>NC_137236.1:15330446-24915558 GCF_051294905.1 Botryllus schlosseri
AACAATTTCATGGGGTTGGCAAAAAAAATTTGAGAAAATTTTTTTTTTGCGTTTTTGGGCAAATCCAAAATTTTCAAACTCTACGTAACCCGCGAATATTTGTCGGAATGAATTCAAATTTGGTATGCGTCGTTTTTTAAGGCAACCTAACGATTTAATCAAGTAACCAGCAAGATTCAGGAAAAAAAGTTATTTTTGAACAGCCCTAATGTTCATGGTCGAAAATGTATGTAGACATGAAGAGAGCAAGTAGTGTCGTGATCATTTTTCTCGGGTTGGCGAATTTGATTCATTCTGTGGCAATAAATTTTGTCAATACTTTCGTATTAGCATTTTACTTTCAGGGCCGCTCAAAATCCCTGCGCGGGCCGGATCTGGCTCGTGGGCCGTCCCTGCCCTACGGTATTTGGTCGATCGCTATGTTATTGCATGAAAATATACTGTACCGTCCTAGATCGATGGAATATATCCGTTTATTCTGCAAATATTTAGTGCATTCGTTTTTTCAAATAGTAGTTTAAATCGAATTGAACTTCTCCGCCATGACTGTTAGCAAACCCGATTTCAAAGCATTAACGGACTTCTTAGCTTCTGATATCACATGATATTGGATATATTCATTGTGGTATCGTCATGGCCTATAAATACCCGTATTCCTCCCATTTCTCATGACAATTTTCGTATTCTCTAGTACGCCAATCGTCTTGCCAGCGCCGCGCTACCAAAGCAGGTTATTATTTGTAGCCCAGCATCCAAATGGTCTTCAGGACACATGGAGACAATTCGAGGCACTTCTCCCGATACGCGTGAATGCACGACCAACGGTGGCCATATCAAACTGATATCCAACGCAGCGCATACAAAATAGTAACAGCATAAATTTTTAATTTGACACGTGTTTTCGTACAAGTACGTACTTAGACTCGACCTCTCGTAACGTGGGCTCGCACTTGCGAACGACTCGGTGGATAAGTGAAATTGATACGAGTCGAAAATTAAGATCAGAGAATAACTTAAAACCTCATGGCTTGGTTACCAACATCCCTGCAACATAGTCAAATATCAAATTCGTTCAACTAGACACCAACCTAAACTTAGTAACAAGCACAATATTATATTGTAATAATTTGCAGACCTATTTGTGGCTACTATGCAAATCGAATTCCAGGAAAGGCAGTATAGTTAACTTGTGTGGAAATAACTGTTCTCGAAACAGTCTCTAATTTTATTCAATGACTGTATGGTCAGAGTGGATGATTGATGGAATTGGAGCAAATTATATTTAAAGTAGTCAGCGCGAAGTATTCATGCATAACTATAGAAGTTGGGCGGAAAATTTCTACTCAATTACAGGTAGAAGTATAGTAATCTCGAAGACATTTTCGAGACCACTAATTTTTAATGGGAGTAGAACACGAAGATCTGAAAAGGACTCGATTAAGTCGCATTTCAAAAAGCAAATGTCGTCGATGTGTCGCTTCAATCGGAGGCGGTCACTATCAAAATTGCGGGATGCAATGACCAACGACACTACAAACGGATGTAATTTTCGACAATATATTCAGTTATTCTGGCACATGGGTTACTTTCGATCAGTTTCCAAGATAACTCCAATCATAAGAGTGACGCAAGCATATCTCAAAACTACTTTCTATTTTTCGCAATCCCAAGTGTAAAAGTAGTTTTGCCCAGAAAGCAAAGTTAATAAGCATAGAAGTACGATGTGTCCAAAGCCATGACCAATTGAGTAAGTAGATCAAGTGTGCAAAAGCTACTTGAGTATACTCGGAAAAGTAGAAGCACATAGTTAGTTAGTCACTGACAACCTCTGTGTAAATATGGGAATTGAAATACAGTTTGAGACGAATAGAACTGTAGAAGCCGGGTATAGCGCATAGCACACGCTATCTCAAGTCGTATATACAAAAACATAGGCCCGGGAAAATTGGTAGGTCCACATATTCTGCGAATCTTAGCAGCAATAATTGCATAAATGTAGCAACACAACACGTGAGTTGTTTCCAGCGACGAAATCAATCGATGACCACGTTGTCGTAAGATTCTCTCGATACAGTTGAAATATTCTGTCCTCTTTCGCGTCGAGATTGTAGGATCTGATATTGAAGGGAAATCGTTACAGCAACCATGCACTTACAATTCAGTATACGCGGCCCTATCAAATAGTAAAATAGTCAGTTAGCGGTCAAAGTTTTCAGCGTTACTACTCAAATATAAATAGAAGTAGCAATGGTTTTTATTGGTCCTCGGCTACTGTGGCCTTGTGCAACAGGTCGAAAGTTTGATTGGAGTACAAGACTTTTCTAAATTATTCGATTCGACAGGAGTGCGAATACTATAATAGGCGTTGCAGCAAAAGGGCTGGTAAGAATTTCCGATAATACAATGTTATTAACACCATGGTTTCATACACCTTCGATGATATATTGTTTACTAGTTTTAGCAGTAAATGTCCCATTGATTCAGGCTGTGCGCACAGGTCACATAATTCATTGTCATGGCATTTAATCCTGTGTAAAATTTTCGTTCAGTCCGCAATGACCAGTTTGGAGACGGAAGTAGGAATTCTGGAGGCGACCTCGGTCGGACTCGAACACGCAACCAATAAGTTTCGCTGTAGAACAGAGGTCTCAAACACGCGGCCCGCGTCGTCATTTTGGATTCTGAATTATTCGACAATATTTAACTGCCACATATATATTTTCGTAGCTTTGAGAATTGAAAATTCGATTTAAAACTTCTCCAAAACCCTCAAATTACTCATCAAATTTCACTATCACATCACTTTCTAAGGTTACTATGAGGGGCAAGATCAGCTTACACGTAATATTACCTGTTTATGATGGTAAAAAATGACCCGCTGATGATTCGTGAATGAAAATTGTGATTTTCACTAAGGGCGCGACCTTTTGAATAATTACTCGAACTCGGAGTGAATGGGTGATAAAATGAAAATGACTCGACTTTAGTCGGGTCGAACTTTACAATCAGAGTATGACTTACGACTCGGAACGCTGTGACTTGGTACGACCACGAACGCAACAAACTATCAGACTATGGGAAATAATATTATATCAAAAGGTCGTAGCTTGCGTTGCGTAGCGCATATAGCTATCTAAGCAGGTCAAAATGACAATGGCAATCGTTAGCATTCTATTGCCCCCTTGGTGTATAGGTATGGTTACATCCTGTGCCATCTTGGGTCTGTTTATCCATGTTTTTATCGCCAATTAAAGGTGGCGAGTGAGGTAGTGGTATGCTTCATCGTTGAAACAGTAATGGGTTGCTCGACAATTGGACGGTTTTACAACTATGGGACATTATTCATTATATGCACGTTGTTATTTATCAGTTCCGATATTGGAAGGGAAATCTAACTTCGATGCATGCACGTTATGATGCATTGTACACTAGCAAGGTGTCTGTAACTAATTATTTTGATAAACTGTGCTAAGTGCAACAGGAAATTTATTCAAATATTTAGAAATGTGATATTTTTCTTGCCTGTCGTGAATTCACAATAGTAAATCACATTCCCACGATGTTTGTGGAATGCCAATCTACAAGGTCACGTCCAATATGCTTTCATGAAAATACATTAAATACCCCTGTTATTGGTGCTGCGGACTGCGAAGCTATGAAAAACTAGGAAATTGGCCCGCGAGCATATTTGAGTTCGAGACCTCTGCTGTAGAACGTATACCGCTACGATATCACGTCGCACGAACCTATGGACAGGACATGGACATACTAACATCGTTACTTACCCCGTAAACGTCATACGACCCTTTCTGTCTCTCTTGTTGTCTTTTCCGGCAACAGCATACGATAATGACGACGATAATAATAACCAGAAATAGGACAACAAGCACAATCAACGCAATCACCCATGCGCTGAGAGACTGTGCCTGAGCGATCGCCGGCGCAGCAGGATCTGCAATGAAACAATGAAGTTTGACATCATGTGGCCAATAGGACGGAACGCGTATAGTTTTACGCAGTTTGGATGAAATCCTGTTCGATAAAATGAAGACCTGATCCAATTCGGATACTGTCTCCGTCTCTAAAGTGACGACATGGATCCGAAAATATCATGAAGCGGTTGAGTAGGCTATCTATCGCCCTGTCGTCGATAAAATTTATTTAATTTGTGACACCCTGGTAATTGATTGGTAACCGTCCGGCACATAACGACGTCCTTGTATTAAGTAGTTCACGCCGAATCGGTGGTGTTACAAATATAATAGTACATTCATAGTGAAATATAACCGAATATTTTCGGATGAAACTCGTCACAGAATTAAATATCAACAGTCGCATCACCAATTCATTTAACGAAGACAATGACTGAAGTTTGTCATTAAGAATGAAACGTGTTTCTGTATAATTTACAAATGTCCCATTAGTATTATTTGTTTTGTATATGCCGTTGTCGTTTTATCAATTTTTGTTGGTACTATTGCACGGTATACTTCAAATTCTGTCGTTGCCATATTTACAATGCGAATTTTGTGTTTTGTAGGTTTATCGGTTACGTCGGAGGTCTCAAACTCAAATGTGCTCGCGGGCCAATTTCCTACTTTTTGACGGCACCGCGGGACGCAGCACCAATAATAGGGGAGTTCAACGACCTTTTGATATTTTGCTATTTTCAATACCAGTTTGATAGTTTGTTTCTTCGTGGTTGTACCAAGCCACGGCGTTTCACGTCACAGAAGTCGATCTCTGATTGTATCCTTTGACGCGACTCATCAGCCCGAGTCATTTTTAATTTATCACCGATTGAGTTCGAGTAATTTTACAAAAGGTTATGCTCAAGTCCAAATCACAAATTTCAGTACGAATAAGGAACGGGCCATGCAACTCATGTTTAACCATCATAAACAAGTAATGTCACGTAATAGATAATCTTCCGCTGCGTCGTAACTTTACAGGTGATGTAATAGTGAAGTTTGATGAGTAAAGTTGCTGGCTTCTGGAGTAGTTTTAGAGCGAATTTTAGGTTCTCAAATTAAAACAAATTGTTAGTTAAATATTGTCGGATACTTCGAAATCCAAAATGCAGTCGCGGGCCGTACAAAATGGTCTCGCGGGTCGCGTGTTTGAGACCTCTGGGTTACTTCATACTGTACCGTATTGGTTTTACTTTTGAATCCGTTTGAATCCCTTTACTGTGGCGATAACTCTGGAACAGATCCACCCGGAAATTCTTCAAGTGATACTTAATGTAGGCCTACTATTACCATGGCTATTCTGATGAAAGCAATCTTCAGTTTTGTACCACGAAGCAGTTATTCAAGCATTAAGCATCAGATGTAGTATAGGCTAAATCTACTTCAGTGCCCCCCAAGGCGTACTTTGTTACTGATCACCTCTGATTGCGTTCCTATTCAAATCGGCTGTGATTCAATGTCGCCCGTACATAGGCCTACTTTGGCAACCTACTTGGCTACAACGAAGTACATGTGACGATATCTTACATTTTCCGTGATGACACCACGCCGTTGTATCATTGGACGGCACGTAGCAACACCCACGTTGCAGACAAGCCGCTATTGGCATAGCGCTCCATCCGCATTGTATGCGTATATTGTAGGTAGACGCATATTAGCTGTGGCAACTGATACTTTTCATGTTATCAATGGACAGAAAGAGTGTAGTTACCAGAGTAGGTCCACTCGAATGTGTTACAGTATTGCCCTTTACAGCAAAAGTGGCACACCGCCCCGATCTCTCCAGGCTTGCAAGCCTTATCATTGGATGCCACGTATTTCTCACAATCAGATTCGCTCATGCAACCTCTCGAATGAAGCCTGAATATGTCGAACAAATTACGAAATAGTTTACCATTCGGTTTTGCTGATAGCTAGAAGAGTTACTCTCGTGATCAATGTATTGACGTTTTAACTAGTAGGTCTTTAGTGTTTCGTGTTTTAATTTCATGGCTGATGAGAATTGTTAACCCACTTAAAGGTGACCAGTGACCAGTAACGAAGTACTTCTAATTTATTCGATACTCGAGTGGTTATGCTTTGAGACTACTAACACCTCTATTCGAAGAGTTTTTCTTTTGGCAAAACTACTTACTATCGACACTTTAGATTTTATAAAGTAGAAATTAGTTTTGGAATAAGCTTGCAACACTTTTACGAACGGAATTTTCATGACAACTCGGCGTCATCCCTACCGTGCCAAGGTAACATTATGTAATATCGTAGCGTGTCTGATCATCCTGATTCCTTTCATGTTATCCATTCTCAAACACAGTGTGCATGCCTCTTATTTATACACGGTGTAGACCACGAGGTGTCTGAATAAAAGACTGCTCCAAGTCGTTATAGCACCACTTCTTTATCTTCTCCTTATATTACGATATTATGGTGTATTGATTTGATATAAAAAGTTATTGAAATGGCGGTAGAGGGAAAGATAGGCTACATCTTGCAATTCCGATTAACTGTTAAAAGTATGCAACCAACTACCAAATCTACTTTTAAGATATAGACGTGCTCGAGAACATTTCAGATCACCATTTTCTACTACATGAAGTATAGTTGGGCGTGGCTTCGATATTGCTAATTTTATCGAAGCATATACTTGTCGTAGAGTAGAAATTTGTCGCGTGACTTCTACTTCGACTTGAGCAACATTTCGCACTTCGTCATGAAAAAACAACACGGGTGAATAACTTTACTCTTCAAAATATTTGCGCCAATCGCGTACTGACACGACGAACCATATGTATAATACCGTTCCGAAGTGTTCGCGAAGTATTCAGCTTGCGTGAAGCACCAGTCACCGGAATTAGGACATGTCTTCAAGTAATTTTCAGCTTCGAAATACCTGTCGGTCTTCCAGCACTTTGCCCCTGGAATGGAATTGCAGGAATTACTTACTTATCCCTATCAGAATTCCTACCTAAGTGCTGGAGGTTTATCTGGGTCCCTCCTTGCCACCTCATCCGTTTAAGCGGTGTCTTATAACTGCCCAAAAGTGGGCAGTGCCACATGTCGGCCTGGTGTAAATGACCAAATGACCATATTAGTCGACAAACCATGAATTACCACAAATAAACTTACTTATCCGCATGCAGGTTGTCAGATCGATATCCTCCATACACGATGTGCCTCACAATTATATTTCAGCGGAATGCCACTTTTATTGAACATTGCTTAAGAAAAATGACTTAATTATTGCTATTAGGATTTGGAAAGTAGAAGGTATACCTTTGGATAGGTTTGAATCTCTCTCAAAAGTGACATTACCACAAGAATGTCATGAAATAGCCGATATATCACGGCATCAGAATATACTTGGAAGATTCAATCTATATTTGTACTGCCACTAATGATTTTACGTTATCCGTGCAGATGCAACCTGTAATTCCGAAAGTACCCATCTCCGATTAACAGCTAAATGTAGTATTTTACATATTATAAATTATTATATATGCAAATCCTGGTGATTTTCAGGCCAATCATTTTTTACTCCCACTCGAAGTAATGTTGACACGTCTTGGAAATAGCTACTTTTAACGGAGTTAACATTTTCTATTTGATTAGCATCGCTGACCATTTTAACTATATCTCTGTATAAAGATCAGTTGTTCTTGAGCGTTAGTAACCAGCAGAACACTTACGTTAATCTACAAGCCTTCGCGGAACCCCACATTTCCATGAATACAAGAACCACCACCATACACGTCTTACTAGACATCTAATACATTACCCTAGATAACTGGTGTACAAAATGAACTGTGCAACAACAGACTCTGTTTAAAGAACGAGACCATTAAAATATAAAACATTATAATGAATATCAATGTGACTTCTGCTGTCCCCATTCAGAAAGCAGTTCACAAATGCGAGATTTCACTTGGAAAGTATCATTGTATTGGTCGACCGAAACGTAACAGCGTAATGCCAGTTGCTTAATTGGATTGCTTGTAAATATTGGGGATAGAATTGGCATTTCAGAAGGTCGTTTCGGTTTCGAACCCTAACCTCCCGCGTATACCACTTCCACTACATACGACGTATACCACAACAGTCAATATTATATAACTGATCGTGCCTAATTGCCTGCAACTAACGATGGCCAAGACTGTCGTGTCATATATGCATCATACAAATCATGTCTATGAGTTGAGTGTGTGACTTGACCTTCACGGAACACCAGGGATAAGAAGCATCGATAGTTGAATGCTTCCAAAACATCGGCACGATAACTTCACGTGGGATGTCTTCACCCAATCTTATTTCACAGACCTGTTGTTGATGGTGTCGCAAGTGTTGAGGCCTCGACAGCCTGCGCCTCACTGAAAACTCCGCCGTGATATGATCTCACCCGGAAAAGGTACGAAGTTCCAGATTCCAGCGAACCAACCTCGATCTGGTAATTAGATGTGATGTATCGCTAAAGCATCGTTTCTGTCCGCTACGAATATGTGGCTTCACTGGATTGGAACTAGGACTAACAGTCAGGGGTGGCCAGTATCGAAGTAGCCTAAATCCTATTTGCGATGTAGGCCTACTCAAGTATGTTATGTACAATTTCGCTACTTAGCCTACTGAAGCAGTTTCGTGTTGATTATACTGCCACTTCTAATTCAACAACAGTTTTCGCAGCAAATTTAATTACTTTTTACATTTTATGCATCATGAAATTGTCACGACATCTGGGCGATGCAGAAGGTGAATGATCGTAGCAAATATATTTTGAAATGTCCCCCTACTTGTTGAGTCCAGTCCTAGTATCGAGTTGAACAGTCGAATACAAGTAGGTCACACGCAGTAAAAGAGGACCGGAAGAATTGTATGTAAGTAGGCCTACACTCTTTATGTCAGTGGTTCTCAATCTTTTTTAGACACGCCCCCCTTTATGATAGTGAAAAATTTCGCGCCCCCCTTATCGTCATATCACAAAATCTAACCGGGATGGTAGCAACCCCAACAGATTGTTTGATGGCCCGGAGGGTTATGATGTTGATGAGAGAATTAAAAACTATGAAATTAGGTCTATATATAGAAAAACAGCGCGAATTGGAGGTAAATCGCGCAGAACATTTTTTCAGTTGACCGCTTCTTCGCGCCCACTTCAGATGCTTTCACGCGTCCTAAGGGGGCGCCCCCCAGGTTGAGAACCACTGCTTTATGTGATTACAACAGAAAGACGCTGTTACAGCCATTCGTAAACAATTTAATTAAAATGGCTCAGGTATAGTCTTAGGGCTGGGCAAAATCGAGTACCTGAGTGATTCGATTCTGAATCACGTAAAATGCTTCGAGTCGAGTCGAGTAATCGAGTATCACTCATTATGACGTCATAGCAGAATAATATTTGTCAGAGTTCAAATATGTACCTTATAAGCGACCGCAAAGAATAGAATGCCTGTTATCCATCATATTAAGGATATTTTTTCGACCATACCGATTTCATTGCACTTGGTGACATATTGTGGGATGATCATGACTTCGGAAATGTGCTATTTCCAGTAACGTTCGTAGCTTTATACTTCATGTTTAGTATGCTACGATACGCCGGGATACGGCCAATCAAAGTTTCAAAGTTTCAACAGTGAAATTAGCATAAACTCGTTAATCGTTGATAAACTCCTCGTTGATAAATAAACTTTCAGTGGTGAGGAGCGCATATTTTCAGTACTCGAAAAAATCGTCTTTTACCACTCGACTCGAATCATTATAATTAATACTCGATTCAGATTCGAGTACTCGAATCATTGTGCCCAGCCCTAGTCTCAAGGTGGGATATAAGCGTCTGTACGGCAAAAAATCCTAGGCGGAAGGGTCATAACTTCGGCATTGGAAAATACCCACTCCAGCTACTCGATTATAATCGTTGCGGTCAATACTCCATTCTTGAAACCGTTACGAAGTTCCATCAAATCTTTAGTGATTGGCTTTCTCGCAACTGTGTAGTACAAGGGTCGGCAACCTACGGCCCGCGGGCCGGATCCGGCCCGCCAAGGGAAATCGTCAGGCCCGCGGCATAATAATTAGTTATCACAAGAATACGGCCCGCCGTTTCATAATGAATTTCAATCTGCAGTGCAGCGCTGCATGACAAAGTGCGGCATTGCTACGATATAATAGTAGCCTACATCGTATTAGTCTATTGTTACGCCATAAAACGAAGGTGGTTGAAGTAGGAGATGGAGATAGACTAGACTGGATCGGTGCTTATCAATCGGGTGTATCTCGCAACCGAAGGTGTTCCATACTTTTTTTAAAGGGTTTACCATTCTAACGGGGTGTAACAATAAAGGTGTTCTTCCTTTGCTTCAAAAACGCTTGGAACATCTCAGACGCAATGACGGAATCTCAAACTGTTCAATTATAGATAACTAGCCTCCGTGTGTTAGTTAGCCTGTCTATGGTTTAATTTTCCAGAAGGCATTGTGTGCCAAGACAAAAAACCTGAATAGTGTTTTGGCCACAATGGCGAAAACTGTTCATATGATATTAGTCTCATTGACTGAATCATTTACGCCAGATATTACTAGAAGCAGAGAATCAATATGGCGATGTCATGTAGGCCTATATCTGTCATGTTCGCTCATTAAGTCGAGCAGCTATGCTTGCACGAGTGAATGAACTGAGAAATGGAATAACAACTTTCCTCGAAAACACAAATATCGCCGACTCATAATCTTGTAATCGAAAATGGGTATCTCATCTTGCTATCCTGGTACATTTAACGTCACATCTGAACAAATTGAATTTGCAACTTCAGACGGGAAAACAACTAAATACATGAGATGTTGAGGCGCATTCAAAACAAATCTGTGACTCTGGAAATGTCAACAGTACAAAGAAAATTATGCTCACTTTCCTATACTGGAGGAGAGAAAACCTAGTACCAACACCACATTTGTAACTGTGATACGAAATTTAACTACTGAATATTCACCCGCTTTTCCGACATTCCTTCTCTACAAAATGAATTCTGACTGTTCAGTACTCTGTTTAATGTGGACGCCAATACCATTGCCTGAAAATTTCAAATGGGCCTTTCTGAAATGCGATGCAGTTGAATTGAATGACAAATTTCATACAAGGAGCATATAGCTGCATGACTTTGACAAAGAGTACGTTCTTGAAATTGGTCTTTATCCCAGCTTGACCAGCAATGCAAAAGAAATTGCATCGATTTTTTGAAGCACGTACGCATGTGAACAATAGTTTTGAACAATGAAATTCACGAAGAGCAAGCTAAAATCACGTATTTCAGACGTCCATTTTGAATAGGGTCTGATTCTTGTTTCATCTGACTTGTTACCAGAAGTTGAAAACCTTTCACAAAACAAGCTGCGTCAATTGTCACAATTATTCTGTGTTGTTGAAGTCTAAATACATGTGTCTCCTGATTGGTATGATTGAGATTGCAGCAATGTAGGATATTATACCTAAGTGAGCGTAAAATATAGTACTAGGAAAAATTCCGGCCCGCCAAAAAGTTGTTCACCTGAAATTTGGCCCGCGACTAGCAAAAGGTTGCCGACCCCTGGTGTAGTAGCAAATCCACATTATAGGCTATGCCTACTCACCGCGTTCGTGAATACTGCAACTGTTGTATGGCCTTGACCTGCAGTTGTTCCGCCAAGCAATTTTGCATATTCAACGTCATAACGATAATCTCCAATGCAGTCGGGATCCCACGACAGTTCAACCGACGAATCAGTCACGTAACTCTCCAAGTTTGTTGGTATCTTCGGTACTTTGAAAACGATGAGTACAAAATGGTGATGTTTCACTTCAGCACAGGAATTGAGATTTCATTAGTGAGTGATCATTAAGAAGTGTTTGTTGGCTATATCCGGTGTACGTACAATATAGTCGGTGTACTGACTTAAAGTTTGTATTAAGCATATCCTCACTCAGTGTTACGTGGTCTTCGATTTTCTGAGACCCATCGTAAATGTTGTAATTGCAGCGGCGGATAGATGTAGGGGACTATTGGCGGTTGGGGCATAAAATATTTGTTATCAAAGCCATGTTGAATTTCACCAAAGAAAAACTTTCTTCCACGTTGAAAAAAACTGTCATGGCGTCATAAATAATATGTATTTAAATATAGGTGATACTGAACAACAGTTTTGTATATTACATCACAATATATCGATCAAAGTCATGCTGCAGTGCGAGTGAATCCATACCTGCTTCAGTTTTAGATACTTTCAACTTAACATATCCTCATCGGCCGGGATCTGGGTCTATTCCCTTTATCACAATATATAGGCAAGAGATGTACGCATCAGGATAGCTCCGCACCAAATGCTTCCATATATAACAGTAATATTCGCGCCGATAGTGCGATAACAAAATCTTATATACTCACATACGTTTCCGAGCGTCATTTTTACATTGCAATGCATTTAGCAAGAGTATCGTCCTATTAACTAGTGTGTTCATATTGAAATGAATCCGAATATTTTCGGCTGACACTCGTCAGGGTAATCGTCAGCAATTAGTAGAGAATGGAAAGGAACATTGTGGTATGTCAACAATCGTATCACAAAGTATTGCGTCACCGGCATGGTTTTTAGATGGTACACGAACTCCTTTTGTTGGTACAGACTTAGCTGGCGTATTTTGAAAAAAAGTCGACTCCAAGACACTCAAATGAAAATGAGAACGGCTTCTCCTGACGATGCGAATGAAATCTGTCGTCTCGATAAGCGTAAGCTTTCATACAAGCAAGATTATCTGACAAATACTTACCAATGGCAGAATTCATGACCTTTGTCTGCTCTGAATCACGATTCAGGGGTTGAATCAAGGGTGAGCTCTTCTCCGAGCGCATCACGGGTTCATTTCATTATGAATATTCATACTATTCAATTGTATATTGGAGTTCTGCACCTCCAACAAGCTCTTTATTATCATCCTACATCGCTTCTAGTCATATCACCGCCTCTTAGGTGATTTATCGTAACAATAACCTTCTATCTATGTAGAGGAGGCAATCATAGTGCGGTTCATTGAAAATATCAAATAATCGCAATTGTATCAGTTACAGTGCTTCAGTGTTTGTTCACATCAGAAGTTTACGGAAATTTGGTGCTTATGCGACTTTGAACCGCAGATGGTTCGCGCCACGTTACATGCACACATGTGTGGGCCGTGCTATAAGCAATTACGGAAAAATGAAGGACATTGGCCTGATGTAAATGGCCATAGTAGTCGACAAACACCATGACTACCAAAAAACAAACAAACAATATCTTACCCCAGTTCAACAGCGGGTCTTCGCTATTGCAATTATTCCCAGAATTGCTTTCGTCTGCATCAGTGTATCCTTCCCGTCCGCCCAACACATAAACCGACTTTTTATCGCTCGCAACAAAAAATCCATCTGAATGTCGCATATCCTCGTAATCCACCCTGTGCCTCTCAACAGAGGCTATATCAAACATCATAGTTGACCGAATGGAGACCATTATCACCCATTTTCCTGTGCAAATAATCTGATTATACTGTGACTTATCGCGGCCACCGTATTCGTCGTCGCTTTCGTCTTCGTCATCGCTACCGTCGTCGTCGCTACCGTCGTCTTCCCCCATTGTCATTACACATCTCCATTCGGTCCCGTTGAAGGCGTGCAAAGAAACACTGTCGCCAACGTAAAGTATCCCCTGATATTCCACAGCCTGACAATGCCGGCCAACAGCTGATGGCAGTTCACCGGCTTTTTCCCACGTCTCATTGCACAAATCGTATTGGTAAACCACTTTCGTAGCTTTATTAATCGACGTGTTGTGGCTCATCGGCGGGATCCTGTTCTCAGCGGGGAAGCTTGCCTGCGAAGAAATTTCGGACATGTTGCAGGCATTTCAGCGAGCCATCAATCAGATTCACTGTACAAATTCGCTTTTTCACGATTTCTCGCGGAATGCGCTGTAAATCGATCTTTAGAAATAGATCGTGAAATTGTGTTTTTCTTTCTTCGACATTCGCGTTCGTCCACACCACCAGCCCGGCCCATTTTATGAGCTCGGACGATCGAAACGAACCCCTCATCAAATCGAAACAATAATCCATCATTTCGTAATCCAGCAAGTTGATACGGGTAGACTTTACGAGCGCATGTAGATTAGTATCAAGAAATGTCAATATCGGCCCATTTAAAGCATCCTTGTTATAGAGACGAGACAAGTTGATCACTTCCGCGAACGTTGTCAGATCAATGTTTTCGGCCAGGAATTCGACGCATAGTTCTGATAGTTTCGGCATCTGCAGCATTTCCGCTGCATCAAGCAGGCCTCTCGCTAATATCTTGGAGATCCCCACAGACCCCAAATAAATGAAGTCGACGCATTGGCTCAAAACCTCGGGAGTCATTGCCGAAGAGAAGTCTATAATTCCGGTGTTGGCTTCGTACGTGTCATTGGAGAACATCCCCCTAAAATATTCCGTGGATGCGGCCAACACGCATTTATGCGCCATAACTTTGACGTATCCGCATGTAATGGTGACGTCGCAAAACTCCCTATTTGCTTTTAATTGCGACAACAGATTACTCTGGTGTGGTTACGATTTTTTGTAAACGATCGTCATCTCAGAGTCCATAATCTATTCCGCTACAAGAATACCAGAAGACTGAAATAGATGTTGTAATATAGTACAGCCTAACATATTTTCCCGGTCGATCTTTTATTATATTTTTTAACTTCGGCAATACAATTAGGGTTGCATTTAAAACAAAAATCAATTTAAAACAAACGTGTTGAAACAAGGCCCTTGTCTAGAACATGTTTTTTTATTGTTTTTATTTGTTTTTTTTAAGTCATGACGTCATCATTATTCAATGGTGACGTCATAGTGGATTGATATTACCAATTGAAATTATAGGGTAATATATAGCTCCTTTGACGAAATATCTATGTACTATAGCTGTTGAACCGACTATCTTGAGGTTTCCAACCATCCTATATCGTATATGTCGGCTATATGAGTTGGTAGTAGTCCGTAGGCTCATACAACACGTTTTTTGAAGTATTTACACAATTATGGCATAATTATACAACTAGAAAAGAAAAACAATTTTTTAAAGGTATTTCTGTAGAATATGCAGCCCTAAATACAATGGCATTTTACAATGTGCGTCTTGGATAAGGTGTGACCCAAATTTACATCCGCCTGGCAAGCGTTTGAACCGCGTGTTTCAAATATCGGTCAGAAACATATGGCCGACACAATGCCGTTGCATGAGAATAAAGAGGAATCATAGTGTATGAGTTTTTTTAAATCTGCGAAGCACACCATGGAATGGAATTTGAGGTATATCGCTTCGGCATATCTTGCCACGCAAGTTCCAAACATCTGAAGCAGGCGACACATCGCTTCGTCGTTCGGAAAGAGCATTATCAAACATTACGTGTCCAAACTAGAATCGATCTATTAATCTGAATCGCGTTATCGCGAAGCATTATGAGCGCTTTACATCAGTCTATCATACTATGCTCATTTCCAAAAGCTATTTAGCCATTTCCATGACCTACAAGCTGCAACAGTGTAGGTCTATAACGCCTATCTATCAAAATAGGTTACCATAGTTGTGACCCAATATAAACGGTGCGTCTTAAAATCAACGCTCCGTAATACTGTAGAAACACCTATGCCGGTATAAAGTTGTAAACCCCTACTGGATAGCTTACTCACGACTGCATGAAAGTCTGGAAGATATTAATTTTATTTTATCCCTGTCGAGCGGCGTACCGTAAATGCGGAATTACTAGCCATCCACATAAACACTACAATATTATTCAAATCGTCGTATGGATATTAGATTTCTTGCTAAATATGATGTTGTATCCCGTGAATGAAATAAAGAAGCACTATATTCGAATAAATATGACGTCGCTGCAATGAAAATCATAACTGCTGAGTGAAGCGCCAATAAATATTCATGGCTCACTTCTTTTGTTCAACTTTCTGTGCCCTATCGTAGATTTCCCTGGATTGAATTCAATACCCTAATTAATGAATACAGATTTACTGATGTCTGGAGATATGAGCTTATATCATTGACATAACCGAATGATACCATAAATTAGTTATCCGCTTATTTATTACAAACTAGATTCAATCCCCAACTACGGGTATTGTTACGGGTAGATATCAGTAAATACATTGCAAATATTTTGAATTGAATCTCTAATGAAAGGATGGACAAATATTCAAATTATTCGACCGCACTGACGGCACATGGCGCAACTTCCTAACTCTTCTCACAAACAAATCTATGTCGCAGCATGTTTGTATATGTCAGTGGTTCTCAACCTTTTTTGACACGCGCCCCCCTTGGAGATGGTCAAGAAAATCGCGCCCCCCTGACCCCCCTTGCATTTACCGTCATGTAAAAAGAGCACATCATCTAATACCGAGGCGGGCAACGTTTTTGATAATCATGGCCGCATTTCGATTGCTTATGTAGCGTAAGGCCGCATTCCAGGGCATAGCCGCAATGAACGATCCGGACGCAAAATTCCTATCCCATATCCATTCCCGGTGAACTCCGGACTATTCTAATTTTCACAATGGCCTATTGTGCGCACCGAAATAGCGAGTGTCAATGTTATGAATAGTTGCCGGGAGGTGCATATTGTCGCGTGGAGCGCGAAAATTTTTCAGGACCGCGAACGAATTGTTATTTCTTGCCAATTCCCATTCCGGCTCAGATTACGAAGGGCGCTGCATTAACCCTTTTCAAATCGGGTCAGTTTTCGCGAAACTGACCATCACTATTCAAATTCATACCGTGACCTCAGCAAGACTCAAATATGGGTTGTTTCAGTTTAAAAGTGGGCGGACTATATGCCTCTGCCGTTTTCGCCTTCGATCGACACCCCAAGACATGTCTAGGGTTTTTTACAAGACTAAACAAACGAACTTTTTTTCTGAAAAATCTCTTTCTCTCTTTCATTTTTCAATACCGACCCCCAGGATGGCGTCAGAGAGTTAAAAATGATGCATCAGTGCGTAGCCACCGTTGCCTGGTTTCGAACAAGCCGTCAACCATGGCCGTAAGCCGCGCGGATCGCCAGATATCAAAAAATCAAAAATATATAAAAATTTACATATGGGCGTGGTCAGTGAGTGGTCATAATGGTCAAGTTCAAGATCAATACCGAATCGGATCCCTACCTCCCAGTTAATGGCATGAAACAACGTGGTATACTTTGTCCTGTCGTATCCAACCATTTGCGGGCATAGTTAACCAGTTTAGGACTCATATTCGGCCACGAACCAGTATTTTAACTTGACTATGTTCATGAAAATCACTGAAGCGTGACCGCAAGTAACAAACCCCCTCAGAATACACCCCAGAACAAGGTTAGACGTTTGAAACGGTGAAAAATTACACAGAATACCGTACAAGTCTACTTATAATGTTCTGGCAGAATTTCTGACTATATTTCCCACTCGGAAAATATCTGGAAATTTTGCGTGATAACCACTTTTTTAGTCATGCGTATTTTCGGCCGAACTCCTCATGTAAGATCGTCGGTACTCGAAAATTGTCATGCCTTCTACCTTCGAATTAGGTGTCATATATATCAGAAGATTGCTAGCTTTCTCTAAAAACCAAAATGAGGCCTCTAGGACGTACAACAATGAAGATATGTCCAGCTGAAGTTGAGCGATGAAAGGACACGGTGATATATAACCGCAGACTTCAAAGGGGTTAAAATCGAAAAATGAATTCTTGTTGAATTGCGCGGAGGGCGATGAAAATTTCAAGATTAATTAAAATCTCTCGAAAATGCGGGAGTGAATTCGTAATTGCAATTTGAATGTCTACGGCCGCCAACACATACTAATTGAATTAGGCGTCTACGGCCGCTCAAATTGCCTTCTACGGCTGCAGGCTGCCCACCCCTGATCTAATAGTATACATAAGGTATATCTTACGTCAATTTTGAATCTGCATTCCAGTTGTTGAGTCTTTTACATTGCTGACAAATTTCTCCAAACTTGTTTGAAAATAACAAAAAAAACATTGAACAAGACATCCATTAATTAATTTCAAGGTAGGTCACCCTGAAACTAATCCTGATGCTGGTAGTGAGTACAGAGAGCAAGGCGTCGTTCTGTCCTGCCAGGCTAAATTTGATCAGTTTTGGAAATTAATTAAATTGTGTTGATTTATAGTGTAATTGAGGGCGAAACCGGGCAACCTATATGTTGCATCTAAGTCTGTCTTAGGCAGTGCAGTTCGCAAGCTATTAACAACAGCTGCCCAGCGCGACAAGCTTTAGGCTACTGTCAAAGCTATGAAGCAATGAATGACTTACACGTGAGGATTGCTCTCTATATCTCCAAAGAATTTCAAAAATTTGCTCAAATGAAGTTGAAATCAGACTATATACTCCGTTGAGCGTGATTGCTAGAGTTGCAAGCTTTCTTGAATATGGAATAAATTTCATCTTCATTAATCGTCTTCTCATAATGGATGTGAAACACATGTTTAGACACGTACAATTTATACTGACTTTGTTAATTTCTCGCGATCCCCCTATACTGACTTCGTCAATTTCTCGCGCCCCCCCTGAGAGCCTCCCGCACCCCCCAAGGGGGGCGCGCCCCCCAGGTTGAGAACCCCTGGTATATGTGGTTCCACATGAATCACAAATTTTTGAATGAAAAAAACGTCGATAAATAATTGTTAGGCGTAGTGATCTGTGGTTATGGCGTAGGACACCTTTCCACGTTTTCTTTGCACATTCGTTAAATTCTGTGTTACTCTGCTTTCACCACGAGATTTATACCAATTGACACATCGACCTTGGGCCTGGTGTTTATTTCTCGTCATGTATGAGTGAGTCTCTCATTTCCTGACAGCTGTTGTAGGTATGAAATCGGCAAAGGTCGAAGCCTATCGCTGTTGAATTGAGTGCAGCATTTGATGATGTTCGGATGGTGACTTCCAACGACTCGGTTAATGCAAGCTCCGTGAGATTGACTTGCTGTTGGGTCATATTCAATGGTTTACTGGAGATATCGTAGTCCTTCACAATCGAGTGCGTCGTGATGTCGCACGAGATGCTACTCGCTAATTCTCCTCGCAAGCAAATTAACATCACAGCAGGTAGTCGTAGTTTTGAATAGGATAAGTTTACTCGAATTGCAACAGAAGGACACAGTTTGGCGTTGCGATCGTACCGCACGTACTGACGACATTTTCATTTGGTTATTCGTTCAATAATTATGTTTCTCCCGAGGCCTAAAATAACTTAGGTATAGTAGGCCACTGTTACTCTACCCTGACTACACAAGAGATGTATACCAAATGCACGTAAAATCTTGGCATCACGAGTTATCGCATGGTTATGAATGAGGGCGTCTCACATTTCCGCACAGTGTATCCAATTTGTATGGCGCTTTAGCGTTAAGCTGTCTATTTGACCTAATTCTCTTGCCATAAAGAAATGCGAGCACCGTTAAGGCGCGAATCACTTGGTGCTGAATCTAGCACCATACTGAATCGATTACTACTGAGCTCAAGAAATCAATTCTGACTACGGCATCGTCTCGCGTCAGATGACAAAGAAAAAATGCAAACATCAGCTGGACGAGATTGACTTGATCTTTAATGTAGCACGTGACTTATTTGAGATTGAATTAGTACTGAGATCTCTATATCGATTCTGACTCCAGCTTCATCTAGCATTTGTGTACGCTGTTCTCCTGGTTCTACATCTATAGACATTAGACATGACAACTGTTGACTGAAAAAGTACGCGATGAGCATTATCGTGCCTCTCTGCCTACAGCATACATACATGCCCTGCGCGAGACTGATTTCCGGGTACTAACGTGGCATGTAACAGTAGTAGCATATGTAAGTGTCACCATATGGAGATCCACATGGGAAAGCTCGTATCACAGACCCGTTTTATAAATCAGATCGTGAGATCATGCGCCCTTATTTCAATACCTCGACGATAACGCAGGTTAGGCTGTGCTCAGTGAACGCGGGATATGCTTGAAAGTAATCTTCGTAACTGTCTTGAATTTGACATATAAATACATTTTCGTTTATCTGTCATTATGGACAGAACCGGGAAAACAATTACCAATTCTTCACTCAACCAATTAGATACCATAGTATGTATTTACTAGTTATAGTTTACGGGTTACAAATGCTTAAATTTTAAAAAATACATTATATTTTGTCGTTTTGCGATCGTACTGATAGCGTTATATAACTTTATAGTTTACACTTTTCCCCCTTACTACGTACTGGATATATACCAAATGGAGATAATAACCTTGCGCCACGGGTTTTATATGGTGCAATAGTGCTGAACTCATTTTATCGCAGCTATGTTAGTTAGCTCTGAAATCACTACTAATATCGAATCATATCGAAGTTGAGGTAAGTGCTAGAGTCGAGGATGTTAGGAAGGTGACTGCTACTGACTTTGTTAATTTAGGCGCCGTGAGAGTGACTTGCTCTGGTGTCATATTAGATGGATTACTGGAAATATCGCATTCATTCACAATCAAGGATGGACTCTGGTGTCACGCGAAATGCTCCTCGCTATTTGTTCTCGCAATCAAATAGATAATACATCATGCAGTTGTTGGTTGTAGTTGGTTACGGTTGTATTTTAATTATAAGTGAAAAACATTGGAAACTGTTTCGCATGGGGTTCGTATCACGTGCGCTGAAGTTATATCGTGTAGCACACCTTTCCACTTTCATTCATAAAATTATTTGTTTCCCTTGGGGCCTACGATAACTTATAATGTAAGGTGTCATAGGCCTCGGTTCTTGTGATTTCATTTCCACTTTTACTACGCAGGAGATATATATACCAAATGGACGCAAAATCTTCGCGCCACGGGTTTTACGTTTTACATGATCAATTGATCATTGATCATGCATGAGCGCGTCTCTCATTTCATGAAAGATTATATCGATTCTACATAATGCCTTAACATCAAAGTTTCCTGAAAGATCGCATTTTGGCGCTCTCCGTAAGGCACATCTGCACATTTTCTAGGCGCGAGTTACTTGACTTGGTGCTCATATCACGTGATTCATCATCACATCCTCATTTTATTGAAATTCTTATCAAATCAATGCAATATAAGATTGAAATATGACTTATTCTAAATTAGATCAATACCGAGCTCAGGAAATAGCTAATGACTGCAGCTTCATCTCACATTTGATGACGTCATTTATCTGACTTTACACTAGGGTTACCATACGTCCTCTTTTAAGAGGATTTGTCCATTGTTTTGACTAAATTCACCGGTTTTTGAGAACTCTTCTCCGGTTTTGCAAGTCTCAAATTTCTGAAAAAGTATCCTCTTTTTAGATGTCCAAAATATGGTAAGCCTACTTTACACACGTGTCAACTTTCGATTAAAAAAAGCCATCGACGAGCATTATTGTGCCTATCTGCCAACAACATGAAGATATGCGGGACTGTTTTTCTAAAACCCGTAGTATGTTTCAGTGACATAGTAGTGGCCCGCTAGTGGGTGTACCAGTGTGGAAATAACAGCACGAGAAAGCCGGTGCCGCACGCACCTTTTATAAATCTGATCGCAAGATATATCGCAACATGTATGCCCAGATGTAATTTCACATATGTTACAGCTTTTTGAATTTAGGAAAACATGGGCAACTGTTTGGCGTAACAATCATTCTATATACCGAGGCTATGGCTCAGGACACTTTTTCACGTTTATCTGTTATTCTGTTTCCCCCCTTACTAAGCAAGGGAATGTATTTGTATACCAATTAAAATCAAAACCTTGCGTAACTGGTTTTTATATATTGTCATGTATGACTGCGTCTAATATCATAACAGCTGTTCACCGGAAAGTGTCGAAGCCGCTCGGGGCTCGATGTTAAACTGAGTGCAGCGGTTGATGATCGTAGGATGATGAGTTTCAACGACTTGGTTAATACAATCTCCGTAAGATTAACGTTCTGTAGATTAGAATTACTGTATATCGCACTCACTCACAATCTTGAAGTGAGCTCTGATGTGACAAGCATGTTACCCGCTATTTCTTCTCGCCAACGACCAGATACACAAATACAAATAGGTATAAATAAATACACAGTGTCTATTTGTAGTTTTGAATCGGTTGCGAGTTTTTGAATTACAAAAAAAACGAACATCGGAAATTCTTTCGTTTGTGATTGTGCCCCGTACAGACGGTATGGCGAAGGTGACTTCCCTCTTTTAACTACAAAATCATTGGTTTCTCATAGGGTCTACGATAACTTGGGTATAAATTAATTATCATAATCCTGATTTCTCTGCCTCCACTCTTTACTACGCAAGAGATGCATACTAAATGAGCGTAGGAGCTTCGCGCAACGGGTTTTAATCAGTCATACATGAGTGCATTTCCCTTTTAATCACGGTGTATCGAATCTACATTATGATTTAGCACAGAGGTGGGCAAACTACGGCCCGCGGGCCGCATGCGGCCCTCAACACCGTTCTGTGCGGCCCGCGAGAGTCTAAAGAAACTTATAAAAAAAATTGAAAAAATGCGTACTAAAATCTAATTAATGCAGGGAGTTGATTAAACTCTTTCTTAGTATATTTCACCATGATAATTCTAAGGCAGTGGCTGTCAAACGGAGGGGCGCGCTGTCGTTGGAGGCGTGAAAGCATCTGAAAATGGGAGGGGATACGTGAAGCTGAGCTCGACTGAAATATTTTTTCGCGCTCGCTTTTCGCGATTTGCATACAATTCATAATTATTGCTCTGGTTTTAGTCTGAATTTCATGTTTAAAAATCTCTCAACCACAGTCGTAACCTTCCATGCCATCAAAACTATCCGTTAGGTTTACTAGCATCCTGGTTGCGTTTTGTGATATGAAGATAATGGGGGAGGGGGGGGGGGGTCTTTCACCATCATATCATAAGGAAGGCGTGTCTTAAAAAGTTTGAGAACCACTGTTCTAAGGTAAATATCAAAAAGTCGCGACTCAAGTCAGTGCAATCATATGCTATCGATATAACTCAAGTCCCTCGCATTTCTAGCCTGATGCAAACGATAAATTAAATCACTGCTGATTCGAATAAGATACTGAAAATTATGCTTAAATCAAGTCACTACTTTTCAATATTATTTTATTGTACATAATTCACAACGGAACATAGTTAATAGATATGAAATTCAAAGTGATTTGCGCAGTGAAAAGCATAGAACTATCATGATATCAGTGATGCAATCCAAAGAAGGAATAAATGAAGTTGATGCTATGACAGGGGCGGGCAACTTCTCCAGTCGGCGGGCCGGGTATAGAAAAATTAAGTACTTGGCGGGCCGGATTGCTGAATCGACACATTATTCGCCCATTTATCCACATACACAAGCAATAAATCGTATTTAATGAATGTATTTTAACGACAGTATAATGCCACTTCAAAGCCGGTTCTCGCCGATAATGACGAGGATATAATGTGGATTTGAGAACAGCATTGTCATACAGGCGCCGCCATGTCTGCTTCTCTCTGATCATAGTGTCCGATATGGTATGGACACAAGCAAATCTCACGGCCCAGTGCAATTGGTCTACGTCACATTTTCCATTTGGTCAAAGGCAATTTGACGGTAGTTTTTGACCGACTTGTCGATCATTAAATTTGACAAAACGGGTATCAATCGAAAGCTACCGCGGTGCTGGTTTCGAAAATATAAATTCTATTCCGCTCGAGATTCTGGAACCCCCAAAATCAGCCTTGAATGTTGCATTGTAACGGAGTTTGGTATTGTGACGCAGCCATGCCGTCTGAGCAGCTCAGGAGCAAGCGCGCACGAGAGTAAGAGTGTGAATGCTCATTGCTCAATCGGTTGCGCAACAATGGCCAATACGCTTGCGGTTTACTCTGCTCGCAGACGGCATAGTTGCGTTACAATACCAAACTCCGTTACAATGCAACATCATCATCATCAGTTTGTTAGCAATTTTATCAGTTCAATACACCACAAGAAATGCGATACAATGAAAAGAAAGGAAGATGTCGAAGCGACTAGTTGTTGTCTATGGAATCGGACACCCACCTTGGTCTAGGTAGGCGATGTAAAGAGAAGGCATGCACACCGAATGAAAGTAAAGAAGATATTATAGAAAAAGGAAGCGACAAGAAATAGGGCGGCATGTCATGGGAAGGGAGATCGATAGGTCAGTCGTGGTCCGGTAATCTTGAGGATGGACTGTATTTAACATTCGAAGCTGATTTTGGGGGGTTCCAGGACCACGAGCAGAATAGAATTTATATTTTCGCAATTAGTACCACGATAGCTTTCGATTGATACCCGTTTTATCAATTATGCTTGGCAAGCCGGTAAAAAATTACCGCCAAATTGCCTTTGACCAATGGGAAAGTGTGACGTGAACCTATTTCACTGAGCCGTGAGATTTGCTTGTGTCCACACCATATAGGACACTATGCTGTGCTCAATCAACTCACGGTGCAATCCCTAATAAATATTTCAAGGTGTTCGATAAGCCCGGTACCCCAAATTTATCAATATATCAATTCGTTAGGGCTGAGTAGGTGATGAGATAGCGTCGTTGTTCATCTGTGTGGCCTATTTTATCTCAATATTAAATTCATGCGGACCGCGGCATCTACGAAATTTGAAAAGTGGCCCGCGACCCGTTTTGAGTTGGCGTCCCCTGGCATAAGCGGTGTCTTACAAAAGCCTACAAGTGTGCCGTGCTACAAGTCGGCGGTTACTGAATCAAAAATTAGAAATATCGGTATGGTGTAAATGACCATTGTAGTCTACCAACACCATGATTACCACAAACGATATTAGGGTTGATTACATCGTAAATGCCGATAATGCAAGTCTTCTCGCTTCGACGAACTTACGTGCAAGCTCCACTCGCACGCTGCTAACATACAGTCACTAAAATTTGACGTAGTAAGCAAGTAGCGGGGTATCTCGGCAGACTGTAGCCGCGGGCCACATTATCATATAAGACAGAAAACTGTCCGCGGGCCGGACAAAATCCTGCGGACCGTATCCGGCCCGTGGGCCGTATGTTGCCCGCCCCTGTGCTATGAGGGGCTTCACAATAATCTTCAGATTATATAAGACACACACACAATGTACAATGCGATCGGGCTGTTCAAAAAAATATTTTTCCTGAATGTTGCTGGCTACTTGATTAAATCGTTAGGTTGCCTTGAAAAACGACGCACACCCAATTTGAATTCATTCCAACTAGTAATGGCGGATTTCGTACAGGTTGAAAATTTTGAATTTACCAAAAAATGCAAAAAATATCTTTTTCAAATTTTTCTGTCAACCCCATGAAATTGTTGCGCTGTTTTCAAAGACGATGCACAACAAATTTGACTCAATCCCAACCCGTAGAAGCGGAGTTATTTGAGTTTTTCTTTGATAATTCTTGGATTATCCTTGATCGGTGTCAACACACACAATGCGATGTAATGAACAGATAGAAGGGTGCCGAAATGATCAGTTGCGGTCTCTCAATCTGGCCACCACCTCAGCCTAGTGCCCGATGTCACAATATTCTTCGATGATAATCTGCTATTTCTTGCCTTTTCTTTATTAAAACTACTCTTCGTCTTCCGATGCCTTCACATTCCTTCGGGGCCATTCTCAGATGGAATACCAGTTTCACAGAATTAGTTATGTTACGTATGCTGTGATGACACAAAGTTCAGTATCATTATTATGCAATCTAGCAACACATACAATTTTATCAATACCATTTTAAACGATAAAAAAAATACTTTCGGTCATAGGCGGTAACTGGTCAAAATGAAAGAGGTGTCAAAATAACTGCAATATGATTTACAAAGTAGTGACAGAAAGGGTTAATATTGAGAATTAGATTGGAAGGAGTTGTCAGGGATTGTTATGCGAAAATGAGAGGTCTGGAAGTTGTCCAGTCTATTGATCCAATCGTACGCCGGGTGCCTCCACTTTGGTTGCCTATTATCACCTGGTCGTAACCAGAGATGGCCACAGTCCGGTTCAGGAGCCGGAGCAGGATTTCAATGTTTTTTTTTTTACCTGGCCGGACTGGATCCGGATTTTGAATTTGGGGTGACGGTCGGATTTTAGCCGAAGTTTTTTGCTGTGATATGATTAATTAGCATTGTTCTGGCAGGATTTTTTCGGATTCCGAACTGTACATTCAACAGCCGGATTTCTTTGGACTATGAATTTCCAATTGCCAGCCGGATCCGGATAGATTCGGATCCCGAAATTTTGGAATCCGCCAATCTCTGGTCGTAACCACCAGCTCAGTGGTCGTAACACACCAGGATCGTGTATACGAAACACTTTCGGACGGGCTTAGAAAAATTAGGGTCTATCGATTTGCGTAATCTCTAACTCTACCATGAAATCATAACGCATGCTACTAAGGATGAACTGATACTTGATTCGTGGCATAGGGACGATTCTTAGTTCACGTACATTTTGTAAAATAATCCTTTGATTAAAAATATTAATAAAACATTTGTTACCACACTTCAAGTCACGGCTCACCGGCAAACCTCTCGCGGCACCTACGTTAAAATCAATGTTATCCGGAAATTCAGATGACCATCATAAAGTAACTTTTTTACGTTGGAAAACGCCATTGTGACGTCATGTTGATTTTTCGAATTCTGTTAGGCTTTAGTCGGATTCGCATGGATTTTCGGTTGAGATTGTTCGGATTCACACGGATAGTTACTCAGAAATAAATATCCGCTCATCACTGCAAAGTACCGGAACTAACTTCAATTTTTGTGTATGTATTCCAGAGATGGTCGGTAACGAAGTACTTCTACTTTTTGGACGTAATCAAGTAGTTCCTCTACTTCTGGTACTAACTCAAGTAGATCTGATTTTCTCTACTTCTACTTCTACTTCGTAGTATTTTGGTATCTACTTACTTACTTTTTGCTATTTTCGGTTTGTCAAGTAGAAGTAGTCTAATCCCCCAATGCGGAAGATAGCCTGATGAATTTCGGGGCTGTTTTCACGGAGTACCAACATTTAATATTCATAAAAGTCAAGTAAAGCTGGGAAATTTTGTTGCGCTTCGAACACAGTAGTTATGGAATGACAAATATATTGTCACGAAAGTATCAGTGAATATGATTTAGGTACCGGATTGCTTGGTTCCGCTCACACTGCAATGTCGTCCATATCAAATATTTCATCACAGTAGAAATGGCCCACCGCCACCATAACGTTTGAAAATACCGTTTCGCAATATAGCAATTACCTATCATATCGTAATCTAGCAGCCCATGACGGGTCCTGCCAATCTGGAAAATCCAGCTTTTTTGAACGTTACACCTGTTTTAGCAGATCACCTTTGAAGCTTTATGGACAAAAGACAAGAAATAAATATTACGCTTTTTAGAAGCGGTATTTGTATTTCACTTTCAATTCCGAGTATCATACTTTGAGTTCTAATTACTTTCAGCCTTTTGTCTGCCGAGTGCCGAACATACATGTTGAAGCATAAAAGCAAGCGTAGTAATGCCTCTATTTTCCGAAAATACAGCTACACTAAATATAACTTTTACAATCCACAATATTTGTTATTAACGTATACTAATCGCGCAAAGTGTTGAAACCGTATCCGATGCAACTTCTCCGTACTGCTTTTCGCCTAAACTGGGGGCCTTATAATATGGGGTATGGCGCCATGCCATGATATTCTCTTGAACGCGGTCTTCTTGTAAACAAAGGGTTAGTATCGCATTTTTATATCAATACTATAATTATAATCCCATGATGCAAAACAATGCTTATTCTGTCGAAAATTGATACCTCCTGGGATGCATCAAAACGAATCAAACTCTCCGCACCTCCCGCATAGCTCAATTTGAGCTTTTGACAGTCCATGCAAACGAATTAAGACTGTTTTCAAAACTACATACTTACTTGAATAGATTTAAAGTCACTCAATTCTACTTCTACTTTAAGTAGTTTTAGGTGGCTTATGGAAGAAGTACTTCTACTCGTACTTGAGTAGATTGTTTTCGTCGCTACTTCTACTTGAGTAGCTTTCTTGACTACTTTGACCATCTCTGATGTATTCCTAACATTGTTATCAATCAAATTAAAATAATATCTGATAGGACTTGTCATAATAGGCCTATATTTGGTTGCCATGAGAAACATAGATAAGATGTGTTACAGGTGTCAAATATATATATATGCATTGTTAAAATATAATATGCACATGCACATTCAAATTTGCAATGAGTTCAAAAACCAAAACGCCATGAGGACGGCAAACAACAGAATCTGCATGGACTTCTATGAGACAGGCATCGTGATATGTTGAGTTAAGCAGACGATTCACTTACGTGGAGCCCGGTAATTGGAGGAAGGATATCTAGCAGCGTACACCAGAAGGTCATACGAGGAACATAAAACACACACAAACCTATGCGCTGCGGTATAGTAAGTAGAGCATTTTTTTTCAGATTTCAATAACCTAGGTGGTTATATTGATAGGTTTCCGAAAGACCGATGCACACGGAATTTTCCTCGGTTCCAAGACGCGATGTAAATCCACTCTTTTTTCGACCATTTTATAATATACGTTAATAGTAGGCCTATTTACGGTGATAACTTTTGTGCCTTTGTCATGTCCAAACATTGTGTTTCAGGTATGCCTAAAGGGAGAGTTATATTTCTTCACAAATTTTCATCTCGGAAGGGTCGGCGATGGAGTTTGGAAAATATATTGCTTACTATTTGAAAAGAAAATCATGAAACTGATTTGCAGGAAATTAGTCAAGTTCATTGAGTCAACCACGTATAGTGTCGTAATTTGCAAATGAAACACTTCCCACATTGAGATATGTCACAAGCCGATAATCACTGGTCAAAAATAAGCACCCATCATTTCGAAAATGATAGGCAACAAACACTCATATCCACATCTCTCGGAGTAGGAGCTTGCTTATCTTTTTCAGATACTACGAATTTATCCAGTTCTACAGTACCTATCTTTGTTCCCAATTGCTTTCCATATATATACAACTTGTCTGTGATATGAACTTTGCATCCCGAGTAGCATTTTCCAATGCTAAGACCTGGAATAACTTTCCATTTCTTTCTTATATCATTGTAGAACGCAACTTTCATAAAATCGTTACTGACAACATACACAATCCCGTTATAACCGAATGCAGATCCCTCCGTGACCGAAACTGGCATCGATGAAATCTGGGTACATTGCAAGGTTCTCAGATTGATCTCAAAAGCAAGCTTATTATTAAAACATTCAATGACATAAATACATTCTCCGAGACTCGTAACAGCAAATGTATTACTACTCCATAGTCCATTTCTGTCGATTTTAATTGATGTTGACTTGCCACCGCCAATTTCATATAGGACTGCGTGTCCTTTTGTGACCATAGCTATGTATTTTCCACATTTGATACACCTGTTGTATTCTTCCTTCGAAACATTCTCGTACAATATTTTCCATTCAAATTTATCGTAACTAAAGAGAGAATTGCCGGTTACGACATCTATCATTCCTTTATATTCAACAACATCGAGGCAATCACTTTTTATAACCGGAGGAAGTTTGATAACTACCGATCATTGCTCTTCCATTAGGCTGTAACTGTACACCGTCCTAGATTTCTTATCACATGATATGATGCCAGTCACCTGTTCACTGCAAACCGGAGGCACTTTCGGATTTTTATCCAAAATATAATCACGACACACTATTTTGTGCAAGCATTTCCTCGAATCAGTCACCAACGCCTCAGGAACAACATTTTCTCGTATAAATTGCTGGGGAAGAAATGTTAGATCAATTGACTGGAAGCAATCATCAAAGAAGCCTTTTCGTCTATCCATGTCGTACTTGATCCAGCTCGCTACTGCATTCCATTTCAATATTTCATATTTCTCACCCCAGTTTTTCACAAGAGACAGCAAGTAAAGGAAGTTATCTTTTGGTAATGACGGCAGCTCCTGTGACTCAACAAATGCCTTTAGATTTTCCCGAAAAAAGATTTGAATGGTGGTTTTCAAAAGTTCCTTCTGATAAACTAGAGCCACCGATAGCATCTCCGCTACATTTTCGACGGTGACATTCTCAGAAAGAAATTCAACGTAGAGATCCGTCAAATCATGGAGGCAAAAGATATTGCATGCTTTTATGAAATCAGTGATGTGATCCGAAGTAAAATCAACTTTCCCGGTATAAACGAAGTTAATGCATTGTTTCACAACATCCCCAGGAGTATCAGGAAATGGGACAATCCCAGTCTTTGACTCTTTTGTATCACTCGAAAACATGGCGTAGAAATATTCCGACGCGGCTATCAACACAAATTTATGAACGTTGATTTCGTCTTCGCCAGCAACTAATGTGATGTCACAAAACTGTTCTTTGTTTTTCAATACATTCATGGAATCAAGCATGACTCGTGGATGGAAGGAACATTTTTTGGGAGCCATATTTCATAGGAGATCAGCTATAGACATATTATGCTGCAAAAACGTAACAGATATACAGTATTGCAATCAGTACAATTCCAAAGACGTTGCTAGTTTAAAAAAAAAAGAATGCACCGACAATAACATCAGCGTTTCCCTCCATTTATGGGTGAGATTATCGATTCTACGAATTCAACTAAAGATTATAGCAATTATCAGATTGCTGTCAAACAAACGGTGGGAAATAATTTAAATTTATATCGGTTAAACATAGAATTGGTGCAATCTACAATGATTCTTCATTTTCCTGAATAGCCAAACGGTAAACCCAACATGCGAATTAGGCTACATTCTTATCAAATATGTTAATACAGTAACAACAGCAACAAACTTTTACCCCGCATAACATGAAACCATTTTCATCCATTCTAGCATGGCAGCATTTTAAATGTAGCAACACTGAAAATTCTGATAGTTCAAGTTTAAACTGGAAACAGTGGTTGTTATCGGCAATAAGTTACGCGTGCCATAATGGCTTCGCGAACATAATAATTAATTATAGACAGAAAGTTTCCCATGACGTTGCAGCCAATTCCACCATGGATTCAAGTATCTCACGATAATAACGTGCTCTAAAAAAAGCAAAATCATTTTAATCTATTCAACCGTTTACTGCGTAGCTGTAAATTGCTATGATTCAAGTTCCTCACTGCCATGACAAGCCCTGGCAAAAACAAATCATTTTCATCTATTCAAGCATAACAACCGTTCACACAGCGTATAGTTACAATGTAAATTGTTATTAGTCAAGTATCCAGGCATCTCGGTCCCCAACTTTCCTCCGTGTAAATATAATTTATCCGCGATATCAGCTTTGCATCCGTCAATGTATTTGATGGCGACACCCCGAATATATTGCCATTTCTTTGTGGCATCATTGTAGAATACTACATCTGAACCATGACTGATGGCATACCGAGTCTCATTGAAACCAAATACTAGGGATGGTGTGAACGCGAGGGTCACGTTCGTGTTCTGTGTGTGAACCTCGGAAATTTAGAGGTTCGCGTTCACAACAGAACCTCGGTAGGTTCTGTACTGTGAACCTTTTTCCTAGATTACAATTTTCACTTCATTGTAACATCTTTGGTTCAAATTTATTATATTTCAACTGCGGGCCACTCTATGTATGGCACTGGCAGCATTAAAAATCAACACTAAACGAACATGCACCTTGACAATCTCAAAAGTTTTACTTGCTTTGTTACAAAAGTTTGCTCGAAATATCCAGCTGTCCGTTTGTGGATATTTAATGACACTCTGCTGTGAGCTTGAGCTCCTCATGGCCGATCCCGCTGTATATACAGCGCCTTGAAAAGCCCAGAGAAAGAGAGAGCCGAACTCCCGAAAGATGGCATCAAAAGACTAAGTTGCGGGCGCATGAAAATCGAGAGAGACTGATGGTGGAAGAGCGCGTGCATGGAAGTCGTCCGTAATCTGACGAAAAATACCGTAAAAGACTGTTGAAATTACTGAAATTGATGTACTGGGCGCAAATGACCTTATAGGCGATAAGCGCCAAAGTTGTGCGAATAAAACAAAAACAAACACAACATCACGAGCCGAATACGTGGTCAGCGAATGATGCTTATTCAACCAATCAATGAGATTGATATCGTTTTCTGATGCAAAAAATCTAGCAGGCGTACGGGGTCAATCTTGAATTCATATCTTTACTGTATCATTAAAACCAAATCCATGCGATTGAGGTGTTGGCTACTGCTGTAGAACTTGTTAATGGGGTAATAGCTGTAGCAAGTATAACAACCAGTTTTACACTCTGCTCAATATCAATGTAGCAATACCCAGACGCCGAATACATTGTCCGGTCTGGCCTAGACCTTCAAGGCGTAGGCTTATATTTCTTCGTAAGTTCTCGTCGAAATTGTTGGCAAAGCGACGGAAGATATTGATTTTATGGGAGTATTATATCCTTTGATTGCCTCAGTTGATGCATTTAGCGGCGTTTAAAACACCAATATGTACTTCAGCATTGTGGCCTTGCGTGGCCCGAGTCGTCGCTAGGTATCGTGTACATTAATATAGGTTATCGCTTCATTGAAAGATGGAGATGAAATTAGCAAAATGACGTCACGTGACGTCACGAGGTTCACGTTCGTGTTCACACACAGAACCTTTCACAAAGGTTCGCGTTCACACGAACCTGAACCTTTCAGAGGTTCACACCATCCCTACCAAATACACACTCTTGACTTTGACCAACACATATTGGTAAGTTTAAAATCCGGAAACACTGCATGATTCTCAAGCTTATCTCAAAAGCGATTTTTCGTGAGAGTTGTGAGTACTCGCCACCAACGACATAGATACACTTCTGTTTACTCGCAACAGAAAAGTCATACCAATAAGCAGGGCCGTAACAGCACTTCGTCAGGCCCCCACCAAAAACTTTGGTCTTGGGTCCCCATAGGGTTATAGACCGAACGTCTGGGGGGCATCCCCCTCCGGCCATATACTGTTTACCACTATTCATCATGTTCATTGGGAGTTTCTTTAGTGAATCAGCTTTTGTCGCCTAAACGCGCGAAGCGCGCTAAATTTCTAGGATTCATGATTTCACCGGTCAGTACGATCGGGAATTGCATGCATTGTTATCAATTTTTATCTTCTCTCTGCTCACGTAATCAGATTTGCCGGTAGAGCTGAGTGAGGTGTGTTTGAAAAGGTAGGACCACTCAATAATAATTAAACATCTTCGGGCGTATACCCGTTGGCAGGAACAAAACAGCACCTCGTCAAGCCCCCAAAAACGTGGGTCTTGGGCTCCCATAGGGTGATAAAACGACCACCCCATCATGTTGTTCGCGTTTCTCACAAAATTACCCGTACTGAATTGTGAGCCAGCGCGAGGCGAGAAAATCTTCGATAATTTATGATAAAATCGGTCAATCAGATCGGCGACTGCATATATAATATGCTATCAATTTATTGTCCTCTCTACTCACGTAATTACATTTACCTGTAGAGCTGAGTGAAGTGTCTTGAAAACGGGAGGGCCAGTAAATAATGATTAAACATCTTCGGGCGGGCGGAACCGTTGATATGACTTCGTTACATCATGTTATTTCGTGACTTCCAGTCTGCTATATCAAAAAATATAGAACCGCCCAAACGTAGGCTTCTAATCTAAGAGAAGCAAACGATTTCAAATAGGTATTTCTTCACTGGCATAAATTTTTTACCAGCGGGATGGTATTTGTCTTGTGAGGTTCAGATTGCAAAGACAGGAACATTCGGCGCCAGTCATTTAGGCGCCTATGGACAATTAAACCTATATGTATTTTGTATATATAGTGAAGTCTTTGATCTGCATAAGGGCATAGACCTTTTCGGCCAAGCTTTTCTCGCTGCCAATCGTTCTGGCGCACTTCTTGGAGTCGCATGTTATATTGCCTAAAACTTGATTGTATGTCTTGGTGGGTCGTGGCGCGGTAATGGCCCAATACCCAATAATAAAAATAAATGGCCACTTGAATTCGCACGCAGCGCTAAAAAATTTTGAAAAAATTGCATAGATTTTCAAAAAATACTCTATGATTTATGCTAATTCACGAAATAATTTTGGGCCCCCCATCGAGCTCGCCCCCCCAATTGGGGGGTTTGGGGTGCGGCAGTTACGGTGCTGCCAATAAGTATTAGTACTTCTTGATTTGATATTAATTGATGACAATTTTTTAATGCCGATTTCGTACATGACCAGGCCTACACATTTTCCTGCCACCATCAACACATATTTCCCACATACAATACATCTGTTACATTATTCGCGAGAATTGTTCTCATATACCATTCCATTGAAACTAAAGATTGCATTCCCAGTTGTGATATAAACGATTCCTTTATGCTCACATCAAGGCATACGGTTGAAGTTGCATAAACACTGACGAGCCCTCTTCAATGAGGCTGTACCTGTACACTTATCCAGTTTTACTATTGCAGATATAATTCCCGTAGACTTTTCATTGGGAACAATAGGTGCTTTGGAAGGTTCCCCCCAAAAAACAAGTGTATAACATACTTTTACCATAAATCTATCTGATTTAGATACCAACGGTTCACTATATAATAACATGATCCTTGAGAAATTAAGGAGGGAGAAAGGAAAGGTCAATGGTGACCACTAAATCAGCAAATGCATCTTTTCTTTCGCCCAACTCATCTTTGACCTTGGTAACGCCGGCATGTGTTTTTAACGTTTCAAATTCCTTTCTGCAGTTCGGTTCGGTTTATTACAGGAGCGGACAACATACGACCCGTGACGGTATTTTGAGCGGCCCGCGGACAGCTTCCAGTCTCACATGATAACGTGGCCCGCGGCTCGAATCTACATGCATTTGTGTGAAAACGTTTTCGACCATGAACAGCAACAAGACAAAGTGACGTTTCCAATCTGACTTATGTTCACATGCAGTCTTTATACTAAGGGTTCGAAGAAGTTGTTGACAACTTTGATCGATCAATTTACCCATTTGGGGTACAGAACTTCAGAATAACGCGAAACAATAGCTGCATATTGTTAATTTATTCGCTAAAAGCTTTTCGACTGACTCTCATCAGTATTCGCTACCGTAATAGGGTGAAACATATTCGAAATGTAGGAACTATTTTTTCTGTTTGACGTAATTAGAACATAAACAAACAGGTAGTAGACAGGTAAGATACATTATTAACGATATAAAACAAATGTTACCGAGTACATATTCGGTTATAAATAACCAGAGACAACCACACGAAACAATAATGAAATATTCCAAGAGTGTGGAGGCGCTCCTTCTGGCGACAGAAGATCGACTTTCGCAGCTTTATGATCGTAGACTTCAGGACCTTCAAATGAAAAAGAGAGCGACCACGAGCAACTATAGAAAATTGACTGTCATTGTAATGATCAGCACATTCTGGATGGGATAATAGCTGTTGTCCGATAGCCGAATTACAAGCAATTACTTGATCATAATCACGCAGTGTGTCAACAGACTGAGATGATGGAGCTTGAGAAACATTAGTTATTCTCATTTGCCGTGGGACATGTTGGCGAATTCTTTGCTGCATGCGCTGAGACGCGCGACCTAGATACCGACTATCACATCGGCACGTGCACCCATCCGGCCTGCCAATTGGAGAGGTTGCCCGCCCCTGCTTTATTAGCATTTTTCATCGTTTCAGTACACCATAAAATTGCGATACAATGAAAAGATTGGAAGTGTCGAAACGACTTGCTGTATAGTCTTTGGAATCAGATACCCACCTTCGCCTAGGCCAGTGGTTCCCAACGTGGGCGATATCGCCCCCCAGGGGGCGATTTGTCGGTCCAGGGGGGCGAAAATAGCCAAGGGGGCGATAGGGGGCGAAAATGGACGAAGGGGGCGATAGGGGGGCAATTGCGCGTTGAAATGGTTGTATTGGCGTTCATGAACATAACTGCCACACCCAAACCCTCAATTGGGATTGGGGCCCACATTTTTTTCGTGAGTTAACATTAAATGAATTATTAAGTATTATTTTGTAAATTAAGGCAACTTTTTCCAAAAAATTTCGCGCTGCGCGCCATTTCGTGGTCCCATATTTATTGCTTATTGGTTACTCTTCCTCCAAGAAATTATACGCATGAGTTATAGAAATGGGCATCTCGGCGTCAGCCATTATCGCACCAAGACATATAAAGTTTCAGGCCATGTAACATGCGACTCCGAGAAGTGTGCCAGAATGAGAAAACCTCGGACTGCCTTTATGCTGACCGACTTCGATATAATTGTCCATGGGCGCCTAAACGGGTGGCGCCAAATGTTTCGGTCCTGGCAATCAAAACCCCACAAAAAATGCCATCTCGCAGAGAAAAATTAATTGCCAGTGCAGAATTACCAATTTGAAATCGTGTGCGTCTTTTAGTTTAGTACGTATGGGCGATTTGAATATCTTTTGACATAACAGACAGGCCACGAAATGTCATTACGTAACGAAGTCATTATACCCACGGGTCCGTCCGAATATGTTCAATTAATATTTACGGGCCCTACATTTTCCAAGACACCTCACTCAGCTTTACCGGTAAATCTGGATAAAAAATTGACAGCAATATATATGCAATTCCCGATCATATTGACCGATTCAATCATGAATGATAGAAATTTTTCGCGCTTCGCGCGAAGTAAGCCGTCTAGCTAAAGAGTCCAAAAATTTGTGCTGAGAAGTTGCGGTAAAGAGGTATCGGGGGAGTTGGGTCTGAGGGGTGCAGAACTTTGCTTTATCGCCCTATGGAGGAGGGTCAAGCCCAACGTATTGGGGGGGGGGGGCTGACGAAGTGCTGTTACGGTCCTTTTGGAATCAATTCAGAGAAATCACCTTTTTTGTTAGTCAAATCACCAAAATTTAGCTGGAAAAGTGTAATTTCGAGGTCGAGCCCAAAAGTTGACCTTTTTTCTTAGTCAACTCGCCTGTGATTTCAGTCTGTATGCCCATTTTTCGGTTTCCAATATTTGGGGGGCGATGATCGGTCTGGAGTTGGAAAAGGGGGCCATGAGTCGAAAAAGGTTGGGAACCACTGGCCTAGGCGATGAAAAGAGGAGGCATGCTCATCGAATGAAAAGTAAAAGAAGATGATATAAAAAGTAATCGACGAAACGATGTCACAGAAGGCGAGATCGAAGGTCAGGCCGTGTTCTGGTAATCTTGAGGGCAGACTAGCATTCATAGTAGAAATTGCAGGAGGGATAACAGGTGCAGGGACGTATCTATTGGTAATGACCTCATCTTGGAAATTCGGTACACGTGTATTTTGCTGAATAGTCAAACAAGAAGCCAAAAATACAAAATAAATTATTCAGCAGTCATTGGAATACAGTTATATTTTAAGACACCTAGTGGGATTGCTTTTTCGGCTATAGTACCCATTGATTGCTGACGTAGCAAGATTCACAGTGCATTATATTATTTATGTTCCAAGGCCAGAATACATTTACTTGATTACAATAAAATCATGAAATGAGAAATGCTGTTTCTACTCAGTTTATACAAGTGTTTCGCAAACTTTTTCGAGCTACCGCCCCCTGGACAACGAATAAAGTGCCAGCGCACCCCGACACCCCATCACCACGCCTAAATCATGAAACGAAATTTGTTCTTAATTTTTTACAGCTAACAATGAGACGGACGAAGCTAATGTACTAATATCATCACCCTCGTTATATTGGGTTCGAGTTTTGATAATAACAACCTCATTCTAATATTTCCAGTGTACGCGTCCCGTACTGCAAGTCGGTCTCTGTTATTGAGTAAGAAACTTTGTCACGTCACTGACAACACGTTCTATCAAATATGGGGACACGACAAGAAATTCAACCCGACTCCAATTAGTGCATTTCTATTTGATTCAATTGTGAATCCAGAACGAATGATTGGAGATGTATACCTTCTGGCTGAACTCAAAATTGTTCTACACAACAATGCAATCAGCTCCTCAATCATTTCATGCTCGGGAAGTTCACAGAATGGATGGATTATCCAGTAAGGAAGTTATAATTGGAATATATCCTGGAATCACATCACCATATCCTCGTGCAATTTTCTGAAATGTTTCTTCATCAAAATCGGGTATTCGAGATGGACCGGTAGATCACGCAAGCTTGAAAATTGGAACAGTTCACGTGTCGCAAAATTTATGTGAAATATCACGGGCTTATCACTGAATCTGGACAGTGCTATTTTCACCTTAATCAGGTTTCATCATTACTAAGAACGGAAAATGTGTCCGTCAAGTAGAAGCGATATTCGTTTCTCGCAACCGGAACGCCACGGTCGCAGCGCTGTGAAAATCCACGATTGTTTGAAACAGAAAAACATCACGCAAGACAGTTTCTCGTGAAGCCATCAAACTTTGCAGCAGTGAGCAATAACTGCTCAAATACTTCGTAGTTCTCACAGCACACAATTAACCACGCTTTTCAGGGATACTGCTGACTGCTAAATTTGTCCATTGATGGACAAGATCAACATTGTTAAGTAGCAATAGAATTTTCCGGTACAGCTGAATAAATAGACAGACGTCCAGGAGGTTTATCTAGGCTCATCATCGCCATCTCAGGGCTGGGCAATATGATTCGAGTACTCGAATCTGAATCGAGTATTAATTTTAATGATTCGATTCGAGTAGTAAAAGACGATTTTTTCGAGTACTGAAATTTTACGCACCTTGCCACAAAAAGTTAATTTATCAACGAGAGTTATAGTTTCGATACCAATTTTCGCTGTCGAGGCCTTGAAACCTTGATTGGCCGTATTGTAGCATACGAAACATGTAGTAGTAGTACTAAGCTACGAACGTTACAGGAAACAACACATTGCCGAAGCCATGATCATATATTGTTGTTGAACATAGTTATTCGAATTCTCGCAGTTTTGCTGACGATATCCCTTGACGAGGGTCAGCCGAAAAGCTTCGGGAATAAATATGAATATTTTATTCAGAAGTCATGATCATCCCACAACATTGACACAAAGTGCAATGAAGTCGGTATGGTCGAAAAAATACCAAAGTATCTTTAATGTGATGGATAATATGCATTATATTCTTTATGGTCGCATCAAAAGTACCTATTTGATCTTGGACATATTACATTCTGTTATGACGTCATATTGAGTGATACTCGATTACTCGAATCGACTCGAAGCATTTTACGTGATTCAGAATCGAATCACTCAGGTACTCGATTTTGCCCAGCCCTACATCTCATCCGAGTAAGCGGTGTCTTACAAAAAGCCTAGAAGTGCGCCATGCTATAATTCGGCAGTTACGGAATGAAAATGAAGAATATTGGTCTGGTGTAAATGACCATAGTAGTCGACAAATACCACGAATACCACAAAAACAAACAAACCCTAAATTGCCCTGACTGAATCGATTCTGCATTTTTACTGAATATAGCTGCTTTATTACTCAACCGTTACAACACTGCGCAGCAGTTGCCTTCTAAACATACACCACCCCTATTTGCTCTCAGCGACCCACTACCGGCCAATTTTATATCCAGCGCACTCCAATCGCCCATTTCGTGACCAGCGCCCCCTTCAAATGCCTGCAACATAACCGCAGTTTCGTAGCAGGCAAGCAATCTCGCACTGAAAACAGAATAACGCCGATGAGTCGAATCACGTCGATTAATGAAGCAACGAAAGTGGTTTACCAATACGATTTGCGCAATGAAAACTGGAATAAGACAGGAGAAATGCCAGCAACTGTTTCTCTACATTGCCAGGCCGTGGAACATCGCGGGACACTGTACATTTGCGACGGTTCGTCTTTGTGGGACGAAGTCGATGTGGAAATCATCATAGGCCGCAGTAAAACCAAATTATTTGTATGCGAGAGCAGTTGATATTGGTCACCATTTGTTGCACTGTGATAGTGGATATGGCGTCTCGCGAGCTATTGCAAATGGTGGAGTACGAAAATATGAGGCGTACGTATGGATTTTTAGTTACGCGCGATAAAAAGTCGGTCCACGTTTTGGGTGGATGGGAAGGATGCATTGATGTGTATGAACGCAATTCTGTTTCAAGATTAATATTGCAAGAGAAGAAGTATTCACAATCTCCGTCGATGATGAAGGCGAGGGCGTATGGGGCAGGTATTTGGCACAAGGAATTTCTGTACGCTCGCGGAGGTCTCACGTGTACGTGTAAAGTCGAATTCCTAAATGAAGAGACCAGGCAGTGGCAGATTTTGAACAATGTCGGCATGTCAAAGTGCACCTTGCCGACAAGTTGTATATTTTTTGTGGCGTGTTGGGCACTGTCGTTAAAACTTGATCTACTTGAGCTGGAATTCCCAGTGGAAGAGCTACAACCGTCAAAGCGCAGTGCTGGCGATATGGAGGCGTGCTGCACGTCGTCCATCCAAGTAGCCTATATCAAACTTGCGAAATTTTGACTGTTTTCCAGTGCTTGAACCCATGGCCTACTATAGTAGGCCATGTTGAACCATGTATTATTTTCGATGTATAAGTTGATGCATAGCGTGTAGCATCACAAACAATAGCGACGTTGATGGCTAAACTTAGATTCGTCACTTTGCCGAAATGGTTCAAAATGTTTGCGCGAACCGGAGTTCCAATAAAACCTATGTGCCCTTGTAAAAAGCGGTCAGCTACAAACTTGTTGGTTGGGATGCGTTCAAATGGGAAAAGTACGCTGACGTTCACGGGGGCCTTACGCACAATAGCAACATGTTTTAAAAATCCTGGAATAACTGGTTCCTTTCGTGCACCAAGAACAGATATATACGAATATGCCGTCCCGTCTTTTGTGGTCATACTAGGCGTATTCATTAGGAATCCCTCACCCACGGTTTCCCGAATGTTCATTGCCGTGTAACAACAATCAATTTTCTAACCAACCAATTAATTAGCCCACGGACACAGCTATTATTATCGCGGTCTATTGGGCGTGGGTGCTGAACGCATGTACCAGTACCTATTACAAAGAAGATGAAGGTTTAAATGCTTGATAAACCACAACAAATTATGGATTGAATTTGTAAGGGAGTTGTTTGCAATATATTTTATTCCTTGACTGTGTATGTCCTGAAGTTCCTACGAAGTAGAACAACGTATATCATGCCGCCCATGAATTCGATCAACCTAAAAAGGCGATAGGTGCCGGTAAAGTTAGCGAGTACAATAAGAGGACACTTTTCCCGAAATTTGAGACTTGCATGACCGGAGAAAAATCCTGAAAAAATGGTAAAATTTTCCCACGTCTTGGTCGCGGTTCACTAAAAAAAGTCAACTTTCTCGCTCAGTGCCCAAAATACAGTTTTTCTTTCACATTACTGGGTAGTTGAATAAAAAAAGAGGCCAACTTTCCGGCTCAGCTCCGAAATAGCCAGCAGAGCGTACTTCGGTGCTAATTTATGGCATATCAGTCGAGGCCGTAAATTTGAACAAAATTATCAAAAAAGAGGACAAAATCTCAAAAATGAGGACAAACGGGCGTCCTGCGAGGACACTTTCAAAAAGTCAAAAAAGAGGACAAATCCTTTTAAAAGAGGACGTATGGAAACCCTGTGAGATCGACTCGAGCGCTTCGATCGTCTTGTTGCTCTCAAATCATGGTGAAACGCACTGTAGAAGAACACCATGTAGTGTAGAGTCTGTAATATGCAATTATATGATTAAATGATCCTAGGCAGCCGAAGATCGAAGCTGTAAGATATTCTTGGTTGGATAATACTTAAGCAACTCGGTAATTTTAATTGGTCCTAAGGTACTGCTAGACTCACATTTTCAAATTGCGATATTTTATAAACAGTCAATCCTAGATTCTCAAAAATTGTTGTGTAAACTATTCATACTCAATTTCATATACCGCATAAATTTCAGCATTTCACAATAGTTCCTCGGGCCCAAATCGGACGGTTAGCACGGAGAAACGCCTGCATGTCTCCTCGATAGATGCTGAGAGATTCTAAACAATGCTTCATATAGTGTCCTGAGGCATTTAAGCACCTGCTGAACTGCTTGAAAGTTCCGATTTTTCAGAAAATTTTACGAAATATTTGTTCAGTACTAGTACAGGGCCGATTTTTTTTCATAAAATTTAGATCATAAGTAGCATAGTAAGTACACTAAATCTCCTATAGCAAAAACTATAGTCTTAGCGGGTAGAATGGTTTTACTGCTTGTACTAAGCCAAGTTTGATCAGGATTGAAGGTCCTCTGATATTAAAATTTCCCGTCCCCGTGACCCCATATCACCTAAAATTAGAAATGGGGGAAAATCAACTTTGAAAATTCAAAAAGTCGAAAGTCACGTTTCCTCGTTTACAGAAATAGCTCTTTCATTAATTGTATGAAATCAGCATGGCAAAGTGCTTAAAGTCAATTTTGAGTGAGTTGAAATAAACCAAAGTGATTGGGGTGTGACTTTCTACGAAAATTAGAGATTTCAAGTCGTATTTTAACATACTTCTAATTCGAAATCAGACAAGAGCAATGCATTTTTAAAAGAACTAATTTGATACTTTAGCATTCCGCAATAAAAGTAATTTAGAAAATTTTGATAGTCCAGCAGTACCTTTAGGGCCTTGCGGACTTTTAAATGAGTGGAAGTGTAGCACAAGAAGAAAACATTACGAACACACGGGTTCAACGTATGTATCGCCAGTGTATCACATTAGTCGTAGCCTGCACAATATACATGCGAACGGAAAATTGGCGTTTATTAGGCTTCTAACATAGCGCGTGGTGTAAATCAGTACATTAGTGCTGAATTGTGCTTTGAAATCTATTCTAACGGGTGAAAAGTGGCAACATCGCGTATAGTGGTATAATCCACAGCTGCAACACCATTGGTTTGCAGGTTTGAGTCCAGCCGAGGTCGACTCCATAATTCTGACAAGTGTTGGAGGTTTATCTAGGGCTCTAGGCTCGTCCTCGTCATCTCATCCGTGCAAGCGGTGTCTTATAAAAGCCTAGAAGTGGCTCGTGCTACAAGTCCGCAGCTACGGAATAAAAATGAAGAAAATTGGCCGGATTTAAATGACCATGACCATAGTATAGTCGACTAACACTATGGATACCTCAACACAAACAAATAAACAAACAACGGGTGAAAATATGTATAGCACACTCAGTTCTTATGGGGATGTTTTCAGGGAAATTTTAGGTTCTGTTTACGCGTACGAACTTTTTAGGGTTTCAGGGGATGTAGGGTCTAAGAAAACCATTGTCAAAATCATTGCATTAATGGCTCATCGTCAGTTCAACATCGAAAAGTACATATCTTGCTCTCATTGCCTTCTCAATCAAATCTTGTTGCGCAAATGTTACCGCCGAAGTATTTGAGAATTGAGAAGTAATAACCATTAAGTGATATCAGAACAATATCCTCCATCGTTGAAGTTATTATCCAGGCTTAGGGGAACTGATTGAGCCTCACATGATTACCAGCAAAACAATTGAGTTATGTGGCTCCCTTTGCGCATGCTGCACTATGATGGATTCATTGAAGTCGCTCAACTGTACAGAGAGTGTTATTAAAGAAGACACAGTAGATTCACACCTTTACCGCTGTCTACAATTGTTTCTTTTGCATTAAAATTTACATCCTAATTGCCTTAAGTATCGAAAAAATATGATATGGCTCTTACGGAAATAATGCCCAACTGTCACTTTTAATCGTGTCACATTCTCAAATGATCGGTGCGGACGCTTTAACATCACATCGGTGTATAGCAGTGTTGGGATCAAGTCACTACGTTCGAGTCACATATCTTCTCGAGTCAAGTCAAGTCAAGTCATGTTGAATTTTCGAATCACGAGACATAATTCAAGGTCATACCATCTTTCGGCCTGTTTCAAATACAAATTGAGTCGCCAATCATTCTGAATCGAAAAATGCGCATTCAAAAAATGCAAAATCGATTCCAGGGCTGTTTACAGTTGTTCCAGGCTTTGTTTTATTCAACCATGTGTATACCGGAAAAGTTGATTGGTACTTGAAAATACGATCATGGTGAAAACGGCGCTAACACGATTCGATAATAACGTCGTGATGTATCAGTGAAATTGAATTTTCCGAATTCTGAAGCTTGAGTGAGACTATTACCAGCGCGGGTCCGTTTGCATATCTGATGTTCAAGTCGAAGCATATATACTTATGACCTTGGAGCACAGCACAAGGACATGGTGATTTGATTTAGGTATACAATACATAGACCAGCCTATATACTATACTCCGGTTATAAATTCCTGACTGAATATCAATCATTCCATTCTGTGAAATTTCCGAACTTGGAATTTTTGAGGAGATGATTGACATCTTGAACAGTTTTGGGATCAAAACTAATTTCAATGTCTTGTATCTATCGTTCTTGATACAGAGAAAATTACAATGTAATATCCGCACTGGCTTCTGGAATCGGTTAAAATTTTCTTCGTGCCTTTTCAATTTCATATTTGGTAAAGCGTGCTTTCAGTGCACTGATAAAGTTTTGAACTCACCATAGAAACCGAGGATACTTCCATCACGTCGGTGATGGTGCGCTTAGTCTGAATGCAGACAGAGCTAGACCTATATATATATAATGAGATTGTGCTCAATATGCCTGCCTCATTAGCTGAATTAAATGCAGAATAACTTTCATTCTATTATTTAGGCACGGGAGATGAATAGGCGCGCTAGTTTAAAAGAGTTTCGAAAACAGGACTAAACGGACAGAGACTTAGGAGAAGATTCATTTACCCGACCGCATCGGGGAAGGTAATTTAACTTTGATGAATGCAGAGTTGATGATTAGTCTGGCATTGTGATTCGTCGATTGGAGATTTGGCGTGAAGATTACCTCATCACTCGTCAGTTGAAACAGCATGCGGCTAACGATAAAACTATGGTAGAATGTCGGAGTATGGAATAAAAGAGCTGCTAGTGTGAGGTTGTGTGAATATGTATCCGCAGGTCTGCGATTAGGTTAATTGGTTGTGTGTCGGATTACACTGTGGATTGTGCTATAGTCATCTTCTGTTCTAGAATGTGTGATATTGAGATATGAATTAGATTGATATTTTCCACGGTTGTACCGCTCTGTAAATAAATAAGCTGAAGCCGGTGTATTTAGTGCTTACCAGATTGTAACCACGGAGTTTGGTGTAAGTTATTATGGTATCAGATTCTGGTACGTAATCTTGGCCTCACGCCCATTTCAGATCGTGTAATGAGCCAACTGCATCATTTCATATGGAGATACAGCCCACTCCGCTCAATTCGGAGACTTTGGTTCCGCTCACTCGTGAACGAATAGGAGCAGCTTTCGAAGATATAATTCAGCTATCGTGACAGTGTTGCCAACTCCGGATGGAAGAAAATCGCTAAAACTGGAGTCAAAAATCGCTAGATGTCGCTAAATATTGAGAAAAAAGCGCTAAATAATAGCGCTAAATTTGCATTAATTGGTGAAGGTGTTAAATTGGACCAATATATCAATACATTCGTCTCAGCTGTATTTTACTCGTCTGGGGCCAGAGTCACCTATCATATTTCTAGTTCATAATACGCAATAGTCACCTCTAAGCGGGACAAAACTTGCAGTGCATTTCGATAAAGCAGATCGCTTTGCGCAATGATCGCTATACGTGACCACTAGGGCTGTTCAAAAATAACTTTTTTTCCTGAATCTTGCTGGTTACTTGATTAAATCGTTAGGTTGCCTTAAAAAACGACGCACACCAAATTTGAATTCATTCCGACAAATATTCGCGGGTTACGTAGAGTTTGAAAATTTTGGATTTGCCCAAAAACGCAAAAAAATTTTTTTTCCAAATTTTTCTGCCAACCCCATGAAATTGTTGAGCTGTCTTCAAAAACTATGCAAAACAAATTTGACTCAATTCCAAGCCGTAGAAGCGGAGTTATTCCAGTTTTTCGGTGATAATTCTTGGATTATCCACCAATCAAGGATAATCCCAGAATTATCGAATAAAAACTGAAATAACTCCGCTTCTACGGCTTGGAATTGAGTCAAATTTGTTTTGCATAGTTTTTGAAGACAGCCCAACAATTTCATGGGGTTGGCAGAAAAATTTGGAAAAAAAATTTTTTTGCGTTTTTGGGCAAATCCAAAATTTTCAAACTCTACGTAACCCGCGAATATTTGTCGGAATGAATTCAAATTTGGTATGCGTCGTTTTTTAAGGCAACCTAACGATTTAATCAAGTAACCAGCAAGATTCAGGAAAAAAAGTTATTTTTGAACAGCCCTAGTGACCACAGATCTGGTTTGCAGGCATAACCGCTCACTATATAAGCGTGCCTTGCTCGATACGTCCATGATTACGTTATGCGATGTAAATGCGCTTGACTTCTCTAAACTGTTGGAGTACTTGAACACGACATATGCGACTTGACACACGTGAACACGACATGCGACTTGACCCGACACAACACGACTTGAAACGGGTTTGCCAGCCACTATAACAGTGGTTCACAACCTTTTTCCACCCATCGCCCCCTTTTCAAGGTCAACACCGGTCATCGCCCCCCAAATTTTGTGTACCGAAAATTGGGCATACAAACTGTAATCAGCGGCCGGCTGACTAAAGTCAAAATTTCGGCTCAATGGCTAATTTGACACACTTTTGTAACTAAATTTCCGTGGTTTGACCCCCTTCGCTATTTTCGCCCCCCGTCGCTCCCTTGGTCCATTTTCACCCCCTGTCGCCCCCTTCGTCATTTTCGCCCCCCCTAGACCGCCAAATCGCCCACGTTGGGAACCACTGCACTATAAGTAGAGACCTTAAGAAAATAATCCGAGGACCAACCCGGGGTATGAAATTTAATTAATCTGGTCCTAAGCTAAAGCTAGTGTCACTATCGAATGTGACTATGAAACGGAAACTCCCGTTTTCCCATTGTTAAGTCACGCTCGACTGAATCTAGCGACTTTGGTCAATGGCAGCGCAACAATCGAGCAATTTGCCTTAGGTTAAATGGCATATCACACTTGTAGATACCCGACTTTGATAACGAAATTACTAGACTAATCAGTCAGTGGTAATCTTGAAACTTGCTACAGTGTTAGATGACATCATCAAGATATACAATTCGGAAGCTAGTCGCTCATCTGGGTATGCAACACAATCAAAATCAACATAGACCGATAGCGGCTTTTGCGAAAAATCCGTTACGCGCTAGGCTGCGCGCACCTATATACTTGACTTCGATAACGAAATTATCACCCTAGTCAGTTAGTGGTAATCTTGAAATTTGCTACAGTTTTAGTTAGATGACATCATCAATATATACAATTCGAAAGCTAGTCGCTCATCTGGGTATGCAACACAATCAAAATTAACATCGACCGATAGCGGCTTTTGTGACAACTCCGTTACGCGCTAGGCTGCGCGCACCTATATACTTATACTCGACTTCGATAACTAAATTACCATCCTATTCAGTTAGTGGCAATCTTGAAAGTTGCTGCAGTGTTACATGACATCATCAAGATATACAATTCGAAAGCTAGTCCCTCATCTCGGTATTCAACACAATCAAAATCAACATAGACCGATAACAGCTTTTGCGAAAAATCCGTTATTGGCTAGGCTGTGGGCACTGCGCATGGTGCGCATGCGCATCTATACAGTACATACTCGACTTCGGTAATGAAATTACTGATCCAACTGTGTAGGACAGAGGTCTCAAACACGCGGCCCGCGGGCCGCATGCGGCCCGCGAGAGCATTTTGTGCGGCCCGCGATGGCATTTTGGAACTTCAAGTATTCGACAAATGTTCAAGTTCCACATATCTTTTTTAGATACAAGAACTTAAAGTTCACCCTGAAACTACTTTAATAATCACTGAAATCTCAACTAACTACAGTATCACATCGCTTTTAAAAAATACCATGATATACAAGATCACATTTCTAGTTCATGATGATAAAACATGACCAGTTGATGATTTGTGACTGAAAATTGTGATTTTGATTTGTGCGACCTTTCATAAAATTACTCGATTTCGGATTGACATGGTGATTAAATAAAAATGGCTCGAGTTGAGTCGGGTCAAACGTTAGAATCAGACGACTTGCGACTCGGAACGGTGACTTGGTAATCCTACGAACGCAACGATCTATGAAACTGCTATGAGGAATAGTAATATATAAAAAGGTCGTAGCTTGCGTTGGGTAGGGTATATAGCTATCTAATCAGGTCAGTATGGCAACTATCCGAATTATGTAACCCGCGCGACGTAAAATTGGTTACATGCAGGGTGTAGTTTCTTCTCTCTGTCCATGTTATTATCGGTGGCGAGTAAGGTAGTGTAGTACGCTCCACAGCTGAAACATCAATGAATTCATTGGCGGTTGTACATTTCTGTTCCAGAGGTTCTTAATCAGGGCCCGTAGACCCCATTCGGGTACGAAGCAACACATCAGGGGTTACGAGATGCATTGGGGAATTGGGCCTATATGCTGTGGAATATTTTTAGGCCAATTTATTCAACTGGAAAATGACCTTCGCGCTACGCGTGATTTTATGTGAATGGGATTTCTGATTTTAATATGGGTTGTTATTGATATGTTACAATAATAATCGAAGGCAAAACCAAACGCTGTTTTAATTTGACTTTGGCAATGACAGTAGAAATAGCCTACTCACGACTTTATCTAAACCCGGATTAGGCTACAACGCTCAAATGCTCTGATATCAGTATATTGTAAAATATTCTACAAAAAATTGTGACTCGTCAAAGGTTCAATAGCTACAATGTTATAACCCGACAGTTTGACGATGGCATGATGCAATTTTATTCAAATATTTGAAAACGTGATTTTTCCGTGTCAAGCGTGAATATTACAATAGTAAATTACATTCTCACGATGTTTTTGGAATGCCTGTCTGCAAGCTCCCGTCGAATAAGGTATACTTGGAAATTATACATTGTATATCCCTGTTATTGGTGCTGCGGCCCGCGACGTCATCAAAACTAGGAAATTGGCCCGCGAACACATTTGAGTTTGAGACCTTTGGTGTAGGAAGAGCCGTTAAATTTCGCACAGAGTTAGAACGCATAATCCGAATGGGGAATAATAGATACGAAATCTCGACATGTCTCCCGCTATGGAAATACCTTCAAAATCTATAGAGCAACACAGGTTTTTGCGTAAAATCTGTTCCGCAGGCAGGCCTATAGGCTGGATGCAGGACCGTAACAGCACTTCGTCAGGCCCCCAAAAACGTTGGTCTTGGGCCCGCCATAGGGTGATAAATAATGGCCGACGCCGAAATACTTATTTGAAATTTCGTGTATTTGTATATTGCATATGTATGCGCAAAGTGCGCTATCGCATAATAGATTTTACGCGAGTAGGCTATATAGGTGCGCGCAGCCTAGCGCGTAACGTATTTTTAGCAAAAGCCGGCATCGGTCCATGTGGATTTTAATTGCATAACCAGATGAGCGACTAGCTTTCGAATTGTATATATTGATGATGTCATCTTACACTGTAGCAAATTTCAAGATTACCACTAACTGATTACGGTGGTAATTTCGTTATCGAAGTCGAGTATATAGGTGCGCGCAGCCTAGCGCGTAACGGAATTTTCACAAAAGCCGCTATCGGTCTATGTTGATTTTGATTGTGTTGCATACCCAGATGAGCGACTAGCTTCCGAATTGTATATCTTGAAGATGTCATCTAACACTGTTGCAAGTTTCAAGATTACCACTGACTGATTAGTGTAGTAATTTTGTTATCGAAGTCGAGTATCTATAAGTGTGATATGCCATTTAACCTAAGGCAAATTGTTCGATTGTTGCGCTGCGATTGACCAAAGTCGCTAGATTCAGTCGAGCGTGACTTAACAATGGGAAAACGGGAGTTTCCGTTCCATAGTCACATTCGATAGTGTCACACTGATTCAGACAATACGAATTATATTTTTGTCAAGATAATGGAACGACATCAAAATAGCCCCCAAAGTCTGAAAATCGGCATTGATCAGAACACTCGGTGGACGAAATTGGTCATTGTTATGTTCATCGTGTTACGGCGGTGCCACTGATGAAGCAATGCCGGTTTTCAGACTTTGAGGGCTGTTTCGGGGTGCATGGTTACATTGTCCTGACGAGATTTTATTTTGTATTTTCAAAATCACTGCGACACTAGCTTTCGATCATGGCCAATTACATGAAAGTTCAGCTCTCAGGTCGCCAGATATGTAGCACTGACAATTATGCTACTTTAAGATTACTCGGCAAGAAGAGACACTGTTTGCCCATGCGTAACCGCCAGGAATTGCGTATCTACTATTTATCCGTAGGTTAGAAATTTATAAATTATAATTATATATCATCAGAGTCTGCACTCTGGTGACCGGTATAGCCAATGCAGTCGTCGGCCAGAACTCGATCTTTATTGGTTATTTTGGTTAAAAAAGCGCTAAATAATCGCTAAATTCTTTTTCGAAAATCGCCAGATTTATCGCTAGGCGCTAGATCCATATTTTTTGGCGCTAAACCGGATGAAAAATCACTAGATCTAGCGCGAAAATTGCTAAATTGGCAACACTGATCGTGATACAGTCCATATTTCGCCGAGTTGTTACGACAATTTTACTAGAAAACAAACTCCGGATCTACTTGCTCTACAAAATAAAGTATAAGCAGTCTCTATTTTTGCCTCGAAAACTGTTGAATAGAAGTAGCCTAAAAGTAATCCAAAATCAGTACCAAGAACAAGTTTGAGTACCTGATCGTTACTGACCCGTTCTGGCCATTTTGAACCTGGATGAACGTCGAAAATGCGAAAAATGACAGGGCGGATAATATAACCATCTGTGTATCTGCTGAATATTTGAACCTTTCCTGAAGCTGGCTCATTTTTTTACTTGTGCGCGAGGCTGTTACTTATTTTGCCGCGAATGTTACAAGCTATGGATTGAAAACAATCACGTGTTACGAGATCGTATGTTTCAGCGTTGTATAGTGTTGTAGCGGTAGAATCAATTGTAAAGTGTTGACTCTGAAATGGAGGTTGTTTACAAAACATCTAAAACTCACCGCGGCTCCCTGTTGTCAAAATTGAAAGCCAACGGGAAGTTTTCCGACGTCACAATACGATGCGGACCCGTCGAAGTTATGGCGCATAAATGCGTGCTGACCGCATCGACGCCATATTTTAGAGGGATGTTCTTGAACGACACTTACGAAGCCAACACCGGAATTCTTGACTTCTCTTCCGCAATGACTCCTGAGGTGATGAGACAATGCGTCAACTTCATTTATATGGGAACCGCGTGGATCTCTGCCCCAATAGCAACAGGACTGATTGATGCCGCGGAAATGTTGCAGTTGCCGGAACTGTCTAAATTATGCATCGAATTTCTAGCCGAAAACATAAATCTGACAACGTTTCCGGAAGTGATCTCTTTGTCACGTCTCTATAATAAGAATTCTTTAAATGAGCCGATACTGCGCTTTCTTGATGACAATCTAAAAATGCTTGTGAAGTCTAACCGTATCAAGTCGCTCGATTATGAAACGTTGGGTTATTGTTACGATTTGTTGCAACGAGCGACTCAATCGCACGAGCTCTGGAAATGGTACGGGCTGTTGAATTGGACGCACGCCAATCTCGAAGAAAGAAAGTCCAAGCTTCCTGAACTGTTTCGAACTACAGCGCATTCCAGCGGACGTAGTTAAAAAGCTTATTTGTCCAGAGAATCTGATTGATGGATCGCTGAAATGCCTACAACATATCCGCAGTTTTGTCGCGCGCAAGCAAGCTCGCACTGAAAACGGAACACCGGCGATGAGACGCATCACGTCGATTAATAAAGCTACGAAAGTAGTTTACCAATACGATTTGTACAATGAGCTGTGGCAAAAAGTAGACGTGATGCCATCAACTGTTGGTCTACATTGTCAAGCAGTTGAATATCGCGGGATATTATATGTTGGCGACAGTTCATCCTTATACGCCTTCAATGGGACGAAGTTGACCCGTCTGGCAGTAACGTCGGGAGGCCACAGCCATGATAGGCCACAGTACAGTCAGATTATTGGCGTGGCACAGCGGATGGTCGTATTGGTCACAATTCATTGCACTTTGCTAGTGGATATCGAGTCTCGCGAGTTGCAAAAGGTGCATCACCAAAATATGAGACTTACGGATGGATTTGCGGTGCATGCAATGAAAATTCGGTGTATGTTATGGGTGGAAAGAAAGGATATAATGATGCGAATGAACGCAATACTGTATCTAGATTGATATTGCGTAAAATGAAGTATTTGGATTCACCGCCGATGATCAGGGCCAGGGCGTACGGTGCAGGCTTTTGGTACAAGAATATTCTGTACGCTCTCGGAGGTGTTACTAGTACGGTCGAATTCCTCAACAAAGAGACCAGACAGTGGCAGATTTTGAAAAATTTAGAAATGCAATGTAGGAATGTCAAAGTGCATCTTGCCGACAAGTTGTATATTTTTGGTGGCGTGTTGGGGACTGACGTTAAAACTGTTGATCTACATCAGCTGGATATCCCCGCGAAAGAGCTACAACCCTCAAGACGTAGTGCTGGCGACATGGAGGCGTGTTGCGCGTCGTATACCAAGTATATCAAACTTTCCAAATGATTAGTATTTTCCAGTGTTTAAATATGTATTCTTTCGATGCATAGGCTAAGTCATAAAGTGCAGCAGTAGCAGCACCACAAACAATGGCAACATTGATGGTCAAGATTAGATATTTTGGTGGCATCTAAATCAGGATTTTTTAGTTTCCAAAAGTATAGGTGTGAAGCAGGGTTTCTCGGCTTCCCTCGTATGACGGGCCGCATTTTAACAGCGAAATACGCTGCGGGCCGCAGAACATCATTCCCATGTATTAGTGGGATACTACCAAATTTAGGCTACTACAGCCTGCTTCTTTCCTTCCATGGATGCAGCCCTGCACGAATACAGACAGAATTCAGCGTTGTAAAGTTGACGTTTTTCGCTGGTCCCTACCTCGTTTGCCCTGCCAGCATTTTCACTCTGATAGAAAGCCCCCATGCAGATAATTAATTCGCTCTGTAATGTCTGTGGAGTCAGTGGATTCGTCCGATGCTAGGCTAAAGTAGTCTACGCGTCAACGTATTTCAGAACATGCGATGAAAGATCGACTGAAATTGCTGTAACTCTTCTGGTCAAGGTTGAAACAGACAACTGTAACTTCAAAATTTGTCAGGTGATATTGTCCTTGCTGTTAAGTATCGGAAGCAGCGAATATTCGTTTTTTTTTGAAATCACACCTTCTATGGCCAATTTCATGGGTTTAACGATATTCCAAGCAATTTTAAGCCATGCGTCAGTAACATAGTCGACAATTTTAACAATGCCTCGAAATATAGATTGGTGGGCTTGGCACCTAATAGCTAGCAATGTTTTTTCTAACAACAGGCGATACAAATAAAGTGTCGTGGTATAATCTTGAGCTTCTATACGCTTCGTTACGAAAACTGTTATTCGAAAAATATGTCACATCGGTTTTCCATTTATATCTGAGTGAGAAAGTAAATTGATTGTTCCGAACGGAGCCCAGTTCCCACCGATTAATTTCCCGTTCCTTGTTCTTATTGACTTGAACACCCATCAAGAGTTTAGTACACAACGGAATTCTCTTGAACTAGAGTCCAGCCGAATAGCGATTTAAAACAATAACAATTCACACTCGAGCATATATCAAGAAACCAAAATACATCAAAGAATGAGTAATTAAACGAGACATAGACGGTGCGATAAGAGAGCTAAAGTATCTAAATTAATATGTAACATCGTGCCAGTAGCGATTGCGTTTATAATGGAAGATGTCGCGGGCCGCAAAATATACGTATGCAGTCCGCGGGTTGAGAACCCCTGGTGCCCAGGTGAGGAAGCATGGTGTCCAGGTAACGAAGCGGCCAGCTACAAACTATGGTCGGTTGGGATGTGTTGAGTGAACAAAGAGGCGCTAAAGCAGTGGTTCTTAACCTTTTTTCCTCCAGCGCCCCCTTTTAAACATTATCGTGCTCCAGCGCCCCCCACCTCATATTGTAAGGACTGTAATAAAGACAATGGGTGATAGGGAGGGCCGCAACAGCACTTCGTCAGCCCCCCTAAAAAAAAAACAATTGTCTTGGGCACCCATAGCGTGATAAACTAAACTCATGAGGGCTTGGCCCCCAGGAACCCCGTCGCGTGATTTCGATGGTCAGTAAAGTTTATATGGCCTGGTCGCCATAGGAGCTAAAATTGTCTATAATGCATGAATGAAATAGGTTGTAATTGCATATATATGTAACTATAAACTTTTTATCCTCTCAGTCCACGTAATCAGATTTACCAGTAGCGCCGAATGAGCTGTTGTATTAGAAAATGAAGGCCACGTAATTAGTTATTTTAATTGAACATATTCGGGCGTGCCCGTTGGTATAATTAAATCGTTACATGTTATTTTGTTACTAAAGTCAGCACTCGATTCAATATTGGCATTTAGTCACTGACAAACAATTTTCTCTGATGGATGTTATTTGTCCTGTGGGGAGCAGATTGCGACGACATGATAGTTCGGCACGAGCGATTTAAGTAGGCCTACATATGGATAACTGGACTTAAATGCGTCGAAGTTTACGCTCAACATAAGGCCAATCCTCTTCGGTTACGGTTTTCTCGCTGACGATCGTTTGACACACTTCTTGGAGTCCCATATTCACCAGAACTTTATATGTCTTCGTGCATCGTGGCGTGATAATGGCCGACGCCGAAATGCCTATTTCTATTTTCTATAATTATGCGCATTCTTTCTGACGATTTAATTGGCGATCTAAAAGTAGGCACAATTCGTTTTATATGAATTATCATAACCCACTACATTTATGAAAACATATATAGCAAACATCGTCGCGTAGCGCGACCAAAAATTTCGGGATTTGACATGTTTTGTTGGGTGTTAATTAGTTCTGAATACTCATTAAGGATATGTCCTACTACCACATCATCTATGGCGAAGTCATTTTTCGTCAGCGCCCCCTTATCGCCCCCCTGATCCCAGCGCCCCCTATTTCGCCCCCTGAGCGTTTTCGCCCCCTTGAAAATCGCCAGCGCCCAGTGGAGGGCGCTGGAGGCAAGGATTTAGGCCTTTTAGGGCCGATTTTATTTTTATTCACTTTCTCCGCACTTCCCGCGCATATTGCGCATTTGGCCCGCGGACTGTAAAATGCCCAGGCCTGCCCTACGCTAATCTACAAGCCTTCGGGGAACCGCTAAAATTAAGTGAGTCCGAAAACAAAAGTTCACATTTGTGCATACCATGTGTGTTGTAATCTGTAGGACTACCAGTAAGCGAGACAGGCAGACCTTTGCAAACCAACGTTTTTTTGAGTAGTAGTTTTAGTTCTAGTTGCTGATTTTGATATTTGAGTACAAGGGCGTAGCCAGAAAAGATATTTTGGGGGGGCGAAAAATTCGATGACGTAAATGAGCCATCTCCTTTAAAGATAAGAAAATAGGTTAAAAACGATGGTCTTGGGCCCTTATTGGATGATTGACACAACATCTGGGGCAAATATTCCACTCATACATAAAGTGAAGTGATAATATAATGATTGTTTCAAACTCGGGCGCGAACACTTTCGCGCGAAGCGCGAAATTTTTTAACAGTTAATGAATGAAATTGGTTCATTATATTGCTACTTGCATATTGCAAATTCGTTTTCATCATCAAATTTACCGATAGGGCTGATAGAAGTGGTGTCATCCAACATTCAGGAGGCATGCTTGAACTATGTTCAATTGTTCATACCATACGGCAAGACTATTTAGAGCAGTGGTTCTCCACTGGGGGTCCGCAGAGCATTTTCAAGGGGCCCGCGAAAACTACAAATTTGCAAAAAAAATTGTTTTAAATTAGAGAAATCACAAAGCTATTTCGCTTCATAACTGCTAAAACTTCAGGACTCACATAAACAGAGAATGGCCGTCTGAGATGAAATATTCCACTGTGGAAGTCATTTTAATTGCCAATAGCCTACTCGTACTAACATATTGCTGTTTAGGAATGTTTTTGGATAAATGAAAGAATTTGATGAATAATATTGGTGCGCGAGCAAGTGAATTCCGGTCTTATTAATTACTTCGTTGAAGCACGGTTATTTAGCAACCTCTGGTAAAGATTGACGCTATACTTTAAAGATTGGAATTGCTGATAGCTTACATACAGACCAAACTAAAAAACTCCTTTGATCAGAAGCGTGCGATTCCAAATTAGCACTTTTTAACGGGAGGTGTGCCAGTCGCATTTATATCGGAGGGGTCTGATTGCAGGGGAAGGATCATTAGGCACCAGCCATTTAAGCACCCGGAAATCTATATTGAAGGCTTCGGAATACATGCGTCGGTTTTTTAGTTGTCAAACATTTTGAGAACAGAGTCTCATGTAGCCTACTTTAAATGTCTTCATGTGTCCCGGTACGGAAATTGCCGGAACTAACAGTCCTCAACCCCCTTACTGAAGTGACATCACCCCTAGACCCAAACAACCCAACGACCTCGTACTACTCTCGTGCATCTGGTACTGTTGTATTCTCATGAGAATGCAGTTAAATTCAATTATGAGTATTTGAGGAACAATTTTTTTCGGGACACCGATAATAAAATCAAGAAGTGTATGGACACTAAACCGCGGGAAGCGCTAAGAAATTTATTAGGTTGCATTCATCTACCTCAAAATACTGTTATATTTATTGATTTTATGAAAGGTTTCCAAAAATTTGGGTAGAGCGATCGCCCCTTTCGCCCCTATCTGGCTACGCCAGTGTTTTAGTAGTTATAGTTGCGGATTTTGAAAATTGCGTAGTAGTTGCACGTTTTGAAAATCCAGCAGTGTGTAGTGTACTAGTTTCGAGTTTCAAAAATTGCATAGTTCTAGTTGCACGTTTTGAAAATCCAGCAGTGTGTACAAGTCTGACTACAATGTGATATGATAAGTCTGAACGATACTCAAGTAAGTAGAAGCACAAGGTAGATTTGGTCGACACGTTGTATACATGTCGCGTGAATCAGAGGTGGCTAAATTTAAATTCGAAGCTGTTGAATCGCACCTAACACAGAATGACTTCCTGATACGCGACCAGGTACCCGTCATCGTCCCTGCTTAGCAATAGAAGATATATCACCCTTCTCGAGTTCATATTGTATCCGGATGATTACCGTGTAGCAGAGTTACGACTGTTGGACACTAGTGCGGAGCGGATCGACAATTTCTCTGGTCCGACTCCGATGAGACTGGGTTAAACCCGCAAGACGCTAACCGCCAGACGCCACCATATCGCTGAGTCACTACGTGGCGTCAGGCGTGTGAATGGGTCGAAACGTAGACTGGCGGCTGAATTGCTACATGGCATTTCTCGTGTCAACGGGTTGAAACGCAGACTAGCGGATGGATTGCTACATAGCATTTGACGTCCAACATTTTACGAAAAGCAAGCTAATATCACGGATTTCCGACGCCCATTGAGAATATGTTCTGTTTGCTGCTTCATCTAACTTGTTACTAGATGTTAAAAACTTTCACAAAGCCAGCGGCATCAAGTGTCATATTACCGCGGTATTGTCAAAATGTGACTTCATATATTTTGCTCTTTTTGTGATTGGTAGGATTGAGATTAGAGCTGTGTAGTGCAATATACTAAAGTAGGTGTAAATCATAGTAAAAATGAAAATTCCGGCCCGCCAGAGTCGTACACTCAATGTTTGGCCTGCCGTACAGAGACATGGTGTTTGTAGTCTGAAATTTTGAGACGCCGTGCCATGTGTAAATAGCACAGCGTCAAAGGCAAAGTTACTTACCGAGATGGAAGCGAGGGCTGGTCATTCGTCATGGATCAAAGTGATTGATCGCTGCATTATCATCTTCGTCGATAGAGGAATAATGTCTGCTACAATTATTTGTTGGATTGCTGCTCGAGTTCTCTTGTATCTTAGACAGCAATGACTTGAGCTGAGCACTTTACGCACCGTATTAAAGTCGTTACAGCCGAAGAAAATAGTTGCAGTCGACGCGACATCAGGACTTTTTCGTAGACTACTTACATACAGTCCTGACTTTTTAGAACTAGCCTATTCATTCATCCTAGTATGACGTGGCTAGCTAGCGCTTGCTGTCTATTAACTTAATTCCGCGTATTTACGGCATAGCCGACATATATCCAATATCCATGCGACAAACGTCGACATGTAGGTAACAAATGAGATGCAGCCCGTGGCGTCTTTATAGCTGATATATCCGACGCCAAACGTCGACATACACAGATTAGATCAGGGGTGGGCAAACTTTTGGGCTCGCGGGCCGCATTCAACATCCTAATCCATACGCGGGCCGCATTATATAAAATTGGGATCATAAACCAAAACGTAATATTGCTGGTATTTGATTATATAGTGAGGACATGGAGATAATATATATGCTTATTTGAAACGAACCAAACATTGCTATGATGATATCGTACACGCGTCAGAAACAATGGCGAGATTTCATAGGCTGGTCGACCTCAATAACCAATTTGTCAAAACCATAGAGATGAGAGTCCGTTGTCCCTATTCTTTGAATAGGATTGAAATTTAAATCTGTGAGCAGTGATCATCAGTTCATAGATTTACTAATTCCGCTTTGGGTTCAGTTCCAGGACACACAATGCTGACAGCATCATAACCATGTTAGCTTCAAATCCGCTTCTACTATATAGGCCTATGTAGATTTCGCGCCCCCTTATCGTCATATCACAAAACGCATTCAGGATGCTATAGCAAACCTAACGGATTGTTTGGTGGCATGGAAGGTTACGACTATTGATGAGAGAATTTTAAATATGAAACTCATACTAAATACAGAGCACTAATTAGCAATTGGAAGGAAATCGCCCAAAGCGCGAAAAAATTTTCAGTTGAGCTCAGCTTCGCGATCCCCTTCAGATGCTTTCATGACCCCAAGAGGCACGCGTCAGTAATGTAATCGCGCTTCGGTGATTCGTAAAATACCGGAAGTCACAAATGTTGTATTTCGGAAGTCAGAAACGCAGCATTTTGAGCTAGCTAGCAGTCGAAAATCGGTCTATGGAGCTTCGGAAAAGCGTCATTGTGGCTCTTCATGGACGCGCATTGTGTATTTCGTCGAGCTAATTACATTGTATATCGTGCATATGGTTGATTTTCCACGAGTGGATTTTGAAATCAGGTGTTTTTAATGCGTAGTGACCTACATTCCGCGGGACAAATGACTATGGTATCCTGTCCACTGAATCACTATAGTGGTTATATCGTGAATTGTTTCCCGTATAACAGGTTGCTCTCAAAGCAATCCGCGAGCGTATACACAAGACACACCGAATACAACCGCTCAGCACCCAACTATCCTATCGAGTGTGACTTTGAGATTAACAAATTGTATATTGAGTATACGAGATTTGAATGTTTGACTAATGATAGATTGAAAATCTCGCAAGAGAATCCATGTGATATGATGTAAGATATCGTGATACCAGCAAATTCTTTACGGAATATCTACGAGTTATTTCTTTACGGAATACCTAGACCAATTGGTTCGCAACCGATATTCGACTGTCCGATCAGTACTCGATAAAAATCATTTTCATGTATAGCACCTATTGCGTTGTGGTGAAGGGTGTTTTGATCTGAGCAAACATTTCATAAACACCAGTATTAGCACCTCGATTTAAAAAAAACTAGATTAGTATGTATGGAAAGCGCTTGATTGGGGATTTATCTATTTCTCACAATCACACACTGTTTTTGCGTGCGAATTGACATGGGTGGGTTGATTAATGCTTGATTCCATTCGCAGCACCATCCGTCACGTTCAACGTAAAATATGGTGAGGTATACAGATTTCACAAAGTTTCATCATCACAACAACAAATTAAGATGGTGTTTAAACTTAGACTTGAATTATATGTTGAACTCAGAACATCAAAGAAATCGGAAATATGCACCGTCATTTAGTAAATTCGTGTTTTGTGTCTCTATTCATTCGCAGTATTGGAAACAAATATTATCACCAAATCCAAATCACCGAATTATATTTTTCGGCTCATATGAATTTGAGTGGTAATTGAATTGCTAGCAATTTACTCACGCATAGGTGAATTCAGTTCTGATTTATCTCACGCAATACACAAGAGCATCACTGGTGTTTCAACATAGTCCACATATCTGAAATATCACTCCCTCTGATTAATCAATACCTAAAGCACAGACAAACGACCAACACAAATTCTTAATCGTCATGTTGTTATTTTTTCGATATTACACATATAATACAATTGATGTTTTTTTCGTGGCTCGAGATTGATTTGGGTCACACCAAATTCAAGGTACGTTTTACTCACTTGTCAGATTATGACATGGATGTTGTCCAGTTCGCGTCATTGGTGTGGAATCTTTTTCAGTACCGTAGATAGAAATTTTATTACAGCCACAGACAGCAATCGTACTCACTTCGTAGATTTTAAAATCGGTGTCGGAATGAGTCTTATTTCGCTAGTTCGTTTGCATAAGAACCTTTGATTTCGAGATGAGTCCGTCGAAATGTTTGAAATTTACCAGCTTTCATAGGTAAATCAAGATTATGACTAACTGATAGACTTGTAATCACAACACGACGTCGTTGCCATGTACCGTTTGCAATCGTGCCGTATCATCACCATCATCATCATCATCATCATCATCATCATCATCATCATCATCGTTGGTTTATTAGCAATTTTATCGGTTCAATAGGCCTACACCACAAAAATGCGATACAAGGAAAAGATAGGAAGGTGTCGAAGCGACTTGGAGTAGTCTATGGAATAAGACACCCACCTTGACCCACCGTATTGGAAATATATGCATACATTTCCTCCACAATATACAGCATCGATTTCGATTTCATCACAATGACAGAAGCATACTTGCCCTAGTTTCTCTCAATCAACTTCCTTGTCGTATGATGGATTTTTCAAAAGTTATGCTCAGAACATTGGCTTTCCATGTCGCGATGAATGACAATACAACTGGTCTGCTACCGCTAATCTGTTGACCGATATTCTGGATAATCAGTTTATTTAGATTTTTCCAATTTTCGAACCACCTGTCTTACAATGACACAAGTATTAGCGATGAGATGGTAACAATAGAACCGCGGCGGTCAGTCCCTCCATAATGGAAATGGTTATCACACACGACCAATCGACCATCCTCATACGAAACATATATTTACAAGATACCATAGGTACAGATTTACAAATTTAGGTCGAAGTAGATAATTGACTTCACCCTATATTCTACTGCTACAAAACCCTAGATTAGTTGGTTACACACCGTAAACCTATCGCTATACATTGCAGTCGACCAATTTCGTGCTTGGACTTATCAAGACCTCTAATTATTTCTTTCTGGCGTATCTGAATATTCAAATAATCCAACAATGGTATTAGTGCTTCAAAAAATCACAGGTATTTTCTTCGCAAAAATAGTGTGTGTGTGTGTGTACGATGTATCTTCATTCTGTGCACTTACATGATCTATGTTAACCGGAATCAAATGGAAGTGCGTTAGGGGAAGAATCAATATGTTACCAGATTGTTCCGTTTTGCTCACGAAACATTCAATAAAGTCACATTTAGAACTGACAAACAAGCCTGATATCGAACAAGACTAAGCTTATGTAAATTTATTGTATGGCTGTCGTGTCCTCCTTCGTAACACCAATTCCTCACTGCATACACTCCAATCTATTTTGTATACGAAAAGCGAGAGTTATCACATCAATCGATTCATCATATCATACCAACTCTTCTATGGTTCTGTATGAAAAATGTTTGTTATCATTTTTACACGAGTACTAAATCCGATTATGAATAGGTTTGTGAATCAAATTGGTAAAGAGTGTGAAGTTCATTTTTCAGTATCAAGATATACGATGCTAATTAAGGTAGGTAGCTAGGTAGGTATTTTGGGGGGATGGGGCTTAGCTACTTGGCTTTTTGCCACAGGACGATAACTAGCGATTATTCACGCCTATACCAATGGTTTATGACTCTTCATATAGCCCTTCCACTTGCTATCGTGAATTCGATGACTGGCCGTATCGTATGGCTATCTGTTAGCAGGGACTTGGCCGTTAATGATACTTTATTCCGCTCTGCTAATTAAGGTGTATAGATTCGAATACGATGGTCATAGTCTAATTAAATGGACTTGCCGGTCTCCTTTATTTGGTCGCAAACTCTCACCATGATTATTAATGAATCTGCTTCTACAACTTCAACAGCGTACCTGTAGGGGAGGCGTGGTACTGATAGATAAAATATTGAAAGATGATCTCGGGTCCCCACATCTTCAACCGATAACAGTAGATCTTTTGCATGGCTCAATACTTTGATTAATCCCTACTCGGTGGGTCGGAAGGAACACGACCTGGGGACCTATGAGACATACACTCAAAAACCGGAATCCGCAAACTGTTTTTCGGCGTGTCGATGTGTAATATACTCTAAGCTACAACAAGCCAAAAACTAGAATGTTTGACCGCAACCATCGAGAAAATAGAATAAATATTACTTCAAATGTTGCCATGAAATCCGTTTCGATTTTCGCACAAACTTACAAATTATAGGGTACATAGACATTCCCCGTAAATCGACAACTTAACTTCCAAATAGTTCATTGTAGTGGTAAAACATAACATCAAATTACTAAATACAGTGTCTACTGTCTATGTATGTAGGCGTGTTTCTGTTGTTGCATGATTATTTATCCAAACCATTTTGCTTGATTTTTCTATGGTATTGGTATCAACTCTATAAATTTTGTAATTGAATTGAGAAAATGCACCAAAGGATGGCATTGAATATAAAAATTGTGATGCTGTATAGCATGGTACGAGACCTATACACTTTACATTAAAATGGCTGCAGGTTTTTTCGTCTTGAAAGTTACAAAGAAAGTGAATGCGTCGACAAAAATATATTTTACATCCCTCAAAACAGAAAACTTATGTCAGAGATGCTATAACTCGTGCAGATCAAAGTTTTTTTGCATGAGAGGAAAGATTCCGCCAGCATACAAATGTAGACAAATTCACGGAGTGTAATCAAGGCATTAACATTGAGAATTATTCAAGTATTTTTGCCCGCAGTGTATCATCGGTACCACAGCTCGCATAATCGACGTTTTTCTTTAACACGCACAAGAATAATCGGATTTATTTGCTACAACTGGCAGCTTGATTATGTTAAACGTAGACCGGTTGCGGTTTCAAGTCGGGACACACAGCAGCCGTCTCTATTTCGCGTTGATCGACTTAAGGCTGAGAGGAACGGGAGAGCAAAATACATACATTCACACTTGGTAACGATTTTGTTTTCACCATACGATATAGTAGTACATTCGAAGTAAAAATCTTTCTCGCACTCGTCATAATATTTTATAACAACGAAAATAATCCGGCGCGACTCGACAATGCTGAAAAAGTCCCATGATTTTGCTAACATTCGGCGAAGTAGCACATAATATTTCTATGGGTATATTCAAAATATGATTTCCGTTTGGGGATAATATTCTGACCACTATGCTGCCCTCTTACACAGCAATTTGATAGTTTTTTAATCGATAGTCGACAGTTTCAGATTGAACACAACGACAAAATATATGCCACGAACGATATCAGAATATTCGAGTAATTCCATATTTGTTTGTTCTAGGATGCGTCGCATCAAAGTTGTCGTTATTTTACACATTTACACATATGCATTATTTTACACATTTACACATATGCAATGATGTACACCGACTATTAGTTGTGAAATAGCGTAGTAGTATAATCGACAGCTACGACACCAATGGCTTGTGCGTTCGAGAACGACCGAGTTTGACTCCAAAATTCCTACCTAAGTGATGTTGGAGGTTTATCTGGGCGGTGTCTTGTGTATACGCTCACGGATTGCTTTGAGAGCAACCTGTTATACGGGAAACAATTCACGATATAACCACTATAGTGATTCAGTGGACAGGATACCATAGTCATTTGTCCCGCGTAATGTAGGTCACTACGCATTAAAAACACCTGTTTTCAAAATCCACTCGTGAAAAATCAACCATATGCACGATATACAATGTAATTAGCTCGACGAAATACACAATGCGCGTCCATGAAGCACCACAATGACGCTTTTCCGAAGCTCCATAGGCCGATTTTCGACTGCTAGCTAGCTCAAAATACTGCGTTTCTGACTTCCGAAATACAACATTTGTGACTTCCGGTATTTTACGAATCACCGAAGGGCGATTACACTACTCGCGTCCCCCAGGTTGAGACCCACTTCCTTAGAACTATCATGGTGAAATATACTAAGAAAAAGTTTAAGCAAGTCCCTGCATTAATTCGATTTTTAGTACGCATTTTATCAATATTCTTGGTAAGTTTCTTTAGACTCTCACGGGCCGCACAGAACAGCGTTGCGGGCCGCATGCGGCCCGCGGGCCGTAGTTTGCCCACCCTTGGGCTACAGCATCTCACATGAGGGGTATTGCGACGCAAAAGAAGGATATTGCATTGATAAACATTTGGTCTTGTTGTACCCTTCGATAGAACTCAATACGATCGGTTCCTAGGCTTTTATTAACATAAAAGTAAGCTAGTGTATCTGAATACAACATGGCAATAATACAGAGTTAACGTAGGTACAACTAACAGAAGCGACGCCACACCCAACTAGTACGAATGAAATGAATAGTCCCGACGTGAAGGTAATCAGGAGCAATCAGTATAAACACCCACTAGTTGTCAAAAGGGACTGATACACCACAGTCTTCACGACGGTTTTGTAATTGTTTTGCAGTGCGTCTAATCATTTGATTGGACTTGGATCTCCGAGACGCTCTTCGAATCTGGCGCCGCATGGTATTATTCTATATTCAAGACTCTGCTGCCCTACGAAGACCGATCGAATCTGCTTGGCACTAAATCTGCTAATATTTAGTTTCCATACAATTGAATGTTTTAAATGCAAACCTATGTATATTGTATATGCTATGTCTTACAAAAGGCGTGGAGGGAAAGTTGGCTGGGCTATAAAGTAGACATCTCAGTAATCATAATAAGCAATATCGGTCTGGTGTAAATTGTCCATAAAACGTCAAAGATTTGGAAAGGCGATGTGTAAAAAAATAAACAGAAAGAGGTCATCAATCTGCGCCACGTCACTGTTTAGTGTTTGCTTTTTAGCCGCCGGCTCTGATATAGGGGTGACTACAGATCAACAACTTCGGCCAAACCTCAACATCACGGCACGTTAGCCCGAGCAATGAGCTTTTGTTTAGTAATCACTTTCCAAAATGCTACTATATGCATATGGGGGTGAGTTGGCGTACCACCACCATTGACGTCGAGGAGGCCCCGCTTTCATTCTAGGACGTAGTAAGCTCCGTAGCGTCGAATAGTTATCCTCTACAAGTCGCGTTGCTCAAAGTGTCATATCAAAAACATGCCCAGAGAAATACCAGAGTATTATAACCATCGATTATACGCCACACTCAGAATTTGGATTCCCAAATGTTTGATATACGTCGACCTTGTTTACCACATTTCCTCGCGGCACCCTGGAGCAGTCCAGTTGGAATACTAGTGTGCCGCGGAATGCACCGGTTGAGTTAGTTGATCATTGTTATTCCAGTATCTAAAAATAGATGAGTTATTCACATTGCCATTTTCATCAAGGCTTGTTGCGCAAGATTATATCACGGCTGAAGTATTTGAGAATTGAAAAGTAATATCAGCCAAATGATATAGGGTCTATATAGGGTCTAGGGCAGTGGTCGGAAACCTTTTTCGTCTGAAGAGCCATGTTTGCCCTATATTTTCCATTTTGACTCCAAAAGAGCCATACATGTCAATCAATTGTTACGAAACAATTGAAAATTTGTGACATCATGGTAGTACTAATTCGTACTCACCAGACATGGGGTAATCGCGATTAGTAATCGTAATCGATTACGACGATTACAGCATTTTCAAGTAATCGTAATCGCAATCGATTACATTCGAAAAAATTCCGAAGTAATCGTAATCGTAATCGACTACTTCCCATATCTAATCGATTTCTCTGTGAAAGAACGATTACTTTTTATTTGTACAAGGACTATGACATAAACTGAAAATTTGTGAACAAGGAAGAGATATTATACCAGGTTCGTGATAGCACAAGCGTCTGATTTTCAGACGCCACTGCTCATTATTACGTCAGAAGCCGCACTTGGCTTTGCGCGTCATTGCGTAAGAAGTATCCACAGTAAATAGATGTTCGATCTACGTACGTCGTACGTTAGTGTGATTGCGAGAACGCCTGTCGTGCTTTATATCAGGTTATCAACACGTTCCACACGCCACTACCTTGCAGCAGTATAATTTGTCTCCGCTCTGCTTACTTTAAAATAGTAACTTATGTGTTGGTGTTTGGTTATGCTTATAGTTAAACGCAGTTTTACCGTTGCTGCTTGGCGAGCAGTAGGCCTATCTAGTACGTACGGAAACCGGACGACGATTTGATATTTTGTACTCGTCAAATAAAACATTGGGGTTTCCACAATGAAGCAGTAAAATCAACAGCTGGGGATATATATATATATATCATAACCGAACCGTTTTTCTTAACTGCGCCATGCAGTATTAAGTTGAAGGCAGAATTTTATGTTCGCTTCTTCTTATTCTCATGGCTCTACTTGAAACGGGCGCCAATCGATATTTCACAATAATTTACTCAACATTGGGACCTACGGCCATGGCCATGTGCTTATACGTCATGTTAACGTGGGATGTAGCTGGAATCAGGACCAAAACAGCACTTCATCCCCAATCCAAACGTTGGTCTTTGGCCCCATAGGGTGGCAATCTCAAGTTGAACACTGAATTTCGTCAATTAGTAATTGCAATATATTATTCTTAGTTTTTAATCCTCTCTCAGCCCCCGATGGTCAGATCTACCTGTAGAGTTTGTTTGTTTGAGGTAGGCTAATCATGGTGTTTGTCGGCTACAACGGTCATTTACAACAGGCCGATTTTCTACATTTTTGATTCCGTATCTGCTAACTTGTAGCACGGCCCACTTCTAGGCTTTTTGTAAGACACCGCTTGCGCGGATGAGGCGGCGAGGACGAGCCTAGATAAACCTCCAACACTTTGGTAGGAACCATTGGTGTTGCAGCCATGGATTATACCACTGCGCTATCTCGCCACATAATTAGGGGAGATGTGGTACCGATGGATCACTGGGACCGAAAATACTTTGAAAATTCTCTATGATAATTCCATGATTACACTCCGTGAACTTGTCTACAATTGCATGCTGGCAAAATCTTTCCTCACATACAAAAAAAATTCGACGTGGGCGAGCTATGGGGTCTCTCACAGATGATTTTTGTTTTGGGGGGTCTAAACTAAATTTAGATCGACATATACATTTTTCTTTGTAACCTTCAACACGAACAAACCAGCAATAATTTTTATTGTGAAGTGTAGGGCTTGTATCAGGCTATATAATGGCACCTATTATTTTTTTAGTACTTTACTTGAGTGGACTTTTTTTCGATTCATGTATAAAATTCGTAGGGTGGGTACCGATGATACAATAACCAAATCAAGCAAAATAATCAAGCATACTAATCATGAAACAAATGAAACATGCCTACGTACAGAAAATCTTTATCTAATAATTGCATATGATGTTTTATCGCTATAACGAGGTATTTGGAATTCACACTCTCGATTTTCGGGCAATATGTATGTACCCACAAATTTATAAGTTCGAGCCTAAATCGAAACGTGATTTTATGACAACTTTTGAGTTAATATTTATTCTATTTTTTGACAGTTGTGACCAAACCTTCTTTGGCTTGCTGCAGCTTAGATTATAATACTGAGCAAGAAAGGTAGTCACATTTGAGTTTTTAGGGTATATGTGTCATAGGTCCCCGGGTCGTGTGTCATTGGACCCACCGGTTGGGGACCGATGACACGTTCGAGCAACAAATTTTGAACGTCCATAAATATTTTTTGAAAAGACAGGTATTCATGTATATGTTCGCGATAGGTGGAGCTTGTATAAAAGTGCTGAGCCAGCAAAAGATCTGCTGTTTTCGGCTGAACATTTCGGGGCCAGCGATCATTTTCCAATTTTTGATCCATCGGTACCACATCTCCCCTACCTGCCTGTAGAGCTGGGGGCACGTAATTCATAATTCATATTATCTTGTTATAATTACTTTTGTGTATGTTGTTAATTCGTGAGCTCCGATTTGTTATATAATCAAAAGATATTGCAGTGGCTCAAACGTAGCAGATTAAAAGAAAAACTTTCGTGAGACGCACAAACAAATTGTCGTGTCTGCATGTCTGCAACTCAAACTGTAAATTACTAGGGTCAGTAGCCACATTACCTACAATAGGACTTGAAAACAATTTCATCATGGGCAAAAAAGGATTCACTCCGTCAATGCGGCCGTTGAACTTAACAATCAAGTCAAAGATCAATTGGTTTGATGGTAAGATAGCGTTGTAAAACGTGTTGTAACACCACTTACTCTTAATTAAGTCTGATGATAGGCAAACTTAAATTTGAGTGCCCATCCAAACGCATTTGAGTGTGAGCGTACTTTACGACGTGAGTTGAGTAACGAAATCGTTGCTGAGTAGAGAATCGTTACTTGACAGCAAGGGATTTGGTCTCCACCCTTAATTATAAACTCCAGTTTCCATGCCAAGCAAGTGTAATTTTTGAATATCATTATTTTTGTTTGTTATAGATTGATTTTTTATTATTTTTGTTGGATTTTCCAGCGTCAATGGGAGCTGAAAGTAGGCTAGCTGGGAGCCGTGGTTGAGAATCACTGATCTAGAGAGGATTTTCAAGTTAATTAGATCTCTCGAAAATACTTTATAACTATGTTGGTTTACGAAATACTTTTTGAGTCGCCTTCGAACTCGCTCTCCACCCTACTGGGAAATTTGGGGTGCGGCAATTATGGCCATGGCAAGAATGCAAATGGTTGGGCGCGATAAATTGACCTCTATAAAAATGGGCAATAGACACATTATGACGTAACAAGCAAATTACGCATCTTTTTAAAGGGAGTGTTATCTCATTAAGCCTTTTCAGCGCAATCCATACATTGTCTTCCAGCATAGCTTCTAAGATGTAAAATAAATGTAATCGTGAGTAATCGTGATTACTTTTCCAATGTAATCGTAATCGTAATCGACTACTTCCTGATTTTGCTATAATCGTAATCGTAATCGTAATCGCGTCATTCGGAAGTAATCGTAATCGCAATCGATTACATTCATGAAGTAATCACCCCATGTCTGGTACTCACTGCAATGGGATTCGTCGTGGGCGCCCCATTTTCTATGTAGAAACTCTGTAAAAACTACTAATCATCCTGTGATAGCGCAATTCATGGTAAATAGCTCAGAATTTATAATAACTGATATAAATCTAATATAACTATAGCACTGGCTCTGAAAATGAATATTGATCGACTTCTCCGAGATCGTGTAATCGAGATGGTGTAACCGAGCGAAATGGTGTAATGGTTGTGCGTCCTGTTTCCCGATCGGTAGGTCGTGGGTTCGATCCCCGGCCGGGTCAGACCAAAGACTCGAAAACTGGTATCCGCGGCTATCCTGCTAGGCGCTCAGCAATCACGGATAGCATGGAGGAGAAAAAAATCGGGGTGCAGACTAGATGACCTTACTATAAAGACCGTATCAGTAGTAGACTTAGCTGGCTTTATTGCCCGCCAATCCCAGAAGGCCACGTCTCCTTAATTTCCTCGCCTACATTGCCCCATCATCCGCCCATTGCCGCACCTATAGCACACCTATTGTCACATCATTCACCCATTGCTGCACCTATAGCACACCTATTGCCACATCATCCGCCCATTGCCGCACCTATATGACGCCCATTGCCACATCATCTACGCCACATCATCAAGCGCCACGCCTATAGTGCCACATCATCCATCCACAATATCATGATTATGCGTACTGAGCTGTTTTTGAGAATATGAATTCCCCTGTAATACACTAAACGTTGAACTAGATTTCATAACGTCATCACAGAGGAATCAGCCAACGATATTGATCTAGGTTTTAGGTTTGAAGCCTGTAGTCACCGCATTTCATACGATTCAGCGCTTTTCATGTCTCCTAACACTTTACTCAGTCTCATTGAAATAGCATTGCATAGTGTATCAGTTCATTTATTTCGAAAAAAGAGCATATCAATGATATCGTTGAACGTTATTGCGTCGATTCGCGTGCTGAAATCCTCCGGATCGGTTGATGTTTCGAGGTAATCCGCTTTGATGCCATCCGACGCTGCGATCCGAGTTCTTGCGTTCGATCTGACCGTTTTGTTTGATGTAGCGATCACTGGCTTGTAGTATAAACGATACGAGTGGAAGGTCGGGATTAGGAACAACTACGCTGGGCGAATAGATGACGAATTCGTCAGCCGAATTCAGAGGTTGATAATGCTCGATCCCGTCGCGAGTATACGTAACGACCAAACCTCCTTCATGCTTCAGAGTGGCTCGATATTTCTGAATGATCCCGCTTGTGGCATGTACAAAGAGTTGATCCGAGGTCAATTCTGCTCCATTCGAAGCTTCGATACGTAATTTTGTGATGTCATTAAAAAGATACAAGTCTTTTCTATAGGGCCCCTGGGCCAGAATAGTATCTCCACGGATTGCTAGACTCATTCTTTGAAAAGAAATATCAAACATAAGTACAACAGTCATCACGCAATTCCACCTCGCCATCAAATTTAGTCGAGCCTCTTCTTATATTAGGTGTCGCATAACAGACATTACGAATATATTGCAACCCCTTCCGCTTGATGAGAAAAGGACACGCAGGATAAAACTTTGCATGCTCGAGCCAGGGATCATCGCACGGCAACCAATTTTGAAACAACCCTCCGCATGAGAAACACTTTAAATGATCCTTATAGCCCAAATAGAACAATCCGCAGTCTGCGAGCTCTGTTCCGGAGGTATTGATATTATCCGGCCACCGCATGAATGTGCTTAGTCTACGAGCATAGCGTGTCATGTTATAGAAAACGGGATCATTCAATGGGGAAACAGTTACATCTCTATGCTTCGCATAGCATTCATAAATCTTTTCCCCTCTGTTATTTATCATAGCTTGGTACTGTTCAATGGGACCCATCCGAGTTTCATCTTCGCCTATTCCTATGCTACTTGTGTTACCGATGCAAGCGCAGTTGAATGTAGCGTAATTTGTAGGGTCCACACTACGCTTAGGTAGCGAATCGCTTTGATCAATGTTCGACATTGCTATCCGAATTGATATACTCTCATGATCAGTATGCTTTATACCGATATTGAGCTATGCACCGTTGAAATATGTGCTTGGTACCGATCGAATGATAGGCCCCCTAGGTCGTATCACGGAAAATTAGAACGTCGACTGCTCACAGAAAAAAGCCACGTAGCTCATATCCGTTCCTGGTACGTGTTATCAATAATTAGAATGTTAGTAAGAATGCCACGAGTACAATCACGCGGTGATGATTAATACCTAAAAAATGACATCTTGACTCATGCATTTATTTTAAAAAATTAAACTATAGTGTATCGGAACTTAGTTTTACTTTACTGAGATTAGTTTTACTTTTCAACTAACTTGTCTGTCGATACATTCATTTAATTACGATCCCGAGAAGTCGGATCGATTCCCATAATATAACGATTCAGTGCCGACCTTATGTCTTATACTTCAGCTGACACTTACTCAGTCTCATTGAAATAGCATTGTATAGTGTACGAGCTCATTTATTTCGAAAAAGAGCATAATATATCAATGATATCATTGTGCGTCATTGCATCGATTCACTTGCTGAAATCCTCCAGATTGATGTTTCGATGTCGCTTCACGAGTTCCATTCTTGTATCCATATATATCAACAAGCAGCTATGCAAATCCACAGCTTAGATAACTAGGACTCTTGTATGTCATTAACATTATAGACAGCCATTCGACGATATTCAACTGGCATTGATGCTTTCGATACAGCGCAGTATGTATAACGTTACGCTGATCAATTCAATTTCAACAATGGGACCCGCGCACAATTATATGGTCGGATTTTCGTTGAATATTGACGACACCCACAAATCGAAAGATCTCTTTTTCCTGCACATCTATGATGCAATTATCCTTCCAATGACTACGAATAACTTGAGATTCCGCAGGATTAATATCCGAATCAAATAATACGAGCGTATCTTTTCCAGCTTTCAAAACTTGCACTGACGCGTTCGGTCTATGTCGCAACACTACAATATGTGGCCATACAAAACGATGTATAGTTATTTTTTGTAGTACCATCCCTACGACTTATTTCAGATCGCAGTTTACTGAGTAGAGCTTAATACTAATACCTGCATAATTTTTGCATGTCTAGAATAAGGGTAATTAAATCGATAGTAAAACGCCAGCGGCGACTAATAACGTTATAATGTAAGCTGCGACGGTGCTACTATAATGTTAGGAGCTATTAAAGCCGAATACGCTGAAGTATAGCATAGATTTTGCATATAAAATGTATACACAAATTTCCTGTTAAGGGTAGGCTCTGCGAAGCTGCTTATGCCTCGATGATCATAGTACTTATGAGCTATTGGATAGCGCATATACAATGTATCATATAGAACTTCGTCACTTTCGGATAGTACATATACCCCTGGGATAGAACTTAGACGCTATAAAGATCGATGTTCGCCTACGAATTCTCGCTTTACTCATGTCGTAGGCTCGATAAATTGTAAGTTGCGGCGAGCAACTCATTTTTAAAGTCCCTAAGACGCTATTGAAATGAACTCTGACTCGCTATTATCCTCAAACCATGGAATTATCACGAGTATCACCTTCGCTCACTGAAGAAAAGGATGAAATTACATCCGGAGCATATTCCTTGGCGAGGAATTACATCATGTACGAACTCGACGGCTCATGCGTTAAGGCAAATACGAAAGCAGAGAGAACCTTACGGCGAGTTGGGGATGAAATGTTTGAGCGACACCGAACTATCGTAAACGCGCTCTCCAAACGTCTTCGCTACTGTGATGTAGAAGTCGATGAAAAATATGAAGAATATTCACCCGACGAGCGAATGTTCCTGATGATAGCTGATGGAATTTTCAAAGATACCCAAGAAAATTGGGGTAGGATTGTCTCTCTTTTTGTGGTCGCTAGCATTCTTGCTCGGAATAAGGAGGATGAACATCGCGGTGATCATATAGAAGGTATCATACAGACAGTTGGGAGTTACATTGGTAGTAGAAGACGAAAGTGGATAGCGCAAAACGGAGGATGGGTAAGCGATTTTACAAGCCTTACTAAGGATTTAGGAATTATTATCTATAGCTCGAGGTACTACGATCCCCAGAACCCTTATCATCCCTCGAACCTTAGATTCCACCTTATAATTTTGTTCTCAACTTTTCCCACAAAGCACTGTAATTTACTTTCCAAGCGCAGCGAACTTCGAATTACCTAACAAGTAGGCTACGCTAACTTTCTGTAAGATTTGGAAGGCTAACATTTTTTATTATTGTTTCAGGACAGTTTTGTAGGATATTTCGATAACACAACATTCGGTAGCAATAAAGTTTGGAAGAGCCTCATGTTTGTTGGAATTGGACTGACGTCTATTGCAATGGCATTAACACGACAGCGATAAGTAGAGCTCGAAACGGCTTCAGAAAATGGCCAACAAAACTTTCAAAGATTTCCATTCTTCAAAATAGATCGATCACGGATGGCGTCAATAGTGGTTTTCGGTGCCACGGGTGCGTATGTTTACGTATAAGCAATATCGAAGTGCTTTGAGTTATGGTTATTATAAAAGGATTGTGCTTGATGATGGAATTCATACATTGCCTTTATCTCTGTAATAAATGGATCGAATACGTACATTGCATGCTCCGTTTCGGATGATCGTGGCTGGTCCGAGCAGTAGCGGGAAGAGTTATTTTACTTACGAGTTGGTGAAGAACGCAGAGAAGATGATTAGACCGGCTCCTGAAAAAATTGTATGGCTGTATAATAATTATCAGGCGTTGTACGATAAAATGAAAGGGGTAGAATTTTCGCAAGGGCTCTCCGAGCTCAAAAAGTTACAGAAAGGAAATAGGCACGTTCTCTTGGTGATCGACGACATGATGACGGAAGCGAAAGAGGCCAGAGATCTATTCACTCGATACAGCCACCACGCAAAGATTAGTGTCGTGTTCATATGTCAAAATTTGTTCTATAGGGGTCAAGGCTTTCGGGATATGACCTTGAGCGCGAGCTATATCGTGATATTTAAAAATCCCCGTGATGCGAGTCAAATCAGTTTTCTTTCACGTCAAATGTTCCCGGATAAAGCCGGATTCCTTACGGAGGCTTATAAAAAGGCAACTCGAAAACCGTTCTCGTACATACTGGTTGACGTGACGCAAGAGACAGACGAAAATTATCGTCTTCGCAGCAAAATATTCCCACATCAAAAGTTGACGGTATATCAAGAATAAATACAGCTCGCGCTACAGATTTTAGGGCATTCAACATGTCGAAGAGGGGAAGTAACATATCTCGAAAACGATTGAGCGACTATCACGTTAAATTAAAACTTTTGAAAAACGCTAAAGGGAAACAACGAAAAGAACTTTTATCGAACAATCAATTTTTAAGTTGCGTTTGCCAGTGCGTTCATAACTTGGCTTCGGGGACAGTACGTATCTCCCCGTCTAGAAAGTTGAGGCTTGGAAAACACAAATCTGATATCAGACAATTGTTGGCGCAAAAAACTCGCAGAGGTCAACGGAGGGTGCTACAAAAGGGTGGATTCCTCTCAGGTATAAAATGATATGATAAAATAGAAACTTTTTTCTAATCAGTCTGTTTTAGCTATATTAGGCGCTGCAATCCCCGTCATCGGGAGTCTGTTGGGTAAACTTTTCGGGAAGAATGCGTGAACTACAATTCCCCGCATTTCGAAGCAAGGACGAATGGGAAAAGAAATGTGATAAACATATATCGAAAATTAAAAGCTCTCCATTAAATGCTTCCGAGAAACTAGCTCTGTATAGGCATGGTATTGCTCAACTGAGAAACTTGAGAAAAGACGTAGACGCAGCGACCGCCCGCCCTCCCGCCGCACACACGGGGCTCGCGAGCCCCGTAGCGAAAGAAAAGCGCCCGCAAAAGAAACGCCCGCGCCGGATTCCACAACCTTCGTTTCCCTGGCTTTATAAGATACAGCGTGAGCCTAATCCCCGTATATACGGGAAAGAATGGGAGACGTAGACTATTTTGATCCGAAACAGCCCAAATCGTATAGGGGCGCTTATTTGCAAAAGGAAAAAGAATGGCTTAAAGGACAAGATACTTAGACTTTTCATTTTCCGTTACGTAAGAAATTTAGGCGTGAACGTGTAGTGGTCTCCGGTATCAATGCTCAGTTTCAGAGCGATTTGATGGATCTGCAATCTATTTCAAAGTACAATAGCGGTTTTCGTTTTGTGGTGGTGGTGATTGATATTTTTAGCAAATACCTTTGGATGATAGCGATTAAAAATAAAACTGCTTCAAGTATGATTTCTGCTTTCAAACGTGTGTTTCGTGAACGCGTACCGTTAGTGTTGCAAACCGATCAAGGTAGCGAATATACCAATCGCGCTTTCCAGAACTATCTAAAGGAGAACAAAGTTAGATATTTCTATACGAGGAGCGAATTGAAATCCTCTGTCGTTGAAAGGGTGATTCGTACTATGAAGGCGATTATGTATCGATTTTTCACAAAAAATAGCACGAGGAATTACGTGAGCGCTCTCGATGACTTTACTTACTCCTACAACAGGACGTACCATCGTAGCATTGCCATGGCCCCAAACCAAGTGAATTCGTCTAATCAGGAATCGGTTTGGAGAAGACTTTACGGGTTTCAAGAAGCTAAACAACCCGACCTCGCTGTAGGAGTACCCGTCCGTATATCGAAAATTCGAAATCTTTTTGAGAAAAGCAGCCTACCCAACTGGCAACGGGAAATTTTCTATATCGCAGATGCCCAAAAGGGGATCCCCCAATGTATCGCTTACGTGATTACGGTGGTGAAGTCATCCAGCGTAGATTTTATAGAGAGGAGCTCCAACGCGTAAAAGAACCGCAAGCTTGGCGTGTCGAGAAGATTATAAGAAGGCGTAAACGCGCGGGACGAGAACAGTATTTAGTGCGCTGGTTGGGATATGGAAGTGGATTCGACAGCTGGGTCGATAAGAAGGATATCGTCTAGTCGGAACCTTTATCAGTTTTTGGCGCAACTAGTAATCATACTGGTCATCGTATCGTTCTCTCTCTATAATCTTACCATTTCGAATGGGAACAAAGAGCTTTGGATATCACTGCTCTCCTCTTGCGTTGGTTATATGCTCCAGAATCCCAAGCTCAAAATATGAGCTACGTCACGCTATTTTCGAACGCTTCCATGGATAAATTTCCTGATAATACAACAGCGAGTTATTGCGTTGAATTGGACGTCCCGAAAACGTGGAAGATACAGAAGTTTCTCTGGCTGAGATCTCCTTCCCTACGGATTATCAAAAACAGTATAGGATCACGAAGAATAGGTATGGGATCAGATCGCAAAAGAGAACAAGAAAATTTCATTTTAAATTGGGAGAATACGACTCGTTATATGACATGTATAGATCGTTGGAAAGAGACAATCCTGATGCAAAAGTAACATGTTTCCCTGAAAATCATAGTATGTCTATCTCTATACCTCATAACGAGGTAACCGACAAATTGCGACCAGAGACGGACATAGGGCATAGTAGCTTGCTACGCCTCGGAGAATTGTACGGTGCTCTTATGCATAAGGAAACGAGGGAGGAGTTATTGGTGTTTCATTTCCCGAATACTAATTGTACATTGTGGAATTATTTTTTCACCGAGGGTATCATTCATTTGAACTTTCGCATGCGACATGATCCGACTATCGATCTCGTTTATGTTCATTGTAATATCATTGAGCCACAAGAAGATAGCGGTAGGCTCTTACCGTTGTTACGCGTCGTACAGGTGAACAATCGTAAATCATTTTCGAAATATTACACGAAGCCTTTTTATTTCCCTGTTAATATAAATAGGCTAGAACGCATCGAAATATCGCTACTTGATGAGAAGGGACAGAAAATACCCTTTCGAAGTTCTCCTTCGAGTGTTGTATTGCATTTTCGTAGACGGGGAGTTGCATTATGAAATATATTCATATTACGTCACACGAGTCTGATTTTACTATCGATCTCGCGAAACCGATAGATTCTGGTGAATGGGAGATAGGGCTTGCCGAGTTGTCTTTTAAAAATAATTTTCAGCCCACGTTCGAGCCTTACGACGGCTTATTATGGTACGTGAATGATGCGGAAGGCGATAATAATTTTTATTATTTCCCGGCTGGTGATTATCATGATAAAATTAGTTTGATGAAGCGTATCAATCACGATCAGAAAAAAGCACGATTTATTTGGGTAGATGGTTCTGGTCCGGTCTTGATAGCGGGACCCTACAAGAGTTCCAGCGGTCCGAGACTTTTCATGGATAATAGAAACCCCGTTCTCAGAGGAGGCGCTCGTTCGGAGGTAGAGCTAGATGGTGGATTACATAGACGAAGAAAAATTCACTTTCAAGGGGAACCTGAGTCCGTGACCAACGTTTTAGTTTATACGGATGTAATCACACCTCAAATTGTAGGTGATACGAGTGCGCCTCTACTACGCAATATCCGCGTTACGACAGGAATAGATGAATATCAGCATATGCTATTCAAAAAAACATATTTCTTTCCTCTGAATACGGAGCGAGTAAGCGAGATACGCGTTATGCTTCGTGATGATAAAGGCGAAGCTATAAAGTTTGGGAACGCGCCTCTTCATCTCACACTTGCTTTGAGACATCATGAGGAGTCATTATTGCTGTGATCGGGAGGCGTTCAGAAACTATTATCACCAACAGAGCGGTGGTGATATCAATTTTTTTCGGGGTAAAGTGCAGAGAGGTCATGGACTTGGAAACTTATTTCGTTCGTTCGGAAGAAGCGTTATGCCCCTAATTTCGAAAGGTGCAAAATCACTCGGCAAGCGTCTACTACATACCGGTGCGCAAGTAGCCTCTGATGTTCTTAATGGAGAGAATGTCGGCGATAGTCTTAAAATACGCGGAAAAGAAGCCGCTGGGAACGCTCTCGATTCTTTACTGAGAAAAATAAAAATGCCAAGACGGGGTCGTAAGATCACGAAAAAGAGACGTCGCAAAGATATTTTCGATTAAATATATATTACACGACGATAAGCATCATTTGTTACTTGAGACTTGATAGATGGCGGAGTTAATTCATGTACAGTCCCCGGAGGGGGTACATCCCTCATTGGATTTATTTCACATTCCCGCGACACAGACTAGCGTCGAAAAGAAAAGAATCATCAAGATAGCGCCGATTTCGAACAACTCTAGTGTGATAACATTCCGCTTCGAAGGCTCAGAAGACTTTATCGATTTGAGCGAGAGCTATTTCTTATTTCATTTACAATTAAAGAAAGGTGGCGAAGCAATTGGCGCCGATGATGATGTTGGAGTTGTAAATAATATCTTGGATTCCTTGATTTCTCAACTACAAATTAAAGTCGCTAACGAAACTTTGAAACAAGATATAAAAGTACAGTGTATTCGTCCTATCTGCACAATTTATTCACTCCGCTTGACGTGCAAAATACCACACAGAGGGCCGCAGGATGGAGAAAAGATACTTTGGGGAAAATGGATACGATCGGTGGAACTAACGCCTCGGCTAACAAAGGATATTACAACAGGAGTAAAGCCTATAAGGATGATAACGTGGTGGAAATACGTGCAAAAATCCATCACGGACTATGTCTGCAAGACCGCTACATCCTACATGACGTGCCTCTCGAGTTTGAGCTTACCTTGAATCCGAAAAGCTTTTTCATGATGGGAGATGCTGCCGGTCAATTCACCTTAACGAAAAAAGAATTACAGTTATGTACCGTACGAGTCAGCGACGATGTGAAGACAGCGATGATGGTGAATGCTCAGGTGAAATATCCGTATATCGACATGAAATTGATCACCCGCACATTTGCGGCTGCTACGACGCAGATAGATATCGGGAATCTATATAGCGGGACTCTACCTTCTCGCCTAATCATCGGAATGGTAGCTACGAAAGCCTTTCAAGGCGATGTTACGAAAAATCCTTATGATTTCATACACAATAATATGCAACGACTCGAACTGAAACTGAACGGATTTCTGATTCCGGAGGGAGGTTATGAGCTAGATTTCGATAAGGTTCATTACACGGAGCTTTACCATAACCTGATTGAAGGTACGGGTGCAATGGAGAAAAACAGAGGGCTCCTAACGCCCTAAGAGTTCGCTAGTGGTTTCTGTCTACTGGTTTATAATTTGCGCCCTGATGATTTGGATGATTGCTTTGACTTACAAAAGAGTGGTACCTTAAGTTTACGGATCACATTTCCTGTTGGCGGGCTAACAGCGGAAACTACTTTGCTCTGTTTCATGGAATTCCAGAAGCTATTTCAAATCAGTAGCAGTCGTAAAGTGACCGTGCTATGAACGGAGATGAAATAGACCAAATATTGTGGTGCTGCGAGTCAACAAAACATATTTTCCTTGGCACATTTCCTATCGATCGACTGCCGAGGCGACCCCCTCCTCCTTATGCTATCGTGATCAATTATGACGAAGCTCGAAAAATCGGAAGTCACTGGATATGCATTTACGCGGATGAGGATGAGACACATTTTCACGATAGCTTTGGCTTAATGCCGCTGAAATACGAGATTGCGTGCTTTATAGAACCAGAAAATTATACCTGCTCCATAAAGCGTCTGCAGCACAAACGTTCCAGAGCGTGCGGTCATCATTGTCTAAGCTTTATCGTCCATAAGGCGCGCGGATGGAACACGGAACGTTATTTAAATTCCTTTGGCCAAAATCACCGCAAGAATGATACGATCGTACGTCGCTTCGTCAAGGAGCTGAAGCAAGAAAATGAAATTGTATAAATGTATATGCGAATAAAAATCAATAGTTTCAAAGTTTGCTTAGTACGTTTAAGGGTGATATTCGCTACGTTCATTATAGCAATCATCTCAAAGTAGTAGACTCTAAATCAGCAGTAGCGACTTGCTTTCGGTTAGGTGATAGTGGCTACATATTACCATTATCTAGCAAGAACCAGGAATTTGTATTGAGTGACTTCGCTCCTACAGCAAACGCAGCTTACATTACGGCGGTACTGAACATCGAGTAATAAGCGGGACTAGGCAGGCTACCGTTAATACGAATTTGCATTTTGCTGCTACAATCTATGCTATAGTTGAGCGACTTTGATACGACCTCGGCACACTTCTTTGATATAGCTGCGCAGAGATGTAGCCTTGAACGCTTGCGTCTGGGACAGATGTGATGTCAGTGATCTGAAATGTTATAGCCCGCAGTGGCATAGCGTTTTAGGAGATAAATTATAGCATAGACATAGGTTTAGCTATAGATTTAATTCACTGTCGGAAAAGCATCAGTGCACTAGCTATTAAAATCACATATCTAAAAGCAGCAGCTTATGGACTTGTAAAATCGGCATAATGCAAATCACATATCCAAAAGCAGCAGCTTATGGACTAGTGGCTTCATATTATCATCATCTAGCAAGAGCCAGGAATTTGTATTGAGTGACTTCGTTCCTATAGCCCCGATTGAGTGACTTCGCTCCTACAGCAAACGCAGCTTACATTACGGCGGTACTGAACATCGAGTAATAAGCGGGACTAGGCAGGCTACCCTTAATACGAATTTGCATTTTGCTGCTACAATCTATGCTATAGTTGAGCGACTTTGGTACGACCTCGGCACACTTCTTTGATATAGCTGCGCAGAGATGTAGCCTTGAACGCTAGCGTCTGGGACAGATGTGATGTCAGTGATCTGAAATGTTATAGCCCGCAGTGGCATAGCGTTTTAGGAGATAAATTATAGCATAGACATAGGTTTAGCTATAGATTTAATTCACTGTCGGAAAAGCATCAGTGCACTAGCTATTAAAATCACATATCTAAAAGCAGCAGCTTATGGACTTGTAAAATCAGCATAATGCAAATCACATATCTAAAAGCAGCAGCTTATGGACTAGTGGCTTCATATTATCATCATCTAGCAAGAGCCAGGAATTTGTATTGAGTGACTTCATTCCTATAGCCCCGGCAAACGCCCCGCTCCTCCTTATGCTATCGTGATCAATTATGACGAAGCTCGAAAAATCGGAAGTCACTGGATATGCATTTACGCGGATGAGGATGAGACACATTTTCACGATAGCTTTGGCTTAATGCCGCTGAAATACGAGATTGCCTGCTTTATAGAACCAGAAAATTATACCTGCTCCATAAAGCGTCTGCAGCACAAACGTTCCAGAGCTTGCGGTCGTCATTGTCTAAGCTTCATCGTCCATAAGGCGCGCGGATGGAGTACGGAACGTTATTTAAATTCCTTTGGCGAAGATCACCGCAAGAATGATTCGATCGTACGACGCTTCGTCAAGGAGCTGAAGCAAGAAAATGAAATTGTATAAATGTATATGCGAATAAAATCAATAGTTTCAAAGTTTGCTTAGTACGTTTAAGGGTGATATTCGCTACGTTCATTATAGCAATCATCTCAAAGTAGTAGACTCTAAATCAGCAGTAGCGACTTGCTTTCGGTTAGGTGATAGTGGCTACATATTACCATCATCTAGCAAGAAACAGGAATTTGTATTGAGTGACTTCGCTCCTACAGCAAACGCAACTTACATTACGGCGTTACTGTACATCGAGTAATAAGCGGGACTAGGCAGGCTACCCTTAATACGAATTTGCATTTTGCTGGTACAATCTATGCTATAGTTGAGCGACTTTGATACGACCTCGGCACACTTCTTTGATATAGCTGCGCAAAGATGTAGCCTTGAACGCTAGCGTCTGGGACAGATGTGATGTCAGTGATCTGAAATGTTATAGCCCGCAGTGGCATAGCGTTTTAGGAGATAAATTATAGCATAGACATATGTTTAGCTATAGATTTAATTCACTGTCGGAAAAGCATCAGTGCACTAGCTATTAAAATCACATATCTAAAAGCAGCAGCTTATGGACTTGTAAAATCGGCATAATGCAAATCACATATCTAAAAGCAGCAGCTTATGGACTAGTGGCTTCATATTATCATCATCTAGCAAGAGCCAGGAATTTGTATTGAGTGACTTCGTTCCTATAGCCCTGGCAAACGCAGCTTACATTAATACGGCGTTACTGAACATCGAGTAATAAGCGAAGCTAGCCAGGCTACACTTAATACGAATTTGCATTTTGCGGGCACAATCTATGCTATAGTTGAGCGAGTTGAAATGATACGACCTCGGCACACTTCTTCGATATAGATATAGCTGCGCAAAGATGTAGCCTTGAACGCTAGCGTCTGGAACAGATGTGATGTCAGTGATCTGAAATGTTATAGCTTCAACCCGCAGTGGCATAGCGTTTTAAAATGGGAGATAAATTATAGCATAGACATAGGTTTAGCTATAGATTTAATTCACTATCGGAAAAGCATCAGTGCACTAGCTATTAAAATCACATATCCAAAAGCAGCAGCTTATGGACTTGTAAAATCGGCAAAATCTCAGTAGTTAGATGCTTGCTACAACTCGCAATTTATCAACTTTAGGTCGTGAGTAAAGCAAGAATTCATAGACTAACATCCATCTCAAATCCGAAGTGCATACCCGCGTAATTATAACCAAATTTAGTGCGAATCTATACGGAAATGTAGCCTAACTCACCTGCGTCATTAGGTGAAGTGCATAGCGCGATAGTTGTGATAAATGCGAAATTTTCCGAGCGTAAATTGCGTATATGCGATGTCGGCGTTTTGATCTGAAATGAAATGAGCGAATTTAAATATAGGTGATAAACTATTGCTCTAGCTAATTATTATAACCACACCGAGATTCGAGTAATAAGCGAGCCTAGATAGTCTACCTTTAACAGAAAACTTGCGTATACATTCGAATTTGTGCGACTTCGGCTATATTGCCGGTTAACATTATAGCCGCGCGCAGGACTCACCATTACGTTAGCTATTGGAGAAATCTCAACGTAAATCAATCTGCGTTCACAATTCGCGTAAGCTAATGCTGCATCGAGAAATTATAGCTAAATTGAGTTTAAATTGACACGAAAATACATTGGTCTTACCTCGTCTGCGATACCTGCATCCCTGCGCACATGGCAATACTTGTAATAGAAATGTGAAGTTTTCAGAATGCGAATTGCTTTACGTCGGAACTAAACATTCTAATTCGTAACGCCAGCGCGGCGTTTTCTTGGAAACGCAACTATATTTAGAATGTTCTAATTCCCATTATCGATGTGGCCCGACTTTTTGGAATCGCAACTATATTTAGAATGTTCTAATTCATATTGTCGATGTGACCCGACTTCTTTGAATCGTAAGCAACTATATTCGTGCCGCATTTACACGCGTCAATTTCTTGGAATAGTATTCGGCAATATGCGCGGTGCATGAGCTTTGCGTGATCGTAGGCGTTTATGGTTGTGATATCTGTATTATCAAGTTGCATTTGCAGAATTCCCCAAAATCATTGACTAATTAATGATGACACAGTGTTATAGTACACACTAACATAGTCTTACATTTATGTGTAATAACTCGAAAAAGGTGTTGTCTCGGAATTTAAGAGAGAATCGGTGGTTATATTCTCAAAACAGCTCAATACGGCTAGTTTGCTCAATAGCCTGGTGGTGAGCGACGTGAAATTATGGTCATCCAAACTAGGTTCGATTCTAGCTAAGGTAAGTTTTGACGGGGCAATGAGTGTCATGGGTGCAGCAATCGACATCGCGCTGGTTGATGCGGCACTGTGCGTCATATAGATGCGGCAATCAATGCGGTGATTTCGAGTCAATGGATGATGTGGCACTGTGCAGCAATCGACATCGCGCTGGTTGATGCGGCGCTGTGCGTCATATAGATGCTGCAATCAATACGGTGATGATGTGGCAATGGATGATGTGGCACTATAGGCGTGGCGCTTGATGATGTGGCGCAGATGACGTAGCAGATGATGTGGCAATAGGCTGATGATGTGGCAATAGGTGTGCTATAGGTGCGGCAATGGGTGGATGATGTGGCAATGTAGGCGTGGCAATTAAGGCGATGTGGCCTTCTGTGATTGCCGGGCAATAAAGCCAGCTAAGTCTACTACTCGTATCGCATCTCCGTCGTCAAAGCATCTCGATGTGTAGGCGAAAATGAATACCATATCTCTCTCTCTCTCTCTCTCCATTCGGCAGTGACATAAACGTTGCATCACGCGCCTAAATTATAACGGCATTATCAGTAAGTTACTTATCAATTTGAACGTGGATAGCGAAACGTTGTTTGTATTTTGGATGTGCAATTAGAATATCACTTCCAAGGCAGTTCATTTCTCGGCGTAGATCAGGAATAAAATGTGTATTGGAATACTACATTGCGTCCCCTTGTCTGCTATTCTCTTGATCACCCAACGTATAGTGAAATCCAAGATAATGACCCAGTCAACAAAAGTGTGTACATTCAATGCCGAAACAGGCGAAGAAAGTGCAGGAGAGAAGTGAACGCAACTGTTTTGACACTACAGTGAGGCGGTACCTTTGATGTACAAAAACTGATCGCTCTCGAATTCAAAAGATCGATTGTTCTCCTTTCCATCGGTCGGCCAGCGAGATTGGTGTCAGCGTAATTAACCAATCAAATTGCGCTTGATTATCACGCGGCTTCACCGTGACGTTTCTTCTGCGTGGCTTTTCCAGGTTCGTGAGCACTTGAGCGTGTAATGATTGTGATGTCATAAGTCATCGGATGTTGTTTACCGCTACACACTTGAAGTTTGAATTATCGTCCGTACAGGCGAATTGTATTTCCGAGACTGTAGCGATGGAGGGGAAGTGAAGTTCTTTGTTGAGATAAGTGGAGCAAGGGATAGTTCGGGTTATTTTTGAGATTTTTTACATGCTTGCTTAGATGTGTATTGGTAGTCAAAAGGTGTTTCGAATAGCAGATCAGTCGTATTAATTGCTTGTTTGCGTTAGGCTTGTAAAATAGTACTTGATATAAATGCTGACTTTGATTTTTCCGTGGCCTGAAGTGTCAGGTTGGCGGCAGTGAACAGCGTGATACTTGTCAAGTGCTTTGACCGTTATGCGTACTACCGACTTGTTGATATATATTTCAATGCTAAACCGCGGAAAAGTGTCGTTACCGCGCGCCGAATCTTGACGTGTTGTGGTTATGGCTTTAACATCATTTGTTAGTGCATTCATTTATGTAGGCTAGGTATATTAACGAAACATGGGATATGCTCAACCATATACGTTCTCTGACTGCATTATCTGTGACTGAATTTACAATCGTTACAACGGTTGCCATTTCAACTGTTCAGCCAAATACTATATCTTGTGATAATTTCTAATTAAAATTTGTGACACTCATTTCAGTTAATCTGCGAGTTATTTTATTGCAATATTTAGCCTTTATTTCACGATGGAGACCGAAGCCATGAAGTGACTGCGATATGGCCAAATATCCGTATACGTCTGATGGTGAATTGAAAGAAATGCAGCGTTGGCGAAGGCAACAGTTCATAAAATATCGTTCTCCAAGCATTGGTTCAGCCTGCAGCGACTATGTCCTTGATCAGCCGATTATCACTACTAAGGATATCTCGCTTTCTGTACATCGATGAATATGAGGCCAGTGGAATTACCCAGATATCAGTGACCAAGCCAAGCCTAAACGTGGGTTTTATCATTCACAATTGGGTTCTGAATGAAGTTAGCGTCCCACACAGTGAGCTGGCTGCTGATGGTAGCTCGGCGTTGCGTTGACCCTATTCTTCCCGCCAGACTTGTTTGATAAACCAGATTTTGTCTGCATTTCAATTCAATAACAAGAATAGTTGTATCAAACTTGTCCCCGGAAAGAACATCTCTCTGTATTTCAACTGAAATCAATGTGTCGTTTTATGCATTTTATATGACTGTCTGTCTGTATTTGACCGGTATTTTGAATGTATGCTCGTGGTGGATTTTATTAAAACTAACACGATAATGAAAATATATTTAATTGTCAATTGTGATGTCTTGCAACATACGGTTAATATATCTGCCAGAAAGCAACAATGATTCAGGTAGCCATAGGGTTACTAGCGGTCGTAAGCTGCAGTAGCGAGAGGGTTAATGAACGGCAACTGAAGGGTTAATGAGTGTGCAGCTGAAGTGCGAAAATTGTATCTTTTGAAGCATCATTTTGACATCGAATGCGGAAAATACGCCTGGCGATCGCTTCCCATTTTGTTGACTGGGGAAGCGCGCGATGTCGGGTAGCCTATAGGCTACATCGAATTCGCGAGGGATATTTGTCGCTGGCGCTACAGCAACTTATACTTGAGGATTTTGTAACGGGATCCAAGCCCCTAACCCTGGCTACGGCACTGTCCTGACCTCTCAAATACATGCTTATGCTGCCACGAGAATAATTATTCTGGTCGTTAAAAAATTGACCAACAATATCGATATAATTATGTACAAAATTAGAAAAAATGTCAAAGAGCCATATCTTACAACCAAAAGATCCATACATGGCTCGCGAGCCATAGGCTCCCGAACAGTGGTCTAGGGTCTAATATAGGGTTCATGGCTATTCTGACGAAAAAGGTTCCCAAACCCAGGTTTACAGTGTTCAGTATCACATGGCGTTGTAACGCAATAACAGGGGCGTTACACATCCGCATCCAGCCCGTCAGACCATTCCATCCGGCCCGCGAGGCCATTCTGAGTGAATTGAAAAATAATAATCTCATCACCTGGCAGATTTTTAACAGAAGCTGAGATTTTAGTACTGAATACTTCGACGTAAATAAATAAATAATTTTACTATTCCGTTGTTTGCGAATAACGTTGTTTCTCGAATAGAGTCCCGAGCCCACATATTCCGTAGCATGATAAATAATTCTATTATGTATTATTATGCATAGCAACTAATAAACCATTCCAGTGAAAAGCAAAGACATGGATTTCAACGTAACATATTGAAATTTATTTGACTGGTTCGGCCAGCGAGCGACCAAAACTATTGAATCCAACCCGTAGCCGAAGTTGAGTTTGACAACCATGCAGTGTTGGGATGACTCGAGTCATCTTTTTCGTATGACTTGACTTGACTCGAGTCACTTTGCCAAAATGACTTGACTTGACTCTGCGCATCAGAAATGTGGATTGACTTGTGACTCGGAGCAAAATTCACGAGTCAATTTCAAGTCATCAAGTAATCGGTGTTGATAAAAATCACTGTATCTTGAATATGTTCAAGACCAATCGAGCGACCAATCATTCAATAATCGTGTGTTTCACTGAGCCTCCATTGTACTCTCAAAAATGATTTGACCGCAAACCAAGTCATCGAAGCTTACAGCTTACGTTGTCGTAAACTAGTATAGCAAAGTAATTTGTAGCAAATAGTCTATTTCTGTTCTCTGTTCTTACTTTAACCAAACCTCATGTTTTATTAAAATTGAATTGGAATATATAGTTTATATAGACCTCAAACATTGGCGCAGGCTCAAATAGTACCATATCAATTGTAAATGGAAATTTATTGCATCGTATCAATTCGTTTCTCTATTCCCTAGTTTGGCTGGTAACTATAAACTGAGTCTATGCAATTACTTAAATAGTTTAAGGTGTATATTTAACTCTATATTTGTTCATCGATTCAAAATCATTGACCTCTCGATCTGTATTTTATTTCAGACAGCTAGCAAAATGCAATGACGTAATCATGCCTCATACTTCGAAAAGGCAACTTGACTTGGATTGTGACTTGACTCGTGACTTGACTTGACTTGACTCGACTTGACTCGAGTCACCTCCAAAAATCGAGTGACTGGTCTCGACTCGACTCACCTTTGAAAATCGATTGACTTGACTTGACTCGAGTCAAAATGTGCAATGGCTTGAAATGACTCGTGACTCGAAAGTAGTGACTTGATCCCAACACTGCGACCCTGTAATCTACAACGATCGGTGTTCCATCAATGAATTTGCTGTGATACATAGCATGGCAATGATACGTGGTTTATTACTAGCAAACACACATAATATAGCCTACATTGGGCATTGTGCACCAATCAAGGATAATCCGAGAAATATCAACGAAAAACCCCAATAACTTCGCTTCTACTTGTTGGAATTGAGTCACATTTGTTTTGCATCGTCTCTGAAGACAGCTCAACAATTTCATGGGGTTGACAGAACATTTAAATTTTTTATTTTATTTCCCTGTTTAAATTGAAAAATTAATTAGATCTGTGGAGCCCTATACTTGTTAGAATTGAACCAAATTTGGTGTGCAGCGTTTTTTAGGGTAACCTGACAATTTAATGACTGAATGGCTGGAATCCAGAACAAAATATTATTTTCGAACAGCCCTACTGTACAGTTCCATTCGTCTGCAACGCAATGCAAATAAAGTGTCGGTTTCGAAACTTGAAATAATTGATTGTTATTTATCAAACAACAGCAAGCCCAGGTAACCTTATGGCCTATAACCACGTCGATATGAAACTGTCCGTTCCAATCCACCCTTGTTCAAATCGGAAAATATACCGTGACCCAAAAAATGTTGAAAACCCCTCCATAAGATTGAGTCGAATATGTCTGACGATCTATTTGAGATCAATGAGCGGGAAACGATGACGGTTTACCGTATAATGTGGCTACGAATACATTGCACGTTAGCCTATACATACATTGACGCTGAATGATTGCTGAAATTTGCGTTCTAGGTATTTCCAAGAGTCTCGGAACTAAATTAGTTATCTCATGATTCCGATTGCCTCTTTCCACGTAATCAGCACATCGCAATCAATCCAGACGTACAGTACTCGTTATCGAAAGACTCTTCATTAACGTTGCAACGTCTCTGCGGACGCGTCAAATTACAAGTTACACCTGCGTCAAGAACGACAGTATTTTTGTAAGCAAGAAAAATGGTAAAGTGCAGCAGTAACAAATCACAAAACCGTACGGAAGGAAAATGGCATGTGAAACTGCGCAATAGGATTTTCAAATCTCGAATGTCATCTATCGGTACGAAGAAAATGAAGATCAAAGCTGTGCCGCAGTTTGCAGACTACTACATCGCCGAGGAAACTGTGAGGTTAGACTTGCAATAATGCTATACAGACCTTGTCCGTTATCGTAACTGATGTCACTAGCACTGAGATCCCTTTAGTCATACGCATCGAAGATATATATGTGTACTGTAAACGAGTATGGTGTATTATGCCAATTTTGAACTTAGTAAATCTGGTACTAGGGATGGCGTGAACGTGAGGTTCACGTTCGTGTTCTGTGCGTGAACCTCAGAAATTTAGAGGTTCACGTTCACAAACGAACCTTGCACTGTGAACCTTTTTCATATATTGCAATTTTCACTTCATTAAACATCTTTGGTTGAAATCTATTGGATTTCAAATGCGGGCCACTCCACGCAAAGAACTAGCAGCATAAAAATCAACACTAAACGAGCATGCACCGTGACAATCTTAAAAATCTTACTTGCTTTGTAACAAAAGTGTGCTCGAAATATCGAGTTATCCGTTTGTGAATATTTAGTGACTCTGTGCTGCGAGCTAGACCCGCAATCACACAGCACCACGATCGAAATACACTACATGTAGGTATAGTCAGCGAATGATGCTTATTCAACCAATCAATGAAATAGATATCGTTGTCTGACGTAAAAAATCTAGGACGCGTACGGGGTCAATCTTGACTTCATATGTTTATTGTATCGTAAAAACCAACCCGGTGCGATTGGAGTGTTAGCTACTGCTGTATAACTTGTTAATGTATTATATCGGTAGCAAGTATAGTGACCCGTTTTACACACTGCTCAACATCAACGCAGCCATACTCAAACGCCGAATATATTGTCCATTCTGGCCTAGACCGTTAGGGCGTAAGGTTATATTCCCTTCTTGGCAAAGCGACGGAAGATAGCGACTTTTGGGATTATGATATAATTTGATTGGTCCAGTTCATACATTTGGTGACGGTTAAAACGTCAATATGTACTTCAGCATTGTGGCATTATGTGGCGCGCGTCGTCGCTAGGTATCGTGTACAAGGCTGTCGCTCTACTGAAATGTGGGGTGGGAATTAGCAAAATGACGTCACGTTCGCGTTCACACAGAACCTGAACCTTTCAGAGGTTCACACCATCCCTATCCGGTTTCGAACCCGTTCCTGTTAAAGAGAGAATGACCCTTCAAAACAAGTGGTTCTCAACCGCTTTGACGTTGCGATCCGGTATTTCATCAATAATAAATGTGGCGGACCGGCGAATCTTCAAGAATCAAAATTGTATCAAATTCCATTTCCACAAAATGTATGAAACTTCATGGTCAATATTGGATACTTGATATAATGCTGCCTTATGATATCAGACGAGTTCGACGCGGATATATGGCCGTTTCAGCGAGGTGAAGTGTTAGTAAAAACCACCAACTACATAGAAAAACGCAGGTTTGCTGTTGAGCCGCTATTCTAATGTTAAATGTCGCTAAACGTAGTTCGATAAGAAATTATGATTAATCGTTCAAACACTTGTTGGTGTTCATAACAATTCAGTGTATGCGGCCTTTAATGGCACCGACGCCAGATTCCACGAACTATGTCAATTTATAAGTCCTTCTATCTATTATGCATAACATGCATATTTTCTGATATAATGAGCTTTCATTCGTAAACAGGCGCATTTTTGGAAGTTAGAGCTGACTCCGCTGGATTCGGACAATTTTATCGGAATTATCAGATAATCAATTTGTATGGTTCATAACCATGGTCACGCGTAAGGGAAGACGACGCATTAAAAATACGTCACTGTCATCGAACTATTTGAAGGTGGACTATCGAAATTCAACCAACTTTCTTTAAACTGAACTTTCCTTAAACGTCGCACACCGCTTTCGCATTATAACTTACCCTGAACGAGTATTAGGCTACTTCAAAACACTTTCCTAAACATACAACACTTGCAGCATACACACTATACAGTACCGTACTAAGCTCAAAGCAGACCATGTACTCGTGAACATACGGAGAAAGACGTTTTAAATTTCGGAATCAATTTGAAATTTGATGTTTAATATTTCTAATCAATGTACAAGCCTCCAACTTAATGCGTTTTGGGACTGAGATGAAATTTTGTAGGCGTACCAGCAGGAGACCTGCCGTGGACTGGCGCTCCAGAATCACTGCTCTAATGGATGCATTCACCTGATATGTATCCCAGGGTTACACATTGGTTCCTTTTATGTGTACCACGGTGCGTGATGAGCATCGGGCGGATTCGGATATGATTCGGACCGGATTTTACACCATTTTGAGACAGCTGGATCGGATTCGGGTTCTATTGCAGATTTGGTTTCGTATATTTTCGGACAGCTCAACTTTGCTTCGGACATTTTTTTTATAGTTGTGACAGACGTGACTTTTGATTTCAAGTCAAAAGAAGAAATCGTAAGCTGGATAACCAAAACGGAAAGTGTTCCTATACTTGTGATAGGCCTCCTAGCTTTCGAAAGTTGTTCTGTCAAAGGTCAAAGTATAAGTCAGTCAAAAGGTCTAAAAAAGTATAAATCGGTCAACTCTAACCTTACCCTTTATAAAGGCTACGCCCTAAATCAGTGGTTCTCAACCTTTTTGGCTTCGCGGACCCCTTTTGACCGTCACGGACTCTCGCGGACCCCCTGAAGTTTTAGTTAAATTTTAGCTCTATTATGGTGCAACCTTCATATCTGTCTCGTGCAAATATGAACTGTAGGCTTGTGATGAATAGCAAAATAATGATTTTTCATGAAAATAACATCATACTATTTATGTAGAAATTGGTAGACTTCTATTATTTCAAAGCTAATTTTGGTGCTGTATTTCATGAAGTACGTGGTCGTGTCTTGAAAATCCGCGTCTTCGTTGTGATATGAACGATGAGTGCCCAAAACCGTTTCCGCAAAGATAGATGGGGGCTAATCCAATATTAACGCATAACGCTGCGACGATACTTTTGGTGCGATCGCAACATTTATGACACCAAAATGAAGAATCATATATTTTATAAACGTATCACGTCCAGCATCTAGCGCAGGGACGGGCAACAGACTACGGGCCGGATTCGGTCCGCGACAGCATTTTGATCGACCCGTTAGAGAGTTTCCGAGGTCAAGGTAAAATCTTAATATAGAAGTATAGACAAATTTTATGCGCCAAAGAATGGATCCAAGTTTTCCAACCTGAGAAAGACTGTCATGAAACTACTTGTTCTGTTCGGTTTTACATATATATTTACGAGCAAACATTTTCGACCATGAACAATTGAACATTAACAAGACAAGGCTGCTGCATACCAATATAACTGGTGATATGAATCTGGGTTGGAGCGTAATGCTTTGATAGCAACGAAACACTTCTTGTTCATCAAAAAACCAGCCTTGTCGATGGGGGATCCGCAATCAGAATGCGCCAAATCTGATAGCCGAGCATTAGGAGCATGTATATCATTGTCCGATTTATGACGGGTTTCAGCCAAAAATATTCGGGTTCATTTCAATATGAATAATGAATATACTATTCAATTGTATATTGAAATTCTGTGCCTCCAAAAAGCTGTTCAAATAATTGTTATGTATATCACAGGATAAAATGGATTTTGGGGCGAGGTTTTAATCCCTGCATTGGGACAAATTAGTGAAATAATCCGGAACTTTTTATTTCAAACGACTGTTCACTAATTTGATGAGACTTACAACTTCAAATCGAGAAGGTTTCGCAGACATTACGAAGTCACCCTGATTGACGTTACTATCTCCGTATTTTTACTTTATCCACAAACCCCAACAAAACGTCTCTAAACAGCAATATGTTTGTAGCAGCAGGTTAATGGAAAATTGACAATGGAAATGAATTTCCACACTGCGATCGTATCAGACGATTATTACGATGATATGAGTCGTGCGGTTTTAGCAGTTGCTGTGCGAAACTGCCTCATGCTTTCTCAAATAAAAAAATGATATCAACCATACTAAAAATTTGGAGGTCTCGCGGACCCCCTGAAATTGCTTCGCGGACCCCTAGGGGTCGTCCGCAGACCCCCGGTTGAGAACCGCTAACCTAAATGTATCTAGTTATTGTTACTTTATTAGGATTTTTCGAATTCGCATGGATATATTGATGCAACTGTTCGGATTTGGACGGATAGGTCCTCGAGACTCAAGCTGTTGGATGGATCCGGTTTCTCAGAAATAAATGTCCGCTCATCACTGACCGCGTGCGATGTCGCCTACGTGATATACCAATTCGCACCATACGGAATACAATCAAAGGACATTCAAACATCATCTCAAATGATTACTATAACATTACTTCAAATGTTGACTATCTAAATAAAAAGCGACACTTCTAATTTAGCGATTTATATGGTGTGATTTCCCACGAAATCTACAGCGTCATGAGATACCGCGCTTTGAACGAACGGAAATCGAGGTATTTCACCCTAGCGTAGTGTGTAAATCAGGCATAAACAAGCATGTTCTCTTACCAAATCTCGCTCTTGCTAACATTGGGATAAACTAGTCAAATACATCAATTACTATGTGGTTTTACATTACAGGGAACGAGTGGGCTCGGTTTTCGCGTAGCCTACCACCTCGTGACTGTTAAGAGGTGATTTACGCGAACGGAATCCACTACGCCCCTAGGATATAAAACGATTTATGTATTTACTGGTTTTCAACCATTAAGTACGGGTGGAAACATAGTCTGCTTCCAGAAAGTGTCAATTGATCCATTAGCTCCGTATACCAGGGATGGGGTATTTTCCCCGTTGGACCAAATGTGAAGGAGAAAATACGCTGGCGGGACGAGACGGAGGTTTAAACTGAGCGTATAATTTTATTTCTAAATTGAAAGTAGGGAATTACACTGTTTAGACATCTTGCTATGTGGATTCGTTAAGATACGAATAGGACGGAGTATAAAAGGGTCCGAGAACCCTTCGGCTGAACTGCTATATTGGTCCAATATTTTGGATTGTAACGCGCAAAGAGCCATACAGGTCATAACTGTGATATCACAATCTAAAATTAGTAACGTATTGGTTTTGGTAACACTTGACATAGGATTCGTAGTGTGCGCCATATTTTGTCTGCTCACATGCGCATGAGGAGACAAACAGGGTGAGTGCAGAGAGAGAGAGAGATAGACAGAGTCTTTATTTTCATCCAACCAAAATACATAACACACGGCAGTGAGTGCAGCAGTAGATAACTGCGATTTGGAAATGTATGACGTTACTGTTTGAAGTACAGACCTGCAACAAACAAGATATGGAAACAGTGACTTGTAATTTAATTTTTACGGTATAATTTGCTGCAATTGGCTTTATTTTGAACGTGGATTACTCGCATGACGTAGGTACTCTACGTAATCACGGTACATGAAGAAAATATACGTAATCACGGTACATAAAGAAAATAGACTTTGTAGTAACGCATTTGCGAATCAATTTCTATAGTAGTTTTTGTCCACACATTAATATTAACAAATATATTCAGAATCGCGTCGCGGGCCGCATTTGGCCACCTTTCGCACAATGCCCGGGTCTGCCCTATAAGCTGCTATGGTTGAAATTCAGCAAATCCACCTATTTACTACCCACGTATTTACAAGGACTTCTGCAGCTCCAACTTGTAATGCGAATTGATTTCTCTCACAGGCCAACGCTCACGACAGCGACGGGCTTGTCGTCACATACGCACTGGGGCTTGGTAAACGGAAATCTCGTTAATTATCAGTGCCCCACCTATCCGAGCCTTGTCAAGCCTACCCACGAGGAACTGCTGAGAGCATGGCGTCGCGTTCAAAATAAGCGCATCAACGTCGAACGAGAACGGGTTCTTCTGAAGGCAAAAGCCGCGAGGATTGGATATCTGATGAAAAGTACCGACGAACACACCACCGTGTGAATTTTAATGATTTTAATGATTTTATTGAATGATATTATTCCTGGAAGTAAATACACCAACCACATTATGTAACATCTTGTGTCTCCCGTGTCTGCACCCAATGAGGTAGACCTACTCGACTTTTTGTTGACCTTCGTATGTCGCACTGTAGTGTTCACTGTTCGGTGTTCATACGTCGCTAGAGAGAAGATATGTACGAGACTTGAAATCTCTCATTGCATTATCGCCCCAACTACTCCAGTGTCCATCGTTGTTGGTGCGCAATTATCAAACTGCCCATATGCAGCTTGAGAATGTATATCAAAGATCAACGTCTCGGCTTGAATTGAGCAACTACACGACGATAATGCAAGCTTGACGACAATGCAAGCTTATCTGATATTATTACAATATTACATTGTCGCTATCAAGTTCCTAAGATTATAATAATCGTTGGGTTATAATTTTCATCCAATCAAGTTACACACAATGTACAATGCGACAAGATACAATGCGCTGTAACGAACAGATAGGAGGCGAGGATGTCGAACGACAAGCAGCAGTAGCGATCCTTTGTAGAGTGCTCGGGCATGGTATGGTTTGGAATGAGAATATTCCATACTCCACACCCGCCCAATCGTTCCACACAATACTTGAGAATTTTCCATACCATAGCAACATTCTTCCATGCCATATTTAATACTTTTCCATACTTTCGCAACTTGACTAAGCTCTCAAGGGATATTCTATTTTTTAATGTGTGGAAATGTTCCGGTGTATATATTCTAATAATTTTGGATGAGATTATCCATTTAAACATCCCCAGTACACCAATGATATCCCCAGTTTCTTTATATCACATGTCGTCAGCGATGTAGGAACATATATAGGCCTATATACACACGGAATTATTTGGAAATCGAAACAGAATCTCGCGACATGTAAATCTAGTGTGGTAACGTACTGCTAGCAGTAGCCTCATCTACAGAATTAGGCTACATAAAACAAAGATATTTTCAAAATATAAGATAGGTTCCCAACCTTTATTCACTTCAGAATTGCCCCTCCAATAAAATATGTTGAGACTTTCTTTTGTAAAGACTTGCTATAGGCGAAAGTTGAGAACCCCAGAATGGAACAGCACGCAATTAAATTTATGAGCAGTGAACTGGTAAGTGGTAACCGTACACGCAATGTTGCGCCTCCATAAAATGGATATGTTAGGTAAGCTGACAGAAAAATAGGAATGGTTCGATTTTTTTTTCAAATGTACAAGGTAACATCCATTTACATGCGTTTATGCCGAATATATTGCATGGGTCATAAGCACTTACCGGGGTTGACCAACTTTTATGCGTATGGTAGATATAAGCGACCATAACCTAAACACTGTGGCGCGCTACTATAACTCGAGCAGTAGGAAATTTCATCATTAAGGAGTCCGGCTATGCTATCAATTAGCGATTTCACAATCTCACGTGAGTACATATTCAAATGCATATACACATGAACTTTTATTTTAACGAATCAGGTGATTTCAATAACACCATTTCGCGTAGGAATCAATAACAACCTATATGCGGGAGATCGCGTGCCACTGTCCGATCGATTCTCGCTAATTGGACGCAAGTGATAATACGAATTGCTGAATTGCAAATGAGCGAAGAAATATTAGAGATATATACGATCAGCATTTCCTATGGACGTTTAATAAACGTTAATAATGTAAAGTATATGTTTTCCAATTGAGTTTATTCCAAACCAGATGGCCCTAAATTCCCCGCAATTGGGGTAGCCTATATTCCCTCCGGTTGGAAACACCTGTACTAGAAGATATCCGCAAATATAATTTTACATCACTACAATCATTTTGCGATCGCTATTTGTCTATTTTCGCCGCCAATCTGTGGGTCACACTCATTAGCTTTATTAGCCAACATTAAGGTGTCCGTTGTCCATTATATTAGAAATGACAAGATTTCAGGTGTGTTATAGGCCGGCATATCGTAACGTCGCTCCATGACAAGCTATATATTTTTGAATTAAATTGAGGGTTAGGCCTATGTCGAATAGATATTGCGTGATGATCATCCTCCCCAAGCGCGGAAGATTATCTCCAAGTTCAACAAATTGATCAAAATGTTCATGTAACTTCTACACTCTACAGTCACAGCGAGTCTACGATTTTAAAACTACATTGGTTATTTATGTACGTTATATAAGTTACGATAAGCGAAATGCAATTGTAACGGGTAGCGGTCGAATATCATTCATTTTTATAATATTTAAATCGGAATAATTATCAATAATATTATTTTCATTCATTCGTGCGTCGCGAAACTTAAGTTGTCTTCAAATAGACGTTGACCGGAATGGGTGAGTCATAAATCACAATTTGGGCTATGAATATAGACAGTGAGCGATTTTCTGTGGTCTGCAATCAATTTGACAAATCGAAAGTAGGATTATTGTCATGGTTCTGGCAAAACTGTCAAGTATGGAAGTATGGAAAACACGTTCCATGCCATACCATACTTGCATTCTTCCATATTCCGTACCGTAAATTTCGTTCCATACCATACCATACTACCATACCATACCATACCATACCACACCACACCATGTCCTGGCCCGATGTCACAGTTCTTTTTCTATGTTGATTTTTTGAAGCCGCGGCCCTTTCTGCTAGTTCTTTCCATTCCTTGTGAGTGCTTTCTTTCTTCGGTTTGTTTCTGGGCCTCCGGCCCATTATCAAGCTGTAAACCCGTGAACAAATCTTCACTTTCCCGTCAGGCATGCTTGGAACACGATAATTCGTCATATCAAACTTACGAAATTAGCCATACCGTAAATAATATGAATTCAAAAATGGTTGAGATTTCAATTCAATATTGTACGGCCTTTACTGGCCGTAAGTGACCGAAATTTGGTGTGTAGCGTTTTTTGGCAACGATTTCATCATTAAGCGAGTGAAATTTGGACAAAGTTATTTTTGAACAACCCTACGCCTCACGAATGACTTGTAAATTGGCTGTGCTAATTGATGTATGTGATACAAACCACATCAGGGTTTCTCAACCAAGGAGTCCACACCATGACGCTCGTTTGCCTATTCGGTAGGGGTCGCGGAGTCACTGATTGAATAGGAATGACTACTACCAGAATGCCAACGAACCGGATGCTATCGGGGGCTCATTTCTGAAAAGTCTGGTTCATTTTCCAAAGTAGGAATGAACGACATTTGATGAATGCGAAACCGCCAAACAAGGTATCAGATCAGCCGAAGTGTGATTTCAAAGCGCCACCTACAATAACGTAAGGTTGGTGTCTGGCCCCTACTATGAATACTAAAGTGTCGGGACATAGAAATGAATAAGAAGAATTTTTCTCTTCCTGTAAAACTACAAGTAACCGATAGTGCTATGTGATAAGAGTATATACAAACAGATACGCTCGTTATTTGTATTGGGCGTGACGCATGATATCACGTATCATTATTTGCCTATATCGATTGTGTATCGATAGAAATCGCTACAAAAGACACATAGAAATTGTAATAATCTTGACAGACGGAGGTTGACGAGTTCATAATTAATATTACTGCGAAGTACGCACATAGTCACCAGCATCCCACACGGGCCGTGAGTGTTGGTAAGGGTGCTGACCATTTTTTAGTTATCAGCATGCCAAGTTGAGAGGTAAGTCGCGCAACGTTATCGAATCGAAAGTTGGGGTCACGGCCATCAACACATTGGGATCACACGGCCTGCGGTATATGAATCAAGTATTCAACCATAGTAAACAAAACATATTCTAGCATTGGACACAAGTCATTAAATTGAAACTTTGTCGTACTTGTAATGGCTAACAAGTGTTAAGCGGGAATGCACGACGACGTATACTCGGTATAAATGGAATGGCGTGTCAGAAAATATCTTCCCATGCAGTATAGTATGGCCATCTATTCATGATTCAGACGAGCATATAATACGTTCCAATATGACGAGTGCAGATGGTCCAAGTCAGAGTCGCCGACTCGAAACGGCTCAGGCCAATTTTCCCATTTCGTAACGGCCGCAGGCCGCGTGAACTCAATATCAAGGTAAAATAGGCCACCAAATGACAAGTCTACTTTAAAAACTATACGTCACTGCAACGCTGTGCGTTCCAACATGGGCGCGATTTGCATAGTTGCCAGGCAAAAAGTAATATTTTATTAAAGAAATTCAAATACAGCAAAAATATCATGCTCATCAAGTTCATTTTATTTTGAACTCTGAGCTGCGATCGATACCTGACAACACTCCTCAGCGACTACGGGATCGATATTGGGGCTTGCGGGACGTGGTACTAGCTGAGAGACTATATCCACGTCAAGCTTGATCTTTTGGGGAAGCCGTGGGCCGTTTTCTAAGCGTCTCTGTCTTGGCACTGTCCGCGCCATTATACGTCAAGGCAATATACTCATTCATATCAGCTGGTTCTCTCTCGATGGAATGTTGTTGCCATCGCAAAACCCGTTTCAGCTAGTGAGGAATGGTGATGTTGGGTACAGGAGAATAGCTTATTTTGAAACAACAACGACAATATTTGAAAAATGAAAAATGCTTTATTTATCGTACTTCCAAAATCTCAAATCATATCACGGGCGGCAAAATACAACCGCGCGGGTCTCGTGTTGGTGACCCCTGGTTCAAGTCATCAGCGTTGACACTCAAGTAGAAGTAGAAATAACGCTGTGAATTTCCATCCAATTACAAGTGGACGCATCAAGTTCCGAGACAAATAGAAAACGAAAGATTTCAAAACTAGTGAAGGAAGCTGATTTAAAAAGTAGATTGCTCGCATGCATTTAGCAATGAAAGTCGCCAGATACAACCTCACGTCTAACGCAAAATGTCTATAATGCCACTGCCAATAAATAACAAAGTGGTAATATCTTAAGCTAATAGTAGGCTATATACGGGGGTTATTTTACCAGATTTTTATGGCAATTTCACTCGCAAAAGTAATGCAAACTTACCACGGAACTACTTTCCCCTTTACAGAATCCAAGTTGTTTGACTCTAAAGCTATTCAAATAGAGGTAACCTAAAAACTTGAGTACGTATTGCACGGATGCAGAACGTAGCTGAGTACTTCTGATTCATTTCTCCCGCTGTGCACGCGATGATCACACATAGCTATTTATTATTTCACTGTTGCTATGAATGAAATCTTGAACAAAAACTGATTCAAGCACTGAACGACAATCTTCAACGCGATAGTTTGATGTATTTGCTGTACGATGCGCAGCACGCTTCTATGTCGCCAGATACTGCGCCGGGTAGGCCGCAGGTCTTTAGCTGTGATTTCCAGCCGACAAAGCTCAAAGGTTTTGACCTCAGTTCCCAGCTCGCCTCCTAAAAGGTATAGCTTGTCGGCAAGGTAAACCGTGGCGTTGCGGAATTGTATCTCAAAACCTCTCAAGACTGAAATAGACAATGGCATAATGTGAATCAACCCAATTCAATCATAGCAACCCATCGTCTACAACTGGATTGGAATGTCAGGTATACTGCTCCCGATTCACTCCCGATTCTCGTATGATTCCAAATTGCGACTCCGACTCAGCTCATGAATATTTTATGAACTGTAATTCCGGCTTCATTTGAATACCTAGGGTTCCCAACCGGTGGTAATTCTCCACTTGTGGAGAATTGGTGGGTTTCTCGTGGTGCATGACCAGACGCAGTTGCAAAATAAATACATAGATACACATATATCACGAGACATAGCACCACGATTACGGTTACCACTTCAATGTGGCCTGGACGGTATGAGTCACTACTTTTAAGGCGTGTGGATCATAAAAAGTCATTTTGAATTCTGGGTAACCAATATTGGGTCACAAACACGCTCAGCACGAGCAACATGACGTGCAATAAAGCCTTTGCGCAATTTTGTGGGATACCAATACACAGTATGTTCTATGCTGTAGTAAAATGCGATTATTCATGTCCACTGTCAGGCGTCCCAGGGTTTATGGACGTATAAGCAATAAGCCAATAACTTGTCCGTGACATCCGGCCACTATTAAGCGTTTTATAAAAAGTATAACGACCAAAATTAAAACAAAATACGATCACAGTTAATTCGACTTCGGATTCACGCTGATTAAAAAAAAAAGACAACCGCCGCAATCATTGCTGCGGGCCGTCATAACTTGCACCATGAGAATTTCCTTTACGAAACAAGGTCTAACCAAGGGGTCGCCAACTCAAAACGAATCGCAGGTCACTTTTCATAATTTCGCACAGGCTGTGGGCCGCATGAATCAGTATCGATTTGAAATAGGTCACACATTTTTACTCGTGGTCTTTCATTCTATACGCGGAGAATGCCGTTCACCGATTTCCAACACTTTGCCTTGTGCCCGGAGTTTCCTTTCCTTCACCACTTAGCTGGTCTTTACTATACGCGAATCACTTTGATTTAACGAATGCTACCTTCATTTTATGACATTTACTCGTCCTGCTCTACATAGTTGCGGTTTTGCATCTGGAATGTGTAAATTTTGTTGGTTAGCAAATCCTATAACTACATGGGCGGTTTTGTTGTTGACCAGATGCAATTGAAATGTGAATAGTTGTGTAATTGTGTTCTGTCGAAACCTATGGAACCACTATGAATGTACTTGGGGATTACGTACAATTTCACGATTACTTGCAACACTCTGGTCAAGTGAATCTTTGTGATAGTGACTATTGCCCTGCACATAAAAACCGTCTGGACGGTTTTATCGCAAGTATTGCCAAACTCAACAAAAGGCTTCGATCAGCTGAAACCATTCGTCGCGGAACTAATAACGTACAAATTTCACTCAGTATATTGATATAATCGCGTACCAGAAAGCGAGGCTAGCTACTCAAATAATTATCTGAGTCCCTACATTCATGACCCGGGGAGCACACAGTACGTTCTAATATCACTAAGGCAGATTCTGCTCGGTGTGAATAATCTGGTAACGAATTGCAATTTAATATTGCATTGCTACGCTTTGAAGTCGTTAACAGACGAGCTGATGTAAGCAATATCATTGTCTAATTTTCTTGCCATACGACGCGCGTCACACGCCCATGTCACCATCACCACGCCAGGTAGGTTGCAGTGCAGCTCTGTCACAGGGATTTCCAGCTTACAGTAATCAATGGTTTCGACATCGGTTCCCAACGAGCCTCCAAAATGTACACCTTGTCGGCTAGGTGGGCCGTGACGTTACGAAATTGCATTCTACAACCGCCAAAATCTGCCGTTCTCTTGTACAGGAGTTAAAGTAGTCAATGCCGCTCCAGCCACCTCACACAGCGTACAAAAATCCTTTATGCCTGAAAGCAGCTCCGTACGCTCTACCCGTGACCATGGAAGCGAATGACGAATACTGCTTTCTAGCGAGCAGCAACTTTACAACAGTTTTTCTCTCTGAATACCCAGACAGCAACTCCAATCCTCCGAGCACACTCACCAACTTTTTGAGCAGGTAACAAAAAAACAGCTGTAAGCGGTGTCGGGGCTGTTTCACTTCTTTGACATCTCCAGAAGAAATTTCCACCATAATTGTGTAACGGACGGTGATCATAATCACCCATACGTCATTGGAGATAAGTTTGCAGTAATGCGGTGTACAAACAGTGGCGTTGTCGTTGTTGTGCAATAAATTCCAAATCGTTCCGTTCTACGAGTATAAACAGACTCCGTCGTCTACGTACAGCATACCGTTGTACTCTACAGCTGAACAATAACCGCCCATTGTTGGTGGCATTTCACCCTTCACTGCCCACAGTTTGGTACTCAGATCACACTGATAAACCCGCTTTGCAGACGAGTTAATGAACACGATAGAAGTCAGTGGTTTGTTTTCCCCGAGCGTGACACGGCAGCTTGATGATTGCCCCGAGGAATACTTTCAGATATACTGAAGACTTTTTAGCGAGTCTTCAATTAATGTATCCGCATATAGGGTTACCATATTTTAGTAATCCAAATTCCGGACGCTCTTAAGCGCCCACTAGCGGATTTCAAAATGAGGTAGATGAATATGACGTCACACCGGCAAAGTTTTGTCTATCGACTAGAGGTGGTCACGATCCGGTTCAGAAGTATGTGGTTGTGTGTTGCAAGTTGTAACCAGGGCTGAAGCCACATTTTTTTCCGCCCCCTGCCGCCCAAATAAACACTGATCTTGAGCCCACCGCGCAGGGTAATCGATGCAACATCTGGGGGCTTACTATATGCATCTGCTCGTTAAATGATTTCAATGAATATGTCAATAATATTGATTCGTTCATATATTATTATATAATTTGATCCTCTCTCCGCCCACATGATCAGAGTTAGCGGTATAGAGCTGGTGGAGCATGATGACTTCGAAAATGCAAGGAGTGTAATTGTACATCGATTGGGTCATGACCAAACGGCTTAGACCGACTCTATGAATATACGGTTATCTTGTAATTGCGATAACAACGAGACTTATTTCGGTAACTGAATGTTATTTTTATTTATTTGTTGATTGCAGTTTGCGAGGGTAGTAGGCTAGTCCCCATATTAAAACCAATAAATGTGATACTACATCGCGCGCGAAGAAAAATTTCATGTAGCTTACATGTGTCCAAAAATAATATTGTTTCTGTTGATTTAGGAAAAAATTATGAGATTACTTCAAAATTCCGGACATTTAGGCATATTTTAGAAATTCCTCCCGGACGCAGTTTTAACGGTAAATTCCGGACATGTCCGGGAAATTCCGGACGTATGGCAACCCTAGCATATATGCGCTATTCCACAAATTCTTTCTCAAGACATTGCAGATTGACCTTCTGGAAGATGTCTTGGAAGAAAACCTTCCTTTTCGAAAGGTCGGCATTGGTCCATATCGATATTACCTCCCACTTGAGCATTTCCAATGCTAGAGACCCACCATGTATCATTTCGTAACAGGATTTCACGGCATTGTAGTCGAGAACTTTGAATTGGTCGGATCTTAGGACCTGTTCGAAATTTGCTTCAAGAAGATTCTTGACGGGCGCGCGCAAAGCATTTATCTCATAGAGACAAGACAAAGAGAGAATTGCAGCAATATTTGTCATGTCAATATTTTCAGTCAGGAATTCAACGCAGAGTTCCGTTAAATCTTACAGCTGAAACATTTCCGCGGTATCCATCAGGCCTACCGCTATCTCCATGGAAATATCTACGAATCCCAGGTAAATAAAGTCAACCCATTGCTTCACAATTTCGGGGCGCATCGCCGGAAAGTCTATAATTCCTGTATTGGCTTCGTAAGTATCATTCATTAGCATCCGCTGAAATATTCCGTCGCAGCGTCCAGCACGCATTTATGTGCCATGACCTGGAAGTCTCCGCATTTGATGGTGACGTCACAGAACCTCCCGTTCGCCTTCACTTTTGACAAAAGGACACTCCCTTGCGTGTTGGAGGTTCTGCGGGTGATCTCCATGTCTTATTCTTTAATTTGCTATTCGTGTACCGCACTGCACCGTAAGAATATTTAGAGTAACGTTCTCTTTGTTTACATACATATAAGTTTACTTGATTTTCGATATCGTTCACCGAGTATGCTCCATCTGTAATCGTGTTGCTTATTATATTCCGAGTTCACGAACACGCTGCATCATAAGCTGGCTATATGCTCCCTTGTAAATTAAATACGCGTCTCCTTGAATGAAGTAAGCAACTAAGCATGACAATAATATCCAGCAATAAAACAACTGACGAAATTGTCAATGCCGAATTCTAAATACAACCAATTACAGTTAATTAATTGCATGTCGCGAGTAGATATCATCCGGACTAAAACATTACCGCGACCTAGAATAATACCTGTAGAGTTGTGCTCCTTTCCACACGAAATCACGGATCCAAAATGGATCACGCACGTGATAGATTGAAAGCGCCTATTCAAATTCATGCATCAAACGTGAGAAGCACTGGCGCATAGCATATTCAGTGAAGAGTGGAATTATGGGGCAATGCCTTATTGTTCTAATATTCAGTTTATTATTCTTACTGCACCGTAAGAATATTGACAGACTGACGTGGATGCTATTTTGCTATTATGGAGACATGCATAGCATTGTGAAATATTATTAAAGAAACATAGTTTTCATCAACATCTACTGTTGACAATGACACCATTACGGCAATAATTACGGCCATGAGTCGTTTTAAATGGGTTTAGAGTTTTTCTATTCCATACGGCACAGTATAGCGATCGCACATTCCAACTGATGGCCGGATAATAACAACTGTATAGCGAGCCGAATCGTTAGATAGAGCAACGCAATTAATTGTCATGGACAATAGGGCTGTTCAAAAAATAACTTTTTTCCGGATTCCTGCCAGTCACTTATTAAATTGTCAGGTTACGCTAAAAACGCTGCACGCCAAATTTGGTTCAATTGCAACATGTATAGGACTCTGAAGATCCAATTAAAATTTTTAATTTATTTGGGAAAGTCACACTGGATCGACGCTTGTTACAGCTTTCCAGATGCCGCAGGGATTATAACAACATTTTTGCGAGATAGCGTATATATATATAGCGTATATATTGGTATGATCCACAGCTGCATTGTGATCGAGTTTGGCATTGAGTATGTGCAGATGTAACGCCGTAACAAATTCCTCCTCAAGTAGAAGTAGAGGTAGGCTACACATAGGCAAATGCGTAAAATAGTAAGTATTCATGGCATATCTAGTTTGCCTACCAACGCTGGTCTTGGGCCTCCGTAGGGTTGCAATACAACTTATTGCGGCTTCGAATCGCATCATCACTGTGACCTCATGACCCTTATAGTGACATTGCACGTAACCATCACATCGCAATCAATATACAAATAAAGTAGCCGCTATCCAAACACAGTTCACTTGAGCAAGGAAAATAGCAAGTCACGAAAACACGTTGACGGCAAATGGCAAGTGAACATATGCAAAATTAAAAAAGGCAAAGCGGTGCCGCAGTTTAGAATAGTACTATGCCTCGCCGAGGAAACTGAGTTAAGTCTTGCAGTAATCTTATGAAAGCCTGGTCTGTTATCGTTGCTGATATAGTAGGCTACAAGCACCGAGTTGACTATGAATATACTGTGAACGAGAACAGTGTATTCTACCAACAATTTTCCAACTACACGTAAGAGTAGCCTACATCAGAGGTTCACGTTTCACACCCATCCCTGTTAGTGAGAATGAGAATGAACCTGAATCATGCATTGTGTTATATTTCAGAAGGGTGGCATGGATCTTATTTTGGCGTACCATCCAAATACTCAAAATAGGTGATTTATTACGGACTCAGAACCCACTTCCCTCCTGAGATATACTGCAATAACGACTGATCTATGGGCTAATTGATCGAATGCAACTTACTGTTCCGTTTGCCACCCACGTATATTGTACACGCATTGTACAGTGCATTCAATGAATTCTGCAACTGCAACTCCAACTCGCAATGAAAATAATTTATCGCCATAAAAATATATCTCGGTCATAGGCCAACACGCACATTCAGCGACGGGTTTGAAGCTTAATTCGCAAGTGAGCTGGATAAACGGAAATCGCGTTAGTTATGAATGCCGTAAATGCCCACGCCTATCCACGAAAGGTTGCTGATAGCATACGGCATCGCGTTTATAACAAGCGTTTCAGAGTTGAACGAGAACGGTTTCTTCAGAACCCCAGAATTCACTATCTGATGAAAAGTACCGACGAATACACCACCGTGTAAATTGATTCAAATTTGTATGTAGGCTATGATCAAAGCAAATACGCTATACCATGATACTTAATCGTGTGCCTCATTACATCAGTCATCATCATCATCATCATATTAATCATATTAATCATAATAATCGCCAATTTTATCTTACCAGAAGATATAGTCTACAATACATTTACAACGTATATTCAATGCCATAGCCAGAAATAAATTTTGGAGGGGGGCAAACTCTGATGATGTAAAAGACCCCCTTTCAAAGATCTCGAAAAATATAGTAAAAATCTATCATCATGGGCTCTTATTGGTTGATAAACCTAACTTATAGGGTAACTTTTTATCCACATTTATTATGTTATGGAGAACAATTTTTCAAAGTTAATGGATGAATTTGGTCAATAATATTCTTACTCGCAATGGTCTTGGACATCCCATAGAGACTCGTCCCCCATACCTCCCATCATGCTTCTCGAAAGCCCGACTTCATTATCATGTAGACACATGGTGTATCGCTTATGTTGCGAAGCACGAACAAATTCATGACTGAATGTTGTCAATAATATGAGTAATTTCATATCATAAAATAACCACGTGATCAGATTTACCGGTCTTCGACAGTTTAGGGCACATTAATGATAGGCATTTACAATTCAATAATTATAACAAATATACGAGGTGTTGTCTATAATTAATCTGTTGGATGTTGTTATTTCGTGACCTCCCCGCTAATATATGGTTAAAAGATATTGGAATAGCACTATACTATGCCAGACTAAACAATAGGAAGAACCTCTTTTGTGAGACATACGCTATTCCAAGTTGACATTTCAATACATGGTGTGGCATTTACTCAGATTGCGGGGACAGGACTATTGGGTGCCGACCATTTACTCACGTATATGAACAACTGACAATTCGACAGCGGACACACATATATATATCTACGGCGCCGAAATGGCTATTTTTATTTAATAAACCAAATCAATTTTTTCTAGGAGATGGGGCACTCTTAATAAAATCAAGTCATAGAAGTAACGCAATAATAAAATCGCGCCATGCGCGAAGAAAAATTTCAAGTTCAGTGATTAGAAAAAAAAATGTTTGTTATCAAATAATTCTGTACCCCTAGTCAAACTCGCTGCCAATGGGGTTGCAGCTGGAGGGATTTCAGAGATAAAGGAGGCACGCAATTATTTGTCTTCAGCTATTATTTTTTCATACCCGACGGTAAGACTATTCATGAGTTTCTGAATGGTAAGCGTCGGGCGGGTCACTTGTATTTACTTACTGGGTTGAAGCATGCTGTTTTTGGTGACCTCCGGAAAAAGTTCTCGCCACTCAAAAGATCTCGCACAAGTACCACAGCTAAAGGAGGAATTAGGCCTTCGGTGAGATGTGCACGATTCCCAATTTTCCTTTATTCATTGGGCGCGATATTTATTGCCTCTGCTCACTGCATTTGGACTCGGATTACAATGACGGGGTCATTCCTAGCGATTATCGGCGGGCAGGCTTCTAACGCCGGCGATCGATGTGGGATCGCAATTCGTGTTTGCTGAAACCTATCTGCCTTGGTGTGTCTTTTGGCTCCAAAAGCCGATGCGCAATAGTCCCGCAACCGCTGACAGCACACACGACTACAGTTAAACTCATATTCTGTACATAATGCGTATTTTTATTCAGGCCTCTTTTTTATTTTGATTCATAAAGAGGCGGGCATTCGACAATAAAAAGAAAACTACTGAAACTATACATCGCGCGATGAAAAATTTAAAGTTGAATACATCAGCTGAAAAATACTAAATTAAACATTATATTAATTTACAAAAAATGGGGTTTGGGGGGGCATGGCCCTATTTCGCCCTTCCTGGTTACGCTAGTACAATGATCCATAAACGTCGATTCGGTCCGATGGCGTTACAAACACTACGCGGCCCTTCGATCTATCAGAAAATCGTCGACTTCAGGCGTCCCTGCTGTTTGAAAAACTTTTTCGCAACAGAGTAGGCTATCCTCAATATGAATATTTCCGGGCTAATTAATGGGTAGTTCTAGTTATATAGTTATGGTTGTGGATTTTGAACCTTGAGTAGTTCTAGCTCTAGTTGCGAATTTTGAAAAGTGAGTTTTGAAAATCCAGTAGTTTCTATAAGTATGAACAGTGAACATATATCGGGCAATTCAACAAATTTCGAGGATGTGGTCTGAAGTAGCATTGCACGAAGACTGATGTCAAGTTCATTTCCAATGGCTGCGATTTCAGTATAATTGAAAATCAACATAGATTGCCAGCATAGTCAGATTACTTACTGCAATAGATCTTTAGATTCAAATATTGCACTCATCTGCTAGTTTTTGGCGGGAAGCAGCATCATGCGTCCAGCACGTCGACAGTGCAAAAGATAATAAATAGGATTTGAACCGTATCACTTTACAAAACTGCATCTGCTAACGTTTCTTGTTCAGTAAGATACCAGAATAGACATGGCAACAATAGTAATACACAGTTCATAAATATAATGGCAATGTTGACGCAGTGTTATTGCATGGCCATTGGCCACGCTGCAAACGAAGTCAAAAATACCTGATTAAAGCACCGGACAACGCCATCAATGCCTTAATCTAATGTATTCGTTACGCGATGGGCCGCACACGTCCATGTCGCCAGCACTACGAAGCGTGTCGCGCGGGCCGCAATTCTTCTCCGCTGATTTCCAGCCCACCAAGCTGCATTACTCCAACCTCAGTCCCTCGCGCTCCCCCGAAAATATACAGCCTGTCGGCTACGTGGACAGTAGTGACGTGGTGGCATTCAATTTCGCGACCTCGTAATATCTGCCAATGTCTCGTCCAGGTATTATGGAATTCGACGGTACGCGAACGGCCTCCCATGGCGTACACGTATCCACCGTGCTGAATTGCAGCACCGTCCGCTCTGCCCACGACCATGGAATTGAAAGCACTGTAGTTCCTTTCCTTCAATTTCAAAGTTGCTACAGTCCTCTTTTCTGTTGCATCGCCTCCTGTCAGTTCGATTCCCCCCAAAACGTAGACTATCGTAGGTAATCCCAAAACGAAGAAGCCCTCCGTAATTTCCAAGGCCGAATGGTACACTTCATGCGCATTCCCCGACACAATATCCACTATTACAGTGAGGCTAACGGTGATCATAATCACCCATCGTCCGGCACACACGACTCTGCTGTAATCCGGGACGAATAGGTGTCCGTTTTCCATTTGGTGAAGAGGCTTCCATCCTGCCTCCGAAAATGAATGCAGAGACACACCGTCGCCAACGTAGACTACCCCGTTATGTTCCGCGACTGATTGATGACGACGAATTGCGGCCGGCAACATGCCCACTTCTGTCCACTTCTCGCCGCGCAAATCGTATCGAGACACCGATCTCGTTAATTCGTTAATGTACGTTAAGTGAGTCGGTGACGTGATTCGTTCTTTCAATCTAGGCAACTTGCCGGCGACAAATCGCCGGACGTATTGCAGACTTTTAATAGAGCCGTCAATGATATTCTTGGTACATATATGTTTCGTAACAAAATCCCTGGGAAGTACTTGTAGATTGATCTTCTGAAACAAGTCGTGAAACCTAGTTTCTCTTTTCTTTAGATCGGCGTTCGTCCATGCCACCAGCCCAGTCCATTTCAACATTTCTATCGCGCAGGCTGAATCTCGCATCAAATCGTAACAGTAGTTAACTATCTCATAGTCGAACTATTTGAAATCGTCAGATCTCACGACTTCTTTCAGATGACCATCGAGAAATTCCTTGATCGGCGCATTCAGGAGCGTCTTGTTATAAAGACACGATACGGTGATCACTTCAGCGAAATTGTTCAGATCGATGTTTTCAGCCAGAAATTCCGCACAGAGGTCGGACAGTTTGGGCAACTGCAGCATTTCTGCAGCATCGATCAGGCCTCTTGCGGTCGTCATGGAGAGCCCCACAGATCCCGAGTAAATGAAATCGATGCATTGTTTAGCGACCTCGGGTTGCATTGCCGGAAAGTTTACAATTCCGGTCTCGGCTTCGTGCGTGTCCGTCAGTAACATGCGTCTGAAATATTCTGTCGATGCAGTCAACACGCATTTATGTGCCGCAACTTCGAAATCTCCGCATTTTATCGTTATGTCGCAAAAATCGCCGCTGGATTTCAGATTGGACAGCAAATTACAGGTGTGCGATGGACACTTCTTGTAGACGAGCACCATCGTTTTGTGGTAATATATGAATATCGTAAAACTGTAAAAGACAATGACATGGTGTGAATCTTATCAAGCCGTACGCTACAACGGTACTGTTAAATCAATAAGTCGGCGAATTCACTTTTGACTATCCTAAGATCCCTGATTTGGGCTGCCCCATCGCGAAAACTAATACCCGGTACGCATAGTTTTCACATTTTATCAACCACCTTATACTGTCTGAAAAATACTCAATTTCAAAATTTTTTATAAAGTAATTTAGACCATGTAGGATTCAAATATTAATGACGAAGTAATGCCATGTAGGTCCCCCTTGACGTCAGCTTTTTCGGGATATGTTACTTTTTAATTTTCGTGTTGACAAAATTCCACCAGAACTATTTGAAATTAATGTTACGCATAACTGATTCCGCAACGTATTGGACGCTAAACCTGGTCCTGACCAGAGCTATGGTTTCGGAGTCGGAGTTTTGCTCATTTTTTATTTAATCGAGCCGAAGTTTTTTTAAGCACGCCTTGGAATCGGAGTCGGAATCGTGAAAAGAATACTGGCTGGAGTCGGGATCGGAGTTCTCCTGCATGGCTCCAACAAGTGCTTTCAAAGATCTCATAAATTATTAATGCTAAATAAAATAGGATTTTTATGTACCAGCAATCACTGGTATTAGTCACGATATTGATGAAATTGGTCATTTATTGCAAACTGCAATTTAATTGCATAGAGCAGTGCTTCTCAACCGGGGTTCCTCGAAGCATTTACAAGGGGTCTGCGAAAGCTCTAAATTGAGAAATGGTGGATAACCTAATTTGTATTTTTTTTAAATAAGGAATTCACGAGGTCGTTTCGCTTCTTCGTGGAGTTGTAACCAAGTCACAGGTCAATCTCTCTTTTATATAGTTTTGACTCGAGTCAAGTCGAGTTATTCTCAATTCACCACCGAGTCAATTCCGATCCAAGTCCAAGTCAGTGAGTAGAGTAGAGGGTCTAGTCCAAGTCATAGCGTTGTGATTCGAGTCCAAGTAATTGTGTGCTGACTGTCCAGTTTTAAGCTCGTTCCGGTTCAACCGACATAGTTTGTGAAGATATACGGATCGCATTTTTAGGATCCTGGTCCAATCCTATTTCTTTGCACATCAGTCCTGATCCCGTTGCAATCGCACATTTTAATACCAGAGCCCAGAAATAACCCTATGTATAAAAACCTGCTTCCTAATCCACATGCCATTACAATTAGTACGGTGTATGCGGTTGAAACGATATGCCTATATTGCCATTGTGGTCACTGAAAAACAAAGATCAACATAAGATGATGGCAGAATGAACGCCAAAATAATAGTAGCCTGCATGGTTGAAAAAAGAAAGAAATTCTGTATCGATCAGAAAAGTATAGTCATCACGATTCACAAGTCTGCATCTTGAGATAACATAGCTGTATGGCAATGTGACAGACATCGCGAATCGCACGTATACGCCAGGCTGTAACAGTGTTGCTAATTTAGCGATTTTCGCGCTAGATCTAGCGATTTTTCATCCGGTTCAGCGCCAAAAATATGGATCTAGCGCCTAGCGATAAATCTAGAGATTTTTGAAAAAGTATAGCCATTATTTAGCGCTTTTTTACCGAGAATAACCAATAAATAAAACTATCAGGGGTGAGCAACCCGCGGCCTGCGGGTCATATGTGGCCCGCGAGAAGACTTTGAGTAGCCCGCGAGCTACTTACCCATTATATTATGCAAATTGAATTGCTCAGATTGTGAACTCGCTAGGATAATCAAAAATATGATTAGTCTGGCCGCGGCACTTGGGATGTAACGAATCAAATTATGCAGTATGCACATTGCACATTTACAAGTTTACGAAACAGATGATTACAAATTGGAAATCGCGTATCACATCAGTAGTTTGTCTCCAACATAGAATACCATGGGGATTTGGGCTGCTCTTCTGTCATCCCCTATTTAAGCTCGAAAATCCGAACCGTATACAATTGGCCAGCCAGGTAGTGCTGATGATGAAATTCAGGGTATGCCGAATACCCACAATATTCACAGGCATATTTCGCTTACCGAGGCTCGGCACTCATGTATGAAAATTGAACATTGAACATACGACTGCTCTGTTGTTAAACCCCTAGGAACATGGTTAGTCGAAGAAGGTAGCGCCAAAGAGGAAAAGATTCTTAATTTCGCGAAGGCCTGCTGTTGAATTCGGTGAGCTCAGCAGATATGGTTGTTGCATACATAATAGCATCTTATGAAATACGTCGGAGCCGGAGCTACCCCTCAAATAACTGGCTCCAGCTCCAGCTCCGGCTGAATTTTATGTAGAGCTCCGGATCCGGCTCCAGCTCGGGTAAAAAGCACGAATCCGGGGCTCCGGCTCCGGGCTCCGGCTTCAAAGCCCTGGTTTCAAACGCTTGGACTTGGACCTATCGATCTCGCCTTCCATGACATGCCACCCCCTTTTTTGTCGCTAACTTTTTTCTATACTATCTTCTTTCAGTTTTCATTCAGTGTACATGCCTCCTCTTTACATTGCCTATAGGCCAAGGTGGGTGTCTGATTCCATAGACTACTCCAAGTCGCTTCGTCACCTTCCTATCTTTTCATTGTATCGCATTTTTGTGGTGTATCGATCAGAATAAAATTGCTTATAAACCAATGAGGATGATGATAGGCCACATTTCCTGTCGTAGAATATTTCATAATATTTCATATGGGCGACAATGCGTTATGAACGGAACCACGCAACCCGCTACCTAAATTACATTCACCGATACGCTCGTGAAATCATATTCGGTATCCCGAAAAAAAATCTTTCGCAAATACCAATAATTGAATTTAGCTGCATTTACATGAGAATACAACAGTACCAGTATGGATACACGAGATTATCCCACGGTCGTTGGGTTGATTGAGTCTAGGGGTGTCAGTTCAGTATATGGGGGTTGGGGACTGTTAGTTATGGCAATTTCCGTACCGGGACACACGAAGACATTTAAAGTAGGCTAAATGAGACTCCGCAGTGCGCTGTCAAAATGATTGACAACTAAAAAACCGACGCATGCTGCATTCCGAAGCCTTCTATATAGATTTTCGGGTGCTTAAATGGCTGGCGCCTGATGATCCTGTCCCTGCAATCAGACCCCTCCGGCATAAATGCGACTGGCACACCTCCCGTTAAAAAGTGCTAATTTGGAATCGCACGACGAGTCTGATCAAAGAAGTTTTTTCAAATTTCGTCTGGTATGTATCAGCAATTCCAATCATTAAAGTAGGCCATAGCGTTAACTTTTACCAGGAGTTTGCTAAATAACCGCGTGCTTCAACGAAATAGGCCTGTCTGACTGTCTGACTCTCAGATACCTATTAATTTCAATTTTCAACTATTACTACAGTTCTCTGCTATTTACGAGGCCTAAATCGCGTCACTCTAAAATTGGTGTCCCGCAGTTTCCACGTTTTGGACTTTAGAGTTCCTCCAATGAGATCTACAATCGATGACCGACTGTCCCGCGTTCCGCCGTTTCCGCTGTTTCCTCGTTTTAGTGCCTACTTTGAGGTGAATGACCGACTGTTCCGCGTTCCGCGTTTTCCTCTGTTTTCAGCGCTTTAGGAATCGAGGTTTCCCGCTTTTTCCGCAGTTTCCGCGTTTTAGGGGCCATTTCCGCGTTTTCCGCAGTTTCCGCGTTCCCTCCTTTTAGGGTTACCCGTCGAAGAATAACAATCGGTTGATGTTGCTGTAATACATAAAAGCTAGAAAACCAATGTATAGATGGGAGCTCATTGACTCCTAGCTTATATCTTATGAATTGTGAATTGTGTAAAATTGTTTGTAAGCATTATATTAAGGGACTATTGCATTGCCGGTGGTTGCGTAAGAATGCCAATAATACGGTGAGGCAAAGAATAAAAAGCAACCAAAATATGATAATCGCAATTGGTGTCTGTACAAGATACAGATCGAATGCTCATCCAGTAAGTTGTAAACTCAGAATTAGTGAATGTTTTCCAAGTAGGTCTTTCCATCTATATTATCCATTTGTTTTAGATGTATGGAAGGTAATAGCTTTTAGTGATATGATAAAAGCTGCAGAGAGCACTGGCTTGCCCACCTCTTCGTCATTGTCTGGACTGAAGATGAAGCGAAGCGGTAAAAATAAACGTCAGCTGAACAAACGATTTTTGCATAGTTTTGCGTCAACTGATGGTCGAGGTAAACCCTTTTATTCTGCGCAATTTTGTTTATGCAAAACTTTTATACTTCGTAGATAGTGCTTTTCCTGCAAGGAATAAACGTAATCCAAATATTCAGATACAAGGCATGCCAATGGACGATTTTCATTTTTGCTAACGAGCGCCACCACTATAGTCAAGGGATGGCGGTCGGAGAATCTTGCTTCGTACGCGCAGATGGCAGTTTTGGAGTTGGTTTCCCTATTTATCTTCGTGGGTTGTCGATATGATGCAGCTCAGGGTATCGATGCTAAATTAAGATAAATAGCGAAAAACAGCCGATTTCAGCCGTTTTACGAAGTTTTTCGGTACTGGTTTGTGACAACTCACCTGAAGAATAGCGTCATGGCATATCAGCTTGACTTCTAAGATTTAATGTATGTGTAAAATGGCTGGTCATAACGGATATATTTACGTAATTTATATTAGTGATTTTATTCCTGTAATACAGTTTTATGTTTAATATGGACAGGTTGATTTCTTGCAAAGAACTTTTACAGTAAACAACCTATTATATTGCCTGTGACTGTGAGATAACAGACATGAATGGAGATGCGAGATCGTGGACTGTGACAGGAAGATCACACTATCATTGTTGTGGTTCTCAAATGCAACAACGACTTAAGAAAGACCATGAATCTATCTTTTCACCGGAAGAAATGGATATAAAAAATTTGACGTGAAGTCGGGCCGAATTTTTAAGTGAGTAAATTACCATAAGTGTTTCAATCAGATTATACTCTCTCCTTTTCTTTTGTGATAACGCAGGGTTGTAACCATGGCACAAGGCTCCGAGTCACAAGTCAATCTCCATTTTATAGTTTTGGCTCGAGTCAAGTTGAGTCATTTTCAATTCACAGAGTCAAGTCCCAGTCCAAGCTATAGAGAAGAGGGTCGAGTCCGAGTCATGGTATTATGACTCGAGTCCGAGTTCAAGTCATTATTTTGACTGTTCAGTTTCCAGTTAAAGTCTCGTTAAACCCACTTTTTAACTCTGTTTAGTGATATCTAATGGTTTGCATTTATAATATACTAATTTTACTCACATTTAGCAATTTCTGGTCACATTTTCAAGTATCAGAACCAAATCCCAATGGTGTGGTTACTTTACTATTCTTCGAAATTAACATGAAATGTTGGCCTTGGCCGTCCGAGTCTCGAGTCATATGAGTTGGTTCGAGTAATGCGCAATGACTCGAGTCCAAGTCGAGTCAATACACAAATTGACTCTAGTCGAGTCGAATCATTTCCGTATTTTCAGAAAATGACGAGTCAAGTCGAGTCATCAGAAAGTCGTGACTTGGGTCTGACTCTAGTCGAGTCATTACATTTACAACCCTGTGATAACATTGCTATTGACTTTTGTCTAGATAACTGGAAATACACGTGCTTGAAGGGAACATTTTAATGACGAGGATTTTGTCTTGCAGACGTCACTATTCGAAAATTGGAGCAGTTCCTGGGATATTCAAGTGGATGAAGTCGTCACCATCAAGAAGGGTGTTGCACATGCATCAGAGGTGAGATCAATGTAAACTGACATGATATGATGCTTCAAATTACTTTCAATTCTTAACAATGACTGGTACATTTCGCGAACTCGGCACATATATCAATTGGTTGGAAGGGAGAGTCCAATCACCACTTGATACTGCCTTTCCAACAATATGTAGAGTGCATTGCAGCCAAAAATATAACTTGCACAACTCATTGAAAAATGTCCAAGGACTGCTTGGCCATTCTAGAATCGCGTAAAAGTATTACTGGTTATTATGATTAGTGCAGCAAAATCCAGAGCTCAATCCCAAGCTGTTGTATCACTTGAACTGCGACAAACATTATGACCGAACATTATTAGTGATATTAGTGTGTGGCAAGCTGACAGACATTTTATCCAATTCGGCTCATTTGTGATTGTTTACTTTAAATTATTTTCTGCACTTGGTTATGCCACCGACATTAATTATTTAGTAAAAGGTACTAATTACTTGAAAAACGTAGATGTACTTGAATAACTGCTATTTTTAGTTGATCGTAAATATACCATAACCATGAATGTTTTCATTTCTGTCGGCATGTTATTAATGCATCTAACTGTATTTGTAGTGGACATCATACTCCAGAAGAAATTCCTGGTCCAAGTAGCAACAATCAGATTTCATATCTACAACAGCCATTGCTGGATCACACGTATTGTGAAGAAGATTTTCCCCTCTTCGAAAAGTCATCTAAAGCAAAGGGAATAATTCGAGATTCAAGTAGCGAGCTGGAGAAGCTGATTTTGTGCACGATTCAAGGCATCTGATGATATATGTTTCTGTATTACTCTAGATTTTCAAGTTACGGATTGGTTTTGAAGTTTTTTGATATAGTCTCATCAACAGCTGCAACTGTTTCACTTTGATCAGCTGTTAAAAATGATGTCAGAAGTGGTATATTGAAGAATTTCAATGTAAAGGCAAATTCAAAAACTTTGCCATTGCAAGACGAACTGTTTTTATTTCTTTGTCGGATTCACCAAGGCTTTGGAGTGAAAGACCTTGGTGTTCGATTCAACTTGTCCACTGCATCTGTTAGAAGGTTATCGATAACTTGGGCAAATTTTTCAGATTTTACTCTTGGGAAATCGGCAATTTGAGTGAGTAGAGAGAAAATTAGAGAACATATGCCCGATCCTTCAGATGAGGAAATTATAGTAGCACACATGCTAATAATAGACTGACACTGTGAATAACGAGTGCAGACACCATCATGCTTGTTTCTTCAGAGTGAACTTTTGGTACTTGTGAAATAAGTGCCCGGAGGTATAGGCGGCAATAGTTGTTGCACCATAAAATGGGTGTGTAGTAGGATAGTAAGTGTTTTGCATGTACATTGAAATGAGGGTGAAAAAATAACTAGGTCTGGTAAGGAACAAGTGAAAAAAAATAACCCTGTCATAAGAATAACACGGGATTAAAATATGAGAGAGTCAGTACACATGAAACGCCAAGAAAAAGGGGGGTTTGATCCGCTAAAGACGGTGGGGAGTTGATCAACGCCATAGGTCATATTATTTACTTACGCAGATACGTGGGAAAGAACATACAATGTGTTGGGTTTGATCGAATCGGGTGCACTGCTCAACACACGAGATTGTGTGCTATTTCTAAGAAATCACGGGTTGTTGGTGCAAAAGATGAAATGCAAGCGATGTAAAAAAATAATGAAAGAGGAAAATACGTCGACAGGCGACGATGGGTTTAGGTGGCGATGCAACCCCTGCGATACTACGGCGACTATACGGAAACACTCGATATTCGCAGGAAGCAAGGTAGAACTTCCCAAATTGTTAATATTATTCTACTTTTGGGCCCATGACGCGTTGCAAACCCAAATTGCACATGAAGCTGAGATTAGTCAGCGTTCAACGGTCACCTGGTGCGGCCGATTGCGAAAGCTTTGTACGGCCGAATTTCACAGGAATAAGCGACGGCTGGGAAATGAAGGCGGCTGTGTGGTCATTGATGAAACGCACTTAGCTAAGCGCCGGGCTGCCTCAGGCAAAGGACCAGCCGTTAAAGCCATTTGGGGGTTCGGTGGCATAGATAAAGCTACCGGAGAAATGTTCATTGAGATTACTTCCGACAGGACTGCTGAAGTATTTCGAAAACTCATAGTAGAAAATGTGGCAGAGGGGTCCACAATTTTAACCGATGCCTACCCTTCCTACAGGGGCATAGAGAGCTGGGGGAAGGGTTATATACACGGTGTAGTGGACCACTCCCGTTGGTTCAAGGACCCTCGGACAGCCTTTTGCACTAATGAAATCGAAGGGGCCTGGGGCCAGCTTAAATATCATTTACATAGGTCTCGTGGTTTAGCACGTCACCTTTTGGCCGATTACGTAGGGGAGTTTTTGTGGAAACGGCAACATCAAAAGACTGACCGATTCTTGGCACTCCTGCGCACCATACACAATGACCCACGGTATAATTTTGACAAATTTGATGGGTCTCCTGTATTACCACAATTGTGAACACCGCTATAAGGTTCCATGACTGAAATGACGACATCTGTTATTTTGTGTTTTTACAGACGGTAGTCTAGGGCTAGTGCGCGATTATATTTAATTTATGACGTGGCGAGAACCACCACTATCCGTGCCATGGACCTCCTTCCTCATTCTCTGTCTATCCTTATTGGTATCATTTGTACATCTGATTTGTTGCTGCATACGGCGGCGAAAGGCATGCACGGACTCGCAGATCCTGTAACAGGTAGAGCACGATCTTTCACTCAGGGGACGCTAGGTGAATTACGAGGACCTCTGCCTGATGAATGGATCACTTTAAATGATACACAATGGGAGGACTATCACTTGATGAGCATCTTCAATAAAACGGCGGAGCGACATGTATATAGACGGCCTGAGTTGTTTTATAGTAAGTCATTTGGTTACGTAGTGGCTGAGCGATTTTCATTGCAACAAATGGCGTTTCCACATGGAAGATATTGGAAAAATGTACAAGAATTTGAACGCACCTGTCTCTGTCAGCGGCGCCTGGGCCAAATCACGCCCAATATTTCCTATGACGTCCTTAAACAAACGAACATGTTCATACGTCCAATAGGGAATTATAGGATTCATTGGTTCTGGAATGGGGACCAATACATGTCGTTTCATGACCTTGGCAAGAATTACTCTATGTTTGCTCTTACCAAATTTAAACTAATTATGATGAGACTATTCGAAAGTTATTCAGCTGTTGAAGCTTCATGCCGTCAAAAGCCAATGGGAGATCGGGACAGAGCCGAAATGAATGAATTGAATAAGTATAATGCCAGTAGCAATAGTTTTACACAATGTTGGCATCTAGTACAAAAAAGAGCCTACCGGGGCGACTATTGGCAACAATTGTACTCCTGGAGAGAAAAAGGGGTCATAATAGGAATCTGTACAAGGTGTGATTTTAGAGGAGTTATCTCTGCCCTGGAACCAAATAAGGCAGATATAATCATCCAAGAAATAGTAATGACTACAGTAAGTGACTGGCAGTATGTGCGCAGTCCGTTGATACCATGCCGGGCCCAGGGGGGATGGATTAATCAGGACTGGTTTGAGCACTTATGGCCAGGGGGTGCTGTAATAGCCCATTCGTGCAACTTCTGGCCAGGAATGAATACTACTCTATGGGGTGATCTACCAACGACAAATTTTCCTCCCAGAGTAAAATGGATACAACCGGCTTTTCCAAATCTGGATCACAGTGTGTATGCTAATGGTGGCAATCAGGGCATGAGGTGGAATAACCTTTATGATGGTGTGCCGACTAGGTTTAGGGCATCTACATCAACATGGGTACCTTTTTCCAGGCCTATGTGGAAATACTTCCCCTCTCTTACTGCATCGGATGAAGCATGTAAAAATAGAATATCACATAACCAGGATTTGTGTCGCGACCCTGTGGGTGGACCCATTTTGAAGGCAGCCTTTTGGGACCATGTTCATTTTGATCCGGAGCAAAACCGACCACGTTTCCCAGGAGGCCCAATAGAAATAAAGGGAGAGATAGTATCGAGTGATAGTACCAAACGGGGTGCGCGTAAAAGACGTAAAAGGTTCCTAACTGGACTAATATGTCTTATATTTGGTGTAATATCCACAATCACCGTCATTGCAACAGTTTCATCCCAATTGCATGAGGAGACGATGGATCTTAGCCGACAAATCAATAATAGAATGATACAGGCCACGCAGAGGTCCACTGCACTGGGGAGAAAGATTAACGAACTATCTCTACTCCAAAGGGCTCAACAACAGAAACTGGATCAAACGATCGCCACCATGGAAGCAAGGGCATCACTAACAAATAAACGACTTGTACTAATGGAAAAGTACATAGAAAGAAATCGACAAATGATAATACGACAAGCCACAACATCTCTGACCTCTTTTCAAAACTATAAGGAAATGAGTGATGCTGAACTAGCCATCGACCGATTGGTTTTGGACGAATTGGCTAATTTGACTGGCAAATTAATATTTGACTCCAGCAAGGTGTATCTCACGAAAATCCGACAAGGAACGTTACGGATAAAAGAACATGCTCAGCAACTAACCGCCTATAGGGACGATTACATCAATGAGACAAATGACATTGGTGTAGAACTACGTGCTAACCGAATAAGCCTAGATCAAGCCCAACAGAGCGTGGATTTAGGCTTACAAGTTTGGAGAGAAGATCTGAATAAGAGTGTGTACATGAATATTTCTGACTGGCGATATGAGAATATTACAGTAAAGCCTTTCGAATTTGTTGGAGGGGAAGAATTTATGAAGAACTTTGGCCAAACGATAGAAGAAATGACACACGGGGCCGGAAGCTTGTTAAAATCAATAGGAGATAGCACAGGAGATCTACTACAAGACGGACTTGGCGCGGTCGGTGGTATATTTAGTAAAGGATTGGGTGGTCTTTTCTCCGGATTGGGGTCAGTGTTAATTCCAGTGATTTTGATATTGGGGGCTGGAATCATCTTGTTTTGTTGCTGTCGTTACAGCAGCCTCTGCTGTCCTAAGTTAAAATCTAAGGTACAAAGGCGGAACGCGAACACTCAATTGACAATGTACATATCATCGGTGCCTACCTACTTGAAAACAGCCAAATCGACAAGGATGTAGTACATGCATGTGTACAAAAAAAGGGTTTTGCCTTTATAAATTTAACTTTTTCATATAGTCCACAGATATACTAACTAATTTATAATACTATGAACTGTTACTGGAAAATATGGATTGTGTTGGCAGTAGCCTTAATACTGCACCAAAGATATCTGCAAGTTCATGGCGAATTATTGCCCCTATCCGCTATGAGAGTGGTGCCCAGGATCATGTTTAACCTCACTGGATGGACAACGTTTCAAAATCAAGGTCTCAGATACATCCGCCTTAATCGATTATTTAAATTAAATGAGAGTTGGCCAAAAGGTGAAACGGAAAATAATTTTCCAATATACGAAGAAACGCCCGAATTTGGTCCAACACGAGCTAGCCAAGATCGATTGTACAAGTTATTTGCACCCTCGGGGTCTGACAAGAGGTATTGGAACAATGTTAGACAATACGAAAGAGAATGCGGATGCAATCGGAAACTATCAAGAATATCTCCCGATATTACGTTGGCAGCCTTTACCAGAACCACAACATATCGTCGAAAGAATAACTTTGGTTCAGTACATACATGGAAGTATGTGGTAGGAAGGGAAGCACACGGCACTATGGCTGTGCCAGGTCCGATCCTTCGGATGATCTCTCCTAATGCTACTCCACAAGTTACTATACACCAGCTGTTGACGGTGTACAAGTTATCAGTGATGAATATCTTGGCACAATATGCAACAGTGACAGCAAGGTGTCAGCAGCGTTTAGAAGAAATCGCGGGATGGAGAGTTAATAAAGGCGAATTTAACGTATGTGTGCACGGAGAAGCCAACCGGATGCAATGCATAGGATGCTCATTTTATACAGATGATCTGGCAGTAAATATACTGTCCAGAGACTTTGTGGTCATGGAAATAGATAATAGCATAAGAGGATTAGGGACGGGAATGCAAGAAACTTATTCCTACAGTCAATGGCCAGCGGGAGTCAGATTACCCAGATTGCATCACGACATCGTGTGGTTGAAGGCTAGAAATGAAACAGGCCCCAGGGAGAGGCCAGCAAACTTTGATGGTCATACTTGGTTTAGATTGAGGATTTACGCCCTTCGCGAACATCTAAATAATGATACTCAACGGATAATGGGGAAGAAAAATTTTCCGACTATGTTGCAAGGCAGCATAGAATGTGAACGCAAGAAAAATAAGAAGGTTTGTCGTAATTCAATAGGAAGTTTGAAGACGGCCTTGGCCTTTAAGGAAGTGTTATATGATCCATATACAAATCAATCCGTGTATGCAGATCATAGCAATGGTCGCTTACAAATTGCATCCCCAAGACCTGCAGGTCAGGAATCTCCACTCAAAGTATGGCCTAAGAATCTACCCAATTGTAAACAACCCGGTAGATTAGGCAGCCTTATCCTGACTACATCATTCAAAAGCAATGGGCAAAACACAAGGAATATTGACTATTATCTAGCCCGCCTAGGAATGTTTTACGTAGAAGTAACGAAAAGACGTTTACGCCAGTTATCTTTGCCCATATATAAAATGCGAAAAAACCTGGGGAGATTGGACAGGTCCATAACGGGTAAAGAAATGGATTCCTTAAGCCAGGAACTAGGATCAGCATTGACGCAACGGAAACTGAATAGGATAAATGAGGGGCTATTAAGCTACATGGCGACGCGCAAACTGAGAGAGGCGCGACTCATTGATGGCATACGTCTATTCCGACCTAGCGTTGCCTACAAAGCTATAATATGTGCGGGAATATTGGTATATACACCTTATGCCTATAAGGAGAATATCAAACTGAAAACAAACTCCGTAAGGCCATCAAGCATTGCAAAAGTATTAACAACAAAGCCTATTAGTAATGAAGGGACCACTCGAAGTGTGGCTTCTAGTATCGAGTCTAGTACAGTGTATAATTTCACTTCCTTTGAAATGGATCCAGAACCAACAGTGAAAACGGTGGAAACCATGACAATTGTTGGGGGAAGTGTAAGAATAGCGAATCAATACGATATTAATCGTTATAACTATGATAATATAGAAGGTCATGAGGGGTTCAGCTATAACGAATATGACAACTATACTAGTTTTCAAGAGCCTGGAAATTACTACTATGACTATTATGACGTAGACGGGGAGTATGATAGTTCACTAAGAAGAAAGCCCATATCCGTTGCCGATAATACGACATCCACAAATATCATTGAAACTACAAATGCGCTATCAACGAGTGGAACTCCAACCGCAACTACAGGGAGCCAATACACAATTAAGTCAACAATGGTTACCACAACTTCTACGCCACGCACGTCTGCATACACTTCAAAAAGTACTGCGGCTACATTAACAACTACTGCAATCACGCCATATACTGGAGGGTTGACATCGGCCATTGTTATTTCCGGAACGACTTCATCGACACCACTTCCAGCCATATTGACTACTGTACATTCCTCACGCGAAAATAACACTAGCCCAAGACCAACTGCATCTATTACTACATTCTTAACTACAGTGAAAACTGTTAGTGAGCAAGAAAGAAGCATGACGAGTCCCACAAATATTTTCACAACTGTGGAACCGTCTACGGCTATATCAACACAGATGGACGCTCAGAAAAGCATTGGTATTGCTACGACAGGAGTCACCTTTTCCGAAAGTGGGTTAACAACGCGTGTACCCATGGAGAGAAGTGTAAACGCGAAGTTACAATGGAATACCATGACCTATCAAATACCAACAAAAAATGGTGAAATGTTAGGCTCCTTATCCGTGCCAATAAAGAAAACACCCCAGATTACGCAGATACCTGAGTCTTATATTCAATTAAGTCATCACACCAATCATCTCATGGACACAACAACGCCAAGAGCTCATTTCAATGTGCTGTTTGATACTACCCAAGTAGCAACGACAGTTGAAACGCACCAATATTTCGTCACCAGCAAGTCCCGCTCTAATACAGAAACAGATAATTTAAACAAAGAGCAAGATCTACAGGTAAGAACTAAATCAACGACATTGCTTTCATCAGGGGACTATCAGAGCGAACCCACATCCATAAGTAAAAATGATGTGATCAGAAGTTGGAAGAGTACTTCCAATAGTGCACTTTCTTCAATTACACCCTCTATCGAAGAAGAAGGAAAAACTACACTCAGTATACCGCATACCTTACCTACGGCCAAATATGACAGACTGGACCGAATTACGTTTGACTTCTATGGACGACTGCACAAACTACAAGAAATGGAACAAGGATATGCAGCAGGTAAAATTATTGTTGATATTAACAATAAAAAAGATTTAGAAGAATCACTTAACAATTATGTCTTGATTTTTGCGGTTAGCGTAACAATAATGGTAGGATGTATGTATTTATGTTATGTGAAATGCGGGAGAGTCGCAGCTAAAACTTATCTTAGAGAGGTTATTCGGCGGAATAACCAAAAGACTTATATTACAGCAGTAACATTGCATGAAAAACTGAGATAGATATTGTGAAATAATTACTGAATTATTGTAAAGGTAGAAGTGAGGGTTGTTATGTGTTTTGTTGTGTTCGGTCCGTTTTCACGGTTTGGACTCCATGTGAAATTAACAATTAACCTAAATTTAATTCCGTTGAAATAACATAGTTTAAAAATCATGCTGTATTTGCCTATGGAAGCCTAAAAGTGTGCGGGATTTAAGAATGTACGAGGCAAATTCGCGGTATTAACGATGCTTATGCAACGAATATTATTGCGAAACACATAATTGCGAAATTTGCGGATGGTATTGCTAAGCCAAATCAGGATTAAGTAATACGTTACTTTGTAAAATATGGGAGCATATGGCGTGATCTTCGTATGATGCAACCATAAATGACTGTGGGAATGTATATTGCAATGGCATATTGACGCACAGGAAAATATAAAATTTAGCAGAAACGGCAAAATACGACCCCAATTGATGGGTCGATCACGCCATTGCAAAACTCTTGCACAATAAGGCCACAAATGATGGTGGGAAAGGAAGCGCTGGAGTGGAAAATTGACGAACAGGAAATATTTAACTGCAACAAAATGGTGAAATTTGACTGTAATGGGGGGCTTAATCATGCCGGAGTACGAAGGATAGCGACAAAAAAATTGCTTGATGAATGTTCGGATGTACGTCAGCCCCTAATTTACGAAAATAGCAAATTGCTCGTGGAGATGGGGGGGCGGATGCAGGCATGTCAACGATCTTCCGCTCATAACCGAATATAACTCGAAGCGCAGGGACAGAAAATTCAGTTCACTCTACACAGAGCTGAAAGGCATGAAGAGCCTAGGAAGTTAGCAGGGTTTGAAAAAACGTTAACTGAGACTGATGACGAGTTGTTCAAATCTTATGAACAATCGCATTAGGACGTTATGTGAACGTTAGATAGAGTCGTTACTATACGAGACAATGACTCTAACAATTAATTGTCAGCTTGGTAATTTACCAAAGATATTATAACCGTTGTTAATGCGTGATATTAACAGTTATATAAACCCACGCTATATAATTATAGACCAGGGGCTGGATCAGACTCAGCACGCAAAAACATCCAATCCAATAATCAGCCGTCACAAGATTAGGATCATTGTTTTATAATACTTGCCCTCCTCAGAGCTGCACTACTTGCAAAGAATGCGGTACTACTATGATATAAGTTCTTTACATTGCACCATTCTAATGTGACGTCATAGAGCAAAGGAGATTGAAGATTATCTGGGCTGAATATAAAACGTCAGTGCTGACCAATCGAGTGTTTCCTTGCAAACTAAAAAGAACCATACTCATAAACGAGTTCAATTGTGGGACGGGAGACATAATTGGCTCCATACTGGGCCTACCATATTGTGGAAATTTGAACAAAAAGACATAGGACAGGCTTATCTATACTGTTTTATGGCACACAGCCAACCTGCGCGGGGTGACTGACCCTAGATAAATTTCCAAAAGGCATGGTGCACCAAGACAACAAACCTGTAGTGTTTTTACCACAAGGATGAAAACGGTTAATATAGTTCTGTCTCACTAATTGAATCGCCAATATTGCTGCACTGAATATTACCAGAAGCATTGAATCAATAGGACAAAATTATATCATCTTCTCTGTTTTCGCATTAAAATCAGGTAGCTACACTTGCATTGGGTTATGAACTGAGAAATGGACTGGCAGTTCTTATCGAGAATACGAATATCGTGGACTTCTAATTTTATAACTAACAAATAGGTATATAGCCATACTCTCCTACTACATTTTCAAATAACGTTTGCTACTTTAGGCAAAGCAATTGGATATATGAGAAATAGGGATACATTTTAAACAAATTGATGTCTAGGAAAAATTTCGATAGTACAAAAAGAAACTGATGCTCACTTTCCTATAAAGGGGAGAGAGAAAATCAACGTGGCATTCATAACTATGATATGAAACATAATTATATTTACCTGCTTCACTGGCACCTCTAATATACAAAAATAAATCCTAAATACTCAATACTGATTCAATATCGACGCTAAAAACTAGTCCGTAAAAATTAAAATGAGCCTTCGGAAATGCGAGGCGGTCGGATTTAATGACGAATATTTCACACGGAGCATATTGCAATAAAGAATACAATCTTGAAATCTATCTTTATCATATGGTGAATAATGGAAGGGACACTACATTGATTTTTAGTAAGGTGTATACGCATGTGAGCAATAGTTTCGAACAATAAAATTTTAAAATAATAATCTAATATCACGAGGTTTGGAAGCCTATATGGGATAGGGTATGACTCTTGCTTCACCTGGCTTAATGCCAGAAGTCGACTATTTTTCATAAAGCAAGCTGCATCTATTGTCACATTCACTCTGCGTAGCTGGAGTATAAATGCTTGTGTTTTACGGTTAGAATGATTGATATTGTATCAGATAGCATAATATACTGATATAAGCTAAGAAATATACCACGAAATAAAATCACGGCCCGCAAAACATTCGTTCACTCATAATGTTGCCTGTGATAAAAAGAGGCGCTGCTGATAACTGTTAAAGACGTTTGCAAATACAATCAATTGCTGCATATAATGACAGTAGGTCTGTGATTCTGTGGTTTATGGTACGAGGTTGCTGTCAACGCTTTTAGCTACTATAGCTGTTATTTACACATAAATTAAAAATGGCATCCTCGTCGTATGACTTGGGCAACGGATTCCAATGTCCTTTGGGAATTGCTTGCAATGGCATAGTGTGACGCATTCGGCGTATTGATTGACGTGGCCATGTTGGGGGATTCGAGTAGTTAAATGGCAAATTACTGAATCAACAAACCGATCCCATAAATTGATGGGACAGGTTCTATGTCCAATAAAATTAAAATTAAAATAACTAAAAAAATTGATCGCAAAATCTATTCGCTGCTGAATAAAACGCCATCAATAAAAATTGACATCTATTTTGTGGCAGCCCCAAAGACAGCATGACATTACAAACGAAAATCTAACCTAAATATAACAGTATTAGGTAGTATAAATAATTGCGGCAAAGGTGGGAATTTCAATCGGCGGTAGCATGAGCACCAATCCATTGTGTATCAAGGCTGCCTCACGTAGCGTACTGCACACTGCACAAAACTGACAATAGCAACTAGGCTACAATGAATGCCAATGATCTTATGTTGTCTGCCGCTATACATAAGACTATGGTCTCTCGAGTCACTGGTCTCAAGTGACTTGATTTGACCTGATTTGACTCGGCATAATCAGAAATAGGAATTGATCGTTAACCTAGAGCAAAATCAGTGAGCCAATTTCAAGTTATCAAATAATCAATGTATATAAAGATCGTTGTATCTAGCATATGTTCGGATTGTTCATGCCACATTTATATGATCCATAAAAGCGACCAGGCATTCAATGATAGTGCAGTTTATTCGGCATCCATCTAACATAGTGTCACGAACATATTGATTGCGGGTTAAAAAAGTCGGAGTTTACAGCCAACGCTATTGTAAGCTATAGTGTCTTTATTCAATTCCCTATTTTTTGGCTGGTATAATAAACCAAGAACGGTGCGTTTGCTTAAGGGGTTTGCTAAGTTACTTATATGTAAGCAATACAGCGCATTCTTTGTGGACTCATTTAACTCAATATATTTTTATCGGTTAAATACCGATGACTGCTCGATATGAATTACAGAAAGCTAGTAAAGTACAATGATGTAATTACGTCTTATGACTGGTAAAAACAGTGCAATTCGAATCTTAGCTTGATTCGAATCACCTTCACTAATCAGTTGACTTGGCTCGATCGAAGGCTGCAGTGACTCGAAATGACTCATGACTCGGATGTTGCAGCCTTGGGGTCGGGACATAATCAATCGGTGTTTTTGATCAAAAAGGGTTATTTTTGTTTCAAATATGGAGGGTGTCTCGACTCTGACTGGCTACGTCACTTCGGTCGCGGCTTTCGTTACATAATGGCATTTATTTACGTCAAGCAGGGAATACCGCCTCAGAAAATCTGATCTATCGCATAAATGGCTAATTTGAAACATGTCTTCCAACTGTAGGTACTTTATAACATCTAACTAGATCAGTGAGTTAGGTTTACGACTAAAATAAATAACTTGTGATATTGCGACTAAGCGTAATACAGTATTACATTTGAGACAACATCGTACACATACCTAGCTCGGTGATAGCTGACCGTAGGCTGAGGGCAATTTGGGCCGGGTACATCCATATATATTCCATAGGAAAGGTACGCCCTTTGCAAATTCTGGTATATCCCAAGAATTACGTAATCCCGGTTGAGAAACATTAACTTACAAGTTCCAAAAATTAGCTATGCCTATACACACAACTCGCCTCGTCGGTCCAAACTTAATCATTGTGGCAAATTAATTCAACAACAAGCGTTTGCCACAACGAGGACGAGTAGCACAATTAGTTTCCTGTACTGTCAAACTCATATTACGCTGCGAACCGAGTAATAGTTGAATAATAACAATTCTGCTCAAGACGCAAAAGTGATTGATCTGCTTCAATGTTTCCATGTTACTATGACTCTCGACTATAAAATATGTAACGTTCTCAACACTCCCTTAGGTAAAGCCTTGCTAATTTTAAAGAAAATGCGGGCATAGTACCTAAATTTGTGTGACAAGGGCCGCCCCAATTAATTGGTCCTTCTAAAATGTTCGACATGATAAGACGGTACTTGGGGTGAATGCAGCTATGCGCATTCAGTTATATAAATAATGAAGACCCACATTATTGTTAAGCTGGAAAACGTGGGGTTTACTAAACTTACCTAATTTTTTAGTGAATGGGACTCACGCAAACGCTGGTTTTATGCGCTCGGCGACCTAATACGAGAATTTAAAGATCATGACGGAATGATGAGATTGAGTTTGGTTTAATATTATTGTTTCAATTTTCAAAATAATCTATCCGCACATGCTCGACAGTACTATTCAGTACTAGCAGAAGTGATTTCGACGCTGCATTGGCCCAGCTATAGCGGTGAGAGGGATACGCCTATAATCTGGCTGCGAAATGCCGCGTACAACGAATTAATTTTGGATAAATAAAAAAACTGTATCAGAATTAGACCACTTGCGTTTCGCTCTAATTTAGTGAAATTGGACGACTTGACAATTCTGACATCAGATTTGCACTACACCACGCGCAAGTTAATCTTGGCATGTAAGCTGCACGAAGTGCGTAGAAACTCATATAGTAGGCCGCGGTGCATATTCTATTGTCGTTAATATAACGAATAATCAATTTCAAATGCATGGGCGAAACTTAATTAAGAAATAAATGGAAATAAATGAAGCAGTGTGTCGGGATGACTCGAGTCACTTGGAAAAAAAGTATTGACTCGTGTCTCGAAGCAAAATTTACGAGTCAATATCAGGTCATAAAATAAACATTGTCAAATAAATCGCTATAGCTTTCGTATACTCGAATTGTTTCCTCAGATCATAAATAAATTGACCGCAAATGAAACTATCACGACTTACGCTGTCATGGTAGTTATAGGGTTATTTAAGATAGCAACATCTCTCTGTTTCATTAAACGGCTCATTGATTACGTTGTGCAGTGCGTATTCTTCTATATTTTGGTCGATAATGTCTGACTGTAACATTTATCTTTACAATTACTCACGTATGTTACTGGCGCGTGACTGATACAACATCTTTTTGCGCGTATAGTTAACTACATATTTGATATTTAATTCAATGTAGGTGCTAAAATTCAATCTGACTCGATTCAGGGTCAGCCATGACTCGAGATAACTTGTGACTTGAAGAAATTGATCCCAACACTAGTACGAAGTACTGTTTCCAGAAATCTGCACTAAAACGGCATGTTCCTCAAAATTAGTTATATTGTTGAAAATCAAACAGAACCGTTGGCTTATAGCCGATGAGTAAATAAACAGGTGAAATATCACAATCAAAGGGTATACACTATCACACTAGAATAGCATTATACCATGGTGCTCGTTCGTCTGTGTGTTAACCTATACTGAATCATAAACCTATCTTTGCGATATCTGGTCTTCGGCTCTTGCATTATTGACCTGGTATATCACTGTAAATCCTATTCGAAGGTTACACCATGTTGCAAGTTCTGATACATCCTGTAGTACGCGGTAACATTTGTTGAAGAGCTCTGGTCTACAATTCTAAAAACTAAACTGTACTTTTACGTACAACTCGCTTTGTCTTGTCACATTGAAGAAGCAATGATACGACACCAAGCATGTACGACAGCAGGGCTGAGTCGCATAAATGACTTCCTGAATTAACAACCCGCACTGCATTGAGAGGTGACTTTTATTGATCAATAACAATTGTGTATGTTGTAGCTATATGACCTATGAAATTGTGAATCCACTTTAAATATTGCAGGCCATGTCGAACCGCGGCGTTGACAATTTATACCATTTTCAAACGTTTCTTAAAGTGCTGAAATACTATTCAGAAATAAGCGTGTTTGCTCATATTTTCATAGTAGGGAAGCCCATTTTAATACTAGTGCGTCGGCAACTCCTGCAATATTAATGCAGAATGTATTCAGAATGTCAGTACATGATCAAAATTCACCAGAAATAGCTTTGTGGGTCTAGTAAGCTGTGTAACGGGAGCTGTCTCAATTAATTGAACCCTCCAAAATACTAGAAATGATGGAACGATTACTAGAGGCAGTTCCAGTTATACGTATTCATTGATATAGATAACAATAAATTACATGATTTTTTTGCACTAGGCATTTTTTTGATTAAATTACTGAGCTGAAATACTGAAGTTATTGAGCGGAAATAGGACGTGAAAGGTATTACCTCATATCACGGTTTAACTATCGTGTGTTTACTTATATGTAAGTACAATTGAGAGCAAAATACAAGGTTTGTGCCCGTAACAGAAGTGATCAAATTGGTCAAATATCCTAAAAATAGAAATAAAATTGGCCAGATTTAAATCTACCTAATTAAATAAATAAATTACAAAATGTTACTGAGTAAAGCTTGAGAAAAGGGGGTGTGTTTGCCGCGATGGCCATTAGCAAGTATGCGGAACAGGTATTTTGTTAAAAAGAGCTATTATGGCATAACTACATTTACAAAAGTACGTTTTAAGTATTATTGAAGACGGCATATGAGTTATAGATACTTCGGCAGCCTAAACGTTGGCCACTAATATTAGAAAATTGTGCAAATTTTTTTTATTAGAAACGAAGGACATGATACTGCTAGAATGGTTCTTTGGCTTCCGCGGATAGTGAAACCTACATTTTTGAGTTGTATTTTGGTATAAGTGGTTACTCGAAACAGATTGGTTTTGTGGAAAAGATTATTAGTTCATTGATAGTGTATTGGCGTTGATGAACACATGCTATTTAAAAACATAAAAACAGGTGCCGTTCTATAAAAGCACAAAATAGCGTGATATGTAGCAGTGCGCGTTGGTTATTGTGTCTTTTAGAAAGGATAGTGTGTATGGACCAAGTTTGACCTGCCATGATCAAAGTCTAGATGTGACATTGTGGCAAATTGATTGGCTATGGGGTGCATTAAAACTTGACCATAAATCATTGGATCGGAATCAATCGGAAAGTGGCAATTTCAAAATTGGTCACATCATATTGTAAAAATATGAAACAAGTTGTCATGTTTGATAACATAATTATGCGAATAAGAACATAGTGTTGCGAATCAAAATACTTGGAATCGCGAAAAATTGATCCATGGGTCCTCGGCACCACTGCACTGCTGGGTTAAACCGAGCAAATATGAATTTGATCAAAATGGCGCTGATCTGAACTGTTTACCATTTGACCATTTGCCTTGTGTTGTATTTAACTTCAGGTATATAGCTTTGAAAATAAATAACCAGTTGATATAACGTCCGAGTGGAATAGAACCGTAATAACAATTAAAGGTTAATGTCTAATCTGCATATATTTGGTGTAGTGCATGTAGTGATACCGTTGACGATGGACCAAAAGCAATAAAATATCTCAGGGGTGTGAAAGTCGCAACTTACTGATTAAAATATTCAGACAGACGGATATTCATTTATCAGTTAATTAAACTCAAATTCATTGGTGGCAACGGGCACAATTTGTTCAGCTGTTAGGTGAGAATTACAGTGACATAAATATATAAACATTAACAATAAGTTTATCTGAACCGCAGGAACACGCACTAAATTTAACAATCCACGGTAACGAGTATAAAATGGTGCAAATCATTAGTATGCGTAATGGGTCATGAATAATTTGCCGCAGGCAACAGCGATGTTGCAAACTGGTAAATTGACGTTTCCAAAAAGATATCATTTCCAATTATAAATAAATAAAGTTACTACTTTGCACCTGTTGTCAGTATCTATCAAGTACTTATAAATGTCGGCCCTAAACCTATAAATGCCCTGATCAACTAATTGAAATTGAAAATAACTTGAGGCGCCAGGAACCAATTGATTTGAGTTATTCTGGATGTTTTGTCGTCTACTATGGTCATTTAAACCAGGCTGATATTGGTCTTAATCTTCCGAAACCATCAACTTATATCTTAACCTACCACTCGGATTTTGTGGGACACTGCTAATATGGAATAGCTGGCGATGAGGTGTTTTTACTTGTCCAATATTTATAGCAAACGAGCAAGTGCGCATCTAGTCAGTAATTCCTCATGTTGCGCGCAAAACATAATAGTGCACGGTGAGGTGTGTGGGCATTGGCTCCTGCGCAAATAGGTGTAATTTTGTTAAATCAGGTATATGAACTATACGATGGTGTTCAGATTGTAATTATTATAAACTAGACTATAATTACGGCACTCCATGACCATCAATTGGGCGGATGGCTGGGCTCTAAAGGATCCAGAATCATTTCACAAATTAGTTTTGATCGTGGATAATGGATTTGGAAATTTGAATAACTTTTTCCTAAATTTTTATCACGTAGTAAATAATTTCTAGCCGTCAAATATCTCGAATGCGCAATAATTATAGCAATAAGCATGTTGTCATTAGACATTGCTGCGTCACAGTTCACCAAAAGCTCGTCAAAATAAACAGAATCTTCCTGCTGGTTTCTTGGAAAATTAATGACACATGGGCTTATTGCATTTCCACAGGCCTGGTATATATAGGGCCCAGTAACCACAATACATCTCTTTGTTGGTACTATTGTGGCCATGACAAGTGCTGATGCCATGGAGCCCTCTGTCCTAGATGAACAAATTTGGACCGGAAGGTGGATTGTTGTTATAAAAAATATAGATGAAATTCTCAAATCATGCCAAACATCGCCTGAAGCAGATGAAAATGAGGAAAATGAACAAGAAATTGACGAGGCCACCTTGGAAAGCTATTTTGAAAGAAACCCTTCGATTTGGGGAGATAGTACCGATTCGGAATTAGATCTCACTGACTCGGATGAAAGTTCGAGTACCTTGTCTGGCTCTGGACATGACTCTGGACATGATGTTATAGAGTCCTACCTTTTCCCAGATCATGAATTGAGACCTTATCCGAATTCCGAATCTAGTGATTTGACAGATTCGAATGAGAGTCTGAATACCATACCCGATACGGGTGGCGTCCCTGGGTGGGCTGACTCTGACTCTGGAGTTAATAGTAGCGAATCTGATCTATCTTCAGATCAAGAACAGTTACGACCTCTAGACGAGGAAACCCTCGCGCGCTACGATAGATTTTGGCGTCCCTGGGATGATGCATAGTATTTAAGAGCTTGGTGACCAAAATGTACAAATCCATAGGGACCAGAATTGGTGGTGTGTGTATATTGACGATTTTGCATTATTACCAAAGATGTCATGTTCTCTTATTGTTGTGCAATGTTATTATGAAACAAGTTATGCTGTGTGTATCTGGTTGTTGAAAGAGTTGAGTACAAAAATAACAGCGTTAGTGTATTCGACAGCTTTATGAAGTATAGGATAAACCGGTGGCTTGCACAACGCGAGAGATTAGTGATAAAGGTCTCAGACTCTAATGTGCTCGCGGGCCATTTCCCAGTTTAGGTGACACCGCGGGCCGAATCATCAATAATCTGGATATCCGATATGTTGGCTCTAACTCAGTATTATTTGATGGGTACTGGCAGTCAGGCATTCAATAATTTGAATAAAATTTTTTTTTTTTTTTCGGTCCGGGCATACTTTTTCTAGTCAATAAATTATAAATTGTGGTGCCTGTGGGACATTAGTTCTATCTGCAAGACTCTACCTGATTATAACATTTGATCCCGCTCAGCTGGTGTCGTTCTTTCATAATCATCTAATCAATCTTAGAACGAGTGATTTGAGGGTGTCGCAACAAATCATTTTAAAATTTTTAAGTCATGAATGTCAGTTATAATATTATACAATATCCCTGACTGAAAGAAAATGTTATTCTCTCAAGGTGTAAAAATAACAAGGTGCCAGAAATTAAAAGAATGTCTGCCTCAATAACTAAAGAACAATTATGGGAGTTATCTATTGAAAATATCGAACTATGGTATGAGGAACTTCGAGGGGTGAAAAAAACAGAGAGATTACAACGATGGAATGATTTTTTCGAGGACATTAAGAATGGAACTAGACATTATGCGGAGACCTTCTTCGAAGGGATGGGAGCCGGTAATGAAAAGGTCAAAAAATGGCCATGGCGAAATGACTATCGTAGAAAACACTTAAAAAATCGAAAGGTAGCAAAAATAAAACCGTATTTGCTAAAGAAATCTGCCCCAAACAAACAGAATAGAAGTGAAGAAATAGAAGCCAGCTCCTCAACATCGACAAGTAGTCCTCTTGTGACGTCCTTACCGACGCCATCCTCAACAAGCCGCGACTTGCCGCATAATAGCAGTGTTACGTCGGATGAGACGTATGCATCTTTTGGAAGTATTATGTTTCGTCAACAACCAACTATCGCTCAACTTCAACCTACAACATCTCATCGTGTGGATGGTTAAATAAATTATCGCATATTGTTTAAATAACAAAGTCAGTGGAGTTGTATGAATGGAGTTGAACTAATAGATTCTATCCGTTTCGCATTGATGTACAATACGAATCAATATACTAAGTATTGCACGAATAAAGAGGAAACATTTTGTATTCTAGAATTATAAACAGTGAACTAATTAAAGAAGGCAATGTGTTATGGATTATTGTGTAATCCAAAAACGGACCACAAGGTTGTCCACGAATGGGCAATGCAGTTCACTCTGACGCATAGGCAGCAGATGGTAATGGAAACCATAAAAACTGCACCAGTTCGGGACCGATTGATGAGCCTCTTGTTGGGTACTTGTGAAAGGGACAATCCAAGGGTACAATATTGGCAACAATGTATGTACACCAAAGAGGACTGGACAAAGTTAGGAAATCCTTTTCACCCGGTTGGGAACAGTGAATGCAAAAGCTGCTTTCTTACGAAGAATGTTAAACCGTATTTCAAAAACACTTTGCAAGTTCTTGAACTTATAAAAGTGTGCCATGTCTATTTATTAGAAGCTTGTAGTATGCACAAAGGACTAGATCAAAACACCGAAAAAGATAAAGGAAATATAGTGCTTTATGTATTATATCCAGAAGCGATAATAACCGCTATAGCTCTACTGTTGCAACAATATCGAGGGGCAAAAAACATGCAGACATTTTGTTTTACGAGATGTCGGATGGACGCAGAATTTGAGTTCCTATTTGGAGGTAATCCCGAACAATGGAGGTTTACATACGGGTCCACAACTACTTTTGGTTATGTGGGTGGCGTTTTTGTCCTACCGATTGACCAATTGTCGGAATCAGCTCTTGAAAAGTCCCTGAAAAAAGAGGGAAAAGACAAACAAATAGTTAAAAATACCAATTCAGAAACTACATTGGTGTTTGATACTAAGCCTTCAACCAGTAGAGATAGTAGGCTTCCGGACGGACTAGGGGCTCCGAACCGAATGGTAGCTTTACGGAGACCCAGTGTCAACGGAACCCATGATGTTTCTAGTGTTAATATGGGCTGATTCTAAAATGAGCTACTAATAATTTGATATAGAAATTGTCTTCAGAAAGGCAGTAGAGACTTAATAGGGATAAGATGATCTGGACTTTTAGGGCTAGCCTATTAGATAAGCCATGATAACTGAATTATTTAGGACTGACCGGTGGTGGTTTAGGACAAACTTATCAATTCGGCACCACTACCAAAGGTCAAACTTAACGGGAAAAGTATAAAAGCCGGTTATAGTGAAGCTAGAGATTAGCAAAGGTGGAAACTATATACCTGTATTTTACGATATATATATATACTCAGTTATTAATACAGTTTCCCTTTTTATTAAAAGATTCCGATACATTGATCAATCGCTGGGATAGCTTCCACTATCACCTCCCCTAAAATAACAACCCGGGGACTATGAGAACTTGAGTGCTTGAATGCAAGACCGACCTATCTTTATTGCAAAAACTTTTTTAAATTCGAGAAGAACTTGTTACTGTCAATTATGAAGAACTGTATGATGCTTGTTTCCTAAAATATTGAATGTTATGTGCGTATTTTCGGCTGCAATTTTAGTGTTGAAATTTAGTCTGTAACGGCCCCAGACAACTTACCCTATCACAAATCACCTCGTGTTCATACTTAAATGTTATGCTAATCGAATTATTTTATATTTTATAAAGGATGACGTGAGCGTAATTTTTTCCGTTTTGCCCACACTTTGCGCTCTGCCAAGATCTCTTTGTGTGAGCCTCACACTAATTTGCTGCTATTTGAGTTATTGCTGTTATTACAATTTTTTTCTGATTATGTAAATTCTTTATTGTACTATACATAAGATGCGTAAAAATTAGCTTAGCCTCTAGTCTTTTACCCAATATTTGATTATGTAATAGTTTAGTAAAGTAATATTTTGCAAATTGCTCACATTCTTGTCTCATGGCACCCTTCCTACAATAGTCTCTATGAGACGTAGTTGTGTAATACTTGTATAAATGACCCTTGAATTAATTAGTTTCGCCATTCAGAGAAACTCGGGTCAAAACATTTCTTATGGAAGGGAAGGCAGGGATGATGAGTAATATTATCTTTTAATCATGTTTAAATTGATATGTTGTATTACTTTCCCCACTAAAAAAATCTTCAAAATGATGAAATATCGGAATTTGTTTATAAGTTATAAAAATTAATAAAAATGACTGTCAAAACCAAAAGAGAAAAGCCATATTCTAAGAAAATCTTCTAAGGAAAAAATTATATAAATAAAAACCAGAAGAAAAATTTACAAAATAATAAATCCCTTGTGGGGGGGAGAGATATATTGCCTAATAGGTATTGGGTGATTAATGGATTGATAAATGTCTTAACGAGTATGGAGTATACTTTATAAGCTATGAGTGAAAAGTAAAAGTAATTGCATAAGTCTTGAGAATTGTCATATCCTGAAAATGGTAAATTGTGCGAAATTTCTATTTGTTTGAAAAAAAGGTGAATAGGTCGTTGCAGGAAGGAAAAGAGAATGTTAGATTTTGATTATATTGAAGGTTACAATCCATTGAATTGGTGTCTTTTGTACGATGTATATGATGAATTGGATCTATTGAATCTGAAAGAATATAACAGCGAATATGAGAGATACCAGTTAAAAGAAAGAATATGGGAATTGCTTACGGACCGAGTTGATTGGGTTAAACGAACAGACAATGGCCTAGAAGAGGCAGCCCTGGATGAGGAAATAACCTCAGAAATTTTTGATATATTCAATCGTGTGGTAGAAGAGATATTTGAAATAAGAGCGAAGGAATACACCTCTTTTGGAAGAAGAGTCATGTTGTATGAATTGATTAGAGGACTTGTGATGAAACTTACAAACACTAATATAACAAAGGATGTGTACCAGGAGAGAGAATATTGTAAAGATCCGCCCCATATGGAACAATGGAATTGTCAAAATAATTTGGGAATAAAAGGCTATTCAAGTTCAATACATTGGCGAACAAAAAGGATAAGGCGTATAGAAATACATCCTTACCCCTACGGAGGGGAAAGTGTGAACATTGACTGTATAATACCGGAACAATTATGAGTAATGACAACGAATGTAAATAAGATTTTGACTTACAAAGGACACGTTTTCCAAAGGTATATAGTAACAAAGTGGTTTATCTAATTCATGAGTAAAATGAACCGAGTGGAACTACTAGTATTATGGCTGGGTATGTGTAATGCTATATATCCGGAAACAATAGAACAAAAGAAGTGTACAGCAGATGAAAGACGAACCATGTTATACCCGGAATGCATGCAAGGAAGCAATTTGGTACTTTGGTGTGACCATTCGAGTTATACAAGAATTCCGGATCCTGATAAGATATACCTGGCAAAATCTTGTCGGAACACAGTAAAGATATTCATCAACGACAGCTGTCTACGGGAAATAACCAAAGAACAATTGGAAAAATACAAAGACATAGAGGTGTTGCATTGTGGTTGGAATAAAATACAAACAATACCAGGAGGGGCCTTCTGCAAAAATGAAAAACTCAGGGAGATAAACTTGATGCGAAACTACATCACACGAATTGGAAAGGAAAGCTTTTCAGGTCTACACCGATTGGAGATTTTATATCTCAGCAGCAACCTATTGGAAGAGATAGAAGAATTAACATTTACAAGCTTGAAAAACTTGCAAAAACTATACCTGGACAATAATAAGGTAAAAAGATTGAAGAATGGAACATTCGCTCATTTGCGCCGTCTAAAAATACTGGATTTATCAAGAAACACAATAGAAGTTATAGAAGATGGGGCTTTCCAAGGACTGAGGAAATTGGAAACATTAAATCTGGATGAAAATAGACTGGTTGAATTTGATATGACAATACTTGAATCTTTATGTAATTTAGAGAGATTAACGTTGTACTATAATAACTTGCAATATTTTTCTCTGTCCTCCAATATCTCATTCAAATATCTACATACTATTGATCTTAGTTATAATCACGTACAATTTCTTAGTGATTCTTTATTGGAAAAATTACCAGATTTGGAAATTTTAAAATTAAATAGATATAATAATGGAACGCCTACCAAGAGACCCTATGTGCGTAAGCAATCAAAATTATATTATGATGAAATGAAAAGCCTTTCTAATCATGTGACTATACATTCAAAATGTACATTTGCCGTTAGTGTTTGGCTAATTACTATTAAACTAATGTAAAATGTTGAAGTATACAGATTGAAATTCGGTGTAGTATTGTAATACGGCAATATGTAACTAAACTTATATATTTTGTATAAAGGATTTACTAAAAAGTATCAAAATGTGTTTGGGATTGCGTTGCGATGATCCGGAGATACAACATACGACATGGATACCTCAAAAAGAAACACTTATAGATAAAGGATTAAAATCGCTGAAGTTTCTGTTAACAACATATACATTGACGGATCACTTGTGTGATATAATGTATGATGAATTAAATCCAAGATTACGATATTGGAAACAAAAGTACGGTGTAACTACAAACAACAATAATTGGCCTGGGAAACATCTGATGGAAAATGAGTGGGAAGAAATTTATACAGGAAGCATTCACCCTGAAAAGCCTATACAAATGGCTTTTGCAGAAATCTGCATAAATTGGGTAACAATTTTAAAAAGAGCAAATCCGGAAATGAGGGAATTTCTAAAAAAGGGAGATTCTGAAAGAGATCTCATAATGTGGATAATCTTTCCGGAAGTTCAGATCTACGCATGGGCAAAGACGCAGGGAATATCATTAAAAGAAGCCGATTGTCAATTTATGACTTTGAAAGTGCCTGCATGAAATTTAACTTTCCAATGTTTATATATACAGAAACTACTTTTGAAAAGATAATTAAGTTTTAAATAAATATAAAGACTAAAGAACCCAGAAAAAGAAGAAATCTATTCAATCTTGCTCGATGTGGTATAATATCAAGTGAACGAAAATGTATAAAGTTTCTGCGATCACGGCAACTCCTTGTTCAAAAGGCAACATGTTTTAAATGTGGACAACAAATGAATGAAGAAAAATGCAAAAGAACTATGGATGGATATAGATGGAGGTGTCTGGTTTCAAAGTGCCTGACTACCACGTCCATAAGGAAAAGATCGCTATTTGAAGGAAGCAAAATAAGACTCACCCAACTTGTAATGATGATTTATCTTTGGACCATAGATGTATCTCAACGACAAATAGCTTTTGAAGCACACGTCAGCAAGAGAACAATGGTGAATTGGACCAAGAAACTTCGTAAGATATGCTCTGGGGAGATGGAGAGAAGAGGTACTCTAATAGGGGGAATATCACAAGGAGTGGCTTTGGAAAAGAAGAGTGGTCTTGGAAGAAAGATTTCAACGATTTCTGGAGATAATTGTCCTTGATCCCAACTTTCGGACATTGGAACATTGAAACAATGTTATCACTATGATCAGTATCATTAGATATAAGTGATTTGAATCTTTTGGGGGAACAATATAGGCGTAGATAGGTATACTTGTGTTATTATCCACATGTTTATAAAACTATGAAATGTTTCTATTTAAGTATATAGATGAGTAAGAGTTATAGAATAAGCATATTATCTTGTTATTGTGTCACAGTGAGATAATGTATTTGTACGAAATAAGGAGTCATAATGCTACTATTTTTAAAAACCTGCTGACACAACTGGATGGGGTTGAAATAACAAAAAAACCTAAATGTCTCAGCGTCCTGATGAATGTGCTCAAGTCTTTTTTTGAAAAGGAACAAAATTGGTATAAAAGACCGAAATCATGTGATGGTGATGAATCATGTGCTTGGACGTCAGAGGAAGATACAGACAATGATTCAAGCCCAGATGAATTATATGAAACAGACTCAGAAGACTCACAAGATTCTGCCATAGTGAAAAACTCATCTCAACAACAACGTGTAATAGTATGGAAAGAACAGATGATACAGCCTGACGAAAACTCATGGACTATAATTACGGAAACACTGTTGGGAGTAATCAGAAGAATACCACCCTCAGGTATAAGGCGAGTAGTATATGAAGTAATACGAGGAGTAGTAATGAAATATACCAGAATTTGGATATGCATAACTAATCTTGATTATGTGGGAAGTGCCAACTCCAAATGGTCATGGCATAGCCAAAAGAATTTGGGGGTAAAAGGATATTTGGCATTGGATTATGAAACGACTGCTATGGAAGGATATATATATATTTGTTCAAAAAGAGTGAACAAAGAAACTGAGTCGATGAGACAATATCTGGAAAATTTTTATCATTTTGCACATAATCCTCATTATTAAGTATTGGGTTAAAACGTCTAAATTATGGAATTAATGGAATCAATGTTAATTGTGAAAGTTATAAAATCTGTTATCAATGGGATAAATTTAAGATTGTATAAAATTGAAATTTGATCTATTGAAAATATTGGTAATAATATGTTTCTGTTGCATGAAATTTTAATGATCTTTATTTTTATCTAAGAACAGAATGTTTATGTATTATTACTGGAATGTTGGATTAGTATGATTGTATTTGGACATTTTGATCTGTAATATTGAACGCCTGTTTTATCAAAAGCAATTACACCGAGAAGCGACTAAATTGAAACTATGGGCATTCTGATGAAAAGAGATCGTGATCCTCCTGGACATAACTGCAGTTATATCCCACCTGGAAAACACTGGGTTGAATATTACAGACTTGCAACGTTCAAACATTTTCCAAAAGAAATTCCGGTGATACCAAGTCATCTAGCCGCTGCTGGTTTCTATTGGACCGGATTTCAAGACATAGTGAGATGTTGCTGCTGTGGCATAACTGTGGAAAAATGGGACGTTGAGGATGACGTTTTTGACAAGAAGTGGCATAAGACTACGTGTGACATGGTGTCGGGACAACATGGTTACAACTTACCTATTTCAAATCGCTCTAGGAGGCTCCTTTTTGACAAAATCAGGTGCCACCTTAACCTCCCTACAAGAAACCAACAAACTAGTAGGAATGTGCAAAGAACAACTATCAAAAAGGAAGAGTGTCCATTGCCGCAAACTGTATTTGCAAACATCCGTGATCAAGAACATGAGACTCTACTACGAACTGCAAATTTGAGAAGTGAGCTCGAAAGGAGGCAAACTTTCGATAAATGGCCTTCTTATCCTGCTCCATACTTGGTAGGGGAGTTGGCAAAACAGGGATTTTTCTACCTAGGGAATCTTGATAGAGCACAATGTTTTTCGTGTTCAGGAGTATTGAGAAACTGGGCGCCTACTGATAATGTCTTAGAGCAACATCAAAGACATTTTACAAAATGCAAAATGGCAAATAACGAGTATGCGGGAAACATACCTTTGACATACTCCGAGAGAAACCAGGCGGATAACGAACTCAGAATAAAAATTGAAAGGTTAACCGATAATATAGGAGAACCTCCAGATCCATCACCAGAAGAACAACTCCAGTTGGTGGAAAGATTTCCTTGTCTTTACCCGATGAATTTACATATGATATCGTTACAACAAAGAATATCTTCATTTAATGATAAATGGCCTAGGCAAAGGATTCAAGTAACAGCAGAACAGTTGGCTAAAGCTGGCCTGTACTATCTCGGGGATTTGGACAGGACCAAATGTTTTTATTGTAATGGAGGATTGCAAAACTGGAACTATAATGATGAGCCATGGACAGAGCATGCAAAGTGGTTTCCTGGTTGTGAATATGTTTTGCAAATGAAAGGTATTGACTTCGTATTACGACTAAGAGATGAACATCCAAATCTCAATCGACCATCGCTAAGGGATGCAATATGTCTCGATGTACCACGAGAGGAGATACGTCGGAACCATAATCGACCAAGGTTATCTGGACAATACATAAACAGGATGCAATTGGAAGACATGGGATTCACGAGAGATCAAATAGAGGGAACTATAAATAGACAAATTAATGATCATTTCTCTACTGGTGACATAATCCAAGATTTACTGGAGACAGTGGATACAATTTCCACCAGTCCAATAAAAACAACACAACAACAAGTCACTAGTATATCTGAAAATAACCATGAAGTGAACACAGATAAAGAAACGAACGAAGTAGCTGTGGCCGAAGCAATGTCGGTGGATGAGATCGCACAAAGTTTGAAAGAAATACAAGAGGCTGTGCTTTGCAAACATTGCAAGAAAAACAAAAGTGAAATTACTTTCATACCTTGTGGACATTTATTCAATTGTGAAGGATGTGCAACAAATTCTGAAAGATGCAACATTTGCGGTGAAACAATACTTGAAAAGATAAAGGTGTATAGAGCTTGATTGAACAGGCAAGACTATTGTACTTGTATCATTGATATTCTGGATACAGTGTTATGTTTGTGATTATTAGCATGAATATTATCATGACAATCCGGATGGCTCAACTTTGTAACAGGAATGTGTATACATATTACAAAGTTGAGTATATGATTTTAATGTACTTTATTTTGTATTAAGATGACTAGAGTATTAGAGAATTGGGAAATTACGCTAACCAAGAAACAAATTAATGAATACTATGATGAATTTGAACAGGAATACCATCACCAAAATTTTGAAATATGGAAAAATACCCCGAAGGAAAAATTCAAACAATTAATAAAGAAATACCTTCATCATTGTTTTGCAAATGTGACCGAAAAGCTTTTTGATAAGCTTTATAACGCTCATAGTGATATTGCTCGCGTTTTTGTTACGAAAGACTTTGATCTGGCTAAATATACATGGTTTGAACTTGTTCTGAAACTACACCCGGCTCATAAATATCTACCAGAAGGATTTCTGGATGAAAGATTGCCACAAATGGAATTGCAGAATGCTACAACATTACTTCTAAATGCTCGAGAATTTGAAACTATTGCTATTCCGATTTTAGAAGACGCTTTTTCCAAAATTGTTATACTGCATGATTAAGAGGAATGTCTCGAAGAACCATAAGTAACCAGGAATTATTGCAAATGGGACATGAATCTGCTGTGTGCGACCTGAAATATTATTTTGACATGTTCTGTAAATACTATGAAGAAGATGTGGAAGTTTCCGACAGATGGTCAAGATGGGCTATGACAAGACCTAATGACATTGTCAGAATGCTGACGCTGTATGTTGACAAAGTCTACGGGAGTGCTTTATCTCCGCAAGGCAAGGCTCTGGGATATCATGCTGCTATCAAAGAACATAATCGGATTGCAATTATTACACTGGGAAACTATAGGGAAGCCAAATTTCTTTGGTACCAACATATTGTTCGAATGCATCCCATGAAGGAAAACTTTTCAGAACAATGGATAAAAGAATGTTTGAAAGATGATTAACTGAAATGATACATATACTATATCAAATTTTCCACTATATCAATTAGATATACAAAATACTTTGTGATTTCAAAAAACCGTGTGCTATGTCTACTACTACAACTAGAATTAAAATTTTAATTTATGTAATTATGATGGCTTGCTGATTAGGATTTGATGAATGTTTAATGATGTTTGGGCTTTTGTGTAAGGAATTCTAAGAGATTAAGAATTTATTTGACCTGTAATCGTGACATGTTGGAAGTCAATTATGAAAAGTACGAATATGTGCCCAAAGACCCACAGAAGAAAGAATTGAATCGAAAAAAGTTCAGACCGTGTCCATATCCTACAATACCTGACAGCAGAGTTGCCTGGCTAAGGATGGGAATTGTACATGAACGTATAAAAGAAAGGATCGAGAACTTTCCGACTATGACAGCCAATGACATGGAATACGTATTGAAGGATTTTCTTGTTTGGCTATACCGGGACCATGAGGTGGTGGAACAATTGGAATGCGCCAGAAGGGTACTGAAGCGCATTGTGGAAGAAAACTTTGGAGAAAGTCCTGCATACTATTTGTATGTATTTCTACGATATGTGTTGGCTATAGCTAATGTTGACGAAGATTGGAACATTACTAGCAGAACTATTGCCGGCTTTTCACGAAATATGTATGCTATGGATAAACGACTGAATTGGTAATGTTTCCCTTTCTTTTTATGTGTGTAAGTCTTATCGAATAATATAAATCTACACCGAATGGCAAAGCATAGATTACATTTTGAAAGGCGAAAAATCGCTCAAGAAATTCAAACGAACCCTTTAATTTTACAAGCGGGGCCATTGGACGAATCGGATATCTATGTTTGGCAAGCACTGTTGCGCGGACCATCAAAAACACCATACGAAAAAGGAACATTCCTTCTGAAAGTTGAATTTCCAACGGAATATCCATTCAAGCCTCCGAAGATTAAATTCGAGACCAGGATTTTTCATCCAAACATAAGCCGCAAGGGTACCATATGCATCGACATTCTTGCAGAAGAATGGTCACCTGCTTTAACGTTGGGGAAAGTATTGGTTTCAATTTCATCATTATTGGCTTCCCCGAACCCAGAAGATCCTATGGATGTTGAAAGCGCCAGACTGTATCAAGATGACTATGATTGTTATCAAAGAACGGCACGAAACTGGACTGATATGTATGCCAAGTAATTTACTAGGTATCTGGTATGTTTATTACCATTAATGAATATTCTGGAAGTGTGGATATATTTATAGGTGTTAAAAATGTTAGTAAGAAAAATTTCCGGTCCAATAATCATTGTAAAATTCTCTATATTAAGAAAATATGGGGGATAAAATGGTTAGAGTAAAACATGAACTTGACGTTTTCTTCGATTCCTTTGAAAAGAAATATGAACATAAAGATTTCAGCAAGTGGGCTGCAACAACACGGGATGAACTGGAAACATTTATGACACCTTACTTGAGGATTTGCAACCTGAGAATATCTGACAAGCTGTTTGATGCGCTATACAAAAAGCATCTAGCCATCTCCCGCATGATACTGTTTGAGAATTACGAACATGCAAAGTTTTGTTGGTTTGTCTTCTGTGTTGGATTACATCCTGCTTCGGATGTTATACCTGAAGAATGGGTATTAGAAAGAATGCCTTGTTCTGATAGAACCGGATTTTGTATTTATACCACTGATAAACTCTTTAATGATACTTTTCCCTCTGATGTTAGAGCTGCTATACTGATACATAAAATGAAATATAATGGCTGTGATTATGAACAATGAATGCCTGGATTGTATATTGTATTTTTTGCTAGGATGAATGTCTATTAATCATGCATGACGTGTATGCCAATTTAATTGAGTTTTACATTGAGTTACCCCATTTCCGTCTGCATGACCAAATAGAACCTTAACTGGATGATTAATTTCTTTCAGAAAATTAAAAGTATGAATAACGCGGAAGTAAATGATAAAGGTGATGTTGATGTCACCAAACTAGTTGGATCTAATGTAGCGGAACAAGACTTGATCTTTTATTTTTGGTTATTTAAAGAACGATATGAAGCAAGAATACCTCCCTCTCATAGATGGTACGAATGGTCAAGGACCCCGCCCAAATATATCAAACTTGGATTGAAATGTTTTTTCAAACGAATTAAAGAAACTCTTTCTGATGAGAAGCCCCTTGTTATTGACTACCAAGGAATAATAGAAAACCATAAAATGATAAGAGACATGGCCTCTGGAAATTATGAAAAGGCTAAACTCTTGTGGTTCCACTATATGGCTCGAATGCATCCTATGGAAAACTTGATCAAGGATGAATGGGTGAAGGAACAAGCTGAATCCACGGAACCCTTTTACCCCGAGGATACTGTAAATGTCCTAGTCCTATGAATATGGTTAAGTTCATGAATAATATGGATTTCATGTATTTCCACTGCATGAGTATAAAGCGTTATAACTGACCTACGCTATGTATTAACGGTCAGGACCCCTTGTGTTGTACAGTGTGCACAAGATATATAATCTAATGGTTCACGATTCACGGTTTATTTGATGTTTATTTCGTCGCAACTGCTGCTTTGTGATATCGTGATACAGTTAAAATATCCGTTATAACTGGCCTACGAGATACAGAACGGTCAGAACCTCTATTGCGTCTTGCATAGAGTCATTTTATTGTATTTTGTCGCACAGAGAATTGATTCCGTCACGTTCACAGCTTATTAAATGGTTTGGTCAACCTACATTCAGAAATGTTTTACAGTTTGTACTGATTATTGCCAATCGGTTGACTGCGAATTATGTTTAATACTGTGGGGCCTCGTCATCCCTACAGTATGTATATAAGGCGTTATACACTGCTACGCCCTTACCTTTAAGCAGGACCCTAGGGACCTTATCACCCCCTAGTTTAACGAAAACAAAATGCCGAACTTTACGGTGAGAATCGTTATTGGAAAAAAATAATGAAAAACAATATAAAATTTATAAAATTTTCTTTTACATAAGCCAAACATGGAATGTTTGAAGTCCATTTTTATGGAAACACTAAATTATACTGATAACTGAAACTATACTAGAGAACTCATCAGCAGTGTTCAACTAAGCAACACCTTGTTAAGGGTAGTATCGAACAGGCTGATTAATAGGCCTATGGTAATGATAATTGTACTGACGATTTGACGTCCTTAATGCTGATTGTGTTCTTGTATTATGTGATGAAATATTTTTGAAATGATAAGCTTTTCGGCAGGACAGGCCTTCGCATGAATTATATGCGTAAACAAACCTTGGAGTATTGAAAATATTTGTTAATTGTGTATGATGATGTATAGGTTAAACCATGCCTTGTGTTATAATTGATGAATGATGTGTATGCCAATTTTTAACCAAGCTTTGCATAGAGTTACCACATTTCCGTCTGCACAATTAACTGAATTGGAGTATTTGGTTGTATTAAGGTTTTAGAGTACACGTATAAGGTTAGATTAGAATTTTGGACCTAATGGTCATTGGCTGTTTGGAAACAAGACAACATTACAACTGCTGAATACTTCAATCAACATTTACGACTGTGAAAAATCTCAAATCAACATCTACAGATCTACGAACGTCGTCAGTATTACATAAGAGAGCAAAGAGTGTCAACTTTGTCCTACGAAGTATCCCGAACAAGTGTGGACTACTCGCATAACAATCGTTGTGGAGCTGCACTCTAAAAACAAAATTGGTGGCCAGTACGGGGAACTTCCGGTACTCAGACGTTGACCAATCGATGCTTTCTAAGACGACCATCGTAAAACTTGTACTTGTCGTATCCTTGCTTTCATCGTCTGTATCTCTCCTGATAATATTGGCAGCAATTTATCTGCACGTATCACCTGGAGCGTTTTCTAACCTGTTGAACGTATTTTTGGGATCTAATAGCAGCGAACCCACTGCTCACGTCCAACCCACGAATACGCCGCAGAGATTTACAATACATTTTAACGTGTCTTCGCCTGATCTACTACCTTCTGTCAACAGTACTTTATCCGGTCAATAGGAAGGGCTATGCGAAGGATGTTGAAAGCATTCAAAAGGAAAAAGTCGTCAGAAGCGACAGACGAACTCAAACAAGGGATTACCTTGCTTAAAGCAACACAAAAACGCCATGAAGATGTTCGGCGACAAGAAAGACAACTGGCTAAGGACGTGGCTGAACAAACAGAACTATTGAAAGAGGTAAAGACAGCTCTGCCGGAAACCATGAAAGGGTTAGAAAAGGCGAAGAAAGAGGTGCGAAAAGCTCAAGCGGACCTCAAAGCTGTTTGTGATGCCACAACAAAAGTTAGCGGGAAGGTCTCCACCGACGTGCTGAATGACATCCTTACGTCAGAGTTTGAACTCGGAAAGTCGCATGCACAAGCTACGCGAAATAGAATCCAATCTCCCGTTTTGACAGTATCTCCAAATGCACCGGAAGATGACCCACCAGCTTACGTTCCTCTCACTGAGCAGCAAAAACGGGACGTAAAACCTGGGCCAACCATGACGGTTCGCAAGGGTTTGGATTGTCATACTGTAACAGCCGTCTATCCTAAGCTACCAGCTTCGGGCTCGACTGCATTGTCAGATACCGACAGGGGAACGGCTCCATGTTTCCATGTGGGAAGTGGTGCACGCGCCAAACAAAAAAAACATACACCTACTAATCCATTCTTGATTGACCTCGGAAAGGGGGAGCCTCAAATGGAGTCAAAACCAAAAAAGAGTCCCCTAGATAAGTATATGGGGTATCGAGGATGGCAGGAACGTCGTAACAAGGAAAATGATTCTCGAAGACGAGCGGGAAGTGCGGATGGAGAATCTCGACGGGTGACTTTCAGAGAACAGGGTGATGCTACAGAAGATGCGGAAGACACCGGAGACGACGATTACGATTCTCATATGCGAGTATTGGCTCGAGAAATAAAGGAAATTTGGAAGCCAACACGAAGTTCCGAAGATTTATCGGATGAAGATACGGATGAGGGCCGACCTAACAACCTGACTTATCCAAATATGCCTCGTTTTACCTCCACTCCAAAAGTTAATGGGGGAAGGACTAGGCGACAACAGCAGCAACAGCTACACAAGAATTCTGGTGTTTCAGCCCCATTACTCAATGTGTCGGCTAAAATCCAATCAGAAAAAGAAATGCTTCAGCTTATGATGGACCCAGGAGACATGCCATTACTAAAGTGGATGGAAAATTCGATGCGACGAATACGCCACGGCCCTGGAAATACGGATGTGGATGTTATTCTGGCTAACGCACTGCAGAAGAAATTGAGGGCTGCTGGTCGACACAAACAGGCTACCCAACTGGGAAATTTCTTTAATACCAATTCGGGAGAAGCGGAATGGGAATCGGTGATGCGATCTCTTTCCTTATCCAATCCCCAGGGTTTGGTAAATGACGAAAAGATCATTGGAGAATTCCGCAGAAATTATCGCTGGGAGGATGAGCCGCTACCTCGGCTGAATAGCGCTTTGAAGCAACTAGAAATAGACATGGATAGTCTTATTGAGGATAATCCAGATGGATTACGTCTTTTCCGAAATTTACGACAACGCCTTCCAGAAGCGCTCAGACTGATGTTGCGAGGCTGGGAAGAGGATAAAACTTGGCGGGACGTTGCGGAGGAACTACAACTTGTTTGGAACTCCGAGTTCCTGGATGAACAAGAGACACGCCCCAGGCATCAGGAAACAAAGGAAGTGCGTGATACAAAACCATCCTTGCCGCCTGTACACATCTATAATGTTCAACCTGCGGGGCAGATAGTGCACAGTTATCCCACTCAGGGAAGGGAGGACAGTCAGCTCAACACTCCCCCTGGACCTGGTGTAACCCCACCGCCGGTGGTACAATCACCCTCGCCATTGCAACCACTGAATAACTTTGGGGGGGCAACACCTCCTGGATCACCTAGGGGGATCTCACCGCGTCAGCTTGCCAATGCAGGCCAGGAACCGTTTCCACGTCGTAATCCTCAACGTGCAGCGCGCATCAATCGACCCCCTACCCGCATCATGAATGGTAATGGATTCGGTAGGCGAGGTCAGGGCTCAAGGGCTAGGCCAGTTCAGAATGGGCGTGCGGCAGCAACAAGACCTAACGGACAATCAACGAGAATAACAGGAACTTCACGTACTAGCCCAGGACCGGGAACCTCGAACCGAAGTCCGCGAATGGCGAACACACAAGACTCCGGGATGGGTGCTGACAACTCACAGATTACTCCGTCTAGCAGCCAGGAAGCCCGCAACATTGCTGACAGCCAAGGTGAGCGATACAATTTTCTTGGAAATCCGAATATTTTCGCTCCTCTAGGCTTGTATCTAAATCCCACTCAGGGACAATCGCTGTCCGTCTGTTATTACTGCAAGGCTCCGGGACATCAATCCCGTAATTGCGTGGCTAAATTCATACTTTGGTTAAACGATAAGGTCCTTGCCAAAGATGAGGAATTAGGATGGATAATTCGGGGGCGAGCAAAACCAGTACCGCCTCATGTAAAGGCATCGGCAGAACGTAATTGGAAACCTTTTCTTGAGAGAAATGGGATTCAGACAATTGAAGGTTTGGACCGGTATCTTGCTTTACATGGCTCTCCTTCTTTTGTGCAAAGAACCGCTCTGTGCGAAGCTTATTACGATACCAGGCCAAAAAATCGAGATAGAACCCACTGGCATGATAGGGATCAATGGGGTCCTCATGGACCACCTGCACGTCCATCTGGGGGAAATACCCAAGTGGCCTGGGCGAAACCTCAATATCATGATCGCCCGCGTCGATATGATGCTTCATATTGGACGGACGAGGAGCTAAATCAAGGGGTACGACTTTCAAAAAACGCCATGGGGTGCTGATTGATCCGGTGAATCAGCTCCCAGACAAATTGATATTTCAACACATAAAAACTGTACATAACTCTTCTTTACCCTTATTTACATTTCTTGATATGCCGGATGACTCTCTACAGCCCGATTTTACGGAATTGTTTGGTAGCCAACTGTTGTATTTGGTTGATACAGCAACTGGTACGAAATTCCTAGCTGACACGGGGAGCATCCCTAATTTAATAATGAAAAAGGTCGTTATAACTAAATACCCACAAAGCTGGGATGAACGTCAACCAATAGATATGGAACTGACTGGAATAGGCGGCTCGTCCCAAGTGGACTCCTTTGTAGTGATTGATTTTGATGGACTGTCCGTTCCATTTGTGACCGGATCAGGAGTCCCACTTAATATCATAGGGCTGAAATGGATTGAGGAAGTCCAACAATTACCAGGCATCACTACCGAATTCAAAACCCCGTCTAACGCAAATGAGGAGTTATCTTTAGCATCACTACTTGAAGAGAATCATTGTGATCAGAGTAACGGAACCAAAGTTGGAAACAGTATTAGCTACACTGTAACCGACGATGGGTTGATGGATGCTGCAAACCAAGGAAGCGTGGAGCGAAAAATTACCGCTGACGCAAGTACCGAGATGGTAATCACCACTGGTGCGAACGACGAGTTGAAAATAGCAACTAACGTCACACAGAACCCATGGGAAACTATTAGTGTTGAGACAGGAATACCTGCTAACACCGTTAATGAAGACGTCGAGCGTGGAATCCCCGCTGGCGTAAATAAGGACCTGCACGAGAAAACTGGTCCCGAAGGCTCTTGCGGATGCACTTGTCCGGATAACTGTAAAAATCCGGCCCATAGATGCATGGCGACTGCCACAGCTGACATTGAACGAGGAATGTCCGCTGGCGAAAATAAATACCTGCACGAGAAAACTGGTCCTAAATGCTTTCGTGGATACACTTGTCCGAATAACTTTGATTATCCGGCCCATAGTTGCATGACGACAGCCACAGTAATGAATACTTTCCCAAAAGGTTCAAATGAAGCAGCAATTGCCGGTCAACCGGATGTACGTCCGGACATGTCCGACAAGGAGTCTGGGGATTTTAGGATGCACGTCTCCCCAGAAAAAGGGTCCCCGGCGGAAAAGGAGTCCGTCGGCGTGGCGGTAGGTGCGGGCACGCGCCGAGATCAGAGGCCTACATCGAAGGACCTCACCCTCTCTCCACCAACACCAACAACTCGGTCATCACGAATCTCAAACCAGCCTATGGTTGGGCCAGTTACTACGTACGTTTTACAGAAAGACACTCACTCACGCGTCAAGACGGAGCTCGAAAATCTCTGCGCACAATCTGTAGCGCTGGCCAAACTCCCATACAAACCTCCTGATCTGACGACTCCAGAAAATACCATTATCGCTGAAGATGTCTGGAAAGCTATCTACGCACCGTTCGCGTCCGAACTCGAGGACCTACGGGGCCACCTCGGCGCTCTACAAACCATGAAGTACAAATGCGACATCGAGCTTAAGGATCCCTCGACGAAACCATTTGTGTCTGGGCCCTATAATCTGAAGGGGGAGGGCCAGGCGAAAGCATTGAAAGAAGCGGTGGATAACTTCCTGGACTTGGGCGTCATTGAACGAGGTTTTGCCGAATGGAAGTTAGCTATCTTTGTGGTCCCTCAGAAAATGAATGAGAGACAAAAACAAGAGGACGGATGGAAGCAAGCCTGGAGGGTAGTACAGAATCTTCAACCCCTTAATGCGGCCATAAAATCAATAGAAGTACCTCCACCTCTTGTACCGGACGTAAAGCAGCTCGCCCAAGGCAGAGAAGTGCTTTCTCTACTAGATTTGAAGAAGGCCTATTTCCACATGGATGTAACGGAAAGATCTAAACAATATGTGGGTATAGCCATCAAAGGGATGCATGTAAGATGGCGTAAAATGCCGATGGGGCTTAAAACCGCTGTGGCTCTTTGGAGTGCGAATATGCAGGAATGCGTGGTGAAACCTATCACGGAAAATTATCGTAAATACATGAAGCAAAATGGTCGGTCGGATGAGGAGAATGCGACGCCTATGGAGGCCTACATAGACGACATTTTTCTTAGCACAAAAACGGTAGAAGATCACCTAATACTACTACGCATGGTATTTGAACAACTCGCCAAGATGAAACTGACGGTAAGCATCAATAAGTGTTTCATTGGAAAACGAAGGGTGAACCTTTTGGGGGCAACCTTGACGGGGAAAGAAATTGAGGTTCAGCCTGAACGAATAAGGGCTTTACGCGAACTCTCACCACCCCATAATGTATACGAGTTAAGGGGGTGGATTGGCGCGCTTCGCTATATCTCGGAGCATATACCTGAGTTAAGTTTGAAGCTGGCCAAATTCGATGCGCTAACAGGCAAGGTCCCTGCGACACAAGGACGAGTGACGCCTGTGCTATGGACCGATGAATTACTGCAGGATTTCAAAAGGGCACAAGCAGCTCTTGATGATGCTAAGGTCTTGTACCATCTAGATCCAAATCTTCCCATTTTTGTGGAAACAGACGCCTCAGATGTTGGATTTGGGTCAATTATTTTCCAGACGGAAAAAGGGTGTAAACCTCCTTTCGAAAAGGTTTATCCAATCGCTTATTACAGTCAGAAGTGGGTAACTCCAGCGGCAAAAGCCTATGATCCATGCACGAAGGAATTGAAAGCCTTAAAGGATTCGGTCGAAAAATGGCAGTCAATGTTGAGAGCCTTATCCTTTACAATAATCACTGATAATACTGGGGTATTTGGGCTCCTCAAAAGAATGACGGATAAAGCGAAAAATCCCAGCCCAAAACCCCTAATTCAAAGGTGGCTCAATCATCTCGCAGGATTCCAAATAAAAGAGGTAATTCATTTAAGTACGATGCAAGTATTTACGTCGGATGGTTTGTCTCGATCTTATTGGATGGAAATGGCTGCGGGAGAAGATGATCCACATGTTTGGGCAACAATTCCCAAGAAAAAGAGCGTTTCGTACCAACAGAAAAGACCCCGACCGGAAAAAATACAGCAGACACTGATGTATCATTGTCGTCATGAACTTTGTGACAACTTGGCGGACGGGTTCCATCCCTGGGAAGATATTTGCAGAGTCCTCAAAAAGAAAACTGGGGAACAAATGGAAATGGACGAAATACAGAGCGTCATGCAAAGGTGCGACAGAGCAATAACCTCGGAATATGGTCTGGCGGCCGCCCATGGACATACGAAAGGGACGCCCCCTCCGTACTGTAAATATGAAGGTAACGAGGTGTTGTACCACATGACTACCGAAAACAATGCAAGACAGATAATGTCCGCAGGCATTGAACGAATGAACAGGAGATTCATTCATTTGAGCAAAACAATAACGAAGAAAAGCAAAAAACGGAATGTGGTAATTTGTATGAAAGCAGCAGATCTAAGGAATGAGGGACTCGTATTGCTGCAATCAAACGTACAAGACGTGGTATTGTGTGAAGGCCCTATACCACCCACGATCATACAAAAGATGTAAAGCTGTTTTTGGCAGAGTGTAAATATGTGATATAATAAGGGTGAACGGACAAAAATTCCTATAATGGGAGCAAACGGACAAAACTGAAACGTCGTAACTAGAAAAAATGCTGAGTCAGCATTTTATATCTCGTGTGGAAAAATGAGAGAACAAGAAGAAAAAAGGATAAGTGATAGAATAAACAAGGCGATTGAATTAAAGGATCATGGGGAATCATGATGAATGACGTCAAGTAGACACACGAGTAAAGCGGGCATATACTGCACTAGTTCCGAACTTTTTTATTACTATAAGAACTATGTAACTTGTAAATGCTTGATTGGTATCACGCCACATGGCCATAGTGGCTACATACACACAAGTCAAGTCTGCTTTATATTGCTCACCCATTCATTTTTTATCTGCTCAATAAACATAGAAATAACATTCAACAGTTATGTTGGGTATTGTATATTGACAAATTATCAGATATATTGACAATTTGTCCGCTATTTGCTAGGAGCTAGCCAGTTATGCACAAAGCTATCCGGGACACAACTGGGAGTTAGCTAGCGGCTTGGTGGATGTGTCCACCGTGGAGAACTAAGTTTAAACCCAGTTTAAATGAAAGATCTCCGGGTCGCCATGACGCTTTCATATCCCGCAAATGAGCAAGGTGTCCATGACAATCTAGCTTTTTCATCAGATTTCGAAATATCCTTGTCGATCATCGATGGTCCGTGGCATTGTGGCTGGTCGATGAGGCACATATGCACCTGGAACATGAAATACTGCAGCAGTATATGGTGCACTCGACAATCATCGGACTGGGGCAGTGCAACTGGAAACATTGCAAGGACAGCAATTTGTAGTCATATTGTAAAGCTTCGTATTTGTTTATTACTAAATAATTTATTGACAAGTTATTTGATTTTAGTTTCCAGCACAATTTTGACAATATGCAATATCAAGCATTGACCCCAACAACACTGTTCTGATACTGACATGCTCAAACTCATCAGGATCTCTGATGATACTTGCAAAGTCACGAAGTCTAATTCTCAAAGCCAGTTATGAGCCCAATTTGAGTGCTTGAATAAATCTACCAAGGACCTCTGCTAGTATAAATTACAACATGCCTCTAAAATCTCTTATGTAAGATTCAGCCTTTGCTATTTCCATTACCTCTCGATTCACTGGCAATCCTGTCTACGTCGGCAAAACTGAACTCTGGTAGACCCGTCAACAACTCAGAAAATACAAGCTCCATACATTGCTGTGTAAATTGTTACTGTTACTAGTGACATCAGAAGACTAAGTCAGCAGCAGTTCAGTTAAAGCAAAAATACAGTCACACGCTAAGGCTTCTCAAACAGCTATAATGAAGAAGTAGGGTCTGGATTTCGCTAGCAATGACATGAAATCAGGCATTAGTAGTGTTGCAATAACTAACAACTCATGATTCGCAGTAACGAGTCGCCATAAAGGAAAAACAACTGCAATATTTCTGCACACAATGGTAGCCTTATGGAGGCAAAATTATGACCGCCATCCGTCCATAGGGGGCGCTAAAGCGGTGAGAATCGTCCATTCCAAGAATGCGGTCATCTCATAATTCTGGGAATGAAAGTGTGGCAAGCAGGAGTGCTATCAATGATGCTCGCAATGCAAGTTTGCCATCATTGAGCGAAAAGAATGTTCAAGAATGGCATGATCCCAACATTGAATGTAACGGCCGGAGATCTGAGTCCTGCAGTAAGTTCCTAACACTTTGATGCGTTCTCTAATTTGAGAATAAAGTCTCTCTGTTTTTCAGATGCTCCTTCATTTGAAAGCATTGCTGAACTACAAAATTCTGGCCGTCAACAACGTGGCCTGTCACAAAGTAATGGTAAGTTTATCACATATGATGGTCAATCCAACTTCCCTGTAATCGCATCATTTTTAGCTTGTGCAATGTGCATCAACTCCAGCATCCGCACACAGTGAAAACTCTTTCTCTTTGATGCGTTAAGACAAAGTTGCGGAAGAACCAGATGATGGATTTCCTCAAAGATCATATTAACAATGCCTCCAAAAGAAGTCAATCGAGTGCCCCAATTTTGCTGGAAGATATAATCAAAGATCCCTGTGAAACCTTGTCACAGCTGGAACACCTTTGAACAACGGCAAAGTCTGAACTGGTATGTTTTTGTTTCTCATTCGAACAAAGCGATTGACAGTCTAAATCAGAGGTCTCCGCCGACACTAAGGAATCATTTTTAAAGCACCTACATCACCTTCTCGAAATTAGTTTAATTGAATTGCCAATGTAATTTATTGCAAAATCGCAGAGTCAACGTGACCATGAAATTTATGGTGTGGATGGTTTTATCTAGAATGCCTATCAATCGGCTCATCCTGACTCGAGATCCCAGATAAAAGAACTAAAGATCAAGTCTCAAGCTATCTAACTGTTGCTGGATCTTGCAAGGTAATTTTGTTCATAATCTTGATGCCTATGTGGTGTGACAGTTGTGTCTTTCTATTATTGTACTGTAAGTGAATTATTGGAGGAGGGTTGGTGCGATGACATGCAAAATAAGGTCAAATACATGCAAAATAAGGTCAGTCGCGACATGCAAAATAAGGTCAGTCACATGCAAAATAAGGTCAGTCGCGACATGCAAAATAAGGTCAGTCCGCGCATTAATCCAAATCTATACTTCAACTCCAAATCCAACTCTTTTTCTTATGAAAACGAAATTCAAAATATCTTTCCTGTATAGTAGCCTACTTTCAACAGTGAAATTCCTTATCTATATCCTAAGTCTTAAGATGTTTCAATCAAAAGATAATCATGATTATCTTGATTACGAAGTCAGTCGCATGTAGAATATTATTATCAGTCGGCGCGTAAATCCAAATCCATATTTTAATTAGAAATCCAAGTCTTTCTCTTATGAAAAATACATTTAAAATATCTTTCCTATATAGTAATTTCATGATTGAGATTCCTCATCTATATCCTAAAGGTGAAGATGTTTAAAACAAAACATAATCAGACGATTATCTCGATTACGGGGTGATTAGTCGCATCTAGAATATTAACAGTCCGTGTATAAATCCAAATATTTACTTCAAATCCGACTTTTTTCTTGTGCCACTGACCTTATAGTCCGCAATCTGCATGTGGCGACTGACCGTATTTCGCATGCATCTGACCTTATTTTGCATGTGACTGACCTTATTTTGCATGTGACTGACCTTATTTTGCATGTGACTGACCTTATTTTGCATGTCGCGACTGACCTTATTTTGCATGCGACTGACCTTATTTTGCATGTGACTGACCTTATTTTGCATGTGACTGACCTTATTTTGCATGTCGCGACTGACCTTATTTTGCATGTGACTGACCTTATTTTGCATGTGACTGACCTTATTTTGCATGTCGCGACTGACCTTATTTTGCATGCGACTGACCTTATTTTGCATGTGACTGACCTTATTTTGCATGTCGCGACTGACCTTATTTTGCATGTTTTTGACCTTATTTTGCATGTCATCGCACCAACCCTGTAGAAAAACTGTGCAAGAAAAGTCTGTAAAGACGCCTTCCCAGGTTCCAGTCGGTGTCAGCGAGTGAGAGATAGATTGCAAGTATACGATATCTGCATACGAGAATGACAGGATAAATTCAACCTGTTGAAGCTTGAAGGCTGTGAATTAGAACATTCTTTAATATGATATAGAGCCAACATCAGAGCTCACGGTCTATTTTCGATTTGTTACAAGTGTTATATACTAAACTGTTTGAAAGTAAGCCTGCAACTCGTTTAGGACCATTAATATATGAAAGCTACATGACTTTTTAAGCAAATTTCAGCAAAACGTACTGGTTTTACCAATATTTGGGAGTATAGTAGATTCTAGCAAAGTCAAATTTCTTTCAAATGAAATCCAATTGTCCTAATCGGGTTGGTGTTGATTTTAATATTACAAAACCATGAAGCAAAAAGAAAGTGGCTGCAGCATTTTTATCGATCTCCGCAAAGCTTTCAACACAGTTAACCACAGAATCTTAAGATACAAGCTAGAACACTATGGAATCAGGGTTATTGCAGCAACTCTACTTGAAAGCTATACCTGGCAAACCACAAACAATTTGTTAAACTGGGGACATTAAGAACGACTACCAGAGATATAACTTGTGGAGTGCCACAAGGCTCAGTCCTTGGACCAACTTTTTCCCTCATTTATATTAATGACATTGTTAATGCATCTTTATTCCGCACAACGCTATTTGCTGATGATACTCACCTCTTCATAACCTCCAACACTGTCGATGGTTTGCATGCATCTGTGAATAGGGAACTCCCAAAAGTGTCGAGATGGCTCCAAGCAAACAGACTAAGTTTGAATGCAGATAAGACCGAGATGCTCGTTTTAAATAATGCCAGTCATAATTTCACTGTGAACATCAATCATAAACAAATCTCAATATGTGACTCAGCAAAATATCTCGGCGTCACCATTGATTCCAAATTGTCTTGGAAGCAGCATATTGAATGCACAATATCAAAACTAGCTCGGTGTGTGGGAATAATGACCCGTCTCCAATCTTTGGTTTCCTGATCAGTACTACGAACCATCTACTTCTCTCTTTTCCACTCTCATCTGCAATATGGAATCGTAGTATGGGGAAATGCATGCACAACATTTTTGTGCAGAATTCGAACCCGGCAAAACCGTGCGATACGGCTGATCTCATCTGTACCTTTATGTACCAATTTATCGACTTACTACCGTAAGCATCGAATTTTGCGAGTTGATGAACTATATCGCTTCGAAGTATCAAAAGTTGTTCACAAATATTTTTCCAATAGTCTGCCTTCTGTGTTTGATGACTTTTTCATACCTGCTAAACATGTCCATTCCCATTACACGAGATCCTCGTCTAAAGGAAACATCTACTTACCCCCACCCAATAGCAGCCTAACTAAGAGATCTATCGACTACTCCGGACCTATCATCTGGAATGCATTACCACCACATATCCGTGAATTGCCTTATAATAGATTCAAAAAAGCCCTACTTGATCACCTCTTGTCGTTACACTAACACTGTTGCCCTACCTCGCCCAGACATTGCTTCATTGATCATTTGCTACCATTGTTTGATTTTTTTCTATTTTCTATTTACTAAACATTTTTTTACAGCCAGACTTGTTCAGAGTCAAGTGTACCTGTTTGATGCTGGTGTGTTCAGACTAGATGACCTTCACGGTCTTATCCATCATTCCTATCTAATACCGAATACTGTGCACGCATAATTTATGTACCACCATCACTGCCGTTTGTTATGTATTTTGGTTCGATGAAAATAAAGACTCTCTCTCTCTCTAATAAAACTTGGCCTTGCAGAAACTTTAATAGAACAATGTGTAACGGGATACTTAAGTCATATTTGCAGTCAGGGTTGACTTTGGAGGAGAACTACTAGTGTGTAGGAGTACGCATTGTTTGAAATTAGACTGCTTGTGTTTTTACTTAGTATTACATTGTAACAGTGAAAGGCTACTTGAATATTTAAATGTTGTTACCGTAATTTTCCAAGTATAGTACGCCCCCATGTATAATACGCACCCTTAAAATGGCATGCAAATTCTGGGAAAAAGCCGGTACCCATGTATAGCCCTAGTACGCACCCTGCATTCGCAGTACATGAATAGCTGTGTTTTAGTACACGGTGGTGTTCTGTTTTGCAATGTCACTGTCGAACAATCATGACATAACCATCGCTAATCATTATGCAATCAACGGCATTGTCTCTAAACGATAGTAGAGAGCAGCCAAAGCCTGCGAGGCTGGCGACAATAGTTCGGGCCAGCGACACGACGTCTTGCGCACGAGGCCTATTACAGATGCGATTGCTAATCATACATAGGCTATACAAGTAACGGCATTGCCTCTATACGATAGTAGATAGCAGCCAAAGCCGGCGACGCGACATCTTGCGCACGAGGCCAGGATGCGATTGCTCAGGCCAACGGTTATGTCGTGCACACCAAGCCTGTTGGAGGTGCGACTGATTACGCAAGCGATTATATTTTGCGCACATGGCTGGTCGATGAATTAGCGCGCGTTCAGCAATCAATGAATGACCTAATTTCGCTCGCGTGCAAACGGCAAACCAACTCAGCAGGAGATTGCGTGCTGCGCAGACGACTCTCGTTAATTGGCAACACGCTTTTTGCTAATTGGTAGCGCGTTACACTGATGATACGAATTACTGGGCACGATAGCTGAAAGTGATGCGCGATTGGAAACAAACATGAAGAAAGGTGTAATTTCAAGTTTTTTATCGAGGGAGATTTTTTTCAAGCGTGTTGTTCCCATGTATAATACGCACCCCCCGATTTTAGGGCAAAAAATCGTGAAAATTTTGAGGATTACGGTAAATCACTCCAATAGGCTACTGGATATGAACCCAGTCTGATTCATTGTAGGCTGACATGTGAAAATTATTCATGTTTATTGTTCAGTCTTTAAGCCTTCTACTCATTTAAACAGGGTTGTGGAGTCATGAGTGGCAAATTTTTAGTGACTCAACTTGACTCGAGTCATTTTCTCAAATAACGGAAAATGGCACGACTCAACCTGAGTCAATCTGTGCATTGACCCGACTTACTCAAGTCATTGCAGATGACTCGGACCAAGTCATATGACTCGAGACTCGAACGGCCAATACTGACATTACCACACCATTGTTATTTCGTCTATTAGTACTGGTGAATGAAATTGTGACCAGAAACTGTTGAAAGTGTTGAAAATTGGTATATTATGAACGAGAAGCATTTGATACCCACTTTTTACAACTCTGCTTGTTGTTAACAAGATGTAACGCGAAACTGAAAAGTCAACACGACTTGGACCCAGAATCGATGCTGAATTGAAAATAACTCGACTTGACTCTAATCAAAACTATGTAAGTGACTTGGTTACAACCTTGCCATTAATATAGTAATAGGCTACCGTCGTATCGTTAATGACCACGAGGGCTGTTTAAAAACAACTTTTTTTCCGGATTCCATTCACTGAATAAATTGCCAGGTTACTACCTTGACAGGTGGAGGTGGATAATCCGAGAATTTTCAACGAAAAACTCAAATCACTCCACTTCTACTCGTTGGAATTGACTCAAATTTGTTTTGCATCGTCTTTGAAGACAGCTCAACAATTTCATGGGGTCGACAGAAAAATCAAAAAAAAAATTCTAATTTTTCCTAATGAATTGAACATTTTAATTCGATCTGCGTAGTCTTATACTTGTTAGAATTGGACCAAATTTGGTGTGCAGCGTTTTTTTAGGGTAACCTGACAATTTAATCAGTGAATGGCTGGAATCAGGGAACAAAAGTTATTTTTGAACAGCACTAATGACCACCTCCTGCAGTTTTCCAATGCAGGTTAAAGGGGCACTGCACTCTAAAAATGATGTGGTCTCAAATTGCAGGGCAAAACAAAATAAAAATTTTGGCCGCAGCTGTTTTCTTCAGAACGCCACCGTAATGGAGCTGCAATTTATTGAAATTTCGATAGCAACTTCACGCTCCGACAGCAGTCACGCAGAGATCGAACTTTCTATAGTTGTCAGCCGATGCTATGAAGGAAATATGTCGTACACGCCTTATGTCCTAAAGAAATAGAATACGCTAGGCCCGATTTGTACATAAATCTCCTGACCGAACATCTTCCGTTGAACGCGGTATCTAAACCACGTGTACGATATATTTCCTTCATAGCATCGACTGACAACTATATAAAGTTCGATCTCTGCGTGACTGCTGGAGCGTGAAGTTGCTATCGAAATTTCAATGAATGACAGCTCCATTACGGTGGCGTTCTGAAGAAAATGGCTGCAACCAAAATTTTTCTTTCGTTTTGCCCTTCAATTTGAGACCACATCATTTTTAGAGTGCAGTGCCCCTTTAAGCGTGCTAATCCATTAATTGCCTGTGGCAATACTGTAGCATGTACTTTGTTACTGACCACTTCTGGTGATTAGCAGTTTATAGATGTAGGTTACTCCTTCCAGAAGCGCCGACTTTTATTTTTGCATGGGGTGGCGACAGGCGCATATCCAGGGAGTGTCGAAACCCCTCCTGAAATGCAAAACCCCGTCCTTTTGAAATGACCATTCTGATGCTAATATTCAGTTGCAATTCAACAAGTCGTATTATCAGTGTTATCAATGTATCAATCAGTGTATCATGATATCTCAAGAGTTACTCTCCATCTGGGGACTTGAAAGTACGGAAGTATAGCCCCTGAGCTCCATCTCGCATTGCGTAGAGATGGAAGTTTATGCCATTTGATGTGTGGTAATCTACCATTTTGTCTTAAAAAGAGCGACATGCTCGATGGATTGTACCAAGTTTTCGTAGTATTTTACCATGTCATCTCCAAATTTGTAGCTGAGAGTTGGATTTGTTGAGGATAATGGATTGAAGAACTCTGATATATGCTTTAAGAATCGATAATATTATGTTGGCAACCAAAGTATTGTGGTTTATGAAAACCCTTGCTCATCAATGCAATTTGCAGTTTCACAACGCCATTCCGCCGCCCAGTATCAACAGATGCTGAGTCACATATTATATGACATTTTCATCATATTCCTCTAATCCAGAGGTCTCAAACTCAAATGTGCTTGCGGGCCAGTTTTCCAGTTTTGACGACGCTGCTGGCCTCCGCATTTATATGGGTATTCTATGTCTTTCCAAGTAGGCCTTATCTGGCGGGAATGAATTTTCCTATTGAAAGCGAGCCGATCCAGCAGACTGACAGTAAACACACATCGTCAAAATGTGATTTACGTTTGTATCAAGTTAGTCCTGGCACGAAAAGAATCATCACATTTATAACTATTTGAATAGAATTGTTGTTGTATTTGATATATATTAACTATAAGATATAGACACCATATGGGCGGACAAATGTATGATGCCATCATAACAGCTATCGGGTTATAATTTTCAGCTACTATGAATATTTTGAATCCAACAGATTGATCTGATCTGATATCAAAACATTTTTAAGTTGAGCATTGTAATTCCAATCCAGGATTCGGGTATATACTTCTGATAAGTAGGCTTTTAATCTCATGGCCAAATATCTTCAAATAGAGGAGCAGAAAAAATATAAATATAATATAAATATATTAATGAATGTGTCCTAGTGATTGAGATGTCGGAACGCCGAACGGCCCATTGCTGTTACATCGTTGGAGCGTACCACTACGGTACTCGGTACCTTTAAGTGGCCTTAATAACATGGTTTAGCGACCACAGATGTAACTATCAGATTGCCAATGGTTGCCATAACTATACTTGCTTAGTTAGCGAAATACCAAGCTGCGACCTTCTGATCTATTACTGTTCCCCGATACGCGATTAGTTTGTTGCGTCCATGGTTCTAACAAATTTACGGCATTCCGAGTCACTCCAAGTCCACTCGAGTCATTCATTTTGCCATCGAGTTAGCCCGAGTCTGAGTAATTCTAAGAAAGGTCGCGTCCAAGTCCAACTCACAAATTTCAGTCTATAATCCTCTAAGGGTCCGGTTTTGTCATCATGAATTGGAAATGTGGCGAAATAGTGAATGTTCCACTGCATGGTAGCGTTTGCAATTGATGTGACAGTGAAGTTTGATGAATAGTTTAGGGCTTTCGGAGCAATTTAAGAGGGATTTTTCACTTTATAACCTGAAAAGATATATGTGACTCTTATATTTAGTCAAATTAATAAAAATCTAAAATGTCGTCGCGGGCCGCACAAAATGCTCTGGCGGGCCGCGTGTTTGAGACCTCTGCTCTAATCAGTTTTCTAGACCGCTGAAAATATGTTGAGTTGTTCTACTTTCGCCTTTTCGAACAACCAGTTCGATTTGTGTCAGACAAATTGAAATTATACGATCTATACAGACTACGTCTAAAATCGAAATTAATAATTATTTATTAATTATTTAATTTTGACTGTAAGCCAGAAAACGATAAGAATAATTCAATATGAGCGATCAAAATTTACCAAGATACTATTTTAAATCTTCGCAATTGGAATTGTGTCAGTTAAATTCAAATCAGTCGGTATATATATTCTATAGTCTGTATCTACAAAAAAAGCCTATCCTTCATACCGTGAAGACTGGAAAATTTTTGTGCGGGAGGTTTTTGTTTAACCAGTCTTAACTTCAGGTAATTTTGCAATCAGGACAAAAAAGTTCATCGTTTGTGACTACAGGACACAACAAATTTTGAATTTTTTTTTCTAGTCATAACCCTAATGTACACTGTACAGTGTACCTGATCTGCACAACAACAAAAAAAAAACGATTCGCAGATATAAATCATCCCCGAGCAGGTTTGAATGGAACGTGTCAACGCCTTCTGAAACTAATCAAGTGCAACGATCTCTCACATGATGGTAGAGAAATTATCGCCGACATCGCCTCGTCTGATACGGCCTTAACACGGCATGACAATTCTGGAACACGAAAGACAGTCAAGAATTATGATTACAAACGTGCGCAGTCAATCAGTAATTATCCCTTACCGCCAACACAATGGGTTTTTACTTAGTATTGAGTAGGTCGCATCACGACAATTGGTTGCTGATTAAAACATCGATTTAGACTGCATTGCTGCATTTCCCAATGTGCGTCCGAGAAGCATAATTGCATTAATATCATGGGCACTTGAATAAATTCCAACTAGCAGGCGCACACAATAAAACACTGTTAAACTTTGCGCTCCGAGAATATTTATCACAAAAATGGTTCACAAAATATTTCAAACGCGGCTTGCGGCCCTCATCGATGCAAATAATGCACTTTAATTTATAGAAGGTGAACGTATATTTGGTCGTCAAATCGCGATAGGTAATGGTGTTTCTCAGAGCGCGCGATGTAATCTACGTTTCTAACAATGAGTTGTAATTTGTACATCTAATAAGGATCGTTAGTTTGCTGAAATCAGCATCAGTAAGCTGTGCGAAATACATTGTAGGGATCAATTTTATAGAACTGTACAATCGACCGGCAAGGTTGCGCTGATTACGAAATTGCAGGCATGCCGCAAACCAGCAATAATTACAATTACAGGGTGCCTAGTCGTACCTAAATACCCAGATTCGGCAATGGCAACTAGCACAATTTGTTTAGACGCGGGCATAAGTTTTAATCGAAAAGATACATAATCACAAACAGTTTTGCACTCGAAGATTGTTACTGTTAGGCGAAAGTGTTTCTGCGGACGGTAGCGGGCCTGCATGCGGACGCACTAAATCAAACCACTGACGATAGTGCACATGAGATATCGGTCACCCATTTCGCATACAGATGATTCTCGCTAATTTGCAGTACGTATCATCGATAATACGAATAAGTGAATCGGCATTTGAAAAAATGACGGGATTTCTAGTTATACATGAGAAACTCCCTGGCTACGCACCTGGAGTTTTGATGCTGACAACGGGCTGATTAATATCAGCTCGGGGCCTACGGCGACGAATTAGCTTGCCGCGATCATAGTTTTTGCTTATTGTACAGCTAATTCAATGCAGACTTGGACAACTAGAAAATTTTCAGCTTTTCTGAATTAGATTAGAATTAGAATTAGAGCTCCACAGTTTTTTTCAAACTAGATTAGAATTAGAATTAGAGCTGCACAGTTTTTCCAAATTAGATTAGAATTAGAATTAGAGCTACACAGCTTTTTCAAATTAGATTAGAATTAGAATTAGAGCTACTAAGCCTTTTCCAGATTAGATTAGAATTAGAATTAGAGGTATACTTAGTTCGCAAAAACTTGGAAATGGAATGAAATTGTATATGGGAAATGAATACAGCAAAATGCAGTTCACATCAAATCACAGTGCGCGGTGCAAAAGGCCGTGAGGCGATAGGCGCCACATATTTTTGTTTAATAAACAACGACAATAGCGCATTCCCATAAACATGAGAATGGTTAACTTCTGTACACCAAGCTTGGCTCGATTTTTACTATACTTTAATAAAATATTACTTCTTTTATGGTAACCATGGGCATCGCCCATGTTAGTCAGAATGGCAATGTACTAACATAAAGTTTCAGAAACTAGAATGCTGTTCGCAGACTACAAGCTACTCTAGCAGGCTATATTCGTCATAATATCTACTATGACTGCACGGTGTAAGTAATGCAATGGCGGCTTGACACTGGATTTCCCTGCGCAAGCGGGATATTCTTTTTAACTCACTGCAATAGTGCAATATGCCTCGGACACAGAGGCATTTTCAGGAAAACAATAATTAGATTAGAACTAGAATTAGAGAATACGGACATTTCACAAATTAGATTAGAATTAGAATTAGAGCATACGAACATTTCACAAATTAGATTAGAATTAGAATTAGAGCATGGAAGCATTTCACAAATTAGATTAGAATTAGATTACTGGCATTTCGCTCTAATTTAGTGAAATTAGACAACTAGAATTATCTAGTTGTCCAAGTCTGATTCAATGCAGACCAAATATTTGGTATTTTCCGTTTTCATGTCCTAATTCAGGTAGATGTTTTCTATAATCAGTAAAAGAGGTTATGTTGATGATTTTGTTCCAGCCTTATATTTAACCGGCTGCTATTCGGAATTTTCATTGAATGTCTCATCAATTTTCGAAAAATGTGTGGTTGTATGCCACTGTGAAATAATCAATCGATATTAACGTAGTTGGTTACCGGCAGTTATCAATGCAGGCTATTTTGTTGTCGATATGAATGATTTGTGTGTACTTGACTCTAATCATGTGTATTTTAAAAACAGCACTATAGCCTTTAATATAGAAATATCCTTGACAAGTGATTGGTGACCATTATGCAGGTTGTTTGTCAGGATGTGGTAAGGCATGCTGTGAGGATGCTCGAGGAATTACATCGAATGAAGCGAGATGATGATCATTGTGATTTCGTAATCCAAGTCGGAGATGATGTCTATCATACACACAAAAATGTTTTGTCGGCTGGTTCCGCTTATTTTAGAGCCATGTTGAAATATGACACGCAAGAAAGTCGCGAAAGAAAAGTTGTTTTGAAAGATGTGGATTCTCAATGTGTGAAAAATTGCATCGATTTCATATATTCGGGAAAATTTGAGATTCCTGATGGAAGTATCTTTGAACTTCTTCACGTCGCAATGATGATGCAGCTGGATGACGTAAAGCAAGCCTTATCCAATATTTTAGAGGGATCAATTACCATTGAAAATTACTTCTCTACCAAAAATGTGGCTGATATTTATGGACTGTCGAATGTTTCTTCGAGATGCAGAATATTTTTACAAGAAAACATCGTTGGAATCTCAGACCAAGCTGGATTTGAAAGTGTTGTAAAAAATGACCTTCTTGGTCTTTTGCAGTCGGGAAAATTGAAATTATGGGAAGAAGAAAAGCTTGCGATATCGCTCAAGTGGATCGACAAATGTCAAAGTAGGATCGATTATTTTCACGAATTTCTCGAAGTAATCAAGTTTGATCTAATATCCCCGGCATATTTGCAACAGATTTTAAAAACTCACCCCCGTGTAAGTAACGATTCCGAACTGAACAAGTTATTCACTGGTCATATTCTGAAAACTTCCGCTAAGGCAAAAGAAGATAATGACGCTGACAAATTGATAATTCTTTTTGATAATAACGCAGAATGCCTCCGATCCTTTAATCCAATAACCGAGGAAACAGAAAAGTATCATGATGAAATAATGGATTTCTCAGTGGGTTTTACAGCGATTTCTCTGGACTCTTATATTTATGTTTTTTATAAAGCTAAATCTGTGCATCGACTGAATTTTCTGAGAAAGAATTCAAAATGGGAAAAGATGGATGATATGATTTGCGACCATGGTATGTCTCCAAGATCAGTCTGTGCAACCGTATCCATAATCGTTATAGGAGGAAGCGATTGTATAGATAAAACTGATGTTGAAAGATTTGACCCATCTGTAAATCAATGGTTTCTACTGCGAAACAAACCGTCGGCCATTTCTAATGCAAGTCTCGTGTCATTGGATGGTTCCATCTATTGTATCGGAGGCTGGCGAGACCATGTCACAGTTTCTTCATTCTGCAGATTCACTCCATCCTCATCAGAGTGGGTGGATCTCGAGCCAATGAGATATCCTGCTGATAGCTGTGGTGCTGTTGCTGTTGATCAAAATATATATGTGACCGGTGGGTGGAGTGAAGACAAGACCATAAACAATGTAGAATGTTACAATGTTACTTCAGCCCAATGGACGTCATTGCCATCTATGAATTCATATCCTGGCAACAATACTGCTTATCGCGTCGGTAATTGGATTTTTGTAGTGGATGAGTTGTACGCGACTGATGGATTTGACGGTTCTGATTTGATTGAGAAGTACGATATATTGAACAAAAAATGGTATAGTGTGAAAAAGGCCGATGAATTACTCCGTCTCTGCGGATCTGTCATGGTGAAGGAATATGGTTGAAGCAGGAGGTGGTATATTGTAAAGTGAACTAAATATCTCTGTGAGTAGACTAATTTTAGACATGCTTTGTTGAGCTTGGAATAAGTCTTAGTTGTGCTGAAGCTTCAAAGCGATATTTGATTGCATTTGAAACTCCGTTTTGTTGAGTATGATCTGGTTATACATCTGCTTAGAGACTGCTTCTTTGATTGAGAAAATTATCATTTGTTAATTAGACAATGATCAATGACCCTTTGTCATTGCAGCAGCCCTCTTTTATTTTTCGAAACAAGAAATGGTGTAACATGGAATTGAAAGTATATGAATATTTCTCGTAACGGTAAAAGCCCAGAGGTTATCACAGAAGTATGTGTTACTACTCAACTCCAATAGGATACCATGTGTCCCAATTTAGGAGAAATTGTCCTCCTTTTTCACGAAATCGAAAATGTCCTCCTTTTTAAGACTTTGACGTACTTTATAGCTTTGACAGCCAGGCTAATGGACAGGTACAACCATGGCCTACTAAAAACAGTGGTACAAGTAAAAACCACCATGAATGACCCGAAATATATAATGTGGACATTTGATCGGGCCTTTCTCCTTTTTTATTAGTCAACACAACAGGATTTCTCGGTACCTATTTTACTATCAGCAGTTTTCTAGTCTGGTAATCTGACTTGTGTTTCGTAGAAAGTGTCCTCCTTTCTGAATCCCAATATATGGCAACCCTAAAGTAAAAGTAATGCAGCTAACTTGTACTCAACTACCCACAATTCTGTTCGGCGTGTGCCATTTTATTCTAGCTGGTGTATAGTGTGATAGAGAAATAACAAGGTATTTCAGTTCACATGCTGCTACTTATGTGAGCAAATTATTAACGCATTTATCAAACATGGATAGTTAAAAAATGTGATGCGAGACGACAAGAAATCGACTTCGACTTGTACACGTGTTGGGATTTTGTTGTCTCTAGATTTGACAAGTTGCTTTCATTTCGCGAGAATCAGATGTGCACTGCAGTCCAAATGTGTATTAATTTGTGCTGCAAATGAACCCATGGTTTGTAATTTGATATGCTCGCGGCTTGTTGGTAACATAGCGTATCGCTGGTAATCTGATGTTATAGTATGTGTGCGAAAGTGGAGCTTTTACTGGCATTAAATCCATGAATTACACGAGCTCATTAGAACAGTGAAGCTTTTCTGATTCATTTATTATAGGCCTTTACGCATGTACTTAACGCTAATAAATGGATTCTACCATGGTCAATTTGAAGTACTTGTATTTTTGAACATGTTTTTTTCAATCCCCCTTTTTCTTAGCTGAGTAAACTATTCTTTAAATTATGTCACCATATACAAGCGACTTGGTTCTTGGTGATATTAAACGCTTGCAAGTCGGTGTAAAAGTAATTATGTAGCACAGCTTGTTTGTGAATCCCGCCACATTATGACGTTGCCTGTTTGTGTCGTCATCGATCCTGCATTATTGTGGAAAATTAGCCTCCGGCGCTGATGTAAGATGGTGACAAATTTGAAATCTCAAGATGTATCCTCACGACTAACGCAAAATGACCATTGACCAGGCATGTTTATTTTTCGCATATGCAGAAATTACCAATACCGTAATAGCTATTTTTCAGATTTTATTTTGAGACATTTTGGCATGGCCGTGAAATCATGTTTGTAGACATGAATTAACCATGTAAAATGCGTTGGATTGGGTTTTCTTATCACACGGAAGTCTGGAAACGTGCAGTAATCCATCGCACAGCAAGATTACAAACCGAATGTACAATGATATTGGAGAGCAAATTCGTCTGATACAAAACTGACTGCTTCTGCGATATCTAATCTCAATAGTTAATTCACTAGCATGCTGCACACACACATTACTGCATTCACACAATTCACTATACCGCTTGTAATAGTTATTCGAAAGGGCTAGTTTGGATCACAGCATTCACTACCAAACAAATTGTTGGAAATCACGAACGTGGCTTCAATACTCGATGTATTATGATAAAATGTCCATAGGGCCTCGATCTTAATTTTTGCTTATTGTACAGCTAATTCGGTGCAGGCTAAATATTTAGTATCTTCATGTCCTAATTCAGGTAGATGTTTTTTATACTCAGTAAAAAAGGTTTTGTTGATGATTATGTTCCACCCATATAATTAACTGGCTTCTATTTGAAATTTTCATTGAATGTGTCTGCAATTTTCGAAAAATGTGTGGTTGTATGCCACTGTGAAATTATCAATCAATATTAACGCGGTGGTTACTGGCAGTTATCAATGCAAGTTATTTTGTCGATACGAATGATTTCTGTGTACGTTTACTCTAATCATGTGTGTTTTAAAAACAGCACTATAGTCTTTAATATAGAAATATCCTTGACAAGTCATTGGTGACCATAATGCAGGTTGTTTGTCAAGATGTGACGAGGCATGCTGTGAGGATGCTCGAGGAATTACATCGAATGAAGCAAGATGATGATCATTGTGATTTCATAATCCAAGTGGGAGATGATGTCTATCGTACACACAAAAATATATTGTCGGCTGGCTCCGCTTATTTTAGAGCCATGCTGAAGTATGACACAAAAGAGAGTCGCGACGGAAAAGTTGTTTTGAAAGATGTGGATTCTCAGTGTGTGAAAAATTGCATCGATTTTATATATTCGGGTAAATTTGAGATTCGTGATGAAAGTATCATTGAACTTCTTCACGTGGCAATGATGATGCAGCTGCATGATGTAAAGCAAGCCTTATCCAATATTTTAGTGGAATCAATCACCATTGAAAATTTCTTCTCTACCAGAAATGTTGGTGATATGTACGGACTGGCGGATGTTTTGTCGGAATGCAGAATATTTTTACAAGAAAATATCATGGAAATATCAGACCAAGCTGGATTCGAAAGCATTGAAAAAAATGACCTTCTCAGTCTTTTGGAGTCGGAAAAATTAAAATTATGGGAAGAAGAAAAACTTGCATTATCACTTAAGTGGATCGATAAATGTCAAAGTAAAATAGAATATTTGCGCGAATTTCTCAAAGTAATCAAGTTTTATCTAATATTCCCGCCATATTTGCAACAGATTTTAGAAACTCACCCCCGTGTAAGTAACGATTCCGAGCTGTACAAGTTATTCACTCATCATATTCTGAAAGCTTTCGCTACGGCAAAAAAAGATAATGACGCTGATAAATTGATAATTCTTTTCGATGATGACGCATACTGCCTCGGATCCTTCAATCCTATGACCGAGGAAATGGAAAAGTTCCATGATGCGGAGTTGGATTTCACGTCTGGAGTCACAGCAATTTCCTATGACTCACATATTTATGTATTTTCTGAAGCTAAATCTGTTCATCGACTCAATTTTCAAAGAAAAAATTCAAAATGGGAAAAGATGGATGATATGATTTGCGACCATGGTGTGTCTCCGAGCTCAGTTTGTTACACCGGATCCATAATTGTTATTGGAGGAAGTGGTTATACAGAAAAAGCTGATGTGGAAAGATTTGACCCATCTGTAAATCAATGGTTTCTACTGCGAAACAAACCGTCAGCAATTTCTAATGCAAGTCTCGTGTCGTTGGATGGTTCCATTCCATCTATTGTATCGGAGGTTTTCGAGATGGTGCCGCAGTTTCCTCGTTCTGCAGATTCACTCCATCCTCCTCACAATGGGTTGATCTCGAGCCAATGAGATATCCTGCTGATAGCTGTGGTGTGGTTGCAGTTGATCAAAAGATACATGTGACGGGTGGGTATAGTGAAGATATCATCAAGAATGTACAATATTACAATATCACCTCAGCTCAATGGACTTCATTGCCATCTATGAATTCATCCCATGGCAGAAATACTGCTTATCACATCGGTAGTTGTATTTTTCTAGTCAATGAGTTGGGTTACTCTGATGACGTTGAGAAGTACGATTTACCGAACAAAAAATGGTGTAACATGAAAAAAAATAATAATAATTTGTTCGAAGTTTGCGCATCTGTAATGGTGAATCTATAGATCAGTGGATCTTAAACTGTATGATGTGTTGAAACTACTTGAACGTATTTAGCAATCTGATTTGAAGCTATGTTGTGGCATCAGCGAAAATGGTTGTATGCATTATACGGAGTGACAGCTTAATTCATTGAGAAAATTGTGAGATTTGAGCACAAATTTGAAAGTAGGCTACAGTTTTGATGGTTTAAGTGAATAAAGTAAAGTATTTACGGTCCATTTGAATCAATGAACTGTTAAATCATATTCAATCCATCACGCGAACTTCAGCTAACCCAGTGGCTCCCAACCTTTTTCGACTCATCGCCCCCTTTTCAAGCTCAACACCGATCATCGGCCCCCAAATTTTGTGAACCAAAAAATGGGTTTACAAACTGTAATCACCGGCTGATTGACTAAAAAAAAAGTCAACTTTTCGGCTCGATGTTGAATTTTACACTTTTGCAAATAAATTTTCGTGGGTTGACTAAAATAGAAAAAAGTCATTTCTCCGACTTAACTCCAATATAGCCGTTTTAACGCGTCATCGCCCCCTTTGCTATTTTCGCCCCCTTTGTCCATTTTCGCCCCCCTAGACCGCCAAATATCGCCCACGTTGGGAACCACAGATCCAACTTCTATCCACAGGTTGTCAAAATAGTCAGTTTCGTTACTAAAAAGAAAAGTTGAATTAATGCTTTAAATTTCCAAGACATGGCAAAGCTATTTCGAGCGAAACAAGAAAATGAATGCTCTTGAACAGTGGCTTACTACCTGGTGTCTGTGAAGCATTTTCAATCGGTCAGTGGTGGCCAGTCGGGCCATATAAGTTGTGATCATACTTGGGTAGTGATATATCTCAACTTTCGTTTGCTGTATTATGTTTAGTTCCGCAATTGTGGCTCATTATAATTGAACACTAGTCGACCGTGACAGACATCGCGCTTCGCTCGTAGTCGCCAGGCTTCACGCTTACGCGGGAGCTTAACGTTGTTTGCTGCATGTCTTTATCCTTTCAGATCATAGTGTGATTGGGGTTATTACCTATTAGCCTGCAATAAAACTGTAGTCACACTAATACTTTGTATTGCGTGGGATTTAATGGCGACGAGGACAAATCGGATATACTATCGCATCGCAACGCAACGTAACCCCAATGTCGGAACAAGAATCCAAAGCTTCAATCAATCGATTCGATCCAGAACATCATCGCAGCAATGTTCATGACGCATTCTGTGAGTTCGTAGGCATGTTTCATTATGAATACGATGCAATAGCCAAAGAACCTCCCGCCGCAGTGCAGGACAAAGAGGGCTGGATCGAGGGCCATAAAACAAAAATATTCTTGGGTCGGTTTTCTTCACGAAATTTCCAGAGAGATTTTGAAGATACCGTACCAGAAAACGACCGTAGCACACTTAAATTCAAAGATCTGGTGAAATGTATGAAGGACCGGTATGAGCCAACCCGGAACTATACTCTTGCGAATTACAAGTTTCACCGTCTGTCTCAGGAAATGGATGAGAGCTTCGACGGATTCGTCCACCGCTTGAGGCATGAAGCAAAGGCATGCAAATTCGTATGTGAGAATGCAAACTGCAATGTCTTCGACATTATGATCAGGGATCAAATAATAGTCGGCGTCAAATCAGATGACATACGGACAAAGGCGCTCAAGAACCAATAGGATCTGAAAGCCTTGATAGAGAACGGCCGTAAGATAGAAGCGGCTTCACACTCCGCCCAGTTGATTAAGAATGAAACTGAGGCTGCAGAAGCGGCTGACATTTGTCGTGTGAATTCCAAACAACGCTATCACAAGCATAGGGGTTCAGGTGCAGATGAACAATGCAAGGGTGGTTGCAAGACATGCTCCTCTAAAATCTGTGAAGGAGGAAAATCGTGTGTGGCAAGAAACATGACATGTCATAAGTGTGGTAAAGAAGGCCACTTCAGAGGATCATCAGCATGCAAAAAGAAAAAACGTGCGGAGGCAAACCGCGTAGAATCAGAAAGTGACGTTAGCAGCTCATCAGATGATGACGCTGATCTATCAAGCGATGCCATCTCTGATGCGCCGCGAAAGAAAATGCAGAGCAGAAAAAAGAAAGGCATCAAGAGAGTCAACCAATCGCAGCCTTACCGCAAGGTGCGTAAGGTGTCTAAACCAAGATACCGTGTGAAGGTTGCAATGGCAGGAAAACCTGTTAAGGCCTATCAAGACACGGGTGCCGATTTGAATGTGATGTCGGCAAAGAGGGCAGCGAAGCTTAAACTACGTCTCCGATCCACGAAAACGTACATAAAGCCTTATGGGTCGAAGCCAATCCAATGCAGTGGACGCTACGAAGGATTTGTAACTTTCAAAAGTTCTGTGGTGAGTGCTCGCTTCTATATCGTACCTGGTAAAGAAGAGACTCTACTTAGTGGGCGATTGTGTGAAAAGCTCGGCATCATCACATTCGATGGCGACAAGGAGACGGAAATGTCTCGGAAAGTGAACAGGGTTGCGAAAGTGGACAAGCTAAAAGCAGATGTGATGAAGGCATATCCATCTGTGTTCACAGGCATAGGAACACTGAAGGATCATGAAGTTTTGTTCTATATCAATCCAGAGGTGCCACCAGTGGCCCAAGCCATACGTCCAATCCCTTTCCATCTGCAAGGCAAGTTTCAGAATCTAATATCACAACTGGAAGGTGATGGAATAATCGAAGAGCACACAGGTCCAGCGCCATGGGTTTCCAATCCTGTGCTTTCGCCAAAAAGCGATGGCAGCCTACGCATGACGATCGATCTGAGGCAAGTCAACCAGGCGATCAAGGCTACTAACATTCCTATACCAAGAGTGGAGGAAATCAAAGCAAGGCTGGCAGGCAGCATAGTATTCAGCAAACTGGACTTTGAATCAGCTTTCCACCAATTGTTGCTGGATGAGCAGTCGAGAGCAGTCACAGTATTCCATGCTGGCCATAGACTCATGCCTTACCGAAAACTCACAATGGGTGCAAAACCAGCATCAGGCGTGCTCACGAGAGCTCTGATCCCGCTCTTTGCTAATATCAAAGGGGCCCATGTCATTCATGATGACGTCATCATATCTGGAGAGACTCTTCGGCAACATGACGTAGCTCTCGAAAAGGTCATGAAACGCATCCAAGACGCTGGAATGACCCTGAACGCGGACAAATGTGTTTTCAAGAAGTCAGAGATACCTTTCTGGGGTATGATAGTGACTAGTAAAGGTATTAAACCAGATCCGGAGAAGGTCAAAGCTCTGGAGGATGCTTCCCGTCCGAAGTCAAAAGAGGAAGTGATGTCATTCTTGTGCTTCGTTCAATCATTTGGGGACTTCATCTCGCATCTCTCAAGCAAAACGAAGCACCTCCGCCAATTGACTCAAAAGCATCAAAGGTTCAGGTGGACATCAGAATGCAGCAAGGAATTTAAAAGCCTAAAAAAGGCTCTTGAAGCAGATACCGCACTGCGATTCTTTGACGTCCAGGCGAAGACATACATATTTGTGGATGCTCATGTGTCAAGCTTGTCTGCAATTCTGGCCCAAGGTCCAAGCGCAAAGGAATCTAGTATTGTGGCGTTCGCAAGTCGATCCACACGACCGGGAGAAACACGGTATCCGCAACTAGACTTGGAAGCCATGGCAGTAGACTTTGGTTTGAGAAGATTCCGCCACTACGTCACTGGAGGACCGGAAGTACTGGTTATAACGGACCACAAACCGTAAGAGGGCATATTCAAGAACCACAGGAAAGGCTCTATCCGTACCGACCGTATCTAGATGCGGCATCAAGATTTAGCCTACAAGGTGGTGTGGGAGAAAGGTGTTCTAAATCCAGCTGACTACCTTTCAAGGCATGCCCAGCCAATCGAGTTTGCTCCGCGTTCATGGCAAAATGAAGCATGCAAGTTGAAACGCACTGTTCTCATGATCCAACATGCACCATACGCGGAATCGCTTTGGGGGGACTTTAAAAAAGCATCCGGAAGGGTCATATATCGAAAAATGACCCAGATCTAAAAGTATTCCGTAAATTTCAAGATCAGCTAACCATCTCGAATGGTTTGGTGCTGAAACAGGACAAGATCATTCTCCCAGAAAAGCTCTGGGAAACAGCTATCAACAAAGCAGACCAAGGAGGTCATCCAGGAATGTGCAATCTGAAGCGACGCATCCGCAGTCACTTCTGGATCAAAGGCTTGAATGAGTTGGTGGAACAGAAAATCAGATCCTGTACGTTGTGCCAGCAATTTACACTGCCAGGCAGCAAACAGCCACAGAAACTCATTATGCCGCCTAAACAAACCTGGCATGAAGTCAGCATAGACTTGTTTGGGCCAATGCCGGATAAACGTCACGCAGTGGTGGTGCAAGACCTGACGACACGGTTTCCTGATGCGACAATCGTCAAAAGTACCGCAGCTAAGCATGTTATTCCTGCAATAGCGAACACATACGCTCATTATGGTCAACCTAATACTCATAGGACTGACAATGGCCCTCTGTTCAATTCAAAAGAATTTGCTGAATTTTCAAGTAAGCACGGAATCGACCACAAAAAGACGTATCCGTACCATCCACAAGCCAACCCTGTAGAGACTTTTATGAAGCCTCTGGGGCAAGGCGATGAAAATTGCATACGCGCAAGGTGTGGACAAACAAACGGCACTGCAAGATTTCCTCATTGGATACAGATCAACCCCCCACATATCAACCGGGGAATCGCCAGGGGACTTGATGTTGAAAGGAGGATTCCGAAACGACTTTCCAAGGAAAGTACTCAACAACAACCAAGTACAGAAGGCCTTGAACCAAGACCGTCGAACGAAATTACAAAGGCAACAAGTTACCAACAGTTCAAATAAGCGACAACCGAAACATTTTCTAATGGGGCAGCAAGTCATGACCAGAAACTACAAAAGAAGCAAATTTGACCCCATATTTGGCCCTGAGCTCTACACTGTCGCGGAGATCTTCAGTGACGGCGTTGAACTGATCAAGGCATCAACTGGTAAGCGGTATCGACGTCATTTCAATGATATTAAACCTTACTATGGAAATGGAAATACGCTCACAAAACATGTGCATGCCAATCCGCCCATTGAATGGTGGCATCCGACGGCGGACGAAGTTGAATGTTCGGTAAGCCAGCATCCTGAGGAACCAAAAACCGTGTCCGAGCCGGTGATCGTCTCTCAGGAACCAGAGGCGAATGATGAGGAGCCAGCGATCATCTCTCAAGAGGCGAGCGACGACGTGCCGAACACTCATCCCGACCGCACGGCTTTGGCCCTAAGCCGTCTGGCCGATTTTAACGCGCCCGGTTTTCTGGAAATGTACTGAGCCTATTTGTCTTCCTAAAAGGGGGAAGTATTGATATATCTCAACTTTCGTTTGCTGTATTATGTTTAGTTCCGCAATTATGGCTCATTATAATTGAACACTAGTCGACCGTGACAGACATCGCGCTTCGCTCGTAGTCGCCAGGCTTCACGCTTACGCGGGAGCTTAACGTTGTTTGCTGCATTTCTTTATCCTTTCAGATCATAGTGTGATTGGGGTTATTACCTATTAGCTTGCAATAAAACTGTAGTCACACTCATACTGTGTATTGCGTGGGATTTATTAGTTGCCTAAGCAGTGAACATTAAATTTGCGTGGTATATTCATATTGAAATGAACCCGAATATTTTCAGCTGACACTCGTCAGGGGTAATCGTCAGCAACTAGTAGAGAAATGGAAAGAACAATGTATATCAACAATCGTATCACAAAATATGACGTCACCAGCATGAAATTTCGTGAATGAGAGAGCGTTCAATGTACTATTTTTAGGTGGTACACGAACTCCTTTTGTTGACAGATTTTTGGTTGGTGTATTTTGATCAAGCATAGCAATGGCAGATAAAGCTGTTCAGATGAATGCAAATTGCACTTAAAGCTAAATAACATATGTTTTTAACATCAGCTCTATATATTGGCATTATTTGTGAAGGCGCTTTTAATTGGGTTTTATCGTATCAGCTGGGCTTTAGTGTTACAGTAACTAGACCAAAACGTCTGTGAATAATGTGTAAACAAAAACATGCATTCTTGATTTTCGAATCCATAGTGTAGTTTTGCTGACACTTCAAAGTGGTTTTTATTAAGATTAGACACGCCATAGTAACTTATTCATTTCGATTGCGTATAAGTTATGTTACAGATCAATCAGATTTACAGCTCTTTTGAGTGATAAAATTGTTGAATGTTTTAGTGACACATTCAAGAGTATCGTTTCAATGGTTTAAATGACAGAAATGAAGTTTTTTCTGGTGACACGTTGTCGCATTCTATTTGAATCAAACGAATCCAGCCTCTAACCCTGACTGCATCCTACATCTGGCCTGAGGTGGCCAAGATGTAAAGAGCGACTAGTTTTGCCAGTAATCTGTTCAAGTATAAGGTGTCTGTAATATGACCACTCAAGTAAGGGTCACCAGTTATAGGATTAGAAGTTTAGAACTTTGGAAGTTCTGTTTTTTTTAGATTGCTTAGCAGTAAATACCTCTGGGCAAGAAAGCGTGATGCCGGAAGTTGTGTATCTATCTGTAGGTTAGTGGTCTATACTCCAATGTATGTATGATTTAAATCTGACTTGTATAGTTCATACCTTTATATTACTCGACGAGAATTGGGCGTATGGGTGGAATAAGTATACTGTTTAGCATCAAATAAATTTGTGTCAATTTTTATGAGGTTTCATATTCCATCTATATGGCTGACAGTTATCGACGTAGTTTAGCAGTTTTACGTACCTATATGTGAGCCATACGAGTCCCCGTTGAAGGTCTAATGAACTCCATATTCATTTCTCTATTGGGAATTAATGGTGACTCAATCTGTAGTTGCAAAATGTAACGACATGAATAATGCCTAGTACTCCGGAAATTAGTCAAGACTTTGTGGCTTGTATCGAATCACCTCCGAAAATCGAGTGATTGACTCAAGTCACCTTTAAAAATCGTATGACTTGACTCAAGTCAAAATGTGCAATGACTCGATATGACTTGTGACTCAGATGTAGTGACTTGATCCCAACATGCAGCGCAAAGGTTTTTTGTGTGTATTGCCTTCTTTTGATCTGACAATAGAATTTTTTTTGTGTGTATGTGTTGTGTGTTCTTTCTCAATGCAACTGGCTTCAATTATGTGTACGACCTGATTAGCTCGTTACACCACTGCGACCTATCTCTAGGCATAGGGACAACTGCACACTGATCGTTGTTGATTACTTTCCACACAACGTACAGTATTTAGTGAACCAATTGCAAATTCAAATGTCTTTCAACAGTGCATTCTTATTTTTATTGACTCGAAAAACTTTTCACATGCTTCTTATCATTCTCATTATTACATCACAATTCGCCATTTGGTATTGAATCCAACTCTGTTCTCTATCCTTCATCGTGCCGGTTGCTCTGGATTAGAGGCAGGCGAAAATTTCTTCGATTCAATAAAATACGACTGTACTGTTGAAAGCCGTGTCCAAGTTCTGTACCATTAATGAGTTGCTGGTATTCAAATTAAAATGTGTTCTTGTTCACCACTTATAGAACGCATATATATTCCACTCAAATTGAGTACATTGCACATGCACATATTTGTCATAGCGTAAGTTTTGTAACGGTTATTCATTGTGAATATGAAATTTTAAAACCGTTTTATTGTTTACGAATTATTATTTCTATTTAACTTCACAATCGTATGCTTCACTGTGTAAAACGTTCCGATTATATTGCGATGGATTTATTAGTGAATTTCGTTGATTGATTCGGCATTTCCAACGAAGCCTGCCGTTCCGATTCAGAATTGTCTCCTAATAGACACTTACGCGACCTTTGACACGGACCAATCAGGTTGCAGCAGGATGTAAACAAAGATCAAGCCCGGGCAAACTTACAATGAGCTCTTATGGAGAAAGGGTGAAAAATGAAGATTTTTAGCAAAATGACATTGAATTGGGGATAGCTGGCTTTGATGAATGGTAATAACGCATAGCTAGTATGTTTTTACAGTGTTCTAACCTAGAATAAACTTGAATGGTGGCAAGCACGCATCAGCATGGTGTGTCCAAATGCATGGAGTTTTGACAATTTTTCGGATTATAAGCAACGATTGTTGTATACTATACTACAAGATTGTGGTAATGCGTATTTTGACGATTTCATAGGCTCAAGTCACGAGCAAAATTTTCAAGCTTATCTCGTGTTCAGAAATATATGGTAGAAAAATATAGCTGCTGCCACACAGCACAATTTTGGCGTATATTGATGATATGATGATGATATTGATTGAAAGCTACATGGAGAATCTATCGGATTTTTGGATTTGAGTGGAACAGTATTTTATTTTACCTCCGCGGAGAAATCTACGAAGTATTTGATGGAAGGCTACGTACACGAGGGATAAAGATTGAGGAGACAATCCTCTCTTATTGTGGAAGCAATATTCTATTGTGAACAGCCAATGTTATCACAATTTGCAGAAAAGTGAGATACCACACCCAATGGAAATATCTCAGAAAATGTAGTATTGATTCACCTTGCACTTGTAAGTCAGGGTAAGTAAGGAAACAGACATTTCCTCAGAGACTACGATGATGCAGTAGATATTGTAACCATGATTTATTTTCAGATTATAGGTTCTGATATATTATGGTTACCATACGACATACGTCCTTTAAGAGGATTTGTCCTCTTTTGACTTTTTTGAAAGTGTGTCCTCGGAGGACGCCCTTTTGTCCTAGCTTCTTTTGAGATTTTGTCCCCGTTTTTGAGAATTTTGGTCATATTCATAGCAAATTCGACTGAGATGCCATGCACCTGCTCAAGTGAAGGAAAAAACAGTATTTTGGTCGCTGGCGAGAAAATTGACATTTTTTTTGGTCAACCGCCCACAAAGTAGGAAAAATTTACCATTTTTGAGAATTCTCATCCGGTTTTGCAAGTCTGAAAAAGTGTCCTCTTTTCAGATTTCCAAAATATGGTAACCCTATGATATATGCTCTCATGTATATGCATGGATTAAGACGCTCCAACACCTGAAGCTACAAGGGCTGAAAGACATACATTGTGATTTGCATCATCATCAGTGAGCTCCATCGTGATTGCCAAGCCATCTCTCGACCGTACTCGCTACCCATCAACTCCTGCCTCAAGGTAGATTTTGGTGTATCTAGTGTCTTCGGGTTCATAACATTTCACCCACACAAATAATCCTACAACATCTGCACCTGGAAAAATGTTCATTCAACAAATTGGGCATCTAAATGAGATTCAATGCACACCACTGGAATGAATGCACTGTTGGTACACACTGACCATGGAACCGCGCAATTAGGATCTGTAGCATGCTATTAGGCATTACAATATTCGCAATGGAACTGAATTTGCACAATTGCCAAATATGTTGCGTCATTCATTTTTAATTTTTAATCTTGAATTAGAGTAAGCCAATTAGTCCATAGTTGATACACAATGTTGCATAATATGACAACGGACAAAATTTTATACTCCTTGATTCTTCCGATCAGTTGTTTAATATGAATACGATGTCTCGCCATCTTTCTTGTTGTGGAACAGTTTGGCCCTGACATTTGACGGTGTGTGGCAATCATGTGCAGGAATATTAAAATCTAGATTTAATTTCTTGATTTCAGACTCAATGGCAAATCCCTTTTCTGCCATGGTAGCATCTCTTGGTGCACCATAGCTCCATGTGAATAGTTCTCGCACAAAAGTTAGTGCACCACAATCCATCAATCCTTTTAAAGTTGTATGTAATTTTATTGTGACTGTAATCGCAATGAGCAGGGCGTTTTTTTCTTAATCAGTTCATTACAGTCAATAATCATTCTAGATTTGAGAATTCACGAATGAATGCAAATGGTGCATTTTTAAGAACCACATCTTTACATAGCCAAATCGAAATTTCATGAAGCAGTTACATACAGTTCACCCAATGGTTTAACACTATGCTTACTACAATGATAGAAATTTGACTTCAGTAGGATAAGTCGGGCAATTCAGAAAGAATTTAATGTAGTCCAGTATGTAATTTCATCAGCTTCTCCACATCTTTTGACACTATGGTGCTATGAGAGCTGAACTTCACTAGCAATAATTGTCCGTCAATTTGTAATTTTCTTGGACGAGTTTCCTGTTTTGTGCTTCTATACTTCTTCCAGAAATTTGATTTTCTTGCGTTTTATCCATCAACTTCCTCTTTCTGCAGCTTCATAGAAGATATCCATCAAGCCTGCACAAAATATATAATATGTTTGTTTATTTTACAGAGCAACACTGCTGTGCAGGCACCTATCAAGGCGTACTCATCCGACTCATGTCGACCTCTACCAATGTCATCAACTATCCATCTCATTATTGAATATATTGCTTTCAACAATTTCTATCCATTGCACACCATCAAGCACTGGAGTGGAATAATATGACACACACCTAGTTTCAGTTTGGACTCATTTTGAAACGCAAAATTGTGTCTAAATGTGACGATTCAATATTTTTGGTACAATAATGCATACATCATTTTATTAATAAAATGAGAATTCAGATGGCTATAGAAAGTCCACATGCCTTTATCCAGATTTTACATTCTTCCGTGCATGTTATCGGCTCTAGGAAAGGTACAAGCGCACACCAGGAACGGTCTGGGTAGCAATCTCCAAGTTACACAGGCTATTAGCACAGTGTTTATGCGGCATTTAACCTGATTGATTCAATACACGAGCTAGAGCAGAAAATGACGATTTCAGCTGGGAACGGATCATGTTCCCTAACATATATTATATTAATATGTTGATTATTGAATATGCAGACAAGTGCCCAGTGTAACAGTAATTTGCTAGATAATGATACAGACTGGACTATACCATATACCAGGGTTGTAACCAAGTCACAAGGCTCTGAGTCAGAAGTCAATCTCACTTTTATAGTTTTGACTCGAGTCATTTTCAATTCACCACCGAGTCAAGTCCAAGTCATCGAACAGAGGTCCGAGTCATGGTATTATGACTCGAGTCCAAGTCATTGTGCTGACTGCTCAGTTTCCAGTTAAAGTCTTGTTAAACCCACTTTTATACCTCTGTTTGGTGATATCGAATGGTTTCCATTTATAATATACTAATTTTCCTCACTTTTAACAGTTTCTGGTCGCATTTTCAAGTACTATAGTACTAGGCTTACCATATTTTGGAAATCAAAAAAGAGGACACTTTTTCAGAAATTTGCAACTTGCAAAACCGGAGTGAAATTCTCAAAAACCGGTTAATTTTTCCCACTTTGTGATCGGTTGTCTAAAAAAAAGATCATCTTTTCCGCTCAGAGCTGAAAATACCCTTTTTCTCTACACATTGCCAGGTGGATGACTAAAAAAAAAAAGGTAAAAATGTCATCTTTTCGCTCAGAGCTAAAATCACCGTTTTTCGTTTTTCAAGCTTCACTTCTGTGCTAATATGCGGCATATCACTCGCAATTTGCTCTGAATCTGCCTAAATTTTCAAAAAAGAGGACAAAATCTTAAAAAAGAGGACAAAAGGGCGTCTTCCGAGGACACTTTCAAAAAAGTCAAAAAAGAGGACAAATCCTCTTAAAAGAGGACGTATGGTAAGCCTATATAGTACCAATCGACCGAATCCCAATAGGTTGGTTCCTTTACTATTCTTCGAAATCGCAATGAAATGTCGGTCTTGGCCGTCTGAGTCTTGAGTCATATGACTTTGGTTCGAGTCATGCGCAATAACTCGAGTCGAGCCATTTCCGTATTTTGAGAAAATGACTCGAGTACTCAGAAAATCGTGACTCGAGACTGACTCGAGTCGAGTCATTACAACCCTGCCATATGCGATTCTATAAATAGAACACATATAACACCGAGTACACATAATGAATACCCCACCTATCCTGTCTCAAGATTCCTCTAATACATGCTATTCGGTACTAAAATCTTATAGTATTGCATACGACTAAGGATAATACAGCAATAGTTGCTTCATCCTAGCGTTGTTAGAAATCCATTAATTTGGACATGCCATGCTTATGCGTGCTTGCCACCATTCATGTTTATTCTGGGTTAGAACACTGTAAATACATACTAGCTATACGTTATTAACATTCATCAAAGCCAGCTATCCCAATTTCAATGTCATTTTGCTAAATATCTTCATTTTTCAACCTTTCTCCATAAGAGCTCATTGTAAGTTTGCCCGGGCTTGATCTTTGTTTACATCCTGCTGCAACCTGATTGGTCCGTGTCAAAGGTCACGTAAGTGTCTATTGTGAAGTGCCAGTATCTGAGTTGTTGTAGTTTTGTCTGTCTGAAATAGTAGACTCAAATTATGCTATTTTTCAGCTTTTTCATTTTTAATTTCTTTTGGTTGTTTTGGATCAGACTCTCAATTTTGATTTCGAATTACTAATGTTCATTCATGCATTCCTCATGACAACTAGAGTTGTTCAAAGTACATGCTGTAGGCCAAGGTGTGCCTGATTAAAAGACTACTCCAAGTCGTTTCGGCACCCTCCTATCTTTTCATCATATCGCAATCTTGTGGTGTATTGTTTCGGATTAAAAATTTAATAAAATGATTATGATGAAGTAGTCAATGATGGTAGTAACTACGGTAGTAGAAGCAACTATGTAAATATCTATCAATTAAAAGTAGAAAATGAAGATCTGTACCGCAGCGAGCAGTTCAAAAATTAGAATTGGTTATAGCAGCTTGCACCAGGGGTGACTAGGCTACTTTGAAAATTGCAGGATCCATCTTCGCGACTCACGTAACATGACTAATGGCAATATAAATAAGAAATATGTTCAATTTTGGAATATATATGCAGCTACCGTGTCACAGTGGCTATTTCTTCCTGGTGTTATGACAATTTCACATCTAAATTTGATGCAAACATTTCCCTACTCTTTGCAAAATCCAAAGTGTATGTAGGCCTATATAGTAAGTTTGTTTGTGGCATTCATGGTGTTTGTCGACTACTATGGTCTTTTAATCTACACTAATTTGCATTTTATTCCGTAACTGACTACTTGTAGCACGGTCCACTGCTAGGCTTTTTTATAAGACACCGCTTACACTGATGAGGTGTCGAGGAGCCTAGATAAACCTCCGACGCTTAGGCAGGAATTCTGGAGTAAGTAGTTTTGTTCATAATTCAAATCAGTTTATTGCTAAAAATTTCATCATTTCAATACATCACAAGACTGCGATACTATGAAAGATAGGAAGGGCTGACTAGTATTGATTAAGTAAAAAGTTGAACTCATCTAAAAATAACCATTGTGAGTAGATAGCTTAGGTGCGCAAAACCTACCTTAGTATGCTGAAAATTTAGAAGTACTTCGTTACTAACCACATATTGTAACTGGGTTTGATGGACACCGTATCATAGTATTGTAAGTTAGTTTCGGATTTCCATAGGTTTGTTACAATAATAGATATTGTGTATTGGACGCAAATTTCAATTTCGACTGTCACATAAAAGTCTCTGACAACTCTTTCCAATCTACTTCTCAAAATCAACCCTTTCTGTCACTACTTTGTAAATTATATTGCAGTTATTTTGACACCTCTTTAATTTTTGACCAGTGACCGCCTATGATCGAAAGTCTTTTTTGTTTACAGTTTAAAATGGTATCGATAGAATTCTAATTGTTGCTTGATTACATAATAGTGACACTGAACTTTGTTTCATCACAATTTTTCAGCATATGTAACATAACTAATTTTGTAAAACGTATTCCATCTGAGAAATGCCCATGAAGGAATGTTCCTTGCGTGCACGATTCCATGAAGGCATCGGAAGACGAAGAGCAGTTCTGTGTCATCACAGTCCTGGCTTATTGAGATGAAATCAAGTATCATAATTTTGTACTGATAGCCGCATCTGCCTACATCCGAGCCATGTCTTCGGGTGATGCAAAGGAGTCGAAGACTGGGATTGTCTCATTTCCAGACACTCATAGGAAAGGTAAAGTAGTGGTGAGCGTCGACGCTATCTGCACAAGCGGCCCGGGTTCAAGTCCAGTCGTCGGAGGTTATTCTGGGCTTCTTGTCCCTCGAGTTGCAGTTCTTAACAGCGACAAAAAAGCCCAGTGAAAAAGATGGAGAAAGAAAGAAATAGCGACAAAGAAAGATTAACATCGAAGAATATTGTGACATCGGGCTCTAGGCTTAGGTGGTTACCAGATTAAGAGATCGCAACTGGTCGTTTCGGCATCCTATCCAGGACCGAAACAGCACTTGATAAGCCCCCCCTCTCCATAGGGTGATGAACCGAACGCCAGACACCCTGTTTCTGCCATATTCGTTCTAATGTTAAGTTGGGTCAGCTCATTTCACCTCATTGCAACTCGTGATTGAATCGGTCAATATGATCGGGAATGCATACATGGCCTATAACTTTATATATCTTACTACATCCGTGGTGCGGTGATGGCCGATGCCGAAGTGCCCATGTGCCCATTTCTCTAATTATGCGTATTTTTTCTTGGGGGAAGGGTACCAAATAATGAAGACAATCATGCCCAGCGCGAACAAATTTGGAAAAATTGCATAAATTTTCAAAAAACACCCCCCCCCCCAATTGGAGGTTGGTGTGCGGCAGTTACGGTCCTGCTTCTATCTGTTCATTACATCGCATTATGTGTATTGTATATCGCATTGTTCATGGTGTGTGTGTCTTGGGCAGATGAAAATATAATTATTGTTATTATTGTGAAGCAACTCGAAGCATGAACTATATCTAATCTGGGATAGTCGATTTTTCTTTGGGCTGCATCACTGATTTTATGATAGTTCTATGCTTTTCAACGTGCAAATCGCTTTGAATTTCCTATCGATCGACTATGTTCTCTTCCACATTTTGAACAATAAAATAATATTGAAAAGTAGTGACTCGATTTGAGACAATTTGTGTATTGACTCTACTTGTACTCGAGTCATTGCGCACTCGAAAAATTTGGATTTGAATAAAAAAGTATTTTTGGTGAGCACAACTATAATAAATAAACAAAGAATCGGTCACCGTAAATACTATATTATTCAAATCCAAATTTTTCGGCGGCAATAACTCCGCTTCCACTGGTTGGAATTGAACCAAATTTGGTGAGAATCGTTTATATAGACATCCCAACACTTTCATTGGGTGAACAGAATATTTTCTAATATTTCATCATTTATTTTTATATAATACATTGAAACTTTCTTCTCCTGTAGCAAAGCGGTTACTGGCTGGAATTGAACCACATTTTGTGTATAGGCTTAAATTAGGTAACCTAACAATTTTATCAAGCAGCTAGTACGATTTGAGAAAAAAGTAATTTTTGAAAAGCTCTTTGCTCAGTAACGAAGTACTTCCAATTTTTCGAAGTACTCGAGTAATTTTTATCTACTTCCTGTACTGCCACGGGTAGGAACAATTTTTCGCTTCTGGTACTCCGAGCGAGATAGTGCGATGGTTATGCGTCCGGCTTCTCGATTGGTAGGTCGTGGGTTCGATCCCCGGCCGGGTCATACCAAAGACTCGAAAATTGGTATACGCAGCAATCACGCATAGTATGGAGGAGAATAAAACGGGGGCGCAGACTAGATGACCTCACGGCCATATCGCAACTCCGTCGTCAAAGCATCTCGATGGTGCAGGCGAAAAAGAATATCATATCTCTCTCCCACTACATCGAGTCAAGTAGAAGTAATACTTCCAATGAGAAAGAGACAGTTTTATTTAGTAAAAGTCCATTCAAAAATAAAATACGAGCTGCAGCGTTACGGTCCTTGGAGACTCCCGCGGATCATCCCGCCAGCTGCATTGATGTAATACAAAAGTCTTTCTAGTCGTGTCTCGGGTCACAAATAAATTGAAAACAGGTCGAGCAATAGTAGGTTGGGAGATCGGGAAATTCAGGGTCTGTTTTCGAGGAGAGCCTCTCTTTTACCAAGGTGCTGTTGTTCAACGTGCATAATGGGCTGGGCATTCGCGAAGGTGTGAAACCGCGAGCTGGCTAAAATATATTGGTTAAATGGGCCGGTGATAGTGTAGCAAGACGAGGACACAACATTGTATGGCGTCAAAGCTAATGGCATTCTTCTGTTCTGTACCAGATTAAAATGAATTGTTCACACCCAACGACAAAATGTAAGGGACCGTGCTGATTGCTCAAAGTCAGGGGCAATGTTCCCTCTAAGCTGCGCAGGTGAGCAAATGCGCAGTGCTGACACTATAGAATGTAAACGTTTACATTCTATACTGACACGGTCTCGGCGCACAACATCGAAGTTGCGCACAAATAATCCGAAATGATGACTCTTTTTTTAGTCGTTACGCACTTTTGTCCAAGGGTCTGCGCAGTGAGTTGGTGAGTGTGCGCCCTGCGCGAGCTCGTCAAAAATTAGAAGGGAAAATTGATCAGGGGATGAGGATCCAGTCATGCGCGAGTTCTTAAAGTTACCATTGAAGGTCGACACACAAAAAGTCGATCAATATTGGGTGGTAGAATCACGGAAATGACCGAACCCTGAGATTCACATTTCCACTTCTGTATGACTGTTCCTACAGATTATCATAGTAGAATTGGTGTGGCAAGGTAGTATCTGATGTTCTGGTATCGAGCTTCTGGCTGTTGCAAGATTCATCTGCAGTAGACCAATGGTTATAGGTAGGGCTGGGCACAATGATTCGAGTACTCGAATCTGAATCGAGTACTAATTTTGATGATTCGAGTCGAGTAATAAAAGACAATTTTTTCGAGTACTGAAATTATACGTATCTTGTCACTGACAGTTAATTTATCAACGAGGATTATAGTTTTCATAATATTTTCCACTGTAGAAGCCTTGAAACCTTGATTAGTCGTGTCCCAACATGCGAAACATATAGTACAAAGCTAGGAATGTTGTTGGAAATAACACATTTCCGAAGTACTGATCATCCCACAACATTTGTCACAAAGTTCAATGAAAACGGTATGGTCGAAAAATTACCAAAGTATCTTTAAAGTGATGGATAACAGACATTATATTCTTGTTGTGTCATAAAAGGTACATATAATTTAAACGTCGACATAGTATATTCTGTTATGACGTCATACTGAGTGATACTCGAATACTCGACTCGAAGCAAAATACGTGATTCAGAATCGAATCACTTAGGTACTCGATTTTGCCCAGCCCTAGTTATAGGCCTATTAGGGTTACCCTTTGGAAATCTGAAAAGAGCAAACTTTTTCAAAATATCCAGTCCTATGATACTGGAGTAAAATCCGGAAAAACTGATAAATAGCCTACCCGACTCCAAAAATGTTGGCCTACATTTTAAGTTACTTTACTTTTTTTTAAAAAGGGCAATTTTCCGGCCCACCTTACACAGTATACACAGCTGACTTACGTTGTTTAGCAATTCTATGAATGCGTGAGCTATACAACGCATTCTTGCATGTCCATTTAATTATATATTCTATCCTGTATGGCGAATGCAATGACTTAATCATACCTCGTATTTCGAAAAGACAATTTAAATTGAATTGTAACTTGACTTGACTTGACTCGACTTAACTCGAGTCATTTCCAAAAATCGAGTGACTCAACTTGACTCGAGTCAAAATGTGCAATAATTCGAGATGACTTGTGACCTGAAGGTAGTGATCGACTTTATCCCAACACTGAATCGATTACTTCGCGATACGGATGGTCTCATCTGTACCTTTAGGTACCAATTTATCGCCTTACTGTTACTACCGTGAGCATCGAATTCTGCGAGTTGATGATATATCGCTTCGAAGTATCAAAAGTTGTTCACAAATATTTTTCCAATGGTCTGCCTCCTGTGTTTGATGACTTTTTCATACCTGCTAAAAATGTCCATTCCCATTACACGAGATCCTCGTCAAAGGGAAATATCTACTTACCCCCACCCAATAGCAACGTAAATAAGAGATCTATCGACTACTCGGGACCTATCATCTAGAATGCATCACCACCACATATCCGTGAATTGCCATATAATAGATTCAAAAAAGACCTACTTGATCACCGCCTGTCGTTATACTACTAACATTGTTGCCCTACCTCGCCCAGACATTGCTTCATTGATCATTTGCTACCATCGTTTAATTTTTCTTCTATTTTCCTTTTTAACTAAACATTTTTTACAGCCAGACTGTTCACAGTCAAGGTGCGCCTGTTTGATGCTGGTGTGATCAGACTGTAGATGACCTTCACGGTCTTATCGATCATTCCTATCTACCGAATACTGTGCATGCATATTTTCTGTACCACCATCACTGCCGTTTGTTATGTATTTTGGTTGGATGAAAATAAAGACTCTCTCTCTCTCTCTCTCTCCAAAAGAAAGATGACTTTTTCTCTTTTGTGGAATGACATAAACTGAACATTCGTGAACAAAGAAATAGTGCGATATCATATCGGGTTATTGATAGCAGAATCGTCGAAATTTCAAATTCCACTACTTATTATCACGCAGTGGATAGTAGCGGCGTGTGTTGTAGCCTAGTATAGTTAACTAACCTACGTAGGTAAGTTAACTATAGTTGTATCATAGCCTTTATAAGATAGTCGTTACACTCCATTGTTCCCGGCGGTAAGTATTGGCGGGACAGCAGCACCTAGCGGTGGTTGTGTTAATCTTTATTTTGGGCGACGGTTGTCCTTGTAACGGCCCTGTGGATATACAGCTGTATCACTCAAGTATCAGCTGTATCAGTCAAGTACCAGCTGTATCACTCAGGTATCAGCTGTATCACTTCCAGTATCGCCCAGGTATCACTCTGTAATAAGTTTCACTGCGTCTGGATGCGCGAAATAATCTGTTATCTCTCAAATATCAGCTGTATCACCCAGGTACCTCTCTGCATAAAAAGTATCACGTCAAGACTACGTCGGGGATGCGAAATAGTCAGGTATAAGAACAAAATGGTATCGTCTTTTATCGAATTCGTGTCTAATATCGAAAATAATGCTGTACTGAAAATAACCGAGAATTCCCTTAAACCTCCACAATTCGTATTCTGTTCAATAAAGAGATTCGCTTTGATTCCGTTTCATTTATAACCATATGTCTCGTATCAGTACAACAGCAATAGTAGCAGCAGATATTTCCGAGGTACAACATCCGTGTATAAACAACACTATGTAGCATACACCTGGCACCATTTCGAGCTTGAAAATATAGTCCAAGAGTAGACTCAAGTTAGGTATGTTGCAATGACCCGATCATGACAAAGTCATCTTTGTACCAGTACTTCAGTGAATATAAGGTCCTACTGAATTATATTTCCTGATCACAGCTTTATGGTGCCCTTTTACATCATAATATTTTTCACACAGGATAGTGGACAAATCAATGAATCTGGCAGGCAACTGATTTCGGAAATAGAATTCCACATTGTTTTTTAAGAAAGTTAGTTCTGGATAAAAACAGGACAGCATTTCTTCGGCAGACGATTAACCTCCGTCTATTCAACAAGGCTATATGAATAATAACGATTTTGACGTTTTCTTGAATACTCAAGCACCGCCGATTGCTATTGCTTTGCATCTCACGCAGCATTCAAGAACGTGTCACACATATTCTAAAATTTCATCATGGAGATAGGGTGTTAATTGTGACGTTGTTTATCGGCATAGGACTGGACGTGTTGCAGGCAATCAAAACTTCGGCAATGTCGCAGAGTAGATAAGCAACGTCTTCTGCAGAATCCGAAAGTTCACCAGTTCGTCGGTCCCCAGACAAAGGTCTCCTTTGTCCTGAATGTGAATATATTCTTTGACGATTTACGACGAGATGAGTAACATCCGATGGCCCTAAAATGAATGACCGAGCATATTAACAACAACAGAGGCTATATTATTTGGTAGAGTGATTGCATCTTTATCGGAACTGTAAATGCAGGTTGTAACGACTCGAGTCATAACTCGACTCGAGTCACGATTTTCGGATGACTCGAGTTATTTTCTCAAAAAACGGAAAGACTCGACTCGAGTCAATCTGTGTATTGACTCGACTTGGACTCGAGTCATTGCGCATGACTCGAAGCAAGTCATTGACTCGAGATTCACACGGCCAAGACCGACATTTCATTGTAATTTCGAAGCCAACACACTATTGGGATTTCGTTTGTTGGTACTGGTGCTTGAAAATGCGACCAGAAACTGCTAAAAGTGATGAAAATTGATATATTATAAATGCAAACCATTCAATATCACCAAACAGAGTTTAAAAAGTGGGTTTAGGAAGACTTTAAATGGAAACTGAGCAGTCAACACAATGACTTGGACTCGGACTCGAGTCATAATATCATGACTCGGACTCGATCCTCTCTTCGCTGACTGGGACTCCGACTTGACTCGGTGGGAATTGAAAATGACTCGACTTGACTCGGGTCAAAAATATAAAAGTGAGATTGACTTGTGACTCGGAGCCTTGTGACTTGGTTACAACCCTGTGTAAATGGGAAATGGCATGAATACCGGTACTCATTGTAAACACGAAAAGTTGTTTCGGCGAACGGCGCCATGATAATACTGTGGCTAGATAACGCAGTAACTTGGAGTGACTAATACACTCAGATAAATATCCGACCGAATAGTGACCAGAATATCAGACCAAATAGTGGGCAAACCGGAATCATGTTCATGGTTGTTCCGCAAAACCCATATCCGCTTTGTTTCAGACATTCTTCTGCAACTAAATTGCAGTCTACCATAAAATAAGACAACTCGGTATTTTACAGATGATTTGAAGTTGAGAAAAGTATTACTGACATTACACACCTATGAATAACACCTTATGGCTGAAAACTACCTGGGAATATCAGTATTTGTTCACGAATTGCAACCCAACGGCGCTTCTTCAATGCACGATCTAAATCAAGCCGATGTCAATGGTGCAACTAATACATGATTCCCATGAGCATGATAGACAGGTTGTGCAGAGTGAAATCGATATGCATGTGGTCTTAATAGGACTGCATTCAAGTACAATTTTGAAAACATGGCTATTTTGTTGCAATAGATTATCTCTACACGGCCGTTTTCAACTGATAACGTCACAAAAGCTACAAACCGGTGTCGTGGTCAACATTACATATCCAGTAGTAAGGAGAAATGCCCCGTGGATCTTTGGGGGGTTTTCGGGGATAGAAGATCACGATGAAGATGACCAAAATTGCTCATAAAAGTGTTTTTATGTACTAAACCATCATTTTGGTCACAAGCATCGAAGTTTCCTGACAATTTTTCAAATCTGAACAACCCTAATGACCAGCAATAGCAACAACATAAGGGTACACAACAGTTGGAGATGGTAGATGATCAGTACTGACGTACGGTATCATTACTCGTTGTAAAAACAACAAATTTACAATATTTTGGCGATCGATGCCTTCACATTATTGCTAAATAACGCATTATTATAATCAATACTTACATTACAAAACAATTCCATAAGCTCTTCATCTGATATATCCATCGTAAATAGTAAAGATCTACCTCCGGCCGTAGGCAAATAATACCGAGTTGTATGAAACTGCTTCGATGTACCTCACCACCACTAGGTGCTGCTGTCCCGCCATAGTTAACAATGGAGTGTAACGACTATCTTATAAAGGCTATGGTTGTATAGTATGATTGAAGGACCATCGCCAAGCCATATGTCAGGTTATCACGAGTCAGCTCCCCGCCGGTGGATGATAATAATCAACTCATTGCCTACTTTCAAATAAGCGTAATTATTGATATCTTTTTATGTTTATAGTTAAATGGGGTTTGAACTTTACTGCTAGGCGAGATGTATGTACAATGTAGAGGAGATGTGGTACCGATGGATCAAAAATTGCAAAATGATTTCGGGCCCTCAAATCTTCAGCCGAGAATAGCGGATCTTTTGGTGTCTCAACACTTCGATACAAGCTTTGATCGCGGACATTTATATGAATATCCGCCTTTTCAAAAAATATTTATAAACGTTTAAAAATTGTTGCTCGAACGTGTCATCGGTCCCCACCCGGTGGGTCCAAAGGCCCGTGACCATGGGACCTATGAGAAATACGCTCAAAAACTCAATTTTGTTAACCTGTTTTGTTATGTACTATAAGCTAAGCTACAGAAAGCCAATGAAGAATGTTTCGTCGCGACCTTCAAGAATAAAATTAATTATATCAACTCAAATGTTGGCATAAAACCATGTTTTGATATACACCTAAACTTACAAAATTAATGCCACATACATATTACCCGCAAATCGACATTTTGACTGTCAAATACCTCGTAATAGCGATAACACACCACAGGAAACTATGATTTACAGCCTATTAGGGATGGTGTGAACCTCTGAAAGGCTCAGGTTCGTGTGAACGCGAGCCTTTTTGAAAGGTTCTGGTTGAACGTGAACGTGAACCTCATGACGTCTGGTGACGTAATATTGCTAATTCGAGCCCTATCTTTTAATGAAGTGATAGCCTATATTAATCTACACGATACCTAGCGATGACTCGGGCCAGCCTATATATATGTAGGCGAGTTTCTGTTGTTAAGTGATTAGTTGGTCCATCTATTTTGCTTGATTTGGCTATGGTACCATGCATAGGTCCCCCACCCCATAAATATTGTAATTGACTTGAAAATAGTCCACTTGAGGATGGTATTGATTCAAAAAATATGTGCCATTATATACCCTGATACAAGCCCTATACTTCACATCAAAAATTATGGCGGATTTGTTAGTCTGAAAGGTGATATAGAAAAATGCAAATGTCGATCCAAATTTACTTTAGGCTACACCCACTAAAACGTAAATCATTCATCACAGACCCCATAACTCACGCAGGTCGATTTTCTTTTTGCATGTGAGGAAAGATTCTGTCAGCATGTAATTGTAGACAAATTCAGGGAGTGTAATCATGGAATTTCATGGAGAATTTTTCAAGTATTTTCGGTCCCAGAGATCTATCGGCACCACATCTCCCCTAAATCTGATAAAGATTTGAAATTTTGTACACGTCAAATTAAAAATGACGATTTCCATATCGATGCTTCAAGCATCAACCAATGCTAGCTGATATGAATCAGTACTGAGCTGTCCTTTGCCTTTACTCGTAACGGCAGCTCCCAATATCTGGGTTAGTGGATTGTATGCAATAGGCAGAGATGGGCACAGTCCGGTTCAGGAGCCGGAGCCGGAGCAGGATTTCATTGATTTTTACCTGGCCGGACACGATCCGGATTTTGAAATGCGGTGACTGTCGAATTTTAACCGGATTTTTTGCTGCATTACGGTTAATTAGCATTGTTCTGGCAGGATTTTTTCAGATTCCGAACTGGACCTTCACCAGCCGGACTCCGAATCTCACATTGCCAGCCAGATCCGGATAGATTCGGATCCCGAAATTTGGGAATCCGCTCATGTCTTCAACCCAAAACTCGAGGGCCCTCGGATCTTTATTTCGCAAGTCTCTATTCGACATTTGAACGTGCCGCCATAGATAGTGGCTATTATAGCGACCCGCTTATACACCGTGTATTAGCCCGGAGCATGGACCGGAACCAGATTGGATATCCGGTCGGATTTTTTCAATTTTGGCCGGACCGGAACGGAGCCGGATTGCAACTTTTTCTGATACGGCCGGAGCTGTGTCGAAGCCGGATCAGTAATGTAAAACCCGGGGCGCGAAGATTTTACGTCAATATGGTATAGGCTACATCTCCTGCGTAGTAAGAGTGGAAATGAAAGCACAAGAACTGAGGCCTACGACACCTTACGTTATACCTAAGTTATCGAAGGCCCCAAGAGAAACAAATAACTTTATGAATGAAAGTAGAAAGGTCTGCTAGACGATATAACTTCAGCGCACGTGAGTAGTTAGTATGATCGGTCGTGAGGTGGGTGGGGCTCTTATGGGCGCGGTGGCACGGTGCCGCGAAAACTCGTGTTGGCACGGTGACCCTTTTGACCCCCCCTTCCGCTCGCACGGTGCCATTGTGTCTTATGGGCTCTCTCACACGGTAACCCTTTTCGGTATAGGGATCGCTCACACGGTGCCGTGAAAACTGGTGGTGACATGGTTACCTTTTCAGGTATAGGCATCTCTCACACGGTGACTCTTCTAGGTATAGCCATCTCTCTCACGGAGCCTCGAAAACTCGTGTTGACAGGTCGTACTTTCAGGTATAGGCATCTCTCACACGGTGCCTCGAAAACTCGGGTTGACAAGTCGTACTTGTGTGGGTATAGGCATCTCTCGCACGGTGTTGAATATGTATCAAGTAAATAGTCACGTGATTGACTCTTAGTTAATGTGTATATTACAAATTATTATATATGACCGATTCGAGTTAATCCCAACGTTTACGGTGAGTACGACAATGATATATCGTTATGTCTTACGGCGGGGCGGCATGCGGCTATTGCGTCTTATGGGTGCGGCCGTGAATCGCCCTTTCGGGTATAGACATCTCTCGCCCGATGTTGAATATGTATCAAGTAAATAGTCATGTGATTGGTCCTTAGTTAATGTGTATATTCCAAATTACGGCGAGTACGACAATGATATATCGTTATTCTTATGGACGCGGCGATGATTCGTACTTTCGTTGATAGAATGCTAGCGGCGTGTCGTACTTTCACCAAAAAGGGTGTGAAATAGTTTGCTAAATCTAGGAATCAGTCGCTTGGTAATTAGTTTACCACGGAACCGGCGTAGACGGCAATACCAACAATAGCCGCGTTCACATATTAACACTCCAAATAGGTGTGAAATAGTTTGCAAACCCTGCGTTCGCTGACAAGATAATGTCTCAGACATACGCGACTTGATGTTACAGGCATATCGATCGCTCACGCGGTGAAATTTTCGTAAGCAGTTTGGCACAGAGCTTGATTTCACTCGTACGATTTAATAAGTAACGAATAACAGACCGCCAGTGTCGGTAACTTGAATAGCGACAAATTGTCACTTATTTCCGCTGTAACCCTAATCCTTTGTGAAGTGAACGCTTATTCAAAAGGGTGTGATATCATTTTAAAATCCTACGACACTCACAGGGTAATGCTTCAGACAAAGCGATCCCTCATGCCCACTCACAAGGTAATATTTCCGTAATTAGTTTGTCACAGAGTCGTCGCAGACGGTGATTCGTAAACCAACAATTTGACACTTTCTGGTATGGTCGCTATATGTTTTTGACACTTTGTCCATGTTTGACTTTAGTTGTATGATAAGAATCATGCGAATATTCAAGCAATGTATCAATTGAATGAAATGAAACTTACTACCAGAGGTGGTCAGTAACGAAGTACTTCTACTTTTTGGAAGTACTCAAGTAGTTTTCCTCTACTTCTGGTACTTACTCAAGTAGATCTGATTTTCTCTACTTCTACTTCTACTTCATAATATTTTGCGATCTACTTACTTACTTTTCGCTATTTTCAGTTTGTGAAGTAGAAGTAGTTCAATCCCCCAATACGAAAGATAGCCTGAGGGATTTCGGGCTGTTTTCACGGAGTACCAACATTTAATATTCATAAAAGTCAATTAAAGCCCAGAAATTGTTTTCCACTTCGCGCACAGTAGTTATGGGGTGACAAATAGGTTTGTACGAAAGTATCAGTGAATATAATTTAGGTACCGGATTGCTTGGTTTCGCTCTCATCGTATTGTCGCCCATATCAAATATTTCATCACAGTAAATATGGCCCACCATAACGTTTGAAACTACCGTTTCGCAATCTAGCAAATCCCTATCATTTCGTAATTAGCAGCCCATGACGTGTCCTGCTAATCTGGAAAATCCGGCTTCTTTAAACGTTACACCTGTTTTAGCAGATCACATTTGAAGTTTTATGGACAAAAGACATGAAATATATTTTCCGCTTTTTAGAAGAGGTCATTGTATTTCACTTTCAATTCCGAGTATCATACTTAGAGTTCTGATTACTTTCAGTTATTTTGACTGCAGAACATACATGTTGAAGCATAAAAACAAGCGTAGTATTTTCCGAAAATGAAGTTACACTAAATATAACTTTTATGATCCACAATATTTGTTTTTAACGTATACTAATCGGGCAAAGTGTTGAAACCGTATCCGATACAGCTTCTACGTATTGCCCTTCGCCTAAACTTGGGGCCTTATAATATGGGGTAGGGCGCCATGCCATGATATTCTCAAAAAAGGGGTTTTCTAGTAAACAAAGAGTTAGTATCACATTTTTATATCAATACTATAATTTGCATCCCATGATGCGAAAGAATATGCTTATTCTGCCGAAAATTGATACCTCCTGGTATGCATTAATACGAATCAAGCTCTCTGCACCTTCCGCATAGCTCAATTTGCAGCTTTTGACAGTCCATGCGAACGAATTAAGACTGTTTTCAAAACTACTTACTTACTTGAGTAGATTTAAAGTCACTCAATTCTACTTCTACTTCAAGTAGTTTTATCTGGCTTATGGAAGAAGTACTTCTACTCGTACTTGAGTAGATTTTTTCGTCGCTACTTCTACTTCTACTTGAGTAGCTTTCTTGACTACTTTGACCACCTCTGCTTACTACACAGCTCAAGTTGATTCGTATTTGAATGTGTTGATCCGGTACAATTCTAATTAATTTGAGAAATCTTTTTAACGTGATCTTTTGATTCGACCGTAACCTGAATATTACTGACGCCGACTTTCAGTCACATTGAATTATTCACACATTCCACGCCGCTGTTTTAACAGTTATAGAATCAATACCAACTATCTCTAACCCGATAATATTCAATCATTTTGGTAATTTACCAACTTTAAGTCCATTCGCGGATGTACTAAAGGTAAATCCAAACAATCCAAAATGAAATATTTGGACTTTGACATAGTCTGAATTGAAATAGATTGACAAACATGACTACCAACTTTCCCGCAGTCCCATTTCGATATTATATGCACATTGATTTGAAACAAGTAATGAAACATTGCAACTCTATTCGCGATCCCGCTTTCCGTTTGTCAAAGAGATATTTTAACATCTTACCATACTCAAAAGAATTCTTCACAACATTAACAATTGTTAAAAATCTAGTTTTCACTTACTTGATTATATCACTACAACTCACAAACTTGAATTAATTCATCCTGGCTGTATTCGTATGATCGGTCTTTTTTATTCGATTGTAGAGGTCGTTACTATTCTGAAGACAAAGTATTTACTAATCGGTACATATACGATTTGACTTGGACATATTATATTTTGAGTATACGAGATTTGAATGTCCGAACAATAACTGAGAATTAATTTATCACAATTAAATCCGTATATTACAGCGTAAAAGATATTGGGGTGTCAGCAACTCTGTACGGTCGTAGTTACAACCACATTAACTAATCTACCCAGGCAACTCGTCATGATCATTCCTGAAATCAACACAAATATGACCACTGACTTGAGTTAACCACAAAACAGCATCAAGTTTTAAATCCACTTGTAGCTTACGGATTATTTGAATGCTGGTTATGTTTTGTTGTAATTGAGTTAACGGAAATACTATTACGTCTCGACATCTGACCATCTTACCATATTCAAAGAATCAACCACGAAAACATTGTCAAGTAAATCCGTTAACCGACCAACTCAACAATATCAATATGAAAAACAGCCAAACATACACGAATCCATACAAGCACTAAAACCTAAAATCCATAACAAGCCTGGTTGTATTCATATCCCTACATGTCTTTTTTATTCAACTTGAAAAGTCGTTACTATTCTGTAAGACAAAGAAATTACTATGCGGTATATTTTGTAAGATAAAAGTAATTACTTCTCGGTGCCCGCGACTTGAGATTAACATAATATGTTTGAGTATGCGAGATTTGAATGTCTGCCCAACATGTTGAGAATTCATTTCTTACAATCGAACGCAGGTGTTATATTGAAAATTATCATGATGTAAACATAAGGATTGACACATTGATTTGACATATGTAATAGTTGATCATGACTTGACTATTAAATTATTTGCGTTAATTAGACCCGGCGTTGTGGTAAAGATTATTGTGACAGCAACAAACTTTTCAGTACCATTGTTATTAACATATTGAGTTGTAAACTATGTGTGTCTAAAATGTTCTCGATTGGAAAATTATTCAGCCTTGGTACAAACCACGCAGAGTATTGTGGATATCAGGAAATATTTTACAAATGTCTGCAGTAAACAAGACTAAAGATGAAACAACAATTTCCTTTGTTGAACAATAACCGGTGCAATACTTTATTGTCGGTGAGAATTGAAACACTTTCGCGCATTACCTGGTGTCAAGATATCACACTAGGTGAATTGACATACCACCATTTGATTAATGCTTAATCCGTTCGCATCATTTCTCACTCACTTTGATCATTACAAAAGTAAATTGGAATATGTTTGCCAGGCACCACCTATTCAACTATACTTGAGTAATACAGAAACCTCTCAGCATTAATAAAATCGAAATGTGCGCTACACTGAAATCTACAAAAATGTGTTTGTATTGCTGTTCGTAGTAGCGATATCGATTTGAACCTCCATCATCTAACCAAACTACTGAGAGTCGTTGTCAATTTACATGACGTTCACTGATTACATACTAGAACTATTTGTGCAACGCACACGATCAGAGAAATTGGACATTTTTCCATTGCCATTCGTCAAAGTAAATGTCGTCACAATAATCAGTCACTAAAAGACCATATACTTGTATGTGATTGAATCGCCGACAATTAACTCGGTAAATCAAACCCCTGAGAAATTTCACTCAGTCATTGGATAGGAAACAGCGTCGCTTAATCGGTGTGAGTCGTTTTTTCTAAATACTAATCATATCTGTCCAGCCAAGAACAATTTTCACTCACTTGGGTAACGAAACCAGTGTCCGATATCAATACAAGATATTTTCGTCACACAAAAATAATCAACTTCACTCGATATTCCCGTACTACGAAACTGTACAAAGGTTACATGTTTTTGTATGACATGGAATTAATACCGATCGAAGTAACCGTATTGGAGATAACTTTTAAACAAACACACTCTACGTGGTTAACATTCTCGTCGATTCTATTGTGATTAATGTATACTTCATGTGATCTGGATTCATTTCGATATGGCTAAACATTCAACCTCGACGGATACGAATTGTCACACACTCAAGTAATATCATACCAAATAGTTATTTACAAGACACAGAAAATTTGTTTTGGTCGTTTCGACTTTATTACTGGAGATACTCATCACTTCGCTTAATACAATCTAGATTTAAACTCCATCGAACCTTTGGTGTCTATCGTTTTGCTGGATACGAATTATGTTAGTCTAAGAGTACACAATTTTCACTATCTTGGGTTATGAACTCAGTGTGTTAGCGATCATTCAATATTTTGTAGTATCAACTAGCTACTTCGTAGGATACGGATGATCATCCTCACAACTCTTACAAAAGTACGAAGGATATTTACATCACACAAAGTAATCGACTTTACTCGATATCCTCACACTACGAAACTGAATGGTTGGTTTGACTCTACAAACTGTTCTGATGTCACAAGAACTTTTTCATACGAATGGTTACGTATCTAAATATTCAAATAATCCAACACACGACTATAGCACTTACAGAAATATCATAGTTCTTGTAACAAGGTTGTATAAGTATAATGTTTATCGTAAGTCCTACATAGCCATGATATCCGTCCGAGTTTGACTTTTAGAAAACATTATACCGACATCGCGACATCTTTCAAAATTAAAACCACGGTGACTGCTTCAGAGACCTACCAATGATATTGCAGTAATACAGTTACTTCCACAAAAGAGTATGTATTCGACTTACTTACCACAAATCTAACGCACAAAACAATTTACTTTACTAACGAGAAGCACCGAGCCTCACATCAAAACAACTAGAAAGTGGAACTATATTAAAAAAACGTCGCTAACCTTTGTGCACCAGCTGTAAATCACACAAGCAACATGTTTCAAGATTCTGGTTATTGAAAAACGTTAAAGTGTTTCTCCTGCACCAAGTCGCTATGTTGACGAAAGCGTATATTGTAATACCATGATCGATTTGCATTCGTTGGTCACAAACTGTCACTACTCTAAATAATTATTTTTCACTCAAATACAAAAGCATACTTGTCGCCAATCGTTTTCATCAAGCACGAGTTCAAGTAGCTTACTTACTACGACATGAATTGTTATTTTTATGTTGTGTAAATAGGTAATAATTTATTTTAGTAACACTACATCAACATCATCGAGTTGTGCGAATAGATTTACATGTGGTTTCAATCGAAGTACACAGCACGGTCTAATGTAGATTCATCTCTATTGTACAGCAACTCGGTAATCGAAATGCATTAACATTTAAACAACGATCTTGGTTCGTCACGCGAAAAATATCTTTACTGTCGCAACACTCTGATACTCTGCACAAGATGTGTAAATCCTTTTCACACTCACTAACGGGATACCGATGTCAAGCAACAACGTTTAACAACATCACTGACACTGAACATACGATACCTACCCAAGTAAAAATATCATTTTCACCAGGAGGTCAGTCGTTACTTGTGTACAATTACCATTTTCCGTTGGGAGTTTAGCGTTACCCGAGTAACAAAACCATTTTCACTTGGAAATATATGTTTTCCCTCAACAACAAACGTTTTTCACTTGGAAATATATTTTTTCCCTGGGTAACAAACCCCTTTTCACTTGGAAATATATTTTTGCCCTGGATAACAAACCTTTTTCACTTGGAGATATATTTTTTCTCTTGGTAACAAACCTTTTTCACTTGGAAATATATTTTTTCTCTGGGTAACAAACCTTTTTCACTTGGGAATATATTTTTCCCCGATCAACAAACCTTTTTCACTTGGAAATATATTTTTTCCCCGAGCAACAAACCATTTTCACTGAGCAACAAACCCCTTTCTCCCCAGGCAACAAACCCTTTTCGTTTGGAAAACTATCATTTACCTGAGTACCAATACCATTTTCGTTTTGAAAACTGACAACTACACCAGTCAATTTGATATTTTTTGTATATTGTTACAACAGACAGTGACAAAATATACACCAACAACGACTCCGATACATTTGTGTAATCAAATATTCACTTGCTCTGATGCATCCCATCAAAATCATTGGTTACTCACATACAATAACAATGTGCTGTTGTACATCGACATGTATGTTTTCGGAATTGGCGAATAAAGGGGTTTCTGATATGTCCGTGATGTCCGGGTTCGTGCTTTGGATTTTCCAGAGTCAAAATGTCTGAATAAAACACCTCCTTGACGATGGTTGGTATGTGGATAACGGTGTTCGGAAAACAGTTGGAATTATGTCACCCATCGCGATAACAACTCCAGGTCGAGTTTTCCTCCCGCATGTTTACTATATTGTGTCTTTATTGGTCAATGTATGTCTCGACATTCAGTTTGAAATCGGAAACCCTGATAAAGTACGTAACCGGATCCGGATATCAACTGTGAATCGATAAACCAATGAACAATATTCAAAGTAAACATGTTACACCCTGTGTTTCCACGAAAAAATACCATCCAGACATACGTCGCGCTTGTTTGCCCACGCCAGTATACGCGCAAATGGAGGTGTGTGACATTGCATGCAATGTGTTGGTATACAAACATCGATCCACAGACATTATCATAGCCGGTAATTTTGATGTAGATCGAATGTCACCCGATAACAATGTCATACCAATAAGCCACATTGCAATAACTCTTAGTCCGCGCTATTACATCGATATTTCGACAACGTTCACTGATTTACTCGATGGTTTTATCGTGTTGTAACATTACAAGATAGTCATGGCCCTATCTCCGGACAGATCACCCAGACCAATTGGATACATCGGTCAATATCCGTCGTGTTGTCGACACCGAAGTTTTCTGCTGCAGCGTTTGATCTAGGTGAACTATCGAAGTACGGTGCTCGAAATGATTGCGATCAGTCTTTCAGTCACGATCAATGGATGTCGCTACTCCCACATAACGACTCCAGATAAAGATCGTGCAAATGTCGGACTGATATTGTGATCCAATAAGGTATGTTTCTGTGGAATGAAGACTGCAATCGTACACCACAATAGAACACTACCTCGTGATTTCACACGCAATCATAAAACACACTTTCGTAAGGGTCTAGCTCGTCCGGTGACATTTCGAAACGGTCATCGCTACAAGAGATCGGGTTGGTCTCGTCATATCGGTAGCATTTTGACACTGTCATCACCACAAGGCTATTGAGGTCGATTCTGTTGGTCATATCGAAGAACATGTCAATCCGTTTTAGAATGTACCGTTTTTCAACTCCCCACACTATAGTGTTACGACACAGACAAGAAGCGTCGGTGGAAATGATAAAACACGGAAGGCATACTTTGGTGTTATTTGATATGGATTTTACACCAGACGAACCTCACATTCGAGCGATGTATTGGAATGGCGATTGTAGTATTGATGTCCAGGGAAAAGAAATGTATCGATTTATCGGTTTCGTACATATCCAACAAAAACCAGGGTATATGATTGTGCATGGTTCGCATATTTGACTGTGATCACAATATTGATATGTACTGTACAGTTCACTTTCACTATCGTGCGAATACCCATGTTACGGTTTCTATGTTTGTGTGTCTGTATGTCATGCTTCAGATTGACTCAGAGTCATTGCAATGTGGCTTATTGGTATTGTTATCGGGTGACATTCGATCTACATCAAAATTACCGGCTATGATAATGTCTGTGGATCGATGTTTGTATACCAACACATTGCATGCAATGTCACACACCTCCATTTACGCGTATACTGGTGTGGGCAAACAAGCGCGACGTATGTCTGGATGGTATTTTGTCGTGGAAACACAGGGTGTAACATGTTTACTTTGAATATTGTTCATTGGTTTATCGATTCACAGTTGATATCCGGATCCGGTTACGTACTTTATCAGGGTTTCCGATTTCAAACTGAATGTCGAGACATACATTGACCAATAAAGACACAATATAGTAAACATGTGGGAGGAAAACTCGACCTGGAGTTGTTATCGCGATGGGCGACATAAATCCAACCGTTTTCCGAACACCGTTATCCACATACCAACCATCGTCAAGGAGGTGTTTTATTCAGACATTTTGACTCTGGAAAATCCAAAGCACGAACCCGGACATCACGGACATATCAGAAACCCCTTTATTCGCCAATTCCGAAAACATACATGTCGATGTACAACAGCACATTGTTATTGTATGTGAGTAACCAATGATTTTGATGGGATGCATCAGAGCAAGTGAATATTTGATTACACAAATGTATCGGAGTCGTTGTTGGTGTATATTTTGTCACTGTCTGTTGTAACAATATACAAAAAATATCAAATTGACTGGTGTAGTTGTCAGTTTTCAAAACGAAAATGGTATTGGTACTCAGGTAAATGATAGTTTTCCAAACGAAAAGGGTTTGTTGCCTGGGGAGAAAGGGGTTTGTTGCTCAGTGAAAATGGTTTGTTGCTCGGGGAAAAAATATATTTCCAAGTGAAAAAGGTTTGTTGATCGGGGAAAAATATATTCCCAAGTGAAAAAGGTTTGTTACCCAGAGAAAAAATATATTTCCAAGTGAAAAAGGTTTGTTACCAAGAGAAAAAATATATCTCCAAGTGAAAAAGGTTTGTTATCCAGGGCAAAAATATATTTCCAAGTGAAAAGGGGTTTGTTACCCAGGGAAAAAATATATTTCCAAGTGAAAAACGTTTGTTGTTGAGGGAAAACATATATTTCCAAGTGAAAATGGTTTTGTTACTCGGGTAACGCTAAACTCCCAACGGAAAATGGTAATTGTACACAAGTAACGACTGACCTCCTGGTGAAAATGATATTTTTACTTGGGTAGGTATCGTATGTTCAGTGTCAGTGATGTTGTTAAACGTTGTTGCTTGACATCGGTATCCCGTTAGTGAGTGTGAAAAGGATTTACACATCTTGTGCAGAGTATCAGAGTGTTGCGACAGTAAAGATATTTTTCGCGTGACGAACCAAGATCGTTGTTTAAATGTTAATGCATTTCGATTACCGAGTTGCTGTACAATAGAGATGAATCTACATTAGACCGTGCTGTGTACTTCGATTGAAACCACATGTAAATCTATTCGCACAACTCGATGATGTTGATGTAGTGTTACTAAAATAAATTATTACCTATTTACACAACATAAAAATAACAATTCATGTCGTAGTAAGTAAGCTACTTGAACTCGTGCTTGATGAAAACGATTGGCGACAAGTATGCTTTTGTATTTGAGTGAAAAATAATTATTTAGAGTAGTGACAGTTTGTGACCAACGAATGCAAATCGATCATGGTATTACAATATACGCTTTCGTCAACATAGCGACTTGGTGCAGGAGAAACACTTTAACGTTTTTCAATAACCAGAATCTTGAAACATGTTGCTTGTGTGATTTACAGCTGGTGCACAAAGGTTAGCGACGTTTTTTTAATATAGTTCCACTTTCTAGTTGTTTTGATGTGAGGCTCGGTGCTTCTCGTTAGTAAAGTAAATTGTTTTGTGCGTTAGATTTGTGGTAACTAAGTCGAATACATACTCTTTTGTGGAAGTAACTGTATTACTGCAATATCATTGGTAGGTCTCTGAAGCAGTCACCGTGGTTTTAATTTTGAAAGATGTCGCGATGTCGGTATAATGTTTTCTAAAAGTCAAACTCGGACGGATATCATGGCTATGTAGGACTTACGATAAACATTATACTTATACAACCTTGTTACAAGAACTATGATATTTCTGTAAGTGCTATAGTCGTGTGTTGGATTATTTGAATATTTAGATACGTAACCATTCGTATGAAAAAGTTCTTGTGACATCAGAACAGTTTGTAGAGTCAAACCAACCATTCAGTTTCGTAGTGTGAGGATATCGAGTAAAGTCGATTACTTTGTGTGATGTAAATATCCTTCGTACTTTTGTAAGAGTTGTGAGGATGATCATCCGTATCCTACGAAGTAGCTAGTTGATACTACAAAATATTGAATGATCGCTAACACACTGAGTTCATAACCCAAGATAGTGAAAATTGTGTACTCTTAGACTAACATAATTCGTATCCAGCAAAACGATAGACACCAAAGGTTCGATGGAGTTTAAATCTAGATTGTATTAAGCGAAGTGATGAGTATCTCCAGTAATAAAGTCGAAACGACCAAAACAAATTTTCTGTGTCTTGTAAATAACTATTTGGTATGATATTACTTGAGTGTGTGACAATTCGTATCCGTCGAGGTTGAATGTTTAGCCATATCGAAATGAATCCAGATCACATGAAGTATACATTAATCACAATAGAATCGACGAGAATGTTAACCACGTAGAGTGTGTTTGTTTAAAAGTTATCTCCAATACGGTTACTTCGATCGGTATTAATTCCATGTCATACAAAAACATGTAACCTTTGTACAGTTTCGTAGTACGGGAATATCGAGTGAAGTTGATTATTTTTGTGTGACGAAAATATCTTGTATTGATATCGGACACTGGTTTCGTTACCCAAGTGAGTGAAAATTGTTCTTGGCTGGACAGATATGATTAGTATTTAGAAAAAACGACTCACACCGATTAAGCGACGCTGTTTCCTATCCAATGACTGAGTGAAATTTCTCAGGGGTTTGATTTACCGAGTTAATTGTCGGCGATTCAATCACATACAAGTATATGGTCTTTTAGTGACTGATTATTGTGACGACATTTACTTTGACGAATGGCAATGGAAAAATGTCCAATTTCTCTGATCGTGTGCGTTGCACAAATAGTTCTAGTATGTAATCAGTGAACGTCATGTAAATTGACAACGACTCTCAGTAGTTTGGTTAGATGATGGAGGTTCAAATCGATATCGCTACTACGAACAGCAATACAAACACATTTTTGTAGATTTCAGTGTAGCGCACATTTCGATATTATTAATGCTGAGAGGTTTCTGTATTACTCAAGTATAGTTGAATAGGTGGTGCCTGGCAAACATATTCCAATTTACTTTTGTAATGATCAAAGTGAGTGAGAAATGATGCGAACGGATTAAGCATTAATCAAATGGTGGTATGTCAATTCACCTAGTGTGATATCTTGACACCAGGTAATGCGCGAAAGTGTTTCAATTCTCACCGACAATAAAGTATTGCACCGGTTATTGTTCAACAAAGGAAATTGTTGTTTCATCTTTAGTCTTGTTTACTGCAGACATTTGTAAAATATTTCCTGATATCCACAATACTCTGCGTGGTTTGTACCAAGGCTGAATAATTTTCCAATCGAGAACATTTTAGACACACATAGTTTACAACTCAATATGTTAATAACAATGGTACTGAAAAGTTTGTTGCTGTCACAATAATCTTTACCACAACGCCGGGTCTAATTAACGCAAATAATTTAATAGTCAAGTCATGATCAACTATTACATATGTCAAATCAATGTGTCAATCCTTATGTTTACATCATGATAATTTTCAATATAACACCTGCGTTCGATTGTAAGAAATGAATTCTCAACATGTTGGGCAGACATTCAAATCTCGCATACTCAAACATATTATGTTAATCTCAAGTCGCGGGCACCGAGAAGTAATTACTTTTATCTTACAAAATATACCGCATAGTAATTTCTTTGTCTTACAGAATAGTAACGACTTTTCAAGTTGAATAAAAAAGACATGTAGGGATATGAATACAACCAGGCTTGTTATGGATTTTAGGTTTTAGTGCTTGTATGGATTCGTGTATGTTTGGCTGTTTTTCATATTGATATTGTTGAGTTGGTCGGTTAACGGATTTACTTGACAATGTTTTCGTGGTTGATTCTTTGAATATGGTAAGATGGTCAGATGTCGAGACGTAATAGTATTTCCGTTAACTCAATTACAACAAAACATAACCAGCATTCAAATAATCCGTAAGCTACAAGTGGATTTAAAACTTGATGCTGTTTTGTGGTTAACTCAAGTCAGTGGTCATATTTGTGTTGATTTCAGGAATGATCATGACGAGTTGCCTGGGTAGATTAGTTAATGTGGTTGTAACTACGACCGTACAGAGTTGCTGACACCCCAATATCTTTTACGCTGTAATATACGGATTTAATTGTGATAAATTAATTCTCAGTTATTGTTCGGACATTCAAATCTCGTATACTCAAAATATAATATGTCCAAGTCAAATCGTATATGTACCGATTAGTAAATACTTTGTCTTCAGAATAGTAACGACCTCTACAATCGAATAAAAAAGACCGATCATACGAATACAGCCAGGATGAATTAATTCAAGTTTGTGAGTTGTAGTGATATAATCAAGTAAGTGAAAACTAGATTTTTAACAATTGTTAATGTTGTGAAGAATTCTTTTGAGTATGGTAAGATGTTAAAATATCTCTTTGACAAACGGAAAGCGGGATCGCGAATAGAGTTGCAATGTTTCATTACTTGTTTCAAATCAATGTGCATATAATATCGAAATGGGACTGCGGGAAAGTTGGTAGTCATGTTTGTCAATCTATTTCAATTCAGACTATGTCAAAGTCCAAATATTTCATTTTGGATTGTTTGGATTTACCTTTAGTACATCCGCGAATGGACTTAAAGTTGGTAAATTACCAAAATGATTGAATATTATCGGGTTAGAGATAGTTGGTATTGATTCTATAACTGTTAAAACAGCGGCGTGGAATGTGTGAATAATTCAATGTGACTGAAAGTCGGCGTCAGTAATATTCAGGTTACGGTCGAATCAAAAGATCACGTTAAAAAGATTTCTCAAATTAATTAGAATTGTACCGGATCAACACATTCAAATACGAATCAACTTGAGCTGTGTAGTAAGTTTCATTTCATTCAATTGATACATTGCTTGAATATTCGCATGATTCTTATCATACAACTAAAGTCAAACATGGACAAAGTGTCAAAAACATATAGCGACCATACCAGAAAGTGTCAAATTGTTGGTTTACGAATCACCGTCTGCGACGACTCTGTGACAAACTAATTACGGAAATATTACCTTGTGAGTGGGCATGAGGGATCGCTTTGTCTGAAGCATTACCCTGTGAGTGTCGTAGGATTTTAAAATGATATCACACCCTTTTGAATAAGCGTTCACTTCACAAAGGATTAGGGTTAGAGCGGAAATAAGTGACAATTTGTCGCTATTCAAGTTACCGACACTGGCGGTCTGTTATTCGTTACTTATTAAATCGTACGAGTGAAATCAAGCTCTGTGCCAAACTGCTTACGAAAATTTCACCGCGTGAGCGATCGATATGCCTGTAACATCAAGTCGCGTATGTCTGAGACATTATCTTGTCAGCGAACGCAGGGTTTGCAAACTATTTCACACCTATTTGGAGTGTTAATATGTGAGCGCGGCTATTGTTGGTATTGCCGTCTACGCCGGTTCCGTGGTAAACTAATTACCAAGCGACTGATTCCTAGATTTAGCAAACTATTTCACACCCTTTTTGGTGAAAGTACGACACGCCGCTAGCATTCTATCAACGAAAGTACGAATCATCGCCGCGTCCATAAGAATAACGATATATCATTGTCGTACTCGCCGTAATTTGGAATATACACATTAACTAAGGACCAATCACTTGACTATTTACTTGATACATATTCAACATCGGGCGAGAGATGTCTATACCCGAAAGGGCGATTCACGGCCGCACCCATAAGACGCAATAGCCGCATGCCGCCCCGCCGTAAGACATAACGATATATCATTGTCGTACTCACCGTAAACGTTGGGATTAACTCGAATCGGTCATATATAATAATTTGTAATATACACATTAACTAAGAGTCAATCACGTGACTATTTACTTGATACATATTCAACACCGTGCGAGAGATGCCTATACCCACACAAGTACGACTTGTCAACCCGAGTTTTCGAGGCACCGTGTGAGAGATGCCTATACCTGAAAGTACGACCTGTCAACACGAGTTTTCGAGGCTCCGTGAGAGAGATGGCTATACCTAGAAGAGTCACCGTGTGAGAGATGCCTATACCTGAAAAGGTAACCATGTCACCACCAGTTTTCACGGCACCGTGTGAGCGATCCCTATACCGAAAAGGGTTACCGTGTGAGAGAGCCCATAAGACACAATGGCACCGTGCGAGCGGAAGGGGGGGTCAAAAGGGTCACCGTGCCAACACGAGTTTTCGCGGCACCGTGCCACCGCGCCCATAAGAGCCCCACCCACCTCACGACCGATCATACTAACTACTCACGTGATACGAACCCCATGCGAAACAGTTTCCAACGTTTTTATAATTAAAATACAATCGTAACCAACTAAAACCAACAACTGGATGCTGTATTATCTATTGGATTGCGAGAATAAATAGCGAGAAGCAATTCGCGTGACACCAGAGCCCATCCTTGATTGTGAATGAGTGCGATGTTTCCAGTAATCCATCGAATATGACACCAGAGCAAGTCACTCTCACGGCGCCTTGATTAACAAAGTCAGTAGCAGTCACATTCCTAACATCCTAGACTCTAGCAATTACCTAAACATCGATTTCATAGCTAACATAGCTGTGCCAAAATGAGTTTAATACTATTGCAACATATAAAAACTCGAGGCGCGAGGCTATTATCTCCATTTGATATGAGTCCAGTGCGTAGTAAGGGGGAAAGTGTAAAGTATGAAGTTATCCTACGAATTCGGTACGATCGCAATTATGGGACAAAGTATCCTGTATTTTTTTTTTCGAATATTCGTAACCCGAAAACTATAACTATGTAATTGTGTTATTTAATTGTTTGAGTGTAGAATTAATAATTATTTTCCCGGTTCTGTCCGTAATGACAGATGAACAAAAATGTATTTATATGTCAAATTAAAGATAGTTCGAAATTTCATGCTGGTGACGTCATACTTTGTGATACGATTGTTGATATGCAATGTTCTTTCCAATTCTCTACTAGTTGCTGACGATTACCCCTGACGAGTGTCAGCCGAAAATATTCGGGTTCATTTCAATATGAATATACTATTTAAAGATAGTTACGAAGATCACTTTCAAAAGCAAGTCCCGTGTTGACTGAGCACGGCCTAACCTGCGTAATCGTCGAGGTATTGAAGTAAGGGCGCATGATCTCACGATCTGATTTAAAAACGTGTCTGTGTTACGACCTTTCCCATGTTGATCTCCATATGGGTATAGTTTTGAAAACGCAGTCTTAATTCGTTCGCATGGACTGTCAAAAGATGCGAATTGAGCTACGCTGCAGGTTCAGAGAGCTTGATTCGTATTGATGCATACCTGGAGGTATCAATTTTCGAAAGAATAAGCGTTGTTTTGCATCATTGGATGCAAATTATAGTATTGATATGAAAATGCGATACTAACCCTTTGTTTACTAGAAGATCCCGTTTTTAGAGAATATCATGACATGGCACCCTACCCCATATTATAAGGCCTCAAGTTTAGGCCAAGAACAATTCGTAGAAGTTGTATTGGATATGGTGTCATCACTTTGCGCGATTAGTAAACGTTAATAACAAATATTGTGGATCGTAAAAGTTATATTTAGTGGAGCTTTATTTTGGGAAAATAGAGGCTTTAATCCACTTGCTTTTATGCTTCAACATGTATGTTCTGCAGACAAAAGAATTGAAAGTAATTAGAACTCAAGGTATAATGCTCGCAATTGAAACTGAAATACAAATACCACTTCTAAAGAGCGAAAAATATATTTCATGTCTTTTGTCCATAAAGCTTTAAAGGTGATTTAGTAAAACAGGTGTAACGTTTAAAAAAGCTGGATTTTCCAGATTAGCAAGACACGCATAGATTACGATATGACCGGTAACTGCTAGATTGCGAAACGGTAGTTTCAAACGTTATGGTGGGCCATGTTTATTCAGACGAAATATTTGATATGGGCGACAATGCGTTGTGAGAGGAACCAAGAAATCCGGTGCCCAAATTATATTCACTGATATTTTCATGAAAACCTACTTGTCACTCCATCACTAGGCCGAAGCGCAACAAAGTGTCTGGGCTTTACTTGACCTTTATGAATATTAAATGTTGGTATTCCGTGAAAACAACCCCTAAATTCCCCAGGCTATCTTTCGTATTGGGGGATTAAACTACTTCTACTTGACAAACTGAAAATAGCGAAAAGTAAGTAAGTAGATCACAAAATATCACGAAGTAGAAGTAGAAGTAGAAAAATCAGATCTACTTGAGTAAGTGTCAGAAGTAGAGGAAAACTACTTGAGTACTTCGAAAAAGTAGAAGTATTTCGTTACTGACCACCTCTGTATATGGGTTTAATTTTAGCAAGTCGTGAATAACGGAATTGGCAAAAATACGATGGTTTCCGATTGAATACGGCAAAGAGCCGATCAAACGTTGGCGCTAACGACGATATAACTTGACACTTGCTTTGGTCGTAATCTGGCGTTATCCCTGTGTATGCGCTGTGAGTGATCTAATGAGATGTTCAATTGTAAACCTGGACGTTGGAATTTAGTTTATTATCAATAAATTACGAGTAGAGTTTCTTTCAAGTCCGGGGACCTGTTGGGTCAGAAGTGACACAGCAGTGCGACCATAGATATTTCAATGATTTATTTGCGTAACAGGGGCCTACGATACGAAACGATACCGAATATCGTAGGCCCCGGTGTAACTAAGATATTTTCTAGGGATGGTGTGAACGTAATTTCGGACCTCCATTCAAGCCCCCTCCCCCTATTGGGGGTTTTGAGTGCGACTCTGTTGGTCCTGCATATATACCTTATCAATATAAGATTTGCTGGTGGAGCTGATAAAGGCGGTGTCTTCAAACATTTAGAAGGCACGCAATGATTCCTATTGAGCTATATGTTCATACCACACGATAAGACTATTCACGAGTGTCGGGAACGTGAGCGTATCGGCGGGCCACTTGTACTTATTTGGTTGAAGCATGCCGTTATTTAGTGACCTCCGGTCGGCTCCGGAGAAAGTTGTCGCCACTTAAAGGATCGCTCACACGTACCGCAACCTAGTAAAAGAGAAATGTCCATGGTGGGATTCGCACGATTCTAAATTTGCATTTATTCACGGGCGCAATATTTATTGCCTCAGCTCGTCGCATTGGTACGCTTGGGACTCAGGTTGCAAAGACTGGGCCGTATGCGCGATCTTCGACCAATAAGGTTCTATCGCCGGCGATCTTTCTGGGATCGCACTTCGTGTTAGCTAAACCTATCTGCATTAGGTGTCTTTTTGGCGCCGAAAATCTGGTGCCTAATAGTTCCGCAAACGCAGGCAGCACACAGTCACATTCAATTCTGTACATCAGGCGTATGTTTATTTAGGCCTATTATTTATTTTGATTTATCGAGAGACGAGTAGTAAACAATCAAATAACTATACAAATTATATATCGCGCAAAGCAAATATTAATTTACGAAAAAGTCCGAAAAATTGTGGAGAGCCCATGGCCCTTTTGGCCCCTCCTGGCTTCGGCAATGCCACCTATACAAGGAATAAATCGTAAATGAATTTATTAACGTTATGTAGCCTATACTTTGATAGTTGTTGAAGTCGATGAGACATCTGTGGTCGATCAAAGTTTTCAACTATAGTTCTTTGAGCTTTGCCTGCGTGTAGGACGTGGTAAATCCTGCACGTGAACATAAATTAGATTGTACCGCAGATTTATCTTGTTAATGTTCATGGCCGGAAATGTATGCTCGCAAATGTATGTAGAGTAGTAGACCCGCGTGCCACAGTATCATGTAAAACCGGAAATCGTCTGCGAGCCGCTCAAAATCCCGTTGCGGACCGATATCTGGCTGATTGAGCGATTCCGGGGACATGAGCGGAATATAATTTACACTTACGTAATCAGTACAGCACAATGTGTTTGAACTGCAGCCCTAGCTTTAAAGATTATCGAATCCACCATTATTAAACTGCAGCACGGTAATATTTTATTCGTGTTGTGTGCTTATTCGGCTATTTCGTAGTCAAGTGTGTCTAACTCAACGTTATACCACATCCACAGGTAGAGCGGATGTAAGACATCCTGCATACCGGAAGTGTGAATTGTTATTGCCGCTCGAGAAACTGTGTCGGTCTTTGTTACGTCACAAGCGCAACACAATTCGGATATTTCGAAGTTGAATAGTTGATTACTAACGTTTGGTCCTGATGAAAGTCATTCGAAATGCATTGAGTGGAATAAAATAGGGTGTATGAATATGTTGTTTGCTGTGATATGAAAATTATGCACATTTTAAAGTGAATTTAAATCACAAAAATGCACCAAACTTCAACAAATTCCAGTAGGTGTCGCTCTAGGAGCCTTCGTATATAAATAGGCTTGAAAAAGCGCGGCGTCGCAGAAATTTTAACTCACGAACGCGAGTCACGTCTGCTTCTCGAATTCAGCGATTATAGCTCGAACTTCAGATTTCAAAAAGTGAATACTTTGGATATGGATTTTCAAAAGTGAGTAGCTCTATTTCTAGTTGCACATTTGAAAAAGAATTTGGGTTTTCGACCAACTAGAAAGCACTTGTCATTTGATATTTGCTGTGATGTTCTTGATAGCATCATGGCGGAGCGTCGGTCGGCGGGCTCCATCCCCGCCCGGGTTAGACTAAAGGCTTGATTATTAACAGTTGTATCGATGACTGCCCCGCTTGTCGCTCAGCATTACCGGCATAGCTTGGAAGGGCGATGCGAGATTTAGAAAGCCTAATACAAAGCTAAATATCCATCTTCCTTGTCCAGCGGCACATGCACATCATGCACTGCTCCTGGAAGGAATATGAGTATAGGGAAATGTCACAAATTAGATTTGAAGTAGATAACCAGCATTATGTTCTACTTCATGTGATAGAATTATAAGCGGAAGTCTGTTTTCAGATCCAGCGAGTATAGCATCTAGAATTGGCACTTGTTCGCACAGCGATTTGTGATGCGTGACTTTTGTTTCAGTCTCTTTAATTGACTTTATGGTTGTATAAATAAAATAAAAATACATTAAAGATTACCGTACTTTGTGTCTTTTTTTCGTTAAACTTGTGAAAATTCGTTGGATCGATAACAACAGATATCTCATTTCTACCAAGTTTTGTATTTTTGTAATACAAGGCATCTACGGCAAAAATAGTATTGAAACTGTGATTCTCTTGAACATGCCTCTTCAATTGCACTTGATGAAAATACTGAGTCAGTCGAGACTTCAAAGATATCTCTGTTGTTAGTGAGTTTCATATGCTTCATTACGACCAATCTAGCTTGACAATGCTTGTGTACAAATAACTCATTCTGGCAATGAGCATATAGTTTGAGTACCGTACTTGAAATAATCATATCGTAATACTTGACTCGAATAATTAGAGTCATTACTCGATTCAGGTTGGATTGCTTGTATCATTGTAACCATCATCCAGCACTGTCCATTAGTAATTTTGAGTACCAGTGAGGCGTCTTTACATTTTCATTAGTTCGATTTTAACCGGCCTATTTACAAACAGGGTCCAGGAACCCAAGGAAAGCGAGGGGGAAGGTATGTATGACTTGACGTTGCTCTATCTTCTCTGATCTTGGGCGGATGGATAGAACATGCGCGTCTTTTTCAGGTGACGAGATTTCATCCACCTGCAGTGGGGTGTCAAGTGACCACTCGTATTCTATGGGTAACCGACTACCAGGAAGTGTGGTCCAACCAAAAAAGAAATTTCCCAGGTGAAAGAGTTTTTGAAAAATTTTTGCTTGAGTTCGTATTGGTTATATTTGACGCCTAAATAAAATCTACCCCAACAATGGCATATTCTACTTGTGCAAAGTTTGGAACAAACCGGGATGGAATTCTTGATCCTTGCATATTCACATTTCACACACATAGTTTGAATGTGATTTCCTATAGTAGCAATTCATGCCTGGCACGAGAAAAATCTCATTGAGGAGTATTAGAATACATGTGTTGTACATGGTAAAGAGTAAACATAATTTGTCTACATGATAAGATATAGACGCAAAGCAGAGAGACAAATGTATCATGTCATCATGAAACCTGTAGCTATCGTATACCAAGCCTCATATAAACATTTCTAGTCAGCATCATATGTTAACAATGTAATCCATAGCTTTCAATTTAGGAATAAAACTGCCATTTTGTAAAATATATTCAAACCCAGTGGTTACCAACCTTTTTTAACTCGTACACCCATTGACCGAGATTGGAGCCTAAATTTCCCCTCGTTGAAATCATCTCTCTCTACTCGGCTTCAATCTTTAGCATTATTTCTCGATTCTGATTCGATTACTCGAATGATTGTATTCATCATCCAGCGCCATCCAACGTTGCGTTTGAGTACTAGTGAGGAGTTTATTTTCCTTAACGTTTCTGGTTGGTTTGATTTTAATCTGTAATCAACAAACAGCAAAAAGAGAACACGCAGTCCCTTTGCCGTGGCGGTAAGAAAACAACAGGATTTGGCAGGACCGAGTACCAGAAGATCAGCAAGGTGGGCAGTTGTTATTCGTGAATTTTATAAATACATAACTGATTGCACATAGAACATTTTAATTTGTGAAATCTGATATGATAATGACTCGAGATCATGTTCTTCTTTGAACGTAAAATGGCAAGATCTTTGTGTTGTAAATTGATCGCGCTGCTATGCTTTTGGTAATCAAGAACAAATTATACCTTGGTTTCTCTTTCTGCTGTTATCTTTGCTTATCAAAGTGGTGCTAGGCCTATATCATGGCTTTCAATACAACATCCATCATAAAAGAATATTCATTGAACTCGTAGAATTTTCGGGTGCCTCTTTTCAAGAGTTAGCTGCACACTTCTTACAATGGATGTTGTATTGATAGCTATATTCAAGTTCTGTACCACGAACCAGCTAATTAGGAATTGCCTATATCTTAACAATACAACTGGTTTCTTAGGGTGTGCTATGGCTATGGGCTGAAATATAAAAAGATTGAAACGTCGGGTATAACATATTCTGACGGGATGCATTACCATGTGTGAAACTGGTCCTGTTGTATGGTATCAAGTTGAGGTTGCTACTTATTTGAATGCGAAATCATAAGGTCTCCTGCTACGACATTGGCGGGGTTATGTATGGTGTTGTTATTATGTGCGAGATTGTGTGATTCTTGCAGTAGAGGCATTTGTACATATATTTAGCCTTACAAATCTGATATAATTTATAACATCCTGTTCGCGAAACGCCCCCTTTTATTTCTCTGTATGAAACATGCTTGCGAAATATGATTTGATATATATGTGTTACAGTAACTGAATTCATTTTCGAATATCGCTACAAGTCATTTTTTGTTAGTAGCAGGTGTGAGGAGACCGTGCGGTCTAAGGAAGAGAAAACGAAGTGTCTGCAGACCTTATTGGACTCTCATTCGTCGGCAGCAAAACCCACTGCTCAGCAGCTTTCAAAAAGTAAGTCCAACTGTAGGAGTATTAATTACCAACCTAAGGATAGATATGCAGCTCCTGTCGTCAAGCTAACATACACAATGAGGTCGACTGCTGGGCCGGGCAAAATTGGTGTTATTGGCAGTCCTATAGCGGGCAACCCGAGCGCTAAAATTCAATCAAACTTGACTTCATCGCAAGCTAGTGTCGTACTTTAAAAATATATAATAAAATCAGGCCAGTTTATTGGAACCAACCTCAAAATAGCCCTCAAAATCTGAACATCAGGATCGTTGCAAAGACTGGTGCCGGTAGTTTGTTCAAGTTTGGTGATAATGCTGTGGGTTAATCATGACTTCAGAGAGGTGTCGTTTCCGCTACTTGCATGGAGTTGTACGACGTTTATCGTAAGCTGTGTTATGACCGATCGAGGTTTCAAGGATATCACTCGATTAGGATAACTATAATTCTCGTTGATAAATTCACTCTTAAGCATCAGTCACGTACGTAAAATCGTATGGCGTATAGGGCGCGTAAAGCATTTCTTTAGTTTCTCTCCTTTCTCTTCTCTTCTCTCATTTGCTCGGCGTAAAGAGCCTCCTCTCTCTCGTTTTTTACGCGGACCTTACACAGACCTTACATGGAGAGAGCGATTCGTACGAGCGTATTGTGGACTTGCCGAGCTAAATTGTGAGAATTGATAGCTGCAATAAGGGGTCGCAAGAGGCTCGGCTGACGCTTGGCAGCGACAACATGCGTTACCTTTATTCTCACTTTTCGTTCAGCGATGACGTAATCTCTCGTTTTGGCCAATTTAGTGAGAGAGTGAGAATCGTACGAGGTACGATTTTACGAGAATGTGACCCAGTCTTTAGTGACAAGGATCATATAATTTCAGTACTCGACTCGAATCATCAGAACTAATACTCTATTCAGATTCCAGCAATCGCATTCCAGGATTGCCACCAAGGGGCTCTTCCAGGCAAGGTACTAGACACGGGAAAAGGCCCGTCTCGCCATCACCTGGTAGAAGTGGGCCTGCGCCAAAGCGTCCCTCGGCACCTGAATATGGATATGAAGGTCAGTATGAGATTACGCTGGTCTGCAGCCAAATTGCTTCTGAGATCAGAATTGGAAAACTAGAAAATCTTCAACTTAACGAAATGGATTAGAATTACAATTAGAATTAGAGATATGCGGTTTTGCCAAATTTCATTTAGAATTAAAAATACACATTTTTTCCAAATTAGATTAGTATTAGAATAAGAGCTACACAGTTTTACCAAATCAGATTAGAATTAGAATTGCACAATTTTTTACGAAGTAGATAAGAATTAGTTTATTCGCATATTTTGATTGAAATTCCGAATGAGAAAGACTTAGCAGCAAAATTCAAGTTCAGCCCATAGCAAATCAAGCATGAGAACGATCAACTTCTGTACACCAAGCTTGGCTGATTTAATGAAACTCTCTCTCTTTTTCCCACCATACAGTTCTCTCGCATCCTTGTCTGAAAACTCTTTCCGATGGAGGTGATGTTGCACGCGCACTTGCGAGTTCTTGAGCTGAGTTCCAGTAACTCAAAACATCACATTTTGTGTTCTCAAGCTCTGCTGAGAAATATCTTTCCACTTCATTCCCTAATATATTTTCTTTAGATAGATCTGAAGCAATCTTCCTCTTTTTTCTTGATGTAGTTGAGAGCATGTGTGAAAAGACCTGTGTTAACTAAGGCTTTTTCTTCAGTAGTGCCGTTCTGTTGGTGATTATAACTAGAAATTGTTCACAGGCTACAAGCTCCTATGCCTGCATGGGTATTTTATTCGTCTCAATAACTACTATGACTGTATGATGTATGACGTCCTGCAAAATGTCCCAGACATATAGCATTGGAAATATTTGACACCAAAATTCAGTTGCGAATTCAACAACAGATCACAGATCACGGGAGCCAACTACAAGACCTGCTGGGAAGGCCAGGTCAAAGTCGACGCCCAAGGCCAAGTTGACGTCAAAGTCGACTTCCAAGGCCAAGTTGACGTCAAAGTCGACGTCCAAGGCCAAGTTGACGTCAAAGTCGACGTCCAAGGCCAAGTTGACGTCAAAGTCGATGTCCAAGGCCAAGTTGACGTCCAAGTCGATGCCGAAGACCAAGTTAACGTCAAAGTCGACACTAAAGACCAAGCTGACGTCGAAGTCGACACCCAAGGCCAAGTTGACGTCAAAGTCGATGCCGAAGACCAAGTTGACGTCACAGTCGACGCCAAAGTCGACACCAAAGACCAAGTTGACGTCGAAGTCGACGCCAAAGGCCATGTCGACGCCAAAGTCGACGCCAAAGACCAAGTCGTCCAGGTGAGCTTGTGCTCTGTAAATAAGTTTTGCCCTGGGTTCTAATGACTCTAGTTGCAATTTTTCTTTGAGTTGACTTGAGTCAATTTGTGTATTAACCCGACCAAGTCATATGACATTCAATATGGCAGGAGTGGACGATTATTATCCCCGCGGGCCAAATGATCGCAGAAAATACGTTGGTGGGCCTATATCCTGTTTTTTTTGTATTTCTAAATGGAAAGCAGTGAGTTACATACATGGTGGCCTGTGGATCTGTTGGTATTTGACAACGAGGAAGTGTTGGTTAATTATCGCAGTCATAATTCAAAACAATGGTCCACACCACATGATACATTTTGAACGCTTTTTCAACCCGCTGATACGATTTTTTATTAGGATAATGAAAAATGTATTGAAGATACTACAAAGCTTGTCTTGGTTGCTGCCTCTGGAGCAGTCTACAGCCTGGTGAAATAGACTTTTTTGTTGATGGAAAGTAGCAGTGCTTCCGAAACGCGCCCTCCCTTAGCCGAGTGTCTGTCTTTGTCTTTTTGCCATAACACCGACTTAAATTATACTCCACGGCGACCTGCTCGCGACATACTAATAAGACGGGTTCTCCCTCGACTCCAATAAACGAAGATTTAGTGCGCCTAATATTCTTGGAATTTCAGCCACCCGTCCGCTCATCGTTTCATCACCTGTTCAATTACACTTGGTGAAAATGCTGAGTCATTTACGACTTCTCAGATATCTCTGTTCCACAAACGTTAGTTTTGTATGCTTCAATACGACCAATCTAACTTGAGAAGGCCCGAGTCGAACTAACTCTTGCTGGGAATGAGCATATAGTTTAAGTACTTGCAATATTCATCAAGTCGTACTTGACTCGAATCATTAACATAATTTTTCGATTCAGACTCGAGTGTTCGTATCATTGGCATCATCATCCAACACTGTCCATTGGTAGTTTCGAGTACCAGTGAGGCGTCTTTACATTTTTATTAGTTCGATTTTAACCTGCCTATTTACAAACAGGGTCCAGGAACCCAAGGAAAACGAGAGGGAAGGTGCGTATGACTTGACGTTGCTCTCTCTTCTCTGATCTTGGGCCGATGGTTAGCACATGTTTTTTTTTTCAGGTGACGAGATTTCCTCCACCTGCAGTGATGTGTCGAGTCACGACACGTATTCTATGGGTAAGCTACTACCAGGAGGCGCGCGTCAACTAAAAAAGAAATTTCCTCCCAGGTGAAAGAGTTTTTGAAAAATTTCTGCTTGAGTTCGTTCGTATCGGCAATATTCAACGCCTAAATAAAATCTACCCCAAGAAGGGCATATTCTACTTGTGCAAAGTTCGAAACAGAGCGGGATGATATTGTACGACCTTGCTTATTCACATTGCACACACATTGTGTAAATGTGATTTCGTATTGTAGCAATTCATGCCTGGCACCAGAAAAATCTCATTAAGAAATATTAGAATAAAATTGGTGTACTTGGTAAAGAGTAAGCATAATGTCTAAGTTATAAGATATAGACACAATGCAGAGAGACTAATATATCATGTCATCATGAAACCTGTAGCTATCGTACCAAGCCCCATATAAACATTTCCAGTTAGGAGCATGTGTTAACAATGTAATTCACTGCTTTCAATTTAGAAATAAAACTCCCATTTCGTAAAATATACTCTTACCCAGTGGTTACCAGCCTTTTTTTTATCTTGTGGACCCATTGGCCGAGAATGGAGCCTAAATTTCCCCTCTCTACTCGGCTTCAATCTTTAGAATTATTACTCGATTCTGATTCGAGTACCCGAATGATTGTATTCATTATCCAGCGTCATCCAATGGTGGTTTTGAGTACTAGTTAGGAGTATATTTTCCCTAACGTTTCTGGTTGGTTCGATTTTAACCTGCAATCAACAAACAGCAAAAAGAAAGCATGCAGTCCCTTTGCCGCGGCAGGAAGAGAACAGCAGGATTTGGCAGGACCGAGTACCAGAACACCCGCAAGGTGGGCAGTCGTTATTCCAACAACCAATCTAATTCGTCGTCAATTTTATAAATGCATAACAGAACATAGAACATTTTAATTTGCGAAATCTGATTTGATAATGACCCAAGATCAAGTTCTTATTTTAACGTAAAATTGTATAGGCGTATAGTGTTGTTATTATGTCGAGATTATCTGATTCTTCCAGTGGGGGCATTTGTACATATATTTTGCCCAATAAATCCAATATAATTTATAACATGTTTTCGTAACGGCCCTTTTTTTTCTCCGTTGGCTACGCGCGTTGTTGTGGTGTGTTTGCTTGCCTCACCTCAAAATATGAAACATGCTGGCGAAATATGCTGTGTTATATATGTGTTACAGTAACTGAATTTATTATTGAAGATCGCCACTAGTCATTTTTTGTTAGTAGCAGGTGTGAGGAGACCGTACGACCTGAGGGTGAGAAAACGAAACGTCTGCACCCCTTATTGGACTCTCTTCCCTCGGCAGCAGAACCCACGGCTCAACAGCTTTCAAAAAGTGAGTCCAACTATGGGACCATAGGTTACAAACCCGAGGATAGATATGCAGCTCCTGTCCTCATGCTCACGTGCTCAGGGATCAGTTTTCGGGCCCCTGCTGTTCATAACCCAAATCTTGCCTGTGCATTGAAACCAACCGCAAATTAGGTTTCAAGGATTTCACTGTACTATGAAAACTATGACCTCGTTGATAAATTCACTCTTAGTGACAAGTAGCGTATGATTTCAGTACTTGACTTGAATCATCATAATTAATGCCCTATTCAGATTCCAGCAGCCGCATTCCAGGATCGCCACCAAGGGGCTCTTCCAGTCAAGATATTGAAAGCCGGAAAAGGCCCGTCTCGCCATCATCTGGTGGGAGCGGGGCTGCGCCAAAGCCACCCTCGGCACCTGAAAATGGATATGAAGGTCAGTATTAGATTACGCCAGTCAACAGCCAAATTGCTTCTAAGACCAGACTTGCAAGCTATAAAATCTTTTGTTATACGGGATGGATTACGATTAATATTAGAATTAGAGATATACAGTTTTTTTTCGAATTAGAATTAGCGCTACACAGTATTTCCGAATTAGATTATACTTAAAAATACACAATTTCTTTTCAAATTAGATTAGTATTAGAAGAATAGCTACACAGGTTTACCAAATTACATTAGATTTAGAATGGCACAATTATTTCCAAATTAGATTTGTACTAGAATTAGAGCTACATATTTTTTTCCAAATTACTTCAGAATTAGAATTACAGCTACACAATTTTTCAAATTAGATTAGTATTAGAATTTGCAGAGCTACATGTTTTTTTTTCAAATCAGATTAGAATTAGTTAATGCGCAAATCTTAAATGAAATTCCGAATGAGAAAAAATTAACAGCAAAATTCAAGTTCAGCTCAACAAATCAAGCATTAGAATGATTAATGTCTGTACACCAAACTTGGCTCGTTTAATGAAACTCTCTCTCTCTCTCTCTTTCGCGCTATACAGTTCTCGTGCATCCTTTGCTGAAATCTCTTTTTGATGGAGACGGAGAGCAGTAGCGAAATTCCATGATCTCAAGCTCTGTTGTGAAATATCTTTTCACTTCATTCCCTACTATATTTTCTTTGGACATATTTGAAGCAATCTTCCTCTTTTTTCTTGATGTGGTGGAGAACATGTGTTAACTATGTCTTTTTCTATGGTGCTGTTCTGACTACAGGTTGTTCGCAGGCTACAAGGCACTATGCCAGCATGGCTATTTTATTCGTCACAATAACTACTATGACTGTACGGTATAAGTAACGCGATGGCGGTTTGGAATTGAATTTCTCAGAGCGAGAGGAATATTCTTGTTGACGCTCTTCAAAATTTCGCGGACATATAGTATTGGAAATATTTGACACTAAACTTCAGTTGCAAAATCAATGACAGATCACAGATCACAGGAGCCAACTACAAGACCTGCTGGGAAGGCCAAGTCCGAGTCGACTCCCAAGTCAAAGTTGATGCCTAAGTTGAAGTCGACGCTCAAGTCAAAGTCGACTCCCAAGATTATGTCGTTCAGGTAAGGTTGTGCCCGGTGAATAAGTTTGGCCTTGGGTTATAATGACGCGTGTTGCAATTTTTTTTTACTCGACTCGAGTCATTTTGTTATACATGGAAAATCACGTAACTCGACTTGATTCACTTTGTGTATTTACCCGACCAAGTCATATGAGCCGAGACATTCAATATGTCAGGGGTGGGTAATCATTTTCCCCGCGGGCCAAACGAAAGCAGAAAATACGTTGGTGGGGCGAATCAAAATTTTTTAACTATATCCTACGTTGTTTTAATTGTATTTCTAAATTGGAAGGAGTGAATTACATTGTTAATACATGGTACTCAGTGGATGTATTGGTATTTGACGATGAGAAAGTGTCGGTTAATTATCAAAAATAATATTTATTGGCCGTCATAATTCAAAACAATGGCGAACATGATACATTTTAAAATCTTTGTTAACCCGCTGAGACTATTTTTTATTAGGATAGTAAAAATATGGTTAGGATACTACAAAGCCTGTCTTGGTCGCTGCCTCTCGAGCAGTGTGCAGCCTGGTTAAATAGACTTTATCGTTGATGGAAACTAGCAGTGCCTCCGAAACGCACTCTTCCTCCGAAACGCGCCCTCCCTTAGCCGAGCGTCTGTCTTTGTGTTTTTGCCATAACACCGACTTAAGTTATACTTCACGGCGACCTGCTTGCGACAAACTATTAGGACGGGTTCTCCCCCGACTCCAGTAAACGAAGATTTAGTGCTCCGAATATTCTTGGATTTTTGGTCGCCCGCTCATCGTTTCACCTCCTATTCAATTGTACTTGGTGAAAATGCTGAGTCATTCACAACTTCACAGATACCTCTGTTCCACCAACGTTAGTTTCGTATGTTTCAATACGACCAATGTAGCTTGAGAAGGCTCGTGACAAAATAACTCTTGCTGGGAATGAGCATATAGTTTAAGTACTTGAAATAAGCATCAAGTCATACTTGACACGAATCGTTAGAATAATTTCTCGATTCATGTTCGATGACTCATATTGTTGGCATCATCATCCAGCACTGTCTATTGGTAGTTTCCAGTACCCATGAGGTGTCATTACATTCTCATTAGTTTGATTTCAACCTGCCTATTCACAAACAGGGTCCAGGAACTCAAGGAATGCGAGGGGGAAGGTGTGTATGACTTGACGTTGGTCTCCCTTTTCTGATCTTGGGCGGATGGTTAGCACATGAGTGTTTTTTCAGGTGACTGGATTTCCTCCAGCGAGAGTGAGGTGTCGAACAACGACTCGTATTCTATGGCTAACCTACTACCAGGTTTTGTTGAACCAAGAGAGAAATTTCTTCCCAGGTGAAGGAGTTTTGGAAAAATTTCAGCTTGAGTTCGTTCGTATCGGCGTTATTCAACGCCTAAATAAGATCCACCCCAACTATGGCATATATCTACTTGCGCAAAGTTTGAAACGGAAATTGTCCATCCTTGCATATTCACATTGCACACAAATATTTCAAATGTGATTTCCTATTGTAGCAATGCATGCCCGGCACGAGAAAACTCTCATTAAGAAATATGGAATCAAATTGTTGTACTTGATAAAGGGTTGTAAAGACTCAAGTCATGTCATGACTTGAGTCCCGTTTAAGTCACGATTTCTGATGACTCGACTTGACTCGAGTCATTTTCTCAAAATACGCAAATGATTCACCTCGAGTCAATTTGTGTATTGACTCAACTTGGACTCGAGTCATTGCGCATGACTCGTACAAAGTCATATGACTCGAGACTCTAACGGCCAAGACCGACGTTTCATTATAATTTCGAAGAAAAGTAAAGTAATCACTGGGGCGGTTTTTTTTGACATGTCAAAATTTGTCAAAATTTTGTCAAAATTGTAGCGTTAGGTCAAAATTTGTCAAAATTGTTCATAAAGTCAAAATTTTTTTGACGTCTTTATTTCGTTTGTATCATAGATTTTGCAGTGTCTGTGAACGTATCATTTGATATTTTACAGCTTGTAGTCTACTTTATAGCCCTACTGTTGTACACGGCGCATTGTCTGCTCATACTGAATCATCAACGGTCAATGGTCAACGTACCGCAATATCCTAACTGGGGCATCATTCTTATATTGAGAAGCGCATGATGAAAAATTGTAATAGACAACATTGTCAGAATGAAGCAACATGTTGCGTCACCAGTAGTGTATGCACATTGCACAACTTGAGTGTTGTCAGCCAACTGCTGCTGTTGAACGTCCTTGGCAAGTAAGGACATGCACTTTTTACACAAGAATATAGGAAAGTATCTCTCGTTGTACTACAATTTTTTTAAATTATTTCCGCCATAATACGTATTGCAACCACTGGAATTCTTCATAAAGCCAGATTTCGGTAAAATATTGTTTTTTATATATACAAAGTCGCCTGTTTCTGAGCCAAAAACGTTTTTTCAGGCCAAACTACTTCGTTGGGACAGCCAGTTACAACCGGAAATGTAGATAACTGGTACAATTTTGACATTATTTGGGAAAACACCTAATTTGCATACGTTAGGTCAAAATTTGGTCAAAATTCAGTTTTTTTAGGTCAAAAAAAGTCAAAATTTTGATTTTTTAGGTCAAAATTTTCTTTTTTTTAGGTAAAAAAAACCCGCCCTAGTAATCACGCTAATTGGATTTCGGCTATTGGTACTTTTACTTGTAAATGCGAGCAAAAACTGCTAAAAGTGAGGAAATTTAGTATATTATGAATGCAAACTATTCGATATCACCAAACAGAGTTATTAACAGTGTCTGTGGCAAGACTAACAGGAAACTGAGCAGTCAACACAATGTCTTGGACTCGGACTCACTTGGACTCGAATTCACTCGGTGGTGAATTGAAAATGACTCGACTTGACTCAAGTCAAAACTATAAAAATGAGGTTTACTTGTGACTCAGAATCTTGTGACTTGGTAACAACCCTGGTAAAGAGTAAGCATAATTCATTAAATTTATAAGATATAGAAACCATGCAGAGAGTCAAATGTACCAAGCTCCATATAAACATTGCCAATCAGGAGCATATGTTGACAATGTAATCCACTGCTTTTAATTCAGAAATAAAACTCCTAATCGGCAGAATATACTCTAACCCAGTGGTTCCCGACCTTTTTCATCTCGTGGTCGCCATTGACCTAAGTTTGAGCCCAAATTCCCCCTCATAGAAATAATCTCTCCCTACTCGACTTGAATCCTTAGAATTATTATTGAATTCTGATTCGATTACTCAAATGATTGTCTTCATCATCCAACATTGTCCATCGGTATTTTCGAGTACTAGTGAGAAATTTATATTCCTTTACGCAGTCCCTTTGCCGCGACGGTAAGAGAACAGGATTTGGCAGGCCCGAGTGCCAGAAGATCAGCAAGGTGGGCAGTCGTTATTACAACAACCAAGCTAATTCATCGTAGACTTTATCCATACATAACAGATTCCGCATTGATCATTTTAACTTGTGAAATCTGATATGATACGGACTCGAGATCATGTTCTTGTTTGAATGTAAAATGGCAACATCTTTGTTTTGTAATTTGATCGCACTGCTTCTCTTTTGGTAATCGAGGACAAATGATGTCTTTGTTTCTCTTTCTGCTTTTATTTTCGCTTACCATAATTGTGCTATATCTTAATGATACAACTGGGTTCCGTGGGTGTGCTACGGGCCAAAATAAAAAAGAATAAAACATCGGGTTCTGTTGTATGATATCAAGTTAAGGTCACTACTTATTTGAATGCGAAATCATAACGTCTCCTGCTACGACATTTGCGGAGTTGATATGTGCGAGATTATCTGATTCCTGCAGTAGAGGCGTTTGTGCATATATTTAGCCCGATAAATCCGATATAATGTAGAACATCCTGTTATCGAAACACCTCCTATTTTATCCGTTTGCTACGCGCCTGGTGGTGGTATGTTGTTTGTATAACCTCAAAGTACGAAACATGCTTGTGAAATATGCTACGAAATATATGTGTTCAGTAACTAAATTTGTTTTGGAAAATTTCTAATAGTCATTTTCTGTTGGTAGCAGGTGTGAGGAGACCGTACCATCTGAGGAAGAGACAGCGAAATTCACGAAGAAGTTATTGGACTATCTTCTCCCAACAGCAAAACCCACGGCCCAACAGGTTTCGAAAAGTGAGTCTAACTGTAGGAGTATAGGTTACCAACCTAACGATAGATAAGCGGCTCCTGTCGTCACGCTCACATGCACAATGCAGGTAACTGCTGAGCTAGGCAAAATCAGCATTATTAGTACAGAAATTTTCCATGTATTATGCACAAAATTTTACTGATCTTTTGTCCTAAAATCGGGGGTGCACGGGTGCACCGAGCATTAAAAAAACTTCCCTCGAAATAACACTCGAAATCACGCCTTTCCTCATGTTTGTTTTAATCGCGCATCACATTAAGCCATCTTGCCCAGTAATTTGTATTATCAGTGTTGCGCTCTGCCAATTAGTGAGAAGCGTCTGCACTGCGCAACAGCATGCGATCTCCTGTTAAGTTGGTTTGCCGTTTGTACGAGAGCGAAATTTGGTTATTGATTACTGCATACCTGCTCGACAATCCTTGCTACTTTATCGCATCACCGACAGGCCTGAACATTCGCATATACAGCATGCCAAGTGCGCAAGATGTCGTCGCTGGCCTGAACACTACAGACGCGTCTTCAACATTCCTTGTGCGCACGACATAACCTGTGGCCTGAGCAATCGCATCTGTAATAGACCTCTTGCGCAAGATGTCTTGTTGCTGGCCTGAACTATCGCAGGCCTCCCATGCTTTATCTGCTATCTACTATCGTTTAGAGACAATGCCGTGAATTGTATAATGATCAGAGATCGTTACGCCATGATTGTTCCACAGTGACACCAAACAGAATGATTTCGAATACCAAACACAACTATTCATGTACTGCGAAAGCAGTGTATGTACTATACATGGGTGCAGGCTTTTTTCCAGAATGTGCTTGTCATTTTAAGTATGCGTATTATACATGGTGGTGTACCATACTTGAAAAGTTACGGTAGTCCTATAGCTGGCAACGCGAGCACTAAAATTCAATCTAACTTAACTTAATCGAAAGCTAGTGTTGTGCTTATTTCAAAAATACATATTAAAAACTGGCCAATGCATTGAAACCAACCTTAAAATAGCCCTCAAAGTCTGAACATGAGGATCGTTCCAAAGAATTGTAGCGATAGTTTGTTCAAGTTTGGTGATAATTCAGTGGGTTGATCATGACTTCAGAGAGGTGTCGTTTCCACTACTTGCATGGAATTGTACGTCGTTTATCGTAGCTGTGTTACGAACTACCGGGGTTTCAAGGATTCCACTTTATTATGAAAACTATAATTCACGTTGATAAATTCACCCTTAGTGACATGGATCGTATAATTTCATTACTCGACTCGAATCATACTCCATTCAGATTCCAGTGACCGCATTCCAGGATTGCCGCAAAGTGGTTGTTCAAGGCCAGGTACTACATGCGGGAAAAGGCCCGTCTCTCCATCATTTGGTGGGAGCGGGGATGAGCCAATGCCTCCCTGGGTACTTGAATATGGATGTGACGGTCAGTATATGATTACGCTGGTCAGCAGCCAAATTGCTTCTGAGACCAGACTTGGAAAACTAGAAAATCCTCAGTTTCACTAAATGGATTTGAATTACAATTAGAAATAAAGATACACACTTTTTTGATCGAATCGGAATGGAATTAGAGCTACACATTTCTTCCAAATCAGATTAGGATTAGAATTACTGCTACACAATTTTTCCAAATTAGATTAGAATTAGTTAATTCGCAAATATGAATGAAATTGCGAATGAGAAAGAATTAGCAGCAAAAATCAAGTTCAGCCCATCGCAAATCAAACATGAAATTGATTAACGTCGTGACACCAAGCTTGGCTGGTTTAATGAAACTCTCTCTCTATTTCCCACTATACAGTTGTCTTGCTACCTTGGCTGAAAACTCTTTTCTATGGAGATGAGGAAAGCAGTCTCTTTGCCGCGGCGATGAGAGAACAGGAGGATTTGGCAGGTCCGAGTGCCAGAACATCAGCAAGGTAGGCAGTTGGTATTCCAACAAACGAACTAATTCATCTTAGATTTTATCAGTACATAACAGATTCCTCATTGAACATTTTATTTGTGAAATCTGATTTGATGCGGAATTGGAATCATGTTCTTGTTTGACCGAAAAATGGCAAGATCTTTGTGTTGTAACTTGATCGGGCTGCTTCTCTTTTGGTAATCAAGGACAAATTATGTCTTCGTTTCTGTTTTTGCTGTTATCTTCGCTTACCTAAGTTGTGCTTTATCTTAATGATACAACTGGGTTCCGTGGGTGTGCTACGGGCCGGAATAAAAAAGATTGAAAAATCGGGTTCTGTTGTATGAAATCAAGTCAAGGCCCCTTCTTATTTGAATGCGAAATCATAACGTCTCCGGCTACAACATTGGCGGAGTTGATATGTGCGAGATTATCTGGTTCCTGCAGTAGAGGCGTTTGTGCATATATTTAGCCCGATAAATCCGATATAATTTAAAAAATCCTGTATCAAAACACCCCCTATTTTTCTCCCTTTACTACGCGCCTGGTGGTGGTATGTTGTTCTGTATAACCTCAAAGTACAAAACATGCTTGTGAAATATGCTGCGAAATATGTGTTACAGCAGGGGTGGGTAAACTACGGCCCGCGGGCCGCATGCGGCCCTCCACACCGTTCTGTGCGGCCCGCGAGAGTCTAAAGAAACTTATTAAAAATATTGATCAAATGCGTATTAAAAATCGCATCATTGCAGGGACTTGATTTAACTTTTGCTTGGTATATTTCACCATGATAATTCTAAGGCAGTGGATCTCAAACTGGCGGCGGCGCACCTCCTTGGGGGCGTGAAAGCATCTGAAGGGAGGCGCATAGCTGAGATCAACTAAAAAATAAACATCTCATTCAGATTTATTGCTCTGTATTTAGTCTAAATTTCATATTCACAAATTTCTCATCCACAGTCGTAACCTTCCATGCCATCAAACTACCAGTTAGGAATTAGGATTGCTAGCATCCTGGTTTCATTTTGTGATATGACGCTATTAGGGGAGCGCGGAATCTTTTACCATCATAAGAGGAGGTCTTGAAAAGTTTGAGAACCACATGTTCCATTGTAAATGCTTCCTATATTATTTTTTATGTTTAATTTCTGGCGTTACAGCCCGATCTCAAGTCCCACGCAGTTTAAAAGGTTGCAGCTTCTACACATCACAGAAGTCCTAATCGAGATTGACATAATTCGGATTCCGAGTGTGATTTCAGATTGACCACTCCAGTTTTAAATATTTCAGTGATGTGCTTATAAAAAAACGATTCGCGCATGTCTTTGGTAGATTCGTTCTCTGTATGCGTAAAATTATGGTATTCATGTTTTATCCACACATATGGTAGAAGCGTGTTTGAAGCTAACATGGTTACGAATGCTGTCAGCATTGTATTTCCTCGAACTGAACCAAAAGTGGAATTAGTCAATCTATGAACAGATCTCTCTTCACAGATATAAAATTCAATCCTGATCTAAGAATCAGGACAACCGTCTTCCATCTCTATAGTTTTAACAAATTGGTTATTGAGGTCGACCAGCCTATGAAATCTCGTCACTGTTTCTGACGCGTGTACGATATCATCAAAGCAATGTTTGGATTGTTTTAAATAAGTATACATGTCCTCACTATATAATCAAATACCAATACTGCGTTTTAGTTTATAATCCTAATTTTATATAGTGCGGCCCGCGAATGGATTCAAATGTTGAATGCGGCCCGCGAGCTCGAAAGTTTGCCCACCCCTGTGTTACAGTAACGAAATTTATTTTGGAAAATTGCTACAAGTCACTTTTTGTAAATGGCAGGTGTGAGGAAACTGTACCATCTATGGGAGGGATAACGAAACCTTTGCAGGCCTTATTGGACTCTCTTCTCTCTGCAGCACAAGAGCGGCACCAAAACAGTTTTCTCCCGCCAGCAGAACAGGTTTCGAGAAGTGAGTCTAACTGTAGGAGTATAGATTATCAACATAAAGATGGATAAGTGGCTCCTGTCGTCACGCTCACATGTACAATGCGGTTGACTGCTGAGCTGGGCAAAATCAGCATTATTAGTACCGAAATTTTCTCTGTATAATGCACAAAATTTTACAGATTTTTAGTCCTAAAATCGAGGGTGCACGGGTGCAACAAGCATTAAAAAAATCTCCCTCGAAATAACACTTGAAATCACGCCTTTCCTCATGTTCGTATTAATCGCGCATCACATTCAGCAATCGTGCCCAGTAATTCGTATTATCAGTGTTACGCGCTGCCAATTACTGAGAAGCGTCTGCACTGCACAACAGCGTGTGATCTCCTGTTAAGTTGGTTAGCCGTTTGTACGCGAGTGAAATTAGGTCATTGATTGCTCCTTACCTGCTCAGCAATCCTCGCTAATTTATCGCATCTCCATCATTCCTGGTGCGCACGAGATAAACGTAGCACGAGATAATCATTGTATCTTTCATACGTTCGGATTATACGCGAAAAGATGGTGTAACCCATGAGAGCGACCAATCATTCAATGATCGTGCGTTTTACTGAGCCTCCATTGTTCCCTCACAAATAAATTGATCGCAAACGAAGTGATCGAAGCTTACAGCTTACGTTGCCGTAAACTAGTATAGTAAAGTAATTAAATAGCAAATGTGTACTTCTGTTCTCTGTTCCTAACTTAACCAAGCCTCCTGTTTTATTGAAATTGAATTCCAATATAATTTATACAGCCAGCAACCATCGACGCAGACTGGAATTGTATCATATCAATTTGTAAATGGGCAATGTATTGCATCTAATCAACTCATTTCTCTATTCTCTATTTTGGCTGGTAACTATAATAATCAGAGGGTATGCAATTCTACTTACGTAGTTAAGCATTTCTGCGTATATGTGAGTAATAAAGCACCTTCTTGCGTTTCTATTTCACTCTATATTTGTTCATAGATCCAGCATCAATGACCACTCAATCGGTATTTCAGACAGCTAGCAAAATGCATTGACGTAAGCATGCCTCATACTTCGAAAAAGGCAACTTGACTTGAATTGTGACTTGACTCGTGACTCGACTTGACTCGACTACACTTGACTCGAGTCACTTCCAAAATTCAAGTGACTTGACTCGAGTCAAAATGTGCAATGACTCGAAATGACTCGTGACTCGAAGGTAGTGACTTGATCCCAACACTGGCCAATGATTGAAACCAACCTTGAAAAGCTCTCAAAGTCTGAACATGAGGATCATTCCAAAGATTGGTACCGATAGTTTGTTCAAGTTTCGGTGATAATTCTGCGGGTTGATCATGACTTCAGAGAAATGTCGTTTTCACTACTTGCATGGATTTGTACGACGTGTATCGTACGCTGTGTTACGAACTACTGAGGTTTCAAGGATTTCACTTTATTATGAAAACTATAATTCTCGTTGATAAACTCACTCTTAGTGAAGGATCGTATAATTTCATTACTCGACTCGAATCATCAGAATACATACTCCATTCAGATTCCAGCAACCGCATTCCACGGTCGCCGCGAAGGGGTTGTTCCAGGCAAGGTATTAGACGCGGGAAAAGGCCCGTCTCGCCATCATCTGGTGGGAGCGAGGCTGTGCCAACGCCTCCCTCGGCACCTGAACATGGATCTGACGGTCAGTATAAGATTACGCTGGTCAACAGCCAAATTGCTTCTGAGACCAGACTTGGAAAACTAGAAAATCTTTAGTTTCACGAAATGGATTTGAATTACAATTAGAATTAAAGATAGACACTTTTTTGTTCGAATTGGAATAGAATTAGAGCCGCACAGCTCTTCCAAATGAGATTAGAATTAGAATCATACAATTTTTTTCCAAATTAGATAAGTATTAGAAATTGGAGTCACACTGTTTTCGCTAAATTAAATTAGAATTAGAGACATACATTTTTCTTCAAATTAGATTAGTATTAGAATTACAGCTACACAATTTTTCCAAATTACATTAGAATTAGTTAATTCGCAAATATGAATGAAATACCGCAGCAACCATAGCAAATCAACATGAAATTGATTAACATCTTGCACACCAAGCTTGGTTGGTTTAATGAAACTCTCTCTCTTTTTTCCACTATACAGCTCTCTTGCATCCTTTGCTGGAAACTCTTTCCGGTGGAGATGATGGACACAGCCCCTTTGCAGCGGCGGTGAGAGAACAGCAGGATTTGGCAGGCCCGAATACCAGAACATCAGCAAGGTGGGCAGTTGTTATTCCAACAGCCGAGCTAATTCATGGTCAATTTTATAAATACATAACAGATTCCGCATTGAACATTTTAATTTGTGAAACCTGATTTGATACGGAAACGAAAATCATTTTCTTAATTGAACGTAAAATGGCAAGATCTATGTGTTATAACTTTATCGCGCTGCTTCGCATTTGGTAATTAGGGTCAAATTATCTCTGTGTTTCTCTTTCTGCTGTTATCTACGATAACCACAGTGGTGCTATATCTTAATGATAATTCTACTGGGTTCGGTGGGTGGGCTACGGGATAGATTACCATTTGTGAAACTGCTTCTGTTGTATGGTATCAAGTTAAGGTTGCTTCTTATTTGAATGCGAAATTGTAACGTCTCCCGCTACAACATTGACTGGGTTATATATATGCCGATAGTGTATTTATTGTGTGCGAGATTATCTGATTCCGCAGTAGAAGCGTTTGTGCTTATATTTAGCCCGATAAATCCGATATAATTTAGAACATCCTGTTCGCGAAAGGCCCCTTTTTTCTCTGTTGGATACACGCCTGGTTGTGATATGTTTATTTACATCACCTCAAATTATGAAACATGCTTGCGAAATATGCTGTGATATATATGTGTTACGGTAACTGAATTCATCTCGAAAATCGCCACAAGTCATTTCTCTTAGTAGCAGGTGTGAGGAGACCGAACGGCCCCAGGAAGAGAAAACGAAACGTGTGCACACCTTATTGGACTCTCTTACCTCGGCGGCAGAACCCACGGTTCAACAGCTTTCAAAAGGTAAGTCTAACTGTAGGAGTATAGATAACCAACCTAAGGATAGATACGCAGCTCCTGTCATCATGCTCACATGCACAGTGTAGTTGACCGATGAGCATTGCAAATTCAGCGTTATTGGTAGTCCTATAGCTGGGAACATGAGCGATAAAATTCAATCAAACTTGACTGAATCGACAGCTAGTGTTGCACCTATTTCGTAAATGCATATTAAAATCTCAAGAGCTTCATGAAGGTACAGAACTTCGAAATACAATTTTAGTAGCCTATATTCATATTGAAACGAACCCGAATCTGATCAGAGCATTGAAACCAACCTCAAAATAGGTTTCAAGGATTTCACTATATTATGAAAAGTATGATTTTTGTTGATAAATTCTGTCTCAGTGATAAGGATCGTATAATTTCAGTACTCGACTCCAATTATCAGAAGTAATGCCCTATTCAGATTCCAGCAACCGCATTCCAGGATCGCCACCAAGGGGCTCTTCCAGTCAAGGTATTGAAAGCGGGAAAAGGCCCGTCTCGCCATCATCTGGTGGGAGCGGGGCTGCGCCAAAGCCTCCCTCGGCACATGAGCATGGATATGACGGTCAGTATTAGATTTCGCTGGTCAACAGCCAAATTGCATCTGAGACCAGACTTGGAAAACTAGGAAATCATCAGTTTTACTAAATGGATTAGAATTAGGGATATCTTTCAATACAACATCCATTGTAGTAAAATATTTATTCAACTCGAAGACTTTTCGGGTGCCTCTTTTCAAGAGCTAACGGCACACTGAAGGGATTTTAACAGAATGAAAAGCAAAACCAGGAAGGCAAAGTATGACGCAACAATCAGAAATTACATACCATGAAGTCCGCAATGTAACGATGGCAACAATAACAAACTTGAAGAGTACGATACAAGTAACATAGCATTTTGAAACCAAACAATAACAAACACGAATTAGAACTCACTAACTCTTAAAACTCTTGAAAAGAGGCCCCCGAAAAGTCTTCGAGTTGAATAAATATTTTACAACAATGGATATTGTATTGAAAGCTGTCTTCAAGTTCTGTACCACAAACCAACTGTTAAAAAAAATTAGGGATATACGGTTTTTCGAATTAGATCAGTATTAGAATTAGAGCTACACAGCTTTTCCAAATTAGATTAGATTTATTATTGCACAATTGTTTCCAAATTAGATTAGTACTAGAATTAGAGCTACATAGTTTTTTCCAAATTGCATCCGAATTAGAATTACACCTGCACAATTTTCTACAAATTAGATTGAATAGTAGGCTGACACTCGTCAGGGGTAGTCGTCAGCAACTAGTAGAGAATTGGAAAGAACGTTGTATATCAACAATCGTATCACGAAATACGACGTCACCAGCATGAAATTTGGAATGAGAGAGCGTTCAATGTACTATTTTTAGGTGGTACACGAACTCCTTTTGTTGACAGAGTGATAAAAGTCGACTCCGAGGCACACAAACGAAAGTGTGAACGGCCCCTTCCAACGACACGAAATCTGTCGTCTCCATAATTATTCGCACAAATCGGATTATCTAACAGATGTTTGCCGATCGCAGAATTAATGGCCTTTGATAGGTCATCATCAAGTTTAAGCGGATGAGTTAAGGGTGAGCTTTTCACCTAGCGTATTACATGTGCTCTGATAAATATGGGGACACACTTGTTTATGCGTTCCTGCGGACGCTGTGACGATCCTGATGATCTGATTCTGCCATCGGCAAACATCTGCTAAATAATCCGATTTGTGCGAATAATTATCCAGACGACAGATTTCGTATCGTTGAGAGGGGCCGTTCACATTTCCATTTGTGTGCCTTGGAGTCGACTTTTATCAAAATACACCAACCAAAACTCTGTCAACAAAAGGGGTTTGTGTACCACCTTAAAATAGTACATTGAACGCTCTCTCATTCAAAATTTCATGCTGCTGACGTCATATTTTGTGATACGATTGTTGATAGACAGCGTTCTTTCCAATTCTCTACTAGTTGCTGACGATTATCCCTGACGAGTGTCAGCTGAAAATATCCAGGTTCATCTCAATATGAATATACTATTCAACTGTATATTGAAGTTTTATACCTCCAAGAACCTCTACAAATTAGATTAGAATTAGTTAATTCGCAAATATTGACTGAAATTCCGAATGAGAAAAAATTTAACGTCCGTACACCAAACTTGGCTTGTTTATTGAAACTCTCTCTCTCTCTTTCGCGCTATACAGTTCTCTCTTTGATGGAGATAATGTTGCAGGTACACCTACGAGTTCTCAAGCATCAGCCTTGGGATGAGCAAAATTATTTCTCTTTTCCAGTAACTCAAAACATCAAATTCCACGCTCTCAAGCTCTGCTGCGAAATATCTTTCCACTTCATTCCCAAATATATTTTCTTTGGACAGATTTGAAACAATATTCCTCTTTTTTCTTGATGTAGCTGAGAGCCTGTGTTAACTATGATATTTTCTTCGGTGCTGTTCTGTTTGTGATCAAAACTAGAAGTTGTTTGCAGGCTACAAGCTACTATGCCAGCGTGGGTATTTTATTTGTCAATAACTATTATGACTGTACGGTTTATTGCGTCCTTCAAAATGTCGCGGACATGTAGTATTGGAAATATTTGATACCAAAATTCAGTTGCAGAATCAACGACAGATCACAGTTCACGGGAGCCAACTGCAAAACCTGCTGGGAAGGCCAAGTCCAAGTCGACACCCAAGGCCAAGTCAACAAGGTGAGGTTGTACTCAGTAAAAAAGTTTTGCCCTTGGTTGTAGTGACTCGAGTTGCAATTTTTCTCTGACTTGACTCGAGTCATTTTGTTATTCATGGAAAATGACGTAACTCTTTGTGTATTAACCTGACCAAGTCATATGACCGGAGACATTCAATATGGCTTGGTTATGCAATTGTTTTCCCCTCGTGTCAAATGAAAGCAGAAAATTGCTTGGCGGGCCGAGTCATAAATTTAAGAGTATATCCCGCGATTCATTAATTGTATTTCTGAATTGAAAGCAGTGAATTACATTGTTAATACATGGAGCTCAGTGGATGTATTGGTATTTGACGATGAGAAAGTGTCGGTTAATTATCAATAATAATAATAATTCGCTGTCATCATTCCAAACAATGGTGAATATGATACATTTTAAAATCTCTTTTTTACTCACGGACACAATTTTTTATTAGGATCATAAAAATGTATTCAGGATACTGCAGAGCTTGTCTTGGTCGCAGCCTCCCGAGCTGTGTACAGCCTGGTGAAATAGACTTTATTGTTGATGGACGGCGACCTCCCCACGACGAACTAATAGGACTCCAATAAATGAAGATTTAGTGCTCCAAATATTCTTGGAATTTCAGCCGCCCTCCCGCTCATTGTTTCAACGCCTATTCAATTGCACTTGGTGAAAATGCCGAGTCATTTGGACTTCACAGATGTCTCTGTTCCGCCAACGTTAGTTTTGTATGCTTCAATACGACCAATCTTGCTTGAGAAGGCTCGTGACAAATTAACTCTTGCTGGCAATGAGCATATAGTTTCGGTCCTTGAAATAATCATCAAGTCATACGTGGCTTGAAACTAGGGCTGGGCAAAACCGAGTACCTGAGTGATTCGATTCTGAATCACGTAAAACGCGTCGAGTCGAGTATTCGAGTATCACTCATTATGACGTCACAACATAATATATTATGTAAAAGTTTAAAAATGTACCTTTTATCCCACCACAAAGAATATAATGCCTGGTATCCGTCAATTAAAGTTTCTTTGGTATTTTTTCGACCATACCGATTTCAATGCTCTTGTTGACAATGCTGTTAGATGATGATAACTTTTAAAATGTGTTATTTCCAGTAACGTTCGTAGCTTTGTACAATGTCTCGTATGCCGCGACACGGCCAATAGAGGTTTCAACGCTTCCTCAGTGGAAAATGGTATCAAAACTATAATTCTCGATAGTAAATTAACTTTTAGGTATGAGGAGCGCATAATTTCAGTACTCGAAAAACTCGTCTTTTACTACTCGACTCGAATCTTTACAATTAATACTCGATTCAGATTCGAGTACTCGAATCATTATGCCCAGCCCTACTTGAAACGTTGGACTCATTTCTCGATTCATGTTCGATGACTCATGTCATTGGCATCATTATCCAATGCTGTCTATTGGCAGTTTCGAGTACCAGTGAAGCGTCTTTACATTTTTATTAGTTCGATTTTAACCTCCCTATTTACAAACAGGGTCCAGGAATCCAAGGAATGCGAGGGCGAAGGTGCGTATGACGTGACGTTGGTCTCCCTTCTATGATCTTGGGCGGATGGATAGAACATGCGTATTTTTTCAGGTGATGAGATTTCCTCCACCGAAAGTGAGGTCTCGAACGACGACTCGTATTCTATGGGTAACCTACTACCAGGATGCGTGCGTCAACTAAAAAAGAAATTTCTTCCCAGGTGAAAGAGTTTTTAAAAATTTTCTGCTGGAGTTTTTATCGCCGATATTTGACGCCCAACTAAAATCTATCCCAACAATGGCATATTCTACTTGCGGAAAGTTTGACACAGACCGGGATGAAATTGTCCTATCTCGCATTCCGTATTCACATTGCACACACATTGTATAAATGTGATTTCCTATCGTAGCAATTCCTGCCTGGCACGAGAAAAATCTCAGTAAGAAATATTAGAATAAAATTGTTGTACTTCGTAGAGAATGGGGATGGTGTGAACCTTTAAAAGGTTCAGATTCGCGTCGTGAACCTTTTTGAAAGGTTCTGTGTGAACGCGAACGTGAACCTCATGACGTCATATTGCTGATTCCAACCCAACATTTCAGTGAAGTGATAGCGTATACAAATGTATAAGTTGTACTCGATGCCTAGCGACGAGTCGGGCCACAAAATGCTACAATGCTGAAATACATATTGACGTTTTAAATAACGTCAAATGTATCAACTGGGGCAATCAAATAATATAATGATCCCATGAAATCAATATCTGTCGTCGCTTTGCCAACAAATTCGACGACGACTTGCAAGGAATATTAGCTTACGCCGTAACGGTCTAGGTCAGTCCAGACAATGTATTCGGCGTCTGACATTCATTGATCAGAGTGCAAAGCGGGTTTCTATACTTGATGCTAATATTACCCCATTCACAAGTTACACAGTAGTAGCCAACACCCCAATCACACGGATTTGGTTTTTATATTACAATATATATATGAAGTCAAGATTGACCATGTACGCCTGCTAGATTTTGTACATCAAACAACGATATCAATTTCGTTAATTGGTTGGATGAACATCATTGGCCGACTACCTATATGTAGTGTATTTTGCTTTTGACGTTGTGTGATGGCGGGTCAATCTCACAGCAGAAAATTTTGAGATTGTCAAGGCGCATGCTCGTTTGATGGTGATTTTTTTTACGCTACCAGCGCCATGCATAGAGTGGACCGCAATTGAAATGCAATCAATTTCAACCAAAGATCTTATAATGAAGCTAAAATTGTAATATATGAAAAAGGTTCACAGTGCAGAACCTACCAAGGTTGGGTATAACATATTCTGACGGGATACATTACCATTTGTCAAAAGGGTTCAGTTGTATGGTATCAAGTTGAGGTCGCTACTAATTTAAATGCGAAATGATGCGAAATCCCGCTTCGACATTGGCGGGGCTTTGTACATGAGTGTAGAGTTGTTGATATGTGCGAGATTATCTGATTCCTGCAGGAGAGGCATTTGTGAATAGATTTAGCCCGATAAATCCGGTATAATTTAAAACATCCTGTTTTTGAAGCACCCTATTTTTCCCCTTCGTTCCCATCACCTCAAAGTATGAAAATGCTTGCGAAATATGCTGTAAATTATATGTGTTTGTGGATTTTGATTCATTTTCGAAAATTGCTATATGTCAATTTTTGTTAGTAGCAGGTGTGAGGAGACCGAACGGTCCCAGGAAGAGAAAGCGAAACATGTGCAAACCTTATTGGACTCTCTTACCTCGGCAGCAGAACCCACGGTTCAACAGCTTTCAAAAGGTAAGTCCAACCGTAGGAGTATAGATAACCAACCTAACGATAGAGATGCAGCTCCTGTCATCATGCTCACATGCACATGCGCAGTGTAGTTGACCGATGAGCATGGCAAATTTAGCGTTGTGGGAAGTCCTATAGCCGGGAACACGAGCGATAAAATTCAATCAAACTTGACTCAATCAATAGCTAGTGTTGCACCTATTTCGAAAATACATATTAAAATCTCAAGAGCTTCATGGAGGTACAGAACTTCGAAATACAATCGAATGGTGTATTCATATTGAAATGAACCCGAATCTGGTCAGAGCATTGAAACCAACCTCAAAATAGGTTTCAAGGATTTCACTATATTATGAAAAGTATGATTTTTGTTGCTAAATTCTGTCTCAGTGACAAGGATGGTATAATTTCAGTACTCGATTCGAATCATCAGAATTAATGCCCTATTCAGATTCCAGCAACCGCATTCCAGGATCCCCACCAAGGGGCTCTTCCAGTCGAGATATTGAAAGCGGGAAAAGGCCCGTCTCGCCATCATCTGGTGGGAACGGGGCTGCGCCAAAGCCACCCTCGGCACCTGAATATGGATATGAAGGTCAGTATGAGATTTTGCTGGTCAACAGCCAAATTGCTTCTGAGACCAGACTTGGAAAACTAGAAAATCTTCCGTTTTAAATGATATATTAGGATTCGAATTAGGGATATACGGTTTTTCGAATGAGATTTGAATTAGAATTAGAGCTACACAGTTTTACCAAATTAGATTACATTTATTATTGCACGATTTTTTCCAAATTAGATTGAATAGTATATTCATATTGAAATGAACCTGAATATTTTCAGCTGACATTCGTCAGGGGTAATCGTCAGCAACTAGTAGAGAATTGGAAAGAACGTTGTATATCAACAATTGATCACAAAATATGACGTCACCAGCATGAAATTTCGAATGGGACAGCGTTCAATGTACTATTTTTTGAGTGGTACACGAACCCCTTTTGTTGACAGAGTTTTGGTTGGTGTATTTTGATAAAAGTCGACTCCAAGGCACACAAATAAAAGTGTGAACATCCCCTTCCAACGACGCGAAATCTGTCGTCTCGATAATTATTCGCACAAATTGGATTATCTAGCAGATGTTTGCTGATGGCAGAATTAATGGCCTTCGATAGGTCAGCATAAAGTTTAGGCGGATGAGTTAAGGGTGAGCTTCTCACCTAGCGTGTTACATGTGCTCTGATAAATCTTGGGACACGCTTGTTTATGCGTTCCTGCGGACGCTGTCACGATCCCGATGATCTGATTCTGCTATCGGCAAACATTTGTTAAATAATCCGATTTGTGCGAGTAATTATCGAGACGACAGATTTCGCGTCGTTGGGAGGGGCCGTTCACAGTTCCATTTGTGTGCCTTGGAGTCGACTTTTATCAAAATACACCAACCAAAACTCTGTCAACAAAAGGAGTTCGTGTACCACCTAAAAATAGTACATTGAACGCTCTCCCATTCGAAATTTCATGCAGGTGACGTCATATTTTGTGATACGATTGTTGATATACAACGCTCTTTCCGATACTCAACTAGTTGCTGACGATTACCCCTGACGAGTGTCAGCCGAAAATATTTGGGTTCATTTCAAAATGGATGGACTGTTCAAATGTATATTGAAGTTCTGTACCTCCAAGAAGCTCTACAAATTAGATTAGAATTAGTTAATTCGCAAATATTGAATGAAATTCCGAATGAGAAAAAATTTAACGTCTGTAGACCAAACTTGGCTCGCTTATTGAAACTATCTCTCTCTCTTTCGCGCTGAACAGTTCTTGTGCATCCTTGGCTGAAAACAAACTCATTTTGATCGAGAGGATGTTGCAGGCACACCTACGAGTTGTCGAGCAGCAGCCTCGGGATAACCAAACCGCTCCATCTTTTCCAGTAACTTCCTGTCTGTTCATTGTATCGCATTTTTTGTGGTGTATTGAACTAATAAAATTGCTAATAAACCAATGACGATGATGATGAACATCACATTCCATGCTCTCAAGCTCTTCTGCGAAATATCTTTCCACTTCATTCCCTAATATATTTTCTTTTAACAGATCTTAAACAATCTTCCTCTTTTTCTTGATGTAGTTGAGAGCATGTGTTAAAAAGCCAGTGTTAACTATGATATTTTCTTCGGTGTTGTTCTGTTTGTGATCAAAACTAGAAGTTGTTTGCAGACTACAAGCTACTATGCCAGTATGGGTACTTGATTTGTCAATAACTTTTATGACTGTACGGCGTCCTGCAAAATATCGCGGTTATGTAGTATTGGAAATATTTGACACCAAAATTTAGTTGCAAAATCAACGACAGATCACAGTTCCCGGGAGCCAACTGCAGAGCCTGCTGGGAAGGCCAAGTCCAGGCCGACACCCAAGGCCAAGTCAACAAGGTGAGGCTGTGCTCAGTAAAACAGTTTTTCCCTTGGTTGTAATGACTCGAGTTGCAATTTTTCTTTGACTTGAGACGAGTCAATTTGTTATGCATGGAAAATGACCTAACTCTTTTTGTATTAACACGACCAAGTTACATGACTTGAGACATTCAATATGGCAAGGGTATGCAATCATTTTCCCCGCGTGTCAAATGAAAGCAGAAAATAGCTTGGCGGGCCGAGTTGAAAATCCAAAGTATATCCCGCGATTTATTCATTGTATTTCTGAATTGAAAGCAGTGAATTACATTGTTGATACATGGGGATAAGTCGATGTATAGGTATTTGATAATAAGAAAGTGTCGGTTAATTATCAAAAATAATAATTATTCGCCGTCATCATTTATTAGGATCATAAATATGTATTTAGGATACTGCGAAGCTTGTCTTGGCCGCTGCCTCCCGAGCAGTGTACACTCTGGTGAAATGAACTTTATTGTTGATGGACGGCGACGGCGACCTCCCCATGACAAACTAGTAGGACTCTACTAAACGAAGACTTATTGCTTCAAATATTCTTGGAATTTCAGCTGCCCTCCCGCTCATTGTTTCACCGCCTATTCAATTGCACTTGGTGAAAATGCTGAGTCATTTGGACTTCACAGATATCTCTGTTCCGCCAACGTTAGTTTTGTATGTTTCAGTACGACCAATCTAGCTTGAGAAGGCTCGTGACAAATTAACTCTTGCTGGCAATGAGCGTATAGTTTGAGTACTTGAAATAATCATCAAGTCATACTTGACTCGAATCGTTAGAATAATTTCTCGATTCATGTTCGATGACTCATGTCATTGTCATCATCATCCAGCACTGTCTATTGGCAGTTTCGAGTGCCAGTGAGCCGTCTTTACATGTTATTAGTTCGATTTTAACCTCCCTATTTACAAACAGGGTCCAGGAAACCAAGGAAAGCGAGGGGGAAGGTGTGTATGACTTGACGTTGGTCTCCCTTCTTGATATTAGGCCGATGGATAAAACATGCGTATTTTTTCAGGTGACGAGATTTCCTCCAGCGAGTGTGAGGTGGCGGCCGACGACTCGTATTCTATGGGTAACGTACTACCAGGAAATGTGATCCAACTAAAAAAGCAATTTCTTCCCAGGTGAAAAAGTTTTTAAAAAAGTTTCCGCTGGAGTTTGTATTGGCGATATTTGACGCCCCAACTAAAATCTATCCTAACAATGTCATAATCTACTCGTGCAAAGTTTGAAACAGACCGGGGTGAAATTGTCCGATCTTGCATACCGCATTTACATTGCACACACATCGTGTGAGTGTGATTTCCTATCGTAGCAATTCATGACTGGCAGGAGAAAAATCTCATTAAGAAATATCAGAATATAATTGTTGCACTTGGTAGGGACTAGGGATGGTGTGAACCTCTGAAATGTTCGGGTTCGTGTGAGCGTGAACCTTTTTAAAAGGTTCTGTGTGAACGCGAACGTGAACCTCATGACGTCATATTGCTAGTTCCAACCCAACATTTCATTGAAGTGATAGCGTATACAAATGTATAAGTTGTACACGATGCCTAGAGACGAGTCGGGCCACAAAATGCTACAATGCTGAAATACATATTGACGTTATAAATAACGCCAAATGTATCAAGTGGTGCAATCAAATAATATAATGATCCCATGAAATCAATATATGCCATCGCTTTGCCAATAAATTCGACGACGACTTGCAAGGAATATTAGCTTACACCGTAACGGTCTAGGTCAGTCCAGACAATGTATTCGGCGTCTGACATTGATCAGAGTGCAAAGCGGGTTTTTATACTTGATGCTAATGCTATACTTGATGACGGGATACATTACCATTTGTCAAAAGGGTTCTGTTGTATGTTATCAAGTTGAGGTAGCTATTAATTTAAATGCGAAATCATGTGAAATCCCGCTTCGACATTGGCGGGGCTTTGTATATGAGTGTGGAGTTGTTGATATGTGCGAGATTATCTGATTCCTGCAGTAGAGGCATTTGTGCATATATTTAGCCCAATAAATCCGATATAATTTAAAACATCCTGTTTTGATACACCACCTATCTTTTCCACTGCGGTCACATCACCTCAAAGTATGTAAATGCTTGTGATATATGCTGCAAATGATATGTGTTACATAATCTTGATTCATTGTCGAAAATTGCTATATGTCATTTTTTGTTAGTAGCAGGTGTGAGGAGACCGAACTGTCCGAGGAAGAGAAAACAAAACATCTGCGCACTTTATTGGACACTTTTCCCTCGACAGCAAAACCCTCGGCTCAACAGCTGTCGAAAAGTGAGTCTAACTCTTGAAATATAGATTACCAACCTAAGGATGAATATGCGACTGCTGTGCTAACGCTCACATGCATAGTGTGCACAGTGCACTCGAATCATCAGCAATAATACTCTGTTCAGGTTCCAGTAACCGCATTCCAGGATTTCGACCAAGGGGCTCTGCCAGGCAAGGGACTAGACGCCGGAAAAGGCCCGTCTCGCCATCCTCTGATGGAAGCGGACCTCCGCCAAAGCGTACCTCGGCACCTGAATATGGATATGAAGGTCAGTATAAGATTTCGCTGGTCAACAGCCAAATGGCTTCTGAGACCAGACTTGGAAAACTAGAAACTCCAGTTTTACCAAATTGGATCAGAATTAGAATTGCATGAATTTTATTAGAATTAGAGCTACACAGTGTTTTTAAATTAGATTAGAATTAGAATTGCACAATATTTCACAGATTGGGTTAGAATTAGAATGGAGCTACACAGTTTTTCCATATTAGATTGGTATTAGAATTAGTGAATTCTCAAAAATTACGTGAAATTGTGAATGAGAAAGTATATGCAGCAAACTTCAAGTGTAGTTCGTTCATATCAAATCAAGCACAAGAATGATTAATGTCTGTAAACCAAGCTTGGCTCGTTCAACAAAACTATCTTTCTCTTTATCCCTATGCTGTTCTCTTGCATGGCTGAAAACACTTTCCAATGGAGGTGATGTTGTAGTCATGCATACGAGTTTTCGAGGAGCGGCCCTGGGATGAGCAAAACGATTTCTCTTTTCCAGTAACTAAAAACATCACAGCCCATGCTCTCACTCTCTGCTGCGAAATATCATTCCACTTCATCCCCCAATATGTTTTCTTTCGGTAGGTCTGAACTAGCCTATGTTAACTAAGTATTTTCTTCGCTGCCGTCCTGTTTTGATGGAAAATAGAAGATGTTGGCAAGTTCAAAACTACTAGACCAGCATACGTATTTTATTTGTCACAATAACTACTATGACTGTACGTTGTAACTAATGCGATTGCGGCTTGACTCTGAATTTCCCCGCACGAAAGGAATGTTCTTGTGAACATCCTGCTAAATGTTGCGCACATATAGTATTGAAAATATTGGACACCGAAATTCAGTTGCAAAATCAACGACAGATGACAGATCACGGGGGCCAACTACAAGATCTGCTGTGAAGGCCAAGTCAAAGTCGACGCCCAAGTCAAAGTTGACTGCGAAGTCCAAGTCGCCGACAAGGCTCAAGTCGCCACCAAAGTTCCAGTCAACGCCCAAGGACAAATCGACGCCCAAGTCGTTCAGGTGAGGTTACGCTTGGTAAATATGTTTTCCTCTTGGTTGTAATGACTCGAGTTGCAATTTTTGTTCGACTGGACTCTAATTTTGTTATACATGGAAAATCACGGAACTCGACGAGTCATTGTATTAAAATCGACCAAGTCATATGACCCGAGACATTCTATATGGCTTGACTTGAGTCTTGTGTGTTGATTTGAAACTGATTTGAACTCGATAATGAACTGCGAACACTATGGCTTGGATCCTTTGCCCCATGACTCGGACTCAGACTTGACACAGTGATGAATTGAAAATGACTCAACCTGACTCGAGTCATATTATATGAGTAAAATTGACTTTTTTCTCGGAACCTTGTGAGGAGGTTACAACTTTTACCGAGGCAGGTGAAATTTTACAAAATCTGTCCTGTCCGTCAATTTTGGTAAGAATTGAAACCGCTGATGTAGATTTGACATGCTGGATGGCGATCTTACATTCTGACAAGCTACCAACTTTTCAATATCCGCAACTGGAACTAGAATTAGAATTACTGTAATTTTCCATGGGATGTAAATTCTGGAAAAAGCCTGTACCCACGTATAGTACACTGCCTGCATTCGCAGTACGAGAATAATTAAGTTTTAGCATTCGTATATGTCATTCTGTTTGCGATGTCACTGTTGAACAATCATGACAAAACAATCGCTAATCATTATACACTTGACAGCATTGTCTCTGTGAAACAATAGTAGATAGCAGCCAAACCCTGCGAATTACTGGGCACGTTGGCTGAATGTGATGCGTGGTTAAAACAAACAGGTGTGATTTCAGGGGATATTTTTTTCAAGGCTTGTTGTACCCATGCATAACATGCACCCTTCCGATCTTACGACAAAACATTTGTAAAATTTTGCGCATTATACATGGAAAATTACGGTACTCTCTGTTCGATAATTGCTTCTCACACTTATAATTTAATAAGAGGAAAGCTGATTTGTAGTATGTTCATTTGCATCACCTCAAAGTATGAAATGTGCTTGCGAAGAATGCTGCGAAATATATGCGTGGTGCAGTAACTAAATCCGTTTTCGAAAAATGCTACAAGTCATTTTTGGTCGGTCGCAGGTGTAAGAACAGCCTGACATTTGGTCCTGATGAGAATCATGGGAAATGCATTGAGTGAAATAAAATTGGTTGTATGAATATATTTTTGTTGGGTCATTGAAATTATGCACTTCTAAAAGCATATTCAAATGACAAAAAATAATCAAACTTCAACAGTACCAGTGAGGCGTCTTTACATGTTATTAGATCGATTTTAACCTGCCTACTGTACAAACAGGGTCCAGGAACACAAGGAGAGCGAGGGGGAAGGTATGTATGACTTGAAGTTGCTTTCCTTTCTCTGATATCGGACGGATGGATAGCACTTGTGTATTTTTTTTCAGGTGACGAGATTTCCTCCACTTCGAGTGAGGCGTCGGTCGTCGATTCGCATACTATGGGTAACCTACCACCAGGAAATGTGGTCCAACTAAAAAAGCAATTTCTTCCCAGGTGAAAGAGTTTTAAAAAAAATTTCTGCCGGAGTTAGTATCGGCGATATTTGACGCCTGTATAAAATCTACCCCAACAATGGCATATTCTACTTGTGCAAAGTTTGAAGCAGACCGGGATGAATTTGTCCGGCCTTGCATAACCACATTGCTCACACATCATATACGTGTGATTTTCTTATGAAGCAAATCATGCCTGGCACGAGAAAAAAAACGATTCAGAAGTATTTTAATATAATTATACTTGGTAAAGAGTGAACATGATTTGTCTAAATTAGAAGATATAGACGTCATGCATGAGGAGTTGAAGACACATGAATAATGTCATCATAAAATATGTAGCTATCTTAGCAAGCCCCGAATAATAATTTCCAGTTAGCAGCATGTGTTAACAATGTGATTCACTGCTTTCAATTTAGAAATAAAACTTCCACTTTACAAAATATACTCTAACACAGTGGTTCCCAACCCATCGTGTGGACCCCATCGGCTGAAATTAGAGCTTAAATTTCCCCTCCGAGAATTCAACTCTTTCTACTCGGCTTCAAGCTTTAGAATTATTACTCGATTCTGAATCGATTACTCGGATGATTGTCGTAATCATCCAGCCCCGTTCATCGGTAGTTTCGAGTTCTAGTGAGGAAATTATTTTCCTTTACGTATCTTGTTGGTTCGATTTTAACCTGTAATCAATAAACAGCATAAAGAGAGCGCGCACTCCCGTTGCCGAGTCAACCGCGGTGGCAACGGAACAGGAGGAAGTGGCAGGCCCGAGTGCCAGAAGATCAGAAAGGTGGGCAGTTGTGATTTCAACAACTGAGCTAATTCGTAACGGATTCCGCATTGAACATTTTTTTAGTGGTTATATATCTTCATAATACAACTGGGTTCTGTGAGTGTGTTACGGGCCGAAATAAAAATGATTGAAACGTCGGGTTTAACATATTCCGAAAGGATACATCAACATTCGTGAAACTGGCTCTGTCATATGATATCAAGTTGAGGTCGCTAATAATTTAAATGCGAAATCCCGCTTCACCATTTGCGGGGCGTTGTATATGAGTGTAGAGTTGTTATTATGTGCGATATTATCTCATTCCTGCAGTAGAGGCATTTGTGCATATATTTAGCCCGAAAAATCAGATAGAATGTAAAACGTCCAGTGTTCAAAACACGTCCTTTCTTCAAAACACCCGCTTTCTTCAAAACACCCCCCTTTTTCTCATCTGGCTATGTGCCTGTTTTGTGGTATGTTCGTCTCCATCACCTCAAAGTATGAAATATGCTGTGAAATATATGTGTTACAGTAACTGAATTTTTCATTAGTCGCAGCGGGAATGCCATGTCCGCATCGCCGTCGAAGGCCGAGAAGACAAAACGAATCCGGTCCTGGTTGGACTCTCTTCCCTCGGCAAATACACACACTGCTCAACAGCTTTCAGAAAGTGAGTCCCACAGTTGGAGTATAGATTACCAACCTACGGATAGATATGCAGCTCCAGTCGTGCGGTTGACTGCTGAGCAGGGCAGAATCAGCGTTATATGTAGTCCTATAGCTGGCGACCCGTGCGCTAAAATTTATTAAAACTGGACTTAATCGAAAGCTAGTGTTGTCCTTATTTCGAAAATACATATTAAAATCTGGCCAATGCATGGAAACCAACCTCATAATAACAAGGATTGTGTAATTTCAGTACTCGAGTCAATTCATCGGAATTAATAACCTATTCAGATTCCAGTAACCGCAGTCCAGGATTGGCAACAAGTAGCTCTTCCGGGAAAGAGAGTAGACGCGGGAAAAGACCCGTCTCACCATCCTCTGGTAGGAAAGGGCCAGCGCCAAAGCTTCCTTCGTTATCTGAAATTGGATATGAAGGTCAGTATTAGATTACGCTGGTCAACAGCCAGATTGCTTCTGAGACCAGACTTGGAGAACTCTAGAAAACCTTCAGTTTTTCCAAATTGGATTAGAATTAGAGCTACACAGTTTTTAAAAATTAGATTAGAAATATAGATACACAATTTTTACAGATTGTATTAGAATCAGAATTAGTGAATTCCCAAAAATTGAATGAAAGTCCGAATGAGAAAGAATTAGCAGCAAAATTCAAGTTGAGCTCATATCAATTCAAGCATGAAAATGATCAATGTCTGTACACCAAGCTCGTTCACTAAAACTCCCTCTCTCTCTCTCTCTCTGTCTCACTTTACAGTTCTCTTAGACTAGGCTGAAAAGTCTTTCTGGCGGGATGATATTGCAGTCGCAGCAACGAGTTATCGAGCAGCAGCCTTACGATGAGCAAAACTATCTCTCTTTTCCTTTAACTCAAAACATCACAGCTCATGCTCTCAAGTTCTGCTGCAAAGTGTCTTTCCACTTCATCCCCTAGTATGTTTTCTCCGGCTAGACCTGAAGCAATCTTCCTCTTTTTCTTGAATAGGTGATGGCACGTGTTAACTGTCTCTTTTTCTTCGCTGCTGTTTTATTGGTGATCGAAACCAGTAGTTGCTTGCAGGCTACAAGGTATTAAGCCAGCATTGGTATTTCATCCGGCACAATAACTACTGCCTGTACGGGCTGTTCAAAAATAACTTTTTCTTCCCGATTCAAGCCGTTCACCTCTTAAATCGTCAGGTTGCAGTAGAAAACCTTGCTCACCAAATTTCACTCGATTCCAATCAGTAAAGGCATCCGCAGATCCAATTAAAATTTTTAATTTATTATGGAAAATTAAAAAAAAAAAAATTCCAAATTTTTCTGCCAACCCCATGAAATTGTTGAGCCGTCTTCAAAGACGTTGCAAAACAAATTTGAGTCAATTCCGACCAGTAGAAGCGGAGTTATGTGAGTTTTTCGATAACAATCCTCGGATTATCCTTGATTTGTGGATAATCCGTGATTTATCAACGAAAAACTCACATAACTCCGCTTCTACTGGTCGGAATTGACTCAAATTTGTTTTGCAACGTCTTTGAAGACGGCTCAACAATTTCATGGGGTTGGCAGAAAAATTTGGAAATTTTTTTTTTTTAATTTTCCATATTAAATTAAAAATTTTAATTGGATCTGCGGATGCCTTTACAGATTGGAATCGAGTGAAATTTGGTGAGCAAGGTTTTCTACTGCAACCTGACGATTTAAGAGGTGAACGGCTTGAATCGGGAATAAAAAGTTATTTTTGAACAGCCCTGTACAGTGTAAGTAATGCGATGGCGGCTTGGCACTGGATTTCTCCGCGTGAGACGAATATCCTTGATAACGCCCTGCAAAATGTCGCAGACATATAGTAATATTATTGGAAATATAGGACACCGAAATTCAGTTGCAAAATCTACGACAGATGACATCACGGGAGCAAAACACAACGCCCGCTGCGATGGCGAACTCCAATTCGAACCCAAAGTCCAAATCGAACCCGAAATCCAAATCGAAGCCAAAGTCCGGATCGAACCCGGAATCCAAATCGAAACCGAAATCCAAATCGAAGCCAAAGTCCAAATCGAACCCGGAATCCAAATCAAAGCCGAAATCCAAGTCAAAGCCTAAGTCGTCCAGGTGAGGTTGTGCGCTCGGTAAATAAGTTTGGCCCTGGGTTGTAATGACTCTAGTTGCAATTTTTCTTTGACTTTACTCGAGTCATTTTGTTATACATGGATAATGACTTGACTCGATATGAGTTACTTTGTGTATTAACTTTTATCAAGTCGTATGCCACAGAGACTTTTTGTATGGCTTCATTCAAGCCTCGTCTATCGACACATTCAATATCAATCAAGCTTCAATGGCTTCGAAAAACTGGGCTGAACCTGACTTGAACTCGATAAGGAACTGTGATCACAATGGATCGGATCATTTGCTCCGTGACTAGGATTCAGACTTGACACAGCGATGAATTGAAAATGACTCGACTCAAAACTATACGAGTAGAATTGACTTGTTTCTCGGAACCTTGTGATGTGGTTACAACCATGTTTTTTGACGGAGTGGTATGTTACACCTGGACAAAATCTTTCCTAGTCGTGAATTTCGGTGAGAATTTGCACAACTAACTTGGATTCAACATACGGGATGGTGATCTCAGGCCAATTTGGCTGCATCATAATGGGCTTTGTTACGCAACACATTTACCCTATGTTAAGTCAGAGTCAGTGCCCCAGTAATATTTCTCCCCTATTACTTTTAATATCGCCAGTCTCATCCATTTTAACGACATCATATATTTTCCAGGAGTCTGTCAAAAGTTCAGAAGCCGAATCGTATTGTGGAAGAGCTCCCAGGTAAGCCATGAACTGATTGGTGGAAGACTAAAACCAATAAAATACGATTGAACCCTGCGTACCTCTCTACAAACGTTGCACTACCTCAACATTCACAATTCGCCTAATCGCCTGCAACCAATGAATGCCACGCAACATTAGCAAGGCTAATTGATATTCACAGAGTGATGCAATATTATGAAAGTGTCATCACTCTCTCTACGACACCTAATGATGCTAGGTTGATGTAAAACTCAACTGCTTGATCTGCTTAGCGATGTTTTGATGTTGGAACAACAACCAGTGGAGAATTCAGGGGTTTGCGGTATGAAACACACACTAGTATAGAAATTACATATAGTAGCTTATATAAAAATGTACAGAATGCCAAAATACACTCCCACCACTATTGAGGTATAGATGGAAAAAGCAAACGATAATTTCTGATAATGTAAGGACAAATACGTGTGTTGATGATTTTAACGGTTTCGAAACGTTCCGTGCTTGGCTCATTACCATAAAAATAAATGAATAAATAGGACGACTTCAAGGATTATATGGTATAACGTCATTATGTAACTAATACACGATACAACGTATGTGGAACTGGTTACAGTAGACACATAAAAACCACTAGATATGCACAAGGGAGCGAGTGCGACATCTAAGTCATACTCTTCGAACAAGTATTTTCGACCATGCTTTCAGAATAGATGTTCAGGTCAATTTATGTATTTGACTCGTAGAGTGCTCTTTGTCCCGGCACTGGTATAATCGAAACTGTGTGTCCATACGGGAATAATTAGGTCCATACCTCTAGTGAATTCATCTTCTTTTTGTTGTCAGTTCCGATCCTGCCCGTAGACACTGCAGCCGGACGTCGTCGTAGTCCGAGGATAAAGCTGCCAGTCGAACCAGGCGTTCAATACACCTTCCGATATTCGTAAGTGGATTTCTCACCGTAATGGTGGAGCGTCCGGCTTGTTGATCGGTAGGTCGTGGGTTCAATCCCTGGCCGGGTCAGACCAAAGACCTGATTAGTCACGCTCGTATTCATGACTTTTCCCTCTTGGCGCTCAGAATTACCGGGATAGCATGGATGGGGCTGTTTAAGACTTGAAAACCTATCCTATCTAACAATGTAAATCTTACCAATTTATTCCGGCAACAATCCTACACTAATATCATTGATATTAACTACTAAATATGCCAATTTAGATAAGAAAAACAGCAGACCAATAGCATGGCTTACATCTGGATTACACGCATGGCTTGGTATTTCTAAATAACGATGGCATGCTATCGTTACAATGACTTATGGTTGGAATTCAGCCCAAGCTGATGTGCAGCGTTTTTTGCAGCCAATCTAACAATGATATCCAGTAGCAAGTATAATTTAAAAAGATTTATTAGAAGTTATTATTTATTAGTAGTTCACCACTCCTATGTTTTTGTGTTGTTGCAGCTCTGACTTCGATGAGGCCGGCTTTAAGAAAGTGATCGGAATTACAAAGATCACGTATCGAGGTATGCCGACACGTTGCAGTTTGAAATGGTTGCATTTATGTATCTCTTTTCTTAGATGATCCCGCACGACTGGCTGGTACAGTTACAGCCAGGAGGACTTACAAGAGAAATGCTCGCAACGCTGGCCGTGAAGGTGCTGTCATTTTTCCCAGGGTTTTAAACATTCTGATCGTAAAATTATTTGTACTGAGCAGGCAATGCTGGACCCTTGTCTGACACAGTTCCAATGAAGACGACATACAAGAGAAAAGCAAGCGAAGCTGCCTGTGAAGGTGCTATCATTTTTCGGGTTTTAAACATCATGATCGAAAAATTATTTGTAGTATAATGGGATACAGCTTTATGATCTTTCTCCGGTGTGGCCTAATGCCATCCAAATCGAACATCAAGTGTTACCAACCTATTAAAATCAAAATCCCGCCAAGTTTAAGAAGCAGTATTGTAAATGAATCAAGTTTATATAAGATATATTCCGAAATCACTGCCTCCAATTCAAATTTCCTTACCGGTATGTTACTTGTCTTATTTTGATATGGTATATGGTATTATTGATAGTCCTATAGCTGGCGACTCGTGCGCTAAAATTTAATCAAACCGTACTGAAAAGCTTGAGTTGTACATATTTTGAAAAGACACAGTAAAATCGGGCTCATAATAACCATCAAAGTCCGAAAATCGGGATTGTTCCAAAGATTGGTACCGGTAATTTGTTCAAGCTTGGTGATAATGCTGTGGGTTGATCGTGACTTCAAAGAAGTGTCGTTTCCACTACTTGCGGGGATTTATATGACGTGTGTCGTACGTTGTGTTACGAACTACCGAGGTTTCAAGGATTTCACTCTACTATCAAACCTATAATTCTCGTTGTTAAATTCACTCTTAGTGACAAGGATCGTATAATTTCATTACTCGACTCGAATCATCAGAATTAATACCCTATTCAGATTCCAGTAACCGCAGTCCAGGATTGCCAACAAGTAGCTCTTCCGGGCAAGAGATTAGACGCGGGAAAAGACCCGTCTCGTCTTCATCGGATAGGAGCGGGCCGGCGCCAAAGCGCCGCTCGGCACTTGAATATGGATATGAAGGTAAGTATTAGAATGTTCTGGTGAACAGCCAAATTGCTTCTGGAACCAGACTTGGAAAACTAAATATCTTCAATGTTTTCAGGCTAACACGACTTCCCATAGTACTTGAATACTTCCTTGACTACCTCGACCACCAGCTCAAATTAAAACGCAACGTCCTGTGCAATCGCACAGAGGATAAAACTCATGTCACCTAAATAATAAAACCTGCAATTTCTATGCCCTATGCCCATCGTCACAATGCCAAAACTCGATCACAATGCAAATTACTAGGCTGATTTTAGGGGGTTCCAGGACCATGAACAGAATAAAATTTATATTTTCGTAATCAGTACAGCAGCAGCTTTCCATTAACACCCGTTTTATCGAAATTTGCGCTCGCCAATCCAGTCAAAAATGTCCGTAAAGTTGCCTTTGGTCAAATGGAAAGTATGACATAACCCAAATGCAGTGAGCCGTTCACTCGCGCTGTGTCCACACCAGGCATGGGGTAATCGCGATTAGTAATTGTAATCGATTACGACGATTACGGCATTTTGAAGTAATCGTAATCGCAATCGATTACATTCGCAAAAAATCCGAAGTAATCGTAATCGTAATCGACTACTTCCCATATCTAATCGATTTTTTTTTGTGAAAGAACGATTACTTTTTGTTTGTTCAAGGACTATGACATAAACTGAATATTCGTGAACAAGAAGGAATTAATATACCACGTTAGCGATAGCACAAACGTCTGTTTTCAAACGCCACTGACTCATTATTACGGCGGAAGTATTAGTTCCGCTCGTCATAAGAAGTATAGTTTTTCGAAGTTTGATTCGAATTTGAATAACGCAATTTTTTACAAATTAGATTAGTATTAGAATTCGAGCTACACAGTCTATAATTTGAATTGCACCATTTTTAGAAATTATAGTAGTGTAAGCTACACAGATTTTGGTAATTAGATTAGAATTATAGATACACAATTTTTTTATCAAATCGGATTAGAATCAGAATCAGTGAATTCGCAAAAAATGAATGAAATTCTGAATGAAAAAGAATTAACAGCAAAATTCGAGTTCAGCTCATATCAAATCAGATGGGAATGATAAACGTCTGTACACCAAGTTTGGCTTGCTCTATAAAACTCTCTCTCTTTCTCTCTCTCTCACTATGAGGTTCTCTTGCATTCACCGCTGAAAACTCTTACCAATGGAGATGATATTCCAACCACACCCACGAGTTCTCGAGCAGCAGCCTTAGGATGATCAAAACGATTTCTCTTTACCTCTAACTCAAAACATCCCATCCCATGCTCTCACGCTGAGCTGAAAAATATTTCTCCAATTCATTCCCTTGTATATTTTCTCTGGCTTGATCTGAAGCAAACTTCCTCTTTTTCTTGAATAGGTGAGGGCATGTGTTAACAGTCTCTTTTCCTTCACTGCTGTTCTGTTTGTGATCAAAACCAGCAGTTGTTCGCAGGCTACAAGCTACTATGCCAGCATGGGTGCTTCATCCATCACAATAGCTACTATGATTGTACCGTGTAAGTAATGCGAAGGCGGTCTGGCACTGAATTTCTCCGTGCAAGAGGAATGTCCTTGATACCTTCCTGCAAAATGTCGCGACATATAGTATTGGAAATATTGGTCACCAAAATTCAGTTGCAAAATCTACGACAGATGACAGATCACGGGAGCAAGACACAACACCCGCTGGGATGGCGAACTCCAAATCGAAGCCAAAGTCCAAATCGAACCCGAAATCCAAATCGAAGCCCAAGTCGTCCAGGTGAGGTTGCGCGCTTGGTAAATAAGTTTGGCCCTGGGCTGTAATGACTGTAGTTGAAATTTTTCTTCGACTTTACTTAATTCATTTTCTATTACATGGATAATGACTTAACCCCACTTGAGTCACTTTGTGTATTAACTTTGATCAAGTCGTATGACCCGAGACTTTCTATATGGCTTTATTCAAGCTTCATCTATCGACACATTCAATATCCACCAAGCTTCAATGGCTTCGAAAAACTGGGCTGAACCTGACTTGAACTCGATAAGGAACTGTGATCACTATGGCTCCGATCATTTGCTCCGTGACTAGGACTCAGACTTGACACAGCGATGAATTGAAAATGACTCGAGTCAAAACTATACGAGTAGAGTTGACTTGTTTATCGGAACCTTGTGATGTGGTCACAATCATGATTTTTGAGGCGCGTGTTATGTTACACCCGGACAAAATCTTTCCTAGCCGTGAATTTCAGTAAGAATTGGCACCGCTAACTTAGATTCTACATACGGGATGGCGATCTCAGGCAAATTTCACTGCATCATAATGGGCTTTGTTACGCAACACATTTACCCTATGTTAAGTCAGAGTCAGTGCCTCAGAAACATTTCTCTCCTATTACTTAATCGCTAGTCTCATCCATTTTAAAGACAGCATCTATTTTCCAGGACTCTGTCAAAAGTTCAGAAGCCGAGTCGTATTGTGGAAGAGCTCCCAGGTAAGTCATGAACTGATTGGTGGAAAACTAAAACCAATATAATATGATTAAACTCCCCTGCGTACCTCTCTACAAACGTTGCGCTACCTCAACATACACAATTCGCCTAATCGCCTGCAACCAATGAATGCCATGCAACATTAGCAAGGCTTATTGATATTCCCAGGGTGATGCAATATTATGAAAGTGTCATCACTCTCTCTACGTGACATAATGTAGCTAGGTTGATGTAAAACTCAACTGCTTGATCTGCCTAGCGATGTTTTGATGTTAGAACAACAACCAGTGAGGAATTCAGGGTTTGCGATATGAAACACACACTAGTATAGAAATAACATATAGTATACAAAAATGTACAGAACGGCAAAATACACTCCCATCGCTATAGAGGTATGGATGGAGAAAGCAAACGATAAATTTCTGATAATGTAAGGACAAATACGTGTGTCAATGATTTTAACGATTGCAAAACGTTCCGCGCTAGGCTCATTACCATAAAAATAAATGAATAAATAGTAAGACTTCAAGGATTATATGGTATAACGTCAATATGCAACTAATACATGATACAACGTATGTGGAACAGGTTACAGTAGACACATAAACACCACTAGATATACACAAGGGAGCGAGTGCGACATCTAAGTCATACTCTTCAAACAAGCATTTTCAATCATGCTTTTTGAATAGATGCTCAGGTCAACTTCTTGATTTGACTCGTAGAGTGTTCCTTGTCACGGCAACGATATAATCGAAACTGTGTGTCCGTGCGGAAATAATTAGGTCCATACCTCTTGTGAATTCATCTTCTTTTTTTGGTCAGTTCCAAGCCTGCCCGTAGGCACTACAGCCGGACCTCGTCGTAGTCCGAGGATAAGAGTTCCAGTTGAACCAGGCGTTCAATACATCTTCCGATATTCGTAAGTGGATTTTCAATTCCAAAGTTTTCTAACTGCGGTAACTTTGCTAACGCGAGTTGGGATTGAGTCAAATTTGTTTTGTTTCATTTCTAGACATAGATATTTACAACTGACAAGATATCGTAATGGTGCAGTTTATGGCTTCTCGATCGGTAGGTGGTTGGTTCAGTACCCAGCCTGGTCAGACCAAATACCTGATTGGTAACACTGGTATCCACGACTTTCCAACTTGGCGCTCACAATAACAGAGATATCAGTGATGGGCGGTGTAATACTTGAAAACCTATCCTATCTAAAAATACAAATCTTCCAAATTTATTCCGGCGACAATCCTACACCAACATTGATCATAATCACGAAATATGCCAGTAGAAAGGTAAACAATTGCTCAATATGACAATTAAATAAGAACAACAACATACCAATAGCATGGCTTACATCTGGATTGCACGCATGGCTTGGTACTTCTAAATAACGAAGGTATGCTATCGTTACAATGACTTATGGTTGGAATTCAGTCCAATTTGATTGGCAACATTTTTTGCAGCCAATTTAATAACGATATCCAGTAGCCAGTATAAATAAAAAAGCTTTATTAACATTAGAAGTTCGCCACGCCTATGTTTTTGTGTTGCTGCAGCTCTGACTTCGACGAAGCCGGCTTTAAGAAAGTCACCGGGATTATAAAGGTCACTCGTCCAGGTATGCCGGTTCGTTGCCTGTTGAAGTGGTTGCAATTATGGACCGCTTTTCTCAGATGATCCTGCCCGACTGGCGGCTACGGTTTAGACTGTGAAGTGACTGTACGTACAGTGTAGAGCGGAGCTTACGCGTAAGTTCGTCGAAGCTAGAAGACTTGCATTATCGGGATTTACGATGTACTCAACGCTAATGAATTGTTATCTCGGTCAATTTGGGGTACTGGGCTTATCGAAGGCCTTGAAATCTTAATTAAGTATTGAACCGTGTGTTAATTGATCAGAGAGAAGCAGACTGTGATACAATGCTGTGAGTTGATCTCAAGTTCACGGGTGTCGTATCCACTAAGGTGTTTGGCTATGCACGGCGTGTTTCGCATTCTGCAATATGAATAATCAAGGTTCACAGCCTTGCACCGTTGAAAATAGGACTAATTTATAATTCTCCCTGATAAGTTCACTCTCGGTGGCAGGGAGCTTGTAATTTCTGTACTTGAAATATCATCTCTCACTAGTCGACTTGAATCATTACAAAGCCGACCTGTGACGTACTCATGAATATATAGCCCTAACTGTGTGGAGATTTATAATGACGTGCTGTAACTTTTCGAAGACTCCATTTGCTCATACATGTACCAATATTATTGATCGAATTCAGACTAATTTCATTTCATTATTATTAGTGATTTGGGTTCATTTGTTAATCAATCGTCTGATACCAGATTTAATTCACAACGGGAAGGATGTGTGTGTACGTCTGTATAAAGGATAGCGATGAAATTGTCCATTGATGGATGTGGGTCGTGGGGCTTTCCATGAGGGGATTTCCCTTGAAACTTGAAAAATTTGCCCCTAAATATTTTTCTGGCTACACCCTTGTTCATTTTGTGTACAAGAGGAAACTGAAAGAGAAGTTACCTCTTTCGTGGGACACAGACAATTCCAAGTTTGCATTTCTTACGGGATGCAGCATTTTCCTCTGCGGATAGCATTGAAGGGCTGCTCGGATTGCCAAGACAGGACTATTCGGCACTTGTCATTTATGCGTCTCTATGAACGATGGACAATTCGACATATATAGACTATATCGAAGGTATCAGCGAACATACGGCAGTCTTCCCGGTTAGCTGGAATTTGTTGTCCGCACTAAATCGTATTGTTAGCCGCACTTGTAACGCAAACCGGGAGTGGGCGAATATTTTTAATGGTATTAAAACGAACTTCAAGCTAGAAATAACGCAAAAGTAATACAGATTTCGGACGTACTAGTTTCTGGCCAAGTAGTTGTGCCATAAATACATGTAAAGTTTGGCGGGTTCCGGTGTACCCCCCCCCCCCTTTACTGCCCTAAAGTCAAATTCCCCCTCGTTGAGAATTCCGCCCAGGTTGGGAATCACTGTCCTGACATGTGTTAATAGTGTTTGTTTACGGCTGTGTTCAAGTCGGGACGAGTCCGAAGTGATCTATCTTGTCTAAACAAATATAATCTTTTTTACAGTCCTTTTTCATTGTCATATTGGAAACTGATCGAAATGCCAGAAAGAAATCACGTTCAGCTCTACAAAAGATATTTGCGTCCATTTTATGTAGCAAGAATGGAAACCGCTCTCGAAATTTCAACACGCTGAAGTACGGCGACATGACTCTTCGCGGCATCCACAGCGAACGCCAATTTCTGGGCTCATCCAATGGTACGTACACTTGTACATCTAAAGCTCTCCACTGGCCTACGAGCAGCTCAACACTGCGCTCAGCGATGCTTATCCGCAGTTATCTCATCAGACGGTGGGCAGTATCCCTTTGTGGAGAGTGCGAACGCACGGCATAACCACAAGTTGAGCAAGGTACCATCCGATTATCAGCATAGGATTGATGAATGTTGCGTGCGATACTGTGTGATTGCGTCTTTCGGGTATCTCTGAGATGTAGCAGGTATCACTAAGGTATCTGACCGAGCAAGATAGTGTAATGGTGATGCGTACGACTTGATCGGTAGGTTGTGGGTTCGATCCCCGGCCAGGTCAGACGAAAAACTCAAAAACTGGCGGCTATCCTGTTTGGCACTTAGCATACAAGGAGAACATGGATGAGAAAAGATGGGGGTGCAGACTAGGTGGCTTTTCGGTCATATCGCATCTCGATGGTGCAGGCGAAAACGAATACCCCACTTCTAGCTCTCTCTCTCGTCCCTTGACTGTGTTTACATATTTACATCATCGTCAAGCAATTGTTCAAAACAATGCCGATTTTTAATTTGTGTTGTCGATTAAGGCCAGGTTTATTAATTTTAAATGCTAGGGTCATCAGCTATACCGCTACCAATGATGCTGCATTTAGATTGCTTAGCAATAAAGCTGCCTGCCCAAGCGTAACGGCGGGAGTTGCTTATCTATTCATAGGTTTGTATTCTGTACTATGGTCGACAACTCAGGTATCATGTCTGGAGTGTATCCAAGTCTGTCCAACGCTCATTTATCCCTCTGAAGTGTGTCTGTGTGTGTTCACGTATGTGTGTGTGTGTGTGTTAATTAGGGTTGGTCAAGCAACTGTTTTCCAAATTCACTCGGCTTGGTGAAAAAATTGTTAGGGAGCTTAGAAAACGCCTAAAACCAAAATTTGCTCATTTTGAAACAGTAGACACAAATCATTAATATTTTATATTTCAACAATTTTATGGAATAATGTTATCTACCGTGAAAAATTTCTTCGGTGATTTTATTTCAAACCATTGTGCCCACCGTAGTTAAAACACAATGCTGAATGCGACGTCAAAGACATTTGTCACAAATGTATACCCACCGATGGGCCACAGATCATCATTGTCGGAGGCAGTCCCGATGTTGCCAATCTTCCTCAGCTTCACGGGCAGCTTCGTTCGCTTTTCTTTTGCATGTCCTCCCAGTCGAAACTGTAGCAGCCTGTCGTGCAGGATCATCTGAGAAAATCGGTCCATAAATGGTGTGATTAAGACACACGAGACCATATGCATTATGTGAGAGATATTTCCAATCGGAGCATATCTTGGTGCTGTGCGGGTGTGATTTCAATATTGTGAACTACGACAGTGGCCACATGTTATATTTCTGGTATTTACGTTGTAATCATGAAAGGACGAGTTCGGAATAGTTGGTCCTTTGCCGGTTACGTTCGCATATACAATTTATACATGCGCTCTGACGTAATAATATTACATTTACCATTCGTATCGCAATTGCGGTTTTGAATCGTCGTTATAGGTTTCAAACAATCGACAGATTATATTTTCATCTGTCCAAGACACACACAATATACAATGTGATATACAAGTCACACAACGCTTGCGTTCGCGATCAGTCCATCATCTCTTGTAGGCATTTTGCTACATCTCTCCTGATTGGCTTTGTGAGATCCGTGATTCGTTCGCGAGCCACTTATCTATTTTTGATGTTGAGTTTTTTATTTATTAACAATATCCAGTTCTTGACTTAGGGTTGTTATTTTGTGCGGCCCGTCGTAGGCGTAGTACGTTTCTTCCATGATAGCATTGAAGTCCATTTTTACGAGGTCTTCGACATCGGCACTGACGATATAAATTTTTTTATGTAAGCAATGCATTTGATATATATATGCTTCATCGTATCATCGTCGGCGCTGCGGAGTTTGTATTTGTTTTTCTGCAGTATGTTTGCGGTATAAGTCCGGCTGGATTTTTCTTTTTTTGCACCCGCGCGAAATGGTTTATTAGTGATTCTGTATGCAAGCACTCTATCCATATTACTGAAGCATGCTTTTACGTCTCGCTTTGTTAGCCGTAGTTCCTCCCAGATCGTAGTCTCGGTGTTTGGTTGGGTGGAATCGTTGACCAGAATTTCGTTATTCGTATACTTCCTTTTGCGTGATTTCCGTCGGGTCTTCGCATTTGACTTGTGTCGTGCAAAGGGTTTCGATCTCCTTATGGTAGTTTGTTATGAGGCGTACCTCTGAGGCATGCTGTTATGGTAGAGTTATTTGCTTACCTTTCGACCTCAATGCCCATTGCCCAAGTTGTAGATTGCTTCTTGATTCCGTTCTGCTTAGGTTTTGCATTCTTTCGATCCTGCTTATGATCTGAATATTAATGTCAACCATGTTAATGACGCTACGGTACGATACAATAGTGAGTGTGTAACTGTGCATTGTCATCACATTTTGACATATCTGGATAACTAGAGCCAATCAACAAATTCCGAGTTGATATTCATGAACAGCGACCCCAAATAATGAAGATTGCCCACAACCGTCTCAGAAGCAATTAGAATGTTGACTAGTGTAATCTAATACTGACCTTAGCTTTCATATTCAAGTGGCGAGCTCTGAGATGTAGGACATTTGAGCGAAGGGTCGCTTGCCTCAGACGATGATGATGAGATGGGTCTTTTTATGCACCCCATAGTATCGTTAAATGACGGTGTAAATCACTGGCGTTGATAACAAACGGGGTGGTATAGGCTTATAATACAGCTGCTGTATGCTAAAGCAGCACAATATGCAGTAAAAAAATCTATTCACTTAGGCATTGGTTATTCAATCAACTGCATACCGGAAAAGTGCATTGTTACTTCACAAAATTGATCCTTTCTATCATCAGATAGAATCACCACAGAGTGTGGATTATTTTATGCAGTGAAAATAACGGAGTATTTGAATCCTAATTGGTGCACACCGAGGTTCGATGTCTGATTGAAGAAAACGGCTTTTCCCGAATTTGACTCTGTCTCGCTCACATATCTGATGTTGACGTTGAAGCAGACAGCAACAACAGACTGGACAATAGTCGATCAATTCCATGGAATCCGTGAACATGGAATTATTGAGGACGAGGAACAATGTGGAACAATTTTGATCGCAAACCAAAGCTCATTATCTCGTAGCATTCGTTCAAGATACAGAAACGAATCAAAGTGAAATATCCTCCGTCTGGAGTTTGATTGAATTGTCCTTCACTGCCTGAGTGGGGGACGCTGATACTTAATTTATTGTCCATGGATAACAAATACTTTTTAGCTTATTTTAATGTTCAACTCAACAAGGCCGGAAAAACGGCCTTACTTTTGTCTAATCTCCCGAGATTAACTTGATTCATTTTAACATCAGATGGTTGAAATCTTATCTGGATAAACTAGAAACCCTTCTTTCTGCCCTGAACACTGAACACTGAACAGTATATCCGCTTTAGTGGTAGCTCGGAAATGTATTTTTCAAATAAGCCCTCGATGAATGTAAAGTTGTTGGTGTAGCATCCCTCCTGCGCCCCCTATTCGGGTCCGCTATTGGTCATACTCTGTCTATTCGGTGAAGAGCATGAGCTGGTTTTGCCTTTTGGGTTGTGTCGGCCGTGCGGTGCGGTTGACGGTATGACTGGTCAGTTAATTGGTTCTTGGATCTGTATCGTCTGTCGGGTTGTAGTATATTTTGTGAGCTGAATAAACCTCCATACCGGACAAAGGCCTCTACATTAGGCTATAACTTTGAAGATATCTATTCCCCCAATTTCTATGAGAGCATCAGTAAGAAATTTCCTACGAAAACTGTTCGGAATACAACTGCAATATTGAACACTGCAAACAATTATCTGGGAATTCATCATCCAAGAGGCAGCATGTTTAAATTCAGGGGAGATATTAATGCGGGTCTTCTCAAGAAGGGATCAGATCCCCACTCCATTGCCATCAAGTCTGTCGGTATCACTGAGCTGACGAGAAACACAAGTGAGGCAAGAATTCATGTTTTGGTCACATTGTTGTTATCACTGTTGATTGTTTTTGTATGTTGTTGCATTTGTTAATATATTATGTGTTGTAAATAAACACGTGTTGACAATTTGACGACGAAAATCTTTTGATACATATCAGAGCTACGATATTTTTGCAATTTCGAGAACAGGTTGCAGTGTGAAGATTGTTTGGACAAAGACTGTTGTCAAGCAACGATTGGAACAGCAGCGTGAAGAGTTGGAAGGCATGGATGTGTAAGACATCTTCCAACGTGGTCCACACTGCCCCGGTAACTGATCTAAGCCAATTGATTCATGAATGGATGATGATAAAATAGCCCATATATTCCTGACAAATCAATGTAGGGTGGTCTACAAAATATTGCAGAATATATATGCAGATCAGGCCGATACGGAAAAGATGAATATCATTTCCCTGGATGGAATTGACCTTTACATGACAGAGGACTATGATCCGAACCAATTTGTGATATGAATCTGGAACCAAGAGCAGCCATACCTGAATTAGATGCTTGTATCAGGCAAGACGTGATCAGCTGTGATTTTCGCCAATCAAAAATCTGTTGGATGAACCAATGTATATTTATGTGTTATTTTCGAAATGGAACTGTTCTGAAAGGAGTATATATACTGAAAAGCAAAAGAAACACCCGTTTCAAACTAACATAGTCAAGTCTTCTTATACTAAGAAACGCAAACAAGCTGTCCAGACTTTCGATGGTCAAGTTTTTAGATATGAATTAGATATGAAGCGTCAAATTTATGTATCAATTCCACTGCGGTCATTGCCCCGAACATTTCAATGACTTATTTACCCCGGAATGAAAAGCTCACAAGTACAACACACGCTCGTCCACATCGTCCAAATATCATATGATCGACCGGAAAGATCATCGCTCTATCAAATATGCCGGACCTGGCCCGGCCATCTGACAGTCGACGAGCATGTCCACATTCAAGTCGAAATACAAGCGATTTCTACTAAATGAATACGAGTCCGCACTCAAGATTACCGGACCGCGACCTGACCTATCGATTTTCCGTAACAAGCCACCCTATTTTTATTGCATTCTTTTCTATATTGTCTTCTTTTACTCTTCATTCAGTGTGTTTGTCTCCTCTTTACATCGCCTCGCTAGGCCAAGGTGAGTGTCTGATTCCAAAGACTACACCAAGTCGTTTCGACACGTTTCCTCTCTTTTCATTGTATCGCAATACAAGGGGTGTATTGAACTGATAAAGTATTCTAATAAACCGAACCGAACAAAGAAAGCATCGTGATAAGTGTTGACACTTACCTCATGGATGCTAATATATAGCGACGTGATGCCATTACTGCATACCGGAATTAGCTGCTCCTATCAGGCAAGATGTGCTCACCTGTGATTTTCGCCAATCAAAATTCTGTTTGATGAACCGATTTATATTTATGTGTTATTTTGGAAATCAAGCTTTCTGAACGGAGTGTGCATACTGAAAAGCAAAAGAAACACCCGTTTCAAACTAACATAGTCAAGTCTTCTTGTACGAAGAAACGTGGACTTTCAGGAGTTTTTGGATATGAAGTGGAACAAAAAAAGCTTCTTGATAAGTGCTGACGCTCACCTCATGGATGCAAATATATATGGGCTCTATGCCATTACTACAATAGTAGGGGTGATAGTCAACCACCATATCAAAAAAAGTATATGTTCACAGGAAAGTTTTTGGAAGGAGTGGTTGTATTGAAGGTGTAAAGCATACTCAAGCGTATCCAACATCAAAGTAATTGTGCAGTGAATGAATACTGGATACTGGCACATGTCTGAATACCTGCTGAGCTTGAATTTACATCATTGCATAAACTGAACACTTGAGGTGTATTCACACCTTTGGAATATTTTACTACCAGATGACTATAATCCATCTGAAATATCCAATTTTCAATTTATTCTTACTGATATACTCATTAAAATTTATAGGCCCTAGTGGAATATGGATACTGAATATTGTAATTGATACCCTCTACGGTAGCAGAGTTGTAAACTCACTTTCCAGTTTTCATTTTTCCGAATCGACCAACCGCTGTGAGGATTTCACCAGTACATTTTCGGTTTGGTTGTTTGAAGGATTGTCTGTGATTATTCTTCAGTACCGTTTGCTATCTGCAATAAGTTATCGCAAGATTATGACTTGGTAATTGGATGTGTGGCAACTGATCAATTTCAATGACTATGTTTCCTAATTCGTAAACAAGTGTTTCCTGGTAATAAATCGGGAAAGATTTCTGTAAGCAGCGAATATTCTGTTGCGATGAATTCACTGTATGAAATGCATCGACACTCGACAGCCAATTCAAAGGGACGGTTGATATCGCTTTTCAAAGATTGATTAGTCTGCTGCATAAAACCTAGTTCAATTGACCGAAGAAGTCTAAAAAAAGTCTTGCTGCAAATAAAGATCCTGTTTGGAATCTCTTCAGCACCAGGTTATTTCACGAAACTCATGAATCAGCTGAGTGATGATTCAAGAGGCGTTGCAGTTTTCCCGGATGAGATTTTGGTCAGCGGATTCAATCCGATGGTCTCAATGCATTGTTGAAGACACATCATGGGAAAGGTCTCTAATGCCGAAAACCAAAGCTCATATTTTCACAACTGTCAGTTGAAACATAGGTCTAAAATAACGATTATAAAGTGCCGGTAGTTCCAGGGGTTCAAAATGGAGGCGGCGTTGAAACTAATTTTTATTCTAGACCTAAGAATTTGACTGACGGTTGTGCGAATATGTACTTTTTTATCTTGAACATCAGAGACTGTCCACTTGAAGCTAGTAATTCCAGAGGTTTCAAAATGGAGGCGATGTTGAAAATGCTGGCTCTTGCTTATGTTTCCAAATCATACGTGACCCGGTACAATTCTACAGTCAATTTCTACCCAATGTGTCAGCCTTTACTTCTTACAAGAAAAGGAATCCTGTGATTTTGGTGTTGAATATAGACAAGATTCATAGGCAGAATTGAAGAAAGTTTGACGAGGAGAATTACTCTAGGTTCATTTTGATCTGATAAAGAAGTTTGGATCATCATGTGACTCGTCTGACGTAGGAATTGTTTGCCTGTTTTTCACTGTTCTAATGATGATTGTAAGAAGCCAACTCGCGATATATTCAAAAGACACTTCATGAAAGTATGACCAGATTAACAAATACGTTTCGGTTATCAATGTTGCTCTTTAGAACCTCCATCAATATTGTATCAAGTACAGTTTTTATTGACGGTACTATATTTTTTGGACCACACAAATCATGCCTCGCTGGAAACCACCCAACCAGATGAGACTAGCAATCAATAAAAGACTTGCAATCAATAAAATTATGATATTGAATGTCGTAACACAAAGTAGCATGGTAGCGCCGATGAATTGAGCCGCCTATGGTTCCTGGTACATTGTCATAAGATTCCATTGGCGATCCTGTAATTCCTGCTGTGATTACATGCACCAGAATTGGCTTACCAGCGCCAGAAAAAGACCTGATGAAGGACGTGCACAAAGAATCAAAGGAAAAGAACAAGGAAGAGAGATTAAAGAAAATGTGGCCGGATAAAGATTGAGAACGAACATTGTTACACTGAGCGCTAACCCACGATAAAAATTGGATTAAGAGACCGTAGCTAGCCATGTCTTCATCCTTTCAACCGTTTATGACATCGCATTGCACATTGCGTGTCATGAGCAGTTGGAAATATATAATTATACGATTAAAGCAATGAGAGAAGTTGAAAGGCAAATTTACTGAAGTCAATCACTTCAAGGTTGGAACGCCCTGCTATGCTCTGTATTATGGATGGACAGACGAAAAATTCTAAGAGGGCACCAGCGACAGTTAACAAGGTGATTGATTCTTGTACTGTCAAGGTGGAAGTTCATCAATTTGGCATGGACTGGAATTAAAGAAAACAGTGGAACTGGCATCACACCTGATGTATGTGAAATCTCTGTGCCATGCCTCTTCAGATGTCCATGCACTATCGGAAGATGAACCTAATAATATGAGACACTCACTCATAAAAAGACAGTTATACATGAATTAATGGAATACTTTGCATTTGATTCATTTGCTACTAATTACATGTGACAATTCATCGTTTTTGTATATTCTTGTCTTTGGTAATCTATTATGTGTCGTTTTGAATAAACGTGATCGCAATTTGTACTGCATTGATCGGTTTGTTGACCATCAAATCGATGCTGTGACACATCGAGATCGCAAGTGGAACCGATTCTTGTGGATGACTCAACGGCTATTGCATTATATCGAAACAACAAAATTCATGGCATAAAAGACTGAATACCGGGAACTTCCCACAGGATGGACGAGAAAGACTTTGACAATTCAGGAATCACATCACTCATCATATTTTCAAGGCTTAGAGGCAAAGATATATGAAGATTCTTCCTCAAAAATATAGAGGACACTCCAAAGACCTTGTCGAGATTGACTCTCTCTGGCACCAGTCAAAACGTACCAGTCCTTTTTTTGGAAATCGTGAACTTGAATACCGGTGAAAAACTGTCCCTCTCAAAACCAGGCTAGATGCTAGAACGATATTTCAGTCTAAAATGTTTTACCTTATAAATCACTCTGAAGTCAAAGTAGCGATCGATTATCTAAAAAGAGGCCATCGGTGAAGATCTAATTTCAGCCTGGTGTCAGAAAATTATCAGCTTGCATGTTGATCATTTTATTTCCCTTTCTCCAACATCATAATAGAAAATGGTGTTTCCCCAGTTTATCTGAAAACAGTCAGAGTGGTATCAGTATTCAGAGCTGGGCAATAGTGCATTCCTTACTGGGGTTCTGCCAGTGAGAATACAATTTATCACTGCAAAGACTTCATCATCAGCCCTCTGCATCATTTACAGAACCCAAAGCAGGACTTGGGCCCGTATTCACGAAACCCTACTCAGTGCTCAAACTCGTTTTGCGTCAACATTGCGTAAAATCGGTATTCAGAAAGCAAAGCAAGAGAACGAGTTTAAGTTCGACTGAAGTCGAACTCAGCGCTCTTTGGAGTTGTACTTTTGTGGTTATGGTATTCAATGACGATCTGAGGTCAGAGTCGATCTCAAAATGTATCGTTTGAGCAAGCGTTTACCGAGTCAAGCCGTCGGCAGACTCAACGCCATACTCATTCACTTTTTAACGTCTGGCCTTGAATGTGGAAATAGCGCTGTGAGCATGTTTGGCGCCTGAATTCACAATTTCAACTGTAATATATAGCATTGCTATAAGAAGGAAATCATGTTCTAGCGCTGTATGGCTTCATCGTTGGCTGGGTAGGCTATTCCCAAATTGGCGGACATTTTTTATCAGAAAGACTTCCAATAGATTCGCGAAAGCGGCTAATTCCTCACAACGCCCTGTTTTATCATTTAAATATAAAACGTAGCATCAGGATATGTAGAAACGAATGGGGGATGAGTATTACTGAAAAACCAAACAGAAGCTGTTGTCTACTCTAGGGATCTACCAATCCTAACAAGACCCGAATCCGTGGCGATGCGGGCGGACAATACGGCGCCTCAGCAGGCAAATACAATGGTAGATGGTACCACTACCCATCATCAGTAATCCAATAAATAACTTGTGCTTATGCCTGAAGACTTCGAGATTGAAGGCAATGCTAGGCAACTAACATGATATCTAAACCTGCGGATTCCCAGATCACGAACAATTAACAAAACCGCAGACGTCTGCAAGCAGTCATCAGCTGTCAAAGACTCAAAACTGAGCAACGCTTGAAATCCTAACCGAATACCAAACGTTCTCTCTAATTAAGTTGGACTCATCCTGTGCTCCGTTGAGCACGACTTGAGTTTGAGATAGAGACGTGTCTCCGAATACGGCCCTTGGTGTACGACCAGCAAATTGTTGCATAACTTTGCCTTTAGGCATGACAGGAACACATTGTTTGGTCATGGTGGAGTGACGATATTTCCACTGCGAATAATTTTCTTCTTCTAAATTATTGAAATTTCAAATTGGTATCACCATAAGTCTTCTGGTTGGAAATGAGCCAAACGTGATGTTAACCGTTTTTCCATGTAACTTGACAATTTCTTCATCATTCGATGAAGCCATTTGATCCGCTGCGTCGAGGTGATCTGGTGGTGTGTGCGATCTTCCATTCATCGCAGAACATGTCGTATTGGCTGAGGAAACAAGGTCCACCGTCATTGACTATTTCTTAAACGCTTCCAAATAAGCTCAGGATCTGTTTCAATTTTTAAATGACGGATTTCGATGTGATCAATCTTAGTTCTTGCACGATGGGGTACATGGAAAAGTAGTATGAAATGATCAGAAACTTCCTACCTTTGATCTTGAAAATGTCAGCTCCCAGTTTTACCCAAGGTTTTGGTGAGCATTCCTACATCTTCATTGTTCGTTTTGTTTGTTCCGGTAGGAGTTCCTGGCGTGATTCGCACGACTAGCAGAGTGTTGCAATGTTATTCTTTAGTTCAGGCCAATATACGTATTCCCTGTCAAGTTTTATTGTCTTCTCAATGCCCAGTGACTCTCATGCAGTTTTTGTAGTATGTCTGGTTGCAGACATGTTAAAACAACTGCCTGATTTCCTTTGAACATTATGCCGTTTTCGCGGGCTACCTTACCGTCAGTCATGGTAAAGTAAACTTACACCCATTCGGTAATCTCGCGCTACGCGCAAGACTTTAATTTTACAGGTACAACCGGTAGATCCAACTTACATGTTCTAGTTCTAGTTTCACCTGGCGTTGCACGCATATTATATATCATTTCAAATGCAGCCATAGCTCGGAATCGCGATAATGCGTGTTATAATTGTAGTTCATTTGCTTTAGCACGTTTCTCATATATTAGCCTATCGCGTGTTGCTTCGTAGTTTTCGCGCTCGTTCTGTTATATTCTCTAAGATTTCTTCCGTTTCTTCATCGTCCTCATTTCGGTTTCTTCTTTCGAGTCTTCTTCTTACGGAGTCAGATGTTTTCCAGATTTTCTTATTTCTTGCCGTCGTCACGGCTTTTTTAAACATAGATACTAGCTTTATCAGCGACTGGTTTAGCAGAGATTCATTACTGACTGTATCTAATGTATTGAAGCAAAAAGTTCCTCATTTGAGGGCATTGGCCCCAAACATATCTATGTAGCAGTGAATTAAATATATCTAAGCTATGGGGCGGCATTACAAATCGACTACCGCGCTGCGGCATCATCATTTACCGTCACAATTCGAGGGAAGCGGACAATCGCGATTACAAAACCCTCAATAACGATGTCTTCGTGAGCATTTTTACCGCTGACATTGACTTACCGCAAAACCTAGTAATCGAGAGAAAACGTGAACGATTTGCGTCACGAACGTCACTATCCGCAAAGTTCGGTATTACAAAACTGAAATTAGCGCAGATTTCTCGCGGTAACTTACCGCTTAGCTTTTAGCTGGCGGAGTTGAATCCGCGCTGGAAATAGTAGCTTTTTGCTGCAAAATCTTAATATTCTACTTCAATAAAGTAAAGAAGTGAGGCAGTAATCGATCTAAAAGGGCATTACCTGTAAGTTACCCAGTAGGGTTATATTTCGTAGGCCTAACTGTTGCCTGTTGGTAAAATCAAGCAAAATAAGGCAGTGGCGATGTATAACGCTTATGAATTGAATTCTCATATACGTACCAGTAAGTGCGGGGACTGAGTAGGCTACCTCGCCGTTTAAAGCCTGTATGAATATAACGGGGACTTGAGTTCTATGTCAGAAGCATGCTATTATAATCTTAAGTTATAGATTACTAACCTCGGTAGGTTAGTAATCTATTGCCAAATAGATTTATTTAATATCCACTTTTCAACTTTGGCTAGCATATCGTGTGGTCGCCTTGTCAATAAGTAACTCGATGCCGAACGGTAAAATTCAGTCCGATTCGGTAGGCCTATAAAGTGGTTGTGAATTACGATCAGCGCCATTTTCCAGAATGTCATACATGTATTGCTTCAACTGTATTATCCTCAAACGAAGATAAAATTCAATGCACGCTTGATACTTGACGCAGCGGCCTAAAGCAGACAAACTCTAATGTAGCGCACGCCTGCAATTTTGCTCTCTTCAGAGCAAATGCCACAAGCAATTAGGGTATTTCCATTTCCCTGTATGTGAAAGATTATCGCAGCTAAATTACAAATCGTTGCTGACCACGAGGCATTATAAACCCTCATTTGATGTCATCATTTACTGAGATTATCGACTTGGCGAAATCACAAATTAGCGCGTTGATTGCGAAACGTTGTGTTGCGTCTGGAATTACGAGAGTTTACATGAGTTCAAAGCGCTCTTGCGTGAGCTGGCCGCAAAATGTTTTGAAATACCAATTTTTACATTATGCGGTAATCGCATTCGAGAGAGATTGTTACCGCTGGCGGAGATTCTGATTTACCGCATTGTTTGTAATGCCCCCCAAGGTCTGACAAATGACAGTTTTAACATCTCCGAGGAGTATGTGGTGTCACAGGTGACTTTATAAGTCTACTTATATCCCAGAATTAAACAGAAAATGCGGCGAAATATTTCAATCGTGAAAGCTGAGTTATCCGGGTGCTTTGCACAGTCGTGGATATTCACTGTAGCTAATGCTATGTAGTACTGTACCTTTTACGATGCGTATCTCATTCGAAAGACCAAATAGAATTATAAAAATACAAAATAATGGTGAAATACCAGTAGGAAATTATGTCCAGCTGTACAGAGAAATTGGCGTACACTCGGTGTGACAAGAAAACATATCACTTCAACAGGCCTAATGTAAGCGGAGATGACTTTTCGTTGCATCCACTGCAGCTGCTGTTTTCAAAGCTCTTCTGTTTCTGCGTTCTTTAGTATGTGCAGGGATTCTTCACCCTTGAAGTTGCTAATGACGTCGAAGCAGTATGAAAATGATTCTTTTTAGGTCCTCAATGGTATCCACCCTAGGCAGTGTCTGCTCTGTATGAGGAGCCTTGTCCATGATACTGCATGCGTGCAGGTTTAGTGTTACAAGATTGAGTGCCTCGCAGGTGGTCGGGCCCAGGATGCCAGGACTGTCAGTGTCAACCACATAGAATTCGTTCTAACGATACTTCAAGCCATGTGGTTATTGAGTGCAGAGAGTTATTGATTCAAAGCACTCAAGTAGTTCTTAAGTAAAACATTGGGTTCTGGATGTAAGGGTGTCGATTTGAATTTCCCGAATAATTCCTTATTCTTCCAGCAACCCGTAAGCTTCGGATTTATATGCCTAAAATTAATCGTATGCTTACTTTCCGGAGCTCTTGCGCTTGTTGACAGCTCCAATGGTGATCGATGAAATTGTGTTCGTTGAGCCATCATCACCATCAGGGATTTGACCATCGGTACTGCTGCTGTCTGTGTCATACACTTTTACTTCTGCTTGTCGAATCTTTTGATGTTTCTTCGACTTTCTCGGTGCTTTACGTTGGTGGCTATCTTGTTGCTTGCTTCTCGAATTGCCGTCACTATCACGCTTCTTTGTTGCGCAGAAATCCTCCCAGTGGCCATAGTTCTCGCAATAGTCACAGGGAGATCTAAATGCTGGGCATTTCCAACCGTGTGACAAGCCCGCTTTTGATACAGGTCTTGTGTCCATATTTCCTTTGCGATTATATCAATACTTGAAGTTCATCCTTAGGAAGCATCATGGGTATACTGTTGTATGTGTGTAGTGCTTCCAAATCTAACAGTGGGCTTCCTTAGTCGTGAATTTTTGTTTCAAAATCTTTGCTCTTCGTTACTCGATTTGGGTGGATGCCACGATTCTTTCCACTAATCTCTCTTCTACATCATCGTCTTCAAAGTCACATTTCTTAGCTTTTCGTGATTCTGTGGAGAAGGTCTGTCAGTGACTCATCCTTCAACGAACATGGCTTCGCAAATTATAATCTGTGAACCCTTTAGCTCACTTCGTCACTCGTATCGATCTCCAAGACATAACCATTTCAGATTTCAACAATATAATAACACATGCTTACGATAGCACGGCTACAGAGATGAAAATAAGCAAGGGGAATTCCCTATTACAAGCCGACCAACGCTGTCGCATTTAAATAGACATGTCGCACATTCAGCAACCTACACGAATTCAGAAAATATATAGCATTTTGCGATGGTCTATGCTACTGCAAAAATGAATGTATAAAAAGTGTCTAATAGATTGCGTTACTCCATGTGAATTAACTTACATTCGACCCGTAATTTTAGCAAAAGCTAAATCGCTTTCGGCAAATTTCAAACCTAAATTACGTCAATCTAAAAAGCGAACCCGGACCCGTGATATTCAAACGATCATTTCACAGTCAGTATAAAGTCGTTAACAACTTTTGCCGTCGCAGCCTCATTCGGCTTCGCAAGAACTAAAACTTCGGTATGACGTACTCCTTGGGTAATTTCGAACTTGGTTTTGTTGGTTCCATGTAGAGTGCGTAGTTGCTTCTCACTTCTGAACGAAAATTTATATATGCATTATGAAATAGTCATTTCTGTTGCAATTAACAGTACTTGTACTATTACAGCATGAAATTTTACATATTTCAGCAAACTGATTTGACATTCTATTAAGAAATACGATAGCAGTCAGTTCATTCATATATCAATTAGATAGCACTGCCCCATCCCAGTATCAGTGAGAAATATTTAGAATCCCAGATTTTGGCGGACAGTCGCGATAGTTGTACTATTCTGGTGAATTCCTCGCCAATCTGGAGAGGTGGTCATGGAAGAGGTGGTCAATGGAAGGCTAATGTAGGTGGCTAATACGCTCTAGCTTAATGCATGATCTTGCGAAAGCCTAATATTCTAAATTTCAAAAAAGGTTTTCGTCATTGCTTTCATCATCTCAGTTTTATCTGGTGCAGGTGCTCATCTGAGTCTTGTTCATCCGGAGTGCTTTTCCTGTTGGACAATCTGCGTATGATCGAATTCGCGACTCATTATGCGCCTAAGTTGTGGTTGTTCTGTTTTTTTTTCGCATTTGGCTGCCCATGTTGCCTGTTTAAAGATGAATATTAAAAAGATCAACGCAATGAGATTGCTGTCCGACAGGGTTCCTCTTCTCTATGTTGATTGCCGTCTGCAAGTCGGGATATAGCTTCACTTGTCTGGTAGATTTACACCAGGTTTATAGATTTATCGATAATACCAGTTTTGATACCTTACATTTCAGGAGTAAGTGCTCGTGCGTTTCGATATGCTCGTCACATAGAGTACAATTGCTGTTTTGGCCCGCCAGTCTGGTGTGGAGCCGGTGGTTAGTTGGGAATATCCGATGTGCGATATTCCAATTCGTTCCTTTTGGTGTTGTGCTAGTGATGCATGGTTGATGTTGTGCCAGCATAAACCGCACCTTTTGGTGATATCTCTTCTGTGTTGTTTTTCTGTCGTTAAGTTGTATAGTCATTTCCTTGCTCTCTGTTTGATGTCATGTGCTCCGATCTCCATGGTTGTCATTTTCTGGTTTATTTCTTGGCGGTGCTTCAAGGGCTGTAAAGTATAAGGCATGTTATTTTTATTACGTGCTTCACATACATCCTCAAAGCGAGGGTCAATTTTTGTTCAAGCCTTCTGTCCCATTCGCTCTCCTGTTCTCTTCCTTTCGCAGGAATTGGATCACAGTTTTAATTCATAATGGATCCATCACACCTATTCCTCCGAGCTATTCTGATTTTATTATCTTAGCGTAGTCTATACCTTTCTCTGGTCCGAATAGGAAGGCGGTGATGTCGTTTCTCAGTCGGGATCTGATGATGCTCGGCATTTTGGACGTCGTCACACTGTATCTAAATAGAAGAAGTACATTGCACTAAACTATTTTTTCCTTGTGTCTTTTGAGGTACATGTGTTTGAGGTCTCTTGAGAGTGTTATTAGTATGTGCGTAGCTGCTTATTATGGGTACTGGCTTTCTTTCTCTTCATTATGGTGTTTTCAAGGATGACGATCTCGTCGACCCACGTGATCGTCCTCGTTCCTTTTTTTTTGTGTATGTGTGGAGTACCCATAGCTCATCGCATTTGTCTTGTTGATTGTCAACAAGCTTGCTACCCCAAAGCCTGCAATGACTCGGATCCCTTCTTCACACTCCTCTTCTTTGTCCAAGGTTATTGTGATGTGGTCTGCGTAGCTTAGTTAGTTTTACTCTCTTCAAGTCCCCTCCTCTTCTGTACTTTCATAGATCGATTCAGTTTCTATAATAAGGATACGGTGGTGATTGTAAATAAAAACATGGAGATTTGATATCCTTGTTCGATCCCAGCGTTGATTAGAATTGATTTCCCGACTCTACCCGCAATGGAGATCTTTGCTTCGTTTCTGTCGTATGAAGCGCTAGAAATTTCAAAAGGCGTTACAGAAACCTGTTACATCCAGTGCCTTTTAGCGAATCTCATGATCTATGGAGTCGTACGCATTTTTGATATTCACTAAGAATATTGCTCCTATTTTCCTGGTCTTCATTTCCGTTGTTATTTCTCTCAGTATGAGGGTGAGTTGTCCGATCGACTTCTGCTGGTTCACATATTGGTGTCCGTGCGTGATGCTTCGAAGCATTGTCTTTAACCTGGTTGATAGAATTATGCTGAAGATTTTGTAATCTGCGTTAAACGTTATTGCGTCCTCTCCAGGGGTCTTGTTGTCTTTTTGTTGTGCAAATGCCATTCGGAGCTTTTCCTCCTGGATTGATTTTTCCATTTTGTCCTTTTGATGCTCTGTGAGAGTATTATTTTATAGCGAGTAGTCTCTCAGGATGGGTCATATCACAACAGTACACACCGTTGGCATATGAATTGAGTAAACAATCAACATAATACTAAAATAAAGAAGCATCTTCATAGTGGGGGCAGAGGGCCTGAGGTCTTTAGCGCTAGTTTCGCCTCGCACTGTTTAAAAGAGTGTTATTGGCTCTCCTGAACTAAGCCGCATGCTTTCTAGTGAATAATTGAAGAGGTTATCCTTATTTGAATGTAATCGTTACGTTGCGGAAGATGTAGTACTGTAATGTAGGGTCAATGTACCCATAGCAGCATCATTTCATCTCAATGCATACTGGTACAATTTCCATTTACAGAGAGGAATTAAGGTAAAAAGATAGCATATTTTTCCCCCGAAATTCATCAAAGTAATCACAGACCCCTAATTACCTTCTCACGGATCCCAGGTTGGGAACCACCGATGTAGCCAGTGAAATTTGGAATAAAGTATCTTCGCATTTACCAAATCAGTTGCCGAACAACTGAAAACCATGTGTGTGTGTTTGTGTGATACCTTTGTGTGTTATGTTCTTGCAACCATTGCTAGCCTGACGTCAAATGTCGCTCCGATTAATTAATTAGTCGTTTCGGAATCGAATCTATTTACGGGTTTTTAAAGGTGACTAGTTCTAGTGCTAGTTTCGAAATTGGAAATGTAAGTAGTGCCAACTCTTGCTCAATTTTGAGAAGCGTTCAAGTTCTAGCTGCACATTTAAAAACAAACAAATTTATTACTGAGCAACTATAATGCACCTGTCATCGTTTGGCTTGAATCTTGGTATTGGTGTTCTGTTGTATGATATTTTTGCCGCTCCCGCTCCGATTTTAAACTCGAAACCCCATCCTTTGGTATTTTTTAGCTCATTTACAATTGAATAATTCAGAATCCAGTTGTGTTTAAATTAGATAGTTGCGGATTTTTAGCGGTCGTCGGATCTTGGTATAGTATTTGGGAGTTTTGAAATTCCAGTTGTTTCTACGAGTCCGACGCTTCCGGGCTGGATTGTAATGGCTATTGTTGGAGACACTTCAACACAGTACAGAGCCGATATCTGATTCAATTCGATTGAACAGGCCTAATAAGAGTTCAGGATTGATGCATTTGTAACCAACAGATCCAAACACCGTCTACACGCGATATCTTAGTGATACCTGCTGCATCTGAGTGATCCCTGATTGCGTGATTGAAAAGTATAAGCATACCTTGCTTAACTCGCGGTTACGCCGCCATTCGTTCTCTCCACAGAAGGATACTGCTCACCTTCAGATGCACCAAATCAGGTGTGCGCTTGGCAGTCTCTGCGGAGTGCTGCATTGATTTGTATCGCGTTATGCTGTTTTGCAAGCGGTTCTGCGCAGTAAGTATCGCTGGCAGCTGGTCGTAGTCCAGTTGAGAGCTGGCTGTAGAAGTTTACGTGCCATCGGGTCGTGACGTGACCCTCGGAAGAGCTTTGAAATCAGCGGCCGCAGTGGGTGCGACGAAAAGTCATCTCAGAGTACATTAAGCCTGTTGAAGTTTCGTTGAGTGGTTTGTTTTCTTGCCGCATCGAGTGTACGCCAATTTCTCTGTACAGCTGGATGTAATTTCTTTCTGGCATTTCTCCAAATTTTTGCATATACTTTTATGTTATTACTTTTGTTATTGTTTCGTTGTTTGTTGAATATATATCTTTTCGTTCTAATTTTGTCTGCATCTCCAGTTCGACTTGTGAAGAAATATGAGAGGGTTAGAATAACAAGCAGGCAGAGAAATTTGGTCGTCGTCGTTCTTCCTTCCAGTTATTGCTTGAAAGATTAACCCTGGTATGTTGTGGTGAGCTGGGGGGTCAACCTCACTCGATTGCCGACATCAAATATGAGACACGGCTCTACACATTATTTCGAATTGTATGCGGGCAGGGGTGGTCAAAGTGGTCAATAATTAGGGTTACCCCATGTCATCCCAGGACGCCCAAATGTCCTCCGTTTTCACAATTCTCACTCTTAAATAGCTTTGAGAGTCTGGTGATCATTAGACAGTGTTGGGATCACTTGACTTGAGTCACCTTTTTCGTATGACTTGACTTGACTCAATTCACTTTACAAAATTGACTTGACTCGGCGTTTCAGAAATGTCGATTGGCTTGTGACTCTGAGCAAAATTCACGAGTCAATTTCAAGTCATCAAGTAATCTGTGTCGATAAATATTTTAATAAATCGACCACAAACGAAGTGATCGAAGCTTACAGCTTACGTTGTCGTAAACCAGTAGTAAAGTAATTTAATAGCAACATATCAATTTTTGTTCTCTGTTCTTACCTTAGCCAAACCTCTTGTTTTATTGAATTTGAATTCTAATATAGTTTATATACTCCCAACCATTGGCGCAGGCTCAATTTGTATCATATCAATATGTAAATGGGTAATGTATTGCATCTTATCAATTCGTTTCTCTATTTTGGCTGGTGACTGTAAACTGAGGCTAACGTAGTTTAACAGTTCTACGTATATGTGAGCGATACAGTGCCTTCTTGCGTGTATATTCAACTCGATATTTGTTCATCGATTCAGAATCAATGACCACTAAATCTGCATTTCCAACAGCTATCAAAATGCAATGACGTAATCATGCCTCATACTTCGAAAATGCAACTTGACTCATAACTTAACTCGAGTCACCCCCGAAAATCAAGTGACTTGACTCAAGTAACCTTCGAAAATCGATTCACTCGAGTCAGAATGTGCAATGACTCGTGACTCGGAGGTAGAGACTTGATCCCAACACTGGTAGAGAAACAACTATGCCATAATAGCCTTGAAATCTCGGTTTGGACGGCAAGGTGGACTAAAACAAAGTTCAACTTCAACCAATTACAAGTGAGGACGGGTCTTGGGGAGTCAAATGACATTTTTTAAGCCTCTTCCGGATCTCAGAATATGGTGCCCCCACATTGCTACTCCAGTAGAGGAAATGCAGTGAATTACTAAAAGCAGCTATTTCCAAGAAATGAAAAACTACTTTATGTAGAGCTAGAAAATGAAAGCAGTCTGGTAAGTAGAATTTTTCGAGATGTCGCTTACATTCAATAGTGCAGGGTTACCTTCAAAACTGAATCGCGGAAGGCGCAAAGAAAATTTTGAGGTTTAATAAATATCTCTATAACATTTGGGAGCCAATTCAAATTTCTAGTTAACTGCTGCCAACAAAGGTAATTAAATTATCTGTAAACGGCTGCACAGTTTTTGTTCTAACGGCCGCAACTCCATACCTTCCCCCTAACTCAAGGGCGCTGACATTCCGATGCTACAGGGTTGTAATGACTCGAGTCACGATTTTTTTATGACTCGACTTGACTCGAGTCATTTTCTTGAAATGGGAAAATGACTCGACTCGACTCGAGTCATTACGCATGACTCGACCCAAGTCATTGACTCGGCTTATTTTATATGACTTGAAGATGAAGAAATTTCCGAATCGTAATGGCTAGATCAACGCATCCGACGAATTCTGCCGACTCGCTATTTGTCACCACTGCTTTCGTTGCACTTGTCTGATATCAGATATGCCACCGTTTAAACAACAGAAAATGATACATAGTAAGAGGTAATAGATCCTCCGCAATTAAAGTACTCAAGACTTTTCAATTATGCAAGCAAACAATTGAAGCAAAGTTCAATTAGAGCCAATGAAATGACTCAGATGGTCAAGAGACTGATAAGCTCATGTGTAGATTTGAAGGCGATGATTCTTTGCATTTTTGGGCGACTAGAAAGAATGAGTATTCAATGCTCTTCAGTGTGGTTCAAAAATGCTTGTCAATTCCTGCATCTAGTGGAACGTGTATTCAGTAGATGTGGATTCATTCTACGGCCATGCCGCTTTAACATATCTGAGGATCTCCTTTCTACATTAGTATTTTTGAGGTGTAACTCATTGATTTGATCTGCAGTCTGTGAAAACACACAATGCCCCTTGTCCATTTAACGTTTTCTTAGGTATGTGCATTGTGCACGTGAGTATAATAATGAATGGCTAATTTTGTGTGATGTTTGTACAATATGGCTGTTCTAAAATAACTTATTTTTTATTTTACTGGGTGGTTACTTGATAAAATTGTTATGTTGCATAAAAGGAACACTGAATCTGGCTTCATTTGAAAAAAGTGGAATCAATGATGTGAGAGGAGAATATTTTTGATTTGAATAAATGGAGTATTTTAGTGAGAAATTCTTTCATATAATATAATTATATAGTAGTAAGCCGACTATTTTTTCATATCCGAAACATTCTACTCTAATAACTTCACTTTTTCTAGTTGGAATTGAGTCAAATTTGCTATGAATCATATTTTTACACAATGTAACAATATCATGAGATAGCCGGTAAAATTCTAAAATCTCTATTTGTAATTAGTCTAAAATTTTATTTCATAGAATTGCTTTCTATTGGTTGGAATCGAGCCAAATTTGATTTTTTAGGCAATCTAGCAATTTTAAGAAGTAGCCGGAAAATTTGGAAAATGTTTTTGAACAGCCCCATTGTACAATTATTTATCCAATGCTGTAAGTGCGATGTAGTCTGTAATGCAATTGGGAAAACCTCAAGTATAATCAAAAGGTATCTGTTCTGTTGTCACTGCACAATGCACATAGTTGCATGCACGCTTTTACAGCATCCCAGCAAACACAGAATATATCGCAGATATATTTGGTATATGCCTCAACTGCTACAAAATATATCTAGTCATATGTATAGTTTATATAAATCTGTCGACACATTTGCACATATATAGGATATCTTCAAAGATGCCTGTATGACATCGTCATGATACCTTCAAAGATACCTGTATGACATTGTCATGATATCTTGCTTGACCCTAGATCAGGGGTTCTCAACTTCCCATGTATAACGGGCCGCATTTTAGCAGCAAAAGACGCCGCGGGCCGCAGATCATTATTACCATGTATTTGTTGGCTACTATTAAATTTAAGCTACTGTAGCCTATTTGCTAGTCGTATACGGGCGTTTAGTATATTGTTATGAATTCTATGGCAATAATGGACAGCTTTCGTAAGTTCGCAGTTGCTGTTTTTTGTGAGAATGTGTTTCTCCCAGCGGCGCATTATGGTAACTTCTTCGTTACTTAGAGGCCAATATCACTTTGAGCTCTCAGTGATAATAAGAGAAGTCTGGCGTTTCAGGGTCAGCAATAGTTACTGAAGTCAGCTTTGTCAAGTCGATGTTTTTCGCTGGTAAATATTCCCTATAATTTTTCACGAGTCTGCGCGCACTCACCAACTCACTGCACAGTCTGTTGCACAGCAGTGCATAAGGACTAAATACAAAAAGGTCATCACTTCGGATTTTTGTGCGCAGCTTAGATTTTCTGTGCGCAGCGACTGTGTCAGCACTGCGCAATTGCGCACGTGCGAAGCTTAGAGGAAACCCATCCCCACGTTTGCCTTGCCAACATTTCCTCTGGAAACATGTCCACTCTGATAAAATGCACCCAGATAATTAGCTATGCAACGTCTGTGGAATCGATGGATTCGTCCAATGCTAGGCTAATATGGTCTACGAGGCGACGTGTAATAAGAGATCGACTGACATTGCTATGCTACTCTTTTGATCACGGTTGCATCAGACAACCGTAGCTTCGAAATTTGTCATGTGATGGTATCATTGATGCTAAGTTGCGGAAACAGCGAATATTCGCACAGTATGTCATAGTTTTTTTGAAATTACGCCTTCTCTAGCAGATTGCCATGGTTTAGCGATATTACAATGAGTCTGTAACGTCGTCGGCAATTTTAACAATGCCTCGAAATATGGATTGTTCGGCTTGAGACATAGCTAGCAACGTTTTTCAAGATCAGGCGATATGCATAACTCCGAAAGAAACATTCGCTACATCATTTTAAGCTTATACGCTTCGTTACGACAATTGTTCTTCGACAAATATGACAAATCGGATTTCCATTTGTATCTGAGAAAGTAAAATCATTTTTTCACGCAGTGTGTTACAAACACAGTTGTCGCCGTTTAATTTGCCGTTCCTTTTTCTTGCTTCTGTTCAAACCATTCTCAGTGAGTGAAACATTCTTTAAAAGTGTACTGGAAACGCAGCGGGATTCTCTTGAACCCGAGTCCAAAGAAGAATGCCAATTAAAAAAATATAAACTCGAGAATATCTCAAGAAACCATAAAACATCAAAGAATGGGTATTCAAACGACAATAGAGACGGTACGATAAGAGAGCTAAGTAGCTAAATTATTATACAAAATACTGTGTCAGTAGTATATGTGTTCATAATGAAAGATGTCGCGGGCCGCAAGAAAAGCGTCTGCGGGCCGCATGCGGCCCGCGGGCCGCGGGTTGAGAACCCCTGCCCTAGATGAACCCCGGCCCTAGGTGACCCCTGATCCTAGTTGGATACCTGCCACATCCTGCACTGCACTTATCAATGAAGACTGATTGATAATTTTACAAATCATGCATGGTTTTGTTCGTGTATTGAATCAGTACAGAACTGAGCAATCACTTCAGCAAATATTGCTGCTTAAGCTTAAAGTCCATTAATCGTTGTCGGTGTCGGAATTGTCAGACCCTGTGATGACAACCTTGCTCCTGTTATCTTCTTTATCGCCACCCTATAACATAAATCAGTAGATTACTACAATTGATTATTATCACTGTAGAACAAAAGTCGTTATGTGTTTTGTTGTGAGTAAAGGGGGATGGTGATCCAAGTCACATTCATCAAAAGACTTCAAGCCCTCTTTCAAAAGCAACACGACCTTTACTTTTACACTGAAGATATAATTAACGCAGTTACGCTTTCAAGATGAGAAACCAGAACCTGTTCAATAATGCCTGTCATTATGGAGGCGATTTTCATGTCATTGACGTCATAAAGTGATGCTGCTGGAAAACATATTTCAAAACCTATAGTTCGGGCACGGGGCGAAGATTCTTCTTTACATTATCATTTTATTATTAATATGTTAATACTTGCCTGTGAGAGGCTGATGTGATAATGTTCGCTCATTCCATGTACGGCACAGTAAATATATGCAGTGGTTCCCAAACTGGGGTCTGCGAGACAATTTTTAAGACCGCTAACTACCTTCCAAAAATTCACACGATCCAGAAATTTTCGGATATTTTAATTTCCAGAATATCAAAATTTTCAGACAGTTATTGTCTGAACCAGAATCGAAGTTGACCCAAAATTATTTTGTAAATCAACATAAAGTAGAGTTATTCAAATTAAATTTTAACCGCCCCGTGCGAGACATATGCGAACCGAGGGGAAGAATTTCAATGGCCGGTTTCGTGAATTTTCTTTAAAAGTTTGGGGACCACTGATATACAGTTTTCTGAAGATGAGCGGTAGCAATAATTCTACAGGGTTGGTGCGATGACATGCAAAATAAGGTCAAAAACATGCAAAATAAGGTCAGTCGCGACATGCAAAATAAGGTCAGTCACATGCAAAATAAGGTCAGTCGCATGCAAAATAAGGTCAGTCGCGACATGCAAAATAAGGTCAGTCACATGCAAAATAAGGTCAGTCACATGCAAAATAAGGTCAGTCGCGACATGCAAAATAAGGTCAGTCACATGCAAAATAAGGTCAGTCACATGCAAAATAAGGTCAGTCGCATGCAAAATAAGGTCAGTCGCGACATGCAAAATAAGGTCAGTCACATGCAAAATAAGGTCAGTCACATGCAAAATAAGGTCAGTCACATGCAAAATAAGGTCAGATGCATGCGAAATACGGTCAGTCGCCACATGCAGATTGCGGACTATAAGGTCAGTGGCACAAGAAAAAAGTCGGATTTGAAGTAAATATTTGGATTTATACACGGACTGTTAATATTCTAGATGCGACTAATCACCCCGTAATCGAGATAATCGTCTGATTATGTTTTGTTTTAAACATCTTCACCTTTAGGATATAGATGAGGAATCTCAATCATGAAATTACTATATAGGAAAGATATTTTAAATGTATTTTTCATAAGAGAAAGACTTGGATTTCTAATTAAAATATGGATTTGGATTTACGCGCCGACTGATAATAATATTCTACATGCGACTGACTTCGTAATCAAGATAATCATGATTATCTTTTGATTGAAACATCTTAAGACTTAGGATATAGATAAGGAATTTCACTGTTGAAAGTAGGCTACTATACAGGAAAGATATTTTGAATTTCGTTTTCATAAGAAAAAGAGTTGGATTTGGAGTTGAAGTATAGATTTGGATTAATGCGCGGACTGACCTTATTTTGCATGTCGCGACTGACCTTATTTTGCATGTGACTGACCTTATTTTGCATGTCGCGACTGACCTTATTTTGCATGTATTTGACCTTATTTTGCATGTCATCGCACCAACCCTCCTCCAGTTTTTGGCTTTTTACCGACTCACGGTACAGCGTCTGTCTCCGTCTCACGCTACGACGGTACCTGTGATATGCGGCCCGTACGTTCATCGCTTCATTTACTCCAAGGCCATTATATCTACAAGAAAAAACTACTACAAGTCACCATAAACATCGATTGGCTGTCGAATAAACATTACAACTCGATACCATCTGCTAGCAGCGTGTTCTCCTATACCAGAGATGAGCGGATTTGAAATTTCTATGTCCTAATCCAATCCAAATCCGAACCTTCAAATCCAAATGCAAATTCAAATCCGTAACTTTTTCATATTCAAGTCCATGTCCAATCCTAATCCGATTCCAACTGGAAGTTCAGAAAAAATATCAATTTATGCAATGAAGGGATTCGAAAATTTTCTTTCACAACCAACGATTCACTTGATTCAAGATAACTTAGTGACCATAAGTACATTAATAACTGATCAGTATAAAGTTTGTCGCCATTCGCCACACGACATTTCAATCTCCCAGAAAATAGGTAAATCCAATCCAAATCCTAATCCGTTCCGAAAAAAATGTCTAATCCAAATCCAATCCAAATCCGACAAAATTTCACAAATCCTGTTTTTTCAAAACCTAATCCTAATCCATGCTCATTGCTCATCTCTGTCCTATACTCAATGTTATTGTTGATTGTCGAGCGGGTGAGAGAGGGAGTGAGAGATAAAGAGAGAATTCATTTATTTGTCAACCAGCGAGTAAAGCAATGATTGCGGCATGTCCATGATTACAGCAACACAGTGAAAGCAAATTTAATTATAAATATAGTATAGACGCTTAACTGATAATACAGGTAATAACGGTTGAGACACCGGAGAGCAGAGATGGTCTTATTCGCACATTTCCGAATCCACCCGGCTCCGGCTTGCCATTTGAAATTCAGTGTCCGAAGAATTTTGGAGGAAGGGTTTTTAGAGTCCAAAAAGGCCGTCTGAAATCATGCTAATTTCTCATACTTCAGTGGAAAATCATGCTATCTTCTACTTTCAATGCGAAATCACAATCCGGATCCATTCGACAAAATACACTCTTGCGTACAGACTTGGACAACTAGAACATTTTCAGCTTTTCCAAATTAGATCAGAATTAGATTACTGGCACTTCGCTCTAATTTAGTGCAATTAGACTACAATTATCTAGTTATCCAAGTCTGCCTGCGTGCTTTTGTCTTTCTGATTCGATTTTGATTGTTGGAAGTTGTTTTGTAATTTTACCAGTCCACAAGCTAAAATGTTGAGCACCACTATTATTAGCAAGTCAAACTCTTCAGTCAGCTTCAAGCCTTGCCAACTCTAACCTGGCATGTGTACATGTACATGTCAGTGTTGGGATCAAGTCACTACCTTCGAGTCACGAGTCATTTCGAGTCATTGCACATTTTGACTCGAGTCAAGTCAAGTCAATCGATTTTCGAAAGTGACTCGAGTCAAGTCAAGTCACTCGATTTTTTGAGGTGACTCGAGTCAAGTCGAGTCAAGTCAAGTCAACTCACGAGTCAAGTCACAATTCAAGTCAAGTTGCCTTTTGGAAGTATGAGGCATGATTACGTGATTGCATTTTGATAGGTGTCTGATATACAGAGTGAATGGTCAGGTCGTCATTGATTTTGAGCCGATGAACGAATATAGAGTTAAATTATAGATAACTAACCTACGGATAGATGGGCAACACGAGAGTCACGGTCGAGTGATGCGACAACGGCAGATTTGTTGTCGCTTCATAGCATGAAACGGGAGCGTAATTGCTAAGCCCATAGATGACGACCCGAGCGCTCAAATTAAATAAAGTTGATCTTATTTGAAAGCTACAGTCGCGCTGATTCTGATAATATACATTAAATTTTCATCAAGGCAATGGAACCACCCAGAAATAGCCTTCAAAATATGAAAATTGGCATTGTTCTAAAACAATTGCAACGGCGCAGCACAATGACCATAACAACGGTCCGTGCGTGGTTGCGATTGTTTAGAACAATGCCGATTTTCATATTTTAAAGGCTATTTCGGGGTGGTTCCATTGCCTTGATGAAAATTTAATGTATATTATCAGAATCAGGGCGACTGTAGCTTTCAAATAAGATCAACTTTATTTAATTTGAGCGCTCGGATCATCATCTATGGGCTTAGCAATTACGCTCCCGTTTCATGCTATGAAGCGACAACAAATCTGCCGTTGTCGCATCACTCGACCGTGACTCTCGTGTTGCCCATCTATCCGTAGGTTAGTTATCTATAGTTAAATATACGCGCAAGAAGGCGCTGTATCGCTCACATATACCTAGAATTGCTAACCTACGTGAGTAATAGCATAGCCTCAGTTTATAGTTACCAGCCAAAATAGAGAATAGAGAAACAAATTGATAAGATGCAATACATTTACAAATTGATATGATACAATTCGAGCCTGCGCCAATGTTTGAAGACAATAATAAACTATATATTTGAATTCAATTTCAATAAAACAATAGGTTTGGTTAAGGTAAGAACAGAGAACAGAAATATACATTTTGCTATTCAATTACTTTACTCTGCTAGTTTGCGACAACGTAAGCTTCGATTACTTCGGCTGCGGTCAATTCATTTGTGAGAAAACAATGGAGGCTCACTAAAACGCATGATCATTGAGTGATTGGCGGCTCTCACGGGTGTTAAATCAGCATTTCGCGAACAATCGAACATATGCAAGATACAGTGATTTTTGTCGACACCGATTACTTGATGACTTGAAATTGACTCGTGGATTTTGCTCCGAGTCACGAGTCAATCCACATTTCTGATACGCCGAGTCAAGTCAAGTCAAGTCATTTTAGCAAAGTGACTCGAGTCAAGTCAAGTCATACTAAAAAGGTGACTCGAGTCTGACTCGAGTCAAGTCATGACTCGAGTCATCCCAACACTGGTACATGTAAATATTTCATTGTGAAAGCCCTGCTCATAGACACATCGACAGGAGTTCAACAGAAGCCGTGATCGCAGAGTTACAATTTATTATGAAACATTGAAATTGCTGGAAAGAAGGTCTTAGGTAAAGATTGTGCAAAGAAGCGTTATATACAAATCTTTCAAACACTCTGAAAGCGATTTCTAGATCAATCATAACAATCTACTACGGCCCATACAGAGTGATATATGGTAGAAGCCGGAAGTCATCAAAACGAAGTAATTCTTTACTCAAGATTGGTTTTCCCTTCAAATTACCACGAGTACCCTGGCTTCCTTTATTCGATTCTCTTCCTTTTCGAAGTTTACTAACTAGCTTTTTCGTGAAGGAGTGACCCAACACTCTGAGAAATAAGTCAATGATATAATCTATAACTAGTTTGGAATGGACATCAGAACATGTCGCTCTGTTAATGCTGCTTCTGAAGTTGAATACGTACGAACTTTCGACAACTCTGTCCTGCAAAATTGAAAAGTTCATTAGCTTTGGGGATTTGCTGCATTCCCTTGTAAACTCCCTGCAGACTCTCCTAAGAAGAAAGAGCAGCTCTGAGCTTGGATAAATAAGTGCCCCGGCCTTCCGCTCCATTAGGGGGATCAACTTGCCAAAGGGCTTACCAGTGTTATTTGTAATATATTCAAGCAAAGATTGGTCCAACTGGTCATTGAATTTGCGAATCGCCTTTCTCAAAGTAAAACCAGCCATGTATTCCAAAATATCACTCTCCCTTTCAGAAATATACTGGCAGACACTAATGACTCAGGCTGCGGTGCCTTTATTCCATTATCAATAATTCTTTCCATGAGCTCAAGTAAAAATTTGGCAGAGAGAAGCCTGTCCTTTGATTTTGTGAATGATATTGGATCACCGCAAACCTTACTGTAACTCATCACAAGATCATCAGGATTTCCGTTGGAGTTCATACTGATAATCCAACCCGTAGCTAGTTCAATACCTTTTTCAGAGAGTACTGGCGGGTCCTTGAAATCCAATGAGCGCAGCAGCGGTGCAAGATCAACAAGTTGCTGTATGATATTTGGAACATACATGGTGTCCTTGCTTTCGTCAAAGTCGTTGAAGAGCAGTTCATGGACAATTTCCGGAGGAATATCGTACCACTCCTCAACAACATCACTGACTTTCGAGGCCATAATTTCAATAGATATACTGTATAAATGACTATACATTAAAATATCAATAATAATAATAATAAGACAGATCCCATGACAGTACTGAATTACTATTTTTCCGACTAGTATTACAACCAGGGAAGGTACAACTGTTTGCAGGCATTTCCAATATTCGATAGTTGTAATTAATCACTAATACATATCTGCAAAACACCTACCGGTACTATAAGGTCAAATGCCCCAAAAGATCACTAACAGAAAACAGACACTTTCTCAATGCTAAGGTTTTGTGACTGGCGCAAATTTCCTAAACTCGTGAGGTCACTGTTACCCGACCGGAAATGATTGACAGGCCACGCAGTTACCGTTCTATCCCATTCAGTTTTCCATGATTTCATCGTTACCTACGTCGAAACATCGTATGTGGCCGATGGCTGCCCCGCGGCATGGCTGGAAACTTGATCCTGATGATGCTTTCGATACCCGCGGTATTCTACACCAGTGCTCTTCAACCGGGGTGGTTGTACACCCTAGGGTGTACCAGAATTCGCAAAGGGTGTACCACTCGGATGGGGTGTACAGGGGTGTACCAGATCCGAGTAACAATGAGCCGATTGCTAGCTATCACAAATGCCGGTTTATAGGTCAGTACAGACAGGTTGACGCACAGGTTAACGAGCAATATGGTACAATGTTATCGCAAGTGTAATACTGCAGTGCTCTTCAACCGGGGTGGTCGTACACCCTAGGGTGTACCAGAATTTGAAAAGGGTGTACCACTCGGATGGGGTGTACAGGGGTGTACCAGAACCGAATTACAATGAGCCGATGGCTAGCCATCACAAAGGCAGGTTTATGGGTCAGTACAGGTTGACGCACAGGTTAATGAGCAATATGGTACGATGTTATCTCAAAGGTAATACTCGGGGATATCTAGAACTCCTAGACTTCTAGATATCCATGGGTAATACTGTACACCGCTTGATTGTGATGTCATAAGCAAATATTTCTCCCCCATACATTAGGCCGTCGGCGATAGACCAATGGTTCCGTTTGGTGTTGGAAAGTATGCAGTTAACAAACATGTGTTCAGCTATAGCAGGGGTGGGCAATTATTTTACTCCGCGGGCCAAATGAGAAGTAGAAAATACGTTGATGGGCCGAGTGGAAATTTTTAGCTATATTATCCAGTGTGTTTCAATTTCTAAATTATATTGTTAATATATGCTGCTCAGTGTATGTTAGCTAATGAGAAAGTGGCGGTTAATTAATGAAATAGCTATCTGCCGTCATGATTCGAAACAATGTTAAATATGATACGTTTTCAACTCTTTTTAAACCCCTATCGACGTTCTTCTATTAGGACACTCGGGGCCTACTATACTTACGGCCTAATATGGCACATTACACTTGCAGGATATAAGAGGCCGACACTCCCAAACAGACATCACGATTGACTCAGCGATTGTTTTTACTTTGCTTGTCGACAATAGTAAATGCCTCCCATCTTGAAGCAAAATGCACTCATTTCACTCGGCGAGGTCTAGCTTGACGGTTGCATCTGGTTATATGCTGCTGTATTGAACGTCTTATACTCATAATACAAGGTAGGCTACTGTAAAGTTGCGATTGCGCTATTCACATTTTGAGGCAAGGTTTTCGAGCTAGTCGCCAAGTTAGAATTATTATTTAATGATTTCACGATCAGTTATTACCGTAGTAACAACTCTGTACGATTGCAGTGGGGGTATGTTTAGGAGCCGTTTTGACCATCCGGTAGCATCTAGATAGGTAATTATGTAGCTGGAAATACTACTTCATGTTGCACTAGTTGCAGTATTAAACAAACTAATATCGGCTAGAATTCGTGGTGGTATTTTATGCGGCATTTATGACAGTGAATTTTGACATATTATATGTATGCTTGACGATGCAGGCTTGGCTTAATGTATAATTGAACGATAATGGTCAACAAATGTTGTGTTCACGGCTGTAAATCTGGATATTTAACTACTGAACAAAAAGTTTCGTCGTTTCACTTTCCATTTGACGATGCGGAGTTACAAAACAAATGGATAACTTTTGTGAATAGGCGCGATTGGAAACACACTCTCAATTCTGTAATCTGTGAATTGCACTTTGAATCAAAGTACATCACCGACTCTTGCTTGCGAAAACGACTACGTTTGGAGGAAAAACCAGTCCTGATGAAGGCACTGCCAGAGACGAAATTACAGGAACTTGGTTAGCAGAGGAATTGCTGGATTGAATAGCTACTCTCAATCGCCATAGATTTTCTGTTCGAAGACTTGTGTCGGATAATCATTCTTCAAATTTAAAGCATTTGCATTAAGAGACAAAAATACCCTGGAAATGATGAGTTCTCTTTTCATCATCCATCCCGCGCCAAGAAAAGATATCTATTTTTCGATACTGTACGTCTTCTAAAGAGCATATGAAACAATTTACTCCGGGGCAAGAAATTCATTTTTCCTCCATTCTCATTCACCATTGATTCTTCAAGTATATCATCGCCTGGAGCATTCGTTGCATGTGGCGATCTTCACAAAATCAGGGGATGTGATGATAAGCTGGATTCGAATTTGCGTAAAGCGCCAAAATTGACATTTTTGCCTCATTGCATCCAAGCAACAACAACAGAATGTCAACTTGGCTCTTGCTCCATTCCACGAGACAACTATTGCAGCTTGCAAAAGTTGCTTGCCTCACAGGGAAGATATGGCTTCATTTTTGAGTCTTGCTAATGCTTGGTGGACACTGGACAGTGGACAATCGTCAATTTCTGTCACAGATTCTCAGCAAACCCCTAGGCCAAAGCAGTGGTCCACCAAGATTCAAAAATTGATTCTTTACAAGACTTTGCTAATTGGCTTATAAAATGGAATGGATATAACCCCCATAACTATTGTCTATAAACTGTCAAAGCAAACCTTCAAAGCTCCGATTGAAACCCTGCAGCGCAGTCACTACTTATGCAAGATCCGATTAAAAGAAGGTTCTCGCGGTATAGGCAAATGAGTGGGGGAGATTTCCGAAGGGTTTAACAGAAGTTACCAATTCTGAAAAGATAATTCTGCTCCGTTCCATCCTAAAATTGAGGTAAACTACTTGGAGCATGATATTGGTGTTTCAAGTTCAACTCATTTTGATCATTTCAAGCAAGTCATTGAAGATGTGGCGATTGAAATTTCCGAATCAATTCTATCTCCTGACAACGAGGAGGTGTCGCATGTTGTGGATGGGGACATTGATAAGGAGGTCCTCGAAAAATTGTCTTGTCAAATATGTTATGAGTCCTTTTTGATGAGTCCTGTGGCGCAAGTTCACGTTATTTCGACTTGCTCGGTCGTGGGGGACTGCTTGCTCCCTCAGAACCACTCGCCAAGTTTGTTGCATCCAGTTTTTAAATCCTAGATGGTCTGATAAAACCATCTGCTCTAACCCCCCAAGTTGCAGTGAGAGAAGCTGGTCAATATGTTTTGCATCGTTTTTTTGGGGGGGGGCTCAAGTTTTGCATGTTGTGATCATCGAGATCGAGCTTTCAAATTGGCGAGCAAAATCATTGTGAACACATATTATAATAAAAAGCAGAAGCTGGTAAATGCCTCTGTGAGAAAAGATGCTGCGACAGACTATAAAAAACGGCAGTTGAGCAGCAAGACGTAGTTTGCGTACTGCAGTAATTCATTTCACTTGCAGAACTTCTATGGCTAAGCTTCATGTAGTTTTTCAGAGTAGTTCCAAATGAATGACTTTCATTTTTACGTGCTTGGATTCGTTTTACCATGCAATAAAATACTTTTACACGCCCAATTGGGGATTCTCGATACATTGTCTTATTCTGCGTTTGTGTATATATACGTTGCGACGCTGTCACTTGGCTCTTAATTGGGTTGTTTCACCTGAAAGTACTAACTTTGACTGTTATACGACTTCATTACACTTGTATGGCGAGGCGTCTGGTATCGAGAAGTGAGATCGCAAACAATCATTGAGTCAGTCGTGATGTCTGTTATGTAAGCGTCGGCCTCTTATATCCTGCAAGTGTAATGTGCCATATTAGGCCGTAAGTATCGTAGGCCCCGGGACACTAAAACAGTTGTTCTCGAACTTATTTTAGGAACGCCCCGGTTCATGATAGTGAAAATGTTCACGCCCAATCCAACGGATGGTTTAATGCCATGGAAGGTTATAGTTGTTGATAAGGGAATTCTATAATATCAAATTTGGACAATACACAGAGCAATAACTATACTATGAGCTTGGAGTAGATCGCGCGGGGCGCTAAAAAAAATACATTTAACTTCGGCTTCGCGCCTCCCTTCAGATGCTTTCGCGGCCCCCAGTTCGAGAGCCACTGCGCTGAAATGTATATGAGATAGTACAAATCTTGGTCGCTTTGGTCGCTGTATTCCGAGTAGTGTGCAGCTCGAATAGCCTTGATGTTGAGCGAAGTTTGCAGTTTTCCTGAGGTTCGCCCTCTCTTGGCCGAGAGATTTGTGTTTTTGTCATAATTCAAACCCTTACTTCCGCCGACATGATTGGCAAAAAACTAAAATGACGGGTCTACCCCTAGCTCCAGTATACAAATATTAGTGCGCTAAACCCTCTATGAATTTCAGCTTTCGATTTCCTCTTTTTGACATGAACTTTCATCCTTTATGGGTGATAGATATTAGGTATGATGATGATGATGATGAGTCATATAGGATAGCAGTGGCGAGCACTGATTGACTGGTTTTACCAACTACAGATTTGGAAACGCCTCACGTTACGATTTGAAACTCGTACCGTATAATGCGTAATGTGACAATCGCAACCAGACATGGGGTAATCGCGATTAGTAATCGTAATCGATTACGACGATTACAGCATTTTCAAGTAATCGTAATCGCAATCGATTACATTCGAAAAAATCCCGAAGTAATCGTAATCGTAATCGACTACTTCCCATATTTAATCGATTTCTTTGTGAAATAACGATTACTTTTTATTTGTACAAGGACTGTGACATAAACTGAACACTCGTGAACAAGGAACAGATATTATACCAGTTATTGAGAGCACAAACGTCTGATTTTCAAATGCCACTGCTCATTATTACGTCAGAGGTATCCTATTAGCTTTGCTCGTCTTTGCGTAGGAAGTGTCCACACATAGTAAATAGATATTCGATGTACATAAGTGTGATTGTAAGAAACCCACCGTGCTGAATATCGGTTTATCAATACATTTCAGACGCCACTACCCCGCATCAGGATAATTAATTATAATCACCTATCTGCCTAAGTTAAAATAGCAACTGTTGTATTGATGTTTGGCTATGCTTAGTTAAACTATAGAATGTAATAGTTCTAATTCTAGAGTTAAATGCAGTTTCACCGTTGCTGCTTGGCGAGCAGTAGACCTATATCGTACGAACGTACAGCAGACAAAGGTTTAAAATTTTGTACTCGTCAAATAAAACATTACGGTTTCCACAACGGAGCATTAAAATCAACAGCTGCTGATATGTATCATAACTGGGCCTGTGTTTTGCCGTTTCTCGTAATGGCAGCTTGCATTACATTATCTGCATTAAGTTGAAGGCAGAATTTTATGTTCTCTTTCTGCAATCTCATATTATTCTACTCAAAACGGGCGCCAATCGCTATTTCACAATTCTTTAATGAACATTTGGACTTGCCGCCATAGCCATCGGCTTATATACCATATGTTAGCGTGGGTTGTAGTTAGAATCAGGATCAAAACAGCAAAAGCGTCCCCCAATCAAACTTTGGTCTTGGGCCACCATAGGGTAGTCAATTTCGAAGTTGACGATTTCATTTCGTCAATAATATTGGTAATTGCATTATTTTGCATTTTTAATCCTATCTCAGCGCCCTAACGTCAGATTTACCTGAAGAGCGGGGGGGGGGGGCGTAATTCCTAATTATAACATCTGCTGGTATCTTGCAATAATTAGTTTATTGTATGTTGTTAATTCGTGACCTCCGGTCTGTTATATAGCCAAAAGTAGTGGCCCAAATAACAGACTAACAGAAAAACTTGCGTGAGACGCACACACAAATTGTCATGTCTAATGCTCCGTGGGTGCCCGGGTGGCATTTGCATCGTGGGCTCAGATTGGGAGGAATGGACTGTTAGTCACGCCCACCCAGCGCGGCTATTAACAATGGACACATACGCTAAGTTTTGGCCAATGTCTTTTTTAATAGCACACTTCGTGAAGTCTCATGTTGGCCGAAACTGCATAAGTCTTTTGATGTGTCGAGGAGCGGTATTGACTGGCACCTAAATGCCTATTACTATGAATTATGCAATATGCATGCTTTATTTCTTGAGGGGGAGACGTATATGCATTTCGAAATCAAGCTATCTAAAGACATTTAAATCGCAAAGCTCAAAGAGAAATTCGAAGTTAATGAAATCTCTCGAAAATACTCTATCATTTATGTTAGTTTATAAAATACTTTTGAGTCCCCTCCAACCACGCTCCCCACCCTATTGGGGAATTGGGGGTGGGGCAGTCATGGACATGGCAAGAATGCAAATCATTTGGTGCGATAAACCGTCCTCTATAAAATGGGCTATGGGTACATTATGACGTAACAAGGAAATGCCCCATCTTTTTTAAAGACAGTTGTTATATCATTGGGCCTTTCCAGCGCAATCCATGTATTGTCTTCCAATATAACTACTACGATGCAAAAGAAATGTAATCGTGAGTAATCGTGATTACTTTTCAAATGTAATCGTAATCGTAATCGACTACTTCCCGATTTTGCTGTAATCGTAATCGTAATCGTAATCGCGTGATTCAGAAGTAATCGTAATCGCAATCGATTACATTCATGAAGTAATCACCCCATGTCTGATCGCAACTAAGAAGGTTTGACCTAAACTATGGAAAGAGTGATTTCTTATGGATTTAATTGTTGCTCATACTTCGCCACAATGCCTTCATTTTGAATCTGGAGTACGCATGAAAGGTATGTAGGAAGCGTAGTCGTGACATATTAATGAACAGGCTTCAAAGCAAACGAATTGTCTGTTTAGTTGATACAGCCTAAATTTTAGTCCACGCATCATCGTTAAAAAAGCAGGTTGTATGTTAAGAATTCCAAGCAATCTTTCGCGGGCCGCGCAGGATGGCTTCGCGGGCCGCACTTTGCCCAGGTCTGAGCTATAGTCATTTGTCTTTAAGTGATTTTTGAGGAAACCGCCGCGATAGCTCAGACGTAGCCAGCCAGGGTCGAAACAGCTTCCGTGTTGAAATCGAAACCCTTTTGTTTTAAAATGCCGATTTTATATCCAATCTTTCGCCATACATTCGCAATTTAGTATTTTGTTATTTAGTGATGCCAATTAGCGACAATAGACTGTGTATAGCGGCATACGATCTGAGGTTACTGACATCTCTTCCAGCCCATGTGCTACTGTCGACTGTGTGTGGTGTGAGGCAGGCCTGATACGCAGTAGGCTGGTGCGCCTGCTATCATCGCTGATCTGAATTACCGCTTCTGCAGCAGTAGCTTTACTTACTTTCTCCCCAATACTGTTACATTTAGGTTGATTATCGTTCGCAATGTCATGCTGTTTTGGGGCTGACACGAAATAAATTCCAATTTGCGTGGCGGGCGGCCTAACTGGCTGCGAATAAACTCTGTGACCAAATACTATTTTATTCAAATCCAATTTTTTTGACGGCAATAACTCCGCTTCTACTGATTGGAATTGAATCAAATTTGAAGAACATCATTTTTATAGACAACAGAAAAATTTCACATTTTTCGTTATTTATTTTTATATAATAAATAGCAACTTTCTTGTCCCGTAGCCATGCGGCTACTGGTTGGAATTGAACCAAATTTGGTGTGTAGGCTTAAGTTAGGTAACCTAACAATTTTATCAAGTAGCCAGTACGATTTGAGGAAAAAAGTCATTTTTGAAGACCAGGGGTGTACGAGTTTTGAGCAAACGTTAAAAGGGTGTACCACGTCGAAAAAGGTTGAAGAGCACTGTTCTACACAGTAGTTGTGATATTTATTTTTGATGGCTAGAATTTGATGGTTAACTCGTCGGCAAGTTGCCTGTTTTTGGTACAGGAACTTGGATGATTATCAATTTTAACTCTATTCTGATGGAGCATGTTTAGAGCTCATGTATTAGTCGACATTGTATCTGAAATTGCTACCATTAATCCATGCGGTCATGTGAAACACTAAAACTATCTTCTTTTAGATGACTGCGTTATCAAGCTGGGACCGTTCATTAATTTTAAGTATTGAAATTTCTTAAATCATCGTTAGATGCGCGAAGATGAGTACAAAACCTATTATTATTTTTTAAATATGTTAGGCTAATATGTAAGCATACTTCGATTGCCGCCGACTCTAAATGGCGGAATTTATAATACTGCATGTTGGACCAAGACATATGACTGAATGACTCGTATCTAAACGTCGGAACTAGCAGACTGTGGAACATGTGGAACTTGCAGTAATAAATGTAATGTAATCTTGGTCCTTCTGGCCAGCAGTTCCACTCGGTCCACCATATTGTATTACAAGTTCCTTGGACCTTGTTCCTCCGTTTAGATTTGAGTCATTTTGTTTTCGTTTGCTGTTTCGCTCCGTCCGCTGTTCAGCATGGCAGGTTCCGCGGTTTAGAGTTGGCGCGATACCTGCGCTTTAACTGATTGCATAGCTCCATTTCTATCTGTGATTATTACTGCCCCACTAACCCCACTTTGCGCTCTTCAGGTATTCCTAAGTGGTTCAGTCTTTATTGAGTGATATATCAACCTAGAAAGTGTCTGTTCTCTATATATAGGCCTACAGCAGGGGTCTCCAACACGCGGCCCGCGGGCCGCATGCGGCCCGCGAGGTCATATTTTGCGGCCCGCGACCTGATTTGAAAAAATTTCAGAAAAACGTTTAGTAAATCATTTTGAAACATATTGTTGTTGTTTTTCAAAGTAAGTCATTCTATGTGCCCAATATCACTATTACTCACTAGTTGATACGGCTTCGGCATGGTAATATCATTCCATGGATGAACAATTTGCTGGTGCGAATGTGCATATTGCCTTGACGTGCAATGGCCCACCACTGCCAAGACCGAGACGCTTGAAAAACGACTTCGGGCTCTCCAAAACACCATGCTTTACGAGGAGACAGTTGTCTACCAAATAGGCCTACCGTGTCTAGCTAACCCCAATATTGAATCTTTAATCCAAGGGTGGTCAATCTGCGGCAGTAGAAGGAAAATTATGCGGCTGTCGACACTTTTAATAACTACCCTAAGTTTTCGAAGATACCCCCTGCATCAGCTGTATCGGTGAATCTGATCACATTGGCCGAGAAAGGATAAGTATTTTATAGTAATATGTGAAACGATACTAATATTTATTGACGAAATTCACTCATGAACATAAAAAATTTTCGCGCTTCGCGCGACTACAGAATGGTTTCATGTGGCTCTTTACAACATAACTACTAGCGTTTTCAGTGCGCATAGTAAGCCGATATGCGTAAATAGATGAGTTGGGAGTGTACCGGCAATGGACATGGACAGTTTAACGTGGGTATTTGACCCCAGTTAGTTTATCACGAATATCCACCGGTATGCGGCCGCAGGCTGCATGAATAATCGACATGCGGCCGTGAATAGCAAAAATCATGGCCACCCCTGTTTTAGCGGCTACAGCGTGTTGTCAGGTATCGTGTACAGCTCATAGTTCAAAATGTAATGAAATTGATCATCATGATACTTTTTGTTGTATTTGTGTTAGTTCAATAAAAAATTATTTCTTTTGTGGTGACTATAGCCGTCGCCCCGGTTAGAGAGCACAGCATTGTAATAACGTAGAGTTATCAGACGTGGTTGTTGAACTGCGTTGCCTACTTTTATCTCGATATTGATGTCATGCGGCCCGCGGCCTCTAGGAATTTGGAAAAGTGGCCCGCGACCCATTTTGAGTTGGCGACCCCTGGCCTACAGTGTTTTTTTATATCAGTAGCTTCATCTGCAATTCTGTACTCATTGATTTGTTGGTCGACAAATAATTTATGTCATGAAAATCCACACAAAGAGTCGAATCTCGGAATTTTGGATTACAAACCTACAGATAGATAGAGATACGCAGAAGCAACATCATTTGGTAATCCTGATAAGCGCAAGATTTAATGAAAGTGGTCGTGATTGTCAGTTACAATCACACTGATCACACTGACCGAATCAATTCGAAAATATAGTCAAAGCTTGGTCCGGGCACTAGTACCACTCCGTAATCACCCTCATACTCTGAAATTGGCGTTGTTGCAAATGAAACTGTTCCACAAATTTTCAAGAGATATTCGCTTCTGATACGAAAACAGTAGATTCTTATCGTTTTTTAGACGCTCTATCCATAAATGTCAAATTGAAATTTTCATTTTTAATGTACAGTTCATCCGCACATGGCAGTTCTTGGTGCACTCTATTCAAAGCAAAAGCTAAAATCTACAAATACTGTATTAATTGCATGCATTGAAAAGGTTGAGAACTACTGATGTGATTTGCTGAAAGTGGAAACTGGTGTCATTACTTGGTATTACATGGTAGTAGTTGTATTTTAATGTGGTTGAGTCAGTCTAATATTGCACTTGGACCCTGACTTTATGGGATGATTAATCATGTCTACTGTCAAATCATTAAGCATGCTAATCTACCAATTGCCTATAGCAGTGGCCGGGAACCTATGGCTCACGAGCCATATATGGCTCTTTTGAGTATAAGATATGGCTTTTTGCCAAATATGTATTTTTGTACTGAATTGATCAATATTGCAGCGGCTTGTTAGTAAATTTTCATCACGACCAGAATAATTATTCTTGTGGCAGTATAAACATGTCTTTGAGAGTTAAAGACAATGCCGTCTTCAGGTTTAGGTGCTCAAACTCTTTTCAAAATCCTCAAATTTAAGTTACTGTCGCGCCGGCGACGAATATTACTCGCGAATTCGATGTAGCCTACCCGACTAGAAATCTTCGGTTGTGCGATTGATCAAAGAGAATATCAGACATGGCAACACCAATTTGACAACGCCGTTTTCACATATACATTGTCTTCCTGATCTACGATGCGAAATGAACTGCTGTGGATGTGACATTCACAATACATACTCTAATTATAAACAACGCCATAGCTATCCACGTTCTTGATTGGCAAGTAGCTCTACAGGCGATAACATGGGCGACGCCCATTGGGCATGTAGCGCAACGTTATGTTACCGTCGAATACTTTGGGAATTGAGAAGTCGATCAGTATTTAGAATTTCGGAATCAGTGCGACAGGTACATTGGATTAATATCAATTATAATAAATTATAAGCTATTTACGATGAATTGCGTTATCAATGTGAATTTGGGAGAAAAATGTTCAAAATCTAGTAGGCCTAATTCATGAACATCAATAGAAAATACCAATAATAATTGAAAGTTTTAAAACATCTTAGAGTGGGTAGGCCTATATAGATTTATGTAGTGACCAGTCATTGAGCACCGAACATTGAGCCTGCAGAATCACCGATAGTCGTTCAATGCGTGCTCGGAAGGCAGTAGATCGATACGACGCAGTATGTACCTATTATTGACCGAGTATCACACCCTTGTATCACAAAGATTTTACGGGGGGATGTACTATTTCTTAACTATAGTTTCAAATTATTACGTAATTGGTTCCCGTTGAGTACGCACACTCGAGGTATATAGTCCTATTAGTAGGTGATCAGTTGAGCGATTTCTTTCTACCTGAAAAACGGAATATTTTGACCTAACAAATCAAAATTTTGACGTTTTTTGACCTTAAAATACGTAATTCTGACACACTTTTTACCTCATGTATGTAAATGAGTTGTTTTCGCACAAAATGTTAGAAATGTATACTTATGGTAGAAATGATCAACATTTATTGTAATACAACAAAAGATATTATCCTGCATTCTCGGGTAGAAAGTCTCCGTCCTTAATAAGTGGCTTGCCGAGAATGAAGTAAGAACGTTCAACAGCAGCAGTTGTTGGCTGGCAACACTTAAGTTGTGCGTACACTGCTGCGACACACCTTGTTGCTTCATTCTGACAAGATCATCTTCATCACAAATTTTCATCATGCGCTTCTTGATATAAGAACCAATGCCCACGCAGATATAAGAACCAATGCCCACGCAGTCTTGCTTCAGTTAGGATATTGCGGTACGTTGAGTATAACACCATGTCAACCTATTTCTTTCATATGCCCGTTTATGATTCACAATGTGCAGACAATGGGCCGTCTACAACGGGAGGCCAATAAAGTAGGCTACAAGATGTAAAATGTCAAATAATAATAATTTCACCGATTATGATACAAGCAAAATGCTGGTTGCAAAAAATTTTTGAGTTGGTAAACAATTTTGATCTAACACTTAAATTTTGACAAAATTTTGACTTTTTTGGACATGTCAAAAAATAATCGCCCTATCGATCGGTTGTCTGTTGCTTAAAGTGTTGGGTCTTGCGTTGTCGGATTTGGACTGTGCGTATTGTATATTTCGTTTGTGTCTTGTTGCAGAAGCCAATCTCTAGGTCAGAACATGTGCTTTCAACTATTTCAGAATAACCTGAGCAAAGAGCAAATGAGATATCTGAATCTACTGTCAATTCTATTATGCTCGTGAAATCTTGTAACAATTTCTATTTTATAACTCCTTGACATTTATTTGTTATGGCCTATTGCTTGACTGTTCTGTATTATCTGTCATTTGTCATTCATGTTGGTCAGCTGATTTTTTGCGTTCGATCCGAGTTGCGATAATGTTGAACCTTCGTTCACACTCATACACCTGCTTTAATTTAATGGTGTTGTATCACAGCGTTCCTCTTCCTAAACTTGCGAGTCCAAATTTTGTTTCATTTATATTCGCTTTCTCACAGGAATTAAAACTAGTGATATTCTAGTGTAGAACCGTGTCCCAGCTCCGCTGTATGATATAAAACAGAAGTGTTGGACAAGATTCTCCTGATTTGAATGAATTGACCTTGGGATACTCTGCTGTCGGACAGATTCATATTCTCTAAAATCAAATCCCGCTTAACACGGAAACAAGAGCATACGGAGCTGTCATAGGTCAACTATCATATCCTATTGGCTTTATTAGTCTTTGTTTTTCATCACATAGAGCAGGGGTCCCCAACCTTTTTGCAACCGAGGGCTACTTTTGCGTAATGATTGAAGCGGCGTGCTACTATTTACTCTCGCCGTTTACCCGTGTGCCGTACCACAGTGAATTTCCGCTTTGATATTCATAGCACTGGGCAGGACTGGACATCATGTTATCTGTTTCTATAGCAGTCAGTGGGAAGCCTGAAATTGTATGATATCAAGTAGTGCGCTGTACACTTGTATGTAGCTTGACACTGCAATTATGAGTGAGTGTTCCAGATGTGCATTGATTAAGCGTGTTTTGTGTTTGTTTTTGATGAAGTTCATGTCCGAAAAGGCTGATTCACAACGATAAGTTGAACCATAGACGCCTGCAACCTTCATAGCTGCTGCGCATACACCACTGTACTTTTCCGTATCAACAAGGCATCAAACGTTTGCTGCAGACTTAAGTGTTGGTCAATTTTGCAGTGCTACAATTCCCCAACTGTTCAGCATCCAGAAATAACAAGATTTCATTATACCGGACAGCAGCAACGATTACAGAAAGTTAGAAACATGGTATATTAAACTGCGTTGAGTGTAACAGAAACAAGCTGTGTCAAAAGATGCAATACATAATGGGTATACAGACATTGAAAATCTGTTAGTATTTCACGGCTATCTGACTCCGAATAGTAATATTGTTTACTACTTTGGCATTGTCCTGGACGTCGAGCTATCATAACGGAACCCCCCGCCATTTCAAGAAGACCATGGATGGCATTCCGTCATGTCGCCTGTATAGGCAATGCGCCGCATCTTCGATTTCTGGTGATTCTATCACATACATCTTATTACAAATTGTAATTGAGGATACTTTCAAGTGCTTATATATGTAAGTTACATGTTAGTGTGTTTAAAACAAGAATAGCTGAATCAATCAATCTATATATCTAAAAGCTCACTGGTAATAATCTGACCAATATTGGTAAATGCTACTATTCCACCTATTTTTAGAATGGGCTCGCGGGTTATTCATCTATACCTCACGGGCTACCTGGGGCCCGCGGGCACCGGGTTGGTGAACGCTGATATAGTGGATTGCCCATCTGATCGCAATAGCTGGTCTGTCGTTGAGCCGTGGTGAAAACTCTGTAATTAGCCTAAGATATCGGGAGGACCGTACTCTGTAATGTTTTCATTTGGACATGGCCACCTGGTGAAGGAGTGTCCTTCTGCTTACACCAGGCGCCCATGAGTTGGTTCTTACTGCAAATCTAGACATTTTCACGAGCACCCACAAGTCAGTTTTGACCACTGCATCGTAATGCTCCAGCTCATGTGTACAGTTCATAATAGTTTGGCCTAGTCTGACTCATTTTATGTGATATGTGTTATTATTCATGTTCACTGTGAAAACAGATTATGTCTTCAATTTTTTTTATACAGCATATGCTTATTTAGTGACTAGCCATCATGGTGAGAATGGTATGTTTGGATGCAGAAAAGCATGGAGTGTCTATGATGGCTGAATTGCATCAAATGAAGCAAGATAACGAACATTGTGATTTCATAATTCAAGTCGGAGATGATGTCTATCCTACCCACAAAAACGTATTGTCGGCTGGTTCCGCATATTTTAGAGCCATGCTGAAACATGACACAAAAGAGAGTCGCGAGGGAAGAGTCGTTTTAAAAGATGTCGATTCAGAATGTATCAAAAGTTGCATTGATTTCATATATTCGAGTAAATTTGAGATTCCAGATGGCAAAACCATTGAACTTCTTCACGTCGCAATTATGATGCAGTTGGAAGATGTGAAAGATGCAATATCCGATATTTTGGCGGAATCAATTACCGTTGAGAATTACTTCTCTACAAGAAATGTTGGTGATATTTATGGACTGGTTGATGTCACATCAAGATGCAGAATATTTTTACAAGAAAATATCATGGAGATCGCAAATGAGGCTGGATTTGGAAGCGTTGAAAAAAGTGACTTCTTAAATCTCTTGAAGTCGGCAAAATCAAAGTTATGGGAAGAAGATAAATTAGTTTTAACGCTCAAGTGGATTGAAAGATGCGAAAAGAAGGAAAATTTGTACGAATGTCTAGAATTGATTGAATTTGTCGAAATATCTCCTGTGTTTTTGCAAGAACTTCTAGAAACTCACTCTATTTTCAAGCGTGACTCCGAGTTAGACAATTTGATCAGGAGCCATATTCAAAAAGCATCAGTTGAACTGGTAAAAAAGAAGGAATTGATAATCCTTTTTGACGAGGATACCGATTGTATTCGATCCTTCAATCCAATTTCTGAGAAAATAACCAAGTTTCACGATGCAAAGTTTCGGCATTTCGATTGTTTTGAAACGATTGTTCTCCACCAGTATATTTATGTTATGTGTCAGAGTAAATCCGTTCACCGGCTCAATGTTAAGAGAAAAAATTCAAATTGGCAAAAGATGGAAGATATGATATTTGACCACGGGCGGTTCCCTTGCTCAGTGACATTGTCAGGATCCATATTTGTCATCGGAGGAAGTATTGGCGAAGAATCAAAGGATGTGGAAAGATTTGACCCCTCTGTAAATCAATGGGTTCAACTGCAAAAAAGGCCTGCAGCAATTTGTGATGCAAGTCTTGTATCACTGGATGATTCCATTTATTGTATAGGAGGCTGGCGAGATGATGTCGAAGTTTCTTCATTCTGTAGATTCACTCCATCCTCGTCACAGTGGGTTGACCTTGAATCAATGGGACATACTGTGTGTAACTGTGGTGTTGTGGCAATTGATCAAAAGATATTTGTGATCGGTGGGTCGACTTACGATTCTAGCATAGATATTGTTAAATGTTACGATGTCACCTCGGCTCAGTGGACTTCATTGCCATCTATGACTTATGGAGTTTGCAACGCAGCTTATCACATCGGCAACTGGATTTATATAATGGAAGATTACAGCGAATCTTGTTACATTGGAAAGTATGATTTGATAAACAGAAAATGGCATAGAGTGGATGGTGGCACAGATCAACATTTTCGACTTCACGGATCTGCAATGGTGAAGGTGTAGATAACTGATTCTTCAACTGAATGCTGTGCCTCTCCAAGGAGGACGTTGCATATTCGAACATGAACAAAATCCTCTGTGTGAATAATATTTCAATGAGCATTATTGAGCATGGAATAAGTTTTAGTTGTGTTAAAACTTGAAACTGATTTCTTTGTGGATTTGAAATGACATTGTGTTTCGTTCAATCTGATTGCACAATGCATATCTACTAGATGACATCTCATTTGTATGACAAAATTGGTGTTTTTCAAGTCATACATTTAAAAGTACAGTTTCAATCGTTAGAATACAGAAATGAAGCAGTTTCGAGTAAGACTAGGCTATGTTATATTGTTGGCCTAATTAATCGAGTCTTACACCTAACCATTATCCAACCTCTCTGAACCTAACCTCATCAAAACGGCGAATCCGAATTCATAACCCTGACCATATTTGTCATTGACTTTGGAACTGATTTGACCTTGCGACCTGAACTTGACGTATTTGTACCTCAAATGTCATTATCACTCATTAATTTTCATTCAATCGACTCTTAAACGTTTCAAGTGTTTACCGTTTATTCCATGTGCTGTATACCCACGTTTCGTTTTGATCAACTTCAGAGCTTGGAGCCACAATAAAAAATTCTGAAGCAAACTCAGCGTTCTGCATGCATGTCTAATAGGGCTGTTCAAAATTAGCTTTTTTTCCAGAATCTTGCTGGCTATGTGATTAAATCGTTAGGTTGCCTTAAAAACGACGCACACCAAATTTGAATTCATTCCACCCAATAATCGCGGATTTCGTACAGTTTGAAAATTTTTAATTTACCCAAAGATGCAAAAAAAATTTTTTCACATTTTTCAGTCAACCCCATGAAATTGTTGCGCTGTCTTCAAAGACGATGCAAGACAATTTTGACTCAATTCCAACCCGTTGAAGCGGAGTTATTTGAGTTTTTCGGTAATAATTCTTGTTTCGCATATTTTCCGAGGTGACCGAAGTCGCGACTATATTTATCAATAGTGCATATTTCATTTTTCATGAACTGATGCCGAATAAAATATTACGAACAAAAATTACAATTTTTCATGTAATTGTAATTGAAGCATTTCCGTTCAAAATTTTGTACAATAAAATAATATTGAAAACTAGTGACTCGATTTGACCATAATCTTCAGTGTCTGATTCGAATCGGCAGTGATTTTATTTTGCTCATCCTGATATTTTGATGTTGTCACCCATGATTGATTAATAGTAGTACTCAACATATCGTTCTAATCTATTTTGACAACTAGGCCTAATCTATTTGATACGTATCAAATTTTTCTTTTTCATCAAGTTTAAAATTGAGAGACGCGAGTTATATCAATAGTAAGTTGTATTGACTCGAGTCGCGAATTTTTGGTGACTCGACCTGACTCAAGTCATTTTAAAAATGGAAAATAACTTGACTCCATTTGAGACAATTTGTGTATTGACTCTACTGGTACTCGAGTCATGCATGTCATAAGACTTTAGCTAGACTTGGATGGCCTAGACAAGCATTTCGTTGCAACCTCGAAGAATAGAAAGCTACCACATTATTAATGGTATTTCGTCTATCAGTACTGGTATTTGCGAAATAACAGAGATGGCCAGTAACGAATTACTTCTAATTTTTCTAAGTTCTCGAGTAATTTTTCTCTACTTCCTGTACTGCCACGAGTAGAACTAATTTTTCGCTTCTTGTACTTCTACTTCATCGGCTTTGGTGACTTTTCGCTATTTCGAGATTGTCAAGTAGAAGTAATACTTCCAATGAGAGAGGGACAGTTTTATTTAGTAAAACTCCATTCAAAAATAAAATACGAGCTGCAGCGTTACGATCCTTAGAGTCTCCTGCGGATCATACCGCCAGCTGCATTGATGTAATACAAAAGTCTTTCTAGTCGTGTCTCGCGTCACAAATAAATTGAGAACAGGTCGAGCAATAGCAGGTTAGAAGATCGGGAAATTCAGTGTCTGTTTTCGAGGAGAGCCTCTTTTACCAAGGTGCTGTTGTTCAGCGTGCATAATGGGTTGGGCATTCGCTCACCTGCAAAGGTGCAAAACCGCGACCAGGCTAAAATATCTTGGTTGAATGGGCCGATGATAGTGTAGCAAGACGAGGACACAACATCGTGTGGCGTCAAAGATAATGGCATTCTTCCGTTCTGTACAAGATTAAAAGGAATTGTTCACACACAACGACAAAATGTAAGTGTACCATGCTCAAGGTCAGGGACAATGTTCCCTCTAAGCTGCGCACGTGAGCAAATGCGCAGTGCTGACATGGTCTAGGCCAGTGGTTCTTAACCTTGCTCCCAGCGCCCCCCAGGGGGCGCTGGCGATTTTGAAGGGGGCGGAAACGCTCAGGGGGCGATATGGGGGGCGCTGGGCTCAAGGGGGGCGGTATGGGGGGCGCTGGAGAAAAATGGCTTCGCAGTAGATGATGTGGTGATAGGACATATCCTTAATGAGTATTCAGAGCAAATTAACACCGAAAACTTCGTTATATATAGCCTTCAAAATACATATAGGTTTAATTGTCCATGGGCGCCTAAATGACTGGCACCGAATGTTCCTGTCTTGGCAATCTGAACCCCAGAACACGAATTCCATCTGCAGGGAAAATTATATGCCAGTGAAGAAATACCAATTTGAAATCGTGTGTGTCTCTTAGTCTAGTACGATTGGGCGACAGGGATATTCCTGTTGAGCGATATCCCTGTTGGGCGATTCTATATTTTTTGATATTGCAGACAGGAGGTCACGAAATAACACCATGCAACGAAGTCATATTAACGGGTTCGCCCGCCCGAATATGTTTAACTATTAGTTACGGGCCCTACAGTTTCCAAGACACCTCACAATGTTCGCTTCAAGTTTTGATGAGTCTGCGCACACTCAACAACTCACCGCGCTGACCTTAAAAAAAGGTCATAACTTCGGATTTGTTGTGAGCAACGTAGATTTCTGTGCGCAGAGACGGTGTCAGCACTGCGCACGTGCGCAGCTTTGAGGGAACATTGCATCTCACTCAGCTCTATCGGTAAATCTGGTAACGTGAGCATAGAGGACAAGAAATTGATAGCAATATATTTGCACTCCCCGGTCTTACTGACCGATTTTAGCATGAATTGTCGAAAGTTTTCGCGCTTCGCACTGGCTCTCTAAACAGCACAGCTGATTCCGTGGCAAAAGCGAACAACGTGATGGGGGGGGGTCGGTTTATCACCCTATGGGAGCCCAAGACCCAAGTTTTTTCGGGGGCCTGACGAAGTGACGTTTCGTTCCTGCCAACGGGTATACGACCGAAGATGTATAATTATTATTGAGGGGTCCTACCTTTTTAAACACATATCACTCAGCTCTACCGGTAAAACTGTTTACGTGAGCAGAGAGAGGATAAAAATTGATCTCAATTTACATGCAATTCCCGATCATATTGACCAATTTCAATCATTAATTAGTGAAATTTTTCGCGCTTCGCGCGTGTAGGCGCGAGTAACTGCCTCTGTAAATGGACACCCTATGTAGATACCTAGTATCAGCAAATAACGGACAGCCGAATGGGGTCTGGGGGTGAAGTCCCCCGGAAGGTTGGTTTATCACCCGATGGAGGCCCAGGACCAACGTTTTTTGTTTGGGGGGGAGTGACGAAGTGCTGTTACGGCCCTGGTAACGAATTAATTGTACCTACGGGCACGCCCGAATATGTTTGATTATTAATTACGTGCCCTTTATTTTCCCATACAACACCTCACTCAGTGCTACTGGCAAATCTGATTACGTGGGCTGAGAGGATAAAAAGTTTGTAGCGACTTATATATGTAATTACCACCTATTCATTGATGCATTATAGAATATTTTGGTACCTATAGGGCGACCAGGCCACACAAACTTTGCTGACCATCGAAATCATGCTACGGGGTTCTTGTGGGCGAAGCCCTCAGAAGTTTGGTTTATCAGGCTATGGGTGCGCACGGCAATCGTTTTTAGGGGGGCATACAAAGTGCTGTTACGGCCCGCCCTCTTACTCATTGTCTTTATTACATTCCTTACAATATGAGGTTGGGGGGCGCTGGAGCACGATAATTTTGAAAGGGGGCGCTGGAGGAAAAAAGGTTAAGAACCACTGGTCTAGGCGCACAGAAAATCTAAGTTGCGCACAAAAAATCCGAAGTGCTGACTCTTTTTTTAGTCGTTACGCACTGTTGTCCGAGGGTCTGCGCAGTGAGTGTGCGCAGACTCGTGAAAAATTAGACGGAAAATTGGTCAGGGGATGAGGATTGAGTCATGGGCGAGTTCTTAAAGTGACCATTGAAGGTCGACACACAAAAAGTCGATCAATCTTGGGTGGTAGAATCACGGAAATAACCGAACCCTGAGATTCACATTACCACTTCTGTATGGCTGTTCCTACAGATTTTCATAGTAGAATTGGTGTGGCAAAGGTAGTATCTGATGTTCCGGTATTGAACTTCCGGCTGTTGCAAAAGATTCATCTGCAGTAGATCAATGGTTATAGGCCTACTAGGGTTACCCTTTGGAAATCTGAAATAAGCAAACTTTTTCAAAATATTCAGACCTATGATACTGAAGTAAAATCCGGAAACTGATAAATACTCGACTCCAGAAATATACCTTTTGTTTTATTTTACGTTGTTGGTTTCTTAAAAAAAGGGCAACTTTCCGGCCACCTTACACAGTATACACAGCTAACCTACGTTGTTTAGCAATTCTATGAATGCGTGAGCTATACAACGCATTCTTGCATGTCAATTTAATTCTATATTCTGTCCTGAATGGCGAATGCAATGACTTATAATCATACCTCGTATTTCGTAAAGATAATTTGACTTGACTTGACTTGACTTGACTTGACGACTTGACTTGACTTGACTTGACTCGAGTCATCTCCAAAAATCGAGTGACTCGACTTGACTCAGTCAAAATGTGCAATAATTCGAGATGACTTATGACCTGAAGGTAGAGACTCTATCCCAACACTGAATCGATTTCTTCGTAAAAGAAAGATGACTTTTTCTCTTTTGTGGCCTGACATAAACTGAACAAGAACATTCGTGAACAAAGAAATAGTGCGACATAATATCGGGTTATTGATAGCAGAATCGTCGAAATTTCAAATTCCACCACTTATTATCACGCATGTGGATAGTAGTGGGGTGTGTTGTAGTATGATTGAAGGACCATCGCCATGGCATGTGCCAGGTTATCAATACAATAGAGACAGCTCCCCGCAGGTGGATGATAATAATCAAATCTTTGCCTACTTACAAATATAGCGTAATTATTGATATCTTTTTATATAAAAAGTTAAATGGGGTTTGAACTTTACTGCTATAGGCGAGAAGTATATGCCTAGATCTGACAAAGATTTGAAATTTTGTACACGTCAAATTACAAATGACGATTTCCATATCGACGCTTCATAAGCATCAACCGCTGCTAGCTGATATGAATCAAAACCAAGCTGTCCTTTGCCGTTACTCCACGGCAGTGGATTGTATACAATAGGCACAGTGGCACACGTATGTTCGTTTACACTGCGAGCAGGGATATATAGAGTTCTCGTAGAGTGCTCGTAGCATTATTCATTATGGCAGAATTACATGTTCTCTTCATCTTATATCCTCATATGGTTCTACTTGAAAGCTGCGCAAATCTGCAAAACTTCGCGGAAGACATAATTTTCGCAACGAGTCACAAAAACAAAAATAATAGAGCGATGATCTTTTGCTTTGGGCTTTTCGGTTGGATTCAGTTCTTGATATGGGCACATTCAGCCCGAAACTCGGGCCCCCACTAGCGGGTCGTTATTTCGAAATTCTCTACTCGAAATTTGAACGTGCCGCCATAGCCACCCGATTATACACCAAGTATGTGTGGGTTGGTGCAGACTGCGGAGCATGGTGCAGAGCCGGATTGGTTATCCGGCCAGACTTTTCCATTTTTGGCCGGAGCTGGATCAGTACTTTTTTATACGTTTTAGCGATTTCCATATCTCTTGACATACCAGATATAGGCGGGCACGAAATAGCATCATGTAACGAAGTCAATATACCAACGGGTCCTCCCGAAGATGTTTCATTATTGTTTAGATGCCCAACACGTCACTCAGCTCTGCAGGTAAATCTGATTACGTGAGCAGAAAGAGAGAAAATTGTGACTTTACTGTTTGCTGTTATGGTTTCTCTTCCAGGTATTCATGTGTGCAAGAATAGACTAGATCAAAACTAAGTAATTTTACCGCACGCAGGGACGTGATGATTATCGGGATACGGGACTTTTCTAACCAATTCAGATATTTGATGATGATTGACACATCTGTACGGAATCATATTCTTGCTTGGTACACGGATTTCCATGTTTATTCGCTATTATCCTTGAAAAATGCGCATAAACCAAAGAGGGGGGGCTTCGGCCAGGGGGCCCGGGCGACCACCCATCTCGCCCACCCCAAAAGCCACTACTGAGTATAGACCATGCATGAACTCTTTACTTCGACACGATGCAGAAAAATGCGTTCCAAATTCATAAATCTATTTAAAATCAGATGTTTTACATCACTAATGGACAAGCATTCAACATTTTACATTATGGAATTGAGATATCGAATTCCAATATATTTGGCGGATCGGCACCGGTCCATCGACCGGCTGTTGAGAACCACTGAGAGACATCTATTCGAGTGAATTATATAGTCCGTGGTCGACGTGTGTGCAAAGTCAAGTCAGGGAACGAGCGTCATCAAATCCGATATGAAGCTGCGGTCCGAACTCCGAACTCAGAAGTAAGGCCTCAGATCGAAAGTCCACGCAGTGATCGAATCTCGAATCAGCCAGCTATGTTCAGTACCAAGGTTCTTGCGCGCTAATATTAATATTCGCGTTTTTCTCTGTTCAAAGCGAGATTTCCAAGACAACAGCGATGCTAAAGCATGATGCAGATTCGATACACCGTGATTAAAAGAGAGATGCACTGATGCATGACTATGTAAAATCCGTTGCGCGAAGTTCCTACTATAGATAACTAACCTACGGATAGATGCGCAACACGTAATTCACGGTCGAGTGATGCGACAACGGCAGATTTGTAGCTTTCAAAGTCTGAAAATCGGCATTGTTCTGAACAATCGCAACGGCGCAGCACAATGACCATAACAACGGTCTTTGCGCGGTTGCGATTGTTTAGAACAATGCCGATTTTCAGACTTTGAAGGTTATTTCGGGGTGGTTCCATTGCCTTGATAAAAGTTTAATGTACATCACCAGAATCAGCGCGACTGTAGCTTTCAAATAAGATCAACTTTATTTAATTTGAGCGCTCAGGTCGTCAGCTATGGGATTAGCAATTACGTTGCGTTCAGATTGCTGAGCAGTATTTCCCTTCGAGCAAGCAAGCGTGACGACGGGTGTTGGGTATCTATCCGTAGGTTAGTTGTCTATATTCCTACGCTCATTTGGTATGCATCTCTTGCGTAGTAAAGAGTGGAGGCAGAGAAATCAGGATTATGATGAATAATGTGTACCCAAGTTATTGCAGGCCCGTGAGAAACCAATAATTGAGTCACCTACGTCCAGTGGCGGCTCGTGACAATATCGGGTGGTGGGGCAAGGGCTGCGAGCGACTTTTATCAACATGACGTCACAATGGCGTTTTCCAACGTAAAAAAGTAACTTTATGATGGTCACATGAATTTCCCGACAATAGTGATTTTAACGTAGGTGCCGCGAGAGGTTTGCCGGTGAGCCGTGACTTGAAGTGTGGTAACAAATGTTTTATTCATTTATTTTTAATCAAAGGATTATTTTACAAAATGTACGTGAACTAAGAATCGTCCCTATGCCACGAATCAAGTATCAGGTCATCCTTAGTAGCATGCGTTTTGATTTCATGGTAGAGTTATAGATTACGCAAATCGATAGACCCTAAAATCCGACCGTCACCCCAAATTCGAAATCCGGATCCAGTCCGGCCAGGTAAAAAAACATTGAAATCCTGCTCCGGCTCCTGAACCGGACTGTGGCCATCTCTGGTTATACGACCAGGTGATAATAGGCAACCAAAGCGGAGGCACCCGGCGTACGATTGGATCAATAGACTGGACAACTTCTAGACCTCTCATTTTCGCTCTAAAGGCAACTGCGTAAACTACGTACGGAATAAAGTTTCAATACGATTCATGTTCGCACTTGACTTGACCTGACTAATTCCAATGACTAGAACTCGAGAGATCGCGTAAGCCTAACTGGAAAGGTCAACGAGTTCGGACACATACGCAATTGTTATATCATAGATTGGGCCTGTCATATTGAATCCAGAACATCAATTTGAATGGTCTTTGAAGAACTAAGGACAGGAGCCTCGGAACTTCGGTCTCGGAACAACGTAGGACATTTTGGCCTTGAAACTGGAGACTGTGACACAACACATACGGCTTACTGTCTATAAGTCTGCTGCGAAATCGCCGTTGGAAAATATATTAATATATAAATACATGAATAAAAGCCGTAACTTAGTATACTGTTACAAGAAATCATCGAGAAGTAGCATACGCAATCTCATAACCCATTCCGGTATGGTACACTGTCAAAATCAATGCAAACAGACGAACACCGAACTTTGAGTAAAATAGATCGAGGAATAGGCTGATCGAATGATCAGCTGTTAGCCGACATCGAAAATGAAATAGCTATCGCAATTGACAGGGGATTGTAAGCAAATGGTTTGAAGGCCACAATTTCACAGTGAAACGGACATTGGCGAACATAAAATTATGTGAATATTTGAATGCAAACCGAGAATCTTGGTTAGCTGTTTCATGCGATCATCGAGATATACCATTGGAAATATCATCACCGATCTCGTTATGGAACGCAGACTATAGATTAGCACAGACCGACACCGGCTTTTGCGTGAGATCCGCAATGACGTAGGTAGGCTAAGTATCAGATCAGCGCGCATCTCTACCATACTAGACCTCGAAAACGAAATAACTGCCTCAATCATTGAGTGTCAACTTCAAGACTTGGCACCGCGTTCGATACTAAAATCAAGACATACCGTGTGAAAGCTCATGACAGATCTAGGTATGGAACATCGTTAAAATCAATAGAGACCAATAACGGCTTTTGCGTAAATTTGTTGGCGATAAATGAAGAGTCAGCTCTTACTCGACTTTGGAAACGAAATTACCACCCACATAGTTCAGTGACAAACTTAAAACTTGTTACAGCGGTCGATACTAACACTTACCGTGCCAAATGTCATGACCGATCTCGGTATAGAACATCGTCAAAATCAATGGAGACCAATACCGGCTTTTGAGTAAAATCTGTTTGCTGTACTATGTACATGATAGATCAGCACACACTGAACTTCGGAAACGGAATTACTACCATTATCTTTAAGTAGCAAGCCTGAAACTTGGAGCAGTGTTAAATACTACCTTCACGACATATCATACCAAGTTTCAAGAATTATCATGGTGCGAAACACCGTCAAAATCGACCTATACCAGCAAAGGTCGACTCAACGCATATTACGGTAACCGAGTTCAGATATAGATACGATTGTTACATCACACCTTAAGGGCGAGTAGGCATATTTGCCCCGGTTGCTCGGCCATTTTACGAATATGAGAGAGTAAATCACCGTTTCTTTATTGTGCGCGGCTTTGAGAGAATAGATAGTGAAAGCTTGTTATGAGCGCTACCGGGGCAAGCCCCGGCTAGGCATTCACAACGCGAAAACACAGAAGAGAATTCGATTTTCGCAGAGACTTCGCTATGTATGGGCGTTTGCAAGCGAAAGCACAAGAAGAACGCGGGTTTCGCTGTGATCTCGGTATGTATTGATTGCTGTGCGTCTATAAATGGTTAAATTGTTATTGAACAGAATTTTAGGTGGGGCAATGCCCCAGTTGCCCTATAGGACGAGCCGCCACTGCCTACGTCATACCTTCTGTACGGGGCACGATCACAAAACGACACAGTTTTCGATGTTTTTTTTTGTTATCCAAAAAATCGCAACCGATTCAAAACTACAAATAGATATACGTTGTACTTATTTGTACCTATTTGAATTTGTGTATCTATTTGTTGGCGAGAAGAAATAGGGGGTAACATTTCGTGTGACATCACAGCGCACTTCAAGATTGTGAATGAGTGCGATATTCCAGTAATCGTGCTCTGTTGAATATGGCCCTACAGAACGTAAATCTTACGAAGATTGTATTAACCAAGTCGCTGAAACTCATCATTCTACGATCATCAACCGCTGTACCCACTTTAACATCGAGCGGCTTCGACATTCTCCGGTTTAATAGCTACAACAGCTGTTATGATATTAGACGCACTCATACATGACAATATATAAAAACCCGTTGCGCAAGGTTTTGATTTTAATTGGTATAGGTAAACATCCTCTTGCTTAGAAAGGGTGGAAACAGAATACCAGATAAAACGTTAATAAGTGTTCTAAGCCATAGCCTTGGTATATATATGATTATTACGCCAAACAGTTGCCCGTGTTTTCCTAAATTCAAAAAGCTGTGACATATGTGGAATTACATCTGGGCCTACATGCTGCGATATCTCCCGATCGCATTTATAAAAGGTGTATGCGGCACCGGATTCCCGTGTTGATATCTCCATACTGGTACACTCACTACTATCGTGTTATGTCACTGAAACAATGTGAAACATATTACGGGTTTCAGGAAATCAGTCTCGCATATCTTCTTGTTGTTGGCAGAGATGCAGAATAATGCTCGTCGATGGCTTTTTTCAATCCAAGGTTGACACGTGTGTAAAGTCAGATAAATGGCGTCATCAAATGGGATATGAAGCTCATCTAGTCAGAAGCTATTCCTGAGCTCGGTATTGATTGAATCTAGAATCAGTCATATCACAATCTTATGGTGTATTGAGTTGATAAAAATTTCAATAAAATTAGGATGGTGATGATGAATCACGTGATATATTAAGCACCAAGTCCCTCGCGCCTAGAAAATGTGTGTATTTATTCCTTGTGGAGAGCGCCAAAATCCGACATCTCAGGAAACTTTGATGTTAAGGCATTATGCAGAGTCGATATAATCTGTGATGAAATGAGAGACGCGCTTATGCATGACCATGTAAAACCCATGGCGCGAAGATTTTACGTGAATTTGGTATACATCTCCTGCGTAGTAAGAGAGCAAATGAAAGCACAAGAACCGAGGCCTACGACACCTTACGTTATACCTAAGTTATCGTAGGCCCCAAGAGAAACAAATAATTTTATGAATGAAAGTGGAAAGGTCTGCTACACGATATAACTTCAGCTTACGTGATACGTGATACGAACCCCGTGCGAAACAGTTTCCAATGTTTTTTTTTATATTTATAATTAAAATACAACCGTAACCAACTAAAACCAACAACTGCATGCTGTATTATCTATTTGATTGCGAGAACAAATGGTGGGGAGCATTTCGTGTGACACCAGAGCCCATCCTTGATTGTGAATGAGTGCGATATTTACAGTAATCCATCGAATATGACACCAGAGCAAGTCACTCTCACGGCGCCTTAATTAACAAAGTCAGTAGCCATAGACTCTAGCACTTACCTCAACATCGATAGTATTCGAGATTAGCAGAGATTTCATAGCTAACAGAACTGTGATAAAATGAGTTTAGCACTATTGCACCATAGAAACTCGCGGCGCGCGGCTAATATCTCCATTTAATATGAATCCAGTACGTAGTAAGGGGGAAATGTGTAAAGTATGAAGTTATCCTACGTCATCGGTACGATCGCAACGGGACAAAATATCCTGTATTTTTTAAATTCGAATATTCGTTACCCGAAAACCATAACTAGCAACTACATACTATGTTATCTAATTGTTTGAGTAAAGAATTAATAATTATTTTCCTGGTTCTGTCCGTAATGAAAGATAAACGAAAATGTATTTATATGTCAAATTCAAGACAGTTACGAAGATTACTTTCAAGCATATCCTGCGTTGACTGAGCACAGCCTAACTTGCGTTATCGTCGAGGTATTGAAATAAGGGCGCATGATCTCACGATCTGATTTATAAAACGGTCTGTGTTACGAGCTTTCCCTTGTGCATCTCCATATGGGGACACTTACATATGCCACTACTGTTACAATCCACGTTAGTACTCGGAAATCAGTCTCGCACAGGGCATGTATGTATGCTGTTGGCAGATAAGCACGATAATGCTCATCGCATACTTTTTCAGTCAACAGTTGTCATGTGTGTAGATGAAGAACCAGGAGAACAGCGTATACAAATGCTAGATGAAGCTGGGGTCAGAATCGATATAGAGATCTCAGTACTAATTGAATCTCGAATAAGTCACGTGCTACATTAAAGATCAAGTCGATCTCGTCCAGCTGATGTTTGCATTTTTCTTTGTCATCAGACGCGAGACGATGCGGTAGTCAGAATTGATTTCCTGAGCTCAGTAGTAATCGATTCAGTATGGTGCTAGATTCAGCACCAAGTGATTCGCGCCTTAACGGTGCTCGCATTTCTTCATGGCTAGAGAATTAGGTCAATCAGACAGCTTCGATGCTAAACTGCCATACAAATTGGATACACTGTGCGGAAATGTGAGACGCCCTCATGCATTACCATGCAATAACTCGTGATGCTAAGCTTTTACGTGCGTTTGGTATACAACTCTTGTGTAGTCAGGGTAGAGTAAAAGTGGCGTACTATACCTAAGTTATTTTAGGCCACGGGAGAAACATAATTATTGAACGAATAACCAAAGGAAACTGTCCTCAGTACGTGCGGTACGATCGCAACGCCAAACTATGTCCTTTTGTTGCAATTCGAGTAAACGTATCCTATTTAAAACTACGACGACATGATGCGATGTTAATTTGCTTACGAGGAGAATTAGCGAGTAGCATCTCGTGCGACATCACGACGCACTCGATTGTGAAGGACTACGATATCCCCAGTAAACCATTGAATATGACCAAACAGCAAGTCAATTTCACGGAGCTTGCATTAACCGAGTCGTTGGAAGTCACCATCCGAACATCATCAACTGCTGCACTCAATTCCGCAGCGAGAGGCTTCGACCTTTGCCGATTTCATATCTACAACAGCTGTCAGGAAATGAGAGACTCACTCATGCATGACAAGAAATAAACACTATGCCCAAGGTCGCTGTGTCAATTGGTATAAATATCGTGGAGAAAGCAGAGTAACACATAATTTACCGAACGTGCAAAGAAAACGTGGAAAGGTGTCCTAAGCCATAACCACAGATCACTACGTCTAACATTTATCGACGTTTTTTTTAATTTCATTCGAACATTTGTGATTCATGTAGAACTACATATACAAACATGCTGTGACATAGATTTATTTGTGAGGAGAGTTAGGAAGTTGCGCCATGTGCCGTCAGTGCGGTCGAATAATTTGAATATTCATCCATTGTTTCATTAGGGATTCAATTCAAAAGATTTGCAATGTTTTTACTGATATCGACCCGTAACAATAACCGTAGTTGGGGATTAAATCTAGTTTATAACAAATAAGCGGATAACTAATTTCTGGTATCATTCGGTTATGTCAATGTCCAGACACCAGTAAATCTGTATTCATTAATTAGGGTCTTGAATTAGATCCAGGGAAATCTACGATAGGGCACAGAAAGTTGAACAAAAGAAGCGAGCCATGAATATTTATTGGCGCTTCACTCAGCAGCTATGATTTTCATTGCAGCGACGTCATATTTATTCGAATATTATGCTTCTTTATTTCATTCATGGGATACAAACATCATATTTAGCAAGAAATCGAATATTCATACGACGATTTGAATAATATTGTAGTGTTATGTGGATGGCTAGTAATTCCGCATTTACGCTACGGCGCACGACAGGGATATAATAAAATTATTATTTTCCCGACTTTCATGCAGTTGTGAGTAAGCTATGCAGTAGGGGCTTACAACTTTATACCAGCATATGTGTTTCTACAGTATTACGGAGCGTTGATTTTATGACACAACGTTTTATATTGGGTCACAACTATGGTAACATATTTTGATAGATAGGCGTTATAGACCTACACTGTTGCGTCTTGTCGGTTATGGAAATGGCTAAATAGCTTTTGGAAATGAGCATAATATGATAGACAGATGTAAAGCTCTCATAATGCTTCGCGATAACGCGATTCAGATTAAAAGATCGATTCGAGTTTTGACGAGTAATGCTTGATAATGCTCTTTCTGAACGACGAGGAGATGTGTCGCCTGCTTCAGATGTTTGGAACTTGCGTGGCAGTAGCCTATATGTCGAAGCGACATACCTCAATGACCATTCCGTGGTATGCTTCGCAGATTTAAAGAACTCATACACTATATAGATTCCCCTTTATTCTCATGCAACAGCATTGTGTCCGCCATATGTTCCTGACCGATATTCGAAATACGCGGTTCAAACTCTTGCTGGACGGATGTAAATTTTGGTCACACCTTATCCAAGACGCCCATTGTAAAATACTATTGTATTTAAGGCTGCATTTAAAACAAATGTTTGTTTAAAACACTTTGTTTAAAACATGTTTTAAACTAGAGGTCTCAAACTCAAATGTGCTCGCGGGTCAATTTGCTACTTTTTGTTGATGCCGCGGGCCGCAGCATCAATAATAGGGACGTGCAATATATAATTTCCAGCTAGGTCCTATTTAACGGGACCTTGCAGACAGGCATTCCACAAACATCGTGAAAATGTAATTCCCTTTGTACTATTCACGTTTGATAAGGAAAAAGATAACATTTTCAAATATTTGAAAAAATTGTTTTTGTGGCGGGCATAATTTGTTAAAATAATGAGTTATAGACATCATGCAAGACGATGCATCATGACATCGTAAAAATATCGGGTTATAATATTGCAGCTATTGCACCTTTGATGTGCCTCGATTTTATGTACAATATTTTTGAATCCACAGAAGATTGATCTGATATCAGATCATTTGAGCGGTGTAGCCCAATCCTGGTGTTGATATAGTCGTGATAATTAGGCTATTGTTACTGTCATTGCCAAAGTCAAATTAAATCAGCGTTAGATTTTGTTTTCGTTTATTATTGGATCATATCAATAACAATATATAATTATTGAGCCATAGTAATAGCATTGCTTCCTAATCTTTTTAGTGATCGTACCACATTGTACTTCGGAAAAGATTTCTCGTATCCCCTGTCCATTTTCAACACAATTGATTGATTGTACCTATATTAGAATGAAGACTATTTTCCATGACAGTTGCATGGATTGTTGCGTCAGTACGATTACCAAGTCACCGTTGCGAGTCGCAAGTCCTTCTCTGATTGTAATATTTGACCCGACTTAGCACGAGTCATTTCTATTAAATCGAGTAATTTTACGGTCATATTTTATCATCATGAACTTGAAATGTGAAGTAATAACGGATATTATACCGGATGGTGACGTGATAATGAAGTTTGTTAAAATTTCAGCGATTTTTATTGTAGTTTCAGGGTGAACTTCAAAAAAAGATATATTGCACTTGAATATATTGATGAATACTTGAAATTCCCAAATGCCGTCGCGTGTTTGAGACCTCTGTTCTAAACAAAGGCCTTTAAAAAAATTGTTTTTTTTCAAGTTGTATAATTATGCCATCATTGTGTAAATACTTCAAAAAACGTGTTGTATGAGCCTACGGACGACTACCAACTTATATAGCCGACGTATACGATATGGGATGGTTGGAAACCTCAAAATAGTCGGTTCAACAGCTATAGTACGTAGATATTTCGTCAAAGGAGCTATATTTACCCTGTATTTTCAATTGGGAATACCCATCCACTGTGACGTCACAATTTAATATATTGGTGACGTCATGGCTTAAAAAACAAACAAAAAAACAATAAAAAACACGTTTTAAACAAAGGCCTTGTTTAAACATGATTGTTTTAAATTGATTTTTGTTTTAAATGCAACCCTAATTGTATTGCCGAAGTTAAAATAATACAATAAGAGATCGACTGGGAAAATATATTACACTATATTATAACACCCATTTCAATCTTCCGGTATTCTTGTATAGCAAAATAGATTATGGAATCTGAGATGACGATCGTTTACAAAAAATCGGAACCACACCAGAGCAATCTGTTGTCGCAATTGAAAGCAAATGGGGAGTTTTGCGACGTCACCATTACATGCGGACACGTCGAAGTTATGGCGCATAAATGCGTGTTGGCCGCATCCACGGAATATTTTAGGGCAATGTTCTCGAACGACACGTACGAAGCCAACACCGGATCTATTGACTTCTCCTCGGCAATGACTCCCGAGGTTTTGAGCCAATGCGTCGACTTCATTTATTTGGGGTCTGTGGCGATCACCAAGCTATTAGCGCGAGGCCTGCTTGACGCTGCGGAAATGCTGCAGATGCCGAAACTATCTGAACTATGCGTCGAATTCCTGGCCGAAAACATTGATCTGACAACGTTCGCGGAAGTGATCAACTTGTCTCGTCTCTATAATAAGGATGCTTTAAATGGGCCGATATTGACATTTCGTGATGCTAATCTATATGCGCTCGTAAAGTCTGCCCATATCAACTTGCTGGATTACGACATGATGGATTATTGTTTCGATTTGATGAGGGGTTCGTTTCGATCGTCCGAGCTCATAAAATGGGCCGGGCTGGTGGTGTGGACGAACGCGAATGTCGAAGAAAGAAAAACCAAGTTTCACGATCTATTTCTAAAGATCGATTTACAACGCATTCCGCGAGAAATCGTTAAAAAGCGAATTTGTACAGTGAATCTGATTGATGGCTCGCTGAAATGCCTGCAACATATCCGCAATTACTTCGCAGGCAAGCTACCAGCTCCCGCTGAGAATAGGATCCCGCCGATGAGCCACATCACGTCGATTAATAAAGCTACTAAAGTGGTTTACCAATACGACTTGTGTAATGAGACGTGGAAAAAAGCCGGTGAACTGCCATCAACGGTTGGCTGGCATTGCCAGGCTGTGGAATATCACGGGATACTTTACGTTGGCGACAGTGTTTCTTTGCACGCCTTCAACGGGACAGAATGGAGATGTGTAATGACGATGGAGGAAGACGACGGTAGCGACGACGAAGACGAAAGCGACAACAAAGACGATGGCCGCGATAAGTCACAGTATAATCAGATTATTTGCACAGGAAAATGGGTGATAATGGTCAACGGTCAACTATGATGTTTGATATAGCCTCTGTTGAGGGGCACAGTGTGGATTACGAAGATATGCAACTTTCAGAGGGATTTTTTGTCGCGAGCGATAAAAAGTCGGTATATGTGTTGGGCGGACAGGAAGGACACACATATGCAGACGGAAGCAATTCTGTTTCAAGATTGATACTCCAAAACAAAGAGTATTCGCAATCTCCGTCGATGATCAAGGGGAGGGCGTACGGGGCAGCCATTTGGTACAAGGAATTTCTCTACGCTCTCGGAGGCGTCACGTGTACAGTCGAATTCCTAAACGAACAGACGAGGCAATGGCAGATTTTGAACAATTTAGAGATACAATGTCGACATGTCAAAGTACACCTTTCCGACAAGCTGTATATATTCGGCGGCGTGTTGGGCACTGATGTTAAAACTGTTGAACTACGCGAACTTGAAATTCCCGCGAATGAGGTGCAACCTACCAAACGCAGTGCTGGCGACATGGAGGCGTGCTGCGCGTCGTATGCCAAGTATATCAAGCTTTCAAATTGATCATTATTGTCCAGTGCTTCGATCCTTTTCTGTTTCAATACATTATCCATTGTGTGCGGCATTACATTGGACAATAGCGACGAGTCATCATTCTATAGTTACATTTTAGTATCAAAATTGCAATCAGTTGTAATTCAGCATTTATCCCAATTTGATTTCGGCATGTACAGCATGTAAATAAAAGGCATGCATACTAGATTTAAGAAAAGAAAACATGAAAGTATAAGCGACAATAATGAATGGAGCATGTGCCGTTATAGGCGAGGTCGATATGTCAGATTGCGGTCAGGTGATCTTGAGGGCGGACTAGTATTGATTCAGTGGAAATTGCATGTATATCGATTTGACGCATGTCGGATAGCCGACGAGATGCTGTCCCGCACTGCAAGTCCGCCATACTTAATAGAGCGATGCGCTTTCTTGTATTCCATCCTGAACATATGATAGTTGTTCTTCGAGGACGCGCGTGTGTTGTAACTATATGCGCATTTGATGCCGAGGTGAAGTCGTGAAATGGTAGTTAAAATTGCTGCATGGGACTTTGACCGCAACGGAACTGATACAAACTTGGCAATTTCTAGCTTCCTCATATCGTCCATGTCTAGAACACCAAATCTTTTGAGTAGCGAATCGACGTCTCAACAAACAATCATTTCTAGCTTCTAGCTACCACGTGTTTTACTGTTCAATTATATACAAAATCAATGTTTGCTTCATATTGTCCTTTTAATCATCGCTTAATTAATTGTTAATATTCGAGCAACTGAATATTTGAATTCAATCCATTTGGGCGATAGCGAGCTTATTCTGACGTTCCTATGATAACTATAACTAGTATTTATACATTGGCCCGGTTCAATTTCTGGATCGATACAATATAGGTTTAATAATTAGCCGCCTTTATGGTAGTAATGAATCGTAAGTACAGTATTGGAAACTTCAAAATAATACATCATAGGATAGACCTACCAATATTCCGTAAGCGAATAAAGGCGTTGCTATAATTGAGCTCCTATGATCAGTAATATATTCATAAGATTTGTTTGACAAACTTGGCACACTTCCGCATTGTCGATGTAATCAACATTGAATCCAAAACGCATTTCCACGCAAATCGTGTATCTCGCTCGAGGATAGCCAGATCTCAAAAATCATACGGGCAGCCACCCGTAGTTCAATTATAGCTCCGAGCTTCCAACAAACCGATTTATAACTTTTGCGGCCGGGAAACTTGTTAACTGCTATAATTTGATCAACTTTACTTATTAATTGTCAAAATTCGTCGTGTCTAACATAACGTTGCGCTATACAAGCCTATTTTGTAACGGCAGTGCCAGCACGCTGCCTCACAATCGCATCGTGGATTGCTATGTCTGTAATTCGAATTTGTCAACGTGGACATCACTGCCAAACGAGTTCATTTCTCGCTTGCGATTACGAAGACAATGAGGATTTGAAAATTGGATTGCCACACAGGCAAGGCACCGCCAAGTTTGTATTCTTCTCTTCGATTAATCAACGTATTGTGAAAAACTTAAATCACGTGCCACTGTAAAGAAACCGTGCCAGCAATTCGTAGCAACGACGAGCAACCGCGACGCCATAGAAATTTATTTATGCAGCTTGCGTGCAAACGGCGATAGTTAGAATTAAATTTTAGCTGCAGTATACTATTACGGTGTCTTTCTGAACAATATGGCTGCGGACACATTTTATCCCGACTTTATCTTTAACTTGAGGCCACATCTCAATTATTTAGAGCGCAGCGTACATTTAATATGTACATCGTACATTGTACAAGTGCAAGTTATCAATATCCCACTTGGTAATGCTCACCGCTCTGATCTCTTGAAGGTTTTTGTAAGGAAGTTCTATAGAACTGACGGAATCCAATCTCTGGATAGTGGAAATAGCATACGGACGAACGCAGTGTAAATACTGGCATATCGAAAAGGATTGTAACCTATCAGTATATTGTATGTTCCAGTTAACCCCACTGATAAATTTACCAGAAAAGTTTCAGTTCGTGCGAATTCGCATCTGAAACAGACACGCACAGTCCTTCGCTCGCCTATTATAGTTACATTCTGAGAAAATAATTTTAACGACAAGGCTTCCCGAATTCCATTCTCGATATTTTCAATTACACGCCACGTAATCATGTGAGGTATACGACGAAACCATTGCTTGGATTATTCTCATATAGCTCTGAATAAGGAGATCCACTCATAAGCTGCTGGAAATAATCATTTCTAATGGCAAGAACATGTGCCACCAAGATCGTGATTCATTCTTCTGTCTTGAAAAGGTGATGGTTACCGAATGCATTTTCATGTTATGAGTGCTCGAGCCTTGTGTAGGAAGCAATACAATGTTACTGAAGTCAAATTTCAATCTCAAGATTTTGTTTTGCGAAGTTGTGGCCGTGCTTATTACGGCTTCGACAGGTATGTAGTTCGAAGTCAAGTTTGGTGGTCGTAAAGCATGCAGTCCGAGTAGGCCTTACACCAATGTCTGTATATATGTCTATGTCTATAAGGATGAGAGAGATATGCTCCATAAATATATAGGATATTTAGATATATCCACACCAAAAATATTATTATGATCTGGTGCTTTATTGGTGTGCAACTTCTATCTGCTAACTAATTTAATACGGGATGAAGATTGATTCAAATTGTTTCAACTTTTAAACGAAGTGCCAAGCGACACATATTAATCTATGCCTACTGGTAGCGATATAGACCAGAAAAGCTAGACGACGAGACCTAGCTATACGGCCAGAGTTGGTTAGTTACCAAACGCTTGATTATCGTATTTGATTACTCAAGTGTGCAAGTTGCGACGATTCTAATTTAGAAGTATTCAACTTAGATAAGCATATCTTCAAAATTTCGTCGAGCGTCACGTGAAATCGACGTATCAATATGTAGGGTATCCCCTGTATAGCACAATTAGGGTTGCAATTAAAACGAACCTGTTTAAAACAGGGCCCTTGTTTGAAACATGGCTTTTGTTTTTGTTTTTTAAGCCATGATGTCACGAATATTCAACTGTGCCGTCATAATGGATTGACAGGGACAATTGAAAATACAGGGTAAATATCACTCCTTTGACGAAATATCTGTACTATTATGCTGTTGAACCGACTATTTTGAGGGTTCCAACCCTCCCATATCGACATACGTCGGCTATATAGGTTGGTAGTTGTCCGTATAGGCTCATGCAACATGTTTTTTGGAAAGTATTACACCATTATGGCCTAATTTTACAACTAAAAAAACACAATTTTTTTTATGAAGGCAGTTGTTTAAAACACTGTTTAAAACAATGGTTCTCAACCTTTTTCACCCGGCGGACCGGTAAAAATTCGAAAAATATTTGGCGGACCGATGGACCATCAAAAATCATCCCAAAATGTCCAGTCATGAAACCGTTTTTTGGACTATGGTACTAGAGAGTGACGTTTTGAGAGTTTGTTCGTAATTAATATGTTCAATGAACAATGTTGTTGATAGTGGTATTCATGTGATTTTACGGTAATTAGTCTGCTGAGTCGAAGTAACATTCTTTTTCCCAGATAAACGTGCTGGTGCCGAAAGTTGATTACCGTCTTTCGCGCCGAAGGCTGTGAACTAATCGACTACGGCACTACGCCAACTCGAATAATATTCTTCTATTCGACAAGAAGCGTTTCTGAGTCGGACCAAGCCCCTTCTCGAGCTACCTTGCCCATTTGCCATTACCGCCAGACTTACTATGAATGCAATACGCTGCTGAAAAACACCTGATATTAGCGATATGGGATCATCCACAAAATGAATGAATCGAAAAAATTATTGTGTAAACTGCGCGGTTTAGCGACGCAGTTCGTATTTATCGGTCGCCTTGTTTTTTTAGGCGTGCGGAATGAGAAGCAAAAAATAGATTTGCGGGCCGGGCCAAAAGTTTAAACTATATTCCGTGGCGTATTTTATCTCTAAAAAGTACACAGTGAATTACATTGTTAACACAAGCTCTTAGCTAAGTGGATGTGTTAAATTTAGGCTATAAGAGAGTGAGGGTTAATTTACCAAAAAATATTTCGATTCTTTCAGTGACAATATGCAAAACCATGTGAAGCACGAATCACTCTTAACTAAGTTAAATCACATTTCTCCATACTCTATTATCTATGGAGACGTCAAAATGTATTTGGGATAGGCCCTATTACAAGCTGGTCTTGGTCCTGGGCTGTGAGTAGCGTGAAATCCAGCCTCGCTGTTTTGAGAGTTTCGCTGGCAAGTGCTTTGGAATCCGCGCTCTCTCGGCCTCAGCCAGCAACGAGTGTTAGTATTTCAGTGCGTTTTTCTCATAATGCCGATTCAGAATATATCTCCAAAAACTGCTACCTGCTCACCACAAAGAAAATGACTCGTTTCCCTCTCATTCGAGCAAACAAATATTGAGTGTTTAAGTCATTTTAAATGTCAGCCTCCATCTTCCGCCTCTATTTTTAGCATATGCCTGATCATCGTTTTGGGTGACCTCTGCTCACTGCTCACGTGCACTGATTGACTTGTTTTACGGTTTATGGATTGAAAACGCACGTCATAACAATATAAATCACAGACCGGGTAATTCGTGATGTAACAATGGCAACCCAAAGTTTTGAACTATCTGAAGCCGTTACTTTTTACTATATTTGTTACGGTATACTTTGCTATACAAGCAGTATTTTGAATCCAAATTGTACGACCTATACGTAGGCTGCATAATCACTAATGTACAACGCAGATGAAAAAGCAGGATTTAAAGTTTGTTTGTTTTGAGGTATTCATGGTGTTTGCCGACTACTATGGTCATTTACACCAGGCCGATATTCTTCTTATGTTCCGTAACTGCCGACTTATAGCACGGCCCACCTCTAGGCTTTTGTAAGACACCGCACAACACTTAGGCATCGGAATTCGGAAGTCAACCTCGGTCGGATTCGAACCCGCACCCATTTGGTGTTGCAGCCGCGGATTATACCACTGCGCTATCTCGCCACTGTAAGATTTAAAGTAATCGCATTTCCGATTCAGTTTATGTAGCCTTAGGTTTTAGTTCACACATTAGTATTGAAAAGTAGGTTTTATGTTCTAAATTCCAGGCTACTTTTCTCGGGTCAGTAAGAATCGCGTAACGAGCCCCATTTCGCCCGAGTGCCGTATGCTTTGCCCAGGTCTAAGTTAAATCGAACATGCCAGGGCTAATCTTACCTCACGAAGTTCTAAATATGTTTAAATTTTTAATTTAATAAATTGACAAGCCTTCAACATTTTGCATCTTGAAATTAAAGTATAAAATTTCAAAATAACTGGCGGACCGGCGGTTGAGAACCACTGGTTTAAAACATGTTTTAAACAAAGTGTTTTAAAAGACCGTTTGTTTTAAATGCAACCCTAAACACAATCAAGCAAAGTCATTTTGAAATCGCATCGTAGCAATTCATAGATTCATTATCAACGGGGAAGCATTTGGACTGGTTAGAGTTTGTGCGTTGATATTAGAGCTAGAAGTTTTCGCCAAAACTTACTGTTTTACCTGTCCTCTACTTCCACTTGAGTGCTAACGATACCTACTTTCACCACCTCTGTATTCGCATTATAATTGTATACAACTATAACTATGATCATGTCCGCGCCTTTACATTATTTAACGTGATAATGTATATTTCAGGTGAAGCTGTAAGTTGCTATGTTTGTACGGCGACGACATTACCCTATTTGTGTTTCCCGATGGAATGTTCGTCTGGCGCTTCTTGTTTCACCCAAGCATGGATTGAAAACGGACAGAGATACTGTATGTTCCCTTCTTATTATACCGTTATTTTTAGATGTCAATCAAATCATATCGATTAAGCTATCTATCATATGCAGAATGAGCTAACGATGGAAACTTACATGAAAACTGAGCAAATATCATTATACTCGGAATATTACCGAATGGTATATTTCGCATCAGTGACAACAACATCAAAGGCGAAATTTGTGGGTGAAATTGAAATTATCATCTTTTGCGATGCATTTGGTGGATCATTGAAAATTGATGATGGGATTCTCCTGTTATCGACAAATAAAGTGTACGCATATAATACTTTTCTTACTAAACTACACCGCCGATCCAGGAACCATAGCGAAACTGTTATATGCAGGTCGCATGGAGAATATAATACTGACAATGCATCAAATGTATTTGGTCACATTCCCGTATCACTTCTGACTCAAAGAAGGTCCCAGACAGACAGAGAAACCCGAATCACGATTTATTCTAACGTCCGCGTTTACAGTTAAATCTTTTGTATTCCTCATGACGCATACGCAGAGCTAGCGCCAAATTACGACTAAAACAAAGGGATCATAGACATTTGCCAACTTATATTCCGTTGGTAGAATCAGTGTTTTAGCGGTTGAATTCAAAAGACTAATCTTCGAATTTTTGCCAAAATTTCGCTGTTTGCGAATAAAGGTGTTGCTAGAATATAATCCTATAATGTAATTATTGTGTATACAGGATTGATAGATAAAGTATTCAAGCGAAAAGCAAGGGCGTGCATTTTGAGGAAATATATTGGAACCGCGAACGGTTTGAAGGTCTGAATCCGGCCTGCAAGGCAACTTGAGTTTAACACTCCTGGCCTAAAGCTGTGTTTGCGAAAATGTAGAGCAGATAGGGCTGTACGAGATTTAGACATTCCAAGGATGGAAATAAAGTATTGAAACTATGTTTGTCGTTGACAAAATATTACTCTCTGAAGGCACATATTTGATTACTCGTAATCATCGGGTTCCTCTACTCGAGTCGAATCATTACATTTGATACTGGAAACGGATTCGATTACTCGAATTGTTGTTCCCAGCCCTATCCGTGAATTTCCATTCAATATCAAAGCTATACCATATCGCCAAGTGCTTAAATCGTCACCCGAATTCTTGCTCTGTGCGGATAGCTGAGCGAAAATAGCACATATGTTTTTGGCCATACTTTAGGCCACAATTTCCGCTGACCATAGATAAGGATGGTATTTTTCGTCATTATTCCGACTGGCGCTCCAACTTTTCAATTGATGATCAAAGTCTACCGTTGGAAGAATCATCGGACGTGACATTATCTCTAACGTGTTCGCCGAAGCACATAAATCCATTCGAGCCCAATGGGTTATTGCTTTGATGAAGTCCGCCAATTGCGTAATTCTATTTTGATATCTGTAGAGTTGAATCACGGGATTCGGCTTTGGTATGGTTGTGTGTAATCCTGTAAGTGGGGATAACATCGATCATTAGCCTTTTTTGTCGTACCAAAGCAATTCAGAATAGATGGTGCGTTTGCGAGAAGTGTATGCGTTCGCGCATTGGAAACGGGGCTATAGGGAAGTCGTTTAGAAACATTCCGTGCCCCGTGGAGATAATATAATACTTATTCACTTATGTGCAACCTTAACATTTGTAGTGTGTATGAAAATTATGAATTTGTGTGGTGGTCGTCGTCGTATTGGGTAATATGCAGAGGTGGCCAACGTACTCAGCGTTGCTACTCATTAGAAGTCGAAGTAATGCCATAACTTTCTACTCCATTGCAATTGAAAGTTGCAATTTCAAGGATATGTTAAAACAACTTCAAGCAGACGTAGGGAATGGAGGTCTCATAAGTCACAGGTACTCAAATTAATAGTTTCATAAAGTAGATGCGGTCGAGAAGTGGCATAAGCAGTTAATCATGGGTGTCTACTGTCTACTTCTGGCATTCCCAAATGCAATTTAGCGACGAACGCAAAATGAAAATTGATGCTAGAAATAGGTACAGTTTCCGAAAATAAATTCAGTTACCGTGATACAGGGGCTGTTGATTGTGGTAGTCATGGTATTTGTCGACTACTATGATCATTTACAACAGGCCCATATATTCTTTATTATTATTCCGTATCTGACGACTTGCAGCACGACCCTTGTAGCGTCTTTTCAAGAATCCGCGCACGCGGATTAGGTGGCGAGGAGAGGTTTCGTCAAAATAAATTATACTCGTTACTGAACGGGCTGTAACTGACCTAAAGCACACGTTTCACACATACTAACAACACACTTCACCTTATACATATATCACCTTCTTTAGGAGTGTATGTGACTTATTCATGTCAACAAGAATTGGTGTGAATGCCACGAGTCGGGCGAGAAGCGCCCCTGATTTGTCTGCATCCTATGCTAATGTGGTATAATCGTTCGCATAAAGTGATGGATTCAGTTCATGCTCATAACCAGCATTCTTGATTATGTTCAAGATATATTTGGACTATTAACGCGTAGTGTAGTGTAACCGGCAATCGAATGAAAAGGGCGCATTTTAGTGGGCCACGTATATTGAGTGTGGTGTGATAGTAATTGATTATGCGAATCACAGTCGCAGTAATCAGATAAATGAATGAGAGAGAAAGCCGTTCAGACAACCTCATAGCCAGTCTTGCCCAAAGGAAAGGCGCAATCATCATTCCCGAGTCTAGGCCGCGCCCACATTCGGGTTCGCTTCATGCTCAGGCCGCGAGGTTCCATCTCGTCTTCGCGGGGCTCGGATTCGCAATTTAGAACAATCACGATCACTCGTTTTAGTGGTTTATTCAAATAGTATAATCTACAGTGCTTAAAACATAGGAAGCATGGTTGTAAGATGGCGGTCATCTAGTATTGGGTGGGTATTATTTCCGATTGGATTTCTAAGGTTTCCGGTGGTCATGTTTAATGTCTATTGGTACGTGACAGGATATTGTTTTTATATATATTTTTGGGTCGAATAGGTCATATTTTTTGTGACTCAGATGAGTCCGGTTATGTCTGAACTTTATCCATGTATTAGGTCTATGTTCTTCCAGGGATAGTTTCGCTTATTAAAATTTTGGATATATTCACACCTTTTGCCGAATTTTTTTCCTATTTTGGTGACTGCGTCTTCTCAGGTATTCCATGGGGTCTTGTATTCTGGGTGTGGTTTGGGGACCGGTGATGGGTGGTTGGTTGGTTGGGTGGGTGGGTGTTGGTATGGTCTATTGGGCGGGGTGGGGCGTCATGGGTTGGTTTTATTCATGGTGCGGTAAATACAAAATAAATGCATATAGTTCAATGTATAGCGAAAGAATGGTATCAGCGAAAAAAGGTATCAGCAGTGTGCATGCGAGTCATATTAGTATATGCCCATTATTAAATATATTTCAATAGTCGGAATTGCGCGCATTGTGAAAGATCCGTCGCGCGTTTCGCAAAGTTCGCGTTTCTATGTGTTCCTCCTCTTCTGATTTGCACCCATTTCATTGTATAGCGACAATGTGGTATCGATAATACGTGCGAGTCATATTTAGTATATGCTCGTTATTATAATATTTAGATGTAATACAATAATCGGAATTCGCGCGCATTGCGGCGTAATGCCACCCGTTTCGAAGAGTTCGCGTTCTTTTTTTGCGTCATCGCGATATTCGTGGTGTTTCGGTTCGTATTCTCTTCCGTAGTTGTGATATACGATTATCGATATCGGCGTCACTGGCATATTGATTTAATATGTCAAGTGCCGTCTTCCACTTCCATATCTCCGTCTTCATAATGAGGAAGGCTTTCGTTACTGCTGCTTCATGAGGTCCGTCGTATCGGTTGTGGTATATTTCTTTCGGATTCGTGAATATGTCCGCTCTCAGCGCGTTTTCGACGACATCTAAAATAATATAGAAAATTTTTCTATATGTCGGGCATTCCGTATAGATATGGTGTAGGGTCTCTATAGGATTTTTGCACAGCTTGCAGTTGTTTTTCAGGGTGGCACCTTGTCGGTTTGCGGTCCAGCCGGCTTGTTTCTTTCGAGAGCCTGTGAAATAACTTTCAGTTGTTATTCTGTAGGAGATTTCACGTTCTCTATTGGTGGCATAATGTTTGATACTAGGTTGATATAACCATATTCTCATCCAGTTTTCCACCTCTTCATCTTTGTGTTCGGTTTTCTCTTTTATGAGCGATTCGTATATCGCTTTTGGGGGGGCGTTGTGCGCTTCTTCGAGATCTTGTTGCAGGATATCGTAGGTTACCTTTTCGCATTGCCAGTTGTAGGTCGGTGTTGGCCTGTGGGGGCAACTGTTGTTATATAGAGCACTGTTGATAGTTCTAACCTTGGTTCCGAGGCTGTAAACAGCCTCGGCGTGCCAGATTTCTTTGGGTTGGTCGAGTCTAGCGATTTCTTGTAGCCTTTTTGCTTTCCGTGCTCTTATTGCTGACTCGATGTCCGGCATCCCAATGCCTCCCATCTCTTTCGGGCGGATCAGTGTGTGTCTGCTCTTTTGCTCGAGGGATTCGGGGCTCCACAGTATATCGTATACTATTCTCTCGAGTTGCTTTTGTTGTTGTTTCTGGATCTGGTATGGAAAGTATATATACGTAATTTTACTTACTATATATGCATTGATCGCCTTCATTTTTCCAATCCAGGTCAGCCTCTGCCTCTTGATGTTGTTGGCACTTTTCTTCACACTTCCCATTAGCTTGTCGAAGTTTGTATCACGAGCTTTCTCTCCATGGAATATCCCGAGTATTTTGATAGTTGTTTTGGCATACTGGGCGTGCCTGGACCCTTGTAGCAGCTGTTTTGATCTTTCGTTAGTTGGCAGGATTTCTGTTTTGTCGGCGTTTATATCTTGGCCAGTAACTCTGTATAGTCTCGAAAATTCATTAAAGACTTCAGTGATTGATTCAATACTGCTTATATACAGGGTTATATCGTCGGCAAATTGATCGATTTTATGCTCTATGCCTCCAATACGTAGGCTTTTGATGTCGTGGTTTGTTTCTATCCGGCGTGCTAGTGGGTCCGCACTTATAGCGTATAAGGTCATACTAAGGGGACATCCTTGTCGGATGCCCCTTGTATAGGCGATATTGGCTACTTCATAACCGTTTACTTCAATCATGGCTTTGGGATCACGGTATATCGCTTTGATAGTGTTCAAAACCTGATGGGAGAGCGGTAGCTTGTCTAAGATTTCAAATAGCATGTTATGGTCTACCTTGTCAAAGGCCTTGCTTGCATCGATTGTCATGATGTAGCCTTCGGTTCTTTTTTCTGCTTGGTATCTTAGGATCGCAGCTACGTTGTTGTGGATTGTATCCATTTTCCCTCCGGGAAGTCCGGCTTTCTGCGATTTGTTTATCGAGGTTTCAATCTCCTGTGTTAGTCTGTTATTGAGAATGGTTGCCATTATTTTATAGTCGACATTTAAAAGGGAAATAGGTCGCCAATTCTTTAATTCAGTTTTTTCTTTCCCTTTATGGATTAGTATAGTTCTGGCTTGGTTCCAGCTTTTGGGTAGTTTCGAGAACATAATTGCGTTATTAACAATTTGTGTTAGTCTCCTACCGATTGATTTCCACAAAGCTAGGTAGAACTCGACCGTGATGCCGTCGGGACCTGGCGATTTTTCTCTATTCATGCCTTTGATTACTTGCAGCACTTCTTCTTGCTGTATTGGTGATATATTCCGTTCGTGTTGTTGTTGTTGTGTTCCTGGAATGTTGTATCCCGACAGATATTCCATTCGCGCAGCTTGATTGTTTGCAGGCCGTCCCTTCCATAAATCTGTATAAAAGGATTGAATCTCATTAGCGATCTTATCTCTTTCTGTTGAGATTGTGCCATCTTTGAGTCGTATTTTTTTGAGGTCAGCTGTTTCCTTCCTCTGCCTGAATTGCTGCCAAAATTGTCTTTGGTTTGGCTTTTCTCCTTCAAAAACATCACAGCGCGTTAGCATTTTTAGTATTCCTTCTGATTGCTGATATCGTATGGTATTGTCTATGTTTTTGTTCTTATTTATGCCATACCTTTTGCTAACATTTGCAATTTTTGATTTTAGCAGGTCCCACCACTCTTGGATGGTTTGGCTCTTCCAGATTTCGGCCTCTTCTGTTTTGACGAGGTTATCTATAATGTCCTTGTACACGTTATCATCTAGTAGTTGATAGTTGCATTTCCACTTTTTCTTTTTCCATTTTGTTTCTGGCTCTATGTTGAGTTGTATGAGAGGACTAATATGGTCGGCCACGTAGTTGTTCTCGTGGCCTGCATATGTTACATATTTCATCAGTTCGTTCGTGACATAGAGTCTATCAATTCTTCTGCTATTTTGGTGCGTTATGTGCGTAAATTCTTCCGCGCGTTTGCGTTTACTTCTGAAGGAATCGACCAGGTCATTTTCGATGACTATGTCTTCAAGTAGTCTGGTGGTAGGTTTGCGCAAGAATCTGGACTTATCTTGGGAGTCTCTTTTATTCATTATTTCATTAAAATCACCTCCTATTATTATGGGGGTCATTATATTTGTCAGTTCATCTCTGATTTGCGTAAAGAAACTGAGTCTCGCATCTTCTTTTCTTGGACTAGACCCTGATGGGGCGTATATATTTATCACGGATACTGGACAGTTATCAATTTCAATGTCTAGGCGTTGGGCTCGATTTCTTATTAGTATGGTATGACGAAAGGTTTTGCCTTGGAGTTCTTTTTTAATCAGGATTGCTGTTCCATGGTATTGTCTTCTTGCGTTTGTGGTGTTGGTATAGATAGTATATCCCAATTTTTTTGCCCATGATTCGACCTGACTATAGTCCATTTTGTGGGTTTCCTGCACTAAGAGTATGTCCATTTTCGATTTTTTGATATATTCGGCTAGGTCGTCCAATCTTGCTGATATTCCGTTGACGTTAATGGATGATATTTTCATTGTGGGGTATTGTTGTGGAATTAGAGGTATCTGTGTCTGAGGAGCTGTCGGTATCACTCGGACTGTCTTCTCTCTTCTTGCTTTTCTTCTCTAGTGGTTTTGGTTCACTATCTGTTGAGCTGTGTGCTCTTTTGGATGTCTCGGATATAATCGAGTCGCATTCGAAGTCGTTTTCGTTTTCATCTACCCTGATAGTACAGATTGTCTGATCGCCTTCTCCTTCCTCGCTGGGAGGGGAGGTAGGCGTTTCTTGGATTTCTTTTTCCTCAGTATTTAGCTTGTCTACAGTATGCGCAGTTTGCTTCTTTGCATCTGCATTCACCTTTGCTACAGGTTGCTTTGTATCCTTCTTTCTGGGTGGAATAGCTGGTGCTTTTGCTATCTCGTTCCACCAGTCAGTTGTTCTTTGCCTGCGTTCTGTTCTGGCATCTATTTTTGGAGGTGCACTTGTTGCTGGGAGTCTATTGCGTTTTTGCACCTCGTTTATAAAGTTTGCCAGCGCTGGCTGTTGCTGGTTTGCTTCTTTCGGAACGGTCTGCTCTTCGCATTCTGTTTCGATATGGCCCTTGGTTCTGCACTTTTTGCAGTAAGGTTCTGCGGGGATCGGGCAGTCCTTTACGATGTGGCTCGTGGCCTTGCATCTATAGCATTTTTTGGTATACATATCCTCTGCTGTTTTTACGTGGCATGTATAGCCGTCTATAATCAGGTACTTGGGCAAGTATTCCTTGTTGAAATCTTCGACCCAGACGTTGGTGTAGCCGTTATATATGTTGGTGTTTTTTCGGTAGACCCTTGTCATGTTTGCAGTTTTGCCGAAGCAATAGCTATTTACTGTGGCTTCTACTGTTGCTTTTGTTGTTTCCGCTGGTATGCCTCGTATTATAAGATGTGTGGCCGGAAGCCTCGGTAGTTCTATGGAGATGTTTTCAAAGTGCCTGGCTTCTGGGTTCTTCTTGAGCTTTTCGTATATCATGTCCCTGATATTTTTGCCGTCTTTGTCGTTATAGAATGTTGCTACCCAGATTCCTCTTCTAATTTCGTATAACATTTCGAGATCTTCTACGCATTCTGAAATGATTTTACTGCATTTTAGCTCGTCATATACAGTATCCCAGTCTATGTTTTCTGGCCCTTTCACAAAAAGTGATCTCGGCCTTGCGTGCTGATAGTTTCTGTCCTTCAGTGGCACTTTGCCTGCTGCAGCTGCATAGTTCCCATTTTTTGCTGGTAATATATCCATAGTATTCGGTAATATATCCATAGTATCCACAGTTTGCATTGTATATATATATTCGGTTCGGCTATAGTCCGAGATGCAGTGGGCGACGCCCTTTGCTACGATGAGATTCGCCTCCGCTACGATGAGACTCGCGACACGTTCGACACACGCTTCTGCAATCTAGATCCGCACTCACTCTCGTGTTATCGAGACGGACCCAATGTATCACATATCAATGCTAGTTCCATCACGATCAAGATACATACTATAGATATGATCTCTATAAGTATGATCTTGGTTTGATGAGTCCAGTCGCGCGGTCATACTCGAAAAATAATACATAGCTTTAATGGTGAGCAGAGCAGAGCATCGCTCTCTCTCTCTCTCTCCCTCTTCTTCTCTCTAACATTCTTTGCTGCCCACATGCGGATCGCTAATTTCAGTCTCTAATCTGGGAGAGTTGAGACTGCTCTTGCATACGGATGGTAATATGAATTTTATCACCCAACAAGAATTTCTGCTAAGCATGTGATTATAAGTTTGAATAATAGACGAACGGGGTTACCTACGAGATTGCACGTGACAAATGTATAGCTATACATGGGCTATTTAGCCCGGTCGTAATGACGATTTCACAAATAAAGATGATGCAAACGTTCCCCAAAACTATTTCCTAGATGACAAAATTGAATGTGCGAGAAATATGTAGCTTTGCTTAACAACTGAAACTGTAACCGCTAGAGTATAACTACTGAAAGAAAATAAACCTATACTTGCGCACTCCGAAAAGCAGAATTACTTCGTTATTCGCCTCTGCGGCACACTCGCTATGAAATAGTACCAATAATACTGAATAGGTTTCAACACGTTTCCAGACCAACGCGGGTGCTTCGCTCCGAACGAATTGGGCAATTGTGAAACTCTGTCCAAGTATTTCTGCAGCAACACCAACGCATTCCACTGCTGCAAAGGGGATAATTGCAATAGCGAAGATCCGCTGCTGAACTGGGGTGATATATTGTTTGTTTGTTTGTTTTGTGGTATTCATGGTGTTTGTCGACTACTATGGTCATTTATACATCAGGCAAATATCCTTCAATTTTCCGTGACTGCCGACTTATATCACGGCCCACACATCTGCGGTTAAAGTTCGCATAAGCACCAAATTTCCGATAACTTCTGGTGCGAACAAACACAGAAGCACTATGTATGACTGATACAAATGCGATTATTTGATATTTTCAATGACCAGCACTATGATTGCATCCTCTACATAGATAGAAGGTTAATGTAACGATAAATCAACCAAGAGGCAGTGATATGACTAGCAGCGACTTAGGATGATACTAAAGAGCTTCTTGGAGGTGCAGAACTCCAATATACAATTGAATAGTATATTCATAATGAAATGAACCCGTGATGCGCTGGGAGAAAAACTCACCCTTGATTCATCCCCTGAAACCTGATTCAGAACAGGCAAAGGTCATGAATTCTGCCATTGGTAAGAATTGGTTAGATAATCTTGTTTGTGTGAAAGCTTATGCTTATCGAGACGACAAATTTCATTCGCATCGTCAGGAGAAGCCGTTCGCACTTTCATTGGTGTGTCTTGTAGTCGACATTTTTCAAAATACGCCAGCCAAGTCTGTACCAACAAACGGAGTTCGTGTACCATCTAAAACAGTGCATTCAGATTAAGCACTCTCTTCGCCATGATTGTTTGAAATTTCATGCCGCTGACGCAATACTTTGTGATATGATTGTTTACCTACCACTATGTTCCTTTCCATTCTCTACTAATTGCTGACGATTACCCTGACGAGTGTCAGCCGAAAATATTCGAATTCATTTCAATATGAATACACTATTCAATAGGACGATACTCTTGTTGAATGCTTTTCAATGTAAAAATGACGCTCGAAAACGTATGTGAGTATTTAAGATTTTGCTATCGCACGTTCGGCACGAATATTACTGTTATATATATAAGCATTTGGTGCGGAGCTATCCTGATACATACATCTCTGGCCTATATATTGTGATCAAGGGAATAGACCCAGATCCCGGCCGATGAGGATATGTTAAGTTGGAAGTATCTAAAACTGAAGCAGGTATGGATTCACTCGCACTGCAGCATGACTTTGATCGATATATTGTGATGTAATATACAAAACTGTTGTTCAGTAACATCTGTTTAAATACCTATATATTTGTTATAACGTCATGACAGTTTTATTCGACGTGGAAGAAAGTATTTCTTTGGTGAAATTCAACATGGCTTTGGTAACAAACATTTTATGCTCCGACTGCCAATTGTTCCCTACATCTATCCGCAGCTGCAATTTCAACATTTACGATGGGTCTCAGAAAATCAAAGACCACGTAATCCTGAGTGAGGTCATGCTTAATACAAACTTTAAGTATTGTACGTACACCCGATATAGCCCAACAAACACTTCTTAACGATCGCTCACTAATGAAATATCAACTCCTGTGCTGAAGTGAAACATCACCATTGTGTACTCATCGTTTTAAAAGCTCCGAAGATACCAACAAACTTGGTGAGTTACGTGACTGATTCGTCGGTTGAGCTGTCGTGGGATCCCGTCTGCATTGGAGATTATCGTTATGACGTTGAATATGCAAAATTGCTGGGCGGAACAACTGCAGGTCAAGACCATACAACAGTTGCAGCATACACGAACGCGGTGAGTAGGCATATATGTGTATTTGCTACTACGCAGTTGCGAGAAAGTCAATCACTAAAAACTTGATGGAATCTGTCCTGCAGCTTCGCAACGGTTTCAAGTAGTCGAATGGAGTATTGACCGCAACGATTATAATCGAGTAGCTCGAGTGGGCATTTTCCAATGCCGAAGTTATGACCCTTCCGCCTAGGAATTTTTTGCCGTATCGACGCTTATATCCCACCTTGAGACTATAGTTGAGCCATTTACTGACCACCCCTGACTGTTAGTCCTAGTTCCAATCCAGTAAAGCCGGATATTCGTAGCGGACAGAAACCATGCTTTAGCGATACATCACATATATTTACCAGATCGAAGTCGGTTCTCTGGAGTCCGGAACTTCGTACCTTTTCTGGGTGAGAACATATCACGGCGGAGTTTTCAGTGAGGCGCAGGCTGTCGAGGCCTCAACACTTGCGACACCATCAACAACAGGTCTGTGAAATAAGATAGGGTGAAGACATCCCACGAGAAGTTGTCGTGCCGGTGTTTTGGAAGCATTCAGCTGTCAATGTTTCTTAACCCTAGTGTTTCGTGGAGGTCAAGTCACACACTCAACTCATAGACATGATTTGTATGATACATATATGATACGACCGTCTTGGCCATCATTAGTTGCAGGCAATTAGGCACGACCAGTAACAGAATATTGATTGTTGTGGTATAAGTCGTGTGTAGTGGGAGTGGCGCACGCGGGAAAAGTTAGGGTTCGAAACCGAAACCACGACCTTCTGAAATGCCAATTCTATCTCCAATATTTACAAGCAATCTAATTAAGATACTGGTATTACGCTGTTACGTTTCGGTCGACCAATACAATAATACTTTCCAAGGTGAAGCCTCGCATTTAAACACCCTGTTGTTGCACAGGTCATTTTGTACACCAGTTATCTATGGTAACGTATTAGATGTCTAGTAAGATGTGTATTGTGGTGGGTTCTTGTATTCATGAAAATTTGGGGTTCCGCGAAGGCTTGCAGATTAACGTGAGTGTTCCGCGGGTTTCTAATGGTTAAGAACCACTGACTTATATACAGAGGTAGTTAAAATGGTCAGCGATGCCAATCAAATAGAAGTTGAAGTAACGCTGAAAATTTTAACTCCGTTACAAGTTGCTATTTCCAAGACATGTCAACATTACTTTGAGTGGGAGTAAAAAATGAATGGCCTGAAAATCACCAGGGTTTGCATATATAATAATTAGGGCAAGTTTTTGCAACTTTTTTTACAGCTTCCGGCAGCTTCCTAAATACTCGTAAGATATGTAGAATGCTGTTTCAAGCTGATTGAAGGAATCTTATAGCGAAACTTTTTGCAACTTTTGTCCATTTCTTTCATGCAACTTTTTGCAACATTTTGCAACGTTCTCGATTTTTCATGAAAGTATTTTCGATTCTGGTGAAATACACGGCCAAATTCGACTGAAACACCGTAAATCAGCACCGAAGTAAGGCTTTGACGGGTATTTCGGGAGCTGAGCCGGAAAATTGACCTTTTTTTAGTCAATCTGGGAAGTTTACCTTTTTTTTTAGTCAACCGAGCAAAATGTGGTCAAAATGCAACTTCTGCAACTTTTTTCAATAATAAATGCAACTTTCCACGGATTTAACTGCAACAAAAACTTGCCCAAATTTATAATATGTAAAATACTACATTTAGCTGTTAATCGGAGATGGGTACTTTCGGAATTACAGGTTGCATCTGCACGGATAACGTAAAATCATTAGTGGCAGTACAAATAGATTTAATCTTCGAAGTATATTGTAATTGGCTGTCCCAATTCCGTTGTGCGCGAAAGCGTAAATAGGTCACTCTCGAAGCCACAACCGTGACGGCACAGGCAGTCTGCGACGCACGTGTTCTCAGAGCCCGCATATTGAGGTCGGCACGCTCGCGCTTCAGTCGTAAGATAGACAATTGGCTCCATTTCGCTTCATTTATTCTTTCTATTTCTTATTGAACCGCAGTATCATTTGAACCTGATAAATCTACAAGTTTCTGACCACTATTACTACTATTTGGCTGTTATGTTCTATAAAAGAAAGTTACTTTGATCTGCGTGTGTGATCAGGATTGCAAGAGTACTCAGAGCGGTCATCAGTCAGTCAACTAGTGCGTACAACGGGAACTGTAGCTGTAGCGTCGACTCCAATCAGGCACTATACCAGCGTGTCTTGCAACAAGTCGTTGCAGCGACATCTACATATATTCTGATGCCGTGATACATCGTCTATTTCATGACATTCTTGTGGTAATGTCACTCTTGAGAGTGATGCAAACCTATCCAGAGGTACCTTCTACTTTCCAAATCCAAATAGCAATAATTAAGTCATTTTTCCTAAGCAATGTTCAATAAAAGTGGTATTCCGCTGAAATATAATTGTGACGCACATCGTGTACGGAGGATATCTATCTGACAACCTGCATGCGGATAAGTAAGTTTGTTTGTGGTATTCATGGTTTTCGTCGACTACTATGGTCATTTACACCATGCCGATATTCTTCATTTTATTCCGTAGCTGCCGACATGTAGCACTGCCCACTTTTATGCGGTTATAAGACACCGCTTAAACCAGTGGTTCCCAACGTTCCCCCCCCCCAGGGGGCGATTTGGCGGTCTAGCGGGGCGAAAATGACGAAGGGGGCGATAGGGGGGCGAAAACGGACAAAGGGGGCGACGAGGGGCGAAAATAGCAAAGGGGGCGATAGGGGGGCGATGACGCGTTAAAATGATGGCTATATTTGAGTCAAGTCGGAGAAATGACCTTTTTTTTTAGTCATGCCACGAAAATTCAGTTGCAAAAGTGTAAAATTCGCCATCGAACGGCAAAGTTGACCTTTTTTTTTTAGTCAACCCGCCTGTGATTACAGTTTGTATACCGATTTTTCGGTTCACAAAATTTGGGGGGCGATGATTGGAGTTGAGCTTGAAAAGGGGGCGATGAGTCGAATAAGGTTGGGAACCACTGGCTTAAACCAAGGACGGGCAACATACGGCCCGCGGGCCGGATCCGGCTCGCGAAGGGATTTTGACCGGCCCGCGGAGAGTTTCTACCGTGAAAGTGAAATTCTAATCTGAAAGTACTATTGGATAGTATATTCATATTGAAATTAACCCGAATATTTTCGGCTGACACTCGTCACGGGTAATCGTCAGCAGCCAGTAGAGAATGGGAAAGAACATTGTATGTCAACAATCGTAGAAAACGTGCATCACGCTCGTTGAAAAGCTCGCCCATGACTCATCCGCTCAAGATTGATGCTGAGCCATTAAAGTTTAGAAACTATGCCGCTGGCAAGCATTTGTTGGATAATCCCGCTTGTGCAAAAAATTATCGAGACGACAGATTTCGCGTCATCGGAAGGGGTGGTTCACACTTTCATCTGTGTGCCTTGGAGTGGACCTTCATCAAAATACATCAGCCCAGGCTTTGTCTACAGAAGGAGTTCGTGTACCATCTTAAAATGGTACATTGAACGCTCTCTTATTTGAGATGATATTCCAAGCAGGGAACGTCATATTTTGTGATACGATTGTTGATATACACTGTTCTTTCCAATTCTCTACTAGTTGCGGACGATTACCCCTGACGAGCGTCAGCCGAAAATATTCAGGTACATTTCAATATGAATATACTATTCTATTGTATATTGAAGTTCTGTACCACCAAGAAGCTCTTTAATCTGAAAGTATTGACAAATTTTATGCGTCACAGAATTCATCCAAGTTTGCCAATCTGGGAAAGATGGATATGAAACTACTTGCTTTGTTCGGGTATACATATATTTTCGACCGTGGACATTAACGACACAAGGCTACGTTCCAATATAACTGATGTCAATGTACATTGTACAGTCTTCACGAAGGGTTTCTACATACAACATGCAACCAGCTTCCAAAGAACTTGTTGACAACTTTGACCGGCCACAGATGTCCGATTGACTTCAACAGCTAATAAATTCATTAAATAGGCTACTGTTTTGGTGTTTATGCTTTAAACTTGATGTTGACATTATATACGATTTATTCCTTATATTGGTGGATAAATACGCGATTAATGCAGATATTCTGTAATCTGGCCCGCCAAGTGCTTCATTTTCCCATATCCGGCCCGCCGACCACAGAAGTTGCTCGCCCCTGGCTTAAACGGATGAGGTGGCGAGGAGGAGCCCAGATAAACCACCAGCTCTTACGTAGGAATTCTTACAAGGATAAGCAAGTAATTCCTGCAATTCCATTCCAGGGGCAAAGTGCTGGGAAACCGATAGGTATTTCGAAGCTGAAAATTACTTGAAGACATGTCCTAATTCCGGTGACTGGTGTTTCACGCAAGCCGAATACTTCGCGAACACTTCGGAACGGTATTATATATATGGTTCGTCGTGTCAGTACGCGATTGGCGCAAATATTTTGAAGAGTAAAGTTATTCGCCTGTGTTGTTTTTCATGACGAAGTGCGAATTGTTGCTCAAGTCGAAGTAGAAGTAACGCGACAAATTTCTACTCTACGACAAGTATATGCTTCGATAAAATTAGCAATATCGAAGACACGGCAAACTATACTTCATGTAGTAGAAAATGGTGATCTGAAATGTACTCGAGCACGTATATCTTAAAAGTAGATTTGATATAGTTGGTTGCATACTTTTAACAGTTAATCGGAATTGCAAGATGTATCTTTCCCTCTATCGTCATTTCGATAATTTTTTTATCAAATCAATACACCACGATATCGTAATATAAGGAGAAGATAAAGAAGTGGTGCCGAAACAACTTGGAGCAGTCTTTTAATCAGACATCCAGTGGTCTACAGCGTGTATAAATAAGAGGCATGCACACTGTATTTCAGAATGGATAACATGTAACGAATCAAGATGATCAGACACTCTACGAAATTATACTCTGTTACCTAGACACGGTAGGGATGACGCCGAGTTGTCATTACAATTCCGTTCGTAAAAGTGGTGCAAGCTTATCCCAAAACTAATTTCTACTTTATAAAATCTAAAGTGTCGATAGTAAGTAGTATTTCCACAAAAAAATTTTTCGAATAGAGGTATTAGTATTCTCAAAGCATAACCACTCGAGTATCGAATAAATTAGAAGCACTTCGTTACTGGTCACCTCTGAGTGGGTTAACCATTCTCATCGGCCATGAAATTAAAACACTACTAGTTAAATCGTCAATACATTGATCACGAGAGAAACTTTACTATAGCTATCAGCAAAACCGAATGGTGAACTATTTCGTAATTTGTTCGACATATTCAGGCTTCATTCGAGAGGTTGCATGAGCGAATCTGATTGTCAGAAATACGTGGCATCCAATGACAAGGCTTGCAAGCCTGGAGAGATCGGGACGGTGTGCCACTTTTGCTGTAAAGGGCAATACTGTAATACAGTCGAGTGGACCTACTCTGGTAAGTACACTCTTTCTGTCCATTGATACCATGAAAAGTATCAGTTGCTACATCTAATATGCGTCTACCTACAATGTACATGTTTCCCGACAGGATTAACCTGCGAAAATATACCCGTCGAGGAACGTCTACAATGCGGACGGAGCGATATGCCTATAGCGGCTTGTCTGCAACATGGGTGTTGCTACGTGCCGTCCAATGATACAACGGCGTGGTGTCATCACGGAAAATGTAAGATATCCTCACATGCACTTCGTTGTAGCCAAGTAGGTTGCCAAAGTATGTACGGGCGACATTGAATCACAGCCGATTTGAATAGGAACGGAGTCAGAGGTGATCAGTAACAAAGAACGCCATTTTTTTGGTGGGGGGGGGGGGGTACTGGCGTAGGTTTAGCCTAGACAGTACATCTGATACTTAATGCTTGGATAACTGCTTCGTGGTACAAAACTAAAGATTGCCTTCATCAGAATATCCATGGTAATAGTAGGCCTAAATTAATTATCACCTGAAGAATTTCCGGGTGGATTTGTTCAAGAGTTATCACCACAGTAAAGGGATTCAAACAGATACAAAAGTGAAACCAATATGGTATTGTATGACGTAACCCAGAGGTCTCAAACACTCGGCCCGCGAGACCATTTTGTGCGTCCAGCGACGGCATTTTGGATTTCGAAGTATTCGACAATATTTAACTAAAATTTTTATTTAATTCGAGAACTTGAAATTCGCTCTAAAACTACTCCAGAAGCCAGAAACTACTCATCAAACTTCACTATTACATCACTTTCAAAAGTTACGACGCAACGGAAGATTACCTATTACGTGACATTACTTATTCATGATGGTTGAACATGACTCGTTGATGATTCGTACTGAAAATAGTGATTTGCTCGAACTCATGGGTGATAAAATAAAAATGACTCGAGTTGAGTCGCGTCAAAAGATACAAGGAGAGAAGGACTTGGTACAACCACGGACGAAACAAATTATGAAATTTAGATATCTAAGAAGGTCGGTATGGCAACCATTGGCATTATGCTGCCCTCTTGATGTATAGTTGATTACATCATGCAGTCATCTTGGGTATCTTTATCCATGTTATTATCGCTAATTAAATGTGGCGAGTATAAAGTAGTCGTGGCCTACGCTTCACATCTGTAACACATTTCTATTGCTATGGCACAGTAATCGGCATATTCAAGTTGTTATTGGTCTGTTCGAATATTCGAAGGTAAGCCTAACGCTGGTTTAATTTGACTTTGGTAATGACATGATCAATATAGCCTCGTCATCAGGAGTAAACCCGAGACCTGGATTAGGCTATACTGCTGCAATGCTCTGACATCAAATCGATCTTTCTAAAATTCTGAAATTCTACCTATATAATTGCGGCACGTCAAATGTCCGCTCAGCTGCAAAATTATAACGCGACAGCTTTTACGATGTTCTGATGCATTTGTTCTCTCGCATGTTGTCTACAACTAATTATTTTGACAAATTATGCCAAGTACAGCAACAATTTGATTCAAATATCTAAAACTGTTATTTTATCGTGCCAGGCGTGAATTCGCAATAGTAAATCACATTTTTACGATGCGTGTGACATGTCAGTCTGCAAGGTCCCATCAAATATGGCCTACTTAGAAATATATTGAATTCGCCTATTATTGGTGCTGCGGCCCGCGGCGTCATCAAAAAGTAGGAATTTGGCCCGCGAGCACATTTGAGTTTGAGACCTCTGATGTAACTAAAAAACTTACAACAAATGAAATTCTCATTGTATACATGGCAACGACAGAATTTGAAGTATACCGTGCAATAGTAGCAACGAAAATTGTTAAAACGACAACGGCATATACCTGGCCTGGGCAAAGTGCGGCCCGCGGGCCACATGCTGCCCGCGGAGCTATTCTGTGCGGCCCGCGAAAGGTTGCTTGAAATTCAAAATATAAAACCTACTTTTTAATGTTGCTGCGTGAACTAAAACCATAGGATGTATAAACTGAACCGGAAATTCGTTTACAATCAAGCCTGTTCAGTGTTCATTAACATGCTGCGACTACGCAGCCTATACGTACCTCACACGCGTAGTCCAGATTAAAAATAAAGTCAATGTAGCAAATTATGCCGTTACAATTAAAGTCACAAGAAGTCACCAAACCTTCTTTGTTTTCATTGTCACATTACGAATTACACGGTCTGTGTTTTAAATTGTTACGTGATGATATTCCAAATCCCTAATTCGTAAAACAAGTCAATCACTGCCCGTGATTTCTAAGAGTCATCATCACACATAAAGGATGTCAAAAAATAATGCCGAAAGTTTAAATTCAAAGAGGAGTCCTTGGATTCAGGGGTAAACCCGTCTTTTTAGTAGTTAGTGCCGAGCATGTCGTCGTGTCTAAGGAGCAGGGTTGTAACCAAGTCACAAGGCTCCGAGTCACAAGTCAATCTCAGTTTTATAGTTTTGACTCGAGTCAAGTCGAGTCATTTTCAATTCACCACCAAGTCAAGTCCGAGTCCAAGTCACCGAGCAGAGGTCCGAGTCCGAGTCATGGTATTATGACTCGAGTCGAGTCCAAGTGTAGCGACCCTGATACGGCGTCACGTACCTAACAGGGAAGCCGGTGTGTTCCTGGGCTCCGAACCTCGTCTCTCTGCGATCGCCGCCTGCCGCGCGCTCGCTACACGAAACGCTTAACACATAGTACACCAGTCCATGCGGTTATAATAAGATTATATTCCACGACACAGTACTCAAAACAGCGTTTCACACTAGACTCATATTACACAATACACACAGCGATACATACAAACAGATAACGGAAGCATACGACCTAACTATACGAGACACAGGCCTACACACAGCACACAAGTACACACAAACCGTATTCCGACAGCTAGGCCTAAACCTACACCAGCAGCAGCGTTTCCTTCTACAGGCGAGGGACTAACTACGGGACAATATCACTCCCCAGATGCTAGCGCAGCATCGTCCGTGATCTTTCCATGCCCCAGTCAATCTATCTGAACATAGATTCCGACAGGATACATATCCACCTCAAGCCTATAAATACAATGCCAACTACCTGCTACTTCACACCCTAGCTGTCTAATACTACAACTACTTCATGCTGCTGTTCCCGACTACTCATACTTCACGCTACCAAACACAGAGACATACTCACTCACATCCAGCTTCAGCCACGCTCTCAGCCAACTCTCTGATCAACCAAGTCAACACGCGGTCTCCAGCCATATCACGTGCAACTTAATTTCTAAACGGCAAATACAGAACATTCTAGAAACCCCGGGATGCCACACTACCCCGGCCTATTTTGATTGAGATTTTCTCAAACAAAATCGAAATCACCAATAGCCTAATTCCAGAACAGAACGCTCAAGTCCACAAGCAACTAGCAATAACACGAGTACACTTGGCCTCGCAGCCTGCTCTCCGACATCAAAGTCCGTCGCACAAGCTTCAACAGCATTCCGCAGCTTCTCCTATTCACAGTCCAAGCTGCCCTCGGTCGAATACGATTCCACCGTCAACTAATGACACTTCCCGGAATGAGACGCCCGATTCTCCGCCGCTGTCGAACTTGTCACTGTCGCCTCAGTGCCTACGTCCACCCTGCGCTTCCACACTGTCACTGCCCACACCAGGGCTAGCAGCTGCGACCCGATGCTCCACTTGACCAGCATACACATTTATTGAAGCTTCCGCAATCAACGTCAATTGCTAAGTTTTCCTCAGCCATCCGCCTCCATACTGTACTCCGCCAGCACATAACCCCGAGGCTCAGTCGCATCTTCAAGTGCAAAACTATTCCAGCTGCCGGTTATAATTTTCCATAACCAATCCACTCAATATAATCAGTCCAGGCTCCGTAGCCAAACCAGTATACGAGCGCTCGTTCCCATTGTTTACGTCATAACGAATCCACCGAACACTCGGTAACCGCGACACAATAACACAGCTATTTCACACGTTCGTACAAAATGGTTCATCTTCCATATACCGATACACGAAAATCGACATCGACATATACACAACAGAGGCAATCGCAAAGATGAACAAGGTCCTGGCGTGCTCGCCAAATTGTAGCGACCCTGATACGGCGTCACGTACCTAACAGGGAAGCCGGTGTGTTCCTGGGCTCCGAACCTCGTCTCTCTGCGATCGCCGCCTGCCGCGCGCTCGCTACACGAAACGCTTAACACATAGTACACCAGTCCATGCGGTTATAATAAGATTATATTCCACGACACAGTACTCAAAACAGCGTTTCACACTAGACTCATATTACACAATACACACAGCGATACATACAAACAGATAACGGAAGCATACGACCTAACTATACGAGACACAGGCCTACACACAGCACACAAGTACACACAAACCGTATTCCGACAGCTAGGCCTAAACCTACACCAGCAGCAGCGTTTCCTTCTACAGGCGAGGGACTAACTACGGGACAATATCACTCCCCAGATGCTAGCGCAGCATCGTCCGTGATCTTTCCATGCCCCAGTCAATCTATCTGAACATAGATTCCGACAGGATACATATCCACCTCAAGCCTATAAATACAATGCCAACTACCTGCTACTTCACACCCTAGCTGTCTAATACTACAACTACTTCATGCTGCTGTTCCCGACTACTCATACTTCACGCTACCAAACACAGAGACATACTCACTCACATCCAGCTTCAGCCACGCTCTCAGCCAACTCTCTGATCAACCAAGTCAACACGCGGTCTCCAGCCATATCACGTGCAACTTAATTTCTAAACGGCAAATACAGAACATTCTAGAAACCCCGGGATGCCACACAAGTCATTATGTTGACTTCCCAGTTTACAGTTAAAGGCTTGTTAAATCCACCTTTTATAACTCTGTTTGGTGATATCGAATGGTTCGCATTTATAATATACTAATTTTCGTCATTATTAGCAGTTTCTGGACGTGTTTTCAAGTACCACAACCAATAGACGAAATCCCAATAGTGTGATTACTGTACTATTCCTCGAAATTACAATGAAACGTCGGTCTTGGCCGTCTGAGTCTCGAGTCATATGACTTGGTTCGAGTCATGCACAATGACTCGAGTCCAAGTCGAGTCAATACACAACTTGACTCGAGTCGAGTCGAGTCATTTCCGTATTTTGAGAAAATGACTCGAGTCAAGTCGAGTCATCTGAAAAACGTGACTCGACTCGGACTCGAGTCGAGTCATGACTCGAGTCATTACAACCCTGCTAAGGAGTTTAATTTAAGTCGGTTCTATGACAAAAACACGACGATATACACTCGGTCAAGGGACGGCGAATTTCTAAAGAACTGCCAGCTTTGCTCAAAACGAGGCCATTTCCCCGAACTCTATACTGGGGGAGGGGGGCGAGATCGAAGGGGGCCCAAAATTATTTTGTGAATTAAGATAAATTACGGATTTTGTTTCAATTTATACAACTGACTTAAAATTATTCTCGCGTTGTGCGAGATTTAGATATCAATGTGTTATAGAATTGGCCATTTCAGCGTCAGCCATTACCTCGCCACGACGCACCGAGACATATGAAGTTTAGGCAAACACGGGACTCCGAGAAGGCACTGCAGTTGAAACTTCTGATCAAATTAACAAAGTTAAGTGGAAAAAGTTCGACAACGAGAAAACCTTGGCCGAAAAGGACTGTCGTTATGTTGACCGAAAACCACGATGTCCATAGGAAATATTTGGCAATGAAGAAATTCCAATTTGGAAAAGTGTGCGTTTTTTAGAATAGTACGCTTTGGCGACTTCAATATCTTTTCACATAGCAGACGGGTAAACGGACGGTAAAACTGAGTACAATCATGAAAAAATTTCGTGCATGGCGCGATTAGGGCGTAAAACGTTACTAATTAGTGTATACAAGAAATCTCTCTCAGAAGTAGTGCTAAAACTGTGCACCCTGATGGGGGTCTGGTCTGGGGGGAGGCGTCGCCATTGTTTCGAAATATGACGGAAAAAAGATATTTTGTTTTTGGTAATTAACCGTCACTTTCTCATTCCCCAATATCGACACATCCATTGAGCACCATTTAGTGTAATTCACTGTTTTCAATTTATAAATAAAATCAATACGCTGGAGAATACAGCTAAAATTTCTGACTCGGCCCGCCAAAATATTTTCTGCTTCTCATTTGGCCCGCGGAGAAAGATAATTGCCCACCCCTGGGATATACAAAACAAAGAAAACTAATGGAATATTTGTAAATTATACAGAAACACGTTTCATTCTTAATGACAAACTTCAGTCATTGCTTACGTTAAATGAATTGGTGATACGACTGTTGATATTTAATTCTGTGACGAGTTTCAGCCGAAAATATTCGGGTATATTTGACTATAAATGTATTATTATATTTGTAACACCCCCGATTCGACGTGAACTACTTAACAAGGACGTCGTTATGTGCCAACTGTTACAAATTAATTACCAGGGTGTCACGAATTAAGTAAATTTTATCGACGACAGGGCCCTAGATAGCCTACGCAGCCTCTTCATGATATTTCCGGATCCATTCTATCACTTTAGAGACGGAAACAGTATCCGAATTGGATCAGGATTTCATCTTATCGAACAGGATTGCATCCGAACCGCGTAAAACTTGACGCGTTCCTTCCTTCCTATTGATGACCACATGACGTCAAACTTATTGTTTCATTGCAGATCCTGCTGCACCGGCGATCGCTCAGGCACAGTTTCTCAGCGCGTGGGTGATTGTGTTGATAGTGCTGTTTATCCTATTTCTGATCATTATCGTCGCCATCATTATCGTATACTACTGCCGGAAAAGACAAAGAGAGAAACAGAAAGGGTCGTATGACGTTTACGCGGTAAGTATAACGATGCTAGTATTTCCATATGTTCGTGTGGCGAGATAGCGTAGTGGTACGTTCCACAGCTGCGACACCAATGGCTTGCGGGTTCGAGTTCGGCCGAGGTCGACTCCAGAACCCCTATATCCGACTCCAAACTCGCCATTGCGGGCTGAACTATCGTGTGCACGGGATCGTATGCCATGACATTGGATTATGTGAACTGTGCACACAGCCGGAAACAGTGGAACGTTTCCTGCTAAAATATCCGAAATGCTCAACTAACAGACAATTCCATCCAAGCTACAAGGAACCATGGCGGCAACATTGTGTTACAGCAAATTCTTACTAGCCCTTTCACTGCAACGCTTATTATAGAATTCGCACACCTGTCGAATCGAATAGTTTAGAAAAGTCTTGTTCTCTAATCAAACTTTCGATTTGGTGCACCAAGCAACAGTAGCCGAGCATCAATAAAAACCATACCCAGTACCCACCAACCAACCCTAGGTAACTCAAATGTCTTCAAAGATATTCGCTATCTTTGTACTGTAGGCTAGGCTATCCGTGGTGTCATTAGGCATTTTGAGTCGCGAATGTACATCACAGCCACTTTCGATTAACGGAAAAGAGTTTGCCGCACTTAGACAAAATCTACTGTTTGTAACTACTCACTCAAGTTATTTTAATACCATTCACCTCTACTTCCAATTGATGTTGCTTCAACATTAAATATTTAAAAATTGCTACTTTTATTCCTACTTCAGTAGCAAGACTGAAAACTTTGACCGCTTCTGATTATTACATTAGGGCTGCGTATACTGAATCGCAAGTGCATGGTTGCTAACGATTTGCCTTCAATACCAGATCCCAAAATCTCGACGCGAAAGAGGACATAATATTTCAACTGTATCGAGAGAATCTTACGACAACATGGTCATCGATTGATTTCGTCGCTGGAACCAACCAACGTGTTGTGTTGCTAAATTTATGCAGTTATCGCTGCTAAGCTTCGCAGAATATGTACCAATTTTCCCGTGCCTATGTTTTTGTATATACGACTTGAGATGGCGAGTGCTATGCGCTATTACCCGGCTTCTACAGTTCTATTCGTCTCAGACTGTTTTTTAATGCTAACATTTGCTCAGAGGTTGTCAGTTACTATGTGCTTCTACTTTTCCGAGTATACTCAAGTATCTTTTGCACACCTGATCTACAATTGGATATGGCTTTAGACCAATCCTACTACTATGCTTATTAAATTTACTTTCCGGGCAAAACTACTTACTTTTACACTTTGGATTGTGAAAATAGAAAGTAGTTTTGAGATATGTTTGCGTCACTTTTATGATTGAAGTTATCATGGCAACTGAGCGAAAGTAACCCATGTGTCGGAATAACCGAATATATTGTCGAAAATTACATCTGTTTGTTGGTTAGGTCATTGCATCCTGCAATTTTGATAGTGATCGCCTCCGATTGAAGCGACACATCGACAACATTTGCTTTTTGAAATGCGACTTAATCGAGTCTTTTTCAGATCTTCGCGTTCTACTTCCATTTGAAATTATTGGTATCGAAAATTTCTTCGGGATTACTATACTTCTACCTGTAATTGAGATATTCGGCCCTACTTCTATAGTTATGCATGAATACTTCACGCAGACTACTTTGAATGTAATTTGCTCCAATTCCATCAATCATCAACTCTAACCATACCGTCATTGAATAAAATTGAAGACTGTGCCGAGAACAGTTATTTTCACACAAGTTATCTACTGCATGCCTGAATGCCTTTCCTGGAATTCGATTTGCATAGTAGCCATAAATAGGTCTGCAAGTTATTACAATAATATATTGTGCTTGTTACTAAGTTTAGGTTGGTGTCTAATTGAACGAATTTGATATTTAACTATGTTACAGGGATGTTGGTAACCAAGCCATGAGGTTTTACAGTTATTCTCTGATCCTAATTTTTGACTCGTGTCAATTTCACTCATCCGCCGAGTCGTTCGCAAGTGCGAGCCCACGCTACGAGAGGTCGAGTCCAAGTACGTACTTGTACGAAAACTCGTGTCAAATTTAAAATCTATGCTGTAACTGTTTTGTATGCGCTGCGTTAGATATCAGTTTGATATGGCCGCCGCTGGCCGCGCATTCACGCGTATTTGGAGAAGTGCCTTAAATCGTCTTCGTGTGTCATTAAGACCATTCGGATGCTGGGCTACATATAATAACCGGCTTTGGTAGTGCGGCGCTGGCAAGACGAATTGGCGTACGAGTGAATACGAAAATTGTCATGACAAACGGGAGAAATACGGGTCTTTATAGGCCATGACGATAGCACAATCAATATACCCATTATCAATTGATGTCAGAAGCTGAGAAGTCCGTTCATGCATTGAAATCGTGTTTGCTGACAGTCATGACGGAGAAGCTCAATTCAATTTAAGGTAGGCCTCTACTATTTGAAAAAAATGAATACACTAAATACTGGCGGAATAAACGGATATTCCATCGATCAAGGAGGTTATACAAACACAGTATTTCAATGTAATAACATAGCGAACGACCGAATACCGTATGGTAGGGACGGGAAACATACGGCCCGCGGGTCGGATCATGCCCACGAAGGGACTTTGAGCGGCCCTGAAAGTTAAATGCTAATATGAAAGTATTGACAAATTTTATGCGTCACAGAATGAATCAAATTTGCCAACCAGAGAAAAATGATCATGAAACTACTTGCTCTATTTAGGTCTACATACATTTTCAACCATGGACATTAACGAGACAAGGCTGCGTTCCAATATAACTTATGCTCACGTCCAGTCATTACTAAGGGTTTGTACATGCGAGATGCAGCCAGAGTTCAAAGAACTCGTCAAAAACTTTGACTCACCACAGCTGATTGTAAATTCATTGAATACTGTTTTTAGTCTCCATGCTTTAAACTTGAAGTTTATACATTAAATACTATTTATTCTTTGTATAGGTGGATAAATATGCGGAGAATTTGCCCGTCCCTGCCGTAGGGACTAGGGTGAGGGGTTATGCAGCCAGTGACAAAAAGGTCCGAAGAATATAAGTGTGTGTTGATTTTATTGATTTAAGCATAGTATCGAATTCAAGCATGACTAAATAAAAGACCAAAATTCTATTGGCGTAGAAAGAAGTATGCGATTCTGAACTCTGAATAGCAGTGCAGCTGCAACAATTTTTTGATGGTGCTACAGCGCCCCCTTCGGAACTGCTTCTTTTGCGTAGGCTATGCTTTGAGTCGTCATTTGTGCAGTTTCAGTACGTCTCGCATTTGTAACACAATATTTAAAAAAATAAGTAATGTCTCGGCTTAACATTTTCATGAAACGCTAACTTTTAGTTAATCTTTTAGTTAAATGTAATTAAATTGCATGCACGTTTGTCGTTTACGTAGTGGTGGCGATAAAGCGTCTGCCACCCGGCGGCCCGGCTTCATAATTGGGTTTATTAGCAAACAGAGGTTATTCTTGGCTCCTCTTCTCCCGTGTCGCTGTTCTTACGGCAACAAAAAGCCAATAAATAGACCAGATGAAAGAGTGCACTTACAAGGAATGGAAACAACAAACAGTGATGCGCGGATAGAGACAAATATCAAAGAAAGAACTGCGAGATCGGACACTGGGCCGAGGTGGATGCCCGTTTAAGAGGCCGCAACAACAACGGCAACTGGTCGTTCGGCATCCTCCAATCTGTTCATTACGTCGCATTACGCCTTATCGCTTTGATATTGAGTAAACAGCATATATTCCGATACCTGAGTTGTCGCTGATTGCATCGTTTTATATCTGTTCATTTGTAACTAGCACTGACCCACGAACCTAACTTTGTGCTTCTTTACAGCTTTGTATTGTTCATGTTCATGTTCATGTTCGAAACTGTTTGCTCGAATAGGCACGTAGACCCGAACAGTCTTAGCTTCGCCCTGAATGCCTTTACTGTTGAGAAGATTTCGTGAGCAAAAGTACTCTTCCCTTGAAATCTGGTGTTCATTGTTCAATTCATTAATTTGTTCAAAGACATCAACTAAGAACCAAGAACAATGAAAGTATAAGAACAAAAATAAAACAAAGAAGTAAAGAATTAACTAGACGAGACACTCTTATTTGACGTAGCAAGCAAGTGATGGGGAATTGCGGCAGACTGTGGCCGCGGGCCGCTCGGGATCCCGTCGTGGGCCGGATCCGGCCGCGGGTCGTATGTTGCCCGTCCATGCACTGAAGTATCTGCAATTAGTATGATTTAGTTTGTCCTTTTTTCCGAACTCTAAATTTCAAACACTTCTTCCATATATTTTCGATTACCGAATTTCAAATGGCCAGCCGGAGCCGGATGGATTCGGAAATGAGACCATTTCTGCTCTCCGCTAGCTCGACCGTTAATAACTGCTGTATCAGCTAAGCCTCTTTACCATATTTTTTTATAATATTTTCGTCCTCTGTATTTATGTAATCATAGGCATGCTACAATCATTGATTTGCTCGCTGGTTGACTGGTAAATTATCTCTTAACTCTCTCTCTCTCCCGCTCCAAAATAAACAATAACATTGAGTAGGAGTGGAGAACACGCTGAGCTGACTGCTGATGGTATCCAGTGGCTCAAATGTTTATATATTTGACAGCCAATCGTTGTTTATGGTGGCTTGTAGTAGTTTGTTCTTGAAGATCTAATGGCCTTGCGGTACATGATGCGATAAGCGTACGTGTCGCATATCACAGGTATACTCGAATCGTAGCATGAGACGGCGATGGGTCCGACAATTAACTCGACTGACGACGTGAGTGTGAGACAGTAAAAAGCGAAAATTGTGCTGGAACAGACGAGGAAGCGCAAAAACACCTTCCCAGGTTCTAGTCAGTATCAGCGAGCTAGGCACAGGAATATCTGCACGCGAGAATGAAACATGGATAAATTCAACCTGTTAAGGTTGAACTCTTTGAATTTAGAACCCCTTTCTGATGTGATAGGCTATAGAGCAAATAGAGCTCACGATCTACTTTTGATTTATCCGATTTCAAAACTGTTTGGAAGTTAGCCTGCAACTCGTTTAGGACCAGTAATATATGAGAAAGCTACTGTACACAAATTTTTAAACAAACTTTGACAAAATTTATCGCTGTTAGCAATATTTGGAAGTATATTAGATTCTAGCAAAGTCAAATTTCTTTCAAAACAATTTCAATTGTCCAAATCAGTCGTAATTGAATTCTTGGTCGACTTTGTAAAACCACTGGTATACTTTGTTCGAAATTAGACTACTATTATTTTTACTTAGCATTACATTGTAACAGTGCTAAACCACTTGAATTGAATATTTATTTAACTGCTGGTGAATCAGTCTTTTATTGCATACGAACGCAGTCCGATTTGGTGTAGGCTGACATGTGAAAATTATTATTCATGTTCATTGATAAATCATTTAGCCATCTACTCTATTAATCAGGGTTGTAATGACTGGAGTCATGACTGGACTCGAGTGGCGAATTTTGGGTGACTCAACTTGACTCGAGTCATTTTGTCAAAATACTGAAATTGACTCGACTCTGCCAACCTGTGCATTGACTCGACTTGTACTCCAGTCATTGCGCTAATTGCGCATGACTCAGATCAAGTCATATGGCTTGAGACTCGGTCGGCCAATAGTGACATTTCCACATCATTACTATTTCGTCTATTAGTACGGGTAATAGAAACTGCGACCAGAAACTGTTAAAAGTGTTGAAAATTGGTATATTCTCAATGAGAAGCATTCGATAACAACAAGCAGAGTTGTAAAAAGTGAGTTTAACAAGACTTTAATTCGAAAATGAACAGTCAACACAATGACTTGGACCCAGACTCAATGGTGAATTGAAAATGACTCGACTTGAATCTAATCAAAACTATAAAAGTGAATTGGTTACAACCCTGCCACTGCCATTATTATAGTAATACCATCGTTGATGAGCACCCCCTGCAGTTTTCCAATGCAGGTTAATCTATCAATGTTATTCATTTTGACAATCAACACCCCCTAATTCAATACCTGTTTATCTATAATCATGTTTACTTTCAAAACAGGACTAGTCTCTATTATTGTATCCTTGACGGGTGATCAGTTATCATGGTGCGAGTTGTACGTCCTGATGTGGAAAAGCACGCAGTTTGTATGATGGCTGAATTGCATCGAATGAAGCAAGATAGCGATCATTGTGATTTCATAATTCAAGCTGGAGATGATGTCTATCGTACTCACAAAAATGTATTGTCGGCTGGCTCCGCTTATTTTAGAGCTATGCTGAAGCACGACACGAAAGAGAGTCGTGAAGGAAGTGTCGTTTTCAAAGACGTTGATTCAGAGTGTGTAAAAAATTGCATCGATTTCATATATTCCGGTGAATTTGAGATTCCTGATGGAACTATCGTGGAACTTCTTCACGTCGCAATCATGATGCAGTTGGAAGACGTAAAGCAAGCCGTATCCGATATTTTGGCGGATTCACTTACTATTGAAAATTATTTCTCTACCAGAAATGTGGGTGATATTTATGGACTGGTTGATGTTTCTTCGAGATGTAGTATATTTTTACTGGAAAATATCTTGGAAATCTCAAACCAACCTGGATTTGAAAGCATTGAGAAAGATGATCTTCTCAATCTTTTGAAATCGCGAGAGTCGGAATTATGTGAAGAAGAAAAACTTGCGTTATCGCTCAAGTGGATCGACAAATGTCAGGGTAAAATCGAATTTTTGCACGAATTTCTCGAAGTAATCAAGTTTCATCAAATCTCCCCGGTGTATTTGCAGCATATTTTAGAAATTCATCCCCGTATAAGCAACGAATTGGAGTTGTACAAGTTATTCACTGGACATATTCTGAAAGCTTCCTTCAATGTCAAAGAGGATAAGGACGCTAATAAATTGTTAATTCTTTTCGACTACCGTGCACAATGCCTCCGATCCTTCAATCCGAGAACAGAGGAAATAGAAAAGTTTCATGTTGCAAAGTGTGATTTCGATGAATCTTTCACAGCGATTCTCCATGACTCATATATATATGTCCTTTGTGAAGCTAAATCAGTTCATCGGCTCAATTTTGTTGACAAAAATTCAAGATGGGAATAGATGAGTGATATGATTTGTGACCATGGTTGGTATCCGCGCACAGTTTGTTAAACTGGATCAATATTCGTTATTGGAGGAAGCGCATTCACAGCAACAACTGATGTGGAAGAATTTGACTCGTCTGAAAATAGATGGTTTCAACTGGAAAGCAAACCATCAGCAATTGCGCATGCAAGTCTTGTATCATTGGATGGTTCTATTTATTGTATCGGAGGCTTGCGAGATGGTGTCGTTGTTTCTTCGTTCTGCAGATTCTCTCCATCCTCATCAGAGTGGGTTGACCTCGATCCAGTGCGATATCCTGTGTCTGGTAGTGGAGCTGTTGCAGTTTATCAGAGGATATTTGTGATCGGTGGGTGGAGTGGAGAAGATGACATCGATAACGTAGAATGTTACAATGTTACTTCAGCTCAATGGACTTCATCGCCATCTATGAATTCCTGTCGTGGTGACAATGCTGCGTATTGCATCGGCAGTTGGATTTTTGTAGTGAATGAGTTTGGCGACACTGATGCCATTGAGAAGTACGATCAATTGAACAAAAAATGGTGCAAGACGAAGGTAACAGATAAATTTCTGAGTTTTTGGATCTGTAATGGTGAAGGAAAATGGATGAAAGAGGACATGAGATGTCACAATGTGCACTAAAAATCCTGTGAATAATGTTTGAACGTGCGTCTATGCGCTTGGAATGAGTTTCAGTTGAGCTGATGCTTCAGGGGGATTAAAGATATAATTCGAAATGCAATTGTGGGTCATTCGATCAGGATTCTATCTATTTAGTGACACCTCATTTGAGTAATAGATTGTGATTTCTTGATTGGACATTGCGGCAGATGTGCCCGACGCATCTGATGATTTAGCGAATAAAATAGTCCAAAAATGTCATGGAATGATGCCTGTGCCCGTATTATAAGGACAGTAGTTTAGACGAAGAGCAATAAGGAGAACTTTTGTCAGATACGGTGTAAATACTTTGCTCGATTAGTATACGTTAATAACAAATATATTTACTGTAATGAAGCATGTCATATCATTGGCAACAATGTGGTGTGAACGGAACCAGGCAACACGCTACCTAAAATATATTCACGGATACTTTTGTAAAAAGATATTAGCCACACCATGCAGTGTGCCGTACTGAATTTTTATGAAATTTTTCAGTCTTTCTCTCTAGTCTCTAATATAATACTTCTACTTGACAAATTGAAAATCAGGGCTGTAATGACTCGACTCGAGTCATGATTTTCTGATGACTCGACTCATTATCTCATAATTCGGAAATGCGCATGACTCGAACCGAGTCATATGACTCAAGACTCAGACAGCAAGACCGACATTTCGACACACTCTTGTGATTTTGTCTATTGGTACTGGTACTTGAAAATGCGACCAGAAACATCTAAAAGTAAGGAAAATTAGTATATTATAAATAGGATCCATTCGATACTGCCATTGAACAGAGGGCTCTTAGCACAGGGTTGCAATGACTCGAGTCACGATTTTCTGTTGACTCGACTTGACTCAAGTCATTTCCTCAATCTGTGTATTGACTCGACTTAGACTCGAGTCATTGACCATGACTCGAGACTCAGACAGCCAAGACCAACATCTCATTGGAATTTCGGAGAAGAGTAAAGTAACCACACTATCGGGATTTCGTCTATTGGTACTGTTACTTGAAAATGCCACCATGCACTGCTAAAGGTGAGGAAAATTAGTATGTTGTAAATGCGAACCATTCGATATCACCAAACATAGTTATAAAAAGTGGGTTTAACAAGACTTTAACTGGAAACTGAGCAGTCAACACAATGACTTGGACTCGGACTTGATTCAGTGGTGAATTGAAAACGACTCGACTTAACTCGAGTCAAAACTATTAAAATTGATTGACTTGGACTCGGAACCTTGTGACTCCTTACAGTACAACCCCGAGAATTCGGCATTTCGTCCGCAGCGACGGCAAGGGTCATCAACATTTTATTAAAATTTGAAAGTGGGCGTGGCTGGACACGTGGCGCTCGCTCATTGGCCGGCTATAACCGGCCTACCCCTACTACTGACGACGCCTCAAATTAAAGATAAAATCGGGATAAAATGTGTCCGCAGCCAGTTTGTTCAGAAAGACGCCGTAATAGTATACTGCAGCTAAAATACAATTCTAACTATCCCCGTTTGCTCGCAAGCTGCATAAATAAATTTTTATGGTGTCGCGGTTGCTCGTTGTTGCTACAAATTGCTGGCACGGTTTCTTCACTGTGGTCCGTGCTCGACCCAGTTTCTCGACAAGACTGCCCTCCCCTATACCAGGCCAGACAGCATGGCTAGAGTCACGAGGTAAAAGAGACTCGGCGTAAAAACTTCCAACAAAATAAAAATTCTGTAGCTGATCCACTTCAAGAAAAAATCGAAAAACGAAGTAGAAGCGGACACAAAACCATGCGCCAACTGCGGGGCTTCATTGTAACATGACTAGAGTGGTCCTCAACCGGTGCGCCACGGCATATACCAGTATGCCATTCACGTCTCGCAATGGTGCCGCGAGAGATTTCTTCAAAATTGGGAAATTATACGCAAAATAATTCTAGTCTATGGCAAACAATCAATAATCTAAATCGGGATCGATATGAAGTTTGTATATATGTCAAATCAAAATTGCTGTTATACCTAGGCAATCAATACTATACCCGCTAATTCGCTTTACCCGACCTATCGCGTGATTTGAATGCGATTTAAGTTTTTCACAATATACGTTGATTATTCGCAGAGAAGATTACAGACTTGGCGGTGCCCGTGTGACAATCCAATTTTCAAATTCTCATTGTCTTCCTAATCACAAGCGAGAAATGAACTCGTTTGGCAGTGATGTCCACGTTTACAAATTCGAATTACAGACATAGCCATCCACACTGCGATTGTGAGGCAGCGTGCTGGCACTGCCGTTGCAAAATAGGCTTGTAGCGCAACTTTATGTTAGACACGACGAATTTAACAATTTATAAGTAAAGTTGATCAAATTATATCAGTTAACAAATTTAACGGCCGCAAAGGTTATAAATCGGTTTGTTGGAAGCTTGGAACTATAATTGAACTGCGGGTGGATGCCAGTAGAATTTTCGAGGTTTCGCTATCCTCGAATGTGATACACGATCTGCGTGGAAATGCGTTTTGGATCCAAGGTTAGCGACATCGACAATGCGGAAGGGTGCATAGTTTGTCAAACAAATCTTATGAATATATTACTGATAATAGGAGCTCAATTATAGCAACGCCTTTATTCGCATACGGAATATTGCTAGGCCCGTCCTATGATTTATTATTTTGAAGTTTCCAATACTGCACTTACGATTCATTACTACCATAAAGGCGGCTAAATATTAAACCTCTATTTTATCGATTCAGAAATTGAACCGGACCAATATATAAATACAAGTTATAGTTATCATAGAAACGCCTACTGCAGAATACGCTCGCCATCGGCCAAATGGATTGAATTCAAATATCCGTTTCCTCGAATATTAACAATTAATCAAGCGATGATTAAAAAGGGCAATAATGAAGTAAACATTAATTTTGTATATAATTGAACAGTAAAACATGTGGTAGAAGCTGGAAACGATTGTTTGTTGAGACGTCTATTGCAGCAGTTCTCAACCGGGGGTCCGCGAAGCAATTTCAGGGGGTCCGCGAGACCTCTAAATTTTTAAAATGATCGATAACCTAATTTTAATTTGAGAAAGCATGAGGCAGTTTCGCACCACAACTGCTAAAACCTCATGACTCATATCATCATAACAATCGTCTGACATTGTTTGTTTTGTGGTATTCATGGTGTTTATCGACTACTTTAGGCACGTACACCAGGCCGATATTCTTCATTATTTTCCGTAACTGCCCACTTATAGCACGGCCCACCTCTAGGCTTTTTGTAAGACACCGCTTACGTGGATGAGGTGGCGTGGAGGAGCCTATAGGTAAACCTCAAACACTTAGGTATCGGAATTCTGAAGTCAACCTCGGTCGGACTCGAACCCGCACCCATTGATGTTGCAGCCGCGGATTATACCACTGCGCTATCTCGCCACTAAGCGTCTGACATGAACTATCGTAGTGTGGAAATTCATTTTCATTGCCAATTTTCCAATAACCTGCTGATACAAACATATTGTTGTTTAGAGACGTATTGTTGGGGTTTGTGGACAAATAAAAATATGGAGATAGTAACGTCAGTCAGGGTGACTTCGTAATGTCTGCGAAACTTTCTCGATTCGAAGTTGTCAGTCTCATCAAATTAGTGTACAGTCGTTTGAAATAAAAATTTCCGAAGTATTTCCCTAATTTGTCCCAATTCAGGGATTGAAACCTCGCCACGAAATCCATTTTATCCGGTGATATACATAACCTCTATTTCCACAGCTTCTTGGAGGTACAGAACTTCAATATACAATTGAGTAGTATATTCATATTGAAATAAACCCGAATAATTTCGGCTGACACTCGTCATAACGGCTGACACTCGTCATAAATCGGACAATGATATACCTGCTCAGCTCGGCTATCAGATTTGGCGCATTCTTATTGCGGATGCCCTATCGACAAGGCTGTTTTTTTTATGAACAAGGAGTGTTTCGTTGCTATCAAAGCATTACGCTCCAACCCTGAAATCCATATCACCAGTTACATTGGTATGCACATGCACTATGCAGCCTTGTCTTGTCTTTCTTAGGTTGGAAAACTTGGATCCATTCTTTGGCCCATTAAATTTGTATATACTTTTAGATTAGGATTTCCATTTGACGGTAGAAATTCTCTGCGGGCCGATCAAAATGCCGTCGCGGGCTGAATCCGACCCACGGTCCGTATGTTGCCCTTCCCTTCGCTATAGATGCTGGACGTGATCTGCTCATAAGATATATGTTTCTTCATTTTGGTGCCATAAATGTGGCGATCACACCAAAAGTGGGCCTATCGTCGGAAGCGTTATGCGTTAATATTGCATTAGCCTCCATCTATCTTTGCGGAAATGGTTTTCGGCACTCCTCGTTAATATCGAAACGAAGACGCGGATTTTCAAGACACGACCACGCACTTCAAGAAATACAGCAGCAAAATTAGCTTTGAAATAATAAAAGTCTACCAATTTATAGATAAATAGTATGATGTTATTTTAAAGAAAAATAATAATTTTGCTGTTTATCACAAGCCTACAGTTTATATTTGCACACGACAGGTGACGGTCGCACCATAATTATGCTAAATTTGAACTAAAACTTGAGGGGGTCCGCGAGGGTCCATGACGGTCAGAAGGGGTCCGCGAAGCCAAAAAGGTTGAGAACCACTGGTCTATTGGCTAATCAATAGATTTGGTGTTCTAGACATGGACGATATGAGGAAGCTAGAAATTGCCAAGTTTGTATCAGTTCCATTGTGGTCAAAGTCCCACCAATTTTAACTACTACTTCACGACTTCACCTCGGCATCAAATGCGCATAGCTACAACACACGCGCGTCCTCGAAGAACAACTATCATATGATCAGGATGGAATACAAGGAAGCGCATAGCTCTAATAAGCAGTATGCCGGACCTGCAGTGCGCAACAGCATCTCGGCGGCTATCCGACATGCATCAAATCGAAACAAATGCAATTTCCACTGAATCAATAGGCTAATAGTCCACCCACAAGATCACCTGACCGCAATCTGACATGTCGACCTCGCCTATAACGGCAAATGATCCATTCATTTTTGTCGCTTACTTTTATGTTTTCCTTTCTTAAATCCAGTGTGCATGCCTTTTATTTAAATGTTGTACATGCCGAAATCAAATTGGGACAAATGCTGAATTACAACTGATTGCATTTTTGATACTATAATGCAAGTAGAATGATGACTCGTCTCTATTGTCCAATGTAATGCCGCACACAATGGATAATGTATTGAACAAGAAAAAGAACCAAGCACTGGACATGGACAATAATGGTCAATTTGAAATCTTGATATACTTGGCATACGACGCGCAGCACGCCTCCATGACGCCAGCACTTCGTTTGGTAGGTTGCGCCTCATTCGCGGGGATTTCAAGCTCGCGTAGTTCAACAGTTTTAACGTCAGTGCCCAACACGCCGCCGAATATGTACAGTTTGTCGGAAAGGTGGACTTTGACATGTCGGCATTGTATCTCTAAATTGTTCAAAATCTGCCATTGCCTCGTCTGTTCTTTTAGGAATTCGACTGTACACGTGACGCCTCCGAGAGCGTACAGAAATTCCTTGTACCAAATGGCTGCCCCGTACGCCCTCCCCTTGATCATCGATGGAGATTGCGAATACTCCTTTTTTTGGAGTATCAATCTTGAAACAGAAGTGCTTTCGTCTGCATCGGTGTATCCTTCCCGTCCGCCCAACACATATACTGACTTTTTATCGCTAGCAACAAAAAATCCATCTGAAAGTCGCATATCCTCGTAATCCACCCTGTGCCCACCAGCAGAGGCTATATCAAACATCTTAGTTGACCGAATGGAGACCATTATCACCCACTTTCCGGTGCAAATAATCTTATTGTACTGTGACTTATCGCGGCCATCGTATTCTTCGTCGCTTTCGTCTTCGTCGTCGCTACCGTTGTCTTCCCCCATTGTCATTACACATCTCCATTCTGTCCCGTTGAAGGCGTGCAAAGAAACACTGTCGCCAACGTAAAGTATTCCGTGATATTCCACAGCCTGACAATGCCGGCCAACAGTTGATGGCAGTTCACCGGCTTTTTCCCACGTCCCATTGCACAAGTCGTATTGGTAAAGCACTTTCGTAGCTGTATTAATCGACGTGATGTGACTCATCGGCGGGATCCTATTCTCAGCGGGAGGTAGCGTGCCTGCGAAGCAATTGCGGATATGTTGCAGGCATTTCAGCGAGCCGTCAATCAGATTCACTGTATAAATTCGCTTTTTAACGATTTCTCGCGGAATGCGTTGTAAATCGATCTTTAGAAATAGATCGTGAAATTGGTTTTTTCTTTCTTCGACATTCGCGTTCGTCCACACCACCAGCCCGGCCCATTTTATGAGCTCGGACGATCGAAACGAACCACTCATCAAATCGAAACAATAATCCATCATCTCGTAATCCAGCAAGTTGATACGGGTAGACTTTACGAGCGCATATAGATTAGCACCAAGAAATGTCAAATCGGCCCATTTAAAGCATCCTTGTTATAGAGACGAGACAAGTTGATCACTTCCGCGAACGTTGTCAGATCGATGTTTTCGGCCAGGAATTCGACGCATAGTTCGGATAGTTTCGGCATCTGCAGCATTTCCGCAGCATCAAGCAGGCCTCTCGCTAATATCTTGGAGATCCCCACAGACCCCAAATAAATGAAGTGGACGCATTGGCTCAAAACCTCGGGAGTCATTGCCGAAGAGAAGTCTATAATTCCGGTGTTGGCTTCGTACGTGTCATTGGAGAACATCCCCCTAAAATATTCCGTGCATGCGGCCAAAACGCATTTATGCGCCATAACTTTGACGTGTCCGCATGTAATGGTGACGTCGCAAAACTCCCCATTTGCTTTTAATTGCGACAACAGATTGCTTTGGTGCGGTTCCGATTTTTTGTAAACGATCGTCATCTCAGATTCCATAATCTATTTACATCCGCCGGCAAGCGTTTGAACCGCGTGTTTCGGATATCGGTCAGGAACATATGGCGGTCACAATGCCGTTGTATGAGAATAAAGAGGAATCTATATAGTGAATGAGTTCTTTAATGCCCGTATTATGAAAAATTTGATAGCACGAGAATTACGTAGTACTCGTATTAAAACGCGATTTAGGACTGACGGAGGTTGGCATTACAAAAATAATCTTAGTCGGCGCCTATCAAATACTCGTTTCAGCTTTAGAACCGGGGAATCGCGTCAGAAAGGTGAGTAATACCTACGGTACCGGTTCGGCACGCTAGCTTATGGTTACTCGAGCTGCTCATTTTTCTAGTTCTGGACAACAATGGTCGGTCACACCTGGCTCGCCTACAAAACAGAAGAGAAGCATTTGTCATTTTCCGATTATTTCAGTCAGACTGATACACGCAATGTTATCGAATATGGATTCTGAGAAGAGGGGAGAAAAGGAGCGAACTATTCAGAATATGAAAAGGAATTATTGGTCAATTTGGTGGCCAGGACACCGAAGTAGTTATATAGATCGCTCGTGATTCGCCATTGTTTCTTATGGGCCCGCTGGTGAGGTGCCGCGAAACTCGTATTGGTGATGGCACCCTTTTGACCCCCCCTTCCGCTGGTGAGGTGCCATGTGTTCTTATGGGATCTCTGGTGATGGCACCCTTTCCGGTATAGGCTTCGTCGGTGATGTGCCGTGAAAACTCGTGTTGGTGATGGCACCCTTTCAGACCCCCTATCGCTCGTGATGTGCCATTGTTTCTTACCAGATCTCTGGTGATGTGTCATTGGTTATTCGCCATGTGTTCTTATGGGTGCGGTCGTGATTCGCCTTTTCGGGTATAGGGCGTGGTCGTGATTCACCGTGAAAACTCGGGGTCGTGACTCACCCTCTTTGCTATAGGCGGTGGCGGCGATTCGCCTGTCGTGTATTCTTACGGGTTCTGTGGTGATTCACCATGTGTTCTTATGGGCGCGGTCGTGATTCGTACTTTCAGGTATCTCTCGCGTGGTGTTGAATATGTACGAGTCGCCAACAATAACCGCACAAACGGAAACGTGGCTTGTTGTGAGGATTTACGCAGTGCGTGCGACAGACGGCGATTCGAATATCAACAATAGTCGCGTTCGCAAACTAACACTTCAAAAAGATGTGAAATATTTGTAAAATCCTACGATCGCTCACAAGATACCACTTCCGGCAAATCGATCTATCACTCAATACACAACCGAAGTTGAATTGTAATTGAATGCGTAAATTTATCACCTCGACATCAAAATTCGAAAACAACAACTTGACGCTTTATGTTCTCACTCTAATTTCATGATAAGTGTAATAAGTGCCGAATAACAGATACATCACCGGCGAGACTTGAATACCAACAAATTGTCACTTATTTCTATTCTAGCCGTAATCCTTTGTGAAGTTAAAGTTCAAAAAGGTGTGAAATAGTTTGCAAAACCCCGCGATCACTGACAAGATAATGTCTCAGACATACCCATCTTTCACGACTTGGTGTCATAGCCATACCGATCGCTCACGCGGTGAAATTTTAGTAATCAGTTTGTCACAGAACTAGATTTCACTGGTAAGATTTAATAAATACCGACTATCAGAACCATCAGTGTGGGTAACTTGAATAGCAACAAATTGTCACTTATTTCCGACGGGAAATTCACTAAACCGCAGTACATTGTGTGATTTTGAAAAACAGATGTTTGCGCTTGCGTTTTGATATGTGCGACCCACTAACTACATCCGTTTTGCGAACACGGCTTGTTGTGAGGATTACGCGCGCGCCCTATATTTCGAATGACCTGCGCGCTGAAGTGCGAAATAGTTTGCTAAATCTAGTAATCAGTCGCAAGGTGTTACTTTAGAAATTAGTTTACCATAGAACCGGCGTAGTCGGTGATTCGAATACCGACAAATTTTCACTTATTTCTGACCCAACCCTAATCCTCTGTGAAGTTGACGCTTATTCAAAAAGGTGTGAAATAATTGTAAAATCCTAACCCGAAACCGATTATTTTGACTTTGGCGTAGTGTGCATTGAAATAGGATTGACAAACATGACTAGCAACTTCCCCACAGTCCCGTTTCGATATTATACACACATTGATTTGAAACAAGTAATGTAACATTACAACTCTATTCCCGATCCAGCTTTCCGTTTGTCAAAGAGACATTTTAACATCTTACCATACTCAAAAGAATTATTCACAACATTAACAAGTGTTTAAAATCTAGTTTTCACTTACTTGGCTATATCAGTACAACTCACAAACTTGAATTAATTCATCTGGTTGTATTCATAGGACCGATAATTTTTATCCAACTGTAAAGGTCGTTATACTATTCTGTAAGACAGAGTATTTATTAAGCGGTGCATATACGATTTGACTTGGGCATATTATATTTTGAGTATACGAGATTTGAGTGTCAGAACAATAACTGAGAATTAAATTATCACAATTGAATCCATATACGACAGCGTGAATTAAATTATCACAATTGAATCCATATACGACAGCGTAAAAGATATTGGGATGTCAGCATCTCTTTACGGTTATAGTTACAACCACATTACCTAATTTACCCGACCAACTCGTCATGATCATTCCCGAAATCAACACAAACATGACTACTGACTTGAGTCAACCACAAAACAGCATCAAGTTTTAAATCCACTTGTAGCTTACGACTTATTTGAATGCGGGTTATGTTTTGTTGTAATTGAGTGTACGGAAATAGTATTACGTCTCGACATCTCACCATCTTACCATACTCAAAGAGTCAACCACGAAAACATTGTCAAGTAAATCCGTTTGTAACTTACCCAACCAACTCAAACAGTATCAGTATGAAAAACAGCCAAACATACACGAATCCATACAATCACTAAAACCTAAAATCCATAACAAGCTTGGTTGTATTCATATCCCTACACATCTTTTTTTATTCAGCTTGAAAAGTCGTTACTATTCTGTAAGATAGAGGAATTACTACGCGGTATATTCTGCAAGACAAACTAATTACTACTCGGTATATTTTGTAAGACAAAAGTAATTACTTCTCAGTGTCGGCGACTTGAGATTAACATAATATGTTTGAGTATACGAGATTTGAAAGTCCGACCAACGTAGTTGAGAATTCATTTCTTACAATCGAACAATGGTGTTATATTCAAAGTTATCATGCTGTGGACATAAGATTGACACATTGATTTGACATATGAGATTTGTAATAGTTGATCATTACTTTATTATTAAATTATTTGCGTTAATTAGACCCGGCGTTATGGTAAATGTTATGACAGCAACAAACTTTTCAGTACCAATGTTATTAAAACATTAAGCTGTAAAACTATGTATGTCTGAAATGTTCTTGATAGGAAAATTACTCCACCTTGGTAAAAATCACTCTGCGTATTACGGATATCAGAAAATATTTCCAGTACCCAAGACTAAAGATGAAACGACAATTTCGTTTGCTGATTAACAACCGGTACAATACTTTATCATCATAATCCGCGGTGAGAATTGAAACACTTTCGCGCATTACCCGGTGTCAAGATATCACACTAGGTGAATTGACATACCGCCGCTTGAATAATACCTAATCCGTTCGCACCATTTCACATACTTTGATCATTACAAAAGTAAATTGTGATATGTTTGTTAGATGCATTCAATTCAACTAGAAGTGTCTGGTACACAACAATCGTAATATCGAAAAAGTACTTGCCACACTGTTATTTGCTAAACGTGTTTTGCATTGTTGTTCATTTGTAGTATTGATTGTTTTTGAACCCCCAAATCATAATTCCCGACATGAAACCAAGCCGCTGAAAGTCGTTACCATCACGAAGATACAATGTGCACGATGTTTGTCAAATGTGTCCTACCTGGCCAACAGAAAACAATTTTCACTCACTCGAAATGAAACCAATGTGATGGTCTCCATTCGATATTTTGTTTGTGTCAAATATACTTTGCAATGAACACATTTGCGTGGTTGAGCTTTGCCATCATCAAGCTGTCATTTGTATCGTTTAATTAACCGACATTTAGCGATTGGTGAACATACCGAACGATACACAGTCACTTCGAAATACTCCGTTGATCGTAATTTCCATCATCATAATAATCGAAGTACAATTGCTTCGAATCGCTAGAGTGGTTGAGCTTTACATCATCAGACTGCCATCTGTACATCAAGAAGACATCCGCCTTGTAACTGGGTCGTTTACCTAACCGAGTTTTATGCACAGTTTGATATTTAGCGATTGCAGAACATACCATTTCGAAATACTGCGTTGATCTCAATTCCTTTGTCGTGATAATCGAAGTATATTTGTTTCGATTTCATAAAAACCAACTTTTCTATGACATGATAAATTTTTGAAAAGTTATACTTAGAAGGTTGGTGCATATCGCGAAAAATAATATACCACCCATATTGATATTGCTACTCCATTGATCGGTATTTTCACGCGAGTCGATTTTCAAATGAGTAAAATTTATTACATGAGTTTCTCCGCTTAATGTAAATGAAAACTCAGTCGTCTTTTAACATCACAAAGACATTGATAAAAAGTAAGCAATCAAACACAACACTTTGTACGACACTAGTTATTGTTCCACACATCTCATTTCATACTAAGTGTATACGAAAGATATTCATGATGCACGAAAATATTCGCTCATGCTACAAACCCGTAGAATGATTGGTGGTGCAAGGCCAGCACAATTGTGGTATCCATCCGAGTTTAGTTAACACAAATTTATTACAACAGAGCCACGTAAACTTTCGTGAAAGAAAAGCATACTCACTTTCAGAGGGTTATGTCAATGCCATAGCAGTAAATCAAAAATATTCCTAACCCTTTGCACACCGGTGACAAATCATACAACAAACATTTTTTGTGAGTCGAATTGTTGTTCAGTGTCAAGTCTACCTGTTGAAAAGTGCATTAAAACAACACAGTCACAATTCAATTAAAACCACGAATCTATTTTCATTTCGTCACATACAGAAAAATAAATTTTCTTTCCCCAACACATACTTGTAACCAATCGCTTTCATTAAACACACAACTCCATAAAAGTATTTACTTTCTACAACATAGACATTCCGATGTAGTCAAGAAATATTAAAACGGACACGACACGACTGAATGTAAGGGGATAGAAGTCTATCGCATCGATTTACATGTGGTCTTCGCTACGGTTTCAAAAAACGAATCATCTATTTTGCATTGGTCGAGACCGAGCGAGTCAGTTACATGTATTCGCGGTAATGATTTTTCTTGTCATATGCGAATGATAGGTTTGCTACTCCGACAAATCAAATCAACAAACAACAACAATCTTCTGACGATCATAATAGCAATTTCATTTGCCACCCCTTCGTAATTGTACACGCACGAAAAGTATATTGTACAACTCGGCAACTACGTTTAACAAGACCAATCACACTACCAGCGTTGAACGCAAGATACCTACCCAAGTCAAAAATATCATACGGGTTTGGACAACTGACGTTTACCTGTGTAAAATTATCATTTTCACTTGGCGATCTATCCTTTCCTAGAGTAACAAACCCTTGTCGTTTACAAATCTATTTTTTTTTCCTACAACAAAAAACTATTTTCACTTGGAAAAATACTTTTACCTAGAGTAACTAATCATTTTCTTTTAAAAATATGTTTTCTCCCTGGGTAACAAACCCTTTTCGTTTGGAAAACTATCATTTACCTGAGTACCAATACCGTTTTCACTTGGCAGTCCGTCGTTTACCTGGCTAAACATATCATTTTCACTTGGAAATCTATTTTTTCCCAGAGTAAGAAACCTTTTTCACTTTGAAATCTATTTTTTCCCTGGGTAACAAACCTTTTTCACTTGGAAATATATTTTTCCCCAGGTAACAAACCTTTTTCGCTTGGAAATATATTTTTCCCTGGGTTACAAACCTTTTTCACTTGGTGGTCCGTCATTTACCTGGATAAAAATATCATTTTCCTTTGGGGGATCTGGCGTTTACCCAGTGTAACAATACATTTTCTCTTGGTCATCTAGCTTTTCCTAGAGTAACAAAACCATTTTCGTTTTGAAAAGTGACAACTACATCGGTCAATTTGATATTTTTTGTATATTGTTACAACGGATAGCGACAAAATATACACCAACAACAACTCCAATACATTTGTGTAATCGCATATTCACTTGTGCTGATGCAGCCCATCAAAACCCTCAGTTACCCACATGTAATGCGCTGTATATCGAAATGCATGTTTTGGAAAATTGGACAATAGGCATCGATAGTTCTGTGATGTCCGGGTTCGTGCTTTGGATTTTCCAGAGTCAAAATGTCTGAATAAAACACCTCCTCGACGACGGTTGGTATGTGGATAACGGGGTTCGGAAGACGGTTGGATTTATGTCACCCATCGCGATAACAATTCCAGGTCGAGTTTTCCCCCCGCATGTTTACTATATTGTGTCTTTATTGGTCAATGTATGTCTCGACATTCAGATTGAAATCGGAAATGATAAAGTATGTAACCGGATCCGGATATCAACTCTGAATCGATAAACCAATGAATAATATTCAAAGTAAACATGTTACATTCCACGAAAAAATACCATCCAGACATACGTCGCGCTTGTTTGCCCACAACAGTATACGCGTAAATGGAGGTGTGTGACATTGCATGCAATGTGTTGGTATACAAACATCGGGGAGTAATCCTTCGATCCACAGACATTATCATAGCCGGTAATTTTGATGCAGATCGAATGTCACCCGATAACAATACCAATAAGCCACATTGCAATGACTCTGAGTCCGCACTATTACATCGATATTTCGACACCGTTCACTGATTTATTCGATGGTGTTATCGTGTTGTAACATTACAAGATAGTCATGATCCTATCTGTAGACGGACCACCCAGATCAATTGGATACATCGGTCAATATCCATCGTGTTGTCGACACCGAAGTTTTCTGCTGAGACTACAGCGTTTGATCTAGGTGAACTATCGAAGTACGGTGCTCGAAATGATTGCAATCAGTCTTTCAGTCACGATCAATGGATGTCGCTACTCCCACATAACGACTCCGGATAAATATCGTGCAAATGTCGGACTGATATTGTGATCCAATAAGGTATGTTTCTGTGGAATGAAGACTGCAATCGTACACCACAATAGAACACTACCTCGTGATTTCACACGCAATCATAAAACACACTTTCGTAAGGGTCTAGCTCGTCCGGTGACATTTCGAAACGGTCGTCACCACAAGAGATCGGGGTTGGTCTCGTCATATCGGAGCATTTTGAAACGACATCGTCACAAGTCTATTGACGTCGATTCAGTTGGTCATGTCAATCCGTTTCACAATCCACCGTTTTTCAACTCCCCGCACCATAGTGTTACGACACAGACAAGAAGCGTCGGTGGAAATAATAAAACACGGAAAGCACACTTTGGTGTTATTTGACATGGATTTTACACCCGACGAACCTCACATTCGAGCGATGCATTGGAATGACGCTTGTATTATTGATGTAGAAGGAACAGAAATGTATCGATTTATTGGTTTCGTACGTATCCAACAAAAATCTGGGTATATGATTGTGCATGGTTCGCATATTTGACTGTGAACGCTCTATTGGTATATGCTGTATAGTTCACTTTCACCGTCGTGCGAATAACCCATGTTACGGTTCGGTGTTTGTGTGTCTGTATGTCACGCTTCAGATTGACTCAGAGTCATTGCAATGTGGCTTATTGGTATTGTTATCGGGTGACATTCGATCTGCATCAAAATTACCGGCTATGATAATGTCTGTGGATCGAAGGATTACTCCCCGATGTTTGTATACCAACACATTGCATGCAATGTCACACACCTCCATTTACGCGTATACTGTTGTGGGCAAACAAGCGCGACGTATGTCTGGATGGTATTTTTTCGTGGAATGTAACATGTTTACTTTGAATATTGTTCATTGGTTTATCGATTCAGAGTTGATATCCGGATCCGGTTACATACTTTATCATTTCCGATTTTAATCTGAATGTCGAGACATACATTGACCAATAAAGACACAATATAGTAAACATGCGGGGGGAAAACTCGACCTGGAATTGTTATCGCGATGGGTGACATAAATCCAACCGTCTTCCGAACCCCGTTATCCACATACCAACCGTCGTCGAGGAGGTGTTTTATTCAGACATTTTGACTCTGGAAAATCCAAAGCACGAACCCGGACATCACAGAACTATCGATGCCTATTGTCCAATTTTCCAAAACATGCATTTCGATATACAGCGCATTACATGTGGGTAACTGAGGGTTTTGATGGGCTGCATCAGCACAAGTGAATATGCGATTACACAAATGTATTGGAGTTGTTGTTGGTGTATATTTTGTCGCTATCCGTTGTAACAATATACAAAAAATATCAAATTGACCGATGTAGTTGTCACTTTTCAAAACGAAAATGGTTTTGTTACTCTAGGAAAAGCTAGATGACCAAGAGAAAATGTATTGTTACACTGGGTAAACGCCAGATCCCCCAAAGGAAAATGATATTTTTATCCAGGTAAATGACGGACCACCAAGTGAAAAAGGTTTGTAACCCAGGGAAAAATATATTTCCAAGCGAAAAAGGTTTGTTACCTGGGGAAAAATATATTTCCAAGTGAAAAAGGTTTGTTACCCAGGGAAAAAATAGATTTCAAAGTGAAAAAGGTTTCTTACTCTGGGAAAAAATAGATTTCCAAGTGAAAATGATATGTTTAGCCAGGTAAACGACGGACTGCCAAGTGAAAACGGTATTGGTACTCAGGTAAATGATAGTTTTCCAAACGAAAAGGGTTTGTTACCCAGGGAGAAAACATATTTTTAAAAGAAAATGATTAGTTACTCTAGGTAAAAGTATTTTTCCAAGTGAAAATAGTTTTTTGTTGTAGGAAAAAAAAATAGATTTGTAAACGACAAGGGTTTGTTACTCTAGGAAAGGATAGATCGCCAAGTGAAAATGATAATTTTACACAGGTAAACGTCAGTTGTCCAAACCCGTATGATATTTTTGACTTGGGTAGGTATCTTGCGTTCAACGCTGGTAGTGTGATTGGTCTTGTTAAACGTAGTTGCCGAGTTGTACAATATACTTTTCGTGCGTGTACAATTACGAAGGGGTGGCAAATGAAATTGCTATTATGATCGTCAGAAGATTGTTGTTGTTTGTTGATTTGATTTGTCGGAGTAGCAAACCTATCATTCGCATATGACAAGAAAAATCATTACCGCGAATACATGTAACTGACTCGCTCGGTCTCGACCAATGCAAAATAGATGATTCGTTTTTTGAAACCGTAGCGAAGACCACATGTAAATCGATGCGATAGACTTCTATCCCCTTACATTCAGTCGTGTCGTGTCCGTTTTAATATTTCTTGACTACATCGGAATGTCTATGTTGTAGAAAGTAAATACTTTTATGGAGTTGTGTGTTTAATGAAAGCGATTGGTTACAAGTATGTGTTGGGGAAAGAAAATTTATTTTTCTGTATGTTGCAGCAATTAGAGCTTATTGTCTCTGATGATCTGTATAAAAGTACAGCTAACCAATCGTCTTGGTGCTCGGCTATACAATACTTATCTCGAGAAGCTGTTGCCTTGGGTGAAGTTCTTCGTACCAGATATATGCTCAATACAATGGTTTATTCGACGTTGATGCAGTAGTAGCGTATAGAGTCTCAATCATAATAAAGGTAATCTCTAACACGTGTTACCTACACTTATATAGAAGTCTCGACTCTCTAGTAATCACAACGAGAAGTAGTTTCTTATTCGAGACATAGTGAAATATCATGGGCGAGTGATCACAGCGTTATCACTGCATTATCTCTACTTGAAAAGGGAATTAATTAGGAATAATTAAGGGAAAAGCCAATTAGATTATACGACCATGAATGACAAAATCGATTTACTATGTCGAATACAAGTTTTGGTACAGAAAGGTCACCCCGTCCCCATTAAAAAAAAAGAGATCGGTTAGTAACAATTACGAGTAAAGACTTAATTTCAACGACCATTTAGTAATCACATGAAATGTTGTCAACAACTACAATGAATTAGGCCTATACAGTTTCAGTTTTAGTATGAGTATTGCAAGAGCAAGGTTTTATACTGCTTTTCTAATATACAAGTTATCCTAATTGGAATAACACAAAGCAATTTAATCCTAAGCAAAAAGTAAGCCTAATCAAATACAAATTCATCCACGTGACAGCCCAAATCATCATGAGTGGTACCGCCGCTGTTCACGTGAAGGCAGAATTCACTTCGGTTCGTGGCCGGTATATATACAAGAGTGGCCAGTTCAAACATTGCAATATCTCGATCGATATTGTACGCGTAACTTCAGTTTCGGGCCGTGGCCCATATGCACCAGTGTGTTCCTGGTCAGTGAAATCCGTACAAAATCTCGATCGATAATGTACATGTGTTTCCGGCGTACAACTTGCTACTCAACTCGTGTGTGCCTGCACTGTTGTGCACGTGCAGGTTCCTGTGGGGTCTGGCATCGTCTGCGATTCATCATTGTCTGATTGACACAGACTTCAGCGTATATATAGCGTATATATAGCTCACGCTGTGCGGGGTTGAAGATACGACGTGGCTACGTACGCGTGTTGGCGCTAAAGTGCCGGCCAATGATTGCAGAGGTGGGATATCTTCGGGCGATCGGTCGCGGTATATCGATGTCGTTTCGTCGGTGGAATAGCGGCGAACTGTTGCTGTCAATTGTTGCAGTGCGACCGCACGTGGTTTCAGAATCGTCCCGAAGTATATTGCCAGGTCGTTGTTGAATTGGTCGAAAGCGTTTTGATGACTTTGCACATATGAGTAGAGCATGGTACGCCGGAACGCGGAAGTGTGGACGACGGACACGTATATTTTCATCAATTCTGTAAAAACCTCACGACAGCATGACGAAGAAAGGGAATATACTAGCACGATTATAACTAGCACAAAATATCAATACATGCATGAAATAAAACACAAAGCCTATCAATAAGCAACCAGTCAGAGAAGGCACCGAATTTAGCAAGGTGTCAACAATATCAGAAACAATTAAAGAAATAATAAGGCACGCTGTTCCTACAGCGATGCAAGGCAAGAGTTACTCACCGTGACTTCAATCACTGGAAGCTACGAATAAAAATGCGGGAAGCCGTGCTAAAAATTTGCACGTGGTGAGGGAAATTTAGAAAAAAATAACAGGAAGTCTGCCAGCAACTAGACGGCGCTTAGGGGTGACGGGAAAAGTCCGCGTAATCTAAAACAAATGAAGGATTTATTAGAAATGTAAGTGAGTAATTACAATATCTGTCAAACTCACATTGATCATGGCAAGATGTTATCATATACAGAGGAGTGAGAGGGCTGTTATGCGTCTGTAAATATATGAAAGCTGAAAGGCCTATGAAATCCCTTTTTGAAATGCCGTCATACTACCATTACTCAATGTGGAGTTACGAATGGGTTCTTTGAATGAAAGATGCGTCATTATGGACGATCGGTAAAAGTACAATATTCGGGCAAATTAGCATAATTCCGGTTAGATAATAATGGTGGAACCGAATGATGATTTCAGGCGATTATATGCTGAACAAGAAATTTGTATTGCAAAATTACACTTCCTTGCTAAAGCGTTACGAAATTTAAGAAACCGTTGTGTTTAGAATCAGCGGAACATGCACGTGCACGTGGCGATATAATCGAAAGCTGAAAACCACATAGCGTTTTGTGATAAGGTTTCCGTTAACGCATCAAAAATAAATTTCCGAACTAGAGTATTTCGTAATATTCACGGTCCGTTATCTATGAATCCAAACCAATGTACGCTGTTCAGTTATTATTCGACTGAACAAGATATGACATATTAAATAGCGAATTTTATAATAGGTCTAGTGCTGAGATAAGAACATCACGGCCGTAATGTTAATAATATTTAAAGTCACCGATAACACCTTAACTTAGCGGAGGCCATTAAGCTATGAAGGTTGATAAAAATGCGTTGTAGGCATAAAGGATGCCGCTCGACATTACATTCAATGGATATAAATCCGACACGAGACTGCGGTACTGGTCAAAGGTTCTATCGTATAGACACAGGAATGATCGCAAAGAGGCCCGCCTTAGCCCCGGTCCGTTCAATCTGCAGGTTTGTTCGGACCAGGAAGCGTTATGCTCTGAACTTCTTCATCCCGCCTCTACACGCACCCGGGTCGAACGAATGCCAGCCCCCGATTTCTCGCATCTCAATTCAATATACAATGAGAGTTGCCGTGTAATTGCATAAATCGGTGATATTTTCTCAGTAAATGTGGGACATAATTCCATTCTTAGCGTATGGTAATCCCATAAGATATAGTGCTTAACGAATTCAACGATTGTGGGATAAGTTAATTTGATCTGTGCACAAGATAAATCCCATATTAACGAATTCAAGCAAAAGATACCAAGACCTAATTCACATTCGACCATATCTTAGCGTAATATTTTGGTGGGAAATCATAGATTAGTGACACAGGTAACGCGTATTGAATGTAATGCGCTTCATTTTGTCAACAACCAAAGTCATTTGCCTTTGCGCGTCAGTCATATATTGTCTCAGAATTGCTGAGCTATCATTTACTGACGGCGCGACACAATTTTGAACGGGAAGGCGATTAGATTCTTGCGGTTCGACGATAGTCGAATTTTTCGCAATGTGCGCTGATAGCCCCGGCTGTCCGGAGAAAATGGCGTCGTTATTTTGACCAATTTTAGCAATTAGATTAATTTTTGCTTCGCCTAAATACGTAGGCTCGTTTATAGCAAAGCTGATAGGAAAAGCGTGCCCAATTCTTTCATCGGCAATACCGAGTAAAGCAACTTCGTGCTTAACATCTTTAGCGTGACCGATTTCAGAGTCTAGTACCATCTCAGCTGGTTGCATAGTTTTACTCGCCATTTAGACACTTTAGTGAACACTTGTCTATGACAAATATCGAATATGTTACGACAAAACAACAATAACACTTCAAAAATCACTAACACATACACAATTTAATAGGGTCAGCTGTCATGATCGTTTTCAACAGAAATTGACAATTAAAAACGTGTACCGTGTTCGTCCGTGAAGAATGTCCTTGTCGTCGATAGCAAAAACGTCAGTCTCAGTATTGAAGTTGTATACCCGAACGACTTTCTCAGGGCCCATGCAGCAATTAGAGCTTATTGTCTCTGATGATCTGTATAAAAGTACAGCTAACCAATCGTCTTGGTGCTCGGCTATACAATACTTATCTCGAGAAGCTGTTGCCTTGGGTGAAGTTCTTCGTACCAGATATATGCTCAATACAATGGTTTATTCGACGTTGATGCAGTAGTAGCGTATAGAGTCTCAATCATAATAAAGGTAATCTCTAACACGTGTTACCTACACTTATATAGAAGTCTCGACTCTCTAGTAATCACAACGAGAAGTAGTTTCTTATTCGAGACATAGTGAAATATCATGGGCGAGTGATCACAGCGTTATCACTGCAATGTGACGAAATGAAAATAGATTCGTGGTTTTAATTGAATTGTGACTGTGTTGTTTTAATGCACTTTTCAACAGGTAGACTTGACACTGAACAACAATTCGACTCACAAAAAATGTTTGTTGTATGATTTGTCACCGGTGTGCAAAGGGTTAGGAATATTTTTGATTTACTGCTATGGCATTGACATAACCCTCTGAAAGTGAGTATGCTTTTCTTTCACGAAAGTTTACGTGGCTCTGTTGTAATAAATTTGTGTTAACTAAACTCGGATGGATACCACAATTGTGCTGGCCTTGCACCACCAATCATTCTACGGGTTTGTAGCATGAGCGACTATTTTCGTGCATCATGAATATCTTTCGTATACACTTAGTATGAAATGAGATGTGTGGAACAATAACTAGTGTCGTACAAAGTGTTGTGTTTGATTGCTTACTTTTTATCAATGTCTTTGTGATGTTAAAAGACGACTGAGTTTTCATTTACATTAAGCGGAGAAACTCATGTAATAAATTTTACTCATTTGAAAATCGACTCGCGTGAAAATACCGATCAATGGAGTAGCAATATCAATATGGGTGGTATATTATTTTTCGCGATATGCACCAACCTTCTAAGTATAACTTTTCAAAAATTTATCATGTCATAGAAAAGTTGGTTTTTATGAAATCGAAACAAATATACTTCGATTATCACGACAAAGGAATTGAGATCAACGCAGTATTTCGAAATGGTATGTTCTGCAATCGCTAAATATCAAACTGTGCATAAAACTCGGTTAGGTAAACGACCCAGTTACAAGGCGGATGTCTTCTTGATGTACAGATGGCAGTCTGATGATGTAAAGCTCAACCACTCTAGCGATTCGAAGCAATTGTACTTCGATTATTATGATGATGGAAATTACGATCAACGGAGTATTTCGAAGTGACTGTGTATCGTTCGGTATGTTCACCAATCGCTAAATGTCGGTTAATTAAACGATACAAATGACAGCTTGATGATGGCAAAGCTCAACCACGCAAATGTGTTCATTGCAAAGTATATTTGACACAAACAAAATATCGAATGGAGACCATCACATTGGTTTCATTTCGAGTGAGTGAAAATTGTTTTCTGTTGGCCAGGTAGGACACATTTGACAAACATCGTGCACATTGTATCTTCGTGATGGTAACGACTTTCAGCGGCTTGGTTTCATGTCGGGAATTATGATTTGGGGGTTCAAAAACAATCAATACTACAAATGAACAACAATGCAAAACACGTTTAGCAAATAACAGTGTGGCAAGTACTTTTTCGATATTACGATTGTTGTGTACCAGACACTTCTAGTTGAATTGAATGCATCTAACAAACATATCACAATTTACTTTTGTAATGATCAAAGTATGTGAAATGGTGCGAACGGATTAGGTATTATTCAAGCGGCGGTATGTCAATTCACCTAGTGTGATATCTTGACACCGGGTAATGCGCGAAAGTGTTTCAATTCTCACCGCGGATTATGATGATAAAGTATTGTACCGGTTGTTAATCAGCAAACGAAATTGTCGTTTCATCTTTAGTCTTGGGTACTGGAAATATTTTCTGATATCCGTAATACGCAGAGTGATTTTTACCAAGGTGGAGTAATTTTCCTATCAAGAACATTTCAGACATACATAGTTTTACAGCTTAATGTTTTAATAACATTGGTACTGAAAAGTTTGTTGCTGTCATAACATTTACCATAACGCCGGGTCTAATTAACGCAAATAATTTAATAATAAAGTAATGATCAACTATTACAAATCTCATATGTCAAATCAATGTGTCAATCTTATGTCCACAGCATGATAACTTTGAATATAACACCATTGTTCGATTGTAAGAAATGAATTCTCAACTACGTTGGTCGGACTTTCAAATCTCGTATACTCAAACATATTATGTTAATCTCAAGTCGCCGACACTGAGAAGTAATTACTTTTGTCTTACAAAATATACCGAGTAGTAATTAGTTTGTCTTGCAGAATATACCGCGTAGTAATTCCTCTATCTTACAGAATAGTAACGACTTTTCAAGCTGAATAAAAAAAGATGTGTAGGGATATGAATACAACCAAGCTTGTTATGGATTTTAGGTTTTAGTGATTGTATGGATTCGTGTATGTTTGGCTGTTTTTCATACTGATACTGTTTGAGTTGGTTGGGTAAGTTACAAACGGATTTACTTGACAATGTTTTCGTGGTTGACTCTTTGAGTATGGTAAGATGGTGAGATGTCGAGACGTAATACTATTTCCGTACACTCAATTACAACAAAACATAACCCGCATTCAAATAAGTCGTAAGCTACAAGTGGATTTAAAACTTGATGCTGTTTTGTGGTTGACTCAAGTCAGTAGTCATGTTTGTGTTGATTTCGGGAATGATCATGACGAGTTGGTCGGGTAAATTAGGTAATGTGGTTGTAACTATAACCGTAAAGAGATGCTGACATCCCAATATCTTTTACGCTGTCGTATATGGATTCAATTGTGATAATTTAATTCACGCTGTCGTATATGGATTCAATTGTGATAATTTAATTCTCAGTTATTGTTCTGACACTCAAATCTCGTATACTCAAAATATAATATGCCCAAGTCAAATCGTATATGCACCGCTTAATAAATACTCTGTCTTACAGAATAGTATAACGACCTTTACAGTTGGATAAAAATTATCGGTCCTATGAATACAACCAGATGAATTAATTCAAGTTTGTGAGTTGTACTGATATAGCCAAGTAAGTGAAAACTAGATTTTAAACACTTGTTAATGTTGTGAATAATTCTTTTGAGTATGGTAAGATGTTAAAATGTCTCTTTGACAAACGGAAAGCTGGATCGGGAATAGAGTTGTAATGTTACATTACTTGTTTCAAATCAATGTGTGTATAATATCGAAACGGGACTGTGGGGAAGTTGCTAGTCATGTTTGTCAATCCTATTTCAATGCACACTACGCCAAAGTCAAAATAATCGGTTTCGGGTTAGGATTTTACAATTATTTCACACCTTTTTGAATAAGCGTCAACTTCACAGAGGATTAGGGTTGGGTCAGAAATAAGTGAAAATTTGTCGGTATTCGAATCACCGACTACGCCGGTTCTATGGTAAACTAATTTCTAAAGTAACACCTTGCGACTGATTACTAGATTTAGCAAACTATTTCGCACTTCAGCGCGCAGGTCATTCGAAATATAGGGCGCGCGCGTAATCCTCACAACAAGCCGTGTTCGCAAAACGGATGTAGTTAGTGGGTCGCACATATCAAAACGCAAGCGCAAACATCTGTTTTTCAAAATCACACAATGTACTGCGGTTTAGTGAATTTCCCGTCGGAAATAAGTGACAATTTGTTGCTATTCAAGTTACCCACACTGATGGTTCTGATAGTCGGTATTTATTAAATCTTACCAGTGAAATCTAGTTCTGTGACAAACTGATTACTAAAATTTCACCGCGTGAGCGATCGGTATGGCTATGACACCAAGTCGTGAAAGATGGGTATGTCTGAGACATTATCTTGTCAGTGATCGCGGGGTTTTGCAAACTATTTCACACCTTTTTGAACTTTAACTTCACAAAGGATTACGGCTAGAATAGAAATAAGTGACAATTTGTTGGTATTCAAGTCTCGCCGGTGATGTATCTGTTATTCGGCACTTATTACACTTATCATGAAATTAGAGTGAGAACATAAAGCGTCAAGTTGTTGTTTTCGAATTTTGATGTCGAGGTGATAAATTTACGCATTCAATTACAATTCAACTTCGGTTGTGTATTGAGTGATAGATCGATTTGCCGGAAGTGGTATCTTGTGAGCGATCGTAGGATTTTACAAATATTTCACATCTTTTTGAAGTGTTAGTTTGCGAACGCGACTATTGTTGATATTCGAATCGCCGTCTGTCGCACGCACTGCGTAAATCCTCACAACAAGCCACGTTTCCGTTTGTGCGGTTATTGTTGGCGACTCGTACATATTCAACACCACGCGAGAGATACCTGAAAGTACGAATCACGACCGCGCCCATAAGAACACATGGTGAATCACCACAGAACCCGTAAGAATACACGACAGGCGAATCGCCGCCACCGCCTATAGCAAAGAGGGTGAGTCACGACCCCGAGTTTTCACGGTGAATCACGACCACGCCCTATACCCGAAAAGGCGAATCACGACCGCACCCATAAGAACACATGGCGAATAACCAATGACACATCACCAGAGATCTGGTAAGAAACAATGGCACATCACGAGCGATAGGGGGTCTGAAAGGGTGCCATCACCAACACGAGTTTTCACGGCACATCACCGACGAAGCCTATACCGGAAAGGGTGCCATCACCAGAGATCCCATAAGAACACATGGCACCTCACCAGCGGAAGGGGGGGTCAAAAGGGTGCCATCACCAATACGAGTTTCGCGGCACCTCACCAGCGGGCCCATAAGAAACAATGGCGAATCACGAGCGATCTATATAACTACTCACCGATTTTGTTGGATAAATCGACCGCTCGATCCATATGCAATGTCAAGGAGTCAGCTTGGAAACAAATTCAAATGGACTTCAATATTGATAGAAATACAAGAAATGTCAGTGATTGGACGAAGCTCCGAGCTCTATACAAAAACCTTAAGGCAAAGGCGGCCAAACAAATGACGGATATCAATAAAGAAAATTTCAAGACTGGAGGTGGGCCGTTCAAGGATCACGATTTATCTCCAATTTCAAATAAGGTTTGTAAGCCAACTTCCTTTCGGTGTGAAGCGGTTCTTTCTGAAAATTGCTAGTCTAGTTTCTCGTTTTGAATAGTGCGATTCCATTTCCAGCTGCTTGCAATGGAGCTCGCTCAATTCAATCCAACATTACCAGACTCTGAGTTGGACACAGACACAGAAAGAGCTTCTTTTCCTCAGTTTGGTGGGTTCATTGCAAGTACAGAAAAAGGTTGGTAATCAGAAGCTCAGCTGAACAGTCCTTTCAGCGTTAGATACTATTCGTGTACCGAATCACAATAGTTTACTATAGTTCGTATGCACTCCAGCAGAGATGCGAGCACTCGTGAGTTTGAGCATATGCAATTATGCATGCGAAGATTCGAGTGATGCAGTAATCTTGAGAGAACATTTACAAAAACTTGGTACTAAAGTGATAACATGCACATGCCAATTGCATATATATATGTGTCCGAATACACAGATATGCCTGCTTGCATCTCTGTGAGTCTGTGTAATGCATAGAAAATGGATATATAGCATATAGGGGTCCATAGTCTACTTTCTTATTCACTCACCCTTATCATCAACAATCAGGGCTCCCCATAAACATGTCAAAATTTATGGCTTTGTAATTGATTCAGTGTTAGTTGACCGTTTAAGCATTTGTTACCCTAACGCATCATTTATCTGTTCATCTCATGGAAAATACATTATACATGTGTCACCAAGTATCATCTCATGGAAAGTACATGTGTCACCAAGTATGTCTTGTTTGATTTCAGATGAATTGATCACACTGACAGCTGAGGTGTTGTCTCCGTCGAGCACAGCACCTGCTGACGACTCGCTACTATCTACTGAGTCGAGCAGACATCCCATCTCTTCGAAATCATTAAGAATGTATGCCACTACTCCGGAGAAACAAGCTTCTCACAAGATACCAGGTAGGGATGGTGTGAACGTGAGGTTCACGTTCGCGTTCCGTGTGTGAACCTCAGAAATTTAGAGGTTCGCGTTCACAAACGAACCCGTGTAGGTTCTGCACTGTGAACCTTTTTCATATATTACAATTTTCACTTCATTATAATAATTTCTTTGGTTGAAATTTATTGCATTTCAACTGCAAGCCACTCTATGCATGGCGTTGACAGCATAAAAAAATCAACACTAAACGAGCATGCACTTTGACGATCAAATGATCTGATACCAGATCAATCTTCTGTGGATTCAAAAATATTGTACATAAAATCGAGGCACATCAAAGGTGCAATAGCTGGAATATTATAACCCGATATTTTTACGATGTCATGATGCATCGTCTTGCATGATGTCTATAACTCATTATTTTAACAAATTATGCCCGCCACAAAAACAATTTTTTCAAATATTTGAAAATGTTATCTTTTTCCTAATCAAACGTGAATAGTACAAAGGGAATTACATTTTCACGATGTTTGTGGAATGCCTGTCTGCAAGGTCCCGTTAAATAGGACCTAGCTGGAAATTATATATTGCACGTCCCTATTATTGATGCTGCGGCCCGCGGCATCAACAAAAAGTAGCAAATTGACCCGCGAGCACATTTGAGTTTGAGACCTCTAGTTTAAAACACGTTTTAAACCAGGGGTCTCCAACACGCGGCCCGCGGGCCGCATGCGGCCCGCGAGGTCATATTTTGCGGCCCGCGACCTGATTTGAAATTTCGGAAGAAGGCTTAGTAAAGTATTTTGAAATGCTGAAATTGATTTCATTTTTTTAAACATATTGTTGTTGTTGTTCAAAGTAAGTTATTCTCCTGTGTCCAATATCACTATTCCTCACTAGCTGATACGGCTTCGGCGATTGCATTATCATTCCATGGAGGAAGAACTTGTTGATATGACCATTCATATTTTCTTGACGGGCAATGGCCCACCACTGCCGAGACCGAGTCGCTTAGAAAACGACTTCGGGCTCCTCAAAAGATCAAACTTTACGAGGAGATAGTTTTCCAGCAAGAACTGTGTCCAGGCCATCCGCAGCCAATCTACGACAGTAGAAGAAACGAATTGACTCCCTAATTATTGAGAGATTTGAATTATTCTTGAAATATTCTCCGCGCTGCACGCGGTTCGATGCGAGTTTGGTTCCGATTTTAATATAGTAGTGTGCTTATTGTTATCTGAGCCGTACAGTACAGATGCGAACAGCAGAGGAAATTGATGCGCCACATAAAGAAATACCTATTAGTAATCGTGTTCTCCTCGTGAAGGAAATTTGTTTCTGGTAGGCATACGTTTGGGCAAATCCAATATATTTCCACTATACCGACAATCCTGATGTGAGATAGCAACATGTAACAAAGGGGACTAATAACAATTCGCCCACGCAAAATGCAGCACAGCATTGATAACTTCGCTAAATGTTTGAACACACCCCCTGCATCAACTCTACCGGTGAATCTGATGACATGGGCTGAAAAGGATAAATATTTGATAGTAAGGAAAATGGACGTAGTTTATTTTTGTCCTTGATGTTTTTTGCGGCATATACACCGACTCATGATACACATGCACACGATCTGCGCATGCATATGCATACCATGAGTGCATGATGTGCATATGCCGCTGGACAAGGAAGGTACATATATAGCCTTGTATGGCTTTCTAAGTCTTTCACCACCTCTCCACACTATCCCATTATTGCATGAGCATCAAGCGGGGAAGTCATGGATACCAGTTTTACTGATCAGGTCTTTGGTCTGACCCGGCCGGGGATCGAGCCCACGACCTACCGATCAAGAAGCCGGACGCTTTACCATTACGCTATCTCGTCGATAATAGGTGAATAATAAGTAATAGGTGAAACTATACTGATATTAATGACGAAATTTCTCATGGTTGCGGAAAAATTTTCGCGCTTCGCGCGTCTACAAAACGAATCCCTTGACTATTCATAACATGACTACTCGCGATTTCGGTGTGCATAGTAAGCCGATATGAGTAAATAGATTAGTTTAGAGTTCACCGGCAACGGACAATGGACATGAAACTGCGTTGCCTATTATTATCTCCGTATTGAAGTCATGCGGCCCGCGGCCTCTACGAATTTCGAAAATTGGCCCGCGACTCATTTTGAGTTGGCGACCCCTGTATTTAAACAAAGTGTTTTAAACAAACATTTGTTTTAAATGCAGCCTTAAATACAATAGTATTTTACAATGGGCGTCTTGGATAAGGTGTGACCAAAATTTACATCCGTCCAGCAAGAGTTTGAACCGCGTATTTCGAATATCGGTCAGGAACATATGGCGGACACAATGCTGTTGCATGAGAATAAAGGGGAATCTATATAGTGTATGAGTTCTTTAAATCTGCGAAGCACACCACGGAATGGTAATTGAGGTATCTCGCTTCGACATATACTGCCACGCAAGTTCCAAACATCTGAAGCAGGCGACATATCGCTTCGTCGTTCGGAAAGAGCATTATCAAACATTATTCGTGAAAACTCGAATCGATCTATTAATCTGAATCGAGTTATCGCGAAGTATTATGAGAGCCTTCAATCCGTCTATCATATTATGCTCATTTCCAAAAGCTATTTAGCCATTTCCATAACCTATAAGCCGCAACAATGTAGGTCTATAACGCCTATCTATCAAAATATGTTACCATAGTTGTGACCAAATATAAAACGTTGTGTCTTAAAATCAACGCTCCGTAATACTGTAGAAACACATATGCTGGTATAAAGTTGTAAACCTCTTACAGGTATTGTTACGGTGAGATATCATGTAAATACATTGCAAATCTTTTGAATTGAATCCCTAATGAAAGTATGGATAAATATTCAAATTATTCGACCGCACTGGCACTGACGGCACATGGCGCAACTTCCTATTTCTTCTCACAAACAAATCTATGTCACAGGATGTTTGTATAGGTAGTTTTACATGAATAACAAATTTTTGAATGAAATAAAAAAACGTCGATAAATGTTAGGCGTAGTGATCTGTGGTTATGGCGTAGGACACCTTTCCACGTTTTCTTTGCACATTCGGTAGATTCTGTGATACTCTGCTTTCACCACGAGATTTATACCAATAGGCCTTTTGCAGGACTTCGATCACGTGACTAGATACGCATAGCAACAACAAATTGGTTAGCAAGCTACTTTCTCGCGCACCTGCTTCAGTGCTAAATATCGCACAGTGTACTGTTGATTTCTGGTTGTAAACGTTTCGGAAATTTGTTGTAGAAGTCATCAGAGATTTACCTATGCTAGATGTCAATACTGTACAACGCACATAGAATGATATCGTCAGAATTACGCAGAAATCAGTCGTTAACGTAGCCGTATTTCGGATACAGTATATTATCGTTTTCGGGCTGTAAACGTTCGCAAGTGTCATGGAGATGCGCAAGGATTCAAATATATTGGATGTCTTTGATTCATGAACTATGTAAACTCCTTGCGTCAAAATGATCAACATTGTAGCCGTTATTTGGTAGTCAACTATGATTTTATGACACAAAATTCGACATTGCAGGACATTGACTGCGTGATATTTATTGCAGCATTAAGTTAGGTGTGGATAGTATACTATAGTTGCATTGTAGCGGTAGTTGGTAATCATTGCAGCATTTTGATGATTCATATCGATTGCAATATATATAGGATACTGCTATTTTTAAGCCTAAGAGACAATGACTGCCAGTGCCAGTACGTTGATGTGTTATGAATTCATGCAATGTGCTACATACCATATATATATTAAATATCCTAAGCTATTGTATGACTTCTCAGTTGAACAATTCAAAATATTTAGACCTCTACACACACCTATATTACAAGTTATTGATCATTCTGTCATGCTGCCAAGTGCCACTACCCGAAGGAAAATGATCATCAGCTCCAATTGAGGGTGAAACAAACTGTCCCGGGGCCTGGATTACTTGATTGATTGCCTGGATTGGATTACTTCACTCTATGGCACAGTGCAAATATCTTGAGTTTCAAGACATATGGCTATACCACATGTATAAGGATTAATGATCTGATGGATTATCCCAAGAGAGCCGAACATAGGCAACTAAGAAATTGATGATGCCCTCGTCAAGAATTCAGCCTGGAGCCAATTATTATCACCACATAAAATTTGGTCATGTGGTGGAAGGCAGCGTGGTTTCATGCCAACAGAAAATGTCAGCAGATGATCTGACCACTGACTAACTGTCCTGAACTTCTTTCCCGATGTTGATGTCTGCTTTGAAAATGATATTTCATTTGTGTACAGCAAGACAAGCGCTCTTCCGTGGATGCTATGAATATGTCTAGACAAGTGGCTATGGAGGTAGAAGAAAATACATAGGCATAACAGTCTCGGCAGTTATTGAACTTGATAAGGTTAACATCCATTTTTCTTCAACTATTTCTTATGCTCTGGGTATCGAATGCACAAAAATTGATAAATCGATCTTTTTTGCAAGTTTTTTTGTAAATTCAATGAATCAAAGAATATCATAAGTTCAGAATATTACGGAGTCAATGCGAAAGAAACAATGTTAGTCGTCTTTAGAGGATGTTTCTGAGTTGGTTGATCCAATACACAGAGGGGGTCAGCCGCGAAGTACTATTTTATCTGAGTACTAGCGTCATTATGAGTTTATGATACTTCCACTTCTACTTGACACTTTTTAGGTAGTACTTTTTTGTCAGGTTTGGGATTTTGTCAACTAGAATGTAGCTTTGGCGCATGATTGCATCCCCTTCAAGCGTGAGGTTGAACTGGGCAAAATAGCCCCAGTACCACGGAAACTAAATTAATTTTTGAAAATTGCACTTATTTGTGGTGTCATCACCCTTTTGCGTTGATCAAGAAGATGCAACATGCAATGTTTACAGTTGTCACATGGCATCAATTTCTAAAACTAAGTGACCCTCAACCAAATCTACTTCATGTAACGAATTTCTTGACCGCTTTTCAGAAATTCATTTCTACTTCCACTTAAAGTACTTTGGACATGTCCTGGAAGTAATTAGTGCTACTTGTACTGGAGTATAAATTAAGGCATTACTTCTACTCGGTTCCCAACAATGACCACGTTGACCACGTCTGGGTATAGGATGACCGATATTGTCACTGCGTTTGAGCTGCTCTAAGAGTTATATGATAGTTACTTCCCTTAGTTCGCTAAATATCGCACATATGTGACATCAACTATTTATCAAAATCGAGTGTGATTTGCCAAATCCACTTCAATCGCAGTTGCGAAGTAGTGGTTATAAAATTGGCATTGTATAAGGCAACAATAAAGTGCACTGATTTGCTTAGTCTTGACGGCAGGTTCTCCCATAAGATACTTCCGATGTGTTCAGCGACATTTGTTTTATAGCAGGCCGCCCGCACCCAAACCAGCAGACAGTATATCCTGATCCTTGCGGGTCCCGGCTGCTTCAGCCATATCTTCCATCCAAAATCAGGCTCCACAACAGACAAATAGTACTGCTTGAACTAACAAATACTCTTACCAGAATATAAGCCAATCGCTTTACTTCAAATGCATAAATTTAAGTACATATGATCAGAGTTGAGTACAGTAATACGACTAGGTTACCGATGGATTTCTGCGTAATTCTGACGATATCATTCTAAATGCTTTGTACAGGATTGACATCTAGCATAGGTGAATCTCTGATGACTTCTACAACAAATTTCCGAAACGTTTACAACCAGAAATCAACAGTACACTATGCGATATTTAGCACTGAAGCAGGTGCGCGAGAAAGTAGCTTGCTAACCAATTTGTTGTTGCTATGCGTATCTAGTCACGTGATCGAAGTCCTGCAAAAGGCCTATTGACACAGCGACCTTGGGCCTAGTGTTTATAACTTGTCATGCATGAGTGAGTCTCTTATTTCCTGACAGCTGTTGTAGGTATGAAATCGGCAAAGGTCGAAGCCTGTCGCTGTTAAATTGAGTGCGGCATTTGATGATGTTCGGATGGTGACTTCCAGCGACTCGGTTAATGTAAGCTCCGTGAGATTGACTTGCTGTTGGGTCATATATTCAATGGTTTACTGGGATATCGTAGTCCTTCACAATCGAGTGCGTCGTGATGTCGCACGAGATGCAACTCGCAAATTCTTCTCGCAAGCAAATTAACATCACAGCATGTAGTCGTCGTTTTAAATAGGATACGTTTACTCGAATTGCAACAAAAGGACATAGTTTGGCGTTGCGATCGTACCGCACGTACTGAGGACAGTTTCCTTTGGTTATTCGTTCAATAATTATGTTTCTCCCGTGGCCTAAAATAACTTAGGTATAGTAGGCCACTTTTACTCTACCCTGACTACACAAGAGATGTATACCAAAAGCACGTAAAAGCCTAGCATCACGAGTTATCGCATAGTAATGCATGAGGGCGTCTCACATTTCCGCACAGTGTATCCAATTTGCATGGCGCTTTAGCATCGAAGCTGTCTGATTGACCTAATTCTCTTGCCATGAAGAAATGCGAGCACCGTTAAGGCTCGAATCACTTGGTGCTGAATCTAGCACCATACTGAATCGATTACTACTGAGCTCAGGAAATCAATTCTGACTACGGCATCGTCTTGCGTCAGATGACAAAGAAAAAATGCAAACATCAGCTGGACGAGATTGACGGGATCTTTAATGTAGCACGTGACTTATTCGAGATTCAATTAGTACTGAGATCTCTAGTTCGATGCTGACCCCAGCTTCATCTAGCATTTGTGTACGCTGTTCTCCTGGTTCTACATCTACACACATGACAACTGTTGACTGAAAAAGTATGCGATTAGCATTATCGTGCCTCTCTACCAACAGCATACATACATGTCCTGTGCGAGACTGATTTCCGGGTACTAACGTGGCTTGTAACAGTAGTAGCATATGTAAGCGTCCCAATATGGAGCTCCACATCGGAAAGCTCGTAACACAGACCCGTTTTATAAATCAGATCGTGAGATGATGCACCCTTATTTCAATACCTCGACGATAACGCAAGTTAGGCTGTGCTCAGTCAACGCGGGATATGCTTGAAAGTAATCTTCGTAACTATCTTTAATTTGACATATAAATACATTTTTATTCATCTGTCATTACGGACAGAACCGAGAAAATAATTATTAATTCTACACTCAAACAATTAAATAACATAGTATGTAGTTACTAGTTATAGTTTTCGGGTTACGAATATTCGAATTAAAAAAAATAAAGGATACTTTGTCCCATTGCGATCGTACCGATTTCGTATGATAACTTCATACTTCACACTTTCCCGCTTACTACGTACTGGACTCATATCAAATGGAGATAATAGCCTCGCGCCGCGGGTTTTTATATGGTGCAATAGTACTAAACTCATTTTATCACAGTTCTGTTAGCTATGAAATCGATGATGAGGTAATTGCTAGGGATGGTGTGAACCTCTGAAAGGTTCTGGTTCGTGTGAACGCGAACCTTTTTGAAAGGTTCTGTGTGAACACGAACGTGAACCTCGTGACGTCATATTGCTAATTCCAACCCTATCTTTCAATGAAGTGATAGCCTATATTAATGTACACGATACCTAGCGAAGACTCGGGCCACATAATGTCACATTGCTGAAGTACATATTGGCGTTTTAAACGCCGCTAAATGTATCAACCGCGGTTATCAAAGGATATAATAATCTCATAAAATCAATACATTCCGACGCTTTGCCAACAATTTCGACGAGGACTTACCAGGGAATATAAGCTTACGCCTTAACGGTCTTTGCCAGACCGGACAATGTGTTCGGAGTCTGAGTATTGCTACATTGATATTTAGCAGAGTGTAAAACGGGTTTCTATACTCGGTACCGATACCATAAACAACAAGTTATATAGCAGTAGCCATCACCTCAATCGCACGGATTTGGTTTTAGATACAGTAAAGATATGAAGTCAAGATTGATCCCGTACGCCCGCTCGATTTTTTACATTATAAAACGACATCAATATCATTGATTGGTTGAATAAGCATCATTCGCTGACTACGTATATCGCTCGTGATGTTGTGTGATTGCGGTTCAAGCTCACAGCAGAGAGTCACTAAATTTCACAAATGGAAAGCTGGATATTTCGAGAAATTTTTTGTAACAAAAAAGCAAGTAAAACTTTTAAGGTTGTCAAGGTGCATGCTCGTTTAGTGTTGATTTTTTATGCTGCTAGCGCCATGTATGGAGTGACCCGCAGTTGAAATGCAATAAATTTGAAACAAAGATCTTATAATGAAGTGCAAATTACAATTTACCAAAAAGGTTCACAGTGCAGAACCTACCAAGGTTCTGTTGTGAACGCGAACCTCCAAATTTCCGAGGTTCACACACAGAACGCGAACGTGAACCTCGCGTTCACACCATCCCTACTAATTGCTAGAGTCGAGGATGTTAGGAAGGTGACTGCTACTGACTTTGTCAATCAAGGCGCCGTGAGAGTGACTTGCTCTGGTATCATATTCGATGGATTACTGGAAACATCACACTCATTCACAATCAAGGATGGGCTCTGGTGTCACACGAAATGCTCCTCGCTATTTTTTCTCGCAATCAAATAGACAATACAGCATTCATGCAGCTGTTGGTTTTAGTTGGTTACGATTGTATTTTAATTATAAAAACATTGGAAACTGTTTCGCATGGGGGTTCGTATCACGTGCGCTGAAGTTATATCGTGTAGCAGACCTTTCCACTTTCATTCATAAAATTATTTGTTTCTCTTGGGGCCTACGATAACTTAGGTATAACGTAAGGTGTCGTAGGCCTCGGTTCTTGTGCTTTCATTTCCACTTTTACTACGCAGGAGACGTATACCAAATTGACGTAAAATTTTCGCGCCACGGGTTTTACATGGTCATGGTCATGCATGAGCGTGTCTCTCATTTCATCAAAGTGTAGCGACCCCGTTACGGCGTAAGCCAGTAGCAATAACGGGATCGCGGTTGTGTTACTGGGCTCGGGACCTCGTCTCTTTGCGACTGCCGCCTGCTCAAACGACACTTACAATCACGGCACAACTAACAACACCACAAGTCTATGCGGTTATAAGATTATATTAATACGACACAAGAAACTCATAATTACGATGCTAACGGACACATATAACGGAACCCAGACGATCTATAACTCCTATACGATACACACTGCACAGGAAACTGTAACAAAACTCCACACAAGCCTCACGCACAAGCACACATATACTAGGGTTGCCATACGTCCGGAATTTCCCGGACATGTCCGGAATTTCAATGTTAAATCTGCGTCCGGGAGGAATTTCTAAAATATGCCGAAATGTCCGGAATTTTAAAGTAAGCTAATAATTTTTCCTAACTCAACATAAACAATAATAATTTTGGGCATATTTATGCTACATGAAGTTTTTCTTCGCGCTGTGCGCGATTTACTATCACATATGTTGGTTTTAATATGGGGCTTACCACCCTCGCTAAAACTGCGATCAAAAATAAATAAAAATAGCATCCATTTACACAAATAAGTCTAATTGTAATCGCAATTACAAGATAACGGTATATTCATAGAGTCGGTTTAGGCCATTTGGATGCTTTATTCAAAGATAGTGGGTCTAAACTTGGGGGTAGTTTGCCTTTGATTCTTGGTTTCGCGAATATGTTGAACGTAATCCGCTTCAAAAATAGGCCGTGGGTAAGTCTGGGCAAATGTGCCGACTTTTAAATTAGTAATCAGCTTATCAAATTTTGAGCTGGGCCATGGAACAGTTTCAAATTGGAGATAAAGTCGCGAACATAAAGGTTGGAAACCACCGGATGTGCGGTGTTTATATAGCTAAGTGGTGCAGTGCGCGCAGGCATTAGGCTGGTAAATAATCTTATAGGCGTGACATGAACATGACTTAACGATGTACAATTACGATCCTTGCATTTTCGAAGTCATAATCCTCCTCCAGCTCTCCGGCTAACTCTGATCATGTGGGCGGAGAGAGGATCAAATTATATAGTAATATATGAAAGAACCAATATTATTGAAATAATTCATTCAAATCATTGCATATAGGAAGCCCCCATAACTTGCATCGATTACCCTAAGGTGGGCCCAAGATTTTGGCGGGAGGGGGCTGAAAAATGTGGCTTCGGCCCTGGTTACAACTTACAACACACAGCCACGTATTCCTGAACCGGATCGTGACCACCTCTAGTCGACAGACAAAGCTTTGCTAGCGTGACGTCATATTGATCGACAATGTGCGCATGCCCCATTTTTAAATCCGCTAGTGGGCGCTAAAGAGCGTCCGGAATTTGTGTTACAAAAATATGGTAACCCTAGGCTTACCATACGTCCTCTTTTAAGAGGATTTGTCCTCTTTTTTGACTTTTTTGAAAGTGTCCTCGGAGGACGCCCTTTTGTCCTCTTTTTTGAGATTTTGTCCTCTTTTTTGAAAATTTAGGTCAGATTTAGAGGAAATTGCGAGTGATATGCCGCAAATTAGCGCAGAAGTGAAGCTCCGATGGGTATTTCGGAGGAAAAGGGGTGATTTCAGCTCTGAGCGAAAAGAAGACCTTTTTTTTTTTAGTCATCCACCTGGTAATGTGGAGTGAAAAACGTGTTTTTGAGCTCTGAGTGGAAGTGATGACCTTTTTTTTTTTTTTTTTTTTTTTTTTTTTTTTTTAGTCAACCGATCATGAAGCGGGTGAAATTTACCTGTTTTTGAGAATTCTTCTCCAGTTATGCTTGACTAAAATTTCTGAAAAAGTGTCCTCTTTTTTCATTTCCGAAATATGGTAAGCCTAGGTAACCCTAACATATACCCATCAGCCTAAACCTAGCCCAGCAGCAGTCTTGCCATCTACAAGCGAGTACGGACTACCAACGGGGCAACATCACTCCCTAGGTGCTCGCGCAGCACCGTCAGTGACTAGGCCGTGCCCCAGCCAACCATCCGCGCAGAGATTCCGACCGGTACGTCCAACTCAAGCCTGCAAATACAAGACCAACTATACCTACTACTTCACGCCCTAACTGCCTAACGCCACCACTACTTCACGCTGCTGCCCCAAACTACTAATACTTCACGCTACCAAACGCAGAGACATACTCACTCGCATCCATCTTCAGCCACGCTCTCAGCCAACTCCCCACTCAACTCACTCAACACGCGGTCTCCAGCCATATCACGCGCAACAATATTCTAAACGGCAAAATACAGAACATTCTGGAAACCTCGGGTTTCCACAAAAGATTATATCGACTCTGCATGATGCTTTAATATCAAAGTTTCCTGAGTGATCGGATTTTGGCGCTCCCCACAAGGAACAAATGCACACATTTTCTAGGCACGAGTGACTTGGCGCCTAATATATCACGTGATCGAAATGAACATAAAAATTTGTAAAATTTCTATTCACCACATTAACTTGTTAAGTTCTCTATAGAAATGTTGCTAAACATATTTGGCTTAACTCCAACCGGTGGAAGCGGAGTTATTGCCGTCAAAAATTTTTGGATTGGAATAAATAGTATTTACGGAGCGGAAATTCTTCAATTGTTTATTTTTATATTTATTTTCATATCATAAAAATTCTTCTCGTGTAGCAATGCGGCTACTGGTTGCAATTGAACCAAATTTGCTGTACAGGCTTTAATGAGGTAACCTAACAATTTTAGTAGTGAGTGTACCAGTAAGGAGATATCAACACGAGAAAGCCGTTGCCACATACACGTTTTATAAATCCGATCGGGACATATCGCAGCATGTAGATGGTATTCTACATACGTTACAGCTTTTCGAATTTAGGAAAACATGAGCAACTGTCCGGCGCAACAATCATTTTATATACCGAGGCGATGGCGTAGGACACTTTTTCACGTTTTAACTGGTACTCTGTTTCCGCCCTTTCTCGGCAAGGGGATGTGTACCAATACCAATTACATTCAAAACTTTGCGTAGCAGGTTTTTATGTATTGTCATGTATGACTGCGTCTAATATCATAACAGCTGTTGTAGCTATTAAACCGGAAAATGTCGAAGCCGCTCGGGGCTCGATGTTAAAGTGAGTGCAGCGGTTGGTGATCGTAGGATGATGAGCTTCAACGACTTGATTAATACGATATCCGTAAGATTGACGTTCTGTAGGGCCATATTCAATAGATTAGGATCCCTGTATATCGCACTCATTCACAATCTTAAAGTGAGCTCTGATGTCACACGTAATGTTACCCGCTATTTCTTCTCGCCAACAAACAGATACACAAATACAAATAGGTATAAATAAGTACACAGTATCTATTTGTAGTTTTGAATCGGTTGCGATTTTTTGAATTATAAAAAAGATCTTCGGAAACTCTATCGTTTTGTGATCGTACCCCGTACAGAAGGTATGGCGTAGGTGACTTTCCTGTTTTATATACCAAATTATTGGTTTCTTACGGGGCCTGCGATAACTTGGGCATAAATTAATTATCATAATCCTGATTTCTCTGCCTCCACTCTTTACTACGCAAGGGATGCATACCAAATGACCGTACGAACTTCGAGCAAGGGGTTTTACATAGTCATGCATGATTGCATCTCTCTTTTATTCACGGTGTATCGAATCTACATTAAGGCTTCTCTACACGGCAAGTCGCCGGACCAAACCAAACCCAACGTAGCCGTGGTTTCCATCTACACGGTTTGCTGTCTGCGGTCCGATGTACCGTGACCGCCGTGTTTGCGCAATCTATTTACATTTTATTTACACATAGTAGAAGCGTGCTTGAAACTAACATGGTTATGATGCTTGTAATCCAAATTTTATATAGTGCGGTCCGCGAATGGATTCAGATGTCGAATGCGGCCCGCGAGCTCAAAAGTTTGCCCGCCCCTGATCAAGGCTATGCTAAAATGCTATATTTCACAACAACAAAATATACTCATATCCGATTCCTCACCCTTTGAATTACACAGAAGAACCCACAAAGATACTGTTCTTCTTCAGGAATACTATAATATCTGTATACTATACTAGTAGTATAGTATACTAGTGTATACTATATATTATATCCATATACTATACTATACTACTATAATATATTTATACTATACCACTATAATGTATCCGTATACTATACAATATACTATATACTGTGCACTATATACTGTATACTATACTATATACTGTGTACTATACCATACGATATCCGTCTCCACTCCACAGAAACTATAATTTCCCGACGAGACTACGGTCCCGCAGACCGACGAGATCGCTCGCTGAGCGAAAGCTTCCAAACCGATCCGTGAATTAGGAGAGAAACCAAATCGATGTTCAGTGAACCATAGACATAATAAAACAAACTAAAGAAATCCGGTTTGGTTTGGTCCGGCGACTTGCCGTGTAGAGAAGCCTTATGCTTTAGCATCGTCGTTGTCTTAGAAAAACGCGAATGTTAGTAATAGCGCGCAAGTATACCATGGTGCTGAACGTAGATGGCTGATTCGAGATTCGATCACCTCCGAGCAAAGGCCTTACTTCTGATCTGAGTTCAGAGTTCAGACCGCAGCTTCATATCGGATTCGATGACGCTCTTTCCCTGACTTTACACACACGTCGACCTTGAATGCACTCGATAAGCGTGTCTCTATACCAGTGGCTCTAAACCGCCGGTCGGCGGGCCGGTGCCGATCAGCCAAATATATTGGAATTCGATATCTCAATTCCAAAATGTAAAAAGTGTAATGCTTGTCCATTAGTGATTTAAAACATCAGATTTTAGATAGATTCATGAATTTGGAACGTGTTTTCTGCATCGTGTCGAAGTAGACAGTTCATGGTCTACTTTGGATGTTAGTCACAATGGGGCATGAGTTGTTCGAAACTGTTTAAAAGTAGACTACAGCTCGGTGCGGACAAGTTATATATGAGAAAGTGACGTAGACTTCTAAACAAACTTCGCCAAATTCCGACAATGCAATTAAACGGCACGTGGCAGAGAGACCATAACAGCAAACAGTAAAGTCACAATTTTTTCTCTCTCTCTGCTCAGGTAATCAGATTTATCGGCAGAGCTGAGTGACGTGTTGGAAAAGGTAGGGCATCTAAACAATAATTAAACATTTTCGGGAAGACCCGTTGGTATATTGACTTCGTTGATGCTATTTCGTGCCCTCCTATATCTAGTGAGATATGGAAATCGCTAAAACGCATAAAAAAGTACTTATCCGGCTCTGGCCGCACCAGAAAAAGTACTGATCCAGCTCCAGCCAAAAATGAAAAAGTCCGGCCGGATAACCAATCCAGCTCCGCACCATGCTCCGCACTAGCCCACACATACTTGGTGTATAAGCGGGTGGCTATGGCGGCAGTGACACGCTCAAATGTCGAGTAGAGAATTTCAAAATAACGACCCGCTAGTGGGAGCCCGAGTTTTGGGCTGAATGTGTCCATGTCCATATCAAGAACTGAATTAAATCGAAAAGCCAGAAGCAAAAGATAATCGCTTTATTATTTTTGTTTTTGTGACTCTCTGCGAAAATTATGTCATTCGCGATGTTTTGCAGATTTGCGCAACTTTCAAGTAGAACCATATGAGGATATAAGATGAAGAGAACATGTAATTTTGCCGTAATGAATAATGCTACGAGCACTCTACGAGAACTCTATATATCCCTGCTCGTAGTGTAGACGAACATACGTGTGCCTATTGCATACAATCCACTTATACAGATATTGAGAGCTGCCGTTACGAGTAACGGCAAAGGACAGCTCAATTTGGATTCATATCAGCTATAGCAGCAGTTGGATGCTTGAGGCGTCGACGTGGAAATCGTCGTTTTGAATTTGACGTGTACAAAATTTCAAATCTTTGTCAGATGTACATACTTCTCGCCCAGCAGTAAAGTTCGAACCTAATTTAACAATTAACATGAAAAGATATCAATAATGACGCTACATTTGAAAGTAGGCAAAGTGGTTTTACCCACCTGTGGGGAGCTGTCTCTATTGTATTGATAACCGGGCATATATGGCATGGCGATGGTCCTTCAATCATACTACAACACACCCCACTACTATTCACTGCATGATAATAAGTAGTGGAGCTTGAAATTTCGACGATTCTGCTATCAATAACCCGATATGGCCCGAAAATATGCAATGACATTCTTTTAGCCTTGGAGCATATGTCATTTTCGTTTTTTTAGTTAACGTTATTTCCATTGTGGCCACACTCATAAATTTCGTCGACTACTTCAGCTCGGGTTCAAAAGCCTCCCCCGATGATATATATATCGCTGGCCTACCCTGACCGCACATCATTGACAACTACGGCGGAGTGTAAATGATTTTTTTTTCAAATCGAAAAAAGAAGTTCCTCAATCCTGACAAATGACCTAAAACTTCAATAAAAAGTGACTTCAGGGGATTACCACCATTTTTAGCCGATAGCCCCCAATTTCTTCGCGTGGGGGGCGGGGGGGGGGGGGGTGGCCCATCTCGGCAACCAGTGGTCGTAGAGTCATGATATATAGCTCAAAATCTGCGGAAACATCATGTTTCTATCTGTCTTAAGAAGAAAGTTTTCTCTATTGTGAACACAAAATGAGTTGCCAAAAGCACTATATACGCACATTTTTGTTGAAATTCAGCATTTGTTCTGCACACCAAATTTGACCCAATTCCAACCAGTAAAGACCGTACAATCTTGAATTGAAATTTTTAATTTATTGGGGAAAATTTGAAATAAAATCAAGTTGCTCGGCTTTTACTGGTTGGAATTAGGTCAAATTTAGTGTGCATCGTTTCTTTAGACCGACTATGCTGCGTTCATAACGGATGACAAAAACAGTGAGCGAGCCTCCTACAAGCTGTGGAAGATCACCGGAACAGATATGCAGATTTCTCGAAATCAACCATTTCATCCACCTGATTCATGTAATATTTTGCCAAGTACATCTCTTTCTTTGCCATATTTTTTCGTTTCCTGTGATGTTTAATATGTGGCTGTGAGTGGATGTTACATTTACAGTTGTATTTTTGCACATGGGGATCCAGGAAATTAATGAACAGAGCCGGGTAGGTTTGAGGGATGTAGGATATGTGATCCAACAAAATGACCATCAGTTTAAGGTAGTTTTGAGCAGTTCTAAGGCAGTGTGGGACATGGAAATGATATCCTGAACTAGGAATGCCTTATATAGTGGGGTTTTGTAGCACTCCAAACCCCAACAGCTGCACAAATCCATGTTATATGTCACTTTAACTAGGCTAGGTAAAATCGTGACACTCAGATTTTAGGGGAATCCCCTATTTTCAGCTGCTATTTTTCCAGCTCAATGTGCACACGGATGCAGGGGACGAGTTACAAAAAAAAGTAGCCAGGATATGTTTTTAAGGTATAAGGCATGGGAATCGGACTGACAACCTGGACTTTTTGAAAGTCGGTCAATTCTGAACAACCCTAATGTACATGTACAAGGTGCTCTCACACTCAAAAGTGATATACAGCAGTGCCTGCTTCTACGATTTTCACACGCTGTGCGCTGCGGGATATAATACCTGATTCGAAACATGTTGTTCAAAATAACCCTAGCAAGCGTGACGGCAGTGTTTTAACGGGAAATTGACGATCTAAAAGTACGCGTAATTCGTTACACATGAATTAGAATAACCCACTACATTTATGAAAACATATGTAGCAAACATCGTCGCGTAGCGCAACCAAAAATTTCGGGATTTGACATGTTTTGTGGAATGTTAATTTGCTCTGAATAATCATTAAGGATATGTTCTACTACCACATCCTCTACTGCAAAGCCATTTTTCTTCAGCGCCCCCCCCCTCGGAGCCCAGCGCCCCCTGGGCGTTTCCGCCCCCTTCAAAATCGTCAGCGCCCCTTGGGGGGCGCTGGAGGCACGGTTAACAACCACTGCTGTAGGCGAAGGTGGTGTCTGAATCAAAGACTACTCCAAGTCGTTTCGGCACCTTCCTATCAGTGTTGGGATCAAGTCACTACCTTCGAGTCACGAGTCATTTCGAGTCATTGCACATTTTGACTCGAGTCAAGTCAAGTCAATCGATTTTCAAAGGTGACTCGAGTCAAGTCAAGTCACTCGATTTTTGGAGGTGACTCGAGTCAAGTCAAGTCAAGTCAAGTCAAGTCACGAGTCAAGTCACATTTCAAGTCAAGTTGCCCTTTCGAAGTATGTATGAGGCATGAATACGTCATTGCAATTTGCTAGCTGTCTGAATTACAGTTCGAGTGGTCATTGATTCCGAACCGATGAACGAATATAGAGTTAGATATAAGCGCAAGAAGGAGCTGTATCGGTCACATATGCGTAGAGCTGCTAAACAACGTAATTGCATAGTCTCAGTTTAGAGTTACCAGCCAAAATAGAGAATAGAGAATCGGAACGATAATGATGCAATACATTGTAGCCTACCCAGTTACAAATAGATATGATACTATTGGAACCTGCGACAATGGTTGAGGACTACATAAACTATATTCGACTTGAATTTCAATAAAACAATAGGTTTGGTTATGGTAAGAACAGATAACAGATATGTACATTTTGCTATTCTATTACTTTACTGCTTGAGTTACGACAACGTATACTGTAAGCTTCTATCATTTCGTTTGCGGTCAATTTATTTGTGAGAGAACAATCGAGGCTCAGTGAAACGCATGGTCATTGAATGATTGGTCGCTTTCACGGGTTACACAAGCGTTTATAGCGAACAATTTGAACATATGCAAGATACTGTGGTTTTTATCGACACCGATTACTTGATGACTTGAAATTGACTCGTGAATTTTGCTCCGAGTCACGAGTCAATCCACATTTCTGATACGCCGAGTCAAGTCAAGTCAAGTCATTTTAGCAAAGTGACTCGAGTCAAGTCATGCGAAAAAGGTGACTCGAGTCTGACTCGAGTCAAGTCATGACTCGAGTCATCCCAACACTGCTTCCTATCTTTTCATATGGCAATCTTGTGGTGTATCGATTTGATAAAATTTTTAATAAAATGATGATGACACTTTCCGTCACTGCGGTCGAAATGCCGAATTCCCAGGGTTGTAACTAAGTTACAAGGCTCCGAGTCACAATTCAATCTAATTTTAATAGTTTTGACTGGAATCATTTTCAATTCACCACCGAGTCAACTCCGAGTCCAAGTCAGCGAGTTGAGGGTCGAGTCCGAGTCATGGTACATGCATGACCTCAGATCCCAATAATGTCGTTACTTTACTTACTATTCTTCGAAATTAGGATGAAATTTCGGTCTTGGGCGTCTGAGTCTCGAGTCATATGACTTATTTCGAGTCATGTGCAATGACTCGAGTACAAGTCGAGTCAATACACAAATTGAGTGGAGTCGAGTCATTCCTGTCCGAGTCCAAGTCATTGTGTTGATTACTCAATACTCAGTTTCCAGTTGAAGTATTAAGCCCACTTTCTATAACTCTGTCTGGTGATATCAAATAGATCCCATTTACAATATACTAATTTTCCTTACTCTTAGCTGTTTCTGGTCGCATTTTAAAGTATCAGTACCAATAGACCAAATCCCAAGAGTGTGGTTACTTTACTGCTCTTCAAACTTAAAATGAAATGTCGGCCTTGCCGCCTGAGTCTTGAGTCATATGACTTTGGTTCAAGTCATGCGCATTTCCGAATTTTGAGAAAATAAGTCGAGTCAACTGAAAATCGTAACTCGACTCCAGTCATTACAACCCCGATTTTCAATTTGTCAAGTGTGAGTATTATATTAGTAAGAGAGTGAGGAATTTCACAAAAATTCAGTACGGCCCACTGTGGGGTGTGGCTACTATCTTTTTACAACAGTATCGGTGAATATAATTTAGATAGCAGGTTTTCTGGTTCCGTTCACACCACATTGTCTTCCATATGACATAGCCTACTCCATCACAGTGAAGATATTTGATATCAATGTATACTAATCGCGCAAAGTGTTTACACGATATCTGACACAAGTTCTCCTTATTGCTCTTTGTCTAAACTACTGGCCTTATAATACGGGGCATGGCATCATTCCATGACATTTTCTGAATATTTTATTCGAGTAGTTACCAGATACGTCGGGCACATCTGCCGCAACGTCTAATCAAGAAATCACAATTTTCGCACTCAAATGAGGAGTTACTAAATAGATATAATCAGGATCGAATGACCCACAATGGCACTCCGAATCGAATCTTAAATCAAGTTAAAGCTTCAGCACAACTGAAACTCATTGCAAGTTCGTGAAGGCATGTTCAAACATTATTCACAGAGGATTTAGTGCACATTGCAACATCTCATTTACTCCTTCATCGATATTTTTTCACCATTGCAGATCCATAAACTGCGAAAAATTTATCTGTTACATCCGTCTCGCACCATTTTTTGTTCAATAAATCGTACTTCTTAATGTCCCCAGTCTCGCCAAACTCTTTCACTACAAAAATCCAATTGCCTATGCGATAAGCAGCATTCTCGCTATAACAGAAATTCATAGATGGCAATGAAGTCCACTGAGCTGAAGTAACATTGTAACATTCTACGTTATCGATGGGATCTTCTCCACTCCACCCACCGATCACAAATATCCTCTGATAAACTGCAACAGCTCCACTACCACACACAGGATATCTCGCTGGCTCAAGGTCGACCCACTCTGATGAGGATGGAGAGAATCTGCAGAATGAAGAAACAACGGCACCATCTCGCAAGCCTCCGATACAATAAATAGAACCATCCAATGATACAAGACTTGCATGTGCAATTGCTGATGGTTTGCTTTCCAGTTGAAACCATTTATTTTCAGATGACTCAAATTTTTCAACATCGACTGTTGCTGTCAATTCACTTCCTCCGATAACGAATATTGATCCGGTTGAACAAACTGTGCGCGGAGACGGACCATGGTCACAAATCATATCATTCATCTTCTCCCATCCTGAATTTTTGTCACGAAAATTGAGTCGATGCACTGATTGAGTTTCACAAAAGACATAAATATAGGAGTCATGGGAAATCACTGTGAAAGACTCACGGAAATCACACACCACATCATGAAACTTTTCTATTTCCTCTGTTCTTGGATTAAGGGATCGGAGGCATTGTGCATGATGGTCGAAAAGAATTATCAATTTATCAGCATTATAACCTTCTTTCACATTGACGGAAGCCTTCAGAATATGTCCAGTGAATAACTTGTACAACTCCAAGTCCTTGCTTATACGGGGATGACTTTCTAAAACATATTGCAAATACACCGAGGAGATTTGATGAAACTTGATTACTTCGAGAAATTCGTGCAAAAATTCGCTTTTACTTTGACATTTGTCGATCCACTTGAGCGATAACGCAAGTTTTTCTTCTTCGCATAATTTTGATTCTCCCGATTTCAAAAGATTGAGAAGATCATCTTTTTCAATGCTTTCAAATCCAGGTTGGTTTGAGATATCCAAGATATTTTTGAGCAAAAATAATCTGCATCTCGAAGAAACATCAGCCAGTCCATAAATATCACCCACATTTCTGGTAGAGAAATAATTTTCAATAGTAAGTGAATCCGCCAAAATATTGGACACGGCTTGCTTTACATCTTCCAGCTGCATCATAATTGCGACGTGAAGAAGATCAACGATACTTCCATCAGGAATCTCAAATTCACCGGAATATATGAAATCGATGCAATTTTTTACACAATCTGAATCAACGTCTTTGAAAACGACCCTTCCTTCGCGACTCTCTTTCGTGTCGTGTTTAAGCATAGCTCTAAAATAAGCGGAGCCAGCCGACAATACATTTTTGTGGGTGCGATAGACATGATCTCCAGCTTGAATTATGAAATCACAATAATCGCTATCTTGCTTCATTCGATGCAATTCAGCCATCATACAAACTGCGTGCTTTTCCACATCAGGACGTACAACTCGTACCATGATAACTAATCACCCGTAGAGGATACAATAATAGAGACTAGTTCTGTTTTGAAAATAAACATGATTATATATAAACAGGTATTGAATTAGGGAGTGTTGATTGTCAAAATAAATAATATTGATGGATTAACCTGCATTAGAAAACTGCAGGGAGTTCTAATCAACGATGGTATTACTATATTAATGGTTGTAACCGATTCACTTTTACAGTTTTGATTAGATTCAAGTCAATTCATTTTAAATTCACCATCGAGTCCGGGTCCAAGTCATTGTGTTGACAGTTCAGTTTCAAATTAAAGTCTTGTTAAACTCACTTTTTACAATGCTGCTTGGTGTTATTGAATGCTTCTCATTGAGAATATACCAGTTTCAACACTTGAAACAGTTTCTAGACGCAGTTTCTATTACCCGTACTAATAGACGAAATAGCAATGATGTGGAAATGTCAGTATTTGTCGACCGAGTCTCCAGACATATGAATTGATTCGAGTCATGCGCAAGTACAAGTCGGGTCAATGCACAGATTGGCCGAGTCGAGTCATTTTCAGTATTTTGACAAAATGACGCGAGTCAAGTTGAGTCACCAAAATTTCGCCACTCGAGTCCAGTCATGACTCTGGACAGTCATTACAATTCTGATTAATAGAGTAGAACTGTAGAAGGCTAAATGATTTAACAATGAACATGAATAGTAATTTTCATATGTCAGCCTACACCAAATCGGACTGCGTTCATATCCAATATTAGACAGATTTAACAGCATTTAAATAAATATTCAAGTGGCCTAGCACTGTTACAATGTAATGCCAAGTAAAAATAACAGTAGTCTAATTTCGAACAATGTATACTAGTGGTTCTACAAAGTCGACCAAGAATGCAATTATGGCTGAAGTCGCCTGTTGAGCATTGTTCTATTTAAGTTTGTGCAAGGCCAAGTTCTAATAAAACCACCACCAACTTGATTTGGACAATTGAATTTGTTTTGAAATAAATCTGACTTTCCTAGAATCTATTATAGCCTACTTCCAAATAAATATTGCTGACAGCGATAAATTTTGTCAAAGTTTGTTTAAAAAGTTGTGTAACTTTCCCATATATTACTGGTCCTAAATGAGTTGCAGGCTAACTTCCAAACAGATTAGTATGAAACACATAAAACATTTTGAAATAGGATAGATCAAAAGAAGAGCGTTAGCTCTAATGGCTCTATATCACATTAGAGAGGGTTCTAAATTCACAGCGTTCAACCTAAACAGACAACAGGTTGAATTTATCCTTGTTTCATTCTCGCATGCAGATATTCCTGTTCCTAGCTCGCTGATACTGACTGCAACCTGGGAAGGTGTGTTTGCGCTTCCTCGTCTGTCCCGGCACAATTTTTGTCTTTTTACTGACTCACACTCAAGCGGTCACGCGAGTTAATTGTCGGACCTGTCGCCGTCTCAAGCTACGATCCGATTATACCTGTGATATGCGACCCGTGCGCTTCTCGCTTCATTTACTGCAAGGCCACTAGATCTTCAAGCACAAACTACTACTAGCCATCATAAACAACGATTGGCTGTCAAATATATAAACATTGACATTTGAACAACTGGATACCAATCATCATCAGTAGTCTGCTCACTGTGCTCAGCGTGTTCTCCTACTCAAATACTCAATGTTATTGTTTATTTTCTAGCGGGAGAGAGAGAGAGGTAAAGAGAGAATTTACTAGTCAACCAGCGAGCAAATCAATGATTGTAGCATGGGCCTACCTATGATTACAGCAATACGGAGGAAGGAAATATTATAACAAATATGGTTAAGAGGCTTAGCTGATACAGCAGTTAATAACGGTCGGGCTACCGGAGAGCAGAAATGGTCTCATTTCCGAATCCATCCGGCTCCGACTGGTCATCTGAAGTTCGGTGACCGAAATATGAAAGAAGTGTTTGAAATTCAGAGTCCGGAAAAAGACTAACTAAATCATACTAATTGCTGATACTTCAGTGCAGGGGTGGACAACATACGGCCTGTGGGCCGGATCCGGCCCGCGACGGGATTTCGAGCGGCCCCGACCACAGTCTGCCGCAATTCCCCATTACTTGCTTGCTACGTCAAATTAGAGTGACTCGTCTAGTTAAGGGGGGAAGGTACACCTACCTTACGTAAAATTTCAAATTGCTATATTTTCTACAATATACAGTCTGGCGTCTTAAAATTTGGTGTGTGAGTTCAATATACCATACTCCATATTCTATATAAATTTCGGTTTCTTAAAATAATTCCTTGGGCCCAAATTGGGGGGGAGATTTTCAAATCGGACACTTCGCATGGCGGAAAGTCTGTCTCTCCAAGGAATGCTTATAAACTCCAGATAATGATTGATTATGTATCTATATACCCCTAAGCACCTGGTAGAATGCTTGGAATTTCCAATTACGCAGAAAAAATCACATGAAAGTCGATTTGACACTAATACGTTACCGAGTTCTCCATTTTTTTTCATAAAACAAAACAAATCATAACTAGCAAACTGAAACTCTGACTCTAAACTCAAAATTCCATCATTCTACCAGGTAGAACACATCTACTTCTGTAATTGAGCCAAGTTTGATGAAGATTGGAGATCATTTGATACCAAAATTTCCTTCCGCAGAGAAACAATACCAGTGAAAATTAAAAAGCTGAGAAAATCAACTTTGAAAATTGAAAATTGTATTTTTGAAAAATTAGAACAGATATGCGAAATGTGATGCTCTCCCAGTAATCAGGCATGCTTGAATTAGGATATAGCCAAATTTGAAGGAGATTGAATATACATAAATGCATAATAAGTGACATAAAGTATGACGGGTTTTACAGTTTTTCACTCAAAACTGCTATTCCATATATGAACATTTTTCAAACCTTGAATTGGACAAGCATAAGATCACAGTTGGATCTAGAACAGTTGAAATGACATATTTGGATCCCTGCGACACTGTCAAGATGCAATGCAGTTGTTACTGATTGAACATATTATGGCAACATTACACTGGATTCCTTCAACGATGCAATTTTATAACATCAAATTTATAATAAAAATAACGCAAGAAAAATTAGTTGATGGAAGAACGGTACAACAGTGAGAGCCCAGAGCCAAGGATGCAGCATGGATATGATTAAAATTTCCCTGCACTGTAAGCAGTGCCTTCCTTCTCAAACTCTCTTTCACTGCATCATTTTTTTAATTTCCTTCGTTTTCGATCACAAGTTGTGTCAATTGGAGCGTCAGAATTTTTCGGTCCGAATTGCGTCGTCTCTAATTCCTACATATCTGACTCTGAGGCTCATTGGAATTCCTACCACCTGTTGCACCGGTGTTCCATCTTATCACTGCTAGAGCTACCGCAAATTCCAGGTAGTCTCTTTCAAGACGAGTCTCCTCGGAGCATCGCTTCCATAGGGTGCTATGGAGGCACTCGTTAGCATTCTACGTTTGCAAGTTCATGCACTGTGAAGATCCATACTTGCAAGGTCCTTGAAGACGGGTTTGACTGCTTGATACATTTTGGCTGTTAGCGGATACTTACGGATTGGATCGGTAGCACCTTCAAGTAAAAGCACCACTTTTCATCACAATTACCGTGCATCGGTTCTTCTGGAGTTGGACTGTTAGGCATCAGTATTGCCCACACTTTAGTCGATGCATTCTGTGCATCTATGGTGCACCATTTACGATGGCATTATGATAATACTGGCTCCACTTTGGTATTGATCTGGTGATGACAGTGCTTTTTGCCTTCCTCTTCAACATCATCTCTTTTTGACGAGGTGAACCAACGAAAAATTTCTTTCTTGTAGCACGACACTCCGATGCTAATCTCTTTAGCAAAGCCTTGCTGGATAGTTTCCCAACAGCCCTTGCCTGTTGAACCACAGTCAGGGCAAGTCACAATACATTGAATGACTGATGCATGACTTGCTAGGAATAAGGTTTCCTCAGAATTTCATCATCCACCATCAGACTTCGAAGCAGATAAAAGGTCCAATCTTTTCTATAATGACTTTTTCGGTTTCTTAGAAACTTTTCTTTTACCATATTATACCTCGCTCCTTCTCTTGCTATATGCCTGCTTTGTTGTTATCTTTGTCCCACCCATTGTAAATTCACCACTAACTATCAATTTTCTCACAATATTATCTTGAAAAGTATAATAATTCAGAAATTTCCTCCCGACAACAGGATAGCTAATGACACATCTTGTGAGTGCTCACAACTGCTTTGTCAGCCAGATAATGTTATGATATTCATGCTTGAGTGATTACCGATATGGCTCTTTGTTATAACTATCTAAATTACAAGGACAGGGTGTTTGGTGACAATTTTGAGCTAGTTAAAAAATATGGGGGGTGGGATTCTCGATTTTCCACGAAAATGATAGATTTTAAATGGAATTTTAACCTACTTATTGCTTGAAATCATGCAAGATGAATATATTTTATGAAAGAGCCAGTCTGATACTTCGTAATCCTGCAATAAAAAAATTCTGAAAAATTTTGATGGTCTGGGTGTACCTTCCCCCCTTAATACTTTAGTTCTTTGTTTTATTTTTTTCTTAGTTTCTTTGTTCTTGGATCTTAGTTGATGTCTTTGATCACATTAATGAATTGAACCATGAACACCAGATTTCAAGGGAAGAGCTAGTACTTTTGCTCACGAAATCTTCTCAACAGTAAAGACATTCAGGGCGAAGCTAAGACTGTTCGGGTCTACGTGCATATTCGAGCAAACAATTTCGAATATGAACATTGAGCATTTACAATACAAAGCTGTGTAGAAGCCCTTGATGAGCGTAAAATGAGGTTCGTGGGTCAGTGCCAGTTACAAATGAACAGATATAAATCGATGCAATCAGCGACACTCAGGTATCGGGGTACATGTTTACTCGATATCAAAGCGATAAGGCATATTGAGACGTAATGAACTGATTGGGGGATGCCGAACGACCAATTGCTGCTGCAGTTGCGGTCTCTTAAACGGCCATCCACCTCTGAACAGTATCCGATCTTGCAGTTATTTCTTTGATTTTTGTCTCTATCCACGCATCACTGTTTGTTGTTTCCATTCCTTGAAAGTGCACTCTTTCATCTGGGGTATTTCTTGGCTTTTTGATGCTGTAAGAACAGCGACATGGGAGAAGCGAAGCCCAGAATAGCCTCTGTTTGCTAATAAACCCAATTATGAACTCGGACCGCCGGGTGCCGGGTGGCAGACGCTTATCGCCACCACTACGTAAACGACAAACGTGCATGTAATTTAATTACCTTTAACTGAAAGATTTTCACTGACGCTCATCAAAGTTAGCGTTTCATGAAAATCTTGAGCTGAGACAGTACTTGTTTCATTAAATATTGTGTTAAAAACGCGAGACGTACTGAAACTGCACAAATGACGACTCAAAGCATAGCCTACGCAAAAGAAGCAGGTCCCAAGGGGGCGCTGTAGCGCCATCAAAAAATTGTAGCAGCTGCACAAGTGCACAGCTAATCAGAGTTCGGAATCCCATATTTCTTGCTACGCCAATAGAATTTTGGTATTTTATTTCGACATGCTTGAATTCGACACTATGCTTAGGTCAATAAAATCAACACAAACTTATATTCTTCGGACCTTTTTGTCACTGGCTGCATAACTCCCCACCCTACGGCAGGGGCGGGCAAATTCTCCGGTCGACGGGCCGAACATGGGAAAATGAAGTAGCCTACTTGGCTGGCTGGATTACCGAATATATAAATTATTCGCGTATTTATCCACCTATGCAACGAATAAATCGTCTTTAATGTATAAACTTCAAGCTTAAATCATGGAGACTAAAACCAGTAGTCAATGAATTTATCAACAATATCAATCAGTTGTGGTGAGTCAAAGTTTTTGACGAGTTCTTTGAACCCTGGCTGCATGTGTTACATGGGTTACTTTCGCTCAGTTTCCATGATAACTCCAATCATAAAAGTGACGCAAGCATATCTCAAAACTACTTTCTATTTTTCGCAATCCAAAGTGTAAAAGTAGGAAGTAGTATTGCCCGGAAAGTAAAGTTAATAAGCATAGAAGTAGGATTGGTCTAAAGCCATATCAAATGGACTAAGTAAGATCAGGTGTGTAAAAGATACTTGAGTATACTCGGAAAAGTAGAAGCACATAGTAACTGACAACCTCTGTGTAAATACGAGCATTGAAAAACAGTCGGAGACGAATAGAACTGTAGAAGCCGGGTAATATAGCGCATAGCACTCGCCATCTCAAGTCGTATATACAATAACATAGGCACGGGAAAATTGGTACATATTCCGCGAAGCTTAGCAGCGACAACTGCATAAATTTAGCAACAGAACACGTTGGTTGGCTCCAGCGACGAAATCAATCGATGACCATGTTGTCGTAAGATTCTCTCGATACAGTTGAAATATTCTGTCCTCTTTCGCGTCGAGATTTTGCATGGGATCTGATATTGAAGGCAAATCGTTAGCAACCATGCACTTACAATTCAGTATACGCAGCCCTGGTGTAATAATCAGAAGCGGTCAAAGTTTACAGTCTTGCTACTGAAGTAGAAATAAAAGTAGCATTTTTAAATATTTAATGTTTAAGCAACATCAAGTGGAAGCAGAGGTGAATGGTGTTAAAATAACTTAAATGAGTAGTTGAAAACAGTAGATTTTGTCGAAGTGCGGCAAACTCTTTTCCGTTAATCGGGGGTGGCTGTGATGTACGTTCGCGACTCAAAATGCCTAATGACGCCAGGGATAGCCTAGCCTACAGTACAAAGATAGCGAATATCTTTGAAGACATTTGAATTACAGGGTTGGTTGATTGGTACGGTTTTTATTGATGCTCGGCAACTGTGGTATTGTGCACCAAATCGAAAGTTTGATTAGAGAACAAGACTTTTCTACATTATTCGATTCGACAGGTGTGCGAATTCCATAATAAGCGTTGCTGCGAAAGGCCTAGTAAGAATTTCCTATAACACAATGTTGCCGTCATGGCGCTTGCAGCTTCGTTGATATATTGTCTGCTAGTTGAGCATCTCGGATATTTTAGCAGAAAACGTTCCACTGATTCCGGCTGTGTGCACAGTTCACATAATCTATGTCATGGCATACGATCCCGTGCACACGATAGTTCAGCCCGAAATCGCGAGTTTGGAGTCGGATATAGGGGTTCTGGAGTCGATCTCGGCCGTACTCGAACCCGCAAGCCATTGGTGTCGCAGCTGTGGAACGTACCACTGCGCTACCTGGCCACACGAACCTATGGAAATACTAGCATCGTTATACTTACCGCGTAAACATCATACGACTGTGTGATTATCTCTTACTACTATCTCTCTCTCTAGTAGTTTCCCTAAACGCATGAGCGATCTCGTCTTCTTGTTGTTGTGATTGTGCGACGTGCGTGCAATCCGTGCATGCATGTATTAGGGCCAGCACCGTAACTGCCGCACCCCAAACCCCCCAATTGGGGGGGGGGCGAGCTCGAAGGGGGCCCAAAATTATTTCGTGAATTAGCATAAATCATAGAGTATTTTTTTAAAATTTATGCAATTTTTTCAAAAATTTTTTCGCGCTGCGCGCGAATTCAAGATGCCATTTATCTTGATTATTGGGTATTGGGCCATTACCGCGCTACGACCCACCAAGACATACAATCAAGTTGTAAGCCATATAACATGAGACTCCAAGAAGTGTGCCAAAACGATCGGCAGCGAGAAAACCTTTGCCGAAAAGGACTATGCCGTTATGCTGACCGAAGACTTCGTTATATATACAAAATACATATAGATTTAATTGTCCATAGGCGCCTAAATGACTGGCGCCGAATGTTCCCGTCTTGGCAATCTGAACCTCACAAGACAAATACCATCCCGCTGAGAAAAATTTTACGCCAGTGAAGAAATACCAATTTGAAATCGTGTGCGTCTTTCAGTTTAGTACGTTCATGTGATTCTATATTTTTTGATCTAGCAGACTGGAAGTCGCGAAATAACATCATGTAACGAAGTCATATCAACGGGTCCGCGCGCCCGAAAATGTTTAATTATTATTTACGGGTCCTGCCGTCTTCAAGACACTTCACTCAGCTCTACCGGTAAATTTAATTACGTGAGTAGAGAGGACAAAGTGATAGCAATATATATGCAATTGCCGATCTGATTGACCGATTTTATCATAAATTACCGAAAATTTTTGCGCTTGGCGCTGGCTCGCTATACAGTACAGCTCATTGCGTGACAAACGCGAGCAACGTGATTGGGGAGGGGGTCATTCTATCATCCTATGGGATCCCAAGACCCAAGTTGTTGGGTTCTCTGACGAGGTGCTGTTTCGTTCCTGCCAACGGTATACGCCCGAAGATGTTTAATTATTATTGAGTGGTCCTACCTTTTCGAACACACGTCACTCAGCTCTACTAGCAAATCTGATTACGTGACCAGAGATAAGATAAAAATTGATAACAATATATATGCAATTCCCGATCATACTGGCCGATTCAATCAAGAATTCTAGAAATTTTTGCGCTTCGCGGGCTTAGGCGAGAAAAGCTGACTCACCAAACAACCCCCCAATGTAGATGATAAGTAGCCATAAACAGGGTAAAGCCTGAGGGGGGTCTGGGGGGCGTAGCCCCCCATAAGTTAAGTTTATCACACTATGGGGGGCCCAAGACCAACGTTTTGGGGGGGGCTGGCGAAGTGCTGTTACGGCCCTGATTAGGGCCCACATCTTGTGAGTTGTTGGAGCAATAGGGATTAGGCTAGTCGATGCAACTGTTCTTTTGTATTTCAGTTTGATCATTTATTACGGTATTTAACCTATGAATAAATGCAAAGTTGCACATGATCAACCGACCATTGATCTTTTGGTCTCCACCCGGCAAGCCGATTATACCCAGTTCAATATCCAGCGTCCCAAAATATCGCCCAAGAAGATAAAGGCGATATCAGACACTGGTGCACAATCATCCTTGATGGGATTGAAACTGTTTCGAGCATGCGGCTTCAAGGACCATGTAGTGTCTTGGCATTGTGGGTAGGAGTCACATGACCGCGGTGTGCGCGTATGCATGAGACGGGTAGTGAAGCGGGTGATAGAGTAAGAGCGGAGCAATGATATATATACAATGATTGGAAACTACCGTGAGCTCTGCGTTTCAGCGTGTTCCTGGTCACGCTTCATCGCATACACAGTTGTGCCGTAAACAAAGGCTTCCTCAGCAATACTTCTTTGAGGAACTAGCGATGATATATAATTCATTGGGTTTATTTATCAGTGGCAATTAACGTTAACGTGTTGAATAGCTTTAAAAGCGCATTTCTTTCTCGCGTCTGGCATTTTTCTTCTGATTATGCTCGCGGACCGCTGCCATATAAACGTTGATTCACGTAATTCGTACAGTCGTACACCTAGTTCACAAGATAAATTTCGCGCGTCATGCGCGTATCGTAAATCCAATTCACACATTGACGACTCGCAATTCCCGTGATGTAGCCTTGTGACGACCAACGAGGCTTATGTTCACACAGTCGTGGTCGTTCAACCTTTGTTGCAAGTGACACAACCTTCATTCCAACTTGCTAAATCAATAACATTATATATAATTAAATATCAAGCAGACGTAGTTTTTAAAGGAGTAATTCTAGTTATTTTGAGTATTCGAGTAGGTTTGCCTACTTCCGCGGGTGATTGTTTTCATACTACTCACCAAACAAAAACATCACAACTTGTTTTTTTCCGGGGAAATCTAGATCTCCTGAGTTTTGAAGGTTTTTGAAAATAGCACGCACATATTTAATGGCCATTTTGCGGCAGTCACTAAGCTTAACCCTGCAATTTCAAAAGTGACTATTTCCAACTGGCTCAGAGCGAACAACCAAATCTACTTTTAGAACTTTTTAAAAGTACTATACCGATTTATATTTTCGCTACTTCTATTTGAACCTGAGTAAATCATTGTAGCAATACTTCCACTACTTCAGTAGCAACGCTGCATACATCACCCACCTCTGAAAAAAGTCACCTATCCATGATCATTCCACAAAATCTCGATGCCTTACAATACAGAATTGAATTTTCAGGATTTCATCATGTTATGTAAAGAAATGAGGAAGATACATACACTTCACAGATATAGAACATTTACGAATACATAATTTAATCCTCAAATCCTTAATTCATGTGTATATGACCGAAATAATGATGCAGGCATTTGAAAAAAGTAACATTAATATGCAACTGTACAGAACTAGACCAATGCAAAAATAACCATGTGGACAACAAAAACAGTTTATGCCTGATTTGTTAAGCAATATCAGTGCTAGATACCAAGTTTTGTTATCTTCAACTTGGGAAAAGTATTTGGATGATGTCCTTAATAATGCAGCAGTACGCTCGCTTTCGTTGGCTCAAGAATGGCCAAATACGACCCGAATGATGCCGTATCTACTCTTGATGAAATCTGCCTTGTTTAGCTATTTGTCCATCTTTGCTTGCTCTTGCCCGAATCATTGGTAGGATGGGGAGCATTCTTTTTCCGTAATTTTATATGATATCAAGGTGTCACCAAATTCATTAATATCTGTAAGTGCAGAATAAGGATTCGGCTATTTGACCGTACTTGTCCATGGTTAGTAAATGCATAAATGGTTATCGAGACTCAAGAATTTTTTGGTTTCTCAAGTTGCTGTTCCTTCAGCACAAGAATCTATCCATTTTCGCATTTTAGGCAAGAAATCATTTTCCAGCCAGTCCAAGCGTGAATCGTCTGGACTGCAATATGGCTTCAAGTTGGCGTTGTAGCTGAACTTGGTTGATGTATTCATGTCGAACCACTTGTAAATACTGGCAAACCATGCAGAAGCTTCTTTAGCCTCACCTCTCCTGCTCGCATAATACGCGCAACACTATTAGAGAGAAGCTGAGCTGCAAAAATCTCCCGCATCTTTGCCAAGCTTTGCATACGAAAATGTGCATCCGTCAATTTGCCGCATCTCAATTCCGTCAGTTCAAACAGCCGTAAAATGCCGCCATCGAATAAATTTACCATCCTTGTTGAGAAGTTTCGTACCACCAGTGCGGCTGGCGTAGAGGTTGTTGCGTACGCTCTTGGAACATCTTGCGATTTGCACTGAGTCCATCAGCAACAAACGCAGCTACCCGAAATCCACAATCCTCCACGATGCCGACACATTTCCAGAATATAGGCCTACTCGAAAGTCGAAATGAAGCCACCGACTTTGTTGCGCAGTATGCCAAGGGTTTGGAAACGGACGTTACCAGGCCACTGGCATAAACTTGAAGAGCGTGTGTAGCTGCATGGTTCATCATCATCTACAGGTCTCGACTCCCCAAGATCAACGAATCCTACCATTCCGTCTTTCGTTGTACTGAATACAATATTCTCTTTCACTGAAAATGCAAAAAATCAGAAGTAGTTAGACACATGAAACATCACCGTGAACAGCATTGCTGAAATATTCGCGATGAAGTTTTCGACACAGCTATGAAGTCATGAGAACACAATCTAGCCAATTTACAGGCAAATTCAAGGTTGGAATTGCTCCAATTTGCAATTTGATCGATTTGTGTCCTATACGCAAGAGCAAATGCATTAGACATTAAAACAAAACTCGTTTCAACAGCTTACCAGTCAACTACCGTGGGAATCAAAATATATAGCCAAGGTAGCCCACCACTCTGTAGTGCTTACTGCTTATGCAATGATGAAGAGTAGGCTACAGTATAGAATCATTTCCTCACCTTTCAACAAATCAGATGACGCGAATGAAGTTCGGAAATCTTTAAATCGTCTTTTTTTGTACAATTGATCCAGCCACGATATTGACGCATGCTCTTTACAAATTTCTCAAGGTTTTCCACCCATTCATATTTGGCGCCAGTACAAAAACGTTTTGCGGAAACTTCAAACAAATGCGCATTGGCAGAGATTTTAGCACACCCTGGTATGCAACACTATCTCACATCTGACGCAACCAACTATTCATCAATCAACTATTAATGAGAAAAAAGAGTTATAAATATTATAGTAGCCTTCAATAAAATTGCTTTCTGTTAAATGGGTCTCATCGAATTTAAAATGTTTGAATCTCGATCTGTCCTAATTTTCCAAGCTTTTTTACGCTCATCCACAGCTACAAAAACCTAAGCAGCTAGTCAGTACCTGAAAATTGCGCATTGGCGGAAGTTTGATTAGACCTTAGCATGCAGTACTGTCTCACTATGCTCGCAAATCCTGTTAACAATCAACCAGCAAACGAAAAAACAGTGGAATAACTGCCAGCAAAGGTGATAGCAGCACTCCACCACGGTCAACATTACTCAATGAAGTGTATGCAGTCAACCTTATCCGCGCACACGCTGATTTCGGCGGGAGTAAACCTTACAGCGTTAGGGGGCGTGGCAGTTTCCAATCATTGTATATATATCATTGGAGCGGAGTGAATAAAGGATCGGAATAAGACTGCATATACGTGTGATATCGGACACCGGGTAGGATACTACATTTGGCGACGAGGATAACGTGTTCTGAGACAATGGCGGATGAGAATAATCACGAGGATGTTGCAGGAAACTTGGCTGGGGCAGCTAGTACTGTCGAATACAGCGCTAGCCCCATGCCAAAATTTGAGATGAGTGGAGATCCCACTGAGATTGCCACCAGCTGGAAAAGGTGGAAAAGGGGATTTGGCCTGTACATATCAGTGAAACGCATCACAGCCGATGAAAGGAAAGTCTCCGAATTGCTGCACACAGGTGGCTTCGATTTGCAGGACCTATATTATTCACTAGTCCCAGAGACTGAGGTTAAAACCTATGCCGAGGTGATTGAAAAACTTGACGAGTATTTGTTACCGAAAGGCAATGCTGCTTTCGAAAGATACCTCTTCAGGCAAGTGGAACAAAATCCACAAGAAACTATCCATCAGTATGTTTGTAGACTGAAGCAAAAAGCTAAGTCTTGCAATTTTAAAGATGAAGACGAAGCAATATGTGATCAGGTATTGGAAAAGTGTACGGATAGTTCCCTGAAAAGGAAACTGCTTGAGAAAAGTACTGCAATGAAACTACCCGATTTATTGCAAATATCTGTAGCGCATGAAGCAGTTACTAGGCACCTTATGACCATGAGTCAGCAAGAAGAGTGTGCTGCTGTAAGTGATGACCGTCACAGTCACACAGGCTCCGGTAGAGGGCGGAAAATGACTCGGTCAAGGCGTAGCAGTGACAGAAAGAGAGTTGATACTTCCGTGCGTTGTTATCGCTGTGACGAAACCGGTCATATCTCGACTGACGTGTCTTGTCCGGCCAGGAAGAAGAACTGCGGTCGCTGTGGGAAAAAGGGTCATTTTGAAAAGCGCTGCAGATCCAGACGACCGGCATACCGAGTTAAAGAAACGTTCTCTTCAGATGGATCTAGTAACTCGTCAGATGATCAGGAGGACACAATATGCAATGTGCACAAGGTTCAGAGGAGTAATTCAAAAACTGCCTACTCTACTGAGGGTGGGTGTAAGGATACTAGCGATGGATTTATTGACTTGACATTGGGAGGAGTTAAATTACAAAGACTCATGATTGACAGTGGCTCAGGTGTCAACACAGTGGATAAACCCACCTGGAAATACTTGATATCCAAAGGCTTCAGACACAAGGTGGTTAAGAAAGATGGCAATTTGTTTGCTTATGGACAGGACATACCATTGAGTGTATGGCGTGTATTCCATGTCCGTGTCAAGTGTAAAGAAACGACGAGATCATGCAAATGTAAGTTTTACGTGATTAATAAACGTGCAAAGCCGCTGTTAGGGAAAAGAGCTGCGGAAGCATTAAATCTGCTGCGAGTTGGACCTCCAACAGATGAGCTAGCTGGAGAAGTTGTACTACAGCAAAAGGACATTCGTGAGAAAATGTTGAAACAATTCCCGGCTGTGTTCAATGGTATTGGCAAGCTGAAGAATTATCAGATGCACCTGCACATAGATGGTGATGTCAGACCAGTAGCCCAATCTTGCAGGCCTATTCCATATGGCTATCGAGACTTGGTTGCGAAAAAACTGGAGGAGTTGCAGGAACACGGGATAATTGAACCCGTACCGAATAGTCCGACGACTTGGGTATCTCCTTTGCATGTTGTCCCAAAAGCAAATGGGGATGTTCGCCTTTGTGTGGACATGAGGATGGCCAACAAGGCAATTGTACGAGAGCGTCACCCAATTCCAACTGTGGAAGACGTACTTAATGAACTGTCTGGGGCAAAATTCTTTTCTAAGATTGATCTCAAATGGGGATTTCACCAGATAGAACTTGATGAGGAGTCGAGAGAGATCACAACATTTGTGACCCACGAAGGACTTTTTCGCTATAAACGGCTCATGTTTGGTATAAGCAGTGCACCCGAGAAGTACAACAAGATTGTGACTGATATGTTGAGAGACTGTTTTGGGGTAAAAAGCATAGCTGATGATTTAATTGTTTTTGGGGCTAGCAAAGAGCAACATGACAAGAACCTGATAGGAGTCCTGAAGAGACTTGAGGATGTGGGACTGACTGTTAATGCTGATAAATGCACGTTCGGTTTTCGAAAACTCACATTTTTCGGACACGACCTTAGCGCAGATGGAGTTTCTCCCAGTGCAGAGAAAGTGGAGGCGATTAGGAGTGCTAAACATCCTCGGACGGCAGCTGAGGTACGCTCGTTTTTGGGATTGGTTCAGTACTCTTCCAAGTTTTTACCCGATTTCTCACAAACTGCTGAGCCTCTGAGGATGCTTACAAGAAAAGGTGCTACCTTCGTGTGGGGGAAGAGTCAGAAAAAATCATTCGAGTTACTGAAAGATATGATTACAAAACCAATGACACTGGGATATTTTCGCAATGACTGCCAAACCAGAATAATAACAGATGCTGGTCCGGCTGGGTTAGGTGGCGTTTTGACACAGCTCCAAGATGGACACTGGAGAGTCATTTCATATGCGTCGCGTTGTTTGAGCGAAGTGGAACGCAGATATTCCCAGACAGAAAAGGAGGCTCTGGCAATTGTTTGGGGATGCGAAAGATTCAACCTATATGTGTATGGGAGGAAATTCGAAATTGAAACAGATCATAAGCCTCTCGAGTTCATTTATGGGGCTAAGTCGAAGCCTTCCGCTCGAATTGAAAGATGGGTGCTCCGATTGCAGGGGTATGACTACAAAGTTGTATATCGACCGGGAAAAGGGAATATTGCCGATGCATTGTCACGATTGAATCCGACTAAGCAGAGTGACGATAGTGGATCAAGACAGGATTGGGTACGCGCAGTCGTCAAGGCATCCATAACAGGCACCTTGTCAATAAAGGAGATTGAGGATGAATCTGGAAAAGATGATGAACTACTTACGTTAAAAGAGTTCATCAAGTCTGGAAATTGGAAAACTTGCAAGATGCCAGGATATCTCGGGGTTTTGGAGGAACTGTGCGTTTCTGGGAACTTAATATTACGAGGAAATCGCATAATCATACCGAGAAGTCTGCGGCCGCAGATACTGAAAATTGCTCATGAGGGGCACCAAGGAATCGTTAAAACAAAGAATCTCTTGCGCACGAAAGTTTGGTGGCCAAAACTTGATAAAGACGCGGAGAGAATGTGCAGAGCCTGTTATGGCTGTCAAGCAGTTTGTGGATATGCGAAACCTGAACCTATGGAAAGAACTGCTCTACCAACTGGACCATGGCAAGATCTCGCCGCAGATATCCTTGGCCCCATGCCGACTGGAGAGTCTCTCTTTGTAGTAGTCGATTACTACAGCCGGTTCTTTGAAGTCGTCATCTTGAAGACAACTACTTCTTCGAAAATCATCAATGCATTAAATGAGATCTTCGCACGATTCGGACTTCCAGTGTCTTTGAAGACTGATAATGGTAGCCAATTTACATCGGAGGAGTTTGAAGACTTCCTTCGTGAATATGGTATACAACATAGAACGTCTCCACCACTCTGGCCGCAAGCGAATGGGGAGGTAGAAATCCAGAATAAATCCCTTGGCAAGGCAATGAAAGTGGCGCATGCCGAAGGAAAGAGGTGGCAGGAGGAGCTGTTCAAATTCTTGCTGGCATATCGATCTACCCCGCAATCAACGACAGGAGTGAGTCCTGCCCAGCTCATGTTTGGAAGGCAAATTCGCAACAAGCTTCCACAGCTTTTGGGGGAAGCCAAAGAAACGGATGAGGAAATCCGTGACAGAGATTGGCAACGTAAAATGAAAGGGAAAATCGAAGCTGATGCAAAACGTGGAGCTGTGAAGTGCAACATATTGCCTGGAGACAAAGTTCTACTAAAGAATGACAAGCAAGGAAAGCTGGAACCGAGATTTCGAATTTCACCTTACACTGTGAAAACACGGTGCGGTCAAGAGCTGACTTTGGAATCTAGCGATGGAGTTCGATGTCAAAGAAATAGTTCCTTTGTAAAGCCTCTTGTGCAGTTGGAAGAAGATGTAGAGAACGGTTCAGCAAATGATTCTGGAATGAACGACTCTGTGAACGAAGGAACTCCTAGTAATAACATGCCTGCAACAGAACAGCCTCCGGTGCCGGTACAGCCATCTCGGGCGATGCCGAAGAGACATCCGAGAAGGCCTATCAAGTACAAAGACTATGTTTGCGGCAGTGTTTGGTATAGGAGGGGACACAAGTATGGGTAGCTGATTTGTGTTTGTATTCGCCATTTATGCACATCATTGTAGGGAACTGAGGTGAGCCTAGCGCCCTCGGGTAAAGACCGTGAAGGTCTGTAGATCTTTCATATTGTTTTGGTCTTGTATTGTATCGTTTCGTTGATATTGCTTTCCTCGAAGAAGGAAAGAGAATGTAGTGTCTTGGCATTGTGGGTAGGAGTCACATGACCGCGGTGTGCGCGTATGCATGAGACGGGTAGTGAAGCGGGTGATAGAGTAAGAGCGGAGTGAATAAAGGATCGGAATAAGACTGCATATACGTGTGATATCGGACACCGGGTAGGATACTACAGACCAGCATCTCATCCCGGTAAAGAAACGCTTGGTTGCAGCTAATGATGAGGGTATCCACATCCTGGGTGCTGTGTTTCTGCGACTTTCGGGTGCAGCAGTTTCTGGCGATGTCATAGAAACCGCTGAGATGGTATACATTACGGATTCTACGAAACTCTTCTACCTTAGCCGAGATGCCATGCAGCAGTTGGGCATCATTGGGCCCGATTTTCCTCAAATTGGGGCAGCGGCACTCCACGCGACACGAGAGTCAACCCTTGAGGGTAACCCGCATCAAACATGTAGCTGCCCACGGAGGTCCACGCCTCCTCCACGCCCCCAGCAGCTGCCATTCCAGCCTTGTGCGGAGAATGTGGATAAAATGAAGCAGTGGTTACTTGAGAGGTATGCATCGTCCACATTCAACAAGTGCAAACACAGCCCACTACCAACCATGACTGGGCCGCCTATTTCCATTCATATCGATCCGTCGGCAACACCGACTGCAGTCCACACACCGGCTCCCATTCCACTTCATTGGAAAAAGGAAATCGAGAAGCAGTTGGAGGCGGACGTAAAATTAGGGGTGATTGAAAAAGTGGAGCCGAACACGCCAACGACCTGGTGTCATAGGGCCATATGGGTGCGCAAGGCAGATGGCAGCCCGAGGAGAGTTGTTGACTTCCAATCGCTGAACCGCTTCTGCTCTCGAGAAACACACCATGTTGTGCCTCCTTTCAAACAAGCACGCTCGATACCTCCAAACACTTACAGGTCTGTCACAGATGCCTGGAATGGCTACCATTCCGTGCCCGTGCGTGAAGAGGATAGACACCTTCTGACATTCATCACTGAGTTCGGGAGATATCGGTATAGAGTGGCCCCGCAGGGATACCTGGCCAGTGACGACGGGTACGCTTACCGCTACGACAGCATCATTACCGACACACCACGCAAAACGAAGTGCGTGGACGACACGGTCCTCTGGGACGATGACCTTGTCACGCACTGGTGGAGGATGATTGACTATCTAGAATTAATGGGTCGTGAAGGTATCATCCTAAACGCCTCCAAGTTCCAGTTCTGCCGCAGACATATCGAGTTCGCCGGCTTCGAAATTACTGCCGAGAATGTTCGCCCTCTGCCCAAATACTTGGAAGCAATACAGTGCTTCCCACGGCCAACAAAAATCGCAGATATACGTGCATGGTTTGGGCTGGTCAACCAGGTTTCTCATTATGGCCGGCTTTCTACCATTATGGCACCATTTAAACCGTTACTAAGCGTGAAAACTCCATTTTGCTGGACTTCCGAACTTGATGATGCATTCGTGAACTCCAAGCTCGAGCTCATCAACGCAATCAAAGATGGAGTACGTATCTTTGACCCCACTAGAAGAACGTGCCTGACCCCGGACTGGTCAAGGTCTGGCATTGGCTATACTGGCTGCGACAGAAGTACTGCAAATGCGTTTCCTTGACCCCTGACTGTTGCGTCCATGGGTGGAAAATCACTCTCGCTGGTTCAAGGTTCCTCCGATCCGCCGAACAACGTTATTGTTCTATAGAGGGCGAGGCGCTTGGAATCGCATGGGCAATAGAAGATACGAAGTTCTTCACCCTCGGATGTGACGATCTTATCATCTGCACTGACCACAAACCTTTGGTAAAAATCTTTGGGGACCGCTCCCTTGATGAAATTACTAACACGAGGATTTTTCGTCTGAAGCAGCGCACATTGTCATGGCGCTTCCGTGTCGTCCATGTTCCTGGCAAACTCATTCCTGCATCTGATGCGTTCTCCAGGCACCCTGCTTCCTCATCTCCAGTGGATGACATGCCATTGGATCACTGCGACAGTATCGTGGCTTCTCATGAGGACACCAATCTGATTGAAATCAGCATCGTGGCCACCTCCCGAGCATCATTGAATGCCATTGAAGTTGTCTCCTGGGACGATGTAAAGCGCAGTACTGCATACGATCCTGTTCTCAGTGAGTTAAAAAATCACATCATATCAGGATTCCCAGACAAATCGGACAAACTGCCTTTTCAACTACAGTCATATATTGGCGGTACCGCGACGACCTTTCGATCGTAGACGATGTTGTCATGTATAATGACAGGATTGTTGTTCCCCCGCCGCTGCGAGGGGTTATCTGTGAAATCTTACACTCGGCACACCAAGGGACTGCTGCCATGTCACAGAGGGCGCAGGCCACAGTATTTTGGCCTGGGATGACTGAGTGTATAGCACGTACACGAGCACGTTGTGACAACTGCAATAAAATGGCACCGAGTCAAGCATACATGCCTCCGGCCGAGCCATTCATACCGACCTACCCTTTCCAAGCTGTTGCCGCTGATTATTGCACCGCTGCAGGCCACCACTATTTAGTCGTTGTTGACCGCTTCAGCAACTGGCCAGAGATATTCCATGTGAAGCACGGTGGGCAAACGTCTGGAGCCCTCGGACTCCAAGATGCATTACGAAGTTACTTCGGCACGTTTGGTGTGGCCGAAGAACTTAGCAGTGACGGGGGACCCGAGTTTGCTGCGCACAGCACTCGGTAATTTTTTCGAAAATGGGGGGTGCGCCACAGGCTGTCGTCAGCCTACCACTCCAGGTCAAATGGCCGCGCGGAGGCTGCGGTGAAATCGATGAAACGACTCCTTCTCGGCAACATTTCGCAGGATGGCAGCATCCGGACCGATGCAATTACTCGGGCATTGCTACAGTTTCGCAATTGCCCCGACCCCGCGAATGGACTCTCATCTGCAGAAATAGTATTTGGCAGGACTTTGAAAGATGCGTTGCCGATCAAAGAATGGGTTCCAGTTTTCACACAGCGCAACATCAGGCCATTATGGAGGAATCTCTGGCAGAGTCGCGAGCAAACGTTACGTACCAGATTTGCGAAGCAGCTGGAATCTCTGTCGTTGAACACTAAGCCATTATCACCACTTCTTGGAGGTGATGTCTGTCGCATTCAAAACCAAAACGGTCGTTATCCCCTTCGCTGGGACAGAACCGGCACTATGGTTCAGTGCCGAGACCATGAGCAGTACCTCGTGAAAGTGGACGGTTCCGGCAGATTGACGCTACGTAACAGGAAATTTCTACGCAAGATTGAGCCGTACTTCCCGAACCAAAAGCACACATATTTTCAGCCAACGGTCTCGTCTCCCGGCACAGCTACGTCACCTCAAGTCGTTTCGCCACCCACTCTAAGTGGACAGTCGAATGAGGTAGACCCGGGCTTGCTGAGATCCACCGAATCGAGTGCAGAAGATCATCTACCAGCTGGAGTACCGATCGACGACACTAGTGTACCCGCACCGTCTAACAATAGACGCCAGCGCTCAGGCAGAAATGTTACCCCGCCAGTATGGTACAAGGACTACGTTATTGGGGCCCAAATTTTACGTTGATTCCCGCTTCAATCGCCATTAGAGTATTTGGTTGGACGTTCTCTACACGCTGTATTTTGAACTCCTCACTCAATGCTCGTTGATTTCGTTAGGAGTTGGGGGGGATGTGGGATTATCTCTTACTACTATCTCTCTCTCTAATAGTTTCTCTAAACTCATGAGCGATCTCGTCTTCTCGTTGTTGTGATTTTGCGACGTGCGTGCATGTATGTATTAGCACCCACATCTTGTGAGTTGTTGGAGCAATAGGGATTAGGCTAGTCGATGCAACTGTTCTTTTGTATTTCAGTTTGATCATTTATTACGGTATTTAACCAATGTATAAATGCAAAGTTGCACAACGACCCTTTCTGTTTTTCTCTTTGTCTTTTCCGGCAACAGTATACGATAATGGCGACGATAATGATCAGAAATAGGATAAATAGCACTATCAACACAATCACCCACGCGCTGAGAGACTGTGCCTGAGCGATCGCAGGTGCAGCAGGATCTGCAGTGAAACAATAAGTTTGACATCATGTGGTCAATAGGAATGAACTATGATGGTGTGAACTTCTGAAAGGTTCAGGTTCGTGTGAACGCGAACCTTTTTGAAAGGTTTTGTGTGAACCCGGAAGTGAACCTCATGACGTCACGTGACGTCATATTGCTAATTCCAACCCTACCTTTCAGTGAAGTGATAGCCATTAGCCAATACCAATGTACATTGTACATTGTACACGATACCTCCGAAGCAGAACCGTAACTGCCGCACCCCAAACCCCCAATTGGGGGGCCCGAACTCGAAGGGGGCACAAAATTATTTCATGAATTAGCATAAATTATAGAGTATTTTTTTTGAAAAGTTATGCAGCTTTCTCTGGTTGCCAAATATCTTGATTATTGGATACTCTTCACCCAAGAATATGCAAGATTTATAGAAATGGGCATATCGGCGTTGGCCATTACCGCACCACGACGCACCAATATGTAAAGTTTTATGCAATGTAACATGCGACTCCAACATGCGACTGCGCTTACGCTGATACATATAAGTTTAATTGTCCATGGGTGCCGAAATGACTGGCGCCGAATGTCCCTGTCTTGGCAATCTGAACCTCATAAGACAAATACCATCCCGCACGAAAAAATTATATGCCAGTGAAGAAATACCAATTTCAAATCGTGTGCGTGTTATAGTTGGTTTTGGATATTGCGGAGGTCACGAAATACCATCACGTAACGAAGTCATACCACCGGGTCCGCCCTCCCGAAGATGTTTAATTATTATTTACGAGCCTTACAGTTTCCAAGACACCTCACTCGGCAGTTACGGAAAAATAAGAAGAATATCGGCCTGGTGTAAATGACTATAGTAGTCGACAAACAGCATGAATACCTCAAAACAAACAAACAAACAAACACCTCACTCGGCTCTACCGGTAAATCTGATTACGCGAGCAGAGAGGACAAGAAATTGATAGCAATATATGTGTAGGCCTAATTCCCGAACTTATTGACCGATTTTATTATGAATCATTGAAAATTTTCGCGCTTTGCGCGTGCTTACTAAATAGTACAACTAGTTTCGTGGTAAAAGCGAACAACGTGATGGAGGGGGGAGTCGATTTAGCACCCTATGTGAGCCCAAACCCCAAGTTTTTTTGAGCCTGACGAAGTGCTGTTTCGCTCCTGCCTACGCCCGGATATGTTTAATTATTATTATTGAGTGGTCCTACCTTTTTAAACACACCTCACTCCGCTCTGCCGGTAAATCTTAATACGTGAGCAGAGAGAGGATAAAAATTGATAGCAATATATAATACATGCATTTATCGATCATATAGACCGATTCATTCATGAATTATACAAATTTTTCGCGCTTCGCGCGGTTAGACGAGTTACTTATACTCACACCTAATATATATGATAAGTAGCGGAAAAGCGTAGAGCATGAGGGGGGTCTGGGGGTCGAAGTGCTGTTACGGCCCTGCTCCGAAGTACATATTGACGTTTTAAACGTCGCCAACCGTATCAACTGGCACAATCAAATTATATAATAATCCCTTGAAATCAATATCTTCCGTCGCTTCATTTGACGTCCGCAATAATATGAGTAGAATTTTAGAATTTTAGAAAGATCGATTTGATGTCAGAGCATTGCAGCAGTAGAGCCTAATCCAGATCTCGTGTATACTCCTGATAACTAGGCTATATAGATCATGTCATTACCAAAGTCAAATTAAACCAGCGCTAGATTTACCTTCTAATATTCGGCATAACAGCATGAAAATGTCGATTACTGTGCCATAGCAATAGAAATGTCCAATCGCCGAAGAATCCATTTGTGTTACAGATGTGAAGCGTAAGCTACAACTACTTTATACTCGCCACATTTAATTAGCGATAATAACACGAATAAAGATACCCGAGATGACTGCATGATGTAATCAACTATACATCAAGAGGACAGCATAATGCCAATAGTTGCCATACCGACCTTCTTAGATATCTAAATAAGCGACGAAACGCAAGCCACGACCTTTTGATATTTTACTATTTTCAATATCTGTTTGATAGTTTGTTTCGTCCGTGGTTGTACCAAGTCACGGCGTTCAACGTCACAAAAGTACTTCTTTCATTGTATCTTTTGACGCGACTCAACTCGAGTCATTTTTATTTTATCACCCATTGAGTTCGAGTAATTTTACAAAAGGTAGCACCGAAGTCCAAATCATAGTTTTCAGTACGAATTATTAACGGGTCACGTTTAACCATCTTTAACAAGTAGTGTCATGTATAAGCTTCCGCTGCGTCTTAACTTTTGAAAGTGATGAAATAGTGAAGTTTGATGAGTAGTTTCTGGCTTCTGGAGTAGTTTTAGAGCGAAATTTAAGTTCTCGAATTAAAAAATGTTAATTAAATATTGTCGAGTACGTCGAAATCCAAAATGCCGTCGCGGGCCGTACAAAATGGTCTCGCGGGCCGCGTGTTCGAGACCGCTGGGTTGCGTCATACTGTACCATATTCGTTTTACCTTTGAATCTGTTTGAATCCCTTTACTGCGGCGATAACTCTTGAACAGATCCACCCAAAAATTCTTCAAGTGATAAATAATGTAGTCCCTACTATTACCATGGATATTCTGATGAAAGCAATCTTTAATTATTCAAATCGGCTGTGATTCAATGTCGCCCGTACATACTTTGGCAACCTACTTGGCTACAACAAAGTGCACGTGACGATATCTTACATTTTCCGTGATGACACCACGCCGTTGTATCATTGGACGGCACGTAGCAACATCCACGTTGAAGACAAGCCGCTATTGGCATACCGCTCCATATGTATACGTTCCTCGACGGGTATATTTTCGCAGGTTAATCCTACCGGGAAACACGTATATTGTGGGTAGACGCATATTAGCTGTGGCAACTGATACTTTTCATGGTATCAATGGACAGAAAAAGTGTAGTTACCAGAGTCGGTCCACTCGACTGTGTTACAGTATTGCCCTTTGCAGCAAAAGTGGCACACCGCCCCGATCTCTCCAGGCTTGCAAGCCTTATCATTGGATGCCACGTATTTCTGACAATCAGATTCGCTCATGCAACCTCTCGAATGTAGCCTGAATATGTCGAACAAATTACGAAATAGTTCACCATTCGGTTTTGCTGATCGCTATTAGTAGAGTTTCTCTCGCCATCAATGTATTGACGTTTTAACTAGTATAGGTCTTTAGTGTTTCGTGTTTTAATTTCATGGTCGATGAGAATGGTTAACCCACTCAGAGATGACCAGTAACGAAGTACTTATAATTTATTCGATACTCGAGGGGTTATGCTTTGAGATTACTAACACCTCTATTCGAAGTTTTTTTCTTCGTAAAACTACTTACTATCGACACTTCAGATTTTATAAAGTAGATATTAGTTTTGGGATAAGCTTGCATCACTTTTACGAGCGGAATTTTCATGACAACTCGGCGTCATCCCTACCGTGTCTAGGTAACATAATATAATATCGTAGCGTGTCTGATCATCTTGGTTCCTTTCATGTTATCCATTCTCAAATACAGCGTGCATGCCTCTTATATACACGCTGTAGACCACGGGGTGTCTGATTAAAAGACTACTGCTCCAAGTCGTTTCGGCACCACTTCTTTATCTTCTCCTTATATTACGATATTGTGGTGTATTGATTTGATAAACCAAATTATTGAAATGACAACAGGGGAAAGATACATCTTGCAATTGCGATTAACTGTTAAAAGTATGCAACCAACTACCAAAGCTACTTTTAAGATATACGTGCTCGAGTACATTTCAGATCACCATTTTCTACCACATGAAGTATAGTTTGGCGTGTCTTCGATATTGCTAATTTAATCGAAGCATATACTTGTCGTAGAGTAGAAATTTGTCGCGTTACTTCTACTTCGACTTGAGTAGTATAGTCGATCGCTCGTGACGGGCTATTGATTCTTATGGGCCCGCTCGCACGTCGTATTGAAAACTCGTGTTGGCATATCGTACTTTTAGACCCCCCCTATCGCTCGCACATCGTAATGTGTTCTTATGGGTGCACTCGCATGTCGTACTTTCAGGTATAGGCTGCGGCGGTGACTCGTATTGAAAACTCGTGTTGGTATATCGTACTTTCGGGTGTAGGCATCTCTCGCACATCGTACTTTCGCATGTCGTACTTTCGCGTATAGACTGTGTTGATGATTCGCTATGTGTTCTTATGGTCGCGTCGGCATATCGTACTTTCGGGTGTAGGCATCTCTCGCACATCGTACTTTCGCATGCCGTACTTTCGCGTATAGATTGTGTTGGTGATTCGCCATGTGTTCTTATGGGTGCGGTCGTGATACGCACTTTCAACCATCTCTCGCGTGGTGTTGAATAGTCACCAACAATAACCGCACAAACGGAAACGTGGCTTGTTGTGAGGATTAAGCATGCGACCTATATTTCGAATGACCTGCGTGCTGAATTGTTTCACGTCCAGCCGCTACTATCGAATATTACACTAGACCGGTCAGTGTGAAATAGTTTGATCGTAAATTATGATATATGACGTCGTAGTTTAGTCGTGTCAAATGACCGATCGTGTTCTCTTTCCTCGCTATTGATTGCTACCTGAATAATACTTTCGGCTTATTCGCTGTTTCGCGCCTACAGAATAGTCTGCTGTTCATAGTCACAGATTCATCGCGATAGCACAATTTTCACACCTCGATCAGTAGAACAACACCACACTAACGCAGTTGGCGAATCACATAGGTCATACATTTTACGCGAAATATTGTATTGTGGTATACAAATATGCAAACTATTCTTTCAATTCAACAAGTCTAGTTAACGGATCGATTTTCAAGCTGCCGACACAGTTTTTAACACGAGTGAGTTGATATTTCTTCCCGGGTACGAGCGAGGCTTTGTTCCATTGATCCAAAACCACCTCACCAGTATCATCCTTCAATGTAAAACTGTATAATTTCAACTCCTTTCCGGCCCCAGAATTGACCATCTTCTCCTCTCGAGAAACACAAGTAGCGGCGATCGAAACGTATTCATCTTTATTCCCGTATACCGATTCGCAGGTCAATAATGGGTATTCTTCAGTCGTATGTCTCGATTTTCCATGCGTGGTTACTGACGAAGCCCGTCCCAGTAATACAGCAGGTTTTCCAGTAAACTTGTCAATTTGGACCCAACCGGATTTGACCATGAGTTTTTTTCGTTTGGCGAATGCTTTCTCAATGTTCCCGAACAATTCACGATTGAAACACGTGAAAGATATCTCTTCGTTATTACCGTCGATGAATATACCTTTGAGATATTGGCTAACGCCACCTCTTTTGGGTGATGAGACGAATTTGACGCCGACGTGAAAATTTGAAGTTGCTCCGACTTGCATAGTGTTGACGCTGTTCGATGTCATATCGTTTGATAAAGTGGGAGTCATCAGTGTAACTCACTACACAAATCAAGTTGAATCGTATTTGAATGTATTGATTCGACCCAACTCAAATCCTTTGACAAATCCTATTAACGCGATCTGTTGAATCGAACGTAACCTGAATATTACTGACGCCAACATTCACCCGCATCGGATCATTCACACATTCCACGTCGGTGTTTTAACACTTATAGAATCAATACCAACTATCTCTAACCCGATAATATTCAATCATTTTGGTAATTTGCCAACTTTAAATCCATTCGCGGGATGTACTAAAGGTAAATCCAAATAATCCAGAATGAAATATTTGGACTTCGACATTGCGTGAATTGAAATAGGTTTGACAAACATGACTACCAACTTTCACCAAGTCACATTTCAAGATTATACTTTGAAACAATCCTTGAAACTGACAACTCTATTCACGACTCCGTTTCCGTTTGTAAAATAGAGTTTCAGAAATACTATCACTATGACAACTCAACATTTTAACATCTCACCATGCAGAAACGAGTTAAATACAAAAACCTTGTCAAGTCAATCCGTTTGTAACTCACCGAACCAAAGCAAAAAGTGTCCATACGAAAAGTAGACAAGACTACGCAAGTAATCACTAACCCACAAACATCAAGTTCGGTTTTAGGCATATACCACCAACTCGTCTTTTTTGTTCAACTGTAAAAGTCGTTACTAGGCCGCAAGACCAAGAAATTACTATGCGGTATATTTTGTAAGACAAAAGTAATTACTTCTCGGTGTCGGCGACTTGAGATTAACATAATATATTTGAGTATACGACATTTGAAAGTATGACCATCGTAGTTTCTTACAATCGACCGCAGGTGTTATATCGAAAATTATCGTGATGTAAACATAAGGATTGTCACATCGATTTAACATATGAGATTTTGTAATGTTCTATCATGACTTGATTATTAAATTATGACATTATTAGACCAGAGTTGTGTTGAAGGTTATTTTGACATCAACAAACTTTTCAGTGCCATTGTTATTAACACATCGAGTTGTAAAACTATGCGTGTCTGAAATGTTCTTGAATGGAAAATTATTCCACCTTGGTACATATCACCCTGCGTATCGCGGATATCAGAAAATATTTTACAAATGTAATTGTCTCCACTAACCAAGACTAAAGATGAAACAACAATTTCCTTTGTTAAACAATAACCGGTACAATACTTTATCATCGTAATCGGCAGTGAGAATTGAAACACTTTCGCACATTATCCAGCGTCAAGATATCACACTAGGTGAATTGACATACCGCCGCTTGATTAATACCTAATCCATTCGCACCATTTCACATACTTTGATCATTACAAAAGTAAATTGGAATATGTTTGTTAGATGCATTCAATTCAACTAGAAGTGTCTGGTACACAACAATCGTAATATCGAAAAAGTACTTGCCACACTGTTATTTGCTAAACGTGTTTTGTATTGTTGTCCATTTGTAGTATTGATTGTTTTTGAACCCCCAAATCATAATTCCCGACATGAAACCAAGCCGCTGAAAGTCGTTACCATCACGAAGATACAATGTGCACGATGTTTGTCAAATGTGTCCTACCTGGCCAACAGAAAACAATTTTCACTCACTCGAAATGAAACCAATGTGATGGTCTCCATTCGATATTTTGTTTGTGTCAAATATACTTTGCAATGAACACATTTGCGTGGTTGAGCTTTGCCATCATCAAGCTGTCATTTGTATCGTTTAATTAACCGACATTTAGCGATTGGTGAACATACCGAACGATACACAGTCACTTCGAAATACTCCGTTGATCGTAATTTCCATCATCATAATAATCGAAGTACAATTGCTTCGAATCGCTAGAGTGGTTGAGCTTTACATCATCAGACTGCCATCTGTACATCAAGAATACATCCGCCTTGTAACTGGGTCGTTTACCTAACCGAGTTGTATGCACAGTTTGATATTTAGCGATTGCAGAACATACCATTTCGAAATACTGCGTTGATCTCAATTCCTTTGTCGTGATAATCGAAGTATATTTGTTTCGATTTCATAAAAACCAACTTTTCTATGACATGATAAATTTTTGAAAAGTTATGCTTAGAAGATTGGTGCATCTCGCGAAAAACTAATATACCACTCATATTGATACTGTTACTCCATTGACCGGTATTTTCAAACGAGTCGATTTTCAACTGAGCAAAATTTATTACTTGAGTTGTCCCGCTTACTATATTTAAATGTAAACTCACCCGTCTTTCAACAACAAAGACATGGATAAAAAGTACACAAGCAAACACAACAAGTTTTACTTTTGTTGGACACCAATTATTATTCCACGCATCTCATTTCATACTAAGTGTATATGAAAGATATTCATGGCACACGAAAATATTCGATATTCCATGCTACGAACATACGCAATGATTGGTGACGCTTTCACACTATTTCGATTTAGTGTAACAAAAACAACAACAACAATTTTCACTGTCTTGACTTATGAAAACAACAGACGAACCTTCATTCAATATTTTGTTTTTGTCAACTAGTTACTTTTTCATGAGACCCCCACAACTCTTACAGACGTACGAAAGATATTTACATCACACAAAGTAATCAACTTTACTCGATGTTCTCACATTACGAAACTAAAGAATGGTTGGTTTGACTCTACAAACTGTTTCGTCACCTCAAGAACTTTATTGTCTGAATGGTTGTTCATGTGTCTTAAGAACCAAATAGTTCAACACAGCACTAGTACCAACAGAAACATCAGAGTTGTTTACACAAAAGTTTGTATGTGTACAGTATGTGAATACCATGTGTAAGTCCAGCACAATTGTGGTATCCATCCGGGTTTAGTTAACACAATTTACGACACCGAGGTCGCCTCATCTTTCGTAAGACAACAAACCAACCAAGGCTTCAGGATATGTCCATGTCATAGCAATACATCAGCTACTCCAACAACAGAGTACATATGTTTTCTAGTTACGGTGCTTACATCTTACACACAAATCAATCTACTTTGCTAACAAAAAGTGCTGAGTCATCAAGTGATTGCCCTAGCAACAAAACAGCTAAACGTACTATCATACAAAATGGCCGTTATAGTCACCAACGGTACATGGTACAAGTAACAAGTCTCGAGAATCCAGTTATTGAAAAAACGTGAAAGTGTTTCTCCTGCGCCAAGTCGTTATGTTGACGAAAGCGTATATTGTAATATCATGATCGATTTGCATTCGTTGGTCACAAAATGTCACTACTCTAAATAATTATTTTTTACTCAAACACAAACGCATACTTGTCACCATTCGTTTTCATCAAGCACGAGTTCAAGAAACTTACTTACTACGACATGAATTGATATTTTTATGATGTGTAAATACGTAATAATTAATTTTAGTAACACTATCAACATCATCGAGTTGTGCGAATAGATTTTCATGTGGTCTTGCGGTTTTAATCGAAGCACACATCATGGTCTAATGTAGAGTCGTCTCTATTGTACAACAACTCGGTAATCGAAATGCATGCATTAACATTTGAACAACGATCTTGTTTCGTCGCACCAAAAACATGTTCACTGTCACAATACTCTGCACAAGACGTGGAAATCCTTTTCACCCTCATAATAGTATACCAACGACCACCGACGACAACGTTTAACAATACCAACGACACTGGAAACACTGAACCCACGACACTTACCCGAGTAAAAACACATTTTCCTTTGGCTACATGGCGCTTACCAGAGTAAAAAATATCATTATCACCTGGAGATCCACCGTTACCCGAGCAACAAAACCATTTTCTTTTGGAGATCTATCGTTTACCCAGTGTAACAATACATTTTCACATGGCGGTCCATCGTTTACCCAGAGTAACAAAACCATTTTCACTTGCAAATATATTTTTCCCTGGGTTACAAACCATTTTCACTTGCAAATATATTTTTTCCCTGGGTAACAAACCATTTTCACTTGCAAATATATTTTTTCCCTGGGTAACAAACCTTTTTCTCTTGGTAACAAACCTTTTTCACTTGGAAATATATTTTTTCTCTTGGTAACAAACCTTTTTCACTTGGAAATCTATTTTTCCCAGGGTAACAAACCTTTTTCACTTGCAAATATATTTTTCCCCCTGGGTAACAAACCTTTTTCGCTTGGAAATATATTTTTTCCTTGAGCAACAGACCATTTTTACTTGGAAATATATTTTTTCCTTGAGCAACAGACCATTTTTACTTGGAAATATATTTTTTCCCTGAGCAACAAACCATTTTTACTTGGAAATATATTTTTTCCCTGAGCAACAAACCATTTCACTCGGCGGGTCGTCGTTTACCTGAGTAAAAATATCATTTTCCTTTGGAGATCTGGCGTTTACCCATTGTAACAATACATTTTCACTTGGAAATCTGTCGTTTACCCGAGTACCAATACCGTTTCACTTGGAAATCTATCTTTTCCCTGGGTAACAATACCATTTTCGTTTTGAAAACTGACAACCACACCGGTCAATTTGATATTTTTTGTATATTGTTACAACAGACAGCGACAAAATATACACCAACAACGACTCCGATACATTTGTCTAATCAAATATTCACTTGCTCTGATGCATCCCATCAAAATCATTGGTTACTCACATACAATAACAATGTGCTGTTGTACATCGACATGTATGTTTTCGGAATTGGTGAATAAAGGGGTTTCCGATATGTCAGTGATGTCCGGGTTCGTGCTTTGGATTTTCCAGAGTCAAAATGTCTGAATAAAACACCTCCTCGACTTTGGTAACTGGTTGATACACGGATAATGGTGTTCGGAAAACGGATGAATTTATGTTCCCCATCGCGCTGACAACATCGGGTTACTTGTGAGTTTCCCCGGGTCTGTTTACTATATTGTGTCTTTACTGGTCAATACATGTCGCTCCAGTCAGCTGAAACCGGATCACCAATATGAGAAAGTGTGGGGGCCGGATCCGGATATTCACTCATGACCCAACGACCGATATTCAAGTAAACATGTTACAGACCGTGTTTTGTCTCCATGAAAAATACCTATGCATACACCATCACATACAAGTAACGTCACGATTGTTCACAAGTATTCGCGTAAACGAGGTATACATACAATGTGTCGGTGTACAAACATCATGGAAAACAAATTCATGTTCTCAAGTCTCATCATGCGACGACTCTGTGGGTATAGATGACTTGGAGACAGGCAAGCAGCCATATTTGGACGTAACATGGTCTTAGTTTGAACCGACTTCCACCCAACTTGTGAAAAATCAATCTCACACGAGTACAGCCCTTTCACGGATTCACACCTTGATTTTGTAAGATTGTTCGGATTCTCAGGTAGACTTGTATCGTGATCCAGACTTCGACATAATCGGATTGCGTAACTCGCTCAATCCCTCCGCGTATTGTTCGTCCTAACCTGCGAACTTTTTTGCTGAGGCCGCAGTGTTTCACATGGTATAATGTATTTGGCGATCACCATCGTTATCAATCTTTCACGTGATGAATATGTCAGATGTCGCTACTCCCACATAACGACTACAGATAAACATCGTGAGCAGTGACTCCGGATTGGAATCGTAAACAGAGACTCTCTGTGTGTGTGTGTGTGTGAATCTCGAGTTCGATTACGATTAGATAATGTAATCCAAGGTGTGTCTCTGTGAGTTGAAGGCTTATTTCGTGTTAATCACATCGCAAGAGGGAGCTATCTCGTAATTCTATAGGTCGTTATAAAACGCGGTTGGAAACTTTCGGTCTAGTTGATCCAGCTACGTATTGAAACGGTTCACCCACGCAGACCACTGAGAAAGCGTTGTCGTTACCTGAGTATATCCACGAGTAAATATGGGACTACGCGTAACTGTCCATAGATTCCTCTGGCCCCACACCGTTGTTTTACGACACAGACAAGATGCAGCGGTGGAAATATTGAAAATGAAAAACGATACCTTGGTGACATTCGATTTGGATTTTACACCTGATGAACCATACACTCGATTGGTACATTGGGATGACAACTCTATCGTCGAGGTCGAGGGAAAAGAAATGTACAGATTTGTTGGTGTTGTGGATATTCAGCGAAAATCAGGGTATATGGTTGTATATGGTTCGCATATTTGACTGAGAATATATCGGTATGCATAATGCACTATCCGTTGTATCATGTCGTGTGTCATCTATACCCACAGAGTCGTCGCATGATGAGACTTGAGAACATGAATTTGTTTTCCATGATGTTTGTACACCGACACATTGTATGTATACCTCGTTTACGCGAATACTTGTGAACAATCGTGACGTTACTTGTATGTGATGGTGTATGCATAGGTATTTTTCATGGAGACAAAACACGGTCTGTAACATGTTTACTTGAATATCGGTCGTTGGGTCATGAGTGAATATCCGGATCCGGCCCCCACACTTTCTCATATTGGTGATCCGGTTTCAGCTGACTGGAGCGACATGTATTGACCAGTAAAGACACAATATAGTAAACAGACCCGGGGAAACTCACAAGTAACCCGATGTTGTCAGCGCGATGGGGAACATAAATTCATCCGTTTTCCGAACACCATTATCCGTGTATCAACCAGTTACCAAAGTCGAGGAGGTGTTTTATTCAGACATTTTGACTCTGGAAAATCCAAAGCACGAACCCGGACATCACTGACATATCGGAAACCCCTTTATTCACCAATTCCGAAAACATACATGTCGATGTACAACAGCACATTGTTATTGTATGTGAGTAACCAATGATTTTGATGGGATGCATCAGAGCAAGTGAATATTTGATTAGACAAATGTATCGGAGTCGTTGTTGGTGTATATTTTGTCGCTGTCTGTTGTAACAATATACAAAAAATATCAAATTGACCGGTGTGGTTGTCAGTTTTCAAAACGAAAATGGTATTGTTACCCAGGGAAAAGATAGATTTCCAAGTGAAACGGTATTGGTACTCGGGTAAACGACAGATTTCCAAGTGAAAATGTATTGTTACAATGGGTAAACGCCAGATCTCCAAAGGAAAATGATATTTTTACTCAGGTAAACGACGACCCGCCGAGTGAAATGGTTTGTTGCTCAGGGAAAAAATATATTTCCAAGTAAAAATGGTTTGTTGCTCAGGGAAAAAATATATTTCCAAGTAAAAATGGTCTGTTGCTCAAGGAAAAAATATATTTCCAAGTAAAAATGGTCTGTTGCTCAAGGAAAAAATATATTTCCAAGCGAAAAAGGTTTGTTACCCAGGGGGAAAAATATATTTGCAAGTGAAAAAGGTTTGTTACCCTGGGAAAAATAGATTTCCAAGTGAAAAAGGTTTGTTACCAAGAGAAAAAATATATTTCCAAGTGAAAAAGGTTTGTTACCAAGAGAAAAAGGTTTGTTACCCAGGGAAAAAATATATTTGCAAGTGAAAATGGTTTGTTACCCAGGGAAAAAATATATTTGCAAGTGAAAATGGTTTGTAACCCAGGGAAAAATATATTTGCAAGTGAAAATGGTTTTGTTACTCTGGGTAAACGATGGACCGCCATGTGAAAATGTATTGTTACACTGGGTAAACGATAGATCTCCAAAAGAAAATGGTTTTGTTGCTCGGGTAACGGTGGATCTCCAGGTGATAATGATATTTTTTACTCTGGTAAGCGCCATGTAGCCAAAGGAAAATGTGTTTTTACTCGGGTAAGTGTCGTGGGTTCAGTGTTTCCAGTGTCGTTGGTATTGTTAAACGTTGTCGTCGGTGGTCGTTGGTATACTATTATGAGGGTGAAAAGGATTTCCACGTCTTGTGCAGAGTATTGTGACAGTGAACATGTTTTTGGTGCGACGAAACAAGATCGTTGTTCAAATGTTAATGCATGCATTTCGATTACCGAGTTGTTGTACAATAGAGACGACTCTACATTAGACCATGATGTGTGCTTCGATTAAAACCGCAAGACCACATGAAAATCTATTCGCACAACTCGATGATGTTGATAGTGTTACTAAAATTAATTATTACGTATTTACACATCATAAAAATATCAATTCATGTCGTAGTAAGTAAGTTTCTTGAACTCGTGCTTGATGAAAACGAATGGTGACAAGTATGCGTTTGTGTTTGAGTAAAAAATAATTATTTAGAGTAGTGACATTTTGTGACCAACGAATGCAAATCGATCATGATATTACAATATACGCTTTCGTCAACATAACGACTTGGCGCAGGAGAAACACTTTCACGTTTTTTCAATAACTGGATTCTCGAGACTTGTTACTTGTACCATGTACCGTTGGTGACTATAACGGCCATTTTGTATGATAGTACGTTTAGCTGTTTTGTTGCTAGGGCAATCACTTGATGACTCAGCACTTTTTGTTAGCAAAGTAGATTGATTTGTGTGTAAGATGTAAGCACCGTAACTAGAAAACATATGTACTCTGTTGTTGGAGTAGCTGATGTATTGCTATGACATGGACATATCCTGAAGCCTTGGTTGGTTTGTTGTCTTACGAAAGATGAGGCGACCTCGGTGTCGTAAATTGTGTTAACTAAACCCGGATGGATACCACAATTGTGCTGGACTTACACATGGTATTCACATACTGTACACATACAAACTTTTGTGTAAACAACTCTGATGTTTCTGTTGGTACTAGTGCTGTGTTGAACTATTTGGTTCTTAAGACACATGAACAACCATTCAGACAATAAAGTTCTTGAGGTGACGAAACAGTTTGTAGAGTCAAACCAACCATTCTTTAGTTTCGTAATGTGAGAACATCGAGTAAAGTTGATTACTTTGTGTGATGTAAATATCTTTCGTACGTCTGTAAGAGTTGTGGGGGTCTCATGAAAAAGTAACTAGTTGACAAAAACAAAATATTGAATGAAGGTTCGTCTGTTGTTTTCATAAGTCAAGACAGTGAAAATTGTTGTTGTTGTTTTTGTTACACTAAATCGAAATAGTGTGAAAGCGTCACCAATCATTGCGTATGTTCGTAGCATGGAATATCGAATATTTTCGTGTGCCATGAATATCTTTCATATACACTTAGTATGAAATGAGATGCGTGGAATAATAATTGGTGTCCAACAAAAGTAAAACTTGTTGTGTTTGCTTGTGTACTTTTTATCCATGTCTTTGTTGTTGAAAGACGGGTGAGTTTACATTTAAATATAGTAAGCGGGACAACTCAAGTAATAAATTTTGCTCAGTTGAAAATCGACTCGTTTGAAAATACCGGTCAATGGAGTAACAGTATCAATATGAGTGGTATATTAGTTTTTCGCGAGATGCACCAATCTTCTAAGCATAACTTTTCAAAAATTTATCATGTCATAGAAAAGTTGGTTTTTATGAAATCGAAACAAATATACTTCGATTATCACGACAAAGGAATTGAGATCAACGCAGTATTTCGAAATGGTATGTTCTGCAATCGCTAAATATCAAACTGTGCATACAACTCGGTTAGGTAAACGACCCAGTTACAAGGCGGATGTATTCTTGATGTACAGATGGCAGTCTGATGATGTAAAGCTCAACCACTCTAGCGATTCGAAGCAATTGTACTTCGATTATTATGATGATGGAAATTACGATCAACGGAGTATTTCGAAGTGACTGTGTATCGTTCGGTATGTTCACCAATCGCTAAATGTCGGTTAATTAAACGATACAAATGACAGCTTGATGATGGCAAAGCTCAACCACGCAAATGTGTTCATTGCAAAGTATATTTGACACAAACAAAATATCGAATGGAGACCATCACATTGGTTTCATTTCGAGTGAGTGAAAATTGTTTTCTGTTGGCCAGGTAGGACACATTTGACAAACATCGTGCACATTGTATCTTCGTGATGGTAACGACTTTCAGCGGCTTGGTTTCATGTCGGGAATTATGATTTGGGGGTTCAAAAACAATCAATACTACAAATGGACAACAATACAAAACACGTTTAGCAAATAACAGTGTGGCAAGTACTTTTTCGATATTACGATTGTTGTGTACCAGACACTTCTAGTTGAATTGAATGCATCTAACAAACATATTCCAATTTACTTTTGTAATGATCAAAGTATGTGAAATGGTGCGAATGGATTAGGTATTAATCAAGCGGCGGTATGTCAATTCACCTAGTGTGATATCTTGACGCTGGATAATGTGCGAAAGTGTTTCAATTCTCACTGCCGATTACGATGATAAAGTATTGTACCGGTTATTGTTTAACAAAGGAAATTGTTGTTTCATCTTTAGTCTTGGTTAGTGGAGACAATTACATTTGTAAAATATTTTCTGATATCCGCGATACGCAGGGTGATATGTACCAAGGTGGAATAATTTTCCATTCAAGAACATTTCAGACACGCATAGTTTTACAACTCGATGTGTTAATAACAATGGCACTGAAAAGTTTGTTGATGTCAAAATAACCTTCAACACAACTCTGGTCTAATAATGTCATAATTTAATAATCAAGTCATGATAGAACATTACAAAATCTCATATGTTAAATCGATGTGACAATCCTTATGTTTACATCACGATAATTTTCGATATAACACCTGCGGTCGATTGTAAGAAACTACGATGGTCATACTTTCAAATGTCGTATACTCAAATATATTATGTTAATCTCAAGTCGCCGACACCGAGAAGTAATTACTTTTGTCTTACAAAATATACCGCATAGTAATTTCTTGGTCTTGCGGCCTAGTAACGACTTTTACAGTTGAACAAAAAAGACGAGTTGGTGGTATATGCCTAAAACCGAACTTGATGTTTGTGGGTTAGTGATTACTTGCGTAGTCTTGTCTACTTTTCGTATGGACACTTTTTGCTTTGGTTCGGTGAGTTACAAACGGATTGACTTGACAAGGTTTTTGTATTTAACTCGTTTCTGCATGGTGAGATGTTAAAATGTTGAGTTGTCATAGTGATAGTATTTCTGAAACTCTATTTTACAAACGGAAACGGAGTCGTGAATAGAGTTGTCAGTTTCAAGGATTGTTTCAAAGTATAATCTTGAAATGTGACTTGGTGAAAGTTGGTAGTCATGTTTGTCAAACCTATTTCAATTCACGCAATGTCGAAGTCCAAATATTTCATTCTGGATTATTTGGATTTACCTTTAGTACATCCCGCGAATGGATTTAAAGTTGGCAAATTACCAAAATGATTGAATATTATCGGGTTAGAGATAGTTGGTATTGATTCTATAAGTGTTAAAACACCGACGTGGAATGTGTGAATGATCCGATGCGGGTGAATGTTGGCGTCAGTAATATTCAGGTTACGTTCGATTCAACAGATCGCGTTAATAGGATTTGTCAAAGGATTTGAGTTGGGTCGAATCAATACATTCAAATACGATTCAACTTGATTTGTGTAGTGAGTTACACTGATGACTCCCACTTTATCAAACGATATGACATCGAACAGCGTCAACACTATGCAAGTCGGAGCAACTTCAAATTTTCACGTCGGCGTCAAATTCGTCTCATCACCCAAAAGAGGTGGCGTTAGCCAATATCTCAAAGGTATATTCATCGACGGTAATAACGAAGAGATATCTTTCACGTGTTTCAATCGTGAATTGTTCGGGAACATTGAGAAAGCATTCGCCAAACGAAAAAAACTCATGGTCAAATCCGGTTGGGTCCAAATTGACAAGTTTACTGGAAAACCTGCTGTATTACTGGGACGGGCTTCGTCAGTAACCACGCATGGAAAATCGAGACATACGACTGAAGAATACCCATTATTGACCTGCGAATCGGTATACGGGAATAAAGATGAATACGTTTCGATCGCCGCTACTTGTGTTTCTCGAGAGGAGAAGATGGTCAATTCTGGGGCCGGAAAGGAGTTGAAATTATACAGTTTTACATTGAAGGATGATACTGGTGAGGTGGTTTTGGATCAATGGAACAAAGCCTCGCTCGTACCCGGGAAGAAATATCAACTCACTCGTGTTAAAAACTGTGTCGGCAGCTTGAAAATCGATCCGTTAACTAGACTTGTTGAATTGAAAGAATAGTTTGCATATTTGTATACCACAATACAATATTTCGCGTAAAATGTATGACCTATGTGATTCGCCAACTGCGTTAGTGTGGTGTTGTTCTACTGATCGAGGTGTGAAAATTGTGCTATCGCGATGAATCTGTGACTATGAACAGCAGACTATTCTGTAGGCGCGAAACAGCGAATAAGCCGAAAGTATTATTCAGGTAGCAATCAATAGCGAGGAAAGAGAACACGATCGGTCATTTGACACGACTAAACTACGACGTCATATATCATAATTTACGATCAAACTATTTCACACTGACCGGTCTAGTGTAATATTCGATAGTAGCGGCTGGACGTGAAACAATTCAGCACGCAGGTCATTCGAAATATAGGTCGCATGCTTAATCCTCACAACAAGCCACGTTTCCGTTTGTGCGGTTATTGTTGGTGACTATTCAACACCACGCGAGAGATGGTTGAAAGTGCGTATCACGACCGCACCCATAAGAACACATGGCGAATCACCAACACAATCTATACGCGAAAGTACGGCATGCGAAAGTACGATGTGCGAGAGATGCCTACACCCGAAAGTACGATATGCCGACGCGACCATAAGAACACATAGCGAATCATCAACACAGTCTATACGCGAAAGTACGACATGCGAAAGTACGATGTGCGAGAGATGCCTACACCCGAAAGTACGATATACCAACACGAGTTTTCAATACGAGTCACCGCCGCAGCCTATACCTGAAAGTACGACATGCGAGTGCACCCATAAGAACACATTACGATGTGCGAGCGATAGGGGGGGTCTAAAAGTACGATATGCCAACACGAGTTTTCAATACGACGTGCGAGCGGGCCCATAAGCCACAATAGCCCGTCACGAGCGATCGACTATACTACTGACTTGAGCAACAAGTCGCACTTCGTCATGAAAAACAACACGGGTGAATAACTTTGCTCTTCAAAATATTTGCGCCAATCGCGTACTGACGCGACGAGCCATATGTATAATACCGTTCCGAAGTGTTCGCGAAGTATTCGGCTTGCGTGAAGCACCAGTCACCGGAATTAGGACATGTCTTCAAGTAATTTTCAGCTTCGAAATACCTGTCGGTGTTCCAGCACTTTGCCCCTGGAATGGAATTGCAGGAATTACTTACTTATCCCCATCAGAATTCCTACCTAAGAGCTGGGGGTTTATCTGGGCTCCTCCTCGCCACCTCATCCGTTTAAGCGGTGTCTTATAACTGCCCAAAAGTGGGCAGTGCCACATGCCGGCAGCTACGGAATAAAAATTAAAAATATCGGCCTGGTGTAAATGACCAAATGACCATATTAGTCGATAAAACCATGAATTACCACATATAAACTTACTTATCCGCATGCAGGTTGTCAGATCGATATCCTCCATGCACGATATGCCTCACAATTATATTTCAGCGGAATGCCACTTTTATTGAACATTGCTTAGGAAAAATGACTTAATGATTGCTATTAGGATTTGGAAAGTAGAAGGTATACCTTTGGATAGGTTTGAGTCTCTCTCAAAAGTGACATTACCACGAGAATGTCATGAAATAGCCGATATATCACGGTATCAGAATATACTTGGAAGATTCAACCTATATTTGTACTGCCGCTAATGATTTTACGTTATCCGTGCAGATGCAACCTGTAATTCCGAAAGTACCAATCTCCGATTAACAGCTAAATGTAGTATTTTACATATTATAAATTATTATATATGCAAATCCTGGTGATTTTCAGGCCATTCATTTCTTACTCCCACTCGAAGTAATGTTGACATGTCTTGGAAATAGCTACTTCTAACGGAGTTAAAATTTTCTATTTGATTAGCATCGCTGACCATTTTAACTATCTCTGTATATAGATCAGTTGTTCTTGAGCATTAGTAACCAGCAGAACACTTACGTTAATCTGCAAGCCTTCGCGGAACCCCACATTTCCATGAATACAAGAACCACCGCCATACACATCTTACTAGACATCTAATACATTACCCTATATAACTGGTGTACAAAATGAACTGTGCAACAACAGACTCTGTTTAAAGAACGAGACCATTAAACTATAAAACATTATAATGAATATTTATTGAAAATCAATGTGACATCTGGTGTCCCCATTCAGAAACCAGTTCACAAATGCGAGATTTCACCTTGGAAAGTATTATTGTATTGGTCGACCGAAACGTAACAGCGTAATACCAGCTGCTTAATTGGATTGCTTGTAAATATAGGGGTTAGAATTGGCATTTCAGAAGGTCGTTTCGGTTTCGAACCCTAACCTCCCGCGTACACCACTCCCACTACACACGACGTATACCACAACAGTCAATATTATATTACTGATCGTGCCTAATTGCCTGCAACTAATGATGGCCAAGACTGTCGTATCATATATGCATCATACAAATCATGTCTATGAGTTGAGTGTGTGACTTGACCTTCACGGAACACTAGGGATAAGAAACATTGATACTTGAATGCTTCCAAAACATCGGCACGATAACTTCACGTGGGAAGTCTTCACCCTATCTTATTTCACAGACCTGTTGTTGATGGTGTCGCAAGTGTTGAGGCCTCGACAGCCTGCGCCTCACTGAAAACTCCGCCGTGATATGATCTCACCCGGAAAAGGTACGAAGTTCCGGATTCCAGCGAACCAACCTCGATCTGTTAAGTAGATGTGATGTATCGCTAAAGCATCGTTTCTGTCCGCTACGAATATGTGGATTTACTGGATTGGAACTAGGACTAACAGTCAGGGGTGGTCAGTATCGAAGTAGCCTAAATCCTATTTGCGATATAGGCCTACTCAAGTATGTTATGTACAATTTCGCTACTTAGCCTACTGAAGCAGTTTCGTGTTGATTATACTGCCACTTCTAATTCAACAACAGTTTTCGCAGCAAATTTAATTACTTTTTACATTTTATACATCATGAAATTGTCATGACATCTGGGCGATGGAGAAGGTGAATGATAGTAGCAAATATATTTTGAAATGTCCCCCTACTTGTTCAGTCCAGTCCTAGTATCGAGTTGAACAGTCGAATACAAGTAGGTCACACGCAGTAAAAGAGGACCGGAAGAATTGTATGTAAGTAGGCCTACACCCTTTATGTCAGTGGTTCTCAATCTTTTTTAGACACACCCCCCTTTATGACAGTGAAAAATTTCGCGCCCCCCTTATCGTCATATCACAAAATCCAACCGGGATGGTAGCAACCCCAACAGATTGTTTGATGGTTCGGAGGGTTATGATGTTGATGAGAGAATTAAAAACTATGAAATTAGGTCTATATATAGAGAAACAGCGCGAATTGGAGGTAAATCGCGCAGAACATTTTTTCAGTTGACCGCTTCTTCGCGCCCACTTCAGATGCTTTCACGCCTCCTAAGGGGGGCGCCCCCCATGTTGAGAACCACTGCTTTATGTGATTACAACAGAAAGTCGCTGTTACAGCCATTCGTAAACAATTTAATTAAAATGGCTCAGGTATAGTCTTACTCAAGGTGGGATATAAGCGTCTGTACGGCAAAAAATCCTAGGCGGAAGGGTCATAACTTCGGCATTGGAAAATGCCCACTCCAACTACTCGATTATAATCGTTGCGGTCAATACTCCATTCTTGAAACCGTTACAAAGTTCCATCAAGTCTTTAGTGATTGGCTTTCTCGCAACTGTGTATAGTGGCAAATCCACATTATAGGCTATGCCTACTCACCGCGTTCGTGAATACTGCAACTGTTGTATGGTCTTGACCTGCAGTTGTTCCGCCAAGCAATTTTGCATATTCAACGTCATAACGATAATCTCCAATGCAGTCGGGATCCCACGGCAGTTCAACCGACGAATCAGTCACGTAACTCTCCAAGTTTGTTGGTATCTTCGGTACTTTGAAAACGATGAGTACAAAATGGTGATGTTTCACTTCAGCACAGGAATTGAGATTTCATTAGTGAGTGATCGTTAAGAAGTGTTTGTTGGCTAGATCCGGTGTACGTACAATATAGTCGGTGTACTGACTTAAAGTTTGTATTAAGCATATCCTCACTCAGTGTTACGTGGTCTTCGATTTTCTGAGACCCATCGTAAATGTTGTAATTGCAGCTGCGGATAGATGTAGGGGACTATTGGCGGTTGGGGCATAAAATATTTGTTATCAAAGCCATGTTGAATTTCACCAAAGAAAAACTTTCTTCCACGTCGAAAAAAACTGTCATGACGTTATAATTAATATGTATTTAAATAGGTGATACTGAACAACAGTTTTGTATATTACATCACAATATATCGATCAAAGTCATGCTGCAGTGCGAGTGAATCCATACCTGCTTCAGTTTTAGATACTTCCAACTTAACATATCCTCATCGGCCGGGATCTGGGTCTATTCCCTTGATCACAATATATAGGCAAGAGATGTACGCATCAGGATAGCTCCGCACCAAATGCTTCCATATATAACAGTAATATTCGCGCCGATAGTGCGATAACAAAATCTTATATACTCACATACGTTTCCGAGCGTCATTTTTACATTGCAATGCATTTAGCAAGAGTATCGTCCTATTAAATAGTGTGTTCATATTGAAATGAATCCGAATATTTTCGGCTGACAGTCGTCAGGGTAATCGTCAGCAATTAGTAGAGAATGGAAAGGAACATTGTGGTATGTCAATAATCGTATCACAAAGTATTGCGTCACCGGCATGAAATTTCAAACAACCATGGCGAAGAGAGTGCTTAATCTGAATCACTGTTTTTAGATGGTACACGAACTCCTTTTGTTGGTACAGACTTAGCTGGCGTATTTTGAAAAAAAGTCGACTCCAAGACACTCAAATGAAAGTGAGAACGGCTTCTCCTGACGATGCGAATGAAATCTGTCGTCTCGATAAGCGTAAGCTTTCATACAAGCAAGATTATCTGACAAATAGGCCTACTTACCAATGGCAGAATTCATGACCTTTGCCTGCTCTGAATCACGATTCAGGGGTTGAATCAAGGGTGAGCTTTTCTCCGAGCGCATCACGGGTTCATTTCATTATGAATATTCATATTATTCAATTGTATATTGGAGTTCTGCACCTCCAACAAGCTCTTTATTATCATCCTGCATCGCTTCTAGTCATATCACCGCCTCTTAGGTGATTAATCGTTACAATAACCTTCTATCTATGTAGAGGAGGCAATCATAGTGCGGTTCATTGAAAATATCAAAAAATCGCAATTGTATCAGTTACAGTGCTTCAGTGTTTGTTCACGCCAGAAGTTTACGGAAATTTGGTGCTTATGCGAACTTGAACCGCAGATGGTTCGCGCCACGTTACATGCACACATATGTGGGTCGTGCTATACGCAATTACGAAAAAATGAAGGATATTGGCCTGATGTAAATGGCCATAGTAGTCGACAAACACCATGACTACCAAAAAACAAACAAACAATATCTTACCCCAGTTCAACAGCGGGTCTTCGCTATTGCAATTATCCCCATTGCAGCAGTGGAATGCGTTGGTGTTGCTGCAGAAATACTTGGACAGAGTTTCACAATTGCCCAATTCGTTCGGAGCGAAGCACCCGCGTTGGTCTAAAAACGTGTTGAAAGCTATTCAGTATTGGTACTATTTAATAACGAGTGTACTGCAGAGGCGATTAACGAAGTAACTCTGCTTTTCGGAGTGCGCGAGTATAGGTTTATTTTCTTTCAGCACTTATACTCAAGTGGGTACAAGTTACAAGTTGTTAAGCAAAACTACATATTTCTCACACTTTCAATTTTGTGAAGTAGGAAATAGTTTTGGGGTACTTTTGCATCACCTTTATTTGTGAAAACGTCATAACAACCTGGCGAAATAGCCCATGCATATACATGTGTCATGTGTCATCTCGTAGGTAACCCCGTTTGTCTATCATTCAGACTTATAATCAGACGCTTAGAAGAAATTCTTGTTGGGCGATAATATTCATATTACCATCCGAATGCAAGAGCAGACCCAACTCTCCCAGATAAGATATTGAAATTAACGATCCGCATGTGGGCAGCAAAGAAAGGTAAAGAGAGAGAGAGAGAGAGAGAGAGATGCGACGCTCTGCTCACCATTAAAGCTATATATAATTTTTCGACTAGGACCGCGCGACTGGACTCAATGAACTAAGATCATACTTTTTGGGATCAATTCTACAGTGAGTATCTTGATCGTGATTGTTCTAAATTGCGAATCCGAGCACCGCGATGAGGAGACGGAACTTTGCAGCCTGAGCATGAAGCGAACTCGAATATGGGCGTAGCCCAGACTCGAGATTGACGATTGCGCCTTTCCTTTGGGCAAGGCTGGCTGTGAGGTTGTCTGAGCGGCTTTCTCTCTCATTCATGTATCTGATTACTGCGACAAGGAGTGTGAATCGCATAATCAAATACTATCACTCCACACTTAATATACGTGGCAAGTCGCATGCGCCCGTTTCATTCGACTGCCGGTTACACTACAATACGCGATAGTAGTCCAAATATATATAAAATAATCAAGCATGCTGGTTATGAGCATGAACTGAATCTATCACTTCATGCGAAGGATTATACCACATTATAGCATATGATGCAGACAAATCAGGAGCGCTTCTCGCCCGCCTCGTGGCGTTCACATTAATTCTTGTTGACATGAATAAGTCACCTTCACTCCTAAACATGGCAATATATGTCAAAGGTAAAGTGTGTTGTTTTTATGTGTGGAACGTGTGCTTTAGGTCAGTTACATGTCGTTCAGTAACGAGTATAATTTATTCTGACGAAAGTCCTCCTCGCCACCAAATCCGCGTACGCGGTCTCTTGAAAAGACGCTACAAGGGTCGTGCTACAAGTCGTCAGATACGGAATCATAATAAAGAAAATATGGGCCTGCTTTAAATGATCATAGTAGTCGACAAACGCTATCACCACCAAAAACAACAGCCCATTATTGCGGTAACTGAATTTATTTTCGGAAACTGCACCTATTTCTAGTATCATTTTTCAGTTTGCGCTTGTCGCTAAATTGCATTTGGGAATGCCAGAAGTAGACAGTAGACACCCACGGTTAACTGCTAAATTATGCCACTTCTCGATTGCATCTACTTTATGATACTATTAATTTGAGTAGGGGAGATGTGGTACCGATGGATCAAAAATTGGAAAATGATCGCTGGCCCAAAAATGTTCAGCCGAAAACAGCAGGTCTTTTGCTGGCTCAGCACTTTGATACAAGCTCTACCTATCGCGCACATATACATGAATATCCGTCTTTTCAAAAAATATTTATGGACGTTCAAAATTTGTTGCTCGAACGTGTCATCGGTCCCCACCCGGTGGGTCCAATGGCACACGACCCGGGGACCTATGACACATATACCCCAAATACCTCAGATGTGACAACTTTTCTTGCTCAGTATTATAATCTAAGCTACAGTAAGCCAAAGAAGAATGTTTGATCGCAACCGACAAGAAATAGAATAAATATTAACTCAAATGTTGTCATAAAATCACGTTTCGATTTAGGCTCGAACTTATAAATTTGAGGGTACATACATATTGCACGAAAATCGACAGTGTGACTTCCAAACACCTCGTTCCAGCGATAAAACATCATATGCAATTATTACATAAAGATTTTCTGTACGTAGGGATGTTTCATTTGTTTTATGATTAGTATGCTTAATTATTTTGCTTGATTTGGCTATTGTATCATCGGTCCCCACCCTACGAATTTTATACATGAATCGAAAAAAATTCCACTCAAGAAAAGTACTGCAAAAATTAATAGGTGCCATTATATAGCCTGATACAAGCCCTGCACTTCACAATAAAAATGATTGCTGGTTTGTTCCCGTTGAAGGTTTCAAAGAAAAATGTATATGTCGATATAAATTTACTTTACACCCCCCAAAACAAAAAACATCTGTTTTGCCAGCAAGCAATTGTAGACAAGTTCACGGAGTGTAATCATGGAATTATCATAGAGAATTTTCAAAGTATTTTCGGTCCCAGTGATCCATCGGTACCACATCTCCCCTACTTGTGAATTATGAGACCTCCATTCTCTACTTCTACATGAAGTTGTTTCAACATGTCCCTGGCATTGGTACTTTCAATTACAATGGAGTAGAAATTTATGGCGTTATTTCGACTTCAATTGAGTAGCAACGTTGAGTACATTGTCCCCCTTGACCTTGACCTCGACCCAATGCCACCACGACCACCATAATTCCTGTTTCGTAAAATTCATAATTTTCATACGCACTACACAAATGTTAAGGTTGCACGTAAGTGAATAAGTATTTTATCATCTCCACGGGGCACGAATGTTACCAAACGACTGCCATATAGTCACGTTTTCAATGCGCGAACGCATACACTTCTCGCAAACGCACCATCTATTTTGAATTGCTTTGGTACGACAAAAAGATAATGATCCATGTTAGCCCCCAATTAAAGGATTACACACGGCCATACCAAAGCCGAATCCCGTGATTCAACCCTACAGATATCAAAATAGAATTACGCAATTAGCGGACTTCATCAAAGATATAACCCATTGGACTCGAATGGATTTATATGCTCCGGCGAACACGTTAAAGATAATGTCAGGTACGATTCTTCCAACGGCAGACTTTGATCATCAATTGAAAAGTTGGAGGACCAGTCGGAATAATGACGAAAAATATCATCCTAACTATGGTGGACGGAAATTGTGGCCTAATGTATGGCCAAAAACATATGTGCTATTTTCGCTCAGCTATCCGTACAGAACAAGAATTCGGATGACGATTTAAGAAATTGGCGATGTGGTATAGCTTTTATATTGAATGGAAATTCACGGATAGAGCTGGGAACAACGGTTCGGGTAATCGAATCCTTGTTCAGTATCAAATGCAATGATTCGACTCGAGTAGAGGAATACTAAGTAATAAAATATGTGCCTTCATAGACTAATATTTTGTCAACGACAAATATGGTATCAATACTTTATTTCCATCATTCGAGTGTCTAAATCTCATATAGCCGTATCTGCTCTACATTTTCGCGAACACAGATTTGGGTGATGAGTGTCAAATTCAAGTTGCCTTACAGGCCGGATTCAAACCTTCAATCTGTTCGCGATTCCAATATGTTTCCTCAAACTGCACGCCCTTGTTTTTCGCTTGAATACTTTATTTATCAATCCTGTATACACAATAATTACATTTTAGGGTTATATTCTAGCAACACCTTTATTCGCAAACAACGAAATTTTGGCAAAAATTCGAAGATTAATCATTTGAATTCAACCGCTAAAACACTGACTTTAATGACGAAATAAAAGTTGGCAAATGTCTATGATTCCTTTGTTTTAGTCGTAATCTCGCGCTAACTCTGAGCGTTGCGTCATGAGGAATACAAAAGATTTAACTGTAAACGCGGACGTTAGAGTTAATCGTGATTCGGGTTTCTCTGTCTGTCTGGGGCCTTCTGAATCAGAAGTAATACGGCAATATGACCAACTACATTTGAATTCTACTTTATTGTATGTATTATATTTTCCATGCGACTTGCATATTACAGTTTCGCTGGCTCTTGGATCGGCAGTATAGTTTAGTACGAAGAGTATTATATGCGTGCAATGTATTAGTCGATAACAGGAGAATTCCATCATTAATTTTCGATGATCCATCAAATGCATCGCAAAAGATGATAATTTCAGTTTCACCCATAAATTTCCCCTTCGATGTTGTTGGCACTGATGCACGATTTCGTAATATTCCGAGTATACTGATATTTGCGCATTTTCATGTATAAGTTTCTATCGTTAGCTCATTCCGCATATTGTTGTTGTTGTTGTTTATTAAAAAGAAAGATTTGGCGCCTATCACCTGTTGGTCTTTTGCACCACGACCAAGAATTCCGCATATGATGGGTTAATCGCTATGATTTGATTGAGATTTACAAATATCGGTATAATAAGAAGGAAACATACAGTACCTCTGTCCGTTTTCAATCCATGCTTGGGTGAAACAAGAAGCACCAGACGAACATTCCATCGTGAAACACAAATAGGGTAATGTCGTCGCCGTACAAACATAGCAACTTACAGCTTCACCTGAAATACACCTAATCAATTTAAATATAAAGTCGCGCACATGATCATAGTTATAGTTGTATACAATTATAATGCGAATACAGAGGTGGTCAAAGTGGTTATCGTTAGCACTCAAGTGGAAGTAGAAGACAGGTAACATAATAGGTTTTGGCGAAAATTTTCAGCTCCAATACCAACGCACAAACTCTAACCAATCGAAATGCTTCCCCGTTGATAATGAATGTATGAATTGCCACGATGCGATTTCAAAATGACTTTGCTTTGCCTAATTGTGCTTAGGGTTGCATTTAAATTAAACGGTGTTTTAAAACACTTTGTTTAAAACATGTTTAAAACATGTGTAATTGTGTATATACTTTCCAAAAAACATGTTGCATGAGCCTATACGGACAATTACCAACCTATAGCCGACGTAAATCGATATGGAAGGACAGCTTCTTTTAGGTACAGAACTTCAATATACTATTACAATACTATTCAATCGATATGGAAGGGTTGCAACCCTCAAAATAGTCGCTTCAGAAGCATAGTAGTACAGTTATTACGTCAAAGGAGCGATATTTACCCTATATCTTCAAATGTTACTGTCAATCCACCATGACGGCATAGTTGAATATTCGTGACGTCATAGCTTAAAAAACAATAAAAATCATGTTTTAAACAAGGGCTTTGTTTCAAACATGTTTGTCTTAAATGCAACCCTAATTTTGCTATACAGGAGGTACCCTACATAGTGATACGTCGATTACACGTGACGCTCGACGAAATTTTGAAGATACGTTTATCTACGTTGAATACTTTTAAATTCGAATCGTTGCAACTTGCACACTTGAGTAATCAAATACGATAATCAAGCGTTTGGTAACTAACCAACTCTGGCCGTAGCTAGGTCTCATCGTCTAGCTATTCTGGTCTATATTGACCAGTGTGCATGGATTACTATGATTCCTTTGGCACTTCGTTCAAAAGTTAAAACAATTTGAATCAATCTTCATCCAGTATTAAATTAGATAGCGGATAGAAGTAGCACACTAATAAAGAACCAGGTCATAAACATTTTTTGGTGTAGATATATCTAAACATCCTATATATTTATGGAGCATATCTCTCTCAGCCATATAGACATAGACAATTAGTGATTGGTGTATTGGCCTAATCGGACTGCATGCTTTACGGCCACCTAACTTGACTTCGAACTACATACCTGTAGATGCCATAATAAGCACGGCTACGACTTCGCAAAACAAAATCTTGAGTTTGAAATTTGACTTCAGTAATATTGTATTGCTTCCTACACACGGCTCGAGCACTCATAACATGAAAATGCATTCGGTAACCATTACCTTTACAAGACAGAATAATGAATCACGATCATGGTGGCACGCGTTCTTGCCATTAGAAATGATTATTTCCAGCAGCTTATGCGTGGATCTCCTTATTCAGAGTCATAAGAACTCTCTAAGCAATTGCTCTGTCATATCTCACAATGATTACGTAGTGTGTAATTGAAAATATGGAGAATGAAATCCGGGGAGCCTTGTATAGTTAAAGTTATTTTATCAGTATGTAACTATAGGCGAGCAAGCGACCGAGGGTGTCTGTTTCAGATGCGAATTCGCACGAACTGAAACTTTTCTGTTAAATTTATAAGTGGCATAAACTGGAACATACAATATACTGATAGGTTACAATCATTGCCGACATGCCAGTATTTACACTGCGTTCGTCCGTATGCTATTTCCACTATCCGGAGGTTGGATTCAGTCAGTTCTATACAACCACCTGACATGAACTTTCAAGAGTTCAGAGCGGGCAGCATTACTAATTGGCATGTTGATAAGTTGTACTTGTACAATGTACAATTGTACATATGAAATGGGCACTGCGCTCTAAATATTTGAGCTGTGGCGTCAAATTAAAGATAAAATCGGGATAAAAGGTGTCTACAGCCATGTTGTTCTGAAAGACGCCGTAATAGTATACTACAGCTACAATATAATTTTAATTCTCCCCGTTCGCATGCTAGCTGCATAAATAAATTTCTATGGTGTCGCGGTTGTTCGTCGTTGCTACAAATTGCTGGCACGGTTTCTTCACTGCGGCCCATGCTCGACCCAGTTTCTCGACAGGACTGCCCTCCCCTATACCAGGCCAGACAGCATGGTTAGAGTCACGACAGGAAAGAGAACTCGGCGTAAAAGCTTCCAACAAAATAAAACATTTATAGCTGATCCACTTCAGTAAAAATATCGGAAAACGAAATATAGAAGCGTACAAAAACCATGCGCCAACTGCGGGGCTTCATTTTAACATATGACCAGAGTGGTTCTCAACCGGTGCGCCGCGGCATATAGGCTACTAGTGTGCCATTCAAATCTCGCAATGATGCCGCGAGAGATTTCTTCAAAATTTATAAATTATACGTAAACTATTTCTAGTCTATGGCAAACAATCAATAATATAAATTAGGCTCGATATGAAGTTTGTATATATGTCAAATCAAAATTGCCCTCATACCTAGGCAATCAATACTCCCTGCTATATTTCGCTTTAACCGACCTATCGCGGATTTGAATCTGATTCAAGTTTTTCACAATACGTTAATTAATCGCAGAGAAGAATACAGAATTGGCGGTACCTGTGTGGCAATCTATTTTTCAAATCCTCATTGTCTTCCTAATCGCAAGCGAGAAATGAACTCGTTTGGCAGTGATGTCCACGTTTACACATTCGAATTACAGACATAGCCATCCACAATGCGATTGTGAGGCAGCGTGCTGGCACTGCCGTTACAACACAGGCTTGTAGCGCAACGTTATGTTAGACACGATTAATTTGACAATTAATAAGTAAAGTTGATTAAATTATATCAGTTAACAAATTTCCCGGCTGCAAATGTAATAATATCGGTTTGTTGGAAGCTTGGAATTAATATTGAACTGCAGGTGGCTGTCAGTAGAATTTTCGGCGCTTCTTCGATATACGCCCGAGATCAAAACAGTGTTCCCCATGACACCCGTAAATGTTTCCCCATGAACACGATATAAATTTATAAACGTCAAAATATTTTTTTTCTTCATTTGAATAGGCGGATATTAGGGTTGGTGGAATGGATATATTGGTGTTGGATGTGGGTTAGGGTCCAAGTCCGGGTTAGGGTATCCCAAGATTACAGTTGGGGGAGGGGGGTATTAGGGAAGAGAAACGAGGGAGATTAGGGTTGGATGTGGGTTAGGGTCAAAGTTGGGGTTAGGGTATCTCAAGAGTAGGGTTGGGGGAGAGGGGGAAATTAGGGTTGGGGAAACCCTAACCTCAACTTTAACCCTAACCCCAACCCACATCGAACTCTAAGACCCCCCTCCCCCAACTCTAATATTCCCCTTCCCAAACCCTAATTTTGGGATACCCCAAACTCAACTTTGACCCTAACCCTAACCCGCATCCAACTCTTATACCCCTCCCCCAACCTTAATATCCCCCTTCTCCAACCCTAATCTTGGGATACCCTAACCCCAACTTTGACCCTAACCCACATCCAACCGTAATATCCCTCCTTCCTCTTCCCTAATACCCCGTCCCCAACCGTAATCTTGGGATACCCTAACCTCAACTTCGACCCTAACCCACCTCCAACCCTAATATCTGTCTCTCCAAAGGCCAAAAAAAAAATTTTTTACGGTTATAAAATTGTATCGTGCGTATGGGAAGCACTTGCTGGTGTTACGTGAAACACTGTTTCGATCTCGGGCGTATATCGAAGAAGCGCCGAATTTTCGGGGTTTGGCTACCCTCGAGCGTGATACACGATCTGCGTGGAAATGCGTTATGAATCCAAGATTAGTTACATCGACAATGCGGGAGTGTGCATATTTTGTCAAACAAATCTTATGGATATATTACTGATCATAAGAGCTCAATTATAGCAAGGTCTTTATTCGCATGCGGAATATTATTAGGCCTATCCTCTGATTTATTATTTTGAAGTTTACAATACTGTACTTACTACTTACGATTCATTACTACCATAAAGGCAGCTAAATATTAAACCTCTATTATATCGATTCAGAAATTGAACCGGGCCAATATATAAATACTATACTCGTAGTTATCATAGGAACGTCTACTGCAGAATGCGCTCGCCATCGGCCAAATGGATTGAATTCAAATATCCGTTTGCTATAATCAAGCGATGAATAAAAAGAACAATATCAAGCAAACATTAATTTTGTATATAATTGAACAGTAAAACATGTGGTAGAAGCTAGAAATGATTGTTTGTTGAGACGTCGATTCGCTACTCAAAAGATTTGGAGTTCTAGACATGGACGATATGAATGAAGCTTGAAATTGCCAAGTTTGTATCAGTTCCATTGTGGTCAAAGTCTCACCAATTTTAACTACTACTTCACGACTTCACATCGACATGAAATGCGCATAGCTACAACACACGCGCGTCCTCGAAAAACAACTATCACATGATCAGGATGGAGTACAAGGAAGCGCATCGCTCTATTGAGTATGCCGGACCTGCAGTGCATAACAGCATCTCGCCGGCTATCCGACATGCGTCAAATATAAACAAATGCAATTTCCACTGAATCAATACTAGTCCGCCCTCAAGATCACCTGACCGCAATCTGACATATCGACCTCGCCAATACCGGCACATGCTCCCTTCATTTTTGTCGCTTACTTTTATGTTTTCCTTTCCTAAATCTAGTGTGCATGCCTTTTATTTACATGCTTTTCTGTACATGCCGAAATCAAATTGGGACAAATGCTGAATTACAACTGATTGCATTTTTGATACTATAATGCAACTAGAATGATGACTCGACTCTATTGTCCAATGTAATGCCGCACACAATGGATAATGTATTGAACAAGAAAAAGAACCAATCACTGGACAATAATGGTCAATTTGAAATCTTGATATACTTGGCATACGACGCGCAGCATGCCTCCATGTCGCCAGCACTGCGTTTGGTAGGTTGCGCCTCAATCGCGGGGATTTCAAGCTCGCGTAGTTCAACAGTTTTAACGTCAGTGCCCAACACGCCGCCGAATATGTACAGCTGGTCGGAAAGGTGGACTTTGACATGTCGACATTGTATCTCCAAATTGCTCAATATCTGCCATTGCCTCGTCTGTTCGTTTAGGAATTCGACCGTACACGTGACGCCTCCGAGAGCGTACAGAAATTCCTTGTACCAAATGGCTGCCCCGTACGCCCTCCCCTTGATCATCGACGGAGATTGCGAATACTCCTTTTTTTGGAGTATCAATCTTGAAACAGAATTGTTTTCGTCTGCATCAGTATGTCCTTCCTGTCCGCCCAACACATAAACCGACTTTTTATCGCTCGCAACAGAAAATCCATCTGAATGTCGCATATCCTCGTAATCCACCCTGTGCCCCTCAACAGAGGCTATATCAAACATCATAGTTGACCGAATGGAGACCATTATCACCCATTTTCCTGTGCAAATAATCTGATTATACTGTGACTTATCGCGGCCACCGTCTTCGTCGTCGCTTTCGTCTTCGTCATCGCTACCGTCGTCGTCGCTACCGTCGTCTTCCCCCATTGTCATTACACATCTCCATTCGGTCCCGTTGAAGGCGTGCAAAGAAACACTGTCGCCAACGTAAAGTATCCCCTGATATTCCACAGCCTGACAATGCCGGCCAACAGCTGATGGCAGTTCACCGGCTTTTTCCCACGTCTCATTGCACAAATCGTATTGGTAAACCACTTTCGTAGCTTTATTAATTGACGTGATGTGGCTCATCGGCGGGATCCTGTTCTCAGCGGGAGGTAGCTTGCCTGCGAAGAAATTTCGGACATGTTGCAGGCATTTCAGCGAGCCATCAATCAGATTCACTGTACAAATTCGCTTTTTCACGATTTCTCGCGGAATGCGCTGTAAATCGATCTTTAGAAATAGATCGTGAAATTGTGTTTTTCTTTCTTCTACATTCGCGTTCGTCCACACCACCAGCCCGGCCCATTTTATGAGCTCGGATGATCGAAACGAACCCCTCATCAAATCGAAACAATAATCCATCATTTCGTAATCCAGCAAGTTGATACGGGTAGACTTTACGAGCGCATGTAGATTAGCATCAAGAAATGTCAATATCGGCCCATTTAAAGCATCCTTGTTATAGAGACGAGACAAGTTGATCACTTCCGCGAACGTTGTCAAATCAATGTTTTCGGCCAGGAATTCGACGCATAGTTCTGATAGTTTCGGCATCTGCAGCATTTCCGCAGCGTCAAGCAGGCCTTTCGCTAATAGCTTGGAGATCCCCACAGACCCCAAATAAATGAAGTCGACGCATTGGCTCAAAACCTCGGGAGTCATTGCCGAAGAGAAGTCTATAGTTCCGGTGTTGGCTTCGTACGTGTCATTGGAGAACATCCCCCTAAAATATTCCGTGGATGCGGCCAAAACGCATTTATGCGCCATAACTTCGACGTGTCCGCATGTAATTGTGACGTCGCAAAACTCCCCATTTGCTTTCAATTGCGACAACAGATTACTCTGGTGCGGTTCCGATTTTTTGTAAACGATCTTCATCTCAGAGTCCATAATCTATTCCGCTACAAGAATACCGGAAGACTGAAATAGATGTTATAATATAGTACAGCCTAACATATTTTCCCGGTCGATCTCTTATTATATCTTTAACTTCGGCAATAGAATTAGGGTTGCATTTAAAACAAAAATCAATTTAAAACAAACGTGTTGAAACAAGGCCCTTGTCTAGAACATGCTCTTTTCATGGTTTTTATTTGTTGTTTTTTAAGTCATGACGTCATCATTATTCAATCGCTGGATAGCTTACTCACGACTGCATGAAAGTCTGGAAGATATTAATTTTATTTTATCCCTGTCGAGCGGCGTACCGTAAATGCGGAATTACTAGCCATCCACATAAACACCACAATATTATTCAAATCGTCGTATGAATATTAGATTTCTTGCTAAATATGATGTTGTATCCCGTTAAAGAAGCACTTTATTCGAATAAATATGACGTCGCTGCAATGAAAATCATAGCTGCTGAGTGAGGCGCCAATAAATATTCATGGCTCACTTCTTTTGTTCGACTTTCTGTGCCCTATCGTAGATTTCCCTGGATTGAATTCAATACCCTAATTAATGAATACAGATTTACTGATGTCTGGAGATATGAGCTTATATCATTGACATAACCGAATAATACCATAAATTAGTTATCCGCTTATTTATTACAAACTGGATTCAATCCCCAACTACGGGTATTGGTACGGGTAGATATCAGTAAATACATTGCAAATATTCTGAATTGAATCTCTAATGAAAGGATGAACAAATATTCAAATTATTCGACCGCACTGACGGCACATGGCGCAACTTCTTAACTCTTCTCACAAACCAATCTATGTCACAGCATGTTTGTATATGTGGTTCCACATGAATCACAAAGTTTTGAATGAAAAAAACGTCGATAAATAATTGTTAGGCGTAGTGATCTGTGGTTATGGCGTAGGACACCATTCCACGTTTTCTTTGCACATTCGTTAAATTCTGTGTTACTCTGCTTTCACCACGAGATTTATACCAATTGACACAGCGACCTCAGGCCTGGTGTTTATTTATCGTCATGTATGAGTGAGTCTCTCATTTCCTGACAGCTGTTGTAGGTATGAAATCGGCAAAGGTCGAAGCCTATCGCTGTTGAATTGAGTGCAGCATTTGATGATGTTCGGATGGTGACTTCCAACGACTCGGTTAATACAAGCTCCGTGAGATTGACTTGCTGTTGGGTCATATTCAATGGTTTACTAGGGATATCGTAGTCCTTCACAATCGAGTGCGTCGTGATGTCGCACGAGATGCTACTCGCTAATTCTCCTCTCAAGCAAATTCACATCACAGCATGTAGTCGTAGTTTTAAATAGGATAAGTTTACTCGAATTGCAACAGAAGGACACAGTTTGGCGTTGCGATCGTACCGCACGTACTGACAAAATTTTCCTTTGGTTATTCGTTCAATAATTATGTTTCTCTCGTGGCCTAAAATAACTTAGGTATAGAAGGCCACTGTTACTCTACCCTGACTACACAATAGATGTATACCAAATGTACGTAAAATCTTGGCATCACGAGCTATCGCATGGTTATGCATGAGGGCGTCTCACATTTCCGCACAGTGTATCCAATTTGTATGGCGCTTTAGAGTTAAGCTGTCTATTTGACCTAATTCTCTTGCCATAAAGAAATGCGAGCACCGTTAAGGCGTGAATCACTTGGTGCTGAATCTAGCACCATACTGAATCGATTACTACTGAGCTCAAGAAATCAATTCTGACTACGGCATCGTCTCGCGTCAGATGACAAAGAAAAAATGCAAACATCAGCTGGACGAGATTGACTTGATCTTTAATGTAGCACGTGACTTATTCGAGATTGAATTAGTACTGAGATCTCTATATCGATTCTGACTCCAGCTTCATCTAGCATTTGTGTACGCTGTTCTCCTGGTTCTACATCTATAGACATGACAACTGTTGACTGAAAAAGTACGCGATGAGCATTATCGTGCCTTCTGCCAACAGTATACATGCATGCCCTGTGCGAGACTGATTTCCGGGTACTAGCGTGGCATATTACAGTAGGTAGCATATGTAAGTGTACCCATATGGAGATCAACATGGAACAGCTCGCAACACAGACACGTTTTGAAATCAGATCGCGAGATCATGTGTCCTTATTTCAATACCTCGACGATTCCGCAGGTTAGGCTGTGCTCAGTCAACGCGGGACTTGCTTTTGAAAGTGATCTTCGTAACTATCTTTAATTTGACATATAAATACATTTTTGTTCATCTGTCATTACGGCCAGAACCGGGATAATAGTTATTAATTCTACACTCAATCAATTAGATAACATAGTATAATATGTAGTTACTAGCTATAGTTTTCGGGTTACGAATATTCGAATTTAAAAAACGACAGGATACTTTGTCCCATTGCGATCGTACCGACAGCGTAGGATAACTTCATACTTTACACTTTTGCCCCTTACTACGTAATGGACTCGTATCAAGTGGAGATAATAGCCTCGCGCCGCGAGTTTTTATATGGTGCAAAAGTGCCAAACTCATTATATCACAGTTCTGTTAGCTATGAAATCGATGTTGAGTTAAGTGCTAGAGTCGAGGATGTTAGGAAGATGACTGCTACTGACTTTGTTAATCAAGGCACCGTGAGAGTGACTTGCTCTGGTGTCATATTCGATGGATTACTTGAAACATCGCACTCATTCACAATCAAGGATGGGGTCTGGTGTCACGCGAATTGCTCCTCGCTATTTATTCTCGCAATCAAATAGATAATACAGCATCCAGTTGTTGGTTTTAGTTGGTTACGATTGTATTTTATTTATAAATAAGAAAAAAAGATTGCGATATGACTGATTCTAGATTGGATCAATACCGAGCTCAGAAAATAGCTTCAGACTAGAGCTTCATATCCCATTTGATGACGCCATTTATCTGACTTTATACACGTGTAAACCTTGGATTGAAAAAAGCCATCGAAGAGCATTATTGTGCCTCTCTGCCAACAACAGAGAGATATGCCAGACTGTTTTCTTGAAACCCGTAGTATGTTTCTGTAGGATTGTTCAAAAATGACTTTTATGCTCAAACTGTACTGGCTTCTTGATAAAATTGTTAGGTTACCTAATTAAAGGCTGAACACCAAATTTGGTTCAATTCCAATCCGTAGCCGCATTGCTACAGGAGAAGAAAGTTTTTTTATTTATTATATCAAAATGAACATAAGAATTTAAATTTTTTTTATTCACCCCACGAACTTGTTAAGTTCTCAATAAAAACGATGCTCGACATATTTGGCTCAATTCCAACCGGTGGAAGCGGAGTTATTGCCGTCGAAAAATTTTGGATTGGAATAAATAGTGTTTACGGAGCGGAAATTTTTCAATTCTTTATTTTCATATTTATTTTCATATAATAAAAAAAAATTTCTCCCGTGTAGTAAAGCGGCCACTGGTTGGAATTGAACCAAATTTAGTGTACAGCCTTTAATGAGATAACCTAACAATTTTATTAAATAGCCAGTACAATTTGAGAATAAAAGTCAATTTTGAACACTCCTAATGTTTCAGTGACATAGTAGTGAGTGTACCAGTAAGGAGATATCAACACGGAAAAGCCGGTGCCACATACACGTTTTATAAATTCGATCGGGACATATCGCAGCATGTAGATGAAATTCTACATACGTTACAGCATTTTGAATTTAGGGAAACATGAGCAATAGTTTGACGCAACGATCATTCTATATACTGAGGCTATGGCGTAGGACATTTTTCACGTTTTATCTGGTAGTACTCTGTTCCCGCCCTTTCTAAGCAAGGAATGTGTAACAATTAAAATCAAAACTTTGCGTAACGGGTTTCTAAATATTGTCATGTATGACTGCGTCTAATATCATAACAGCTGTTGTAGCTATTAAAGCGGAGAATGTCGAAGCCTATCGGGGCTCAATGTTAAAGTGAGTGCAGCGGTTGATGATCGTAGGATGATGAGTTTCAACGACTTGGTTAATACAATCTCAGTAAGATTGACGTTCTGTAGGGCCATATTCAATAGATTAGGATCACTGTACAGTGTACATCGCACCCATTCACAATTTTAAAGTGAGCTCTGATGTCACACGAAATGTTACCCGCTATTTCGTCTCGCCAACAAACATGCAGATACACAAATACAAATAGATATAAATAAATACACAGTATCTATTTGAAAAAACATCGGAAACTCTTTCGTTTTGTGATCGTGCCCCGTACAGAAGGTATGGCGTAGGTGACTTTCCTCTATTATCTACAAACTTATTGGTTTCTTACGGGGCCCGCGATAACTTGGGCGTAAATTAATTATCATAATCCTGATTTCTCTGCCTCCACTCTTTACTACGCAAGAGATGCATATCAAATGAGTGTATGAACTTCGCGAAGCGGGTTTTACATAGTCATGCATGATTGCATCTCTCTTTTATTCACGGTGTATCGAATCTACATTATGCGTTAGCATCGCCGTTGTCATAGGAATCTGATTTTCTCGCTTTGGACGGAGAAAAACGCAAATATTATAAGTAAGTGGTCTGAATTTGCGAAGACATTGGTGACCCGAATTAGTAAAAAGCTTGCGTCGAGGCTACAACTCGGTATTAATTATCTGGACTCGGAAGCTAGCAATATTTCAGTGCAGACGTGGAGTTTAAATAAGGCAATACAATTTTGAAATCTGAAACCTGAAGGGCTCACTTCATGGTAAGTGGTCTGATTTTGCTAATTTGCGAAGATATTGGTGACCCGATTGAATATTCTGACAATCACCACAATAAAACTCAATATTAGCTGTAACACTACTCCCGTTCCGGTCGTGAATAGGAAAATGTGCCAAGAACTTTTTATTAAAGCCTATCTTCTGACGCCTATATCTCGCGTTACCACCATTATCATTCGTCAGCTCATACATATTCTGTTCTTCCTTAAAATTTCGGAACTGACGCTGTACAAATGAGTCGAAATTTCGGTTTTATGCAGATTTTTGCTGCCCCGTCACAGCCAAATCCCCCGGAGCGGTAACGGCTGACGCTCAAATTTACAATCAGTGGAATACATATTGTCAATTTTAACCTTCAAACCTTCTAAGACCCTATGAGCACGCACTTCGGCCGTCTGCTCTCAGACTATTAATATTAGCGCGCCAGTAACTTTGGTGCTGATCGTAGATGGCTGATTCGAGATTCGATCACTGCCGAGTTAAAGCCTTACTTACTTCTGAGTTCGGACTTCGGAACGCAGCTTCAAATCGGATTTGATGACGCTCTTTCCCTGACTTTACACACACACGTCGACCTTGAACTAAATAATGCACTCGATTAGCGTGTCTCTATACCCAGTGGCGTAGCAGCCACCTGGCGGTTCTGGCTCTGCGCCAGGGGCGGCAGGCTCCAAGGGGGCGGCAAAATGAGGCTGCACAGTGCACAGTGCACACCAATTCTTCAATTATGTATTATTGTGGTCCCCACCGTAAATACTATTTTATTCAAATCCAAATTTTTCGATGGCAATAACTCCGCTTCCACTGTTCGGAATTTAACAAAATTTGGTGAACATCGTTTCTATAGACAACCTAACACTTTCATGGGGTGAACAGAAAATTTTCAAATTTTTTGTTATTTATTTTTATATAATGAATAGAAACTTTCTTCTCCTGTAGCAATGCGGCTACTGGTTGGAATTGAACCAAATTTGGTGTGTAGGCTTAAATTAACCAACCTAACAATTTTATCAAGTAGCCAGTGCGATTTGAGAAAAAAAGTCATTTTTGAAAAGCCCTAGTGCACAGTGTACACTACACAGCCGGCTAAAAGCAGCGTAATTGGTAGTCCTATATAGCTGGCGTCCCGGGAGCTAAAATTTAATCAGACTGGTCTCAATCGAAAGCTAGTGTCGCGCTGATTTGGAATATGTTAACATGACAATGGAACCACTCCTAACAATCCGAACACAATGACCAATCGACCATGATAATGGAAATTATATCGAGCGATTATTCGGAAAATTGCCGATTTTCAAACCAGGATTTAAATTGTATTTCCGGAATCAGGGCAACGATAGCTTTCGATTACGATCAGTATTGTTAAATTTGACCGCCCGGAGGGCCTGGCCAACTATAGGATGACCATGACCAATTATGCTGCTTTTACCTGTCTCATCAGTGTCTGGGTAGTGGGTATTCAAGTGTGACAACTAAGTTGCCCACCTAGCCGTAGGTTAGTGATCTATACTTTGGGTTACGATTGGGGTTTGGCAAAATCGAGTACCTGAGTGATTCGATTCTGAATCACTTATTAATAATAATATGCTTCGAGTCGAGTATTCCAGTATCCCTATATATGAGGTCAAAACAGAATGCCATATGTCACAGTTTAAATATGTACCTTATTTTATCCCACCACAAAGAATATATTGCCTGTTATACATCACATTAAAGATAATTTGGTATTTTTTCGACCATACTGATTTCATTACATTTTGTGACAATGTTGAGGGGTGATCATGACTTCTGAAATGTGGTATTTCCACTAAACTGAATAACTTTGCACTACATGTTTTGTATGCTGCGATACGGCCAATCAATGTTTCAAGGCTTCCACGGTGGAAAATAGTATCGAAACTATAATTATCGTTGATAAATTAACATCAATGGCGAGGAGCGTATGATTTCAGTACTCGAAAAAAATCGTCTTTTACTACTGGACTTGAATCATCAGATTGGAGTACTCGAATCATTGTGCCCAGCCCTAGTTACGATTTGGTACAACAGACCGAGATAGCTGTGAAGGTAAACCGGTCCTAGGAACTGTATAAGTTGGTTATAATTGTCAGATTGACAGATTGGGCATAAATTTATACAAGTGTTAATTAAGACTCGAAAATGAAATACATTCGTTCGCTATTTCTCGTCTTTATTATTTTTGGCTTTATTAACGTTGAGACGGTGAGGCTGAGACGCGGCATATTATTTGAAATATATTTTTTGAAAAGATTGCTTGAACATGAATCTATGTAGAAATTTGCTGCGGTCTACGGAGGGGGGCGGCATTTTAAGCGAGAGCCAGGGGCGGCAGCACATGCTGCTACGCCAGTGTCTATACCAGTGGTACTCAACCGTCGGTCGGCGGGCCGGTGCCGAACCGCCAAGTATATTGGAATTCGATATCTCAATTTCAAAATGTAAAAAGTGTAATGCTTGTCCATTAGTGATTTAAAACATCAGATTTTAAATAGATTTATTAATTTGGAACGTATTTTCTGCATCATGTAGAACAGGGGTGGGCAACATACGGCCCGCGGGCCGGATCCGGCCCGCGAAAGGATTTTGTCCGGCCCGCGGACAGTTTTCAGTCTTATATGATAATGTGGCCCGCGGCTAAAGTCTGCCGAGATTCCCCGCTATTTGCTTACTATGTCAAATTTTAGTGACTGTATGTTATTTTGTACATGTATGCGCACTTGCGTGCGTGCGAGCGGAGCTTGCGCGTAAGTTCGTCGAAGCGAGAAGACTTGCATTATCGGCATTTACGATGCACTTAATCCTAATATCCTTTGCAGTAATAATAGTGTTTGTAGACTACTATTGTACCACGGCATACTTCTAGACTTTTGTAAGACTGTAAGACGTCGCTTATGCCAGGAGTCGCCAACTCAAAACGAGTCGCGGGCCAATTTTCAAATTTCGTAGATACCGCGGTCCGCATCAATTCAGTATCGAGGTAAAATAGGCCACACAGATGAACAACGACGCTATCTCATCACCTACTCAGCCCTAGTGAATTGATATCTTGGTAAATTTGGGTTACCGGGCTTTATCGAACGCCTTGAAATATTAATTAAGGATTGCACCGTGTGTTAATTGATCAGAGCATAGTCTCCTATATGGTATCACTAGTGTGTACACAAGCAAATCTCACGGCTTAGTGAAATTGGTCTACGTCACACTTTCCCTTTGGCCAAAGGCAATTTGACGGTAATTTTTGACCGGCTTGCCGAGCATTAAATTTGATAAAACGGGTATCAATCGAAAACAACCGCGGTACTGATTGCGAAAATATAAATTTTATTCTGCTCGTGGTCCTGGAACTCTCCAAAATCAGCTCGGATGTTGCATTGTAACGGAGTTTGGTATTGTGACGCAATCAGCATGCCCTCTGGAAGCAAGTGAGGAGCAGAGTAAATCGCAAACGTATTGGCCCTTGATTGAGCATTGAGCTTCACGCTCTTACTCTCGTGCGCGCTTGCTCATGAGCTGCTCAGACGGCATGGCATGGCTGCGTCACAATACCAAACTCCGTTACAATGCAACATTCGAGGCTTTTTTTTGGGGGGGGGGGGCAGGACCACGAGCAGAATACAATTCATATTTCTGCAACCAACACCGTGGTAGCTGTCGATTGATACCCGTTTTATCAAATTCATTGCTCGGAAAGTTGGTCAATAACTACCGTCAAATTGCCTTTGATGAAATGGAAAGTGTGACGTAGACCAATTTCACTGAGCCGCGAGATTTGCTTGTGTGTTCACACCATATAGGACACTATGATCAGAGAGAAGCAGACATGGCAGCGCCTGTATGGCAATGCTGTTCTCAAATCTACATTATATCTTCGCTCTTATCGGCGAGAAATGGCTTTGAAAGTGACATTGCTGTAGTTAAAATAAATTTATTAAATACGATATATTCCTTGTATATGTAGATAAATGGGCGAATAATGTATGGATTCAGCAATCCGGCCCGCCAAGTACTTAATTTTCGTATATCCGGCCCGCCGACTGGAGAAGTTGCCCGCCCCTGATGTAGAAGTAGAGAGTTAGTTCATGGTCTACTTTGGATGTTAGTCACGATGGGGCATGAGTTGTTCGAAACTGTTTAAAAGTAGACTAAAGCTCGGTGCGGACAAGTTATATATGTAAAAGTGACGGAGACTTCTAAACAAACTTCGCCAAATTCCGACAATGCAATTAAACGACACATGGCAGAGAGACCATAACAGCAAACAGTAAAGTCACAATTTTTTCTCTCTCTGCTCACATAATCACTAGGGCGGTTTTTTTACCTAAAAAAAGGAAAATTTTGACCGAACGTATGAAAATTAGGTGTTTTCCCACATAATGTTAAAATTGTACCAATTATCTTCATTTCTGGTGGGAACTGACTGTCCTAACGAAGTAGTTTGGCCTGAAAAAACGTTTTCGGTTAAGAAACAGGCAACTTTTTACTTGAAAAAACAACAACATTTTAACGAAAGCTGGCCCTATGAAGAATTCCAGTGGTTACATTATGTCTTATGGTAGAAATAATTTTAAAAAATTGTAGTAGAACGAGAGATATTTTCCTACATTTTTGGGTAGAAAGTGCATGTCCTTACTAAGAAGCTTGCCAAGGACGTTCAACAGCAGCAGTTGTTGGCTGACAACACTCAAGTTGTGCGTACACTGCTGGTGACACATCGTCTTGCTTCATTCTGACAATGTTGTCTACATCACAATTTTTCATCATGCACTTCTTAATATAAGAATGATGCAATGTGCAAGAAGTCTTTCTTCGGTTAGGATATTGCGGTGCGTTGACCATAACACCATGTTTACCTACTTGTTTTATTTGACCGTTTATGATTCACAATGAGCAGACCATTAGCCGTTTACAACTGCCGTAGGCCTATAAAATAGGCTACAAGCTGTAAAATATCAAATGATAAGTTCACCGACAGCGCAAAACCTACGATACAAATGAAATGCAGACGTCAAAACAATTTTGACTTTATGACAAATTTTGGCAAATTTTGACGTAACGCTACAATTTTGACAAAATTTTGACAAATTTTGACATGACAAAAAAAAACGCCCTGGTAATCACTAATCAGTAATCATATGCCGGCAGAGCTGAGTGACGTGTGTTTGAAAAGGTAGGGCATCTAAATAATAATGAAACATCTTCGGGGGGACCCGTCGGTATATTGACTTCGTTACATGATGCTATTTCGTACCCTCCTATATCTGGTATGTCAAGAGATATGTCAATCGCTAAAACGTATCAAAAAAGTACGGATCCGGCTCCGATTCGGCTCCGGCCGCATCAGAAAAAGCACTGATCAGGCTCCGGTCAAAAATGAAAAAATCCGGCCCGATAACCGATCCGGCTCTGGGCTATGCTCCGCACTAACCCACACATACATGGTGTATAAGCGAGTGGCTATGGCGGCACGTTCAAATGTCGAGTAGAGACTTGCGAAATAAAGATCCGCTAGCGGGCGCCCGAGTTTCGGGCTGAATGTGCCCACTGCCCATATCTAAAGTCTTCAAGAACTGAATCCAACCTAAAAGCCAGAAGCAAAAGATCTATTATTTTTGTTTTTGTGACTCTTTGCGAAAATTATATCTTCCGCGAAGTTTTGCAGAATCGCGCAAATTTCAAGTAGTTCTTGAACCATATGAGGATAAGATGAAGAGAACATGTAATTCTGCCATAATGAACAATGCTACGAGCACTCTACGAGAGCTCTATATATCCCTGCTCGTAGTGTAGACGAACATACGTGTATCGCTGTGCCTATGGCAGGGCCGTAACATCACTTCGTCAGCCCCCCCGGAACGTTGGTCTTGGGCCCCCAACATGGTGATAAACCTACGTTGTTCGCTTTTGCCACGAAATTATAACTGTACTGTCTAGTGAGCCAGCGCGAGGCGCAATAATTCATGATAACATCGGCCAATAAGATCGGGAATTGCCTATATATTACTATTAATTTATTGTCCTCTTCGCTCACGTAATCAGATTTACGGGTAGAGCTGAGTGAGGTGCCTTTGAAACTGCAGAGCCCGTAAATAATGATTGAACATCTTCGGGCGGGCGGACCCGTTGGTATGAATTCGTTACATGATGTTATTTCGTGACCTCCTGTCTGCTATATCAAAAAATATAGAATCGTCCAAACGTACTAAGCTAAAAGATCACACGATTTCAGATTGGTATTTGTTCACTGGCATATAATTTTTCCCTGCCGGATGGTATTTGTCTTGTGAGGTTCAGATTGCCGTTCGGCGCCAGTCATTTAGGCGCCTATGGACAATTAAACCTATATCGAAGTTTTCGGTCGTCATAAGGGCAGTCCTTTTCGGCCAACGTTTTCGCGCTGCCGATCGTTCTGGCACACTTCTTGGAGTCGCATGATACGTGGCCTAAAACTTTATATGTGTTGGTGCGTCGTGGCGCGGTAATTGTCAACGCCGATATGCACTGTATGGTTATGGCTCATACCGTCACGCATGACTTTAGTTCATGCTGACAAAGACTTTTGTGTCAACTCACTGGAGTGGAAGGTAGTGACAAGTACAAGTTTCGGTTAAGTCTTTCGTTGCTTTATTTACAGCTTAATCATTTATTCGAGTATAAAACTCACTAATAAATGCATAATTGTACATGATTAAACTTCATACACCTGGATAATTGGCCTGAAATCTTTCATATCAAGCCTGGCACTCAAATGTCTGGTGCACTTGGACTGCAAGATGCTTTACGGAACTACTTCATGACATTCGGCGTTGTAGAAGAACTGAGCAGCGATGGCGGACCTGAATTCACCGCTCATAGTACGCAAGATTTCCTACGTCGATGGGGTGTTCGTCACAGACTGTCTTCTGCGTACAATGCTCGGTCAAATGGCCGGGCTGAAATTGCGGTCAAGTCAATTAAACGACTTATCACTGGAAATATATCACAGGATGGTGAGCTCCGAACCGACTCATTTGTACGAGCCGTGTTACAGTTCAGAAACTGTCCTGATCCAGACAATGGCCTGTCTCCAGCTCAAATCGTTTTTGGAAGACCTTTGAAAGACGCTCTGCCATTCAAGAAAGTTGGTTCAGTCTTCAACGGACATATCGTAAGACCGATGTGGACAAAGCTATGGCAAACAAGAGAACGTACGTTACGTACCAGGTTCGCTAAGCAGCTCGAATCTTTGCGGCCGCGCACTCATAATCTGGCACCCCTTGAAGTGGGGGACATATGTCGTGTACAAAATCAACATGGACGTTTCCCTCTTCGATGGGACAAGACCGGTATGATTGTTCAGTGTAACGGCAATGACCAGTATCTTGTTAAGATTGATGGGTCCGGGAGATTGACTTTGCGAAACAGAAAGTACCTTCGTAAAGTACAGCCATTCTGTCGATATACTGAAAAGCAGCATGGTACGGAAACTTTATTACCCGTGCCGACACCTGAGTCACCGCATGTTGATGGTGCGAATCCCGCGCAGAGGATTCTCAATGACGCACACGAGGAAAAAGATTGCAACGACCAGCCTGTGGATGATGTTGACGATGCGTACGTGGATGATGACTCTCCTGGTACTTCTCCATCAACCAGCGCTGATGGTGGCCGCATGTCAAACCGTGTCAAAAATCCTCCATTTTGGCACAAAGACTATGTCCTTGGCGCGGTCTATTCATATTGATGCATGTTTATTGTTGCGCCTTTTATTTTCAACTCCTCAAGTTGTGCCTTTCTCGGAGTTGTGGGGGGATGTATGGTTATGGCTCATACCGTCACGCATGACTTTAGTTCATGCTGACAAAGACTTTTGTGTCAACTCACTGGAGTGGAAGGTAGTGACAAGTGCAAGTTTCGGTTAAGTCTTTCGTTGCTTTATTTACAGCTTAATCATTTATTCGAGTATAAAACTCACTAATAAATGCATAATTGTACATGCACATTTCCATATTTTTGTCGTATTTGGTTCTTAGGGGAAGAGTACCCAATAATCAAAACATTTGACAAGTTAAAGTCGCGCCAATTGGGGGGTTTGGGGTGCGGCAGTTACGGCCCTGGCCTATGGCATACAATCCGTTACGAGTAACGGTAAAAGACAGCTCAGTTTTGATTCATATCAGCTAGCAGCGGTTGATGCTTCGACGCGTCGATATGGAAATCGTCATTTTTAATTTGACATGTACAAAATTTCAAATCTTTGTCAGATGTACATACATCACGCCTAGCAGTAAAAATCAAACCCCATTTAACTACATAAAAAGATATCAATAATTACGCTATATTTGAAAGTAGGCGAAGAGTTGATTATCATCATCCACCTGGGGGAGCTGTCTCTATTGTATTGATAACCTGGCATATGGCATGGCGATGGTCCTCCAATCATACTACAACACACCCCACTGCTATCCACTGCGCGATAATAAGTAGTGAAATTTGAAATTTCGGCGATTCTGCTATCAATAACCCGATATGATATCGTACTATTTCTTTGTTCACGAATGTTCAGTTTATGTCAGTCCACAAATGAGAAAAAGTCATCTTTCTTTTACGAAGAAATCGATTCAGTGTTGGGATAAAGTAACTAACTTCAGGTCACAAGTCATCTCGAATTATTGCACATATTGACTCGAGTCAAGTCGAGTCACTCGATTTTTGGAGATGACTCGAGTCAAGTCAAGTTACAATTCAAGTCAAATTGTCTTTTCGAAATACGAGGTAGGATTAAAGTCATTGCATTCGCCATCCAGGACAGAATATAGAATTAAATGGACATGCAAGAATGCGTTGTATAGCTCACGCATTCAAAGAATTGCTAAACAACGGAAGTTAGCTGTGTATACTGTGTAAAGTGAGCCGGAAAGTTGCCCTTAAAAAAACGTGAAATAACACAAAAGGGTATATTTCTGGAGTCGAGTATTTATCAGTTTTCCGGATTTTTCTCCAGTATCATAGGTCTGAATATTTTGAAAAAGTTTGCTCTTTTCGGATTTCCAAAAGGTAACCCTAGTAGGCCTATAACCATTGATCTACTGCAGATGAATCTTTCAACAGCCAGAAGTTCATACCAGAACATCAGATACTACCTTGCCACACCAATTCTACTATGATAAGCTGTAGGAACAGCCATACAGAAGTGGTAATGTGGATCTCAGGGTTCGGTTATTTCCGTGATTCTACCACCCAATATTGATCGACTTTTTGTGTGTCGACCTTCAATGGTGATGCTTTAAGAACTCGCCAATGACTGGATCCTCATCCCCTGACCAATTTTCCCTTAACTTTTGTCGAGTCTGCGCACAGTCACCAACTCACTGCGCAGACCCTTGGACAATAACAGTGCGTAACGACTAAAAATAGAGTCATCACTTCGGATTTTTTGTGCGCAACTTAGATTTTCTGTGCGCAGAGACCGTGTCAGCACTGCGCATTCGCTCACGTGCGCAACTTAGAGGGAACATTGCCTCTGACTTTGAGCAAATAACCATGGCCCACTTACATTTTGTCGTTGGATGTGAACATTTCATTTTAATCATGTACAGAACAGAAGAATGCCATTAGCTTTGACGCCATACAATGTTGTGTCCTCGTCTTGCTACATTATCATCGGCCCATTTAACCAATATATTATATTTTTATATATATTTTAGCCAGCTCGCGGTTTCGCACCTTCACAGGTGAGCGAAGGCCCAGCCCATTATGCACGCTGAACAACAGCACCTTGGTAAAAGAGGCTCTCCTCGAAAACAGACCCTGAATTTCCCCATCTCATGTCAACCTACTATTGCTCGACCTGTTTTCAATTTATTTGTGACGCGTGACACGACTAGAAAGACTTTGTATTACATCAATGCAGCTGGCGGGATGATCCGCGGGAGTCTCTAAGGATCGCAACGCTGCAGCTCGTATTTTATTTTTGAATGGAGTTTTACTAAATAAAACTGTCTCTCTCTCATTGGAAGTATTACTTCTACTTGACAATTTCAAAATATCGAAAAGTCACCAAAGTCGATGAAGTAGAAGTACAAGAAGCGAAAAATTAGTTCTACTCGTGGCAGTACATGAAGTAGAGAAAAATTAGAAGTACTTCTTTACTGACCATCTCTGTCGTATTGCAGATACCAGTACTGATAGACGAAATACCAATAATAATAATGTGGTCGCTTACTATTCCTCGAGGTTGCAACGAAATGCTTGTCTTGGCCATCCAAGTCTAGCTAAAGTCTTATGACTTGAACGAGTCATGCGCAATGACTCGAGTACCAGTAGAGTCAATACACATATTGTCTCAAATCGAGTCAGGTTATTTTCCTTTTATAAAATGACTTGAGTCAGGTCGAGTCACTAAAAAATCGCGACTCGAGTCAATACAACTTACTATTGATATAACTCACGTCTCTCAATTTTAAACTTGATGAAAAAGATAAATTTGATACTTATTAAATTGATTAGGCCATGTTGTCAAAGTAAATTAGAACGATATGTTGAGTACTACCATTAATCGATCGTGAGTGACAACATCAAAATATCAGGATGATCAAAATAAAATCACTGCCGATTCGAATCAAACACTGAAGATTATGTTCAAATCGAGTCACTACTTTTCAATATTATTTCATTGTTCAAAATTTTGAACGGAGCATAGTCGATCGATAGGAAATTCAAAGAGATTTGCACGTTCAAAAGCATAGAAATATCATAAAATCAGTGATGCAACCCAAAGAAAAATCGACTATTCCGGAATAAATATAGTTCATGCTGCGAGTTGCTTCACAATAATTATATTTTCATCTGCCCAAGACACACACACACAATGAACAATGCGATATAGAAGACACATAATGCGATGTAATGAACAGATAGAAGCAGGACCGTAACTGCCGCACCCCAAACCCACCAATTGGGGGGGGGTAGCTCGAAGGGGTAATTTATGAAAATTTATGCAATTTTTCCAAATTTGTTCACACTGAGCGCGATTTAGTGTTGTCAAATATCTTCATTATTGGGTAACCTTCCCCCAAGAAAAAATACGCACGATTCATAGAAATGGGCACTTCGGCATCAGCCATCACCGCACCACGGATGTAGTAAGGCATATAAAGTTATAGGCCATGTACCGTATGCAATTCCCGATCATATTGACCGATTCAATCATGAATTATAGAAATTTTTCGATCTTCTCGCGTTGAGGCGAAAAAAAAGCTGACCCACTGAAAAGTAGAACGAATATGGCAGAAATAAGGGTTCTGGCGTTCGGTTCATCACCCTATGGGGGGTACCTTACCAACGTTTGGGGGGCTGACGAAGTGCCGTTACGGTCCTGGACAGGATGCCGAGACGACCAGTTATGGTCTGTTAATCTGGTATACACCTCAGCCTAGTGCCCGATGTCACAATATTCTTCGGTGTTAATCCTTCTTCATCGCTATTTCTTGCTCATTTCTTTCTTTCTTCATCTTTTTCACTGGGCTTTTTGTCGCTGTTAAGAAATGCAACTCGAGGGACAAGAAGCCCAAAATAACCTTCGACGGTGGGACTTGAACCCGGGCCGCTTGGGCAGATAGCGTCGACGCTCACCACTACGTTTTCTTCCCTACGAGGGTCTGGAAATGAGACAATCCCAGTCTTCGACTCCTTTGTATCACTCGAAGACATGGCTCGGATATATTCAGATGCGGCTATCAGTACAAAGTTATGCAACTTGATTTCATCATAGTCAGCCATGATTGTGATGACACAAAACCGCTCTTCGTCTTTCGATGCGTTCATGGAATCGTGCACGCAAGGAACATTCTTTCAGGGCCATTCTCAGATGAAATACCAGCTTCACAAAATTAGTTACGTTACATATGCTGAAAAATATTGATGAAACAAAGTTCAGTGTAATTATTATGTTATCTAGCAACAAATACAATTTTATCAATACCATTTTAAACTTTAAACAAAAAAGACTTTCGATAATGGGCGGTCATTGGTCAAAAATGAAAGAGGTGTCAAAATAACTGCAATATGATTTACAAAGCAGTGACAGAAAGGGTTAATTTTGAGGAGTAGTTTGGAAAGAGTTGTCAGGGACTTTAATGTGACAGTCCAAATTGAAATATGCATCCAATACACAATATCTATTATTGTAACGCACCTATGGAAATCAGAAACTAACTTACAATACTATGATACAGCGGTCATCAAACCCAGTTACAAAATGTGGTTAGTACTGAAGTACTTCTACATTTTCAGAATACCCAGGTCGGTTTAGCCCACCTAAAATATCTAGTAACAATGGTTATTTTTATATGACTTCTACTTAACAGCTTTCTACTGAATCAATACTAGTCAACCCTTCCTATCTTTCATAGCATCGCAGTCTTGTGGTGTATTGAAATGATGAAATTTTTAGCAATAAATTGAATTGAATTATAAACAAGAATTCCTACCTAAGTGTTGGAGGTCTATATAGGCTCCTCGACACGTCATCCGTGCAAGCGGTGTCCTATAAAGAATCCTAGAAGTGGGCCGTGCTACAAGTAGGCAGCTCCGGAATTAAATGAAAATTGGTCTAGATTAAAAGACCATAGTAGTCGACAAACACCATGAATGCAACAAGCAAACAAACTTACTATATAGGCATACATACAGTTTGGATTTTGCAAAAAGTAATTTGGGGAAACGTTGGCAACAAATTTAAATGTGATATTGTCATAACACCTGGAAGAAATAGCCACTGTAACACGGTAGCTGCATATATATACCAAAATTGAACATATTTCTTATTTGTATTGTCATTAGTCATGTTGCGTTAGTCGCTAGATGGATCTTGCAATTTTGAAAGTAGCCTAGTCACCCCTGGTGTAAGCTGCTAAAAGTATGCAAACCCTCAACCAATTCTAATTTTTGAACTGCTCGCTGTGGTACAGATCTTTATTTTCTACTTTGAATTGATATATATTTACATAGTTACTTCTACTACCGTAGTTACTACCATCCTTGACTAATCATTTTATTAAATTTTTTATCCGAAACAATACACCACGAGATTGCGATATAATGAAAAGATAGGATGGTGCCGAAACGACTTGGAGCAGTCTTTTAATCAGACACTCACCTTGGCCTACAGCACGTACTTTGACCAACTCTGGTTGTTATGAGGAATTCATGAATGAGCGTTAGTAATTCGGAATCAAAATTGAGAGTCTGATCCAAAATAACCAAAAGAAATTGAAAATAAAAACGGCAAAAATAGCATACTTTGAGTCTACTAGTTCAGACAGAAAAAATTACAGCTACTCATATACTGGCATTTGACAATTATGAGACAATTCTGAATCGGAACGGCAGGCTTCCATTGGAAATACCGAATCAATCAACGAAATTCACTAATAAATCCTACTATTCATCGCAATATAATCGGAACGTTTTACACAGTGAAGCATACGATTGTCAACTTAATAGAAATAGCAATATATGATGAATAACCTTCACAAAACGTACGCTCTGATAAATATGTGCATGTGCAATGTACTCAATTTGAGTGGAATATATATGCGTTCTCTAAGTGGTGAACATGAACACTTTTTAATTTGAATATCAGTAACTGATTAATGACACAGAACTTGGACACGGCATTTAATAGCAGGCCTAGGCTACATTCATATTTTATTGAATCAAAGAACTTTTTGCATGCCTCTTATCAATAACAACCGGCACAAAAAGGATATCGAACAGAGTTGGATTCAAAACCAAATGGCGTATTGTGACGTAATAATGAGAATGATAAGAAGCACATGAAAAGTTTTTTGAGTCGATTAAAATAAGAATGCCCTGTTAAAAGACATTTGAATTTGCAATTGGTTCACTGAATACTATACATTGTGTGGAAAGTAAACAACAACGATCAGTGTGCAATTGTGCCTATGCCTAAAGATAGGTCACAGTGGTATAACGTGCTGATCAGGTCGTACACATAATTGAAGCCAGTTGCATCGAGAAAGCATACACAGCCACATACACACACAAAAAAACTTCCGGTGTCAGATCAAAAGAAGGCAATACACACATAAACCTTTGCGCTGCGTGTTGGGATCAAGGCACTACATCTGAGTCACAAGTCATATCGAGTCATTGCACATTTTGACTCGAGTCAATCACTTGATTTTCGGAGGTGATTCGATACAAATCAATAAGTCTTGACTAATTTCCGGAGAACTTGGCATTATTCATGTAGTTACATTTTGCAAGTATAGAATGAGTCACCATCAATTCCGAATAGAGAAACGAATATGGAGTTAATTAGACCTTCAACGGGGACTTGTATGGCTTTTATATAGGCACGTAAAACTACTAAATCACGTTGATAACTGTAACCATAGATGGAATATGAAACCTCACAAAAAGTGACACAAATTTATATGATGCTATACTGCAGGGGTGTCAAACATCCGGCCCGTAATTCTTAGTAGATTGAAAAATGCTTATTATCCGTATTATCCGGCACATTTGAGACAAATGTTGTGATTTTGTTGTAGTAAAAACTTCCGTTAAATGATCCCTCAAGACTGCGAATGTCGAGCATGTTCATGTTCATAGGTCACATTATAGCCACCCGACGGCGCTGTTGCGGTTTCACTCTAGTTACCATTAGCAACAAGTCGATGACATTGACACCCAATTTCGAGAAAGCGAAAAAAATGCACACTACGTTCAGAGTTCTATGGAAAAAAGTACCAAAAATTAGTTTTTCACAGAAGCGAAGACGCCAATGCGGACCGTTATATGCAGGTTACATGGAAAGTTTAGTACTCAAGAATATAATTCAAATATCTGTGATCGCACTGCTGTATAACATCTGGCTCAAAAGGTGCCCGGCCTCCAGAGAAACCCGAATCGTGATTTTATAATAATAAACAACAAAATTATGACTAAAAAGGAACCATGGGAATATGCCAACTTATATCGTCATTAGCGCCACTGTTTTAGCGGTCCATAACTGCACTAGACCGAACAATCATCGCATTTGTCAATTCCATTTGTTCGCGAATAAAGGTATTGCTAGAATAGAACCACTTTGATCCGTAATACGATATGTTATAGATACTATTATGTATATCAGGGTTGTAATGACTCGAGTCATGACTCGACTAGAGTCAGACTCGAGTCACGATTTTCGGATTACTCGACTCGACTCGAGTCATTTTCTCAAAATACGGAAATGACTCGACTCGAGTCAATCTGTGTATTGACTCGACTTGGACTCGAGTCATTGCGCATGACTCGAAGCAAGTCATTGACTCGAGATTCAGACGGCGAAAACCGACATTTCATTGTAATTTCGAAGCCAACACATTATTGGGATTTCGTTTGTTGGTAGTGGTGCTTGAAAATGCGAGCAGAAACTGCTAAAAGTGAGGAAAATTGATATATCATAAATGCGAACCATCCAATATCACCAAACAGAGTTAAAAAAGTGGGTTTAGGAAGATTATAACTGGAAACTGAGCAGTCAACACAATGACTTGGACTCGGACTCGAGTCAAAAACTATGACTCGGACTCGATCCTCTGTTCGCTGACTTGGACTCGGACTTGTCTCGGTGGGAATTGAAAATGACTCGACTTGACTCGAGTCAAAAATATAAAAGTGACATTGACTTGTGACTCGGAGCCTTGTGACTTGGTTACAACCCTGATGTATATATACTTGATACTAAAGCATTCTAGTGAAAATCAAGAGCCTCAAGGTAGCACTTTTAGGAATCAATTGTGGATCCGGCCTGCGACGCAATTCGAGTTTGACACCCCTGCTATACAGTACGGTATACACATTCCACCCATACGTCCAATTCTCGTCGAGTAATATAAATGCATCAACTATACAAGTCAGATTTAAATCATACAAGAGGTTCTTTGAGGTAAGCACAGAACACTCTTGCATGTAGAGCGACTCGATCGACACCGATTACTTGACTTGAAATTGACTGAAAAATTTGCATTTAGTCACAAGTCAATCCAGATATTTAAAACGGCGAGTCAACTCCAGTCAAGTCATTTTTGCAAAGTGATGCGAGTCAAGTCATCTTAAAAAGTGACTCGATTCTTCCCAACATGGTTATGCCTATTATTTCAAAAATGACATGCAAAATACACTCATATCTACATCCTTCAGAGAAGCTCGCTCATCTTTTTCAGGTACTATCAGCTTTTCCAATTCCACAGTTTGAATCTTAGTCCCCAACATTCCCCCGTACAAATATAATTTGTCTGCGCAATGAACTTTGCATCCGACGGTGTGCTTGATGGTGAAATCCTCAACGCATTGCCATTTATTTTTAACACCATTGTAAAATACTACCTCATCCGAACCGCCGCTGAAGGCGTACACAGTCCCATTGCATTCAAAAACACACCCATAGATTTTATTAACATTTATCGGTATGTTTGAGATCCGGATACACTGCATGGTCTTTAACTTGATCATAAAAGCAGTATACTGATACGGAGTAACCCAACCACCAGTTCCACCACCACCGACGATATAAATACAATCCTCCGTACTTGCAATCGCAAAATCAGAGCAAGGCTGTTTTTCATCTCTTTTTATTTCAACTGATGACGTTTTTCCAGTGCCAATTTCATAAAAGACTGCACATTTTTCTGTAACCATCGACACATATTTCCCACAGCCGACACATCTGTTATATTGTGCAGCAGAATCGTTCTCATACAGCATTTTCCATCTCATTCCATTGAAACTATAGATTGCATTCCCCGCCGTCACATAAATTATTCCTTTATATTCAACTACATCAAGACACTTAGTTGCGATACCCTGAGGAAGTTGCGTAAACACAGACCATTCCTCTTCTATCAGGCTGTACCTGTACATTAATCTAGTATCACCATTGCAGGATATCATTCCCGTCAACTTTTCAATGGGAACCATTGGCAATTTGGAAGGTTTCTCATCTAAAACTGTATCACATATTCTAACCATCAACTGCGCCGATTCAGATACCAACTGTTCGTGAATAATGTGATCCTTCACAAATTGTCGAGGTAGAAAATTGAAGTCAATTGTGTCAAATAAATCAACAAATGCATCCTTTCTTTTGTCCAACTCTTCTTTAACCCAGGTAACGATGGCATTCCATTTCAACATTTCATATTCCTTTCCCCAGCTACGCACTAGGGATAACAAGTAAAGGAGGTTATCTTTTGGTAATGACTGAAGGTTCTCTGACTCGATAAATGCCTTGAGATTGTCCCGGAAAAATATTTGAATCGAGGTTTTCAAAACTTCCTTGTGATAAACTTGAGCCACCGATAGCATCTCTTCTACATTGTCCATGGTTACATTCTCGGAAAGAAATTCAACGTAGAGATCCGTCAAATTATGGAGGCAAAAGATATCTGACGCTTTCATGAAATCAGTGATGCAGTCCAAAGAAAAATCAGATTTACCGGAATAAATAAAGTTAACGCATTGTTTCACAATCACACCAGGAGTATCAGGGAATGAAACAATCCCAGTCTTTGACTCTTTTGTATCATTCGAAAACATGGCTCGGAAATATTCCGATGCAGCAATCAAGACAAATTTATGAACATTGATTTTATCTTGGCCGGCCACTATGGTGATGTCACAAAACTCTTGATGGTTTTTCAATGCGTTCATAGAATCGAGCATGGACCGTGGATGCAAGGCACATTCCTTAGGAGCCATTTTCGATGCAATACTAGTTTGCCACAATTGATTAGGCTAAGTATGCTGAAAATTGCAAGGAAACAACAATATCATTATCAATTCAATCGAATTGAACGTTTCATTGCAATATAATCGGAACAATTGACACGGTGAAGTATGTGATTCTGAAGTCGAAAATCATTAAAACAATACTTCGTAAAACGATTTCGTAAGAATCAATAACCTTTATTAAAACTGATGCCATGCAATATATGTTAGAGACCACCAGAGTTGGATCAATTACAATTACTCCCTTGAATGTTTCAATTACATTGCAGCTACCCCGTGCTAAAAATATCAACTTTCGATTGATACCAGTTTTACCAAATTTAATACTCGGCAAGCCGGTCAAAAATGACCGTCAAATTGCCTGTAGCCAAATGGAAATTGTGACGTGATACAATTTCACTGAGGCGTGAGATTTGCTTGTGTCGACACCATATAGGAGACTATGGTTGAACGTAACATGGAGAAGCATTAATTATTTTATGGTGTGCTTGTCAGGTCTCAATAACAAAGTACTGTAATTGAGATTGTAATGACAAAATTAAATGACAATACAATTACTTGAACAGCTTCTTGGAGGCACAGAACTTCAATATACAATTGAATAGTATATTCATATGAACGAACATGAATATTTCAGCTGACACTCGTCAGGGGTAATCGTGAGCAACTAGTAGAGTACATTGAACGCTCTCGCATTCAAAATTTCATGCTGGTGACGTCATATTTTGTGATACGGTGGTTGACTTACGATGCTCTTTTGAATTATCTACCATTGTTGCTGACGATTACCCCTGACGAGTGTTGCCGAAAATCATTCCAATATGATGATACTAATCAATTACATTACATTTGATAAAGTGTTGCAAATAACTTGATTATTGGGTACCCTTCCCCCAGGAAAAAATACGCATGATTTATAGAAATGGGGACTTCGGCATCGGCCGTCACCGCGCCACGGATGAACCAAGACATATAAAGTAATAGGCCAACTCCAGATCATTTTGACCGATTCAATCATGAATCATAGAAATTTTTTGCACTTCTCGTGTTTAGGCCAAATAAGCTGACCCACTAAACAGTACAACGAATATGGCAGAAAGAGTATAACCTGAGGGGGTCTGGGGTTCGGTTCATCACCCTATGGTAGCTCCTTATCAACGATTTGGGGGCTGACGAAGTGCTGTTTCGGTCTTGGATAGAATGATACCGAAACGACCAGTTACGGCCTCTTAATCTGGTAGGCCTATCTACCTCAGCCTAGTGCCCAATGTCACAATATTCTTCGGTATTAATCTTTCTTTGTCGCTATTTCTTGCTTATTTTTATCTTTCTTCATCTTTTTCACTGGGCTTTTTTGTCGCTGTTAAAAACTGCAACTCGGAGGACAAGAAGCCCGGAATAGCTGCCTACGGCGGAACTTGAACCCGGGCCGCTTGCGTAGATAGCGTCGATGCTTACCACTACTCTTGAAACAATCCAAGTCTTTGGCTGCTTTGTATCACTCGAAAACATAGCTCGGATGTAGTCAGATGCGGCTATCAGTACAAACTTACGCAACTTGATTTCATCTTAGTCCGCCATGATTGCGATATCACAAAACTGCTCTTCGTCTTCGGATGCGTTCATGGAATCGTACACGCAAGGAACATTCCTTCGGGGCCGCTTTCAGATGAAATACCAGTTTCACAAAATTTGTTATGCTGCATACCCTGATAAATTGTGATGAAACAAATTCCATTATCATTTTACATAACCTAGCAACACATGGAATATATCAATAATATTTTAAGCAATAAACAGAAAGAACTTTAGACCATATGCAGTCACTGGTAAAAAATGAAACAGGTGTCAAAATAACTTCAAAGCAATCTACCAAGTAGTGAAGGAATGGGTGGATTTTGAGAAGCAGATTGGAAGGAGTTGTCATGGTCTTTTATGTGTCAGTAAATATTTTAATTTGTCAACAAATACACAATGACTATTCCTGTAACTACGGCAATATGGAACTAAATTAAAATACTATGATATAGTGGCCACAACACCTAGACGTTACAAGATATGGTCAGTAACAAAGAGCTTCTACATTTTCAGACTACTCAGGTAGGTTTCGTCCACCTGCACAATGTACTCATAACGGTTGCTTTTAGATGACTCTTACTTAACAGCTTAATAAAAAAAACCACTCACTATATACATACACTTCGGATTATGAAAAATTAATTTTGGACAGTAGTAATTGAAAGTAAAAATTGAGAGTCAGATCTAAAATAACCAACAGAAATTAAGTAGCCGAAAAATAGCACCATTTGATTAGACTAGTTTAGACAGACGAAATTACTCTCATACTGGCATTTCACAATCATGATACAATTTCTAAATTGCAACGGTAGGCTTCCATCGGAAATGCCGAATCAAGAAATGATATTCACTAAAAAAATCAACATTTCATCGTAATATAATAACAAAGTATTACACAGAGAAGCATATGATTATGAAATTGTATTGAAGTAATAATTCTTGAAGAATAGATGGAATAGATTAGAATATAAAGACTCAGAAAATCGAACTAAATTTATATGATGCTATACACCTTCCACCAGGGTTGTAATGACTAGAGTCACGATTTTCTGATGAACCAACTTAAACCGAGTCATTATCTCAAAATACGGAAATGACTGGACTTGAGTCAATCTATGACTCGACTTGGACTCCAGTCATTGCGCATGCCTCGAACCAAGTCGTATGACTCGAGACTCAGACAGCCAAGACTGACATTTCATTGTAATTTTGAATAGAAAAGTAACCATACTATTGGGAATTCCATCTATTGGTACTGGTACGTGAAAATACGACCAGAAACTGCTAAAAGTGAGGAAAATTAGTACATTACAAATGCAAACCATTCGATATCGCCCAAAAGAGTTATAAAAAGTGGGTTCAACAAGACTGGAAACTGAGCAGTCAGCACAATGACTTGGACACTGACTCGAGTCATAATACCATGACCTGAACTCAACCCTTTGATCGCTGACTTGGACTCGGACTTGACTCGATGGCGAATTGTAAGTGACTCGACTCGAGTCAAAACTATAAAAGTCAGATTGACTTGTGACTTGGAACCTTGGTTACAACCCTACATTCCACCTACAGTCTACACGTCCAATTCTTGTCGAGTAATATCAATGTATCAACTATATAAGTCAGATTTAAATCATATAAGAGGTTCTTCAAGGTGAGCACTGAGCAGTTTATAGAATAGAAGTACACTGCTATAGATAGATTACTACTAGTTTACGACAATGTATAAGCTCTAATCACTTTGTTTCGGTCAATTTATTTGCGATATATTGACGGCGCCACTGCAAAACCAGGCGGCAGAATCATTGAATGATTGGTTAATTACACAGGTCATATCAGGGTGTCGAGAACATGTATGAAAAATGAACATGAATAGCGACTCAATCGATACCGATTACTTGAAATTGACTCAAATAATTGGCTTTGAGTCACAAGTCACTCCAGATATTAAAAACATCGTGTCAACTCCAGTCAAGTCAAGTCATGTGAAAAAGTGACTCGATTCGCCGCAACATGGTTATACTTATTATTTCAAAAATGACATGCAAAATACACTCATATTCATATTCTTTGGAGCAGCTTCCTTATCTTTCTCAGATACCATCAGCTTTTCCAATTCCACAGTTTGAATCTCAATCCACCGTACAGATATAATTTGTCTGCGATATGAATTTTGCACCCATCAGTATGCTTGATGATGAAATCCTCAATGCATTGCCATTTATTTCTTATACCATTGTAAAATACTACCTTATCTGAACGCCCACTGAAGGCATACACGGTCCCATTGAATTCAAAAACACACCCTTTTTCATTACTTAGAGTTATCGGCATGTTCGAGATCTGGATACACTGCATGGTCCTCAAGTTGATCTCAAAAGCATCACAGTGATATTTTGTAGGGTGGCCCACCGAGAATTAGTTTCGCCACCAATGACATAAATACAATCCTTTGTACTCGCAATAGCAAAACCATACGAAGACTGGTTTTCATCTCTTTTAATTTCAATCGATGACGATTTGCCAATGTCAATTTCATACAAGACTGCAGAATTGCCTGTAACCATCAACACATATTTCCCACATCCGATACATCTATTATATTGCACAGTAGAATCATTCTCATACAACTTTTTTCAACCCATGCCATTGAAACTTAAGATTGCGTTCCCCGTTGTGACATAAACGATTCCTTTATATTCAACTATATCAAGGACATTGGTTGCAATACCCTCAGGAAGTCGTGTAAACACAGACCATTCCTCTTCAATCAGGCTGTACCTGTACACTAATTTAGTACCCTTATCGCAGGATATAATTCCAGTTGACTTTTCAGTCGGAACCAATGGTAATTTGGAAGGCTTTTCATCTAAGACTGTATTACATATTTTGAACATCACCTCCACCGATTCAGATACCAACTGGTCCTGAATAACATGATCCTTGATAAATTGCCGAGGGAGAAAAGAGATGTCAATTGTGTAAAATAAATCAAGAAATGCATATTTTCTTTCGCAAAACTCCTCTTTAACCCAGGACACGATGGCATTCCATTTCAACATTTCATATTCCTTCCCCCAGTTATGCACAAGTGATAACAGGTACAGGAAGTCATCTTTTGGTAATGACTGCAGGTTCTCTGACTCGATAAATGCCTTGAGATTGTCTCGGAAGAAGATTTGAATCGAGGTTTTCAAAACTTCCTTGTGATAAACTCGAGCCACCGATAGCATCTCTTCTACGTTGTCCATGGTTACATTCTCCGAAAGAAATTCAACGTAGAGATCCGTCAAATTATGGAGGCAAAAGATATCTGATGCTTTTATGAAATCGGTGATGCAGTCCAAAGAAAAATCAGCTTTCCCGGAATAAATGAAGTTGATGCATTGTTTCACAATATCCCCAGGAGTATCGGGAAATGATACAATCCCACTCTTTGCCTCTTTCGTATCACTCGAAAACATGGCTCGGAAATACTCCGATGCTGCAATCAATACAAATTTATGAACCTTGACTTCATCCTGGCTAGCCACTATGGTGATGTCACAAAACTCTTCTTGGTTTTTCAATGCATTCATGGAATCGAGCATGGATCGTGGATGCAAGGTACATTCCTTAGGAGCCATTCTCAATGGAATACTAGTCTGACAAAATTAATTAGGCTGCACATGCTGAAAAGGAAACAACAATATGCTTATCAATTCAATCAAATTGCAGGATTCATCGCAATATCATTGGAACGATTGACACGGTGGAGCATGTGATTCTAAGTTCTAAAATGATTAAAACAATAATTTATGACACGATTTCATAACGTGTAAGAAAACGGACGCCATGCCATAATGTTAGGGTTACCATACGTCCTCTTTTTTTTTTTTAAAAGAACTGAAATTGTCATTTGAGGACGCCTTTGTGTCTTCTTTTTGTGGAATTTGTCCTCTTAATATAGAAAACGTATCGGATGCAATCAAAAATTCGACCCCGACTCAGCGTCCGAGTTTCATACAAAATCGGGTAAATAGGAGTCGAGTCAAAGTGATGATGATGACCCTTTCACGTGGTCAACACGTTTGTATTTGAGTGAAATATACATATATAGCCTATGCGTCGTTCTAAAATGATAAACGAATCAGGTTGGTAACTGGTTGAATAATCAAAATATGTTGTGGGAATATTAGGCCAGAAATCGTTTCGAATTGGTGTCAGCGTATATGAGGCAGGCCATCTCAGCATGTTGACATATGAGAAGTCTGGTACATCAGGAAAGATTACGCTGTGGCATACACACGCAACGATTTCGAAATTACATCATCAGTAGATCATATACAGAAAAAAACATTGCAAAAAATAATATTTATCATTTCACAAATGACATGCTAGATAAGCTCATATCCACATCCTGCAGAGTAGGTTCCCTATCTCTTTCGGATACTGTCAGTTTTTCCAATTCTACAGCTTGAACCTCGGTCCTCAACTCTCCTCCGTATAAATATAATTTGTCTGCGATATGAACTTTGCATCCGATAATATATTTGATGGCGAGACTGCGGATAGATTGCCATGTCTTTGTAATATCATTGTAAAATATTACAGTTGATTGACGATCGAAGGCATACACAGTCCCATTGAACCCAAATACACATCCCCGAGTTGGACCAACATCTATTGATGTGTTTGAGATCTGGCTACATTGCATGGTTCTCAAGTTGATCTCAAAAGCATCTCTGCGAATGGCCTTAACGTCTTCACCACCAATGACATAAATACACTCCTGTGTACTCGTAACGGCAAAGTTATACCAATGACTGTTCGTAACGAATTTGATATCAATTGATGCCGATTTTCCAGTGCCGATTTCATACACGACTACACATTTTCCAGTAACCATCAACACGTATTTCCCACATCCAATGCATTTGTTATATCCTCCGCCGGAATCGCTCTCATATAACTTTTTCCATTCGATTCCATTGAAAGTGAAGATTGCATTACCAGTTGTCACATAAATTATTCCTCTGTGCTCAGTTACGTCAAGGTGCGTCTTTGCAACACCTGTAGGAAGTTGCGTTAACACAGACCACTTTTCTTCGATCAGGCTGTACCTGTACACTAATTCTGTGCTTTTCTTGCAGGATATGATTCCTGTTGCCCTTTCAATTGGAACCATCGGCAATTTAGAAGATTTCTCATCCAAAATTGTATCACATATTTTAACCATCATATCCACCGATTCAGATACCAACTGTTCGTGAATAATGTGATCCTTCACAAATTGTCGAGGGAGAAAATTGAAGTCAATCGTGTCAAATAGATCAACAAATGCATCTTTTCTTTCACCCATATCCTCTTTGACCCAGGTAACAACGGCGTTCCATTTCATCATTTCATATGCCTTCCCCCAGTTATGCACAAGTGATAACAAGTACAGAAAGTTATCTTTTAGTAATGATAATAGCTTCTCTAACTCAATAAATTCCTTGAGATTGTCTCGGAAAAAGATTTGAAGGGAATTATTCAAAAGTTCCTTGTGATAAACTCGAGCCACCGATAGCATCTCTTCTACATTGTCCATGGTTACATTCACGGAAAGAAATTCAACGTAGAGATCCGTCAAATTATGGAGGCAAAACATATCCGATGCTTTTATGAAATCAGTGATGAGGTCCAAAGAAAAATCGGCTTTCCCGGAGTAAATGAAGTTGATGCATTGTTTCACAATCACACCAGGAGTATCAGGGAATGAGACGATCCCAGTTTTTGACTCTTTGGTATCATTCGAAAACATGGCTCGGAAATATTCCGATGCGGCAATCAATACAAATTTATGAGCCTTGAATTCATCTTGGTCAGCCACTATCGTGATGTCACAAAACTCTTCTTGGTCTTTCAATGCGTTCATGGAATCGAGCATGGATCGTGGATGCAAGGCACATTCTTTAGGAGCCATTCTCAATGGAATACTAGTTTGACAAAATTAATTCGGCTACATATGCTGAAAAATTGGAAGGAAACAACAATCATTATCGATTCGATCAAAATGAACGATTCATCGCAATGTAATTGGAACGATTGACAGGACGCAGTACATGATTCTAAAGTCGAAAATGATTTAAATAATGAATTACCGTAGTGAAACGATTTCATGTCAATAATCAATAACCTGTAATAAAACGGATGCCATGCTATCTATGTTATGGTTAACATCAGAGTTGGATCGATTACATCAATTCAGTTCAATTACAATTACTGCCGTATATGTTTCAATTACATTACAATTACCCAATGCCAAAAATATCAAATTACAATTACTGTTAAACATGTAATTAATTAATCATAAATTCAACTTCGGTAGAGAGGTTCTCTTTGACAACAGAAACACAGAAAAATTTCTAAAGCGACTGGTAACAATCAAAAGTTTAAGCGACTGGCAACGACTAAAAACGAATAGACTACAAGACAGGCAATGAAATTCAATCAAACGAATACACAAAGGATTACGGGTGGTGGATATTATAGGGTTTAGGGTTAGGTATATTAGGGTTGGAGGTGTAATAGGATTAGGAGTGGGGGATACTAGGGCTGGTGGTGGGTTAGGGTATCCTAAGATCAGGGTCGCGGGTGAGGGGTATTAGGGTTGAAGGTGGGTTAGGGTTACGGATTAGGTGTGAGGGATACGATACCCCTAACCCTAATCTAGGGATACCTAACTCCACTACTACCCTGATATCCCACACCCACAACCCTCATCTTTGGATATCCTGACCCCAACCCTAACCCGCAACCCAAATATCTCCACACACGTAACCCGAAAATCCCACGCCCACAAAACAAATAACGCGAAAAAAAATTTCTAACGTTCATAAATTTTGACATGTTCATGGGAAACAGTTATTAGTGTCATGGTGAACACAGGTTGGATGTTGAACGTAAATCGAAGAAATGCCAATTATTTTATGTTGTGCTCGTCAGGTCTCAATAACAATGTAGGCCTACTATAATTGAAATTGTAACAGGCAAATTTTTTTATCGAATTACAATTACTTGAACAGCTTCTTGGAGGTACAGAACTGCAATATACAATTGAATACCGGTAGTATATTCATATTTAAATGAGTCGAATATTCTCGGCTGACCCTCGTCAGGGGCAATTGTCAGCAACTAGTAGAGTACATTGAACGCTCTCGCATTCAAAATTTCATGCTGGTGACGTCATACTTTGTGATACGATTGTTGATATACAATGTTCTTTTGAATTCTCTTCTAGTTGCTGACGATTACCCCTGACGAGTGTCAGCCGAAAATATTCGGGTTCATTTCAATATGAAAATACTATTCAATTACAAATACACAAAATAAAAATGCTTCAATAACAATTACATGAAAAATGTAATTATTACATTCAGCTCAATTACAATTGAGAACTCTGGTCATCATACGTCCTATTTTTTTCAATGAATTGAAAGTGTCCTCGGAGGACGCCTAAAAATGTCCTCTTTTTTGGGGAATTTGTCCTCTTTTTCAAGAAAAAGTAATTAACGTCGGAGTTTCGTAAAAAAATCAGGTAAAACGGGAGTTGAGTCAAAGTGATGACTAGGGCAAGTTTTTGTTGCCGTCAAACCCATGGGAAGTTGCACTCATTTTTCACATAAGTTGCAGTAAAAAGTTGCATTTGTGGACAAGCTACTCGAAATTATTAATGTACGAGATACTCGAATCGATCCGTTTCCAAGGCACTTCAACAAAATCAATAGACTGAAAAAATTGACCCAGTGAAAATATAATTTTCGGCGGTCTAGCCAAATATTTTCAGTAAAAAGTTAGTTGCATGAAAAATCGAAAAAAGTAGCAAAGAGTTGCATGAAAAAACGAAAAGTTGCAAAAAATGGCATGAAAAAAATGGACAACAGTTGCAATATAAGATTCCTCCAAAACAGATCAAAAGACCATACTACATAATTTCTGTATATTTAGGAAACTGCCGGAGCGGTGAAAAAATTTTGCAAAAATTTGCCGTAGTAATGATCTTTTCAAATAGTTGATACCCTCATATTTGTGTGAAATGTGTATATAGCCTATGCGTCATTGTCAAATGATAAACGATTAGGATTAGTAATTGGTTGAATAATCAAAATATATATGTTGTGAGGATGGCAGGGAACAAATCGGTGTGGACTTAATGGCAGTGTTAGCGTATACGAGGCAGGCCATTTCGGCATGTTGAGCTAGCCAGGCAGTTCCCGTACCAGAAGCCTGGTACATCGAGAAAGATTACGCTCTGGCATACACACGCAACCATTTCGAAATCACATCACAAGTAGATAAAATACAGAAAAAAACTTGTGTTGAATAATACTTATCATTTCAAAAATGACATGCTAGATCAGAGGTGGCCAACCTTTTCAGCGAAATGACCATGAGCAATTGACGAGACATTGAGGAGGCCACTAGCCGCTCCAAGCGTGAGAATTTTTCAAAGTTTATAGGTCAATAATATTGTTACTTGAGTATATTGCGGGTTGTAACCAAGTCACAGTGCTCCGAGTCACAAGTCAAATTCACTTTTATTGCTTTAACTCGAGTCAAGTCGAGTCATTTTCAATTCACCACCGAGTCCAAGTCAGCGAGCAGAGGGTCGAGTCCGAGTCATGATATTATGACTCGGGTCCGAGTCCAAGTCATTGTGTTGACTGCTCAGTTTCCAGTTAAAGTCTTGTGAAACTCAATGTTTATAACTCTACTTGGTGATATTGAATGGTTCGCAATTATATTATAATGATTTTCCTCACTTTTAGCAGTTTCTACTCGCATTTTCAAGTACCAGTACCAATAGACAAAATCACAATAGTGTGGTCACTTAACTATTTTTCGAAATTACAACGAAATGTTGGTCTTACACAAATTGACTCGAGTTGAGTTGGGGTATTTCCGTATTTTGATAAAATGACTCGAGTCAAGTCGAGTCATCAGAAAATCGTGACTCGAGTCGGACTCGACTCATCACAACACTGACGAGGCGTGAAGAAAATTTTTTATTGGGATAAATTTACCGCAACTTTATTGAAATGTACGAAGACCTACCAAAATGTGACTGCCCAGTGCCCATTGATCTGGCAATGCGTCAGAACTGATATTTTAGTCATCAACATCCCGAGAGTTGCAGGGAGACTAATCAAACTTTTGGATGGCCTTGCAAGTCACAATCTGTGGGTAATTCAATTTTATATACGGTAACTAATTTCGTAAGTTACCTCGCAGGCCACTCATAACCATCTGACGAGCCACATGTGGCCCGCTGGCCACAGGTTGACCGCCCCTGTGGTTGATAAACTCATATCCACATCCTGCGGAGCAGGTTTTCTATCTCTTTCGGATACTGTCAGCTTTTCCAATTCTACAGTTTTAACCTCGGTCCCCAATTCTCCTCCGTATAAATACAATTTGTCTGCGATATGAACTTTGCATCCGTCAATGTATTCGATGGCGAGACTGCGAATAGATTGCCATGTCTTTGTTATATGATTGTAAAATACTACAGCTGATTGATGATTGAAGGCATACAAGGTCCCATTGAACCCAAATACACATCCTTGATCTTGACCAACATTTATTGGTATGTTTGAGATCTGGCTACACTGCATGGTTCTCAAGTTGATCTCGAAAGCTTCTTTTCGAAAGTCAAATGAGTCTTCACCACCAATGACATAAATAAACTCCTGTGTACTCGTGACCGCAAAGTTACGCCAATTACCGTCAGTTACGAATTTGATATGAATTGATGACGATTTTCCAGTGTCAATTTCATACACCACTACACGGTTTCCGGTAACCATCAACATGTAGTTCCCACATCCAATACATCTGTTATATCCTCCACCGGAATAGCTCTCATACAACTTTTTCCATTCGGTTCCATTGAAACTAAAGATTGCGCAACCAGTTGTGACATAAATTATTCCTCTATGCTCAGCTATATCAAGGAGCGCCGTTGCAACACATGGAGGAAGTTGAGTTACCACTGACCATTCTTCTTCAGGCAGGCTGTACCTGTACACTAATCCAGTATCCCCATTACAAGATATAATTCCTGTTGACTTTTCAATGGGAACAGATAGCAATTCGGAAGGTTTTTCATCTAAAACTGTGTCACATATTTTGAACACCAACTCCGCTAATTCAGACACCAACTGTTCGCGAATAACGTGATCCTTGATAAATTGCCGAGGGAGAAATGATACGTCAATTGTGTCAAATAAATCAACAAATGCATCTTTTCTTTTGTCCATCTCCTCTTTAACCTAGGTAACGATGGCATTCCATTTCATCATTTCATATTTCTTCCCCCAGTTATGCACAAGGGATAATAGGTACAAGAAATTATCTTTTGGTAAGGCCTGCAGCTTCTGTGACTCGATATATGCCATGAGATTGTCTCGGAAAAAGATTTGAATCGAGGTTTTCAAAAGTTCTTTGTGATAACCTCGAGCCACCAATAGCATCTCTTCTACGTTGTCCATGGTTACATTTTCGGAAAGAAATTCAACGTAGAGATCCGTCAAATTATGAAGGCAAAACATGTTCGATGCTTCCATGAAATCAGTGATGCAGTCCAAAGAAAAATCAGCTTTCCCAGAATAAATGAAGTTGACGCATTGTTTCACAATCCCACCAGAAGTATCAGGCAATGAAACAATCCCAGTCTTCGACTCTTCCGTATCATTCGAAAACATGGTTCGGAAATATTCCGATGCGGCTACCAAGACAAATTTATGAACCTTGATTTCATCTTGGTCAGTCACTATGGTTATGTCACAAAACTCTTCTTGGTTTTTCAATGCGTTCATGGAATCGAGCATAGATCGTGGATGCAAGGCACATTCCTTAGGAGTCATTCTCAATGTAATACTAGTTTGACAAAATTAATTAGGCTACATATGCTGAAAAATTGTAAGGAAACGACAATATCATTATCAATTCAATCAAATTGAACGATTCATCGCAATACAACTGGAACGAAGAATAGACTTATCAGCATAAAAAACTAAGTAGGTTAGGCTACAGGCTGCAAAATTGTAACGAAACATATTACAATGACAATCAGTAGGCATACTATTCCAAAAACGTTGCTTGCTTTTTCAAACAAAATATAAGCCCTCCATTTAGAGGTCAGGTTGTCGATTTTACATATAAACTCAAGACTGTGGGGAACAGTGAAAAATCCTTACAACTCACAAACAGAAAATCGATACAACCAGAGTTGGATCAATTGTAATTTGTAATTTAATTGAATGTAATTAATTACATATTTCAATGTAATTGTAATGTAATTGTAATTGAAGCATTTTTATTTTGTGTAATTGTAATTGTAATTTGACAAAAATTTTGCTCAATTACAATTTCAATTACATTAAATTGCTATTGAGACCTGACAAGCACAACATAAAATAATTGACTTATAATGCATTCCCTTTAAATGTCGACAAGGAATTTGGTGGATCCATTCGCGGAAGCCCTTGACTGCGCCCTTGCGGGCGAAGTTTATTATTTTTACCGCTATGCTGGCCTCGGATGCCATTGTATACAATTATTAGATTACTAACCAACGGATGGATTCGCAACACGTGACTCACGATTGAATACGCCGAGAAGCGAACTGCTGAGCCGGCTAAAAGCAGCAGAATTGATAGTCCCATAGCTAACGATCCAAGCGTCGAAATTTGACATGTGTGGTCCTAATCAAAAGCTAGTGTCGCACTGATTCCGCAATAAAAGTATATTTCCAGGCAATGGTACCATCCAAAAATAGTCGTGAAAGTCTGGGAATCGGCATTGTTCTGAACAATCGATGGGAGTAATTGGTCATTGTTGTGGTCATGTTGCTGAGGCGCTCTCACTTTTCAGAACAGTCTGCCTTAAACGGCTATTTTGGAGCAGTTACATTGCCCTGACGAGATTTTAATTTGTATTTTCGGAATTAGTGCATCAATAGCTTACGATAAAGACCAGATGCATCAAATTTGGACGCCTGAATCGCCAGCTCTAGGACTACAAAGTTTGCTGCTTTTAGCCGGCTCTGCAGTACGTTTGTCGGTGCATTCATCCGTGACTCACATCTTGCGCATCTATCCGTGGGTTGGCAATCTACAATACGATTTCAGATCACGATGCTGCATCGTTACTTCGTCTGTCTAACTAACCAGACCACTGGATATTATATAACGTCTTATCTGACAAAGCACGGTTTTGTTTTCACCCCTCATCCTAATTCCTACGTTTCTCGATAAAAATAATATTATTTCTTTAATTATATACTATATACGCAAATCCAACCCGTGCATGATTATAATACTTTTCTCAACGACATACTGCATACTGGAATAGTTCGAAAACGTTTATTAATTACCGGGTATTTGCGTATCATGAATGAAACATGAATACTTAAATTGTTGTTAATTACGACGCTACGGTTGTCAAGGAGCACGGTTGAATTTATCATTATTCAATTACATGTTCAACAGCAGCAATTGTAATTGTAATTGTAATGTAATTGAAACATGCAAGGAGTAATTGTAATTGTAATTTGGTATTTTTAGCATGGAGTAATTGTAATTGTAATGTAATTGAAACATGCATGAAAGTAATTATAATTGTAATTTTAATTGAACTGAAATAATGTAATTGATCCAACTCTGGATACAACGCTATAATACATAGTCCTATTGATGGTCAATCTACAATGATTTTTCATATTGCGTAGTAGTCAAACGGGAGATCATGCAACTATACAAATTATATTTTTCAGCAGACGAGGGAATATAATTAAACTTGAACAGTATATTCATATTGAAATGAACCCGAATATTTTTGGCTGACACTCGTCAGGGGTAATCGTCAGCAACTAGTAGAGAATTGGTAAGAACATTGTATATCAACAATCGTATCACAAAATATGACGTCACCAGCATGAAATTTCGTGAATGACAGAGCGTTCAATGTACTATTTTTAGGTGGTACACGAACCCTTTTTGTTGACAGAGTTTTGGTTGGTGCAACAGAGCCCACCGAACGAACAGTAAAAGATGTTTATATCAATCTTAGCATCAATCTTAAGCGGATGAGTTAAGGGTGAGCTTTTCTCTGAGCTCGATACACGTGTTCTGATGAATCTGGGGACGTGTTGGTTTATGCGTTCCTGCAGACGTTTTGACGTTCTTCCTACGTAGCCACAATCACAGTGGCACTTATATTCGTACACTACATTACTTTGTTGAAGTGTAGGGAGAGCGTCTTTGCTTGTTGAAGGGAGCAGTTGTGTTGTTGTAAAAATCACATTGGTTTTGACTGTGTCGTAACACTTACTGACCGCAGAAATCAATTGTTTTTCAAATCGGGTGGAGATAGGGCCAATCCAAGGTAGATGGATATAAACATCTTTTACTGTTCGTTCGGTGGGCTCTGTTGCACCAAACAAAACTCTGTCAACAAAAGAAGTTTGTGTACCACCTAAAAATAGTAGGCCTACATTGAACGCTCTCTCATTCACGAAATTTCATGCTGGTGACGTCATATTTTGTGATACGATTGTTGATATACAATGTTCTTTCCAATTCTCTACTAGTTGCTGACGATTACCCCTGATGAGTGTCAGCCGTAAATATTCGGGTTCATCTCAATATGAATATACTGTTCAATTGTATATTGAAGTTCTGTACCTCCAAGAAGCTCTACAATTAAACTTGAATACACTTATAGAAACTTGCTGTTTCTTCAACAGCTCCCATTCATTGCTAAGGTAGACAGATGCAGTGTATAATAGATAATACCGGTATTATTAATGTTGACGTTCCAAAGTCAAAATACAGGTATTCATTTATTCATGTATGGTAAAAAGGGAAGGATAAAATTATTTTGGCATTTAGTTTATAGGCCTACTCCTAAATAGGGTTGTAATGATTTGGGTCGAGTAGAGACAGGTAATAATATTTGAAAAACCAAAATATTTGCCATTCACAATTAGAGTTATTATAATATAATATTATTATTATATTATTATCAACATGAATTATAGTTTATATACCTTCCTGTCACAGTGGAAGACTCAAAACCGCAGTATAGATATTTCATTATTCGGCATTCAAAACCTGCTGTACAAAGCTACACATATTCGTTGAAACGGCGTTTCCTTGAATTAGTGATCAAGCAAAACGCAGAGTGCTACAGAATGTAATACCGTACTCAGGAAGTACTTGGGCTACTAAAACATTTTAATAATGTGCAACTGGCATAATTCTGCTTGTGGCAGCAGCAGAACGGGAACAATGAACTTTCCAGACTGTTATTCCAGATATCACATCATAAAGGAAAATACTGGACTTGACTCTTAATACCCATCGTGTAATAGAATCCCTCAATTTTTCCAAGCCTTGCTCCAAAGCAAACTGCTATCACAGCCGCTAAAATAGTTGTAACACAAGAATAGTAGATGTTGCAGGACTATGATTGGATAATTATGTTTTTGCAACTATTGTTTACAGCTTCCGGCAGCTTCCTAACTACTCAGAAGTTATGTAGCATGGTGTTTTAAGCTCTTTGGAGGATTCATATAATAATGCAACTTTTCTCCATTTTTTCATGCAACTTTTTGTAACTTTTCGATTTTTCATGAAACTTTTGTCATGCAAGTTTTTCATAAAACTAACTTTTTACTGGAAATATGTGGCACCATATGCAAATAGATCGCTCGATTATTTCAATGTCGCTTAAATTTGAGATGCTTTCTGATCTCACGTACATTCAGGCTTGACCGTCGAAAATTATATTTTCACCCGTTAATTTTTTTAGGTTATTGATTTTGCTGAAGTCGCCAACACCGAGTTTTGCTACAGTGCCTTGGATACGGATGTAACGGATCGATTCGAGTATTTCACAACCTAATAATTTCAAGGAGCTTGTTCACAAATGCAACTTTTTAGTGGGACTTTGTGAAAAATAAATGCAACTTTTTACTGCAACTTTTGTGAAAAAATAAGTGCAACTTTCCCCGGATTTGACTGCAACCCTGCAACAAAAACTTTCTCCAATTATGACATATCGAGTACAGTAAGGGGTAACCATATTCATTTAGAATGCATTGACTAGGTTGAAATCAAATCTCACAATCAGACCTCATCTTGAGAATAGTGTACGGTATCTGAAAGTTACTAATAACTGGGCATTAGGGTATCTCCAAATATACTTTTCCAAAGTTTAAGGGCTAGTTGTGGTTAAATTGTTAGGTTGGCTAAGAAAATTCTGCACATTGATTTAGTTCCATTCCAGCCTGTAAAAGCGAAGCTATCAAAGTTACAATACCAGTGTTTAAGAAAGGCTCCGACTCAGCATGGATTCAGATCAAACCACAACACCAACCATGCAATACTATCAATTGTAACGGACTATTACAAAACCATCAAGCAAAAAAAAGTGGCTGCAGCATTTTTATCGACCTCCGCAAAGCTTTCGACACAGTTAACCACAGAATCTTAAGATACAAGCTAGAACACTATGGAATCAGGGGTATTGCAGCAACTCTACTTGAAAGCTACCTGGCAAATAGCAAACAATTTGTTAAACTGGGGACATTAAGATCAACTACCAGAGATATAACTTGTGGAGTCCCACAAGGCTCAGTCCTTGGACCGACTTTTTTCCTCATTTATATTAACGACATTGTTAATGCATCTTTATTCCGCACAACCCTATTTGCTGATGATACTCACCTCTTCATAACCTCCAACACTGTCAATGATTTGCATGCATCCGTGAATAGGGAACTCCCAAAAGTGTCGAGATGGCTGCAAGCAAACAAACTAAGCTTGAATGCAGATAAGACCGAGATGCTCCTTTTAAATAATGCCAATCATAGTTTCACTGTGAACATCAATCATAAACAAATCTCCACATGTGACTCAGCAAAATATCTCGGTGTCACTATTGATGCTAAAATGTCTTGGAAGCAGCATATTGAACGCACAATATCAAAACTAGCTCGGTGTGTTGGAATAATGACCCGTCTGCAATCTTTGGTTTCCAGATCAATACTACGAACCATATATTTTTCTCTTTTCCACTCTCACCTGCAATATGGAATCGTAGTATGGGGAAGTGCATGCAAAACATTTCTGTGCAGAATTCGAACCCTGCAAAACCGTGTGATACGGCTGATCTCATCTGTACCTTTACGTACCAATTTATCGCCTTACTACCGTAAGCATCGAATTTTGCGAGTTGATGAACTATATCGCTTCGAAGTATCAAAAGTTGTTCACAAATATTTTTGCAATAGTCTGCCTCCTGTGTTTGATGACTTTTTCATACCTGCTAAAAATGTCCATTCCCATTACACGAGATCCTCGTCAAAGGGAAATATCTACTTACCCCCACCCAATAGCAACCTAACTAAGAGATCTATCGACTACTCGGGACCTATCATTTGGAATGCATTACCAACACATATCCGTGAATTGCCTTATGATAGATTCAAAAAAACCCTACTTGATCACCTCTTATTGTTACACTAACACTGTTGCCCTACCTCGCCCAGACATTGCTTCATTGATCATTTGCTACCATCGTTTAATTTTTCTTTTATCTTATTTTTTTAACTACTGTAACTTTTTTTACAGCCAGACTGTTTAGAGTCAAGTGTACCTGTTTGATGCTGGTGTGATCAGACTAGATGACCCTCACGGTCTTATCGATCATTCCTATCTAATACCGAATACTGTGCATGCATATTTTCTGTACCACCACCACTGCCGTGTGTTATGTATTTTGGTTTGATGAAAAATAAAGACTCTCTCTCTCTCTCTCTTTGAATTGAGTTGAGTGATTAATTTTGTTCTATATGCTTGTGCAACACGAACTTAAAGTCAATTTAAATGTATTATATACTCCCACTCAGTCAACTTCATGTTCTGGGTGGATCTACATAAACACTGCTGCTGGACTTGTGTGTAGTATAGAATTACAGCTTTGCATTATTTTGCGTAAACTTATAGAAATCAAGAGTGCTGGTAACTGCATTTTGAAATATATGAATATAGCATGGCATTGAAAAATCATCAAAAGAGGCCCCAGCTTTCTACTGAATGTAAAACTCTGGCACTTCTGGCACTGCGACAATTTTCCGCAACGATTCTAACGTTCAACTGACTAGCGAGAAAACCTACAGATTACGAAATACAGCATCTTGCTTTTATATTGCCGTGCAACATTGCTCACCTCATCTACATTACCTGTGCTCTGTGCATGTGCTAGCAGCTACCAGCTAGTACACTTCTCTGTTCATTTACTGCCAATTACAAGAGTGCTGAATGAAACCATGCGATAGAACGTGGTATTCCTGATACTCCGCCTTGATATATTGCGAGAAACAGAGACTAAAAGTAACGCCAGGTAGGGTTCCGGTTTCTCAACGATATCGAATATTTCAATCGAAGCTCGAAGCTGACACAACGAAATACGACAGCGTCGGATCGTCATGACAAAAATCGTTCAGGCGTGTCTAACTGTGTCCACTGTCCATCAAGGCGACAACAAACTGGCTCCGTGATTTCCAAAATGACGTGCAAAAAACGATGCTAAACAGAACTGATCAGCGACTCGCACTCAACGTGAGTGTCCTAGGAAGGTGTCTCATCTTAAGACTACTCCTAGTCGTTTAGTTGTCTTCCTATCATTCATTGTATTGCAGTCTTGCGATGTTTTGAAGTGATGAAATTTTATGAATAAACCATAGCAATTTACAGCGAAATTTACGTTGTAAATAGGCCTTTTGCAGGACTTCGATCACGTGACTAGATACGCATAGCAACAACAAATTGGTTAGCAAGCTACTTTCTCGCGCACCTGCTTCAGTGCTAAATATCGCATAGTGTACTGTTGATTTCTGGTTGTAAACGTTTCGGAAATTTGTTGTAGAAGTCATCAGAGATTTACCTATGCTAGATGTCAATCCTGTACAAAGCACATAGAATGATATCGTCAGAATTACGCAGAAATCCGTCGTTAACGTAGCCGTATTTCGGATACAGTATATTATCGTTTTCGGGCTGTAAACGTTCGCAAGTGTCATGGAGATGCGCAAGGATTCAAATATGTTGGATGTCTTTGATTCATGAACTATGTAAACTCCTTGCGTCAAAATGATCGACATTGTAGCCGTTATTTGGTAGTCAACTATGATTTTATGACACAAAATTCGACATTGCAGGACATTGACTGCGTGATATTTATTGCAGCATTAAGTTAGGTGTGGATAGTAAACTATAGTTGTATTGTAGCGGTAGTTAGTAATCATTGCAGCATTTTGATGATTGATATCGATTGCAATATATATAGGATACTGCTATTTTTAAGCCTAAGAGACAATGACTGCCAGTGCCAGTACGTTGATGTGTTATGAATTCATGCAATGTGCTACATACCATATATATATTAAATATCCTAAGCTATTGTATGACTTCTCAGTTAAACAATTCAAAATATTTAGACCTCTACACCTATATTACAAGTTATTGATCATTCTGTCATGCTGCCAAGTGCCACTACCCGAAGGAAAATGATCATCAGCTCCAATTGAGGGTGAAACAAACTGTCCCGGGCCTGGATTACTTGATTGATTGCCTGGATTGGATTACTTCACTCTATGGCACAGTGCAAATATCTTGAGTTTCAAGACATATTGCTATACCACATGCATACGGATTAATGATCCGATGAATTATCCCAAGAGAGCCGAACTAAGAAATTGATGAAGCCCTCGTCAAGAATTCAGCCTGGAGCCAATTATTATCACCACATAAAATTTGGTCATGCGGTGTAAGGCAGCGTGGTTTCATGCCAACAGAAAATGTCAGCAGATGATCTGACCACTGACTAACTGTCCTGAACTTATTTTCCGATGTTGATGTCTGCTTTGAAAATGATATTTCATTTGTGTACAGCAAGACAAGCACTCTTCTGTGGATGCTATGAATATGTCTAGACAAGTGGCTATGGGGGTAGAGGAAAATACATAGGCATAACAGTCTCGGCAGTTATTGAACTTGATAAGGTTAACATCCATTTTTCTTCAACTATTTCTTATGCTCTGGGTATCGAATGCACAAAAATTAATAAATCGATCTTCTTTGCAAGTTTATTTGTAAATTCCATGAATCAAAGAATATCATAAGTTCAGAATATTACGGAGTCAATGCGAAAGAAACAATGTTAGTCGTCTTTAGAGGATGTCTCTGAGTTGGTTGAGCCAATACACAGAGGGGGTCAGCAACGAAGTACTATTTTACCTGAGTACTAGCGAGTTTAGGCTACTTCCAGCACTTCTACTTGACACTTTTTAGGTAGTACTTTTTTGTCAGGTTTGGGATTTTGTCAACTAGAAAGTAGCTTTGGCGCATGATTGCATCCCCTTCAAGCGTGAGGTTGTCATAACAACTGGGCAAAATGGCCCCAGTACCACGGTAACTAAATTAATTTTTGAAAATTGCACTTATTTGTGGTGTCATCACCCTTTTGCGTTGATCAAGAAGATGCAACATGCAATGTTTACAGTTGTCACATGGCATCAATTTCTAAAACTAAGTGACCCTCAACCAAATCTACTTCATGTAACGAATTTCTTGACCGCTTTTCAGAAATTATTTCTACTTCCACTTGAAGTACTTTGGACATGTCCTGGAAGTAATTAGTGCTACTTGTACTGGATTATAAATTAAGGCATTACTTCTACTCGGTTCCCAACAATGACCACGTTGACCACCTCTCGGTATAGGATGACCGATATTGTCACTGCGTTTGAGCTGCTCTAAGAGTTATATGATAGTTACTTCCCTTAGTTCGCTAAATATCGCACATATGTGACATCAACTATTTATCAAAATCGAGTGTGATTTGCCAAATCCACTTCAATCGCAGTTGCGAAGTAGTGGTAATAAAATTGGCATTGTATAAGGCAACAATAAAGTGCACTGATTTGCTTAGTCTTGACGGCAGGTTCTCCCAAAAGATACTTCCGGTGTGTTCTGCGACATTTGTTTTATAGCAGCACGCCAGCAGGCCAGCACCCAAACCAGCAGACAGTATATCCTGATGCTTGCGGGTCCCGGTTGCTTCAGCCATATCTTCCATCCAAAATCAGGCTCCACAACAGACAAATAGTACTGCTTGAACTAACAAATACTCGTACCAGAATATAAGCCAATCGCTTTACTTCAAATGCATAAATTTAAGAACATATGATCAGAGTTGAGTACCGTAATACGACTACGTTACCGATGGATTTCTGCGTAATTCTGACGATATCATTCTAAATGATTTGTACAGGATTGACATCTAACATAGGTGAATCTCTGATGACTTCTACAACAAATTTCCGAAACGTTTACAACCAGAAATCAACAGTACACAATGCGATATTTAGCACTGAAGCAGGTGCGCGAGAAAGTAGCTTGCTAACCAATTTGTTGTTGCTATGCGTATCTAGTCACGTGATCGAAGTCCTGCAAAAGGCCTATTGCTATGAATAAACTTGAACGTTGTGTACAGATCGATCCTTCGGTTAATAGCAGAGGTGGTCAAAGTAGTCATGAAAGTAGAAGTAGCGACGAAAAAATCTGCTCAAGTACGAGTTGAAGTACTTCTTCCATAAGCAACCTAAAACTATACTTGAAGTAGAAGTAGAATTCACTAACTTCAAATCTACTCAAGTAAGTAAGTAGTTGTGCAAACACCGTAATTCGCTCGTATGGATTGTCAAAAGGTTCAAATTGAGCTATGCGAAAGGTGCCGCGCTTGATTCATATTGATGCATACCAGGAGACATCCTATTGTCGACAGCATAAGCAATCGTCCGCATCGTGGGATGAAAATTATAATATTGATATGGAAATGCGATACTAAATCCTCTGTTTATTCGAACAGCACGTTTTAGAAAATATCATGGTATGCCGCACTCCCCCATATCCAGAGGTGGTCAGTAACGAAGTACTTCTACTTTTTCGAAGTACTCAAGTAGTTTTCCTCTACTTCGGGTACTTACTCAAGTAGATCTGATTTTCGCTACTTCTACTTCTACTTCATAATATTTTGTGATCTACTTACTTACTTTTCGCTATTTTCAGTTTGTAAAGTAGAAGTAGTTTAATCCTCCAAACGGGAAGATAGCCTGAGGAGTTTCGGGGCTGTTTTTACGGAGCATCAACATTTAATTTTCATAAAATTTGTTTAAAGCCCAGGATTTTCGTCGCGCGCAGTGGGTACGGGGTAATCCCTTTCATATCACTATAGTATCGGTGAATATGATTTAGGTAGCAGGTTGGCATGGTTCCGTTCACACCGCATTGTCGCCCGTTGCCATGTCGAATATTTCATCACAGTATATAATATTATGGCTCATCATAACGTGTTTTTTGTATTATTCATGGTGTTTGTCGACTACTATGGTCATTTATACCAGGTCGATATTATTAATTTTTATTCCATAACTGCAGATTTATAGCACGGCCCACTTCTAGGCTTTTTGTAAGATACCGCTTACGCGGATGAGGAGGAGCCTAAGAGCCTAGGAGCCATCACTTAGGTATAGGAATTCTGAAGTCGACCTCGGTCGGATTCGAACCCGCAACCCATTGGTGTTACAGCCGCGGATGATACCACTGCGCAATCTCGCCGCTTCATCGTAAGGTCTGAAAGTGATGTTACGCAATCTGGCATTTACTTATCATATCGTTATCTAGCAGTCCATGGCGTGCCCTAATCTGGAAAAGTGGACTCTTACTTTTTTTTTAGTTTTAGAGCTGTTTTAGCATACCAACCTTCGAAACTTTCTGGACTAAAGACCAGGGCTGTGTAGTCGGAGTCGGAGTCGGAGTCGTGAAAACTTCAATTGCTGGAGTCGGAGTCGGAGTCGGAGTCGGTGGGAAAATACTAACTGGAGTCGGAGTCGGAGTTTGTGAGAATGACCCTTACTTCGACTCCGACTCCGACTCCAACTTCTCCATCATGAAAACATTTGCTTTCAAAGAATTTTCAATAGAATGTACCACCAATCACTGTTATTAATAACCATACAGATCAGGTGCGGCCAGCCCGTGGCACGCAGGCCAAATTTAGCACACGAGAAGGTTAGGTGTGGCCTGCGAGGTAATTCTCGAAATTATTTATGACATCAGGTACAATTGCAAGGCCAACCAAAATTTGATTAGCAAGACCGCGAAATTTGATGATGACTAAAACAACAGTTTTGACGCATTGACGTATCCAGGGACGAGCCACATTTATCCCAGATCTTCTTATATGACCATAAAGTAGAATATTTAATAGCAGATTTATTTGACTTGAAATTTTTCTCGGTACTTCGCATGATTCATTGTCACTAGATTTCTTGCATTCAGTATTTGAGCCCCCTTCTGAAAATTACATATAAATACATATTATTCACAGAATTGAGTCTAACTAACTATATTCGCAATCAGGAGATAACGTGTCGTCCAACATGCGACTTCGCTTGTGCACTCGCAGCGAGATCGTCGACAAAACATTTGCGCAAAATGATAGAGGCATGTTCACTGACACCGTCGATTTTGCTGTGTCTAAACGTCGAATAATCCTGTCCTTGCCAAATGAGCCCAATGTATGTTAGCAACATATTTATTGATATAATTCAGTCATTATATTGCAAAAAAATTTCGCGCTTCGCGCGACCAGGGCCTGATTGCGCACTGCACAGTTGCATGACATATTGTTATCAATTTTAGAGCGTATTAATATAAGTCTTTGTTTGCAATGTTACCTAATTCGGTTCGCTCCTATCGGACGACTGAAAAAAGGTTATCAACATTCCAGTTGCCCACGCAATGGTTCGAAAATCTCATGTGTCCCTTTGGCCGAAAAAGTTGCCCACCCCTGATATAGATAACATTAGACATTACTTGCAAATTACAACTCAGTTGCACAGGGGAAGAAAATCGCGATGTGCGTTTTAGCGATGCAGTCAAAATTGATGCAAGTTTTGGAATTATATCATGATACTGTGACAGAGCAAATGCATCGGCTGGTTTTGTAAAATTGTAAAAATGATGTAAATATGACCAAACGATGCTTCCCACTTGACAAAATTAAAAATATTTGTAGTGAAGCTTAGCTGTTTGGGTCGAACAAATGATTAAGAAAGACTGCAAGTCTCATTCCTTGAATACTTGATTAAGTACATGTAGACTAGACATAGGCTATGGTCTTTGACTACTAAACTAAATTCCATTTATCACCAATGTCTATTAGTAGTAAGCGTGGCTGTGCTTGTAATCAGGATAGCGTGCAATGACAAAATTAGTAAGTTCAATCTCTTTATTAGTTGCTGGACTCATACACAAGAGCTACACTTGTTTTTTTTTTATCTACATTTTTATTATACGGGATTGGATATCGGTCATATTTGAATGATTCATACATTTCAGGATATTAGAGAGTCCATGTTATAGAAACTTGAAAAAGGAAGGATATTTAGCAAATCTTTCTTTCATGTTAATTGCATAGTGGATAATTCGAGCTGTTCCACAATGAAACAATTCAGCATGCCACCGTTAATCATATGTTTGCATGTGTTGTTTCTATGATAGTCATTCAACCGACAATGTGGCATATAATTTTCGAAGTAAATTGGTGATACTGTTGGAGTCGGAGTCGGAGTCGGGAGTCGGAGTCGGTACGTTTAAAGACTCTGGAGTCGGAGTCGGAGTCGGAGTCGGTACGTTTTGAGACTCAGGAGTCGGAGTCGGAGTCGGTATATTGAAAATGTGTGGAGTCGGAGTCGGAGCCGGAGTCGGTGGCAAAATTTACCGACTCCACAGCCCTGCTAAAGACACGAAATGAATGCTCCGCTTTTAGAAGTAGTATTTATATTTCACTTACAATTGCTAGTATCATATACTTTGAGTACTAATTAATATCAGTTTTTTTTTTGAATAACATACAGGTTGAAGTATAAAAGCAAGTGTGGCAATGCCTTTAATTTTCGGAAATAAAACTACACATATGGCATTTTTACGATCCACCATATTTTTATTAATGTTTATTTATCGCGTAAAGTGTTTACACCGTATCCTATACAACTTCTCCGTATTGCTCTTCGTCTAAACTACAGGCCTAATAACATGGGGGAGGGTGTCATACCATGATATTTTCTAAGACGTGATGTTCGGTTAAAAAGAGGAATAGTATCGCATTTCCATATCAATACTATCGTTTCCATCCCATGATGCGGACGAATGCTTATGTTTTCGAAAATTGGATACCTCCTGGTATGTAATCTATGCATCCGTAAGAATGAAGCTCTGCACCTTTCGCATAGCTCAATTTGCACCTTTTGATAATCCATGTAAACGAATTACGATCGTTGTCACAACTACTTACTTACTTACTTACTTGAGTAGATTTAAAGTCAGTCAATTCTACTTCTACTTCAAGTAGTTTTAGGTTGCTTATGGAAGAAGTACTTCTAGTTGTACTTAAGTAGATTTTTTCTTCGCTACTTCTACTTCTACTTGAGTAGCTTTCTTGACTACTTTGACCACCTCTGCCCATATCATAAGCCCATAGTTTAGTCGACGAGCAATATGGAGAAGTTGTAGAGGATATGGTGCACTTTGCGCGATTATTAAACGATATTAAAATATGGTGGATCGCAATAATGCTATATTGTGTAGCTTTATTTCCGGAAATGAAAGGCATTACTACACTTGCTTTTATACTTCAACATGTTACCCATACAAAAGAACTGATATGAATTAGAACTCAAAGTATGACTGGGAATTGACAGTGAAATATAAATATCTACTTCTAAAAGCGGAAAATGTATTTCATGTCTTAAGTCCAGAAAGTTTCAAAAGTGGTAAGCTAAAACAGCTCCAAAACTAAAAATAAAAGTCAGAGTCCACTTTCCAGATGAGGACACGCCGTGGACTGCTAGATTACGATCTGATATGTAAATGCTAGATTGCGAAATATCAGTTTCAAACGTTATATGATGAGCCTTGTATACTGTGATGAAATATTTCATATGGGCGAATGGCGACAATTCGGTGTGAACAGAACCACGCCAACCCGGCCGTTACTTAAATTATATATCACTGATACGTTCGTGAAATCATACCGCGGTTATTCCGTAGCCAGTGAGCGCAAATAATATCACAAAATATTACGAAGCAGAAGTTGCGAAAATCAGATCTACTTGAGCCTATAAGTATCAGAAGTAGAATAAAACTACTTGAGTACTTAGAAAAAGTAGAAGTACTTCGGTACTGACCACCTCTGATGACTATAGACATTCAAACTTGAGTATTGTTTAGTTGTGGTGCAGAATTCGTCTCCCCGCGAAGACGCAGATTGGTTTAATAACCGGTTAAAGCAGAACATAAACGATTCGATTTATCGACTAGACTGAATGCATTGTGTCCTATATGGTGTGGACAGTGGACACAAGCAAATCTCACGGCTCAGTGAGATTGGTCTACGTCACACTTTCCTTTTGGCTAAATGCAATTTGACTATAGATAACTTATACCTACGTAGGTTAGCTATCTATGATTTGACGGTAATTTTTTACTGTATGGTTGCGTCACAATAGCAAACTGTTGAGTCAAGTGAGAGTCAAGTGTACCTGTTTGATGCTGGTGCCATCAGACTATATAGATGACCTTCAAGGTCTTATCGATCATTCCTATCTAATACCGAATACTGTGCATGTGCAATGTACATGCATATTTCTGTACTATCATCACTGCCGTGTGTTATGTATTTTGGTTGGGTGAAAATAAATACTCTCTCTTTCTCTCTCGTTAGAATGCAACATTCGAAGCTGGTCTTGGGGGGCTCCAGGCCAGGACCACGAGCAGAATATAATTTATATTTTCGCAATCAGTACCGCGGTAGCTTTAGATTGATACCCGTTTTTATCAAATTTCGCGCTCAGCAAGCCTGTCAAAAATCACCGTCAAATTGCATTTAGACAAATGGAAAGCGTGACGTAGACCAATTTCACCGAGCCGTGAGATTTGCCTGTTTCCACACCATACATGACACTTTATGGTAAATGTTATTTTTTTCACGGTTGGGCGAATCGATAAATATCTTTCTCTCTTGATTAGCGATTTGGTTCGAAAACTGAAGTGGAGACTCGTCATCCGCCAGTCGTCGCCAGCTGGGCAGCTGAGCGCATGCGGCTATACAAGTATACCATGGTAGAATGCTTGATAAAAGAAGGGCCTTCAGTGTGAGAAGGTGTGAATTTGTATCCTCAGGTCTGAGACCAGTATTGTTTGTTCGCTAGATACCATTCTGTGCTGGAATATTGTATAGTTAGTAGTAGAGTGAATCGCAATATTCTGTTATATACTTGCATAGCCTTAATACAAAGTCTATATACTCGAATAGTGGTATTGTGAGATGAATAGATCGGTATTTTCCACGGTTGGCCCGCTCTGTAAATAAATGAATTGAAATGTAATTTTGACAGCACTTTCTGATTGGTAATTCTGCCCTCACGGCTTCACACGTTTTGATGGTGTTGTTGATGATGATGAGACAACCGCTCCATTTCATATGGAGTGGAGATGTATCACAGGCGTGTAAATTGGTACTGTTAACGTATGCCGCATATTTAGCATTCGTAGCTTGGTGTATCAAAATATATTTACCGGTATGACATTGTAGGTATAGCCTAACTGGCACTTCTTCGATGGCAGTCAGACATCGAAAAGTGTTCACCATGATCACCGATGAATGTTTTCCATGAACACGAAAAAAAAATTATAAACGTCAAAATATATTTTTTTTTGTGCCTTTCGAAAGACGAATGTTAGGGTTGGGGTGGGGGGTATTAGGGTGGGGGGAAAGGGGGATATTAGGGTTTTCGGAGGCGATATTAGTGTTAGGATTGGTGGATGGGGATATTAGGGTTGGCGGAGGGGATATTAGTGTTAGGATTGGTGGATATTAGTGTTAGGATTGGTGGATAGGGATATTAGGGTTGGGGTGGGGGGTATTAGGGTGGGGGAAAGGGCGATATTAGGGTTGGCGGAGGGGATATTAGTGTTAGGATTGGTGGATGGGGATATTAGGGTTGGCGGAGGGGATATTAGTGTTAGGATTGGTGGATAGTAATATTAGGGTTGGGGTGGGGGGTATTAGGGTGGGGGAAAGGGGGATATTAGGGTTGGCGGAGGGGATATTAGTGTTAGGATTGGTGGATGGGGATATTAGGGTTGGCGGAGGGGATATTAGTGTTAGGATTGGTGGATGGGGATATTAGGGTTGGCGGAGGGGACATTAGTGTTAGGATTGGTGGATGGGGATATTAGGGTTGGCGGAGGGGACATTAGTGTTAGGATTGGTGGATAGTAATATTAGGGTTGGGGGAGGGGATATTAGTGTTAGGATTGGTGGATAGTAATATTAGGGTTGGCGGAGGGGATATTAGTGTTAGGATTGGTGGATAGTAATATTAGGGTTGGGGTGGGGGGTATTAGGGTGGGGGAAAGGGGGATATTAGGGTTGGCGGAGGGGATATTAGTGTTAGGATTGGTGGATGGGGATATTAGGGTTGGCGGAGGGGATATTAGTGTTAGGATTGGTGGATGGGGATATTAGGGTTGGCGGAGGGGACATTAGTGTTAGGATTGGTGGATGGGGATATTAGGGTTGGCGGAGGGGACATTAGTGTTAGGATTGGTGGATAGTAATATTAGGGTTGGGGGAGGGGGAGATAGCGTAGTCGTAACGATAAGCGCCCACCAATCTGGCGGACCCCGTTCGATTCCCGTCGGAGGTTTATGTGGGCTCCTCTTCCCTCGCCGTTGCCGCTCTTACGGAGACAAAAAAGACCAACGAAAGAAAGCACTCACAAGGAATGGAAAGAACTAGTAGAAAGGACCGCGGCTTCAATAAGATCAACATCGAAATGAACTGCGACATCGGGCACGGCTTCGATAAGATCAACATAGAAAAGAACTGCGACATCGGGCACTCTAGACCGAGGTGGAAATTAGATTAAAAGGATCGCAACTGCATGCGTGTCGTTCGACATCCTCCTATCTGCTCATTACATCGCATTTTGTCTTATCGCATGTACATTGTGTGTGACTTGTTCAGATGAAACATATAACCCAACGATTAATAATATGATATTATTACTATTAGGGTTGAGGTGGGGAATGTTAGGGTCCATTCATTACATTCAGCACCCATTACCATCCGTTCAAAAGATACATATTTTCCAATTGCCAAGATAGAAAGTATCGAATCTTTCATTCGAGCACGGGGTTAGATCGTTCTAGTTCATTACAAAACTGATTCAAATATAAGCGAGTGATTAATATGATGCCTATTGAATCAATAGGTTGCGTCAATTCACACGGAGTCATCATTACAAACGATGGAAAAACATAAGCGGGTGAATTCAAGCCTGCAGGCTCGTGCCGCTAGGACATACTTTGCGATAGGTGATGCTGGAGCAAACTGATGATAATCAGTATGTTGATATTTCATCCTTTCGAATACACGAAAAGATTGCGATTGAACGAAAAAATTGGAAGGTATTGAAACGATATTTAGTAGTCGTTGAAACCGGACATTCGGACACCACACTTCCTGTAGCCATAAGACAGTGTAAAGAGGCACTTATGTCGTTGTAGCCTTGTAGGATGGGCAGTTGGACACTGAATATAAAGTAACAGAAGTGATGGGATGATAGCCTAATGAAGTGGCATGTTTCGGAATGATGGGCCGATATATCAAATTGAGATTTGAATGTGGACGTTCTTGACGACTGTCTGGATGGCCTTCGAGGCTTTTAGCGATGTCTTTCCCAAACTTATTTCCACGGCGTATTTCAATATCGAATATATTTTACATATAGATAGAAAGTCTCGAATCGAGAGGTGAAGTCAATACACGCATTCATGGTTAACACGACCATATGGAATTAGAGATAACTGACCTACCGTATGTTAGTTAATTATCTATAATGGAATCAAGATTATATAGGCTTGCATCGCTGGGATAGAGATTGACCTTAATAATGTTATAGTGGACCGGACTTTCTGCCAGCACGTGAACGACCAACTGAGGCAAGGCGATATATACCCTTCGAAGAATGATGATCTTCATCGGAATCCATTGTGACACACAGAAAACGAATGTCATCAGAAAATTGGCACTAGCCAACCCAATATTGCATAATGACATATTCAAACTTATCTATAGTATACGTCCATAATATATTTAGGTCGATAGAACGTAATTGGGCTACCGCTACGGTCAATTCTAATGTCTATTGCGTGCTACACGATAAAGGCGCGGTATGTCTTGGTGAACGGGACTTTGGAATGTTCATTGCCAACCTAATAATATTGATTTTCTCGACGGCAAATTGAAAGTTCAAAATTATCTGGCTGGACGTCTCTGAACTACCAGTAGGCATAACTACTCTTCAAAATATTGTGAAGTATACACAGTAGAGATCGTGTCGATTCCATACAGCAATTAACAATTTGCCAGTATACGCGTTGAAATTGCATGGCGATACCGAGTGACGTAATTCTCTTTAGATGGATTTCAGGTGCGATGTCAGGGTCACCAATATAGCAATCTGTCTTAGCAGCTGCGTTGACCTCCGGTTGACTCGGCATACGGGTCTCTCGATTTCGCAATACTCAACATTTATTCAATGCCGTGAACCTATGACACCAGGTCTGACAATACACGAATCGTTATTCTGACTATACGTTCATCTACAAACCTATCATATTGCGGTGAAAGGAGCTGTCTGTCCGATATTCTGCGATGGTATGTACCGCAAGTCCGTATGTTATGGATAGCGGCTTACAATATCCTTATCTGGCAGTAGCGGATACGAACGACGTCCTGCGTGTAGCTCTTTGACTGGTAGTTCAATAGACGACAATTGCCTTTTCCATATGTATTGGACGGATGGTTACTTCAAGCAGTAGGTTATACGGCGTACGTTGAGTCTCATATCAAAAGGGACTAATATGCGATATGCGCTCGGTTATAACTATGCGATAAGTCACGTGATGTAGTATTTCTTCCTACAGATAGGAGAGAGGGGGCTAGAGCTCCCACACTGTCCCATCTAAAAGGGAATGATAGCGATAATCAAATCGTATAGGTTACTAAATGTAACAGGGGATGCAAGTACAAAATGAAATAATCGCAATACAGTAAATACATAATGTGCGGATTGATTGTAGCAGATGGTTATCATGTGAGGTCAAATCCCGTGGTCTGAGATACAATTTCATATAACTATGCATGAGGATTGGAAAAGGCAACAAAAAAAATTTTTTTTGATGTTTTATTTAAATGAGAGAAGAAAAAGGTAAGGGCAAGGGAAGCGAGTGGCGGAGATCGACAAGGGATTAGAAGTTGCCGCCAACCGCTGTAATATAGGGCACTACCGCCGCACTTAATTCATAATCGACTGAGACGAATGGATAATTAGTGTGGGAAGGATGTGGTGACCCTATTTACGAACGAAAAATAGAGCAACCAGTTGTGTGTTATTGTGAACCACCAACGTTCTAATTTCCATAACCGCTGGGAGTTAATAATCGAATAAAGCTTAAGGGAGCGGCGGTAAGTGTTGATGCGATGGGAGAAAAATTGTAAAAAGCGATGGGAAATATCCAGGCAGAACAAAGACATGCTGCGAAATGGTTGCGAGAAACGTCTGTTAATCAAAATTCCATTCGAATGTGCCGCCATAATCAGTCGAGCACGCAAAATGTGCTTTCCACGTGGGATAGGCGAAAATAAAAATATCTCAACGTGGTGGGGTCGCGAGGATGCCGGGTTGTACCAATGTCAATGCTCATCGTAATATTTCATAACACCGCCGATGGTGGGAACCTGCCTGCGGAAACTGCCCATTTGTGGCAGATGCCTTTTCACGACCCTCGATCGGAGGTGGTCGACTTTCGTGAAACGCGAAAACCGTCGCGGAAGCCGTAATAATCTTCTGGTACGAAACGCATTCGTAGCCAGCGCGCGATCGGCTATAGGACGCAATCGGTGTAGCGTTCCAATTCGAAGTGATGATGCAGTTTCTGGTATCGGCAGCAGGTGAAAGTTCGTATGAGCGTCTCCGGCATCCGGTACTATAGCGCGACTCTCGGTGGGGCGGCACGAATGTCGGGTACGTGTTTCTGGAATTGTAAGACAAGCCGGCAGCAGTCGCAAATTGGATACTAACAACAGGCGAGCAAAATTAAAATGTTAAACACACTGGTAGCAATCAAACGTATACACAAAATTGCGAAATGCACATATGGCAGGCAGCGAAGCAGATTGCGGCTCAGCTCTGTAGGTGGAATCCTAGCACCGCTAGATGTTGCAATTACTTCTACTTGTAGTAGTGACGTCATATACATGACGTAGAATGAAAATGAAAACCAAACGGGTCAACAAGGCATGTCGAAACACGTGCATTGTGCTGGCGAACTAAATCGAGTGTCGATATCAAATCGCCATGTCGACGCGGGCTAATCAATAACTCGGTCCGCTAACGAATCGAAAGATAAGGAATAACAAATAAGTAATAATCACAGCACGCACACCTAACATATCGCAAATGTAAACGCGCGCCCAGCTACTTTCGTGTGCTTCGAAGGCTGATTAATAATAATAATGGCGTTTCGACCGGTGGAATACGCCTTAATAACGGTGTGCTAGGTATAATTCGCCTAAACGCTGGATAATTATTTTATCCAAAAACCGTATGATAATGTCCGGTCAGTGGATCATTTCGAGAAAATGGCGCACGGGCGAGACGCGAGTCGGCGGAACTCTACTTCTGCTTCGTTATGCAATCGTGAAAGTAAATAGTATGAGTTTAAACTGGGGGTTGCAAATCATAAATTCCATGCGCATTAGAATTGCTGAATCGCGCACCAGCAGTCCCCATATCTAAAAACGGTTTGGCGAGATATCAAAGCCAGTACAAGGAAAATTACTTGGAAGCATAAGTTCCCCGTGCTCACGGCATTACATATACGACCCGGGAGCGAAAGCGAAGACCTGCAGACCCCGTACTTCAACCGTACCCCAAATTCACAAGTTCCCCAAGTATAGCTGTAATGGGCATAGGTGATGTTAAGAGAATCGTGAGTATACAAAAATGTTTCACGGATATCTGTGACCAGATATCAGTAGCCATGCACTAAAATTGCATGGCGACCATATCTGCACAATGAAAAATCAAGCAAGGTAGTCTAATAATGAATATAGACTTAGAACAAAAGATGAAAGAAAACCGAGACCACGCTATTGTCATCAAGACAATGGCGAAGTCATTGAGGCAAAATTGATATAAAATGTGCAGCTAGTTTTCTGCGAAAATGAATGACATATCATAATCTTGCAAATTCCGAGGCGCCGTCAAGCGTCGTCCGGAAGTCGAAGTTTTGTGTACAACAGTCATCCTTAGGTTTTTTTGTTTAAGTAACACGTTTAGTACAATAGCGTAAGGCGAATCGACAGATTAAACGATCCAACAAATTACGCGTGATGTGTTAACTGTATATCAAATTCAAATTTATGTAGAGGCGGTCTGTCGAGTTCAGAATCAAAAAGTGATTGGTAGCGTGATAGCAGTGCTGCGATGCTGTCATTTTTACAATATAATGTCACGTTATATACCAAACCTGCCTTCTGAACGTCCGAAACGGCTGAGATCGTTATTTGATTGTGCTCATCCCTAATCGTGCGCTCGCGCATGTTTACAGTCCAACCAAAATGGCGGAGGAAGTCCGCGCCAATTATGCAATAGGGCAGCGATGCGATCTCAAAACTGAACGTATATTCGACCGAAGAACCGAATGACAGCGTCAATTGCGATTGGCCGTAGCCAAGAAGTATCGTGTCATTTGGACAACGGAACGCGACCGTCGGACCACCCAATGAATCCGTCAGGGCTTTTATGAAGCTATTTTCACTTCCCAAGTCAATTAAAAATACATATTTGCTTCCGTAGTCAAAAACAAACAGCAAATAGGAGGCATTAGGTTAGGTTAGGCATTAGTGTTGTAAAGTATTATCGGCGGCTTTAGCGTCTGAAATCAATGTGGCCATACGTACTAGTTAATGAAGTATAAAGCGGGCGCGTTTCGATCAAAAGATGCATCTTTAACCGAACTAATAGCGCGTCCAGCTTCCTCAATACACGTGTCACGATATTCCTTTGACAAGCCGAATGAGCGAATTTGCCGGTTCTCGCGTGGGCGAGAAGCGTATTGATGGTGTGGTTCAACAACTAAATTCATGCGAACCAGATCACGGGTAGGCGGTGCATTCAGGGGAATCTCACTACTCGCGCCCCGGGATACCTCATCATTATCCTCGGCGTCTGTGTGAGTGACAGGCCCGTTAATTTCGGCAGTTATGACATCGACATTTTGATTTTCACGAAGTAGGCCTACGCTGACTTGAACATTATCATCGGATAGGCCGGATCCAGTAGCAGGTTCATCCCTGCGGTTTCTAAGATCGTAATTATGCAATTTACTTTGAGCTTCACTTGCGTCTGTTTCGCCGCTGGTTGCCATATTAATATATATCGTAATAAATGTACGAAAATGGTAATAGGCAAAAGCGCGGAATAAATAACACGGAAAATTAAACTGAAAGGTATGTGCGAACTGCTGACCGACAAACAATTCCAGAAATGGTATAGAAGGGTAAATACCGGATGTGTCTTGCAGTCCTGGTGTTCTCAGTGAGTTTCCGTATCGTCGCAGGTGAGTATTAATGGTCCGTTGATGGAGTAGCGAAGAGTCTTTTCGTTTGAATCAAGTCATTCACTCGTGGGCATCATGCGGTGAAAGGAGCTGTCTGTCCGATATTCTGCGATGGTATGTACCGCAAGTCCGTATGTTATGGATAGCGGCTTACAATATCCTTATCTGGCAGTAGCGGATACGAACGACGTCCTGCGTGTAGCTCTTTGACTGGTAGTTCAATAGACGACAATTGCCTTTTCCATATGTATTGGACGGATGGTTACTTCAAGCAGTAGGTTATACGGCGTACGTTGAGTCTCATATCAAAAGGGACTAATATGCGATATGCGCTCGGTTATAACTATGCGATAAGTCACGTGATGTAGTATTTCTTCCTACAGATAGGAGAGAGGGGGCTAGAGCTCCCACAATATATGGCGGGCGTGGGCTGATATGGGAAAATGAAGTACTTTGCGGAACGCTTTCCTCAATCATAATACTATTCGCCTATTTCTCCACCTATACAAGGAACAAACCGTGTTTAATGTGAACTTCAAGTTGAAAACGTAGAGACCAAAAACAGTATTCAGTGAAATAATTAACGTAATGCACATGAATAGCTATTGAAGTCAAGATATATAAGCTGTTGAACTCTGACTGTGTGTCGGACGTAGAAAACGTAGTTTATATGGGCATCATATGGTCTTTAACTCGCTCTACCCTGTCCGTGCATTAGTCGAGCGTCTTCATAATTAATAATCCGTATTGCCGTAACCACTTTTCAGCGTTTCTGGATCATTGGCTGTGGACCTGTGGTACCCAACACAGTGACGTTGAAAATATACAAAATGTAGGCTACATAGGACATTGTTGGATGATATGTAACAAATATCACATAAATGTTTGACGATCGCGCTAATGCGATCGCAACCAGAATTTATTCCCTTAGCGACCTATATGTTTGAGTTGTGACAGAGAAGACATTCAACTATGGGTAGCGGTGATAAGAGTAATCAACGTTGCTACTCAAGTAGTACAAGTAGCGACTTCAAACTTGGTAGAAAGTCAGTATTATAGGCCTGTTTTGAATCGAAAACTGTTCAAGTAGAAGTAGAAGTATGCAGAAAATGCAACCAGTAGGCTATAGTGTGTGTCGATAAAATGTACTCGAACTTGAAGTGGAAGAATTTCCTTCGTCCTTTGACCCTCTATTACTACGGGTTAGAGCTGTCATTGAAAGGACACCGACGAGAGTTCATCGATGTGTTTTTCAGTCACTAAAGTCTTCACTGCCGCGTTGCCCCCTAGTTGACTCTGTATTCGGCTTCATCCAGCGATCGAAAACAAAACACGTCACAATGTTCACCGTACGTATTTAAATACCATGCCGCCCTGACCGAGTAACATTGAGTTGATGATGGCGGGGGCGAATGTATATCCGAGTCTTTCTAAAGTAAATTGGAGGGAGCTGACTTTGGCGACAATCGACAAGGCAAGCGCAATTGCTTGGTGCCGACAGCACGGACTGCTTGCGAAACAAATGCGATGCCCCGAATGCAATGGCGATATGGCGGAATACGAGCGGAGCACAAAAATCGGATTCCGTTGGCAATGTCGAGACCGCGACTGCAAAACGACATTGCAAATTGTGAAAAATAGTTTTTTCGATTTCAACTTCAAACCACCATCGAATTGCTGTATTTATACTCGTATGAAATGGCGTCGTACAAAAATGTTAGACGGGAGTGCGGGATCGCTAGCGATGAGACCATCTGTAACTATCGCAACTACGTCCGAGACATATATGCCGAGTATTTCGTGGACAATCCACTTCAATTGGGCGGCCCTGGAAGAGTCGTTGAAATCGACGAGTCGGCAGTAGTTAGTATGATCGCTCGTGAGGTGCGTGGGGTTCTTATGGCGGGGTCGCATGCTAACGCGAAAACCGGGGGTGGCATGCTAACGTTTTCGTCTTATGGCGGGGTGGCATGCTAACGTTTTCGTCTTATGGCGGGGGTGGCATGCTAACGTTTTCGTCTTATGGCGGGGGTGGCATGCTAACGTTTTCGTCTTATGGCGGGGGTGACATGCTAACGTTTTCGTCTTATGGATGCGGTCGCATGATAACGCGAAACTCGTGGTGGCATGCTAATGTTTTTTGGTATACGTGCGGCGACATGCTAACGACGATAAATGTGTCTGTCATGTATTCTTACGGGATCTGTGGCGACTCGCCATGTGTTCTTGCGGTCGTGATTCGTACTTTCAGGCATCTCTCGCGCGGTGTTGAATATGTATCAAGTAAATAGTCATGTGAATGAATCTTTGTTAATGTGTATATCGTTATTCTTATGGATGCGGCGATGATTCGTACTTTCAGGCATCTCTCGCGCGGTGTTGAATATGTACGAGTCACCAACAATAACCGCACAAACGGAAACGTGGCTTGTTGTGAGGATTAAGCAAATGACCTGCGCGCTGAATTGTTTCACAGCCAACCGCGGTGGTCGTGACTCGCCTTTTTTACTATAGGTGGTGACGGTGATTTGCCTGTCGTGTATTCTTACGGGGTCTGTGGTGACTCGCCATGTGTTCTTATGGATGCGGTCGCATGCGGCTATTGCGTCTTATGGCGGGGGTGGTGAGCGGGTATTGATGCTAACACGAAACCCGGGGTGGCGAGCGGCACTTATTTCTTATGGCGGCGGGTCTTATTTCTTATGGGTGCGGTCGTGATTCGTACTTTCGGTATAGACTGCGGGCGGCATGTCGTACTTTCAGCAAAAAAGGTGTGAAATAGTTTGCCAAGTCTAGGAATCACTTGCAAGGTAATATTTTGGTATTTAGTTTACCACAGAGCCGGCGTAGACGGTGATTCGAATTTCAACAATAACAACGGTCACAAATTAACACTTCAAATAGCTGTGAAATAGTTTGCAAAACCCCGCGATCACTGACAAGATAATATCTCGGTCATAACCATCTTTCACGACTTGGTGTCATAACCATACCGATCGCTCACGCGGTGAAATTTTAGTAATCAGTTTGTCACAGAACTTGATATCGCTGGTAAGATTTAACAAGTAACGAATAACAGACCGCGGTAACTTGAATAGCGACAAATTGTCACTTATTTCCGCTCTAACTCTAATCCTTTGTGAAGTGAACGCTTATTCAAAAGGGTGTGATATAATTTTAAAATCCAACGACCACTCACCGGATAATACTTCAGACATAGCAATTCCGCATACCCGCCTACAAGGTAATATTTCGGTAATTAGTTTGTCACAGAACCGTCGCAGGCGGTGGTTGGAAAACCGACAATTTGTCACTCGCCCGCGATCGCTATATGTTTCACGCCTCCAGAATAGTGGCTGACTTTAGTTGCGTGATAAGATCCATGAAAATATTCAATCAATGTGTTAGTTTATCAACTTGAAATGAAACTCACTACACAAATCAAGTCGATTCGTATCTGAATGTTTTAAATCGGTACAACTCTAATCCTTTGACAAATCCCTTACCGCGTTTTTGTTGAATCGAACGTAACCCGACTATTACTGACGCCGACTTTCAGCCGCATCGAATTATTCGCACATTCCGCGCCACTGTTTTCACACTTATAGAATCAATACCAACTATAACTCTACAAGAATCAAGAATCACAAGTATGTGCATTACACAGTTATTGTCTTTATTAACTTGAAATCAAACACTTAACAAAAACACACAACTAATCATTTGGCAACTCTAGCATTACCAAAAAATTCCAGTATTGTTGATTGAAAATCCTTGAGTCATTATTATCAAAAATGTTATAGTACCGCATCGGAATCCATTCGCGGGATGTACTAAAGTTAAATCCAGATAATCCAAAATGAAATATTTGGACTTTGACATTGCGTGAATTGAAATAGGCTTGACAAACATGACTACCAACTTTCACCCAGTCACATTTCAAGATCATACTTTGAAACAATCCTTGAAACTTACAACTCTATTCACGACTGAGTTTTCCGTTTATCAAATAGAGTTTCAGTAAATACTATCGCGATATTTTAATGTGTTACTACACACAATAGAATCAATCAATGAAATGGCACCTGTTGTAAATATTTCTAACTTGACAACCACTTGTGCGTACCGCGATCGACTTGCGACGCGATGAGTTAAATCGGAATATTTCTATCTATTTGTCGAAACCTTGAACAAACTATCAGGTTATTTTTTGTTATAATCGAGTGAACGGAAATAGTATTACGTCTCAACATTTTAGCATCTTCCCATAAACAAAAGAGTAAAATACAAAAAACCTTGTCAAGTCAATCCGTTTGTAACTTACCCAACCAAAGCAAAAAGTATCCTTATGAAAAGTAGACAAGACTACGCCAGTAATCACTACAATCCAAAATCCATAACAAGTTCGGTTGTATTCATATCCCTACGACGCGTCTTTTGTTTTTCAACTGTAAAAGTCGTTACTATTTTGCAAGACAAAGTAATTACTACTTGATATATTTTATAAACCAAAGTAAATACTACTCGGTGTGTGGTTTGAGATTAACGTATTACATTTGAGTATACCGGATTTGAATACCTGACCAACGTAGTTGAGAATTCATTTCTTACAATCAAACGCCGGTTTTACATTGAAAGGTATCATACTGTAAACATAAGGATTGACACATTAATTTGATATATGAGATTTTGTATTGCTCGACCACGAATTGATTATTAAATTATTCACGATAATTAGACCCGATGTTGTGGTAAAGGTTATTAGAAAATATCACTTTTGGCATCGAGTACCAGTCGAAGTTGGTGAACAATAACACCGAAAATGATAAATGCGTTTCGTGCTACTATTGATACAAGTTCATTTCTATCAGGTGAAATAAACGCCATCACAAAACTCAGAGCATGCAAAGGTCTTGATTGATATGAATTTCGATTTGTGTCTTATGATTTTAGAAATATTATGATTCGTTAAACCAAAGTCGTATGTCCGATTATTAATTGATTGGAAACTTGATCACGTACCTCGATCATTACAGAAGATTATAACCCCATTGTCCGACAATCTTTTACAAAAGGATCGAAACCAAGTAACCCAAAGTCGTTGCCGTCGCATAAACAATTTGTACGACGTTTGATAATTGTACCCTATACGTTGGTGTACTAGAGATATTTGTAAAACACACTCTGGTAAAGAAATCGAAAAGATATCCTATACCTAAATCTGATAAAACCATTTTGCACTTTTTGTTCGTCAGTAGTATCCATTTTAATTTTCCCATTTCCTCTCGTCAAAGTAGATGTAATCATAGTCACTAAAGAACTTACTTGGATGTGTTTGAATTCTAGACATAGTTATGATTTACTCAACGCAAGACCCAAGAACAACCGTAGTTAACAACCGTGCACACATATCCAAAATATCGCACACTCCGCTATTCCTAAAGTACAAACACCCGATACAAAATATCACTTGTTGCGGCATCATCTTCACAATATCGCCATTTTATTTGTGTCAATTAGTTACTTTGTATGTTATCCCACAACTCTTACAAAAGTACGAAGGATATTAACATCGCACTAAGTAATTAACTTTACTCGATATTCTCACATTACGAAACTAAAGAATGGTTGGTTAGACTCTACAAACAGTTTCGATATCACAAGACCTTTATTGTCTGAATGGGTGTTCATGTATCTTAATAATCAAATAGTTTAACACAGAACTAGTACTAACAGAAACATCAGAGTTGTTTACACAAAAGTTTGTATGTGTACAGTATGCGAATACCATGTGTAAGTCCAGCACAATTGCAGTATCCATTCGAGTTTAGTCAACACAAATTTATTACAACGGAGCCACGTAAACTTTCGTGAAAGAAAAGCATACTCACTTCCAGAGGGTTATGTCAACACCATAGCAGTTCCCCAACAACAAAGTACATATGTTTCTAGCCACGGTCCTTACATCTTTCACATAGATCAATCTACTTTGCTAACGAAAAGTGCTGAGTCATCACATGATCGCTCTCACAACAAAACAGCTAGTAGATATTATCATTCAAAATATTCCTAACCCTTTACACACCAGTGACAAATCATACAACGAATATGCTTTGCGGGTCGAATTGTTGTTCAGTGTCAAGTCTAACTGTTGAAACATACAATAAACAGCGCAATCCAATTAAAACCACGAATCTATTTTCATTTCGTCACATACAGAAAAATAAATTTTCTTTCTCCAACACATACTTGTAACCAATCGCTTTCATTAAACACACAACACCATAAAAGTATTTACTTTCTACAACATAGACATTCCGATGCAGTCAAGAAATATTTTTATTAATCAAAATCATCGATTTCTGTTCACGGCGTTAGTGTGTGCATGTCATACCTGTGGGCCCCGTATTAAAATGGACACGACACGACTGACTGTAAGGAGATAGAAGTCTATCTCATCGATTTACATGTGGTCTTCGCTACGGTTTCAAAAAACGAATCATCTCTTTTGCATTGATCTAGACCGAGCAAGTTAGTTAATGGCCATGATTGTGTTTGTCATATGCGAATGATAGGGTTACTGTCAAATCTACATACAACAATCTTCTGACGATCATAATAGCAATTTCATTTTCCGCCCCTTCATAATTGTACAACTCGGTAACTACGTTTAACAAGACCAATCACACTACCGGCGTTGAACACAAGATACCTACCCAAGTAAAAATATCATTCTGGTTTGGACAACTGACGTTTACCTGTGTAAAATTATCATTTTCACTTGGAGGTCCACCGTTACCTAACTAAAATACCATTGTCCTTTGGAGATTTATCGTTTACCCAGTGTAACAATCCCCTTTTCACTTGGAAATCTATTTTTGGTCTGAATAACAAACCCCTTTTCACTTGGAAATCTATTTTTGCCCTGGATAACAAACCTTTTTCATTTGGAAATATATTTTTTCTCTTGGTAACAAACCTTTTTCACTTGGAAATCTATTTTTTCTCTTGGTAATAAACCTTTTTCACTTGGAAATATATTTTTTCTCTGAGTAACAAACCTTTTTCACTTGGAAATATATTTTTTCTCTTGGTAATAAACCTTTTTCACTTGGAAATATATTTTTTCTCTGAGTAACAAACCTTTTTCACTTGGAAATATATTTTTTCTCTGGGTAACAAACCTTTTTCACTTGAAAATATATTTTTTCCCCGGGTAACAAACCTTTTTCCCTGAACAACAAACCTTTTTAACTTGCAAATATATTTTTTCCTGGGTAACAAACCTTTTTCACTTGGAAATATATTTTTTCCCTGGGTAACAAACCTTTTTCGCTTGGAAATATGTTTTTCCCTGGGTTACAAACCTTTTTCACTTGGCGATCTGTCATTTACCTGAGTAAAAATATCATTTTCCTTTGGGGATCTGGCGTTTACCCAGTGTAACAATACATTTTCTCTTGGTCATCTAGCTTTTCCTAGAGTAACAAAACCATTTTCATTTTGAAATCTGACAACCACACCGACAATTTGATATTTTTGTATTTTCTTACAGCGAACAGCGACAAAATATACACCAACAACGACTCCGATACATTTGTCTAATCAAATATTCACTTGTGTTGGTGCATCCCATCAAAATCGTCGGTTACCCACATGCAATGCGCTCTTGTACACAGAAAGGCATGTTTTGGAAAATTGGACAATAGGCTTCGATAGTTCTGTGATGTCCGGGTTCGTGCTTTGGATTTTCCAGAGTCAAAATGTCTGAATAAAACACCTCCTTGACGATGGTTGGTATGTGGATAACGGTGTTCGGAAAACGGTTGGATTTATGTCACCCATCGCGATAACAATTCCAGGTCGAGTTTTCCCCCGCGCGTTTACTATATTGTGTCTTTATTGGTCAATGTATGTCTCGACATTCAGTTTGAAATCGGAAACCCTGATAAGTATGTAACCGGATCCGGATATCAACTCTGAATCGATAAACCAATGAACAATATTCAAAGTAAACATGTTACACCCTGCGTTCCCACGAAAAAATACCATCCAGACATACGTCGCGCTTGTTTGCCCACACCAGTATACGCGCAAATGGAGGTGTGTGACATTGCATGCAATGCGTTGGTATACAAACATCGATCCACAGACATTATCATAGTCGGTAGTTTTGATGTAGATCGAATGTCATCCGATAACAATACCAATAAGCCACATTGCAATGACTCTGAGTCAATCTGAAGCATGACATACAGACACACAAACACGGAACCGTAACATGGGTTATTCACATGGCGGTGAAAGTGAACTGTACAGTACATACCAATATTGTGATCACAGTCAAATATGCGAACCGTGTACAATCATATACCCAGGTTTTTGTTGGATATGTACAAATCCGATAAATCGATACATTTCTGTTCCTTCTACGTCAATAATACAAGCACCATTCAAATGCATCACTCGAATGTGAGGTTCGTCGGGTGTAAAATCCATGTCAAATAACACCAAAGTGTGCCTTCCGTGTTTTATCATTTCCACCGACGCTTCTTGTCTGTGTCGTAACACTATGGTGCGGGGAGTTGAAAAACGGCGGATTGTGAAACGGATTGACATGATCAACAGAATCGACGTCACTAGCCTTGTGACGATGTCTTTTCAAAATGATACCGATCTCTTGTGGCGATGACCGTTTCGAAATGTCACCGGACGAACTGAATCCTTACGATGATGTGTTTTATGATTGCGTGTGAAATCGCGAGGTAGTGTTCTATTGTGGTGTACGATTGCAGTCTTCACAGAAACACACCTTATTGGATCACAGTATCAGTCCGAGATTTGCATAATCACTGTTCACGATATTTGTCTGGAGTCGTTATGTGGGAGTAGCGACATCCATGCATCGTGACTGAAAGACTGATCGCAATCATTTCGAGCACCACTTCGATAGTATCACCATGGTCAAACGCTGCAGCAGAAAACTTCGGTGTGCTCAACACATTGATAGATGTATCCAATTGGTCTGGGTGGTCTGTCCGGAGATAGGGCCATGACTATCTTGTAATGTTACAACACGATAACACCATCGAGTAAATCAGTGAACGGTGTCGAAATATCGATGTAATAGCGCGGACTCAGAGTCATTGCAATGTGGCTTATTGGTATTGTTATCGGATGACATTCGATCTACATCAAAACTACCGACTATGATAATGTCTGTGGATCGATGTTTGTATACCAACGCATTGCATGCAATGTCACACACCTCCATTTGCGCGTATACTGGTGTGGGCAAACAAGCGCGACGTATGTCTGGATGGTATTTTTTCGTGGGAACGCAGGGTGTAACATGTTTACTTTGAATATTGTTCATTGGTTTATCGATTCAGAGTTGATATCCGGATCCGGTTACATACTTATCAGGGTTTCCGATTTCAAACTGAATGTCGAGACATACATTGACCAATAAAGACACAATATAGTAAACGCGCGGGGGAAAACTCGACCTGGAATTGTTATCGCGATGGGTGACATAAATCCAACCGTTTTCCGAACACCGTTATCCACATACCAACCATCGTCAAGGAGGTGTTTTATTCAGACATTTTGACTCTGGAAAATCCAAAGCACGAACCCGGACATCACAGAACTATCGAAGCCTATTGTCCAATTTTCCAAAACATGCCTTTCTGTGTACAAGAGCGCATTGCATGTGGGTAACCGACGATTTTGATGGGATGCACCAACACAAGTGAATATTTGATTAGACAAATGTATCGGAGTCGTTGTTGGTGTATATTTTGTCGCTGTTCGCTGTAAGAAAATACAAAAATATCAAATTGTCGGTGTGGTTGTCAGATTTCAAAATGAAAATGGTTTTGTTACTCTAGGAAAAGCTAGATGACCAAGAGAAAATGTATTGTTACACTGGGTAAACGCCAGATCCCCAAAGGAAAATGATATTTTTACTCAGGTAAATGACAGATCGCCAAGTGAAAAAGGTTTGTAACCCAGGGAAAAACATATTTCCAAGCGAAAAAGGTTTGTTACCCAGGGAAAAAATATATTTCCAAGTGAAAAAGGTTTGTTACCCAGGAAAAAATATATTTGCAAGTTAAAAAGGTTTGTTGTTCAGGGAAAAAGGTTTGTTACCCGGGGAAAAAATATATTTTCAAGTGAAAAAGGTTTGTTACCCAGAGAAAAAATATATTTCCAAGTGAAAAAGGTTTGTTACTCAGAGAAAAAATATATTTCCAAGTGAAAAAGGTTTATTACCAAGAGAAAAAATATATTTCCAAGTGAAAAAGGTTTGTTACTCAGAGAAAAAATATATTTCCAAGTGAAAAAGGTTTATTACCAAGAGAAAAAATATATTTCCAAGTGAAAAAGGTTTGTTACTCAGAGAAAAAATATATTTCCAAGTGAAAAAGGTTTATTACCAAGAGAAAAAATAGATTTCCAAGTGAAAAAGGTTTGTTACCAAGAGAAAAAATATATTTCCAAATGAAAAAGGTTTGTTATCCAGGGCAAAAATAGATTTCCAAGTGAAAAGGGGTTTGTTATTCAGACCAAAAATAGATTTCCAAGTGAAAAGGGGATTGTTACACAGGGTAAACGATAAATCTCCAAAGGACAATGGTATTTTAGTTAGGTAACGGTGGACCTCCAAGTGAAAATGATAATTTTACACAGGTAAACGTCAGTTGTCCAAACCAGAATGATATTTTTACTTGGGTAGGTATCTTGTGTTCAACGCCGGTAGTGTGATTGGTCTTGTTAAACGTAGTTACCGAGTTGTACAATTATGAAGGGGCGGAAAATGAAATTGCTATTATGATCGTCAGAAGATTGTTGTATGTAGATTTGACAGTAACCCTATCATTCGCATATGACAAACACAATCATGGCCATTAACTAACTTGCTCGGTCTAGATCAATGCAAAAGAGATGATTCGTTTTTTGAAACCGTAGCGAAGACCACATGTAAATCGATGAGATAGACTTCTATCTCCTTACAGTCAGTCGTGTCGTGTCCATTTTAATACGGGGCCCACAGGTATGACATGCACACACTAACGCCGTGAACAGAAATCGATGATTTTGATTAATAAAAATATTTCTTGACTGCATCGGAATGTCTATGTTGTAGAAAGTAAATACTTTTATGGTGTTGTGTGTTTAATGAAAGCGATTGGTTACAAGTATGTGTTGGAGAAAGAAAATTTATTTTTCTGTATGTGACGAAATGAAAATAGATTCGTGGTTTTAATTGGATTGCGCTGTTTATTGTATGTTTCAACAGTTAGACTTGACACTGAACAACAATTCGACCCGCAAAGCATATTCGTTGTATGATTTGTCACTGGTGTGTAAAGGGTTAGGAATATTTTGAATGATAATATCTACTAGCTGTTTTGTTGTGAGAGCGATCATGTGATGACTCAGCACTTTTCGTTAGCAAAGTAGATTGATCTATGTGAAAGATGTAAGGACCGTGGCTAGAAACATATGTACTTTGTTGTTGGGGAACTGCTATGGTGTTGACATAACCCTCTGGAAGTGAGTATGCTTTTCTTTCACGAAAGTTTACGTGGCTCCGTTGTAATAAATTTGTGTTGACTAAACTCGAATGGATACTGCAATTGTGCTGGACTTACACATGGTATTCGCATACTGTACACATACAAACTTTTGTGTAAACAACTCTGATGTTTCTGTTAGTACTAGTTCTGTGTTAAACTATTTGATTATTAAGATACATGAACACCCATTCAGACAATAAAGGTCTTGTGATATCGAAACTGTTTGTAGAGTCTAACCAACCATTCTTTAGTTTCGTAATGTGAGAATATCGAGTAAAGTTAATTACTTAGTGCGATGTTAATATCCTTCGTACTTTTGTAAGAGTTGTGGGATAACATACAAAGTAACTAATTGACACAAATAAAATGGCGATATTGTGAAGATGATGCCGCAACAAGTGATATTTTGTATCGGGTGTTTGTACTTTAGGAATAGCGGAGTGTGCGATATTTTGGATATGTGTGCACGGTTGTTAACTACGGTTGTTCTTGGGTCTTGCGTTGAGTAAATCATAACTATGTCTAGAATTCAAACACATCCAAGTAAGTTCTTTAGTGACTATGATTACATCTACTTTGACGAGAGGAAATGGGAAAATTAAAATGGATACTACTGACGAACAAAAAGTGCAAAATGGTTTTATCAGATTTAGGTATAGGATATCTTTTCGATTTCTTTACCAGAGTGTGTTTTACAAATATCTCTAGTACACCAACGTATAGGGTACAATTATCAAACGTCGTACAAATTGTTTATGCGACGGCAACGACTTTGGGTTACTTGGTTTCGATCCTTTTGTAAAAGATTGTCGGACAATGGGGTTATAATCTTCTGTAATGATCGAGGTACGTGATCAAGTTTCCAATCAATTAATAATCGGACATACGACTTTGGTTTAACGAATCATAATATTTCTAAAATCATAAGACACAAATCGAAATTCATATCAATCAAGACCTTTGCATGCTCTGAGTTTTGTGATGGCGTTTATTTCACCTGATAGAAATGAACTTGTATCAATAGTAGCACGAAACGCATTTATCATTTTCGGTGTTATTGTTCACCAACTTCGACTGGTACTCGATGCCAAAAGTGATATTTTCTAATAACCTTTACCACAACATCGGGTCTAATTATCGTGAATAATTTAATAATCAATTCGTGGTCGAGCAATACAAAATCTCATATATCAAATTAATGTGTCAATCCTTATGTTTACAGTATGATACCTTTCAATGTAAAACCGGCGTTTGATTGTAAGAAATGAATTCTCAACTACGTTGGTCAGGCATTCAAATCCGGTATACTCAAATGTAATACGTTAATCTCAAACCACACACCGAGTAGTATTTACTTTGGTTTATAAAATATATCAAGTAGTAATTACTTTGTCTTGCAAAATAGTAACGACTTTTACAGTTGAAAAACAAAAGACGCGTCGTAGGGATATGAATACAACCGAACTTGTTATGGATTTTGGATTGTAGTGATTACTGGCGTAGTCTTGTCTACTTTTCATAAGGATACTTTTTGCTTTGGTTGGGTAAGTTACAAACGGATTGACTTGACAAGGTTTTTTGTATTTTACTCTTTTGTTTATGGGAAGATGCTAAAATGTTGAGACGTAATACTATTTCCGTTCACTCGATTATAACAAAAAATAACCTGATAGTTTGTTCAAGGTTTCGACAAATAGATAGAAATATTCCGATTTAACTCATCGCGTCGCAAGTCGATCGCGGTACGCACAAGTGGTTGTCAAGTTAGAAATATTTACAACAGGTGCCATTTCATTGATTGATTCTATTGTGTGTAGTAACACATTAAAATATCGCGATAGTATTTACTGAAACTCTATTTGATAAACGGAAAACTCAGTCGTGAATAGAGTTGTAAGTTTCAAGGATTGTTTCAAAGTATGATCTTGAAATGTGACTGGGTGAAAGTTGGTAGTCATGTTTGTCAAGCCTATTTCAATTCACGCAATGTCAAAGTCCAAATATTTCATTTTGGATTATCTGGATTTAACTTTAGTACATCCCGCGAATGGATTCCGATGCGGTACTATAACATTTTTGATAATAATGACTCAAGGATTTTCAATCAACAATACTGGAATTTTTTGGTAATGCTAGAGTTGCCAAATGATTAGTTGTGTGTTTTTGTTAAGTGTTTGATTTCAAGTTAATAAAGACAATAACTGTGTAATGCACATACTTGTGATTCTTGATTCTTGTAGAGTTATAGTTGGTATTGATTCTATAAGTGTGAAAACAGTGGCGCGGAATGTGCGAATAATTCGATGCGGCTGAAAGTCGGCGTCAGTAATAGTCGGGTTACGTTCGATTCAACAAAAACGCGGTAAGGGATTTGTCAAAGGATTAGAGTTGTACCGATTTAAAACATTCAGATACGAATCGACTTGATTTGTGTAGTGAGTTTCATTTCAAGTTGATAAACTAACACATTGATTGAATATTTTCATGGATCTTATCACGCAACTAAAGTCAGCCACTATTCTGGAGGCGTGAAACATATAGCGATCGCGGGCGAGTGACAAATTGTCGGTTTTCCAACCACCGCCTGCGACGGTTCTGTGACAAACTAATTACCGAAATATTACCTTGTAGGCGGGTATGCGGAATTGCTATGTCTGAAGTATTATCCGGTGAGTGGTCGTTGGATTTTAAAATTATATCACACCCTTTTGAATAAGCGTTCACTTCACAAAGGATTAGAGTTAGAGCGGAAATAAGTGACAATTTGTCGCTATTCAAGTTACCGCGGTCTGTTATTCGTTACTTGTTAAATCTTACCAGCGATATCAAGTTCTGTGACAAACTGATTACTAAAATTTCACCGCGTGAGCGATCGGTATGGTTATGACACCAAGTCGTGAAAGATGGTTATGACCGAGATATTATCTTGTCAGTGATCGCGGGGTTTTGCAAACTATTTCACAGCTATTTGAAGTGTTAATTTGTGACCGTTGTTATTGTTGAAATTCGAATCACCGTCTACGCCGGCTCTGTGGTAAACTAAATACCAAAATATTACCTTGCAAGTGATTCCTAGACTTGGCAAACTATTTCACACCTTTTTTGCTGAAAGTACGACATGCCGCCCGCAGTCTATACCGAAAGTACGAATCACGACCGCACCCATAAGAAATAAGACCCGCCGCCATAAGAAATAAGTGCCGCTCGCCACCCCGGGTTTCGTGTTAGCATCAATACCCGCTCACCACCCCCGCCATAAGACGCAATAGCCGCATGCGACCGCATCCATAAGAACACATGGCGAGTCACCACAGACCCCGTAAGAATACACGACAGGCAAATCACCGTCACCACCTATAGTAAAAAAGGCGAGTCACGACCACCGCGGTTGGCTGTGAAACAATTCAGCGCGCAGGTCATTTGCTTAATCCTCACAACAAGCCACGTTTCCGTTTGTGCGGTTATTGTTGGTGACTCGTACATATTCAACACCGCGCGAGAGATGCCTGAAAGTACGAATCATCGCCGCATCCATAAGAATAACGATATACACATTAACAAAGATTCATTCACATGACTATTTACTTGATACATATTCAACACCGCGCGAGAGATGCCTGAAAGTACGAATCACGACCGCAAGAACACATGGCGAGTCGCCACAGATCCCGTAAGAATACATGACAGACACATTTATCGTCGTTAGCATGTCGCCGCACGTATACCAAAAAACATTAGCATGCCACCACGAGTTTCGCGTTATCATGCGACCGCATCCATAAGACGAAAACGTTAGCATGTCACCCCCGCCATAAGACGAAAACGTTAGCATGCCACCCCCGCCATAAGACGAAAACGTTAGCATGCCACCCCCGCCATAAGACGAAAACGTTAGCATGCCACCCCGCCATAAGACGAAAACGTTAGCATGCCACCCCCGGTTTTCGCGTTAGCATGCGACCCCGCCATAAGAACCCCACGCACCTCACGAGCGATCATACTAACTACTGTCGGCCTTTGTCCGCAGAAAACATAATGTTGGAAGAACGGTCAAGACGCAGTGGGTGTTCGGGGGCATCGACGTTGAATCGAAAGAGGGATTCCTGGTGGAAGTCGAGAGACGAGATGCTGGTACTCTTTTGCCCATCATACAACATTATATCCTGCCCGGAACGACTGTGATATCAGATCTCTGGGCAGCGTACAATACGGTGAGCAATTTGGGCTACCAGCATCTCACAGTAAACCACAGATTAAACTTTGTGGACCCGATCTCCCACGCAACGACACATCACGTTGAATCAATGTGGGCCCGAGCGAAACAGAGAAATAAGCGGGAGTGCGGGACTCATCGTACTCTCCTGGATACGTACTTATTTGAATTCATGTGGCGCCTCAAATTCGGCGACGATCCATTTCAGAATTTGATAAATCAGATTCGCACTCGCTATCCTGTTTGAATTTATACTTATTTACATCCATGATTTACACTGTATTTTTTCGTTGGCTTTGCTGCATTTATTATATTTCATTCGTTAACAAAACAATGCGTGAATTGTACCGTCTCCAGTGCTCCTCAGACAGACATGTGCATTGTGCATGGTGCAATGTGCATGCAGTGACATATAGTGGTATATTGATATCAGAGCAGGGGCTACCAACTCGAAAAGAGTAAAGGGCCACTTTTTCAACTTGGTAATCGCCGCCGGCAGCATCATGTCAATTTCAAGGAATAGGTTAGCTAAGGTTCTACGGTACAGCATCACTCGGGTACCAAATCGTTTCTCCACACCCTTCCTACGGGCGGAAATGAGTGAAACACACCACTAATGATGCATCAGTACGGTGTTAGTGCGTTCTGCTTCACCCTAAGAAGTCAAAAAGTTAGTACACACAAGCAGAAACAACTTAGTACACACGCAGAATCAACTTGTCATGAAAATACATACCGCATAGGCTATTTATCGTGTATCATACAATACTCATTAGGATTGATTGTGAATGCTGCATGGCATCAACTGTATTTGTACTGCGTCTGCTTCACAAGTTGTGTAGGAGTATATTTACCAATAGTTTGAAAGAATAGTTTTGGCTACTGGTCATTCAACGACGTCTATCCCGATACTTTTCAACTTTCAATTTGCCGTCGAGAAAATCGAAATTATTAAGTCCCGTTCGCCAAGACATTGTTATCTATAATTCCATATGCTCGTGTTCTTCCATGAATGCGTGCATTGACTTCACCTGTCGATTCAAGACTTCCTATCGATATGTGGAATATATTCGATATTGAAATACGCCGTGGAAATAAGTTTGGGAAAGACATCGCTAAAAGCCTCGAAGGCCATCCCGACAGTCGTCAAGAACGTCCACATTCAAATCTCAATTTGATATATCGGCCCATCATTCCGAAACATGCCACTTCATTAGGCTATCATCCCATCACTTCTGTTACTTTATATTCAGTGTCCAACTGCCCATCCTACAAGGCTACAACGACATAAGTGCCTCTTTACACTGTCTTATGGCTACAGGAAGTGTGGTGTCCGAATGTCCGGTTTCAACGACTACTAAATATCGTTTCAATACCTTCCAGTTTTTTCGTTCAATCGCAATCTTTTCGTGTATTCGAAAGGATGAAATATCAACATACTGATTATCATCAGTTTGCTCCAGCATCACCTATCGCAAAGTATGTCCTAGCGGCACGAGCCTGCAGGCTTGAATTCACCCGCTTATGTTTTTCCATCGTTTGTAATGATGACTCCGCGTGAATTGACGTAACCTATTGATTCAATAGGCATCATATTAATCACTCGCTTATATTTGAATCAGTTTTGTAATGAACTAGAACGATCTAACCCCGTGCTCGAATGAAAGATTCGATACTTTCTGTCTTGGCAATTGGAAAATATGTATCTTTTGAACGGATGGTAATGGGTGCTGAATGTAATGAATGGACCCTAACATTCCCCACCTCAACCCTAATAGTAATAATATCATATTATTAATCGTTGGGTTATATGTTTCATCTGAACAAGTCACACACAATGTACATGCGATAAGACAAAATGCGATGTAATGAGCAGATAGGAGGATGTCGAACGACACGCATGCAGTTGCGATCCTTTTAATCTAATTTCCACCTCGGTCTAGACTCTAGAGTGCCCGATGTCGCAGTTCTTTTCTATGTTGATCTTATCGAAGCCGTGCCCGATGTCGCAGTTCATTTCGATGTTGATCTTATTGAAGCCGCGGTCCTTTCTACTAGTTCTTTCCATTCCTTGTGAGTGCTTTCTTTCGTTGGTCTTTTTTGTCTCCGTAAGAGCGGCAACGGCGAGGGAAGAGGAGCCCACATAAACCTCCGACGGGAATCGAACCGGGTCCGCCAGATTGGTGGGCGCTTATCGTTACGACTACGCTATCTCCCCCTCCCCCAACCCTAATATTACTATCCACCAATCCTAACACTAATGTCCCCTCCGCCAACCCTAATATCCCCATCCACCAATCCTAACACTAATGTCCCCTCCGCCAACCCTAATATCCCCATCCACCAATCCTAACACTAATATCCCCTCCGCCAACCCTAATATCCCCATCCACCAATCCTAACACTAATATCCCCTCCGCCAACCCTAATATCCCCATCCACCAATCCTAACACTAATATCCCCTCCGCCAACCCTAATATCCCCATCCACCAATCCTAACACTAATATCCCCTCCGCCAACCCTAATATCGCCCTTTCCCCCACCCTAATACCCCCCACCCCAACCCTAATATCCCTATCCACCAATCCTAACACTAATATCCACCAATCCTAACACTAATATCCCCTCCGCCAACCCTAATATCCCCATCCACCAATCCTAACACTAATATCGCCTCCGAAAACCCTAATATCCCCCTTTCCCCCCACCCTAATACCCCCCACCCCAACCCTAACATTCGTCTTTCGAAAGGCACAAAAAAAAATATATTTTGACGTTTATAATTTTTTTTTCGTGTTCATGGAAAACATTCATCGGTGATCATGGTGAACACTTTTCGATGTCTGACTGCCATCGAAGAAGTGCCGCCTAACTGCGTGTATGGAATCGGTGTCCTGTACTCATACTATGTTTTATTTTTTATTAAATAACTTCAACTTGGAAAATCGTCGCTGCTCACCTGATATATCAGGCAAAACGTACCGAGATTCCAGTAGGGCTCAAGTGATGTGGCTTCTGTCAGCCCCAGTTATTGATCCCGGGATCGTACAATATTTATGAAATTTACACCCGTAAGAAGATGATCCGGTACTACGAATATGAGCAGCTTTCAAAAATATACACTGGTACCGTGATACAGGTCTTATTTCGCCAAGTTGTTATGACCGTTCTGTGGTAAAGTTGATGCAAACATACTCTGAATCTACTTGCTCTACAAAATATGAAATATAAGAAGTAGCCTACATATCTTAGCAGTGGAACTGTCTCTCAAGACTCTGTCATTACGATAACAGCGAAATGCATTGACAATGGCGAACTGAAGTGCGTGTATTTCACGATATTATTATCGTACAAATCTAATTTTACTTTGGGAGCGTAAAGTGACCTGACGAACATAACGTTGGAAAAAACCAGATCTGGGTGGAAAAACGCAGGAACAATGTTCCCTCTAAGTTGCGCATGTGCCCAATTGCGCAGTGCTGCCACGGTCTCTGCGCACAGAAAATCTAAGCTGCGCACCAACAATCCAAAGAGATCACCTTTTTAAATTTTTTTAGTCGTTACGCGTTGTTGTCTGAGGGACCACGCAGTGAGTTGGTGAGTGCAGGCAGATTCGTGAAAGATTAGAGGGTACATTACCCAGGCATGTCTGGCAAGTGAGGCTACAAATTATTTCATGATAGGCTTGCTTGTTCAGAATATTGTAAGGTATCGATTGACAATAATGACCTGTGACTGTCGTATCGTCGATTTCAGCCTTGAAGTATTGTAGCAATAGAATCGATTGTAAAGTGTTGACTTTGAGATGAAGATCGCTTACAAAACATCCAAAACTCACGGTGGCTGTCTGTTGCCAAAATTGAGAGCCAACGAGGAGTTTTCCGACGTCACAATAAGATGCGGACGTATCGAAGTTATGGCTCATAAATGCGTGCTGACCGCATCCACGGAATATTTTAGAGGGATGTTCTCGAACGACACTTACGAAGCCAACACCGGAATTATTGACTTCTCTTCCGCAATGACTCCTGAGGTGATGAGGCAATGCGTCGACTTCATTTATTTGGGAGCCGTGGAGATCTCTGCGTCAATAGCAAGAGGACTACTTGATGCTGCGGAAATGCTGCAGTTGCCGGAACTGTCTAAACTGTGCGTCGAATTTCTGGCCGAAAACATAGATCTGACAACGTTTCCGGAAGTGATCAACTTGTCCCGTCTGTATGATAAGAATGCTTTGAATGAGCCGATACTGAGCTTCCTTGATGACAATATAAAAATGCTTGTGAAGTCTCGCCGTATCGCGTCGCTCGATTACGAAACGATGGGTTATTGTTACGATTTGTTGCAACGCGCGTCTAAATCGTACGAGGTCTGGAAATGGTTCGGGTTGTTGATTTGGACACAAGGCAATCTCGAAGAAAGAAAGAACAAGTTTCCTGATCTGTTTCTAAAAATCGATCTACAGCGCATACCAGCGGCAACGGTGAAAAAGCATATTTGTCCAGAGAATTTAATTGATGGCTCGCTGAAATGCCTTCAACACATCCGCAGTTTCTTCGCAGGCAAGCAACCTCGCACTGAAAACAGAATATCGCCGATGAGTCACATCACTTCGATTAATAAAGCTACGAAAGTAGTTTATCAATACGATTTGCGCAATGAGATTTGGAGTAAGGCAGGCGAAATGCCAGCAACTGTTAGTCTACATTGCCAGGCAGTGGAATATCGCGGCATTCTGTATATTGGCGACAGTTCGTCTTTGCACGCCTTCAATGGGACGAAGTGGACCCGCCTGGCAGTAACGTCGGAAGACCCAAGTCACGATAGCGTGATGCAGTACAACCAGATTATTTGCACGGGACAGTTTGTGATATTGATCACCATTCGTTGCACTGTGCTATGGAATATTGAGTCTATGGAATTGCAAGAGGTGAATCACGAAAATATGAGGCTTACGAATGGATTTTTCGTTGCGTGCGATAAAAAGTCTGTTTACGTTTTGGGCGGAAGGGAAAGATACAATGATGCGAATGAACGCAATTCTGTTTCAAGAATGCTATTGCATGAGAAGAAGTATTCGCAATATCCGTCGATGATCAAGGGCAGAGCGTACGGGGCAGGCATTTGGTACAAGGATTTTCTGTACGCTCTCGGAGGTGTCACGTGTACAGTTGAATTCCTAAACGAAGACACAAGACAATGGCAGATTTTGAATAATCTGGAAATACAATGTCGGCATGTCAAAGCGCACCTTGCCGACAAGTTGTATATTTTTGGCGGCGTGTTGGGGACTGATGTTAAAACTGTTGATCTACGTCAGCTGGATATCCCCGCGAAAGAGCTTCAACCCTCAAAGCGTAGTGCTGGCGATATGGAAGCGTGCTGCGCGTCGTATACCAAGTATATCAAACTTTCCAAATAATGAGTATTTTCCAGTGCTTGAATCATGTATTTTTCGATGCCAAAGTTATAACGTGTAGCAGTAGCAGCACCACAAACGATAGCGACATTGATGGTTAAGATTAGATAGTTCGGTGACGTGTAAATCAGGATTTGTCAGGTTCCGAAAGTAGGCGCGAACCAGCGTTTCAATGGAACCATGGTGTCCAGGTAAATAAGCTGTCAGCTACAAACTGGTTGGTTGGGATGCGTTAGTGGACAAAGAGGCACTGAGAGTTGAAAGTGAATCCAAATTGTAGGTCTTTTGGGGCAGATTTTATTTTTATTTTCTTCACTTTCTCCGCACTTCCCGCGTATAGTCCGTATTTGGCCCGCGGGCCGTAAAATGCCCAGGTCTGCCCTACGCTAATCTACAAGCCTTCGAGGAACCCCTAATATTCAGTGAGTCACAAAACAAAAGTCCACATGTGTGCATACCATATGTGTTATAATCTGTAGGACTACCAGTAAAGCTAGGCAGTCAGACTTGTACAAAATACCCATTTAGTTAGTTGATGGTCAACTAACTAACGGTTTTTTGAGTAGTTCTAGTTCTAGTCGCTGATTTTAAAAATTGAGTAGTTCTAGTTGTGGTTTTGAAAATTGGGTAGTTCTATATCTAGTTGCGGATTTTGAAAATCGGATAGTTCTAGTTCTAGCTGCGAGTTTCAAAAATTGAGTAGTTCTAGTTGCACATTTTGAAAATCCAGCAGTTTGTACAAATCTGACTACAAAGTGATATGATATGTCAGAAAGATACTCAAGTAGTTGCACAAGGTAGATTTGGTCGACACGTTCTACAGTGTTAGGATGACTCGAGTCATGACTTGAGTCACTTTTTTCGTATGACTTGACTTGACTCGAGTCACTTTGCTCAAATGACTTGACTTGACTTGACTCATCGCATCAGAAATGTGGATTGACTCGTGACTCGGAGCAAACTTCACGAGTCAATTTCAAGTCACCAAGCAATAGATGTCGATAAAATCACAGTATTTAGAATAAGCTTGGATTGTTCACGAAACGCTGGTGTAACCCGTGAGAGCGACCAATCATTCAATGATGGTACGTTTTACTGAGCCTCCATTGTTCTCTTATAAATATATTGACCGTAAACGAAGTGATCGAAGCTAACAGCTTACGTTCTTGTTTTATTGAAATTGAATATGAATATAGTTTATATAGCCCTCAACCATGGCGCAGGCTCGAATTGTATCATATCATATCAATTTGTAAATGGGTAATGTATTGCATCTTATCAATTCGTTTCTCTATGCTCTATTTTGGCTGGTAACTATAAACTGAGGCTATGCAATTGCTTACGTAGATTAACATTTCTACGTAGGCTATATGTGAGTGATACAGCGCCTTCTTGTACATTCAACTCTTAAATAGTATATTCATATTGAAATGAACCCGAATATTTTCGGCTGACACTCGTCAGGGGTAATCGTCAGCAACTAGTAGAGAATTGGAAAGAACATTGTATATCAACAATCGTATCACAAAATATGACGTCACCAGCATGAAATTTCGAATGAGAGAGCGTTCAATGTACTATTTTTAGGTGATACACGAACTCCTTTTGTTGACAGAGTTTTGGTTGGTGTATTTTGATAAAAGTTGATTCCAAGGCACACAAATGGAATTGTGAACGGCCTCGGCCTACGATTCGGAATCGGTCGTCTCGATAATTATTCGCACAAATCGGATTATCCAACAGATGTTTGCCGATGGCAGAATTAATGGCTTTTGATCGATCAGCATCAATCTTGAGTGGATGAGTTAAGGGTGAGCTTTTCACATCGCGTGACGCACGTGTTCTGATAAATCTGGGGACATGTTGGTTTATGCGGTCCTGCAGACGTCTTGACGTTCTTCCCACGTAGCCACAATCACAGTGGCACCTATATTCGTACACTACATTACTTTGTTGAAGTGCAGGAAGCACGTCTTTGCGTGTTGAAGGGAGCAGTTGTGTTGTTGTAAAAATCACATTGGTTTTGACTGTATCGTAACATTTACCGACAGCAGAAATCAATTGTTTTTCAAAGCGGGTGGAAATGGGGCCAATCCAAGGTAGATGGATATAAACATCTTTTATTGTTCGTGCGGTGGGCTCTGTTCGTTTTTCTGCGTTGAATTGCGTTAATTTCCTCTCCATGCCGCGGCTGATGACGTGTTCAGGGTAACCGTTATCAAGTAAGATTTTTCGGATGTAGTCAAGTTCTAAACTCAGTTTGTTACCCGAACATATCATCAGCGCTCTATGCACGAGTGTGCCTATGAGGTTAATTTTTCTGCGCCGAGGACTAAATGAATTCCAGCGAAGGTATTGGCCAGTGAATGTCGGTTTTCTGAAAACAGACGTTTCAAATTTGTTGGTATTGCGCTTTTCAACTAATACGTCCAGAAATGATAATGAGTTATTGCGTTCTTTTTCTATTGTGAATTGCAAGGCCGGGTGAAGCGAGTTTAAGCGAATGAGAAATTGGTCACACTCCGATTCATTCCTGAAAATGACAAATGTATCATCTACATTCAACTCTATAATCGTACATCTGTTCAGAATCAATGACCACTTCATCTGTATTTCAAACAGCTATCAAAATGCAATGACATAAGCATGCCTCAAACTTCGAAAAGGCAACTTGACTTGAATTGTGACTTGACTCGTGACTTGACTTGACTTGACTCGAGTCACCTTCGAAAATCGACTGACTTGACTTGACTCGAGTCAAAATGTGCAATGACTCGAAATGACTCGTGACTCGAAGGTAGTGACTTGATCCCAACTCTGACGTTCTATACATGTCGCGTGAATCAGAGGTGGCCAATTTAAAATCGAAGCTGTTGGATCGCGACTAACACAGAATGACTTCCCGATACGCGACCCGGTACCCGTTATCGGTAGGCTGTTTCTATCTGGTTACTTCGTCCCTGCGTAGCAACAGAAGATATATCAACATCTCGAGTTTGTATGGTGTCAGGGTAATTGCCGTGTAGCTGTAGTGTAGAGATAAGACTGTTGGACAGGACAGTCATGAAATGAGATGCTATGTCAGTTTGGTGCTATGTGAGTTCGTCTCGAGGGCGTCGATCGTTTTGCTGTTCTCAAATCATGGAAGGACGCACCGCGCAGCATATTGTCTATCATGTGCAGTGAGATGAATATAGGATCTCAGATAGCCGGAGATCAGCAAAATTATATTCTCGGCAGGATAATACTGAGCCGACTAGGTAATTTCAATTTCACGCGGACTTTCAAACTTGTGCTAGTGTAATAGGCCTACAAGAAGAAATTATTACGAACACACGGGTTCAACCTGTGTATCGCTAAAGTGCATCGCACTAGCTCAGTGGTTCTCAACCTTTTAGACCTCGCGGCCACCCGTTCAATGGGAAATAGCTCGCGGCACCCTAAACTGCTTAGTGCAGGGCCGGCCAACCCGTGGCCCGCGGGCCAAATGTGGCCCGCGAGAAGGTTTTGATGGCCCGCGAGGTAATTTCCATAATTTCTAATATCATCAAAAATGGATTGCACAAATTGTGAACTTGCAAGGACAACCAAAAATTTGATTAGTCTGGACTTGACTCGAGTCAATCTGTGTATTGACTCGACTTGGACTAGCATGACTCGAACCAAGTCATATGACTCGAGACTCAGACGGCCAATACCAACATTTCATTGTAATTTCGAAGAATAGTAAAGTAACCACCCTATTGGGATTTCTTCTATTGGTATGGTACTTGAAAATGCGACCATAAACTGTTAAAAGTGAGGAAAATTAGTATATTATAAACGCGAATCATTCTATGACACCGAACAGAGTTATATAATTGGGTTTAACAAGACTTGGAACTGGAAACTGAGCAATCAACACGATGACTCAGACTCGGCGAGTCATAATACCATGACTCGGACTCGAACCTCTGCTCGATGACTTGGACTCGGACTTGACTCGGTGGTGATTGAGAATGACTCGACTTGACTCGAGTCAAAACTATGAAAGTGAGATTGACTTGTGACTCGGAGTCTTGTGACTTGGTTACAACCCTGTTTTCTACAAGCTTCGCGCAACATGTTGTCACTCGATTTCTTGTTTTTAATATTGTTGCCCCTTTGTGAAAATGAAAGAACGCCTAATGTATCAGATTGAGTCTAACTATATTCGCGATTACGAGACAAAGTATCGTTCAACATATGCGACCTTGCGTTTGCGCTCGCAGTAAGACCGTCGACTTTGAAACCTAGGCACAAAACGATTGACGCATTTCCTATACCCAAGTGTTGGAGGTTTATCTAGTCCCCTCCTCGCCACCTCATCCGCGTAAGCGGTGTCTTTCAAAAAGCCTAGAAGTGGGCCGTGCTATACGTCTAGGGTTACCATATTTTTGAAATCCAAATTCCGGACGCTCTTTATCGCCCACTAGCGGATTCCGAAATGAGGTATGAGCACATTGTGGATCAATATGACGTTACGCTAGCAAAGCTTTGTCTATCGACTAGAGGTGGCCACGATCCGGTGCAAGAGTATGTGATTGTGTGTTGTAGGCTGTAACCAGGGCCGAAGCCACATTTTTCAGCCTCCTCCCGCCCAAATAAACACTGATCTTGCGCTTAATATATGGCTTATGCAAATACATATGGTTTCTATATGCATCAGGTCGTTAAATGATTTGAATGAATTATGTCAATAATATTGGTTCTTCCATATATTACTATATAATTTGATCCTCTCTCCGCCCATATGATCAGAGTTAGCGGTAGAGCAGGCGGAGGATGATGAATTCGAAAATGCAAGGAGCGTAATTGTACATCGTTAAGTCATGTCCAAACGGCCTAAACCGACTTTATGAACATACCGTTATCTTGAAATTGCGATAACAATTAGACTCATTTCTGTAACTGAAAGTTAATTTTGTTTATTTTTGATCGCAGTTTTGCGAGGGTGGTAGTCGATCTCCACCTTTAAACCAATATACATGATACTAAATCGCGCGCAGCGCGAATAAAATTTTCATGTAGCATAAATCTGCCCGAAAATAATACTGTTTATCTTGATTTAAGAAGAATTATGAGCTTATACTTCAAAATTCCGGACATTTAGGCATATTTTAGAAATTCCTCCCGGACGCAGTTTTAACAGTGAAATTCCGGACATGTCCGGGAAATTCCGGACGTATGGCAACCCTATGCTATACGTCGGCAGTTACGGAATATAAATGAAGAATATCGGCCTGGTGTAAATGACCAATGACCATAGTAGTCGACAAACACCAGTGGCGGCTCGTCCTATAGGGCAACTGGGGCATTGCCCCACCTAAAATTCTGTTCAATAACAGTTCTTTACCATAGACGCACAGCAATCTATATATACCGAAATCACAGCAAAAATCGTATTCTTCTTGTCCTTTCACTTGTAAATGCCCATATATATAGCGAAGTCTCTGCGAAAATCGAATTCTCTTCGTGTTTTCGCTTTGCAAATGCCTAGCCGGGGCATGCCCCGGTAGCGCTCATAACAAGCTTTCACTGTCTATTCTCTCAAAGCTGCGCACAATAAAGAAACAGTGATTTACTCTCTCCTATTCATAAAATGACCGAGCAACCGGGGCAACATAGCCTAGGGGAGACCGGGGACAAATGTAACTAGGGGCAAATGTAACAATCGACCTCACCGCTAGTAGGATGGAGAAATCAGCTTGATATTTTAAGTGCGCATGCAGTAGTTATCTCTCCTATTATACCTGGAGTTACGTTGAGCTACGATGCGAAACCCCGGAATAATTTGCAAAAAACGAAATTTTTGACCCTCGAGTAAAGTTTTTCTGGTCTGGAATAATTTGTCTAGACGAATAGTACCTCAAGCAGTTACAACGTGATATGTGTAGCTGGAACAATGTTACTATAGTCTACCGTGGTGATGGAAAGAATAGGACTCGCATCGCCGGGAATGTACCATACTGAGACACTAATCATGGTCGAGCGTGTCAGGGGCAATCGTAACACTCTGTTACTTTTGCCCCGTTACAATATGTTATCAATTCTGAATGTCTTTGTTCATATGTTGGTATTACCATTCATCTACTGCAGAATAATCTTGCAACAGCCAGAAGTTCACCAGAACAGATACTGCCTTGCGATACCAATTCTAACATGATCATCTGTCGAAACGGCCATACAATAGTGGTGATGTGAATCTGACGGTTCGGTTATTTTCGTGATTCAACCACCCTTTCTCATGTTGATCGACTTTTGGTGTGTCGAACTTCAATAGTCATGGCTTAATTCTCGTCCTCTGACTTTGATCATGGCCCACTTACATTTTGATATTTGATGTGAACAATTTATGTTAATTTCCTACAGCACAGATAAATATCATTATAGCTTTGACGCCAGAAAATGTTGCGTACTCGTTTTACTATATACCATCATCGGCCCATTCAACCAAGATATGTTAGCCAGGTCGGTTTCGCACCTTCGCAGGTGACCGAATGACCAAGCCATTATGCCCGCTGAACAACAGAACCTTGGTAGAAGAGGCCGAATATGTGTAGGGAGATGATGGAATGAATGTGTCTCTTGTACACTTTAAGCTTGAACAAGACACGAAGGGTGATATTGCATTCAGAGGCCATAAATGCGATGGGGCGCAGCCTGTAAGCGTTCAAACGTCTTTTCGTTTAGTTTCATGCAATATTACAATTTGTGCTTCCGTTTTCGTTGTTCATTTAGTTCGTGTTTAGTTTTAAATAACACTGTTACATTTGCCCCGCAAGGGTGGTACAATTGCCCCTGGGTACGGGGCGATTGTAACATTTGAGCAGCGATTTTTGCGACCCAAAATTTCCATGATTGATTGTTGATTGAGTTCCAATTTAGTTTTCATATCAACTATCGAGTTGTTGGCTTCTTTATATAAAACTTTGGAAGTGAAATTTTTACGAGAAAAACACGTAGTGTTGGAAAATACGAAAAGTGTTACAATTGTCCCCGGTCTCCCCTACTCGCCCTTAAGGTGTGATGTAACAATCGTATCTACATCTGAACTCGGTTACCGTCATATGCGTTTAGTCGACCTTTGCTGGTATAGGTCGATTTTGATGGTGTTTCACAGCATGATAATTCTTGAAACTTGGTATGTCATGTCGTGATGGTGGTATTTAACATTGTCCCAAGTTTCAGGGTTTCTACTTAAAGTTTAGGGTAGTAATTCCGTTTCCGAAGTTGAGTGTGTGCTGATTCGTCATGTATCGCAAACAGATTTTACTCAAAAGCCGGTATTGGTATCCATTGATTTTGACGATGTTCCATACCGAGATCGGTCATGACATTTGGTACGGTAAGTCTTAATGTTAGTATTCAACGCGGTACCAAGTTTCAAGTTTGTCACTGTACTGTGTTAGTGGTAATTTCGTTTCCTAAATCGAGTGAGAGCTGACTCGTCATTTATCGCAAACATATTTTACGCAAAGCCGGTATTGGTCTCCATTGATTTTAACGATGCTCCTTACCTAGATCCGTCATGAGCTTTTGCATGGCATGTCTTGATTTTAGTATCGAACGCTGTGCCAAGTCTCACGGTTGGCACTCAATGATTAGGGCAGCAATTTCGTTATCAAGGTCGAGATGTTAAAGATGTGCGCTGATCTGACACTTAGCCTACCTAACGCATTGCGGATTTCACGCAAAAGTCGGCGTATCTGTGTTAACGCTAACTGTGTTCCATACTGAGATAAGTGATGAGATGATGATATCATGAAACAGTTTACTAGCATCCTCGGTTTGCATTCAAATATTTACTTTTATTTTATATTCTCCAATGTCAATTTTGACCGTGAAATTGTGGCCTTCAGGCCATTTGCTTACAATTACAACCCCTGTCAAGCGCGATAGCTGTTTCGTTTTCGATGGCGGCTAACAGCTGATCGCTTGATCAATGATCAGCCTATTCCTCAGTAAATTTTACGCAAAATTCGGTGTTGGTCTGTTTGTATTAATTTTGACAGTGTACCATACCGAAAACGGTCATGAGGCTACTTCTCGTTGATTTCATGTAACAGTGTACCAAGTTTTCGGCTTTCATCCACGTATTTATTCGGTAATATATTTTCCAAATGCGATTTTGCAGCAGACATATAGACCGTAAGCCGTATGTGTCGTGTGACAGCCTCCAGCACCAAGGCCAAAACTTCTCCTATGCTGTATCGGGACCGAATTTCCGAGGCTGCTATCCGTAGTTCTTCAGAATTATGTTTTGGATTCAATATGACATTGTCCAATCTATGAGATAACAATTGCGTGTGTCCGAACTCGTTGACCTTTCCAGCTAGGCTTACGCAATCTCTCGAGTTATAGTCATTTCCATTTCTGCAGATAATTAGTCAAGTCAGGTATAGTGCGAACATGAGCCGTGTGAAATCTTTGTTCCGTACGCCGTTTACGCAGTTACCACACTTCAAGTCACAGCTCACCGGCAGACCTCTCGCGGCACATACGTTAAATCACTGTTGTCGGGAAGTTCGTGTTACCGTAGTTCGTACCACTAAGTTACTTGTTTACGTTGGAAAACTCCATTGTGACGTCATCTTGATAAAAAGTCGCTTGCAGCCCTTGCCCCACCACCCGATATTGTCACGAGCCGCCACTGACAAACACCATGAATGCCTCAAAACCAACCAACCAATTTACGCATGTTGGTCGCAGCTTTCGATATCGATATGTCCCGGCGCCGAATAGCCGAGTCCTCGCAAATTTAGCCCAGCGAAATACAGCAGGCCCGCAATATAGTCAAGTGACAATATTATTGACCTATGAACTTCAAAAAATTTTCGCGCTTAGCGCGGCTTGTGGCCCACGCAATAGTTCGTCAATCGAATGTGGCCCTTTGGCTGCAAAGGTTGGCCAGCCCTGGCTTAGTGCTTACACTGAGTGGCGATGTAACGTAGTTGTACGTTGCATCGCTGAAACACAAATGGGTCGCGGGTTCAAGTCTGATGAGGTATACTCCAGATGCTTTGTCAGTCTGATGCTATGTGAGTGTAAGTTCGTCTCGCAGGCTTCCTTCGATCGTTTTGTTGTTCTCAAATCATGGAAGGACGCACCATGCAGCATATAGTGTCTCTATATCTAAACATTTCATTTTCTATACTTCCATTTCTAATTGAAATTGAGTACACATTTTCGGCATTACTTCCACTTGAATAATCATAATAATCGATAGACTGTCAAGCCGCCATCGCAGACTGTCAATCCACCATAGCATTGCTTACATTACACCGTACGTACGATGATATCATAGTAGAGTAATTGTGACAAATAATAACCATGCTTTAGTACAGAGGTCTCAAACTCAAAGGTGCTCGCGGGCCAGTTTTCCTGTTTTGACGACGCCGCAGGCCGCAGCATTTATAGCCATTATAGAGGCATTAGTCTTTCCAAGTCAGCCTTATTTGGCGGGGATGAATAAACACTCATCGTCAAAATAAGAATGACTCTTGTACTCTTGCGTGCCTGGCACGAAAAGAATCATCACATCTATATGAATAGAATTGTTGTTGTAGGCTACTTGATATATATTAATTATAAGATATAGACATCATATGGGCGGACAAATGTATGATGCCATCATAAAAGCTATCGGGGTATAATTATGCCCCTACTATGAATATTTCGACAGATTGATAATAGAGACTGATCTGATATCGAAACATTTTTAGGTTGAGCATTGTAATCTCAATCCAGGATTCGGGTATACTTCTGATACGTAGGCTATTAATCTCATGGCCAAATATATTCAAATATAGGATCAGAAAAAAATATAAATATAATATAAATATATTAATGAATGTGTCCTAGTGATTGAAATATCAGAACGGCGAACGGCCCATTGTTATTACATCGTTGGAGCGTGTACCATTACGGTACTCGGTACCTTCAAGTGACCTTAATAACATGGTTTTATAGCGACCAAATATGTAACTAAGAGATTGCAAATGGTTGTCATAACTACTCTGAGTAATTCTAAGAAAGGTTGCGTCCAAGTCCAACTCACAAATTTCAGTCACGAATCGTCTAAGGGTCCGGTTTTGTCATCATGAATTGAAAATCTGGCGAAATAGTGAATCTTCCATTGCATATGGTAGCGTTTGCAATTGACGTGATAGTATGAAGTTTGATGAATAGTTTCAGGCTTTCGGAGCAATTTAAGGGGGGATTTTCACTATATAGCCTGAAAGGATATATGTGACACTTAAATATTGTGAAATTAATAAAAATGTAAAATGTCGTCGCGGGCCGCACAAAATACTCTGGCGGGCCGCATGCGGCCCGCGGGCCGCGTGTTTGAGACCTCTGCTTTAGTACAACTCCGAAGCCGTTTCTGCTAGTGCGGAATAGTGTTCTTGGGCACAGGCCAATAGCTTATTTTGAAAAAACAACAATTGTTTGAAACTGAAATCAATTTCAGCATTTCAAAATGTTTTACTTCGCGTTCTTCCAAAATCACAAATCACATCGCCGGCCGCATGTGGTCCGCCTCTTGGTGAACCCTGGTGAGTGCAAAACGAGCCAAGCTTGGTGTACAGACATTAACCATTCTCATGCTAATGGGAACGCACTGTGATTTGATATGAACTGAACTTGATTATTGCTGTATTTATTTGTCATTCACAATTTCATTCAATTTCCACGTTTTTGCGAATTCAGTAATTCTAATTCTCATCTAATTTTGAAAAAGCTGTGTAGCCCTAATTCGAATCTAATATGGAAAAAATTTGTTGCTCTAATTCTAATTCTAATCTAATTCGAAAAAACTGTGTACCTCTAATTCTAATCTAATTTAGAAAAAAATGTGTAGCTGTAATTCTAATTCTAATCTAATTTGGAAAAAAATGTGTAGCTGTAATTCTAATTCTAATCTAATTTGAAAAAGATGAAAATTTTCTAGTTGTCCAAGTCTATTTGGCGCAGGGAAATCCAGTGCCAAGCCGCACGGTGCAGTCATAGTAGTTATTATGACGAATAATAGCCTGCTGGCATAAGAGGACAAAATCTCAAAAAAGAGGACAAAAGGGCGTCCTCTAAGGACACTTTCAAAAAAGTCAAAAAAGACGACAAATCCTCTTAAAAAAGGGCGCATGGTAATCCTAATCATTGGTTTATTAGCAAATTTATCAGTCCAATACACCACAAAGATGCGATACAATGAAAAGATAGGAAGGTTTCGACGCGACTTGGAGTAGTCTATGGAATCAGACACCCACCTTGGCCTAGGCGATGTAAAGAGGAGGCATGCACACTGAATAAAAAGTGAAGAAGATAGTATTGTATTGATAAGATACGACAGTGGTGCTTATAGCCTTATGAGGCTTTGTGCTCCACGACAATGGCAATTTCAACAGTTCAATACATTTTTTCTTCGCGACTTTTCTTGCTCTCTCTCTCTCTTCCACACGCATTCATTCTTCGAATCTTTGCCGCCTATTTCCAAGCTCGGCTTCGTACTTTCTGGGCTTTTGAAGTCACTGCAATCGCAGTGATTTTAATAGGAAACATACCCCGAATCTACCTTCTCCACCATATATAAAGCGGTCACCATTTTTGCCATGAAAACTGTTAAATAGTACTCCAAACAAGTTTGAGTATCTTGTTATTGACCCCATCTGGCCATTAGAAACCTGGATGAACGTCGAAAATGCGAAAAAAATGATGGGGCGGAGAATATAACCAATAGCCATCTGTGCATCTGCTGAATATTTAAACCACTCCTGAAAGTTGGCTCATTCTTTTTATCTGTGCACGAGGCTGTTACTTATTTTACCACGAATGTTACATGCTATGGATTGAAAACAATCCGGTTACGTGTTTCGATATGGTATATTTCAGCCTTGTATACTGTTGTAGCGGTAGAATCGATTGTGAGGTGTTGACTCTGAGAAGGAGGTAGTCTACAAAACATCTAAAATTCATCGCGGTTCTCTGTTGTGAAAATTGAAAGCCAATGGGAAGTTTTCCGACGTCACAATAAGATGAGGACCCATCGAAGTTATGGCGCATAAATGCGTGCTGACCGCATCGACGCAATATTTTAAAGGGATGTTCTCGAATGACACTTACGAAGCCAACACCGGCATTATTGACTTCCCCTCCGCAATGACTCCTGAGGTTACGAGGCAATGCGTCAACTTCATTTATTTGGGAACCACGGAGATATCTGCGCCAATAGCAAGAGGACTACTTGATGCTGCGGAAATGCTGCAGTTGCCTGAACTGCCTAAACCAGTGTTTCCCGAACTTTGTTGAGCTACCGCCCCCCTGGAAAACGAATAAAGTGCCAGCGCCCCCGACACTCCATTACCACACCTAAATCATGAAACGAAAGTTGTTCTGCATTTATTACAGCTAATAATGAAATGGATGAAGCTATCGTCATCCACGTCATATTGGGTTGGATGTTTTGTCATTCTAAAATTTCCAGTGTCCACTTCATTTAGGCCTGCTGTCAAGTCGGTTTATGCTGTCGTGAGTCAGAAACTTTGTCACGGCACTGAAAACACGGTCTATCAAATAAAATATGGGCGGATGAGGGCAACGACGAAAAAGTCAACCCGACTCCACTGAGAGTATTTATATGTGATTCAATTGTGTATCCACAACGATTAATTGGAGATATTCAACTCTGAATCGATCTCAAAATTGCTCTACACTGCAATATAATCAGCTACTTAATCATTTCATGCTCGGGAGCTTCTCAGAATGGATTGATTATCCAGTGAGGAATTTCTAATTGGAATATATCTTGGAATCAAATGACCATATCCTCATTTAATTTTCTGAGATGACTGATTTTTGTTTCACCATCAAAATCGGGTATTCTAGCTGGTAGCTCATGCAAGCTTGGAAATAGGAGCAGTTCACGTGTCGTAAAATTTCAGTAAGGTATCACGGGATCATCACGGAATCTGGACGGTGTCATTTACACCTTTATCAAGTTTCATCGTTACTATACAACGGATATATCCGACTCATAAATTTTTGATAATATGCCCGTCTAGTTGGAGCGATATCGGTTCTCGCAACCAGAACGCCGTGTCGAAGGCAGGGATATCTAGAAACTAGATATCCGGTCTATATATCCTTGGTCGAAGGCCACGGTCGCAGCACTTCGTTTGAAACAGAGAATAAAATCACTCAAGACAGTTTCACTTAAAAAGCCACCATACCTTGCAGTAAGCAATAACTGCTCAACTAATTCGTAGTTCTCACAGCACACAATGAACCGCGCATTGCAGAGATACTGCCGACTGCTAAATTAGTCCATTGATGGGCAGGATGAACAATGAACACTGTCAAGTAACGATGGCCTTTTCCGGTACTATACTGAATAAATAGACGAACGACCCTATATTGCCGTGACTGAATCGATTCTGCATTTTTACTTCGAATTTAGCTGCTTTATTAAATCAATAGTTTCAATACTATACGCAACAGATGCCTCCCAAACGCACACCGCCCCATTTGCTCTCAGTGACTCCCCTACCGCCCAATTTTATAGCCAGGGCCTCCAATCACCTATTTCATGGTCAGCGCCCCCTTCACGCTGGCGAACGCCCTCAAATGGGCACTGGGCCAACTTTGGGAACCACTGGTGTAGCCTATCTATATTATTTGTTGGCTTTTGTTTTTATTAGGTCATGCAACAAATTATTTCATATGTTGGAAATTTGAATCATCGTATTACTGAAGTTACGGTCTAAAACACTGGTTCCAAACCTTTTTGGATGTCGGAGCCTTCTTTCAAACTCTGGAGTACGTATGGGGTCGCAAGTAAACACTCACGGGTTACGTATAACCATGATTTGAAGGTCGCTAGACTACCTCTGGATCTCACCATCCAGCTAATTCAAAAGCATGCACTTAGACTCCTACAGATTCTATATCAGTTATTTTAACATTGATAGACGCAGATAGCTCTTCTTACATTCAAGCACCTGATGCACAAGTTGAAGGGGGATTATACGCTGAGTAATACTGGTAATATTGCAATTTATGCTTGACTATGAGCCGTTACGTTGATGTCAGTAAAGTTGTGTCGCAATTTACTGTTCACAGAGACGACCTATGAACGTCTCTGACCAGCATAACTCAAGATACCGGTATATCATTCAGTGTTGGGATCAAGTCACTACCTTCGAGTCACGAGTCATTTCGAGTCATTGCACATTTTGACTCGAGTGAAGTCAAGACAATCGATTTTCAAAGGTGACTCGAGTCAAGTCAAGTCACTCGATTTTTGGAGGTGACTCGAGTCAAGTCGAGTCAAGTCGAGTCAAGTCGAGTCAAGTCACGAGTCAAGTCACATTTCAAGTCAAGTTGCCCTTTCGAAGTATTAGGCATGCTTAGGACATGGCATTTTGCTAGCTGTCTGAAATAGCCTACAGATGAGTATGGTCATTGATTTTGAACCGATGAACGAATATAAGTATAATTGCATAGCCCCGGTTTATATAGTTGCCAGCCAAAATAGAGAATGAGAAAAGAATTGATAAGATGCAATACATTACCCAGTTATAAATTGATGTGTCACAATTCGAGCCTGCGCCAATAGTTGAGGACGATATAAACTATATTCAAATTCAATTTCAATAAAACAAGAGGTTTGGTTAAGGTAAGAACAGAGAACAGAAATATACATTTTGCGATTAGATTACTTTACTATGCTTGTTTACTATACAACGTAAGGTAAGCTGTATGCTTCGATCAATTCGATTGCGGTCAATATATTTGTGAGATAACAATGGAGGCCCAGTAAAACGCACGATCATTAAATGATTGGTCGCTCTCACGGGTTACACCAGCGTTTGGCTGGCGAACAATCCGAACATATGCAAGATACAGTGATTTTTATCGACACCGATTATACTTGATGACTTGAAATTGACTCGTGCATTTTGCTTCGAGTCACGAGTCAATCCACATTTCTGATGCGCCAAGTCAAGTCAAGTCATTTTAGCAAAGTGACTCGAGTCAAGTCAAGTCATACGAAAAAGGTGACTCGAGTCATCCCAACACTGATATCATCGTCATATATTGTTTTATATCATCCATGCGTTTGACGCTATAGTCTGCAAGAATGCTCTTTCCCCGTATTCAGAAGCGGCCTTGGGCGGCTTTAGACATAACTAATATTCCCTATTTTAGCATTCATGTACATACATAGATCATAACTATAAGTTTTTGTTGCAGTTAAATTCATAGAAAATTGCATTTATTTTTCACAAAAGTTGCAGTAAAAAGTTAAAAAGTTGCATTTATTTTTTCACAAAAGTTTCACTAAAAGACCGCATTTTGGTCGGTTGACTAAAAAAAAAGGCCAACTTCCCAGTTCCACTCCCGAAATACAGTTTTCCATCAACATTCTCCATTGGTTGACTAAAAAAAAGGTCAACTTTCCGGCTCAGCTCCCGAAATACCCGTTAGAGCGTTACTTCAGTGCTGATTTACGGTATTTCAGTCGAATTTGGCCGTGTATTTCACCAAAATTCTCAAAAAACAGTTACATAATCAAGCGATCTATTTAGATATAGGCCTACTGCCAAATATTTCCAGTAAAAAGTTGATCGGAAAAAACTATCATGAAAAATCGAAAAAGTTGCACTATATCATTCATTCAAACATCTTAAAACAGCATTCCACATAATTTCCGAGTATTTAGGAAGCTGCAGGAAGCTGTAAAAAAAGATGCAAAAGTTGCAAAAACTTGCCCTAATCATAACTATTCATAGAAGCAAACAAAAATTGTCTACTATAGTTTTGTGGCATATTCAGAGGTCAATCAGAGGGAAGCTTGGAGCCGCGGTTAGGAATCACTGATCTGAAAGATTTTAGGGAATAAATTAACAATAAGAGGGTATTGCTTTGGGTAAGTCTCAGAAAGCAACAAACTCACAGTACTCGAATCCGAATCGAACATCAATTTCCGTGATTTAAGTTGAGCAGTCATAGCCGATTTTAGAGTGGGGGCCTACGTAAACTTTACATCCTCATGACTAAGATATATCTTATCAACGATGATTATCATTTTGCTAATTTATATACCTTGAGTTTCAAAACCTTGAATATCCACCAATACAAACCGGTGTTATGCATGGCCAGTCGCGCTCCGTGCAAAAACAAGGAATGCCTGTGAAGCAGTGATAGAACCGCACTGTTCACTGACATATATTTGAACTCTTCGTGTCTGTATTATTTTGATGCCATTAAAATGACACAACGATTCGTATTCGAATCGAAATTGAACCACTCAGATACTCGACTTTCCGGTTTCCCCAGCCCCAGAGCAATTTACTTCTTGTTGCATTTTTCCTGGCCTTCCTTAAAGCTTGGCAAGCAAATTCAGTGCTGGTCCCGCACAAGGATAGATAGGAAGCATAACGAAATATATCCTGACTACAGGGTTGTAATGACGCGAGTCATGACTCGAATCGCTTTTTGATGACTCGACTTGACACGAGTCATTTCTTCAAATGCGTAAAGGACTCGACTTGTACTCTGGAGTCATTGTGCATGACTCGAACCAAGTCATATGACTAGAGACTAGGACGGCAAAGACAGACATTTCATTGTAACTTCGAAGAATAGTAAAGTCACCACATTACTGGTATTTCGTCTAACAGTCCTGATACTTGGAAGCAATGTTCCCTCTAAGCTGCGCACGTGCGCAAATGCGCAGTGCTTTCACTGTCTCTACGCACAGAAAATCTAAGTTGCGCACAAAAAATCCGAAGTGATGACCTTTTTTAGTCGTTACGCACTGTTTTCCTAGAGTCTGCGCAGTGATTTGGCGAGTGTGCGCAGACTCGTCAAAAATTAGAGGGAGCATTGCTTGGAAGATAAGCCATAAACTGTTAGGACTGAGGATTTACGACATTATGAATGCGAGCCATTCTGTATCACTCGAGCAGAGTTGAAAGAAGTGGTTTGAACCGGATTGAACTCAAAACTGAACAGTGAACAGTGAGCACAATGACTTGGACTCAGACTCTATAGTAGGGTTGCCATACGTCCGGAATTTCCCGGACATGTCCGGAATTTCACTGAAAAATCTGTGTCCGGGAGGAATTTCTAAAATATGCCTAAATGTCCGGAATTTTAAAGGCTTCAAGCAGGCTCAATTTTTTTTCGTAAATCAACATAAACAGTATTATTTTCAAGCAGATTTACGCTATTCAAAATTTTTCATCGCGAGTTAATGCAACGTATGTAGATATTAGTATGGGCGCCTGGCACTACTCTCGCCGAAAATGCAATCAAAATAAATATAAATAACTATCACTTACTGAAATAAGTCTGATTGTAACCGCAATTATAAGATATAACGGTACATTCTTAGAGTTGGTTAAATTCGAGAGACCATTATGGCACGCGTAACTTATTGCCGATAACAACCACTATTTCCAGTCCAGACATGAACCATAAGAATTTACAGTGTAGCTACATTTAAAATGCTGCCATGCTAGAATGGATGAAAATGGTTTCATGTTATGCGGGGGAAAAGTTTGTTGCTGTTGTTAATGTGAAGCGGTGTTCTATCACTCGGACACTTGGTGTTTTGACGTGGATCTTGTATTATGATAATGAACAAGATCTAGAGCAGGTGACTCGAGTCATCACAACCCTATCGCTATGCAAGAAACAGAACTTCTTGTTGTTGTCTATAAGTTTAACTGTATTAACATATTTGATAAAAATATAGCCTAATTCGCATGTTTGGTTTACCGTTTGGCTATTCAGGAAAATGAAGAATCATTGTAGATTGCACCAATTCTATGTTTAAGCCGATATCAGGCAATTTTCCACTCGCAAATTTAAATTATTTACCCCCGTTTGTTTGAAAGCAATCTGATAATTGCCATAACCTTTAGTTAAATTCCTAGAATCGACAATCTCACCCCTAAATGGAGGGAAACGTTGATGTTATTGTCGGTGCATTCTTTAAAAAAAACATGCAACGTCTTTGGAATTGTTCTGATTGCAATATTGTATATCTGTTACGTTTTTGCAGCATAATATGTGTATACCTGATCTCCTATGAAATATGGCTCCAAAAATATGTTCCTTCCATCCACGATTCATGCTCGATTCCATGAATGTATTGAAAAACAAAGAACAGGTTTGTGACATCACATTAGTTGCTGGCGAAGACGAAATCAAGGTTCATAAATTTGTGTTGATAGCCGCGTCGGAATATTTTTACGCCATGTTTTCGAGTGATACAAAAGAGTCAAAGACTGGAATTGTCTCATTCCCTGATACCCCTGGGGATGTTGTGAAACAATGCATCAACTTTATTTATACCGGGAAAGTTGATTTTACTTTGGATCACATCACTGATTTCATCAAAGCATCGGATTTCTTTTGCCTCCATGATTTGACGCATCTCTACGTTGAATTTCTTTCCGAGAATGTCACCGTGGAAAATGTAGCGGAGATGCTATCGGTGGCTCTAGTTTATCAGAAGGAACTTTTGAAAACCACCATTCAAATCTTTTTTCGGGAAAATCTAAAGGCATTTGTTGAGTCACAGGAGCTGCAGTCATTACCAAAAGATAACTTCCTTTACTTGCTGTCTCTTGTGAAAAACTGGGGTAAGAAATATGAAATATTGAAATGGAATGCTGTAGCGAGCTGGATCAAGTACGACATGGATAGACGAAAAGGCGTCTTTGATGATTGCTTCCAGTCAATTGATCTGACATTTCTTCCCCAGCAATTTATACGAGAAAATGTTGTTCCTGAGACGTTGGTGACTGATTCGAGGAAATGTTTGCACAAAATAGTGTGTCGTGATTATGCATTGGAAAAAAATCCGAAAGTGCCACCGGCTTGCAGTGAACAGGTGACTGGCATCATATCATGTGATAAGAAGTCTAGGACGGTGTACAGTTACAGCCTAATGGAAGAGCAATGGTCGGTAGTTATCAAACTTCCTCCGGTTATAAAAAGTGATTGCCTTGATGTTGTTGAATATACAGGAATGATATATGTCACAACCGGCAATTCCCTCTTCAGTTACGATGGATTTGAATGGAAAAAATTGTACGAGAATGATTCGAAGGAAGAATACAACAGGTGTATCAAATGTGGAAAATACATTGCGATGGTCACAAAAGGACAAGCAGTCCTATATGAAATTGGCGGTGGCAAGTCAACATCAATTAAAATCGAAAGAAATGGACTATGGAGTAGTAATACATTTGCTGTTAGGAGTCTCGGAGAATGCATTTATGTCATTGAATGTTTTAATAATAAGCTTGCTTTTAAGATCAATCTGAGAACCTTGCAATGTACCCAGATTTCATCGATGCCAATTTCAGTCACGGAGGGATCTGCATTCGGTTATAACGGGATTGTGTACTGTATGTTATCAGTAACAATTTTATGAAAGTTGCGTTTTACAATGATATAAGAAAGCAATGGGAAGTTATTCCAGGTCTCAGCATTGGAAAATGCTACTCGGGATGCAAAGTTCATATCACAGACAAGTTGTATATATATGGAAAGCAATTGGGAACAGAGATAGGTACTGTAGAACTGGAAAAATTCGTAGTGTCTGAAAAAGATAAGCAAGCTCCTACTACGAAAGATGTGGATATGAGTGTTTGTTGCCTGTCATTTTCGAAATGATGGGTGCTTATTTTTGACCAGTGATTTTCGGCTTGTGACATATCTGAATGTTGGAAGTGTTTCATTTGCAAATTAGGACACTATAGTTTGAACGTGGTTGCCTCAATGAACTTGACTAATTTCCTGCAAATCAGTTTCATGATTTTTTTCAAATAGTAAGCAATATCTTTTTCCAAACTACATCGCCGACCCTTCCGAGATGAAAATTTGTAAAAAAACATAACTCTCCCTTTCGGCATACCTGAAACACAATGTTTTGACATGACAAGGCCACAAAAATTATCACCGTAAATACTATTACCGTATATTAGAAAATGGTCGAAAAAAGAGTGGATTTACATCGCTTCTAGGAACTGAGGAAAATTCCGTGTGCATCGGTCTTTCGGAAACCTATCAATCTAACCACCTAGGTTATTAAAATCTGGAAAAAAATCCGTACAAAAACAGCTCTACTGCCTGTAACGCAAGTAGTAGTACAGATCGCTCGTGACCTGCAATTGTTTCTTATGGGCCCTCTGGTGATTTGCCTCGAAATTCGTGTTCGTGATGGTACCCTTTAGCCCCCCCCCTATCGCTTGTGATGTGCCATTCTTTCTTATGAATTGTTTCTGATGAATTGCTCTTGTGCTGATCAAAATCTTAAAGTGAAACCTCGTAATGTACATTTCACACATTCGACAGGGTGTGAACAGAGTTTAACACGGAATAAATGACGCCGCCCGGAGTCCAAAGTGGTATTTTCGTACTGTGTAATGTGCGTATGTTTCAATTCGATGTCGCAAATTCCGACAATAAAGTATTGTACCGGTTGTTAATCAGCAAACGAAATTGTTGTTTCATCTTTAGTCTTGGTTACTGGAAACAATTACATTTGTAAAATATTCTCTGATATCCGCGATACGCAGAGTAATTTGTACCAAATTGGCGAGGAGGGGCCTAGGTAAACCTCCAGCACTTAGATATCGGAATTCGGATGTCGACCTCGGTCGGACTCGAACGTGCTCCCATTGGTGTTGCAGTCGCGGACTATACCACTGTGTGAATAATCCGACAAACACGAGGTCAAAATTCTCAACATTATTGATATTAGTGATTACCATGGTTACAGACTTTGAATAATATTATCCTGATGTCAAGGTGACAAATTACAATATTCTGATACGATTCAACTTCACTTGTACCGCGAGTGAGATTTCAAGTTGGTAAATTAACACATTGATTGAATATTATCATGATTCTTATGACGCAACTAAAGTCAACCCTACTCTAGAAGCGTGAAAACATATAGCGACTGTGTGAAAAATCGTAAACGGAGTTGAAAGTTGGTCAAGTCAAGTAATATTTAGTTTCAAAAAGAATAAACTCCTAAAAAGATTAGAGTTATACCGACAAGTGATAATTTTTTGGTATTCAAGTCGTCGCCGGTGCGGTTCTGTTATTCGTTACCCTCGTGAGCGCTCGTAGGATTTTACAATTATTTTACACCTATTTGAGTATGCGGTAACCTCACAAAGGATTAGGGTTAGGACGGAAATAAGTGACAATTTGTTGGTATTCAAGTTCCCGCCGGTGGCGGTTCTGTTATTCGTTACTTATTATACTTATTATTTTTCCAGTGAAAGCGGATTCTGTGACAACTAAATACCTAAATATTACCTTGTGAGTGATCGGTATGGCTATGACACCAAGTATTGAAAGATGACTATGTATGAGGTGTTATCTTGTGAGAGAGTGATCGTAGGATTTTACAAATATTTCACACCTTTTTGAAGTGTTAGTTTGTGAGCGCGGTTCTTGTCGGTTTACCAAAATATTACCATGCGATTAATTCCTAGATTTAGCAAACTATTTCACACCTTTTTGAAATGTTAGTTTGTGAGCGCGGCTATTGTTGGTATTCAAATCGCCGTCTACGCCGGCTCTGTGGTAAACTATTACCAAATATTACCTTGCAAGTGATTCCTAGATTTAGCAAACTATTTCACACCTTTTTACTGAAAGTACGACATGCCGTCGCAGCCTATACCCGAAAGTACGAATCACCGCCGAACCCATAGGAATAACGATATATTGGTGTCACAATCACCGTAAACGTTAGGATTAACTTGAATCGTTCATATTCAGTAATTTTGAATATGCATATTAGGTAATGGTGTCACTCATTCTGTACTTGATATTCAACACCACTTCTTCAGAGATCCCTATACCTGTAACGTTAGTACACTACCAAGAACGGCAGGTCATCAACACGACGTATACCTGAGAGGGTGGCATCACCCACGAGATGGCAGGTCATCAGCGATAGGGACTCGAAAAGGGTGGGGTCACCAACACGAGTTTTCACGGCAGGTCACGAGCGAGCGCTATACCTGAAAGGGGTCACCAGAGGGCCCATAAGAAACAATGGCACATCACGAGCGATAGGGGGGTCTAAAGGGTACCATCACCAACACACGAGTTTCGAGGCACATCACCAAATGGCCCATAAGAAACAATTGCAGGTCACAAGCGATCTATACTACTACCAACGCAGCGCATAGGTCTGTGTGTGTCTTACATTCCCCGTATGACGTTCTGCTGTACGCTGCTAGATATCCTTCCTCAAATGACCGGGCTCAAAGTAAGTGAATCGTCGGCTTAACTCAACATATCACGATGCCTGTCTCGTAGAAGTACATGCAGATTCTGTTGTTTACCGTCCTCATGATGTAGTGTTTTTTGAACTCAATGCAAATTTGAATGTGCATGTGTAATTGTGCATATTATTTTTGAACAATGCATATATATATATATTTGACACCTGTAACACATCTTATCTATGTTTCTCATGGCAACCAAAGATATGCCTATTATGACAAGTCCTATCAGGGAAGCGAGTGGCGCAGTTGGTTAAGCGCCAGCGTCACGTCAACAATGGTGGTGGTTCGATTACCGATTCGGACTAATTACTATGTGTCGGAGGTTCTATGGCAGTGGTTCCCAACCTTTTTATCCTAATTCCCCACTTCCGATTTATTCCGAGCCTAATTCCCCACCTAAAATCTCTATGTCCATATCTACCCTTTAAAGTGCTACCTCCAATAAAATTCTGCGAGCCTTTGCTTACGTGCTATTGGTGATTGCTAATATCCCCGGAATTGATCAGCACACAATAAAATGCAGCGGTGAACTGGTAACCGTAAACGCGCCACCGTAAATATATGTATCTCCCCCGGCGCGCAGCCAACAGAAAAATAGGAGGGGTTTGAAAAGTTTCCAAATATTGCGGGGTAGCATCAATTTTCATGAGTATTAAATGCCGAGTAATACATGGGTCGGTTAAACTTCCTGGTGTTTACGAACTTATGCGTGCTATATATATATATATAAGCCGTCGTTAACTACACTTTCGCACAATACTAAAAGAACTTGAAATAACATAACTATGTAATTTCATTTGTAACGAGTCCGAATGTGCTATCAATTAGCGAGTCCACGATCTCACTTGAATACATATTCATTGTTCAGCAATATGAGCTCTATTACAACGAATCATAATTTTTCTATCACTACGTTTCGTGACCGATGATGGTGTACAAATGAATAAAACTATTCTGGAGATCGCGTGTTGCTATCCAGGCGATTCTCGCTAATTGGAGGCGCTGATAATATGAATCGCTGAATTGCAAATAAGCTATGAAATATTCGGTCGGCATTTCAAAACGACATTTAATAAAGGAGAATATTACTGTAAAGATTTTTTCAAAAGTGAGTCTATTCCCTACCAGAAATCCCGAAATTCCCCACCAGTGGGGAATTCCCCACCGTTTGGGAACCACTGTTCTATGGGCTCCTCATCGCCGACCTCACTGCAGTCGCAGTGACTTGAAAAGCACAGTGGGCCCAGCTATAAGTCGGCAGCAAAAAGAGACGATGATAAAGCGCGCGTGACAGAGACCGCTTGAAGAGAGTGCCTGAGAGAGTGCAAGAACGAACATTCAAGAGACAAAGAAATGCATATTCATTGTACTGTATAACTTGTAATGCCGTGGAGCACGAAGCCTTAAACAGGCTATAAGCACCACTGATGTGAATGATATTAATAATAACAAGTCCTATCAGATATTATTTTAATTTGATAGATAACAATGTTGGGAATACATCAGAGGTGGTCAAATTAGTCAAGAAAGCTACTCAAGTAGAAGTAGAAGTAGCGACGAATGAAATCTACTCAAGTATGAGTAGAAGTACTTCTTCCATAAGCCACCTAAAACTACTTGAAGTAGAAGTAAAATTGACTGACTTTAAATCTATTCAAGTAAGTAAGTAGTTTTGAAAACAGTCTTAATTCGTCTGCATGGACTGTCAAAAGCTGCAAATTGAGCTATGTGGTGCGGAGAGCTTGATTCGTTTTGATGCATCCATGGAGGTATCAATTTTCGACAGAATAAGCATTCTTTCGTATAATGGGATGCAAATTAGAGTATTGGTATAAAAATGCCATACTAACCCTTTGTTTTCAAGAAGACCCCGTTTCAGAGAATATCATTGCATGGCGCCCTACCCCATATTATAAGTCCCCAAGTTTCGGCGAAAATCAGTTCGGAGAAGTTGCATCGGATACGGTTTCAACACTTTGCGCGATTAGTATAAAAGTTAATAACAAGTATTGTGGATTGTAAAAGTTATATTTAGTGTGGCTTTATTTTCGGAAAATAGAGGCATTACTACTCTTGCTTTTATGCTTCAACATGTATATTCGGCAGACAAAAGAGCTGAAAGTAATTAGAACTCAAAGTATGATACTCGGAATTGAAAGTGAAATATTTATTTCATGTCTTTTGTCCATAAAGCTTCAAAGGTGATCTGCCAAAACAGGTGTAACGTTCAAAAAAGCCGGATTTTCCAGATTGGCAGGACACGTCATGGGCTGCTAGATTACGATATGATAGATAATTGCTAGTTTGCGAAACGGTATTTTCAAATGTTATGGTGGCGGTGGGCCATATTTACTGTGATGAAATATTTGATAAGGGCGACAATGCGGTGTGAGCGGAACCAAGCAATCCTGTACCTAAATTATATTCACTGATACTTTCGTGACAACATATTTGTCATTCCATAACTACTGTGTTCGAAGCGCAACAAAATTTCCGGGATTTACTTGACTTTTATGAATATTAAATGTTGGTACTCCGTGAAAACAGCCCCGAAATTCCTCAGGCTATCTTTCGTATTGGGAGATTAGATTACTTCTACTTGACAAACCGCAAATAGCGAAAAGTAAGTAAGTGGATCACAAAATATTACGAAGTAGAAGTAGAGAAAATCAGATCTACTTGAGTAAGTACCAGAAGTAGAGGAAAACTACTTGAGTACTCCCAAAAAGTAGAAGTACTTCGTTACTGACCATCTCTGAAATACATACCTAAAAATTGAAGTTAGTTCCGGTACTTTGCAGTGATGAGCGAATATTGATTTCTGAGAAACCGAATCCGTTCGATAGCTTAGTCCAGGGGTTCTCAACTTCCCTTGCATAACGGGCCGCATTTTAACAGCAAAAGACGCTGCGGGCCGCAGAACAATATTACCATGTATTTGTGGGCTAATATTAAATTTAGGCTACTCTAGCCTAATTACCAGCCGTATACGGTTATTTAGTACATTTTTATGCATTATAAAGTAATAATGGACAGCGTTCGTAAGTTTGCAGCTGCTGCTTGTTGTGAGAATATATAGTATAGGCCTATCTTCTAGCGGCGCAAGTAAATCTTTTCATGGAGGGTACATTGCATTCGTTGCCAAGTCGGTATATGCAACTTCGAACCCTACCACCAGAGAACCGAACTCCCTGTTTCAATGCGTGAGCGAGCAAGTATAAATTACGGTAACTTTTGCGTTACAGAGGCCATTATCACAATGAGCTCTGAGTGATATGAGAAGAAGTGGCATTCCGGGCCATTTCTGTGCAAACCAATCACCCCTTAGCATTTCCTTCCATGCCTGGAGCAGAAGCCGGCTTTGCCAAGTCGATATTTTTCGCTGGTCCCCTCCCCACGTTTGCCCAGCCAGCATTTCCTCTGCATATATTATGCCAAGTCGGTGGATTCGTCCGAGGCTGGGTTAAAGTAGTATACGCGGCAACGTGTTTCAGAACATGCGATAAAAGATCGACTGGCAATAATGTTACTCGTCTGGTCACGATTGAATCGGACGACTGTATCTTAGAAATTTGTCAGGTGATGTTGCCCTTGCCGCTAAGTTCCGGAAACAGCAAATATTCGCACATAATGTTAAGGTTTTATTGAAATCACACCTTCTATAGCACATTTCTTGGGTTTAGCCATATTCTAAGCAATTTTGAACGATACGTCTGTCACGTAGTCGGCAATCTCAACAACTGTTCGCATCGCGTCAAACACTCTTTAAAAGTGTAGGCCTACTACATAGCGGGATTCTCTTGAATCCGATTCCAGCCTAATACCGATTCAAAACAATAACAATCTGAAGTCGAGCATATATCAAGAAACGCCCCATTAAAGCAGTGGTTCTCAATCTCTTTTAGACACGCCCACCTTTTTGAAAGGGAAAAAATTTCGAACCCCCTAACGTCATATAACAAAATGCAACCAGAATGCTAGGAATACAAACGGCTAGTTTGATGGCATGGAAGGTTATGACTGTTGATGGGATAATTCTCAAATATGAAACCAGACTATACACGGTGAAATAACTATGAATTGGAGATAAATTGCGGGCAGCGCGAACATTTTTTTTCAGTCGACCTCATTTTCGCGCCCCCTTCAGATCCTTTCACGCCCCAAGGGGGCGCGCGCCCCAGTTTGAGAACCACTGCATTCAAGAAATCAAAAGAAACAGAGACGGTACGATAAAAGTGCTAAGAACCAAAATTAATTTGTAACAATACCGTGTCAGTAGTACTTGCGTTATAATGAAAGATGTCGCGGGCCGCAAAATAATCGTCTGTGGGCCGCATGCGGCCCGCGGGCCGTGGGTTGAGAACCCCTGGCTTAGTCTCTTATGAACTATCCGTGTGAATCCGAACAATCCCAACCGAAAATCCATGCGAATCCGACTAAGGCCTAACAGAATCCGGAAAATCCGAATCGAATAACTTTTCCGAAGAATCCTAATTTTACAGCTGATCTGCGAGTAGTTGTTAATAAGGCTAAGGTTAGGGTTAGCTGATATATATTTGCTGGGACATAACAAATTTAGAGTGTTACCAGTCCTGTCAGAACGTGTTTGATGTTTGTGTTTGGTTGTCAAGCTGACGATTTATTCTTTTGACTTGAAATCACGTCACGTCTGGTCAAAACTATCCAAAAATATCCGAAGGAGAAGTTACAACTATCCGAAAATAGCCGAAACAAAATCCGCGACAGAATACAAATCCGATCCTACTGTCTCAAAATTGTGCAAAATTCGGTCCGAACCCTATCTGAGTCTGTCCGATGATCATCACTGGTACTTTGTCGAACACCGTCAGAGGGAGTTGCAACCAAGTCACACGGTTCCGATTCACAAGCCAATCTCACTCTTACAGTTTTGACTCCAGTCTAATCTAGTCATTTTCAATTCACCACCGAGTCCAAGTCAGTGAGTAGAAAGTCGAGTCCGAGTCATTGTGTTGTGACTATAGAGTAGGGCTACCATATTTTTGTGAAGCAAATCCCGGACACTCGTTAGCGCCCACTAGCGGATGTTAAAATGAGGTGTACCACATTGACCGTCAATATGACGTCACAATAGCAAATCATTGCCCATCGACTGTATGCACTAAACAGGAATGGAGTGGAACATAGGTCATGAATCGGGCCATCTGTAGTGTGGGTTCTGGTGATTGCTACTTGCTAGGGTCTACAATAGATTCCTCTACGTGCCGGATGATATCATCTGGCGGGCCGTGTCTGGCCTGTAGGATTGTGTTTGAGAGCCCTGCGGTTGGTGCGGTTATCTGTTTAAGTGTTTTAATCAGGTCCGAAAGAACATTTTTCTCCCCTTCCCCCTTCCGTCCAAAAAAGTACTGATCTTGGGGCCACCATAGGATAGTCGATGTTACTTGTTGGGCACTTACTATATGCATTTGGCTGTTAAATTTTATGTAAGAATTCTCTCAATAATATTGATTCTTCCATATATTAGGCCAATGTAAAAAGCACCAACAGGTTGCACATCCGGTGATTTCCAGCCTATTATGGTCGCGACCTCATTTCCCATTTGAAAATGATCCGTGGCATAGCTCAAGACTTGATAAGGGGATTACTAAAAAAATTCAGCTTGCCCAAACTTATCTAACGGCATAGGAAGCCGATTACGTCCAACATCATCGCGATCCCCAGATAATGGCGAACGACCGCAAGATTTGGAACCCCTGTCTGTGACCGATAAGCATCCAATCGACCTTAATAATTAATTAGACAGAACGTTTCTCATGACGTTGCAGCCAATTCCACTCTGGATTCAAGTATCTCACGATAATACCGTGCTCTAACAAAAACAAAATCATTTTAATCTATTCAACCGTTTACTGCGTAGCTACGCTGTAAGTTGCTATGATTCAAGTTTCTCACTGCCATGACAAGCCCTGTCAAGAACAAATCATTTTCATCTATTCAAGCATAACAAGCGTTCACACAGCGTAGTTACACTGCTAGTTGTTATTAGTCAAGTATCCAGGCATCTCGGTCCCCAATTTTCCTCCGTATGAATATAATTGGTCTGCGATATGAGCTTTGCATCCGTCAATGTATTTGATGGCGAAACCCCGAATATATGGCCATTTCTTTGTTACATCATTGTAAAGTACTTCATCTGAACCATGACTGATGGCATACACACTACACCAGGGGTCTCCAACACGCGGCCCGCGGGCCGCATGCGGCCCGCGAGGTCCTATTTTGCGGCCCGCGACCTGATTTGAACATATTTCAGAAAAACGCTTAGTAAATCATTTTTAAACGCTGAAAATTATTTCAATTGAAACATAATGTTGTTGTTGTTCGAAGTAAGCCATTACACTGTGCCCAATATCACTATTCCTTACTAGTTGATACGGCTTCGACATGGTAATATCATTCCATGGATGAAGAATTTGCTGGTACGAATGGGCATAATATTGCCTTGACGTGCAATGGCCCACCACTGCCAAGACTGAGACGCGTGAAAAACGACTTCGGGCTCTCCAAAAGACCATGCTTTACGAGGAGATAGTTGTTTAGCAAGTAGGCCTACCGTGTCTAGCTAATCCAAATATTGATTCTTTAATCCAATGGTGGCCAATCTGCGGTAGTAGAAGGGAAATTATGCGGCTGTCGACACTTTTGATAACAACCCTACGTTTTCTAAGATACCCCCTGCATCAGCTCTATCGGTGAATCTGATCACATTGGCCGAGAAAGGATAAATATTTTATAGTAATATGTGAAACCATACGAATATTGACGAAATTCACTAATAAACATGAAAAATTTTTCGCGCTTCGCGCGACTACAGACCGGGGTGTCCTGTGGCTATTACAACATAACTACTAACGATTTCGGTCCGCATAGTAAGCCGATGTGCATAAATTGATTAGTTCGGAGTGTACCGGCAATGGACATGGACAGTTTAACGTGGGCATTTGGCCCCAGCTAGTTTATCACGACTATAACAACCGGTATGCGGCCGCAGGCTACATGAGTAATCGAAAAGCGGCCATGAAGAGCAAAAATGTGGGCCACCCCTGTTTTAGCGGCTACAGAGTGTCAGGTATCGTGTACAGCTCATAGTTCAAAATATAACGAAATTGGAAATTGATGATCATGATACTTTTGTTGTATTTGTGTTTGTTCAATAAAATATTATTTCTTTTGTGGTGACTATAACCGTCGCCCATGTTAGAGAGCACAGCATTGTAATAACGAAGAGTTATCAGATGTGGTTGCTGAACTGCTTTGCCTACTTTTATATCGATATTGATGTCCTGCGGCCCGCGGCATCTCGGCATTCGGAAAAGTGGCCCGCGACCCATTTTGAGTTGGCGACCCCTGCACTACACAGTCTCATTGAACCCAAATATACACACTCTTGACTTTGACCAACACCACTTATTGGTAAGTTTAAAATCCGGAAACACTGCATGGTTCTCAAGCTTATCTCAAAAGCGATTTTCCGTGATAAGTTATGAGTACTTGCCACCAACGACATACATACACTTCCGTTTACTCGCAACAGAAAAGTTATACCAATAAGTGTCAGTAATTCTTAATTTGATATTAATTGATGACAATTTTCCAATGCCGATTTCGTACATGACTAGGCCTACACATTTTCCTGTAACCATCAACACATATTTCTCACATCCAATACATCTGTTATATTGTTCGCGAGAATTGTTCTCATATAACTTTGTCCATACGACCAATCGACCATACTTTCCATTGAAACTAAAGGTTGCATTCCCAGTTGTAATATAAACGATTCCTTTATACTCAACTACATCAAGGCATGCGGTTGCAAGACCTGTAGGAAGTTGCGTAAACACAGACGGTTCCTCTTCAATCAGGCTGTACCAGTACGCTAATCCAGTTTTACTATTGCAAATATTATTCCCGTTGACTTGTCATTGGGAACAATAGGTGCGTTGCATAGTTCCCCGCAAAAAAAAAAACAAGTATATCACATACTTTTGCCATCAACTTCTCTTATTCAGATACCAACGGTTCACTAATAACGTGATTCTTGAGAAATTGGAGAGGGAGAAAAGAAAGCTCAATTGTGACTAATAAATCCACAAATGCATCTTTTCTTTCGCCCAACTCATCTTTGACCTAGGTAACGACGGCATGCCTTTTCAACATTTCAAATTCCTTTCCGCAGTTCGGTTTGGTTTATTATAGGAGCGGGCAACATACAGCCCGCGACGGTATATTGAGCGGCTCGCGGACAGCTTCCAATCTTACATGATTACGTGGCCCGCGGCTCGAATCTACATGCATTTGTGTGCAAACGTTTTGGACTATGAACGGTAACAAGAAATAGTGGCGTTTCCAATCTGACTTATGCTCGCATGCAGTCTTTACTATAGTGCAGATCATGGACCGGAGCCGGATTGGATATCCGGCCGGACTTTTACAATTTTGACCGGACCGGATCGGAGCCGGATCAGTACTTTTTCTGTTACGGCCGGAGCCGGATCGGAGTCGGATCACTACTTTTTTGATCCGGCCAGAATCTTTATGGATAAGCATAACTTTTATAACTATATAACTACCAACCAACCACACGTAAATAACCACCAAGCCAGTGTGAGCATAAACGGGGCATATTTATAAATTCACGGAACTTCCGTACCGAATAGGGCCGGATTTCTGGCCAGACTTTTTCATTTTTGACCGGAACCGGATTGGAGTCGGATCAGTACTTTTCCTGATGGGGCCGGAGCCGGATCGGAGCCGGACCAGAGAATTTGTCGATCCGCTCATCCGCACTACTTTACTAAGGGTTTCTACGTTCAACATGCATCCAGAGTTCAAAGAAGTTGTTGACAACTTTGATCGAACAAGCCATCTGCGGTACAGAACTTCAGAACAACGTGAAAGAATAACTTCATATTGTTAATTTATTCGCTAAAAGCTTTTCGGCTGACACTCATCAGTAGCGAACGTCAGTAATAGGGTGAAACAAATTCGAAATGTAGGAACTATTTCGTCTGTATTACGTAATAATAACATAAACAAAGCTAGTAGACAGGCGAGATACGGTAGTAACGATACAAAACAAACGTTAACGAGTACATATTCGGTTATAAATAACCGGAGATAACAACACAAAATATTAATGAAATATTCCAAGAGTGTAGAGGCGCTCCTTCTGGCGACAGAGAATCGGCTTTCGCAGCTTTATGATTGTAGACTTCAGGACCTTCAAATGAAAAAGAGAACGACCACGAACAACTATAGAAAATGGACTGTCATTGTAATGATTAGCACATTCTGGATGGGATAAGAGATGCTGTCCGATAGCCGAATGACAACTAGTAACTTGATCATAATCAAGCAGTGTTTTAACAGACTGGGATGATGGAGTTGAAGAAACATTACTTATTCAAATTTGCCGTGGGACATGTTGGGGAATTCTTTGCTGCAAGCGCTGAGACGTGCGAATTACATACGGACTATCGCATCGGCACTTGTACCCATGTCCGGCCTGTCAACTGGAGAAGTTGCCCGCCGATGGTTTATTAGCATTTTTCGTCGGTTCAGTAGGCCTACACCACAAAATTGCGACACAATGAAAAAATAGGAAGGTGTCGAAACGACTTGCAGTAGTCTACGGAATCGGATACCCACCTTCGCCTAGGCGATGAAAAGAGGAGGCATGCTCATCGAATGAAAAGTAAAAGAAGATGATATAAAAAGTAACCGACGAAACGATGTAACAGAAGGCGAGATCGAAGGTCAGGTCGTGTTCCGGTAATCTTGATGGCAGACTAGCATTCATTTAGTAGAAATTGCATGAGGGATAACAGGTGCAGGAACGTATCTATTGGTAATGACCTCAGCTTGGAAATTCGATACACGTGTCTTTTGCTGAATAGTCAAACAAGAAGCAAAATATACAAAACAAATTATTCAGCAGTCATTGGAATACAGTTATATTTGAAGACAACAAGTGGGATTGCTTTTTCGGCTATAGTAGGCAGTGATTGCTGACGTAGCAAGATTCACAGTGCATTAAATTATTTATGTTCCAATGCCAGAATACATTTACTTAATTACAATAAAATCATGAAATGAGAAATGCTGTCTCTACTCAGTTTATTTAAGTGTTTCGCAAAATTTTCGAGCTACCGCCCCCTGGATAACGAATAAAGTGCCAGAGCATCCCGACACCCCCATCACCACGCCTAAATCATTAAAAAAAATTTGTTCCTAATTTTTTACAGCTAATAATGAGACGGACCAAGCTAATGTAATAATACCACCATCCTCGTCATATTGGGTTCCAGTTTCGATAATAATAATCATAATAATATTTCCAGTGTACGCGTCCCGTACCGCAAGTCGGTTTCTGCTTGTGAGTCAGAAACTTTGTCACGTCACTGACAACATCAAATATGGGGACACGACGAAAAAGTCAAACCGACTCCAATTAGTGTATTTCTATTTGATTGAATTGTGAATCCAGAACGAATGATTGGAGATATGGAACTTTGACTGAACACAAAATTGTTCTACACGACAATGCAATCAGCTCCTAAATCATTTCATGCTCGGGAAGTTCACAGAATGGATTGATTATCCAGTAAGGAAGTTATAATTGGAATATATCCTGGAATCCCATCACCATATCCTCCTGCAATTTTCTGAAATGATTGATTCATGTTTCTTCACCAAAATTGGGTATTCGAGCTGGACCGGTAGATCACGCAAGCTTGAGAATTGGAACAGTTCACGTGTCGCAAAATTTATGTGAAATATGACGGGCTTATCACTGAATCTGGACAGTGCTATTTTCACCTTTATCAGGTTTCATCATTACTAAGAACGGAAAATGTGCCCGTCAAGTCGAAGCGATATCGTTTCTCGCAACCGGAACGCCGTGTCGAAGGCCACGGTCGCAGCGCTGTGAAAATCCACGATTGTTTGAAACAGAAAAACATCACGCAAGACAGTTTCTCGTGAACCCATCAAACCTTGCAGCAGTGAGCAATAACTGCTCAAATGCTTCGTAGTTCTCACAGCACATAATTAACCACGCTTTTTGGGCTACTGCCGACTGCTAAATTAGTCTATTGATGGACAAGATCAACATTGTCAAGTAACAATAGAGTTTTCCGGGCAAGCTGAATAAATAGACAGACGACCTGGAGGTTTATCTAGGCTCCTCCTCGCCACCTCATCCTCATAAGCGGTGTTTTACAAAAAGCCTAGAAGTGGGCCATGCTATAAGTCGGCAGTTACGGAATAAAAATGAAGAATATTGGCCTGGTGTAAATGACCATAGTAGTCGACAAATACCGTGAATACCACAAAAACAAACAAACCTTAAATTGCGGAATTAGTGCGACACTAGCTTTCGATTAGGACCATACATATCAAATTTCGACACTTGGATCGCCAGGTATGGGACTATCAATTCTGCTGCTTTTAGCCGGCTCAGCAGTTCGCTTCTCGGCGTATTCAATCGTGAGTCACGTGTTGCGAATCCATCCGTTGGTTAGTAATCTAAAAATTGTATACAATGGCAGCCGAGGCCAGCATGGCGGTAAAAATTAAAAAAACTTCGCCCGCAAGGGCGCAGTCAAGGGCTTCCGCGAATGGATCCACCAAATTCCTTGTCAATATTTCAAGAGAATGCATTATAAGTCAATTATTTTATGTTGTGCTTTTGTCAGGTCTCAATAGCAATCTAATGTAATTGAAATTGTAATTGAGCAAAATTTTTGTCAAATTACAATTACAATTACAATTACAATTACACAAAATAAAAATGCTTCAATTACAATTACGTTACAATTACATTGAAAAATGTAATTAATTACATTCAATTACAATTACAATTACAATTGATCCAACTCTGGTTACAATATGTATTATGGTAGAAATAATTAAAATATTTTGTAGTACAACGAGAGATACTTTCCTACATTCTGGGGTAGAAAGTGCACGTTCTTACTAAGAAGCTTGCCAAGGACGTTCAACAGCAGCAGTTGTTGGCTGACAACACTCAAGTTGTGCGTTCACTGCTGGTGCTGGTGACACACCGTGTTGCTTCACTCTGACAATGTTGTCTACATCACAAATTTTCATCATGCGCTTCTTAATCGCAATTTTAGCAAACCGATTCAAATTCGGTGAAAATTGCAGATTTTAAAAGGGTTAATATAAGAATGATGCAATGCACAAGAAGTCTTTCATCAGTTAGGATATTGCGGTACGTTGACCATAATACCATATGTCTACCTATTATTTGCTTAATTTGACCGTTTATGATTCACAATGAGCATACGATTAGCCGTTTACAATGGTAGGCCTATAAAATAGGCTAACAGCGGTAAAATATCAAATTATAAGTTCACCGACAGTGCAAAATCTACGATACAAACAAAATGCAGACGTCAAAAATTTTTTGACTTCATGAAAAATTATGACAAATTTTGACCTAACGCTACAATTTTGACAAAATTTTGACAAATTTTGACATGTCAAAACAAACCGCCCTAGTAATCACCTTCCCAAATGCTACTATATGTATATGAGGGTGAGTTAGCGTACCACCACCATTGACGTCGAGGAGGCCCCCGTTTCATTCTTGGACGTAGCAAGCTCCGTAGCGTCGAAGATTTGTCTGATATTCTCCTCCTCTACAATTCGCGTTGCTCAAAGTGTCATATCAAAAACAAGCCCAGAGAAATACCAGATCAAGGAAAAAAACAAGGGATATAATAAAAAGAGCTAGAAAGTCTAAAAAATACAAAGGTCGAACACTGGCTTTAGCCAGAGGGGACGCCATATTGAGAGCAGACATGGGGTGATTACTTCATGAATGTAATCGATTGCGATTACGATTACTTCTGAATCACGCGATTACGATTACGATTACAGCAAAATCCCTACAGGGTTGGTGCGATGACATGCAAAATAAGGTCAAAAACATGCAAAATAAGGTCAGTAGCGACATGCAAAATAAGGTCAGTCACATGCAAAATAAGGTCAGTCGCGACATGCAAAATAAGGTCAGTCCGCGCATAAATCCAAATCTATACTTCAATTACTAATCCAACTTTTTTCTTATGAAAAATAAATTCAAAATATCTTTCCTGTATAACAGCCTACTTTCAACATTGAAATTCCTTATCTATATCCTAAATCCTGAGATGTTTCAATCAAAAGATAATCATGATTATCTTGATTATGAAGTCAGTCGCATGTACAATATTATTATCAGTCCACGCATAAATCCAAATCCACACTTCAATTACAAATCCAATTCTTTTTTTTTATGAAAAATAAATTCAAAATATCTTTCCTATATAGTAATTTCATGATTGACATTCCCCATCTATATCCTAAATCTGAAGATGTTTCAACAAAATGTAATCAGACGATTCTTACGATTACGGGGTGAGTCGCATGTAGAATATTAACAGTCCGCGTATAAATCCAAATATTTACTTCAAATCCTACTTTTCTCTTATGCCACTGACCTTATTCTGCAATCTGCATGTCGCGACTGACCCTATTTCGCATGCCCCTGACCTTATTTTGCATGAGACTGACCTTATTTTGCTTGTCGCGACTGACCTTATTTTGCATGCGGCTGACCTTATTTTGCATGTGACTGACCTTATTTTGCATGTCGCGACTGACCTTATTTTGCATGTGACTGACCTTATTTTGCATGTGACTGACCTTATTTTGCATGCAGTCCGCGCAAAAATCATAATTCCAAATCCAACTTTTTTCTACTGGAAATCAAAATATAAATTTTGTTACCTACACTACTTTTAACATTGAAATATCAAAATTCGAATGAAAATTCAGATATATGTCCCCGTGAAAATTGAAATTCCAAATATAGGGGAAGACTGGGAGCAATGTTACAGTGGTGGGTTGTTTCAGCCGTTACGAAAAAGTGGATATAAATGGTCAGGCCATTGTGTCATTATACCGCCTGCGTCACAAAATCTTCATCCGTTGTTTCTGACTTTGTTTCGTTGGAATTCTTTGTAAAAATTTGCCTATCTGGAATGTTTCGAGTGTTTCATAATCTTAGGAATCTTATAATCAGCCATACTCATTCCGCGTTAAACATGATGAAAATTCTATACTCTCCGCGAATAGAGTCCCTGAATTTCTATGTCATCATCATCATCGGTTTATTGGCAATTTTATCAGTTCAATACACCACAATAACGCGATACTATGAAAAGACAGGAAGATACCGAAGCGACTTGGAGTAGTCTATGGAATCAGACACCCACCTTGGCCTAGGCGATGTAAAATAAGGCATGCACACTGAATGAAAGTAGAAAAGATAGTATAGAAAAAGAAAGCGACAAGAAACAGGGCGGCATGTCATGGAAATCTAGATCGATAGGTCAGTCGTTGTCCGGTAATCTTGAGGATGGTCTGTATTTATTTAGTAGTAATTGCTTGTATTTCGACTTGAATGTGGACATGCTTGTCGACTGTCGGATGGCCGGCGGAATACTGTTCCACACATCAGGTCCGGGATATTTGATAGAGCGATGATCTTTTCGGTCGATCATATGATATTTGGACGCGCGTGTGTTGTACTTGTGCGCTTTTGAATCCGAGGTAAAGTCATTTAAGTATTCGGGGCAACGACCGCAGTGGAACTGATACGTAAACGTGGCGATTTCTAGTTTCCGAATATCTTCTATGTTTAGGACACCGAATCTCTTCAGCAGAGACTTGTTGGATGGGCAGCCAGGCCCCTGGGCCCAGCCAGGCCCCTTGATGATATGCAAAATAAGGTCGCAATAAGTCGCTACACGCAGAATAAGGACAGTCTATGCAGAATAAGATCAGTCACTTGCAAAATAAGGTCAGTCGCATGCAAAATAAGGTCAGTCGCATGCAAAATAAGGTCAGTCACATGAAAAATACGGTCAGTCACATGCAAAATAAGGTCAGTCGCATGCAAAATAAGGTCAGTCGCGACATGCAAAATAAGGTCAGTCACATGCAAAATAAGGTCAGTCGCATGCAAAATAAGGTCAGTCACATGCAAAATACGGTCAGTCGCGACATGCAAAATAAGGTCAGTCACATGCAAAATACGGCCAGTCGCGACATGCAAAATAGGGTCAGTCACATGCAAAATAAGGTCGGTCGCATGCGAAATACGGTCAGTCGCCACACGCAGATTGCCGAATAAGGTCAGTGGCATAAGAAAACAGTAGGATTTGAAGTAAACATTTGGATTTATACGCGGACTCTTTATATTCTACATGCGACTCACCTCTCGTAATTGTAATGATCGTGTGATTACATTTTGTTGAAACATCTTCAGATTTAGGATATAGATGGGGAATGTCAATCATGAAATTACTATATAGGAAAGATATTTTGAATTTATTTTTCATAAGAAAAAGAGTTGGATTTGTAATTGAAGTATGGATTTGGATTTATGCGCGGACCGATAATAATATTCTACATGCGACCGACTTCGTAATCAAGATAATCATGATTATCTTTTGATTGAAAAATCTTAAGATTTGGAATATAGATAAGGAATTTCAATGTTGAAAGTAGGCTACTATACAGGAAAGATAATTTCAATTTATTTTTCATAAGAAAAAAGTTGGATTTGTAATTGGAGTATAGATTTGGATTTATGTGCGGACTGACCTTATTTTGCATGTCGCGACTGACCTTATTTTGCATGTCACTGACCTTATTTTGCATGTCGCGACTGACCTTATTTTGCATGTTTTTGACCTTATTTTGCATGTCATCGCACCAACCCTCCTCGCAAAATCGGGTAGTAGTCGATTACGATTACGATTAAATTGGAAAAGTAATCACGATTACTCACGATTACATTTATTTTGCATCGTAGTAGATATATTGGACGGCAATACATGGATTGCGCTGGAAAGGCCCAATGATATAACAACTGTCTTTAAAAAAGATGGACGTTTCCTTGTTACGTCATAATGTACCCATTGTCCATTTTATAGAGGACGGTTTATCGCACCCAATGATTTGCATTCTTGCCAGGTCCATAACTGCCGCACCCCCAATTCCCCAATAGGGTGGGGAGCGTGGTTGGAGGGGACTCAAAAGTATTTTGTAAACCAACATAAATTATAGAGCATTTTCGAGAGATTTCATTAACTTGGAATTTCTCTTTGAGCTTTGCGATTTAAATGTCTCTAGATAGCTTGATTTCGAAATGCATACGTCTCCCCCTCCAGAAATAAAGCATGCATAATTCATAGTAATAGGCATTTAGGTGCCAGTCAATACTGCTCCTCGACACATCAAAAGACATATGCAGTTTCGGCCAACATGAGGCTCCACGAAGTGTGCTATTAAAGAAATACATTGGCCAAAACTTAGGGTATGTATCCATTGTTAATAGCCGCGTTGGGTGGGCGTGACTAACATTCCATTCCTTCCAATCTGAGCCCACGATGCAAATGCCACGCGGGCACCCACAGAGCATTAGACATGACAATTTTTGTGTGCGTCTCACGCAAGTTTTTCATTTAGTCTGCTGTTTGGGCCACTACAATCAATGTCTTTTGGCTATATAATAGACAGGAGTTCACGAATTAACAACATACAATAAAGTAATTATTGCAAGACACCAGATGTTATATTTATGAATTACGCCCCCCTCCCCTTAGCTACTTATCAATTTGAACGTGGATAGCGAAACGTTGTTTGCATTTTTGATGTGCAATGAGAATATCACTTCCAAGGCAGTTCATTTCTCGTCATCATTGATCATGCATTCTACGTTAGTCGCGCGGATGCAATCTTTACATTTGGAATATTGCATAGATCTTTAAATAGTACTTTGGAATTACACTAAACATATGGCGATTGGCATTTGAATTTTCATATTGTCTAGGGACGTATCCGCAGATAAAAGACTATATGGATCTGTGTCAAATCTCAGAGTTTAATTATATTGGAGTTCTTTGGGGTGAGGGTGATTTGGTTCGATTCTTCAGTAGTTAAAAGTTAGACTGATAAAAATCGAATGCCTGGCAGTAACAGTGTCGCGGAGTCATCGTTATGTCAAACAAAGCACACAGTTTTAGTTAAAGTCCAGTTTGCGTTGAATTCCAAGGTATAGAAAACCCGAGTCGCTACTTCTGTCATCAGCAACAGTTCGCAACGATTGCCATAGAATCGATCATCTCTCATCACGAACATACGGGCAGTATCCTTTTGTACTTCAGCAAACGTATCGAATTAGGGAATTGGTGATATTGGTACTTACTACGATGCATGCATGGTCAGTGGTCACTGTGCACTGTGTGCAGTTCCATTCGTCCTCGACGCAATACAAATAAAGTGTCGGTTTCGAAACTTGAAATAATTGATTGTTATTTATCAACACAACAGCAAGCCCAGGTAACCGTATGGCGTATAACCACGTCGATATGAAACTGTCCGTTCCAATCCACCCTTGTTTCAGTTAGCTGGCAATCTTTCGATGCATGAAAGCTTGGAATTATGACATACCAAGTTCAGAATTAATACCCAGGTGGCCAATTTCGAGCTAGTTCAAGACGTGGGCCACAAAACATTTTCAAACCGGAAAATATACCATGACCAAAAATATATGTGATATATGAAAGGGAAAGAATGACGGTTTACCGTATAAGGTGGCTACGAATACATTGCACGTTAGCCTATACATACATTGACGCTAAATGATTGCTGAAATTTGCGTTCTAGGTATTTCTAAGAGTCTCGGAACTTAATTAGTTATCTCATGATTCCGATTGCCTCTTTCCACGTAATCAGCACACCGCAATCAATGTAGACGTACAGTATAGTCGCCATCAAAAGACTCTTCATTAACGTTGCAACGTCTCTGCGGACGCACCAAATTAGAAGTTACACCTGCGTCGAGAACGACAGTATTTTTTGTAAGCAAGAAAAATGGTAAAGTGCAGCAGTAACAAGTCGCAAAACCGTACGGACGGAAAATGGCATGTGAAACTGCGCAATAGGATTTTTAAATCTCGAATGTCGTCGATCGGTACGAAGAAAATGAACGTCAAAGCTGTACCGCAGTTTGCAGAATACTACATCGCCGAGGAAGCTGTGAGGTAAGACTTGCAATAATGCTATACAGGCCTTGTCCGTTATCGTAACTGATATCACTAGCGCTGAGATCCCTCAAGTCATACGCATCGAATGTACAGTATATACAGTACTGTGAACGGGTATGGTGTATTCTAGGGATGGTGTGAACCTCCGAAAGGTTCAGGTTCGTGTGAACGCGAACCTTTTTCAAAGGTTTTATGTGAACGCGAACGTGAACCTCATGACGTCACGCGACGTCATATTGCTAATTTCAACCCTACATTTCCGTGAGGGGATAGCCTATTTTAATGTACACGATACATATAGCGACGACTCGGGACACACAATGCCACAATTCTGAATTATTGAGGTTCGAAACGTCGACAAAAATATGAACTGGGGCGATCAAATAGTATCAATATCTTCCGTCGCTTTGCCAGCAATTTCAATGTGGACTGGCAAGGGAATATAATCTTACGCCTTAACGATCTATATAGGCTAGACTGGACAATATTCGGCGTCTTGAGTATTGCTAAGATGATATTGAGCAGAGTGTAAAACGGGTTTCTTACAGCTACCGATATTACCCCATTAACAAGTTATGCAGCAGTAGTAGGGTTACCATATTTTAGAAATCTGAAAATAGGACACTTTTCAAAATTTTCAGACTTGCAACACCGGAGGAAAATCCTGAAAAATGGTGAATTTTTTCCACTTCGTGGTCGGTTAACTAACAAAAATAGGTCAACTTTCCTGTTCAGCTCCCGAAACAGTGCTGATATACTGTATCTCCGTCAAATTTTGGCCCTATGTATAACCACCAAAAATTTCAAAAAGGGCAGTTGGGCGTCCTCCGGGACACCTTCAAAAAAGTAAAAAAGAGGACAAATCACTTAAAAGAGGACGTATGGTAACCCTAAGCAGTAGAGAACACTCCAATCGCACGGATTTGGTTCTTGTGATACAATAATCATATGAAATCAAGATTGAACGCGTACGCCTGCTAAATTTCTTACACCGGACATCGATATCAATTTCATTGATTGGTTAAATAAGCATCATTCGCTGACTACCTAAATGTAGTGTATTTCGCTCTTGATGTTGTGTGATTGCGGGTCAAGCTCGCAGCAGAGAGTCACTAAATATTCACAAAATGGTAGCTGGATATTTCGAGCGAACTTATGTAACAAAGCAAGTGAATTTTTGAGAATGGCAAGGTGCATGCCCGTTTGGGGTTGATTTTTTTATACTGCCAGCGCCATGCATAGAGTGGTGCGAAGTTGTAATGCAAATAATTCCAACCAAACATGCTATAATGACGTGAAAATGATAATCTATGAAAAAGTTTCACAGTGCAGAACCTACCAAGGTCCGTTTGTGAACGTGAACCTCTAAATTTCTGAGGTTCACACACAGAACGCGAACGTGAACCTCACGCTCACACCATCCCTAGTGTATTCTGCCAATTTCAAACTCAACGTGATGGTAAATCCGATACAGGGATGGTGGGAACGGGGGAGGTTCACGTTCGTGTTTTGTGTGTGAACCTCAGAAATTTAGAGGTTCACGTTCACAAGCGAACCTTTCACTGTGAACCTTTTTCATATATTACAATTTCCACTTCATTAAACATCTTTGATTGAAATCTATTGGATTTCAAATACGGGCCACTCCATGCAAAGAACTGGCAGCATAAAAATCAACACTAAACGAGCATGCACCTTGACAATCTTGAAAATCTTACTTGCTTTGTAACAAAAGTGTGCTCGAAATATCCAGCTATACCAGTTTGTGAATATTTAGTGACTCTCTGCTGCGAGCTTGACCCGCAATCACACAGCACCACGATCGGAATACACTACATCTAGGTATAGTCAGCGAATGATGCTTATTCATATATTCAACCAATTAATGAAATAGATATCGTTGGCTGACGTAAAAAATTCTAGGACGCGTACGGGGTCAATCTCGACTTCATATGTAGAAACCAATCCGGTGCGATTGAAGTGTTAGCAACTGCTGTATAACTTGTTAATGGGGTTATATCGGTAGCAAGTATAGTAACCCGTATTACACTCTGCTCAACATCAACGCAGCAATACTCACACCGAATATATTGTCCGTTCTGGCTTAGACCCTTAAGGCGTATAAGCTTATATTCCCTTGCAAGTAATTTTCCAAATTTTTGGCAAAGCGACGGAAGATAGCGACTTTATTGTATATGATATCATTTGATTGGTCCAGTTCATACATTTGGCGACGTTCAAAACGCAAATGTGTACTTCAGTATTTTGGCGTTATGTGGCCCGCGTTGTCGCTAGGTATCGTGTGCAATAGGCTGTCGCTCTACTGAAATGGAGGGTTGGAATTAGCAGAATGACGTCACGTGACGTCATGAGGTTCACGTTCGCGTTCACACAGAGCCTTCCAAAAAGGTTCGCGTTCACACGAACCTGAACCTTTCAGAGGTCCACACCATTCCCTTTCCGGTACACGTTTCAAACCCGTTCTTGTTAAAGAGAGGATGACCTATCAAAACCAGTGGTTCTCAACCTTTTTGACCTTGCGATCCGGTATTACATCAATAATAAATGTGGCGGACCTGCGAGTCTTTTAGAATCAAAATTAAACCAAATTCCATTACCACAAAATGTATGCAACTAAATGATATCAATATTGGGTACTTGATATAATGCTGCCTTATGATATTAGACGAGTTCGACGCGGATATATGGTCGTTTCAGCAAGGCGAAGTGTTGGTAAAATCCACCAATCACAGAAAAATGCGAGTTTGCTGTTGAGCCGCTATTCTAATTCTAAATGTCGCTAAACATGGTTCGATAAGCAATTATGATTAATCGTTCAAATCCTTGTTCGTGTTCACAACAATTCGGTATATGCGGCCTTTAATGGCACCGACGCCAGATTCCACGAACGATGTCAATTTACAAGTCCTTTTACCTATTATGCTTAACATGCGTGTTTTCTGATATCATGAACTTTTATTCGTAAACGGGCGCATTTTCGGAAGTTACAGTTGACTCGGCTTAATTCGGACACTTTGAACATAATTATTAGAGAATCAACTTGTATGGCTCATGGCCATGGTCAAGCGTAAGGGAAGACGACGCATTAAAATACGTTACTGTCGTCGAACTATTGGAATGTGGCCTATCGAAATTTAACCAACTTTCCTGAAACGTCAGGGACAGCTGGATCGGATTCTGGTTCTATTGCAGATTTTGTTTCGGATAGCTTAACTTTGCTTCGGACGTTTTGGGATAGTTCCGACCAGACGTCACTTGATTTCAAGTCAAAAGAAGAAATCGTCAGCTGGATAACCAAAACGAAAAGTGTACCCCTTGTGATAGGACTCCTATCACTAGAAGGTTGTTCTGCCAAAAGGTCCAAGCAAGTGTAAATCAGTCAACTCTAAGCTTACCCTTTATAAAGGCTACGCCCTAAATGTATCTAGTTATTGTTACTTTATTCGAATATTTCGGATTCTCCTGAATATATTGATGCGACTGTTCGTATTCGGACGGATAGGGGTCCTCGAGACTCGAGCTGTTGGATGGATCCGGATTCCCAGAAATCAATGTCCGCTCATCACTGAACGGCGTGCGATATAGCCTACGTCAGTGGTTCCCAACCTTATTCGTCTCGTGCCCCCCTTGGCCGATGTTTTCAAACATTAAGTACGCGTGGAAATATAATATGTTTCCAGAAAGTCTTAATTGATCCATTAACACCGTATAGCAGGGAGAGGGAGTTATTTTCCCCGTTGAGCCAAATGTGAACGAGAAAATACGCAGGCTGGACGACAAGAAAGTTTGAACTGTATTTTGCAGCGTACAGTTTTATTTTAAAAAGTAGGGAACTACATTGTTAAAACATCTTACTAGGTGGACTCGTCAATATGAACAGGACGTAGTACATTCTGTCTTCGTCCTATAACATGGGTCGGGAACCTTTTTCGCCGAAGGGCCTTATTGGTCCGTTATTTTGAACTGTACGTCGCAAAGAGCCATACACGTCGTAACTGTTACATCACCATTGAAAATTCGTTACGGTTTGCAGTGGTTCTCAACCGCCGGTCCGCGACGACCTTTCTGCCGGTCCGCCAGTTATCTTAAAATGTTATACTTCAATTTCAAGATGCAAAATGTTGAAGGCTTGTCAATTTTTTAAATGAAGAACACATCGAATTTAAACATAATTAGAACTTCGTGAGGTAAGTTTAGCCCTGGTATATTCGATTTAACTTAGACCTGGGCAAAGCATAAGGCCCTTGGGCTAAATGCGGCTCGTGACAAGATTCTAACTTGCCCGAGAAAAGTAGCCTGGAATTTAGAACATAAAACCTACTTTTGAATACTAATGTGTGAACTAAAACCGAAGGCTGCATAAACTGAATCGGAAATGCGTTTACTTTAAATCCTGTTTTTCATCTGTGTTGTACATTAGTGATTTTGCAGCCTACGTATAGGTCGTGCAATTTGGATTCAAAATACTGCTTGTATAGCAAAGTATACCGTAACAATTATAGTCAAAAGTAACGGTTTCAGATAGTTCAAAACTTTGTGTTGCCACTGTTACATCACGAATTAACCAGTCTGTGATTTGTATTGTTATGACATGCGTTTTCAATCCATAAACCGTAAAACAAGTCAATTAGTGCACGTGAGCACTGAGCAGGGGTCACCCGAAAACGATGAACAGGTATATGCTAAAAATAGAGGTGGAGGCTTGAGGCTGACATTTAAAAAAGACTTGAAACAATAAATATCTGTTTACTCGAATGAGAGAGAAACGAGCCATTTTCTTTGTGGTGAGCAGGTAGCCGTGTTTGGAGATATATTCTGAATCGGCATTATGAGAAAAAACGCACTGAAATACTAACACTCGTTGCTGGCTGAGTCCGAGAAAGCGCGAATTCCAGAACATTTGCCAGAGAAACTCTAGAAACGACAAAGTTGGATTTCACGCTACTAACAGCCCGGGACCAAGACCAGCATGTAATATCCCAAATACTAGGGATGGTGTGAACCTCTGAAAGGTTCGGGTTCGTGTGAACGCGAACCTTTTTGAAAGGTTCTGTGTGAACACGAACGTGAACCTCGTGACGTCATGTTGCTAATTCCAACCCTATCTTTCAATGAAGTGATAGTCTATATTATTGTACACGATGCCTAGCGAAGACTCGGGCCACGTAATGTCGCATTGCTGAAGTACATATTGGCGTTTTAAACGTCGCTAAATGTATCAACCGCGGTTATCAAAGGATATATTAATCTCATAAAATCAATACATTCGTCGTTTTGCCAACAATTTCGACGAGGACTTACCAGGAAATATAAGCTTACGCCTTAATGGTCTTAGCCAGACCGGACAATGTGTTCGGAATCTGAGTATTGCTACATTGATATTGAGCAGAGTGTAAAACGGGTTTCTATACTCGCTACCGATACCATAAACAACAAGTTATATAGCAGTAGCCAGCACCTTAATCGCACGGATTTGGTTTTAATGATACAGTAAAGACATGAAGTCGAGATTGACCCCATACGCCTGCTCGATTTTTTACATCAGAAAACGATATCAATGTCATTGATTGGTTTAATAGGCATCATTCGCTGACTACGTATATCGCTCGTGATGTTGTGTGATTGCGGGTCAAGCTCACGGCAGAGAGTCACTAATTATTCACAAACGGAAAGCTGGATATTTCGAGAAATTTTTGGTAACAAAAATGCAAGTAAAACTTTTAAGGTTGTCACGGTGCATGCTCGTTTAGTGTTGATTTTTTATGCTGCCAGCGCCATGCATAGAGTGACCCACAGTTGAAATGCAATGAACTTGAACCAAAGATCTTATAATTAAGTGCAAATTACAATTTACCAAAAAGGTTCACAGTGCAGAACCTACCAAGGTTCTGTTGTGAACGCGAACCTCTAAATTTCCGAGGTTCACACACAGAACACGAACGTGAACCTCACGTTCACACCATCCCTACCAAATACATTTCAACGTCTCCGTAAATAAAAGAGTACAGAGAAATGTGATTTAACTGAGTTAAGAGTGATTCGTGCTTCAAATGGTTTTGCATATTGTCACTAAAAAAATCGAAATAATTTTTGGTAAATTAACTCTCACTTTCTTATAGCCTAAATTTAACACATCCACTTAGCTAACAGCTTGTGTAAACAATGTAATTCACTGCTCTTATTTCAAAAATAAAATACGTCACGGAATATAGTCCAAACTTTTGGCCCGGCCCGCGAAGCTATTTTTTGCTTCTCACTTCGCACGCTTAAAAAACCAATGCTCACCCCAGATTCAACAGGAAGTTCAAGCCGTCTCCGATGCTAAATCAGCATGTCCCTAGATTCATTAGAGCACGCTCGGTGAAAAGCTCACCCTTAACTCGTCCGCTCAAGAATGATGCGGAACAACCAAAGGCCATAAAGTCTGCAATTAGCAGACACTTGTTGGATAATCCCGCATGTGCGAAAAATTATCGAGACGACAGATTTCGCATAGTCGGAAAGGGTCGTTCACACTTTCATTTGTGTGCCTTGGAGTCGACTTTGATCAAAATACACCAGCCAAGGCTGTGCCAACAAAAGGAGTTCGTGTATCATCTAAAAATAGTACATCGAACGCTCTCGTATTCGACATTTCATGCTGGTGACGTCATATTTTGTGCTACGAGTGTTGATATACACTGTTCTTTTCAATTCTCTACTAGTTGCTGACGATTACGCCTGACGAGTGTCAGCCGAAAATATTCGGGTTCATTTCAACATGAATATACTACTCAATTGTATATTGAAGTTCTGTTCCTCCAAGAAACTGTTCACTTAATAATTAGTATAATTACGAACAAAACTCTCAAAACGTTTCTCTCTAGTACCGTACTGCAAAACAGTTTCTTGGCTGGACATTTTGGGATGATTTCAATTTTTGATGGTCCACCGGTCCGCCACATATTTTGTCGAATTATTACCGGTCCGCGAGGTGAAAAAGGTTGAGAACCACTGGTTTAAAGCACAGACCTGGCAACAATCAATATTTGAAATTTAATATGGAAACAGTGACTTGTAACTTCAATTGTTACGGTATAAGTTGCTGTATCGGCTTCATTTTGAACGTGGATTACTCGCACGAGGCAGGTACGGTACCGTAGGGTTGCATTTCAAACAAAAAATAATCGATTTAAAACAATCATGTTCAAAACAAACCCATTGTTTGAAACATGCTTTTCCTTGTGTTTTTTGTTTTGGTTTTTAAGCCATGACGTCACGAATATACGATTCTGGCGCCATAGTGGTTTGACATTGATTAATTGACGAAATAACTGCACTATTGCTGTTGAACCGACTATTTTGAGGGTTCCAACCATTCCACATCGATATACGTCGGCTATATCGGGTGGAAATTGTCCGTAGGCTCATATGATTTTGAGATTTGAAAAAATGAAAAATTTTCAAGGACTTTGTTCAAAACATGTCTCGAGCAATGTTCCCTCTAATTTTTCACGAGTCTGCGCAGACACGCCAACTCACTGCGCAGGTCCTTGGACAACAGTGCGCAATCACCCCCCATAGGGTGATAAATTTACCTTCTGGGGGGCTTCGCCCCCCAGACCCCCCTCAGGCTCTGCGGTTTCCGAGTCTTATCATCTACATTGGGGGGACATTTAGCGGTCTTGTCGAACGCGCGAAGCGCGAAAAAATTATATAACTCGTGATTGAATCGGTCAATATGTTCGGGAATTGTATATATATTGCTATCAATTTTTATCCTCTCTCTGCTCACATAATCAGAGTTACCGGTAATAGAGTTGATCGAGTGAGGTGTGTTGGAATAGATAGGCCATCTAAATAAAAATAAAGCACCTTCGGGCGTACCCATTGGTATAATGACTTCGTTACATGATGCTATTTCGTGACCTCCTATCTGCTATGTCAAAAGATATCGAAATCGCCCAAAAGTACTAAATTAAAAGACGTAGGCTACACAATTTCAAATTGGTATTTCTTTACTGGCAAATAATGTTCCCTCGATATGGCTTTTGTCTTGTTGTGGGACTCGGATCACCAGGACAGAAACATTCGGTGCCAGCCATTTAGGTGCCTATGGACAATTTAACATATGTTTATATACAAAAGGCGAAGAACTCTAATTTTCCCTAGGTATGCGGGATCGATTACGTCACAAAGGGCTGACGTCATAGTGCGTCAGAATTGACAATTGAAACGACTCGCAAGCGTTCAATATCACCTCTGTCACTTGTATATGTTGACAAAATTACGATACTATGAACCAGACGCGTCGCCAGCCGGCCCCTTGCTGTATTGATTGAATTCATTTCAAATTTAATTTACCAAGGTAGTATCAGTTTATTTTGGTCAACTATACAATATACATGCACCATGCCGATAATACACCGACGGGATCAGCATCCTCGCGCAACGGACTCGCACCTATGACAAATATGTATTCGACATATCACGCGACCATAAGATTACTAGCATCACGCGACCATAAGATTACTAGCGAGTCCGGCTGTGCACTGTGTGCAGTGTGCACTGTGTGTTGTGTGCATTGTGCAGTCAATTAGCGAGCTTGCAATCTTCCGCAACATATTCGTCAACACGCGCGCCGACAATCAGGAAATTTCAATCACTCCGCATCGAGAACAAACGAACACGCATCTTTGGCGACGGCTAATAAACCAAAGTTACGGAATTATTTTGCCAAATGGACTCTATTCATTAGTGATTCTGTTGTCATAGGAGTCAAGAAATTTCGATACCAAGAGCCTGCAGGACATTTTCTGATCGTTCTGTGTTAGTATTAGCATTAATCAAAATCAATTACGATGCTGTCTGTTCACGGTCAGTATGTATTTCAATCAATTCTCTCCATGTACAATGTCTGAGCCACTCTGACATCACAATCACAGAAGACGGCGTCCCGACCTACGTATCAGATATCACCATGTACAATGTCTGAGCCCCTCTGACATCACAATCACAGAAGACGGCGTCCCGACCTACGTATCAGATATCATATTCCTACGGAGCAGGAGATGACAATCGCCATATTTCGCGCCTATAGAGATTGACTTCTTTAGTATCAACGTCTCGGTCTAGTTGCCTCGCGTTGCGTCTTCTAATTGCTCGCGTTAGATCAATGTATTTTTTCGAATGTACTAATATAGAATCAATGCGTAAATGACGATTATACGTGAACTTATGAAAAGCTTGTCAACGAGTCCGGAAGTGCTGTCAATTAGGAAGTCCCCGAACAATTAACGCGCTTATCGACGCGTATTACGTGGCGTCTTTTATAACCCAAGCCTTGGCACACATCTTCTGATGGCTATGTTCTGTTCAAGTATTAGCGGAAATCACGCACGCGCATGCTTGCCGACAGTCGATATCATTCAGGTTCGCGATGTCAATCTTTAATCGCAATCGAGATATTGGAGCCTAAGCATACTAGGCCCGAGACGGAATGGTTAGGCCAGAGATGTTATATTTCGTACCCGGCCTATTGTAGACCCAATTGTACAGGCCAGCGATGGTAAAGTGCGCACAGGGCCTATTGCAGATGCGATTCTTCAAGCCAGAGGAACTAGGCTTGTTGGAGACGCGATTAATCAGGTCAGCGACGATTGCCGAATGCTTGGCAATCAATGACAAATTCGCAATAATCTTAGCGGGAGACCGCGTTGCGTTACATCGTGCAAAAACGATTCTCGCGAATTGGAAACACGCTTCTCGCTAATTGACGTGCACAAAACTGATAAATACGACTACGGTAGCTGAATTGCAACTGAATATTAACGTCAAAATGTTGATTTCAAAAGGAAGGATTTCGCAAGGCGCTCAGCAGCGCTACGAAATACATTGCTTATTTCTAAATCCATCAATTCACCAGCCAGTCACCTACATGCCTAACCGAATTCTGGGTATATGGCATACCCCAAAAATTTCCTAGGTATGCACGGCATACCTAGCATACCCGAGTTCAGCGCCTATAATATATCGAAGTTTTCGGTCAGCACTAGGGCAGTCCTTTTCGGCCAAGGTTTGCTCGCTGCTGATCGTTCTGGTGCACTTCTCGGAGTCGCATGTTACATAGTCTATAACTTTATGTCTTGGCGCGTCGTGGTGCAGTAATAGCCGACGCCGAAGTGCCCAACTGCCCATTTCTATAAATCATGCGTATTTATTTGTCGGGAAAGAGTACCCAATCACCAAGATATCTGACAATATTAAATCGCGCGTTGTGGCAATCTTTTTATTTTTATATTCGGAAAAATACACCATGTTTTATAATAATTCACGAAATAATTTTGGGTGCCCTTCGAGCTCGACCCCTCCAATTGGGGGGTTTGGGTGCGGCAGTTACGGTCCTGAGTAAATCTTACGCAATGTTCATGCCACGCGGGGAAGACTATTCGTTAGTTTCTCGCAGATTAACTTCAAGCTAGTCCATTGTTGTTTATAACTTTGTTAAACTATAGAGACTGTAGTCCTACAGTCTCTCATATTATTTCGTCATTCCTAGAAAATAATGCGCTATTGAAATGACGTCAAAATCGCTCACGCGTACGAGACCATACTAAAAAAATCTCTTCGTGAAGCGCACGTGATTGCAAATTCTCATTTCTTTAGGGAGCGCAATATCGACATTTGCGGGTCGCACTTGTACCTCGGTTTCAGACTTCAGTGATAACACTATTTGCCCCTGGCAATGTTCCCTCTAATTTTTCAGGAGTCTGCGCGCCTGCGTGGTCCATTAGACAAAAGTGCGCAGCAACTAAAAAAAAGCATCACTTCGGATTTTTGGTGCGCAGCTTAGTTTTTCTGTGCGCAGAGACCGTTTCAGCACTGCGCATTTGCGCACGTGCGCAGCTTAGAGGGAACATTGGTCTCGAGCAAAGTGTTTTAAAACACCGTTTGTTTTAAATGCAACCCTAATGGTACGTAATACAACACATAAAGAAGATATGACTTCGTAGTAAAGGAATTTGCGGATCAATTTCTCTAGTAGTTTCTGATCACATATTACCATTAATAAATAGATTTGATGGTCTAAATTGCAAGGAGCTTTTCGCGGACCTCTAAGAATCGCGTCGGAGGCTGCATTTGGCCACCTGTCGCACAATGCCTAGGTCTGCCTTGTATGCTATGGTTGAAATTTAGTAAATCAACCTGCCACCCACGCATTAACAAGGACTTCTGCTGCTCCAACTTGCAATGCGAATGAATTTTTCTCAGTCACAGGCCAACATTGGCGACAGCGACGGGTTCGTCGTCACATTCGCACTGGCGGTTGGTAAACGGAAATCCCGTCAATTATCAGTGTCGCACCTACCCGCGCCTTGTCAAGCCTACTCACGACGAACTGCTGAGATCATGGCGTCGCGTTCAAAATAAGCGTATCAGCGTCGAACGAGAACGGGTTCTTATGAAGGCAAAAGCCGCGAGAATTGGATATCTGATGAGAAGTACCGACGAACACACCACCGTGTGAATTTCACTCGATTTTATTGAATGATGCTATTCCTGAAGTAAATACACCAACCACATTATGTAAAATCTTGTCTCCAGTGTCAGCACCCGATGCAGTAGACTTACTCGACCACTTGTTGACCTTTGTATGTCGATAATATAGTGTTCATGCGTTGCCAGAGAGAAGCTACGACAATGCAACTTTATGTGGCACTATCTCGTTGCATTATCGCCCAACTACCCCAGTGTCCATCGTTGGAATGTTGGTACGCAATAGTCAAACTGTCCATACGCAGATTGAGAATGAATAAAGACCAACGTCTCAGCTTGAATTGAGCAACCACACAACGACAATGCAAGCTTATCTGATATTATTACAATATTGCATTTCTGAAAAGTGTAGTTCATTTTCCAAATTAGGAATGAACGACATTTGATAAATGCGAAACCGGCAAACAAGGTATCAGATCAGCCGAAGCGTCATTTCAAAACGCCACCTACTATAACGCAAGGTTGGTGTCTGGCCACCACGATGAAGATTTGAAGTGTCGGGACATGGAAATGAATAGGAAGAAATTTTCGTTAAACTACAAGTGACCGATAGTGCTATGTGATAAACTTATACATACAGATACGTCCAGCCGAATATCTTATAGATCGTTGTTTGTATTTTGCGTGACGCATGATTTCACGTATCACTATTTGCCTACACCTATTGGGTATAGATCAGTGTTCCCAAACGGTGAAGCATTCCGCACTGGTGGGGAATTCAATGGTTTCTGGTGAGGAATAGACGCATTTGTTCAAAATTATATAGAGGACAGTCTACATATTCACGGAGACGCATGCGCAATTACCGTTACCAGTTAACTGCTCTGGAATGCGTGTATCGAAAATTATATTGCGTGTTGTTCACAAAACCTCGTTTTTAACTCTGGATGGCCAATTATGGCGCACAAACGCACGACTAGTTTGACGTGAAATAAGGCTTTCGCGAAATTTTGAGCGTTACTGGTATCATTTCAATATACGTTTTATGCTGCAGTTATAAGCGATTGTCTTGCCTACTGGTGTGGTTGTGTGTCGTGTGTAGTCAATCCAGCAAATAGCTGCTCCGTGATGACAAAAGTGCTGGGTAGTGGCCTGTGGGGACAGGACCGTAACTGCCGCACCCTAAACCCCCCGCGATTTAATATTGCCGAATATCTGATTATTGGGTAGTGGGTACCCTTCCCTCACTAAAATACCTAGAATTTATAGAAATGAAGACTTCGGCGTAGGCCATTACTGCGCCACGACGCACCAAGACATGAGGTTATAGGCCATGTAACATGCAACTCCGAGAAGTGTGTCACAACGATCAGCAGCGAGAAGACCTTGGCCGAGAAGGAATGCCCTTGTGGTGACCTAAAACTTCGATATATATACAATATACAATTATACATATATGTTCAATTGGCTAAATGGCTGGCGCCGAATGTTCCTGTCCTGCCGATCTAAAGATTCTGAACCCCACAGGACAAATGGCAAAAATTATTTGCCAGTAAAGCAATACCAACTTGAAATCGTGAGTGCCTTTTAGTTTTAAAGATTTCCACATCTTTTGACATAGCATATATAGGAGGTCACAAAATAGCATAATAGCATAATGTAACGAGGTCAATATACCAATGGGTCCGCCCGAAGATGTTCAGTTCTTATTAAGGGGTACCACCTTTTCCAACACACCGCGATCAGCTCTACCGGCCAATCTGATTACGTGAGAAGAGAGGGGATAAGAAATTGATAGCAACATATAAGCAATACCCGATCATATTGGCCGATTCAAACACAAATTATATAAATTTTCCGCGCCTCGCGTGCCCAGTCGAAATAAGGCGACGCACTAAACAGTAGACCCAACGTAGCGGATAAGTTGCAGGGGAAAAGCGTACAGGCTCAGCGGGCTGAGGGGGTTCTGGGGGCCTAAGACCAACGGTTTTTTTTGGCGGGGCTGAAAGAGTGCTGTTACGGTACTGGTGGGTAATGAAGGCTCGGAATAGATCTGAAGTGGGGAATGAAGACAAAAAGGTTGGGAACCTCTGGTATAGATAGAAATCGTTACAAAAGACACATAGGCATATTGTTATAGTCTTGACAGACGGAGGTTGAAGAGTTACTAATTGCTGTCATTGCGCGGTGCAAATATAATCGCGAACTTTCCACACAGACCGTGAGTAGGTGTTTTTATCAGCAAGCCAAATTGAGAGGTGAGTCAAGGAAGGTTTTCAAATCAAAAGTTGGGGTCGCAACCATCAAAAAGTTGGGAACACACGTACTGCGGTATATGAATCAAGTATTCACCAGTAAACGAAACAGATTCCAGCGTTGGGCACAAGTCAATAAATTAACACCTTGCTGTACTTGTGATATCTCAAGGCTAACAAGTGTTACGCAGGAATGCACGACGACGTACACTAAAGTATAAATGGAATGGCGTGTCAGAAAATAACTTCCCATGCAGTATAGTATGGCCATGGCCATTTATTCATGAATTAGACGAGCATATAGGCTAATACCTTCCAATACGCATACGGGAATCAGGGATCGCCAGCTCAAAACGGGCCACTGGCCACTTTTAACATTTCGTAGAGGTCGCGTGAATTCAATATGAAGGTAAAATGGCACTGTCCACGCCATTACACGTCAAGACAATATACTCATTCATATCAGTTGATTCTCTCTCCATGGAATGTTGCTGCCATCGCAAAAGCCGTTTCAGCTAGTAAGGAATGGTGATGTTGGGCACATGAAAATAGCATATTTTGAAACAACAACGACAATATTTGAAAACTGCAAAATGCTTTATTTAGCGTACTTCCAAAATCAGATCACGGGTCGAAAAATACAATCTCGCGGGCCTCGTGTTGGTGACCCGTGGTCTACGTCATCAGCGCTGACACTCAAGTAGAAGTAGAAATAACCCTGCGAATTTCCACCCAATTCCAAGTGGATGTATCAAGTTCCGAGACAAATAGAAGACGAAAGATTTCAAACTAGTGAAGGAAGCTGATTTAAAAAGTAGATTGGTCGCATGCCTTTAGCAATGGAAGTTGACAGATACAACCTCACGTCTAACGCAAAATTTCAATAATGCCACTGCCAATAAATAAAAAAAAGTGGAAACATCTTCAGCTAATATTATATACGGGGTTACCAGATTCTTATGGCAATTTCAGTCACAAAAGTAATGCAAACTTATCACGGAAATACTTTCTAGTTTCTACTTAACATAATCCAAGTAGTTTGACCCTAAAACTATTCAAATAGAGGTAACATAAAAACTTGAGTACGCATTGCACGGATGCAGAACGTAGCTGAGTACACTGGACTTCTGATTCATTTCTCGCGATGTGCATGCGATGATCACGCATAGCTATTTATTATTGCAGTGTTGCTATGAATGAAATCTTGAACCAAAACTTATTCAAGCACTGAACGATAATCTTCAACGCGATAGTTTGATGTATTTGATGTACGACGCGCAGCACGCCTCCATGTCGCCAGCACTGCGCCGGGTAGGCCGCAGGTCTTTAGCTGTAATTTCCAGCCGACAAAGCTCAAAGGTTTTGACCTCAGTTCCCAGCTCGCCTCCGAAAATGTATAGCTTGTCGGCTAGGTAAACCGTGGCGTTGCGGCATTGTATCTCAAAACCGCTCAAGATCTGCCACTGTCTTGTCCAGGTATTATGGAATTCAACTGTACGCGAGTAACCTCCCATGGCGTACAAGAAACCGTTGTACTGGATTGCAGCGCCGTACGCTCGACCCATGACCATGGAAGCGACAGCACCGTAGCGCTTTTCCATCAACTTAAATTTTGCAACAGTTTTGCTATCTCCAACGGCACCTGTCCGTGCAACTCCACCAAGAAGGTAAACTGTAGTATCAAATCCCAAAAGGAAGAATCCTTCCGTAAATACCGTCATCGAGCGATGATGCAGTTCATGAACACGATGTGAAAAAATATCGAACATGACAGTGTGGCTAACGGTAATCATAATCACCCATCGCCCGGCGCATGCGACCCTACTATAATGAGAGATCGATAGGCGATCCTTTGCTGTTCGGTGCAGACACTTCCACCCTACCTCGGAAAATGAATGCAGAGACATACCATCGCCCACGTAGAGTATCCCGTTATATTCCGCGACCGATTGATGCCAGTGGATTGCTGATGGTAACTCTCCTACTGTCCACTCCTCGTCACTCAAATCGTATTGATATACTAATCTCGTTGATTTATTAATGGAGGTTATATGACTCGGTGACGTGATACGTTTCTGCACCCTGGGCAACATACAGATACAAAATCGTCGGACATACTTTAGGCTCGTCATACACCCGTCAATGATGTTCTCGCTGGCAATATGTTTCTTGATAAAATCACGAGAAAGGTATTTTAGTTCGATGCTTTGAAACAAGTAGTGGAACAATGTTTCTCTTTTCTCGATATCTACATTCGTCCAGACCATCAGCCCGTGCCATTTTAACTCTTCCGTCTTGGGAGAGGCTCCTTGCAACAACGCGTAACAGTAGAGAACCATATCGTGATCGAACCATTTGAAATCTTCAGATTTTACGACCTCTTCCAGATTAGCGTTGAGAAATCTCCCGAGCTGCTTATTTATTTGTGTCTTATTTTTATGGAACAAACACATGCCAATGACTTCACTGAAATTGTTCAGATCAATATTTTCCAACATAAATTCCACACTGAGATCGAATAAATCCGGCAGCTGCATCACTGTCCCGGTATCCATCAGGCCTTTTACTGTAGCCATGGACAGCCTCACAGACCCCAAGTAAATGAAATCGACTAATTCCTTAACAACATCGGGATGAATTGGCGATAAGTCTATGATTCCGGTTTCGGCTTCGTGCGTGTCGTCTGATAACATCCGTCTGAAATATCCTGTTGACGCGGCCAGCACACATTTATGCGCCATAACTTGGTAATCGCCGCTTTTTATCGTTATGTCGCAAAAGTCACCGTTGGATTTCAAATTCGACAGCAGATTTGCGGTATGCGATCGAGACTTCTTGTAGACGAGCTCCATCGTTTAGCCTTTTTTGCTTTAATGTATTAGGGAATATTGTAAGACTGAAATAGACAATGGCATAATGTGAATCTCCGCAACCCATCGTCTACAACTGGATTGGAATGTCAGGCATAAGGCGAGTTCACTCCCAATTCTCGTGCGATTCCAAATTGCGACTCCGACTCAGCTCATAAATATTTTATGAACTGTAATTCCGGCTCAATTTGAATACCTCTAATCCGGTGGTTCCCAACCGGTGGCTAATTCTGCACTTGTGGAGAATTGAGGGGTTTCTCGTGGTGACCAGACGCAGTTGCAAAATAAATACATAGATACACATATAACACGAGACATAACACCACGATGACGGTAACCACTTTGCACTGTGGCCTGGACGGTATGAGTCACTACTTTTAAGGCGTGTGGATCATAAAAACTCATTTTGAATTCTGGATAACCAATATTGCGGTCAAAAACACGTTTAGCACGAGCAACATGACGTGCAATAAAGCCTTCGCATAATTTTGTGGGATACCAATACACAGGAAGTTCTATGTTGCAGTAAAATGCGATTGTTCATGTCCACTGTCAGGCATCCCAGGGTTTATGGACGTATAAGCAATAAGCTAATAACTTGTCCGTGACATCCGGCCACTCCGGTGAATTAAAAGTTTGATAAAAAGTATAATGACCAAAGTTAAAACAAAGTACCAGCAGTTAACTCGACTTCGGATTCACGCTAATTAAAAAAAAAAAGATCAACCACCACAATCATTGGTTTTCTCACACGGGTCGTCCCTATCAATCCTTACCAAACAACTCCAACTCAAAACGGATCGCGGGCCGCATGAATCAGTATCGATTTGAAATAGGCCACATAGATTAACAACCACGGTTTGAAAACTTTACGCCAGTACAGTGCCGTGCTCTCTAACACAGGCGACGAGCATAGTTACCACAATATAAATGATATCTTAACAAAAGAGTACAAATACAACATTCCTCAATTATATTCTATTTTTAACCATGAGCGGCGCACGATACCTGACAACACCTTTCGACGGCTGAAGAATCGATATTGGGGCTAGCTAGACACGGTACTTGCCGGAAAACTATCTCCTCGTAAAGATTGATCTTATGGGGAAGCCCCAGGTCGTTTTCGAAACGACTTGGTCTTGACAGTTTCTGGGCCATTAAACGGCAAGGTAATTTCCCCTATTTCATATCAGCTAATTCTCCTTACATGGAGTGCTATTATTTGGGTTGCATTTAAACAAATGGTTGTTTAAAACACTTTTTTGGAAACATGTTTTAAAGAGTGTATTAAACAAAGGCATTTTTTCAAGAAAATGTGTTTTTTTTAAGTTGTAACATCATGCCATAATTGTGTAAATACTTTCCAAAAAACATGTTGTATGAGCCTTCGGACAATTACCACCCGGTATAGCCGACGTATACGATATGGGATGGTTGGAACCCTCAAAATAGTCGGTTCAACAACTATAGTATACGTAGATATTTCGTCAAAGGAGCTGTAGTTACCATATATTTCCAATTGTCAATGCCTTTCCGTTATGACGTCACAACTGAATACTCGTGACGTCACGGCGTTAAAAAAAAAACAGTAAACACATGTTTTAAAAATGGACTTGTTTTAAACATGTTTGTTTCAAATTGATTTTTGTTTTAAATGCAGCCCTAGCTATTTCAATAGCTGGAGGCGTATTAGCTAGTGAGGGATAGTGATGTTGCGCACATGAGAATAACACATTTTGAACAACAACAACAATATTCTGCAACGGAAATCAAGTTTAGCATTCCAAAATACTTTAGTTGGCGTTCTTTCGAAATCTCAAATTAGGCCGCGTGTTGGTAACATGGCTCTAAGCAATACCGAATTGTGTTGTGGGAAGGGTTGTATAGATTGATTTGAGGGATGGGGAAGAAAAACCCGAAAGAAATCAGAATTGGGGATCGAAGGAAAAAAGGTTGGGATCCACTACTGACTACTGTATTCCAGTTTCCAATACAAGTCACACTATAGGATATATTAGACTACCATCCTATTGGAAGCGGGTGAAGTTGTTCTGCTACTCTGACACCCGACCTTTCACTAATTGAATGACGGACTCTATATCATACTCGAGATCGAGGGTGGCCAGTAACGGAGTATTTCTGCTTTCACGGAGCACGCAAGTAAGTTTTGCACACTGGCACTATACTTCATAAAGAGGTTACTGGTTATGCTGACTACTCTCAGTGACAATTATTTGTTAGCCTACACTTTTGACTTTAGAAAGTATAAAATTGTTTTAAGGCAATCAGTCTGCTTAACTTTAAAGGGTGAAATCGTGATGACGACTGGGTGCATTAGTATCAATGTATATATATATTCGAAGATAGCAACTGTTTGTGATGTCATTAGTGTTTTGCGGTTAGTCTCGAAGATATGCATCATACAATACCAGAAGTATGGCGGTATCCATACTGAAGGTATGCGATCCATCAATCAAATCTACTTGTTTTTTAAACTAAACACTGACGAAGTGCTGTTACGACCCTGCAATGATTGCTCAGCCTGGACTATAATACATGCAATGTAAAACCAGGGTTGTAATGACTCGAGTCATGACTCGATTCGAGTCCGACTCGAATCAAGATTTTCTGATGACTCGACTTAAATCGAGTCAATTTCTCAAAATACGGAAATGACTCGACTCGACTCGAGTAAATCTGAGTATTGACTGGACTTGGACTCGAGTCATTGCGCATGACTCGAACCAAGTCATATGACTCGCGACTCAGACGGCAAAAACCGAAATTTCATTGTAATTTCGAAGAATAGTAAAGAAATCACCCTATTGAGATTTCGTCTATTGGTACTTGCACTTGAAAATGCGACCAGAAACTGCCGAAAGTGAGGGAAATTAAAAAATTATACATGCGAAGCATTCGATATCACCAAACAGAGTTATATAAAGTGGGTTTAACAAGACTTTAACCGGAAACTGAGCAGTCAACCCAATGACTTAGACTCGGACTCAAGTCATAATACCATGACTCGGAGTCGACCCTCCGCTCGATGACTTGAACTCGGACTTGACTCGGTGGTGGATTGAAAATGACTCGACTTGACTCGAGTCAAAACTATAAAAGTGAGATTGACTTGTGACTAGGAACCTTTTGACTTACAACCCTGTGTAAACGCGCACGGATACGGCAAGCAACAGCAAGGATTGAGTTGGTCGAGTCATTCATGGAAGTTGTTTCAGCAAAGCTAATATAATCCCGCAGTTGAACAGCATCACCACCACCTCAGCCTTCAACAAGCGCTGCTGGCTCTAGCACCGTACTTATAGCGATCAATAGCTGAACGCACAGAACCGTTGGAACTATACGTTGTTTTGATACCGACATTGAAATTTTCATACTAATCGGTATTAGATTATGGTGTCAACTTTTACATTCAGGACGATTCCAATAGGCTCCTCGACATCTACCTAATCGAGATTTTCGATAATGTAAATTCAAGACACGAATATGCGCAAAAACTTCGAAGATTGCCTTGATCAATCTCACTGTCATCCAGGATCAGACTTGTGAATCACTGAATGCCTCACTGTGGAAATCTGTATGCTTCACTGCTTGACATATATCACGGCGAGCGCATTATTGCTCAATGCTTAGATCACTGGCCCCTGCTGTTTACGGAAATCAATACCGAATTGCTTTCAGACTGAGAGGATTGGTCCCATCACATCTGGAACGATGTGGGATATGAAATTCACGTTGTGACCAACTGACCATACTACACCTAAACCATATTGATCGAAGGATGTTAGTTGCGGTCGATATATTTTCTCCGATCTCCTACTTTCTTTAGTGAGGTAGGTTGGTTCAGTGCCGAGCTTTATTAGTGAACAGACGAATCCGCCTCGCTCACTATTCGCCAACAATTGGATAATCCCAGCACAGTAAAACTATAGATAACTAACCTGCCGTAGGTTAGTTATCTATAGTAAAACTCGCTCTCGTTTCCAGAAACTGACATTGTTGGATGAATCGTGGAGTTGCCGGTTTAGCTGTATCACGGCCACTTCTAGGCTGTTGTAAGGCGCTGCTTATACGCGGAGCCCATGGCGAGAAGGAGCCTATAGACAGCCTGCGTGTCAAGATGGCTAATGTGTTTAGAAACAGGTCGCCAACTCAAGTAGCTAACCTTTTAATAGGTTTTATATGTTTGCGAATCTTGTTCTAAGGAAGTCTGCATCTCCAATTCCCAATCTAACTAACCCTAACTTTCCGCAGTCTCAGTAATGTTTTCAATCATTTAGGTTTGATGTTACAGTGCCAGTGACATATTTAGTTTGCTGATACAGATGTCACAACAAAGCGATTGGGCGAGCAAAGGACAATAGACAAGAAGGACGTTTATTATTATTTTTCTTCGTTTTTCATCATTTTCGTTGAGCAAACTAGGTGTCTCATTAAAAGACTACTCCAAGTGGTCGTTTCGGCCCCCTCCTATATCTTCTCATTATATTGCAATCTTGTGGTGTTTTAATTTGATAAAGATCAGGCGAAAAAGCTCCAAGAAGACTCGACAGGGCTTAAAGATACAGAAAATGACTCCGATGACGACTTCAACATCTCCCATATAGAGATTAATACCACACATTCCGAACCAATACGATCTTGATGATTTAGTCGGGACTCACTAAATCAAATGCGGAATTTCTGACTCCAAGGTTAAAATTACGGAACGATGTCCGTCATCAGAAAATGGCATGGACGATTTTCACGGTATTTTTCTGTGGCAGGTTCTCCTTGCTTGTGCGTGAATGTTGGCAATCTTTTGTAAAGCACTTGACAATAAAATGACTGTGAGAGAAGCCGGAGCATTCAAGGCATTTCGAGATGTATAGTTGAAAATTTTCTTTGAAATAAACGAAGTAATGAATATAAACCTCTGGTAAACAATATGATCGAGATATATGAAAAAATAGAGTGGGGCATGTCCTTAAAACCGCATTACCTGCACTTTCACCTTGATTTTATTACTTCAAATCTGGGTGTCTGTCAGACTCGAGTCACAAACTAGTTTATCAAAGGTGTGGGGCATGGCAAAAGCAAATTACAGGACGGCGCCCATCAGTCTTTATTCCCACAGTTAACCACGGTCAACTTGTTGCATCAAGTAGCCTAACACAGAAAAATCAAATTTGTTAGCAGACATGTACTGACAAGTTAGTAGTGATAATAACTACTCCAGCACTTTTTCAAACAAAAAAGTGTACTTCGAGAAAAATACATTTGACTCGCTGCCACTGGAGCTAGAAAATGATGATGCGATAAACTGCCCATTCACTTTGGACGAATTGAAGCGAGCGATATCAAAGAAAAAGCCCACTGCAACTGGGTAAGACAAGGTTAGTTATGAAATGCTAAAATACTTGAGCTCAACCGCATTGGAGCAATTATTACGTTTGTACAATGACTCCTGGAACGAGGGGACGGTGCCTAAGGCTTGGCTCCATTCCATCATAATACCGATACCTAAATCCGGGAAAACGAAGTCATCGGCAGCATCTTACCGTCCCATTGCTTTAACCAGTCATCTTTCTAAGGCAATGGAGACAATGATAGCAAATCGATTAAAATGGTATGTGCAACAGCATGATATATTGAGTCCCGTTCAGTCTGGATATCGGACAGGCCGATGCACACTTGACGATATCCTAGCACTACATGATGATATATATAAAACGATTTACAAGCAACGCTCCGCAGTAGCAATATTTGTGGACTTCGAACGAGCATACGACACGGTCGGGCGCAAGGGCCTTCTGACAAAAATTTTTGCCATCGGTTTACGGGGTAAAATCATTAGGTGGTTCTCGTCATTCCTATCAAAGAGAACCGCTCAAGTTCGTGTGGGAAATGATCTTTCACAGACATTCAATATCGAGACAGGCATTGTACAGGGCAGCGCAATCAGTCCAATATTGTTTTTGATTAAGTTTAACGACCTTCCAGAGTGTCTATCCACCAGGAACGCTCTGTCTGCAGACGATATTGTGTTTTGGGAGTCTGGAATGAACATGACCGATATATCCGACTCCTAACAGAACGACTTGGATTGTCTTAAACCAGTGGTTCTTAACCTTTTTTCCTCCAGCGCCCCCTTTCAAAAATTATCGTGCTCCAGCGCCCCCCAACCTCATATTGTAAGTAATGTAATAAGGACTATGAGTAAGAGGGAGGACCGTAACAGCACTTCGTCAACCCCCCTAAAACGATTGCCTTGCGCACCCATAGCGTGATAAACCAAACTTCTAAGGGCTTCGCCCCCAAGAACCCCGTAGCGTGATTTCGATGGTCAGCAAAGTTTGTGTGGCCTGGTTGCTCTAGGTACCAAAATTATATATAGTGCATGAATGAATAGGCGGTAATTACATATATATGTCGCTATAAACTTTTTATTCTCTCAGCCTACGTAATCAGATTCACCAGTAGCGCTGAGTGAGCTGTCGCATGGGAAAATAAAGGGCACGTAATTAATAATTAAACATATTCGGGCGTGCCCGTAGGTACAATTAATTCGTTACCAGGGCCGTAACAGCACTTCGTCAGCCCCCACAAAAAAACGTTGGTCTTGGGCCCCCCCATCGGGTGATAAACCAAAACTTCCGGGGGCTTCGCCCCCAGACCCACCTGAGGCTATCCGCTATTCGCTGATACTAGTCATCTACATTGCGTGTACATTCACTGAGCCAGCTATTCTCGCCTATACGCGCGAAGCGCTAAAAATTTCAATAATTAATGATTGAATTGGTCAATATGATCGGGAATTGCATGTATATTGATATTAATTTTTATCCTCACTCTGCTCACGTAAACAGATTTACCGGTAGAGCTGAGTGATGTGAGATTGAAAAGGTAGGACCCCTCAATAATAATTATACATCTTCGGGCGTATACCCGTTGGCAGGAACGAAAAGGCACTTCGTCAGCCCCCCCGAAAAAACTTGGGTCTTGGGCTCCCATAGGGTGATAAACCGACCGGCCCCCATCACGTTCGCTTTTGCCACGAAATCAGTGTTACTGTTTAGCGAGCCAGTGCGAAGCGCGAAAAACTTCGATAATTCATGATAAAATCGGTCAGTAAGATCGGGAATTGCATATATATTGCTATCAATTTCTTGCCCTCTCTGCTCACGTAACCTGATTTACCGGTGGAGCTGAGTGAGGTGCGATGTTCCCTCTAAGCTGCGCACGTGCGCAATGCTAACACGGTGTCTGCGCACAGAAAATCTACGTTGCGCACAACAAATCCGAAGTTATAACCTTTTTTTAAGTCGTTACGCACTGTTGTCCAAGGGTCTGCGCAGTGAGTTGTTGAGTGTGTGCAGACACATCAAACGTAGAGCGAATATTGTGAGGTGTCTTGGAAACTGTAGGGCCCGTAACTAATACTTAAACGTATTCGGACGGGCGAATTCGTTGGTACGACTTCGTTGCATGATGTTATTTCGTGACTTCCTGTCTGCTATATCTAAAAATATGGAATCGCCCAACAGGGATATCGCCCAACAGGAATGTCTAGTTTTAGATATCCCTGTCGCCTAATCGTACTAAACTAAAAGACTCACACGATTTCAAATTGGTATTTCTTCACTGGCATATAATTTTTCCCTGCCAGATGGAATTCGTCTTCTGGGGTTCAGATTGCCAAGACAGGAACATTCGGTGCCAGCATTTAGGCGCCCATGGACAATTAAACCTATATGTCTTTTGTAGGCTATATATAACGAAGTTTTCGGTGTTAATTTGCTCTGAATACTCATTAAGGATATGTCCTACCACCACATCATCTACTGCGAAGCCATTTTTCTCCAGCGCCCCCATACCGCCCCCCTGAGCCCAGCGCCCCCATATCGCCCCCTGAGCGTTTCCGCCCCTTCAAAATCGCCAGCGCCCCTTGGGGGGCGCTGGAGGCAAGGTTAAGAACCACTGTCTTAAACAGTGGGGCGATCAATGGGGAATGAAAGTCAATACAACAAAAACGGTGTCAGTTGTCTTTAGCAACAAAAGGGAAATACCAAATGTCCAATTTAAATACAGTGGTCAGAACATATAGCGACAGCAGAATCGGCAAAGTACCTCGGAATTACCTTCGACAAGAGGTTATCATACTACATGTTGAATCTGTTTTACATAAATGCACTGCACGAATAAACTTTCTGCGGATGATTTCAGGAACCTCTTGGGGGAGCTGCAAAAGAAACTATGCTAACCTTGTGTCGTACTCTTATTCGATCTATAATTGAATATGGAATTGAGGCATTTCATTTTGGTCACCGACGATATCTAGAAAAAGTCGAGCGTCTACAAAACATTGCGCTCCGGCTTTGTTGCGGAGGGATGAGGAGCACCCCAATTATTTCCATACTGTCTGCGTGTGGGGAAATGCCACTGGACCTACGACACAGGTATTTATGTATGAAATTCAGATCAAAGGTGAATGCTGATTTGCAGCACCCGTGTCGAGAGCAGCTTCTCCGGTTATCGTGAGAGGAACACTGGCCGAAAAGAAAGCAATTCGTTTGCTTCAATCAAATTACATATCGACCCAATTGCGACGAAAATGGAGATGGTCTGTTGCGGTTGAGTAAAATAACGCATCCACATTGGACGTTGCGTCGAGCACGTATAGATTTAACTTTGACGACTCTGCAGTTTAAACAATGTTCCTCTTTGTTACCGCTAATCAATGAACATCTCTGTAGACGATTCCCGGGATACTTGCAGATTTTCACAGACGGATCAAAAACTACGACGGGCACTGCGGCGGCGTTTTATGTATCGCGAACTATCAACGTCGCAACCACTATCATACAGGAATCGAGTTCCTTCACTGCAGAATTGGTGGGAATAAGCTTAGTTCTACAATGGGTTGTGGAGAACAGAAATTCCAATATACTAATACTCGTGGACTGCTTGAGCGCAATTCAAGCGATTGACAATATTTATGGGCGATCACATCACCCCGTCGCACCAATTTTACAGACGATCCATCGGATATCGGAGGCAGGATACGAGATCGCTATTGTTTGGATACCTGGTCATTATCAAATTCCCGGAAATGAAAAGGTAGATGAATTGGCCAGACGAGCGAGTCAAGCCAGTGTGCAAACGACTGAATTCAAACCTTCCGTACGAGATATCGCTGCTTCGCGTCGGAAGGCGTGCATCGAACTATGGAATAACCGCTATTCGCAATCGGATAAGTCACAACAATATAAGGAATGTTTTTCAACCGTCCACCACAGAGCAGACGTGAATGGACTACCGAAAAGGTTTCAAGAGATTATGTTCCGACTACAAACCGGACATTGTGGACTACAAGCACATCTATTCAAATTGGGAATAGCAGATTCAGCCAATTGCTCAACGTGCCGCCAAAACGAGAGTGTCGCCCATTATTTATTGACGTGTCGAAATTGTAGACACCAGCGATGAGTTCTCGAGGACACGTGTCGGAGGAAGAATATCGCTCCCACGGTAACAAACTTTTTGACTGACACGCACATTTTCCATACGTTGTGGAATTCGTTCTCGCAACAAAGCCATATATTTGAGTTTATATTTTGTAATGCAATACCCACCCCTAGATGATAAATGACTTTTTGGATATGGCGAACAAAACCACTTGCGTTATAATCGCCAATCAAATAATAATCAACAACAACCTTGATTTTATCACTTCAAATCTGGGTGTTTGTCAGACTCGAGTCACCTTTTTCGTATGACTTGACTTGACTTGACTCGGTGTGTCAGAAATGTGGATTGACTCGTGGCTCGGAACAAAATTCACGAGTCAATTTCAAGTCATCAAGTAATCAATGTCGATAGAAATCACTGTATCCAGCATATGGTCGGATTGTTCGCGAAACGCTGGTGTGAAACGCCGTGAGAGCGACCAATCATTCATTGATCGTGCTTTTTACTGCGAGCCGCCATTGTTCGCTCACAAATAAATTTTCCGCCAACGAAGTGATCGAAGCTTACAGCTTACGTTGCCGTAAACTATGGTAGGCCTAAAATAATTTAATAGCAAGATGTCTATTTCTGTTCTCTGTTCTTACTTTAACCAAACCTCTTGTTTTATTGAAATTGAATTCGAATGTAGTTTTTATATTCATCATCCATTGGAGCAGGCTCGAATTGTATCATATCAATTTGTAAATGGGCAAAGTATTGCATCTTATCAATTCGATTTTCTATTATCTAATCACTATTTTGGCTGGTAACTATAAACTGGGACTATATGCCACGTAGGCGCGTATGTGTGAGCGATACAGGGCCTTTTTGTGTGTATATTCAACTCTATATTCGTTCATCGGTTCAGAATCAAAGACCGCCCAATCTATATTTCATCCAGCTAGCAAAATGCAATGACGTAATCATGCCTCTTACTTCGAAAAAGCAACTTGACTTGAATTATGACTTGACTCGTGACTTGACTTGACTTTACTCGACTTGACTCGAGTCGCCTCCGAAAATCGGGTGACTTGACTTGACTCGAGTCACCTTCGAAAATCGATTGACTTGACTTGTCTCTAGTCAAAATGTAGGAGGTAGTGGTAGTGACTTGATCCCAACACTGGTTTCTACCTTAGCATGAACAAACGTCCTCATCGGGCCATTCCAAGGATGCTTCTTGTAGAGACGATACCACGAGACAACTTCTTCAGAAGTTTCCAGCTCCTTGTTTTCGGTCAGAAATCCACAACTGAGTTCACGCCCCCCAATTCGAGAACCACTGCACTGAAATATATATGCAATGATATTAAACTTATTTTCTTGGTCGCTGCCTTCCGAGCAGTGTGCAGCTTAAATATAGCCTTAATGTTGAGCGAAGCTCGCAGTTCTCCTGAACTTCGCCATCCTTTGACCGAGTGTTTCGTGTTTTTGTCATAAGACCGACTTCTGTTAAAATACTTAATCTCTGCGTGATGCTCGGCAAAAACTAAAAGGACGGCTTTACACCTGACTCCAGTATACAAATATTTCGTGCTCTTAAGTCTAAACCTTCTTTGAATTTCAGTTTTCGGCTTTCTTTTTTTGGCATGCCCGTTAATCCTTTATGGGTGATAGATGTGATGAGTCATTTAGTAATCGCGAGCACTGATTGACTTGTTTTACGAATTAGGGATTTGGAAATGTATCACGTAACAAATTGAAACACATACCGTATAATGCGCAATGTGACAATGGCAACAAAGAAGGTTTTAACTAAACTATATGGAATAAGTGATTTCTTGTGACTTTAATTGCTACTCATACTTTGCCACATTGCCTTTATTTTGAATCTGGATTACGCATGCGAGGTACTTAGGCAGCGTAATCGTGGCATATTAATGAGCAGGCTTCAAAGTAAACGAATTTCCTGTTCATTTGATACAGCCTATGGTATTAGTCATTCACAAAGCAAGTTTTATGTTTTGAATTCCAAGCAACCTTTCGCGGGCTGCAGAACGCGAACGTGAGCCTCACATTAACACCATCCCTAACATATAGGTTGATTGTGTATTGGATCATAGCAATTAGTTTCAACATCTGAGATTTTATATTTTGTCATCTATTTTGTGGACAGTTACCGACGTGCGGTCTGATAATTCTACGTACATGCGAGTCATAATCATCTCGATATTCGATACACGAAGTTGCTCCTTGCAAATCAATCTGTATTTCTATCAACTTGCAAAATAAAATGGCTTGAATCATGCCTCGAACTTCGAAATGTCGACAAGACTTGGCGATTTGACTTGTGACTTTGACTTGACTCGAGTTCCCTTCCAAACTCGAGCGACTTGACTCGACTCGTGATTCACTTGTGAATCGAAGGAAGTGACTTTATTCCAACAATGGACCAAGCATCTTGTTTTGCTGCCTTTCTCATTTCCCACTACCACCAGACGTATCCTACTATTAATGCAACACGCCGGACGTTGCCGATTTATCTACAAAATGAATGAAACCAAATCGGTTTAGCGAGCCAGGCCGTACTTTCCGCTCACATATCGTCAAAGGAGACGGCTTGAACTTCAAGTTAAATCGAACAGGCCTAATGTTACCTCACGGAGTTCTGAATATGTTGATGTTGAGGTTTTATTATTTCATCAACTGACAAGCCTTCAACATTTTGCATCTTGAAACAATGATATCATTGCTTGAAATTAAGGTATGGAATTTTGAAATATCTGGCGGATCGGCAGAAAAGTCGTCGCGGACCGGCGGTTGAGAACCAGTGTATCAGTGTTGGGATGACTCGAGTCACCTTTTTCGTACGACTTGACTTGACTCGAGTCTAGGGCTGGGCAAATTCGAGTACCTGAGTGATTCGATTCTGAATCACGTAATATGCTTCGAGTCGAGTCGAGTATTCGAGTATCACTCATTATGACGTCATAACAGAATGTAATATGTCAAAGTTCAAATAAGTACCTTTTATGCCAACACAAAGAACACGATGCCTGTTAGCCATCACATTAACGATACTTAGTATTTCCGACCATACCGATTTCAATGAACTTTGTGACAATGTTGTGGGATAATCATGACTTCGCAAATGTGATATTTCTAGTAACGTTCGTGGCGTTGTACAAGTACTTGATACCCTGTTTTGTATGCTGCGGTACGGCCAATCAAGGTTTCATGTCTGCCAAAGTGAAAAATAGTATTGAAGCTATAATTTTTGTTGATAAATTAACTTTCAGTGGAGAAGAGCGTATAATTTCGGTACTCGAAAAATTCGTCTTTTACTACTCGACTCGAATCATGAAAATAAATACTCGATTCAGATTCGAGTACTCGAATCATTGTGCCCAGCCCTACTCGAGTCACTTTGCTAAAATGACTTGACTTGACTCGGCGTATCAGAAATGCGGATTGACTCGTGACTCGGAGCAAAATTCACGAGTCAATTTCAAGTCATCAAGTAATTGGGGTCGATAAAAATCACAGTAACTTGCATATGTTCGTATTGTTCGCGAAACGCTGGTGTAACCGGTGAGAGCGACCAATCATTCAATGATCGTGCGTTTTGCTGAGCCTCCATTGTTCTCTCACAAATAAATAGACCGCAAACGATGTGATCGAAGCTTACAAGTTACGTTGTCGTAAACTAGTATAGTAAAATCATTTACTAGCAAAATGTTTATTTCTGTTCTCTGTTCTTACCTTAACTAAACCTCTTTGTTATATTGAAATTGAATTCGAATATAGTTTATATAGTCCTCACCCATTGTCGCAGGCTCGATTTGTATCATATCAGTTTCTAAATGGGTAATGTATTGCATCTTATTAATTGGTTTCTCTATTGTCTATTTTGGCTTGTACCTACAAACTGAGGCTATGCCATTACGTACATAGTTTAGCGACATAGCGCCTTCATGCGTGTATATATTTAACTGTATATCCGTTCATTGGTTCAAAATCAATGAACACTCAATCTGTACTTCAGACAGCTAGCATAATGCAATGATGTAATCATGCCTCATACTTCGAAAAGGCAACTTGACTTGAATTGTGACTTGACTCGAGACTTGACTTGACTTGACTCGACTTGACTCGAGTCGCCTCCAAAAATCGAGTGACTTGACTTGACTCGAGTCAAAATGTACAATGACTCGAAATGACTCGGGACTCGAAGGTAGTGACTTGATCCCAACACTGGTGTATATTGAAACATCCCTCTACACCAGAGGTCTCAAACACGCGGCCCGCGAGACTATGTTCTGCGGCCCGCGACGGCATTTTGGATTTCGAAGTATTCGACAATATTTATCTTCCAATTTTCGAAAATATTCGATAAGCCAGAAACTACTCATCAAAACCTCACTATTACATCACTTTCAAAAGTTACGACTAAGTGGAAGATTACGTGACATTACTTGTTTCGTAGCTTATTTAGATATTTAGGCAGGTCGGTATGGCAACCATTGGCATTATGTTGCTCTTGTATACATGGTTACATCCTGTGTCATCTTGGGTATCCTTATCCATCTGAAATTCAATGTTGCGAGAATAAAGTAGTCGTAGCCTACGTTTCAAAGCAGTAACACAAATGGATTCTTGGGCGATTGGACATTTCTATTGCTGTGGCACAGTAATCATTATATTTAAGTTATTATTGATCTGTTCAAATAGTCGAAGCTAAATCTAATGCTTACTTAATCTGACTTGGTAATGACATGAATGATAGCCTAGTTTTCAGGAGTACAGCCGAGACCCGGAATAGGCTGTAATGCTCCAATGCTCTGATATCAAATCAATCTTTGTAAAATTCTAAAATTCGACCTAATTGCGGCACGTCAAATGTCCGCTAGCTGCAAAATTATAAGGTGACAGCTTTTACGATGTCCTGATGCATTTGTACTCTCGCATGGTATCTACAACTAATTATTTTTGACAAACTATGCCAAATGCAGCAACAATTTTATTCAAATATCTAAAAATCTTATTTTTTCGTGCCAGGCGTGAAATCACAATAGTAAATCACATTTTTACGATGCGTGTGGAATGTCAGTCTGCAAGGTCCCGTCAAATAAACCCTACTTGGAAATACATTGAATTCCCCTATTATTGGGGCTGCGGCCCGCGGAGCCATCAAAAAGTAAAAAATTGGTCGGCGAGAACATTTGAGTTTGAGACCTCTGCTCTACACTACCTTGTTAGTTTTTACCATGAGTCAGCGGCATGGTTGCCAGTGAACCCGTCCCTCGGTGAACCCGTCCCGTGAACCCGTCCCTCGGTGAACCCGGCCCTCGGTGAACCCGGCCCTCGGTGAATTCCGCCCTCGGGAAATTTTGAAATTAAGTGTATTAACAAGTATTAATATGAATTAATAAACTAATAATGTTATTATCAACTGATTTGCCGATCTTGTAAGGTGGTCAGGGCATGCGTAGATCACGCAGTCACGGAGTGATCAGATCACGTGATCACGATTGCGTGGTCGGCTCATTGATGAATTGACTTGGCGAGGGGCGGACGTGCGACGTTCAACATCCTCGTATCTGTTCATGACATCGCATTGGGTCTTATCGCATTGTATATTGTGTGTGACTTGTTCAGATGAAAAATATATCCCAACGATTGTTATTGCTCACATATCAACCACGCGTGGTCTGCTCGTTATTGCAACTGTAGGTTGAGGTGGGGTGTTAGGGTTGGGTAGGGTAGGGTAGGGGGGAGGGAGACATTAGGGTTCGGGGAGTGGGACATTGGGTTCGGGTAGGATACTAGGGTTGGGGGAGGTGGGATATTAGGGTTGGGGTTAGGATATTAGGGTTGCCGGAGGTGGGATATTAGGACTGGGGGAGGGGGGATATTAGGGATGGGGGAGAGGGATATTAGGGTTAGGGTTGGGGGAGGGGGGATATTAGGGTTGCCGGGGGTGGGATATTAGGGTTAGGGTTAGGGTTAGGGTTGCCGGAGGTGGGATATTAGGGTTGCCGGGGGTGGGATATTAGGGTTGCCGGAGGTGGGATATTAGGGTTGCCGGTGAATACAAAATTTCCCGAGGGCCGGGTTCACCGAGGGACGGGTTCACCGAGGGACGGGTTCACGGGACGGGTTCACCGAGGGACGGGTTCACTGGTAATCAGCGGCATGTGTCTACATCGAATGTGCAATGGATATTAAATAGAGTTGGAATCATATCGTTTTAGAAAACCGCATTTGGTTGGCTAGACTCGAGTTAGAATTTGTGATTGCCACATAGTGCCGTATGGATTAGGAACACACCTCGCCACGTTTCAACAGAACCACAATCATTAACACGACGATGTCATTGTTAAAGATTAGTAATGCCCGTGAAAACTATGATAATATCGTAATATTCTGAAATGCACGCCTTGGAAAGAGAATGACCTCAATTTCCAATTTCAAATATAAGCCGGGAACACACAGCTGGCGGCATTAATGCTAATCAATACCGTCGCATGATGATAAAACGGATCTGCAGCGTTATTTCCGTAAATGCGATAAGCGCACCGCCGAATGGGAACAGAGGTTTCCGCATATCCTGCGGCGCAACGCGCAAGTTCCACTGATCTGAAGCAATCCACAATACACTTGGTCGCACGATTCAGATAGAACATTTATGAGATATAACCTCGTCAAAACTATCTTATAATTTGACTTTAAAGTGAGCGATCGCGAAACCCCCTCTCGTTACAATAGTCTCCAGAACTATTTATCCGTTTGATGCCATGGCGGGTAAATTCATTTTATGTCCAATTAGCCGTAATAGTATAGTCTATATAACAACAATTATTCTATAATATTGCATTTGGAAAAGACCTACTATTCTATCGTTAATACTGCAGCGAAAGAAATTCCGTCGTGCTAAAACAGTGGCTCGCGACCCGGGGTCGCCCCTTTACCATTGTGGGACGTGTATTGAGGGCGCGAAGCTAATTTAGAGATAGATTACATTCGTGCACTTGAATTGAGTTTGGTTTGTTCTGAAACTTCGATGTCTTCAACAAGGACATAATCCAAATGATATTTTGATTTTCTTATCTTTCAATTCTACTCGAGGAATTTTAAGTTAACCTGCTATCTTTTTACACCTTGAATTTCGGAAAGTAGAAAGTAGATGTGGGTTGGGTTAAGTTTACATTACATTCATGAATGAAATCGTAATGGCAACCGCGTACAATAGCACTCTCTATCGCGGAAATGAATATTCGAAAATCCTGTAGTGCCATTGGTCGTTTTGCGTTAGTCGTGGAGTAACATCTTGCATATTGAAACATTGAAGTACGATAACTCTTAAAAGTATGCGACCACACAACAAATCTACCTGTTGATAGTAGTTACTACACATATTTTTAAGCCTTCATTTTCTATTTTCACTTGAAATAGTTTCGATATATCTTAGAAATAGCCTCATCCCATTATGGTTTAGTAGAAAATTACTACGACTTCTATATACTCAAGTAGCAACGCTGACTTCCTTGATCACCTGTAATAACAGGGTTATAGGGTTTGGGAAAGAAGTAATTTCAGAAGTATGGTTGGCTTGAATGTTTGTTCTCGGGTTATACGGATTCTCAATCGCCGATTCCTAGAGTGTCGTTTGCTTAACTGCCATTTTTCGTTGTGTTGCATGCTCAAATGTCGGGCAACAAATCATAGTGTATCTTTGGAAATATCACAGTCAATATAACTCAAGTGGGTTTTGATGTCGCAGAAAATTTTACTGGCTAGCGTTCGGATGTTGCCTCACGCTATCACGTATCGGTACTTCTGCAACATCTATCATTTTAACTCGTGGTCTTTCAGCTATACGGAGCTATACACCGTTTTCCCAATACTTTGCCTTGTGCCTGGAGTTTCCTCCGCCGCCTAGCTGTTCTTTACTATACGGCGAATTACTTTGATTTAACGAATGCTAACTTCATTTTATGGCATTTACTCGTCCAGCTCTACATAGTCACGGTTTTGCATCTGGTATGTGTCCATCTAGTTGGGTATCAAGCTCCTATAACCACTTGGCGGTTTTGTTGTTGACTAGATGCAATTGAAATGTGAATAGCTGTGTACTTGTGCTCAGTCGAAACCTATGGAACCTTTATGATTGTACTTGCGGATTATGTACAATTTCATCATAATTTTCTACGCTCTGGTTCAGTGAATCTTTTGGACAGTGGCTATTGCTTTGTATATAAAATCCGTCTAGCTATCAGAAAACCTTAACGCAATTATTGCCAAACCCAACAAAATGCTCCGATCAGCTGAAAACATTAGTCGGACAGCTAATAACGTACAGAGTTCACTCAGTATATTGATATAATTGCGTATCAGAAAGCGAGGCTAGCCACTCAAAAATATCAAGGTCCCTATATTCATGACCCAGGGAGCACACAGTACGTTCTAATATCATGAAGGCAGATTCTGCTCGATGTGAATAATATGGTAACGAATTGAAATTTAATATTGCATTGCTACGCTTTGAAGTCTTCCATAGACAAAGTGATGCAAGCAATATCATTGTCTGATTTTCTTGCTATGCGAAGCGCGTCACACGCCCATGTCACCATCACCATGCCAGGTAGGTAGCAGCTCTGTCACAGGGATTTCCAGCTTACAGTAATCAATGGTTTCGACATCGGTTCCCAACGAGCCTCCAAAAATGTACACCTTGTCGGCTAGGTGGGCCGTGACGTTACGACATTGCATTCTAAAACCGTCCAAAATCTGCCATTCTCTTGTACAGGAGTTAAAGTATTCAACGCCGCCCCAACGACCTCCCATAGCGTACAAAAATCCTTTGTACCTGAAAGCAGCTCCATACGCTCTACCCGCGACCATGGAAGCGAATGACGAATACTGCTTTCTAGCGAGTATCAACTTTACAACCGTTTTTCTCTCTGAATATCCAGACAGCAACTCCAATCCTCCGAGCACTAACACCGACGTTTTTGAGCAGGTAACGAAAAAACCAATACTAAGCGGTGTCGGTGGCTGTTTCGCTTCGTGGACATTACCAGAAGAAATCTCCACCATAATTGTGTAACGGACGGTGATCATAATCACCCATTCGTCATTGGAGATAAGTTTGCAGTAATGCGGTGTACAACCAGTGGTGTTGTCGTCACGTTTGTTGTGCAATATATTCCAAATCGTTCCGTTGAACGAGTATAAACAGACTCCGTCGCCTACGTACAGCATACCGTTGTACTCTACAGCTGAACAATTACCGCCTATTGTTGATGGTATTTCACCCTTAACTGCCCATAGTTTGGTACTCAGATCATACTGATAAACCCGCTTTGCAGACGAGTTAATGAACACGATAGAAGTCAGTGGTTTGTTTCCCCCGTGTGTGACAGGGCAGCTTGGCGATTGCCCAGAGAAATACTTTCGAATATACTGAAGACTTTTTAGCGAGTCACGAATTAATGTGTCCACAAAGATTCGCTCTTCAACAAATTCTTTCTCAAGACATTGCAGATTGACCTTTAGGAAGACGCCTTGGAACCAAACCTGCCTTTTCGCAAGGTCGGCATTGGTCCATATCGATATTCCAACCCACTTGAGCATTTCCAATGCTTGAGACCCGCCCTGTATCATTTCGTAACAGTAGTCCATGGCATTGTAGTCGAGCATTTTGAATTGGTCGGATCTTATGACCTGTTCGAAATTTGTTTCAAGAAAATTCTTGACGGGCGTGCGCAAAGTATTTATCTTATAGAGACAAGAAAGAGTGACGATTTCGGCAATATTTGTCACATCAATATTTTCTGTCAGGAATTCAACGCAGAGATCCGTTAAATTAGGCAGTTGAAACATTTCCGCGGCATCAATCAGGCCTCCCACTATCTCCATCGAAATATCCACGAATCCGAGATAGATAAAGTCAACACATTGCTTCACAGTTTCAGGGCGCATGGTCGAAAAGTCTATAATTCCGGTATTGGCTTCGTACATGTCATTCATTAGCATCCTGCTGAAATATTCCGTCGCAGCGTCCAGCACGCATTTATGTGCCATAACCTGGAAGTCCCCACATTTGATTGTGACGTCGCAGAACCTCCCGTTCGCCTTCACTTTCGACATAAGTTCACTCCCGTGCGTCTTGAAGGTTTTGCGGGTGATCTCCATGTTCTATTCTTTAATTTACTATTTGTATACTACACTGCACCGTAAGAATATTAGGAGAGTAACATTATCTTTACATGCATATAAATTTACATAGTTTTCTATATTGTTTAGCGAGTAAGCTCCATCTGGTATCCTATTGCTTACTATATTCCGAGTACACGACCACTTTGTATTATAAGCTGCCTTTATGATCCCTTGTAAATCAAATACGAGTCTCCTTGAATGAAGTTCGCGTGACACTGGTATCCAGCAATCAAACAACTGACAGAATTGTTATGATGCCGAATTCTAAATAGGCTACAACCAATTCCAGCCAATATATGTTCCGACTAAATATAATCCTTTCTAAAACATTACCGCGACCCAGAATAATACATGTAAAGTTGTGCTGCTTTCAGCACGGAATCACGGATCCAAAATTGATCACGCACGTTATAGATTGAAAGCGTCTATTCATTCATGCATCAAAAAGGAGACGCACTGGCACATAGCGTATTCGGCGATGAGTCGGACTCTGCGGCAACACCTTCTTCTTCTTCTTCTTCTAAAAGCGACTTGTATGAACAAAAGTTCGCGGTAACTCTAAATAGGTGTGAACACGACCTGTTCTCCGAAATGTTACCGTAATTTCGGCTCTATATGAATATCGTCTGTTTCGGCACATGTTCCCGAAAGAGTTTCGTAAATCCGGTTTGAAAAGGGCCTTAGACCAAGGCAGGTCAAGGTTTTCTCACTGCCAATCGTTCTCTGGTACACGTCGCATGTTACATGGCCTAAAAATCCATATGTCTTGGTGCGTCGTGGCGTGGTAATGTCCGACAATGAAATGCCTACACTCTAAATTCTAATGCGTGCAGAGGAACGCAAATTTACACGCCAAATCCGGTTTTTTTTTTAACTACCACACAACGTGCTGGACCCGATGTGTGCCTGGCTATCCTGTGTTTGGTGGTGGTGTGTTCATGCTGACTCGTGCAGAGCTCGAAATTAATACCAGCCATCCATGAATTTTTACTCAGCTTAGGCTCAAAAAATATTTTATTGCAACGAAAGATGAATACAGAACATTCATTTGCGGACGAAAATGTGTGAGTTTCTAGCTTGCACAATTGAAAAATTTAAGCTTTTTGCAAATAGAAATAAGAACTACAGCTACAAAGTTATCATAAATTAGATTTTAATTAGAGCAAAGAAACGTTTCACTAATTGGTGTAGAATTAGAATTATAGCGACACAGTTGTTTTCACAAATTATATCCTAATTAGAGCAAAGAAGCATTTCACAAATTGGTGTAAAATTAGAATTATAGCGACACAGTTGCAACCACAAATTACATTTGAATCACAGCAAAGAAACATTTCACGAATCGGGATAGAATTACAATCCTAGCGACACAGCTGTTTTAACAAATCAGACTCTAATTAGAGCAAAGAAACATTTCACAAATTGGTGTAGAATTAGAATTATAGCAACACAGTTGTTTTCACAAATTACATTTTAATTAGAGCAAAGAAGCATTTCACAAATTGGTGTAGAATTAGAATTATAGCGACACAGTTGTTTTCACAAATTATATCCTAATTAGAGCAAAGAAGCATTTCACAAATTGGTGTAAAATTAGAATTATAGCGACACAGTTGCAACCACAAATTACATTTGAATCAGAGCAAAGAAACATTTCACAAATTGGAATGGAATTAGAATCATAGCGACACAGTTGTTATCACAAATTAGATTCTAATTAGAGCAAAAATCATTTCAAAAATTGGAGTAGAATTACAATCATAGCAAAACAGTTGTTTTCACAAATTAGATTCTAATTAACTCAAAAATATTTCCCAGATTGGAGTAGAATTAGAATCATAGCGACACAGTTGTTATCACAAATTAGATTCTAATTAGAGCAAAAAACATTTAAAAAATTGGAGTAGGATTAGAATTATGGTAACACAGTTGTTTTCACAAATTAGATTTTAATTAGTGCAAAACACATTTCCCAAATTGGAGTAGAATTAGAATCATAGCGACACAGTTGTAATCACAAATTAGATTCTAATTAGTGCAAAAAACATTTCCCAAATTGGAGTAGAATTAGAATCATAGCGACACAGTTGTTATCACAAATTAGATTCAAATTAGGACAAAAAATATTTCAAAAATTGGAGTAAAATTAGAATTATGGTAACACAGTTGATTTCACAAATTAGATTTAAAGTAGAGCCTAGAGACATTTCACAAATAGGGGTAAAATTACAATCATAGCAACACAGTTGTTATCACAAATTAGATTCTAATTAGAGCAAAGAAACATTTCACAAATTGGGGTAGAATTACAATCATAGCAACACAGTTGTTTTCACAAATTAGATTTTAATTAGTGCAAAAACATTTCCCAAATTGGAGTAGAATTAGAATCATAGCGACACAGTTGTAATCACAAATTAGATTCTAATTAGTGCAAAAAACATTTCCCAAATTGGAGTAGAATTAGAATCATAGCGACACAGTTGTTATCACAAATTAGATTCAAATTAGGACAAAAAATATTTCAAAAATTGGAGTAAAATTAGAATTATGGTAACACAGTTGATTTCACAAATTAGATTTAAAGTAGAGCCTAGAGACATTTCACAAATAGGGGTGAAATTACAATCATAGCAACACAGTTGTTATCACAAATTAGATTCTAATTAGAGCAAAAAACATTTTAAAAATTGGAGTAGGATTACAATTATAGCAACACCGTTCCAAATTAGATTATAATTAACGCAAAAAATATTTCCAAAATTGGAGTAGAATTTGAATCATAGCGACACAGTTGTTATCACAAATTAGTGTCTAATTAGAGCAAAAAACATTTCAAAAATTGTAGTATGATTAGAATTATGGTAACAGTTGTTTTCACAAATTAGATTCTAATTAGATCAAAAAACCTTTCCCAAATTGGAGTAGAATTAGAATTATAGCGACACAGTTGTTATCACAAATTAGATTCGAATCAGAGCAAAGAAACATTTGAAAAATTGGAGTAGAATTAGAATAACTACTACAGTATATTTTATGAATTAGACTAGAATCCGAATTAGACGTAGCTTTTATTTCAAATTAGAGTAGAATTAGAAATATAGCTATGCGGTAGTTGTTTTCTAAATTAGATTCGATTGGGAGCAAAGAAACATTTCACAAATTAGAGTAGCATCAGAATTTATAGCTACACAGCTTTTTCCAAATTAGAGAAGAATTAGATTTGTAGCTCGTTTTTTTTCGAAATTATAGAGCGGGATCAGAATTATAGTAACAGTTTTTATTTCAAATTATGGAGTAGAATTAGAACTATAGCTACACTGTTTTTCCAAATTAGAGTACAATTAGAATTATAGGTTCAGTTGTTTTCACAAATTAGATTCGAATGAGAGAGATGAAGCACTTCGCGAATTAAAGTAGAATTATAATTATAGCTATTTTTTTACAAAATTAGAGTATAATCAGAATTTTAGCTACACTTTTTTCACTCTAATTAGACAACTAAACTAGTACTAGAATTGTATAGTTGTCCAAGTCAGCAAACGAAATCAAAATCATTACTGGGATTTCTGAAATCTGCTCATGAAACAGAAAAGCCTGTTTGTTTGAAACCCAAATTTTTGTCTCCAATCAGGACATACTGTAAAACTGACAGTATCTGGAAAACTTTTGGATATGTGGGGTCACAAACATAATAACACGCGAAAAGATCCAGCACCATCTCAAATGGTTTCGCTTTATTGTGAGACGATCCCTTTATGCGGAAGCCATTCGCCACGATCCATGATGACTGCAGGTCACCATTTTCATGGTGCTTTAGTACGAGATGTCGAGGACTCAGCTTTGTGGCCGTTAATTGGACTGAATGGGTCTGGAGTTGAAAAAAATATGTTACGTAAAATTATATTGCCAATAATTCATGTGTCAATAGAAAGCACAAGATTTAGAATAGGTAGAAATGCCTTTATGGGACTTCTGCATAATGAATATTGAATAAAAATAGAGCTGAACAGGTCAATATAGGTTTTTGTCAATATGGTTTAACAAGGTTAACTCATGGAAACAAGTGATAGCAAATTCTGTCGTCACGATATGCTGTCTAGTCGTTGGCATGTATGCGTTTGTCCACACAATCATAAGTTTACTAACCTTTCATGATCCATTCAGATTTGATCAGTATACCATCATAAAGGTTCCTTTTGGAACGGCACAAGTATTATGATCACATTCACTGATTCTATGCACTATATCCATGGTAGCCATCCTATGGACTCAAAGTCAGGAAAACCAAAAATTACATTAGCAGCAGAAATGATTTTCCATGGTGTGGGACGAAAACGAATTCACACCACTCATTCTAACTCAGATTTAGTCTTAGATTTAGTCTTATCAAAAATAATGATGTAATTGGAAAGCATTTAATAAACATTTATTTTTGGAGGCGTTTTTTCAGTTCGAATGTTTATTGCACCGTCATAACGTAAACAGCGTCATTCAAAACATAGGCCTACCATATTTTCAGCACCAAAAAACAATTGTGCCACATTTTAGCGGCACACGTCTGAACTCAACAGACCCCGAATTAGAACACATGTTTGTGGCGCAACTTAGAAATTTACAGACCCCCCGAATTAGAACCAACTCGAAATGCGCGCATGTTAAGCCACAAAATTTTCAGACAACTGGCTGTACTTTTGTGACGGTCTGTTAAGTTCGAACTTGTGCCAGATCGTGGCATGCAAAACGTGTTACGGTGTTAGGAAAACGCCGAACAATGTTTGCCGAAAATCAGGACAAGAGTCGAAATCAGTACAAATCTGACAAATCAGAACGTTATCCTACATCTATGTTCATTGTTCATACAGTACAAGGTTAAGCAAGCAGCAAATCCTGCAACTCACATGATAAAGCGTTTTCGCCCTCAAATCCTGTTGTGCCCTGATTCTCTTTTCAGTTACTGCATTTCGTAACTCCATCAGGAGCATAACCGCAGCGGCTTCTTTTCCCTACAAATAAATATGATATTAAATATAAATGATGTAGAAGATTTGGTTTAAGCACATTCCACTTATTGCATTCCGGTTGATATGAAGGCAAGAGTTCTGACACAACAATATTTAATATATAAAATTGCAACAAAAATAAACAGGATTATCCCAATTAATAAATTCATTCTAGATTAGTTAAATAATACTAACCTCTTCATCTGTCTCTAGCTCTACTCCAAATATTTCATCATGAGTAGTAAGTATTTCGCTTCGACACTCCTCGGAACGAACATTTGAAACTCCGCTCTGATCTATTACAAAGGCAAAGTGTTACTATAAAAGCAGCTATATATTGAGCTAAGCATGCACATTGCACACACACTTCTATGTGTTATATAGAGGGAACTTGATATGAATATAATAAGATTTATTTCACTGGATAATATTAGCAATAATTATTATAATAGGTTCATGAATGAAATGTCATGTTTTCAACCAATGAAAATTTCATGTAATTGGAAAAACAAGTGAGTCAACTGCAAAGCAAGATCTATATAACTTGGTCAAGAATTCTAGTTGTAAACCCATATTGCATCAAGTTAGAGGATTAACTGACATTCTGAAACTCAGTTTCGATGCTACTGCAAGTTGATCTAAAAGGCAATCTACCAATATTTCTCACACTGCTGCTTGCTGTAAGAACCCTCTTGACAACATACCGGTAATCATAACATATCGCATGTTGATATTCTTGAACGAATTACCTTCAATTATTAAAGCAATGTGTTCTCTCGTAATGCCGTACCCGCCCGTACGCAATCAACATCTTCTTTATTCCTTCCGCTATGATGAGGTTAGCACCGGTTCATCCACATCCACAAAGTCACTGTACTGCGACCTGTCGCTCCATTTAAATTTGACCCTTTGACCCTGACTGAGTCCCCGCCGTTACCGAGAGATGTGAAGCGTGAATGAGAGAGAGAGAGAGAGAGAGAGAGAGAGAGAGAGAGAGAGAGAGAGAGAGGGGGATAGCAATAGAGAAATATAGAGATGTTTATTCAGTCAACAGTCAAAAGCAGAATGCACTGATAATAGCCAGGTAACACTAACGATTACTAAACAACGTACTTCAAAATTACATGGTGATGACAATGATTGATTGATTTCTTCATTGCTATACTGATGATATATCAATGATCAATAATGGGGAAACGCAATATAATGGAAGTCATAGTCAAGTCAGACAATCATGTGGTTGTAACAATGATATATATAATTTTTTTGAAATGATCAATTTCTTTTGCCAGTTTGGTAGGTAAATAAAATGAGAAGAGAAACGTTCACAAAACCTAGTGAATGCAAGAAAGCGACACACTAAAATAATGGAGCGACATTGATGAAAGAGCAGTCCACTTCATGGCTCCTGAGTAGGGCTGGGCAAAATCGAGTACCTGAGTGATTCGATTCTGAATCACGTAAAATGCTTCGAGTCGAGTCGAGTATTCGAGTATCACTCATTATGACGTCACAACAGAATGTACTATGTCAAAGTTCAAATATGTACCTTTTATGCCACCACGAAGAACATAATGCCTGTTATCCGTCACATTAATGATACTTCGGTATGTTTTCGACCATACCGACTTCATTGCACTTCTTGACAATGTTGTGGAACGATCATGACTTCGGAAATGTGTTATTTCCAGTAACGTTCGTAGCTTTGTACTATGTCTATCAAGCTAAGACACGGCCAATCAAGGTTTCAAGGCTTCCTCAGTGGAAAATATTATCAAAACTATAATTCTTGTTAGTTCATTACCTTTCAGTTGTGAGGAGCGTAAAATTTCAGTACTCGAAAAAATCGTCTTTTACTACCCGACTCGAATCATTAAAATTAATACTCGATTCAGATTCGAGTACTCGAATCATTGTGCCCAGCCCTACTCCTGAGTAATGTGCCCTTTTAGGTACGCATGTGTGCAATTGATTTGAGCTGACACGGTCTCTGCTCACATAAATTATAAGTTGCGCACAAAAAATCCGAAGAGATGACCTTTTTTTAGTGGTTACGCACTGTTGTCCAAGGGACCGCGCAGTGAATAGGTGAGCGCTTGCTGCAGACTCGTCAAAATTAGAAGTAACATTGCTTCTGAGCTATATGTAAACGGGGCTAAAAGCACGCATTACCTACACGAGAGTCGTTATTACCGTTCGAAATCTATTATAGAAATGCTGCATCATTTGAGAATCTATATCTTGCCGCTCAATTCCTCCCCTGCAAATAACCCAGCGGGAGCAAACGGACCCCAGGGTCATTGGGTTTACCGATGACGTCATGATCGGCACACGAGTGTACCGTACCTTGCCCTGGATGATCTGGTCATTTACCAGTGACATTACGATAAGTTTCAGCAGCGTTTCCAGCGTCGACCTCACAATCCCTCTCAATCTTACTGATATCACAACTCGTGCGGCGACTTAACGGACTATTAAAATGTATAAGTAAACTCTTTCATAATGATCAAAGCAGGCGACAGATGATAAGATGAGAGCAGAAGCACATATTTGGTAACTTTATCTGATGAAGTGTGGACTTGCACATATTATGACACCACTTCGGCGAAAGATTTGGGTCGACTTTATGTGTTTGTCCCATATTGCATCTTTGAATGCACAATTTTGTGTCTAAATCGATGCTTTCGATTTAGAGTGTACTTCTATAAATGACACGTATTTTTTCGTGGGGGAAGGATACCTAAAATACCTACCGAGCGAGATAGTGTAATGGTGATGCATACGGCTTCTCAATCGGCAGATCGTGGGTTCGTGGCCAGGTCACACCAAAGACTCATAAATACATACCAACGAAAATTTGTATCAGCAGCTATCCTGCTAGGCGCTCAGCAATCACGGATAGCATGGAGGAGATAAAGAAAAATAACGGGGGCGCAGACCAGGTGACCTCACGGTAGTATCGCAACCCCGTCGTCAATGCATCTCGATGGTACAGGCGAAAAAGAATATCATCTCTCTCTTTCTCTCTCTCTCTAATTAAGATATTCGGCAACAATAAATCGCGAATAAATAAATTTACATAAGCTTCCAATACATAATTTATATTATTGAACGAAATAATAGTTTTGAGCCCATTTCGATCTCGGCCAACAGTTCGTGGCTTTTGGGTGACACACTTACGGTCCTGTACACGCCCCCTTGATGTTAGTGAAAAATTTACTGAATAATGTGAATAATTATGTTCGATGGTAGTCCGTAGCATGTAGGTAGATACATGAGCGATTTTGGTATGTAATCCCTTCTATTACCCCAATCCTAAAATGCAGACTGTCAACCGCTGTATTCTTTAAAATCAGTGGCTCCCAAAGTGGGGCCAACGCATCTCGGTGGCTATTTCATCTCATTGGTGGGCAATCAGTCGTCAAATAGGCCTGGAACTCGTATGGCTCACTTTTCCGTTATTCATCGCTGTTTCGAAATATCTTCCGCTACGTCCCTCTCTCCGCTTTCAGTATATTGTAACCGTGTCAAAGTCCGCTATGTCATCTCATCGATGGGCAATTAGTCGCCGAATCGGCCTTGAACTCAGATGGGTTGACATTTTCGTTATTTTATGCTGTTTCGAAATATATCTCACCACGCACCGCTTCCGCTTCCGCCCATATTATAATAGTAGTAGTAGAGTCCGCTATGTTAATATCATTGATTGGTAATCTGCCGCCAAATTGGCCTGGAACACGCATGTGTGACTTTTTTCTTTATCCCCCGCTGTTTCGAAATAGCTCCCGCTACGACGACAGCGTAATGGGGAGCTTCTGCGCCACTTATGCAAGCGGCCCGTTTTTTTTATAAACCCGCCGTCGGAGGATATTCTGGGCTCCTCGTCTCCCGTGTCGCTGTTCTTACGGCGACGAAAATCTCACAAAGATACGTGAGTGTTTCCTTTATCCCCCGCTGTTTCGAAATATCTCCCGCTACGACGACAGCGTAATGGTGAGCTTCTGCGCCACTTGTGCAAGCGGCCCGTTTTTTTATAAACCCGCCGTCGGAGGGTATTCTGGGCTCCTCGTCTCCCGTGTCGCTGTTCTTACGGCGACGAAAATCTCACAAAAATACGTGAGTGTTTCCTTTATCCCCCGCTGTTTCGAAATATCTCCCGCTACGACGACAGCGTAATGGTGAGCTTCTGCGCCACTTGTGCAAGCGGCCCGTTTTTTTATAAACCCGCCGTCGGAGGGTATTCTGGGCTCCTCGTCTCCCGTGTCGCTGTTCTTACGGCGACGAAAATCTCACAAAAATACGTGAGTGTTTCCTTTATCCCCCGCTGTTTCGAAATATCTCCCGCTACGACGACAGCGTAATGGTGAGCTTCTGCGCCACTTGTGCAAGCGGCCCGTTTTTTTATAAACCCGCCGTCGGAGGGTATTCTGGGCTCCTCGTCTCCCGTGTCGCTGTTCTTACGGCGACGAAAATCTCACAAAAATACGTCAGTGTTTCCTTTATCCCCCGCTGTTTTGAAATATCTCCGCTACGACGACAGCGTAATGGTGAGCTTCTGCGCCACTTGTGCAAGCGGGCCGGTTTTTTTATAAACCCGCCGTTGGAGGGTATTCTGGGCTCCTCGTCTCCCGTGTCGCTGTTCGTACGGCGACGAAAATCTCAGAAAAATACCCCACGAAGAACGAAAGACAAGAGCAAAAATAACGACTAATAAAGGATCAACGAATAACAAGATGGACACCGAAAAAGACTGTCATCGGGCACTAGGCCGAGATGGTCGTTTCGGCAATACTCCTATCTGTTCATCACATCGAGGGGATACCAGTACTAAAAGCAAGAAATCAAGTGACATTAGTCGCGCAAAGTGCGAAGAAAAATATTAAGTCAAATATATTACAATATTCTACTTAATGGTCATATACGAATATCTACAAAAATGTGACTGGTCTCTGGCTACGCCAATACGTCGGAACTGATATTTTAGTCATCGACATCCCAAATTTCGCAGTCAGGCTAATCGACTTGTTGGTTGGCCTTGCGAATTCACAATAAATTACATTGGTAATATTATTTTGGAAGTTACAACAAATTTCGAAAATTACATCGCGGGCCACTCAAAACCTTCTTGCGGGCCACGGGTTGGCCGCCCCTGTTATACAGCGAGGAAATGGATTACAGAATATAAATACATCGCTCCGTAATTCTGCGTGCATAATTGGTTCGTTGTTGAGTGAAGCCATATTACCTACCACTGTTACGAGACAATCGTTACGGTCATTATAGTAAATATTTGCGAGTACGTATGTTAGGCATTGTACAGTACACTGTACAGTTTACTTATAGATAACTAGTAATCTGTAGTTTTTCCGGTTTGCAAAATCATGAGATAAATTTCTAAGTTTATGCGCTGCGATCAACTGGTTTGTTAAACCCTAAGGAACGCGATGATCGACTTAATCGATCATCGAACTTTATTATCTCCGCCCAGCGGTAGCTTTTGGGATGGGCGAGGTGGGCTCTCGCCTGGGCCCCCGTGGTCGAAGGGGGCCCCTATTTGGTTTCATCGCTTTTTTCAATGGTTATGGCGAATAGTCGTGGACGTCCGTGTATCAATCAAGAACATGATTTCGTTCAGATGGGTCAATCATCGAATCTCTGCATTTGTTAGAAAAGTCATACAATCTATTATTCTTACTGCACCGTAGGAATATTGACAGACTGACGTGGATGCTATTTTGATATTATGAAGACATGCATTGTGAAATATTATGATAGAAATATAGTTTTCATTAGCATCTACCGTTGACAATGACACCATTGCGGCAATAATTACGGCTATGGGCCTGTTTTAATGTGTTGTGAAGTGAATGCGGACGGCATGCTCGACGACTGTTGGATAGCCGGTAGGATGCTGTTCCACAGTTGGGGTCCGGCATACTTGATAGAGCAGGGGTGGGCAAACTTTTGAGCTCGCGGGCCGCATTCAACATATGAATCCATTCGCGGGCCGCACTATATAAAATGGGGATTATAAACCAAAACGCAATATTGGTATTTGATTATATAGTGAGGACATGAAGATAATATATATGCTTATTTAAAACAATCCAAACATTGCTTTGATGATATCGTACACACGTCAGAATCAGTAACGAGATTTCATAGGCTGGTCGACCTCAATAACAAATTTGTCAAAACTATAGAGATGAAAATCGGTTGTCCCGATTCTTAGAACAGGATTGAACTAAGAATCTGTGAGCAGCGATCTGTTCATAGATTTACTATTTCCACTTTTTGTCCAGTTCCAGGACACACAACGCTGACAGCATCATAACCATGTTAGCTTCAAACACGCTTCTACCATGTGTAGATAAAATGTAAGTACCCAAATTCTGCGCATACAGAGAACGAATCTACCTAAGACCCGCGTGAATCCTTTTTATAAGCACATCACTGAAATAATCAAAACTGGAGTTGCCAATCTGAAATCACACTCGTGATCCTAATTATGCCAATCTTGTTTGGGATTTCTGTGATGTTTAGCGGTTGAAACCTCTCAAACTGCGTGGGCCTTGAGATCGGGCTGTCGCGCCAAAAATGAAACATAAAAAATAATATAGGAAGTATTTACCTTATAACAGTGGTTCTCAAACTTTTTAAGAAACGCCCACTCCCTTATGATGGTAAGAGATTTCGCGCCCCTTTTATCGTCATATCACAAAACGCAACCAGGATGTGAGCAAACCTAACGGATAGTTTGACGGCATGGAAGGTTGCGACTGTGGATGAGAGATTTTTATATATGAAAATCAGACTAAATACAGAGCAATAATTATGAATGCGAAAATTTTTGTCAGTTGAGCTCCGTTTCGTGCCCCCTCAGATGCTTTCAGGCCCCAAGGGGGTGCGCCCTCCACTTTGAGAACCACTGCCTTAGAATTATCATGCTGAAATTTACTACGAAATAGTTTAATCAAGTCCCTACATTAATTCGATTTTTAGTACGCATTTTATCAATAATTTTATTAAGTTTTTTTAGACTCTCGCTGGCCGCACAGGACGGTGTGGAGGGCGGCGTGCGGCCCGCGGGCCTAGTTTGCCCACCCCTGTGATAGAGCAATCAGAAGCCCGTTGAAAATGTATAGATTTACAATGCTATGTGGTTGAGATAAGCTGAAAACCTCGAATTATTTCTCACCTAATTTGTCAAGATTAGACAAGACAAGACACAAAGACGAACGTGGTATTTTCAAATCAAAGAAATGGTCTCACGAGAGAAGGACAGCTCCCGTGTCCCTAATTCGCAGTGTACATAGTGATTATGCTTAAGAATAGGATTAGCATCGATTCTCATGCTTTCGACTAAGACAAAATGCGAACAATGTCAAGGCGCGACTGGGGTTCAACGGAACATGTAACAGGTTTCATCACTACCAAGCTCAGGAATTACTCTTTACTACAGCTCCAGGACGCACATGATGATATTGCAACTCGCCTAACTCGCGCGTCTGAAACTTCCGAGCAATGATTGGAACATCGTTGCATTAAGGTTACCATACGTCCTCATTTAGGAGGATTTGTCTTCCTTGTTGAAGAAATCTTCTACCTTCGCCCAATTGTACTCATTTTTGAAAATTTGTTCTCCTTCTAAGCCTAAAATGCTCAAAAAGACCACGAGAAACGTTAAATTTTGGCATCAACTGTTTTCAATTTCTGCAAACTAACTTTTATGATTTGATAAAAGCGTCCCCCTTTCCCTATTCCAAAAGATGGTAACCCTATCGTTACCGCAATTGCTATGGTTGGACTTGAAGAAAAAAACTAGAAAGGCAGCATCTGAACACCTGTAATTAGAGGAGGTCAACAACGAAGTATTTATACTTTTCTAGAGTAATTAAGTAGGTTTTGCCTATACCTGCACGAATATCTAGTGATTATCATTTTATGCATTTACATCTACTCATCAGTTTTCATCTTTTAGATGAAGCTAGGCCTAGAATACTTCGTTTGTACTTACTTAGAATTCACTACTTCTAGTTGTGCTGGAGCGGAAACTTACGACGTCGCTTGTATTTATACTTGAGTATCAACGATGACTACTTTGACCACTTCTGCCTCCAAGTATATTATATCCATTTTTCACTTTTGCAGTCCTAGCTATCAGGCTGTGGCGTCACGAAACTTGCCGATATTTTGTCACTTCCAATGACCGACACTGATATTTCTTTCAAGGTGTGATATTGACCCGATATTATGGGCAAGCCGATGATCGGTGGTGCTGTAGACATACAACCTAAGGCTAAAGAAAGCACTCAATGTGCATGATCGTGCATCTCCGCCAAAACCATGCAAACATACCACCTGCTAGTCTATTTTCCAAGCACGTAGCAGTGGTTGTTTTAGTAACATCGGCGAGTGTTCTGGAATGAAGATATCAATAGAGGAAAGTATGTGACACCTATACGAATTCTGAATCCTATCGCGAGATCCTAATGCGCCTTCATATCAACATCTCGACAATTGCGTAGGTTTTAGTGTGTGCTCGTATGAAACCAGCGTTCAAAACTGCTATTCTCAGCCTTATACTTCGGTAACCCTGAAACTGACGCGTAAAGATTCTGATATAACACCTACGTCGATTAGAAAACGGTTTCAGGGCGTCGCTCCAGAGTGGCTACACTATGAATGTGGTCTTTTCGAACAATGGCGTTCAGCTCACGTGGAGTATAATCCACTATTTAGAATATAAATACGCGCAGTTAAATGCGAATCATATCCATGATCATAACCAGCGGCTTCATCCGCACAGGACGTACAATGCACAACGCGATACGCAAGAAACAATGCGATATTAATGTATATCAATCAACGGCCGTTATTATAGTTCGATATTGTCATCTCCAATTTATCGAAGATTGTTCTACTATGAAAATGCGTCACGGAAGGAATTGAGTACGACACACGGTTCGACTATTGAAATTCACTTGGTTGACCACCCTAGCGTTACTTTAGTGCTGATTTACTGTATCCCAGTCGAATTCGGCCCTATAGTTAACCAAAAATTTAAAAAAAGAGGACATTTGGGCGTCCTCCGAGGACACTTTTAAAAAAGTCAGAGAAGAGGACAAATCCTCTTAAAAGAGGACGTATAATAACCCTAAGTATAGCCATTAGTTAGATAGAATTCGTGATTGCACGGAATGGCCACACTGCGGCCGTAGACGGAAAATTGTGCGGCCATCGACAAGTAATTTAATTGATATGTGTTGGCGGCCGTCAACATGCAAATTGAAATTTCGATTTAACCCCCGAATTTTTGAGATATTTCAATTCATCTAGAAATTTTCTTCGCGCTGGTCGCGAATCAAAACGTATTGTTTTTTAATTCTAATATGGTAGTGCATGTGCTAATTCGAGCCTTTTTTTGTTTGTAATATTTTATTCGGCATGTTCAACAAATGAAATATGCACAGTGAATAAATATAATCGCGACTTCGGTCAGATTGGTAATTATGCGAACATAAATCCAGAACAAAACCCACCATTTGCGGTGGCGGGGAAAAAGATTTTATTTAACATAGAATAAATGGCGAAAAATCACAAAATGGAAATGCGATATTAATTAACATGGGCCAGAGAAGACATGGCCAGTTCGCCCGGGGACGGGGGGCACCAACAAACAAAGGCCTCCACCAAAAACACACAATATATGTGGTGGAGGCCGACATACAACACAAAAAATACAGGGGCGAACTGGCGAGGTCCGACTGCAGGCATTATCATAGTAGTTGTGGTGGTGAAAAATCAAATCAAACTTTTTTGTCGAGAGGTGGGGGAACTCCTCCCCTTAGCATTTAGAACCGCGCGGAAAAACAACTTCAAAAAACTAAAACTAGCAGGGGTCCATTTATGTTAATTTGGGGAGGAGTTCCGTGAAACAATCCAGTGTCCAGTTGCCTGCAGTCGAACCCCGTGATGGCTAGCGGGTAGAGCTAATAACCAATACACAAAACATAAAACAAATAAAGAACACGTGAAGGGGGGGGGTCAAGTCCTCTCGTGGTCCCGTACACCACACCAAGCCTTCCAGACACGATGAGAGCCGCGCTGAGAAGCGACCACGGCTCGCTCGGAGACCAGTCTAGACTCGAAGACCGAAACACCCATCGCACGTAAGGTGGTCAGGTTCCCGGGGTGGTAACTCCCCAGGGACCCGACCGCGAACGTATGCATCTCCACCACCGTGGCCGTGGCAACGCGGAGAGACTCACAGAGGTCCTTGTACTTTGAGTGTTTCAGTGCAACGGCAGCGTCCATACTGGCTACTCCATTCTCGAAGGGGCACACCACATCGATGACCAAGACCCGGCAACGATCCGCTAAGATGAGGTCGGGCCTCAGCCGCCTGTTGGCCAATGTGGCGTGCTCCTCGCAAACGCGGTCCACATCGAATCTGGAAAAAGAAGAGGAGCTTGGTATACAGTCCAGGAGCACCCCAAGTACCGAATTGTGCCTGTTCGTGATGCTATCCATCACTGGCAGGCAGTGGTTCAGTACGTGGGGCTGGGTCTCAGTATGCTGTCCGCACTTGCAGCAGACCACACTTGGCTCCACACGTTTTCTAAACCGACCCCGGATCGACCGGAGTGGCAGAAGATTCAGTCGAGCTTTAAGCATCCAGCTACGCTCGACTGCCGTCAGGACGTTGGAAGACCGGAGGAAGCGATTGGAGCTCCCGTACCGGCTGTGGCACTCCACAGTTTTGCCCTGGTCGGGAAGCTCCATCCACCGTGTCTTCCAACGTTGGTTCACCTTCAGGTGAAGAAATTTGGTAAGACGACCCAAATCCTGACAACAGTCGGCGCCTAGAGCCAACTGATAGAGCCCGTCTTCGGTCACGAACCAGCGAGCACCGAGACGCCTAGCGACGGGTCGGACCTCGGTCCAAAGCCCGTAGGCGTCTCCGTACGCCCTGGAGTCGTGCCCTGTTAGACTCACGCAGTTTAAAAACTCGACTGTCAGGGTCTCCGACGCCTCTGGGACTCGGCAAGTCCTCCGGACGACCAGCGCCAACCTTCCACGCGCAACCGCCCGCACAGAGGGGTCAGTGGAATTGACCATTTTGGCGGCCTGGGAAAGCCTCAACACATCTGCTTCGCAGCAGAGGTTGGGAATCCCCAGACCGCCAGTCGTCAGCCCAGCATGGAAAAAGGGCTGACACGCTCTGTTAGGGAGGCGGAATTCCGCCTTCACCAACGTGCGGATACGCGCATCCAGGCGACGCAGATCGCTTCGGTAGAACTTGCGGATTCTCAACTGAAAAAGGATTCTTGGAATAACGAACCTCTTCAGTGCGAGCAGCTTCTGAAATGAGGTGAGATGTGACAGAAAAAGTCTATCACAATAGGCCTCGAAAGTTTTAAGGGCCTTCCCACCTTTCTCGGTTGCCTGGTAACCCATGTTCTTGCCCAGGTATCGCCAGAAAGAGTCACGATCGAGGACCCGGACCTCGCCACCATCAAGGCAGAACGGGGCCGAGTCCACGATCGATCGGCTTCCCTTGAATCCCAAGGCAAGAACACGACACTTGGCGGGCTTGAACTTCATACCAGACCACCGAGAAAATTCATCGCACAGATCTAATTGTGCTTGAAGCTGGACGCGAGACGAAGCACACAGACAGGTGTCATCTGCGTAACCCTGAACTCTGACAGTGACGCCATCCGCCGCAGAAAACCGATAACCGCTGCTTTGAAGCCCAGCAACGCCACGCAGGAGAACCTCCATGACCAGGTTGAAGGTGATGGCCGATAAAGGGCATCCTTGACGGACACCCTTCCCCGCTGGAATGGGGTCTGTCGGACCAGAGCTGGTCGCGACTGCAAACACGTTAGACGCGTAGATATCGGTCATCACCTCCACCAGATACTCCGGGGCGTTAAAGTGCTTCAGGACCTCGATCACGGATCCATGCCGAACGGTACCGAATGCATTGCGGATGTCAAGCCAGGCAAGATAAATATCCACACACACATGATAACCGCAGAAGAAATACCATCTTGGAAATTTGTTTCTGGTATACGTTTCGGCGATTCTACTATCTTTCCACCATGCCAAAGATCAAGATGGCGGCTCAGGAAATAACAGCATGCTATGACTAATACGAATCGGCCTACCCGAAGATGCATAATTATTTATAACTGGTCCCCAATGTTCATCTCTATCTGTGAATCTGAACACCTAGACTGAGAAAAGATAAATGTGCAACTACTAGCGATTTTCGCGCATTGCGCCAATGGTAATCGAGTCGTAGCATAACTATTCATTTCATGACCATGACCACTGACCACTCTCGATTTCGGTGCTTAATATATTGCAAGTCGATGGGAATGAATAATTTGGTCGGAGTTTACTGAAAATGGGCAGGGACAGGACAGTCTAACATGGATATTCGTCTAAAGGAAACGTCTACTTACCCCAACCCAATAGCAACCTAACTAAGAGATCTATTGACTACTCGGGACCTATCATCTGGAATGCATTACCATCACATATCCGTGAATTGCCTTATAATAGATTCAAAAAAGCCCTACTTGATCACCTCTTGTCGTTACACTAACTGTTGCCCTACCTCGCCCAGACATTGCTTCATTGATCATTTGCTACCATTATTTAATTTTTTTCTATTTTCCTTTCCTAACTAAACAATTTTTTACAGCCAGACTGTTCTGAGTCAAGTGTACCTGTTTGATGCTGGTGTGATCAGACTAGATGACCTTCACGGTCTTATCGATCATTCCTATCTAATACCGAATACTGTGCACGCATATTTTCTGTACCACCATCACTGCCGTTTGTTAGGTATTTTGGTTCGATGAAAATAAAGACTCTCTCTCTCTCTCTTCAAGTTAGTTCATTACGATGGCTTCAAGTTAGTTCATTACGACTGTGCGCCAGACTGCGGTCGTAGGTTATATAAGGAATCGAAATGCGATCGTGATTAGCTAAAAGGTTGGCTACACTCGAGTTAAAATTCGTGATTGCCATATAGTGCCGTATGGATTAGGAACCCCCCTCGCCACGTTTCAACAGAACCATAATCATTAACACGAGGATGTCATTGTTAAAGATTAGTAATGCTCGTGAAAACTATGTCAATATCGTAATATTCTGCAATGCACGCCTTGGAAAGAGAATGACCTCAATTTCCAATTTCAAATATAAGCCGGGAACACACAGCTCGCGGCATTGATGCTAATCAATACCGTCGCATCATAATAAATATGGATCTACAGCGTTATTTACGTAAATGCGATAAGCGCGCATCCGAATGGGAACAGATGTTTCCGCATATCCTGCGGCGCAAGTTCCACTTATCTGAAGCAATCCACGATACACTTGGTCGCACGATTCGGATAGAACAATTATGAGATATAACCTCGTCAAAACCATCTTATAATTTGACTTTAAAGTGAGCGATCGCGAAACCCTCTCCCGTTAAAATGGTCTCCAGAACTATTCATCTGTCTGATGCCATGGCGGGTGAATTCATTTCATGTCCAATTAGCCGTAATAGTATACGTCAATATAACAACAATTATTCTATAATATTGAATTTGAAATAGACCTACTATTCTATCGTTAATACTGCAGCGGAAAACATTCCGTCGTGCTAATACAGTAGCATTGATTTAGAAGAAATTGCTTGTATTTCGACTTGAATGCGGACATGCTCAAAGACTGTCGGATAGCCGGCGAGATGGTTTTCCACAATTGGGGTCCGGCATACTTGAAAGAGCAATGCGTTTTTTTTTATTCAGTCCTGATCATATGGTAGTTGTTCTTCGTTGATGCGCGTGTGCTGTACTTGTGCGCTTTTGTCTCCGAGGCGAAGTAGTCGTTGAAATTTGAGTCTGATGAGTAGGAGTCCGCGGCTACGCCTTCTTCGCCTTCTTCTAATATACAATTTATTATTCTTAGTGCACCGTAAGAATATTGACAGACTGGCGTGGATGCTATTTTGATATTACGAAAACATGCGTGGATGCTATTTTGATATTACGAAAGCATGCATTGTGAAATATTATGATAGAAATACAGTTTTCATTAGCATCTACCGTTGACAATGACACCATTGCGGCACTAATTACGGACATGGGCCCTTGGACCCGTTTAAATGTGTTGAGAAGTTTCTTCTATTCCATACGGCATAGTATAGCAATCGCGCATTCTAGCTGATGGGTGGATGATAACAACTCCATAGCGACCAAAATCGTCAGATAGAACAACGCAATTTTTATGGATGTGGACGCAGATATAGAAATTGTCACTAAGCTTCAATATAGTCAGGTTTTGTATCTTACTCAATTTCTTTCGAGCAACCGTTTGGCAGTATGACGATCGTTGAGATATGGTGATGAAAATATGTAACTAATGACGGAATGGGTAAGACCTGGCGATCGTGTGACCTGCTAGCCAGACGCAGCCCGCTATGCGATTCTGAACGGCATGCGAAAAGCACCTAGGGATTTAGACCGGTGGCTCTCAACCGCCGGTCCGCGACGACTTTTCTGCCGGTCCGCGAGGTATATCAAGATTTTATATCTGAATTTCAAGATGCATAATGTTGAAAGCTTGTCCAATGGTTTAATTAATAAAACGTCATATTTTAAACTGATGCAGAATTTCCTGAGGTAGACCCGGAAACATGTTCGATTTGATGTAAAGTTCAAGTTGTCTCTGGTGACGCCATGCGAGCGACTCGCTAAGTACGAGCTGAGTCTCTAAATCGCGCAGTTCGTACGACCATTCGTTCTCGATTCATTAATTTTGTGGATGGCCAGGTATCGTTGTTTCCAGGTTTTTCGTGCGTAGCATTGTACTCGCAGTAGGCCCCGTCTGGTAGTGGTGGGAAATAAGCAAGATAGCTCGAAAAGGTGCTTGGTCCTACTCCAAAACGCTTCATCGCTGGATATTGCCAAATAGAAGAATATTATTCCACTTTGCGATGTCGGTTTATCCAAGGCCTTCGTGGCCTTCGCGGCCACTTTGGCTGAGAAAGGATAAATATTTCGTAGTGATATGTGAATTTAAGAAAATAATGAGGAAATTGATTCGTGAATTTGAAAAAAATCGCGACCATAAACGTCCACGTCATTATTCATAACATGACCACATTGTAGCGATTGCGTATAATAAGACGATATGAAAAGTAGATTAGTTCGGAGTTCACCAGAGATGGACAGTTTTAACATGGGTATTTGGTGTCCAGTTAGTTCATTGTCATGGAATGCGGCCGTATACCATATAAGTCAGGGGGGCCAACCTGCGGCGGAAGAAGGAAATTTGTGCAGCCGTTGACACGTAATGCAATTAGTATGTGTTTCCAGCCGTCGACATGCAATTTGAATTTACTAATTGACTCCCAATTTATTTATAGATTTCAATAAATTTAGACATTTTGTTCACGCTGCGCGCGATTCAAGGATACTTCGTTTTTCAATTTTGATCTAGTAGGGCCCTTTGCAATTAGAGCCCCACTTTACCGATTCGAACATCAAAGGAAAATGATGCACCCCATATAGAAATACGACTCGGAATCGTGTACTCTTCACTATACCGACAATCCTGATGGGAGGCCAAAATTAACAGCATGCAACAAAGTGACTAATAACAATTGGCCCACCCGAAAATGCATCATCATTTATAACTTGCCCTAAATTTTCGAAAACACCCCTTCCATCAACTGTACCGGTGAATCTGATCACATCCATGGGCTAAGAAAGGATAAATGTTGGATAGTGATATGGAAAACTACTAATATTATTCACAAAATTCAAAAGTAAATCCTAAAATTTTCGCGCTTTGCGCGACATTGTCCAGACCCAGATCATGACCCGTGACCACTCGCGATTTCGGTGCGTATAGCAAGCCTGTATGACTAAATAGATAAGTCTGAAGTTCAGCAGAAATGAACATAGACACTATAACATGGGCATTTGCAAGTCACAAAATCACGGTGACGGCAATGGCAAGTGAAAATCCACAATCAGACTTTTAAATCCTGGATGGTGGCGATCGGCGTTAAGAAAATGAAAAGGCAAAGCGGTGCAGCAGTTTGGAGAATACTATATTATACCTCGTCGAGGAAGCTGAGTTAAGTCTTGTAGTAATCTTATGGAGGCCTGGTCTGTTATCGTAGCTGATAGTATAGGCTACAAGCACAAAGTTGACTATAAATGTACTCTGAACGAGAACAGTGTATTCTACCAATTTCGAACTTCACGTAAGAGTACATCAGAGGTCCACGTTTCACACCCATCCCTGTTAGTGAGAATGAGAATGAGTCTAAATCAGGGGTCACCAACATTTTTGTAACCGAGGGCTACTTTTGCGTAATGATTGAAGCGGCGGGCTACTATTTACTCCCGCCATTTACCCGTATCACACTGAATTTCCGATTTGATATTCATAGCACTGGACAGGACTGGATAGGACATCATGGTATCTGTTTCTATAGCAGTCAGTGGAAAGCCTGACATTGTATGATATCAACTAATGCGCTGTACTCTGGTATGTAACTTTTGACACTGCAATTCTGAGTGAGTGTTCCAGATGTGCATCAATTAAGCGTGTTTTCCGTTTGTTTTTGATAAAGTTCATATCCGAAAAGGCTGATTCACAACGATAAGTTGAACGATAGACGCTTGCAACCTGCATAGCTGCTGCGCATACACCACTGTACTTTTACGTATCAACAAGGCACCAGACGTTTGCTGCAGACTGAGGTGGGGGTCATTTTGGAGTGCTACAATTTCAATCTCCAACTGTTCAGCATCCAGAAATGACAAGACTTCATTATACCGGACAGCAGCAACGATTACAGAAAGTTAGAAACATGGTATATTAAACTGCGTTGAGTGCAACAGAAACAAACAAGCTGTGTCAAAAGATGCGATACGTAATGGTATACAGATATTCAGAATCTGCTAGTAGGCCTACTTCACGGCTATCTGACTCCGAATAGTAATATTGTTCACTACTTTGGCATTGTCCTGGACGTCGCTATGATCAAAGCAAATACGCTATACCTTGATACTTAATCATCGTGCCTCATTACATCAGTCATCATCATCATATTAATCAGTTCATCGCCAATTTTATCTAACCACAAGATATAGTCTACAATACATGTACAACGTACATTCAATGGTATAGCCAGAAATAAATATTGGAGGGGGACAAAAAGGTAAAAAAGGTAAAAAAGGTAAAAGACCCCCTTTCAAAGATCTCGAAAAACCTATTATCATTGGCTCTTATTGGTTGATAAACCTAACTTGTAGGGTAACTTTTTATCCACATTTATAATGTTTGGAGAACAATTTTTCAAAGTTAATGGATGAATTTGGTCGATAATATTGTTACTCGCAATGGTCTTGGAGATCACATAGGGACTCGTCCCCTATACCTCCCATGTCACGGCTTCTCGAAAGCCCGATTTCATTGTCATGTAGGCACATGGTGTATCGCTTATGATGCGAAGCACGAATAAATTTACTAATTCATGACTAAATGTTGTTAATAATATGAGTAATTGCATATCATAAAATTACCCACGTGATCAGATTTACCGGTATGGCTAAGGGAGGGGAGGTCTTCGACAGTTTAGGGCACGTTAATGATAGGCATTTACAATTCAATAATTATAACAAATATACGAGGTGTTGTCTATAATTAATCAGTTGGATGTTGTTATTTCGTGACCTCCGGCTAATATATGGTTAAAAGATATTGGAATCGCACTACTATGCCAGACTAAACAATAAGAAGAACCTCTTTTGTGAGACATACGCGATTCCTAGTTGACATTTCATCACGGGGTGTGGTATTTACTCAGATTGCAGAGACAGGACTATTGGGTGCCGACCATTTACACACGTATATGAACAACTGACGATTGGACAGCGGATATACACATATATATATTTACGGCGCCGAAATGCCTATTTTTATTTAATAAACTAAATCATTTTTTTTTCTAGGAGATGGGGCACTCTTAATAAAATCAAGTCATAGAAGTAACGCGATAATAAAATCACGCTATGCGCGAGGAAAAATTTCAAGTTTAGTGGTTTCAATAAAAAAATGTTTGTTACCAAATAATTTCGTGCCCCTAGTAAAACTCCCCCCAATGGGGTTGCAGCTGGAGGGATTTCAGAGATTAAGGAGGCACGCAACTATTTGTCTTGAGCTATTATCTTCATACAACACGGTAAGACTATTCATGAGTTTCCGAAGGGTAGGCGTCGGGCGGGTCACTTGTAATTACTTACTTGGTTGAAGCATGCTGTTTTTGGTGACCTCCGGAAAAAGTTGTCGCCACTCAAAAGATCGCTCACACGTACCACAGCTAATTAAAGGAGGAATTTGGCCTTCGATAAGATGCGCACGATTCCCAATTTTCATTTATTCATGGGGTGCAATATTTATTACCTCTGCTCGCTGCATTTGTATCACTGGAGTCGAATTACAATGACAAGGCCATTCCGAGCCGATCATCGCGGGCAAGCCTCTAACGTCGGCGATCGACGTGGGATCGCACTTCGTGTTTGCTAAAACCTATCAGCCTCGGTGTGCCTGTTGGCGACAAAAAGCCGATGCCCAATAGTCCCGCAACCGCTGACCGCACACACGACTACAGTTAAATTCAAAATCTGTACATAATGCGTATTTTATTCAGGCCTATTTTTTATTCTGATTTATCAAGAGGCGGGCATCCGACAATAAAAAACTACTGAATCTATACATCGGGCGATGAAAAATTTAAAGTTGAATACATACGCTGAAAAATACTAAACTAAACTTCATATTAATTTACGAAAAATGGGGGGGGGGCATAGCCCACTTTCGCCACTCCTGATTATGCCAGTGTGTACATTGTACAATGATCCATAAACGTCGATTCGGTCCAATGGCGTCACAAACATTACGCGGCGCTCCAATCTATCAGAACATCGTCGACTTCAAGCGTCCCTGCTGTTTGATACCTTTTTCGTCACTGAGTATCCTCACTATGAATATTTCCAGGCTAATTATTGGGTAGTTCTAGTTATAGTTATGGTTGGGGATTTTGAACATTGAGTAGTTCTAGTTCTAGTTGCAGATTTTGAAAAGTGAGTTTTGAAAATCCCGTAGTTTCTACAAGTCTGGACACATATCGGGCAATTCAACAAATTTCGAGGATGTGGTCTAAAGTAGCATTTCACGAAGACTGATGTCAAGTTCATTTCCAATGGCTGCGATTTGACTATTATTGAAAATCAACATAGATTGCCAGCATAGTCAGATTACTTACTGTGATAGATCTTGAGATTCAAATACTGATAGTTTCAGTCCGGGAGCAGAGTCATGCGTCCAGCACGTCGACAGCGCAAAAGATAGTAAATGGGATTGGAACCATATCACTTTACAAAACTGCATCTGCTATCGTCTCTTGTTCAGTAAGATTCAATAGTAGACATGACAACAATAGAGATACACATTTCATAAACATAATGGCAATGTTGCCGCAGTGTTATTGTATGGTACTTGGCCACGCTGCAAACGAAGTCTTCAAAAATACCTGAATAAAGCACCGGCCAACGCCATCAATACCGTAATCTAACGTATTTGTTACGCGATGTGCCGCGCACGTCCATGTCGCCAGCACTACGAAGCGTGTCGCGCGGGCCGCAACTCTTCCCCGGTGATTTCCAGCCCATCAAGCTGCATTGTTCCAACCTCAGTCCCTTGCGCTCCCGCGAAAATATACAGCCTGTCGCCTACGTGGACAGTAGTGACGTGGTGGCATTGAATTTCGCGACCTCGTAATATCTGCCAATGTCTCGTCCAGGTATTATGGAATTCGACGGTACGCGAACGGCCTCCCATGGCGTACACTAGGGTTGTTCAGAATTGATCGACTTTCAAAATGTCGTGGTTTTCAGTCCGATTCCCATGCCTTATACCATAAAAACATATTCTAGGTACTTTTTTTCGTAATTCATCCCTTGCATCCGTGTGCACATTGAGCTGGAAGAATATCGGCTAAAAATAGGGGATTCCCCTAAAATTTGAGTGTCGCTATTCGGACTAGGCTAGTAAAACGTCATATATAAGCTGGTTTTATGTAGCTATTGCGGTTGGAGTGCTACATAGCCTCACTATAGAAAGTATTGTCAGTTCAGGACACCATTTTCATATCCCACACTGCCTTAGAACTGCTCAAAACTGCCTAAGACTGATAGTGAGATAGTCATTTTGTTGGATCACCTATCCTACACTCCTCAACCCTACCCGAGATTGTTCATCAATTGCCGGGATCACCACGTGCAAGAATACAACTGTAAATGTATCATTCACTCACAGCCACATTATAAACATCACATTGTTCAAAGGAAACGAAACAAAAAGGCAAAGAAACAGATCAACTTGGCACATTGCATTGCACTGGGATGCAAAGCTCACTAGAAGTCGTTTCGGAGGGAAATTTCAGGCCTTGGCAGTGCTAGCATAGTCTGCGCATTCCAACGCATTTGAGAAAGGCAAACTTCTTGGCAATCGAACTCTGGAGAGTGCTACAGGAAAAGCACAGGCTGATCTGTCATTTGAACTGCTGGAACTTTATAATTTAACAAATAATGTCAGAGCTCTTGTGTTTGACACAACACCCTCAAACAATGGAAAAAATAAAGGTGCGGTTCTGTTACTTGAAGAATTGATAAACAGGAAAGTTTTCTACTTCTGCTTGTCGCCATCATATTTGTGAACTAGTCATCCGGGGAGGTCTGGAAGTGAAGTGTGTTTGGATCTGCGACCACAGGCCCTGAAAACACAGATTTTAATACCTTCCAAGAGGTGGAAAGATATTGATCAATTAAGAAGCTCTAAAACACTTCAGTTTGATGAATGCAGCTGGTTGGCGATCAAAGCTGATGAAGCTAAACAAGAAATAATTCCACTGATGAAGCCATATAATGGAAAGCAGAAAGAAGTCTTGATAATAAATGACTACAGAGAATGTGCAACAGGCACCTTGGCGATTGTAGCTGCCCAATATATTGATAATCGTTTTCGCAGGCCTGGTGCTACTAATAGCACTGGATGGATGAATCAAGTGCTGTACTGTCCAAAATGTTCATGTGGAGAGAGCAAATGGGCTATTCTGAAGAGTTCATTAGAAAGTTGCCCTGTTTTATGTCCCAGCTTGGTTGAAAACTGGTAATGCATGTGACGCACAGTATATTGATCTCAAATTCCTTCATGGCATGACAGACTTTTCATTGTGCGATTTCACAGTTGCTGATGTGGCATATAAAAAGATGCGAGAACATCATTGGCATCTCACCGAGGAAACGGTGGTATCAACAATGTTCTCGGCTAAACCAAAGATTCCTGACAAAGTGAAGGAAGCGATGGCTGCTAAATTGCTGCAAATGCCAATCCTTGAACAATTTCGCAGAGGTAGGCTATACCTCTGAGTCTAATCTCTGACTCTGTCTCTGAGTCAATGATTATGGTTGCTTTAATTGAACCGGAATCATGGTTTCTATTCAATGCTATACATGTCGAACATGATTGGTTTAGTCTTCCAGTTTCGGAATGGCATACTGATTCGCATTTCGTGACTGCTCAAGAATTTGTGAGTAGCGTTGAAATAGTTAACGGCGCAGCAGAGCGTTATTTGTTTCGTTTCCTTTGAACAATGTGATGTTTATAATGTGGCTGTGAGTGAATGATACATTTACAGTTGTATTCTTACACGTGGTAATCCCGGCAATTGATGAACAATCCCGGTTAGGGTTGAGGAGTGTAGGATAGGTGATCCAACAAAATGACTATCAGTCTTAGGCAGTTTTGAGGAGTTCTAAGGCAGTGTGGGACATGGAAATGGTGTCCTGAACTGACAATACTTTCTATAGTGAGGTTATGTAGCACTCCAACCGCAATAGCTACATAAAACCAGCTTATATATGACGTTTTACTAGCCTAGTCCGAATAGCGACACTCAAATTTTAGGGGAATCCCCTATTTTTAGCCGATATTCTTCCAGCTCAATGTGCACACGGATGCAAGGGATGAATTACGAAAAAAAGTACCTAGAATATGTTTTTATGGTATAAGGCATGGGAATCGGACTGAAAACCACGACATTTTGAAAGTCTATCAATTCTGAACAACCCTACGTATCCACCGTGCTGAATTGCAGCACCGTCCGCTCTGCCCACGACCATGGAATTGAAAGCACTGTAGTTCCTTCCCTTCAATTTCAAAGTTGCTACAGTCCTCTTTTCTGTTGCATCGCCTCCTGTCAGTTCGATTCCCCCCAAAACGTAGACTATCGTAGGTAATCCCAAAACGAAGAAGCCCTCCGTAAATTCCAAGGCCGAATGGTACACTTCATGCGCATTCCCCGACCCAATATCCACTATTACAGTGAGGCTAACGGTGACCATAATCACCCATCGTCCGGCACACACGACTCTGCTGTAATCCGGGACGAATAGGTGTCCGTTTTCCATTTGGTGAAGAGGCTTCCATCCTGCCTTCGAAAATGAATGCAGAGACACACCGTCGCCAACGTAGACTACCCCGTTATGTTCCGCGACGGATTGATGACGACGAATTGCGGCCGGCAACATGCCCACTTCTGTCCACTTCTCGCCGCGCAAATCGTATCGAGACACCGATCTCGTTAATTCGTTAATGTACGTTAAGTGAGTCGGTGACGTGATTCGTTCTTTCACTCTAGGCAACTTGCCGGCGACAAATCGCCGGACGTATTGCAGACTTTTAATAGAGCCGTCAATGATATTCTTGGTACATATATGTTTCGTAACAAAATCCCTGGGAAGTAGCCTACTTGTAGATTGATCTTCTGAAACAAGTCGTGAAACCTAGTTTCTCTTTTCTTTAGATCGGCGTTCGTCCATGCCACCAGCCCAGTCCATTTCAACATTTCTATCGCGCAGGCTGAATCTCGCATCAAATCGTAACAGTAGTTAACTATCTCATAGTCGAACGATTTGAAATCGTCAGATCTCACGACTTCTTTCAGATGACCATCGAGAAATTCCTCGATCGGCGCATTTAGGAGTGTCTTGTTATAAAGACACGACACGGTGATCACTTCAGCGAAATTGTTCAGATCGATGTTTTCAGCCAGAAATTCCGCACAGAGGTCGGACAGTTTGGGCAACTGCAGCATTTCTGCAGCATCGATCAGGCCTCTTGCGGTCGTCATGGAGAGCCCCACAGATCCCGAGTAAATGAAATCGATGCATTGTTTAGCGACCTCGGGTTGCATTGCCGGGAAGTTTACAATTCCGGTCTCGGCTTCGTGCGTGTCCGTCAGTAACATGCGTCTGAAATATTCTGTCGATGCAGTCAACACGCATTTATGTGCCGCAACTTGGAAATCTCCGCATTTTATCGTTATGTCGCAAAAATCACCGTTGGATTTCAGATTGGACAGCAAATTACAGTTGTGCGATGGACACTTCTTGTAGACGAGCACCATCGTTTTGTGGTAATATATGAATATCGTAAAACTGTAAAAAGACAATGACATGGTGTGAATCTTATCAAGCCGTCCACTACAACGGTACTGTTAAACCAATAAGTCTGCGACTTCACTTTTGACTATCCTAAGATCCCTGATTTGGGCTGCCCCATCGCGAAAACTAATACCCGGTACGCATAGTTTTCGCATTTTATCAACCACCTTATATTGTCTGAAAAATACTCAATTTCAAAGTTTTTTTTAAAGTAATTTAGACCATGTAGGATTCAAATATTAATGACGAAGTAATGCCACGTAGGTCCCCCTTGACGTCAGCTTTTTCGGGATATTTTACTTTTTAATTTTCGTGTAGACAAAATTCCACCAGAACTATTTGAAATTAATGTTACGCATAACTGATTCCGCAACGTATTGGACGCTAAACCTGGTCCTGACCAGAGCTATGGTTTCGGAGTCGGAGTTTTGCTCATTTTTTATTTAATCGAGCCGAAGTTTTTTTAAGCACGCCTTGGAATCGGAGTCGGAATCGTGAAAAGAATACTGTCTAGAGACGGGATCGGAGTTCTCCTGCATGGCTCCAACAAGTGCTTTCAAAGATCTCATAAATTATTAATGCTAAATAAAATAGGATTTTTATGTACCAGCAATCACTGTTATTAGTCACGATATTGATGAAATTGGTCATTTATTGCAAACTGCAATTTAATTGCATAGAGCAGTGCTTCTCAACAGGGGTTCCTCGAAGCATTTACAAGGGGTCTGCGAAAGCTCTAAATTGAGAAATGGTGGATAACCTAATTTGTATTTCCTTAAACTAAGGAATTCACGCGGCCGTTTCGCTTCTTCGCGGGGTTGTAACCAAGTCACTGGTCAATCTCTCTTTTATATAGTTGTGACTCTAGTCAAGTCGAGTTATTCTCAATTCACCACCGAGTCAATTCCGATCCAAGTCAAAGTCAGTGAGTAGAGTAGAGGGTCGAGTCCAAGTCATAGCGTTGTGATTCGAGTCCAAGTCATCGTGCTCACTGTCCAGTTTTGAGTTCGTTCCGGTTCAACCGACATAGTTTGTGAAGATGTACGGATCGCATTTTTTAGATCCTGATCCAATCCTATTTCTTTGCACATCAGTCCTGATCCCGCCGCAATCGCACATTTCAATACCAGTGTCCAAAAATAATCCTACGTATTAAAACCTGCTTCCTAATCCATATGCCATTACCATTAGTACGGTATGCGGTTGAAACTATATATGCCTATTGCCATTGTGATCACAGGAAAAACAAAGATCAACATAAACTGAAGGCAGAATGAACGTCAAAATAATAGTAGCCTGCATGGTTGAAAAAAGAAAGTAATTCTGTATCGAGCACAAAAGTATAGTCATCACGATTCACAAGTCTGCATCTTGAGATAACATAGCTGTATGGCAGTGGACCTTAGCGGGGGGTCCGCAAAGCGTTTTCAGGAGGTCCACGAAACCTCTAAATTTGCAAAATGACTGACAACGCAATCTGTAACATTTTTAGATACGGGAAAGCACGAGGCAGTGTCGCTTCAAAACTCATTCCTCATTTATGGCTCATTGTAATTGGACACTAATCGACCGTGACAGACATCGCGCTTCGCACGTATTCGCCAGGCTGCACCAGTGTTGCCAATTTAGCGGTTTTCGCGCTAGATCTAGCGATTTTTCATCCGGTTTAGCGCAAAATCTAGCGATATTTGAAAAAGTAGAGCGATTATTTAGCGCTTTTTTACCGAAAATAACCAATAAAGAAAACTATCGAAGGTGTACGTCTGTGGTCTGTCCATATCAGGGGTGAGCAACCCGCGGCCTACAGGCCATATGTGGCCCGTGAGAAGGCTTTGAGTAGCCCGCGACCTAATTTCCCATTATATTATCTAAATTCTGTTATATTATCGAAATTGAATTGCTCAGATTGTGAACTCGCTAGGCCAACCAAAAATATGATTAGTCTGGCCGCGGCACTTGGGATGTTGATGACTGGACTAAAATATCAGTTTCGACGCATTGGCAGATCCAGGGTCCAGTCACATTTTTAGTAAATCGTCGTATATTACAATAAACTAAAAAAGCACTTTACTCAGTGCCACAGCATTAAAATTCTGATGCGGCGTTTTAACACTGGCACTGTACTCATTGCCATTAGGCCATACAGCTAAATTCAATCTTTAAATGTGCGATTATTATTCAACTGTAACTGTAGTAAGAGCAAAATAGGCGGATATAATGACGTGATCAATAAAAATTCGATATACCAAATGGCCAATGGTTCGACGTTCGATATTGGTGCACCAGTCCATCCGGTGTCGATCAAGTTTATCGGAACAATATTTTCCCGTTGAAATGAATCGAATAATCGAAATAAACACTGTGCCATGCACATTGCGCCATGCCCATAACGAATTAAAATATGCATTATGCACATTTCACATTTACAAGTTTACGAAACAGATGATTACAAATTGGAAATCGCGTATCACATCAGTAGTTTGTCTCCATACCATGGGTTTTCGGGCTACTCTTCTTTCATCCCCTATTTAAGCTCGAAAATCCTTACTGGAGTGAATGACAATGATGCGCAGTAATGAATTGCATTAGCACACATAATTGCATACTCGCAATAACACCGCCCACTTTCGCGGCCCGACTAAAGAACTATCACGAAAAAACGTGTATTTGCTTATCCGATTAATAGCAACGATGAGATGGAATTTCTCGGCCCGTGCTCGTCATATCGACATGTGGAACGAAATCACGTTTTTATCGTCTCTCCCATTTCGCGTAATACATAGTGATCGTTATTTTCGAACCGTATACAATTGACCAACAAGATTGTGCTGATGGTGAAATTGCGGGTATGCCGAATACCCACAATATTCACAGGCATATTTCGAATACCGAGGTTCGACACTCATGTATGAAAATTGAACATTGAACATACAACTGCTCTGCTGTTAAACCCCCAGGAACATGGTTAGTCGGAAAAGGTAACGCAAAAGAGGAAAAAATTCTTAATTTCGCGAAGGCCTGCTGTTGAATTCGGTGAACTCAGAAGATATGGTTGTTGCATATATAATAGCATCTTATGAAATACGTCGGAGCCGGAGCTACCCCTCAAATAACGGGCTCCAGCTCCGGCTCCGGCCAAATTTTATGTAGAGCTCCGGATCCGGCTCCAGCTCCGGTAAAAAGGCACGGCTCCGGGGCTCCGGATCCGGCTCCAAAGCCCTGGTTTCAAACTATCGATCTCGCCTTCCATGACAAGCCACCCCCTTTTTTGTCGCTTGCTTTTTTTCTATACTATCTTCTTTCAGTTTTCATTCAGTGTACATGCCTCCTCTTTACATTGCCTATGGGCCAAGGTGGGTGTCTGATTCCATAGACTACTCCAAGTCGCTTCGTCACCTTCCTATCTTTTCATTGTATCGCATTTTTGTGGTGTATTGAACAGAAAAAAATTGCTAATAAATCAATTAGGATGATGATAGGCCATATTTACTGTCGTAGAATATTTCCTAATATTTCATATGGGCGACAATGCGGTATGAACGGAACCACGCAACCCGCTACCTAAATTATATTCACCGATACGTTCGTGAAATCATATTAGTCTACTGTGAGCGAAGCGCGACGAAAATTCTGGGCTTTGCTTGACTTTTATGATAATTAAATGTTGATACTCCGCGGAAACAGCCCCGAAATTCCTTAGGCTATCCTTCTAATTGGCGGATTAAACTACTTCTACTTGACAAATGGAAGATAACGAAAAGTAATAAAGTAGATCACAAAATATTCCGAAGCAGAAGTATTTCGTTACTGACCACCTCTGTACCTGAGTGATACAGCTGGTATAGTTGAGTGATGTCTGACTATTTCGCGCATCCCAGAAATAGTTTTGACGTGATACATTTTATGCAGAGAGATACCTTGGTGATACAGCTGATACAACTGATAACGCTTTATATCTACTGGGCTTCTGTATGGCATTCTACCGACAATTTTGAAATATTAGGCCACTCGTCACTACTGTAGTTGTCGATTGTTGCATGATCAACAGCGTCATGATCCGCATTTATTTTTAGAAATTAGTGCAACAGTAGCTTTCGATCAAGACCAGATACTGTAAATTCTGCGATCTGGATGATTACTTTGGGATTGTCAGAAATCCTACAGTCGCTGCCGCGAAACAATTCAGATGTCAGCCGCAGCGAAACGGAACGAAGCTGCAAAATCGCTCGTTGCCATCAAAAAACTCAGTACGGAATTCACCCGCAGGGGCAAGTAAACGTTTTATATCATAATTTAAAACTTCATCGCATCGAACAGTTTTACACTTTGTACGTCATTGATGATCACATACGTTACCACTATCTCGTACCTCAAGTTTATTTTATCATCAAAATAACAAGTTGTAATACCTCTCGGCCATAACGCACAATTAATGACAACTAAATCGACCTACTTTATATGCCGACTTCCTACGTTTATCGCACAGCACAGGACGCTACTAGAGTAGCCAATATACCTAGCTTCTCTACAACATTTTAAATCACCAGTATTGAACCCCTAATTATTATTTTGAATTGCTTGTTTCTCAAAATTCATACCAAGTTCGGCGAATGCTGGTTTGGAAGATGTGGCCGCCAGCAGTGTGGATTCCATCCCATAAAACCATTTTATCAGAACGATGCCCTAATGAACTATCTATTTTCACTATCGAGCTTTTGGCCATATATGCTGCGTTGCGATGGATATTAGGACAGAATGCACCGTCGAAATACGTGATTCTTTCTGATTGCCTGAGTGCTCTAAAATTAATAAGTTCTTGCCCTTCTAGACCAATCGATGGATTCCTTGCAGAAATTTTCTCGCTACACGTGCGCATTACGGAAATAGGTGTCAGCGTCAAATTTGTATGGATACCAGGACACGCGGGGATACCTGGAAACGAATACGCCGACATAAATTAACAACTGCGCGTTACCCTGTTCCTCAAAAAGACGTTAAGCACTTGTCCGCTATCACTGCAAAAGGGTGTTGGAACATTGAGTATCAATCTGATACCAGAGGTTCCCACTATAAAAAGTCTGTGGAATCAATTTTCGTATTACCGCCTCGAGCATCCATTCGAGTATACGACCGTATATTATTCCGTCTGAGGACGGGTCATTGTCTCCTGAACTCGTATTTATACCGTATCAACTGCTCGGAGACCCCCAATTGTGGAACATGCGGCACTCCAGAAACAGTATCGCATTTTATATTATATTGTCCTTTATTTGATTTTCACCGACGATTTTTAGTTGAATCTTGCAACTATTACGGCATCGTATTTTCACTTGAGAATGTTCTGACGTCTCCTCAGCTGGTAACCCCGGTGGGGGAATTTGTTCTGTCGTGTGCGAAATATTGATGAAATATTGTTTACGCTAATCATCTCATACGTGGTGCAAAAGACCTAATCGGTCATAAGCGCGACTATTCAAATATTAATAATAATAATACCAAGTTCGGCGAAATAGAATTTTTTATTAATTTCATTTCGTCATTCAATTTCGCTCTTGCACGCCATTTCGTATTCCGTAGGCGCATTTTTTAATATTATTGCCGCATATGCGTTAACAATACCCCCTATTTGTTATTGGATTACATTACCTATCTACATAATCAGGGCTCATTCCAACTTGCCACAAATTTCGCCATCGCTCTCAATCGTCAACCAATAATTCATAATCATATATTACACGTTATATAGTGATTGTTTGTATTGGCTTCGTAAGGAACAGGTGCGACGTGCCCTCATACCGCAATTCCCTGGATTCCGCGCGCGCTCGCGCTCTGCCTCACGTCTTATAAGGAGGTATGGGGAATATATCTTACTTGAGGCTAAAGCCGGTCTATGAGAAAATGTACCTTTCGCCATAACTGTTGCCCATGGTTATGATGCGAAACGGCATCGGATCCAATAGCTTGAAATGTGCCCATTCATGAGTGCTCTTCGACGGCCTCTTTTCTGTAATTTGTTGCATCCTAATGATACCAGAAGTCTCCGACAACTGTTCTGGGAACTAAGGAACTCAGAATGATCGATTGCTGCGCCGGAAAGCGTTGCTGTCGCATTCTTGACATACATTACCAGACTTCGTGTAACCGCCGTCCATTCTTCCGGGTTGTTATTTTGGCAACGAATCTACTAACTAGCCTGAGGGCATGTCAGGATGTCACCGATGCGCTGAAATGCCAACAAAATCATTCTAAATCATGTCGACGTTCGTCCGTATTTGAGTCAATTTTGGCTTAGAAATACAAAACCGCAGCAATTATTGATAAACGTGCTCATGCTCAAGCCCTACATAACTAGCAATATAGGCATGCATCTAAAAGTACATACCCAACAATAGGGGTATGGGAGGAAAAGCTTTTGTGGATGCGAAATAGACAGTGAGCCACAAAAGTAGATATAAAGCACTTAATACTAAATAGTGTAGATGACGGCATGACGCACTGGAAAGTACTTTACACATATCTAGGACAAACTGCAACAAAGTGAAAGCAAATATATCCCATCACTGAAACGAAATCCGAAATTAATCTAGGCTCGTATATTTATGGACAGTATTACCAATTAAAAATAAAGTATTTGTCTCTGCCATGATGCATACCAAATAGGTCTACGGCAATGATGTGCTCAATATTGACGATATTTGTTATTTCTCATTAAAGGTAAAATACCGCCATATTGGTAAGTCGAGTATGACCTATAGTCGATCAGAGATATATGTTTTTAGTCTTTTTAATCTTGGAAATGCACTTTCAGCAGTACAGTCCGCATTTTTCAATCGCTGTAAGATGAGTCTTGCACTTTGCCCGATTAACCGATTTATGAGGTATGCTCCATTGCGAATACTTGAATCCATCCTTTGATTTGTGGACTTTCAGGCATGGACAGCGTTCCATAGTCTTGTCATTTTCATTACAAGTTATCCGGGGTAAATTTTGAAGAATTGGATCGAAATCTCTTGTTTCTTTCTCATCGCCATATTTCTTTAAGAGAGAGAGAGAGAGGGAGAGCATCTTTATTCGTATTCATTCCATATCAACATAACACTGCAAAAATGTAACAGTGAAATGCGACATGCAAGGTAAACGGGAGGCTCGATATGACAAAGACTTCGGATCCGAGTCACCCTGGAGAGGAGCAATATTCAGTCGATAATGGATAATGGAAATTTTCATGCTCTGTTCACACGCTTTTCATGGTGCCGTTAACTCCATTAAAGGCAAACCAAGAGTCATCGAATTGATAACTTTGCGATTAACGTATTGCCTTGAAAAAATATACCTTCTACTCTAGATATATACCTACTACATGTATATTGTACAATTTTCTGCCAATGCTATTGTAATATAGTAAGGGAACAGATTAGAGTATTCCTTTGAAATTATCGTTTAAATAAAATAATCAAATCGCAAAAAATTCCAAACTTTTGGGGATTCGACCCCATCCCTCGCATACCCCACTCATACGCTGGTGTTCCCAACCCGAAAGTCAGTTATCAGATTAATATTTCTGTCATCAAATTATGATCACGTTACTCTGATAATTACTTATGTTATATGGTTTTCCAAACACTCGCCGTCAACTTTGACCAATCTGCATATCTTCACCTGGTTAATCGGTCTTTCAGTCTTTCAGATATATTTGATTAGCCAACTCGCAATTGCAGTTGAGGCATTATACTTCCTCGTCCGCGTAGCTCCCCTCTTAAACTATCAAGTACTCCCGTTTCTCGTCGTATAGGCAAGATCAATAGTAAACGGGGTCTCGTCGAGGGGGTCTTTCGTTCCGCGACTTGCAATGCAATATCTCTCGAATACTTTTCTGAATCGTCCCATCTTCGGTTCATCGGCTTTGTGAAGCGCTTCTGGCGCATTTTATTGCGCTGACGCGTTGTATATGTTTAGTTACTAGTGCGCTTGGCCGATTTAATCAATATATCATTTCTGGCTGGTGGACATGCGACCTTCACCCATCTATATTCTAACAGGTGAAACTCATTTAATGCCCGTCAATGGCTCGTCAGATTTGGTGTTCTAGTCTGATAATGGATATATATTTCAGTAATTTGCTTCGAGAGTTCGTTTCAGTGGTGTTTTTATCGCCACAATTGAGTGGATAATTCATGTTGACACCATATATCATAATATAACATAAAATACTCTACACCCAATTTATCTATACTTATCATGTATGCAAATTTAAACCCACATGCATCCCGAAGATGAGTCACATATAGAATTATATTTGATTTATCGAATTCATTTTCAAGCAGATTATGCTCCATTGTTTGGTTACGTAACCTATTCACGTTAAGGCCGAAGTACCTCTATAACAGAGAAAATCGTTTAATGAAGTCCCTGCCAATATTAACCCTCTTAAACAAAGACAAGTACTCCCTAATACACATTAATTAGTTTCTCCACTTCACTTGACAAATCAAAACCATTGTATAACATCCTCATCATTATATAATTATAAGCTCTGAGACCTTTTTGGGATATCTTCCGCATTCTGCATTTACGATAATATGACCAATAAATACCTAAATATATTGATTCCGTATCGGTTAAGCTGTGTACCGCTCTCTCTGAGATTGAAATCGGATTATGAATCTATACGTGTCGTATATATCTATATCGATACATTATAGCTGACGAATCACATTCCAAGTTTCGAAAAATACATAACTACATCTATTGTCATCAGATAACGAGATCTAGCCCTATGTTGTCGAAATCGACCAATTTGTTTGCAATTCTTTCGGGTTGGGCAACATTCTTTCGGGTATTATCCGAATCATCTCGAAAGGAAAGCTACACAACTACTTTCATTGTCGTCACACAACGTCAATCATACCATAATGTCTTCGATATCTATTACATTTTTGCAAAACTAAAAATAACTTTGGAAACATGCAATTGCCGCATTTCGAGGAGACATTTGGTTTTATCATGCATTGCAAAAACTTTATTCATTATTATCACAGGTTAAGCGAAATAAGTGAGGCTTTCTCGCATTTAACATTGCAATCTTATGCCTATCATCTGTTAATCACCATCAAGCAATATATGACGTAATCAGAAATTTTATGTAAGTCCTGATCTGCATTGGCTTTACCATTTCGTAGGCTTACAGTTGTCGTATATATTCAACCTTTACTTTAAGTCAAATAAATCGCATACATGTATAATTGTATATTGACTGTAACAATTTTTTACAGTACTAACTGATTCTTAGCTGAAATACTGCGCTACGCTGTAAGGCGCGGGCAATTCCGTCTTGTCATTTATAGGCTACGTTAGTTATCATCAGTGGCACCAATATTAGTAAGTTAGTTCGACGATTAATATTGACTGCTTCCACTATTACCATTTCCTATTCAACATCGTGCGGGTAGCCTCCCTCGTAGTATACTCACTATCCGACACTCGTCAATCACTTTAATGTTAACGGAATCTTCCGTATTTCAAAAAATACTGATGTTAATGTTCGTCAAACAAAAAGGCATTCTTGTCAAGACACACCGATACACGGCGCCACTCAAGCCTGATATATTGTTATGACACAATATATCATCATCATCATCATCATTGGTTTTTTAGCAATTTTATCAGTTCAATACACCACAAAAATGCGATACAATGAAAAGACAGGAAGATGTCGAAGCGACAAGGAGTAGTCTATGGAATCGGACACCCACCTTGGCCTAGGCGATGTAAAGAGGAGCCATGCACTCTGAATGAAAGTAAAGAAGATAGTATAGAAAAAGAATGCGACAAGAAATAGGGCGGCATGTCATGGGAAGCGAGATCGATAGGTCAGTCGTGGCCCGGTAATCTTGAGGATGGACTGTATTTATTTAGTAGTAATTGCTTGTATTTCGACTTGAATGTGGACATGCTCGTCGACTGTCGGATGGCCGGCGGGATACTGTTCCACACATCAGGTCCGGCATATTTGATGGAGCGATGATCTTTTCGGTCGATCATATGATATTTGGACGACGTGGACGCGCGTGTGTTGTACTTGTGCGCTTTTGATTCAGAGGTAAAGAAGTCATTGAAATATTCGGGGCAACGACCGCAGTGAAACTGACACATAAACTTGGCGATTTCTAGTTTCCGCATATCTTCTATGTTTAGGACGCCGAATCTCTTCAGCAGCGACTTATTGGATGGGCAGCCAGGCCCCTTTGGGGCCCTAGCTATGATTCGGAGTACTTTATGCTGTAGTTTCTGCAGTGGCTTGAGTGCAGTTTTACTGGCAGCCTGGCAGCCTGTAACTTCGATTGGATTAAGGATTTAAAGAGTATCAGAAGAACCCATGCTGGCATGAAGCGCCCAAGGCTGTAGAACAGGCCGCACTTCGGTGATAATTTAGTTTCTAGGGACTGAATATGACTCTTCCAGGACATGTTCGAGTCCAGTAAAACTCCGAGATATTTGGCATTATCTGTGTTGGAAACGGGCTGACCAGCGATATTGATTAAGGTGTCAACATAGCTGTCACACCCGTACCTGCATCCACTAAGTAGGCGTTATCCCTTAAGTGTGCCGTTAGCTCTTGCAAAGAGGCACCCGAATAGTCTTCGAGTTTAATAAATTTTCTACTGCAATGGATGTATTATTGAAAGCTATATTCAAGTTCTGTACCACGAACCAGCTATTAAAGAAAAATTTCCAGTCAAATAAATATGCTGTGGAATATTCTACTTAATGGGCATATACGAAGATCTGTGATGATTGTGGATGGCCCCAATGGTTACACCAATTCGTCGAAACTCATGTTTTAGTCATTATCAAATTTCGCTATCAGGCTAATCAAATTTTGATTGGCCTTGCAATTTTACCTGATGTATATCTAATTTCGGGAATTACCTCGCTGGCCACATAAAACGGTTTGGCCGCCCCTGGCCTGTATCGTTACTAATAACAGTGATTGGTGGTACATAAAAATCCTATTATAGTTATTATATTAGTAATTTAAAGATACCTTTGAAATCAATTGTTTTCGTGATAGACAAATTGGAGTCGGAGTGGCAGTCGAAGTCAGGGTCATTTTCACAAATTCCGACTCCGACTCCAGTCAGTATTTTTTCCACGACTCCGACTCCGACTCCATCAAGCGGAAATTAGCCAAACTCCGACTCCACCGACTCAGAGATGAGCATGGATTAGGATTAGGTTTTGAAAAAACAGGATTTGTAAAATTTTGTCGGATTTGGATTAGACATTTTTTTCAGAACGGATTAGGATTTGGATTGGATTTACCTATTTTCTGGGAGATTGAAATGTCGTGTGGCGAATGGCGACAAACTTTATTCAGATCAGTTATTAATGTAATTATGGTTACTAAGTTATCTTGAATCAAGTGAATGGTTGGTTGTGAAAGAAAATTTTCGAATCCCTCCATTGCATAAATAGGCCTTTTGCAGGACTTCGATCACGTGACTAGATACGCATAGCAACAACAAATTGGTTAGCAAGCTACTTTCTCGCGCACCTGCTTCAGTGCTAAATATCGCACAGTGTACTGTTGATTTCTGGTTGTAAACGTTTCGGAAATTTGTTGTAGAAGTCATCAGAGATTTACCTATGCTAGATGTCAATCCTGTACAAAGCACATAGAATGATATCGTCAGAATTACGCAGAAATCCGTCGTTAACGTAGCCGTATTTCGGATACAGTATATTATCGTTTTCGGGCTTTAAACGTTCGCAAGTTTCATGCAGATGCGCAAGGATTCAAATATGTTGGATGTCTTTGATTCATGAACTATGTAAACTCCTTGCGTCAAAATGATCGACATTGTAGCCGTTATTTGGTAGTCAACTATGATTTTATGACACAAAATTCGACATTGCAGGACATTGACTGCGTGATATTTATTGCAGCATTAAGTTAGGTGTGGATAGTATACTATAGTTGTATTGTAGCGGTAGTTGGTAATCATTGCAGCATTTTGATGATTGATATCGATTGCAATATATATAGGATACTGCTATTTTTAAGCCTAAGAGGCAATGACTGCCAGTGCCAGTACGTTGATGTGTTATGAATTCATGCAATGTGCTACATACCATATATATATTAAATATCCTAAGCTATTGTATGACTTCTCAGTTAAACAATTAAAAATATTTAGACCTCTACACCTATATTACAAGTTATTGATCATTCTGTCATGCTGCCAAGTGCCCCTACCCGAAGGAGAATGATCATCAGCTCCAATTGAGGGTGAAACAAAATGTCCCGGGGCCTGGATTACTTGATTGATTGCCTGGATTGGATTACTTCACTCTATGGCACAGTGCAAATACTTCGAGTTTCAAGACATATGGCTATACCACATGCATACGGATTAATGATCTGATGGATTATCCCAAGAGAGCCGAACATAGGCAACTAAGAAATTGATGATGCCTTCGTCAAGAATTCAGCCTGGAGCCAATTATTATCACCACATAAAATTTGGTCATGCGGTGGAAGGCAGCGTGGTTTCATGCCTACAGAAAATGTCAGCAGATGATCTGACCACTGACTAAATGTCCTGAACTTCTTTCCCGATGTTGATGTCTGCTTTGAAAATGATATTTCATTTGTGTACAGCAAGACAAGCGCTCTTCCGTGGATGCTATGAATATGTCTAGACAAGTGGCTATGGAGGTAGAGGAAAATACATAGGCATAACAGTCTCGGCAGTAATTGAACTTGATAAGGTTAACATCCATTTTTCTTCAACTATTTCTTATGCTCTGGGTATCGAATACACAAAAATAATAATAAATCGATCTTCTTTGCAAGTGTATTTGTAAATTCAATGAATCAAAGAATATCATAAGTTCAGAATATTACGGAGTCAATGCGAAAGAAACAATGTTAGTCGTCTTTAGAGGATGTTTCTGAGTTGGTTGAGCCAATACACAGAGGGGGTCAGCAACGAAGTACTATTTTACCCGAGTACTAGCGTCATTATGAGTTTAGGCTACTTCCACTTCTACTTGACACTTTTTAGGTAGTACTTTTTTGTCAGGTTTGGGATTTTGTCAACTAGAAAGTAGCTTTGGCGCATGATTGCATCCCCTTCAAGCGTGAGGTTGTCATAACAACTGGGCAAAATAGCCCCAGTACCACGGTAACTAAATTAATTTTTGAAAATTGCACTTGTTTGTGGTGTCATCACCCTTTTGCGTTGATCAAGAAGATGCAACATGCAATGTTTACAGTTGTCACATGGCATCAATTTCTAAAACTAAGTGACCCTCAACCAAATCTACTTCATGTAACGAATTTCTTGACCGCTTTTTAGAAATTCATTTCTACTTCCACTTAAAGTACTTTGGACATGGACATGTCCTGGATGTAATTAGTGCTACTTGTACTGGAGTATAAATTAAGGCATTACTTCTACTCGGTTCCCAACAATGACCACGTCTGGGTATAGGATGACCGAACTTGTCACTGCGTTTGAGCTGCTCTAAGAGTTATATGATAGTTACTTCCCTTAGTTCGCTAAATATCGCACATATGTGAGATCAACTATTTAGCAAAATCGAGTGTGATTTGCCAAATCCACTTCAATCACAGTTGCGAAGTAGTGGTAATAAAATAGGCATTGTATAAGGCAACAATAAAGTGCACTGATTTGCTTAGTCTTGACGGCAGGTTCTCCCAAAAGATACGTCCGATGTGTTCAGCGACATTTGTTTTATAGCAGCACGCCAGCACCCAAACCAGCAGACAGTATATCCTGATCCTTGCGGGTCCCGGCTGCTTCAGCCATATCTTCCATCCAAAATCAGGCTCCACAACAGACAAATAGTACTGCTTGAACTAACAAATACTCTTACCAGAATATAAGCCAATCGCTTTACTTCAAATGCATAAATTTAAGTACATATGATCAGAGTTGAATACCGTAATACGACTACGTTACCGATGGATTTCTACGTAATTCTGACGATATCATTCTAAATGCTTTGTACAGGATTGACATCTAGCATAGGTGAATCTCTGATGACTTCTACAACAAATTTCTGAAACGTCTACAACCAGAAATCAACAGTACACTATGCGATATTTAGCACTGAAGCAGGTGCGCGAGAAAGTAGCTTGCTAACCAATTTGTTGTTGCTATGCGTATCTAGTCACGTGATCGAAGTCCTGCAAAAGGCCTATTAGTATTTTTTCTAAATTTCCAGTTGGAATTGGATTAGGATTGGACATGGACTTGAATATGAAAAAGTTATGGATTAGGATTAGGATTTGGATTTGAAGGTTCGGATTTGGATTGGATTAGGACATAGAAATTTCAAATCCGCTCATCTAATCACCGACTTCGACTCTACATCTACACCCCTGGTTACAACCACCGACACCGACAATATTCGAGTTCTTGGTTGTTTATATAGCTCAGTGGTCGCTACCTCCCAGAGATGAGTGGAATTGAAATTTCTATATCTTAATCCAAATCCATAACTTAATCCTAATCTTAATCCGATTGAAACTTTGAATTCCACTTGGAACTACTCAAAAACATTGGAAATTCAATGCTCCGTGTTCTGAATCTCAAGAAATCGACGACACAAAGGGCGATACGTGACGCGATTTTCCCTTGCAGGACGAGTTGTTAGAAGTGAGCATGCAGAGAAACTATACTTCCTGCATTGCAATCTACATCTACTGGACTGACCAGCAATTCTGTATCACGTTTCTATTTTTAGGTTATCCCAAATTTCAATGAACGTGCTCAATGAAGCAATATTTCTTTTGAATTTGAAATATTTCGTTTGTTGTTCAGCTTCAGCTCGAGCGAGATAGTGTAATGGTTATGCGTCCGGCTTCTCGAGCGGTAGGTCGTGGGTTCGATCCCCGTGTCATACCAAAGACTCGAAAATCACGGATAGCATGGAGGAGGGAAAAAAACGGGGGCGCAGACTAGATGACCTCATGGGGCCGTATCGCAACTCCGTCGTCAAAGCATATCGATGGTGCAGGCGAAAAAGAATATCATATATCTTTCTCTCTTTCTTCGGTATGTACAGGAGCCATCTTGTCTAAAGCATTTTAATTTTGGCTAAATGGTTCTCTGCTTCTTCCATATATTTATCGGCCTAGGATATCGGTTATCGGCATTGCGAATGTGTCGATAGTCGGTATCGGCCTGCAAAAACCATTAACCATTATCGGTCGACCAAAAACCGGTCGACCAAAAACCGGTCGACCAAAAACCATTATCGGTCGACCTTTACTCGGCACCTCCCACCCAAGACTAGACCCTACGCTCGCCGCTGCCGATCTGCATGCTTTTGAGGACATCTATGTTATAATCAATGACGCGTTACAATAGATCATAACAAACAAGTACTAGTATATGCCGCCTGCCGGTATCCGGCAATGACCCATGCTGGCCAAGCACTTTGCATTGCATCTGGTGCTGGTGGCTAGTATATTCTCAGGCATGTCAGAGACATTTGTCAGGCTTTGGTTGCTGTTTTGTTGTCGATCAGAGATGATATTGATGACCTGTAGAGGGCGGATTAGATGTCAGATCTATGACAGTGTCATTCATTCCATGGATCATGGCCTTTGAAAACCCATGGAACTATAAGCATGACATCGGATTTTGTTCTCAGAGCCATTTTCCTTATTCCGCAACCGTAATATTTTCGAGCATTGAGCGACTACTATACAAATCGTGGGGCAAAAGGATTTCAAAGAATGGAAATCGACTCATTCTGAACTGTGTGAGAATGGACGAAGATATCAAAAGCAGAACACTATAGGCAGTGGTGGAGGAGAACATAGCATCCGGGCGATATCTTTACTATAAACTCTGTAAAAATTTTAATTTTTAGAGAATAGGTGTCCTGTGCTCCCAAAGTTCTTTCTTTGTTCAATTATTTTTTATTGAATTACTTTCGCTTGGAGAATCATTGCTGCTCAGTTCTCACTGCTCACCTGCCTATATATGGAATCTCGGTTCGTTTTTTGAAATTAATCCTGCGTGATGAGAGCTTTTCTGCATATAGAATAATTAAGTAATTAAACAGAAAATCCTGCGTGACGTTGCCAACAATTCCACTCTGGCTCACCTGTTATATTCGACAAAACGTACCGATATTCCAGTAGGGATAATGATGAAAAAACTTATGACTGTCTAATTTGGAGTAATTGGAATCTAAGAAAGCAACGTCAAATAATGTCACTGAAAAATTTTGCCACAAGAACTTATGCAAAAATTTCTCTGAAAAATCACGGAAAAATGGTAAATGTCAAAAATAGTTGGCCATTTCACACCAAATTCTAACCGACGTTAGAATATCCACTGAGGCACAATGTGTGTAAATTTCAGAAAGATTTTGCTTTCCTAGTATTAAAGTTATAGGTGTGTGTATGACTGATTTTACGAATTTAGGGGCAGCTTAGCCCCTCAAGGGCTGTTTGTATTGAAATGTCTATAGCCATAAATGAAAATTTGTGAGGTCTGGGTCTGAATCCCGGCTACGTTTAGAATTACCGCGATATATTTTGTGTGCCAAGACAATTCTCCGTGTTACACCTATGTTTATAATGACTAGAATCATTGGTACATGCACTGTCCACGATACACCGATTCCATATTGGGTGTGGCCCACCGTGGTGACAGTGCGGGTAAGAGTGGATGGGGAAGCGGCCGGGCTGCCGCTCCACCCACTCAAATGATTTTTAATTTGTCGCGAATTGATTATTTGGGTTGGGTGATACCCAGACTGGAATTAGTGGTTGTCTTCGGCAATAAGTTGCGCGTGACAAAAGGGTTTCTTCCATAGAATAATTAAGGAATTAAATGGAAAGTTGCGCGTGACGGTTGCCACCAATTCCACTCTGGGGTGATACTGTTAAGATAATATTCTACAGAGTCAACTTTTCCTAACTACGTATAGACCACCATACACAGTAGGCTTTGTGATGTAGAGACAATAATATCGTTGAAAACCAAACCATGCTACGGTATGTCCATTTTCGAAAATTTTGAGTTTGACCATGTAATTTTGACATAAACCAGTTTTGTTTGCAATTTCCCTTGAAAATTCAAGTTCATATGTCCACTTACCTAGAAATTCATGCTACTTGCAAATCTATGTCCAAATAGTGATAGAAAAAAAAGCAAAAAAGCGGAAAGTGGACATAGCATTCAAATGGTTATTGATGGAAAACGGGTGCTGCAGGATGTTCAGTTCTTTTTCATGAGGCAACTGTACCACAAGTAGTCTCAATAAAAGGTGGATTCATATTCATGTCACTACCAGATTAATTGACCCAACATTGATAAATTAAGGTTGGTCGTCAATTTCATGGCTAACAGACATTGATACCATGCGAGCCATAGATTCAAAACTTGGCAGCAGATACCTCCAACAATTCTAAATCTAGGGCAGAAATCTTGGCAGGCTCCCCCTTGGATCAATACAAGAAAATATGATGTCCAAAGTCCCCCTCATCTCCAGGATTCAAAGCGTAATTGTGAAAAATTGTTCCAAGTGAACCCGGTTTACGGTACATAAGATGTTGGGTTCGGACCCTATTAAGTACTCTTTTTCTCCATTTTCTCAGCCGCCATCAAGAGGCAGGGTTGTGAGCAAGTCGCAAGGCTCCGAGTCACAAATCAATTTCACTATTATAGTTTTGACTCGAGTCGAGTGGAATCATTTTTAATTCACCACCGAGTCAAGTCCAAGTCAGCGAGCAGGGGGTAGAGTCCGAGTCATTCGTATTATGAATCGAGTCCAAGTCATTGTGTTGACTGCTCAGTTTCCGATTAAAATCTTGTGAAATCCACTTTTTATAACCCTGTTTGGTGATATCAAATGGTTCGCATTTATTATATGCTAATTATCCTCACTTTCAACAGACAATAGACAAAATCCAAATAGTGTGGTCACTTGCCAGTCTTCGAAATTACAATAAAATGTCGGTCTGAGTTTCGAGTTACACAGATTGACTCGAATCGAACTCGAGTCATTACAACCCTGCCAAGAGGTCACGATTCACATCATGCTGTTTTCTGTTGCAGCCTTTCAATCTTCATACAGTAACAAGTAAATAAGACTACCGTAACCGATGGAGCTCATCTACAAGAAGGCTCCATCGCACACCTGCAAGTTGCTGTCGAATTTGAAATCCAACGGCGATTTCTGCGACATTACCATAAAATGCGGCAGTTTCCAAGTCGCGGCACACAGATGCGTGTTGACCGCGTCGACAGAATATTTCAGACGCATGTTGCTGACGGACACGCAAGAAGCCCGGACGGGAATCGTAAACTTTCCCGCGATGAAACCAGAGATCGCGAAACAATGCGTCGACTTCATTTACTCGGGATCTGCGGGACTCTCCATGACGACCGCAAGAGGCCTGATCGACGCCGCGGAAATGCTGCAGTTGCCCGTGTTGTCTGATCTCTGCGCGGAATTTCTCGCAGAGAGCATTGATCTGAACAATTTCGCCGAAGTGGCCTCCTTGTCGTGTCTCTATAACAAGACAACCCTGAATACGCGGATCGCGAAATTTCTCGACTCTAATCTGAAAGAGATCGTGATATTGGACGATTTCAAAGCGTTCGACTATGAGACAGTCGGCTACTGTTACGATTTGATGCAAGGGTCCTCTCCCGCGATAGAAATGCTAAAATGGACGGGGCTGTTGGCTTGGACAAATGCCGACCGAGAGAAAAGGGAGACTAGGTTTCACGACTTGTTTCTGAAGATCAATCTACAGTACCTGCCCAGTGAGTTTGTTATGAGACATATATGTACCGAGAATATCATCGACGGCTCTGTCAAAAGTCTGAAATACGTTCGGCGGTATATCGCCGGCGAGCTGCCAAGCGTGTCACCGGGTCACTTAACGGCCATCGACAAATCAACGAGATCGGTGTCTCAATGCCAATTGCGCGACAAGAAGTGGACAGAAGTATGCAAGTTGCCGTCTGCAATCCGTAGTCATGCATCCGTCGCGGAACATAAGGGAGTACTTTACGTTGGTGACGGTGTGTCTCTGTATTCCTTTTCAGATGCAGGATGGAAGCGTCTTCACCAGATAGAGAACGGAGACCTCTTCGTCTCTCATTACAACAGAGTCGTGTGCGCCAGACGATGGGTGGTTATGGTTACCGTCAGCCTCACTGTCGTAGTGGAGATTTCGTCTGGTGATGTGCACGAAGAATACCACCAATTCACGGAGGGTTTCTTTGTTTTGGGATTACAAGCCAAAGTCTACGTTTTGGGCGGAATTGAACGTGCAGCAGGTTCTACAACAGAAATTAGGACTGTGGAGGCTTTGAAATTGAAGGAAAGGTGCTACAGCGCTTTTAACTCCATGGTCATGGGCAGAGCGTACGGCGCTGGAATCCAGCACAAAGGATACTTGTACGCCATGGGTGGCCGCTCGCGCACCGTCGAGTTCCATAATGCCTGGACGAGACAGTGGCAGATCTTGAGAGGTCGCGCGGTACAATGTCGCAACGTCATGCACCACGTCGCCGACAGGCTGTACATTTTTGGGGGAGCGCTCGGAACCGAGGTCAAAACCGTGAGGCTTGATTGGCTGGAAATCACCGCGAAAGAGCTGCGGCCCACTCGTCGTAGTGGCGACATGGACGTGCGCGGCGCATCGCGTAACAGACACGTTAGACCACGGCATTGATGGCGTTGTCCGCGGTGCTTTAATCATGTATTATTATAAGACTTCATCTGCAGTATGGCCATTGGCCACGGAATAATGCTGCCACAACATTGCCATAATGTTCATGAAAGGTGTACTGTTGTCATGTCCATTCTTGTGTCACACTACAAAAAGACGTGTACACTGTACAGTAGGTACAAAAATGACTTTACCTTTCAAATTGTGCTGGCTGCTTGATAAAATTGTTAGGTTACCTAATTAAAGGCTGCACTGCACATCCAATTTGGTTCAATTCCAACCAGCAGCCGCATTGCTTGAGGAGAAGAAAGTTTTTTATTTGCATGAAAATGAATGAAGAAAAATTTAAAATTCTCTGTTCACCCCATTGACATTGATCAATGAAAATGTAGGGTAAATATAGCTCCTTTGTCCTGTTTAACCGTCTATTTCGAGGGTTTCAACCATCCCGTATCGTATGTGTAGGCTTCGGTTATATCAGGTGGTAACTGTCTGCAGGCTTACACAACATATTTGTTGGGAGAGTATTTACACAATTAGGGAATAATTTTTCATCTTTACCAAAATATTTTGTTTCTTTTAAAAAGGCCTTTGTTTTGAACACTGTTTTGAATTTGGATTTGAATAAAATAGTATTTACCGAGGGCAAAACTATAATAAAGGTAATTAGAGAATTTGCCACCGAAGATGCTATTTTATTCAAATCCAAATTTTTCAACTACAAGTACTTCGCTTCGGAATTAGGCCAAATTTGATGAGCATCGCCTCTATTGACAAACTAACAATTTTATGGGGTTAGCAGAAAATTTTGAAAATGTATTTATTTATTTTTACATAATAAATGAATAGTTCTTCTCTTGTAGCAATGCTTCTACTGGTAGGAATTGAACCAAATTTGGTGGGTAGGCTTTAATTACGTAACCTAACAATTTTATCAAGTAGCCATTACAATTTGAGAAAAAAATGTCATTTTTAACACCCCTAGTGTACTAATGCAGTTTTGTAAAGTGATATGGTTCCAATTAAGACATTTAAAACAAATAATTGTTTAAAACAATGTGTTTAAAATATGTTGTAAACAGTGTTTTGAACAAAGGTCTTTTTAGATTATTTTTTTTCAAGTGGTAAAATTATGCCATAATTATGTAAATACTTTCCAAAAAACATGTTGTATGAGCCTGCGGACAGTTACCACCGATATAGCCGACGCATAGGACATGGAATGGTTGTATTTGTAACCCTCAAAATAGTACATAGATATTTCGTCAAAGGAGCTATATTTTCATTGGTCAATGCAACTCCACTATGACGTCACAATTCATTATTTGTGACGTCATGGCTTCTAAAATACAGAAAAACAAACAATGTTTTAAGCAAGGGCCTTGTTTAAGCATGTTCGTTTTAAATTGATTTCTTTTTTTAAATGCAATCCTAGTTCCAATCCTATTCATTATCCACTGCACTGTCGACGTAGGCGTATCACGCTGCTCCATGACGAAAACTAGCAGATGAGTGCAGTGTTTGAATCTCGAGATCTATTGCAGTAAGTAATCTGACTATGCTGCCAATATATGTTGATTCTTCAATTATACTGAAATCGCTGTCATTGTGAATGCACTTGACATCAGTCTTTGTGCAATACTACTTGTGACCACACACACTTGCCCGTTGTGCTGTACCTATGTATGAGAATGTTGCAGTGTTGGGATGACTCGAGTCATGACTTGACTCGAGTCACCTTTTTCGAATGACTTGACTTGACTCGAGTCACTTTGCTAAAATGACTTGACTTGACTTGACTCGGCGTATCAGAAATATGGATTGACTCGTGACTCGGAGCAAAATTCACGAGTCAATTTCAAGTCATCAAGTAATCGATGTCGATAAAAATCACTGAATCTTGAATATGTTCGGATTGTTCGCGAAACGCTGGTGTAACCGTGAGAGCGACCAATCATTTTATGATCGTGCGTTTTACTGAGCTTCCATTGTTCCCTCACATATAAATTGATCGCAAACGAAGTGATCGAAGCTTACAGCTCACGTTGTCGTAAACTGGTATAGTAAAGTACCGTAATTAATCTATGTTTTTACCTTAACCAAACTTCTTGTTTTAGTGAAATTGAATTCGAGTATAGTTTATATTGTCCTCAACCATTGGCGCAAAGTCGAAATGTATCATATCGATTTGCAAATGGGTAATGTATTGCATCCTATCAATTCGCATCTATTCTCTATTTTGGCTGTTAACTAGAAACTGTGCTTTAGCAGTTCTACGTATATGTCAGCGATACAGCGCCTTCTTACGTGTATGTTTAACTCTATATTCGTTCGTCGGTTCAAAATCAATGACCACCTATTCTGTATTTCAGACAGCTAGCAATATGCAATGACGTTATCATGCCCCATACTTCGAAAAGGCAACTTGACTTGAATTTTGACTTGACTCGTGACTTGACTTGACTTGACTCGACTTGACTCGAGTCACCTCCAAAAATCGAGTGACTTGACTTGACTCGAGTCACCTTTAAAAATCGATTGACTTGACTTGACTCGAGTCAAAATATGCAATGACTCGAAATGACTCGTGACTCGAAGGTAGTGACTTGATCCCAACACTGGAATGTTGTAGTCATTGCCATTGCAAATATCCGGTGGGATATTTCTGTTCTTGTACCGGTGCATATATCATCGGGTTGAAGTCAAGGTACTTTAACTGGCGTCCATTATTCAGATTTTGCAATCAATTTATTCAATGTCGTAGAAAATCAACGTTTTGTTTGCTGTCATATCTTGCCATGTTTATGTTTATCACATTGTTTCATAGTTAATCATGGCCTGGAATAAAATCTCTAAAATGAACACAAGCTACTTGAATTCCACAACGACGATATGTTTTGTGTGCCTGATATTCTCCATAGTCGATAGCGTCCTTGAAGGGGCACTGCAACCTAAAACTGATGTGGTCTCAAATTGAAGGGCAAAACGAAAGAATAATTTTGGCCGCGGCCGTTTTCTTCAGAACGACACCGTAATGGAGCTGCAATGTATTGAAATTTCCACAAACACATCACGCTCCAGCAGTCACGCAGAGATCGGACTTTATATAGTAGTCAGCCGATGTTAGTGCATTACGGCTATACCCTGGAATGCAACCTTAGGTCACATAAGTAATCGAAATGCAGCCGTTATTAGCAAAAAGGATGCCTACCACTGTATTAGATGCATTGTTGGGACAATCAATCAACCAAGGTTTATTAACATTTTCATCGTTCCAAAACATCACAAGACTGCGATACAATGAAAAGATAGGAAGGTGTCGAAACAACTTGGAGTAGCCATTAAGATGAGACACCCACCTTAGCCTAGGCCAGTGGTTCCCCACCTTTTTCGACTCATCGCCCCCTTTTGAAGCTCCACACCGATCATCGCCCCCCAAATATTGGGAACCGAAAAACAGCACTTCGTCAGTCTCCCTAAAAACGTTGGTCTTTGGCCCCATAGGGTGATAAACCAAACACCAGATCCCCCTCAGCCAGTGGGCTTTTTGTCGCTACGTATCAGCTATACCCTATTTCATGTAGTGTTTGGTGAGTCACCGTATCTCGCCTAAACGCGCGAAGCGCGACAAATTTATGTTATTCATGTTTGAATCGGTCAATATGGTCGGGAATTGCATATATATTGCAATCAATTTTTTATCCTCTTTCTACTCACGTAATCAGATTTACCGGTAGAGCTGAGTGTGGTGTGTTGGAAAAGGTAGGACCTCTAAATAATAATTAAACATCTTCGGGCGGAATCGTTGTTATATTAACTTCGTTACATGATGCTATTTCGTGACGTCCTATACTGCTATGTCAGAAGATATGGAAATCGTCAAAAAGTACCAAACTCAAAGACGCACATGATTTCAAATTGGTATTTCTTTACTGGCAAATAATCTTTTCCTTGCGGGATGACATTTGTCCTGTAGGGTTAAGGTCGCCAGGACAGGAACATTCGACGCCAGCCATTGAGGCGCCTATGAACAATTACACATATATGAATATATATCGAAGTTTTCGGTCATCACAAGGGCATTCCTTTTCGGCCAAGGTCTTCTCGCTGGTGATCGTTCTGGCACACTTCTCGGAATCGCATGTTACATGACCGCTAACTTCATATGTCTTGGTGCGTCGTGGCGCGGTAATGGCCGACGCCGAAGTCTCCCATTTCCACAAATCATGCGTATTTTTGTTGGGTGACGGGTACCCCCAAATCAAGATACGTATATGAAATTGTTATATCGCGCCTAGCACGAAAATTTTTTGAAAAAGTTGCATGAATTTCTAAAAAATTACTCTATAATTTATGTTAATTCACGAAATAATTTTGGGACCCCTTCGAGTTCGGGCGCCCCACCCCCAATTGGGGGGTTCGGGGTGCGGTTGTTACGGTGCCGACTCCAATATAGCCGTGTTAACGCGCCATCGCCCCCTTCGTCTGTTTTCGCCCCCCTACCGCCCCTTCGTTATTTTCCACCCCCTAGACCGCCAAATCGCCCCCTGGGGGGCGATATCGCCCACATTGGGAACCACTGGTTTAGATCGACAATTCCCTGTTCAAACGGTCCCGCCACATTAATCTCGGGTTATTTTCCACTTATGTTTCCAACTATAGCAATGGTTCTCAATTTCTCAACCGGTGGTCCGCGAAGTAATTTCAGGGGTCCGCGAAACCTCTAAATTTGCAAAATGATTGATAACTGAATTTCTAATTGTTAAATTAGGAATAGCACGAGGCAGTTTCTCTGCACAACATCGTCAGAATAACCGTTTGCCATGAAATATCATACTGTGCAAATTCCCTTTAACTGCCAAATTGCCAATAACTTACTGATATAAACATATGTCTGTTTCGAGACGTTTTGTTGGGGTTTGTGGCAAAATATGAATATGGAGATAGCAAGGTCAATCAGGGTAGCTTCGTAATATTTGAGAAATCTTTTCGATTTGGATTAGTGAACATACACTTATTTGAAATGAAAATTCCTGAAGCATTTTCTCTAATTTGTCTCAATGAATGGATTGAAATCTCGCCACGAAATTCATCTTATCCTGTGGTAGAGGCTACGCTGGAGGCGATATGTTCATAAAAAATAGGTTCCTTCATTTTTAGTGCCGTAAATGTTGCGATCACACCAAAGGTGTCGTTGGAAGCGTTACGCGTTAATATTACATTAGCATCCTTATATCTTTGTCGAAATGGATATTCGGCAATCGTTCATATCAAATCGAAGACACAGTACTTCAAAACACGACCATCGTATAGGCTAGCCTACTTCAAGAAATAGGCTACAGCTGTAAAATTAGCTTTGAAAAAAATATAAGTCTTAACAATTTCTACATAAATAGTATGATGTTACTTTCTATATAAGTCATTTTGCTGCTGATGTTTATCACTAACCTATACACCAGTTCATATTTGCACAAGACAGATGATGGTTTCACCACAATTGAGCTAAATTTGAACTAAAACTTGAGCGGGTCCGCGAGGATCCGTGACGGTCAAAAAGGGGTCCACGAAGACTCTAAATTTACAAAATGGTTGATAACCTAATTTATAGTTTTTTATATTAGCGGAATCACGGGGCAGTTTGTGCTTGATTACAGCTAAAACTTCGCGACTCATCAACAGAACGGCCGTCTTAGAGGAAATATTCTACTGTGAAAATTGCCAATAGCGTACCGATACAAACGTATTGATGTTTAGAAATGTTTTGTACGATTTTTTTTGATAAAATAGAAGTTGAGTTGTAAGGTCGATCGGGGTAACAGGTGACTTCGAAATGGTTTTACAAATCCATTTTCGCCTGTGATATACATAATCGCAATTCCAGAATAACTTCAAGATGAGCTGCGAGAATCCAAAGTCATGCGCAGTGACTCGGGTACAACGTACAAGTCCAGTCAATACACAGATTGACTCGTGTCGAGTCGTGTCATTTTCTGTCTTTCAAGAAAAAGACTCCAGTGAAGTCGGGTCACCTAAAATTGTCGAATCAACGCGGACTCGATTTGAGTTATGACTCGAGTCATTACAGTGATTTACGAATAAATGACCATTTTAACCACAATCCATGTCGGTTCACAAGGTTTGTTGACCTTGGGCATGTTCCGAGTGATGATAGAAACCAGCGAAAGGTCACAGAGCGAGAAGTCCCGTAATTCCCGTGATGTGTAAAACATTCTTAAATGTGCCCTTCCCACTCTAAATGATGGAAAAATTATAATTACTTTCAAGTGATTGATCGGGTGAGATGCAATACAACCCTGGTTGATTGACATTGACAATTGAAAACATAGGGTGGATACTGGATATAGCTCCTTCAACGAAGTATCAGTACTATTGCTGTTGAAACGACTATTTTGAGGGCTCCAACCATCCCATATGATATACGTCGGCTTTTTAACTTGAACAATGAACATTGAACATATGTTCCAAAACCGATTGTGCAAACTGAAACGCCGTTGGTGATGGATGATATATGGCAAAAAACGGCGTAAACGAAGGACTGGCCAAATTTCAGCGAATAAAGTAAGTCGCGAAACTAGGTTTTAAAATATTGGTCACATGAGGTTAGAGAGAACAAACAGAGGATACACACAAGTGAAAAACTAACGACCATATATACGCAACGCAACCAACAGTATAAGGACAGCTTTAATAAAGAGGCGACTGTCGACGATTACATATAAAGGAAGAGTCACGCGACGCATAATTATACTTATTATATTATGCTTCAGATTGCTGCAGTAACAACTGCTGTCGTTGAAATAAGATAAACTGTCAAAATTCAGACAGCTACGGCACATGTCGCATGGGATATCAATTGTATTGTTATGAATGATTCGTTTTATAAGAACTGAGCTTCTGATCTTGGAAATAAATGCTGATTTGAAAGAAGCACATATCTTGAAAATATCATCTTGAGCAAGTAGTGCAAGTAGGCACCACTCCCTTGAGTACTCCGAAAAACTAGTAGGAATTCGTAACCAATACCTCTAATTACGAAGATAATGTAATAACGCACGTCTATTTGTCACTACTGCAGTGCTCCGCTATGGACGAAGTCGTCTACTAAATATATGATTCCAGGATCGGACAATGGTCATCAATGCTATAATTTGATGTACTTGCTGTATGACGCGCAGCATGTGTCCATGTCGCCAGCACTGCGCCGGGTAGGCCTCAAATCTTTCGCGGTGATTTCCAGCCGACTCAGCTCAACGGATTTGACATGGGGTCCCAGCGCACCTCCGAAAATGTATAGCTTATCGGCTAGGTGGACCGTGAGGTTGCGGCATTGTATTTCACGACCTCCTAAAATCTGCCACTGTCTTGTTCGGGTATTATGGAATTCAACGGTACGCGAGTGACCTCCCATAGCGTACATGTAGGCTTTGTACTGGATTGCAGCGCCGTACGCTCTGCCCTTGGCCATAGAAGCGACAGAAACATAGCGCCTCTCCACCAACTTCAATTTTGCGACAGTTTTCCTCTCTCCAGCCGCAACTGTCCGTTCAACTCCACCGAGAACGTAAACTGTCGCGTCCAATCCCAAAACGAAGAATCCATCCGTAAATTCTGCCAACGTGTGGTGGCGCACTTCATTTATATCACCTGTCGAAATTTCGAAGATGACAGTGCGACAAGCGGTGATCATAATCACCCATCTTCCGGTGCATACGACCCTGCTGTAATATATGTCGTATGGGAGTTCTTCTTCTATTTGGTGGAGAAGCTTCCACCCTACCTCGGAAAACGAATGCAGAGATACACCGTCTCCAAGGTAGAGTATCCCGTCATATTCCGCGACAGATTGGTGCCAGCGGCTTGCGGATGGCAATTCTTCCACTACTGCCCACTCCTCGTCACGCAAATCGTATTGATAAACCAATCTGGTTGATAAGTTGATTGACGTTATGTGACTCGGTGACGTGTTTCGCTCCTTGACTATTGGCAACTTGTCGGCGACAAATCTCCGGATGTATTGTAGGCTCTTCATAGAGCCGTCAATGATATTCTCGGAACAAATATGTTTCCTAACGAAATCCCTTGGAAGGCATTGTAGATTGATCTTTTGAAACAAGTCGTGGAATAGGGATTCTCTTTTCTCGAGATCTGCATTCGTCCACATCATCAACCCGCACCATTTTAACGTTTCAATCTTGCTTGAGGCTCTTTGCATCAACTCGTAGCAGTAGTCCACCGCCTGGTATTCGAACGATTTGAAATCGTCAGACTTTACGACGGCTTTCAGGTTGAGTTCGAGAAATGTCCTAATCGGCGTATTCAGGAGTGACTTATTATAGAGACAGGACATTGCTATCACTTCAGCAAAATTGTCCAGATCAATGTTTTCCGCCAGAAATTCCACACAGAGATCGGATAATTCAGACAACTGCAGCATTTCCGCCGCATCGATCAGGCCTCTGGCAGTCGCCATGGAGAGCCCCACAGATCCCAAGTAAATGAAATCGACAAATTGCTCCACCACCTCTGGTGGCATTGTTGAAAAGTTTATGATTCCGGTCTTGGCTTCGTGCGTGTCGGTCAATAGCATGCGTCTGAAATATTCTGTTGATGCGGCCAACACGCACTTATGCGCCATAACTTGGAAATCTCCGCATTTTATTGTTACGTCACAGAAATCACCGTTGCATTTCAGATTTGACACCAAATTGCCGGTGTGCGATTGAGACTTCTTGTAGACGAGCTCCATCGTAGCTTTCCTTCGGTAATAGCCTATGGGTATTTTTTGACTGAAATAGACAATGGCATAACGTGAATATGAGCGAGCCGTTTCAGCCCCAAAATAGTACATTAACGAAAGCCCTCGCGATTCTGACACCTACTGAATACATATACTCTGACCTCCAGTAGATTGCACTAGGATGTTAGCCGATTAGGAGCGTGTAAAAGTTTGACAGCAACTCTGACACCAGACCCCTCACTAATTAACAGAATACAAGACTCAATTCAATTTATTGTTGTTGTGGTAGTTTGAGGTATTCATGGTGTTTGTCAACTGCTATGGCCATTTACACCAGGCCGATTTTGTTCATATTTTATTCCGTAGCTGCCGACTTGTAGCACGGCCTACTTCTAGGCTTTTTGTATAACACCGCTGACGCGGATGAGGTGGCGAGGAGGAGCCTAGATAAATCTTCAACACTTAGGTATCGGAATTCTGAAGTCGACCTCGGTCAGACTCGAACCCGCAACCCATTGGTGTTGCAGCCGCGGATTATAGCACTGCGCTATCTCGCCACGTTCAGTTTATTATTACAATTTCAACATTTCATAACATCACGAGACTGCGGTACAATGAAAATATAGGTCAGCGTCGAAACGACCTGGAGTAGTCTTTGAAATCAGACACCCACCTGGTATAGGCCACCGGGCCAGTTCTTACTAAAGACAGGCGGTTGTACGTCTACTTTTTGGTAGTAGGCTACACAACTAGGTTTTGTCTACCTGCGCCATCTCATTAGGTAGTTATGATTTCCAACTATTTCCGATCGGAATTTTTTTTTTTAGACAAAACCATTTTCGTTTCGCGCCATGGCAGAGGTTCTGAAACGTTGATCGACACTCCTTCCCCCCCTTATGACAGGATGAAATTTCGCGCCCCCTTATCGTCATATCAAAAAATGGCCAACGGAGCAACCAGAATGTATGCAATCCCAACGCATAGTTTGATGGCTTGGAAGGTTATCACTGTTGAAAGAACTCGCAAATATGAAATGTGATCTGTACGCAGAGGACAGAGCAATAATTATGAGCTGGAATCAAAATGCGCTGATCGCGTGAAAACTATCTTAGTTGAATAACACTGGGCAACACAATTTTTGTTGACTTCGATCCACTTCGCTTAAGTTTTGGGCGCTGAATTAAAAAATGAATTCGGTTTTTCTCTATCACGTCAAGTTTTTGGGTTAGGCACTAGCCCTTGTCTCAGAATCCACATAAAAGTTCCGCTTCTTATCTTTTGTGTTTGTTGCATAAAACGTTTCAAGAACCAGCAGCCAACGAAAGAAACTCAACAGTCTTCAAATAAACATCGGTACTGCTCTAGTTGGTTGATTTAAACCAGTGGTTCTTAACCTTGCCTCCAGCGCCCCCCAAGGGGCGCTGGCGATTTTGAAGGGGGCGGAAACGCTCAGGGGGCAAAATGGGGGGCGCTGGGCTCAGGGGGGCGGTATGGGGGGCACTGGTAAAAAATGGCTTCGCAGTAGATGATGTGGTGGTAGGACATATCCTTAATGAGTATTCAGAGCAATTAACACACTAAACTTCTTTATATATAGCCTACAAAAGACATATAGGTTTAATTGTCCATGGGCGCCTAAATGACTGGCACCGAATGTTCATGTCTTGGCAATCTGAACCCCAGAAGAGGAATTCCATCTGACGGGGAAAAATTATATGCCAGTGAAGAAATACCAATTCGAAATCGTGTGCGTCTTTTAGTTTAGTACGATTGGGCGACAGGGATATCTAAAACTAGATATTCCTGTTGGGCGATTCTAGATTTTTTGATATAGCAGACAGGAGGTCACGAAATAACATCATGCAACCAAGTCATAGCAACGGGTTCGCCCGCCCGAATATGTTTAATTATTAGTTATGGGCCCTACAGTTTCGAGCACACCTCACGATGTTAACAATACGTTTTGATGAGTCTGCGCACACTCAACAACTCACTGCGCATACCCTTGGACAACAGTGCGTAACGACAAAAAAGGTCATAACTACGGATTTGTTTTGCGTAACGTAGATTTTCCGTGCGCAGAGACCGTGTCAGCACTGCGCACGTGCGCAGCTTAGAGGAAACATTGCACCTCACTCAGCTCTACCGGTAAATCTGGTAGCGTGAGCAGAGAGGACAAGGAATCGATAGCAATATATATGCAATTCCCGATCTTACTGACCGATTTTATCATGAATTATCGAAAGTTTTCGCGCTTCGCACTGGCTCGCTAAACATTACCGCTGATTTCGTGGCAAAAGCGAACAACGTGATGGGCGTGGTCGGTTTATCACCCTATGGGAGCCCAAGACCCAAGTTTTTTCGGCGGGCCTGACGAAGTGCCGTTTCGTTCCTGCCAAGGGGTATACGCCCGAAGATGTATAATTCTTATTGAGGGTTCGTACCTTTTCAATGACACATCACTCAGCTCTACCGGTAAATCTGTTTACGTGAGAAGAGAGAGCATAAATATTGATATCAATATACATGCACTTCCCGATTATATTGACCAATTCAATCATTAATTATTGAAACTTTTCGCGCGTGGACACCCAATGTAGATGACTAGTATCAGCAAATAGTGGCTAGCATCAGAATGGGGGTCTGGGGGCGAAGCCCCTCGTAAGCTTGGTTTATCACCCGATGGGGGCACAAGACCAACGTTTTTCTTGGGGTGAGCTGACGAAGTGCTGTTATGTCCCTGGTAACGAATTAATTGTACCTACGGGCACGCCCGAATATGTTCAATTAATAATTACGTGCCCTTTATTTTCCCATACAACAGCTCACTCAGCGCTGACCATCGAAATCACGCTACGGGATTCTTGTGGGCGAAGCCCTCAGAAGTTTGGTTTATCACGCTATGGGTGCGCAAGGCAATCGTTTTTAGGGGGTTAACGAAGTGCTGTTACGGCCCTCCCTCTGACTCATTGTCTTTATTACATTCCTTACAATATGAGGTTGGGGGGCGCTGGAGCACAATAATTTTTGAAAGGGGGCGCTGGAGGAAAAAAGGTTAAGAACCACTGATTTAAACCGACATTGCATCGGAAGAGCAAATGAAATGCGATTTTTAGGGTTCAGATATATGCACACTGCACAGATATATTACTAGGGCGATTTTTTTGACATATCAAAATAAGTCAATACTTTGTCAAAATTGTAGCGTTAGGTCAAAATTTTCAAAATTGTTTATAAAGTCAATATTTTTTGACCTGTGCATTCATTTCGTTAATATCGTAGATTTTGCACTGTCGGCGAACTTATCATTTAATATGTTACAGATTGTAGCTTACTTTATAGGCCTACCGTTGTAGACAGCCCATTGTCTGCTCATTGTGAATCATAAACGGTCAACATGGTGTTATGGTCAACGTACCGCAATATCCTGACTGAAGCAAGACTGCTTAGGCATTGCATGGTTCTTATGTCAAGAAAGGCATGATCAGAAATTGTGATGCAGACAACATTGTCAGAATGAAGCAACACGGTGTGTCACCAGCAACTTCAGTTTTGTCAGCCAACAACTGTTGAACGTTCTCTCCATTATAGGCAAGTTATTTGGTACGGACAGACACTTTGTACCCGAGAATGTAGGAAAGTATCTTTCGTTGTACTACAACAGATTTTTATTATTTCTACTATAATACGTGATGGAACTACTGGAATTCTTCATAGGGCCAGATTTCGTTAAAAGACTAGTTTTCATGCAAAAAAATGTCAGTACTTAAATCAAAAACGTTTTTCCGGGCCAAACTACTTCTTTAGGACAGACAGTTCGAAGGAGAAATGAAGATAAGAAGTACAATTTTAACAGAATGTGGGAAACACCTAATTTGCATACGTGAGGTCAACATTTGGTCAAAATTAAGTCTTTTTATGTAATAAAAGTCAACTTTGTGATATTTTAGGTCCAGATCTTCCAAATCGTCCTACTAATAACTCTTAATTTAATGGGTTGTCTCGCTTGATACTCGAGCAATAGTCAGCTTACATATATAAGCTCCATTCTACTCTTGTATCTTTCCCCATATCACCTTCAGATATTGGGGGAAACTTTCTCCATGCTAATCGCTGACTACGCCATTGTTTTCCGAGAAATTAGCGAGAAAGTCTTTCCAAAATATGCTATGTATTTTGATGCTTACATATGTTGCAGATGAGTTCGCTGAGGCTCCTAATATAGCTTCTGAGCAATTTCGATATAAATCGATGTCCATGTATTCCAGGGGCGGGCAACTTCTCCAGTCGGCGGGCCGGATACAGGAAAATTGAGTACTTGGTGGGCCGGATTGCGGAATCGATACATTATTTGCCCATTTATCCACATATACAAGGATTAACTTGTATTTAATGAATGTATTTTAACGACAGCAATGTAACTTCAAAGCCATCTCTTGCCAATGACGAAGACAATTTGGATTTGAGAACAGCATTGTCATACAGGCACCACCATGTCTGCTTCTCCCTGACCAATCAACCCACGGTACAATCCTTAATAAACAACACACGGTGCAATCCTTAACTAAAATTTCAAGGAGTTCGATAATCCCAGTACCCCAAATTTACCGAGGTATCACTTCATTAGGGTTTAGTACAGTGGTTCTCTTCGCGGACCCCCTTTGGACCGCCACGGCCCCCCGCAAGCTTTCGTTCAAAATCAGATCGATTCTCGCGCAAACGTTATATGTCTCCTGTCTTGTGTCTAGTGATAAACATCCACACAATGACTTTTCTTGAAAATAACATCACACTGTACGTTGAAATAGGGTAGACTTTTAGTATTTTGAAATGAATTTTGCAGCTATATTCATTGTCTTGAAAATCCGCGTCTTCGATTGGATATGAACAAGTGCCGAAAATCTATTTCCACAAATATATATTGGTGGCGAATGTAATATTAACGCGTAACGTTTCCATCGACAGCTTTTGCCTTTTGGTATGCGTTATTAATGTACATATCACCTCCAACCTGGTCATTTCTATCTAGCGTCTCATCTTGAAGTTATTTAGTGGTTATATCACAGGAGACAATGGATTTCGTGATGAGGTCTCAATTCCTTCACTGGGGCAGATTAGGAAAAAAATTCAGGAATTTCTATTTCAAACGACTGTTTACTAATTTCCTGAGACTGACAACTCCAAATCCAAAGTGCTATCCCAAACATTTCATTTTTCTACAAACGCTACCAAAACATCTCTAACCAGCAACATGTTTGCATCGGCAGGCTATTGGTAATTTGACAATAAAATGAGTTATCACAGTCGAATATTTGATCTCAGACGAACATTTTAATGATGTGAGTCCTAAAGTTTTAGCAATTTTGAAGCGAAGCTGTCTCATGATTTTCCTAATTAAAAATCAGGTTTACAATCACTTTACAAATTTAGAGGTTTCGCGGACGCCAGAGGTCCGCGGACCTCCGATTAAAAACCACTGGTCTGGTAGAAGACAAGATAGCGTGGTTGTTCAACTGTATGGCCCATTTTATCTCGATATTGAATTCATAAAACCCACGGCCTCTACGAAATTTGACAGTGGCCCGCGACCCTTTCTGAGTTGGCGACCCCTGGCATAAGCGATGTGTTACAAAAGCCAAGAAGTGTTCCGTGTTACAAGACGGCGGTTACGGAATCAAAAAGAAGAAATATCGGCCTGGTGTAAATGACCATTGTGGTCGACAAACACCATGATTACCACAAATGACATTAGGGTTGAGTACATCGTAAATGCCGATAATGCTAGTCTTCCCGCTTCGACGAACTTAAGCGTAAGCTCCACCCTTGCTCGCTGCGCATATATGTGTACAATAACACACAGTCGCTAAAATTTGACGTATAGTAAGCAAGTAGTGGGGAATATCAGAAGACTGGGGCCGCGTGCCACATTATCATGTATGACGGAAAACTGTCCGCGGGCCGGACAAAATCCCTTCGCGGGCCGTATGCTGCCACCCCTGATGTATTCCCAAGCAATCTTTTCAAATGATAACCAAGTATCTCTTCCAAATCTGAGAACGACCCGCTGAAACGCTAATCTGTAATGAGTTGGAGAATTTATGAACCAACAAATGAACCAGCCATAACTTATGTAATGACAGGCCAGTAAAGGTCAAAGTGAGGTTATAGACGGAACACTTGCTTTCAGTTGACGATTATTGACCGCTATGCAAAAGACCAACAGGTGATATGCGGCAAATTTTTATTTTAACAAACAGCAACAGCAACCTACACACTTCATCCAGCTAATCCTAATTCAGACACAACATAGATCAGGGTAAATAAATATATCTTCAAAACTGGGTTGTTACGAAGTCTCAAAGCAGGGATATCTAGAACTTCTAGATATCTAGAACTTCTAGATACGTATAATGATATTGAAAATTTTGGCATTACTATTAACATTTATGCTTGTGACCTCTTGCAATATAGAATTGATATTCTGGTACCGCCTCCTGAGTATTTTAAATAGAGTTCAAGTCCTGATAATGTTTTCCCAATCCTGACTTCGACACGGGAAATGTCAAGCAAGTGCTAAAACAGTAGAAGCAAGGGAGGGAAATTGGTAAAATCACCTACTGAAGTCTACCAGAAACACTAATGTACTTTTCTAGTTATTACCCTGGTATCTAATATTATTCCATGCTCTTAAGCAACGGAGTGAAATTATTATAGCGACCAAAAAGCTGAAACACACGGACATGTAAGAATTTCGTGAATATATTCATATATATATATTGCTATAATTATCGCCATTTAAACCTCAAACGCTCCAGACCGAAGTTAGTTAAAGACCGACTGGCACACCAGTTAAACTTGTTACTTCTTTGCGTGCCGCAGGTTGCGCAGTCCATATTTTATTTTATATTTTAGTCGTTTAGAACGCGGTCACATATCTTTCGAAGGCCTAATATATGTTTTTTCCTGCGTTTACTACTGACCAGCACTTACATTTTCGACTTAATATACTTACAAGACTGTACTATAGGCACCTGCGAGATTCACCGCTAGGGATTGTAAATTCGAAGAAGTGACTAGTTGGAGTGTAGAACCTATGACAACGGGTTTCCCAGCTTCACTCTGAACGACGCGCTTACTTATGAATCATAGACTGCTTCGCTGTAGCAATCCATGCTTCAGTGCTTGACATAATTCAAGGCGGACCCCTGCTGTTTTTAGATGGCGAGATGGCGCATTGGTATAATCCACAGCTGCAACACCATTGGCTTGCGGGTTCGTGTCCAACCGAGATCGACTCCAGAATTCCTACCGAAGTGCTGGAGGTTTATCTAGGCTCCTCCTCGCCATCTCATCCGCGTAGGCGATGTCTTATAAAAGCCTAGAAGTGAGCCGCGGTAGAAGTCGGCCTGCTGTAAATGATGACAATAGTCGATAAGCACCATAGATACCACAAACAAAAACGGACTTCTTCGCTGTAGTAATCCATGCTTCAATGCTTGACATAATTCACGATGATCGTATAACTCACTTATACAACAGGGCCCCCTGGTGTTAACCTATATTTAACAGCAATCAATACCAGATTGCGTTCGCACTGAAAGGATTGTCCTTACATCCGGAACGATGCGGGATATAAATTCCACAACGATGACTAAGCTACAAATCACCGGATTGCTTGTAGTATTTCATTGCGGTAGATATAATTTCTCCCACTTTATTAAGTGTGGCGAGTTGGTTCAATGCGGAGCTTCAATAACCGTTCTTATGTTGTGAAACAAGATCCGCGGAAACACGAATGGCGATGGACTATATTCGAAGAGTTCGAGTTTACAGTTGAGCATCTTGTATTCCCCACAACGCATACGCATGTCCAACACCGCGTCACCACATCAGATGGGATAAAAATAAGTCAACTTTATCGTCATGTCCAGCAGTTTAGAACTAATCAATCAATCAATTGTTGTATTTTTGCCAATGTCATTGTTTGTATACAAAGGCGTTTCTAAAATAGAGCCCTATGATTCGTAATGTTAAGGATTATGTATAAAGTTAATATTGGAGCATTCCACTTAACTGGATGGATTTGGAGGTAACCCTTTGTGGTAATTTGATTACCCCGTCCGCAACCGATACAAGGTTTGAATTCGAATCGCGATCCATAGTGTGTTAGTAGTAGGATGGGATTCGTTTGTTACCGTCCAATCAGAGAGCGCCACGTCATCCTAATTGCCACGCCCATTTTCATGCCCTAAGGGTACATTCATCTGCTACGTCATCTGTGCCACATCATCAAACGCCACGCCTATAGTGCCACATCATCCATCCATTGCTATATCATCGCTGCATTGATTGCCGCATCTTGATACTTTTCTCAGATATTGTATTATGCGTATTTAGGACTAATATCATCCGTCCATATTTTTTAAACTTTATTTTATGTGTACAAGTTACGGTTTCTGCAGTTTCCACATTTTACGACTTATGATTGCCGCGTCAAATCTTACCTTAGCTAGAATCGACAGATTTTCTATTATGTGTATTTAGGACTATGTATTTAAATTCCTATTCAGATTATACATAAATGCGAAAACTATGATGTCTATGCAAGGCTATATTCTCCGGATAATATTATTAATATCAAAATTCTACACATCATCACTAATTACTTAATATAAAATCCGATTTTGAGCGCTGCGACTTGATAATATGAATCCCTACGCTTCTGATGCATGATTTTTTGCGATAAGGACCCAGGTAACATTCAGAGTCTGCAACGATTGTTTGGATATACATTATAGCAATACCCCACTAAACTATAGGCGGTTATATTACTCTATTGGTCAGAGATAACTCATCCTTCCATATTTTTAAACTTGATTTTACGTATACAAGTTACGCTCTCTGCAGCCCCCACATTTTACGAATTATTTTCATTAGACGCAGGCAAGCGATTCTCCAGTTCGGAGGTACGGAAACAAATCACTCGCATGTGCGCGTTCCGAATAGTCTTGTAGAATTTTCTAAAGTCGTAACAGCTTAGTAGCATATACGCGAATCCCAAGGTGAAAATAATCGAACGAACTATAGCCGCAGGCGTGCGATTCGCAGGGCTTTATTTATACAAACACTTTCGATGCCTGTACGCGAACCCCAGCGTTATAACGATTAGGTCTAATTAGCACGTTCTGAAGCCGTAAATTTAGTCAACATCATTGAGATGTCCATGATTTAAATATGGTGATCGAGTGTGACAATAGCACTCGTCAAGGTTAGACAAACATAACCTTAAACTACTCTCTACTTCACAAAATATAAAGAACGAACACCTTCGCCGCAGGTACGCGATCCCCGACGTTATAATGATAGTGCCAAATTAGCCGCATGAAAGCGAGTCTAATGAATATAACGACAGACACCAAGTTAGTTGAAAAGTAAAACTAATCGTGACCGATGCAAGACGGATTGAAACAGCGCTTTCGCTCGATTCTTGTAGTGACCACATTTCATACGGTTCAGTCCTTTTCATGTCACTAGAATAAGGGTGAATAAACCGACAGTGAAACGCCGCCGACGTCTTATAACGTAATAATGTAAGCTGCGTCGGGTGCTGCTATAATGTTAGGAGCGAATATAGTAGAAAGTCCACGTCTGGACACCTGTAAGCAGCTGCGCATACTACCGTAGTAAAACGCATAGCAGAATTCACGCAAAAGTCGATATTGCTTTGTGATGATTTTGATGTTGTTCCATACCGATTGGGAATATAGGACTCCTAATTCCTTAACTAACTACATAATCCCTAGTAACGTAGTCAGACGCATAACGGAATTTACGCAAATCGGTATTGCTCTGCGATAATTTTGACCACTATGTTTTGATAATAACTTGCTTCCGAGAAATAGATAACATTCATTATACGTTAGATGATACTTTTCCTTTATATTCTATTATGTGTATTTAGGGCTAATGCGACATCACTATGTTGGCGACAGGCCTGATTTGAACACGCTAATTTGGCAAATTAAACTTATCACCCACCACGAACACTCAATGAAGAGCACCCTGGAGCACCCACATAAATGCTCCACAATTTGTGACGTATAATATACTGAGCATATAATAAGCTGACAAAACTGATACTTGAGTACTCCGAAATGAACAAGTATTTTACCTTTACACGACGTTTTTGTAAAATGAATACTAATGGTACGCGAATGATCATAGACTAAGCTTGCTTTCAGAGGTGGAAACTAAATGCATATGAAAATTTAACTATGTTTTCCCCTCACGCATCAGATGTAGGCCTACTCAAGTGTTTATGAGGCGGCGAATAGTTCGAAGGTTGTTGGTAGGCAAGGACGTCACAGAGAATTGTGGAGTTTTCTGTAAACTATAATCCAGTGGTCTATTTTCAATCACTATACTTTTATTAATCTAAACTAAGTACTGTTAGTAGGCAAATCCTAGAAAAGTATCCTCTGATAAAAGCAGGAGTAATTCGTTATCTGTGAAATAAATAGATAGCGCGCAATATGAGCGGTGTTACGATGACTGAAAAATACTTTGAATTAATGCATAGAAGTAGCGATTTCGAACTACGTAAAAAGTTAGTCGAGCTCACGCATTTTCCATTTTCAAAAGTCGACGTTTTTTGTAAAATGAATAATAATTTTAATAAAAAATAAAAAAGAGCGAAAAATTACATTTTATCTCGGAACGCAACAAGAAAAATCGTATGAACTTGTAAACTACTTATTTATGACATAATAATAATTCTACTTGTACACTTATTCACATTTTATACCACTTTTAGTAATACTTAACGGTTTCAGTTTTAAATAAAACTCGGAATATAAACTAATCGAAAAATTCGGTAACCAATTTCGCGTAGGCTATGCATACAGATGAGGGAAGTTACATCAACGCGTGTTAACTAGTTGTATTATGTAGCTTGTAATTCATGCAAGTTTCGAAACTTCTACACCGAGTCTTTTTAAAGTAGATAGAAACGAAAAACAATTACGCCTAGGCTATGCATACAAATGAGGAAAGTTCCATCAACGCGTGTTAACTAGTTGTATCGAGTTATCGAATGAGTTTTTTCCTTACATCAAAACAACTAGAATGTGTAACTACATTAAAAAACGTTCCTAACCCTTAACGCACCCGCGATAAATCGTACAAGCAACAAGTTTCGAGTAATCGAAATCGCGCCCCCTGAATTCAAAGCTTATTTCGAGATCTAAGCTACTTTGAAAATGAGGATCCTAGGATTTGCTTGAGTTTCATCTATATTTTACAATGCGTTTTCGCGTTCCAGAATGACTTATGTCAATGAAAAATAGCCATTGATCATGGTTTTGTTTTTGAAAGATGTCGCGATGCCGGTGAATTTTATAGTTCTTGTAAAAGTTGTTTGTACACAATATATGTTTAAAGTAAGTCCTACGCATTCATGATTTCGTCCGAGTTCGTATTTTAGTAATATATACTAATTTACGATAGCGCGTTTGTAACTTGTGCAAGTACAGGAATATCATAGTTCTTGAACCGTGCTCAATGCTTAATAGAGCATTTTTGCTATTTTTCATCGCCATAAGTCATTCTGGACCGCGTAAACGCATCGTACGATATAGATGAAAGTTATGCAAATCCTAGGATCCTCATTTTCAAAGTAGCTAAGATCTCGAAATAAGCTCTGACTTGCTATTCTCCTCAAAGCATGGAATTATCAAGAGTATCACCTTCGATCACTGAAGAAACGGATGAAATTATATTCGAAGCATATTCCTTGACCAGGAATTTTATCATGTACAAACTCGACGGCTCATGCGTTAAGGTAAATACGAAAGCAGAGAGAACCTTACGTCGAGTTGGGGATGAAATATTCGAGCGACATCGAACTGTCCCAAACGCAGTCTCCAAACGTCTCCGCTATTTGCACTTTTTCACATTTTATAACACCTTAAGTAGTACTTAACAGTTTTAGTTTTAAATAAAATACGGAATATAAACTAATCGAAAAATTCGGTTTTTGCGTGCATCTGTTTTGCGGGAGCGTATAGCACGTACCTATACATAGTCAACTTTAATAACTGAATTACCATGCTTAACATTGAATCCCAACTCTAAACTTGATACGTAGATGTAGGACATGATGGCAATGCACCATGCTAAATTTCATCACACATCTAATGATGGAACACCTTTAAAACTAACGCAGTCGAATACCGACTTTTACGCGTATCTGTTTTGCGTGAACTTAGCATATACCTATACATAGTCAATTTTAATAGCAGAATTACCGTGTTAAACATTGAATCCCCACCTTGAAAGTTGGTACGCGGTTATAGGACATTATAAAAATGCACCATACCAAATCCCATCAGACATTTCATGATGGAACAACTTTAAAACTAACGCGGCTCTACATCGACTTTTTGCGTACATCTGTTTTGCGGGAGCGTATAGCACGTACCCATACATAGCCAACTTTAACAACGGAATTACCATGCATTGAATCCCAACTCTAAACTTGATACGTAGTTGTAGGGCATTATGGCTATGCACCATGCTAAATTTCATCACACATCTAATGATGGAACACCTTTGAAACTATCGCAGTCGAATACCGACTTTTACGCATATCTGTTTTTCGGGAACATAGCATATACCCATACATAGTCAATTTTAATAACAGAATTAGCATGCTAAACATTAAATTCTCACCTTGAACGTTGGTACGCAGTTGTAGGACATAATAACAATGCACCATACCAAATTTCGTCAGACATTTCATGATGTAACACCTTCAAAACCAACGCAGTTCTATACATACTTTTGGCTAAATCTGTTTTTCCGTAGCGTAGCACGTACCTAAACATAGTCAATTTTATTAACGGAATTACCATGTTAATATTCGACTCCCTACCTTGAAACTCGGTACGCAGTTGTAAGACATTATGACAATGCACCATGTCAAACTTTGCAAGTACTTTATCTTTACACGACGTTTTTTGTAAAATGAATACTAATTTTATTGAAAAAATAAAAAATAAAAAAAAGCGAAAAATTACATTATATCCCGGAACGCAACAAGAAAAATCGTATGAATTTGTAAACTACTTGTTCATGACATAATAATAATTCTACTTGTACACTTTTTCACATTTTATAACACTTTAAGTAATACTTAACAGTTTCAGTTTTAAATAAAAGACGGAATATAAACTAATCGAAAAATTCGGTAACCAATTTCGCGTAGGCTATGCATGCATACAAATGAGGAAAGTTACATCAACGCGTGTTAAAGTAGCTGTATCGAGTTATCGAATGATTTTCTCCTTACATCAAAACAACTAGAATTTATAACTAAATTAAAAAACGTATCTAAATGAGCTCCAGGGCATTGTGATTATGCTGCATACCAAATTTCATCACACATTTCATGATGGAACAACTTTAAAACTAACGCAGTTCTATAGCAACTTTTGCCTAAATCTGTTTTCGGTAGCGTGTACATATACATAGTCAGATTTAATAACAGAATTATCATGCTAATATGTGACTCCTCACCTTGAAACTTGGTACGTAGTTGTAGGACATTGTGATTATGCAGCATACCAAATTTCCTCACGCATTTCATAATGGAACAACTTTAAAACTAACGCGGTTCTACATCGACTTTTTGCGTACATCTGTTTTGCGTGGGGGCGTATAGCACGTACCTATACATAGTTAACTTTAACAACGGAATTACCATGCTTAACATTGAATCCCAACTCGAAACTTGATACGTAGTTGTAGAACATTATGGCAATGCACCATGCTAAATTTCATCACACATCTAATGATGGAACACCTTTAAAACTAACGCAGTCGAATACCGACTTTTACGCATATCTGTTTTGCGTGAACATAGCATATACCTATACATAGTCAATTTTAATAGCAGAATTACCGTGTTAAACATTGAATTCCCACCTTGAAAGTTGGTACGCGGTTATAGGAGATTATAACAATGCACCATACTAAATCCCATCACACATTTCATGATGGAACAACTTTAAAACTAACGCGGCTCTACATCGACTTTTTGCGTACATCTGTTTTGTGGGAGCGTATAGCACGTAGCCTACCCATACATAGCCAACTTTAATAACGGAATTACCATGCTTAACATTGAATCCCAACTCGAAACTTGATACGTAGTTATAGGACATTATGGCAATTCACCATGCTAAATTTCATCACACATCTAATGATGGAACACCTTTGAAACTATCGCAGTCGAATACCAACTTTTACGCATATCTGTTTTTCGTGAACATAGCATATACCCATGCATAGTCAATTTTAATAACAGAATTAGCATGCTAAACAATAAATTCTCACCTTGAACGTTGATACGCGGTTGTAGGACATAATAACAATGCACCATACCAAATTTCGTCAGACATTTCATGATGTAACACCTTTAAAACTAACGCAGTTCTATACCAACTTCGCGTGAATCTGTTTGCGGGAGCGTAGCACGTACCTATGCGTGATCAACTTTAGTGATGGAATTACATATGTAATTAAGTTTCAACACTTTTACAATGATTCGTCTTGCTTCCTATAACATCCCACTCGAGAAAATGCGTCGTAGGATATAGATGAAACTAGCACAACTCATCAAGACCGCTGAAAACAGTACATTTCAACATTTAGTAGCAGTAAATTTCTAGTAAAGTACAAGACGTGATGATTTCCGAGTGAGTTAAAAAGTAAGTATTGCAGGTATAGTTTACCTGAAAACCGAATACTCTGAAATAGAAGTAGATGCAGTGTAAATAGTTAATCACTTGATTAAGTTTAGTGCAAGCAGATAAAACCTATACTTGAGTAGTACAAAATGCACGAGTACTTCGCTATCGCCTCCCTCCACGTAATAAGTGTCTACGGTTTAAGACTGCTTTTACCGATACTCGTCGGTTTCAGTTTTAGATAGAATTTGGAAACCAAATAATTTCATAAACATAAGCTAATTTAATGAATTTACTCGAATGTACTATGCCGCGCTGATAAGATTAATTATAATATACTTATCATGTTACAGCGATTTTTCTAGCGTAGAAAATCTTTAAAATGTAGTAAGCAGGCCAAATGAAGATATTCGTTGAGCTGAATAAACATAAAAAATACTCTAGACTACTTTATCGGTACTTTACAGTTACAGTTTTAGATAAAATTTGTCCCTTTCACCTATAGTTACAACTCCTCGCTATCTAAACATGTTTAGAATATATTATTTGCGATGATACGAACCCGTGAAGTACTCAAGTTGCTTTTCGTAGGATATAGATGAAACTGACAACACTCACCAAGACCAGTGATCCACTGAAAAAAGTAAATTGTAGCAGTAAAGTCCCACTAAAGTACAAGAAGTAATGATTTCCCAGTTAGTTAAAAAGTAAGTATTGAGGTATAGTTTGGTCGAAAAAGCGAAAAACTCTGAAATAGAAGTAGATGCAGTGTAAATAGGTAATCACTTCATTAAGTATAGCGCAAGCAGGCCAAACCTATACTTAAGTACTGCAAATGTACAAGTACTTCGCTATGTTCTCCTTCCACGTAAAAAGTGACTAGGTTTTAGAGTACTTCATCGGTACTCGACAGTTTCAGTGTTAGATAAAATTTGGTAAGACTTTAAATTTTAAAGTAGTTTGAGCTTACGTTTGTATCTCCTTGACAAGTAACATTATCAGACATGAAAATGATACTATCACCGAATATAGAAGTTAACACGCGTCAATGTGTTTCGGAATTCACGAGAAATTGCTTACTAAGAGAAGTATATTGTTGTATACACAATAGTGGAGAGAACATTTAAAATGTAGTAAGCAGGCCGATGGGTATTCGTTTAGTTGTATAGGCATAAAAAACATTCCCGCGCGCTCTTAAACAAAACACTTCCTAACCCTACCACCTAATACTAAGACGCGCGCGGGAATGTTTTTTATGCCTATACAACTAAACGAATACCCATCGGCCTGCTTACTACATTTTAAATGTTCTCTCCACTATTGTGTATACAACAATATACTTCTCTTAGTAAGCAATTTCTCGTGAATTCCGAAACACATTGACGCGTGTTAACTTCTATATTCGGTGATAGTATCATTTTCATGTCTGATAATGTTACTTGTCAAGGAGATACAAACGTAAGCTCAAACTACTTTAAAATTTAAAGTCTTACCAAATTTTATCTAACACTGAAACTGTCGAGTACCGATGAAGTACTCTAAAACCTAGTCACTTTTTACGTGGAAGGAGAACATAGCGAAGTACTTGTACATTTGCAGTACTTAAGTATAGGTTTGGCCTGCTTGCGCTATACTTAATGAAGTGATTACCTATTTACACTGCATCTACTTCTATTTCAGAGTTTTTCGCTTTTTCGACCAAACTATACCTCAATACTTACTTTTTAACTAACTGGGAAATCATTACTTCTTGTACTTTAGTGGGACTTTACTGCTACAATTTACTTTTTTCAGTGGATCACTGGTCTTGGTGAGTGTTGTCAGTTTCATCTATATCCTACGAAAAGCAACTTGAGTACTTCACGGGTTCGTATCATCGCAAATAATATATTCTAAACATGTTTAGATAGCGAGGAGTTGTAACTATAGGTGAAAGGGACAAATTTTATCTAAAACTGTAACTGTAAAGTACCGATAAAGTAGTCTAGAGTATTTTTTATGTTTATTCAGCTCAACGAATATCTTCATTTGGCCTGCTTACTACATTTTAAAGATTTTCTACGCTAGAAAAATCGCTGTAACATGATAAGTATATTATAATTAATCTTATCAGCGCGGCATAGTACATTCGAGTAAATTCATTAAATTAGCTTATGTTTATGAAATTATTTGGTTTCCAAATTCTATCTAAAACTGAAACCGACGAGTATCGGTAAAAGCAGTCTTAAACCGTAGACACTTATTACGTGGAGGGAGGCGATAGCGAAGTACTCGTGCATTTTGTACTACTCAAGTATAGGTTTTATCTGCTTGCACTAAACTTAATCAAGTGATTAACTATTTACACTGCATCTACTTCTATTTCAGAGTATTCGGTTTTCAGGTAAACTATACCTGCAATACTTACTTTTTAACTCACTCGGAAATCATCACGTCTTGTACTTTACTAGAAATTTACTGCTACTAAATGTTGAAATGTACTGTTTTCAGCGGTCTTGATGAGTTGTGCTAGTTTCATCTATATCCTACGACGCATTTTCTCGAGTGGGATGTTATAGGAAGCAAGACGAATCATTGTAAAAGTGTTGAAACTTAATTACATATGTAATTCCATCACTAAAGTTGATCACGCATAGGTACGTGCTACGCTCCCGCAAACAGATTCACGCGAAGTTGGTATAGAACTGCGTTAGTTTTAAAGGTGTTACATCATGAAATGTCTGACGAAATTTGGTATGGTGCATTGTTATTATGTCCTACAACCGCGTATCAACGTTCAAGGTGAGAATTTATTGTTTAGCATGCTAATTCTGTTATTAAAATTGACTATGCATGGGTATATGCTATGTTCACGAAAAACAGATATGCGTAAAAGTTGGTATTCGACTGCGATAGTTTCAAAGGTGTTCCATCATTAGATGTGTGATGAAATTTAGCATGGTGAATTGCCATAATGTCCTATAACTACGTATCAAGTTTCGAGTTGGGATTCAATGTTAAGCATGGTAATTCCGTTATTAAAGTTGGCTATGTATGGGTAGGCTACGTGCTATACGCTCCCACAAAACAGATGTACGCAAAAAGTCGATGTAGAGCCGCGTTAGTTTTAAAGTTGTTCCATCATGAAATGTGTGATGGGATTTAGTATGGTGCATTGTTATAATCTCCTATAACCGCGTACCAACTTTCAAGGTGGGAATTCAATGTTTAACACGGTAATTCTGCTATTAAAATTGACTATGTATAGGTATATGCTATGTTCACGCAAAACAGATATGCGTAAAAGTCGGTATTCGACTGCGTTAGTTTTAAAGGTGTTCCATCATTAGATGTGTGATGAAATTTAGCATGGTGCATTGCCATAATGTTCTACAACTACGTATCAAGTTTCGAGTTGGGATTCAATGTTAAGCATGGTAATTCCGTTGTTAAAGTTAACTATGTATAGGTACGTGCTATACGCCCCCACGCAAAACAGATGTACGCAAAAAGTCGATGTAGAACCGCGTTAGTTTTAAAGTTGTTCCATTATGAAATGCGTGAGGAAATTTGGTATGCTGCATAATCACAATGTCCTACAACTACGTACCAAGTTTCAAGGTGAGGAGTCACATATTAGCATGATAATTCTGTTATTAAATCTGACTATGTATATGTACACGCTACCGAAAACAGATTTAGGCAAAAGTTGCTATAGAACTGCGTTAGTTTTAAAGTTGTTCCATCATGAAATGTGTGATGAAATTTGGTATGCAGCATAATCACAATGCCCTGGAGCTCATTTAGATACGTTTTTTAATTTAGTTATACATTCTAGTTGTTTTGATGTAAGGAGAAAATCATTCGATAACTCGATACAGCTACTTTAACACGCGTTGATGTAACTTTCCTCATTTGTATGCATGCATAGCCTACGCGAAATTGGTTACCGAATTTTTCGATTAGTTTATATTCCGTCTTTTATTTAAAACTGAAACTGTTAAGTATTACTTAAAGTGTTATAAAATGTGAAAAAGTGTACAAGTAGAATTATTATTATGTCATGAACAAGTAGTTTACAAATTCATACGATTTTTCTTGTTGCGTTCCGGGATATAATGTAATTTTTCGCTTTTTTTTATTTTTTATTTTTTCAATAAAATTAGTATTCATTTTACAAAAAACGTCGTGTAAAGATAAAGTACTTGCAAAGTTTGACATGGTGCATTGTCATAATGTCTTACAACTGCGTACCGAGTTTCAAGGTAGGGAGTCGAATATTAACATGGTAATTCCGTTAATAAAATTGACTATGTTTAGGTACGTGCTACGCTACGGAAAAACAGATTTAGCCAAAAGTCTGTATAGAACTGCGTTGGTTTTGAAGGTGTTACATCATGAAATGTCTGACGAAATTTGGTATGGTGCATTGTTATTATGTCCTACAACTGCGTACCAACGTTCAAGGTGAGAATTTAATGTTTAGCATGCTAATTCTGTTATTAAAATTGACTATGTATGGGTATATGCTATGTTCCCGAAAAACAGATATGCGTAAAAGTCGGTATTCGACTGCGATAGTTTCAAAGGTGTTCCATCATTAGATGTGTGATGAAATTTAGCATGGTGCATAGCCATAATGCCCTACAACTACGTATCAAGTTTAGAGTTGGGATTCAATGCATGGTAATTCCGTTGTTAAAGTTGGCTATGTATGGGTACGTGCTATACGCTCCCGCAAAACAGATGTACGCAAAAAGTCGATGTAGAGCCGCGTTAGTTTTAAAGTTGTTCCATCATGAAATGTCTGATGGGATTTGGTATGGTGCATTTTTATAATGTCCTATAACCGCGTACCAACTTTCAAGGTGGGGATTCAATGTTTAACACGGTAATTCTGCTATTAAAATTGACTATGTATAGGTATATGCTAAGTTCACGCAAAACAGATACGCGTAAAAGTCGGTATTCGACTGCGTTAGTTTTAAAGGTGTTCCATCATTAGATGTGTGATGAAATTTAGCATGGTGCATTGCCATCATGTCCTACATCTACGTATCAAGTTTAGAGTTGGGATTCAATGTTAAGCATGGTAATTCAGTTATTAAAGTTGACTATGTATAGGTACGTGCTATACGCTCCCGCAAAACAGATGCACGCAAAAACCGAATTTTTCGATTAGTTTATATTCCGTATTTTATTTAAAACTAAAACTGTTAAGTACTACTTAAGGTGTTATAAAATGTGAAAAAGTGCAAATAGCGGAGACGTTTGGAGACTGCGTTTGGGACAGTTCGATGTCGCTCGAATATTTCATCCCCAACTCGACGTAAGGTTCTCTCTGCTTTCGTATTTACCTTAACGCATGAGCCGTCGAGTTTGTACATGATAAAATTCCTGGTCAAGGAATATGCTTCGAATATAATTTCATCCGTTTCTTCAGTGATCGAAGGTGATACTCTTGATAATTCCATGCTTTGAGGAGAATAGCAAGTCAGAGCTTATTTCGAGATCTTAGCTACTTTGAAAATGAGGATCCTAGGATTTGCATAACTTTCATCTATATCGTACGATGCGTTTACGCGGTCCAGAATGACTTATGGCGATGAAAAATAGCAAAAATGCTCTATTAAGCATTGAGCACGGTTCAAGAACTATGATATTCCTGTACTTGCACAAGTTACAAACGCGCTATCGTAAATTAGTATATATTACTAAAATACGAACTCGGACGAAATCATGAATGCGTAGGACTTACTTTAAACATATATTGTGTACAAACAACTTTTACAAGAACTATAAAATTCACCGGCATCGCGACATCTTTCAAAAACAAAACCATGATCAATGGCTATTTTTCATTGACATAAGTCATTCTGGAACGCGAAAACGCATTGTAAAATATAGATGAAACTCAAGCAAATCCTAGGATCCTCATTTTCAAAGTAGCTTAGATCTCGAAATAAGCTTTGAATTCAGGGGGCGCGATTTCGATTACTCGAAACTTGTTGCTTGTACGATTTATCGCGGGTGCGTTAAGGGTTAGGAACGTTTTTTAATGTAGTTACAAATTCTAGTTGTTTTGATGTAAGGAAAAAACTCATTCGATAACTCGATACAACTAGTTAACACGCGTTGATGGAACTTTCCTCATTTGTATGCATAGCCTAGGCGTAATTGTTTTTCGTTTCTATCTACTTTAAAAAGACTCGGTGTAGAAGTTTCGAAACTTGCATGAATTACAAGCTACATAATACAACTAGTTAACACGCGTTGATGTAACTTCCCTCATCTGTATGCATAGCCTACGCGAAATTGGTTACCGAATTTTTCGATTAGTTTATATTCCGAGTTTTATTTAAAACTGAAACCGTTAAGTATTACTAAAAGTGGTATAAAATGTGAATAAGTGTACAAGTAGAATTATTATTATGTCATAAATAAGTAGTTTACAAGTTCATACGATTTTTCTTGTTGCGTTCCGAGATAAAATGTAATTTTTCGCTCTTTTTTATTTTTTATTAAAATTATTATTCATTTTACAAAAAACGTCGACTTTTGAAAATGGAAAATGCGTGAGCTCGACTAACTTTTTACGTAGTTCGAAATCGCTACTTCTATGCATTAATTCAAAGTATTTTTCAGTCATCGTAACACCGCTCATATTGCGCGCTATCTATTTATTTCACAGATAACGAATTACTCCTGCTTTTATCAGAGGATACTTTTCTAGGATTTGCCTACTAACAGTACTTAGTTTAGATTAATAAAAGTATAGTGATTGAAAATAGACCACTGGATTATAGTTTACAGAAAACTCCACAATTCTCTGTGACGTCCTTGCCTACCAACAACCTTCGAACTATTCGCCGCCTCATAAACACTTGAGTAGGCCTACATCTGATGCGTGAGGGGAAAACATAGTTAAATTTTCATATGCATTTAGTTTCCACCTCTGAAAGCAAGCTTAGTCTATGATCATTCGCGTACCATTAGTATTCATTTTACAAAAACGTCGTGTAAAGGTAAAATACTTGTTCATTTCGGAGTACTCAAGTATCAGTTTTGTCAGCTTATTATATGCTCAGTATATTATACGTCACAAATTGTGGAGCATTTATGTGGGTGCTCCAGGGTGCTCTTCATTGAGTGTTCGTGGTGGGTGATAAGTTTAATTTGCCAAATTAGCGTGTTCAAATCAGGCCTGTCGCCAACATAGTGATGTCGCATTAGCCCTAAATACACATAATAGAATATAAAGGAAAAGTATCATCTAACGTATAATGAATGTTATCTATTTCTCGGAAGCAAGTTATTATCAAAACATAGTGGTCAAAATTATCGCAGAGCAATACCGATTTGCGTAAATTCCGTTATGCGTCTGACTACGTTACTAGGGATTATGTAGTTAGTTAAGGAATTAGGAGTCCTATATTCCCAATCGGTATGGAACAACATCAAAATCATCACAAAGCAATATCGACTTTTGCGTGAATTCTGCTATGCGTTTTACTACGGTAGTATGCGCAGCTGCTTACAGGTGTCCAGACGTGGACTTTCTACTATATTCGCTCCTAACATTATAGCAGCACCCGACGCAGCTTACATTATTACGTTATAAGACGTCGGCGGCGTTTCACTGTCGGTTTATTCACCCTTATTCTAGTGACATGAAAAGGACTGAACCGTATGAAATGTGGTCACTACAAGAATCGAGCGAAAGCGCTGTTTCAATCCGTCTTGCATCGGTCACGATTAGTTTTACTTTTCAACTAACTTGGTGTCTGTCGTTATATTCATTAGACTCGCTTTCATGCGGCTAATTTGGCACTATCATTATAACGTCGGGGATCGCGTACCTGCGGCGAAGGTGTTCGTTCTTTATATTTTGTGAAGTAGAGAGTAGTTTAAGGTTATGTTTGTCTAACCTTGACGAGTGCTATTGTCACACTCGATCACCATATTTAAATCATGGACATCTCAATGATGTTGACTAAATTTACGGCTTCAGAACGTGCTAATTAGACCTAATCGTTATAACGCTGGGGTTCGCGTACAGGCATCGAAAGTGTTTGTATAAATAAAGCCCTGCGAATCGCACGCCTGCGGCTATAGTTCGTTCGATTATTTTCACCTTGGGATTCGCGTATATGCTACTAAGCTGTTACGACTTTAGAAAATTCTACAAGACTATTCGGAACGCGCACATGCGAGTGATTTGTTTCCGTACCTCCGAACTGGAGAATCGCTTGCCTGCGTCTAATGAAAATAATTCGTAAAATGTGGGGGCTGCAGAGAGCGTAACTTGTATACGTAAAATCAAGTTTAAAAATATGGAAGGATGAGTTATCTCTGACCAATAGAGTAATATAACCGCCTATAGTTTAGTGGGGTATTGCTATAATGTATATCCAAACAATCGTTGCAGACTCTGAATGTTACCTGGGTCCTTATCGCAAAAAATCATGCATCAGAAGCGTAGGGATTCATATTATCAAGTCGCAGCGCTCAAAATCGGATTTTATATTAAGTAATTAGTGATGATGTGTAGAATTTTGATATTAATAATATTATCCGGAGAATATAGCCTTGCATAGACATCATAGTTTTCGCATTTATGTATAATCTGAATAGGAATTTAAATACATAGTCCTAAATACACATAATAGAAAATCTGTCGATTCTAGCTAAGGTAAGATTTGACGCGGCAATCATAAGTCGTAAAATGTGGAAACTGCAGAAACCGTAACTTGTACACATAAAATAAAGTTTAAAAAATATGGACGGATGATATTAGTCCTAAATACGCATAATACAATATCTGAGAAAAGTATCAAGATGCGGCAATCAATGCAGCGATGATATAGCAATGGATGGATGATGTGGCACTATAGGCGTGGCGTTTGATGATGTGGCACAGATGACGTAGCAGATGAATGTACCCTTAGGGCATGAAAATGGGCGTGGCAATTAGGATGACGTGGCGCTCTCTGATTGGACGGTAACAAACGAATCCCATCCTACTACTTGTGTTTGACATCCCTGATTTACAAAATAGAGGTTTCCGTGAAATGGACGTGCAAACCGACATTTTAGGACTAGATTAGGGAATCAAAGCATTCATAAAAACCGAAAAAGTGATTTGCATCAGACACCGCAGATCAGTGGCTCGCATCTCACAAGCCCCATATGATAACCATATATGCCTGTCTCAAGCGATAGCTATAGTGTCGCAATGATTACGAAGATGGTCAACAAATTTCAAAACTGAATTTGCGTCAGAAACTTTGATGATTGATGTAGGCAAATTTTAGGTTGCTGAATCCGATCATGTGCTCAGAATTGCTCTATCACATCAGATGTTGTTGCTGTAAATTTTGCTCAATTTCTTAATTTGATCAAATCTCGACTGTTGTTGGTGACATTACGGTGAGCCTATATAGCAGCAAAAGTTCAACTATTGTTCTTAAAATCATCTATGATGAAACCTGGGCTGGGCTGTTGTAGAATAGAACGACTGAGTTTTCGGTGAGCTTTAATCCAGTGGTTTTCAATTTTCTCTGAATCAGGACCTCTTTCCGACTTTTGGCGAAACCATTTTTACTTGGGGCAGTTTTCATCCTTATACATCGTTATGGTTTTAAACATTGTATTTCATAACTCCATACTTAACTTAGTTCCATCCGTTATCGTTAAACAGCAGACTTGATCGGTCAATGCATTTTGTGACAGCACACTGCTCCTTCGTAGAACGTAAAAGTTTGTAAACAATGAACATATGATATTGTTCGTATATAATGTAGGACAAAATTATGCACTCTGGTACATTACCCAAATGTGTGATTCTATAAGGTTATTAAATACATTAAAAAATCCATAGAATGTCTGCTTCTCTAAGGAATCAAAATGCTGATCATGGTAACTTAAAGGCGCATGGATATCATCCCGATTGTTATCCAGTTTGGATATACTGACATTTTATCGGAATCGAGGAAAGTGATTACTAGACTATTTTTCTTCTGGCTTATTTCCATGATATAAAGACCTTTTGCATTGTCTATTTTAGAAAACCAAATGAATGGAGATTGTTTATTGACACACAAAACCCTGAAGTGCGTGTAACCTCTAAACAAAAGTGACTATATGCATTGTTTCCAGGACATTCGATTCGTTTCCACATATGACATTCTGTGACAGTATACAGTATACAGCTTTATAGAGCTATCATTACTGGGAATATAGTCTGTAAACATAAAAATCATGAACTTTGGAACGGTAGGCCTACACACCAAGTAGGCTACCCAGCATTCTTTGCAGAACCTAATATGAGCATTGGTAAATTTTTATTTATGTTTTTAAATGATCTCGAGGACTTGTGTTTGTGTTTTGCATGAATAAACGAATCGACAGTTTTGAATCTATTAACCTTTACATTTTCATGGAGGTGTCTGACTTGCCGTAATATTTTAATATGCACCGGGGCAGTCGAAGTGATAACAAGTAACGCCTTACATTTCTACTCAATTACAAGTGGAAGTTGTACTTTCTAAGACATGCCAGAACTTCTTCATGGGGAAGACGGAAACTAAAGGCCGGAAAGTACTAATTCAGTATGTGTTCAAGAATATTTGGTCGGAGGGGAGTCGCATACTTTGAGCAGCTACCCGGAGGTTGCTACATACGAAATCGCCGGATGTGTCTTCTCGGCTGACACAAAATGAATATACTGACACTGCCCATTGGTAGAATCTTACAAAAATGTATTCAGTTGCCTTGATTCAGGGGTATTTGACTCCTGGGTGTACTGCAGCCTTATCCTTAAACGACTTTCTAACCTTCAAAATTAAAATTGCAGGAGAAACTATTTTGTCAACCGTCAATTGGACCCCCGGTTAAATACGACTGACCTGGAGCTAGAATTTTTTACTTTCAAAATTACTCAAGTAAGTAATTCGTATAACCGATAGCAGACAATATATATAATAAGAAGAAGATCTTGGTTGCTTTCACACCTTATTTAACGTCCACTTGCAAAGTGGTTTGCAAAGTGATTTGCATCAGACACCGCAGATCAATGGCTCGCATCTCACGAGCGGCTTATGATAGGGTTGCCATAGCCATACGTCAGAAATTTCCGGAAGACTGCGGCAACATTGCCATTATGTTTATGAAATGTGTATTACCATTGTTGTCATGTCTATTCTTGTGTCTTACTGAGCAATAGACGTTAGCAGGTGCGGTTTTGTAAAGAGATATGCTATAGTCCGGAATTTCACTGTTTAAACTGCGTTCGGCAGGAAATTCTAAAATATGCCTAAATGTTCGGAATTTTGAAGGCTTGAAGTAGGCTCAAATTTTATTCGTAATCGAACATAACTAATATCATTTCTAAGCAGATTCATGCTATTTGAAAATTATTACTTTGCAATTGGACGCTAAATAAGGTGTGAAAGCAACCAAGATCAAGTAAGTAGTTTCGAAAAGTATTCGTGAATACACTATCGTGGACACTGAACAGTCCAACATTGGAAGCGGACATAACCGGGCGGCGTAGAGAGTGTTGCTACTTCCCAGGGAATTATATTTCATATAATTCAACAACATGAGGATTTACAATTGAATAGTTATACATTCATACTGACATGAACCCGAATTATTGCGGTTGACACTCGTCAGGGATAATCGTCATCAACTGCAGTAGAGAATCGGCAAGAATATTGTATAGTAACAATCGTAGCACAAAATATGACGTCATCAGCATAAAATTTCGAATTATTGAAGCGAAGAGAGCGCTTAAGATCCATTAAACCAGTGGTTCCCAAACGGGGGAATTCCCCCCTTGATGGGAATTTTGAAATTTTTAGGGGGAAATCTGGCTTTGGCATTGTATCGGAAGATACACTGGGCTCGCAAGGTTTTCAGAATTTTATGGTATAGAACTGTTAAGTAAAAAATTAGTTCTTTACAATTGTATGTTCCTTGGGCGGATTTCAAGCTAGGTGTAGCCTATGTTTAAATGGCTTCCGTAGATAATACACCCCCTGATAAAGTGAGGCTCACGAGGCGATTTCGTTGGGTCCGCGACGGCCTCTCGACCAAATTGCTACTAGGCACGAAAACGTCAAGCCGAATTCAGCACAAGGCCGCTAGTGAAATTGTTTAACTTTTTATGCCAACATATGAGCTAACGTAATAAAAATATCGTAGCAAATTCATCGATTCAACTCAAGTCCATAGTAAGCGGACTTGGTGATTTATCTTTCGTCAGCGGCTATCCGACCGGTCAAAAACAGGTCAAATTTAACTGTGCTTTACCAAAGTTTAGTGCGCATTCGCCATAGTTCGCCATATGTTTGGCCATTAATTGCTCAATCAACAAATGGTTGCGCGTTAAAGCACATTTATTTAGTCACAGGCAACTTTTTCATAGGGGGGAATTTTACCTCAAATATCGGTCAAGAGGGACACGAGACGAAAAAGGTTGGGAACCACTGCATTAAAATGCTTGACACTTCAAGAGATATTTTTCAGTTTTTGTCTGTGACGATCTTGCTTGTGCGCACTCCTCTGTCGATCTGAATCGAAGTTTACAAGCCAGGTTTAGATTGCTTAAATTTCAGAGATTTAGCCGTCCAATATTCAATCCTCGCATTTACCACCATCATCCGGGATGATTGTGTTACGGGTCGGCTTTCTCGCAAAAATGCTGAACACTTTGCATTAAAGTCGTTTCCCCATTACCCATCATCCTTCGATCATGTTCACGATGTATCTTGGGAATCCCGAATACTACATACTATTCAAAGATCTGGATCAGTGTTTCTTAATCTATTTAGCACTCAAACCCCTCGAACATTAATCGATTTTTTCTCGTACCACCCATCGAGGGTCGTGGCAGCAGTTTGTTAGGCCACTACAAACCCTGGTCCTGGCCCCTGTAGGATTTTTACGCAACTTCTGCGGATTCAGGAACAGGATGCATTTCAGTGACTTGATATATCAACCTTAAAGGTTTCGCAAACCTGCTGTGTCTTCAGTGTCCGAATGTTAATCGCCGCAATGCATTTTACTTCGTCGCTGATACACCAAAACGTCATAAGCTTTGGTGCATATGTTCTGGGACAGAAGTCACGGTCGGTGTCACAATGCCGGTGAGTGATAGTCCCGCATCAGTAGTTCTCTAACCCAGGGATATCTAGATCCAGGGATATTTAACACCGACCTCGTCCTCCGCCCCATGCCACCTCATTTTGTCGCTTGCGTCTTATATTCTTTGCATTACTTTTCATTCAGTGTGCATGCCGCTTCTTTACTTCACCTAGGCTAAGGAGGGTGTCTGATCTTAAGGCTACTCCAAGTTGTTACAACACCTTCGTATCTTTTCATTGTATCGCAGTCTTGTGATGTTTTGAAATGATGAAAATATTAATTAATAAAAACTGATTGATTCATTGATATACCTGCTCTCAGCCCATGGAGCAAAGCTTCCAATCGGCTTAAAGCCACCATTCTCTCATAATTATGAAAAAGCTCTACTCATATCTGCAACTTATGTATTATTTTTATTATTGTTCAACTACGATTTTGTCGAAGAGATGACATACCCAAATTGAAAGAAAAAAAATTCTTGAAACGAAATCGTGCCAAGAAAAAAAATTTTCGCACTGAAAAATTCCGGCCAATAGTATTGTTCGTCAGGTTGATTTGCAAAATAATCCATGTCCCTAAATAGTGTATAATTTCAACCCGCGTCTCCAAACCCTGATATTGGGGCTTCATACCCTCAAGCAGTCCAACGACAGCTGTTAGAACTGCTGATCTAGAGAAACAGGTGTAACGCGCTGTCCACAATCAAAGTCCGTCAAACAGCGTTGACTACTGCAATATTAACTTATGTAATTTACAGGCGCGGTTATAGAATGATGACGTGTTGAGAATGGGCACAGCCTGGATGTGAACGACAGTGGTCAAAATATTTGAATAATTAAGTTCTTTTAACGGCAGTTGATGACGTCACAATAAGACGATGCATCATATTAGAATCATGAATCATACCATAGCCCACAGGCCGGCAACGTTTTGTGTGCAGCGTGCCAAAATGTTTTAAAAATGTCCATTTTTTACCAGCTTGAGTGTCAAACATTGAATTTATTAATATTTAACGTTTCAGGCAAGGAATACCACCAAAAGTTTTGCTGCCGCTGGCAGCGGCATATCCGTCACGCCAGTGATTCTTAATTGGTCGCGAAGGGAATAGATTTTGGTCGCTACCGCACCCGACCTATCGCTTACATGTACGTGATATTTACATAATTTATTTTCAGTCTCGCAATGGGGCAATGATCGATCTTTTGTGGCTGATTTGGAAGTTTCCAATCCCAAAGTGCTAGCCTGGAGTGCAATCAATATCCAATCTCTTCTGAGATATGATTTATTTGAAATATCGAACTTATAAAATCGATCGCATTTCCAAATACTTCATCGCATCTTCCTGCTTCATATCTTCTCTCGAACCGTTTGAAAGAGAAAAATACGTTTCAACATAAAATCTTTGCTGCTTTATGGAGATATCGAATAGTAGGCTCAACTTTTGCCTTTGAACGTTCCATTTCTGACAGAGATGTAGTCATTGAAAAGCGTGGTGACAACGATCCCCACTCAAGTGAAAGTCTCTATAGTTAGGGTTTATATCAGTGGTTCCCAACCTTTTTTGATGTCGAGGCTGCATTTCAATTAACTATTTAAAAATAAATTTCATTCGCACAAACTAACATAAAATTGTTATACAAAAAGAAGATGAATGATACTTAACAAAAATTTTGTTCAGATGTGCAACAAATGGGCTACTATGTAGCTTAAACTATCAAGTGTCTCATTAAAAAGGCACCTTTTTCGCTCGTTTTGATATCAATTATTTCACTAAAGCCCTTCTCCGCCAATCAAGTTGTTGGGTTTTGTACAATAACGTTTACTAGTGCTAGGATGGCCAGGTCTTAAAATTTGTTCTGCACTCCTATCCGAAATACAGCGTATTTTTCGCGAGTGAATAATGCTTGATGGCAGAAATCGTTTTTGAGAGCTGACACAAAGGTCCCGGAGGCTCCAGTTTGTCGAAAGGGTGAAAAACTCACATGTTTATGCTGGAGCTTTTGTCTCATGTCTTGGAAAATAAGGTCCACAACGATCAAGGAGAGTAGGCACATTAGGGCTCGCTACCTCATGATACGTTGATCCAACTTTTGTTCTGTTTTTTATTTTTCGATTGCCATTTTCTGTCTCGCGAGTAAATGAGAAGAGAAAATAATCTCACGATACCGTGTGTTCTGCTCTTTAGCTTAATCCGACTTGAGAATTCATAACAGTTAAATAACGGAGAAGAAGCTTTTTAGACTACCACTAAATCTGAATTTTTGTGGCATCCCGCGACCCGAGCCTCACCCACGTAAAGGATTTCATTTTTAACATTACAGTAGTATACTACAATTTCACGAACATGCATGATTTACAGAACGCGAACATCACTATTATATACCCAACACAGCTCTACAAAGCATGTCTGTCGCATGTGATTTCAAATTATGGTGAATTAAATTCCTCCGCGTGTCGCAATTGTACTACTTTCACTACTGTCTACTCAGATTGCAAGAACCGGGCTATTCCGTGCCGACAACGGAGCATATCCATATCAAAGGTTTGGCCATCCAGCACTGGTCATTTTTTGGCCAAGGTTTTGCGCCGCTTATGTTTTCGGGACCGCATTTTATCAACGGTTTGTTGGCCAAAACTTTACGTCTTCATGTGCCCCGACGCAGAAGTGATTGGCCTCGGAATGAATGAGTCGCATAGACCTGAACTCGCTCGTTGCTCACTCCTACACTAGTTCATCCCAACGGTCTTCGACCATGTTTTTCAGAAAAACCAGTCGGACAAATCTTATGAATTCTCATGATGAAGCCACATTGTCTGCGTGTCTCGCTTATTGGCTACAGTACCAAACACAGTGACCTTGGATATGTAAAAACTATCGCAGGGTTTTTTGCAAAGAATTCAACAAATATTACATACATATTAACATATAGCTTTGGCACCGTGTCGACCAAAAAATTTACCCTTTGCGGTCCATATTTTAATAAACCTTGAAGGGGTAAAAATTTGCGTTACAGTAACTTGCAAATGTGAGTCTGTAATGGTGGTATTTACTACTATCCTCGTGTCCCGCGCTAGTTATTACGAAAATATGATGATTGTTTAAGGAAAGAAAAAGCAGAAAGCCAATATGAAGTCTTTTTTTCAGTCTGCTGCAGGCTCAGACGGGCTGATATACTGTATGTCTGCCACTATACGAATTTCAAAACCAGGCTTTTGGCTACGTAATAATTATAGTCCGAAAATATTAATTCACTACGGCTTGTGAGAGCTACGATGAGTAGTGCGACGTAAATTAAACAAGTTTTTACAATTGCATCTCAACTACAACAGTCACACTGCCCTTGAATTTCCTATTAGGTTTATTTGAGTTATTCCACGTCAGAAAAATTAACAATTATTCACGATTTTCATTCGCACTCTCCCGGATTTTTCATTCGCACCACCTTCGTCATTCGCAGTGTAATTTTTTTCATTCGCACTAGTGCGAACCGTCACACAGGTTGAAAAGCACTGCACTAACGATATCGTTGATTGATATCATGTTTTGGGTTTAATTTGAGCACGATGTCGTATTCAGATGAGTCACGTCAGTTAAAGTTGAGTCACCGAACCTTCTAGCTGCGCTACTGAACAAATGCAGTGCAGCTCACAAATATCGCCATGGAATAATCAAGTGTGAGTCGTGATGACTGGTATGATGCTGAATTCAAGCTGAAAATTATCATAACTACTGACGTATTTAGATTGGAAGAGGTTTTATTATTTTAGCAACATGATACCTTTTCAATTTACTAATGATGACATCGCGGGCCGGATGAAATCGTCTGGCGGGACGGATGCGGCCCGCGGGCCGTATGTTTGACACCCATGCCACACACTTAATAGAATTTTTACATGACGTGTCAATCAGCTTGTCATACACCAGGGGTTCTTGAACTATGGGTCGCGAAGGGTATAATTTTGCTTCGCGACAGCACCAGTTCAATCTTTTACTATGCAGGTCAAGTAAATTTATTGCAATAAAAAAAATTCTTTGCTTTTTTCTTTGCACCTCGCGCGATTTCCTGTGGTTGATTTTTGCGCATCCGAGGTCACTGTGTCGGGTGCGATACGCAATAAGCGAGACACGCAGAAAAAGTTGTTGCTACAATATGGCTGTATCATTAAAATGTGTCGACCTTTGTATTACACAGATCAGCTCGAATTCATGATAAGATTTGTCCGACATTGGTTTGTCCGGAAAACACTGTCGCATATCGCTGGGAGGCTTCAGTGTAGAGGTGTGAAACAATCGGGTACGGGACTATATGACACAGGTATTTCTGGGCCAACCCTTTACGCATTGGAACTCATGAAAACATGAAGTTTTCGCCATCCCAGTACTGAGCAAAATGCGATGTCAACAAGATGTGCGGAGAGAAATCCAAAATGACCGTAACTGGTTGGCGGAACCTTGGATACTGATATGCCCGGTTGTTGAAATGGTCGGCACCGGCACAGTTCTCTTCTTGCAATCTGAGTAGTCTGCGACCCCCAAGACGAAATAATGCACGCCAATTTGAAATAGTGCGCGACAGAAATGTTTCATGGAGCTGCGTTGCGTTCAAATGGGATCGACGATGCCAAAATAATAATATACCTGTTCCAATCTGAATACGTCAGCATCTTAGATAATTTACAGCTTGAATTCAGCATCACGCCAGTCATCATACCTCATACTTGATTATTCTGTGGCGACATTTGTGACCTGCATTTGTTCAGTAGCGCAGCTAGAAGGTCCGGTGACTCAATTTTAGCTGGCGTGACTCATCTTAATACGACATCGTGCTCAAATTAAACTCAAAATATGATAACAATCGACGACATCGTGCGTGGCATCTGTCAAAACTTTAAACGTGTGATCACATAAATGCGCGTATCTTTCGTGTAACAGACAAGATAGTAAAGGCACAGGTGAGACGATATAAAATACGCACCGGTGTCGTTGAAGAGATCTGATGGCACGACATTCTATTTCATCAGCGTTCATAAAATTGTTAAATGACATCAGAAATTTCAGAGACATCATAAAACGTGAGACATTTTCAATCTAGTTGTATTCGAACTCATGAGCACAAACATGGTGAATCTACTTCTCGCCTTCGCAACTATAATCACCGGGCTGCTATTTTTTGTAGATGATGCAGGTGCAAGTGAGTCATAAACCTTTTCTAAATCCTGCTACAGAAAACGAAATATATTGATGATTTTAGCTCCATGCACCACTACCAGTGATTGCCCTCCCGGCTTCGGTATCCCTCATTGCACTAACGGACAGTGCTGTTATTATGGCATTGGGTGAGTATAAGCGTATATGTTTATTCCAAGTTCCTGAATTTGTTGATTGGGATATGTTAAAGTGAGATATGTGAACATGTTGGTGGATCTAGCTAAACTTTGTCAATCAAAAAGGCACCGTTTGTTTAGTGATTGGCGATTGACTACGACAGTTGCGCGATCAACAAGACAACGCTCACACTTGTGGGCACTCCGCATACCGCAGTACACTTCACAAATACGATAGGGCGTGACAATAAAGATATGCGTAGATCCATTCGAGACGACTCTAAGCCGTTTAAGGGGACTACTGAATATCCGAGAAAGACTTTATGCAGACTAGCGTCGAACGTGATGGCCGGATGGACGTGATGGCCGGAATCTGTCTTGCTTTCTGCTGGTGATCGAAAACATGTCCATGCCCAGCCCATACAATTTTACTAACACCAAAATAATTCTTTCTAGCCAAGCCAAATTCAGAATGTGCTCAATTTTACTCCGTGTATCATAAGCTTTTTTTGAAACAGGGGCGGGCAACATACGGCCCGCGGGCCGGATCCGGCCCGCCGACAGTTTACGGTCTTACGTTGTGGTGTGGCCCGCGTCGCCGTCTACAGGCAATTAGGCGCAAATATTTTCGAACTTGAACATTAGCAGGACAAAGCGACGTTCCAATACAACTGATGTTCATCGCATTGACGGGGTCAGGGGCGAATGGGGCAATGCCATTCCCAAATATTTCGAAAATATTCGTACTATCTGTAAATAGTGGAAGATTTTCGAGTAGATGGATTCAAACTAAAAAAAAAATCGCGAGCTTCGCGCGATTTAGTGTCTCTACGTGGTGCGTGTCTTGATTATGAGAATACAGTATCATAGATACACTATAATAGCCTGAGGCCGTTGGGTTGCAGGAGTTTTCAACAAAGTAATAAATAAGAATGAACCCGCCCGAAGTTAATAATCTGCAATAGGCTCATGAATGTATGTATATTCTTATGCCATGATCAATGTTCAAAATTACAATTATACGTGCTGTAAATTTTGGAAGAAACCACTTGCTCAGACACTCACCAATATCATTGATCAAATCATTCATTTATGCAAAAATTTTTCGCGCTTCGCGCGACTGGAAGCCCGATGCACTCTAATTTTTGATCACATTCGTATCACCAATTTGGGCTCGCCCGTGAATCGGTCGCCCGATCCAGATATAGTTCGCAATTGCAGGAATGTGTGCGTCTCTGAATTGTATATACAAAGGGTAGTGCCGTGTATGATGGACGGATATGTGACTCTTTCCCACGGGGGGAGTTCCCCTAAAATCTCACAAAAAAATTCAGGAATTCGGCCCGCCTTATGTTCATGTTGCCCTCTCCGGCCCGCCGGATGGAGAAGTTGCCCGCCCCTGTTTTATAAGTATACCATTATATTAATTACAATCCGGTATTGTAAACGCATTATCTAAAGATATTACCAAATTCCTAAGAAACATTCGATAAGACTTCGTGCCTCGCGACGAAAATTGATAAGAACTGCCACGCCGTTATAGTAACGTATTGCATTGAATGTATATGCGCGTGTTATGAAATTCAATCATAAACAATTGAGGTATAAATTCACAATTATGTCTGGTTCCATGTCGCGTGTTACGTCATAGCCATGTCCGCCTGAAACAGGTACACGCAGCGGATACGCAACGCACCCTTCTGGAGTCAGATTACGCATCAAAAAGACAATAACATGATATAAACATTAGCTCTGAATTATAATATTGATGTAGGAACGAGCTCTATCACATAAAGGCATATATCTTCCGCTGTACAAATGATGTGCCTTCCTAGTGTCATTGAATAGCAATCGCTAATCTGTGTATATCAATGCTCAAGCAATCGATACGGTATCTAAAAAGGTCTATGCGCAATGTGCATTGCATATGGTTTTAATTGCATCATTTTATGTGGTTGAGTATTTTGATGTGGCTCCATCGTACTCTGTGGATTGAAATGCAGCTCCGACATCAAAAAAGGTTGGGAACCACTGATATAAACCCTAACTATAGGGACTTTCACTTGAGTGGGGGATCGTTGTCACCACGCTTTTCAATGGCTACAGCAGTGTCAGAGATATAACGTTACATGGACCCATGTCTTTGCCTTCAATGGCAAAAGTTGAGCCTACTATTCGATATCTGCATAAAGCAGCAAAAATTTTATGTTGATACGTTTTTTTCTCTTTCAAGCAGGTAGAATTAAGAAGATATGAAACGGGAAGAATGTATGAAGTATATGGAAATGAGTTCGATTTCTAACGTTAAATATTTCAAATAAATCATATCGCAGAAGAGATGGGATATTAATTGCACTCCATGCTAACACTGTTATTTAAAACGTTTTTGCCGTTTGATGTTAATCAGGTTTTATAAAAATCAGTGATAGTATTTTTCAGAGCCGATGTCAAAGTTTTGTTTAACGGTAGATCATGCAACAAAAGACAGGACTACGTTAAAAATGGTATATAAATCGTCTGTTTTTGAGGGTAACGTCAATACCAGCATCACTGCACGTGTACATTTAAATATAAAAATGTCCCGAGGAGCACTGCGCTGAAAAAGTGGGGTCTCGAATGCGGTAAACGTAACTATAAGCTGCGTTGTATATATAATTTTTTCCCCGGTACGCTCAACATACCGTGCATAATGAACAGAGAATTGTAGTAACAAAAATGATCAACATTTAACCGACTGCATCAAGAGGCGTTATGGAACGTAGTATTACTAAGTTTTCGGGAGTGCTCGAACATGATCTGCCTACTTGTTCAACCTACTACCTGCTCAACCGTTATTATCTTTGAAAAATTCTACAGTTTATTGAGGCAAGACAAGGTCTAAAATTCTATCTTCCTTGCTCACTTGGAAACCCCTACTTGAAGTTGTTCAAGAGTAGCAATTTACGTCGTTCACTTGATGACTATTCTTGCCATCACACGATCCAGGGGCCCCTCACCGAACCACGAGAGAATCCTCAATACTTCTCAGAAACATGTCCGTGGTAAATGAGAAGACCGTGCGCAGGTTTTGAAATCCACATTTTCTGTAGCATTGACATGGATTGAGCCGCCGAACCGAAGTGTGCTTTTTTTGGTGGGACGATGATTTCGATTTTCACGAAAATGGAGGTCGATCATCCAGGGGACATTTGAGGCGATAACATATCAATGATTTCATTTCAAGGCTGCGGTAATGTTTGAGTACTATGATCTTTATTATTATATTCTTTATTCACAACAAAACTTGTAAATACACCCATAATCCGGGAAGCAACCTGCCTCCGATGGAGAATGGCGAGATTGAGGTGAAATTTTAAAATTTCAGTAATACAGTCAAATTGTTATTCCCATGCAATACATGAAGAAGTCAGATTAAAGAATTACAGTAAATGAAGAATTGGCAAGAGTTACATAGTAGAAGTAGAGATGATTGAAAATGAAGAATCTAAATCACAGAAATTATGCTGTGATTCACAAGTGTAATTTTAGTCCAGTGGTGCATTCAAGGCCTTCCGAAGAATATGCAAAGTGCCCAATAACGTGATCTTTTTGATCATGTCGATTCTAACGTTACCCGGAATCTGTTGGATTTGTCTCATGAGGTTTTTGCTTATGATACCTGTAGCTATAGATAACTAACCTACTGATAGATACGCAACACCCGTCGTCACGCTTGCTTGCCCGGAGGAAATTACTGCTCAGCAGTCTGAACGCAACATAATTGCTAATCCTATAGCTGACGACCCGCGCGCTTAAATTTAATAAAGTTGATCTTATTTGAAAGCTACTGTCGCACTGATTCCGAACTTATACATTAAAATCCAATCAGGGCAATGGAACTCCCTTAAAATACACCTCAAAGTCTGAAAATCGGCATTGTTCTGAACGATCGCAGCGACGCAGCACAATGACCACAACGATGGCCTTTGCGTAGGATTCCAGAAGACAAGAAGTCGATTTATTCAGTTAGATAGACAGAATATTCACCAACCTAATTGATGCACCATCGATACAGCAAGAAATCGGTTGAAGACGCTAAAAAGTTTGATGAACTGGATATATCATTTGGAAATAGGATATCAAGACTCAACAGACCTGTGGTTGCTACATCGGGAATTTTACCATTGGCTGCAATACTTCACCAACCGTCAGACAATCAATACCGTTTCGCCAACCGTTGTACAAAATAAAAAGCAATGAATAACCATAACATAACATAACATGGTTGAGATATATTTTTGATCTGAACAAGTCACACACAATGTACAATGCGATAAGACACAATGCGATGTCACGAACAGATAGGAGGATGTCGAACGACACGCATCAGTTACTCTAACATCCACCTCGGCCTAGAGTGCCCGATGTCACAGTCCTTTTTCGATGTTGATCTCTTTGAAGCCGCAGCCCTTTCTACTAGTTCTTTCCATTCATTGTGAGTGCTTTCTTTCGTCGGGTCTTTGTCTGGGCTTTTTTTGTCGCCGTAAGAACGGCAACGGCAGGGGAAGAGGAGCCCAGATAAACCTCCGATGGGTATCGAACCCGATCCGTCTGCGTGCTGGGCGCTTATCGTAACCACTAAAATATCTCCCCCGCCATTCTCACCATTCTATTTTCTTTTTTAGTTTGATGATCATATCCGGTCGGTTGCTCCTGATTTCGCGGTCAGTTATAACTGGTACATCCCACATAATTTTTACCTGATCGTTTTCTGTCACTGGCGCTGGTCTGTAATCATAGCAATTTTTTTGTCGAAGTGGTGAGGTCATAATGTTTGCATAATTAAAGGTGAATGTAGTGACCAATCCTATTGTGTCTCTATGTGTATTCGGTAGCTGCAAGTGCACCACATCCGGACATGAGATGTGCTACAGTTCCATTTTGGTTGTGGCACATTCTGCATTTGCCGTCCGCGTCTTGCTTCAGAATTCTTTTGCGATAGTATTTTGTAGGAAGCGATTGGTCCTGTGCTGCGAAAATGAATCCTTTGCTTGCCGGTTTCAGACCAGAGCTGGATAGCTTCTTGTACTGTCCATGAAGTGAAGAGGCATCGACTTCCATATCGTTTCGCTCATTTTGAGTGTTGCATTTTTGTATTGAAATCGTGCTGCTTTTGCTATTGTTGTGGGTTTGGCCACAGTGTTTTCGGCAGCATACAGGTTAGTTGTTTCCATGTTGACTTCTCTGGCGTACTTGTCGTGCCGATAGCTCAGATATTTTGTTTTGCGCTGTTTGTCTTCCTGAGCGATGAGTTTGCAGTAAATGTTATCGCTGTTGTTGATGTACTGTGACAAGCCGATGATTTCTGTTTTGAAAGTTTGTTCTATTTCTTGTTGTCCTCGACCACCTTTCTTCTGGGGATGTACACAGTCTTTGTGTATCAGATTTTGGGGGATGCATGTGGTGCATTGTCATCAGTTTTCTCGTCTTTGTGTCCAATTTTTTGATTTCATCTTTGCGCCAGTTCACCACAACAAAGCTATATCTCAAGACAGGCACTTCAAGACTGGCTATGGCATTGATTTTGTTTTTGGAATTGAATTCAGTTTTGAGGATTGACTTGAGCCTGCTAATGTGTTCTTTTTTTAGACGTGATTTCATTGCAGCATGTTTAATGTTGTCGCTTTCAAAGATCCCTAGATATTTAGAGTGATCTTCAGCATTCAATTCTGTTATGGTTTCACACATTTAGAAGTTCATGTCTCCAGTGCTGGTGGCTCTTCCACGTCGTATGGTAAGTTTTGAACATTTATCCAAGTCAAATTTCATTTTTATATCTTCCGAAAACTCTTGAACAATTTTCATTTGGTTATTCAGGTCCGCATCGGATTCCGCATACAATTTCAGATCATCCATGATCAAACGGTGATGAATCTTTTGACATTCAGAGTTTGCTGCTTTTTCATCACGTATCCTGTTTCATTTTTCTCAGCAACTCACTGAGTGGAGCTAAGCTGAGGCAGAAGAGAAGTGGCGAGAATGAGTCGCCTTGACAGATACCATTGCTCCGGCTTCAAGGTAGCCTTCTTGCGGCTCTGATTGACTTCTAAATATGCCGCAAAAATATAAAAGACCACAGTTGTTGTTTGTTTCTATTAATTGAATAGTTATAGTTATAGTCAATTTCTGTGTATGAATGCTAATGTGAGTGATAAAAGCCGTCCAAGGCTGCTTCTGAAAACCGGGAAAGAGAATTCTTGCAGACTAGCGTCAAACGCATCGATGAATACCCGTCAGACAAGGATATATCTTGAGTTCTGGAAGTCGTAGACCTTTATGTATCGTCTCTGTGAAGGGTACATTTCGACACAATTTTCCTAATATCAAAATAACGGCTTACAGTCAGGTATAAATTGCAATAAGTCCAATAATACTCAGCGTATAATCCCACGTAAACCAGTGCATTAGGTGTTGGAATGTATGAATGAGGAGCTATCACATAACGACATAATAGTTATGTTGTAGTATTGATATACATTTTCATTTTATCACAATGTATAGCACTCGCCGATCTGCGTCTATTAATACAACAATAACCGATATAGAATCTATAGAAGTCTATGTGCAATTTGCACATGGTTTGAATTAGCTGGATGTTGAGATCCAGAGGCAGGCTTTCGTGCGGCTCCATAGGTACTCTGAAGTTTGAGATGCGGCTCCGACATCCAAAAAGGTTGGAAACCACTGATATAGAAAGTAGAAACACCATTATATCGCAGTAATCGGCTTTCTTTGAATGTTGAGCATAACTGCATTTGTGATTGTCTCTATTTTTACAAGTCATTTCGCCATTGCTCGAATTTATTATTTTTTGACAATGCCTGCAAACCTATCGATGGATTGTGACAAAGAAACTATGGCAAAGTACGACTCATACTGTCACTGATGCTATTAATGAAGTTACGTCGGCAATGTACGTATTTCAGCGAGAAGTCCCAAATTTGGAATCTGAGCGGCTTTTCCTGAAAAAATACAACTAAATTCAGAGTGGATTCATCATTTCGCTCCAACTGCACCACCATTTCCTTTATTGTTAACATAATTGGATCTGTTAAGATACGAAAAATTGTTGATGATGTTGAATGATGAGTGCCGTTTTTGTTATACAATGTACGAAAATACGTGGAAGCGACGGCTGCAAAATTACAGGGAGAAGTCTAGAGCGGTAACGAGCATCCTGTTCATCGTCGTGCCAAAGCTCGTAATTCGATATAGATCGTAGCTGTAATCCACTCGGAGGAAGTCGCTGCCAAAAATAATGCATGGCGTAACGGTTTTGTTGCGCAATCAAGTCAATAAAGTCGAGCGAGGTAAGCAATCTACTGGCTGTAAATATGCCTATAGCAGAACGACCGGGGCCTTCAGATTTGTCCGGGCGGTAGCAATCGGTTTATTCGTCCAATTTCGTCCAAGACAAGCCAATAATCGAAATAAAATTCTTCGTAGCTAGCTTCCAAAGAGATCTTCCAAATACCAACCCGGCTTGTTGACAGAGTTGTAATGACCTGGAAATAACAGTGCCGGTATGATATCAAAGCAGTTTATCGACAATAAAACTTTGTTCACGAGGGCAATGCCATATTTTTAAATGCCACACTTGGAAGGATTTTTATGTAAAGTGTCAATCAGCTTGTCATACACTAGGGGTTCTTAAAGTATGGGTCGCGACCCAAACATGAGTGGTGAAGGATATAATTTTGCGTGGCGACGGCACCAGATCAATCTTTTAATATGTATGTCAAATAGATTTCTTGCAACGAAAAAATTTCTTCATGCTTCGAGCGATTACATATGGTTTGTTCGTACGCATCCGAGGTCACTGTGTCGCGTACCATAGCCAAAAACCGAGACACGCAAAAAAGTTGTTACTACAATATGGCTATATCATGAAAATGTGTCGACCTTGGTATTGCACAGATCGGCTCGAATTCATGATAAGATTTGTCCGACATTGGTTTGTCTGGAAAACACCGTCGGATATGGTTTACAGGCTTCAGTGTAGGGTGTAAGACGATCGGGTGTGGGACTGTATGACACAGGTATTTCGAGGCCAACAATTTACGCACCATCACATTACCGAGCAAAGTGCGATGTCAACAAGATGTGCGGAGGTAAAACCAAAATGACCGTCACTGGTTAGCGAAACTTTGGATATTGATACGTCTGGTTATTGAAATGGTCGGACCGGCACAGTTCTGTACTTGCAATCTGAGTAGACAGTAGTAAAAATGCAGTACAAATGCGACCCGCAAGAGGAAAATAAGGCATCCCAATTTGAAATAGCGCGAGACAGAAATGTTTCATGGAGCTGCGTTGCGTACAACCGTCCTCTGGGAGTTCTCTATGTCATACATACCAGTAAAAACGTAGGATACTAATATTATAAATGTATTTTGAGTTATGTGCGAGTCTTGGGTGGCGAGATGCATCTAAACTGAGATTTGGGTCGCGGCCTATAGAGCAGTGGTTCCCAACCTTTTTGTCTTCATTCCCCACTTCAGATTCATTTCGAGCCCCCATTCCCCACCAGGACCGTAACAACTCTTTGTCAGCCCCGCCAGAAAAACGTTGGTCTTGGGCCCCCAGAACCTTCTCAGCCCTTCTGAGCCTGTACGCTTTTCCCTACAACTTATCAGCTACATTGGATCTACTGTTTAGTGCGTCGCCTTACTACGACGAAACGCGCGAAGCGCGAAAAAGTTATCTAATTCGCGTTTGAATCGGACAATATGATCGGGAATTTCATATATTTAGCTATCAATTTTTCATCCCCCCTCTGCTCACGAATCAGATTTACCGGTAGAGCTGAGGGAGGTGTGTTGGAAAAGGTAGGACCCCTAAATAAAAATTGAACATCTTCGGGCGGACCCGTTGGTATATTGACTTCGTTACATTATGCTATTTCGTGACCTCCTATCTCTGTTATGTCAAAAGATATGGAATCGCCAAAACTAAAAGGCACGCACGATTTCATATTGGTATTGCTTCTGGCAAATTATTTTTCCCTGCGAGATGGCATTTGTCCTGTGGGGTTGAGATCGCTAGGACAGGAACATTCGGCGCCAGCCATTTAAAGCCAACCAATTAAACATATATATCGAAGTTTTGGGTCACCATAAGGGCATTCCTTCACGGCCAAGGTCTTCTCGCTGCTGATCGCTCTGGCAAACTTCACGGAGATGCATGTTACATGGCCTATAACTTCATATGCATTGGTGCGTCGTGGCGCAGTAATGGCCGACGCCGAAATCTCCATTTCTATAAATTCTACGTAGTTTCGTGGGGGAAGAGTACCCAATAATCAGACATTTGGCAATATTAAATCGCGCACCAGGCGCGAAGATTTTTCGAAAAAGTGGCATAAATTACACAAAAATACTTTAATTTATGTTAGTTCACGAAATAATTTTGGGCCCCTTCGAGCTCGCCCCCTCCCTAATTGGGGGTTTGGGGTGCGGCAGTTACGGTCCTGTTCTGAGTGTTCCCCACTACCCAGCACTTTTGTCGTCACAGAGCAGCTATTTGCTGGTTTGACTACACAAGACACACAACCACACCAGTACGCAAGAAAATCGCCTATAACTGGAACATAAAACGAATTGTGAACCGATACCAGTAACGCTCATAATTTCGCGAAAGCGTTATTTCACGTCAAATTAGTCGTGCTGGATGCGTTTGGGACGCAATGATTGGTCATCCAGAGTCAAAAATTAAGTTTTGTGAACAGCACACAATATAATTTTCGATACATACATTCCAGAGCAGTTAACTGGTAGCGGTAATTGCGCATGTGTCTCCGTGAATATGTAGACTGTCCTGTATATAATTCTGAACAAATTCGTCTATTCCCCACCAGAAACCATTGAATTCCCCACCGTTTGGGAACCACTGCTATAGAGAGTTTAAGAACCATATGTCTTACAAGTGTATATGTAGTTTACAATGCACTTGTTCGTCTGGATTTATTGCCTCGTGGCAAGTTGCGGCCTGCAAATCGTTACATTAGGAAACGGCATGTTGCTCTTGCACGAAGCTGTGAAGATAGCCGCTATTGCCACATGCATTTACCTGTTTATGCATATGAAGCGAATACACCGCATCTTTAAGGAGGACTGAGAAATTGAACACCCTGAAATACTATTGCATATAAATTTTTGAACCGCTCCCACTTCGATGAGGACGAATTAGAACACGTCGTGATTGCCTTTGGTTGAAATCGTCACCATCCGGAGTATCCAATTCCTGCTCGCCTGTCGTAACTAATCCTTCAAACCTTAATATATACATGTGCGCTAGCGGCGGTATCAACACGGATAGTGTATTGTGAACAAAAATATCTCGTTATAATGTTGATAAGAGCTCCTATTCTAAAGATACGGGTATATTGACAGGCACCAGGTAAATCATCATTTCTTTCAAAAACATAATTTGAAGTCACTCACATAAGAAAATGTCAAGATGGTGATAAGTGTAATTTTTCTGTCAATGTACGAAAATACGTGAGACCGCTATTTGCAAAACCAATGTTATAGCGAGAATTGCTGATCGGTTGTTAACAATCTGACTTTCGTCGTGCCAGCGCTCGCAGTTCGATCTAGCAACAAGTAATTTCCACGGCAAGTTCTCATGATATCAACATTTCACGTTCGATTTGTGTCGAATCATATTCCCTGCGAGTGCACTAATGCTCCCATCTATATCGAATTACTTGCGTTGGCATGAAGTTAAGCAGTTTGCTCGCTACCGATCTAGAATTCGCGGTAGAACACCATATTTTCACATATCTACTGAAAGGCGACACTGATCCTCATCCTGAATTTTCTCTCTTGAACATAGCTCCAAATTATGTTGCCAAAGGCAATGATGGCTTCACTCTCTATTTACCCTTATATTTGGTGCATGGGTTATTTATAGTATGGGTCTCGAAGGGTATATATTCGGGTCGCGACCATACCAGAGCGATTACGTAATATGTTCGTAACATATGCTGATATTCCTCCGTTTCGGCGCCTACCTTTACCGCGCAGGCACATGATGTTTCGACTAACATGCAGCTGCGCGAAATTCATGTCTTCAGTGTGTTGTTGTTGCTGTTTTCTTATCATTTCCTGCTGCACATGAAAACGTGTCAATATATCCGATTGTATGATGTGTATTATTCGCAGTAACTAAGTTGAATCCAATCCGTTTTCTGACACCACCAATATTTTTGTTTATTTTTCGAAAAGTACACTGGCACTATAGAGGATGTAGTGCATATATCCTCTATACTGGCACGATGAACTTCCGTTACGAATCCAACGTATTCAATTCTCATACTTGGTTTGCCATTATCATGAATGAATGAGGTACCAGTCAGTTTATTAGCATAAATGCGAAATACTTTGTTTGGAAGTCATGTCTTATTTTAGTTACGATCGTGCTTGCCGTGAACTGTCTAGCGAGAAACGAATATTCCGTACTATTCCAAGATCTAGGGAGAGCAGCGTAAATCAACGTCTAGCTATAAAATGAAGCTCCCCGATGGAAGCTGCTAGTGAGGTTATGTCGTAAATGCAATTGTATTTTAGCGAGAATTCCAAATGGAATATCCATAGAAGCATAAGCGGCTTTGCCATAAATGTACCGCTAAATTGCATTAGTCACATCGCTTCAAGTAAACCATCATTTCCTTTGACAACTTCGAGCTGTTCATACAAGAAATGTCAAGATGATAATGATGATGAGTGTCGTTTTTCCGACAATGTGCGAAAATATGTGAGAGCGTCGGTTGCAAAACTATAGCTCCCTCGCGACAATTCCAGATTGTTTGCAGCAATATGCGTTTCGTCGTGCCAACGGGCGCTGGTCGATATATATCAGGGGTGGGTAACTTCTCCAGTCGGCGGGCCGGATATAGGAAAATTATGTACTTGGCGGGCCGGATTGCTGAATCGATACATTATTCGCCCATTTATCCACATATACAAGGTGTAAATCGCATTTAATGAATGTATTTAACGACAGCAATGTCATTTCAAAGCCATTTCTCGCCGATAATGACGAAGATAATGTGAATTTGAGAACAGCATTGTCATACAGGCGTCGCCATGTCTGCTTCTCTCTGATCAATCAACACACGCTGCAATCACTAATTAAGATTTCAAGGCGTTCGATAAGCCCAGTACCCCGTATTTACCAAGATATCAAAGGTGACGTGATAGCATCGTTGTTCAACTGTGTGGCCTATTTTATCTCGGTATTGAATTCATGCAAACCGCGGCTTCTACGACATTTGAAAAGTGGCCCGCGACCCGTTTTGAGTGGGCGACCCCTCGCATAAGCGGTGTCTTACAAAAGCCTAAAAGTGTTCCGTGCTACAAGTCGGCGGCTACGGAATCAAAAATAAGGAATATCAGCCTGGCGTAAATGACCATTGTAGTCGACAAACGATATTAGGGTTGAGTACATCGCAAATGCCGATAATGCAACTCTTCCCGTTTCGACGAACTTACGCGTAAGCTTCACTCTCGCACGCTGCGCAGTGCGCATACATGTATTGTATATAACAGGGGTGGCCAACCTTTTCGGCCAAATGGCCACATTCCATTGACGAAACATCACGCGGTCCACTATCCGTGCTCTAACCGCGAAAATATTTTTCAAAGTTTATAGGACAATATTATTGTTCCTTGAGTGTATTGCAGATCTGCTGTGTATTGCTGGGCTCAGTTTACAAGAACTAGACTATTCGGCGCCTGGACATACCGATATCGGAAGCTTCGGCCAACATGCGTCAATCATTTAATGATTATGTTTCGTCGTCGACGGTCTTTCTGCGAGTGCTAACGCAAGGTCGCATGTTGGACGACACTTTCTCTCGTGATTGCGATTATAATTAGACTTAATCTGGTACATTAGGCGTTCTTTCATTTTCAAGAGGGGGTAACAATATTAAAAGCAAGAAATCGAGTGGCAATATATTGCGGGAAGCGTGAACGAAATTTTTACTTCAGATATATTATAGATAACTAACCTACGGATAGATACACAACACCCGTCGTCACGCTTGCTTGCTCGGAGAAAAATACTGCTCAGCAATCTGAACGCAACGTAATTGCCAATCCCATAGCTGACGACCGGACCGCTCAAATTGAGTAAAGTTGATCTTATTTGAAAGCTACTGTCGGACTGATTCCGAAAATATACATTAAAATCCGATCGGGGCAATGGAACCACCTCGAAATACACCTCAAAGTCTGAAAATCGGCATTGTTCTGAACAATCGCAGACACGCAAGGGTCATTGTGGTGCGTCGATGCGATTGTTTGGAACAATGCCGATTTTCAGACTTTGGACGCTATTTCGGGCTGGTTCCTTTGCCTTGATGAAAGTTTTATGTATATTTTCGGAATCAGTGCGACAGTAGCTTTAAATAAGATCAACTTTATTTAATATGAGCGCTCGGGTCGTCAGCTATGGGATTGGCAATTACGTTGAGCTCAGATTGCTGAGCAGTATTTTCCTCCGAGCAACGACGGGTGTTGCGTATCTATCCGTAGGTTAGTTGTCTATAGATAAATCTACCGCAGAATATTCTGCTTGTTTGTAATGTACGAAGATCTACCAAAACTGTGACTGGCCCATGGATCTGTCAATGCGTCGGAACTGATATTTTAGTCGTCACATCCCAAGAATTGGGGCCAGACTAATCAAATTTTTGGTTCGCCAAGCAAGTTGACAATCTGGGCAATCCATTTTTGGTAATAATAATAATTTCTAAAATACCTCGCGGGCCACGGGTTGGCCGGCCCTGGTATATAATAACATACAGTCACTAAAATTTGACGTAGTAAGCAAGTAGCGGGGAACCTCGGCAGACTGTAGCCGCGGGCCGTATTATCATATAAGACGGAAAACTGTCCGCGAGCCGGACAAAATCCCTTCGCGGGCCGTATGTTGGCCGCCCCTAATATATATGGTAGTTAGTTCACTTGCAGGGAATCGCCACGTCATATCCCAACACGATTGGAAACGATCGAACGAGAATTGTCGATATCACGAAACTTTGCAGAGCAAATTACGTGTAAGAATTAGTGACGCATAATGAAAATGCGAATAGCTGAGGTAGAAAACTGCATGAAATTATGATGTAGCAAAGCGTAATACACCGACAAACAACCAGCTATTGATGAAATATATATACGTGGCCGTGCTGCGTCGCCCCAAACCCCTCAATTGGCGGGGACGGGGTTACCTCGAAGGGATGAACAAAAATATTTCGGAAATAAACATTATTTATATAGTATATTGTAGGAGATTTCGAACATATTCGTAATGTTTTTGCCCTTCGCGCTATCATACTTTGATGTCTGCTTTTTAATACGGGTACCCGCAGCTTCCGCTAAAAAAATACGCATCATTTATTTTAAAAAATAAGCACTTCAGCGCCGGCCATCGCTTCTATACTACACGCCAAAGACTTCTGGAGTTCGCGATGTGCGTTACCAAATAAAATCTTGGCCGAGAATTACATTCGCATGTTGACCGAAACCATAATTGTCCATTGTCCACAGCCGCGAAATAATCTCGAGCTTGCTATCTGAAGTCACAACCTTCTGCAGCTCTACCAGTAAATATGATCTCGTGGACTGGGGGCCGATGAGCATCATGACCAATATAGGGAATTACCAATATTGTAGAAATAATTAAATACATGGTATAAAGTTTTCCCGCGCACTGCGCGACTACTCATACGAACACAAATATGACGGTAAGACGTGCTATTCTGTTAGTGGTAAGAACGCCCGGCACAAAGAAGGTCTGGAGGGCGAACCCCCCAGGATTTTGGTTTATGATCATATAAGGGGCCAAGACCAACGTTTAGGGGGGCTGTCGAAGTAATGTTGAGACCCTAATTATATATATTTGCTCTGGTTCGTTGCAATAAGATGCAGTACCCATAGCGTTTTGCAGTTACGTTTCAATATAAATAATTCATTGTTTCTTAACCTTCGCTCCAGCGCCAACGAGGCGGCGATTTTAACTTTGAAGGGGGCGGCAACACCAAAGGGGCGATATGGGGCACGCCGGCACTAAAAGGGGGCGCATAAGAAAAATGAATTAGCAGTAGATGTTGTACTGTAGTTGTCATAATGATATAAAAAAAAACTATAGCTCACTACATTCATACGTTCTTGTTGCGTGTGCAATTGTATATGGCTGTTATCCTTCATGTCAATGCGAAATCTCCCTTCCTACCGTTCCATCACACCTAATAGGGGATTTATCGAAGATATCTGACAACTAAGCAGCACACGGCGTGTGGAAATGTAGGGGAAAAGCCCGATGCCGCTTTGGAGAATGACAACTTCTCGTACTGTATACATAGCCTACTTTTAAGCCTACTAGTCAAAATGATAAACTAGATATTCTCGAATTTCAGAGATTAAAAATTGGTAATGCTCTTCGACATTTTCAGTGTGCTATGATGAGGGTTGTATTTAAAACAAACGGTGTTTTAAAACACTCTGTTTAAAACATATATTAAACAGTGTTTTAAACAAAGGTCTTTAAAAAATTGTGTTTTTTTAGTTGTAAAATTATTCCATAATTGTGTAAAAGATTATGAAACAGCACTGCTCCAAATGAATTTGCGTTCGTGAATAGAGATATACCCTATTCTAGGGTTACCATACGTCCTCTGAGCCGGGAAATTGACCTTTTTTTAGTCCAATATATGGTAACCCTACCCTATTTACATTCGTAAAGTCATTCATTACGAATGAGCGGGAGAAAGAACGAACTACTAAACGAGCGAACAAGAACTAACGAATGGGTCGTGTAGTTCATCCTTGTACAATGTACATTACTCCGCCATCAATTTGCACCTATGAATTGCTCCTCATTACCTGAATCTGGCCCATGACCAGACGATGAACCTTTGGAATTGCGTTAGTGTTGTACACCACGTATGCGACTACATAACAGGTTTGTCTGAAACGAAATGCGAAAAAGACAATGTTGAACACGTCCATAAGTATACTGACGATTTCCACTAATGCAGGGGCGGGCAACTTCTTCGGTCGGCGGGCCTGATGCAGAAAATTGAAGTTGGCGTGTCGGATAACAGAATCAATACATTAATCGCGTATTCATCCATACCTGTACGAGTACAAGGAGTAATACAAGGATTGACTTTCAATTGCGCACATTTATCGTAGTTAATGTAAACTTTAAGTCTAAAGCATAGATCCTCAAAATAGTATTTAATGAATTTATGAACCTAATGTAGCCTACTTCCATAGCTGTCGAAGTCACTCAGACATCTGTGGTACATCAAAGTTATCAACATGTTCTTCGAAATGTGGCTGTATGTCGGATGCAGAAACCCTAAGTACAGACCGCACGTGAACAATTTAGATTGGAACGCAGCCCTGTCTTGTTATGTTCAGGGTTGGAAATGTTTGCTCGCAAATGTATGCAGACCCACCGGTCAGAACAAGTATAGTTTCATGATAATCTTTCTCAGGTTGCCAAACCTGGATTCTTGCTATGGAAAATGAAATTTGTCAATACTTTCAGATTAGAATTGCACTTTTACGGTAGAAACTCTCTGCGGGCCGCTCAAAATCCATTTGCATCCCGCATTTTACCCTCCCCTGCACTAATGGAACACGATTCCCATTTCGTGACTTGCAGGGAGAACGGAAAGAACTTCCTAATTTTTACTGGAATTACAGGGATCGAAAAAATAGGCAAGCGCATCGCCAGCGCTAAGTCGCAGGAAATACGTTACCCGTCATTTTTCTATAAGACTGATCGTTTATGCGTTAGCAGCCACGCTATTGCGTTAGTGTGCTCTAGAGAGAAATCCAGAGAAAACCGTAGAGGCATCTGAAAGTGTCTACCGCTGCTGGATACATGTGGTTTGTCTGAGGATACCTTCTTGAAAACCGCCAGTATATCTATGAACTGTTCGCAGTCCTTTAATATACGTTGACATTGCAGCTTTTCGTCAAAAATGTAGAAAGAGCGGAGACCTATATAATTCGTTGAATATTAGTCCCCATCGACGACCCCTCGCAAAATATATGCTTTGTAACTACAAAACTTATGTACCATCATTGGACTGTGAGCACGTCACGTGTTGTTAGCGATATGAATTCAAAACTGCTATTGCAGTTTTGCACGAGCGAGTGCACATAACAATACGGTATTGGTCGGGGCTGCGGGCTTGGTTCATTTTACGACCAACTCCAACTCCGACTCCATATACATTTTCAATATACCGACTTCTACTCTGACTCAGACCCCAGAAACTTGAAACACTCCGACTCCAATTATTTTATTCACAAAACTCCGACTACAACTCCACCATTCCTACAGAGAATAGATCTATTCAGACAATTTTGCGTTGATTACATATCAGGTAGGCCTAATACTTTCAAAAGTGAATCAACGTATTTTTTTCGAATTAACAAAAATTAGGTTTGTAAAAATTCAAGTGCGTGTAAAATTGATTATGTGTGTAGCTTCAACGGTACGATTTAGTACGATTCGAGAACAGTTTGTTCAATTTAAAAGCAGCTGGAGTGGGTTTCCGACCATTTTAACAAACTCCGACTCCCGAGTCCAACCACGAAATGTTTCTGCAACTCCGACTCCTACGAATCTTACAAAATACTTCCAACTCCTACTTCATCCATAGAAAATGTAACGAGAATCTGATTACGACTCCACGACTCCGACACCATAGCCCTGCTATTGATGCATCGCCCACAATTTCATATCGCTCATCTTACGCAATCACTTCTATTTGTGTCCTTCGTCTTGAATTGGTGATTCATTGGTTAGTTATGTAGACGCTGCGATCAAATAACAATGCTGCTTTGGACTCCAAACGCGCACCGTTGCGAAATAGTTCCATTGTCCAAATGAGATCGACCAAGACAGAGATATTAATATCGATTCCTATCTAACAGGTCAGTCGCTGAGATAATTTACAGCAAAAATTCAACATGATTTTCTATCTGTTACTGTTGCTGGTTGCGGTCGCTCAGTGTACACCGCGGACAGATATGGAAGGTTCGAAATATCGCGCATGTATCCATAAGTAGCATTATTAAGGAAACATCTATGTTCAGTATACACTATTCATGTCCATACCGCCGATCGCAAAGACGCCGGAACTAACGCAAACGTATATCTCACGATTTTCGGTGAATTGGGTACCACAGCCGAGCATCTTTTAGATACTCCAAACTACGACGACTTCGAGCGAGGCAATCGCGACGTGTTCGATATTTTCGACATCGGCGTGGGAGAGATTCAAAAAATTCGTATCCGTAAGTATTTCATAGTGTTCAATTTAACAGTCATCCTTATCACTGAGGTATGTGAGCTTCATATGCGTATTTACATTTAAATATGGGACGCCATATTATGGGATATTGCTAGTTGCACATTCGTGTGTTTCCTCAGCTTGATACACAAGCAACACGTCGTGTCGTATGAAAGGTCCGAGCCACAAGTCAATCTCACTTTTATAGTGTTGAATCGAGTCAAGTCGATTCATTTTCAATTCACCACCGAGTCAAGCCCGAGTCCAAGTCATCGAGCAGAGGGTCGAGTCGAGCTATAGTACTATGACTCGAGTACGAATCCAAGTCATTGTGTTAACTGCTACGTTTCTAGTTAAAGTCTTGCTAAATCCACTTTATATAACTCTGTTTTGTGATATCGAATGGTCGCATTGATAATATACTAATTTCTATCATTTTAAACGTTTTCTGGTCGCATTTTAAAGTACCAGTAACAATAGACGAAATCCCAATAGGGTGGTTACTTTACTATTCTTCGAATTTACAATGAAATGTAGGTCTTGGCCGTCTGACTCTCGAGTCATGCGCAAGTACTCGAGTCCAAGTCGAGTCAATAACAGATTGACTCGAGTCAATACAATACAATGGTATTTCTTCGCAGGCCGCGACAAACATATCGCCATTGTTGAATACGAGACACTAAATTCAGATTTGTACGACGTGCATTGTAAATACATACAAATGTGCATGCCAAGCCTATCAACATTATACGTAGCAAATCCTCCTAGCAATAGAATAGGGCGTGTGTGAAACATGTCACTACCGTCGTCACTGCTTGTCATGCCTGCAATGATATTTCTAGGCCATGACAATGCCGGTTCCAAGCCTGGTTGGTATTTGGAAGATCTCACGGTGGATGTGGCTGCAGACAATACCTCAGCGGATTTTCCTTGCAATTGGTGGCTTGCTTCAGACGAAGCTGGAGGAATCAACCGAATACTGTCGCCCGGAGAAAGCTGTCAGCCCTAGTTCTTCTGCTAGGCTCGTATTATCATAGTACACGCCTGGGGCTGATTTATTGACTTGATTAAGCAATAAAATCTACGCGCAATATATTTTCGTGGGTACCTGTCATATGAACAAATGTTCTGGATATGATTCGAAGGCAATTGAGATTTAGTATCGTGCAGTCAGGCCAGGAAAGATTACTTGTCGCCGTGAATACACAATCATACGAAGAAAGGGTTGTGTGACAACGATTCAGTGTTTTACATCCTCTCAGAACAAGTTTATACACGCAATTGTACAAATACCGATCGCTTACGCTACCGACACAATGCGAGTAAAAGGAGCTGTCAGATCCTGAGTAAGCAAGAGCAGCCTACAGCGAACAGGTTCATGAGAATAAAGGCGACCAAGGGATCAGGGTAGCATCGGGGTGTTTTAGTCAGGCGATAAAGATCGGGATTACACTCGCTTCAAGCATACATTGTAGTTACATCAATATAAATTTATATAGGGGAGATGTGGTGCCGATGGATCACTGGGACCGAAAATACTTTGAAAATTCTTTATGATAATTCCATGATTACACTCCGTGAACTTGTCTACAATTGCTTGCTGGCAAAATCTTTCCTCACATACAAAAAAATTCGACGTGCGCGAGCTGTGGGGTCTCTCACAGATGTTTTTTGTTTTGGTGGGTGTACAGTAAATTTATATCGACATATACATTTTTCTTTGTAACCTTCAACACGAACAAACCAGCAATCATTTTTATTGTGAAATGTAGAGCTTGTGTCAGGCCATATAATGGCACCTATTATTTTTTTCAGTACTTTCCTTGAGTGGAATTTTTTTCGATTCATGTATAAAATTCGTAGGGTGGGGACCGATGATACAATAGCCAAATCAAGCAACATAATCAAGCATATACTAATCATAAAACAAATGAAACATGCCTACGTACAGAAAATATTTATGTAATAATTGCATATGATGTTTTATCACTATAACGAGGTACTTGAAAGTCACACTGTCGATTTTCGGGCAATATGTATGTACCCTCAAATTCATAAGCCCGAGTCTAAATCGAAACGCGATTTTATGACAACATTTGAGTTAATATTTCTTCTATTTTTTGACGGTTGCGATGAAACATTCTTCTTTGGCTTACTGTAGCTTAGATCAGTGCTCTTCAACCGGGGTGGTCGTACACCCTAGGGTGTACCAGAATTTGCAAAGGGTGTACCACTCGGATGGGGTGTACAGGGGTGTACCAGATCCGAATTACAATGAGCCGATGGCTAGCTATTACAAAGGCAGGTTTATGGGTCAGGACAGGTTGACGCACAGGTTAATGAGCATGCAGCACCGTAACTGCCACACCCCAAACCCCCCAATTGGGGGGCTGAGCTCGAAGGGGGCCCCAAATTATTTCGTGAATTAACATAAATTATGGCGTATTTTTTGAAAATTTATGCAATTTTTTCCAAAATTTTTCGCGCTGCGCGCGATTTAAAGTTGCCAATTATGTTCTTTATTTGGTACTCTTCCACCAAGAAAAAACACGCAACATTTATAGAAATGGACATATCGGCGTTGGCCATTAACACGCCACCACGCACCAAGATATATTATGATTTAGTACTTATTACATGCGACTCCAAGACGTGTGCCAGAACGATCGGCAGCGCGAAAAGTTTGGCCGAAACGGACTGCCCTTACGCAGACCGAAAACTTCGTTATATATACCAAATAATAGGTTTGATTGTTCATAGGCGCCTAAATGACTGGCGCCATATGTTCCTGTCTTGGCAATCTGAACCTCAGAAGACAAATACCATCCAGCAAGAAAAAAATATATCCCAGTGAAGAAATACCAATTTGAAATCGTGTGCGTCTTTTAGTTTAGTACGTTAGAGCAATTCTATATTTTTGATATAGCAGACAGGAGGTCACGAAATAAAATCATGTAACGAAGTCATACCAACGGGTCCGCCCACCCGAAAATGTTTAATTATTATTTATGGGCCCTACAGTTTCCGGCAAATCTGATAACATGAGCAGAGAGGACAAGATATTGATAGCAATATATATGCAATGCAATCTTATTGGCCGATTGTATCATGAATTATCGAAAATTTTCGCGCTTCGAGCTGGCACACTAAACAGTGCAGCAAATTTCTCGGCAAAAGCGAACACTGTGATGAGGGGTGGGTTTATCACCCTATGAGAACCCAAAACCCAAGTTTTTTTTGGGGGGGGGGGGGCTGACGAAGTGCTGTTTCGTTCCTGCCAACGGGTATACGCCCGAAGATGTCTAATTATTATTGGGATGTCCTACAATTTTAAAACAGACTTCGCTCAGCTCTACCGGTGAATCTGAGAGGATCGAAATTGATAGCAATATATATGTAATTCCCGATCATATTGCCCGATTACATTCTTGAATTACTGAAATTATTCGCGCTTCGCGCGTCTAGGCGGGAAAAGCGGTCTCACATAACGTACACTAGGCTTACCATATTTTCAAATTTTTCTTTATTTATTTTCCCGTAGCAATGCGGCTACTGGTTGGAATCGCACCAAATTTGGTGTGTAGGCTTAAATTAGGTAACCTAACAATTTTATCAAGTAGCCAGTACGATTTGAGAAAAAAAGTCATTTTTGAAGACCCCTAATGAACAGGGGTGTACGAGTTTTGAGCAAACGTTAAAAGGGTGTACCACTCCGAAAAAGGTTGAAGAGCACTGGCTTAGATTATAATACTGAGCAAGAAAAGTTGTCACATCTGAGGTATTTAGGGTATAGGTGTCATAGATCCCCGGGTCGTGTGCCATTGGACCCACCGGGTGGGGACCGATGACACGTTCGAGCAACAAATTTTGAACGTCCATAAATATTTTTTGAAAACACGGATATTCATGTATATGTGCGCGATGGGTAGAGCTTGTATCAAAGTGCTGAGCCAGCAAAAGATTTGCTGTTTTCGGCTGAACATTCTGGGGCCAGCGATCATTTTCCAATTTTTGATCAATCGGTACCACATCTCCCCTACTTATGATCGACTATTTTAACCAATTACCCTCAATTGTGACCCTGTGCAATATACAATTTCGCGCGGTAAAACCGTTGTAACTTAAAACCTGTGAACTAACGTTAGTACAGGGTTGTAATGACTCGAGTCATGACTCGACTCGAGTCAGACTCGAGTCACGATTTTCTGATGACTCGACTTGACTCGAGTCATTTTTTCAAAATACGGAAATGACTCGACTCGACTCGAGTCATTATGTGTATTGACTCGACTTGAACTCGAGTCATTGCCCATGACTCGAACCAAGTCATATGACTCGAGACTCAGACGGTCAAGACCGACATTTCATTGTCATTTCGAAGAACAGTAAAGTAACCAGCCTATTGGGATTTCGTCTATTGGTACTTGTACTTGAAAATGCGACCAGAAACTGTTAAAAGTGAGGAAAATTAGTATATTATAAATGCGAACCATTCGATATCACCAAACAGAGTTATACAAGTGGGTTTAAAAGGGCTTTAACTGGCAACTGAGCCGTCAACACAATGACTTGGACTCGGACTCGAGTCATAATACCATGACTCGGACTCGAACCTCTTTTCGATGACTTGGACTCGGACTTGACTCGTTGGTGAATTGAACATGACTCGACTTGACTCGAGTCAAAACCATAAAAGTGAGATTGACTTGTGACTCGGAGCTTTGTGACTTGGATAAAACTCTGCAAGTAATGTATCGGGTTAAATCGGAAAAGTCGAAATTAGTATCATAACGGAGTATTCATGTTTGGAATGCGTAAAGGGAGCACAGCGCTCAAAATATGATGTGCCAAGAAAGAGAAACAATTCAAGTCGAAGCATCCGATGACATTCTTAGCCAATGGATATTGTCCACAGTAGCGTTTGTACGCACTTCAAAAGTACCATTATGTAGTGCAGGGTTGTTACCAAGTAACTAGGGTTCTGAATCACGAGTCAATCTCACTTTTATAGTTTTGACTCTAGTCAACTCGGGACATTTTTAATTCACCACCGAGTCAAGTCCTAGTCCAAGTCAGCTAGTAGAGAGTCGAGTCAGAGTCATCGTGTTTTGACTCGAGTCCGATTCCAAGTCATCATGTTCACTTTTACATTATGTTATCCGTGTGACAATCTGTGACATGAACATGACTCAGCGATGTCCCTGCTTTTTCGATATCATCACCTCCACCAGCACTACCGCTAACTTTGATCACGTCGGCTGAGAGAGGATTAAAATTTCATAGTGATACATGGAAGAACATATTTTATTGACAGAATTCATTTAAAAAAATTGAACGACAAGATGGACTTGGAAACCAGATGCATATGCATATCTAGTAAGCCCCAGAAGTTGCATCGATTACCCAATGATGGGCTTCAGACCAGTAATTTTTAGGAGGGAGTTGGCTCAATATTTTCGGTTCGGTCCTCGCTACAACACACAACTACATATCTGCACAGCTTAACAGTATAGCAGGGATGTCACAATCCCGGCGGGCCAGACAATTTCATCCGGCCCGTGCAGACGTCTGTTGTAGACAAAATGAGAATACCGACCCTAGCGATCACCAGAGCTCAAATTTTAGAGATTGCGCAATATCCTAGTTAATTCACGACCCATGTTAAAATATGCACTCCTGTATACAATCGATAGGAAAAGCATTGCTAGTGTGACGCCATATCTGTTCATACCTCATTTTAAAACCGACTAGGTGGCGCTAAAGAGTGTCCTGACTTTGGATCACAAAATATGGTAACCCCAGGTTCAAGCCCCTTTTTTAAACTCTGCTCGAGTGATATAGAGTGGTTCGCATAATACAGCCATACATGATATAGTAATTTTGCTCAGTTTTAACAGTTTATGGCCCTATTTTCAAGTATCAGGACTGATAGACGAAATACCAATAAGGTGGTAACTTTACTATTCTTCTAAGTTACACTGAAACATCTTTCTTGGCCGTCCTAGTCTCGAGTCATATGACTTGGTTCGAGTCATGCACGATGACTCGAGTTTATAATTCTACATTAGTTCCCCATCATGTTATAATAAATTTTTACAGTGCCGGTACCGTATACATCCGAGCCTCGGTTGAATGACAGTTCATGAATATATAAGTTACAAGTTGAAATGAGATTCCGTGTTGTGGCATCACGTAAGGAAGCAGAGTAAGTGACGCATCACATGTTTTCACGTAACACCTAACTAAATGGGACTGTAAGATAGACGCCGCATCAAGAAACTGCAGAAGTGATGAAATAGCCTACATGCAAGAAATTTCACAAAGGGGTAAGCAGCGATGACGCATACGAGGACGAATAACGTCGACACCACAAAGACGGAGCATGTGTTATGGACAATAATTTGATAATAATCTTTAGCTGCGGTACCATTACGGTTGCGTTCTGAAGAAAAATGCTGCTTCCAATTTTTCCCTCTATTCTATCGTGAATATTGAACGATGTCATATTCAGAGCGAAGAAGCGACATCGCTGATAAAGCTACTGGGAATTGATGTTAATAACTGCCATCGATATGAATTACATTGATTGGCAACTGACAGTGGGGAACTGATAAGTAACGTTTTTTGAGAAACTATAGCTCAGGCTCCGTTCGGTTTAATATATGTAGGCTATATAATATGTCAGTAAATTCATGTTGAGCAATATTTCGAAATAGGATTTGGTGTATTATTTACTTGTGTTTTGTTTCGACAAGTTTCAATGAGATAGAAAACCGTAGCGTCTTGCAGTTACCTTCTAAATCCGTGGTTCCCAACCGGTGGGGAATTCAATGGTTTCTGGTGGGGAATAGACCTAGCTGTTAAACATTATATACAGGATAGTCTATGTATTTACGGAGACACCTGCGCAATCACCGTTACCAGTTAACTGATCCGGAATGTATCAGTGATGAGCATCGGAGCGGAGTCGGAGCGGAGTTTTGCCGATTTTGTGACAGTCCGAGCGGAGTCGGATTTTACTACAGATATTTTTCAGGAGAATTTCGGAGTATTGTAGCTTTTGTCTCCGATATCTTTGGATAGCTCTGACCAGAATACACTCTTGATTATGATTACAAACCAAAACACAGACAGTTGACACGAGGGTTGGTGTGAACGTGAGGTTCACGTTCGCGTTCTGTGTGTGAACCTCGGAAATTTAGAGGTTCGCGTTCACAACAGAACCTTGGTAGGTTCTGCACTGTGAACCTTTTGGTAAATTGTAATTTTCACTCCATTATAAGATCTTTGGCTCAAATTTATTGCATTTCAACTGCGGGCCACTCCATTCATGGTGCTTGCAGCATAAAAAATCAACACTAAACAAGCATGCACCATGCACCTCGACAACCTTAAAAGTTTTACTTGCTTTGTTGCAAAAAGTTTCTCGAAATATCGAGCTTTCCGTTTGTGAATATTTAGTGACTCTCTGCTGTGAGCTTGACCCGCGATCACACAACATCACGAGCGATATGTAGTCAGCGAATGATGCTTATTCAACCAATCAATGACATTGATATCGTCTTCTGATGTAAAAAATCGAACGGGCGTACGGGGTCAATCTTGACTTCATATCTTTACTGCATCATTAAAACCAAATCTGTGCGATTAAGGTGCTTGCTACTGCTGCATAACTTGTTGTGGTATCGGTAGAGAGTATAGAAACCCGTTGTGCATTCTGCTCAATATCAATGTAGCAATACTCAGACTCCGAACACATTGTCCGGTCCTTGGTAAGTCCTCGTCGAAATTGTTGCAAAGCGACGGAATGTATTGATTTTATGCAGTTATTATATCCTTTGACTACCGCAGTTGATACATTTAGCGACGTTTAAAACGCCGATATGTACTTCAGCATTGTGGCATTATGTGGGCCGAGTCTTCGCTAGATATCGTGTACATTAATATAGGGCATAGGCTATCACTTAATTGAAAGATAGGGTTGGAATGAGCAATATGACGTCACGTGACTTCACGAGGTTCACGTTCGTGTTCACACAGAACCTATCAAAAAGGTTCGCGTTCACACGAACCTGAACCTTTCAGAGGTTCACACCATCCCTAGTTGACACCTTGTAAAGTTGTAATACGACGGGTAACATGCAAAAATGATTGCCAAGTGCATAAAAATCAGCCATCTGCACTGCAACGGGGGACTGGAGAGTAGACAATACTATAAGGCCCACCATATTATCAGATTAATTTACTAAAACACATTACCAATTGTGCCATGCTTGCCACTGTTTCGGATACTTGACGAGATTGATCGGAGTATCTCGGATTCTGGGATTGTGGTCTTCGGAGTCGGAGGGAGTTTTCCTCAGACACTAAAGTTGTCGGAGGGATTCGGAGTATCGAAAAGCACTATCCGTTCATCACTGGATTGTCTGTATCGAAAATTATATTGCGTGTAAATTTATTGCAAGTTTGTAGTAGAATGACTGAAAAAACGGTCGTTTTTCCGACTCGGCTCCAAAAATACACACTTACGCACACTTCACATACTTCATTGAATTTTCCGTTGGTTGACTAAAAAAAGGTCAACTTTCTGACTCAACTCCCGAAAGACCCGTCGGAGCGTTACTTGAGTATTAATTTACTGCATCTCAGTTGAATTATAACACACATTTAACCCAAATATTCTAAAAAGAGGACAAATTCTCAAAAAAGAGGACATTTGGGCGTACTCCGACGACACTTCTAAAAATGTCCAAAAAGAGGACAAATCCTTGTAAAAGAAGGCGTATGGTAACCCTAGGCAACACATCATCATGCCATAACGTACCTCGTCCGTCAACTAAATCTTTCAATATTGCTGTTGTCGAGATTTATTTGTAATTAATTTAATTGTAGTTAGTGCTTTACACGGGTTTCTCGAGATCAGTATTTCTTAACCTTGGCTCCAACGCGCCCCCAGTGGACTATTTGGATTTTGAAGATGGATAAAATACTCGGGGGCGATATTGAGGAAGTTCGGACGCTGAGGGCGCCGAATATAAATAGCGTACCCAGCAGTAGATGGTGTAGATCCCCGGTTCGCAAACGTTTTTCGACAAGCCTGATGATAGGGAAAAATTACGCGCCCCGTTATCTACATATCAAATATAATAACAACATAGCAGCCAAAATGTTTGCAATCCTAACTCATAGTTTGAAGGCCTGGAAGGTTATCACTGTTAAGAGACCTCTCAAATATGAAATCCGGACTATGCACATAACAGTAAATATGAGCTGGAAGAAAATCGCGGGGAGCGCCAACAAAGATTCAGTTGGATATTTTGTCAGAAATAACCATGTGCAATGCATATACAGACATATTTTAGCGATTTTTGTCTTTTCTGACTTGGGCATGTGTCAAAGTTACCTGACCAAGAGCTAAATCAAAAACCAATGGTGCCGGTCGTGCGCCAATCAAGCGTTGCACTTCTTAAGCGGACAAACAATCATTGTCTTCGGTTCGCAGGTATTCGGCAAGAGAAAAATCCGATTGATGACTTTTTTACTGCCACAAAATGAACTTCTTAAGAGTGGCATTCTACAACATGAGTCCTGATCGAGTATACTCAGAGTGGCTTCGATTTTAAATTCTCGCTTCTTAGATTCAAAAGGCATACTCTACAGGGCATATGACATGACTTTATGAGAAAATATCTTATTCCTCCTTAACTTTATCTCCTTCTATACTAGGGTGGAGTGAAAATGACTTTTTTTTTCAAATCGAAAAAAGGGCTTCCTCAATCCTGACAAATGACCTAAAACTTCAATTAAAAGTGACTTCAGGGTATTGCCCCCATTTTCCTGCCGGCAACCCCCCAATTTCTGCGCGTGGAAGGGGGGGGGGGTAAAATGGCCCATCTCGGCAACCGCTGGTCGTAGAGTCATGATATATAGCTTAAAATCTGCGGAAGCATCATGTTTCTATCTGTCTTAAGAAGAAAGTTTTCTCTATTGTGAACACAAAATGAGTTATAGCCAAAAAACAATATATACGCACATTTTCGTTGAAATTCAGCATTTATTCTGACGAATTGTGATCTGTCATCAGTTTTTTTGAAAAGAAAAGTAACACACTGACAATACCGAATATTGGGCCCATAATACAAATATATTCGCAACACAGTCCTTTTAAAATCGGTTCAAAACATCATAATGAAACACTCACATTTAACGACTTATTGAAAATGCATTCTTGTGTAAAGTTTTTTCATCAGTTTACGAGACTTAATTTTTTGGCGAATGAGGCCGTCTCGTCTTTGAAATCCCGAAACTTGTGCTGATGCTTCTGTTACGAGCTTTACATGTCGTTCCACTGTTTGATTGTGGCATGGATGAAACAAAATCAGAGGCTTCTCGCGGCATTCTTCCAGCTCTGCATCAGTTAAGTGCTCAATCGCTGGAGGAAGTTGTTGATAAGGTTCAATATCAACCAACTCGTGGTATGCCTTTGCTTCCAAGTTCAACTTTGGGACACAGAATAAACGAATAGGACCGCAGTTCAATTGGATGGAACTGCTATGACTCTCAATGTCCATAAGTGAATTTTGTTCAGCGGCATGTTTTCGAATCGCCAGCACCTTGGTCACACCCAATTGGAAAAAAACTACGTGGAAGTGTATCATGTTGGCCAGTTACTCAATTCAAAAAGCTCTCGCCACCACTTATGGCCTTTCCAAAGCTCCCATCGGAAATTGTGAATGACTTAAGTAAGGACCAGTTATATGCTTATAAATGTGCTGGGCAATTATTCAAGGAAATGCTGATGATGATCTGGCTTATTTGGAGGTTGGACCAGTTGTGCATTCAAGATGGCTAACTTTAGGATGCAGTGCAGAGTTTTACGGTATTATGTAACAGTTGTTGAACCGACTTTGAACCTGGAGATTCTGGTTCGTTTTTGCCTTGAAGTATATTTTCCGACTTGGTTTGAGATCAAGCGAAACAAACATATAACACATGGATCCAGAAACTTCTTCAACTTGATTCAGCAGGTTATGAATTTCTCTGACCGAAACGTTCGAAAAACTGCTTTGAATGTGGGGATAAAAAACGGTTATTTCGCACATCCCGAAAATATTATGATTGCAATGCTGGCAGATGATAATGAAGACATACAAAATGAGGGTGTGACCAAGGTGCTTGTGTTTCGAAAACATGCCGCTGAATAAAATTCACTTGTGGACATTGAAAGTCATAGCAGTTCCAACCAATTGAACTGGGGCCCTATTCGCTTATTCTGTGTCCCAAAGTTGAACTTGGAAGCAAAGGCATACCACGAGTTGGTTGATATTGAATCTTATCAACAACTTCCTCCAGCGATTGAGCACTTACTGATGCAGAGTTGGAAGAATGCCGCGAGAAGCCTCTGATTTTGTTTCATCCATGCCACAATCAAATAGGGAACGACATGTAAAGCTCGTAACAGAAGCATCAGCACAAGTTTCGGGATTTGAAAGACGAGATCGTCTCTCAATTGCCAAAAAATTAAGTCTCGTAAACTGATGAAAAGATTTGACACAAAAATGCATTTTCAATAAGCCGTTAAATGTGAGTGTTTCATTATGATGTTTTGAACCGATTTTAAAAGGACTGTGTTGTGAATATATTTTTATTATGGACCAATATTCGGTATTGTCAGTGTGTTACTTTTAGTTGCAAAAAAACTGATGACAGATCACAATTCGTCAGAATAAATGCTGAATTTCAACAAAAATGTGCGTATATATTGTTTTTTGGCTATAACTCATTTTGTGTTCACAATAGAGAAGACTTTCTTCATAAGACAGATAGAAACATGATGCTTCCGCAGATTTTGAGCTATATATCATGACTCTACGACCAGCGGTTGCCGAGATGGGCCATTTTACCCCCCACGCGCAGAAATTGGGGGGTTGCCGGCAGGAAAATGGGGGCAATACCCTGAAGTCACTTTTAATTGAAGTTTTAGGTCATTTGTCAGGATTGAGGAAGCCCTTTTTTCGATTTGAAAAAAAAAGTCATTTTCACTCCACCCTATTCTATACGCACTCTGCAAAATAGCCTGGCAGACAGACCATAAAAGCATCAGTTAACACCAACAGCATTCACCAGCTAATCCTAATTCTGAAATGATCGGTGCAAGTTCCGGTATCAGTCATACAATAGCAACTGTGCAATGTGTGCATGGATAGTACGAAGCTTCTATGACATTTTAAATGACATTATAATTATTGATTATCGCCGTAGTTGAAACGCCCCCCAGTTAGAGAACCACTGGTGAAGATTGTAGATTGACCATAACAATACCAATGTCCGACGTTCCTGTTGCTTAATACCTTGCCTTATAAATATGCCAAGGCAATTAAACTTCCGCATGTATTGAAATATCCCTTTACACCAGGGGTTCTCAACCCGCGGCCCGCGGGCCGCATGCGGCCCGCAGTGGTTTATTTTGCGGCCCGCGACATCCTCCATTATGAACACAATTATTCTACTGGCATTTCATTGTTATATATTAATTCAGTTTCTCAGCTCTCTTATCGCACCGTCTCTGTTTCGTTTGATTATGATAATTCTTTGATGCGTCCCGGTTTCTTGATATATGCTCGGGATTGGATTCTTATTGTTTTGAATTGGTATTCGGCTCGACTCGAGTTAAAGAGAATTCCGCTGCGTAGTACAGTTTTGAAGAATGTTTCACTCACCGCGTATGGTTTGAACAGAAACAAGAACAGGTAGCGGGAAATGCAACGGCGAAAACTGGGTTTATAACTCTGCGTGCAACAATGAATTTGCTCTCTCAGATACAAATGGAAACGCGATGTGTCATATTTGTCGAAAATCAGTTGTCATAATGGTACGTAGAAGCAGAAAATGATACCACGGGAGCTTCTTCTTGATACATATCGGCTACTCTTAAGAAAAAAACGTTGCTGGCTAGGTGTCAAGCCCATCAATCCTAATTTTGAGGCACTGTTAAAATTGCCGACGACGTTGAAGACGCAACGTTCAAAATTACTTGGAACGGGGCCTACGATATCGTACATCGAAGGCCCGCTTGGAATATCGCTAAACCCAAGAAATCTACCAGACAATTTCAATAAAACTTTAATGTACTGTGCGAATATTCGCTGTTTCCGGAACTTAGCAGCAAGGACAACATCACCTGACAAATTTAGAAGCTAAATTCAGTTGTGAAATTCAACCGTGGCCAGGAGAGTAACAACAATCTTTTGACGCATGTTCTGAAACGCGTTGCGGCGCAGAATACTTTAGCCTAGCATTGGACGAAGCCACCGACTCCACAAACATTGCATAGCTGATTTCGCTCAGAAATGACACCGAACGCCAGACGTCTTCTTATATCACTGAAAACTCAAAGTGATAATGGCCTGACAAACGAAAAAGTTACCATAATATTAAGCTTTCTCACTCGAACATTGAAACAAGGGGTTCGGTTCGCTGGTTGAAGGTTTGCACATTGCACGTACCGAGTTGGCAACGAACGCAATGCACGCTCCATGGAGAGATTCACTTGCGCCGCTGAAATATGACATATTCTCACAAGAGACAGCAACTGCAAACTCACGAAGGCTGTCCATTAAGGCTTTAGAATTCATAAAAATCTTCTAATGCCGGTATACGACTGGTAAATAGGCTGCAAAAGCCTAAATTTAATAGTAGCCCACAAATGCACGGTAATAATGGTCTGCGGCCCGCGACGTTTTTTGCTGTTAAAATGTGGCCCGTGATACAAGGGAAGTTGAGAACCCCTGCTTTACACTATACCACGTAAATTATGAACAAAGCACTAATCAGTAATAAAAAAAAGGTCATAGCATGGACACTGTCGATTGCGGAAAATTCGATTAACACAAAACATGTTTGCACGTACAGACAAACCCAACTGGTCATTCGCAATTGCATGACTAATAATCTCATACGTAGGTAGGCTACAACGCTACGGATAATTCAACGCATTTTCGTCGATGTGGTCTCAAGTAGTATTGCACGAAGACTGATTTAAAGTTTGGAATTTCACTATCACAAAAAATCAACATGGACTTGCAGCATATCAAGATTACCTTCTGCACTAGATCTTGGGATTCAACTACTGTAGTTTACGCTGTACGCATTTTACCCATCTCCTAGTTTTTGTCAGGAGTCAGAGTCACGTGTTTAAATCGACTGTGCAATGGTTAATAAATAGGATTTGTATCAAATCTCGATACAAAACTGTATGTATACACGTCTTTTGCGGTATGTCACACAGGAATGTACAAATTGTACGGGAAAATAAAACTTATTTCGCAAACATTGCAGCTGTAATATTCGCAATAAAGACAAATGCCACATCCTGTAACATCACGGGAACATCTGACTTATAACAATGGACATATACGAGGAATTTGCTTATTGCAACAGCATTAACGATTGGGGAGATTGATCTTGTTAATTTCATATTAGATTAGCCGATACATCTAGTTCAATGGACATACGATGGTATCAAATCATCATTTGACTATACGGGTTGTTGATGGTCCTTGATTTCTAGATCCATAGGCACAAAAACGTTGCTTTGTACTCAAGTTTAAACGTAGTTTGAAAACGGATTTTGAATTACGATTCAAAAGTAGGTTTGTGTTCATAGCAAGTCAGTGTGTACGGACTGCAATACCCATATCCCATATTTATAATCCCTTCTATCTATTACGCATAACAGACATGATTGCCGGTCTCTGTGTCATCTGATAGCAAATACTTTCCGTTTGTATAGTTTTAGGAGTGGGTCGTTAACTGATCACTATTTATAGTAATGAAGCTCTAATTATCGAAGAAATCATACCGGAAGCAAATTAGCTGATAGTATGGGTGCCACGATCCGAGGACTTCAGATTCAAGCAGAGTCGCTGCAGCGGTTGAACAAACGGGCTCGTATAAAATAGTCTGCGCTTCAAGTCAAGCGCGTAGCAGGCGGCAACGTATTATCAGCAAGGAAAAAATGTAAAATTGAGTACGATGTAAAAATATAAAAAGATTGAAAAATAATTGATCGATCCCGGAATATTTACATCCCGCCGCCACCGAAGGCCGGGTTTTCGAAGGTCGCCGACGGGTTGACAAATACCGGGTTAATGTCCTGCGAAATGAAAAGACCCAAGTCAAATAATGAAACGATGACTGTCCCATGCTCCAAAGTATATGATAACAACATGCCGATCGTTCGGGATATCAGCCCCGCTTCGTACTTTACACAATACTCCACAGCACAACACCAAATCATAAAAAAACTGCAAGCCGTTTCTCAGGCATGCGGATTGTAGTAACATCACAAGACACCGGCTAATCAAAGCAACACCAAAACCAAGCCGTATCAAACGCGTTTCCTCGAATCGAACCAAGCCAGGGGTCCTCGATCAGAACGAACTTTGATTTGATACGAACTGAAAATAATTTTAGTTGTTTCTTTGCGATTCGGAATATAATTCAATTTTTGAGTTTTTGCGGATGCCACGATCCTAATTCTAATCTAATTCGGAAAAGCGTTAAGGAAAGTTGGTACTGAAGTATAATACTCAATAGTCATCGTAGACCCCGTACTGAGGATCAAGAACAGTGCATTTTGTTTTTGAAACATACCCGTAAATAGAGTTTCATACCGTGATGGTTGAGGAAAACATTTAGTATTTTCTATCTAGTTTTTTTCCTCCTTTGATGCAGATGCGTTCGGTAACGAAGTGCTCATATTGCCTAATTTCACTGAGTACTCGTGTGGTTATGCTTTAGACCAGTGATTCTCAACCGCGGCTCTCCGAGCCGCATGCGGCTCTCGACTGCTCTCCGTGCGGCTCTCACTAACGATGTGAAATCATTGATGCTTCTACGGAAATTCTAATTATTCATGATCATAAATAAATCGCGCCTTCAACACAACAAATGTACGTTTATGTTCACGTTTACTGACGCGAAGGTCATTCCCTGATCACAATAGAATCCTACGTAATACAAGTTGTACGGGTTGTGACGTAACATTACCGATAGTAATTTCGGTAGGCTTTAAATCCGAACCTTTACTGCTTTACTGAAGGCTCTGACCGTCTGACCTAAGCCTAATCAGGTGTCTGTAATGAGACGGGCGAAGTTTATTTCGCTCGAGACGGCGGCTCATATTAGAATACGGGTGACAAGAGACTCGGTCAATAAGACAATCAACGTTTGGGGTAACTGCAGGTACTTTATTTTCTTACTCTTTGCTTTGATCTTGATAGCGTTAGAAAATATCGGAGACTTTGGTTCAATGATAATGTCAGGTTCAGATCAACCTGCAAAGAAATCTCGCACCCTTGTGCAAGAAAATCGGGCCTTTCAAAGTGAATGGGAAGAGGCGTATTTTCAAATTGAGGAAAACGGCAAAGCGAAATGCCTTCTGTGCCCTATAATAATAAACGGTGTAAAATCTTTCAACGTTAAGAGGCATTATAAAACACATGCGGGAAAATACGACGTCTATCAAGGTGAATCAAGGAAACGGAAGTTAGAATGTCTGAAAGCAGAGCGTAGCAAACAAGGAAAAATGTTTTTTAAAAAAAAAGAACCCGAAGAGGTAACAATAACATCATATAAGATCAGTCATCTATTGGCCAGCAATATGAAGCCATATTCTGATGGCGAAATTACGAAGCAGGCTATTGTTTTGTTTACCGAAGACAATTGTTCTCCTGCCATTCAGCAGAAAGCTAAAAAATTGCAGCTTAGCAATGATACAGTAACGCGTCGTGTCGATTGCATATCCCAAGATCTGCATGAGCAACTTATTCACAAGTCGCAAGATTTTTCTTACTACTCGCTTGCTCTTGACAGCACTAACGACATTACCGACATAGAGCAATTAGCTGTATTCATCCGGGGAGTCATGCCAGATTTCAAGATTTGCGAGGAGTTTCTTACTTTGCGATCTATTCATGGCACAACGAAGGGAACCGACATGTTTCGTGAATTTCATGCTACTCTTCAAGAAGCGCATTTAGACCCATCGAAATTATATTCATTGGCGACAGATGGCTGCCCAGCAATGCTCGGCAAAAATCTAGGTCTTCAAGGACTCGTCAACAAATGGCGTGCTGAACAGAATCTTGACGCTGTGACTTGGCAACACTGCATTATACACCAGGAAAGTCTTGTTGCTAAATCATTAAAGATGTCCAATGTGACAGATATAGTAATATCGACCGTAAATTGGATTCGAGCAAACGCACTTAACCATCGAAAATTCAAGGCTTTTCTCACCGATATTGATGCTGACCATGGAGACTTGATCATGTTCACCGCTGTACGATGGCTAAGCCGAGCTGCATGCCTCAAAAGATTTTACGCGCTACTTCCTGAGATTAAAATATTTGTCGAAGGAAAGAAAGACATCCCTCAGTTGGGAAACGAACACTGGGTTGCTGACTTGGCGTTCATGGTGGATATTACCTCACACCTGTCGTCACTAAATCGGAACTTACAAGGAAATAACAAGCTCTGTCACGCCTGGTACGGGACAGTGTCTGGTTTCATTGAGAAATTGTGTCTTTGGAGAAAGCACCTAGAGGAGGGTGTTACGACACATTTTGTAACGCTTTCAAACCACCGACAGAATGGATCATTCAAAACATATGACCAGGTTATTAGTACCTTGATTGACGGGTTTAAACGTCGAATAGAGGGAATGCATCATTCCGTACCCCTGATGAATATATTTTCAAACCCAATGGCAGTAGATGCCGCCACTGCCCCTGATATTTTTCAGATGGAACTGCTGGACTTGCAGTCCGATATAGAATTGCGACTGTTGTTTCAAAGCAATGGACTCCTTGAATTTTGGGGTGCTGTTCCTGAAGAAAAATACCCCAACCTGATAGCTAACGCATCGAAGAATGCCTGCATGTTCGGTTCAACCTATGTATGTGAAGCCCTTTTCAGCAAATTAGTGAGGATCAAAAGCAAATATCGCAACCGATTGACTGATCGTCATCTGAAACAGCTCTTGTGCACATGCAGCTTCCTCCACGATGAAACCTCGTTATGACAAACTTGTGAAAAATCAAATTCAATTTCAAGTTTCGCACTAAGTTGCAAAATAGATAGTGATCACCACAGATTTAGCGTCACGCCTTGTTCATCCAAACTCAATTCACATGCTCTCGGAACTCAGAAAGATTGTGGATTAAGTCTCAATAAACATGTTGTGACGCTAAATCTGTGGTGATCACTATCTATTTACTATCTGGAAGAATGTAAATTGTAAATCATCCGCAATCGGCTTCAACGGTGAAGGGTATACCTCGGTATACCATCGGTGAAGGGACGTGGCTGGGTAACGTCGTTTCGGAAGTTGTCCGTATGGGGAGTGCCCGCTGTCACAGTGTCGTCTGGGGAAATTGTCGTATTTGTTTTGGCCGTCGCTGTTTGAGCCAATCGCGGTTTTGGCCGTCGCTGTTATGGCCGTCGCTGTTGTGGCCAGTCGGTGTTTTGGCCGTCGCTATTAAGGCCGTCGCTATTTTAGCCGTACACCATTTCGTTGATACCATTTTTGATGATATTTTTCTATTCTCAATAAATTACGTTATTCGTGCCATCATGCGGCTCCCGACAGAGTTGAGGTTCATAAAATGGCTCCCACAGTGAAAAAGCTTGAGAACCACTGCTTTAGACTTAACTAGACACTTCTACTTGACAGTCTATTGGGAAAAATATCGAGCTTTTAAATTTGGGAATGTGAAAAGTCGAACATATAATTCAGGGCCGAGATAGCCACACTTTTATGAGTGAAATTATCATAAGGACCGAGCGAAATTGCCAACGATATCGCGATAACTGAATATAGTTAGGCGAATCGCACCTACTTGTAGTGTGATTAATCATTTTGCGTTAGTCATCAACTATCACCTAATGCAGGGCTGGAAAGATACGGCCCGCGACGGAATTTGAGCGGCCCGCCGACAGTCTCCGATCTTACATATGGTAATGATGGTAAAGATAGTTCTTTGTTTCCTTTGTGTTTTTTGACTCCTCGTTTTCTGTTTTAGTCACGTGACAAGCATGTTATGTTAGTCTTATACCTTGGCTCAAGCCGGAAAATATGCCTTGGTGAAATTTGCGCTAATTAGCGGGACAATTAAAGGCGAACGGGCACTAATAACAGTGATTGTTAGTTGGCGTCACTGAATTAATCCAAGTTCGCCCACTTGAGAAAGATGGCCACGAAATTACTGTTTTTGTTCGGGTTTACATACGTTTTTGAGCAAACATTTTCGGCCATTAACATTAACAAGACAAATCTGCGTTCAAATCTGAGATCGACCCGCTGACAAGCTAATCTGTGATGAGTTGCAGAATTTATGAACCAACAAATGAACCGCAGCCATAACTTTTGTAATGACAGGCCAGTAAATGTCAACGTGGGCTTATAGACGGAACATTTGCCTTCAGTTGACAATTCTTTACCGGATATTTTCATTTCTTACGCCATTATTGACCGTGGTGCAAAAGAGCAACAGGTGATAAGAGCCAATTTTTTTCTTTTAACAAGCAACAACAACAACCTACACGCTTCATCCAGCTAATCTTAATTCAGACACAACATAGATCAGGGTAAATAAATATATCTTCAAAGATGGGTTGTTACGAAGTCTCAAAGTCCCGAGGCATAAGGTCATCGTACTTTTATAACCGATTTCAAGTTGGGGTGCAAAGGGTCAAGTTCGGGTCGTAATGTTGAGACTCGAGTCCGAGTCATAATCGTGTTGTTTATTACTGTTCCGTATGGACTTCAAGTAGTGTTCAACTCATCTTTCACAACTCTTTGGTGACATCAAAGCGTCGCATTCATAATGTACTCTTGTGCTTTTACTCGTTGCTTCTACTTCTACTTGAGTGCTAGCAATGAATATTTCGAAGATCGAGTCATATCACTGGATTTAGTCGTGCGCAATTGTTCAATTACAAGTCGGAGAAACATACACAAAGTCATGCAATTCGAGGCGACCCATTTTCCATATTTAAGAAAGAGTCAAAAAAATTTGCGTCAAGTCGAGTCGCCTAAAAATTGCAACGCAACCCTGATGTGAAGATCGCACCTGTTTGTTTAAATGTCATCATTAGTGCTTTTATGTCAGCCGCGGAAACGCGTATTGGAATTTCGAACGTAGTCACGACAGATTTATTACTAAAAGTCTTTGCGACCCCTAAACCAAATTTAGTTTTCGACACTATTTAGGCCTATACCTGATCCCCTTTCTGGCCTTTCATTTCCTGCTTTCGGTGTAGCTTCTAAATCAGGGCTGGCCAACCTTTTCAGCCAAAGGGCCACATTCGATTGACGAACTGTTGCGCGGGCAACTACCCGCGCTAAGCGCGAACATTTTTTGAAGTTCACAGGTCAATAATATTGTCACCTGGCTATATTGCGGGCCTGCTGTATATCGCTGGGCTCAGTTTGCAAGGACTGGGCTATTGGCGTCTTGACATATCGATATCGAAAGTTTCGACAAACATGTGTCAATCATTTTGTGCCTAGGTTTCATAGTCGACGGTCTTTCTGCGAGCGCAAACGCAAAGTCGCGTTGAACGACACTCTGTCTCGTAATCGCGAATATACTTGGATTCAATCTGATACATTAGGCGTTCTTTCATATTCACGAAGGGGCAACAATATTAAAAGCAAGAAATCGAGTGACAACATGTTGCGCGAAGCGTGTGGAAAATTTTGACTTCTGATAAATCTATCGCAAATTATTCTGCTTTATCGTAGTGTAGGAAGATCTACCAATATGTGACTGGCTCATGGATCTGCCAATGCGTCGGAACTGATGTTTTAGTCATCACATCTCAAGTGTTGCGGCCAGACTAATCAAATTTTTGGTTGGCCTCACAAGTTCACAATCTGTGCAATTCATTTTTGATAACAATGGAAATTTCGGAAATTACTTCGCGGGCCACTCAAAACCTTCTCGCGGGCCACATGTGGCCCGCGGGCCACGGGTTGGCCGGCCCTGTTCTAAATACATGGCAAATATAGCTACTTCCACGTGTAATGACGTTGAAAATTTTGGCATTACCACTATCATCTATGCTTGCGACCTCTTGCAATATGAAATTGATATTGTGGCACCGCCTTCTGAGTCTTTTAAATAGAGTTCAAGTCCTGATAATGTTTTCCCAATCCTGACTACAACACGTGAAATGTCAAGCAAGTGCGAAAACAGTAAAAGCAAGGGAAGGAAATTGGTAAAATCACCCACTTAAGTCTACCAGAAACACTAATGTACTTTTCTATAGTTATTACCCTGATATCTAACATTATTCCGTGCTCTCAAGCAACGGAGGGAAAATATTATAGCGACCAAACAGCTGAAACACACGGACATGTTAGAATTTCGTGAATATATTCATGTATATTTTGCCAATTATCCCCATTTAAACCTCAATCGCTCCAGACCGAAGTTAATTAGAGACCGACTGGCACACCAGTTCAGCTTGTTACTTCTTTACGTGCCGCAGGTTGCGCAGTCCATATTTTATTTTCTATTTTACTCGTTTAGAACGCGATCACATGTCTTTCGAAGTCTTAATATATGTTATTTCCTGCGTTTACTACTGACCTCTTACGTTTTCGACTTGATATACTTAAAAGACTGTACTATAGGCACCTGAGAGATTCACCGCCAAGGATTGTAAATTCTAAGAAGTTATACCATAGTTGTAGAACCTATGACAACGGGTTTCCCAGCTTTACTCTGAACAACGGGCCTACTTGTGATCAGACATGGGGTGATTACTTCATGAATGTAATCGATGCGATTACGATTACTTCTGAATCACGCGATTACGATTACGATTACGATTACAGCAAAATCAGGAAGTAGTCGATTACGATTACATTGGAAAAATAATCACGATTACTCACGATTACACTTATTTTGCTTTTCAGAAGCAATCTTAAAAGATATTTGGAAGGCAATATAAGGATTGCGACAGAAGGCTTAAATTGTGATAACATCTTTCTTTATAGATGACACGTCATTTGCTTGTTACGTCATAATGGGACCATTATCCAACTTGGGGGATGATTTATCGCACCCACCGATTTGCATACTTTTCACGTCCGTAACTGCCGCACCCCAAACTTCTCAATCGGGTGGGGAACGAGCTCGACAGGGACTAAAAAGTAGGGATGGTACGAACCCCTGAAAGGTTCAGATTTTTGTGAACGTGAACCTTTTTGAAAGGTTCTGTGCGAATGCGAACGTGTCGCCACGTGTCGTCATATTGGTAATTCCAACCTTGCAGCGGTGAAGCGATATATAAATGTACCATGTACGTACACGATACATAGCGGCGACTCAGGCCACATTAAGCCGCAATACTGTGTAGTACATGCTGACTTTTTAAAAGTCACAAAATGTATCAGCTGAAGCAATCATATGCTATAAGATAACCTCATAAAATCAATATCTTCCGTCGCTTTGCCGACAATTTTGACTGGGCTGGCAAGGGAATATAAGCTTTCGTCTTAACGGACGAGGACAGACCGGACAATGTATTCGGTGTCGGACTATTGCGACATTAATGTTGAGAAAAGTGAAAAACTGGATTCTATATTTGCTACCGATATTACCCAATAAAAATGTTATACAATAGCCAACACCCTAATCGCACAGATTTGTTTTTTTTTATGATACAATAAACAAATGAAATCAAGATGGAGACCGTACACCTGCTGGATTTTTTACATTAGACAACGACGTATTCTTTATATAAATTTCAATATTGGTTGAATAAGCATCACTCACTGACTACATACATGTAGCCTACTGTATTTCGTTCGTGATGTTGTATGATTGTGGGTGAAGCTCACAGCATAGAGTTAATAAATATTCACAATCGGATAGCTGAATATTTCGAGCAAACCATTATAACAAAGCAAGGAACATTTTAGAGATTAGCAAGTCGTATGATCGTTTAGTGTTGATTTTTTATGCTATCTGCGCCTTGCATAGAGCAGCCTGAAGTTGAAATGCAAATAATTTAAACCAAGATGTGATAATGAGGTGGAAAAATTGTGATACATGAGAAAAGTCCACAGTGCAGAACTTACCAAGTTTCGTTTGTGAACGTGAACCTCTAGATTTCTGAGGTTCACTCACAGTACGCGAACGTGAGCCTCACATTCACACCATCCCTACTAAAAAGTTTTTCGTAAATCAACATAAATTATAGAGTTTTTTTTTTTGAGAGATTTAATTTACTTAAAACTTTTCTTCGAGGTTTGCGATTTTTGGCTCTAGATAGCCTGATTTTGAAATGCATACGTCTCCCCCCAAGAAAAAAGCATGCCTGATTCATAGCAGTAGGCATTTTGGTGCTGGTAATTACCGCGCCACGACACTCCAAAAGACATATGCAATTTCGACCAACATGCGACTTCACGAAGTGTGCTACCAAAGAAAGACCTCGGCTGAAACTTTAGGTATGGGTCCATTGTCAATAGCCACGTTGGATGGACGTGACAAATAGTCCTGTCCTTCCAATCAGAGCCCACAATACAAATGTCATCCCTGAAACCCCCACAGAGGAATGAAGAGATGACAATTTATGTGTGCGTCTCACGAAAGTTTTAGTCTGATACGTTTGGGCGACTATACAATATCTTTTGATTATATAGCAGACGGGAGGTAACGAAACTACATACAATAAAGTAATTTTAACAACATAAAAGATGTTATAATTATGAATTACGTGCTCCCAGCCCTAACGGTAAATGTGATCATCAGGGGCTGATGGAGGATTACAAATGAATAGTATTATAATGCGATTACCAATACTACTGTAGAGATCCAGTCATCAACCTGAAAATTGACCACCCTATCGGGCCCAAGTCCAACGTATGTGGAGGGGGACGAATTGTTGTTATGGTCCTGATTCTATAGCTACAACCCACGCGGATGGCTATGGCGGCAGATTCAAATGTTGAGTAGAGAATTGCGAAATAGCGATTGGCGCTCGTTTCAAGTACAGTCGTATGAGTAAAAGATAAAGTGAACATAAAATTCTGCCTTCCACTTAATACAGGCACAGCAAGCTGACGTTACGAGAAACGGCAAAGAATGGCATGGTCATGATATATATCAGCAGCTGTTGGCTTTAATACTTCTTTGTGGAAATCATAATGTTTCATTTGACGAGTACAAAATTTCAAATCTTTGTCCGGTGTACTTACGCACGTACAGAGGCCTACTGCTCGCCAAGCAAGAACGGTCCAACTGCGATTTTAACTAAGCATAACCAAACATAAATACATGAATTACTATTTGAAATTAGACAGAGTGGTGATTATTATCCTGCTGCAAGGTAGTGGCGTCTGGGGTGTATTGATAACCTGATATACAGCATGGCGAGTGTTCTTACAATTAGCCTGCACTACAATCTACAATGTACAGTGTACACTGTACAGCGAGTACCTATTTACTAAGTGTTGAGTGGATACTTCTTACGCATTGACGAGCAAAGCTAATACTTCTGACGTAATAATGAGCAGTCTTGTTTGGAAATCAAACGTTGATGCTACCAATAAAACTGGTGTAATATCTCCTCCTTGTTCACAAATTTTCAGTTTATGTCATATAGTCCTCGTACAAATAAAAAGTAATCGTTATTTGACAAAGAAATCGATTGGATATGTGAAGTATTATTATGATTATGATTACTTCGGATTTTTTTCGAATGTAATCGATTGCGATTACGATTACTTCAAAATGCTGTAATCGTCGTAATCGATTACGATTACTAATCGCGATTACCCCATGTCTGCTTGTGATTCATAGACTTATTCGCTGTAGTAATCCATGCTTCAGTACTTGACATAATTCAAGGCGGACCCCTGCTGTTTTTTGAAGTGGCGAGATGGTGTATATTGGTATAATCCACAGCTGGATTGGGTTGCGGGTTCGTGTCCAACCGAGATCGACTCCAGAATTCCTACCAAAGTGCTGGAGGTTTATCTACGCTCCTCCTCGCCATCTCATCCGCGCAGGCGGTGTCTTATAAAAGCCTAAAAGTGGGCCGTGGTAGAAGTCGGCAGCTGCGGCATAAAATGGAGAACATCGGCCTGGCGTAAATGATGATAATAGTCGATAAGCACCATATACCACAAACAAACCTGACTTCTTCGCTGTAGTAATCCATGCTTCAGTGCTTGACATAATTCACGACGATCGTATAATTCACTTATACCCGAGGGCCCTCTGGTGTTAACCTATTTAACAGCAATCAATACGAGATTGCGTTCGCACTGAAAGGATTGTCCTATCACATCTGGAACGATGCGGGATATAAATTCCACATCGATGACTAAGCTACAAATCACCGGATTGCTTGTAGTATTTCATTGCGGTAGATATAATTTATCCCGATTTATTCAGTGTGGCGAGTTGGTTCAATGCGGAGCTTCAATAACCGTTCTTATGTTGTGACACAAGATAGTATCCGTGGAAACACGAATGACGATGGACTATATTCGAAGTGTTCGAGTTTACAGTTGAGCATCCTGTAGTCCCCACAACGCATACGCATGTCCAATACCGCGTCACCACATCAGAGGGGATAAAAATAAGTCAACTTTATCGTCATGTCCAGCAGTTTAGAACTATTCAACCAATCAATTGTTGTATTTTTTGCCAATGTCATTGTTTGTATACAAAGGCGTTTCTAAAATAGAGCCCTATGATTCGTAATTTTATGGATTATGTATTAAGTTAATATTGAAGCATTCCACAACTGAATGGATTTGAAGGTAACGCTTTGGGGTAATTTGATTATTCCGTCCGCAACCGATACAAGATTTGAATTCGAATCACGATCCATCATAGTGTGTTTGACATCACTGATTTACAAAAAAGAGGTTTCCGTGAACATGTCTTCTACGGGTTTCCGATTCCTGTGAGAATACATGGACGCGCAAACCGACATTTTAGGACTAGGTTGGGGAATAAAAGCATTCATAGAAACCGAAAAAGTGATTTGCATCAGACACCGCAGATCAGTGGGTCGCATCTCACAAGCCCTCTATGATAACCATACACAGCCTGTCTCAAACGATAGCTGTAGTGTCGCAATGATTACGAAGATGGTCTACAGATTTCAAAATAGAATTTGCGTCAGAAACTTTGATGATTGATGTAGGCAAATTATAGGTTGCTGAATCCGATCATGTGCTCAGAATTGCTCCATCACGTGAGATGTTATTGCTGTAAACTTTGGTCAGTTTCTTGAATTGATCAATCTCGATTGTGGTTGGTGACATTACGGTGAGCCTATAACAGCAAAAGTTCAACTATTGTTCTTGAAATCATGTATGATGAAACCTGGGCTGGGCTGTTGTAAAACAGAACGACTGAGTTTTCGGTGAGATTTAGTCCAGTGCTTTTCAATTCTCTTTGAATCAGGACCTCTTTTCGACTTTTGACGAAACCATTTTTTTACTTGGAGCAGTTTTCATCCTTATATATCGTTATAGTTTTAAAGATTGTAGTTGGTAACTCCATACTTAACTTAGTCCCATCCGTTATCATTAAACAGCAGACTTGATCGGTCAATGCATTTTGTGACAGCACACTGCTTCTTCGTAAAACGTAAAAGTTTGTAAACAATAAACATATGATATTGTTCGTATATAATGTAGAAGAAAATTATGCACTCTGGTACATTACCCAAATGTGTGATCCTATATAAGCTTGTTTAATACATTAAAAAAGTCATAGGATATCTGCTTTCCCCAGGAATCAAACTGCTGATCTTGCTAACTTGAAGGCGTATGGTTATCATCCCGATTGTTATCCAGTTTGAATATACTGACATTTTATCGGAATCGAAGAAAGTGATTACTAAACTATTTTTCTTCTGGCTTATTTCCATGATATGAAGGCCTTTTGCATTGTCTATTATAGACAACCAGATGAATGGAGACTGTTTATTGACACATAAAACCCTGAAGTGCGTGTTACTTCTGAACAAATGTAAATATATGCATCGATTCCAGGACATCCGATTCGTTTCAACGTATATCATTCTGTGATACTTGAAAAGGCATTGGAAAAACTGAAGTATACAGCTTTATAGAACGATCATTAGTGGGAATAATGTGTAAATATAAAAATCATGAACTTTGGGACGGTAGGCCTACACAGTACACACTAAGTATAGGCTACCCTGTAGCCTATCTTCGCAGAACCAAATATGAGCATTGGTAAATTATTATTTATGTTTTTGAATGATCTCGAGCACTTGTGTTTGTGTTTGGCATGACAAAACGTCAGTTTTGAATATATTAACCTTTACATTTTCATGGAGGTGTCTGACTTGCCGTAATATTTTAGTATGTAACAGGGCGGTCACAGTGAGAACAAGTAACGCCTTACATTTCTACTCAATAACAAGTGGAAGTTGTACTTTGTAAGACATGCCAGAACTACTTCATGGGGAAGACGAAAATGAAAGGTCAGAAAGTACTAATTCAGTATGTGTTCAAGTATATTTGGTCGCAGGGGAGTCACATACTTTGAGCAGCTACTCGGAGGTTGCTACATACGAAATTGCCAGATGTGTCTTCTCGGCTGACAGAAAATGAATATACTGACACTGCCCATTGGTAGAATCTTAAAAAAATGTATTCAGTTGCCGTGATTCAGGGGTATTTGACTCATGGGTGTACTGCAGCCTTATCCTTAAACGACTTTCTAACCTTCAAAATTAAAATCGCAGGAGAAACTATTTTGTCAACCGTCAATTGGACCCACGGTTGAATACCACTGACCAGGAGCTATAATCTTTTACTTTGAAAATTACTCAAGTAAGCAATTCGTTGAAGCGATAGCAGACGATATATATAATGTTAAGATCTTGGTTGCTTTCACACCTTATTTAACGTCCATTTGCGAGGAGGTTTGCAAATTTATTTGCATCATGCACCGCAGATCAGTGACTCGCATCTCACGATTCGATTATGATAGGGTTGCCAATACGTCAGGAATTTCCGGAACACACTGCGGCAACATTGCCATTATGTTTATGAAATGTGTATTATTATTGTTGTCATGTCTATTCTTGTGTCTTACTGAGCAATAGACGTTAGTAGATGCGGTTTTGTAAAGTGATATGGTGTAGTCCGCAATTTCACTGTTAAAACTGCGTTCGGGAGGAAATTCTAAAATATGCCTAAATTTCCGGAATTTTGAAGGCTTGAAGTAGGCTCAAATTTTCTTCGTAAATGAACATAAATAATATCATTTTAAGCAATTTATGCTATTTGAAAATTATTACTTTGCAAGTGGACGTTAAATAAGGTGTGAAAGCAACCAAGATCAAGAAAGTAATTTCGAAAAGTAGTCGTGAATACACTATCGTGGACACTGGACCGTCCAATATTGGAAGCGGACATAACCGGACGGCCTAGAGCAGGGGTTCTCAGCCCTTTCTTGGCCGTGGCCCATTTTCCGATTTGAAAATGTGCTATGGCCGACCTCTTATACTAGAGTCATAATCCTGTTCATTGCGTGGTGATCGACGGCGCGGATATGCCTATTTCTCTAAAGTATGCGCATTTTCTCCTACTTTACTGATGATATTTAAATCTAAACCTCTCGGGACATGAAATCACGCGAAGCGCGACGAAAATGTTCAAGTTAAATAACTATCTTTCAACAAGCGACCAATGAAATAATTTTGGGCCCCTTCTAGCTCCCCCAATAGGGTTTGGGTGCGGTAGATCATAGGCTAAAACTGGTGAGTATTTTATGATCGTCCGCTGCTCCATTCGCGTCGCGAAACACAATGATCGAATCCCCGCATACACTGCGTCATTGGGATTTTGACTGCACTATTGTGGGGAATAATAGAATCATTTTGGGCCAGCTTCAAACAATTCATTGGTGAATGGGGTACTACAGAGGAGTGGAGAAAGATTTTTTAATATGCATGCTGTACCATGTACATTGTATGTCTCGTACCAAGCCAACTGAAGTTGCGATGTAAGAATATTCATTCCAATGATACAATCAATTCATGTGACTCTTACGTTATATACATTAATTTCCAGGCCGGACATTTTAAACCGAATCCAAAGATTAATGCGCTCCGATAAATCCTCAATCCATCATGATTCGTTGCGGTGGTGCAGTAGGCCTATACCTCCACCAGAAGTTGCTAATAATTTGCAATTATGGCTATTTTTATCTTGAAATAATACGACCTGCCGAAAGTACAGTAAACCTATACATCAATTACACTTCATTCCGAATTTATTGCACACCCCTTTCAACGACATATGACCCCGCCAGAATACTTGGTTACTTCAGCATTAGTTTCCAGTGATTATATACGCAAAATTATTTTAGTTGCTGTTAGCCGTAGGTTGTCATAACCAGTGGAAAAAGCCGCCGTTCCTCCCTTCCGTTTTCGACTTGAGCATGCTGACTCCATACGTACCACTACGTCTCATCAGAGTCAGATGAAAAGTTTTAAGTAGCCTACGTATAATTAGATAATATGAATATAATATTTTCTAGCGATTAACATCACAAATATTACTAAACTTACATTATTTTTAAAATTTTCTAAATAGCTTTGTGGCCCACCTCAAATGCTCTTGTGGCCCACCAGTGGGCCATGGCCCACCCTTTGAAAACCCCTGGCCTAGAGAGTGTTGTTACTTCCCAGGGAATTATATTTTATATAATTGAACAGCATGAGGATTTACAATCGAACAGCAATACATTCATATTGACATGAACCCGAATAATTGCGGTTGACACTCGTCATGGGTAATCGTCAGCAACTTTGTAGAGAATCGGCAAGAACATTGTATAGTAACAATACACAAAATATGACGTCACCGGCATGAAATTTCGAGTTATTGAAGCGAAGAGAGCGCTCAAGATCCAGTAAACTGCTTGACACTTCAAGAGATGTTTCCAAGTTAGTGTTTGTGACGATATTGCTTCTGCGCACTCCTCTGTCGATCTGAATCGAAGTTTTCATGCCTGGTTTAGATTGTTTAGATTTCAGAGATTTAGCCTTCCAATATTAATATTTTTAGCGCTCAAACATTGAATATTCGTCGATTTTTTTTCTCGTACTCCATATCAGGGTTGTAATGACTCGAGTCATGACTCGACTAATTTTACCTCGCGACAGCACCAGTTCAAGCTTTTAATATGCATGTCAAATAAATTTCTTGCAAAGGAAAAATTTCTTCGCCCCTCGCGCGATTTCCTGTGGTAGATTTCTGGGCATCCGAGGTCACTGTGTCGGGTACATTAGGCAATAAGCGAGACATGCAGAAAAGTTGCTGCTACAATATGGCTGTATCATTCAAATGTGTCGACCCATGTATTACACAGATCGGCTCGAATTCATGATAAGATTTGTCAGACATTGGTTTGTCTGGAAAACACTGTCGCATATCGCTGGGAGGCTTCAGTGTAGAGGTGTGAAACAATCGGTTACGGGACTATATGACACAGGCATTTCTCGGCCTACCCTTATACACCGGAACACATGAAAACATGAAGTTTTCGCCATCACATTACTGACCAAAATGCGATGTCAACAAGATGTGCGGAGAAGAAACCAAAATGACCGTAACTGGTTGGCGGAACCTTGGATATTGATATACCCGGTTGTTGAAATGGTCGGCACCGGCACAGTTGTGTCCTTGCAATCTGAGTATAGACAGTAGTACAAAGCAGTACAAATGCAACCCGCAAGAGAAAAATAATGCACACCAATTTGAAATAGTGCGCGACAGAAATGTTTTATGGAGCTGCGTTGCGTTCAACGATGCCAAAATAATAATACCAGTTGCAATCTAAATACGTCGGTATCATAGATAATTTGCAGCTTGAATTCAGCATCCCGCAAGTCATTGCGCCTCATACTTGATTATTCCGTGGCGACATTTGTGACCTGCATTTGTTCAGTAGCGCAGCTAGAAGGCTCGGTGGCTCGATTTTAGCTGGCGTGACTCATCTGAATACGACATCGTGCTCAAATTAAACCCAAAATATGATAAGAATCGACGGCATCGTGCGTGGCATCTGTCAAAACTTTAAACGTGAGATCACATAAATGCGCGGATCTTTCGTGCAACAGACAAGATAGTAAAGGCATAGGCAAGACGATATAAAATACGCACCGATGTCGTTGAAGAGATCTAATGGCACGACATCCGATTTCATCTGAGTTAATAAAATTGATAAATGACATCAGAAATTTCAGAGGCAGCTTAAAACGCGACGCATTTTCAATCTAGTTGTATTCGAACTCAGGAGCACAAACATGGTGAATATACTTCTCGCCTTCGCAACTATAATCACCGAGCTGCTATTTTTCGTAGATGATGCGGGTGCAAGTGAGTCATAAATCTTTTTCAAGTCATGCTACAGATAACGAAATATATTGATGATTTTAGTTCCATGCACCGCTACCGCTGACTGCCCTCCTGGCTTCGGTACCCCTTATTGCGTTTACGGACAGTGCTATTATTATGGCATTGGGTGAGTATAAGCGTATACATTTATTCCAAGTTCCTGAATTTGTTGCTTGAGATATGTTAACATGAAATATGTGAACATGTTGGTGGATCTAGCTAAACTTTGTCAATCAAAAAGGCACCATTCGTTTAGTGACTGGTGAGTGATCATCGACTATGGCAGATGCGTTATCGACAGGACAACGCTCACACTTGTGGGCACTTCGCATACCTCAATACACTTCATAAATACGGTACGGCGTGACAATAAAGATATGCATAAATCCAGTCGAGGCGACTCTAAGCCGTTTAAGGTGACTTCTGAATATCGAGGAAAGACTTGATGCAGACTAGCATCGAACGCATGGACGTGATGGCCGGAATCAGTCTTGCTTTCTGCTGGTGATCGAAAACATGCCCATGCCCAGCCCATACAATGTTAATAACACCAAAATAATGCCTTGTAGCCAAGCCAAATTCAGAATGAGTTCAATTTTACTCCGTGTATCATAAGTTTTTTTTTATAAGTATACCATTAGAATTAGATGTTAATTATACAATCCGGTATTGTAAACGCATTATCTAAAGATATTACCAAATTCGTAAGAGACATCCGATAAAACTTCGTGCCTCGCGAGAAAAATTGATAAGAACTGCCACGCCGTTATAGTCACGCATTGCATTGAATGTATATGCGCGAGTTATCAAATTGATTCACATACAATTGAGGTATAAATTCACAATTATGTCTGGTTCCATGTCACGTGTTACGTCATAGCCATGTCCGTCTGAAACAGGTACAGGCAGCGGATACGCAACGCAACCTTCTGGAGTCAGATTACGCATCAAAAAGTCAATAACACGATATAAACATTAGCTCTGCATTATAATATTGATGTAGGAACGAGCTCTATCACATAAAGGCATATATCTTCCGTTGCACAAATGATATGCATTCATAGTGTCATTAAATAGCAATCGCTAATCTGCGTATATCAATGCTCAGGCAATCGATACGGTATCTGAAGAAGTCTATGCGCAATGTGCATTGCATATGCTTTAAATTGCATCATTTTATGTAGTTGAGAATTTTAATGTGGCTCCATCGTACTTTCTGGATTGAAATGCAGCTCCGACATCAAAAAAGGTTGGGAACCACTGATATAAACCCCAACTATAGTGACTTTCACTGGAGTCGGGGATCGTTGTCACCATGCTTTTCAATGAATACAGCAGTGTCAGAGATGTAACGTTACATGGACCCATGTTTTTGCCTTCAATGGCAAAAGTTGAGCCTACTATTCGATATCTGCATGAAGCAACAAAGATTTTATGTTGATACGTATTTTTCTCTTTCAAGCAGGTAGAAAGAAGATATGAAACGGGAATAATGTATGAAGTATTTGGAAATGTGTTCGATTTCTAACATTCAATATTTCAAATAAATCATATCGCAAAAGAGATGGGATATTAATTGCATTCCAGGCTAGCACTGTTATGTAAAACGTTTTTGCCGTTTGATGTTAATCAGGTTCTATAAAAGGCAGTGATAGTATTTATCAGATCCGATATCAAAGTTTTGTTTAACGGTAGATGATGACTGATGCAACAAAGGACAGGATTACGTTAAAAATGGTATATAAATCGTCTGTTTTTGATGGTAACGTCAATACCAGCGTCACCGTAGATTTGAATATAAAAAATGCTCCGAGGAGCACTGCGCTGAAAAAGTGATGACGTCTCGAATGCGGTAAACGTAGCTGTAAGCTGCGTTGTATAAATAATTTTGTCCCCGGTACACTCAACATACCGTGCATAATGAACAGAGAATTGGAGTACCAAAAATGATCAACATTTAACCGACTGCATCAAGAGGCGTTATTGAACGTAGTATTTCTAAGTTTTCGAACATGATCTGCCTCCTTGTACAACTTACTACCTGCTCAACCGTTATTATCTTTGAATAGTTCTACAGTTTATTGAGCCAAGACAAGGTCTGAAATTCTATCTTCATTACTCACTTGGAAACCCCTGCTTCAACTTGTTCAAGAGTAGCAATTTACGTCATTCACTTGATGACTATTCTTGCCATCACGCGATCCAGGAGCCCCTCACCGAACCATGAGAGATTCCTCAATACTTCTCAGAAACATGTCTGTGATAAATGAGAAGACCGTGCGCAGGTTTTGAAATACACATATTCTGGAGCACTGACAAGGAACTTGGCCCTCCCCTGACCGAGTGGTCCGTGCTTTTGTCATAAGTAGGCTTACCATATTTTTGTGACTTCAAAGCGGGACGCCTCCAAAGACCAAGACCCCTTAGCTGTAATTTGTCAACTTTACATTTTCCGATATTATTACACAGGCCTATATTTGTCATCGAGAGTTCATGCGCATATTCTCTATCTAAATATCGGTTTCAGTTCGAGAAATAGAAAGGAATTGACGTTAACGATACAAAATTTACTTATTCGCCCAATCATACTTTTCTGTAGATAACACCTTCTTCAAAAAGACATTGTTCAATTTTACATTCTCGTAAAAGTCAGAGCAGGACCAATCATTATTGATTTTACATGTGATAACGGCTTTCACGTTCTGCTCCAGCATCCTGCTTCTGCTCTCGGACCACATGCTCTTCATGACAGTGTTGGGATGACTCGAGTCATGACTTGACTCGAGTCAGACTCGAGTCAACTTTTTCGTATGACTTGACTTGACTCGAGTCACTTTGCTAAAATGACTTGACTTGACTTGACTCGGCGCATCAGAAATGTGGATTGACTCGTGACTCGAAGCAAAATTCACGAGTCAATTTCAAGTCATCAGGTATAATCTGTTTCGATAAAAATCACTGTATCTTGCATTTATTCGGATTGTTCGAGAAACGCGGGTGTATCCCGTGAGAGTGAACAATCATTCAATGATTGTGCGTCTTACTGAGCCTCCATTGTTCACTCACAAATATATCGACCGCAAGCGAAGTGATCGAAGCTTACAGCTTACGTTGTCGTAGACTAGTATAGTAAAGTAATTTTATAACAAAATGTGTATTTCTGTTCTCCGTTCTTGCCTTAACCAAACTTCTTGTTTTATTGAAATTGAATTCGAATATAGTTTATATGGTCCTAAACCGTTGGCACAGGCTCAAATTGTATCATATCAATTTGTAAATGGGTAATGTATTGCATCTAAACAATTCGATTGACATGGTCTATTTTGGCTGGTGACTATATAAACTGAAGCTATGCAATTATACTTACGTAGCTTAGCAGTTCTAATCATATGTGAGCGATACAGCGGCTTCTTGCGTGTATATTTAACTCTATATTCGTTCATCGGTTCAAAATCAATGACCACTCAATCTGTATTTCAGACAGCTAGCAAAATGCCATGACGTAGCATACCTGATACTTCGAAAAGGCAACTTGACTTGAAATGTGACTTGACTCGTGACTTGACTTGACTTGACTCGACTTGACTCGAGTCACCTCTAAAAATCAAGTGACTTGACTTGACTCGAGTCACCTTCGAAAATCGATTGACTTGACTTGACTCGAGTCAAAATGTGCAATGACTCGAAATGACTCGTGACTCGAAGGTAGTGACTTGATCCCAACACTGCTTCATGATGGAAAATATTCTTTCAATGGGTGCGGATGTTCCGGGTAAACAAAATATGAACTCTACCAGCTTTTGAAAGTTTGAAACGTGTATGCCTTTTTTCACATTCTTTGAACATCTCGACCCATTTTCGTTCCAAAGACGCATTTTGCCATCTCTCTCCCTTACAACGTACAGACACGTGCCTTTTCACGAGTACTTGTTCGTCGAAAAGAGAGTCGCTGTTGATCACATGCTTCCCAAACATTATGTTGATCTTTTCCGCAGACTCACACACTCGCACCCAGGATATTTCTTTGTTTAGGTCGATCCAAAGACGAGGAAGCACATCTTTATAAGAACCCTCATAAAGATCCAGATACGATAAGCATTTGTCGTAAAATTCTCTTGATTCTTTGTAAAACAAGTTTACGTTTACTTCGCCTGCTTCTTGTAGCTTGCCCAAGAGAGTCAATGCTGCAGATGGGATGAAGTTGTTTTCTTTCTTTTCAAGTAGGTTTAGCTTTAGCTCTGACAGAACATGTGCCACATCTACGGCACTAGCGTTTTCCTTTTCTAACTTTAGAATAGTCTCGTTGAAGTATTTCAACTGCCCATGAACAAATTTCAAATAGAGCCCTTGTGTTGGTTCTTCGAAGCATTTTTTTGATGAGAGTAGGACAAACTTCTTGGGAGTTGAAGTAACTTTTCAATCCCTCAAACATTTCAAGTATTCTTTGCAAAGCTGGTAGCAAAGAGAGAAATCTTGTATTGCCATGTTGCAAGATACCCTGATACTCAATTTCTACAAAGTCGCAAAATATTTTCAGCTCAGTAACTCGAACGGTGTAAATGTGAAAAAATTTATATATTTTCCCAACAAGAAGAAATTTGGAAAATTTTGTTAGTTCAGCAGTCCTACTTTACGGCCTTAAAAAGCGGGACGTTTGGCTGACTGGTCGGGACGCCGGGACAAGACGTTAAAAAGCGGGACTATCCCGCCTAAAACGGGACGTATGGTAAGCCTATTTATAACTGATCTGAATAAAGTTTGTCGCCATTCGCCAAACTACATATCAACCTCCCAGAAAATAGGTAAATCCAATCCAAATCCTAATCCGTTCAGAAAAAAATCTCTAATCCTAATCCAATCCAAATCCGACAAAATTTCAGAAATCCTGTTTTATCAAATCCTAATCCTAATCCATGCTCATCTCTGCTAGCTAGATGTCAAGCCCAGCAGCAATCCATATTTCGGGACATTGTTAATATTGCCGACGACTTAACAGCCGCATCGTTCAAAATTGCTTGTAATATCGCTAAACCCAAGAAATATGCTAGAGAAGGTGCAGTGTAATAGAACTCTCACATACTGTGAGAATATGCGCTGTTTCGGGAACTTAGCAGCAAGGAAAACATCATCTGACAAATTTCGAAGCCACAGTTGTCTGATTCAACCGTGAACAGAATATTATGAAACACGTTGCCGCGTAGCCTACTTACGTCTAGCATTGGACGAATCCACCGAATTCGCATACATTACATAGCTCAATTCTCTGGTTGCATTTTTATCAGAGTGGACATATTTGTAGAGGAAATGCTGACAGGGCAAACGTCGGGAGGGGACCAGCGACAAACATCAACTTGACAAAGCTGACTTCTGTAACTATATTGGTGCAGGGCTTTAGCCATGATGGGAAGGGAGAAGGATTGATAGGTTTGCTCAGAAATGATCCTGAACACCAGACTCCCCCTCATATCACTGAGAGCTCAATATGATAATGGCCTCTGTAACGAAATAGTGACCGTAATTTTATACTTTCGCGGTGACGCATTGAAACAGAGAGTTCGCTTCTCTGGTGGAAGAGTTTGAAGGTTCATATACCGATTTGGCAACGAACGCAATGCACCCTCTATGAAAGGATTGACTTGCACCTCTGATGGATACATATTCACACAAAAATAGCAACTGCAAACTTAGGAACGCTGTCCATTATTGCTTTAGAATAGATTTTTAAAATGCCCCTATACGACTGGTAAATAGGCTACATTAGCGTAAATTTATTAGTAGCCCAAAAATGCATGATAATAATGTTCTGCGGCTCGCAGCGTCTTTTGCTGTTAAAATTCGGCCCGTCATACAAGGGAAGTTGAGAACCCCTGCCATAGGATGTTTGACATCCCTGATTTACAGAAGAGATGTTTCGGTGAACATGTCTTCTACGGGTTTCCGATGCATGTGAGAATATATGAACGCGCAAACCGATATCTCAGGACTAGATTTGGGAATCAAAGCATTCATAAAAACCGAAAAGGGATTTGCATCAGACACCGCAGATCAGTGGCTCGCATCTCATGAGCCCACTATGATAAATATTATATAATAGTATGTCTCAAGCGATGGATAGCCTATATAGCAGTGGTCGGGAACCTATGGCTCGCGAGCCATATATGGCTCTTTTGGGTATAATATATGGCTCTTTGACATATTTTCAATTTTGTACTTAATTTTATCGATATTGCAGCAATTTGTCAGCCAATTTTCTTAACGGCTAGAATACTTATACTCGTGGCAGCATAAACGTGTTTTTGAGAGGTCAAGACGGTGGCGTATCCAGGGTTAAGGGCTTGGACCACTTTACAAAATACTCAAATTTGAGTAGCTGTAGCGCCAGCGACTAATATCACTCGCGAATTCCATGTACCCAGCATCGCGCGCTGCGTAATCTTGGATGGCATCACACGTTGGTTGATCAAAGAGAATAGCATGACATGGGGACGCCTATATGACAATCTATTTTTCAAATGCACATTGTCTTACTGATCTACGCCGAGAAATGAACTGTCTTGGAAGTGACATTCCAATTACAAATCCAAATTACAAACAACGCTTTGCCACCCACGCTCGTCATTGATAAGTAGCTTTCTAGTACTGCCGTTAAAATGTAAGCGAGTTGTGCAACGTTTAGGTTACCACCGAATTGAGAAGTTGATCAATATTTAGATTTTTGGAATCAGTGCTACAGACCTACGGGTATATTAGATAAATATCAATTATTAAAAAATCTCAGCTATTTACAATGAATTGCTACCACAGGATGATTAGTAGCCTACCAGTTTTTACAGAGAAATATGGCGGCCACGATTAATCCCATGCAGGGAGTTCGAATTTGTACTACCATGACGTAACGAATTTTCAATTATGAGGTAACAATTGATTGGCAAGTATGGCTCTTCTGGAGTTAAAATGGAAAATATAGGGCAAACATGGCTCTTCAGACGAAAAAGGTTCCCGACCACTGCTATATAATGTCGCAATGATTACGAAATTGGTCGACAAATTTCAAAACAGAATTTGCACCACAAGCTTTGATGATTGATGTAGGCCAATGTTAGGTTGCTGAATCCGATCATGTGCTCGGAATTGCTCTATCTCGTCAGATGTTGTTGCTGTAATTTTTGCTCAATTTCTTGAATTGATGAAATCTCGACTTTGGTAACATTACGGTGAGCCTATAACAGCAAAAGTTCTACTAGTGTTCCTGAAATCATCTGTGATGAAACCTGGGCCGGGCTGTTTGTAGAACAGAACGACCGAGTTTTCGGTGAGCTTTAATCCGGTGGTTTTCAAATTTCTTTGAATCAGGACCTCTTTTCGTCTTTCGAAAATATATGTGGACGCAATCATCTTTTAGTTAGAGCATTTTTCACCCTTATACATCGTTCTAGTTTAAAAGATTGTGTTTAATAACTCCATATTTAACTTAGTTCCCTCCGTTATCGTTAAATATAATCGGTCAATGCATTTTGCGACAGCACACTGCTCCTTCGTAAAACGTAGTAGTTTGTAAACAATAAACATGCGATATTGTTCGTATGTAACGTAATGTAGAAGAAAATTATACACTTTGCCACATTACCAGAATAAGTGATCTGTGGTGGCTTTTGGGGTGGGCGATGTGGGCGGACGCTCGCCCCCCCTGGTCGAAGCCCCCCTCTCTTTGGTTAATGCGATTTTTTCAAGGATTATGGCAAATAAACGGGGAAATCCTTGTACCAATCAAGAATATGATTCCGTACAGATGTGTCAATCATCATCAAATCTCTGCATTTGTTAGAAAAGTCCTATATCCCGATAATCATCACGCCTCTGCATGCGTTAGAATTACTTAGTTTTGATGTAGTCTATCCTTGCACACATGCAATAGATATGCAATAGATATGGCCGAATCCAGTACCCGGCTAAAACCCTTGACGTGGTGAAAGATTGATAGTAATAATATACGCAAAAGGGGGGTCTGGGGGTGGAGCTCCCATATGTTACGATTACATACTTATAGGCCCCCCCCCGGTAAGTCTCGCCCAGCCCCCCAGCCCCCATTCGCTGGGCCATCACTGTGTGACACATACCTTTACAAGCCCGACTCGAAGTGTATTCTCCGCAGACCACATGCTTGTCTGTCCTCAAAACAATACGGAACCCATCGCTATGCGCAATCAAGCATATCATAACACCACATCTCCCTTTTTAAGTGGAAGAGACATCGACACTACTTACATTATATACAAGGGATAATACAGCAGCGATAACAATATATACAAGGTGACACTACCCCTGCAAGGTTAGCAAGAGCAGGGCATTTAAACTTAACAGACATAGCCACCAGGGAGGTAGACTACTCCCAAGGTGTACAACAGGTTAGGGGATTATTCTGCCCCTTATCTTGAAACCTGTGTATGATCAATATTGCTTTATAAATCGTTGAGGCGGATTTCTAATTCTCGAGGATCGTCTCACGGGATTCTCTCCGGTAGGTTCAGTTGAACCGTTGGCTTCTTGGTGGTGTCCTGGTTTCTTTGACGCTACAAGACAATATTCAACCGGTTTATTCTGACGCGGAACAGATGGTTTTGGTTCCTCCGGAGGGTTGTACTTCCGTAAGTGTTTTCGGTTTCGCCTCATTAGTCCATTGTTCGTTTCAACGATTATAGCTCTAGGATTTTCATGCATCTCCTTGATGATACCCATCCTCTCGCAATCAGGAATGTATACATGATCTCCAATTCAGAATCTATCATTCTCAACCACACGATGTCTTTTATTGTAACTCGCAGCCATTTTCTGTCTATACTCCGTCTCCCTTTTTCGAAGATCGTCGGCATCAACAGTCTGTGGTCATAGCTGATCAGGATGACAAATCACCTTTGTCTTCAATCTGCGCCCCATGCTCAATTGGGCGGGCGAGAACCCGCTGTGTAATGGCGTGTTCCTGTAGTTCAGTAGCGTCAGATAGAGATCATCTGTTTTCTTGAGCAGGCCCTAATAGTTTGCACTCTTCTATCGATGAAACCATTGCCCTGGCTATATTTCGGAGAAGAGGTGAGGTGCTGAAAATTCCAGGCTCTGGAGAACTGGGAAAATTCAGAGGAAACGAAGACTGAAGCATGGTCAGTAAGTAAAACATCACAGATACCATGATGAGAGAACACATTCTTGAAGTTCAAAATTGTGTCCCGCGACGAGATCGTTTTCTTCACTGAGAACAGTTCTATGTCTCTGGAGTAGTAATCCATGATCAGAAGGCAGTACTTGTCCTCCAGTTGAAAAAAATCAGCAGCAATTCTACTCCATGGGCGTCTCGGAAATTCGGTCCCCATCATTGGTTTAGTTCGATCTCGTCGATGCTTTTCGCAGCGGTTGCAGTTGAGTACTGCATGTTCAATGTCTTTTGAATAACCCGGCCACCAGCAAGCTTGAGCTGCAAGTTGTCTGGTCTTGGTTATTCCAAGGTGCGATTGGTGAAGATGCTTCAGAACATCTTCGCGCAACGACGGTGGTATGACGAGTCTGTTGCTTTTTAGCAAGAGATTGCAGTGTTGGGATCAAGTCACTACCTTCGAGTCACGAGTCATTTCGAGTCAGTGCACATTTCGACTCGAGTCAAGTCAAGTCAATCGATTTTCGAAGGTGACTCGAGTCAAGTCAAGTCAGTCGATTTTTGGAGGTGACTCGAGTCAAGTCGAGTCAAGTCAAGTCAAGTCACGAGTCAAGTCAAAATTCAAGTCAAGTTGCCTTTTAGAAATATGAAGCATGATTACGTCATTGCATTTCACTAGGTCTCTGAATAACAGATTGATTGGTCATTGATTCTGAACCGATGAACGAATATAGAGTTGAATATACATGCAATAAAGGGCTGTATCGCTCACATAAACATAGAACTATTGAACTACGTAAGTAATTGCATAGCCTCATTTTATAGTTACCAGCCAAGATAGAGAATCGAGAAACGAATTGAGAAGATGCAATACATTACCCATTTATACATATTGATATGATACAATTCAAGTCTGCGCCGATGGTTAAGGAGTATATAAACTATATTCGATTACAATTTCCATAAAACAAGAGGTTCGGTTAAGGTAAGAACAGAGAACACATATATATATTTTGCTATGAAATTACTTTACTTCTAGTTTACGACAACGTAAGCTGTAGCTTCGATCACTTCGTTTGTGGTCAATATCTTTGTGGGAGAATATTGGGGGATCAGTGAAACGCACGATCATTTAATGATCGGTCGCTCTCATGGGTTACACAAAAGTTTGGCGAACAAGATGCAAGATGCAAGATAAGGTGATTTTTACTTGATGACTTGAAATTGACTCGTGCATTTTGCTCCGAGTCACGAGTCAATCCACATTTCTGATACGCCGAGTCAAGTCAAGTCAAGTCATTTTAGCAAAGTGACTCGAGTCAAGTCAAGTCATACGAAAAAGGTGACTCGAGTCTGACTCGAGTCAAGTCATGACTCGAGTCATCCCAACACTGAGAGATTGTCATGTACTGTTAACACGTCTCTGAGATTCCATAAGATACGTAACGGTCCATTTAAAGTTTCTCTGTTCTTTGGCCATCCTCCGACAACATATGTCATAACAGTAGACAGTGTATTGTCTTCTTTCAGAGCGTTCTTTATTTCTTCCAGGCGTCGGTCAGTAGCAGACAGCCCGCTTACCAGAGCACGCACACATGCTTCCGCTTCCTTGTGAAGATCAGAGTCTTCGATGCCATCCGTTATAGGTAAAGGGCATCGTGATAGCGCGTCTGCTGTGTACATCGACTTTCCAGGCGTGTGAAAAATTTCAAAGCTATAGGACATCAACCTGATTTTAAATCTTTGAATTCTGACAGGTAGTTCGTCAAGCGATTTCGTTGACAGCAGAGGCACTAGTGGTTTGTGGTCGGTTTCAACTTTCAGGTCTGCAATACCCAGTAGCAGTTCTCTCCAGTGCTCCATTGCCCAAGTGATTGCCAAAGCCTCCTTTTCTATCTGGGCATACCGTTGTTCAGTATCGCTCATTGATCTACTGGCATATGCGACTGGGCAAAGGTTATTGTCATCTTGTCTTTGCATCAGAACGGCACCAAGGCCGTAACTGCTGGAGTCAGCCGAGAGCACAGTTTCCCTGTCTGGGCAATACATGGCTAACGTAACATCGGTAGACAGATCGCGTTTCACTCTTGCAAACGATTCCTCTTGTGACGGGCCCCAGTACCACTCAACCTTCTTTGCCAACAAGTCTCTTAACGGCTTAGTCAGTTCCGTTAGGTTAGGGCTAAACTTCATGAGCTGGTTTGTCATTCCCAGGAACCTGCGAAGTTCAGTCTTGTCAGTAGGAGCAGTAATTCACAATAGCCTGCACCTTCTTGGGATCTTTGCTGATACCAGCTTGGCCAATGACCTGACGGAGATGTTCAAGTTCAGTTGCAGCAAAGATGCATTTCTTCCCATTTAGAGTCATGCCAGAGCATTTAAGACGGTCCAATACAGCCTTCAGTGTCTCATCGTGCGTAGTTTGAGTACCAACTACTAGGATATCATCCATATGGCAAATCACGTTTGGAATTCCCTGCAGGATTTCACTGATACGTTTTTGAAACGCTTCGGGTGCGCTCGAGATGCCAAATGGTAAGCGACGAAATTGGTATCTCCCAAACGGTGTGATAAACGTTGTCAACTCCCGACTTTCAGGGGCGAGCTCAATATGATGAAAGCCAGAATTTGCGTCCAGCTTAGTGAAGACCGTCCCCTTTGACAGTTGCCCCAAAGTACTTTCGACTGTAGGCATAGGGTACAGCTCCCTTTTTACCCCATTATTGAGCTTGGTTAGGTCCACACACAGTCGTACCGTTCCGTCTGGTTTTGCTACTGCAACGATTGGAGCACACCAATCTGTAGGTCCCGTAACTTTTTCTATGATATCGAGTTCCTCAAGCTTTTCTATCTCCTCTTTGAGTTTCTGGCGCATTGGGATTGGCACACGACGTGGCGAATTCAAACAGAAGGGCTCAACGCCGTCTTTCATGTGAATAGTAAACGGTTCTCCCAGTTTGCCAGTGCCCTTGAATAGCTCTGGGTATGTTTTCTTGACGTCATCTTTGCTCCGCAACCGACACTCAGGAGTAAGTTTGACTGCCCTGATGGATACTTGAACGTCCGGGCACTCTTGAAGGAGTCCAAGTTCCAGTATAACAGGAGCGCCAATGAGTAGCTTATCTGCATCTGACACAATGTAGACTTTCTCTGTTAACGTCTTGAAGTCGGAGCGGAGTTTCATCCGTACATAACCAACAGCATTGAGAGGTTGTCGATTAACTCCAATGAGCCGTCTATCAGATTTCTGTATAGGCCCATATTGTCTCTTGTACAAACGCCGCGGCATGACGGACACTTCTGCTTCAGAGTCAATAATCCATTTTAGAGTGTTGTTAACGACTCTCAACATGATAGTCCACTGGATAGTCTTAGTAGCCTGTGCTGAAACTACCGATGCTTCTGCTTCTTGGGTTTCGCCCACACTTCCACACATTGCGTCTGGAAGTTCTTCCTCGTCATAACACCCAGCGGTTGGTTCTTCCTCAACCGTTTCGCTATCCAGCACGCGTACATTTCTACTTCTGCACCTTTCCTTATAATGGGCCGTTTTACCACATCTGTAGCATTTTACCGAGGCTGCTGGACAGAACCCTTTGCCTCTTTTGTGCCGTCAGCCGCAAAATGTGCAGTTTATTATAGGCACAGTTTCAACTGCAGGCTTCTTAGAGGTTTGAGGTCTCGCTTGGTTCACCACCGCTTCTATTGCTGTAGGTGCAGATCTCCGATCAGCATAGCTCCGTCTCGCCTCGTGGGCAGTCACAACGTCGATAATCTTCTGAGACGTTAGCTTGTCAAAGTCGATTTCCGATAGCTTGTACAACATCTCAGAATCATCTACGCACCCGACTATAAGTTTACCCCGAACGGTTGCGTCATACACTGCTGGAGGAAATTGGCATTTTCGTGCAGCCTTTCTGACTGCATGTACCCAAGATGCAAATGATTCACCCTCCTTGCGTTGTAAGAAATGGAAAAATTGAAGGTGTGCTTCTAACCTGCCATCCCGAACCTTGAAACGTTCATCAAACTTCTTCATGACGGTATCAAGGTCAGTTTTGTCTTCTGCTGCAACTGCTCTCACACCGTCTGATGCTGCGACTGCTTTAGCAAACACGAATTCCTCGTATAAATCCTTTCCTTCATTGCCTATATGATTCAGTAATAATCCAACTTTCTGGCGCTCAGATGATTCAGCATGACCTGCTGCATCGATAAAGATCAGGAATTTCTTTTTCCATTCCAGCTAGGCTTCTGCCTCATTCACGGCGCCTATTAATGTGAGATCCCCCGGACCTAATACAATGGCCGCCATAATTTAGTTATTATACTAGTTCGAAGTTATCCGCTGCCACCATGTAGTATTATCACTGAGCTTCTAGATGTCTACTTAGACAGATACCTTTACAAGCCCGACTCGAAGTGTATTCTCCGCAGACCACATGCTTGTCTGTCCTCAAAACAATACGGAACCCATCGCTATGCGCAATCAAGCATATCATAACACCACAGTAGGTAGCTTTATAGAGCTATCATTACTGGGAATAATGTGTAGACATGAAAATCATGAAATCTTTATTGAGACGGGAGACCAAGAACCCTGTATTTTTCGCTAGAGCCTAATATACGCATTGGTCTATTTTTATTTATGTTGTTAATTGATCTCGAGGACTTGTGTTTGTGTTGCTACATACTAAATCGCCAGATGTGTCTTCTCGGCTAACGCAAAATGACCATGATGACAGTGTCCTGTTCCCACTAGTAGAATCGTTAAAAAGTGAATTCAGTTGCCGTGATTCAAGGGTATTTAACTCATGCGTGTGCTGCGTCTTATCCTTGAACGACTCTCTACCTTTCAAAATTCAAATTGCCGAAGAAATTAGTTTGTCAACCGTCAATTGGACCCCCGGTTGAATACCAATGACCTAGAGCTACGATTTTTGTCTTTGAAACTGACTCAAGCTAGTAAGTAATTTCGAAAAGCAGTCGTGAATACACCGTCGTGGGCACTGCACAGTCCAATATTGGAAGGGGGCAAAATCGGAGGGCGTATAGAGTGTTGCTCCCTCCCACAGGACATTAATTTTTATATAATTAAACAGCATGATGATTTACTATTGAATAGTAATACATTCATATCGACATGAACCCGAATAATTGCGGCTAAGAGAATTGGCAGGAACATTGTATAGCAGTGGTTCCCAAACTTTTTTGGTGTGAGGGCCAAATTTAGAATTTCATAGTAGCCTACGGTCGGGGCTGCCCGAATACTACGGCTATGTAACGGACCCAAACAATCATTATGGCTATTTCGGAGTAGTTTTATTGCCCTGGCGAGATTTCAAAACTGTACAGGTACACTGTTTACCGCTACTGATCTGCTGCATTGGGTGTCCGTTGAGTGAATCAGCTTTTCTCGCCTAAACGCGCGAAGCGCGAGAAATTTCTTTAGTTTCATGACTGAATCGGTGATGACTGAATATGATCGGGAATTGCATGTATTGCTATCAATTTTCATCCTGTCTCTGTTCACGTCATCTGATTTACCGGTAGAGCTGAGTGAGGTGTGTTTGAAAAGGTATAGACCCCCTCAATAGTAATTTAACATCTCCGGGGGTATACCCGTACAAAATACCCGTATACCCGACAAGAACATTCGGCGCCAGTCATTTAGGCACCTATATGGACAATTAATCCTATATGTATTTGGTAAATATAACGCAGTTTTTGGTATTTCGAAGTTTTTGGTCAGCATAAAAGCAGTCCTTTACGGCCAAGGCTTTTTCGATGCCGATCGTTCTGACACACTTCTGGGAGTCACATGTTACATGGCCTAAAACTTTATATGTCTTGATGCGTTGTGGTGAGGTCATGACCAACCCTGATATGCCCATTTCTATAAATCTTTCGCATTTTTTCTTGGGGAAGAGTACCCAATAATCAAGATATGTGGCGAATTGAAATCGCGCACGGCGCGAAAAATTTTGAAAAAGTTGCATAAATTTTCAAAAAATACTCCATAATTTCCGAGCTCGGCCCCCCTCAATTGGGGGGTTTGGGGTGCGGCAGTTACGGCCTTGACTATAGGACTACCAATTATGCTGCTTTTATCCGGCTAAGTAGTATGCATCCCGGCGTATTCAACCGTGAGTCACGTGTTGCACATCTAGTTATCATAGGGTTACCATATAGCCTACGTCCTCTTTTAAGATGATTTGTCCTCTTTTTCGATTTTTCTAAAGTGTCCTCGGAGGACGCCCAAATGTCTTCTTTTTTGAGATTTTGTCTTCGTTTTTGAAGATTTTGGTTATGTATAGGTCCAAATCCGACTGATATACATTAAGTCAGCACTGTGGGAACGCTACGGCGGCTATTTCGGGAGCTGGACCGGAAAGTTGACCTTTTTTTCAGTCAACCACCTGTTAATGTGAAAGAAAAACTATTTTCCGGGAGTTGAGCCTCTTTTTCTTTTTTAGTCAAGCGACCACGAAGTGGGAAAAATTTACCAGTTTTTTCAGGATTTTCCTCCGGTTTTGAAAGTTGTCAATACCTATTTAAATCTATAGCTATTGCTCGTTCAACTGGAAAGTTAGGGCACATTGCATTGAAACAGCAGTGACGTAACGTTAGCAGTCTATACTCACAACTTTCCTGCAATTCTATAATTAAAAACTACAGAGGCCAAGCCAAGCAAGAGTATTTTATAAATATAAATTTTATTTTTTGTCATAAATCGATTTCTTAATATATGTTGGGGGCCGCAAGAAGGCTATCTGGGGACCGCGCTTGGGAATTACTGTTGTACAGCAACAATCGTATCATAAAATATGACGTCACCGGCATGAAATTTCGAATAACCGAAGCGGAGAGAGAGGTTAAGATCCATTAACTGCTTGACACTTCAAGAGATGTTTTTAAGTGGGTATCTGTGACGATCTTGTTTCTGCGCACTCTTCTGTCGATCTGAATTGAAGTTTACATACCTGGTTCAGATTATTAGGATTTCATAGATTTAGCCTCCCAATCTTTCAAACCTCACATTTACTACCATCTTCTGGGATGAATGTGTTACGAGTCGCATAAATGATGAGAACTTTTCAATAAAGTCGTATCCCAATTGCACACCATCCTCCGATCATGTTTACGATGTATCTGGGGGGTCACAAATACTGCATACTATTCCAAGATCTAGGTCAATGTCTCATAATCTTTTTAGCGCTCAAACCCCTTGAACATTCATGATTTTTTTTCTCGTACCCTCTATCGCGGATCGAGGCAGCACTTTGTAAGGCCACCACAAACGCTGGTCCTGGCTCCCGTAGGGCATTTAACGTACCTTCTGTGGATTTCAGGAACAGGATGCATTTCAGCGACCGTATATATCAACATTGAAGGATTCGCCAACCTGCTGTGTCTTCAGCGTACAAATGTTGATATCCGTAACCCCGTGATGCATTTTACTTGGTTGCTGATACACCGAAACGTCATAGGCTTTAGTATGTTTTGAGACAGAAGTTACAGTGGGTGTCACAATGGCGGTGTGTGATAGTCCCGCATTAGCAGATCTCTCACCCCATAGGGAAAAACAGCCAATCGGCTTCAAGCCGCCATTCTCTCATAATTACGAAAATGGCTCCAGGCGTTCTGCAACTTATGTTTTATTTTTTATTATTATTCCGCTACTATTTTGTCGGAGGGATGGCATAGCTAAATATCTGTTGAAACGAAATCGTGCCACGCGCGAAGAAAATTTTCGAACTGCAAAATTCCGGCCAATAATAATCCACTTTAGGTTGATTTGCAAAATAATTCAATTCAATAAATTGCATATTATTTCTCACTGCATCTTGTGATTCTGATATTGGTGCTTCGTACCCCTAAGCGGTACCTGGACTGCTGGTAGAACCGCTGATCTAGAGAGTCCGGTGCAGCGTATTGTCGACAATAAAAGTCCGTCAAACAACGCTGACTATCGAGATATTTAACAGATGTAATCAAGGAGCACGGTTATAGAATGATGAGGTGTTGAGAATGAGCACAGCCTGGATGAGAACGACGGCGGTCTAAATATTTCAATAATTCAGTAATTTCAACACCAGTTTATGACGCACAAAAAGACGATGCATCAGACTCGAATCAAGAATCAGGCTATATAGTGGCTCATCAGACTAGTGACACGTTTCGCATACGCACTACCTCATAGGAGTCGAAAGGCGGAGACGATTGGCTTGACTGCATTACGGCGCGTCATTTGTCGGGATATTCTGACATATTACCTTCGCAATGATTACCTCTCAATGCTTTGCAATTGCTCACAAGTAGCACTTTCGCAATGGTTATATTTGCCACATATGCAGGCACAACAGTTGTGATTGATCTCAATCATTGCACGTAACAGAACACTGGTTACCAAGATCCTAACAACGGCTCTCGAGGCCGCATGTGGCTCCAAGGTAGTCTTCTTGCGGCTCTGCTTAACCTCTAAATATGCCACAAAAGATAATAGACGACAGTTGCTGTTTGTTTCTATGACTTGAATAGTTATAGTCAATTTCCGTATATGAATGCTAAAATGAGGGATATTAGTTATGTCTAAAGCCGTCCAAGGCCGCTTTTGAAAACAGAGAAAAAGAATTCTTGCAGAAGCGTCAAACGCATGGATGAATACGAATCATCAGACAAGGATATATCTTGAGTTCTGCTGGTCGTAGACCTTTATATATAGTCTATGTCAGGGGTTCTCAACCTGGGGGGCGCGTGAAACATCTGATGGGGGGCGCGAAGAAGCGATCACCTGAAAAAATATTTTGCGCTCTGCGCGATTTAGCCTACCTCCAATACACGCGTGTTTCTCTCTTTATAGACCCAATTTCCTATTTTTTATTCTCTCATCAACATTCATAACCGACCATACCACCAAATAATCTGTTGGGGTCGCTAGCATCCCGGTTGGATTTTGTGATATGACGATAAGGGGGGCGCGAAATTTTTCATTATCAAAAAGGGTGGCGTGTCTTAAAAAAGGTTGGGAACCACTGGTCTATGTGAAGAGTAAATTTCGACACAATTTTACTAACTTCAAAATAACCGCTCATAGTCAAGTATAAATTGCAATTAGTCCAATATTACTCAGCGTATAATCCCACGCAAACGTGTGAATTAAGTGCTGGAATGTATGAATGAATAGCTATCACTTAATGATATGCATTTTCAGTTTATCTCAATGTATAGCACTCGCCAATCTACGTCTATCAATGCTAAAATAACCGATTTAGAATCAATGTAAGTCTATGTGCATGCTTTTGAATTAGCTGAATGGTGAGTACCAGATGTATATGCTGGCTACATTTAAATTTTTGTTATACGTAGCCTGCTCGAGTGTTTCATGTGGCTCCATAAGAACTTAGATGTTTGAGATGCGGCTCCAACATCAAAAAAAGGTTGGAAACCACTGATATAGAAACGCCCTTATATCGCAGTAATTGGCTTAATAACTGCATTTGTGGTTGTCTCTATTTTTACAAGTCATTTCGCCGTTGCTCGATTTCCCTATTTTATGCTAAAATGCGACATATTATTGGCATATCTCGAGCTGTGACGATGCCGCATCCAAATCGATGGATTGCGACAAGGAAACTAGGGCAAAGTACGACTCATACTGTTACTGATGCTATTAATGAAGTTACGTCGGCAATGCAGGTATTTCAGCGTGAATTTCCAAATTTGAAGTCTGAGCGGCTTTTCCTCGAAAAATAAAACTAAATTCAGAGTGGATTCATCACTTGCTCCAAGTGCGCCATCAATTCCTTTGGTAACATAATTTGGAGATGCTAAAATACGAAAAATTGATGATGATGTTGAGTGATGAGTGTCATTTTTGTTACAATGTACGAAAATATGTGGAAGCGTCGGCTGCAAAACTACAGCGAGAAGTCTACAGCGGTAACGAGCATCCTGTTATTCGTCGTTTAACGCTCGTAACTTTTTATGGATTGTAGCTGTAATCCACTCAGAGGAAGCCGCTGTCAAAAATAAGGCATTGCGTAACGGTTTTGTTGCACAATCAAGTTAATAAAGTCGGGCGGGGCAAGCAATCTACTGGCCGTAAATATGCCTATAGCAGAACGGCCGGGGCCTTCAGATTCGTCCGGGCGGTAGCAATCGGTTTATTCCTTCAGCATCGTCCAAGACAAGCCACTAATCACAATTAAGTTCTTCGAAACTATCTTCCTAAGAGATCTTCCAAATACCAACCCGGCTATAGTTGACATAGTTGTCATGACCTGGAAATAACAGTGCCGGTATGACAGCAAAGCAGTTTATCGACAATTAAACTTTATTCACGAGGATAAGGCCATAGCTTTAACTGCTACACTTAGGAGGATTTTTACGTAACGTGTCAATCAGCTTGTCATACGCCGGGGGTTTTTAAGGAAGGGGCTGCGAAGGATATAATTTTGCGTGGCCACGGCACCAGATCAATCTTTTAATATGTATGTCAAATGGATTTCTTGCAACGAAAAATTTATTCGTGCTTTGCGCGATTACATATGGTTGGTTCGTACGCATCCGAGGTCATTGTGTCTAATACTATAGCCAATAAGCGAGACACACAGAAAAGTTGTTACTACAATATGGCTATATCATGAAAATGTGTCGACCTTGGTCGATAAAATGGCTATATCATGAAAATGTGTCGACCTTGGTATTACACAGATCGGCTCGAATTCATGAGAAGATTTCTGGGAAGCGAGTGGCGCCAGCGTCACGACACCAATGGCAGTGGTTCGAATCCCGGTTCGGACCAACTTCTATGTGTCGGGGGGGTTTCTCTGGGTTCCTCATCGCAGACCTCACTGCGGTTGCAGTGCATTGAAAAGCCCAGAACGAAAGTGAGCCGTGCTACAAGTCGACAGCAAAGACCACGACGGGGTCGGATGGATGTGAGAGAGTTTGACGTATGGATAAGCGAAAGATCGAAGAGGACCAGACCTGACCAGACCTCCCTCTGGCTATACGCTATTTCCCACCACTTCCACTTTTCACTTTCCCTCTTAAGCGCACGGAGCGCGAAAAATTTATATAATTTATGATTGAATGGGTCAATATGATCGGAACATGCATATATATGGCTATCAATTCTTATCCTATCAGTGCTCACGTAATCAGATTTACAGGTAGAGCTGAGTGAGGTGTGTTTGAAAAGGTAGGACCCCTCGATAATTATTAAACACCTTCGGGCGTATACCCGTTGGCAGGAACGAAACAGCACTTCGTCAGGCCCCCAAAAAAACTTGGGTCTTGGGTGCCCAGTGCCCACTGCCGATGGCGTGATAAATATACCCACAGTCACGTTGTTCGCTTTTGCCACGAAATTAGTCGTGCTTTTTAGTGAGCCAGCGCCATGCATAAATTTGTTGCATAAATTTAAAAAAATGCAGTCTATAATTATTGCTAATTCACTAAATAATTTTGGGCCCGCTTTGATCTCGGCCTCCCCCCCCCCCCCGATTGGGGGGTTTAGGTGCTGCAGTTACGGTCCTGGAGATGGCATGATGCTTTTGCACAGGGCTGTGGAGTCGGTCAATTTTACCACCGACTCCAACTCCGACTCTACACATTCTCAATGTACCGACTCTGACTCTGACTCCGGCGAAGTCGTCGCAGCCCGGAGTAACTCCTACTCGCCTGTCGAAGCTAACCAACTGAAACCGTGATATATAGGCTACATGTGCGTCAGTCCCGGCATCTTCGCGAGCGGCGGTATGAACACGGATAGTGTATTGTGAACAAAAATAGATCGTTTATAATGTTGATACGAACCGTCATTCTAAAGATACGGGTAGATTGACTGGCATCAGGTAAATCATCATTTTCTTCGATAACATAATTTGGAGCTATTCATATAAAAAATGCCAGATCATGATACTGATAAGTATGATTTTTCTGTCAATGTACGAAAAGATGAGAAAGCGTTGGTGGTGAAACCAATTTATAGCTGGAATTCCAGATCGGTTGTTAGCAATCGGCTTTTCGTCGTACCAACGTTCGTAGTTCGATCTAGCAAGAAGTAATTTCCACGGCAAGTTCTCATGATATTAACATTTCTCGTCCGAGTTGTTGCGAATTGTAATCCTGCAAGTACACTATAACTCCCATCCATATTAAATTACGCGCGTTGGCATGAAGTGAAGCAGTTTGCTCGTTACTGATCTAGAATTCTTGAAAGAAAATCTGTTTTGCAACCGACACTCTCGCATATTTTCATATATTGACAGAAGGCGACACTTATCATCATGAATTTTCTCACTTGAATACCTCCAAATTATGTTATCAAAGGTAACGATGGCTCACCTAGTGTTATGCAGGTCTTTGGAGATGGAGTTAAGTTTTAACTGCTCCCGCTCCGGCTCCGAAGCTCTCTTCTATCATGAATTAGCTCCGGCTCTAGCTCCGAAGGTCATTGATATCGCTGCTCCGGCTCTAGCTCCGACTCCATAAACTATCGAATGGTTCAGCCAGTAGTCAATAACTACCGTTGCGGCTATGAACACACCGGGGCCGTCGCGCCGAACCGTTATTTTTGCGGGTATGCAAAGTCATGTGACATCATAATTGTCGAAACGTCATAGTCGTATGAGAACTCACTTTACTCCCGCGCATTGATGTGTACCGCATCAAAACTCTGATACTACGTTTTAATACCGGCCCTGAAATCGCCGGCAAATGCACAAAACAGATTATTACCTACTGGGAAACGCGCATCCAATCACTGATTCCTCTCTTATATCCAACTCCATGTGGTTGGGACATCGAGTTTACCAGCTGGCATCGCGAAAATTGTTCGCGTAATATAACGGCGTTCAGGGCTGCTTTGATGCGTTCCTCTATTTACGTTTACAGATACTCACAGTTTTACACGATCATGCGCATGATTGAATTCCAATTCGTAGGCATACGCAATAACATGCTGTTAAATTTTGCGGTGGATTTAAAAGCTATCACCAAAGAACGGGCATTTGTTCGACTAATTCAGAGAGTAGACGGCGTATCTCTGCGCGCGCGCCTTCAAATCAACATGCGCAAGTGCAGCAAGGTCATGTTGATCCTCTGGCGTTGATTCCTCTAATTAGTCATTAGTGAATTTGCTCAGCTCACATACCGTCCAATCCCATTTTGTGAAATTTACAGGGATCAATATTTTTCGAACCTCACAATTGGCCACCAGTGTGTTGCTGATGACGAAATTGCCGGTATGACGGATACCCACGTCCCACAATACAGTAATTACGTAGCATGCGCGGCATATCTCGCAAACCCATGTTTAACGCGTTATGTATATTGAACAATTTAAACATGCTTAGTTAAAAAAGGTGGCACCAACGAGGTACCTATTCTTAATTTTTAGAACGATTACCGTCAAATTTTGTGAATTCGGCCAATAGCAGTATCATAGCATATTATGAGATACATCGGAGCCGGAGCTGCTTTCAAACAACCGGCTCCAGCTCTGGCTCCGCTGAAAATGCACGGTTCCGGGGCTCCGGCTCCTTGCCCCGGCTGTAAAGCCCTGATGCGATGTGACGAATCCACTCTCTATATTTACCCGTATATTCGGTGCATGGGTTCTTTATAGTATGGATCTCAAAGGGTATATATTCGGTTCACGAGCTCACGACCATACCAGAGCGAATGCTCAATATGTATGTAACATTTTCTGACTTTTCTCAGCGCCTCGATGATGATGATGATTATGAGTGTCGTTTTTGTTGCAATGTACGAAAATATGTGGAAGCGACGGCTGCAAAACTATACAGCGAGAATTCTAGATCGTTAACGAGCATCCTGTTTTCGTTGTGCCAAAGCTCGTAATTTGATATAGCTTGTATAGCTGGTATCCAGTCGGAGGAAGTCGCTGCCAAAAATAATACATTGCGTCACGATTATTTCTCAATCAAGTCAATAAAGTTGGGTGAGGCAAATATTCACTGGGTCATAAATATGCCTATAGCAGAACGACCGCGGGGACTTTAGCTCTGTCCGGGCGATAGCAATCGACTGATTCCTCCAGTTTCGTCCAAGGCAAGCCACTAATCGCAACAAAATTCTTCGTAGCTATCTTCACTATACATATACACCGAGAGATCTTCCAAATGCTAACCTTGCTTGCTGACAGAGTTGTCATGACCTGAAAATAACAGTGCCGGTATGGTTGCAAAACAGTTTATCGACAATTCAACTTTATTCACGAGTAATGTCATATTTTTAAACCCTACACTTAGGATTATTTTTTGCATAACGTGTCAATCAATTTGTCATACACCGGGGGCTCTTAAAGTATGGGTCGCGAAGGGTATATATTCGGGTCGCGACCATACCAGAGCGATTACTTAATATGTTTGTAACATTTGCTGATATTCCTCCTTTTCGGCGCCTAGCTTTACCGTCCAGGGACATGATGTTTCGACTAACAGGCACCTGTGCGAAGTACACATCTTTGGTGTGGCGTTGTTGCTGTTTTCCTATCATTTCCTGGTGCACATGAAAACGTGTCAATATATCCGATTGCATGATGTGTATTATTCGCAGGAACTAAGATAAATCAAATTCGTTTTCTGATACCACGTAATTGTTACGGTCTGTGTTTATTTTTGGAATAGTACACTTACACGATTAACTTCTGATACGAATCCAATGTATTAAATTATTATGCCTGGTTTGCCATTATCTGGAATGAATGAGGTACAGGTTACTTTATTGGCATAAATGCTGAACACTTTGTTTGGAAGTCATGTCTTAATTTAGTTACGGTCGTGCTTGCCGTGAACTATTTGGCGAGAAACGAATATACTTCGTACTATTCCAAGACCTGGGGAGAGCAGCGTAAGTCAACGTACAAAGCTATACAATTAAGCTCCGGCAAATGGACTCGATTGACGTATTATACTCGATTCGGTTTTAGACTGGTGACGTGTTGCGAATGGCATAGCCTGGATGAAAACAAATGGGGGGGGAGGGCAAATATTGCGTTAATTCACCAATTCCACAAGCATTATTTTACGACGTAACAAAGGCAGATGATATCATCTAATTCCAATCCAGAAGCAGACCAGTGGCGCAGATCACACTGACCCAGAAGAGTCGAGGGGTGGAAATCATTGGCTTAACTGCATTATGGCGTGCCATCCGGCCGGGATTCACTCAGAATTGCCCAAAGTAGTCAAGAAAGCTACTCAAGTATAAGTAAAAGTAGTCCTTTTCAAAATAATCCAGAACTGATATAAGTAGAATGTTGACTTTGAAAATTACTCAAGTGAGTAAGTAATTTCGAAAAGCAGTCGTAAATACACTCGTGGACACTAGGCAACCCAATATTGGAAACGGTCATAACCGGACGACGTGGAGAGTCCTACCTCCCAGGAGATTATTTTTTGTATAATTCAACAGCATGAGGATTAGCAATTGAATAGTATGTTGATATTGAATGGAACCGGGATATTTTAGGCTGAAATTCATCAGGGGTCATCGTCAGAGTAGAGAATCGGCAAGAACGTTGTATGTCAACAATCGTATCACAAAATTTGACGTCACCGGAATGAAATTTCAAATAATCGGAGCGATGAGAGCTTTTAAGTTCCATTAAATGGCTTGACACTTCAAACGATGCTTTTAGGGAGTGTTTGTGACGAATTTGCTTCTGCGCACTATTCTGTCACCACGGCTTATACCTGAAAGGGTGTCATTATCACCGTACAGGCAGATCATCACAACCACCTATACCGAAAGGGTGGGGTCACCAACAGACATGAGGTGATTACTTCATGAATGTAATCGATTGCGATTACGATTACTTCTGAATGACGCGATTACGATTACGATTACAGTAAAATCAGGAAGTAGTCGATTACGATTACGATTGCATTGGAAAAGTAATCACGATTACTCACGATTACATTTATTTTGCATCTTAGAAGTTATATCGGAAGACAATATATGGATTGCGCTGAAAAGGCCTGATGAGATAACATTAACATACTTCCTTAAAAAAGATGCGACATTTTCTTGTTACGTCATAATATACCCATTACCCATTTTTATAGATGACGATTTATCGCACTAAACGATTTGCATTCTGGCCAGATCTATGACTGTCACACCCCAAATTTTCCAATATGGTGGGGAACGAGCTCGAACGGTACTCAAAAGTATGTCGTAAACCCACATAAATTATGGAGTATTTTCGAGAGATTTAATTAGGTTGAAAATTCTCACTAGATAGCTTGATTTTGGAATACATACGTGTCCTCCTCAAGAAGGAAAGCATACCTAATTAATAGCAGGGTATAGCATTTAAAACAAATAGTTGTTTAAAACACTGTTTAAAACATGTTTTAAACAGTGTTTTAAACAAAAGCATTCAAAAAACCTAAATCGTGGTATTTTAAGTTGTAAAATTATGCCATAATTGTGTAAATACTTTACAAAAAACATTTTGTATGAGCCTACGCACAATTACCAACAGATTTAGCCAATGTAAATCGATAAGAGATGGTTGGAACCCGCAAAATCGTGGGGTTCAACAGTTATAGTACAGATATTTCGTCAAAGGAGCTATATTTACCCTATATATTTTCAATTGTCAATGTCAATCCACTATGACGTCCCAATTGAATATTCGTGACGTAATGGCTTGAAGAAAAACATGCATTAAAAAAGGGCCTTGTTTCATAGGCCTACATGTTTGCTTTAAATTGCTTTTTGTTTTAAATGCAACCCTAATTTATAGTAATTGTAGGCATTTAGGTTCCAGTCAATATCGTGCCACGACACATCAAAAGACATATGCAGTTTCGACCAAAACGCGACTTCACGAAGTGCGCTACTAAAGAAAGAACTCGGCCGAAACTTAGGGTTTGTGTCCATTGTCAATAGCCGCGCTGGGTGGGCCTGACTAATAGTCCGATCCTTCCAATCTGAGCCCACTATGCAGACGCCACCCGGGCACCCACAGAGCATTAAAGACATGACAATTTGTACGGGCGTCTCACAAAAGTTTTTCTTTCAGTCTGCTACGTTTCGGATACAACAATATCTTTTGATTCTAACAGACTGGAGGTCATGAATTATCAACATACACTAAAGTAATTATAACAAGATACCAGACATTATAATTATGAATTACGTGCCCCCAGCTCTACAGGTAAATCTCACCATCGGGTGCTGGGAGATAATTAAAAATTAATAGTGATATAATGCAATTACCAATTTATTGACGAAATTCAGTCTTCAACTTAAAAATACCACCCTCTGGGAGCCAAAGACCAACGTTTGCACTGGGGGACGAATTGCTGTTTTGGTACTGATTCTAGCTACAACTCACGCTAACATGATATATAAGCCCATGGCTATGGCGGCGGGGCACAATGTTGAGTAAGAATTGTGAAATAACGATTGGCGCCCGTTTAAAGTAGAGTCATATGAGAATAATATGCAGAGAACATAAAATCCTGCCCGCAACTTGTTGCAGATAATGTACTGCAAGCTGCCGTCACGAGAAACGGAAAAAACGGCTTGGTTGTGATATATATCAGCAGCTGTTGATTTTAATGCTTCGTTGTGGAATTCGTAATGTTTTATTCGACGAGTACAAAATTTCAAATCTTTGTCCGGTGTACGTACGTAGGCTACTACATAGGCCTACTGCTCACCAAGCAGCAACGGCCAAACTGCTTTAACTATGCGTAACCAAACACCAATACGCAAGTTACTATTTTAAACTAAGAGTGATGATTAATTATCCTGCTGCGAGGTAGTGGTGTGTGGAACGTGTTGATAACCTGATATGCATCACTGCGGGTGTTCATACAATCACACTAATGTACGTACAGTCGTACACTCGTACGATCGTACATCGAATATCTATTTACTGTGGATACTTCTTATGCAATGAAGAGCAAAGCTATGTCAAAGTTTATGTCAAAGTCCTTGTGCAAATGAAAAGTAATCGTTCTTCCTCAAAGAAATCGATTAGATATGGGAAGTAGTCGATTACGATTACTTCGGAATTTTTTCGAATGTAATCGATTGCGATTACGATTACTTGAAAATGCTGTAATCGTCGTAATCGATTACGATTACTAATCGCGATTACCCCATGTCTGGTCACCAACACGAGTTTTCTCGGCCCATCATCACCATAACCTCCTCCAAGGGTGGAATCACCGACGCGTGGCACATAGCACATCATCACCACATGGGGGTCTAAAAGGGTATTATTATCACCACCACGGGTTTTCGGGCACATCACCACCTCGCCCATAAGAACCCTAGTAAGACCGATCAATACTACTAATATGTTATTATAGGTAAAAACATTGGCATGAGTGGCGCTTATCACAACTGAATGCTTTTTGCGCCACGGACAGAAACAAGTTAAACAGAAAGTTCATTATATATAACTGAGATAGTTAGGCCTACACATATGCACATAAAAAGGTTTTACAATATTCCTCGAGTCGATCTAACATATTCAACAACATATCGCAGTACTTGTGGATCAGTCAGTAGGGTTCGCATGTCGAAATTTACATTCTTCGACTCTGCATGACGTCGTAAGCGTTCTCTTTGATAGCGGTATTTTCTACAATTCATGAGATAATGCTCTACGGTTTCCTCAATACCACATTCTTCGCACAGTTGCGAGTCGATGCATCCAATCTTGTTGAGATGGTGGTTTAGTCTGCAATGCGTCGTTCTTAACCGCAGCAAAATCGAATTTCCCAACCTTGTATCCACTTCCGATAGTCTGTCATGTACCGAGGGTCGCAGATCTTTGTACGCTCTCCCAGTATCTGTGGATTGATAAATGCGGTCCCACTCATCTTTGCAGCTCTTTAGCAAGTACGACCGTACGTCGGCGAGTGGGATAGCATGATTCCGACGTATGTGTGTATTAGCAGCTCCCGTCCTAGCTAATTGATCTGCAGATTCATTACCGCGTATTCCGGAGTGTCCAGGCACCCATACAAACGATATGGTGATTTCTGCTGTTCGCAACTGATGGTTCAGCTCAATAATTTCATTCACCAGTGCCGTGTGATATAGTCCCGGATGTTTGATCGCGTCGAATGCACTCAAGGAATCGCTGAATATTGCAACTTTCGTAGTAACTTGACTTTGCCGTACCCATAGTAAGGCATGTTTGATCGCAATGAGTTCCACTGAAAAGATCGAGAGAATTCTTGGAAGCGGGCACGCAATACTTATATTTTGTGCAGGAACGTAAACCGAATATCCGCATCCCGTTTCTGTTTTAGACCCGTCTGTATAGATCTCAGTGCGTTCTTCATAGTTGGCAGATATGTGATCCTTGAAGAGTACTATGACAGTTTCTGGAGATGTTTCTTTACTAATTGAGAGTGATAGTGAGGAATCTACATTGGGAAGTGACGTTGCCCATGGTGGTGTCGATAGTATCACGTTTCCTGCAATATTCTCACAAGCCAAGGCGTTGTCATGAGTAAAGGTACGAAAAGTTGAGAATCGCTCATTAATAAAAGCATACATATCCTCCCACGACTCTTGCAACACCGAATAAGAAGGGTTGTCCGTCTGGGTGGTCAATTGATATCGATATTTGGAACATGCGTACCAGTGCCTCATGTGAAGAGGCATTTCATTGCTTTCAACTTCAAGTACACAGATCGGCGTACTACACATGGCACCACAGCATATTCTCAGGGCTTGGTTCCTAATCACTTCAATTTTCTTAAGGTGTGTTTTAGGGGCAAAAAAGTAGGCCTCCATTCCATAATCGATCACCGAGCGAATTAATGATTTATACAACATCAACAATACATCTTTAGACCCGCCCCAGGTGGTGCCCGAGAGCATTTTTAGCAAGTTTATGCGTTTGGCACACTTCTTTATAACGTAATCAATATGAATTTTGTAGTTCAACCTCTTGTCAAAGTATACTCCAAGATATTTAAAATTGTCTACATATGTTAGATCATCTTCACCCAACCGAAGTATTGGTGCATCCAAATTGCGCTTTCTTGTGATTAACATGGCGACACTCTTTTCTCTCGAAGCCACAAATCCCCATTTCGAACACCATCGGACGAATGCATCCAAGCTAGACTGGATATCAGCAGCGAGTTCATTAATATCTAAACCAGATTCCCAAATTGCACAATCGTCAGCATAAAGACCCACTTTTGATCGTATGTTTGATGGAAGGTCATTGATCATGATTGTAAACAGTATAGGTGATAATACGCTCCCTTGAGGAATGCCGTTTTCCAGATAGCACAAATCTGATAAGGCACAACCAATACGCACTTGAAATGTCCGAATACGCAAAAAATTCTTGATCCACCTCAACATTTTCCCGGATATTCCCATACTTTGGAGTTTTACAATCAGTCCATCCCGCCACACCATATCATATGCCCGTCTTATATCTAGAAAAACCGCCAGAATCGATCGCCCATTATTCACCGCTTTATAAGCTGAGTCATGGAGACTGATTACATGATCAAGAGCACGTCGCCCTCTCCTGAAACCGCACTGTGAAGAGTGGATTAATTTATATTTTTCTAGGTACCATGTCAATCTGTTTGCGATCATCGTTTCTACTATCTTGCAGAAATGACTAGTCAGTGATATTGGTCGATACGAATGAGGAGAAGTAGGGTCTTTACCAGCTTTCAAAATGGGAACGATAATTGAATGGTTCCATGAGCTTGGCATCGCACCTGTGGCCCATGACAGATTTATGATTTCCAGCATTTTTGACTGACCTTCGTCCGGCAGATGCTTAAACATAGCATAACACAAGGTATCACCACCCGGCGCCGTATTCTTTTTGGTACGTAGGGCTTGCATTAATTCGTTTACACAAAATGGTGCATCAAGCTCACCACACATTGGTATATTACATGGATATATACCGAGCGCATTGTGTCTGTTATTATTGAAATCGGTAGGAAAGTTATTGGTGCTACTCACGTTTTTGAACACATGGGCTAACGAATTTGCTTTACCAACATCTACGGTAATCTTTTCTCCGCCAATCGTTAAAGTTGGGATTATTCCCACCGCTGCATTTGTGTTGGAAACAGATCGGGCCACTTTCCACACCGTTTGAAAGTTTGCTCTAGCTCCGAGTGATTCACAAAAAGACTTCCAGGAATACCTCTTAGCTTGGAGAATTACACTCCTGCATTGCGCACGCAACCTTTTGAAACGAATGATATCCTCCTGCGCAAACGTCCTCTTCATCTTCATGAAAGCGGCCTTTTTCCTTCTAACAGCTCTGGAGCAATCAGCGTTCCACCAAGGGTTGGGATTCCTTTTATGATTGCGCGTCATAGGTATTGACTTGCTCGCAGCATGCAGCATGATTTGACTGAACTCTCCGACGACTGAATCGATATTGGTTTCAGCTTCCATATTAGTAGGCAATGTAAAGTGATACTCGAAATTCTCCCAATCTGCTTTTCTCAGACTCCAACTAGGGGGTCTTAATTTGGTTCTTGGGACTTCATTCATATAGGTGGTGAGGACGATCAAATGGTCACTGCCAAGTAGATCATTTGACACTGTAGTGGAGCATCTACTTGCTATATCAGCCGACGCAAACGACATGTCTATCAATGACCACCTTCTTACTGCATTACAAGCTATATTCAGATGAGTAGGTGAGTCCATATTCAGTGACACAATAGAATATTTATCTAATGCGTCATGCAGATTGGTTCCTCGCGTATTAGTTACTTCTGATCCCCAAGCCCAGTGATGCGAGTTAAAATCCCCAAATACCAAAGATTTCCAGGAAAGCTGCTGTAAAAACTCGAAATCAGTTCGGTTTGGTATCGAATTGGGAGAAATGTAGACATTGCAAATCTTAATACCACACACTTCGATGCATAGGACATCGACGTTTGGAGCTGTTTTAAGATCGTATCCGATATGTGTTAGGTTCTGCTTGATTAATATAGCCAGTCCTCCGCTGTGTACAGTTTTATCCCTGCGTATAACATTATATCCATGAAAAGTTGGTGTGTATTTCTCGATCAAACGAGTCTCTTGTAGCAGTATAACATCAGGATGCTTTCTCATTTCGCTAATATATTGCTTAAATTCCGGGAGCTTTCTATATATGCTACGGCAGTTCCATTGTAGAATAAGTAATCCGTTATGATTGAAGGTGCCCTGGGATCGCACTTAACATGTCTTTCAGCGTGGCCGAGTCGAAGGACACGCTTAACCATTTTTCAGACGCTGAGGATATGAGGCACGGAACATCGATTTCTTCATTTGTGCGGCATGCAATAGCGGTTTGGTTGACTATTTCTGTCATAAAGGCGAAAAACAGTAACGGGTGCACGGCAGTTAACAAAGAGTTTACGTTGGCTTGGTTGTCGTCTTCGTGATGTTGATTACTATTACTGAGGAGAGGAGTGGGTATTTTAGGAAGGTGCGACAGAGAACAATCATTATCTTTCGCTTTACATGGTTCTTGTCTGGCTTTGGTAGTTTTGTTCTGCGTCTCTTTCTCTCTAATATTTTCTGAATCAGAGATTCGAGCACATACTGCAGCGTAACTCAAAGTTACTTTTGATTTAGCTTCATGGTACGGTAGATTTTCCCTCTCTTTAATGATTTGTATTTTCGCTTCCCTTTTGTAGACTGGACAGCCAGCGTAAGCTGCACTGTGTGTTCCCCGGCAATTCACACATTTCAATTCTATACCATTGCATCCGGAGTAGTCATGATCTTTGCTTCCACACCGAACGCACGTATGTCTTCCACCACAATGTTTTTCTGTATGCCCATATCGATTACATCGATGACATCTGAGAGGCGGAGGATTGTATGGTTTTACTTCGAACCTCAAATATCCAAGTGATACGTATTCAGGAGCCTTTGGTGTACTGAAACCCAATAAAACACACAAACTTGGAACATAGCCTTGTTCCGATTTCCTCTTGAGCCGTTTTGCGAACGTGACATTAAAATACTACTACTCGCGGACTGCACCATTCGAATGACCCCAAAATGTTACCTTCCAATTCATACCTTCGTTTTTCACTGCAATGCTTCATCATCAAAGCAATTCATAATAGTACTACAGTATACAATATATTACAGATCATACATATATAAGGTCCATGCTACCAATGACGTTATTCACAAACAACGGAATAGACAAAACACCAATATCGGCTGATTGAATACAACTAAAAACCATTATAACAGTATCGCTCCGACTACGATATAAGTTGGCATGTTCTATTCTTCTCGTTGTTTGAGGTGTTGGCCCTGCATTTTCGTTGTGAGGAATCCAAGAGATTTTACTGTAAACGTGGGCGCTGGAATTTATTTCATTGTTTTAAAATCACGAGTGAAGTTATTCTGGAGAACGGGGCTTGGATCCCTTGGTTCAGAATACGATATACAGCGTTGTGACGAAATATATTTGAATTCTATCCTTCGTTTAACTATTATATGATCGATGTAACTTACACACAACGGTTTCGTATTGACGTTTTTGCCTCTGTGATTAATGTCATCGACTTATTGTCCCCAATGGTGCCTACAGTGAAACCGCAACACCGTAGTCGGGTGGTTATAATATGGCCTATGAACAATGAACAATGAACGATGAACATCATCGACATATGCTTTCTCTGGGGATTATTTACTGGAAGTATTTCTTATTTAAAATCTCTCGACTGTTGCTAGAAATGTGCTGGATAATACAGTTTTTTTTGCATTTGCTCAAAATTGCTTCGTGGCCGGACTAAATCGTCCGGGGAGGGACGGGATGCGGCCCGCGGGCCGTATCTTTGACACCACTGTCTTACGCTATTCACATCCGTGAAAAAATTCGTATGTTACCAATGAGCGGGCGACGAACGAAAGAACGAACTAACAAATGAGCGAACATGATCTAATGAATGAGTCGTGTAGTTCATGCACGCACATTTTACACCGCTATCAATTTGCACCGATGACTTGCTCCTCACCTGAATCTGGCCCATGACCAAGCTTTGAAGCTGGGGAGTAGCGTTAGTGTTGTACGCCACGTATGCATTGTCTGATACGAAATGTGAAAAAGACAATGCCGAACACGTTCATAAGTTTACTGACGATTGCTACTAATGCAACACGATTCCCATTTTGAGACTTGCAGGGAGAACGGAAAGAACTCCCTAATTTTTACAGGAATTTTAAGGTTCGAAAAAAGAGGCAAGTGCGTCGTCAACGTCAAATCTCAGGAAATACGTTACCCGGCATTTCTCTATAAGAATAGTCGTGTATGCGTTAGCAGCCTCGCTATTGCGTCAATGTACTCTAGAGAGAAATCCAGAGACAGTCGTATTAGAGCAGTGATTCCCAACCGCGGCCCTGAGGGCCGCATGCGGCCCCCAGCTAGCCTTCTTGCGGCCCCCACAAAAATATTGAGAAATCGATCAATGAAAAAAATATATTTATAAAATACTCTTACTTGGCTTGGAGTCTGGAGTTTTCAATTAGGATTGCAGGCAAGTTGTGAGTAGACTGCTAAGATTACGTCACTGCTGTTTCAATGCAATGTGCCCTAACTTTCCACCCAAGCCCCCAATTGGGGGAGCGAGCTCGAAGGGGGCCAAAAATTATTTAATGAATTAGCATAAATTATAGAGTATTTTATGAAATTTTTTGCAACTTTTTCAAAGATTTTTCGCGCCGCGCGCGATTTCAAGATTCCAAGTAACTTAATTATTGGGTGCTCTTCAACCAAGATAAAATATGCAAGATTTATAGAAGTGGGCATATTGGCGTAGGCCATTACCGCGTCACGCCGCACGACGACATATAAAGTTTTCGGCCATGTAACATGCGATTCCAAGAAGTGTGCCAGAACGATCGGCAGCGAGAAAACCTTGGCCAAAAAGGACTGCCCTTACGCTGACCGAAAACTTCGTTATGTATGTTTAAAATACATATAGGTATATAATTGACCATAGGTGCCTAAATGACTGGCGCTGAATGTTCCTGTCTTGGCAATCTGAACGTCACGAGACAAATAGGCTACCATCCCGCAGGGAAGACTTATGCCAGTAAAGGACTACCAATTTGAAATCGTGTGCATCTTTTAGTTTAGCACGTTTGGGCAATTCTATATTTTTTGATATAGCAGACTGGAGGTCACGAAATAACAAATAACGTCATGTAACGAAGTCGTACCAACGGGTCCGCCCGTCCGAATATGTTTAATTCTTATTCACGGGCCCTACAGTTTCCAAGACACCTCACTCAGCTCTACCGGTAAATCTGATTACGTGAGCAGAGAGGACAAGTAATTGATAGTAATATATATGCAATTCCCGATCTTATTGACCTATTTTATTTTGAATTATCGAAAATTTTCGCGCACGGCGCTGGCTCACTAAACGGGGATCCTGATTTCGTGGCAGAAGCGAACAACGGGGCGGGGGTCGGTTTATGACCCTATGGGAGCTCAAGACCTAAGTGTTCTTGGAGGCCTGACGAAGTGCTGTTTCGTTTTTGCCACCAGGTATACGCTCGAATATGTTTAATTATTATTGAGTGGTCCTACCTTTTCAAACACAACTCACTCGGCTCAACCGGCCAATCTGATTACGTGAGCAGAGAGGGGGTGAAAATTGATACCAATATATATGCAATTCCCGGTTATATTGATCGATTCGATCATGAAATATCGTAGTTAATTCACGATCACGACCTATGTAAAATAATCCACTCCTGTATACAATCAACAGGAAAAGCATCGCTAGTGTGACGTCATATCTGTTCATACCTCATTTTAAAACCCACTAGGTGGTGCTAAAGAGTTTCCTGACTTTTGATCACAAAAATATGGTAACCCCAGGTTCAACCCTCCTTTTTTAAACTCTGCTCGAGTGATATAGAATAGTTCGCATGCAGCCATACATGATATAGTAATTTTGCTCAGTTTTAACAGTTTATGGCCCTATTTTCAAGTATCAGACTGATGGACGAAATACCAATAAGGTGGTAACTTTACTATTTTTCGAAATTACAATGAAATGTCTTTCTTGGCCGTCCTAGTCTCGAGTCATATGACTTGGTTCGAGTCATGCACGAACTCGAGTCAACGCAAAAATTGACTCGACTCGAGTCATTTTACGGATTTGAAAAAATGACTCGAGTCAAGTCGCGTCACCAAAAAATCGCGACTCGATTCGGACTCGAGTCGAGTCATGACTGGAGTCATTACAACCTTGTTATGTAGCATCATGGATATTAGGTCTCAGACTGCAACACCCCCATGACTTTAATCTTGTGGGTTTAGAATTAGTTGTATGCATTTACAATTCTACATTAGTTTCCCATCATGTTATAATAAATTTTGACAGTGCCGGTACCGTACATCCGAGCCACGGTTGAATGACAGTTCATGAATATATAAGTTACAAGTTGAAATGAGATTCCGTGTTGTGGCATCACGTAGGAAGCAGAGTAAGTGACGCATCACATGTTTTCCACGTAACACCTAACCAAATGGGACTGTAAGATAGACGCGGCATCAAGAAACTGCAGAAGTGATGAAATACATGCAAGAAATTTCACAAAGGGATAAGAAGCGATGACGCATACGAGCTAACGAGGACGAATAACGTCGACACCACAGAGACAGGGCATGGGTTATGGACACAAATTTGACAAAAATGATCTTAAGCTGCGGTTCCATTACGGTTGCGTTCTGAAGAAAACGGCTGCTACCAATTGTTCCCTCTATTCTATCGTGAATATTGAACGATGTCATATTCAGAGCACTGGGAATTAATGTTAATAGCTGTCATCGATATGAATTACATAGTGGGGAACTGATAAGTTACGTTTTTTGTGAAACTATTGCTCAGGCTCCGTTCGGTTTAATATATGCATATAATCTGTCAGTAAATTCATGTTGAGCTATATTTCGAAATAGGATTTGGTGTATAATTTATCTGTGTTTTGTTTGGACAAGTTTCAATAAGATAGAAAAGATAGAAAACCGTAGCGTCTTGCAGTTACCTTCTAAATCCGTGGTTCCCAACCGGTTCGTATTTCCCCACTGGTGGGGAATAGACCTATCTGGTAAACATTATATACAGGACAGTCTATATATTTACGGGACACCTGCGCAATCACCGTTACTAGTTAACTGATCTGGAATGTAGGCCTATGTATCGAAAATTGTATTGCGTGTTGTTTGCAAAAACTCATTTTAACTCCGTATAACCAATGATTGCGTCACAAACGCATCCAGCACGACCATATGATGATGACGTGAAATAGCGCTTTCGCTAAATTTTGCGGTTACCGGTGGTTACCGGTATCGGTTCACAATACGTTTTATGTTGCAGTTATAGGTGATTATCTTGCGTACTGCATGGATCAAATAGCTGCTCCGTGTACGCCAGATTATTTAGTATTCTATATCATGACGCAGTGACGTAGTACCTAGATCGGAAGCACCTAAATATAAAGCACAATCGACATCATCTAGGGCACTTTACGTGCGATCTGTTTTTACCAAAAAAGTGTTGTCTTTTCTGATTTCAGCGACATGAAAAAATTTACAGTGTAATGACAAAAGTTTTGGGTAGTGGGGAATGAAGGCTGGGAATAAATCTGAAGTGGGGAATGAAGACAAAAAGGTTCGGAACCACTGTTCTAAAACATTGATTTTGAGCATCTGCGATAGAGCCTGCGGAGGGGTGATTTTGATTTTCAAGGGGACGATAATATTCAGGAGGGATATGGGACGCACCGGGACTCCATGGGGCGCGGAAGAAAATGAAGTAAAAGTGTGATAGTAAATTCTTGATTCAAATTTTAATTGGATATCTTCTTTGATCAAATCTCCACATTTGTCGTCCCGCTTCGTGCGATATATAATCACCATACAGGCAGTATGCTTAGAAAAGTGTATGGCTGTTATTGTGGCCAACCTGCGGCCGCAGGAGGGAATTCGTGCGGCCGTGGACACGTAATTCAATTATTTCGTGTTGGCGGCCGTCGAATTTAAAGAGATTTTACTAAACCCTTCGCGCCGCGCGCACTTCAATGCGACTTCGTTTGTCGATTTTAATATAGTAGCGCCTTTTCAACCTGAGAACCGCAGTACAGATGTTAGTATTATTATTATGATTCACAACAGTGGTGCTTATAGCCTGTTTAAGGCTTTGCGCTCCAGGGCACTATAATTTGTATAGTACAATGACTTCATTTCTTTGTCTCATGAACGGTCTTGCACTCTCTCAGGCACTCTCTTCAGGCAGTCTCTGTCACGCGCGCTTCATAATCGTCTCTTTTGCTGCCGACTTGTAGCTCGGCCCACTGTGACTGGGCTTTTTAAGTCACCGCGACTGCAGTGAGGTCGGCGATGAGGAGCACATATAGCCTATATATAACCACGTAGAAATTAGTCTGAACCGGGGTTCGAATCACTGCCACTGATGTCGTGTCGCTGGCGCTTAACCAACTGCGCCACTCGCTTCCCGCAGTACAGATGTGAACAGCAGAGGAAAACGATGCGCCCCATATAGAAATATCAACTTTGAATCGTGTCTTCATCACGAAAGAAATTTGTTTCTAGAGCGTTTGGGTGATTTCAATATATTTCCACAATACCGACTATCCTGATGAAAAAGCAAGAAATAACAGCATATGCAAAAAGTGACTAATTGGCTCACCCGAAGATACATCATTGTTTATACTTCCCCAAATTTTCGAAAACACACCCTCCATCAACCCTGCCGAGGAGTCTGTTCGCATGGGCTGAGGATAAATGTTTGATAGGAATATGTGAAACTACTAATATTAATGACGAATTCAATCGTGGATCTGAAAAATTTTCGCGCTTCGCGCGACCATGACGAATCCAGTAGTATATTCATAACATGATCAGTGAAGTCATTGACCACTCGCGATTTAGGTGCGTATAGTAAGCCGATGTGAATATAAGTAGAATAGTCTGGAGCTGACCTAAAATGGACATGGACAGTTTAAAATGGGGATTCGGCGTATATAGTCTGTTCATTAGTACTATGCCCTGGAATGCGGCCGTGAATAGTAAAAAGGTTGGCCTCCTCTGATGTAAACTATGGGTCACGTGCTTCTTCCGCGTGATTGTAGACCCCAAAATCCCCCTTCACACAGTTTCATCGTATGTTACGCGTAGGGGTTTAGTCAAATATATATTTGAACAAGGCATTTAATCTTGCATAACACACCTTGTCGTTATCGTGGGTAAAATCCCGACACCACTTTTGTGAATGTGTGTCTATTGTACAGTAGCAACACTTTCAAGCTTACTGGCCAAAATCATAAACTACATATTCTCATATCGGAGTGCTTCGAAATGGTACAAACACCTGATGTGAGCCCAAAATAGTACATACGAATTGCAGATCTTTTTTAGTCGGGTGGTAATTGGGCTCTATTCAAGAACCAAAAAATTCGGATGATCAAGTTCACTCCAAACCCAAAAAGCTCGAACAGAATCCGAGCCCATCGTCATAATCACCACCCTTAAAATATGCGGGAGCGCGCCAGACGATGACCATTTCTGAAAAGGGATGCCAAGGCACGCAAATGGAACTGTGAACGGTCCCTCCCAACGACGCGAAATCTGTCGTCTCGATTATTATTCGAGCAAATCGGATTATCTAATAGATGTTTGCCGATGGCAGAATTAATGGCCTTTGATCTGTCAGCATCAAGCTTAATCGGATGAGTCAGGGGTGAGCTTCTCAACGAGCCTGATGCAACTGATCAACTAATAACTCAACAACTACTCAAGTATAGGCCTACTCAAAACGATGCATTTTGTAGCATGCGCATTGCGCATAGACTTCTCAAGATTACATACCGGTTGGTTTAGCATAGGGTTGCCATCAGGGTTGCATTTAAAACAAGCGGTGTTTTAAAACACTTTGTTTAAAACATGTTTTAAACAGTGTTCTAAAAAAAGGCCTTCGAAACAAATTGTGTTTTTTTAAGTTGTAAAATTATGTCATAATTTTGTGAATACTTTCCAAAAAACATGTTGTATGAGCCTACGGACAATTATCGTCCGATTTAACAGACGTATTTCGATATGGGATGGTTGCAACACTCACAATAGTCGGTTCAACAGTTATAATACAGATATTTCGTCAAATGAGCTACACCTACCCTATATTTTCAATTGTCAATTTCAACCCATTTTGACGTCACAATTGAATATTCGTGACGTCATGGCTTGAAAAAACAATAAAAATATGTTTTTAATTAGGGCCTTGTTTTAAACATGTTTGTTTTTAATTGATTTTTATTTTAAATACAACCCTAGTTGTCATACGTCTGTAATTTCCTGGACATGTTCGGAATTTCCATGTTCAAGCTGCGTCCGGGAGAAATTTCTAAAATATGCCTAAGTGTCCGGAATTTTGAAGGTTTGAAATAGGATCAAAATGTTTTCGTAAATCAACAGAAACGATATTATTTTTGGGCAGATTTATGCCACATAAAAATTTTCTCCGCGCTGCGCGTGATTTGATGTCACATTCATGGATTTTAGTATATGTAAACCACTACTCTCGCAAAATATACAATCAAAAATTATTAAAAAATAACTATATCATTGACTGAAATAAGTCGAACGGTAATCGCAACTGTAGGAGAACGGTGTATTACTAGACTAAGGTAAGGCCGTTCAGATGCTTTAGTGAAAGATATTGGCTCTAAACCTGGTGGTCGTTTGTCTTTATTCGGGGGTTTGCAAAGATGTTGAACGTAATCAGCTTCCAAAATAGGCTGTGAGTAAGTCTGGGCAAATGTGCTGACCGCTTTTAAGTAATCAGCTTATCAAATTCTGAGGTGGATCACAAAATATTTTCAAATTAGAAAAGGAGTCGCGGCCATGAAGCTGCGTATCCGATACGTATATCTGTTTCTGACGGACCTGGCTACGACGTACCACGCGACATTGAACCAAATATAATTTCGAATGTACCTCAATTGTATGTGAATTAATTCCATAACACGCGCATACACATTCAATGCGATACGTGACTATAACGGCGTGGCAGTTCTTATTGATTTTTCTCGAGAAGCATGATGTCTTGTCGGAATTTTCTTGGGAATTTTATAGTATCTTTAGATAATTCGTTTACAATCCTTTCATCGGATTGCAACGTGGTGTAATGAATATCTTCCATTATATCTTTGAACAAGCTTATGGTACGTGGAGAAAAATTGAATTTATTCTGAATTTGGCTTGGCTACAAGGCATTATTTTGGTGTTCGTAAAATTGTATGGGCATGGGCATGTTTCCGATCACCAGCAGAAAGCAAGACAGATAACGTCCTTGCGTTTGACGATTGTCTGCATGAAGTCTTTCCCTTATTTCCAGAAGTCACCTTAAAAGGCTTAGAGTCGCGTCGAATGAATTTCCGCATCTCTTAATGATGACGCCGTTTCGTATGTGTGAATTCTACTGCGGTATGCGAAGTGCCCAGCATAAGTGTGAGCGTGGTCATGTTGATACCGCATTTGCCATAGTAAATCACCAATCACCAATCACCGAACGAACGGTGCATTTTCGATAGACAAAGTTTAGCTAGATTCAACAACATGTTCACATACCTCAGTCAACAAATTCAGGAATGTGGAGTAAAGCACTCACTCACCCAATGCCCCAATAAACGCACCGTCCCGAATAGCAAAAAATAAAGCGACTGGAGGGACAATCAGCGTCAGTGGAACATGGAGCTAGAATCAGCAATATATTTCGACATCTGTAGCAAGATTTAAAAAAGATATAAGACTCACCTCCTACACCTGCACCTGCATCATCTACGAAAAATAGCAGCCCGGTGATTATAGCTGCGAATGCAAGAAGTAGTTTCGTCATAGTTGTGCTCTTGAGTTCGAATGCAACAACGCGTACTATGCTGTGTCTGAAATTTCTGATGTCATTCATCCAATTTCTGATCGCTCATAAATAGGAATTCTGATGTCGTGTCATCAGATCTCTTTAACGACATCGGTGGTACCGATTCCGTGCCTATTTGTTGTCCTCTTGACAGTGTCTACTATCTTATCTAATACACGAAAGACCCGCGCATTAATGTGATGTCGCGTTTCAAGTATTGACAGATGCCACGTATGATATCGTCGATTGATATGATGTTTTGGGTTTAATTTTAGCACGATGTCGTATTCAGATGAGTCCAAAAATGAGTCAACGAAAATTCTAGGATCGCTACAGAACAAATGCATGACAAAAATATCGCCACGGAAGAGTCAAGTGCCAGGGGCAATGACTGGCGTGATGCTGAATTCAAGCCGTAAATTGTCTAAGCGGCTGGCGTATTTATATTGGAACAAGTAATACTATTTCGGCATCGTCGATCCCATTTGAACAATGGAACTATTTCGTTAGGAAATATTGACTTGTTACGTGTTTGGGATTTAAAGCATAGCATTCATATCCATTCTCAGCGTCTGAATAAGTTACCAATGAATCACGAATTCGTCGAGGTGAAGAACACAATGAGATAAGATGGCGCATTACGGCGATATTGAAATTATCGGCAGTGTCTCAATGGTCATATGTGCTATCGCTTGTGAAATGATGCAATAGTAGTTTTGATACATTGTTGGGAAGGATACATATCGCCCACAACACTAAATGTGTTTACTGCCCAGGAATGGTAAATATTTGCAGTTACAAAGCATATAATTAATTAGAGATCATTGATGGGACTTATATTCAACCAATTCAATACGCTCCTGCTCCTAAATATCTGACGAATATCTGCACTGCCAGCGTATAATTCATGGCTGTGAACAGTACATGGATACAAAGATACATTCTGTTGTGGCGGTTTTCAATAATGAATACTCAGACAACCAGCAAGTATCCCGTGGCGCTAGAAAGAGAGCACATGCCTCTAACACAGCTGTCTCTGGATGTTGCTCTAGATAAAGTTGACGCAATGGCGTGGCTGCCAACGAATATACGATCAGTCTTAGAGAAAATTGACGGGTACCATATTTCCTGCCGGTTGATGCCGACGGATCTGTCTCTACTTTTCGATCAATTGTAATTCCAGTAAAAATTGGGACGTTATTTCCGCTCTCCCTGCAAGTCACGGCATGGGAATCGGTTTGCATTCCTAAAAATCGTCAGAAAACCCATAGGCCCGTTTAATATTCTGTCTTCTTCGGATTTCGTATTCGTTAAAATCTGCTATGCTGTCGCAAATGTCGCACTCAACAGCAACTTGACTTCTCCTAGCTTCACAGCTTGTTCATGGGTCAGATTAATGTAATGGATTTGATGGGAATAATGTAACCCTAGTTGAATCACTGAAAACCGCCACATCACAGTCATTCGAAATTTCAGTATATTTTCAACTAGAAAATTGCGGTATCAGGTCTTAAACTGGTTGTAGCCTACTGCATCGATGTGTATTCTTCTGGCAGGTTATTCCAAACCTTGGCACCCTTGAAGCTGGAACTGTTTTGTCACAATTTATTAGAAAATATAAGTAGGCCTTAATGTTGTATTTCCTTGGCACCTATAGACCTAGTGCCTAGGGTTAGCATATTTCGGAATCGGGAAAGAAGAACACGTTTTCAAAATTTTCAAACTTGAACTATTTGAGGAAAATCTTGAAAAATTGGTAAATTTTTCCCACTTCGTGGTCGGCTGATTAAAAAAAAAGGTGTACTTTCTAGTTCAGTGCCCAAAATACAGTTTCTTTTTCACATTATCAGGTGGTTGACTAAAAAAAAATCAACTTTCCGACTCAGCTCCCAAATAGCCGCCGGAGCGTTACTTCAGTGCTGATTTACTGTATCTCAGTTTAATCTACCCTACCATTAACACAAATTCTCAGAAGAGAGGACAAAATCTCAAAAAGGAGGACATTTAGGCGTCCTTGGAGGACTTTTTCAAAAACCTGAAATAGGAGGATAAATCCGCCTAAAGGAGGACGTATGGTAACCCTACTAGTGCCATGCGAACCGAAGAAAATTTATGGAAATAGTTCTTGAAAACTGTCACTCCAAACAAATAACGACACTGGTTATTCAGCACGTTTCGTATTGCTTGCGCACGATATGCATCATTCCCTACGAAGGATCGAAACTACTACTGCAACATTCCACAAAGTATTGTCCATTGCCCATATTACCATTGATGTAATATCGAGCATTTCAATGCTGCCCAAATTGTAGAATTGTGGTTAGTTTGATTATTGTTAGTGCTCGGCACGGGTTTCTCGAGATCAGTGGTTCTTAACCTTGGCTACGACGCGCCTCCAGAGGGCGATTTGGATTTTGAAGATGGATAAAATACTCAGGGTGATATTGAGGACGCTAGGATGCTATGGAATCGCTGAAGATAAATGGCGTACCAGTAGATGGTGTGGATAAGCGGTTCACAAATGTTTTTCGGCACGCTCCCTTGATGACACTGAAAAATTACGCGCACCCTTATCTACATACCGAAAAGTAATAAAATAGCAACCAGAATGTTTGCAATCCCAACTCATAGATTGAAGGCCTGGACGGTTATCACTGTTGAGCTGGAAGCAAACCGCGCGGAGCGCGGACAAAGATTCAGTTGGATATTTTGTCAGAAATAATCATGTGCAATGGCAGTACGCAGTGGTAACATATACAATATACATATATATATATATTAACGATTTCTTTATTTTCTGACTTGGGCATGGGTCAAACTTACCGGACCATGACCTAAATCAAAAACGCCAATTAAACGTAGCACACCGGACAAACAATCATTGTCTTCAGTTCAATCAATCAATCGACAGATTATATTTTCCTCTGCCCAAGACGCACACACAATGTACACTGCGACATACAACACGCACACAATGCGATGTAGGCTAATGTACAGATAGGAGGATGCCGAACGACCAACAAGTTGGGGTCTCTTGAACTGGCATCCACCACGACCTAGTGCCCGATGCTACAGTTTTCTTCGGTGTTATTCTTTCTTAGTCGGTCCTTCTTAGAAGCTATTTCTTGCTCTTTTTCTTTCTTGAGTCTTTTTCTGGGCTTTTCATGTCGCCGTAAGAACAACGACGCGGGGTAAGAGGAGCACGGAGTAACCTCCGACGGCGGGAATTGAACCGTTTTTGTGATTTTTATTCAAGTATGTACATAAAGCAGCAATAAATTCATTAATGCAATTCTTCCAGTTTGGTTCGTCCCTATCATCGGGTCATCTCATCGCAGTCGTTGTCGAGTGTGTAGTTGAAGTAGTAGTAGAAGACGCCGCTAGTTGGCGCTCTTATGCGTATATTGTTCATATTACGTTTTTTGTAGTCGTAATTTTATCGTTTATGATGAAAGGAAAGGACATCGTTTATACACCGACTCATGATACACATACACACGATCTGCGCATATGCATACCATGAGTGGATGATGTGCATATGCCGCTGGACAAGGAAGTGCAGATATAGCCTTTACGGCTTTCTAAGTCATGCACCACCCCTCCATGCTATCCCAGTAATGCATGAGCGCCAAGCAGGTCTGACCCGGCCGGGAATCGAACCCACGACCTACCGATCAAGAAGCCGGACGCTTAACCATTACGCTATCTTGTCGGTTCATGATTGGTGGATGGTTAGGGTGGTTGTGTCGGGCCGCCTGCTTGGATGGCGCCGACGCTCACCAGTACACTTTTGCCCCCAAGAAGTGTGCCAGAACGATCGGCCGCGCGAAAGCCTTGGTCGAAAAGGACTGCCCTTACACTGATCGAAAACTTCGTCATATATACAAAATACCTATAGGTGTAATTGTCAATAGGCGCCTAAATGACTGGCGCCGAATGTTTCTGTCTTGGCAATCCGAACCTCAGAAGGCGAATACCATCCCACAGGGAAAAATCATATGCCAGTGAAGAAATACCAATTCGAAATCGTGTGCGTCTTTTAGTTTTCAGTACGTTTGGCCGATTCTATATTTTTTGCTATAGCAGACAGGAGATCACGAAATAACATCATGTAACGAAGTCATACCAACGGGTCCGCCCGCCCGAAGATGTTTAACTATTATTTACGGGCCCTACAGTATCCAAGACACCTCACTCAGCTCTACCGGTAAATCTGATAACGTGAGCAAAGAGGACAAGAAATTGATGGCAATATATATGCAATTCCCGATGTTATTGATCGATTTTATCATGAATTATCGAACATTTCCGCACTTAGCGCAGGCTCACTAAACAGTACACCAAATTCCGTGGCAAAAGCGAACAACATGATGGGGGGGGGAGTCGGTTTAGCCCTCTACGGGAGCACAAAACCCAAGTTTTCTGGGGGCCTGACGAAGTGCTGTTTCGTCCTGCCAACGGGTATACGCCCGAAGATGTTTAATTATTATTGAGGGGTCTACCTTTTCAAATACACCTCACTCAGCTCTACCGGTAAATCTCCTTACGTGAGCAGAGAGGGGATAAAAATTAATAGCAATATATATGCATTGATTGATGATACTGACCGATTCAATCATGAATTCTTGAAATTTTTCGCGCTTGGCGCGTCTAGGTCTGAATAGCTGGCTCAATAAACGGACACCTAATGTCGATGACCAGTAGCGGTAAAGAGTGAATAGCCAAAGGGGGGTTTGGGTGACTTCGTCCCCCATAAGTCCGGTTTATCACCCTATGGGGGGGGCAAGACCAAGGATTTTTTGGGGGGCTGATGAAGTGCAGTTACGGCCCTGCCCGCAGGTATTCGTCAAGAGAATAATTCAATTAATTACTTTCTGGCTGCCATAAAATGAGCTTCTTTAAGGTGGCATATTCTACAAAAGGAATCCTGATTGAGTATCAGCGAGACTACTTCGACTTTGTAAAAGCCACTTCGATTTATTCAAGTCCTTGCTTCTTAGATAAAAAAAAAACTATATATACACAGGGCATAGGACATGAATTTTTGAACAGAAGCTTGGCGGAATTACCATTAAAGCATCAGCTAACATCTATACACGCACGCTTTACGCTTGTGTTGCGGAGCAATGCGGAGTACACCCATATGTGCTTTGCAAGCCGCATGTAACGAGCCGCCTCTCTACATTCGACACAAATATTTGTGTATGAATTATCGGTGCCACTTGCTTGGTCAGGAATACAACCAACACCCATCAACTGAACTACTAACTGATACATGGCATGAAATTTACTCCTTGATAAGACCAAACTTCAAGACGTTCAATACCCTGTCAAAAGCCCATATTCTGGAACGGTTGGTGGTGGAAAAATAACGAATTCAGTGCGTGGCACCCTGGACAGTTCCACACCCCCCACGGTCGACAGATCATTACTTGGGCTTATACGAAAGGGGGACTCGCCGATCTCAGTGAACTCGTGTTTCAGAGATTACCTTTTCGAGTGCCACGACCAAGCCGTCGAGATCTACACAGACGGTTCTAAGACGGATACAGCAACGGCTTTCGCGATTTACATACCATCTCAGTCAGTCCGACTTAGCCAGATCTGCCCGAGTTTATTTTCCGTTTTCCAAGTGGAGATGCTAGCTATCGCTAATGCCCTATCGTGGATAATCAATCATGGCAGACGAACCGATAAATATGTTATTCTGACAGATTGTGATTAGTGTTCTGAACACAATCGCCACCCCGAACCGCACACCGAGCAGATCTTTCAATAAAATTTTTCGTCTCTTCCTGCAGATGGTAGGGATGGGGATGGACGTTGCCTTCTCCTGGGTTCCAGGACATAGTGGCATTCCCGGCAATGAGGTTGCAGATGAACTTGCACGTTCCACCGCCTCTTTCGCATTTGACAGTCAGGGCATACCTCAAATTACCTACAGAGATGTCAAGAACGAAGTACCGCTCAACAGAGACGGGAAACCACTACAAACGTTTCCACCAAACGGTACAAACAACGTTTCCGTCGATGCACAGATCGCGTTTGTATGAAACGATAATATTCCGTCTCCGGTCCGGCCATTGTCGCCTAAAAGGGCATTTATTTAAAATAGGCTGCATCGACACGCCCTTGTGTGACTTATGCCTCGTACCGGAGAATGTGGATCACTTCCTCCTCGTATGCCCAAAATACGATTGGCACCGAGCATACTTGATTGATTTCTGCTTGAACTTGAAAGTTGAGTTCACTACATATAACCTTCTCGTACGACCAGAACTTCTCTCGCCTCTCGTCGAGTTCGTCGTGGCCAGCAATGTTTTGATTTGAACAAATTTTCTTCAAGTTACACGATTTGCGACAGGTAATACGACATTTCTGTCGTGGCGCAACAGACCGATAAGGTGACAAGCGCCACAATGTCCCTTTTTCAAAATTAATAATAATAATAATACACGCATTCACCAGCTAATCCTAATTCAGAGATATCTTCCGATCGATTCAAGTTCCGGTATTAGTCATACAATCTATAGCAGAGGTCTCAAACTCAAATTTGCTCACGGGCCAGTTTTCCAGTTTTGACGACGCCGCGGGCCGCAGCATTTATATGGGTATTCTATGTCTTTCCAAGTAGGCCTTATTTGGCGGGAATGAATTTTCCTATTGAAAGTGAGCCGATCCAGCAGACTGATTTACTCTTGTATTAATTTAGGCCTGGCATGAAAAGAATCATTACATTTATAACTATTTGAATAGAATTGTTGTTGTACTTGATATAGCCTATATTAATCCTAAGATGTAGACACCATATGGGCGGACAAGTGTATGATGCCATGCCATCATAAAAGCTATCGGGTTATAATTTTGCAGCTACTATTGAAAAATTTGAATATCAGATTGATAATAGAGACTGATCTGATATCAAAACATTTTAGGTTGAGCTGTAATTTCAATCCAAGATTCGGGTATACTTCTGATAAGTGGGCTATTAATCTCATGGCCAAATATCTTCAAATATAGGAGCAGAAAAAATATAAAATATAAAAATAAATATATTAATGTCGGAACGCCGAACGCCCCATTGTTGTTACATCGTTGGAGCGTAGGCAACCACTACAGTACTCGGTACCTTTAAGTGACCTTAATAACATGGTTTAGCGACCAAAGATGTAACTAACAGATGGTCAATGGCTGCCTGCCATAACTACATGCTTAGTTAGCGAATTACCAATCTGCCACCTTCTGATCTATTACTATTCTCCTGATACGCGATTAGTTTGTTGCGTCCATGGTTCTAACAAATTCACGGCATTCCGAGTCACTCCGAGTCCACTCGAGTCATTTTCATTTTGCGAGCGAGTTAGCCCGAGTCTGAGTAATTCTAAGAAAGGTCGCGTCCAAGTCCAACTCACAAATTTCAGTCACGCATCGTCTAAGGGTCAGGTTTTGTCATCATGAATTGGAAATGTGGCGAAATAGTGAATCCTTCACTGCATATGGTAGTGTTTGCAATTGATGCGATAGTGAAGTTTGCTGAATAGTTTCAGGCTTTCGGATAAATTTAAGAGGGAATTTTCACTTTATAACCTGAAAAGATTTATGTGACACTTATTAATAAAAATCTAAAATGTCGTCGCGGGCCGCACAAAATGCGCTGGCGGGCCGCGTGTTTGAGACCTCTGATCTATAGCAACAGTGTAAGTGTGTATGGATAGTACGAAGCTTCTATGACGTTTAAATGGCATTATTATTAAGATTATTGCCGTTGTTGAAACGCCCAGCAGTTTGAGAACGACTGGTGAAGATTGTAGATTGTCCATAACATAGGGTTACCGTATCTTGGAAATGTGAAAAGACGACGCTTTTTCAAAATTTTCAGACTGACAATACTGGAGTAACATCCGGAACAAACGGTAAATTTTTCCCGACTTTGTTGTTGGTTGACTAAAAATAAAACTTTCCGGCTCAACTCCCCGAAATACCCGCCGCAACATTACTTGTGTACTAATTTGCTATATCTCAGTCAAATTTTAACATATGTAACCAAAATTCTCAAAAAAGAGGACAAATCCTCATAGAAGAGGACGTATGTAACCCTATCACAACAATACCTGTATCCGACGCTCCTGCTGTTTAATACCTTGTCCGCTGCGGCGCTGCATATAGGCTATACCATACCTTATAGATATACCAAAGCAAATAAACTTCCGCATGTATTGAAACATCCCTTTACACTATACTACGTAAATTATGAACAAAGCACTAATCAGTAATATAAAAAATCATAGCAAGGACACTATCGATTGCAGAAAATTCAATAAACACAAAACATATTTGCACGTACAGACATACCCAATTGGTCATTCGCAATAACATAAACTAATAATCTCATACGTAGGTACAACGCTATGGATTATTTTACGCATTTTCGTCGATGTGGTCTCAAGTAGTATTACACGAAGACTGATTCAAAGTTCGGAATTTCAATATCACAAAATATCAACATGGACTTGCAGCATATCCAGATCACCTTCTGCAGTAGATCTTGGGATTCAACTACTGTAGTTTACGCTGTACATTCCACCCATCTACTAGTTTTTGTCAGGGGCCAGAGTCAGGTGTTTAAATCGACTGTGCAATGGATAATAAATAGGATTTGTATCAAATCTCGATACAAAACTGTTTGTATACATGTCTTTTGCGGTACGTCACACAGGAATGTACAAATTGTACAGGAAAATAAAACTTATTTCGCAAACATTGCAGCTCTAATATTAGCAATAAAGACAAATGCCACATACTGTAATATCACGGGCACGTCTTACTTATACGAAGGGACATACACGAGAAATTTGCTTGTTGCAACAGCGTTAACGATTGATGAGATTGATCTTGTAAATTTCATATTAGATTAGCTGATACATTTAATTCAATGGGCATACGATGGTATCAAATCATCATCTGACTATACGGGCTGTTGATGGTCCTTGATTTCTAGATCCATAGGCACAAAAACGTTGCTTTGAACTCAAGTTTAAACGTAGTTTGAAAACGGATTTTGAATTATGGTTCAAAAGTAGGTTTGTGTTCATATCAAGTCAGTGTGTACGGCCTGCAATACCCATATCTATGTCCCATTCCACGAACTATTTCAATTTATAATCCCTTCTATCTATTACGCATAACAGACATGATTGCCGGTCTCTGTGTCATCTGATAGCAAATACTTTTCTGTTTGTATAGTTTTAGAAGTGGGTCGTTAACTGATCACTATTTATAGTAATGAAGCTCTAATTATCGAAGAAATCATACCGGAAGCAAATTACGCAGATAGTATGGGAGCCACGAAGCGAGGACTTCAGATTCAAGCAGAGTCGCTTCATCAGTTGAACAAACGGGCTCGTATAAAATGGTCTGCGCTTCAAGTCAAGCGCGAAGCAGGCGGCAACGTATTATCAGCAAGGAAAAATGTAAAATTGAATACAATGTAAAAATGTAAAAAGATTGAAAAATAATTGATCGATTCCGGAGTATTTACATCCCGCCGCCACCGAAGGCCGGGTTTTCGAAGGTCGCCGACGGGTTGACGAATACCGGGTTAATGTCCTGCGAAATGAAAAGACCCAAGTCAAATAATGAAACAGTAGCTCTCCCATGCTCCAAAGTATATGATAACAACATGCCGATCGTTTCGGGATATCAACCCCGCTTCGAATTTTACACAATACTCAACAGTACAACACCAAATCAAAACAACTGCAAGCCGTTTCTCAGGCATGCGGATTGCAGTAATATCACAAGACACCGGCTAATCAAAGCAACATCGAAAACCAAGCCGTATCGAACGCGTTTCCTCGAATCGAACCAGGCCATGGCGACAATGAAAAATGAATGTGATACAGAACACCTGTATAGTGCGAAACGAGCCAAGCTTGGCGTAAAGACATTTTCCATTCTCGTGCTTACGGGAATAAAGTCCGATTTGCTATGAACTGAAATTGGATTTTGCTGTATTTCTCTCTAATATTATTTCATTTCAAGTTTTGTTCGAATTCAAGAATTCAAATTCTCTAAATTTCGTAAAAGCTCTACGAAATGTACTCGTTGGAACGCTTACCGGTAATGGAATATTCTTAGGCTTCCTACGTCCATTATACGTTTTCAAATATCTTTAAAATAGATACTTTTGTTGTAACTGAGTAGAAAGTTACGGCCTTACTGCGACTTCTGCTTGATTACCAACAGTGAGCACATTTTCAACCTCAGCGTGTAAGACACGCCTTCCTACGTATCGCATTTTGATTACCACAGGCCAATGATAGCTCAGCTTATCAATTGCAGTAAGCCGATGAACAGATATCAGCAAGGGTTCGTGTTCGAGGAAACGCGGCATTCTAGATTCCAGAACAGACGCACGCAACATCTACCACCACAACACATAGGGTAAAAATCATATGGCAAGCAACATCCACCACTCCATTCCCGGGCTACTTGCTGCCATCGTCTTTGTCTATACCTTGAAACTAGAGGCTTCGTCGTTACGGTAGCGCTTAACTACGGTGCTAACCTTGATACGTCGGATTCTGGAATTTCGTCATTGGCTTCTGGAAGATCGGATTCTGGCCCTGTAGAGGTCGATTGCGGCGGCAGAAAGTAAAATGCAGCGTATTAAGTGGCGAGCGATTGATCAAAAGCACAGTCGATCGGTAAATGATTGCTTATAATTCCAGCGTTACAGCATCAAAAAGAAAATGTAAGCTAAGTATGCGATCAGGTTGACACGAAAGTGTCACAAACAGAATTGTGCAAACTACGAATCTAGTCAATCGATTGTCAACTAGCTACTGTTCTTGAGAAGTTCTAGTTCGAGTGACTGGTGTTGAAAAGCGAGTAGTTCGCGTCCTAGTTCGTCTAGATCTTATTCTAGTCGCGAGTTTTGAAAGTTAAGCATTTCTAGTTCTAATGCTAGTTTTAAGTTTTGAAAAGTGAGCACTCTGAGCAGTTTTAGATATACTTCCACTTGCGAATTTTGAAAAGTAAGTAGAGTAGCAAGTGGCGCAGCTGGTAACACACTGCAGTCACAACACTAATGAAAGTGATTGGAATCCCGGTTCCGACCAACTTCTGCGTGTCGGAGGTTCTCTAGGCTCTTCATCGCCGATCTCACTATTACGGTAGCGCATTGAAAAGCACAGACTAAGAGTGAGCCGTGCTACAAGTCGGCAGCAGAGACAGAGATGGGGGCGCATGCTCGTGAGACCGACTGAAGATTGACTGGGATAAGAGAATGAAAGCCTTCCCCAAGATTACGAAAAGCAAAGAGCCTATGAACATTATAACAATTCGTGTCGTGGCAGCACATAGCTTGAAAAGGTGATAAGCGCCACTGTGTTGTACCAATAATAATAATAATAGCGTGTGTATAGCTTTGTACTAAATTTATCGTGTGCCACGATACGACAAGTCGAGATTTACCGCCTCTCACTGTTGGCAATATTATAATCGCTTTTGTAACAGAAAATGGAATCAGCAAGAGCATACAACGATTGCTCGCGCAGTGCGCAACAAAACTGCAGAATTCCATACCTTGGTCCATTTGGATTGCTTCATTTCCTTTTCAAAGTTTTCCCATTCCTTCTTATCACGCATCGTCTGGTAGACCTTCCACACCACAAGCAGGAGCAGGCCTATCAACACGATTCCGGCCACGATCGGCAGCACAATCAATATCGGATTGAGTGGCTCCCGGCAATCTGCATCAATGCACAAAGTTGGTCAAATTCGGATGGATTTCAGCATGAATATACTATTAAATTGTATATTGAAATCCTTTGCCTCCAAGAAGTTTAGAATTTGTAATGAAGAATATAGTCTTGGTGTAAAATTACTGTAGATGAATATTAAACGACGCTAGAAATGAATTTCCTGCATTCGCACATTACCTGTTTCTTTATTGAATTCCTTGACCATGATCCCGAAGTCGTTCTGATCCTTGAACCACACCACCTCAAACACAACGTCGCATTGGCTCTGCGGTAGAGGCGTCTTGCAGTTTGTAGTCTCGGCGATGGTCCTGTTAATAAAAATAACATAGCTGTCGTCATGGGGGAGGTGGATATAGTATGTATGAGATATATAGTATGAATTCTATGTGGATACTTTGCTTTACAAAATCAAAATACGCCAACCAAGTCTGAGTCTACGGAAGGAGTTTGTGTACCATCCAAAATAGTACATTAGGCTTAAGCTCTCTCTTCGCCTCGATTATTCGAAAATTCATGCCTGTGACGTCATATTTGGTGATAAAATTGTTGATATACAATGTTCTTTCCGATTCTCTATTAGTTGCTCACGATAACACCTGGCGATTGTCAGCCGAAAATGTTTGGGTTCATTTCAATATGAATATACTATGCAATTGTATATTGAAGGTCTGTGAATACAAGAAGCTCTTGACAAAATCTACATATGTAAATGTACCTAAGTGGTTAGTAACGTAGCACTTTTTAGGAGTACTAAGGCAGGATTTGCTTGCTTGCACGACATATCACGCGGTATTGATTTCAGAGTCCTTCTATATCTGCTTGAATGGTTTCTTTATAGGCAGAACTACCTTCTTTTTGCAATTAGAATTTTGAAGAATAGAAAGGACCCTTGGGATAATAAGTCTTCGTCACTTTCAAGGCCGAAAATGTCATAAGAACCGCGTAACACAGCCATGACATCACAGTAACTGAATATGTATCCAACGAATATATCTAGTCATAGTGCCGTCAGTCATTTTGCGTTGAATGATTTCGTAATTTGCAGACATTAGTCTAACCATATTAACTGAGTCGTGCCAAAGGTTGACAGCAAAAGACTCAAGTTAAGGACGCACGAAAAACGAGAGTGACCGCTGGTGGGAGAGCGCGAGCAAGAAAGTCGTCCATATTATGATAAAAAGACTATGTTCTTCTCTTGATTCCAATCTATTTTGAGCAGCGACATTCTTTACCGCGATAGTTGAAGCTTTGCAGACAAAATAAGTGTCATATCGACCTTAGCGAGACATCAAACCGACTTGTTTGACACCGGTCCGAGCTCAATTTTCTTAATCAAGCCATATCGTAGTAACAACTTTGGCGTGCGTGACATTTCTCGGCTAGGATAGCGAATACAGTGGACTTGGAACAGTTGGAACCGACCAAAACAACCACAGAATATCGATCTTAGCGCGAATAATTATGTTGCAATAAATTAAGCGAAGATTGCGTGCATCAAACGATTTCTCTGATGCGGTGGCGACCGAAATGTATGCCCTTCGCAAGCCATAATCTGAGAAACCCTGGCGTAACCGATATCGTTGCCATCTTCAGATAAGCCAGGGGTGGGCAAACTTTTGAGCTCGCGGGCCGCATTCAACATCTGAATCCATTCGCGGGCCGCATTATATAAAATTGGGATACTAAACCAAAACGCAATATTGCAGGTATTTGAAAATTTGATTATATAGTAAGGACATGGAGATAATATACATGCTTATTTAAAACAAATCAAACATTGTTATGATGATATCATACACGCTCCAGAAACAGTGGCGAGATTTAATAGGCTATGGTCTACCTCAATAACCAATTTGTCAAAACTATAGAGATGAAAGTCTGTTGTCCCGATTCTTAGAACAGGATTGAAATTTAAATCTGTGAGCAGTGATCTGCTCATAGATTCACTAATTCCACTTTTGGTTCAGTTCCAGGACACACAATACTGACAGCATCATAACCATGTTAGCTTCAAACACGCTTCTACTATATGTGTAGATAAAATATAAATACCCTAATTCTACGCATACAGAGAACGAATCTATTTAAGACACGCGCAAACCGTTTTTTGAAGCACATCACTGAAATAATTAAAACTGGAGTGGCCAATCTGAAATCACACTCGTGATCCGAATTACGTCAAGCTCGTTTAGGATTTCTGTGATGTTTAGTAGTTGAAACCTTCCAAAATGCGTGGGACTTGACATCGGGCCGTCGCGCCAGAAATTAAACATGAAAAATAATATAGGAAGTATTTCCCTTACAAAAGGGGTTTTCGAACTTTTTAAGACATGCCCCCCACTTATGATGGTGAAAGATTTCGCGCCCCCTTATCGTCATATCACAAAACGGAACCAGGATGCTATAGCAAACCTAACGGATAGTTTGGTGGCATGGGAGGTTACGCTATTGATGAGAGATTTTTTAATATGAAATTCATACTAAATAGGCTACAGAATTGATATGAATTGGAAGTAAACCGCGCGGAGCGCGAAAAATATTTTCAGTTTAGCTCATCTTCGCGATCCACGTCAGATGCTTTCACGACCCCAAGGGGCACGCGTTCCCCACGGTGAGAACCAATGCCGTAGAATTATCATGGTGAAATATACTTGAAAAAAGTTTAATCAGGTCCCAGCATTAATTCGATTTTTAGTATCCATTTTATCTTGTGGCGAGATAGTGCAGCGGTATAATCCGCGGCTGCAACACCAATGGGTGTGGGTTCGATTCCGACCGAGGTCGACTTCATAATTCCGATACCTAGGAGTTGGAGGTTTACCTAGGCTCCTCCTCGACACCTCATCTGCGTCAGCGGTGTCTTACAAAGTCTAGAGGTGGGCCGTGCTATAAGTCGGCAGTTACCGATAATAATAAGGATATCGGCCTGGTGTAAATGACCATAGTAGTCGACAAACAACATGAATACCCCGAAAAACAACAAACAAACAATGCATTTTATCGATATTTTTAATAAGTTTCTTTGCCCACTTTGCCCACCCCTGAGATAAGCGCTTGGCTATATTCCTTGCTTGATACGATGAATATGATAAAACTGAAAATGTTTCGCACGCCAGCTGGTTATATTTTGACATTAACATATTTTGGGAGACCCCTGACCAACGTGATATGGTTTACGGGTTCGGGTCTGACAAATTGCCACCCACGCTATTTGTAGCACCATGCAATCTCGACTCACATGTTTACAGTCTTGCATGCTTGTTTGCATTCTGTGTCTTTTTCCCCACAATTTGAGCAATCAGGTATCTTCGTCACGCTCATCTTCAGCACCCCGTCGCATTCCTCTTTGCATAATTGGTTTGCGTTCTGTAAAGGTGAGATGGAAATCTGTGCCGAGAGTCGTCACGAGCATTTGCAGACTCCCTGGATTCCAGGTTTTTCGAATAAGCTATTTCGAACCGAATCAGATCCTTTGCATATCGAATCGAATTGATTTTTTCAGTTCAGATCATCACCAATTTTTACCACATCAAAACACCACAATATTGCGACACGATGTAAAGATTTCGAAACGGCTGGGCGTGGAAAACCGTTTTGATAGCGACAAACGGAAATCAAAGAGTTGCTTTGTAATTGGATCTACCGTAGTTAGTTCTTGCTCTAGTTCTAATTGCGAGTTTGAAAAATTTAGTAGTTCTGGTTCTACTTCGACTTGCAAGTTTTGGAAATTAAGTAGTTCTATTCCTAGTTCTAGTTCTAGCTTCGAATTTGGAAAAGTGATTAGTCCTAGTTCTACTTCTAGTTGCGAATCTTGAACAGTGAGTGCTATAGTTGTAGTTATAGTTGCATGTCTTGAAAAGTGAGTAATTCTAGTTCTAGATGCGATCATTGAAAAGCGAATCGTTCTAGTTCTAGTTCTTGTTACGACTTTTGAATAGTGAGTGCTTCCAGTTCTAGTTCTAGTTGGGCGTTTTCAAAGTGACTAGTTCTAGCTACAGTTCCATAGTTCCGGGTTGGAACAGTGAGTTGTTCTAGTTCTAGTTGCGGATGTGGAAAAGTGAGCACTTCTAGTGATAGTTCTATTAGCTAGTTTTGAAAAGTGAGTAGTTCTAGTTCTAGTTCCAGTTCCAGGTGCGAGTTTGAACAGTGAGTTGTTCTAGTTCTAGTTCCAGTTCCAGGTGCGAGTTTGAACAGTGAGTTGTTCTAGTTCTAGTTCCAGTTCCAGGTGCGAGTTTGAACAGTGAGTTGTTCTAGTTCTAGTTCCAGTTCCAGGTGCGAGTTTGAACAGTGAGTTGTTCTAGTTCCAGTTCCAGGTGCGAGTTTGAACAGTGAGTTGTTCTAGTTCTAGTTCCAGTTCCAGGTGCGAGTTTGAACAGTGAGTTGTTCTAGTTCTAGTTCCAGTTCCAGGTGCGAGTTTGAACAGTGAGTTGTTCTAGTTCTAGTTCCAGTTCCAGGTGCGAGTTTGAACAGTGAGTTGTTCTAGTTCTAGTTCCAGTTCCAGGTGCGAGTTTGAACAGTGAGTTGTTCTAGTTCTAGTTCCAGTTCCAGGTGCGAGTTTGAACAGTGAGTTGTTCTAGTTCCAGTTCCAGGTGCGAGTTTGAACAGTGAGTTGTTCTAGTTCTAGTTCCAGTTCCAGGTGCGAGTTTGAACAGTGAGTTGTTCTAGTTCTAGTTCCAGTTCCAGGTGCGAGTTTGAACAGTGAGTTGTTCTAGTTCTAGTTCCAGTTCCAGGTGCGAGTTTGAACAGTGAGTTGTTCTAGTTCTAGTTCCAGTTCCAGGTGCGAGTTTGAACAGTGAGTTGTTCTAGTTCTAGTTGCAGATGTTGAAAAGTGAGCAGTTCAAGTGCTAGTTCTAGTGGTGAGTTTTCAAAAGTGACTAGTTCCAGTTCTAGTTCTAGTTGCGAGTTTGGAAAAGTGTGAACTTCTAGTTCTAGTTCTGGTTGAGAGTTTCGAAAAGTGGATAGTACTAGTTGTAGTTCCAGTTGCTAATTTTGAAAAGTAAGTAGTTGCAGTTCTAGTTGAATTTGCGCATTTTGAAAATCCAGTAACTTGAATAAGTCTGACTACGATACTGATCTTACCAAAGCAGCGTACATGCTAAAACCAAGCGACCACTAACCTTTCCCTTGCTTTGAGCTCGGTTGACACATATCGCACAACCCACAAACTTCGCCCCGTCTTCGACGCAGCCTGGTCGCTGACCTTTACATTTCGGATGGATGCACTGCTCACAATACGGACCGGCCCAGAGCTGAAAAGACAGTAATATCCATGTTATAGGTATAGCCCCAAATCCAAACTTAATCAAAACATTAGGACACATTACACACTTAGCCATAGTTGGTTCGTAAGAATGTTGTGTAATCATGTCATAAGGTTCCGAGTCACAAAGCCATATTAATTTTAAGGTTTTGATTCGACTCAAGTCGATATGCGATTAGAACGCGCGAACATGTACATGCGTTTTAATGTGTGCTCATAACTTACGCTTGATCAATTAGAAAAGAAGATGTCGCATAACAATGAGGAACTGCTGAGGTTGGTGGCGATTTTCGATTGAATGAAACTTTTACGACCGCAAGTGACGAAGTCAACAAAACTATACCCCTGCGTTTCGTTTGTATCTTATATTTTGCACCGTCGGCGAACTTATCATTTGATATTTTACAGCTTTAGCCTACTATGTAGCCCTACCGCTGTAGACGACCAATTGTCTGCTTATTGTAAATCATAAATGGTCAAATGATTCATGATTCATTGGCATGGTGTTATGGTCAACGTACCGCAATATCCTATCTGAAGCAAGACTGCTTGAGCATTGCATGGTTCTTATATCAAGAAGCGCATAATGAAAAATTGTGATGTAGACAATATTGTCAGAATGAAGCAACACGGTGTGTCACCAGCAGTGTACGCACAACGTCAGTGTTGCCAGCCAACAACTGCTGCTGGTAAATGTTCTTTCTCGATTCTTGGCAAGCTACTTAGTAATGACAGACACTTTCGACCCGAGAATGTAGGAAAGGATCTTCCGTTGTACTACAACAAATTTTAATTATTTCCACCATAATACGTGATGTACCTACTGGAATTCTTCATAGGGACAGGTTTCGTTAAAATAGAGTTTTTTCAGGTAAAAATTTGTCAGTTTTCAAGTCAAAAACGTTTTTTCAGACCAAACGACTTCGTTAGGACAGACACTTCCAACAAAAAAATGAAGATAAGTAGTACAGTTTTAACAGTAAGTATGAAAACACCTAATTCGCATACGCGAGGTCAAAATTTGGTCACAATTCAAGTATTTTAGGTCAAAAAATGTCAAAATTTTGATTTTTTGGTCAAAATCTTCCGTTTCTTAGGCAAAAAATCGCTCTAATTATGCGTATTCCCAATCAGTTTCCCGTAGTCAATAGCACCCATGTTTATTCACATTACCCCCCCCAATCGCCCAATTTGTATCTAGCACACATGCGTAATCCCAAACGCCAGTAGGGGGCGCTGGCGCCCACTTTGGGAATTACTGCATTAGACTAATCTACTTTAGCGGATGGTCAAGAACCAACTGGTCTGGTGCACAAGACCGTGGCAGTTAAGCGCCGCCATAAACCCACATACAACAGGCAAACACTCACCTCTTTGTTGGTGCACTCGCAGTGGTCGCACGAGCACTCGCCGTGGCCGCTGCAGATAGAGTCGGTGGAGTTTGGCGCCATGCACAGCTCGTCGTTGCACATGCACATCAGCAGGGTCGGGTGCAGATCCCAGCCCTCGTCGCACTGGCACTTCTGGTCGTTGTTGCAGTTATTGCACACACCGTGACCTAGCGACAAGTTTACGAAATTATGACGAAGTCGCTGCCCCGCTGTCGTGCCGGCAGGGTTGTGAAAGTAAACACGTTTCACTCTTTGCAAATGAGATCAGAGTTCGAATTATAGCCACACATTTTCAAAAGCTAGATTTCAAGTAAAAAGTATACATTGGGGATAAGTTTCCATCGCTCTATGAGTGAAATTGTCCCAAAAGCTGGGCGAAATTTCCCTGACGTGGTAATACGGTACCTGAATATATCTTCGAATATTGTACCTGTTTGTTTGTTTGTGGTATCCATGCTGTTTATAGACTACAATTAGGGTCGCATTCAAAACAAAAATCAATTTAAAACAAACATGTTTAAAACAAGGCCTTAATTTAAAACACGTTTTTTATTGTTTTTTTTTGGTAGCCATGACGTCACGAATATTCAATTGTGACGTCATAGTGAAATGACATTGGTAATTGAAAATATAGGGTAAAAGTCGCTCCTTTGACGAAACATATGTACTATTCCTCTTGAACCGACTATTTTGAGGGTTGCAACCATCCCGTATCGATATACGTCGGCTATATCGGGTGGTCATTGTCCGTAGGCTCATACAACATGTTTTTTGTAAAGTATTTACACAATTATGGCGTGATTTTACCATTTAGAAAAAACAATACTGTTTTTTTAAAAGGGCCTTTTTTAAAACACTGTTTAAAACATGTTTTAAACAAAGTGTTTTAAAACACCGTTTGTTTTAAATGCAACCCTAACTACAATGGTCATGGTCATTTTACAACAGGCCGATATTTCTTATTTTTTGATTCCGTAACTGCCGACTTGTATCACGGCCCCCTTTTACGCTTTTCAAGACACGCGGATGAGATGGCGAGGAGCCTAGATAAACCTCCAACACTTGGGTTAGAATTCTGGAATCGACCTCGGTCGGACTCGAAACCACAAGCCATTGGTGTTGTAGCTGTCGATTATACCACCACGCCATCTCGCCACTAAGATGGTACCTTTTGGTACCTGTAAGCAGTCCTATTCCGAGTGCTTTTGTTTAGGACCACTTCCACTTCCACTTGAACAATGCTTTAGGCAAAACTAAATGGGGGTTTGGAAAGTTTTGTAACTTTTTTGATTATTCATGCCACTTTTTGCAACTTTTTTCGAATTTTCATGTAAATTTTTGCAAGTTCTTTTTTCATTTTTAATGCAACCAACTTTTTTACTGGAAATATTCGGCACGATATGTAAATAGATCGCTTGATTATTTCCTTGCCGTTTAAATATGAGGTCATTTCTGATTTGACGCACATTCGGGCTAGACCGCCAAAAATTATATTTTTACCGGGTCAATTTTTTTCAGGCTGTTGATTTTGTTGAAGTCGCTAAAAATGAGTTTTGCTACAGTGCCTTGGATATGGATTGATTCGAGTATCTTATGGCCTAATAATTTCAAGGAACTTCGCCGTAAATGCGACATTCAAGTGCAAATTTGTGAAAAGTAAATGCAACTTTTTACTGCAACTTTCGTGAAAAATAAATGCAGCTTTCCACGGATTTGAATGCAACAAAAACTTGCCCTAGTCAATAATCATCTCGGAAAAGTCGCGGGGACACATCTTCCATTTTCTATTTCCACTTGAAGTAGTTCTGACACGCGCCTCGAAAATCGCATTTGAGTAAAGCTCCTACTTTACTAGCACAGCCAAGACTTAGAAAGCCGTACAAGGCTATAGCTGCACCTTCCTTGTCTAGTGGCACATGCAGAAATCGTGTGTATGTATATCATGAGTCGGTGTTGATGATGCAAGAAAAACACCAAGAACAAAAATCAATTATGTCCTTCCCTTTCCTTTATGTATCTGACTATCAACGGTGTCTACTTTAGTCATGATGGTCAAAAAGTGTGGCGCTTTCTACATTGGGTTGCGCTCCATAGATATCTAACCTCCGCAAATGAGTTGGTTTCCATCGGCATCGTCTACCTTCGGGCAACCCTCGTCGCTGCATTGACAGAACGTGCCCGAGTAAGGCTTGTTGCAGCGGCAAATCCCACACTCGCATTCGCCGTTGTTTCTGCAAACGAGGTAGGGTAACTCTGCGTTTATACCTATGGTCTCGGTGATGTAGGATTGGGATGAATTTTGGAGTAATGAATATGGGTTTTGGTATTTTAGGCGATTATCAAGTCATTTCCAACTCAACTCTGGCCTCGGAAACGAGGAATTGAGGTGAGCTTGGCTGTTATGATTGGGGGTAGTTTGGGCATTATCAAGTGATGTTACAACATAGCTCTGTGATTGTAACCACAGGTAAAGTCCAAAGCCCCAAAATCTTACTCGCAGACGTCGTCCAGTGGCCCGTCCTTCTTACACTTGTCCACGAGCGACACGTCTTCCGACTCCCTCGTACACTGGCACTTGGCGCCCTCGTGCCGGTCGTCACACTGACAGATTCCACACACCAGATCACCGCTGAACTCGCACGCGCTGTCGTTTGTCGAAGGCGAGGTGGAGCATTCGCAGCCGCACATGAACGCTGAAAAGCGGGGTAGAAATGATGGTTTTTTTTGTTATGAAACTATCTATATACTATTGAACATTTGAACATTTGGTTTCGTTGTTATTATTATCAGGAATGGACCAAAGTATAGTCAGAGTTACTACTCCAGTAAAACCAGAAGCGAAGCTCAATACTCAATTACAATACAAGTACAAGTAACCTCCGTGACACCTCAAAACTACTACTTTAATTTCAGGCATAAAAATCAGGGTTATCAGGTTGTATCCAAGTCACAGGTTTACGAGTCACAAGCCAATCCCACTTTTATAGTTCTGACTCGAGTCAAGTCCGAATACAAGTCAGATGGTAGAGGGACCAGTCCGAGTCATAGTGTTTGGACTCGAGTCCGGGTCCAAGTCATTATGCTCGCTGTTCAGTTTTCAGTTCAATCCCGTTCTACCCACTCTTTTCAACTCTGCCCGAGTGATATAGAATGGCTCGCATTTATAATATGGTGATTTTGCTCAGTTTTACCAGTTTATGGCCACATTTCCAAGTATCGGGACAGATAGACGGGTGACAGATGGACATGTGACTTTACTATTCTTCGAAGTCACAATGAAATGTCTGTCTTGGTCGTTCTAGTCTCGAGTCATATGACTTGGTTGGAGTCATGCACAATGACTCGAGTGCAAGTCGAGTCATCATAGAAATTGACTCGACTCGGGTCATTTTACGCATTTGAAAAAATGACTCGAGTCAAATCGAGTCATTACAACCCTGATAGAAATACTGATATCTGCCATAAATTCCAACAAACTCATTGCTACTTTATAAAATCAAAAATATAAACAGCAACTATTTTGGCATCGGAAGGGTCTGAACACCGGCATTTTATTACATAGAAGCAGGCGTTCCAAAACTTTTTATGGTCGAAACCCAAAATTAAATTCGAAAATGGTGCGCGACCCCATGACGTCTCAATTTGGCGTGTTGGTTACTAAAAAATGGTCAGCACCTTCGCCCAAACCTCCTCACGACATATGTGCGAAGCTGACGACTATATGTGTGCAGTAATAGCATTAGTATTTACGGTGGAACTATATACACTGTATACACCGTAACTGTACACTATAATAAATAATTAAAGAATTGGTCACCGTAAATACTATTTTATTCAAATACAAATTTTTCGACGGCAATAACTCCGCTTCCACTGGTTGGAATTGAACCAAATTTGGTGAGCATCGTTATGTATTTTTATATAATAAATAGAAACTTTCTTCTCCTGTAGCAATGCGGCTACTGGTTGGAATTGAACCAAATTTGGTGTGTAGGCTTAAATTAGGTAACCTAACAATTTTATCAAGTATTCAGTACGATTTGAGAAAAAAAGTCATTTTTGAAGAGCCCTACTGCCGGCCCTTGTAGTTTTCCTGGAAGGAAGAATTGTCGTCTTATTGATATTTATTATGCTCCCAACACTCGTCCCTCATCGTGATGGTCACACCAAATTTAGGTTATAGTAGATGGCACTTTGAAATGACGCTGTGACTGATATGATACCCAGCTAACTGGGTTCGCATTCCTTAGAGGTAGGGCTGGGCAAAATCGAGTACCTGAGTGATTCGATTCTGAATCACGTATTATGCTTCGAGTCGAGTATTCGAGCATCACTCATTATGTGACGTCACAACAGAATGTACTATACGTCAAAGCTCAAATGTGTGCCTTTTACACCACCACAAAGAACGTAATGCCTGTTATCCGTCACATTAAAGAGACTTTGGTATTTCATTGCACTTCTTGACAATATTGTGGGATGATCATGACTTCGGAAATGTGTTATTTCCAGTGACGTTCGTAGCTCTGTACTATGTCGCGTATGCTGCGACACTGCCAATCGAGGTTTCAAGGCTGCCACAGTGGAATATTAGTATCGAAACTATAATCCTCGTTGATAAATTAACTTTCATATGCGAGAAGCGTATAATTTCAGTGCTCGAAAAATTCGCCTTTCACTGCTCGACTCGAATCATTAAAATTGATACTCGATTCAGATTCGAGTACTCGAATCATTGTGCTCAGCCCTACTTAGATGTCGTGTTTTCGTCTATTTTGAAAAATGAACTAAAATACGCAGAGATGAGCCGTCAATAGTATCTGCTTAATTGGCGTTCTCGTAATAGTCACTGGCATTTCATTTTCGTCCCGCAGATTGGGAACCTCTGATGCAGAGTAATTAGCAAAAACAGTGTTGAATATCCTAAAAGAACATAAATATAACGCAACGCCACAACGATAACTGAAGAGTGAATATATATTCGAAAATTGCACTAATTTGTGATATCATTAGTCAATTTGCGTTATACGCGAAGATGCACCATACAATTCAAGTTCCGCAAGTTCTATAGACTTGTAAAGGTGTGCCATGCTACGCATCGATCGAATCTGCTTATTGAAAAAAGTTACTTGTGTGCTTTTCAAATCTTCATTTTAAATTCCGCCTGAACTAGAGTCGAGATGTTTTAGGGATCGCCACTTCTACTTGTAATGGGATGGTTTCACTTCTACGTCAACTGGAGTACCAACGATGACAACTTTGACTGACAAACAATTTCATTTTAGCTTCATCAAAAAATAACTTTGAACCGACCCAGGCGCCTTGGGAGCATACTATAAAGTACCAACGATTCGATTCTGATATACTTACAGAATGATATTTCAACCGATTCCTGCAGAGAACTTGAGGTGAACAACATCGGGGCTAGTTCGCCGCCTTGCGGGCAATCGTTGGCGGTGATGTCAAACTCGTAAATGGCCTGAACGAAAGAAAAGTGCGTTGGTTGTAACATGGCTTTGCGTGATGGGAATACAAAGGTCGCACAAATGCCTGTACAAGCTATTTGTCTGTCAACTAAATACTGTTTTTGGGTAGTTTTAGCGCCTAGTTTTGAAAAAAGCGTAGTTTTATTATGTTGGTGTTGTATATGTTTGGACCATCTGGGATAGGATAGGACGTTATATGTTTTTGTACCTGATGTTTTGCGGCATCTACGCCGATTCATGATGCACATACACACGATCTGTGAACAATGAACATGCATAACCATGGGCATATGCCGCTGGACAAGGAAGCTGCAGATATAGCCTTGTAAGGCTTTTTAAGTCTTGCATCATCCCTTCATGCTATCTCGGAAATGCTGAACGCCAAGCGGGAAAGCCACTGACTCCAGTTTTACTGATAAGGTCTATGGTATGACCCTGCCGACGATTGAACCGATGACCTACCGATCAAGAAGCCGAACGCTCCATCATTACGCTATCTTGTCGGCATTACGGTATCTTTCTGAGCGAAATTGTCATACCGACTGGGCAAAATAGTCCCATTACCACGGTAACTAAGTTTATCTTCAAAATTGCACCTAGTTGTAGTGCCATGGAGTCAGTAATTTCAAAACTAGTCACCTTCGATTAACTGCAAAAAGTATGCGACCACTCGACGAAAATATACCTTTTCAGAATACTCAATTTTCTACTTTCTACTAATTTTCACACCTTAATTATCTACCTCCGCATGAATTAAGGATCATTTTGCGCAATGGGTCGAAATTAGCATGGATATGGATTTAGTAGACGTTTTAGACACTTTAGGCACATCTACAATCAGGATTGGTCACTCAGCATATGAAAGCACGCAAAGGAAAAGTCCACTAAAAAGGTGTCAGAAGTGGGATTCGAACCCACGCCTCCATTCGGAGACCAGAAGCCTCAGCCTGTAGCAGGCAAGAGCGTGAACTCTTGAGTCTGGCGCCTTAGACCACTCGGCCATCCTGACGACGGCTGCGACAGTTAATTATTGACGCCACAATCGATCACGACATAGCCGCAATACTGTCGTCCGAATGTAAGTGAAGTACATGTAGATATTTTAAAGGCATATGGGGTTTGCAGTAAGTGCATATTTTGCTAATATTATGATGCCGTCTTGTACTTTCGATTCAACAAATCTGACTGAATAGTAGCACTGGTGAGTAGAAACCAATGTAACTATCTCCAGCCGAACGCAATTATCTCGTACTATGTTAGTAATATGACTCCAACAACAGTACTTATTAACATTACAAATACCATTTCCAGTGCGAATAAAGCAAATCCAGTGAAATTAATGAAACAGACTCTGCTACAGCCGTTCCATTCGGCGAACGAACTGTTGATTCATACGATATATCACTGTTAAGGCTTCTCTACACGGCAAGTCGCCGGACCAAACCGAACCGGATTTCTTTAGTTTGTTTTATTATGTCTATGGTTCATTGAACATCGATTTGGTTTCTCTCCTAATTCACGGACCGGTTAGGAAGCTATCGCTCAGCTAGCGATCTCGTCGGTCTGCGGACCGTAGTCTCGTCGGGAAATTATAGTTCCTGTGGAGTGGAGTGGAGACGGATATCGTATGGTATAGTACACAAGTATACAGTATATAGTGTACAGTATAGTATATTGTATAGTATACGGATACATTATTGTGGTATAGTATATACTATATAGTATATAGATATATTATAGTAGTATAGTATAGTATATGTATAGCATAGCATAGCATAGCATAGCATAGCATAGCATAGCATAGCATAGCATAGCATAGCATAGCATAGCATAGTATAGCATAGTATACAGATATTATAGTATTCCAGAAGAAGAACAGTATCTTTGTGGGTTCTTTTGTGTAATTCCAAGGGTGAGGAGTCGGATATGAGTATATTTTGTTGTTGTGAAATATAGCATTTTTGCATAGCCTTGATGAATGTTTACAGTATCGGTATATTCTGTTTATTTCTTTGAACAGTGATGTAGTGATAGTGGTACCAGTATACATTATGGTACCCTCAAGACGTTTCAGGATTCGACCCAATGAAGTAATGGCGTGGCAGCAGCAGATGATGGGAATGCTTTGGTATTGGAAAAATGTACTGAAAAAGAAACGCAAAAAACGTACATTTTGGGTGCATCCAATTTTATTGCGACGAGAGCGGTATGGTGAATAACATCGCCTCATACAAGAGTATCGTCTGGAGCGTGTTTCGGAATATCGTCGGTACTTCCGGATGACCCCTGAGAAATTCGATTGTTTGCTGGACAAAATCAAGCATGCTATCGTCAAGATGGAGACCAATATGAGAAAACCAATATGCCCAGCTGAACGTTTAGCAGCAACATTGAGATTTCTTGCAACTGGGGATTCTTATCAAACTATTGGTGCATCATTTAGAATATCTCCATCGACTTTGGCATTGATAATACCAGAAACCTGTTCGGCTATATGGGATATACTTGGACCAGAATTTTTGCCCGTTCCTGACAAAGAAATGTGGAAGAAAATTGCCACCGAGTATTTTGGGTGTTGGGACTTTCCAAATTGGATTGGCGCAATCGATGGAAAGCATATAACCATACGAGCACCAGCAAACAGCGGAAGCGCGTTCTATAACTACAAGAAATATTTCAGCATCATTCTCATGACAGTTGTTGATGCAGATTATCGGTTTATCATGGTAGATGTTGGAAGCTTTGGAAGAGCTTCAGATGGGGGAGTTTTCAGAAATTGCGCCTTTGGAAAGAAGCTGATTGCTGGCACGTTGGACATTCCATCGCCTGTTGCTTTGAACAATAATGGTCCTATTGCTCCCCATGTAATAGTTGGTGATGAAGCTTTCCCACTAAAGACAAATTTGATGAGGCCGTATTCGTATTCTGGGACACCCCTTACATTGGAACAAAGAATTTTCAATTACCGACTTTCAAGAGCTCGCAATGTGGTGGAGAATGCATTCGGTATAATGAGCTCTAGGTTCAGAGTGTTCTATAGACCTTTGGCAGTGAAGCCGCACCACGTTGATACTGTTGTGAAAGCGTGCACGGTATTGCACAACTTCCTCCGCTACCGCAAAGATCCAGTTTACTATTCACCTGTTGAAGATGGCGGCACCTGTGTTGACAACATGCTACCCCTAGACCGTGTCGGCAGGCGCCAAGCCAATCTTGCCATTGATGTTAGAGATACTTTCGCAGAGCATTTCATGAATGCAGGCGCTCTGGCTTGGCAGGAGCGCTACGTTCTACGTGACCGTTGAAGCTGTAATGAGACCCAAGATTTTTTTTACTGTGGCGAATGAAAAAATCTGTCTGCCCTGCACTTGTGTCCTGAAATGTGTTGCTTCAGCTTGTGTCTAGATTTGTCAGTTTAGTTCAGGGGTCGCCAACTTGAAACTAGTCGCAGGCAACTTTTTAAATCTCGTAGAGAACACGGCGCGTGAATTCTATATAGCGATGAAATAGGCCTACGCCTCAAAGTACATAGCAGCCGCATTTTTAACACTTTACGTCGGTAGGCGCAGGGAAAATAGCTTATTCATCAAAATGCTATGCTTTCACTATTGGTCATAAATCTGAAACCCATGTCACGGGGCTGCAAAACATTACTTTGTGGGCCCTCATGTTGGTAACCCCTGCTTGATTATCTCACACAGCCATGTAATAATCACTATCCACGCACCAAAAAGTGTTTACTGCTTCCAGTTATTCGAAGGAAATAAAGAGCACATGGTATTATTTATTCATCACAAATTTATTCAACAGATTTAACATCTCTGTTCTGAATTCACATTTTTTTTCTTCTGACATTGCCTTCATGTATGCATGAAAGCTCAGCAGGAACAACTCGTCACTGTCTGAAGTCTTGCTATCTGTTATATTTTTCATAACACCGAGAAACTGGTTGTAATCGTCATCTTTTGCAACCCTTTTACGTTTCTTTGCTTTTGCAGGCAACGTGATGATAGAACTATTATCAGTTGATTCTGAAAATTGAATTACATGGGTCTAGGCATCATCAAACACATGCTATTATTTTTTCTAACCATTTAGTGAATGTGACGTCAAGTTCATTGAACTTTCTCCAGTCTCCTCAGGTAAGTTATCAGCATTGGAACCAGTGAGAACTGGAGTAAAATTCAAAAGAGTTTCTCAACCGCTGGCTTCAAAGAAATCTGAATTGGTGCTGCACGGCTCTGTGACAAGTTGTGGTGTAGATGGGCCCTCACTGCCGTCGCCAAAATTCGATGAGGTTCTGAATGGACACATTTAGGTGTAACTGCTATTTCATGTATATACAAGGCTTCACAGCTTACGGTCGAAATTTTGTAAATGGTCTCAGGAACGACATTGTCGACAGCAATGACCAAGCAGCTCTGCGACTTTGCCCTGCTCCAGACCTTGTGTCCATTTCTTTCTTCAACTCTCGCCTGAATTTATCTCTCAGGTTCTCCCATTTCGTCTTGCAATTTCCAGCTTAAAATACATGATACTCATGAAATTGAATGCAGCAGTACAGTATTGCATTGGCACATATTAATAAATGTCTTACCTGAAATGCGCATCACCGATGCAATTCGGTTCCATGCATTCGCTCTTATGTTTTTATTTGAATAGTTGCGGTCATTTACATCGTACAAACAAGGGTATTCCTGAACAGTTAACACGAGCTTTTCTTCATCGTCCATTTCGCGCGCTCTGACAAAGTCGACTGACATAGTAAGTTTGATCATCCGCTAGATCGGGCAAACACGGCGGTCACGGTCCGTCGGACCGCAGACAGCAAACCGTGTAGATGGAAACCACGGTTACGTTGGGTTGGGTTTGGTCCGGCGACTCGCCGTGTAGAGAAGCCTTTAGTCATAATATCCCTGCTGGTGTTTACTCACGAGTAATACGTCAAGCTTTAGATCTCTTTTCTACCCTATACAAGCCATGGAAGTCAATACACTTTGCCATTCATGTATTGTGGATACCTAGGTCAGCTTGATTTCATCACATATTGCATTAACATCCAGGCTAACAAGCTTATACGTGATTGGTATGTTAAGTACTTAGGTCATAATAAGCTTATTCAACTATTCCTCTGGACTTCTATAGTATAATAGGACTGTAGCATACGTGGAGAAGAGTTATTACATTTGATTACTGATACCAAGGTCTAACTATACTTTCAATAAGTAATATTATGCTATGTGCGTGGCTAGGGAAAAGGCAGGCACGGCAACCTGCCTTTGTAGTACGAATCTATGCTGTGACGTCACCAGGAGAGAAATGTCCTATTCACGATCCACTACATCGGTTCTTTTGCGCAAACACAAAATCTTAATATACCAAAACGGTTCTTCAATTGACTTCTAGTACTGACTATCTGTTATTTTGATACTTGGCCGGGCAATGGAGGAGATGCGGATTTTCGTCTTTGTACTTTGAGATGATATTGTGAGATCGTAGTGACATATTATATAGTATACGATCTATACAGTTGAATAGTATATTCGTATTGAAATGAACCCGAATATTTTCGGCTGACACTCGTCAGGGGTAATCGTCAGCAACTAGTAGAGAATTCAACAGAACATCGTATATCGACAATCGTAGCACAAAATATGACGTCACCAGCATGAAATGTCGAATACGAGAGAGTTCAATGTACTATTTATAGATGATACACGAACTCTTTTGTTGACACAGCCTTGGCTGGTGTATTTTGATAAAAGTCGACTCCAAGGCACACAAATGAAAGTGTGAACGACCCTTTCTGAGTATGCGAAATCTGTCGAAACACTTTCATTTGTGTGACTTGGAGTCGACTTTTATCAAAAGACACCTGCCAAGGCTGTGTCAACAAAAGAGTTCGTGTATCATCTAAAACAGTACATCAAACGCTCTGGTATTCCACATTTCATGCAGGTGACGTCATATTTTATGCTACGATTGTCGATATACGATGTTCTGTTGAATTCTCTACTAGTTGCTGACGATTACCCCTGACGAGTGTCAGCCGAAAATAACCGGGTTCATTTCAATATGAATATACTATTGAAGTTCTGTACCTACAAGAAGCTGTTCAAGTATGCGATCTGTAATTCGCTTCTTATATACGGACTAATATTGTGACAACACATAATCGCGTTATGCCCAAAATAGTTCTTGGTCCGAGCATCGATTTGTCCTTGTACTTCGAGCCAATATTTTGACGCAGCCAGGACACAGAATGAGACTCCATTTCAATAACCCATATTCTTATCTCTTCTGTTTTAAAGAGAATTGTGGCATCGCGCAACCATTTTATGCTGATGTACTGTATGTAAATATAATGCGCAAAACTATTCTCGAACTGAATAGAAGTTGTTATGACTCAGAAATGCTTAATCGACAGTGCGCGTGTACTCAGATGGTCTTATACTCTACGCTACATTATGCCAACACCACCTTAGAGCATATAATTACCCTAATCCTTACGATAGAGTCATTGTAGCTGTTCTTCAAAATCACGATGCAGTTATCTGCAAACAGCTGTCACAGAAAACGATATCAATCACGAAATGCGTGTCGCGCAGACTCATCGATTGTACGCGGCACGCCTACAACGCGTTGCGCTAGTGAATACAGGCCACCAATCCGTTGTGATGATGCTATTTCGCAGAAATGTCGCAGTGTATTAAGGTCACCGGGTTGTGAAAGAATCGTTTGCATACATTACCAGGTTTCTATAGAAGACATGATTTATGTTTCAGATACTATAATGTTAGCGAACAGAGTGTGTATTTTCACCCGTGTACCATCACGGTGTGAATATACTACACACCCATGGAACACGAAACCTGACCGTACCTCAGACTTATACCGCGGTATAAATCGAGTTCAACATTCAAATCCAAATTATGCAGGCACATATTACCGCGAGGAAAATGTACAGTACAGGGTCAGATCCGGATCCGTATTCTGCCAGACCGCCGAATCAGGATTCTACATTTTTAGTGCAATAGAGAGACTTCCTGTTCGTTTACTTCCGTTTTGTATCAGCTTGGACTCATCTGGCTTAAGAAAACATCATGATTGATTTAGTATAGAGACCTCAATTCATTGATGCTGCAAGTGACATTATAGAATGTTTTCTGTTCCCCAAAAGAGTGATCAAAACACCCCTCACCGACAAGACAGTGTAATGGTTAAGCGTCCGGCTTCTTGATCGGTAGGTCGTGGGTTCGATCCCCGGCCGGGTCAGACCAAAGACCTGATTAGTAACACTGGTATCCATGGCTTCCCAGATTGGCGCTCATACGTTACTGGGATAGCATGGAGGGGTGGTGCAAGACTTGGAAAGCCGTACAAGGCCATATCTGCACCATCCTTGTCCAGCGGCATATCGTATGTATCTGTATCATGAGTCGGTGTATATGCCGCAAAAACATCAAGGAAAAAAATAAACTACGTCCTTTCCCTTCCCTACCTGCTAGCAAAGCCTATCACTATTTTCTACATGCTTGTATATGTTACAGCTTTGGCATCCTTCATACGATTCTGATACTTACGTGGCTACCGATGCTGATGTTCTCGCAGCGCAGGGACTGCTCCACCCATTGGTCGGTGTCTGGACACAAGACGCGGTACTTCATGTCAATCTCCTTCGGCTTGTCGGTCCAGGTCATTTCAAGTTTCCCCCGCAGTTTCTGCACATTTCAAAGAGAGCGCGCATGTTAATTATTGCCAGAGCTGCATGGTCAATATCGAACGGTATCTAACTGATTCTCGGGTGTTTTTATTTTCGGTTGCACTTCAAACTCAGATGATCTGAGTCTTAGTACTAGACACGACATGTGTAATAGGGGTGGTGTGAAAGGTTCGGAGCAAAAAAGGCATTTGTCAAAAGGGGAATAGGGTGCGTGTTCGTTTAGCGCTGCATTTCCTTTCATGCTGCCAGCAGAGTATGGGCCGAAGTTTAAAGGCAAACAATGTCAACCAAAGATGTTGTAACGACATGAAAAAGATAATATGCGAAAAAGTCTCACAATGCAGAACCAACTAAGGTTCGTTTGCGAACGCGAACGCGAGCCTCATGTTCACTAATGTTTATGTCAACTAAATGTAATGCAGTATTGCAATTATTTGCCACACGAAGGGTGATTCTGCGAACGTTGCGACTACATGCTTTTGACTTCCAAAAGTCTATGATGCCTAAACTGAATCCACTTTTTGATTTCCTAAACGGGCTTAACCACAACATTCTGGTTTCTATGTTACTTTTGCCTGAGTGCTGACGATCACGACGTCGCCAACTGTGATATTTGAGACCTGATCTTGAGTAGGCATTTGAAATCAAAATGAATTTGATAAAATACCGGTGTAAGTCTGTAAACTTTAGCCGAACCCAATATACGGAAGCTCCTCTAAAAAGGTGTCAGAAGTGGGATTCGAACCCACGCCTCCATTCGGAGACCAGAAACCTCAGCCTGTTGCAGGCAAGAGCGTGAACTCTTGAGTCTGGCGCCTTAGACCACTCGGCCATCCTGACGACGACTTCAGCTGTTAATTATTGACGCAACAATCGATGACGAAATAGCTGTAATATTGTCGTCCTATGTAAGAGAAGTAGATGGAGATACTTGAAAGGCATATGGAGTTTGCAGTGACTGCTTATTTTGCTAGTATTATGATGCCGCGATATAGTTCATTTTGATAGGGTACAGTCGATCTGATGCTTAAGATTGGTCAAATTTCACCACATTGTAACGCTAATGAGTTTGTCTGATGTATTCATGGTGCGTGTCGACTACTATGGTCATTTACACGAGGCCGATATTGCTTATATTTTATTCCATATCTGCCGACTTGTAGCACGGCCCACTTCTAGGCTTTTTGTAAGACATCGCTCACGCAGATTAGATGGCGAGGAAGAGCCTCTAGATAAACTTGACGAGTTGAAACTAATGCAGCTATCTCCGTCCAAACTATAGGTCATCCAACGAAGGCGGAAGTGGACGATTCCTTTCCTAACAATCGACTGCAAAATTGCTGCGATACTGTCGTTGCAATTGAAGAGAAGAAGAAGAAGAAGGCAAAACGTACACCTGACAAGCTACAAAACTACTGATCTGACCTTTGACCTCATACAATGTCGCTTTTAAAAGGTAGAAAGCAGAATGGGATAAGTCTGCATTCCTTTTATGAGTGGAATTGCAATCAGAGCTAAGTAAAATAGCTTCTGTATCACGCTAACTGAAATATATTATCGAGTCCACCTATTTGCGGTGTCATTACTGTCATTGCTAGTGATTTTGCGTTGGTTGCGAATATTCGTCTTTCAACTTTCATCAAAAGCAGCCAGCTGCGATCAGTTTCGAAATGTTTAATGGAATGGTGTTTGTCGACTACAATGGTCATTGGTCATTCACACCAAGACGATACACCTTCTTTATCCTGCAGTCGCCGACTTGTAGCACGGGCCACTTCAAGGCTCTTTCAAGACACCGTTTATGCGGATGAGATGGCGAGGATGAGACTGAATAAATCTCCAACATTTAGGTAGGAATTCTGCAGTCGACCTCGATACGAAACCGCAACCAAGCGGTGTTTCAGCTGCTAATCACACCACTGCCCTATCTCGCCACAGTTTCGACATGTCTTGGATATTGCTACTTCTACTCGTTGTTGTTTGCGGTATTCGCGGTATTTGTCGACTACTATGGTCTTTTATACCAGGACAGGTTTCTCCATTTTTATTCCGTAGACGCCGACTTGTAGCACGGCCCACCTCTAAGCGTTTTAAAAGACATCGCTTACACGGATGGTATGGCGAGGAGGAGCCTAGATAAACCTCCAACACTTAGGTAGGGATTCTGGAGCCGACCTAATTCAGAGTCGAACCCGCAACCCATTGGTGTTGCATCTGTGGATTATACCACTGCGCTATCTCGTCACATCGCAATTAAGTAGAAATGTGCTGCGTTACTGCTACTTTGGAGTAGCAACGCCATCTACCTTAGCCACTAATGTTAATATATTTCTTAAATTAATCGGAGGGTACACGTAACAACTGTGGTTAATCATAATTAATATCAACACATTGCCAGTAAAAACGAATTATGAGATACCTATGGTATTCTACAAACATTATGCATTGGACCGAGTCGATCGCACAGCTCCGTACACCACAGTAACAAGAATTTGATAAAAAAATAAATCATGAGGCCGATATTTTGTTATACTGATCCAGTAAATTCGATGGTCTTTCATCGGACCTAAGTGTTGGGGGTTTAAGGTTTATAGGCTCCTCCTCGCCATCTCATCCGTGCAAGCGGTGTCTTACAAAACCCTAGAATTGGGCAGTGCTACAAGTCGGCAACTACAGAATAAAAACAAAGAAAATCGGGCTGATGTAAATGACCATAGTAGTCAGCAAACACCATGAACACCTCAAGCCAAACATGTAATTGACATATATCGATCTGCCATCAATGGCAAAATGATTGTGAGGAAATCAGTATCAATGGTAGCTTTGATTCCTCGAATTCACGGCGTTATTTCCGCGTTAAACCGAAACAAAGCCACGTGAGATTGCATTGGAAAATTGAAAGCAATGCATAGCAGATAACGCAGTGAAACACTGCAACAAGGAAACGTCGAGAATTACCGCGTTTCCGAACGCAACCGAGCATTGTGTGTCTTGTATGTAGCATTTTACATTGTGTGTGTGTCTTGGGCAGATGTGAATATAACCTGACCTTTGATTGATTGATTGATGTTCATAACACATATAGTCGCACGGTCAACACCTTTGTTCGATAGATAATGTAATTTACCGGGAATGCCCCTCTGGTCGCTAATCCTTATAATCGAACATTATGAAGACTTGCATGTACACTAGAGCAGCTCAAAAATAACTTCGTTTAAAAAGAATTTGGCCTCTTGATAAAATTGCCTGGAGACCATAAAGTTAGCTTATCCTGGATAATGCTAATCGTCCGATTAAACCTGTTAATCGTGCCGTGGCGCAAGCAGTTGGATACGATATCTCGCGAGGATTATGCCGAGTCGTCTGTTAAAACATTTAATGCAGCGAAGAGGGTTGTCACTATTAACAGTTATTAATCATATGATTAGCATTTTCCTGAATAAATCAACTTTATGATATCCACCCTAAGAGTTTTGATCTGTCTTTTATTTGATATTGTCGATGGCATCCCCGACAATAGCCGCATTCAAAATAGACTAACAAACTTTCACATTACGTTGTAAGCGTCCTCGATGATGGCTATGATATTGCTCGAGTCAGCGGCCAGTTGATCAACGTGAGAGTTAGGGATGAGTTCTCGGAGACCCTGCAAACACGAGACGAGCACCGTGACTATCACGTCACAATCAAAATGACAAGAATCCAATTCTTACGTCGTACAAAGGTTTCACTTCTTCCGTGACTGCGAATATCGGCTGTATCTTGTGCTTATTGAAGACGTGTCGCAGCTGACCGATGGATGGGTAGTCTTGTAGCTTGCTCTTACTATACACGATATCCTGTGGCAGGAAAGGATTGGCGCCCTGCGAATATATATTTGAAGAGACTCTTAGAGGCACAAAACTTCAATATGCAATTGAATATACATTCATATTAAAAGAAAACCGAATATTTCCGGCTGGCATTCGTCAGGCGTAATCTCCAGCAACTTGTAGAGCAGCGACTCTGTCTGTCACACTTTTCGGCAAAATCTACGAAACGGTCCGTTGGCAAATTTTTAGCTGACTCGTGGTGCCATACATAATCAACACAAAAGAACACGTTGAATTTGATGGTCACTGACATCTCACAATGTGATGGGCGCGGCTGATAACTCTGCACCACAACCACAATACTCTATATACTTTATGATATAACTTTGGGCCAACTTCGGGATGGATCAGAATATAAGTTGCCCGAAAATTTTTACACTACAAAGACTTTTTTTACAATATCATGTGAACGTTTTGGGACCTGCTTCACGGTCCCACAAAATTGCCTCGCGGACCCCAAAAGGATCGCGAACCCCCAGTTTGAGTGTCGCTTTTGTGGAGAATTGGAAAGAACATTGATATCAACAATCGTATCATATATATGAACAGTTAAATTCGCAGTTAAAACACGGGTGCAGAATAGGCTTCAATGGACCGATGAACAATTTCCACATACCGACACAGCTACTGTCATTTTTGTGAGACATCAACATAGCCACATTCACAGCTGGTGAGCTAGTGACTGGCCAGTACCGGAACACGGGTACTTTTGTCATAGAGATACAATTGGCATTTCAGAAGGACAGGATTTCTAGTTTGATATGGAAAGGTTTTGATCCCTGAAACTAACCCCTGGCTACGCTACTGTATCATACTGATGACTCTAAGCTAGTAATGGCTGCAAGAACATCCTACATCAAAAAGCCATAATTTCGGGACTAGAAAGAATTCGTCTCCCTCTGCTCTACTCGAATCATTGTTATCAAGCCGAAGCATATAACACACCCTTTCCAAGTGACATCCCATATCGTTCATTTCCAGGATGGCTGCCAACTTGCCGTCGAGCGCCATGTGAAACGATGCGTCCGTCGTGAATACGACCAGATGGGTGGAGTCGTTTCGCCAGCCGATTTGATCCTGTTGAATGAAACGGAATTGATAATGAATACCAACTAGTAACTAACTCAAGGCAATAATCTCCAACAGTAGATGAACGACAATGGATTTGTATCTTGGTGAAATTCTAAGCATAGAAAAGGTCCGTCAGTCGAGTAGCACTGCATCATATCACGAGCATCCCGAGTACACTATCATTCGTGAGTCGATTGCATTGCTTGGACTTAATTAAACACCGCTCAGACGACCTCGCTGCCAACCTACTCCGGAGAACAGGCGCATTCATCAATCTCGAAAAAGGACAAAGTCCTGGTTCGAGCTCGCTTCATGCTCAGGCCGCGAGGTTTTGTCTCTTCATCGCGGGGCTCGGATTCGCAATTTAGAACAATCACGATCAAGACACATACTATAGAAATGATCCCTAAAAGTATGATCTTACTTAATTATGTTTATTGATAATTCATATACCGCACACGTTAACTAAGCATTGTGGTGATTCCATGTAACTTCGCCTGTGCGTCGGATTAGGAGAAAGGGTGTTTGTAGAATTGATATCGAGAGATACCACTCATGTAAGTAGCATGCGAGTCAGCAAACGAATATCTCAATAACAGCCTTATCACTCACTCTACTAGTAATACATGTGGTATTCTGAATCGAGCTGATTTCCAGTTGGCATTCCATATAACAATGGAAATAGTACTATTACATATTACTAATGCGAGTGTAATTAGTTATTACTGGTACAAGAGGCACACCGCTCTTTAATTTATCATCATATTGTACACGCTATTTCATAATATTGCAATGTTTGGAAATTAACGAATAAAGGGAAGGCTCATCATGACTTGCCAGTCATCCAGTGCATTTAATGTAGTAGCCTAAATCAATAACGGTGTAGATCAGGGTTGTCAAACACACGGCCCGCGAAGCAATTCTGTGTAGATTGAAAAATGCGAGTCTTATCCAGCACATTTTTAATAAATCTTGAGATTTGCAGTAAATAAATACAGTCCATCCTCAAGATTACCGGACCACGACTGACCTATCGATCTCGCTTCCCATGACATGCCGCCCTATTTCTTGTCGCATTCTTTTTCTATACTATCTTCTTTACTTTCATTCAGTGTGCATGCCTCCTCTTTACATCGCCTAGGCCAAGGTGGGTGTCAGATTCCATAGACTATACTCCTTGTCGCTTCGACATCTTCCTGTCTTTTCATTGTATCGCATTTTGTGGTGTATTGAACTGATAAAATTGCTAATAAACCAATGATGAATGATGATGATGAAGAAACATGTCAATTATATAATCCCTAAAAACAGCCAGTGTATTCAAAGAGCACATTATAACTACCTGACATCGGTTTTGCGGTTTCTAGTGACCATTAGGAGCAATAAATGGCTGGCATGACATTTACACTCAATACCGAGAAGGCAAAAAATACATATTGAGCTGAGAGTTTTATGGAAAAATTGAGAATGAGATTCACAGATGCGAAAACGCCATTGCGAAACCCTCAAATGCAGGTTACATGGAGCATTACCGAAATATAATTCAAATATCTATGGTTGTACCGGTACATCACATCTGACTCAGAATGTCTCCGGCCCCGAGAGAAATCCGAATCGCAATATAATAATATGATTAGATTCCAACATCCGTGTTCACAGTCCAATCCTTTATATTTCTCGCAACACATACGCGGGGTTGACGACGGTATACGACTAAAACAACGGAAGAATAGAAACATGACAACTTATATCGTCGTCAGAGCCAATGGTTTCTCGGTATATAACAGTGTTCGGCCGCCCAATCGCTTATTGTCAATGCCATTGTTTACTAATAAAGGTGTAGCGTGAATAGAACCCCCATTTTCCGTAATATAATGTAATATATTACTGTGTTTATAGTCTTGATAATAAAATATTCAAAATGAAAACCAATTGCATGGGTTTTGAGGTAATATTTTGGAATGGTTGGACTGGTACGGCCTTCAAGCGATATAAAATATTTGAATTCGGCCCGCGACGTAAGTTGAGTTTAACACCCATGGTGTAAATAAAACAGAGCGAATTTGATTCTAATTAAAAGTTTTATGTGGTCGGCTGACTTCTGTCAGGCATATGAACGGATACTTGAGCCATCCATACACAATATCCATATGTGGTGAACTTTGGCACAACGGAAAGTTGCCGGGGAATCGTTGGTATAAGCAGGACGATGCAATCCATCGCCCGCTCTATTCGATTTTCAAATTGAGAATTTTACAGTACATTTGAAACAATCGAATCAATATGGCCAAGTGTTATGTATACGCGATTCGAGTTGGCTTAATTGATAACATAAAAACTCTGGACGGGCGATGATTCAGGATTCTCTCGGGTGCTGTAACTGCCATTCGAACCGAAGCCTCTTCTATTCGGAGACCTCACACCGTTGCGCCTCTTTAAATTATACTTGCCAGTTGCCAGCGATATTACACTCAATAAAGGATACCCCTGATTACGTTACCGCAAGGCTAAAATGGCATTTGTCGGGGATGATTGTATAGTAAAATCTTATCGACGAATATCCGTTTCATTGAAACGATTTAAGGTTACAGTCTTACAGATATAAGTGATCAACTGTGAAACACTATATTGGTTCGGGACTGTAATCCGATGCAAAGCGCGAAGAAGTCAACGCAGTCATATTGTATTCGGTAGAATGGCGGTATTAAATCTTAAACACCCACACCAGCACCGAAACAGAACAGGATACAATGCTCGACCTCTATGCATCCCTCGAGGTATATTTTATATTTACAGGTGATCAAGACAATATTACCACAGTATTAAGACTGACTGCGATAAACTGTTAGCTTACAGCTTGGGCAAACTACAAATTACCAGAACACAACGATTGATTCGTGTACCGGAAATGAGTCACGTACGACACCGTCTGCTAGCCATTCGTTCGCCTTTATCGCACTTGCTTGCGTGGCATGTAATTCAAGAAAGGCGGAACCGCAGCACTGCTTCACACAGGCGTAAACGGTAGTACCGGTAGTTTGAAACCATACAAATTGCGAGAGACGCACGTCGTGTGTCCTAAATACCGCTGCGTGAAAATGATACCGAAGACGCTCATATAACACCGATGAGAGTCTATTAAACCTATGTTTCAAACAGAAGTCCTAGTTCAAGTATAGTCCTAGCTAATGACACCGGTCCGCGAAAGATGACGATGACATGACGCTGGCATCATTCCCGCACCGTGTTTAAATTACACGGAAAAGGAGCCAGCCAAACTCAAATGTATAAACACTAAACAGGTAGAAAACTGCAAATTTGCGGAGTGCCTATCGCAGCTTTGCTTCATCAATATCTTGGCAGAAAGTCACATTCACGTGACAAACTTTACATATGGTTCAGACGAAACAATTAGCGTCTTTATATAAAACCAGGTACGCAATGTACCAACTAACTTACAATGCGAATTTTCTGGTCTGTGATTTTGATTGTTGCGTCATACTTTTCCTTTTTGGTTTTGCTTTTAAATCTGTTTAAATCCCTTTAGTGTGCCGTTAACTCTTGGAAAGAGGCACCCGAAAAGTCTTCGAGTTCAATAAATATTATTTTACAATGGATATTGTATTGAAAACCAACTTATTAGTACGACACGGTTAATTTTTTACCCCAAGATGCAAATCGATCATTCCAAAAAAGCCATACTCAAGAAACCTTTGGACGAACTGAAGTGAAATCTATCTTTTTTGCTATACTCAACGCTGGGAATGTCTAAAACCAAAATGTCTCTGTCTGATATTGCACTCATCTAAGGTAATCATCGGAAAATGTGAAAGGGAAAAGATATGCGAGCTAATCACGCTACCTGTATAACTCCATTTTAGTTGTATTTTTGTGCCATGATAGTTGCTTATATGACGTGTTGGTATGCAAGGTTTTTCATATTTCTTAATGCGTTGAACATTGCCGTTGGAAAGTGGCAGCTATAGACGATTGATATTGTGTATATTCTATCACGACTGTAGTAATAAAAGACTAGCTAAATGAAAGTACACGACACATAAAAATTCAAGAGAATCAATGAATTGTGCGAGGAGTAGTAAAAATCAACGTGGTAGCGCTAATATAGGCAAAACAAGTCAGCATTTACGTAGAGTAGTAATACGATAACGAATAATGCTTTACATTGGCAAGAAATCCTGGACGGGTAGAACTGGTTGGAATTTAGATATAGTGTGATTATTGAAACATGGATTGTTAACAACGGTGTTGATTTTGCAATGCCTTAAATATTCAAAAGATTCATCGGAAACGGCTGCTATCAAAAACAGTCGGGGACAGGACAGGCAAATATTTCACATCAATCATATTTTGTTATTTAGCCGGCTTGCACGATTCTATAGAACATGACGACACCCCGTGTTATGTCTACATGTAACGAAAATATGGTAGCAACACCGACACATTAACTGGCATTATGCGAGGATATTGATTAGAATAGATAGGCGAGACATTACGACTGTTAGTCGTGCTGTGATAGCGAAGTCGCTTACCAAGAATAACTTTGTATCCAAGAATTAGGTATATATTTCGTGCGACAGAGTGCTAAGTATAGTCGTGACGTCGATCACTAAATATTGCTGACACGGGGATCTTTTAACAGGCCATCCGCGTTGTAGAACATCAGAACTGCACGGGCCAAGAGCTTCATATCGTTAATTCAATACGGTAATTAAATATACACATGAAGTTATTGTGTCGGAAAAAGAATGATATTTCCAAAGGCCTAAATGCCACTGTTTTATAACGCTTGAATATTTTAACATAATAGTTGCAATGCATTGCATTATATTGCTGCAACGTTCTCCATATGTAATGATGTTTCTTAATAACGGAAAAAGGACAAACTATTGACACTTGACATTGTATAGAGCAGGACGAAAGGCCATACACCAGTAACTAGACACAAAACTGGGTAGAAGTATAGGCACTACACCAAACGAGAGTATACAGTAAACAAAATTATGCTCTCCCACCCTTATACTGGGTGTCAATGAGTAAAGTACACCAATTCTTGCGGGATATATCTCAGAGGTGTAGTAGGTTCTTGTTGTCGTGCATACCAGCCTAAGAATCAGAATCCACTACACCCCTCGGATATATCTCCATAAGAATTGGTGTACCCAATTATAGTACAATTAATCTTACATGCAGGGAGTGTAATCCTAAGTAATCCTATACATGCAAAGAGGGTGAAGACCTTCCAGCCAATGATGACATACGTAACCAAACAAGTAAGATGGCAGAAGTAGCTCTTACACCCAATGAGAGAGCAAGTAACCCCACACGCCAAGCGAATGGAAGCAGGTCCTTCACACAATGAATGTAAATAAATCCCACTCTCAAAGACGATGGGCGTATTCCTACACGCTGAATGTGCAACTACTAGGTCCTTCGCCCAATGAGGTTAAATCTTAATTACCGTGCAAACGGCGATCTGCATGAGCGCGTCGAAGCCGCCTTCGGGCGAGTCGATGTTTCCGGAGATGGTCGTGGATTCGACCGCCATCCTGAAAGCCAGCTTGTCGGGAGAGATCTTCTGCTGGTGCTTGAAGCCGAATGGCGGTGCGCAGTCTCCGCCCTCTTGATTTTTGAAGCATGGGTTTTGCAATCTGCAGTTCACGGACAGGGGTAAGTCGAAAAGCCAGGAACTATTTCGTGGTTAATAAACACGATGTCGTTGTTGTTTGCTATTTCTTCTGGATGATGAGGTTTCCTACGAAACGCTACTTCTGGGTTTCGGCGAGCTTCCATTGTCTCGACAAGATTTTAATTTATATTTTCGGAATCAGCGCAACACTAGCTTTCGATTAACACCAGTCATATTAAATTCCAGCGCTCGTGTCGCCAGCTATAGCACTACCAATTAAGCTGCTTTCAGATTGCTTAGCAATAGGAGAGACTGCTTGCCCAAGCGTATCCACCAGAAGTTGCGTACCTATCCGTAGCTTAGTAATCTATAGCAGGAAATAAATAACAGTTCTATTGCAGGAAGTTTAACGTTGGATAGACCTTGAAGAATAGAGACGTGTGTACTTACTGTGCAGGAACTGTGCTTGCGAACGGCATCATAACCTTGTCCACAAATGTACCGAATCCGAGCTGCACGTTATCCGTGACGCTGCTGATGTCTTCGGCCAATTTCGTTCCCAGAGTCTGCAGAGTCTTCAGATCGTCTTTCATCGAGTTGGATAAATCCATGACGTAGTACAAGTCGACGGGATAGTCGCTCACTTTACGGTACGTAATCCGGAACGTGTTTTTCTCGCCTGTAGTAGTTGAAATGTCCAATTAAACTGGTGATCAACACGTTTGGAAGGCGGGTGGCGCAGCGTTTTAACCGACAGCCCGAAGTCCCCAATGGTAGCCAGTTTGAGCCTTGGCATGGCAAGGTACCAAATTTCGGGGGCTTATCTGAGGTCCTCCTAGCTGACCAAACTGAGTTAGTAGCGTAAACAAAAGCACAGACGGATAAAGTTGGTGTTAGAGTTTCGAAGTCCGCAGCATTCCCTGGGAAAATTGCTGATATATTTCAGTAAACTTTACCATTTCGGTAGCATAGATATTAGATCATGTTACAGATGAGATTAATCTCTATGGAAAACATGAAAAATTTCGAGTACAGAATCCCCGAAGATGAAGAATGGGCAAAACTTGGGTTCGTAGCGATGGCTGTGAACGAAAATACGAAATTGGAAAATTGATATCAGCCAAAACATATCTTGATGCGGCGTGATATAACGTAGTGGTATAATCCACGGCTGCAACACCAATGGATTGCGGGTTCGAGTCCGACCGAGGTTGACTCCAGGATTCCTATGTAAGTGTCGCAGGTTTATTTGGGCTCTTCCTCACCATATCATCCGTGAAAGCGGTTTCCTATAAAACCCTAGAAGTGTATGTGCTACAAGTCGGCAGCTGCGGAATAAAATGAAGAAAACTGACCTGGTGTAAATGACCATAGTAGTCGACAAACACCATGGACATCACAAACAAACCTATCGTGATGATTAGTACCTGCTCAAAATAAATTTAGTCTGCTGATGTATTCACGGGTGTCGTTATTATTGATTTACAACAACAAGTTACCTTTCCATCTACCACCAATTATACTACTAATTAAACATGGTACAATATACAAGAGTGAGACGCCCACACTCTGAAAATAGAGAATTAAATACTTTCGATGCAAGTCATCACGAAGTTCCAGGACATGGAGAGTGGAGACGTTTGAAGCCATTCGTATGTTAATGGATATGCGAGTATTTAAACGTCAACATGACCGCTTGATAAACTCCAACATATATTTTGATGGCACCTCGGTCTACCAAATCCAGTCTGCATCGTTTTATTTGGTACCCGATTAATGTATGTCAGTGGGCACGTTTCGCACTATACAGTTGCTTTTTCACGAAAACCAGAACTTAGAGTAAAATTAATATGAGAGCATGGACACATTTCACAAATTAGATTAGAATTAGATTACCCGCATTTAGGGTTGGGACTTCGGGATCAAATTTCAAATCCCGGGATCGGGATTTCCCGGGATTTTCGCTCCTCAATCCCGGGATTTCCCGGGATTGGCAAAGTAGCAAAATGCACATACAAGCTACACAGACAACATTAATTCCTTGCAATATTGACGCAAAAACATGCTCCCGTGAATACGAATGAAACGCAGCGATCGAAAGCAACCCGGAACCGTTTAGCGTTTAAGCGTTTAAGCGTTTAAATTCATGTACCGCCTGCTTCGAGTATAGGAGTTGATTTGTCCAACGTGATCGAAAAATATCCATCATTCCGTTACATTGCCATAAGCTCTTCTTCCACACACTTGCGGATTTCCTTTGTGCTCGATCACGAAGTCCCGAACCCGTTTGTGACATCTTGGCAAGTTATAGCCGTCAGCCTTGAAGGCCCGACGAATTTGCTCACTTTGGAGCAATTTGTTTAAATGCTAGCCCGTCCACAGCAGTTAACTGGCTAGGAAGTTCATCGAACCGAGAATTATGCGATTTATAAAAGGAAAGATATTTTTTTGACTTGTGCGATTGAGTCATGCGGTTGATTTAATTACTATCATGTGTACGGACCTTGAATGCGTTACCAGTCCCTTTGTGCTATACCAGTGGTTCCCAACCTTTTTCGTCTTATCGCCCCCTTATCAACCTCGACACACATTTTCGCCCCCCATACCCTATCGCCCCATATTTACAGATCCGAAGAATAGGACATATAAAAGGGAAAGTCATTCACCTAACTACTTTGATCGCCAAAGAATTGAGTAAATAAAAAGGTAATTTTTCCAAGTAGAGTAGGTGCTTCAAAAACCGGTTTCCGCCGTTAAGTTGACCATTTTTTAGTCGACTTTGGCGTCGTATGCAGAATAAGCCACTGCTACGATCCGTAGACTACGACGGAAATGATCGTGCAGTTCATTTTATGCCATAGTTGGTTTTATTATCATATAATTGGGAATTGTTTCAGACAATCAGCCGAGTTTGTAACACTGCTTTATTACCAAAATAAGAGACATGACGCTACGTAAGCCTTGGTAGATGCTGTTTACAAATCCCGGGATTTCATTGCGATTAATCCCGGGATCGGGATTGCTTCAAAACCCGAGATCCCGGGATCGGGATTTCCCGGGGTCCCAACGCTACCCGCATTACGCTCTAATTACCGTGGTCTAATTGGTCAGCTAGAATATCTAGTTTCGTAAGTCTGGGTGCAACGCGTTACGGCGTAACATTGCATGGGGAGTTCATAAATCGGCATGCAATATATTCCAGTCACACCGGAGTATAATTCGCCTGATACAAGCTGTACAGTGTACAGTTTACACTGTACAAGTGCAAGTGATGTTGAGAAACGAAAAGGGTATACAACTGTTGAACTATACATAATGTCATGATAGAAAAACACGATAGGTATATCGAAGTCTACTGATTTACAGTTGTTGATATTATCTGTATAAAGTCCATCCCATAATCCTCAATGTATCTATAGATAACTAACCTATGGATAGATACGCAACACCCGTCGTGACGCTTTTTTGCTATAAGGAAATTACTGCTCAGTAATCTGAAAGCAACATAATTGCTAATCCCGTAGCGGACGACCAGAGCGCTCAAATTAAACAAAGTTGATTTTATTTGACAGCTACTGTAGCACTTATTCCGAAAATACATATTAAAATCTGATCGGGGCAATGGAACCCCCTCGAAATACACCTCGAAGTCTGAAAATCGGCATTGTTCAGAACAATCGCAACCACGCAAGGGCCATTGTTATGGTCAGTGTGCTGCGTGGCTGCGAATGTTTAGAACAATGCCGATTTTCAGAATTTTAAGGCTATTTCGGGGTGGTTCCATTGCCTTGATGAAATTTTATCGTATATTTTCAGAATCAGCGCGACAACAGCTTTCAAATAAGATCAACTTTTTTAAATTTGATCGCTCGGGTCGTCACCGATGGGATTAGCAATTAGTTGCGTTCAGATTGCAGAGCAATGATTCCCTCTGAGCGAGCAAACGTAACGACGGGTGCTGCGTATCTATCCGTAGGCTAGTTATCTATAATGTATCACACGTCAACAGAACAACCACAACCGCAATGCATCCGTACCTTTTCGTAGCTTCAAGTGAATTTTTTGCGGCTGGAGCTGTATGATCGTTTCAGGCTTATTTTCCGGATCCGATAGTGGTAAATTCTTTAACTTTCTGATCACACTTCTTGGATTTGCCATCGAAACGTTCAAGTCCTTACATGACTGCTTTGTTTTGAATGTACTGTGAAAAATGTCACATTAAAATCGAGAATGATATAGGAATCCGCGAGAGGGCAGTAGCGTGCAGTCGCTATAGCAACTGAATTAGTGTTATTCATCCACCAGCTATGTGCAAAGAATACTAAGCCTTCCGTAAGTATTTCCGAAGTACCTCATAGCTGAACTGACTGTCAATAATATAAATACTGTTTCCTTCCTTTACGCTCATCGAAATGAACTTGATGCTGTCTTGCTGCCGTTTTAGTATTGTTGGTGTTTTGATCGAGGACAATTTACACCTTAGTTATGATTCCAGAGCTGCCGACTTCTAACACGGCCGGTTCATCGTTCTTAGAAGTTCGTACGACACATCCCATGCGGATTCGATAAAGAATGAGGCCCGCGGTCAATCCCGATACTTGATAATTGATTCGAAACTCATATTTATTCAGAATTAGCCTCGAAACTCACATAAAATGATTATGAATAATGAATGAATGAATGATGTGTTTCATGTGCCAATGTTGTTTTCTTTACGGTTGGACAAATCAATAAATCTCTCTCTCTCTGTGTGTGTTCCGATTATTGTAACAATAGTTAATCATGCTTTAGGTTGAGCGAAATCGAACATGTTTCAACGTACAAATTTCTTCAGTGGAATATAATCAATATAGATTGAAAACCTGCTAGAAATACCTTCGACATTTGATCTATGTGGTGACGTTTTGCCCGTCCATACTATTATAATTTGATTGATATGGGTGGTGCTATGGACAATGGACATACGTCAAGCGAAGTATGCCTAAAATACCGTTTAAACATGGGCACTCGAACTAGAATATTTGTAAAGCCATATTATGATATTAAAAATTTTACCCAGAGTTATTTTAGCTGGTTTAGATATGGATTGTGTCCGTGCACTGGATTATGTCCATGGTGTACACTGTACATGCACTCGAAAAATAATACATATCAACATCAGTTTTCGGTACCGTACATCAAATTATACTTCTAATGAGTAACAGCATGGTCGGTTTTGGCAATCCTATGTAAAAAGACTGATATCTAAATAAAACATTAAATTCCAATCTACAGCACTACCTAGAACAGGGGTTCTCAAAGGGTGGGCCACAAGAGCATTTGAGGTGGGCCACGGAGCAATTTGGAAAATTTTAGAAATAACGTACCGTAAGTTTAGTAATATTTGTTGTGTGAATCGCTAAAAAATAAGTTCGTAATGGGTGGTTATACGTAGGCTACATTAAGCTTTTCATCCGACTCTGATGAGACGTAGTGGTACGTATGGAGTCAGCATTTCAAGTCGAAAATAGGAGGCAGAAACGACGTCTTTTTCTACTGCCTATTACTACCTATGGCTAACAGCAACTAAAATAATTTTGCGTATATAATACCTGCTGGAAGGTGATGCTGAAGTAACCAAGTATTCCGGTAGTGTCATAATGTCGTATGCCGTTGAAAGGGGTGTGTAATAAACTCGGAATGAAGTGTAATTGATCTATAGATTTACTGTCGTATAATTGTAAGTCAAAAACGGCCATAATTACAAATTATTAGCAACTTCTGGTGGAGGTATACTGCATCACCGCAACGAATAGTAATAGATTGAGGATTCAGTGGAGCGCATTAATATTTGGAGTCGGTTTAAAATGTCATGCCTGTAAATTGATAGTATCACTGGATTGAATATTCCGACATCGCAACTTTAGTTAGTTCAGTACGTGACATACAATGTAGTACATGGTACGCATACAGCATGCATAATAAGAAAATCTTCCTCCATTCCTCTGTAGTATCTTATTCACCAATGAATTGTTTGGAGCTGGCCCAGAATGATTTAACTATTACCCTGAATAGTGGAACTAAAATATCAATCACACAGTGTATGCGGGAATTCGATAATTGTGTTTCGCGAAGCGAATGGAGCAGCGGACGATCATAAAATACTCAGAAGTTTTAGCATATGATCTACCAGAGCCGTAACTGCCGCACCCAAACCCCCAATTGAGGGAGCTGGAAGATTATTTCGTTGGTAATTTGTTGGAAGACATTCATTCAACTTGAAAATTTTCGTCGCGCTTCATGCCCCGGCGTGTTTATACTTTAATTTCATCAGTAAATAAGGAGAAAATATGACTTCAAGATTAGAGGTGGGCCACAGCATATTTTCAAACCGGAAAATGGGCCACGGCCAAGACAGGGCTGAGAGCCCCTGACCTAGAACGTGAAATAATGATCAAAACTTTATACGATATAGGATGTGGTTCATGACTGTACCACTATACCACCACATAACCAACAGGATATCACTAAATCATTACTTACTGACGAAGTGTATATAAACACGATGATCACAGCATGCATGACATTGGCTTGTTAATACATATCTGTATTTATGCACTGCACAGTGCACAGTGTACACAGACTAGTGACTAAAGAGCGCACACTGCCTAAGTGCGCAAACTGCACATAGGGCTGTTCAAAAATAACTTATTTTTCTGGATTCCAGTCATTCAGTGATTAAATTGTCAGCCCCATGAAATTGTTGAGCTGTCTTCAGAGACGATGCAAAACAAATTTGACTCAATTCCAACCAGTAGAAGCGGAGTTATTGGAGTTTTTCGTTGATAATTCTCGGATTATCCTTGCACAGCACATGCACAATTGCTCATATTACACTAACGCCGCCGTTACATTACATGCAAATTCTTGCTCATTTTGAGCGTCGTATTCACCGGAAGCCCAAATCTGTACAGCGGATTCCCACGCTTGGACGCCGTCAAATGTACAATATATTCACAGCACGGGCAATGCAGATGCTACCAACCAACACGGATTTAAACATGCGTTGTTGTCATTGATTAATGATTAGGCCAGACATATATTGCAAGACCCACGAAGACCCGCTGAAACAGACATCTCAATTATGCAGATATTACTAAATTAGTATCGACCGACAGGCAATATAAGATATAAACCCGACTTCGCCTCAGCAGCAAACTTAACAATATAAGTTCTAGATTTGTCGAAGGATGGTGCATGATTTTAGACAGCGATTTTAGATACAATTGATGCAATTCGATGCAATTGTTGAATACGCATCATGGTTTCTGGGTAATACAACTATTTCATGCACTATGCCTCTCTCTGACGCGTGTTTTTGTAACTTGATTTAGATTCTTGCGATGAAACATCATTGTTAATCGCAGTCGCAATATCTAGCAACGAATTTCATTTCAGTGAATACTCAACCGCCGTAAAACGATTCGTCATCGCAGCGACCTGGTGCGTTGCGATAGCTTCCTAGAATTTGGCAGCAGGTTCGCGATGTTTGTGAATAATACAGACGCCTGCGTATAGGTATTGATCAAGACGTATTTTCGAGACCTTTAATATCTGAACACGACTTTTCACGAGATGTGTCGTAATCAAGACTGAAAATCGGAACGGTCTTGCTGCGCTGGCGCGTGCCGAAAAGCGAAAATGACATTTTGCAGGTCGCTGGGATATTCTCCACACGTGCCACACTGCCTTTTGATATTGTGACGTGAAAATGGGCTCGGGTTCTTCCGAACTGTGAAGTATGCCGACACTGTCAGCTGTCTCTATAATACACCTAGACGAAAACTACAGGTATTTCGCTTTCGATCTGTGGATGACATCCAGACTAGTCAATTATGACGTCATAAAATCCAGATAGGTAATACCAGTGGGTCTCATTTGCCGGTCCGCATCAATTTCTAGACCGGTCTGCCATAAATGTTTCAAGTTTCAATTCTATTCTTAGTAGCAAGAGGTTGAAGAGATCTATTAATTGGCAAAACAATGCTGTACACCAAATCGTACACTGATTCTGCATTTGGAACGTAATTTAGAACGTTTTATAGCGTGTCATAGAGTTCATGTCCCACATTCGACTTGTCGTACGTCACAAAGTGTTGTTCCAGATTGTTTCAAAGTAACCTAAAACTCGTTTGCAAGACCAGCAATATGTGATAGCTAGCTTTTTCCACGAAATTCGATGAAATTCGCCGGTACAATTAAGCGAAGATTGACAATATAATGAAATCTAGTAAACGGGAAAGTCGCATTTTTTAATACTTTCCTATGAACTCGACAGTCAAATTCGGGATGGTGGCGTGAAAGGGACTATGCCTTGCAGTAACCTAGATAAGCTAGATTAAATCACGCATAACGATGCGATATCAAAATGAATGGGGTCAATTTGTGGCTGAATCAGGTGGAATTTAGCAGATACCGTGCAAGGGAAACCTAGCCGGATTCAGGTTTTTCAACCCGAATCACCAACGATTGCATACCGAGAGTTACGAGTAGGGCTGGGCACAATGATTCGACTACTCGAATCTGAATCGAGTATTAATTTTAATGTATTCGAGTCAAGTAGTAAAAGACGATTTTTTTCGAGTACTGAAATTACACGCTCCTTGCAACCGAAAGTTAATTTACTGACGACAATTATGGTTTTGATTCTATTTTCCACTCTGAGGAAGCCTTGAAACCTTGATCGTAACGTACGATCATTACAGGAAATAACACATTTACGAAGTCATGATCATCCCACAACATTGTCAAGAAGTGCAATGAAATCGGTATGGTCGAATAAGTACCAAGGTATCTTAGAAGCGACGGAAAACATGCATGTTCTTTGTGGTGGTATTAAAGGTTCATATTTTAACTCTGACATAGGGCATTCTGTTGTGTCGTCATAATGCGTGATACTAGAATACTCGAAACGACTCGAAGTGTGATGCATGATTCAGAATCAAAACGCTCAGATACTCGATTTTGACCAGCCCTATCTACGAGCAATTGGCCCCACTCCACAGCACAACCCTCGGTTTGGATGTCTATCAATAGTTCTGATACTACATCTGCAAGCATTGCGTATTGGCAAACATACGGTAGGAAAAGTATTCGATGACGACATCGGATGGGCAGGGCATCACGCATCACAATGGAATAATATGATCTGATATAATTTCATCGTTGTATGAACATTGAATATCACATATCTAGGTCTCGAATCTCGGTTCGTACAGACTACAGAGTGTCTGTACACAAAATGTTGTGCCCAACTAAAACGAAATTTCAATACTGCGAAATGCGATGATAAAATCAAATATTGATGATGAAACTATGATATTAATGGACTACGCCGACCATGGCCAGTTGGCCCCACACACAGTGAATCCCGCGTGATGCGCATGCGCATGTATTTGAATTCAGTGGTAAATGGACAATAGTCCTTGCTCAACAGTCAATTCGTCATCAATGCAGTCCTTGTTTGGTGAGCCACAGCATTCTCAGGCTTATTGTATTCCAACAGACAATCGCAATCACAATCAATACAAAATGCTAACGCACACAATTGACTAGGCATAGCGTCACTCGACTGCGATCATATGGTAAGCATGATATGCGATCATATCGATTGGCATTAGTAACTATTATGATTCGCATGATAGGAAGTCACATCCGACCACGGAAGAGGAGAGAGCTGGGATTATTTTCGTGTTAGTCGGTAAAAGGTGATTATTTAAACTATCAAATCATCCACGCTGTTATAACATCATAACAAGTGATACTCCAGTAACTCTACACATAGCGAAATATTCGAATATAAATCGAATCACTCATACTCGATTTTCCCGGCACTGGTGAGCCCCAATATCAATTCGCAATTGGGGTCTTGCACATTAATGCAATGGCCGACAAGATAACGCACTGGTAGAGCACCCGGCTTCTTGATCGGTAGGTCGTGGGTTCAATCCCCGGTCGGGTCATACCAAAGACCTATGCACAACACGCACTCATGGGTATGCCGCAAAAAACACGAAGGACGGAGATATGTCACGTCACACTTTACAATAAGTTTACATTTCCCAAGGCTTTGGTTCACAATGCCATTGACGCGAAACACACTTGATTGCCCTACGATTGCCGATAACAAATAGAAAATGTGCTACTCACTCGTACGATCGGCATCTTTTGATGTTGTCGTTTTCTTGTCGACTTTCTAAACACCAGGCGCATTGTGGATGTGCTTGTATACACGCGTCGCACGATTGAATTTGCACGTCCTCACATAAGGCGTCGACGGCAGCTAGATAAATAGAAATGGAATTGCTCAAAATTACACTGCTGTCCATGACAGGGGTGGGCAAACTGCGGATCGCATGCGGCCCATGAGAGTCTAAAGAAACTAATTAAAAATGCATGGATTTGATTAAACTTTTTCTTAGTGTAGTTCACCATGATAATTCTAAGGCAGTGATTCTCAAACTAGGGAGCTCGCTCCCCCCCTCTTGGGGGCATGAAAGCGTCTAAAGGGGGGGGGCGCAAAGCTGAGCTCGACTGTACATTTTTCTCGCGCTCGGCACGGTTTACATCCAATTCAAAATTAAATTAGTGCTCTGTATTTAATCTGAATTCCACATTTAAAAATCTCACATCAACAGTCGTAACCTTCCCTGTCATCAAACTATCCGTTAGGTTTGCCGGCATCGTGGTTGCGTTTTGTGATATGACGATGAAGGGGGCGCGGAATCTTTCACCATCATAAGAGTGGAGGGGGCGTGTCTTGAAAAGTTTGAGAACTACTGTTCTAAGGTAAATACTACGTATTTTATTTTTTACGTTCGATTTCTGGCGCGACAACCCGATCTCGAGGCCCACACAGTTTCAAAGGTTTCAACTGATGAACATCACAGAAATCCTAAACGACATTGACCTAATTCGGATCACGAGTGTGATTTCAGATTGGCCAATCCAGTTTTAATTATTTGGGTGATGTGACTTTTAAAAAAACGATTCGCGCGTGTCTTAGGTATATTCGTTCTCTGTATGCGTAGAATTCAAGTATTTATATTATTATTATTATTTTTATCTACACTTAGTAGAAGCGTGTTTGCAGCTAATGTGGTTAATGATGCTGTCAGCATTGTGTGTCCGGGAACTGAACGAAAAGTGTAACTAGTAAATCTAAGAACAGATCACTGCTCACGGATTTAAATTTCAATCCTGTTCCAAGAATCGGGACAACCGAGTTTCATCTTAAAGTTTTGCCAAATTGGTTATTGAGGTAGACCAGTCTATGAAATCTCGCCACTGTCACTGACACGTGTACGATATCATCAAAGCAATGTTTGGTTTGTTCTAAATAAGCGCATTATCTCGATGTCCTCGCTATATAATTAAATAACAATATTGAGTTTTGGTTCATAATCACTATTCTATATAGGGCGGCCCGCAGATGGTTTCAGATGTCGAATGCAGCCCGCGAGCTCAAACGCTTGCCCACCCCTCGTGTATGAAGAGCTTGTTGGAGGTACAGAGCTTCAATATACAATTGAATAGCATATTAATAATGAAATGAAACCGAATATTTTCGGCTCACATTCGTCAGGGTGGTAATCGTCAGCAACTAGTAGTGAATTGGAAAGAAGACATTGTATATCAACAATCGTATCACAAAATATGACCTCGTCCGGGCGAAGAGATTTTTCGAAATTTCATGACGGTGCTTTCATATTTCGTCATAGGATTGTTGATATACAATGTTCTTTCCAATTCTCTGCTAGTAGCTGACGATTACCCCTGACGATAGTCAGCCGAAAATATTCGGGTTCATTTCAATGTGAATATGCTATTCAATACTATAGTGTCTATATCAGTGGTTCTCAAACGCATTGAATCAGTGGTTTGAAAACCAATAGTACAAGAGTCCAGGCAAGTATTACCGGCACTGTATTGCATTCGAAATATTCAAGGATTGAAAAGCGCTTTTGCGTGAAATGTAGGTGGAATTTTCATACTGCGAAATGAGGATGACCTGATTTAGAGCGATCTTATCGCGCTTCAGCACAGCAGGGCACCTTCGAAGAATGTCTAATAGCAAATTCCCATATCTTGACAAGGCGTAATTAGGGAACTTCCCAGACCGCAGTTCGTTATGTTCCTAATGAATGGATTTTTTTTCGGAATCAGATTTTATTTACGAGCGGATAGCGACAGAAGTCGTATTGCATAGGGATTTTGATTTTATCTAACACTGGTTCGTATCGAGATACCGAATCTATGATGACAACCGTGATCCGTTCACTTTCGGTATACCATGCTACTGTACGATAGAGATGAGCAATTGAGCATTGATCTGTATTCAGAGAAACCGATTTGCAGATTTCAACCAGATATTTGGGCAATTTGACGAGAATCTTCATCTTTCTGACTGTCTACTTATTATTATCATATTCTTTATTCACATCAAAACTGGTAAATACACACACAATCCAGGGAGCAGCCTGCCCCTAAAGGAAAATGGCGAGATTGAAGTGATTTTATTCGTAATTTCCGTAACTCAGTCAATTGTTATTCCTCTGCAATACATGAAGAGGTCAGATTACAGAATTGCGGTAGATGAAGAATTGGCAAGAGTGGCAGAGATAAAGATGATTGAAAATGAAGAATAGAAATTACAGCAACTACATGCTGTGATTTTCGAGTACACGTTTAATTCAGTCCAGTGGTGCATTCAAGGTCTTCCGGAAAATATGCACAGTAGGGCTCTTCAAAAATGACTTATTTTTTCAAATCGTACTGGCTACTTGATAAAATAGTTGAGTTACCTAATTTAAGCCTACACACAAATTTGGTTCAATTCCAGCCAGTAACCGCTGTGCTACAGGAGAAGAAAGTTTCTATTTATTATATAAAAATAAATAATAAAAAATTTGTGAATTCTCTGTTTACCCCATGAAAGTGTTAGGCTGTCTATAGAAACGATGCTCACCAAATTTGGTTCAATTCCAACCAGTGGAAGCGGAGTTATTGCAGTCGAAAAATTCGGATTTGAATAAAATAGTATTTACGGTGACCGATTCTTTGTTTATTTATTATATTCGTGCTCACCGTAAATACTATTTTATTCAAATCCAAATTTTTCCCACGGCAATAACTCCGCTTCCACTGGTTGGAATTGAACCAAATTTCGTGAACATCGTTTCTATACACAGCCTGACACTATCATGGGGTGAACAGAAAATTTTCAAATTTTTCATTATTTATTTTTATATAATAAATAGAAACTTTCTTCTCCTGTAGCAAAGCGGTTACTGGCTGGAATTGAACCAAATTTTGTGTGTAGGCTTAAATTAGGTAACCTAACTATTTTAACAAGTAGCCAGTACGATTTGAGAGGAAAAGTCATTTTTGAAGAGCCCTAATGCACAGTGTCTAATAAAGTGATCTTTTGTATCATGTCTACTCGAACGTGTCCGAAATTTTTGGGATATGTCCCATGAGTTTTATGTTTAGGGCCCATGTAGCGCCAATGACAATCGGTACAATGTTTATTTAGCATCGCCACATTTTCTATCATTCCATTTTTAGGTCTGCGTATTTTGATGTATCATCAATATTATGATACCTTATATTACATTTTATTATTTGTTCAAACGATTTCTGCATATCTTTCCCGCATGACTCCCATCAAAGTGTATAGTTTGTATTCTATAAAGGTCAAAGTTGGGAATGACGTTCAGGCTCGAGTCAGTTTCGGGCTCGATTTGTGGAGTATTATGATGTTCAATCGGATTGAATATCAACTCGACTAATTAATACGGAATTTGTACTAGTTTTCATTCTCGAATCGAGCATAAATCAGGCTGTAAGCAATCGTTTGGTTCAGGGTTACCCATTTGGCAGCGGTTCGGGATAGCAGCCAATATATATTGGCCGATTCCAACTATGGTGTGCTATGCTATTGTATGCGCATGTGAGTGTTTTGTCGAATACATATAACACTTCATTCAAAGCAGTAATAAATAGGAACCAATGTTCGAAAAAATCATCGGTTACGTTACATCCAGTTTGTGATGGCCAGCCGTCGCAGTTATCTGAAGTTTGGGCGAATTTTCTGATATTGCTGGCCCCAATTGGCCGTCTTGATGTCGGTCTTATCGTAAACAGCCAACACTATTTCTATCACATGGGATTAGTCGGCCAGAGGTCGAGATTACCGAACTACGATCAGACTTATAAATTACTTCGCCTACCTACACATGCCACTTCATTTTAATCCCTTGTCCTTTTATGTTGTCACTTGTTAGTTTTCATTCATAGTGCACGGCTCATATTCACATTGCAATACTACTAAAAATTGTTACCACTCCTTTTCATTTTATCGCAATATGTAGTGTCTTGAATCGATGAAATAATTGATATACGTGATGAAAGGAGAGATTTGGTTTCTAATTGCAACAGCGTAGTAACGATTGTATTTTACGTTTAATTGACGTTTGACAACCAATCAGCTGTATATGTAGTATATATTCAGATGAAAACCTACTGTTACTAAACAAGCCATGCACCTCTGTTACGTTATTATACCCCGATTTCACGTTCAACCGCGAGAAATTGAAGTACCGTAGCACAATATGCCCTTTTTTGCAAATATTTTCAAAGCGTCCGGTAACCGGTAGTTGACAGCCGTTTATGGAAGGCCAATATGAATTCAAAACTGCTTGAATTGAAAATTTTTATGCAAAGCTCGACGGATTCTGAATACCACACATACTAAACGCAGGTCACGTAAAGCCGTGATACATCGCATTTCTGTTCTGGCGCTTGAAACAGAGATGACGCCATAGCGGTAATGTCGAAATGGAAACGATAACGAAGCATGTGCATAATTCCATTATTTCCTCAACGCAGTTTTCTATACAGCAATAAGCAACAAGCCCAGCACGAATTCCACACGCTACATGCGTTTATCAATCAGAAGTTCGCACAATGCAAACAGTAACCAATCCAAGAGTGCATAATGATATTATGTAGGCTATAGTTGTATACATACATATTGCTTAATTCATTATCGGCGCAATTGAAACAATGTGGCATCCATAGGCGGTAGATGGCGATTTAGTGAGCGAAACTGTTGGTGGATTAATAAAGGTAATCTCGACAGTAGTTATCGCTTTAAAAGCAGCTAAATACAGTGTTCAACGTTTGTTTTGGAGTAAATTTTAGCACAGAGTTCATAATTGGAGAAATCAGTACAAAGCTTAGCAATATCAGTGACATCACAGCTTGAGAGCGCGTGACTTCATTTGCGTGCAATCAGCTAACAGATTGTTGATTAGAAGTGAGCTTCGAAAATGACTAGCGACTGAGAATTTGACAGCCACTCGACAATCTTTATTCATGTCAAAGGGCAAACACTTACGGTCTGAGGAAGTATATATGACGAAGGAACACAGTGTTATGAAAATCGGTAAAAGTAAAATTGTCTTCATCTTCTCCAAAACGAAGAGCGGTAAAGAGCTCAAAATGAGCAGTGAGATATATCCCAATTTCTATCCACGAATATGCTGTCTTTACAGTGTTGTTACAGTACGTGTATTGTTAATACTGATAAATTACAGAGGAGATTACCATAACAGGCTGTAACGTTTGTAACATACAAAAATGGACACAGTGACTCCTGCGGAGAATATGTACGTGAATTAAACCGCATCGAAAGCTTCATTCAACGGCATGATCAACTGCTGAATCAATCGCTCTCTTCCTGTGCTCAGCCCATGATTGTTTTTGTCTAGTCTCGCTTACCAAGTTATATTACGCCACGAAATCACGTTACAGACACAGCTTCAACGAATTACCGCACATCGCTATATCGAACGTCCCGAGGGAGTCGCAAAACATTGACAAATCCTTCTATTTCTCAAATCACAGACATTGGCTGGTCTGCGAAGCGCACCGCCAGCCGCGCACTCGACACAACCCATCGAAGCGCGTAAACAACAACGACTGTGCTCTGGAGGAAATCAATATTCAATACACCCTCTGCCTGCACAGTGCAAACTGCCAATGCATAGCAAGCCAGCATGTGGCTCTGCCTTAGAAATTGCGCTACGAATGATATACTGCGTAGACCGACCTTGCGTGATGATATCACCAATACGGTAAGAAAATGGGTATTAGGTTACTATAAGCCACAATACATATATTTCAACCCAATATATCTGAACTGTGTTCAACATTCAAAATACTTGACACACTGTTACTCTTCATTCAAACAACGGATAATGTTTTCTGAGTCGTCTTGTGACGCTAACGACACCCGCCAGTCCAGCCTGCGTCCGCCGACAAATCTACTGGGCTGCGCAGGCCAAGTAAGGTTTAGCGCAGCACTCGAGTGACGTACATACTTTTTTCGTACAGGCCTACAAAGTTTTAGCACTTCCTGTCGACGATGTTTGCGTCATAAACGCACGTTTGCTTGAATAACGACTTCGTGATTCAGATATGTCACATCGGAGTTTCCTGCGTGATTCGAAGCTGCCTAAAGCGCCGTAGCCGCCGTTAACTACCTTAACCACTCGAGACTTCAACACACTGGATCCTGTTTAAATCAGCAACCCAATAACACGTACCGTGTAGTAGCCAATGTCACGGACTTCTCTGCGTGAAAGGATGCAATTAATACTGGTTAGTTTCATCGGGAATACGTCATGTTTTCGTCGGTCTATCGATACAGGAGTGAAACTAAGGATGTACACTGTACAGTACGGATTACTGATTCTAATTTGATTCGCATATTTCTGGTGCAGTATAATTGGAATTATACATTTCTGCTAGAATAGGGTTACCATACGTCCTCTTTTAAGAGGATTTGTCATCTTTTTTGACATTTTTGAAAGTGTCCTCGAAGGACGCCCAAATGTCCTCTTTTATGAGAATTTTGGTTAAATATAGGGCAAAATTCGACTGAGATACAGTAAAGGAGCACCGAAGTAACGCTTCGGCGGCTTTTTCGGGAGCTGAGACGGAAAGATGACCCTTTTTCAGTCAACCAACAGAAAATGTGAAAGAAAAACCGTATTTCGGGAGCTAAGCCAGAAGGTTGACCGTTGTTTCAACAAGATAAATGACTTTGCTAATTGACGCACGCGAACCGATCACCCATCACACATTCAAGGATGCATCAAACTTAATGCAATGCCGCTTCCGAATAGGTCCGAATAGACCACAGACAGTTGCTTGAGACACAAGGGGCCGCGAATAACATGTCAAAATTGCCTTAGGGCCAGCAGAGTCTTTACCCGCCACTTCTTTCAAGGCACCGGTATTGTAAAGTACAGTGTACCACTGGTATTATTGAAAAATAAATAGTTAGTACCAAACCCGCATAAATGGTTGAGATGGCGACAGCAAAAGCTTTCGGAGTAAAACCCAAGTCAAACCACTAAGCACTGATTGGGTGTGGCTACCCCAATTACGGAAGAACTCGAAGAACTATCATCTATTGAAAATATCTTAAAGCCTAGGGATTCATCCAGATTTGACTGAAATCGTTTTGATATGGACCAGAAAGATTTCAACAATCAAGTAGCTGTTTGACAATAGATAACAAACCACAAACCGAAATGTGGGGAGATTGTCTTCGAACCGCTATTAGCTCCTTCAAGCTCGCATATTCTTCATGCCTCTTCAATGTAGCAATCATTACTGACTTTATGCAAGCCGCTGGTGATTGTTTAATTTGCAGGAGCAATGTTTGCAAAGACGCTTCGACTCCATTCCCATCGTTTCTGTAACGCAAATTTGTTGCAAAATAAGAATAAACACCAAATGAAAAACACCAAATGAATATGTTCTCCCGTCAGCGAGTTCTGGGTAAAGATTTGGAATCACGCACCTCCGATCAGATTAAATCACCGACAATCCAGAATCTATATGCCCTTACTGAATACTCAATTGGTTCTTCAATCAGCAATTCATCCCAGAGCACCACTTTCCCAATGCCACGTTTTTCAAGGTGAGGCACTATTTCATGGAATAAGTAGCAGGCACGTGATATCGCCAGAATAAAAACAACTGAATATCAGGATAACGTCAGTAAAAGGTCAATGTCTTCGTTTAGTATATCGGCTAATAGGATTTAGGACGCGATATTTTGCTGTATTGCTAATTGCTTTATGTTCGTGGGGATTTGACCGATGACGTGCGGTGAGATTCATGGGTGGTGACGGTGAGGCATTGGCCCCTTTTAAGTTGTATTTACAATTATATGAACCCAAAATAATAGCTGAATCAGTTGGTGATTGGTTTCTTACAACATTAGCACTTCAAACGCAGGCTATCACTATCAGTATTCTTTTATTAATATTTTCAACAGTCCAAAACACCGCAAGACTGCTATACAATGAAAACATAGTAAGGTGTCGAAACGACTTGGAGTAGTCTTTGAAATCAGACACCCATCTGGGCCTAGGCGATGTAAATAAGATGTATGCTCAATTGCTCATTGCATATTGTACACAGAATGGAGAGAAAGAAGGGATCACACTAAATGACCAGTGATGAAAATGAATGATGCATGTGTCGATATAGGCATGTTTCATATATATGTCATATCGAGGTCAGGTAATCTTGAGGGATGACTACAATGCTCCCACTAAACTGCGCGCCTGCCCGGTCGCGCATTGCTGACAAAGTCTGCGCGCACAGAAAAACCTGGGCCGCGCAATTCAAGGCGAAGTGACGACCTTTTATTTTATTCGACACATTGTCATCTGTATCGGATCTCATAATGGTATGCTCTGTTGTCCAAGGGACCGCGCAGTGAGTTTGTTTGTGAGTGCGCGCATACTCGTGAAAAATTAGAGAGAACGTTGGATTACTACAGTATTCATTCAGTAGAAATTGCTTGTATTCCGACGACTGTCGGAAAGCCGACGAGATACTGTTCCACACACGAGGTCCGGTATACTTTACAGAGCGATGCGTTTTCTTGTATTCCGCCCTGATCATATGTCAGTGTTGGAATGACTCGAGTCATGACTTGTACGGTCAGGTATCCCCCTCACCCTAATGAAAGTGCTCGATATCTATCTTCTTTTTTAGGCTTTCTCGCTCTTTTCATTCCTTTCCTTGGATTGGTCCTTGGTATGGTCTTTCTATGAGCTTTTTATTGTGAAGACGCTATGAGCAAAACGACATAGGAGATGAGAATCTCGGATAAACTTCCGTAGCTATACGGACCTTGCTATTAGAGATGGTGTGAACGTGAGGTTCACGTTCGTGTTCTGTGTGTGAACCTCAGAAATTTAGAGGTTCACGTCCACAAACGAACCTTGGCAGGTTCTGCACTGTGAGCCTTTTTCATATATTACCAGTTTTACGTCATTATAACATCCTCGTTTGAAATTTACTGCATTTGAACTGCGGGCCACTCTATGCACATGGCACTGCTGGCAACATAAAAATCAACACTAAACGAGCATTAACAGAACAGTGATAATCTCAAAATTTTGGCCTGCTTTGTTACAAAAGTTTGCTTGAAATATCCAGCTTTTCGTTTGTGAATATTTAGTGACTCTCTGCCGTGAGCTTGACCCGCAATCACACAGCATCAAGAGCTAATTACGCTACCAGTAGGTAGTCAGCGAATGATGCTTATTCAACCAAGCAATGAAATATGTATCGTTGTCTGATGTAAAAATCTAGCAGGCGTAAGGGGACCATCTCGATTTCATATGTTTATTGTATCATTAAAACCAAATCCATGGGATCGGGTGTTGGCTACTGCTGTGTAACTTGTCAAAGGGGTGATATCGGTAGCAAGCATAGAAAACCCGTTTTACACTCTGCTCAACATAATCGTTGCAACACTCACGTTGCAAGTCCTCGTCGAAATTCTTGGCAAAGCGACGGAAGATATTGATTTTATGTGATTATTATATCATTTGAGAGCCCCAGTTGATACATATGGCGACGGTGAAAAAGTCAGTATGTACTTCAGCATTGTGGCATTATGTATGGCCAGAGTCGTCGCTAGGTATCGTGTACAACTGTTTACATTAATGCCTATATCACTCCACTGAACTGTTGGTTTAGAACAGTGGTTCTTAACATTGCCTCCAGCGCCCCCAAAGGGGCGCTGGCGATTTTGAAGGGGGCGGAAACGCTCAGGGGGCGATATGGGGGGCGCTGGAGACAAATTGCTTCGCAATAGATGATGTGGTAGTAGGACATATCCTTAATGAGTATTCAGAGCGAATTAACACCGAAAACTTCGTTATATATAGCCTACAAAAGACCCCTAGGTTTAATTGTCCATGGGCGCCTATGGCACCGAATGTTCCTGTCTTGGCAATCTGAACCTCAGAAGACGAAGTCCATCTGGCTGGGAAAAATTATATGTCAGTGAAGAAATACCAATTTGAAATCGTCTGCGTCTTTTAGTTTAGTACGATTGGGCGACAGGGATATATAGAACTAGATATCCCTGTTGGGCGATATCCCTGTTGGGTGATTCTATATTTTTTGATATAGCAGACAGGAGGTCACGAAATAACATTATGCAACGAAGTCATACCAACGGGTTCGCCCGCCCGAATATGTTTAATTATTAGTCACGGCCTCTACAGTTTGCAAGACACCTCACAATGTTCCCTTTACGTTTTGACGAGTCTGCGCACACTCTCCGACTCACTGCACAGACCCTTGAACAACAGTGCGTAACGACTAAAAAAAGGTCATAACTTCGGATTTGTTATGCGCAACGTAAATTTTCTGTGCGCAGAGACCGTGTCAGCAGTGCGCACTTGCGCAGCTTAGAGGGAACATTGCACCTTACTCAGCTCTACCGGTAAATCTGGTAACGTGAGCAGAGAGGACAAGAAATTGATAGCAATATTTATGCAATTCCCGATCTTATTGACCGATTTTATCATGAATTATCGAAAATTTTCGCGCTTCGCACTGGCTTGCTAAACAGTACAGCTGATTTCGTGGCAAAAGCGAGTAACGTGATGGGGGGCGGTCGGTTTATCACCCTATGGGTGCCCACGACCCAAGTTTTTTCGGGGGTCCTGACGAAGTGTCGTTTCGTTCCTGCCAACGGGTATACGCCCGAAGATGCATAATCATTATTGAGGGGTCTTACCTTTTCAATCACACATCACTCAGCTCTATCGGTAAATCTGTTCACGTGAGCAGAGAGAGGATAAAAATTGATATCAATATATATGCAATTCCCGATCATATTGACCAATTCAATCAATAAGTCGAGAAATTTTCCGCGCTTCGCGCGTCTAGGCGAGAATAGCTGGCTCAGTAAATGGACACCAAATGTAGATGACCAGTATCAGCAAATAGCGGATAGCCAAAGGGGGGTCTTGGGGCGAAACCACCCGGAAGTTTGGTTTATCACCCTATGGGGGGCCCAAGACCAACGTGTTTTTCTGGGGGAGGGGGCTGACGAAGTGCTGTTACGGCCCTGGTGACGAATTAATTGTACCTACGGGCACGCCCGAATATGCCTAATTATCAATTACGTGCCCTTTATTTTCCAATACAACAGCTCACTCAGCGCTACTGGTAAATCTGATTACGTGGGCTGAGAGGATAAAAAGTTTATAGCGACGTATATATGTAATTACCACCTATTCATTCATGCATTATAGAAAATTTTGGTACCTAGGACGACCAGGTCACACAAACTTTGCTGACTATCGAAATAACGCTACGGGGATTCTTGGGGGCGAAGCCCTCAGAAGTTTGGTTTATCACGCTATGGGTGAGCAAGGCAATCGTTTTTAGGGGAGTTGACGAAGTGCTGTTACAGCCCTCCCTCTTACTCATTGTCTTTATTACATTCTTTACAAGATGAGGTTGGAGAGCGCTGGAGCTCGATAATCTTTGAAAGGGGGCGCTGGAGGAAAAAAGGTTAAGAACCACTGGTTTAGCATTAGCAATATGACGTCGCGTGACGTCATGAAGTTCACGTTCGCGTTCACACAGAACCTTTCAAAATGGTTCGCGTTCACACGAGCCTGAACCTTTCAGAGGTTCACACCATCCCTACTTGCTATACCACCAAGAATCAAATCGGGGGTTCCACCGTGAATAGTGCGGGACGCGGGGACGCTAACTCGCCCTCGTATAGTACCATTTGGGAAGGTGTTATCTATGCAAATATTCATCACTCTGGCAATCGGGCCGTGATGTTGAGGTTTGGTCGAAGATGTCGTTTTTTTCTAGTCGGAACCGGGGCTGAATAGCGAAATTAAGCAGGCTGATGACCAATGTTCCCTCTAATTTTTCAAGAGTCTGCGCAAACACGCCAACTCACTGCGCAGGACCTCAGACAACAGTGCGCAACCACCCTCCAATAGGGTGATAAAACTAACTACTGGGGGGCTTCGCCCCCAGACCCCCCTCTAGGCTTCGCCCCCCAGACCCCCCTCTAGGCTTCTTCCGGTACTTATCATGTACATTGGGTGCCCATTTAGTAGTAGCTTCCCTAAACGCGCGAAGCGCGAAAAATTTCTATAATTCATGATTGCATCGGCCAATATGATCGGGAATTGCATATATATTGCTATCAATTTTTTTCCTCTCCCTGCTCACACAATCACATTTACCGGTAGAGCTGATCCAGTGAGGTGTGTTGGAATAGATAGGCCCTCCAAATAATAATAAAACGGGCGTGCCCGTTGATATAATGACTTCGTTACATGATGCTATTTCGTGACCCCCTATCTGCTATGTCAAAAGATATTGAAATCGCCAAAACGTACTAAAATAAAAGACGTACACGATTTCAGATTGGTATTTCTTAACTGGAAAATAATGTTCCCTCGATATGGCATTTGTCTTGTTGTGGGACTCGGATCGCCAGGACAGGAACATTCGGCGCCAGCCATTTAGGCGCCCATGGACATGGACAATTACACATATATTTGTATATATCGAAGTTTTCGGTCAGCACCGGGGCAGTCTTTTTCGCTCAAGGTTTTCTCGCTGCTGATCGTTCTGGCGCACTTCTTGGATTCGCATGTTACTTAGCCTTTACCTTCATATGTCTTGGCGCGTCATGGTGCGGTAATGGCCGACGCCCAACTGCCCATTTCTATAAATCATGCCTATTTTTTGTAGGGAAAGGGTACCCAATAATCAGATATCTTACAATAATAAAACGTGCGTAGCGCGAAAACAAATTCCTGTAAAATTTAAAAAAAAAACATGATTTATGGTAATTCTCGAAATAATTTTGGACCCCCTTCGAGCTCAGCCCCTCCAATTGGGGGGTTTGGGGTGCGAAAGTTACGGTCCTGAGTAAATCTTACGCAATGTTCATGCCCCGCGAAGAATACTATCATTCGTTAGTTTCTCGCAAATTAACTTCGAGCTAGCCCATTGTTATTTAAAACTTTGTTAAACCAGGTTATTTCGCTATTCCCAGAAAATAATGCGCTATTGAAATGATATCAGTATCGCTCACGTGTACGAGGCCATACTAAAAAGATATCTTCCGTTAGGCGCAAGTGATTGTGAACTCTAATTTCCTCAAGGAGCGCAATAACCTTTGCGGGGCGCATTTGTACCTCGGTTTCAGACTTCAGTGATAACACTATTTGGCCGTGACAATGTTCTATCTTAATTTTCACGAATCTGCGCATCTGCGTGGTCCATTGGACAACAGTGCGCAACAACCATAAAAAAACATCGTTTCTGATTTTTTGTGCGCAACGTAGATTTTCTGTGCGCAGGGACCGTTTCAGCACTGCGCATTTGCGCACGTGCGCAGCTTAGAGGGAACATTGCTGATGACCTTTTTCTGTTGGTTTTTTCTTAGTCATCATATGTCCAAATCTTCGACATTTATGGTCAATGGTCATTATACACCCGATCGACCGATATTGCCTATTATTAATCCTGAGATGGCAACCTATAGTACGATCCACTTTCGTGATAGACTCTATGTAACACACCGCTGATGAATATCGGATAGCGAGTAGGAGCCTAGATCAACCTCCAACACGTCGGAAGGGATTCTGGAGTCGAACTCGAGCCATTCATTTGTGTTGCAGCGATGTATTGCGTACCACTTCGCTAATCGTCACTCAGATTACTCGAAGTGCCATAGGGTGCCGCGAACTATCTCTACCTTCGAGAGGGTCCATTAGGTCGAAAACATTGAGAACCACTGGATTAGTGGTTGGAGCTAGAGATGTTGTGAACGTGAGGTTGACGTTCGCGTTCTGTGTGTGAACCTCGGATAGTTAGAGGTTCACGTTCATCAACGAACCTTGGTAGGTTCTGCATTGTGAACCTTTTTAAAAATCACAATTTTCACGTCATTATAACATCTTTAATTCAAATTATTTGCATTTCAACTTCGGGCCACTCTATGCATGGTGCTAGCAGCAGAAAAAAATCAACACTAAACAAGCATGCACCATGCCAATCTCAAAAAGTTTACTTGCTTTGTAACAACAGTTTTCTCGAAATATCCAGCTTTCCGTTTTTGTGAATATATAGTAGCTCTCGGCCGGGAGCTTGATTTGCAGTCACAAAACACCAAGAGCGAAATTCGCTACATGTAGGTAGCCAGCGAATAATTCTCATAACACCAATCAATGAAATTGATATAAAGCAGAGGCGGGCAACTTCTCGAATCGGCGGGCCGGATATAGGAAAATTAAGTACATGGCGGGCCGGATTGCTGAATCGATACATCATTTGCCCATTTATCCACATAAACAAGGAATATATCGTATTTATTGAATGTATTTTAACGACAGCAATGTCTCTTCAAAGGCATTTCTCGCCGATAGTGACGAAGACAATGTGGATTTGAGAATAGCATTGTCATACAAGCGCCTTCATGTCTGATTCTGTCTGATCAATCAACACACCGTGCAATCCTTAGTTAAGATGTCAAGGCGTTCGATGAGCCCGTTACCCAGAATTTACCAAGATATCAATTCATTAGGGTCCTCGCCACCTCATCCGCGTCAGCGGTGTCTTACAAAAAGCCTAGAGGTGGGCCGTGCTATAAGTCAGCAGTTACGGAAAATAAGAAGAATATCGGCCTGGTGTAAATGACCATAGTAGTCGACAAACACCATGAATACCCCCCCCCCCCAACAAAAAAAATCATTAGGGTTGAGTAGGTGACGAGATAGCGTCGTTGTTTTACTGTGTGGTCTACTTAATCTCGATATTTAATTCATGCGGCCCGCGTCCTCTGAGAAATTTGAAAAGTGGTCCGCGACCCATTTTGATTTTGATTTTTGATTTGGCGATTTGGCGAAGTGTGCCGTGCTACAAGTCGGCGGTTACGGAATCAAAAATAAGAAATACCAGCCTGGTGTAAATGACCATTGTAGTCAACAAACACCATATTACCACAGACGACATTAGAGTTGAGTACTGTACATCGAAAATGCCGATTACGCAAGTCTTCTCGCGTCGACGAACTTACGAGTAAGATCCACTCTCGCGCGCTGCGCATACACGTATATAATAACTATAGGGCCATTTAAAGTCATTAAAGTCATATTTTTTTCTCTGCGTCAGTAAGTCGTGAAATCAATTTAAACGCGAAAACCACGTCCCTATGGGGTATATTAAGAAAGTTATAAAGTCATATAAAGTCATATTTTCCAGGTTAGGTCATATTTGAGTTATAAAGTCATATTGTTGCATACTTTAAATAAAAAGTGCCAATTTAAGCGGTGAAGCAATAAAGCACTAAAGCACTAAGAAAGTAGGGCAATTTCTGATTGAACGAAGGCAAGCTGTAAGGTTAGCCTACATAACACTACGGCAGTCACAGACCTATGAGGTCACACATTGCCTTGTGTTGCTACACAATCTGTTTTACTTCTGTGCATTGAAGTAGGACATCATTTGAAGTTCAATCAGTGGGTAGGCAGACTAACAGGCACTATCTTGGTCTACTTATATACAAATACATTTGGATTTGAATAAATAATAAATAATTGAAGAATTGGTCACCGAAATATGCCTCCACTATAACAATATTTCAAACTTGATACTGAAAATGGAAAGTTGTACGTACACCATCAGAGAGGCTAATGCTGATCTAAATGCCCTTGATTTCAGAAAAGATCCGCTTGAGCTCAAAAATTACATTAAGAAGCGATTGGACAAAAACGATGTGAAACAAATTATGGAGCTACAAAGGCAAGACATTTCACCAGCGCTGAATGCAAAACTGCAGAAGTGTCAACCCACATCAGCGTCTGTGGAGCGCTCATTTTCCTTACTAAAGTCATTTTTACGTCCAAATTGTCACTTTAAAGACTCCAACATTCCACACTACATGAAACTGTACTACAACAGTGGTTTGAAATAAAAATGGATGGGTATTACTGTTATGTTGTGTATGTGTGACTCGTCAGTTCCATGAGTGACGTTGGTACATGTAAAATTACACTATTTTCTCATAAAGTCATATAAAGTCACCATAATTTGACGTAGTAAGCAAGTAGTGTGGAATCTCGGCAGACTGGGGCCGCGGGCCACATTATCATGGAAGACGGAAAACTGTCCGCGGGCCGTATGTTGCCCGCCCCTGATATAAAGAATACATCGCTCCTACGGGATCCATCTTTATTTGGTATGTTTAATGTACCATAAAAACCAAATCCGTGCGGTTCCCGTGTTGGCTACTGTATAACTTGTGAATTGGGTAATATCGGTAGCTAGTATAGAAACTCGTTGTGCACTATATACTCAACATCAATGTAGCTATAGTTAGACGCCGAATACATTTCCGGTCTGCCTATAGACCGCTAAGGCGTAAGCTTACAGTCCCTTGCAAGTCCTCGTCGAAATTGTTGACAAAGCGACGGAAGATATTGATTTTATGGGATTATTATATCATATGATTGACCCAGTTGACACATTTGGAGACTTTTCAAAAGTTGCCATGTACTGCAGCATTGTGGCATAATGTGGCCTGAATCGTCGCTAGGTATCGCGGACACTCTTGAAGCTACCATCAATCATTGGGAGTTACAAAGACAAAGTAGGCAATTTTCAAAGTTGTTGAATATCCCCGCAGACTATGGGGTATAAATGCCACGAAACGGTCGTCCCGAAATATTCTTCGGAGAGTTTATCATTTTTCACAATTACATCTGAAGCAATTTTGACCTATTTCATGAATCGGCAAGTGTTACGGAATTTGACAACTTATTTGTAGCATCACGACCTTGGTCGGCCACGGTCTTGGATATCTACAATGAAATTTGTCTCGTATACGTTGCATTTTCGCGTTCTGTTATCTGTCTCGTAGAGCGTGATTTGTTGATTCATCAATTGCTTCTTCGGTAAACGCTCGGACATCAAACAATCCATTTCAACACAGATTCCATGATATCATATTTTCTGCGTTCACATGGGATGAAGAACTCTACTAACCTTACCACTATGCACAAAAATATTGCATACAATTGAATAGTATATTCATATTGAAATGAGCCTGAATACTTTCGGCTGACACACGTCAGGGATAATCGTCAGCAACTAGTAGAGAATGGGAAATCATTTTGTGTATCAACAATCGTATCACAATCTTTCCGATTAACGTTGTATATTGACGTTCTGCACCTTCAAGAAACTCACCAAGATATATCGATATTCTATACTGTTAACTAAAATAATGTCACCTTGAATACAGTGAACTCCTCACTCATTCGTACGAACAAAAGCCAGAACAGACATTTGTTCCTTTGACTTATCTAATGCCGTGCGAAACATTGTCTATTCAATATCGCAGTTTCCCCAGAACCATTAAATGATTGTGACGTTGATATCATGAGTCGATTCGGTATTTCTCTGTGCATATCAAGTCTCTAAACACATTAAGGATGTCTTTAAAGGACTTGAACGTTACCAAAATACAGATTGAATAGATAACAAAACATATATTAAACAGCGTAATAGTTATCACCAGAGGCAGGTTATCAGTCGTTACGAACGAAATACCCATCAGGATTACCCCTATACAAATTATAATGACAGTAGCGACAGTCGACCGCCGCATCAGTGCCTTTAGAGAGTTAGCCCTATCATCCTCCGCACCCAGATTCACTTCAGAGTCTAGGGCACCAGCGTTCCTGTTTTGTTTGCAGCCGCCATTCTTCAATTTACGATGTCTGGCTAAACTTCTGTACAGTGGGTGCATGAAAAGTACCAACAGTATCACCTGATTGGCGATCTCGTTTATAATTAGCACGTATCCACGAATATACAGAGCAAAGGTGGGATTCGTTCCGTTTACAAATATCGGCATTCCTGCACATCCGAATGTTGAGTTCGTCGTTTTGGGAAGTACATACATAAAGAATATAATTGCGTATACCACAAAAACCACAACAATATGGATACGACTCGAGATCCGTGCCCACTTTTTTGTGAAGAACTTTACGCGTGGGTGGCAATTGATCGTGTGCTGCCGGTACCATAGGAAAGTATATTTCGAACTACCAGCAAACCATATCGATATATAGGCTGCATCCAATAGTACTTCGCAATCGATCCTTGGTTCCAGGATGCCATTCGTGTAATACAAAATTTGATTCAAAACTAATCCAGGCATGTCGCCAATAACACCAAGCGTGCACAGGGTGTAAATTGTTCCCGTGTCCATTTGATTTGCGGTCGTCGATGATTGTCGAGGCCGACGCCACACCCCAGTAATGAATCCGTATGTTATGACGCACGCGCTCATGTAGCTGGACACGCAAATAAGGAACGCATTTATGAACTCAAATGAAATGAGTGCTCTCTGATATTCGGATCCGTTTCGCGCACCGCCACCAGTGTCCGAATGATTCGCTATGAGCAAGATATCAACCGTCATATTCATCTATGATAATGTATTACCCAACTGTACTTATAGCTTACGTTCTCTGTAATAGAAGGTTTTAAATGAGCTAAGGTCCGTTATATACACGCAACAAAGAATTTCGGCTGTAAACGTCCAGCGTTCTCTATGACCAGGATGCCAGGTGCCGTGATCCTATTCTCTAAATCAGGGGTTCTCAACCCGTGGGCCGCATGCGGCCCGCGACATCTTTCATTGTAAACGCAATTGCTACTGGCACGATATTGTTAAATAATAATTTAGCTACTTAGCTCTCTTATCGCACAGTCTCTGTCCCGTTTGATTACTGATTCTTTGATGTTTTCTGGTTTCTTGATGTATGCTCGAGTGTAGATTGTTATTGTTTTAAATCGGTATTCGGCTGGACTCTGGTTCAAGACAATTCCGTTGTGTAGTACACTTTTAAATAGTGTTTCACTCACCACGAATCGTTAGAACAGATACAAGAACAAGGAAGTGGAAATTAAACGGCGGGAACTGGGTTTGTAAGTCTGCATGGAACAATCAATTTGCTTTCTCAGATACAAATGGAAAACCGATGTGACATATTTGTCGAAGATCAGTTGTAGTAATGAAGCGTAGAAACTTAAAATTATACCACGACACTTTCTTCTGAAGTATACGTATCGCCTGATGTTAGAAAAAACATTGCTAGCTAGGTGGCAAGCCCACCAATCCATATTTAAAGGCATTGTTAAAATTGTCGACGATGTAACAGACGCATGGTTCAAAATTGCCTGGAATATCGCTAAATCCATGAAATTTGCCAGAGAAGGTGTCATTTCAATAAAAACTAAACATCCTGTGCGAACATTCGCTGCTTCCGGAACTTAACGAGCAAGGACAACATCACCTGACAAATGTTGAAGCTACAGTTGTCTGATTGAAACGTGACCAGAAGAGTAACAGCAATGTCAGTCGATCTTTCATCGCATGTTCTGAAATACGTTGCCGCGTAAAGTACTTTAGCCTAGCATCGGACGAATCCACTGACATTGCATAGCAAATTATCTGGATGCTTTTTATCAGAGTGGAAATGCTGGCAGGACAAACGCGGGGAGGGCCGAGCGGAAAACATCAACTTGACAAAGCCGACTCCTTTCTATATGACTATTGGTGCAGGGCTCCAGACATGGAAGGAAAGGAGTAGGGTTGATTGGTTTGTTCAGAAATGACCCGAATGCCAGACTTCTTCTCATATCACTAGGGAGCTCAAAGAGATAATGGCCTCTGTAACGAAAAAGCTACCGTAATTTTATACTTGCTCGCTCACGTATTGAAACAGAGACTTCGGTTCTCTGGTGGAAGGGTTTGAAGGTGCATATACCGACTTGGCAACTAATGCAATGCACGCTCAATGACGGGATGTACTTGCGCCGCAGGAAAATAATATACTCACTAAAACAACAACCGCAAACTTGCGAACATTGTCCATCAATGGTTTAGAATGCAGAAAAATGTACCAAACGCCCGTATACGACTGGTAATTAGGCTACAGTAGCCTAGGCTTACCATATTTTGGAAATGTAAAAAGAGGACACTTTTTCAGAAATTTCAGACATGCAAAACTGGAGAAGAACTCTCAAAAACCGGTAAATTTTTTTCATATCGTGATCGGTTGACTAAAAAAAGGTCATCACTTCCGCTCAGATCTCAAAATAACGTTTTTCTCTCCACATTGCCAGGAGGATGACTAAAAAAAAGGTCTTCTTTTTGCTCAGAGCTAAAATCACCGCTTTTCCCTCCGAAATACCCGCCGGAGCTTCACTTCTGCGCTAATTTGCGGCATATCACTCGCAATTTCCTCTAAATCTGACCGAAATTTTCAGAAAAGAGGACAAAAGGGTGTCCTCCGAGGACACTTTCAAAAAAGTCAAAAAAGAGGACAAATCCTCTTAAAAGAGGACGTATCGTAAGCCTACCCCTAAATGAGTGTGGGAAGTGAGTGGCGCAGTTGGATAAGCGGTAGCGTCACGTCACCAATGGCAGTGGTTCAAATCCAGGTTCGCACCAACTTCTACGTGTCGGAGGCTTCTCTGGTATAATCCAGTGTTGGGATCAAGTCACTACCTTCGAGTCACGAGTCATTTCGAGGACAAAAAGGCGTCCTCCGAGGACACTTTCAAAAAAGTCAAAAAAGAGGACAAATCCTCTTAAAAGAGGACGTATGGTAAGCCTACAGTAGCCTAAATTTAATAGTTGCCCATAAATACATGGAAATAATGTTCTGCGGCCCGCAACGTATTTTGCAGTTAAAATGCGGCCCGTTATACAAGGGAAGTTGAGAACCCCTGCTCTAAATCATCACTATTGTCCGGGATTAAGTGCAGAGCAAATATGCAACCAAAAATTGCATGAGGCGGAATCTGCATATAGAATCATTACATTGATCTTCTGGCCGGAGTCGGGGATAAAACTTATTATGGTGTGAGCGTCTGACGCAATTGACGCTCAATTTACGGATCTTCAAACTCAATAGAAAAATTGCATGCCTTATAGACTTGATCATTTACTCTCCCACATAAGCTGTCCCATTCAGTTCAACAAGTGTTCTCACGAATCGACATCAGTTACTGCAAGGCCTGGTGGCGTGAAGTTTACTGTGGATATGGAATGAAAAGCATACTTAAAGATAATCTTTATCGAGGAGTAGAAGAAAAAGAGGATGCTTGATGGAACTATGAATAAATCATCCTGAGCACGGCGACATGAATTACATGTTCGTCGTGATCACATGTGAATTGGTAAGTGAACTAGGCTAGGGCTATGTTTTACCTCTTTGTTCATCGCAAGAAGGCTATATTAGAAATTTGTCGAGTCCTTCACTGCCTGCCTCCCGCTTGCTGTTAGCAACGCCATTCCCGGTCCATCATTGCATTTAATTGTTCGTCATACCATACAGGCATACACCCTCTTTCGCATGGAATTTCACACAACATCTGATTTTTTGACGAAGATGGTGACATCCAATCATGTTACGCTGTTGAGCGTCATCCGGTCGCTCGGCGTCATGCACGCTTTTTCAGTAATGAGGAAGTTTACAGTGGAAAGTGTCTCTTGCTATTTGTTAAATCCTAAGCATTGTCGCCCATATTATTCGCATTGTCGCAGTATACTTTCAAATGGAATTCACTCCGTTAAAACGGATTGATATGCCTCATCTACGCTATATCGAGCCAGTTGTTTGAGTGCAAGTGTCATCGGCAGGGGCGAGCAATTATTTTTCTCCGCGGGCCAAATTAGAGCAGAAAATACATTGGCGAGCCGAGCCAAAAATTTCAACTATCTACTGCGGCGTAATAATAGTATTTACTAATTGAAAGCAGTGAATTGCATTGTTAATACATGGTGCTTAGTTGATGTATTGATATTAGGTAATGAAGAGGTGACGGTTAATTGACAAAATTAATATTTATTCGCCGACATAATTCAAAACAATGATGGACATGATACATTTAAACCTCTTTTAAACACACATACATGTTTTTTATTAAGACAATAAAATGTACTTAGGATACTAGAAAGCTCTTCTTGGTCGCTGCCTCCTGAGCAGTGTATGTGTATATCTTGGTGAAATAGCCATTGTTGTTAATGTTCGCTCTCCCTTAGTCGATTGTCTTCGTATTTTTGCCATAGTACTGACTTGAATTATACCCCCCCATGGCGACCTACTCGCCACAAACTGAAACGACGGGTCCACCCCCGACTAACAAATATTCAGTGCTCTGAATCTTCTTGGAATTTCATCCGTCGGTCTTCATCTTAACTTTTTGACATGCCCGCCCATTCATCGTCTCATGGCGAGCACTGATTGACTTGTTATATGAATTAGTGATTTGGACAGGTATCATGTAGCAACTTGAAGCACAGAGTGTGTAAATGTGGCAATGGCCACTAAGGTTTAAAGACGAAACGATATGCTGGAAACAGTGACTTTTTGCGACTTTAATTGTTACGGCACACTTTGCTACATAGGCTTTATTTTGAATTTGTATTACTCATATAACGTACGTAGGCTATGTAATCGCGACAAATAAATAAACAGGTTAAATAGTGAACGAATGTCCGGCTCAGTTTATACAGCCCAGGATTTTAATCCACGGATTAGCATTCAAAAGTAGGTTTTATTATAGATAGCTAACCTACGGATAGATACGCAACCCCCGTCGTCACGCTTGCTTGCCCAGAGTTAATTACTGCTCAACAATCTGAACGCCACAAGATTGCTAATCTCATAGCTGACGACCCGAGCTCTCGAATTGAATAAAGTTTGTCTTATTTGAAAGCTACTGTCACGCTGATTCCGAAAATATAGATAAAATTTCATCAAGGCAATGGAACCACGCCGAAATAGCCTTCAAAGTCTGAAAATCGGCATTGTTCTGAACAATCGCAGCGACGCAGCATAATGAACATAACAATGACGCTTGCGTGCTTGCCATTGTTCAGAACAATGCCAATTTTTATAATTTGAAATGTATTTCGAGGGGGTTCCGTTACCCGGATCAGATTTTATTGTCTATTTTCGAAATCAGTGCGACAGTAGCTTTCAAATAAGATCCCCTTTATCTAATTTGAGCGCTCGGGTCGTCAGCTATGGGATTAGCAATCATGTTGGGTTCAGATCGCTGAGCAGTAATTTCCTCTGGGCAAGCAAGCGTGACGACGGGTGTTGCGTATCTGTCCGTAGGTTAGTTATCTATAGTTTTATGTTCTGAATTCTGGGTAACTTTTCGCGGGTCACTCAAAATCGCGTCGCGGGCCAATCAAAATCGCGTTGCGGGCCGCATTTGGCCCACGGGCCGCACTTTGCCCAGGTCTGGTCATCGGCCTTCTCTTTGTTATTGGTTATTCGGTACTGCAGTTTACTGTGTGAAACCAAATGTTGTCGCTATGTAACACCCATGTTAGGCATAGGCAGATATTACAGGGGCACTGCACTCTAAAAATGATGTGGTCTCAAATTGAAGGGCAAAACGAAATAAAAATTTTGGCCGCCGCCGTGTTTTGTAGAACGCCACCGTAATGGAGCTGCAATTTATTGAAATATCGATAGCAACTTCACGCTACAGCAGTCATGCAGAGATAGAACTTTATATCGTTGTCAGCCGATGTTATGAAGGAAATATGTCGTACACGCAACGGTGGTTTAGATACCGCGTTCAACGGAAGATGTTCAGTCAGGAGATTTATGTCAAAATCGGACCTAGTGTATTCTATTTATTTAGGACATAGGGCAGTGGTCGGTAACCTATCAGAGATGAGCATGGATTAGGATTAGGTTTTGAAAAAACAGGATTTGTGAAATTCTGTCGGATTTGGATTGGATTTGGATTAGACATTTTTTTCAGAACGGATTAGGATTTGGATTGGATTGAACTATTTTCTGGGAGATTGAAATGTCGTGTGGCGAATGGCGACCACTTCATTTTTAGAGTGATGTGTCCCTTTAATACATAGCGCGCACCATGGAAAACTGAATGGGATAGAATGGTGACTGCGTGACCTGTCAATTAGATACGGTTGAATGACAAGTCATCGTGCAAATTAGCGCAGGCGCGAAACCGTGTTTTGCTCACTATTGCGAGAGCCGCGAGACCGCCGAGACCTTGGCATCCAGAAGTTTCGTTTGTTAGCTGTGATCAGATGTACCATTTGACCTACTCTATATATAAATATATTTGTTTTGCAGAACTATATTGGTACTTATTTACAGCTATCGGATATTGGAAATGCCTGCGAAGAATTGTGCCGTCCCTGGTTGTAATACTAGTCGAAAAAATAGTAATTCAGCACTCTTTGTCATTTACAGGGTGGATCTCGCAAAGGACGAACAGGAAAGGCAGCACCGGTCGCAACTACGTTGTTTCATATTGTCCATGCGTGATTCTACGGATAAAAGAGATAATATAATCAGTCAGCTTGAAAGAGAATCGTGAGTTGCGGAATTTCTATTCTGTTGTGACAGATTATGAACTGTAAATGGTATGGGAGGTGTTCCGCCAGATTAGTGCATGCCGCTATGATATCAAAGCTGGATATTTATATGTATTAAGCGCAAACCTGCGACGGATACGTGTTACTGGCATCGTGCAATTATTCTTTCATGGACCATTAATTGTGTTTTCAAGAGCCACAATATGTGATCGACATTTCCGGCCAGAAGATATCATAGCGGCAGGTGCTTCTGGGAGACGTCGGCTGAAGTTGGGAGCCATACCTTGCCTCAATTTGCCTAAAAAGTCCGCATCATTCTCTTCCCCACCAAGGAAAGAGCCAGCTCCCAGAAAAGCTTGTGCTAAAAAATTATATTATCAAAATGTTGCCCGATTGAAAAAGGACGCATCTCTTATTCAAGGTAGGTGAAATTTAGAATCAAGTTGTACGCTAATTTGTGACTTACTTACTGTTCAATAGGTGGCTGGGTAGCATATGAGAGGAAGGGAATGCTCTATCTTGATTTGGAAGAAGATGATCATATTCAACCTAAAATCAGGTCAGTTTTGGATTTGCTCCTAAGGCCTGCAGGCATCTAGTAATAAATAAATTTACGAAATTCCTGAGCTACTCTCAAATACAGGTTTATAAATAGAGAACAGCCCACACTTTTTGCAATGCTGCACATATGGTTGAAACGTATTATAGATTCGATACCAATTTGTATATATCTATCGAAAATGCGACCAGCTTATGCCAACCATGATCACTTCTGTCCTATCATTACAGGATAGTGTTTGCCGATGACGCTAGTATGAAATCAATATCCTTTTCCGGATAGCCAGCATCTGTTGCAAGTTGTCTTGATGTTGACCATCGTTACCAAATGTTGAAGACTACTTTAGGTGAGTCGGACCTTTGTAGGTAAAGAAAATTTACAATTGAAATTTAATTGTGGGTTCAGATAATTTGCAAAGCCTGAGACTATGTGATGGTATTCATTCAAGTTGTGACAGCAGTGTGAACCGTCATGCTATACTGAGTTGGAATGAAGGCAGTATGTCAGTACGAGACATTTTCAGGGCCCCCAGTTGCAATGTCATTGGTAAAATAGCATCCAATTTAAGATGCGTTTTATATTTTGATTATTACCTTGAGAGCAGTTTCAGGTGGCAGTCCATTCTCGAATTGTATGAAGTGTTTGGAATATCAAAGAGCACAAGGCAGCTGGTTGAACGAAGATGAAGTTGTTCATGGAGTGGTTTCAGAAGATGATAAGATGATTAGCATAGATGATGAAGTTTATACTGCAGTTATGGTGTGTTCCAAGTCCTATCATCATATTGTTGATGTTGTCAAGGCTAGAAAAATCAGTTTTATTGAGGAATAGTTAGTGTATCTGAATACATTGTAGCAATTAGTTTACTAAGTAGTCTCACTAACCACTTGTGCCATGATCTCTTTTGCAGGGTGTTTGTGAACACTCCAAATTGAATGAGTGGCAAAAACTATTTTTCGAAGAACAGAAAAGAAATTCTACACTCACTCCACAAGGAAGACGTTTTCACCCGGACGTAATCCGTTGGGCAATCGAGTTCTACTCTAGATCTCCTGCAGCATATGAACATGTCACTGCAAGTGAAGTCCTGACTCTTCCATCCCGTCGGAGTATCAGACTTTACAGGTAACAATCACTGTTTTTGAGTATCTAGGGATGTGATTTTGTGATCTATTTATTTGAAAGGAATGCCATCACCCCACAGCCTGGCATATGTCCCCTTGCAGTGGAAGAACTGCAGCGAGTTATAAAAAACTGGTGTCAGAATGATGGGATATGTTACCTTGGATGAAATGAAGAGTAAGCTTACACATGTCCGTACCAAGCACTGCTACTTATTCATATCCAATGTGCATTGCGTTGCAGTTAAAGAGAATCTTGTTCTGAAAGATGGAAAATTGGTTGGGCTGGTTGATGCTGGGTGTGGTGACGATGTGGAGCTGGCAAGTTCTATACTTGGCAAGTATTCCTAATTTGAGCATGTTTTTTTTGCTTATTATGTATATTTCTTCAACAGTGTTTTACATTCGCACCATCGATCGTAAGGTTTCCCAACCTTTTGCCAGGTACTGCACAAAATCAATCAAAGCTTGGAAGCTGGCAAATTTGACATGGCGTGTTATTATGGAATGTGAAGCTAATGGCTTTGAAGTGCATGCTGTTGTTGCTGATGGCCATCCAATGAATCGTAAAATGTTCAAAATCATGAGTGGTTGTAAGGAAATCCCGATGGGGAAATTGTTCATGGCACCTAACCCAGCTTCTTCTGATAGGGCCATTTACTTTTTGTCCGATCCTTCCCACTTGCTCAAGGTAAGCTGTGTTGTTTGACATTAATTTGTGACTCGTGAATATGTAGATTTGCATTCTCCATAGACTGTTCGAAACTCACTGTACAATTCACGGCCAGGTGGGTCCAAATTTCTGTGTTGGAGTGGACAGCATGTCCTATGGACTTATGTTGTGGACCTATTCTATAAGGATGCCGGTTCACTTTTGAGTGAATCAGGTCTCACACAGTCTCATATTAACTTGACACCTTACACCAAGGTTAGTTTACTTTAGGCTAACATCATGAAACAATATATTTTGGATATGGCTTATGGTCTATTGTCATTCAGATGAAAGTAGATCTCGCCAGAGGAGTTCTGAATTGGAAAGTGGGAAATTGCCTCTCGAAGATCACCGGAGCTGAAGGAACTTCGAAATTCATACTTCTTTTTTCCAAGTAAATTTCTTAATTTTATTTTTATTTTTGATTAATTTTGACTCTTTGCAGGTGGTTTGAGATCATCAATTGTGGCTATAAATGTCCAATAAGAAAAAACGATGAACGTTTGACATGGCTTCAGAAGGACTTTGTGAAATCGCTGATGGATTGGGAAGTAAGCAAGCTAAGTCTTGGTGAATTGTGAGCAGATTCATTCAAGTTTGCTGCATGTTTTAAGAAAGATGTATCCAAGCATCATAGAGGCGAGAGAAAAAGGATAATCGCTCGTCCAACTCTTGAGGGACTCATTTTCACGTCGGTCAATTTGGTCAAATTGGCTGAAGTATTTCTGGAAGTGATGCCTCGTGTATGGCTCAAGTCATTTACTCAAGATATTCTTGAAGCGTGTTTCGGAAATCTGGTCTGTGTTAATTGTACAGCTTGTGGCATAATTTGATCGCTAATGCGTTCTCACCTAACAGAGAATGCAAGCATATAGATCACGGCATCCTGATGCTTCGCAGGCATACTATGGGCTCCAACACCAGGTTCAGCGCAAGTCCATCAAGAAAATCAAAGGGTCCAATGCCGGTTCCTCCTCCACGCATGGCGCTAATAATGTTTGGACTACCATCTATGAAGAACCCATTGTCAAGAAGAAGAAAGTGTAATTCATAATCATTTCACAACAAGGTGAGATAGTTAGAGAACCCTTGATACAATTTCCTAAATTCTGATATGCATGGAAAAGGAAATTCCTCACTGTAACCAATCCTGATGTCCATCGAGGTTATATTATTGTATAACTAATCAATTTTAGACCAAGGATTACCGCAGTGGATGCGATAGATGATCATCATGGAAGCTGTCCATCAAGGTTATATTATTTTTCCACCTTCACCATATGTCAATGAAACTGTAACCACTGCACTCTATGGTAGGAATAGCATTGTTTTATACTTTTGTGCTTGGAGTTTCGGCGACATGTTGTAAACCTGTGTATACAGGATGGTTCTAACATTTGAGCGGTGCTATTACTAAGTAACGATTGAGGTTCAGCTAGAGACTGAAGCAATTTCACTCAGGCCAACGTTGCATCAATTGTTCCACTTGTCCATCGTATGCTGCCGTATGTTATTTTTCAGATGAAGATGACCAGCCACATGACGCCGCGGACCATGCAAGGAGATTACAAAATATGAACCATGCCAGGAAATCACAAAATCTGAAGAAAAATCGAAAACTGTCACTGACACACAACCCATTTGCTGGATATGAAAGGGTCATCGCGACCCGGAGATCTTTCATTTTAACCGGGTTTATACTTTGGTCTCCGTGGTGCCTTCATGCACCAATCTGCTTGTACCAGTTGTGCCCCGGACAGCTCTGCATAACTGGCTAACATCTAGCGAATGGATGATAAATCGTCAATATACTTGATAATTTGTCAATATACAATACCACACATGATGACTGTTGCAAGTTGCTTATTTATTGCTCAGATGAGAAATGAAAGGATTGCATGCCTAGAAGTCAACAATGCTTCTGGTGTGGTATATATAGTATTGTACCCTACACCTTAATGTGGTAGAGGTTTGTTAATATTCGCATCGTCATTGAACCGTCATTCTTGTAATAACGTTTCTTGTTGGACCCTGCGATCACATACTTGTTGCAATGAGATGTCGATCCTTAGCAGCGCAGGTCTGAAAAATATAGCAGATTATCAACTAAAGAGGACACTGGCGGTGTGTTCAACTAAATCACAATGTACTGCAAGGACATTGTCTCGTCCAGATTCACTAAAATCTACATTGTAAGTTATATGCAATGTTCCCTCTAAGCTGCACAAGTGTGCAAATGCGCAGACGATTGGTTATATGCCATCAATTTTGAAATTGCAAACATTGTAAAACACTTTCAGATTAAGGTTTTCCCTTCAAATCACCACGTGTACCCTGGCTTCCTTTATTTGACTCTCTTCCTTTCCGAAGCTTGTTAACTAGCTTCTTTGTGAAGGAGTGACCCAACACTGTAAGAAATAAGCCAATGACATAGTCTATCACTAGTTTGGAATGGACTCTGTTGATGCTACTTCTGAAGTTGAATACGTATGAACTTTTGACAACTCTGTCCTGCAAAATTGAAAAGTTCATTAACTTTGAGGATTTGCTGCATTCCCTCGTAAACTCTCCTAAGAAGAAAGAGCAGTTCTGAGCTTGGATATACAAGCGCCCCAGCCTTGCGCTCCATCAGGGGGATTAACTTGCCAGTGTTATTTATAAGATATTCAAGCAAAGATCGGTCTAACTGGTCATTAAATTTTCGAATTGCCTTTCTCAAAGTAAAACCAGCCATGTATTCTAAAATATCGCTCTCCCTTTCAGAAATACTGGCAGAGACCAATGACTCCGACTGGGGTGGATTCATTCCATTATCAATTATTTTTTCCATGAGCTCGAGTAAAAATTTGGCAGAGGAAAGCCTGTCGTTTGATTTTGTAAATAATATTGGATCACCGCAAACCTTACTGTAACTCATCACAATATCATCTGGATTTCTAGTGTAATTCATACTGGTAATCCATCCCATAGCTAGTTTAATACCTTTTTCAGATAGTTCTGGTGGGTCTTTGAACTCCAATGAGCGCAGCAATGGTTCAAGATCCACTGGTTGCTGAATAATATTTGAAACAGATATGGTGTCCATGCTTTCATCAAAGTCGTTGAAGAGAAGTTCATGGACAATTTCCGGGGGAATATCGTACCATTCTTCAACAACGTCACTAACTTGCGAGGCCATAATTTCAATAGAGATACAGTATAAATGAGTAAGCCGTGTACCTGATGAAATTAAAATAATAATAATACAGCACTACAGACACTACAGTCGATGTCCAACTTAATCACAACTGTATACTACATGAAAAGTAATCTAGACAAGCTACGATAATAATAACACTTATGTGCAACTGATAAATCGCTTCTCAAAAGATTTGGTGTTCTAAACTTAGAAGATATGAGGAATCTAGAAATTGCCAAGTTTATGTATTAACCCGCTACGTGTGCTTACGTTAGCCGGAGCATCACGGCAAACAACCGAAACATTCTGGCTGCGATGACTTGTCATTCAACCGTATCTGATTGACAGGCCACGCAGTTACCGTTCTATCCCATTCAGTTTTCCATGGCGCGCACACTGTATGACATTTTCTTATTATGGCTTGACTATATAGTCTCGTGCTTTTGCCTCGTGCAAGAGACTCAATTCATAAAACACATTAGTAAGCGCGAACTTACAGAGTGTATGCATCAGATCAAATGCGCTTTTTGTTTAGTTAAGTTTGTAGGCTTCTTCACTTTCTGCGTTTGTGGTCAGCAGCGTGGGAGTCTGGTTGATGGACTTTATCATAATGTTTCGAATTCTCGGTATGATTTTGCGGTATTGCGATCTCGTGATGTTCGATCTGATGAATTTAAAAGTGAATTGAAACAAACGGTGCGCACTAGCTACATAGGTAAATGGATAGAAAAACCCGTCGGTCCGTTAGTTGGCCGCTGATTTCCAACATTTCAGTCCAATTTCCACGTACATTTAACCAAACTTAACAAAAAAGATGACATTTAGGCGTCCTCCGAGGAATCTTTCAAATAAGTCAAAAACGATGACGTGTGGTAACCCTAAAGTTTAATGTCTGTTGGTTTAATTGGAAGAAGGCGACTAGTCATAAAGAAGCAGTACTTAGATGTTGACTACGGATGGGAAATGTGTATGCTTCACTCCTTGTTAGCAGCTCTAATGTAGCATGCCGCACGCATGCACTTGACTTATATCTTAATTATCCAGTAGCAACTATGCAATACCTACCAACACTTTTACACACATTCTGTAGCTAGCGAATTGTTTTCAGAATTGCTACGTTGCATGGTGGACCTCTCGATGGCCACATCAACAATGGTAATGTCACATGTCTGCAGCAGACATGGGGTAATCGCGATTAGTAATCGTAATCGATTACGACGATTACAGCATTTTCAAGTAATCGTAATCGCAATCGATTACATTCGAAAAAATTCCGAAGTAATCGTAATCGTAATCGACTACTTCCCATATCTAATCGATTTCTTTGTGAAAGAGCGATTACTTTTTATTTGTACAATGACTATGACATAAACTCAACATTTGGATTTGAATAAAATAGTATTTACGGTGAGCACAACTAAAATAAATAAACAAAGAATCGGTCACCGTAAATACTATTTTATTCAAATCCAAATTTTTCGACGGCAATAACTCCGCTTCTACTGGGTGGAATTGAACCAAATTTGGTGAGCATCGTTTCTATAGACAGCCTAACACTTTCATGTGGTGAACAGAAAAATTTCAAATTTTTTATTATTTATTTTTGTATAATAAATAGAAACTTACTTCTCCTGTAGCAAAGCGGTTACTGGCTGGAATTGAACCAAATTTTGTGTGTAGGCTTAAATTAGGTAACCTAACAATTTTATCAAGAAGCCAGTACGATTTGAGAAAAAAAAGTCATTTTTGAAGAGCCCTAACGTACATACACCGGGCAAAGAATTGAAATTTTGTACTCGCCAAATAAAACATTACGATTTCCACAACGAAGCAATAAAATCGACAGATGCTGATATATATCATAACCGAACCGTTCTTTGCCGTTTATCGTAACGGCAGCTTGCAGTATCTGTGTTTAGTAGATGGAAGAATTTTATGTTCACTTTATCTTATTCTGATATGACTCTATACTTTAAACGGCGTCAATCGTTTTCTCGCAATTCGCAATTCGCAATTCCTGCCGCCATAGCCATCCGTTTATATGCCATGTTAGCGTGGGTTGTAGCAAGAATGAGGACCCTAACAGCAATTCGTCCCGCACTCCAAACGTTGGTCTTGGGTCCTAATAAGGTTGTTACTTTTCATGTTGAAGACTGAATTATCGTCAATAATATTAGTAATTGCATTATATTACTATTCATTTTTAATCCTGTCTCGGCCCGCGATAGTCAGATTTACCTGTGGGGGTGAGGGCACGTAATTCATAATTATAACATCTGGTATGTTGTGGTATTTACTTTATTGTATGCTGTTAATTCGTGGCCTCTGGTCTTTTATATAATCAAAAGATATTGTAGTCACCCAAACGTAGCAGACGAAAAGAAAAGCTAAAATGCTAAAAGTTTTGGCCAAGGTCTTGCTTTAGTAATTCACTTCTTGGATTCGCATGTTGGCCGAAACTGCATTTGTCTTTTGGTATGTCGTGGCGCAGTAGTAACCGGCACCGAAATGTCTATTCCTGTAAATTATGCATACTTTTTTCATGGGGGTGAGAGGTATGCATTTCAAAATCAAGCCATCGAGAGACATCTAAATCGCGAAGCCCGAAAAAAATTTCAAGTTAATCAAATCTCACGAAAATACTCTACAATTTATGTTGGTTTTACCAAATCCTTTCGATTCCCATTCGAGCGCCCTCACCACCCTATTGGGGAGTTTAGGGTGCGGCAGTTACGTCCTGGCAAGAATGCAAATCATTGGATGCGATAAACCGTCCCCTTTAAAATTGGGCAATGGGTACATTATGACGTAACAAGCAAATGGCGCATCATTTATTGAGAAAGTTGTTGTTATCTCATAAGGCGTTTTCAATGCAATCCTTATGTTGTCTTCAATATATCTTCTAAGATTAGTTCTGAGAAGCCAAATAAATGTAATCGTGAGTAATCGTGATTACTTTTCCAATGTAATCGTAATCGTAATCGACTACTTCCTGATTTTGCTGTAATCGTAATCGTAATCGCGTGATTCAGCAGTAATCGTAATCGCAATCGATTACATTCATGAAGTAATCACCCCATGTCTGGTCTGCAGTGCTACCAACGGAAATAGTTGCAAACCAAAACAGCACAATAATTTAATAATCATCCCCGGTATTGCAAGGTTCTTATATCATAAAGCGCATGACGAAAAATTGTGATGTAGACACCATTGTCAGAATGAAGCAACACGCGATGTGTCACCAGCAGTGTACGCACAACTTCAGTGTTGTCAGCGAACAACTGCTGCTGCTGAACGTTCTTTCTCCATACTTGGCCAGTTACTTGGTAAGGACAGACACTTTCCACACAAGAATGTAGGAAAGTATCTTTCGTTTTACCAGCAAAGGTCGACTAAACGCATATGACGTTAACCGAGTTCAGCTGTAGATACGATTGTTACATCACACCTTAGGGGCACAGAGCTATTGTGCCCCGGTTGCTCGGTAATTTTATGAATAGGAGAGACTAAATCACCGTTTCTTTATTGGGCGCGGCTTTGTGAGAATAGACAGTGAAAGCTTGTCATGAGCGCTACCGGGGCATGCCCCAACTAGGCATTCGCAAAGCTAAAACACAGAAGAGAATTCGATTTTCCCAGATACTTCGCTATATATGGGCATTTACAAGCGAAAGGACAAGAAAAATACGGTTTTCGCTGTGATTTCGGTATATATAGATTGGTGTGCGTCTATAAATGGTAAAGAATTGTTATTGAAGAGAATTTTTGGTGGGGCAATGCCCCAGTTGCCCTATAGGACGAGCCGCCACTGGCTCCATTACGGTGGCGTTCGAAAGAAAACGGCTGCGGCCAAATTTTATATTGCGTTTTGCCCTTCAATTTGAGACCACCCCTTTAAGGACACTATTGACTATGGAGAATAACAGGCACACAAAACATATCGCCGATGTGGAATTCAAGTAGCTTGTGTTCATTTTACAGATTTTATTCCAGGCCATGATTAACTATGAAACAATGTGATAAACATAAACATGGCAAGATATGACAGCAAACAAAACGTTGATTTTCCACTTCATTGAAAAAATTGATCGCAAAATTTGAAAAATGGACGCAACCTAAAGTACTTTTGACTTCACCGCGATGACATATGCAGCGGTGCAAGAACAGAAATATCCCACTTGATATTTGCAATGGCAATGACCACACCATTCTCATACATAGGTACAACACAACGGGCAAGTATGTGTGGTCACAAATAGTATTGCACAAAGACTGATGTCAAGTGCATTTACAATGACACCGATTTCAGTATAACTGAAGAATCAACATATCATGGCAGCATAGTCAGTTTACATAGTGTAATAGATCTCGAGATTCAAACACTGCCCTCATCTGCTAGTTTTCGTCATGGAGGAGCGTGACGCGCCTACGTCGACAGTGCAGTGGATAATGAATAGGATTGGAACTAGGATTGCATTTAAAAAAGAAATCAATTTAAAACAAACATGCTTAAAACAAGGCCCTTGCTTAAAACATTGTTTGTTTTTCTGTATTTTTGAAGCCATGACGTCACAAATAATGAATTGTGACATCATAGTGGATTGGCATTGACCAATGAAAATATAGGGAAAATATAGTTCCTTTGACGAAATATCTATGTACTACTTTGAGGGTTACAAATACAACCATTCCATGTCGTATGCGTCGGCTGTATCAGGTGGTAATTGTCCGCAGGCTCATGCAACATGTTTCTTGGAAAGTACTTACATAGTTATGGCATAATTTTACAACTTGAAAAAAAAAATTGAAAAAGGCCTTTGCTCAAAACACTGTTTACAACATGTTTTAAACACATTGTTTTAAACAACTATTTGTTTTAAATGCAACCTTAATTGGAACCATATCACTTTACAAAACTGCATTAGTACACTAGGGGTGTTAAAAATGACGTTTTTTTCTCAAATTGTAATGGCTACTTGATAAAATTGTCAGGTTACGTAATTAAAGCCTACACAGCAAACTTGGTTCAATTCCAACCAAAAGGCGCATTGCTACAAGAGAAGAACTATTCATTTATTATGTAAAAATAAATAAATACATTTTCAAAATTTTCTGCTAACCCCGTAAAATTGTTAGTTTGTGAATAGAAGCGATGCTCATCAAATTTGGTCTAATTCCGAAGCGGAGTAATTGAAGTTGAAAAATTTGGATTTGAATAAAATAGCATCTTCGGTGGCAAATTCTTTAATTACCTTTATTATAGTATCGCCCTCGGTAAATACTATTTTATTCAAATCCAAATTCAAAACAGTGTTTAAAACGAAGTCCTTTTTAAAAAAGAAATACATTTTTTTGGTAAAGATGTAAAATTATTCTCTAATTGTGTAAATACTCTCCCAACAAACATGTTGTGTAGCCTGCGGACAGTTACCACCTGATATAACCGAAGCCGACGCAAACGATATGGGATGGTTGAAACCCTCGAAATAGACGGTTAAACAGCTACAGTAAGTAGATATTTTGACAAAGGAGCTATATTTACCCTACATTTTCATTGATCAATGCCAATGGGGTTAACAGAGAATTTTGAATTTTTTCATTTATTTTCATGCAAATAAAAAACTTTCTCCTCCTCAAGCAATGCGGCTGCTGGTTGGAATTGAACCAAATTGGATGTGCAGTGCTGCCTTTAATTAGGTAACCTAACAATTTTATCAAGCAGCCAGCACAATTTGAAAGGTAAAGTCATTTTTGTACCTACTGTACAGTGTACACGTCTTATTGCAGTGTGACACAAGAATAGACATGACAACAATACACATTTCATGAACATTATGGCAATGTTGTGGCAGCATTATTGCATGGCCAATGGCCATACTGCAAATGAAGTGTTAAAATAATACATGATTAAAGCACCGGGGACAACGCCATCAATGCCGTGGTCTAACGTGTCTGTTACGCGATGCGCCGCGCACGTCCATGTCGCCACTACGACGAGTGGGCCGCAGTTCTTTCGCGGTGATTTCAAGCCAATCAAGCCTCACGGTTTTGACCTCGGTTCCGAGCGCTCCCCCAAAAATGTACAGCCTGTCGGCGACGTGGTGCATGACATTGCGACATTGTACCGCGCGACCTCTCAAGAGCTGCCACTGTCTCGTCCAGGTATTATGGAACTCGACCGTACGCAAGCGGCCACCCATGGCGTACAAGTATCCTTTGTGCTGGATTCCGGCGCCGTACGCTCTGCCCATGACCATGGAGTTAAAAGCGCTGTAGCACCTTTCCTTCAATTTCATAGCCTCCACAGTCCTAATCTCTGTTGTAGAACCTGCCGAACGTTCAATTCCGCCCAAAACGTAGACTTTGGCTTGTAATCCCAAAACAAAGAATCCCTCCGTGAATTGGTGGTATTCTTCATGCACATCACCAGACGAAATCTCCATTACGACAGTGAGGCTGACGGTAACCATAATCACCCATCGTCTGGCGCATACGACTCTGTTGTAATGAGAGACGAAGAGGTGTCCGTTCTCTATCTGGTGAAGACACTTCCATCCCGCATCTGAAAACGAATACAGAGACACACCGTCACCTACGTAAAGCACTCCGTTATGTTCCGCGACGGATGCATGACTACGGATTGCAGACGGCAACTTGCATACTTCTGTCCACTTCTTGTCACGCAATTGGCATTGAGACACCGATCTCGTTGATTCGTCGATGGCCGTTAAGTGACCCGGTGACACGCTTGGCAGCTCGCCGGCGATAAATTGCCGTACATATTTCAGACTTTTGATTGAGCCGTCGATGATATTCTCGGTACATATATGTCTCGTAACAAACTCACTGGGCAGGTACTGTAAATTGATCTTCAGAAACAAGTCGTGAAACCTAGTCTCTCTTTTCTCTCGGTCGGCATTTGTCCAAGCCAACAGCCCCATCCATTTTAGCATTTCTATCGCGGGAGAGGACCCTTGCATCAAATCGTAACAGTAGCCGACTGTCTCATAGTCGAACGCTTTGAAATCCTCCAATCCAACGATCTCTTTCAGATTCGAAACGAGAAATTTCGCGATCTGCGTATTCAGGGCTGTCTTGTTATAGAGACACAACAAGGAGACCACTTCGGCGAAATTGTTCAGATCAATGCTCTCTGCGAGAAATTCCCCGCAGAGATCAGACAACACGGGCAACTGCAGCATTTCCGCGGCGTCGATCAGGCCTCTGGCGGTCGTCATGGAGAGTCCCGCTGATCCCAAGTAAATGAAGTCGACGCATTGTTTCGCGATCTCTGGTTTCATCACGGGAAAGTTTACGATTCCCGTCCGGGCTTCTTGCGTGTCCGTCAGCAACATGCGTCTGAAATATTCTGTCGACGCGGTCAACACGCATTTGTGTGCCGCGACTTGGAAACTGCCGCATTTTATGGTAATGTCGCAGAAATCTCCGTTGGATTTCAAATTCGACAGCAACTTGCAGGTGTGCGATGGAGCCTTCTTGTAGACGAGCTCCATCGGTTACGGTAGTCTTATTTACTTGTTACTGTATGAAGATTGAAAGGCTGCAACAGAAAACAGCATGATGTGAATCGTGACCTCTTGGCAGGGTTGTAATGACTCGAGTTCGATTCGAGTCAATCTGTGTAACTCGAAACTCAGACCGACATTTTATTGTAATTTCGAAGACTGGCAAAGTAACCACACTATTTGGATTTTGTCTACTGTCTGTTGAAAGTGAGGATAATTAGCATATAATAAATGCGAACCATTTGATATCACCAAACAGGGTTATAAAAAGTGGATTTCACAAGATTTTAATTGGACACTGAGCAGTCAACACAATGACTTGGACTCGATTCATAATACGAATGACTCGGACTCTACCCCCTGCTCGCTGACTTGGACTTGACTCGGTGGTGAATTAAAAATGATTCAACTCGACTCGAGTCAAAACAATAATAGTGAAATTGATTTGTGACTCGGAGCCTTGCGACTTGCTCACAACCCTGCCTCTTGATGGCGGCTGAGAAAATGGAGAAAAAGAGTACTTAATAGGGTCCAAACCCAACATCTTATGTACCGTAAACCGGGTTCACTTGGAACAATTTTTCACAATTACGCTTTGTATACTGGAGATGAGGGGGACTTTGGACATCATATTTTCTTGTATTGATCCAAGGGGGAGCCTGCCAAGATTTCTGCCCTAGATTTAGAATTCTTGGAGGTATCTGCTGCCAAGTTTGGAATCTATGGCTCGCATGGTATCAATGTCTGTTAGCCATGAAATTGACGACCAACCTTAATTTATCAATGTTGGGTCAATTGATCTGGTAGTGACATGAATATGAATCCACCTTTTATTGAGACTACTTGTGGTACAGTTGCCTCATGAAAAAGAACTGAACATCCTGCAGCAACCGTTTTCCATCAATAACCATTTGAATGCTATGTCCACTTTCCGCTTTTTTGCTTTTTTTTCTATCACTATTTGGACATAGATTTGCAAGTAGCATGAATTTCTAGGTAAGTGGACATATGAACTTGAATTTTCAAGGGAAATTGCAAACAAAACTGGTTTATGTCAAAATTACATGGTCAAACTCAAAATTTTCGAAAATGGACATACCGTAGCATGGTTTGGTTTTCAACGATATTATTGTCTCTACATCACAAAGCCTACTGTGTATGGTGGTCTATACGTAGTTAGGAAAAGTTGACTCTGTAGAATATTATCTTAACAGTATCACCCCAGAGTGGAATTGGTGGCAACCGTCACGCGCAACTTTCCATTTAATTCCTTAATTATTCTATGGAAGAAACCCTTTTGTCACGCGCAACTTATTGCCGAAGACAACCACTAATTCCAGTCTGGGTATCACCCAACCCAAATAATCAATTCGCGACAAATTAAAAATCATTTGAGTGGGTGGAGCGGCAGCCCGGCCGCTTCCCCATCCACTCTTACCCGCACTGTCACCACGGTGGGCCACACCCAATATGGAATCGGTGTATCGTGGACAGTGCATGTACCAATGATTCTAGTCATTATAAACACAGGTGTAACACGGAGAATTGTCTTGGCACACAAAATATATCGCGGTAATTCTAAACGTAGCCGGGATTCAGACCCAGACCTCACAAATTTTCATTTATGGCTATAGACATTTCAATACAAACAGCCCTTGAGGGGCTAAGCTGCCCCTAAATTCGTAAAATCAGTCATACTCACACCTATAACTTTAATACTAGGAAAGCAAAATCTTTCTGAAATTTACACACATTGTGCTTCAGTGGATATTCTAACGTCGGTTAGAATTTGGTGTGAAATGGCCAACTATTTTTGACATTTACCATTTTTCCGTGATTTTTCAGAGAAATTTTTGCATAAATTCTTGTGGCAAAATTTTTCAGTGACATTATTTGACGTTGCTTTCTTAGATTCCAATTACTCCAAATTAGACAGTCATAAGTTTTTTCATCATTATCCCTACTGGAATATCGGTACGTTTTGTCGAATATAACAGGTGAGCCAGAGTGGAATTGGTGGCAACGTCACGCAGGATTTTCTGTTTAATTACTTAATTATTCTATATGCAGAAAAGCTCTCATCACGCAGGATTAATTTCAAAAAACGAACCGAGATTCCATATATAGCCATATAGGCAGGTGAGCAGTGAGAACTGAGCAGCAATGATTCTCCAAGCGAAAGTAATTCAATAAAAAATAATTGAAAAAGAAAGAACTTTGGGAGCACAGGACACCTATTCTCTAAAAATTAAAAATTTTACAGAGTTTATAGTAAAGATATCGCCCGGATGCTATGTTCTCCTCCAGCATTGCCTATAGTGTTCTGCTTTTGATATCTTCGTCCATTCTCACACAGTTCAGAATGAGTCGATTTCCATTCTTTGAAATCCTTTTGCCCCACGATTTGTATAGTAGTCGCTCAATGCTCGAAAATATTACGGTTGCGGAATAAGGAAAATGGCTCTGAGAACAAAATCCGATGTCATGCTTAGTTCCATGGGTTTTCAAAGGCCATGATCCATGGAATGAATGACACTGTCATAGATCTGACATCTAATCCGCCCTCTACAGGTCATCAATATCATCTCTGATCGACAACAAAACAGCAACCAAAGCCTGACAAATGTCACCGACATGCCTGAGAATATACTAGCCACCAGCACCAGATGCAATGCAAAGTGCTTGGCCAGCATGGGTCATTGCCGGATACCGGCAGGCGGCATATACTACTTGTTTGTTATGATCTATTGTAACGCGTCATTGATTATAACATAGATGTCCTCAAAAGCATGCAGATCGGCAGCGGCGAGCGTAGGGTCTAGTCTTGGGTGGGAGGTGCCGAGTAGAGGTCGACCGATAATGGTTTTTGGTCGGCAGAGAAACTATACTTCCTGCATTGCAATCTACATCTACTGGACTGACCAGCAATTCTGTATCACGTTTCGATTTTTAGGTTATCTCAAATTTCAATGAACGTGCTCAATGAAACAATATTTATTTTGAATTTGAAATATTTCGTTTGTTGTTCAGCTTCAGCTCGAGCGAGATAGTGTAATGGTTATGCGTCCGGCTTCTCGAGCGGTAGGTCGTGGGTTCGATCCCCGGGTCATACCAAAGACTCGAAAATTGGTATCCGCAGCTATCCTGCTAGGCGCTCAGCAATCACGGATAGCATGGAGGAGGAAAAAAAACGGGGGCGCAGACTAGATGACCTCATGGGGCCGTATCGCAACTCCGTCGTCAAAGCATATCGATGGTGCAGGCGAAAAAGAATATCATATATATCTCTCTCTCTTTCTTCGGCATGTACAAGAGCCATCTTGTCTAAAACATTTTAATTTTGGCTAAATGGTTCTCTGCTTCTTCCATATATTTATCGGCCTAGGATATCGGTTATCGGCATTGCGAATGTGTCGATAGTCGGTATCGGCCTGCAAAAACCATTAACCATTAGTGTCCGATTCCATTGACAAATCCAAGTCGCTTCGACATCTTCCTGTCTATTCATTGTATCGCATTTTTTGTGGTGTATTGAACTGATAAAATTGCTAATAAACCAATATGATGATGATGATAATGAGGAAGTTTACAGTGGAAAGTGTCTCTTGCTATTTGTTAAATCCTAAGCATTGTCGCAGTATACTTTCAAATGGAATTAACTCCGTTAAAACGGATTGATATGCCTCATCTACGCTATATCGAGCCAGTTGTTTGAGTGCAAGTGTCATCGGCAGTGGCGAGCAATTATTTTTCCCCGCGGGCCTAATTAGAGCAGAAAATACATTGGCGAGCCGAGCCAAAAATTTCAACTATCTACTGCGGCGTAATAATAGTATTTACTAATTGAAAGCAGTGAATTGCATTGTTAATACATGGTGCTTAGTTGATGTATTGATATTACTTAATGAAGAGGTGACGGTTAATTGACAAAATTAATATTTATTCGCCGACATAATTCAAAACACTGATGGACATGACACATTTGAACCTCTTTTAAACACACATACATGTTTTATATTAAGACAATAAAATGTATTTAGGATACTAGAAAGCTCTTCTTGCTCGCTGCCTCCTGAGCAGTGTATGTGTATATCTTGGTGAAATAGCCATTGTTGTTAATGTTCGCTCTCCCTTAGTCGATTGTCTTCGTATTTTTGATATAGTACTGATTTGAATTATACCCCATCCCCATGGCGACCTACTCGCCACAAACTGAAACGACGGGTCCACCCCCGACTAACAAATATTCAGTGCTCTGAATCTTCTTGGAATTTCATCCGTCGGTCTTCATCTTAACTTTTTGACATGCCCGCCCGTTCATCGTCTCATGGCGAGCACTGATTGACTTGTTAAATGAATTAGTGATTTGGACAGGTATCATGTAGCAATTTGAAGCACAGAGTGTGTAAATGTGGCAATGGCCACTAAGGTTTGAAGACGAAACGATATGCTGGAAACAGTGACTTTTTGCGACTTTAATTGTTACGGCACACTTTGCTACATAGGCTTTATTTTGAATTTGTATTACTCATATAACTTACGTAGGCTATGTAATCACGACAAATAAATAAACAGGTTAAATAGTGAACGAATGTCCGGCTCTGTTTATACAGCCCAGGATTTTAGTCCACGGATTAGATTCAAAAGTAGGTTTTATTATAGATAGCTAACCTGCGGATAGATACGCAACCCCCGTCGTCACGCTTGCTTGCCCAGAGTTAATTACTGCTCAACAATCTGAACGCCACAAGATTGCTAATCTCATAGCTGACGACCCGAGCTCTCAAATTGAATAAAGTTTGTCTTATTTGAAAGCTACTGTCACGCTGATTCCGAAAATATAGATAAAAATTTCATCAAGGCAATGGAACCACGCCGAAATAGCCTTCAAAGTCTGAAAATTGGCATTGTTCTGAACAATCGCAGCGACGCAGCATAATGAACATAACGATGACCCTTGCGTGCTTGCCATTGTTCAGAACAATGCCAATTATTATAATTTGAAATGTATTTCGAGGGGGTTCCGTTACTCGGATCAGATTTTATTGTCTATTTTCGAAATCAGTGCGACAGTAGCTTTCAAATAAGATCACCTTTATCTAATTTGAGCGCTCGGGTCGTCAGCTATGGGATTAGCAATCATGTTGGGTTCAGATCGCTGAGCAGCAGAGATGAGCGGATTTGAAATTTCTATGTCCTAATCCAATCCAAATCCGAACCTTCAAATCCATATCCAAATCCTAATCCATAACTTTTTCATATTCAAGTCCATGTCCAATCCTAATCCGATTCCAACTGGAAATTCAGAAAAAATACTAATTTATGCAATGGAGGGATTCGAAAATTTTCTTTCGCAACCAACGATTCACTTGATTCAAGATAACTTAGTAACGATGAGTACATTAATAACTGATCTGAATAAAGTTGGTCGCCATTCGCCACACGGCATTTCAATCTCCCAGAAAATAAGTAAATCCAATCCAAATCCTAATCCGTTCTGATAAAAATCTCTAATCCAAATCCAATCCAAATCCGACAAAATTTCACAAATCCTGTTTTTTCAATACCTAATCCTAATCCATGCTCATCTCTGCTGAGCAGTAATTTCCTCTGGGCAAGCAATCGTGACGACGGGTGTTGCGTATCTATCCGTAGGTTAGTTATCTATAGTTTTACGTTCTGAATCCTGGGTAACTTTTCGCGGGTCACTCAAAATCGCGTCGCGGGCCAATCAAAATCGCGTTGCGGGCCGCATTTGGCCCACGGGCCGCACTTTGCCCAGGTCTGGTCATCGGCCTTCTCTTTGTTATTGGTTATTCGGTACTGCAGTTTACTGTGTGAAACCCAATGTTGTCGCTATGTAACACCCATGTATACATGGTTCTGTTGTGAAGAACATAGCGTTCCACGTGTTTTGATATCGTTTCAAAATATGGCATAGGCAGATATTACTTAAAGGGGCACAGCACTCTAAAAATGATGTGGTCTCAAATTGAAGGGCAGAACGAAATAAAAATTTTGGCCGCCGCCGTGTTTTGTAGAACGCCACCGTAATGGAGCTGCAATTTATTGAAATATCGATAGCAACTTCACGCTACAGCAGTCATGCAGAGATAGAACTTTATATCGTTGTCAGCCGATGTTGTGAAGGAAATATGTCGTACACGCAACGGTGGTTTAGATACCGCGCGTTCAACGGAAGATGTTCAGTCAGGAGATTTATGTCAAAATCGGACCTAGTGTATTCTATTTATTTAGGACATAGGGCAGTGGTCGGTAACCTATCAGAGATGAGCATGGATTAGGATTAGGTTTTGAAAAAACAGGATTTGTGAAATTCTGTCGGATTTGGATTGGATTTGGATTAGACATTTTTTTCAGAACGGATTAGGATTTGGATTGGATTGAACTATTTTCTGGGAGATTGAAATGTCGTGTGGCGAATGGCGACAAACTTTATTCAGATCAGTTATTAATGTACTTATGGTTACTAAGTTATCTTGAATCAAGTGAATCGTTGGTTGTGAAAGAAAATTTTCGAATCCCTCCATTGCATAAATTAATATTTTTTCTGAATTTCCAGTTGGAATCGGATTAGGATTGGACATGGACTTGAATATGAAAAAGTTATGGATTAGGATTTGGATTTGGATTTGAAAGTTCGGATTTGGATTGGATTAGGACATAGAAATTTCAAATCCGCTCATCTCTGTAACCTATGGCTCGCGAGCCATATATGGCTCATTTGGGTATAAGATATGGCTCTTTGACATATTTTTAATTTTGTACTTGATAATTTAATCGATGTTGTAGCAACCTGTTGGTAAATTGTCTTAACGTCCAGAATAATTATTCTCGTGGCAACATAAACATGTATTTGAGAAATCAAGGCAGCGGCGTATCCAGGTATAAGGGCTCGGACCCCTTAACAAAATCCTCAAATTTAAGTTGCTGTAGCCCCAAGCGAGCAATATCCCTCGCGAATTCGATGTACCCGGCATCGCTCGCTGCGTAATCTTGTATTGCACCATTCGTTAGTTGATCAACGAGAATGGCAGACATGGGGACGTCTGTATGACAATCCAGTTTTCAAATACACACTATCTTCCTGATCTACGCCGAGAAATGAACTGCCTTGGAAGCGTCATTCCAATTATAAATCCAAATCACAAACAACGCTTCGCTATCCATGTCCAAATTGATAAGTAGCTTTCTAGTACTGCCGTTAAAATGTAGGCGTGTAGTGCAACGTTTATGATGTTACCGCCGAATTGAGAATTCGATCAATATTTATATTTTCGGAGTCAGTTCTATATAGCTGTATTAGATTAATATCAGTTAGTATAATTTCTGAGCTATTTTCGATGAATTGCGATATCACAGGACGATTAGTAGCCTACGAGTTTTTACGGAGAAAATATGGCGCCCACGACGAATCCCATGTACCGAGTTCAAATTAGTATTGCCATGAAGTCACGGATTTTCAATTGTGACGTAACGATTGATTGACATGTATGGCTCTTTGGGAGTTAAAATGGAAAATATAGGGCTAACATGGCTCTTCAGACGAAAAAGGTTCCCGACCACTGACATAGGGCGTGTACGACATATTTCCTTCATAGCATCGGCTGACAACTATATAACGTTTGATCCCTGCGTGACTGCTGGAGCGTGAAGCTGCTATCGAAATTTCCATAAATTGCAGCTCCATTACGGTGGCGTTCTGAAGAAAATTTTTATTTCGTTTTGCCCTTCAATTTGAGACCACTTCATTTTTAGAGTGATATGTCCCTTTAATACATAGCGCGCACACTGTATGACATTTTCTTATTATGGCTTGACTATAAATAGTCTCGTGCTTTTGCCTCGTGCAAGAGACTCAATTCATAAAACACATTAGTAAGCGCGAACTTACAGAGTGTATGCATCAGATCAAATGCGCTTTTTGTTTAGTTAAGTTTGTAGGCTTCTTCACTTTCTGCGTTTGTGGTCAGCAGCGTGGGAGTCTGGTTGATGGACTTTATCATAATGTTTCGAATTCTCGGTATGATTTTGCGGTATTGCGATCTCGTGATGTTCGATCTGATGAATTTAAAAGTGAATTGAAACAAACGGTGCGCACTAGCTACATAGGTAAATGGATAGAAAAACCCGTCGGTCCGTTAGTTGGCCGCTGATTTCCAACATTTCAGTCCAATTTCCACGTACATTTAACCAAACTTAACAAAAAAGATGACATTTAGGCGTCCTCCGAGGAATCTTTCAAATAAGTCAAAAACGATGACGTGTGGTAACCCTAAAGTTTAATGTCTGTTGGTTTAATTGGAAGAAGGCGACTAGTCATAAAGAAGCAGTACTTAGATGTTGACTACGGATGGGAAATGTGTATGCTTCACTCCTTGTTAGCAGCTCTAATGTAGCATGCCGCACGCATGCACTTGACTTATATCTTAATTATCCAGTAGCAACTATGCAATACCTACCAACACTTTTACACACATTCTGTAGCTAGCGAATTGTTTTCAGAATTGCTACGTTGCATGGTGGACTCTCGATGGCCACATCAACAATGGTAATGTCACATGTCTGCAGTGCTACCAACGGAAATAGTTGCAAACCAAAACAGCACAATAATTTAACAATCATCCCCGGTATTGCAGGGTTCTTATATCATAAAGCGCATGACGAAAAATTGTGATGTAGACACCATTGTCAGAATGAAGCAACACGCGATGTGTCACCAGCAGTGTACGCACAACTTCAGTGTTGTCAGCGAACAACTGCTGCTGCTGCTGAACGTTCTTTCTCCATACTTGGCCAGTTACTTGGTAAGGACAGACACTTTCCACACAAGAATGTAGGAAAGTATCTTTCGTTTTACTACAACAAATTTCAATTAATTCTACCATGCTACGTGATGTAACTACTGGAACTATTCATAGGGTCCGATGTCGATTGAATAAAGTTTTGTCATGTGAAATTTTTTCAGTTTTTGAGTCAAAAATGTTTTTAAAGGCCAAACTGCTACGTAAGGAAAGACAGTTCCAACCAGAAATGAGGAAGTAGTACAACTCTAAAATTATGAGGGAAACACCTAATTTGCATACGTTAGGTCAGAATTTTGTAAAAATTGGGTTTTCAAAGTAAAAAAATGTCAAAATTTTGATTTTTTAGGTCAAAATCTACTGTTTTATAGGTCAAAAACATCGCTCTGGTTATAACCAATCAGGATCCTTGGTACGCTATTCCTCCCCCACTTCACCGATTCCTACTTCATTGTAGGCTAATTGATTGTGTTTATGAGAAATCTACACAATAAGCCTAAAAGTAATGTAGGATATCTTGGAATTTTTCTTATTATAAAGGCCGACAGTGAACAAACATATGTTCGGCATTTGATGTCTTGAAGGATCATTTAGTAAGAAGTATTTCTTAAATTTGAGAGAATGTGTAGGATAATTCAAGCACTTTGTCACGTATCCACCATTGTATCGTGGACTGGATGTTTGACATGCCTCCTGTACACCTGTCAGTCTATTATTAGGTGTGTATAGTTGATACGTATTGTGATCGATTTTTGTGTTTAGGACTCAGCGAAAATTTGAGGTTCCTCGTAGGCTTGCCGATTAGCGTGAGTGTCCCCTTGGTTGGTAGTAAAGCTTAAAGAACCACTGGTATATCGGAAATACTGCATTTCCCTGAAGTTATTCAAATTTGAGGAGTGTTGCAGACATGGGGTAATCGCGATTAGTAATCGTAATCGATTACGACGATTACAGCATTTTCAAGTAATCGTAATCGCAATCGATTACTTTCGAAAAAAATCCGAAGTAATCGTAATCGTAATCGACTACTTCCCATATCTAATCGATTTCTTTGTGAAAGAGCGATTACTTTTTATTTGTAAAAGGATCATGACATAAACTAAACATTCGTGAACAAGGAAAATATATTATGCCAGGTTAGTGATAGCACAAACGTCTGATTTACAAACGCCACTGCTCATTATTACGTCAGAAGTATTAACTTTACTCGTGATTACGTAAGAAGTATCCACACAGAGTAAATAGATATTTGACGTTTGTAGTGTTATTGATTGTAAGAACACCTACCGTGCGATATATCAGATCATCAATACACTCCAGACGTCACTACCTCGAAGCAGGATAATAATAATCACAATTCTGCCTAGTTGCAAATGGTAGCTTATGTATGTATTGATGTTTAGTTAATGGTTATGCTCAGTTAAACGCAGTTTGTCGGTTGGTGTTTGGCGAGCAGCAGGCCTATATGTAGTACGTACGTACACCGGGCAAAGATTTGAAATTTTAACATTATAATTTCCACACGATGCATTAAAAAGCAGCAACTACTGATATATATCATAACCGAACCATTCTTTGCCGTTTGTCGTAACGGCAGCTTGCAGTATCTGTATTAAGTAGAAGGCAGAATTTTATGTTCACTTTATCTTATTCTCTTGAAACGGGCGCCAATCGTTATTTCGCAATTCTTTTCCTGCCGCCATAGCCATCCGCTTATATGCCATGGTAGCGTGGGTTGTAGCTAGGATTAAGACCATAACAGCAACTCGTCCCGCACTCCAACTCCAAATGTTGGTCTTAGGCCCAAATAAGGTGGTTAATTTTCAAGTTGACATCATCTTCGATAATATTAGTAATTGCATTATATTACAATTCATTTTTAATCCTCTCTCAGCCCCCGATAGTCAGATTTAGCTGTAGAGCTGAGAGCACGTAATTCATAATTATAACATGTGGTATGTTGTTGTAATTACTTTACTGTATGTCGTAAATTGGTGACCTCCGTTCTGTCATATAATCGAAAGACATTGTAGTCGCCCAAACGTAGCAGACGACAGGAAAAACGTTTCGTGAGACGCACAAACAAATAATTGTCATGTCTTTATTCCTCTGTGGGTGACCTGGGAGGCATTTGTATTGTGGGCTCATATCGTAAGGCTGGGACTATTAGTCACGCCCACCCTGTGCGGCTATTGACATTGGACACATGCTCAAAGTTTTTGCCAAGGTCATTCTTTATTAATACCCTCGCATGTCGCATGTGAGATCAAACAGCATTTGTCTTTTGGTATGTCGTGGCGCGGTATTGTCCGGCACCGAAATGCCGATTCCTATAAATTATACATACTTTTTTCATGGGGGTGAGAGGTATGCATTCCAAAATCAAGATATCAATAGACATTTAAATCGGGAAGCCCGAAAAAAGTTTCCAGTTGAACAAATCTCCTAAAAATACTTTATAATTTATGATGGTTTTACCAAATACTTTTGAGTCCCTTTCGAGCGCGCTCACCACCCTATTGGGGAGTTTAGGGTGCGGCAGTTACGGACCTGACAAGAATGAATATCTTTAGATGCGATAAATTGTCCCCTATAAAGTTGAGCAATGGGTACATTATGACGTAACAAGCAAATGGCGCATAATTTATTGAGAAAGTTGTTGTTATTTCATTAGGCCTTTTCAACTCAATCCTTATTGTCTTCAATATATCTTCGAAGACTAGTTCGAAGAAGCAAATAAAATGTAATCGTGATTACTTTTCAATTGTAATCGTAATCGTAATCGACTACTTCCTGATGTTGCTGTAATCGTACTCGTAATCGTAATCGCGTGATTCAGAAGTAATCGTAATAGCAATCGATTACATTCATGAAGTAATCACCCCATGTCTGGAGTGTTGTAGCATCACAGCATTTAGCCAACAAGCCGTGGTCCGTGCGAATGTCCCTAAATACCCTCTTCCTGTATCACAAACATGTTACATTCGGAAAAATCATAGAGATGTCGAATTTGAACCCGTGCATGTAAATTTTTCACCGTCAATGTATAATATATATTGGACATTGTACAGCAAGCAGTTAAATAAACAGTGGCACGTATTGAAGAACTAGTAGCGGACAGCATCAACTAGCGATATTTAAGGGCAACCACATAAATACGTATTTTCCGCATGTTTTGCCGCACAAAATTGAGACGTACAAGGGATCGTAGTGCATAATCATTTACAAGATAATAAACACTCATGTTAACACCAACAAAAGCCTAAATTCACTGCTAAAGTTTCACAATTATTCGAATAAACACCATAGATGAATTGGTTGGCATCCGTCCATTGTAGCAAACGATGACGTACTGGTTAGTAGCCGAATCCGCTGTGTGATCTTGTATCGCACGGAAAAGTTGGATGAATAGTATATACAGTTGGTAAAATGCATAAAAGGAAACTCATTCTTACAAGTTAACATATCTTCATATAGTCCACAATCAGTAAATAATCTCTTACGGTACTAACGAACACGATTCAGTGAGTACATATTGATGTTGCTCCAATGGCCATGAGCATAGCAGATAGGAATATATACAGAAAATCTTCAGTTCTAAATCTACTCAGGCGTAAGATATAAAAACTCAAAAAATCTACACATGCATCGTGCTATATCCGCATCTAAAAGTGCTGGAACATACAACAAGAAGAAATTCGCTTCAGTTTAATTGAAAAAGTTGAAATATAGACCACATATATATTTATCAGGCATACACATCATACTCAATAGAATCAGCGATCAAAAAGCGATACGAAATTGAATGTTATAGATGAAACCTTTCTTGGGAGGTTGCTATAGGCACTGCTATGGTTCACAGCAGTAATTAGTCTACTGATTATATGGCTAATGTTAATACTGTTACAGCACGTACTTCTGTCTCAAAGATACTCGCGCTATATACTCGACATGCAAGACTTTCTCGCCCGAGTGGTGTCGATAATATTCACTATTGGGTCATTTATAAAGTATGCCATATATCCGGGAACGCAGCCGGTAGAGGATTTTGTGGCGTAAGGCTAAAATATCTTCAAAACATTGTTGACACACTATGGGCTCAAACTGGCATCTCAATACGAGTTTTGCCATGGGAAATTACTTCCCGCATATATAAAATGCTTAATCATGCCATTCAAGATAATTCATGTTTTAGAGTTCTATTTGAGGCGATTTATAATGTTTTCATTTCACATATAGGATGCTGTCAGCGGTATGCAGTATGCAACATCCCATAGCAGGTATAAAATACACTTTTTGGAAGTTTGCTGGGTATGGGGCGGTTACCTAGTTGGTCATTGACTGTTATCGATATTAGTTCATAGCATATTTCAACAACGTGCATCTAGTTATAATTTGTGCTTCCTAATTCGGAAAAAAATCTATTCTATTGCGTAACATGCCGTTAGGGTTTTGAGTAAATTAAAATCGGGTGTTAATCGTGAAAAGATAGCTTTATCACGTGTTACCCATGCCTTGAAAAGCTGGGTTGTATGTGATGGCGGTAGGGTTTTCGTAAGCAGGGTTGTCGCTCTGAAAAAACCATAAGAAATACAGTTTATTCGTATTCGTTTCCAGCTTCGAAGGTCGGGTTGACGAACGTTTTCTCCGCCTTCTCGAAAATCGGATTCTCGCTCTACAAAATACAGCATTGGGTAGGTGAATGATTCAAGACATGCGACGTGTTTTGAGATGTCCCTATGATCGTGTCATAGATCAACATATGTGGAAATTGATCACAGATCAAATAAGTCAGCGCTGCGACTCAGCCGGAAGTAAATTTTTACTCGTTATGAATTGAATTAGCATGTCAAAACTATTTCTAGTGGAAATAGAAAAGGAATATATGCATTTATGCAGAGCACTTAAATAAGAAGTTCAGAAATGTAGATTTGGCCGATGGGTCGCACACATTTACCAGGTGTTCGTAGGTACCATGCCCTTCTTAGAAGTCGCAGGGAGCTATACTAACACAGAATGGCCAATAGCAGTCACGACACCAATGGCTGCTGGTTCGAGACCAGGCTCTGCCTAGGTTCTACGTGTCGGAAGTTTATCTGGGCTCCTCATCGCCGACCTCATTGCATATGCAGTGTCATACGAAGAGCCCAAATAGATTAAGTGAAGTCGAGGCTTCGAAGATCGACAGCAACAGTGGCTGACGAGAAGATTTGGAAGAGAGAGTGAAAGATGGCGAATGAACGCGTGACTGGAAGTCGTCCGGGAAGGAGGACCACGAGTAAAAGACCTGAACCTAAACCTGAACGATGCAATAGTCATGATCGGGGCGCAAATGATCGAATAGGCGATTAGCGTAAAAACACCGTTCAGTAAAACAAACAATGACAATGGTAATAAATGCAATCTACGAAAACATATTCAGTTACCGTGACGCATAGGCTCTTTTGCTCAGTCGCCGCGACAATTCTACTCATCAGAGTAATGCACGTATGTACCAAAACTATATCCTACTCAACAAAATCGGAAGTGAAAAAATAAAGTAGGTTTGCACAGACTATTGTCAATGTAGACATGAACGTCGTTAAAAAGTGAAATCCTGCGAGTTAGCTGTTCAAATATGCAAAACCACATGGGCCTCGCCGATCAATTGCATAATTCACATGTGAAGAATTGTTGACCCACAGGCAGCGGAGCTCAAATAAGTTATTGCTGGTATGTGAGGCGGTATATGATTTCCTATATAAAAGTACTGGGTATGACTAGCACCAGTTCATTGGTTACTTCTTTTCAATGTTAAAAACGAATACTTGGCGCTTTTCTCCACTGCTGCCCTCCGTGTTAAATTTCATAAAGACAGCTGAATATAACTGAGTTATGGCCGCGATTATGGTACTGTTGTAAGCCGGGAATCATAATTTGTGATGGGTGTAACGATTTGAGAACTGCAATCATAGTTGAGTTGGTGTTTGATATTTTTTGGGCGACGTAATTATGAGACCGTTGCGACTGTGAAATGAAGTGTAGTTTGGATACATTCTCCCCAACGAATTGATCGAGATGCATTATGGCCACACTGAGATATAAAATAGTCGTAGTCAAGAATTGTACCAAATTATTTTTGAAGTTGTAATCGGAAATATCTAACCCCGTGGCCACAAAAATCACGCATACTTGAACTTTTCAAGTCGTCTGGAAGATTACTACTACTACTAATAGTAGTAGTAGTAGTAGCTATTTCAAAAAAGTGAAAAAGTAACTATTATAGCCCTGGTTTTGCGTTAAAAACTGAAACATGTTGAAGGGTCTACTGATCTAAGCCTTTAGATAAGGGTTTCGTGATCTTTTGTTAGCTCAGAGCCCTAACATTGTTATAGAGGGTTACGTAGACTCCAAGGCAGAATATTCATCAGTACTAATATGAGCTACGATACATTTATTGATATGGTTACGTCCGGTAATATCAAGTAAGTCACACTTCAAGACCTTGTTGGGTAATTTCTTTTTAATTCGGAAATGGAGTGAATCTGGCAGAGTTAGGTCGGTAACAACCGGAAAATGCCTGTAGTCATTGCGTTAAATCGACAAATTAGGGGTTCTCATACGCGGATTCCAAAAGCTGCAGATTGCCATCGAAAATCCCGCCTTCTTGGCGCAAGAATCACCTGCTTCCTAGCCGGACCCGAACCTAACATTTTCACCGGCCTCTCGTGGGCCCCTAAATCCCCACAGGTCTAGCGACCCCAGTTTAGAACACCTGCTATAGATAACTTCGTAATTCAGTAGGGTCGCAAAATGACAACAAAGTATTACCTGAGTCCATTTACTCTTCTTCCTCTCCTCCTCAAATTCCTCCCACAATCTCTTATCTCGCCTGATCGTGTATATCTTCCACAATATCAGCGCTATAATGCCGAGCAGCACCACACCAGCGACGATGGGTAGCACGATGATAACGGCGTCTATGGGCTCTGGGCAATCTACAGAGGAAAAATTGCACATAAATACAGTACATGGGAAAGAAATAGGTGCACTCACCAGAATTTCACCTAATGTAAGGGTGGAATTAGGTGTATTCACAATATTCAAACCTACTACATTGGTGGAAAATAGGTGTGTTGACCAGCCTTATGCCGTAGCTTAGGATGTAAATCGGCCCATCAACACTTTTTAGTAGGAATTTCACTTTCAAACCTTTTCCAATAGGCTAGAATTACAAATACACGAATCCTTCTGGAGATAAATCTCTCAGGGGTGCACTAGGTTCTGTTCACGTATAAACTTTTTGGGTCTTCTTGGTGTGATACAAAACAATAAAAACTACTGCAATGCTGGGATAAATCTCCATAAGAAATGGGGCATTAGATTAATTTCCACCTATAGGAATAGGTGTGGCAGCAAATTCCGCACGAGAGAGTGCCGTTTAGTACAGCGAAACGCACGGTTTTCGACCTCAGCGAATAGCAGCAACTTTTAGGTTAGCTGCACTTCGAATATGATGACTTTTTGAGAACAAATCTTATTTAGAGCGCAAGGCTCCTTTTAGGGACAGTCAACTTCATACCATCGACGTGATCATAAAAGGTTTTAGGCGTATTTCTGTCATCACATAGCAAGCCAGCTCATAGTTACCAATGCTCTGCTCTGCGGATGTCAACGTACGCCATAGCGGTCACATACATACCTGTCGTTGAGTCGTATATCTTCACAAAACCATGGTAGCGGTCGTCAGTTGTCCAATACACGTCGTAGGAATATGAGCACCCATCGGCGAAGGTGCCAAGGCACTTTATGTGTGCGTGACTGCGTGGAAAATGAGTTTGAATACAAGGAATATAGCATCTCATTAAAACGGCGAATATTGGTTTCAGTTTTGTGTTCTTTTAAGTACGATTTCTATGTGGCGAGATAGCACAGTGGTATAATCCACGGCTGCGACACCAATGTGTTGCGGGTTCGAGTCCGACCGAAGTCGACTTCAGAGCTTCTACCCAAGTGTTGGAGAGGCTCCTCCTCGCCATCTCATCCGTGTAGAAAGTGTCTTATAAAAGCCTAGAAGTCGGCAGCTACGAAATAAAAATGAAGAATATAGGCCGGGTGTAGATGACCATTGACCATAGTATGGTCGACAAACACCATGAATACAACAAACAAACAAACAAACAAACAAGCAAACATGGTAACTGAATATAAATACACGAATGTAGTACATTATTTTAGTGTCATAATTAATCTTACGTTAGTTGCGCAGATGTACCCTTCATGTTTGAAAGTGGCCGCGTATGTTACAGTAGTGCAGTGGTTCCCAACCGGGGGGGGGATTCCCCCCTTGGGGGGAATTTTGACATTTTTAGGGGGGAATCTGACTTAATTTTTTAGGGGAAATCTGGCTTTGGCATTGTTCCGGAAGATACACTGGGTTCACAAGGTTTTTAGATTTCTATGGTATAGAACTGGTAAGTAGAAATTAGTTCTTTACAATTGTGTATGTTTGTTTGACGGATTTCAAGCTAGGTGTATGTTTAAATGCCTTCCGTAGATATTACACCCCCTGATAAAGTGAGGCGCACGAGACGATTTCGTTGGGTCCGCGACAGCCTCTCGATCAAATTGCTACTAAGCAGGAAAACATAAAACCGAATTCAGCACAAGGCCGCTGGTGAAATTGTTTAACTTCTTAAGCCAACATATGAGCTAACGTGAAAAACATACCGTACCAAATCCATCGATTCAACTCAAGTCCATAGCAAGCGGACTTGGTGATTTATTTTTCGTCAGTGGCTACCCGACCGGTCAAAAACAGGTCCAGTTACTTGAGTACTTCCCAAACCTGAGTGTTATACATTCACGCAATATAGTTTTAAAATGTCTTGAAAATCGCAACTCATACATGCACGGCGTTACTCCTAATTCCGCACCAGCGCTGACGCGTTTGGCCAATGACCATCCCTACACAGTGCATATACACAGCTATTGATGGTGCTTGCTGCGAAAACGCAAGCTTTCATAGGATATAGTTTGAATTTTTAAAAGAGTCGCTCGGATTGAGGATATTTGATTATCAATTCCATTCGACTATTTCTATCTAATTGTGTTTTCCGTGCAATTGATTTAAAGAAATATATCCATAAAATTACGTACGCAGGATCGTATCGAGAGCATTTGCCACAGCCCGGGTCGGAAGCGGAGCATGATTCTTGACAGTCTGGAAGGGTGCTAACCTTGTCGAACAGCAAAAAGTCATTTTGAGGACATTTCTCTTTGCAATCATCACTCTGAATAAGGAATACATGATATACACTTTACAGAATTTCGTCGACAAAGAGTTCACAATCAGCATAAGTTTTCAGCTTACTGTGCCCAACAAAAGCCCTGCAGCAGGAAAACGCTACTCAATTATTAGCCACATACTCATTCAGTCTAAATTCCTTTTGTTTTTATACTGTACAAAAGCGGGATATTCCAGAAATTCACCGCACTATGGGCTGCGAATTAAGTTGGCATCATTTTTAGCACAAGGTTGTAATTGCAGCATGTAAGCCGGCATAACCCGTTCTTATGCATAGATGTGCTTGTATTATTTGTAACAAAATGCCAGCCAGTGAAAGTCATTTTCGCTTGTACTGTAAACTAAAAATATGGGCGTTCTAGATCTTCCAAATCAGAATAAGCATGAATAAAGATGGCGTCACGTTTTAGATTCCAATTACGGTAAACAAGCCAATTACACCCTTCGCAATGAAGCCTTATGCATAACATTGAGTGCAATCTGGAAATGAAAGCGAAGGGCGACTTATGTACGACCATGGGACGGTCATATAAAAGCTGTTCGACTAGAACAGAGGTTCTTCACCTCTACAGACCTGGTGAACATCACTACCACACTATACAATACACATCAACTACATGACTAGAGAATACTAATAGACAAAATGAACCGCGAATCAACAGCAGTGTTCATAGAACAAAATCACTAGAATGTGATATTCACACAAAACAAAAAGATAAAAAATGAACATCCACTGCACATCAGTGCGAATACATCTGCACCAGTCAGGTGTATGTCAAGACTCCATAGCGAACACCTGAGACTGGCTCAGCAAATCCCGTGATCTTGCGAACCTTGCTGGTCGGAATCGACTGGAGTAAAACTAGACGGCAATATGGATTTCGGAATTTAGTCCGAATGTCAATGCTATTCGGTTCTCCACCCAAATCTAATCTACGCGGTCGAAATTTATATCAAATTGCATTGGACATGGCGATATAGTACAGTGATGCATTCCACACAATACAAAAGGTCCGACGAACACGCAGCGAAAATGCAGCACTGTAAAACACTCACCCTGCTCTTGCACTGCGCGCAATCTTTGATTCTAGGCGCGTCACACGTCAGAGTGATGCCGGTGCATTCCGGGTGCTTGCATTGGTGGCAGTAGGTACCGCCCCACTTGGTCTGCAAATGTAGGGTGGATAATTTACATCAGTGAAGGAGTTCGTATGCTTTATACAATAATCAAGATCACTGTTTAAAAAAGCGAATTGAACAATCAAGGTAATCGGAACATATGTGTTACTGCCTGATTGGGAACTCTTCAGTGACGGCCTAGTGCAGGGGTCGCCAACACGCGGCCCGCTAGGTCATATTGTGCGGCCCACGAACTGACGTGAGATTTCGGAAAAACGCTATAAGTAAAGCATTTTGTAATGCTGAAATTGATTTCAAATATTGTTGTTGTTGTTGTTTCAAAATAAGCTATTCGATTGTGCCCAACGTCAGTTTTCCTCGCTAGCTGAAACGGCTTCGGTTATGGCAACATCATTTGATCGAGGGAGAATCAGCTGATATGAATAAACATATTGCCTTGAAGTGCAATTGCCCAGACACTGCCAATACCGACATGCTTAGAAAACGGCTTCGTGCTTCCCCACAAGATAAAGCTTTAAGGAAGAGACAGTCTTTCAGCTAGTAACGTATCTCGCTAGCCACAATACCGATTCTTTAGTCGCTGATAAGCTTTTGTCAGGTATCGTGCGCAGCTCATACTTTAAAATAAAATGAATTTGCAAACCATGATATTTCTTGTTCCAATTGTACTTCTTCAATAAAATATTACTTCTTTCGCGGTAACGATGCCCGTCACTCATAGAGAGCACAGCGTTGTACTATTGAATGTAACCTTCGATAGATCTACTTACGTAAAGTTTTTTAAACGTGGTTGCTCAACTGCGTGGCTTATGTTGTCTCAGTATTGCATTCTTGCGGCCCGCGGCCTCTACGAAATGTGAAAGTGGCCCGCGACCCGTTTTGAGTTGGCGACCCCTGACTAAAAATGTTTGCCGAACTCTGATTTACACAACAGTCGTAGCATTGGGAAAGTGTAATTCGGCTGAAGAAATTTCAAGTAGAAGTGGACGAATGGTCTAAAACAGTGGTTCCCAACCTTTTTGGATGTCGGAACGGCATTTCAAACACGTCAGTACGTATGGAGCCGCATGGAAACACTCGAGTGAGCCATTTAGAACGGAATTTTAAAGGTATAGACAGCCTACCCCAGAATCTCATCATTCAGCTAATTCAAAAGCTTGTACAATGTACATAGACTTCTATAGGTTACATATCGGTTATTTTAGCATTGATAGACCCAGATTGGTGGGAGCAATACATTGAAAAAAGCCCAAAATACATATCATTACTACATCATACTACTATGTCGTTCTGTGATAATAGCTCTTCATACATTCCAGCACTTAATGCACAAGTTTGCAGGGGGATTATACGCTGAGTAATATTGCACTTATTGCAATATATAATTGACTATGAGATGATATTTTGATGTTAGTGAAATTGTGTCGAATTTACTCTTAACAGAGACGAGATATAAAAGTATATGGCCAGCAGAACTCACGATATCTGCATGTTTGACGGGTATTCATGCATGCGTTTGACGATGGTATGCGAGAATTCTCTTTCCCGGTTTTCAGCAGCAGCATTAGACGGCTTTAGACATAACTAATGTAATATCCCTCATTTTAGCTTTCATATACAGAAATTGGGCAATAACTATACATAGCCGCGGTTAGGAATCACTGGTCAAAAACATAACCACTTGAAGTTATTGACCACCTCAGCCACTGATGCAGATTTCTCTAACTACATCCTTTCTTACCTCGTCGTCACATAGGCAAGTCTCGCACTGGCAATTGCCCCTCCCGCTGCATTTCAGCTGGCTACGATCGCCATTCTCCCGACAGTGGACTGGGTCGCAAGTGCAAGTACCGCCATCCGAATCGCGGTTAGTGTAGGGTTCGAAGCACTCGCATTTCTTGACGCCGTTGCAGTTGCTGCACCATCCCTTGTCGGGGCCTGGTAGACGCAGAAGCGGTCAGTGGGCCCAGCACAATGTTTAAAGTGCTTGAATGTGGATCGAGTATTGATTCCAATGAATCGAGTCGAGTATAGTGAGAGATAATTTTTTCGAGTGCTGAGATATGTGCGTTCTTTGCCACTCAGAGTACCGTGTCGAGATAGTGTAATGGTTATGCGTCCGACTTCTCGAGCGGTAGGTCGTGGGTCGATCCCCGGCCGGGTCATACCAAAGACTCGAAGTTTGGTATCCGCAGCTATCCTGCTAGGCGCTCAGCTATCACGGATAGCATGGAGGGGAAAACAACGGGGGCGCAGACTAGATGACCTCATGGGGCCGTATCGCAACTCCGTCGTCAAAGCATATCGATGGTGCCGGCGAAAAAGAATAGCATATCTCCTCTCTCTTATGTATGAATACTGTGTTTTGATATTCATTAGTAGGGCAAGTTTTTGCAACTTTTGCAACTTTTTTTTACAGCTTCCGGCAGCTTGCTGAATACTCGGAAGACATGTAGCATGGTGTTTTAAGCTGTCTGGAGGGTTCTTATATTGCAACCTTTTGCAACTTTTCTCCATTTTTGTCATGCAACTTTTTGTAACTTTTTCGAATTTTCATGGAACTTTTTGCAAGTTTTTACGATCTTTCATGCAACTAACTTTTTACTGTCAATATTTGGCAGTATATGTACGTAGATCGCTTGATTATTTCACTTCCGTTCAAATTTGAGGTCCTTTCTCAATTGACCGCCAAAATTATATTTTCACAGGGTCAATTTTTTCAGGCTATTGATTTTGTTGAAGTCGCCAACACCGAGTTCTGCTACAGTGCATTGGATATGGATCGGTTCGAGTATCTCATACCCTAATAATTTCAAGGAACTTGTCCATAAATGCAACTTTTCAGAGCAACTTTTCTCAAAAATAAATGCAACATTTTACTGCAACTTTTGTGAAAAATAACTGCAACTTTGCACGGATTTGACCAGTGGCGGCTCGTGACAATATCGGGTGGTGGGGCAAGGGCTGCAAGCGACTTTTTATCAAGATGACGTCACAATGGCGTTTTCCAACGTAAACAAGTAACTTAATGATGGTACGGTAACATGAATTTCCCGGCAACAGTGATTTTAACGTATGTGCCACGAGAGGTCTGCCGGTGAGCTGTGACTTGCAGTGTGGTAACTGCGTAAACGGCGTACGGAATAAAGATTCAACACGGTTCATGTTCGCACTAGACCTGACTAATTATCTGCAGAAATGGAAATTACTATAACTCGAGAGATTGCGTAAGCCTAATTGGAAAGGTCAACGAGTTCGGACACATACGCAATTGTTATCTCATAGATTGGGCGTTGGGCCTGTCATATTGAATCCAAAACATCATCCTGAAGAACTAAGAATAGCAGCCTCCGAAATTCAGTCTCGGTACAGCATAGGAGATTTTGGCCTTGAAACTGGAAACTGTAACACGACACATACGGCTTTATTACTGTCTATAGGTCTGCTGCGAAATCGCCTTTGGATAATATATTACCGAATAAATACGTGGATGAAAGCCGTAAACTTAGTACACAGTTACATGACATCATCGAGAAGTGGCCTCATGGCCCTTTTCGGTATGGTACACTGTCAAAATTAATGCGAACAGACCAACACCGAATTTTGCGTAAAATTTACTGAGGAATAGGCTGATCAGGGGATCAGCTGCCGTTAGCCGCCATCGAAAACGAAATAGCTATCGCGCTTGACAGGGGGTTGTAAGCAAATGGCTTGAAGGCCACAATTTCACGGTGAAATTGACATTGGAGAATATAATATCGAAGTAAATATTTAAAGGCAAAAATGATTATATCATATATCATATCGTTGTAGGCTAAAGTGTCAGATCGGAGCACATCTCTACCATACTCGACCTTGATAACGAAATTACTGCCCTAATCATTGAGTGTCAACCTTGAGACTTGGCACAGCGTTCGATACTAAAATCAAGACATACCGTGCAAAAGCTTATGACGGTTCTAGGTAAGGAGCATCGTTAAAATCAATAGAGACCAATACCGGCTTTGCGTATAATCTGTTAGCGATAAATGACGAGTCAGCTCTCACTCGAATCAGGAAACGAAATTACCACTAACACAGTTCAGTGAAAAACTTAAAACTTGGTACAGCATTCGGTACTAACATTAAGACTTACCGTGCCAAATGCCATAACCGATCTCAGTATTGAACATCGTCAAAATCAATGGATACCAATACCGGCTTTTGAGTAACATCTGTTTGCGATACATGACGGTTCAGCACACACTCAACTTCGGAAACGGAATTACTACCCTAAACTTTAAGTAGAAACCCTGAAACTTGGCGCAGTGTTAAATACCACCATCACGACATGACATACCAAGTTTCAAGAGTTTTCATGGTGTGAAACACCATCAAAATCAACCTATACCAGCAAAGGTCTACTAAACGCATATGACGGTAACCGAGTTTAGATATAGATACGATTGTTACATCACACCTTAGGGGCACAGAGCTATTGTGCCCCGGTTTCTCGGTAATTTTATGGATAGGAGAGACTAAATCACCGTTTCTTTATCGTGCGCGGCTTTGAGAGAATAGACAGTGAAAGCTTGTTATGAGCGCTACCGGGGCATGCCCCGGCTAGGCGTTCGCAAAGCGAAAACACAGAAGAGAATTCGATTTTCGCAGAGACTTCGCTATATATGGGCATTTACAAGCGAAAGGACAAGAAGAATACGATTTTCGCTGTGATTTCGGTATATATAGATTGGTGTGCGTCTATAAATGGTAAAGAATTGTTATTGAACAGAATTTTAGGTGGGGCAATGCCCCAGTTGCTCTATAGGACGAGCCGCCACTGGATTTGACTGCAACAAAAACTTGCCCTATTCATTAGTAATTTTGCGTTCGTCGTCAAGATACCTCTCGCGAGTACGAAAGTGGCCATCTTTGATTAACCCCTAAATAGGCTTACCATATTTTGGAAATCTAAAAAGAGGACACTTTTTCAGAAATTTGCAACTTGCAAAACCGGAGTAGAATTTTCCAAAACCGGTGAATTTTTTCCACTTTGTGATCGGTTGACTAAAAAAAAAAGGTCATCTTTCCCGCTCAGAGCTCAAAATACCGTTTTTCTCTCCACATTGCCAGGTGGATGACTAAAAAAAAAGGTCATCTTTCGCGCTCAGAGCTCAAAATACCGTTTTTCTCTCCTCATTGCCAGGTGGATGACTAAAAAAAAGGTCATCTTTTCCGCTCAGAGATCAAAATACCGTTTTTCTCTCCACATTGCCAGGTGGATGACTAAAAAAAAGAGGTCATCTTTTCGCTCAGAGCTGAAATCACGGTTTTTCACTCCGAAATACCCGCCGGAGCTTCACTTCTGTGCTAATTTGCGGCATATCACTCGCAATTTGCTCTAAATCTGACCGAAATTTTCAGAAAAGAGGACAAAAGGGTGTCCTCCGAGGACACTTTCAAAAAAGTCAAAAAAGAGGACAAATCCTCTTAAAAGAGGACGTATCGTAAGCCTACCCCTAAATGAGTGTGGGAAGTGAGTGGCGCAGTTGGATAAGCGGTAGCGTCACGTCACCAATGGCAGTGGTTCAAATCCAGGTTCGCACCAACTTCTACGTGTCGGAGGCTTCTCTGGTATAATCCAGTGTTGGGATCAAGTCACTACCTTCGAGTCACGAGTCATTTCGAGTCATTGCACATTTTGACTCGAGTCAAGTCAAGTCATTCGATTTTCGAAGGTGACTCGAGTCAAGTCAAGTCACTCGATGTTTGGAGGTGACTCGAGTCAAGTCGAGTCAAGTCAAGTCACGAGTCAAGTCACAATTCAAGTCAAGTTGCCTTTTTGAAGCATGAGGCATGATTACGTCATTGCATTTTGCTAGCTGTCTGAATTACAGATTTAGTGGTCATTGAGTCTGAACCAATGAACGAATATATAGTTAAATATACACGCAAGAAGGCGCTGTATCGCTCACATATACGTATCACTGCTGAACTACGGAAGTAATTGCACAGCCTCAGTTTATAGTTACCGGCCAAAATAGAGAATAGAGAAACGAATTGATAAGATGTACTACATGTAACATTACCCATTTACAAATTGATATGATACAATTCGAGGAGGCGCCAATGGTTGAGGAGAAGCTATATTCGAATTCGATTTCAATGAAACAAGAGGTTTAGTTAAGGTAAGAACAGAGAATAGAAATAGACATTATTTTATTGAATTATTTTACTATTCTAGTTTACGATAACGTAAGCTGTAAGTTTGGATCACTTCGTTTGCGGTCAATTTATGTGTGAGAGAACAATGGAGGCTCAGTAAAACGCACGATCATTGAATGATTGGTCGCTCTAACACAGAGGTCTCAAACACGCGGCCCGCCAGAGCATTTTGTGCGGCCCGCGACGACATTTTGAAGTTTTATTAACTTGAAAGAATATAAGGGTCACATATATCTTTTCAGGTTATAAAGTGAAAATTCCCTCTTAAATTGCTCCGAAAGCCTTGAACTATTCATCAAACTTCACCATCACATCAATTGCAAACGCTACCATGCAGTGGAACATTCACTATTTCGCTAATTTCCCATTCATGATGACAAAACAGGACCCTTAGACGATTCTAGACTGAAATTTGTGAGTTGGACCTGGACGCGACCTTTCTTAGAATTACTCAGACTCGGGCTAACTCGATGGCAAAATGAAAATGACTCGAGTGGACTTGAAGTGACTCGGAATGCCGTAAATTTGTTACAACCATGGAAGCAACAAACTAATAGCGTATCAGGGGAATAGTAATAGATCAGAAGGTCGAAGCTTGGGATTTCGCTAACCAAGTATAGTTATGGCAACCATTGGCAATCTGTTAGTTACATCTTTGGTCGCTAAACCATGTTATTAAGGCCACTTAAAGGTACCGAGTACCGTAGTGGTACCCTCCAACGATGCAACAGCAATGGGCCGTTCGGCGTTCCGACATTTCAATCACCTGGACACATTCATTAATATATTTATATTATATTTATATTTCTTTCTGCTCCTATATTGGAAGATATTTGACCATGAGATTAATAGCCTACTTATCAGAAGCATAAACGAATCCTGGATTGGAATTACAATGCTCAACTTAAAAATGTTTTGGTATCAGATAAGTCTCTATTAGCAGTCTGTTGGATTCAAAATATTCATAGTAGCTTAAAATCATAACCTGATAGCTTTTATGATGGCATCATGCATCTGTCCGCCCATATGGTGTCTATATCTTATAGTTAATATATAACAAGTACAACAACAATTCAATTCAAATAGTTATAAATGTGATGATTCTTTTCGTGCCAGGCCTAAATTTATACAAACGTAGATCACATTTTGACGATGCGTGTTTAATGTCAGTCTGCTGGATCGGCTCAGTTTCAATAGCAAAATTCATTCTCGCCACATAAGGCCTACTTGGAAAGACATAGAATACCCCTATAAATGCTGCGGCCCGCGTCGTCGTCAAAACTGGAAAAATGGCCCGCGAGCACATTTGAGTTTGAGACCTCTGCTCTAACAGGTTACACCAGCATTTCGAGAACAATCCGACCATATGCAAGATACACTGAATTTTATGGACACCGATTACTTGATGACTTGAAATTGACTCGTGAATTTTGCTTCGAGTCACGAGTCAATCCACATTTCTGATACGCCGAGTCAAGTCAAGTTAAGTCATTTTAGCCAAGTGACTCGAGTCAAGTCAAGTCATACGAAAAAGGTGACTCGAGTCCGACTCGAGTCAAGTCATGACTCGAGTCATCTCAACACTGGTATAACCTCGCCGCGATCGCAGTGTATGAGAAAGCCCAAGTGATGGTGAGCCGAGCCAGCAGTTCGACAGCAAAGGCAGAAAGTTTCGAAGGCATGTAAACGAGAGTTACCGATGATGGGAGAGCGCGAGAATAGAAGTCGTCGGTAGTATGAAGAAAGAAAGAGAGAAAGAAAGACCGCCAAAATATTGATTATAATGGAATTTCCGTGCCGGGCGCGAATGACCGTAGGCAATTGGCGCCAATGTTGTGAATAACTCGAATCATCTCCTAGATGTACGCCACCCATCGAGCAAAGCTACTTTTTGAAACTATTTCACTTATGGTACTTCTAGGTCCTTTAGTTCTAGTTCTCTACTTACACATGGAGTAGTCCTGTCATGTCTTTTAAATATCTACTTTTACTTGTAATTAGGCACATTCCCTATTTCAGGGACGGGTGACATGCGGCCCGCGAAGGGATTTTGAGCGGCCTGCAAACAGTTTTTATCCTGAACGTGAAATTATAATGTGAAAGTAGTGACAAATTTTATGCGTCACAGAATTAATCAAGTTTTCCAACCTGTGAAAGACGGTCACGAAACTATACTTGCATTGTTCGGGTCTATATAAACATTTTGGACCATGAACATTAACGAGACAAGGTTGCGTTTTATTATAACTGATGTTCACGTGCAGTCTTTACTAAGGGTTTCTACACGCGACATGCAGCCGTAGTTCATAGAACTCGTTGACAACTTTAATCGACCACAGATGTCTGATTGACTTCAATAGCTATTGTTGATAAATTCATTAAATACTGTTTTTGGTTTCCATGCTTTAAAATTAAAGTTTACAATGAATACGATTTATTCCTTGCATATGTGGATAAATACGAGATTAATGTATATATCATGTAATTCGGCCCGTCAAGTACTTCATTGTCACATATCCGTCCCGCCCCTGCCCTATTTCCACCGCGGTAGCCACGATGAGTACTTTCACAACCTCTGTTATCTGGTAACTAGATTTGAATTGAAGGACGCCTAACGAAAATAGCCACCATATACAATACATTGCGTGTACTAACCACCACACAACTTGTTTTCTTTAGTTGCGCATCCCGTAGTTTGACATTGGCAACGATTGCCGCTGTATCCGTCGGCGCAAACGCATTTTCCGCAATCGCATTGTCCGTGGCCCCTGGGATATTATTATTGAAATGGCGGGTAAAAAAAATCGTAGAAGATGCTAAGATAATATGCTAAGATATCTATGCGAACTGCACTGTAAAAGTGTAAATACACGGCTGAAATATAACTGAAATATAAATCAGCAGATTGATCCTGCAACACACGGTGCAAATCAGACTATCGGCACTTTCTCGTCCGAACTTCGCTTTGACACCCATTCCATTACGTGAAAACTATCAAACACAGCAATCCTTATAATGGTATAATCCAGGATTGAGTTGTCGTGCCCCTACAAGGCGACATTTGGTGGCACAAGTAAATATAACCGACTGCATCTCGGGGATAATCATTATTGGGGTGATTAGTTTGACATAAACAAGGAAAATTGTAACCTAAAAATATTTTTGACATATTTTGACCTTACAAAACTTAATTTTGACCTCGTGTATGTTAATTACGTGTTTTCGCACATAATCTTGTTAGAATTGTACTTCTTATCTTCATTTCTGGTTGGAACTGCCTTTCCTTACGAAGTAGTTTGGCCTGCGAAACTTTTTTGACTTAAAAACTGACAAATATTTACATGAAAAAACTTTATTTTAACGAAATTTGAAACTGATAAGAATTCCAGTAGTTGCATCACGCATTATGGTACAAACAATTAAAATCTGTTGTAGTATAACGAAAGAACTTTCGACAGCAGCCCTTGTTGGCTGACAACACTGAAATTGTGCGTACATTACTGGTGATGTAGCATGTTGCTTCCTTCTGACAATGTTGTCTACATCACCATTTTTCATCATGCGCTTCTTGATAGAAGAACCAATGCCCACGCAGTTTTGCTTCACTTAGGACAGTGCGGTACGCTGAGCATACCACCGTGTCAACCTATTTGTCTCATTTGACCGTTTGTGATTCACGATGAGCAAACAATGGGCCGTTTACGACGGTAGGCCTTTAAGTAGGCTACAAGATGTAAAATGTAAAATGATAAGTTAAACGACAGTGCAAACATCTACGATACAAACAAATGTAATTTGCAAAAGTAAACAATTTGGACAATTTTTTGACCTGACGCTACAATTTTGACAAAATGTTGAATTATTATGACACGTCAAAAAAATCGCCCTAATCATTGTAATACACGACTGGTGAGGTAGTGGTATGTGAGTCGTGTATAGGAGTGGTTATGTCACCAAAATCTGATGCCAGGACGTGCTAATGGTCTGATTTTGACTTTACGTTCTGGTGGATATTTGGTAAATACAACCATGTACGATATGTATTACAAAAGCCTAGAACGGAGGTTGGTCGTGCTGCGAATCGGCAAATCAATAATATTTCTAAAGAACATGGGTCAGAAGTACAATGGACAATGGGTAGTCGCAACCAGACTTGGACAACTACACAGAATCCTAATTGTCTAACTGAAATAATTATAGCTAAATAGCTGCAATTAGAGTTGCATTTGAAACAAACGGTGTTTTAAAACACATTGTTTAAAGCATGTTTTAATCAGTGTTTCAAACTAAGGCCTTTTAAAATGATGTGTTTCTTTCAAGTTGTAAAATTATGCCACAATTGTTTAAATATATTCCAAAAACATGTTGTATGAGTGTAACAGCTGTCCCAGCAGGGTGCCAATAATCTTCCCACGCACCCCTGCACCCAACTTCGTTTGTCCCGACCTTAATCTTATTGACAAAGTAGTCTGCGAAGCACTTGCTTTGAGAGATCGCCGAGTGTAGCGGGCGTGCTCGCGCTTCAGTCGCAGTATCGTATATAGACAAAATACAATTAGATTCCATTCACTTTGTTCTTTCTATAGCTCTTAATATATTGCAGTATGATTTGATCCTGGTAAATCTACAAGTTTCTGACCACTACTTACTACTATTTGGCTGTTTTGTTGTATTAAGGAAAGCTCCTTGGATCTGCGTGTGTGATCATGAATGCAGAGAACTAGAGCGGTCATTAGTCAGTCTGCTAGTGCGCACAACAGGAACTGTAACATCGACTCCAATCAAGCACTATACCAGCGTGTCCTGCAACAAGTCGTTGCAGCGACCGCTACCATGAGCCGACGGACAATTACCACCCAATTTAGCCGACGTATATCGATATGGGATGGTTGGAACACTCAACATAGTCGGTTCAACAGTTATAGTACAGATATTTCGTGAAAGGAGCTATATTTACCCCACAATTGAATATTCGTGACGTCACGGCTTGATAAAAAAAAAACAATAAAAATGTTTTAAATTAGGGCATTGTTTTAAACATGTTTGTTTTTAATTGATTTTTGTTTTCAATGCAACCCTAGATGCAATATAATTCTAATTGAAGTTACGAAATGTTTCTATGCTATAAATTCAATTCTAATCAAATTGTATCATATGCCATGTTGAAGAAACTGCAGAGAACGTTATTACCGAGTGTGCTACGTACGCCAACGAAAGATGTCGGCTTATGGAGCTGCCGTACTGGACTTGAGAGTATACCCTTTATCATGGAAATATACTAACTACCGATTATATATTACCTTTGCCGTGGGAATTCATAGCAAAGACAAAGAGACGATAATGAATGGTTTAGTTGACTTTATATAATTATCGCCATATCTATTCGATTAGCAACTTTACAGTAGTGACGCAAACGACCATAGTGGTTGTATGCGTCACTCAAATTGTTTTTAAACATAATATAGTGACTCAATATCAATTTTTTTACGAATTCAGTTAATCTGATTTGGAAAATATTGTTCAGTTATAAATCTAATCGGCAAAGCTGAATATCTTCTCGTTCTCCAAATCTGGTCGCACCACCATGAATTCCCAAACAGCAACATGGGCATTTGGGCAATTACCATCACTGATGTCGAGGCAGAATCTTCATCATACCAAACATTTACTTTCACTCACTCGCACTGCTGCCCGTTTCCTCCGTCCATGAAGCAAGCGGTTACGTTCACTGTTGATGAATCGCATTGACAATTCAGGCCTTGCCAGCCTGCCTCGCACTCGCATATACCGCACGTCAGATTGCCTTGGTTACTGCACAGCGTGCTGTTGGCGGCTTGGCCCGGGCAGTTGCAATCGCATATGTACTCTGAGATCGTAAAAAAGATAGGCTATTATTCTGATCTTATCAAAGCAGTCACCGCTGGGAATCAATAGGAAGTAACAGTAACGCTGTAAATGTCTACTCAAGTACAAATAGAGAGAATTACGAAAACCGAGTGGGAATGGAAATAGAAATAAAATGAGTCCGTAAAAAATTCTTACAGGTAAAAGTATAAGTGGCGTTTTAAAGTGATTAAAGTGAATATTCGAGGACTAGTTTTGCCCAAACAATTTAATGCTGTTAGGCAGGGCTGTAATGACTCGAGTCCGACTCGAGTCACGTTTATATTGTGACGCGACTTGACTCGAGTCAATTTTCAGATGCGTAAAATGACTCGACTCGAGTCAATTTGTGTATTCACTCGAATTGTATTCGAATCACTGCACATAACTCGAACCAAGTCATATGAGTCGAGACTAGGACAGCCAAGACCGACATTTCATTGTAATTTCGAAGAATAGTGAAGTCACAATTATTGGTTTTTCGTCTATCAGACATGATACTTAACAAATAGAGCCGGAAATTGTTAGGACTCGGGAAAATTACGATATTATGAACGTGAACCATTCTACATCACTAGAGCAGGGTTGAAAAAAGTTAGTCGAACCAGATTGAATTCAAAATTAAACAGTGAACATAATAACTTGCGCTCGGACTCGAGTCACGACACTATTACTCGGAATCGACCCTCTACTTACTGACTTGCACTCGGACGTGACTCGGTGGTGAATTAAAAAATGACTCGACTTGACTGGAGTCCAAACTATAAAAGTGAGATTGACTTGTGACTCGGAACCTTGTGACTTGGTTACAATTCTCCTGTTAAGTGGGAGTTGAAAGTAGTAAAAAACATAGCCATTGCATCAGTATGGTCCACTGCCGTCGTCTCGCAAAGTAGAAGTGCTTTGTTACTGGCGATTTCCATTTAGTGCTCAAATACACAGTGGTTGCGATATTCGAAGTTATATAATTTGTTACCGTCATAACGAGCCTACATCGCCCAGTTTTAATGTTAATTTACAAAATATCAAGTAGAAAAAATATAACCTGGACATTTAATCTGGGCAAACCATCCTCAATTTTATGTCAAGTTTATAGACCAGGTGTTACCAACCTGGGGACTATGAGCCCTTCTCACGGGCCATGAAAAAATGTAAAATTATATTTCCAGGGTTGTAACCAAGTCACAAAGTTCCGAGTCACAAGTTAATCTCAATCTTATAGTTTTAACTCCAGACAAGTCAGTCATTTTTAATTCACCACCGAGACAAGTCCGTGTGCAAGTCAGTGAGTGGATTGTCGACTCCGAGTCAGAGTCCAAGTAATTGTGTCACTGTTAAGTTTTGAGTTCAATCCTGTTTCACCCACTTTTTTAATTCTGCCTGAGTGATATAGAAGTGCTCGCATTCATAATATCATAATTTTCCCCAGTTCTAACAGTCTCTGGCCCGATTTTCTAAGTAACAGGACAGACATACGAAATACCAATAATGTGGTGACTTTACTATTCTTCGAAGTTACAATGAAATGTCTCTTGGCTGTCCTAGTCTCGAGTCATATGACTTGGTTCGAGTCATGCACATTGACTCGAGTACAAGTCGATTCAATACACGAATTGACTCTAGTCCGTTCGAGTCATTTTACGCATTTGAAAAATCGTTCCGAAAAATCGTGACTCGAGTCATTACAACCCTGTGTACCTCTATTTATTGATCATCCCTCTCTGCACTCACTATAATTTATACACGAGGTCTTTAATAACATGATGTTGTATCAATTTTTCCGATGGTTTGAAAACAATAGGTGGCCATTGAGTTTTTCCAATTTCGAACGGGGGCCACGATGTAGAAAAGGTTGGCAACTCATGCTATAGACACTATAGTGTCATCAACATGGTGTCGCTTGGGTGTGAGGATGTGACATATGCAAACGATATTATCAGCACTCACCCAGATCTATTGTGACTACATCAGTAAGAGAGCTCGATGTTAGATTGATTTGGTGCGATCCCTCCATGCACTCGTTGGTCGTAAAGCTCAATTCGAACGTTACCTGAAAAGCAACACCACACGTAAGTGGCAAGATAGCTTAGTGTAGGGTTACCATACGTCCTATTTTAAGACGATTTGTCCTCTTTTTTGACTTTTTTGTGAGTGTCCTTGGGGGACGCCCAAATGTCCTCTTTTTTGAGAATTCAGGGTAAATATAGGGTATAATTCCAGTGAGATACAGTAAATCAGCTCTGAAGTAACGCTCCGGCGACTATTTCAGGAGCTGAGGCGGAAAGTTGACCTTTTTTAGAATTGAAGAAAAGTGTCAATATCTTATACCGAGTCGGAAAAATGACCCTTTTTTACTCAACCAATCACAAAGTCGGGGAAAATTTACTATTTTTCCGGATTTTTCTCCAGAATTGTAAGTCGGAAAATTTTGAAAATGTGTACTTCTTTCACATTTCCAAAGTATGGTAACCCTAGCGTAGTGGTAGAATCCACGGCTGCAACACCACTGAATTTTGGGTTCGAGTCCGACCGAGGCCGAGTCCAAAATTCCTACCTAAGTGTTGAAGGTTCATCTAGGCCCCTACTCGCCATCTCATCCGTGGAAGCGGTGTCTCAAAAAGTCTAGAAGTGGGCCGTGCTACAAGATGGCAGCTTCGGAATCAAAAACAAGGAATATCGGCCTCGTGTAAATGACCATCGTAGTCGACAAACACCATAAATAGCACAAACAAACAACAGCGGATGTACTCTACGCAATAAAGTATGAAGGTGCAACTTCTGTCTATTAAAATGAAGCAATCATCTATTGCCAAGAATGAGTTCTCTATGGGAATTTTATGAGCCTTCATCACATGGATTTATCTAGGCTTACCATACACTTTGTCAGAAATTTTGGACTTGCAAAACCGGAGAAGAATTCTCAAAAACCGGTGAATTTTTCCCACTTTGTGATCGGTTGACTAAAAAAAGTCATATTTTCCGCTCAGAGCTCAAAATACCGTTTTTCTCGCCACGTTGCCGGGTGGTTGACTAAAAAAAAGGTCACCTTTCCGCTCAGAGCTAAATTCACCGTTTTTCCCTCCGAAATACCCGCCGGAGCTTCACTTCTGTGCTAATTTGCGGCATATCACTCGCAATTTGCTCTGAATCTGACCTAAATTTTCAAATAAGAGGACAAAATCTCAAAAAAGAGGACAAAAGGGCCGTCCTCCGAGGACACTTTCAACAAAGTCGAAAAAGAGGACAAATCCTCTTAAAAGAGGACGTATGGTAAGCCTAGATTTATCTCACTGTTGGATTCGGCAGTATTGATGTTTCGGGTGAACAGGAAAAGTTATATTTGATTCAGTGTCTTATTGTCACAGTTGGGTCTATACTGAGATCTTCTTTATTTTATTGTTGCTAAACATTGACGATAGTGTTGTCTCGAAGAGGTTAAAACAAACACATAAATATCACAATATAACGTTTAAAGGATGTGACTAATCAGAAATACCTCTTGCATCAGTCATCGTCACATGACCACGCGTAATTATCCCAGATAGCTAAGAAGGGGAAATTTTGACACTCTGGGTTATTTCAACGACAAAGACGTGCCAATATATCTTAGTGATCAACTGCAAAAATTACCAAGAAGATTTAGCCTACGATATCTACAGTAAAAACCTCCTTCAAAATGGACCGAATATCAGTACAGTGCTCATCACGGTACACCACGTAATGTAGGCTATGATCGCATGTAAGAAGGTAGTATCGGGTTGTCGCAACGTGCTGTAATTGTTACAAAAAGCCGCCAACTACCGGATGTGTAGTAATCTAGTATATAGGCAAACAATAGGGCACGCACTGTGGTGGTGTGAATGCTATATTGATGCCTTATTAATGGCGAAATGGGATAGCGCACACGGTTTCAGTGTATGTTGATAGTAGATGTGGATATACAATTGGCAGGTTCAAAGCTTATCATGCAGTTTGACCTCTTCAACCTAATTTTACTTTCAACCCGATTTAACTGCTGCAATGATTCGAATCGATTCGTGAGAGCAGTTCTTCCCCGTTACTGCAAATCAGTGGTGGCTCGTCCTATAGGGCAACTGGGACATTGCCCCAGCTAAAATTCTGTTCAATAACAATTATTTAATAAAATATTCATCTTTATTCCCGAAGCTTTTCGGCTGACCCTCGTCAGGGGAATATCGTCAGCAATAATGCGAGAATTCGAATAACTATGTTCAGCAACAATATATATCGCTAATTATGACGGCACACAGAAAATATACCAAGTTAGGAAAACGAGAGAACTGAAGCGTTGGCATGTTTGCCAATAGAAGACTTTTTGACACATGGCCTGGTTATGTTGTAGAACAAGCGGATTGTTATGCTGCGATTTCGAGATATATGATTTGACAGACGGTGGGATGTGTTCTTTAATTCGGTCCTGCAACCGTTTGGAAGTTCTCCCTACGTACCGACAATCGCAGTGGCACTTGAATTCATAAATGACGTTACTTTGTTGTAAAGCCGGAAGAACGTTGACACGTTCGTGATCTTCAATAATGAATCTGACTGTGGTTTATAGGAAGCCCACGTTTTCGGGTCATTACCTTCGATGGAGCTCTTTCAGTCCAAAAAGTCGTAAAATCAATTTAATCGGCACCTTGGTCCACCGGGCGTTGATGATTTGTTCCGAGGTCAAATTGAATAGTGAACTTGATTTTATCCGTAAAATTTTCATTGACAACGGATACCCTGAGTATGTCATCAAGCGGACAATAAATAATAAGTGTTAAGTCATCGGAATGATACCAAACCAAATGAAACCCACGAAGAAGTCTCTCGTGAAAATAGGGATGTGTACATTCATCTACCTTGGATTGGCCCGGTTTCTTATCGATTTGAGAAACAGATAACTTCAGCAGTCCATCGCTGTTATCCAGCGGTGAAAACCAATGTTGTTTTTACCACGATACCAATGTTTCCTGCAGTCCGAAAGGACGTTCTCCCGGCTTTACAGCAAAGTAACGTCATTTATGAATTCAAGTGCCACTGCGATTGTCAGTACGTAGGGAGAACTTCCAAACGGTTGCAGGACCGAATTAAAGAACACATCCCACCGTCTGTCAAATCATATATCTCGAAATCGCAGCATAACAATCCGCTTGTTCTAGAACATAACCAGGCCATGAGTCAAAAATCTTCTATTGGCAAACATTTACTAGAAAATCATACATGTGCTGCTAACTACCACGAGGACATGTTCTCTGTATTGGCTAAGGGTCGCAATTTATTTCATTTGTCTGTTCTTGAGTCCACCATCATCACTATGAGTAAACCTAGTTTATGCCAACAGAAAGAATATGTGTATCATTTGAAAATCGCGCATTAACTTGTTTGGCTTCGCTATCTCCATGCCAACGTTTCAGTTCTCTCGTTTTCCTAACTTTGTATATTTTCTGTGTGACGTCATAATTAGCGATATATATTGTTGCTGAACATAGTTATTCGAATTCTCGCATTATTGCTGACGATATTCCCCTGACGAGGGTCAGCCGAAAAGCTTCGGGAATAAATATGAATATTTTATTCAAATGTGTTATGAAGTTCTGTACTCCTAAGCGTCTCTTTGTGAACAATTATTTATCATTTATAGACGCACAGCAATCAATATATCCCGAAGTCACAGCGAAAATCGCATTCTTCTTGGGCTTTGGCTTGTAAATGCCCATTATCGAAGTCTCTGCGAAAATCGTTTCTTCCGTGTTTTCGCTTTGCGAATGCCTAGCCGGGGCATGCCCCGGTAGCGCTCAAAACAAGCTTTCACTGTCTATTCTCTCAAAGCCGCGCACAATTAAGAAACGGTGATTTACTCTCTACTATTCATAAATTTACCGAGCAGGTGGGGCAACATAGCCTTGTTGCCCTTAAGGTGTGATGTAACAATCGTATCTATATCTGAACTCGGTTAACTTAAATATGCGTTGAGTCGACCTTTGTTGTGTAGGTCGATTTTGATGGTGTTTCACACCATGATAATTCATGAAACTTGGTTTGTTATGTCGTGATGGTGGTATTCAACACTTCTCCAAGTTTTAGGGTTTCTACTTAAAGATTAGGGTAGTAATTCCTATTCCGAAGTTGAGTGTGTGCTGATCCGTCATGTATCGCAAACAGATTTTACTCAAAAGCCGGTATTGGTATCCATTGATTTTGACGATGTTCCATACCGAGATCGGTCATGACATTTGGCACGGTAAGTCTTAATGTTAGTATCGAACGCTGTACCAAGTTTTAAGTTTGTCACTGACTATGTTAGTGGTAATTCCGTTTCCTAAGTCGAGTGAGAGTTAACTCGTCATTTATCGCTAACAGATTTTACGCAAAGCTGGTATTGGTCTCTATTGATTTTAACGATGCTCCTTATACCTAGATCCGTCATGAGCTTTTGCACGGTATGTCTTGATTTCAGTATCGAACGCTGTGCCAAGTCTCGAGGTTGACACTCAATGATTAGGGCAGCAATTTTGTTATCAAGGCCGAGTATGGTGGAGATATGCGCTGATCTGACACTTTAGCCTACCTAACGAACGCATTGCGGATTTCACGCACAAGCCGGTGTATCTGTGCTAACGTTAACTGTGTTCCATACTGAGATAGGTGATGAGATGATGATATCATGAAACAGTGTACTAACATTCTCGGTTTGCATTTAAATATTTACTTTTATTTTATATTCTCCAATGTCTTGGCCTTCAAGCCATTTGCTGCTAATAGTTGTTTGATTATCGGTGTGAATTATAGTCTCGATTGGTCGTATCGCAGCATGCGAAAACTGTAGTACCAAGCTACCCACGCCAGTGGAAATACCCACGCCAGTGGAAATACCACTTCCGTGCAGTCGTGATAAACCCACATTATCGCGAAGTGGAAGGAGATGGGCATGGTCGAAAAACTCTCAAAATATCTTTAATGTGGCGTGGAACTGGCATATAAGGTACACATTTGAGCTTTCCGCATTACCCGTAAACGTTTCTGGCGTGCCAAGGAGTCATACGCGATCACCAGACTCGGTTCCAAGCCTGATACTCGGGCCGTGTTATTTTTGGCATATTTAGGGAGGAATTCTGGCGTCGATGTCGATCGGACTCGAATCCGCAGCCTATTGGCGTTGCAGCTGTGAATTATACCACTACGCTATCTCGCCACTCCTATCAGCACTGTTGATACATACAGTATTTTATTTCATTTGCCAGTTACTTCCATGCCATAGCCTATCTGTAAGACCTCGATTGTCCTCTATTTCTCTTGGTACGTAGCGCGAAAAGCCTCTAGATCTGATTAGTAGCAGTTTTCTAATAAGCGCAACTGCGTGTTACAACCAGAGACGCAACAGCCGATTACAATGCCATGGTAATCAACAATTTAAATTTCAATACAATCAATTAGGGATGGTGTGAACGTGAGGTTCACGTTCGTGTTCTGTGTGTGAACCTCGGAAATTTAGAGGTTCGCGTTCACAACAGAACCTTGGTAGGTTCTGCACTGTGAACCTTTTTGGTAAATTGTAATTTGCACTTCATTATAAGATCTTTGGTTCAAGTTTATTGCATTTCAACTGCGGGTCACTCTATGCATGGCGCTTGCAGCATAAAAAATTAACACTAAACGAGCATGTACTATGACAACCTTAAAAGTTTTACTTGTTTTTTGTTACCGAAAATTTCTCGAAATATTCAGCTTTCCGTTTTGAATATTTAGTGACCCTCCGCTGTGAGCTTGACCCGCAATCACACAACATCACGAGCGATATACGTAGTCAGCCAATGATGCTTATTCAACCAATCAATGACATTGATATCGTTTTCTGATGTAAAATATCGAGCGGGCGTACGGGGTCAATCTTGACTTCATATCTTTACTGTATCATTAAAACCAAATTCGTTCGATTAAGATGCTGGCTACTGCTATATAACTTGTTGTTTATGGTATCAGTAGCGAGTATAGAAACCCGTCTTACACTCTGCTCAACATCAATGTAGCAATACTCAGACTCCGAACACATTGTCCGGTCTGGCTAAGACCTTTGAGGCGTAAGCTTATATTTCATGGTACGTCCTCGTCGAAATTGTTGGCAAAGCGACGGAATGTATTGATTTTATGAGATTATTATATCCTTTGATAACCGCGGTTGATACATTTAGCGACGTTTAAAACGCCAATATGTACTTCAGCAATGCGACATTATGTGGCCCGAGTCTTCGCTAGGTATCGTGTACATTAATATAGGCTATCACTTCATTGAAAGATAGGGTTGGAATTAGCAATATGACGTCACGAGGTTCACGTTCGTGTTCACACAGAACCTTTCAAAAAGGTTCGCGTTCACACGAACCCGAACCTTTCAGAGGTTCACACCATCTCTACAATCAATGTCAAACGCACCTCGTCTCCAATGGCTATGTTGTTACAGTCCATGTCCCCGTCGACAATGACACCGGACGAACAGTACGTTCTCGAAGAATACGTCACGTGACTAGGAATGCTGCTGGTGCGCACCACGAGTCTTCCCTTAATTTTCTGAAATAAAGCGGTCACAAATATAGGGATTTCCAGTTTGGTGTAAAACAGAAGCAGTGGTAGGATAGTAGATATCTCATACGCCGACCAACATACATCCATTGTCCATAAGATACTGAGGTGAGTTGAGCTCCACGGTTGATGAGACACTGAACTCATTTAGAGTCGGATTTACCAATGCGTAGTAGCAAAGGGATAGCTTATTCAATTGGCCCTTTGTTATTTCATATCTCATCATCACTACATGTTGATGTTGTATGTCGCAACGTTACAATTGATACTACAGAGTGGCTTTGTATTGTTTCGCAATAGAGACGGTAGTTTTACTGCGTTGGGATTGTCGGATTGTTAGCTAACAATCGGCGACACAGATAAATTTGGGCCTCACAATGTATAGTTTTTTGCCGTCCTGGTTTGTAACAACTCCGAACTTTACATTCGGAGTAAATTTAAAGGGGGTTCTGGTACTCATACATTATCATCATTTGAATCCCAGAATCAGCGAGACAATAGCCTTCTATTAATACCATAGTTATGATAAATTATGAGTTGTTTACGATGAATTGGGCTACCGCAAGTGACGCTTTGCTCCTCCGTCCTTCACCTCTCGCCCTATATTTTTGTACGGTAAATATGGTAATTGAGGAATTGTGAATGTTTAACTTAAAATATACAGTCATACGAGACAAGTATTAGAATTTTTGAATTTGTAATTCAAATCGCGAAATCCGTCATGCCACCACAAAATGATCCTTTGACGTATGTGCTGTGCATTTGGCATGGCACACAAAACCGTGTGACACTTGCACGTGTTCGGTTGTCTTGATGTCAGAGATGGTGTTGGGATTAAAAAATCTCAAGTTGAAGTGTCCCTTAGTAAAGTGTCTTATTCACAAATGCTCAACTACCGCCAGCACTGCGTGATAAAATATGAAGCATACGACTTACCTCGTAGGCATCAGCGATGAGAGACACAATATTGTTTGAGTCGCTGGCGAGCTGCGAAACTTCCCCAAGCTCTTTCAGTACGTTGGGTATGTCCTAAAGGTCAGGTATGCATATGTCAACAGCAGAGGCGGTCAAACTCAAGTGCATGTTGACGAAACGACATGAATTCCGACTATTACAAGTGATTTACCTGACATGCGGAACTTACTTCGGGCATAAATAGCAAATAAAGGGTATTATGAAGAGTATTCACTATTCAGGTAGTATCGAAATGTATATTTGATCGATCTATTGAATTAGTAGAGGTAACTCCGTTAATTTCTGCTACTGCAAGCAGAAGTAGCGATTACTAACACATGACAAACAATGTTCCCTCTAAGCTGCACACGTACGCAAATGCGCAGTGCTGACACAGTCTTTGGGCACAGAAAATCTTAGTTGCGCACAAAAAATCTGAACAGATGACCTTATTTTAGTCGCTACGCACTGTTGTCCAAGGTTCTGCGCAGTGAGTTGGTGAGTGCGCGCAGACTCGTCAAAAATTAGAGGGAGCATCGATGACAAAACTTCTTCTTGTGACGTAACCTTTTTGGACTCGCGGCAAAATAGTTCGCGGCACACTAGCACATAAGGATTTTGAAGCCCGGAGGTTTGTCAGAAAAGTGTCTATGCTTTTTCATAAAGTTGCCATTCAATTTCCTTGGCAAAATAGCTTCATGTGACAATCTTGCATGACAGAAAAGACAATCTAGTCATTCTAGTGCATTCATCATCACATCAAGTGATGTCCATATTCAGATAACTGTCGCTATATAAGCATGCTCTCTATGTTTATTTTCTGATGCACCGCCACTTCCGAAATCTCTTTTTTTTCACTACCGCAATGATCGTCACCGCTTGATTTCTTTTCTTTCAAAATAAACTTTGCCATTATATTATTTCCAAACGTAGCGTTAGTAAAGCGACCCTCACATAGCATACCAAACCCTGAAAAAGTTCGTCGTATTTCTCAGGCCAGATTAGCGGTAATACGTAACTACAACAAGCAGAGCGTATTCAGACGAAAGTAAAGAGGGGCTACTCTAAATTACCAAAGATTTACGGCGTCACAGAAACTTCGGACTGCGCTTAGACCTTATGACGTACCATATGACGTGTTTGACCATAAACTCTGTACACTTCCGCATTGTCGATGTAATTGACTATCGTACCGAAGAGACCACGCTAAATCGCTACTGACGAATACAGAGGCATATGCAGGAATAGCAAACGCATTTCCACACAGATCCTGTAGCACGCGTGAGGATAGACAGCTCCCGATAGTTCAATTCTCAAATTCGTCGCCGGTAACATAACGTTTCGCTACAAGTAAGGTTGCATTTAAAACAAACGGTGTTTTGAAACATTCTGTTTAAAACATGATTTAAACAGGGTTTTAAACAAAGGCCTTAAAAATAAATCTGTTTCATTCAAGTTGTAAAATTATGTCATAATTGTGTAAATACATCCCAAGAAACATGTTGTATGAACCTACGGACAATTACCATCCGATATAGTCGATGTATATCGATATGGAATGGTTCGAACCCTCAAGACAGTCGGTTCAACAGTAATAGTACAGATCTTTCGTCAAAGGAGCCATAATTAACCTGTATTTTCAATTGTCAATGTAAATCCACTATGATGCCACAAACTGATATTCGTGACGTCATAGCTTTAAAAATCAAATGTAAAACAACAACAAAAGATGTTTTAAACAAGGGCTTTGGTTTAAACATGTTTGTTTCAAAATGATTTTTGTTGTAAATGCAACTCTAGCTACAAGCCTAGATTTTAACGGCAGTTTCTGCACGTTACAGCCTAGCAATCACAATGTAGATGGTTGTGTTTTCAATTAGAATTTGAAAACGTGAGCATCACTTCCAAAATAGTTCATTTCTCACTAGTGATTGAGAAGACGATGAGGATTTGAAAATTGCACTGCCATACAGACGTCGCCAAGCCTGCTATTCTCTGCGTATTGTGCAAAAGTTAATTCAGTCTTCAAGGCATGCGACATCACGGGTAAAGCGAATCGACGGGGACCAGTGCAAATGTACAAACTTAACATCGAGTGCGATTCAGATTCATTGATCGTTTGTCAAGCACTAGAATTATTTTGGGTAATTTCTAAATTTCGTAGAAAGCTCTGGCGGTACCTTTGCGAGACGCGGCAAAACGATTGGGAACCACTGCTATTCAAACTAGAAAGTGTAACCATGCATATAGTGTCGACTAAAACCAATGTTAGTAGAAGTAAAATTAGTGTAAAATCATCACCACTTGCGTAAGAGCTGAAAGCAGTCATAATCCGCCCGAAAACTTCGAAAAGTTAGTGGTAATGCGTTATCGATCACCTCTGGTAAACAGTAAATTAGGAATGTGCATATCCAGTAATACATACCTGGTACAAGGGCAACACGTCATCGGTCACGGCGAAGATTGTGATGATCTTGTGTTCGGTGAACGCCTGCTTCAGCTGGCCGAGAGATGGATAATCCAAGGTCTTGCTTTTAGAGTACACGACTGCATCCGGAAGATATGTGTTGAAGCCCTTTACAAAAATTCGAAGGCTGTCAGATCGTTGGTAAAATAGGAAAATCATAAGAGACATTGCAAAGAAGGGTTAGTATATATATATATAGGGACTGTGCGAACCTCTGAAAGGTTCGGGTTCGTGTGAACGCGAACTTTTTTGAAAGGTTCTGTGTGAATGCGAACGTGAACCGCATGACGTCACGTGACGTCATATTGCTAATTCAAACCCTACATTTCAGTGAAGTGATATATATTAATGTACACGACACCTAGCGACGACTCGAGCCACATAATGCCGCAATGCTGAAGTAGGCCTACATACTGAATTTTTAAACGTCCCAAATGTATCAACTGGAGCAATAAAATCATATATCAACTGGAGCAATGAAATCATATAATAATTCCATAAAATCAATATTTTCCGCCCTTTGCCAACAATTTCAACGAGGACTTGCAAGGGAATATAAGCTTAAGCAATCATGGTGTAGGCCAGACCGGACAATGTATTCGGCGTATGAGTGCTGTTACGTTGATATTGAGCAGCGTGTGAATCGGGTTTACCCCATTAACGCGTTATACAGCAATAGGCAACACCCCAATCGCACGGATTTGGTGTTTATGATACAATGAACATGTGAAATTGAGATGGACCCAGTACGCTTGCTAGATTTTTTACATCAGTCAACGATATCAAATTTATTGATCGGTTAAATAAGTATCATTCGCTGACTACCTACATATAACGTATATTTCGTTCATGATGTGTGATTGCGCGTCAGGCTCACAGCAGAGAGTCACCAAATATTCACAAATAGAAAGCTGGATATTTTGAGCAATCTTTTGTAACAAAACGGGTTAAATTTTTGAGATTGTCATCATGCGATCGTTTAGTGTTGATTTCTTATGCTTCCAGCGCCATGCAAGAGCGACCTGCAGTTGAAATGCGATAAATTTCAACTAAAGATGTTATAATGACGTGAAATTTGTAATATATGAAAAAGGTTCACAGTGCAGAGCCTACCAAGTTTCGTTTGTGAACGTGAACCTCTAAATTTCCGAGGTTCACACACAGAACGGGAACGCGAACCTCACGTTCACACCATCCCTAATATCAACGTTGTCTAAAACTGATTTGCATTTTCGGGTCGGCCTTAAAAATATTGCGGGCTTTATTGAGGCCGCATACCTGTACGGCAAAATCGAGCGCCTCAGTGATTCGATTATTTTTAATCTAGTATCATGCTTCGATTCGATTCGATTCGAGTGCAGTATTCGAGTCTTACTCATTATGACGCCAATATAGTCTGAATGATGCGGAAAATCTAATATATACTAGTGGGCCATATGATGTTTTTTCAGTGGGACATATAGAGCTTGCATCACATGTCGCTGATTTCGGAAATCATATTAATATAATACAGAAGGGCTTCAAATTCCCGCATCATATCCAGAAATCTGCGAAAATTGGATTGTTAAGATCCATTCTTTCGCCACAGCGTGATTGCGTGAATCAGACAGTTCATCGTTGTTGAACATAATATTGTCCAAACAGCGCTACAGATTTCATATTGTAACTGACACACGCCGTCGCTCACATCGAAAGCAAGCCACGGCAACGGCATTCGAGCAAATTTACGTTTTATGTATTCACTGCGCTGTTGAAACCCGGTGTTTTTCATTGAACGTTAACGTTATCGGGCCAACGCAATTTTGAACTAAATTAGTTCGTCATAAGCAGGACAAGGTCGTTAGATGAAGGGCAAAATTCTCGGACTTGGATATGCAATTTCTAATCATTGACAGCGTAAAAGAAAATGGAGTTACGCCAACTCCGCGCATCTTTAACGGATATTATCCCCGTTTGGCGCGCAGCATTGCCGTGATAGCACGGAGGGATGGTGCAAAACTAAGAAAGTCTTACAATGCTGTTTACGTATCTGCCATGTACACTCGTACATGAACTCATGGACTCATGGACGATATGCGTATGCACAGATCGTGTGTAGGTAGATATTATATCATGAGCAATGTTCCCTCTAATTCTTTACGAGTCTGCGCGCACTCACCGACTCACTGCGCGGTATCTTGGACCTCAGTGCGTAACTACTAAAAAAAGGTCATCACGGCGGATTTTTTCTGCGCAGCTCAGATTTTCTGTTCGCGGAGACCGTGTCCCCAATGCGCAATTGCGCACGCGCGCTGCTTAGATGGGACATTGATCACGAGTCGGTGTATGTGCCTCCAAAACAATAAGTGACAAAAATATACTACGTCCTATTCCTATATATATATATAGTTATACCTTTTCAAGGTGACACTTCATATCGTTCGCTTCGAGAATGGCCGCCAGCTTTCCGTCCATCGCAATGTGAGGCGTGGCGTCCGTCGTGAGTAAGATCACTCTCGTAGATCCCGTGCGCCATTTGATGAACTAAATAGAGACAATTCGGTACTTGGAATCAATTTATGGAATTCGATTTGCGAGTCGTAGTATAGATTACTAACCTACGGATGGATACGCAACTCCCGCAAAGTCTGTCGATACGGTCGGGCAAGCAGTTACTCCCGTGACTGGGCAATCTAAAGCAGCATAATTGGTAGTGCTTTAACTGCCGACCAGAGCGCTGAAAATTAATACAACTGGTCTTAATCGAAAGCTGGTGTCGCACTGATTCCGACAATACAAATTAAAATTTTGTGACAGCAATGGAACCACCTCAAAACAGCCCTCAAATTCTGAATATCGGCGTTTCTCCGAACAATCGCTTGACGGAATTGTCGGTTGTTATTTTGATTACGTAGCGGCGCTGCCATTGTTGGAACAATGACGATTTTCAGACTTTGCGGGCTGTTTGGGGTCGTTCCATTGCCCTTACAAGATTTTAATTTGTATTTTCGGAATCAGTGCGACACTAGCTTTCGATTAAAGCCAGTTATATTCAAATTCAGCGCTCTGGTCGAAGGCTACAGCACTACCAATTACGCTACTCATAGATTGCTCACTCGCTCAGCAATACGAGACACTGCTTGCCCAAGCGGAACCACCATGAGTTGCGTATCTTTAAGAAGGTTAGTAATCTATAGTCGTAGTAAAACTCGTGACGAGACACACTGAGAGAGGAGAGGTAGTCACTGGTTTGTTTGTTTTGATGTACATGGTGATTCGACTACATTGGTCATTTTACACCAGGTCGACACACTTTATTTTTGATTCCATATTCACCGACTTTTAGCACGGCCCACATCTAGGCTTTTCATAAGACACCGCTTTTGCGGATCACGTGGCGAGGAGAAGCCTAGATAAGTCTACCTAGATAAGTCGACCTCGATAAGTCGACCTCGGTCGGACTCGAACCCGCGACCCATTGGTGTTGCAGCTGTGGATTATACCACTACGCTATCTCGCCACGACTACATTGGTCATTTTACACCAGGTCGATACACTTTATTTTTGATTCCATATTCACCGACTTTTAGCACGGCCCACATCTAGGCTTTTCATAAGACACCGCTTTTGCGGATCACGTGGCGAGGAGAAGCCTAGATAAGTCTACCTAGATAAGTCTACCTAGATAAGTCGACCTCGGTCGGACTCGAACCCGCGACCCATTGGTGTTGCAGCTGTGGATTATACCACTACGCTATCTCGCCACGCAGGTTACGAATGGTCTGTAACGATGTACTCTTACTATTTGATAGTACTTAAATAGATTTCGCCTACTTGTAGTACTTACTCAAGCGACCATGTATGCAGACTATACTTTCACTTCAAAATAACAGTTCTTCAGGCAGACCTACTTACTTTTTCGCTCTCCGGCTATTGGAAAGTAGAAATGTGCTTTGGGTCATATGAATCGGGCGAAATAACCCTTGTATGACGATAACTGAATACAGTGGTTCTCAACCTTTTTTTTTTAGACACGCCCCCCTTTATGATAGTGAAAAATCTCGCGCCACCCTTATCGTCATATTACAAAATCTAACCGGGATGCTGGCAACTCCTACAATTTGTTCGATTGCATGGAAGGTTATGACTGCTGATGAGAGAATTCAAAAATATAAAATCCGGTCTATATATAGAGAAAGACGCGTGAAGTGGAGGCAAATCGCACAGAGCGCGAATTTTTTTTCAGTTGACCGCTTCTTCGCGCCCCCCTTCAGATGCTTTCACGCCCCCCCAACAGTGGTGTGCCCCCCAGGTTGAGAACCACTGACTGAATATGTCCTCACAAAATACACCTATATTTCCTCCACCAGTAACAGAATATGTGATATTGTCTTCATGAAAATCTAACAGTGCTTCGTCACTGACCGCACCAGATTTCATAAGCTTTGAGAGTTTTTTCAGCGGGTGATCGACTCGCAAAAATTGGGTATGCAAATCAGTTTGACCGACGAGAAGACGCTATGAAAAATCGACGTGAGCTATTCCTATAAAATTTATACCTCTTCGCAGACTGCAATTTGCATGAGTGCGTCGAAGGATCCTTCTGGTATGTCGATATTGCCAGACACCGTAGTCGCTTCAACCGCGTTCTGGAACTCTGTGGCGTTACCCGTGATTGCGAGTTGGTGACGAAATCCGAAGGGTGGAGCGCACGACGTTACGTTCACTCCCCCCGCGCACGGGTTTTGCAGTCTAGAAATGAAATTGCACCCATTTCTGTATGTGCAATATGACAGTACACTGATATAATAATCGGTTATCTGACGGGTTCTGGACCTGGGGTCTGCTACGCCATGCTATCATGGCCAAAGTGATAAACATCCATCTATAAGCGATTCGTAACCTTGATGTCAGTACTAAATGCCGCAATGCGACTCTACACTGCAATGTTCCCTCTAATTTTTGACGAGTCTGCGCACACTCACCAACTCACTGCGCAGACCCTTGGACAACAGTGCGTAACGACCAAAAAAGGTCATTACTTCGGATTTTTTGTGCGCAACTTCGATTTTCTGTGCGCAGAGACCGTGTCAACACTGCGCATTTGCGCACGTGCGCAGCTTAGAGGGAACATTGCTCAACAGCAGGGGCGGGCAACTTCTCCGTCCGGCGGGCCGGATAGGGGAACATGAAGGTAAGGCGGACCGGATTCTGAAATTTTTATGAGTTCAGGGAAGCTCCCCCGTGGGAACGCGACACAGATCCGTCCATCCTACCCTGCGCTACCTTTTGTATAAACAATTCAGAGACGTACACATTCTTGCAGTTGCGTACTATACCTGGTATTGGGAGACCGATTCACGGGCGAGCTAAAATCGGTGATATGAAATCATTGTGTATGTGGCTTATAGTAACGCCGCTTATAGTCTGACATCTGCCCAAAAATATTGTACTATTTATAGACACTACGAATATTCTCGAAAAATTTCGGAATGGTATGAACCCATTCACCCCTGGTTACGCCTGTGCGGTGAACATCAGTTGTATTGGAACGTAGCCTTGTTTTGCTAATAATATTCATTGTCCAAAATGTTTGCGCCTAAATGCCTGTAGACGCGGCCACATCATCACTTAAAACCGCAATCTGTCGACGGACAAAATCCTGTCGCGGGTCGTAGTTGCCGGTCCTGCTCTACAGCATCAAATATTTCAGCGTGTTTTGTCAAAAAGAGTACCGCTCCTTAGCGAACTGACACATCTAACGTGGCCCAATCACTAATTACTTGGGACGTAAAATTGTGATATGTTTACAAACCTCCCACGAAACTTTCCAATGAGAGCATTGTCCTAAGCATATATACAAAAAAGAGTAATTCACTAACCGGCTAATCGATACAATATACAAATAGGATTGCATTTAAAACAAACAGTATTTCAAAACACCATGTTTTAAACAGTGTTTTAAAAAAAAGGCCTTTAAAAAATTGTGATTTTTTAAGATGTAAAATTATGCCATAATTGTGTAAATACTTTATACAAAAAACATGTTGTATGAGCCTACGGACAATTACCACCCGATGTAGCCGACGTATCGATATGGGATGGTTGGCACCCTCAAAATAGTCGGTTCAACAGCAATAGTATATGTATATTTCGTCAAAGGAGCTAATTTTACCCTATAATACAACATACAAATATACTATTTTGAGCCACACCATGAAAACACAACCGACATCTGGATCAGGTTATAAGGATTGATAAACTCACTGCGCTGTGACCGTGCTGGTGTAGGGCATCATCACTTTGTCTACGAACGACCCGAAGCCCACTTCCACGTTCTGTGTGATGTTGTCCTTGATATTGTTAACCAATCTGGCTCCCAACCCTTTCAGTGTGTCCAAATCGTCGCTCATAGAGTTTGATAAATCCATTACGTAGTACAAGTCCAACGGGTAGTCGATGACTTTGTGGAAGGTGATGTTCACCTTTTTCGTTTGACCTGCCAGATATGAATGCGGTAATTTAGTTACACTTGTCCGCAATAAAGTCGAACTCATCGACAAATATATATCGTTGTGTGAAAATTCCCGTCATTACTATGCGCAGAGGTGGCCAAAGTAGCCAGTGTTGGTACTCCAGTAGCAGTAGAAGCAATGCCATAAATTTCTACTCAGTTACAAGCAGAAACAGCGATTTTCGATAGGCCTACATGTCAACACTACTTCAAGTGGAAATAGATAATGAAAGGTTTGATACCTGGTCCAGTAAGCATATATAGTTTCAGAAATTGGATTGGGTATAAGGGTAGAATATTTTTATTAGGTATTAGGAAGTGGTGACATTCAAGATTGCAAGAAATATTTTCGCGACCAACGCAAGATGACTATATGACGCTACAGCAGGAGTGGGCAATTATTTTTCTCCGCGGGCCAAATGAGAAGCAGAAAATACGCCGGCGGGTCGAGACAAGAAAGTTAGCAGTGTTCTCCAGCGTTTTAATATATTTCAAAATTGAAAGCAGTGATTTACACCTAATAAATGCTGCTTAGTGCATGTGCTGATATTAGGGAATTAGAAAGTGACTGTAAATTACCAAAAAAGGATATTTATTTGCCGTCATATTTCGGAACAATGTTAAACATGATACCTTATGAACTCTCCTTAAATCCCTAACCACGTTTTGCTAGCAAGACATTAAAGTGTTTTTGGGATATCACACAGCAATTGGTCGCTGCCTTTCGAGCAATGTGTAGCATGGCGAAATAGCCTTGTTGTGGAGCGAAGCTTACATTTTTTCTCAAATCGCCCTCCTATGACAGAGTGTGCATGTCTTCGTGTTTTTGTCATCAAACCAACTTCAATTATACTCCTTAAACACTACGACCTGATCGGCACTAACTACTAAAAGACAGGGTTGTAATGACTCGAGTCATGACTCGACTCGAGTCAGACTCGACTCACGATTTTCTGATGACTCGACTTGACTCGAGTCATTTTCTCAAAATACGGAAATGACTCGACTCGACTCGAACCAATCTGTGCATTGACTCGACTTGGACTCGAGTCATTGCGCATGACTCGAACCAAGTCATATGACTCGAGAATCAGACGCCCAAGACCGACATTTCATTGTCACTTCGAAAAACAGTAAAGTAACCACCCTATTGGGATTTCGTATATTGGTACTGGTACTTGAAAATGCGGCCCGAAACTGTTAAAAGTGAGGAAAATTAGTATAATATAATTGCCAACCATTCGATATCACCAATCAGAGCCATAAAAGTGGGTTTAACGAGACTTTAACTAGAAACTGAGCAGTCAACACAATGACTTGGACTCGGACTCGAGTCATAATATCATGACTCGGACTCGAACCTCTGCTCGATGACTTGGACTCGGACTTGACTTGGTGGTGAATTGAAAAAGACTCGACTTGACTCGAGTCAAAACCATAAAAGTGAGATTGACTTGTGACTCGGAGCTTTGTGACTTGGTTACAACCCTGCTAAAAGACCGGTTTACCCTTGACTTCAGTGAACAAATATTTATTGCTCCGAACCGTCTTTGAATTTCAGATTTCGGCTTTCTTTTTTTGACATGCCCGTTCACCCTTTATGGGGGACGATGACTCATAGTAATCACGTGCACCGATTGACTTGTTTTACGAATGAGGGTTCCGGAAACGCATCACGTAACAATTTGAAGCACGGACCGTGCAATGTAGTGGTTCTCAAACTTTTTTGACATCCCTCTTTTTATGATAGTGAAAAATTCCGCATCACCTTATCATCATATCACAAAATGAAACCAGAATGCTGGTAATCCCAACGCATAGTTTGAGGGCATGGAAAGTTACGACTGCTAATGAGAGAATTCTCAAATACGAAATTCGCACTGTACACAAAGCAACAACTATGAATTAAAGGTAAATCGTGCATAGCGCGAAAATCTATTTCAGTTGACCGCGGCTTTGCGACCTCTTTCAGATGCTTTCACCCCCCCCCCCAAGGCGGGCACGCCCCCAGTTTGAGAGCCACTGGTGTGACAATGCCAACAAATGTCTGGCGAATTCTTGTGACGTTGATCGCTACGACATAATTTACGACTTTGACTTTGTTTTGAATCCAGATTACGCATGCGAGGTGCGTAGGCTGCGTGGTATATTAATGGGCAGGATTGAAAATAAACTAAATTTGGACAATTTATACAGCCTATGGCAGGGGTGTCAAATATACGGACCGCGAAGCAATCTTGAGTAGATTGAAAAATGATTGTTGTATCGAGCAGATTTCTAATAAATGTTGAGATTGCGATAGTAAGAAATACTGCCATTAAATAACCCCTCACGACAGCAAATGAAGAGTATGTTTATGTTCATAGGCCACATTATAACCATCCGACTGCGGTGTTGTGGCTTCACTATATAGTCACCTTTAGAAATAAGTCGCTCACATTGACACCCAATTCCGAGAAGGCAAAAAAGTGCGGACAGAGTTCAGAGTTTTATGGAAAGATGGACCCAAAACTAGTTATTCACAGAAGCGAAAACGCCAATGCGAAACCATTATATGCAGGTTACGTGGAGAATATATTAGTTACACTGGTATATATGGTCCGCTCTTGTATTCCTCACAACGCACACGCAGGGCTGACGCCAGTATACGACTGAAACAAAGGCGGCATAATAATGTAACAATTTATATATATCATCGCCAGAGCTACTGTATAACTGTATTCAACCGCGTCATCGAATTATTGTCATTTCCATCGTTTTCGAATGATCGTGTAGCTAGAAGAGAACCCCTATGATCCGTATTGTAATATACCATGTCGTATATAGGCTTGATAATAAAGTATTCAAATGAAAAACAAAGGGTATGTTTTTTGAGGCAATATTGAGGAATCATTTGACTTGTGCGGCCCGCGAGCGATCCGAAGGTTTTAATCCGGCCGGCGATGCAGGTTGAGTTTGACACCCCTGGCCTATGGTCTTAGTCCACGCAGCAATAATAAAAAGTAGGTTTTATGTTTTGAATTACGAGAATCTTTTCGCGGGCCGCACAGAATAGCTCCGCGGACCGCATCTGGGCCGCGGGACGCACTTTGCCCGGGTTTACATTACAGATACGTACCGCTACATTATTCCCAAACACATATAGTCACGGGGACACACGGTCTATTTAACGATTTTCAAAAGCCAATATCTTAACCGGATTCGGATCGGATTAGAAGACACAATTAACTTTATCTGTATTTTGAATTTCGGCATGTAGAATTTCGAATCGTTTTCAACTTTGATGAGAGTCCGAAAAATATTAAATCCGCTTATCTCTGAGCAGTGAGTACTGTAGCAAACTCTGCTAACGTTGACTGTGATAGAAGGATGATAATTACAGTATCAAAATATTTCTTAAGGTCCCCATATATACATATGATATGAGCCTAGGTATGATGTCAACTAATAGGCCTATCATATCAGCCGCTGCGAGATTTCCGGCGTTGGCACAATTTCAAACGGACAAGACGTAAGGTGTAAACAATAGCTTCGTATCTCTCTCTATCCGACCTCACATCGTGTTTACTAAAATAACAGGTCATATCAAGACACCTAGCAGAAGTGATTGCAATAGCATGGCCGGTAGTGCACATTAGTCATGCTGATAATCGTTTTACCATTCGTGGTATTAGACGTGCGATGAATGGTGATGGTTTCCAGTGGAACTAAGCTCTTTTGGGGTTGATTAATCCAACTCATACATTACACCTTCATGACTTCATCCATCAAATACATAGTCGCTTCCTAAGTCTCATTGTAACGGCACAAGACAGCGTCTTCTATGCACACACCATTCACAAAACAAGTCGTAGGTTACTTTTCACGATATAGCATAACCTACATGCAGTGGCGTCCTTTCCAACCATCATCCGATTGAGAATCTTACCAAGGAACGTAAAATCTTCAAGAGTAGCTATTTTCGCGTCTATTTTAGGATCAAACAGCGCGCTCTAACAGGAAACATTGAAGTTGACAAGTGACTATGTTCAAGTTTGGCGATATTAACTCACAGTCTATTTATCTGCATGCATATACGGCTCCTCAAATGATTTGTAACTTGCGAGCATTCTCATTTGTATTGGCACACTCACATAATTTACAACTTCCATTGCAATATATGCCAAGCTTGAAGACTATACCTGATGTGGCCGTCACCAGTAGTAAAGCCACAATAACGGAAGTTTCCGGAAAAGGAATATTTAGATTTTGCGTCGATAATCACTCAAACATTTAATGTAGGGTTACCACACGTCCTCCTTTAGGAGGATTTGTCCTCCGAGGATGCCTAAATATACTCCTTTTTGGGAATTCGTCTTCCTTTACAGCTTTTAGAGCTAAGATAGTGGACAGATCCGAGTCAAGATGGGCATAAATGACGCTGAATAGGGCATTCGTGGTACGAACGAAAGTGACCTTTTTTTAGTCAAACAACGTAAAGTGTGTAAGAAAAGGAAAGTTTTTTTTAGTCAATCAACCACAAAGTCGGGAAAAATTTACCATATTTTCCGAATTTTACTCCACAATTCTAAGTCTAAAAATTTTGAAAAAGTATCCTCCTTCCCGATTCCAAAATATGGTAACCCTGATTTAATGCCCATGTCAGTCACCCAGCTACAATGTCACTCTTGTATAGGTAATGTAAAATAACAGTCGCAAACATTTCGATGCAGCTACGTACGGCGGCGAAACGTTACCTTTTCTTAACTTCACCGTTAGCCTTTGCGGTCGCATCTGAATGATATCTTGTGAACTTGTTGTTAATTCGCTGGCGTTGCTGTAGTTTTCATCCTGCACATTATCGTGGTAGCTCTGCGGATTGATGAGAGGGTCGGAGCAATTATAAGTCGTCGTCCTGTCGTAAAGAAACGTGAATATAGAATCATACGGTGTCCGGTCAATACCGAGAAGATCATTACCGAGAATGGACACCACCAAGAATAATTATGAACATTACCGAGAATTCAATGTATGCAATGCAAGCATGTTAGGCATATGAACAGGTCGTGTGTATGTGCACCACGGCGTTGCCACATTCGGTGTCGATTGCCGGTATAAAATTCTCGACAACGTCCGTCGCTGTAAATTAGATTCTCGGTAATGCCCATTCTCGCTGGTGTCCATTCTCGGCGGTGTCCATTCTCGGTGGTGTAAATTCTCGGTAATGTCCATTATCGGTTATTGTTTTCTCGGTAGCGGTATGGAACCGAACGGGGCCTACGATATCGTAAGCCCCGAAAGAATCATATACATACTACATAGCGTATGGTGTCTAGCAGGAAGACGATTTTATAATGGTATACCGATATTGCTATTGATGGATATACAACAGTGGCTGTTGTCCGTCGTTGAGCTGTCAGTGTTGTGCGAATCAAATGTATACATGACATGTGACCTGATCATAGGTGGTCAATGTAGTCAGCGGTGCTGCTGCGCAGGTAGAGGTAGAAGTAACGCCGTTAATTTGGACTCGATTACAAATAGAAGTAGCAAATTCCATCACGTGACAAAACTCTTTCAAGTGGAAATAGAAAATAAAAGGCCTGAGAATTACTCAGGTCAGTAGTTTAGTAAAGTAGATTTAGGTTCAGTTCAGTATATTATGAAATTTCATCATTTCAAAACTAATTTAAGCCTACACACAAAATTTGGTTCAATTCCAGCCAGTAACCGCTTTGGTACAGGAGAAGTAAGTTTCTATTTATTATATAAAAATAAATAATAAATTTTTTTTAAATTTTTTGTTTACCCCATGAAAGTGTTAGGCTGTCTATAGAAACGATGCTCACCAAATTTGGTTCAATTCCAACCAGTGGAAGCGGAGTTATTGCCATCGAAAATTTGGATTTGAATAAAATAGTATCTACGGTGAGCACAACTAAAATAAATAAACAAAGAATCGGTCACCGTAAATACTATTTTATTCAAATCCAAATTTTTCGACGGCAATAACTCCGCTTCCACTGGTTGGAATTAAACCAAATTTGGTGAGCATCGTTTCTATAGACAGCCTAACACTTTCATGGGGTGAACAGAAAATTTTCAAATTTTTTATTATTTATTTTTATATAATAAATATAAACTTTCTTCTCCTGTACCAAAGCGGTTACTGGCTGGAATTGAACCAAATTTTGTGTGTAGGCGTAAATTAGGTAACCTAACAATTTTATCAAGTAGCCAGTACGATTTGAGAAAAAAAGTCATTTTTTAAGAGCCCTAATGCACACTGAATGAAAAGTAAAAGAAGTCATTGAAATTTCCGGGACAGTGATCACAGTGGAACTGATATACATAAATTTGGCAATCTCTGGTTTCCGCATATCTTATGTTTAGGACACCGAATCCTTTGAGCACGGATTTGTAGGACGCACAACCTGGCCAAATCGGGCCCCTGGGTATCATGCGTAGGACGTGTTGTTGAAGTATTGGTATAGTGACTTGAGTGCGCTAACGCAGGCAGCTCCACAGCAGATGATGCCATATTGTAATTTCGATTGGAATGTGGTTTTGGTTCCGCAAAATTTTGACGCTCATTGGTGGCGGCTACTTTTGAACATGCAAGATGCGGCTTTGCAACTAAGGCAAGAAGAGTAATGAGTCTACAAATAGACACCAACTTTGAAAATCTAGTCTGCAGTTACTGCAATGGCTATTGCGCGCGTTTCTTATGATGATTTCAAACATGTTGTTTGTGGTATTCATGGTGTTTGTCGACTACTATGGTCATTGGTCATTTACACCAGGCCGATATTTTCAATTTTTATTCCGTAACTGCCGACTTATAGCACGGCCCACTTCTAGGCTTTTTGTAAGACACCGCTTACGCCAGGGGCGGGCAACTTCTCCAGTCGGCGGGCCGGATATAGGAAAATTAAATACTTGGCGAGCCGGATTGCTGACTCGAAACATTATTCGCCCATTTATCAACATACGCAAGGAATAAATCGTATTTAATGAATGTATTTTAATAGTGACGATGACAATGTGGATTTGAGAACAGCATTGTCATACAAGCACCACCATGTTTGCTTCTTTCTGATCGATCAACACGGTACAATCCCTAATTAAGATTTGAAGGCGTTCGATAAGCCCGGTACCACAAATTCATCAAGATATCTCTTCATTAGAGTTTATAAACTATAGTACAGGGGTGGCCAACCTTTTTGCCATTCACGGCCGCATTTCGACTACTCATGTAGCCACGGCCGCAATCAAGGCATACACTACACATGCTAAACTGTCCATGTCCTTTTCCGCTGAACTGCGGACTTATCTATTTAATCACAAAGGCATACTAGACGCACCGACTTCGCGAGTGGTCACTGGTGACTGGTCAATGTGGTCGTGTTATGGGCCGTACATAATCGCACGAAGCGCGAAAATATATTTCCTGATTCACCTATGTATTTCGTCATAAATAATAGTATTTTTCCTATTGTTTCTCATCCCATGTCATCAGATTCAACTGCAGATTTAATTTTTCGAAAATTTAGGACAAGATATCAATGATGATGCATCTTCGGGTGGGCCAATTATAATTAGTCACTTGATTGCATCCTGTTATTTCTTGACCTACCATCAAGATTGTCCGTAAAGTGAGGAGTACAAGACTCCGAGTTGGTACTTTTATATGAGGCGCATCATTTTCCTCTGCTGTTCACGTCTGTACTGTGGGGCTATGATTGCAAAGGGCGCCACTATTGAAATCGATAAACGAAGTCACATTGAATCGCGCGCAGCGGGAAGAAATTTTCAAGATTAATTAGGATCTCTCAAAAAATCGAGACTCAATTTGTAAATTCAAATTGCATGTCGATGGCCGCCAACACATACGCTAAAATTGAATTACTTGTCCACGGCCGCACAAATTTCCCTTCTACGGCCGCAGGTTGGCCACCCTGGTTTAGTGGGTGATGAGATATAGCGTGGTTGTTCAACAGTGTGGCCTATTTTATCTCGATATTGAATTCATGCGGCCCGCGGCCTCTGCGAAATTTCAAAGTGGCCCGCGACCCGTTTCGAGTTGGCGACCCCTGGCATAAGTGATGTCTTAGAAAAGCCTAGAAGTGTGCCGTTCTACAAGTCGACGGTTACGGAATCAAAAATATGAAATGTCGGCCTAGTGTAAAAGACCATTGTTGTTGACAAACACCATGATTACCACAAATGACATTCGGGTTGAGTACATCGTAAATGCCGATAATGCAAGTCTTCTCGCTTCGACTAACTTACGAGTAAGCACCACCCTCGCTCACTGCGCAGTGCGCATACATGTGTATAATAACATACAGTCACTAAAATTTGACGTTTACGCAAGTAGTAGGGAATCTTTGAATACTAAGGCCGCGGGCCACATTATCATGTAAGACAGAAAACTTGCCGCGGGCCGGACAAAACCCCTTCGCGGGCCGGATCCGGCCCGCGGGCCGTATGTTGCCCACCCCTGGCTTACGCGGATATGGTGGCGAGGAGGAGATTTCAAACACAAAAATGATGCTATCTTATCTCCAGATTGCTTTCTACTTTGAGAAATCCGAGGTGAAAAAACTAAGCAGTTCCATGTAAAAACTGTTGAAGTAATTAAAAACTTAACCTCACGAGTAAGGTAGTGCAAGCAGTCAGTGAGTACTTCCTGACTACTTCCAAAAAGTATGCGTATTTCCTTACTGATCACATCTGATTGCAACCTAATAGATTTGCTAGAGCCTAATCTTTCTACCAATGGACAATAATTGGAATCGACCTTTCGCCCCGTGGTACCGTACAGCGATTGCTGTCAATATAACATCAGTTAGGTTGATACATCATAAGTTCATCGATGAACATTGAACACTTTGAATAGAGATCACCACTCGACAATAGTCAGCAATACGTGAGTGATGTATCGGCGATACGCTATGGGCTGGACTGGACCTGCATTTTATGCTTGGCTGGTTGTCTTGCTACGGTGATCACGTTTCAAAGCAAAGCTCCGGGTGAAATCAGCTGATGCGTGATGTGGTTAAACGATTCATTGACCTTGCTTCTACGTCAGGCGGATGTGTACTTGTACATTGTACAATGTGTACATAGATATTTTAAGTACCTCATATAACATTATCTATTGAAATATTATCTCGAATAGTAGCAATGGTATGTCATAAATATTAGGGCTGGGCAAAATCGAGTACCTGAGTGATTCGATTCTGAATCACGTGTCACGCTTCGAGTCGAGACGAGTATTCGAGTATCACTCATTATGACGTCACAACAGAATCTACTATGCCAAAGTTCAAATATGTACCTTTTATGCCAACACAAAGGACATAATGCCTGTTATCCATCACATTGAAGATACTTGGGTATTTTTTCGCCATACCGATTTCATTACACTTGTTGACAATGTTGTGAGATGATCATGACTTCGCAAATCTGCTATTTCCAGTAACGTTCGTAGCTTTGTACTGTGTCTCGTATGCTGCGACACAGCCAATCAAGGTTTCAAGGCTTCCTCAGTGGAAAGTACTATCAAAACTAACATTCTCGTTAGTAAATAAACTTTCAGTTACGAGGAGCGTATAAATTCAGCACTCGAAAAAATCGTCATTTACTACTCGACTCGAATGATTAAAATTAATATTCGATTCAGATTCGAGTACACGAATCATTGTGCCCGCATACAAAACTGTTTGCGGTTCCACCAGTTTAGCTCTTATGAGAAGTGGCCTACTATCATTGGTTCATATCTTGGCATACACCATCGGTTCCCACACCTTTTTGTTGACGGGCACTCTTTGAAGACTGATAAACACTCGCGACGCTGCAATGAAGCAAAGTGTCGGAAATTTCGAGAGAAGCATACAATAATATGAATTTACGAAATCCCGTTGCTCAAAATGCATTTAACAGTGAACTGTTCATGTGAAAAATGTGCGTGCGGATTTAGAAATCCATGGCACACGTTTCTGAATGCAAGTACCCGTCTCGCCATGCCAAGTAACGAGCACAGACTGAAATTTCTTTATCATATTTAGAGTGTAGTGTAGGGGTCTTCAAGAATGACGTACTGGCTACTTGATAAAATTGTTAGGTTACCCAATTCAAGCCTACACACCAAATTTGGTTCAATTCCAACCAGTAGCCGCATTGCTACAGGAGAAGAAAGTTTGTAATTATTATTTTAAAAATAAATACCAAAAAATTTGAAAATTTTCTGTTCACCCCATGAAAGTGTTAGTTTGTCTATAGAAACGATGTTCACCAAATTTGATTCAATTCCAACCAGCGGAAGCGGAGTTATTGCCTTCGATAAATTTTGATTATCAGTAAAATAGTATTTACGGTGACCAATTCCTTAATTATTTAATATTGATTATGTACCGTTTTAGTAGGTATGCTCATGGCCAGATATTTCATTTATACGACCGCAGGTTGTGTAACTATGACTTTAGTAAACCTGTCATTATAACATCAGTTAGTTTGTATAACTCAATCAAAATTGAACCCAACAATTTTGTCCCGGGAGGAGAGGACTCTTCGTCGGAGTGCTGACGTTCCCATTACGCCAAAGAAGGGAACCACAAACAACAGAACACTAAGAACAACTTTCACGTATCTGCGCGGTGGTCAGGTTTGGAACCGCTGTTATATACAAAATACATCACTAAGGATTCATGTCTTTGCACACACATCATATGACTGTTTTCTAGATCTTTCCTTTTCTAGACGTAATCTCAACTGCCTGACAATATCTTGACTTCAGAATGAGCGATGACTGATATGAACTTATTTGCCAATAGATGTTGAGTTCAAAAGGCTCAGGTCACACCAGGTGTGTCATAAGTTCTTATCGCATCGTCTCAAACAGTTTTATAAGACTATAGAAAAGTTTCCTTAACACCGTTATACAAAGCTTTTGGCGCGATATCATTTATTCTTACTTGGAATCGACACACGTTGGCTTTCTGTCCATGATCAAAGCGTTGCTGCACCAAGCGCAGTCTGGATGAGCCAAAATGCAAGCCTTGCAGTCTTGGGCGAGCGAGCACACGTCGTTTACGCCTGTTAAATTGGTTTCAATTAAGTTTGACAATCTGTGACAAATTCATCCCACGAAATTGTACCGCATTCACAAAAACATTGATGATTCAATTCGATCTTAGCAGCTACAGCATGAATGCCTAGCGATGAAACGACTTACGATATACGATACCGGCGAGATATTAGGAAATTCAGTCTCATGTCCTAGCTTAGCGCAAATGAGTGCGGTAGACCATATGTGGGACTTCGGTCGCTTCATTTGATGAGTATAGTAGCAATCGATTGGTTGCTAATCTATACTCTCTTTCACGTTTACATTCACAGTATAGGCTCATCTAGGGATGGTGTGAACCTCTGAAAGGTTCAGGTTCGTGTGAACGCGAACCTTTTTGAGAGGTTCTGTGTGAACGCGAACGTGAACCTCATGACGTCACGTGACGTCATATTGCTAATTCCAACCCTATCTTTCAATGAAGTAATAGCCTATATTAATGTACAGTTGAACACGATACCTAGCAACGACTCGGGCCACATAATGACACAATGCTGAAGTACATATTGGCGTTTTCAACGTCGCTAAATGTATAAAGTGAGGCAATCAAATGATATATAGTCGGGGGAGATAGTGTAGTCGGGGCAGATAGTGTAGTGGTTTGGTGCCACCAATCTGACGGACCGGGTTCGATTGCCGTCGGAGGTTTATCTGGGCTCCTCTTCCTCCGCCGTTGCCGTTCTTACGGCGACAAAAAAGCCCAGTACAAGGGCCGCGGCTTCAAAAAAGATCAACACAGAAAAGAACTGTGACATCGGGCACTCTAGGCCGAGTTGGATGTTAGAGTAAATAATCGCTACCGATGCGTGTCGTTCGACATCCTCCTACCTGTTCATGACATCGCATTGTGTCTTATCGCATTGTACATTGTGTGTGACTTGTTCTGATGAAAATTATTACCCAACGATGTTATGTTATAATAATCCCATAAAATCAATATCTTCCGTCGCTTTGCCAGGGAATATAAGCATACGACTGAACGGTCTAGGCCAGACCGTGCAATGCACTCGGCGTCTGTTACATTGATATTGAGCAGAGTGTAAAACAGGTTTCTATATTTCCCCCCGATATTGCCCCATTAACAGGTTATACAGTAGCCAACACCTCAATCGCACGGATTTGGTTTTAATGATACATTAAACATATCAAGTCAAGATTGACCCCATACGCCTGCTTGATATTTTACATCAGAAAACGATATCAATTTCATTGATTGGTTGAATAAGCATCATTCGCTGACTACATGTAGTGTATTTCTTTCGTGATGCCGTGTGATTGCGGAAAGCCAGATATTTCGAGCGAACTTTTGTAACAAAGCCATTAAAATTTTTGAGATTGCCAAGGTACATGCTCGTTTATTATTGCTTTTTTATGCTTCCAGCGCCGTGCATATAGTGTCCCGCAGTTGAAATGCAATAAATTTGAAGTGAAAACTGTATTATATGAAAAGGTTCACAGTGCAGAACCTACCAAGGTTCTGTTGTGAACGCGAACCTCTAAATTTCCGAGGTTCACACACAGAACGCGAACGTGAACCTCACGTTCACACCATCCCTACTCATTACCACATCAAGAAGTTTAGTCTGTACAATAGGGCTCTTCAAAAATGACTTTTTTTCTCAAATCGTACTGGCTACTTGATAAAATTGTTAGGTTACCTAATTCAAGCCTACACACAAAATTTGGTTCAATTCCTTCCAGTACCCGCTTTGCTACAAGTGAAGAAAGTTTCCATATATTATATAAAAATAAACAATAAAAAATTTGAAAATTTTCTGTTCACCCCATGAAAGTGTTAGGCTGTCTATAGACACGATGTTCACCAAATTTGATTAAATTCCAACTAGTGGAAGTGGAGTTATTGCCGTCGAAAAATTTGGATTTGAATAAAATAGTATTTACGGTGAGCACAACTATAATAAATAAACAAAGAATCGGTCACCGTAAATACTATTTTATTCAAATCCAAATTTTTCGACGGCAATAACTCCGCTTCCACTGGTTGGAATTTAACCAAATTTGGCGAGCATCGTTTCTATAGACAGCCTAACACTTTCATGGGGTGAACAGAAAATTTTCAAATTTTTTATTATTTATTTTAATATAATAAATAGAATCTTACTTCTTCTGTAGCAAAGCGGTTGCTGGCTGGAATTTAACCAAATTTTGTGTGTAGGCTTAAATTAGGTAACCTAACAATTTTATGAAGTAGCCAGTACGATTTGAGAGAAAATGTCATTTTTGAAGAGCCCTACTGAACAGCTACAATTGACATCTACTACAATGAAATGAGCCAAGCGCCGCCCACGACACAAAATTCGAACCATTACCGCCGTTTCCGAATATGCAGCACCCGTTATATTGAAGTGTTCTTGTCGGAAAGAATATTATCAACCAAACACTAAGGAACATCTAACATAGCCAAGTCGCGAATTAGTTTCGCACAAAAAGTTTGATACGCCTAAGGCTCTAAAAGTAAGATTTAAAAAGAGAACTTTACCATGAGCACACGAGAAGAGAGTTGCTCTATACGTAACCTATACCGATCACGTTACTGGGTCTCTCCAGATATAGCCAGTGGTTCACAAACTTTTTTTGCTTGTGGCACACTATAAAAATTAAAAAACGCTGGTGGCACACTTGCAAGAAAGTTGCTCAAAAATTTGTTCAAGTTGTAACGCGATTGCTGTACTGGTTTATACGAACATATGTTCGATTGAAGCGAGATTTAATTGTTGAACAAAGTACCCACATTTTGTCGTTTTCAAGCAGTGTCAATCGGCTACAGCTTTTAATTTCAATGAAAACGAAAAGAAAAACATGTTCACCTATACTCATGCCCAATAATATTTATTTACAACAAATCCTGAGAAGTATGGTGACGTGTAAGTTCAACTCCAGACAACGATCATGATTTGCGGCAAGATTTTTCGTTTATGAGTTGATTTGAAACGATTCAAAGAATTTCTTCACGACATAGTAGCCCGATTATGGTGCGGACATTATACTCTTCTCATTGGCAATGCCATGATTGGTTTCATGAACATGGTAATATGTGATTATATATTAGGTATTGAGAAATTTAGACCGCTTTCAAGCTTGTGTGCGTGCATTATCTTTAATGCTATACAGCTCGCTCCCAAAATTCCACCAAGAGTTGCGGCACACCTGCGAATCTGGCGGCACAGAGTTTGGGAATCACTGCGTTGAAGGCTCATTCAAAATCATTGCTAACGTATAAGAATCCAATATCGGTGCATGTGGTGTACTTTGGATTCAAATTCGTCTCGACCACAAACACGACTAACACTGCTTAACATGAATACATACACACGTACCTGTATTTTGTGATGCGACTAGTACAAACATACACACCACGAATGCACTTTCAGCACGTAAGAGGCCGTGGTGTGTCATCCTCTATTAAAGCGTAGCCGGAAGTTGGAACTTTCTATCAAAGCACTGGTATATGTATGAATGTATACTCTAATAGTAATTCTAAACACACCGGAAACATTGAATATGAATACATACGCTTGTAAATTTGACAAAACATTTTCGCAGAATATGCAACCATTCAAAAGAAACACTAAACTGCATCTGCGAATTGCATTTATGCGTAAATGAAGAATATCACTTCGCCTCGACCAGGGGTTGGCAACGTTGAAAATGCGAAGAGCCTTTCAGAATAAGGATGATACTCCGCAGACACGGTTTGCCGACCTCCGACTTATATCTTGTAATCACGTGGCAAACGGGCATGTGAAAATAATGTGAACTGAATCTCATATTTTTACAGCATACTTAAAAAGAGCTGCTTACACATTTTCACTACGACACTGTCTAACCGCCTAACGCATACGCAGAGAAGACAACCGATTAGGTCAGGGGCGGGCAACTTCTCCAGTCGGCGGGCCGGATATAGGAAAATTAAGTACTTGGCGGGCCGGATTGCTGGATCGATACATCATTCGCCCATTTATCCACATCTGCAAGGAACAAATCGTATTTAATGAATGTATTTTAACGACAGCAATGTCGCTTCAAAGCCATTGCTCGCCGATAATGACGATGACAATGTGGATTTGAGAATAGCATTGTCATACCAGCGCCGCCATGTCTGCTTCTATCTGATCAATCAACACACGCAGCAATCCTTAATTAAGATGTCAAGGCGTTAGATAACCTCGGTACCCCTAATTTGCCGAGATATCAATTCATTAGGGTTGAGTAGGTGACGCGATAGCATCGTTGTTCAACAATCTCGATATTGAATTAATGCGGTTCGCGTCCTCTACGAAATTTGAAGAGTGGCCCGCGACCCGTTTTGAGTTGGCGACTGCGGGTATAAGCGGTGACTTACTAGGGTTACCATACGTCCTCTTTTAAGAGGATTTGTCCTCTTTCTTACTTTTTTGAAAGTGTCCTCGGAGGAAGCTCAAATGTCCACTTTTTGGGATTTTGTCCTCTTTTTTGAGAATTTCAGTTAAATATGTGGCAAAATCGACTGATATACAGTAATTTAGCAACGAAGTAACGCACCAGCGGCTATTTCGGGAGATGAGTCAGAAAGTTGAACCTGTTTTAGTCAACCAACTGGTAATGTGAAAGGAAAAACTGTATTTTGGGCGCTGAGCGAGAAAGTTGACCTTTTTTATTTTAGTTAATCGACCACGAAGAAAATAGGACGTAGTAAGCAAGTAGTGAGAAATCTCGGCAGACTGGGGCCACGGGCAACACTATCATGTAACACGGAAAACTCTACGCGGGCCAGAAAAAATCCTTTCGCGGGCCGTATGTTGCCCGCCCCTGGATTAGGTCATGCCGCTGTTTGATTATGTCCGCGCAGGGTATTGACACACCTGTTTAGATATGTAGCACAGAATTAGTTACTATCGACATTGATTTCGCTGCTGAAAAACACGATTTTCGAAGATGAAATCAAGATATGCCCTTGTCAAAGTCACGGGCTCTTCTCAGGGATATTGTGAAGCGTAGCTCCAGAAAACCCGGTATAATTTACCCAGTTTGACTGTGGAAAAACTGATTGGTCACAATGGACTGCCTCGGTCATAATATGACTGAATCGGATACCGCAGTATATTATTGAATGTCCTTTCCATTGTGAGTTGTCATAGATTGCGATGGAAATATCCAAATTTCCCAGCGAAATCCGCTTAGAATCCACGACTGAATGGAAACGTACTTGACTAGATCAATGGCATAACCAATAGTCGCTTATGTCGTTCTTTCATTTTATGAAAATTACATTCACTATGTCACGAAATACAAAAGCATTCGTTGAGCTTCCATGCCATATTCAGATATCAGTCTCACCGGAAACTAGATGTATCAAACCAATTTTCCCCGTACCGTGGGGTGCAAATCAGGCTACTTCCTGATGTGACACTCGAAAACACATTGTATGTGACTAGGCTTCACCCATTGGAATCTGCGTGAAGAAAATCCTGATCCTGAAACTACCGTGTTACTGTAGTCCTGAACCTCACGTTGTGGTGGATATCGCCGAACACGATTGCTGTTCACTTGGTGGGATAATCGTGATCAACGCCAAACAATCAAGATAAACCTGAGCTACATTCTCGTGTGTCAAACTCAATGGACATGGATTTCTCGGAATCTCATCTAGAATGCGCCTGGCCTAACCTATTCCTCAATACCTGATCTAACTCCTTGTGATTTAATCTCTAATATGTATAACGATGGACCAGAAATACCCATCAAGGACTGTGAGTGATGACGAAACAACAAGTCACGTACACTTTCGAAATCACTGACAATTCAAGATGATACCACAAAAGCGTACAACGTATATTGTATATGGTTCAGAGGATGGCACACCAATGGAATCTAGAACAACAGCTAACTATTCATCACCACCAATCTGAATGTTCACCGTGGTAATCAGTCATCAAAGCATGTGATCCATCATATACATATCTCACACATCATGCGTATATTGTCTGCTGTCTTTATGCACAATGATAGTATAACCTATAACGGTATAATGGATGATCAATTTCCTGCACACCGCAACGTGACGTAACGGTAGTCAGCGTGAGAAGTTCCACAGTCCTGTCACCATACTGTCAACTGTTGACGAGAATACAGTGAAGACAGTGGCACACCTACTACCACGGAACAGCAACCCTGAGTCACAATCCTACTGCGAAGCGAACAACTAATGATCCCGGCATCTGTAGTCGAGAATCACGTTTACAGTAAATAAATTTACGGGAAATCGGGTCGTTACAGACGCATCGGATGTTGCAGATGTTATACTCTCGATGTATCTGTTACGAAATCATAATAAACTCGGTTTTCACGTTATATACCCTAGGAACTGACAACTAATTGACATTTCAGTCAATGTGTACATTACCTGTGTCTTTTTGTTTGATTGCTGTTATTTGCGCACCAATTGGAATTAGAGCAATCAATCTGTCAATAAGACTGTGGCTTTTGTTGCATACAGCTTATACTCTCTTTAGGCATGCGCTAAAGTTCTGCCTGAACCATTCGTATGATAGAATATAGGCTACGAGTCATCACCATTCTGAGGCCGCTTATTTCAGGGAACCAGAAATCAACACCGAACAGTAAGAGTGCTTCCGTCATGTCATCTCCGGGAGCGTTGCCTCATTACTCCTTTCCTGGTGGATTTGACAGGCAAATGGTCTTGTAATTAGGTTGCATTTAAAAGAAATGGTAGTTTACCCTATATTTTCAATTGTCAATGGCAATACACTATGACGTCACAATTGAATAGTCGTGACGGCATATCTTAAAATAACATGTTTTAAAAATAACGGCCTTGTTTTAAACATGTTTGCTTTAAATTGATTTTTTGTTTTAAATGTAACCGTACTTATAATTAACCACTAACTACCCCAAGATTACAATACGGTGAATCGAAATGAAGCTTCCACGACGCACCAGACTAGTGCTTAGCAGTGTGTTAGATCCTAACGCGTTCTTATGCTGTTTAATATTTACAACGCTGTTGCATTGAAATGCGTAACATCTTGCGTCGATAGAAATATCCACACGTTAGCAAATGTATTCTTAATGCGCGATATTACCATGTACGTGGATTATTTTACGTACGTAGTATTACATATCACCGCTGTAAAAGTGTTATAGCGGTAAGAGCTTGGCCAGATTGGTGGAGACATCCTTTTTCGTGAAGAAGGCTACCTGCTTGGAAGTGGAGATGACTTGAATGGACGATTAATGCGCACTTCGTGACGTAATACTTGCCGCGAGCAATCACCTCTGTTCAGGCCGTGGTATGATTTTAGTGATTCATCAAAAGGCCGAAGTGGGCCGTATAACAAAGGATACAACCTGGTTCGCTTCCTACGTACTATACGCTTGATGACGGACATTTACATAAACACAGCGTAATGTTTACTGTAATGCAACTTCAAAAGTGTAAGCTCTTTCATTTTGTATGGAAATTAATCAGGGAACGTCTGAAACATTAATGCGGTCAGTCAGTCGATGGTGTCGAACACGGAGATGAATCGATGAGAGCATTCCGTCAAAACACTACAATATGAGACGGTAGCTCACCATATGTATTCTATTGCTTCCCCGTTATACAGAATGCTTCCGCAACGCTGCCGTTATAACTTTCCTTCTCGCATTTGATTTGCCGGAATTTGCTACCTTCTGAACAAAATCTGGGTAGTACCAGCAGCAGCAGTAGCAGTAGTAGACTACCGGTAGTAGACTCTGGTTTTCAAATTTCATGAGAAAAGAGCGTGTGCGTCGTTATCGATTTCCATCTTTAATCGCAGCGTAACAGGTATAGTCCTGTGTCTTGATGTCCAGTATATTTGATGTGATAGATGGTTGGGTGCCGGAATGATGATGTTAAGCTTATAGTATTTTGTATACCGCTCGTTCGGATATCCGCATCAGCTCCTACGTGACCTTTCGTATGCTAAGGTTATTCACGTGAGCCGTGATTGACAGCTCACCAAAATGAACTGAGCGCAAGTGCGCTATGTGGAACCTCTGTATGTTTATCTATAGATAACCAACCTACGTATAGATACGCAATACCCGTCGTCACGCTTGCTTGCTCGGAGGAAATTACTTTTCAGCAATCTGAACGCAACGTAATTGCCAATAGCATAGCTGACGATCCGAGCGCTCAAATTAAATGAAGTTGATCTTATTTGAAAGCTACTGCCGCGCTGAATCTAAAAATATACAATAAACATTCATCAAGGCAATGGAACCAACCCGCAATAGCCTTCAAAGTCTGAAAATCGGCATTGTCTCAAACAATTGGAGCGACGCAGTACAATGACCATAACGATGGCCCTTGCGTGTCTGCAGTTGTTCAGAACAATGCCGATTTTCAGAATTTGAGGTGTATTTCGAGGGGTTTCCGTAGCCCTGATCAGATTATAATGTTTATTTTCGGAATCAGTGCCACAGTAGCTTTCAAATAAGATCAACTGCATCCAATTTGATCGCTCGGGTCGTCAGCTTTGGGATTGGCAATTACGTTGCGTTCAGATTGCTGAGCAGTAATTTCCTCCGAGCAAGCAAGCGTATGACGACGGGTGTTGCGTATCTATCCATAGGTTAGTTATCTGTAGTTTATCTGTGTATAAAGTTAGATTTTGAAATGAACTGTGATGCACTGGCGTAGCAGCATGTTCTGCCGCCCCTGGCTCTCGCTTAAAATGCCGCCCCCCCCCCTAAGTAGACAGCAGCAAATTTCGACATATATTGATTTTCAAGCAATCTTGTCAATACAAATAATTACAAATAATGTGCCGCATCTCAGGCTCACCGTCTCAACGTTAATATGGCCAAAATAAGACAAACAAGAAATAGCGGACGAATGTATTGTGCAAATAGAAATCAATAGCCGCCTCAAAACTTGACTTTTCGGGCTTTCACTGAAGAAAAATCAGCGATAATAACCTCAAATTCGAGTTTTTGAACGTATACCGGTAGTCTCTTTCTATAGACAGAATAGATAGAGCTGATAGCCGATCATCATTCATGGTAGAACGTAAATAAGACTTAATCAGTTTGAGCTTTGAGAAACTCCTCTCACAGCTTGTAATTGAAGCACCAATGGTCTGATAAAGTTTCAGACACTCTGAGCATAAATATGGTGTCGAATCAAGTAGCATTGCATTAACTAACCACTGCTCCATACCAGCCTCTTAAATCTGTCAATTTCCACAGCTAACTCCAAAAAGTCTACCTCGTCGTCATAGGTGCTTTTAAAAGCGCTGGTGAATAAATTGTGACTTTCGCTTTGCAGCAGCGCGTGAGGATTAAAAAATCCAAACATTATTAAGTGGTGTAGGCTATGCCGGTAAACCTAGTTTGAGCTTCAAGTTTAGTTGTCACACTTGAATACCCAGACAGGCCTACTGCTGAGCCAGCTAAACGCAGCATAATTGGTCATGGTCATCATATAGTTGGTCAGGCCCTCCGAGCGCTCAAATTTAACAATACTGATCCTAATCGAAAGCTATTGTTGACCTGATTCCGGAAATATAATTTAAATGCTGGTATGGAAATCGGCATTGTTCCGAATAATCGCTCGATATAATTTCCATTATCATGGTCAATTGGTCAGTGTGTTGCGGCGCTCCGATTGTTAGGAACAATCGGCCTTGACGGCGATTTTGGAGTGGTTCTATTGCCATGTTAAGATATTAATTCGTGTTTTCGGAATCAGCGCGACACTAGCTTTTGATTGAGACCAGTTTGATAAAATTTTAGCTCACGGGATGCCAGCTATAGGACTACCAATTACGCTGCTTTTAGCCGGCTGTGTACACTGCGTAGCCTCATTTTGCCGCCCCCTTGGAGCCTGCCGCCCCTGGCGCAGAGCCAGAACCGCCAAGTGCCTGCTACGCCACTGCTGTGATGTAGAATTAGCTATCGCCAGCACGCTCTAACGTGGTTCGGGAGTGTTAGTCAATAGCTATAGTTGTCAATCTTCTGTAGAAGCTTATAAACTGATATGGTAATTAGAAGTCGTCGGACATCAAGATTTGTTGTATATTCTATAGCTATATGTACGCGAAAATATGCAGCAACTTTTCGTCAAAATAGACAATATGAGACGCATAGATATGGCGAGGATGAAATGGGGCACGTAGTGGCTGGAAATATGGGAGGATGGCACATTTTCTCAACCTAACGTGACGTCACATGATACTTGCGACGCTAACAACTCACAGATTTGTATGGGGAAATGTGACTGGAATGCCAACCAAATACGGCTTCACGACCGAAATCAACTCTAGAAACCATACTCTAGTGTTCAATGCCAGTCTACGCCAACCAAGCAGTAGGCCTATACATGAAATGTCTTACATAATCTTAAAACTAAAATGTCCAGTACGATAAGTTGTTAGAAATGGGAGTCGGCAACAAACTCATCAGTCATATGCAGGCCGTGTTATTTTTGGCATTTCAGGAGCCAGATGCCAAAACTGCCAAAAATAAAAATTTGAAAATGCCAAAAATAAGCAATTTTTGGCATATGCCAAAAATAACACGGCCTGCTAAATAGTGTATTTCGTTCATGGTGTTGTGTTAACAGGACCGCGTTACAAGCGAGAAGGGCGTTTGTGAAGGGCAGGTTTCTTGATCTGGGTCCAACCCACCCATTAGGGGTGAAAGCATGGTGTCCTGAATGGCACAGCGAGATTGAACGGCTGACTGCATTTGGTTTACGTCATACTTTCCATTTGTCCAAAGGCAATTTTACGATCATTTTTGACCGGCTTGTCGAGCGTAAATTTGATAAAACCGGTATCAATGAGAAGCTGCCTCAGTACTGATTATTAAAATATAAATGATATTCTGCTCATAGAACTGGAACCCCCAAAATCAACCACGATTTTTGCAATGTGATCGAGTTGAACACTGTGACGCAACAAACTGTCCGGCTATTTCTGAGCTGCATAGTCTCGTTTTGCCAGACAGTCTTGTTGCGTCAATGTTCTCAAACAAACTAACCTTCCTAGGACTCTTCCATGCGAGTTGGTAATATTAAAGCCACCTGAAGTGACAAAAGTCCTCCGAAAATATATCGGTAGACTGAAGGAGAAATGATAGTCAGGCTATCAAATAGAATGTGTTGAGAGACAACACAGGAAACTCCTAGAAAAGGATCGGGAAGAAAATTCTTTCCGCGATGAGATCGATGGCAGTGGTGAAGTGATCTCTTTTCATGATGCATGGAAGGCGGTTCGGCCTTCCAAAGATTTTGAAGCTCTGAAAACCTTTTGGGATGACTGGCAACATTCTTTCCCTAAACGGCTACTGTTGAAGCCGATATTTCTCAGATTCGCTGGGCGAGAAATGAATTTAGGAGAAACTTAGCTGACCTGAGTTTGGAAGCAGTGTTACAATGCAAACGATTTAAGTCTATTCAACAGCTGTAACAATCAGCTGTTGAGCGTGTTTGTTAGGCTTTTCTTTCTTTTTTTTGCTTATTGGCACCGATTCTGGGGGATACTGCACATTTTGTGGTTTCGTTTGATATTATTAACCTATGAAATCGTTAGGTTTTTTCTTCTTATTGTTTGTTGGCACTGATTATACGTGGATGCTGCACATTTTGTGGTGTCTTTTGACAAACTAGCCCAAATAAAGCGTTTATGTGAATAATTCAAGGCTGAAACCATCTATTTAGAGGACGATGCTAAAACTGCCAAAACTAAAAATCGAAAAATGCCAAAAATAAGTTATTTTTGGCAGTTTTGGCATATGCCAAAAATAACACGGCCCGGTCATATGCAAACACCAGTGCAATTGAAAACCATTTTTAAATGAGACTGAATCATCTGACATAACCGCATAACCACGCAGCTCTATTATTTTGCATAGCTCACGTGTCAAGTTTAATAAGTCCTGATCATCATCTATTGTTTGTCGGAACAAATCAGAGTTCTGACGTCTATCTAAAATTAAACCTTTCCCAATTTGTAACGCTCTAGCCGACGCTGACCTAGCCATCAGTCCTATACTGTAATTCAATGCAACAGTTCGACAATTCGTCTTTTCACCGATCAGATACTACATTGGTAACAGTATTGGCATTTGGCATGTAGTACGATCTACTATAAATTATCGTATTCTATCATCGAAGTTATCATAGCATTTAACGTTCTCCTGTCACATCGCTAAACTGACATAGATGGTTGCATGGTTTTAATAGTAGACTTGAAAACAGCTGAACTACATATAGGTGAGTAAATGATGACGCGTTCAAAACGGTTATTGTGACAGCGTCGTGACTAATTCCGGGAAGTGAGATTAGAAATCGGCTAAGGCTTGCAGTAATATTTCAACAGGCGTTCGAGAAACCTGAAAACAATCTGAGGCGCCTTGCATAATACCCGTTGGCGTATAAATAAATGCATATATCAGGCTTTTCTGTGCATTTAGTGACAAATATTGAATGACTCTTAAGGATGATCCGATACTGTAAGTTGCGATGAGATGGTTGACACTTTTGGCTTCAATGAATGTCTGTCGGTTGACAGTTTCGCAGTGTCATCGTATTATTCGGTCGAAGCGCAAAGCGTGCAATCAATTGCCCCATTACAAATGAACTCATACATATTGGCGATAGAATTGACATTTCAGAAAGACATGGTTTCGATGTAGAACCCCAACCTCTCCTGCGTATATGCCACTGCACACGACTTACCACCACAACAGTCACAGTTCAAATAGTGCTCGGGCTTAAATACCTGCAGCTGCAACACATTGTTTGTTTGTTCGTGGTATTCATGGTGTTTGTCGACCATACAATGGACAGATGGTCAGTGGTCACTTACAAGTGTTGGGATCAAGTCACTACCTTCGAGTCACGAGTCATCTCGAGTCATTGCACATTTTGACATGAGTGAAGTCAAGTCAATCGATTTTCGAAGGTGACTCGAGTCAAGTCAAGTCACTCGTTTTTGGAGGTGACTCGAGTCAAGTCAAGTCAAGTCAAGTCACGAGTCAAGTCATAATTGAAGTCAAATTGAATTTTCGAAGTATCAGTGACGATTCAAAGTCATTACATTTTGCTAGCTGTGTGAAAGTCAGAATAATTGGGCATTTATCTTGAATCAATAACTAATATAAAGGTAAATATGCTTGCAAGAAGACGTTGTATCGCTCACGTACACGTAGAACTGCAAATAAATTACATGAGTTACTATGTATAGCAACATGCAACAGTCTGTTTTTAGCAGCCAATCGGCTCGAAGCCTCGAGAAGTTTAACACATTGGTATGGTACAATACATTATACCCATCCGCGAGAATGTAAACGCACAAACTATATTCGCTGGATTTAAATCATACAAGAGGGTCGGTAAAGGCGATCACCGTGGAATTTAAGCACTGTGCCGGCCAAGAAACAGAGATACGTTGTTATGAGGTTAATATATTGCTACTCCTACTAACAACGTAAGCTCTGATCATAACGTTTGTGGTCAATTTATTTGTGGTGTAACAATAGAGGATCAGTGAAACGTACAATCAGTGAATGACTGGTTACTCTCGCAAGTGACAAAGCAGGCGTATCGCGCATAGTACCAACATTCACAAAATTCAGTGATTTAATCGATACCGTTTACTTGATGACTTGAAATTGACTCGTGAATATTGCTCCGAGTCACGAGTCAATCCACATTTCTGATACGCCGAGTCAAGTCAAGTCAAGTCATTTTTGCAAAGTGACTCGAGTCAAGTCAAGTCATACGAAAAAGTTGACTCCAGTCTGACTCGAGTCAAGTCATGACTTGAGTCATCCCAACACTGTCATTTACATCAGGCCGATATTTTTCATATGTAGGCATATTCCGTGTCTGCCGACTTGTAACACGACCCACTTCTAGGCTTCTGTAAGACACCGCTTACACAATCAACTGCAAATATGTGGGTCGTGTCGGTGATGGTACCTTCCTACATTCCTACGGGCATACCTTCCTACGCTCTTACGTTCCTATGTGCATACCTTCCTACGTTCATTCGTCCATACGTCCGTACGTTCCTAAGTTTCTACGTGCATACCGTCCTACGTTCTTACGTTCCTACGTTCCTACGTGCATACCTTCCTACCTTCATACGTCCACACGTCCCTACGTTCCTACGTGCACACCGTCCTACGTTGCTACGTATACATACATTCCTACGTTCCTACATAATTTGGATCAAAATGCTGTACTCTATTTATATCGTGGTATAAGTCTCAGGTAGGTTCAGGTTCCGTTCCGTGTGCCATGGGTGTATATTCTCACCCATGGTGGACGGTGGTACATGTGTGGAAATACGCACATTTTTGCTAATTGTGTCTGGCACGACGCAGCAGTGTACTATCCAACTATCCAAAAAGGTTCAGAAATGGAGTACCCGAAAGTACCCGAAGCGGACAACCAGAAGTTGAATGTATTTGGAAGAGGGCCGCAGGAATGGAAAGACATGATACGTTGATTGCACCCTTGGTGACGACAGATAAATCTATTGGATTGCAAACTATCAGTTGATATCATCGTCGGTACTCAATTAGAAGTAAAAGTAACATGGTAAATTTCTGGTCATGTAGGACTAGAACAGTGGTTCCCAACGTGGGCGATATCGCCCCCCAGGTGGCGAGTTGGCGGTCTAGGGGGGCGAAAATAACGAAGAGGGCGATAGGGGGGCGAAAACGGACGAAGGGGGCGATAGGGAGCAAAACCAACGAAGGGGGCGATAGGGGGGCGATGGCGCGTTAAAACGGCTATATTGGAGTCGGGATCGTAACTACCGCACCCCAAACCCCCCAATTAGGGGTGGGGGCCCGAAATCGAAGGAAGCCCAAAATTATTTCGTGAATTAACATGAATGATAGAGTAATATCTTAGAAATTCATGCGACTTTTTCAAAAATTTTTCGCGCTGGACGCGATTTAATATTTTCATGTATCTTGATGTTGGGGTCCCCGTCACTAGGGCTGGGCAAATTCGAGTACCTGGGTGATTCGATTCTGAATCACGTATTATGCTTCGAGTCGAGTCGAGTAATCGAGTATCACTCATTATGACGTCATGACAGTATATAAGATGTCCAAGTTCAAATACGTATCTTTTATGCCACCACAAAAAATATAATGCCTGTTATGCATCCCATTAAAGATGCGTCGGTACTTTTCCGACCATACCGATTTCGTTGCACTTCGTTACAATGTTGTGGCACGACCATGACTTCGGAAATGTGTTATTTCCAGAAACGTTCGTAGCTTTGTACTATATTTTTCGTATGCTGCGATTGCCCAATCAAGGTTTCAAGACTTCAGGGTGTAAAATAGTATCGAAACTGCAATTTTCGTTGATAAATTAACTTGCAGTGACGAGGAGCGTATAATTTCAGTACTCGAGAAAATCGTCTTTTACTACTCGACTCGAATCATTAAAATTAATACTCGATTCAGATTCGAGTACTCGAATCATTGTGCCCAGCCCTACCCGTCACCCAACAAAAATACCCATGATTTATGGAAATGGGAGACTTCGGCGTCGGCCATTACAGCGCCACGACGCACCAAGACATATGAAGTTACAGGACATGTAACATGCGACTCCGAGAAATGTGCCAGAACGATCAGCCGCGAGAAGACCGAAAACTTCGATATATATACACATATGTTTAATAGTCCATAGGCGTCTCAATGGCTGGCGTCGAATGTTCGTGTCCTGGCGACCTTTACCCTACAGCAATGGTTCTCAACCTTTTTCACCTCGCGGACCGGTAAAATTTCAAAAAATATTTGATGGACCGGTGAACTATTAAAAATTGAAATTAACCCAAAATGTAAAGTGATCCACCGCGTTTTCTTGCTAGTATATGGTGCTAGTGAGTGACATTTTGAGAGTTTTGATCGTAATTAATTATGGCCAAGATGGCATCCATGTGATTTTACGGTGGTGAGTCTGCTTAGTCGAGGTAAAATTGCCTTGCCCAGAGCAACGTGCTACCGCCGAGAGTCGTCCACAGTCTTTCGTGCCAAAGGCCGCGGATTTAACCGACCACGACAACTCGAATAAAATTCATCTCTTTGACAATATCGAAAGAAGAAACGTTTCGGAGTCTATCCAATCGAGCTGTGCATGGACCAGAGCCGGATTGGATATCCGGCTAAATTTGCTCATTTTGAACCGGAGCCGGATCAGTACTTTTTCTGATACGGCCGGAGTCGGATCGGAGCCGGATAAGCACTTTTCACTAAGAAGAGGACAGCGTTAGCCTATAATCAGCACCCTTGAAGCAATAAGTAAAGTGGAAGTAAATCACATGCTTTAGGCTTGGGCTTCATCATTGAGTTTTTAATTTCCTGTTTGCATTGTTTCAATCAATATCCAATACTATATTGTGAGTAGATATTAATTATTATCGGAGTTCGTCGGACCGGATCACGGCCATTTCTAGAATCCGGACCAGGAGTCGGGCCGGAGTCGGAGCTTCAAAAATGTGATCAGAGTGGGCCCCACAGGATGATAAACCAAATTTGAAAAAAGTTGAATAAAGATTCAAAAATGGCCAATGGGTTGTGGGTTCGAGTCAGACCGAGGTGGACTCCAGAATTCCTACCTAAGTGCTAGAGGTTTATCTAGGCTCCTCCTAGCCACGTGATGCGCGCCAGCAATGTCTTATAAAAGCCTAGAAGTGGGCCGAGCTACATGCAAGTCGGTAAATACGGAATAAAAATAAAGAATATAGGCCTGGTGTAAAATGTATAATGTAGTCGAAACACCATGATCATCAAACATACAAAGCTTAAAAAAATTATATATTTTATGTTCATTCACAAAATATTTTTCCAAGCCTGGTCCCGATCCAATTGAGGGTTAGGGGTGCGTTGGATACGGTCCAACACACGTTGAATGAATCGCAAATGAATGGTCGCGCAAAAAACGACGTTAGGTGAGTCAGCTTTTACTTGTCCCTCGCATATCGACAAATGACACGCATTGAACTTCAAGTCAAATCGAATATATTACCTCACGAAGTTATGAATCAGTTTAAATTTGATGTTTCATTTATTTAATCAATGAACAAGCCTTCAAGATATTACATCTTGAAATTAAGGTATAAAATTGTAATATACCTGGCGGACCGGCAGGAAAGTCGTTGCGGACCGGCACCGGTCCGCGGACCGGCGGTTGAGAACCACTGCCCTACAGGACAAATGCCATCCCGCAAGGAAAAAGATATTTGCCAGTAAAGAAATACCAATATGAAATCATGTGCGTCTTTGAGTTTGGTACGCTTTTACGATTTCCATATTTTCTGACATAGCAGATATAGGAGGTCACGAAATAGCATCATGTAAAGAAGTCAATATAACAACGATTCCGCACGAAGATGTTTAATTATTGTTTAGGGGTCCTACCTTTTTCAACATACCACATCGACCATATTGCCCGATTCAAACATGAATTATATAAATTTGTCGCGCTTGGCGCGTTTAGGCGAAATACTGTGACTCACCAAACAGTATACAAGAGATATAGGGTATAGCTGATATGTAGCGATAAAAAGCCCACTGGCTGATGGGGGGTCTGGGGTTTGGTTTATCACCCTATGGGGCCAAAGACCAACGTTTTTTTCGAGGGAGGGTTGACGAAGTGCTGTTTTTCGGTTCCCAATATTTGGGGGGCGATGATCGGTGTGGAGCTTCAAAAGGGGGCGATGAGTCGAAAAAGGTTGGGAACCACTGGACTAGAAGTTTCGATTTTCAAGTAAGCAAGGAAAAGTTTGTATTCTGAACCTAATTTTGTCTAGAAATCTAAAAACTGTAGAGTAAAAGTGCTGTTCAGCCTTTTTGAGAATATTATGCACTTTTATTTCAGTGAAATATTTCATCCGTAAAAACCTGCCGAAATTATTACTCAAAATCACAATAAGACGGTTTACACTTTTTAATTCGAATTTCCAACAAGTAGGCGACCGGTTTATCAATGAATCTGTGGATGCCCAACATTTAGAACAATTTCAGACCAGTTAGGTACAAGTTCCAAAGCTCCCCGCATTAGACCATTAACTGTTTCATCAAGAAGACAACTCCTTTTCCTCATTTTGATGTCAGCTAGTGAACTAAATCCCTTTTCCACCAAATAAGTTGTTTGTTGCTGTTGTTTTTGTAGTATTCATGGTGTTTGTCGACTACTATCGTCATTGACACCCGCCATTTAAAAAAAATTTTAATCCATAGCTGCCGACATGTAGCACGGCCCACTTCTGGGCTTTTATAAAACACCGCTTACACGGATGTGATGACGAGGGGAGCCTCGATAAACCTAGCTTTTCATATGCAGATACGGATTCTCGGACCAACTGTTTCTAGTTAGGTGTTTTGTGATCATCTAAAAAGTTTTATTTATTACATCTTAGGATAAATTCCATTTAGTGAATTCCTTTCCAATAGGAAATTGGAATCTTTCATCCGTATTCGAATCTTAAATCTATCAAAGATACCAGATTTAAACTATCGTTTGATGGGGATACGATAGGTTTACGCACTTTGTTGACTCGGCGGAAAATTATCCATTTACAAATAAATGAGACGCATGTGAGTATTGTAGTTAAGCTTTTCAAGGACAAATTTTATAGCCTTATACTCCTCTTTAATCTTGGTAGAATGACCAATTGACACAGGAGAATATGTATTTCCGTTGTGCAACAGTACAATTTTCAGGCTTGACAAACTGCTTTTTTGACAAACAAATATTTCGCACCAGGTCATATTAATATTGATAGAATGACTGAGAACGACATGAGGGTTCTTCATAGTTAATTATCTATTTATGCGCAGTATAAAAATAGAAAAACTACGATATTCTTCCTATCAAGTAAAATATTCAAGTGTAAATACAGCAATTTTGGACTTTTTTAGGGCTGTAAATATCTACTGAACAAGAACCAATCTGGCAAAAATAATGTGATATTCGTTATCAGCAACCTCGAAAACCCCAGAAACGGCTCTCAGATGTTCTGCCAAAATTTCATTTTCATTTTGTTGACCAGTGTTATAGTTGAATTGTATGTTTATATTGAAATGAACCCGAATATTTTCGGCTAACACTCGTCACCGGTAATCGTCAGCAACTAGTAGAAAATCGGAAATAACATTGTATATCAACAATCGTATGACAAAATATGACGTCACCAGCATGAAATGTCGAATACAAGAGCGTTCAATGTACTATTTTAATATGGTACACGAACTCCTTCTGTAGACAAAACTTGGGCTGATGTATTTTGACAAAGATCGACTCCAAGGCTCACAAATGAAAGTGTGAGCGGCCCGTTCCGATGACGCGAAATTTGTCGTCGTTGATATACAATGTTCTTTCCAATTCTCTACTAGTTGCTGACGATTACCCCAGACGAGTGTCAGCCGAAAATATTCGGGTTCATTTCAATATGAATATACTATTCAAATGTATATTGAAGTTGTGTACCTCAAAAAAGCTCTGTAATAATAATAGCGACCAAATATTAATTCATTCAGGCTGGTGCGAGACAACATTGTTGTAATAGGTAATTTAGGGATGGTGTGAACGTGAGGTTCACGTTCGCGTTCTGTGTGTGAACCTCAGAAATTTAGAGGTTCACGTTCACAAACGAACCTTGGTAGGTTCTGCACTGTGAACCTTTTCCTTATATTACAATATTCACTTCAATATAATATCTTTGGTTTAAATTTACTGGATTTCAATTGCGGGCCACTCTATGCATGGCGCTGGCAGCATAAAAAAAAACTCTAAACGACCGTACACCTTGACAATCTCAAAAATTTTACTTGCTTTGTTACAAATGTTTGCTCGAAATATCCAGCTATCCGTTTGTGAATATTTAGTGACTCTCTGCTTCAAGCTTGACCCGCAATCACACAACATCAAGAGCAAATACGCTATACATGTAGTCAGTGAATGATGCTTATTCAACCAATCAATGAACTTGATATCGTTATCTGATGTAAATAAAAAATCCAGCAAGAGTACAGTGTCAATCTTCATATGTTCATTGTGTCATAAAAACCAAATCCGTGCGACTTGGGGTGTTGACTACTGCTGTATAACTTGTTATTGGGGTAATACCGGTAGCAAGTATAGAAACCCGTTTTACACTCTGCTCAATATCAACGTAGCAATACTCGGACGCCGAATACATTGTCCGGTCTGACCTTGACAGTTAAGGCGTAAGCCTACATTCCCTTGCAAGTCCTCGTCGAAATTGTTGGCAAAGCGACGGAAGATATTGGTTTTATGGGGTTATCATATCATTTGATTGCCCCGGTTGATTCATTTGGCGAAGTTTAAAACGTCGAAATGTATTTCAGCAATGTGGAATTATGTGGCCCGAGTCGTCGCTAGGTATCGTGTACGTCAATATAGGCTACCACTTCACTGAAATGTAGGGTTGGAATTATCAACATGACGTCACGAGGTTCACGTTCGTGTTCACACAGAACCTTTAAAAAAGGTTCGCGTTCACACGAACCAGAACCTTTCAGAGGTTCACACCATCCCTAATAGGTATAGCGGTGTAATTCTAAGTATAGCAGTGCGTCGCAAGTCCAACAAGTTTTTGCAAATGCGTGGCTACGCCGAAATTTAGAGAGCCACTGATTTTAAAATCGTAATAAGTTTATTCGTATTATTCCGCAACAAACAAAGTAAAATATATGCACAATTTTCATCCGCGCTCATCAGGACCAAGTATGTCATCCGCACTGCATTTTGTTTCATCCGCACAAGTGTGTACCATGGACCATCCCATCGGCTGAAAAGCACTGTAAACCAGTGGTTCTCAGCCATGGCTTCAGCGCCCCCCAGCGCACGATGTAAATTTTCAAGGTTGCGTTGAAGAAAAGCAGCAGCATAGTTGGTGTAGTGTTCACATAATGATATTGTATTGTATTAATCGGCACAGCACAGTTGAGCTTATCGCCTTTCTAGGCCTTGTGCTCCACGACATGAATTTCATAAAGTTCATTGGTCTTTGCTTTTTCGTCATGTTGGGAACGTCTTTTTCATTCTCTCTCGCAGTCATCTTCATTGTCTCTCGCTCCCATGCATCCCCATCGTGGTCTCTGCTGCCGACTTATAGCACGGCTCACTTTCAGCAGGGGCTTTTCAATGCACTACCGTAGCAGTGAGGTCGCAGATGAGACTTAATGATATATACTACGGTTTATATATCCCCGAGTTATCGTTGAAATTGACGTTCGATAAAATTTATCAAATCTCCGAATTTTTCGTCTCGTGGTGCGCGAAATATACCGACAATGCGATGTGTTTTCGCACACGCAGCCGTTATTATGAGTATTGCAAAGTGTGGGCCACGTATTTCTTACGCGTATCCCTATCGATTGAAAGTTTCCTGTAACCCAGTGTAATCGCACTAGCTAGGGACAGAGATGGTCACAGTCTGGTTCAGGAGCCGGAGCCGGGACAGGATTTCATTGATTTTTTACCTGGGCGGACTGGATCCGGATTTTGAATTTGCGGTGACGGTCGGATTTTAGCCGTTTTTTTGCTTCAATATGATAAATTAGCATTGTTCTGGCAGGATATTTTCGGATTCCGAACTGGACCTTCACCAGCCGGATTTTTCGGACTCTGAATTTCCAATTGCCAGACGGATCCGGATAGATTGGGATCCTGATATTTGGGAATCCGCCATCTCTGGCTAGGGGTTTACTCAACTACTAATTGTTTCGAATTACGTGTTGTACCTTGCAGCACATGTCAGGTTGATAACCCAACTACCCATGTATCTCAATTTTTTGTGGTTCATTGAACTGACAAAAATTGCTAATAAACCGAACTGTCTTGAAAAGCTAAAAAAATGACAGCGTCAGTATATTTCTTCATCGTACAATAGAGAATGACACCGCTTAGTCTTGTGACCCACAACTCGCGTGGTAATCGGCCAATCTGATAGGCGTGTATACTGCGCAGTTATTAATTTACGATATTTCAGTGACGCTTATGTCCAGTATTGGCCTTGTGCATCACGACATTGATATTGTATAGATCAGCTCAATGACTTCATATCTTTCGCATCTTCTTCATCCGCTTCAATCTTTCACTCTTCAGTCACAGACTCTCTCGCATGCATCCAACTTCGGGTCTCTGGTGCCGCGTGGCTTACTGTGTTTCTGCACTTTTTCACGATACTGTTAGTACAGCGGGTTCGGTGATGAGGAGCACAGATAACCTACGACACATAAAAACCAGCCCGAACTGGGGTGTGAGCCAGTTCCCATAGGTGTCGTAGCGCAGTCGTTTTACGCACTGCCCCACTCGAAGTGAATGTGTTCCAACCGCTAAGCGTCGACACCAATGTGTTGCGAGTCTGACCGAGGTCGACTTAGAACTCCTTCCGAATTCTTGGAAGATTATGTAGGCTCCGCCTCGTCATCCGATGTTAAACAATGCCTCAGAATAGCCTAGAATGGAAGTGGGCTATGCTGACCGTTGGCAGTACAGGAATCATAAAGAAGGAATATCGGCTTGGTGTAAAATGACCAATGTAGTCGGAACATCGTTAATACTAAAAGAGCCACAACAACAAGAGCAACAACCGCATATCCTACGTATGCGCACTATTGCCGGACGCATGGACGGTGACGCAGCAAAATGCAGTGTGGCCAACCCTACATTTTGCTAGTTGTTACAATATACGAACATTACTTTAGAAAATATATTATATCAGTTTTAGGGCATATAAAATATCTATCTGTCTCGTGTACGTTGAGTCAGATTTACGAGTTGAAGAGAGCTCAAATAAGTTGTTCGATTTAAATGTGAATGGACGTACATACATCGCAAGGGTTGCTATAAATCATTAACAGAATCGCACGTGCCTTGCGCCATACTTTAACAAGTTGATAGGCCTAAAGGATGCTGAGGTGAGGCGCACACTATTGCTTTGTGTGCAGGCGCATCTCGCAAGAAACGTGGCTACGAAAGACGAAGTATAGGTGTTGACAGACAAATGATCATTATCATTTGCCCTAATTGTATCGATTTTGATAGGTATGAGCTTTTAGCAAGTATCTTACACACCGAACAATATTATATCGAACGTGATTGTTGATGGGTATGCTGACCTAACAATCACGTAGGCCTGCTGAAAGTTATAGTATATCACTATTACATACAGTTGCATATATTATACGAGTCATACGATGTAAGATGTTAAATTTATTTTATAAAACTTAAGTGATTTGAATCTCGCAGTGGATATATTGACAAGTATGGGTATGAATATTCATACGTTATTTAGGCTGCGCGTTGGTTTTTAAATTATGTTCTATTCAATCACATGGCATTTGCAGGTCAACAATACTGAAGACGATTCTGTTGGCTATCGAATCATATTAGAACATACATTATAAATCAGAACAATGCCATCTTATTATTATAAATATGCGGTTTTGTAAGTAAGACTGGACTGAACACTGGACAGTCGATGAACGACAGAGTGTCAACATCCATAGCCTACCGATAAAAGATGTCAGGTAATTGTCGATGTGTATTTTTATCTAGCGGTAGCTACTATCATCCATGGTTGTGCGTAGTGTCATTGAAAATATTAATAGTTCAAATCGTATACGCAAATATATTCAGCGGAATCGTTTGGGAATTACCAGTCTAATCCATTATTCACTCAGGCAGATTCCGTGCAGGACTGAAATGCGCATTCCTAAAGTAGGGGAGATGTGGTACCGATGGATCAAAAATTGGAAAATGATCGCTGGCCCCGAAATGTTCAGCCGAAAACAGAAGATCTTTTGCTGGCTCAGCACTTTGATACAAGCTCTACCTATCGCGCACATATACATGAATATCCGTCTTTTCAAAAAATATTTATGGACGTTCAAAATTTGTTGCTCGAACGTGTCATCGGTCCCCACCCGGTGGGTCCAATGACACACGACCCGGGGACCTATGACACATATACCCTAAAAAACTCAAATGTGACTACTTTTGTAGCTCAGTATTATAATCTAAGCTGCAGCAAGCCAAAGAAGAATGTTTGGTCGCAACTGTCAAAAAATAGAATAAATTTTAACTCAAATGTTGTCATATAATCACGTTTCGATTCAGGCGCGAACTTATAAATTTGTGGGTGCATACATATTGCCCGAAAATCGACAGTGTGACTTCCAAATACCTCGTTATAGCGATAAAACATGATATGCAATTATTAGATAAAGATTTTCTGTACGTAGGCATGTTTCATTTGTTTCATGATTAGTATGCTTGATTATTTTGCTTGATTTGGCTATTGTATCATCGGTCCCCACCCTACGAATTTTATACATGAATCGAAAAAAAGTCCACTCAAGGAAAGTACTGAAAAAAATAATAGGTGCCATTATATAGCCTGATACAAGCCTTACACTTCACAATAAAAATGATCGCTGGTGTTTTCGTGTTGAAGGTTACAAAGAAAAATGTATATGTCGATCTAAATTTACTTTAGACCCCCCAAAACAAAAATCATCTGTGAGAGACCCCATAGCTCGCGTACGTCGAATTTTTTTGTATGTGAGGAAAGATTTTGCCAGCATACAATTGTAGACAAGTTCACGGAGTGTAATCATGGAATTATCATAGATAATTTTCAAAGTATTTTCGGTCCCAGTGATCCATCGGTACCACATCTCCCCTATCACGTTCAGATCCGCATATATAGGCTATTAAGTCAACATCGCAAAGGACGAATAACTCACCCTTTTGGATTGGCAACCCATATGCTAATTCTAAATATCTTGCGACTGCACTGCATGATCAACTATTTTGTTATGTGGCAAGATCAATTAAAACACTTTTTCGTAGTTTCGTGGTTGTATATTCAGCACGGCTGATCTCATATCACCGCCTTTCAAACTGTTCCGTAGATCAGTCTTGCTGTTCACACTTACTGAAAACCTTTCCCGTCAAGGTTTATTGCGGCGAAAGGCAGTATAGCAAACGAACATATCTTTGCTACAACGAACAAAATTATTACTTGATACTTCCAGCTATCACCTGTTGAATGCAGCATCAGTGTCATGGCGATTTAGACAAGTGTTTCTAAAGTTTTTTCACAACTTTGCACTTTGGAACTTTGGAGCGATAAGGATGATAATGACAAGGTGTGTTAAATTAAAATAAATGCAAAAGGAAAGAAGCTCCTGATAATTTATAATTACAAAATTATGGTTCGCATTTATATTTTCACTTGCTCATAAACTGTTCGATTGCATTTGATGAACATTAGGGTGCGGAAAGTTACTGGCCCCAGTAAATTTGGATAACAACTCTAATAATGCGTGATCAAGTTTGATGAAGACTTGGCTGAAAACTGCAATTTTTTTGCGATTGTTGCAGCAAGCCTCAATACTGGTCAGAGTTTAAAAAAAACTCTGACCGTGGCGTAGGAATGGCTCATCACAGGTTTCACAAGAATTTATTTGCTGTTTATCCATTTTTGAAATAGTAAGTTTTAGTTTAGCCCACTAGTTCTCAAACTTTTTTAGACACGCCCCCTTTATGACAGTGAAATATTTCGTGCCTCCCTTATCGTCATGTCACACAACGAAACCAGAATGTTGGCAATCCTTACAGATAGTTTGATGGTATGGAAGGTTATGACTGTTGATGAGAAAATTCTCCAATATGAAATTCGAACTATACACAGAACAATAACTATGAAATGGAGATTAATCGCGCCAAGCGCGGTAAAATTCTTCAATTTACCGGTACTTCGTGCCCCAAGTTTGAGAACCACTGGTTTAGCCTATATTGTAATTCGCTACGTCTTCTGTTGCTACGGAAGTATGGGAAACAGTTTAGAATGGCTGGATTATCTAGTTAACGAGGCACGCATAGAATACCGATGTAAATAGGCTAATTATTTTATGTTGTGATTGTCAATGTAATTGAAATTGTAATTGGGCCAAATTTTCATCAAATTACAATAACAATTACAATTACACAAAATAAAAATGCTTCAATTATAATTACAATTACATGAAAAAATCTAATTAATTACATTCAGCCTAATTACAAATTACAATTGATCCAACTCTGATATAATCAAGTCACAATTAGGAAATGGAGTGAATTCGACAGAATTATACCGGTGACTGCAGGAAAAGGCATGTGAAGTCGACAAATTGGGGCTCTCATCCACGGGTTCCACATGCTGTAGATTAATATCGAAAATCCTGCTTTCTGGCGCAAGAATCACGTGATTCCTAACTGGCCCCTACCCTAACATCTTCACTGACCTCTCGTGGACTATTAACAAATCCACAGGTTCATCGACCCCAGTTTAGAACACCTACTATAGATAAATTCGTAATTTAACAGGATCGCTAGAAGTATACTATCCTAAAATGGCAACGGAGTATTACCTGAGTACAGTTACTTAGCATCCTCTCCTTTTCAAATTCGTCCCACAATCTCTTATCTCGCCTGATCGTGTGTAACTTCCACAATATCAGCGCTATAATGCCGAGCAGCACCACGCCAATGACGACGGATATCACGATGACTAAGGCGTTTATGGGCGCAGGGCAATCTGCAGAGAGCAAATTACACGTGAATACAGTACATGGTTGGGAAATTGGCGTATTATCCTGATTCCTACCAAATGCAAGGGTGGAAATAGGGGTATTTACCATATTCCTACTTAATGTACGAGTGGGAATAGGAGTATTCTCAATATTCTAACCTATTACATTGGCAGCAAATAGGTGCCATATTTCTGTCATCACATAGCAGGGGATCCCAGTAGTCAATGCTCTTCGCTACGGATGCCAATCCACGCCATAGTTGTCACACACCTGTCGTTGTGTCAAATATCTTCACAAAACCATGGTAGCGGTCGTCAGTAGTCCAATACACGTCGTAGGAATATGAACACCCGTCGGCGAAGGTGCCACCGCATTTTATGTGAGCGTGACTGCGAGGAAAATAAGTTAGAATATAAGGAATAGCTTCGCTTTGAAACTGCGAATAATAGTTTCTGTTTTATGTTCTTTCAAGTACGATTTCTTGCGACTAGGACGCACCATGCCACATTCTCAGTCGTATTACTTGAATAAACCCGTGCAAAATCGAGTATCTTCGTTATTCGATTCCAGAGGTGCTAAGTAACGAAGTACTACTTTTCCGAGTTCTCACATAAGTATTGCTTGCTTGTACTAATTTATGAAGTGGTTCTGTTCTTATACTACTTCCATTTCTAGTTAACAGTTCTTTACACAAAACTACCGCCGTTAGTAGTATAATCATATTGAATTGAGCCCGGATATTTTCGGTTGGCACTCATCAATAGCGTCAGCAACATGCGATTTTGTAGCGTATAAATTTGGGATGTGTTTGCATCAATGTTATACCAAATATGAAATTCTAATGAGTATGGGCGAAAAAGACACTGTATCATGATGACGGAATGGCGAGATAGCGTAGCGGTACAATCCACAGTTGCAACAGCAATGGGTTGTGGGTTCGAGCCCGACCGAGGTCGACTTCAGAATTCCTACCCGAGTGTTATAGGTTTATGTCTTGGCCCTTCCTCGCCCTCTATTCCGCTTAGGCCAGAGGTGGGCAAACAACAGGTCGACCAGCTTATGAAATCTCGCCACTGTTTCTGACGTGTGTACGATATCATCAAAGCAATCTTTGATTTGTTTCAAATAGGCATAAATATTATTTCCATATCCTCATTATATAATCAAACACCAATATTGCGTTTTGGTTTATAATCTCAATTGCATATAGTGTAGGGTTGCCATACGTCCGGAATTTCCCGGACATGTCCGGAATTTCACTGTTAAAACTGCGTCCGGGAGGAATTTCTAAAATATGCCCAAATGTCCGGAATTTTGAAGGCTTGAAGTAAGGTCATATTTTGTTATGTAAATCAACCTAAACAAAACTATTTTTGGGCAGATTTTTGCTACATGAGATTTTTCTTCGCGCTGTGCGCGATTTAGTATCATATGTATTGGTTTTAATACCGCCCTAGCAAAAACTGCGATAAAAAAAAAAACATTCATTTACAAAAAGAAGTCTAATTGTAATCGCAATTACAAGATAACGGTATTCATAGAGTCGTCGTTTTAGGTCGTTTGGATGCTTTATTCAAAGATAGTGGTTCTAAACCAGGGGGCAGTTTGCCTTTACTATGGCGGTTCGCGAAATGTTGAACGTAATTAACTTCCAAAATAGGCTGTGATTAGGTCTGGGCAAATGTGCCGACCTTTAATTAGTATTCAGCTCATCAAATTTTGAGCTGGGCCACAGCACATTTTCAAATTGGAAATGGATTCGCGACCATAAAAGGTTGGAAACCACCGGATGCGCGGTGTTTATATAGCTCAGTGGTGAAGTGCACACCCGCAGTAGGCTGATAAATAATCTTATCGGCGTGACATGAGAATGACCTAACGATGTACAATAACGCCTCCTGCATTTTCGAAGTCATCATCCTACACAGGGCCGTAACAGCACTTCGTCAGGCCCCCCCAAAACGTTGGTCCTGGCCCCCCCCCCACAGGGTGATAAACCTAACTTCTGGGGGGCGAAGCCCCCCAGACCCCCTCAGGCTATCCGTTGTTTACGCTGCTTATCATCTATATTATTTAAAAAATACTCTATAATTTATGCTAATTCACTAAATAATTTGGGACCCCTTCGAGCTCGGCAGTTCGGAGGGGTTCGGCAGTTACGACCCTGATCCTACACCAGCTCTATTCTATTGCTGACTCTGATTATATGGGCGGAGAGAGGATTAAAATTATACAGTAATATATGGAAGAACCAATATCATTGACACAATTCATTCAGATCATTCAACGACCAGATGCATACAGTAAACCCCCAGAAGTTGCATCGAATACCCTACGATGGGCCCAAAATCTGTGTATATTTGGGCGGGACGGGGCTGAAAAGATGTGGCTTGGGCCCAGGTTACAACATACAATACACAACCACATACTCCTGAACAGGATCACGACCATCTCCAGTCGATAGACAAAGCGTTGCTGGTGTGACGTCATATTGATCGACAATGTGCTCATACCTCATTTTGAAATCCGCTAGTGGGCGCGGAAGAGCGTCCGGAATTTGTGAAACAAAAATATGGTAACCCTAATGTAGTGCGGCCCACGAATGGATTCAGATGTTGAATGCGGCCCGCGAGATCAAAGGTTTGCCCACCCCTGGCGTAGGTGGTGTCTTACACAGCCTGTAGAGGTGGGCCGTGCTACAAGTCGGCAGCTACGGAATAAAATTGAACAATATCGGCCTGGTGTAAATGACCATATATAGTAGTCGACAAACACCATGAATACCACAAACAAACATGTTAACTGAAAATATATACGAATGTTCTAACCATTTGTATTGGCATAAGCAGGGCGATTTTTTGGACATGTCAAAAACAGTCAATATTTTGTCAAAATCGTTGCGTCAAGTGAAAAAAGTGTCAAAATTGTTTACAAAGTGAACATTTTTTGCAACTTGCATTTTGTTTGAATCGTACATGTTTGAACTGTCAGTGAATTTATCATTTGACATTTCACATCTTGTAGCCTACTTTATAAGTCTACCGTTGTAGACGGCCCATTGTCTGTTCATTGTGAATCATAAACGTTGAAATGGAAAAATAGGTCTGCATGGTGTTATGTTCAACGTACCGCAATATACAACTGGAACGAGGACTAAGCCAATTATTGGCCTCACATGGAAACGCACTAATTGTCAGAATGAAGCAACACGGTGTGTCTCAAGCAGTGTATACGCACAACTTCAGTGTTGCCAGCCAACAACTGCAGCCGCTAAAAGTCCTTTCTCCATTCGCGGCAGGCTACTTAGTAAGGGCGGACACTTTCTACCAGAGAACGTAGAAGCGTATCTTTCGTTGTACTTCAACAGGTTTTAAATATTTGTTCCATAACGCGTAACGTAACTAGTGGAATCCTTCACAGGGCGAGATTTGATTAAAGTAAAGTATATTTTTATGTAAATAATAGTCATATTATAAGTTTTTTCGGGGCAAGCTAATTCTTAAAGACAGACAGTTCAAACTGGAAATGAAGACAAGTAGTAAAATTGTACCATTATATGCGAAAACGCCTATTTACATACATGATGTGAACATTTTGTCAAAACTATGTTTTTTTTTTGTATAAAATGTCAAAATGTTCCTATTTTAGGGCAAATTTTTTCGGTTTTTAGATAAGAAAATCACCATATCCATAAGTCATCTCACGTTAGTCACGAAGATGCACCCTTCACGTCCGAAAGTACATATCTCAAATAGACCGGCGAAATTATGAGAATACTCGACAAAATCTAATATTACTTGAGCACCCGCAAACCTTCGTTTTCTCGATTAACTAATGTAATTTCGACATGACTTGCAAATCGCCACTTCTAGTTTTACCGCAGCATCAGCGCTGGCTACTTTGGCCAATGACCCCCGCCGTATGTACACAGCTATTGATGGTGCCTGCTCAAAAACCGAAAGCATTCATAGGATATTACAGTTTAAGTTTTTTAGTTGATTTCTAATTTCATTAGACTGTTTCTATCTAACTCAGTTTTCCATGCCATTAATTAAAAAAAAATATCTCCAAGAAGTTACTTACGTAGGATCGTATCGAGAGCATATACCACAGCCAGGATCAGAAGCGGAGCATGTTCCTTGGCAGTTTGGAAGGGTGGTAACCTTGTCGAACAGCAGAAACTCATTCTCAGGACATTCCTCTTTGCAACCATCACTCTGAATAAAGAATACTCGAAAAATTTTAACCTCGGAATGGACTTTACATTGTACTGTACATGCTTCCGTCGACAAAAAACTTCACAGACAGTACAAGTTCTTGGATTACTATGCCCGAAAAAAGCACTGCTTCAAGAAAACGCTGGTAAATCATTTGGTTTGAATTCCTTGTAATAAATCCCAGATATTCACCACAGTATGGGCCGTAAATCAAGTTATTGTCACATTTAGCACAAGATTCCAATTGTAGCAAATAAGCCGAATACATCCGTTCTTTGCTTGCATTATTTGTAACAAAATAACAGCAATAGTAAAGTCACATCCGTTCTAATGAAGCCTTAAGCATAATAATGAATGCAATCTGGAAGTGAAAGCGAATGACAGCCTCTGGAGTTCGTGTGAACTAGACGAAAACTACATGGCAATTTAGATTTCGAAATTTAATCCGAACGTCATTACTTCATTCTCCACCTTGATCCAATACATACCATCGAGATATTTGTCTTCGTATTCGGCATACGGAGATAGCGCAGTGACGCATTCCGCTTTATACAAAAGCTCCGGCGAACACGCAGCGCTATAAAACACTCACCCTGCTCTTGCACTGCGCGCAGTCCTTGATTCTGGGCGTGTCGCACGTCAGAGTGATGCCGGTGCATTCCGGGTGCTTGCATTGGTGACAGTAGGTACCGCCCCACTTATTCTGCAAATGTATGATGGATAATTTACACCGGTGGAGGAGCTCGTATGCTTTTGCATAGCGGTCAGAATCACTGATAAAAATGATTAAATAGTATATTCATATTGAAATGAACCCGAATATTTTCGGCTGACACTCGTCAGGGGTAATCGTCAGCAACTAGTAGAGAATGATAAAAATGAATAAAACAAATCCAGTTAATCGTAATATATGTTCGAAACCCCTTCAGTGACCGTATCGTGTTTCGTGTATGAGACGCAACAAATTTTAAATAAAGAAAATTTGGGATCTTCGCAGACCGGTGCGCGAGAAGAATTTTATTCTTAAGCCGACCCACTGACTAAAATGGTTGCTGAACTCTGATTTACACATCAGACGTCGCACTGGGAAAGTAATTTGACTGAAGAACTGTCAAGTAGAAGTGCAAGTATAGTCTGAAACATAACCACTAACCAGTTTAGCAAACAGTCCAAGTAAAGGCATCACCTTCTATGAAGTACTTCTTTACTGACTACCTCTGGTACTGATGTATATTTAGCTAACTATCTACTTTCCTTACCTCGTCGTCACATCGGCAAGTCTCGCACTGGCAAGCGCCCCTACCGCTGCATTTCGGCTGAGTACGATCGCCATTCGCCTGGCAGTTGACCGGGTCGCAAGTGCAAGTTCCGCCATCCGACTCGCGATTTGTGTAGGGAGCGAAGCACTCGCATTTCTTCAAGCCGTTGCAGTTGTTGCACCATCCCTTGTCGGGTCCTGGTAGACGTAGAGGCGGTCAGTTGCGATTGGGGCCCACCACAATGATTCGAGTGCTCGAATGTGAATCGAAAATTGATTATAATGATTCGAGTCAAGTATAGGGAGAGATTACTTCTTCGATTACTGGAATATTTTGCGATCCTTCTCATCAAGAGTAAATTTATGTACGTATATTGGAGTTTCGATATTTTTTTTTCACTGCGGAACAATGGTTCCCAACCTCTTTGTATGCCGCAGCCGCATTTCAGACTTCTGAGTGCGTATCGAATCGCGTGAAAACACTCGACTAGGCTACTTATAACGGGAATTTAAAGGCATCAGTAGGGCGGAGCTTGGAACGGAGCTGGATTGGATATCTGGCCGGATTTTTTTTTCATTTTTGACCGGAGCCGGATCAGTACTTTTTCTGATACGGCTGGAGTCGGATCGAAGCCGGATCAGTGCCATTACCTAAGAATACGAGAGCCTTACATTTTCCCACCCTCCAATCAATAGCACTGGACTACACGATTTTTGCGCCAGGACTTCTATGGGTCAATTATACCTAAGTTGGGGGCGCTGAATACGAATCTGACGTTCTTTATACTATGTCCCATCACGTTTTTGAGGTATTATATATGTTAAATATTTCTACTTTTTCGATGTACTCAAGTAGATTTTAGATACTTGCAGTACTTACTAAAGTGGTAAAGTTTTACAACTACTTCATCTGGACGAACTAATTTGGTTTTTGTAAAGTAGAAAGTAGTTCAGGGATATTATTGCACCACTATCATGAGTGAAATTTTAATAAGAAACCCATTAAATAGCCTCCGAATGACGGTAACTGAATATATTTTTTCGAATATTCTACCGACAAGTGGTGTCATTATAGCCTAGTCATTTTGCGTTAGCTGCGCCTATACATCTTGTGATTTCGTATGTAGCCACTTCCGACTAACTGTTGAATATATATGCGGCCAAATATACCTAAATATTTGATGAATTTTAGTAATTCTTAGACCTTTCATTTCGTCTTCTACTTAAAATAGTTTTCACATGTCTGGGAAATTACTACTTCTACTTGTAATTGAGTAGAAATGTAAGGCGTTACTTGTCATACTTGAGTAGCAACGAGACTAACTCTAGTTTATAGTAAAATATTACGGCATATCAGAATCCGCAAAAAATGTAAAGCTTTTTGTATTTAGAACTGGCGTTTAGCCATGCAAAACACTAACAAAAAACCTCAAAATCATCTAAAAACATCACTAGAAATTACCCAATGCTCATCTCTGGGTCTGTTCCATCATAGAACACATGGTATTTTGTGTAGGTCACAGAATGTCCTATGTCGAGATGGATCGACTGTCCTAGAACCGATGCCTATTTAATTCTATTGTAAAGTAGGCCTAACAGGCACTTTGGGTTTCGTGTTGAGCTGTTAATAAGCAGTATCCATTCATCTAGTTGCCCATAATAGTCAATGCAAATGAAGCCATTTACATATATCATGGTAATAAACCAAAAGAAAAACAGTTCAGAAACTGCTTTTCTCGATTCCGATAAAATTTTACAGTATATGAAAACTGGAGAAGAATTAGCATGCTAAGTACAGGCGGAAATTAATGATGATAAATTCTTTCAATTTATCATGATACTCACTATTTTCTATAGAAAAGCAGACATCCTGTTTCTTGTACTCTTTCAAAACAAGCATAAAGGACAACATACTTGGGTCATGTACCAGAGTCAACAATGCTCTTCTACATAATATACCAAGAATACAATCTTTATTCTTTGCAAAGTTTTACGTTTTACGAAACAGCAGTAAGCTATCATAAAATGCATTGACCGACTAAGTCTACAGGACAGATGTATAAAGATAGATAACGTGGGGAAGTAAATTTGGTACGGAGTTTTTAATCACAATATTTAAACGAAGAATGGTATATATAGATGATAAATGCTACCGACTCAAAATAGTTGCATCCACATATAAATTTATGGGTCGAAAGGAGGTCCTGATCGAAGAAAGACGGAGTACCACTGGATTCAAGTTCACCGAAACACAGTTATGCTGTTCTACAACAACACAGGTTTTATCAATATAGATAATTTCAATAACAATATTTGATTTGTTGATGTGTCGCTCACCGCAATGTCACTAACGAAAGTCGAAATTTCATTAATTTATGAAAATGAGAAATATACATACCGAAAAAAATCTGACGTGATAGAGAAATTCTTAGCACAGAATCGGATTCAGCAATCTAATATTAGCCTAAATCAATCATAAAGTTAGCTTATCCCGGAGAATGTTTGTCTGATAAAAATAGGTTAATCGCGGCAACCTACTTCGCTGGATTAAATTGTCCGGTATACGATATGAGATCATGCTAGCGCAAAATCCTATCCAACTTTATGAACCAAGATTATCAGTGTTATTCAGACGAATGGCATTCTGCCGGCTAAGCTACCTTCTTGATCTTGCTAGGCGCTAAATCTCGATTGGTCATATCCCAGCTACGTAGCTTGTAGTTCAAACCTACGCGCGTTAGTGGAAATGGCATTTCTGTGGTGACCTGGTCAAAGAACAGCCTTGTCACAAAGTGCAATGACATAGGCATCGTCGGAAAATACCGAATCATAGGCCTATTTAGTTTGGAGCGGAATAGGCATTATCTTCTTTGTGGTCGCACAACATGTAAATATTTGAATTTTTCGCGCCTTTCATATTAAAATGACGTCATTATGAGCGATACGTGAATGTTCGTCTCACACGAAGCCTAATACTCCATTCACAATCGCATCATTCAGGTAGTCGATTTTCCCCAGACGTACTGGAGATACGCACAATGATTATAGTAATTCGAGAATTTATTGTAATGATATGCGTCGAGTAATGGGGATATTTTTTTTCGGTTTCTGAAATTACATACGCTCTGCTACCAAGAATTATTTCACCCAAATGCGATCATTGGCAACGTGCTACTTTCTCGAAATAGTCAAACGGTTTTTGCCTACATGCAATACCACTTAAGTGGCAATGATTTTAAACTACTTCTACTTCTAGTACACCACTGATTCTAAACCGGCGATCCGCGAAGCATTTTCATGGGGTCCGCGAGACCTCCAAATGTGCATAATGATTGATAGCCTAATATTTATTTTGATCAATTAGATAAATCACAAGGTAAACTCTCTTTATTATTGCCAAAACCTCAGAGCTCACATAGAAAAATGGATGTCTGAGATGAAATATCCGAATGTGCACAGTCATTTTAATTATCAAATTGACGATAGTCTGATGATACAGACATATTGCCAGATGTTTTGTCGGGGTTTGCGAAAAAACAAAAAGTAAAAGTCAATCAGTGTGACTTCGAAATGTCTACAAGTTGTCAGTCTCAGCCAATTAGTTAACAGTCGCTAGAAATGGAAATTTCGGATCCATTTTATTCTGTAATATACATGACCACTATTCAACAATAACTTCAAGATGAGCTGCTACATAGAAAGGGCTAGGCTGGACGTTCATTAACACTAGAACGATCAAGTGGCTTTTTTGACGCATTTTCATTTTTGAAGAGCTGGCATTCAGTCACATCTTACGCTGTTCGGCTGAAACTTCTTGTCTTTTATTTATTTTATGTAGGCCACCTTATCCATGATTTTCATCACTCATCTAGTACAAATAAAAAAGTTATACACAGAACTACCTAGAACTACCGAGTGGCTTTTTTGACGCATTACACTTTTTCTACCTTCAGGCATCGCAGTTTCATATTCTTGAAAGTGGTTTTGTATCTGATAAACGCAGAAAAGCCGTTTGTAACAACAGAACTTTGTTAATATCGACTCGGTCTAACTGTGTTAGCAACAACATCCCATGTAATAGAAGGCCCTGGATCTTCCTCGTTCTAAGTCACCAAAGCTCTGTAATATTATATTTCTGAAGCTCAGCGTGTTACAGGACATGAAATTTGAAATGTACCATTAGATCAAGCCGACATCTGTATTGTCCATACTAATATACTAGGGTTGTACAAGGGCAAAGGGTCTTTGCTCCGGTCTACGAGATGGATCTTCGGGGGGAGAGTGAGCTGAATCTAGTGAATTGAATGCATATGAGGACTGAGGGCATGGGTGCATTATGTTTAGTCAGGCCCTCTCGAAGAACAGATTTATGGAAGTCATGATCTTTCCATTGACATAAGGAGTAACAAAAGGTGTGGATTCGATAAAGATAATATGGTTTTCGTTCATTACATGGTCGAAATGCCAGCAAATAATTGGGGTAAAATGTCAGATGGTGGACGCTGCTGCTACCAAGTATCTGTACAAGGGCGTCTCATATTTAGGCAAGGATAGGACAGGACACCTCTTCCATAATCTATACATTTGCCAAGCATAGTAATGTGAAGAGTCTGATGTAATCCATCTCGAAACAATGTTACGTGAATGTGGCTGTATACGCTTGGAGAAGCAAACGAAGTCCTAGTTGACACTATTGTCAAAAGTTGCTTGAAGCTACCCAGGACCAGAAGGAACACAGGCAGCTTCATGTAGCCACACTTTTCAAAGCTATCAACTTGTTGATAAGCGTAACGGCGAGATGCCAGTGTAGAGATCGAATTTGTACACATATATATTGAGTTCACTGCAACCTGAGGTAACTGTTTCCTTCAGAAACAACACAAACAAGAAACCAGTGACGGTTAAATGTTATAACGAAACAAAACCAGGGGGATATTATTGGTCAGGTTGCAAGGCAGTAATCTATGAGGGTACCAACAAGTCGACGATGGTCCGTGCATGTTTTCTTAGAATGTGAATGATCGTCTACTTGCCAAAATGCCGATACTCTAAAAATATGCAAATCGAGGATTAGTTGCAAAATTGAATTATGCAAATCTTATCTGATAAGCTTTATGATATGTCAGCAATAACCAACAATGATGATGTGGCTAAGGCCGATCTGGAACCTACTCTAAATTTTTAAAGAACGTGCTCAAATACCAAATGCGCACCAGAGCAACACTTATATGTTACACCAAAAAACGGCGATTTGTTTTATAAGTGTTGACCTAAGGTGTATGTAAAATATTGCAAGTAGCTGTAAGCGCAATAAACAATGGTTTTTGATGCCGTTTGTTGAGATTTGTGCTGATTTTTAGCTCCGGTAAATGCATTTAATCGAAGTAGATTCAACATGCGTCAAAAAAGCCACATGGTAGTTCTAGGTAGTTCGAAGTTCCGGTAGTTCTAGTGTTAACGAATCTGGTGCCTTGTGGTATCGTCGGAAGCGTCACGGGTTAAAATATTACATTCGCAACCAGCTATCTTGGAGGAAATGGATTTTCAGAACTCGTTCATATCAAATCAAAGACGCGGATTTTCGAGACACGACCATTATAATAATACAATAAATGCACCTGCAAAATTTGCCTTGATCATAATTGATTCTACGTGTAGTGAAAAACAAATTGGTCGTTTCCTGGCAAGTCGAGTGGTTAAAAAACTAATGAATGGTACGCAATGATGAAAGATTGAGAAACACTGCTAGATATTTGAAAAAGTTTGAGAAGCACAACTAGATCCTTTAATTTTCTACTTATCCATCGAGAAGTCTTGTCATGACTTATAAAGCATAATTTTTACTTGTAATTAAGTACAAATTTACAGCGTTGCTTCGTTTCTACCCGAGTACCAGCGATGACTACTTCGACAATCTCTGCTATCAGGCAACCAGATTTGCTTTGAAAGGCGAATCACGATGATAGCGGCATATATGTTACGTGCGGGTACTAACCACCACACAACTTGTTGTCTTTAGTTGCACATCCCGTAGTTTGGCATTGGCAATGTGTGCCGTTATATCCGTTGGCGCAAACGCATTTTCCGCAATCACATTGTCCGTGGTCCCTGGAATATTATAAAAGAAATTGGCGGGTAAAAATGAAAGTAGGATGTGGTAGCGTAATATCCCTATGCGTGCTACGCAACAAATACAGGAAGGAAATATAAGTGTAAACTACAGGCCAAGTTGCAAATTAGACCATTGGTACGTTCTTTTATCGAATTTCGGTTTTCCAATAGGTGTGGGGGCGGGCAATTTCTCGAGTCGGCGGGCATCATATAAGGAATGAAGAACTTAACCAACCGGATTCCTCTGTCGATACATTAATCGCGTATTTACCCACCTATACAAGAAATAAATCGTATTCAGTGTAAACTTAAGTTCAAAGCATAGAGGCCAAAAACAGTAGTTATTGTATTTATTAACGTATTGTCCATAGCTATTGTAGTCAATGAGACATCTGTGGTCGGCCAAAGTTGTCAACAAGTTAATTGAACTCTGTCTGCATGTCGGACGTAGAAACCCTTAGTAAACACTGCATCAGTGAGCATCAGTTCGATTGGAATCTGGCTTTGTCTTGTTAATGTTCATGGTTGGAAATTATTGCTTACGAATTTATGTAGACCCGAACAGACACTATAATTTGACATGGCATGGACGTCGTGGTGGATTGGGGCATCATCATGTAAGGCAGGAAAGTGTATGCGGACCGCTCAAAATCCCATCGCGGGCCGTATGTTAACCGCGCCAATGATGTAAACTATGAAATACACCAAGCCTTATGATATCCCAGCGGTGGAGCGGACCCTGTTCACAGTGGCGGCTCGTCCTATAGGGCAACTGGGGCATTGCCCCACCTAAAATTCTGTTCAATAACAATTTAACCATTTATAGACGCACAGCAATCAATATATACCGAGATCACAGCGAAACCCGCGTTCTTCTTGTGCTTTCGCTTGCAAACGCCCATACATAGCGAAGTCTCTGCGAAAATCGAATTCTCTTCTGTGTTTTCGCTTTGTGAATGCCTAGCCTAGCGCTCATAACAAGCTTTCACTATCTATTCTCTCAAAGCCGCGCACAATAACGAAACGGTGATTTACTCTCTCCTATTCGTAAAATGGCCGAGCAACCGGGGCAAATATGCCTACTCGCCCCTAAGGTGTGATGTAACAATCGTATCTATATCTGAACTCGGTTACCGTAATATGCGTTGAGTCGACCTTTGCTGGAATAGGTCGATTTTGACGGTGTTTCGCACCATGATAATTCTTGAAACTTGGTATGATATGTCGTGAAGGTAGTATTTAACACTGCTCCAAGTTTTAGGCTTGCTACTTAAAGATAATGGTAGTAATTCCGTTTCCGAAGTTCAGTGTGTGCTGATCTATCATGTACATAGTACAGCAAACGGATTTTACTCAAAAGCCGGTATTGGTCTCCATTGATTTTGACGATGTTCTATACCGAGATCGGTCATGACATTTGGCACGGTAAGTGTTAGTATCGACCGATGTAACAAGTTTTAAGTTTGTCACTGAACTATGTGGGTGGTAATTTCGTTTCCAAAGTCGAGTAAGAGCTGACTCTTCATTTATCGCCAACAAATTTACGCAAAAGCCGTTATTGGTCTCTATTGATTTTAACGATGTTCCATACCTAGATCTGTCATGAGCTTTCACACGGTATGTCTTGATTTTAGTATCGAACGCGGTGCCAAGTCTTAAAGTTGACACTCAATGATTGAGGCAGTCATTTCGTTTTCGAGGTCGAGTATGGTAGAGATGCGCGCTGATCTGATACTTAGCCTACCTATACGTCATTGCGGATCTCACGCAAAAGCCGGTGTCGGTCTGTGCTCAGGGCCGTAACAGCACTTCGTCAGGCCCCCCCAAAACGTTGGCCGTGGGCCCCCCATAGGGTGATAAACCTAACCCCAGACCCCCCTTTGGCTGTCCGCTTTTTGACGCTATTTCCCATCTGCATTGGGGGACCGTTTGGTGAATCAGCTTTTCCCGCCTAGACGCGCGAAGCGCGAAAAATTTCAGTAAATCATGATTGAATCAGGCAATATCATCGGGAATTACATATATATTGCTATCAATTTTGATCCTCTTCCTGCTCACGTAATCAGATTTACCGGTAGAGCTGAGCGAGGTATGTTTTAAAACGTAGGACCGCCCAATAATAATTAGACAACTTCGGGCGTATACCCATTGGCAGGAACGAAACAGCACTTCGTCAGCCTCGCCCCCCCACAAAAACTTGGGTTTGGGGGTCTCATAGGGTGATAAACCGACCCCCTCATCACAGTGTTCGCTTTTGCCACGAAATTAGCTGCACTGCTTAGTGAGCCAGCTCGAAGCGCGAAAATTTTCGATAATTCATGATACAATCGGTCAATAAGATCGGGAATTGCTAATATATTGCTATCAATATCTTGTCCTCTCTGGTCACGTTATCAGATTTACCTGAAACTGTAGGGCCCGTTAATAATAATTAAACATCTTCGGACGGACCCGTTGGTATGACTTCGTTACATGATTTTATTTCGTGATCTCCTGTCTGCTATATCAAAAATATAGAATCGCTCAAACGTACTAAACTAAAAGACGCACACGATTTCAAATTGGTATTTCTTCACAGGCATATATTTTTTTCCTGCTGGATGGTATTTGTCTTCTGAGGTTCAGATTGCCAAGACAGGAAGCAACATATGGCGCCAGTCATTTAGGCGCCTATGGACAATTAAACCTATTATTTTGTATATATAACGAAGTTTTCGGTCTGCGTAAGGGCAGTCTGTTTCGGCCAAGCTTTTCGTGCTGCCGATCGTTCTGGCACACTTCTTGGAGTCGCATGTAATAAGTCCTAAATCGTTATATATCTTGGTGCGTAGTGGCGTATTAATGGCCAACGCCGATATGTCCATTTCTATCAATCTTGCGTGTTTTTTTCTTATGGGAAGAGTACCAAATAATCAAGATATTTGGCAACTTTAAATCGCGCGCAGCGCGAAAAATTTTGGAAAATATTGCGTAAATTTTCAAAAAATACTCTATAATTTATGCTAATTCACGAAATAATTTGGGGCCCCCTTCGAGCTCGGGCCCCCCCCAATTGGGGGGTTTGGGGTGCGGCAGTTACGGTGCTGTCTGTGCTAATCTATAGTCTGCGTTCCATAACGAGATCGGTGATGATATTTCCAATGGTATATCTCGATGATCGCATGAAACAGCTAACCAAGATTCTCGGTTTGCATTCAAGTATTCGCATAATTTTATGTTCGCCAATGTCCATTTCACTGTGAAATTGTGGCCTTCAAACCATTTGCTTACAATCCCCTGTCAATTGCGATAGCTATTTCATTTTCGATGTCGGCTAACAGCTGATCATTCGATCAGCCTATTCCTCGATCTATTTTACTCAAAGTTCGGTGTTCGTCTGTTTGCATTGATTTTGACAGTGTACCATACCGGAATGGGTTATGAGATTACGTATGCTACTTCTCGATGATTTCTTGTAACAGTATACTAAGTTACGGCTTTTATTCATGTATTTATATATTAATATATTTTCCAACGGCGATTTCGCAGCAGACTTATAGACAGTGAGCCGTATGTGTTGTGTCACAGTCTCCAGTTTCAAGGCCAAAATGTCCTACGTTGTTCCGAGACCGAAGTTCCGAGGCTGCTGTCCTTAGTTCTTCAAAGACCATTCAAATTGATGTTCTGGATTCAATATGACAGGCCCAATCTATGAGATAACAATTGCGTATGTGTCCGAACTCGTTGACCTTTCCAGTTAGTCTTACGCAATCTCTCGAGTTCTAGTCATTGGAATTAGTCAGGTCAAGTCAAGTGCGAACATGAATCGTATTGAATCTTTATTCCGTACGTAGTTTACGCAGTTGCCTTTAGAGCGAAAATGAGAGGTCTAGAAGTTGTCCAGTCTATTGATCCAATCGTACGCCGGGTGCCTCCGCTTTGGTTGCCTATTATCACCTGGTCGTAACCAGAGATGGCCACAGTCCGGTTCAGGAGCAGGAGCAGGATTTCAATGTTTTTTTACCTGGCCGGACTGGATCCGGATTTCGAATTTGGGGTGACGGTCGGATTTTAGGGTCTATCGATTTGCGTAATCTATAACTCTACCATGAAATCAAAACGCATGCTACTAAGGATGACCTGATACTTGATTCGTGGCATAGAGACGATTCTTAGTTCACGTACATTTTGTAAAATAATCCTTTGATTAAAAATAAATGAATAAAACATTTGTTACCACACTTCAAGTCACGGCTCACCGGCAAACCTCTCGCGGCACCTACGTTAAAATCACTGTTGTCGGGAAATTCATGTGACCATCATAAAGTTACTTTTTTACGTTGGAAAACGCCATTGTGACGTCATGTTGATAAAAGTCGCTCGCAGCCCTTGCCCCACCACCCGATATTGTCACGAGCCGCCACTGCCTGTTCACGTGTAACACCTCTACAGAGCGACATTAGGTGGCGCGAGTATATAGAACCAACTGCATCTCTGGGATATATCATCATAATCCTGGCAACCTATACCTCGCTGGATTAAAAGTTTACCAGAATTCTCAGGAAATTCCTCTCGCGAAATCTTATTCAACTTTATGCGCCACGATCAACCGTTTTAAATAGACCAGTGTCTCCCAAACTTTTTTGAGCTAACGCCCCCCTGGACAACGAATGAAGTGCCACCGCCCCCCGACACCCCCTCTCACCACGCCTGATCATAAAACGCAAGTTGTTATGCATTTAATACAGCTAATATTGAGACGAATGAAGCTGGTGTATCATTATCATCACTCTCTTCATATTGGGTTTGAGTTTTGATATGAACAATATCACTCTAAAATCTTCCGTGTTCACTTCATGGAGGCCTACTGGCAGTTGGTTTCTGCTGTAAGTCAGGAACGTGATCACGACGATGAGAAAATGCTCAATCAAATATGAGCGGCGAAGGGCAATGACGAAAAAGCCAACTCGACTCCAGTGAGAGGGTTTATTTTTTATTCAATTGTGTATCCAGAACGATTGATTGGAGATATTGAACTTTTGGTTGAACTCAAAATTGTTCTACACTACAACTAGGGTTACCATATTTTAGGAATCTGAAAAGAGGACGCTATTTCAAACTTTCAGACTTACAATACTGATTTAAAATTCGGAAAAATGGTAAATTTTTCCGAGTTAGCGGCTGGTTGACTAAAAAAATGATTTTTTCTGGCTCACGTCCTAAAAAATCTGCCAGACCGTGCGTTGATTTCCTTTATATGAGTCCAATTACCACGTATATTTAACCAACATTTGTAAAAAATAGGACACATTCTCAACAAAGAGCACATTTAGACGTCCTCCGAGGACACAAAAAAGAGGACAAATCCTCTTAAAAAAGGACGTATGGTAACCCTATAACTACAATGTAAACAGCTGCTCAAACATTTCATGCCTGGAAACTACACAGAATGGATTGATTATCCGGTGAGTAATTTCTAATTGGAATATATCCTTGAACCAAATCACCACCCTCGTGTAATTTTGTGAGATGAATGATTCATGTTTCTCCATCAAATTAGGCATGAGAGCTGGAACGGTAGCTCAAAGCAGTGCCATGTTCACCTTTATCAGATTTCATCTTTACTAAGAACGGATATATTCTACCCTTAAATTTTGAGAAATACAACCGTCAAGTATGAGTGATCTCGTTTCTCGCAACCAGAACGCCGTGTCGTAGGCCACGGTGACAGCGCTATGGAAAATAAACGATCGTTTGAAACAGATAATAAATTCACACAAGACAGTTTCTCTTAAAAAGCCATCACATCTTGCAGTGAGCAATAACTGCTCAAAAATACTTTGTAGTTCTCACAGCAGCACACAAGGAACCTCGCTTTTCGGAGATGCTGCCGACTGCCAAATTAGTCTATTGATGAACAGGAATAACATTGGCAAGTAACAATGGACTTTTCCGGCACAGCTGAATAAATAGACGGACGACCCTGAATTGCCCTTACTGAATCTATTTTGCATTTTTCCTGATAACCTAGCTGCTTTATTAATCAATCGTTTCAACACTATACGCAGCAGTTGCCTTCTAAACCTACATCGCCTGCATTTGCTCTCAGCGCCCCCTTACCGCCCAATTTTTTAGCCAGCGCCCCCCAATCGCCCATTTCATGGCCAGCGCCCCCTTCACGCTGGCGAACGCCCCCAGGGGGGCGCTGGCGCCCACTTTGGGAACCACTGAAATAGACGATGAGCATCTTCTCGAATATGCCAACTTTATCATCTCCGCCCTAAAATAGACCTCGAGCCAAGCCGAGTATTTGAGTATGACTCATTACGACGTCATAATAGTAAGGAAGATGTGAAAAGTTCAAATATATATCATTTGTGCCACAGGTCGGGAACCTTTTTCGTCCGAAGAGTCATATTGGACCGTTTTAACATTTTAACTCATAAAGAGCCATATATGTCAATCAACTGTTACGTCACCATTGAAAATTCGTGATGTCATTGTAGCACTTATTCGAACTCACTGCTGTGATACGACCAATCGAGGTGGAAATGATGTAGAAACTGTTATTTTCGATGATTAATTAACTCTCAGTGGCAAGAATCGCATGATTTCAGTATTCTATAGTATCATGTTTCACTACTATAGGCTCGAATCATTAGAATTAACACTCGATTTAGATTCGACTACTCGAATCATTGTGCTCAGCGCCATTATACGATTTGTATATAAAAAAGGCAAGAACGCAAGTGTATCGTGCTACAAGTCGGCAACTCGAGAATATTTCTAAAAAATATCGGCCCGTAGTAAATTGAACAATGCATAGTCGCAGCCATACTTGGACAACTAGATAATTGCAGTTGTCTAACTGAACTAATTAGAGCGAAAGTAATTTGCGAAACGTTGACATGCTCTTATTTTGATTCTTATCTGATTTCGGCATTTCCTGAAAATGCTACAGGACAACTGTATAGTGCAAAGTGGGCCACGGTAGGACTGCAAGAGATACTGCAAGCAGCCAAGCGAAAAAGCAGAATCATAAGAAGACCAAACGAAAGAATTCTCGCAACAGAATCGATGGCGAATCTACTGAAACTAACGTTGATTTATGTAAATGAATTATCAAATAGAACACCACATCTGGAACAATATATACAGACCTACAAATGGCTATCGACTCTAAACCCAACGAAATCATGCGCAACGTATACGACAGACAACAAGCTCCGACAATAATGAAAGGGAAAGCCATCCGATAGTGCGCGATAAATTGTATTTATCGACCCACATACCCCAACCATTTCAACCACAACCTATCCCAAGCATACTAACCTCCCATCCCATCCCATATTCCCAACCCTTCCCCGACCCATATCACTCCGCCACCAATACCCACCAAAATTATCCACCAACCATCATAAACGATAAAACTACGACTGCGAAGACTTAATATGAACAATACACGCATACGAACGCCAATTAGCGGCGGCTTCTACTACGACTTCAACTACAAATTCACCTTCGACAACGGCTGCGATGAGATTACCTGATGATCGGGACGAATCTAACCGAAAGAATTGCATTTATGAAATTATTGCTATTTCATGTATACATAATTGAATAAAAATCACAAAACAGTAGGACTACGGACATTTGGCATCGTCATGCTTATGAGAATGAAGTTTGGTTTGATACGAACTGTACTTAATTTTGGATAGATATCTTTCCAATTGGGATTTCAACTAGAATTCTAAGTTTTAACGAATTTAGTTATTCAAATTTGAGTAGCCACAGTTTAGTTCTAATCCAACTCAGATAAGTTGCAAATTTTCGAGTTGTCTAATATGGTCGCAATACCTTGAATGCCAAAAGAACTACATATAATAGGCAAATCTAATTACAGTGGCAGGCAGATTCCGTACCAAGTCTTATTTTACTTTCACTCACTCGCACTGCTGCCCGTTTCCACCCTGCATTAAGCAAAGGGCATCGTTCACTGTTGATGAATCGCATTGACAATTCAAGCCTTGCCAGCCTGCCTCGCACTCGCATATACCGCACGTCAGATTGCCTTGGTTACTGCACAGCGTGCTGTTGGCGGCTTGGCCCGGGCAGTTGCAATCGCATATGTATTCTGAGATCGTAAAACAGATAGGCTATTATTCGGATCTGATCAAAGCAATATTTGCTGGTAACAGACGTGGTCTAGTCAATTAGAAGTAGCAGTACGGTCGTAAACGGCTACTCCAGTACAAGTAGCGGTAATCAAGGAAATAGAGTGGAAGTAAAAATAGAAATGAAATTAGGTTGTAAATTCTTACTCAAAGGCACAGGTATGAGTAGCGTTTCAAAGTGAATAAAAGTGAGTGTTCCAGGACTAGTATTGACCAAAAAGTTCAATGCTGTTAAGTGGGATCGAAAGTAGTCCACATATTTTCCCCCTGTGTCATTAAAACCTTCTTGAGTAGTCTCGTAAAGTAGAAGTAGGATACTCTGTCATTAGCTATTTCTGTTTAGTGCTCAAATACACTGTGGGACCCCCGCGCACCCCACATTTTTAGTTCAAATTTAGCACCATTATCGTGCACCGTGTCAGCTATATTATGGAAATATTAACTGTTGGCTAGAGATGAGCAACAACAAAATGACTTTTCTTGAAAATAACACCTCACTATTTATGTATAAATTAGGAAGACTTATTATTTCCAAGCGAATTCTTTAGTTGTATCTCGTGTAACACGTCGCCGTGTCATGAAAATACGCGCCGTCGATTTGATATGAACGAGTGTTGAAAATCCATTTCCACATAGTTTGGTGGTGGTGCATGTAATAGTAACACGTAACGCTTCCGACGACATCTTTGCATAAGATCGCAACACAGTACCAAATAACATCCAGCCTAAGAATTTCTATCTAGCAGCTCATCTTGCAGTTTTTCTGGAATAGCTAATATGTATATCACATGAGAAATTGGATTTCCGCAAAGAAAGTTTTTCGAAAACTCCAACAGAAAATCTCTAAACAGCTATGTTTGTATCAGTAGGCTATTGTCAATTTGGCAATTAAAATGACTTAGTGACAGGAGAATATTTCATCTCCGACGGTCATTATGTTAATACGAGCCTTGAAGTTTTAGTAATGAAGCGAAAGTGTTTCGTGATTTCTCTAATTTAAAACATAATACAAATCGGGCTTCTAACCATTTTGCAAATTTGGCGGATTCGCGTGCCTCTGTAGATAAGCCATGCGGTAGTTACAGTATTGGCAGGTATGCAATTTGTTACCGGCGTAACGAGCCTGCAGCGCATAGTTGTAACGGTTGAAGTGGAAGTAGTAAAGGTCTTAAAACGCAACCAGAAAGTAGTGGAAGAAGGAAAAATCCCAGGAAGTAATTCGAAAAATAGTCGCGCTCAGTCACCCAAGCACCGGAAGTGGTCAAAGTAGCCATCTCCTGGACCCAAGTACAAATGAAAATGACATCGTGAATCTCTACTCAAGTACAAGAACATGTAGCGATCTCCACGTAAGTAAAAGCAGGTATTTTAGGCTTAAAGTGACGCCGAAAAACTGAAAACCGTTAAGTAAAAGTGGAGGTTGTCTAACACATTACCGCTTGAGTAAGCAGTGCAAGTTAGTAAAACCTACTTGAGCACTCCGGAGAAGTTGGAATGATTCGTTGCTGACCACCTCTTTCCAGTAGCAAAGAAGCAACAACATTTTAATAAGTGGAAAGTTATTACCTGCACATTCAATACGGGCGGTCCGCATATGCATGTCAATTTTATAGACAGGGTTGCCATTGACATGGACCCAAAAATAAGGACAGTCGAAAAATTAGATCAGCATTGAAAAGTGTTTTTGTGCATACTTTGTATTTACACGAGCCGTGGCATATCACAGTCAATACTTTTAGCAAAAAATAACTTTCTCCAGCAACTTCTTGTTATTAGAAAGTGCTTCATGGATCTCACGACAGCTGAGGTCTTGGTCTACCTTTGCTTCCGGCCGAAACAGCACTTCGTCAGCCCCCCCCAAAAAAAATACCGTTGGTCTGGGGCCTCTCATACGGTGATTAACCAAACTTCATCACTTCGTTCTGATTAGACACGTCAACCTAGATGGAATAAGGCTGTACACTAAGTTTGGACAAATCAATTTTTGAGCGTATGGAGCATGAACTCCACTAACAACGATTGTAGTCTTGGTCCACGTTGGAATCGGGGAATATTCCTTTTGCAATCGTAGTAGAGGAATGATTGCGGGTGTTTGACGGTGTAGAATGCCCAGTTACCCTCAGCAGTAGCTGCCACTTGTGGTCTGTGGTCCGTGGTCGTTGGTGCTGATAGACTTGTGAGAAAATTATTAATCGACTGGTTCGAATCTATCATTATGACACTCCTCTTGTGTTTTGGGGTATCAATGTGGGTTGAAATAGCGGTCTTTGCTATGACCCCCAGGTTAATGTCACAATTGCAGATATTGCAATGTGCGAAACACTCACCCTAGCTTCCTTTGATACTTTTGAATTCAATCTCTTAATCGTCACGAAAAAGTTTTTAGGCCTGATCATTTTAACTAATCAGATTTATCGTTAATAGTAGATAAAACTATATGTGCGATATAATTTAGATAAATTTATCAATGATTTAGAGCTTTACTATTTTTAACCCAAGTGTCGACTACACTGCGCCCTTTTTCAGTACCTATAAATGCTGCCTTTCCCACAGCTTATATTCTGCTGTAGGCTAAACAGCGATAGCTTGGTACAGCCGAAACTTCTATACTACTCACTTCCCTAGCTATCTAACCACTAGGAAGTCAAATCTTGTGATGTGTACGCCACAGGAGTTCCGTTCATTCATGATGTCATAAAAGCTCGACGCGAATGCATAATTTTAAAATATTATGCAACACAGATATAAGAGGAAAACGACCTAAGTTCTGTAGCTGTTGGAAATATTACAAAATGAGGACGCAAGTCGAAAAGAAGGACATTACCTAGAAATAAGGACATTCGAGTTTTCTAAGACGTGGCCCTTAAAAATAAGGACAAATCTTAGAAATAAAGACGGTATGGCAACACTGTTTATAGACCAGGGGTTATCAACCTGTGGACCATGATTAAAAAAATTTAATATCGCACTTCTATTTATTTATCGTCCCGCTGTCTACTTACTATAATTGTATATATAGTTGTTTAATAAAATGATTTTGTTCAAATTTTTCCGAAGGTTTCAAAACAATAGTTGGTCATTGAGTTTTTAGAATTTCCTAATGGTGCCACAGTGTGGAAAAGGCTGGGGACCCCTGTCGTAGACACTTTGTCATCAAGAGGATGTCGCTTGCGTGTGAGGATGTGACGTATACAAACGAGAGTTTCAAGACTCACCCAGATCGATGGTGACTACATCAGTGAGAGAACTTGAAGTCAGATTGATTTGGTGCGATCCCTCCATGCACTCGTTGGCCGTAAAGCTCAATTCGAACGTTACCTGAAACGCAACGCTACATGCAAGATGTCTGGTATAATTTCAAACTGACAGACGAATTTATGGTTTGTTCCGACAAAACTGCATGGAAACTCTAATTTGAAACACCAAATACTAATAAGGTTGGAGAAGTCCAGGGTTGTAACCAAGTCACATGGATCCGAGTCACACAAGTCAATCTCACTTTTAAAGTTTATACTCGAGTCAAGTCGAGTCATTTTCAATTCACCGCCGAGTCAAGTCCGAGTCCAAGTCAGCGAGCTGAGGGTCGAGTCCGAGTCATATGAACTTTTCGCCCAGTGTAATATGCTAACTTTCCTCACTTTTAGCAGTTTATTAGCGTGGTTACTTTACCGTTACAATGAAATGTCGGTCTTGGTCGTATGAGTATCGAGTCATATGACTTGGTTCGAGTCATGCAAAATGACTCGAGTCCAAGTCGAGTCAAGACACAGATTGACTCGAGTCAAGTCGAGTCACTAAAAATCGTGACTCGAGTCATTACAACCCTGGATAAGTCTTTGGATATCGTACAATATACAGTAGTAAGGAGATATGTTTTGATCACGCTTTTGAGTGTCATTGTCATAAAGACTGAGCGTAATAGCTGCTGTATGCAGGTAACTGAACATATTTTCGAAAACTACAGAAATTTGTAGTTCCACCAGTCATTCTGCATTGGTCTTGAAGACGCGCCCTGCAGTTTCGAAAGTAGGCCTGTTTGATCAACTGCTTGGAGTGTACGACGTCTCGGCCAGATCGACTTTTTGAGACTACGCAGTTAAGAACTTTTCAGATCTTCTATTCATACTTCCACTTGGAGTATAGTTTTGACGTATTTCCTGAGCCGCTAATTATACGTGTAATTGCGAGAGAGCGAGAGCGAGAGAGAGAGAGAGAGTGAGTATTTTTTCATCCAACCAAAATACGTAAAAAAAGACGGCAATGGTGTTGGTACAGAAAATAAGCCTGCGCAGTATTCGGTATCAGATAGGAATGATCGATACGACCGCAACGGTCAACTGGTCTGATCACACCCGTATCAAACAGGTACCCTTGACTCTATACAGTCTGGCTGTAAAAAATATTAGTTTAAAAAAGGAAATTAAAAAACGAAAAAGTAAACAATGGTAGCAAATGATCAATGAAGCAATGTCTGGGCGAGGTAGGACAACAGTGTTATGATGACGACAAGAGGTGATCAAGCAGGTCTTTTTTAATCTATTATAAGACAGTTCACGGATATGCTGTAGTAATTCGTTACAAATGATAAGTCCTGAGTGGTCGATAGATCTCTTAGTTCGGTTGCTTTTGGGTGGAGGTAAGTAAATATTTCCCTTTGATGAGGATCTCGTGTAATAGGAGTGGACATTTTTAGCAGGTGTGAAAAAGTCATCAAACACACTATTGGGAAAATATTTGTGTGTAACTTTTGCGCGGAAATATACAGCATTGCGTGTGCTTTATAGATGTGGTTCTTGACCGATGATCCACGAGTCATTCTCATGAAAGACGCGTGAAACTCACGCATATGATTTGTTAAGACACGCCAGTGTTGATCGCAGACAATTAGGCGCGATTAGTGGCTGAATTGTTGTGGATGCCATGGTTTCTTGTGGTGGTTTCTTGGGTTTAACAACGAATTCCCGTACCGGTTCCACGTCCAATATCTATTGCAGTGGTTGTTAACCGATTTTCCATGGATCCAGTCTGAGGGGTTTGCTGGAGGTCAAGACACACACTCAACTCATCATACATTTGATTTGAGATGATATGCCCATCTTGGCCATCATTGGCTGCAGACATTTAGTAAGAGTCGAATTGTCACTGGGTGGTGTGTCAATGGCGTACGCCATGGAGGTTGGGGTTTGAAATCGAAACGCAGTCTTTGTTAGTTGGCAATTATATCTCCAACAGGGTTGTAATGACTCGAGTCATGAGTCGTGATTTTTTGGTGACTAGACTTGACGCGAGTCATTTTGTTGAAAATTAAAAATGACTCGGCTCGAGTCAATTTGTGTATTGACTCGAATTGCACTCGAGGCATTGCGTATGACTCGGACCAAGTCATGACTCGAGATTAGATTTGACAAGTCAAACATTTCATAAAATGGTGAAGTTATCACTAGGTCGATTTTTTACTTAAACAACGGAATACTTTGACCTAAAAATCAATATTTTGATATTTTTCACCTTAAAAAATTACTTTTGGCCAAATTGTGACCTAACGTATGCCAATTAGGTGTTTCTCACATAATATTAGAATTATACTGCTTATCTTCATTTCTGGTTGGAACTGTCTGTCCTCACGAGTAGTTTGACCTGAAAAAACTTTGTTGACCCAAAAACAGAAAAACTTTTAAAACTTTTACATTTCCACGAAATCTGGCCCTATGAAGAATTCCAGTAGTTACATCACGTATTACGGTGGAAATATTTAACATTTGTTGTAGTACAACTAAGAATACTTTCCTACATTCTCGAGTAGAAAGTGTCTGTCCCTACCAAGTAGCTTGCCAATAAAGAAGAAAGAACGTTTAACATCAGCTGTTCTTGGCTGACAACACTGAAGTTGTACGTACGCTGCTGGTGACACACCGTGTTGCTTCATTCTGACAATGTTGTCTACATCACAATTTTTCATCATGCGCTTCTTGATATAACAACCATGCAATGCCCACGCAGTCTTGCTTCAGTTAGGATATTGCGGTACGTTGAGCATAACACCATGTCAACCTATTTATTTCATTTGAATGTTTATGCTTCACAACGAGCAGACAATAGGCCGTCTACAGCGTTAGGCCTGTAAAGTAGGCCACAAGCTTTAAATGTCGAATTATAAGTTCGCCGACAGTGCAAAATCTACGATACAGACGAAATGTAGGCTGCAAAATTGTTTCGACTTTGTAGAAAACGTTGACAACTTTTTTACCTGACGCTACAATTTTGACAAAATTTTAACCTTTTTCACATGTCAAAAAAATGGCCCTAGTTATCATAATATCAATATTTTGTCTATCAATAATGATGCTTGAATATGCTCCCAGAAACTGTTAAGTGAGAAAAATTAGTATAATAAGCTCGGTAATATCGAACACTTCGCATTCAGATTTGTAAAAAGTGGGTTTCACACGACATATACCCGGAACTGAGCAGTCTACACAATGACTTGGACTCGAATCAAGACACTAGGACTCAGACTTGACTCGGTGGTGAATTGAAAACGAATCGACTTGACTCGAGCCAAAACGTTAAAAGTGAGATAGACTTGTGACTTGGAACCTTGTGACTTGGTTACAACCCTCGTATGCCAATATGTAAAAGCTCATTTGTATAATTGAGCAATTCGTATCACGCTTGCGTTTCGACCGACCAATACGATGACACTTTACAAAGTGAAACTTTGTTGAGATGAAGCCAGATAAACAGTACAATGCGCAAATGATGTGACGAATAAGAAATTCCTCTTGCATCAGTCATCGTCACATCACCACGCCCAATATAGCTAAGAAGGGAACACAATGATTTGCCACTCGTACGTTATATCCATGGAATATTGCAACATCAAATTTGGGCTTATACATTAGGGTTACCATATTTTTGTGACACCAATTCCGGACGCTCGTTAGCGCCCACTAGTGGATTTTAAAATGAGGTATGAGTACATTGTCGATCAATATGACGTCACATCAGCAACGCTTTGTTTATCGACTAGAGGTGGTCACGATCCGGTTCAGGAGTATGTGGTTGTGTGTTGTAAGTTGTAACCAGAGCCGAAGCCCCATTTTTCCAGCCCATCCCGCACAAATAAACACTGATTTTGGGCCCACCGTAGCGTAATCGATGCAACTTCTGGGAGCTTACTATATGCATCTGGACGGTAAATCATTTGAATGAATTATGTCAATAATACTGGTTCTTCCACATAGTACTATACAATTTTGGTCCTTTCTCGATCCACCCACATGGTCATAGTTAGCGGTATAGAGCTGGTGGAGGATGGATGACTTCAAAAATGCAAGGAGCGTAATTGTACATCGTTAAGTCATGTTCGTGTCACACCGACAAGATTATTTATCAGCCTAATGCCGGTACGCACTGCACCACTGAGCTATATAAACACCGCTCATCCGGTGGCTCCCAACCTTTGATTGTCGTGACTCCATTTCCAATTTGCCGTGGCCCAGCTCCAAATTTGATAGGCTGATTACTAATTAATAGGCCTGCTAATTTGTCCAGACTTACTCACATCCTATTTTGGAAGCTGATTACGTTCAACAACTTCGCGAACCCCAGAATAAAGGCAAACTACCCCCAGGTTTCGAACCACTATCTTTAAACAAAGCATCAAAACGGCCTAAACCGACTCTATGAATATACCGTTATCTTGTAATTGCGAATATAATTAGACTTATTTCTGTAAATGAATGCTATTTTTATATATTTTTGATCGCAGATTATGCGAGGGTGGTAGTCCCCATATTAAAACCAATATATGTGATGCTAAAACGCGCGTAGCGCGAAGAAAAATTTCACGTAGCATAAATCTGGCCAAAATAATTTTGCTTGTGTTGATTTACGAGAAAATTATAATTTTACTTCACGCCTTCAAAATTCGGGACATTTAGGCATATTTCAGAAATTCCTCCCGGACGCAGTTTTATCAGTGAAATTCTGGACATGTCCGGGAAATTCCGGACGTATGGAAACCCTATTATACATCTCGGGGGCCAACTACAAAATAACCAAGAAGGTGTGGCCTATGATATCTACAGTAAAAACCTCCCTAATAATAGGCCAAATATCATCACTGGGTTCATCACAGTGCACGTAGGATACCTCTAGCTCAGACGGTAGTAACGGGCTGTCGCAACGAGCTGTAATTATGACATACAAGCCGCCAGCTACCGGATATGTAGTAATATAGTATATAGGCAAACAATAGAGCACGCACTATGGTGAAGCTAATGGTGTATTGTGGGCTTATCAATGGCGAAATAGAATATCACATATGGTTTGAGTGTGTGTATATTGTAGATCAGGGGTCACCAATCTTTTTGCAACCAATAGCTACTTCTTATTGGTACTGATTGAAGCGACGGGCAACCCCGCCGTTTAATCGTGCGAGACCGAATTCCCGTTTTGATATTCATTGGATTGGGCAGGAATCACATTGCGGTAAATCTTCTAAGAGAGTCTTTTAAATCAAAACATCTTCTAAGAGAGTCCTTTAAATCAAAAGATCTCATTTCAACTAGCTAGCCACTAAGATTTTTTGAGAAATCATGGATTACGTCGCACCATGTTTGTATTTATCATACAACACCATTCAACTCAAATTTTAAAATAAATCATGTCACACTTTATACTGGACATCATGTTATCTTTTTTGTTTTATATCAGTTAGTGGGAAGACTGGCATTGCATGTAATCAGCTAGTGCGCTGCACTCTGGTATGTAACTTGACAGTTGACACTGCAACTCTGAGAGATTGTTCCAGATGTGCATTAGTGATCCATGTTCTGTGTTTGTTCTTGATGAATTTCATGTCCGAAAAGGCTGATTCACAACGATAAGTTGAACCAAACACGCTTGCAACCTTCATGTCGGCTGCGCATACACCACCGTACTTTTCCGTGTAAACAACGCACCAAAAGTTTAATGCAGCCAGGTGGGCTTTGAGGTTGAGGTCATTTGGCAGGGTTACAATTTCAATCTCCAACTGTTCAGCATCCAGACATGGCAGATTTCATTATAACGGACAGCAGCAACGATTACAGGAAGTTAGAAACATGCTACTAAACTGAATTGGGTGTAAGAGAAACAAGCTGTGTCAAAAATGCAATAGGCAATTGGCATACAGATATTGAAAATCTTCTAGTCTAAAATAGGTGCAATTTGCGCAAATAAATTCAGTCATCGTGAAGCATAGGGGCCATTTCACCCAATTGTGAATAACAATTTTACTCCTAAAGGCGATAGAACCATACCCGCAAACTACCTCGACCATTACGAAATTAAATGCGTCGGGAGTGTGTAAATTAAATGATAAGTTGATACCCATTGTTAATGCATACTGTATTTTATTTCATTTACCAGCTACTTCCGTGGCAGAGCACAATTGCCCTTTATTTCTTTTGGTTCGTAGCGCGAAAAGTCTCCAGATTTGATCAGTGGTACTCAGTGGTACCTAAGTCGTTTTTATTCATAATAATAATAACCAATAAGCGCAGCTGTAAGTCACAACCAACTACGATCCTCCCGTAATCATCAATTTAATACAATCAATGCCAAAACGCACCTCGTCTCCAATCGATATGTTGTTACAGTCCATGACCCCGTCGACAATATCACCGGACGAACAGTACGTCTTGGAAGAATACGTCACGTGACTAGGAATGCTGCTTGCGCGCACCAAAAGTCTTCCCTTAATTTTCTGAAATAAAGGGGTCACAGATATATGGATTGGTTGGAAAGTAGGCTACAATAAAGAAGCAGTGCTGGTAGACATTAACATATACATTATAGTCGACTTCTACCATACACCCAGTATACATTTTGATACAGACGTGCGATGAGGTTAGCGGTTGGTGACACACTGAACTCATGTAGAGTCGAATTTTTATATGCATCGACACAAACTGATAGCTTATTCATTTGGCCACATGTTATTTCATATCTCATCAACACGATGTTCATGTTGGCCGACACAACGTCAAAATTTATACTACGCCGTCGCTTTGGATTTTCTAACTATAGAGAATGTTGTTTCACTGCGTAGGCAGAGATTATCGGATTGTTGGCCAACGGATTAATTTGTGCCTCGCCTTGAATAGTTTCACGTCGACCTGTTTGTATCATCGCCAAATTTAACATTCCGAAAAGGTTGTAAAGGGGGTTCTAGTGCTCAGACTTTATTATCATTTCAATTTCAGAATCACTGAGACAATAGCTATCGATGAATACCCGTTATGGTGAATTATGAGTTGTTTATGATGCATTGGGCTACCGCTAGTAAGCCATTGCTGCCCCGACCCCCTCACGCTCTATATTTTTGTACAATAAATAGGGAAATTGACTAATTGTGATTATTTTACTTCAAGTATACAATCATACGAGTTAACTTTTACGACTTTTTGAATTTAGAATTCGAATCCGTATACCCGTCGTGCAACCTCAAAATTTTCCTGGGACGTATGGGCATTAAACAGGCCCCACAAAACCGTGTGACACTTGCGCTTGTAGGTTCGTCTTGATGTAAGGGTTGGTGTTGGTGTTGAAAAGTTACAAGTTGAAGCGTGGCTTGGTAAAGTGTCTTAATCTTAAACGCTTAGCAACCGCCACAAAAAGTGATAAAAGATAAAGCATTCGACTTACCTCGTACGCATCAGCGATGATAGATACTATATTGTTTGAGTCGCTGGCGAGCTGCGAAGCTTCCCCAAGGTTTTTGAGTACTTTGGAAATTTCCTGAAGGTCAGGTATGCAGATGTCAACAGCAGAAGCGGTAAAACCCAAGTACAAATATACGTGCAAACATTAATTTTGTACTGTTACATGTAAAATGGTGATTGGCAAGACATACTATAAAAAATAAAGGCTATTAAAAGTACACTAGCAAGTCGTATCCAAACGCAGATTTGATCAATTCTACTCGAGTAGAAGTAAAGGTAACTCCGTAAATTCCTGCTACTGCAAGCAGAAGTAGCGATAAGACATGTCAAAACTACTTCATAGGAAAGTACCCAGGGTTGTAATGACTCGAGTCATTTTTCAAATTCCTAAAATGACTCGACGCGACTCGAGTCAATTTGTATATTGACTCGACTGGTACCCGAGTCATTGCGCATGACTCTAACCAAGTCATATGACGGCCATGATGACTCAAACCAAGTCATATGACGGCGATGTCATATGTCATATGACGGCCGAGACCGACATTCATTGTAACTTCGAAGTATACGAAAGTCACCACATTATTGGCATTTCGTCTGTCAGTCCTGAAGTCCTGATGCTTGGAAAATAGGGCAAGAAACTGTTAGGACTGAGGTAAATGACGTTATTATGAATGCGAGCCAATTCATACCACTCGAGCAGAGCTGAAAAAAGTGGGTTTCACCGGACCCAAGTAAAAATTAACAGTGAACACAATAACTTGGACTCGGACTCGAGTCACAACACTATGACTTGGACTCGGCCTTCTACTCCATTGGTTCCCAACCTTTTTGTCTTCATTTCCAACTTATGATTTTTCCGAGTCTTCATTCACCACTACCCAAACCTTTTGTGATTACGGAACATCTATTTGCTTGTTTAAGAGCACAAGACACACAACCTCGCCAGTACGCAAGAAAAGCGCCTATAACTGCAACATAAAACGTATTATGAACCGATACCGGTAATCCTCAAAATTAAACGAAACCGGTATCGCACGCCATACCGGTCGTGCTGGATGCGTTTGTGACGCCATCATTGGTTATCTGGAGTCAAATGAGTTTTGTGAACACGCAGTACATACAGTCCAGAGCAGGTAACTGGTAACGATAATCGCGCAGGTGTCCCCGTATATATGTATACAATTCTGTATATATAATGTTTACCAAATGCGTCTATTCGTCATCTGAAACCATTGAATTCCCCACCGGTTCGGAACCACTGCTCTACTATTACCGAGAATGGACATTACCGTGAATACCGAGAATGGACATTACCGAGAATTGCCAATGCCAAGAATATAGAGTTGTTGAGAAATTTATACCTGCGCATCGATACCGAGTGCGACATCGCCGTGATGCACTCACACGATCTGCACATATGCATAGCATGTCTGCATTATATATATTGCATTCTCGGTAATGTTCATTCTCGGTGGTGTCCATTCTCGGTAATGTCGATTCTCTGTGGTATCCATTATCGGTGATGTCCATTCTCGGTGGTGTTCATTCTCGGTAATGGTTTTCCCGGTATAGATCGGACACCCCTGCACTCGGACTTGCCTCCGTGGTAAATATAAAATGACCTAATATTTAAAACTATAAAAGTGAGATTGACTTGTGACTCGGAAACTTGTGACTTGTTTACAACACTGAAAGTACCCTAGTAAGCAGTTTCGAGAAGTAGATTTAACCGCGTCGCCAACGTGGGGCAATTAATCGGCTGTTCCCACATTCGAAACGGGAAGATGCATCTAGGCGGCTAACGCAGAATTACTAATGATACCATAAATAGGTACAATCCTGAGAAAATATAGTAAGCAGTTACTGTGACGGCTATCTCACACGGTCCAAGATATATCACAAACGCAAAATTTCTTATGACACTATACGCTAGAATCTTTGAAAAGTTAAGCAGTTGCTCTGATACAGCGGCTATTTCAACCAGGGTTATTTCACGGTGTTCTAATGAGGATGACGAATAAAAGTGATCGAAATGATCTCCAAACTACCTTTTTCTATTAAAACTACAGGGTGCAAGCAATTAGTATGGCGTAGACTTGAATCAATCCAAGTAGATGCAAAATTATTGTAAAATCTTTAACACCAAAGGCAAGCAGAACTTTCATAAGTACTCCTAAAAGTGCAGGTATTGCATACCCGACCACCTCTTGTCAAAAGTATACGAGAAATGTGAGTGTCCTAGTCGATACCTGGTACACGGGCAACACGTCGTCTGTAACGGCAAAAATTGTGATGATCTTGTGTTCCGTGAACGCCTGCTTCAACTGGCCGAGAGATGGGTAATCCAAGGTCTTGCTTTTCGCGTATACGATTGCTTCCGAATCAAGTTTGGCGTTGAAGCCCTATATTATATTACGATGCGGTCAGATTCATGGTCACATGATAATAACATTGTTGAAGAAGTGGGGCCCGTATATTACCTATGTTCTAAAGCGTTATTTATCGCCTTTCGGTGTTCGGCTTCGTGAACATTGCGGTCATTGCGGAAAACAATGGGGACTAGGAACTCAAAAATTTGCCAAAAAGTCAATATTTGCAATTTTTTCCTGGTTTGAAATATTACCATTGTGTCTCTGCTGTCACCTCGTGGCCTTGTTTCAACCAAAACATAGTGTCCTGATGGTGTCGACACAAGAAATCTCACGCCTCAGTGAAATTGAATCACGTCACAATTTCCATTTGGCTATAGTCATTTTTGACCGGCTTGCCGAGCATTAAATTTGGTAAAACGGGTATCAATCGAAAGCTGACTCTGCACTGATTACAAAAATATAAATTTTATTCCGCTCGTGGGCCTGGAACTCCCACAGTCAGCTTCGAATTTTTCATTGTTATGGAGATTGGCATTGGGACGGAACAATGCTGAACATTGAACAATGCTGTCTGGCTTTTTTTCTCTTGACCTACTCTCTCGTTTCGTCAGGCACTATGCTGTAACGCTCGAATTGTTTGCAATCATTTACCGATCGACTGTGCTTTTGATCAATCGCTCGCCACTTAATACGCTGCATTTTGCTTTCTGCCGCCGCAATCCACCTCTACAGGGCCAGAATTCGATCTTCCAGCATCCAATGACGAAACTCCAGAATCTGACGTATCAAGATTAACACAATGCTGAGCAATACTGTCTGACACTTTTTCTCTTGAGCTACTCTCTCGTTTCGCCAGACAGCATTGTTGCGTCCCAATGCCAACCTTCATAACAATGAAGAAATCGAGGCTGATTGTGGGAGTTCCAGGGCCATGGGCGGAATAAAATTTACATTTTCGTAATCAGTGCACAGTCAGCTTTCGATTGATACCTATTTCACCAAATTTAATGCTCGGCAAGTTGGTCAAAAATGAGCGTCAAATTGCCTGTAGCCAAATGGACGTTGTGACGTGATACAATTTCACTGAGGCGTGAGATATGCCTGTGTCGACACCATATAGGACACTATGCTCAAACAATAACTGAAATCTGCAACATTCCAATTTTATTTTCCCATAATAAAGGGGTGCTTTTCTCAAAGTTCCAACAAAAATATCGCATTTTTCGTCCATAACTCAATAAAATTTATCGTTTGAGAGATAAAGAAATCTACATCTTTATTATTTCCGGGTACAACTTGGTTAGATTGTTGTCATTCAATCATTCTGACACTCATTCTTGTTATTACATCGATCCCTCTTGTTCATTGACTCTTTACTTTGCAAATGCTCGTCAGTGTTTTTTCTCAATTGGAAAATTTTGTTATGTTGCATTAAGGTAAACCATAAATTTGTATAAAATATTTTTCCTGAATGGCTAGAAATTTTTCGGATACATGACATTCAAATCTGTGCTGCGCCAAAAGTTTTGTTTTACATAGGTCTACCAGGCTATAAGTTACAGGACTTCACAGCAAACTTGCAGCAAATTTATAACAAAGCTTTGAATTTTTAATTTTCGAAATGAAATATCTCCGAGAAGGGTAGCACATAATCTTTCAAATTTTAGCATAGCACAGCACTGTCCCAGTACTTCCTAAAGAAGGCGTCAGATCAGAAAAAGACTGGATAATTTTAAGAGTTTACATTCCCCGTGTCGGTGCATTCTTTCTACTTCAAATCCCATTTAAAATGCCACAATATGCGGAATAGAACCAATTTTTTTTTGTATATGGCATAACGGCACCGAGCGACTGTGAACATTTTATGGTTATGAGGGTAGTCATCCGGAAGTTAGGTTTTTGACTTGTTAGTCCCCTTATGGGCTGAAAATCCAATGTAATCATTACTACGGCGGGGCAAAATCTAGAATATCTGGGGGATTCCATTCTAGATACAGTATTAAACATCGAATCGACTGTTCGAGTATCGCTCATTTTGACGTCATAAGAGTGGGAATGGTGTGGAAAGGTACTGGTGGGCCATAGAGCTTGCATCGTAGCAGTGATATTAAAAATAATGTTATTATAAACACACAAGAATTTCAAGGTCCTTCATCATATCCAGAAATGAGATTATTAAGCAACAGTCTTTCACCACAACGTGATTGCGTGACGCACGCCACTCACTCACCTCGAAAGCAATCTACAACAACAACCTTCTCACTATATTCGAGCGAACTTCCACTTGACTAAATTACTGCGTTGTTGAAAACCGTTGTTTTTCACTGAACGTTATCGTGCCAACGCGAACTCGAACCAATTTAGTTGGTCATGAGCAGGATAAGGCTGAACACGCCTTTATTAGATTAGGGGCGAATTCCTCGGGACTTAGAAAAGGTGATTTCTAATCATTCACAACAAATAGGAATATTGAGTTACTGAACGCCACGCACCTTTATATACGGATAAATCAATGGATGTACCTTTTGAAGGTGGCACTTCATATCGTTCGCTTCGAGAATGGCCGCAAGTTTTCCGTCCATCGCAATGTGAGGTGGGGCGTCCGTTGTGAGTAAGATCACTCTCGTAGATCCTGGGCGCCATTTGACGAACTAAATAGAGACAAGTCGGTATACTTGGAATCAATTTGTTGAATTCGATATGCGAGTCGTAGTCAGGCTCGTGACTTGATTGTGTAAGCGCGAGGTTCACTTTCGCGTTCTATAGGTGAACCTCAGAAATTTGGAGGTTCGCGTTCACAAACGAGCCTAGGTATTTTCTGCTCTGTGGACCTTTTTCATAAATTAAATTTTTTCATGTCATTATATCGTCTTTGGGTGAAATTCTTTGTTATTATTCAGCTTCCCGTTTGTGAATATATAGCGACTCTCTGCTGTCTACTTTGCCCGCAATCATACAACAGCAAGAATGAAACACACTACCTGTAAGAAGACATCAAATCGTGCTTAGTCAACCAAACAATTATTTACGTCGACGAAATTGATATAAAGAATGCATCGATATTTACTGTAAAAAAATCTATGAGGTGCACAGGATTTTCCTTGATTTGATATCCTTATTGTATCATAAAAATCAAATTTGTCGGACTGGGATGCTGACTATACTGTATAACTTGTTTTTGAGATTAATACCTCGCGCAAGTATCGAGACGGCCGTTTTACTATTGGGAATACGTCTGTTCTGTTCTGTCCAGCCGAGTCCTCGCTGAAATTGTTAGCAAGTTCATGGAAGATGTTGATTGTGTGGACTTATTAAAAGATTTGATTTTTCCAGTTGATATGTTGGGCGACGTTTAAAGAGTCGACATGTACTTTAATATTGTGGCATAATGTGGCACGAGTCGTCGCTAGTTATCATATAATGTACATGACTACATGTAAGTACAATATTATAGAACTTAACCGAAATGCAGGGCTGGAATTAGCGCTATGACGTCACATGACTCCATAGGTCCACGTTTGCGTTCACTCAGAACGTGTCAAAAAGGCTCACGCTCACTAGAACCAGAATCTTTTGTGGGTTCGCCCCATCTCTACTAGGAACTTTTAGAGAGGAGAAGAGGTCACTGGTCTGAAGCGAATCACTTCTAATTCTTCAGAGAACTCAAATAGGTTTGTACTAGTACTTACGCAAGCGTTAAGGCTTTCAGACTACTTCCACTTTTAATTTACAGTTTTTTAGGCAGAACTATACCTAATTTTTAGTTCTTTTGCTTTTGCAATGTAGAAATTAGTTTTAGGTCTTAAGAATCAGGTGAAATGAATATGTCTTTGCAGAATACACCAGTAACAGAATATGAAATATTATCTGTAGACAAATCTAACAGTGCTTCGTTACTGACAAGACCAGATTGCATATGCTTTCAGGTTTTCTTCAGCGGGTGATCGATTCTCAACATCGGGCATCTAAATCCGTTTTGATAAGAGGGAAAACGGTAAAAGCGAAGTGAAAAATTCCTAAAAAGTGTACCTCTTCGCAGACTGCAATTTGCATGAGTGCGTCGAAGGATCCTTCCGGTATGTCGATATTGCCAGACACCTTAGTCGCCTGAACCGTATTCTGAAACTCGGTGGCGTTGCCGGTGATTGCGAGTTGATGACGAAATCCAAAAGGCGGAGCACAGGACGTTACGTTCACTCCACCGGCGCACGGGTTTTCCAGTCTGAGAAATCAAAGTTATACATTTGTAACTCTGTAACTATGGCTTCCCGTAAGCGTACACCTCAAACTATGATAATCGTCCACCGGACAGGTCCTAATCTAGGGGCTGCTTCGCCAAGCTATAAGGGTGGAAGTGAAAATCCGTCTATATACTACTTCATACGTGGAAAAATCTAAAACGTAAAGGAAAATAAGTTGGGTTTTCTTGTTCCTTATGTTTTTCGCCAAAACGGCTGCCAAAACTCTTGAGCTAGTCGAAGTAGTCTGAAATTTCAGCGACTTTAGTACATAGCGGTCGGAGGCAACACACAAGAGAACAGGGGTACTTCACCCGGGGTCCGAAAACCCGTTTTGGGTTCACGGACAATGGGACTAATAAAAGTGTTTTTACATCTATTTATAAATTGAACTGGACACTTTTCAAATTGATTTCATTAATAATTTAGGATCCGCTTCGAGCTAACTCCCCTTACATTGGGGCTTGGGGTGTGGCACGTGGGGCCCTAACAAGTACATCCTACCACAAAAGTAAGACATGGAATATTGAGCCAATGTTTCATAAAAGGGGGCGATAAACATACCGAATCCAAGCAATTCAATTATACTGACCCATTAGCCTTCCACTTCCACGGATTTTGTAGCTTAATGTCACTGCTACATGCCAAAATGCGATTAGATGCAACATCAAATATGTCTGTGTGTTTTGTCGAAAAGAGTACCAGCCCTTTTTGGAACGGACGACTAAAACGTGGCCCACTATCAAATTACTTTGGACGCAAAATCCTGATATGTTTACAATCCGAAAACGTAAATTTAAAATGACAACATTGTCAAAAGAAAAGACGCAAAAGAGTAGCCCGCTAACCAGTTTTTCGATGCAATTGTCGACAGCTGATTTCAGGTTTAAAGATTAATCTTAAACTCACTGGTCGGTGACCGTGCTGGTGTACGGCATCATTACTTTGTCTACAAATGAACCGAAGCCCACTTCGACGTTCTGTGTGATGTTGTCTTTGATGTTGCTGACCAATTTAGCTCCCAACCCTTTCAGCGTGTCCAAATCGTCGCTCATAGAGTTTGATAAATCCATCACGTAATACAAGTCCAACGGGTAGTCGATGACTTTGTGGAAGGTGATATTCACATTTTTTGTTTGACCTGTTGGATATGAATGTGCCTATTTAGTTTTTTTTTTGTCCGCAGCAGAGTCGAATTGATCGACAAATGTAGCTCGTTGTGTGAAGATTATTGTCATTGCTATACGCAGAGGCGCCCAAAGTAGCCAGTGTTGGTACTCAAGGCCGCTAATCAAAAATCCTGGTCCATATTCGGATCGAAATACAAACTGCGATTCACTTGATTTATCTGTATTTTGGATAATGGGATGTAGAATTTAGAATCATTTTCAATTTTAGTGAGAGTCCTGATTAGGACGAAATTCTGGATTTCCATATAAGCTTTGGATTTCAAAATAATAAATCTGCTCATCTCTAAGAAAGCTAGATTATTCTGTTTGCGTTAACTGTGATAGCAAAATAATATACCAGTGTCAAAAAAGTTCCTAAGTTCCCTATACATATACGTATACGCGAACTCCTTTTGTTGAAACAGCCTTGGCTGGTGCATTTTTTATAAAAGTCGACTCCAAGGCACAGAGCCGAAAGTGTGAACGGCCTCTTCCAACGACGAGAAATCTGTCCGGTGGGATTATCCAACAGATGCTTGTACGATCTAAAAGTAGTACATTGAATGCTATCTTCTATTCGAAATTTCATGCTCCTGACGTCATCTTTTCAGGTACGATTGTTAATATACAATGTTACAACTGTATATCATACCATCCGCTGCGAGATTTCGGGCGTTGGCACCATTTTAAACGGACAGTAAGTGAGGTGTAAACAATAGTTACGTATCTCCATCCCACCTCACATCCTGCTTACTAGAATAACACGTAATTTCAAGACACCTAGCTTGTTCGCAGAGGTAATTTTAATAGCATGGCCGGTAGTGCACATTAGTCATGCTGATAGGTTTTACACTTCCGCGCCAGGGTAAAATTTGCATTCTCCTTTTGCGGTCATAATCGTTTCACCAGTCCGGGTATTAGACGTGTCATGACTGGTGAATAGTGATGGATTCCAGAGAAACCAAGCACTTTTGGGGAAAAATAATGAAACTCCTGCATTACACATTCATCCATCAAATACATAGTTCCTTCCTGACAGGGCTGTGGAGTCAGAGTCGGAGTCGGATTTTGGCTAATTTTCGCTTGATGGAGTCGGAGTCGGTACGTTTAAAGACTCAGCAGTAGGAGTCGGAGTCGGTCCATTGAAAATGTGTGGAGTCGGAGTCGGAGTCGGTGCTAAAATTTACCGACTACACAGCCCTGCATCCTGAGTGATGATTACTTCGTTTCCATGCTCGGCCGATGGGCCCATTTTCGAGAGACTCGGCCGACGAACGAGAGAATTTTGTTGCGCATTTACTGTGATGCACACCCACGTCGGCCGACTCGTCGGCCATCGAGTGAATCCTTCGGCTTAGCCCTTCGGCCATGCTTGCGTTCTGTCTTCGATTAGCGAATTGGTATTCGCTACTTACAATACACTTTTCGTATCAAATTAACCATGGCTGCACTCCGGACGGATCTTGGACGCCTTTAGAAACCAAGAATTATGATCGTAACGGAATTTAGTAGTACCGGTACTGCTACACGAATTACCCGTAGGCTACCGAAATCTTCGCGATCTGATCACATACGCTGCTGCCACAATTCGAGGGTTTGTGTTCTGGTGCATGGATACAATACAAACTATACCGTTTGACCACAAACTAGGAGAACTTATTCACATTTCCACATTTCCCTGGTAAGCAAATCATCGACACGACACTGGACGTTCATGTCTGAATCATGACGACGAAACAGTAATACCGGTAGACTACTGGAGAAGTTACTATTCTGTGCTCGAAATTATTGGACCACGATACCCAATGTCTATATCTCCCACATACTAAGATATGCCACCAATTTTCATCTTTTATCCATCTTATTTAATCTTCTGTTAGTTTCAGGCAATTGGTTCATCGTGACCATTTTACATGTTGGATGGATTTCGTGTTCAAGGTCAAAGCGTTTGTTTGATTGAATGACCGCTACAAGTCATCTCGGCTCATTCCTACCGAGTCATTTATCGCAATCTTGTGATTATTATGAAATTGTTACTAAGTATAAGTAAGCCAAAAACGTCATCGCGATCGCTTCGCCCACCTAGTTCGGCCAAGTCACGGTTGGGTTACGTCTGCTCATGGAAACACGGCCGACATGTACAACGCATGCGTCATGACAAATGTTCCCTCTAATTTTTCACCAGTCTGCGCAAACACGCCAACTCACTGCGCAGGCCCTTGGACAACAGTGCGCAACCAGGCACCCCATAGGGTGATGAATCAGGGCTGCGCCCCTCAGACCCCCTCGGGGTTTACGCTTTTTTACGCTATTCTGATCATCTACATTTGGTAGATGTGGCGCTTAAACGCGCGTAGCGCGAAAAAGTTCTATAATTCATGATTGAATCGGGATTTAGCTGTCAATTTTTATGCTCTCTCTGCTCACGTAATCTGATTTACCGGTAGAGCTGATTGAGTGAGGTTTGTTGGAAAAGGTAGGACCCCTAAATGATAATTATTCATCTTCGAGCGTACCCGTTGGTATAATGACTTCATTACGGAATGGTAGTTCGTGACTTCCATGCTGTCCACATTTTACCATCCAAAAATTCGTTTGTTATTTCGACTTCTCGACATATTTTGCAGAGCAGACCTTTCTTGCTCGAAAAAGAAAATCACACCTAATCTTACAGTTTTGTCTTCCGTTTTCACATGCTCCGACAACAGTGGCGGCTCGTGACAATATCAGGTGGTGGGGCAAGGGCTGCAAGCGACTTTTTATCAAGATGACGTGACAATGGCGTTTTCCAACGTAGACAAGTAGGTTGTCAAGTCAAGGTTGTCAAGGTTGTCAGTAGGTTATCAAAATGACGTGACAATGGCGTTTTCCAACGTAAACAAGTAGGGTTACCATACGTCCTCTTTTATGAGGATTTGTCCTCTTTTTTGACTTTTTTGAAAGTGTCCTCGGAGGACGCCCTTTTGTCCTCTTTTTTGAGATTTTGTCCGCTCCGGCGGGTATTTCGGAGTGAAAAACGGTTATTTTAGCTCTGGGTGGAAAGATGACCTTTTTTTTAGTTATCCACCTAGCAATGCGGGAAGAAAAACGGTACTTTGAGCTCTGAGCGGAAAAGATGACCTTTTTTTTAGTCAACCGATCACAAAGTGGGAAAAATTCACCGGTTTTTGAAAATTCTTCTCCGGTTTTGCAAGTCTCAAATTTCTGGAAAAGTGTCCTCTTTTTAGATTTCCAAAATATGGTAAGCCTATGTTACGGTAACATGAATTTCCCGACAACAGTGATTTTAACGTATGTGCCACGAGAGGTCTGCCGGTGAGCTGTGACTTGAAGTGTGGTAACTGCGTAAACGGCGTACGGAACAAAGATTCAACACGGTTCATGTTCGCACTAGACCTGACTATGACTAATTATCTGCAGAAATGGAAATGACTATAACTCGAGAGATTGCGTAAGCCTAATTGGAAAGGTCAACGAGTTCGGACACCAACGCAATTGTTATCTCATACATTGGGCCTGTCATATTGAATCCAAAGCACCAGTCTGAAGAACTAAGAATAGCAGCCTCGGAAATTCGGTCTCGGTACAGCATAGGAGATTTTGGCCTTGAAACTGGAGACTGTAACACGACACATATGGCTTTATTACTGTCTATAGGTCTGCTGCGAAATCGCATTTGAAAAATATATTACCGAATATATACGTGGATGAAAGCCGTAAACTTAGTACACTGTTACATGACATCATCGAGAAGTAGCCTCTGCCTCATGGCCCTTTTCGGTATGGTACACTGTCAAAATTAATGCGAACAGACCGAATTTTGCGTAAAATTTACTGAGGAATAGGCTGATCAAGTGATCAGCTGTTAGCCGCCATCGAAAACGAAATAGCTATCGCGCTTGACAGGGGCGTTGTAAGCAAATGGCTTGAAGGCAACAATTTCACGGTGAAATTGACATCGGAGAATATAATATCAAAGTAAATATTTGAATGCAAATGAGAATGATATCATCATTTCGTCACCTATCTCAGTATGGAACACAGTTAACGTTACCACAGATACACCGGCTTTTGCGTGAAATCCGCAATGCGTTGTAGGCTAAAGTGTCAGATCAGAGCGCATCTCTACCATATTCGACCTTGATAACGAAATCACTGCCCTAATCATTGAGTGTCAACCTTGAGACTTGGCACAGCGTTCGATACTAAAATCAAAACACACCGTGCAAAAGCTCATGACAGATCTAGGTAAGGAGCATCGTTAAAATCAATAGAGACCAATACCGGCTTTGCGTAAAATCTGTTCGCGATAAATGACGAGTCGGCTCTCACTCGACTTAGGAAGCGAAATTACCACTAACATAGTTCAGTGACAAACTTAAAACTTGGTACAGCGTTCGATACTAACATTAAGACTTACCGTGCCAAATGTCATAACCTATCTCAGTATTGAACATCGTCAAAATCAATGGATACCAATACCGGCTTTTGAGTAAAATCTGTTTGCGATACATGACGGATCAGCACACACTCAACTTCGGAAACGGAATTACTACCCTAAACTTTAAGTAGAAACCCTGAAACTTGAGGCAATGTTGAATAACACCATCACGACATGACACACCAAGTTTCAAGAGTTTTCATGATGTGAAACACCATCAAAATCGACCTATACCAGCAAAGGTCGACTAAACGCATATGACGGTAACCGAGTTCAGATATAGATACGATTGTTACATCACACCTTAGGGGCACAGACCTATTGTGCCCCGGTTGCTCGGTAATTTTATGAATAGGAGAGAGTAAATCCCCAATTCTTTATTGTGCGCGGCTTTGAGAGAATAGACAGTGAAAGCTTGTTATGAGCGCTACCGGGGCATGCCCCGGCGAGGCATTCGCAAAGCGAAAACACAGAAGAGAATTCGATTTTCGCAGAGACTTCGCTATACATGGGCATTTACAAGCGAAAGGACAAGAAGAATATGATTTTCGCTGTGATTTCGGTATATATAGATTGTTGTGCGTCTATAAATGGTAAAGAATTGTTATTGAACAGAATTTTAGGTGGGGCAATGCCCCAGTTGCCCTATAGGACGAGCCGCCACTGTCCGACAACCATTCCATGTTAAATGAATCGCACTTCCTTGTTAATTTGGCTTGGTGAGGGGATGAGAAACTACCCATCTGTGACGTCACAATAAATCCGTGTACATGTGACATGCTATAGATTACTGGTAGACATACACGCACGAGAACGCACTTCAAATCAATACACGCGATCGATATAGGCCAGGGGTGACCAACCTTTTTGCCATTCACGCCCGCATTTCGACTACTGATGTAGCATATACGGCCGCATTCCATGTTAAAGTGTCTATGGCCATTTCTGGTGAACTCCGGACTAAGCTATTGAATAATATATAGGCTTACTGCGTGGTCATGTTATGGAGCTATGTCAGTTTCACTAATGAATTTCGTCATTAATAATAATAGTTTTATATATTACTATCAAATTGTTATCCTTTCTTTGCCCATGTAATCAGATTCACTAATAAAGTTGATGGAGAGGGTGTTTTCAAAAATTTAGGGCAAGTTATAAATGATACTGCGTCTTCGGGTGGGCCAATTGTTATAAGTCACCTTGTTGCATGCCGTTATTTCTTGACCTCCATTCAGGATTGTTGGTATAGTTAGGAGCACACGATTGCGAGTTTGTATTTCAATATGGGGCGCATCATTTTCATCTGCTGTTCGTATCTGTGCTGTGGGCACTGCTTAGAAAGAGCATTGCTATGTATCAAAATCCAAAAATGAAGTCACATTGAATCGCGCGCAGCGCGAATAAAATTTCAAGTTCAGTTATAATATCTCAAGAAATCGGGAGTCAATTCGTAAATTCAAATTGCATGTCGACAGCCGCCAACACATACTAGTTGCATTCCGTGTCCTCGGCCGCACAAATTTCCTTCTACGGCCGCAGGTTGGTTACCCCTGATGTAGGCTTCACCGCGTTAAAACACTGATGTGACGTCTTAATACCAGCAATGCACTCATTACTATCAAGACCACCAGTCAAATATAATGATATGAATATTCAAGTCCGACTGAAGCAAGAACAATATCAGCGTATGACCTTATCGACAGAAGATTCCCGTTCAAACAAATCGAATAAAATCAAAATTTGTGCTGCTGAGAAGCTGATGTAATTCAACGCCCTACAGTGCACAGAGGCAGCATTTCCCGTTCAACGTTTGCAAGGGGATGGATTTTTTGAACAATATTGGTGCTTGTACTTGCATATTCTGCACATTCTCCTATCTCACCGCCATATGTGATCAGATTTGCCTGATGGAAGTGATATGACTTCGAAAATTCGCGGCATGTAGGCTAATTGTACAATAAATCTTGCGTATACTGTTTATGCCACGCGAAGAAGACTATTCGTTAGTTTCTCACATATTAACTTCGAGCTAGCCCATTGTTATTTATAACTTTGTTAAACCATGTTATTTCACCATTCCCAGAAAAGATTGTGCTATTGAAATGATATCAGTATCGCCCACGCGTAGGAAACCATAATTAAAGAAAAATCTCTTTCGTGAGGTGCACGTCATTGCAAATTATGAGTTTCGCAGAGCGCAATATTTACCTTTACGAGCCGCACTTGTACCTCGGTTTTAGACTTCAGCGACAACACTATTTTCCCCTGGCAACGTTTCCTCTAATTTTTCACGAGTCTGCGGGCTTGCGCGGCCCCTTGGAGAACAGCGCGCAACTACTAAAAAAAACTCATCACTTCGGATTTTTTGTGCGCAGCTTAGATATTCTGTGCGCAGAGACCGTTTCAGCAATGCGCATTTGTGCACGTGCGCAGCTTAGAGGGAACATTGGTCATGACCCTTCGGCCGACCGTCGGCCGAGCATGGAAACGAAGTAATTGAAATGGCACAAGACTTCGTTTTCTATGCACACACACTTCGGAAAAAAGTCGTAATTTTCACGATCTCACCAACATGCAATGTTGTCCTTTCCAACCATCATCCGTTTGTGTAATATTAAACAATGTCAGATAACGCAGGAAAGAAATAGTCATTTCATATTAGTTCATAATTGAAGAATCTTACCAACGAAGATAAAAGCTTGAAGGGAAGCGATTTTCGCGACTATTGTAGGATGAAACAACGCATTCTAATAGGAAACATGGAAGTTGACCAGTGACTCTGTTCAACTTTAACGATATTGACTTACAATCTATTTGTCTGCATGCATATAAGGCTCCATAAATGATTTGTAGCTTGGGGGCATTCTTATTTGTATTGGCACACTCACATAATTTACAACAACTTCCATTGCAATATATGTCAAACTTGACGACTACTTGATGTTCCCCTCACCACCAGTGAAGCCACAATAACGGTATACATGGATTTGGTATAGATTATCACTCAAACATTTGATGTCCATGTCAGTCACCCAGCTGCAATGTAACTCTCGTGATTAATGTAAAATAACAGTCGCAAAGATTCCGACGCAGCTACGTTCGGCGGTGAAACTTTACCTTTTCGTAACCTCAAGGTTAGCCTTTGCGGTCGCATCTGAATAATATCTTGCGAACTGGTTGTTGATTCGCTGGCGTTGCTGTAGTTTTCATTCTGCACAATATCTTCGTAGCTCTGCGGATTGATGAGAGTGTCGGAACAATTATAAGACGTTGTCCTGTAGTGAAGAAACGTAAATATAGAATCATACACATAGCGTGTCAAGGTTGTAACCAAGTCACAAGGTTCCGAGTCAGAAGTTCATCCCACTTTTATAGTTTTGACTCGAGTCAAGCCGAGTCATTTTCAAGTTACCACCGATTCAAATCCAAAACCAAGTCAGATAGTGGAGGGTCGAGTCCGATCATGGTGTTTCGACTCGAGTCTGAGTCCAAGTCATTATGTTCACTGTTCGGTGGACAGTTTTCAGTTCAACCCGTGTTTTTCAACTCTGCTCGAGTGATATAGTACGTCTCGCATTCATAATACAGCATAATTCTCCTCAGTTTTAACAGTTTCAGGCCATTATTGCAAGTGTCAGGACCAATGTTCACTCTAATTTTGACGAGTCTGCACACATTCACCAACTCACTGCGCAGACCCTTCGACAACAGTGCGTCACGACTAAAAAAGGCCATCACTTCGGATTTTTGTCAGCAACTTAGGTTTTCTGCGCGCAGATACAGTCTCTGCAGTGCGCATTTGTGCACGTGCGCAGCTTAAAGTAGGCTTACCATATTTTGGAAATCTAAAAAGAGGACACTTTTTCAGAAATATGAGACTTTGTGATCGGTTGACTAAAAAAAAAAAAGTCAACTTTCCCGCTCAGAGCTCAAAATACCGTTTGTCTCTCCACATTGCTAGGTGGTTGACTAAAAAAAAAAAAAAAAAATTGGTCAACTTTTCGCTCAGAGCTCAAATAACCGTTTTTCACGCCTGAGCGTCACTTATGTGCTAATTTACAGCATATCACTCGCATTTTGCTCTAAATGTGACCTAAATTTTCAAAAAAGACGACAAAATCCCAAAAAAGAGGACAAAAGGGCGTCCTCCGAGGACACTTTCATAAAGTCAAAAAAGAGGACAAATCCTCTAAAAAGAGGACGTATGGTAACCCTAGCTTAGAGGGAACATTGGTCAGGACTGATAGACGAAATACCTATAATGTGGTGACTTTACTGTTCTTCGATGTTACTATGAAACGTCTGTCTTGGCCGTCATAGTCTCCAGTCATATGACTGGGTTCGAGTCATACACAATGACTCGAGTACGGTAGGCGAGATCGATATGTCAGGTCGTGGTCTCATAAAGTAGCGGGCTAGGGGAATGGTATTCAATCTCTAGAAATTGCTTGTATTTCGACTTGAATGTGGACATGCTCTACGACAGACGGTCAGCCGGCGAGATAGCCTACTGCTCCATATTAGGTCCGGCAAAGGCATATTTCATAGGTCGATGATCATTCGCGTCGCTCGCGTCAAGACTAAGGCTAGAAGAGTAATGGCGGTGGAAATAGGCACAATCTTGGACAATGCATTCACCTGGTACTGTAATGGCTATTGCACGCGTTTAGTCTGACGATTTCGTACCTAGAACTGATGCTATCTTATCTGCAAACTACTTTCCACTTTTCTACTTTTCATGAAAAAAAAAACTACTGAAAAGTGGAATTAGTCGGAAAACTTAACTACTTGAGTAAGTTAGTGCAAGTAATTATTGAGTACTTACAAACAGTATAATTACTTCCCTGTGGACTATCGCTGATTGTAACCGAGTGCATTTACTACAATCTTTCCACCAATTGACAATAATACGAATCACCCTTCCGCCCCGTGGTACCGTATAGCGATCGCTGTCAATATAGCGTCAGTTGGGTCGGTTCATCGATGAACATTGAACACTCGAACAGATATCGCCGAACGACAATAGCCATCAGTACATATGGCATATTGTCTGTTATTTCATGCTCGGTTCGTTGCCTTGCTTCGTTGATCCCGTTTCAAAGCAAATCCAAGTGTGAAATCAGCCGATGCGGTTACACGATTCAATTGAATTGTATATTCATATTGGAATTACCCCGAATATTTTCGGCTGAGACTTGTCTAGTGCAATCCTCAGCAACTAGTAGAGTATGGAAAAGAAAATTGTGTATCAACAATCATATCACAAAATATGACGTCACCTCACCAGCTTATTTCTAGGTCGGACGGATGTGCGTACGGTGCATAGATCATATTGAAATCTTTGAACTATGCCACACAATATTATCTATTGAAATATTACATCGAACAGCGGTAATGGTGTGTCATAAAGTTGGAACTGTTTATGGTTCAACCAGTTTAGCTGTTATGAGAAGTAGCCTATCCTACTGTACTTGGTTCATATATTGGCATGTACCAGCGCTTTCCAAACGTTTATGTTGTCAGGCGCTCTCTGAAGACTTATAAACAATCTCCATGCCCTATGGAATTCATAGTGTCGAAAATTTCGAGAGAAGCGCACATAAAAATGTATTTAAGAAATCTCGTTTCTGAAAATGCATAACAGTGAACCTAATACACGTCAAAAACGTGCTTGTTGATTTCTAACTCCCTGGCATATGTTTGCGATTGCAAATAAGCGTCTCGCGAAGCCAAATAACAAACGTAAATGGGTTTATTTTTTTTATTATATTTAGAGTGCAGTGCCCCTTTAATTTATGATTGACGGGCTGCTCGTCTTGTATAGTGCGATGATTGTCATTGTCACTAATTGAATAGTATGTATAAAGTACCTAATGAACGGTGACTGTGACTTCAGACCGGTAAAACGTGTTTGGAATTCGAAAGCTTGACAACCACGGGGAAATGAGCGCGGCATAGCCTTACCTCCCATACCACTGCACGCAGTGTTGGAGACTGACAATTAATTACACGGATGCTATAGGCTTGATCAGGGGCGGAAACCCCTCCAGTCAGCGTGCCTGATATGGGAAAGTGAAGTATTTGACGGGCCGGACCATTGTATCCATATACGCTATTCGCTTATTTATCCCCCTGTACAAGGAATATGTAGTATTTATTTGAAACCTCAAGTTTAAAGCATGGAAACCAAAAACATGAATTAATGAATATATCAACGTAATATACTACAATAGCGGGTAAAGTCAATGAGAAATCTTTGACGATGAAGTTGTCAACAACTTCCTCGAACTTTGTCTGAATGGCGGACGTAGAAACCTTAAGTAAAGAATGCACGTGTAAGTGTACACACTGTACACTGTATGCTACATCGGTAAGCTTGGAACGCAGCTTTATCTTGCCAATGTTCAGGGTCGAAAATGTTTGCTCGCAAACGCATGTAGACCCTAACAGTCACTATAACTTGACATGGCTGAATTCGTGCTATCATGTCGGAGAATCCTTTAAGATTTGATTCGGATATAGACGAGGTTGAATTACATTGCAAGGATACTTATACCAGGAGATAATATCAGACCGTGGTGCACCAGACCCTTAAGGGAGATAAGCGTCACTACAACTTTTAACCATATTAATAATAATAATGACGTAGCAAGCAAGTAAAGTGGGGGATTGTGGCTCACTGTGGCCATGGGCCATTCAAATTCCCTTTGAGGGCCATTCCGGCCCGCCCTGGGCTTGATGACAGGTAGGTATTTGGTTATTGGTAAATGCGAAGTTCGCTAGCGATTATGCACCATTTTAGTATGTATGCTCGTGGTCAGGGATCTCTTTTATATGGCTGCAGGTTGTGTAACCATGATCTTAGTAAACCTGTCATTGTGACATTAATTACTTTGTATAACTCAATTGAAATCGAGCCCCACATTTTTGTCACGAGAGGAGAGGATACTTGGTCACAGTTGTCTTCGCACAAACATCATCTGACTGTATTCTAGATCTTTTATCTTCAAGATGTAATCTCAAATGTTTGACAATATCAGGACTAAGTAATGACTGATATGATCTCTTTTGCCAATAGCTCACAGATTTTGAGTTCAAATGGCCCAGGTCACACTAGGTGTGTCATAGGTTCCTGTCACATCGTCTCATACAGATTTATAAGACTATAGAATATTTTTCTTAACACTTTTATACAAAACTGTTGGTGCGATAGCATTTATTCTTACTTGGAATCGACACACGTTGGCTTTCTGTCCTTGAACAAAGCGTTGCTACACCAAGCACAGTCTGGATGAGCCGAAATGCACGCCTTACAGTCTTGGGCGACCGAGCACACGCTGTTTACGCCTGTTAAATTGTTCTCAATTGAGTCTGACAATCTTGGACAAATTCATCCCACGAAATCGTACCGCATTCTCAAAAGCATTGCTGACTTAATTCAATCTTCGTAGATAGCGATGAAACGACTTACGATCTACGATACCGGCGAGATGTTAGGAAATTCAGTCTCTTTGGCGCAAATGAGTGCAGTAGATCATATGTGGGACTTCTGTCACTTGATTTGATGAGTATAGACGCAAAGAGCAACTGACTATAGTAGCCAAGATACTCCATTTCACGTTTCCATTCACAGTAAAGCGTCATATTCATAACAAAGTGTTGTAGTATATGCTGATGCAATCTACAGTTTTGTACACTACACTGAAATGACCCAGTACCACCCACTACACAAATTTCGAACCGGTAATGTCGGTACCGCAATGCGACAATGTTATGCAGCACCAATCATTTAGGAGTGTTCTGCCTGAAAGATAATTATCAACCACTTACGGAGGAGGCAAATCTAACATGACCAAGTCGCGAATTAGTTTCGCACAAAAATTTTAATAGGTCTACTGCCTAAAAATGAAGATTTAAAATGAGATTTTTACCATGAGCACAAACGAGACGAGAGTTGCTATACCTAGCCAAAACCAATCACGTTACTGGGTCTCTGCAAATATATTATTCTACCCGTTAAGCCAGTGGTACCCAATTCTTTTTCGCTTGTGGCACACTATAAAAATTATAAAACGCTGCGGCACACTTACAAAAAAGTTGCCCAAAATCGATTAAGGTTGTAACGCGAATGCAATACTCGTTTATACGAACATATGTTCGATGGAAGCGAGGTTCAATTGTTGACCAACGTACCCACATTTCGTCGCTTTTCAAGCAGTGTCTCTCGGTTACCGCGTTTAATTTCAATCAAAACAAAAAAATCATGTTCACATACCTATTAAGTATCTACCCATATTTGTTCACATCAAATCCTGAGAAGTGTAAGTTGAAGTCCAGACAACGAACATGATTTGCTGCAAGATTCCTTGTTTATGAGTTGATTAGAAAATAATCAAAGAATTTCTACATGACATAGCAGCCTAATTATGATGTGGATGTTATACTATACTCATTGGCAATGTCATGATTGATTTCATGGACTGGACATGCTGGTCATATTTGATTATTTATTAGCTATTGATGAATTTAGACTATTTTCAAGTTTGTCTGCAAGCCGTATCTTCAATGTTATACAGTTTGTTCCCAAAATTCTACAAAAAACCGCAGCACACCTGCTAATCTGTGGCGGCTCAAAGCTCGGGAATGACTGCGTTAAGCATCGGAGTCTTATTCAAAACCATTTAGTAACGTACAAGAATGCAAATGCAATATTGGTGCGTGAGTTACTTCAAATTCAAATTTGTCTCAAACACATAGACGACTAAGATTGCTTAACAAGAGTACGTACACAGTCGGTACACACGTACCTGCATTTTGTGATGCGACTAGTACAAACATGTACACCACGAATACACTTTCAGAGCGTAAGAGGCCTTTGTGTATCATCCTCTATTAAAGCGTAGCAGGAACTTGGAACTTTGTATCAAAGCACTGGTATATGTATGAATGTATATACTCTAATAGTAATTCTGAATAGAACATTGAATATGAATACATATGTTAGTCAATTTGACTAAGCATTTTCACACAATATGCAACCATTCCGATGAAACGCTTAAATGCACGTGCAAATTGCATTTATGCGTAAATGAAGAACATCACTTCGCTTCGGCCAGGGGCTGGCAACGTTGAAAATGCAAAGAGTCATTCAGAACAGGATGAGACTCCGCATCCGCGGTTTGCAGACCTCTGACTTGCATCTTACAATCACGTGATAAACGGGCATGTGGAAATAATGTTAACTAAATCGCTTATTTTTACAGCATACTCAAAGAGAGCTGCTTACTCATTTTCACTACGAAGCTGGCTAACGCATACGCAGAAAAGACAATCGATTAGGCTGTACCGCTGTTTGATTATATGTCCACGCAGGGTATTAACACGCATGTTTAGTTACGTAGCACAGATTTAGTTACAATCGACATTGATTTTGATGCTGAAAAACTAAATTTTTGACGAATAAATCAAGATCTGCCCTTGTCAAAGTCAAAGGTTCTTCAAGGATATTGTGAAGCGTAGCTTTAGAAAACCTGGTATATTTTACCCAAGTTTGACATGTGGAAAAACTGATTGGTCATAATTGACTGCCTCGGTGATAATATGACTGAATTGGATACCCCAGTGCCTTACGAAATGTACTTTCCATTGTGAGTTGTCACGTAGCCTATTGCGCTGAAAGTTTCCAAATTTCCCAGCGAAATGTAATAATCGTTAAGTTATATTATCATCCGAACAAGACACACACAATGTACAACGTGATAAGACACAATGCGATGTAATGAGCGGATAGGAGGATGCCTAACGATGCGCAGTTGCCTAGAAAATATGATAGTGTTCATTTTTCCCGTAATGATTGCATCAAGACCGTACCGCGATTCGTTAGGGGACAACTTCTTTAAGGCTGGACTGAATATGGCTTGGGAAAGAGTGACGTTTTCGTGATAGGGATATCTCGGATATTCATATGAAGTATAATATCATATTCCCTAGCATTTTTATTTTGGGAAAAGTCTTTTTCCACGAGGAGCCTATAGGTGGATATTACTTCCAATGATCCAGTGTCTTGCCAAAGGTTTCATCAGGATCGTCTTTCCGCTTCCGGTTTGTCCAATAATAGTCAACGGTTTGGTTCTATGATTTTGTATGACTTGTAAAAGTTCTTTAAAGTCTATATAACAGGGCCGGCCAACCCGTGGCCCGCGACGTAATTTCCGAAATTAGTATCAGAAATGGATTGCACAGATTGTGAACTTGCAAGGCCAACCAAAAATTTGATTAGTCTGGCCGCAACACTTGAGATGTGATGACTAAAATATCAGTTCCGACGAATTGGCAGATCCATGAGCCAGTCACATTTTCGTTGAAATTCGTACACTACAATAAAGCAGAATAATTTGCGATAGATTTATCAAAACTAATAATTTTCTACACGCTTCGCGCAGCATGTTGTCACACGATTTCTTGCTTTTAATATTGTTGGCCCTTTGTGAAAATGAAAGAACGCCTAATGCATCAGATTGAGTCCATCTATATTCGCGATTACGAGACAAAGTGTCGTTAAACATATGCGTACTTGCGTTTGCGCTCGCAGAAGACCGTCGACTATGAAACCTAGGCACAAAATGATTGACGCATGTTGGTCGTAGCTTTCGATATCGATATGTCCAGGCGCCAAATAGTCCATTCCTCGCAAACTGAGCCCAGCGATATACAACAGGCCCGTAATATTGTCAAGTGACAATATTCTTGACCTATGAACTTCGAAAAATTTTCTCGCTTGGCGCGGTTAGTGGCCCGCGCAATAGTTCGTCAATCAAATGTGGCCCTTTGGCTGAAAAGGTTGGCCGCCCCTGCTATATAGCTTCCATGCTTTGGAGAACAGTGTGTATCGAATCCCTCAAGCGGCACGTATACTCGCGCCTTTATATGATTTGAATCTGGCTTTCAGTTGTGGGCAAAACTCTTGGTCTGGCTCCATCAAATAATCATCATATGACTCCATTACTTTACTCTGTACATTTTCCTACGCAAATTGCTTGATTTTCATCTTGAACCTGCTGAGATATCCTTCTATATGGATATCAGATATGTTTAAGAGGCAGGGGTAGGCCATTCATGGAAACCGGAAGTGAAATCAGATTCGATAAATAAGTGGAACTTGAGCATATCTGACAAGGAGAATGTGGTCAGGTCAGTAACGAAGAACGTCCAATTTTTAGAATATTCTGGTGGATTTAATCTGCTTGCACTACTCACCAAAGTGGTTTTATGTATTTATATTGCTGCCACTTCAACTCGACATTTCTCAAAATATAATGATCCGTTTTTACACTTCGTATTTGGTAACGTAGAAAGTTTATTTGGAATATATCTTTATCCTTTTTACGACTAAATTTCTTGGAGATACAGAACTTTAGTAAACCAATGAATAGCATAGCCTATTCATATTGAAATGAGCCCGAATATTTTCAGATGACACTTGTGAGAGGTAATCGTCAGCAACTAGTAGAGAATTGGAAATGATATTCTCTGTCAACAATCGCCACGAACTTTCATATAAGAGAGCGTACAATGTACTATTTTAGATGGTACACGGACTCCTTTTGTTGACACAGCATTGGCTGATGTATTTTGATAGAAGTCGACTTTAAAGCACACAAATAAAAGTGTGAACGGCCCGTCCCAAGGACGCAAAATATGTCGCCTCGGTAATTTATCGCCCATAAGCGGGATTATTCCACACATATTTGCCAATGGCAGAATTTACGGCCTTTGATTGCTCAGCAACAAGCTATACCAAATGAGCGAAATAGTCTTGATTATATTCTCGACAATTGCAAGTCTATGTGGCGTCAATGTCTTGTGTCGGTCACGAAAACCTGTGACTTCGACTAACGACTAAAATTATGCGACGCATCGTTTAAACCAGTGGTTCTCAATCTTTTAGTTTCCGCGGACCCCTTTTGCACCGTCTCGGACCCCGCGGACCCCCAGAGTATTAGTTGGAATTTAGCTCTATTATCGTGAGACCGTCATCTGTCTTGTGCAAATATCAACTGTAGGATAGTGATAGAGATAAACAGCAACAAAATGACCATTCTTGTAAATTATATCATTGATAGCCTCTTATTATATATATATATTATTATTATTATAGACTCTTATTTAGGGTTACCATACGTCCTTCTTTTTCAGGCTTTTGAAAATGCTCTCCGAGGACCCCCAAATGTTCTCCTTTTAGGAAATGCATCCTCCTTTACAGCCTTTTGAAGCTAAGATGATGACGCAAATTCGTGGTTCGAACGTAAGTGACGACTAGGGCTGGGCAAAATCGAGTACCTGAGTGATTCGATTCTGAATCACGTATTATGCTTCGAGTCGAGTCGAGTATTCGAGTATCACACATTATGACGTCATCACAGAATGTCGTATGTCAAAGTTCAAATATGTACCTTTTATGCCACAGCAAAGAATATAATGCCTTTTAGGCTGTTATCCACCACAGCAAAGATGCTTTGATATTTTTTCGACCATACCGATTTCATTGCACTTCGTGACAAGGTTATGGGATGATTATGACTTCGAAAATGTGTTATTTCACGTAAGCTTTGTAGCTTTTTACTATGTTTCGTATGCTTCAATGCAGCCAATCAGTGTTTTAAGCCTTCCACATTGGAAACTAGTATCAAAACTATAATTCTCGTTGATAAATTAACTTTCAGTGGCGAGGAGCTTGTAATTTCAGTACTCGAAAATATCGTCTTTTACTACTCGACTCGAATCATTAAAATTAATACTCGATTCAGATTCGAGTACTCGAATCATTGTGCCCAGCCCTATAGTGACAACTTTTTTGTTAGTGAGTACCACTAATTTTCAAGTAAAAAGTGTGTAAACCGACTGGCGATCGAAAAGGACGACCTTTTCAGTAAACCAACCACAAAGCCGAGAAAAATTTACCATACTTTCAGAATTTCACTCCACAATTTCAAGTCTGAAAATTTTGAAAAAGTGTCCTTCTTTCCCGATTCCGAAATATAGTAACCCTACTCTGATAATTTCAAAGCGATTTCTGCGGCTAAATTTCTTGAAATATGCGATGGGGCCTTGAAAGTCCACGCCGTCTATTTTATATTAACGAGTACCGAAAATCCATTTCTAGAAAGATATGTGGTTGCGAATGTGATAATAACGCGCAACGCTTCCGACGGAACCTTTGGGTAGGCTCGCAACATTTGTCACGAAAATTGAGTAACAGATATTTAGTGAACATATAACGCCCAGCATAGTTATTCCTATCTAGCAGCTCATCTTGAGGTGATCCCGGAACAGCGGTTATGCATATCACAGGAAAATTTGTTTTATTTTGCTCCAACTGCAACAAAACATCTCTAAACAGCACTCTATTTGTATTAGTACGCTATTGACAATTTGACAATAAATGAGTTTGAACGGTAGGATATTTCATCTCTAACGACCAGTCTGTTTATATGGTTTATGAAGCGAAACTAAATCGTGCTTTCTACAATTCAAAAAAATAAAACGAAAATGAGGTTATCAATCAATATGCAAATTTGGAGGTTTCGCGGACCCTCGGTTGAGAACCACCGGGCTAAACCTACCTCCGGTAACTACTTATACAGGAGAGCTATTTGATTCATTTTATACTTCCATTCGAGGTAGTTTTGACATGCCATGAAATCGTTACTTCCACTATTTCCAATTGCAATTGAGTAAATAAACATTCACGCTGATAGTTATATTTCTGCTTGCGTACCCGCGCTGACTACTTTGTCCCCTCTTCTCACGCGATAGTGAGACTACACAGATCCGCGGAGAAAGTTACAGCTCAGTGTTCTCGTTTGTCGTAATGGGGCAAACTTGACTTGTTTTACTGGGCTTTCTCAATTCAAGTTGGAAAGCTTAATCTACGGTTAATGTGCATGAGGCTGCGTATATGCATTCACCCAATTTTCTACTAACTACCCAAACTACCCAAATATAATCCAAGTTGAGGTAAATAGGGGAGCTTCATTAAGTAGGCCTACCCATAGAACTAATTTTTACTCTAAATAAGCCCTTGTGATGAGCTAATTACCGCATAGGTCTATTGGATGAACAGAACACAAATTTCGACCCGAAAATTTGGTCCTGGTTTTAAAGCGGCACTGCGCTCTAAAAATAATGTAGTCTCAAATTGAAGGGCACATCTATTTTTTTTTGGGCCACAGCCATTTTCTTCAGAAAGCCACCGTGATGGACCTGCAATTAAATGGAATTTTTAGAGCGCAGTGCCCCTTTAATCGGAAACTCGACTGCAGACACCAGATGTTGATTTAGTTCAAAACATTACGATTTTGCGATTATGAGTGACTTCTGGGAGGTATGAATTTCGACTTCAAAATCAAACACAATGCAGGATTTGTAATCGAAAATACGACTTGCAGATCAAACACAATGCAAGATTTGTCATCGAATACCCCGCTATAATCTTGGTGTGACGCTGTAAGAAATAAGTTGAATCCTGTCAATTGAGTTACAGAACATACCGCAAGGCCGTGACTGTCGCACCTCCGAAACCCATATGGCGACCAAGGTCAACGGGGCCCACAATCAATTCGTAAACTAAATATGAAGTAGAATATATGTAGGAAAATATATTATTGTCAATCAACAGTTGAATGACGTCAGCAGCATCGACCTCAACGAGATTTGTAAATCGAATTATTATTATCAATAAGACAATACTTTAAATTGGTGCGAGTGAATGCGAAAACGGTTAACAGGCTTTCATGCAATACTCACCGGAGGCTCTTTATAAGTATGAACAATCCAATTAGCACTTGCGTGGAGTATGGGGGGATGTAAGTTTGGCTCTAAAGGATTTGTGATTGAGAAAGTGATAATGAATTGCGGAATGAGGGCATACACGCCAATAAAACTAGTTGACCAAGGTAAAATTCACGTGCAGAGGAATTTTTTCAGCATTTGAAACATTTGGCTGAGAACAAAGTTTTAAATAAATGCTATTTCAAACATTTTCTGTTGTTGCATAGTGTATATATGGTCAATATATATTCGGGAAAATATAGTATCAACCTTTGGACGACCTGCACAAGACATTGTCGACGTATGCGATATGCGAATATGGAATCATAAGACACCTTGATATTGTCGATGGTTCTGCAGTTATGACCCGCAGGATTATCTATCACGTGAATCTATGAATGTTCCAATGATAACGGCAGCATGCCATGAACGCTGCATGGTGAGGTAATCCTGGCCTAAAAATATATTCTACTCATGAATACGACAGGGACCGGAAACCTTTTTTCCAATGGATTCATATTGCCCCTGTACTCACAGTACTTTATTTACGCTAGATGTGAATTACTCACAGAGTTCGATTTTACAAATCCCATTGAATGACAAATTCGTATTTCTTGCTGTTGTTGCAAAGCTATTCGGTAATAACGTCATTCATTCGTGATAAACTTATGGAAAACCTCAAACATAGGGTACGTTAACGGTAATCAATTACTATGGTTCCGTATCTACTTGTCGACTTGCAGCACAATCCACTTTTAGGCTTTATTAAGACACCGGCTATGCGGATCTGATGGCGATCAGGAGTCTAGTTATAGTCTACCTACAACACTTGGGAAAGAGTTCGGCTGAGGACTTGAGCGCGCATCATATTGTGGTTGCAGCTGTGGATCAGTGGATGTTACTACTACGCTATCTCGCCACGTCTCGTGGTGTCCGTTTCTAGGTATTTCTGCAAACCTGTTCATAATGGATGTATGAATTAATACAGCATGAATTTTCTCTGATTTCATATATATTACAGCATGATGTAGAGGTTGGATCCTTACCGACGTACATCCACAACGAAAAGCTAGTGATTTTTCACTAACCTGCAGAATAAACGAATACAATATGCATGCTGACCTTGCACCCTCATATCAACCATACCAACTGCGTTTACAGCAACGCCCTGCTTCAAGTCAGTTTACAGGATGTGCATGAACTCCTTTTGTAGTCATGAGGTATGACTCGTATTGTCAAGCAACCCACTTGTCACACATACACATTCTTGCAACTGTCAAAAGCTGTAAATTATATTCCACCATGATCGATCAAAAGTACAACACGTATATCCAATTAGATATCGTATTTCGAGATAAATTTTCCTCAACCTTTTCCACTATAAATGCCAGCTCCATGTTTATATGAAATATCGGAGAGTCTTCTGCCTGATTGAATAAACAACCACCGCGGGTACGAAAACGAATTCCTTGTTCTCGGATTCAAAGTAATCTCTAACGATAGACACTTAAATCTATGGTCATCTTCAACTAGTGATGTTTCTTTACTGTTTCCTGCATTGTCATATGTGAGGTGTCTATGGTATATGAAACTTTTACTTGATATTATAACATAAATACTATGTTGGAATTGGCTAGATCGATGATAACCCATAGATATAGTAGATAGTTGAAAGGTTAACTTTCCCAAACGAACTTAGTACCTTCTCCACTGTGAACCTTTTTCATATATTACAATTTTCACTTGATTATAACATCTTTGGTGAAAATTTATTGCATTTCAACAGCGGGCCGCTACATGCCTGGCGCTGGCAGCATAAAAAATCAACACTTAACGAGCATGCTTCTTGATAATCTCAAAAATTTTACTTGTTACAAAAGATTGCCCGAATATTTAGTGACTCTCTGTTGTGAGCTTGACCTGCAATCACACAGAGCGAAATACACGACATTGTAGGTAGGCAGCGAATGATGCTTATTCAACCAACCAACCAACCAATGAAATTGATATCGTGGTCTGATGTAAGAAATCTACCACGTGTACGTGGTCAATCTTGATTTCATATGTTTATTGTATCATAAAAACCAAACTCGTGCGATTGGGGTGTTGGATACGGCTTCATAACTTGTTAATGGGGTAATATCGGTAGCAAGTACAGAAACCTGTTGTACACCCTACTCAATATCAACGTAGCAATACTCAGACACCGAATACATCTGGTCTGCAACAAGGGTTAAACCCGTTAAGGGGTTAAACCCGTTAAGGCGTACGCTTGTATTCCCTTGCAAGTCCTCGTCGACATTGTTGGCAAAGCGACGGAAGAAATTGATTTTATGGGATTATTTGGCGTCAATATGTAATTCAGCATTTGTACACTAATAAACGCTATCACTTCACTGCAATGTAGGGTTGAAACTAGCAATATGACGTCATGTGACGTCATGAGGTTCACGTTAACGTTCACACAGAACCTTTCAAAAAGGTTCGTGTTCACATGAACCTGAACCTCTCGGAGGTTCACACCATCCCTAAAACATACCTTGATCACTTCAGCCTATCAATAAGACATGCGTCACCTATTCAGTTAATTGTTAACAGGAACAAGCACCAACCAAGAATCGTTAAACAATTCAGATAACGAATGTAAATCACGCAGATGAACCATAACAGGAAAAAGGGAGGATGTTAGTTATAAATTGCGAATAAATGGTTGAATAAACTTTGTAGAAGAAGTAATGTTGTTTATTGACTCAGATTAGCAAGTTTGTGCATTACCAGTAGGCCAATACGATGTGCAGAAACTGCTCATCGATTGGCCTAGCTCCAGCTTGTATTTTTAAATTGTTTTATGTGCCTTTTGTATGAAATTCATCCCAGGTTACTGTTAACTATATTCTGCATTAACGGTAACGTACCCACATTTCATAGTAATAAGCAAACAATATGACTTTAGAAACCCCTAAAATAGATCAGTGCTTCACAAACTGTGGAACCACATTTTCAAGCGGTTAGCGACAGGTGCGGTGTTTCTGTATTTTGACTAGTCTGCAATTTGATTTCCTCTAGTTTAGCTAAAACCACAGTAACAATTACGTAACAATTATTTCTGTTGTGCAATAATTTCACGTTGGTATTATTGTGTCACCCAAAGAGATTCACAGTCCAGCAAAAGAAACTAAACATCAAGTGATATTGAATAACTAGGCTCCTAGGGCTAAAGCAGTGGTTATTAACCTTTTCCCCCCTATATAGGACATACAATCAAAGGCCATAAATTCTGCAATGGGCAAATACTTGTTGGATAATCCCGCCTGCGCGAAAAATTATCTACACGACAGATTTTGCATACTTGGGAAGGGTCGCTCACACTTTCATTTGTGTGCCTTGGAGTCGACTTTTATCAAAATACACCAGCCAAGGCTGTGTTAACAAAAAGAGTTCGTGTATCATCCAAAAATAGTACATCGAACGCTCTCGTATTCGACATTTCGTGCTGGTGACGTCACATTTTGTGTTGCGATTGTTGGTTGACATACGATGTTCTTTTGAATTCTCTACTAGTTGCTGACGATCGCCCCTGACAAGTGTCAGCCGAAAATATTCGGGTTCATTTCAATATGAATATACTATTCAATTGTATATCTATATATATATACAAGAAACTGAATCATTGTTGAATTTTTAGAGCAATGAAACTTCACTGAGCAATGAAAATTCGTTATATTTTGTTAGGCGTTGGACCTTCGAATGACCATAGGCGCTGAAGTTAATGACTTATATTATAATGATTATTAACTCAATCGCCCCATGCCGCATGCCTTATGCTGGCTGAAAGTTTATGTCTTCATGATTACTGCCGCGGAAATTGTCTCCGCCGCAATACCGGCACCTAATAGTCGCTAATCCGCCGGCAGCACATTCCTAGACTAAGGCATCCCAACGGCCCCAACGGTCTCAGACAAGACTAGAAATAGACCGTTATCTCATAATTGCGAATACAGTTTGATACAACTCTGAAAATTATGTTTATTTTATAAAGATATTTTATTCGTGATGGGTAGCCATGTGAAAATCATGGAATGTATATATCGCACGATGTGCGCAGAAAAAAATCTGCCCATAAATCTCATATTATGAACATGTACGGAGATTCCCAAAGAACTGGGGTGGACATAATTTGGAAAATCTCAAAAATGAATCGTATCTATGTCTCATGTCTCATTGGATAAGAACCTTCAGTGAAGCTGCAATAAGGTCACAGAAAAGTCGTTAGGATTTGTCTAAAAGCGCTTGAAAGTAGCGGCCGTAGAGTGTGCGTATCAGCGACCATAGAACGTCGAGAAGGCTATTACGAGATCACGTCTCTTGATTCATCCATACTTGAATGATCACGACCGCAGAGGCTTGCTGATTATGTGCTTCTACTACTTCAAAAAGTTCGCTAACGGCAATGATTCTATGAGCGCATTGTACGGATCCGGCCCGCGACGGGATTTTGTCCGGCCCGCGGACGGTTACCCGTCTTACATCATAATTTACCCGTAGCGGGCGCAGTCTGCCGAGATCCCCCACTACTTGCAAACTACGTCAAATTTCAGTGACTGTGTGCTATTATATAAGTGTCTGCGCAGTAGGGTTGTCCAAAATTTGGAAAATCTCAAAAATGATGGGTATCAATGTCCCATTCTATTGATTACTGATAAAAAAAAACAATGAGCCTGGAATAAACTCACAGAAAAGTCGTTAAGATTTGTCGCAAAGCGTTTGAAAGTAGCTACCGACGAGTGGGCGTACCAGCGACCATAGAACGGCAACAAGACTAGTAATCACGAAGTCACGACTTTCGATTGGCTAATCGGCTATGCTTCAAAGATCACGACGGTGGCGGCTCGCTGATCAGTTGTTGAAAGAGTCTGCTAACCGCGGTAATTCTCTAAGCGGAATTTACGTTGGTTTGGCAGATAACGATTTAAGATCTATTCAGGACATGTTGAGTTACTAAATACATGATGATGTAAAACAGCAACTGCTTCACATAACCTTTTATAGCATGACTGGCTTATTGTGAAGGAAACTGCAGTAACCTACAGGTCTGTTGTGACCGAGGGAAAGCACGAAGCACGCGGAGAAATATTGCAAAGGTGCTTATGCTAGTGACAAACTAATTTCTCGTTTCGTAAGAGATGCACCATCATTAAATACAAATATAAAGCTTGACAATGACACTACTTTGTCTGATCTTATTAGGCTTTAGTCGCGGTATAAATTGAAGTCTTGAATGCTCTCAGGATTGGCTGAAACAGGAAAATGAATTCACTCGTAAGTGTTGTCAAAGTCCTCAATGATGCCGCAGAAAGAGATGTAAAGGTGAGCACAGACTAGACTAGCACAGACCCAGCTAGCATGACCATTAAAAAGACCATTTTGATTGTACAGCGGGGCTGTTCAAAAATAACTTTTTTCTCCTGAATCTTGCTGGCTACTTGATTAAATCGTTAGGCTGCCTAAAAAAACGATGCACACCAAATTTGAATTCATTCCAACCAATTTTTGCGGGTTTCGTAGAGTTTGAAAATTTGACCTGTGACCGGTTGGTCGGTGGATAATCCAAGAATTATCAGAGATAAACTGAAATACCTCCGCTTCTACGGCTTGTAATTGAGTCAAATATGTTTTGCATAGTTTTTGAAGACATCCCAACAATTTCATGGGGTTGGCAGAAAAAATTTGAATTTTTTTTTTTTAAATGGCTTTGAAGTGACATTGCTGTCGTTACAATACATTCATTAAATACGATTTATTCATTGTATATGTGGATAAATGGGCGATTAAAGCATCGATTGAGCAATTCGGCCAGCCAAGTACTCAATTTTCGTCTATCCGGCCCGTCGACTGGAGAAGTTGCCGGCCCCTGGGCTACGCTATACATGCAAACATACATGGGGTGATTACTTCATGAATGTAATCGATTACGATTACGATTACTTCTGAATCTCGCGATTACGATTACGATTAAGATTACAGCAAAATCATGAAGTACTCGAATACCCACGATTACAATTACTTTGCTTCTTAGAACTTATCTTTGAAGAGATAATAAAGACAATATAACGATTGCGGTGAAAAGGCCTCATGAGTAGGGCGATTTTGGTTGACTACTTTTTTGTAAAATGAGGTGTCATGACGTAATTTACTGTTTATGTCATAATATAACCATTGGTTAACTTTATAGCTGATGATTTTTCGCACCAAACAATCTTCATTCCAGCCAAGGTCGTAGTCAAACCTCCCAATTTCATGAGGAAAGAGTCCGAAGCGGACACAAAATTATTTCGTAAATCAATATAAATTATAGATTATTTTTGAGAGATTTAATTACCTTGAAAATTTTGTTCACACTTCGCCATTTAATATCTCTAAATATCTTGATTTAGAAATGCATGCCTCCCCTCAAAAAAGAATAAAATATGTGTATTCAATAGAAATAGGCATTTCGGTGCCGGCCATTACCGCGACATGACACATCAAGACATACACAGCTTCAGCCATCATTCGACTCCACGAAGTGTGCTACCACAGAAAGACCATGGCCGAAACTTTGTGTGTGTGTCCATTGTCCATAACTGCGCTGGATGGGCGCGACTGATATTCCTGTCCTCCAAATCTGGGTCACACATACGAATGCCACCAGGGAATCCACAAAGTAAAATGATGCACGCCGTGAAGAAATGACAATTTGTGTGTCCGTCTGACGAAAGTTTTTCTTTTAGTTTTTTTTTCTTCATAGTCTGTGGTCTATGTTTGGGTGACTCCAATCTCATTTGACCATTTAGCAGGTTCAGGAGGAGGTCACGAATTAGGAACATACAATATGAACTACCGGTAAATCTGACTGCGTGGGCTGAGTTAGGATCAAAAAGGAATAGTAATATATGCAATAATCAATACTATAGACCAGGGGTCACTAACCTTTTTACAACCAAGGGCTACTTTTGGGTACTGATTGAAGCGACGGGCTACCATTTACTCCCGCTGTTTATCCGTGTTAGACACAATTTCCGCTTTGATATTTATAGCATTGGGCAGGTATCGCATAGCGGTAAGACTTCCATGAGATTCTTTTAAATCAAAACGTCTCATTTCAACCAGCTAGCCAGTAAGACTTTTTAAGCAATCACGAATTACTCCGCACGGTGTTTATATAAATTATGAAACAACTGTAAGCTCAGATTTTGAAATAAATTTTGTCACACGTTATACTGGACATCATCTTATCTGTTTCTAAACCAGTCAGTGGGAGGCCTGGCATTGCATGCTATCAACTAGTGCGCTGTACTCTGGTATGTAACTTACACTGCAACTCTGAGTGAGTGTTCCAGATGTGCATTAGTGAGGCGTGTTCTGTGTTTGTTATTTGATGAATGTGGTGTCCGCAAAGGCTGATTCACAACGATAAGTTGAACCAGACACGCTTGCAACCTTCATAGCTGCTGCGCATTCACCACTGTACTTTTCCGTGTCAACAAGGTACCAAAAGTTTGCTGCAGCCTTGTGGGCTTTGAGGTGGAGGTGATTTTGCAGTGGTACAATTTCAATCTCTAACTGTTCAGCATCCAGACATCACAGCTTTCATTATACCTGACAGCAGCATCGATTACAGAAAGTTAGAAACATGGTACTATAAACTGCGTTGAGTGTAAGAGAGACAAGCTGTGTCAAAAGATGCAATACACATTGGGCGTAGGCCTACTGCATCTGCTAGTACGTCACCGCCATTTGCTACCGGATAGTAATGTTGTTTACTACTTTGGCACTGTCCATGCCGTCGAGCTACCATAACGGAACCCACCACCCTTTCAAGAAGACCGTGGATGGCATGCCGTCATATCGCCTATTCTACGTCTTCGATATCTTGTTATTCTACTACATGTTGGTATATATTACTAATTGTAATTGGGGATATTTGATATCATCATTTTAAAGGGGCACTGCGCTCAAAAAATGATGTGGTCTTAAATTGAAGAAAAAAAACAAAGAAACATTTTGGCCGCAACCATTTTCTTTAGAACGCCACCGTAATGGAGCTGCAATTTACTGAAATTTCTACAGGACCAGAACGCTCCAGCGGTCGCGGCTGCGCGTCATTTCTTAACCCGTTACATGGCACTATCGAATGTAAACATTACATTACATTCGATAAGGGCACGATGCCTTCACCGAGGCACTTGCTCGACGCGATTAGTCAGTCTCGCAGAGACTGAACTTTCGATAGTTGTCAGCCGATGTTATGAAGTAAATATGTTTACACGCCAAGGCGGTTTAAATACGGCTTTAAACAAATGATGTTGCGATGTTGTTATGAAAAGTTGCGCGTTACGTTTGCCACCAATTCCACTCTGGCGATATATATGTTTTTTGGGTAGGCTGAGGAGTTGTCGGTTCAGGTTGGGTTTGCGTACCGTTGGATTACGGTTAGGGATGATGAATTTTACTACAGTACCCGAACCCTAAACACAATTTCGAATGTCATAAATTTTGTCATGTTCATGGGGAACCCTGATTGGTGGTATTCGTGTTGTGAATAAGAAATTTCTGTTATCCTGAAAAAACGTCTACGGTATTGTCTTGCTCCACCCAGAATCTTCATAATAAGTTTGTTCCACTTTTTATTGAGGATATACCAATGCATTGACATTATTGCAAGCTGCAATGACAAGATGTACCGTTACATCGTGTGAAGTTACAACGAATGACGCAACGCATACTCTTCATAAAAGTCCTTCTGGAATTGCACTAAGACGCCAGTGGTTTAATGCCATAGGAATCTCCTTGAACAAGATAGAGCAGAAAAAGATTCTTGTATGCAGTAGGCATTTCAAGATAGGCGATTATACTCGTCCCCGTAAAGGACTAGATCATAGCTCCATAATAGAATTCGTAGTGGTGGCTCGTCCCAATTGCCTTAGGGACAATCGAAGATTGTCTTGCGAAGAATCGCACAGTTTATCTTTGAATATTGCATTGCATTATGCATTTGCCGCGAAACTGAAATGCATTTGAATCTTGTTCTCTACCTTATCCAGAAATATTGTAATTAGTATAATTATAATTATAAATAAAACGCCGGGGGTAGTGATGCTTATTATTCCCATTGACTTTTTGCGTCACGGAAAGAGATATAGGTTTAAGCAAGATTACATTCTAAAAATAATACGACAATAATACACTATATACCCGGTGTCGGAAACCTTTTTCGTCCAAAGAGTAATATTGACCATGGCCTGTATATTTCATTATTATTATCAAGGAGCCACACATGTCAATAAACTGTTACGTCACAATCGAAAATTCGATTCGTCATGGTAACGCTAATTCGAAGTCACTACATGGGATTCGTCGTGTGCTTCGTATTTTCTCTGTGAATTTCGTAGTTACCAATTTTACCCCCCTAATCACGCAATTTTTATATTTAATAAAATAAAGCGCAAAAGTAGAGGAAAGCCAATGGGGCGAAACAGCACTTCATGAGGCCCCGCCCAAAACGCTGGTCTTGATATCCAATTGCAATATTAACCAAGCCAGACCCCTTTTGTCCCGAACTCACCGCTGCTATAGACAAAATGTTGTGTTATGGAGAGTCGGGGTGTATTTTGTGTAGTCGCTACAATCGCGACAAAAATTTGAAAATTTCGAACTTCATTAGGTCTCCAAAACAGTGCATTTCAACTTTTCTGAGCTCGATTCGCACTTATTTTGTAAAATGAATTTCATTCACACAAACTAACCGAACATTGTTATGCAAAAAGAAGCTGCTTGTTTTGTTCAGATGTGCAACAAACTGACCACTATGTAGCTTAGTGGCCCATGTATATTGTGGTAAATCAATATCATTTCGCATTAGTCACTAGGATTCATATATCACAATTAGGGCTGGGCAAAATCGAGTACCTGAGTGATTCGATTCTGAATCACGTAATATGCTTCGAGTCGAGTCGAGTAATCGAGTATCACTCATTATGACGTCACAACAGGATGTACTATGTCGAAGTCCAAATATGAGCCTTTTATGCCACCACAAAGAACTTAATGCCTGTTATCCATCACATTAAAGATACTTTAGTATTTTTTCGACCATACCGATTTCATTGCACTTCTTAACAATTTTGTTGGATGATAATGACTTCGGAAATGTGTTATTGCAGTAACGTTCGTAGCTTTAAACTGTGCCTGGTATGCTCAAACACGGCCAATCAAGTTTTCACGGCTTTCTCAGTGGAAAATAGTATCAAAACTATAACTTTCGTCAGTAAATTAACTTTCAGTGGCGAGGACCGTATAATTTCAGTACTCGAAAAAATCGTCTTTTACTACTCGACTCGAATCAATAAAATTACTACTCGATTCAGATTCGAGTACTCGAATCATTTTGCCCAGCCCTAATCGCAATAGCGAAAGTACCCCTCTCCGGTTAACTGCTGAAAAGGCAAGCCATTGACAAAATCTATTTACTGAAACTACGTTTTTGACTTCGACCACTTGAACTTCTAATTAGTTTTTAGACATAAGTAGCCTATATACAGGTGACTATTCATATCCATACTCAATTGTAAACCTTGATGAAATAACTAGGGCTGGGCACAATGATTCGAGTACTCGAATCTGAATCAAGTAATAATTTCAATGATTCGAGTCGAGTAGTAAAATATGATTTCTTCGAGTGCTGAATTTATACGCTTCTCAACACTGAAAGTTTATTTATCAACGAGAATTATAGTTTCGATACTAATTTTCACCGTTGAAGCCTCGAAACCTTGATTGGCGGTATCATAGCATCCGAAATCTATGGTACAAAGCTACGAAGGTTACTGGACGTAGCACATTTCCGAAGTAATGATTATCCCACAACATTGTAACCTAGTGGAATGAAATCGGCATGGTCGAAAAAATACGAAAGTATCTTTTATGTGATAAATAACAGGCTTTATATTCTTTATTGTGGTGGCATAAATGATACATCTTTGAACTTTGTCGTATTGCATTTTGTTATGACGTCACAATGAGTGATACTCGATTACTCGACTCGACTTAAAGCATAATACGTGATTCAGAATCGATTCACTTAGGTACTCGATTTTGCCCAGCCCTAGAAATAACACTAGTCGAAAATTGATCAAGATTTCATTTGAAAACCCAGCATGATGTAAACTCAGTCGGGAATCAAACATTAAGCGATCTCGCCGCGCCGTTTGATCGACATTTCGTGCCGGTGACGTCATATTTTGTGATACGATTGTTCATATACGATGTTCTTTCCAATTCTAGTTGCAGACGATTACCCATGTAGAGTGGCAGCCGAAAATATTCGGGTTTATTTCAATATCAATATAATGCCGAATACCTGCTAAAATATTAGACACGCGACCTTCAATATTGGTTTGAACTCCCAATTTGAGGATTGCAACGAGCACACATTGTATTCTTGAACTGATTTGAGTCGACAGGGGGAATGTTTTGGTCGTTTGGCGCGTTGATTAGCAATTCACTTCACCCGAAGTCACTCTGCACATCTGCTTTGTTTATTCAGATTCCACCTAACTGGTAAAAGTATATATAGGAATAGCTACTTTTGCTCCCGTTGCAATGTAACCTGGATATTAAAGTGACAAAAAAGTATTCAAAGGTACAATCTGATGGCTATAGTGTCACTATATCAATCTAATTCAATGGTATGCAGCTTGGGATTAAATTTCTGTATCGTAGTACTCCTATCCACAAACAATGTTTACTTTTGTTGAGCACTGCATTGCTGATAATCTTTACGTGGTACGCAGCAATCGTGAATAGAGCAGTAAACTTTACTCTCGCGCCAACACTACGATATAACTTTATTACGTAATTTATGACTGGAGCAACGGTTTTAATCAGAACTACGCACATATCCCGTGGCTCGTCAGAACTTGGTGGTAGTAGACAGAAACGTTGATGGATTAAATAGTATACTCATGTTTAAATAAAACGGAATAATGTCGGTGGACACTCGTTGGGGGACATCAGCTATTGGTACGGAATTATAAATACGACATTGGTAATCAGCATTGTATATCAGCATATATAACGTTGGTGTTTCTCAGTTTCTGACTCACAATTAAAAAGAACTCCAGCGATGTATCGGCTCGAGGTAACTGAACGTGCGTGTATACCACTTCTGTCGAGTAGAAGTTTACACAGTAGACCAGGAGTCACCAATACGGTGCCAGCGGGCCCCATAAGCAAGTTGTCCGCAAGGACCAGATGAGTAGCCCGCGAGCCTGTTCTAAAAATAGATCGAATTTCAGCACTTATCAGTGGGCTTATATCTATATAGATTGATTGACTTGTTTTTTTTGTTTAAATCACTTGTAACTTCCTAATGAAAATACATATACATTAATACTTACACTAATGATATCAAATATCCTCGCAATTACAATTAGTAATATACCAACACCAACATGTAATCGAATTGCAAGATATCGAAGACTGAGGGTACGGCACGCTGCCTATACAGGCGACATGACGGAATGCCATCTACGGTCTTCTTGAAATAGCTGGAGGTTCCGTTATAGTAGCTCGACGTCCAGGACAATGCCAAAGGAGTAAACTACATTATTATTCGGTAGTAGATAGCCGGGAAACACTAGCAGATTTTCAATATCTGTATGCCCATTCGTAGGCCTATTGTATTTTTTGACACAGCTTGATTGTTTTACACTCAACGCAGTTTAATACTATGTTTCTAACTTTCTGTAATCGTTTGTGTTGCCCGGTATTATGAAATCTATTGAGTCCGGAAGCTGAGCAGTTGGAGATTGAAATTGTAACACTGCAAAATCAACTCCACCTGAAAGCCCGCCAGGCTGCACCAAATTTTTGGTGCCTTGTTGACACGAAAAAGTGCAGTGGTGTATGCGCACATTCCGCTGCAGCTATGGAGGTTGTAAGCATATTAGGTCCAGCCTATCGCTGTGAATCAGCCTTTTCGTACACGAACTTCATCAAAAACAAAGACAGAACACGCCTCACTGATGCACATCCTCAAGACTCACTCAGAGTTGCAATGTCAAGTTCAGTGGTTCTCAAACTTTTTTAGACGCGCCTCATTGCCTCCTTTAATGACAGTGAAACATTTCGCCACCCCCTTGTCGTCATATAATATCAAAAATATTAAAAAAAACATAATGTATGCAATCCCAACGCATAGTCACATAGTGTGACAGCATGTCAGATTTTGACTGTTGAGAAAATTCTCAAATATGAAATTCGGACTATACACGTAGCAATACCTTAAGGTAGAGGTAAAAAGTGGCGTGACGCAAAATAAATTTAAGTTTACTCCAGCTCGTACCATATAGCTATTTTTGCGACTTTGGTGTCTAATCCATTTTATTCCCCCACTTGAGCTTGGCTCACAAGTAAATCAATAACCGATGGCGCAGACCACGTGCCATTAAAACTTGAAACTTTTTAACGGTGCAAACAATTTTTCTCTACGGTCGCAGGTGTTCGGCAATGTAATAAAGCAATAGAGTACTTTATGTCATCTTAAAATGCGCATCCTAAGCAATGTTCCCTCTAAGCTGCGCACGTGCGTAAATGCGCAGTGCTGAAACGGTCTCTGCGCACAGAAAATCTAGGCTGCGCACAAAAAATCCGAAGTGATGACTTTTTTTTAGTCGTTGCCCACTGTTGTCCAAGGGACCGCGCAGGCGCGCAGACTCGAGAAAAATTATAGGAAACATTGCCAGGGGCAAATACTGTTATCGCTGAAGTCTGAAACCGAGATACAAGTGTTGCACGCAAAGGTAGATATTGCGCTCCGCGAAGAAATGATAATTTGTAATCACGTGCGCCTCACGAAAGAGATTTTTCTTTTAGTATGGACTCGTACGCGTGAGCGATACTGATATCATTCCAGTAGCGCAATCTTTCCGGGAATGGCGAAATAACCTGGTTTAACAAAGTTATAACTAACAATGCGCTAGCTCGAAGTTGATCTGCGAGAAACTAACGAATAGTCTTTTCCGCGTGGCATGAACAGTGCGTAAGATTTACTGTACAATTACATGCCGTGGATTTTCGAAGTCATCACTTCCATCAGACTAATCTGATCACCTATGGCGAGATAGGATAATATGCAGAATATGCAAGTACAAGCACCAATATTGCTAAAAAAAATCCATCCCTTTGCAAACGTTGATCGGGAAATGCTGCAACTGTGCATTGCAGGACGTTGAGTTACATCAGCTTCTCATCAGCAGAAGTTTTGATTTTTTTTTCGATTCGTTTGAACGGGAATCTTCCGTCGATAAGGTCATACGCTGATATATTGTTCTTGCTTCAGTCAGACTTGAATATTCGTATCATTAAATCTGAATGTATGTCTTGATACTAATGAGTGCAATGCCGGTATTAAGAAGTCACATCAGTGTTTTAACGCGGTAGGCCTACATCGATCGCATGTATTGATTTGCAGTGCGTTCTCGTCACTCGTGCGTGTATGGATGTCTCATACTAGTAGTCCATAGTGAAGGGGTGGGCAATTATTTTTCTCCGCGGGCCAAATGAGAAGCAGAAAATATTTTGGCGGGCCGAGTTAGAAATTTTAGCTGTATTCTCCTGCGTATTGATTTTATTTCTAAATTGAAAGGAGTGAATTACACTTAATGGTGTTCAGTGGATGTGTTGATATTGGGGAATGAAAAAGTGACGGTTAATTACAAATATTTGCCGTCATATTTTGAAACAATGTTACACATGATACATTATGATCTCTCTTTAAACCCCTATCCGCGTTGTTCTATAAATATATAAAAATGTATTTGGGATGGCTGAAGCAGCCGTTCGTCAGACTAAACCCAATCGGGATGCACGTTTTTAACACTGCTTCCGAGCGAGATTTATTTTATACACTGATTGGCAATGCTTTATGCCCTAATCTCGTGAAGCGCGGAATTTTTCCATGATTCTTGATTCAATCGGTCAATAATATTGGTAATTGCATATATATTGCTATATTTTTAATTCTCTCTCAGCCCACGTATTCAGTTTTACCGCTAGAGCTGAGTGAGGTGCTGTCTTGGAAATATTCGGGAGGTCCCGTTGGTACAATTACTTCGTTACATGTTGTTATTTCGCGACCTCCAGTCTGCTATGAGAAAAGATATTGAAATCGCCAAAGCGTACTAAACCAAAAGACGCACACGATTCCCAATTGCTATTTCTTCACTGACAAATATTGCCTATGGACAATTGGACACCGGGGTTTTCGGTCAACATAAGCCCAGTCCTTTTCGGTCGAGATTTTCTCGCTGTCGGGCTTTTCTCCTTTACTTAGTTGCGTGAATATTCGCTAATTCTGCTTAGCACTGTTTATAGTGAACGCTTTTAATCATGGCAAAACGAATGGGTAGTTTTTCATCCCTCACCAAGCCAAATTAACAAAGAAATAAGGTTCGTTTAACATATCATGGTTGTCGGGGCATGTGTAAACGGAAGAAAAAACTGTAAAATTAGATAAGAATTTTTCTTTTTCCGAGCGAGAAAGGTCTGCTCTGCAAAAGATGCCGAGAAGCAAAATAGCAAACGAATAGCATTCATTTTCTTCGGAAAGCCACCACACTCGAACTGAAGCCAAAACACCCTCAAAATATGCAAGCAAAATATGATGTCGAGGTTTATCGTCATTATTGCTCGTGAATGCTTTTCAACTCTTTGCGACACCACAGAGTAGCACGTGTGGTATGGTGCATATCCCGAAAATAGTTCAGCTGCAGCCAAAACGCGGTGGCTTTTTGAAAAAAATGCGGTGGCTTTTTGAAAAAAATGCCTTCAATGGCTTAACTTCAATTCGAGACCACATCATGTTCACAGCGTAGATCCCCTTCTTCACTCATAATGTGATTATCTGGTGTCAATGCAATAAAACTAAATGTAAATGCTGTACTTTGATTCTATCAATGTCTTTGTTGATACGCACTGGACCGTAACTGCCGCACCCCAAACCCCCAATTAGGGGGCCCGAGCTCGAAGGGGAACCAAAATTATTTCGTGAATAAACATAAATCATGGAGTAATTTTTTTTTGAAATTTATGCAACTTTTTCAAAGAATAATAAAGAAATGACCTTTTGAAATCGAGTACGTCTTTTAGTTTAGTACTTTTGGGCGAATTCAATATCTTTTGACACAATAGACAAGAAGATGTTTGATATAATTATTTAGGGGTCCTACGCAGGTGAATCAGATTACGTGAGCAGAGAGAGGATATAAATTAATAGCAATATGTATGCAATTCCCGATCACATTGACGATTCAATCATGAATTATATGAATTTTTCGCGCTTCGCGCGTCTAGGCCATACACCCGCCGGCCGGACACCCAATGTAGATGATAAGTAGCGCAAAAAAGTGTAGGGCCTGAGGGGGTCTGGGGGGCGAAGCCCCTCAGAAGATCGGTTTATCACCCTATGGGGAGGGGGCTGGTTGTGCACTGTTGTTCATGGGCCTGCGCAATGAGTTGGTGTGTTTGCGCAGACTCATGAAAAATTAGAGGGAACATTGATCCTAAGAGTGGCATTACACAGAATTTGTCCTAACTGAGTATACTTGGAGCCGCTGTAAGTTGTGAGCCACTTCGATCAAAATTCTTGTTTCAACAAAAGGTCTATTATATATGGCATATGGCATAGCCTTATAAGGAAATAACATATTTATCCGTACCTTTGTGCCGTTCTCCACACTCTACACCAGTGGTTCCCAAGCGGTGGTCAATGGTTTCTGGTGGGGAATAGACGCATTTGTTCAAAATTATATAGAGGACAGACGGCATATTCACGGAGACACATGCGCAATTACCGCTACCAGTTAACTGCTCTGGAATGTATGTATCGAAAATTACATTGTGTGTTGTTCACAAAACCTCATTTTTGACTCTGGATAGCGTCACAAACGCTTCCAGCACGACTAATTTGACATGAAATAACGCTTTCGCGAAATTATGAGCGTTACTGGTATCTGTTCACAATTCGTTTTATGTTGCAGTTATAGGCGATTTTCTTGCGTACTGGTGTGGTTGTGTGTCTTGTGTAGTCAAACCAGCAAATAGCTGCTCTGTGACAACAAAAGTGCTGGGTAGTGGGGATCAGGACCGTAACTGCCGCACCCCAAACCCCCCAATTGGGGAGGGGAGAGCTCGAAGGGGCCCAAAATTATTTCGTGAATTAACATAAATTAAAGAATTTTTTAAAATTTATGCCACATTTTCGAAAAATTTTCGCGCTAGTTACGCGATTTAATATTGCCAAATATCTGATTATTGGGTACCCTTCCCCACGAAACTACGTAGAATTTATGGAAATGGAGACTTCGGCGTCGGCCATTACTGCGCCACGACGCACTAAGGCATATGAAGTTATAGGCAATGTAACATGCATCTCCGAGAAGACCTTGGCCGAGAAGGAATGCCCTTGTGGTGACCCAAAACTTCGATATATATACAATATATATGTTTAATTGGCTGGCTTTAAATGGCTTGCGCCGGGTATTAACAACCAGAGGTAATAAATTTTTTGGATATACATCGTTAAGTTAAGACGCGGAGAGAGTTCGTTCTCCATGTGGAATATCCAGTCAACTCATTTCAATACAAGTACGTACTGGCGAAACTTATGGTTAGGCTTAGAGTCAGCTCATCTGAAAAGTGCTCAAAGAGAAAGCTAGGTTCCGCTGTGTGGAAAAGTGTGCAACTAACTTCAACACCACAATATAAATCGTACCGACGTTTTTGTGAGATCTAAAATCCAAAATACTAGAAAGGCATGGTAACTAAATGGAGAAAAAACATATAAAATATATGAAACCAAATCCTATGCAAAAAGGCATTCTCAACTAGATAGGGTTGCCATACGTCCGGAATTTCCCTGACATGTCCGGAATTTCACTGTTCAAACTATAGCGTCCGGGAGCAATTTCTAAAATATTCCAAATGTCCGGGATTTTGAAGACTTGACGTAGGCTCATAATTTTTTCGTAAATCAACAGAGAAATATTAGTTAGATATCACTTCGTTACATAATTGATGACTGGATCAACAGTTTCAATTGGAATTACTAGGACATCCAGAGGCTTGCTATAACTTGGTGACAGTAAACTGACTCGTATGTTTGGAGACTCATGAATAAAGATACCAGCTCAATTGTATCGGTTACAAGCTAAACCAGTGGTTCTTAACTTTACCACCAGCGCCCCCCAAGGGGCGCTGGCGATTTTGAAGGGGGCGGAAACGCTCAGGGGGCGATATAGGGGCGCTGGGCTCAGGGGGCGGTATGGGGGCGCTGGAGAAAAATGGCTTCGCAGTAGATGATGTGGTGGTAGAACATATCCTTAATGAGTATTCAGAGCAAATTAACATCGAAAACTTCGTTATATATAGCCTACAAAAGACATATAGGTTTAATTGTCCATGGTCGCCTAAATGACTGGCACTAGGGATGGTGTGAATGCGAGGTTCACGTTCGCGTTCTGTGTGTGAACCTCGGAAATTTAGAGGTTCACGTTCACAACAGAACCTTGGCAGGTTCTGCACTGTGAACCTTTCGCGTATATTACAATTTTCACTTCATTATGACATTTTTCCGTCAAATTTATTGCATTTCAACTGCGGGTCACTCAATGCATGGCGCTGGCAGTATAAAAATCAACAGTAAACGACCAAACGACCATGCACCTTGACAATTTCAAAAGTTTTACTTGCTTTGTTACAACTGTTTGCTCGAAATATCCAGCTTTATTACCCTTTGTGAACATTTAGTGACTCTCTGCTGTGAGCTTGACCCGCAATCGCACAACATCACGAGCGAAATGCGTAGTCAGCAATGATGCTTACTCCCCCAATCAATGAGATTAATATCGTTTTCTGATGTAAAAAATCTAGCAGGAGTTCAGGTTCAATCTTGACTGCATAGGTTCATTGTATCATTAAATCCAAATCCGTACGGTTGAGGTGTTGGCTACTGCTGTATAACTTGTTAATGGAGTAAAATCGGTAGCAAGTATAGAAACCTGTTTTACACTCTGATCGATATCAATGTAGCAATACTCAGACGCCGAATACATTGTCCGGTCTGGGCTGGACCGTTGAGGCCTAAGCTTTTATTCCCTGGTAAGTCGTCGTCGAAATTGTTGGCTGGACGACGGAAAATATTGATTTTATGGGATTATTATATCACTTGTTTGCCTGAGTTGATACATTTAGCGACGTTTAAAACGCCAATATGTACCTCAGCATTGTGGCATTATGTGGCCCGAGTCGTCGCTAGGTATTGTGTACAGCTGTACACTGTACGATATAGGCTATCACTTCACTGAAAGATAGGATTGGAATTAGCAATATGACGTCACGTGACGTCATGAGGTTCACGTTCGTGTTCACACAGAACCTTTCAATAAGGTTCGCGTTCACACGAACCTGTACCTTTCAGAGGTTCGCACCATCCCTAACTGGCACCGAATGTTCCTGTCTTGGCAATCTGAACCCCAGAAGACGAATTCCATCTGGCAGGGAAAAATTATATGCCAGTGAAGAAATACCAATTTTAAATGGTGTGCGTCTTTTAGTTTAGTACGATTGGCCGACAGGGATATCTAAAACTACATATTCCTGTTGGGCGATATCCCTGTTGGGCGATTCTATATTTTTTTGATATAGCAGACAGGAGGTCACGAAATAACATCATGCAACGAAGTCATACCAACGGGTTCTCCCGCCCGAATATGTTTAATTATTAGTTTCGGGCCCTACAGTTTCCAAGACACCTCACCATGTTCGCTCTAAGTTTTGATGAGTCTGCGCACACTCAACAACTCACTGCGCTGACCCTTGGACAACAGTGCGTAACGACTAAAAAAAGGTCATAACTTCGGATTTGTTGTGCACAACGTAGATTTTCCGTGCGCAGAGACCGTGTCAGCACTGTGCACGTGCGCAGCTTAGAGGGAACATTGCAGCTCACTCAGCTCTACCGGTAAATCTGGTAACGTGAGCAGAGAGGACAAGAAATTGATAGCAATAGATATGCAATTCCCGATCTTACTGACCGATTTTATCATGAATTGACGAAAGTTTTCGCACTGGCTCGCTAGACAGTACAGCTGATTCCGTGGCAAAAGCCAACAACGTGATGGGGGGCGGTCGGTTCATCACCCTATGGGAACTCAAGACCCAGGTTTTTTTCGGGGGGCCTGACGAAGTGCCGTTTCGTTCCTGCCAACGGGTATACGCCCGAAGATGTATAATTATTATTGGGGGGTTCTACCTTTTAAATCACACATCACTCAGCTCTACCGGTAAATCTGTTTACGTGAGCAGAGAGAGGATAAATATTGATCTCAATATACATGCAATTCCCGATCATAATGACCAATTTTTCGCGCTTCGCGCGTCTAGGCGAGAATAGCTGCAACAGTAAATGGACACCCAATGTAGATGACTAGTATCGGCAAATAGCGAATAGCCGAAGAGGGGTCTGGGGGCGAAGCCCCCCGGAAGTTTGGTTTATCACCCGATGGAGGCCCAAGACCAACGTTTTTTGTTGGAGGGGGGTTGACGAAGTGCTGTTACGGCCCTGGTCACGAATTAATTGTACCTACCGGCACGTCCGAATATGTTTAATTAATAATTACGTGCCCTTTATTTTCCCATACAACAGCTCACTCAGCGCTACTGGTAAATCCGATTACGTGGGCTGAGAGGATAAAAAGTTTATAGCGACTTATATATGTAATTACGACCTATTCATTCATGCATTATAGAAAATTTTGGTACCTAGGGCGAACAGGCCACACAAACTTTGCTGACCATCGAAATCACGCTACGGGGTTCTTGGGGGCGAAGACCTCGAAAGTTTGGTTTATCACGCTATGGGTGCGCAAGGCAATCGTTTTTAGGGGGTTGAAGAAGTGCTGTTACGGCCCTCCCTCTTACTCATTGTCTTTATTGCATTCCTTACAATATGAGGTTGGGGGGCGCTGGAGCACGATAATTTTTGAAAGGGGGCGCTGGACGAAAAAAGGTTAAGAACCACTGAGCTAAACTAATGTTCGTGTACAATTTTTGTTGAGCTGAAGTTTCACCTAATCGCAGTAGAAATTTAGGACAACGTAGACCGATATTTTACGTTTTTGATGTCGTTGCTGGGTTACTTGCCGACTTTCATCCCAAAAACTTACGTCCGTTCCGTCGCGCGGGGGTGCTAACGGCAACTGAAATTCTCCATTATATTTGATAGAGCTTAAATTTGGTATCCGAGTAGCGTGTGTCCACTATACGGCCGAAAGCAATCTCCGTATACCACTCTTTCCCGTGGAAATTAAATATATTCATCGTTGTTTCTAGTGAATAATAATTTCCTTGGTACTAGTTAAGGCCGTGTACACTCACGGATAAAATGAACAGAGTGTCGCGTGCGCCATAGCAAGTTTCAGTTGTCTTGGACAAGGATATAGATAAATAGGCCTACACGCATGTGAATTGCGCAATCTTGCTCGAATCTTCATTTATGCATAAAATGCAGCTTCGTTGGTGAGCCCGATCCATATTCAATTTGTTGCCTCAACGAATATAACATAGTGTTACCATACGACGATTTGTCGTCTTTTTTGACTTTTTTGAAAGTGTCCTCGGAGGACGCCTAAATGTCCTCTTTTTTGAGAATTATGGTAAACGTATGTGGAAATTGGACTGAGATACAGGACATCAGCGGGCAAGTAACGGGCGGAGGGTTTTTTTCGGGACTTGATCTAGACAAATGACCTTTTTTTAGTCAACCAACAGAAAATCTGCTACAAAGTCGGTATTACGGGACTTGAGATGGATATATTACCCTTTTTTAGTCAACCGACCCCGAACACGGTATAAATTACAATTTTTGGGATTTTACTCCAGTATATTGTAAGTCTGAAATTTTTGAAAACGTGTCCTCTTTTCACATTCCCAAAATATGGTAACCGTAATCCTAATATAACACTACTAATACTATGGCAATGGAAAGCGTTGTGAACACAGGAGATTGCGCTTCGCGTAAACACGATAGTGTTTTAGCCATGATAGAGCGGGTAATATGAATTTAAATACATTAATCTGGATCAGACGTGTCAAGACTACGTACTTTCGATTTATCGCTGGATAGGACCAGAGTTGATTTTTTGCCAACGTGAACACTGTGTATCATCGGGTTTTCGCATCCGGACGCGGAAGTTCGCACCCACCGTAGATTTTGAGCAAATATTGTTTTAAACTGGTGAAAGACACCCGATCCACGCAGCCACATTAATCGACGAATTCCGTGCACGCTCTTCTCCGTGTGGATAATAGTATGACTCCTTTCCGTCGGCGCTAAGGTGTTGACCAGAAAACAGGATGGATTTAGCCCCGCTGCCGTACGGTAACGATAACAATCCAAATGGAGAAGGCGGCTTTGCCTATCTGGGAGGTGCATATTGATTTATACCTCGCTCATAGCCGAAGTCCAGTTGCGTCAACACCCGCGTATCTTGTTGCAACGATATCGCTCGTATTTTAACGAATGCGTGCAAATGTGCAGATGTACATAATCCAGTTATATAAAAATATTGGACCAGTGTCGTACTTAACTGGCTTTACACCTCTAGTTACGGATCGCGAGTTATTTCGACTACATGCGTTAGTATGCGGCCGGTGGGCCATATAAGTGCTTGAAATACGGCCAGGAATAGCAAAATGGTTGACCACTACTATTGCTGAAGACTGTTATTGGGTATCGCGCGCAGCTCATAGTTCGAAATAACATTTAAGTGATGATCACGATATGTTTTGTTGAATATTATTTCTTTTGTAGTAAATATGCCTGTCGCCCATGTTGGAGAGCACAACGTTGTACAAGGCTCTTGTTTAAAACATGTTAGTTTTTGTTTTCTAATTTTTTTAAACCATGACGTCATAGTGGATTGACATTGACAATAGAAAATATAGGGTCAAAATAGTTACTTAGACACCTTTGACTGTTGAACCGACTATTCTGAGGGTTGCAACCAACCCATATCGATATAGGTCGGCTATACCGGGGTGGTAATTGTCCGTAGGCTCATACAACATATTTTTTTGGAAAGTATTTACACAAATATGTCATAATTTGACATCTTGAGAAAAACAGAATTTTGTATTATTTAAAAAGTCTTTGTTTAAAACACCGTTTAAAAATGCTTTGAACAAAGTGTTTTAAACAACCCATTTGTTTTAAATGAAACTCTAGTTGTACTGACGTAGAGTTATCAAAACGTAGTTGTTAAACTGCGTTGCCTATTTTTATCTTTATATTGAAGGCATGCAGCCCGCGGCCTCTACGAATTTTAAAAATTGGCCCGCGACCCGTTTTCAGTTGGCGACCTCTGATGTAGAATGTAGATTCAATTACATTTCCATTCTGAAAAGAATAAAGCACAGCGTCAAATGTCATAGACCGCTCAACATGATCTATTAGGGTAAACCGATCAGTCGTATTTCTAAATGCCCCATTGCATGATCACAGGCTATATATGTAGTACCCTACAAGTTAAATTTTACACCATGATTTTACGTTACTATGAAAATAATTAGGTAATACCTATAGCTGACACGTACTCCTTAACGTCGCTTTAATTAATGATACAGGTACCTAAAAATATTCCGCAACATTTCGAAAGTCAATTCATTGACGAGATTTTGCAAAAAGAACTGAAATGAAGCGGAATCGCCAAGCTTTTGATAGGTCGGGGGGGGGGGGTTCTGCGTTATGTATCATGTCGCAAGCCATACGAGCATAATGGTCGCTCGCCATCCTATAGTCTGTTTGCGTGCGGGGTGTTTGCTACATTGTCTGAGTGTGGAATGTTTGCTAGATTGTAACTAAATAACGGTCAACTGTCGATAGAAAAGACAGCTGATGACCCACTTGACTATCACATTGCGATATTGCGGATTGCGTTTGAACCATTACAGGGAGGTAATATATAGCCGCAAATAGTTAGCTAGTGAAGGCGTATTGTTAATTAGAAGATAAGTCGGTTATCAAACTATTAGCGAGTTTTCCAGTAGTGTATTTCGCAAAGGATATGAACATTATATATTGATGCCGTAATATACCTAGAACGGATATTTGTTCTGATATCTACCTTTGTCACATTTCTTTCATTTCGAAGGCTCTGCATATTATATTGCCACTTTGGCGGAGCTCGACAGTCATGGGTTTGAACATTTGTTGATAAACCTTGCAGAGTTACAATCGCAGTAAGAGCGCGTCTTCTTTTGTTTCGTTTATTGTTTCGATGTTCTCATTTTACTTCTAATCTCATTTCTGGTTTCCACGTAAATGCTACAGGGGTGTATAGTGCAAACTGTATAGTGCGAAATGAGCCCAGCTTGTTGTATTGACATGTCATGGTCAATTGGTCATGAAGGTGAGCTGTTATTTGACATGAGCTGAACTTATTTTAATGTGCTCGAACGAACCCAGGTTAATAGCCACTATAATTTACAGATAATATCCCAAAATACTATATTTTTCCACTGAAGGCAAACTACCTCTTTTTATGATGTTCCATTCCCCACCCCCCCCACCCCCCAAGGCTTACCGAGTAGAATTGGAACGACGGGTGTTGCTTGGATTCCGCTATCATGAACGTTTTAAGATATACTTTGCGTCTACGGGATCAGAAGAAGTGTGCGCGAATACAATGAATATCTATAACATCAATATCACTTAAAATGTATTTTTATCTGAACAAGACACACACAATGTACAATGCGTGTATACACTGTATAGTTTTAAGGGGGGCTGATAAAGTGCTGTCACGGCGCTCCCCCTTACCCATTGTCTTCATTACAGTCCTTACAATATTAGGTCCGAGGATATTTGTGTGTATCATATTTATATACGTCTCGAATCAGTACACACAACGAGTGCATCGCAAAGTCGAATGCCTTTGGTATCGGCGACATCGTTGTACAATTCTTGTAAAATACGTGCAAAACATGTGATGAATTAACACCGTTAGAGTCTTCTGGCAAATCGCAACTGCGTGAATTACATCTAATTCAAATACATCAATGTAAATATTTTCACCTTCGGCTTAAGAGAGTACAAATTAGTGAGCTCGTCGGGATGTTATGTAGGACCTAAGATAACGACATGTTTAGCATGATGTTGCTCTCAGCTTTCTTGGGCTATCCAACTTACCGGTTTTACACCTCGAGAAATATACTTTTAATGTATTCGATTTGATTTATCTCACTTTTGCCCGGTCATGTCACATAGATTGATCGCATGTTGCTCCAAACTATTTGTTATAACACTCATCTTTTTCTAATAATATTGGAGGGCTACAAACTTTGAGCAAGTGTCTTTCGGCAGCTCATATTCATTAAATATATCGATCAGATATATTAGAATGGCTCTGGACTAATAATATCAACTGATTATTTGTTCAGAAAATGTTTCTTTATAAAACGTAATTGATCTTTGTATTTTCAGTATTTTCCTTTCGTTATCTAATTAGTAGCACCTGATCAATACCATGGCGGAAGGTCAAAATCAAAATTCTGGTGTCGCCGATGTCATGCCTACATCATCAAGCGGTATGTAATACTTACACTAATTGAGCTAAGCTTCCTTCAAAATCATATCAATATAACCCATATAAAACAGTTGTAAAGTTATTTGAATATAGCACATTTCACTCGTTGTCTTTATAAAATACCGATAGGATTCGAAGATCATAACCGAATCTATAATATTTTATGGTAAAACTATGCATGAGTCCATACGCATTACAATGATCACGTGTGTCTTAGGATTCGCAACTTTGGCCGGAGGTGAAAATGTCAATCTCGAGATTACAAAGTGTCCAGTTAACGTCGTAGCTGGTGATCAGATCCAAAGGAACAAGGTCGTCTACAACATTATCAGGGATAAAGAAGAAACGAGCCCTGCTGACCAAGGTGAGTGCTGTTGAGAATAGAACACATCTCTTTGAATCCAAGGCTTTCACTAACTAAGACAAGCAATGAATGGAAACGCAATGGTTTAGATATACCTAGGCCTACAGCAGATAACGTTCAGGCGATCGACCATTCAAGCAATAATAACAAAACAGAAATGAGATGATAGCGATCGCCGCAAGTGTAACGCTTTTTGACTCAATATGGTGTCTTATGGTGACCCCTTTTGAAGCTCCACGCCGATCATTGTCCCCAAATATTGGGAACCGAAAATGGGAATACGAACTGGGATCACCGGCGAGTTGACTAATAAAAAATAAAGGTCAACTTTTCGGCTCGACATTACACTTTTACAGCTAAATTTTCATGATTTGACTTTAAAAAAAGTCATTTTTCCGACTTGACTCCAATCAGGGCCGCAACAGCACTTCGTCAGCCCCACTAAAATAACGTTGGTCTTAGGCCCCCCATAGGGTGATAAATAAAACCCCAGACCTCCCATAGCAAAAAGGATTTTTGTCGCTACATATCGGCTACACGTTATTTCATGTACCGCTTGGTCACCGTATTTCGCCCAAACGCGCGAAGCGCAACAAATTTTTTTAATTCATGATTAAATTGGTCAATATGGTCGGGAATTTTTTATCCTCTCTCTGCCCCCTAATCAAATTTACAGGTAGAGCTGAGTGTGGTGTGTTTGAAAGGTAGGATCCCTAAATAGTAATTAAACATCTTCGGGCGGACTTCGTTACATGATGCTATTTCGTGACCTCTTATAGGCCTATCTGCTATATGTCAGAAGATATGGAAATCGCCAAAACGTACCAAACTAAAAGAAGCAGATGATTTCAAATTGGTATTTCTTTCTTCAAAGAAAATAGCGCACGTGGCGACGGCGTCCATATGTCAACACAGTTATCAAATACACATTGTCTTCTTGATCTACGGTGCGAATTGAACTGCCGTGGACGTGACATTCACAATTACAAAGAATGCCATAGCTATCCACGTTCTTGATTGATAAGTAGTTCTGTGGTACCGGCGATAAAATGTAGGCGTGCAGTGCAACGTTATATATTACCGTCGAATACTTGAATTGAGAATTGAGAAATCGATCACTATTTAGTTTTTCGGAATATGTGCAACAGCTATACATTCGATCAATAGATATTAGTTATAATAACTTTTAAACTATTTACCATGAATCGCGTTATCGATGGTGAGTCTAGGCCCGTCTGTGCCTTACCTGTCGTTTCGTGCTTTATTTTCGAACAATAAACATGCAACTTATGTGAATTCGGGAGAAAATGTTCAAAATCTCGTCATTCATAGTCATTCGTTCGCCTACCCTGACAACAGGTAAGGCACTGCCTCACTTGCCTCCCCCAACCCCGCGTCCCTGATGTATCACAGCTTACAGCGGGTAGGCCTATATACCTCTGCAGTGACCATGTTTGGCTCCACCTACGCATGTGATCATGAGTGCTCGCATTTAAAAGGATCATCAGGACTAGTAACTCAAGTATCACATGCTCAAATAAGGCAACCAGCATGACTAGTACGAGTTTTTACAGAGAAAATGTGGCGCACACGACAAATCCCATGTATATAGTGAGTTCGATTTGGTGCTACAATGACGTCACGAATTTTCAATTGTGACGTAACACTTGATTTACATGTATGGCTCTTTGGGAGGTAAAATGAAAAAAATTGGGCCAATATGGCTCTTCGGACCAAAAAGGTTCCCGACCACTGTCCTATAGGCCGCTGTGGTTCTCAACCTTTTTGAGCTCGCGGACCGGTAAAATTTCAATAAATAGTCGGCGGACCGGTGTACCTTCAAAAATTGAATAAACCCGAAATGCAATTGCGATAAAACCATGCAACCATTTTTTGCAGGAATGCTACTGAAGAGTGACATTTTGAGGGTTTTATTTGTGTTTATGACGGAATCCATGATATTTTGCGGTAGTGTGTCGAAGGCCGAAGGCCGTTGATTAACCGACTACACCAGGGGTTTTCAGAGGTCGTTTTATTTTGTATTTTGCAAAATGAACTAAAATATTCAGAAATGAACTGCCGATACCACCCGGTTCAATGGCATTCTTGCAATGGTGATTGGTATACCATTTCTGTCCCCGCGACTCGGTAGAATAGGCAAACTGACCCGTTGGGGTCGCGACCCCTAGGTTGGGAACCCATGGAATAAACCAACTTGAATATTATTATTCTATTCGATAATATCGAGAAAAGAAGCGTTTCGGAGTCGGGAAAAACACCTTTGCTCATTTCCAACTACCACCAGACGTACTACGACATGCGCAGTACGAATAAAATGAGGATGTTTTTATTCAGTTTTAAATGTGATGTGTTGCTTCCTTTATCAATTTAGAAGCCTTCAACCTTTTTTATCTTGCAATTGAAGTATAAAACTACAAAATGTCTGGCGGACCGGCACCGGTCCACGGACCGGCGGTTGAGAACCACTGAGTATAGGGTTCAGATCCTCAGGACAGGAACATTCGACAAGAGCCATTGAGGCGCCTGCGGAAAATTACACATATGTGTATATGTATCGAAGTTTTCGGTCAGCACAAGGGCATTCTTTTTCGGCCAAGGTCTTCTCGCTGTTGATCGTTCTGGCACACTTCTCGGAGTCGCATGTTACATGGCTTATAACTTCATATGTCTTGGTGCGTCGTGGTGCAGTAATGGCTGACGCCGAAGTCTCCCATTTTTAGAAATCACGCGTATTTTTGTTGGGTGACGGGTACCCCAAAATGAAGATATATGACAATTTGAAATCGCGCCCAGCGGGAAAATTTTTTGAAAAAGTTGCATGAATTTGTAAAAAAATACTCTATAATTGATGGTATTTCACGAAATAATTTTGGTCCCCCTTCGAGTTCGCCCCCCACCCGTATTTGGGGGTTTGGGGTGCAGCAGTTACGGTCCTGACTCCAATATAGCCGTTTAACCGCGCCATCGCCCCCCTATCGCCCCTATCCTTGTTTTTGACCCTAAACGCCTCTTCGTTATTTTCGCCTCCCGACACCGCCAAATCGCCCCCTGGGGGGCGATATCGCCCACGTTGGGAACCACTGATCTGGAAGAAGAATATTATTCAAGGCACGTATCCAATCACGTGCAAAGCATCAAAAGAGATATCAGGCGGCCAACAAGTCATAATAATTTTGTTGCGGTAGTGGTGTATTAGTTTGATGATACATGAATTATGCGCAATGAAATCCACAAGCGTAATCCATATGAATAGATGTCTGATTAATCTGTCAGATCAATGACTACCCTGTAACATTATCTTGACTTAGACCATATATCCAATGACCAGGAACACAGAACGCTGATGCTAAAACTACTATTATATTAGCTAGACGTACAGATCAACAGCATCTCGGCAAATAAGGAAATGACAGTACCCACGACAGCGGGTGTAATATAAGGCAGCGTAATAATTACTTAAACAATGACGTCATGACTTGAAATGACATAAAAAACTTTTTTTAGTTAGGGTCTTGTTTTAAACATGTTTATTTTGAATTGATTTTTTTAATGCGACGCTAATTAGGGGGAGATAGTAGTAAAACTGTTTAAACGTTTATTCAAATATAACTATGTGACAATACCGGGTAAAAGTGATTTGATGTTTAGCAAACGACACCTTTTATAATGCGAGGGTCCAGAGGTCGAGAATAAAAAAATTCTGTAGTAACACTATAACATATAAATATCATGGTGACAATTTAATCGAATCGCTGCAGTCAACATATTTTATAGGCATTCAAATTTATTTTTGATAACGCTTCTTGGTGACTTTTTCGGCAGCACAAAATTGTTTTCGCGGGCCATAGTTTCCCCACCTTTAGTCCATAGCCTAGCTAGAAATAGATCGTAGCAAATTATTTACGATATTCATTTGCGCCAAATGTGATGGATCCAACCGTCTGGCATTGCAATTTTTGAAGCGGAAATTCGTGGCTACCGTAGACTCCGGCATCATGTGGGATTTTGGGACTTTTGGGACTTGATACCCAGTTAAACAAGATGATTTCGTTCCCGTCGTTATGTCTCGGTGGACGTGTTGACATTGCATATTTGGCATACACGATCCTTGGCATTCTAGTGCGATAAAGTCACAGGGTTAGCGTGTAAGAAGGGGAATTTTGTTCATCTTTTACTTATCTCATTAGGGCTTGACATTATCACATGTACCATGATGAAGGCTAATTTGTCAATTACTAAAACTTCAATTACAAATGGATAATGAGACTTGCATATTGGCAACTGTCATAAATATAAACAGAATGATATAGTTTTATGTCTCGACGTGTTCTGCTGATGAAATTCACAAAGTAAAGTTATTTGTATTCTAAGTATTGAGTGTTACAATAACTAGTTCCTTCCTCGCGGTAGTTATCGAGGAGAAAAGACATCGACATCAATATTCTGAAGTTGCTGATGCGCCTTCATCATCATCATCATCACCCGGGGCAAGCGGTAAGTCAATTCGGAAATATTCGACTAGCTATTCATTTCATCAATATTATCAATACCAATAGAATATAAGTGTAATGCAATTCGTCTGTTGCGTGACCTAATGTTAACAAATGAAACGTGCAAGGTTTCCATAATGATAACATGACTTGGTGAGCTATTACTTTTTGAATATCCATCGTAACATCGCACTTCTCAACATTCCAATGTGTTACAGGATCAGCAACATTGGCAGAAGGTGAAAACCTTAATCTGAAGATAATTAACAGCTTGGTTAACAGTGTGACAGGGGATCAAGTCCAGGGGAACATGAAAGTCATCAACTACATCATGAAGGCTGACAATGATCCGAATCGTGCAGATGATAGTAAGTGTAAGTTGCTTTATATAGTAGTAGCGAATTGAGATTTCTATAGAAATAAGATGGTCATCGTCGTTAAATGCCGGTCAATGCACTTTATGCAATAAAGGGAAGTTAACTATTTGCCACACTTTTCACGTCACAGCAGACTTAGTACAATTTCCAAACGACAATGACCATCGGCAATTGTACGAAGTATTGATATTTGATATAGTCTTCCTTAAAGAAAAGTTATGATACTAGAATTCAATTACACTTCTTGTCAATTACATTTTATATACCAATGAGGTGATACTGAATTCCGTATGATATCTCAGCAAAACATCAATAAATAATTTACTTGCAAATGCATATGCAGATGCTCATACATCACTAAGGTCTGGTAAAAATTGACCGCGAATAAACAAACATTTAAGCTATTTTTAATGAAAAGTCGGGCTGTTCTTGCCAATCATGTAATGTTAGGCTGGATTGCACAGATGCACATCGAAGAGTAATCTCGGGGATAATTTAATTTGCGAGCAAGGTCACCTGTTGGCCGTGTTGCACAGATACGGATTCCTCTTTGAGTTACATTATAGAAATTAAACATGGAACGACAACGACCGATTTTGCAGCTTCGTTCCGCTTAGCTGAGGCTGGAGTGGAGAATTGTTTTGCGTAAGCGACTGTAGGATTTCTGGCAATCCAAAAGCTATCTTCTCGAGGGCAGAAATTACTGAATCTGGTCTTGATCGAAAGCTACTGTTGCACCCATTCCGGAAATATAAATTATAATATTGATCAGGCACTGATCCACCTAGAATCTGTCCTCCAAGTCTAAAATATCGGCATTGTTCAGAACAATCGGGTAACCGCAACACAATGGCCATAACAATGACCCGCTGCGACTCTCCGATTGTTCGAACAATGCCGTTATTTCAGACTTGGAGGATGGATTCTAGGTGGATCAGCGCCTGATCGTTATTTTAACTTATATTTTCGGAATCGGTGCACCAGTAGCTTTCGATCAAGACCAGATTCAATAATTTTTGCGCTCTGGAAGATAGCTTTTGGATTGCCAGAAATCCTACAGTTGCTTACGCAAAACAATTCTCCACTCCAGCCTCGACGAAGCGGAACGAAGCTGCATAATCGGTCGTTGCAGTTCCATGTTTAATTTCTATAGTTACATATTCGCAGATCACTGACGCAAATTTACGCAAATGACGAAGTTGGCACCCAGGACAACTGAGGCATTGCCCCTCCTAAAACTTCCATTCAATAACAATGATTTACCATTTATAGACGCACACCAATCAACATATACCGAAGTCACAGCAAAAATCGCATTCTTTTTGTGCTTTCATTTGCCAATGCCCATTTTTAGCGCGAAGTCTGTGCGAAAATCGAAACATCTTCTGTGTTTTCGCTTGGTAAATGCCTAGCCAGAGCATGCCTCGGCAGCGCTCATAACAAGCTTTTACTCTCTGTTCTCTCAATGCCGCTCATAATAAAGAAACGGTGATTTACTCTCTCCTACCTGGTCACAGTTCCGGGTCCTTAACACGTATTTTATGAACTTTTTGTAAACACAATTTAGTCATTTATTATGAGACAAAAATTCCCCTATTTCTTATATTATGGAAGCAATATGCCAAACAGGTACATAACCAAAATTACCATTCCAAGGAGTTTAATTGCGGTGGACTCAACAAGCTTCGTCGTTCGTGATAGCAACTGAAATCCATCTAAAAATGTGCTGGCCGTCAATTTACATATCCACCAGATTCATCATTATTGTGGTAGCTGAAACAAGACTTTTTAAGATGTGAGGTCAAAACTACGGCGTATCCAGGGAATTTAGGGGCTCGAAACCGCCTCTTTTAAAATCCTACAAAATCCACAACTCCACCAATCCTAAAATTTATGTCACATACTACCTGCTGATAATTGTCCATTCATCAACATATTATTGGTTTTTCTACAATAGGGAAACTACGATACTTTTGAGTTATTTAGGGATCTATATCGCCTAAATCGAATAGCCGAGTTCGATAGAAAGTTTGTATCATCGCAAAAACATAATTGCTGTCGTGTCGACAGCAGACCTCACTCGCGAATTGGATTTGCTCATCATCGTACATCAAGGATTCTGGGATTGTAAGACGCGTTGATTGATTGGAAAGAAAATCGATTACTTATGACTTGAAATTGACTCGTAAATTTGGCTTCGAGTCACGAGTCAATCTGCATTTCTGAAGCGTCGAGTCAGGTCAAGTCAAGTCATTTTTGCAAAGTGACTCGAGTCAAGTCAAGTCATGCGAAAAAGGTGACTCGAGTCAAGTCATGACTCGAGTCATCCCAACACTGCTCGCTACTACAAATAGAACGCGTCGCACGAAAACACCCGACAACAGCTATATCTGGCCATCCACAAAATCAGGGCCAGAAAAGCACTTCTTCAGCCCACCCCCAATGAAACGCTGGTCATGTGTCCTCCACAGGGTGATAAACCAAACTTCTGGGGGTTTCGCCCCCAATACCCCACAGTTTGATGGATGTTTTCATCAGGACTTGTGAGAAGTGAGCACATTCATTCTGCTCCGTGTATCCAGAGAGTTTATGTAACCTAATCGCACCAAGCGCAAAAATTTTCTATATTTTGTCACTGCATATTTATTGCTATAAATTTTTTATCCTATCAGAATTATCGGATTTTCCCGTGGAGCTGAGTGAGGTGTCGTTTTGGAAAATTTAAACGTAATTAATAGTTTAACATATTCAGGTGGGCCTGTTGGAATAATTTACTCGGTTACATGTCAATATTTCGTGACCAACTGTCTCTCATATAGTGAATAGATATTGAAATCGCCCCAGCGTATTAAACTAAGAGACGCACACAATTCCATATTGCTATTTCTTCACTCGTAAATAATTTGTCCTGTGGGGTACAGATTGTCAGGACAGCGCGATTCGGCGGCAGTTATTAGGCGCTTATGGACAATTAGACATATATGTATCGAAGATTTCGGTCAACAAAGTACAGTCGTTTTCGGCCAAGGTCTTCTCGCTGACGAATGTTTTTACACACTTTTCGGAGCCCCGTGTTAGCCTGAACTTAATTATGTGTTGGTGCGTTGTGGTGCAGTAATGACTGACGCTGAAATGCCTATTTCTATAAATCACGCGTATTTCTTGATGGAATGGCACCTAATAAGCAAGACATTTATAGTGATGCACAATCGCGCAAGGCGCGGAAAAATGTGAAAAAATTTGGATAAAGTTTCAAAATACATTCAATAATTTATGTTCATTCACGAAATAATTTTCGGATCGGTCCCGTTCCAATTGCGGGGTTTGGGATGTGGCAGATACGGTCACGCCCAAAATGAATTAATCGAAAACGAATGATCGCGCAAACCGTGAGGATTAGTGAGTCAGATTGTACTTGTCGCTTGCATGTCGTCAAATGGCACGGATGTAACTTCAAGTCAAATCGAACATGTTTCTAGCCCTAATGTTACCTCACGAAGTTCTGAATCTGTCTAAAATTTGATGTTTTATTTATTTTATCAATGGACAATCCTTCAACATATTGCATCTTGAAATTAGGGTATATTAAATTGTAATTGACCTCGCGGACCGGCAGTAACGTCGTCGCGGACCGGCGGTTGAGAACCACTGTACTAGACTGAAGTTGGCTGACTCCGTCCTGATGCGACTGTCAAATTCGGAGTATAAATCCTCTGCCAACACGGTTTTCCACAGGAAAGCAATACCGGGATTTGTGTGCAAACGCGTCAGATGCGCAATGCTGGTCACCTTTATAACTCCATGCACAGTTGAATTACTATATCAAGAAAGGGAAACTATATATACTTGAAGGTATGAAATGACTCTATATTTTCCGTTCCAGGTATCAGATCCAGAAAATTAATTCAAATTTGCAACGATAATACCAAGAAATTGACGTCCATTGACATCCTCGACGACTTCAGATTTGAGAGCCTTGAACGACCCGACTTCGAAGTTTACCCGCAAATGCGAGAAATCGACGTGCAAGATTATTACAAAGGTCGCATGAGCATTCATCGATCTCAGCTGACAAAGGAAGTTGGTTTTTTCCGCCAAGAGAAAATTGGATCAAAAATTCTCGACTTTAGGGACTTAGTGGCATCCATATTTCGAAGAGAAAAAGCAAGCTCGCTAAAAACTGTTGGAGTAACCGCTATAGTGGGATCTGCTGGATCCGGAAAATCCACACTGACACGCAGAATAGCAAGACATGCTCTCGGCATGACTGCAGGAGACGATATCAAAGATCAGCCCTCTTACAATCAAAAGATGGTACATTACATTGAATTGAAGGATATCGAAAATGTGACCGATTTTAAACCATCTAAATTTCTCTTCGGCGGCCTGTATCAAAACGAAAATGAAGAAGATCAGGCATTCGAATGGCTAGATAACCACCAGTCTGAGGCCATTTTTATATTTGATGGGCTTGATCAAACAGGATGGGAAGTTGATGAGAAAAGTGTCCGAAAAATGAGAAAACATGAAAAAGCTAGCTTCTGGACAGTTATGTACAACATTCTATCCCGCAATATCCTCCGTGACGTGAAAGTGTACATAACATCGCGCGAGTTCAAGGTTTCAGAGTTACCGGCGATGGCGCGACCCGAAACCATCATTACACTGAATGGTCTTACTTCGGAAAACGCGCGTAGGTTATTTGCGTTCTTACTCAAAGAGAAAGGCGAGGAACTCTGGCAGAAAATTGAATATATGTCTCCAAGACTGCTGAATTTAGTTTCTGTACCCGTATTCCTGATCTTAACAGCAGTTGTGATGGGAAGGGGTCCCAACAAACCTCCACCGAACACGGTAACAGAACTATACAACAGAATTGTATTAGCTCTGCAAAGCGTAGACAACATTCGAAATAGGAAACAAATTTTTTCGATTGTCCACAAACTGAAGGCATTAGCATTTCAAGGCATGAAAGAAGGTAGGGTCGTGTTCAAAGAAACTGACTTGACAAAATTTGGAGTGTCAACAGTGGAAGTTCAAGATTTAATGACAAAAGTTCCGGGGAGCAATCTACTTAGCCGGCATCTGATGCAAGGAGATTTCATATTCTTCTTCTGCCATCAAAGCCTTCAAGAATATCTGGCAGCGATCTTTATATCGCAAATGGAGCTCAGCGAATTCTCTCGCTTCGATGAAGAGCTTCTCCATCAAGAACGATGGTCCGTCGTGCGACGATTCGCGGCAGGTGTTGTCTTCGCGAAACCACAAAACGATCTTTATAGAGGTCAGATATTTTACATTAACCTTGTTTGGTAATATTTGAAATTTCACTGCTGCAACATCCAATTAATTCTTGGTTCGAAACCACTGGAGTTGACTCCCAAAATCTTGCTAAATGTAGGAGAGGCCATCCTGTCAGGAACGAAAGTTATCCCTGTTTTCAAGTCGGCAGATCATAAATCACTAAAATAAATATAGGCATGATGCAAAATGACCACGGAGTTTGCAACACTGTCAAGTGGCAACGGGTTCAGAAATCATGCAACACCCACAAATTCGTTTATCAGGCGGCCTGCGTGGATCAATATTCCGTCGTTAAAATTGTATATTCATATCAAATTAGTAGGCCAACTTATTGAACTTGTTGAACCACGTCACGTTGGTTACATGGCGACACTGGTTTAAATCGATAAAATTGTGGATTATATAGCATGGCAGTTGCGAGCTATAGTGGATGAAGTCGTGCCTAATTTTTCATACAGATCGTCAGTATACCGGAGACCTCAATTGTTGTACATCGATGTTGGAATTATAGCACTGCCTAATTGATTTGAGAAATAATAAGAGAACATATAAGACAGCCTAGAAATTAGGTTTGTCTGCGTAAGCCTGTTCCTGGTCTGTGAGAAGACCAACAAATCAAAATCTGTCTCAACAAGTTTCTAAATCCATCAATTGTTACGTTACCGTCAAGGCCATGAACAAAACAATAACAACAACGATGTTGCTTGTTGCGTCACAGTCACGGATCAGACCAAGAAGCAAAAAATTTTCGCTCGATCGATTTGTTGGCTCGAGAAGAACAGCAGCCGCGACTACACACGTAAAATGTCGCGACGCATGGATGAGGGGCACATGCGCATGGAACTGTACACAGCGATAGTTGAATCAGGCGACGACAATCTCATGAAACATCTTACTGTCATCCATGCACCTCGCCACACTTTGAGTCGCGATCAAGCTCATATCGTTGGATCGCTCGCAGCAAGGAGTAAGAGCCTTGATACGTTGATTTTATCCTACTGCAATATCGATGACGAGATATTGGGCATTATGGCAAGGTGTCTGGAAAGTCGAATTCACGTGAGTGGCTTTATTACATTATGACTTTCGAAGGAAAACAACGAACTCGTTTCAGGTGAAGAAAGTGAATTTGTTTGGCAACAAATTCTCAGCAACAGCACTCCGTTCATTTCTTGGACATCGTCGGATTGAATCGCTATCAGGAAATTTGTATTGGGAAGTGAGTTCGATTCTATCATATTGGCCCCGAGCCGTAATTTCATGCGAGTATCCGGAGACTTGTGGCGTTACAATCGGTCATGATAGGTGACTTCATAGTCGCGACCGAAGGCATTTTACTACCATCTTATCTGTGTGATTTGATGTTTTACAATCCTCACTGTCTCATTCATATCGACCTATGCAATCGAATTTAGTGATATGGTGGAATGTGCAGCGGCAGCAATGTCGCGACCTCAGCCATAGAATCAGCTTTCTGCTACATGACCCGGAGTAGTTTGAAATTTAGTGCTAGTGATACAAATCACATTGTCGGCATCGATTATATTCATAATTTGCAAATATTTTTGCGGAGTAAATCAATAATTCTATGCAGGTTTTTATAATAACTGTATACGAGCCCAGCTTTGACTAAAGTCGTTGCCGGCAAAAACGCAGTCTAAAATCAGTGAACCATGTCGATGACGTATGGCGCATGATGCTGTATGGCGCATGATGCTGTGGTTTTCAGTGTATGGCGTCACGATATTTATTGCTCAACTCTATCAACAATATACAGGTTGTCTGGCTGGATGTACGCGGTGCTGATTATACGCGGAATGTTGAGTTGAGAAACGGAGAAGACGTCATTGAGATTGCTGGTGTCGAATTCAAGGTTAGAATGATGACGAGATAACGTTTCCTTCTGCTTGGAGAGAGTCTCTGAGAGTTGATCTCTGCAGGATTACGAAGTACCATTCGAGATGGTTCTTTCCGTAGATGCAGTCGAAACAGCGGCATTTCCCGAGAAACTTTTTGGTGCAGGGTTTGTCAAATCGGAGAAGCGAGAAGAACTGTTTGCCAAGGTGGATGATTTACGAAAGATAACAGACTATAAATTAGAAAAGGTTAGTTATGTATATTTTACTTCTCCTATTTATATAGCTTGTACAATACATGACATATTCATAAGTAGATTGTAACAAGAAATCAAAGTCGGGTATGCGACTAAACCCGATCTGGTGTCTGCATTATATGCATATAACGAAGCAATATTCCACTGTAACGATAAGAAGGATGATTACGATGATGACAGTCATTTGATCTCACGAAACCTATATTGTGTTCAGATAAATAAGATATTGCTTGATTGCACAGAAGATGATGATATCGATTGGTCGTTGATTGAAACTTCGATGGAAAAGTATCATGTAAGTTTTTTCATTCGATTTACGTGAATTTGTAATTGATTTCATATTTTCATATCATTTTATTCGCCATTAAAGTCTATAATCGCTTCGGCGGAAGATGACGGCTAATGTCCGGGAATCATTGCTTCTGTAAATTTAAGTATCTTACGTTGAAACTGATTAACATCATCTGTCTTTCCCATTGAAGGTCGATCTCCTAGATATTGCTGTCAATGGTCAGATATCCGTCCACGATTACAACAGAATTTTGGAGCACGGGAGAGCAATTTCCGTTTTTGGCAATATCCATGCGATGTTCCATGTTGGAGGAGAGACCGACTTCAAACAGTTACAGGAAGCTTTTCAGCAAAAGAAGGTAATACTTATCATCCGGTATTATTGGTATAAGATAGACGTACTTCTCCCACCAAAGCCACTTTATCATTGAATTCTGCCGTGCAGTACGAGTCCCTGTCGAATGAATGAACTTATTATCATTACCCGATATATCCACCGTTGTTGGGGAGTTTGTGATTTATCTAGGTAGCCCATGTTAGAAAGGGAAACAATAGTTTCAAGCATCATTGTAATACACACTATTAATGGTTATGATCTCTCACCGCAGATGAAATATATCAGATGCATATTTCACGGTGTATGTCGTATTTCACTCGATGACATATCGTCTCTCCTAAACAACTCTAATTTGAAGAAAGTAACATTGATATACTTGAGAAAACGTGATATGTTGAAAGGAGACGAACTGCAGAAAGTCCAGAAGATTGCAAATGATCTCGATACTGAGTTGGAATTTTTAGAATGTGAGTCATTTTTTGTTACAGCGTAACTTACATAAGTTACATTGTGTACAGGTGGTTGTCACCAATTTCCACAGTTTGCTTTCACACAATATTAGACAAACTATTGAAACGATGCAAAATCAATTCAGGCATGCTCTATCAAGTTTAAAATGCACAATCTCATATTGTACGACTCTGTCAGCATACGTCGCCGAGTATTCCATAGTTTGTTTTGAGGTATTCATGGTGTTTGTCGACTACTATGGTCATTTATACCAGGCCGATATTCTTTATTTTTATTCCGCAGCTGCCGACTGCGCGTCCCACTTCTAGGTTTTTGTTGTAAGACACCGCTTGCGCGGATGAGGTGGTGAGGAGACGCCTAGATAAACCTTCAACACTTGGGTATACGAATTCTGAAGTTGACCTCGGTCGGATTCGAACCCGCAACCTATTGGTGTGGCAGCCGCGTCATATACCACTGCGCTATCTCGCCACAATGCCACAGTTATTTTAAATTTTGTTTGGTTGGAATATAATTTGTATCCGGTTTATAAGAAAAAGATCATTCGCATTGAGATCGAATATCGATCTTATATTAAATGACAGAAATATCACAGAATCGAAACCAGTTTCATCACGGCCCGAATACTCCGCATCTTAAACCATATCGCTGTAACGCGATCACCGATCATGTTGCATGAAATGCTCATTTCACACAGCGGGCCTAATGCGTTACTAAGGCAACTACAAAACTTGTGCTATAGTTTCATTCATGACATCGCGTTGTTACCACAGGTACCTCATAACGCACCGTAGTAGTGAATATGTGTTAAATTCGATATCCTATGCCTAATACGACTATTGGATGTAAAAAATTCAGGCATGATTTCTCATACCGTGCTGTTAGTGAACTTGTGTATGAATTCTCTCAATTTCGAAGCAAGAAGTAGTTGAAAGTCGTCAGAAAAAATACTTTTACTTGACAAGATCAAGTATGGAAAAATCCATACTTCAGCGTTAAAAAACTGTTGACGTAGAAATAGTATACAAACAAAACTACTTGTGTAAGTGGAAGAGTCGCTTTAACCTAATTAAGTACTACAGAAAAGTAGAATTACTTCGCTGCTGATCATGCCCTTAGATACTAGGGGTGTGATAAAGATATATCGAGCTTGATAAAAGGGCGATGAGTCAAAACATTTTGCGAATCGGGGGTAATAGTTAATACTCACGCATAAATAGAAGTTAGCGCCGTGAGATCCTACCGAAATACAAGTAGAAGTAGCAATTTCCAACAAAAAAACAAAATTTTCCCAAGTGGAGGTAGAAAATGTAATGTTCCGAAATGCGCTCAAGTAAGCAGTTTCAAAAAGTAGATTTGCTCGAAGAGTCACATACTTTTTGCAGTTAATAGGATATCTACATTCGAAATTGCATGATATATCTTCGCGGCTAATGGGAAATATCTATCTGCAAATGAGCAGGATCTTTGAAAATATATACTTGTCGTTGCCGTGGTAAATGGGCTATTTCATACGGCTCCTATGACACTTTCACGACAAAAACGACAAAACCTCATCTAGGAACTACTTGATACTATACAAATTCCAAATTCTATCAAGTAAGTACTTTTTACTAGCAACTGTTACAGCAAGTAGAAATTGAAGTAGTCTCCCTGAGTATTCTGGCAAAGTAAAAGTAGTTCGTTACTCACCACAATCTCTGAATGATCCGTAGTTTTCTGTCATACAGAATCCCACTTATTTTATCGGAAGTGATACGCATCATCTCATCGGGTAGAGACGTCATTGGAATGTGTATCCTCTGAATGTAAGTTGATGTACGTTGTTCCTTCTCTAAGTATAACTGAAATATAATGTGCGAAGTGTGAAATGAAAAAGAAGTGTTGAAAATAGCTTAACAAAGTAAGCGTTGTGCGGAACATGTTGATATAAGAAACTGATACGGATGTTCCGACGATAAATACGATAACAATATAAGATACAACTGATTTATATATGTTCACAATAAAAGTCGCTTCAAAGATTCTTATCCATGTTTGGTGTTATATGCGGATCTTTCTTCAAGTACAAACAGTAATCTGCAAACATGCTTACGTCCCTGTATCCTTGATACAGTTCTTCCATCTGGCAATAATGGTCTTGGTGGAATCTATCTCCTTGTTTTTCACTGTAATCACCACAGTTGACTGGAAAGTGATCCTAATAAGAAATCTAAAATTGCATTTTCACAGAGATCGGGGCTCCAAGGGATTGAAAGCTTTCAAACAGCTCTTTGACCTGTGTTTGCTAATCAGGGCTTCTATGCTTTCCAGGAAAGTTTAAATTACTACTCGAAAAGCTGTCCATGGTCTTTTTCTGCAGCACCCATTGATGCAGTGAAATCTTCGTCTTCGAACAGTTCACAGATCTGTGGCCTATCAAAGACTCCCTTGATCGTAGCTTCACTTCAGAGATACGGGGATATTTAATTTGTAGAAAATTGAAGGTTGGGCCATCATTATCAAGTGCCCAGGTATACTTTTTTAAGAGGTCAAGTTTAACGTGGTGGCAAAAGAATATTTTGTGGATCAGATAAGTAAGCAGATTTGACATTTTCAGAACCAGGTGTAAAACTTGTCCTGTGTGGTCAGCTAATTTGTGTGTAGTGGTGATCATCATACCTCGAGTTCTACAGACACAGAATAAAGATGTTTAGTGTAACCGGCCTGTGACCATGTGAAGAGTTCAACGAAATCAATATTCAGTCCCTAAATATTTTCCATTTGTGTTGGCTATACTGAGAAGGTTTCAAAAAAATTTTCATATCTTCATAGCTTTCAGAGTTTCATTGAATGTCCAATTGTCCAACAGCAACAGAACCATTATGTCATTATGTAGTAATACTGCCTTCAAACTTTTTAGAGATGGGTCCAAAAACATCGCCGTTTTGCCGGTCTGTAGACTATGCTACTATATATACTACTAACAGTGTTGCCCTACCTCGCCCAGACATTGCTTCATTGATCATTTGCTACCATCGTTTAATTTTTATTCTATTTTCCTATTTTAACTAAACATTTTTACAGCCAGACTGTTCAGAGTCAAGTGTACCTGTTTGATGCTGGTGTGATCAGACTAGATGACCTTCACAGTCTTATCGATCATTCCTATCTAATACCGAATACTGTGCATGCATATTTTCTGTACCACCATCGCTGGCGTTTGTTATGTATTTTGGTTGGATGAAAATAAAGACTCTCTCTCTCTCTCTCTCTCTATGCCCAAAGCTAATATTATTCTTGAAAAATCTTTACAGTTTACTACAGGGAATGGTCTTCGTCATAATTGAATTATTTTCTAAACTCTTTCTCAAAACTTCTTTTCGAAATCCTTTTTATGACGTCACAAATCCTAATCGCACAACGCTGAAAGCTGCAGTTTTCGAAAATTGAAATGCAATTTGCCAAAAAACTAGACCTGATTGAATAAAATGGATAAATGTTTAGGATTCAGCATCAAAAACTACACTACGAACCGTAAATATTTGAGTAAACTCAAAATTAACGCACCACAGTGCTATTATGATGAGTTGAAAAAGGTCTTCAGCCGACATTATAAACGTGTTGTGTCTTAACAACGACGGCCATTTAATCACGGTAAACATGGACGACGTTGGACGTGCATTAGGATTTGATGACTTTGGCCGGACCCTGATGGAAAATGGATTTATGATTCACTCGAAGATGGATTAGAATCTACACTTCTGCATTAAATTTGCCGTAACATACAATTTTCGTGGTTCATTCGTTACCGCATTGGACGTGGATATGAACGTTAAGCAAAATTCAATCTGGATTTGGATCCGGCCTTTAGTTTGAATTTCTCATCCGGAACAGGATTTGAAATCTAAAATTTTAGATAAGCGCAAGTTCCGTACGCCATCTTACCGTAATTAAACCTCCGTGTATAGCAAGACACAATTTCTTCAGATATTTCACATTATGTTCAACAACAGAACACAATTCATATGACGCATATATCTTGTACTAAAAAGTATTTTATACCTTGTCAATTATTTGTCATTTCAGTGAGACGAGAAAGTGATGCCTGGGAGCGACTCGACTTCAACTTTTATTAAGAATTTCATCGGAACAGGTGAGAAAATGACGCGAAGTCTAATCGTTCCAAAATGAGAGTTGAGATTTATCCTTCCATTTCATGGTCGATCCATTCTCACACACATTCGGTTTCAAACAATAGCATAGAGATATTGTGACGTGATCTGTGCAGGAAATAAATTCATATACATTTATTAAGTCGGATAGTGACGTCGGATGGTGACGTCAGAACGATACCACACGAGGTATCAAAATTTTTTTCGTTCATTCTGCAATAATATAATAGCGTTGTCATGTATAATTTTATATCGAGTCACGACATACTTGTCACGTTACTGAAAAGTGATAAGTAGGAGTAAAAGTCGTATAAATTAATAACTACTTCAGTAATAGTGAAAGTTGGCGAAACTTACTTTTGGATATGTAAAAAGTAGAAGTAATTGATTACTGGCCAGCTCTGCCAATGTATGATACTAAAGTTGGTTTTCGGCAGTAATGCGTCACTTCAATGCATGGTTGCTTGCAAGAGTCAGCTGCAGTAAATCTCATTTTCATTGGATATTTGATTGTAAAAACAGAGATATCACGAGATACTCGCAGCATTATTTCGTTGATACTGCATCACTCGAAACATAATCTGTCCGGATGGTTTAAATGCTGGAAGTGAAAAAAAAGAGTTGATAGACGGAATATGTATTAGAATGATTTGTAGAAACTATCGAAATAGGTATTGATTCGACTGGAACAAAAGCTGGTGTGATGCCTTAATTTTTTTACTCGGCTTTAAATTGTCTTAGGGTAAATCAAGGTTTCAAAATTACTGAAGTCTGTGAATTAAAAATAGTACTAACGAATTTTCTTAGTTTTATCGCAATGACAACTTACTAATTTTCGTACGCATCGCCTGTAACAACGTATATTAAAAATAGTGCCACAAATAGATGCAAATTAGGAATTATATATTGCCGTTGCTTATGTCCCATTCATGGTGATGTTTTGACTTCTTGATCATATTACTCCAGCAGCCGGATCATCATATTATCAATTACAGAGCCGCCATCAGACATGACACCGGCTGTCAGCTGACAGCCAGCTGTAGTATAATAGCGGTAGCATGTTCAATTGTAGTCAGCAGAGCCACGTCTACCAAAAGAAACATGTCTAACTCCGTTGGTGTTGCTTGCCGGATACTGATCCTAAATAGACTCCGCTGGGTGAATGCTGTTATAAGCCACAAAATGGACTTCAACACACTAGAGAAAGTTCAAGGGTGCTGCGGCCAGAGTATACTTGACATAGCGGACGTAAATTTGAAAACGCGCGTTTTATGGACTGAGGTGAGCAAATTCCGAGCCATGAGAATTAGCAGCGCGAACAAATGTTGGCAATAGAACGCTTCGCCACTGCATACTGTTGAACATACACAATACAAGAGATATATAATTAAACATAGTTTCATGTAAGGTCAATCAGTTGTCACTTCGCCTGAATACTCCTATTCACTTTCCATTGCGATAACCTATATAGTAGCATTTTTAATACATGGCGAGACGACGCGGACCGCATGCATGTCAATTATGACCGAACGAAAAAGTTAAACTAAAATTTTACATAAATCTATTTGCTATGGCATTGAGTATGGTACTACCGCTGTGATGACCTGTACCGATCATCATCATCGATGTAAAACACTCCAGAACAGAGAAAAGAATTAAAAGATATAGTAACTTTCACCTGACACCAGCAATAATCATTATGACAGGCAAAACTCCCGAACTGAGCCTGAAAATGAGATAGCACCATATTTCTGTTACATACTGGAAATCTCAAATATACATACGCATTGAATCCGTATAATTTATAGGATTGTCGGCTGCGATCACCAACTATAATTTGTCTTTGATTTGGTATGGTGTAATGACGTACTCGCTAGGGCTACCATATTTTAGAAACGGGAAAGGAGGACACTTTTTCAAAGTTTTCAGACATCCAATACTGGACTAAAATTCAAAAAAATGTTGAATTTACCACGAAACTGTTGTTGATTGACTAAAAAAAGGTCAACCTAACGGCTCAACTGCCGAAATACAGTTTTTTTCTTCACATTTTTCGTTGGTTGACTAAAAAAAAGTCGTCGATCACGTTCGAACCACGAATTTCCTGTTTAGCGTCATTTATGTCCATTTTCGCACGGATCTATCCATCATCTTAGCTTTAACAGCTGTAAGGAATGATGAATTGCCAAAAGAGAGGACATTTAGGCGTCCTCGGAAGAAATTTTCAAAAACCTGAAAAAGGAGGACAAATCCTCCTAAATGAGGACGTATGGTAGCCCTAATACTCGTACACTGTCCAACTCCGTCTTATTGTTCACATAGCATGCGTGTTCAATTATTGAAGATATTCATTTACTCGGGAAGAAGAACGGGATGTAGAAGATGGGAAACTTTAAAGTATGAGAAGAGGAAAAAATCCGTCATTACCAAAATTAACATTTCTCGAGAATAATGAATGTGTTACATTTTACAATTCGAGCTGACTATTTCGCTCATGATTGATGCTGCGACATGTGCTCAATTTTATGATCATATTTATATTGTACATTTTTCACTTCTGCAACCTCAAAAAGTGGGCCGAAGTTTGACAGCTCGACAAAAACCATGTTCATACCTGAAAAACGTCGTGGCGTTGTTCTTTTATTTCGCGGATGAATATTTTACGGCGTAATTTACTGAATTATCGGATTTGTACAAAAATAATATTTCACGACAGTGGCGGTAAAGCTGCCATCATGTCATATTCCATTCTTTTGTACAGATTCCTTCGCAAGGTATAATGGAATAGCGGAATTTTAGAATGGATATCGTTTTCTAGTATGACGAGTCCTTTCATATGGGGTATTTCGAAGTAGCCACCGTTGTTTTATTGTTTGAACCTGTCGAATCAAGAATCGACATACAATTATAATATCAATAATATCGGCCAACATTTGCATATGCTATCATGTATATTCGTGATGTTACTTTCTCAAGGTCACTATTCCATTCTTGCAATCTTTCACAATTATTGTAGAATCAAGTTACATGTATATTGTATATAGACATTAAAATCCCATTATGTGTTAGAGTGCTTGTTCAGTACCTTTGAGATAATTGATTGCCAGAAAATGTACAAAAATAAAACACAAAATGATTGAAAGGAAAAACCGAAAAAAAAATTATGATAATCTTGCATGTGTAGGTACGTAGGTATTGGGGGGGAACGGGGTTAGCTACTCGGCGTTTTGCCTAAGGACGATATCTGGCGATAATTACTCCTGCCCATTAATTAGAGAAATGGACATCAAATTTAAACTGATTCCAGAGGTGGTCAGTAACGAAGTACTTGTACTTTTTCGAAGTACTCAAGTCGTTTTCCGCTACTTCTGGTACTTACTCAAGTCGATCTTTTTTTGCTACTTCTACTTCGTATTATTTTGTGAACTACTTACTTACTTTTCGCTATTTTCAGTTTGTCAAGTAGAAGTAGTTTAATACCCCATTAAGAAGGATAGCCTAAGGAATTTCGGGGCTGTTTTCACGTAGTACCAGCATTTAATTGTCATAAAAGTCATGTAATACCCAGAATTTTTGTTGCTCTGCGCGCACAGTAGATATGGAGCGTCAAATATGGTTTACCGGAAGTATCGCTGAACATAATTTAGATACCGGGTTGCGTGGTTCCGTTCACACCGCGCATTGTCGTCTAGGCTCTATCAAATATTCCATCACAGTAAGTATGCCCCCATACCGTTTGAAACTACCGTTTCGCAATCTAGAAATTACCTATTATACCTAGCAGCCCATGACGTGTCCTAATCTGGAAAAGTGGACTATTACTTTTTTAGGGCTAGATATGTTTTAGCAGACCACCGTTGAAACTTTCTGGACAAAAGACATGAAATATATTTTCCACTTTTTAGAAGTATTTTTTTTTCAATTACGAGTATTATACGGTGAGTTCTAATTATAGTTTCAGTTCTTTTGTCTGGAGAACATACATGTTGAAGTATAAAAGCAAGTGTAGTAATGCCTTATATTTAACGAAAATACACGCTATATGGCATTTTTACGAACTGCCCTATTTTTAATTAACGTATACTAATCGCGCGAAGTGTTGAAGCCGTATCCGACACAACTTCCCGGTATTGCTTTTCGATTGAACTAGTGGCCTTATAATTAGGGCTTGGCACAATGATTCGAGTACTCGAATCTGAATCGAGTATTAATTTTAATGATTCGAGTCGAGTGGTAAAAGACGATTTTTACGAGTACTGAAATTATACGTTCCTCGCCACTGAAAGTTAATTTAGCAACGAGATTTATAGTTTCGATACTAATTTTCACTGTTGGAGCCTTTAAACCTTGATTGGCCGTATCGCAGCACACGAAAAATATAGTACAAAGCTACGAACGTTACTGGAAATAGCACATTTCCGAAGTCATGATCATCCCTCAACATTGTCACCATGTGCAATGAAATCGGTATGGTCGAATAAATACCCAAGTATCTTTAATGTGATGCATAACAGGCATTATATTCTTTGTAGTCGCATAAAAGGTATATATTTCAACTTTGACACAATACATTATGTTATGACGTCATATTGAGTGATACTGGATTACTCGACTAGACTCGAAGCATATTACGTGATTCAGAATCGAATCACTCAGGTACTCGATTTTGCCCAGCCCTACTTATGATATAGGGGAGGGCGCCATGCCATGATATTCTCTAAAGCGGGGTGTTCGAGTAAACAAAGGATTAGTATCGCATTTCCATGTCAACAAAATCCATTACATTCCATGATGTGGACGACTGCTCATTGACACATCCTGGGATGCATCAACATGAATCAAGCTCTCCACACCTTCCGCATAGCTCCATTTGCAGTCCATGCGAACGAATTACGATCGTTTTTCACCACTACTTACTACCACACGCGGGGAAGCGAGTGGCGCAGTTGGTTAAACACTGCAGCCACGACACCAATGGTTGGTGGTTCGAGTCTCGGCTCTGCCATGTTTCTATGTGTCGGAGGTTTATCTGGGCTCCTCATCGCCGATCCCGCTGTAATACAGCGCATTGAAAAGCTCAGACGAAGAGAGAGCCGAACTCTTGAAAGATGGCAGCTAAAGAGCAAAAAGCAGAGCAAAAAGCAAAGAGACATCTGACATTTATGAATTTCATGTACTGGGCGCAAATGACTATAATAGCGATAAGCGCCAATGATGTAATAAAACAAACAAACCACTACTTACTTACTTGAGTAAATATAAAGTCAGTCAATTTTACTTCTACTTCAAGTAGTTTTAGGTTGCTTTTGTAAGAATTGCTTCCATTCGTACATGAGTAGATTTTTTCATCGCTACTTCTACTTTTACTTGAGTAGCTTTCATGACTACTTCGACCACCTCTGATTGATTCCGAAATTTGAAACGAATGTTTCGTCACGCTGTCGTAATGTAGAGCTCATGGTATGCTTTGGACTTGGCGTACGTTACAATGTCACAATGTAAGCGTTGTACGAAACCGTTTTTAAAAGCAGCTTAAAACTCGTTTAGGAACAGTCATACATAAATAAAGTTGGTTAAATTTCGACAGTGCAATTGAGTGATATTAGCACTAATTTACAGTCTCGAATTTTTTCAAAAGAAACTGAGCATCCGGCTCAAGTTAGTGGTTTATAACAGCACCTCGCCCCGCAGAAACGTCTATAGAAACACGTATACCACGTTTCATATCAAAATTCAATATTAAATGTAGTAATAAATATTTACTCGGGGCTCAATGTAGACCACTGTTTTTAGATTATACTAAAAGTTCCTATTGTTAGTACAAATACAAATTAGGTTGGAGGATTTTGATAGAAGTCGACTTCAAGGTACATAAGTGAAAGAACGGACGACGCGAAATCTATCGTCTCGATATTTATTCGCACTCATACAAGTATCCATCAAATGTTTTCGAATGGAAGACGAGGACGGTTCCACTGAACCGATGCCTATCGACTGAATCCAACCACTGGGTTCACCCGCCATTGTATTGTTTCTTTGAAACGTCGTGCAATCACATTTCTCGCTTCACGTCGTCTGTATATGATAATGATAACATCGCGAGCAGTATGATTTTATTGATAGTAGGTGGCGCGGACAATTCGTTCTATTTACATCGTCTGAATTTAGAATTTAAGAATTCCTATAGGGGTGTGAATACATTAAGAGGAGCTGCTGCGCTTAATTCTTCCATTAACGTAGTCTGTACATGATAATTGACACTGATATATGTATAATTGTATATCCGGTGACGCAGTTCGCGGTCGAACCCGGCGTGTTCGATCGCAAATCGTCGTAAACGCTACCCGCGTATATATACTTTTTCTTACAAAAATGAGCTTTTTAAGTCGCCAACCATCCATTCCACCACGAATCAATGACCAGATTTATTAGCCAGTTAGGTTTGATGAGCAGGAGTCCTGACCATACGTACAAATACATCCACGAACGTAATGATCCAATTTTGAGTGCTTACCGCATCACCGTGATAAACGATCGACGCGATAATGCCTTGCACACGGTATTCGTTGGTTGTATCTACCTTGCTATATGAATACCAAACTCTTCCGTATTAATAAATGTAAATTGGAACTGTTTGGGTTCAATTCTACTCTATCGGCTCAATTTACCATGGCCACAAGTTTTCTGCTTCTGATGCTAGCGATAGCTTGCTAAAGATGTAGGCCTACAACAGTATCTTCATGCCGTTCTCAAATATATAGTAGTTCGATTCCGCATGTATTCCAATCCGCAGTCCTTAACTGGAAAATCCAAATATACCGATATATAATGTCGGTATATACGAATTCTCGAAGAGAAACCGATAGTGAAACGATTTGAATCTTGAACCTCATAATCATGACCTGGCGTTAGAGTTGACAGTGTTTTTAGTGCTGCCAGATAACAAGGGAAATGCGGTCAAGGACTTGAAATCGTTCTAATTTAAGACTGACTCAAACCTAAACTTGATTATATGGGACGGATAACAATGCACCCGCATCATACCCCACATAATATTAAAGTGTAATGTAAAAATATAACTTCGGGATTACTTGTTCCAACGACTAGGGCTGGGCACAATGATTTAAGTACTCGAATCTAAATCGAGTATTAATCTTAATTATTGTAGTCGAGTAGTAAAAGAAGATTTTTTCGAGTACTGAAATTATACACCTCTCGCCACTGAAAGTTCATTTATCAACGAAAATTATATTTTCGATACTAATTTTCACTGTGAAGCCTTGAAACTTTGATTGGCCGTATCGTAGCATACGAAACATATAGTACAACGCTAGTAACGTTACTAGAAATAGCACATTTCCGAAGTTATGATCATCCCCCATCATTGTCACCAAGTGCAATGAACTCGGTATTGTCGAAAAAATACCAAAGTATCTTTAATGTGATGGACACAGGCATTTTATTCTTTGTCGTCGCATAAAAGGTACATATTTGAATTTTGACATATTAATTATGTTATGAGGGCATAATGAGCGATACACGATTACTCGAATCGAATCGAAGCATATTGCATGATTCAGAATCGAATCACTCAGGTACTCGATTTTGCTCAGCCCTACCAACGACGACGCGAGTGGGGCCATGTGTTAATCAAGAACGACCCGCAATAAATGAAATTGAGCTTCGTCAAATTTGTATCGCAGATTTATCTGTGCTTCTTATTTTCTACCCGACTATGCAGCAAAAAAGTCCAAACAAAGGATGGAAGCGAGCCGAGCGGAAGAGTGGGCAGCAAGGCGAGACAGAAATGGCGCATAGAAGCGAGAATGGCGATGGCTGGAAATGAGCTGACAGTCGTACGAACGTTTGCACAGTCAAAGACCTGTGAAAATTCCAATAGTACAGAGTTGGGGTGCAAATGACCTTAAAAGCCAATACAGGAATCTGTGTAATGAAAAACAAGAACATAGAAAATGGAGGTTAGCAGGGAGAATGGGGGCTCTCGTAGATTCAAACCAGGTATCCGCCTACAAGTACGCCGTTACGGACTGCTTGCAAAACACAGTATATTAAACTTGCTTACCATTTTCAATGTGTCATAGTTTCGATTGAAGGTAATGAATGATGACTGCTGATGAGTGTTAAGTTGTCATTTTTCTGCATCAATAGTGATGTAACCAGTGTTGAGATATCGTGTTGAGACTGATATTCTAGTTTCGAATACATAGGTTGGGACGAGAAATGCTTTAATGTTCTATTGACTATTGACTCTTACCAATAATTATGATAATCATAACATCTTTTAACTACATACTTACTTGAATAACTCTTTACTTACTTTAGTTTTCTATTTCTAATTTTCTATAATGCTCAGAATATATTTATTTCTACTTGTAGTATGGGGAAGACATTTGCTATATTACTTCTACTCCAACTTGAATAGAAACAGCGTCTACTATCACCACGTTTGCGTATTTCTTAATTTGAAAATATTTTGGATTGGTGGGTGTTATTGTAACGATCAGAGATCAGGTTGCGACTGTATTGCAGTGATATAAACAGGGCAATATTTGACACGATCAAATGTCCGATGTGAATCCAAACACCGAAGCATGGCAGGTCTGTTGATAGACACGGAGCCTTTGAATAGAAATTGAACCCTTTAAATTTGTGTTTATGCAGCCTTTCACGCCTGGAGAAATAGAGCAACCTCCGCCAGTACCCATGAGGCCGATAATACGAGGTAAGTCCGAATATAAAGTCCCAAATTGTCTGATATATTGTCAAAATAGCCTTACGAATATCATATCATGCACCAAATCTGATACGTGAGCAATGAGTTCGACCCGACTGACATCTTTGACAAAAACCTTCAGTATCAGTATTGAGTATCAGTTTGTTATTATTTTCATCATTTCAAAACACCACAAAACGGCGATACAATGACGAGATAGGAAGGTGTCGAAACGACCTTGAGTAGTCTTTGAAATCAGTCAGCCACCCTGGCCTAGGTGGACTAGAGAAGAGGCATGCACACTAAATGAAAAGTAAAGCAGCGAATATATAGAAGGCAAGCGACAAAATGAGGTGCCGTGCGGCGGAAGACGGGATCGATTTGTTATCTCGTGGTCTGGTAATCCTATAGGCCAGTGGTCGGGAACCTATGGCTCGCGAGCCATGTATGGCTCTTCTGGGTATAATATATGGCTCTTTGCCAAATGTTTATTTTTGTACTGAATTGATCAATATTGCAGCGACTTGTTAGTAAATTTTCCTCACGACCAGAATAATTATTCCCGTGGCAGTATAAACATGTATTTCAAAGGTATAGGATAGGTAAAGCCGTCTTCGGGTTTAGGGGCCCGAACTCTTCAAAATCTTCAAATTTAAGTTACTGTCGCGCCGGCGACCAATATCATTCGCGAATTCGATGTAGTCTACCCCGCTACCCGACTCGAGATCTTGGATTGCGCGATACGTTGATTGATCGAAGAGAATAGCACCAATATGACAACGCAGTTTTCAAATACACATTGTCTTCCTGATCTACTACTCGAAATGAACTGCCGATACAAACGTTACAAACTCGAATCACAGACAACGACAGAGCTATTCACGTTGCTGATTGGCAAGTATAGCTCTACTGGCGATAAAATAGGCGTGTGGCGCAACGTTATATGTCGCCGCCGAATATTTTGAGAATCGAGAAGTCGACGAGTATTTAGATTTTCGGAATCAGTGCGTCAGTTACATTGGATTAATATCAGTTATAATAAATTGTAAGCTATTTATGGTGAATTGCGTTATCAATGGTGAGTTCTGGACCGTCTGTGCCTCACCTCTGCTTTTGCGCTTCATTTTTTAACATTAAAATGCAAATTGTGTGAATTCGGGAGAAAAATGTTCAAAATATAGTCATTAATGAACATCAATACAAATAATAATTGAAGGTTTCAAAATTTTCGCTAACAGCTTAGAGTGCATGGGTAATGAACATCAATACAAATAATAATTGAAGGTTTCAAAATTTTCGCTAAAAGCTTAGAGTGCATGGGTAGGCCTATATAGATTGCTGCAGTGACCATGTTTGGGTGCACCTTCGCAAGTGATCATGGGTTCTCGCATTTAAAAGGAACATCACGACGAACCTACGTTCTCGTAATTCAAGTTTCGCATGCTCAACCAAGGCAACCAGCATAATTAGTACGAGTTTTTACAGAAAAAATGGGGCGCACAAGACGAATCCCATGTAGTGAGTTCGAATTAGTGCTACCCTGACGTCAGGAATTTTCAATTGTGACGTAACAGTTGATTGACATGTATGGCTCTTTGGGAATTAAAGTGGAAAAAAATAGGCCAATATGGCTCTTCGAACAAAAAAGGTTCCCGACCACTGCTATATAGGCTGACTAGTATTCATTTAGAACAGAGGTCTCAAACACGCGGCCCGCGAGTCCATTTTGTGCGGCCCGCGTCAGCATTTTGGATTTTCAAGTATATTCTTCATTTTTTAACCGCCACATATCTTTTTAAGATTTGAGAGCTTGGAATTCACCCAAAACTGCCCAAAAACCCTAACCTACTCGTCAAACTTCAATATAGCAACACTTTCAAAGGCTACCGTGCAGTGGCAGATCTGCTGTTATATCACGTTAACTGTTCATGATGATAAAACATGACCCATTGATGATTTGTGACTGAAAAATGTGATTTTGACTTATCCGGAATCGTCCATAGAATTACTTGTAATCGAACTGACTATGGGGTATCGTATATCAGATGAAAAAGACTTGAGTTGAGTCGGTTCAAACGTTAAAATTAGAGTAGGACTTGTGACTTGGAACGCGGTGGGTTGGTAAAGCCATAGACACAACGAGCTATCAAACTGTCATGATGAATACTAATATATAAGAGGGTCGTAGCCGGCGTTGCGTAGCGTGGGTAGCGGATTTCGTTATCGTAGCGTAGCGTGGGCAGCGGATTTCGTTATCTAAGCAAGTCGTTGTCGGTATTGCAACCATTAGCAATATGTTGCCTCCTAGCCGCAAGCTTTAAAATTGTAACGCGACAGCTTTCACAATGTCATGATGCATTTGTCCACTTGTACTGTATCTGCATCTCAATATTTTGACAAGTTATGCCAAGTACAACAACAATTTTATTCGATTATTTGAAAATGTGATTTTTTTTCGTGTCAGGCGTGAATATTACGTGAATATCACATTTTCACGATGTGTGGGGAATGCCAGCAGTTTACAAGGTCCCGTCCGATAAGGCATACTTGAAAATACATTTAATACCCTTTATTTGATGCTGCGGCTCGCGGCGTCATCAAAAACTAGGAAATTGGCCCGCGAGCACATTTGAGTTAGGTACCTCTAATTTAGAAGAAATTGCTTGTATTTCGACTTGAAAGCCGACATGCTCGATGACTGTCGGATAGCTGGCGAGATGCTGTTCCACAATCGGGGTCCGGCATACTTGATAGAGCAATGCATCTTTTTGTATGCAGTTCCGTGTTTTCCAACGAGTCACGGAAACCTATCTCAAGTAATTTAAGATGAGCTGCCGCGACACTATCGCTATGCGATGTCCATAGCATGGTAAATCGCTAGGCTGCGTTCTCAGGGACTGAAGGCGCATTGCTTTTAAACTTACTCTGTTGTGATACAAAGCTACTGAAAGTCCATTGTCTGTTTCATCGACTGCCTCGAGTACGTTTTCATCACCCAATTTGCATATAATTATCTCTGTGACAATAGCCTGTAAATGTTGAGCTAGGGACCTCAGCCAGTTGCAAAACGCACCCTTCGGCTCACATGTACTAATATACGAGCATGCGTACATTCTGCCACCGTGTAGAGTACCAGTCCCGATTGCTTATCAACGACTTTGAAAAGTAAAGTATTACTTCAAAACAGATCTCGCCATAAAGATCAACGAAGAGACGAAAATGGCAGTTGAAAAATTGAAGGAGCACAAAGAAATTTCACAAACGGATCTCGCACCACTTACGAATGAGTATGACACGCGTTATCGACGCTTGGCACTAGGAGAATCGATGAGACGTAGGAGTCAAACACCGGATACGAAAGAAATCGAATCCTACTACGCTGTGTCACTAAATACAGTACATCTACGCCCGAACGGAAAAACCTCCACAACGGTGCTACTTGTTGGGGGACCAGGCGACGGAAAGACCACCACTGCAATAAAGTATACCACTAGAGCTATGAGACGCGAAATTATGGGACCCTCAGATGTGAAACTCATCGTCTTCATTGAAGGAAAAGACATACAATGGGAACGCGAATGCAGACCTTTTGATCTGTTATTCAAAGATCAATTCGCTAATATTGTTACAAGTGCGCCAACCTCAAAACCACTTGAAAAATGGATAGCTCAGAATCCATCTGAAGTTTTAGTGATCATTGACGGTATTGACGTAGCAAAAACAAAGTCTATTAGCCCTGCAAGAATAACTTTGGATCAACGGGTACATCCAATTTTCATAATAATCAACCTTCTTCGGCGCGATATTTACAGGGGAATGTGGGTAATGTGTACTACGACACCGCAATGGCTTTGGAAATTAACTTATGTTATTGATGATGTTGTTGTTGTCAATATCTTGGGGTTCGACGAAAAGGACGTTCTAGATATCCTGGTGCAACTCACGGGCGAGAGGCAACGTGTTGGCCTGCTCCTGCATTGTTATCCAGCTATAAAAGACATGTGCAAGACCCCAGCTATGCTGATACACTTGGCTGGTCAAATTAAGGAGAACGAAACAATGACTGATATAAAAATTCTCCTTGACGCTATAGACTTTTTCGACTCACATCATGCTGGCAATGAGGAGATTGTAAGCAAGCAGATGAAGTTTATAATGGCAGTTGCACACAAGGCAGCAACAACAGGAACAGTGGATTTAGAAATACAAGATTCTGATAAGAACACCGCTTATGCAATGGCTCATTACATTTCGGTGACATATCACGAAAATGCCGGACGATTCGTTGGAAAGACGATACAGAACCACCATCTTCGTTACAAATTCATTAGTGTAGCGATGCGAGTGAGTAAAATATCAACTTCACATGAAGGTGTAGGCCTACCAGTGATGAGCATGGGACCGACTCGGGTAGCATTTGCGCCGGATATTGAACAATTTGGTGACAGTCGGATAGGATTTGGATATTATCACGGAATTATTTTAGGATATTGTCGAATAGTTGTAATCGGATAGGATTTGGATATTATCACGGAATTATTTTAGGATATTGTCGAATAGTTGTAATTTTTATATGGATAGCTGTAAACAGGAGTGAGTTTTGATTACAAGCTCACACAATAAAGTCATCAATTCGATAACAAAACACAGACATTTGACAACTTGCAAAATGACTGGTAGCACTCCAAAATGTTTGTCAAGGGTCCAGGCAAATATAAATAAAAAAACACCTCTACCATTGGAGAGTGGAAAATACTATAAGGCCAATCGTGATATCATATTTATTTGGTAAAACAGATTAAGCCAAGGATACAGCACAGTTGAAGATAAGTCTCTTCTCTTCCAATAAACAAGTTAGCGAAACAACTACTGACTTGCTACTGGTGAGAAAGTTTGGACATCTTTGGTTGGACCTAATTTCGGGATGGTGCTTTAGCATTATGTATATTGACATTTTGTGTGACACGACTATAAGCGAAATTTGAGGTGTTTGTCAAAGGTATTATAAGCATCAGCAAGTTGTTAGTGAACATGATTTCACACCTTCCATTATTTGTTGGCAAAATGCGGCTTATCTGCATCCAATGCTGACGTGCTATAATTGTAAAATTCCATGATAACAATTAGCTTCTATTAGTTATTGATATTTGTTGGGTAACATGGTTAAATACTCGGTTGTTTATATGTTGATGGCCTAATAATTTCGGTACTTTTTCGTATAGGCAACTTTCATTCGCACACGTACTTCAAATTGGTAGCGTTATCTCTTAGCGTTATCCTTCCAATAGTTAAAAGTCCAATTTTTTGTTATTTGTTTTTGTTGATTCCATTGATATACTATTAGTGAACTTCCAGTGCCGAACTGTATCTCATATCAGTTGTACAATTGATACACCATCGCAACGTTTTCCGATACAATCTTTATTTGGGGATTATTGGAGATAGTCGAATAGTTGGATGAGATTCTTCGGAGTCGGACGGATAGCTTACCAGAAACTCAACCTGTCGGACGGATTCGGATTCTAAGAACTCAATATCTGCTCATCACTGAGGTAGTGTTGGGATGACTCGAGTCATGACTTGACTCGAGTCAGACTCGAGTCACCTTTTTCGTATGACTTGACTTGACTCGAGTCACTTTACTAAAATGACTTGACTGGACTGGACTCGGCGTATCAAAAATGTGGATTGACTCGTGACTCGGGGCAAAAGTTACGAGTGAATTTCATGTCATCAAGCAATGCAATGACGTAAGCATGCCTCATACTTCGAAAATGCAACTTGACTTGAATTGTGACTTGACTCGTGACTTTACTTGACTTGTCTCGAGTCACCTCCAGAATTCCAGTGACTTGACTCGAGTCACCTTCGAAAGTCGATTGACTTGACTTGACTCGAGTCAAAATGTGCAATGACTCGAAATGACTCGTGACTCGAAGGTAGTGACTTGATCCCAACACTGCACTGAGGCCTAACTATATTTCAAAAATACTTTTTTGAAGCCATATTCACAATTCGGCACTCGGGGCTCTGACCACGTGACCAAATAACTATTCATACAATCACAATCAATGATTTCATAGTGATCAACGGTCAGCGAGTTTGATATGATTTACTATCTTCGGACTCAATTCTATTTGCATATGAAGAGGGCAAAAATTTCAGTCGAGATTGATAAGGGGGCTATGAGTCAAAAAAGATTCATTGGTGTACCACTGGTCTAATGCCTTGATGAAGTGATCCTTTCTCCAGATTGTTGTTAAAATCAATTCGCAATTTCGCGCCATAAACTGCCGACTCCACATTTGATTTTTATGGGGACGATACTCTAAATTCATCTATGATTGCATATAGAAAGTAATGATTGATTGATTCATTCCGAATAAACTATGATAAAAGTAGTTAGTATGATCGCTCGTGACCTGGCAGGGGTTCTTATGGGCGGGGTCGCGAGCGGCTGGGAAAGCGGGGGTGGCGAGCGGCTCTTATTTCTTATGGCGGGGGTGGCGAGCGGCTATTGCGTCTTATGGCGGGGGTGGCAAGCGGCTCTTATTTCTTATGGGCGCGGTCGCATGCGGCTGGAAAACCGGGGGTGGCGAGCGGCTCTTATGTCTTATGGCGGGGGTGGTAAGCGGCTGTTGCGTCTTACGGCGGGGGTGGCAAGCGGCTCTTATGTCTTATGGGTGCGGCGGTGATGCGCCTGGAAACTGGGGTGGTGAATCGCCTTTTTAGACCTCCCTCTCGGCGGTGATTCGCCATGTGTTCTTATGGGTGCGGTCGTGATTCGCACTTTCAGGTATAGGTCGTGGTGGTGATTCGCCGTGAAAACTCGTGGTGGTGATTCGTCTTTTTTGGTATAGGCGGTGGCAGTGATTCGCCTGTCATGTATTCTTACGGGATCTGTGGTGACTCGCCATGTGTTCTTATGGGTGCGGTCATGAATCGCCCTTTCGGGTATAGGCATCTCTCGTGTGGTGTCTTATGGGTGCGCTCGCACGTCGTACTTTCAAGTATAGGCATCTCTCGCATGTCGTATTGGAAACTCGTGTTGGCACATCGTACTTTTAGGTATAGACATCTCTCGCACGTCGTACTTTCGCGTATAGGCTGTGGTGGTGATTCGCCATGTGTTCTTATGGGTGCGTCGGCATATCGTACTTTCGGGTATAGGCATCTCTCACACGGTGTTGAATATGTATCAAGTAAATAGTCACGTGATTGGCACTTCGTTAATGTGTATATCACAAATTATTATATATGACCAATTTGAAGTAATCCCAACGTTTACGGGGAGTGCGGCAATGATATATCGTTATTCTTATGGATGCGGCGATGATTCGTACTTTCGGAAACTGCAGTGCATTGTGCGATTTTTGAAAAACAGATGTTTGCGCTTGCGTTTTGACATGTGTGACCCACTAAATACGTCCGGTTTGGAAACGCGGCCTGTTGTGCAAGAGGATTTCGATCGCGCGCGACCTATATTGCACATACAATCGTTGTATTTATTACTGGGAAATCAAACGCTTAACAAAAACACGCAACTAATCATTTGCCAACTCTAACATTACCAAAAAATTCCAGTATTGTTGATTGAAAATCCTTGAGTCCTTATTATTAAGAATGTTATAGTGCGGTGTCGGAATCCATTCGCGGGATGTACTAAAGATAAATTCAGATAATCCAGAATGAAAAATTTGGACCTTGGCATAGTGTGAATTGAAATATGTTTGACAAACATGACTACCAACTTTGATCCAGTCGCATTTCAAGATTATACTTTGAAACAATCCTTGAAACTTACAACTCTATTCGCGATCCAGTTTTCCGTTTGTCAAATAGAGTTTCAGTAAATACCATCGCGGTATTTTAATGTGTTACATCACACAATAGAATCAATCAATGAAATATCGCCCATTGTTGTAAACATTTCCAACTTGACAACCGCTTGCACATAACGCGATCGAGTTGCAATGCGATGAGTTGAATCGAAATATTTCAACCTACTTTGTCATATCGCGATTTGAAGTAGACTTGTCAGACATACTCGCAAAATTTCCCTCCGTTGTATCTCAGATTAATTTATTCACACGACCACCATCGCTGTCTTCGCATTTACACAAGCGCCTACTGTTCCCGCTCGCAATTTCAGCACGACATTTCAACTTGTCACAATAGCTGATTATTCACATATTGATTTGGAGCTAAAGAAATCTTGAACAAGTTATCGGGTTATGTTTTGTTGTAATTGAGTGTACGGAAATAGTATCACGTGTCGACATCTTACCATCTTACCATATTCAAAGAGTCAACCACAAAAACATTATCAAGTAACTCCGTTTGTAACTTACCCGACCAACTCAAACAGTATCAGTATGAAAAACAGCCAAGCATACACGAGTCCATAGCAACACTAAAACCTAAAATCCATAACAAGTTCGGTTGTAATCATATGCCGCCAACTCGTCTTTTTTGTTCAACTGTAAAAGTCGTTACTATTCTGCGAAATTCTACTCGATATATTTTGTAAGACAAAAGTAATTACTACTCGGTGCAGGTGACTTGAGATTATAACATAATATGTTTGAGTATACGAGATTTGAAAGTCCGACCAACGTAGTTGAGAATTCATTTCTTACAATCGAACGGTGGTGTTATATTCAAAGTTATCATGCTGTGAACATAAGGATTGACACATTGATTTGACAAATGAGATTTTGTCATAGTTGATCAATACTTCATTTTTAAATTATTTGCGTTAATTAGACCCGGCGCTGTGGTAAATGTTATGACAACAATAAACTTTTCAGTGCAATTGTTATTAACATATTAAATTGTAAAACTATGCGTGTCTGAAATGTTCTTGATAGGAAAATTACTCCACCTTGGTAAAAATCACTCTGCGTATCGCGGATGTCAGGAAATATTTTACAAATGTAATTGTTTCCAGTAACCAAGACTAAAGACGAAACAACAATATCGATAATATTACATTCAACATCCAGTACAATTATTAAAATCTATCGTTTGCTATAACCGGTGCTAAAGATGTAATAATTCCATTATTCATGTATTGAACACCCGATACAAAATGCTTTATTATCACAATTCGTAACGAGTAATTGTAACGACTAAGTGTAGAGTCAGTATATCACAATGACACGTCGTTACTATTGAACCCAGCAATTGATACGATTTATTGTCGGGATTTGTGACAGCGCATTGAAACATACACAGCTTACAGAGTGTGAAGATATCACTTTGGGTATCGAGTACCGTTTGAAGCGTGCGATCAATACATAATTCCGTTCGCACTCTCTAAGACATTGTGAAGTCTACAGATTTACACTTCAAGACTTTCATCAACACAGAAGCAATTTGGAATATTTTTACTGGACGCATCCTGTTCTACTAGACTTGAGTATACGCAAAACTCATAGCATTAACAAAAATCGTAATAGGCGCTACACCGAAATCTACAAAATGTGTTTGTATTGTTGCTCAAAGTAGTGATCATGAATTATCATTTGAATCTTCTAAAGTAATTGAAATCGTAAAACCAAACTTGTGAAAGTCATTACCATAACAAAAGAATATTGTAGGTTGCTTGCTAAATGTATGCCAGAAATTTTGTAGAACGCTCACGACCAAAGAAATCGGAAATTTCCCCCCATTGTCATTCGTCAAAGTAAATGTCGTCACAATACTCAGTCAGTAAAAGACGTTACTTGTATGTGATTGAATCGCCGGTAATTAACTCGCTAAATCAAACCCTAAGGAAATTTCACTCACTCATCGGATATTAAACAGCGTCGCTTGATCGGTGTAGATCGTTTTTTCTAAATGCAAATCAGACCTAGCCAACAGAAAACAATTTTCACTCACCCGGTAATGACACCAAGTGGTGGGCTTTCTTTCAATATTTTGTTTGTGTCAAATACTTTGCAATAAACACGCTGGAGTGGTTGAGCTTTACATCATCAAGCTGTCATCTGTAAATCGAGATTACATCCGACTTGTAACTCTATCGTTTAACTAACCGAGTTGTATGCACAGTTTGATATTTTGGTCATTTAGTGATTGCTGAACATACCAAACGATACACATTCACTTCCGAAATACTGCATTCATCTCAATTCCCTTTGTCGTGATAATCAAAGTACTTTTGTTTCGATTTCATAACAACCGACTTCGACACGACGAATTTTTGAAAGTTATGCTAAGAAGATTGGTTGCATATCTCGAAAAATAATATACCACTCATATTAATACTGTTACTCGTTATTTTCCCGTTGTCGATTTTCAAACGAGTAAAATTTATTACTTGAGTTGCTCTGCTCACTATATTTAAATGTAAACTCGCCCGTCTTTCAACAACAAACAATGTTAAAAAAGTATGCAATCAAACACAACAAGTTTTACTTTTGTAGGACACTAATTATTATTCCACGTATCTCATTTCATACTAAGTGTATATGAAAGATATTCATGGTACACGAAAATATTCGCTCGATATTCCCATGCTACGAACCTGCACAATGATTGGTGGTGCTTTCAAACTGTTTCGATGTCACAAGAACTTTATTGTCTGAATGGTTGTTCGTGTATCTTAATAATCAAATAGTTCGACACAGAACTAGTACTAACAGAAACATCAGAGTTGTTTACACAAAAGTTTGTATGTGTACAGTATGCGAATACCATGTGTAAGTCCAGCACAATTGTAGTAACCATCCGAGTTTAGTTAACACAATTTACGACACCGAGGTCGCGTCATTTTTCGTAAAACAAGAAACCAACCAAACCTTCAGGATATGTCCATGTCATAGCAATAAATCAGCTACTCCAACAACAGAGTACATATGTTTTCTAGTTACGACCCTTACATCTTACACACAAATCTTACACACAAATAAATCTACTTTGCTAACGAAAAGTGCTGAGTCATCACATGATTGTCCTCACAACAATACAACTAAAACATACTATCATACAAAATGGTCGTTATAGTTTGCACACCAACGATACATCGTACAAGTAACAAGTCTCGAGAATCCAGTTATTGAAAAAACGTGAAAGTATTTCCCCTGCACCAAGTCGTTATGTTGACGAAAGCGTGTATTGTAATATCATGATCGATTCGCATTCGCTGGTCACAAACTGTCACTACTCTAAATAATTATTTTTCAATCAAACACAAAAGCATACTTATCACCATTCGTTTTCGTCAAGCACGAGTTCAAGAAACTTACTTACTACGACATGAATTGTTATTTTTATGTTGTGTAAATAGGTAATAATTAATTTGAGTAACACTATATCAACATCATCGAGTTGTGCGAATAGATTTACATGTGGTCTTGTGGTTTTAATCGAAGCACACATCGTGGTCTAATGTAGAGTCATCTCTATTGTACAGCAACTCGGTAATCGAAATGCATGCATTAACATTTAAACAACGATCTTGGTTCGGCACGCGAAAAATATCTTTACTGTCCCGACACTCTGATACTCTGCACAAGATGTGTAAATCCTTATGACACTCATAATAGCAATTTCATTCTTTCCCTTCGTAATTGTATACGCACGAAAATTATATTGTACAAGTCGGCAACTACGTTTAACAAGACCAATCACACTACCAGCGTTGAACACACGATACCTACCCAAGTAAAAATATCATTTTCGTTTGGACAACTGACGTTTACCTGTGTAAAATTACCATTTTCACTTGGAGGTATGCCGTTACCTGAGTAAAAACACCCTTTTCCTTTGGAGATCTATCGTTTACCCAGAGTAACAATACATTTTCACTTTGGGTTCTATCCTTTCGTAGGGAAACAAAACCCTTGTCGTTTGCAAATCTATTTGTTTCCTACAACAACAAACCATTTTCACTTGGAAAGATACTTTTACCTAGAGTAACTAATCATTTTCTTTTTGGAAATATATTTTCTCCTGGGTAAGAAACCCTTTTCGTTTGGAAAACTGTCATTTACCTGAGTACCAATACCGTTTTCACTTGGAAATCTATCTTTTCCCTGGGTAACAATATCATTTTCGTTTTGAAAACTGACAACCACACCGGACAATTTGATATTTTTGTATATTGTTACAACGGGCAGTGACAAAATATACACCAACAACGACTCCGATACATTTGTCTAATCAAATATTCACTTGCTCTGATGCATCCCATCAAAATCATTGGTTACTCACATACAATAACAATGTGCTGTTGTACATCGACATGTATGTTTTCAGAATTGGCGAATAAAGGGGTTTCCGATATGTCCGTGATGTCCGGGTTCGTGCTTTGGATTTTCCAGAGTCAAAATGTCTGAATAAAACACCTCCTCGACTTTGGTAACTGATTGATACACGGATTATGGTGTTCGGAAAACGGATGAATTTATGTTCCCCATCGCGCTAACAACTCCGGGTTACTTGTGAGTTTCCTCAGGTCTGTTTACTAAATTGTGTCTTTACTGGTCAATACATATCGCTCCAGTCAGCTGAAACCGGATCACTAATATGAGAAAGTGTGTGGGCCGGATCCGGATATTCACTCATGAACCAACGACCAATATTCAAGTAAACATGTTACAGACCGTGTTTTGTCTCCATGAAAAATACCAATGCATACACCATCACATCAAGTACGTCACGATTGTTCATACACACCAAGTATTCGCGTAAACGAGGTGTACATACAATGTGTCGGTGTACAAACATCATGGAAAACAAATTCATGTTCTCAAGTCTCATCATGCGACGACTCTGTACATTAAATGTGGGCATAGATGACTTGGAGACAGGCAAGCAGCCATATATTGCCGTAACATGGTCTTAGTATGAACGGAATTATGTATTGATCGCACGCTTCAAACGGTACTCGATACCCAAAGTGATATCTTCACACTGTGTAAGCTGTGTATGTTTCAATGCGCTGTCACAAATCCCGACAATAAATCGTATCAATTGCTGGGTTCAATAGTAACGACGTGTCATTGTGATATACTGACTCTACACTTAGTCGTTACAATTACTCGTTACGAATTGTGATAATAAAGCATTTTGTATCGGGTGTTCAATACATGAATAATGGAATTATTACATCTTTAGCACCGGTTATAGCAAACGATAGATTTTAATAATTGTACTGGATGTTGAATGTAATATTATCGATATTGTTGTTTCGTCTTTAGTCTTGGTTACTGGAAACAATTACATTTGTAAAATATTTCCTGACATCCGCGATACGCAGAGTGATTTTTACCAAGGTGGAGTAATTTTCCTATCAAGAACATTTCAGACACGCATAGTTTTACAATTTAATATGTTAATAACAATTGCACTGAAAAGTTTATTGTTGTCATAACATTTACCACAGCGCCGGGTCTAATTAACGCAAATAATTTAAAAATGAAGTATTGATCAACTATGACAAAATCTCATTTGTCAAATCAATGTGTCAATCCTTATGTTCACAGCATGATAACTTTGAATATAACACCTCCGTTCGATTGTAAGAAATGAATTCTCAACTACGTTGGTCGGACTTTCAAATCTCGTATACTCAAACATATTATGTTATAATCTCAAGTCACCTGCACCGAGTAGTAATTACTTTTGTCTTACAAAATATATCGAGTAGAATTTCGCAGAATAGTAACGACTTTTACAGTTGAACAAAAAAGACGAGTTGGCGGCATATGATTACAACCGAACTTGTTATGGATTTTAGGTTTTAGTGTTGCTATGGACCAGTGATGAGCGGAGTCTGCTTTTCGAGACTCCGAGTCCCTCCGACAACTTTGGTCTCTGAGGCAAAATCCCTCCGACTCCGGGGATCTCAATCCCAGACTCCGAGATAACCCGAAGAATCTTGTCCAGTCCCCGAAATATATTCAGACCATTGCCGAAGAATCCCAATCGATGTTTTCGATAGCCTGTCTGATATTCATACCAGTTTTTTTAGTATCCGTGAATTGCCGAACAGTCGCAACATTACTTCTGAGAGTCAAGTTCTCTCCAACAAAATGGACAGTCAAGCTAATAGAACTGCGACCCTTTAGATCGGTCCACATATCTGTGGTGATGCCAGCCAGCCCATAACACTTGATAGCAACTCTTAGTTCCTCTGACAGCTTCTGCTTCAAAGACGAAGCCTCCTCATCGAACTTACGTTTCACCGTAAATCTGGATGGCAAAACGTCTTCTGCACAACACCACGGCAAACCGGCACTTCTTCGGTATTCTCCACCCGGCGATCAGTGTTCCCCATGATCACCTTCTCCTTTGATTACTCGCTTACTTGCATTTCAACTGCGATCAATTCTTCTTACAAGCTTCGATATGTCTTCGAAGATGCGACGTACCACTTGTCAACTTGTGATGCTTCAGCTGAACATTGCAATTTTGACATCTCGCAAACCCAGTATACTGGCCGTTATTATCATGCAGCATCAGAGTGAAATCCTTCCACACGTCACTCTTTTTCTGCGTCTTAGTGAGTAACCCACTTGACGTCGACGGTGCTTCAGCCATTATATTAAGACGACGAAGGAAGACCAGTCAGTTCGAACTAACTACCACTAACACCACTGAAATCGACGATCACATCACAGGTTTCAGTAAATTAAGTTCCGCATCGCCATGAAACAGTTGATGGAACTGCACTGCACTAAACATACATGATGCATCACTGACGCACAGATCGACGCTCCTTGAAGTTGACTAAATGACTAGTGACTTCCAATTTTGAAGCTGATACATGATATCTGGAATTTGGAGTCTGAGACAGACCAGCAGCAGAAACTTGATTGCGGTGCTGATTTTTCATATCACATCAAAGTCATTTCTCAATCAAACCAAACATTACATGACGAAAATTCAGAAGAGTTCTGGATGACTGACTACGTCAATCAATATTGAAGGAAGCGTAGTTGAGTTGATGCGAGCAGAGCAAAGCAGACGGTTGTAGTTATTTAGTGTGGCTGTTCAGAAATTCGGAATATTCTGTTTTTACAGGGTAAGATCAGCTTACCTAAGTGATTTATGTATTGTTAAAATCTTTAAAGCGGGCTTAGATGCTGGTATGCCTCTGTGAGCGGATCTTACTAGCAAAAATTCGTCGCAATGTCATTAAATCATGTAACACATTGCATAAGTTATTATTGTTTCCATCCAGATACTTGCTTGTTGTATGTATATTTCTCACAGATATAAAGGTAATATTGATGTAACACTTATTATCGATATCTCTCACTGCAAATTGCAAGTACGATGAAAGTTGCGAACAGTTATCACAAAAGTGGTATCGGATATTATCTTGTTTCAACTGATACCAACGTTGGGAATACATTTTCACAAAATGGACCTATTACTATATTGAATGTCATCAGGATAATGGGATATATTACGTTATGATCATCAACTTGCTGGAAGAATCAGGGTAGCCAAAGGCTGTACCATAGGGAAGCCCCGCTGTATGTTGCTGATTGTAAATGTTTCGCACAATTACTGCACTGTAAAAATTATTGTTGTAAAGTACCCTGTAATCAGCTTGTAATGGCGGACTGCAAGCTTGTGGAGGTTGTAAACGCCAAATGCAGGCACATAACAAGCTGTCGTGCTTGTAAATTGACATGCTTCAGAAATGATGTCCAATAATGTACAACGAAGTTTGAACGTATACTCCAGACATATCTCATACATGATGTCAGACTGGCAACGCAGGTCGAACACCCCCGGATATGACCAAGACATGACCCAGACATGACGTTTGAGTTGAAACGAAGTCCAAACTCACCCGGCATGATGTTCGATCTGCAACCCTGTCCGAACATACTCCAAACATTTATTAAACATGATGTCCTGTTTCAACACAGTCCGAACACACCCCAGAATTTTGCCATACATGATGTTCGTGTCTCAAACGAAGACCGCAGCACTCACGCCACACATATCCCAGACATGATTTTCCGGTGACAACGCAGTTCGAACACACATTCGATATGCCCAGACACGAAGTCGGAGTTGAAATGCAGTCTGAACCTACTCCATACATGCCTCTGACATGATGTCCGAGTGTCAACGCAGTCCGAACACACCCCAGACATGTCCCATATACATAGTGTTCGTGCGATAACGCAGACTGAATTCACCCCACACATAACCCAGATATGATTTCCGAGTGACACACCCAGGCATGCCCAGACATGATGTCCGACTATCAACGCAGTCCGAACACACACCCAACATGCCCCCGACATATCCCAGACATGATGTCCGATAGAACACGCAGTTCGAACTTACTCCAGATATGCCTCTGACATGATGTCCGAGTGTCAACGCAGTTCAAACTCACCCCAGACATGCCCAGACATGTCCCAGACATGATGTCTGAGTGTCAAAGCAGTCCTAAAACACCCCTGATATTATGTTCGATTGGCAACGAAGTCGGAACCAACTCCAGACATGCCTCAGACATGATGTCAGAGCGTCAACGCAGTCCGAACGCACCCCCGACATGACCCAGACATGATCTTTGAGTGTCGACAGAGAATAATGAACACGTCCCAGACATGCCTCAGACATGATTTCCGAGTGACAACACAGTTATAGCACACCACAGACATGCCCCAAACACGATGTCCTAGTGTCAGCGCATTGCAAACTCACCCCAGACATGCCCCATACATGATGTCTGAGTGTCGAGGCAATCCGTAAACACCCCTGACATGATGTCCGATTGACTACGAAGTCCGAGCCTATACTCCAGATATGCTGCAGACATGCTGTCGGAGTGTCTAAGCAGTCCAAACACACCCCAGACATGACCCAGATCTGATCCACGGGGGCCAACGCAGCCCCAACATACATCAGCCATACCGCAGACATGAAGATGATTAAGTGGACACGTAGGCCACACTCTAGTCTTGATGTTCGAGTGGAAATAACACAGCCCAAACGCACCCCAGATATACCGCAGACATGGTTTCCGATTGACAACATAATCCGAACACACCCTAGATACGCCCCAGATTTGATGTCCCACTGGAAACGTAGTCCATAATACTCCATACATACCGCAGGCATACTCAAGACAACAGAAGTATTATGGTCATTATTTTCCATCATTATTACTTTATTCACAGATCGTTAATGCATATTGTACAAAATAAAGACACGGCCGCGGTTGAACCTTGAACAGTTCGGTAAAAGTCCGCCAAAATGTTGCCTGCCGATTCCTTTCGTTTCGGCTTCACTGGACAGCAGAAGCTTTGCCGTCAGCTGTAGCGTTTGTTGCAGCTTAAGTCGAGATCATAGTCAGGCCGAATCTTATTGAGGGCTGCTATGTGTCGCGTCATTTGTAGATAGGGAGTGTTAGAGACGTAGTATCTATGTGCAGATTATGAGGTTGTGCATCATTCACCTTTAGTGAGTACCCTTTGACGTCATATCCGGCTTAATTCGTTTTGTAGTGAGATGGCGCGTTTTGTAGTAGATGGCGCGAATATGTAGTGAGAGTAGAGCAGAGCCCGGAAAGTTGGCAAGTTTTTCAGTCAGGATTATCTTATTCAGGGATTCCACCGATGCGATGGCTATATTATATAGCCTATATATTCTTGTGCAGTCGTGCTCAATTGATAACTGCAGCCAATATATTGGTACGTAGAAAAATTATATGTGATTTGGTGACTTTGCAGAATATAGAATTAGTCCTGTTTGCTATAGCGGACGTATTCCATGAAGTAGACGATGTCAGCATTGGTTACCGTTACTAAAATGTTGTCTGGGATGGCTGATTCCAACGACGGCCAGTTAAAATTGAATTTAAAGAGAAATTCAGGTAAATTTCGGCCTCACAGGTCTAGTTAATTAATTACTTGGCATATTTGTGTTACAGATGCTCCAAAAGTGACAGATTTGCCTTGTATATGGTCTGTGTAATTCCAATTGATGTGTCAGCATTGTGAATCTATTAATGACACAAGATTGGTAAGATACTCTGCCATCGGATATACTTGATGGTGTAGAATTCAGCACAATTTTATCTTGCAGGTGATATGTCAAAGTGCTGGAGATGTAGGCCTACCCTGTGGTCTGCAAAAGTCAGAACAACGCAACAATGTTTCATCAATCATGACTGATCTCGTAGCCTCTATACTGCGGAAGAAAATAAACAGATGTAGTCGAGTAAGTATTTTGTAAGATATATGTTTGGTGAACGTTTAACAAGATTTTAGCTGTCAATCGGTACTGACTGCTTTCGAAATTGCAAGATGCCTATTCACGACTAATGGAAAATGACTGATAATGATGCTATGGCCATGTTTTACTCCAGTTCAGCTCTGTTACTTCCACAGCCCAACTCACTGTGTACCAATTTTAGTGCAATCAGGTTGATTATATACGTGAACTTTTTGTTCAGACTTTCTCCGCCAACGCATGCGAGAAAAGAGGCATGTTCAGCTCTAATTCGGAAATATCCAATTCTGAAATTAGTTACTGCTGATGAAGATAATTTTCTTCCGCCATATGTAAGTTTTGAGGCTTGCAGTGTGGAAATATCACACTCTGTCAAATTCGATACATTTTAGCACTCATGGATAACGAGACTCAACGACAAAATATATAACGAGCATCGGAAAATGAAAGACACAGACGACCCGGTTCTCCTAGCAAACAGAAAAAAGTTCGGACGGACTGGCCCGCGGATACGGCTTCCTGCTGAAGAATCGCCTACGGCAAGCCCACGATGCAAGAAACCCAGAAGTTCTGATGTTGCGGACGAAGTATGAAACTGCTATTTCAAGGGAACCTCAAGGTTGAGAACCACTGATTCATATCAATTAAAAATTTCAGGAAATAGAATCGTTGACCAATGATAAAAGTTCAGCTGAACACAAGGCATTCATATTGTCGGAATCGAGTTCGTTAAACCCAGCGAAGGGAGAGCTATTGAAATCCATGAAAGCCACCTTCAAAGGTCGCCGGTCTGACATAGAAGCCTGCATGCCAACTGCTGAAATTCTTATGGAATATCCGCTTCTGAGAGAATCATATTGGGTAAGAAAAATATCATTTGTTCGATTTCTGTTTACTGGTAATTGTTGATGTTTCAGCTATTGGAGGAGATAAAGATCATAAACAATGGTCTGAATATACTGGACAATATCCAAGAAAAAGCAATATTCTCTCAGCACGCGACAGAAATAAACTGGAGTCGCGTGCCAACCAGCATTACAGCTGTGATGGGTACGATGCTTCAAGAATAAAAATTATTGGATGTCTCAAACTAAGAATTTTTTTCAGATTCTGTGAAAATGAATTGGATGGTCGGTATACCTGCAATGTTCAAAGAGTCATACGACAAATTTTTGGTTATAGATCAGGTTCGTACCAAATACATACCATCATTGCATTACTATGAATATAACCTTGCTGCGGTCATTATAAGCCAAGAGTTCGATATATTAGTTAGACAATAAGCTCAGCCCACTTCCGCATTGGCAATGTAATTAACCATTGCTTTGAAGAGGCCAAACACGATCGCTACCAAATACAGAGGCGTATACATGGATGCCTAACGCATTTCCTCGCAGATCGTGTAATACGTGTGAGGATAGCAATACCTCAATATTGTAGTTCAGTGGTTCTCAACCTTTTTGACCTTGCGGCACCCTTTGAAAATTATAAATAGTTTGCGGCACACTAGCACAGTGGTTCGCAACATTTTTTGACGCCTCTGTAAACTGCCAGAATACTGCATTGTCACACAGGCGGCGCCATGTCTGCTGAATTCAGCCTTTCGAGCACACGATGGCATGACAGCAATTTCGTTTTGTCATATGTACAAACTTAAAATCGAGTCTTATGTAGTACTGATCATTTCCTACATCCTAGAATTATTTTGCACATAATTTCAAAATTTAGAAGAAATCTCTCACGGCACACCGGTTGAGAACCACTGCTGTAGTTCTATTGGCAGCCACCTGCAGCTCAATTATAGTTCCAACAAACTGGGACGGGGAAATTTGTTAGCTGATATAATTTGATCAACTATACTTTTCAATTCTCATATTCGGCACCTGTAACATAACGTTACGTTGCACTTCGCGCCTACATTTTAACGGCAGTACTGATACGCTACCTAACAATCGCAATGTGGATGGCTATGTTCGTCAAATTTTTTAACGGGACCGTCACTTCCAAGTGGGTTCATTTCTCGCTGGTAATTAGGAAGACGATGAGGATATGCCGAGTAAAGTGAATTCGAGCGGGGTATTGATTGCGGGCGGGACCAATGTTCCCTCCAATTTTTACGAGTCAGCACACACTCAATGCGCGGTTACTTGGACAACAGTACGTAACCACGAAAAAAAAGGTTATCACTTCGAATTTTTTGTGCGCAGCTTAGAGGGAACATTGGGCATGACAGCAATTTTGATCCGTCAGATAGAGCCGATTTAGATTAATGATCATTTGCTGTATAAAGGCTGGAAGTATTTCGCGCATAATATCCTAATGTAGAAGAAATCTCTTGAAGCACCCTTGCGAGACATAAATTGCACACAAGTGTGTCGCGGCATACCGATTGAGAACCAGTGTGTTAGTAAGTGCTGTACTCGTCATTGTTGGACCAATTACACCTGTTTGATAAAAAATTACTCTCGTAGTCGTACTACTCTCATTGCCTTTCAATATACAGATGTACCTTTCTTTTCAGGATGATTCGGAATCACCAAACCCAATCATACATTTGGACACTGGGAAAAAGATATGGACGGTACACTTTGATGGGATTAAGATTAATGACGTTGTAGATTTTATGCATATGCATATGCTTTGGCTATCATTCTATCCCTGCATTGGGTATTTAATATCCAATTCAAGCGCAGTGTGAATAACACATTGCATTTCTTATCCATCTGCATTGGCAAAATCAAGGGACTGCGTGTACCATCTGCAGTCACTTCAATCTGTGATAACATGTGATATAGAAAGTGATTCGACTGATTTTACAACTAATGGACATTGATGTAAAGAATGATCAGTTATTAAGAAAATTTAGCTTTTTTGTAGTGCTAAATCACATTTTGAACTGCTCTGAACTTAATTTTTACTCTGCTACTTCTGTAAAGTACAAATAGAAGTGGAATAAGTTAGTATCTGGCCAAATTAACTGTTTCAGAGTACTTGCGTACTTTCCATTCATTTACTATACCACGAGAAGTATCAGCACGTGGCAATTGCTGCCCCTGAGCAATAAATTATGACATTAGGTTTTACCCAAGTTCCCATGCTGAATAATGTGATCTTGCCTTTACTTTGACCTCTTCAATCTTATTAACACAGGTCTCTGATGGCCAAGTCGTGACACTTTTGTTATTGTTCCATACTGTGTTATTATACTGTGCTGACTGCTGGTGTTACTACTGTTCCTGCTGCATGTGTTGCTTCTGCTTCATATTCATTTGCTGTATACAAAATGCCTGTTCTTTCTATTGATTTGTGAACAATTATGACCACCGTGCATCATGTCAGTTGTACTGTCGAGTACTGCCAGTATCAGGTGCAAGATTATAGGTATGAGAAAGAGAGAGAGCTACAAGCTTATGGTTGTAGTGAGCTTACAGGGTTATGGCTGTAGTGTGCTTACAGGGTTATGGCTGTAGTGAGCTTACAGGGTTGTGGCTGTATAGTGAGCTTACAGGATTATGGCTGTAGTGAGCTTACAGGCTTATGGCTGTTAGCTTGTAATGAGTTTGCAAGCTTATGGTTGTAAGCCTGTATTGGAAATCACCAGGCTTTTTGTCGTAAATTTACAACAATAATTTTTACAGTGTGGAGTAGCATGAAAATTAGTCACGAAACAAATACGCAAGGAGGAATATGATGTGACTATAGAAGACTGCAATGACAGCAACGTGGAAGATTCTGGAGATCTTATCTCATAATATGGTGACATTCAGCAGTGGATTCAAAGACTGCATCTCATTGCAGGGAGAAAATGATGCGCTGCGAACGATATTGGGTGTCTTCAAGTTTGTGAACTACAGACACTGCTCAGCGGAAATGCCTTGCTAGATCACTAGGTTACTCTCCAGTCCCCAATTGCAGTGCAGATGGCTGATTTTTATGCACTTGTCAATCATTTTTGCATGTTACCGGTCATATTACAACTTTACAAGGTGTCAACTGTCTGTGTTTTGGTTTGTAATCAATAGTGTCTTCTGGTCAAAGCTATCGAAAGATATCGGGGGCAAAACTAACAATACTCCGTAAAACTCCGGAAAAATATCTGTTGTAAACTCCGACTCCACTCCGGGTATCACAAAATTGGCAAAACTCCGCTCCGACTCCACTCCGACTCCGCTCCGGTGCTCATCACTGCTATGGACTCGTGTATGCTTGGCTGTTTTTCATACTGATACTGTTTGAGTTGGTCGGGTAAGTTACAAACGGAGTTACTTGATAATGTTTTTGTGGTTGACTCTTTGAATATGGTAAGATGGTAAGATGTCGACACGTGATACTATTTCCGTACACTCAATTACAACAAAACATAACCCGATAACTTGTTCAAGATTTCTTTAGCTCCAAATCAATATGTGAATAATCAGCTATTGTGACAAGTTGAAATGTCGTGCTGAAATTGCGAGCGGGAACAGTAGGCGCTTGTGTAAATGCGAAGACAGCGATGGTGGTCGTGTGAATAAATTAATCTGAGATACAACGGAGGGAAATTTTGCGAGTATGTCTGACAAGTCTACTTCAAATCGCGATATGACAAAGTAGGTTGAAATATTTCGATTCAACTCATCGCATTGCAACTCGATCGCGTTATGTGCAAGCGGTTGTCAAGTTGGAAATGTTTACAACAATGGGCGATATTTCATTGATTGATTCTATTGTGTGTCGTAACACATTAAAATACCGCGATGGTATTTACTGAAACTCTATTTGACAAACGGAAAACTGGATCGCGAATAGAGTTGTAAGTTTCAAGGATTGTTTCAAAGTATAATCTTGAAATGCGACTGGATCAAAGTTGGTAGTCATGTTTGTCAAACATATTTCAATTCACACTATGCCAAGGTCCAAATTTTTCATTCTGGATTATCTGAATTTATCTTTAGTACATCCCGCGAATGGATTCCGACACCGCACTATAACATTCTTAATAATAAGGACTCAAGGATTTTCAATCAACAATACTGGAATTTTTTGGTAATGTTAGAGTTGGCAAATGATTAGTTGCGTGTTTTTGTTAAGCGTTTGATTTCCCAGTAATAAATACAACGATTGTATGTGCAATATAGGTCGCGCGCGATCGAAATCCTCTTGCACAACAGGCCGCGTTTCCAAACCGGACGTATTTAGTGGGTCACACATGTCAAAACGCAAGCGCAAACATCTGTTTTTCAAAAATCGCACAATGCACTGCAGTTTCCGAAAGTACGAATCATCGCCGCATCCATAAGAATAACGATATATCATTGCCGCACTCCCCGTAAACGTTGGGATTACTTCAAATTGGTCATATATAATAATTTGTGATATACACATTAACGAAGTGCCAATCACGTGACTATTTACTTGATACATATTCAACACCGTGTGAGAGATGCCTATACCCGAAAGTACGATATGCCGACGCACCCATAAGAACACATGGCGAATCACCACCACAGCCTATACGCGAAAGTACGACGTGCGAGAGATGTCTATACCTAAAAGTACGATGTGCCAACACGAGTTTCCAATACGACATGCGAGAGATGCCTATACTTGAAAGTACGACGTGCGAGCGCACCCATAAGACACCACACGAGAGATGCCTATACCCGAAAGGGCGATTCATGACCGCACCCATAAGAACACATGGCGAGTCACCACAGATCCCGTAAGAATACATGACAGGCGAATCACTGCCACCGCCTATACCAAAAAAGACGAATCACCACCACGAGTTTTCACGGCGAATCACCACCACGACCTATACCTGAAATCACGACCGCACCCATAAGAACACATGGCGAATCACCGCCGAGAGGGAGGTCTAAAAAGGCGATTCACCACCCCAGTTTCCAGGCGCATCACCGCCGCACCCATAAGACATAAGAGCCGCTTGCCACCCCCGCCGTAAGACGCAACAGCCGCTTGCCACCCCCGCCATAAGACATAAGAGCCGCTCGCCACCCCCGGTTTTCCAGCCGCATGCGACCGCGCCCATAAGAAATAAGAGCCGCTTGCCACCCCCGCCATAAGACGCAATAGCCGCTCGCCACCCCCGCCATAAGAAATAAGAGCCGCTCGCCACCCCCGCTTTCCCAGCCGCTCGCGACCCCGCCCATAAGAACCCCTGCCAGGTCACGAGCGATCATACTAACTACTCTCGTATTCACGGAAAATTTTACTTTTTGCAAGTTCTAAAACGCCCGAGATAAATTATTGTGATCCCAGCAAACTGATGCTTCGAGACATTTGTTCATCAGTAACTCCCGTGACGTCACACTGTACTAGTGACGTCCCTTTGCACCGCATGCCTAAGCACCTCCGATTATTTCCGAGAGCACAGGCTTTCATAATATATGTGATGGTATAATGGTCTCTTATATTCAGCATGGTATACTTTATGATAGGCATAAGATATAACAAATAACATTTCGATGACATTTAAATTCTAAACTAATATTAAAATGTTTATTCGGACTCTATTCAGGATATCTTAGCTGCCTTTCATTGGCTCTCAATGGACAACACCAGAAACTACAAGAATCTACAGGAAACGCTATCTTCCGCCGTCATTCCTAATTATATTCTGCTTGGAGTAGCAATCATTGCGGACGAGGAAAAGTGGCGAGTTGTAACTTCAATTTCAAAAACACGTGAGCTTGGCGCTATCTGTGCGATCAAGCACGATTATAGGCCTACGCATTTGTCATTTATGATGATACCATATAGGTGAAGACACGTTGAGACATCTACAAAAAATACTGCTGAAGTTCCTAGAATCGAAGAATAAAAGCACACCGATAAGCGATGTCAAGGATCTCCGAGTTCTCCGCCAATGCGGTCCTCTTCTGGCACGTGGTGTTATGACGAGAGTCACCGCGATCAAATTGAACGCAGATTGTGACGCATCTGATGTTATATCAGTTGCACAATCGATTCCATCCATTGTTAGAGCGAAAGTATATGGCAGCATGAAGATTTATTCGTCGTCACTTGCATTACTAGAAGCAAACGTTGCTATGAATGTAAGTTATAGTTCATTGAGAAATGTTTTACATACATTAAATAACACTGTAAAAATAGAACAATATTCACAACATGTGCTAGTGCTATAGCAGTGGTTGGCATCGTTTTTAAGACACGAAACCAATTCAAAAGAAATTGAATTCATATAAGTTTAAATTAACACACGAGCTTGATTTACCGAAAGAAATTTCTACTGAATGAATACTGATTAGCCATATAGCTTACCGGACCACGACCTGACACATCGATCACGCCTTCCGACACATGCCACTTTTTTGTCACCTGTCCTTTTATAATATTTTCTTTTACTTATGGTGCAGTGTGCACTGTGCATGCCTCCTTTTTTACATTGTCCAGAGCAGATGGATGTCTGATTTCGAAGACTACTCCAAGTCGTTTCGACACCTTCCCATCGTTTATTGTATCGCAGTCTTGCTCTTGTGGTGTATTGAAATGACAAAATCTTGAGCAAGTGATTGATTTTAATTGAATTGAAATATTATAAATTTGTCACGAAGTTTACTTTACACTGCGACGATCGCGCTATCTTTGAAGCCACACCTTGACTTTGCACAAGCTCAGTCGCATGCCATGCTCTATTCCCTATAGATTGCGATGTTTCGTTTTTACTACAGCCCTCTTATGTGGTCAACGACGGAATAAGTCAACAACATTTGACTGGGTTGGGTACCTTGAGTGCATCAGCATTAAAAAGTAGAGACGAGTCAGGGCTTAAATGTGATCATAAACAGAGCTTATAGGGCAGGACACATGAGCCTGTTGCCAATTTGCAGACTCCACAGATACGTTCTTCCATCAGCCCGGCAAATGTATTCAATGATTTCAGTGTAATGACGTAATTGGTTTGGCTGACGGGGCATAGAACAGTAAATCAAACCGACTAATTAGACAAACAGTCATCTGCAGTAGGCCTACTGTACGGGAGTAAAAACTTGTTTATTTCTATACTGCATCATGACAATCTGAGCTCTGAATCGAATGCTATTATCGCAATGATTGCGAAATTCCTAATATTAGTAATATATCAGGGCACCAGAATTCCCCCAAAATCGCAAAGGAATTTAAAAATTGAGTTCACTACGTATACTGCCAAGTGCCAACGCAATTTAACAATACGGTGTTAAGCATAAATTAATCAGCCGCAACGATCGTTGGACTACAATCCGACAATGGTAACGCAGTGTGAGACTGCGCGTTTGACTTCAGACGATTTCTCTATCCGACGGCACAGTTAGATGTGATGTGACCGCAGGAAAGTTAAGGTTGGCTCACATGGGGTCGCGACCTACAAAGTGCGAACCAGAGTTGGATCAATTGTAATTTGTAATTGAGCTGAATGTAATTAAATACATTTTCAATGTAATTGTAATGTAATTGTAATTGAAGCATTTTTATTTTGTGTAATTGTAATTGTAATTGTAATTTGACAAAAATTTTGCTTAATTACAATTTCAATTACATTAAATTGCTATTGAGAGTTGAGACCTGACAAGCACAACATAAAATAATTGACTTATAATGCATTCTCTTTAAATGTCGACAAGGAATTTGGTGGATCCATTCGCGGAAGCCCTTGACTGCGCCCTCGCGGGCGAAGTTTTTTACCGCTATGCTGGCCTCGGCTGCCATTGTATACAATTTTCAGATTACTAACCAACGGATAGATTCGCAACCCGTGACTCACGATTGAATACGCCGAGAAGCGAACTGCTGAGCCGGCTAAAAGCAGCAGAATTGATAGTCCTATAGCTGGCGATCCAAGCGTCGAAATTTGATATGTATGGTCCTAATCGAAAGCTAGTGTCGCACTGATTCCGCATAAAAGTATATTTCCAGGCAATGGTACCATCCCAAAATAGTCGAGAAAGTCTGGGAATCGGCATTGTTCTGAACAATCGCTGGGCGTAATTGGTCATTGTTGTGGTCATGCTGCTGCGGCGCTCTCACTTTTCAGAACAGTCGGCCTTAAACGGCTATTTTGGAGCAGTTACATTGCTCTGCTGAGATTTTAATTTGTATTTTCGGAATTAGTGCATCAATAGCTTACGATAAAGACCAGATGCATGAAATTTGGACGCTTGGATCGCCAGCTCTAGGACTACAGAGTTTGCTGCTTTTAGCTGGCTCTGCAGTACGTTTGTCGGTGCATTCATCCGTGACTCACATCTTGCGCATTTATCCGTGGGTTGGCAATCTACAATACGATTTCAGATCACGATGCTGCATCGTTACTTCGTCTGGCTAGCTAACCAGACCACTGGATATTATATAACGTCTTATCTGACAAAGCACGGTATTGTTTTTACTCCTCATCCTAATTCCTACGTCCCACGATAAAAATAATATTATTTCTTTAATTATATACTATATACGCAAATCCAACACGTGCATATATTATAATACTTTTTTCAACGACATACTGCACCCTATCCTTAATCCTAACCCATAGGAAATTAGGTCAATAACATTTTACATTTCCAATTACGTGAGCTATAATTACCGAGCATACAAAACACGCTTATATTACGTCACAATGATATCTTACATAGCATACTATGCACGCACATAAAAGCATGTATTACTACACAATCTGAACTAGACTTGAATTGTTGTTAAATACGACGCTACGGTTGTCAAGGAGCACGGTTGAATTTATGATTATTCAATAACATGGTCAACAGCAGCAATTGTAATTGTAATTGTAATGTAATTGAAGCATGCAAGGAGTAATTGTAATTGTAATTGTAATTTGATATTTTTACCATGGAGTAATTGTAATTGTAATATAATTGAAACATGCATGAAAGTAATTGTAATTGTAATTGTAATTGAACTGAAATAATGTAATTGATCCTACTCTGGTGCGAACCACAGTACAATAGGTTGATTGTGTGTTTATGTAAAAAAAGAATCAATAAAATTCCTTTATCATACCATCTCATCTCTTCATGCCATCTCAATAGATGAATTCCGATCAATAGATGAATTTCGATCCGATACTTGTAAGCGAGTTGACATTCAAGATCTGCAAATGATAAATGTGTAACTGTCAACTGCCTTTTGTCACAAAACTTTCAATTCATCGAATCTAATTGTCGACATCAATGGTATTTATTAATTCAGATATCCAACCTGAAAATTGCGGGAGATATGCGTGACGATGCAGTAAGACTTTCGCGTCTTCTTGCTACGCGCTCTCACTCGGAAGATGCAGGCTCAATGAAAGTTCAAATAGGATCCGTCGAGCTGTCGGATTATAATATGAAGTACGACGTTGCGGTAAGCTACATCGATTTTGTGTCAAATTAAAGCAGGTAAGCTAAGAGCACTATTGAGTTAGATAATTCGATACAAAGATGACAATACCACAAGCTGCTGAATAAATGTAACTTCGTTGTTTCGATTTCTCGGACTAACTAAGCTCTCGAGTTACAGAGACAGACTTGGATTACTAAATAATTAGGGGTTCAAAATGTTTACCAACCAGGGAACACTCACGCTAATCTGCCTACCTTAGAGAAGTGGCCCACGAGAAGGTTTGGAGTGGCCCGTGAGGTAATTTTCGTAATTAGTCTTATTATAAAAAAATCACCCGATATATTTATTGTTCCTACGCATAAGTGTAGCGTAGCGTAGGTCTTCGTATATTACCGTAAAGTAGAATATTTCGGGGCAGATTTATTTGACTTCCAGTTTCCCTTGGAATTTCACGCGATTTACTGTTACTCAATTTCTTTTTTTAATACTGGTACCCACTGCAGAGTTGAGTCTAACAAAGACCGCAATTATTAAGAACGTATCGTCAAACATGCGACTTCTCGAGTGTACCCGTAGAAAGATCGTCGGCGATGAAACGCATTTTCGCCGAAACATTCAATATTCACATGTCCAATCGTCTAATAATCATGTCCTTGTCAAATCAGCCCAGGGTTATACTGAGGCAAACCCGAATATACGCAAGCAGCAATGTTATAGACCGAATTCATTTATTATCATTGCGAGATTTTCGCGCTTCTCGCGGTAAGGACATTATTGCCCGCTGAGTTTTCATGACGTAATCATTTTTATCGATGTTGATACGTAGTAAGAGAAGTCTTGTTTTCACCGTTACCTAATTTGGTTCGCTCCTATCAGACGACTAGTAAAATGTTGGCAACATTCAAGTGGTCCGCGCATTGATTCATAAATCTCAAATGGCCCTTTGGCAGAAAAAGTTGGCCCCCCTGCCTTAGCGGAACCCCAAATTTTCGATGAGTCATAACAATAAAATCTACACAATCCGCATCAAACTAAACATCTGCTACATTACTATATATGGATATATAAACTCTGTATGTACAGAGTGTCAACAGAGTAAAACCTTCAAAATATAATTTTCACACAAAACGAAACCTTTACAATGAATATCTATTGGAAATTATTGTGACGTCTGCTGTTACCTTTCAGATGTAAGTTCAGAAATGTGAGGCTTCCCTTTGGAAAGTGTCATGGTATTGTTTCACCGAAGTGCAACAGTATGGTACAAATTGCTTAACAACTAAAAATCTTATAAATATTGGAGACAGAATTGGCATTTCATAAGGACTTGGTTTAGATTTCGAACCCCGGAGCCTTGCCTGCGTACGTCTCTGCACACGACGTACCCCTATAACAGTCAAAATTTTAAAAGAAGTAACAAAAATATATGTAGCTGTAGTTTTAATTCTACTCCAATTTAAAAATTTGAACTGCGCAAATGTAATTTTAATACTAATTAAATTTAGGAACCTGAAAATTTTCTAATAGTTCAACTGTGTCCACAGATTCATATGCTTTTCGGGGAATTGCATATCTATGATCGTGATTAGGATTGCATTTAAAACAAATGGTTGTCTAAAGAACTTATTGGGCAATGAACGTATAAAACAACCAATCATTGAACCATGTTATCCAATAAATTTGACAGTTATGGAATGTCGGCATTGGATATAGGGTTGCATTTACCACAAATTATTGTTTAACACACTTTGTTTAACATGCTTTTAACAGTGTTTTAAACAAAGGCCCTTTGAAATTTTTTTACGTTGTAAAAACATGCAATAATTATGTAAATACTTTCCAAAGAACATGTCGTATGAGCCTACGGACAATTACCACCCGATTAAGCCGAATTATATCGATATGGAATGTTTGGAACCCTCAAAATAGTCGGTTCAACAGTTATAGTGCAAATATTTCGTCAAAGAAGCTATATTTACCCAATATATTTAATGGCCATCGTCAATCCACGATGACGTCACAATTGAATATTCGTGACGTCATTTCTTGAAAGAACCTGGTTTAAACAAGGGCCTTGTTTTAAACATGTTTGTTTTATATTGATTTTTGCAACCCTAATCGTGATTTTACTATTTTATTCACCCCTGCGACCGGTGAAGTGTCCGAAGGTTATTGTGATATTACATTTGACGCAGAGTATATGCTGTTACTTATTGTCGATTAAAGTACAAAATTGTTGCATTAATTGTCGCCACTCGTAATATTTACCCCTCCCATTCATACCGAAAGATGCAATTTGTTGGTGGAATGAAATGAATTATGTCTCGCCTTATGTTTGTCTATTAGAGGTACGGATCATTCATCTTCGGGATCCGTATCCGATCCGGCTCAATAAAGCGCAATCCAGATCCAATTCGGACCCTGTTTCCGTCTTTACTGGTAAATCCGGACCAAAAAGTATCTTGCCCAAGGATTGTTTTTGATATTCATGTTGTTCATCGACTACTATGGTCATTTACACCAAGTCAATTTTTTTCATTTTTATTCCGTATAGCTGTCGACTTGTAGCACAGCCCACTTCTAGGCTTTCATAAGACACCGTTTACACGGATGATACGGCGAGGAGGAGCTTAGATACACTGCAAACGCTTAGGGAGGAATTCTGGAGTCGACCTCGATTGGGCTCGAACACGCAACACATTGGTTTTGCAGCTGTGGATTATACCATTTCGCTATCTCGCCACCTTGCTCAAGGGTGAGCACTGTTCAAGCCCATATTGCCCCTGTCATCGACAGAGGTGGTCAGTAACGAAGTATTACTTATGTATAGTATACTTACGGCACTTTTTCAAGTGTTTACAATTTATACCACCTCTACTTCTAATAAAGTTTTGTTGTCCAAACTACTTACTTTTTCACGTTGAATTTGGTCATGAAGGATTTGCCTAATTGAACTAATTTCTCAAGTGCCTATATATGATTTTAGACTCTACCATTTCTACTTCTACTCCTACCGTAAATGCTCAGTTTGACGGCAGAACTAGGCATAGAATGCTCACTTATTCATATATTTGGAACTATCTATTTGTACATGAGTAGGAATTAAAGTTACTCCAACTTCTACTCAAGGATCAACCCCCACTAATCTGATCACCTAAACCTCCGTCAATGCATTGAAGTTTGCTATTGAGGATTCTTTGAACTTGTGGCGCAATGCAGCACTAGCCGAGTACAAATTGATAAAAACATCAGTGTAAACTCATACTAAGTGATTGTCATACGCTAGAAAAGTAGGATACTATCCGGATCCGGCAGTCGCGCGGAAACTAGAATTCGGATCCAATCCTCTTCCACAAAACCCTGACGTATTCATGTTCGGCTCGTATCGAAAATGTGCGCAGTATATTGAAAAGATTATAACAGAAATGCCACAACTACAACGCAGCAGCAAAGACGATCTCTCTCTCCACGGGTCACAAAGCTCTATGAGCCAATATTTACGAACATCAGCAGTCGCACATGCTATGCTCAGCGTCCGAGGTGACAGTCAGTAAAAACAATCTGCACATAGGCGCGGAAAATCCGGATTCGGTGCATCTCTAATGTCTGTATGGTTGATTAATATGTTCGATTTCGGGTCAAAACAAGCGGAATACCGACCGAAAATGCTTATCATGCACTGTCCATTCAGGATTAATCCAATTATTTCGAATTCGTGCGGCGTTACCTGTTGTATAGTCAAACGCGTGTACTTCTGTTGTAGAGCAATTTTTTGGAGGTTGACGAATTGAAGGAAGATTCAATCAGTGTCATCAACGATCTCTTTCATGTCGGGAAAGGGGGCGCGAAAATACAAGTGCAACGTGTGAACATGGAAAACTTATGTAGAAAAAGCACGAAGGCGTTCCTTGAGAAAGTCGCCAAGATGCCAGAAGAAGCCAATAATTGCGAATTGAAGGTACAAATGTTGGCATGGTGACGGTTCAGTCAGGGCTGACATTTATGTCCGTCAGTTAATGGCGTTTCTTTGATGAGGCATTATTGCCTTCATAGAGTCTACGCCATGGAAGGGCCTTTACTATTCCCGACGGGCCAAATGTGAAGCAGAAAACACGTTTGCAGACAAAAACAAAAGCTAAGACTATAATCTGTGACGTGAAGTTTATTTTTAATTTCAAAGAAGTGAATTACATTGTTAATACATCCCGCCCAGTGCATTTATTAATGCTGCGCTGCGTTCCGAGTTTTTTGGGGCTTGGTAAAATAATTCCATACACGTATACCTGCTCGGATTCATCATAAACCTGTTCATGGCTGACTTCAGTAAACAGACATTTAGTGCTCCAAATCTCCTTGAAATGTCGACCTTCAACCAATTTCATTGCTTGACAAAACGTCGTTTGTGAGTGAGAATGGCTGTTAATTACGTGCACTGATTGCATTATTTTACGAATAGTATTTAGAAACGTACGGCGTAGCAGTTTATAGCACAGAATTTTTAATTGCCATTGTAACAAAGGAAAAAATAGAAGATTCAAACTTGAATAAGGAAATATGGACTTTAATGCAGTACCAATAACTTCAATTTATACGGCATACTTTGCTATATATATTTTATTTTGAATACGGATTACTCATGCGTCGTACATAGGTTACAATGACCGTACATAAATAAGCTGGACTGCAAAGTAAACAATTTCCCGAATCACTTTATACAGCTCATATAGTTTCAATCCACACATGAACATTCACATATATTTCATGGTCTAAATACGGTGGAACTTTTCACGGGCGCGCAGAGTCGCCTCACGGGCCGCATTCGGCCCGCGAGCCGCACATTGTCCATGTATGAGCTATGCAGAGGTGTTCAGTACCAAAGCACATCTGCTTTCTAGGAGTAATCAAGTATAGATTTGTCGACATGCACTATTCACTCAAATTATGTTTCGGGGCCACTTTAGCTTCTACTCACCAGCTTTCCAGTCGTAACTAGTAACTTCCAGCTCTTTTGGCTCCTTCGTCACCTATTCATTTCTTAAGAAGAATTGCGACATCCGACAAAATAGATCTTCTTCGCTAACAAATCTAAAACATCTGTTTGTTTCCACATGTACTCAATACTGGCCCTTACCTTGTATTATCCGGTGGACAGATTAACGTGTGGAATTGCTCCGACGATATACATTCACCAATGGAAATAAAGGAGCTGATGACACACACACAAGGCATTCAAGTTGGCATTTTGAACTACGGAGACATGACGGTTCGGTCACAAGCCCTGTCGGTATGCTTTCTGTGAAAGTAGTTTGAAATTGATCAATTGCGTCATGCGATGAACAGAAATATGCCACATCAGTGATTGTCTTTTAGTAATATATAACTGAGGCGATAAGTGTATCTGCTTCGACCGATGATTATTCAAGCATAATCGGCGATATGATGACTGCTGTTTTCTTTGAAGTATAGTAAAAGAAAGAGTGGACATAGCATTGAGTAGGATTTATATATTCTACCTGACTGTGTTCGTTTAATATCCGTCCCTTTTATTCCTCGCAGTGTAGTGTGAATACTCAATTTTGCGCATTATAGATATGAAATTATTCCATATTGTAATAATTCTGTAAATATCTCTTATCGAAGTCGTACATCATACATATTATCCTTGCTACATGAATTTACCTTGTCTTTCAGGGCGACTATGCCAATAACACGCCATGCCTCGTCACGGACGAGGTGCTAACGGTATCCTCGGCTTTGGTGTCTCTGGTTAAAAGCGGTGTTTGGAATGAAGTTCGAACAAGAGAATTTAACATATTTGTGGAATTCAAAACAGCTGAGGTACTGCCTTTTTGAAAAATGAGCGTTAAAATCCCTGTTTTTCGTTATAATTACATTCCCTCCTTAACCGACAAGATAGCGTAATAGTAAAGCGTCCGGCTGCTTAATCGGTAGGTCGTACGTTCCATTCCCGGACGGGTCAGACTAATGACCTGATTAGTAACACCGTTATCCGTGACTTCCCCACTTGGCGTTCATGCATTACTGGGATAGCATGGAGAGGTGGTGCAAGACTTAGAACTCCGTACACTGCTATAACTGCACCTTCCTCGTCCAGCGGCATATGCACGTCATGCTCACATGGTATGCATGTGCACAGATCGTGTGTATGTATATCATGAGTCGGTGTATAAGCCGCAAAAAACATCAAGGACATAAACAAACTACGTCCTTTCCCTTCCTCAACTCATTGCCAATCCATCAATAATTATCATCATTGGTCATAGTTTTCCTTCTGTTTGTTCATACGTTCAGGATAACCAGAAATATCCATTTTCGTTGCGAGTACAACGTAGTTTCAAGAGAGGTCGCGAGCGCGAAGCCTATGACGAAATCGTACCTTTAATGATCAGGCTCGGATGCGAAAAATTGGAATTTTCTGATATGATGTTTACGGCGCAATACATTGTCGAAGACGGAGAGAAACAAGTTGGTGTTTTTCTAAGACTAGCGATATCGATTCGTATGTTCATGATTACATTTATGAAAGGTGGATAAAATGAAGCTGTCTCAAACTTCACTACTATGCGGCTCACTAACCAACCAGTATCCACGAGTCAATTCAGGAAAGCAGTACATGGATATGTTCAGATCATTGTTTCAAGTATCCAATGCGCGTCTTATTGAGATTGGATCATTAACTTTTCAAAGGAACTGCATTGATCATAACCAGGTAACTTGTGCCAGCGTAAACAGCAAATTACCGCGAAGACTAATCTGATGGTACAAATCTCTGTTGCAGTCGGCACATGAATGGAACTATAAGGTATTGAATCTTGAATGCGAGGGATTCGGATTTTTGAACGATCTTCAATCGCTATTAAAAACACCACCGATCAAAGTCGACCGCTGCTCATTGCATCTCATTGACATATTGTCATTGCAGAAATTAGCATCAAACATTTCTCAGGTTGTAGACGTGTTCATTATGAACTGGTAAATAGTCTGGACTCTGGATCTATCATTTGTCCATAATAACAGATCGATGAATTGGATATCGATGCCGGCAGATTTTTTGAAATGGCCGATTTACACCAATTAATTCGAGGGATAAATTGGAGAAAGCTCATGCTACATCTAGATTCACTACGTATTGTCGTCGATCGAAATCAGGTGAATGCTTGATGGAATTTGAGGATTGATACGTTATCTTCATAAGTAAGAGCGATGGAGAATGTACTGCTACTTTCATATATTTCAGAAGGGCGATATTACCGTTCCGGAAATAACCGTGGACCAATTTGATGAGATATTCGTAGGTCTGCTCCCTCTTGTCAATAACAAATCAATTTTTCGCGTAGAGAGACTCATCCTAACACGAGACCTACAGGAAAAATGCAAGGAAATTGTGCAATACTTCACCGATGTCCGTGATAACACGAAAGAGTTTATATTGCAGGTGAAAGTGGTTTCTACTTACAGTAGTAAATACATATATAGCAAGGGCGGGCACCTTACCGCCCGCTAGGAGATTTAGAGCGGCCCGCAGAAAGATTCTACCCTAAAAGAAAAATTTCGACCTGAAACATGATGGGGAATTTTTTGCGTTATTGAATGAATCCAAATTTACCAACATGAGAAAGATCGTCTTGAAACTACTTGTTCAGTTCGGGTCTACATACATTCGCGAGCAAATATTTTCGATCACGAGCATTAACAAGACGAAGCTGCATCCCAATCTAACTGATGTTACGTGCAGTAGGCCTATTTACTAAGGGTTTCTACGTCCGACATGGAGCCAGAGGTGATAGAACCTGTTGACTACTTTGATCGACCACAGATGCCTCATTGACTACAACAGCGATTGAAGCACATTACGTTACTAAATTCAATAAATACTGTTTCGGTGTATGCTTTGAACCTAAAATTTACATTAAATACGATTTTCTACCTTGCATAGGTGGTAGGGTGGAGCGGGTCGACAAATCCTCTGGTCCGACTCCGATCTTGTTTTTCAATTCTCTTGTCCGGCTCCGGCCTAATATGAAAAAGTCCGGCCGGCTATCCAATTCGGCTTAGGTCCATGCTCCGCCCTACACTTCGCAGTGGTTCCGTGAATTTATAAATATGGCTACTTTATTTTCCCACTGGGTTGGCGGTTACTGCGTGTAGTTGGCTGTTAGTTTAGTTACAAAAGTCATGCTTATCAGTAAAGATTCTTGCCGTATCACAAAACTACTGATCCGGACAAAATTGGAAAAATCCGGCCGGATGTCCAATCCGGCTCCGGTCCATGCTCCGCACTAATGGGTGGTTAAATAAGCGAATAATGAATAGATTCAGGAATCTGGAGCGCCGACTACTTCATTTTCCCATATCCGGCCCGCCGACTGGAGAAGTATCCTACCCCTGACATATAGGCTACGTAGTACATTCCACTACTTAGACAACGATAGAATAAACGCTCGAATCCGACAGAAGTCGATCCCAGAATCCCTTTCAAGGTCATGCAGATTTATATTGGCTCCTCTTTACCATCCTATCCGCATGGACCTAGAACGAAAGAGCGCCGTGTTATATGTCGGTAGCTGAGAATTAATCAATTATAGAATATCGATCTGGCGGCTCGTGAATGATGCGAACTGTAAATGTATTGTATTTTTTGGATAAGATACAACAGTGGTGCTTATGGCCTTATGAGACTTTGTGCTCCACGACAATGGCACAATGCCACAATGGCAATTTCAACAGTTCAATGCATTGTTTCTTGGCGACATTTCCTGCTCTCTCTCTCTCTCTCTCTCTCTTCAATACGCATTCATTCAAATGATCTTTGCTGCTGACTGTCAAGCTCGGCTCACTGTACTTTATGGGCTTTTTAAGTCACTGCAATCGCAGTGAAGTCAGCGATGAGGAGCCCAGATAAACCTCTGACACATAGAAACTTGGTAGAGCCCACACTCGAACCAACAACCATTGGTGTCATGACGGTGTCGTTTAGCTTGGCACACTTCGCCACTCGCTTCCCAACTGTGAATGTAGAACCATACCAACGTTGCAGAAAGAACGAAAAAGTAGCGAAAATGTTTATATCTGGATTTGTGACTGGCTGTGTCCGCTTCCTTTGTCAGTTGGAAGAACTTGCAGTCGACGGCAATTTCATTGATCCGATGCAACTATGCCTGGAAAACGAATCGCGATTGTTGATCGTTTCCAATATACGATCTTGTGACGGAACTGACATCAAGTTTAAGCACGATCAGAACAATACGGTGAGAGGTGGTACATGACATTACTTTGACAGCAATAGTTTGGGCATATATAATTGGGGAAGAATTTAGCCATCTCTGAGACTCAGATGTTCAACTGCTCAGAGGTCAACTAATTACACGCGAACGATATTTATTGAAAAGGTATGTGCAATGTGCATGCTGGTTGCAATGCTATCTTAATGCCTCGCGCTTACTTATGCCAAAAACTATAGTGACGAGAGATTCTCGATTTGGGGCAGAGGCCGCACACTTAACCACTTTTCCGCACTCGAATCGACCTTCATCAAGATCAATCAACAGCGCTTATGCCAGCAGAAGGAGCGTTTGCATCGGCTATAAATTGGCCACTTGCTGCGCTCGCGGTTTGCCTGTACTCAATTGGATGTATGCAATGTAGTTTTATGCGAGTTTTTGGAATTCTCTATATGCTGACAAAAGCTCCTGAAGAGTGTCAGCTCGAAAAGCTTCGGGTTTTAAATCATTTATGATACGAATATATTATTAACATGTATATTAGGGCTGTTCAAAAATAACTTTTTTTCCTGAATCTTGATGGTTACTTGATTAAATCGTTAGGTTGCCTTAAAAAACGACGCACACCAAATTTGAATTCATTCCGACAAATATTCGCGGGTTACGTAGAGTTTGAAAATTTTGGATTTGCCCAAAAACGCAAAAAAATTTTTTTTCCAAATTTTTCTGCCAACCCCATGAAATTGTTGGGCTGTCTTCAAAAACTATGCAAAACAAATTTGACTCAATTCCAAGCCGTAGAAGCGGAGTTATTCCAGTTTTTCGGTGATAATTCTTGGATTATCCACCAATCAAGGATAATCCCAGAATTATCGAATAAAAACTGAAATAACTCCGCTTCTACGGCTTGGAATTGAGTCAAATTTGTTTTGCATAGTTTTTGAAGACAGCCCAACAATTTCATGGGGTTGGCAGAAAAATTTGGAAAAAAATTTTTTTTGCGTTTTTGGGCAAATCCAAAATTTTCAAACTCTACGTAACCCGCGAATATTTGTCGGAATGAATTCAAATTTGGTATGCGTCGTTTTTTAAGGCAACCCAACGATTTAATCAAGTAACCAGCAAGATTCAGGAAAAAAAGTTATTTTTGAATAGCCCTAATGTATATCTTAATGACGATCAACGCCGATATGGAGGCCGATAGATTTATTGCGGTGCTTCCATATCGCTTGTGAGGTATTAACCATATTAAAAATGGAAATGGCGTATTCCAAATTGCAAAGTCACATAACACATTAAAATAAAATTAGTTACAGGCATTTTAAGGCAGTGACTCGTGCCAAGGCAAGTCATTGAAAAAAAATGGTCCAAGTCTGACATGAGTCATCAACATTGGGTAATACATATTGGATATAAGGATTAATGGATATAATAGAAAAGCCTTCAGAGCCTTGTGACTAATTGGTACCCAAGAGTGCAGACTAAGGGTTAGAGATGTATTCACGACATAGACTTAATGAGGCCTCGAACTATTTATGAGTAATCTGTTCTGTTCAGTAGGGGTGTTAAACTATGATTTTTTTTTAATTGAACTGGCTACTTCATAAACTTGTTAGGTTACCTGAAAAGAACTGCACATCAATTTAGGATCAATTCCCACCTATAGTGGCACCGATATAAGTAGGATTGCATTTAAACCAATGTTTGTTTAAAACACTTCGTTCAAAACATGTCACAAAATTAGGTTTTTTCAAGTTGTATAATTATGCCATAATCGTGTAAATACTTACCATAAAACATCTTGTATGAGCCTACGGAAGAATACCACCCGATGTAGCCGACGTATACGATATAGGATGGTTGGAACCCTCGAAATAGTCGGTTCAGCAGCCATAGTACGTAGATATTTCGTCAAAGGAACTATATTTACCCTATATTTACAATTGTCAATGTAAATCCACTATGACGTCACAATTAAATATCCGTGACGTCATAGCTTTGAAAAAACACAATAGAAATCATGTTCTAAACAAGGACCTTACTTTAAACATGATTGTTTTAAAATGACTTTTATTTAAATGCAACCCATCTATAGGAGAAAAAGTTTAGGACACATTTATTTAAAAAAATTGAAAAATGTTTTCAAATTTAACCGGCTACCACATGAAGTTGTGAAATTGTCTGAAAGAAAACGATGCGAAACAAATTACCGCAATTCAAACATGATGTTCAAAATGTGCGATTTCAAATCATAGAATTTACGGTGGGCAACCTTATAGTATATAATTGAAGATTTTTCCAATTCTAAAATTTTATACTACAATAACTTTGTTTGTACTCATTGGAATCAAGCCAAATTGGTTGTGCATCGTCTTGCCGGATAACGTAACAATTTCACGGGGTAGCCAGTAAAATTTACAAAATATTATATTCATTTTTATTGAATAAATCCAAAAGATTTTTCTCTTCTAGCAATGCCTCTACTGGTTAGAATTGCACCAAAATTGGTGTGAAGCCTTTAATTAGATAACCTAAACATTTCACTGAGTCGCCGGTAAAATTTCAAAGAAAAAAGTCATTTTTGAACAATCCTACCATTCAGTGCTAATTACAAACAGCAAAAGCGACCGCGATCATTCGAGAGAACTCAAATAGATAAACTAACGCATTGATATCAATTAATCTGTCAATTGCAACTTGATGATATGTATAGCTCTACAATATACACTGACAGGGGCAGGCAACATACGGCCCGCGAAGGGATTTTGTCCGGCCGTCGGACAGTTTTCCGTCTTATATGATAATGTGACCCGCGACCCGCGACCTTAGTCTGCGTAGATTCCCCACTACTTGCTTAGTACGTCAAATTTTAGTGACTGTATATTATTATATACGTGTATATGCGCAGCGTGCGTGAGTGGAGCTTACGCGTAAGTTCGTCGAAGCGAGAAGACTTGCATTATCTGTGGCGAGATAACGTAGTGGCATAATCCACTGCTACAACACCAATGGGTAGTGGGTTCGAGTCCGACCGAGGTCAACTCCAGAATTCCTACCTAAGTGTTGGAGGGTTATCTAGGCTCCTCCTCGCCATCTCATCCGCGTAAGCGGTGTCTTACTAAAAGCCTAGAAGTGGGCCGTGCTACAAGTCGGCAGATACGGAATCAAAAACAAGGAATACCGGTCTGGTGTAAATGACCATAGTAATCGATAAACTCCATGAATACCACAAACAACAACAACTTGCATTATCGGTATTTACGATATACTCCACCGTAATGTCGTTTGTGGTAATCGTGGTGTTTGTAGACTACAATGGTCATTTACACCAGGCTGAAATTTCTTATCTTTGCTTCAGTAACCGCCGACTTGTAGCACGGCACATTTCTATGGGCTTTTGTAAGACACCGCTTATGCCAGGGGTCGCCTACCCAAAACGGGTCGCGGGCCACTTTTCAAATTTCGTAGAGGACGCGGGCATGCATTCAATATCGAGATTAATTAGGCCACGCAGTTGAACAACGACGCTATCTCGTCACCTACTCAACCTTAATGAAATGGTATCTTGATAAATTTGGGGTACCGGGCTCATTGAACACCTTGAAATCCCAATTAAGGATTGTATCGTGTGTTGATTGATCAGATAGAAGCAGACATGGCGGCGCCTGTATAACAATGCTATTCTCAAACCCACATTGTCTTCGTCATTATCGGCGAGAAATGGCATTGAAGTGACATTGCTGTCGTTAAAATACATTGATTTAATAAGAGGTATTCCTTGTATATGTGGATAAACGGGCGAGTAAGGTATCGATTCCGCAATCCGGCCCGCCAAGTACTTCATTTTCCGATATCCGGCCCGCCGACTGGAGAAGTTGCCCGCCCTGCTTTAAGAGTATATAAAGTATAGACTCTCATTCAACTATTTGTAGTTTGACACGGGCGATCGGATAATTTGTATTGAAAGCATTTATGCAATCCAGATTCAAAGCGTCGCAATCAATAATCTGAGACTGGAATCGCTGTTGGATATCGATGCTCGACTGAACCAACCGGGAGCTGCCAGACCCAATAGGGTGTTCTGCGTCGAGATTTGCTGCTTTCCGAGAAGTGGATCCCTCACAATGGATGATCAACCTGAAAGACTGAAAAACATATTAACTAACAGCAAGACGATCTGGAACGTAAGCGTATGGATTGCTATTGCATATTCGGTATTATATTTATGGGGAATGTCTGTAGCTGACTCACGGTATTGCTGCAACAGAAAACGCTTTGTGTGACTTGGGCCAATGTCGATTACGCCTCATGAAGTCTTTGTCACCGATCAAGTAGACTCGAAACCTGAACATCGGATCTCGCCGTTAAGTTTCAGCGTAATTCGATATAACTTCAGCGTTGCTTCAACAAACGTAGATGTTTAAAACAAGGCCCTAATTTAAAACATGTTTTTTTTATGTCATGACGTCACGAATGTTCGATTGTGACGTCATAGTGGATTGACATTGACAATTGAAAATATAGGATAAATATTGCTCCTTTGACGAAATATCTGTACTGTTAATGTTGAACTGGCTATTCTGAGAGTTTGCAACCATCCCATATCGATATACGTCGGCCATATCGGGTGGTAATTGTCCATAGGCTCATTCAACATGTTTTTCGGAAAGTATTTACACAATGATGGCATAATTTTACAACTTAAAAAAAACCTATTTTTTTATAGGCCCATGTTTAAAACACCGTTTGTTTCAAATGCAACCCTAGTAGATGTGCTCACGAAAAATGACAGCATCCAGTCTTAACTTCTTCTCTATACGCTATCGTTGATTCTAGAAACTATTTTCAGATATCATCTTTGCAACTTCAAGCACCTTTCGACGTCGAAGTCTTCCAAAGCTACAAACAATTTCTAGTTAGTGGCCAAATTGGAGAGATGGTACATCAAGATGGAATAAAATTCAGATCAGAGCGATGTTCTGGCGGAAAGAAAGTAAGAATAGATTTCGTGAACTTCGTGAATCCCCCTTTATGTCCAAATTCAGAACTTGATTATTACTTTAATATACTGGAAAGACATATTTATATTCAATATCAAAGCCACATCCCGTTTGCTGCAAACATTATATCAATTTAAATGCCACCGTAATCATTGGGTCGGAATTTGGAAATGATGGATGTGCAATTTCTCGCCACTATAGACTATAGGGAAGATAAAATAAAATAAATTGAAGCACGCATCTTGTTGGTGTACGGTCAATGCCGAGATAACCGGTACCGGGAATGCTAATACCTAGAATGGACACCCCCGAGAATGAACATTACTGAGAATGCAATGTAAGCAACGCTGGTATGTGGTGCATAAGGATATGTGCAGACTGAATCACGGCCTTGCCACTTTCGGTGTCGATTCCCAGAAGGTCACGCAGTAAATTAGATTCTCGGCATTGACCAGTCTCGGTGATGTCCATCCCCGGTTACGGAATTATCGGTAATGTCATTTCTCGGTAATGGTTTTCTCGATATTGGTGTAGAACCCATCTTGTTACGTCACTGTGAAGATTTCCGTGATAAGACATAACTTTACAGTAAGAATAAAACTTTCGACCACTTAATCAATGTTAACTTCCAATCTCTCGCTGTATCAATCTGACGGAAAGAAAAACAGCTATCACCAATATTATAGTGACAATTATATCGAGAACAGTACTTGAGATATCGCGCCGTCGATATTATGACCGTTGTAAATACCAAATTGGAACGCTTCCTTCACTGCTACACCTCCTTGACACGAAAAATGGCAAAATGGCAAGAGTGGGATAATGAACCTATCTTCCAGTGGAGTCTCAGACTGAGCTATTTCTGATGTCAGCAACTTTGTTGCAATGAAGCGAAAGTGTACCTGTGCTCTGGAAAACATTTGATCAGCCTAACAATAGCCTACCACTCTCTTTTGAGTTTTTCTTCGATAGTTCAGGGATTATCCTTGATCGGTGTATAATCCAAGAATTATCATCGAAAAACTCAAATAACTCCGCTTCTACGGGTTGTAATTGAGTCAAATTTGTTTTGCATCGTCTTTGAAGATAGCGCAACAATTTCATGGGGTTGACAGAAAAATTTGACCAAAATTTTTTTTTGCATCTTTGGGTAAATTCAAAATTTTGAAACTGTATGAAATCCGCGATTATTGGTTGGAATGAATTAAAATTTGGTGTGCGTCGTTTTTTAAGGCAACCTAACGATTTAATCACGTAACCATCAAGATTCAGGAAAAAAAGCTATTTTTGAACAGCCCTATTGACCATTGTTTAGTCGAAAAAAACATGAATGCCACTAACAACATAAACTCATCACCACCTATCGTTTATTTGTCGTGACACCTATTCCAGTAATTTTAAGCCCGAGGGCAGCCCGACAAATGTCCTTGCAGTTATATGAATAATCAATTTTAAAACGAACCCCTTTGATGAAGCAAGTCGCTTTATATTCATCTTTATCCATGAACCGAGAAACATTATTTCTCGAATACTAATCGAGATAACGATAGAAGTCCAAATTAATTTCGACGACCGTCAAGAATTTTGAGATGGGGTAAAAGTAAACGTCGATGTGATTTCAGCGTGAAGTATTCGCCAATATTGACCGCATCACGGTGAAAGGCTTGAAAACGTTCCTGGATGACCTAGAAGGAGATTGTTCGGAAATCATCGCAGTTCGGCAGTGTGAAATCGTAGCTATCCAGGATGATATTCGTCGACGACTTATCGGAATGACGGACAGCGATATGTACGAAGTATTGATGGTCGGTTGCATTTCAATATTTAAACCCAACAATAAGACCTAGAACTCCTAGATTTAGCACTGAATATCCAATAATGTGCTGAACATGATCCGGATTTTTGGATGAACGCGAAAACTATTCGTGCGATAATAGACAAATATCAATATAAATTACCCGTCCGGACATCTATGATGTAACACAGGGGCGGGCAACTTCTCCAGTCGGCGGGCCGGATATAGGAAAATTAAGTACTTGGCGGGCCGGATTGCTGAATCGATACATTATTCGCCCATTTATCCACACATGCAAGGAATAAATCGTATTTAATGAATGTATTTTAACGACAGCAATGTCACTTCACAGTAGTCCTTTTCGGGTGTTTGACAATGTCCTCCTTTTTGAGATTTTGTCCTCTTTTTTTCTCTAGAATTTTGGGTTGAACACAGGGCAAAATTGGACCTAGACACCATAAAATAGCACTGAACTGACGCTCAGGCGGAACTGGCGGGTATTTCGGGTGCTGAGCGAAATTTGACTTTTTTTAGTCAACCGACTGCGAAGTGAGAAAAATTGACTAATTTTTCAGGATTTTCCACCGGTATTCTAAGTTTGAAAATTTTGACAAAGTATCCTCCTCCTTTTCCGATTCCAAAATATGGTAACCCTACTTCACAACCATTTCTCGCCGATAATGACGAAGACAATGTGGATTTGTGGATTTCAGAATAGCGTTGTCATACAGACGCCACCATGTCTGGTTCTCTCTGATCAATCAACACACGGCGCAATCCTTAATTAAGATTTCAAGGCGTCCGATAAGTCCAGTACCCCAAATTTACAAAGATATCAATTCATTTGGGTTGAGTAGGTCACGAGATGGCGCCGTTGTTCAACTGCGTGGCCTAATTAATCTCGATATTGAATTCATGCGGCCTGCGTCCTCTACGAAATTTGAATAGTCACCCGCGATCCGTTATGAGTTGGCAACCACTGGCATAAGCGGTGTCTTACAAAAGCCTAGAAGTGTGCCGTGCTACATGTCGGAAATTACGGAATCAAAAATAAGAAATATCAGACTGTTGTAAATGACCATTGTAGTCGACAAACACCATGATTACCACAAACGACATTGGGGTTGAGTACATCGTAAATGCCGATAATGCAAGTCTTCTTGCTTCGACGCACTTACGCGTAAGCTCCACTCCGGCATATTATAATAACATACAGTCACCAAAATTGGACCTAGTAAGCAAGTAGCGGGGAATCGTAGCACACTGCGACCGAGGGCCACATTATCATGTAAGACGGAAAACGGTCCTCGGGCCGGACAAAATCCCTTCGCGGGCCGTATTTTGCCCGCCCCTGATGTAACACAACATCAACTATCTTGACATAAAGTTATTTGCCGTGACACGGGGTAACGGAATGCGTGAGAAATGACCTATAACTTATTCATTAGGTAAATTGATGGCGAATATTCATCAATTTAATCACAAGGTGCTCGAAGTAGTTAGCGTTGCTAGTCAATTAGAAAAAGCAAATATTAAAATGAGAGCTTCGAAGATCGAAGTGCAAAAATGGTTTAATATGAACAGAAGTTGAACATGGGACCGTCGACCCTAAGAAACACACGAATACAATTTTCGATCAAGTCGTTGATCGTCTTCGCCCACGTATATAGACTTACCGGGAAGCTAGTTACTATTCCTGACGCACAGCGCGAAGATTTGCGTTTCCGCCCGAAGTGCGGCAGCGCAACTGAACTCGGACACGACGATGTGAGTCCCGGTGTCAGTTACCTGTTCTAGTTGAGGAGCATAAACCCTGCCCAGTGCTCTGAATGTCTAATAGTTAAGAAATCTAACCCAGCACGGACAAATGGCGGGAGCATACTGGTAGCACTACGCAATAATCGGTACCCAAGAAGTAGCTTTTGCTTTCAAAAATTATTGTAACCGTTCGTATTGAAAGTATTCAACCCTTTTGATGGGGGGGGGGTCACTTTCTGCAAAACTGACCATCACTTTTCAAATTCATACCGTGACCTCACCAAGACTTGAATCTGAGATGTTTCAATTTAAAACTTGGCTAGGTATAGCCTTCTACCGTTTCCGCCCTCGTTAGACACCCCATGACATGTCTAGGATTTTTGTAAGACCAAATAAACAGACTTTTTTTTCTAAAAAATCTCTTTGTCTCTAACATTTTTCAAGACTGACCCCCAGGATAGCGTCAGAGAGCCAGAAATGATGCCGCAGTGCGTAACCACCATTGCCTGGTTTCGAACAAGCAGTCAACCATGGCCGTAAACCGCGCGGCTCGCCTGATATCGAAAAATCTAAAATACATGGAACATTTACATATGGGCGTGGTCAGTGAATGATCATAATGGCCAAGTTTAAGATCAATACCGAATCGGACCCCTACCGCCCAATTAATGGCATGAAACAACGCGGTATACTTTCCCTTATCATATCCAACCATTTGCAGGCCTAGTAAACCAGTTTATGACTCAAATTCCGTCACGAACTTGGACTTGAACTTGACTATGTTCTTGAAAATCATTGAAGCGTGACCACACTTAACAAACCTGCTCAGAAAAATCCCCAGAACAAGGTTTGATGTTCGAAACGTTGAAAAATTACATAATACCGTAAAAGTCTACCTTTGATGTTCTGGCAGAATTTCTGACGGTATTTCCCACTCGGAAAATATCTGGAAATTTCAAGTGATGCGTATTTTCGGCCGAACTCCACATGTAAGATCATCGGTAGTCGAAAACTGTATAGCCTTATACCTTCAAATTTGGTATCATATAAATCAGAAGATAGCTGGCTTTCCATAAATACCAAAAGTAGCCCGCGACGGCATATATCTTTGGAGATATTGAGAGATGAACTTGAACTTTGGTCGCCAGTGATCCCCCTCCATTAAAACGGTTAAGTAAGTAGTTTTAAAAAGTAGATTTGATACGGGAGTTGCTTGCCTTCAACAGTGTTAATCGGACATGGCTACTTTGGATTGTGCAGGTAATGCATCGTCTTTGAATACTCCAGAATCTTAAGATTTCCTTGTTACAGAAATATTTATGGCTGATATGTAACGAGTATATGACAGACCTTGTGCGGAATGCAGACCTTATATAGCAGGGGTGTCAAACATACGGCCTGTGGGCCGCATCCGGTCCTCCAGACGATTTCATCCGGCCCGCGAAGTAATTCTGGGTAGATTGAAAAGTTCTTGTATTATCCAGCACATTGGTAACAAATGTTGAGATTTTTTGCGGGAAATATTTTCATTAAATATTAGCTCAAGACAGCAAATGCCGAGCATGTTCATTGTTCAATTGTTCATAGGGCACATTATAACTACCCGACTACGGCGTCGTGCTTTCAATCTCTCTGATTCGAACAGGCCAACAGTAAACACTGAGTTCCGAGTTTTATGGAAAAAATTGACCAAACTGTGCGCGGAGACTTTGTCTGCAGTACGCGCACTAGCGTAGCTTAGAGGAAGCATTGCAAATGGGATAACATTTCGGAATCAGTTGACTGATCCGGCCCGAGGGCGATTTGAAGGCTTGAATCCGGCCCGCGACGCAATTTGAATTTGACACCCATGCTATATAGTAAGTCTATGCTTGGGGCAAGACTTAAGCATGCGTGCGACGTCTATTTCCAACAAGAATAACTACGTTGGAACGTGTATTCCACCTGAAATATTCATGTGTGTGTATTCAAGAACGCAGCTATGGAAGCAATACGGAAGAAGACGAAAGAGCAAATCGACATGCTGGAAAGTATTACACAGCGATACAAGGTTAGAAACTGAAGCAACCAAAACTAATGTATTTGGTATTAGAATAAACAAATAAATATAATGGGCATAGAGGTGGCATATCGCTAAATACTACTTTATAGGAATCTGCTAGATATTTTAGATATCGTGTCATATTAACCCGAAACCCAATCCTTCTGTTCCCTTCCATCTGAAACACCAACAATTGCGCAATCATGAATGCAGGATCTTCGAATAGAAACAATGACAGTTACCGGGTCCGGAGAAGATATTGAAGCAGTCGCAAGAGATGTAATCACTGGAAATGAAAAATCCAACTACTTGTTAAAGGTACAGCGTGCTAATTCCAATATATGTGATTCGCAGTGTTAGCAGTGATAGTTAACTTTTCCCCCAAGCGCCTCTTTTCAAAAGTTGCCTAGGGGTGGCGCACCCCACATTTTAGGGAGTGTAGTAAAATAACGAATAACAGGTCGAAGTCCGGTCGGTATTTTCGTGTTGAAACTTTACTATTTGAATATAGCGCGCTTAAATCGCGCACAAGAACCAATCAATTATTTAACGATTAAATAATTGTATTTGCTATATTCGGGATCGAATCAACATTAATAAAACAACCACCGGGTAACGCCTCAAACCATCTGGTCCAAGCTATGGTTGGGACTTCGGGATTACATTTGAAATCTAGGGATCGGGATATCCCGGGATTTTCGCTTCTCAATTCCGGGATTTCCCCGGGATTAGAAAAGTAGTAGAATACACATACAAGCTACACCAGCGGTCGGGAACCTATGGCTCGCGAGCCATAAATCGCTCTTTTGGGGTTAAGATATGGCTCTTTGACACATTTTCAATTTCGAATTTGATATACCCGGCATCGCGCGCTGCGTAATCTTGGATTGCACCATACGTTGGTTGATCAAGTCTAGAGGATAGCATACATAGAGACAATCTAGTTTTCAAATACACATTGTCTTCCTGATCTACACCGAGAAATGAACTGCTGCCTTGGCAGCGACATTCCAATTACAAGTTCAAATTACAAACAACGCTTCGCTATCCACGTCCAAATTGCTAAGTAGCTTTCTAGTACTACCGTCAAAATGTAGGCATATAGTGCAACGTTTATGTTACCGCCGAATTGAGAAGTCCATCAATATTTAGATTTTCGGAATCAGTGCTATAGTTATATTAGATTTAATATCAACTATTATAAATTCTGAGCTAATTACGACGACTTGCGCTATCACAGGATGATTAGCAGCCTACGAGTTTTCACAGAGAAAATATAGCGGCCACGACGAATCCCATGTAGTGAGTTCGAATTAGTACTATCATGACGTCACGAATTTCCAATTATGACGTAACAATTGATTGACATGTATGGCTCTTTGGTAGTTGAAATGGAAAATATGGGTCTAACATGGCTCTTCAGACCAAAAAGGTTCACGACCACTGAGCTACACAAACAACATTTAGTCCTTGTAATAATGAAGTAAAAACATAAGAGCATTAAGAGTATAATCGTTTAGACCAGGGGTCTCAAACTCAAATTTTCTCGCTGGCCAATGTCGTAGTATCTCAGGACGCGGTGGCCGTATCATCAAATAGGGGTATAATATGTATAACCCAAGTAAGCCTTATATGACGGACCTTGCAGACTGGAATTCCATACACATTGTGAAAATGTGATTCGCTATTGTAATATTCATGAATCTCTTATTAAAAATATTGCTGTGCTTGGCATAATTTGACGAAATAACGAGTTATTATCAGTTAGACACCATGCGAGACGACAAATGCACCATGTCATCCTAGAAGCTGTCGCGTTATATGTCGCGGTATAATTTGCCAGCTAGCGGACATTTGAAGTGAGATAGCGATTCAGGTTTTCGGACCGGTTTTAGAGTGAATTTTAAGTTCTCAAATCCGAAATAAGAAATTTTCGTGTTGAATATTGTCGAATACTTGAAAAAAATTGTCGACGAGGGCCGCAAAAATGTTGTCGTGGGCCGCGTGCTTGAGATCACTGTTTTAGACAATCAGCCGAGTTTGTGACACTGCTTTATCACAAAGATACGAGATATGGCGCTAGGTAAGCCTTGTAGATGCTGTTCACAAACCCTGGTATTTCATTGGGATCAATCCCGGGATCGGGATTGCTTCAATCCCCGGGATCACGGGATCGGGTTTTCACGGGGTCACAACGCTAGTCCAAGCATGATATACACATCCCGAATTCACCTTCGCGATTGGCAATACGTTATGTAATTGTCTTGGGTTTTGTTCTTAGCAATGATGATGTGTAGACATCTTTGGTCGTTCACATTGAATTTAGTACTATACCAAGTTATCAACTTTAACATGAATGTATTCCAAACAAACCAACCCACCCATTATCATCTCTAGTATCTACCACAGTACCATCGTCACGGCAGGATGAAGAAATATTCTGACTATTTAATTTTGCCGCTCTCAAATACAAATATAGGTTATCATTTTGGCGAAAAAGCTGCAAGGCAACTTCAATTTAAAAAAGGATGTCACTCTGAAAAGTGGTACAGTGCTCCGATTACGAATTGCTGCGCGCTGCTGGATACAATACCTATTTCGAATCATTTTGTGTAAAATAACCTGAGCCAGCGTGGCGGGAGTGCTTTATCGGGGAATTGCCGATCTAAAAGTACGCGCAATTCGGTTTACCAGAATTAATGAACCACTGCATTCATGGAAACCAGGCTGTAGAGTCAGGTTGACAGTTTCGCTTATTTTTCCCACATTGGGGTCAGAGTCCGGGTCACAAAAATTTGTTAGCGCCCCTAGGAGTTCGATTCGGAGTCGGGAAGAACATACGGGCTGGACTCGGCATCGAAGTTTGCAATATGTTGCAGACTCCGACTCCAACTATTAAAGGACTCTGAAAATTGTCAATAGTAAATAGCCGATATTATTGACATTATTGAAAATCCCTATAATTTTCGAAGTAAATTTCTGGATTTGGATTGGACGTAGGAGTCGTAGTTTTGCGAGACAAATAGTGGATGTCGGAGTTGGAGTCGGTGTCAGTGTGTTCAACGAATTGGGAATCGGAGTGGGAATTGGAGTCGGTGTACTAAAAATTTCAGGACTCGGGGTCGGAGCTCGAGTCTGCGGTTAAGTTTACCGACTTCACACAGTTCACAGCCCTGATGGAAACACGTTGAAAACATCGCGGGTATATATTCGCGCGTTGTGCTACGAAACATTTCGAGATTCAACGGATTTTTGTCGACTTTTAATTTGCAATGATAACTCAGGGATAATAGAGATATTGTTCCACTATATAATCAATAATCATATGCCTCCACTATACCCCATCAACTGCTAAGCGATTTTCATCAGGGTCCCCATATCGCCTACTGAGCGTTTACGCCACCTTCAACATCAAAATACCTCTAGAGGGCCCTGGAACCTACGTTAAGAACCAGGGTGGAGGATATCGATCCGGAGTGGCAACCGTTATTTGATGATTTCGAAAGATAGTAAAGAATACATTGCTAAAACTACTATATGGCAGTGTTGGGATCAAGTCACTACCTTCGAGTCACGAGTCATCTCGAGTCATTGCAGTCAAGTCAAGTCAATCGATTTTAAAAGGTGACTCGAGTCAAGTCAAGTCACTCGTTTTTTGGCGGTGACTCGAGTCAAGTCGAGTCAAGTCAAGTCAAGTCACGAGTCAAGTCACAATTCAAGTCAAATTGAAATTTCGAAATATGAGTGAAGATTCAAAGTCGTTACATTTTTGTAACTGTGTGAAAGACAGATTAATTGATCGTTCATCTTGAATCAAATAACAAATATCTAGGTAAATATACAACATACAAAAAAGACGTCGTATCCCTCACACACACACACGTAGAACTGCTAATATCATACGTGCGTAACTGTGCCCGTGTGCAGCTACATGCTACACTCAGTTATTATCAGCAAAATATAGGTCCTAATACGAAGCTTCGAGAAGTTGAAACAAATTGATATGGCAAAATAGCCTACACTAAACATCTACGCATCCATGAAATATACACGCACAAACTATGTTTGTTCGATTTAAATCATACAGGATGGTTGGTAAAGGTGAACACTGCGTAACTTAAGCATTGAGAGCCATCTAAGAAACAGAGACACATTGCTATTTAGATTATTCTTCTACTACTACTACTACTGCTACAACGCAAGCTGTGATTTTTCAATTTGCGGTCAATTTATTTGTGATCTAACAATCGAGGATCAGTGTATCGTACAATCAGTGAATGGCTGGTAGCTCTCACAAGTGACACCGGCGTATCTCGAACTGTCTCAGCATACACAAGATACAGTGATTTATTCGACACCGTTTACTTGATGACTTGAAATTGACTCGTAAATTTTGCTCCGAGTCACGAGTCAATAAACATTTTTTAAGCTCCGAGTCAAGTCAAGTCAAGTCATTTTTCTAAAGTGACTCGAGTCAAGTCAAGTCATACGAAAAAGTTGACTCGAGTCTGTGACTCGAGTCATCCCAACACTGCTATATGGTCGCATCATGTGGAACTATCTATTACGGCAGTGTCGATATCGACCAAGCTCGACTTACACATCATGCGAAAGTATTCGAGAATGACCAATGCTGAGTAGGCATCGACCGGGCAACGATGGAGTGACGTCGAACAACGCAGGGCCAGTATTGACGTAACTTGATATTCATCTGCGGCGCATTACCTTGCATATTCGTGCCGAGTAGAATAACAATTAAATACGACACTCGTATTGCTTCAGGTCAAGAACGTGAAGCTTGATACTTTGGCGCTGGAGAATCATCAATTGGTGGCAAAGGTTCTGAATTCGGGAGTTGGTTTAGAAGCGAACTGCTTGCTCGTCAACGAACCGAAGGAGAATCGTGGACACTGGACAAAAACAATGAATATGATCAACAACAATAATTTCAAGGTACACCTAACTAAATTGCGTTTGAAATGTCTATTTCAACAGCGTTGGATATTAAGATAAGCTCGTCACGCAATCAGAATGCTGCACGAATAGTAACAATTTTACATGAACTACGATCCAAGGATAATGAAATCCAGAATGCATAACAGGTATCGTCAATCAAAACTAAGTCTAACCTGGATTCTGTCCTCCAAGTGATTACCAAGATATCACAAATCGCAGACCCAAAAATTATTTTGACCGAAGATGCTAACCTAAAGATCGAGAAGCATCCCAGCAATACAGCGGTGAGTTTAGGAATAATTCGTTCTGCAACGGAATATTTCGTCACCTATAATCGCACTAGCTAGGTCGGGCATAAGCTATCTGCCAATGAGAGATGGGTACGTTGCGATACCTTCCGTGGGATAAGAGCTATAATGGGTCTTTGCAGAACGTTTACTTTTCAGAAACTGCTCGTAGCTGTAAAAGGGAGTGCTCGAATGAAATCAATCCGAGAACTGTCCGGATCACTGAGGATGAAAGTAACCACACAAAATGATTATGAAAATGGTGTGAAAATAACTCTTTTTATGTTGTACGTATATGCCCTTATACGTGTGACTGTAGTATATCCGTGTATCCGTGTATATATGCAATATTAGGGCTGTTCAAAAATAGCTTTTTTTCCTGAATCTTGATGGTTACTTGATTAGATCGTTAGGTTGCCTTAAAAAACGACGCACACCAAATTTCAATTCATTCCAACCAATAATCGCGGATTTCGTGCAGTTTGAAAATTTTGAATTCACCCACTTTTGACCTCATATATATGTAAATTAGGTGTTTTCGCACACCATGTTAGAATTGTACTACTTATTTTTCTTTTTGGTTGGAACTGTCTGTACTTACGAAGTAATTTGTACTGAACTAACTCCATCTTTCCATATAGTTGCGCAGCAGGCTAGCGTGGAACCATTAGGCACATGCATATCCGCGCTAGGACACATCACGACACATAAACGTTTCGCGAAACCTGCGACTTCGCGAAGTGTGCTCCCAGAAATCTGGACGGTGATAACACCCATAATCCGAAATTAATAGTCCCGCTCTTGAAATCTATAAGCCCCACGGACAAATGAGACCCGAATAGGGAACACATTAAATGGTCATGAAATACGAACTTGGAATCTTTCCAGTAGCCCAGCGACAATCTTTACCGGAGGTCACGAAATTACAACATGCTTCAACGAAGTAGCCCGATGTAGACCGACCCGAAAATCCATTTATAGTCTAAATCAGGGGTGTCAAACATGCGGCCCGCCAGGCGATTTCAGCCGGCCCGCGAAACAATTCTGAGTAGATTTGGAAATTCCTATGTTATGCAGCACAGTTTTAATAAATGTTAGATATTTGGTAGTAAATAATTCCATGAAATAATCCTTTCGGGTCACAAATGTTGACATATGTTTATAGGCCGTATTATAACCATATGGCAGCGGTAATATGATTTCACTCCAGTCACCATCAGGAACCAGGTCACTGATATTGACACCCAATTCCGGAAAGTAGTTCTTCTCAGTAGTTCTTCTTCTCTTTCTCAATGCGAAACCGTTATATGCATGCTGCATTGAGAATAAAATAGTCACAAGAATGTGATTCAAATATATATTGTCGCATCTCTGTATCAGTTTTGACTCGAAAGCTCCATCACTGTTCTGTTCCATACGTGCCCATGAAATCATGGAAGAAATTGCATTCTTTTTAATGTGTGAGGCTTGGATTGCGAGATGCAACTATAAGTCAAATTTGACTGCGGTCTTAAAACTTTAGGAACCACTGCTTTAAAGATTTATGATCGATTCAGGATAGAGTACCCGAATCATTATGCCCAACCCGGGTCCCTCCGCTCAGTAATCACTGTTGAGGGTGGAATGTTTCATGTCACAACGTACATGCGACGTAAGAAAATATGTTTGGAGGACGGAGGGGCAAGTCGAAATTGGAACTAAATCCGTCTAAGATTTTATTTCTCTTTCAAAAAAACCGTTGCGTCTCAAAATTATCGATCCTTGTGTATGAATGCGAACTACTAGATATCGTTGCGTTTGCCTGGTACTGCATGCATCACCGAGCCTCATGTGGCCTCCTCGTCCAAACTGTTTGACACAACTGAGTCGGTTTACCACTCCATAGTCGAAGAGAAGAACGTATGATATCATTTCGCCCAATTGTATGTTGGCTATACAGAATAACCAGAGAATCGGGATGTTAGGATATCCGTTTCTTATAGAAACACTAAATCAGTATTTTCAAACTGTTAAGTTGTTTTATTGTCGTTGTTCATAAGAACATACAGCAGCGCCGGTGTCTAATCCTGCAGTGCGTCGTCCTCTTGCTCCTCCTGCTCTTCCTATGCCTCTATCACATCTGCTGGCGGGATCCAACGGTAAGAATATATACCTTACTTTTATGTCAAGGAGTAATGGACATGGGCATTATAGAATTTGATATACATATATGTTCGTTGAGAATTTATCTATTTTTAATTTGCGATGGCGTGTAGCATATGGGTCTCTCTCTCAGAGGCGGACACAACGAATCCCATAGATAGACTAATAGAGTGTGCTTCGATTCCACACCACCATGATCACTAATCGTGATGGTGACGTCACAATCGATTAAAACTGTTGCATGGCTCGTAAGGCAATACAATTGAAAATATTGGGGCAATATTGAACTTTTGACGAAAAAGATTTCCGACTGCTGCTACATGGAGTATTTTGTAGTCGGCCTGCTGGAATCCTAAGAGTCAACGGGCATATATGTAAGCGTGAATGGATGGCATTGCACCCAAATAAGTCATTTTGATTAGCCGGTTCATATCTTTCACCATTCAGGAAACTGTAAATATTTGCCTACCGACGTACCTGAGCCAAAATACGAAAATCGGCGCCTGCCTCCAACCCCTGCTCGAGGATTCAGGCGGAGCAGCGGTAAGAATACATTAGACATTGTAATACATAATATATATAGGCCAACGATATCGAATGCAAATGAGTATTTGGATTCGACCAACCGAAGCGCTAATGCCCATGATATCTTAGGTAAATATTAATTGGAAAAGTTACATCATTTACTAACCATTAGTAGCAAATCGTCAAATCGTGAAAAATAAAGCACCACACGGCTTATGATAAGGATAGTATGACCCCCTGAAAAGTTCTGTTTCCGTGTAAACACGAACTTCAAGTCAAGTTTACTCCAACACTTTAGGTACAAATTCTAGAGTCGATCTCGGTCGGACTCGAGCCTGCAACCCGTAAATGTTGCAGCTGCACAATGTACCACTATATGCTATCTCGCCACCTGCTCGCCACAGCTGTGTCGCAATTACGTAATACAAAATCCGTTTAGTGACCCTTGAGCTCGTTAAGTCCCTCTGACTATATTTATGTATGTAAAATTGTGAATCTGCGTACAAAACTATGTTTATGTTCAGTAAGCTAGATGGACATTATTTTCTGGAATTCGCTTGTTGACATTGGTATTAATCCGCATCTATTGTTACGAACTTCTGCTAGTTTATTCGTTTTTAGGGCGCTCTTTACATTCCTTTCCAACCTGTCTATTTATTAAAATATTGTCTCACCACTAGTCGATGATCAAAATGCCTTTGGTGCTATTTGTGACATCAGTCATAATAATATTGCTTGACCAAACGTCTATCGTAGGATGTTATAGTACTTTGTTCCAAACTCCATCGTCATATAGGCTATACGAGATTCACAAGTCATATGTAAACAATGGAGTGAAAAATGTTTCCTGCTATGTCTTAGAACAAGGGCGGGCAACTTTTCACCCGACGGGTCGGATAGGGAAACATGAAGATATGGCGGGCCGGACACCTGAATTTTTTTATGAGTTGAGGAGAACTCCCGCCGTGGGTACGCGCCACAGATCCGTCCATCCTACCCTGCACTACTCTTTGTACGTACAATTCAGAGACGCACACATTCTAGCAGATGCGAACTATATCTGATACTAGGCGACTAACTCACGGGCGAGCCAAATCGGTAATATGAATGTGATAAAAAATCAGTATGCATTTGGCTACCAGTCGCGCGAAGGGCGAAAACCATTTGAATAAATGAATGAATTTGATCAATGATATTGGTGTGTGTATGAGCAAGTGGTTCCTTCGAAAATTTACGGCACGTAATTATTATTTTGAACATTGATCATGGCATAAGAATATTGTCGCAGATTATTCCCTTCGAGCGGGCTCATTCTTATTAATTATTTCATTCAAAACTCCTGCAACCCAACGGCCTCGGGCGATTCTGGTGTTTCTATGATAGTGTGTTCTCAACATAAAGACACTACACAGACATACTAAATTGCGAGAAGCGCGCGATTTTGTTTAGTTTGAATCCATCTGCGCGAAAATATTCTACTATTTATCGATATTACGAATATTCTCGAAAATATTGGGTATGGCATTGCCTCATTCGCCCCTGGCTACGCCAATGCGGTGGACATCAGTTCTATTGGAACGTTGCTTTGTCTTGCTAATGTTGATGTTTGCGCCCAAATGCATGTAGACGGCGACTTGGGCCACATCATCACGCAAGAGCGCAGACTGTCGGCGGGCCGCACAAAATTCCGTCGCGGGCCGGATCCGGCCCGTGGGCCGTATGTTACCCGCCCCTGTCTTATAACCTGAATAGTGAATATCACACAGTTTCAGATTCACCGGCTCTCGAACCTCACTCTCCAAGGATGACTCACCCAAACACTAGTAAGAATAGAAGATATACATCAGACATGCAACAGTCATATTGCTTTAAGTCAGAACGGCTATAAACTGCCAACAAGTAGCCTACTTATGGGTTGTGTTGTGTTTCAATCAATCAATCAGTTTTACGAATATTTTCATCATTTCAAAACATCACAAGATTGCAATACAATGAAAAGACAGGGAGGTGTCGAAACAACTTGGAGTAGCGTGTAAGATCAGACACCCACCTTAGCCTAGGCGAAGTAAAGAAGAGGCATATACTCTAAAGAGCAATGCAGAGAATATATAACGCGTGAGACAAAATGAGGTGGCATGTGGCGGAAAGCGAGGTCGATGTTAGGTCGTGGTCCGGTAATCCTGAAGGCTGGCTAGTAGGGTTGGTGTGAACCTCTGAAAGGTTCAGGTTCGTGTGAACGATAACCTTTTTGAAAGGTTAGACTGTGAGAACGCGAATGTGAACCTCATGACGTCACGTGACGTCACATTGCTAATTCCAACCCTACGTTTCCGTGAAGTGATAGCCTATATTAATGTACATTGTACACAATACCTTGCGATGACTCAGGTCATATAATGCCACAATGCTGAAGTACATATTGGCGTTTTAAACGTCGCCAAATATATCAACAGGGACAACCAAATGATATAGTAATCCCCTAAAATCAATATCTTCCGTTGCTTTTCAAACAATTTCGACGAGGATTTCCAAGATAATATAAGCTAACGCCTTAACGGTCTATAGGCCAGACTGGACAATATACCAAACAAAGTCCGGAGTCTGAGTATTGCTACGTTGATATTGAGCAGAGTCTAAAACGGGTTTCTATACTTTCAACCGATATTAACCCATTAACAAGTTATATAGCAGTAGCCAAGCCAACACCCCGATCGCAATGATTTGGTTTTTATCATAGAATAGACATATGAAATCAAGATTGACCCCGTACGCCTGCTAGATTTTGTACATCTGACAACGATATCAATTTCATTGATTGGGTGAATAAGCAAAGCATCATTCGCTGACTACCTTCACTGTAAAAAAAAACTCGATTTACCGCGAAATGTTTGGAAGCACGTTAGCCAGACATTCCGTGGTAATGTAGCATTACCGTTAGTCAATGTAAATTTAACTTACACTCGTCCGGTAATCTCACTTTACACGCCAGACTGTAATGTTACAGTCACCTCCGGTATATCCGATCTACATTTTCTCCTGTGCATTTCCCACTGAGACTGTAATTTTACCGCCTACCAACATACATTCTGTCTGTGTAAATCAGGATTACATACCAGCTTGTAAATTCACGTACATCCCATACCTATCGCAAAGCAACCCGATGCTAAAATATCGCAAAAGCTTCTTCACACCCCCAAAAACGACATTGGAACAAACTGTATATTTATTCATGATTCACGATGAGAAGGTTATCGATGGAAAAGTATTGCTGCTGGAGGTCTAATTCTTCTTTAGAAGACATGCAGTAGCACGAGTGGTCTACCACCATCGGTCAAACTTCCAATTGTTTCTTTTTCTCGTCCTCATTCCTATTTTGCAGTTCCACTAAAAATAATTCATGCGTAAGTCGCTATATTAAGCAAAGTTCCTAACCTAGACATGACATTATAAAGACTACTAAGACAAATAGGCTAACAAAAATATAACACTTTTTGAAGTACCGGTACTGGTACATTGTGTGATGACGGCTCCGCCTTTTACATGAGATAGCAGAGAGTCATGACCTACTTTATCCAATGCAGCGGTTCTCAATCATTTTGGACATGCGCCCCCCTTGGCGATGGCCAATAAGATTACGCCCCCTGCACTTATCGTCATGTCAAAAAGAGCACATCATCTAATATAGATAGGCTTACCATATTTTGGAAATGTAAAAAGAGGACACTTTTTCAGAAATTTACAAGATGCAAAACCGGAGTAGAATTCTCAAAAACCGGTGAATTTTCCCCACTTTCGCTCAGAGCTAAAATCACTGTTTTTAACTCCGAAATATCCGCCGGACCGTCACTTCTGTGCTAATTTGCGGCATATCACTTGCGGTTTGCTCTAAATCTGACCTAAATTTTCAAAAAAGAGGACAAAATCTCAAAAAAGAGGACAAAAGGGCGTCCTCCGAGGACACTTTCAAAAAAGTCAAAAAAGAGGACAAATCCTCTTAAAAGAGGACGTATGGTAAGCCTAAATATAGAGATAGGCTATGTTAATCTGTCTAAGTCCAAATTCCTTCCCGGTGAACTCTGGACTATTATACTTTTCACAAAGGGCTATTGTACGCACCGAAATCCCCAATGGCAATGCTATAAGTAGTTGCTGGGATTCCATATTTTTTCGCAGAGCGGAGCGCGAATTTTTTTTAGATTCACGAATGAATACCGTAAGTAATAGTAGCAGTATCACATATTACTGTAAAATATTTATCCTTTTCCAGCCCATATGATCAGATTCACCGGTAGGGTTCATGGACGGAGTGCTTTCGAAAATTTAGGGAAAGTTATAAATGATAATTAATCTTTTTGTGGGCCAATTGTTATTAGTCATGCACTTTGCTGCATGCTGTTATTTGTTGACCCCCCATCAGGATTGTCCATCGTATCGGTAGTGGAAATATATTGAAATCGCCCAAATGTACCGTAAAAAAAATTCTCTCGTGAGCACGGGATTCTGATTCCTGCTCAGATTTAGAAGGGCGCTACTATATTAGAATCGAAAAATTAGGTTATGTTGAATTGCGTGGAGCGCGAAGAAAATTTCAAGATTAATTAAAATCTCTCAAAAAATTGGGAGTGAATTAGTAATTTCAATTTGCATGTCGACTGATGCTAACATATACTAAATGAATTAGGTGTCGACGGCCGCACAAATTTTCTTCTAGGGCAGCAGGTTGCCCATCCCTGATCTAATAATATACATATGGTATGTCTTACGCCAAGTTTGAATCCGTATTCCAGTCTTTAACATTTCTGACAAATTTCCCCAAACTTGTTTGAAAATAGCAAAAAAGCATTAAACAATACATCAATTTATTACAAGGTAGGATGCACTGAGACTAATCCTAATGCTGGTAGTTACTATAGAGAACAAGGCGTCGTTCTGTACTGCCATGCCCAATTTGATCAGTTTTGGAATTGAATTAAATTGTGTTGATATAGGGTAGCTTAATTGAGGGCAAAACCGAGCAACGTATATTGCATCTAAGTCTGCCTTACGTAGTGCAGTTCGCCAGCTATTAACAACAGCGACTCAGCGCACCGAGCTTTAGGCTACTGCCAAAGCTATGAAGTAATGAATGACTTACACGTGGGAATTCCTCTAAATCTTCAAAGAATATCAAAATTTGCTCAAATGAAGTTGAGCGCGACTGCTGGAGTTTGAATTTGGCGAGCTTTCTTGAATACGAAATAAGTTTCATCTTCAACAATCGTCTTCTGAAAATGGTTGCGAAACACATGTTTAGTCAGAATTCCTATAGACTTCGCGTTCCCCAGGTTGAGAACCCCTGATCTTATGTATTGAAACAAAAGGTTCCTCATTTGAGGTGGCATGTGTGCCAAACAAATCCAGCAGTGGATGAAAACATCTCTATGCTATGGGTCGAAAATGACATAAACATGCCAACAGTTTCAACTCCTCCGCGGCAGAGTATGTGGTGTCACAGGTCACTATATAAGTCGACTAATATCCCAAAATAGAACAGAGAATGCGGCGAATTAAATATTTCAATCATGCAATCAAAGTCATCCCGTTGGTGTGCACAGTCGTAGATATTCACGGTAACGAATGCTATGTAGTACTGTAACTTTTACGATGCGTATCCTATTCAGGATTCCTAGGAATCTTCAACGATCGTGTCCACTTTCTTCAAGCACAACAAGCTTCGCTCCACCCTTTGCTCAAATCAGAGATGCCACTGAGATATTTCGGGAAAACCCAGATGCGGAGGCCAAATACCCCCATAAAAACCCAGATCCTGTATTTCACTCAAAATACATGAGATAGCTGTAAAAGTGGAGCCTGATAGTCATTGAATACACTCATACAGTCGTTGAAGCCTTTGATATTGAATTTATAACAGTTTATAATACACATTTTGCTTGGTTAACACTGCGAATCGCACGAAAAACATGTTGTTTTCCTCTCGACACATCGCATTGAAACAATAGGGGTGCAGCGTGAATACGTAATAGTATAATACTTAATAATTAAATCATCGCGCTGCGAAAGTTCAATGCAATGTCATCCATTCCCTATTTCTAAGGATGATTTCATGTATTTTCAGTGACCGGAACAGATTGAAAGTAGCTTTCGAATGATTAATCATTTCCTAGGACAATCACTTTCATCTGGAATAATCACAGACCAATGTTTAGTCGAAAAAATAACTGCCAAATCATGAAATTCAGGGTGCATTCCAATGTGCTGATACTACAACTAACTGTCCGTCTTTCTCTCCTGAGTGTCCCTGTTGGAACTTAATATACTCGTATACAATAGGATTATATTAGTCGGATCATCACCTGGTCTGTTCATGTGTTTGTGCATACCATACAGTTACATGTTATTTACCGATACACGCCGAATTGTTCACCAAGTGCCGTCACTACTGGCAACCGTCCTATATGAACAGGACTTTCTGCGACCTGGGAGTTACCATTTAATGAAGCTCCATCGCATCAAGCCGAAGCCTCTCATTTTAGTATTGAAATAGTTTCTCAACACTCAGTCGTTACAACAACAGCAAAATCCATCGACAATGGCTAACTCAGTGCGTGCATTTAACAATATTGCGAACTTACTTATCGAATTATTAATTTTCAAGCATAAAGCTGACCTGGCGAACTAGGTGTTGAAAGAAACCCAGATTTCAAGGACAAAAACCCAGAAACCCAGGTTATGCTAAAAAAACACAGATCTGGGTGGAAAAACCCAGGAGTGGCATGTCTGGCTAAAATCTCAATAATGATCAACCGACGATACGCCACTCGAACGATTTCGAAATACGAGTATTCATCCGCTGGCATGTCACCAATAATATTTACTGCCCACTGCGTTATAATGTTTGATTTAGGTCGTTTTTTTCATACAGAAACATTTATCTTTACATATAGTTCTTTCCTTTTCCATCTAATTGCGTATAAATTGATATATATTCCATGTGTGGGTCACTACTTACAATACTAACTAAACCAGACGCTGCCTGTGATGTCACAGTTGTGCGATGGTTGTTTACTACGAATCTCAGAAAAATCAGTAACGCGTAACGTTAACCTATTGCAGTGGTTCTTAACCTTTTTTCCTCCAGCGCCCCCTTTCAAAAATTATCGTGCTCCAGCGCCCCCCCCCCACTTCATACTGTAAGGAATGTAATAAAGACAATGAGTAAGAGGGAGGGCCGTAACAGCACTTCGTCAACCCCCTAAAAACGACTGCCTTGCGCAACCATAGCGTGATAAACCGAACTTCTCTGTTGCAAAACGGTCTCTGCGCACAGAAAATCTACGTTGCGCACAACAAATCCGAAGTTATTACCTTTTATTAGTCGATACGCACTGTTGTCCAGGGGTCAGCGCAGTGAGTTGTTGAGTGTGCGCAGACTCATCAAAACTTAAAGCGAACATTGTGAGGTTTCTTGGAAACTGTAGGGCCCGTTACTAATAATTAAACATATTCGGGCGGGCGAACCCGTTGGTATGACATCGTTGCATGATGTTATTTCGTGACCCCCTGTCTGCAATATCAAAAAATATAGAATCGCTCAACGGTGATATCGCCCAACAGGAATAGGCTATCCCTGTCGCCCAATCGTACTAAACTAAAAGACGCACACGATTTCAGATTGGTATTTCTTCACTTACATATAATTTTTCCCTGCCAGATGGAATTCGTCTTCTGGGGTTCAGATTGCCAAGACAGGAACATTCGGTGTCAGTCATTTAGGCGCCCATGGACAATTAAACCTTTACGTATTTTGAAGGCTATATGTAACGAAGTTTTCGGTGTTAATTTGCTCTGAATACTCATTAAGGATATGTCCTATCACCACATCATCTACTGCGAAGCCATTTTTCTCCAGCGCCCCCCATACCGCCCCCCTGAGCCCAGCGCCCCCCATATTGCCCCCTGAGCGTTTCAGCCCCCTTCAAAATCGCCAGCGCCCCATGGGGGGCGCTGGGGGCATGGTTAAGAACCACTGACCTAATGTAACCTAATACAGGTCGCCAAGTTCGCCATTAACGAATGGTCAACAGAGCATGCTGTGCTGACATTTCTAGTTTCCCGAACAATATTATACATCCTAAACTGATATTCCAACTCATCAGTCCTATACGTGACAACGAATGTAACCAGCGAGTCCGGCATTATAGCCATAGCCTTATAATAAGGGCAAGTTTTTTCTACTTTTGCAACTTTTTTTACAGCTTCCGGCAGCTTCCTAAATACTCGTAAGATATGTGGAATGCTGTTTCAAGCTGTTTGAAGGAATCTTATAGTGCAACTTTTTGCAATTTTTGTCTATTTTTTTAATGCAACTTTTTGCAACATTTTGCAACTTTCTCGATTTTTCATGAAAGTATTTTCGATTCTGGTGAAATACGCGGCCAAATTCGACTGAAACACCGTAAATCAGCACCGAAGTAAGGCTTGTACGGGTATTTTTTTAGTCAACCGAGCAAAATGTGGTCAAAATGCGACTTATGCAACTTTTTTCAAAAATAAATGCAACTTTCCACGGATTTAACTGCAACAAAAACTTGTCCTACTTATATTTAATATAGTGGCTATCAGGGCTTTGGAGCAGCCGTAAATATACATTGCTCCAGCTCAGGCTCCGGAGCTTTCTTCTATCATACATTAGCTCCGGCTCCAGCTCCGGAGCCGCATTATTACCACTCCTCCGGCTCCAGCTCCGGCTCCAGCTCCGGCTCTGAATACTATCGAAGGTGGATGTCTATATCAGGGGTGGGCAACCCGCGGCCTGTGGGCCGTATGTGGCCCGCGAGAAGGTTTTGAGTAGCTCGCGAGCTAATTTCCCATTATAGTATCGAAATTCTGTTTATCGAAATTAAATTGCTCAGATTGAGAACTTGCAAGGCCAACCAAAAGTATGATTGGTCTGGCCGTGACACTTGGGATGTTGATGACTAAAATATCAGTTCCGACGCATTGGCAGATCCAGGTTCCAGTCACATTTTTAGTAAGTCGTCGTACATTACAATAAACTAAAAAAGTAGTAACATTTTTCTTCACGCTTCGCGTGTTCAATTGTCACACGATTACTTGCTTTGTAGCTTAACCCCACCTAAAAATGAAAAAACGCCTGATTTAGCCGATTGAGTATAACTATATTCGCAATTCTGGGAGAAAATCTTTACGCGTTTGTGCTCGCAGAAAGATCGTCGACGATGAAATGTAGGCACAGAATGATTGTCGTATATTAGCGGAAATCTTCGATATCGATATGTCCAGATGCAGAATAGTCCTGTCTTTGCAAACTGAGCCCAGTGGGCAGTATAGAGTCGACCCGCAATGTACCCAAGTAATATTAATATTAACTTTGAAAATTTTACGCGCCTGGCGCGGCTAGTGAGCAGAGCACTCGTTCAGCAATGTCATGTAGCCCTTTAGCCGAAATGGTTGGCCACCCCTGGTCTATATAGATTACTAATTTACCCGTAGGTAAGGTATCTACAGTAATCTAGAGCAGTGGTTCTCAACCTTTTTCACCCCGCGGACCGGTAAAATTTCAAAAAATGTCCGGCGTACCGGTGAACTTTCAAAATTGAAATGAAGCCAAAATGTAGAGTATGCAACCGTTTTTTGCAATTATATGGTGCTAGAGCAGGGGTAGGCAAACTACGGCCCGCGGTCTGCATGCGGCCCGCAAGACCGTTCTGTGCGGCCCGCGAGACTCTAAAGAAACTTTTTAAAAATATTGATAAAATGCGTGCTGAAATCGAAATAACTTTATTATACTTTTTCTTAGTATATTTCACCGTGATAATTCAGTGGTTCTCAAACTGGGGGCACCCCTTGGGGGCGTGAAAGTATCTGAAGGGGGCGTGAAGCTAATATAAACTGAAAAAATGTTCGCGCTTTGCGCGAATTACATCCAATTCATAGTCATTGCTCTGTATTTAGTATGAATTTAACATTTTAAAATATCTCATCCGCAGTCGTAACCTTCCATGTCATCAAACTATCCATTAGGTTTGCTAGCATCCTGGTTGCGTTTTGTGATATGACGATGAGGGGTGCGTGAAATCTTTCACCATCATAAGGGGGGGGGGGGTGGGGGCGGGTCTTAAAAAGTTTGAGAACTACTGTTCTAAGGTTACTACTTTCTATATTATTTTATATGTTTAAATTTGCTGCGCGACAGCCCGATCTCAAGGCCCACACAGTTTAAAAGGTTTCAACTGCTAAACATCACAGAAACCCTAAACGAGATTGACATAATTCGGATCGCCACTGAGATTTCAGATTGGCTACTCTTGTTTTAATTAATTCAGGGATGTGCGTATAAAAAACGATTCCTCGAGTCTTAGAGGTAGATTCTTTCTGTGTATGCGTGTTATTGGGGTATTGCTATTTTATCTACACCTGCGTGTTTGAAGCTAACATGGTTATGATGCTGTCAGCATTGTGAGTCCTGGAATTTAGGCAAAAGTGCAATCAGTAAATCTGTGAACAAATCGTTACTCACAGATCTAAATTTCAATCCTGTTCTAAGAATCGCGATAACCGACTTTCATCTCTATAGTTTTGACAAATTGTTTATTGAGGTCGGCCAGCCTATGAAATCTCGCGACTATGTTTCTGACGGGTGTACGACATCATCAAAGCAATGTTTGTTTTGTTTTAAATAACCACAGATACTATCTCCATGTCCTCACTATATAATCAAATACCAATATTGCGTTTTGGTTTAGAATCCCAATTTTATATAGTGCGGCCCGCGAATGGATTCAGATGTTGAATGCGGACCGCGCGCTCAAAAGTTTGCCCACCCCTGTGCTAGAGAGTGACATTTTATGGTGGTGAGTCTGCCGAGTCGAAGTAAAATTGCCTTGTCCAGATAAACGTGATACCGCCGAGAGTCGTTTACAGTCTTTCGCGCCGAAGATCGTGGGTTTAACCGACCACGCCAACTCGAATAATATTCTTCCTTTTGACAATATCGAGAGAAGAAGCGTTTCGTAGTTGAATCAAGCACATTGTCGTGCTACCTTGCTCATTGCCCACTACCACCAGATGCAGGCTACTCTGGCAGCTACGAATACAATGCGTACCGCAAAAAAAAAACACCTTACAGCAGCTATACCGGCCATGCGCAAATCCATGCCGAAAAAGCACTTCGTCAGCCCACCCTCAAAAACGTTGGTCTTGGGCCCCCACAAGGCGATAAGCAAAACCTTCGGGGACTTCGCCCCCAGACCCTGCAGTTGGGTGGAGGTTTTTACCTGTAGCCTACTAGTGAGCACATTCAATCTACTCAGTGTAAGCAGAGAGTTTATGTAGCTTAGCGAATTTTTTTTATCATTCATGACTTGATCGATTTTCTCGCTGCCGAAATTTAAGCACGCCTCTCGGCAGGGTTGTAACCAAGTCACAAGGCTTCGACTCACAAGTCAATCTCACTTTATAGTTTTGACATTTTCAATTCACCACCGAGTCAAGTCCGAGTCCAAGTCAGCGAGCAGAGGGTCAAGTCTGAGTCATGGTATTATGACTCAAGTCCGAGTCCAAGTCATTTTGTTGACTGTTCAGTTTCCAGTTAAATTCTTGACCCACTTTTTAGAACTCTGTTTGATGATATCGAATGGTTCGCATTAATAATATCCCTCACTTTCAGCAGTTTTTGGTCGCATTTTCAAGTACGAGTACTAATAGACGAGATCCCAATATTGTCGTTGCTTTAATATTGTTCGAAATTACAATGAAATGTCGGTCCTGGCCGTCTGAGTCTCGAATCATACGACTTGGTTCGAATCATGCACATTGACTCGAGTCCAAGTCGAGTCAATACACAGATTGACTCGAGTCGAGTCGAGTCGTTTCCGTATTTTGAGAAAATAACTCGAATCAAGTTGTGTCATCCGAATATCGTATGACTCGAGTCATTACAACCCGGCCTTTCGGAGTTCCATGTTAGCGTGAACCTCATTATGTGTTGGTACGTCGTGGCGCGCTAATGGCTGACGCAGCAATGCCTAATCCTATAAATCATGCGTATTTCTCGGAGAAGGAAACCTAATAATATGCAAGACATTCAGTGACACTAAATCCCGCAAAGCGGAAAAAGAAATTGAAAAATGTTGGAAAAAGTTTTTAAAAATATACGCTATGATTTATGTTCATTTGCAAAATAATTTTGAGCCCTTTTCAAGCTCTACCCCTCTCCAATTGGGCGGTTTGGGGTGCCCCAGTTACGGCCCTACACAAAATGAATGAATTGAAAACGAATGATCGTGCAAACTGCACTGTTTAACGATGAGCTCGTATCTGTTCTGTACGTATCGCCTTCAACATTGCATCTTGAAATTAACGTATAAAATTGTAATATACCTGGCGGACCGGCAGGAATGTCGTCACGGACCGGTGCCGGTCCGCGGACCGGCGGTTGAGAACCACTGATCTAGAGTCTGTCAGCCATCAGTAACATCGGATGCAGCAACGAAGACATAGGTGCCGCCGTGCCGTTTTGTGACGTCATATTGAATACTTGTCAATTGTCGATAACATCATAGTTGCACTAGAACGCACTTTACTCGGTGCCATTGCTGCGTACAGCATTAAAATTCCGATGCGGCGTTTTAATACTGGCACTGTACTCGTTAACATTGAGCCATACAGCTCAATTCAATCTTCAAATGTGCGATTATGATTCAACTGTAACTGTAGTAAGAACAATATAGGCAGATATCACGACGTGATCAATAGAAATTCGATGTGTACCAAATGGCCAATGGTTTGACGTTCGATATTGGTGCACTCGTTACCAGTCCATCCGGTGTCGATCAAGTTTATCGGAATATAATATTTTCCCGTTGAAACGAATCGAATAGTCGAATTAAACACTGTGCCATGCACATTGCGCCATGTCAATAACGAATTAAACTATGCAGTATGCACATTGCACATTTTCAAGTCACAGTGCGCGATAATCCGGGAATACTAGAGTATCAAGCAGACATCAAGAATGAATTTACGAAACAGATGATTACAAATTGGAAATCGCGTATCAAATCAGTAGGCCTACTTTGTCTCCAACATAAAATACCACGGGGTCGTGACTCCTGACATCGCGTTGAGTAGCTCGCACTGCGACAATTGTTTGCTGAGTGTAACCGTAACGGCGTTTTGGGCTACTCTTCCGCCATCCCCTATTTACGCTCGAAAATCCTTACTGGCGTGAATGACGATCATGCGCAGTAATGAATTCCAATTAGCATGCATGATTGCATACTCAATAACACTCTCCAATTTCGCGGCCCGATTAAAGAACTAACACGAAAGAACGACTATTTGCTCATCCGATTCATAGCAACGATGAGATGGAATTTCTCGGCTCGTGCTCGTCATATTGACATGTGCAACAAAATCAATTTTTGATCCTCTGTCCCATTTCACGTAATACACAGTCATCATTATTTTCGAACCGTACGATTGGCCAACAAGGTTATGCTGATGATGAATTTGCGGGTATGCCGAATACCGACAATATTCACAGGCATGTTTCGCATACCGCGAGGTTCGGCACTCATGTATGAAAATTGAACATTGAACATATGACTGTTCGGCTGTTAAATCCCCCGGAGCATGGTTAGTCGGAAAAGGTAACGCCAAAGAGGAAAAGATTCTTAATTTCGCGAAGGCGCGCTGTTGAATTATGTGAAATCAGCAGATATGGTTGTATCATATATAATAGCATCTTATGAAACACGTCGGAGCCGGAGCTACCCCTCAAATAACTGGCTCCAGCTCCGACTCCGGCTGAATTTTATGTAGAGCTCCGGCTCCGGCTCCAAAGCCCTGTTGGCTATGGTGTACCACATTAGCTACGCTTGTCAGTTGTTTCTTTTACCCTACTATGTACTATACTGAAATTGGTACTAGGGCCAAAAATCTCCGTATGACAGACCCCAGACTCGCGAACGAGGTTGAATCAGGTCAAATGACCACGAGAATGATATCAGTAACATTCAGTTCCACGTATAAATTGGCCCCATAGATTTTCACGCTAATCAATTTTGCCTATAGCTGGGTAAACTTCAGTAACGAGTAACTGTCGGTAATTTTGCGAAAAATTCTGGTAACTTGACTTTACAGCTAATTTGAGGTAATTTTACTTATCACAATGTAAAATTACAAGCTACGCACAGTTATTGGCTGCGACCAGTAATTCGTTGCAAAATTTACAGAGATTTCCCAGTAAATCTACCAGATTTTCAACAGTGTAGTTATTTGATTAAAAAAGTCATGCTTATCAATTAAGATGCTAGCCGGATCAACAAATTACTGACCCGGCTCCGATACGGCTCCGGCCAAAATTTAAAAAACCCGTCCAGATATCCAATCCGGCTCTGGTCCATGCTCCGCACTAATATGAATGCTGATTTCTGTTTCCATTTAATTGGGGTCGCCTCTTGAAAATACTGTAAACCACCGATCTACGCGCCGAATTGCGCAGGTTCGCAATCTGAAAACGAACTGGAACACACTGTTCGCTACATGCCTATATCATCAATACTTGAATCGATTCGGAGAACTGGTTAAAGGAAGGCATCGGCGTGGATTGGTGACATTGTTTCCTGATATTTTCTCCATGATGATTCTGTTATGAACAAAGGTGTCCGATTTTATGGGTTTAACATACATTTCAATATGTTTCAGAACTGCATGACCACATCCCATCTCCTCGACCTCCTCCTCCTCCTCCTCCTCCTCCTCCACCTCCACCACCTCTACGAGGGGTCGAACACAGCGGTAAGAATACAACGTAGGCTACACCCGGACTAGGTTGAACTACAACTTGCTAATTTGTGGCTCACATCTTATAGGGCCCATGCACGCTAATAGATATTGACATCTCCGAACTTCAAATGTACAAATTAGTTGAGCAGTTATTTGATACTGGAGTACCTTCTCTCAATCCCAGAGATCTGTTAAATTCCGAGTATGGTATATCATAGTATAGACTGGAGACAAAAATTAATTTACAGGGTAAATTACTCCCTAGCAATGCATATAGCTCAGTGGTTCTTCCGGTGTTTCATGAAACACTAGAAGTTCCATGAGCCCGTCGCTGGGGTTCCGAGGAGCTCATAAACTCAACTAGTACATATGATTTATGGTGATAGGCTCGTTTTAGTCATCGTTCATTGCAGGGAAGTACTCCCAATCAGTCTTCTAATTGTGAGTGCTGTGAGTGCTGCGTCGTCTGCAGTAGCGTACGCTGGTGAAGTGGACGTTTGAAACCTAAACCGTGACCCACTGAAATGCCAAATCAATCTCCAATATTCATAAGCTCATTCGTAATTAAGTTGTTGGTATCACGCTGTTGCGTTTCGACCGAACTATACGATGAAACGTTCCAAGGTGTAGACTCACATTTGTGAACTAGTATCTGAAAGGGAACTGCAGAATTTGCAGTGATTTGCAATAAATATTCAATATGATGTTTTCGTTGTGTGTGAAAATCGCATGCTAATGGTTCAATTGTTTTTGCACTAATGATGATCCACAGTTCAATTTGTACACCTGTAATGTATTAGATGTGTAGTCGGTTGCGTGTTGTGGTCGCTTTTTGTTTTTATGACTCATCCAAAAATTGGGATTCCACGAAGGCTTGAAGATTAGCGTAAGTGTTCCGTGGGTTAGTAAAGGTTAAGAACCACTGATATATCTTGAATGTTAACATGGTTAACGATAATGCTACACATCATATGATGACCTGTTTTTAGTAGCATACAACATATATCACTTGAGTTCGTCTCAAATTTCTCAGATTCTCTTACTTGGTCAATTCACTAATGCAGTGGTTCCCAAACTGGGAGCCGCACCCTCCTTGGAGGGCGTGAAAGCATCTGAAGGGGAGCGCGTTCGAAATGACGTGCAACCATATACCCCACCTTAATCTTATAACTTGAAACATTACCGGACTCAACAGACATTGGGAAAGCTTTATTACCTGCGTGGAAAAATTGAAAGCGGATATATATTGTCTTCAAGAACCTCATAGAATTAGGGAATGCAAACTTACATCATGGGCACATAGAGACAATTACTAATATTCGGAGAAGAAAGAAACACGAAAACTTTATTCCAAAGGACAGATATTATAATTAAGACAAACCTAACAACGGAATTTTCAATCGACCACGACATAACTAAACCAAATCGAGCCCAAAAGATTTCACTGAGCTCGAAAGACCACAAACAGTCCCTAACGACCCTGAACATCTATGCGCCGCCGTCAGGTAGGCAAACACAAGTTGATTTCTTCCGAAATCTTACAGTGGGAATAAGCCAAAACAGCAGCACTATCATAGCAGGTGATTTCAACATGATCACGGATAAGATAGACTGTGAAAGGCAAACTACATTTATACTAACCTAAGCCGCAGAGATATGGATTATTAAAATGAAACAAAAGAAAATGGTAGACATCTACAGATGGCGTCATCCCTTTAGAAAGATCTTTACCAAGACGAGCGCTTTCAACTCGCGCTGCATGGACAGAATCTATGGTACAAAAGATCCAGCTATGATGACGACGGCCGCAGGCTAGAAAATCAACGGCCTGTCAGACCATAACTACTATGCAACAATTAGAATTAAACCAAAGATATCAGAGAAATGGGGGGACGGTATACGTGGAAGAACAACACGTCACACTATGAAAAGAAGACATACATATACCGACTAGAAAACCTATACGAGGAATTTAGCTTTAGAAAAATAGAATACCCCCGCATAGGATGCTGTTGGGACGACCTTAAAAATAAAATAAAGAAGATCTCTATAACATACGGAATAGAAGAGAAAAGGAAGCAGAGCGAAAACCAAAAGAGCTTAGAACGTAAATTAAACTCGCCAAATATAAATCCAGAGCAGAGGGCCCAAATGACTCGAAAGCTAATGGATATAAAAGAAGGAGAAACTCGACCGTCTCATGAGGTTCAATTATGAACAGCAACTCGAGGAGAACGAAAAACGTACCCACTACTTCTACGCCAGACTCAAAAACAGGGAAATGAAAAAAACAATTACACTATTGAAAGACAAAGCTGGTCATGTTCATGTTATAAAAGACAGAAAGGAAATTATAGACAGTATTCAGGAATTCTATGAAAACCTATGGAGCAACAAAAATGTTGGTGAAGAAAATCTCCAACAACAAATACCTGAATCCATAGCAAATACCGTAGCACCTAATAAGGAGGAACTACACGACAGCCCTATTTCAGAATCGGAATTAGAAATAGCAATCAAATCTCTACAGACACACAAGACACCGGGACCAGATGGTATATCCATCGAGTTTTACAAAACCTTCTTCTATCTAGTTAAAAACGACATGTTGAGCTTTGCAACAACGCATTACTGTTCGGCAACACGGCTCATTCGTGGAGTGAATCGACAGTAAGTCTCATATATAAGAAAGGGGATCCCGAAGAATTGAAGAACTGGAGACCCATATCCATGACAAACGTTGATTATAAGATCCTTACAAAGATTCTAGTAAATAGGATGAAAACCGATCTAAACGACGTCATTTCACCGACCCAAAAATGTGCGATAAAAAAGAGACAGATATCTGATATATTGAGAAACATAGAGGCCGTGATATATTACAGTAATGAAAAGCAAACACCTTTAATAATTGCAGACTTTGATCAGAAGAAGGCTTTTGACAGAGCTCCCCAACATTCTATTTTTGAGATTGTGAGAAAACTTAATTTTGGAACGAAATTAAGAGAACTTTAAAAAAAATACCAAAGTGCCTCAAGTAAGATTGACGGTAATGGTAGCTGCACCGCCGATATTCGACTTAGAAGAGGACTCCGCCAAGGCTGTCCCCTAAGTATGTGCCTTTACGCACTCACAGCTGAACCCTTTACGCAAAGGATCCTAAGAAATGAAAAAATAAAAAACTTTGAAGTCGGACAGTTCCAACTTAACTTGACGATCATCACCACCGAGTTGGAATACCTATAACATACTGTTGCCGAGTTTACATACTTTTAAAATGCAACTCGACAAAATCTGAATAAACAAAAAACTGAAATACTCAGCCTTCACTGCAAAGCCTATTCAACGAGAAAAAATAAACTACAGGAAAATATCAAACCAGCCATCAAAATATTGGGACGGTACTTCGGTGAAGAACAAATAAAAACAACATGGGGAGGGGTTACCAGGAAAATAGAAAAAGGACTCGATAGCAACAGTCAACGTAAACTTACCTGGTACGGGAAAAACACAATCATACACTCGACGATATCTAGTCTAATTAGCTATCATGCGAGATCCCCCCCCCCAGAGATAACTGCCAAGCTAACAAAACTAGTCTTTCAGTATCTATGGATTCCGGAAAAAATTGAACTACTAAAACGAAGCAAATTAATCAGGGAAACACAAGAAGGGAGAATTGATATACTGCACGTTCCAAGTAAGATCAAGGCATGCAGCATGGAAATCATCGCGAAGATGTCGAACCTATGGAAATGTGGCACTACTATACTCTGTACGAATTAGAGCTAACGATAAGAAAATGGAATCCGAAACTCTTCACGAATAGTATGCCGCATAGAACCCACTTGAATGACAAATGGAAATATGTCAATAAAATAGCAAATGAACTAAATTGGAAAGAGGAAGATTAGCAACATGCATATATGAAAGCAATATACATAGGAGTTAAAAAAATGCATGAAAACAAGATCGAGACACCGAATACAGAGATTTCGTGAAAAAAAAGTAAACATGAAAGATAAAGCCGTAAACAAAATCGTGAAGAATAAAGAGAGAGTCATATCTTTTAGAATAGTACACGATGGTACTTATTCGGAATGCAAGGAATACAGAAGAACATAATGATGCATCAAAATGGGACATATGCCGTGACGAAATGCCGTCAATGTGGCTCCCAAAACGAAAATATCATGCACGTAATATACTACTGTAAATCATCAAGGAACATCTTAAGGAACCTGGAAAGACTCCTTTTGGATGCAACAGGTTGCCAAATGGATATTGATGGAAATAATATACTATGTATTGACACGAAAAATAACACAGACGCAGGGACGTTCATCTTAGGCTTATACAAAAGAAAAGTCATACAAAATAAGAATAAATTTGAGATGGAAAACTGAATGGAAGATGATAGAGGTATCTATGTACTTAGAACCTACAGATTCATATACAAAACTGCCTTGAGGAGACTAAGCACCCAAGATGTATTAACAACTTCCTTGGAGTCTCTAAATGCCTCATTGATAGGAATAACACAATACCTTAAGTAACTTGCTGCCTCGTCACCACGAGTTCCGAAAAATAAAACTTATCTAATACTATCCTAAGTTAACTTATAAATGTCTGACTGTTCGAAAAAATATATATATATAAAATCGATGGGATACAGACCCCGAGCAGGAGGTAGCCCTAAAAAGCGGTCCGCTGAACGCGGGCGGATACGGAGAGCCGTAAAAAAGCAACACGGTGTGTCATCAACAGTGTACGCACAACTTCAGTTTTGCCAGTCAACAACTGCTGCTGTTGAACGTCCTTTCTCCGTCTTGGCAAGCTACTTTGTAAGCACTGACACTTTCTGCCCTATAATGTAGGAAAGTATGTTTCGTTGTAGCATACTCTAACAAATTTTAATTATTTCTACTATAATGCGATATGTAACTCTTGGAATTCTCCATAGGTCCAGATTTCGTTAAAATACAGTTTTTTATGTATAATTTGACAGTTTTTAAGTCAAAAAGTATTTTCAGGCCAAACTACTAAGTAAGGACAAACAGTTCCAACTAGAAATGAAGACAATCAGTACAATTCTCACATTACGTGCGAAAACACCTAATTTAAATACATGAAGTCTAAATTTTTTCAAGGTCATTACACTTGAATGATTGAAGACATTCGGCCAACAGAAGAAAATCAGGATATATAAACGCATCTAGATGTTCCAAATATACACGCACAAACCCAGACATATCAACTTTTGATCGCAGTTGAGGCTTGTATCGTCTGTGGTTCAACCTTTTTGTTGAGTGTCAATATGCACTCAATCTGTGACTGTTATTCAATGACTTACCCCGTTTTCAACCATATGGCAGTGTGAATCCAGATATAAAAAAAGTGTGGTTAGAAACGAAACATCGTAATCTATTGGGAGCAGAGCATGGCATATGATTAAACTGATTCAAATTCAAGCCCCGGCTTCAACAATTGGTGGACAGTATGCAGGCGTAACAATCGCATTGACAGTGCAAATTAACCATTAAATTAACGGGGAAATAATTTAACAATATTTGTAATCGCGAAATCAAATTATTGTGGTAATTAAAACTTATTAAAATACTATAATTTTGAATTACTTTAGCGTAGGGCCACACTTGTCTGTCTACTGTTATTACAGTTTCAGTATTACTTAAAATATTTTTCTCCGTGTAGGACAGTGGTTCTTCAACTTTTTACACCGATACCCAAACCTGGGGTTTATTGGCATCTCGTGGTCCATGCCACACATTGGTCGGGTCGCATATGATTGCTGGTTTCCGTTTCCATTTCATTGGGATCGTCTTTTTAAAAAATTATCGCCCACCGCTTTACGCGTCACAGGGACGCAGTGTAAAACAATGGTTATACTCCAACTTGTTGGTACTATTCTAAGTTCTAGAGTTGGATTTAGGCATTTGAGGCCCTTACTTTGCACTCTGTATTGTTGAACTGATCGAAAAATATTCAAATCGCAAGAACGAATTTCCACTGCTGAATACGAGTAGCTTTGATGTTCTGTCGGGCATATAGTTAGCTCGGAATGTAAAGGAAGATATCGGCTAATGATATCGTTCCTGCGAATTATTGGTGGCGAAGTGATCTTAACAACAAATTATTATTTACCACCGGAATCACTGGATATTTGGGACAAAATTTTCAGAAATCACTATAGATATTTGCGATCCGAAGTTTATCTAATTTGTCTGTTCAATTTTCTATCTTTATCATACCATAATGAAATAAATGCAAGGAAGGTAAAATTCCTGCAATATGCTACGAACGCTCTCTCATTCGAAGTTTCAGGCTGGTGACGTCATATTTTGTGATAGGATTGTTGATATACAATGTTTTTTCTTAGTCTCCACTAGTTGCTGACGGTTACCCCTGACGAGTGTCAGCCGAAAATATTCGGGTTCATTTCAATATGAATATACTATTCAATTGTATACTGAAGTTGTATACCTCCAAGAAGCTACGAATTGTGTTAAATTTGCATATTTCACTGAAACGTTTACAGGGTAGAGCATATTGAGAGTTTTATATGAACGCCAACCACCGAATTGCGCAGGTTCGCACACTGAAAACGAACTCGAACACACTGTTCTCTCTATGACAAAATCATCGATACCTGAATTGACTCGGTTAACCCGTTTAAGGGAGGCATCAGCGTGGATCGGTGACATGGTTTCCTAATATTTCTCCATGATAATTCTGTTATGAACAAAGGTGTCCGATTTTATGGGTTTAACATACATGTCATTATATTCCAGAACTGTATGACTACATGCCATCTCCTCGACCTCCACCTCCACCTCAACCTCGACCTCCACCGCCACCTCCACCTCTAAGAGGGGTCGAACACAGCGGTAAGAATACAACGTAGGCTATAGCCTACCTGGACTAGGTCAAAGTACACCTTGCTATTTTGTGGCTCACATTTTATAGGGTCCATGCAGGCTGATAGATATTGACATTTCCGAACTTCAGATGTACAAATTAGTTGAGCAGTTATTTGATACTAACTTCTCTCCATCCAAGAGATCCGTAACTTTCCCTAGAGCAGAAACACTGATTTCTTTGGAATGGTCGTGATAAAATGGAGACAAAAATTAATTTACAGGTTGAACTACTCCCTAAAAATGTATATAGCTCGGTGGTCCTTAACCGGTGGTCTATGGAACACTAGAAGTTCCATGAGCCCGTCTCAGGGGTTTCGCGGAGCTCATAAACTCAACTGATATATACGATTTATGATGGTAGGCTCGTTTTAGTCATCGATCATCGCAGGCAAGTACTCCCAATCAGTCTTCTGATTGTGACTGCTGTGGGGGCTGCGTCGTCTGCAGTGGCGTACGCTGGTGAGCTGGGCGTTTAAAACCTATGCCGCGACCCACTGAAATGCCAAATCTATCTCCAATATTAATAAGCTCATTTGTAATTAGGTTGTTGGTATCACGCTGTAGCGGTTCGACCGAACTATATACGATGAAACTTTCCAAGGTGTGGACTCACATTTCTGAACTAGTATCTGAAAGGGAACAGCAGAAGTTGCAGTGATTTGCAATAAATAGTCAAAATATTGTTTTCGTTGTTTGTGAAAATCACATGCTAATATTTTAATTGTTTTTGCACTGTATGATGATCCACAGTTCAATTTGTACATCTGTAATCAATTAGATGTGTAGTCGGTTGAGTGTTGTGGTCGCTTTTTGTTTTTATGACTCATCCAAAAATTGGGGTTCCACGAAGGCTTGAAGATTAGCGTAAGTGTTCCGTGGGTTACTAAAGGTTAGGAACCACTGATATATCTTGAATGTTAACAATGGTAAACGATAATGTTACATATCATATGATGACCTGTTTTGGTAGCATAGGCTACAACATATATCGCTAATGGTAGCTACACCGACGATATTCGACTTAGAAGAGGACTCCGCCAAGTCTGTCCCGTAAGTATGTGCCTTTACGCACTCACAGCTGAATCCATAACGCAAAGGATCCTAAGAAATGCAAAAATAAAAATAAAACTTTAAAGTCGGACAGTTCCAACTTGAGATTTTACAGTACGCAGATGACTTGACGATCATCACCACCGACTTGGAATCCATACAACATACTGTTGACGAATTTACATACTTTGAAAATGCAACTGGTCAGATAATGAATAAACAAAAACTGAAATACTCAGCCTTCACTACAAAGCCTATTCGTCGAGCAAAAATAAACTACATGAAAATATCAAGCCAACTTCGGTGAAGAACAAATAAAACAACATGGGGCGGGGTTACCAGGAAAATAGAAAAATGACACTATAGCAACAATCAACGTAATTTTACCTGGTGTGGAAAAACACCATCATAAACTCGATGATATCTAGTGCAATCAGCTATCATGCGAGATCCATCCCCTTTCATCGGAGACAACTGCCAAGCTAACAAAACTAGTTTTTCAATATCTATGGAGTCCGAAAAAAATTGAAATAATAAAACGAAACAAAGTTATCAGGGAAACACCAAAAGGTGGGATTGATACACTGCACGTTCGAAGTAAGATCAAGGCATGCAACATGCAAGTCATCGCGAAGATGTCGAACCTCGACAAACCTATGGAAATGTGGCGCTGCTATACTCTGTATGAATTAGGGCCAACGATAAGAAAATGGAATCCAAAACTCTTCACGAATAGTAGGCCGCATAGAACCCACTTGAATAGAAAATGGAAAAATATCATTAAAACAGCAAACGAACTAAATTGGAAAGTGGAAGGTTGGCAACATGCACATATGGAAGCAATATACTTTGGAGTTAAAAAAAATTGCATGAAAGCAAGACCGAGAAATCGAATACAGAGATTTCGTGGAAAAAAGTACGCATGAAAGATAAAGCCATAAACAAAATCGTGAAGAATAAAGAGAAATTCATATCTTTTAGAATAGCACACGATGGCTAATTATTCGGAATGCAAAGAATAAAGAAGAACATAATGATGCCTAAAAATGGGACATATGCCGTGACGAAATGCCGTCAATGTGGCTCGCAAAACGAAAATATCATGCACATAATGTACTACTGTAAATCATCAAGAAAAATCCTAATGAACCTGGAAAGACTCCTATTTGGTACAACAGGTGGCCAAAGGGGTCTTCATGGAAATAAAATACAATGCATTGACACGAAAAATAACACAGACGCTGGGACGTTTATCCTAGGCTTATGCAAAGGAAAAGTCATATAAAATAGGATGAGACTTGAGATGGAAAACTGAATGGAAGATGATACCGATATCTATGTACTTAGAACATGCAGATCCGTATACAAAACTGCCTTCAGGAGACTCAGCACCCAAGATGTATTACCAACGTCCCTAGAGTCTCTAAAAGTCTTCTTGAAAAGGAATAACACAAAACCCAAAGTAACTTGCTGCCTCCTCACCACGAGTTCCGAAAAATAAAACTTATCTATTACTATCCTAACTTATAAATGACTGACTGTTCCAAATATATATAACTGATGTGATAAAGACCCCGAGCAGGGTGTAGCCCTAAAGAGAGGGCTGCTGAACGCTGGCGTATACGGAGAGCCGTAAAAAATAGAAACACAGTATGTCATCAACAGTGTACGCATGACTTCAGTGTTGCCAGCCAACAACTGCTGCTGTTGAAAGTCCCTTCTCCATTCTTCGAACCTACTTAGTAAGCACTGACACTTTCTGCCCTATAATGTAGGAAAGTATCTTTCGTTGTAGCCTATTTAACAAATTTCAAATATTTCTACTATAATGCGTGATGTAATTATTGGAATTCTTCATAGGTCCAGATTTCGTCAAAATACAGTTTTTCATCTGAAAATTTGACAATTTTCGAGTCAAAAAGTATTTTCATGCCAAACTACTTAGTATAGACAGATAGTTCCAACTAGAAATGAAGATAAGTAGTACAAATCTAACAATATGTGCGAAAACACCAAATTTAAATATATGTAGTCTAAATTTTTTCAAGGTCATTACACCTAAATGATTGAAGACATTCGCCCAACTGAAGGAAATCAGGATATGTAAACCAGAGGTGGTCAGTAATGAAGTACTTCTACTTTTTGAAGTACTCAAGTAGTTTTCTCTACTTCTGTTACTTACTTAAGTAGATCTGATTTTCTCTACTTCTACTTATAATTCGTAATATTTTCTGATCTACTTTCTTACTTTTCGCTATTTTAAGTTTTTCTAGTAGAAGTAGTTTAATCCCCCAATATGAATGATAGCCTGAAGATTTTCGGGGCTGTTCCACGGGGTACCAACATTTAATATTCATAAAATTAAAGTAAAGCCTAGAATTTAGGTGCGCTTCGCGCATAGTTGTTATCGAGTCACAAATATGTTTTCACGAAAGTATCAGAAAATATAATTTGGGTACCTGATTGCTTGGTTCCGCTCATACCGCATTGTCGCCCATATCAAATATTCCATCACAGTAAATATGGCTCACCATAACGTTTGAAACTACCGTTTCGCAATCTAGAAATTACCTCTTATATTGTAATCTAGCAGCCCATGACGTGTCCTGCTAATCTGGAAAATCCGGCTTTTTTGAACGTTACACCTTGTTTTAGCAGATCACATTTGAAGCTTTTTGGAAGTGATAATTGTGTTTCACTTTCAATTACGAGTATCATACAACTATTTTTCGAAAATAACGCTAAACTAAATATAAATTTTACGAACCACAATATTTTTTATTACCGTATACTATTCGCGGAAAGTGTTGAAACAGTATCCGATACAACTTCTCCGTATTGCTCTTCGCCTAAATTTTGGGCCTTATAATAAGGGGTAGGGCGCCATGCCATAATATTTTCTAAAATGAAGTATTTCAGTAAACAAATGATTAGTATAGCATTTTTATATACTTCATATACTTTCAATACTACAATTTGCATCCCTTGTTCTGTCGAACATGGATACCTCCTGGGATGCATCAATACGAATCAGGCTCTCTGCACCTTCCGCCTAACTCAATTTGCAGCTTTTTACAGTCTATGCGAACGAATTGAGAATGTTTTCAAAACTACTTATTTACTTGAGTAGATTTAAAGCCCGTCAATTCAACTTCTACTTCAAGTATGTTTAGTTGGCTGATGAAAGAAGTACTTATACTTCTACTTGAGTAGCTTTCGTGACTACTTTGACCACCTCTGATATAAACGCATCTAGATATTCCAAATATACACGCAAAAACCCCGGCCTATCAACTTTTGATCGCAGATGAGGCTTGTATCGTCTCTGGCTCAACCCTTCTTTTGAGTGACGAAATGCACTCAATCTGTGACTGTTATTTAGTGACTTAACCCGTTTTCAACCATATGGCAGTGTGAATCCAGATTCAGCAAGGAGTGTGGTTAGAAACGAAACATCGTAATCTATTGGGAGCAGAGCATGGCAATGGTTAAACCGATGCAAATTCAAGCCCCGGCTTCAAAAATTGACGGACAGTATGCAGGCGCAACAATCGCATTGACAGTGCAAATTAACCATTAAATTAAACGTTGAAATAATTTATCAATATTTGCAATCGTGAAATCAAGTTATTGTGTTAATTAAAACTTGATAAAATACTAGAATTTTTTAATTATACTTTTTCGTATGGCCACATTTGTCTGTCTACTGATATTAGAGTTTCAGCATAGTGTCCTATATGGTGTCGACACAAGCAAATCGCACGGTTCAATGAAATTGTATCACGTCACAGTTTCCATTTGGCTACAGGCAATTTGACGGTGATTTTTGACCGACTTGCCGAGCATTAAATTTGATGAATCGGGTATCAATCGAAAGCTGACGCTGTACTGCTTGCGAAAATATAAATTTTATTCCACTCATGGCCCTGGAACCCCCACAATCTGCCCCAAATTATTCATTGTCGAGTAGATTGGCAGTGTGACGCAACAATGATGTTTGGCGAAACGAGAGACTAGCTCAAGAGCAAGGATGCGGCCGAGCGGCGAGAGTGGGATCAGCTGACGTCGCGGCAATAGCAATGTGCAGCCGCGCCACAGAGAAACGCTGCGCTGTTGATTCTTTTTCTATGCGTTTCGGTACAATATTGCGAGCACACACCAGCCTTTCCTTGACTTGTAAGGGTAGAACTGGGTCCACGGAATGTATTAGGGCCCTACCAATTTTCGCGCAATATCCTTCAGCTGATAGAGATATGTAGGCTACGTCTAAGTAGTCTACTCTACATTGGATATGTCAGATTAATATGATATCGATTGCCTTAGCCCGCTTGTTGCGTAGGGCTCCAGAGATGCGTGGCGCTGTTGATACTTTTTCTATGCGCTTCGCTAAAAGCGAGCACACACCAGCCTTTCCTTGACTTGTAATGGCAGAACTGGGTCCACAGAATGTATTTGGTCCCTACCAATTTTCGCGCAATCCTTCAGCTGTTAGAGATATTTCTAGTAAGAAAAATATACTTTCAAGTAATAAGATTCACTCAAGACAGCAAATTTAGATAATGTAAATATATCATATTGTAGTAATACAACTACAGTGTTGAGTTTTCACTCTGGTCCCCATAAGCACCACGTCGGTGACCTTGCCAAATTCCGAGATGGCGAAAAAGTGCAAACTCTGTTGGGCCGAATGGACAATGGACATTAAGTTATTCACAGATGCGAAAAAATACTGCAAATCCGTTTTACGTAAGTTACATTAGGAATATATATACAGGCTACAGAATGAATATAATTCAAATATCTGTGATACCACTGTATTACTTTTGACGCAAAAGGTCCCCGGCATTCAAAAAAACTATTTGGTGATTGAAAAATGCTAAACCAAATTCCAACGTCAACGTTTATAGTGATATCAGATATATTCCAGTGAAAAACAAAGGTATGAGTTTGGTGGTAACATTTTGGAATCATTTGGCAGGTATGGCCCGCAAGCTTTCTAGTAACGGATTGAATCCGGACAGCGATACCAGTTTAATTCGACACTCCTGCTGTTAAACTTTATTCAACAATCAACATTTTACCTGCTGCATTCGCGTTGCATTCGATCAAATAAAAGCTTGTAATGTATGCTCATGCTCAATGCTCCTTGCTCACACTTAACCATAAAAGCGACTATAGAAAGTATCGACACCCGCCATCAACAGCGCGACGTGTCTCTGGAGCCCTACGCAACAAGCGGGCTAAGGCAATCGATATCATAATAATCTGACATATCCAATGTAGACTACTTAGACGTAGCCTACATATCTTTATCAGCTGAAGGATATTGCGCGAAAATTGGTAGGGACCAAATACATTCTGTGGACCCAGTTCTACCCTTACAAGTCAAGGAAAGGCTGGTGTGTGCTCGCTTGTACCGAAACGCATAGAAAAAGTATCAACAGCGCAGCGTTTCTCTGTGGCGCGGTTGCACATTGCTATTGCCGCGACGTCAGCTGATCCCACTCTCGCCGCTCGGCCGCATCCTTGCTCTTGAGCTAGTCTCTCGTTTCGCCAGACAGCATTGTTGCGTCACACTGCCAATCTACTCGACAATGAATAATTGGGGCTAATTGTGGGGGTTCCAGGGCCGCGAGAGGAATAAAATTTATATTTTCGTAATCAGTGCAGAATCAGCTTTCGATTGATATCCGATTGATCAAATTTAATGCTCGGCAAGCCGGTCAAAAATCACCGTCAAATTGCCTGTAGCCAAATGGAAACTGTGACGTGATACAATTTCATTGAACCGTGCGATTTGCTTGTGTCGACACCATATAGGACACTATGGTTTCAGTATTACTTGATATATTTTTCTCCGTTTAAGACACTGGTTCTTCAACTTTTTACACTGATGTTCAAATCTGAGGTTCATTGACATCTCGCGGTCCAAGTCACACATTGGTCGGGTTGCATAGGATTGCTGGTCTCCTTTTCCATTTAATTTGAGTCGCCTTTTAAAAAGATTGTCGACCACCGCTCTACGCGCAACTGGGACGCAGTGTAATACAATGTTTATACCACAACTTGTTGGTACTATTCAAACTTCTAGAACTAGATTCAAGCATTTGAGGCCCCTACTTCGCACTCTGTATTGTTGACTTGATCGAAAAATATTCAAATCGCAAGAACGAATTGCCACTTCTGGAAACGAGTAATGTTAATGTTCTGTCGGGCATATAGCTAGTTCGGAATGTACAGGAAGATATGGGCTAAAATGTTATCGTTCCCGAAATAACTATATAACCCTCCTTCGGACAAAATTTTCAAGAATCAGTATAGATATTGGCGATTCAAGGTTTTTCTTATTTTTCTGTTTAATTTTCTATCTTTTTCATACCATAATGAAGTGAATGACAGGAAGATTAAATTCCCGCACTATCTACGAATTCTGTAAAATTTGCATATTTCACTGAAGCGTTTACAGGATAGAGCAGTGCTCTTCAACCGGGGTGGTCGTACACCCTAGGGTGTACCAGAATTTGCAAAGGGTGTACCACTCGGATGGGGTGTACAGGGGTGTACCAGATCCGAATTACAATGAGCCGATGGCTAGCTATCACAAAGGCAGGTTTATGGGTCAGGACAGGTTGACGCACAGGTTAATGAGCATGCAGCACCGTAACTGCCACGCCCCAAACCCTCCAATTGGGGGGGGGGGTGAGCTCGAAGGGGGCCCCAAATTATTTCGTGAATTAACATAAATTATAGCGTATTTTTTTAAAATTTATGCAATTTTTTCCAAAATTCCAAGTTGGCAATTATGTTCATTATTTGATACTCTTACCCCAAGAACAAACACGCAACATTTATAGAAATGGACATATCGGCGTTGGCCATTAACACGTCACCACGCACCAAGATATATAATGATTTAGTACTTATTACATGCGACTCCAAGAAGTGTGCCAGAACGATCGGCAGCGCGAAAAGCTTGGCCGAAACGGACTGCCCTTACGCAGACCGAAAACTTCGTTATATATACCAAATAATAGGTTAAATTGTCCAGAGGCGCCTAAATGACTGGCGCCATATGTTCCTGTCTTGGCAATCTGAACCTCAGAAGACAAATACCATCCAGCAAGAAAAAAATATATGCCAGTGAAGAAATACCAATTTGAAATCGTGTGCGTCTTTTAGTTTAGTACGTTAGAGCAATTTTATATTTTTGATATATCAGACAGGAGGTCACGAAATAAAATCATGTAACGAAGTCATACCAACGGGTCCGCCCACCCGAAAATGTTTAATTATTATTTATGGGCCCTACAGTTTCCGGTAAATCTGATAACATGAGCAGAGAGGACAAGATATTGATAGCAATATATATGCAATGCAATCTTATTGGCCGATTGTATCATGAATTATCGAAAATTTTCGCGCTTCGAGCTGGCACACTAAACAGTGCAGCAAATTTCTCGACAAAAGCGAACACTGTGATGAGGGGTCGGTTTATCACCCTATGAGAACGCAAAACCCAAGTTATTGTGGGGGGGGCGGGGCTGACGAAGTGCTGTTTAGTTCCTGCCAACGGGTATACGCCCAAATATGTCTAATTATTATTGGGATGTCCTACAATTTTAAAACAGACTTCGCTCAGCTCTACCGGTAAATCTGATTACGTGAGCAGAGAGAGGATCAAAATTGATAGCAATATATATGTAATTCCCGATCATATTGCCCGATTACATTCTTGAATTACTGAAATTATTCGCGCTTCGCGCGCCTAGGCGGGAAAAGCGGTCTCACATAACGTACACCCAGTGGAGATGTGAAATAGCGTCAAAAAGCGGATAGCCAAGGGGGGTCTGGGGGGCGAAGCCCCCCATAAGTTAGGTTTATCACCCCATGGGGGCCCTAGGCCAACGATTTGGGGGGAGCTGACGAAGTGATGTTACGGCCCTGTGAGCATGGTACGATGTTATCTCAAGTGTAATACTGTACACCGTTTGATTGTGATGTCATAAGCACAAATCGCCCGTAATCATTTAGCCGTCGGCAATAGACCAATGGCTCCGTTTGGTGTTGGAAAGTATGCAGTTAACAAACATGTGTTCAGCTAGTCATTTGTCTTTTAGTGATTTTTGAGGAAACCGCCGCGATAGCTCAGACTTCTTGAATCGGTACTTCATACCCGACGTTAATAAATACCGCAATGAAAATAAAAAAGTGACGTAGCGAGCCAGGGTCGAAACAGCATCCATGATGAAATCGAAACCCTTTTGTTTTAAAATGCCGATGTTATGTCCAATATTTCGCCATACATTTGTAATTTAATATTTTGTTACTAGTGATGCAAATTAGCGACAATAGACTGTGTATAGCAACATAGGATCTGAGGTTACTGACATCTCATGCAGCCCATGTGCTTCTGTCGACTGTGTGTGGTGTGGGGCAGGCCTGATACGCAGTAGGCTGGTGCGCCTGCTATCATCGCTGATCTGAATTACCGCTTCTGCAGCAGTAGCTTTACCTATTCTCCCCCAATACTGTTACATTTAGGTTGATTATCGTTCGTAATGTCATGCTGTTTTGGGGCTGACACGAAATAAATTCCAATTTGCGTGACAGGCGGCCTAACTGGCGGCGAATAGACTCTGTGACCAAATACTATTTTATTCAAATCCAAATTTTTGACGGCAATAACTCCGCTTCTACTGGTTGGAATTGAACCAAATTTGAAGAACATCGTTTTTATAGACAACATAATACTTTCATCGGGTGAACAGAAAAATTTCAAATTTTTCGTTATTTATTTTTTCCGTAGCAATGCGGCTACTGGTTGGAATCGAACCAAATTGGGTGTGTAGGCTTAAATTAGGTAACCTAACAATTTTATCAAGTAGCCAGTACGATTTTAGAAAAAAAGTCATTTTTGAAGACCCCTAATGAACAGGGGTGTACGAGTTTTGAGCAAACGTTAAAAGGGTGTACCACTCCGAAAAAGGTTGAAGAGCACTGGGATAGAGCATATTGAGAGTCTTATATGAACGCCAACCGCCGAATTGCGCAGGTTCGCACACTGAAAACGAACTCGAACACACTCTTAGCGCTATGTCTATATCATCGATGCCTGAATCGACTCGGTAAACCCGTTAAAAGGAGGCATCAGCGTGGATCGGTGACATTATTTCCTAATATTTCTCCATAATGATTCTGTTATGAACAAAGGTGTTCGATTTTATAGGTTTAACAAATATTTCATTATGTTCCAGAGCTGTATGGCCACATGCCATCTCCTCGACCTCGAACTCAACCTCCAGCTCCACCTCCACCCCCACCTCTACCTCCACCTCTAAGAGGGATCGAACACAGCGGTAAGAATACAACGTAGGCTATACCTGGTAGGTTAAACTACGACTTGCTACTTTGTGGCTCACATTTTATAGGGCCCATGCAGGCTAATAGATATTGACATCTCCGAACTTCAAATGTACAAATCAGATGAGCAGTTGTTTGATACTAACTTCTCTCCATCCAGGAGATCTGTAACTTTCTCTAGAGCTGGAGCACTGATTTCTTTGTAATGGTCGTGACAAAATGGAGATAAAAATTAAGTTACAGGTTAAACTACTCCCTAGCAATGTATAAAGCTCAGTGGCTCTTAACCGGTGGTCCATGGAACACTAGAAGTTCCACGAGCCCTCTGGGGTTTCGCGGAGCTCATAAACTCAACTAAAACATACGATTTATGGTGATAGGCTCGTTTTAGTCATCGTTCATTGCAGGCAAGTACTACCAATCAGTCTTCTGATTGTGACTGCTGTGGGTGCTGCGTCATCTTGCAGTGGCGTACGCTGGTGAGGTGAGCGTTTGAAACCTAAACCGTGACCCACTGAAATGCCAAATCAATCTCCAATATTCATAAGCTCATTTGTAATTAGGTTGTTGGTATCACGTTGTTGCGTTTCGACTGAACTATACGATGAAGCTTTTCAAGGTGTAAACTCATATTTCTGAATTAGTATCTGAAGGGAACAACAGAAGTTGCAGTGATTTGCAATAACAACTCAATATAATGTTTTCGTTGTGTGTGAAAATCACATGCTAATGGTTTAATTGTTTTTGCACTGTGATGATCCACAGTTTAATTTGTACATCTGCAATCTATTAGATGTGTAGTCGGGTGCGTGTTGTTTTTATAACTCATCCAAAATTTGGGGTTCCGCGAAGGCGTGAAGATTAGCGTAAGTGTTCCGTGGGTTGCTCAAGGTTAAGAACCACTGATATATCTTGAATGTTAACATTGTAAACGACAATGTTAAACATCATATGTTGACCTGTTTTTTTGGTAGCATACAGCATATCTCACTTGAGCTAGTCTCAAAAGTCTCAGATTCTCTTACTCGTCGATTCACTAATGCAGTGGCTCCCAAACTGGGAGGCGCGCCCTCCTTTGAGGGCGTGAAAGCATCTGAAGAGGACCGCAATGCTATGGTCAACTAGAATTTATTTTGCGCTCCGACCTATTTACCTCGAGTTCGTAGTTATTGCTCTGTGTATATAGTCCAAATTTAATATTTGAGAATTCTCACATCAACATTCATAACAGTCCATGCCATTAAACTATTCATTGGTTTGCAGTTTGTGATATGTCGATAAGTGGCTCAAAATTTCTCATCATCATAAATCGGGACGTGTCTAAAAAGTTTCGAAAACCACTCCACTAAACGATCGAAAAAATAGAGAGGTTTTTGGCGCAAATCGCAGGTATTGTGATTATGTTAGTTAGAAAAGAATCCCTATTATTCGAAATTATCAGTTCGTCCGGAATAAGATGTGTATTTATGTATTCTATTCAAAATGTTTATTTTTAATGTATCAGATACTGTTGACGATGAGGAGTATTATCCCTTTTACGAATATCCTACTGCAGGAGAATTCCAACCTGACAATGGTGAGAATTTTAGTTATAGTCAAGCATTTTAGAATTTATTGGACGATTAAACCGAATATTTGTTCATTCTTGTATAAAATACGATTGATTTAACTCAACAAAGCACAATTCCGAACTTTCAGTAGCATTTTCAATAGACAACGTCAAAAGCTTATGCTTCCTAAGGATGGGTATATCCTATCACGACAATCTGAACCAGGGGGGCAACCTTTTCAGCCAACGGGCAAAATGAGATTTGGGAACCATTGCGTGGGCCACTTGAGTGTTTATGTTAATGTCACTTGCATATATTGCGGGTCGCCTCTGTATACCGTTGATCCCATTTGGCAAGCACGAGATTATTTGGCGCTTGGACGTATCAAAATCGAACATTTCGGTAAACATGCGTTTATCAATTTGTGCAAAGGTTTCATCATCGACGACCTTTCAGTGAATGCAGACGCCAAGTCATAATTCCGAATATAGTTCAACTTGATGTTGTATATTACGCCTATTTTTTATTTCTTATTTTCGGAAGAGGCACCAATACTAAAAGCAAGAAACTGAATAACCCTAAAACGAGTGAAGTGCTAAGACAAATATTAAGTCCTATAAATCTGCCACGAAGCATTCTATTTTATGGTCATATATACAAAGATCAAAAGAAAATTGTGGCCGGCAACGCCAATGCGTCGGAATTGAAATTGTAGTCATCAACATCCCAAATTTTCTGTTCAGGCTGATCAATTTTTAGGTTTGCCTTGCAAGTTCACAATAAATTACCTGGATAAGTTTTTGTTTTGATATTATAGCTATAATCGAGAATTACCTTGCGGGAGGCCATCAAAACCTTCTCGCGGGCCACATTTGGTCCGCGGAGTACTGGTTTGCCGCCCCTGATCTAAACCAACCCAAAGTAGGTCGTCAGTGCAAAAAGCAAACGTTAACGTCTATCATCTCTCTTATGCACGAAAAGTCACCTACCGGGTTTCGGGGGTAAGTCTTGACTGCTCAGAAAAATCCACGAATAATATACTGGAATGGTATATGGGGGATATCGATTTGAATGCGATTTATCATGTTCAGAATCGCCGTTTAAAATAAGCGATCCATCGCACTTAAGCCAAATTTCACAAAATCCAAGTCGCAATTGCAAAAATGCAGTGGCGGCTCGTCCTATAGGGCAACTGGGGCATTGCCCCACCCAAAATTCTGTTCAATAACAATTTAACCATTCATAGACGCACAGCAATCAATATATACCGAGATCACAGTGAAACCCGCGTTCTTCTTGTGCTTTCGCTTGCAAACGCCCATACATAGCGAAGTCTCTGCGAAAATCGAATTCTCTTCTGTGTTTTCGCTTTGTGAATGCCTAGCCGGGGCTTGCCCCGGTAGCGCTCATAACAAGCTTTCACTATCTATTCTCTCAAAGCCGCGCACAATAAAGAAACGGTGATTTACTCTCTCCTATTCGTAAAATGGCCGAGCAACCGGGGCAAATATGCCTACTCGCCCCTAAGGTGTGATGTAACAATCGTATCTATATCTGAACTCGGTTACCGTAATATGCGTTGAGTCGACCTTTGCTGGTATAGGTCGATTTTGACGGTGTTTCGCACCATGATAATTCTTGAAACTTGGTATGATATGTCGTGAAGGTAGTATTGAACACTGCTCCAAGTTTCAGGCTTGCTACTTAAAGATAATGGTAGTAATTCCGTTTCCGAAGTTCAGTGTGTGCTGATCTATCATGTACATAGTACAGCAAACAGATTTTACTCAAAAGCCGGTATTGGTCTCCATTGATTTTGACGATGTTCTATACCCAGATCGGTCATGACATTTGGCACGGTAAGTGTTAGTATCGACCGCTGTAACAAGTTTTAAGTTTGTCACTGAACTATGTGGGTGGTAATTTCGTTTCCAAAGTCGAGTAAGAGCTGACTCTTCATTTATCGCCAACAAATTTACGCAAAAGCCGTTATTGGTCTCTATTGATTTTAACGATGTTCCATACCTAGATCTGTCATGAGCTTTCACACGGTATGTCTTGATTTTAGTATCGAACGCGGTGCCAAGTCTTAAAGTTGACACTCAATGATTGAGGCAGTTATTTCGTTTTCGAGGTCGAGTATGGTAGAGATGCGCGCTGATCTGATACTTAGCCTACCTACGTCATTGCGGATCTCACGCAAAAGCCGGTGTCGGTCTGTGCTAATCTATAGTCTGCGTTCCATAACGAGATCGGTGATGATATTTCCAATGGTATATCTCGATGATCGCATGAAACAGCTAACCAAGATTCTCGGTTTGCATTCAAATATTCACATAATTTTATGTTCGCCAATGTCCATTTCACTGTGAAATTGTGGCCTTCAAACCATTTGCTTACAATCCCCTGTCAATTGCGATAGCTATTTCATTTTCGATGTCGGCTAACAGCTGATCATTCGATCAGCCTATTCCTCGATCTATTTTACTCAAAGTTCGGTGTTCGTCTGTTTGCATTGATTTTAACAGTGTACCATACCGGAATGGGTTATGAGATTGCGTATGCTACTTCCCGATGATTTCTTGTAACAGTATACTAAGTTACGGCTTTTATTCATGTATTTATTGATTAATATATTTTCCAACGGCGATTTCGCAGCAGACTTATAGACAGTAAGCCGTATGTGTTGTGTCACAGTCTCCAGTTTCAAGCCCAAAATGTCCTACGTTGTTCCGAGACCGAAGTTCCGAGGCTGCTGTCCTTAGTTCTTCAAAGACCATTCAAATTGATGTTCTGGATTCAATATAACAGGCCCAATCTATGAGATAACAATTGCGTATGTGTCCGAACTCGTTGACCTTTCCAGTTAGGCTTACGCAATCTCTCGAGTTCTAGTCATTGGAATTAGTCAGGTCAAGTCAAGTGCGAACATGAATCGTATTGAATCTTTATTCCGTACGTAGTTTACGCAGTTGCCTTTAGAGCGAAAATGAGAGGTCTAGAAGTTGTCAAGTCTATTGATCCAATCGTACGCCGGGTGCCTCCGCTTTGGTTGCCTATTATCACGTGGTCGTAACCAGAGATGGCCACAGTCCGGTTCAGGAGCCGGAGCAGGATTTCAATGTTTTTTTACCTGGCCGGACTGGATCCGGATTTCGAATTTGGGGTGACGGTCCGATTTTAGGGTCTATCGATTTGCGTAATCTATAACTCTACCATGAAATCAAAACGCATGCTACTAAGGATGACCTGATACTTGATTCGTGGCATAGGGACGATTCTTAGTTCACGTACATTTTGTAAAATAATCCTTTGATTAAAAATAAATGAATAAAGCATTTGTTACCACACTTCAAGTCACGGCTCACCGGCAAACCTCTCGCGGCACCTACGTTAAAATCACTGTTGTCGGGAAATTCATGTGACCATCATAAAGTTACTTTTTTACGTTGGAAAACGCCATTGTGACGTCATGTTGATAAAAGTCGCTCGCAGCCCTTGCCCCACCACTCGATATTGTCACGAGCCGCCACTGCAAAAATGCATCATAGTGAGAAGTTGATCGCAGGATCGTTTCCATTGATTACTACAAATCTGCGGACATCTTTTTTGTATGAAAGGACAGGGCAACCGATTGGCGGCATAATTAACATTCCTAAAACATTTGAGAATCGGGATTTAATATCTGAAAATTAAGATACCATCCCGCGTTTCTTATACTCACTCAATACCAGACTTGTACAAACTACCGAGCTAGTTAGTTGACAGTCAACTAACTACTGGTTTTTTGAGTAGTTCTAGTTGCGAATTTGGAAAAGTGATAAGTTTTAGTTCTAGTTCCCATTTAAAAAAGAAATTCAGTTGTGGAAAAACTGGAAAACACTTGTCGTCGTTTGGAGGGAATAGTGTACCAGTGTTATTGAGTGTGATGTTATTGCAGGCATTTCCAGCTCGGAGTCATCACTACTACCAGTGGCAATAGGCAAGTTTTGGGGCTCGGAACTCTTCCTATTTCAAACATTTAAATGTCATATATCCGATAATCTGAATCTTTGCTTCATTCCAATCGTAACATTGATTCATTTATACCGGGGATGGCAAACCTGCTTTATGCGAGAGCCTCATACTAAAGATCTTAGTTTCCAAAGAGCTCCAACACAAAAGTTCTAAAATACGAATTTATTACGTCACAATAAAATGTACGCTATCGAATAGAGTTTATTATTGTATGTTGATACGGGGCGTCGCCACCTGGGCTACAAGGTATTTTAAATCGGGCTGATATGTGGTCAAAGCAGTGTGTAGCACTTCCTTCAAGAGCTGCAGGGAATTTAAGGAAGATTTCACCTCGGTAGTTTTATTACTCCGTAAAACTGTCTTCGTTGGGTAACTCGCGGCAAAGTCTTGGTTTCGTAATTTCGCTTTAAGTTACTAGATTTGTAATTATTGAGCGGATCTCAACAGACATAGCACACTGAAAGCAAACTCTCTTCAAGCTTTACTTTCTTGTAATGATCTCTCGGTGACATTTTTGGCCAAACTTTGCAGTTATTGCGAGCCTTTAAAGTACAAATCGAAAGGCCGTATTCACCATTGTTAGCCCGACAATAATCGGAACGTGCGCTACCGTCAATAATTTATCGAGTTCATTATTGAACACGATGTTGTAACATTGATTGATGACCAATGAGACCAATGGGTTAGAGAGTTCAATTGCTAAGTTCGATCCCTGCTGTGACACCCTCCCCTAAAGTTTACAAAATTAAACCACAAGGAAAGAAACATCACGAAAGCAATACGCACAGCGTCAATATCTGATAAATGCATTAATGTATAACCAGGTTAAACATCCCTAGCCGACTGGCATTCATTGAAGAGCCGCAATCAAAGGCTAAAAGAGCCGCAGTTTGCCCCCCCCCCCCCGACTTATACATATTCGAGGATATGGCTTCTCCCTACTAACTAAAGAATAAATCGTTCGGAATACAATAGCAAAAGGAATTGATTTCGCAACAATATTTTTCGTGAATCAAGTTGAACATGATTAATCGCCCAAAACACGATTGCGTGCGTACTCAAATTGAATAATATTTACTTGAAATTGTCTTCATTAATGTAGAAATGTTTGACAAGATCTTGAAAATTTATCTCGCGTTACTGGCAATTTTATTTTTGCGATTGAATGGGACATAACGGGCTTCTAGATGCGCGCTCAGAACCTATATTTACTGAAATAATAGAAAGTCAGTAGGCCTATAACTCTACTATATAGTTGTATTTTAACCCTACAGGTGATGACTCCCCAGAAGACCTGTACGAGGCTGTCGAGGAGGACAGCGCAATCTATTCGGATCTTAATTGCAATTGAATACGAATCAGCGTCTCTACTTTCGAAATTACAGCGACCAGCTATGTGGCGTTCGAGGGATTCGCTCCCACCCACGTATTAAACATTTCGACAATCCTGGCCGTAAAATTAAATGTCCCACAGAAGTACAAATCCCTAGACATTACCAACGGCCGTCTTGATTTCGTAGCTAATGTAAGGTCCGACCAGAGTACCAGCGTCACCTTTGAATTTCCCTATTCTGTGTTTTTTGTTTTACTTTAACCGTGAATCCGGTTGAAAATTTGGAATGTGTGATCGGAAATTTGTAAATATGCATTTTGACAATGATGTGACGTCAAACTCCATCATCCGGTAACTTGTAATGGTCGAAATCTCAATTTGACCCATGGACACGTCACAGTATATTTCCTGTTCGTATTCTATATACGTGTATCAACTCTGTATCAATTTATGGAACTTTTAATAAATATATACCGAGATAGAATATACTGGTACCCTTCACTACCAGTTCGTCGGGGTCAACCCCAGTGTTTCTTCCTATACACGAGTGTTTGAGGTTTATCTTTGCTCCTCAGTGCCCATTAGGCATTACTCGGGCTACGCTGCGTTGACTCTGCGTATGCTTTGCGAAGACTACAATAGACTCAACAGTAAACACGGACGTTGTAGTTTAGATCGGTATTATTGAATATCCATTCGGGCATCAGCGAATCAGATGTTATACAGCAGTGCGAGGAATATTATTTGAAATACATTACTGCATAGCACAGTGATTCATATGCGCAACATGGGTCAGTCGGCCCGGGCCCGGGAGACGCTGGTGTGAGTCCCGGTGAGTGACAGTTTTCTGTTCTTGGTAAGGAGCGGAAACCCTGACCACTGATCTGAATGTTTAAGTCAGCGGTACCCAACCTTTTTGTTGTCACGGACCCCTTCACACAAAGGATTAATTCTGCAGACCCCTGTCAAACTTTAGTCACCCTTCGCAAAGCAGTTTTTCTGAGGGATATAAGTTCTTTCAAATGGACCTAAAGTGGCATGCCTAAATTTTTCAAACTTTATCTAAATGTGATTTCCTGAACTAAACAGCATGCTTTCCATTGCGCACTAGCCGAGGCCAATTTAACTGTAGTCAACATACGCTGTGGTAGATGTAGTATTTTAGCAGTGGCGGCTCGTCCTATAGGGCAACTGGGTCATTGCCCCACCTAAAATTATGTTCAATAACAATTCTTTACCATTTAAAGACGCACACCAATCTATATATACCGAAATCACAGCGAAAATGGTATTCTTTTTGTCCTTTCGTTTGCAAATGCGAAGTCTCTGCGAAAATCGAATTCTCTTCTGTGTTTTCACTTTGCGAATGCCTAGCCGGGGCATGCCCCGGTAGCGCTCATAACAAGCTTTCACTGTCTATTCTCTCAAAGCCGCGCACAATAAAGAAACGGCGATTTACTCTCTCCTATTCATAAAATGACCGAGCTACCGGGGCACAATAGCTCTGTGCCCCTAAGGTGTGATGTAACAATCGTATCTATGGCTGAACTCGGTTACCGTCATATAGTCGACCTTCGCTGGTATGGGTCGATTTTCATGGTGTTTCACACCATGAAAATTCTAGAAACTTGGTATGTCATGTCGTGATGGTGGTATTTAACACTGCCCCAAGTTACAGGGTTTCTACTTAAAGTTTAGGGTAGTAATTTTGTTTCCGAAGTTGAGTGTGTGCTGATCCGTCATGTATCGCAAACAGATTTTACTCAAAAGCCGGTATTGGTATCTATTGATTTTGACGATGTTCAATAGGTGAGATCGGTTATGACATTTGGCACGGTAAGTCTTAATGTTAGTATCGAACGCTGCACCAAGTTTTATGTTTGTCACTGAACTGTGTTAGTGGTAATTTCGTTTCCTAATTCGAGTGAGAGCTGACTCGTCATGTATCGCTAACAGATTATACGCAAAGCCGGTATTGGTCTCTATTGATTTTAACGATGCTCCTTACCTAGATCCGTCATCAGCTTTTGCACAGTATGTCTTGATTTTAGTATCGAACGCTGTGCCTAGTCACAAGGTTGACAGTCAATGATTAGGGCAGTAATTTCGATTTCAAGGTCGAGTATGGTAGAGATGTGTTCCGATCTGACACTTTAGCCTACAACGCATTGCGGATTTCACGCAAAAACCGGTGTATCTGCGGTAACGTTAACTGAGATGATGATATCATTCTCAGTTTGCATTCAAATATTTTCACTTTGATATTATATTCTCCAATGTCAATTTCACCGTGTAATTGTGGCCTTCAAGCAGTAGTGGCTTTTGGGGTGGGCGAGGTGGGTGGTCGCCCGGCCCCCCTGGTCGAAGGCCCCCCTCTTTGGTTTTACCGCTTTTTTCAAGGGTTGTGGCGAATAGAAGCGGAAATCCTTGTACCAATCAAGAAGATGATTCCGTCCATATGAGTAAATCATCAAATCTCCGCATTTATTATTAAGTCCAATATCACGACAATCATGAAGTCTTCGCATGCCTGTTAAGCTGGTAGGCGAAAGGGTGGTCTGGGGGCGGAGCCCCCCAGAAGCTGCGATTACATAGCCTACTTATAGGCCCCCCCGGAAGTCTCGACCAGGGCCCCCCCAATCGTAGGGCAACCACTGCCTTCAAGCCATTTGCTTACAACCCCCGGTCAAGCGCGATAGTTATTTCGTTTTCGATGGCGACTAAGAGCTGATCACTTGATCAGCCTGTTCCTCAGTGAATTTTGCGCAAAATTCGGTGTTGGTCTGTTCGCATTAATTTTGACAGTGTACCATGCCGAAAAGGGCCATGAGGTCACTTCTCGATGATGTCATGTAACAGTGTACTAAGTTTAAGGCTTTCATCCACGTATTTATTCGGTGAAATATTTTCCAATTGCGATTTCACAGCAGACCCATAGACAGTAATAAAGCCGTATGTGTCGTGTTACGGTCTCCAGTTTCAAGGCCAAAATCCCCTATGCTGAACCGAGACCGAATTTCTGAGGCTGCTATTCTTAGTTCTTCGGAATTATGTTTTGGATTCAATATGACAGGCCCAATCTATGAGATACCAATTGCGTATGTCCGAACTCGTTGACCTTTCCAAATAGGCTTACGCTATCTCTCGAGGAAAAGTCATTTCCATTTCTGCAGATAATTAGTCAGGTCTAGTGCGAACATGAACCGTGTTGAATCTTTGTTCCGTACGCCCTTCACGCAGTTACCACACTTCAAGTCACCGCTCACAGGCGGACCTCTCGTGGCACATACGTTAAAATCACTGTTGCCGGGAAATTCCTGTTACCGTACCATCATTAAGTTACTTGTTTACGTTGGAAAACGCCATTGTGACGTCATCTTGATAAAAAGTCGTTGCAGCTCTTGCCCCACCACCCGATATTGTCACGAGCCGCCAATGTATTTTAGTGTAAGGACCATGTACGGTACACACTGTAGGCGAAGGGTGTCAAACTCAACTTGCATCGTTGGCTGGATTTAAACCTTCAGATCGCTCGCGGGCCGCACCAGTCAAATGATTTCAAAATTTTACCTCAAAATCCATGTCCTTGCTTTTCTTTATAATTCTTTATTATTGGGCCTTTATAAAGCCTACCATTCTAGCTACGCCGATATTCGAAAACAGTGGAATTTTTTTCGAGATATGAAATATCCCTAATTTTTTGAAAAATTCAATTTTTCACCCCCCTCTGTTGTCAAGACAAGGAATTCTGATGTAATAAACACTGTTTTACCGGCAATAATAAAGCTTTAATTAGCAAACAAGCATTCTATGTTAGATTCATACAAATTTGAGTTGTCTTTATTGAAGTTTTATGCCCCGGAATTAAAAATAGGCGTGCAAAAGAGCAACCATAATAAAATTGAATGATACATTATGCTGACGAACATGTGGATAGGACAGTAACAAGGTATTAGCTGAATTACAGCAGTTCCAACAAGTATAGGACTCCGTAGATCCAATTAAAATTTTTAATTGATAATGGCAAATTAAAAAACAAAATTTTTCAATTTTTCTGCCAACCCCATGAAATTGTTGAGCTGTCTTCAAAGACGATGCAAAACAAATTTGACTCAATTCCAACCAGTAGAAGCGGAGCTATTTGAGTTTTTCGTTGAAAATTTTCGGATTATCCTTGATTGGTGGATAATACGAGGATTATCATCGAAAAACTGAAATAACTCCACTTCTACTGCTTGGAATTGAGTCAAATTTGTTTTGCATCGTCTTTGAAGACAGTTCAACAATTTCATGGGGTTGGCAGAAAAATTGAAAAATTTAATTTTTTAATTTTCCATTATCAATTAAAAATTTTAATTGGATCTGCGTAGTCCTACACTTGTTAGAATTGAACCAAATTTGGTGTGCAGCGTTTTTTACGGTAACCTGACAATTTAATCAGTGAACGGCTGGAATCCGGAAAAAAAAGTTATTTTTGAACAGCCCTAATGTGCATAGTCATTCCAATGAAGTGCAGAAATTCTGAAGACAAGGACTTGGGCAGGGCCAGTTCAGAAACAGTAAAAAACAGCTTTCATAAAATATGACCTCTTCACTTATAAGCTTAAAAATTCTCTTTTGAGGGACTTTCTTTTACGAACAGCATCTGGAATTTCTCTTTTCCAACTCCATCAATAGTCGGCTATCATACGAAAATCCAGGTACAGGTGGCGACGGTGTCCTTGTCCTTGTTCGTACCGGATTTTTACTGGTGTGGGAAATAAATGAATCCATAAATCCCACCGGCCTTGAAAACGTGCCTCTATAATTTGAATATCTTGGCTGAAACGTTCACCCTGTTCTTTACTAACTTTCCCAAGGTTTTGTCTAATCTCATCCGCATGGCTCTTCAAATCGTTAAATTTGATGCTCTTCTTGCATTCCAAAACTTCATAACTAAGCAGTAGCTCCCTTGAGAGATCTTTATAATTTTCTGCTTTTCTGTTTCCCAAAAAACAGCACCGAAAGCATTCCAAGCTCAAGTCTCGAATGGCAACATTGATTGTACAAGATTTTAATCATTTAACAATTGCCTAATTTGAGGTCCATTGAAAATCCCAGTTCTTTTATCTTTTCACTGAGACCAGAAAAAGCATAACATATATCATTTAAAACACCCCCCTTCACAATCCAAAGCTTTTACATATTGTTTCATGAGACCAAGTTTGATGTGAAGAGGAGGCAAGAGGATCTTTTTTATATCAACAAACTGATCACGTATGATATTTTTGTCTCCCGGCGTCAAGGTGAACCTTGGAGGTCTCTCATCCATGTTCCAGTGGGCAGTGGTGATCCTTGACCCTGCTGTCCCGGTAGCATAGAAAACATGGATATTCGGTGTAGCCACTTTGTTGCCCCAGCAAAAAGTTCACCATTTTCAAATCTAGACAGATGAGCCAGCCATGGTCATGCTACTATACAACTTTTCGAGAATGGTTTTGATGTTCTGATAATCTTCTTTCATTGTTCATTGCGATAAAATGTCACGCTTGTACCAGCTTTGTTATTTGCTCTTTTGCCAGCTTGTTTTTTATTCCAAGACATGAAATTTTATTAGATACAACACAAATTTGTTTGAATATAATATAGAATGCTTGTTTGCTAATTAAAGCTGGATTATTGCAGATAAAACAGTGTTTATTGCATCAGATTTCCTTGTTTTGAAAACAGAGGGGGTCAAAAATAGATTATTTTTTTTCAAATTAGGGATATTTCATATCTCAAAAACGTGATGTGATGGAGAAAATCTGAGGCCATTTTCGGAATCAGCGCCCCAAAATTAGCCAAAATCAATTGTCAAAACCCAAACCTGAAAAAAAAGTTGAAATTTGTAGACCAGTGTGATATTAGTTGTTATATTTATATGTCCCCTTTGTCTTAGTGCAGGGGCGGGCAACATACAGCCCGCGGGCCGGATTTGACCCGCGAGGGGATCTTGTCAGGCCCGCGAACTGTTTTCCGTCTGACATGATAATGTGGCCGGCGGCCCCAGTCTGCCAGATTCCCCACTACTTACTTACTAGGACCAATTTTAGTGACTGTATGTCATTATATACGCGTATGCGCACTGCATCGTGCGAGAGTGGAGCTTACGCGTAAGTTCGTCGAAGCGAGAAGACTTGCATTATCGGCATTTACGATGTAGGCTACTCAACCCTAATGTCGTTTGTGGTAATCATGGTGTTTGTCGACTACAATGGTCATTTACATGAGGCTGATATTTCTTAATTTTGATTCCGTAACTGCCGACATGTAGCACCTAGCACGGCACACTTATTCTAGGCTTTTGTAAGACACCGCTTATTTTCCAGTACAGGGCCGTAACAGCACTTCGTCAGGCCCCCGCCAAAACGTTGGTGTTGGGCTCCCCATATTAGGGATGGTGTGAACGTGAGGTTCACGTTCGCGTTCTGTGTGTGAACCTCAGATTTTCGAGGTTCACGTTCACAAACGAACCTTGGTAGGTTCTGCACTGTGAACCTTTTTCATTGATTACCATGGCGCTGGCAGCATTTTAAAAAATCAACACCAAGCGGGCATGCACCTTGCCAATCTCAAAAATTTTACATGCTTTCTTACAAAAGTTTACTCCATATATCCAGCTTTCCGTTTGTGAATATTTAGTGACTTTTTGCTGTGAGCTTGACCCGCAAGCACACAGCACCAAGAACGAAATACACCACATGTAGGTAGTCGCCGAATGCTGCTTATTCAATCAATCAATGAAATTGATATCGTTGCCTGATGTAAAAAATCTTTCAGGCGTTCGGGGTCGATCTTGATTTCATATCTATATTGAATCATAAAAACCAAATCCGTGCGATTGGGGTGTTGACTATACTGCCGTATAACTTGTTAATAGGGTAATATCGGTGGCAAGTAAAGAAACCCGTTTTACACTCTGCTCAATATCAACGTAGCATTTGGCGACGTTTACAATGTCGATATATACTTCAGCATTGTGTCATTATGTGACCCGAGTCGTCGCTAGGTATCGGGTACATTAATATAGGCTATCACTTCACTGAAACGTAGGGTTGGAATTAGCAATATGACGTCACGTGACGTCATGAGGTTCACGTTCGTGTTCACACAGAACCTTTCAAAAAGGTTCGCGTTCACACGAACCTGAACCTTTCGGAGGTTCACACCAGCCCTACCCCATATAATGATGAACCGAATTTCTGTTCTCGCCTAACGCGCGAAAAGCGAAAATTTTGTATTATTCTTGATTGAATCGGTTAATATGGTCGCAGATTGCATATATATCGCTATCAATTGTCATCCTCTCTCTGCTCACGTAATCTGATTTACTGGTAGAGCTGAGTGAGGCATGTTTGAAATGGTAGGACCCCTCAATAATAATTAAACATCTTCGGGCGTATACCCGTTGGCAGGAACGAAACAGCACTTCGTCAGGCCCCTCCAAAAAACTTGGGTCTTGGGCGTCCATAGGGTGATAAACCTAACACCAATCACGTTGTTCACTTTTGACACGAAATGAGTCGTACTGTCTAGTGAGCCAGCGCCAAGCGCGAAAATTTTCAATTATCCATGATAAAATCAGTCAATAAGATCAGGAATTGCATATATATTGATATCAATCTACTGTCCTCTCTGCTCACGTAATCAGATTTACCGGTAGAGCTGAGTGAGGTGTCTTGGAAAATGTAGGGCCCGTTGGTATGACTCCGTAAGATGATATTATTTTGTCACCTCCTGTCTGCTATATCAAAAAATATATAGAATCGCCCAAACGTAGGCTTCTAAACTAAAAGACGCACCCGATTTCAAATTGGTATTTCTTCACTGGCATATACTTTTCCCTGCGGGATGGTATTGGTCTTGTGAGGTTCAGATTGCCAAGGCAAGAGCATTCGGCGCCAGTCATGTAGGCGTCTATGGACGAATAAACATATGTGTATTTTGTATATATAACGAGGTTTTCGGTCAGCATAAGGGTAGTCCTTTTCGGCCAAGGTTTTCTCGCTGCCGATCATTCTGGCACACTTCTTGGAGTCCAATGTTACATGGCCTAAAACTTGATAAGTCTTGGTGCATCGTGGCGTGGTAATGGCCAATGCCGATATGCCCATTTATATAAATCTTCCGTATTTTTTCTTGGGGGGAAGAGTACCCCAAAATCAATATATTTATTTGGCAACTCGAAATCGGGCGGAGCGCAAAAATTTTTTGAAAAAGTTGGATAACTTTTTGAAAAAAATTGTCTATAATTTATGCTAATTCGCGAACTAATTTTGGGCCCTCTTCGAGCTCGCCCCCCCCCCAATTGGGGGGTTTGGGGTGCGGCAGTTACGGTCCTATGCCAGTGGTTGCCAACTCAAAACGGGTCGCGGGCCACTATTTTAATTTCGTAGAGGACGAAGGCCGCCGCATGAATTCAATATCGAGATTGGCCACTCATGAACAACAACTCTATCTCGTCATCTACTCAACCCTAATGAATTGATATCTTTGTAAATTTGGGGTACTGGACTTATCGGACGCCTTGAAATCTTAATTAATTGATCTTAATTGATCAGAGAGAACCATGCAGACATGGTGGCGCCTTTATGACAACGCTATTCTCAAATCCACATTGTCTTCGTCGTTATCGGCGAGAAATGGCTGTGAAGTGACATTGCTGTCGTTAAAATACATTCATTAAATACGGTTTATTCCTTGAATATGTAATGTATCGATTCAGCAATCCGGCCCGACAAGTAGCCTACCTAATTTTTCTATATCGGGCCCGCCGAATGGAGAAGTTGCCCACCCCTGTCTTAGTGGTATTCTTGCGTCAACCCTGCGTATGCGTTGAGAAGAATACACGAGATTTAATTGTAAACGCGGGCGTTGTAATTTGCTTCATTATTATTAACGAGTTTCTCTAGGGACCAGAGACCTTTTGAATTATATGTCCGCGTAACTATTATAATCTGCATGTAACCTGCATTTAGCCCTTTCGCTTCTGTATTTGGGTCCATTTTCCATAAAACTCTAAACATGCACTTATTTGCTGTCTCGGAATTGGATGCCAATGTTAGCGACTTGCTCCTAATGGTGACTGGAGGGAAACCACTAACACCTCTGGCGGGCGGATATATAGTGGCCAATTAACGTAATACACAGTGCTTAGTAATGTGCTGGAAGATACACACATTTTTCAATTTAAATTTGCTTTTCGGAGTACAGAACTTCAATATTGCATCAAATAATACGTTCATATTGCAAATTTATTCGACTCGAAGCTTTTCGACTGACCCTCTTCAGGAGTGACCGCCCGTAAATGAGGTTAACCAAGTTCGAAATATAGAAAGAATTTTGTCGTTGTGACGACTATGTGTACTTGTCATTATTACGTCACAACGACAAAATTCTTTCTATATTTCGAACTTGGTTAACCTCATTTACTGGCGGTCACTCCTGAAGAGGGTCAGTCGAAAAGCTTCGAGTCGAATAAATTTGCAATATTAACGTATTGTTTGCTGCAATTTTTCAATTTACTTAGAATTGCTTCGCGGGCCGGATGCGGCCCACGGGCCGTGTGTTTGACACCCCTGTTGTAGGCAATCAGCATCGATTCACCTTGCTGCATAGCGCTACAGTTCATTGTCACGTGCTTGAGCTTGAGACATGTTCATTTAAAGAGAGATATGAGAGTAAAATATCGCTCTTCGTCTTTTCACAGAAAATAGCGGACCCCCAAATGCTTTATCACGGACTGTCAAGGGTTAAGTGGTGCCAGGCTGGGAACCACTGGTCTAAGTGAAGAAATCCAACTGAGCACAGATAAACGGCGGGAGTGATTGGTATCCCGTCGCAATAATCAGTACCGAAAAAGCAGACCCTGGTTTTAAAAAGACATTGCTGACTGCTAGTGTAGCCTAAATGTTATATTACACGGGGAAACACAATTCATGTTGCCTCTTGATTCAACAATTGTTATCGTCCAACTTTCGGGCACTGAATCCAAAATGACTTTCATCTCTATCACGTCTAGTTTTGGAGTCACCACTTTCCCCATAACCTCCAAAAAGTAGGCTACCACATTTTAAATACTGCCATTATTGTTTTGAACGTTTCATGAGCTACAACCAAACAAAAATAACTCAGCGGTCTTCAAATAAACATTTGTACTGCAATATTTCTCTAATTCAAACGGAGATTACCACTGTATGACAGATAAAGTGCGAGTTGGTACAAGTTCAAGCAGATAGCCCGTCATTCTATGGGTTGTCTTGCTTGACACTGCCGCAATTATCAGGTAACATATTTAAGTTCCTACTTTCCTATTAATATCTTCCCAACATTACCCGACATTCCCGACATCATGGTGGATACTTTTTACTTGCTCGTCGCTGAACATACCAAGGTTTTCCGCAGAATTAGAAGTATGACTTTTCGAAAAATATGCATTTTGATTCTCATACCATGCTGTGGACCGGTTCGTTGTCGCTTTCAATACATTTCGGATAATTTCAATGTCAATCTCTGCCGTGTAATCTAAAGAAATCCCATGACAAATGATAATCACGCATTTACTCCAATTCTGAGATTGACCCACTCAAACGCCAATTCTTGATGCGCAGTTGAATTAGTCATCCATCAGATGCACCAGTAGTAATATTTTGCATAAATTAACTGACATAAATCAGCTTTGTGATGGTCCGAAAATGTAAAAAACTTGATGTCTTCGGTAACTGCAACCGCAATTTTCAGTAGCATTTGGTTCGGTTTTAAAGTACGTGGAATCGGAGTGAAAACCAGAGCTTTTTAACCCACTCCGGCTCCGACTTCAGCCAGTAGCCTATGTGCTTCCACAACTCCGACTCCAAGGAGTGCTGCAGGTTTTTGTGACTCAGACTCCGACTGCAAGAAGAGAAAATTTATCGAAACTCCGACTCCGCTGCCCGGCTGCAGACATGATCAACCCACACCATTCCCACAAACTGCATTGATATCGGCATGATCGAAAAAGGCCTAAAATGGTAGGCTACATATTTGAACTTTCACATCTTACATACTGACATGATTTCGTAATGAGCTATACTCGAAAATTCAACTCGAATCGAATCGTAATTCAGAATCGAAACACTCAGGTAATGGATTTTGCCCGGCTCTACTATCGACATCATTTTGTGACAGTATAGGGCTAGGAGCAAGTCTGAGATGTGAGGACGACTGCATTGCACTTGCATGAATCAATTGTTTTATATTGCTTTGATTATATGATATCTACACCACATTCTACCAGTGTTGGGATGACTCGAGTCATGACTTGACTCGAGTCAGACTCGAGTCATCTTTTTCGTATGACTTGACTTGACTCGAGTCACTTTGCTAAAATGACTTGACTTGACTTGACTCGGCGTATCAGAAATGTGGATTGACTCGTGACTCGGAGCTTAATTCACGAGTCAATTTCAAGTCATCAAGTAATCGGTGCCGATAAAAATCTGTATCTGTAATATGTTTGGATTTTCGCAAAACGCTGGTGTAACCCATGAGACTGCGACCACATTCAATGATCGTGCGTTTTACTGGGCCTCAATTGTTCTCTCACAAATAAATTGACCGCAAACGAAGGAATCGAAGCTTATGGCTTACGTTGTCGTAAACTAGTAGTACAAGTAATTGAATGGCAAAATGTATTTTTCTATTCTCACCTTAAGCAAACCTCTTGTTTTATTGAAATTGAATTCGAATATGTTTATATAGTCCCCAACCATTGGTGCAGGCTCGAATTGTATCATGGGTAATGTATTGCGTCTTATCAATTCGTTCTCAATCAATTCTCTATTCTCTATTTTGGCTGGTAACTATCAACTTAAGCTATGTAATTACTTACGTAGTTTATCAGTTCTACATACATGTGAGTGATACAGCGCCTTCCTGCGTGTATATTCAACTTTATATTCGTTTAGCGGTTGAGAATCAATGACCACTTAATATGTATTTCAGACAGCTAGCAAAATGCAATGACGTAATCATGCCTCGATCATACTTCGAAAAGGCAACTTGACTTGAATTGTGACTTGACTCGTGACTTGACTTGACTTGACTCGACTTGACTCGAGTCACCTCCAAAAATCGAGTGACTTGACTTGACTCGAGTCACCTTTTAAAATCGATTGACTTGACTTGACTCGAGTCAAAATGTGCAATGACTCGAAATGACTCGTGACTCGAAGGTAGTGACTTGATCCCAACACTGCATTCTACCACATCGTTCTAATACTAATTATCACATAGATAGCGTTATGGAGAATTTACAGAACTTTCGAAACTCAGATGAGAGTATAGTCAAGGCTGATATAAATAGAACCGAATATGGAAACATTGTTAGACATCGTGCAATATAAGCAGCTGTCAATCAGAAAAGTATTCTTTAACTATTTTCTAACACGGATAGGTGCGAAGCATCAAAGCAATGGATACGGTGTTTAATGAGGAACTATGTTCTACTTAGGCCTATTTTTATAACCATGAGAACCAGGTTACTTTGTGACATTGTCTAGAATAGTGGTTCTCAACCGGAGGGGTCCGCGAAGCCTCAAAATAGTTGATAATCTGATTTGTATTTTTTCAATTCGGAAAATCACGAGACAGTTTCGCTTCATTATTAGTAAAACTCAAGAGCTCACATCAACAGAATGGCCATCTGAGAAGAAATGTCCTACTGTGCAGACTCATTCTAATTGCTAAATTGCCAATAGCGTAGGCCTACTGATACTAACATTATGCTGATAAGAGATGTTTTGTTGGCGATTGTGGAAAAAAAATTGGATGAGTGAGGTCAATCACCGTGACTTGAAATGTTTACAAAAATCCATGTTTCCATAGTAACTTCAAGATAAGCTGCTAGATAGATATGACCGGGATGGAAGTTATATAATCATTAAAAAATATTTGTCAATTTTGGTGCCATATTTGTTGCGATCATACCCAAATGTGTCGTCGGAAGCGTCACGCGTTATCATTACATTCGCCACCACATATATTTGTGGAAATGGATTTCGGCACTTGAAGGCGCGGATTTTAAAAACACGACAACGTATTTCAAGAAATGCAGTTGCAGGATTCGCTTTGAAATGATAGAAATCAACCCAATTTCTACACGAATAGCATATGCTCTTATTTTCAAGAAAAGTCATTTTGTTGTTGTTCATCACTGAGCCTACAGTTATCATTTGCACGAGACAGATGACGATTGCACGAATATTGAGCTAAATTTGAACTCAAACTTTTGGGGGGTCCGCGGGGGTCCGTGGCGGTTCGAAAGGGGTCCGCGAAGACAAAAAGGTTGAGAACCACTGGTCTAGAACGTGTTTGTTACCAAATGCAAATCGTAATCCTTCAGGGCTTCAATGGGTATCTCAATAATTTTCTGATATTTATCAGAGAGGTTTTGTTTCCAAATCATGGATTTTTACCGATTGAGATGACATTGCTGCTAGCATCTTATCAAGTGGACATAGTGAGCCAATATTCATCAAACACCCGACATAATGCGAATTATATGGGTGTGTTGTGGCTGTATGGACCATTATTTTCAAAATTAATACAATTTGTCTTCACGCAAACTAATACTTCTCATTGGTTCGAACCGTCTCCAAAACATACGGGTTTAAAATGGAAACAGAAACCAGGTTTCTATGGTATCGACACGTTCACGGTTATGTAAGCTAATTCGGCTAATGAAACCGGATTTATTGCAATTCCGGATTTATCTATTTCCGAATATACGACTCCATTTATTATTATCGTAACTCTGGAAAAATCATTTATGACTAGCTCCTAACGTTCTTGCTTCATTACCTGAATTACATTGGAAGATTTTCAATGTTTGTCAATTAGATAGGAACTTTACTTCTGGCACCATGATTGCATATTTGCAGAGAAAATCCTCATAATGCGTTGCTGGAAGCATCAAAATTAGGCACCCCAAGGAATTGTATGTTTAGTCCTGTTTATGCATAGATGATGATCAGTAACGATATATTTCTACTATATTTCGAAGTATAGCCTACTCCAGGGATGTCAAACTCAACTAGGGTCGCGGGCTGGATTCAAACATTCAGATCGCTTGCGGCCGGACCAGTCAAATGATTCCATAATTTCACCTCGAAATCCTTGTTTTTCACGTGAATGCTTTATTATAGAACAATATATTATATTAACCACAGGGGTTCTATTAATATTATATTCTTTATTCACAACAAAACTGGTGAATGCACACATAATCCGGGGAGCAACCTGCCCCCAAAGGAAAATGGCGAGACTGGAGTAAATTTTTAAAATTTCAGTAATACAGTCAAATTGGTATTCCTATGCAATACATGAAGAGGTCAGATTACAGGATTGCAGTAGACGAAGAATTGGCAAGGGTTACAGAGCAGAGGCAGAGATGATGGAAAATGAAGAATCGAAATTACAGAAATTATCCTGTGATTCACTAGTGTAATTTTAGTCCAGTGGTGCATTTTAGGCCTTCCGAAGAATATGCACAGTGCCCAATAAAGTGATCTTTTGGATCATGTCGAATCGAACGTTACCCGGAATCTGTTGGATATGTCTCATGAGTTTTTTGCTTACGACACCTGTAGCGTCAATGACTATCGGTACAATGTTTATTTTGCATCGCCACAATTTCTCACATTTCATTTTGAAGTCTGCGTATTTCGATTGTTTTTCTGATTCTTTTTGCAGCATATTGTGATCAGATGAGACGGCCAGTTCAGTGAATAAGCATTCTCTTTTCCTCTTTAGTTCGATTACCATATCCGGGCGGTTGCTCCTGATTTCGCGGTCAGTTATAACTGATAGGCCTATATCCCAAAGAATTTTTACTTGATCGTTTTCTGTCACTGGTGCTGGGCTGTAATCATCAGTGTTGAGATCAAGTCACTACCTTCGAGTCACGAGTCATTGCACATTTTGACTCGAGTCAAGTCAAGTCACTCGTTTCTTGGAGGTGACTGGAGTCAAGTCAAGCCAAGTCACGAGTCAAGTCACAATTCAAGTAAAGTTGAATTTTCGAAGTCTGAGTGATGATTCAAAGTCATTACATTTTGCTAGCTGTGTGAAAGACAGATTAATTGGCCATTTATTTTTAATTAAATGACGAATATAAAGTTAAATATACATGCAAAAACGCGTTGTATCGCTGACGCACATGTAGGACTGCTAATAAAATAGTGCGTAACTGCACAGTGTACAGCTACATGCTACAGTCAGTTATTATCAGCCAAAATCTAGAACCGAATACCAAGCGTCGAGAAGTTGAAACAAATTGATATGGCACAATAGCCTACACCACACCACCCATCTACACAAACATATCCGTGAGAATATAAATGCACAACTATAGTTGTTCGGTTTAAATCATACAAGAGGGTTGGTAAAGGTGAGCACTGCGCAACTTAAGCATTGATCCGTCTAAGAAACAGATAAACACATTGATATTAGATTAATCTACTACTGCAACGGGAATGTAAGCTGTGATAGTTTCGTTTGCGGTCAATTTATTTGTGATGTAGCAATGAGGATCAGTGTAACGTACAATCAATGAATGACTGGTTGGTCTCACAAGTGAAACCGGCGAATCTCGAACAATCCGAACATACACAAGACACAGTGATTTAATCGACACCGTTTACTTGATGACTTGAAATTGACTCGTAAATTTTGTAAAGTGTCACGAGTCAATGCACATTTCTGAAGCGCCCAGTCAAGTCAAGTCAAGTCATTTTTCTAAAGTGACTCGAGTCATGTCAAGTCATACGAAAAAGTAGTTGACATGAGGTACATGAAAAAAGCCTGATTTGGCCAGGTTGAAAACAGTCTAGTACCTGCAATGACATAATTCAACGCTTGGCGGTTTGGGGTTGCATATTGGGCATGCAGGAAGCACGTTGGAATGAAAAATCTTTCTCAATAGGCTTTTTTTCATCATACCTTTGTATGATTTTTCAATTAAGCTTGAATAGATATTGATGACAATGCCAGCAGTGGATTTCGAATCAAGCATATTCGAGACGAATTGAGTCACACCTTCGTATGCTTCAGTTTGTCTTCCATTGATTGATGCAATATAAACTACGTCAAGGTCGACTAATCCGGTTAAGCGAGTCAAATTTTAATACCATTTGTAGGCCTACAGACATCAATGCATGTAGATATGCAGGTACATTTGTTCACATACACAAGATACCAATGTGATGAAAGCGAATGACGCTCAGGAGTTGTGATCTTGATCAGTAGTTTTCAACCACAAGATCGTGTCCAGTTTCTTTTTATTCCGTCAAATATATTGGAATTTTTTGAATCTCAATTTCAAAGTGCAAGAAATGGAATTATTTTCCATATATCAGGAAAATGACTCAATAAATCTAGAACCCTAGCTATTCCTGTATGAAACTGCTTCAAATTAGCCAACAACATGCTGGAAGTTGCTTAAATTGCTCACAAGCAGCCCAAAACCAATGTAGCTGTAAGAAGACATCTAAAAATTAACCGTTCACAAAAATTGTTGTTGATAAGAATGAGAACCTTTCAGTGGTTCACACCGTCCCTATAAATAGCTGGTTCGTGGTACAGAACTTGAATATAGCTTTCAATACAATATCCATTGTATAATAATATTTATTAACTCGAAGACTTTTCGGGTGCCTCTTTTCAAGAGTTAACGGCACACTAAAGGGATTTAAACAGATTTAAAAGCAAAACCAAAAAGGCAGAGTATGACGCAACAATCAAAATCACAGACCATGAAATTCGCATTGTACCAATGGCAACAATAACAAACAAGAAGTATACGGACATACGGTACTATAGTAGCAACGCAATTCGTAAATAAACAGTTACACGCACGAAACACATGCACTAATGAGAAATTGGTAGGTTATAGAGGAAATCTTTTTGTCTACATAAAATAGGTTTGTTCAACTGAATAATAGTAGACTCCAGCACTTTTAGATGAAACAAAGACCTACCACGCGCAATGACAGTGAACATATTGTCATCATAGTGCTGTGCACAGGCGAGGTTTTCACTCAAATGCTGACCGATTGACGAAGCATATGCTTGGTAATCGTCATAGCAGTCTGTTTTGGCAGCCAATTTGCACTGAAGTGCAAGCTCCGTGCGAGTATTTGCGCATGTTTTTGACCGAATCAATTTTGGGATATGCTGCTTAATACGCTCAAACAATCTTTGAGATGTACGTCCTACATACCTACTATCACAGTGGCACTTGTATTGATAAACAACATTACTTGCATTAAAGGCAGGAAGTACATCTTTTCGAGGGCTGGGCAACAAGGGTTTCGTTGTGTACACCACATGCGTGTTTACGCTGTAATAACAACGGTGAACAGCCGATTTAATGAGTTTTTCAAAACGGTTAGACACGTTACCTAGCCAAGGTAAGTGTAAAAATGCCGGGCATTTTTCTGGTCCGTATTTGGGAGCTATATCCGATTTTTTCAAAACCCTAGAGATGGAGCATTTTAATATGTGGTCTCGATAGCCATTTTTGGACAGAATCAAGTGGATATCATCCAATTCGCGTGACAGTTTTTACGGTGAACAGATGCGCAGGGCCCGATTGACAAGAGATGAAATAAGGTTTAATTTACGCCGCTTCGGGCAAAATGAATCCCAACGAATATAATGACCAGGGAAAGTAGGTTTTCTGTACACCGACGTTAGAAACGTTTGTCCTGATCTCTCAACTAAGAGAGAGATCTCTCTACTACCCTTGGTACAATGCGAATTTCATGGTCTGTGATTTTGATTGTTGCGTCATACTCTGCCTTTTGGGTTTTGCTTTTAAATCTGTTTAAATCCCTTTAGTGTGCCGTTAACTTTTGAAAAGAGGCACCCGAAAAGTCTTCGAGTTAATAAATATTATTATACAATGGATATTGTATTGAAAGCTACCGTCCCTATACTTCCCATACTGCTTCATGGAATTGGAGGACATGATTTCAAGCATCCGTTACATTCATTCATTTAACATCCGATAAAATAACACTATCATGGATGCAAACAACGTCAGTGTTCATGTCACGTACCGGTAAGTCGTTGTAACAGAAGTACATAAATTATTAGTTCAGTGGTTTTTAACCGTTAAACCCGCGTTACAGGTACGCTAATCTTCGAGTCTAGTTAGGTTGCATTTAAAACAAACATGTTCAAAACAAGGCCCTTGTTTAACGTATGTTTTTTTCGAGCCATGACGTCACGTATATTCAATTGAGACTCCAGAGTGGATTGACATTAACAATTTAAAATATAGGGTAATTATAACTCCTCTCACGAAATATCTGTACTATTGTACAAACAAACAAAAAATTTACCTCGATTTACCGCGAAATGTCTGGAAGCAGGGTGGCCAGCCACTTGGCAGTAATGTAGCATTACCGCCACTCAATGTAAATTCATCTTACACCCGTCCGGTAATCTAGCTTTACACGCCAGACTGTAATGTTACAGTCACCTCTGGTATATTCGATCTACATACTCTCGTGTACATTTACGAACGAGACGGTAATTTTACCGCCTACCTAGTAGGGGAGATGTGGTACTGATGGATCACTGGGACCGAAAATACTTTGAAAATTCTCTATGATAATTCCATGATTACCCTCCGTGAACTTGTCTACAGTTGCATGCTGGCAAAATCTTTCCTCACATACAAAGAAATTCGACGTGCGCGAGCTATGGGGTCTCTCACAGATGTTTTTTGCTTTGGGGGTGTAAACTAAATTTAAATCGACATATACATTTTTCTTTGTAACCTTCAACACGAACAAACCAGCAATCATTTTTTTTGTGAAGTGTAAGGCTTGTATCCGGCTATATAATGACACCTATGATTTTTTTCAGTACCTTCCTTGGGTGGAATTTTTTCGATTCATGTATGAAATTCTTAGGGTGGGAACCGATGATACAATAGCCGAATCAAGGACAATAATCAAGCATACTAATCATGAAACAAGTGAAACATGCCTACGTACAGAAAATCTTTATGTAATAATTGCATATGATGTTTTATCGCTATCACGAGGTATTTGAAAGTCACGCTGTCGATTTTTGGGCAATATGTATGTACCCTCAAATTTATAAGTTCGAGCCTAAATCGAAACGTGATTTTATGACAACATTTGAGTTAATATTCATTCTATTTTTTGACGGTTGCGACCAAACATTCTTCTTTGGCTTGCTGTAGCTTAGATTATAATACTGAGCAAGAAAAGTTCTCACGTTTGAGTTTTTTAGGGTATATGTGTCATAGGTCCCCGGGTCGTGTGCCATTGGACCCACCGGGTGGGGACCGATGATACGTTCGAGCATCAAATTTTGAGCGTCCATCAATATTTTTTGAAAAGACGGATATTCATGTATATGTGCGCTATAGGTAGAACTTGTATCAAAGTGCTGAGCCAGCAAAAGATCTGATGTTTTCGGCTGAACATTTTGGGGCCAGCGATCAATTTCCAATTTTTGATCCATCGCTACCACATCTCTCCTACCTATAACCCTACATGCTGTCCTTTGTAAATCAGGAACAAATATAGGGTAAATATAACTCCTCTCACGAAATATCTGTACTATTGTATACTATTGCTGTTGAACCGACTTTTTTTAGGGTTCCAACCATCCCATATCGATAGATGTCGGTTATATCGAGTGGTAACTGTCCGCAGGCTCATATAACATGTTTATTTGGAAAGTATTTACACACTTTTGGCATAATTTTACAACTTGAAAAATTAAAATTTTTCATTTAAAGGGCTTTGTTTAAAACACTGTTCAAAACATGTTTTAAAGAAAGTCATATAAAAAACCGTTTGTTTTAAATGCAACTCTAAATCTAGTTGACCGTCAAGGTCGTATCTATCATTCCTCTCTGATACCGAATACTGTGCATCCGTATTTTCTGTACCACCATTATTGCCCTCTGTTTGTTATATATTGAAAAATAAAGACTATTTTATCGCTCTCTCTCTGTCTTCGCGGAATCCTGAAGTTTTTCCGAGTGATAAAAAGTCATAGGGCTGGGTACAATGATTCGAGTACTTGAATATGTATCGAGCATTGATTCTGATGATTCGAGTCGAGTAGAAAAACACAATTTTTTCGAATACTGAAAATATACGCTCCACGCCGTTAAAGTTAATTTATCAACGCTAATTATAGTTTCGATACTATTTTTTACGGTGGAAGCCTTGAAACCTGATTGACCGTATCGCTGCATATACGAAACACATGGTACAAGCTACTAGCATTACTAGAAATAATATATTTCTGAAGTCATGATCAACCCACAACATATGTCACAAAGCGCAATGAAATCGGTATGATCAAAAAAATCTGACGTATCTGCAGTGTGATGGAGAACTAAGCATTACATTCTTTATGGACGCATAAAAGGTACAAATTGGAACATGGACATTTTACGTACTTCTATTACGTCATAATGAGTGATACTCGAATACTCGATTCGACTCGAAGCATAATGCGAGATTCAGAATCGAATCACTCAGGTACTCGATTTTGCCCAGCCCTTATAGTCAATAAGATCTACCTCAATAGACACTTAACACAGCACTGTAGATTACTGGTGCACTTACTGATCTGTACAAGCCAATTGGGGTACAGAACTTCAGAATAACGCGAAATAACAACTTCACATTGTTTATTTATTCGTTAAAAGCTTTTCGACTGACTCTCATCAGTAGCGAACGTCACGGCAAATTAGAATAACTAATGTTTCTCTAACTACATCATCGCAGTCTGTTGACACACTGGGTGATTATGATCAAGTTACTGCTTGTAATTCGGCTATCGGACAGCATCTCTTATCCCATCCAGAATGTGCTAATTATCACAATGACAGTCCTTTTTCTGTAGTTGCTCGAGGCCGTTCTCTTTTTCATTTGAAGGTCCTGGAGTCTACGATCAAAAAGCTGTGAAATCCGATTCTCTGTCGCCAGGAGGAGCGCCTCTACACTCTTGAAATATTTTATTAATGTTTTGTGTTGTTTCTCCGGTTATTTATAACCGAATATGTACTCGTTAACGTTTGTTTTGTATCGTTACTGCCGTATCTTGCCCGTCTACTAACTGTTTGTTTATGTTATTATTACGTCAACCAGACAAAATAGTTCCCTATTAATGATGTTCGCTACTGATGAGGGTCAGTCGAAACGCTTCTGCTGCTCTCATTTAGACACCGAAAGGTCAGAGGTTCACGGTCACAATACGAACCCTGTAGGTTCGGCACTGTGAACCTTATTCACATATTAGAATTTTTCACGAAATTATAACATCCTTGGTTAAATTTCTTTGTATTTCAAATATAGGACCGCTGTATGCATGTCACTGACCGTGACCACATAAAAAAATCAACACTAAACGGGCATGTACCTTGCCAAATCTTAAAAAAATTTGCTTGCTTTGTTGCATATGTTTGCTCGAAATATATTCAGCTTTCTGTTCGTGAATATATACTAACTCTCTGCTGCGAGCTTGACCCGCAATCACACATCAAGAGCGAAGTATACTGCGTTTTATAGGTAGTAGGGCGGAGCATGGACCGGAGCCGGATTGAATACGCGGCCGGACTTTTTCATTTTTGGCCGGCGCCGGATCGGCGCCGGATCAGTACCATTTTGATACGGCCAGAATCTATATTATTAAACATCACTTTTGCAACTAAATAACTACCAGCCAACCACACGCAAGTGCCGCCAAGCCAGTGCGAAAATGAACGAGCCATATTTATAAATTCACGGAACCTCCCTACCGTGTTGAGCGGAGCATGGATCGGATTGGATATCCGGCCGTACTTTTCAGTACTTTTCCTGATACGACCGGAGCCGGACCATAGAATTGAAAAAAACAGGATCGGATTCGGACCAGAGCATTTGTCGATCCGCTTCACCCTACTAGGCAGTCAGCGAATGATGGTCATTCAACCAATCAATGCGGTTTATAAAAAGAACGAATCGTTGACTAGGGTTGCCATATTTTGGAATCGGGAAAGGAGGACTCTTTTTCAAAATTTTCAAACTTAAAATACCGAGAGAAAATCCTGAAAATATGGTAAATTTTTCCCACTTCGTGCTATGTTCTCGCTCAGCTCCGAAAATACAGTTTTTCTTTCACATTATTAGTTAGATGACTGAAACAAAAACGATCAACTTTCCTGCTCAGCTCCCGAAATAGCCGCAAGAGCGTTACTTCAGTGTTGATTTACTGCATGTCAGTCACATTTTTCTCTATATTTAAAGGAAAATTTCAAAATAGAGGACAAAATGTCAAAAAGGAGGACATTTAAGTCTCCTCGGAGGACATTTTCAAAAACCTGAAGAAGTTGCCAAATCCCCCTAAAGAAGGACGTATCGTAACCCTATCGTTGACTAATGCAAAAAAATCTAGCTGGCGTACTGGATCCATCCTGATTTAATAAGTTGTTTATTGTATCATATAACCCAAATTCTGCTAATTTGAGAACACGTCATATTTAGTAATACAGTGCGCGCAGTTCCCTTTTAAGTTTGTCACGTAGGCGGATATTCACAGACGTAATCCCATTCAGCGAGAACTTATTATTCGATAATCAATAGCTTGATGATAGTCATTAAAATGCAATAAACGTATAGTTTTCCGGGTATAGAATTAGGGAATGGTGGAGATGGAGTCGGGTTCTGAGAATAAGATATTAGGAGTCGAACTCGCGACCGCTGTTGGCCCTGCTCTTTCGTTATGTTACATTGTTGATGTCGGTGTCTTCGATGCCGCAATACGGGTTTTCCGTTCCAGTAAGAGCAGTTCTGCCATACGGATGACCTTGAGCTTAATAGGAATAAAGTGGGTTTTTTGAGTAACGTTTTTGCAGTATCAAGCGAAAATTATTCATGAATGAAAAATTAATTCACTACGAAAAGTGAAGATCGATACAGATCCCACGTTATCGTCGTGTCACAACCGCAGCCGCTTGTTTGTTTGTTATATACCAACAATACTAGTGACAGATGGTAAAACAAATTCCGCACTTATCCCCTAAACTCCGTTTATGCTTACCTGTATACTCGTGATTTAACCTGGGCGGTAATTCCGGGGCTGGACGAAACCGTGTCAATGGAGGTCGTCGCCGTAGTCGTGTCTTTTTTCCTGCAGAGCATGAAATGGACGACAACTTTAATGTTGGACGATCACAAAAACTACAGCTGCAAGCACATCACACATTTCTGTCATAGAACGTACGTTAATTATTGAAATCATTAGGAAATAGTAATGAAGTATTTGTGCAATTGTCAGTATAGCTTAATCGATACACTGTTGATTTTTTTAATGCGTTTAAATATCGATATCAGTCATTTTCCGGCTACATCACATTCTATCACGGTGTAACAGTGGTGAATAAATAGTAATGTCATCCAACATTCATCTACAAATGTTATAGGTAGCCTACATATTATCATATATATGCCTGTATTAATAATAGCGTGAAAAACTGGTAGTTCGCCTTTCATAATTCTTCGTGGCACGATACACTTCGTAAAGTTACAATAATATATAGCGGAACCCCGCACTATAAATACCAGATATTGGTTGTGGACTACTGGATAGTAGCAATGAGCGAATTTAGGATTGTAAAATCAATATTCTGTCAATGATATAAGATTCAATTTCTCATCCGATATCCGTCTTGTTTTGAATCATGACATGGTGTCAATGGTCGATAATAGCTGACATACAATCCGATGTCGCGTAGAAATTGGAAATACCAGCAATTCAACGTTGACGACGACGCAATTTCGTTGACAATATTATCGACTCATATCATTGTTACTCAACCACTTTTTTTCCCGCGAACATCCCTCTTCATAGATTTTCAAGCCTGACGCGCTTATATATAAAAAATCTATGTGCCGGAGAAGATACAACAGGTTTTAAAGTCGAGTCGAGTTTTCGAGTTCTCCCTTGACTTTGAAAAATGTATCTGTCTGGAATCATTTTGTGACAAATTGTAAAAAATTACATATGTTTATTACTTAATTTGGTATCTATTCAGAACAGTAAATCGTACAGAAGTCACACATCCCTGAAAGCTCGACTAAGGTAACTTCCTTAGCCCACCTCGACTTCCAGATAGCTTCTCCCATTTTGAGTACTGCATCGTTATACTGATCCCATTCGGCTTTTGCTATTGTTGTGAGTATGGGTAAGATGTTTCTACAATAGCGGTGGGTTGTTTCCATTATAATGAGTAGTGCGTTTTGCCATTCACTGCGTTGTTCGCCATGACATTGACTTATTTCATGTTAAACAGAAAAAGGTATGTAACTTCTTTACTGCATATTACGAATTCACGAACAGTACCCAATGATTGCGGCAGCGACATAGAGTAGGACAAAGTAGTATTGATATGTGAACACATGCAGAGTTAGTAAAATCGATCTGTTGTAATTGAAATGTAAATACGGGGTCTTGTCACCGCTGCAAAGAGCTGGCGATTGATTTATGCAAGTACAGCTTCTCAAATAACTTGTGATATTTCGCAGAAATGTAATTTCACACGAAGAACTGCTTTTTTCGCTCGTAACTTTACATTTCATATCCCTGGAAGTTGTTGCCAATGATCATTCTATGAGCGAAAAGGAAATTCAAAAGTAGCCTAGTCACTAGATATTCATTAAGCAAAAGATCAAAGAGCTCACTCTGCATTTCGGTTGAAGCATATTTGGATGGTGAAACATCTGCAATGAAAAGAAAACGAAAATTACTATTAATACAGAAAATATTTGAAATTTAGAAATACAGCCGTTAACGGTTTTTTTCTGCATGGGATACAGTTGGAAAAGAAATATAATACAAATAATATGTTCATCGAATCTCCTGTGCACTTGAGTTGAAATTACATTGCAGTTACCCAAATGAGATTTATCAAGAGCAGAGAACACCATCCAGCAGATTCATAATTATTAGAAGGTTATAGGTATATTTTTCGAATCCAATGTAAGTGCTGACAGGCCTCGGAGGGACGCTATCGAATAATAGAATTGAGAACATTTTGAATTGCCTTTTTTCTTACCGTCATATGACACTTCCTCAACAACTTTCCGCCCCGCTACATTGTTATCTATCAAGATAGGCAGAATGCAATAAGGTGTATAAGTCTATATTAGAAAGCTACACTTACATTGCACCGCCGTCTTATTCACGATTTCCATCTTGAATGAATCAGTGAACTTCCGTATCGACTTGGATCGAACATTACCTCTGACTGCAACGAGTAGTTTCTCCTAAAATGAGGAGCGGATCTAGAAACTTCATATACTACTTATCTTACGACTATTTTCCCGATTTCTTCCATTTTGCTACCTATCTGAAACATAGTGACGAAAAGCACCAGGCCCCAACTACAATAAATGCTCTCGGTTAATGTTGCAGCCAGAAAAACGAGTATAGCTATGAATTAGTTTAGCGATTTCGCGAAGGTATTGTACAAGAATATTGGTACGAACATTAGGATTTTCATGACGTATTGCTGACCCACGACTCGGCAGGAGAACGAATCTTTCAGGTTCTGCCTTTTACTGAGACCATCGAGATTGTAATTTTCAATATGCTTTCGAAGAGAGAGAGAGAGAGAGAGGAGAGATTTCTTAAGCATTAGGAGCTCACCTTTTGTCTTTGCGGATGATCTATAATATTCCACTTGTAGTCTTTGAAGCATATCTTTTCGGGGTTAACAATTGGATATAAGTCGCAGATGGTTTGAATTACCTCCTGCATGTTGCATTTAGTTTCGATAGCAGATGCCTGATAAAAAATTACATATAAGCTGATGAGATATAGTCTCAATTCCTGTCCACTGTTGAGCCTACTTCTGCAGTCAGCAGCTTATCATAAGAAACTCGCTAATTTATTTATCAATTGTACACAACCCGTCAGATTGTCTGAAGTAATCCTAATATATACCTGGAAGTGTTGGTTTTTCATCAAATTCAAAGTTTCAGTCCAATCCTTAAATCTTTCCTTCGGTTTATTTACAAATAGGTGGTTCGCTTCCAAACGAACACCACTATTCAAAATTTTAAACAGCATTGATTGACTTCCAAGCGAAACAGATTCAATTTTGATAGTTTGGATCTGAAATGGAAATATCATTTCATATTTCACACGTTCTATATCGGAACAAATAGAGCTTAACTGATAGCGTCACGCACATACGAATGGTTGGAGCTAGCTTTTCGGATCAGACAAATGGGTCGCAATTGATATGGAAAAATTAGGTTTGAAGTGCGCCACAATAAATCAAGGAACACTCAACCGGCAACATTCATAAATCAGGCGTGACGTCAACACATATAGAAACGTTGCTTACTACCATTCGGTATATCATAATTTCGTTTAGTTTCCGTCCCAGTTGAATTTCGTAATTATCGTACGCGGCTTGCTGCGATACGATTTCATATCCCGCAGTGATTCTGGCGTGGCTTTGTTTGTTGTTTGTGGTATTCATGGTGTTTGACGACTGCTACGGTCATTTACACAAGGCATATATTGCCTATTTTTGATTCCGTATCTGCTAGGCTTACCATATTTTGGAAATCTAAAAAGAGGACACTTTTTCAGAAATTTGAGACTTGCAAAACCGGAAAGGAATTCTCAAAATTCGGTGAACTTTTCCCACTTTGTGATCGGTTGACTAAAAAAAAAGGTCAACTTTCCCACCCAGAGCCCAAAGTACCGTTTCTTACTCCACATTACCGGGTGGTTGACTGAAAAAAAAGGTCATCTTTTCGCTCAGAGCTCAAAATACCGTTTGAACATCGCTGCTGTGCTAATTTACGGCATTTCACTCGCATTTTGCTCTAAATATGACCGCAATTTTTAAAAAAGAGGGCAAAATCTCAAAAGAGAGGACAAAAGGGCGTCCTCCGAGGACACTTTCAAAAAAGTCAAAAAAGAGGACAGATCCTCCTAAAAGAGGACGAATGGTAACCCTAGTATCTGTCGACTTGTAGCATGGCCCAGTTCTAGGCTTTTTTATGGACACTGGCTTACGCGGATGAGGTGGCGAGGAGGAGCTTAGTTAAACCTCGAACATGTAGGTAGGAATTGTGGAGTCGACCTCGGTCGGACTCGAACCTTGAGCCTTAATAACCTGGGGAAGACTAACGCCAAACTGCAAGTCTTTGTAGAACATCAAATATTTATTGTAAATCAGTGTGACTTCTGATGTTCTGTTTCAGATACCAGTTCCCTAATGCGAGGCTTCAACTTGAAAAGTGTCTCGGTATCTTTCGCTCGGAACGCAAGATCGTGATACCAATTGCCTAATTTCAAATGATGTTACGGATATTTGAGATGAAATCAGAACTTTGGAATGACGAAGTTCCGATTTCGAGACCCCCAAACTCATCTGCCCCACTGCACGCGACGTACCACCACAACAGTTACAATTCGACTACTGATCAGGCCTAGTGGCCCTGAAGCCAATGATTGCCAAGACATTGCCGTGTCATCACATACCATATGTGTGGTTTGAGTCTGTGTTGCGACCCCTAGGAAACGCCCGAACCAGGCTCAAGGAACCACCGGCGTTCCAAGCAATGTTCCCTCTAAGCTTCGCACGTGCGCAAATGCGCGGTGCTGACACTGTATCTGCGCACAGAAAATCCGAAGTGATGACCCTTTTTTCAGTCGTTACTCACTGTTGTCCAAGGGTATGCGCAGTAAGTTGGTGAGTGTGCGCAGACTCGTCAAACATTAGAGCGAACATTGGTTCCAAGGAACACTATAGGTAATAAACACAATTATATGGATATGGCAATATGAGTATTCGCATCGCAAAGACGCGACTACGTAAACCGTATCTAATCTCTGTTGCTCCCTGTTATTGACCCACGCAAGTGCAAAAATAATCTAAGACATTACGAATAATCATGGTATATAATCTTACTGATGGTTCATTACTATGGACCAGTGGAGTACTATATAAATATGTAAACACCTTGCGCGTAGGGCGCCATAGGCACCAGGTGTATAGGCTATCTGTGAAATGAACAACGTATTAAGATGGTGAGTTCGTGAAAATAGGTATATCAAAAGATACGTATTTCTCACCTGACCTAAATAGCTGGATACACTATGTCCTGAAATAATATCGGCTTCGACATCCCCAGCTTTGGCGTTAATAGTCAATGTCTCGATCGTGAGATTCTACAAATTAGGGTTTCTCAGTTCAGACAGTAACAACAATTTAATGTGAATAACATAAGGCATGCGGCTAATTTGCAATTGTCATACTTCCGAGTTAACCGGACATGTGCCCCACTTTGACGCTAAAAGCGCATCCGGGTTATAAACTAAAATGTAGGGATGATGCAAACGTTTGGTTCACGTATCCATTAACATGCGAAGCTCGATAAATCAGTATTTCGGTTCACAAACTAATTCAGGTCGATTCTACTCGGTGAACCTTCAGGTGGAATAAAAGAAAATTTAGATAATCTCACAATATCTGATCAAAATTCCTAGCATCTCAGAACGCCAAAACTTATAGTCTTATATTGACATCCATGTGGTTAAAGATGCCGAAATTAAGAAACATGTGATAAAGTCAAAGTAATTTGACCATAGTAAATCGTACAATGTGTACGGCATGAAGACAGATAATTACAAACCTTGTTACTCTGCATGACAGCTTTCAGTGCGTCCAGCTGTTCCTTTGTCTTTGTACGAATCGTCTCATGCACTGCTTCCTATGAATAACATAACGATCATAAAAATCCTAATTTGTAGGGATTAGAATAGGCATCCATACACGTGCAAACGTATAGTCAACGTGGGAATGGTTACACCTTCTAGTTAAAATCCTCGGAATCGCCGTCGGTTCAACAGGCATACTACTTAGCTCTAGATCAGAGGTCTCAAACATGCGGCCACGAGAGCATTTTGTGCGGCCCGCCACGGTATTTTGGAATTTCAAGTATTCAACAACATATTCAAGTTCCACATATCTTTTTAATATATAAGAACGTAAAGCTCGCGCTAAATCTACTACAAAAATCACTGCAATTTCAAAGAAGTTCACTATCACGTCACTTTTAAAAGCTGCTATGCTGTAGAAAATAAGGTATTACGCCAAACTTCTAGTTCACGATGATAAAACATTACCCGTTGATGATTCGTGACTGAAAATTGTGATTTGATTTGGTTTTACCTTCTCGTAAAATTACTGGATTTCGGATTGACTGGGTGATTAAATAAAAATGACTTCAGTTGAGTAGAGTCAAACGTTGAAATCAGAGTAGGACTTGCGACTCGGAACGGTGACTTGGTAATCCTACGGACGCAAGGATCTATGAAACTGTCATGCAGTTTTGTAATGTATAAAAAGGTCGTAGCTTGCGTTGCGTAGAGTGGGTATCTAATCATGTCAGTATAGCAACCATTGGTATTATGTGACCTCCGTGACGTATAGTTGGTTTCATGATGGGTGGTGTTTGTTCTCTTTATCCATGTTATTAACGGTGGCGAATAAAGTAGTAGTACCCTCTACAGCTGCAACACGAATGAATTCTTCGCCCATTGAACATCTCTGTTCCAGCGGTTCCTAACCAGGGTCCGTAGACCCCATCGGGGTACGAGACACCACATCAGGGAGTACGAGAGACATTGTGGAATTAGGCCTATATGCTGTGTAATATTTTCCTGTCCAATTTATTCAGCAGGAAAATAGTTTTCGTGCTACGCGCGATTTTATGTGGATGGGCTTTCTGATTTTAATATAAGTGGCATAAAAAATTGCGTTGAAAATGGACACAGGCTACCAGAAATCTAATTGGAAGCACAATGGGTACGATCGCTAAAAAGGTTAAGAAGCAATGCTATTACTATGGCTCAATAATGATTATATTCAAGCTATTACTGATATGGTCCAATAACATTTGAAGGCTAGATCTAATTCTGATTTAATTTGACTTTGGCAATGACAATAACAATAGCCGATACTTATCACGACTATATCAAAACCAGAATGAGACTAAACCGCTTAAATGCTCTGATATCAGATCAATCTTCAGTAGATTTTCAAATATTCTACATAAGACTGTGGCGGGTCAAAGGTCCACTAGCTGCAATATTATAACCCAACAGTACTACGATGTCATGATGCATCCTCTCGAATGATCTCTATAACTCATTAATTAAAAAATGATGCCCGGCACAAAAACAATTTTATTCAAATATTTGAAAATGTGATTTTTTTTCCGTCTCAAGCGTGAATAGTACAATAGTAAATTACATTTCTACGATGTTCGTGAAATGCCTCTCTTCAAGGTCCCGTCAAATAAGGCCTACTTGGGAATTATACATTGAATATCCCTCTTATTGATGCTGCGTCCCGCGGCGCCATCAAAAACTAGGAAATTGGCCCGCGAGCACATTTGAGTTTGAGACCTCTGATCTAGATCATGGGTAGAAAATGATCGATGTGAGGACCGCCGACTGTGAAAATGATAAATAACGATGAATTCCTGGCTAATGATACTTTTGTTCGTTTATGGTAGGGGTCGGAGGCGTTTTTCATCAAAGAAGCCACGTTTACTCTACATCAGTGGTTCTCAACCGGGGGTCCGCGAAGCCATTTTCAGGGGGTCCGTGAAGCCTCAAAATAGTTGATAACCTATTTTGTATTTTTTTAAATTCGGAAAATCACGAGCCAGTTTCGGTTCATTACGAAGTAAAACTCCAGAGCTCACATCAACAGACTGACCATCTGAGATGAAATATCCTAGTATGCACACTCAATTTAATTGGTAAATTGTCAATAGCCTACTGATACAAACATTTTAATAACCTAATTTGTATTTTTTTTAATTCGTAAAATAACGAGGCAGTTTCGCTTCATTATTAGTAAAACTCCAGCGCTCACATCATGAGAATGGCCATCTGAGATGAATTATCCTACTATGCAGACTCATTTTAATTGCTGAAATGTCGATAACCGACTGATACCGTACAAACATTTTGCTATTTAGAGTTGTTTTGCTGAGCATTATGGAAAAAAAAATTGGATGAGTAAGGTCAGTCACGGTCACTTCGTCATGTTTACAAAATTCCATTTTCTCCTGTGATATGCAAAACCATTTTGTCATAATAACTTTAAGATATGCTGCTAGATAGAAATGACCGCACGCTTGACGTTATATGTTCATTAAAATAGTATTGGTCAATTTTGGCACCATATGTGTTGTGATCATACCCAAATGTGTCGTCGGAAGCGTTACGCGTTATTATTACTGTCGCCACCACCTATGTTTGTGGAAATGGATTTTCGGCACTCTTTCATATCAAATCGAAGGCGCGGATTTTCAAGACACGTCCGCATATTGCAAGAATTGCTGTTGCAGAATTCGCTTTGAAACAATAGAAGTCAACCCAATCTTATCTTCAAGAAAAGTCATTTGTTGCTGTTGATCACAAAGCCTACAGCTATCATTTGCATGAGCCAGATGACGATAGCACGATAATTGAGCTAAATTGGAACGCAAAAATTCGTGGGGGTCCGCGGGATCCGTGACGGTCCTCAAGTGGTCCGCGAAGACAAAAAGGTTGAGAACCACTGCTCTACATGTTCAATTGTCAGTGTCACTCTACTGTGACGTCACATCTAACGATTAGTTACGTAATGGCTAAATACAAAGCAAAAAACAAAATTTGTTGTAAATTGATTCTTGTTTTAAATGCAAACCTAATTGCATGCAATCTGATTTCGTCATATGTATGGAATGATTGGTGGAAATATTCACAAGTATCAATCTTTTAACTTCATCGTCCGGTCCTGTAATTCGATTGGAAATTTCACTCCATCTGGTGCCGACTTCACACTGTTCCAATGACATTCTCCTTGGAGCATATGCACCCAGAGAATTCATGAACATGGCCAGAGTTTTTACAGTCATTCTGTCAATCTTTCCATACATTTGAACCTAGAAAAAAAACATGGAAATAACTGGATTCTCGCGTACAAGCCAACGAAGTTTTAGTGAATAGGATTAATTTGCTAGTCTTTAGAGATGTGACACGAATAATATTAAAGCCATAGACACTTATAATATATTTGAATATCATTCGAGAGCTTCGGGTCGTGCACTTCAACCGCCGTTCGGAACAACGATATTTTCGTGGAATTTTAATTCCGGAGTGTCGCTAATTCACTGGATCTGAACCTTTTCGACCTCGCGACACCATTTGAAAATGAAATATTGTTCGCGGCAAACTAACACAATTGTTATCAATATATTTTGAATTACTGCACCTGCAAACTACCAGAATATGTAGCAGCAAGCGCAGTCGTACAGAGGTGGTGTCAGACGAAGTACTTCCACCTTTTCGGGGAAGTTAACTGATATAATTTGATCAACTTCACTCCTCAATTCTCACATTCGCCACCGGAAACATAACGTTGCGCTACTATCCCACATTTTAACGGCAGAACCTGTCCGGCACGCTACCAAACAATCGCAATGGCAGTATACGCTGAGGTAGCGCCAGATTACAACTACAGCAAAGGAATATTAGAAAAATGCCAACTTATGTCATCGTTAGCGCCACTGTATAATCGGTTCTTAACTGTATTCAACCGGTAAATCATCATATTTTCGTCATTGTACCGAAGTGTCGAAATTTGCCACCGTAAATGCTATATTCGAGAATATGGACGGAATTTCAATTAAAGATTGCACGGCTTCTACTGATCGGAATCGATTTAAATTTGATGTGTAGAGTTTTATCAGACAACCTGGCAGTTTTATCAATAAGCAAGTTGAATTTGAAGAAAAATTTATTTTTAAACTACTCGAATATGGTGTAAACAGTGGTATATGTTGATTTTTAAAGTGTTCAATACCGAGATGGTTGACGGAATTTCGTATCGTATATTTTGGTTATGTCACATAACATCGGGGTGAATTTCAAGATTGTCACAGAATTATTAGCGTGGTAAATCAGTCATCGAAGTCGAGTGTATATTGGTTCTCGCTGAGCTACTACATACTGGACTTCGACAACGAAATCACCACCTAATCATTGACTTACAGCGTTGTAATTTGGCTTGGTACAGCGTCAGATGACAACAACGAAATATACCATACTACATCCGGCCACTCGTCTCGATGTGACACAGAGTCAAAATCATCAAAGTCGAATATGAATAACGGCTTTGCTTTTAATCACTGCTCTAGACGACCAACAATAACAAAGTCAGCAAAGCCATCTGGCCGAGACGGTCACGTAATTTTTGAGTGTCCACGCCACCTTTGAGTAAACTATAGTTGCAGGCCCCTGATCTAGCTTACATTCGTCATATTCAAACAGTAATAAACTTATCTCACTCTGGATTCATTGCCGTGACGATCAGTTCTGAACGTGTACTCCTCTTTCACCTCCAATGTTTTGATTTGACCCGCGTGAATCAGATCAGAAAAGTCTTTGTAGACTTCAGGAAAGAATTTTTGAATGTGTAGCGTTGAAATCTATAAATGAAGTGATCTAAGAGGGAAGCACGTACTGAGGAATGGAAGTAAATAACAACGGAATTATGAAATAGCAAATCAAAATTTTGAAATTGTCATGTGATTATATGATTTCTATTGTTATAAATTCAACATAGTTATTTGCAAGTTATATATTTATGATTTGGATAAGAAGATGTGATCAGTAATAAGTCATTTTTAAATCATAATATGTTCATCAGACTATTGACACATCTAAACTAATAAAATAATCGCCACGAAGAACTCAATAAGCTGCTTCTTAATCTGTAGGACTTGAATATTGGATGCTATAATCGAGTCGCCTATGTGGAAGGCCTATTTCTCACGTTACAGATAGTCGGGCTGACGGAGAGGAATCTCTTTAGTCTTTTCGAGACGACCTTCAGCTCACGGAAGTCATTCTGTTGGATTCTGCAATTTTTTATCCAGAATTTCCAATTTCTCCTCGCATTTCCAAACCCCCCCAACGCGACGTCGATATGAAACAGACATTCAATAGTGAGCTGGTTGATCTCGATTTCCCGTATCTGAATATATGTGGCATGCATTTTCATACCACAATTTTTATATCGATATTGTCAACAACTGTACATAAGCAATGGACATCAAAATTGTGACATTCAAATTTTGCCTCGATTTAAGAACAAATATGAGACGGAGAACAAATGATGTTTATGGTAGGCTTAAATTAAACATGTTGTATATATTTTAACGGCCCAATCTCGCTACTTTGAATGATTTATGCTGGAGCTAATAGGCAAGCGACAACGTAACAGCCCTGCCACAGGAATGGCCTGGCAATCTTACGCCACGACTTCCAAGCCCGAAATTATCATTGGTCACAGAGGTCACAAATAACGAGGATGATAACAGAACCTCAACTGCTGCAATGCAGCATATTCGCGAATATGTTTATGACTAATGTATTCGACACCATGTCAGTATCACGTGTCATGTTGAGTTGTTGTTATATATAGTCCATATATGTAGTGTATGGTATCGTACCATTTATGTCGTCAAAACCTAAAAGTTGGCGTCTCATTCTTCAACGATGCTTTGTTACAATATCTGGTATCATACCATTCGTCTGTACAGGCAGAGAGGTAAGTGATTGATTGACAAACTGACAAAGCCAATCGGACTCTTATCTATATTTTTCAGTTTATCGAAATCTTATATATTTTGCTGAACCCATAGGAATGGAAATTCACGAAAATGGCCTATTTAGGATTTATATACCATAATCAGTTTCATAATTATCACAGGAATTTAGTTCAGGTGCTATTTTCACCCAAGTGTGGTATGAAATCCATGCCATCCTACTGGGCATAAAGTCGTATTTGGAGGCTTTCAGCAGATTTATATATATGCTGCATTCAGCCGACATGCTCACAGTAATGTTGCGATTGTAAGTAAAAGTAACTTTTGTTCCGTCGTCTGACATCATTTCATCAACTACCAAGTAACGTGATTCATTGTCCAACAGCACTTGTAAGTACTTTACGATGCTTTCTTCCATGGCAAAAACTCTCACCTGCGTATAGTACATGCGTACAAACATTGAAATCGACCGGACTATTGGTAGTGCGATCGATATGGTTTTAAAAGAAGCCCTTAATTTTTATTTTTGTAAAACTTCTCTACTTAAATCAATGGTTCACAAACTTTTTCAGACACGCCCCCTTATCGTCATATCTCAAATTGCAAACAGATTGCTGTCATCCCAACCGATGGTTTGGTGGCAGGGGGGGGGGTTACACCTGTTGATGAGCGAATTCTCAAATATGAAATTCGGACTATACACCGAGCAATAACTAAACATTTGAGGTAAATCGCTCCATGTGCGATTTTTTTTCCGCTCTTCCCTCCAGATGCTTTCACGCTCACCAAGGGGAGGGGGCGCTCAGTTTGAGAACCACTGACTTAAATAAATATGGAAGAAATTATTTGCAAGTTAAACAAGTGACATGTAACTGACACCAGGGGAATTTGGTCAGATGCAAAAGACCATTATAAAAGACAGGCATCAGTTTGATGGCCGCAAGATAATAATTCAATCACCTAACATATCCAGGGGACTAACATATTCACCACCCACCGCCATCATTGGAGATATTAGAGTTGCAGCAGGCTAATGGTATTATCAATTTCATTTCAACTCCCTAATTAGGTTCTGTGATAACTGTCAATGAATGAGTATCTAACAAACGAACAGTTTTGTTCCCTACTCCAAACTCGTATTAGATGACGAACTGGACTAGAAACCCTTTGCATTTCTCCGCAATTCCATCTTCAAAGTACTTTATTGGAGCTGACGAAAATACACTACCTACCATTCCCCGTCATCGTATTGGAATTGTCAGGGAAATGTGAACGAAGTAAAAGTGCTTATCTCGGCTAAACCCAGAATACTATGAATATATGAAAGTCTGTCGACTATTACAATGATTAGTTGTCTAGTATACGCAGTGGTTCTCAACCGCAGGTCCGCGGACCGGTGTCCCTTAATTGGAGTATGACCGAGCTTGAAGGTGTCCGAAACTATTTCGTGAATAAACATAAATCATAGAGTAATTTTTGAAACTTTATACAACTTCATTATTGGGTGCCCTTTCACATAGAAAAACACATGATTTATAGAAATAGGCATTTCGGCGTCAGTCATAACCGTCAAACGACGCACCAACACGTAATGAAGTTTAGACTAACAGGTTACTCTGAAACGTGTGCCAAAACTTGACAGCAAGAAAACCTTGGCCGAAAACGACCGTCCTTTGTTGATCGAAAACTTCGATATATATATGTCCAATTTTCCATCTGCGCCTAAATGACTGGCGCCGAATCTCGCTGTCCTGGCAATCTGTTCCCCACATGACACATGCCATACCCAAGAGAAAATATTTTCCAATAAAGAAATATGAATTTGTAATCGTGTGAGTCTTTTAGTTTGGAACGCTGGGGGGATTTCAATATCTATTCACCAGTGGCGGCTCGTGACAATATCGGGTGGTGGGGCAAGGGGTGCATGCGATGTTAATAATCTAAATGACATCACAATAGTGTATTCCGAAGTGAAAATGTGACTTCGTGGTCGTCACACACAGTTTGTATGGCGTATAGATATAAGGCATGGTTAACTATAGGCTTACGCATTTCAAATATTAATAATATATTCATAACAGAAATATATTAAAACCGAAAGCTTTTCGAGCTGACACTCTTCAAATTATTCGGAAGAAAATATGAATTACAGAAGTTCATACCTGCATATTTTAACGTTTGTATCAGTAGGCGTATTGCGCGCGGCGTGATTTCATAGTTGCAAGATGTTCAATGACGAATTCAAAGTTCACCACCGGTTACTACTTCGAAAAAAGGATGCATTGCAATATGAGCCAGTCAACTCTAACCGAGTAATGTCGACGATCGAGTAATATCGATACACCGTTTGCAGTAGAGACCACATGATTCAGATCACAAAATTTTTTCTGTGACTGAAAAAGGTGCTTTTAACGCACAACCATTTGTTGACTGAGCAATTACTGGACAATCATATTCAGATCAGACATGGGGTGATTACTTCATGAATGTAATCGATTGCGATTACGATTACTTATGAATCACGCGATTACGATTACGATTACGATTACAGCAAAATCCGCGAGTAGTCGATTACGATTACGATTACTTTGGAAAAGTAATCACGATTACTCACGATTACATTCATTTTGCTTCTGAGAAGTTATCTTTGGAAGACAACAATGCGATGAAAACGCCTCATGAGAGAAGGTCTTTATTTTTAAATGAGATATAATGACGTCATTTCCTGTGTATGACATAATATACCATGGCATGATTCACACAGAAATAGGCATTTCGGTGCCAGCCAATACCGCGCCGCAACACAACAAGACATGCTACATTGGCCGAAACATTGTGTATTTGTCTATTGTCCATAGCCGCGCTGGATGGTCGCGAAGAATAGTCTTTTCAATCTTAGCCCCACAATACAAATGCCACCGGGGGCACTCACTGAGGACAATGATGAACCACGTGCATAAATGACAATTTTTGGTGCGTCTCACAAAAGTTTTTCGTTTAGTTTTCTTTTCGACCGCTACGTTTGGGCGACTCCAATATCTGATGACTACATAGCAGACAGGAGGTCACGAGTTAACACCATACAATAAAGTTATAGTCGTAAATTATGTGCCTAAATATTCGCGCCTGGCGCGACTTGACAGCAAATTCACAGCGGATCCATCGCATCAAATCGTGTTTTCCAGTTCTTGTGAAAAGCCCGGCCTTTAAGGGGGTTCTGGGGGACTTCGCCCGCCACAAGCTTTATTGATCGCCTTATGGGGAGCACAAGATCCCGATTTGTGAGAATGGCGGTGGCTAAGTGCTGTTTCGGTACTGATTCTAGCTGAAATCCACGCTAACATGGTGTGTAAGGGGATGGCTAGTGGCATATCCGAATGATGAGTATAAAATTGCGAAGGAACAATTGTTGCCCGTTTTAAGTAGGGCCGTATGAGAATATGATACGGTAAACATCAACTTCTGACTGCAATCCACTTAATACATATATTTCGATGTGCCGTTATACGAGTAACGGAAAATAACGGCTCGGTTATGATTTTTTTATCAGCAGCCTGGTTTTTAATGCTTCGATGTAGAAATTGTCATGTTTAATTTGACGGGTACAAAATTTCAAATCGTTGTCCATTATATACGTAAATAGGCCTACCGCTCGCCAATCAGCTACGGTCAGATTGCGTTTACCTAAGCATAACAAAACATCTATACATTGTACAATGTAGCCTACAATTTGTACATATACGTTACTATACGAAACTAAACTAGGCCGTGTGGTGATTATTATCCTGCTGCGAGGTGGTGGCGTGTGCAGTGTAATGATCAGTGCAGTGACATAATCCACAGCGGGTGTTCTTACAATCACAGTACTACATTATTTACATCGAATATCTATTTACTACGTGCGGATAATTCGTTACGCAATCAAGAACCAAGCTAATACTTGTGACGTAATAATGATTATAGAGGCGTTTGAAAACCAGACATTTCTGCTATCCAAATCCTGTTTTCACACTCTTCGTTGCTCAATGCTCATGAATGTTCATAGTTCAGTTCATGTCATGGGCATTGCACAAATGAAAAGTAATCGTTCTTTCACAAAGAAATCGATTAGATATGTGAAGTAGTCGATTACGATTACGATTACTTCGGATTTTTTTCGAATGTAATCGATTGCGATTACGATTACTTGGAAATGCTGTAATCGTCGTAATCGATTACGATTACTAATCACGATTACCCCATGTCTGATTCAGATATGTCCGAACTTTGTCGAATGCGGACTGCACTACACTGAGGTGAAGTACAGCTAAACTTGACCTGTTTTTTACCGGTCGGGTAGCCGCTGACGAAACATAAATCACCAAGTCCGCTTGCTATAGCCTTGAGTCCAATCGATGAATTTGATATGTTTTTCACATTAGCTCAACAATTTCACCAGCGGCCTTGTGCTCAATTCGGCTTGACTTTTTCCTGCTTAGTAGCAATTTGGTCGGGAAGCTGTCGTGGGCCCAACCAAATCGTCTCGCGAGCCTCACTATATCAGCGGGTGTATATATCTACGGAAGGCATTTAAACATACACCTAGCTGCAAATCTGCCAAAGAAACATACAATTGTAAGGAATTAGTTTCTACATAACAGTTCTACCATAAAAATCTAAAAACTCACTTCATAGTTTTCAATTTGAATACAATAATGGGACAACTGCTCCTTGTTTATCATCTACAGTGCAATTGTAGTTGAATCATTCATTCCATCAAGTCATGCACAATCATTTCGTTCTCTTTATTATTTTTACACCGAGGTTTACTGTGTTCTCTCAAATTTTTAAAATGAACATAATTATTAGAAATATGCGTTGATCTTATTTTCACGATAGGCTATTGCGTCAGTGGATCCAGCTTCAGTCATGAGTACTCCCTGGCCATCGCACAACAGCATTAGTCAGTATTGTCGTGGCATTGCAGACCATTTGACAGTTCAAAGAAAAATATCCTTTCCTGCAACGATAAACTTCTGGTGCAGAGCCACCTGGGGCCTTTATTGGGATATAGGTGCCATCAATGCAACCAATGACATTTGGAACTCCACCATGTCGAAGAAATCATCCAATGGTGGGATCAATTTAATCTCTATTCTCTGATAGTGCCCGAGAAATGCAGTGGATGCTTCGGCCTGTGGTTGTCCGGCTTACACCAATCAAGTCAGCATCTGTTTGTTGAAAATGACCCGTAGCAAAAAATCGGAGAGCACAGATAAATTGCATCATGGGGTGCAAAGCGTGGCACCTTACATCCAACCGTGGGCTGTCTCTAATCATGTCCAATAGAATTACCGTAGCTCCCTTGGAAAATCTGTAGCGGTCAACGGATTCATTTTCTGAGTATTTTAGAAATGGGTCCGATATGTTTGCCAAGTAATGCCTGGACACAACAATTGTGCTCTCGCCGTCCGAACTGCCATCTACCTATCTACGATGTCCAAAATATCCATACTACAGACACAGTACCAGTTTGCAATACCGTCCTTAGAACTTATAACTGTGAATAAACCACATAGTAATACGCATTAAAGCTGCAAAAGTAGCTTAAAATCAGTTGCGGAGTTAAACTAGGTAACGACGGCATTCCTAGCACATGACCAAAGTCGACGCTATTTCCAACCAGCATTGCCAAAGCAATATTTACTACGAAGTCGATGGGTTGACATGGCAACCTTCCATGGATCACTACATTTTGCGTCATTTTGACGCAAAGGCGTCCTACATCCTTGATTTGTAGATCCACTATTTTCGCACGAAGATCCAATATTTTGGCGTGCGGATCATCTACTGCTAAATCGAGAGATTTTGGAACTCGCACATTAAGCGAAAATCCAGGATGTTTGTACTCGTTTTTTTGGCCTCCACCATAAGACTTACCGTGCCAAATGTCAGGGTATGGAACATCGTCAAAATCAATGGACACCAATACCGGCTTTTGAGTAAAATCTGTTCGCGATACATGACGGATCAGCACACACTCAATTTCGGAAACGGAATTACTACCCTAATCTTTAAGTATCAACCCTGAAACTTGGGGCAGTGTTAAATACCACCATCACGACATAAAACACCAAGTTTCAAGAATTATCATGGTGTGAAACACCGTCAAAATGGACGTATACCAGCGAAGATCGACTCAACGCATATGACGGTAACCGAGTTCAAATATAGATACGATTGTTACATCACAGCTTAAGGGCGACGCGGCTATGTTGCCCCATGCACCTGCTCGGTAATTTTATGAATATGAGTGAGTAAATCACCGTTTCTTTATTGTGCGCGGCTGTGAGAGAATAGACAGTGAAAGCTTGTTTTGAGCACTACCGGGGCATGCCCCCGCTAGGCATTCGCAAAGAAGGAAGAGAATTCGCACGGAAGAGAATTCGATTTTCCCAGAGACTTCGCTATATATGGGCATTTACAAGCGAAAGCACAAGAAGAATGCAATTTTCGCTGTGATATCGGTATATATTTATTGCTGTGCGTCTATAAATGATAAATAAATGGTATTGAACCGAATTTAAGGTGGGGCAATGCCCCAGTTGCCCTATAGGACGAGTCACCACTGCTATTCACTATATAACAAACGGTAGGTCACGAAATTATACCATGCAACGAAGTAATTATTCCAACAGGCCCGCTCGAATATGTTTAATTTATAATTACATGCCATACATTTTCCAAGACGACATCTCACTCAGCTCTATCGGAAGATCTGATACTTATGAGAGGATAAATGAAATTATATCAATATATAGGCAAATAAAAATCACCAATAATATTGACCGCTTCAGTCACGAGTTGTAGAGAATTTTCGAGATCGGTGGAATTAGGTGACAAAAACTCTCTGTGTATGCTCGGTGTTGAATGAATGTGCTTACAACTACTGGTGAAAACATCTATCCTACTGTGGGGTCTCGGGGAAGGGCGGAACCCCCCAAAATTTAGTTGAACACCTTGTGGGTGGCCTAAGACCAACGGTTTCGGGGTGCGGGTGGTTTGCTTTTTGGTCCGGATTTTATGGATGGCCACTGGCAAAGTATAGCTGTTGTCAGGGGTTTTCGTGCGGTGCATTGCATTCGTAGCAGCCAGAATAGCCTACGTCTGGTGGTAGTGGGAAATGAGCAAGGTGACGCGACAAGGTGCTTGGTTCGAATCCGCAACACTTCTTCTCTCGCTGTGGCCGAAGAGAATAATATTATTCGAGATAGTGGTAAATACGCGGCCTATGTTACGGATCATAGCGGCTCTATTCTAGCTGCAAATTTTTTTGGCAAAGAGTGGAATTTGCAATAATACGATGATGGCGCGGCTGAATACAGTTGTTAGCCGATAAAACAGTGGCTTCAACGATGACATATCCTGCCATACTTCTATTCTCCATTTGTTCGAGTGATATATTTTGTCCACCCTGCGTATGCGTCGTGAGGAATGCAACCAATTCAACTGTAAACAAGGACGTTGGAATGTGTTTCATATCATTATATCGTGATGCGGGCTCCACCGGAGACTGGAGACCTCTATTATATTATCCATGTGACCGGCCTATTAGGGGTTTTGGCGTTTTAGCTTATGTAAATAACTTGTTTTTGGTCAGTGAAACGAATTCGCACTTTCTTGCCTCCTCGGAATTGGGTATGAACTATCAAGGTCATCGACCTGCTTCTATTGGGACTTGAAACCATAACACCGCAGTCTGGTGGCTATAATGTTGCCTGTAAACAAACTCGACAAGTGCAATACATTGAAGGAGACTTAAAAATCTCAGCATTTGCTAGAAATGTGCTAGATAGCACACCCATTTTTCAACTACTCATATTTGCTTCGCGGGCCCGATGCGGCCCGCGGCCGTGTTTGACACCCGTGCTGTAAACGATTCTCGGCGGTAGCACTTTGAACTGGGCAAGGCAACTTTACCTCGACTCAGCGGAAAAAAATTGTTGTATTCGTTATATTTCGCATTGATTTCAATTTTTGAAGGTCCCCCGGTCCGGAAAATATTTTTTGAAATTTTACCGCTCCGCAAGGTGAATAAGGTTGAGAACCACTCATCTAGTATGCGTTACCGGAACAGAAATTCGCCAAAATCCGATATGTGACGTAGGCGAAACACAAACCTATTCCCGACATCCTACCTGTAGTTTGATAGCCATCGTATTCGTTGCTCTATTGGTGAAAATGTTGAATAATTCATTGCAGCGGCCTTGCGATCCCAAAGATGCTCTGAGCGTCTCGACACATAACAATGACTTCTGGCGTAGTAGCCGAGATATAGCTTTGTAGATTGACCCGAATTCATTAACAGTGATATCACGTATGGTGATATCGTGTATCTGGAGATGTAAGAATAGTAGTGTTAGTCCGCATGAGTAATTTAAATAAAGAGCTTGATTTATTGTATAGTAATTCATAATTAACTGTGGTGCGCCGCACCTTGCTTTCATTTATTCATTTCAGTTATCCAACCATCACAGGTCACAGAAATGTGGCCATAGGCAAATCGAAATATCCGAATGATCAGCAAACGAACAAAACTTTCTAGTCCGTTGAATCTATCTCTACAGGAACAGATATGTGGTAATAACAAGATTGGCCTGAGCCTTGTTCTGATATAGCATTTTAGTAGCGATAACGAATGCCGTTGATTTGTCTTATTGAAGCTATATGACCATTGACCACGTTTAACGTTGAAGTAGCTATGCATATCGTTTACAACAGGAAGAGGTCACACAGAAGTGGGTTGAAAAACTTCAGTATTGGCTTCAATATCAGTTCGATATTCAGATATATTTTGTACACCCGGTATGTTTGAATCAATGTATACCTCATTTTCGTGTATGATTATTTTGGCGGATCCAATAGTCAATGATGTCCGGAGGCACTTCAGTCTACCAACGAATTGCTCCAGATATTTAACCTCGTCAGCGTGTTCCGCTACAAGGTCCAGTATATCGATCTGTAGCAAATTTCAAATGCCTAAATCACCCTAAAGTGATCCCAACTTCATGCACCCCATTGGTGACCTGCTGTATTCCTGGTGCCAGTTTCAGCAATACGGAGAGATTGGAGAGTTTCAATAAATAGCAGCGAGATATGGGCATAGGCGGCAGCTTTAAATACTTTTGTAGGTAGTCAAGTGTTGCTAATCCGTCGTCGTCCAAATACCGTATACTTTCAATTTCCATGCGTCCGTGACCTTCAACATAAATAGCGCCAATTAGTTAAGGATGATGGACTAGTAAACACTAAACAGCCTCAATATTCAGCCTACCATATTATGGTGCATTATGTTCCGTTGGAATGTGATCGTTTCAATTTGAACGCAGCCAGCATTGCTTTTTTCAAACAGAGATTTGGCAATTGTAAGATATTGTTCCCCTGACATTACTCCTTTTATAGTTTGTACCAGTGAAATATGAGTCACCTTTTGCGAATACAAGCATACAATAAATAGTGGAGACATGTTCAAACTGGTACATACTTCTTTGTGATTGTATCTCGCTGTCAACGTCATATTTCCGAATTCAAGTTTAGTGCATCCCAGCTTGATCATGAACGGCGCAATTTGATCGTGTGAAACACGGCGCCGTGCTCTTTTATGGTCCAGTTCCACATATATATACTTAATTTGCTTTTCGGCTATCTGTGTATCACGCCGGTTCACAGCCTGCGATACATGGAGTCACAACATTGAAAGCTATGAATTATAATACAAGTGTGTGCTAATCATTCAAAGGGAGAAAAACAATATTAAACCATGCACTTGTGCCTGGCGAGTGGCAAACATTGTTATATTCCAGTGATTCCCAACGTGGATGATATCGCCCAACAGTGGGCGATTTTGAGGAACAAAGGGGGCGAAAATACCAAAGTAGGCAATTGGGGGGCGATAATGTTGGAACGTCCAATAAGATATATTTAATTATGATAAAATGCACATGAAGACGGCTTATGCTGCATATGACGCGAGAAAAAAGGTCAACTCAACGGAAAGTAGACACGGAAACCTGCGTTCATCATCATCATTTCACCAATTGTTTTATCAAATCAATACACCACAAGATCGCGATATAAAGAAAAGATAGTAGGGTGCCGAAACGACTTGGGGTAGTCTTGTAATCGGACAAGCAGGACGATTCTTAATTGCAATTCTTCATCAAGTGTTTATGGTCTTCTACTATCACCTCTTCGACCATGCATGGTAAAACCTTTACCAATCTACAATAGGTCGCTTATGATAACAACAATGAAAAACGAATGCTCATCGTAATCTCTGAATTTTTCGATTTCCAATAAGGTATTTAAAATATAGTAAGTGAATATCTCTATCGCCCAAGTAAGAGAGCATAACGGGGCATTGGATGACGCCATATCGTAGAAACTTCGTTAAAGCGTATAACTTATTTATTAACGATAAGTCTTCGAGTTGAATAAATATTTCACTACAATGGATGTTGTATTGAAAGCAAACTTATTTATAGTTGGACATTGGAATATTGCGCTCCGCAAAGACCAACAAGTTGGAGAATTTGCCAGTTACCATGAGCTCTGCTTTAAAGACAACTACGGAAGATTTCAGGGTCTTTCACTGCCTTGGAAACGCGTTCGTCACTCTCATAATAATCTAGCTATAATGTTGAGCTGTCATTATCGTTCAGCGGTTTTGCGATCATTAATTTTGTTTTTCTCTGAAGTAGTAAGGTGAATTTGCTCGTAATAAAAGCATACGTATTAGCAGGTAGCTCTTTTTGGGATTCCGTTTTCCTAAAAGCGTAGTGCTACTCCACACTAGGCAAACATTTCGAGTTGATTACAATGATTATTTTACCACACTGCAGATCACCTGGCCCATGCATGAAATATCGATACAACTTCCCGGTGTTTATTGATTTCTCACGTTTTAATTATTAAGTCCTTTTTTGGGTCCTCACGGCTTCCGCGGGCCCTCAAATTTTGGTTCAGTGCTTTACAACTTGTGTGACGGTACGCACTTGTGCAAATGAAAAAAATTGCAGTGAAATGACGAAGGTGTTGCGAATGGTGCGAACGGAAATCCGGACGAGTGCAAATGAAAATCGTGAATAAATATTATTTTCTCTGATGTGGAATAATTCAAATATACCTGGGCAGTGTAAATTTTGTTTAACTTAACGACGCACCACTAATCGTAGCTATCACAAGTCGTAGTGAATTATTATTTGGGCACTATAATTATTACGTAACCGAAAGCCTGGTTCGGAAGCAGGTGTAGTGGCAGACATACAATATGTCCGCCCGTCTGAGCCTGCTATAGGCTGGAAAAATGACGTCCCATTGACATTCCGCTTTCTTTCGCTAAACAATCATCATATTTTCGTAATAACGGCTCGATTAGAGCGAGGCACGAGTGGAAAATACCATCATTGCAGACTTACATTTGCAACCATTCAAGAGTCATTACAGTATGGAACGCAACGGGTATAATTTTGGGTCGACTGGGTGCCCGACCTATATCGATTATCATGTATGTAATTATGGTTGAATTTGTTACAAAAAAATCACGCGGTCGTTTTCACATATCCAAGGTCACTGTGTTTGGGACTGAAGCCAATAAACGTGACACGAAGAAATAGGCCTTGATCATGAGAATATGCCGACCTTGGGTTTGAACTCATGATAAATTTTCTACAAATGTTTTTTTTTCTGGTAAACATGGACGGAGACCGTTGGGATAAACTGGTGGAGGGTTGTGCAACGAGCAAGTTGAGGCCTATGAGACTCACGCATAACGAGGCCAACCAATTCTGCGCTGGGGCACATGGAGACGTAACGTTTTGGCCAACATATCGCTGGTAAAAGGCGGTGCCAAAATTTAAACGACGACAACACATTGGCAGAAAATCACCAATACCGATGGCCAAACCTTTCGATTTGGATATTCTCCTCTGTAGGCACGAAATAGACCCGTTCTTGCAATCAGGGTACACATTAGTTTTACAAATGCGACACGCGAAGGAATTTAATTCACCGTAATTTGACATCGAGTGCGTCTGACATGTTTGTTAGAGCTTTGTTTGGTAGAATTGTTGTGTGGGCGTTCCGTATGTCATAAATGTCCGTCAAATTGTATGTGTCTGCAATATTTATACAACTTCTTGGAGGTACAGAACTTCAATATATATTATTTGAATACTATATTCATGTTGAAATGATCCGGATATTTACGGATATACACTCGTCAGGGATAATCGTCAGCAATTCGTATGGATTTATTGGAAATCGCGCTGTACGGTCGGTGAAAAGCTCGCCCTTGGCTCCTCCGCTCAAGATTGATGCGGAACAATCAAATGTCATAAATTCTGCAATCGGCAAACAATTGTTGAATAATCTCGCCTGTACAAACAGTTATCGAGACGACAGATTTCGCGTCGTCGGAAAGGGCCATTCGCACTTTCATTTGTGTGCCTTGGAGTCGACTTTCATCAAAATGCACCAGCAAAAGCTGTGTCGCCAACACGAGTTCGAGTACCATCAAAAAATAGTACATTGAACACTCTCGATATCGAGATTTCACGCTCGTGACGTCATATCTTGTGATACGATTGTTGATATACAATGTTCGATCCAATTTCCTACTAGTTGCTGACGATTACCCTGACGAGTGTCAGCCGAAAATATTCCGGCTCCTTTCAATATGTATGTATATAATATTCAATTGTATACTGTAATAATAAAAAATAATTCCTTTTTATGGGAGAGGCGGGGGTCGCGAGATCCACATTTGAGTGGTAGTCTAAAAAGCTGCTTTAAGGTTATTGAACTGTTATGAATTCTCAAGTTATATTGAACAAACGAGCCGACCACACAGTATCGTGAGTTTATTTGCTCTTCTCATTTACTCGTGAGACAGAAAATGGTAAATCGAAAAAAAAAATAAGTTGAAGCAATGTATCATGAGGTAGCGAGCTCTAATGTGCCTACTCTCCTTGATCATCATACTCTCAAAAATGATTTCTGCCAGCAAGCATTTTTAACTCGCAAAGAATACGCTGTATTTTAGATAGGAGAGCTGAAGAACAGTTATCAAGACCTGGCCATCCAAGCACTAGTAGACGTTCTTGTATGAAACCCAACATCTTTTTTGGCGGAGAAGGGTTTTGGAGAAATAGTTGAAATCAAAACGAGCGAAAAAAGCACCCTTTAAATTAGCCACTTGATAGCTTAAGCTTTACAGTAGCTAATTTGTTGCACATCTGATTAAAATGTTCTTAGGTATCTTCATCTTCTTTTTGTTCAACAATTTTCGGCTAGTTTGTTTGAATGAAATTTATTTTACAAGAGAAGGGCGAATAGAGCTCAAAAAGGTTGAAAAGCACTGTTTTATTTCACAAATTAACTGTGGGCTAGTGATTAACAGCAGAAAATTTTTATTCTGGAAGATAAGATCATATACCATTTATGTCGAAATTGGGTAGACTTTTATTATTTCATGAATAATTCTGTTGCGGCATATTTTGAAATACGTAGTTGCGTCTTGAAAGTACGCCAGGGGTGGGCAAACTTTAGAGATTGCGGGCCGCATTCAACATCTGAATCCATTCGCGGGTCGCAATATTTAAAATTGGGATTATAAACCAAAACGCAACATTGGTATTTGATTATATAGTAAGGAGTGAGGACATGGAGGTAATATATAGGCCTATGCTTATTTAAAACAATCCAAACACTGCTTCGATGATATCGTACAATCGTCTTAAACAGTGGCGAGATTTCATAGGCTGGTGGTCGACCTCAATAATCAATTTGTCGAAACTATAGTGATGAAAGTCGGTTGTCCCGATTTTTAGAGCAGGATTGAAATTTAAATCTGTGAACAGCGATCTGTTCATAGATTTACTAATTCCACTTTTGGTTCAGTTCCAGGACACACAATGCTGACAGCATCATAGCCATGTTAGTTTCAAATACGTTTCTACTATGGGTAGATAAAGCATAAATACCCTAATTCTACGCATACAGAGAATGAATCTACCTACGACACGCACTAAAATATTTTAAAACTGAAGTGGTCAATCTGAAATCACACTCGTGATCCGAATTATGTCAATATCGTTTAGGATTTCTGTGATGTTTAACAGCTGAAATCTTGCAATCTGCGTGGGCCTTGAGACGGGCTGTCGCGCCAGAAATTAAACATTAAAAATAATATAGGAAGCATTTTCCTTAGAACAGTGGTTCTCAAACTTTTTAAAACACGCCCTTATGATGATGAAAGGTGACGCGCCCACCTTATCGTTATATCACAAAATGCAACCTGGATGCTAGCAAACCTAACGGTTAGTTTTATGGCATGGAAGGTTACGGCTGCGGATGAGAGCTCTTTAAATATGAAATTCTGACGAAATACAGAGCAATAATGATGAAGGAGATGTAAATCGCGCGGAGCACGAAAATTTTTTTCACTTGAGCTCAGCTTCGCGCCCCCTTCAGATGCATTCACGCCCCAAGGGGGTACGTCCCCCAGTTTGAGAACCACTGCCTTAGAATTATCATGGTGAAATATTCTAAGAAAAAGTTTGATCAAGTCCCTGCATTAATTCGATTTTTAGTACGTATTTTATCAATGTTTTTAATAAGTTTCTTAAGACTCTCGCGGACCGCACAGAACGGTGTCGAGGGCCGCATGCGGCCCGCGGGTCGTAGTTTGCCCACCCCTGAAGTACACATATTAGATTTGATATAGACGAGTGAATGAAATTGATTTCCACAAAGATAGATGGTGGAGAATGTACTAATAGTGTGTATCGATTCCGACGACATCGCAACATATATGCCAACATTTTTTTTTAATGAACATATAACGTCAAGCCGAGACGTTTATAGCTAACAGCTCATCTTAGAGTTATTTCTGAATGGTGGTAATGTATATGATGGGAGAAATGCATTTTTGCGAATATTTTGTACACACCTTGCTTGACCTTACTAACTACTAGATTTTTATTTTTTGCTAACCCTAACAAAACATTTGTAAATAGCAATAGTTTTATCAGTAGGTTATCGGCAATTTGACAATTTAAATTAGTTTGCACACTGGAAAATTTTCCTTCAGACGGCAATTCTGTTGATTTGAGTCATGTCGTTTTATCAGTTATGAAGCTGAGTGCCCAGTGAAGCCCAGTGAATTCACTAATAAAGAAACACAAATTAGGTTATCAACTATTTTTCTGATTTAAAGGTTTCGCGGAGCCTCTGAAATTGCTTGACTTGATTTGGCCACGCTAGATAATGACCAGCGAAGCCAATGTCGAGGCAAGTCTCGATTTTGTTTTTATGCGAGGTAGTATCGAGGTGTCGGTTAGGCTAAGCTTCATCATTGCGTTCGAGAAAGGGTTTTCATATAAACCATACACAGTGTAAACACTGTCCTCTTTTTTCAATTGTGATGAGTACATACTTTGTGTAGGCCTATGCTGGATCGTACTACATTTCGTTGTGGTTGAAACTCATCCTCATGGGCTACTATATTATTAAATTTGTCCGTTAATCTTTGTAGTTTATTTAGCTTACTTCACCAATTTCGCGGTTGTCTTTGATTTGTTTCTGCTGCGACGTGAACGTGAAATTGTTGCACTGCTGAAACGCATCTCCCATCGTGTATATTTATAGTGAGGTATGCAACCACAAAACACAGTGAATCAATGGTTGATCAAATACGGTTAAAATCAGTCGTACGCTTCGCGTGCCACTTGGAAATCTCTCACATACAACAGTATAAGAACCACAAAAACATGGGTCGCATGTTGCATATACAAGACGATGTGACTGAGTATTCGAAATGGGATCAGGTGGCATCAACTATGACTTCAATACCTACAGTCGTTGCTGCTTAAAAACTCCGTGCTTTGCATTTGACGATAAGATCAATGCAGTGAATTCTATATGCAAGTAAGATATACACTTACCGATACCAGTACTGAATCAAATTCGAGTCTGATGTTGAACTCCCGCGTTCTTACTTTATCCCACGTCCCCGTCTTAACAAGAGATATCAACGCATCCGACGCTTTCAGTTCATCGTCGATAACGAGGCTTGAATTCGTATTGCCGTGTGAGCACTGGAAAGATGTGAAATCAGTAATGCATTTGGTATTAAAAGCAATACCCGTAAAACGCTTTTCTATTCTAATATTTTTATATAAACTGGGATGGTGTGTACCCCTGAAAGGTTCTGTGTGAACGCGAACATGAACCTATGACGTCACATGACGTCATATTGCTAATTCAAAGCCAACATTCGAGTGACGTGATATACTAGATACCTAGCGACAACTCTGGCCATATTGTGCCACAATGTTGAAGTACATGATGACTTCATAAAGAGCAGTGAATGTATCAACTGGAGCAATGAAATGCTACATTAATCCGTAAAATCAATGTCTTCTGTGGCGTTCACAACAATTTTGACGATGATTAGATGTAATGAATTAAAAAGGTTCACAGTGCAGAACCTACGAAGGTTCGTGTGTGAACGTGAACCTCTACATTTCTGAGGTTCACACACAGAACGCGAACGTAAACCTCATGTTCACACCACCCCTAATATAAGTCCAATACCTGCCGTGGTAATACTGCCACGTCTCCATACTTCAAGAATTCCACTTGAAAACACTCCGAATTCACTATCAGGTCGATTATTTCTGTTGGTACGATCACCTGTTCCGGACACATCAATTCATCAATCTAGTAATTAGAAGGTTCGCCATTACGGTTCTACACTGAATATCAAGATGCTGCAAAACGTACTTGCAATAAGAAGATGTTTCCGTCTCGTGGCATACTGGTTAACATTTCAAGGTATGTCCTGGTACTTTGCTTGACTAAAGTATCTATATATACTTTCGCGATTTTTACGCGGCCCCCTTCACTAGTGAAATGAAACAGATCTTTAGTGATATCCATCATGGATGGTTCAAGATGGTGTATTTCCAGACGGTTTTCCTGCAATATATTGCATTCATCAAAATAATATTGATATGATGTATATCTGTGTTTTTAAGATACATATTTTTCATGCTTTATGGGTGCACTCCATCACTCAAGTTAGCTCAATTTTTCTTTCAGTCAGTCAGCAGCTGAGTAAAAATGGTTTATTAGACATGAATTGAAGTTTCTTTTGCAAATCAAGTCAATTTTTTTACTGGCTTCCAATGTAATAGTTGGTAATACAGGGACTTTCCTACGATGACCACAATTCAACATACACAGTGTAAAGGAAGAATTTTGCGCCAGGTTTCTTATATTTATGTGTTTAACCCTTTTAATGGGGGGTCAGATTTTGCAGAACTGACTATCACTTTTCAAATTCATACCGTGACCACACCAAGAGTTTAATCTGAGCTGTTCCAGTTTAAAAGTGGGCGGATTATAGCCTTCTACCGATTCCGCCCTCGATCGACAACCCGGCATGTCTATAGTTTTTTATAAGACTAAATGAACAAACTTTTTCTCTGAAAAATTTGTTTATCTCTCTCATGTTTCCAGACAGACCCCAGTATAGCGTCAGAGCATAGTGTCCTATATGGTGTCGACACAGGCAAATCTTACGCCTCAGTGAAATTGATTCACGTCACAATTTTGAATTGGCTACAGGCAATTTGACAGTCCTTTTTGGCCGGCTTGCCGATCATTCAATTTGGTTAAACTGGTATCAATCGAAAGATGACTCTGCACTGATTACGAAAATATAAATTTTATTCCGCTCGTTGCCCTGGAACTCCCACAATCAGCCTCGAACTTTTCATTGTTATGGAGATTGGCATTGGGACGTAACAATGCTGTCTGGCTCTTTTTCTATTGAGCTACTCTCTCGTTTCGCCAGACAGCATTGTTGCGTCCCAATGCCAATCTCCATAACAATTAAAAGTTCGAGGCTGATTGTGGAAGTTACAGGGCCACGAGCAGAATAAAATTTATATTTTCGTAATCAGTGCAGAGTCATCTTTTGACTGATACCCGTTTTACCAAATTGAATGATCGGCAAGCCGGCCAAAAAGGACTGTCAAATTGCCTGTAGCTAAATGGAAATTGTGACGTTAATCAATTTCACTGAGGCGTGAGATTTGCCTGTGTCGACATCATATCGGACACTATGGTCAGAGAGGCCTATGGTTTCAAACAAGCCGTCAAACATGACCCTAACCCGCCCGGCTCGCCAAATATCGTAAAACCAAAAATACATGAAAAATTTACATATGGACGTGGTCAGTGAGTGGTCATAATGGTCAAATTCAACTCGGGTCACCAGTGACCCCCCCCCCCCCCCCCCATTAAAAGGGTTAGGGACCTCCTGTGATTTCGTGAAGGCGTAAACTCATTTTAGTTTGTAGGTAGAAACATTTGTATTGCTCGTGAAAATGAAATCGTATAGATCACATAATACGTGACCTGCAGTATAATGACACTTCCGAGATATAACCTGAAAAGTAGTTGCCAGGCACAAATAGAACGTAATATCAAGGCTGACCTCGACAAAATACTTCATATTATAATCAAGAAATTCGATGCATGTGATTTTCAACTTCTTCGAAGCGGGTCGCCCGGATAGGGTGGATGGCGCGAGCAGCCTTGATAGAGATTGAGCTCTATTCTGCATGCCACCTTTGATTTTCAAAGTGGATATCTGGAAATATGAAAGCACTCTTTGATTATCACGAAGAAACCTTGTACGATCATAGCAAATACGCGTTCGAAAATACCATGTACTTATGACATGATTCAAATAAGTTTCGTTATTAGGACTGATTAGAATTGGCCCAATAAGAATATTCACTATCATACTCGTAGTCAGCATAATGTTATGACAGCTTCAATGAATTATTAGAAACATTGTTGGGATACTATACGGGCCGGAATATCCATTGCCCTTTGTCATGACATAATGCTTTATAATCTGCTGCTTTGGTGTCAGGAACCTGGGCGTATCGGTTGGTGGTGAGTCACTGCTTGGAAAGCAGCTATTGAGCATATATTATGTGTCGAATTCGGTTACGAATTCCCACTCGTTGCTACCGAGTCATCGAGTGTGCCAGTAAATCAAGCATATGGCCGGTGTCATTGATGAGTGACTTAATTCTACGATGCATATAGCTGTTGCTGATATGAGCCCGCTGTAGTCCATGACTAATGACCAATGACAGGGTGAAACCATCACGTACCTTGATATTGATTGGTGTACTCAACAACTGCAGTAATGATGCAAATATCGTCACGCTGCGTTCCGCCGTGAACTTCTTCAATGACGGAATGAATTTTGCTACGGATAATACGCCGGCCCCGTCGCAATCCGTTTGCATTGTAATCTCGCGAACTTTTGATAATGCCGGACCAGAAAAAATTCTAGTGCAATGGCTCAGTATTCGAATGGTGCTGGCGTCGCTTAACGTCGAGCGATTGTTATTCACGTACTCCACAAAGCTTTGAAGACTCCGTCGATTACTTTCCAATGTATTATCGCCTTCACAAATCGTTGAGATTAAACTCAAAGGTGATCCAATGCAACAATTGATCACAATTTGAAATTCACATTTGACCACTCACTTGTATTTGAGAATGCATTGACCAGTGGCCAGTGATCTTTGTTTGCAAGGATCGCGACTCCAAGAAGCATGAAACTCGGAATATTGGTCTGCGTCAACGCACGCTGTAACCCTGAATTTATATCCACTGCGCAAGGGATTGACGTCCAGTGAAGTGCCGCCAAGATGTCCTGAACATTTCGGACTAATCAGCAAACCATATAAATAAATTTGGTTTATATGATATCTACCAACCGACGCATTAGTATCGAATTTGCCCATTATTGGAATGTAGCCTAATAATCATGAATCGGCTATCTATTGTAACGGCAATGACGCAGTCTTACAACATCTGTGATAATTTGAGAGATTCAACTACTATTATTGCTCGTGTAATTCAATCCGCAAACGACGACTTTGGCAAATGTTTACTTCACCATGCAACAGACAAAACACACTAGAGTGGGACAATTACAAAGCCTATAATTATATTTGGGTTGTCCAAAATTATAAAAATCTTATAAATCCTCCGTTGCAATGTCTTATTCTATAGATTATGGATAAAAACGACACTGGGCCCAAAAAAGCTCGCCGGAAGGCCGTTAAGATTTCGTGCAAAGCGTTTGAAAGTAGCTGCCAAAGAATGGGCGTGCCACCGACCATAGACCGACGAGAAGACTCGTAATCACGAAACCACGGCTCTTAATCAGAGATGGCCACATTAGGGTACTTGATATCAGTTGTCAGGATGACAGAAAAGCGAGGTATCGGTGTTGTTGCAGAATGCAGAGGTAACTGGTGGTTCTGATCTCTGATGTCATTTGGAATGATTGTGTGGTGTGGTAACGTATGAATATATGCTGGCATGGTCAATTGGTCATGTTTATGATTTCGGAAACACACTAGAACTGAAGTACCACCGGTACTCTCAGTCTCTGATTGATTGTGCACATCATCATGCTGATAATATAATATAATATTATATATATTTCCTATTCATTGCTGCTCTATCAAGTGATCATTTTGATTGATTCATCCATTTTGTTTGATACATGTCTGTTCTGTGAAAATTTAGTTCCATTCTTCAGTAGTACTATAGGCCTAGTTGTCTTGGCCAAGTCACAATGCACAATATCTGATTTTGTCGTTGGCATTCGTGGCATGCCTGGGTTACTATATTATGTTAACCCTCTCCATAAAGCAACTAATATTACTTTCTCTGTTCTCACAGTCTTTTTAGCTCATTTCCCCTGCCTAGTTCCTACTACTCGCATTTATATTCAAGATATATTGGCCTACCGTACCTAACATTATTGATTCGAAATGTGATATGAATAAACCCTTGTAAGGCATTACTTGATACTAATTTGTTGATTATAATGTTGATATCTGTTTTGCAGGCTATATTTAATGTGAAATAGCACTAAAGCAATAGCAGGATTTTTTCGGATCCTAATTTTGTTGCTCAACTGTCGGACTCCGAAATGCTATTTGACTGTCGGATCAGGATGGATACGGATTCCCAAAATCTGGAATCCGCCCATCTCTGCTCTTAATTGGCTAATCGGATATGCTCCAAGGACCACCGCAGCAGCAACTTGCTGATTAGGTGATCAAGGAGTCTGCTACCGTCGACGATTCTGAAAGCGCATTGTGTGTAGGTTGCGAGATAATGATTTAGGATTGATTCAGGGTATGTTGAGGTACGAAATATATAATGAACAAACAACAGCTGCTTCACAAAAACGTGTAAAGCATGATCGCTTTATTGTGAAGGAAACCGCCGTAGCATATATGCCTTTGTTTTCAACGAAGGAAAGCATAGACGCATATGCAAGTGGCAACGGATTCTTATTTTCAGAAAGGATATCTCATCATTGAATACAAATATAAAGCTTAACAATGACACTATAATATGTGTGATCTTATTGGGCTCAGGTTGTAGTAGCCTACATAGCAAGCCGTTTTGAAAGATTAAGGATCGGCTGAATCAGCGGGTTATGCTTGGCATTGATCAGATGCTTACATCAAATTGTATTACCTTGCAAGTGTCAAAGTCCTTAATGATAAAACAGAATAGAGGTGTAAAAGTAAGCACGTAATTTGCCGGATATGATATGTCGAACTCCTTGATGATCGCGCAGAAAAGAGGTGTGAAGGTAAGCACAGACAATGCTGAACAGTGCATAGTATCTAGCATAGTTTGGATATCATATCAAACAGCATATAGTCTGTGCTTACATTTACACCTCGTTTCAGCGGCATCATAAGAGACTTTGAAACATTTACAGGTGAATTCAATTTGCTGTAAACATCTGATAAGGGCCAAGCATAGCCGTCTGATTCAGCCGATGCCTAGAGCATCCCAAACTTCACCTATATACTAGAACCTTGGTCCAATAAGATCACACAAATTGTAGTGTCATTGTTAAGCTTTATATTTGTATTCAATGATGATATATCGCTTCTGAAACTAGGAATTCGTTCGCCACTTGCATAAGCCCCTTTGCTTTCCATCGATAAAACAAGACATGTAGACTACAGCGATTCCCTCCACAATAAAGCGGTCATGGGATACGTTTTTGTGAAGCAGCTTTTGCTTGTTCATCATGTGTTTCGTACCTCACCATGCCCTGAATTAGTCTTGAATCATTATCTGCCAACCTACCTACAAGGCGCTTTCAGAATCGGCGCCAGAAGCAGACTCCTTAATCACCTAATCAGCAAGCGGCAGCTTCCATGATCATTGGAGCATAGCCGATTAGCCAATCAACAGCCGTGATTTCGTGATTACTAGTCTTATCGTCGGTTTATGGTCGGTGACACGCCCATTCTTCGGCAGCTACTTGTAAACGCTTTGCACGAAATCTTAACGGCCTTCCTGTGAGCTTCTTTTAGGCCCAATGTCGTTTTTTATCAACAATCTATAGAATAAGACATTGCAATTGAGGATTTGCAAGATTTTCCAAATTTTGGACAACCCTAATATGTATTTGTATATACTGGTAAATTTGCGTCGCTTTCTTCCTAAAATATATCATAGCAGTCCCAGCATATCTCGATCATAGAATTTCACCCGAATTTCGTGAACGTGCACAGTATTACCACTGCTCTTGCATTGCTCGAGATGCGCGTATAAGATTTCATACATCATATATGTAATATGCCTTGTATAAAATTATATATTCGGAGTTACTTGATGTTGAAAATATCCTATCTTTTTAGCAATATTTGAAAATATTTTATCGTATGACATTATATTGATTGCTACATATCGAGAGCTGTAGGCATATAATTCCGAAGTAGAGCGAGTACAATTGGTTATCAATTGGGGTATAACTTTATACTTGGTGACTCACTCTCATTGCTTCGCTGTTAAATTGATAGATAAGATGATGAGACTTCGGTCTCCTCGACCCCGCTAATCCCCCACCTTGTGGGTGCATCGACACCGATATAAAGTGGCCCATGCCTTGAGCTGTACTCTGATCCAAATCGCGGGCTCGTAACTCCATTCTATTTTGGTCTGCTGAATTGTACGCTAACTCCATCACGCGTTTCATTTTCTTTTCCTCGAATCTTTTGGATACGGCGTGGTGAGCGTCGAAAAAATCAAGAGTGTGAAGGAGAATTTCGACGTCAGTGTATACGTCACGTTCCTGTATTTGACGTGCCAAATGAAGCAATATAGCCGGTGTCTTACACATGTTTCGAATGGTGCGGGAACGGTGCATGAGTTGATCTACAGATTCCTTCCTTCCAGTTAACTGCGCTAGTATATCTGCCACATCTTTCTCCTTAAATCCAACGATTCTCACCGACGGGATATTGATGTCAAAAGCAGGAAATTTCCAAAGCCAGTTCTCTGAAACAGTACACGCCACCCACATACCTCGGTACATATCGCAGCGAAGTATATTCAACAGAATAGCAGCTGGAGATGCACGCTGATCTAGTGACATTTTTGCAGTAGCAAGAGTGTGAATGTTGGTTATTTCATCCACTCCGTCTATAATTACTGAAACGCGGGATGGGTTATGGGCCACCCATCTCTCAAAACATTCGGTCATCTGGTCGTTTATAAAAATATTGGCAAATTGGTTTTTAAAGATAAGATCAAAGGGTCTGTAACAATCACCCCAGTTTATGTCTTTTCCTTGTATGAACACTACGACATTCACCTGTGCGAGTCCTGATATTTGCCTCTCCATAGCTCTATCAGCATACTGGAGAGCTGAAGTTGTTTTTCCTTCCCCCGGTCCACCAACGAGCAGCACAGTTGTGGAACTATTGTTGTTTGGGTATTGATGTACAGTCTCTATGGTGACAGCATTGAACGAGTTTTCTTCGGTTTCATATTCAACATCATTCATCGTTATTACATTTCGACTCAACTTCAAACGTTTGTATTGTGCGTTGTATTTGTTTTTCAATGATTTCAAGCCGTTTTGGGAAAGTTCAGTGTTCGCCTGAATCCTCATTACTTTCCGTTTCGTGTCATCGAGCATGGCTCCAATTATCCCTGTTTTATATGAAATCGGTCCACGTAATTATTAGGGCAGGTAATTGCAACTTTTTTAACTGCCTTAACAGCCTCCTATATACTCGTAAGTAATGTAGTAGCCCATGGTGTTTCCTACTGTTTGAAGAAATCTTATTTTGCATCTCTTTGCAACTGTTTACATTTTTCATGACATTCGATTTTTCATGCAACCAATTTTTTGACGGAAATGTATGTCGCTATATGTAAATAGACCACTTGATTATTTGACTGTCGTTTGAATTTGAGGTTCTTTCTGATTTGACGTACATTAAGGCTAGATCCCCATAATTATATGTTCACTGGGTCAATTTTTTCTTGCTATCGATTCTGTTAAAGTCTTCAACGCTGAGTTTTGCTACAGTGTCATGGATACGGGTCGATTCGAGTATCCAGTACCCTTATAGCTTCTGGTAACTAGTCCACAAATCCAATTTTGTAGTGCAACTTTTGTGAAAAATGAATGCAACTTTCCACGGATTTCAGTGCAACAAAAACTGGCCCTAATATTTATAATCTAACTTATAATTATAATCAACAAAGACAACGAAAGCGGAAAACGACTGCATCAATAGTAATCATACCTATATTGCTCCGCATATGAATCCGGGCTATTGTAAATCATGAGACGAAGAGACCGTTCACTCTCTCTCTCTCGAATGCAATAAACAAAGAGTTCAAGACAGAAGCCGATCACAAGTTTGATCAGATGCGACGGCAGCAACCATATCGATCCAATGTTATTTGAATGGGTTAACACGCCAAGCCGACCACTATCTTCAAACAAACCAAAGTTCACCCGATATCGTATTGTAGAGTTGAGGCGGGTAAAACCGATCGCTAGCATATTCACCGATAAACTCGATGTATTTAGCGGATAATAAGAATATATGAGATCTATGGGATACTTTGCAAAACCAAGGGCATTCATTTGCACAGCTTTTAATCTGATGCATCATATGACCTAGTAAAGCTACAACTGGATACCTGTGAACTATGTGAAATGAATCAATATTCTCATTCTAGCAGTCGTAAATACTATGTAGTTCTCTCAACCTCCACGAGCACGATGTGACGCCACGAAAACTGCCGATGTATTTCACCTTTAATGACCGATACCGATATTTATTTCAAACTGAGATATCGGCACTACATTATCGACAAAAAGATAATCGTGCAGACTCCAAAACTAGCCATTTTGCTTTCCCAAGACGGAGCACATTACAGATCTTATAACTAGAACTAAACATGAATAGAAATATCCATCTCTAACTCATAGACCCATTGATGTTGCTCGTATTCTGCAACAAGCATACTGATTTCCGATGTATGAAATATGCAAACCAAACAGGACGACTAATCCCAACGAATATAACATTGCCAAGTATTGCCAAAGTATTACCTCGCAACCTTGGTGGAATATGCTCATCTTCAGCCAAATCGCGAAAACATTTAGTCTGAAAGGTATCTGGAAAACAAAGGAACGTACGAGGTCAATCACAAACCACATGCGAATTATGCTTGATGTTACCAGTAAATTATTAAATTTGTCATCCGTAGATATACTAACACTTCCAACTTCCACTTACCAGCTATCTGCTCCGAGTTATTTCTAAAATATGACAGTAATGGCTATTATAGATGGCATTTATATTGATGAAATTTCGTCATCGGTTGGGAAATGATCAAACAATGGATACGTCAAGCGTACGTATAAGTACGTCGAATCATGAGAGCGCTACAATTTACATACAGTGTGGATGTCAAGATTTCAATATAGCATTATGGAGACTCCCATCTAACTGTTATTTACTTGAGTATTGGTCACAAGACCTACCATTGCGGTCGATAGCAGCATTGCTGGTAAATGCCTTTGATACCTGAAAAACAAACCGAATTTAATGTATCGAATTTACGAGATACTTTTGGTAGGTATACTAAAGGATGATTCATCAGTAACTTTGAACGCTTGTCTCTCCGCAGACTGGAATTGATTGGTATATTGTCAAATAAACTATTTAATTGAAGATGAAGATATGTAAACCTATACATGACTGTTTACAGTGCTGTCTCTACTAAGAAGAGTGTATATATACAGACTGGTGAAATACTCATTTATATCACAAATTCCGTTAGGTTTGCAAGGGATTGAACTGAGGTTTCTATAGTGATAATTCATACTCTGATCGTGCGACACCTACTGAAACGGATTGCGATCAGCAATCGGTCATTGTGCTGTTACTGGGGCCACGGTGATATATAGTCAACAACAGTTACACGGAAAATACGCAAGTGACAAACAGTCTTGCTTCGTCATAATCCTTTCCACACGTTACCACGGATTTGGTAAGGTACGCCTTGGTACTGTGATATGCTTTTTCCTGCATATTTGTAATCGGACGAGGCGTTTAGTACTAACTTCCAAGATAGCATTTGCAGGTGAGTAAGCCTACGGTACGTTAGAAACTTCCGTTATTGTTATCGCAACGCACAGTAACAAGTCCCCGTGCGTGTCACGCATGAAAAGTCGTATTATTACAAAGCCCACTTTTGTCAACTTTTGGATTTCACGCATAGAATATATATGTACGATTTACATACCTGGTAGGGTTTGTTGGGTCTTTCGGTTTCGTTTGCCATACCTGAATGCAAAGGTATTTTTCACACCTTATTTATTGGGCAGTAAAAATCCCGTGAAGAAATGTCAGCTGGTTAGGCATAATGGTAACGACTGATGGGTGTCTTCGGCTCGTTTGATAGTTTGATACTGGATTATGCAATAGCCGGGTCCACGCTTAGATCACGCGTTATCACGCCTGAACCAAGAGAACCGGGCCGCCACAGTGGCGGGCACACCATAGGAACACGGCCTGAGTATATGGCGACAAGGATGACCGCACGACCGGATAGTATTTGTGTGCAATAGGATGTATCGTTCTCATTACAGATATAGGGAGCATCGTCATATGGTCTACATCTGACAGATATGCAATATTGACTTGAAATTTTAATTGTCCGATGTCGACCACATCGAACATGTCACGATACTTTCTATATCGGTAATGAGGACGGACATCCTATACAACACAAATACTTTGCGTCTGTGCGTCGACCTTGTCGACACATAGTATTTTAACCACCAGCTCCTTATACTCCGTCCCGGACACTGTTTCACAGTTACTAATGAGATGCCCTGAATTTGAATTTCATCGCCTGTTTTTGGTTGAACATTGTTCCAATTAAAAGGTTGCTTTCTCTTCACAAAATATATTGACCTGCCAGTGCTTATTGGCAATAGAAAAACTTAAGAAATGTGGCATTAAATTCGAACTTACCAGAATGAACTCTATTAATTCCCGATTCCCTTAGCAGTGGCGGATGTCGGCTCTCTTCTCTCGGCTATGTAAGTAGGGTTGCATTTAAAACAAGAATCAATTTAAAACAAACATGGTTAAAACAAGGCCCTTGTTTGAAACATATTTACTAAAGTTTTTTTCTTTGTTTTTCAAGCCATGACGGCACGAATATTCAATTGTGACGTCATAGGGGATTGGCATTGACAATTCAAATTAAAGGGTAAATATAGCTCCTTTGACGAAATATCTGTACTATTGCTGTTTATTTTGAGAGTTCCATATCCATCCCACATCGACATACGTCGGCTATATCGGATTGGAATTGTCCGTAGGCTCATATAAAGTGGAAGGTATTTACACAGTTATGGCGTAATTTTACAACTTAACAAAATAATGTTTTCAAAGGCCTTTGAGTAAAATACTGTTTAAAACATGTTTTAACCAAGGTCTTTTAAAACACCGTTAGTTTGGAATGCAGCCATATATATAGGCAGGGTTGCCATCGACATGGACCCAAAAATAAGGACAGTCGAAAAATTAGATTAGCATTAAAAGCGTTTTTGTACAGATACGTTTTAATTATACGTGTCGTGGCATAACTCATTTCAGAAACAACCTGCTCCAGCAACTCCTTGTCAGTATAAAGTGCTTCATGGACCTCACGACAGCTCAGTTCTAGGTTTACCATTACTTGTAAACCGAAACAGCATTTCGTCAGCCCCCCCCAAAAAAAATACACGTTGGTCACCCCCCCCCCACAACATGGGGTGATAAACCAAACCTCTTCACCTCGTTGTGATTAGAGGCGTCAACCGAGATAGAAAAAAGGCTGCACAGAAAGTTTAGACAAAATCATTTTTTGATCGCGGAGCAAGAACTCCAATAACAATGCTTGTAGTCTAGGCTCTGGCCGAAGCAAACTTCTTTGCGATATTGGAATGGGGGAATATTGCTTTGAACAATTTCGATGTGCAATCGTTGGTGCGGAAGGATTGCTGGTGTTTGCAGAACGGAATGCTCAGATACCCTCAGCCGCAGCAGCCTTGTAGTCTGTGGTCGTTGGTGCTGATCGACTTGTGAAAAAATATTCATCAACTCGCTCGAATTAATCGATATGACACACTTCTTGTATTTTGAGGTATCAATATGAGTTGAAATTACCGGTCTTTCCTATGGTCTCCAGCTCCATGTTAATGTCGCAATTGCAGATATTGCAATGTGCGACTCAATCGCACTTCAAGCTTTGTTTGATACTTTTAAATTCTCTCTCATAATCGTCACAAACACGTTTTTCCCGCCTGCTGATTTTAACTACCAGATTTAGCCTTATTAGTTGCTAACGGCCTAACACTATAGCCTGGGCTTACCATACGTCCTTTTTTAAGAGAATTTGTCCTCTTTTTGGACTTTTTTGAAAGTGTCCTCGGAGGACGCCCGTTTGTGCTCTTTTTTGAGATTTTGTCCTCTTTTTTGAAAATTTAGGTAAGATTTAGAGCAAATTGCAAGTGATATGCCGCAAAGTAGCACAGAAGTGAAGCTCCGGCGGGTATTTCGGAGTGAAAAACGGTGAATTTAGCTCTGAGCGAAAAGATGACCTTCTTTTATTTTTTTTTATTTTTTTTAGTCATCCACCTGGCAACGTGGAGAAAAAAAACGGTATTTTGAGCTCTGAGCGGAAGTGATGACCTTTTTTTCAGTCAACCGATCACAAAGTGGGAAAAATTCACCGGTTTTTGAGAATTCTACTTCGGTTTTGCATCTTGCAAATTTCTGAAAAAGTGTCCTCTTTTTACATTTCCAAGATATGGTAAGCCTACTATAGCCTATGTATGAACAATATAATTTAGATAAAATCGGCTGATGATTTATCAGCCGAAACTGCTGCATCACTCACTGCCCTAGCTAAGCCATTGCACCACTTCGAAGTCAAATCAAGTGGTGCGTACGCCACGGGAGTTCCTTTCATCCATGATGTCATAAAATCTCGACGCAAAAGTTTAATTTTAGAATATTATGCAACACAGATACCAGAGGCGGCATAACGCATAAGCGGCATAACTTTTAAAAAATACTCTAATTTATGTTGATTCACGAAATAATTTTGGGCCCCTTCGAGTTCGACAATTGGAGAGTTTGGGGTGCGGCAGTTACGGTCCTGTTCCACAGAATCCCCACTACCCAGCACTTTTGTCATGATAGAGCAGCTATTTGCTGGTTTGACTACACAAGACACACAACCACACAAGTACGGAAGACAATCGCCTATAACTGCAACGTAAAACGTATTGTGAACCGATACAAGTAAAACTTTAAAATGTCGTGAAAGCGTTATTTCACGTCAAACTAGTCGTTCTGGATGCGTTTGTGGCGCCATGATTAGCCATTCAGAATTAAAAATGAGGTTTTGTGAACAACACACGCAATATAATTTTCGATACATACCTACATTCCAGAGGAGTTAATTTGTAAGGGTAATTGCGCACGTGTCTCCGTGAATATGTAGACTGTCCTGTATATAGTTTTCAACAAATGCGTCTATTCCCCACCAGGACCCATTGAATTCCCCACCGTTTGGGAACCACTGCTCTAGTCGCTATTAGGGGCAAGTCGGTGACATTGGCACCCCATTCCGAGAAGGCAAAAAATGCCCGATCTGGTTTCAGAGTCTTATGGACATATGATCCGAAAACTAGTTAGGCCTGTTCACCGAAGCGACAACGCCAATACGAAACCATTTTATGCAGGAAACATAGATAATATAATAGTTGCACGGAAGCATAAATCAAATATCTGTGGTCGCACTGATGTATCACTTCTGACACAAAAGATCCCCGGCCTCCCGAGAAACCCGAATCATGATTATATAACATATAACGGTATTCAAATGGCTAATCACCGTATTTCTTTTTGCAATTCAGTTATTTGCGAATAAAGGTGTTGGTAGAATTGAACCTCTATGCTTGTTCCGTAATATAATATAAATAATACGTAATACAAATATACACTCTTAGCGAAAAGAGTGGGTATACTCACCCCAAAAGGTGATACACGAAAACAGAACTTACGTAACCCTGCGGGTGTATATGACCAGAATCCGCCCCATTCCTTGCGGTGTATATCGCATATCTCACCCTAGCCATTAGAATTGATAGGGGCGGAATTTCAATATATACACCCTACTTGAAATCCTGTATCTTCTGCCAAATGACACACTATTGCAAATAAACATTCTTGATTGCAATGCATATATTCGATATCAATTGAACCATGTTAACATAAAATGGAAACATAGTTCGTGAAATAACAAAAACAGAGATCCCAGCGACGGAGAAAAAAATTCACTGAAAATAGTGCTCGAAGAATATTGCCCCTGTAATATTGGGAAGCCGCCTCCTCCAGGTTTCCTCAAAACACTCTTTGTACAGCGAAGGTTGAGTCACTATCTTCAGCAAGAACTTGTGGCATCATCCTGAAATCAAAATGCATACTCACAACCCAATTAACAGGCACATATGCTATGATAACTTAACGAAGTCCACAAAAATAGAAGCCGTTACCAAGTATATATATTTTCAGAGTACTTACAAAAAATCAGATGTTTCACTCGCTAAGGCATTGCAGTACAGACTGTGGCCCGATACTGTGAACTTACCGCTATAGGAAACATATTCACACACGTTCACTGATGTGTGGGCAATTAGGCATCGACAAGATGGAAATTTATGGATAAACCGCATGTACCAGGCAGACTTGGACAGGACAACTAGAAAATGTTCCCTTTTTCCAAATTAGATTTTTTTTTTCGAATTAAAGTAGAATTAAAATTATAGCTACACAGTTTGAAATTAGATTAAAATTATAATTCTAGCTAACAAATTAGATTAGAATTAGCATGACTGAATCGCGAAAAGTTGAATCAAACTCAGTTAATATCAAATCATAGTTCATCTTATGAGCATGAGAATAGCAAATGTCTGTACACTGTACAGCAGGGGTGGGCAAACTACGGCCCGCGGGCCGCATGCGGCCCGCCACACCGTTTTGTGCGGCCCGCGAAAGCTTCAAGAAACGATGTAAAAATTGAGAAAATACGTACAAAAATCGAATTACTGTGGGTACTTGATTAAACTTTTTCTCAATATACATGATAATGATAAGTTATGATCTTACCAGGACCGTAACTGCCGCACCCCAAACCTCCCAATTGGGGGGCCAAAAGTATTTCGTGAATTACCATAAATAATATAGCATTTTTTTTTTAATTTATGCAACTTTTCCAAAAAGTTGTCGCTTAGTGCGCGATTTAATGTTGTCGAATGACTTGATTATTGGGTACCCTTCCCCCAACAAAAAATACGCCTGATTTATAGAAATGGGCACTTCGGCGTCGGCCATTACCGCGCCACGCCGCACCAAGACATATGAAGTTATAGATAGGCCATGCAACAATGTAATATGCGACGCCGAGAAGTGTGCCAGAACGATCGCCGCGAGAAGACCTTGGCCGAAAAGGACTATGCCCTTGTTCTGACCAGAAACTTCGAGATGTATACATATTATGTTTAATTGTCCACAGACACTTATAAATGGCAGGCGCTGAATGTTCCGGTCCCGGCGATCTGAGCCTTACAAGACAATTGCCATCTCGAGGGAACATTATTTGCCTGCAAAGAGATACCAATTTGAAATCGTGTAGTCTTTAAGCTTAGTACGTTTAGGCGATTTCAATATCTTTTGACATAGCAGGAGGTCACGAAATAGCATCAGGTAACGAAGTCAATATATCAACGGGTACGCCCGATAATGTTTATTTGTTATTTCAGGGTCCTACTTATTTCCAACACACCGCACACAGCTCTACCGGTAAATCTGATTACGTGGGCAGATAGAGGATAAACAGTGATAGCAATATGTATGCAATTCCCGATCATCTTTACCGATTCAATGATGGATTAGAGAAATTTTTCGCATTTCGCGCGTTACGACGGAACAAATACTAAAAGGACCCCAAAATGTTGATGATAAGTAGGGGTCAAGCAGCGTATAGCAGAAGTTCGGTTCATCACCTTATGGGGGGCCCAAGACCAACGTTTTGGGGGCCTCACGAAGTCCTGTTATGGTTCTGATTCTTACCATAGTATTTTTTATTCCATTGATGGTGCGATAGCCCGATCTCGAGGCCAAGGTATATTGCAAGGTTTCAATTGCTTACAGAAAGTGAAAGTAAATGACTTAATTCGGACCACGAGTGTGATTGTAGATGGGCAACACGAGCAAGTTTAGTACTTTTAGTGATGTACTTGGAAAAGCCGATTCGCGAGTGTGTTAGATAGATTGGTTCTTTGTATGTGGAGAATTATTTATATTTATAATATTTATATATTGTAGAAATGTAATTAAAGGTAACATGATGGTCATGATGCTGTCTGCATTGTGTGTGCTTGAGTTGAACCAAAAGTACAATCAGCATAGCATATCTATGAAGAGATCGCTGCTCACAGACTTAATTTTACATCCATACATAATCGGGACAACCGACTTTCATCTCTAATTTTGACCATGAAGACAACCAGTTTATAAATTCTCGTCAATGTTTCTAACGCGTATACGTTATCATCAAATCAATGTTTGGTTTGGTTTGAATTCACAAAACATATTATTTCCATGTCGTCGGTCACTATATAATCATATAACAATATTGGATTTGGGCTTTGTATCGCAATTTTATATAGTGCGGCCCGCGAATGGATTCAAATGTTGAATGCGGCCCGCGAGCTAAAAAGTTTGCCCATCCCTGCTGTACAGTGTACAGTAGGGTTGTTCAATAAAAACCTTCTTTTCCAAATCTCACTCGCTTAGTGTTTAAATTATCAGGTTGTCTAAGAAGACGATGCACACCAAATTTGAGTCAATTCCAACCAGTAAAGGCCGTGCAATCTTGAATTGAAACTTTTAATTTATTAGGAAAAAAATTTTCAAATTTTCAAATTTTCCTGTCAACCTCATGAAATTGTTGGGTTGTCTTCAAAAACGCTGCACACCAAATTTGACTCAATTCCGACCAGTAAAGGCAGTGCAATCTTGAATTGAAAGTAGAAGGAGAGCTATTTTGAGTTTTTCGTTGATAATCCCCAGTCCAATGGGGATTTCAACTAGTAGAAGCAGAGCTCTATGAGTTTTTCGTTGATAATTCCCATTGAATTATTGCTACATTGCATTGCCGCATTGCTACAGGAGAAGAAAGTTTTTGTTTATTATATAAAAATGAATAAAAAAAGACTTGAAATTTTCTGTTCACCCCATTAAATTGTTAGGTTGTCTATAGAAACAATGCTCAACCGATTTGGCTCAATTCCAACCAGTGGAAGCGGTTGGATTTGAATATTATAGCATTTAAGGGGACTGATTCTTTAATCATTTATTACAATTGTGGCCACCGTAAATACTATTTTATTCAATTTAAATTTTTTCAACATCAATAACTCCGCTTCGGCTGGTTTGTATTGAACCAAATTTGGTGGGCATCGTTTCTATAGACAACCTAACAGTTTCCTGGGTAGACGGAAAGTTTTGAATTTTTTTCACTCATTTCTAAATAATAAATAAAAAACTTCCTTCTGCAGCAATGCGGCTTCTGGTTGGAATTGAACCATATTTGGTGTGTAGCCTTCGATTCGCTAATCTAATAATTTTATCAAGTAGCCAGTAAAATTTGAGAATAAAATCATTTTAACACCCTTATTGTACAGCAAGCTTGGCCGTTTCGCACTATACAGTTCTGCTGTAGCATTTCCAAGAAAACCAAACATTAAATTAGAAATGAAACCAGGCTATAGAAAGATTTCATACATTCGATTAGAATTGGAATTAGAGCTTAGAAACATTTCACAAATTAGAATAGCTTCATTTAGTATAATTAGAAAACTAGAATATCTATAGTTGTCCCACCGCTTGTATCAGAAATAACTGAATATATTTTGAAGATTCTTTCTGTTAGAAGTGTCATATGCCATTAGTAATTTTATATTAGTCGCAAACATTCATATGGTAATTTTCAAAGTAGAAACCACCAAAAAACTGCTTACCATACTTGTCTATTTTTCCGACATTTCGTATTCTACTTCTACTTGACGTAGCTTTGACTTGTACTGGGGACTGTGCATCTACTTGTAATCGAGTATAAATTGACGACGGTATTTCTACATCGACTTGAGTAGCAACGCTGGTAACTTTGACCATCTCTGCTTTGGTTTACCTCATATATGCGACTACGAAAGTTGACATCAGGTGTCGCTAACAAAGTTGTCATACCTGCTGGCTTGATAACGATTCTTTCAGTTTTCGCATCATACCCTCAAACTCCGTTAGTTCCTGTGATAGAATCTTGCTCTTGCAGCATGCAGTCTTTAAGCAGCATCCTAAATTTGAAGAAAATCAGAGAAAGACATGCATGGACTTGATTTAAATCTGACTACTTGGTATTAATACAAAACACGAAACGTTTCCTGGTTGGGCAATATTAACTTTCAGAGTGGATTCAAAGCGACCACAGATACTAGTCTGATTATACAAACCTTGACTTGCCTCATATATGGAAATTAGCAAATTAGCTGGAAGCTAATGATTACCTTGCAATATGTGCTGTTTGATGAAGGTCCATCACTGTTTCGAAGCATACGGTTTTACGGTTCAATGCGACGTCGACTTGGTTGATATGCCCTGACATGATCGTGTATCATAACATCCTAAAATTGAAAAAATAACCACGAAGTATAAACGTTTAGTTGACAATTTGGATTGGATTCTAAACTCCCAAGTCATCTGATATGTGCACTAGGGGTCTTCAAAAATGACTTTTTCTCTCAAATCGTACTGGCTACTTGATAAAATTGTTAGGTTACCTAATTGAAGCCTGCACACCAAATTTGGTTCGATTCCAACCAGTAGCCGCATTGCTACAGGAGAACAAAGTTTTTTACTTATCAGGCCTATATGAAAATGAGTAAAAAAATATTTAAAATTTTCTGTTCACCCATTATATTGTTAGGTTTTCTATAGAAACAATGCTCAACTGATTTGGCTCAATTTCAACCAGTGGAAGCGGAGTTATTGGCGTCGAAAAATTTTGGATTTCAGTAAAATAGTATTTACGGTGACCGATTTTTTAAATCATTTATTACAGTTGTGCCCACCGTAAATACTATTTTATTCAAATCCAAAGTTTTCGACATCAATAACTCCGCTTCGGATGATTTGAATTGAGGCAAATTTGGTGGGCATTGTTCATAGACAACCTAACGGTTGCATGGGTGCACAGAAAATTTTGAATTTTTTTGACTCATTTTTACATAATAAATAAAAAAAACCTTTCGTCTCCTGTAGCAATGCGGCTGCTGGTTGGAACCGAACCAAATTTAGTGTGCAAGCTTCAACTAGGTAACCTAAAAATTTCATCAAGTAGCCACAAGAATTTGAGAATAAAAAGTCATTTTTGAACACCCCTGCAGTACAGCAAGCTTGGCACGTTTCGCACTATACAGTACTACTGTAGCATTATAAGGAAAATCAGACATTGGATTATAATTAAAATTAGACCATAGAAAGATTTCATAAATTCGATTAGATATAGGACTTTGCTATGAATTTAATATTGATTCAAAACACGTTTGAAACGTTTCCTCCTCAGGCAATATTGACTTTCAGAATGGATTCAAAGGGACCACAGATCAGGATTGTACTGGCTTGAGTCATGAATTGACTCGACTCACGAATTTCTGATGACTCGACTTGACTCGAGTCATTTTCTCAAAATATGGAAATGACTCGACTCGAGTCAATCAGTGTATTGACACGACTTGGACTTGAGTCATTGCGCATGACTCGAACCTAGTCATATGACTCAAGATTCAGACGGCCAAAACCTACATTTCTTTGAAATTTCGGAGAATAGTAAAGTAACCTCACTATTTAGATTACGCCTATTGGTACTGGTACTTAAAATTTCGACCAGTGAGGGAAATTTGTATATTTATAAATGCGAACCCTTCGATATCACCAAACAGAGTTATAAAAAGTGGATTGAACAAGATTTCAACTGGAAGCTGATCAGTCAACACAATGACTTGGACTCGGAGTCATAATACCATGACTCAGTGGTCAAAGAAAAATGACTCGACCTGACTCGAGTCAAAACTATATTAGTGAGATTGACTTCTGACTCGGAGCCTCGTGACTTGGTTACAACCCCGCCACAGATAGATGTTTAACTGTGTCTTGATTTGAAAACGTTGACTTGTCTTATACTTCGAAATTAGCAAATTATCTGGATGATAATGATTACCTTGTAATATAAGCTGTTTGATAACGATCCTTTACTGTTTCGCATCATACGCTTCTACCGTTAAATGTGACGTCGATTTGGTTGAAATTCCCCGATATTTTGCTTGTATAGCAGCATCCTAAAATTGAAAAAATAACCATGAGGCATACGGTAAACATTCAGTTGATAATTTGGGTTGGATTCGAAACGCCCAAGACATCCAAAATGTGTACTGATGTTGTAGCCTTGACTTGCTTTAATGCTTGTTAATAAGCAAGTTAAAATACAATTTTGCAACTCTCCTACGCATGGTATATTACTCACCAACAACATATTTGATTTCACATTCACAGAGTAAGAGTCTGCTACTAATAGCAATCAGTCCTTGAATCTAACAAAAAGCAGATTTGTGCATGTCATGTCATTTGTGTATGTCATATCATGAGTCAAGAAGTGCATATATTATTATTTGTTTATATTGACCAAAAGGACAGTTTGATCAACTTTGGCAAGGCTATGTTTGCCTCTTCATATTGGTCAAAACATTGAAGACCCAGCTAATCCGTGCATTGTTGCACACCCAGTTGACCGCAGTAGCGCGCATTGCTACTCAAGCAATAGATGTAAATTTCTACTCAATGACAAGCATATAGAAGAGACTATGTCAAATCCATGTCAAGCTGCTTCAAATTAAAATAAATATATGAACAGAACTCAGAGAAGTAGTTTCAAAAGAAGTAGTCTAGTTGATGGGTCACATACTCTTAGCAGATAGTCTGAGCGGGGCGCTGCAAAATATGTTCAATACTAAGGCAAGCCTGTTCCTAGTCAAGTCTCTCATATTCATAGTGATAGCAATATAGCATCGTCATATTTTCACCCATGTCATAATATCATTAACATTTACTGGCCCCAATTTACGGGGACCGAAAGCTTTCATCATCAAATGTCCATTGCTCACCTCAGATACCATTGCTTCATATTCTTCAGCCCTTTGCTGTTTGTATGTTACACTTGTTTTCTCATGAGCAGAAATCGATAATTTCATTCTTCAAGAGCCCCAAATTTGCGATCTATGCCCATGCAAGTCTGAAGTAGAATAGATAATATGTTTAGCTTCCTGCCATAACATAACATAACATATAATGTGTATATATCTCAGTGATAATGACAGGGTGATAGGCTGATAACATAACTCTGCATAGTCAGTGGCTACCTTTACACTTAAACAGGCGGTGATGTGCTTTGGTAATCATAATACTTACCTATATAACGACAATCGATTTTTTTTTCAACGCACTTACAAACGATGTTGATCTAGCCCAAATTACCGTAGTTTATAATCAAAGCTGATGCTGTACCTGTCTACAGTATCTCCATTAGAGCCATTGAGCTACTGTGTCTTGGATATTGGTATCGGTACTGGTGATACAACAATGTATGTGAATTCAATGTATCGTCACTACCGGTACGTTTAAAATTCCAGCTTGCTACAAATAATTCTGTTCAGTACAGCTGCAACACTGAGTAATACGAATCGGATCTGTACCGGAAACGCAACGGAACAAATGTTCTCTACTACTATAGTACGGTACCGATACGAAATGTAACTCACCATTCAGATATTTTCAATCTCGAATGAGGCTTTCTTCACGGATTCACGACAACTAATACGGTCAGTCGATAGGACGATAGCCAGTCTGGTCTCGTAAGCGCGGAAATACGGCATATAACGAAACATTTTACATAGCTGTAGCGAAACATAGCAGCAGCTGTTCTGGTGACGACGGTTTGTATGTTCCATTATGATGTCACAATTGACTAACTGATGCAATAACTATATTGAAGTTAAGGATCTCCGGAATATTTGTATGTATACTATAATTGATTTATCAGAAATGTGGATTTGATAGCTGTGAAGCTGCAGATTACATTATAATAAGCTTAAAAAAGTCTTGCAGTACTAGATTCATCTTCATAGATCGAACCATTGATACGATCCAAAAGCTGTATGCGAATTGTCGTTGTCGGTTAGGCTTAGTGTGCAATTCATAAAGCTACCAAATAGTGAATAACACAACAATATAGATATGAAAATAACCAGTAAACTTTGCCCTAATTTAGTCCCTCTTTCGCCCACTTCCACGATTGTTCCGTGACGTAACCTCGTGTCCCATTTTAATTTGAATACTTGCTACGCCCATATTGCGTACTGCTCCCGTAAGTTTGTGGCTAAAATTTGACTCCTTCTAGTATTCCCAGCTTTAAATACCCGTAACCTGCATTATACTGTAGTTATACACTAATGCCGTGCGGCATAGGCCCGATATATTTTGTACATAGATATAGCCTACGTACATTCGTACAACTGTGCAATGTGCATTTGACGTTGGCATGAAAGAAATGATAAACCAATATCGTGGCAACTTCATAATGTGTCGTATTTTTGCCACACACTTGAGATACATCGGTCACACTATAGTAGCCAGGGTGAAATTTCAGCCAAAGTACGGGTACCGCAGTGCACGATAAATGTGAATTACAATATGATATTGTGGACTTAGCTATTCTTCATTCATGTCGATGTAGCACACCACGAACTAATACAACGAATGCTTATTTGTCACTGAAGCTAAAGCTACATGCGTAGGCGAATTTACTTGATCGAACCGGGTTAAATCCATAAAAACTGAACAATGCAACATTGCCTAAGCCTACCCAAGAAGCCTTAAAGACACGGACAACAATAGAGTGGGCGAAACACGCATTTTCGGTGGATAATTAAAACCCAAAGAGAATATGTCCTACGCTACCTACAGTTAGACACAATAGGCTTAACCAGGCTTCTGACCGACACAGACTTAAAACTTCAACAGTTTTGTGGAAGCTTGTGGAAGCGGTTAGCGCGGATTGAATCCCAAACTTCATATTTGTCTGACAAAAGGTGTGATCTCTAACAATTCACCCCAAATGCCAATGCTTCGGGTGTATATTTTATGGTATGTGTGTATAGGGGTGTATTTGGCTTATTTCCACCAATAGCTTAGGTGTAAATGACAAATTTAGTACCCAATGAGTGTGATTACTCAAAACACACCCTACGCTAGGGTGTGAATTGCGAAAACACACCATTTTCGTTTACAGTGTAGACTTCACTCTTAGCGAAAAGAGTGGTTATACACACCCCAAAAGGTGGTACACGAAAACAGAACTTACGTAACCCTGCCGGTGTGTATGACCAGAATCCACCCCATTCCTTGCGGTGTATATCGGATATTTCACCCTAGCCATTATAATTGATTCGGGCGTAATTTCAATATATACACCCTACTTGAAATCCTGCATCTTCTTCCAAATGGCACGCTATTGCAAATAAACTTTCTTGATTGCATATATTCGATATCAATTGAACCATAATAACATAAAATGGAAACATATTTCGTGAAATAACAAAAACAGAGATCCCTGCGACAGAAAAAAAAAATTCACTGAAAATACTGCTGGAAGAACATTGCTCATGTAATATTGGGAAGTCGCCTCCTCCAGGTTTCCGCAAAACACTCTTGTACGGCGCAGGCAGAGTGACTATCTTCAGCAAGAACTTGTGGCATCATCCTGAAATCAAAATGCATATTCACAAAATCACAACCCAATTAACAGGCACATATGCTAACATGCATAACTTAATGAAAGACCACAAAAATAGAAAGTACTTACAAAAAATCAGATATTACACTTGCTAAGGCATTGCAGCACAGACTGTGGTCCGATAGGGTGACCTTACCGCTATAGGAAACAAATTCACACACGATCACTGTATGTGTGGGCGATTACGCATCGACAAGATGGAAATTTATGGATAGTTTTCATGAAAACGGCATGTAACAAGCAGACTTGGACAACTAGAAAACGTTTCCTTTTTCCAAATTGGATTGGAATTAAATTACAACTACATGTTTTTTTTTCGAATTAGAGTTGAATTAAAATTATAGCTACACAGTTGGAAATTAGATTAAAATTATAATTCTAGCCAACAGTTTTTCTCAAATTAGATTAGAATTAGAATAACTGAAATCGCGGAAAGTTGAATCAAACTCCGTTATTATCAAATCATAGTTCATCTTATGAGCATGAGAATAGCAAATGGCTGTACACTGTACATTAGGGGTGTTCAAAAATGACTTTTTCTTTCAAATTCTACTGGCTACTTGATAAAATTGTTAGGTTACCGAATTGAAGCCTGCACACCAAATTTGGTTTGATTCCAACCAGTAGCCGCATTGCTACAGGAGAAGAAAGTTTTTTATTTATTATATGAAAATGAATGAAAAAAGATTTACAATTTTCTGTTCACCCCATTAAATTGTTAGGTTGTCTATAGAAACAATGCTCAACCGATTTGGCTCAATTCCAACCAGTAGAAACGGAGTTATTGCCGTCGCTAAATTTTGGATTTGAATAAAATAGTATTTACCGTGACCGATTCTTCAATCATTTATTACAAATTGTGCCCACCGTAAATACTATTTTATTCAAATCCAAATTTTTCGACATCAATAACTCCGCTTCGGCTGGTTTGATTTGAGCCAAATTTGGTGGGCATCGTTTATATAGACAACCTTACAATTTCATGGGTGAACAGAAAATTTTGAATTTTTTTTACTCATTTTTAAATAATAAACAAAAAACTTTCTTCTCCTGTAGCAATGCGGCTGTTGGTTGGAATCAAATCAAATTTGGTGTGCAAGCTTCAATTCGGTAATATAACAATTTTATCAAGTAGCCAGTAGAATTTGAGAATAAAAATTCATATTTAACACCCAGCAAGCTTGGCTTGTTTCGCACTATACAGTTCTCCTGTAGCATTTCCAGGAAAAGCAGACATTAGATTAGAATTAAAATTAAACCACAGAAAGATTTCATACATACGATTAGAATTGGAATTAGAGCATAGAAACATTTCACAAATTAGATTAGGATGATTAGACAACTAGAATATCTATAGTTGTCCAAGTCTGGCAACACCGCCTGTATCAGGAATAACTGAATATATTTTTGAAGATTCTTTGTGTTAGTAGTGTCATATGCCATTAGTAGGGGAGAGTGGGTAGGTATGGGCCACTGTTGAGGTGTGGGCCACTGCCATATCTGGTGACTGTGACATCACATATGCTTGTCAAGCTGTGTGATTGTTAGAAAAAAGCTCCAGACTCACCCATGTTACTCACAGCCATGAGGCCAGCAGAGTTTTTGACTCAGCTAGAGATATATAATTTTTGCGGTCCAAAGTAAATTTATTTGAAAATAGGGAATTTGGGTTTGAGTCCACATATGTGCATGTTTGGATTAGACTTATTTATGGTGTGAAAGCTATAGAAATATGCTATCTATAGAGTATAGTTTTAATGCTTTGTCAATCTCTCGGATCTTGAAATTATGACAAGAATCCCCAAGATGGAGTGTTTGAGGTATGGGCCTTTTAGCAGGTTGGGGTATGGGCCGGCCCATACCTCAATAGGCTGGGGTATGGGACAGCATAACATATACCTGAAATCAATATTTGATTGATCCTATTAAATATATTTATCTCTAGAATACAGAAGGTGTTGGTTTTATCCCTCCCATATACAATCACTTGAAAGTAAATCATGAAACCAATAAAAAGGCCAGTTTTCAGAATCATATCTGAGCTTGGCAATATGAAACGTTAAAGCATGGGAGGTATCAAAAAGATAAGCATGCCGTCAGTACAAAAATGGTAGAGCTACATTAAACAGGTATATGGAAAAACAGGGGATGAGTCTCACATGAAAAAGATTTCAAAATCGTTTTCCAATACTGTCTTTCATGAAGAGGAGAAAAGTTTGTTAGCACAGTATGTCATCTTATGCTCAAATATGTATCATGGCTTGTCACTCCCACTTGAATAAGAGATAGACCTGTGACATTTGGATTTGATGGGGTAGTTGAGGCGAAAGAAGCATGATTTGATAGTGATTTTCATGTTATATATTTTCAGTTATCTTGTTCCGTTACGCGTTATGGCTTACGATCAATACGGGAATCGAAATATATGAATTGCCCACTTCCAGCCCAGCTTTATATCAGTATATACAAACTGTTGGTAACTGTGACAAGAGTTGAGGTTTGTAGGATATGAATGGCATTTATTGATTCAATACAGACAGCGGCCCATACCTCACCACCCCCCGGCCCATACCTCGTAGCCTATTTTTTATTAACAAAAATGATGTATTGTTACGAAATTTGATGTCACTTCCAAATACATGGGTATTTTAGCTTAATTCTACCAGTAATAGTTAACCATATAACTAATGATTGTCTATACCGAAATTTAGGAATATTAGACCATGTTTGACCAAGTTACAGCTTTGTAAGATTTGGTGGCCCATACCTACCCACTTCTCCTGTAGCATTTCCAGAAAAACCAGACATTAGATTAGAATTAAAATTAGACCATACAAAGATTTAATGAATTTGATTAGAATTAGAATTAGAGCATAGAAACATTTCACAAATGAGAAGAGCTTCAATTAGCATAATTAGATAGATTAGAATATCTAGTTGTCCAAGTCTGGCAACACCACCTCTATCAGGAATAACTGAATATATTTTTGAAGATTCTTCCTATTATAGTATAGGGTCATATGGGATTAGTAATTTTATATTAGTCGCAAAGATGCATATAGCAATTTTCAAAGTAGAAACTTACGAAAAACTGCTTACCATACTTGACTATTCTTCCGACATTTTGTATCCTACTTCCACTTGACGTAGTTTTGACCTGTAATGGGAACTGTTGCATCGACTTGTAATCGAGTATAAATTGATGGCGGTATTTCTACATCGACTTGAGTAGCAACGCTAGTAACTTTGGCCATCTCTGCTTTGGTTTACCTGATATAAGTGACTACGAAAGTTGACATCAGGTGTCGTTAACAAAGTTGTAATACCTGCTAGCTTGGTAACAAGTCTTTCAGTTTTCGCATCATACTCCTAAACTTGGTTAATTCCTGTGATGTAATCTTGCTCTTGCTGCATGCGGTCTCTAAAATTTAGAGAAAATCAGAGAAAGAGATGCATGGACTTCGATATGAATTTAATATTGATTCAAAACACGTTTGAAACGTTTCCTCTTTAGGCAATATTGACTTTCAGAATGGATTCAAAGGGATCACAGACCAGGGTTGTACTGACTCGAGTCACGATTTTCTGATGACTCGACTTGATTCGAGTCATTTTCTCAAAATATGGAAATGACTCGACTCGAGTCGATCAGTGTATTGACACGACTTGGACTCCAGTCATTGCGCATGACTCGAACCAAGTCATATGACTCAAGATTGAGACGGCCAATACCTACATTTCATTGAAATTTCGGAGAATAGTAAAGTAACCACACTATTTGGATTACGCTTATTGGTACTGGTACTTAAAAATTCGATCAGTGAGGAAAATTAGTATATTTATAAATGCGAGCCCTTCGATATCACCAAATAGAGCTATAAAAAGTGGATTTAACAAGATTTCAACTGGAAACTGATCAGTCAACACAATGACTTGGACTCGGACTCGAATCATAATACCATGACTCGGACTCGACCATCTGTTCGCTGACTTGGAGTCGGACTTGACTCGGTGGTCGAAGGAAAATGACTCGACCTGATTCGAGTCAAAACTATATAAGTGAGATTGACTTCTGACTCGTGACTTGGTTACAACCCCGCCACAGATACATGTCTGAGTGTGTCTTGATTAGAAAACGTTGACTTGTCTTATACATCGAAATTAGCAAATTAGCTGGATGATAACAATTACCTTGGAATATAAGCTGTTTGACAACGATCCTTTACTGTTTCGCAGCATACGCTTCTACCGTTAAATGCGACGTCGATTTGGTTGAAATTCCCTGATATTAGCTTGTATAGCAGCATCCTAAAATTGAAAAAATAACCATGAGGCATACGGTAAACGTTTAGTTGACAATTTGGATTGGATTCGAAACGCCCAAGACATCCGAAATGTGTACTGATGTTGTAGCCTTGACTTGCTTTATGCTTGTAAATAAGCGAGTTAAAATACAATTTTGCAACTCTCCTACGCATAGTATATTACTCACCAACTACATATTTGATTTCACATTCACAGAGTAAGAGTCTGCTACTAATAGCAATCAGTCCTTGAATCTAACAAAAAGCAGATTTGTGCATATGCACAGATCGTGTGTATGTCATATCATGAGTCAAGAAGTGCATATATTATGATTTGTGTATATTGATCAAAAGGACAGTTTGATAAACTTTGGCAAGGCTATGTTTGCCTCTTCGTACTGGTCAAAACATTGAAGACCCAGCTAATCCGTGCATTGTTGCACACCGAGTTGACCGCAGTAGTGCGCATTGCTACTCAAGCAATAGATGTAAATTTCTACTCAATGACAAGCATATAGAAGTCGCTATGTCAAATCCATGTCAAGCTGCATCAAATTAAAATAAATATATGAACAGAACTCAAGAGAAGTAGTCTAGTTGATGGGTCACATAGTCTTAGCAGATAGTCTGAGGGGGCCATTGCAAAATATGTTCAATAAGGCAAGCCTGTTCCTAGTCAATTCTCTCATATTCATAGTGATAGCAATATAGCATCGTCATATTTTCACTCATGTCATAATATCATAAACATTTACAGGCCCCAATTTACGGGGATCGAAAGCTTTCATCAAATGTCCATTACTCACCTCAGATACCATTGCTTCATATGCTTCAGCCCTTTGCTGTTTGTATGTTACACTTGTTTTCTCATGAGAAATCGATAAGTTCATTCTTCAAGAGCCCCAAATTTGCGATCTTTGCCCATGCAAGTCTGAAGTAGAATAGATAATATGTTTACCTTCCTACCATAACATAACATAACATATAATGTGTATATAGCTCAGTGATAATGACAGGGTGATAGGCTTATAACATAACTCTGCATAGTCAGTGGTAGGCTACCCTTTACACTTAAACAGGTCGTGATGTGCTTTGGTAATCAATATAACGACAATCGAATCAATTTTTTTCAATGCACTTACAAACGATGTTGCTCAAACCCAAATTACCGTAGTTTATAATCATAGCTGATGCTGGACCTGTCAACGGTATCTCCATTAGAGCCATTGAGCTACCGTGTCTTGGATATTGGTATCGGTACTGGTGATACAACAATGTATGTGAATTCAATGTATCGTCACTACCGGTACGTTTAAAATTCCAACTTGCTACATATAATTCTGTTCAGTACAGCTGCGACACTGAGTAACAGGAATTGGATCTGTACCGGAAACGCAACGGAACAAATGTTATTTACTACTATAGTACCGATATGAAATGTAACTCACCATCCAGATATTTTCAATCTCGAAAGATGCTTTCTTCACAGATTCACGACAACTAATACGGTCAGTCGATAGCCAGTCTGGTCTCGTAAGCGCGGAAATACGGCATATAACTATAGATTACTAACCTCCGTAGGTTAGTAATCTATAATATAACGAAACATTTTACTACATAGCTGTAGCGAAACATAGCAACAGCTCTTCTGGTGACGACGGTTTGTATGTTCCATTATGATGTAACAATTGACTAACTGATGCAATAACTATATTGAAGTTAAAGATCTCCGGAATATTTGTATGTATACTATAATTGATTTATCGGAAATATGGATTTGATAGCTGTGAAGCTGCAGATTGCATCATAATAAGCTTAAAAAAGTCTTGCAGTACTAGATTTATCTTCATAGATCGAACCATTGAAACGATCCGAAAGCTGTATGCGAATTGTCGGTTAGGCTTAGTGTGCAATTCATAAAGCTACCCAATAGTGAATAACACTACAATATAGATATGGAAAGAACCAGGAAACTTTGTCCCAATTTAGTCCCTCTTTCGCCCAATTCAATGATTGTTCCGTGACGTAACCTCGTGTCCCATTCTAATTTGAATTCTTGCTACGCCCATATTGCGTACTGCTCACGTAAGTTTGTGGCTGAAATTTAACTCCTTCTAGTATTCCCAGCTCTAAATACCCTTAACCTGCATTATACTGTGGTTATACACTAATGCCGTGCGGAATAGGCCCGATATATTTTCTACATAGCCTACGTACATTCGTACAATTGTGCATTTGACGTGGCAACTTCATAATGTGTCGTATTTTTGCCACACACTTGAGATACATCGGTCACACTATAGTAGCCAGGGTGAAATTTATGCCAAAGTACGAGTACTGCAGTGCACGATAAATGTGAATTATAATATGATATTGCGGACTTAGCTATTATTCATTCATGTCGATGTAGCACACGAACTAATACAACGAAGGGTTATTTGTCAGTGAAGCTGAAGCTATATGCGTAGGCGAATTTACTTGATCGAACCGGGTTAAATCCTGAACAATGCAACATTGCCTAAGCCTACCCAAGAAGCCTTAAAGACACGGACATTGGACAACAATAAAGTGGCGAAAACACGCATTTTCGGGATATGTCCTACACGACCTACAGTTAGACACAGCAGAGAAGTTCTCAAGTGCCCATACAATGATCAGTACAGTGATTCGACTGAATTTTTAACAAGAATGCCGACTTGCCGGTTGCCGCACCCCTGCCAGCTTAACCAGGCTTCTGACCGACACAGACTTAAAACTTTAACAGTCAAGTTTTGTGGAAGCGGTTAGCGCGGATTGAATCCAAAACTTCATATTTGTCTGACAAAAGGTGTAATATCTAACAATTCACCCCAAATGCCAAGGCTTGGGGTGTGTATTTTATGGTATGTGTATATAGGGGTGTATTCGGCTTATTTCCACCAATCGCTTAGGTGTAAAAGACAAATTTAGTACCCAATAAGTGTGATGACTCAAAACACACCATACGCTAGGGTGTGAATTGCGAAAACACACCGTTTTCGTTTACAGTGTACTACATTCGTGCCTCGGGCTAATCGAACCGTTGTTATGAAAATATGATGATTGTTCAGAGACAGAAAGCAGAAAGTCAATTTTACGTCATTATTCCCCCGTGTCGCAGACTCAGGCGGGCTGATACGTTGTATGCCTGTCACTACACCCGCTTTCTAACCAGTCTTTTGATTACGTAATGATTATAGTGCGAAAATATTAATTCACTACGGTTGGTGCGAGACTAAGTTATTGTAAAAGAAACCATTAGTGGCGCGCGTCGTAAGTGTTTACAATTGCAACGCAATCGCAACGACAAATGATATGGAGCCACTGCACCTGAATTTTCTATTCGGTTAATTTGAATTATTTCACGCCAGAAAAAGTAACAATTATACACAATTTTCATCTGCACTGACATTTTTTTCATCCGCACAAGTGCGTACCATCCCACAGGTTGTAAAGCATTGCCCCCTGACTTTTCACCGCTAACTGCACCTTGTGAAGGTCTCTGATATCCCTTGTTATTCAATGAAGTCAGAAGTATTGCCGAATGACTGACTCTTGAAGCACTACGATTTTCGTGAAGGTTGGGGACGTTTGAACATTTGTGTATTGCTGCACTAGAAACTATCGCATTTATTTTAAAACCTTTCGATACCGCGAACAAAATTGGCAACTAGGACAGGGCAAAATCGAATACTAAGTGATTCGATTCTGAACCACGTATTATGCTTCGAGTCGAGTCGAGTATTCGAGTGTCACTCATTATGGCGTCACAACAGAATGTCAACGTTTTTTTATGCCACCACAAAAAACACACATAATGTCTGGTATTTTGTCGATCATACCGATTTCATTGCACCTCTTGACAATGTTGTGGGATGATCATGACTTCGGAAATGTGCTATTTCTAGTAACATTGGTAGCTTTGCACTATGTCTCATATGCTGCAACACGGCCAAACAAGGTTTCATGGCTTCTTCCGTCAAAAATAGTATCAAAACTATAATTCTCGTTGGTAAATCAACTTTCAGTTGCGAGAAGCGTATAATTTCAGTACTCGAAAAAAAATCGTCTTTCACTATTCGACTCGAATCAATAAAATCAATACTTGATTCAGATTCGAGTACGCGAATTATTGTGCTCAACGCTATTTGCTACCCATTGTAACTAACGATATATTGCCATAAATTTGCATTCAGGGGCGTGCCATGCATTTTCTATATGTAGGCCACTACAGAAAAATTGGTTTATTGTAAAGCCTACACGGCCATGAGAAAAATGTGAATGTAATCCGTGGGTGTAGCGACCCGCTGGTTGAATATCAGTGATAAAAATATAAAGTGAAAGACAACAATAAATGCCAATTTTTCGGAATGTAAGCTCGTCATGAATTACGTGGGCCATAGAGCTGATAGTATGAGTAATTTTTGAAAATACTGCACATACCACTCAGGACATTTCCGCGGGTAACGCGTTGTACACCACTGCTCTAAAAGGCAATATGCTGACTTTTCATCGATCACGTCGTGTTAATGTGATACATGTTTTATACCTTGGTTAGTGGGTATTCACTAGGGTGGAGTAAAATTGATTTTTTTTTTAAATCTTAAAAAAGGGGTTTTTTAAATCCCGACAAATGACTTGAAACTTCAATTAGAATTGAATTGAGGGGATTTTCCTCATTTTCCAGCCGGCAACCTCCAATTTCTGCTCGCAAGGGGGTAAAATTGCATATCTCGGCAACCGCTGGTCGCAGAGTCATGATATCTAGCTCTAACGCTGCAGAGACATCATGTTTATTGTTTATATATGTCCTGAGAAAAAGTTTACGCTGTTGTGAACGCAAAACTAATTATAGCCGTTAAAAATGAGGGTAAACGACTGGATTAACTACATAGGCCTACTCGGTTGTGTTGGGGCTGCGGGGAGCCCATTCTGGTGACGTGGGGTACCAGTCGTTTGCAACCGTGGTTAATACAAGGTTGCAATAAGAAGATCCTTGTCCAAAAGGGATACTCGGCGATTGCCGTCAGAGGGCCAAATACTATTTACCGATTTGACCTCAAATCCAAGTAATGATATTGGCAAAGCGAAACTGCGTGCTATTGACGGTGGTGGTAATGCCGACTTCAACTGGCCAATCTGCGCTAAATGTTTCAGAAGAATATATGCATGGAGTGGACTGGACTGATATGAAAGCATGAGTTCATGAATGAAGCATAAATGGGTTTGTACGACTGAACTATATCTCTTGCAATTGTGCTTAGCGAGGTTAAATCATGATGTATCAGTGCAAAGTACGGCAACCCTACCATTATACCATGTAGCATACATTTAATAGGTCGACGCCCTGTAAGAGTTACCTAGTTTCGTGTGTTCCTGGTATAAATTATATATTATAACAGTAACAGTATTTAGTGCGCATCTATAGTAATAGCTGTATCATAGGCGTTCGGTAAATACCCTAATAAAATATTGTGTGAATATCATCATCACAGGTTGGCATATATCAGCGACGCCGTGGGGATAAGTCAGAGTGCGCAAACAATTGTATTTAGCAGATTCTTCTAATTAAATATTCTTATCGGAATAGATGGTAGTAGAATGGACCGCATATATTCCACATAATTGCATAGTTCGGCGTCTATTTATTGTAGCCGTTACGATCTGTCTATACCTGTGATTCGCTAGCATCAAGCAATTGATCTTATTGGCCTACTTGCAAAATCAAGATGCGGATTCAGCTCGCAGTGTACAGTTCGAAACGTAAAAGCACCTTTATGTCACCTCACATGGGTAGTGGTGCTTTCAGACCTTCGGATGTGGGGAGTCAATATCAACGTCTATAATTATCGCAAATCGCAGATACCTTAAGCCCAGGGCATTTTTGTTTGACACGTCAAAAAAAGTCAAAATTAGGTCGAAATTGTAACGTTCGGTCAAAAAATGTCAAAAAAGTCATATTTTGTTACAATCTGCATTTCGTTTCTATCGTAGATTTTGCTCTGTCGGGGAACTTATCATTCGACATTTTACAGCTTGCAACCTACTCTATAGACCAGGGGTTTCGTTCTGTACGGGCCGCGAGAGTCTAAAGAAACTTATTGATAAAATGCGTACTAAAAATCGAAATAATGCAGGGATTTGATTAAACTTTTTCTTAGTATATTTCACCATGATAATTCTACGGCAGTGGTTCTCAGCCCGGGGAAGCGCGCCCCTTGGGGTCGTAGAAGCATCTAAAGGTGATAGCGAAGCTGAGCTCAATTGAATTTTTTTCGCGTTCGGGGCGATTTACATCCAATTTATATTTATTGCTCAGTATTTAGTATGAATTTCATATTTAAAAATCTCTTATCCATAGCCATAACCTAACATGCCACCAAACTATCCGTTAGGTTTGCTATAGCATCCTGGTTGCGTTTTAAGATATGGCGATAAGCAGGCGCGAAATCTTTCACCGTCATAAGGGGGTGGCTTCTCTTAAAAGGCTCGAGAACCACTTTTCTAAGGTAAATACTTCCTATAATATTTTTCATGTTTAATTTCCTGCGCGACAGCCTGATCTTAAGGCCCACGCAGTTTAAAAGGTTTCAACTGCTAAACATTACAGAAATCCTAAACGAGATGGACATAATTTGGATCACTAGTGTGATTTCAGATTGGTCACTCCAGTTTATATTATTTTAGTGATGTGCTTATAAAAAAAACGATTTGGGCGTGTCTTAAATAGATTCGTTCTCTGTATGCGTAGAATTATAGGGTATTTATATTTCATCTACACACGTAGTAGAATCGTGTTTGAAGCTAACATGGTTATGATGCTGTCAGCATTGTGTGTCCTGGAACCGAACTAAAAGTGGAATTAGTAAATCTAGGAACAGACCACCGCTCACAGATTTAAATTTCAATCCTGTTCCAAGAATCGGGTTAACAGACTTTCATCTCTATAGTTTTGACATAGTTGATATTGAGGTCGACCAACCTATGAAATCTCGCCACTGTTTCTTGCGCGTGTACGATATCATCATATCTGTAAACGTTTACGATAAGGATCAGATGCTTATAGTAATCACTACATTTTGATCGATTTTCCTTTAGTTTATACGCTCCTCCATAACTCCACCACGCTAACGTCGAAAAAGTAAATAAATGTAAAATCCCAGTATCAAGCGTAGGCTACCCTGATACTACTATACTCCGGAAACACTCCTTTAAAATATAGCGATAGGAGATATTCGCTGTACTGTACATAATTATGACGAGTGGCGTAGTGGTACGTTCTGCAGCTGCAACACGAATGTGCTGCAAGTTCGAATCCTACCTGGGTCGAGTCCAGAATGACTTCACAATGATTGGATATTTATCCAAACAAAAGTCAGGACTGGTGATTCGCAAAGTGGGCGATGCTGAAAGCCAAAGGATGCTCAAATGTTCAATCAATGATATTTTGGTGACAATTCGATTTCTAATACAGTTACATATGTAATCGAAGGATGTTGTTGGAAAATCGGTTTAATTACTTGACTCATCCCAACCCGCAAGAGATGGAAATGATATAAAGTGGTGCGTTGGTGCAAAAACAAATGAACTCAGTTCCATTTTATCCGTCGTCTGCACTGATTCCAGGAATGTAAATTATAACCTTGTCAGGGCATTAGAACCCCTTCCAAATCCCACTGAAATATAACAAAATAGATAGTAGTACGAACAATTACCGAAAAACGAGGTATTGGCATGCATTTCCATTGTGTGGTAGCAATGCGCCCGGGCGAATCGGACTGTAGCTACACAGAGACTGTCCCGGTGTCGCATAATTTGAAATTGGCAAATGACAAATGCTACTGTCATATGATTTGGCTACAAAGTTCCTTGCATATTCCATTTTTATATAGCTACCATACTCTCACAGATATCCTGCAACTAACGGCATCGGTGTCTCCTATGCTTGACCTTCACAGAACTAATGAGACAGACTCACCGAGCCCCTGGGGTTTGATCGAGCTCAGGTCAAGAACCACTGGCCTAGAACAAACGTGGGTCTTGGCATATATTGCTTGACATTACAAATCATGTAATGTTCAAACAATATCTGCGTAGCGTAAAATGACTATGGATATCGATACATCATAAATATTACACAGCAACGCTTGAAGGTTCAACAGTTCTGACTTGGATCAAGGAATTTCAAAAGTCAACACAGAGGCATTTACATCGCCACAAAGCAAACCCCGACAACGCTCATCCCAACATTGATGGACATCTGTAGTAAACAACGCTAAGCGGTTGCTAACGTAACTTTGTACGTGTCTGTTGGACAGAGATGTACTTATGTGCAGAGGCAAGCTAACACAATATATCGGACAGGATCAAAGACAACGTATCGTATTTACCTCTGTATGTTTATATGGGAGCAAATTAATCCGAGCCTGTCATATTTGGTTACTGAGAAACCTATAAGGCTATTGCCAGAACACTATTACAGAGAATGGACCGTCAGGTAACGCAAAGCCACCAATAACAGCACCCTACTTACCCGAACCCAATGACATCAAACCGCATTCCACAACCTAAAGACACCAACCCTATCAACCCCCCGGACGGTAGTGTGTACTTACACGATTATTTGCAGTGTGCAAGCGCTGCGTTTACTGTGCACGTAGCAAGTGACCAGTAATGCCCTGCTCTGTTTTAACCATTGCTAGCAATGTCGGTTGCCGCCATTGTCCATTCGCGGTAGCGTCTTTCTGGGTAATATCATTGTTGGTAATGTAGTTTTCAGTGACGTGCGGTGAGGTTCATGGCTGGTGAGGCACGCCCCCCCCCCCACACACACACATACAAAAGAACAACACGCACGCAAAGAGACTTGAAATCTGAATAACAACAGCAGCGGGTATAAAGAGCATTTTCTTTGCACACTGGTAGCCGTTGCAATTTCACATTCTATAATACATGTAGGACTAGTCGCTATTGTGCCAAATGGGCATGTTTAGACAAATAATAATTACTATCTTTTCAAGTAGGCCTTCCGGTATAAATTATTCGAAGAACATGAAACAAGCATCATCAGTTACAAATTTTATTCAGTAAAAATACACTACATTTGCTGAATTTCGAAAGAAAATGCACTAGGTCAAGTCAAAATACACTAGTGGCACCACTACCACAAACAACAACGCAGGCTTTGTAAGTATGGCTATCACAATCACATATCACAATTAACGGCAATTAAGGGATTGCAGTCGAATACAGCATCAAGGACACAAACAACGACAATGCAGCCTATGCAAATAGCTATCACATACCACAATTTAACGTCGCTATGGGTGCAAAATACATAAAAGCTACATATTAAGTAATAAAATGTATTGGCTTCGCATTACGCCTTGGCCGTCGCTTTAATCTTATATAATTCCCACAAGATTGTTGGATTCCGAAATCGGTAGCGCGTTTCACTCGGTTTCGATTGTTCAATTGCTAGCGAATAGTGCATGAAGCAGATTCGTTTGTGCTTCACCTAGCCATTGTTTCTCTACGATGGCATTCTCTGTAAAAAAGGCGAAGGTAACCTTCCTTGGCGATTTTTGGGGGTTCTGGAGCTTTGACACTGTTAATATTTAGATTTTCGGAATCAGTGTGACTGTAGCATTTCATTGATTCCAGGTATTAAGAATTCCGAGCTATTTATGATGCATTGCATTGTTGCAGGTGAGGCACGACCCGCCCGTGCCTCACATGTGCCTCACCTCTCCTTTCGCGCTGTATTTTTGAATAATAATGATGCAAATTGATGATGTTTGGTGAAAAAAATGTTCCAATTTAGTTATATATGAACATCGATGTGTAACATCAATATAATCATCGACTCATGGAGGGGTTTTACAATTTTCATTTACTCATGCAGACGACAGGTGAGGCACTGCCTCACCTGCCTCATTGGACCGCATGTCACTAGTAGTTTTCGATATTGTCCAGCTACGTCCATATTTATTGTAGCGAAAACGTCGGGACACACGTTGGTGCGGTGATCCCTAACCTTTACCAACCTGCGGAAGATTGCGCTAATTTGCAAGCCTTCGCGGAACATCAAATTTTCACCGAGTCAAATATAGACAGAAATCCAACACAATGCAAATCTAACTACTAGGTTTGGGCACAATGATTCGAGTTACTCGAATCTGAATCAAATATTAATTTTAGTGATTTGAGTCGAGTATAGTTAAAGACGATTTTCTCGAGTACTGAAATTATACTCTTCTCGTCGCAGAAAGTTAATTTACCAACTAGAATTATAGCTTCGATATTAATTTTCACAGTTGAAGCCTTGAAACCTTGATTGGCGGTGTCGTAGCATATGAAACATTTAGTACAGAGCTACGAAGGTAGCCGGACGTACCACATTTCCGAAAAATACCAAAGTAACATTTACGAGATGGATAACATGCATTATAATCTTGGTGGTGACATAAGCGGTACATAATTGAACTTCGACGAATTACATTCTGATATGACGTCACGATGAGTGACACTCGAATACTTGACTCGACTCGAAGCGTAACACGAGATTCAGAATCGAATCAACCAGGTACTCGATTTTGCCCAGCCCTACTAGCTACACATCTAATACATGAATATAGATTACTGCTGCACAAAATGAATTGTGCGTCAACAAAAAAGTGGATAACATTGTCAATAAAATATCATAAACTCACAAAACGATGATGAATATTTAAGACAAATCAATGTGATTTTGGCTGTTCTCATGCAGATGCCAATTCAGAAATGCGAGTCTTATACTTGAATAGCGTCATGAATTGTATTGTCAGCGTATTCTTAGGTCCCAACACAACAGCGTGGTAGCAATTGCTTAACAAATGAGATTACAGAAGTTGGTTGAAGAATTGGCATTTCACAGGGAAGGGTTTCGATTACGAAACCCGACCTCTCCTGCGTAGGCCGCTGCAAAGTCGCAATCCGACTACACTTATCGGGTCTAGTATCCTGTAAGCCAGTAGTTCCAAACCTGTGGTACGCGTACCACTATAGTGGTACGCGAAGATCTTCCAGGTGGTACGCGGGTAGATTCTGTTTTGTTTCGACCGTTAAGTTTAGGTGATGTTGACTTTGAGTTTTTTTAAAGCCGTCGTGATAAGGTCGGCGTCGTGGGTAGGGGCAATTCCACCAATACCGACCTATGTAGAAGAGATTTAGTCGTGGAAGTATTGGGATTCTTACCTAACTAAATTCCGTTTTAATATATTTGACCACAAGAATTCCAAATGGATCCACCACAGAAATCATATACTGCGCCTTAAAATAGGCAGTTTATTTTCTGTTTCGCTGCCTTCTGCAGCTCAACACGGTGACCGCCTTCGGCGCGCGTAACTTATGTAGGAGGTAGCCTACGCGAGCACTGCCTGAAACATCCAAATGGTACGTGCGTGGGAAAGGGTTGGGAACCACTGCTGTAAGCTGTAACCAATGGTGGTCAAGTCGGAAGTAGCATAGTGAATCATATTTATGAGTTGAGTGTGTGTCTAGTATTTCGCTGGGCAAACTACGGCCCACGGGCCGCATGCGGCCCGCGAAAGGCTCTAGAAACGTATTATTTACTGCAGGGACTTGATTAAACTTTTCTTGTTATATCTCACGACGATAATTGTTATATAATTACTATAATATATTTATATTTCATTTCGGCGTGCTAGCCTGACCTCTATAGATCCCGCAAAAAAAAGTTTCAACTGCTAAACATCACAAAAACTCGAAACGTGAATGAATTTTGGATCACGAGTGCAATTTTACATTGGCGACTCCGGCAAGTTTATTACTATTAGTGCTTTTGGCCTACTTGGTAAAACCGCTTCGTGCGCGTGTTGGGTAGATTAAAGTTCTCTGTATGTGCAGAATTATTATTATTTATAAAATCTTTGTATTTTAGTGAGAGAGTATATTTGAAGCTAAAACATGGTTATGATGCTGTTCACATTGTGTGTCCTGGAGTTGAACCAAAATTAAAATCTGCAAATCTATAAACAGTAGGGATGGTGTTAACCTCTGAAAAATTCAGGTTCGTGTGAACGCGAACCTTTTTATATGGTTCTGTGTGAACGCGAACGTGAACCTCATGACGTCACGTGACGTCATTTTACATATTTTAACCCTACATTTCAGTGAAGTGATGGCCTCTGTTAATGTACACGTACAGTGTACACTGTACATGATACTTAGCGACGACTCGGGCCACGTAATGTCAAAATGCTGAAGTACATGTTGATATTTTAAACGTCGCCGAATGTGTGAACTGTGCCAATCAAATGATATATTATTCCCATAAAATCACTTTCTTCCGTCGCTTTGCCAACAATTTCGACGAGAATTACTTACAAGGGAATATAAGCTTACGCCATAACGGTCTAAGCCAGTGGTTTCCAACCTTTTTCGACTCATCGCTCCCTTTTGATGCTCCACACCGACCATCGCCCCCCATATATTGGGTAAATAAAAACAGCATTTCGTCAGCCCCCCCAGCGTTGGTCTTTTGCTCCATATGGTGATAAACCAAACCCCAGACCCCGCAGCCAGTGGGCCTTTAGTCGCAACATATCAGCTATACCCTATACCGTATTGCGCCTAAACGCGCGAAGCGCGCCAAATTTATATAATTCATGTTTGAATAGGTCAATATGGTCGGGAATTGCATATATATTGCTATCAATTTTTTAACCTCTTTCTGCTCGCGTTATCGGAGTTACCGGTAAAGCTGAGTGTGGTGTGTTGGAAAAGGTACGACCCGTAAATATTAATTAACATTTTCGGGCGAAATCGTTGTTATATTGACTTCGTTACATGATGATATTTCGTGACCTCTATATATCTGCGACGTCAGAGATATGGAAATCGTCGAAACGTACCAAACTAAAAGACGCACATGATTGCGGGATGGCATTTGTCCAGTAGGGTTGAGGTCGCCAGGACAGGAGCATTCGACGCCAGCCATTGAGGACAATTAAAGATATATGTATATATACCGAAGTTTTCAGTCAGCACAAGGGCATTCCTTTTCGGCCAAGGCCTTCTCACCAGGGTTCTGGTACACTTCTCGGAGTCGCATGTTACATGGCCTCTACCTTCATATGTCTTGGTGTGTCGTGGCGCAGTAATGGCTGACGCCGAAGTCTCCCATTTATATAAATCATGCGTATTTTTGTTGGGTGACGGGTACCTGAAATCAAAAGATATGGTACTATTAAATCGCGCCTAGCGCGAAATTTTTTTTGAAAAAGTTGCATGAATTTATAAAAGATTACTCTATAATTAATTAATTACTCTATAATTAACCTTTCAGACTAACAAACACGCCATAATTTTTAATGTGAAGTATAGGGCTTGTATCAGGGTATATAACAGCACATATTTTTTGAATCAATACCATCCTCGAGTGGACTATTTTCAAGTAAATTACAATATTTATGGGCTGCGAGACCTATGGTACCATAGCCAAATCAAGCAAAATAGATAGACCAACTAATCACTTAACAACAGAAACTCGCCTACATATATATAGGCTGTAAATCATAGTTACTGGTGGTGTTTTATCACTATTACGAGGTATTTGAAAGTCAAAATGTTGATTTGCGGGTAATATGTATGGGGCATTAATTTTGTAAGTTTAGGCGTAAATCAAAACATGATTTTATGCCAACATTTGAGTTGATATAATCTATTTTATTCTTGAAGGTCGCGACGAAACATTCTTCATTAGCTTGCTGTAGCTTAGCTAATAGTACACAACGAAACAAGTTAACAAAATTGAGTTTTTGAGTGTATGTCTCATAGGTCCCATGGTTGTGTGCCTTTGGACCCACCGGGTGGGGACCGATGACACGTTCGAGCAACAAACTTTAAACGTTTATAAATATTTTTTGAAGAGGCGGATATTCATGTAAATGTCCGCGATAGGTAGAGCTTGTATCGAAGTGTTGAGACAGCAAAAGATCTGCTATTCTCGGCTGAAGATTTGAGGGCCAGAGAGCATTTTGCAATTTTTGATCCATCGGTACCACATCTCCCCTACATATTGACGTTTTAAACGTCACCAAATGTATAAACTGGTTTAATCAAATGATATAGTTAGGCTATCCCATAAAATCAATATCTTCCGTCGCTTTACCAACAGTGTCGATGAGGACTTGCAAGGGAATATGAGCATACGCCCGGTCTAAGCCAGACCGGACAATGTTGGCCTATTCGGCATCTGAGTATTGCTACGTTGATATTGAGCAGAGTGTAAAACGGGTTTCCATACTTGCTACCGATATTACCCCATTATCAAGGTATACAGCAGCAGCCATCACCTCAATCGCACGGATTTGGTTCTTATGATACAAGAAACATATGGCATCAAGATTGACCCGTAAAACGCCTGCCAGATTTTTTACATCAGACAACGACATCCATTTCATTGATTGATTGGTTGGTTGAATAAGTATCATTCCGTGACTACCTACATGTATCGTATTTCGGTCTTGGTGCTGTGTGAGGGCTGTTCAAGCTCACCGCAGAGAGTCACTAAATATCCACAAACTGAGAGCCAGATATTTTGAGCAAACTTTTGTAACAAAGCAAGTAAATTTTTTAAGATTGTCATTCAGGTGCATACTCGTTTACACTGTAAAAAATAAAGGTGTCCATAGACATGTTTACACCTGGTACCTCTTAATACATGTCCGTCATGTAAAACCATACGACAGGTTTAGTTCCACCTGTTGCCTAACATGTTTCTGCCCGTCATGTAATCTCGAAAACACGTCTGACCTGAGACTTCAATTGACCTTTCACCTTGGACCGACTGGCACAAAATCTGTAGCCAGGATATGAATTAAAACAAGCAATTCAGTGTTGGATCAAATGATGGTATATTGAGAACAAATGCATCAAAACAAGAAAAATTCTGAAATGGCGAGAGTTTCGGATAATACGTAATGAAATAAGAATTACTATAACGGCTAAAAATATTGACATGTCATGGCGCAATTAATTTACTACTAACAGCCACAGTGTAAGTCGAAGAGTACCGAACGTTAAGAAGTTTTGGAACTTATGCAATGAAAGAAGAGTTATATACAACAATGGCTAAAAATATTGGGCCGTCATCAATGAATTAATTTACTACAAAAAGCCACAGTGTGAGCCGCAGAGTACCTAACATTAAGAAGTTTTGGAACTTATGCAATGAATGAAGAATTATTACAACAACGGCTAAAAATATTGGCCCGTCATCAATGAATTAATTTACTACAAAAAGCCACAGTGTAAGCCGCAGAGTGCCTAACGTTAAGAAGTTTTGGAACTTATGCAATGAAAGAAGAGTTATATACAATAATGGCTAAAAATATTGGCCCGTCATCAATGAATTAATTTACTACAAAAAGCCACAGTGTGAGCCGCAGAGTGCCTAACATTAAGAAGTTTTGGAACTTATGCAATGAATGAAAAATTCTTACAACAACGGCTAAAAATATTGGCCCCTCATAAATTAATTAATTTACTACAAAAAGCCACATTGTAAGCCGCAGAGAGCCTAACGTTAAGAAGTTTTGGAATTTATACAATGAAAGAAGAATTGTTACAACAACAGCTAAAAATATTGACCCGTCATCAATGAATTAATTTACTACAAAAAGCCACAGTGTAAGCCGCCTAGTACCTAATGTTTTGAAGTTTTGGACATATGTAATGAAACCAGAATTATAATAACGGCTAAAATCATTGACCCGTCCTCAATAAATTAATCAAATTAAATTACAATGAACAGCCACAGTCAGCCACACCTAAAGTTAGAAAGTTTCGAAACGTATGTAATGAAACAAGAATTAATATACCGGCTGGAAACATTGACCGGTCCTCGATTAATTAAGTTATTACAAATTGTCACAGTTAAAGGCGCCGAGTACCTAATGCAATGACACAAGAATTATAACGGCTAAAAATATTGACCTGTCCTTGGTGAATTATTCAAATTAATTTACTACGAACAGCCAAAGTCTACCTAACGTTACAAAGTTTCGAGACAGCCGCAGTGTACTTAACGTTCGGAAGTTTCGAAGGAGAGTTCGTGACGACGGACCATGAATTAGAGGCTGATGGAGCGAACTTGATGTTGAACAGCCAGTATATTGCCAGTATTATGGCCATAGCATGATGGAAGCTTCTGACCCCTTTGATAACTTTGCCATAGAAGAGAACCTTCCATTCATTCAGGATCGTATTGTACTTGATCGTCGGATATAATTCTTTGGCTCCTGATAAATAAAAATGATATTAGCTTAGTACTATCGATGTGGTCTGAGATTAAGAATTGAGTTGAGTATGAGGCCTAATAATAGGGTTACCATGCGTCCTCTTTCAATAGGATTTGTCCTCTTTCTTGACTTTTTTAAAAGTGTCCTCGGAGGACGCCCTTTGTCCTCTTTTTTGAGATTTTGTCCTCTTTTTTGAAAATTTAGGTCACATTTAGAGCGAATTGCGAGTGATATGCCGTAAATTAGCACAGAAGTGACTCTATTGCGGGTATTTCGGAGTGAAAAACGGTGATTGGAGCTCTGAGCGAAAAGTTGACCTTTTTTAAAAAATTTCCAGTCAACCGGTCACAAAGTGGGCAAAATTCACCGATTTTTGAGAATTCTTCTCCGGTTTTGCAAGTCTCAAATTTCTGAAAAAGTGTCCTCTTTTTAGATTTCCAAAATATGGTAAGCCTACCTAATAAGTCATTACTGCGCGAGTCGGGGTCATGCAAAGAGGTAAGAAAACGATCGTACGTGATGGTGCTTTCAAGGATATCGAGCGAGCATAATGGTACCCAGAGTGGAATGATTTTAGCATCAGTCGTAACACTGCAACTTTTTAAGTGAAATAGGAGGGGCCAATATTGGTTTCACATCATCTTCTTTGATTGGACGCCATATACTAGTGACAATTTCACCATAGTGTCCTACAGTAGCATGGACACGGGAAAATCTCGTTACTCACTGATATTGGATTACATCATTCTTTCGATTTACAGTGACCTTTCGAGATACCAATTTTTATCAAATACAGTGTTAATACAGCAATACAGTGTTAATAGTGCCATAAATTGCCTTTTTTGTATGATGTGAATGATGTAGCCTGATGGCAGTGAGCCATGCGATTTGCTTGTGTCCACAACACAGTGACATAATGCTTACACATACACCAAACAACTTACTTTGTCAACAAACAGGAAGCTGCCATAGTTGTCATTGAAGAATTGAAGATCGTTGGGATCCCGACCATCCACCCCAGTTTTTGACGACCTGAACGAGAAGTGTCAGAAATCAACTGTATGTTTTGACGCGACTGCGACGTCGTAAAGTAAATCAGCGACTTTGAAACCTTGCGCGGGCCCCTCTAATGTTGATAGAGATTTTCAGTCATCCGACAGGAGGTAACACGGTTGGGCAAGGGTGAAAACATGACATATATTACTACGCAGCAAATTCGATGACAATTATGTTACGACAACCAAGTGTGCAGTCATGTCCTGCAAGGAGTTGCAGGTCGCCTTTGTATACCTCTGGGCTCATTTGACAAGGATTATTCCAAGCTTGGACATATGAATATCAAGGTTGCAGCGAGGCTGCGTACATCGCGTTGTGCAAAGGTTTCACCGCTGACAATATGTCTGCGAGTACTAATAAATATTATAATCAATTTCTAGAATCGCCTTGCAGCCCGAGGGTTGGTCGCCCTTATATCTAAGGAAGAAATGTCTACGTCTGGAAGTATGTGCGATTAAAAAATTCAAGAAAACTAAATCTGCCCAAAAAGAACAATGTATGTTAATTTAAAAAGTATCTTTAGGTCACCGACGAGTTTTATACATTTTGAAAACTGACTTAACTTTTTGCTAACCCATGGTAATAATTAGGGCCATTCAAAGCCATATTTTGTTCTATGCATCAGCAAGTCGTGAAATCAATTTCAACACAAAACGGTATCCCTTTGAGCTATATTAAAGCTATGAAGTCACATTTTCCTGATTAGGTCATAAAGCTCAAAATTTACATTAAGAAGCGATTGGACAAAAACGAGGTTTAACAAATAATGGAGCTGCAAATACAAGACATTTCACCAGCGCTTTATGCACCCCTGCAGAAGTGGCAACCCACATCAGCGTCTGTGGAGCTCTCACTTTCCTTACCAAAGTCATTTTACGTCCGAATCGTAACTTCAAAGACTTTAACATTTCACACTACTACTGTACTGCAACAGTGATTTAGAATAAAAAATGGACGTATATAACTGTTGTTGCATAGGTTTTACTCTTTAGTTCCGTCAGTGCCGATATTTGCATGTAAAAATACACCATTTTCACATAAATTCATATTTTCCAAAAAATAAAGTCATATTATTGATTTTCTAAGGTCATATAAAAATGGCCCTAGTTATAATATATATGTCATTTGTTGTGTCATGAAAAATGATTGCGCATGCCACAAATGCCGAGGGATTGTGCCGTCAGTGACTTGATCATAACACTGCTTTATACCTACGGTACCCAATGCGCATCGATCAAGATCGGGTAAATCTCCAGCAGACTGTGTTGACATCCCATTCAGAATGGCCTCGCGACGCGATTCGAATGTTCTTTTCATCCTATCCAGAATCGTTTCCTTGTGAGGTATTCTCCACTTGCCTCTTATTGCGTTTTGATGTATCTCGATGCTGCGCTCGTCGTCTGTGGAGAGTATACATGTTGACTCTGTAGGACAAAATAGATCCTAATCAAAACATGACCGGTTATCGGTGCAAGGTGCTACTTCTTGCCAATGTTCCCTCTAAGCTGCTCGCATGCGCACAGACACGAGAAAAATTAGACGTAACATTGTCTGTTGGCGTTATCAGTATCATATCAAAATATTCATATTGAAGATATCTAGATCAAGAAAGCAAGATACTAAAATGCTCACATTGGATGTTGTGACTCGAGAATTCTTGCAGCGTTAATTCTTGCAGCGTTGACTAGATTTTTCCACAAGCTGCTGAGATTTCCGTTTGCCGCAGCGTCCATGCTTCTGCTATTCCAAGTTTAAGACGAGAACTTCTTTTTCATGGTGTCTTCTCCATTCCCTCAACTTGTTGCAGAGCTTGTCTTTCCATGATCCCTGCAATGTAGCATAGTTGAAGAAAGGTTTGGATTAAGTTTGGACAAACTTCTGAGATGTGTGTCACCAACATTGAAAAATTGGAATGTAATGCCGCCCCTGCTGTATGATATTACACATTGATAATAATCGTCAATAATTGGTGCATGCATTGTATACGTTGTAGGACTAGCCTATTGCATGAACGTGGTAAGGGGATGTCATTATCAGTGACTTGATCCCAACACTGCTTTATACCTGCCCAATGCGCATCGATCAACATCGGCTAAATCTCGAACAGACTTTGTGTTGATATCCCATTCAAAATGGCCTCATGACACGATTCAAATGTTCTTTTCATCCTAACCTGAATCTTTTCTTGTCACGCAGTCTTTTCGTCCACTTGACACTTATTGCTTTTTGCTGTACCTCGATGCTGCGCTCGTCTTCTGGAGAATATACCGATGCAGGTTGACTCTGTAATAAATATCTTCATTAAAGCCCAGCAAATTATCAGCTTGCAGGTAATAGCGAGTCAATTTATTGCAGAAAGAGCAAAAGTTTTTTTAGGCCTAACTATTTCGTAAGAACAGACAGTTCCGACCAGAAATGAAGATAAGCAGTAGCCTAAAATTCTAAGGTAATGGGGGAAAACAGGCAATTTACATATATACGAGATCACAATTTCATCAAAATTAAGATTTTTAGGGTTAAAAATGTCAAAATTGACAGAATGTCAGATTTTATCGGTCAAAATCTTCGGTTTTTAGATAAAAATAAAATCACCCTAGGAGAACATCACATATTCGTTGAAGAAGTTCATATCAACATATTCCAACATATTCTATTCGGGAAACAAAAAAGTACTAACCTATGGTAGATTAGTAATCTATATAGACCAGGAATGGCCAACCTTTTCGGCTGAAGAGCCACATGCAATTGACGAACGAGTTCGCGGTCCACTAGCAACGCCAAGCAGATAAAATTTTCGAAATTTATAAATAAACAAGGTCAATAATATTATTACTCGAGTATTGCGGGTCTGTTGTATACCGCCCGCTAGACTCAGTTTGCAAGGACACGACTATTTGGCGTCTGGCCACATCGATATCGCCATTTCACCATTGACGATCTTTATGCGAGCGCAAACGCGAAAAGACTTTCTCCCGTAATTGCGAATACAGTTAGACTCAATCGGATAAAATAGGCGTTTTTTTCGTTTTCAGATTGAGTCTAACTATATTAGCGATTACGAGACAAAGTGTCGTTCAACATATGGGACCTTGCGTTTGCACTGGCAGTCGACTATGAAACCTAGGCACGAAATGATTGACGCATGTTGCGGTCGCAGCTTTCAATATCGATATGTCCATGCGCCGAATAGCCCAGTCCTCGCAAACTTAGCCCAGCGATATACAGCAGGCCCGCAATATAATCAAGTGACAATATTATTGACCTATGAACTTCAAAATCGTGCGAAAATTAAACACGCAAAGCGTGAAAAAAAATTTCACTGCTATTTTACTTTATTGTAATGTACGACGACTTACTGAAAAGGTGACTGGACCCTGGATCTGCCGATGCGTTGGAACTGATATTTTAGTCATCAAGATCCCAAGTGTCGCAGCAAGAATTGTAATTTTTTGTTGGCATTGCAAGTTCACAATCTGAGCAATTCATTTTCGATAATATAATAGGAAATTAGCTCACGGGTCACGCAAAACCCTCTCGCTGGCCATATTTGGCCCACGGGTTGGTCACCCCTGATGTAGACAGGCCAATGCGATCATTTCAGAGCCGGAGCAGCAGCTAGAGCAGGAGCAGTTTAAATTTGCGGCTGCTCTAAAGCCCTGCATAACACAGCGTGATTTTGGCTAAAAATCTATATTCGTTTCTATTACAGATATCGAACAAGACAAGATAATTTTAGTACAGTATGATTACCATGATCATCGCTTCATGACGATAATTCTGTTGACATGCATAGAATATAATTACTCACTTCCATCGTCAAACCAGTCATATTGTCCCATATCTTTGGCAGACAATTCATAGAAATCGCCGTTCAATTCAAGCGACTTGTCGTAATATTCCGTAGTGAATTTTCTGTCCTAGATGGTACTACGAACTGCACATTTCACAACATAATAAATCTCAGATAGGTGATCAACTGTGATCACCTTTCTAATATTACCATGGATGATCAGCATTTTCATATTTAATAGCACAAGAGTAATAAATCGCTAACCAGTCTGATGAATCTGAAAAATAGAACGTCCATGTTCAAAATTACGCAATTTTAATTACCGGAACTTTTCTCTATCGGCATATAGTTCACTATTAAACTTCGAAACATATTCTATGATGCAGTCTAATGTAGCGATCTCACCATCAATGTTCCCTCTAAGCTGCGCACATGCACAAATGCGCAGTGCTAACACGGTCTCTGCGCACAAAAAATCCGATATGATGACCTTTTTTTTAGTCTTTACGCACTGTTGTCCAAGGGTCTGCCCAGTGAGTTCGTGAGTGTGCGCAGACTCGTCAAAAATTAGAGGGAACATTGCTCACCATACTGTAATTTACCAATACAGTATACCGGTAAATTATGGAGTCTCTGGTAAAATATTTCACCAGGTTGTAAAACACAAAGGAAACCGGTTTCTGTCATAGCCTCACAGGAATAACAGTGTAAATATCGCCCAAAGCCTGACTTGAGGATACCACAAATGTCACAGTGCCCGTCAAAATCTTCATAGAAAAATATTTTACCATCTTCATCCTGATTGACAACATGAATTCTTTTTTGCCGTATTTGTCACATAATTTTACAGAGCAAACTTGTCCCTCCATATCTTGCATTCGACAAAATGCAACATATTGGCATGGTATACACATCCTCCTAATATATCAACTGGCTCAACTTTCTTAGGTTCATTATTTACATAGTTAAGCTAAGACATTCCCCAACATGATATACTGTAATCGACTGGTTACCGTATGCACTCTGAAGCTATATATGGTAAGTGCTAAACGATATGCTGCCTCCACACGCCACACGTTACCGTACTGCAGTTAAATGCAGCACACCAACTATGCACACCCCGTAGGCGCGCATATGAATCGAAAACACTTTCCCCGATGAAAACTGATGTGAAATGCATCCTCTACTAACTGGACAAATACGATCAATAACCGTCAGCCGGTAATAAACTCTACAATCAGTTTCGCCAACTTTGCTGGCCGCGTAGTGATCGCCGATGGAAGTGGCTACTGGCTTCCCGGCACTGAAAGTTTTTCAAACCAATCGTAACGCATACGGCAATCACGTGAGCAGTGAAGTAGAACTTCCGTTTTTTTAACCAATCACGTCGGATCGTGAAATAGTGTGAGTGGTGAACTGAAATTTTACCGTCGTTCTGCAACCAATCACGACGGAGACTGAAATCGAGGACCGTGAACTAAAATTTCCTGTTTTCCAACCACGGATTCGGAAATCGTGTGAGCTGTGAACTGAAATTATACCTCAGTTTTTCAACCAATCGAGACCAATACTCAAATGTCTTTTTTTTTTATAGATAACTAACCTACGCATAGATTCGCACCACCCATCATCACCCTTGCTCGTCGTGAGGAATTGACTACTGAAGTGCTCAGCAATCTGAACGCAGCATGATCGGTTATCAATAGCTGAAGACCCGAACCCTCAAATTAAATAAAGTTGATCTTATTTGAAAGCTACCGTCACGCTGATTCTGAAAATAATACATTAAAATTTCATTAGGACAATGGAACTAACCCGAAATAGCCTAAAAATCTGAAAATCGGCATCGTGCAGCGATGCAGCACAATCACCATAACAACGGCCTTTGCGTTGTTGCGATCGTTCAGAACAATGCCGATTTGCAGACTTTTGGGGTGCATTTCGAGGGGGTTCCATTGCCCCTATAAGATTTTAATGTATATTTCGGAATCAAAGCGACAGTAGCCTATAAATCAGCTCAACTTTTTTTAATTTGAGTGCTCGGATCGTCAGCGATAGGATTAGCAATTATGTTGCGTTCCAATTGGTGCAATAAAATCCTAATCTGGTCCCACTGTATCAACATTGTGCAGAATCCCTGTCCCTGACACTATTTCCGTGTCCGTCTGAAAATATACATTAAAATTTCAATAGGGCAATGGAATTACCCCGAAGTAGCCTTCAAAATCTGAAAATCAGCATTGTTCCAAACAATCGCAGCGACGCAGCCCTATAACGCGTGGTTCGGAACAATGCCGAATTTCATACTTTCGGGTGTATTTCGAAGGCGTTCCATTGCCCTGATTAGATTTTGATGCATATTTTCGGAATCAGTGCGACAGTAGCTTTCAAATCAGAGCAACGTTATTCCAATCTGAAACGCAACATGTTTTTTACATAACATGTTACGTTTCAGTTTTGAACTTGATTAATTGGAAAACACGTCGCGTTTTCGGTTTTAAACTTGTTTTTTTCAAAAACACGTCGGCGTTTTCCGTCGTTTAACGTGTTTTTGGTAAAAACATGCAAAAAACACGTTAAATACACGGTTTATTTTTTACAGTGTAGTGTTGATTGTTTGTATGATGCAAGCGTCATGCATAGAGTGGCCCGCAGCTGATACGCTCGCCTTCTACGACCAACTAGAAGGTATTATTTCCACCTACCCGCAGCGCGACATAACCATGCTGCTTGGGGACATGAATGCCACGTTGGCCGAGCGCTCACAGCGAGTTCGCTTCGCAGTTGGCAACGAAAATAGCAACTCTGAGCATTTTACCAACCTACTCGACCGCTGCGACCTCATTCCTCTCAACGCCAACTTCACTACGAAGCCGAAACGCAGAACAACATTTGACGGTATGCGCCGACGCAACAAGCGGCTGGATTATATCTGCTGCAAAGCTCCCGCACGGCGCCACTTCACGAACTGCCGAACGGTGCGCATTAGGGCTGTTCAAAAATAACTTTTTTTCCTGAATCTTGCTGGTTACTTGATTAAATCGTTAGGTTGCCTTAAAAAACGACGCACACCAAATTTGAATTCATTCCGACAAATATTCGCGGGTTACGTAGAGTTTGAAAATTTTGGATTTGCCCAAAAACGCAAAAAAATTTTTTTTCCAAATTTTTCTGCCATCCCCATGAAATTGTTGGGCTGTCTTCAAAAACTATGCAAAACAAATTTGACTCAATTCCAAGCCGTAGAAGCGGAGTTATTCCAGTTTTTCGGTGATAATTCTTGGATTATCCACCAATCAAGGATAATCCCAGAATTATCGAATAAAAACTGAAATAACTCCGCTTCTACGGCTTGGAATTGAGTCAAATTTGTTTTGCATAGTTTTTGAAGACAGCCCAACAATTTCATGGAGTTGGCAGAAAAATTTGGAAAAATTTTTTTTTGCGTTTTTGGGCAAATCCAAAATTTTCAAACTCTACGTAACCCGCGAATATTTGTCGGAATGAATTCAAATTTGGTATGCGTCGTTTTTTAAGGCAACCTAACGATTTAATCAAGTAACCAGCAAGATTCAGGAAAAAAAGTTATTTTTGAACAGCCCTAGTGCGCATGCTAACGATGAGGAATGACCATCGCATGGTGTTGGCCACGCTTCGTGAACGCCTACCGTTTGTCCAGAAGCGCACACCGAAAGGGCCCCTATCAAATTGGCTTGATCTCAAGGACGCAAATAAGATGAAAGACTTCACCATGCACACACTCGACGCCCTCGAGGTCCAAAATACTACACCGACCGCCTTTGCGCCACTTGTGGCAGCAGTCAAGAATGCAGCCCGTGAAACGCTCGGTGAGGCACATAGGAAGCCACGGCCAAAATTAGCCTGGGAATCCGACCCATCGGTGCTCAGTGCACGTCAGAACCTCAATACTCTCAGACGTGCCGCGTACACCTCTGGAACACTGGACGCACATAGCGATGCTAACGAAGCCGCTATGCACCAGACATGGGGTGATTACTTCATGAATGTAATCGATTGCGATTACGATTACTTCTGAATGACGCGATTACGATTACGATTACGATTACAGCAAAATCAGGAAGTAGTCGATTACGATTACGATTACATTGGAAAAGTAATCACGATTACATCTATTTTGCATCTTAGAAGCTATGTTGGAAGACAATATATGGATTGCGCTGAAACGGCCTAATAAGATAACAAACTCCCTTTAAAAAAATGCGTCATTTGTTTGTTACGTCATAATGTACCCATTGCCCATTTTCATAGAGGTCAATTTATCGCGCCCAGCGATTTGCATTCTTGCCAGGGCCATAACTGCCGCACCCCAAATATCCCAATAGGGTGGAGAACGAGCTCGAAGGGGACTCAAAAAGTATTTCGTAAACCAGCATAAGTTATAGAGTATTTTCAAGATATCTATTTAACTTGAAAATCCTCTCTAGAACAATGATTCCCAACCGCGGGTCCGGGAGCCGCATGCGGCTCCCAGCTAGCCTACTTGCGGCTCCCATTGACGTTGGAAAATCCAACAAAAATAATAAAAAATCAATCTATAACAAACAAACAAACAAAATTGATAATCAAAAATTACACTTGCTTGGCTTGGAATCTGGAGTTTATATTTAAGGGTGAAGACCAATTCTCTTGGTGTCGAGTAGCGATTCTCTACTCAGCAACGATTTCGTTACTAAACTCACGTCAAAAAGTATGCTCACACTCAAATACGTTTGGATCGGCACTCAAATTTAAGTCTGCTCATCACCAGACCTAATTAAGTGCAGGTGGTGTTACAGTTACAACACGTTTTACAACGCTATCTGACCATCAAACCAATGGATTATTTTACTTGATTGTTAAGTTCTACGTCCGCATTGACGGAATGAATGCTTTTTTACCCATGATGAAAATGATTTCAAGTCCTATTGTAGTTAATGTGGCCACTGACCCTATAGTAATTTACAACTTGAGTTGCTAGACATGCAATCAGATATAAAGACATGACAATTTTTTTGTGCGTCTTACGAAAGCTTTTCTTTTAGTCTGCTACGTTTGAGCAACTACAATATCTTTTGATTATATAACAAACCGGAGGTCACGAATTAACAACATACACTAAAGTAATTATAACAAGAAACCAGAGGTCATAATATGAATAACGTTCCCCCAGCTCTACAGGTAGGTAATTGTGTGGCGAGATTGCGCAGTGGTATAATCCACGGCTGCAACACCAATTGGTTGCGGGTTCGAGTCTGATCGAGGTCGACTTCAGAATTCCTACCTAAGTGTTGGAGGTTTATCTAGGCTCCTCCTTGCCGCCTCATTCGCGTAAGCGGTGTCTTACAAAAGGCTTAAAAGTGGGCCGTGCTACAAGTCGGCAGATACGGAATCAAGAATGCAGAAAATCGGCCTGGTGTAAATGACCGTTGTAGTCGACAAACACCATGATTACCTCAAACAAATAACCTCTACAGGTAAATATGACCATCGGGGATTAAAAATTAATAGTAAATATATTGCAATTACTAAATCTGTTGACGAAATTCAGTATTCAACTTGAGATTACCACCCTGTGGGGGCCAAAAATCAACCTTTGGACTGGGGGACGAATTGCTGTTTTGATCCTCATTCCAGCTACAACCTACGCTAACATGATATATAAGCGGCGACAGGTCCCAATGTTGGATGGAGAATTATGAAATAACGATAGGCGCCCGTTTCAAGTGGAGTCATATAAGAATAAGACGAAGCGAACATAAAATTCGGCCTTCAACTTTGTACTGCAAGCTGCCGTTACGAGAAACGGCTCGGTTATGATATGTATATATCATCAGCTGTTGATTTTTACAGCTTCGTTGTGGAAACCGCAATGTTTTACTTGACGAGTGCAAAATTTCAAATATTGGTCCGGTGTACGACGTACGTACGTACTGGATAGGCCTACTGCTCGCCAAGCAGCAACGGTCAAACTGCGTTTAACTAAGCATAAGCATAACCAAACATCAACACATAAGTTACTATTTTAAACTAGGCAGAGCGGAGATAAATTATACTGCTGCGAGGTAATGGCGATGGAACGTGTTGATAGCCTGATATACAGCGCGGCGGGTGTTCCTACAATCACACTAATATGTACGACGTACGTACATCGAATATCTATTTAGCTTACTGTGGATGTGGATACTTCTGGCACAATGACGCGCAAAGCTAATAGGCTGCTTCTGACGTAATAATGAGCAGTGGCGTTTGAAAATCAGACGTTTGTGCTATCACGAACCTGGAATAATATCTTTTCCTTGTTCACGAATGTTCAGTTTATGTCATAGTCCTTGTACAAATAAAAAGTAATCGTTCTTTCACAGAGAAATCGATTAGATATGGGAAGTAGTCGATTACGATTACGATTACTTCGGAATTTTTTCGAATGTAATCGATTGCGATTACGATTACTTGAAAATGCTGTAATCGTCGTAATCGATTACGATTACTAATCGCGATTACCCCATGTCTGCTATGCACCTAACTAACGTTTACAACGCTGCTCGCAAGAAACGAGTCGAAGCTATTGCTCTTTCCGTGGAGAATTAGTTGGAAGCAGGCCGGTCAAGAGCAGCCTGGAAAGCCATCGGGGAACTAGTTGGCTTCAAGAAGACCCGCGTGAAGGCCTGTACGCAAGACGTCGCATCACACTTCGAGACCCTCTTTTCTACACCTGCACCGGACATCGATGTGCTCGTTGCACCACCTTCATTAGCAGCAATTCCTCTCGCGATCGATACAAACCTGATCACGCTAGCTGAGCTCCGGATAGCCATGCATGATGTACCACTATTCAAAGGCCACCGGTACGGACAGCATCCCAACGGCTGCGTACACCCGGTTGTTGCACCTTTGCTCCTCGACGTCATGAACGGTGTCCTCGAAGGCGGCCCGGTGCCGCCCGAGTGGCTCGAGTGCCTATATACAAGAAAGGCGCAGCGAGTGACCCAGCGAATTACAGATGCATCTCCCTCATGCAGACCGCGGCCAAGCTGTTCGACCGAGTACTGCTCCTTCGCATACGTGAGCATGTATCTACCATTACCAAGCTCCTGAATGTCCAGAATGGATTTCGACCACCCCGCGGTACAACAGAGCATATCCTGGCACTGCGCACAATCATTGACACCTGCCGCCCACACAAAAATAATGTTGTGGCTGTCTTTGTTGACTTTGTAAAAGCCTTCGACTCGGTCTCACGCCCAGCCATGTCGGAGATCCTCAGATTCCATGGAATTCCTGAGGTGATAAGGAACGCCAATATGGCCCTCTATATTGACAGACGAGCGCTAGTCCGAACAGATGACGGTCCAAGCGGAGATTTTACCACTCCGGCTGGCGAGCTTCAAGGTGAAACCTTGGTACCATTCTTGTTCGTGATAATCCTTGACTTCGTGCTACGAACGGCCTCGGACAACTCGGACTTCTTTGAATGGCGGCCATGGCAAGGAACGCGTACGCGTACGACTCGCGAGGCTATGCACGTAGGTATTCTTGCCTACGCAGACGACCTCGCCTTGCTTGCCTAGAATACCGCATCGGCACAGCGTCTCATCAACCAACTAGAGGTCGCCGCCGCTCTTATTGACCTTCAGATCAATGCCAAGAAGACTGAGGTTCTGGCCATACCAGCTCTGTCGGAGAACGCGACACCAATTCAACTGGGAAAAGTCAGGCTCAAGAATGTCAAGAGTTTTATATACCTCGGTATTGACGTCGCGGACTCTGGAAAAGCACTGAAGGCGAGGCGAGCAAAGGCCTGGGGCGCGGCAAGACGGCTACATTGCCTATTCCACTCAAGTGACTCACCCCAGCTCAAGACCCGCATTTTCCGTGCCACTACCGAGCAGGTTCTTCTCTACGGAATAGAAGCACTCACACTGACAGAAAAGCTGGCTAAGACACTCAACGCCAACTACGATGCACTCCGCCGCTACGCACTCGGCATCCACCACCCGGAGCACATATCCACCAATGCTCTGCGCAAACTTACAAAAACGGTCCCATGCCGTTTGCTGGCTGCTGAACGACGCTTCCGCCTAATCGGTCATCTAGTGCGGCATCAAGACGATCAACCAGCCGCCGCCATCATCAAACACATTCCGACGGAGCCATGGCACAGAGGTGGCTGGAATAGAACCACTTGGCGCTCGACAATAGAGACCGAGCTAGCGCAACGCGGGCTTTCGCTCAAAGACGCCCACGACCGCCCACGATGGAGGCGCTTAACAAGGGCCCAAAACGGATTATCTTGATGCGTTTTACATGCGAAACCCTTGCCAACATCAATTTGTGAAGTGTGAACTAAAAACGAAGTGTACAAAATACCTTAACAAAGAGAGCGTTGTGCGGAACCAGGTGATATAAGAAACTGATACTGATATTCCGACGATAAATACAATAACAATATAAGATAAAAAATGATTTATGCTGAAAATAAAGGTCGTTCAAAGATTATCTTCCATGTCTGGAGTTATGTGCAGATCTCTCTTTAAGCACCAACTGTTATCTGAAAACATGTTTACGTCCCTGTATCCTTGATATCCTTCTTCCATCCGGCGAAGGTCTTGGTGGAAACGCTCTCCTTGTTGTTCGCTATATGTAATCACCCCAGTTGACTGGAAAGTAATCCTAATGAGAAGTCAGAAAAGTGCATTTTCACAGACATCAGGGCTCCAAAGTATTGAAAACTTTCACGCAGCTCTTTGACCTGTGCTTCATCATCAGGGCTTCTATGCCTTCCTCGGAATTTCAAAATGACTACTCGAAAAGCTGCCCACGGTCATTTTTCCACCGCACCCATGTTTGCAGTGAAACTTTCGTCTTTGATGAGTTCACAAATCTGTGGCCTATGCCCAAAGATGACATTATTGCGTAAACTTCTTTACAGTATACTATAAGGCAGTGGTTCTCAAACTTTTTAGACACCTTTAGCCCTGTTCATAGAGAAAAATTTCGCGCCCCCTTTTAGTGATATTACGAAATATTAAAGCAATCCCAACGGATAGTTTGATGGCATTCAAGGTTATGGCTATTGGTGAGAGACTTTTCAAATATGAAAAAAGGGCAATAGACAATAGACAATGGAAATACCATGAGCTAGAGATAAATTGCGCGAAGCGAGAACAAATTTCAGGTAACAGCGGCTTCATACCCCCTTCAAATGCTTTCGCGCCCACGACTTTGAGAACCACTGCCACAGGGAATGGTCTTCATCATGATTGAAATATTTTCCACCAAACTTTTCATCAAAACTTCATTGCGAAATCCTATTTTATGACGTCACAACTCGTAATCGCAAAACGCCTAAATCTGCAGTTTTCGAAAATTCAAATGCAATTTGTCAAAAAACTAGACCTGATTGAAGAGAACGGATAACAGCTTTGGATTTGGCATTAAAAAGTACACTAAGAACCGTCAATTCTCAACCTCAAAATTAACACAGCACAGTGTTATTATTGTTATCCATTGATGTCAACACTTATTCATCAAAACACTGGTTTTGCATCTGCGTAACATAGCACTATACGATATCTCCACACGGTCAAAAGGTACATACTCCATTTGTCATGTTCAATTCACATATTTATTTATATTACTAAATGATATCTATCGTTAATACATGACATATATAGAACACACACACATAATGTATTCACAGCGAAAGGGCTATGGCGCCTTTTCCACTATTCAAACTAGCGACTATTGCATTATCACGTCACCTCCATTTCTCGATTTTCAGAGAGCCCATTGTAGCTTTGCCTGACCGATATCGGATTTTTTAGCTGATAAAACCGAAAATTATCAAATCCCCCGATAACCCCATTATATCTATCCGATATTTAATAAATATGCCATATGTAGCTTCGGGCGAATCCCTAAAACTTCTGAGCTTTCATTTCGACAGATTTGCAGCCATCGCCAGACATCGAATAACACAGAAAAGCTATATCCGTACACCAGCAAGCGGGGGCGGTCGGTTATGTATTACTTCTACTTTTCAGACAAACTAATGGCAAAAATTGTTATATTTTTTCCTCACTTTCTCTTCTTTCTCTACTTGGGTCGAAATTCATGATGTTACTTCTACTTCTATTCGAGTACCAATAATGATTATACTCAGAGCCCACTTTGACTGTAAGCTATAAGAAACAAATCAATATCCCCAATCTAGCATTCAAGAATCTCAGGCGCCCAACTACCATAATGTGACGTCACGAAAATTAGCGATAATCATTTTCTAACAATGACTGGCTAATAACGATATATCATTCAAAATATGGCATCGACGCAATATGGGGAACCGATTATCCGTAGTATACATGCAGTATTAATATTATTATACAGTAGTAATGGTACATTCATATTGATATGAACCTGTATATTTTCAACTAATACGTGTCAACAACTACTAGGTAATTGGGAAGAGCTTTGTAAATCGTTATATTATCGTATCAAAGCATTCCGCCTGTTCGTTTACCATTTAAAATATTTTACAGAGCTTATTGGAAATTTCATGACGGTGACGTCATACTAAGTGATAGGAATATTGATATACGATGTTCTTTCCAACTTTCTACTCGCTGCTGAAGATTAGCCCTGACCAGTGTCAGTCGAAAATATTCGGGTTCATTTCAATATGAATATACTATTCAAATGAGTGGTTCATATTGTGTATAGTTGCTTCCGTCCTCGCCTTCGCTATCATCGATGCGCTGGTGCGGATCGTTTGGCAGCTCGTCACCTGTAGGTTTGAAATATTGCTGGTCAGTTGAGCGATGCTGACTTCGTATGATTTCAGTGAGCATATATTTGGTGTACGCAACAAGGCGTTCGTTATTTCGATCTCAATGTCTGCTTAAATGTAAAACTTCCAGTAAAAGGCGATAAAATTTCAAGATATGTTCGAATATTTTCACTAAATTATAGTTAGCTGATCGCAAGTAAATTTTATCCAATTTGATTTCTCATGTAACCGATTTTTTGAGCGATTTATCACGTTATTTTGATTTAGAAAGATAGGTGCCGTGGAGAAATAAATTCACTCTCGAATGTATTCTGAACGATTTCATCATAAGATAGCACGGAAAGGCGCGTTGAATTTGTAATTTGTAATTTGCAATTTGCGTTTCGATTGGAATGAGGCAAAGATTGAGATTTGCGGACATTAAGATGACAATTCCAATCGGGCATCTTACAGTTATGTTGTATACCATGACTGGAAAGACCCTTCTTCGTGCGCGAGCTGCATACCAAAAATCTTAGTTTTCAAAAAGTCACAACATAAAATTAAAATATATGGATTTATTCCGTCACAATGAAAATGTGGGCAATCGAATATACTATGTTATTGTGCGGCGATAGGGTGCGTCTCCACTCCACCCCGGCTGCCAGGTTTTTGAAATCCTGCTGCTGCGACCTCATATACGCGCGGACCAGTTCCATCAAGTGCTGCGGAGCATTTAAGAGAGATTTCCGCACGATAATCTTAGAAATCCGTAAAATCGGTCTTCGTTAGGTGAAAAGTGACAAAATCTTGGTGTTGGGTTTCCTTATGACTTTTCAAGTTTATATAGATTTGCAATTGTTAAGTGAATCTTGAAATATGAGGCATGTAGGCTTTCCTCCAATATCACTGAAACCAAAACCCTTCTCCCATTTTGTAATAAAAGTGTTATTTTACTGTTCATCATCCATTCTGTTCTTGGAATGATCGCTCAACGACATTTTTGGGCTAAACTCTGCAGTTATTGCTAGCCTTTACAATACTAATGAATGACTCCTATTCACCACTGTCGTCTGGAAATGACTATGCCATGTGCTACTTATATTAATTATTAGGTTCATTGTTGCTCAGAATGATTTATCATCGATTGAAAACCACAAATCATTGTTACTTGTGAAACGATCACATGTGATCTCGATTCGAGAAAAGTTTCAACCCTGTAGTGCCACCTTCCCCAACATTTACTGCTAAGTGAACCATAAGAAAAAAATAAGACGATAACAATCCGTATATTGTCAATGCGTCATCGAATGCAATAATTTAAAATCAGGGAAAACCTCTGGCGAACGCATGTGCATTATGTGCAATCATTATACAGTCGCTCTCAAGGGCTCAACTAGCACCAGAGCTCACGCTGCAGGTTGCCCATTTCCGTTGTATACCATGGGTGGAACCTCTCGTTACTCTGTTCAGCCTCTTGTCGATGACCAGATTGCATGAACTGCCGAATGTGACCTTCTGTAATCATACTCCTAGACCAGTGGTTCCCAAAGTGGGCAATATTGAGTGACAGTGTGGCGGAAAAGATGTAATGGGCGATTGATGAACGAAAATATATGAATACCGCGATAAGGCGGCGAAAATCTCACAATGTTTATTCACATTTGAATAAATCTTTATTTTCGTACTAAGGTCCATATAATCTATGGATGTTGATAAAAATCGGTTCAATGATTCCCTCATTCCAGCCCGCGGTAGGTTAAAGATCTAATCTAAGAGATTTAATGTAATTATAATTCGTGACTAAAACATGAGTTGCGATCGGAAAATGTGTGTGCAATGTGCATATTTTCGGTGTTTCTTTAAAAAAAATTATTCGCCATCAATGCGGTCTATGGTAAGCATTATGTGCATTTCTAAGTCCTGTTTTTTTTAAAACCAAAACCCACAAGTGGAGAGCGTGGAGAAGTTTTCACGGGGATAAGGATAGCATTGTAGGATAATAGATCAATTCACTGAAATGTAAGGCTGCAACTGGCAATATGACGTCATGTGACGTCATAGGTTCAAGTTCACGTTCAAACAGAACCTTTCAAAACCTACTTTGGTTTGATTATTAGGGAGATTGGGGTTCATGCATCGATCGCTTAGGGCAGAGGTCTCAAACTCAAATGTGCTCGCGGGCCAATTTCCTAATTTGTGATGACCCGCGGGCCGCAGCATCAATAAATAGGGAGATTCAATCTATAATATCCAACTAGGCCTTATTTAACGGCACCTTGCAGACAGACATTCCACAACCACCGAGTAAATGTAATTTACTATTATACTATTCACGCTTGGCACGAACAAATCACATTTTCACTATTTGAATAAAATAGTTTTTGTGCCAGGCATAATTTGTTAGAAATAATGAATTTATACATCATGCGAGAGGACGCATGGTGATGATGATATCGTAAAAGCTGTCGGGTTGTAATATTGCAGCTATTGGACCTTTGAAATGCCACAGCTTTATGTAGAATATTTTATAATTCACTAAAGTTTGATCTGATATCAGAGCATGTGAGCAGTGAAGCCTAATCGGGGTTTCTGATATAATACTGGTGATAAGTATAGGCTATTGTTACTCTCATTACCAAAGTCAAATTAAGCCAGCGTTAAGTTTTCGTCGATTGGAACGGATCAATAACAACTTGATATAATCATTACTGTTCCATAGTAATAGCATTGTTTCTTAACCGTTGTACTTTAAATTAGATTTCCAGTGACCCCTGTCGATTTTCTGCACAATTTCTGATGTCACCTATTAAAAATCAGAAAGTCCATTCACATAAAACTGCGCATAGCGCGAAGAATATCTTCCAGCCCAGAAAATATTCCACAGCTTATAGGCCAATTTCCACAATGCATCTGGTACCCCCTATGGTGCTTTGTACCACGAAGGGGATACGGAGCCCTGGTTAAGAACCCCTGGAATAGAAATGACTAATCGCGGAAGAATCCATTGGTGTTACAGCTGTGGAGCGTACCACTACCTTACTCGCCACCGATAACAACATGGACAGAGAGAACAAACAACATCCAGGATGTAACCAAATATACGTCACGGGGGCCACAGAATGCCAATAATGGTTTCCATACATATCTGATTAGATTTCTATATTATATATACCCTACGCAACGCAAGTATTATATATATTAGGGTTGTCAAAAATTTGGAAAATCGTACAAATCCTCCGTTGTAATGTCTTATTCTATAGATTATTGATAAAAAACTACACTGGGCCTAAAATAAACTCACAGGAAGGCCGTTAACATTTCGTGCAAAGCGTTTGAAAGTAGCTGCCGAAGAATGGGCGTGCCTCCGACCATAGAACGGTGAGAAGACTTGTAATCACGAAACCACGGCTCTTGATTGGCTAATTGGCTATGCTTCAATGACCACGACTGCAGCAGCTTGATGATGAGGTGATCAAAGAGTCTGCTACCGGAGGTGATTCTGAAAGCGCATTGTATTTAGGCTGACAGATACTGATTTAGGATTGATTCAGGGTATGTTGAGGTACGAAATACATGATGTACAAACAACAGCTGCTTCACAAAAACGTCTAAAGCATGACTGCTTTATTGTGTAGGAAACCGCCGTAGCCTATATGCCTTGTTTTCAACCAGGGAAAGCATAGGCGCTCATGCTAGTGGCGACAGATTCCTAGTTTCAGAAAGGCTATATCATTATTGAATAAAAATATAAAGCCTAACAATGACACTTTAATTTGTGTCATCTTATTGGGCTCAGGTTGTAGTACATAGTTGAAGTTTTGAATGATCTAGGGATCGGTTAGGCTTGGCACTTATCAGATGTTTACAGCAAATTGAATTCACTTGTAAGTGTTTTCAGAGTCCCTAATGATGCCGCAGAGACGAGGTGTAAATGTAAGCACGGACTATATGCTTGATATGATATAAACAATATGCTGGATACTATGCACTATGCAGCATTGTCTGTGCGTTGCCTTACACCCCTTTTCTGCGCGATTATCAAGGACTTTGGCATATCATATCCAGCATAGTATGTGCTTACTTTAACACCTCTTTTCTGCACCAGCATTAAGGACTTTGAAAACACTTGCAAGTGAATACAATTTGATGTAAAAGCATCTGATAAGGGCCAAGCTAACCCGCTGATTCAGCCGATCCTTAGAGCTTTCAAAACTTCAACTATGTACTACAACCGGAGCCCAATAAGCTCAGACAGGCAAAGTAATGTCATTGTTAAGCTTCATATTTGTATTCAATAATGATAGATCCTTTCTGAAACTAGGAATCTGTCGCCACTCGCATAAGCGTCTATGCTTTCCCTCGCTGAAAACAAGGCATATAGGCTACGGCGGTTTCCTTCACAATAAAGCAGTCATGCTTTACACGTTTTTGTGAAGCAGCTGTTGTTTGTACATCATGTATTTCGTACCTCAACATACCCTGAATGAATCCTGAATCAATATCTGCCAACCTACATACAATGCGCTTTCAGAATCGCCGCCGGTAGCAGACTCCTTGATCACCTCATCATCAAGCTGCTGCAGTCGTGGTCATTGAAGCATAGCCAATTAGCCAATCAAGAGCCGTGGTTTCGTGATTACTAGTCTTCTCGCCGTTCTATGGTCGGTGGCACGCCCATTCTTCGGCAGCTACTTTCAAACGCTTTGCACGAAATGTTAACGGCCTTCCTGTGAGTTTCTTTTAGGCCCAGTGTCGTTTTTTATCAATAATCTATAGAATAAGACATTACAACGGCGGATTTGTAACATTTTCCAAATTTTGGACAACCCTAATATATATCCTACGCAGCCCAAGCTACGGGCTTTTGATATATTACTATTCCCCACGACAGCTTCCTAGATTTTTCCGTCCGTAGGATTGCCAAATCACTATTCCGAGAGGCAAGTCCTTCTCTGATTTTAACGTTCGACCCTACTCAACTCGAGTCATTTTTAGTTTATCACTCAGTCAATGCAACATCGAGTAATTTGACGAAAGGTCGCACCAAACAAAATCACAATTTTCAGTCGCGAATCATCAACGGTTCATGTTTTGTCATCATGAACCTGAAATGTGACGAAATAGCGATCTTGCACTGCATGGTAGATTTTAGGAAGCGATGTGATCGTGAAGTTTGTTTAGATTTCAGGTTTTTGTAGTAGTTTTAGAGTGAACTTTAAGTTCTTAAATATAAAAAAAGATATATGACACTAGAATATATTGTCGAATACTTGAAATTGAAAAATGCCTTCGCGGGCCGCACAAAATGTTCTCGAGGGCCGCGTGTTTGAGACCTCTGGCTTAGGGCATATGTTTCAAACACGCGGCCAGCGGGTCGCATGTGGCCCGCGAGAGCATCGAGTGCGGCCCTGCGACGGCATTTTGGAATTTCAAGTATTCAACAATATATTTACGTGGCATATCTTTTTAGATATAAGAACTTGAAGTACATCCTAAAACTACTATAAAAATCACTGAAACCTCAACCTACCTCAACATCACATCCCTTTTAAAAGCTACCCTGCGATAGAAGACCAGCTATCACGTCACATATCTAGTTCATGATGATAAAACATGACCCGTTGATGATTCGTGACTGAAAATTGTGATTTGGTTTGCTGCGAACTTCTCGCAAAATTACTCGATTTCGGATTTACTGGGTGATTAAATAAATATCACTCGAGTTGAGTCGGCTCAAACGTTAAAATCAGAGAAGGACTTGCGACTCGGAACGGTGACTTGGTAATCCTGCGGTCGCAACACTCTATGAAACTGTTATGGGGAATAGTAATGCATTGAAGGGTCGTAGCTTGCGTTCCGTAGGGTATATGGCTGTCTAGTTAGGTCAGTATGGAAACCATTGGCTTTCTGAGACCCCCGTGACGTATATTTGGTTAAATGCTGGAAGTTGTTTGCTCTCTTTATCCATGTTATTATCGGTGGCGAGTAAGGTAGCAGTACGCCCTACAGCAGTAACACCAATGAAATCTTCGCAGATTTGAAATTTCTATTCCAGGGGTTGTTAACCAAGGTCCTTATACCCCATCGGGGTAGGAAGCACCACATCAGGGTGTACGAGATGCATTGTGGAATTAGGCCTATATGCAGTGAAATATTTTCCTGGCCAATTTATTCAACTTGAAAATGGTCTTCGCGCTACGCGCGATTTTATGTAAATGGGATTTCTGATTTTAATATAGGTAACATCAGAAATTGTGTTGAAAATGAACAGGGACTACGAGAATTCTTATTGGAAGCACAAGGGTACGATTGCTAAAAAGTTTAAGAAGCAATGCTATTACTATGGCTCAATAATGATTATATTTAATTTGTTATTGTTATGTTCCAGTAATAATCGAAGGCATAATCTAACGCTGATTTCATTTGACTTTGGCAGTAACAGTGACAATAGCCAAAACCAGGATTAGGCTACACTGCTGAAATCCTCAGATATCATATCAATCTTCAGTAGATTTTAATATATTTTACATAAAATTGTGGCACGTCAAAGGTTCACTAGTTGCAATATTATAACCTGACAGTATTACGATTCCATGATGCATCCTCTCGCATGATGTCTATAAGTCATTATTTTAACAAATTATGCCCGGCACCAAATCATATTTATTCAAATATTTAAAAAGGTGATTTTTCCGTGTCAAGCGTGAATAGTACAATAGTAAATTACATTTTCACGATGTTTGTGAAATGCCTGTCTGCAAGCTCGCGCCAAATAAGGCCTACTTGGAAATTTTACATTGAATATCCCTATTACTGATGCTGCGGCCCGCGGCGTCGTCAAAAACGGGGAAATTGGCCCGGGGGCACATTTGAGTTTGAGACCACTGGCTTAGGGCATATACTTTTGGCATTGTCTGATGAAAAATGGACACAGGAAAATTTGGGATCATCCTCCGTGAAAATGAATCGATTGTATTTTATATTGAATTTCTTTTTAGATTGTTTCTCTTCCAAATTCGAATATCTGTGATTGAGTATAACTGAAATGCTCACCTTTGTTATGCTGTACTCTTGGAGCGTGATATGTGGAAGTTGGAGAATACACCTCATCGTAATCTGGTCCTGGTTCCAAAAACAAAGATTTTGATTGAGTTTACTGAAATCATATCTTTATCCCATAGAACTGATGAAATATGAATACTTTAATATTATTGAAACGTCTGTAAGCACAATGTCTGTGATTTGTTTTAGACAAGTCCTTGGGGCCTCGCTATGAAAATTGAATAAAGCCAGTAGAGCATAGATGAGATTAAATGATATTTGTATATATTTATTTTTAGCGTCAAGTGTCTGCAATTGGTGCTAGAAAGTGAATCATTTCTGGTATCGTTTGATCAATTCACCAATAAACGGGATTCGATCTACAAGTGTCGCTTGCGTCTTATAGTCTCTGCATTACTTTTCATTCAGTGTGCATGCCTCTTATTTACTTCGCCTTGGCTAAGGTGGGTGTGTGATCTTAATGGCTACTCCAAGTTGTTTCGACACCTTCCTGTCTTTTCATTGTATCGCAGTCTTGTGATGTTTTGAAACGATGAAAATAATAATAAACGTGATTGATTGATTGATTGAAGTGTTTTGATGCATTTATCCGCATGGTCTGAGTAATTGCGCTTTCTCAGCCTCATTCAACCGGCAAAAGTGTAATGTAACATTTTAATGTTTGATGTCAGTACTAACGATAACTTCCGAACGATCAAGACGATTCGTAATTGAAAATTACTACACTTATCGATTGAAAATATTCTTGTTGGCTATACTGAAGAGGCTTCAAAGGGAATTTCATGTCTTCATAGCAATAAGTGAGCTTCACTGAATTTCCAATTGTCCAACATTGACAGAACCAATGTCATTATGTAGTAATACTGCCTTCAAACTCACGAGTCCAAGAAGAATCGCCGTTCTGTCGAACTGTAGACTATCCCCAAAGCTGATATTAATCCTGAAACATCTTGAAAGTATACTATAGGGAAGGTGTTCGTCATAATTGAGATATTTTCCAAACTTTTCTTTAAAACTTCATTGTTAAATCTTTTAATGACGTCATAAATCTCATAACGCATAACGCTGAAAACTAAAGTTAACGAAAATTCAAATGCAATTCGCTAAAAGACTGGATCTGATTGAAAAAAACGGATAACAGTGTATGATTCAGTATCAAAAAGTACACCAAGAATCGTGAATATTTTAGTAACCTAAAAATTAACGCTGCACAGTGTAATCGGTTAGCTTGTGCAGATGACATTTGTTTTGCAAGCAAAGTGCAGATGGCGCTCAAAAGGCTAAAAAGCGCTTCTAATATCTAAATGCTCACCGTCGATTTGTTGTAGTTCTCTTGTGGAAATTGGTGAAGATGGATAATGTTCATTTTCGTAAAGCGTTTCTGATACATTAAAAATATTCATTTCAATTAACAATAAAAATCAAATCACATTTTAACCCGGTAGAACGGATTAGATTAAATTAGATTAGAACAATATAGATAGCATTTATATACCCAATATCTGCTATTCGAGAAATAAATATCCTGGTTTATGGTATCGTTCAGTCAATTAACGTGCCTGCTAACGTTTTCTGAGAAAATTTGCGTTCATGCAACTAAAACGAACATCAGCGTCAGTCATATCTTCGGGGTCAACTCTAAATGTTGTATGGTATATGCAGCCAGAAACAGTTGATCAAATACTTTCAGTATGCTAACTTCATAGATGAAGGTATCGATTGGTCGATGTTTTACTTTTAGGGTAATTTTGTTTCCTATTGCTCGTTACGAATCTCATATCTATCTTATTCTTACCGTTTCTCTGTGGAGTTTTTGGTGGAATTGGAGGAGGCAGACGAGAGCGCGGTCTAGGTGCGGGAAGACGAACTCCTAAATGTTAAGCGCGCACAGTATTACTTGAGTAGAATCAGTATCGTGAATTTTATATGCAATTCAACTTTAACATGCCTATACATTATTGTGAGATCTTGTTTCAGTTTAAAGAATCTACTCTGAGGTTGCAGAATGCTCTCCTCATAGAAAGTGTACCGCAAAATTCCATATTGTAGTTGAAGCAAGTCCCGTATATTAATTGTATTCTCACCGCTGTCCCGTTGAACTCTTCTCGGATGGAATGGGAAAAGTGCAAGGGATGAGGCTTCGCCTGTAACATCAAGAAATACATGTTTAGTGCAGTGTTTTTTAACCTTTCTGCGGCCTTAACCAATTTGCCGGTTTAAGAATGTTCTGTGACCCATTTCATAGAGTCGTAGTTCTGCTCAAAATAGGGCTGGAACACTGAATTCTTGATGTAGGCTAATAGTCACGGGGCATCATGTCAGGTAGCATACTGGAAAAAGATAAATTGAAACGGAGTGTGCCCATGTCGATAAAACTTTCTTAATCGTTTTTTTTATGCTTTTAAACATGGAAATCAATTATTGCAACGTGTAATTTGATGATGATAGATTTATTAGCAATCGTGAGGCATAGGAACCGACTCTTAATTCATATCCCATGACGGGCGAATGGAACACGCTGTAATATGCTTTTGGTACCTTGTTTACACGGAAAAGTACAGTGGTGTATGCTCAGCATTTTCTGTTCATATAGCTAGGTTTTTATTTAAAACAAAAATCAATTTAAAACAAACATGTTTGGAGCAAGGCTCTTGTTTAAACCAGTGCTCTTCAACCTTTTTCGTCGTGGTACACCCTTTTAACATTTACTCAAAACTCATACACCCCTGACCGTATAATACACCGATAACGCAGAAAGTTACATTTTGATTACATATACAATACGTCCGGATTCCAGCAGGGAGTCGCCATTGCGCATGGACGACAAATACTCATATGAAATTTGATACTGGGAACTTAACACCACGGAGTCCCCTTGTGGTGCTTTGTGCCTTCACTTATATCTTGAGATATGCAATGCGCAATTTTCTTTATTGTAGAAGAAAAACATCCAAGCAGGCTTACAATATATAATTTATGTACATAAATCGCGAGTATAAATGTCAAGAGAAGACACTAGAATTATGTGAGTAGTCGCGCCGGGCGCGAAAATTTTGCACCTTTGGATAGATTTTATCGAAAATGTTGCTAGTTTCACATATTATTATCAAAAATGTATTCATTGACTACGTGATCAGATTAACCCGTAGTGCTAATGAAGGGTGTCTTCGAAAATATTGGAAAGGCTACAATATTAATGATGATGCCTCTTCCGGTTCTTATTAATTACTTAGTTGTATGTTGTTATTTCTTGGCCTCCCACCTGAATTGTTTGTATTGTTATTATTATTATTTCTATTGCACATCAATGACAGTGGCGATAATCGCCTCTTTAGTATTTGTACGCCACGATAGTGCATTTTCTAAAGTTTTCTGTCTTTGCTTTTGGTAATGAGGAAGACTTTCGCTTGCACGCGCACTCCCATTCTTCATCCCCTCTCGGTAAAGTGCGTCCACTTTCAGGACTCTGCTGCCGACTTTGGAACTCGGCTCACTCTTCTTCTAGGCTTTTCAAGACGCTACGTTAACAGGGGGTCGGAGACGAGGAGCCTAGATAAACCTCCGACACATGACAACATGGCAAACCGATAGTCGAACCAGCAACAATTGGTTGCATAATGACGGCCGCCAACACACGCTAATTTAAATAAGTGTAGAATGTCACAAATTATGGTTTTGCGGCTGAATGAGGCCGTACGTCCGCAGGTTGAGCACCCCTTGCCTAGCCGAAATAAGGATGAACATTTGAGCAGGCCTGCAACGTATAGTGAATGCTAAATACGAATCAGGGCTCGAGGTTACTGGACCACCATCTAACGTAGTGGTTCGCAAATTCCACCTCCTGGCTGCGCAATCATGCATTCTGCGCTATTCATAAGCTTGTCGCAGGAAGCACCAATTCAAAATGTCCGAGCTGTAGCGGTGGTTTCCTCGAAAATCATCAGACAGATATCGCAAGCTGAACACATGCTAACTCCACCCTGCTGTACTCGAAAAAGAAGTAATAAGTCCATTAATAAAGGTTAAATGATGACAAACATTTACTTATGATATCAAATTGTATGACATCACACATGCAGTCAATCTGTTTTGAAGCATAAACTGGCGTATTTATTGTGATAGCTATAGTCATCGTATCATCGGCTCATCATAATGTGGATCTGGTACACCCCTGTACACCCAATCCGAGTTTTACACCATTTAAAAATTATGGTACACCCTGGGGTGTACGAAACGTCTGGTTGAAGCGCCCTGCCAAATTATTCAATAACCTGTGCGTCAACCTGTATTGACGCATAAACCTGTCTTTGTGATAGCTAGCCATCGGCTCATTGAAATTCGGATCTGGTACACCCCTGTACATGCCATCCGAGTGGTACACTCTTTGAAAATTCTGGTACACCCTAGGGTGTAAGAAAACCCCGGTTGAAGAGCACTGGTTTACACCATGTTTTTCTTGTTTTTGTGTGTGTGTTTTGAAGCCATGACGTCGCGAATATTCGATTGTGATGTCATAGTAGAATGAAATTGATATTTGAAAATATAGGGTAAATATAGCTCCTCGATTTTTGTGTTCGTTTGTTCGTTTGTGTTATTTATGGTGTTTGTCGAATGACATGATCATTCACGCCCGGCTAATTTTCATTATTTCAATTAAGTATCTGCTGACTTGTAACAAGGTCAAATTCTAGGCTTTTAACACACGACTTACATTCTTACACGTATCAGATGGCGAGTAGGGGCCTGGATAAACCTTCAACAGTTAGGTGGGAATACAGGAGTCGAGATCGGCGGGACTCGAACCCGCATCCAATTGGCGTTTCTATTATAACACTACGCTAGCTCGCCACCGTTGGAACAGTCCGTGTGTAGAAGTTCAGAAGAAAATACACGTGGACCGTTATAGTAGCAAACCCCGCGCATGCCTGTAATCTGTATGCGTGATTTCTAAATTATCATTCGTGTATACGCCGCAAACCATTTGCGCATTTTATGGCCGTCCGCTGTTTCCATCAAGTCGCGAAGGGGACCACCCTGTATCCACGGATTCGCCCGCGTCACATGCGTTCTAGGTCTACCATGGTTAGGAATAAGCATAGCCAAGACCGTAACAGCACTTCGTCAGCCCCCCCCCCCAAGAAAAAAAAACGTTGGTGTTGAGGCCCCATATGGTGATAGACCGATCTTCCGGCGGCTTCGCCCCCAAGACCCCCTCATGCTGTACGCTTTTTTCCGCTACCTATCATCTACATTAGGCTTCAGTTTAGTGGGTATGAGCTTGTATCGACTATAAACGCGCGAATCGCGAAAAATTTCTACAATTCTTGACTAAATCGGTCAATATGATCGGGAATTGCATATATAAATTGTTATAAATTTTTATCCTCTCTCTGCTCACGTTATCAGATTTACCGGTAGAGCTGATTGAGTGAGGTCTGATGGGAAAGATAGGACCCCTAAATAATATTTAAACATATTCGAGTGTACCCGTTGGTATAATGACTTCGTTACATGATGCTATTTCGTGACCTCCTGTCTGCTATGCCAAAAGATATTGAAATCGCCATAACGTACTAAACTAAAAGACGTACAGAATTTCAAATTGGTATTTCTTTACTGGCAGATATTGTTCCCTCGGGATAGAATTTGTCTTGTTGGGCTCTAATCGCCAGGACCGGGACATTCGACGCAAGCCATTTATGCACAAAATTGCACATATTGACAATTAAACATGTATATGTATATATATCGACGTTTTCGGTCAGCACAAGTACAATCGCTTTCGGCCAAGGTTTTTTCGCGGCTGATCGTTTTGGCACACTTCCCGAAGTCGCATGTTACATGGCCTATAACTTCATATGTCTTGGTGCGTCGTAGCACGGTCATGGCCGACGCCAAAGTGCCCATTTCTATAAATCTTTCGTATTTTTTTTGTTGCCGAGAAGGGTACCAAACAATCAAGGTAGGGCTTACTTGACATCATTAAGAATTTTTTGAAAACGTTACATGAATTTTCAAAAAAAAATACTCCATGACTTTTGTTAACTCACGAAATAATTCTGGGCCCCCTTCGAGCTCGCCCGCTCCCCCCCAATTGGAGGGGTTTGGGGTGCGGGAGTTTCGGTACTGAGCGTAGCTGTGATAGCGAAATGTACCAGCTTTAAGCAATTTTAAATGTGATTTCGGTGACTGGGATACAGGCCATAAGTGGATGTGAGAGTTCTGATCGCAACCATAGTGACCGTCTTGTAACTACTCAAATTAGAAATTGCCAGAAAATTCAATACAGTGATAGAATCAATTCCAGCGGCTCTCACTTTACCGACCGACTTTATAAAACAATGCGTGATTAGTTGGGGCATTGCCGTATATTTACACCGGTATCAGATCTATTTAACAAATATAATTGATCATAAATTGCAACTATGGCTATTTTTAAGTTACAATATCATGACCAACCGCAGAACCGTAAACCACACACACAATCAATAAACTCTACTCCAGATTTTCCGAATAATCCTTTGACGGGTACATGATATATGACCATGGCAGAACACTTGGTCGTTTCAACAATAACATGCAGTTAATATTAAATCGAAATTAATCACCGTTGCTGTCCGTCGTGGTCTGCGGTTATCATGTGCGAAACCAGTGGGAAGGACGCGTTCCCTGCCCCTATTATTTATGACATGTACATTATGATGCCATACCTGTTACTACACGTCTCATTTATCGGAATTAACTGAAAACCTTGATGTATAGCCAACGTATAATTCGAGAATATGAATATATGCAATATGTTCTCTAAGCTGCGCGCTTGCGCGGCCGCGCACTGCTAACAAAGTCGCCACGCACAGGAAAACGTATTCCGCGCACAAGAAAATCGGAGTGATTACAATTTTTTAGTTGCTAAGCACTGTTGGGGTAGGGACTGCGTAGTGAGATGGTGGGTGCGTGCAGACTCGTCAAAAATTATAGGGAACATTGATTACATGTTTGCGTTTCTAATATGACAACCACATCTAGACTTTCAATACATGAACAATTTTTCAAATAATTCCCTGGCCCATCCGAAAAGAACCTGTCGCTCAAGAGTGGGCCATGGCTTCTCGTTTAGTGCCTTTTAAAAATTTTGAAATCATATGAATTGGATATCCTTGTTCGCAACAGAATCTCTATTGAGAAGTGCCAGGGCGAAATGCCATCTCTTCTGGTATCCCTATAGCCGCAGTGAATCAATATTTGCGCTCTATAATTACCATGTAATCAAATGTCTGGTTCTCAAGCAAGTGTGATGGCGCGTCTGCGTGTCAGCGCGTCTACGCCGGTGACACAAAGAAAATATGGCTCACTGATGAGAATTCGCTCACCTTTGTAATGCATAAATTGGTTTAAATTGACGATAAGATTTGTCCGACTGGTTTCTCCGGAAAACACCGTTTGAAACCGTAGAGAGGATTTATAGTAGGCCAGAACCTGTGATTTTGATACGCTCTGTCGTCGAAATGGACGGAAGTTTGCACCGAAAAGTCTGCTACTTGCAATTTAAGTAGATATCAGTACAAATGAAAAATAAAAATAATACAATTTGAAATTTTATCCGTTAGACACGTTTCATTAAGTCGCGTTGCGTACAACTGTTGTAAGCACGTTCTCTACGTCATAAATGCCCGTAGAAACGTAGCATACTGATATAAAGTGGATTCTTTTTGATCAGTGGGACTTGGGTAATGAGGCACCATTTTAACGCAAATTTGGGTAGTGGTCTCAAAAGTTAACTACTAGTTGTGCAACTTTGCATTTATTCATAGGTTAAATACCGTAATAAATGATCAAACTGAAATACAAAAGAACAGTTGCATCGACTTGCCTAATCCCTATTGCTCACAAGACGAGGTTGCTAATACATACATGCACGAACGATGCACAATCACAACAACAAGAAGACGAGATCGCTCATGCGTTTAGGGGAACTGTTAGAGAGAGAGATAGTAGTAAGAGATAATCACACATCAACCCCCAGCTCCTAACGAAATCAACGAGCATTGAGGGAGGAGTTCAAAATACAGCGTGTAGAGAACGTCCAACCAAATACTCTAATGGCGATTGAAGTGGGAATCAACATAAAATTTGTGCCCCAATAACGTAGTCCTTGTGCCATACTGGCGGAGTAACATTTCTGCCCGAGCGCTGGCGTCTATCATTAGACGGTGCGGCAACACTAGTGTCGTCGATCGGTACTTCAACTGGTAGATGATCTTCTGCACTCGATTCGGCGGATCTCAGCACGCCAGGGTCTACCTCATGTGACTGTCCACTTAAAGCGGGTGGCGAAACGACTTGAGGTGACGTAGCTGTGCCGGGAGACGAGACCGTTGGCTGAAAATATGTGTGCTTTTGGTTCGGGAAGTACGGCTCAATCTTGCGTAGAAATTTCCTGTTACGCAGCGTCAATCTGCCGGAACCGTCCACTTTCACGAGGTACTGGTCATGGTCCCGGCACTGAGCTACAGTGCCGGTTCTGTCCCAGCGAAGGGGATAACGACCGTTTTGGTTTTGAATGCGACAGACGTCACCTTCAAGAAGCGGTGATAATGGCTTAGTGTTCAACGACAGAGATTCCAGCTGCTTCGCAATACTGGTACGTAACGTGTGCTCGCGACTCTGCCAGAGGTTCCTCCATAATGGCCTGATGTTGCGCTGGGTGAAAACTGGGACCCATGCTTTGATCGGCAACGCATCTTTCAAAGTCCTGCCAAATACTATTTCTGCAGGGGAGAGTCCATTCGCGGGGTCGGGGCAATTCCGAAACTGTAGCAATGCCCGAGTAATTGCATCGGTCCGGATGCTGCCATCCTGCGAAATGTTGCCGAGAAGGAGTCGTTTCGTCGATTTCACCTCGGCCTCCGCGCGGCCATTTGACCTGGAGTGGTAGGCCGACGACAGCCTGTGACGCACCCCCCCCCCCCATATTCGAAAAAATTTCCGAGTGCTGTGCGCAGCAAATTCGGGTCCCCCATCACTGCTAAGTTCTTCGGCCACTCCAAACGTGCCGAAGTAACTTCGTAATGCATCTCGACTAAGGTAGAAGAGTTTCGTAGAATCCGTAATGTACACCATCTCAGCGGTTTCTATGACATCACCAGAAATTGCTGCACCCGAAAGTCTCAGAAACACAGCGCCCAGGATGTGAATACACTCATCATTAGCTGCAACCAAGCGTTTCTTTACCGGGATGAGATGCTGGTCCTTGAAGCCGCATGCTCGAAACAGTTTCAACCTCATCAAGGATGATTGTGCACCAGTGTCCGATATCGCCTTTATCTTCTTGTGCGATATTTTGGGACGCTGGATATTGAACTGGGCATAATCGGCTTGCTGGGTGGAGACCAAAAGATCAATGGTCGGTTGTGCCTTGCAGTCTTTCAGCAACCAACCGTATGTGCCATCGAATATGTGGTGGTCCAATATGACTTCCGAAGCGTGAGATTCGACAGTGTTTTTGGTACGGTTTGATACTGAAGCGATATTGATACTGGAAGCGGTGCCAGTACTAGGCGTCTCCGATTGTTTGCTTTGTCTCCAGCAGGCTAGGCATTGTTTAAACTCGCGCAACCTCGGCTTACCAAACTTCCCATGCAAGAATTTATACTTCTTCATGACATTTCCACATTTGCCACATTTGATGACTTGAGAGAGATCGGGCAACGGCGTGCCAGTAGAAGTGCTGGCCGCAACGCTAGATTCATGCTGATTTCTCATCGTGGAGGAGGTGGCACGTAGAGCTAATTTCTTGTTTTCAATAATCTGGACAGTTTCGTCTAGCGATTTTGCATCGAGATTTGCAGCACTAAGGACTTGCCGCTGAACCTCATCATCAGCCAGGCCGGCGATGACAATATGCTTAACAATTCTATCAGAAAAGTCATTGACTTGGGTGCAGTCAGGCTTCGTGCAATTCCTTTGAAATGAGCAAATTCTTGCAGACGCTTTCACCTCGGCTAGAAATGCACTGAAGGATTGTCCTTGATCCTGCTGGGCCGAAAATAGAGCAACGGTGCGCATGCTTGTGGCGATTTTGACAACTGCTAGAGATTCAATAGCTTTCAGCATATCACCTTCACTGACCTGGTCGAAGTCACCGACTTGTTTGAAGAGGTCGTTCGATAAAGTTATCTCGCAGCATTGCCAAAGGTGGCTCTTGATTAGCTTGTCGGGTATCTCGGTCCCTTTTTTAAAATCGTCCCATTTTCTGAGGAATATTTGCCATTCCTCGGCAGTGCAGCCACGCGAAATGACGGGTCGTTCCATGACAGGGGGTCTCGAACGCGAGACATGAGGACCTGTTGTGTGGATTGTACCATGGATAGAGAGCTGTGTGGCAGCGCCGGCCGTATCTTCGGATTCAGTCTCATAATTGCAGTCTTCGATTGGGCAAGAAAGCTTCGGCATGGTTAATTCGTATTAAGTTTGATCATGTGCAACTTTGCATTTATTTATAGGTTAAATACCGTAATAAATGATCAAACTGACATACAAAAGAACAGTTGCGTCGACTAGCCTGATCCCTATTGCTCCAACAACTCACAAGATGAGGTTGTTAATACATACATGCACGCACGTCGCACAATCACAACAACAACAAGACGAGATCGCTCATGCGTTTAGGGAAACTATTAGAGAGAGAGATAGTAGTAAGAGATAATCACACACTAGTTTCCGGTCATTGAACTGCAGCGAACTTTAGCGCTAACAATTTTCGATTAGTTTGTGCGGATGACATTTGTTTTGCAAAAATAGTGCGGATGTTGCTCAAAAAGGATGAAAAGCGCTGCTTTAATCTAAATACATACCGTGGGTTTGTGGCAGTTCTCTTGTTGTGGCAATCGGTGAAGATGGAAAATGTTCATTTTGGTAAGGCGTTTCTGATACATAAAATATAATCATTTCAAATAATTTAAATCAAATCACATTTTAAGCCGGTAAAACCAATCAAATCAAAACAATATAGATACCATTTATAAGCACAATATCGGCGCATCGAGCAATAAATATTCGAGTTTCTCTTTTATTTCAATTATTCATTACGAAGAATTCGGTTCTTCGGCGCAGGAGAACCATAAATACGCTTTGATATGATTCCGAACGCACATCTCATTTCTATCGTATTTTTAACGCTGATCCGCGGAGTGATTTGTGGAATTGCAAGAGGCATATGAAAGGGCGGTGGAGGTGAAGGAAAACAATCTTCTAACTATTAAGTACGTACATGTATCATTACTTGTGTAGGATCAGAATCGCGAATTTTATGCACAATTTACCTGCTACATGCCTATACATTATTGTCGAATCTGGTAAATTATTTAACGATTCTACTACGATGTCCATAAATGCTGTTTAATTCGAACATATAGCTTTAGGGTTGAGACTAGATACTATATACCATAATAAATAACGTCTTAGCTATTTATTGTAACCTCTGATATTTCGATGACCCTGTTCATAACAAGTGCACCCCGAGAATTACGGATCGTAGCTGAAAAAGATCCGTTATGAATTGTATTCTTACCGCTGTCCCGATGAACTCTTGATGGAGGTGCGTCTGGAATATCAAAAATAGATGTTTGGTGCGGGCTTTTTCAACCTTTTTGCATGGTTGCAACCAGGTAAGTCAAAAGGCTCCGAGTTACAAGTCAATCTCACTTCTGTAGTTTAGACTCGAGTCAGGTCGAGTCATTATTCATTCACCACCGAGTCAAGTCCGAGTCCGACTTTTCTCGTAACATCTGTGACTGGCATATGATGTTCGTACAAGGCGGAAAACAAGGTAACTCCAACATTAACATCCACTTATTTTCAGAGCAAAATAGATAGCATCTATAAACACAATATCTGCGAGTTGAGCAATAAATATCCAGGTTTCTGGTAATGTTCAGTCATTTAACTTTCCCAATAACGTTGTCTGGAAAATTTGCGTTCATGCAACTAAAACGAACATCACGGTCGGTCATATCTTCGGGTGTCAACTCTTACTATTTTATGGTGTATGCTACCAGAGCAGTGGGCATATGTGGAGCAAATACTTTCAGCAATCAAACATCACGGATGAAGGTAATGCTGGGGAGATGTTTTACTTTTAGGGTAATTTTGTTTCCAATGGCTCGTAACGAAGAATCCGGATCTTCGGTGCCGGAGAACCACAAATAAGCCACGCCTTCATGACATTCCGAACGCACATATCATCTTTATCGTGTTCTTACCGCTGGTCCACGGAGTTTTTGGTGTTATTGCAAGAGGACGATGAGAAGGCGGTGGAGGTGGAGGAATACGATCTCCTAAATGTTATATCCATAGATGTATTATACTTGCATAGCATCAGAATCGCTAATTACAGGCGTAATGTAATTGTTAAATGCCTAGACATTATTGCCGGATCTTGTATCTTAGTTAACGAATCTACTCCGATGTCGATGAATGCTGTTTCATTCAAACAGACCTTTACGGTTGAGAGAAGCTACTTCAATATTAGATAACGTTCCAGTAATATATGGTAACTTCGAAAATTTCAATGACCCTGGTGGGTGTCTGATCTCAAATACTACTACAAGTCGTTTCGGAACCTCCCTGTTTTTCGTTGTATCGCAGTCTCGTGAATTTTAGATTTTGGGAAATTTTTTGAATAAACTTGAACTAAACTCGAACTTATAACATGTATTCTTGGTGGAGGGGGTGGGCAAGGTGCGTCTGGAACATCAAAAATATATGTTTAGTGCATAGTTTTTCAACCCTTTTCCATGGTTTTAACGAAGTCACAAGGCTCCGACTCACTAATCAATTTCTTTTCAAGAGTTTTGACTCGAGTCAGTCGCGAAATTCTCTCAAGTTCATGAATGATTTTTCTAATATTTTTTTTTTGCTAAAATTTCATATAATTCAGTCTTTTTCAGTCACTAAAATATATATTTCAGTGTAGCTGATGCACGTGTTGACGTCAAAAAATTTAGGACACGTTTTTACATATCTTAATGGAGTCATCGCCACGCTTAACCAATTTTTATCGTGTAGGTATAGGGCCCAGAGAAAAAACTGATCACGTGAATCGCGAAAAAAATTTGTCGCTGCATGAAATTCAGAAAATATGACAAACCTATTCAAAGATTGCTTTGGTTTTGTCGAGACCTAAATTAAAACCCTTTGTTACCCTTACTTTATTAACCCATAGTGACTTACAATACAGTTATCTGTATTGAGTATGTCATCATATATATTGTGAGTATGGTTTTTAATCGTTTTGTTTTAATTGGTTAGGAACATAGGCTTTTTGAAACATGTTTATTGTATATTTTATCAATACATGCAGATACGATTTATTCTATATATAAAACATATCCATAGAGCATATTCAAACACCTTGTTCATATTCACTCTTGGTGGTCACTTTAATTCGCATTGACCTGGACAGCGATCGAATTGAATTCGACTTTACATCCCCTTTTTCAGCTACGAGTATATCCTGAAGAAAGAGAAACATCTTGTATAAATTCCTCATTGCCAAGTAACCATATATAACCGATCCAATCCATTATATTAGGAAACCAAATATTTCGTTGAGCAATGCAATAAGGCTGAGCTCACCGTTCCAGTTCTTGGATGTTTCAGAACCTTTAGGTTAGCATCTTCGGTGATGATAGTTTCTGGCTCTACAATCGGCGATATCTCGTTAATAATCTGGAGGACGTGATCCAGGTTATGCTTGGATTTGATTGAAGATACCTGTTATTCATTCGGGATTTCAGTATCACTGGATTATATTTCATGAAATTTAGTATTCAAGTAGCATTTTTATGTGCGTGGAACTTGATATCGAACGGTGTTCGAAAATAGCTTTCAAACGCGATTCAATTTTTAGCAGAGGTCTCAAACACGCGGCGGCCCGCCAGATCATTTTGTGCGGCCCGCGACGACATCTAAGATTTTCATTAATTTTACAATATATAAGTGCCACATATATCTTTTCAAGTTTTAAAGTGGAAATTCGCTCTTCAATTGCTCCGAAAGCCTGAAACTATTCATCAAACTTCACTATCCGCGCCCATGCAGTAGAAGATTCACTATTTCGCCACATTTCCATTTCATGATGATAAACCCTGATCCTTAGACGATAGTCGTTTACAGCACTACAGCACTTATAGACGATTCGTGACTGAAATTTGGGAGTAGACTTGGACGCGACCTTTATTAGAATTACTCGGACTCGGGCTGACTCGATGGCCAAATGAAAATGACCCGGGTGGACACGGAGTCATGGAAATAGTAATAGATCAGAAGGTCGCAGCGAGGTATTTCGATTAATAAGCAAGCAACCATTGGCAATCTATTATTTACATCTTGGGTCGCTAAATCATGTTATTAAGGCCACTCAAATGTACTGAGTGACGTAGCTGTACGTTCCAACAATGTAACAACAATGGGTTGTTCGGCGTTACGACATTTTTATAACTATGACACATTCATTAATATATTTATAATGTTATTTTTCCGCTCTAATATTCGAATGTAATTGACCATGAGCTTAATAACCCACTTATCAGGAGTATACCCGAATCTTGGATTGGGCTACACTGCTAAACCCCACATGCTGTGATATCAGATCAATCTTTATTATCAATCGGTTTAATTCACAATATTCATTGTAGCTGTAAAATTATAACGTGATAGCTTTTATGATAGCATTATATATTTTTCCTCTCACATGGCGTCTATATCTTAAAATTATTATATATCAAATACAACACTTCTATTCAAATAGTTATAAATGTGATGATTTTTTTTCATGCCAGGCCTAAGTTGAGACAAGAGTAAATAACATTTTTATGATGTGTGTTGAATCTCAGTCTGCTGTTGGTACACTTTCAATAGGACAATTTCATCCCGTCAACTAAGGCCTACTTGGAAAGACATGGAATACCCATATTGATGCTGCGGCCCGCGGCGTCGTAAAAACTGGCAAAATGGCCCGGGAGCACATTTGAGTTTGAGACCTCTGATTTAGAGCACCTTGAAATTTGTGTTGCTGATCATATCCATTGTCGTTGTCCAGTTACCAAGATTCTCGTTCGGTTCGTTAACAATCAAACAGTTTGCTTCTAAACCAACTCTTGAATTCAGAACTTTTGCCATCAATTGATAGTTGTCCAGGGTCAAAGTATCAAGCTTCACGGTCTCAACCTGTAACAAGACAAAAATTGCAAGAATAGGATTCAGCTCTTTTGGACATGTACAAATTTACTAGCTCATCTGTGCAACACGGCGTTTCAGGGACCATTCTTCCCATCTTCAACCCCAAAACATTTCGTGAATTGTCGTAAATCGACATAAAGTAGAGCATTGCTTGGGAATTGTTTTAACTTGACAGTTTTCCTCGCGTTTCGATTTCAATATATATGGGCACCCCTTCTTCGAGACAAATAGATATGAGTATAAGTTTCGGGACGAACTAAATTCTCACTTACGCGCGAGTGGAATATAACTAGTATACCTCGAGGCCTCGAACACCGGTGGGAGGCTTTAGTGATTTAGTCTATGTGAGTGCCATGATATTTGGTACATTCAGTTAACAGCATTGCTGCGCCGGCTGTTTCCTCGCTAGGACATACCAAGACATACATCCGTTTTTACCATTATCGAATCCGTAAATTGCTCTTCCAGCAATTCAACATCGATATAACCTAATGACTACGGCAGATTTTAACTTGAAAAAATGTTTTTCCACATAATGTTAATATTGTACTACTTATCTTCATGTCTGGTTAGAACTGTTTGTCCTTACGAAGAAGTTTGGCCTGAAAAAATAACTTTTTGCATCAAAAACTGAAAAATTTTACATTAAAAACTTTATTTTACCGAAATCTGATCCTATGAAGAAATCCAGTAGTTACATCACGCATTATGGTACAATTTTCGTAGTCCAGTGAAAGATATTTTCCTACATTCTTAGGTACAAAGTTTCTGTCCTTACTAAGTAGCTTGACGAGAATGGAGAAAGAACGTTCAACAGCAGCAGTTGTTGGCTGACAACACTGAAGTTGTGCGTACACCGTACACTGCTGGTGACAGACCGTATTGCTTCATTCTGGCAATGTTGTCCACATCACAAATTTTCATCATGTGCTTCTTGATATAAGAACCATGCAATGTCCTCGCCGTCTTGCTTCAGTTTGGATGTTGCGGTGCGTTGAGTATAACACCATTTCAACCTATTTGTTTCATTCAAATATTTATGATTCACAATGAGCAGACAATGCGCCGTCTACAACGGTAGGCCTATGAAGTAGGCCAGTGGCTCTCAACCGCTGGTCCGAGACGACACTCCTGCCGGTCCCCCAGGTACATCCCAATTTTATTCCCTAATTTCAAGAAGCAATGTTGAAGGCGACAAGTACAGAACAGATACGAGCTGACTCATCGCTAAACAGCGAAGTTTGCATGATCATTCGTTTTCGATTCATTCATTTTGTGCAGGACCGTAACTGGGATACCCCAAAGGCCCAAACAGACCAATTGAAGAGGGGCCGAGCTTGAAAAGATTTAAAATTGTTTTGCAAATTAACATGAGTAGCGCATATTTTTGAAAAATTTTACAACATTTTTCAATTTCTTTTCGCGCCTTGCGCGATTTAGTGTCACTAAATGCCCTGCTTATAGTTGCCCTTCTCCGAGAAATACTCATGATTTATATATATTGCATACTTCACATTTTGGCTTCATTTCAATTTTGAAAGTCCACCGGTCCGCCAGACATTTTTTAAATTTTACCGGTCCGCGAGGTGAAAAAGGTTGACAAGCACTGAAGTAGGCTACAAGCTGTAAAATGTCAAATGATAAGTTCACTGAACGTTCAAAATCTACGATAAAAACGAAATGCAGGCTACAAAACAGTTTTAACTTTGTAGACAATTTTCACATTTTTTGACCTAACGCTACAATTGTGACCTCATTTTAACTTCATTTGACATGTAAAAAAAATCGCCCTAATAATGACACAATTACCAACGCATGGTGGTAGAAATCTCCAAAATATAAAAGCATAAATCAGGGTTGTAATGACTCGAGTCACGAATATTTAGTGACTAGACTCGACTCGAGTCAATATTTGGATTGACTCGACTTGTACTCGAGTCATTACGCATGACTCGACCCAAGTCATTGACTCGGCATATTTTATATGACTTGAAGATGAAGAAATTTGCGAATCGTACTGGCTAGATCAACGCATGTGACAAATTCTGCCGATATCGCTATTTGTCGCCACTGCTTTCGTTGCACTCGTCTGATATCAGATATGCCGCCGTAAAAACAACAGACAATGTCACATATAGCAGCGATGCATTGTACAAAATCATCCTGCGATGAAGAGGTATTAGATCCTCCGCAATCTAAGTACTCGAGACTTTTCAATTATACAAGCAAACAATCGAAGCAAAGTTCAATTAGAGGCAATGAATTGACTCAGATGGCCAAGTACTTGGAAGAGACTGCTAAGGTCATGTGAAGATTTGAAGGCGATGGTTCTTTGCATAATTGGGCGACCAGAAATAAAGAGTATCCAATGCTCTTCAATGTGGTTTAAAAATGCTTGTCAATTCCTGTATCTAGTGCACCAGTGGAACGTGTTTCAGTAGATGTGGATTTATTCTAGGGCCATGCCGCTATAACATATATGAGGATCTCCTTTCCATTTAGTATTTTTGAATTGTAACTCATCATTGATTTGATCGGCTGTCAGTGAAAACACACAATACACTCCGTCCATTTGACGTTTTGTTAGGTATGTGCATTGTGCACGTGAGTAATAATGAATGGCTAATGCTGTGTGATGTTTGTACAGTAGGGTTGTTCAAAAATAACTTCTTATTTATTTTACTGGGTGGCTAGTTGGTAAAATTGTTATGTTGCATAAAAAAACACTGAATCTGGCTTAATTTTAAAAAGTAGAATCAATGATATGAAAGGAGAAAATTTTACATTTGAAAATAAAGGAAGTGTTTTTGGTGAGAAATAATTTTATATAATATAATTACATTCTAGTGGTAAGCCGGATATTTTTTCATATCCAAAATATTCCACTCTAATAGATTCGCTTTTTCTAGTTTGAATTGAGCCAAATTTGCTATGAATCATATTTTTAGACAATATAACAATATCATGAGGTGGCGGGTAAAATTCGAAAATCTCTGTTTGTAGTTAATCCAAAATTTCCTCTCATATTAGTAACGCTCCGACGGCTATTTCGGGAGCTGAACAGGAAAGCTGACCTTTTTTTAGTCAACCACCTGATAATGTGAAAGAAAAACTGTACGTCTACATAAACATGCATCTATTGATTCTCTGTCAGCTGGTATCTAGACGTGAATTCGTTGGTTCTATATCAGATAGCATGTAGAATGAATTCGTTGATTCTATATAAGCTATAAGCTAATTCAGGATTGAAAACACGAGTTGAACATGACTTCAATACTGTGACTTGTACTCGACTCGAGTCATAACGCTATGACTCGGACTTGAGCCTTTAAACGGTGACTTGGACTCGGACTCGACTCATTGATGAATTGAAAATGACTCGACTTGACTCGAGTAAAAACCACAAAAGTTACTCGGAACAATGTGACTTGGTTACAATACAACCCTGGCATAAATATACAGAACCGGTTTTAAATAGTCCTGTTCTTACAATTTGAATCCCGCGGCAATAATGCGACCCAGACTTCAGTAAAATATTGCACTCATGAAAAACTGCGAATTTGCAATCCTACGTATCTGACGTGAAGATTTATTTACCTTGATCTGAATCCATTTCGATACTTTTGGACTAGTGACAATCTTTGTCCGAGTTCACGGATCAACAACATGTTTTCTATTTTCGCCCCCTAAATTTTGGAATCCAACCATTGACCTTACATATGCAACCAAATTCATTTTTTTGCGTTGATAAATATTTTTAGCGAATATACATAACATTATTATTATTATTATTATCAATTTTGGTTCGTTAGTGAATTGATCGTAGAATGATTCGAGGGCAGCAATACTGGACTTGGAAAGGGTGAGCGTGTGTATGTATTTGTGTGTGTGTACATCATATGTATTAAGGATATGGTGATGAAATTTCCAGAAAAGCATGGGGCTCTCGCGGGCTCGTAGAGAGGGTCGAAAACCGTCGTATTTTGCGGAGCTGACAATGTGCTACCACGACCTTTCTAAAATCAAATACTTGGTAGTGCTCTTGATCTCATGATTTACCTCTCCTTAAAATGTTCATATACCAGAGTTGTTGTTGTTTCGCGGTATTCATGGTGTTTGTCGACCACTATTGGTCATTTACACCTGGCCAATATTCCTTATTTTTGATTCCGTATCTGCCGACCTGTGGCGCAGCCTACTTCTAGACTTTTTGAAAGACACCGCTTACGCGGATGAGATGGCGTGGAGGAGCCTAGATAAATCTTCAATATTTAGGTATGAATTCTGGAGTCGACCTCGGTCGAACGCGAGCCCACAACCTTTTGCTGTTGTGGCTTTGGATTATACCACTATTCGCTATCTCGCCACACATAGGGGAGATGTGGTACCGATGAGGCACTGGGACCGAAAATACTTGAAAAAGTATCTGTGATAATCCCATGATTACAGTACGCGACTTTTGTCTACAATGGCATGTTGGCAAAATCTTTCGTCACATACAAAAAACTTCGACCTGCGTGAATCATGGAGTCTGTGTCCCATGGTACCATAGCCAAATCAAGCAAAATATACCTAGACCAATTAATCCCTTAAAAACAGAAACACGCCTACATCTATAGACGCTGTAGATCATAGTTACCTGTGGTGTTTTATCGCTATTACGAGGTATTTGAAAGTCTAAATGTCGATTTTCCGGTATTATGTATGTGACATTAATTTTGTAAGTTTTCGCGGAAATAAAAGCGTGCTTTTATCCCAACATTTGAGTTCATATAATCTATTTTATTCTTAAAGTTGGCTTAGAATATAGTACACAACGAAACAAGTTGAAAAATCTGAGTTTTGAGCGTATGTCTCATAGGTCCCATGGTCGCGTGTGCCATTTGACCCACCGGGTGGGCACCGATGATACGTTCGAGCAACAAATTTTAAACGTTAATCAATATTTGTTGACAAGGAGGATATCCCTGTAAATGTCCGTGATAGTCAGAGCTTGTATCAAAGTGTTGAGACCAGCAAAAGATCCGCTATTCTTGCCTGAAGATGTGAGTACCAGAGATTATTTTGCAATTTTTGATCAATCGGTACCACATCTCCCTTATACGAGAGTATTCTTCATTAGGTGTCGCCATTGTACCAATCTCCTACACAAGCCTAACTTTAGGATGGCCCAACGGCCGACTATGTACTAGTTTAGAAAGAAGTTTTTCAACCTCATGAAATTTATTAGCTGGCCATACCTGTAACAGGTAGTTTGAGTCATCATTTCCGATGATTGCATCTGTTGCAATAGCTTCAATATCAATTCCTGACCCGGTAACAGTAATTGTCTTTATTCGAAGATCCTGCATTTAATACTGCATTTAATCATTTGTTGATATTTCGGATGCGTAGCAGCAAAAGAATTTGAATGAATAATACATAAAAGCTAGGTAAGAGATCTGAATCATTCCTACATAGTAGTTCTTAGGGATATGTCACCTCCTTGGCGGCTTGAGTTGTTCATGTTATTCATAAATACATATAGTTGGAACAGTTACAATCAGGTTACTTCAGTTCCTATATTTCCAAACCTTGTTTTGTAGGGTAATAGCTTCCAGCATGTCGATTTGCTCTTTCGTCGTCTTCCGAGTTTCTTCCATAGTCAAATTCTTGAATACACAACATGATTATTTCATGCGACACATATATAGTTAGTGTTTTGTGTGGTAAAAACGACCGGAGAGAAGTTTAGTCCCAAACTGAGACTATTCAGGGTTTGCAATATCCACATGAATGACCATATCTGTATCATCACCACATCTGTATCATCTGTATCTGTACATTAGTTATAAATATTGCTGTATTTCCTGCAATATCTGTAGGTATGAATGTATAAAATTGTGATGGTATTTGTCTACCATTGGCTCTTCTGTACCGAGTCTGTGCGAGGTATAATAAATCAGATAAGTCAAGTCTGTATACGTAATTATACGGTCAGAGCAACTATAACACTGGTCAAAATTTTTTTGATTAGTGCCAGAGATATTTTAGTGGTTTCTTGGTAATTTTGGGGGGCTCCTTCTATTTTACTTGGGTAGCAGCATTGCATGCATGATCATTTACCGTAATTGCATTGAAAGACATACATCCACTTTCTACTTCTATATTATTTTGTGTCGCGGTAAGGTTGATGTTTGGAAATGCCATACTTGTACAGGAAATGTGTTTATTTATAGCACATTAATCCATTTTCTGTGCAATATTTGAGTTTACGTGCTCGGAAAATATATCGAAAATGCGTCCTACCATTATTTTGTCGTACAGATCTTTGTTTTTCATTCCGCTAAGACTCCCAAGAACGTCGTCCTGGATCACTTCGATTTCACATTGTCCAATTTTCATGATTTTGGGGCGGTCCACTGATAGAGATTCCAGGACGCTTTTCAAACCTCTCACTTTGATGTGGTCGATTTTGCCAAATAATTCCCCCTGAAATATGGTTAAAATAGACATTTGTTTGATCAAAAACAGCGGACGGCCATCGAAAGTGATTGGGATTTTTTGTTAATTACTAGGCCTATTCGTGAAATCGCATTCCGTGATTTAGTAATCATGAAACAACCAATACGACAATTTTCATTGAAGCTATCTATTTCATGATTAGGAAAAGTCATTGAAGAGTGACGACAGTTTTCGGTCCTTTTTAATTTTTAGATTTCGTCAAAGATTGCTGAAAATCGTGTCATGCTATGTCAATTGCTAGTGACGCGGGGATTTCTTAGGTGATGTTGCGAAAATCGAAAAGCTCATTGTTCGTATTCTAAGAAATTGTTTTGCTTGCTGTAATCGTGATCATACGCCGTCACAAACAATTGCATCACTTTTCCTTTTTGATTTCGCTTTAAAATCTGTTCAAATCCCTTTAGTATGCCGTTAACTCTTGCTAAATAGTCACAGAAAACACGTCAATTTTCAACCTCCTGTCTGGCTGCGTGTTTAAGATGTTTGCGTTTCAGCAGTCATTAATGTCATTAGGAATATTTGACTCATTACGACGCGACAGTTCCAGAATATCACACCATGATATTACGGGAATTTGGTGGTAAATTCGAATATATCGAGGGTAATTTTTCGTTGGTAGCATTTGTAAATTTGTAATGGTTTGTCAGAGCCCTGGAACAATTTATCTCCATTTCAACAAACCATCACGGTAACACGGCCCATAGCATACTTTGCTACTCCACGGTCTGATAAGTTCACAATTTCACTCATCTTACTAGATGCGGGGCCGAGACGAGTATCAGTGAGGAAAAAAATCCTTTTTTCACTCACAACAGGGATTGTGCGATATTTTCAGGGAAATACTCTAGAATCACTCTATTGATTGGATTGATGCATTTTTTCGATAATTCAGTGGAATTCTACTTGTTTGTGACACGTTGATGCAGACAGAGAATGATGTTTTGCAAACGGGATTGGTTTGTATGTCGACTAAAAATCTGCCGTTTAATATATTAGAGCTCCCTAATTCCGTATGGTATTTGCACTTTACCGATAATTATCGAATTTCACCAAATGTCAAGTCTTACACTGTGCTTGCCAGAACATCGCCCTGTTCTGAATTCAAATTCATCTTGAAATACCATCTCTTTAATCTGGCCAGTACGTAGCAGCTCATAATAGGCCTTGAAGACTTCGACGTCGAGAGGTGCTTGGACTTGCAGCGATGATATCTGAAAAAAGATCCTATCGAGTCAGCGATGATAACTCATACACTGAAGTAAAAACTGGATGCTGCAGTTCATAGTCCGAAGTCCGAAGTTCGCGCAATTACTTGATGGTCTGTAAAGTTTGAGTTTACTGGATCCCAAACGTATATTCAATGAGAGTGACAACGACAATGCTTGGTATGATCGCCATTGATCCACTTCACGCAAAGGGTTTTGCTTCAGTTCTATAGCTTTGAATCTCAGTGATATAAACTGCGCTACTTATATCCGTTGATAAGCACCAATAAGCTCCGAAAATATAATATTGAATGTGGATTTACAATCTATTCTCTATGCTTACGTTCCATATCGTCGCGTTGGAAGCCAATATATCTTTCAATCTCGCAGCTTGATCTTCGAATTCACTTCTCTTAAAGTAGCAAATCCCGATCCATAATACCCAATTCGATCGGACATCTCCTACTGGGCTCATTTTATCATTGATATCAAACAACGATTCTACACTCAGGATGCTGATTGAGATTTCTTGAATCTAGATAGCAAACACGATTTCAGTACAAATTATCCAACCGCCAATGTCACATGCATTATGACACAATATTCGATTTGAACTTTAAATTATGGATCAAGCGGTAACATAAATTTCAACTCGTAAGTGCAATAACTATTGTTGTGATATACCTCACGGAATTTGTTTTTAAATATTATGATAACAACATCTCTAATAGGCCACTAGCCTACTTGTCATGCTATGCTGCCGAGTATAGTTACAAGCCTATGTATGTAGGATGAGTGCTAGGTTTTTATGGTGCTTGAAAACCAATGTTATATTCTTCCTTATATTCCAATTTTTTTTTAAATGACTGCTCAAGTCAGATTGAAGTCACCTTTTTGAATAACGTGACTTGACTCGTGTGACGGCCTAAAATGAGGATTGGCATGTATAAATTTTGGATGGATAATAATTTCAAATCAATTTTAACTAGTAATGACCAGATCATGAATATCAGTTTTATTAATAAAGCGTACAGAATATTCAATTTTCAATAGCGTTTTTGATTAGCCTTATCGCTCAGTAGTGACATCACAGGTGTATTTGATGCACTTCTGAACAGTTTGGCAGGCATTATCATAACATTGCAGCCATCATGCCAAGCTTTGTCCGATACATATCATTTGTGTGAAACTAGTTGAACATCAGTGAGGTATACACATCCCTTAATTCACCTTAGGCAATATGTTTAGATTATCTTACCGTATTGTTTTGATCATGTTTAAACCCTATTTCCGTTCCAGCATGTGATTGTATTTTGGAAACTTTCAAAAATCGTGATTCATTCTTGATGCTGAGTAGCAACGCATAGATAAAGTTTCCCTCAACCACCACCTCGTTGACCTGACAAAGTAAGCATTCGATTCACTTACAAATCAAAGGAAACATTTTACAGTCATTTGATTTTTCCCATTACAGGAGATGATTGATGCTGAATACTGGGGTGAACAATTTGTTCCATCCGGGCGTTTGAATCCATTTCACTACTCGCACCAAGACAGTGGCTCCCAACTACACTGTGAACAAAATCATGGATTCGAACATGAAATGTCATCTCATGTTAATTCCATGAAAACGCGTACATGATTTTCAAAACCCATGTTCGGACAGGAAAATACTTTCTTCATGTCTATGAGAATATGACAGCCCCCTTAAATGTTAGTATTCCTGAACCAGATACGTATCAGCAGATAATTATATTCAAATATCCAGCAATCCGCTGCACGACGTCAGGCGTGACGGATTACCAGAGGTGGTCAAAGTAGTGAATAAAGCTACTCGAGTAGAAGTAGCGACGAAACAATCTACTCATGTACGATTAGAAGTACTTCGTCCACAAGCCACCTAAGACTGCTTGAAGTAGAAGTAGAATTGACTGACTTAAAATCTACAAAAGTAAGTAAGGAGTCTTGAAAACAGTCTTAATTCGTTCGCATGGACTGTCAAAAGCTGCAAATTGAGATATGCAGAAGTGACAGAGAGCTTGATTCGTATTGATGCATCCCAGGAGGTATCAATCTTCGACAGAATAAGCATTTTTCCGCATCATGGGATGCAAATCATAGTATTGATATGAAAATGCAACATGTAACCCTTTGTTTACTAGAAGACCCCATTTTGTAGAATATCATGGCATGGCGCCTTACCCCATATTATAAGGCCCCAAGTTTAGGCGGAGAGCAATACAGAAAAGTTGTATCTTATACGGTTTCAACCGTTTGCGCGATGAGTAAACGTTAATAGCAAATGTTGTGGATCGTCAAATTTATATTTAGTGTAGCTTTATTTTCGGGTATTAGAGGAATTACTGCACTTGCTTTTATGCTTCAACATGTATGTTCTGCAGACAGAAGAGCTGAAAGTAATTAGAATTCAACGTATGATACTCGGAATTGAAAGTGAAATACAAATACCACTTCTAAAAAGCGGAAATATAATTCATGTCTTTTGTCCATAAAGCTTCAAAGGTGATCTGCTAAAACAGGTGTAACGTTAAAAAAGCCAGACTTTCCAGATTAGCAGGAAACGTCATTGGATGCTAGATTACCATATGAGAGGTAATTGCTAGATTGCGAATCTGCAGTTTGAAACGTTATGGTGAGCCATATTTACTGTAATGACATATTCGATATGGGCGACAACGCGGTGTGAGCAGAACCAAACAATCCGGCACCTAAATTATATTAACTAATACTTTCGTGAAAACATAATTGTCAATCCATAACTACTGTGCGCTAAGCGCAACAAAATCTATGCGCTTTATTCGACGTTTATGAATATTAAAGGGGCACTGCACTCTACAAATGATGTGGTCTCAAATTGAAGGGCGAAACGAAAAAAATTTAGGCCGCAGCCGTTTTCATCAGGACGCCACCGCAATGGAGCCTGAATTTATTGCAATTTTCAGAAGAACTTCACGCTCCAGCAGTCACGCAGAGATCAAACTTTATATAGTTGTCAGCCGATGTTATGAAGGAAATAGATATATCAGGTATAAACATGGGTGTCAGTAAGTGTTGTTTCATGTCTAGACACACAGGCGGGACCAGTTCTAGACTACGAGTACAACTTGGTTTATTTTTTATATTGAGGAGTCCACTTACTGGGACTTCGTATAAGACGGTTTCTTGGGATTTTTAGTGATTAGATCGAGCATAAAAAGGCACAATTAATTTCTATGTTCACATCAATGTAAGGCAAATCTTATGGGCCAAGTAAAATATGATCTTGGTACTGCGTATACAAATAAGTGGTATACACCATCTTCTTACATATATTCAGTTACTGCTATTTTACGGGGATTTCATGACAGTTGCAGTTATAAAAGTGATGGAAATTGCCCTAGAAACTATATTTCACTACCTAAAATTCAAAGTCAAATGAGCAACTAGTTTTAGCGTGGACGGACGGTCGTAAAAATGGATTGAATAATTGCTACCATTTTTCGATAGTGATTTGAATTTGCCTTTCACCACTATGTTAGTGTCAGCTTTCAGGGTTGAATTCAATATTAAATATTTTAACATCTGTGGTATTTATTTCTACTCCATGCCAATATTCCTGAGGGGCATACATACAAAACGGTATACATATACGTGCTAGGATTTTTTGGGACACTGTTTTTCGTATTAAAACCTGTAACTCATCGGCGTTGAAGTAATGAGACGTATTTACATATGAAGGCTACTGTCTACAATAAAGAAGAAACTATTATTCATATAGACCTGCAATTTAACAGCTTTTGTGTTTTCCCCGACATTGGTGAAGCTTTCGAAAACTTTCTTGAAATGTGCAAGGTGCTCTTGCGGTAGGATCAGTCTCTCCACGCGAAAAACAGAACGTTTTTCGAGAAAAGGCGACACGCTTCTGAACAACTGCCCAAATTCATCCACCGTCATTTCCAGAACGGTAATAACACCCGCCTGCGAAGGAAATAATACATAATCATACATCAATGTAATTTTCAAGAATAACGAATAATTCTAAAATTACGATACCTTATTTTTATCGATGACAATATGCAGCGATGGAAGCTGCAGATTGAGCTTATTCCAGGTTATTCCTTGAATCAATCGATTCAAATGAACTATTTCGTCAACGTTCTCAACAGCCAGATGCAAGTCATCAATCTGATAATAATTAATGGAGATGATCGTTCCAGACTGTCGTCGTTTCTGTAATAAACACGTCTACAACCTGGGATATGTTCGATGCCAATTCCTGCAATGACGATATCTCACTGAGATTCAATGAGCAGTAACCGACTCTTGTCTTAGGTGTCTTTAACAGTGATTGAATATATTTCAGATCTTCAATTGTCTCGCTTTCAAGATTCAGTACTTCATAGTTCCATTCATTTGTAGGCTGAAATAGACATTTGGTAGAATTAGATTATTCCTACAAGCAGTTTGATATTACCGAGAGCAAAGTTACGCGATCAGTGCAGTGCCGATGAAACGATAAAAACCCGATCTGAATCATGCGGGCGTCGGAACTTTGAAACATGGATTTCACAATGTCCGAATAACGCGTTGCTTCGCTCCTTTGTAGATCCTCGTATGTTTGTGTCCGGCAAACATCAGTTGTATGAAACAGTGTTATGGTATCCACCTTTCATTAGTATAATCATGAACAGCCCAACCGGTTTCCGTTAGTTTCGATATGCACCCACCTTTTTCTCTCCGTTTTTGATAATGTATTGGGCCGTTATTAAGTCGTCATAAACATGAAGTTTTTTGCATCCGAGCTTAATCATGAAAGGAACGATATGGTCATATGCTGCATGATCGCGCTGTATCTCGAGACTACGCTGCACTCGGATGGTAGCTGGATATCTATGTCTATCCTGAACGTCAACAAAAATATTTTTGTACATGAAACATCCATCATGATAATGATCGACAGATTGGCTGTGGTGACGCTCTATTGCAAATTATTCATGTAAAAACGTCAATCACCCCATCAGTTTCGAATTCAACACTGATATTAAATTCTCTTGTAACGATTTCATTCCAAACGCCGCTTTCAACCAGAGATACCAACGCTGAGGATGCTGTGAACGTCTTACACGTGACGAGGCGGGACGGTTGATGACGATTGATGTCATATGCAGGGTATCTCTGAAAGACAATGTAACTTCGTTCTCCATCTATACGAGTGATGTATAGGGTACCACTTGCACAACGAATATTTATACAGAGTTGACATCAAAGCGAATAATTTCCTATACATATGAAATACGCACAATTAAGTATGTGAATACTGCAAGAAAATATACAAATAACGCCCCGTAAATATAAAAGATCAAAATACCATTCTACATCTACTAGGTAGATAAATCCTACATTGTGGACGCTTGTACTTATTTTAAGCTACAAAGGAAGCGACAGTTTCAGATTTACGATTTGCGTAAGAATAATAGTGCGGCATCGATTGCTGTATCAGTCACTCTTATAAGTTACTAAGTCAAAGACTCAAATGAAATAGCTTGTCAAATATTTCCCATGTACCTATAAAATCGAATCGATAGAATATTCATCTTTAGCTTAATTGTTCCGTGTACTTTGTGTGTGTGTCTTGAGAGAATTAACATTTTTTCTGACCATAGATCCTCATTTTCAGTTTGCACTGTTGCACTATGTTAAAGTTATTTACCCGCTTTCTTTACTTACAGAGAGCGATAAAACTGTGCAGAATCAGGATGTTGAAGCCAAGTTGTACCTTTGGTAAATATCTTTAGAATAGGCCAAAGTATAGTATAAATTAGGCTGTCGCAGTAGTTGGGTTTCACGGGAGTGACATTAAATAGTTTCCTTGTGGTACAGAATTTGAATATTGCAACGAACAACACATTCATATTCGCAATTTATTCACTCTGCGCCAGTGGTTATCAACCTGACTTCAAGGTGGTACGCGAGTATATCCGTTTTTTTTTGACCGAAGGGAGTTATTAGTTCACGTGGGGTTGATTTTGAGTTTTATGAAGCTGTCGTCGTCGTGGTTAGTTCTTCGTCCTGATTTGGGGCAATCCCACCAATGACGAGCTACGGGAAAGAGATCTAGTCGTAGAGCAAATTTCGTTTTTATATATTTGACCACAAGAATTCCAAATGGATCCACTACAGAAATCATATACTGCGCCTTAAAATGGACAGTTCATTTTCCGTTTCGCTGTCTACGGCAGCTCGACATGGAGGAAATATTTTGACTGCCTTCGGTGCGAGTAATTTATGTAGGTGGTACGCGAGCACTGCATAAAACCTCGAAATGGTACGTGGGCGCAAAAAGGTTTGGAACCCCTGCTCTAACTGACCCTCGTCGGGAGTGGCCGTCAGTAAATACGGAGATTGCAATTCGAAATTTAAAAAGATGAAATAGGTAGTGTGACGTAAGAATGGTATAATAACACCAACAACAACAACGAGATAATTCACAAAACGAGAGCAATTAGTGCACTACAAATGGCTATAATATACAGCCAGAGACGCAACACTAATGAAATACACGGAGAGAATAGAGCCGGTCCTTTGGCCGACAAAGAATCGGTTGCTCGAGTTTTATTATAGTCGATTCGAGAACCTTTAAATGGAACAGACTACGTCCGCGAGCAAGAATTGAGAATCTGCTATCGTTATACGATTTTGCACACATCTTTATATTTCTAATTGCAATCTCCGTATTTACTGACGGCCACTCCCGATGAGGGTCAGTTGACACGCTTAGAGTGAATAAATTGCGAATATGAATGTGTTGCTCGTTGGAAGTGACAGTCTGATCACAATTACAAACATTTCAAATGAGCGGTGATATCAATATGTATTTTCACACGTTTGCAATATTTTGCATGAGGAAAGGCTCGTCTATTAACGCTATACCGGGAAATACAAGTTAGAATTAAAGCAATTCTGTTGCATTTTACAATCATGTTACTGGACCATTGACCAACCAAAATACTGATACAATTGATAAATTTGAAAATGCCATCTCAGAAGTAGGCTAATACCGGATGCTTTTGCGGTCGAGCTGTCACGTCTCCGTAGTTCAAAATGTCAACTTGAATGCTGCTGTCTGTTTTCGTCATCAGCTCCTTTATTTCGTTTGGTAAATGCGTCTGCTCTGGGCAAGTCAATTCCTTAACCTGCCCACACAATTTAAAAAAGGACAAGTATTGAGTTTAAATGAAAATTAGCGATGATAAGTATATTGTACGGGATTTATAACAGAAACACTAATACAGGGACCGAACATTTTTCGTCAAAAAGTCACATTGTCCGTATATTTTCGATATATAGGCCTACATACAACAACGTTGATTAACTGGTCCGAGAAAATTAAAAATTGGTGACTTCACTGTGCTACGAAATTTACTTTCACAACATGGGATTGGTCGCACGCGACATGATGTCTGTGTTAAAACTGATGTGATGCTATGGCACCGTTACCCATACTTACTAGATCAAATACTATTCATTGGGTTGATAAGTGAGTGATGTTTACCGTGGAAAAATATTTTGAAAAACGAGCCCCACAAGATTGACCTCACAGTGACTTGTCTCAGCTACTCCAAGAAATATGATACTAGTCGATATGAAAATTTACGTTGCAGCAATATTGATAAATAAGATGACAATGGAGCGCAAAATTGTAAAGTATGCCAACAAGTTGCAGTAGTAATAAAACAAAACTATTTCAGTACTCTGATTAAACAGAAGCACTTCGTAACTGTCCTTCTAGGCTGTTCTGCTCTTTAATCACGTGCCGACGGATGGCATGACTAAAGTTCCGACACCATGACCACAAATTTACCTTTAAAACGCATTTGTTGCCGTCCTCTGGCAACTTTACTATTTTCTCAAGGAGCGACCTAGTGCCTTGTTTCGACAGGTTTTCCATGTTTACACGTTGCACTTGTATATACGCGCCTCCACGTGTGAAATGGAAGAGGTCGTGTATAACGCCTATGGTCGTTTCGTCCAAATCTTTGACGTCCAGGCGTTTGGTCTACAAAACGAACACACGAGTTCGAACAGAACAGGCAGTGTCACCGACATCCTTAGAAAACGGGAGGTATGCCAAACCTTTATGCAGTGGTTGTTAACCTTAAATGAACTGGGAATACCTTACGCTAATCGGCGAGCCTTCGATGAGTCTCAAATACTTTGCTGATTCCGAAATACGAAGATATGTCACATAGACCTGTTTATTTTACGATTTCTCCAAAAATAACAAAAATAGCTTGGTTTAGGAATTTTTCAAATTTTACTTTTGGAGAATCCCAAAAATACTAATACTACTATAAAACGTCACCAAAAGTATGTTATTATCATGTTTTCATGTCCTCCAACACATCGACATCATCTATGATATTGATCTAATACTTTTGTCATGAAGTCTTTGGCCTGGAAAATGCCATTCAAAGAAAAATCAGTAAGAGACGCCCGGTCGAGACCGTTCTCTCGCTTGAATTTCGAGAAACCGGCCTCGACCATCGCAGTTGTGGGAAACATCGGGCCTATATGGGTCCAAAGAACTGCCGGATGACTTCAAACTCTCTTCAATCTTCCTTTGCTCCTGACAAGCGCTCGTAAATAATGAGTCCGAAAGTGACGACCAATGTTCCCTCTAGCTAGGCTGCGCACGTGCGCAAATGCGCATTGCTGACATGGTCTGCGCGCAGGAAATCTAAGTTGCGCACAAAAAATGAGAAGTGATGACCTTTTTTTAGTCGTTACGCACTGTTGTCTAAGGGTCTGCGCAGTAAGTTGGTGAGTGTGCGGAGACTCGTCAAAATTTACAGGGAACATTGGTGACGTCCATTTTGTATCAGAGAGACATGGATTGGAATTGGTTTTCGATATTATGTATCTCCTCGGATGTATATAAACCACTTTATTTACAGCTCAGTGAATTGATCGACAAACACCAGGGTCGGCTGGCGATAAAGTGGACACCCGAGGAGATACATAATATATATATATATATATATATATATGAATCACTGTTGTTTATACTATTAGAATATGAAGAAGGAAGTTGCGTTTGTTGTGTCCTCTCCCCTAGTGCCCACGAAGTTGCACCACTTGGTGTGGTAGACAGAGCGAGTCCTTTTCATCGTCTGCAACTTATTATTATTATATTTTCTTTATGACGTCGATGAGCCCTGCAATGAGGTTACCGGCTGCCACAAACGTGGACTGTTTCTCCTATTCATCGATGTTCCCGAGTAGGCTGAAGACTTCAAACCCCTGATCATCCACGAAGTGGCGTTCCTCGGGGAAGTTGACAGCCCAGCACCCTCTGACATTATCCCATTCCTCAGCTGGGAATAGAGCTCGAAGGCGTTCGACCAGGCGATGGAGCTCCTCCTGCTGCTCCACGATCAGAAGGCCAAGTCCCTGAAGCTTCGTGACGGTTGTGCTCAGCTCTCCAGCTCTGTGACCGTGCGATCGAAGGCGATCACTCGGGTTCATCACTGCAGCGAAGGTGCACAGGCATAACCCTTCCCGTTCATAACCTCGAGGAGTGTGGTAAGGTGTCCCGTCAACCAAGTTGTCACCTTCTTCATTGACAACCAACGGGTGTCAACTAGGGGCACGTACTTTACATCTCCTGGATCAAGTTCTGTTGCCGTCTGAGGTAGCCATTCAGTCCCATGATCGGGTGGACAAACTGATCGTCGTATAGAGATGACGGTATTCAGCCTGCGGTACAAGGCCTAATGGTGCATTTCGCCTGACACTGGGACGATTTCAACCGTGCCTCTTCTCCAACCCTTGTCGCCACGCCTATGATCCGTTTATTGCAGGGATGGCCAAACTTTTGAATTCGCGGGCTGCATTCAATGTATAAATCCATTGGCAGGCCGCACTAAACATGGCTATGATGATATCGTGCACGCGTCAGAAACAGTAGCGAGATTTCATAGGTCGGTCGACCTCAATAGCCAATTTGTCAAAACTATAGAGATGAAAGTTGGTTGTCCAAATTCTTAGAACAGGATTGAAATTTAAATCTGTGAGCAGCGATACGCTCATAGATTCACTTATTCCACTTTTGGATCAGTTCCAGGTCACACAATCCAGACAGCATCATAACGATGTTAGCTTCAAACACGCTTCCACTATGTGTAGATAAAATATAAATACCCTAATTTTGCTCATTCAGAGAACGAGTCTACCTAAGGTACGGGCGAATCGTTTTTAGAAGCACATCACTGAAATAATTAAAACTGGAGTGGCCAATCTGAAATCACACTAGTGATCCGAATTATATCCATCTCGTTTATGATTTCTGTGATGTTTAGAAGTTGAAAACTTTCAAACTGCGGGGGCCTTGGGATCACATGTCGCGCCAGAAATTAAACATGAAAAATGATATAAAAAGTATTTACCTTAGAACAGTGGTTCTCAAACTTTTTAAGATATGCCCCCCAACCCCTTATGAGGGTAAAAGAGTTCGCACCCACCTTATCGTCATATCACAGACCGCAACCAGGATGCTAGCAAACCTAACGGATAGGTATATGGCATGGAAGGTCACGACTGTGAATGATAGATTTTTAAATATGAAATTCAGGCTAAAAATACAGAGCAAGACGTATGAATGGGGTATAGATCGCGCGAAGCGAACATCTTTTTTCCAGTTGAGCTCAGCTTTGCACCCATCTTCAGATTCTGTCACCCACCATCCCAAGGGGGTGCGTTCCCAGTTTGGGAACCACTGCCATATAGTTATCATGGTGAAATATACTAAGAAAAAGTTTAATCATATCCTAGCATTAATTCGATTTTTAGTACGCATCTTATCAATATTTTTAATAAGTTTCGTTAGACTCTCGCGGACCGCACAGAACGGTGAAGTGGGCCGCATGCGGCCCGCGGGCCGTAGTTTGGTCACCCCTGATTTAGTGAGTGGAAGTACTTTTAGCGTTACGGAGACCCCTCACTCACACACATGCTGTTTTTTTGTGTGTGTGTTTATGAGTTTTAAGGTTGTTTCAAAAGTATTTACACTGCCCTGAGTCGTTTATTTCACGTAAAAACATGATAAAACACCATCTGAAAAATCTTAATTTTGGATGTTTTCAAATCTTATTTTTGAAGAATCTCCAAAAATAAAGCATAACATCCAAAAATAAACAGGCCTGTCATAACACATTGAGCCACCCATCTAATACATTGCAGTATTATAATCAGCATGGAGTAGGGATGGACAACAGTGCACGAAAAGAATGTTGAAAGAAAATAACCAAGTAAGAACCAACCATTGGGTATCGAGTTCGAGTTCAAGTGTGTTTGGATGGTCTAAAATTCCCGATGTAGTCGGATCGCCATGAATTTCAACAACAACAACAACAACAACAACAGCAAAAAGAACAATAACAATAAAATATGATTTTTACACGAAACAAAAACATTGTTATCAATATTAGTTGCAAACCGTTGTGACTATTTAGTTTACGATGCCATAGTTTGAAATGCAAAGTATTCGCCGTAAATGTGCCCTCGTATAGTCTATATCTGATATGGAAATGGCCACATAATTATTTTCAATTGAATATTACTTTACCTGACTAGCCATAGTGACTATAGTTTGATCACTTTTTTTGTATAGCTCAAACGCGCTCAAGCGCAATAACTGTAGCTATAGCTGAAACTAAGTTGCTTACCGCAACGGTGTACGTCATATTGGAATCCGACAGCTCGACGGATCCTATTTCAAATGCAATTGCACCTGTTTCTTCCGAGTGAGAACACCTAGCAAGCAGATGCGACAGTCTTTCAGCATCTTCACGCATATCGCCCGCAATTTTCAAGTTTGCTATCTGAGTGAATAAACAGTGAACACCGCTCATATTTATACTAATACCAGAAAGATTTGACGAGAGTTACGCAAGAGTGTTGTTACAACAACCATCACTTACAATTTGATGGTAAAGTTCATGCGTTCACCCGACCAGCAACTTTTCGATTCTACTCACTTGATCATCATTTGGCTCAAATCTACTATTACACTTGTATTTTCTTTTATCTCAATAGCATGAAAATTGGCTACTTCTAATTGCCAGCGCATATAATTTCAAGAGAATCACTTCTGCTTCTACTTGATAACTAATGTTGACTAAGGTGACCGCCTCTGATTATAAATGACTATTCACGAACATTCAAGTTGTCGCAAAAGCTGTTCAAGAGATTTTTGCAAATTCATGGAATTTCAAGTATGAAATTTGCAAGTTTTCTCTAGGCTACCGTTGGTAGTAGGCCAAGGTATTGATGTTATATTGTATAATTCTAAGAGTTATTCCAAACGCATGTGTTAGCTACGATGTGACGAAAGCCGTTTAAGAGATATCGGCAGATACGTGAAATTTTGGGTATGGATTTTTCTAATTTTCAACTTTTCCCCAGGCTCGCGAGGGCCGGAGTTGTTTGACAAGGTAATGGTATCACATAGTGTAACTCCAAGAGTCCCCAAACGTGCGTATTGTGTACATAGGCACTTGACGTGCCACGCACGGTTTAAATATCGATCCATTTTTACTGTATCATTAAATACAGAGGTGCGCAAACTTTTTGCTCATCACGGCCGCATTTACATTACTTCTGTAGCCTACGGCCGCATTCCAGGGCATAGCCGTAATAAACCCACTGGACGCAAATTACCTATGCTAACCTGTCCATTAGGGCTGTTCAAAAATAATCTTTTTTCCCGGATTCCAGCCATTCACTGATAAAATTGTCAGGTTACCCTAAAGAACGCTGCACACCAAATTTGGTTCGATTCTAACAAGTATAGGACTCCGCAGATCCAATTAAAATTTTTAATTTAATATGGAAAATTGAAAATAAAATTTTCCAAATTTTTCTGCCAACCCCATGAAATTGTTGAGCTGTCTTTAAAGACGTTGCAAAACAAATTTGAGTCAATTCCGACCAGTAGAAGCGGAGTTATGTGAGTTTTTCGTTGATAAATCGCGGATTATCACCGATCAAGGATAATCCGAGAATTCTCATCGAAAAACTCACATAACTCCGCTTCCATGACATATGTCAATTTCCAAAGCCATTGAGGCGTTGTTGTACACATTACCCACATACCTCCGTATATATCGCCTCGAAGAAGGTTGATTAATATGGAAATGGGCTGTACTTTTTTGTCCAATGTTATGGTTGGAGTAATACTTGATTGACTTTCGGAGATGTCAATACCGTCGATGATCACTAAGACTTCAGATGGATTCTCGGCCATCCATTTCTCAAGCGGTTTTGAGGCTTTTGCGCTTGTGAAGATGCTAGCGAATCGATCTTTGAATAATAGTTCGAAAGGTCTGCATTTTCTTCTCCATTCTATGTATTTTGCTTCGATGAACACGATGACTTTGACATCGGATGGCCCGATAATCTCACCTCTCATTGCGCGATTTGTATACTTTATTGCACTGGTGGTTTTTCCTTCTCCTGGTCCGCCAACAACTAGGACTGTTTTGGATGTTTGGTTATTCGGGCATTGATGTATTGTCCCCAGCGACACTGCGTTGAATAATTCCCTTTCTTTCTGATTAGCCCTGTTCCCCATACTTTTCATCCATTTCCCAAGCGCCAAGCGTTGATAACCGGTGTCGTACTCACTCTTAAGTAGTGTTAGATCCACCTCTGAATGGTCGTTCTGCTCTTTAAGTTTTTCAACTTTCATTTTCGTCTCTTCGTTGATCTGATACGCGAGACCTGTTTTGCCACGATATATTTTGAGGGTCGTTCATAAGGCTTACAGAGGGGCGACCCAAATCTGCTAACACACTCAACGGAACCATAAACATGTCACGGTTTTCAAGTAAGGCTACATTATAATGTTGCAATATAATATGATGTACCTAACTAGGGCTACCATATTTTGGCGACTCAAATTACGGATATATTTTGGCGCCCACTAGCGGCTCGTAAAATGCATATAGTATGCTACTACAACGTCACAAAGCAGAGTTTTGCCTATAAACCAGAGCTGGGCAGGATCTGAATCAGGATCGTGTGAGTTGTACCCAGGACCGAAACCCCATACTTTCAGCTCCTCCCGCCCAAATGAACACTGATCTTGGGCCCACCATGGGGTAATCCACGCAAGTTCTGGAGGGCTTGCTATATGAATCTGGTTTCTTTCTATATGCACCTAAACGTTTAATTAGATGAATGAATTTTGTCAGTAATATTGGTGCTATCATTTATTACTATATAGCTCTACTCCTCTCACCGCCTATATCATTAACATTAGAATTAGCGGTAGCGCTGGTGGAGGATGATGACTTCGAATATTGAGGGAGAGTAATTGTCCATAGTTAAGTCATGCTCATGTCACACCGATAAGAATATTCATCAGTCTACTGCTTGTGCGCACTCCGGAGCGACATAAACACCACACTTCCAGTGGTTTCCAACCGTTTATGGTCGCGACTCCATGTCCAATTTGAAATTGTTCCGTGGCTCAAAATTTGATAAGCTGATTACTTGAAAAAGGGTCAGCACCTTTGCCCAGACTTACTCGCAGCCTATTTCGGAAGCTCACCCTGGTGCATTAGGGCGATAATATTATATTTCAACTATACCAACAAGCCTGGATGTAGTTCAAGAAATAACAGCATGCAACAAATTGATCAATAATAATTGGCCCACCCAAACATGCATCATCTCTTATCTGATCACGTGGTCTAACAAAGGATAAAGTTTAAGAGAAGAAATGAAGATATGAAACTACTAATATGATGACGAAATTCATCAATGAATATAAGAAAACGTTCGCATTACGTCTCCACTCGCGATTCCGTAGCTTATAGTAATGCGACGTAAAAGGAATATATATCAGTCCGGAGTTCACCGGAAATGAAAAGTTTAACATGGTATTTGGCGTTCAGCTAGTTCATTACGACTATGTCCTGGAGTGCGGCCGTAGGCTACAGTATTAATCGAAATGAGGCCGTGGATAGTCAAATAGGTTGGCCACCCCAGTCTCTGCAACTGTTAAATTAATTAGCTTGTGGTTAAAATACCTTCGTTGTTATAAGCACTATAACAGGATCTTATATAAATCAATGAAAATAATAATAAACAATCTCACAAAGTCTAACCAAAAGTTTAAAATTTTTGAATGTACATTTCCACGGTTCTAGGTCATAATAAATCAGACAATCCTAGTTCCAACCCAAATTTAGTGTTACAGAGTGAAATGAGCAATTCCGCGATGACTCGAGTGTTTGATAGAGATGAGAGTCTGGGAGCCGACGGCCGGAGTTTATTCTCATAGGATCTTAGAAGGTCGAAATGGATCATATGTAATTCACTGATTATAGATTCAAGCGTTATACATTGCCAGTCCAACAAATCGACATTTTTGGAATCATAACTATGAATATCGGCCCAGTGGGAAATGATCATACTAGACGTAATATCATGGATGCCGAAAGCATCAACATTATTGCTATTTTGAGCTTAATCCACCGTATTCACAACAGATCATAATCAAGAATATCTGTATTGTGTAAAATGACCAATGCAGCAGAACGCCATGAAAACTAATACAACAATAACAACCCTACCGTGTGGGTTCGATCGAACCAATTTTCCGTAGTCTAAATTCGAGTCCAGACAATGGTGATTGTGATGTAGTTATATCGCCATTTGGAGTAGTGACACTTTATTGCTAAATATCACTGCGATCGCACTCTATACTCCGTACTATTTTTGCGTATAAAGATCGGAAAATATTAGCCTCACAAGTTACCTTTGACACCCGAAGGTGCTTTCCAATTGGCATCTGGGTCGGGCTTTTCTCTTTGTATTGGTTGTTCTATTTATATCGGATGTGTGCAAAGGTTATTTATTTAAAGAAAAGGCTATATAGAGTATTACCTGGTTCCCCCGATCGTTCGATTTGATTCATAGGGCTTCGCGGCGGAACAGAAATTGCGACTTCAATTGCTGGGAAGATATTCATATTTAGATTAGACCTTCCTAAGAGGTAAGTAATTGAATTATAATCATTGAATAAAAAAACATCACATTCTAGATGTTAGGGCTGATGCTGTGGCGCTATTGGTGGAAGGCGGTTCCTACTCTAGCCTACTTCACAATAGAGTTACCTAGTCGTTCTCAAACTTTTTGTGGTCGTGCCTCGATTTCCGATGTGAACAGAGGCCCTGCAGTCATTACTTTAAAATCGGTTGCTTGGACTCGTCTATCGTAGCTCATTGTCTTTAGTCATTACATTGTGGCGCCATAATCTTTCGAAACAATGGCCCTTTCCTAATTTTGGGGCGATCTTGGTGGGGGCAGTAGTGCCCTGTCCAGATTTTATTTGATATTTTGGGAATCGACTCTAGCTCTCGTGCAAGACCTTTTCAAAGGAATGATCAGATTCAGCTATAAAATTATCGCATGAGTTTACAAAGGGACTCGAAACTGCTGTTATTATGCTGTTGAACAGCTGCACAGTCATGTGTTTGGAATCTATCCATAGGCTAGTAGTAATCTCTGCTCCTACATAACAGCTAAAAAGCCATCGTTAGAAACCATGACCCTTCATGCTAAATATTCAAGTTTTGCAAGTATGACCTTATTCAAAACAAATTGCTGAATGTGTTCAAATGACTTCGTGGCCCATCGAAATTGTCATGGTGGCCGAGTACTGGGCCTTGACCAAAAGTTCGTGAAACATTTTCTTAAACGAGCAAGGAATTCCTATTCAAATGATGCTACCAAAATGATATCAAATTCAATCAATCCAAAACTCGTTTCAATTTGGTAACGTCATCCATGTATTTGACATGGTCTTTCTCGTGAGAATACTTCGGAGATACACTACTTCGCAGAAATACTACATGGACAGGACTCGCGTGTCGTACTTCAATCCCCAATAGGGGTTTTACGTCTTGAGGTGATTTCGGATTCCCTTTCTGCGTTCGTATATTCTAGATTTCGTCAAATCTCATTTTGTATATTCGCATGATTTGCATGCTGCTCAAATTCAGCACGACAGATGAGTGATGCATACCCCATGAACATTGAACACCTTATCTCAGAATATAGCTCCTAAATTTACACTAACACTGCAAGCGTGAATAGTATACTACAGCAATTTACACCATAGCACAATGTGCAATTTAGGTAATTGGGTGTTCCTGGAATACGAAATTTCACCTACACATTCGTTCCAATGAGGGCAATCGACTGAAATAAACTAGGTTTATTGAGATAGATTTCGAATATATACCACAATAAGAAGGAGCAACAAATTGGCATACTTAAATAGGACCATATACACCCCTGCTATATATCCATAAGTATTTGTGTTGGTACCGGTACGTGCCGATAACTTTGTATGCAAGCCTTCCTCATGCTATTGTAAAAAATCTAGTAAATTCCCTATTTTCCATCCATGTATTTACAGCAGAAACGTGAGACATTCTTCTACCTGTCCATAGGATCAGCCCTAATTACTTTATCCAGACCTCCTAACAGACCAAATCGAGATCTAACGGTTGTAATGGTGCATGGAATACATTTGCTCATGGAGATTTTGTGTACCACTGTACCTGGTTGGCATGAAGTTGAAGACACGGTCACGGGGCTTGCGGTATTTTCAACGAACGCCCTCTGTTGCTGAAACAGAACGGTATAATAGGTTTAATGATTACCGAATGTTTTGTATTATTTAGATCCGCCAACAGATCATCTTAGGCCAGTATTTACGGGAGTTATTTACTTAATATTCTTGGGCCGTAATCAAGTTTCCCACTCCCGACGAAAAGTCGTTGGGTTCATTGCAGAGTCACTACCATCTCGCATCGGCTTTTGCAGTGAACTAATTTATTGGCAGCCCGATACATCATTTATATTATTATAATCTGTCAGAGTCACATTCTTGTACGAATTTTAGGACAGACATAATCAGTAAAAAATCGAAAAAGGCAATATATCTAACTAATCGGTGTGCTTTGTTTTGGTGCGAAATGAGCTTGAAACTTCACCGTTCTCGTTGTACACAGGGCTTTGGAGCCGGAGCCGGAGCAAGTTATTTGAGGGGTAGCTCCGGCTCCGACGTATTTCATAAGATGCTATTGCAACAACCATATCTGCTGAGTTCAGAATTCAACAGCAGGCCTTCGCGAAATTAAGAATCTTTTCCTCTTTAGCGCTACCTTTTCCGACTGACCATGTTCCTAGGGACTTAACAGCAGAGCAGCCATATGTTCAATGTTCAATTTTCATACATAAGTGTCGAACCTCGGTATGCTAAATATGCCTGTGAATATTGTGGGTATTCGGCATACCCGCAATTTCATCATCAGCAAAACCTTGTTGGCCAATTGTACGGTCCAAAAATAATGATCATCATGTATTATGCGAAATGGGAGAGAGGATAAAAACCTGATTTCGTTGCACATGTGGATGTTACGAGCACGAGCCGAGAAATTCCATCTCATCGTTGCTATGAATCGGATCAACACATACTCGTTCTTTCGTTATCGTTCTTTAATCAGGCCGCGAAATTGGACAGTGTTATTGTGTATGCAATTATGCATGCGAATTGGAATTCATTACTGCGCATGATCGTCATTCACTTCAGTGAGGATTTTCGAGCGTAAATAGGGGATGGCAGAAGAGTAGCCCAAAACGCCGTTACACTCAGCAAACAATTGTCGGGGTGCGAGCTACTCAATGCGATGATGGGAGCCGATGGTATTTTATGTTGGAGACTAATGACGGATTTGATACGCGATTTCCAATTTGTAATCATCTGTTTCGTAAATTCATTCTTGATCTCTGCTTGATACTTTAGTATTCTCGGATTATCGCGCACTGTGACTTGTACATGTGCATTGTGCAATGTGCATACTGCATAGTTTAATTCGTTATGGGCATGGCGAAATGTGCATGGCGCACCGTTTAATTCGATTCGTTTAAGCGGGAAAATATTATATTCCGATAAGCTTGATCGACACCGTATGAACTGGTAACGAGTGCACCAATACCGAACGTCAAACCATAGTGTCCTATATGGTGTCGACACGGGCAAATCTCACGCCTCAGTGAAATTGTATCACGTCACAATTTCCATTTGGCTACAGGCAATTTGATGGTTATTTTTGACCGGCTTGCCGAGCATTAAATTTAGTAAAACGGGTATCAATCGAAAGCTGACTCTCCACTGATTACGAAAATATAAATTTTATTCCGCTCGTGTCCCTGGAACTCCCACAATCAGCCTCGAATTTTTCATTGTTATGGAGATTGGCATTGTGACGCAACATTGGTATCTGGCTATTTTTCTCTTGAGCTACTCTCTCGTTTCCCCAGACAGCATTGTTACGTCTGAGCTACTCTCTCGTTTCGCCAGACAGCATTGTTGCGTCTCAATGCCAATCTCCATAACAATGAAAAATTCGAGGCTGATTGTGGGAGTTCCAGGGCCACGAGCGGAATAAAATTTATATTTTCGTAATCAATGGAGAGTCAGCTTTCGATTGATACCTGTTTTACCAAATTTAATGCTCGGCAAGCCGGTCAAAAATGACCGTCAAATTGCCTGTAGCCAAATAGAAATTGTGACGTGATACAATTTTACTGAGGCGTGAGATTTGCCTGTGTCGACACCACATAGGACACTATGGTCCAACCATTGGCCATTTGAACAGTTTGGTACAAAGCGAATTTCTATTGATGAGGTCGTGATATCCGTCCATATTGCTCTTACTACAGTTACAGTTGAATAATAATCGCACATTTAAAGATTGAATTGAGCTGTATGGCTTAATGTTAACGAGTGCAGTGCCAGTGTTAAAACACCGCGTCAGAATTTTATTGCTGTACACAGCAATGGCATGGAGTAAAGTGCGTTCTAGTGAAACTATTATGTTATCGACAATTGACAAGTATTCATAATGACGTCACAAGCCGGCACGGTGGCACCTATGTCTTCGTTGCTGCATTCGATGTTACTGGCGGCTGACATACTCTTGATTACTATAGATAACTAACCTACGGGTAAATTAGTAATCTATATAGACCAGGGGGCCAACCTTTTCGGCTAAAGGACCACATGAAATCGACGAACGAGTGTGCTTCCCACTAGCCACGCCATCAGGCGCGTAAAAATTTCAAAGTATATATTATTATTACTTGGGTATATCGCGGGTCGACTGTATACCGCTTGCTGGGCTCAGTTTGCAAGGACAGGACTATTCGGCATCTGGACATATCGATATCGAAGATTTCCGCTAATATACGACAATGATTTTTTGCCTCCATTTCATCGTCGACGATCTTTCTGCGAGCGCAAACGCGAAAAGACTTTTCCTCGTAATTGCGAATATATAGTTAGACTCAATCTGCTGAATCATGCGTTTTTTCTATTTTCAGGAGGCGGTAGGCTCCAAAGAAAGAAATCGTGGGACAATTAAACACGCGAAGAAAAATTTTACTACTTTTTTAGTTTATTGTAAAGTAAAACGATTTACTAAAAATGTGACTGGACCCTGGATCTGCCAATGCGTCGTAACTGATATTTTAGTCATCAACATCCCAAGTGTCGCGGCCAGACAAATCCTATTTTTGGTTGGCCTTGCAAGCTCACCATCTGAGAAATTCAATTTCGATAATATAATATAATTTCGATAATATAATGGTAAGTTAGCTCGCGGGCTACTCAAAACCTTCTCGCGGGCCACATATGACCCGGAGGCCGCGGGTTACCCACCCCTGAAATAGACAGACCCCTTCGATAGTTTTCAGAGCCGGAGCCAGAGCTGGAGCAGGAGCAGTGGTAACAATGCGGCTCCGGAGCTGGAGCCGGAGCTATTGTATGATAAAAGAAAGCTCCAGAGCCGGAGCTGGAGCAATGCAAATTTACGGCTGCTCCAAAGCCCTGGTTGTACATGCATTTTAGTGTGTGTTCATACCCCATTTGAGGTTGCAACCACACCAGAGTCGCGCTGACCCATCGTCTTCCCTTAGTGTTTCTAGAACCCCTTGAGCTGTCATGAAATGTCTCTGTACTCCCTATCCACGATCGAAATAGCACTTTGCCAAGCCGCCCCAAACGCTGGTATGGGATGGCTCTCATAATATTCTCAACACAACTTATTTGAATTTCATGGACAAAAGCCATTTCAGCGACTGGAGATAAAAAATATAGAAGGTTTCGCCCATATGCTGTGATTTTAGAGTACAAATGTTGATCACCACCGGCGGTGTATCTAAATATCAAAGGTTTTGGCGTGTTCTGCGGTGGAAGTTACGGCGAGCACCGAAATGTTTGATTTGGCAGTCCATCATCCCTGGACTGAAGGAATCTGACGGCCTTAAGGCATCGTTCCCTCATAATTGCGAAAACGTCGCGTATCTTTTCTGTGACTTATGTTGTATTTTTAATATCAGCTACTATTATTTTGTCGAAGGAAATGGCAGGCCCAAATTTAAAGCAAGAATACGTATGAAAGGGAATCGCGCAAAGAGCAAGAAAAATATTCAGTGGAAGAAATCTCGCCAATTATATTCCACGTTATGTTAATTTGCAAAATAATGTAGGTAATTAAATAGCGTGTAGTTGAACACTGAATCTCGTCCCCCTAATCGGATGCTTCGTACCCCCAAGGGGCCCGTGGACCCTAGTTTAAGCACCACTGGTCTAGGCGTTACCTCTACAATTGGCAATGCTGTCTGTGGTCCCAGCAAGGGTTCGACACAATGATCCAAGTAGGCCTACTTGATATCTGAATTGAAATACCAGAGTGACGGTTTTAGCCATATGGATTAAGAGAGCTGGATTCCGTATCAGGCATTCAATAACGAAATTATTTAAATATGAATAAGTGAACTCTTAACGACCATACTATTAATCATGCTGTTCTATGAATTTCATTACCCAGAGGTATGTGATGATTCTTGCAATAAATCGTTATTGCTTTATCGCGACCTCTATGGTCGGTTACTTCTGAATAAAAATATTTACTATGGGCCAATCCCTTATTGGATGTCCGTAAACATAGTTGATATAATAGCCACTAGCTTTAAATTTGATAGCGATACCTCACGGGTCTACAGAGGATTTTGAGCAAGGTTTATTTAACGGTCAAATATGAACTTTTATCCCGTAGCTCTTCAAAGTACATATTGTTCGGAGCAGTTACCTAGTTTTTGCATACTTGCTTAAGTGACTATGTTTTATCTATGACATAATTCAACGTCTACATAAAAATTTCCCAATAAATTTGAAGAATATTTGCACTTTAAATCAAAAAAAGCGGAAATGTCCTTTTGATAGAGCTAGCATCAATTCTACGAAAATAATTATCATGAAAACGTTCTAGGCTCCCCCTCGCCATCGCATCAGTGTAAATGATGTTATATTGAAGCCTAGAAGTGGGTCGTGCTATAAGTTGGCAGTCATGGAATAAAAATGATGAAAAGAACCATAACAGTCGACAATCACCATGAACACCACAAACTACAGCATGCAAAAAGTGTGGAACACCCCGACCATCATCCGTTTGTTTTGAAACTATATATGCTTACTTGAGTACTCTCCTGACATTTCATGTTCTACTTTCACTTTAGTAGGTTTTGGAAAGCCCTGGAGATTGCCAAGCAAATTATTCACGGAATAGCGTATAAATTTGTTGTGTTAGGTACACTTTACATTGAGCAGCAACGGGGACTTATTTGACTATATAGTTGCAGATTCTTACCTCTATAGGTAAATGCCAAGTTTTTGCATTCCTCTCTAAGCGTATTGCTCCATAATAACCAGTTCCACAACTAACGCACCCCAAATCCCCCGATTTAGGGGGAACCGAGTTCGAAAGGGGCCCATGATTTATTTCGTAAATAAGCGTAAGTTATGGAGTATTTTGGGGGGAAATCGTCGAAACCTATAAATCTTATTCGCGCCCCGCGCATTTCAATCTCGCTACATGTCTTGATATCCATAAGAGTATCTAAGCCCACTCTAAGACCTATAGAATACTTCGGCCGACATGAGACTCCGTATTCGTGGCGAGACAATAACCGCCTCATGTTGGCCGAAACCTTGATATATGTATGTAGGTATATATGTCCATTGACAAATTGTCAAATGTTCATATAAACACCTAAATGGCAATCTGAGGACAAAATTATGCAACAAATGTCAACCCGTGCGTCTCGAAAAATAGGATTTTCTTTTAGTCATCAATAGGCGGATGCAATATTTTATGAATATGTAGCAGGCTGGAGGTCACTCAATTACAAAATTCGTACCCCGTACGTATGTAATAAACGCTCGTTTATCATTAACATGCCCTAAGTTTTCCAAGGCACCACTTCGTTTGGCTCGACACGGTAATCTGATCACGCGAGCTGAAAAAAATCCGAAAGATCTGTAATTACAGATATTACTAAAAATAACTTAACTATGAAATTCAAATATTTTCGCACATACACAGGTAACGCAGACGCTGTGCTGCACTACACCAATATAATATTTTGAAGTCGAGTAGCAAACCTGTAAAACGGTGGTTTGGCGATAGGGTAGAGGCCCTCAAACGTTTGTTTGATTGCCCAAGAGCAACTTTTTACGGGGAGGGGGGTCGTGGCGAAGTGATTTGATGATTACATGGCAGCAATCTATTGGCGGTGGGAGAAATCATCATACAAATTAATCTTGCGTTGACGATGCCGCGTTAATAAAGCGATTGGTTACTTTTAATAAGTTACTCATTTGCCGAAATTTGACAGTGTGTTTTTCTGTAACCGACAAATAAATGAGGAATGTATGTTTCGAGGCTGGCCTTTCCAACTCGAAAGCGATGTCGAGATTACATTCCAGCTTCAATAACGCCACGGATCGCATCATTCGAATACAGTTTTTTGCAGAAATACCGTAAGACATGGCCGTCCTTGCGAGGTATTACGCATTAATGAAAATGCGGAAATGGGCGTCTAAGGTACGAGATGCCAAAAATGTTGGTTGGTCAATATAGGTTCCTAGTCATTTTAAAGTAGACCGCGCGGGGCGTTACTTCTTCAACAGTAATGGTCTAAATGTCTACACACGTACTAATATGCCACCAATAATGACCGTTGCCCAACTTGTATACATCTTTAATTATACGTCCGAATATCCAGGCGCATTAATATGGATGGAAACGAAATCATATTGACATTTAGTGGCATATAGACATATATATATATAGTCTAATATCGTCCAACACCATTCAATAAATTCCATCATGCATTGGTAATGCTCGTTATGATAAACAGTCCACGCATGCTCGCGTAAAACTTGCTAGAGCGGGGAGTGGATAGTCCATGGATTGGATATATACCGGATCGGAGGGGAAATCATAGTGTGGCGGATACGTCCGAATCCGGATCAGATCCAAATTCGTGCTTTTTATGATACGGTCGGTGTACAAGGGAGTATTGTGCTGGATTTAGCCAGATCCTGATAGATATTGGCATTTTTAAAAATTTTTGGTCGGAGCCGGATTCCATTGTCAAGAGACCTGATCGGACTCGGACTCAGGAATTTGTCCGTCAGCGCCGCACTACTTGTTGTCCGTTAAAAGTGGCGGGTAATAGTTAGGCCTATACTATGCTATTCGGTAATTCGGATGAAACGGTTAGTTGAATTATCGGTTGTTATATTCAGGATTGAATATTTTGCAACGACTACATGAACTTCAGTGAAGAATAAAGCATGGATAGGTTAGCAGAATCTGATCGCGATTCCCGTGATACCTATCTCTCAAAGTGTTTCAGATATCTGATTACTATGCTATCACTAACTATTCAAAACACAATATGGCGATAAAAACGCAATGGGCATAGTTTGCATCATTTTATATTGTATCAATGACGTACAGTGAACTGACTACGCCTAGTTTGAAACACCCAACTCGTGTGACTGGATGGTCCGGATACATTGACATTGGCATTGTAGAATGAACTACTTGATTGGGAAATTCCGTCCTGTAATTTGACGGCCGTGTGGAGTATTGTTACCGATATGTTATGGATGCTACTAGTTCGGAACTACTTGACTGCCGGAATGAATATGATGTTTAGAATTGTATATTTAAATCTCGTTCATACTTTTATGACAATCGTATCCAACGAGGTGCATTTTTACATAGGCTACTACCTCTCTCTGGACTACCGTATCCAACGTAGAATTAGAACGTTCAATTACACATGCATTTTTGTAATATCTATGTATAATCGTATATTTCTTGTCACATGGGATGATTATAATCAAATTTCTGAGCTTACCTCCAACTGCGGTGCCGTGGAGGTTGCCGAATTCATCGCAGCTAAATGAAATAGATTTCTGATTATTTTGGTTTCGTTAATTTAGAGGAATATATTGCACTACTTGAAAAGACGACAGCAGACCAATTTTTATACTCACACAGTTGAGTGTCTGTTAAAATGACTAATCGCCGATAAAAAGCAAATGTTTTAATTCGACAGAAATCGACAGTTTCATAGTAGAAAAATGTAAACTTCAACGAATCAGAGGCGATGTTTAGTCTCTATACATTTGTTCAATATTTTAACGACCACTTATTTATGCAATCGAAAGTTACTAGGATTTAAAATAAAATATATGTCATGGAAGACCTAGATATGTAAGATTCGGATTAGATTGGTTTTAAATTTTCATTGTCAATAATTGCAACAGTATATCGCTAGCCGTCCTGTTGCGTCGCTGCTGAATTTCTTCCGTTAAATATATTCATTCCAATGGCATATTAGTGGGTTTTGTGCAGCTCAACCCATTATTAGTTCCAAAATGACCTAAATACCAAACAAAGCAATAACTTCGAAGCATACATAAATGACACAAACACGGTATGATTTCTATTTGCTATTATAACGCGATAATATAGTCAGCAGTTAGGAACATCCAATGGGAATTAAATGATGCAGCGGGGCTGATCACACTGTCGGATTTGGTACATTGTTTGGTGTTTAATAGGGTGAATCATTATTCTCAAAGATATCGCAAATATCTGCATATGGTTAATATTGGTCGCTGATGAAATGTAATCCTGTGCAAATCATTCTGAGAAACGAGAAATTACCACCCAATCGAATTATTGTAAAACCAGCATTTGTTAAAAAATATTCGGTAATCTTTTGGAACAGAAAAGCATTACGGAATATATTAAATATATGATGTCATGTTCCAACTTACAGGACATCTGTCTAATAATTTTCGGCTTCGGTTTTAATGGTGGAGGTCGCCTCTTTTCGCGCGGCTGTAGAAAGAGAATTTCAAACAGTTATATCTCGATTCAAATGCTAAGACCGACCCTGACTAGTAGCATACCTTGGGTGTTTCGGTGTTTCTATTGACGTGGGACATTTTGCCGCGTAAAGTATTGACCAGTTAGTGTCTTGGCAAAATGGCCACTTCTACATCAACAATTACAGGTTGGAATCTAAAATGAAAACCTATAAATCTGATCAATGACCGTTAAAAATGCACTTTTATGAAGGACACATCAATTCGAAATGTATCGATGAAAATCTGACTGAAACGGAAAGTCTAGATTTTATACAACTATTAAATGTAAACATAAAATGGGCCAATAGTAAGCAGCTGAATTATATTGTGCACAAGCGCGTATAAACCCTAGATGAAGTTTTACCGACCTTGCATCCATTGTACATCTACAAAACCACGCACTCATCACTTAATCATGAATATGCAGTTCGACCTATAATTATGTCGGAGAGACCGCATTTCGTATGTTTTTTTACATATAATATAAACATTTTTGCTTCCCTCTTTTCGTTTGCCGCTGTATCATAGGTTTTCGGTAGGGTTATCGTACATCGTCTATTAGTAAGATATTTCCTCTTTTTTAACTTTTTTGAAAATATCCTCGGACGACGGACAAATGTCCTCTGTTTGGAGAATTTGTCCTCTTTTTTGAAAATTTTGGTTAAAAGGATTGGGAAAATTCAACTGGCGCATAGGAAATCAGTACTCAAGTAACGGTTCGGTGGGAATTTCGGGAGTTGACGCAGAAAAATGCCCTTTTTTATTTTTTAGTCAACACCATAACATTTTAACGGAAAAAGTGGATAAATCGGTAGTCGAATCAAAGTGATTAGCTTTTTCTAGCCAACCAACTACAAACTAAGAATATACTCTTGTATTGTAAGTCTGAATTTTTTTAAAAAGTTTCTTCTTTTCAGATTCCCAAAATATGGTAACCCTAGTTTTCGGTAAATATCACAATCATTCCTTGAGTAAATTTCAGCCTAGAAATATTTTATATATAAGTACCGGAGAGGGCGCAGGAAGTTTCCAAACTATGTAAACATACATTTTATGTTAATTTTTTATTCCCATCTAATTGAATGTTAGTCGAGTGTAGACAGGTATTCTAGATCCTTGCATCGCTTCGCGTCTATTTACTGTAACCATAACGATCTCTGTACCGATACTATGCTCATATGTTAACATTTACCATGATTTGCAAAATCAAAACTCAAGTAACCGGAATACGCTCAGAGTTCCCACAATTTTTCTCGTGACGCATTGGTCTAAAAGGGCAACGACATTGTCAAACGTCTAAAACGTGTTTTAGTGCATCTTGAGAGTATCAAATGCAGCAAATCAATATCCCGGTCAGTATTTTCTGCAAATATTATCTGAAGCATGACAGCCAACACAATATTGTTATGGCAATTAATAATGTGTGATATATCATGCATGCAGGGAGAATGCATGCAAAAATGATTGTCCGCTGTATTGAACACACGTGCAAGGTACAAACATAATTTAATAACCTATTTCTAATGTTATTTTTTATCAGCAGCAGCAAAAAAACAGCAAATCCATGACACGCATATATGCATATTTCCGTACAAATCTTTTTTTCGCAAACTTTTCATGTCCCTAATTTTTAGGCAATTATTCTATTGAAACAATAATTTGTTGCTGTGTCGCTATTGGTATTAGCTGGCGCTTCCTCGATAGCATATCGGCTTCAGATCTACCTAAACGAACTAGCCCATGGTATGATGCGAATATTTTGTTACTTCCATCTCACAGGAGCTGTAGCGCCCGTATTAAAAGACTGCCATGCTATATCAGATGTGAGCTCAGCTCGGAAATCATAGAAATAATTTTTATGGGCTCTGCGTAAAATACCCATTAGGTGTCAAAACAACACGAATACTAGACGACAACGTTTCAAGTTTATAAAGTTCTGACTCGAATTGAAGAAGTTTAAAGTTGATACGCATGACTATATAGCTCCACAAACCAAATCATGACAACGCTCATTCCCGTCTTGTTTGGACAGCGGCATTTCGCAGTTACTATTGAAACTTTGGCCCCGGACATTTTTATGACTATCTGTTTGAGTTTCGAAAATGTACTTACTTTAACAGGGGAAAACGAATGCAAAACATTCCACAAGATCGTAAACAACTTATCGTATTAACCTCCGGGTCACTATAGGCAAGCAAACAAATTCACGCCTGTCATATTTGTTCGAGCGAAAACGCCGGCATACTATCAACGATGTTTAAATCCGAAATCGTAAATACTATAGCTTTCCTTGGAGGCTTTATTTTCGTTGTCAAAGTCGGCTATACCATATTTTCGATGATGGATGGACAGACCGTACAATTTTTGGTATTTTGGGAACCAAATTCCAAAACTGCCAAAAATAAAAATTGTAAAATGCTATTTTTGGCATATACCAAAATGTAGATTTTTATGAAAGTTAAGAAAGAAATGTGAACAAGTATTGAAATGAGTCTGCATGAAGCGACAAAACAAGTGTTTAACGCTAAATTCCTAAATTGAGGCCCCTAAACCCTTCGCAAGGCTGCGGTCTACCGTCCGAGGGATCCATGTCACGAGAATGAGAATCTTAGCGTCAAAGCAAAATAGTTGAGTACTGAAATCTGGATTTACGATATACTGTTGATTAATCTGCCAGATTAGCAAGTGGTATCCATTAATTAGAGGGATGTAGCTCAATGCCAAAGAATGCTCTTATTGTCACCTCTCGTGCATTTTTGCTACATCGTGAAGCCGACACGTGCGAACCATGCTGCATTCAAGTCGAGGCGTATATAATTCCATTTACTTTCAACTTGTTAATGAAAATGTCACCATATCGTGCAATCACGTGCAATCTCGTTGGACAGTAGCAGGGTTACCAGACGTCGTCCTTTAGGAGGATTTGTCCTCCTTTTTGAAGAAATGTCCCCTTCGCCTAAATTTTTAAAAGGTGGGGAATTCGGGAGTCGAGTCAAAGTGATGACCTTTATTTTAGTAAACACAACAAGATTTCCAGTAAATATTTTAAAATCAATTGTTTTCGATTACGGTAAACTAACTTTCCCGAAACCAAAATATGGTAGCCCTAGACCAGCGATTCCCAACCTGTGGTACGTGTAACACTAGCGGTAAGCGAAAGTCATTCAGGTGGTACGCGAGTAGATTCTGTTGTTGTTGTTTTTTCGACCGAAAAGAGTTATTAGCTCAGGTTGGGTTGATTTTGAGTTATTTGATGCCGTCGTTGTCGTGGATAGGGTCAATCCCACCAATGGCGGCCTACGGGGAAGAGATCTAATCGTAAATCATTGGGATTCTTACCTAACCAAATTCCGTTTGAATATACTTGACCGCAAGAATTACAAATGGATCCACTATAAAAATCATATACTGCACCTTAAAATAGGCAGTTTATTTTATGTTTCGCTGCCTTCGGTGGAAATGTTTTTGATCGCTGTCGGCGCGCGTAACTCATGTATGTGGTATGCGAGCACTGCATAAAACCTCGAAATGGTACGTGGGTGGAAAAAGGTTGGGAATCACTGCCCTAGACCAGTGGTTCTCAACCTTTTTCACCTCGCGGACCGGTAAAATTTCAAAAAATGTCTGGCGGACCGGTGAACTTTCAAAATTGAAATGAAGCCAAAATGTAAAGCATACAACCGATTTTTGCAATTATATGGTGCTACCCAGCAAACACTCGATTTCCAGTTGACTTCCTGCGGAATAGCCGCAGGGCGCCCAGTGTAACTTCCCTGGAGTGGATTTGTCGACTACTAGAAGCGTCCTAAACACTTTCTGAGTTGGCCTACTATGGACGTAAAGCGACTCCATATGGACTCATTGGATCTGCTGTGAACGTGACTTGACTCCCTATGGATGCGTCAGACCTACTGTGGACGTGACGTGACTCCCTATGGATATGTCATTTACCACCTGTTCTATTCCTCGGGATTTCCATATCAGGACTCCCCTCCACACCTGGTGCAATTACATGGAATTCAACATCACATAAACTAACGAACTGTTTATATTGGGTTACTGGAAAACAACGACAATTGCAAAATACAAGTACAACATTACCTAATGAACTATTACTTGTTAACAAAGTCCAGGCTTACGTGAAAAATCGATCAGGAAATCACTACAAATAAATGTGTCAGTGGGATTTTGTTTATAACAGCAAGTTCTAAGTCAATTTTATATTACCATTACAAACATTTCAATTGAAGTGCATCATGAAATTAGAAATAAACGTGTCACATGAATTTGAAAAAGTTAAACTGCAAATACAACTAAAACATGGAAAAGCATGAAGCAATCATAAGTAATAATTTACATTGCATATGATAAAATAATGCATCATTTGCACCGCATCATGTTAAGAGCGCGAGCGCGTATTCTCAATAAACTTGGTTGCAACAACAGTTTTCTTCTTGGTCTTTGTTTTGCCTGAAACATATACAACAATGTCAGCAGATCATTTGGAATTTGCGTCAGGGCTTCAATTTCTATTTCCTCATGCATTAATTGTGATATGTCTTGTTATCCGCTACTTCTACTTGTGCTGAGTGATAATTTATGACGATACTACCATATCTACTCGAGTGCGGGAAGCTTCTGACGTTGTGATATGGAGTATGCAACCCGTCAATCAAATTAAATTGTGGAAACACCTCAAGTACATACTTCAGTACTTTCCAGAACTTCTACTTTACCTAAAATAGTTTTGATAAGCCGTGTATATTGCTGCTTGAGTGCTTGAAACCGAGTAGAAATACATTGCGTTATTCTTACTTGTACTAGACTACTGACGCTACAAATATTTCTAATTGAGTGCTGAAAATGATTACTTTCCTTATCTCTGTTTAAAAGCATACAACTACGACATTCCTCAAGTCTCCATATTTTGACCGTGTCGACACTTGGAAATAGTTTGATGTCATGTAAATCGCTATTTATACTATTTAGTACGGTACTAACGATGAATACTTTGACGACCTTCATTTCGAACTTACCACCTACTACAACTAGGGTTTGCCACGGATCTGAATAGAGTAACGATAAGTCGAAACAGATGATCTTTTAGGGTACATAAATTGTACTCAACAAGAATTAGAATTCCGATTCTATGTACCACTGCGAGGCCTAAAAACATCGATTGGCCATATCGCAGAACACGGCACATGTAGGACGTAGCTACGCACGATCGTGTCAATGACAAATGTATTGTCTCAAAGTACAATGAAATAGGAATTATGTTATATCTGAAAAACTTTCTTCGATGTGATGTAGAGCCGGTATTCATTTTCTTTGAAGTCGCATAGGAGATAGATATTTCAACTTTTCCTTGTTCTTAATGTTGTCACATCATATATAGCAGAGGCTTCAAATTCAAATGTGGTCGCAGGTCATTTTCCGGAATTTTGACGACGCAGCAAGATAAGGATACTCAATGTATAATTTCCATGTAGGCCTTTTTTGACGGGAGCTTGCAGACAAGAATTCCACAAACATCTCGAGAATGTAATTTACTATTGTATCATTCACGTTTGACACGAAAAAAAATCACTGTTTTTAATATTTCAATAAAATTATTTTTGTGCTGGGCATAATTTGTTAAAATAATGAGTTATAGAGATAATGCAATATGATGCATCATGATATCGTCAAACTCTGGGTTATAATACTGTAGTTGGTGGACCTTTGACGTGTCACAGTTTTTTGTAGGGTATTTTAAAATCTACTGAAATTTGATCTGGTATTAGAGCATTTGAGCGATGTAGCCTAATCCGGGTTTTGATATAGTCGTGATAAGTAGGCTGTTGCTACTGTCATTACCGAAGTCAAAATTAGATGTTGCCTTCGATTATTATTGGAACATATCAATAACAACTTTAGCCATAGTAATAGCATTGTTTCTTAGCCTTAGCGATCGCACCCTTTATGCTACTTAAAAGATTTCTAGCAGCCCACAATTTCTGATGGTACCTATATTAAAATCAGATAGTCAATTCACATGAAATTGAGCATAGCACGAGAACCACAGCATATAGGTCTAATTCCACGATGAATATCGTATCCTTCTGATGTGGTGCTTCGTACCACGAAAGGGTCTACGGGCCCTGGTTAAGAACCCTTGGGATAGAATTGAGCACAAAATTTTCTTTTAGAACAGTGGTTCCCAACGTGGGCGATATCGCCCCCCAGGGGGCGATTTGGCGATCTAGGGCGGCGAAAATGACGAAGGGGGCGATAGGGGGGCGAAAATGGACAAAGGGGGCGAAATAGCGAAGGGGGCGATGACGCGTCAAAACGGCTGACCTTTTTTTTATTTTTATTTTTTAGTCATCCACCGACCAATTCGGAGAGAAAAAACGTTATTTTCAGCTCTGAGCGGAGAAAGATGACCTTTTTTTTTTTTTTAGTCAACCCGCCGGTGATTACAGTCTGTATGCCCAATTACCGGTGCACAAAATTTGGGGGGCGATGATCGGTGTTGACCTTGAAAAGTGGTGATGGGTCGAAAAAGGTTGGGAACCACTGTTTTAGAACTTTTTAATTCATTTTGAAGTGAATTTTACAAGCTTGGTAAATGGCTAATTGTACAGCAGTAGAAATTCAAGGCATTGCAATTGCAACTATTTCAACTCCAGTGCAAACAATAATTACTTTGACCACCAGCTATGATTAAACGCTAAGAAGGCCTACGCAACACCTCAACCAAATATACTTTTTAAAACTTATTATTTGCAGACTTTCCAGAACTGCATTAACTACTTCCATTTCGGGTAGATCTAACGCAACTTTAAAGTTGTTACCTCTAGGTGTGTATAAATCCATAACATTACATCTACTTTAGTTCAAAAGATGATTACTTTCACAGCCTCTGGTTTCCATGAAGTGTATTCAATGTTTTATACCTTTCGACTTTTTCTTGAGGATGACGCAGCACCGATTTACAGCAACGCTTGTTCCATGTGGCAGTAGTTCTTCCGAATGTTTTTGGTTCCAGTCATCAAGACATTCTTTGTACGGTGTTCTTGGCGTTGTTGAACACTATCAATTGAAGACATTGCCGATCTAAATAATCAAAATTATTATAATGTTTGTAGTGAAGCCATTTGTCAAGAAGCCAAGCCAGGAATCTAGAATATCCTGTAAAAAAAACAAAGACAATGAAGTTCAAGCTGGACCATTCCCACATTCTACTCACTATAATGACTAATCAGTAGGGCTGACCACATTGGTATGGTTACTCAAATCTCGAACGAGTATCAATTCTTATGATTCGAGCCAAGTATGTGACTATTTTCAAGACAGCCTACTGAAATTACACGCTCTATGCCACTATAAGAATGCAGTTTATAATAAAATTATAGTTCCACCCAGCACGTTTTAGCAGCCCGATTGCGAACCACCGTAAATAGTATATTCCCGTATCATCGATGGCACTTTTTTCAGGGTAATAAATTGCTAATTATTGAACAATCATAATCATCATATATAGTTCGTAACTTCAACTTACATAATTCAACATCTTGATCCATGAACAATGCACCACTGCGGCGCCTTCCTCTGAAGTTTAGAACTACATAACATTGCCTGTTCAATATCTAGTCTCCTGGTAGAAATGAAGTAACTTTGTATACACAAACACAGATATGTCCCATCCATATATAGTAAGAATCCATTGATAATAAGGTTGTGTTTTCTTATCGACGGCAAGATGACCATCGAGCAATCAGCCTTCCTTAAGGCCAATCCATAGCCTACTTTTTTAATACTGCTGCAATGTAGGCAATGTTTCCGTGTAGATATACTAATATCGAAAGTTATAATCAAGCTTTAAAAGTATGCACAGAGGCCGTGCCAATATTGCGGTAACATTGTGCCAACAACCCGTCTGCACCAGACCATGAACATGTTAAGTTTATAGAGTTTATAATTGGTTTAGTGTTGGAGTATCCTTTGATTAGAGCGATGTTAAAGATGGGCTAACTAACTAATATAATGTTGTTCCTAAAATACCCTAAATACAAACCAATATTGCCATAAATTCTTACATGTTCACTGAAAGCCTCAATTATTTTATTAACGCTATTATAGATGGTTATATACTGTCGTGGACACAAAAATACGAAAATGGATGTTAATGTGATGCTACAATCTTCATGCATCCACATATTCAGCACTCTCACATTCCATAAATGAACATTCCACATTTCTATTAGCCTGCATAACATTTCAAAATTCAGTATATACCGATATGTTATAAAATACCGGTACATTACTTTATGCGGCATCTGGTTTGCTGATTGGGTCCTGCAGTCCTAAGAAATCCTTGTAAAACATGTCACAGGATGCACATGAAATGTCAAGTTATTGCTTGTGAGACATTATGCAACAGAGCACAATAAATCAGACTTCTATGATCAATACATTATCATAAAGTATCAAATGTACTACAATAATTATCGGCTTGCATGAGTTACCGATTAGCAGCGGGTCGATCAATTTCGTCTGTATAGGTGATATTACAGCCGTGTCACTATAATCATATAGTCAAATTCACTATATCGCATCAGCAGTTCATGATGGTCGAGAGTCGAGACTGTTGCTGTTTATTAAATATAGCACTCAAATACCAAGCTTCCTGCCCTTCCGGTACTCATGATAGAGACATCTCACAATCCACGCTGTTAACGTTTCCAATTAAGAACTAAACCATTACTGTGATAATTCGTCCCTCCGCCATTGCTACAAACGCTGATCAACTTGAATTACACGCGCATGCGCGATGCTTGCCAAATAGAAGAAGGCAGGCTTCTGGTTTTATGGTTGGATGAATTTGTAGCGACAGGCGTGTTCGACTCCATTATCGAAATAGCCGAGAGGATTGCTTACTGCGTTGTTCCGTGATTGGAATAGTCATGACAATCCCATCATGACGATTATCAAGTTCTGATGTCGGAAGATTTCACATGCATTTCGAGTATTTGCCCCTGATGTGGGTATTTTCCTCTCAGTAATGTCACAGTAAAATAAGCTACTGTGTCTCTGTATCGAACATTAAATCGAGCCTCTTTAGCACTGTGCGACCACAATGATCGATAGCCGGGCTTGTGAAATTCCACGCGATGGGAAAGTCATCACCATATCAACATTCACGGCTTCACTCCACTAGATTTCATTTGTATCATGAGTGTATTCAACACAACTTATTTAGCATTGACTGCAGAATAATGCACATTTGAGTTCATAGAAACGATTTTCCAGTAAGGACATCCAAATCAACTACTGTGTAGGTGGCATCCAGGCATCACACTATTATGGCATCCACTGGGATGGTCATTGGTAACTGGCATAGGCGCACTCTAAAAGTTACTTCGTCTGGGGGTCACTTGGAGTTACATAATTGGACGTCAATTTGTGACTCACTGAGCAAGTCCTCAGTCACTAAAAGTGGGACGTGGGACGATTGGGCACAATTGTGGACGTACCCGTAAGTCCGTGGGAGATCGGGTGTTTGCTGGGTAGAGAGTGACATTTAAGAGGTTTGATCGCAATTAATTATCTTCATGATGCCATCCATGTGATTTTATGGTAGTCAGTCTGTTTAGTCGATGTATAAAATTGGCTTGGCCAGAAAGAACGTGCTACCGTCGAGAGTAGTCGTTTACAGTCTTTCGCACCGAAGGCCGTGAGTTTAACCGACCACGCCAGCTCGAATTATATTCTTCTTTTTGACAATATCGAGACAAGAAGCGTTTCTGAGCGAACCAAGCACCTTGTTGTGCTGCCTTGCTCCTTGCCCACTGCCACCGGACGCATAGTCTACTCTGGCAACTACGAATACAATGCATGACGCAAGAAAACACCTTACAGCAACTATACCGGCCATACCTACCGAGAAAGCACTTCGTCAGCCCAGCCCCAAAAGTGTTGGTCTTGGGCTCCATATGGCGATAAGCCAAACTTCTGAAGGCTTCGCCCCAGACCCTACAGTTGGGCCTATGTATTTCGTACCTCAACATACCCCGAATCAATTCTAAATCATAATCTGTCAACCTACATACAATGCGCTTTCAGAATCGCCGCCGGTAGCAGACTCCTTGATCACCTAATCAGCAAGCTGCTGCTGTCGTGGTCATTGAAGCATAGAAGATTAGCCAATCAAGAGCCGTGGTTTCGTGATTACTAGTCTTCTCGCCGTTCTATGGTCGGTGGCACGCCCATTCTTCAGCAGCTACTTTCAAACGCTTTGCACGAAATCTTAACGGCGTCCTTGTGAGCTTCTTTTAGGCCTAATGTCGTTTTTTATCAATAATCTATAGAAAAAGACATTACAACGGAGGATTTGTAAGATTTTCCAAATTTTGGACAACCCTAATGCCTATCATACACAGGACTACAGACATTGAGTAATTTACCTTTTTTTGTTTGCCGTTGTCTATCTTTTCCTATTATATTGAATATTAAAGCCCCTCGTGATTTCTAACCATTGGTTAGGAAGTGAAGGGCTGTGATTCAAATGTATCAGCAACGATTTTGAATTTTTATCATAAGTGATTCTGATTCCGAAAATGTCACTCGGCAATGTAAACAGAAACACGCATCAAAATCCTAATCGTACAGCCTAGTGCTGGCACGCAGTTCTTCAATTGGCCAGCATTTGATCGACAACGCGTCTTGCGCCTCAAACTATTCAGACGACATGTTTTCAGTTTTATCCAAGGGTAGATCCATATTTCATTTAACAGCTTTGGAATCCACTTTTATCAAACTAAACAACCCGGTCCTTTTTCACCAGAAAGAATTTTTGTATAATCTTAAAATCTCACACTAGTCGTTGCTTAGCTGTTCGTCCGTATTTCTGTACATTTATTTTTCTTTGTTGCTGCATTGTCTCATTGTATTTGTATGTTATTCCTCACGGGCACTACTTCTTCAAGTAGCTTGTTGCTATAGACGCCGCATTGTTGCTATGGTTAAATTTCCATTCATATTATTTATAAATTTTTATTATTGCGTCACAATACGCCATTTGGTTTTGAATCCATCTCTGTTCTGTATCCGTTATCGTGTCGGTTGCTCTTGATAAGAGGCACGCGAAAAGTCCTTCGAGTCAATAAATATGAATTTACTGTTAAAAGCCGTGTTCAAGTTTTGTACCACCAATCTGTTATATAAGTGATATTGTGAAAAATCGTTGCGATGCTAGTGAAAAATGACCATATGATCTTCGTCCATATATTCAGCAGTTCCTCAGACAGGTATTTCACGCGATTGGTATGACGATTTCACACAATAAAATGATGCATACATATTCCAAAACTATACTTTTTACTGTTCGAATTCCAAAGTGTAGAAGGTGAACAGATTTGTCTACAAACCATTCAAGTAGAAGTTGAAGTAGTCTAACGTAAATCACCTGAGTGAGCAGTAAGCCTACTGGGATACTTTGAAAATGTAGAGAGTAAATACGAAAGTTTTCTCCGTCACTATAGCTGATCTAAGCGTGCTGCAAATGAGTTGAATGAAACAAAATGTATTTACCTATGCGTTGGATGAAGACATTAATTAAATCGAAAAAATAGGTTACCGATTTGTGAAAACTATAATTTTTGCTTAACAAGAAATGTCTTTAATGCGTATCACCCGATATGACTTCGCCCACTAATAGTAGCACGCGTACCACAGGTTTTGAACCACTGCCTTTAACCATGAAGCGGATCAAGAATGAATACCATGGGCGTGGGGGATCATGGCTGAAGTTGTTGTTGTTGTTGTTGGTATTGAGTTTTTAGTGCTCGGCAGCTATGGCCTTGTGCACCAGGTCTATTAGTTAAGTATTCATTATTCCATTATATCTCTCTTCCGGACAACAAAACGAATTCTATTGCCGAGGAAATCGTGGCGGGATGGGTCAGTATGTTATCTATCAAGAAAGGCACGCCGTGTTCCCGGGCTATGCCTTCCAGGTATTCCTGTTCGCATGAATATTTTGGGCAATGAATGAGGAAATGTTCAACCGTTTCTTGTCGTTGACAAGTACGACAAAGCCCATCTTCGTGGCTTCCAATTCGAAGTAGGTGGTTGGCAAGTCGGCAATGGGCTGTTTGTAGACGTACGAGGATTGACGATCGGATTCGTGACGATAGTGAGAAAACTGGGATTTCATTGTGCTGTGAGAAAATCCGCTTGAATTGGGAATCGTCCGTATGCTCCCTGAACTTTTCAAACCATTTCTCACGACAGTGTTTGGAGACTCGAACTTTGGCTTCCTTCAGCGACAAAGGGGTGGCTAGGATCTCGACGTCGGGGTAACTTGCAGCATGCTTGGCCAATTTGTCCGCCCGTTTGTTTGTTTGTTTCGGGGTATTCATGGTGTTTATCGACTACTATGATCATTTACACCAGGCCGATATTCTTCTTATTTTTCCGTATCTGCCGACTTATAGCACGGCCCACCTCTAAGCTTTTTGTAAGACACCGCTGACGCGGATGTGGTGGCGACTTATATTAACACGACACAAGAAACTCATAACAGCGCTGCTCACGGACACATACATATAACGGAACACAGACGATCTATATAACTCTTATACGATACACAGTGCTCAGTAAACTGTAACGAAGCTCCAAGCTAACCCCGCGCACACATACCCATCAGCCTAAACCTATCCCAGCAGCAGCCTTGTCATCTACAAGCGAGTACGGACTACCAATGGTGCAACATCACTCCCTAGGTGCTAGCGTAGCACCGTCAGTGACTAAGCCGTGCCCCAGCCAGAGACTCCGACCGGTACATCCAACTCAAGCCTAGTAATACAAACCCAACTACCTACCACTTCACGCCCTAACTGCCTAATACCACCACTACTTCACGCTGCTGCTCCCAACTACTGATACTTTACGCTACCAAACTCAGAGACATATTCACTCGCATCCATCTTCACAGCCACACTCTCAGCCAACTCTTTTTTTTCCGGCTCGCCGTATCCGCCGGCGTTCGGCGTTCGCCCTCTCTTAAATATAGGGCTGCCTCCCGCTCGGGGTCTCCATTACACAGTTTTGTTGTTTTTAATTTGATTTTTCAATTTTCCAACTAAGGGGTTCGACCGAGGTCGACTTCTGAATTCCGATACCTAAGTGTTGGAGGTTTACCTAGGCTCCGCCTCGCCACCTCATCCGCGTCAGCGGTGTCTTACAAAAGCCTAGAGGTGGGCCCTGCTATAAGTCGGCAGTTACGAAAAATAAGAAGAATATCGGCCTGGTGTAAATGACCATAGTAGTCGACAAACACCATGAATACCCAAAAAACAAACAAACAAACACTCTGTGATTGCTATGCCTCCTGTTCTTGTGTTCAATATATATTTTTCCTTCCTCTTTGCTCCGAAGAGGTAGCCTTCATTTGCGATTCGGTAGCTAGTTACTTTTTCTTTATTGTTAAGTAAATCATTGAGGTTTTGGAAAAGTGTATTTGCATCCAATTTGCTTCTATTGCCACTTTGGTATGCTTCGCCTCGAAGAGTTTTTTCGTCGCTAGGTATATTTCCTTGTGCGTTGCTTCTTTCCATTTTTCAATTTCCTATTCCATGTTTTCATACATTCCTATCATACTTCTCCATTCGTCTGTTAGTTCGGTTTTGTGTGGCATATTATTTGTGAAAAGATTTTTGTTCCATTTCCTTATAGTCGGTCCCAATAGGTATAATTCGTGGTGGTGCCAAAATTATGTTGGTTCGTCCAATTTCGCCAGTATTCCAATTTTTTCCAGTTTACATGTTTTAGTTTTTGCCTCTAGATGTGGTATTTCCATCTCTCCTTCTTTTTTTTGTTTGGTCAGTTTCTTTCTAGCTATTATTTCAATCTTTTCAGGCTGCCACACAAAGTTGAAGTACAGTTTGTTCAGAGTCGCTATCATCTTGTTGCTGAGTGTGCTTGTCTTCGCTTGGTGTATGATCTTAGGCGTTAGCACGGTGTTGAGTATTAGCTGTTTGCCATACCAGCTGAGGTCTCTTTTACTGTAGTCATATAGTTTCCTTCTTATTGTTTGCGTAGTTTTGGACCAGATTTCTTCTTTTTGGTTTTCTCCGGTGTACTGTAAATACTTTTATTCCTGGCTTAATTTGATTTTTCAGGTTTTCGCTCGCCTTTTCGCTCTCAGCCAACTCCCAACTCAACTCAGTCAACATGCGGTCTCCAGCCATACCACGCGCAACAATATTCTAAACGGCAAATACAGAACATTCTGGAAACCTCGGGTTTCCAGTTTCCACGTACAATTTAGCCGATTTTATATAGGTTCATTACCGCGAAAACGGGAGATTTTGGTCAAAATGGCCCCATGGGTGATCTCAACAACAAGAGCCAATTTGAAAAAACTAAGGTCATATTCGGAATCAGTGCCCTTCAGAACCCCCAAAACCACTCTTACTCGGTCTGCCTATAAATATGTGTTGACCAGTGTTATAGTTCCAGGCATCCTTGCTTCATTATCTGCTAGGGATGGTGTGAACCTCTGAAAGGTTCTGGTTCGTGTGAACGCGAACCTTTTTGAAAGGTTCTGTGTGAACGCGAACGTGAACCTCGTGACGTCACGTGACGTCATATTGCTAATTGCAACCCTATCTTTCAATGAAGTGATAGCCTATATTAATGTACACGATACCTAGCGACGACTCGGGCCACATAATGTCACAATGCTGAAGTACATTTTGGCGTTTTAAACGTCGCTAAATATATCAACTGAGGCAATCAAATGATATATAATACTCCCATAAAATCAATATCATCCGTCGCCCTGCCAATAATTTCGAAGAGGAGTTGCCGGGGAATTGACCAGACCAGGCAATGTATTCGGTGTACGAGTATTGCCTCATTGATATTGGGCAGAGTGTAAAACGGGTTTTTATACTTGCTACCGATATTAGGCTACCCCAAAAGTTATACAGCTGTAGCCAACACCTCAATCGCACGGATTTGGTTTTAACGATACAGTAAACATATGAAGTGAAGATAGAGCCCGTACGCTAGCTAGATTTGTTACATCAAAAACGATATCAATCTCATTGATTGGTTAAATAAGCATCATTCGCTCTGTACATGTTATGTATGTCGCTCGTGATGTTGTGTGATTGCGGGTCAGCTCACAGCGGAGAGTCACTAAATATTCACAAACGGAAACTTGGATATTTCGAGCAAAATTTTTGTAACAAATCAAGTAAAATCTTTGAGATTGTCAAAGTGCGTGCTCGGCGTTTTGAGTTTGTTTTTTTATGCTGCCGGCGTCATTCATAGAGTGGCCCGCAGTTGAAATGCAGTAAATCCGAACCAAAGGTGTCATTATGAAGTGAAAATTGTAATATATGAAAAAGGTTCACAGTGCAGAACCTACCAAGGTTCTGTTGTGAACGCGAACCTCCAAATTCTCGAGGTTCGCACACAGAACGCGAACGTGAACCTCGCGTTCACACCATCCCTATTATCTGCCTTATGCATGATGATAGAATGAATATGTGAAGAGCACATGGGGATATGGATTTGAATCTTGTACATCCTAAACTGTTGATGATAATTAACGATAATGTTTTGATAATATGCAATCCATAGACATATCGTCAAACTGATTATTCTACTCTGGCCGGATATGAAATCAAACATCCCAAAAACGCTGTCGGTGGATGGCGCTGTTGTGCAGCATGCAGAGTGCAGTAAAGTATATGTAAAGCTGCGTCACCAACAGAGATGAGCATTGAGCATGGATTAGGATTAGGAATTGAAAATCAGAATTTGTGAAATTTTGTCGGATTTGGATTGGATTAGGATAAGAGATTTTTTCTAAACGGATTAGGATTTCGATTGGATTTACCGATTTTCTGGGATATTGATCATGGCGAATGGCGACACACTTTATTATGATCAGTTATTAATGTACTTATGGTACATTACAGTCTGGTACACTCGGTGCCAATGAACATGAGAGGTGCAGCTCAATGCTAAGTTATCTCAAATCTAGAGAATCGTTGGTTGTGAAAGAAAAAATTCCACTTCCTGCCTTGCATAAATTAGCATTTTTTCTGAATTTCAAAGTGTGAATCGGATTAGGATTGGACAATGGACATGGACATGAATTTATAAAAGTTCTGGATTAGAATTTGGATTAGGATTTGATGTTTCGGATTTGGATTGGATTAGGACATAGAAATTCCAAATCCGCTCATCTCTGGTCACCAACACGGGCCCGCCCGGTCACATTTCGATGCCTGCAACCTGGTTTGAGATTCCTGTAGTACAGGGCCGGGCAACATACGGCCCGCGGGCCGGATCCGGCCCGCGACGGCATTTTGTCCGGCCCGCGGGCAGCTTCCCGTCTTACATGATAATGTAGCCCGCGGTCGATCAGTCTGCCGCTATTCCCCACTACTTGCTTACTACGTCAAATTTTAGTGACTGTATGTTTATGTATCCGTGTGTGCGCACTGCCCAGCGTGCCAGAGTGAAGCTTACGGGTAAGTTCGTCGAAGCGAGAAGACTTGCATTGTCAGCATTTACTATGTACTTAACCCTAATGTTGTTTGTGGTAATCATGGTGTTTGTCGACTGCAATGGTCATTTACGCCAAGCCGATATTTCTTATTTTTGATTCCGTAACTGCCAACTGGTAGCACGGCACACGTCCAGGCTTTTGTGAGACACCGCTTAATAGTTATGCCGATGAGATGGCGAGGAGGAGCCTAGATAAACCTCCAACACTTAAGTAGCAATTCTGGAGTCGAACTCGAACCCGTAACACATTGGGTTTTGTAGCTGTGGATTATACCACTACACTATCTTTCCGCCTACTGAACCCTAATGAATTGATATCTTGGTAAATTCGGGGTACCGGGCTTATCGAACATCTTAAATTCTTATTTAAGGATTGCACCTTGTGTTGATTCATCAGAGAGAAGCAGACATGGCGGTTCATGTATGACAGTGGTTCTCAAACTGAGGGGGTGCGTGAAAGCATCTGAAGGGGCGCGAAGTCACAGTTACCTGAAAAATTTTTCGCGCTTCGCGCGATTTACCTCAAGCTCACTCTATCAATTGTCCAAATTTCATGTTTTAGAATTCTCTCATCAATAGCCATGCATAACCTTTAAACGCAATCAAACTATCCGTTGGGATGGCTAGCATTCTGATTCACCTCTTTAATATTTGTGATATCACGATAAGGGGGCGCGGAATCTTCCACTATCAAAAAAGGGGGCGTATTTAAAAAGGTTTGAGAACCACTGCTGTATGACAATGCTGTTCTCAAATCAACATTCGCTTCGTCATTATCAGCGAGAAATTGCTTTGAAATAATATTGCTTCGTTAAAATACATTATTTAAATACGATTTATTCCATGTATATGTGAATAAATGGGCAAATAATGTATCGATTCAGCAATCCGGCCCGCCAAGTACTTAATTTTCCTATATCCGGCCCGCCGACTGGATAAGTTACCCACCCCTGCTGTAGTAGCATTCTGAAATGCTGAAATTGATTTCAGTTTGAAAATATTATTGTTGTTGTTGTTCAAACAAGGCTATTCTGCTGTGCCCAACAATTACTGCGGAGCATGGACCAGAGCCGGATTGGATATCCGGCCAGACTTTTTCAATTTTGGCAGGACCGAATCGGAGCCGGATCAGTACTTTTTTGATAAGGCCAGAATATTTATGGATAAGCATGACGTTTGTAACTTAATAACTACCAACCAACAACACGCAAGTAACCGCCAAGCCAGTGCAAAAAGAAACGAACCATATTTTTAAATTCACGGATCCACCGTACCGTGTTTGGCCGGATTTCCGGAAGGACTTTTTGATTTTTGGCCGGAGCAGGATCGGAGCCAGATCAGTACTTTTACCTCATACGGCCGGAGCCGGATCGGAGCCGGACCAGAGAATTGGCAAACCGGATCGGAGCCAGACCAGAGAATTTGTCGATCCGCTTCGCACTACCTACAATTTTTATCTATTCATCTCTAACCGATTCCACTTCGGCGACGGTAATAGTATTCCAGGAATGATGAATTAGCTGATATGAATGGGCATATTCCCTTGTCGTGCAATGGCCCAGACACTGTCACGACCGGGACGCTTAGTGGCGAGATAGCGCAGTGGTAGCATAATCCACAGCTGCAACACCAATGGGTTGCGGGTTCGAGTACGACCGAGGTTGACTCTAGAATTCCTACCTAAGTGTTGGAGGTTTATCCAGGTTCCTCTTCGCCATACATCCGTGTAAGCGGTGTCGTATAAAAAGCCTATAGAAGTGAGCCGTTCTACAGGTCTGCAGCTACGCAATAAAATGAAGTGAATTGGCCTGGTCTAAATGACCATAGTAGTCGACAAACACCATGATACCACAATCGAGCAAACTATTTTGATAGTAAATGGAGTGACCCGTGTGTACCAGGGCTTTCGCGTCATTAAATAAGACAGAATTTCAGTATTTATTTATTCGCTAATGCTGCAAATCAAAGCGTGATCTTATCGATTGATTTATCGATCGTTTTCGGAATGCGTGTTTGTTTGCCCTCTTGGAACTATAGGCAAAGTTTTCACAGCTAAACACAATAAGTCATCAGCTCATGACTCATCAAACATGCAATACATCAGAACCAATACGACAGAACCAAGCTTGGAACGTCACCACTAGGGCTGGGCAAAATCGAGTACCTGAGTGATTCGATTCTGAATCACGTAATATGCTTCGAGTCGAGTCGAGTAACCGAGTATCACCGTTTATGACGTCATACCAGAATGTAAAACGCAAAAGTTCAAATATGTACAGTTAATGCCACCACAAAGATTATAATGCCTGTAATCCATCTCATAAATGATACTTTGGTATTTTTCCGACCATAACGATTTCATTCCACGTGGTGACAATGTTGTGGGATAATCGTGACTTCGGAAATGTGTTGTTATGTCCAGTAACCTTCGTAGCTTTGTACTATATGTTTCGTATGCTACGATACCGCCAATCAAGGTTTCAAGAATTCAACAGCGAAAATTAGTATGGACACTATAATTCTCGTTGCTAAATTAACTCTCAGTGGCGAGGAGCGTATAATGTCAGTACTCGAAACAATCGTCTTTTACTACTCGACTCGAATCATTAAAATTAATACTCGATTCAGATTCGAGTACTCGAATCATTATGCCCAGCCCTAGTCACAACACCGCATAATCTGAGTGAGTAGTTAGCAGAGCATCGAATTCGATTTCCATTGCCGCAGGCGCGAAGTGTTGACCTAGGGAAGGCACACGCCCGGCAAGAGTTGGCCTAAGTAGATCAATAAATCAAAATATCTGTAGAAAAGTGACTTAGTTGTTTGCTTTTCACTTGCACAACTTAGATAAGACATAAGCAGCGGTATAGTCAATAAAGTTGTCATCGTCGGTACTCAAGTAGTATTAGAGTAGCGATTCACAAGTAAGTATTTTAGGCCTAGATTTTCCTAAAAAGCGGAAAGCAGTCAAGTAGAAGAATAAGTAGTCTAAATCATAACCTTCTGCGAAAGTATTTAAAGTAGGCAAAAGCTATTCAAGGTACCTCGAAAAGTTGCAGAATTTCGTTACTGAGCTCCTCTGGGACTAGGACAAAATTGTTTAACAGCCTGCTTCCTGAATGATGCGACGCTTAATTCGGACACTCTTGTTCCGCTCACTTTTGGTCGAGTTAAGCGTGGAAACGGCTGTGTCAGAATTATTCAATTGTTTGTTTCGGGGCCATACCTAAAGGCACACAATGCTAGAAAAACTGGATGCTGGCTAATTAATGGATTATAGCTGCGCTGCATTGCAGTAAGCGGCACTGATAAAACGCACACTAGTTATGCCATCATGTCAGTTGCATCTAGGGTTGTAATTGAAACAAATGGTTGTTCAACAAACTTTGTCTAAAACATGTTTAAACAGTGTTTTAAACATTATCTATTAATTTTTTTTTTAGTTGTATGATTATGCCATAATTGTATAAATACTTTAAAAAACGATACTGTATGAGCCCAAGGACGATTGCCATCCGATATAACTGTCGTAAATGATATGGGATGATATGGTTGGAACCCTCGAAATTGTCGGTTAAACAGCTATAGTACATAGATACAGAACATTGATACGGATGAATGTTCTGATGATGATAACCGCCGACCGTAAAACATGCTGCATGACGATGTAGTCCTGGTTACAGATATTTTGGTCCGTATATGAAAGGTGTTGGAAGTAATGATGGTGTGAACCTCTGTAAGGTTCAAGTTCATGTGAACGCGAACCTTTTTGAAAGGTCCTGTGTGAACGCGAACGTGAACCTCATGACGCCACGTGACGTCCTATTGCTAATCCCAACCCTATCTTTCAATGAAGTAATAGCCTATATTAATGTGCACGATACCCAGCGACGACTCGGGCCACATAATGCCACAATGCTGAAGTACATATTGGCGTTTTAGGTCGCTAAATGTATCAACCTATAGGCAATCAGATGATACAATACTCCCATAAACTCAATATCATCCGTCGCTTTCCCAACAATTTCGACGAGAACTTATCCAGGGAATATAAGCTTACGCCTTAACGGTCTTGGCCATACCGGACAATGTATTCGGCGTCATAGTGTTGCTGCATTGATATTGAACAGAGTGTAAAACAGGTTTCTATAGGCCTACTTGCTACCGATATTAGACTGCCCCACAAGTTATACGGCGGTAGCCAATACCTCAATCGCACGGATTTGGTTTCAATGATACAGTTAACATATGAAGTCAAGATTGACCCCGTACGCCTGCTAGGTTTGTTACATCAAAAAACGATATCAATCTCATTGATTGGTTGAATAAGCATATCATTCGCTGACTACATGTAGTGTATTTTGCTCTTGATGTTGTGTGATTGCGGGAGAGTCACTAAATATTCACAAACGGAAAGCTGGATATTTCGAGTAAACTTTTGTAACGAAGCAAGTAAAATTTTTAGGATTGTCAAGGTGCCTGCTCGTTTTGTGTTGATTTTTCTATACATAGAGTAACCCACAGTTAAAATGCAATAAATTCGAACCAAAGATGTCATAATGAAATGAAAATTGTAATATATGAAAAAAGTTCCACAGTGCAGAACCTACCAAGGTTCTGTTGTGAACGCGAACCTCCAAATTTCCGAGGTTCACACACAGAACGCGAACGTGAACCTCACCTTCACACCATCCCTAGTTGGAAGCTTATTTAGTCAAAGGACCTATATTTACCCTATCTTTGCAATTGGTAATGTCAATCCGCTACAACGTCACAATTGAATATTCGTGACGCCATGACTGAAAAAAAGCAAAAATAAAACAAACAATAAATACTTGTTTTAAACAGGGGCCTTGTTTTAAACATGTTAGTCTTAAATAGATTTTTGTTTCAAATGCATCCCTATAGTTGCACCGACCAATAATGCGATGCGAATGGAATCTACTCTATACTGTATTGCTGTTTAACAGACACATATTAAAGGTCAAAATCGAACAGTAATGCATCGAACAAAGTTTTTTTCTGGGTTCTCACTTGGTGGAGCGGGTTTAGTGAGCCGTGGACCCCATCTCATCCGTGTAAGCAGTGTCTTATAAGAGCTTAGAAGAAGGCCGTGCTACAAGTCGGGAGCTACGGAATAAAAACATGTCGAAAAATTGGCCCGTTGTAAATGACCATATAGTAGTCAACAAACACCATGAATACTACAAACAACAACAACAACAACAACAACACACGTATAAAGGGTTAAAATCTAACAGTACAATTCGTCGAATACAGTTTTTTCCTGAGTTCTCACATGGAGGGGTGGATTTAGTTTTGAAATTGAAATCACGCGAGTCTGATCTCTATGTTTTTCGAGATACATTACCGGTCTCTCCTTGCTGGACTTCCCTAATGACACAGACGCGTGGACGCTCATGTTTCATAAAATCCTATCACAATGACCGAAAGTAGTATTGCGGCACTACAACTAAAATATTGGATCATCAGATTCATCACACGACTATTTACGCTTCCGAAAGCCTTGGCAATAAAGAGAATTCTTTTGAAAATAACTTGTGAGCAGAATGTAATCGTGTATTCGAAGATTTATTGAGCAAATTGATGGTAGTCAAGTACCCGACGGATGCATCGCTACAGTGACATATAAGTATGCCATTGATAGATACACGTCCAACCATATGCATCAAATGATTTATATCTAGAACCGGGATTCGTGGTCCCGGAGATTAACATTTATTGGTATAAGATGAATAGGATGCGCCAAATTGGGTGTAGCCTAATAATTTTTTTGCCCCGTCATGCGACAGGCGCGTATGACGTCACGCGGTGGTGAAGATGATGATATTTGCTCAGTTTGCTCAGTGTAGTACGGTAAACATATTTATTAAGATTCGTAGCAATAAATTGCGGCAAAGGAGCATCAAGAATGTTTACTCTCCATATCAAAATCAAGCGAGACGTGCTAACTTTGAAACACTTAACGTTTTACCTGCGAATAGCTCAGTAAGGAACAATTGCTGCGGCACCGACGTGGGCCTATTAGCAATTTGGTTAATCAGCATTGAAAACTAGTGGAATTTTCATCCCCTTGCAATGATATGTGATGAGTAAACTTTTGATTCGGTGGAAGGAGCGCTATATGATAGTGAAGGATTTTAGATATAGATGCTGGTGTGTCCGATATAATTTGATGGATTCAAAATTATGCGAGTTTGATTTATAAGTACCTAATTACATTTTTGTTTGGATTACTTTATCAATTGCTAGTTTCCAGTGTTGGGATGACTCGAGTCATGACTTGACGCGAGTCAGACTCGAGTCGGACTCGAGTCAGCTTTTTCGTATGACTTGACTTGAATCGAGTCACTTTGCTAAAATGACTTGACTTGACTTGACTCGGCCTATCAGAAATGTGGATTGACTCGTGACTCGGAGCAAAATTCACGAGTCAATTTCAAGTCATCAAGTAGTCGGTGTCAATCAAAATCTCTGTATATTGCATATGTTCGAACTGTTCGCCAAACGCTGGGGAACCCGTGAGAGCGACCAATCATTCAATTCATACTGAACCTCCCTTGTTCTCTCACAAATAAATTGACCGCAAACGAAGTGATCGAAGCTTACAGCTTACGTTGTCGTAAACTAGCACAGTAAAGAAATTCTGTTCTCTGTTTGTACCTTAACCAAACCTATTGTTTTATTGAAACTGAATTCTAATATAGTTTATATAGCCTTCAATCATTGGCCCAGGCTCGAATTGTATCATATCGATTTGTGAATGCGTAATGTATTACATTTTATCAATTCGTATCTATTCTCTATCTGGGCTGGTAACAATAAACAGAGGTTTAGCAGTCCTACTTATATGTGAGCGATACAGCGCCTTCTTGCGTATATATTTAACTTTATATTCGTCCATCGGTTCAAAATCAATGACCACTCAACCTGTATTTCAGACAGCTAGTTAAATGCAATGACTTAATCATGCCTCATACTTCGAAAAGGCAACTTGACTTGAATTGTGACTTGACTCTTGACTTGACTCGACTTGACTCGACTTGACTCGACTTGACTCGACTTGACTCGACTTGACTCGACTTGACTCGACTTGACTCGACTTGACTCGACTTGACTCGACTTGACTCGAGTCACCTCCAAAAATCGAGTGACTTGACTTGACTCGAGTCACCTTTGAAAATCGATTGACTTAACTTGACTCGAGTCAAAATATGCAATGACTCGAAATGACTCGTGACTCGAAGGTAGTGACGTGATCCCAACACTGCTAGTTTCATATAGCGTTGTTTGCTGCGTAGACATCATGGTAGACAGCTTACAGTTACCGCTTGCGTTATTATTTTGCCTTCTTCCCCATTATTCCAAATTGATTGCCTCTCCTCAGTCTCGATATAATACCTTATGTATTAGCCCAGGGGTTCTCAGTCCTTTCTTGGCCGTGGCCCATTTTCCGGTTTGAAAATGTGCTGTGGCCCACCTCTAATCTTAAAGTCATTAATCCTGTTCAATGCGTGGTAATAGACGGCGCCGATATGCCTATTTCTCTAAAATATGCGCATTTTTCTCCTTATTTACTGATGAAATAGAAATATATACATGTCGTGGCATGAAGTCGCACGAAGCGCGACGAAAATTTTCAAGTTGAATGAATATGTTCCAACAAACGACCAACGAAATTATCTTGGGCCCCTTCTAGCTCCCCCAATTGGTGGTTTGGGTGCGGCAGTTACGGCTTTTGGTAGATCATATGCTAAAACTTCTGAGGATTTTATGATCGTCCGCTGCTCCATTCGCTTCGCGAAACACAATGATCGAATTCCTGCATACAGTGTGTGATTTGGATTTTAGTTCCACTATTGAGGGGAATAGTATAATCATTATGGGTCGGTTCAAACAATTCATTGGTGAATGGGGTACTACAGAGGAGTGGAGAAAGATTTTGTTATTATGCATGCTGTACAATGTACATTGTATGTCACGTGCTGAACCAACTGAAGTTGTGATGTCGGAATATTCAATCCAGTGATACTATCAATTCATGTGACTCAAACTCCAAATACTAATGCGCTCCGCTGAATCCGCAATCCATTACTCTTCGCTGCGGAGGTGCAGTATATCTCCACCAGAAGTTGCTAATAATTTGCAATTATAGCCATTTTTAACTTGCAATAATACGACCTGGCGAAGTGCAGTAAATCTATACATCAATTACACTTCATTCCGAGTTTATTGCACACCCTTTCAACGACATATGACCCTACTTGGATACTTCAGCATTACCTCCCAGGTATTATATACGTGAAATTATTTTAGTTCCTGTTAGCCATAGGTAGTCATAGCCAGAGGAAAAAGCCGCCATTTCTGCCTCCCATTTTCGACTTGAAATGCTGACTCCATACGTACCACTACGTCTCATCAGAGTCGGATGAAAAGCTTTCTGTAGCCTACTTACATTATTTCTAAAATTTTCCAAATAACTCTCTGGCCCACCTCAAATGCTGTTGTGGCCCGGCAGTGGGCCATGGCCCACCCTTTGAGAACCCCTGTATTAGCCCTAATGCACAAACACCATAACGATGAAAATAATATAGTGTTTTAATTCCACGATCAGATCTACTTTTTTCAGCGTTCCGGGTAATCAAGGATGCATCCTAACTCCCTGACTTTTGGGATTGATAGGGATCTTGAATATATCACGTGTGATGTACATTAATCGTGTGTTCAGATTGTACGATTCAGATACACACTGGTATCATTGGCATAACAGCAAGAATATTGTAAAGATAAATAGCGGACAGAGCGTGATAGGGCAGAATGTCGGATGTCACTCAATCAACATCTAAGGTATGCTGTAGACCGCGAAACCATGCAGCCGAAATCGAGTATATTAAACTCTCGTTATAGCCATCCACAGCCGAACGGAAAAATGGACCTCCGCCCTTACCACCAAAACCGAAAATCAGAGGGCTGTCAGGCAAGTCTGCTTATTTCAAAAAGTTTCAAGAACTTCGCATGGGAATTGAACCTTAATTGCTTGCTAATAACTCATCCTTACAGAAATTTTTGCATACACAATAAGTTTTGATTTGTTCAACATCTGGGTTCGACCTCATGTAGATATTTCGTTGATGTAATGGGAATGCTTTCCTCGTAATCAACACTAATACTCCCAATCATGTTGAATCTTTATATTGTCAATCGTGTACATTCAAGTTCCCGTTCCAATATTATATTTTTTGAATCCCCGTTTGACAATATATTCAATTGGTTGCGCAAATATGTGAAAATATATGCAGCATGTTATTCTCGTTTATGGTCACTCTTTACTTCACGAGAAAACCTGCGACAGCAGTTCTTCATCGATGAATAGTAGGGCAAATTTCTGTTGCACTAAAAACGCGAGAGAGCTGCACTTCATTTTAGCAAAAGTTGCAGTAAGAAGTTGCATTTATATTTTATTTGAATTATTGGCGAGACCGCAGAAAAATACATTATTTGCAAGTACTCAGCAAGGAAATAATAATACAAGTACCAAGCCAAAAGTCACGCAGCAAATCGGTAACCTATAAAACAACTCAAGTACCGCACCCCAAGCCCCAAGGGATTGCAAAACTAAGCGTTGGTGAATTTTTCAAAATGAATAGCATGGAAATGGGGGACCAAGTGAAAATATAATTTAAATAAATTTAAATAAAAGGCCTTTAAACGACAGTTGACCAATCAATCGCTCTACTTACAGCTAGTTCGGGCACAGTCGTGCTTGGCTGGAGTTGTTGAATTTCTAGCTTGAACCATTGCGTCAAATATAACATTGAGATGCAGCTAATCCATCGCATAGCTCTTTGTTAAGCAAACCAAAGAGAAAACCATACTTGAATCAGTCTATAGCGGCTTTTTAAATCACACCTTTGCATTTCGCGCAATACTTGATAAAGGTTGCAGTAAAATATTGCATGAAAAAATGAAAAAAATAAAGTGAAAAAAGTGTCAATGTAAAATTTCTACAAACAGCTTAAAACATCGTACTACAAAAATTCCGAGTATTTAGGAGGCTAAATTCCGAGTATTTAGGAGGCTCCCGGAAGCGGGAAAAAGTTGCAAAAGTTGGAAAAGCCTGCCCCAGTACTGGAGCGATTTTTTAACATGTCAAAAAAGTCAAAATTAGGTCAAAATTGTAACGTTAGGTCAAAAAATGTTTAAATTGTTTACAAAGTTCAAACTTTTTGCAACCTGCATTGCGTTTGTATCGTAGATTTTGCACTTTCGGTGAACTTATCATTTGACATTATACAGCTTGTAGCCTACGTTATAGGCCTACCGCGGTAGACAGCCCACTGTCTGCTTATTTTGAATAGGGGCGGGCACTATGATACGATAAATCGAATCTGAATCGAGTAATAATTCTAATGATTCGAGTCGAGTAGTAAAGTACAATTTTTTGAGTTCTTAAATTATACGCACCTCGCAACTAAAAGTTAATATACTATCGAGAATTATAGTTTCGATACTATATTCCACAGAGGAAGCCTTGAAACCTTGATTGGCCGTGTTGCAGCATGCCAAACAACGTACAAAGCTACGAACGTTACTGGAAACGTTACTGAAAATAATACATGTCCGAAGTCATGATAATCCCAAAACATTGTAAAGAAGTGCAATGAAATAGGTATGGTCGAAAAAATACCAAAAGTATCTCTAACTGTGATGGATAACAGGCATTATGTTCTTTGTGGTGGCGTAAATGGCACATATTTGAACTTAGACACAGTACATTCAATTGAGACGTCTTAACGAGTGATACTCGATTACTCGACTCGACTAAATTTTGCGCAGTCCTAATTGTGAATCATGAACATTTAAATGAAACAAATAGGTTGACATGGTGTTATAATCAACGTATCGAAATATCCTAACTGAGACAAGGCTGCGTGTGGATTGCATAGATCTTATATCAAGAAGCGCATGATGAAAAATTGTGATGTAAGCACCATTGCCAGAATGAAGCTACACGGTTTGTAACCAGCAGTGTACGCACAACGTCAGTGTTTTCAGCCAACAACTGCTGCTGTTGAACGTTATTCTCCATTCTTAGTAAGGACAGACACTCTCTACGCGAGAATGTAGGAAAGTATCTTTCGTTGTACTGCAAAATATTTTAATTATATCTACCGTAATGCGTAATTTAAATGCTGGCATTCTTCATATGACCAGATTTCGTTAAAATAAAGTTTTTTTCATGTAAAATTTTGTCAGTTTTTGATGCAAAAAATTTTGATGAGTATAAGTAGTAAAATTCCAACATTTTGAGGGAAAACACCTAATTTGCATACGCTAGGTCACATTTGGTCAAAATCTTCCATCTTTAGGTAAAAAACGCCCTACTAATTACTGATCACTAAATAGTTACCACACTAATTATATTATTGTATTATATATACTATTGATAAGCGTTCATATCCAACCAATGCTTATATTGTTTCGTACATTTCAATCATCTAAAATTATTGACATTTTTGTTATTCAGTTTCGATCAATTCACCGGACACCAATTCATCGCAGTCACAGGTATAGGATCAATTATTGTTTTTTTCTTCGACCTATATAATATTATAGATTGGCGTTTATTCGGAATATGTATAAGAAGTAGTTTTGTACGCAACTTTTATTTTGAATGGGATATTATTTTGATGAAGAGCTATGCTGAAATAATGCAGTAATCGTAATTTTATCATATGCATATTCGTTGGGCGCATTAGTATCTATATTTATGGAAATTCTACTTAGATTGTAAATGCCAACTACGAATCTCGGATAAACTGGAGATACAAATCACAACTTCGTATTTTTGTCACAAGATTTAATTTCAAATTGGGTACCTCCACACAAAAAAAACAAAAACATGTGATTGTGAAAATCATCCTGAAACCATGTAATATGCTGATGTCATAGCACAATGCCGAATGTATGCAATGTCGGAGCAGACAGATGAGTCAGCTAAATTGACTGCATTGACTACGTGCATTTCCTGTATTAGCGTACGGATAGCGAGTTTTTCTTATCCAATACAAACGTTTTTCTCAATGTTTATATCTGGTTACTTATTGCATTCTTATGATGCGGTAGCTTTCCACCGCAGTCATCCCGGTAATAACAATTTATTACTTTTGAGGCTTCGCGTGTGCAAATATTTATTAAAAGCAAACAGTCAACCTGTACAATAGTGTATAGCTTGGTGATAGCACACGTGCATCTTATATTCTTGGAATGGCGAGGCGAATAAATTATGAGGTGTGTCATGACGTCGGACCAATGGTGTAATTTTTTGCCACGAAATAATGTGCCGACATGTGAAGACACCACTAACAGTTGGGTAATCCATGTTCTCCCAATCACAGTTAGTAACTCCATTCAGGCAATTTAAATTGGAGGATATTATCAGGGATAACCTAATCGGAATTTAGTCTCATATCCAGCATACCATTTGGATAGAATGATCATAGGTATGTGATTGGCCAGTGTGTGGTATGTATCACACCGGTGATTAACCTAACTGATTGCCTTTGGCTCTTGCTTGCAAGCAATAAATATCTTTATTTTTGGTTCCATCCTAATTTAAAGTCCATGCGCATCATCAATATTTTCCATCGAATAGGAAAAGTGACATTTGAATCAAAATTGTATCAACTGTTCTTCGGGTCCATGCTCGCATCGCAGTAGCGCATCCTTTATTCGTCCTATCTGCCGCATGCAATAGGTGATTTATTCAATGCAAGCCTAAGCTGATCGCTGATGGTAGGTTCACAACGATGTGATTTATCCTGGAACTAATGATAGTCTTCAGTTTCAGCCGCCGAGGGCGTTCGTTGATCCAATCTGGAACCATCCGCCCGCGTCTTCAAATTATTCCCAACCAGGTGATGTTTACAACATTAACTCATTTCGATGTCGTCATATTCGATTAGTGACATTGTGCGGTTGATATGGCTATTACTCCAAATCTGAGGTGGTCAGTAACGAAGTACTTCTACGTTTTTGGATTGGTCAAGTAGGTTTAGCTCACTTGCCGTACTTACCTAAATAGTTCTATTCATGAATAACTGCAATTCTACTTAACACCATTTTAGGCAGAACTTATTCAGACTTTGGATTTCGCCTATAGTAGAAAATAGTTCTAGGTACATTTCCATCAAGTTTACGAGTGAACTTGTCACTATGGCTTGGTTACAAAACCCTATATCCCAGTAGCTGAAAATTGAAACAATTTCAAGTGTCATTGATCATTTTGCGTTAGTCGAAGAAGCACCTGGTAATTTAGAAAGCAGCCGCACCTTCGATTGACAACGAAAAGTATTCAATCCTCTACCAAATTAACTTTTCGCAACTATGTAGTCGAGTAGCTTTTCTACTTCAATTTGAAATAATTTTGACGTGCTTTAATCCCGTTTCAGAAATGATTGACTGGCAAGTATAACTCAGTTAATGATACGAATTTCATAGCAAACGCAAATAGTGATTAGCCTTGACCTTTATTAATGACATATAAATATATATTCGCACTTCTTTCGCACGACATCTAGGGTTGCATTTAAAGCAAATGATTGTTTAAAACACTTTGTTTAAAACTTGTTTTAAACTGTGTTTTAAACAATGGCCTTTTTGATTTTTTTTCTTCAAGTTGGTGAATTATGCCATAATTGTTTAATTTAAATGCTTACAAAAAGATATGTTTTATGAGCATGTGGACAACTACCGCCATATATTGTCGGCGTATACGATATGGGATGGTCGGAACCCTCACAGTAGTCGGTTCAACGGCTATAGTATACGCAGATATTTCGTCAAATAAGGTATATTTACCCTGTATTTTCAATTGTCAATGCCAATTCACTATGGCGGCACAATTGAATATTCATGACGTCATGGCTTGAAAATGTTTTAAACAAGGACCTTGTTTTATGCATGTTTGTTTTGAATTTATTTTTTAAAATGCAACCCTAGGCATATCTCTACCGAAAAAAAGGATATTTTAACCTTCCTTGCTAGTTGGCAGCCTTTTTACGAAGTGATCTGGCTTTCGGTGAAGTCAGTTACAACCCCGTATTTAATGTTATACTAAACAGTGCGACCGAATTACAGTGTTAATACTATGCTTTTTATCTAATCGTTGTATGATTTTTGTTCTGTCCGAGTTGTGTCTTCCAACAGCTATGTTTTAAAATATATGCTGACCAGGAATGATGTTCTATTCAGATAAAGCCCCCACAAGTCCAATACCGCCTCGCAGTCCCAGACATACCAGCATACCAGCATCCGACTGTTTTTACGAGCCAGGTATTATCACTTTAATACTTTACAACGAAACCGTTGTGACACTGTCATACAAACAGAAACACCGAAGCGAAAACAAAAGGTCGACTCTTACGAAAATTGGAACGTTTCTTCAGGGATAAAAGGTATCGTGCCGATCTAGTCTTTTCCATTCATAGTGATGGACTTACCAGACTAAAGCTCTATCGCCGATATTATCTAGCAATCGTGTAGCCACACTTCTCAGTATGGCGTCAAAACTGGATACGCATAAGTCAGATCACTACAAGACAGACGCTGCTAGGTGATTTGCCAAAATCAATATATCCGCCTCTATATGACCCATGACGTCTGATCGATTTTAGACGTACGCCCATCACATCAACTGTCTCACTGCAATTACCTTTTCTGTACGGGTTGCGCCTACAAAAGTAGAGTAAACCAGAAGTAGATACTTCTCTTCGGTAGCGCACGTTGTATTGCTTTACTAATTGCAATACATTATTGTCACTTGTCTCAATGGTTCTGTGTTCTTTATGGCTCATCATTCGCCACTTGGAGTTCTTGGGAGTGCATGTGCGTGAGTGATGCGGTCACAATCGGCTTATTTATTTTGTTGTTGTTGTTTTAGTTCGTTTATTAGTTATCACAGCAACTTGGTTTATCTTCATTAGGATATTACCAGTGAATCAGGTGACGAGATAGCGCAGTGGTGTGATCCACAGCTGCAACGCTTATGAGTCGTGTAATAGAGGAAGCGACTGGCGCAGTTGGTTAAGCGCCAGCGTCACGACACCGAGAGTAGTGGTTCGAATCCCGATTCGGACCAACTTTTATGTGTCGGAGGTTTCTCTGGGCTCCTCGTCGTCGACCTCACTGCAGTTGCAGTGCATTGAAAAGCCCAGACTGAGAGTGAGCCGTGCTACAAGTCGGCAGCAAAGACCACGAAGGGGACGCATGGGTGTGAGAGAGACTGACATCTGAATGAGCGAAAAATTGAAGAAGTCGTCTCCAAGATTACCAAAGACGAAGAAATATGAACATTACAAAAATTACTGTCGTGGTGCACATAGCCTGGAAAAGGCGAGAAGCACCACTGTAAAATGCCAATAATAATAATAATAATGTGCGACTAATTTCTACAAACAATGATCTGAGTTGATCAATTACGCTAGTAATATACAAATAAATTACGTGATTACGTACGTTTCCACAACTTTCACGGGAATGTCGCCGATAATATTACTTACAAGAGCCAACGGCATTAAACTGTAGTCCGGAGAAAAGTGTCGTAGTATCATAAATATATTTAATAGATAGTTTCAATAAGATAGAGATGGGACATAAATTATACGGTTACGAATGGTTACTCCGTCAATCCCTGTATGTTTAATACTTGAAATATGAACATGAGCATTTCATTTATCATGGACAGGGAATAGAGCGTTCAATTTTTAGTGACCTGCCCCCGAACTAGGCAATGGAACAGAATGTACAGAGTGTTATTTCAAAACAGATGTCGTGTACCAGATAAATGAAGAGACGAAGATGACAGCTGAAGAACTAAATGAGCAGAATGACCTTGCAGAAATGGATCTCGCACCGCTAAAGACTGAATACGACACTCGTTATAGCCGCCTGTTACTCGGCAGATCAGTGAGACGCTACGATAAAAAAGTGAATGCTAAAGAAAGAGAATCCCATAACGCAGTCACTCTGGAGACAGTACACCAATGCCCGATAAACGTATTCTCCACAACAGTGTTACTTGTTGGCGGACCAGGCGAAGGAAAGACCACGTCTGCAATAAAGTATATTAACAGAGCTTTAAAAAGGGAAATTATCGGACCCTCAGATGTTAAACTCATCGTCTTCATTAAAGGAGAAGACATAGACTGGGAGAGCCAATGCAGACCTTTTGAATTGTTATTCAAAGATCAATTCGCCAATATTTTTACAAGTGAGGAAGACTCAAAACCGCTTGAGGAATGGATAGCAAAAAATCCATCTGAAGTTTTAGTGATTATTGACGGCATCGACGTAGCCAAAACTGATTCAATTAGCCCCGCAAAGACAGCTTTGAACAAAGTAGTATACCCTATTTCCATAATATTGAGTCTTCTGCGACGCGATATTTATAGAGGGATGTGGATAATGTGTACTGCGACTCCTCAGTGGCTTTGGAAATTGCCGTATGTTCTGGATATACAAATTGTCAATATCGGCGGCTTCGAAGAAATCGACGTGCTAGATATACTCGTACAGCTCACGGGCAAGCGAAAGCGTGTTGGTCTTTTACTACATTATTATCCATCTATAAAAGACATGTGCAAGACACCAGCTATGCTGATACACATGGCTGATCAAATCAAAAAGAAGAAACCGATGACTGATATAAAAATTCTTCTTGATGCGATAAACTTTTTCGAGGCAAACCATGCCGGCAATGAGAAGATCGGAAACAAGGAGATGGAGTTTATAATGGCCGCCGCACACAAGGCAGCAGCATTGGGAAGGATGGAGTTAGGAATGGAAGATTCCGATAAGAACACGGCTTATGCATTGGCTCATTACATTTCGGTTACGTATCGCCCTATGGACGGCAGAAATACAATAAAGACCATACAGAATCACGATCTTCGTTACAGATTTATTAGCAAAGCAATTCGAGTGAGTATGCATTATTATGACGCGTACAGTTGAACTTGAATTACATTTCGCACATGCAACTGGTCAAAAAAAATCCTCCAACGTTCAAAATTAAAATACGTTTCCATTCTTCATCGCTCTGCTCCGATATACATCAAGGTGTTAGGAAATACATTTCACCCGAACCCCCTCGACAATACATGACTATCCTATAAATATCAATTACACTGGTCAACATATATTTTTAGGCAGACAAAGTAAGTGGTTTTGGGGGTTCTGAAAGGCAATGATTCCGAATATGACCTTAGTTTTTTTCGAATTTGCTCTTGTTGAGGAGATAACCCATGGGGCTATTTTGACCAGAATCCCCCATTTTCGAGGTAATGACTAGATAATAAAAAAATCGGCTCAGTAGTACTCTAAAGTTTGGAAATTCAATCTACTTGTTATTCTTACACACAGAAGACTCTTTTAAATCAAAATATAGGAACAGCACTATATTTAGGAACATTAGATTTATCATAATTACAGACTTTCACGGATATCATGAATTGAACAGTATATTCATATTGAAATGAGCCCGAATATTTTCGGCTGACACTCGTCAGGGGTAATCGTCAGCAACTAGCAGAGAATTGGAAAGAACATTGTATATCAACAATCGTATCACAAAATATGACGTCACCAGCATGAAAATTCGAAAATGAGAGAGCGTTCAATGTACTATTTTTAGGATATCATGAACATAAATAAACTCCAGTCATGTATATAAGTATTTACCTAGATTATGTGGCATTAATTCAATAAGTGTTACGTCAACCACCTATTGTAAATTTGATGTAATTAGTTGGAATATAATAATATTGATATATTTTAAATAATAATTGGTTTTTCGACGATTTTCGCCTGTAATCTAGATAGTGCAGTTTCTCGAAAGGTTCCGGCAATGGTCTGACATAATATGTTCAATTCTTCATCTCATCTGCCCTGATATCATTCTTTTGTCGTTCTGATGTTTTAGTAGAACCTCTCCCCTTGCTAATTAACAAGGAAATCAGGAAATATATCAAGATGAGTGAGCAGGAAGTGAACTTTCATGCTCATGTTTGAGCTCCAGTTTTCGATATGCAGATACGAATTTTCGGACCAACTTTTTGTAGTTGAGTGCTTTGTGATCATCAATTTTTTTTTATTTACTACATCTTAGGAGAAATTACATGCAGTGAACTCCTTGCAAATGTGCAAATGGAATCTTTAATCGGTATTCAAATATACCAGATACCAGATATAAGCTTCTCGTTTGATAGGGTTACTGGGTATACCCACTTTGTTGACTCAGCGGAAAATTATAAATTTACCAGTCGAAAGAAATGAGACGCATAAGAGTATTATAGGTAAGCCTTTCAAGGACCAATTTTACAGCTTTATTCTCCTCTTTAATATTGGTAGAATGACCAATAGATACGGGAGAATACGTATTTCCATGGTGCAAAAGTACTATTTTTAGACTTGACAGACTGCTTTTTTGACAAAAAAAATTTCGCATCGTGTCATGTTGATATTGACAGAATGACTGAGAATGACATGAGGGTTCTTCATAGTGAATTAGCTATTTATGCGCAGTATAAAATTAGAAAAAAACTACGATTATCTGCCAACCGAGTGAAATATTCAAGAGTAAATACAGTAATTTTGGGCTTTTTTAGGGGTATAAATATCTTCTGACAAAGAGCCAATCTGACAAAACTAATGTAATATTCGTAATCAGCAACCTCAAAAACCTCAGAAACGGCTCTCAGATGGCCTGTCTAAAAAATAATCATTTTGTTGCCCAGTGTTATCAATTACGCACGAGGACCAACTTGGAATATATGTACTGTGGAGCAGTGATCCAAAACCCTTTTCAGTTCGTACCAAATTTTTAATCCAAGTCCCCTCGCGGGAATAACAATTAGATATGACCAAGGGAAACAGTACGCAATTCAACGCACAATGCGTCATATGAGTATAACGTATGATTACTAGTGTGAAAGCGCTTATGCATTCAATAAATCGTCTTTTACGCTGATTGGGGCTCTGAGTAGCTTGCGTCGCGGCAACCGTTTGCCGAATATAACATCAAATCGGGCTACGTTGCTGCATTCCCCAATTAACCTTCACAAAGCCTTCTCGAGGAGGGATTGATTCTCATTTCTCAGGCATACACAATATCACACTTTCCACTTCCGTGCTCCAATCAAAATGACTGTCACGAAAATCGGACTCACGATTTATCTAGAGCACGGAAATGTGGTTTCCAGCGCTTCTGGGCATAACAAAATGTAAGGGCGAAGAACATGTGTTTTCAAGACCAATTGTGTAAAGATGAAGTTTTTGACAAATTTAGTAAAAAAGTTGAACATTAAAAAATTCATCACGGCCCACCTGAAATAGCTTCGCGACCTAGTGGTTGGGAAGCTCTGCAACAGAGTCATAGCAAAGGGCTTGCGAATGAACAATCAATAAAGATTATTAATTGCATAGTAAACATTTCGTCTAGAATGGAAAATATTAGCTTTAAAAGGTGTATAGTGAACCGTCAAACTCCATGGATATAAAATTGTATGTTTCATGGTTTCACAGTTGCGGCTCGGGCATCTCCCTTAGCACTTTTATACAGTGGAGATTCACCGCATTTGTGATTGTCCTATGGTAGCAGCCGCAAGATATCCCAAAAAATATTTGGAATCATATGCCGTCAATCCTAAATCAACTTGTGTATTTGAACTTCATTCAGGATCTCCTGGCTGCATTTCATTGGCTTTCAATCAACAATAACACAAATTACCGGAATTTACAAGAAACTCTATCCTCCACTGACATTCCCAATTTCATTCTTCTTGGAGTTGCAATCATCGCGGACGAAGACACTTGGCGAGTTGTAATTTCGCTATCAAAAACAAGTCAGTTCACGCCGTAATCTGTCTTATCCGCGTATACTGCATCCACAGAAGTAAATTATTAATGGCTCATTTATACTACATAGGTGAAGAGACGTTGAGGCATTTACAGCAAGTACTGCGGAAGTTTCTAGAATCAAAGAATACAAGAACAACGATAAGCGATGTGAAAGATCTTCGAATACTGCGTCAATGCGCCCCTCTTCTAAAACGTGGAGTGATAACTAGAGTTACCTCGATAAAAATCAAAACGGATTGTGACGCAGCCGATGTAGTAGCCGTTGCAGAATCCATTTATTCAGTCTCTAAAATAAGGGCGTATAGCAATATGAAGATATATGCGTCGTCGCTGTCGTTATTAGAAACAAAAGTTGCTGTGGAGGTGAGAAAATGAACCATGATAATAGTGACATTTTCTGCATAACATTGCGATTACGTTCCACTGAATGTAATCAACCTTTAGTTAGAAGATCAGTCAATATTTATTCGTCACTCATGACTGCAAATCATATACATGCAATAGTTAAGAGCGAAAACGGTTTAGAATTTTAATGCGATGCCGATTTCAATAATCTTGTTATTTTGCATATCATTAGCATCAAAACATCATCGAGATTATGTTACATAGGTCAAAACCAGTAAATGCATGCGCCAGAGCGATTAATTGGAAAATATATTATTTTAAATTTTGTAATCAAGTCGTTGGTATTTACAAGTGTATATTAAATTAAGATAAACAACTTGAAAATCGCGGGAGATATGCAGGAAGATGCTCAGGAGTTGTCGAAGCTGCTTGAAACGTGCTCCTGCTCCGAAAAGCCAGGTTCTATCACATTTCAAATGCAATCCGTTGAGCTATCGGATGATAATATGAAATACGATGTTCAGGTATGTCAACTTGTATATACCGAATACTATCGCTGCGGGGATTAACGAATTTCATAGTCCGGCTCAGATCCTAATACTTAAAAATGAAGACCGGATCCCATTCCACTCCAGCCATCTATAAAATGTATGAATCCAGCTTTCAGGCGAAGAATGGATATGGCAAAATTCCTCGGTCTAATCACTAGTACCCCGGGTCGTATGCCGAAAAGTAGGCATGTGGATTCGATCCGTAACCGGTTTTATCAGAACCGCTGAAGTATGGCAGCAGTCATAAACCATCGTAAATCTCTCGTCCTTTGGTAGAAATCGTTACTTAATGAATGTTCATGTCTATTTATTGATGTTCGAAACCATGTCGATGTTGATAGTTATCATATGGCAATAGAAATGGTCTCGAGCGAACGTGTTGTATTTATTCCGCAGCGCAAGCTCCTGCAGGTGAAAGAATTGAAGGAAACCACAATAAGCATCATAAACAACCTATTCCATTTCACGAGCGGGGGCGCGGATATACAAGTGCAAACTGTAAACATGAAGACGTTACCTAGACAAAGGATGCGCGCGCTCCTTGAGAAAATAACCACGATGCCGGAAGATGCCAACAACTCTAAATTGAAGGTAAATCGACTTTGGATAGTTGGTCATCATTATGGCTTAGCAGCATTTCCATTCCTCGGTAAATAAATACTGATTGTTTGTTTGTGAAATGATCACAATCTATTCAGATACAACGACGCTGCTAATTTTAAAGAATACGAAACTCTCGGCATGAGACTATTGCTTCTGACGGCTTTTTTGTGTGGTAAAACAGTGAACCGGTGGTTCCGAAACTACTGAGTGTTTCTTTTCACACATTGTTGAACACAATGTCATTATCTTCAAAGATTCTTTATTGTTAAATTTGCCGGATCGAGTAACACTTTTTGTCTTACGAATATACTTGGTGGCCAAAGTAATATTTCATACAACGAAACAACAACAACAACGACGACGACAAAAACAACAATAAATAAACAAACATTAACAATTTTCGAGCGTAATCAATCCATGTGATACGCATGCTTCATTTGATGTCCAGGTGAAGGAATTGATTTGCTCTGAGCAGACACATTTGCCAAGAGAAATAGCGGATCTGATGACGAACACCGAATCCCTTCAAGTTGAGGTTTTGAAGTATGGAGATGTAACGGTTCTATCACGAACCGAATCGGTAAGGTTTTTGTAATTGAAAATAGAAAGTGATCAAACGTACGAATTTATATCGGTTATGAATGTTTGTGTGACGTGATTTATCAACTATGTCACGTGTTTGATTTGACATCTTCTATTGCGTCATGATTTGAAATTTATCTCTCTACACCAGCCACGAATAGTTTCACAAAATGCCATGTTATTCAGAGATGTGTACGAGCTCTGCATTCAGATTCTCAATCGAAATAGTGGAATATGAGTATCTTAACATTTAGATGTCGATTATATCTTTTGTTCCACAATTTCTTTAATCAAGTGGCACAATGAACAACATAAAATGTTGCAATATTGTCACATTCCTTGATCATCAACGTTTCCTGCTACTAATCTTTGCAAGATATAATTTATTCGGAAATATAACTATGCGGATGTTCACATATCGTCAAGCATCACAGAAATATGGATAGAAAACTGAGTACATATTTATACGATAAATATTTGCAAAGCAAATACGTATCACTTTCAGTGTAGATTTTAGTAACTATCGATGATAAAGTTAATGTGTTGTTGACGCTATTTCATACACGTACGAACGACATGAACCTGCTTCGAAACCCGTTAAAAGTGGAGTCGATCCCAGCATTGAATATAATTTGTTCATTGTAAACGTGTACGATACATCTGGAATGAAGATTATTGTTGCGAATCGTGCGTCAGACGTTTGTTTGCCCTATGTGTGTATTTTTTTACTTTCAATTCTACACGTTCAAAATATGTAGCCTAGTATAGATATCGAACACACTCCGTTGTAATAATGCGAAGGTCTACAATTTATTCATATCTTGACACGTGTCTTCCAGAGTGTCTATGTCAATAAAATTTCATGCCTCACAACGGACGCAGTGTTAACAGCCTCCACGGGTTTGCTATCTCTTCTGAAGACCGGTTCTTGGAATAAATTGTGCACAAGAGATTTCAACATATTCGTAGAATTCGAAACCGATAAGGTAATGGAAGTTTTTCCCGAATTCTCATCTTTTGATTTCAATCTTAGTTCGTAGAAAATATGTCGGATATTCAAGTTTTAAATATTTTCAGAACAAGCAACGACATCCAGCCAACCTGCGAGTACAACGCAGTTTACAGGGAAGCATTAATAACGAAGCATATGACCAGCTCATTCCTCTCATGCTCAAACTAGGGTGTGGAAATATGGAATTTTGTGACATGTTGTTAACGGCACAATACATCTGCAAGAACGGAAAGAAAAACGTGTGTGTATTTTGACGGCCAATTATATTGCATTTGATTATGATGTTCTCGACAGGTGGATAAAATTACGCTTTCGCGAATTTCACACGAGTATTTACGAGTGAATTCAGCTCCAGATTTCAAGATCGCGAAGTCTTTGTTTCAAAAAGCGGGCGCACGCTTAATTCAAATCGAATCGTTACTGTTTCATAGAATCTCCACTGATAATTACTCGGTAACTCATATTTTGTACCTACGAATACACTGAAGGATAATCTGAAGCTACTGTCTTCTTCAGCGAGCAACGGAATGGAATTATAAGGTATTGGATCTACAATACGAGGCATTCGGATTTTTGAAGGATCTCCTATTCTTATTGAAAGCTCCGCCGACGAAAGTCGATCGTTGCTCACTGCTGAGTCTGAGTGAGCTATCGTCATTACAACTACTGGCGTCTAATATATCCCAGGTGGTATTCAGAAGCATTCTAAAAATGTAACATCATTCACATTTTCTTATTCAATATTACAGATCGGGAATTTAGAAATAACTGTCGAAGACATTGACGCGTTGAGTAATCTACATGAATTGATTCGAGGGATATGTTGGATTAATATCATTCTGAATCTTGAATCGCTTCGTATAGTCATCGATAAGGATACGGTAGACTAATTAGTTTATATCACAACTCAGTTTTTTTTAAATGCATTTTCATACGTTGTATTATTTAGGAGAGTCATATTTCTATATCAGAAATGACTGTGGACCGATTCAGTAGGTTATACGGAAGTCTGCTCCCTCATCTCCATAAAAATTCCATTTTTCGGGTGGAGAGACTGATCACGTCGCTAGAGAAGCACAGAAAATGCAGGGAAGTGTTCGAGTGTTTTACCAACGGCGAGAAGAACAAGAAAATTATTACATTGCAAGTGTGTACAGTTTCTCATATGACTAGTGCATGCGACATTATCAGAGGCAGTCAGAAGGGATTTTTTACTATTTTACCAGTAGTCGGGTTATTCGTTTCTTATTCTTTTACAGCTTCCTCGTGGTTTTTGACGTTTCCAACTTCTACTTCAACAGCTGTTTTATAACCCAAATTATTTCATACGGTAATGTCAGTGTTAAGTGTCACAAAGTATAACGGAAGTTACCCATTGCGACGACAGAATTGTGTGAGGTATACACGCCCGAGCTCGCTCGCGCGGCGGGGGGGCACAAAATTATTTCATAAATCGACATGGATTATAGAATATTTTGTGGAAGATTTCGTACAACTTTTTAGTTTTCCTATTTGGTATAATAAAATGTCTACTTTTCGATATGCATCATTATTAAAAAAAACATGTCAACGTCGGTTACTCTCTCTCCACGACCTACCAATACTTCTGGAATGTGATTTCGCGAGTTGTGTTACCAAATGACACTTACATATAACCTATTGCCAACAGTCCATAGGCACAGAATAGTCCTGCTCTTGTAATCTGAAGTCACAAACTTCCTCATCTCTACTAGTAGATCTGACCACATGAACCGGGAGACGATAGAAAATTATCAGAAATATATGCAATTGCCACTATTATAGACATAATTCAATACTTGTCCCGAAATACTTTCACGAATCGCGCAACTACGCACACATGTAGACGTTTCCATAAAAGAGTAAAACTAAAGCCTGTCGTGAAGGGTGGTTAATGATCTCATGGGCGGAACAAACGTTTTTTTGGGCGGGGGTGGGGTGGGGGTATCAAAGTACTGTGGCGACCCTGGATTTGCGGATTAATGTTGACATCACGGATCAAGGGATGATTGTTAAGGCCTGAGATGTAGATAGTTTTAACTGTGAATGTACCTGCGTATATTAACGATCCTAGTAGGCTATATCGCAGGAAATGGAAGCATATAGGAAAATCATTTTTCCGTTGATTTGTGAGTGCAAGTGTTGCTTCCTTTGACAGGTGGACGAGCTTGTGAGCAACGGCGGCGTCATTGATTTGTTACAATTACGCTTGGAGAACGAATCGCGATTTTTGATTGTTTCAAAGATTCAAACCGATTGCGAAACGGTTATCAATTTTAAAAATAATCAAAACAACACGGTAAGCTATTAATCTAATTACTAAGCACTCGTCAGTAACTGGATAATTGGTTATTAGGTTATCCTGCAATATAAATTTGAAGTTGAGCCAAGTAGGCTTGAGTTGAAACTGAACGGCAACAAAGCGTGAAACACTCGATTACATGTTAATTCACGAATTGACTTCGCACGATGTCTGAGCGAATCCAAACATTTATAGCTTTCATCTTCTTTAGACAATTCAGCATAATCCCATGAACTCAGCAGGATAAAGAAAAAACTAAATAGGTGTATTCTGGCTTCTAGAATATTCCCAAGATTCTCATATGACAAAATGGGCCATTATTATATAGCGTGGTAGAGATGGTCGAATGATTTTTTCAACGCATGTTTTCCGTCCAGATTGACACAGTCTCAATCAACGTTCTGACCGTGGAATCACTGATTGATATATATACCCGTGTAAACGGAAACGGAATGAGAGCTCACAGATCGAATTGGATCTTCGTGATCGATATGTGTTATTTTGAAGAAGTTGGAGCTGTCGAATTAAAGAATCGTGCGTATGGATTGAATCGTCAAATGACTTATAGCGCCATGATCTCGAACGTAAGAATGGGGGTTGCGAACTACGTTCAATATTCATATCAGATCGGGTTCAGTCGGTGACTATCGCCGATTCCCTGCCTTCGCTTCAATATATATTGTATTTAGCGGCGGCGATCGACATAATTGGCACAGTAACAGCAGCAGACTTGTACAAACTAACATTTTTCTCAAAATTTGAAAATATAATTTGGTTTAGAACTACTCCTTCTTTAAAATTCACTATTCGAACTAAAATTCGATCTATTTATTCACAACTCGAACTGGAACCAACTACTTTGAAACCCCCGCAACTAACTAAAACTCAAGTAACTGATATAACAAATTATACTGAATTAAGAATCAGCGAAAGGACTGAGTTTCGATATAAACATGAGAGGGGCTCCTACACCCAAAACCGGACCCTTCCTACGACACTGTAGTAATGATTCTGAGCTAGCAATGGCTGCAAGAACATGATGCAAGAGAACGCCGATATCACGATTCGCGCTAAATTACGACACGTGTAGGCTATTCTAGTTTTTTCACAACTCAATTATTTTTTAAATGCGGTTCTGGAATCACACACATTTGTAAATCCGAAACTGGACTAGAATTAGAAATACACCAAAAAACGTTGGTCAGTAGACCGTCAATTATCTAGATTCTAGATTGTTAGTATGTACAATTCTGAACAGCAAGTTGGGATAAATAAGAATGGTGTCTATCATAGCAAGCTAGTTCTAATTGATTATATGGTAGGGTATTCAAGTAGCCTATTCTGTAATTCAAATCGCAAGATCAGATCTAATCTTTAAGTATTTGCGAAATATGCATGTCGTTTAAACATATAATCACGCAAACATGACTTTGACGATTCCAATGCTTGAGTCTTTGAAGACTTGAGATTTTTTTCAGATATCATCACTGAAGTTTCCAGGACGTTTCGACGTCGAAGTATTTAATTGCTACAACAACCTGCTTCGCAGTGGTCAGGTTAGAGAGATGGTGTTTCAGAAGGACTTCGAATTCAGAACGGGGCGATGTTCTGGCGAGCACAATGTAAGACTGTATCCGCAATTACTTCGGAAATCATCGTAGACGTTCAAATCCAAAACCTATACCTCTAATGCAGAGGTGGTCAACGGCCGTAGAAGGGAACTTGTGCGGCTGTCGACACGTAATTCAATTAGTATGTGTTGTCGGCCGTCGACATGCGATTTGACTCCCGAATTTTCGAGATATTTTAATTAGTCTCGAAATTTTCTTCGCTCTGTTCGCGACTCAATGTGTCTCCATTTTTTCAATTTAATATAGTAGCACCCTTTGCAATCTCAGCCCCACAGTTGACGCATAGAGCAGAGGAAAATGATGCGCACCATATACAAATATCAACTTGGAATCTTGTCCTCCTCACGAAGGAAATTTGCTTCTGGTACGTTTGGGAAATTCCAGTATGCCCGCAATCCTGATTGGAGGTCAAGAAATAACAGTATGCAACAAAGTGACCAATAACAATTCGACCACCCGAAGATGCATCATCATTTATAACTTGGCCTAAATTTTCGAAAACACCCCTCCCCTCAACTCTACTGGTGAATCGGGTCACAGGGGCAGGGGAGAGATAAATATTTGATCGTAATATGCGAAATTACTAATATTATTTACAAAATTGATTCGTAAAACTGGAACACTTTTTGTCATAACGAATCCCAGTAACTATTCATAACATGACCACATCCGACTTCGGTGAGTATAGTAAGCCGATATGAGAACGTAGATTAGTCCGGAGTTCACCCGAAATGGACAAGGACAGTTTAACAGGGGTATTTGTGTCCAGTTAGTTCATTACGGCCATGTCCTGGAATGCGGCCGTAAGCTACATAAGTAGTAGAAATGCGGCCGTGAATAGCAAAAAGGTTGCTCATCTGGCTGTAATGTATTCCCAATTCACAGACATATCCGAGGTCTTTTACAATTCAGTGCCTAAGTCACATCCAGTTTGCAAAACATTATCGATCGATATTGTATAGGAATGGTGGGGTTGGCTTGGCTGCTTGTTGTTTGTTGCTTTGGTATTCACACTGTTTCGGCTTCGTTGCTCATTTTGTACCAAGTCTATATTCTTTAGCTATGTTTTCATATCTGACAACATGCAGAACGGCCCTGATACGTCCTACGCCTTGTAAGTCAAAGTTTTCGAGGGTCAGATATAGGGATGCCTTCAAAACAAAATTTGTTCAAAACAAACATATGGAAAACAAGGCCCTTGTTTATAAAATGTTTTTTTATTTATTTCAAAGCCATGACGTCACGAATATCAAATTGGGACGTCATCGTGGATTGACATTGACAACTAAAAATATAGGGTAAAGATAGCTCATTTGACGAAATATCTGTACTATCGTTGTTGAACCGACTGTTTTTACGGTTCCACCACCCCATATCGTTATAAGCCGGCTATATCGGGTGTTAATTTTCCTTGGTCTAATGCAACATGTGTTTTGGTAAGTATTTACACAATCATGGCATAAATTCACAACTTAAAAAAATAAAAAATACCAAAATGTTTCAAAACACCTTTTTTAATGCACCGCTAGTCAGATAACGAGGCATGTAGTTGGTTAATCTACAGCCACCGGCGCGAAATCTCGTTTCGATTCTCGTCAGTAGCACGTTTTGAAAAGTGGAAGGTAAGTTTGGTACAGATACTGGTGATTCTTACAGTCAAGAGTCCAATTAAATTGGCCGAAATCTGTTCAACTTTTGATTAAATTAGGCATGTCTCGTGTTCATCTGGGAGCCGTAATGTCATAGTAGTTTGTAAATTTTGTGACTCTTTCCCGGTCGAAGCAAAGTTTGCAGCCGATGTATGTCTAACTGCGAGCATATTGCTATCATAAATACCTTCATGTCTGTATTTCCCGACTATCCATCGCAGTTATGTGACATGTGTTTTGATGACCCTACTCGATTTTCAAAAATTATATAACAACGCCTTATATCAATATGACACCGGAAAAATTTATAATGTACTTGAATTCACACAATTTGTCTTCCAATTGTCGAAAGCTGTTTACGATCCAATATTCTATTCAAATAAAGATTATCGTCGCCCTGGTAATCGTAATCAAAATGTCAAGCACTCTTCTAGCAACGTTTAACCACCCGTCAGTTTACTTGAGGAATAATACAAATAAGCCGGCAATAAATTGATGGATATGGGTCAATATCCCGCCACACTGGATTCAAGAGAGCATAGTAAACAAATGTAATCGCTTTTTCTTTACAATGTCCATCAGCTCAAATATAAGCAGTAGAGATTTGATAACATTGATTTCATAAAAGCCTCCTTAGCCTTTTAGGTCTGCAAAATTGTAACACATATATGAAGAGGTATTGTTTATATCGGTACTAGATTATCGTAATCGAAATCTTTTGACGCGTCTGTTGAAACAATTGCTACAAAACAAGTACCCTGGTGAGTGGTGATATGCATATCAATATTTACTATCCAATAGAGTGATTCTCACCCTTTTTCGGTGGATCGCCCCCTTATCAATCACGACACAAATTTTCGGCCGCCATATTTATGGATTCGAAAAAGAGGACATATAATTGTGGTATTTATTCACCTGACTCTGATCGACAGCGAATTTACCAAAAAAGGTCATTTTTCCGAGGTGGTAGGTACTTGGAAAACCGGTTTCCCCGTCTGCTTTAAGTTGAGTGGACCTTTTTACGATTCATATGCAGAATAAGCCGTCTTCACGCGCATTTTTGACCGTGTTAGCTAAATATATATCACTGTACGTTCGAACGTTTTCGCCCCCTTGTTTCCCCAAATCGCCTACTGCGTGGCTATATCGCCCACGTTGAGAACCACTGATCTCCTTTAGCTCCCATTTGTTCATGTTAGGAGGAATCGCTGACGGGCCGCAAACAGATGGATCACCAAAAATCTGCCAGTGTCTCCCGAAGCGAATATCTTTCCTAAGTGTTTTAGTTTTAATCGCATCATCGCCTGATGTTACAAATATGATTCAGGATTTGACCATTTGAACACTGATTTCCACTGAGGAGCATCCGTGGTTTTAACTAGAACAAATCTATTCCATCGTCAATTTGAAATTTCAGGGAGAATTATTCGGTAATATCGACTATATTACGGTAAGGGACCTGAAAAGCTTCTTGGATACCCTTGGGGGTAAATGTCCAAAGATTGTGGAAGTGAAGCAATGTGAAATCACAGTTGACCAGAACGATATTCGCAAACGACTCACGGGAATGGACGAAGATATGTACAAAATATTGATGGTAGGATACACGCTCAATATGATTCCTGAGTTGCTATATATGGCATACAGCGAGCTGAAATAAAATAATTGGAATAATTGGAGGGAAATCTGACGGAATTTTAACAAACAAGTGATGGCGGTAGTAGGACATCGCTATTATTTTGATATCAAGCCCTGTATTCGAGATTAGTGTTGCGCGTTCGGATATCTTGTAATTGGCTTTTTAGCATGCATGATACAAAATACACGCATGTGAAGATATCAGGTTTCTTATCAACATTCCCTTCGAATCAGATGAACACCCTATCAAAGCAAGTGGTATGAGAATTCAATGCGTACCGACATGGTCAAACTATTCAGCGTTGGTACTCAAGTAGAACCAGAAGTAAAGTTTTAAATTTCTTTTCAATTACAAGGGAAGTAGTGATTTACAGGGCTCGTCAAAAATACTTCTAGGATAAGAAGAAAATTGAGGGGGTCGCATAACAGAAGACACTACCATTAAAGTTGCATTTCGATATTGCATTCAGTTATCTTGATACCTGGGACGTTTCTCGTAGTTGGTATTACGATTTCGCGCAACAAAGTGATCAAAGCCACACCCCAAAACTACTTAACACTTAAAATTAAACGTTTACAAAGTAAGTAGTATAGCCTTAAAAACTGTAGAAGTCGCAGTTGTCAAAAACATAACCACTTGACCAAGCAGTGAAATAGAAACACGTACGTCAGTACTCAAAAAAGTAAATGTACTTCGGTAGTGAAAATCCCATGATTGAATATTCAATGAGGTCTTTCGGAGATGACTATTTGCATGCAGTGTGCAAACGCGAACCACACGATAGGTTAACCGTTTACCTCATCCAGCAATATGTATTTAATGAAATATATTGAAATGTATCAAAGAATGCGGCTCTGGAGGCGACACGTCAGAAGATGAAAGAGCAACTCGACATGTTTACAGCTATCACACGTCAATTTAAGGTCAGCAACAGAACCGAACTAGTTGCGAAGGCTTATTCACTTTATGCGTTCAAGTAAATTTCATTCTGAATATTTCATTTGCAATTGCAATAAAATTATTATAGCTGTTAGCGTCGTTACTCAAAGGTCATCAATTCGACATTTTCCAAGATCCTATATAGAATAGGCTACACTGTAAATCTAAGGGTGGAAAATATGTGTACTATCTCATAGTGGATACCAAGTTGTGCTTTCACACCAATTCAAATGAGCGAAAATGTTCCAAATACACAAATCGTCATGTAAACATATCTGAGGGGTGTAAAGTAAATTGTCTTTTGGCTATACCACAGTTCTTGAATTTATTGGGGTTACTAGCAACAAAACTCTCTACACCCCAGAGATATATCTCCATCGGAATTGATGCATTGAACTATAATTTCCATCCATTGGAAAGGCGTGAAAGCACAATTTGGGACATGGAAGCGTTTTTTATTTCATTTGCATCACCGATTTTCCTCTCGAGAGCCATACGCCACCACCAAAAGAGCCACATATGGTTTGAGCTCATAGGCCCCGACACCTGGTATAAATATTCTGAAGGAATTCTTCTGATAATAATTATTAATAGGATCTTCGCATAGAGACATTGACAATAAAAGGAGGGGGGCAAGATGTCGAAGCAATCGCCACAGATGTAATTGCGGGAAACGGAAATGATGAACTCTTGTTTGAGGTATGGCCTTTTCAGGTTAAGCACTCACATTATAGAGGTTTCTGATTATAGTCATTGCATAATTACCGATATAGGTGACGGCGCGTATTTACTGAGTGAGGTTTGCGCAATGTATGATCTCGTTGAATTTTTATTATTGTAAAGCCTGAGTCTGATATCAATTGATCGTAATTTGAGAGGATCCGTTCGGGCTGTGGAGTCGGTAAATTTTTCCACCGACTCCGGCTCCGACTCCGACTCCACACATTTTCAATATACCGACTCCGACTCCTGAGTCTTTAAATGTACCAACTCCGACTCCGACTCCTGGGTCTTTAAACGTACCGACTCCGACTCCGACTCCCGACTCCGACTCCAGCATTATTACCAATTTACTTCGAAAATTATATGCCACATTAAACACATGCAAACATATGATTAACTGTGGCATGCTAAATTGTTTCATTGTGGCACAGCTCGAATTATCCACTATGCAATTAACATGAAATAAAGATGTGCTAAATATCCTTCCTTATTCAAGCTTTTATAACATGGACTCTCCAATATCCTGAAATGTATGGATCATTCCAATATGGCAGATATCCAATCATGTATAATAAAAATGTAGATAAAATCCAAGTGTAGCTCTTGTGTATGACTCAGCAACTAATAAAGAGATTGAACTTACTAATTTTGTCATTGCACACTATCCTGGTTACAAGCACAAACACTCTTACTACTAATAATAGACATTGGTCGTAAATGGAATTTAGTTAAGTAGTCAAAGACCATAGCCTATGTCTATAGTCTACATGTACTTAATCAAGTATTCAAGGATTGGGATTTGCAGTCTTTCTTAATCATTTGTTCGACCCAAACAGCTAAGCTACACTACAAATATTTTTAATTTTGTAACGTGGGAAGCATCGTTTGGTCATATTTACATTATTTTTACAATTTTACAATACCAGCCGATGCATTTTCTCTGTCCCAGTATCATGGTATAATTCCACAAATTACATCAATTTTGACTGCATCGCGAAAACGGATCTTGCGATTTTCTTCCCCTCTGCAACTGAGTTGTAATTTGCAAGAAATGTTTAATTTTATCTATATCAGGGGTGGGCAACTTTTTCGGCGAAAGGGACACCTGAGATTTACGAACCATTGCACGGGCAACTGGAATGTGGATAACCTTTTTTTAGTCGTCGATATAGGAGCGAACCGAATTAGGTAACATTGCAAACAAGACTTATATTAATACGCTCTAAAATTGATAACAAAATGTCATGCAACTGTGCAGTGCGCAATCAGGCCATGGTCGCGCGAAGCGCGAAATTTTTTTGCAAGATAACGACTGAATTAGGCTATAGCTATATTAATAAATATGTCGCTAACATACATTGGGGGTCGCATCTGTATACTACTGGGCTCATTTGGCAAGGACAGGATTATTCGACGTTTAGACATACCAAAATCGACGGTATCAGCTAGTGAATATGCCTCTATCATTTTGTGCAAATGTTTTGTCGACGATCTCGCTGCGAGTGCACAAGCGAAGCCGTATCTCCTAATTGCGAATATAGTTAGACTCTATTCCGTGAATAATATGTATTTATAATTTTCAGAAGGGGCTCAAATACTGAATGCAAGAAATCTAGTGACAATGAATCATGCGAAGTACCTAGAAAAATTTCTAGTCAAATAAATATGATATGGAATATTCTTCTTCATGGTCATATACGAAGATCTGGGATAAATGTGGCTGACCCCTGGATACGTCAATGCATCAGAACTGTTGTTTTAGTCATCATCAAATTTCGCGTTCATGCTAATCAAATTTTGGTTGGCCTTACAATTGTACCTGATGTCATAAATAATTTCGAGAATTACCTCGCAGGCCACACCTAACCTTCTCGTAGGCCAAATTTTGCCTGCGTGCCACTTGCTTGCCGCACCTGATCTGCATCGTTACTAATAACAGTGATAGGTGGTACATAAAAATTCTATTGAAAATTCCTAGAAAGCAAATGTTTTCATGATAGAGAAGTTGGAGTCGGAGTCGGAGTCGAAGTCATAGTCATTCTCACAAACTCCGACTCCGACTCCATCCAGTATTTTCCCACCGACTCCGACTCCATCAAGCGAAAATCACCCTGACTCCGACTCCGACTCCACCGACTCCGACTCCGACTCCACAGCCCTGATCCGTTGTCGTTTTATTTACTGTGTATTCTATTTGACCGTGTTGCAAAAGTCCGTCAGGCTACAATCACCACATGTTTATGTTAAATAAAGAATAACAGTAACTAAGTGAGCAAAGTTGAACTTCCAATTTTTCATGACCCACGTTGCTTGAACAATAGGATGTATTTCATCTTAGCTGTACCCCACATTTGAGCATGCCACACAATGGAAAACAACAATTGATCATGGGACACTTTAGCATGCGTCACTTCAGTATGCGACTTTATTACCCAACACTAACCCTAAACCGAAACATAACACCGATATAAACCCCTATATTAATCCTAACCCCAAGCCTTACCCTAACACAACCCTAAATCAAACCCTGACCAGACCATAGCCCTTATCTAACCCACATGCTCATGTGTCGCATGCCGAAGTATCGCATGCTATACTGTCGAGTGCTCTTATTTCGATGAACCCCATCACGCGGCTTCCATAATCCTGCACGACGGGAATGCGATTCTGGCAATTATAATTTTAAAAACCACTGCTCTAAGTCGTAAAGTCAATACGAGAATGAACTGGGTACCCGCCTGGCACATATGACCTCAATGTGACAACAGATTAAAGAACAACGATATACATATCATTGAATTGTTTCAGGTCGCGAATGTAAAGTTTGACACATTGACGCTGGAAAACCATCAGTTGATGCTGAAAGTTCTCAATTCTGGCGTTGGCTTGGAAGCGAACGTCTTGCTTGTCAACGAACCGAAAGAGAAACTTGGAGATTGGACAACAACAATGAATATGATCAACAACAATAACTTCAAGGTATAGCTAGCCCTGTTGCTTATAAAGTCACAATATACTGTTACCTTTTAAAACAAGTTCATGCTGAATCTAGTGTCTCTTAGTCACCAATGATTCTCGTATGCGAAAGTTATTATTTGAATTTAGATGACGTTAAAACCGAGGGTGGAATTCATTGCAGGTACTTTCAATCAAAACAAAGCATAACCTGGATGATGTACTCGGAATAATTTCTGAGATATCACCGATTATAAAACCTACCTCTATCCTGGCCGAAGATGCAAACTTACAGATCATGAATCATTCTATAAATAAAACCGTGAGTTCAGTATTATCGTTTTAGGCAAAATATCGCATTGTCTTATATGTACCATATCAGTGTTCGGGAATTCATGGCTCGCGACCCACACATGGGTATTTTCAGTCGTGAAGAATAGATCTGGGGGGAAAAACTTGACAATAATCCAGTAGCACGAATATGACAAATTAAATATCCATAGGACTACCTTATTTATGATTTTTCAAAAGAAGCTTATATTTGTGGTGAATTTTGGACTTGTTACAACGCCTTTAATTGTTAAGTGAACAATAATTAACTTGACGATCAGTGTAAGCTCAGGGGTCGAGACTAGGGACCCGCTAAAATGGTGTGGCACATGGTTAGCCTTTGATAACACTTGATTCGCATTGACGCATATTCCGAAATTATTCACTGATCATCAGTACGTTCGAGGCGCGTTTGCGAGGCGCGAATTAGTAACGATCTCGCAGTTACAAGAGATTGGTATCAGGGGGAAGTTGGAACTGTGATAATGAGGTTTGGCACGCGGTGGAACAAATTTTGACTGCATTCCGCGATCAGTGGGAGTGTTATTACATCGCATCACTTTTGAATACATAAATCCAACGGTGACGTCACATTTGATTTACGTTGTTGTATGGCTCTTTGGGAATCACAATTAAAAATATAGGACCAACATGACTCCTTTGGCGACAAAGGTTCCCGGCAATTCTGCTATAATGACAAAGTCGTATTTCAATAGTATATTAATATTGAAATGAACCCAATCTGTTTCGGCTGACACTCGTCAGCGGTAATCGTCAGCAACTAGTAGAGAATGGAGAAGAGCATTGTATATAAGCACTCGCATCCAGAATATGATATCACCATACCCCTACCCCTGAACAATGTCGGCCGAAAATATTCAGGTTCATTTCCATATGAATATACTATTCAACGGTATATTGAAGTTCTGTTCCTCAAAGAAGCTCTTCAAGGTCGTATTTAATATAGATATATCGTCTACATAGAGACCATATATGTCGTAGGTTATCTGGAAATTCGAGACATAGGCCTACCGTAGTCTTCGAAGTCCTCCGACCAGGGCGAATCCGAATTGTGTACCCGTTTTCCTTATTAGAAACTGCTGGTAGCTGTAGAAGGAAATGCGCAATCAAAATCAATAAGAGAACTTGGCGGGTCACTTAAGATGGGTGTGACTACAAAGAATGAATATGACAAAGGTAAGCGTATAAAGCCATAGATATGCATTGTATGCATGGAACCCATAATTATACTTATAACTAGGGCGATGTTTTTTGACGTAAAAAACGGAAGATTTTGACCTAAAAGGTTATTTCGCACGTAATGTTAAAATTGTACTACTTATCTTCATTTCTGGTTGGAACTGTCTGTCCTTACAAAGTAGATTGGCTCAAAAACTGACAAATGTTTACATGAAAAAACTAGTGTTTTAACGAAATCTGTCCCTATGAAGAATACCAGTAGTTACATCACGTATTATGGTGCAAATAATTAAAATTTGTTGTAGTACAACGAACGAAAGATACTTTCCTATATTCTCGGGTAAAATTGTCTGTCCTTACTAAGTAGCTTGCCAAGAATGGAGAAAGAACGTTTAACAACAGCAGTTGTTCGCTGACAACACTGAAGTTGTGTGCACACTGCTGGTGACACACGGTGTTGTTTCATTCTGACAATGTTGTCTATATCACAATTTTTCAGCTTTCGCTTCTTGATATAACAATCATGCAATGTCCAAGCAGTCTTGCTTCAGTTAGGATATTGCGGTACGTTGACCATAAAACCATGTCACTATTTGTTTCATTTGACCGTTTATGATTCAGAATGAGCAGACGATGGGCCGTCTACAACGGTAGGCCTATAAAGTAGGCTACAAGCTGTAAAATATCAAATGATAGGTTCACCGACAGCGCAAAATCTACGATACAAACGAAATGCAGAGGTCAAAAAATATTTGACTTTGTAAACAATTTTGACAAATTTTGACCGAACGCTACAATTTTGACTTGTTTTGACATGTCAAAAAAAAATCGCCCTACTTATTACCAATGGGATGTGGGTTGGAGTCTCACCGAGGTCGACTCTAGAATTCCTAACTAACTGTTGGAGGTTTATCTTGGCTCCTCCTCGCCATCTCATCCGCGTAAGCGGTGTCTTATAAAAGCTTAGAAGTTGGCCGAAGAAGTCGGCAGTTACGGAATCAAAAATAAGTAATATCGCCCTGGTGTAAATGACTATTGTAGTCGACAAACACCATAAATACCCCAAAACAACAACAACTACCGTATTTCGTGTAACCGAGAGAACGATACCGTCAATCTTCTATCCCTGCAAAAAAATTAATAGCGAGCGGATCAACACGGAATGCACCAATCGGTCTTTGACAATTCACAATCAACTTGAATTCAGACCATTTGTATTCCTAGACCCTATATCATAGATCGAATCACCCATAGTTCCCATTTGATGATATATATAAGGGATGGTGCGAACATTAGGTTCACGTTATTGCTGGGCATGCGACCTTTGGTGATCCGCAAACGAGCCTCATTGAGCTCTACCATGTAAAAGTGTGCGTTAAATAGTATTTTTCCTATGACACTGGTCTACACGATTTTTGCCCCAGGATTTCTTTGAATCATTCTTACCTGATTTGGGGGCGATGAATCAAAATCGGGCGTTATTTTTGTTCTATGACATCAGTTATTTGAGATAATATGTATGTTTATTATCACTACTTTTTATGGTTACTCAAGTAGATTTTGCATGCTTGCAGTACTTGAAGTGGTTATATATTCAGACCACATCCATTCCTGAAAACCATTTTGGATAAACTATATACATTTTCAATTGATATTATGAAAAGTAGAGAGTAGTTTTAGGATAGGATTGTACTACTCAGACTTGGACAACTAGATAATTCTAGTTGTCTAATTTCACTAAATTAGAGCGAAATGACAGTAATTTAATTCTAATCTAATTTGGAAAAGCTGAAATTTTTCTAGTTGTCCAAGTATATGCTTGGATAACTAGATATTTCTAGTTGTCTAATTTCACTAAATTAGAGCGAAATGCCGGTAATCTAATTCTAATCTAATTTGGAAAAGCTGAAAATTTTCTAGTTGTCCAAGTCTGGTACCACTCTCATGACATGAGTTAAATTTTCGTTCGAACTGCGTGAAATAGCCACTGTATCATTGTCACTGAATATAATTTCGAATATTACACTGATGTAGTGCCAATGTAGGCATTTTGCGCCAGCCGTTACGATACATCTTGCGATGTCGAATGTAGCCACCTCCAAGAAACCGCTAAGAGGATGCGGCCCGACTAAGTATACTTAGACACATTCATCTTCCTCTTCCACTTGAAGTAGTTTTGACATGTCTCAGAAATTACAAATTATACTTGTAATTGATCAGAAATTTAAGGTGTTACTTGTTCTAGCAACGTTGTTTACTTCGTTCACCTCTGGTTCATATTAAATCAGAAACCGCTTTGTAAATGTTAAGGTTATTATAAACAGAACTGTCGAAACGTGTAATCATAGTGTCCTATATGGTGTCGACACAGGCAAATCTCACGCCTCAGTTAAATTGTATCACGTCACATTTTCCATTTGGCTACAGGCAATTTGACGGTCATTTTAGACCGGCTTGCCGAGCATTAAATTTGACAAATCGGGTATCAAACGAAAGCTGACTCTGCACTGATTACGAAAATATAAATTTTATTCCGCTTGTGGCCCTGGAACTCCCACAATCATCCTCGAATTTTTCATTGTTATGGAGATTGGCATTGGGACGCAAAATGCTTTCTGGCTCTTTTTCTCTTGAGCTACTCTCTCGTTTCGCCAGACAGCATTGTTGCGTCCTGAGCTACTCTCTCGTTTCGCCAGACAGCCTGTAGCCAAATGGAAATTGTGACGTGATACAATTTCACTGATGCCTGAGATTTGCCTGTGTCGACACCATATAGGACACTATATGGTGCTATCATGCAAAACACAAACACGAAGCCCTGAAATCATTTAAAAATCACTAAAAATTAACCAATGCTTATCTTTGGCTCTGTTATAGTAATGAAAACAGGCTATATATTGTGTATATAAAACTATAACCAACCATGTTCTGCGAACAGAAAGTTCATGATTTCTATGTCTACGTATTATCGCCAAAAATGATCAACGTATACAATAGTGTACTCGAGTGTTTCCAATGCATCCTCTATGTTTCAATACGTCTTTTCGAGTTTAACAGAATGTAAGAGAATCGGAAGTCCTAGAATCGAAGCTTCAGGGTTCCTTTTGAACAGTCAATAAACAGTCTCCATTCCTCTGTTTGTCTATGTTAGACGATGCAAACAAGGCCTTCATATTTTTGTAATGAATCCAAAACCTTTACGGAGAAAATAGTTCAGAAACAGCTTGCGTCGATTCCAACAAAATGTGAAGGAATAACTGGAATAAAATTAGCACGATAAGCACACACATTGAAGTTATCATAATAAGCAGTTTATTTTGGAAAATCAGTCCGCATTTTATTGTTTCAAAGCAAGCTTATAGGACCATATCTTGTGTCAGAGTTCACAATTCTCTTCTACATTATATTGTACAATGTACAATGGAGCTACTGTGCACAATCTTTAAAACGTCAGCGATGTATAAAGTTACCAACTGCTATCAACTAATATGGCTGCGTCCACCTATATTTTCAAAAGTCGAAAAGAGGTCCTGATTGAAAGAAGATTGATTGGAGTTCACCGAAAACTCAGTCCTTCTATTCTATAACCGCACAAGTTGCATCATAGAATAATATTATTAATATAATTTCAGTTACAATGTTTGACCTGTTCCTGCTGCTGTAATGTCACTAACGAAAGTCGAAATTTGATATATTTATGAGCTTGAGCAAAATTCATGGCAAACAACTCTGACGTAATAGAGCAATCAATTCTGAGCAAAGAATCGGATTCAGCAACCCAAAAATTTACCCAATTCAATGATCAACGAATTTGGTCCATTTTTTCAAATTGTGGACCTGTGTTATGGTTATTCAGAGCCCCACGTCGGCTTAGTTCAGCAACCACCGAATAAGTGCAAGCGTCATCATGTTACAATACGCATGTTACGTGGCAGAATAGGAGTAGAGGGGTATGTTGAATTTAGAATCATAACAATCTAACCCGTCACCCCGCGAAAATATTCGTTTGTCAATGAAAACTATCGGATTACCAAGCGTTGGCCTGGTACCGCCCGATTTAAGTATATTCTAGGCCTTATATGTTGACTCCTCGTTCCAAATGTTTGACACGATTGGGCCGGTTTACCATATCGTTGTTGAAGAGAAGAACATATGATATCATTTCGCCAATTATATGTTGGCTATACAGAAAAGTAACCGGTATCGGGATTTTTTGGATTTCCACACCAAGTGTATGATGTCTGTTTCTTGTAGAATTATGAGGTAAATCGGTATTGCAGACTGCTAAGTTGGTTTCTTTTCATTATTCATAAGAACATACTGCATCGCCGGTGTCTAATCGACCCGTACCTCCTCCTTTACCGGCTCGTCGCCCGATGCCGCCACCACAGCTGCCCGAAGGCTCCAGCGGTAAGGATACATAATTTATTTTGAGGTCAAGGGTTTAGGAACATATGCATTATATATAGAACTTAAATAAAGATATATGTTCGTTGTGAGTTTATCCTTTACTATAAAGAAATGGTCGGGAATCTCGGACTCACGATTCACATACGGCTGCCGGTTCTTATTGCAGATTAGCGCGATTGGGGCACACAACAAATCCCTTCGTTACCCTGTCAGCATGAATACGAATTTCAATTTTGAAGTTACAGTCGATTAAAATTGTTGTATGGCTCGTTTAGAATTACATTTGAAACTATAGGGCTAATATCGAGCTTTTGGCGAAAAAGGTTTCTGACTGCTGCTACATTAAGTATTTTCTTGTAGGCCGGAATCCTAAGAATCTATAGGCATATATGGAAACGTCAAACGATGACATTGTGACCCAATATGAGTCTTTATGGTCATTCGCTTCATATATCTTTCGACATTTAGGAGAAGGTATCTATTTATGTCCGGACATACCGGAGTCAAAATACGAAAATCGGCGCCTTCCTCTACCCCCTACAAGAAGAGTCCAGCGGAGCAGCGGTAAGAATACTTCAGGCACTGTAATACATAATTTGGAAGACACGACATCGAATGCGAATGAGTATTTGGCGTCTACAAACCGAAGCGCTAATTCCCTCGTATCAACCATGATGACTAAATATTTAGTAGAAAATCTAGATCACTTACTTACCACTAGTAGCAAATCGTGAAAAATAAAGCGTGACGCGGCCTACTATAGGGATAGTACAATTCCCTGAAAAGTTCCGTTTCCGTATAAACACGAATTTAAGTTTACTGTGGACATGGGGCCGCGGGAAGAGCAAGATACGTTGCTGTACGGTGCTTGAGGGACAAATATCCGTAGCTGTGTTTTTGTTGTTCAAGGTATTTATGGTGCTTGCCGGCTATACAATGATGATTTGCGCCGTGCGAAATCCCTTTAATTTTAGTCCGTAGCTGCCGACTTGTAGCATCACGGCCCCGGTTCTATACCAATACCGAGAAAACCATTACCGAGAATGGACATTACCGAGAACGCCATTACCGAGAATGGACATTACCGAGAATGGACATTACCGAGAATGGTCATTACCGAGAATGGACACCACCGAGAATGGACATTACCGAGAATGACCAATGTCAAGAATATAGCTAACTGGGACTGACGTTGTCGAGAAATTTATACCTGAGCATCGCTACTGAATGTGGCAACGCCGTGATGCACTCACACGACCTGTGCATATGCATAACATGCCTGCGTTGCATATATTGCATTCTCGGTAATGTCCATTCTCGGTGGTGTCCATTCTCGGCAATGTCCATTCTCTGTGGTGTTCATTCTCGGTAATGTCCATTCTCGGTGGTGTCCATTCTCGGTAATGGCATTCTCGGTAATGGTTTTCTCGGTATTGACCGGACACCCACGGCCCCCTTCTCGGCTTTTTAAAAGATACCGCTTTCGCGGGTGAGATGGCGAGGAGAAGTCTAGACAAACCTCCAACACTCCCACAACCTACTGTTGTCGCAGCTGTCGATTATACCAAAACGCTATCTCGCCACTTGTCTGATGCTGTGTCGCAATGACGTGATCTAAAATCCGGTGACTAACACTTGAGCTCCTTAACTCCCCCTAACTATATTCATTATTCATGTATGTGCAATTGTATGTTCAGTACGATAGATATTTATTATGTTCTTGTATTCGCTTGTTGACTTTTGTGATAATCCGGATTGATTATTTCGAACTTGTGCTATTATATTCATATTTTAAGGCGCACATTCCTTTCACCCCGTGTTTGTATAATAATATATTAACTCAGTAGTATTCAGTGATCAAAATGTGTTGGGTACTATTCATACATGAGTCATATTGATATTGCTAGAGCGAACGTCTATCATAGGATTTTTAATCATCGTTCCAAATTCTACCATCGAAAAGAAACGTGTCTTCCTATTGTCCCAGAGCCTGATTACGACCAAGTTCCTGATTCACCGCCTCTCAAACCTCGCTATCATCGGACGACTCAGCCAAACATTGGTAAGAATATAATATATACATCAGACGTGCAACAGGCATAGACTACTGCTTTCGATTTTAAACCAGAACGGCTATAAACTGCCAATAATTAAAAGGTATATGTTGTGTTGTGATTGAGCATTATGAGCAAAGTGAGTATCGTAGAGGATGGGCAAAACGACTCGGGAACAATAATTTCGAATTCGTTGTCTTTATCTGTTCCCCGCACCCAACCACTACGAACTTTCAGGTGATCATCACCATGTATATACCATTATTATCAATTGCAATGATTGGAATCGACCAGTGAGAATCGATTTTTTCGAGTGAAAAATTTACTCGCCCTTTCCACGAATAATTATTTGTCTACTCACGAGAATATACCTTCGATATATACGCGAGTCAAAATTCACATTGAATATAATATAACGTGTTAGAATTAGAGCCTGGATGAGACAGAGTTCCGCATTCGCCGATTCTGAAACTTCACTCTTCACGAAGGTATCAGCAAACACCAGCTAGAATATAAGTTATAACTGAGCCGTGTGACATACATGGATTCTATCAAAAAACGACCGTTAACTATGTACAGTGGCGTATCCAGGGGGGGTTTAGGGGGTCGGAACCCCCCCTTTTCAAAATCCTAAAAATTGATGTCAAATATAGCCTCTAATATTTGCTAATTTATCAGTTTACCATATTCGTTTTTACGTATGAGAAGGCGAATATGGCGTCTTAATGTTATTTAAGGGAACTAACACCCCTACGAAATATTGGAATTATGCGCCGAATTAGTCGAAAGGATAAAATAGGTCATTATAATTCGCTAATTCCATAAGTAATCTGCGCTTGTTCAATGTTCAGTAGGGTTGTTCAAAATTTGGAAAATGTTTGGAATTCTGCGTGTCCATCGCTTTTTCTTTAGATTATTGTTAAAAAACAATAATGGGATTGAAAGAAGCTCCCAGGAAAGACGCTAACATTTGTCTAAATGCGTTTGAAAGTCGTTGTTGAAGAGTGGGCGGGCAAGCGTAAGCAGAGGCGGGCAATCACGAAACCACGGTTCTTGATTGGGTAATCGGCTAAGCTTCACTGATTACTGCAACAGCTGACTCGGATTCGGGAGCTTCGCTTTACTAAATTGAAAGTCTGTTTTGCTGAGGTAGAGTCTGTTAGTAGCGGTTGTGGTTCTGTACAAGCGCGTTGTGTGTTGATGAGTCATTAGTAGTACTGTAACACGTGTTCTTTGAATGCTTCACAGTCGATAGCAGTAGTTTATGCTTTGGAGCAACAATAGTGCAGTCATGGCAGAGGCAAAACGGCGAAAGATTGCAGACATGCCGCAGCGAAGAACAAGATCCAAATCTGAGCAGTACTTGGTCGGATATACTTGCGATTACATCTGTGGCTCGAGATTACCTACTATACGAGAAGTAATGAGTTACTTGCTGCATCTGAAAGAGCATTGTCCTCAGTCAACCCCTACTCATGAACTATGTACTGTGGTGGTGGATGATGTATTGACAGTGTGGAAAATGGCGAGAATTGCAACAATGCAGAAATCACATGTGGTGCGATCACTTCAAAACCTGCACGAAAGATGGCGTGATCTGAAGAAGAATCCGAAACAGGAAAGTGATCCCAAGGGTAAGAGGAGAAAATTCACTGATGATTTGGACAAGCTGTGGGATATTGGAAGTAGAGATGCCATAACAACAATAAAAAATGACATTTATCTATCACATGAAAGAAAGCTTGAAGACATTGCATTTTATGAAGATCAACGGCAATCTCGCCAGTCAATAATGTTGGGAAGAGACAAAATTCTGGCTAAAGACCTCAAAAAGAAAACAGCAGCCATTGCAGATCAAACTGTTGAAAACGTTTCACACGACTCAAGTTGTGACTATGTTGTTTTAGCATCATCGTCATCTTCAAAAGAGGGTGACAGTTTGAGTTCAAGTTCTGACTATGATGCTGATGTTGGACTTGGCACCTCGACCCAATCCATTAAACTGATGGCACTTAAAATATTATGAAAAATACGCATGTTTCCCAAGCTCTGGATCGATTGCAAGTAACTGACAACGATGCAACGATGCTGATGGGAGCATTTATTAAGGCTTGTGGAGGAGATATAGCCATGTTCTCCCTGTCAAGATCTTCAACGAAGAGAGCCAGGGAAACAAATCGCCTGGAAATATCTCAGGACATTTTGGAAAAATTTGCCGAAAATAGACCACAGCATGTTGCCATTCATTGGGATGGAAAGCTCACAGAGGATAGATTAGGAAATCGATATGAAGCTTTGTCAATTGTTCTATCTTGTCAACCTCAATACTCGGAAGGAAAACTACTTGGAATTCAGAAGATACAAAATGCGGCAGGTCAGACACAAGCTGAAACTACTTTCGACATAATTAAAAAGTGGGATATACAAGATGCTGTAACAGCTTTGGTTTTTGACACCACAGCAAGCAACAGCGGCTGGAAGAAGGGTGCAGCGAAGATCCTTGAGGACCTTCTAGGAAAGAAGGTTTTTTACCATGTGTGTCGGCACCATGTGTATGAGCTAGTAGTCAAAGACGTCTGGAAATCTTTATTTGGAAAAGCAACAACCGGACCAGAGAACACATGGTTTGCCCACCTTAAGAAGAGCTGGAGCAGTCTTGACAGAAAACAGCAATTCAAGACTCTGACTATTGCTATATGCTTTAAAGAACGAGCAGCAATGACAGTTGAGAACTTCAAGCTACTACTCGCCAGAAAAGATTTCTTCACACGGGATGACTACAAACAATGTGTGACTAATGCTCTTGCTCTTTTCGGTGCAGATGGAGATATACATCATCACAAACCTGGTGCAACACACCATGCAAGGTGGATGGGCACAATTCTGTATGCTCAGAAGATGTTCATGTGGGCTGATCAGTTACATTACAAATCTGAAGAAGTGGAACTGCTGCATCGCTTCAATTTAGTTTTAGTTCTCTTCTATATCCCTGCCTGGGTTGCTTCCAGCATCGGTCGTGATGCAGCCGGTAATGACTTGAGATTCATCCAGGACATGTTGAGTTACAAGGAACATGATGAACAAGTTTCCAAAGCTGCTTCACAAAAGCCTTTAAAGCATGACTGGTATAACGTGGAGGAAACCGCTGTATATGCCTTGAAACCCGAGAAAATATGGCAAAGACGCTCCTACAGGTAGAGCGAACTTCAAGTTTCAGGAGAGGCCCGCCCTCGTTGAATGCAACTGTACGCATCAACAAGGACACTACTTTGTCTGATTTTATTGGGCCACAGTCGTGGTACATATTTGATGTTTTTGAATGCTCTGGGGCGTGGCTAGCTCAACTGGTTGATGTTTGGCACTTATCAGATTCCTACACCAGAATGAGCTCCCACATCAGTTCTGTCAAAGTCGTTAATGATGCCGCAGAACGAGGTGTAAAGCTAAGCACAGACTATGCTGCAATCTTGACTGACAATGAACAACAAAGAGACAGTCTGCTTCAAGCTGTGGAACAGCATAGGAAGACAGTTGGAGACAGCAGGAAGTCAACTCTAATCAAAAGCCTGTAATCTGCAACTTGTGCCTGACAATGCAACACTGATCTGCAACGCACTTTTTTAATGTCTTTTGTAAATAGTGCTTTTCGCCTTCATTCAATTGTGAATAAAAAGTGTAATATGCGTTTGTTTATGGGTGAGACGTCGACCAGTCATAACAAGTACTACTGAGATGTTGACTCCTGGTGGTAAATTTTTGAGTTTCACTCACTGTCAGTAACTTTTGGAAAGGTAGCAATATGCATGCATCTAGTTTATTCGTATCTCAACTAGCGAGAGAACCTGTGCAATACATAGCACTTTCTGCAGGTAGATATCAACTTAGGCGGTTGCGATGTTGTACTATGGACTCTTGGTGACAACATTAACAAAGGCAATATATCATGTCTGTAATGCCACCAACAGAAACGACTGCACAACAGCACGCAGAAATCGTTACCAGCAGTGTTCACAAAGTCGGTCTTTCAGCCAATCATTAGCTTATTATTACCGGCTTCAACCGATCAGGATTAATGGCTTCTCTTTGCCCGCCCACTTCATCGATTCCCCGCCCACTCGCCGACGGCTACTTTCAAACGCATTTAGACAAATGTTAGCGGCTTTCCTGCGAGCTTCTTTCAAGCCCATTATTGTTTTTTAACAATAATCTACAGAATAAGCGATGGACACGCAGAATTCCAAACATTTTCCAAATTTTGAACAACCCTAATGTTCAGCTACATTTCAGCTGTGGCAGTTGCTGACGTTCTCAACTTTCTTCCCTCCATTTCTCTCTCGCCTTACTAAAACGAGAGACGCATTTTAGGAAAATCTAATCTAATTGGCCGACGCGATACGTAATTGCAAAGACGAAGTTATCAACATCGCTCGCGAATTCACTGCACGTGCTCGCCTTAAATCCTAATTAAGAATTGCACGGCGTGTTGATTGATCAGCGAGACACAGACACGACGGCACCAGTACGACAATGCTATTCTCAAATCCACATTGTATTCGCGATTATTGGCGAGAAATGGCCTACGATTGACATTCACATTTCAAAATACAAGCCTAGCAATCCACGTTGCCGATTGTTAGGTGGCTTGCTGTCGTCCAAATACAGGCCTATGTTGTCGCTGAACGGGAGAATTGAGTAGGCCTAGTAGTAAAGTTAACCTAATTATACTGACTGGCAAGTTTCTCTGTCAATCAATCAAGTTATTATACCAGTGTGTACTCTGTATTAATTGACTGACTTGCGTGCTTGCAATTAAGGTCTAATTATCTTCCCGCGTACTACACGCTCAGCCGTATGGCTAGCAAAGCCATCGAAAAGCACACATTCGTGAACGACGTACACTGTTCAAACCACACCTCTCTGTGGCGATCGCGATCGCCCTCGTTTACGCTACCGCCTTATTCCGCGCTTGTTCGTCCGCTGCGATACTACCGACCGTGTGCACTGTCCATAATATTGTCAAAACCCAACAAAATCGCACATCTCTGGCCGCGCTTGAAGACGGGCGGCGTTTGCCGGCTCATGACTAAATGTGAGCATTTACGAATTTCTTTCAATCATACCGTAAAAGAAACGCGATTTTCAGGCAATGTCTGTATCGTATTCGTACATCTCCCACTCACCGCAAATCTCTGTTTATTATTAAACTATAAATATTCGCCACGGCGTGGAGACGAGCGATCGTAATAATGACGTCACAATAGTCAATTTCGTAACGCAAACCCCCCCCTTTTTCGCGCTCTGGATACGCGCCTGATGAAAGGGAAAGATTTTCTTTATGAAATTATTGATATTTTATGTACATACTTGAATAAAAATCACTCAAAAGGATACGCGCCTGACTATGAACAATAAAGTCGTGGATTTACCGCTGCGTTATGATTTACCGAATATTTTGATTTATCTCTCGAAATAACGGTCCATCAGCATTATGCAAAACAAGTATTGCTTCAGTTAACTGCTTTGTATGACACAGGTGGCGGGTCAGAGCACTTGTACGAAATTGACAATTCTATTGATGATGGGGAGCATTTATATCAAGATCCTTTGCAGTAGACTTCACTTCTGCTGTTTGTTCCATACTACAGACTTCAGCCATCGACAATTGCGACATTATACCACTCATTTGAATAGCTTTTGATGTTTTGATAAATTTTGAAGTTACGAAATCGTGATATGACCTCGAATGTTTGCGTCAACGTGTTGCGCATTTTAGTTGCACTGAATGAAGCTGACATAGCAGCATACTGGGATGATGTATCCTAATCTTCCCACTATATCAATTACTAAATAAATGAAATTGTGAGTTGTAGAGTGGCCAATTTAACAAACTATAGTAAATTAGGAAATGTCTAGCCTGCATGAAGTATGTTAATAAATAAAACGAATATATTGAGTATGTTCATGCACGATGCAGTATATTTGGGGCGATTTCATAGGGATTGTAGTGTGAATGGCGAATAGGTATTAGGGATGGTGTGAACGTGGGGTTCACGTTCGCGTTCTGCGTGTGAACCTCGGAAATTAGAGGTTCGCGTTCACAACAGAACCTTGGTAGGTTCTGCACTGTGAACCTTTTTCAGATATTACAATTTTCACTTCATTATAACATCTTTGGTTCAAGTTATTGCAATTCAACTGCGGGCCACTCTACGCATGGCGCAGCATTAAAAATCAACACTAAACGAGCATGTACCTTGACAATCTCAAAAGTTTTACTTGCTTTGTTACAAAAGTTTGCACAAAATATCCAGCTTTCCGTTTGTGAATATTTAGTGACTCTCTGCTGTGAGCTTGACCTGCAATCACACAACATCACGAGCGAAATACGTAGTCAGCGAATGATGCTTATTCAACAAATCAATGAGATTGATATCGTTTTCTGATGTAAAAAATCTAGCAGGCGTAAGGGGTTAATCTTGACTTCATATCTTTACTACATCATAAATACCAAATCCGTGCGATTGAGGTGTTGGTTACTGCTGTATAACTTGTTAATTGGGTAATATCGGTAGCAGGTATAGGAACCCGTTTTACACTCTGCTCAATATCAATGTAGCAATACTCAGACGCCGAATACATTGTCCGGTCTGGCCTGGACCGCTAAGGCGTAAGCTTATATTCCCTGGTAAGTCTTCGTCGAAATTGTTGGCAAAGCGACGGAAGATATTGATTTTATGGGAGTATTATATCCTTTGATTGCCTCAGTTGATACATTTAGCGACGTTTAAAACGCCAATATGTACATCAGCATTGTGGCATTATGTGGCCCGAGTCGTCGCTGGGTATCGCGTACATTAATATAGGCTATCACTTCATTGAAAGAGAGGGTTGGAATTAGCAATATGACGTCACGTGACGTCATGAGGTTCACGTTCGCGTTCACACAGAACCTTTTAAAAAGGTTCACGTTCACACGAACCTGAACCTTTCAGAGGTTCACACCATCCCTAATAGGTATGTGAACTCGAATACGCTTCATTCGACAACATGTTTGCTTAAGTAGCTTTACGCCAGCTTAGTCACACATATCACCTACCACGCGACCTTCATCCTTGCACATTCCTAGCGAACGTTGAGATTTTTTATGAAGAAATGCTTTCAAGAGTATATATTAATATTAAACCAGTAATATGGACGCTGTTTATGCGCCACTATCCGGTAATAGCATTATCGTGTTTTCTATCTTATCATCTTTTATAAATGCGGTATTTGATATAACAACGAAATTCTGAGAAGAGCAAAAACGCAAACAGAGTACAAATTTTTGAAGAAAAATTGGACTGAAGGAAACGTATTCTCAGACACTACATCGCAAAGGGTCAAAATTGTAAAAGTGTTACAGTTCTAAAGGAATATAATGTAGGTAATATATGTGGTCTCACTGCCATGTATAACTTCTGACGAAATAGCTACCGGCATCATAAGGTCTTTGGTCTAGCTCAGTGGTTCTCAACCATTTTTTAGACGCGCCCCCCTTTTTGATAATGAAAAATTTCGCGCCCCCCTTATCGTCATATCACAAAATCCAACTGGGATGCTAGCAACCCCAACAGATTACATACAGGTGGTATGGTCGGTTATGAATGTTAATGAAAGAATAAAAAAAATATGAAATGGGATTTATATAGGGAGAAACACGCATGTATTGGAGGTAAATATTGCGGAGCACGAAATTTTTTTTCAGGTCACCGCTTCTTCGCGTCCCCTTCAGATGTTTCACGCCCCCCCCCACCAAGGGTAGCGCTCCCAAGGTTGAGAACCCCTGGTCTAGCTATATCAACGATATGCCCACTTTTAAAGGATGTCAGCTGAGGGTAAAGTAATTTATTCAGTGTCGTTCGTAGTGAGCAGATTAAGATGAATTTCCGCAAAAAATCATATAGCGAATACCCGAATGGTGATTTACCAGACTAATCAAAACCAGACATGGGGTGATTACTTCATGAATGTAATCGATTGCGATTACGATTACTTATGAATGACGCGATTACGATTACGATTACGATTACAGCAAAATCAGGAAGTAGTCGATTACGATTACGATTACATTGGAAAAGTAATCACGATTACTCACGATCACATTTATTTTGCATCTTAGAAGTTATATTGGAAGACAATATATGGATTGCGCTGAGGAGGCCTGATGACTGATGAGATAACAGACTTCCTTTAAAAAAGATGCGTCATTTTCTTGATACGTCATAATGTACCAATTGCCCATTTTTATAAAGGACGATTTATCGCACCCAACGATTTAAATTCTTGCCAGATCCATGACTGCCGTACCCCAAATTTCCCAATAGGGTGGGGAACGAGCACGAACGGTACTCAAAAGTATTTCGTAAACCTACATAGTATTTTCGAGAGATTTAATTAGGTTGAAAATTCTCTCTAGATAGCTTGATTTTAAAATGCATACATCTCCCCTTCAAGATAGAAAGCATACGTAATTTATAGTAGGGTAGCATTTAAAACAAATGGTTGTTTAAAACACTCTGTTTGAAACATGTATTAAACAGTGTTTTAAACAAAGGCATTCAAAAAACCTAAATTGTGTTTTTCAAGTTGTAAAATTATGACATAACTGTGTAAAGACTTTCCAAAAAACATTTTGTATCAGCCTACGGACAATTACCACCCGATTTAGCCGAAGTACATCGATATGGGATGGTTGGAACCCTCAAAATAATATGTTCAGCAGTTATAGTACAGATATTTCGTTAAAGGAACTATATTTACCCTTTATATTTTCAATTGTCAATGTCAGTCCACTATGACGTCCCAAATGAATATTCCTGACGTAATGGCTTAAAAAAACATGTTTTAAGCAAGGGCCTTGTTTCATACATGTTTGCTTTAAATTGCTTTTGGTTTTAAATGCAACCCTAATTTATAGTAATTTTAGGCATTTAGGTCTCAGTCAATATGGTGCCACGACATACCAAAAGACATATGCAGTTTCGACCAACACGCGACTTAACGAAATGTGCTACTAAATAAAGAACTAGGCCGAAACTTAGGGTATGTAACCATTGTCAATAGCCGCGCTGGGTGGGCGTGACTAATAGTCCGATCCTTCCAATCTGAGCCCACTATGCAGATGCCACCCGGGCACGCATGGAGCATCAAAGACATGACAATTTGTGTGTGCGTCTCACAAAAGGTTTTCTTTCAGTCTGCTACGTTGGGCATACAACGTACTCTTTTGATTGTTTAACAGACCGGAGGTCACGAATGAACAACCGATTGGCACCGGCTGCCATTTTCGAAAAATTTTACTTCATTTTTCAAAATCGAAAAATTGTTGTTTCCTGGGATCCGAACACTGTAAACAAGGTGTCGCTCGATTCAAAATTACAACGCGCAACTGATTGCGCCATCCAAATCGCTACCGAGAACGTGTCTGATTACTTATATGAAGAGCAAGCCGAAAAAACGTTAGTTGGGAACAGACATGCTAAATTACGTACTTTATGAACCTTTAGTATAGGTATTCGACGACGATACAGTCTGGTGTATTGTATAGGCTCAGAATTCATCGTTCTAGTGAGCCCTGAGTAGACGGTCTACGTCTAGCAGGCGCTAATTTCTAATCAAAACAATGCCGACCGTTTTAGTCAGCTCGCGGCAGACCGCCGAGAGAGTGAGTCATGGCGCGAGATGCGCGCGCGTATGGTAACTTCTAAGGCTTAAAACTCAAACTGTTGTGACCCTATATTAGTCATTTTAGTGTTCGTAGACGGATATTTACAGTCCTTACCATAATGATTTGCTGCTAATGCTTATCATTACTACAACGTAAGATATATATCGATGTACGACAGCTCTTTGTATACCCTGACGCACGCTTTAGCGTAGGTATAATCGCTGAGTAATATTGTATGTATTCCGAATTATACTTTACCATTAGCCGTTATTTAGAATCATATAGGCGACAACAATTCACAGACACAATCTATGAATGTTTATGGCTATTAGAACACGATTTATTTCACGTTATGTGACGGGTATTCAGCCATGTGCTTGAAGCTGGTACGGTAGTCTGACGGAATTCGCTTCCCGGTTTTCAAATGAAACCTTGAGCGGTATAGAGCTAACTAGTATAGTTGCTTTAGCAAAATATAAACAGAAACTGACAATCGCTATTCATAGCAACAAACTACAGCTGGCTATGACGAATAAAACCAACTAAACGACAGTGTATATGGCGGGTATGAGGAACGTGCGTGTCTGCGAAATGATGCTTCGGCGGATATTTTTGTCACGCGGCCTATCACATAGCTTTTGATCAGCTTAGATGTAACTAATATAAGATATGAAGATACGTGTGGACTTGTATGGACACTAGCTATTCACATATTGAAACAACTATGCCCGAAGACGGCTAGAACGAAACATACAGAACGTTATCTGAGAGTGGTCAATGACGCGCGAATTGCCGACACAGTGTATTTTGCAACATATTCATCTACGGTGTTTGATATATGATTTTGACGTCTTCGATATAATAAATATCAAATAACAAGGTATCAGTGAACTTGTACGAACAATATCTATTCACAGAAATGAACAGCAACGACCTAGCACGATTAATATGTAATATATCGTGGTTTCAATTACGGTACTCTTCTCTCGTACCGGCATGTCGAAAAATAGACACGTCGGTGCGAAACCGTTAGTAATTATAACAAGATACCAGACATTATAATTATGAATTGAGTGCCCCCAGCTCTACAGGTAATTCTCACCATCGGGCAGTGTTGGGATCAGACATGGGGTAATCGCGATTAGTAATCGTAATCGATTACGACGATTACAGCATTTTCAAGTAATCGTAATCGCAATCGATTACATTCGAAAAAAATCCGAAGTAATCGTAATCGTAATCGACTACTTCGCATATCTAATCGATTTCTTAGTGAAAGAACGATTACTTTTTATTTGTACAAGGACTATGACATAAACTGAACATTCGTGAACAAGGAAGATATATTATACCAGGTTCGCGATAGCACGCACGTCTGATTTCCAAATGCTATTGCTCATTATTACGTCAGAAGTAGCCTATTACCTTTGCTCGTCATTGCGTAAGAAGTATCCACAATAAATATATATTCGATGTACGTAGCCTACATTAGTGTCATTGTAAGAACACCCGCCGTGCTGTATATCAGGTTATCAACGCGTTCCATACGCCGCTACCTCGCAGCAGGATAATTAATCTCCATTCTGCGTAGTTTAAAATAGTAATTTATGTATTGATGTTTGGCTATGCTTAGTTAAACGCAGTTTGACAAGGATTTGAAATTTTGTACTCGCCAGATAAAACATTACGGTTTCCACAAGGAAGCTGTAAAATCAGCAGCTAATGATATATATCATAACCCAGCCGTCTTTGCCGTTTCTTGGAGCGGCAGCTTGCAGTACATTGTCTTATGAGGTTGAAGGCAGAATTTTATGTTCGCTTCATCGGGCCCCGCCTTCATCTTATTCTCATATGACTCAATGGGGAAGCGAGTGGCGCAGTTGGTCAAGCGCCGGCGTCACGACACCAATGGCAGTGGTTCGAATTCCGGTTCGAACCAACTTCTATGTGTCGGAGGTTTATCTGGGCTCCTCATCGCTAACCTCACTGCCTTAGCAGTGTCTCAAAAAGCCCAGTACGATGGTGAGCCGCGCCAGTCGGCAGTAACGTACAAGTCCGGATGCATAAAAGAGAGAGAGACTGAAGTAGGAAGCGCGCGAGTGTGTAAGTCGTCCGCAAAGATTGCGAAAAGCAAAGATCCTGAACATTACTAATATCATTGTCGTGGTGTACATGACCTTAATAGGCGATAAACACCACTGTTGTATGTGTTAAATAAACAAACAAACATATGACTCTACTTGAAACGGGCGCCAATCGTTATTTCACAATTCTTTACTCAACATTGGGACCTACCGCCATGGCCATGGGCTTCTATACCATGTTAGCGTGGGTTGTAGCTAGAATCTGGACCTAAACAGCAATTCGTCCCCCAGTCCAAACGTTGGTGATTGGTCCCATAAGTGTGTTATTTTCAAGTTGAAGACTGAATTTCGTCAATATTATTAGTAATTGCATTATATTACTATTAATTTTTAATCCTCTCTCAGCCCCGATGGTCAGATTTACCTGTGGAGCTCGGAGCACGTAATTCATATTTATAACGTCCGGTATCTAGTTATAATTACTTTAGTTTATATTGTTAATTCGTGACCAGTGGTCTGTTATATAATCAAAAGATATTGAAGTGGCGCAAGAACTTTGGTGACACGCACACACAAATTGTCATGTCTTCAAAACTCCGTGGGTGCCCCGGGTGGCATTTGCATTATGAGCTCGGATTGGAAGGACCGGACTATTGGTCACGTCCACCCAGCGTGGCTATTGACAATGGACACATACCCAAAGTTTCGACCAAGGTCCTTCTTTAGTAGCACACTTCGTGAAGTCGCATGTTGGTCGAAACGGGGTATATCTTTTGGTGTGTCGTGACACGGTATTGACTGGCACCTAAATGCCTATTACTATAAATTAGGGTTGCATTTAAAACAAAAAGCAATTTAAAACGGACATGTTTAAAACAAGACCTTGTTTAAAAACTTTTTTTTTAAAAACCACGACGTCACGAATATAAGATTGTGACGTCCTAGTGGATTGAGAGTAACAATTGAAAATATAGGGTAAATACAGCTCATTTGACGAAATATCTGGACCATAACTGTTGAACAGACTATTTTGAGGGTACCAACCATCCCACATCGATGTACGTCAGCCAAATCGGGTGGTAATTGTTCGTAGGCTCATACAAAATGTTTTTTGGAAAGTGTTTACACAATTATGGCATAATGTTACAACGTTAAAAACACAATTTAGTTTGTTCCTAAAACACCGTTTCAAACATGCTTTAAACAAAGTGTTTTAAACAACCATTAGTTTTAAATGCAACCTTACTATAAATTATGTATGCTTCTTTTTAGGAGGAGACGTATGCATTTCAAAACCAAGCTATCCAGAGAGAATTCTCCGTAACATCTCCGTAAACAACTTTGACGAAAAATTTGTAGAGTTTATGTCTGCTATCAAATCACTGCTGGAACAATTTGCACCTCTACAGCGCCTTTCGAGAAGTCAAAGAAAATTGAAGCGAAATCCGTGGATGACCACAAAGCTGATTCAACTTATCCGTAAACGTAACCGGTGGCATAACCGAATAGACACCAAGAACTGCCCAGAACATGAACGAGAAAGATTTCGACGTTTCAGGAATCGCACCGTGCATCTCATTTCCAAGGCAAAAGCAAAGTACAATGAGAGATTTTTCAACAGACACATAAAGGACACTCGAAAAACATGGTCAGGACTTAACTCTCTCCTACATCGAAAACAAGGCCATAAGTCTGTTTCGGAAATTGTGAATTCGGATACCGGAAACAAACTTTCAGACCCGGCGGCCATCGCGAATCACTTCAATGAATATTTTTGTAACGTAGGCCCAAATATTGCTTCTTCTATTACAAAACCTGTGTCGGCCAGGTCAGAGGTGAGATCGATATCCCAGTCAATTGTGCTTGAACCTACGACCAAATACGAAGTAGAAGTAGCCATCCACAAACTGAAATCGCACAAGGCCGACGGCTATGACCAAATCCCATCATGGTTTTTAAAAATGATAAGCCTGCATATCGGTCAATATATGGCCCATTTTTTCAACTTCATGATAGAAAATGGAGTCTACCCAAGCTATCTAAAAAAAGCCAGAGTAGTCCCTGTACACAAAGCTGGGGATAGAACTAATGTCACCAACTACCGTCCGATATCCGTTCTCCCATGCATCGGGATTGTATTCGAAAAGTTGCTCCTCTCCCGCCTGTCCTCATTCCTCGCCAAAATGTCTGTCATTTCCCCTCAACAATTTGGCTTCCGAAACAAACACCAAACCGCTCATGCCCTCCTAACAGTGGCCGAACAGTACTATGATATCTCAGAGAAGCGAAATGTGGGATGTAGCATTTTTCTCGACCTAAAAAAAGCGTTTGACTGCGTAGATCATAAAATTCTCATCTCGAAATTGGCGCGTTACGGACTTCGGGGCCCACAACTTGAGCTCATGAAAAGTTACCTCACTGGACGCCAACAAATGGTTGCGATCTCAGACACCTTGTCCTCTCCTCACCCGGTGACCTGTGGTGTGCCCCAGGGCTCAGTACTTGGACCGGTCCTTTTCACCTTATATGTCAACGACATTTTTGAAACCTCCTCACTGAACACCACACTGTTCGCTGATGATACTCACCTCCTCTCTTCCGCATCTTCGACGGCAGAGCTGGATGCCCTGACTGGTGACCAAATGCCCAAAGTCCATGAGTGGACGGCCCAGAACAACCTTTGCATAAACGCCTCGAAATCGCAATTGCTGACAGTAAATTCAAAAAATAACCTAACCGTTAATATCGCTGGTCAGCCCGTTTCCAACACAGATAATGCCAAATATCTCGGAGTTTTACTGGACTCGAACATGTCCTGGAAGAGTCATATTCAGTCCCTAGAAACTAAATTATCACCGAAGTGCGGCCTGTTCTACAGCCTTGGGCGCTTCATGCCAGCATGGGTTCTTCTGATACTCTTTAAATCCTTAATCCAATCGAAGTTACATTATGGCATCCTCTGTTGGGGGGCTGCCAGTAAAACTGCACTCAAGCCACTGCAGAAACTACAGCATAAAGTACTCCGAATCATAGCTAGGGCTCCAAAAGGGCCTGGCTGCCCATCCAATAAGTCGCTGCTGAAGAGATTTGGCGTCCTAAACATAGAAGATATGCGGAAACTAGAAATCGCAAAGTTTATGTATCAGTTTCACTGCGGTCGTTGCCCCGAATATTTCAATGACTTCTTTACCTCTGAATCAAAAGCGCACAAGTACAACACACGCGCGTCCACGTCGTCCAAATATCATGTGATCGACCGAAAAGATCATCGCTCCATCAAATATGCCGGACCTGATGTGTGGAACAGTATCCCGCCGGCCATCAGACAGTCGACGAGCATGTCCACATTCAAGTCGAAATACAAACAATTACTACTAAATAAATACAGTCCATCCTCAAGATTACCGGACCACGACTGACCTATCGATCTCGCTTCCCATGACATGCCGCCCTATTTCTTGTCGCATTCTTTTTCTATACTATCTTCTTTACTTTCATTCAGTGTGCATGCCTCCTCTTTACATCGCCTAGGCCAAGGTGGGTGTCAGATTCCATAGACTACTCCTTGTCGCTTCGACATCTTCCTGTCTTTTCATTGTATCGCATTTTTTGTGGTGTATTGAACTGATAAAATTGCTAATAAACCAATGATGATGATGAATTTTCAAGTTAATTAAATCTCTCGAAAAGACTGTGTAATTTATGTTGGTCCCCTTAGTTCGATCTCACTCCCCACCCTATTGGGAAATTTGAGGGGGCGGCGGTTATGGACCTGGCAAGAATGCAAATCGTTGAGTGCGATAAATCGAACCTCTATAAAAATGTGCAATCGGTACATCATGACGTAACAAGCCAATGAAGCATATTTTTTAAAGGATTGTTAGCTCATTAGGCCTTTTCAGCGCAATCCATATATTGTCTTCCGATATAACTTCTAAGATGCAAAATAAATGAAATCGTGAGTAATCGTGATTACTTTTCCAATGTAATCGTAATCGGCTACTTCCTGATTTTGCTGTAATCGTAATCGTAATCGTAATCGCGTCATTCAGAAGTAATCGTAATCGCAATCGATTACATTCATGAAGTAATCACCCCATGTCTGGTTGGGATGACTCGAGTCATGACTTGACTCGAGTCAGACTCGAGTCAACTTTTTCGAATGACTTGACTTGACTCGAGTCACTTTGCAAAAATGACTTGACTTGACTTGACTCGGCGCTTCAAAAATGTGGATTGACTCGTGACTCGGAGCAAAATTTACGAGTCAATTTCAAGTCATCAAGTAAACGGTGTCGACTAAATCAATGTATTCTGTGCATGTTCGGATTATTCACGATACGCCATTGTAACTTGTGAGAGCAACCAGTCATTCACTGATTGTACGTTTCGCTGATCCTGCATTGTTACATCACATATACACTGACCGCATACGAAATGATCACAGCTTGCCTTGTCGTAATAGCAGATTAATTTATTAGCAACGTATCGCTGTTTATTGGACGGCTCTGTCCTTACATTGCACGGCGCTCACCTTTACCAACCCTCTTGTATGATTTAAATCTAACAAATATATTTTATGTATTTATATCCTCACCGATGTCTATAGATGGCTAGTGTATTGAACGATATAAATTTCTTTCATCTTCTCGAGGCTTTCGGATTCGACCCTCTATTTTTGCTGATAAGAGATGTCGCTCAGAGTTGTCAGACTCGACGGACGTCGCGGGTCGAAATCAAATACACAGATCGCTCGCGGGCCGCACCAGTCAAATGATTCGTAAATATTACTAACCCTAAACTCAGTATACGCACTTTTTCGCATTCTCGGAATTGGGTGTTAATGTCAGCGATTTTCTCCTGACGATAACTACAATCACAACTCCGCTGTCGGGTTGTTATAATGTGACCTATGAACATACTTGAAATTTGCTATCTTGAAGGAATATTTATTAGTAGTATTTCATACAGCAAATTCGGGAAATGTGTTGGATAAAATCACGCAATTTTCACCATATACTCAGAATTTCTTCGCGGGCCGAATGAAATCATTTGACGGGTCGTACGTTTGACACCCCTGATATAGCTATACAGTTACTTACGTATTTTATTAGCAGTTCTACGTGTGCGTGAGCGATACAACGCATTTTTGCATGTATAATTAACTGTATATTCGTTATTTGATTCAAGATAAATGACCAATTGATCTCATTAACATAGCCAGTAAAATATAATGAATTTGAATGATCACTCATACTTCAAAAATTCAATTTGACTTGAATTGTGACTTGACTCGTGACTTGACTTGACTTGACTTGACTTGACTTGACTCGAGTCACCTCCAAAAAACGAGTGACTTGACTTGACTCGAGTCACCTTTGAAAATCGATTGACTTGACTTGACTCGAGTCAAAATGTGCAATGACTCGAGATGACTCGTGACTCGAAGGTAGTGACTTGATCCCAACACTGCCATCGGGTGCTGAGAGATGCTTAAAAATTAATAGTAGTATAATGCAATTACCAGTATTATTGACGAAATTCAGTCTTCAACTTTAAAATACCACCCTATGGGGGCCAAAGACCAACGTTTGGACTGGGGGACGAATTGCTGTTTTGGTACTGATTCTAGCTACAACCTACGCTAACATGGTATATAAGCCCATGGCTATGGCGGCAGAGCCCAATATTGAGTACGAATTGTGAAATAACGATTGGCGCCCGTTTCAGTAGAGTCATATGAGAATAAGATGCCGAGAACATAAAATTCTGTCTTCAACTTGTTGCAGATAATGGACTGCAAGCTGCCGTTACGAGAAACGAAAAAACACAGCTCGGTTATGTATATCAGCAGCTGTTGATTTTTAATGCTTCGTTGTGGAAACCGTTATGTTTTATTTGACGAGTACAAAATTTCAAATCCTTTTCCGGTGTACGTACGTACTACATAGGCCTACTGCTCGCCAAGCAGCAACGGTCAAACTACGTTTAGCTATGCATAACCAAACATCAATACGCAAGTTACTATTTTAAACTAGGCAGAGTGGTGATTAATTATCTTGCTGCGAGGTAGTGGTGTGTGGAACGTGTTGGTAACCTGATAAACATCACGGTGGGTGTTCTTACAATCACTCTAATGTACGTACAGTCGTACATCGAATATCTATTTACTGTCGATACTTCTTACGCAATGACGAGCAAAGCTAATAGGCTACTTCTGACGTAATAATGAGCAGTGGCGTTTGAAAATCAGACGTTTGTGCTGTCACGAAATGTTCATTGTTCAGTTTATGTCATAGTCCTTGTACAAATAAAAAGTAATCGTTCTTTCACAGAGAAATCGATTAGATATGGGAAGTAGTCGATTACGATTACGATTACTTCGGAATTTTTTCGAATGTAATCGATTGCGATTACGATTACTTGAAACTGCTGTAATCGTCGTAATCGATTACGATTACTAATCGCGATTACCCCATGTCTGATCAAAACGCGAAGTATTGTTGTTGACTGATGATTATTTAGTAATTCTCATGACGCATAATATTTATCCGAATGACAGCATAAGATTGATTTACAAGTGGATTCTTGATAATGATCTCTAAAAAATAATAATCCATCTTCTTCATATTTAACGTGGATTTTGCGCCGAACGCGGGGTGAACCGGATATAGCTAGTGTGCTGCTACCATTATAACCTAAAACATAGGCTGAATCAGGGATACCGTAAGTGGGCGCCAGCGCTCTCCGAAACGTTAGTGACTGGTGCGGGTGCTGCGGTCGCTGAATTGCCTATACGTTTCTAGATATACAGCGGTCTTACTCCAGCTGCCTGCGCCGCAAAGTCCCATACGTTTTCCAATATAAATATACGAGATCTTGAAGTAGTGTCAGTATATTGCATAAAAGAAACAATTACTATCCAGCGCAATCCAGTAATAAATCGAAACAAGATCGGTAAATACAGTGGGGAACGTCCGGTAGGCGGATTACTTTTGATAAACAGAGTACCCTATGACAGCTGCATCAAAATGTTCCTTAGACATGACCAGGATATGTAGTCAAGAACGCGCACTCTGGCGTATACCAAATATAGCTCGTAAATTATTGAACTCCGTTAAAGAAACTGGAATTGCCCACAGTAACAGCCAGTGCAAGCTACAAATTGGGCATTTGGGGTAGGCCTACTGTGAACTATAAATACTGACGAGAAAATATTTAAATTAATTTTTCAGACTGGTAATAATCAATAAATAAACAGATTTATCAGCAGGCGGGGTCTATTGACTAGCCTACTAGTCCTTAGCATACGCAATTAAACGCCTGCAGAAAGATAATATTACCGTTTGAAACTATACGACTGCACTACACGAAAGTAACATTGCTTAGGATGGAAAATTGCCTTGCACAAATTTAGTCACTGATTTTTTGTGTCCTAACAGAGCGTGTATAGTACTGCTCAATGTGCACCGATTCAAGTAATAAGCACTGCGTATCAGAGCCATAACAGCACTTCGTCAGCCCCCACCCAAACGTTGGTCTTGGGCCCCCCACATAATGATGATGAACTACGACCCCAAGACCCCTTCATTCTATCCGCTGTTTCCCGTTATACTTGTCATCTAAATTGGTCGCATTTGACTGGGCCAGCTCATCCCGCCCAGACGCGCGAAATTTTTTTATAATTAATGATTGAATCGGCCAATATGATCGGGAATTGCATATACATTGCTGTTATTTTTTATCCTCGCACTGCTCACGTAATCAGATTTACAGGTGAGGTGTGTTTGGAAAGGTAGGACTCCTCAATAATATAATTAAACACCTTCGGGCATATACCCGTTGGCAGGATCAAAACAACACTTCTTCAGGCCCCCCAAAAAAACTTGGGTCTTGGGCTACCATAGGGTGATAAACCATCCCCCAATCACGTTGTTCGCCTTTGCCACGAAATTTGCCGCACTGTGTACTGAGCCAGCGCCAAGCGCAAAATTTTTCGATAAATCATGATAAAATCGGTCAAAAAGATAGGGAATTGCATATCTATTGCTATCAATTTCTTGTCCTCTCTGCTCACGCAATCATACCAGCAGAGTTGAATGAGGTGTCTTGGAAACTGTAGGGCTCTTTGATATGACTCTGTAACATGATGTTATTTAGTGACCTCCTGTCTGCTATATCAAAATATATAGAATCGCCCAAACGTATAGGCTACTACAGTAAAAGACGCACATGATTTCAAATTGGTATTTCTTCACTGGCATATAATTTTTCCCTGCGGGATGGTATTTGTCTTGTGAGCTTCAGAGTGAGTTTTCTCGCTGCCGATCGTCCTGGCCCACTTCCTGGAGTCGCATGTTACATGGCCTAAAACTTTATATGTCTTGGTAAATCGTGTCGCGGTAATGGCCAATGCCGACATGTCCATTTCTATAAATCTTGCGTATTTTTTCTTGAGGGAAGAGTACTCAAAATTCAAGACATTAGGCAACTTGAAATCGCGCGTAGCGCGAAAAACTTTTGAAAAAGTTGCATGAATTTTCAAATAATACTCTATAATTTATGCTAATTCACGAAATAATTTTGGGCCCTCTTCGAGCTCGCCCCCCCCCCCCCCATTTGGGGGTTTTGGGGTGCGGCAGTTACGGTCCTGCTGCGTATTTTAGTGTCGTGATCACGATAGTTGACAAAAGATTTGAAATTGCCTAATTTGAACATGATTAGACTTAAACTCGATACTGATGGCATTGGGAAAGCATCATCCATCACACAACATTCGAATCTATTAAAACTCGAATCTTTTCGAGCTGACACTCTTCAAGGGCAATCGTCAGCTGATGGAGAATTTCAAAAACATGCATCTATAGATAGCTATAGCTACACTCCATACAACCAATTATGACGTCATAGAAACAAACAACATGAAATACAGGCAAACCGCGAGAACAGCTAGTGGACAATTTTTAGATTGACTAAATATTCCTTCTGCTGACACAAGCGCGGTCGGTGGATTTTAATATAAGTCGATTCCAGTGCAGACGGATCAGCCAATCTAAAAATTTGCCACTAGCTGCGCTCGCGGTTTGCCTGTATTTCATGTATATAGGTATATTCGTCATTTGATTCAAGATAAATGGCCAATTAATTGTTCTTCCACGCAGCGAGCAAAATGCAATGCCTTTGAATCATCACTCATACTCCTAAAATTCAATTTGACTTGACTTAACTCGAGTCAAAATGTGAAATGACTCGAGATGACACATGACTCGAAGGTAGTGACTTGATCCCAACACTGCTTTTTGATGACACAAATTTGGAACTTGAGTGGATTGGACTATATAGCGTTTTACATCGTTAATCGAGTATACAGATATGAATTCCAGGCGATGCCAAAACTGGCAAAAGAAACATCTTAACCATGCCAAAAATAAGCTATTAAAAATAAGCCTGTCGATATTGCATAACTAGATGCCTTTCGTAAACAATATCTAATTTCCACAATTCAGCATTGAATGGAAAATAAGCCCTGACCACGGCCCAAATCGCTGTTGTGGTTCTCTCGATTCGTTAGAACAATCTGTGATAAGTATGACTATTTTGAAACGGAAGATTTTGATCCTAAAAAACTTCCCTTTGACAAAATTTATTTTGACTTAAATCTGGACCATTTATGAATCCCAGTAGTTGCTAGTTTGCTTTTCTAATCATTAATTTACAATTCCTCTGTTACTTGAATCGCTACTGTTACTGTTACTGATGTATTTGACGCCAAGATTTAAGTTAGTAAAATTGTGGTACCAGTAAACAGAAGGCCCTTGTTTCGTTGGCTTTTACTAACTTAAATCTCATCGTCAATACAACAGTAACAGTAGCGATTTAAGTAACTAAGGAATTGGAAACTAATGATTAGAAAAGTAATGATTACATGATGCACGATGGCTTGAATACAAAAGACAATACGAATCACCGCCCACTGCGTATCGACATTTGAAAGCGTGGTTCTATGTACCACTTTTGAGAATGAGAGCCCATTGTATACTGTAGACATGGTCTGAAGTTTTCTGAACAGAATGATTAGCTAAATATCCTTATGTTTCTGAGAGCTAAAACAATACACGGTCACAGAATCGAAGAGTAGTTATATAGATCGCTCGTGACCTGGCAGGGGTTCTTATGGGCCCGCTCGCACGGTGCCTCGAAACTCGTGTTGGCACGGTGACCCTTTTGACCCCCCCTATCTCTCGCACGGTGCCATTGTGTCTTATGGAGCCTCTCACACGGTAACCCTTTTCGGTATAGGCATCTCTCACACGGTGCCTCGAAAACTCGTGTTGGTGAGTCGTACTTCCAAGTATAGGCATCTCTCGCATGGTGTCATTGTGTCTTATGGAACCTCTCACACGGTAACCCTTTTCGGTATAGGCATCTCTCGCACATCGCATGGAAAACTCGTGGTGGCACATCGCCCTTTCGGGTATTGGCATCTCTCGCACGTCGTACTTTCGCATGTCGTGCTTTCGCGTATAGGTTGTGTTGGTGATTCGCCATGCGTTCTTATGGGTGTGGCGGTGATTCGTACTTTCGGGTATATACATCTCTCGACCGGTGTTGAATATGTATCAAGTAAATAGTCATGTGAATGAATCTTTGTTAATTTGTATATCGTGCCGCACAAACGGAAACGCGGCTTGTTGTGAGGATTAAGCAGTGCGACCTATATTTCGAATGACCTGTGTGTGGAATTGTTTCACGGCCAGCCGCGTGCTACTATCGATTATTACACTAATCCAGTCAGCACTATTACATTCAGGAGTATTCAGTATTCAACAGCGACACGAAAAGCGATCAACAAATAACCTCGTTCACAAACTAACACTTCAAAAATGTGTGAAATAGTTTGCAAAACCCCGCGATCGCTGACAAGATAATGTCTCGGGCATAACCATTTTAGTGACTTGGTGTTAAAGACATACCGATCGCTCACAAGGTAATATTTCGGTAATTAGTTTGTCACAGAGCCGTCGCAGACGGTGATTCGAAAACCAACAATTTGACACTTTCTGGTGCTTGCTATATGTTTTGACACTTAGGAACGTGGTTGACTTTAGTTGTATGATAAGAATCATGTGAATATACAAGTAATGTATCAATTTGTCAACTTGAAATGAAACTTACTACACAAACCAAGTTGATTCGTATTTGAATGTGTTAATTCGGTACAATTCTAATTATTTTGAGAAATCTTTTGATTCGACCGTAACCGAATATTACTGACGCCGACTTTCAGCCGCATCGAATTATTCGCACATTCCGCGCCGCTGTTTTCGCACTTATAGAATCAATACAACTATAACTCTACAAGAATCAAGAATCACAAGTATGTGTATTATACAGTTATTGTCTTTATCAACACGAAATCAAACTCTTAACAAAATCACGCAACTAATCATTTGTCAGCTCTAACATTATCAAAAAATTCCAGTATTGTTGATTGAAAATCCTCGAGTCCTTATTATCAAAAACGTTATAGTACGGTGTCGGAATCCATTCGCGGGGTGTACTAAAGCTAAATCCAGATAATCCAAAATGAAATATTTGGACTTTGACATAGTGTGACTTGAAATAGGATTGACAAACATGACTACCAACTTCCCCACAGTCCCGTTTCGATATTATACACACATTGATTTGAAACAAGTAATGAAACATCACAACTCTATTCACGATCGTGCTTTCCGTTTGTCAAAGAGATATTTTAACATCTTACCATACTCAAAAGAATTATTCACAACATTAACAATTGTTAAAAATCTAGTTTTCACTTACTTGATTATATCACTGCAACTCATAAATTTGAATTAATTCATCCTGGTTGTATTCATATGCTCGGTCTTTTTTATTCAATTGTAAAGGTTGTTACTATTCTGAAGACAAACTATTTACTAATCGGTGCATATACGATTTGACTTGGACATATTATATTTTGAGTATACGAGATTTGAACGTCTGAACAATAACTGAGAAATAATTTATCACAATTAAATCCGTAATATTACAGCGTAAAAGATATTGGAATGTCAGCACCTCTGTAAGGTCGTAGTTACTACCACATTACCTAATTTACCCGACCAACTCGTCATGATCATTCCTGAAATCAACACAAACGTGACCACTGACTTGAGTTAACCACAAAACAGCATCAAGTTTTAAATCCACTTGTAGCTTACGGCTTATTTGAATGCGGGTTATTTTTTGTTGTAATTGAGTGTACGGAAATAGTATTACGTCTCGACATATCACCATCTTACCATATTCAAAGAGTCAACCACGAAAACATTGTCAAGTAAATCCGTTTGTAACTTACCCGACCAACTCAAGCAGTTAGCCAAGCATACACGAGTCCATACAAACACTAAAACCTGAAATCCATAGCAAGTTCGGTTGTACTCATATCCCTACGACACCTCATTTTTATTCAACTTTAAAAGTCGTTACTATTCTGTAAGAAAGAGAAATTACTACGCGGTATATTCTGCAAGACAAAGTAATTATTACTCGATATATTTTGTAAGACAAAAGTAATTACTACCCGCTGCAGGTGACTTGAGATTAACATAATATGTTTGAATATACGAGATTTGAAAGTCTGATCAACGTAGTTGCGACTTCATTTCTTACAATCGAACGCTGGTGTTATATTCAAAGTTATGATATCAGAAAATATTTTACAAATGTAATTGTTTCCAGTACCCAAGACTAAAGATGTAATAGTTCCAGTATTCATACATTGAACAACCGATGCAAAATGCTTTATTAACCCGATTCCCAACGGGTAATTGAAACGACTAAGTGTATAATCAGTATATCACAATATCGTTACTATTGAATCCAACGATTTATTGTCGGAATTTGTGACAGAGAATTGAAACATATGCACTTTACAGAGTATGAAAATATCACTTTGAGTATCGAGTACCGTTCGAAGCTAGCGATCAATTCCTAATCATTTCAGTAACTCCTCATTGTGCGTGCTAAATGTAAAATATCGCGAGGTTATACACTCTAAGACTTTGATCATTACAAAAGTAAATTGTGATATGTTTGTTAGATGCATCCAATTCAACTAGAAGTGTCTAGTGCCCAACACTCGTAATATCAAAAAGTACTTGCTACACTGTAATTCACTAAACGTGTTTTGCATTGTTGTTCATTTGTAGCATTGATTGAAATTGTTTTTTGAACCCTCAAATAATAATTCCCGACATGAAACCAAGCCGCTGAAAGTCGTTACCATCACGAAGATACAACGTGTACGATGTTTGTCAAATGTGTCCTACCTGGCCAACAGAAAACAATTTTCACTAGCTTGGTAATGAAACCGAAGTCTCCATTCGATATTTTGTTTGTGTCAAATACTTTGCAATAAACACACTGGAGTGGTCGAGCTTTACATCAGCAGACTGTAATCTGTAAATCAAGCTTACATCCGACTTGTAACTGTATCGTTTACCTAACCGAGTTGTATGCACAGTTTGATATTTTTTGTTATTTGGTAATTGCTGAATATACTACTTCGAAATACTCCCTTGAACGTAATTTCCATCATCGTAATAATCGAAGTACATTTGTGTCGAATTCGTAACAGTCGACTATGACATGATAAATTTTTGACAAGTTATGCTTGGAAGATTGGTTGTATATTACGAAAAATAATTACCGCTCATATTCATACTGTTATCCATTGTTCGGTATTTTCAAACGAGTAAAATTTATTACTTGAGTTACTCCGCTTAATGCAAATGTAAACACAACCGTCTTTCAACATCGCAAAGACATCGATACAAAGTATACAATCAAACGCAACAAGTTTTACTTTTGTAGGTTGTGTAGGGTTATCCTGCATAACTCATTTCTTACCAAAGCCATATGAAATATATTCATGTTACACGAAAATATTCACTCATGCTACAAACCTGTACAATGATTGGTGGTGCTTTCAAACTGTTTCGATACCTCAAGAACTTTATTGTCTGAATGGTTGTTCATGTATCATAATAATCAAGTAATTCAACACAGAACTAGTATTAACAGAAACACCAAAGTTGTTTACACAAAAGTTTGTATGTGTACAGTATACGAATACCATGTGTAAGTCCAGCACAATTGTGTACGAGTTTAGTTAACACAATTTACGACACCGAGGTCGCGTCATCTTTCGTAAGACAACAAACCAAGGCTTCAGGATATGTCCATGTCATAGCAATGAATCAGCTACTCCAACAACAGAGTGCATATGTTTTCTAGTTACGGTGCTTACATCTTACACACAAATCAATCTACTATGCTAACGAAAAGTGGTGAGTCATCATATGGTTATCCTCACTAGTAAAACATACTATCATACAAAATGGTCGTTATAGTTTGCACACCAACGGTACATCGTACAAGTAACAAGTCTCGAGCATCCAGTTATTCAAAAAACGTGAAAGTATTTCTACACCAAGTCGTTATGTTGACGAAAGCGTATATTGTAATACCAGTAGTTAAGTAGATCGCTCGCGAACGGCTAATTTTTGCATGGGGCTCTTATGGCGGGGTGGCGATTCGTATTGAAAACCGGGGGTGGCGACTCGTACTTTCAGACCCCCCTCGGGGCCGCGATTCGTAATGGGTTCTTATGGACGCGGTCGTGATTCGTACTTTTGGGTATAGGCTGTGGTGGTGACTCGTATTGAAAACTCAGGGTCGTGATTCGTACTTTTGGGTATAGGCAGCGGCGGTGATGTGCCTGAAAACTCGTGGTCGTGACTCGCCTTTTTTGCTATGGGCTGCGGCGGTGATGCGCCATGAAAACTCGTGTTGGTGATGGTACCCTTTCAGACCCCCTATCGCTCGTGATGTGCCAATGGTTCTTATGGGATCTCTGGTGATGTGCCATTGTTTCTTATGGTATCTCTGGTGATGTGTCATGTATTCTTACGGGATCTGTCGTGATTCGCCATGTGTTCTTATGGGTGCGGTCGTGATTCGCACTTTCAACCATCTCTCGCGTGGTGTTGAATAGTCACCAACAATATCCGCACAAACGGAAACGTGGCTTGTAAGAGGATTTACGCAGTGCGTGCGACAGACGGCGATTCGAATATCAACAATAGTCGCGTTCGCAAACTAACACTTCAAAAAGATGTGAAATATTTGTAAAATCCTACGATCGCTCACAAGATACCACTTCCGGCATATCGATCTATCACTCAATACACAACCGAAGTTGAATTGTAATTGAATGCGTAAATTTATCAACTCGACATCAAAATTCGAAAACAACAACTTGATGCTTTATGTTCTCACTCTAATTTCATGATAAGTGTAATAAGTGCCGAATAACAGATACATCACCGGCGAGACTTGAATACCAACAAATTGTCACTTATTTCTATTCTAGCCGTAATCCTTTGTGAAGTTAACGCTTATTCAAAAAGGTGTGAAATAGTTTGCAAAACCCCGCGACCACTGACAAGATAATGTCTCGGACATACCCATCTTTCACGACTTGGTGTCATAGCCATACCGATCGCTCACGCGGTGAAATTTTAGTAATCAGTTTGTCACAGAACTAGATTTCACTGGTAAGATTTAATAAATACCGACTATCAGAACCATCAGTGTGGGTAACTTGAATAGCAACAAATTGTCACTTATTTCCGACGGGAAGTTCACTAAACCGCAGTACAATGCGGGATTTTGAAAAACAGATGTTCGCGAGCGCGTTTTGATATGTGTGACCCACTAACTACGTCCGCTTTGGAGACGCGATCTGTTGTGAGGATTTCGAACGCGCACTATCGTATCGATTATTCCACTAATCCAGTCAGCACTATTACATTCAGGAGTATTCGGTATTCAGCAGCGACACGAAAAACGATCAACAAATAACTGCGTTCACAAACCAACACTTCAAAAAATGTGTGAAATAGTTTGCAAAACCCCGCGATCGCTGACAAGATAATGTCTCGGGCATAACCATTTTAGTGACTTGGTGTTAAAGACATACCGATCGCTCACAAGGTAATATTTCGGTAATTAGTTTGTCACAGAGCCGTCGCAGACGGTGATTCGAAAACCAACAATTTGACACTTTCTGGTGCTTGCTATATGTTTTGACACTTCGGAACGTGGTTGACTTTAGTTGTATGATAAGAATCATGTGAATATACAAGTAATGTGAGTAGTATAGTCGATCGCTCGCGAACGGCCATTGTGGCTTATGGGTGCGGCGGTGAGGTGCCGCGAAAACTCGTGGTGGTGATGGCACCCTTTTGACCCCCCCTCTCGGCGGTGAGGTGCCATGTGTTCTTATGGATGCGGTGATGATGGCACCCTTTCGGGTATAGGCTGCGGCGGTGAGGTGCCGTGAAAACTCGTGGTGGTGATGGCACCCTTTTACACCCCCTCTCGGCGGTGAGGTGCCATGTGCTCTTATGGATGCGGTGATGATGGCACCCTTTCGGGTATAGGCTGCGGCGGTGATGTGCCTGAAAACTCGTGTTGGTGACTCGCCTTTTTTGCTATAGGCGGTGGCGGTGATGTGCCATGTATTCTTACGGGATCTGTGGTGATTCGCCATGTGTTCTTATGGATGCGGTCGTGATTCGCACTTTCAGGCATCTCTCGCGCGGTGTTGAATATGTACGAGTCACCAACAATAACCGCACAAACGGAAACGTGGCTTGCAAGAGGATTAAGCAGTGCGACCTATATTTCGAATGACCTGCGCGCTGAATTGTTTCACAGCCAACCGCGGTGGTCGTGACTCGCCTTTTTTACTATAGGTGGTGACGGTGATTCGCCTGTCGTGTATTCTTACGGGGATCTGTGGTGACTCGCCATGTGTTCTTATGGGTGCGGTCGCATGCGGCTATTGCGTCTTATGGCGGGGGTGGTGAGCGGCTATTGATGCTAACACGAAACCCGGGGTGGCGAGCGGCACATATTTCTTATGGCGGCGGGTCTTATTTCTTATGGATGCGGTCGTGATTCGTACTTTCGGTATAGACTGCGGGCGGCATGTCGTACTTTCAGCAAAAAAAGGTGTGAAATAGTTTGCCAAGTCTAGGAATCACTTGCAAGGTAATATTTTGGTATTTAGTTTACCACAGAGCCGGCGTAGACGGCGATTCGAATATCAACAATAACAACGCTCACGAATTAACACTTCAAATAGCTGTGAAATAGTTTGCAAAACCCCGCGATCGCTGACAAGATAATGTCTCGGTCATAACCATCTTTCACGACTTGATGTCATAACCATACCAATCGCTCACAAGGTAATATTTTGATAGTTTGTCACAGAACTTGATATCGCTGGTAAGATTTAACAAGTAACGAATAACAGACCGCCAGTGTCGGTAACTTGAATAGCGACAAATTGTCACTTATTTCCGCTCTAACCCTAATCCTTTGTGAAGTGAACGCTTATTCAAAAGGGTGTGATATAATTTTAAAATCCTACGACACTCACAGGGTAATGCTTCAGACAAAGCGATCCCTCATGCCCGCTCACAAGGTAATATTTCCGTAATTAGTTTGTCACAGAGTCGTCGCAGACGGTGATTCGTAAACCAACAATTTGACACTTTCTGGTATGGTCGCTATATGTTTTTGACACTTTGTCCGTGTTTGACTTTAGTTGTATGATAAGAACCATGCGAATATTCAAGCAATGTATCAATTGAATGAAATGAAACTTACTACACAGCTCAAGTTGATTCGTATTTGAATGTGTTGATCCGGTACAATTCTAATTAATTTGAGAAATCTTTTTAACGTGATCTTCTGATTCGACCGTAACCTGAATATTACTGACGCCGACTTTCAGTCACATTGAATTATTCACACATTCCACGCCGCTGTTTTAACAGTTATAGAATCAATACCAACTATCTCTAACCCGATAATATTCAATCATTTTGGTAATTTGCCAACTTTAAATCCATTCGCGGATGTACTAAAGGTAAATCCAAATAATCCAAAATGAAATATTTGGACTTTGACATAGTCTGAATTGAAATAGATTGACAAACATGACTACCAACTTTCACGCAGTCCCATTTCGATATTATATGCACATTGATTTGAAACAAGTAATGCAACATTGCAACTCTATTCGCGATCCCGCTTTCCGTTTGTCAAAGAGATATTTTAACATCTTACCATACTCAAAAGAATTCTTCACAACATTAACAATTGTTAAAAATCTAGTTTTCACTTACTTGATTATATCACTACAACCCACAAACTTGAATTAATTCATCCTGGCTGTATTCGTATGATCGGTCTTTTTTATTCGATTGTAAAGGTCGTTACTATTCTGAAGACAAAGTATTTACTAATCGGTACATATACGATTTTACTTGGACATATTATATTTTGAGTATACGAGATTTGAATGTCCGAACAATAACTGAGAATTAATTTATCACAATTAAATCCGTATATTACAGCGTAAAAGATATTGGGGGGTCAGCAACTCTGTACGGTCGTAGTTACAACCACATTAACTAATCTACCCAGGCAACTCGTCATGATCATTCCTGAAATCAACACAAACACGACCACTGACTTGAGTTAACCGCGAAACAGCATCAAGTTTTAAATCCGCTTGCAGCTGACGGATTATTCGAATGCATCGATGGAGAATATTATTGAACTCGTCGGTATTGTTACTTCAACAAATTACACCGACTGCGAAAGTTAATATCGAATGGTAAGACTTGATCACATATTTGTTGATCACAGACACGACAAAAAAACATTACCGAGATTTTATAAACTAGTCATATTACTCTACACATCTATCAATATCAAAATGCGAGTCATCCAATTTATCTACTAAAGTAACATTGCACTTTCGGATTCGGTATAGTCATACAAATTGTATTAAATCCAAAATCAAAACAAAAGGATTTTATTTTTTAGTTTATTGAAATCAAATCATTCGTCTTCGACTTGTGCTTTTCTAGATTGCACGCAACAATTCGTTACGAACGAGCTGTAACCAAAGTTAAGAATTCTTTGTGTCCACAGATATAGAAGATGAATATAGCTAACACAATCGCGAATCGATGTTTCAGAGTATTTCACGGATGTAATAAACTTGTTAGTGTCCCCTATCTAAAAAGTATGCATGCGTTCGATTTCCATACCGACTGTTGCGATGTTTAGGATTCGTTTACAATGACCAAGAGTGAGGATTTAACATCAAAGTCGTTACTGGAGGTATTCACAACAGAGAATCGAAACATTACACAGTGTGAAAATATATCTTTGATATCAAAGCACTATCCCAAGTACACGATTAATACTCAACTCCGTTCACACTTTCTATAGAACGTGCTAAATGTAAAATATCACGAGGTTGCACTCTAAGACTTTGATCATTACAAAAGTAAATTGAATATGTCTGCTCGACGCATTCAATTCAACTAGAAATGTCTAGTGCACAACAATCGTAATATTAAGGAAGTACTTGCTACACTGTAATTCACTTAACGTGTTTTGCATTGTTGTTCATTTGTAGTATTGATTGTTTTTGAACCCCCAAATAATAATTCCCGACATGAAACCAAACCGCTGAAAGTCGTTACCAACACAAAGAAACACTTTGTATGATGTTTGCCAAATGTACCCTATGGTTAGGTGTACCAGAATTATTTGTGTAACACATACACCGACAATGTAATCGAAAATTTTTCCGTTGTCATTCGCTAAAGTAAATGTCATCACAATACTCTGTCACTAAAGATCTTACTTGTATCTGATTGAATCACCGATAATTAACTCGCTAAATCAAACCATAAGGAAATTTCACTCACTCATCAGATATGAAACAGCGTCGCTTAATCGGTGTAGATCGTTTTTCTAAATGCAAATCATACCGGACCAACAGAAAAACAATTTTCACTCACCTTGTAATGAAACCAAGTGTAGTGGACCTTCGTTCAATATTTTGTTTGTGTCAAATACTTTGCGATAAACACACTGGAGTGGTCGAGCTTTACATCAGCAGACTGTAATCTGTAAATCAAGCTTACATCCGACTTGTAACTGTATCGTTTACCTAACCGAGTTGTATGCACAGTTTGATATTTTTTGTTATTTGGTAATTGCTGAATATACTACTTCGAAATACTCCCTTGAACGTAATTTCCATCATCGTAATAATCGAAGTACATTTGTGTCGAATTCGTAACAGCCGACTATGACATGATAAATTTTTGACAAGTTATGCTTGGAAGATTGGTTGTATATCACGAAAAATAATTACCGCTCATATTCATACTGTTATCCATTGTTCGGTATTTTCAAACGAGTAAAATTTATTACTTGAGTTACTCCGCTTAATGCAAATGTAAACACAACCGTCTTTCAACATCACAAAGACATCGATACAAAGTATACAATCAAACGCAACAAGTTTTACTTTTGTAGGTTGTGTATGGTTATCCTGCATAACTCATTTCTTACCAAAGCCATATGAAATATATTCATGTTACACGAAAATATTCACTCATGCTACAAACCTGTACAATGATTGGTGTTGCTTTCAAACTGTTTCGATACCTCAAGAACTTTATTGTCTGAATGGTTGTTCATGTATCATAATAATCAAGTAATTCAACACAGAACTAGTATTAACAGAAACATCAGAGTTGTTTACACAAAAGTTTGTATGTGTACAGTATACGAATACCATGTGTAAGTCCAGCACAATTGTGGTATCCAATACGAGTTTAGTTAACACAATTTACGACACCGAGGTCGCGTCATCTTTCGTAAGACAACAAACCAAGGCTTCAGGATATGTCCATGTCATAGCAATGAATCAGCTACTCGAACAACAGAGTGCATATGTTTTCTAGTTACGGTGCTTACATCTTACACACAAATCAATCTACTTTGCTAACGAAAAGTGGTGAATCATCATATGGTTATCCTCACTAGTAAAACATACTATCATACAAAATGGTCGTTATAGTTTGCACACTAACGGTACATCGTACAAGTAACAAGTCTCGAGCATCCGGTTATTCAAAAAACGTGAAAGTATTTCTACACCAAGTCGTTATGTTGACGAAAGCGTATATTGTAATACCATGATCGATTTGCATTCGTTGGTCACAAACTGTCACTACTCTAAATAATTATTTTTCACTCAAACACAAAAGCATACTTGTCGCCAATCGTTTTCATCAAGTACGAGTTCAAGAAACTTACTACGACATGAATTTTTATTTTTATGTTGTGTAAATAGGTAATAATTATTTCAAGTAACACTATATCAACATCATCGAGTTGTGCTAATAGATTTACATGCGATCTTGTGGTTTTCATCGGGACATACAGCACGAACTAACTGTAGACTCCTCTCTGTTGTACAGCTACTCGGTAATCGAAATGCATTAACATGTAAACAACGATCTTGTTTCGTCACACCAAAAATATGTTCACTGTCGCGATACTCCGCACAAGACGTGCATAGTCTTTTCACACTCGTAATAGTATACCAACGGCAAGCGATAACGTTTAACAAGACCAACGACACTGAACCCACGACGTTTACCTATGTAAAATTACCACTTTCACTTGCCAGTCCATCGTTTACCTGACTAAACATATTATTTTCCTTTGGAGATCTGATGTTTACCCAGAGTAAGAAACCTTTTTCACTTGGAAATCTATTTTTTCCTTGGCTAACAAACCTTTTTTCACTTGTAAATATGTTTTTTCCTTGGCTAACAAACCTTTTTTCACTTGGAAATCTATTTTTTCTCTGGTTAACAAACCTTTTTCCCCGGGTAACAAACCTTTTTCCCTGAGCAACAAGCCATTTTCACTTGGTGGTCCGTCGTTTACCTGAGTAAAAATATCATTTTCCTTTGGGGATCTGGCGTTTACCCGGTGTAACAATACATTTTCGCTTGGAAAAATACTTTTACCTAGAGTAACTAATCATTTTCTCCTGGGTAACAATCCCTTTTCGTCTGGAAACTATCATTTAACTGAGTACCAATACCGTTTTCACTTGGAAATACATTTTTTCCCTGGGTAACAAACCTTTTTCCCTGAGCAACAAACCATTTTCACTTGCAAATATATTTTTTCCTGGGTAACAAACCTTTTTCACTTGGAAATATATTTTTTCCCTGGGTAACAAACCTTTTTCGCTTGGAAATATATTTTTTCCTTGAGCAACAAACCATTTTCACTTGGCGGGTCGTCGTTTACCTGACTAAAAATATCATTTTCCTTTGGAGATCTGGCGTTTACCCAGTGTAACAATACATTTTCTCTTGGTCATCTAGCTTTTCCTAGAGTAACAAAACCATTTTCATTTTGAAATCTGACAAACACACCTGACAATTTGATAATTTTGTATATTGTTACAACGAACAGTGACGGAAATATACACAGACTACCGGTTTCAGAGTACACCCCATCGGTCGTATCACGTCAATATCATCGGTTAACCACATACAATATACTCTTGTACACCGAAATGCACGCTTTGGAAAATTGGACAATAGGCTGCGATAGTTCTGTGATGTCCGGGTTCGTGCTTTAGATTTTCCAGAGTCAAAATGTCTGAATAAAACACCTCCTCGATGACGGTTGGTATGTGGATAACGGTGTTCGGAAAACGGATGGATTTATGTCGCCCATCGCGATAACAATTCCTGGTCGAGTTTTCCTCCGGCATGTTTGCTATATTGTGTCTTTATTGGTCAATGTATGTCTCGACATTCAGTTTGAAATCGGAAATGATAAAGTATGTAACCGGATCCGGATATCAACTCTGAATCGATAAACCAATGAACAATATTCAAAGTAAACATGTCACACCCTGTGTTTCCACGAAAAATACCATCCAGACATACGTCGCGCTTGTTTGCCCACATCAGTATACGCGCAAATGGAGGTGTGTGACATTGCATGCAATGTGTTGGTATACAGACATCGATCCACAGACATTATCATAGCCGGTAGTTTTGATGTAGATCGAATGTCACTCGATAACAATACCAATAAGCCACATTGCAATGACTCTGAGTCCGTCTGAGCATGACATACAGACACACAAACATGGAACCGTAACATGGGTTATTCGCACGACGGTGAAAGTGAACTGCACAGAATATACCAATAGAGCGTTCACAGACATTCACCGTGTACAATCATATAACCAGATTTTTGCTGGATATGTACGAAACCGATAAATCGATACATTTCTGTTCCTTCGACGTCAATAATACAAGCGTCGTTCCAATGCATCGCTCGAATGTAAGGTTCTTCAGGTGTAAAACCTATGTCAAATAACACCAAAGTGTGCCTTCTGTGTTTTATTATTTCCACCGATGCATCTTGCCTGTGTCGTAACACTATGGTGCAGGGACTCGAAAAACGGTACTTTGTAAAACGGATTGACATGACCAACTGAAACGACGTCGATAGCCTTGTGGTGATGATAGTTTCAAAATGTTACCGATCTCTTGTGGCGATGACCGTTTCGAAATGGCACCGGGCGAAATGGACCCTTACGATGATGTGTTTTTTGATTGCGTGTGAAATCACGAGGTAGTGTTCTATTGTGGTGTACGATTGCAGTCTTCACATAGACACACCTTATTGGATCACAGTATCAGTCCGAGATTTGCACGATATTTATCTGGAGTCGTTATGTGGGAGTAGCGACATCCATGCATCGTGACTGAAAGACTGATCGCAATCATTTCGAGCACCGTACTTCGATAGTTCACATTGGTAAAACGCTGCAGCAGAAAACTTCGGTGTCGACAACACGACAGATATCGATCGATGTATCCAATTGGTCTGGGTGATCTGTCCGGAGATAGGGTCATGACTATCTTGCAATGTAACAACACGATAACACCATCGAGTAAATCAGCGAACGGTGTCGAAATATCGATGTAATAGCGCGGACTCAGAGTCATTGCAATGTGGCTTATTGGTATTGTTATCGAGTGACATTCGATCTACATCAAAACTACCGGCTATGATAATGTCTGTGGATCGATGTCTGTATACCAACACATTGCATGCAATGTCACACACCTCCATTTGCGCGTATACTGATGTGGGCAAACAAGCGCGACGTATGTCTGGATGGTATTTTTCGTGGAAACACAGGGTGTGACATGTTTACTTTGAATATTGTTCATTGGTTTATCGATTCAGAGTTGATATCCGGATCCGGTTACATACTTTATCATTTCCGATTTCAAACTGAATGTCGAGACATACATTGACCAATAAAGACACAATATAGCAAACATGCCGGAGGAAAACTCGACCAGGAATTGTTATCGCGATGGGCGACATAAATCCATCCGTTTTCCGAACACCGTTATCCACATACCAACCGTCATCGAGGAGGTGTTTTATTCAGACATTTTGACTCTGGAAAATCTAAAGCACGAACCCGGACATCACAGAACTATCGCAGCCTATTGTCCAATTTTCCAAAGCGTGCATTTCGGTGTACAAGAGTATATTGTATGTGGTTAACCGATGATATTGACGTGATACGACCGATGGGGTGTACTCTGAAACCGGTAGTCTGTGTATATTTCCGTCACTGTTCGTTGTAACAATATACAAAATTATCAAATTGTCAGGTGTGTTTGTCAGATTTCAAAATGAAAATGGTTTTGTTACTCTAGGAAAAGCTAGATGACCAAGAGAAAATGTATTGTTACACTGGGTAAACGCCAGATCTCCAAAGGAAAATGATATTTTTAGTCAGGTAAACGACGACCCGCCAAGTGAAAATGGTTTGTTGCTCAAGGAAAAAATATATTTCCAAGCGAAAAAGGTTTGTTACCCAGGGAAAAAATATATTTCCAAGTGAAAAAGGTTTGTTACCCAGGAAAAAATATATTTGCAAGTGAAAATGGTTTGTTGCTCAGGGAAAAAGGTTTGTTACCCAGGGAAAAAATGTATTTCCAAGTGAAAACGGTATTGGTACTCAGTTAAATGATAGTTTCCAGACGAAAAGGGATTGTTACCCAGGAGAAAATGATTAGTTACTCTAGGTAAAAGTATTTTTCCAAGCGAAAATGTATTGTTACACCGGGTAAACGCCAGATCCCCAAAGGAAAATGATATTTTTACTCAGGTAAACGACGGACCACCAAGTGAAAATGGCTTGTTGCTCAGGGAAAAAGGTTTGTTACCCGGGGAAAAAGGTTTGTTAACCAGAGAAAAAATAGATTTCCAAGTGAAAAAAGGTTTGTTAGCCAAGGAAAAAACATATTTACAAGTGAAAAAAGGTTTGTTAGCCAAGGAAAAAATAGATTTCCAAGTGAAAAAGGTTTCTTACTCTGGGTAAACATCAGATCTCCAAAGGAAAATAATATGTTTAGTCAGGTAAACGATGGACTGGCAAGTGAAAGTGGTAATTTTACATAGGTAAACGTCGTGGGTTCAGTGTCGTTGGTCTTGTTAAACGTTATCGCTTGCCGTTGGTATACTATTACGAGTGTGAAAAGACTATGCACGTCTTGTGCGGAGTATCGCGACAGTGAACATATTTTTGGTGTGACGAAACAAGATCGTTGTTTACATGTTAATGCATTTCGATTACCGAGTAGCTGTACAACAGAGAGGAGTCTACAGTTAGTTCGTGCTGTATGTCCCGATGAAAACCACAAGATCGCATGTAAATCTATTAGCACAACTCGATGATGTTGATATAGTGTTACTTGAAATAATTATTACCTATTTACACAACATAAAAATAAAAATTCATGTCGTAGTAAGTTTCTTGAACTCGTACTTGATGAAAACGATTGGCGACAAGTATGCTTTTGTGTTTGAGTGAAAAATAATTATTTAGAGTAGTGACAGTTTGTGACCAACGAATGCAAATCGATCATGGTATTACAATATACGCTTTCGTCAACATAACGACTTGGTGTAGAAATACTTTCACGTTTTTTGAATAACCGGATGCTCGAGACTTGTTACTTGTACGATGTACCGTTAGTGTGCAAACTATAACGACCATTTTGTATGATAGTATGTTTTACTAGTGAGGATAACCATATGATGATTCACCACTTTTCGTTAGCAAAGTAGATTGATTTGTGTGTAAGATGTAAGCACCGTAACTAGAAAACATATGCACTCTGTTGTTCGAGTAGCTGATTCATTGCTATGACATGGACATATCCTGAAGCCTTGGTTTGTTGTCTTACGAAAGATGACGCGACCTCGGTGTCGTAAATTGTGTTAACTAAACTCGTATTGGATACCACAATTGTGCTGGACTTACACATGGTATTCGTATACTATACACATACAAACTTTTGTGTAAACAACTCTGATGTTTCTGTTAATACTAGTTCTGTGTTGAATTACTTGATTATTATGATACATGAACAACCATTCAGACAATAAAGTTCTTGAGGTATCGAAACAGTTTGAAAGCAACACCAATCATTGTACAGGTTTGTAGCATGAGTGAATATTTTCGTGTAACATGAATATATTTCATATGGCTTTGGTAAGAAATGAGTTATGCAGGATAACCATACACAACCTACAAAAGTAAAACTTGTTGCGTTTGATTGTATACTTTGTATCGATGTCTTTGTGATGTTGAAAGACGGTTGTGTTTACATTTGCATTAAGCGGAGTAACTCAAGTAATAAATTTTACTCGTTTGAAAATACCGAACAATGGATAACAGTATGAATATGAGCGGTAATTATTTTTCGTGATATACAACCAATCTTCCAAGCATAACTTGTCAAAAATTTATCATGTCATAGTCGGCTGTTACGAATTCGACACAAATGTACTTCGATTATTACGATGATGGAAATTACGTTCAAGGGAGTATTTCGAAGTAGTATATTCAGCAATTACCAAATAACAAAAAATATCAAACTGTGCATACAACTCGGTTAGGTAAACGATACAGTTACAAGTCGGATGTAAGCTTGATTTACAGATTACAGTCTGCTGATGTAAAGCTCGACCACTCCAGTGTGTTTATCGCAAAGTATTTGACACAAACAAAATATTGAACGAAGGTCCACTACACTTGGTTTCATTACAAGGTGAGTGAAAATTGTTTTTCTGTTGGTCCGGTATGATTTGCATTTAGAAAAACGATCTACACCGATTAAGCGACGCTGTTTCATATCTGATGAGTGAGTGAAATTTCCTTATGGTTTGATTTAGCGAGTTAATTATCGGTGATTCAATCAGATACAAGTAAGATCTTTAGTGACAGAGTATTGTGATGACATTTACTTTAGCGAATGACAACGGAAAAATTTTCGATTACATTGTCGGTGTATGTGTTACACAAATAATTCTGGTACACCTAACCATAGGGTACATTTGGCAAACATCATACAAAGTGTTTCTTTGTGTTGGTAACGACTTTCAGCGGTTTGGTTTCATGTCGGGAATTATTATTTGGGGGTTCAAAAACAATCAATACTACAAATGAACAACAATGCAAAACACGTTAAGTGAATTACAGTGTAGCAAGTACTTCCTTAATATTACGATTGTTGTGCACTAGACATTTCTAGTTGAATTGAATGCGTCGAGCAGACATATTCAATTTACTTTTGTAATGATCAAAGTCTTAGAGTGCAACCTCGTGATATTTTACATTTAGCACGTTCTATAGAAAGTGTGAACGGAGTTGAGTATTAATCGTGTACTTGGGATAGTGCTTTGATATCAAAGATATATTTTCACACTGTGTAATGTTTCGATTCTCTGTTGTGAATACCTCCAGTAACGACTTTGATGTTAAATCCTCACTCTTGGTCATTGTAAACGAATCCTAAACATCGCAACAGTCGGTATGGAAATCGAACGCATGCATACTTTTTAGATAGGGGACACTAACAAGTTTATTACATCCGTGAAATACTCTGAAACATCGATTCGCGATTGTGTTAGCTATATTCATCTTCTATATCTGTGGACACAAAGAATTCTTAACTTTGGTTACAGCTCGTTCGTAACGAATTGTTGCGTGCAATCTAGAAAAGCACAAGTCGAAGACGAATGATTTGATTTCAATAAACTAAAAAATAAAATCCTTTTGTTTTGATTTTGGATTTAATACAATTTGTATGACTATACCGAATCCGAAAGTGCAATGTTACTTTAGTAGAAAAATTGGATGACTCGCATTTTGATATTGATAGATGTGTAGAGTAATATGACTAGTTTATAAAATCTCGGTAATGTTTTTTTGTCGTGTCTGTGATCAACAAATATGTGATCAAGTCTTACCATTCGATATTAACTTTCGCAGTCGGTGTAATTTGTTGAAGTAACAATACCGACGAGTTCAATAATATTCTCCATCGATGCATTCGAATAATCCGTCAGCTGCAAGCGGATTTAAAACTTGATGCTGTTTCGCGGTTAACTCAAGTCAGTGGTCGTGTTTGTGTTGATTTCAGGAATGATCATGACGAGTTGCCTGGGTAGATTAGTTAATGTGGTTGTAACTACGACCGTACAGAGTTGCTGACCCCCCAATATCTTTTACGCTGTAATATACGGATTTAATTGTGATAAATTAATTCTCAGTTATTGTTCGGACATTCAAATCTCGTATACTCAAAATATAATATGTCCAAGTAAAATCGTATATGTACCGATTAGTAAATACTTTGTCTTCAGAATAGTAACGACCTTTACAATCGAATAAAAAAGACCGATCATACGAATACAGCCAGGATGAATTAATTCAAGTTTGTGGGTTGTAGTGATATAATCAAGTAAGTGAAAACTAGATTTTTAACAATTGTTAATGTTGTGAAGAATTCTTTTGAGTATGGTAAGATGTTAAAATATCTCTTTGACAAACGGAAAGCGGGATCGCGAATAGAGTTGCAATGTTGCATTACTTGTTTCAAATCAATGTGCATATAATATCGAAATGGGACTGCGTGAAAGTTGGTAGTCATGTTTGTCAATCTATTTCAATTCAGACTATGTCAAAGTCCAAATATTTCATTTTGGATTATTTGGATTTACCTTTAGTACATCCGCGAATGGATTTAAAGTTGGCAAATTACCAAAATGATTGAATATTATCGGGTTAGAGATAGTTGGTATTGATTCTATAACTGTTAAAACAGCGGCGTGGAATGTGTGAATAATTCAATGTGACTGAAAGTCGGCGTCAGTAATATTCAGGTTACGGTCGAATCAGAAGATCACGTTAAAAAGATTTCTCAAATTAATTAGAATTGTACCGGATCAACACATTCAAATACGAATCAACTTGAGCTGTGTAGTAAGTTTCATTTCATTCAATTGATACATTGCTTGAATATTCACATGGTTCTTATCATACAACTAAAGTCAAACACGGACAAAGTGTCAAAAACATATAGCGACCATACCAGAAAGTGTCAAATTGTTGGTTTACGAATCACCGTCTGCGACGACTCTGTGACAAACTAATTACGGAAATATTACCTTGTGAGCGGGCATGAGGGATCGCTTTGTCTGAAGCATTACCCTGTGAGTGTCGTAGGATTTTAAAATTATATCACACCCTTTTGAATAAGCGTTCACTTCACAAAGGATTAGGGTTAGAGCGGAAATAAGTGACAATTTGTCGCTATTCAAGTTACCGACACTGGCGGTCTGTTATTCGTTACTTGTTAAATCTTACCAGCGATATCAAGTTCTGTGACAAACTATCAAAATATTACCTTGTGAGCGATTGGTATGGTTATGACATCAAGTCGTGAAAGATGGTTATGACCGAGACATTATCTTGTCAGCGATCGCGGGGTTTTGCAAACTATTTCACAGCTATTTGAAGTGTTAATTCGTGAGCGTTGTTATTGTTGATATTCGAATCGCCGTCTACGCCGGCTCTGTGGTAAACTAAATACCAAAATATTACCTTGCAAGTGATTCCTAGACTTGGCAAACTATTTCACACCTTTTTTTGCTGAAAGTACGACATGCCGCCCGCAGTCTATACCGAAAGTACGAATCACGACCGCATCCATAAGAAATAAGACCCGCCGCCATAAGAAATATGTGCCGCTCGCCACCCCGGGTTTCGTGTTAGCATCAATAGCCGCTCACCACCCCCGCCATAAGACGCAATAGCCGCATGCGACCGCACCCATAAGAACACATGGCGAGTCACCACAGATCCCCGTAAGAATACACGACAGGCGAATCACCGTCACCACCTATAGTAAAAAAGGCGAGTCACGACCACCGCGGTTGGCTGTGAAACAATTCAGCGCGCAGGTCATTCGAAATATAGGTCGCACTGCTTAATCCTCTTGCAAGCCACGTTTCCGTTTGTGCGGTTATTGTTGGTGACTCGTACATATTCAACACCGCGCGAGAGATGCCTGAAAGTGCGAATCACGACCGCATCCATAAGAACACATGGCGAATCACCACAGATCCCGTAAGAATACATGGCACATCACCGCCACCGCCTATAGCAAAAAAGGCGAGTCACCAACACGAGTTTTCAGGCACATCACCGCCGCAGCCTATACCCGAAAGGGTGCCATCATCACCGCATCCATAAGAGCACATGGCACCTCACCGCCGAGAGGGGGTGTAAAAGGGTGCCATCACCACCACGAGTTTTCACGGCACCTCACCGCCGCAGCCTATACCCGAAAGGGTGCCATCATCACCGCATCCATAAGAACACATGGCACCTCACCGCCGAGAGGGGGGGTCAAAAGGGTGCCATCACCACCACGAGTTTTCGCGGCACCTCACCGCCGCACCCATAAGCCACAATGGCCGTTCGCGAGCGATCGACTATACTACTAATGTGTCAATTTGACAACTTGAAATGAAACTTACTACACAAACCAAGTTGATTCGTATCTGAATGGGTTAATTCGGTACAATTCTAATTATTTTGAGAAATCTTTTGATTCGACCATAACCTGAATATTACTGACGCCGACTTTCAGCCGCATCGAATTATTCGCACATTCTGCACCACTGTTTTCACACTTATAGAATCAATACCAACTATAACTCTACAAGAATCAAGAATCACAAGTATGTTCATTACACAGTTATTGTCTTTATTAACTTGAAATCAAACTCTTAACAAAAACACACATCTTATCACTCGTCAACTCTATCATGAAAATCCTCGAGTCCTTATCATCAAAAATGTTATAGCGCGGCGTCGGAACCCATTCGTGGGATGTACTAAAAATAAATCCAGATAATCCAAAATGAAATATTTGGACTTTGACATAGTGTGAATTGAAATAGGATTGACAAACATGACTACCAACTTTGATCCAGCCACATTTCAAGATTATACTTTGAAACAAGTAATGTTACATTACAACTCTATTCACGATCCTGCTTTCCGTTTATCAAATAGAGTTTCAGTAAATACTATCGCGATATTTTAATGTGTTACTACACACAATAGAATCAATCAATGAAATAGCACCTGTTGTAAATATTTCTAACTTGACAACCACTTGTGCGTACCGCGATCGACTTGCGACGCGATGAGTTAAATCGGAATTTTTCAATCTATTTGTCGAAACCTTGAACAAACTATCAGGTTATTTTTTGTTGTAATCGAGTGAACGGAAATAGTATTACGTCTCAACATTTTAGCATCTTCCCATGAACAAAAGAGTAAAATACAAAAAACCTTGTCAATTCAATCCGTTTGTAACTTACCCAACCAACTCAACAGTATCCTTACGAAAAGTAGACAAGACTACGCGAGTAATCACTACAATCCAAAATCCATAGCAAGTTCGGTTGTATTCATATCCCTACGACGCGTCTTTTGTTTTTCAACTGTAAAAGTCGTTACTATTTTGCAAGACAAAGTAATTACTACTTGATATATTTTATAAACCAAAGTAAATACTACTCGGTGTGTGGTTTGAGATTAACATATTACATTTGAGTATACCGGATTTGAATGCCTGACCAACGTAGTTGAGAATTCATTTCTTACAATCAAACGCCGGTTTTACATTGAAAGGTATCATACTGTAAACATAAGGATTGACACATTGATTTGATATATGAGATTTTGTAATGCTCGACCACGACTTGATTATTAAAGTATTCACGATAATTAGACCCGATGTTGTGGTAAAGGTTATTAGAAAATATCACTTTTGGCATCGAGTACCAGTCGAAGTGGGTGAACAATAACACCGAAAATGATAAATGCGTTTCGTGCTACTATTGATACAAGCTCATTTCTATCAGGTGAAATAAACGCCATCACAAAACTCAAAGCATGCAAAGGTCTTGATTGATATGAATTTCGATTTGTGTCTTATGATTTTAGAAATATTATGATTCGTTAAACCAAAGTCGTATGTCCGATTATTAATTGATTGGAAACTTGATCACGTACCTCGATCATTACAGAAGATTATAACCCCATTGTCCGACAATCTTTTACAAAAGGATCGAAACCAAGTAACCCAAAGTCGTTGCCGTCGCATAAACAATTTGTACGACGTTTGATAATTGTACCCTATACGTTGGTGTACTAGAGATATTTGTAAAACACACTCTGGTAAAGAAATCGAAAAGATATCCTACACCTAAATCTGATAAAACCATTTTGCACTTTTTGTTCGTCAGTAGTATCCATTTTAATTTTCCCATTTCCTCTCGTCAAAGTAGATGTAATCATAGTCACTAAAGAACTTACTTGGATGTGTTTGAATTCTAGACATAGTTATGATTTACTCAACGCAAGACCCAAGAACAACCGTAGTTAACAACCGTGCACACATATCCAAAATATCGCACACTCCGCTATTCCTAAAGTACAAACACCCGATACAAAATATCACTTGTTGCGGCATCATCTTCACAATATCACCATTTTGTTTGTGTCAATTAGTTACTTTGTATGTTATCCCACAACTCTTACAAAAGTACGAAGGATATTAACATCGCACTAAGTAATTAACTTTACTCGATATTCTCACATTACGAAACTAAAGAATGGTTGGTTAGACTCTACAAACTGTTTCGATATCACAAGACCTTTATTGTCTGAATGGGTGTTCATGTATCTTAATAATCAAATAGTTCAACACAGAACTAGTACTAACAGAAACATCAGAGTTGTTTACACAAAAGTTTGTATGTGTACAGTATGCGAATACCATGTGTAAGTCCAGCACAATTGCAGTATCCATTCGAGTTTAGTCAACACAAATTTATTACAACGGAGCCACGTAAACTTTCGTGAAAGAAAAGCATACTCACTTCCAGAGGGTTATGTCAACACCATAGCAGTTCCCCAACAACAAAGTACATATGTTTCTAGCCACGGTTCTTACATCTTTCACATAGATCAATCTACTTTGCTAACGAAAAGTGCTGAGTCATCACATGATCGCTCTCACAACAAAACAGCTAGTAGATATTATCATTCAAAATATTCCTAACCCTTTACACACCAGTGACAAATCATACAACGAATATGCTTTGTGGGTCGAATTGTTGTTCAGTGTCAAGTCTACCTGTTGAAACGTACATTAAACAGCGCAATCCAATTAAAACCACGAATCTATTTTCATTTCGTCACATACAGAAAAATAAATTTTCTTTCTCCAACACATACTTGTAACCAATCGCTTTCATTAAACACACAACACCATAAAAGTATTTACTTTCTACAACATAGACATTCCGATGTAGTCAAGAAATATTTTTATTAATCAAAATCATCGATTTCTGTTCACGGCGTTAGTGTGTGCATGTCATACCCGTGGGCCCCGTATTAAAATGGACACGACACGACTGACTGTAAGGAGATAGAAGTCTATCACATCGATTTACATGTGGTCTTCGCTACGGTTTCAAAAAACGAATCATCTCTTTTGCATTGATCTAGACCGAGCAAGTTAGTTAATGGCCATGATTGTGTTTGTCATATGCGAATGATAGGGTTACTGTCAAATCTACATACAACAATCTTCTGACGATCATAATAGCAATTTCATTTTCCGCCCCTTCATAATTGTACAACTCGGTAACTACGTTTAACAAGACCAATCACACTACCGGCGTTGAACACAAGATACCTATCCAAGTAAAAATATCATTCTGGTTTGGACAACTGACGTTTACCTGTGTAAAATTATCATTTTCACTTGGAGGTCCACCGTTACCTAACTAAAATACCATTGTCCTTTGGAGATTTATCGTTTACCCAGTGTAACAATCCCCTTTTCACTTGGAAATCTATTTTTGGCCTGAATAACAAACCCCTTTTCACTTGGAAATCTATTTTTGCCCTGGATAACAAACCTTTTTCATTTGGAAATATATTTTTTCTCTTGGTAACAAACCTTTTCCACTTGGAAATATATTTTTTCTCTTGGTAATAAGCCTTTTTCACTTGGAAATATATTTTTTCTCTGAGTAACAAACCTTTTTCACTTGGAAATATATTTTTTCTCTGAGTAACAAACCTTTTTCACTTGGAAATATATTTTTTCTCTTGGTAATAAACCTTTTTCACTTGGGAATATATAATTTCTCTGGTTAACAAACCTTTTTCACTTGGAAATATATTTTTTCTCTGGGTAACAAACCTTTTTCACTTGGAAATATATTTTTTCTCTGGGTAACAAACCTTTTTCACTTGGAAATATATTTTTTCCGCGGGTAACAAACCTTTTTCCCTGAGCAACAAACCTTTTTCACTTGCAAATATATTTTATCCTGGGTAACAAACCTTTTTCACTTGGAAATATATTTTTTTCGCTGGGTAACAAATCTTTTTCGCTTGGAAATATATTTTTCCCTGGGTTACAAACCTTTTTCACTTGGTGATCCGTCGTTTACCTGAGTAAAAATATCATTTTCCTTTGGGGATCTGGCGTTTACCCAGTGTAACAATACATTTTCTCTTGGTCATCTAGCTTTTCCTAGAGTAACAAAACCATTTTCATTTTGAAATCTGACAACCACACCGACAATTTGATATTTTTGTATTTTCTTACAGCGAACAGCGACAAAATATACACCAACAACGACTCCGATACATTTGTCTAATCAAATATTCACTTGTGTTGGTGCATCCCATCAAAATCGTCGGTTACCCACATGCAATGCGCTCTTGTACACAGAAATGCATGTTCTGGAAAATTGGACAATAGACTTCGATAGTTCTGTGATGTCCGGGTTCGTGCTTTGGATTTTCCAGAGTCAAAATGTCTGAATAAAACACCTCCTTGACGATGGTTGGTATGTGGATAACGGTGTTCGGAAAACGGTTGGATTTATGTCACCCATCGCGATAACAATTCCAGGTCGAGTTTTCCCCCGCATGTTTACTATATTGTGTCTTTATTGGTCAATGCATGTCTCGACATTCAGTTTGAAATCGGAAACCCTGATAAAGTATGTAACCGGATCCGGATATCAACTCTGAATCGATAAACCAATGAACAATATTCAAAGTAAACATGTTACACCCTGTGTTTCCACGAAAAAATACCATCCAGACATACGTCGCGCTTGTTTGCCCACATCAGTATACGCGTAAATGGAGGTGTGTGACATTGCATGCAATGTGTTGGTATACAAACATCGATCCACAGACATTATCATAGCCGGTAATTTTGATGCAGATCGAATGTCATCACACCCGATAACAATACCAATAAGCCACATTGCAATGACTCTGAGTCAATCTGAAGTATGACATATAGACACACAAACATGGAACCTTGACATGGTTATTCGCACGACGGTGAAAGTAAACTGTACAACATATACCAATAGAGCGTTCACAGTCAAATATGCGAACCATGCACAATCATATACCCAGATTTTTGTTGGATATGTACAAATCCGATAAATCGATACATTTCTTTCCCTTCGACGTCAATAATACAAAGGTCATTCCAATTCGTCGCTCGAATGTGAGGTTCGTCTGGTGTAAAATCCATGTCAAATAACACCAAAGTGTGCTTTCCGTGTTTTATTATTTCCACCGTCGCTTCTTGTCTGTGTCGTAACACTATGGTGCAGGGACTTGAAAAACGGTGGATTGTGAAACGGATTGACATGACCAACAGAATCGAGGTCAATAGACTTGTGACGATGTCGTTTCAAAATGCTCCGATATGACGAGCGCAACCTCGATCTCTTGTGGTGACGACCGTTTCGAAATGTTACCGGACGAGCTAGACCCTTACGAAAGTGTGTTTTATGATTGTGTGTGAAATCACGAGGTAGTGTTCTATTGTGGTGTACGATTGCAGTCTTCATTCCACAGAAACACACCTTATTGGATCACAGTATCAGTCCGAGATTTGCATAATCACTGTTCACGATATTTGTCTGGAGTCGTTATGTGGGAGTAGCGACATCCATTGATCGTGACTGAAAGACTGGTCGCAATCATTTCGAGCACCGTACTTCGATAGTTCACCATGGTCAAACGCTGCTGCAGAAAACTTCGGTGTGGACAACACATTGATCGATGTATCCAATTGATCTGGGTGGTCCGTCTACAGATAGGGTCATGACTATCTTGCGATAACACCATCGAATAAATCAGTGAACGGTGTCGATATATCGATGTAATAGCGCGGACTCAGAGTCATTGCAATGTGGCTTATTGGTATTGTTATCGGGTGTGATGACATTCGATCTGCATCAAAATTACCGGCTATGATAATGTCTGTGGATCGATGTTTGTATACCAACACATTGCATGCAATGTCACACACCTCCATTTACGCGTATACTGATGTGGGCAAACAAGCGCGACGTATGTCTGGATGGTATTTTTTCGTGGAAACACAGGGTGTAACATGTTTACTTTGAATATTGTTCATTGGTTTATCGATTCAGAGTTGATATCCGGATCCGGTTACATACTTTATCAGGGTTTCCGATTTCAAACTGAATGTCGAGACATGCATTGACCAATAAAGACACAATATAGTAAACATGCGGGGGAAAACTCGACCTGGAATTGTTATCGCGATGGGTGACATAAATCCAACCGTTTTCCGAACACCGTTATCCACATACCAACCATCGTCAAGGAGGTGTTTTATTCAGACATTTTGACTCTGGAAAATCCAAAGCACGAACCCGGACATCACAGAACTATCGAAGTCTATTGTCCAATTTTCCAGAACATGCATTTCTGTGTACAAGAGCGCATTGCATGTGGGTAACCGACGATTTTGATGGGATGCACCAACACAAGTGAATATTTGATTAGACAAATGTATCGGAGTCGTTGTTGGTGTATATTTTGTCGCTGTTCGCTGTAAGAAAATACAAAAATATCAAATTGTCGGTGTGGTTGTCAGATTTCAAAATGAAAATGGTTTTGTTACTCTAGGAAAAGCTAGATGACCAAGAGAAAATGTATTGTTACACTGGGTAAACGCCAGATCCCCAAAGGAAAATGATATTTTTACTCAGGTAAACGACGGATCACCAAGTGAAAAAGGTTTGTAACCCAGGGAAAAATATATTTCCAAGCGAAAAAGATTTGTTACCCAGCGAAAAAAATATATTTCCAAGTGAAAAAGGTTTGTTACCCAGGATAAAATATATTTGCAAGTGAAAAAGGTTTGTTGCTCAGGGAAAAAGGTTTGTTACCCGCGGAAAAAATATATTTCCAAGTGAAAAAGGTTTGTTACCCAGAGAAAAAATATATTTCCAAGTGAAAAAGGTTTGTTACCCAGAGAAAAAATATATTTCCAAGTGAAAAAGGTTTGTTAACCAGAGAAAAAATATATTCCCAAGTGAAAAAGGTTTATTACCAAGAGAAAAAATATATTTCCAAGTGAAAAAGGTTTGTTACTCAGAGAAAAAATATATTTCCAAGTGAAAAAGGTTTGTTACTCAGAGAAAAAATATATTTCCAAGTGAAAAAGGCTTATTACCAAGAGAAAAAATATATTTCCAAGTGGAAAAGGTTTGTTACCAAGAGAAAAAATATATTTCCAAATGAAAAAGGTTTGTTATCCAGGGCAAAAATAGATTTCCAAGTGAAAAGGGGTTTGTTATTCAGGCCAAAAATAGATTTCCAAGTGAAAAGGGGATTGTTACACTGGGTAAACGATAAATCTCCAAAGGACAATGGTATTTTAGTTAGGTAACGGTGGACCTCCAAGTGAAAATGATAATTTTACACAGGTAAACGTCAGTTGTCCAAACCAGAATGATATTTTTACTTGGATAGGTATCTTGTGTTCAACGCCGGTAGTGTGATTGGTCTTGTTAAACGTAGTTACCGAGTTGTACAATTATGAAGGGGCGGAAAATGAAATTGCTATTATGATCGTCAGAAGATTGTTGTATGTAGATTTGACAGTAACCCTATCATTCGCATATGACAAACACAATCATGGCCATTAACTAACTTGCTCGGTCTAGATCAATGCAAAAGAGATGATTCGTTTTTTGAAACCGTAGCGAAGACCACATGTAAATCGATGTGATAGACTTCTATCTCCTTACAGTCAGTCGTGTCGTGTCCATTTTAATACGGGGCCCACGGGTATGACATGCACACACTAACGCCGTGAACAGAAATCGATGATTTTGATTAATAAAAATATTTCTTGACTACATCGGAATGTCTATGTTGTAGAAAGTAAATACTTTTATGGTGTTGTGTGTTTAATGAAAGCGATTGGTTACAAGTATGTGTTGGAGAAAGAAAATTTATTTTTCTGTATGTGACGAAATGAAAATAGATTCGTGGTTTTAATTGGATTGCGCTGTTTAATGTACGTTTCAACAGGTAGACTTGACACTGAACAACAATTCGACCCACAAAGCATATTCGTTGTATGATTTGTCACTGGTGTGTAAAGGGTTAGGAATATTTTGAATGATAATATCTACTAGCTGTTTTGTTGTGAGAGCGATCATGTGATGACTCAGCACTTTTCGTTAGCAAAGTAGATTGATCTATGTGAAAGATGTAAGAACCGTGGCTAGAAACATATGTACTTTGTTGTTGGGGAACTGCTATGGTGTTGACATAACCCTCTGGAAGTGAGTATGCTTTTCTTTCACGAAAGTTTACGTGGCTCCGTTGTAATAAATTTGTGTTGACTAAACTCGAATGGATACTGCAATTGTGCTGGACTTACACATGGTATTCGCATACTGTACACATACAAACTTTTGTGTAAACAACTCTGATGTTTCTGTTAGTACTAGTTCTGTGTTGAACTATTTGATTATTAAGATACATGAACACCCATTCAGACAATAAAGGTCTTGTGATATCGAAACAGTTTGTAGAGTCTAACCAACCATTCTTTAGTTTCGTAATGTGAGAATATCGAGTAAAGTTAATTACTTAGTGCGATGTTAATATCCTTCGTACTTTTGTAAGAGTTGTGGGATAACATACAAAGTAACTAATTGACACAAACAAAATGGTGATATTGTGAAGATGATGCCGCAACAAGTGATATTTTGTATCGGGTGTTTGTACTTTAGGAATAGCGGAGTGTGCGATATTTTGGATATGTGTGCACGGTTGTTAACTACGGTTGTTCTTGGGTCTTGCGTTGAGTAAATCATAACTATGTCTAGAATTCAAACACATCCAAGTAAGTTCTTTAGTGACTATGATTACATCTACTTTGACGAGAGGAAATGGGAAAATTAAAATGGATACTACTGACGAACAAAAAGTGCAAAATGGTTTTATCAGATTTAGGTGTAGGATATCTTTTCGATTTCTTTACCAGAGTGTGTTTTACAAATATCTCTAGTACACCAACGTATAGGGTACAATTATCAAACGTCGTACAAATTGTTTATGCGACGGCAACGACTTTGGGTTACTTGGTTTCGATCCTTTTGTAAAAGATTGTCGGACAATGGGGTTATAATCTTCTGTAATGATCGAGGTACGTGATCAAGTTTCCAATCAATTAATAATCGGACATACGACTTTGGTTTAACGAATCATAATATTTCTAAAATCATAAGACACAAATCGAAATTCATATCAATCAAGACCTTTGCATGCTTTGAGTTTTGTGATGGCGTTTATTTCACCTGATAGAAATGAGCTTGTATCAATAGTAGCACGAAACGCATTTATCATTTTCGGTGTTATTGTTCACCCACTTCGACTGGTACTCGATGCCAAAAGTGATATTTTCTAATAACCTTTACCACAACATCGGGTCTAATTATCGTGAATACTTTAATAATCAAGTCGTGGTCGAGCATTACAAAATCTCATATATCAAATCAATGTGTCAATCCTTATGTTTACAGTATGATACCTTTCAATGTAAAACCGGCGTTTGATTGTAAGAAATGAATTCTCAACTACGTTGGTCAGGCATTCAAATCCGGTATACTCAAATGTAATATGTTAATCTCAAACCACACACCGAGTAGTATTTACTTTGGTTTATAAAATATATCAAGTAGTAATTACTTTGTCTTGCAAAATAGTAACGACTTTTACAGTTGAAAAACAAAAGACGCGTCGTAGGGATATGAATACAACCGAACTTGCTATGGATTTTGGATTGTAGTGATTACTCGCGTAGTCTTGTCTACTTTTCGTAAGGATACTGTTGAGTTGGTTGGGTAAGTTACAAACGGATTGAATTGACAAGGTTTTTTGTATTTTACTCTTTTGTTCATGGGAAGATGCTAAAATGTTGAGACGTAATACTATTTCCGTTCACTCGATTACAACAAAAAATAACCTGATAGTTTGTTCAAGGTTTCGACAAATAGATTGAAAAATTCCGATTTAACTCATCGCGTCGCAAGTCGATCGCGGTACGCACAAGTGGTTGTCAAGTTAGAAATATTTACAACAGGTGCTATTTCATTGATTGATTCTATTGTGTGTAGTAACACATTAAAATATCGCGATAGTATTTACTGAAACTCTATTTGATAAACGGAAAGCAGGATCGTGAATAGAGTTGTAATGTAACATTACTTGTTTCAAAGTATAATCTTGAAATGTGGCTGGATCAAAGTTGGTAGTCATGTTTGTCAATCCTATTTCAATTCACACTATGTCAAAGTCCAAATATTTCATTTTGGATTATCTGGATTTATTTTTAGTACATCCCACGAATGGGTTCCGACGCCGCGCTATAACATTTTTGATGATAAGGACTCGAGGATTTTCATGATAGAGTTGACGAGTGATAAGATGTGTGTTTTTGTTAAGAGTTTGATTTCAAGTTAATAAAGACAATAACTGTGTAATGAACATACTTGTGATTCTTGATTCTTGTAGAGTTATAGTTGGTATTGATTCTATAAGTGTGAAAACAGTGGTGCAGAATGTGCGAATAATTCGATGCGGCTGAAAGTCGGCGTCAGTAATATTCAGGTTATGGTCGAATCAAAAGATTTCTCAAAATAATTAGAATTGTACCGAATTAACCCATTCAGATACGAATCAACTTGGTTTGTGTAGTAAGTTTCATTTCAAGTTGTCAAATTGACACATTACTTGTATATTCACATGATTCTTATCATACAACTAAAGTCAACCACGTTCCGAAGTGTCAAAACATATAGCAAGCACCAGAAAGTGTCAAATTGTTGGTTTTCGAATCACCGTCTGCGACGGCTCTGTGACAAACTAATTACCGAAATATTACCTTGTGAGCGATCGGTATGTCTTTAACACCAAGTCACTAAAATGGTTATGCCCGAGACATTATCTTGTCAGCGATCGCGGGGTTTTGCAAACTATTTCACACATTTTTTGAAGTGTTGGTTTGTGAACGCAGTTATTTGTTGATCGTTTTTCGTGTCGCTGCTGAATACCGAATACTCCTGAATGTAATAGTGCTGACTGGATTAGTGGAATAATCGATACGATAGTGCGCGTTCGAAATCCTCACAACAGATCGCGTCTCCAAAGCGGACGTAGTTAGTGGGTCACACATATCAAAACGCGCTCGCGAACATCTGTTTTTCAAAATCCCGCATTGTACTGCGGTTTAGTGAACTTCCCGTCGGAAATAAGTGACAATTTGTTGCTATTCAAGTTACCCACACTGATGGTTCTGATAGTCGGTATTTATTAAATCTTACCAGTGAAATCTAGTTCTGTGACAAACTGATTACTAAAATTTCACCGCGTGAGCGATCGGTATGGCTATGACACCAAGTCGTGAAAGATGGGTATGTCCGAGACATTATCTTGTCAGTGGTCGCGGGGTTTTGCAAACTATTTCACACCTTTTTGAATAAGCGTTAACTTCACAAAGGATTACGGCTAGAATAGAAATAAGTGACAATTTGTTGGTATTCAAGTCTCGCCGGTGATGTATCTGTTATTCGGCACTTATTACACTTATCATGAAATTAGAGTGAGAACATAAAGCATCAAGTTGTTGTTTTCGAATTTTGATGTCGAGTTGATAAATTTACGCATTAAATTACAATTCAACTTCGGTTGTGTATTGAGTGATAGATCGATATGCCGGAAGTGGTATCTTGTGAGCGATCGTAGGATTTTACAAATATTTCACATCTTTTTGAAGTGTTAGTTTGCGAACGCGACTATTGTTGATATTCGAATCGCCGTCTGTCGCACGCACTGCGTAAATCCTCTTACAAGCCACGTTTCCGTTTGTGCGGATATTGTTGGTGACTATTCAACACCACGCGAGAGATGGTTGAAAGTGCGAATCACGACCGCACCCATAAGAACACATGGCGCATCACCACATATCTCGTAAGAATACATGACACATCACCAGAGATACCATAAGAAACAATGGCACATCACCAGAGATCCCATAAGAACCATTGGCACATCACGAGCGATAGGGGGTCTGAAAGGGTACCATCACCAACACGAGTTTTCATGGCGCATCACCGCCGCAGCCCATAGCAAAAAAGGCGAGTCACGACCACGAGTTTTCAGGCACATCACCGCCGCTGCCTATACCCAAAAGTACGAATCACGACCCCGAGTTTTCAATACGAGTCACCACCACAGCCTATACCCAAAAGTACGAATCACGACCGCGTCCATAAGAACCCATTACGAATCGCGGCCCCGAGGGGGGTCTGAAAGTACGAGTCGCCACCCCCGGTTTTCAATACGAATCGCCACCCCGCCATAAGAGCCCCATGCAAAAATTAGCCGTTCGCGAGCGATCTACTTAACTACTAATACCATGATCGATTTACATTCGTTGGTCACAAACTGTCACTACTCTAAATAATTATTTTTCACTCAAACACAAAAACATACTTGTCGCCAATCGTTTTCATCAAGTACGAGTTCAAGAAACTTACTACGACATGAATTTTTATTTTTATGTTGTGTAAATAGGTAATAATTTATTCAAGTAACACTATATCAACATCATCGAGTTGTGCTAATAGATTTACATGCGGTCTTGTGGTTTTCATCGGGACATACAGCACGAACTAACTGTAGACTCCTCTCTGTTGTACAGCTACTCGGTAATCGAAATGCATTAACATGTAAACAACGATCTTGTTTCGTCACACCAAAAATATGTTCACTGTCGCGATACTCCGCACAAGACGTGCATAGCCTTTGCACACTCGTAATAGTATACCAACGTCAAGCGATAACGTTTAACAAGACCAACGACACTGAACCCACGACGTTTACCTATGTAAAATTACCACTTTCACTTGCCAGTCCATCGTTTACCTGACTAAACATATTATTTTCCTTTGGAGATCTGACGTTTACCCGGAGTAAGAAACCATTTTCACTTGTAAATATATTTTTTCCTTGGCTAACAAACCTTTTTTCACTTGTAAATATATTTTTTCTCTGGTTAACAAACCTTTTTCACTTGGAAATATATTTTTTCTCTGGTTAACAAACCTTTTTCACTTGGAAATATATTTTTCCCTGGGTAACAAACCTTTTTTCACTTGGAAATATATTTTTTCTCTGGGTAACAAACCTTTTTCACTTGGGAATATATTTTTTCCCCGATCAACAAACCTTTTTCCCTTGGAAATATATTTTTTCCCCGAGCAACAAACCATTTTCACTGAGCAACAAACCCTTTTCTCCCCAGGCAACAAACCCTTTTCGTTTGGAAAACTATCATTTACCTGAGTACCAATACCATTTTCGTTTTGAAAACTGACAACTACACCGGTCAATTTGATATTTTTTGTATATTGTTACAACAGACAGTGACAAAATATACACCAACAACGACTCCGATACATTTGTGTAATCAAATATTCACTTGCTCTGATGCATCCCATCAAAATCATTGGTTACTCACATACAATAACAATGTGCTGTTGTACATCGACATGTATGTTTTCGGAATTGGCGAATAAAGGGGTTTCTGATATGTCCGTGATGTCCGGGTTCGTGCTTTGGATTTTCCAGAGTCAAAATGTCTGAATAAAACACCTCCTCGACGATGGTTGGTATGTGGATAACGGTGTTCGGAAAACGGTTGAATTTATGTCACCCATCGCGATAACAATTCCAGGTCGAGTTTTCCCCGCATGTTTACTATATTGTGTCTTTATTGGTCATGTATGTCTCAACATTCAGTTTGAAATCGGAAACTCTGATAAAGTACGTAACCGGATCCGGATATCAACTCTGAATCGATAAACCAATGAACAATATTCAAAGTAAACATGTTACACCCTGTGTTTCCACGAAAAAATACCATCCAGACATACGTCGCGCTTGTTTGCCCACACCAGTATATGCGTAAATGGAGGTGTGTGACATTGCATGCAATGTGTTGGTATACAAACATCGATCCACAGACATTATCATAGCCGGTAGTTTTGATGTAGATCGAATGTCATCACACCCGATAACAATACCAATAAGCCACATTGCAATGACTCTGAGTCCGCGCTATGACATCGATATCTCGACACCGTTCACTGATTTATTCGATGGTGTTATCGCGTTGTAACATTACAAGATAGTCATGACCCTATCTCCGGACAGACCACCCAGATCAATTGGATACATCGGTCAATATCCGTCGTGTTGTCGACACCGAAGTTTTCTGCTGCAGCGTTTGACCAATGTGAACTATCGAAGTACGGGTGCTCGAAATGATTGCGATCAGTCTTTCATTCACGATGCATGGATATCGCTACTCCCACATAACGACTCCAAATAAATATCGTGCAAATCTCGGACTGATACTGTGATCCAATAAGGTGTGTTTCTGTGGAATGAAGACTGCAATCGTACACCACAATAGAACACTACCTCGTGATTTCACACGCAAGCATATTACACACTTTCGTAAGGGTCCAGTTCGTCCGGCGACATTTCGAAACGGTCATCGCCACAGGAGATCGAGGTTGGTCTCGTCATATCGGAGCATTTTGAAACTGTCATCACCACAAGGTTATTGACGTCGATTCTGTTGGTCATGTCAATCCGTTTCACAATCCACCGATTTTCAACTCCCCGCACCATAGTGTTACGACACAGACAAGAAGCGTCGGTGGAAATAATAAAACACGGAAAGCACACTTTGGTGTTATTTGACATGGATTTTACACCCGACGAACCTTACATTCGAGCGATGCATTGGAATGACGCTTGTATTATTGACGTAGAAGGAACAGAAATGTATCGATTTATTGGTTTCGTACATATCCAACAAAAACCAGGGTATGTGATTGTGCGTGGTTCGCATATTCGACTGTGAACGCTCTATTGGTATATGCTGTATAGTTCACTTTCACCGTCGTGCGAATAACCCATGTTACGGTTCCATGTTTGTGTGTCTGTATGTCATGCTTCAGATTGACTCAGAGTCATTGCAATGTGGCTTATTGGTATTGTTATCGGGTGTGATGACATTCGATCTACATCAAAACTACCGGCTATGATAATGTCTGTGGATCGATGTTTGTATACCAACACATTGCATGCAATGTCACACACCTCCATTTACGCATATACTGGTGTGGGCAAACAAGCGCGACGTATGTCTGGATGGTATTTTTTCGTGGAAACACAGGGTGTAACATGTTTACTTTGAATATTGTTCATTGGTTTATCGATTCAGAGTTGATATCCGGATCCGGTTACGTACTTTATCAGAGTTTCCGATTTCAAACTGAATGTTGAGACATACATGACCAATAAAGACACAATATAGTAAACATGCGGGGAAAACTCGACCTGGAATTGTTATCGCGATGGGTGACATAAATTCAACCGTTTTCCGAACACCGTTATCCACATACCAACCATCGTCGAGGAGGTGTTTTATTCAGACATTTTGACTCTGGAAAATCCAAAGCACGAACCCGGACATCACGGACATATCAGAAACCCCTTTATTCGCCAATTCCGAAAACATACATGTCGATGTACAACAGCACATTGTTATTGTATGTGAGTAACCAATGATTTTGATGGGATGCATCAGAGCAAGTGAATATTTGATTACACAAATGTATCGGAGTCGTTGTTGGTGTATATTTTGTCTCTGTCTGTTGTAACAATATACAAAAAATATCAAATTGACCGGTGTAGTTGTCAGTTTTCAAAACGAAAATGGTATTGGTACTCAGGTAAATGATAGTTTTCCAAACGAAAAGGGTTTGTTGCCTGGGGAGAAAATGGTTTGTTGCTCAGTGAAAATGGTTTGTTGCTCGGGGAAAAAATATATTTCCAAGTGAAAAAGGTTTGTTGATCGGGGAAAAAATATATTCCCAAGTGAAAAAGGTTTGTTACCCAGAGAAAAAATATATTTCCAAGTGAAAAAAGGTTTGTTACCCAGGGAAAAATATATTTCCAAGTGAAAAAGGTTTGTTAACCAGAGAAAAAATATATTTCCAAGTGAAAAAGGTTTGTTAACCAGAGAAAAAATATATTTACAAGTGAAAAAAGGTTTGTTAGCCAAGGAAAAAATATATTTACAAGTGAAAATGGTTTCTTACTCCGGGTAAACGTCAGATCTCCAAAGGAAAATAATATGTTTAGTCAGGTAAACGATGGACTGGCAAGTGAAAGTGGTAATTTTACATAGGTAAACGTCGTGGGTTCAGTGTCGTTGGTCTTGTTAAACGTTATCGCTTGACGTTGGTATACTATTACGAGTGTGCAAAGGCTATGCACGTCTTGTGCGGAGTATCGCGACAGTGAACATATTTTTGGTGTGACGAAACAAGATCGTTGTTTACATGTTAATGCATTTCGATTACCGAGTAGCTGTACAACAGAGAGGAGTCTACAGTTAGTTCGTGCTGTATGTCCCGATGAAAACCACAAGACCGCATGTAAATCTATTAGCACAACTCGATGATGTTGATATAGTGTTACTTGAATAAATTATTACCTATTTACACAACATAAAAATAAAAATTCATGTCGTAGTAAGTTTCTTGAACTCGTACTTGATGAAAACGATTGGCGACAAGTATGTTTTTGTGTTTGAGTGAAAAATAATTATTTAGAGTAGTGACAGTTTGTGACCAACGAATGTAAATCGATCATGGTATTACAATATACGCTTTCGTCAACATAACGACTTGGTGTAGAAATACTTTCACGTTTTTTGAATAACTGGATGCTCGAGACTTGTTACTTGTACGATGTACCGTTGGTGTGCAAACTATAACGACCATTTTGTATGATAGTATGTTTTACTAGTGAGGATAACCATATGATGACTCACCACTTTTCGTTAGCATAGTAGATTGATTTGTGTGTAAGATGTAAGCACCGTAACTAGAAAACATATGCACTCTGTTGTTGGAGTAGCTGATTCATTGCTATGACATGGACATATCCTGAAGCCTTGGTTTGTTGTCTTACGAAAGATGACGCGACCTCGGTGTCGTAAATTGTGTTAACTAAACTCGTACACAATTGTGCTGGACTTACACATGGTATTCGTATACTGTACACATACAAACTTTTGTGTAAACAACTTTGGTGTTTCTGTTAATACTAGTTCTGTGTTGAATTACTTGATTATTATGATACATGAACAACCATTCAGACAATAAAGTTCTTGAGGTATCGAAACAGTTTGAAAGCACCACCAATCATTGTACAGGTTTGTAGCATGAGTGAATATTTTCGTGTAACATGAATATATTTCATATGGCTTTGGTAAGAAATGAGTTATGCAGGATAACCCTACACAACCTACAAAAGTAAAACTTGTTGCGTTTGATTGTATACTTTGTATCGATGTCTTTGCGATGTTGAAAGACGGTTGTGTTTACATTTGCATTAAGCGGAGTAACTCAAGTAATAAATTTTACTCGTTTGAAAATACCGAACAATGGATAACAGTATGAATATGAGCGGTAATTATTTTTCGTAATATACAACCAATCTTCCAAGCATAACTTGTCAAAAATTTATCATGTCATAGTCGACTGTTACGAATTCGACACAAATGTACTTCGATTATTACGATGATGGAAATTACGTTCAAGGGAGTATTTCGAAGTAGTATATTCAGCAATTACCAAATAACAAAAAATATCAAACTGTGCATACAACTCGGTTAGGTAAACGATACAGTTACAAGTCGGATGTAAGCTTGATTTACAGATTACAGTCTGCTGATGTAAAGCTCGACCACTCCAGTGTGTTTATTGCAAAGTATTTGACACAAACAAAATATCGAATGGAGACTTCGGTTTCATTACCAAGCTAGTGAAAATTGTTTTCTGTTGGCCAGGTAGGACACATTTGACAAACATCGTACACGTTGTATCTTCGTGATGGTAACGACTTTCAGCGGCTTGGTTTCATGTCGGGAATTATTATTTGAGGGTTCAAAAAACAATTTCAATCAATGCTACAAATGAACAACAATGCAAAACACGTTTAGTGAATTACAGTGTAGCAAGTACTTTTTGATATTACGAGTGTTGGGCACTAGACACTTCTAGTTGAATTGGATGCATCTAACAAACATATCACAATTTACTTTTGTAATGATCAAAGTCTTAGAGTGTATAACCTCGCGATATTTTACATTTAGCACGCACAATGAGGAGTTACTGAAATGATTAGGAATTGATCGCTAGCTTCGAACGGTACTCGATACTCAAAGTGATATTTTCATACTCTGTAAAGTGCATATGTTTCAATTCTCTGTCACAAATTCCGACAATAAATCGTTGGATTCAATAGTAACGATATTGTGATATACTGATTATACACTTAGTCGTTTCAATCACCCGTTGGGAATCGGGTTAATAAAGCATTTTGCATCGGTTGTTCAATGTATGAATACTGGAACTATTACATCTTTAGTCTTGGGTACTGGAAACAATTACATTTGTAAAATATTTTCTGATATCATAACTTTGAATATAACACCAGCGTTCGATTGTAAGAAATGAAGTCGCAACTACGTTGATCAGACTTTCAAATCTCGTATATTCAAACATATTATGTTAATCTCAAGTCACCTGCAGCGGGTAGTAATTACTTTTGTCTTACAAAATATATCGAGTAATAATTACTTTGTCTTGCAGAATATACCGCGTAGTAATTTCTCTTTCTTACAGAATAGTAACGACTTTTAAAGTTGAATAAAAATGAGGTGTCGTAGGGATATGAGTACAACCGAACTTGCTATGGATTTCAGGTTTTAGTGTTTGTATGGACTCGTGTATGCTTGGCTAACTGCTTGAGTTGGTCGGGTAAGTTACAAACGGATTTACTTGACAATGTTTTCGTGGTTGACTCTTTGAATATGGTAAGATGGTGATATGTCGAGACGTAATACTATTTCCGTACACTCAATTACAACAAAAAATAACCCGCATTCAAATAAGCCGTAAGCTACAAGTGGATTTAAAACTTGATGCTGTTTTGTGGTTAACTCAAGTCAGTGGTCACGTTTGTGTTGATTTCAGGAATGATCATGACGAGTTGGTCGGGTAAATTAGGTAATGTGGTAGTAACTACGACCTTACAGAGGTGCTGACATTCCAATATCTTTTACGCTGTAATATTACGGATTTAATTGTGATAAATTATTTCTCAGTTATTGTTCAGACGTTCAAATCTCGTATACTCAAAATATAATATGTCCAAGTCAAATCGTATATGCACCGATTAGTAAATAGTTTGTCTTCAGAATAGTAACAACCTTTACAATTGAATAAAAAAGACCGAGCATATGAATACAACCAGGATGAATTAATTCAAATTTATGAGTTGCAGTGATATAATCAAGTAAGTGAAAACTAGATTTTTAACAATTGTTAATGTTGTGAATAATTCTTTTGAGTATGGTAAGATGTTAAAATATCTCTTTGACAAACGGAAAGCACGATCGTGAATAGAGTTGTGATGTTTCATTACTTGTTTCAAATCAATGTGTGTATAATATCGAAACGGGACTGTGGGGAAGTTGGTAGTCATGTTTGTCAATCCTATTTCAAGTCACACTATGTCAAAGTCCAAATATTTCATTTTGGATTATCTGGATTTAGCTTTAGTACACCCCGCGAATGGATTCCGACACCGTACTATAACGTTTTTGATAATAAGGACTCGAGGATTTTCAATCAACAATACTGGAATTTTTTGATAATGTTAGAGCTGACAAATGATTAGTTGCGTGATTTTGTTAAGAGTTTGATTTCGTGTTGATAAAGACAATAACTGTATAATACACATACTTGTGATTCTTGATTCTTGTAGAGTTATAGTTGTATTGATTCTATAAGTGCGAAAACAGCGGCGCGGAATGTGCGAATAATTCGATGCGGCTGAAAGTCGGCGTCAGTAATATTCGGTTACGGTCGAATCAAAAGATTTCTCAAAATAATTAGAATTGTACCGAATTAACACATTCAAATACGAATCAACTTGGTTTGTGTAGTAAGTTTCATTTCAAGTTGACAAATTGATACATTACTTGTATATTCACATGATTCTTATCATACAACTAAAGTCAACCACGTTCCTAAGTGTCAAAACATATAGCAAGCACCAGAAAGTGTCAAATTGTTGGTTTTCGAATCACCGTCTGCGACGGCTCTGTGACAAACTAATTACCGAAATATTACCTTGTGAGCGATCGGTATGTCTTTAACACCAAGTCACTAAAATGGTTATGCCCGAGACATTATCTTGTCAGCGATCGCGGGGTTTTGCAAACTATTTCACACATTTTTGAAGTGTTAGTTTGTGAACGAGGTTATTTGTTGATCGCTTTTCGTGTCGCTGTTGAATACTGAATACTCCTGAATGTAATAGTGCTGACTGGATTAGTGTAATAATCGATAGTAGCACGCGGCTGGCCGTGAAACAATTCCACACACAGGTCATTCGAAATATAGGTCGCACTGCTTAATCCTCACAACAAGCCGCGTTTCCGTTTGTGCGGCACGATATACAAATTAACAAAGATTCATTCACATGACTATTTACTTGATACATATTCAACACCGGTCGAGAGATGTATATACCCGAAAGTACGAATCACCGCCACACCCATAAGAACGCATGGCGAATCACCAACACAACCTATACGCGAAAGCACGACATGCGAAAGTACGACGTGCGAGAGATGCCAATACCCGAAAGGGCGATGTGCCACCACGAGTTTTCCATGCGATGTGCGAGAGATGCCTATACCGAAAAGGGTTACCGTGTGAGAGGTTCCATAAGACACAATGACACCATGCGAGAGATGCCTATACTTGGAAGTACGACTCACCAACACGAGTTTTCGAGGCACCGTGTGAGAGATGCCTATACCGAAAAGGGTTACCGTGTGAGAGGCTCCATAAGACACAATGGCACCGTGCGAGAGATAGGGGGGGTCAAAAGGGTCACCGTGCCAACACGAGTTTCGAGGCACCGTGCGAGCGGGCCCATAAGAACCCCTGCCAGGTCACGAGCGATCTATATAACTACTCTTCGATTCTGTGACCGTGTATTGTTTTAGCTCTCAGAAACATAAGGATATTTAGCTAATCATTCTGTTCAGAAAACTTCAGACCATGTCTACAGTATACAATGGGCTCTCATTCTCAAAAGTGGTACATAGAACCACGCTTTCAAATGTCGATACGCAGTGGGCGGTGATTCGTATTGTCTTTTGTATTCAAGCCATCGTGCATCATGTAATCATTACTTTTCTAATCATTAGTTTCCAATTCCTTAGTTACTTAAATCGCTACTGTTACTGTTGTATTGACGATGAGATTTAAGTTAGTAAAAGCCAACGAAACAAGGGCCTTCTGTTTACTGGTACCACAATTTTACTAACTTAAATCTTGGCGTCAAATACATCAGTAACAGTAACAGTAGCGATTCAAGTAACAGAGGAATTGTAAATTAATGATTAGAAAAGCAAACTAGCAACTACTGGGATTCATAAATGGTCCAGATTTAAGTCAAAATAAATTTTGTCAAAGGGAAGTTTTTTAGGATCAAAATCTTCCGTTTCAAAATAGTCATACTTATCACAGATTGTTCTAACGAATCGAGAGAACCACAACAGCGATTTGGGCCGTGGTCAGGGCTTATTTTCCATTCAATGCTGAATTGTGGAAATTAGATATTGTTTACGAAAGGCATCTAGTTATGCAATATCGACAGGCTTATTTTTAATAGCTTATTTTTGGCATGGTTAAGATGTTTCTTTTGCCAGTTTTGGCATCGCCTGGAATTCATATCTGTATACTCGATTAACGATGTAAAACGCTATATAGTCCAATCCACTCAAGTTCCAAATTTGTGTCATCAAAAAGCAGTGTTGGGATCAAGTCACTACCTTCGAGTCATGTGTCATCTCGAGTCATTTCACATTTTGACTCGAGTTAAGTCAAGTCAAATTGAATTTTAGGAGTATGAGTGATGATTCAAAGGCATTGCATTTTGCTCGCTGCGTGGAAGAACAATTAATTGGCCATTTATCTTGAATCAAATGACGAATATACCTATATACATGAAATACAGGCAAACCGCGAGCGCAGCTAGTGGCAAATTTTTAGATTGGCTGATCCGTCTGCACTGGAATCGACTTATATTAAAATCCACCGACCGCGCTTGTGTCAGCAGAAGGAATATTTAGTCAATCTAAAAATTGTCCACTAGCTGTTCTCGCGGTTTGCCTGTATTTCATGTTGTTTGTTTCTATGACGTCATAATTGGTTGTATGGAGTGTAGCTATAGCTATCTATAGATGCATGTTTTTGAAATTCTCCATCAGCTGACGATTGCCCTTGAAGAGTGTCAGCTCGAAAAGATTCGAGTTTTAATAGATTCGAATGTTGTGTGATGGATGATGCTTTCCCAATGCCATCAGTATCGAGTTTAAGTCTAATCATGTTCAAATTAGGCAATTTCAAATCTTTTGTCAACTATCGTGATCACGACACTAAAATACGCAGCAGGACCGTAACTGCCGCACCCCAAAACCCCCAAATGGGGGGGGGGGCGAGCTCGAAGAGGGCCCAAAATTATTTCGTGAATTAGCATAAATTATAGAGTATTATTTGAAAATTCATGCAACTTTTTCAAAAGTTTTTCGCGCTACGCGCGATTTCAAGTTGCCTAATGTCTTGAATTTTGAGTACTCTTCCCTCAAGAAAAAATACGCAAGATTTATAGAAATGGACATGTCGGCATTGGCCATTACCGCGACACGATTTACCAAGACATATAAAGTTTTAGGCCATGTAACATGCGACTCCAGGAAGTGGGCCAGGACGATCGGCAGCGAGAAAACTCACTCTGAAGCTCACAAGACAAATACCATCCCGCAGGGAAAAATTATATGCCAGTGAAGAAATACCAATTTGAAATCATGTGCGTCTTTTACTGTAGTAGCCTATACGTTTGGGCGATTCTATATATTTTGATATAGCAGACAGGAGGTCAGTAAATAACATCATGTTACAGAGTCATATCAAAGAGCCCTACAGTTTCCAAGACACCTCATTCAACTCTGCTGGTATGATTGCGTGAGCAGAGAGGACAAGAAATTGATAGCAATAGATATGCAATTCCCTATCTTTTTGACCGATTTTATCATGATTTATCGAAAAATTTTGCGCTTGGCGCTGGCTCAGTACACAGTGCGGCAAATTTCGTGGCAAAGGCGAACAACGTGATTGGGGGATGGTTTATCACCCTATGGTAGCCCAAGACCCAAGTTTTTTTGGGGGGCCTGAAGAAGTGTTGTTTTGATCCTGCCAACGGGTATATGCCCGAAGGTGTTTAATTATATTATTGAGGAGTCCTACCTTTCCAAACACACCTCACCTGTAAATCTGATTACGTGAGCAGTGCGAGGATAAAAAATAACAGCAATGTATATGCAATTCCCGATCATATTGGCCGATTCAATCATTAATTATAAAAAAATTTCGCGCGTCTGGGCGGGATGAGCTGGCCCAGTCAAATGCGACCAATTTAGATGACAAGTATAACGGGAAACAGCGGATAGAATGAAGGGGTCTTGGGGGCGTAGTTCATCATCATTATGTGGGGGGCCCAAGACCAACGTTTGGGTGGGGGCTGACGAAGTGCTGTTATGGCTCTGATACGCAGTGCTTATTACTTGAATCGGTGCACATTGAGCAGTACTATACACGCTCTGTTAGGACACAAAAAATCAGTGACTAAATTTGTGCAAGGCAATTTTCCATCCTAAGCAATGTTACTTTCGTGTAGTGCAGTCGTATAGTTTCAAACGGTAATATTATCTTTCTGCAGGCGTTTAATTGCGTATGCTAAGGACTAGTAGGCTAGTCAATAGACCCCGCCTGCTGATAAATCTGTTTATTTATTGATTATTACCAGTCTGAAAAATTAATTTAAATATTTTCTCGTCAGTATTTTATAGTTCACAGTAGGCCTACCCCAAATGCCCAATTTGTAGCTTGCACTGGCTGTTACTGTGGGCAATTCCAGTTTCTTTAACGGAGTTCAATAATTTACGAGCTATATTTGGTATACGCCAGAGTGCGCGTTCTTGACTACATATCCTGGTCATGTCTAAGGAACATTTTGATGCAGCTGTCATAGGGTACTCTGTTTATCACGCAGGTCGATTGTTTTGCATGTAAGGAAAGATTCTGTCAGCATGTAATTGTGGACAAATTCACGGAGTGTAATCAGGGAATTATCATGGAAATTTTTCAAGTATTTTCGGTCACAGTGATCCATCGATACCACATCTCCCCCATTTGACTTGACTCGAGTCAAAATTTGCAATGACTCGGGATGACTCGTGACTCGAAGGTAGTAACTCGATCTAAACACTGGTTCATTCAACCTCATTTTAAAAATGTGATCAATTCGATTATTATTTTCCAGTCATTCGTGCATTGACACTCGTTATATCTTAAAGCAGAATATGACAGGAAGACTGTGTTGCTCGAAGTGCAGCCTAACGGATCCACGTATAATAGGATGTACATGTTACAACATGGAATCTGAGGGTCTAGCTGCGGCAATTCTATGCCAAATACATATTTGAAAAACACGATCTATTTCCTAATAAATCTATTGAAATCCATTTTCGTATCCAACTTCACATGAATTTCAAATGTAACCGACGTTGAGATAGGAGCGCTTAGTTCACCGATGTACGAAGTTTTGATATCAATGCCACGCTTCATGGTCGGTTAATTAGCGTTTTTGAGTACAGTAATATAGTAATCGGGACTCGCAGAAGTCAGGGCTGCATTTGAACTTTACGAGCAGGGATAAGACTGGTTTTGTTGAGACGCGTTGCCAGATTCAGTCTTGAAGGATTCGTTTTTTTATTCAGCGGTCTGTAGATCTACTGCAGTATATTTGATAAGTAGGCTACCACTGGAACACAGTCATTTTTTATTAAGATAAGTGCTCATTTGAATGAAATGGTGTCGCGTTCTTCGTCCTATTCTATCATCATGGCATATATAGTAAATCATCTAGAACAGTGTCTCCAAATCTTTTTGGATATCGGAGCAGCATATCAAACTTCTGAGTACGTATGGAGCCGCATGGAAACAGTCGAGTGAGCTATACTCATAACGAAAATTTAAAGCTCGCTAGCCTATTTCTGGATCTCACCATCCAGCTAATTCGAGAGCATGCGCAATTTCACATAGGCATCTAAAGACTCTCTTTCGGTTATTTTAGCATTGATAGACGATGATTGGCGAGTGCTGCACATAGAAATAAGCTGAGAATTCATATCATTACTACAAAATACTGTTATGTGGTGTGACTGCTCTTCATACATTCCACCACTTGATGAACGAATATGCGATGGATTGTACGCTCAGTAATATTGGACTAGCCATTTTTACATGATCACAAGGAGCAATTCTAAGATATTGAGCATAATCTGAGACGATCTATCTCTGTTATAAATGACGGAGTAAATTTGTTCAATATCAGAACTGGTCAGAGTATTAAACTTGAGGTAAACATTTACATCGTCTTTGATCCGTTGGCCTTTGTTTCTGAAATAGCTAAAGGTAGCTACTGTTGGTGGGTACATGGAAGCAGGAGCATGTACATTGTGCAGTGAACACTGACAAGTATAGTCGTATTCGACACAGTCCGGACATAACCCCGACATGATGTCCAACGCAACAGCAACGCAATCGAAAACAGTTTAAATTCGCAGAACTACTAATCCTCAGCGCGAACCTGACGAATGTAATGAGTAGGAACAGCTCCGCAGCATGGCCGCTCGTCTTCATACCAGGCTGGTTCTGTATGATGTTCCCGCCAATAAGCCTTTTCATTCGGCTCGGAGATCTGCGGCCACGTTCACATAACTGGGTTCCTGTACCTGGCTACGGAAAACCTTATTCCCAAAACTCCAGTATAAAATCGGACCAAGACGATGGTAAATCTTGTTTTGATATACTAATGCCATTTTGGATACCCAAATCCAACCATTGCAAGAAAATCTTAAGATGAAAATGGCAACATTATTTGAATCAATTGATAACATGAATGGAGCGAATTCCATGACTTATTCTGATTATATATAAACAGCTGATAATCCTTGATTTTCACGCCTCGTGGTGGGATGTGCATTCTACGACCAAACAGCCAGTTCTTCGTGCCATGTGTCGTCTTGCAACCACTTCAAAACTTGATTTTTATTTGTCAATCTGCCCGAGTGTCACTGGCTTACAAACAAAATCTGTTAATCCTTCGAGTAGCAATCGTTGCTCCTATCTAGGTACTCAACTGTGATTCACGTGTTCCGCATACGTCCGTAGGCTAGTTAATGTCTTAAGAAAAACAGTGGTCTAATAATGATGATATGAACGTGAGGTTCGCGTATGTGTTCTGTGCGTTCATAAACGAACCGTGGTACGGTCTGCATTGTGAACATTTTTTGCCTAATAAAATCTGTCACGTCAATATAACACCTTTGGTTGAAATCCTTATTGCATTTCATCTTGGGACCAGTCTCTACATGCTGACAGCATACAGAAATTCAACACTAAACGAGCATGCACCTTGCCAATTTCAAATGTTTGCTCGAAATATTTTGCTTTCCTTTTGCGAATACTGCTGAGAGCTTGACCCGTAATCGCACAACATCAAAAACGAAATACATCGCATGCACGTATAGTCAGCTAATTGTGCTTATTGATCCAATCAATGAAATTGGTATAAATAATACATCGTTGTCTAATGTAAAAAATCTAGCAGGCGTACGGGATCCATCCATGTGTTATGAACACCAAATAGTTGCGATTAGGTTGTTGACTATACTGTATAACTTGCTAATGAGGTAAATCGGTAACAAGTATAGCCTATAGAAACCCGTTTTACATTCTGATCAATATTATTGTAGCAATAATCGGACGCCGAGTACACCGTAAAGGTGTAACCTTATGTTCTTTGCACATAGAACCTTCAAAAAGGGACGCGTTCACACGAACCTTAAGGTTTTAGTGTTTCGTACCATCCCTACTGCCAAACTATCGTTTACGTAGGGCTATCTAACATGTACAAAAGGAATATAGGGATAGGCACGTGGTAGGCCTCCACATTCATTTTACTCGCTTCGACGTAGGGCTATCAGACCAATATGTAGCTTCACCCACAGTTGCAATAGCTTTTATGGTTGTTTACATATGCGTTTTATTCATAACATATTATTAGGGATGGTGTGAACCTCTGAAAGGTTCAGGTTCGTGTGAACGCGAACCTTTTTGAAAGGTTCTGTGTGAACGCGAACGTGAACCTCATGACGTCACGTGACGTCATACTGCTAATTCCAACCATAAAAATCAGAGAAGTGATAGCCTATATATTAATGAACACGATACCTAGCGACAGCGACGACTCGGCCGACATAATGCCACAATGTTGAAGTACATATTGACGTTTTAAACGTCACCCAATGTATCAACTGGGTCAATCATATGATATAATAATATCATAAAATCACCATCTTCCGTCGCTTTGCCAACAATTTCGACGAGGACTTGTAAGGGAATACAAGCTTACTCTTACGCCTTAATGGTCTAGGCCAGACCGGACGGCGTCTGATTGCTACGTTGATATTGAGCAGAGTGTAAAACGGGTTTTCAAACTTGCTACCGAAATTAACCCATTACCTAGTTATACAGCAGTAGACAACACCCCAATTGCACGGATTTGATTTTTATGATACAATAAACATATGAAATCAAGATTGACTCGTACGCCTGCTATATTTTTTACATCAGACAACAACATCAATTTCATTGATTGGTCAAATAAGCATCATTCGCTGACTACCTACATGAAGGCCTAGTGAATTTCGCTCTTGATGTTGTGTGATTGCGGGTTAAGCTCACAGCAGAGAGTCACTAAATATTCACGAACGGAAAGCTTGATATTTCGAGCAATCTTTTGTAACAAAGCAACTAAATCTTTTGAGATTATCAAGGTGCATGCTCGTTTAGTGTTTATTTTTTCATGCTGCCAGCGCAATCCATAGAGTGGCCAGCAGTTGAAATGCAATAAATTTCAACCGAAGATGCGGTTATAACGAAGTGAAAATTGCAATATATGAAAAAGGTTCACAGTGCAGAACATACCAAGGTTCGTTTGTGAACGTAAACCTCCAAATATCCGAGGTTCACACACAGAACGCGAACGTGAACCTCACGTTCACATCATCCCTACTTATTATGATACAAATATTGAACGATTTTTGTCAGGCAGAAATTCAAAATGCAACCTCTTTTAAAATGCGCCATGTTCCTAAATTAATATTCTTGGTCTAAAATCGAAATTCGTTTGATGACCCAGAAAGGGGCATTCATGCATTAACATTCGACGTATCCTGAAGTTAATTCTTAGTGGGCAACTGTTCTCCTGTCCGAGAATCCGACGGGATCCATGTATCATCCTCATCTTATTACACGTTTTATAAAATATTTCTCCAATTCCATCATTGCAGTCTGTTGACACATTGCGTGAATATGATCAAGTTATTGCTTTTAATTTAGCTATTGGACAGCGTCTCTCATCCCATCCAGAATGTGCTGATCATTACAATGGCAGTCAATTTTCTATAGTTACTCGTGGCCGTTCTCTTCTTCATTTGAAGGTCCTGGAATCTTCGATCATAAAGCTGCGAAAGCCGATTCTCTGTCACCAGAACGAACGCCTCTACAATCTTGGAATATTTCATTGATGTTGTGTGTTGTTGTTCTCGGTTATTTATATATGTACTCTTAACGTTTGTTTTGTATCATTACTACCGTATCTTGCCAGTCTACTTGAAAACCAAAAGTTGTTTGTTTTTGTTATTATTACTCCATACAGACAAAATAGCTCCTACATTTTGAATTCGATTCCCCCTATCACTGACGTTCGCTGCTGATGAGAGTCAGTCGAATATCCTTTAGTAAAATAAATGTAATCGTGAGTAATCGTGATACTTTTCTATGTAGCCTAGACGTAATCGCAATAGATTATGTGGATTAAGTATAACCACCCCATGTCTGCTGGACATGCGGATGTCTCTAATTTCTCGAACATGATTATAAAGCTTTAGCTCATTTCCCCATATGTTGGCTAACAAGGACATGCAACCGTTATAAGTTTATCAAGCATACGTTGCACATGTTCTAAAATTTGCGAAATTCGCTTGAATATTTTCTCATTATTCGAGGCTTCGGGACATCTTGAGATTGTTCATAGTGATATTTCTTCGCAAAATTGGTGCTGGGTCGATGATGTGGTAGCAGTTCGTGCCGTGAAATGGCAATGCGTCATCAAGAAATTACAAAAACAGACTACCCATTGAGAATGGCGTCATGAACTTTGAGTCCCTTGTGTAGTCAATCAGTTATTTTAATTTAGGCAGAGGTGGTCAGTAACGAAGTACTTCTACTTTTTGAAGTACTTGAAGTAGATTTTGCCTACTCACCCTACTTTTTAAGTAGTTATGATTTTAGATTACTTCTACTTCTACTTGACAGTTTTCAGTTTTGTAGGCAAAAATAAGCGTAGAATACCTACTTACTTACTTACTTGTGAACCACCACTCCTACTTCTACTTGAGTAGAAATTCCAGCGTTACTTCTACTTCTACTTGAGTAGCGACGGTGACTACTTTGACCACCTCTGATTTTAGGCATAGAATAGCCCAAATGGAGCTTGATGTGATGACGTACCAGTCATCGGCTTCCAGGGTACGCGCAACCACCCACAAAATGTAAATGGGCCCGCGATCAAAAAAGCCTTAGAACCCGTCATATAATCGGAAGAATTGAGCCCTGTTAATTCATTCAAGTGTAATGTAATCCCTAAGATTTTTCAGACTCTCTTCTCCTGCTATCCTGGAACAGAAAATCTATCAACGCAACTAAACTCGGTAACGTGCAAATGTGAGGTGCACTGTGCATATATAATCCAGCCAAAAGTCGCATACTCCTTTTTGCTCATGTACAAGGTGCATATATATTATTAAGTTCTATATATAGTTGATACATAGTATGTATATTGTATGCTTTGGCGTATCAGGGTTGGCCAAACCGCATCTCGGGATCCGCATATTGCTCTTTGTATGGTCTCCAGCAGAATTGAAAGGCCAATATCTCAATTATGTTTATCATCCATATTCATGTCGGAAATGCCTATATTAGAGTTCCTAGCCTCGGAGTCGCGACCCCAACGTGAGAAGGCATTGCGTATATAGTATATAATATTAATCGGTACCAACGGTGCACACTATCATAAAGTACTGTGACACGTTGAGGACACATAAAGTTGCCGTTCAAAGTTGTTCAGTGTCGGCAATGATATGGTAATAGTCATTTTGCCTATATATGTATCGTGCGTCTCTTTTTTGCAACACCGGACAATATGCAGCTCCTATGCCGTAACAGGTTGGCCACCCCGGTATACGGTATGCATACACACAGCGACTCGGCCAGGAAGCGAATAGCGAATTCCCCCCTTCAAATTTTTGATTTTGACTTATTGTCTCCAAATTTTCGAACGCCCATCCGAAGTTTTCATCTTGGCTTTGTCGGCGTTTATAGTATTGCATCAAGTAATGTAGGTTGAGATGTCGTTGGTAATGCTAGAATTTACATCGAATCTCAGAATATACATCAAAGAATGAATCCACATTGGGCGAATCACGAAGTCAGCGCCTTGGCTGCATTTCTCTTTTGCGACCACAAATATCACAAGGGGTTTTATGAATAAATAGGGATTTGTAACTGTGTTTATCATATCATGATGATTATAACTGTCGAAATGGGAAGGGGCGAAAACGCCGATCGCTGCGCCGATTGTCGCTATATTTTCGGAATTATCGACTGACAGATACGAAAAATAGTAATCTATATATTTGACTTCAATTAAATTTTGTGTCGTATATATCGTCGCTCTCTTCATTGTACACTTCTTCTGATAATTTACCACCTGTAGGTTGAAAATATAATTGTCAGTCAAAACCACATTGATTTGGGAAGGATTTCGGTATACATATATTCAAAGACACATCAATAATTTGGGTCAAGTATACTAAATGCCCGGAAAAAAAGCCGTGGTCAGTGGGGAACACGGGATTTGAGATGTGGTGTGATGCAGTATGTATTTATTTATGTTTCACATGGGATGGAATTTGGCCGGGCCTCAAGTGTGTTTGCAGTATATACGGAACAGATGAATTTAAAGCCCGGAATAGGAGAGAAGGTGCGCTGTCCAAAGAAGTTTATATGGGGTGGCTTTGAGTTTTGACCAATCACGAAGGAGATAATCACATACCTCTCCTCACAAGGGGCGATAATCATCTACATGAAATGACTACGCATATCCTGCAAATTTATTTACACAGATTTGGCGAGAAGAAGTTACAACATTTTGAAATTGGTGGATTCGGGAGCTCTTCAGAATGTAATAATTAAATCATAATACCACGGTGCAAAAGAATCGCAGGCCTATAACTGCGCTACACGGTCTCACGAGTCATCATATCGCTAGAACTAAGTTAACTAATTATACAGTAACAGGGAGGATGCGGAAAGTCACCGACTCCCGACCTCAGGTAAGGCTAAACATACCATCAAAAATACCAGCGAAAGACGACCTAACAAGTACGGACGATGTGGAAAGCCGGGCGGGATCATCAGCCAATTACGATGGACATGCCAAACTCATGGACAGCCAGAATGAAAACAATTATACCCACCGGTTGCACGCACTCTGGATAATGGAAAGCTTGTATAAGGTAAGAGAAACAAACTTATCTGATCTGGACACAAGAACCGGACACCTCCTGATGACTATCATGGTAAACCTTATATTGATATTAGTAATAATCTTTCTTTGTACGCATTATTACCGTAAAAACAAATTTACAAGATATTCTAGGTCAATTATACGGCGAAATGATAATAAAAAGTTAGCGACGGTGATTTCATTTCGTGTAAGATCAAATTCAGAAATGAAAGAAGATTAATTTCGACTGAATGCGTATAGGCAGTAAGAATAACGCTCGCGGCCCCAGTCTGCCGATATTCCCCGCAAATTGCTCACTACGTCAAATTTTAGTGACAGTATGTTTTTATATGCGAGTATGAGCACGTACAGGGCAGCGCTGCGTGAGTGGAACTTATGCGTATGTTTGTCAAAACGAGAAGAATTGCATTATCGACATTTGCGATTCGGTAAACCCTAGTGTCGCCTGTGGTAAAATCATGATTGTTGTTGGCCACAATGGTCGGTCATTCGCACCCGGCTGATATTTCTTGTTTTTGATTCCGTGACCGCCGATTGTAGCACGGTACACCACTAGGCTTCCTTTTAAAAGACATCGCTTACGCGGATCACATGGCGACAAGGAGCTTAGAGAAACCTCCAACGCATAGGCAGGGGTTCTGGAGTCGACCCAGGTCGGACTCGAGCCCTCAACCCGTTGGTGTTGCCGCTGTGGATCATACCACTACGTAATCACGTCACGCAATCAAGAACGTAGTAACCATGACATTGTTTGTAATTGTTAACGACATTTCTGCAGCAGTTCATTTCGCGCCGTAGATCAGGAAGTCGATGTGTATATATATGTAGTAACTGCGTTGTCATTTATGGGCATCGCCGTGTCGGCGATTATCCTAGATCAGTTGACGTATAGTGCAATCCAAAATATCGGACTGGGTATATTGAATTCGCAAAGTGATATAGGTCGCCAGAGCAACAGTAACCTAAATTGGAAATTTTGAAAGGGGCTGTCCGAGCTTCTAAAGTTGAAAACGGCAATGTTTTTGCCTCTCGTAGACATGTTTGTACGCTTCCATGAGGAATTGCTCTAATCGTGTAAAAAAAGGGTTACTAACAGCTTGTTGCAGTATTGATCAATTCAGTGAAAATAGACATACTTGGCAAGGAGGCATAACTTATACCCAGAAGAGCCATATATGGCTCGCGAACCATAGTTTCCCACCACTGTTATAGGCTATAGTGGAGGGATATTGGGGTCGCCCTGGCGTACCAGACAAATTTTGTTTGAATATGATGCGTATCATCTTCCCTGCCGATTGTATATGTGCGGAGGGCTCAGATGCTGGAAGAGGTTACTATGTTGGATTCAACTAGGAAATGTGGCATTGAATCGCGCGCAGGATGAGGGGAGTTTGTAGGATAATAAAAAAAAAACTCTTAAGAAGATGGGCATAATGAAATACTTATATGAGATGGGGCAGAGTTCTCAAGCACGCGGCCCGCGACGCCATTTTGTTCGACACGCGACGGCATTTTGGATTTCGAAGTAATCGAATAAAGTAGCCGTCGCCCACGCTTCACAGCTGTAACACAAGTGGATTCTTGGCCGATTATAAATTAGTATTGCTGTGGCCCAGTAATCATTATACTCAATATGTTATTGGTCTGTTCAAATAGTCGAAGCTATCAATCTTTGCAAAATTTTAAAATTCTCCATATAATCGCGTCACGTCAAGATTCCGCTATCTGCGAAATTATAGGGTAACGGCTTTTACGATGTCCTAATGCATTTGTACTCTGGCGTGGTGTCTACAATTATTTTTGACAAACTATGCCAAGTGCAACAACAATTTTATCCAGACATCTAAAAGGCTTATTTTGTCGTGCCGGGTGTGAATTCACAATAATAAATCACATTTTTTCGAAGCGTGTGGAATGTCAGTTTGCGAGGTCCCGTAAAATAAGGCCTACTTGGAAATACATTGAATTCCCCTATTATTGATACTGCGGCCCGCGGCGCCATAAAAATTAGGAAATTGGCCCGCGAGCACATTTGAGTTTGAGACCTCTGATATAGGGCATGGACCTAGCATACGGCCTGCGAGAGTGCTTATATTCAAGTGCCATATGCCTATTAAAATAAGCAAAATTATGTTTGGTGCAGAACCAATATTATTTGGATGTTTTGAGAAGTGATTCTTTTTCCCTGCCAAGCATACATAACAAAATGGTAGGCTAACCCGCAAACACGTTTGAGTTTGAAACCTCTAAAATGGGGAAGCTGTAGCTAGTATGAAGTTTTTTTTGGTCCAACTCGCTCGCGACTGACGTCTGCTATGAATAATTAATAAGAAAAAAACGTGCACTGTGGCACCGCGAGGATCGTTAAATTCCTAGTAAGACTGCACAGATTGGTAATTGATGGTTTTATTAATCGCGAGCGAACTGGGATTCTCTAGGTACTATTGGGTCGTTGCGAACGGGCTCACAGAAAGTGCCATAAACCCCGGATGCCCTAATATGAAACATCAGTAACCGTGGTGGGCCGCAGCATAACCTCGGATTTTGTTCCGGGAATAGGTTAACCTGGGTTCGACGCGTTGACAGCCCCAAGGATCGGACACTAAGTTTTTGCACGCCTTCGAACATTGCGAAAAACAAGTGGAACGTTTTCTTTGGTAACATTTATCAAAATTAAAAACCTTTTTCCGCTCCTTGCGTAGCAGGCTATCATTTCTTGCTGTTCGTGATGTTAACGAGAATCATCGTCCGGTGTGCGGCTTTGCATTTGTGCTCGCAGGAACATCTACAACGGCAAAACCAAGGGGCCAATTAGTTAAGTCATTGTGGCGGAGGCGTTCGGCATAGAGATGGGCAGATCAATTGCATTGGGCCTCGGTCCATGAAAATTGACCGTCATAAAGGGTTGGGCAGAAAAGGTTGCATGATTTTTTTGTCATAATAATAACCATTTGCGGCGGAAAAATAAAGGACGATTGGCCTTATCTGGTGGCTCATATTCTGGGAATCGAACCAAAATTGCAACTATTTGTTACGAAATCACGCAAGCCAAAATTGTGTGTCGATGATCTTTTGTTTCCTGTACTGGATATCGCTATGGATGGTTTGTGGACGTTTCGCTCGCAGTATCGATTGTGACGCTCGTCGTGCTGCAAGATAGTGTTGGCTAATTCCCGGTTGTGCATTGGATTGAGGGTAGCCTTGTATTTGTCGCTTGCTACCAGCAGAACGCCCTGAATAATTGATGAATGTACTCTTCACAGTAATGGTCGAAATTTTCTTTATATAAGCCCTACACGTATATAGCCTACTCACGCTGATTACGGAGTATGTTTCCCAAAATTCCTGGAGGCTTTTAATTCTACAATTTCCAGCCTATAGGATAGTTCCTTGTACAATTGAAAGCTAAATGTAGTGCGTTTACATGAATGAGGGAGTGACTGTGGCTTGTGCACAAGTTCGGGTGGCACCATACCATGGTATTTTGCGCTTTAAAAACCTTTTAGTATGTGAGTTGGTATGCATGCATTAAACGACTCACCGGTGCCCAATAACACGAGTCCTTGGTGCATGAGATAGTTTTCTGGGGAGAGATTCCAACAATGGAATGAGCTTTGAATTTCCAGAAGCTTTTGGAGCCCTGTCGCAGCGACACCTGAAAAGGATCCACAGACTGATTTGACCCGCTGCGCTAAGCAAGTTTAAGCTAAATCCACAAAAAATAACTAGATGTTGAGCTACACCTAATGACGTCTATTCGATATGAGTATGGCAACTTCACTCTATTCCAGGGTTCTCAGGAACGTGGCCCGCAAGCATATTTTGGGGCCCGCATGGGCACTTTGAAGTGTTCGACAATATTTGGCAGCGGCGAGTCCATCCCTACCTTTTCAAATTGAAATTCTTTCGAAATATATGGTCCTGTCTAATATTGTGGCACCTTAAATGCAGGACATAATGACGAGAATCCCAGTAGGCCTACGCCATCGTGGGTGTGCAGGTTTTATTTTAACGATGAAGTGTGCGGTTGGAGTGAGAACTTTGGAGAATTATCAGGATCTTACGTTAGACCAGAATTCTTCAACTTCTTATCTTAGTCTCAGCACACCTTTGGATGGAGCCTTGTTCAAAACTCGTACACCCTTGACCACATAAGAAACCACCATGGTTCCGAAGTCTATCCAGTTCGGTCGGGTTACTGCATTGGCAACATTTTGGTCATATATATACCCACATAGCAGATGGCTGAGTCCCAGCGGGGAACCCTCGGTCTTCGTACCATCTGGAGCAAAATGACATGGTGACTTGCCATATGGTAAAATGCACTCGGATAACCCATGTGGTGTGCGATAGAAAAAAGGTTGAGAAACAAAACGTTCTCGCAGGCTGGTTATGCAGTAAAGTCGCGGGGGTAATCATCCACAAAATATTGGGATAGGAACTATTGGAGTCTATATCCAGCCTCAATTATATATATAAAGCCGAGTATTGGGGTTTTACATTTTACTGTCCAATGGACGTGTTCTCAGGAATCAATAAGACAATGTTGGTGCGCGGGCAGGATATACAATAGTTAAACGCCTATTTTCTTATTTATTATTGAACGGTGTCGCGGTTTAAAATAGAAAAAAACATTCATGCTCGGCGGAGGCCGCAGCGTTTCTGAACCTCTCCCTCTTGGGTTTCTTAATGCGACCAGTCTCTAACTAACCCTCAAATTCGACAGTGTGATCGGCAAATGGCCTAAAGGAGGGAATTGTTCCCGTCCTTAGATTGTGAATGATCCAGGCCCGAGGTTTCAGTTCTTCCTGCATCAGTATTTGTAGTTTTGTTGGCATGACCGGTACTACTGTGTGGATTATGGTCAATAGCGGAGTACTTCTAATTTTCCGGAGTACTCAAGTAGTTCCTCTACTTCAAGTGCTTACTTAGGAGAACCTGAATTTCGCTACTACTTTGCTTTTCGCTATTTTCAGCTTGTCAGGTAGATGTAGTTCAATCTCCCAATCGGCAGGACAGCCCGGAAGATTTCGGGGCTGTTCCCACGAAGCATCTCATAAGAGTTGAGGAAAGCCGAAAATTTTCGTCGCGCATCGCGCGTGGTGAATGCGGAATTGCCAGTATGATATTACCGGTTAATATTTGGATTATTGGAGTACTTCTACTCGTACTTGAGTAGATGTGTTCGTCGCTAGTTCTATTTCTGCTAGATTGGCCTTCTTGACTGAGTTGACCGCCTATGATAATAATCGATATAATAAGACGCACAGTAATTATTGGGGCTGGGCAAAATGATTCGGGTGCTCGAATCTGAATCGAGTAGTAATTTTAATGATTCGAGTCGAGTAGTAAAAGACGATTTTTTCGAGTACTGAAATTATACGGTCCTCGCAACTGAAAGTTAATTTACTGGCGAGAATTATAGCTTTGATACTATTTTCCACTGAGGAAGCCGTGAAACCTTGATTGGCCGTGTTTCAGCGTACCAGGCACAGTTTAAAGCTACGAACGTTACTGGAAATAACACATTTCCGAAGTCATTATCATCCAACAAAATTGTTAAGAATAAGTGCAATGCAATCGGTATGGTCGAAAAAATACCGAAGCATCTTTAATGTGATGGATATCAGGAATTAAGTTCTTTGTGGTGGCAGAAAAGGTTCATATTTGGACTTGGACATAGTACATCATGTTGTGACGTCATAATGAGTGATACTCGATTACTCGAAGCATATTGCGTGATTCAGAGTCGAATCACTCAGGTACTCGATTTTGCCCATCCCTAGTAATTATAAGGACTAATCCACTCGATTACGGATTCGGAAATGTACCACTACTTGAATTGACAACCATCCTTACAATAACAAAAAATGTTACGATACCAAACCGGAAGGTTTGAACTGAACTATATGGGAATGGTGAATGATTTTTTACTCCAAGGCAGCTCAAACCTCGCCAAAAGCGTTGCCATTATTTTGGTGCGCGGACGGCTCAGTCTTGTCGCGTTAACGAACATGCTTCAAAGTAAAATAATTTCTTGCTTGATTAATGCAGTTTTTGATATCAGACATACGACAATCCTCGGTTTCCGTTAGTGTATTGCTGGACAGACGCCGTATTCTGAGCAGATGTTGCGGCCTGAGCGGATGCCGTTGTTCCCATGCTCTACTCCCAAAGGAACAAAATCATCGGCATCTGTTAGGTGAATTGTCACTTGCAGCATCGAGAATGGGGGGTGTACGTCAAGAGCTAAATGTGATTTTTACACACCATGGTATATGGGACATCCGGTTGGGTGACCACGCTAATACAGTAGAAGCCCTATAGCGTAATGGTGGGCTAACTAGAAAATTTTCGGACAGCTTTCTGCCTGTCTGGTAATCGCGCCATTAAAGGTTTCCGTTCACTTCTTATTTGCCGTCCGACGGTCGGCTAGCATGTCCATTGTCCGCGTTCAAGTCGAAATACGGGCAATTGAATGCAGTCCGTGCCCAATATTGCAGGACCACGACTGACCTATTCAATCAATCTCGCTCCCCATGACATATATATATAGTCGCTTTTTGTCCTGACATATATATATAGTCGCTTTTTGTCCTGTACTATCTTATTTACCCTAATTCAGTGTGCATTGTCTAGGCCGAGGTGGGAGTCTGATTCCCGAACCACTTCGACATACTCCTGTCCTACAAACCGATCACGTTTTCATGATGCATCGGACTTAGAGAGTTGCTGGTAAATCAATAATGATGACCAGAGATGGTCAATAACGCACTTTCTCCTCTTTATTGAGGGAATTTGAATTGGTTTTTGCCTGTTCGTGACTACTTTCTCTGGACACCACTCTTATTTCTACTTGAGTAAAGGGCCCGACGTTGCTTCTACTCCAGTAGCGACTGTGACTTTACCACGAAAGACCTTGGAGACTTGTAAACTGACCTCCAATAAATAACACAATGCCGAAAGAAATTATCATTACAAGAAATTCAGCAGGCATTGCTAAAGAGACACCTTTGATGACGTCACATTCTACGTGCTGCTCCCCGTGAAACATGCGACAAAGTCCCGACAATAAATCTGTTAAAACAACAGGAATTACGCGTCTGATATGATAACTAATTCCATTGCCCGACGGTAGTTGGAAACTGTGTGAAACTGTGTGCGGCAAACAATATTGACAAGGTGTGTTGGTTCTACTTTCACGTGACCTGTTGTTGCATGCAAACGGGGAACTCTGGCATACTATGCAGGGTGGGAGCAATGGGCTTAGTTGGCAGGGGTGCTTCGCGACTCAAATGGTGGAAATTGCTTTAAAGGGAATGTTTGGAGACGGAATTATTGGCGTTTGGTGTAAAAAATCAAAACAAAACTCATTACATGGCTCAGCTTTATGTCTAAATTACATTAAAACCGCTAAAAGCCTTTTAGAGGGGCTTTTTAATGACAGGTATGATTGAAAATTCAAATGAGGCCTGGGACTAATGTGGATAATGTGTTGAGATTTTGTTCCAAGTGACAGGTATGATTGAAAATTCAAATGAGGCCTGGGACTAATGTGGATAATGTGTTGAGATTTTGTTCCAAGTGACAGATTTCCATTAATGGCCGTTGGTAGGACATCCATTTCCAGTAAATTATTCATAGGGAATCCAAAAATAAAACTAGAATGCCTTGCCCTTAAAGAATAAAAAGGGAATAATTGATTTAACATCTACTTTGAAAAACCTCTATATAAGACCACCGACTGTGGCGTTGTCACGACAGTACGCTGGAAGTATCTACGGGGGCAGGATGAAAGATAGCTATACGGGCTTACTTATGGTGTTAGGGCGAAGCTATGCCCGAAGTTAGAGTGACTTTCTGAACACTAAACTGTAAGTCTATATTGCTGACGGGGGCCTTTGTTGTATTTAAGACATGCTATTAATGGGGCTGGGCACCATGATTCAGGTACTCGAGACTGACTGTGACATCACAATGAGTGATGTTCAAACGCTCGTTCGACTTGAACATAATGCATGATTCTGAATTAAATCCCACAGGTTTTCAATTTTGCCCAGCTTTAGCTAGTGGCTATTAGTGGGGATAACAATAAATAAATAGGATAACTGGTATCTGAATCATACAATAGGGACGGCCTAGCTAAGTAATAGGTGGGGCCATGCACGATAGGAACCATACTCCACATACCTTATCTGTGGTTTGGAGGGAACGCCACTCTCTGTAATAGTAAAGGCGTTCACGATCAATTGGGTTTTGTTTCCGCACCACGTACGAAGAAATATTGGCGTTTGACACAACAAAATGTTCCTCGAAGTTATCCAGGACTAAAATAACAGGGAGAGGGTGCCCCTTCACATCGCTCGGGTTTGTGAGATCGGCAAATGCATTCCAGGTTCACCAGTCCCGTCTTGTGAGGCCTGGAATCAGCGAGAATGCGCAATAGCCCAAACGGTGGGTTGGTGATTCTTCGCTAGGTTCCTGGTGCTGCAGATTTTTTTTCAGCATTGAAGTCGTGAGTGCGTTACGAAATTCCCGGATTGAGGCCACGCCTATCTGGAAGTGTTGGATCAGCGGGAGGCTATGTCCAGTTCTGAGATATCTAGTAAAGAGCACATGGTTGGGAACCGACTTGGATAACTGGCTAATTCTAGTGGTCTAATTTCACTAAATTAGAGTAAAATACAAGTGATCTAATTCTGATCTAATTTAATATTTTACTGAAAATGCTTTGTCTGCAGCACTTTTGCGCTAAGTCAACAAGAATGTCCCTCTTGCATAAGTAAATCTGTTGCCAACTGCTACCGCATTACTTTAACGTTACATCGTCCATGCGATCAGGGTGGTAATTGTGACGATGTTAGTACAACGCCGAAGCCGCTTCGGGTTTCTGCTAGTGCGGGATAAAAATGGTAAGACACATGCAAACAGGTGAGTGTAGAAGGGTCAAAGCTAGGTGTACAGACGTTGAGCGTACTCATGCTCATGGGAATGCACAGTAGTTTGATATCAATTGAACTCAGTAAAAAAAACTGCGATGCCCCAATCCTAATACTAGCCTAATCTGAAAAGACTGAAAATTTTCTGGTTGGCCAAGCCTTGTTGAGGATTCAGTGATGCTCTTACAGTTGAACTGCTGGCCTAATCCGCACGTAAATAATAACACATTGAGAATTAATATCAGAGCGGAAGTTACCTAGGGGGAGTGCCATAGTAATTAACTTCTAATGAATTCCTTAGGGGTAAAGGAGTTTCTTTACCTAGCTACTTTACCTGCGTTTTTTTTTTTTTTTTTTTTCGGTAATGCCGGTGCGTTGGACAGGTAGTGTTTTACGGGGGTCTGAGAGTTGTAATTGTTTCCCAATAACTACGGTTGCAGGTAGCACTGAATGCATAGAATTTTTTTAGCCAAGCATACATAGTAGCAAGGTTATCAGTGCTCTGCGTTCGGACACCGTATTGATAGTATTTAAACCATTTCATGATAGCTGGTTAATGTGCTTTGGGAGCGCAATTTTCATAATAAAGAAAGGAACCTATAACAAGTTCGTTACAGTTGATACCTCCACAGATGATAATAATTTACTTAGCACTTACTCGGAAATTATATTTCCTGCTATTATTAAAGTGGCATTGCATTTCTGGACTGTTACCTGAAGAGAGCAGTATAAGTCAAACATAATTGCAATGATAATCCCTTATAATATTTGCCTTTTTTGTGCCAGAACATATTCTCGTTACAATTTTTGCTGTTACACTGGGGATCTGTATTGATGCGGCAGATGCGAATGAATGCTGACCCCTTGTGGATTAGATTTATGAGAGTGTCGAAGCAGTATGTGGACTGATTTGGTTTATGTTTTCTTTTTATTTAACACTGTTCAGCGGAGGGCTCTGTTAAAGGGGTTGGATTGAGCATACACAACGCTTACATCAGTGAAGGTAAGAAATAGTGTCAATTGTCAGCAAATAATTGGACAAGCAGATTAGTACATATATGATACCTGGTATTGTTTCTCTAAGCCAGGGGTCGCCAACTCAAAATGGGTTGCGGGCCACTTTTCAAAATTCCTAGAGGCCGCGGGCCGCATGACATCACTATCGAGATTAAAGTAGGCAACGCAGTTTAACAACCACGACTGATAACTCTACGTTAGTACAATGCTGTGCTCTCTAGCATGGGCGACGGGCATAGTCTCCACAAAAGAAATAATATTTTATTGAGCAAACACAAATCCAACAAAAAATATCAAGATCATCAATTTCATTATATTTTGAACTATGAGCTGTGCACAACAACACTCTGTAGCGCAAATAAAACAGGGGTGGCCAACCTATTTCCTATTCACGGCCGCATTTCAATTACTCAAATAGTCTGCGGCCGCATTCCGGTGCATAGTCGTAGTGAACTAACTGGGGCAAAATGGAAAATACCCACGTTAGACTGTCCATGTCCATCGCCGGTACACTCCAGACTAATATATTTACGCATATCGATTTACTGTGCGCACCGAAATCGTCATAATAAAACGAGACACGCGGATTAGACCTGCAGTCGCGCGAAGCGCGAAAAATTTTTCAGGTTCATGAGTGAATTTCGTCATTAGATATTGGTATAGTTTCATATATCGCGGTAAAATATTTATCCTTTTTCGGCCAATGTGATCTGATTCAGCGGTAGAGATGATGCAGGGATTGTCTTCGAAAACGTAGGGAAGTTATTAATGCTGTGCTGCATCTTGGTTGGGTCAATTCTTATTATTCCCCTCTGTTGCATGCAGTTATTTCTTGACCTCCCATCAGATTTGTCGAGAGTCAATTCGTAAATTCAAGTTGCATATTGACGGCCGCCAACATACCTAATTGAATTAAATGTCGACAGCCGCCTAATTTTCCTTCTACTGTCGCAGATTGGCCACCACCGGATTAAAAAAAATCGATATTTGGGTTAGCTAGACACGGTAGTCTACTTGCTGGAAAACGATCTCTTCGTAAAGCATGGTCTTTTGGAGAGCCCGAAGTCGTTTTTCACGGGTCTAGATCTTGGCAGTGGTGGACCATTGCACGTCAAGGCAATATGCCCATTCATACCAGCTAATTGTCCCTCCATGGAATGATATTATCATGCCGAAGCCGTATATCAGCAAGTGAGGAATAGTGATATTGGACACAGCAGAATGGCTTACTTTGAAGAACAACAAAAATATCAATTTCAGCATTTCAAAATGCTTCACTAAGCGTTCTTCGAAATTTTTCCAAATCAGGCCGCGGGCCGCAAAATATGACCTCGCGGGCCGCGTGTTGGTGACCCCTGCTCTAAGCTGTCATTGTACGTAACGAAGTAGAATTTCACACTGCTTGACAATTGTAGTGGGTTTCTGATAGATTGGCATAATTAGTATTTGGAACAGAGCTAAGATAGTGATTACTTAATCTCAGTCATTAAAAAATGCCTATATTGGTAAGGATAGAGACTAATTGAAATTTTATTTGCCATCGCTGAAAAGGCAGCTTGCGATATCTGTACCAAGTCGATTGTGGGCATAAAGCAAATGCATGTTCATCGTTCACGCATGGTCCTACTCAACATTGGAATCTATGGCCATAGTCCTCTGTGGTGAAAAAAACATTGTGAACTTGGCAAACTAGCTTATTACTTTCTTCTGAGGCTATATTGTAGTCTGGTGTATGTATATGGCTCGTGTTGTAAGTTGCAAAATAAATGTACTTGTAATTACTTCTAAAGAAAAAGCACCATCTTGTAGGTGTATTAATCATCGCGATAGCGAAACTATAATTGATTGAATTTAATATTGATTGATTTTTGATATTAATTCTCGTTCTAGTAATTCATTTTGAAAAATTCACACGGGTCCAGCGGGTCGCTATACCTATGAATGTTGAATCATAGACAATACTAAATGTGTTTACTTTTCAATGAACGACACTATTCGTTATGGCAGAATTACAGGTTCACTAATTAAGCAATGATCAGTGAGCCGGTATGATCACCGTAACGGGGTTAGCCAACCTAGCTATTTCTCAAGAATGATAAACAGTATTTTGTATCGCGATAAGAATAGCTATTTCTAACTGCTGGTATAAGTTGTACAAAGTTTGAATAGATGTAATACTTCGATGCTTCTTACCTTGTGGTATTAACGCATCCACATCATTGGTACATTAATTGAAATTGCCCAGGCCAGTATACCAGACAGATTTATAAGTTTTATGGCATCTACCACAGAACGATTCCAAATAGTTAAGCCACTATAGAGACTGTGAGGTTGAAATTTACCTGAATTCTTTTTTGCCAATCAAGTAGACCGTCATAAGGATTCCGCCCAATCCAAGCAACGTTTCAGCAACAGTGATCTATGCTGGTAAGTGGTATCACACACTCGGTGAACTTTGGATATTAGAACCAGTTGGCAATCCCGGCTCTTTGAAAATCTGCAACGCCACGAAGTTATATACCATTAAGCATTGATTAATTACTGAGGAAGGTTAAATTTACGCTGAAACTGCGTCACGGTGATTGATTGCTTCATACCAATACCGGGGTTTATATATTATCAATGGTATCACCAACCATGACTTACCCGGCGTGAGGTTTCGAAAATCAAGTCCGGCCACTGTTTTTCAGCTGCATTGAAACTCACTCCTAATTGGTAAATATAGAGCCATTTTCTTTGCCTGAATGCCAGTAGATGCAAGCTCACGCTGAATAGACGTCCATACTGTGGTATCTATCTGGATTAAACCGTAACAAGACCTTTATAGGCTTAAAAATAAACTGTATTGACAAACTCCAACTCATCAGCAGTTTATAACCCTTCTGAACAGCATGCTGCAGCCTGTTGATAACTGTCAGTTTTCTGCACTATTATAAGGTAATTTGCATATTAGGTCTTAAATTCTAAACAATAAGGTAGCCTCATCTCATTTTTAGTAAATTCAGTGTTACCGGTGATTTTACCTATTTGTAGAGGGCATTTTTACCTACGTTTGTTCAAAGCTCTGTGTTTTTGAGGGAGGAGAGAGTATTTTATTTTTAACTCAGTCTGGACTAGGCAGCAGATAAGACAGCAATAATGGCGATACAGAGTACACTGCATGATATTTGTTATGATAAGATGCGATCTCACAATATTCTCATGCAGATTACTGAGCCTTTGATAGTGGAAAAACACAATATTATGAGCATATGATGTTCCACCGATGGTCATAAATCACACGTCTTTGCATTTAAGCCAAAAAATATGCTTAACAATATTCAGAACTGACGAAAGATTGCAGATAACTGGATAATTTTGCTAATTGCTGAATATTCTTGTTACGTTATGGTTGGTAGTCAGTTCATTTCAATTGTATAGATCTTAAATCACTCATGGGCCCAAACTCCAAAAACTAAAGCAATGAGATCTGGATCTTCAAGTATTACGAGTTTTGAAATCACCAGAGTACTTTAATTGTTGAACCCTAGTGGCCTTCTGAGTTGTAGGTATATAAGCATTAGGGCCAATTCTAACTTGGCTGAGTATAGTTCAATAGTGTGAGGCTACTTTTGAAGACATGATATACACAAATAATAGATAGTCACCGTTTTGTTGAAAACCTTTCATTAAGATGATATTGAGTGTGTATGAGAGAGAGAGTAAGTACTGAAAGTAGAAGTAGAACTAAACGGGTGTGAAGACCAACTCCAAACAACGACCACCTATGTTGTAAGAGAACCACCGTGTGTTCATTATGAATAGGTATGGTAATCATCTTGAAATAATACGCCATTTATTTATTTATTCATTTATTTATAAAAACTTGTTCGATATGATGAAGTATTGTTGAAGCATTTCTTTTTATTGTATAAATATATTTCTTGAGCTTGGGCATAGAGCCGATATTACGGTGTTCGCTGCTTGGGGGTAGTGCCTGGTGTCGGCTAGCGGAACCGTCTATGGCGCGACCCAATAGCTCACAACAATGAGATAAGTAACCCTTTTTCATTAAAACCGTAGAACATCTTAAGAATCACCTATGAAAATGAATTCTTACCTTGTTGGACTGCATCCAACCGCAAAGTGATGTGAAATTGTAATGATGTATATAAGGTATATTTTTGTGTGAGTCGTACGTTTGTCCCTACCCTATGGGGTTGGTAATGTAGTAATGAGGTATATATGAAGTAGATTGTGAGGAAATCTCACTTTTTGACACCCATGGTTACGCGAGTAGACGCTGCATTTCAGCCACGATAGGGAGGAAGGAGGGACAAATATATTGTCGCAAACTATGTATATAAAGTGTTACAGTATGTATATATATAAGCTTAAGCACCCACGAATAAAATTGATAAAAGAATTTTAAAATTAAATAAAAACTTGTGGCGGATAAAACATACAATAAGAAAATTTGCCATGTGAAAACATAGTATTCAAAAATCAAAGAAAAAATTCATAAAATATCTAAAACGAATATCTAATGATAAAATGCCCTTGTGGGTTACCAAAATGTTATCTAATATAACTTAGATAGGATATGAAGTTGGAGTCGGACTTGGGATTGGATTTGGGCTCGGAATCGAATTCAGACCCCGACGTGAACCATGTGATCTGAAAACTTTTCGTGTATAAATTTATGATTAATTTACACCAATTATGAAATATTAGTAGTGATAACATGTGTCCACGATTACGCTGCAAGGAATCCGAGATCGAGCACTCAGTCTGGGTACCACAAAAATATATGTCTCTCGATCAAGGCTGAAATCGCTGAGATCACTGAGATTCCTGATGATGACACATACGTTATCAGGAATATCAGAGTATCTATGTGACATTGGCCGATGAGTCTAATTTAAGGCTCCGCCATTGGAAACAATGGTATGACTTCGCCACGAGTGACAGCACAGGACTGGAAATGATAGATTATCCAGAGAAGCCTGGAAGACTAAATTAATAGGCACAGGACTGGAAATGCTAGATTATCCAGAGAAGCCTGGAAGACTAAATTAATAGGCACAGGACTGGAATGCTAGATTAACAAGAGAAGCCTGGAAAACTAAATTAATAGGCACAGGACTGGAATGCTAGATTAACAAGATAAGCCTGGAAAACTAAATTAATAGGCACAGGACTGGAAATGCTAGATTATCCAGAGAAGCCTGGAAGACTAAGTTAATAGGCACAGGACTGAAAATGCTAGATTTTTCAGAGAAGCATAGAAAACTAAATTGATAGCTATGACTGATAAAGTCTTAGGGTACACTCAATGATTTTGCATCCCTATCTGGTTTAATTAAACTATGTTTAATGAAGAAATAATATATAACCTGAATAAATAGATATATATGATAGCCTATATGTGTAGTAATAGGGATGTATATATAATCGGAATAAAATAGTATGGTAATTAGGTTAGAAAAGACCCTAGAACACATAGGAAAGTGTACTACAAACAATATGAACTTGAAAATGGCAAATAAACTGGCCCCATCCACACATTTGTTTTCCGAAACAGATGTGTCGATGATCAAGAACCACGTTAGTCATATGTCCGACCTGTCGACACATGCGTTTTACGAAGCGGGTGTGTCGACCGATTGTTATATCGATATCTGTACAAGATTTATGACAATGTTATTTTAACGAGTTAATTTTTGTGCTATAGACGTAGGCATAAATTGCGTCATGAAGCACAAGTGCCATTCTCATTTTCGAAATTATAAAACAGATCAAATACGATATCAAGATATTCTACACACCCGTGTAGTTAAGCTATCGAATGAATCGATGACGGGACATATTAATTCATTCCGCACGAGTTTTTCGAAAGCTTGTTCCGTCAAGCACTAATGTACCGAGAGGACAACTAGTTATACAAGAAGATGGAATCACCACTCCATGATATCGCGATTCTCCCGGACAAAACGGCAGCTATATTCCACCTTGCAATCGCCGAGCTGAATTTTATAGATTGGTGACATTTTCGTCCATATCAAAAGAAGCTTCAGTATTGCCAACTGATATGACGGCCGCGAGATTTTATTGGTCTGGATACAAAGATAGAGTGAAGTGTTCCAGCTGCGGTGTAAACATGGACTACGCCTGAAAAGCGAGCAAAAAAACCCTCACCGGCCGCCGAAATAGGAACGCAAATACGCGTCGCTCGAACCAGATTGTCAGAGGAAGATGCCAAGAAGATGCAGTTGGACAGCATAAGATTTAGCAGAAGGCACACAGAAAAGAGCCACCAGCAGACGATCAAATATTCATTTTACTGTGAACGATGTCGTACAAGACCCTTTGATACTACTCGATATAGTGCCAGTCGATTGAAATACACAAACTGCGCAACAGTCAAAGAGTAGACTGGGCAACTCTGTTTATGCTAGAAACAGAATGGGGACGCCATCAATAATAGAAATTGCATGTGTTGGAGAAATTGCTGAGAATCTGATGGTTATACAAGAAACCATACTTTGCCAACAATGCAAGAATAATAGGAGTGAAATTACCCTGATCCCCTGTGGACATCTGGGTCTGTGTCAAGAATGTTCGTCCGATGCTGAGCGCTGCATATTCTGCAATGGGAAAATATCGCAAAAGATCAAAGTGTATGGAGCTTGACGGTGCAGGCAAGACAAACGTATTTCTGTCTAGTGGACTGGAAACAAAGTTGTGTAGTGAAGCTAGTTCGCTTTATTATGTTCAAATACTATAATTACTATGTTCTTGATAATTACTATCAGGTTGCTTTAAATGGCGCTAACATTTTCATGACCTGAACATAGTTAAGACTTAATGGACATTTATTATATGAATAGTAAGTTGTCGCTGCATAATTGCATTTGTAGTTGACTGAGGGGGAGGTCATATTACTACGTATTGAATCATTGCGTGATATACTGGTATGTGTATTGTTGTTCACACACATATTTGGGTCGCCGTTTAATCGAGTGGTACATGATTAATCGATATTTGTTTGTTTTGTGTTAACCGTATTGATGTAAACTATTAATAATAGTGCATGACGATAGCAGGGTTTGACTAAGTGAGATTTGTGACTAACTACCGTATATGTAAATAGCTGGGCCCTTTAGGGATAACTAGGGTGTATGTGTAAACGACATTAAATTAGGAAATTACTTGTCCTTGACAAGTTGTTTAATGTCACAAGTAACTAAAATAAATACCCCTTCCTATAATAACGTCACAGATTCTCCACAAAGTCAAACCTGTTACAATGAGTGTTTATATTATTTTCTGTTGTGCCGTCTCGTACAGTAAGGCGTCATAACCGACCACGCCTTATGTTAGTGTCGGGACCCTTCACCCTAACGGGATAGAAGTTTAGGATTCGTGGTATATCAGATCTATGATCTGTGAGACACGGTGCATACGAATGAATAAAAAGCTTAAAACACCAGTACCATCGAACCCAGAGATATAGTAGATTGTGATCAAAATACTATTGTAATTGAGTGTTGTGTAATGACACAATATTTCATGAATGAATTTTTCGGCAGGATAGGCCGTCACATGAACTATATGTGTAAACCAACCTTGGAGCTGCTTTTCGGCAGGACAGGCCGTCGCATGAATTATATGCGTAAACAGACCTTGGAGTATTGAAAATGTTTATTAATCGTGCATGTTGATGAATAGGTTTAGATAAAACTTGTAATATAATTGAAGCATGTTTACCAATTTTATAAGGTTTTACTCATAGGAACCTCATTCCTCTTTGCATGGTTATAATTGGAGTATTTGGTTGTATTAAGGTTTAGCTTACTAGTTATACCAGTGTAGTTTTAAGTTCTGGACCTGAAGGTCATTGACTGATTGGATCCAGCTGCTGCTACCCTTACCACTGCTTCGATCACCATTTGTGGATGCTACAAGGTCACAACATCAACACAGATAAGGAAAACCAACACTGTGAAGTAAAATCGAACCAAGTGTAGACTCTCGCAGTAACAAGCGTTATTGGAGCTGCACTATAAACGTATTGGAGGCACCAAGCTGGGATTATTACTTCCGGTGTAGCACGTTGACCTATAAATGTGTTCAAAGACGACCATCGTTAAAACTGCATTGGTCGTGGCCCTGATTGCGTCTGTAATTTCATTGTTAGTTACGTTGTCACCAGTATATCTACATTTGGTACCGGGGTTTTCTTCAACTACAGTTCCGATTGGAAACGGAAGACCTAACAACGGAGTTACAACATCGTCCCCAACTCTTATTGGCTCGCAAAACATATCTGCATGACGCCAATTTATCATTACTAAAGACTCGCTTTCTAAACTTTTGGAGTTCGAGACTAACGACCACAACTCATCACTCGGAACAACACCGCGGCCTACCTTGGACGACCCGACCATCTCCAGCGTAAAGCTGGCCCTCGAAAACTCTACTACGGGTCTATAAATCAAATCTATTACTATTGCCATGCGAAGAATCTTGAAACTATTTAAAAAGAAGAAATCAACGGAGGCATCGGCGGAGCTAAAGCAGGGAATCCGACTGCTTAAATATACCCAAAAGCGTCACGAAGATGTGCGAGACCAAGAGAGGCAATACGCTAAAGATGTGGCCGACCAGACAAGAGTCCTACAGGAGGTCAAAACGACCCTGCCTGAGGCAGTGAAGGAGCTGGAAAAAGCAAGAAAAGACGTCCGGCGGGCTCAAGCTGACCTGAAGGCCGTTTGTGACGCCACTTCAAAAATTACTGGAAAGGTTTCCCCTGACGTATTAAACGAGATCTTGCAGACTGAATTCGAGCTGGGTAAAGCCTATACGCAGGTGGTAGGAGAGAAACCGCCTCCTCCTCCCGCCCTGGCTGTAGTACCCTCAGCGCCTCCTCCGGCCTATGATCCACCAGCTATCCGTATGGTCAAGGAGACTCAACCTATGCCCACCTTCACCGTGAAAAAGGGGTTGCATTGTCATACAGTAACGGCGGTCTACCCTACGCACCCAGACGCGAAGGCTGATGCCCCATCTCGACCGACACCGGTTGCCCGTTCACTGATGGCTCCAACCTTTAGAAAAAAAGGGAATATGCACCCGGCGATGAAGACCAAAGATGCTGCTAACACGCCCATGGCATATTGGACACCTACGGGAGTGGCGACAGGAGGACCGATGAGACTGGAACGCGAAACAGACTCCGAATTGGACAGTAAACATCTGCCCTCATTCCGGAAACTGGTGTCGAGACCTCGAGATGCGAAGGGTCAGCGGCGGGACATTGACAAGTTGGGTGATGTTGGGACACGAAGTAGTCGGGCAAGAAAGTCGCCGAGCGACGATAAGCACGTCATTTTCCGTGGAGAAGGGGAGGAGTATGATGAAGGAGACTCGGAGGGTCAACCAGAAGATTCTGATTCTGAAAGTTCGACGACATCCCGACTGCAGAGGCTTGTACAGCAAATGGAATCCACACAGGACACCCTCCTGGAAGCTACTCGAAATGCTTTCCTTGAAGATAGTGGCGCTTCCCGAGAAATTCTCCGTGGTCCCGAGTATTACGATGCGCGCTATCTTCCAAATGGCCGGGGGAATCCTGGAATGCCGCGTTTCGCATCTACTCCAGATGACAGTGATGATGGCCGCCCAATTCAGCCGCTCTCGCGACAGATGGAGGTAATAGTAAACCCAACGCTAACTACACCTGTTAGATTTCAGTCCGAAAAGGAAATGATACAGTTGATAATGGATCCGGGGGACATGCCTCTTCTCAAATGGATGGAGAACACAATGAGGCGAATTCACCACGGTGAAGGTAATACTGATGCTGATGTAATATTGATGAATGCAATGCAAAAGAAATTGAAGAATGCGGGGCGTTACAAACAAGCTGATCATCTTGGAAACTTCTTCAACACAAACTCAGGAAACGCCAGCTGGGAATCCGTTATGAGGTCGCTATCACTTTCCAACCCGCAAGGAATTGTAAACAAGGAAAGAATTCTCAACGATTTCCGAAGAAATTATCATTGGGAAGATGAACCCCTTCCTCTACTTAACAGCGCCCTGAAACAACTAGAGATAGACATGGACGATCTAGTTTTGGATAATCCGGACGGGCTGCGACTCTTCCGCAATTTGAGACAGCAGCTGCCGGAAGCGCTCAGGTTGATTATTCGAGGGTGGGAAGAACACACCTGGCGGAAAGTCGCAGAAGAACTACAACTGTTCTGGAATTCGGAATTCCAAGATGAACAGGAATCGAGTCCGACGTCTCAGAGAACCCGAAGAACGCAGAAGAACGAGTCGGCCTTGCCGCCTGTACATATCTATAATGTACAGCCAGCTGGGCCTGTGGTACATAGCTATCCGACTCACCCTAACGGAGATGGACAACGGGAAATACCTCTACAGCCTACTTCCTCGTCATCACATCTTCCGCCGGAATTCGACGCAACGCCACCTCGACCTCCCAGAATCATCCCTTTACAGCCTATTAAGAATATAGGACAGGTTACACAACTACGCCGAAATCCTGTTCGCAACGCAAGATTAAACCGGCCTCCTACTAACGTATCGAGTGGTATCGGGCCAGGCAGACGAGCGCAAACTACTAGGAGAATGCTGGAACGAACACAGAATGTACAAGGCGCCTCTGCTGGACCCGATACCCAGCCTCTACATATTTCAGGGTCAGCACAATCCGGTCAACAACCAGGAACTTCAAGCCAAAGAAGCCCACGGACAGAAGGAACACAAGATTCTGGAGTGGGACCAGATAATACGCAAATCACTCCGTCAAACAGTCAGGAGGCTCGCCACATCGCGGAAAGCCAAGGTGAGAGGTACAATTTCCTTAGAAATGATAATATATTTGCCCCATTAGGTTTGTATTTGAATCCTTCCCAGGGCCAGGCCCTTTCGGTATGTTATTATTGTAAGGCTCCCGGACACCAATCCCGGAATTGCATTGCCAAGTTTATCCTTTGGCTAAACAATGAGGTACTCTCTAGAGTTAGCGAATTGGGGTGGGCAATCCATAAACGGGTCCGACCGGTACCGCAGCGTATTAAGGAATCCGCTGAACGCAACTGGCGTCCGTTCCTTACTACCCATGGATTATTGACGATTTCAGACCTTGATCGGTATCTCATATCCCATGGTTCTCCCCCGTTGGCAGAAAGAACGAATCTATGTGAGGCCTATTATGATAGTAGACCTAAAAACAGAGATAGAACCCACTGGCACGATAGGGGCCAATGGGGTCCCAGGGGGCCACCCGCGAATCCAATTCCTAATAACGGCCAAGTAAACTGGATTGCGCCTTCATATAGACAAGAGCCGCACCAATATGCCACCTCTTACTGGACAGATGAGGAATTAGAACGCTTACGCGTTTCAAAAAACGGTTGGGGGCGCTGATTGATCCGGTAAATCAGCTCCCTGACACAATATTACCCAAACATGTTAAAACTGTACATAATGCTTCGTTACCTTTATTTACATTCCTTGATTCACCGGACAAATCGCTACAACCGGATTTCGCGGAATTATTCGGTGGACAACTTTTATACCTAGTGGATACAAACACAGACACTAAATTTCTTGCCGATACTGGCAGTATTCCCAATTTGATTATGAAAAGCGTAGTAAAAAATAAATATCCAAAAAGCTGGGCTGAACGACAGCCACTTGATATGAAATTGCGCGGAATAGGAGGGTCGTCCCGAGTCGACTCCCTAGTAATAGTACCTCTTGACGGACTGCAAGTTCCATTTGCAACTGGCAAAGGAGTTCCTCTTAATATAGTGGGGCTAAAATGGATTGACAAAGTACAACAATTACCGAGTATAGATTCTGAATTTAAAACTCCGTCTACTGATAATGAAGGATTGTCATTGGCAACACTACATGTATGACTTTACGCGATAAAAAGGACGGAACCGGAATTGGAAACAGTCCTTGCAAAACTGTGACCAAGGATGGGTTGGTGAAAGCTGCAGAACAGCAGAGCGTCGAGACGGCAAGGGCCGCTGGCGCTGGCGTCGAAGTGGCAGGGGCTGCTGACGCAAACGTTGGGTCGGTAAACACCGCTGACGTTACAATAGAAAAGAGAGACTCTTTGGGTGCCGAGCAAGGAAGGCCTGCTGACACCTGCCAAAATCGCGCCGAGCGAGGAAGTCCCGCTGACGCAAATGGAGTTCAAACTAATGAAGGAGGCTCCAATGATGTAGGCAATATGAGCGTCGAGTTGGCAAGGGCCGCTGACGCACACGTTGGGTCGGTTAACACCGCTGGCGTTACAAGAAATCAAAGAGACTCTTTAGGTGCCGAGCAAGGAAGTCCTGCTGACACCAGTCTAATTCGTGCCGAGCGAGGAAGTCCCGCTGACGCGAATGGGGGTCAAACTAATCAAGCAGACCCCGAGGATGTAGGCAAAGCTGCTTGTCCAGATGACGGTAAGGCATCAGTGCGGAATGATCCCACGACAGCTGCCGTCATGCCTACTTCACTCAACAATAGTTCCAACGCAGCTACTACATATTTTCCGGATATGAGTCCGGAGGAGACTAAAGAGGAGTCTGGAGATTTTAGGATGCAAGTCTCTCCAGAACAAGGACCCCCGTCGAATCAAAGTTCCGGCGGCGTGACGTTAGGCGTGGGCACGCGCCGAGATCAGAGGTTAACACGAATAGGTAGGGAAGTCCCGCTGACGGAAAAAAACCTCGTCCTCTCCCCACCAACTAAAAAATCCCGATTATCGCATAAGCTAAACAGAAGGATGAACGGTTTGGTAACCACGTACGTTCTACAAGAGGGAACCAGTGCTGAGGTAAATACTGAACTTGAGGTCCTGCGCCCACAATCAATTGAGCTAGCAAAATTGCCATATACGCCCCTTGATTTGACTACGCCAGAAAATACCATTATCGCTGACAACGTATGGTCAGAGGACTATAAACCTTTTGCGACTGAGCTGGAAGATCTGCGATGCCATCTTAGCGTGCCCCATTCTATGAAGTACAAGTACGACAGCGAACTAAAAGACCCATCAACTAAGCCATTTGTCTCTGGCCCATCTAATGTGAAAGGTGAAAGCCATACCAAGTATTTACATGAAGCTGTAACCATGTGGTCAGCAAATATAGAGTCATGCGCGGTAAAACCAATAACGGAGAAGTACCAGCAGCACATAAAAGAACATGGCCAGGCTGATAGAAAAAATACAATAGCTATGGAAGCCTACATTTCTCTCAGCACAAAGACGGCCGAAGATAACTTACTTCTCTTACGAGTTGGGTTTAAAATAAAGGAAGTGATTTATCTCAGCACGATGCAAGTATTCGCGTCAGATGGATTGTCCCGATCCTATTGGATAGGAATGGCAGTAGGAGATGACGATCCCCGTGCTGCTACTCCGAAAAGGGAAGAAGTAACCCATATTTTGAGTGCATATCAACAAGAAGGGGTGCAACGAACATTAATGTACCAATTCGGGCATGCAGAGTGCCAAGACTCGACAAATGGATACCACCGATTGGAATACATACATGCGATTGTACAAGGCAAACTGAAATCAATTGTTGAAATGACCGAAATAAAAAACGTCATGATAAGTTACGATAGGGCTGTAGTCACGAACTACGGTTTGGCCGCGACACACGAACATACGAAAGGGTCGATTCCCCGCTACCGGGAGTACGGAGGTGACGGTATGTTATGTCACATGACGACTGAATTGAACACAAAAGTTCTCATGAACGAGGGGATCAAAATGATAAACAGAAAGTTTGTTCATCCTAGTAAGTCAAAGACGACAAAGATGCTAGGCCTGAAGATTGTTATCAGCATGAATGCGGCGGACCTGATTACTGAAGGTGTGAAATTGCTACAATCTCCAAATCCCGATGTTGTGCTGTGTACAGGGCCAATACCGGTGAAACCAGTGCAATTGGGAAATTGAAAATACTGCAGGGGGTCCGTCATTTGTGCACAGAATGATTAGTTTGTACTTCCCAGGAATTTGGCTGCACAATGAATTCAAACGGACAAAACCTAAACCCCGTAATTAGATATATGCTGAATCAGCAGGAGTGCATTTAATACAAGAGAATAATTGATGAGAAAAAAAGGATTCAAGTTAGAGTGTTTCACATGAAAGAAATCGATTATTTCATGGGTAAACATGAAATGGGACGTGTTGCACATGTTCCGGGAAACCAGGTGAATAGTATATGTGTTCCAATAATTTAATCATTTCGAACTCAATCACAGCTTAGCCGTATAATTCCCAAGTGAGATCAATTCTAAAATCCTTTAAAATATGTTTGCTATTTTAAAGATAATTTCAAGTGAAATTTATATGTTTGATTCATGATATAGTCGTTTGTTAGAGAGACTCATCAAGTTTATTTATATGCATGAAACAGTGTAGATCTCGAAAAAGCTACTTTTTGAATGGATTCTTAACGATTTCATCTACAGCTGGCAGATTGCATCGTGTCTTATATCACCTAATCAACCTTCTGATTGGAATGATGAATAGTATGATGTTTGCGAAAATTTACACAACTTTAAAATTGCAATTCCAGCCGTTTTTCGGATTTGTTTCTTATAGGCGAAAAAAAGTGCAGAAACCTGCGAAAGTGTTTTTAGTAATCATGCTCTAAGACACCACAAAATAATTATTTGTATACCGTAAATGCCATATCATTTATGAATTCCAAATATATCATAAAACAGCATCAAATAATCAAATAATCTGTTTTTCATTGATTGATAACATGATATCGACTTTTAGATTAATACGCACAACGCACTATGTACAAATACTCGAAATCGATGGTCTGTAAGTACCCAATTACAATTCCAAACGCACATCCTATTTGCATCATATCCTTACCACTTCTAGGCAGAAATACTGGAAATGGCGGTGGCGGTGGAGGTGGAGGTGGATGTGGTAGAATACGTGGAGATGGATTTTCTTCACTGAAGCCTGTTACATACGGATATGGATATTTACAGCATCCAAAATGGTAAACCTACGGTCATTATATAACCACCATTTGTTATCTCACTCGCAATGTAACCGATGCCTGGTTACACAATATTAGCGACACCTTTATCAGTTTCATGACCTTACTCTGATGTCGTAGACTTTGGCTTAACATGAACAGCCCTTTTACGACGAGAGAAGCTACTCCAGTATATAAAACATACCACTAATATATATGTATACATCTGGCGTACGGAAATGTCAATGTCTATTATCCCGGCACATAAAAAGTGGTCCATAAAAACAGCAAGCTGTAGTTTAACAACGATTCGGCTTAAGTGATATTCTCTTTGGTGTACTGTTGGACTCCTTTTAGCAGGATCGGATGAGGCGGAGGAGATGGGATATCGACATCAGAGTTGGATAAATTAAAATAATTCAGTTCAATTACAATTACAATGCCTCCCTTGCATGTTTCAAATACATTATATTCACAAATAATCCGAGCTAAAATATCAAATTACAATTAAAATTACTGTTAAACGTGTAATTGATTAATCATAAATTCAACTTCGGTAGAGAGGTGCTCTTTGACTACTGTATTGACGTAATTAGCAACAATCACCAGGTATTCGAACTTCATCCCTGATACGTAGAATAGCCTACCCTTTGATTAAAAAAAAAACTTGAACGATTCCGAACTATTTCTAATCGTGAGTACTGAAAAATCAAAAACACATGAAAACTTCAGTAAAGCGTCGGTGATAAGGATGATAGAGAAAAGGTCTGTAAAATTACAATAAATGCAAAAGGAAAGAAGCTCCTGATAACTACAAATTACAAAATTTGGATGGGGTTACAGTTGGGGTTTGAGTATCCTTAGATTAGGTTAGCCGGTGAGAGAATATTAATCTTGGAGGTGCATTAGGGTTAGGAGTTGGGGATATTAGGGTTGGCGATGGGCTAGGGTATCCCAAGATTAGGGCTGTGCGGAAGTGATGTTAGGGTTGAGGGTGGGATCGGGTTACGGGTGGCGGATATTAGAATTGGTGGTGAGGGATACGACACTCCCAACCCTAATCTTAGGATACCCGAACCCTAATACCACCCCACCCAAAACTTGGGATACCCTACGGCACCGACTACCCACACACGTAACGCTATTATCCTCCCAATCGTAACTCTAATTCCCCGCACCCACAACACGAATCCCAAAGCCAAAATCAATTTATTTTAACATTTATAAATTATGACATGTTCGTGGGAAACAGTTATTGGTGTCACTGGGAGCACGGGTTGGTAGTTGATCGTAAAACGAAGAAGAGTTAATTATGTTATGTTGTGCTTGTCAGGTCTTCATAGCAATGCACTGTAATTGCAATTGCAAATAAGCATTTTTTTATATAGAATTACAATTACAATTACACAAAATTGAAATGCTCCAATTACAATTACATGAAAAATCTAATTATTACCTCCAGCTCAATTAAAAATTACAATTGATCCAACTATGATCGACATACGGTTCTGAACCATCATGAAATAGATGTTAAGCTCCAATAAACCAGATATCCTTGTTAAAACACAAATTTTGGGTTGAGAGAAGTAATTTCAGTAGGCTATCAAATACCTTCTAAGTCAATATATACATTTGAAGTTCTCAGATGTAAATGTCATTATCCCATCACCTTAAAAGTGTGCTACGAAAATAGAAAATTGCAGTTTAAAAAGGTTCAGCTGTAAGTAATACCCTACTTTCAATGCTGTCTCACTGACATGTTATTGGAATGGTCGAGCGAAGTGGAGGATATGAGCTGTCTATATCGTATTCTGGAATATTAGAAAGTATTAGCCTTCTGAAAGTTAAACTCATATAAACTGGATATCATAACAGAATTGCCATAGAGCAATGGTTCCCAAGGCATGGGCCGCGACCCAAATATACGTCGCCCGATATTATTTAAGTCACATGCTTTGAGGAATATTATATGAGAGATGTAACAATAACAATACAGCTACATTAATTGAAAACGTAAAGAGATCAGAAAACTTGTTAATATACACACAAGTAATGAATCGTCGTTTAAACACATATACCCAATTGATTCTGCTGGTGTCCACTTTTGCTCTTCCATGAACTACGTGTATCACAAAGTTTCAAAATATGGTATGTGAAAGCCTTTCTCATTCAAAACTACATGTCTTTTTGAGACTGGATTAAAGTGCAATGTGTGCGGTTTCTCTATGCAACTGAATTGCAATTTGCAAATAATATGTGCAAGTTTTTTTCATAATATCAATAAAATCAATAATAATAGTTGCTACATACAAATCCTAATTTATTTACAATTGGCAATTTTGAGAGGCCTTTGATAATACTTTGCTTCATATTAAAGTACATGTAGTCGGATTCGGAGTCAGAAGTAATTTTACAAACTCCTACCCCGACTCCAGTCAGTATTTTGTCCCGACTCCGACTTCAAGGAACGTTAACAAATTTTTGTGACTCCAACTCCAACTCCACAGCCTTGTCGGGAATCTCACACGTAATGTGACCAAGGCATATGTTTACACATTATTATCGACGCCTTGATCGGTTCAACGAGTTTACTGTTATGTCGCAGACGTCGATTTAACAAAAACAGACATTTTGGGTTGATAAAAGCTACTATAGTATCTAATAAATAGTCAATTAAAATATGCATCCGAAGTCCGGATCACTGTCTATTAGACCTGCTCATAACATGTACGTCGCAAAAATAGCAAGTTCTATTTTAACGACGTCCATGTGTACGTTGTATTCTCACCGGTGTCCATTTGTACTCTTGGATGTCTTGGAAGGATTGCAGGAGGTCGACCAGATGAGATAGCACCATGTAGTCCTGAGACATAATTAAATATATGCTAACTCTTATAAACCGGATATCCTTGTTCAATCACAAGTTTTGGGTTGTGAGAAGCTACCCCAGTTGGCTATCAATTAACGTTTACTTTTCGATTCATTTTCTATTCAGTCGATTACAGCCTTTACCGGTCATTAGATGATTGGGAACAACAGATACTCTTTTGGATCAGTACGGACAAGGATTCTACATCGATGGTGTCTAAGTACTACTTACAATTTCAAATGCACATCCTATATATATCATGTTCTTACCGCCGCTAGGTAGACTTTCTCGCGGTAATGGCAATGGAGCTTGATGACGTGGCGGAGGAGAATGGTTTTCGTCATGGCACACTGTTACATATACGGAGATAAATATTTACGGTTTCCTAAATGTTAAACCAACATGCAACACTTGTTAATTTCCAGCATCGGGAATTACATGCGCAATGTAACCAGTACATAGATAGCCTACGCGTTATCATCGACACCTTTATCAGATTAACGAATTTACTCAGATGTCATAGAGTAGACTGTAATGCAAAGATACCTTCTTTCTTTAAAAAAACTACTCCAGTATCTAGTAAATACTCAACTAACATATGCATCAGAAGTTCGGAAAAGCCAATGTCATTAGTCCATTACAGGGTTGTAATGACTCGAGTCATGACTCGACTCGAGTCAGACTCGAGTCGCGATGTTTTGGTGACTCGACTTGACTCGAGTCATTTTGTTAGAATTAAAAATGACTCGACTCGACTCGAGTCAATTTGTGTATTGACTCGACTTGTACTCGAGTCATTACGCATGACTCGGACCAAGTCATATGACTCGAGACTGGGTCTACCAAGACAGGCATTTCATTGTAATTTCGAAGATTAGTCAAGCTATCACACTATTATTATTTTGTCTATCAGTACTGGTACTTGAAAATTCAATCAGAAACTGTTAAAAGTGTAGGAAAACCAATATATATATATTATGATTGCGAAGCTATCAATATATCACCGCGCAGAGTTGTAAAAAGTTGGTTTCACTTAACATTATCTCGGAACAGAACAGTCAACACAATGACTTGGACTCGGACTCGAGTCAAAATACTGTGACTCGGACTTGACACTCTACTCCGTGACTTGGACTCTGACTTGACTCGGTGGTGAATTTAAAATGACTCGACTTGACTCGAGTCAAAACTATAAAAGTGAGATTGACTTATGACTCGGAACCTTGTGACTTGGTTACAACCCTGGTCCATTATATAAAAAGTGTGCAACAAAGAGCGAAAATACAGGAAGTCCAGGAATCCGGTTCCCCGCTAGAGTCTGTTTAGGGATCGGTGGTGGAAATGAGATATCGTCATACGGTTTTAAAGCATTATGAATGTGTTAAACTACCATCAACCTGATTATCCTTATCCAAGCAGAAATCTTGGGCTGAGAGATAGAGTGAGAGAGAGAAGGGGATATTCATTGTCGCTTGCACCATCAAGATGCTTTGACGACGGAGATGCGATACGACCGTAAGGTCACCTAGTCCGCACCCCGGTTTTGATCTCCTTCACGCTATCCGAGGAGGCTGAGCGTCTAGCAGTATAGCCGCAAATAACAGTTTTCGACCTACCCATCGAGGCACCGGACGCAAAACTATAACACTATCTCGCTCGCTCGCGAAGCTATCAGGTATCCGCTCAGCTAATCTATACATTTGCAGTTCGGAAATATTAGTGTCATTAGCCAATAACATAAAAAGTTTGCAACAAAATAGCACATTGTAGTTTAAAAAAGTCCAGATGTAAGTTGCAAGCGCCATTCTGTATCGCTAAATCTTCTTGTAACGGATTGGCGAGGCGAAAGATATGAGCTCTCACTCATGTGTTCCGGAATATTAGGAAAAATATATGCCTTCTGAATGTTGATCTCATACAAACTGAATATCCTTGTTCATAACAAGATTGCCATCATAGAGCATTCGCTTCCCCGGCATGGGTCGTGACCCAAATATGCGTCGCCTGTTATTATGATTTTACGTATAGTATATGTGAGGTGAAAAAAAAAACAATAAACTGCAATAATTGAGAACGTGAAGAGATCAGAAAACATGTAAATATTGAGTCGACACCGATTCATGAGTTGTTTCATGACGATACCGGGAGTGACACAACAAAAACATACGATAAATCGGAATCCGCACAATCTGGAATTAACCCTCTTGAATGTAATTACCGCATGGTAAAAACACTGGTACTATGGTCTTTTTGAGACGGGATCCGAATACTATGTGTGCAGTTACAACTAAACAGCGAGACCAGCCGTAAGTTGAAGACGACATGTGGTATAACTGTCTGACACGGATATAGCATGAGTTTTGCTGGTCATAGACATTTATTGATCTTCTCGGTGAAGAGTAGCCTAAATTTCGCCACAATTTTACGAACATCGATATAAGAGCTCATATTCAAGTATTAGTCAAGTCCAATATTGCTCAACGTATAATCCCACGCAAACTTGTGCATTAGGTGCCGGAATGTATGAAGAGCTGTCATACAACGACACAATATTATATTGTAGTAATTATATGCATTTTCAGTTTATTTCAAGGTATATCACTGGCCAATCTGCGTCTGTCAATGCTAAAATAACCGATATAGAATCTGTAGAACTCTATTTATAGCTTTCACAACTACATTGAATATTGCAGTACAGAATTTATTAACTCGAAGACTTTTCGTGTACCCCTAGCTTATCGAGTGTTAACGGCACAATAACAAGCATACAGAAAGAGATTCAAAGGAAAACCAAATTGGCGAAGTTTGACGTAATAATGCAACAATAAAAAAATGAACGCTATAGGCAGGGGTCTATAAATGGTACTTAAGTACAATTTAGCAAAAATAGCTTATTTTATACTCAAACAGAATTTTAAATTATACTAAATTATACTTTTATGAAAAATGGCTCTTTCCTGGCATAGGAGGGTACCATACTGCGACTTTTATGTGAAAACAAGCTCGTGTTTTGCGTTACTCCACCTGCCGGTGTTTCAAGTTTAATGATCTAACCAAAAATCACACAAGTTTCTGCAGCTCTTGAAACTGTTTTGCATGAAGGCAGTCTTCGAGCGAGAAATCGGTCAGGCTCTCCCGGTAGTCATCCTTTTCAATTCCGATGGCGAAAAAATCCGCCTCCACTGGTGCCGTCGTTGGAAACACGGTCGAGAGCGTTCCTCAGAAGTCTTTTAGGGTGGGCAGGTGTATGTTCATACCCTCGAGGACACCCCAAGCGTCCCTGAAGCTGCTGTCAGGGCCCTCCTCCTCCAACGTAATGCGGAAATTGTCATGGTCTCTGTAAAAGTCCCGCAGTTGAGCGTGCTCCGTCTCGACATCCTCGAGTTTTTCTTCGGCCCACCCAGCTGCTCGAAGCCGTCCTGACTGTTCGCGAACCAAGTCAGAGACAGCTGAACGACGCAACTTAACCAGTTCCTTTGGGAGCGTCGGTGGTATCTCGTTGTTTTTGATGTCCGCGTTGTTTGCCAGGAGATCACAGACGCCATGAAGTAGGGTGCAAACCAGAAGGCCGATTCCCCTTTGAACAGTTTTCCTTGTAGCCTCCAAGATTTCATCAAGTTTTGCCTGCACAAAAAGTCCTAAGTCGAGGATGAATTCCTGAACATTTGTCATGGAAACAGAAACTGATTCCACTCTGACGTATTCTAATTCACCCTGGAAGCCATCCTCCTCACAAAGCTCTGTAGTTACTGAACACAAGTCCTTCAGGTCGTCACGCAACTTCATCAGCTTGTCGTGCTGCTCGGTGACCAGAGTTTTCTTGCCTTGCAGGGACTTGACCACTTTCAGGACCTCTCCGGCGATTACAACGACAGGGTGTTTGGTGACAATTTTGAGCTAGTTAAAAAAAATTGGGGGGGGGGGATTCTCGATTTTTCACGAAAATGAGAGATTTTAAATGGAATTTTAACCTACTTATTGCTTGAAATCATGTAAGATGAATATATTTTATGAAACAGTCAGTCTCATACTTTGTAATTCTGCCATAAAAAAGTATGAAACATTTTGATGATCTTGGTGGACCTTCCCCCCTTAAGAACTGATTCAACCTACTGCCGTTATATACACTGCAACAGTATATTCCGGTTTTGTCCAGTTCAGCAGGGATCGTCAGCCTTGCCAAGTTACAACCTATAGTTCAGATAATTCACTCACTCACTAGAGTTTAGATTATAGCGAGCGAGAAAGATGAAATTTGGAAGCCTATTATGGCAATTTAATTTGAGCTGCGATAGATCACAAAACGGAAAAAAAATGAACAAAGGAAGAGGAAAATGAGCTGAGCGTGGAATGAAATGAAGCGGAAATCAATCCAACCGTGCGAGTAAAGCCACACACACAGCACTGCGCAGGAAGAACCCCAGTGCAGTGCGGCATCTGCACGCCGCCGCTGCGGTCTCCCCACCTAACCGCCAGGCAGCACCTGTGGGAGCCAGCAGGGCCCGAACGGAAGCGATAAACCCGCCAGTGCGTTTCTTAGAGACTCCGGTGAACTGACAAACACCGAAAAATGGTAAACAAAAAAATCCCTATTTTATACTCGACAGAAATTTTATTTTATACTAAATTGTACTTTTGAGACCCAAAAGTACAATTTAAAGTGGCCTGGCTATAGGCAAAGTCAGCTGTACCGATAGTCATAACAAGAGAGAGGGAAAATCAAATTATATAATAATGTACGGAAGACAACACTCATCAATTGATAAAATCAAATCAATATTGATCGACAATGGATATCCTGATTACGCATTTGAATCTGCCATCACAAAGAAAATGTGGCAATTCAAACAGCAGCGGATTCATGGACCAGACGAATGCCCTATACATCTCCTATGGCTTAGGTCAGTGTCAGACGGCTTTTCTAATCAGATCCGGTCATTAGTGCAATCGTACTATTTTATGCTGATTAACCGAGTGGTGTTCATGACTAGACCGTTCATGCCTCAAACCCGCAAGGATTTTCTTCCTGCTTGACAAACAAGTAATATTGTGTATAAATTCCAATGCCACTGTGATTGATTGTATGTGGGTCGCACTTCTTTGCGGTTGGCAGAACGAGTGAACCAACATGTGCCTAAATCGATTAGGTCAGCAAACAAACCTATCGATCGTTCTGCACTTCTTCGTTGGTGTAGGGAAGCGGTTGACTTTACTTCCAATAACCAGGTCTCGCGTTTAACTCTGCAATCGGTCAACATTTAATGAACTACCCGGTGTGTGCCAGTCATTACAGTGACAGTATGTTTGTTCACTGTGATTGCTAAATGCAGATCTGCCTTCCATCTGTCTGTCTTGGAATTCTATATAAAGAGTTTCTATGTAATCTTATATTTTCCCATTAATTTATACTGCTAATTGTCTTTGTGTTGTCTTCCGTGTATTGTTGTATAATTTGATTTTCTCTCTCTCTTGTTATGACTATCGGGATCGGTACCGCTGACTTTGCCTAGCGTACATTCTTTTAAATATTGCATTATTACGTCGTACTTTGCCAATTTGGTTTACGTTTGAATCTCTTTCTGTATGCTTGTTATTGTGTCGTTAACTCTCGATTACGGGCACACGAAAGGTCTTGGAGTTAATAAATTATTTACTGCAATGAATGTAGTTGTGAAGGCAATACTCAAGTTTAGTACCGCCAACCATATTTTCAAGAACTCTATGTGCATGCTTTTGAATTAGCTTGACGGTCAGATCCAGAGGTAGTCCAGCTACCATTAAATTTTCTTTAAAAGTATCCTATACTGGGATGTTTTCATGCGGCTCCATACGTACTCTGAAGTTTGAAAAGCAGCTACGACTTCCAAAACGGCCGAGAACCACTGGTTTAGAGACATCATGGTTCACCTGAGACATCGCAAAACTGAATGTCAAATTGCTGCTAACAGATTTCAACGTACCTAATTGATTTAAATACTAAAACATAACCCATTCCTGGTAACTTATCATAAGCGCAAGTTATTCGACACAAGACGCTTGTATAATCGGCATTTACGCATGTAGCCTACTATGTAATTACGGACTTGTGTAAGAGTTAACATTTGGGTACGTATTATACATGGTAAATTACAGTATAGTGTAAAATACCTATCTCTACTAATATTATTTAACATGTTGACTTTTAGGTTATATGCATTACTGAGGCGCGAGTTGACTTTTAGATTTATTTTCTATCCTGTTGCTAACGGTCACTAGAAAGAATCAGTTTACGACCATCGAGAATAATGCATAAATGTTAGATCCAGGGTCGGATTTATGTCTCGCGAGCCGTATATGTCTCTCTTGAGGATATGGTATGGCTCTTTGATCAATTCATAATTTGCCACTAATTCGTATCTCATTCATCAATATTGCTGAATCTCTTCGTGAATTTTCATAACGACTGAAATTATTATGCTTGTGGTAGCTGAGACAAAAACATCTTTGTAGGGATAAAAAGTGGCATATATGCAGGGCATTTTATGGTTGCGGAAACCTCCTTTTTTAAATTAGAAAAAATCCGCTGGCAATCGCTGATTTACCAGTCCAATAAGCTGTACTGGATTTTTTCTGGATATGGATCAGAGAAATCTTATCCGTCGAGCTGGATGCAAAATTCGCATATAGTTGCAGAAACAAAGATGACATCGTACATGTAATCTTGCTATATCATAATTCGCTGTACGCAACTGTCGCAACATCGTACGACTTGAAATTAGGGTTGACCATGGACCGGAGCCGGATTGGATATCCAACCGGACTTTTTGACTTTTCGCCGGAACCGGGTCAGAGTCGGATCAGTACTTTTTGGATACGAACAGAATCTCAATTGATAAGCATCACTTTTGTAACTAAATAACTGCCAACCACACCCTAATAACCGCCAAGTCAGTGCAAGCATAAACGAGACATATTTAAAAATTCACGGAACAACCGTACCGTACGGAATTTGTGTCTGGTCATCACAACACTCATTTTCTGACTAGGCATTTTCCCTCCTAATATTCTATTTTCGTTGTGCAGTGAAATGGCTTGTGTTATCAAAGACAGCAAATGCTCTTTATGCAGAAGAGAAACTGAAAGTGGAGGATATAAAGGTCAGTGAAAGTGAAGTACTGAATAATAATTTTACCTTAATCAATAGCACCTGGAAAGGTAACTACTCTAGATTTGTTTCGAGTCGGCAGTGTAACGGATGGCTCATTCAAATTTCAAACAACAGAAAGCTGAGTGGCACATCACATTTATGAACGCATATTCAAGATAGATGCATTGTATCCGAATAGGGCATCATGGCAATGTTCGATGTCTTACTTTGTGAGAAACAAAATTATCTGCTCCGTTGCAAAGTAATGCCACGGTCCAATTACTTGAAGCAGAGAAGTCATATATTGTGACGGATTTTATACCATCATGTCATCCAGATTATGCTGTTGGAATAGAACTACTAAGTGGTGATGCTGGAGAGAATAAAAGAAATTCCCGCATTTTGAAATAGGCTATCAACGAATATGGTGTGATTGCGTTCACCAAGGACATGTGGACTAATATCACTGACTGAAAGGAAAGGAAGCAGGATAGACCGGCTTTCTGGTCACCTTTTATAAAGAAGCAAGCTCTCAAGATATGGAAAATAAAGATCCCATACCTTTCCCCAAAAAAACAAATAACTGGTAATTTCAGTCGGGCGAAAAAATATTTCTCTACTTATACCGATCAACATTGAGCTTTTCTTCAATACAAGCATCTGATGCTGCCAGTGAGTGACTATTTAGTACAGTGGTTCTCAACCGGGGGTCCGCGAACCCCTGGGGGTCAACGAAGCATTTTCAGGGGGGTCGAGAAAAGTTGCAAAATGACTGATAGCAAATTTGTAACACTTTTAAATTAGGGAAATCACGAAACAGTTTTGTTTCAAGACCGCTAATGCTTCAGTAAGCATATCAACAGAATGGTCGCATGAGTTTTAATATCATACTGTGTAAACTCATTTTAATTGCCAATAGCCTACTGACACAAACATACTGGTGTTTAAAGATGTTTTTTGCAGTTTGTTGAAAATATCTTTTCTAGTCTGTGTAAAAAAAGGGATTAAAACCTCATCACGAAATCTCTTTTGTCCTGTGATATGCATATTTGCTATTTTAGAATATATTGAAGATGAGCTACTATATAGAAATACCTAGTTTGGACGTATTAACTTCATTGAAAAAATCAGTTTCTCAATTTTGGTGACATATGTTTCGATTGTGCTCAAATGTGTCGTCGGAAGCGTCAGGCAGTAATATTACATTCGCTGCCTCTATGGAAATGGATTTTCGGCAATCGTTCATGTCAAATCGAAGGCGTGAATTTTTAAGACGCGGCTATATAATTCAAGAAATAGGAAGTTCAGCTGCAGAATTCCCTTCGAGATAATAACAGTTCACCCATATTATAGCCTATAGCCTTACTTTCATGAACAGTCATTTTGTTCCCGTTTACCACTAGCTTTGAGTTGGTATTTACACCACACAGATGGCGGTTACACGATAATTGAGCTAAATCTGAACTAAAACTTGAGGGGGTCTGCCGGGCTCCGTCATGGTCCAAAAGGGGTCCGCAAGGACAAAAAGGATGAGAACCGCTGATTTAGTACTCGTGGCAACGTCATTACAAAGAAAAGGGTAGCCTTGTCCTCTTTCACCCTGGAATCAATAGTTACATTTAACAACAGTTCATGGAAATAAACCACTCGCCCAGTCCAAGTTGGTATTATTAATTAAGATAAGGGTTGGTAGTTTAGTTTTTAATTTCTTGTTTGTTTTGTGTCATTCAATCTTCAACACCAACATGTGAACTTTTTATTGTCATGTAGTTTTGTTTCAATTTTCAATAACAAAATGCGAGTTTTTAATGTCATGCTTATTTTTTTGCAATATCACCTGGATCCACATCGTATAAATCACTGTTTATGTAGTTGAATAAAGATAGGTAGTCGCAGTCGCAGATGATTATTATCGGATTTTGCCAGACAGGATATGGCTCATTTTCAGAATCCGGCCTCGCAGTCGAAACAGAGAATTTGTCGATCCGTTCCGCCTTACTTGAAATGTTATATTACGGGATCGGTTGATTAGTCAGAAAGTAAGGATAACTTTGCGACGTCTTCGCTACAATGCAGTTTTCGAAGACAAATGATCTTTCTGGTAATTGGCGATAAATCGACTCCTTAAGAAGTGACATTCCTAATTACAAATTCAACGTACAAATATAGTCACCCAAAAGCGAAATGCCGTTAAACGTAGGCTATTAGCTAAACGTTATGTTACCGTCAAAGAATTTGAGAATTGTGTGGTAAGTTAACCAAATGATATCGCTTCGATTATCCCCGCCGCTGAATTTTTTTGACTGCTTGAAACAACTGATTGAACTGCGCATCACTACACTACCAGTAGAGCAATTGAGGGATGGCTTCCCTCGCGAGTGCTGCACTGATTCCTTGGAGAGCCGTGTTTAGGGTTGCATTTAAAATAAAAATCAATTTAAAACAAACATGTTTAAAACAAGGCCTTTAATAAAAACATGTTTTTTAAGCCATGACGTCCCCAATATTCAACTGTGACGTCATAGTGGATTAACATTTACAATTGAAAATATAGGGTAAATATAGCTCTTTTGAGGAAATATCTACGTACTACAGCTGTTGAACCGACTATTTTAAGGTTTCCAACCATTATCCCATATCGTATACGTCGCCTATATCATGTGGTAGTCGTCCGTAAGCTCATACAACAAGTTTTTCGGAAAGTATTTACACAATTATGGCATAATTATACAAATTAAAAAAAAGAAAACAATTTCGAAATCGAGTCGTCGCTAGGTATCGTGTATACAACTGTACATTAATATAGGCTATCACTTCACTGAAATGTAGGGTTGGAATTAGCAACATGACTTCACGTGACGTCATGAGGTTCACGTTCGCGTTCACACAGACCCTTTCAAAAAAGGTAGCGTTCACACGAATCTGAACCTTTCAGACGTTCACACCCTCCCTAAATTACGTTGTATACTAACCGATGTCCTGTTGGTATCTTCTTGGAAGGGGCATAGCATCTCGAGAAGATAAGTTATCATCATTCGGTTCTAGGACATTATGAAGTATATGTTAAACTCATATAGTTCGAATATCCTTGATCAAACACAAGTTTTGATTTGGGAGAATCTATACCCGAGTTTCAAATAATTTCCCAGCTACTATATAGGCCTACATCCGAAGTTCGAAAATGTCAGTGTCCATTATCCCTCCATACAAAAAGTGTAGGCCTACCACGAAATAGCAAGTTATAGTATATTTAAGTCAGTGTACGTTGTATCCTCACCAGTGTCCTGTTGGACTCTTGGTATAATCGGCGGAGCTCGAGGAGATGTGATATCGTCATTCGGTCCTGGAACATAACGAAATGTATGTTAAACTCACATATATCGGATATCCTTGTTCGAACACAAATTTTGGGTAGAGAGATGCTATATCAGTTGTCTATCAATCAAAGTTTACTTTTTGATGTATTTTCTTTTTCGTAAAGAACGCCTGTTACAAAGAATTTGTTTTTCGAGGATTGAGAACAACTGACACACTTTTAGATCAATACGAACAGAAAAGAAATCGATGCTCTCTAAATAGTGTACCATAATTACAATTCCAAACGCACATCCTATATCGATCATATTTGTACCGTTACTCTAAGAGGATCTTAGTTCTGTTGGTCGAACTGGACGAAGTAAAGTGTTCTACTGTTCAAACACAATTTTTGAGTTGAGACAGCCTACATAAAAAATCAGTTTCTCAATTTTGGTGTCGTATATGTTGCGATCATCCCTTAAGATGTTTTCGGGACCGGTACGCGTTGTAATTACATTAGCTTTCACATATCTTTGTGAAAATGGATTTTCGGCACCACTCGTTCATATCAAATCGACGGCGCAGATTTTCAAGGCATTACCACATATGTCAAGCAATGAAGCTGCAAAATTCACGTTAAAATAATAAAAGCCCGCCAAAATTGTACAAACAGTATATAATGTTATCTACAAAAAACGTCATGGTGTTGCTGTTTATCACTATATGCTAGAGTTAATATTTGCACAAGACTGATGACGATTTCAGGATAATTGAGCTGAATTTTTCCCAACGGCTGTGGGGTTAACGGGACTCTGTAGCGGTACAAGATGTGTCAGGCACGACAAAAAGGTTGAGAACGACTGGATACCGTATCTGGTGAAACGCTTGGAATCGAAATACTGTACAATACAACTCACCTGTAGATTGTACGTTTGTGCGATCACTGCCAATTACTGCAGCATATGACAGCTGTACTTTATTTATTACTCGAAAGCACGGTAATTTTACTGCATTGCCTGCCTTTATCCATGACAATGGAACGAATAATTAAGTTTTCGCTTAATTCGGACAACGAGGGTACTCCACTTAATTCAGCCAAAAGTGAGTATACAAAATTTTATCACTGTTATTAGAGCTCCATCATATATTTTGATACTTCGCAAGGTTGGCGTGATATTATGAAGTGTTGTCTTAACTGTGATGTTTTTTAACAGAGGGGCACAAAACGTTTGAAACTAACAGGCTAAAATTTACTGAAACTTTGAAGTATATAACTGCAGTCTTACACTCTTAGCGAAAACACACAAATGGCCGAAAAGGGTGGTAAAGGAAAACCGAATTACATCGTGGTCATAAATCCTTCTTGCATACGTAATTATTATTATTATTATTGATGAAAATGGGACTGACGCTTTTTGCCTGCAGGGCCCTGTGTGTCACCGACTAGAACCGTGGTTCTCAACCGATGTGTTGCGGCACACAAGTGTGTTATTTACGTCTCGAAAGTGTGTCACGAGATATGTCTTCGAAATTTTGAAATCATGCGTAAAATAATTCTAGCTATAGCAAACGATCAAAAATCCAAATCGGGCTCGATATGAAGTTTGTACATTTGACGAATGAAATCACCGTTATGCCCACAATCGAAGTATCGCGTGAATTCGCTTTACCCGACATATTGCGTGCCTTGAAGGCTGAATTCAGTTTTACACAATACGTTGATTGATCGCAGAGAAGAGCAGACAAGGAGGCGGCTGTGTGATGATGCAGTTTTTAAATCCGTATTTTCTTCCTAATCACCAGCGAGAAATGATTTCATTTTGAAGTGATGTTCGCGCCTACAAATTCGAATTACGAATTACAAACATAGCCATCACATTGCGTTTGTTAGGTAGCGTGCCGGCACTGCCGTTAAAATGTGGGCTCGGAACGCAACGTTGTGTTTCAGTGCAGGAGACGAATTTGAGAATTGAGAAGAGTTTGAAGGTATTATCCCTGTTTGTTGGAACTATTGAACTGCGGGTAACTGCCCCTGCCAATAGAACTATTAAGGTTTTGCTATCCTCAATAGTGCTACACGGTCTGCGTAGAAATGCGTTTGGCATCCACCCATGTATATTAGAGCTCTTCAAAAATGACTTTTTTTCTCAAATCGTACTGGCTACTTGATAAAATTGTTAGGTTACCTAATTTAAACCTACACACAAAATTTGGATCAATTCCAGCCAGTCACCGCTTTGCTACAGGAGAAGAAAGAAGAAACTAGAGAAAAAACTACGATTTTTTTCCTATCAAGTGAAATATTAAAGGGCACAGAGATGGAAGTCGGGCCGGGCTTTTCGGGTTCGGGCCGGGTTCGGGCCGGGCTCGGGCCGGGTTCGGGCCCAAAGTTATAAAAATTATCGGGATTGAATCGGGCCGAATAGTCACTACGAAAAGCATTGACTTCATATACAAATTTGATTTGCAATTTTGTTCGAATGTGGCACAACTACATATAAGATACACCAATACCTTATCACGTATAAGTATGGCAATATCTGTGAATAAATTTTATACGAAGTACGAACCCAGATAAACTTCATTATAAGACGGCCCGAAGACTATGATTGAATAATGAAACAATGTCAGCTAAATAGTAAACAAGTGTCCCAAATACGCCAGACATTGATCATTGTTCAGGCAATCAGGCCACATTGTGACGAAAACATGACTTACGGATGGATGGATTACCATGCTGGAGCCTGGATTACTACCAATTTAGTTTTAATTTCGATGAGGCATGCTGATTGCTGAACTGAACAGCTAGAAGCAGGTGATGAGACGACGGCTTCCGTTGTGGCACAGCAGAATTGATCGATAGATGTGTTACGGCGGTGTTAATATTTATTAAAGAAAGCTTTTAGATGCGCCATAGTGATTTTGTCGTCCATGGTGAATTGCTTTAGGTCTATACGGAAACTAACTTATATTGTATTAGGCTATGTGACAGCGGTAGTATTGTTATATAGCAGTGTTGGGATCAAGTCACTACCTTCGAGTCACGAGTCATTTCGAGTCATTGCGCATTTTGACTCGAGTCAAGTCAAGTCAATCGATTTTCAAAGCTGACTCGAGTCTAGTCAAGTCACTCGATTTTTGGAGGTGACTCGAGTCAAGTCGAGTCAAGTCAAGTCAAGTCACGAGTCAACTCACAATTCAAGTCAAGTTGCCATTTCGAAGTATGAGGCATGATTGCATCATTGCATTTTGCTAGCTGTCTGAAATACATATTGAGTGGTCCCTGATTCTGAACCGCTAAACGGATATAGAGTTGAATATACACGCAAGAAGGCGCTGTATCGCTCACATATACGTAGAACTGGTAAACTACGTTGATAGTGACCAGCCAAAATAGAGAATAGAGAATTGATTGAGAACGAATTGATAAGATGCAATACATTACCCATTTACAAATTGAGAGACGAACCCGACTGTATCCAGTAACTGTTGAGGCTATTGAAATAATCAATTCTTCGTATAACGTGTGAATGCAACGCCCTTTGTATGGATGACAGTTGACTTGTATTTTGAACACACTATTTTTTTCTGATCTTGGCCAATTTCATTCCTTTATTTCTTTAATTTAGTTTAATATTGAACCATTTAATACAGTTCACATTTTGCAAAAAGGATGGTGGAACTAAGTTAACAGTGGGGCTGTTTGCAGCGTATTCTCATTCAGATATATTAAGTTCTCTTGCCATATGCAAGATTGCTATCGAAAGAAAACAAAGTGAGAGCATTGAAAGCGTTGAAAAGCTCGAAATTTGAATCGTATATCAGCTTATTTGCTCGCAACAGTTGAAAATTGCTATTTGAACTTGGTATCGGGCCGAAACGGGCTCAAAACTCGACCGTCGGGTTCGGGCCGGGTTCGGGCTGAACTTGTCGGGTTCGGGCCGGGTTCGGGTCCGGCTCACCCGGCCCGCTTCCATCTCTGGACCTGCAAAGTAACAGTTTTCTCGTTGTTCTCGCCGTCGGTGAAGCATCTCAAAATTTCATTGTATTTTCTCTCGTGCTCACATGGTAGGTGGAGTCTCTCCAATTGAATGGATTTTACATTGAGGAGAGGTAGCAAACTTCTATAAAACACGTCAAATTCATCCACTGTCATTTCTGGGAAGGTAATATCGTCACTCTGAAAACATGAAAGTAACAGTTGATACTTTGTCCAGTTCGAATATTGGAATACTGAAAAAATATTAAAATGACGACAAGCATTCACCTTATTCTTATCGATAACGATATGCTGAAGACCATGATATAGAGTGAGTTTAATCCAATTTATCCCTTCAATCATTTTGGGTAAATCGACTAATTTGCTGAGGATCCCGACAACCAAATGCAAATCATCGATCTGATAATTTAAACAAATGATAGTTCAAAATCCTTGTCTTTTTCGTAGTGAAAACGTATACAACCTGAAATATTTTTGATGCCAATTTGCGCAATGAAGATATCTCACTAAGATTCAATGAACACCGATCAACTCTAATTGGTGGCGTATCCAATAGTGATTGAAGTTCTTCGACAAAATTGAATCCATCGCATTCGAGATCCAATACCTTATAGTTCCATTGATTTACTGGCTGCAAGAATCAATCATATTATACTGTTGGGTAATATGCTATTTACGTGAGTACTATAGTTACCGAATCCTGATCAGTAGAGTTCCATTGCAACGTTATATCGTTGATCTGAATCATGCGCAGACCGGGCGTTTTAAACATGGATATCAACATCTCCATGTATTGCTTTCCTGTATTGAAGCGTAAATCGCGGTATACTTCTTGACTGTAGATTGTTGAAGTTGGAGACAGTGTTATTTTATCCACCTTTCATGAATAGAATGATGAATCGACGAAGTGATATATCTTATTCTTGAAAACACTCACGTTTTTCTCTCCATTTTCAAAGATATATTGTGCAGTAAATTCCATATCGGAAAATTTCAGTGTTTCGCATCCCACTTTGATCATGAAAGGAACGATTTGATCATATGCTTCGCGATCTCGGTCTCTCTCGTAACTACGTTGCACTCGCAATAAAGCTGGATATCTTTGATTATCCTGATCATGATCAAAGAATGCTTTAGTGGATAAAACTATACATTCATTGTTAATGATGATGAACAAACTTGCTATGGGTGGAAGATGATAACGCAATGGTAAGGAATAATAATTCATACAAAAACGGATATTACGTCATCAATTCCGAATTCAACGAAGATGTTAAATTCTCTTGTACGAACTTCATTCCAAGCTCCGCTTTTAATCAGTGATACCAAAGACGAAGAAGCCGTCAACACCTTGTCCGTGATGAGACAAGACGTGTTGTTGGCATATTCTCTCTGAAAGATACGGTAACTTCATGCTACGTCGATACGAGTATAATCAGCATATGCAGCACTCGGATATTTGTAACAATGAAAACAAAACAATCAATTGCTTTTTGGAGATACCGCAGAGCTGTAATATACAATTGAATTATATAATCATCAGGGCAATTTTTTTTTGACATGTCAAAAAAAGTCAAAATTAGGTCAAAATTGTAGCGTTAGGTCAAAATTTGTCAAAATTGTTTACAAAGTCAAACATTTTTTGACCTCTGCATTTCGTTTGTATCGTAGATTTTGCGCTATCGGTGAACTTATCATTTGATATTTTACAGCTTGTAGCCTACTTTATAGGCCTACCGTTGTAAACGGACCATCGTCTGCTCATTGTGAATCATAAATGGTCAAATGAAACAAATAGTGACATGGTTTTATGGTCAACGTACCGCAATATCCTAGCTGAAGCAAGACTGCTTGGACATTGCATGGTTCTTATATCAAGAAGCGCAAGCTGAAAAATTGTGATATAGACAACATTGTCAGAATGAAGCAACACGGTTTGTCACCAGCAGTGTGCACACAACTTGAGTGTTGTCAGCCAACAAATGCTGCTGTTGAACGTTCTTTCTCCGTTCTTGGCAAGCTACGTAGTAAGGACAGACACTTTCTACCCGAGAATGTAGGAAAGGATCTTTCGTTGTACTACAACAAATTTAAATTATTTCCACCAGAATACGTAATGTAACTACTGGAATTCTTCATAGGGCCAGATTTCGTTAAAATATTAGTTTTTCATGTAAAAATCTGTCAGTTTTTGAGCCAAAAACGTTTTTTGAGGCCAATCTACTTTGTAAGGACAGACAGTTCCAACCAGAAATGAAGATAAGTAGTACAATTTTAACATTATATGCGAAAACACCTAATTTGCATACGTGAGGTCAAAATTTGGTCAAATTTCAGTTTTTTTAGGTCAAAAAAGGTCAAAATTTAGATTTTTTAGGTCAAAATCTTCCGTTTTTTAGGTCAAAAAAAAAATTGCCCTAATAATCATATTGAAATGATCCCGGATAGCTTCGGGATGACACTCGCCAGGGGTATGCCAAATCGTAAGCAACTAGTAGAGAATTCGTCGTTTCCGGGCGGTATACAGCAGAACCGCAATATACTAAAGTGATAATATTATTGACCTAGTTCATTTATAAACTTTGAAAATTTTACGCCCTTGGCACGGCTACGTGGACCTCGCATTCGTTCGTCAATTGCATGTGGCCCTTTAGCCGAAAAGGTTGGCCACCCCTGATCTATATAGATTACTAATCTACCCGTAGGGTAATTATCTATACTAATCTAGCTAGAGTCTGTCAGCCATCAGTAACATCGGATGCAGCAACGAAGACATAGATGCCGCCGTGTGACGTCATAATGAATACTTGTCAATTGTCGATAACATCATAGTTGCACTAGACCGCACTTTACGCCATGCCATTGCTGTGTACAGCATTAAATATCTGACGCGGCGTTTTTTCACACTGGCACTGTACTCATTAACATTAAGCCATACAGCTGAATTAAATCTTTAAATGTGCGATTATTTTTCAACTGTAACTGCAGTAAGAGCAATATGAGCGCATATCACGTCCTGATCAATAGAAATCCGATTTGTACCAAATAGCCATTGGTTTGACATTCGATATTGGTGCACTCGTTACCAGCCCATCTGGTGTCGATCAAGTTTATCGGAATATAATATTTTCCCGTACAAACGAATAGAATAAAATCTGAATTGGTGCCACGGAGAATCGGATGTTTCATTAATATTGCAACCTAATTAAACACTGTGCCATGCACATTGCGCTGTGCCCGTAAGGAATTAAACTATGCACATTTACAAGTCACAGTGCGCGATAATTCGAGAATACTAGAGTATCAAGCATACATCAATAATGAATACACGGAACAGAGGATTATAAATTGGAAATCGTGTATCATATCAGTAATTTGTCTCCAACAAAAAATACCATGGGGTTCTGACATGGCGTTGAGTAGCCTAGCTCGCACCGCGAAAATTGTTCCCTGAGTGTAACGGCGTTTTGGGCTACTCTTCTGGCATCCCCTAGATACACCTGAAATCCTTGCAGAAGGGAATGACGACCATGCGCAGTGATGAATTCCAATTCACATGCATAGTTGCATATGCATGCACAATAACACTGTCCAATTTCGCGCTCCTACTAAACAACTAACACGAAAGAACGAGAACGAGTATTTGCTCATTCGATTCATAGCAACGATGAGATAGAATTTCTCGGCGCGTGCTCGTCATGTCGACATGTGCAACGAAATCACGTTTTTATTGTCCGTCCCATTTCGCGTAATAGGCCTACATAGTGATCATTATTTTCGAACCGTACAATTGGTCAACAAGGTTGTGCTGATGATGAAATTGCGGGTATGCCGAATACCCATAATATTCATAAGCATAGCATACCGAGGTTCGGCACTCATTATGAAAATTGAGCATTAAACATATGACTGCTCTGCTGCTATATCCCCAGGAACATGGTTAGTCGAAAAAGGTAGCGCCAAAGAGGCAAATATTCTCAATTTCGTGAAGTCCTGCTGCTGAATTATATGTGAAATCAGCAGATATGGTTGTTGCATATATATAATAGCATCATATGAAATACGTCGGAGCTGGAGGTACTCCTAAAATAACTGGCTCCAGCTTCGGCCCCAGCTGAATTTTATGTACAGCTCCGTCTCCGTCTCCAGCTCCGGTGAAAATGCACGCCTCTGGGCTCCGCCTCCGGAGCTCCGGCTCAGGGCTCCTGCTCCGGGCTCCGACTCTAAAGCCCTGGTAAAAAATATAGCAAGCGCATGATGTCCATCTCGATTTCATATGTTTATTGTATCATAATAACCAAATCTGTGTGACTACTCCTGTATAACTTGTCAATGGGGTAAAACGCGTTTTACACATTGCTCAATATCATCGTACCCACACTAAGACGCCGAATACATTGTGCGGCCAAGACCGTTAAGGCGTAAGCTTGTATATTCCCTTGCAAGTCCTCTTCTAAAGTGTTTGCAAAGCGACGGAAGATATTGATTATATGGGATTATTATTAGGGATCGTGTAAACCTCCGAAAGGTTCAGGCTCGTGTGAACGCGAACCTTTTTCAAAGGTTTTGTGTGAACGTGAACGTGAACCTCATGACGTCACGTAACGTCATATTGTTAATTCTAACCCCCACATACACGATACCTAGCGACGACTCGGGCCACATAATGCCACAATGCTGAAGTACATATTGACGTTTTGAACTTGGACAATATATCAGTGGCGGCTCGTGACAATATCGGGTGGTGGGGCAAGGGCTGCATGCGACTTTTTATCAAGATGACGTCACAATGGCGTTTTCCAACGTAAACAAGTAACTTGGTGGTACGGACTACGGTAACACGAACTTCCCGACAACAGTGATTTTAACGTATGTGCCTCGAGAGGTCTGCCGGTGAGCTGTGACTTGAAGTGTGGTAACTGCGTAAACGGCGTACGGAACAAAGATTCGACACGGTTCATGTTCGCATTATACCTGACTAATTATCTGCAGCAATGGAAATGACTATAACTCGAGAGATTGCGTAAGCCTAACTGGAAAGGTCAACGAGTTCGGACACATACGCAATTGTTATCTCATAGATTGGATATGTCATATTGAATCCAAAACATAATTCTGAAGAACTACGGATAGCGGCCTCGGAAATTCGGTCCCGGTACAGCATAGGAGATTTTGGCCTTGAGGCTGGAGACTGTCACACGACACATACGGCTTACGGTCTATAGCAGAGGTCTTAAACTCAAATGTGCTCGCGGGCCAATTTCCTACTTTTTGATGGCACCGCGGGCCGCAGCACGAATAATAGCGGAATTCAATGTATTTCCAAGTAGGCCTCAGTTGAGGGTACTTTGCAGACTGACATTCCACACGCATCGTGACAACGTGATTTACTATCGTTAATTCACGCTTGGCTCGAAAAAAGTTTTTTTTAAAGGTTGGAATAAAATTGTTGCTGTACTTGGATAGTTTGTCAAAATAATTAGTTGTAGACACCATGCGAGAGTACCAATACATACATACATACCTATACATCGAAAGGGCAACATAATGCCACTGCTTGCCACACCCTCCTGTTTATATATCTAAATAAGCTACGAAACGCAAGCTACGACCTTTTTATATTTTACTATTTTCCATACCGGTTTGATAGTTTGTTGCGTCCGTGGTTGTACCAAGTAACGGCGTTCCGAGTCACAAAAGTCCTTCTCTGATTGTATCCTTTGACGCGACTCTGCTCAAGTCATTTTTATTTTATCACCCGTTGAGTCCTAGTTCGAGTAATTCTACAAAAGGTCACGCCCAAGTAAAAATCACAATTTTCAGTACGAATTATCAACGGGTCATGTTCAACCAACCATCACAAACAAATAATGTCACGAAATAGGTAATCTTCCACTGCGTCGTAACTTTTGAAAGTGATGTAATAGTGACGTTTGATGAGTAGTTTAAGGCTTCTGGAGCAGTTTTAGAGCGAATTTTAAGTTCTCAAATTATGAAAAAATTGGTAGTTAAATAATGTCGAATACTTCGAAATCCAAAATGACCTCGCGGGCCGCACAAAATGGTCTCGCGGGCCGCGTGTTTGAGACCTCTGGTCTATAGTGTCTATATGTCTGCTGCAAAATCGCCTTGGGAAAATATATTACCGAATAAATACGTGGATGAAAGCCGAAAACTTGGTACACTGTTACATGAAATCATCGAGAAATAGCCTCATGACCGTTTTCGGTATGGTACACTGTCAAAATTAATACGAACAGACCAACACCGAATTTTGCGTAAAATTTACTGAGGAATCGGCTGATCAAGCGATCAGCTCTTAGCCGCCATCGAAAACGAAACAGCTATCGCGCTTGACAGGGGTTGTAATTGTAAGCAAATGGCCTGAAGGCCACAATTTCACGGTGAAATTGACATTGGAGAATATAAAATAAAAGTAAATATTTGAATGCAAACCGAGGATGTTAGTAAACTGTTTCATGATATCATCATCTCATCACCTATCTCAGTATGGAACACAGTTAGCGTTAACACAGATACACCGGCTTTTGCGTGAAATCCGCAATGCGTTAGGTGGGCTAAGTGTCAGATCAGCGCACATCTCTACCATACTCGACCTTGATAACGAAATTGCTGCCCTAATCATTGAGTGCCAACCTTGAGACTAGGTACAGCGTTCGATACTAAAATCAAGACATACCATGCAAAAGCTCATGACGGATCTAGGTAAGGAGCATCGTTAAAATCAATGGAGACCAATACCGGCTTTACGTAAAATATGTTTGCGATAAATGACGAGTCAGCTCTCACTCGACTTAGGAAACGAAATTACCACAAACACAGTACAGTGACAAACTTGAAACTTGGTACAGCGTTCGATACTAACATTAAGACTTACCGTACCAAATGTCATGACCGATCTCGGTATGGAACATCGTCAAAATCAATGGATACCAATACCGGCTTTTGAGTAAAATCTGTTTGCGATACATGACGGTCAGCACACACTCAACTTCGGAAACGAAATTACTACCCTAAACTTTAAGTAGAAACCCTGTAACTTGGGACAGTGTTAAATACCACCATCACGACATGACATACCAAGTTTCAAGAATTATCATGGTGTGAAACACCATCAAAATCGACCTATACCAGCAAAGGTCGACTAAACGCATATGACGGTAACCGAGTTCAGATATAGATACGATTGTTACATCACACCTTGAGGGCGACTAGGCTATGTTGCCCCGGTTGCTCGGTAATTTTATGAATAGGAGAGAGTAAATCACTGTTTCTTTATTGTGCGCGGCTTTGAGAGAATAGACAGTGAAAGCTTGTTATGAGCGCTACCGGGGCATGCCCCGGCTAGGCATTCGCAAAGCGAAAACACGGAAGAGAATTCGATTTTCGCAGAGACTTCGCTATATATGGGCATTTACAAGCGAAAGGACAAGAAGAATACGATTTTCGCTGTGATTTCGGTATATATAGATTGCTGTGCGTCTCTAAATGGTAAAGAACTGTTATTGAACAGAATTTTAGGTGGGGCAATGCCCCAGTTGCCCTATAGGACGAGCCGCCACTGCAATATATGATGCGATAATCCCATAAAATCAATATCTTCCGTCGCTTTGCCAATAATTTCGGCAAGGACTTGCAAGGGAATATAAGCTGACGCCTTATTAACGGCATAGGCCAGCCTGACAATGTATTCGGCGTTTGAGTAATGCTACTTTGATATTGAGCAGAGTGAGAAACGGGTTTCTATATTTGCTACCGATATTTACCCTTTAACAAGTTACACAGCAGTAGCCAACACCCCAATCTCGCGGATTTGGTTTTTATGATACAGTAAAAACATGAAGTCAAGATTGACCCCGTACACCTGCTAGATTTTTTACATCAGACAACGACATCAATCTCATTGATTGGTTGAATCATCATTCGCTGACTGCATGTAGTGTATTTCGCTCTTGATGTTGTGTGTTTGCGGGTAAAGCTCACAGCAGAAAGTCACTACATATTCACAAACGGAAAGCTGGATATTTAAAGCAAACTACTGCAACAAAGCAAGTACAATTTTTACAATTGTCAAGGTGCAATCTCGTTTGGTATTGATTTTTTTATGCTGCCAGCGCCATGCATAGAGTTGTCCACTGTTGAAATGCAATAGATTTCAGCCAAACATGTCAAAATTGTAATATATGAAAAAGATTCAGAGCGCAGAGCCATACCAAGGTTCCTTTGTGAACGTGAACCTTCAAATTTCTGACACCATCCCTACTTATTCTATCATTTGATTGCTACAGTTGATACATTTGACGACGTTTAAAAAGCCAATATGTACTTACCAGCATTGTGGCATTATGTGGCCCGTGTCGTCGCTAGGTCTCATGTACACTAATATAAATCACTTCACTAAAATGTAGGGTTGGAATTAGCAATATGACGTCACGTGGCGTCATGAGGTTCACACTCACGTTAACACAGAACCTTTCAAAAAGGTTCGGCCGTTCATACGAACCTGAACCTTTCGGAGTTCACACCATCCCTAGTAGATAGTCAGCGTATGATGCGTATTTAACCAATCAATATAATTTATATAAACAAATCATTGATGTCTAATGTAAAACTATAGCAGGCGTACGGGATCTATCTTGATTTGATATGTTCATGGTAACATATAAATCAAATCCGTGCGATCAGGGTGTTGGCCATCGTAACACTTTTTTTGGGGTAATATCGGAAGCAAGTATACAAACCAGTTTGACACTCTGCTAAATATCAATGTAACAATAGTCAGACGCCGGACACATTGTCAGGTCTGGCCTAGACCAGAGATCTCAAACTCAAATGTGTTCCCGTGCCAATTACCTAATTTTTGATGACGCTGCGGGCGCAGCACCGATAATTGGGGAATTCAATGTATTCCAAGTAGGCTTTATTTGACGGGACTTTGCAGACTGGTATTCCACACACATCGTGAAAATGTGATTTACTCTTGTGAAATACCGCCTGGCACGAAAAAATCAAATTTTAATTTATCTGAATAAAATTGTTGCTGTACTTGGCATAGTTACTGTATATTTAGTTGTAGACACCAAAACACATTAAAAATGCATCAGGACATCGTAAAAGCTGTCACGTTAAAATTTTCCAGCTAGTGGACTTTTGACTGTCACAATTATAGGTAGATTGATCTGATATCAGAGCATTGGAGCACTACAGCCCAATCCGGGTTTCGGGCATGCATACTGCTGATACTAGGGTATTGATCATGTCATTACCAAAGTCAAATTAAATCAGCGCTAGATTAACCTTCAAATATTAGAACAGATCTATAACAACCTGAATATAATGATTGCTGTGCCATAGCATTAGAAATGTCAATTCGCCGAAGAATAAATTAGTGTTACAGCTCTGAAGTCTACGACTACTATATACTCGCTACATTTATTGGCGATGGTAACCAGGATAAAGATACCCAAGATGACACAGGATGTAACCAACTATACATCAAGAGGGTAACATATTGCCAATCTTTTCCATACAGAGCTGCTTAGATATCTAAATAAGGTGTGCAACACAAGCTAAGACCTTTTGATGTGTTACCATTCCCTATACCAATTTGATCGTTTTTTGCGTCCGTGGTTGTAGTAAGTCACGGCGTTTCGAGTCACAATAATTCCTTCTCTGATTGTAGCGTTTGACACGACTCAACTCGAGTCATCTTTATTTTATCACACGTTGAGTCCGAGATCGAGTTATTCTACAGAAGGTCTCGCCCAAGTCCAAATCACAATTTTCAGTCACGAACCATCAACAGGTCTTGTTTTACCACAATAAACAAGTAGTGTGGTGTAATAGTTGCTCTTTCACTGCGTAGTAACTTTTGAAAGTGATGTAGTGGTGAATTAGACGAGGAGTTTCAGGCTTCTGAAGTAATTTTAGAGCGATATCCAGTTCTCAAAAAAAAACATTTGGCAGTCAAATATCGTCGAATACTTCGAACTCCAAAATAGCGTGGCGGGCCGCGGGCCGCGTGTTTGATACCTGTGGCCTAGACCGTTTAAACATAAGCTTATTTTCCCTTGCAAGTTCATTAGGGGTGACTATAAAAATTCAGCATGTATACTTTAGCATTGTAGTCTCTAATGTGACTGAGTCGTTGCTCGTGTACAATGTACATTATTATATCACTTCACTGAAAATTAGGGTTGGAATTAGCAATAAGACGTCATGTGACGTAATAGATTCGCGTTCGCGTTCACACAGATCATTTTAAAAACGTTCGCACCATCCCTACAGGTAGCGGCGAGTGAAAAAAAAAAGATTCGTAATATCAATGAAAAAATATTTGAATCCCCATCTCCAAGGTAGAACCTGCAAATCCTAAACAATGGTTTAATCGTATTAACTTTTGACGAGGTACAATAACAGCAGCAGTAAATTCATTATTGGTGGTTTACGGATGAAATAATTCGTTTGGCAGGACAACCTTTCTGTATAACTTGTTTGTCTCATTTGGGGATATTTGCTTTTGTTTGTTTGTTTTGGGGTATTCATGGTGTTTGTCGACTTCTATGGTCAATTGGTCATTTACACCAGGCCGATATTCTTCTTATCTTCCGTAACTGCCGACTTTAAGCACGGCCCACCTCTAGGCTTTTGTAACACACCGCTGACGCGGATGAGTTGGTAGGAGGAGCCTATGTAAACCTCCAACAATTAGGTATTGGAATTCGGAAGTCGAACTCGGTCCAACTCAGTGGTTCCCAACGTGGGCGATATCGCCCCCAGGGGGTGATTTGGCGGTCTGTGGGGGGCGAAAATGACGAAGGGGGCGACAGGGGGGCGAAAATGGACAAAGGGGGCGACGGGGGGCGAAAATAGCGAAGGGGGCGATAGGGGGCGATGACGCGTCAAAACGGCTGACCTTTTTTTTCAGTCAACCCACGGGAATCTAGTTACAAAAGTGTGTCAAATTAGACATCGAGCCGATAATTTGACCTTTTTGTTTAGTCAACCCGCCGGTGATTACAGTTTGTATGCCCAATTTTCGGTACAGAAAATTTGGGGGCGATGATCGGTGTTGACCTTGAAAAGGGGGCGATTGGTCGAAAAAGGTTGGTTACCACTGGTCTAACTCGAACCCGCACCCATTGGTGTTGCAGCCGCGGATTATTACACTGCGCTATCTCGCCACTGATTTGCATTTGTAACACATGGTGACGAATCTCCAGCCCAGTTAGTGGGGGAATCACCAAACGCTAATTGTGGCTGCATAATCTCGCTATGGGGCATTGTCAGTGAGAGATCACATTGAACAGAATGTGTTGTTATTTTTTAGTAAACTTATCTGTCTCGCTTGGTTAACGCAGGACCGGCCAAGCTCCCATATTGGCGGGGGGGGGGGAGGGTGAACTCGAAGGGGGCCCAAAATCATTTCGTGAATTAACATAAATTATAGAGTATGTTTTTAAAAATTTATGCAACTGTTAAAAAAAATTGCGCTCCGTGAGATTTAATGTTGCGATATATCTTCATCATTGGGCACCCTTCCCCAAGAAAAAATACGCATGATTTAGAGAAATGGGCATTTCGTTGTCGACCATTACCGCGCCGCGGCGCACCAAGACATTCGAAGTTTTAGTCCATGTAACATGCGACTCCAAGAAGTGCACTCACTAAACAGTAACTAGATCTCGCTGATAAGTATCGTCAAAAACGTACATCGTAAAGAGGGGGGGGGGACGAAGTGCTGTTCATTCAGGACGTTTGAAGCTCAGTAATTCAAGTCGAATTTGGCTGAACCATCGTAATCTCTGACGGTACGTTTCATTGATCTTCGACATCAGATCGAGATGTGCACTTTTGAGAACAAATTATGCCAGGATCTCGGTATAGAAAAGTAAATAGATCACCAAAGCTGTTCTCCGAGCACATAACCAGGATTTGTAGCGTAATGAGGATGTATACGACATAATGGAATTTCTTCAAGTATGAGTCGCTCATGGTCTCAATTTTCCTCGCTATCGCACCTGAGCGATCGTTTATTTCCTATGTGATATTCGCAGAATTTCATGCCACAAAGAACTTAGTGGCACCTCGCGCGATCTCCTGTGGCGTAATTTATAATTATGCCACTGAACTTTGCTGGGCATTGCAGCCGATAAGCGTCACGCGTCACGCTTAGATAAGTGGTTACGCCTGAATGGATGTATAATTAGGCTATGTGCCCTAAATTTTAAAAGACACCATCTACATCAGTTCCACCAGTATATATCTGATCACATCGGATGAGATTTTACTAGCTGCAGCTGCAGTACATTAGAAAACCCTGAGGTAAAGTGAGAAGAGGTATAACTCGACAGCACCGACCACGACCGGGGCGTATGGGATTGGGAGCCACTGAATAATGACTGCGAAAGAGATGGGAAGACGTTCCAGAAAATACAAGAGAGCAAAGAGCATGAACATTTTGAAATTCGTGTCGTGGAGAAAAAAGTCTAAAAAGGCGATAAGCTCCACGGTGTTGTGACCATTAATTAGGGGTTGGCACGATGATTGGAGTACTCGAATCTGAATCGAGTAATAATTTTAATGATCCGAGTCGAGTAGTGAAAGACGATTTTTTCGAGTACTGAAATTATACGCTCCTCGCCATTGCAAGTAAATTTACGAACGAGAATTGTGGTTTCGATACTATTTTCCACTGAGGCTTTGAAACCTTGATTGGCCTATCGCAGCGCACGAAACATATTTTACTAATGTCCCGAACGTTACTGGAAATAACTCATTTACGAAGTCATGATCATCTCACAACATTTTCACGAAGTGCAATGAAATCGGTATGATTGTAAAAATACCAAAGTATCTTTAATGCAATGCATAATAGGCATTATATTCTTTCTGGTGGCACAAAAGGTATATATTTGAACCTGCATGGACATATTGTATTATTGTATGGCGTCATAATGAGTGATACTCGAGTACTCGACTCGATGCCTAATACGTGATACAGAATCGAATCACTCAGGTACTCGATTTTGCCCAACCCTACCATTAATACATACATCCATATAATATTGGTTGCTTAAGCAAGAACATATGCTTCGCGCATCGATTGACATGGTTCAACCCATAGATTGTACATGGATTTGAGCCATGTGCATTTGTGGACTCGATTTACAGAGCTGCAACATCGTACTTAGTTTAACTGTATTGCCGATGTGTCACAAAATGCTGGACAAATTATGTTGTGGTAATTGCGATGTCACAGAAGGGAGACGATCACAGTTGTAAATATTTTGGATGAGCTATCATGCCATGACGTATTTGACACATTCCGGATAGGCACTGAGCTCGCAGGAAGTCAAGCTTGTGAATTATCGCCTCGTAAAGAAAAACTTAAACTAAAAGTCATTTGGATGTCTAAATCGCGTACATTTATGACCGATCCAAAACCACCCAATTGATGAATTTCAAACTACTCTCTCAAAAACTATACCGAAGGAGATTGTGGAAGAGCTGTCACTTCGCCGTAGATCACGATGTCAACTTGGATCCTGTCCGTCTTCGTCATGAACACCTTTATTTCGCTCGGTGCACGTGTCTGCTCAGGAAAGACCAATTCTCGAATCTGCCCATCATAAATGCAAGGGAATATAAAGTATTGAATACAAGTAAAATTATCTATCACAATTATACACCACATTATTTCAATTGGTATAAAATATGTGTGGGGTTTGTAATAACAGAAGCACTAATAGGACAGGGTCCGAGAACCTTTTAGGTTAGAAAAACATTTTAGCCATATTATCGATATATGCATATCATAAAGAGCTATACAACGATGGCAATCAACTGGTAAATCCCGATTGAAAATTCGTGATGTCATTGTAGCTCGAAGTCGATACTGACTACATGAGAATTGTTTCAAGCACCAATTCAGGGTTGTAACCACGTCACAAGGCTCCTAGTCACAAGTCAGGCTCACTTTTATAGTCAAGTCGAATCAGTTTCGATTCACCACCGAGCCAAGTCCGAGTCCGAATCAGCGATATGAGGGTCGAGTCCGAGTGATGGTATTGTGACTCGAATCCGAGTCTAAGCCACTGTGTTGATTGATCAGTTTTCAGTTAAAGTCTTGTTAAATCAACTTTTTATAACTCTGTTTGGTGATATCGAATGGTTTGCATTTTTATATACTAATTTTCCTCACTTTAAGCACTTTCTGGTCAGGTTTTCAAGTATCAGTACCAATGGACGAAATCTCCATAGTGTGGTTACTTTACTATTTTTCGAAATTACAATGAAATGTCTGTCTTGGAGTGTCGAGTCATTTTCGTATTTTGAGAAAATGACTCAAGTCGAGTCGAGTCACCAGGAAATCGTGTCACTCTATTCGAGCTCGAGTCGAGTCATGACTCGAGTCACTACAACCCTGTTCACCATATTTTTTGTGTAAAACCAATGTGATGTTATAACTCCAGCACCGTATTTGCTCTATATCGGAGTCTGTATTGGACTAGTAAATCAACTATTAAGCAGACAACATTTGCCATTACTATGAGATTTTCGTACCCTCTAAATCCCATGGATACGCCGCTGGCTTGACCTCACAAAGACTTGTCTCAGCCAGCACAAGAATAATGAACCAGTCCGTTATGAAAGTTTACAAATTAGTTGCAGCAATATTAATAGAGAAGTCGCCAATTGCCGATGCCAATGCCAAAGATGAAACATTATTAAACAATCGGAGCGCCGCATCCTATAGGCTCCCGGCTCCTGCAGTAGAATGCATTATGCATGGCGTTGTAAATCTACAATGAAGATGGCGAAAGAGAATTATCCGCTTTACTACACCAGTCAATTCGACGTACAACCATTAACGCAAAATGACTGACTAGAAAACAAATACGGGAGCTACTTATACTCAGTTGCCGCGATACAGGTGCTGTTTCGGCCGTTTTTTTACATGCACTTATAAACGTCGCGGAAACTTATCCCAAAACTATTTTCTACTTTCAAAATGAATGTGAGTAACTGGTTTCGGCTGAAAAATTGTGACGGAAAAGTTTAAGTAGTCGTAAAACAGAACTACTTCATGAATCTGAAAAAAGTACTTTGTTACAGACTACCTATGCTGTTATGGCCATTATGCATCATGGAGCGAACAGCACTCGCTGACGGATGAAAATGCCAGGTCTGACCGAAGTACCACCAACCATGGCAACACTTCTACCTTTAATACGCAATTATTGGCGTCTGCAGGCATCTTTAATATTTTCTCAAGGATCGCGCGAGTGCCTTGTTTTGATAGGTTTTCCATGTTTACACGTTGGACTTGTATGACTGCGCCTCCACTCGTGAAATGGAAGAGTTCGTTTATAATGCCGATGGTGGTTTCTTCCAGTTCCTCAACCTTCAGACGATTGCCCTGCAAAATAGACGCAGGTGTTCGAACACAACTGGCCACGCCACAGGTATTCTTCTAACGAACAATATATGTCAAACCTCAAGCGCATGCAGTGGTGCTTACCCCTCAATAACCTAAAAGCCTTCGATGACCGCAAAATTTATGCTGAGTAGCCCCTTATCAGAGCAGCATGAAATATATTGATGAGTGTCAATAGTGTGATTTAGTGTTGTCGCGAAATTACATCTTACAATCATGGAGAACATCCGATTTAGAACTGCAAGTACGCGACACTTTGAGTTTTCCAGACCCTTCATTCACAAGTTCTATATTAGAAGTTGTGTTGAAATGATTCGGAAATTTCTCCATACATTTGTAATTTATTATTAATTTACGTGAGTAGCAACACTGACTATAGGGTTAGTTATTTCGCATAACTCAATAGTGCTCCAGTGCAATGACTGTAGCTAGCTAACAAGAGGTTGCTTACCACAACATCGTACTTCATATTGTAATCCGACAGCTCGACGGATCCTATCTCAAATTTAATTGCGCCTGCATCTTTTGAGTGAGAGCACGCAGCAAGCAGGCCCGACAGTCTTTCAGCATCTTCACGCATATCTCCCACAATTTTTAAGTTTGCTATCTTGCAATCTACCTGAATAAACAGTGAACACAGCTTGTATCAACAATTGGGATTGACATAAGTTGTTTACACAAGCCTGGATTAGTTCAAACATCACATTATTCATCGATTTCGCGAAAATATCGACTAGTTTACAAATGTTAGTCTATAGCAGTGGTCTCAAACACGCGGCCCGCGAGAACATTTTGTGCGGCCCGCGACGACATTTTGTAATTTCAAGTATTCGACAATTTATTCAAGTGCCACATATATTTTTTCGATATCAGAACTTGATGTTCACCATAACACTACTATAAAACTCACTGAAATCGCAACAAATTACGCTATATATCACATCTCTTTTAAAGGCTACCATGCGGTGGAAGATCAGCTATTACGTCACATTTCTAGATCATGATAATAAAACATGGCCCGTTGTTGATTCGCGACTGAAAATTGTTATTTGGTTTGGTGCGACCTTTCGTAAGATTACTCGATTCCGAATTGACTGGGTGATTAAATAAAAATGACTACAGTTGAGTCGGGTCAAACGTTAGAATCAGAGAAGAACTTGCGACTTGCGACGGAATGGTGACTTCGTAATGAAACTGTCATGGGGAATAGTAATATATCAAAAGGTTTAATTGTTTTGGGGTATTCGTGGTGTTTGTCGACTACTATGGTCATTTACACCAGGCCGATATTCTTCTTATTTTCCGAGACTGCCGACTTATAGCACGGCCCACCTCTAGGCTTTTGTAAAACACCGCTGACGCGGATGAGGTGGCGAGGAGGAGCCTAGGTAAACCTCCAACACTTAGGTATCGGAATTCGGAAGTCGACCTCGGTCGGACTCGAACCCGCACCCATTGGTGTTGCAGCCGCGGATTATACTACTGCGCGATCTCGCGACCGCTGCGTAGGGTATATAGCTATATAATCATGCCAGTATGGCAACAATCGGCATTATGTAATCCACGTGACGTATAGTTACTTACATGCTTGGTGTTGTTTGTTCTACTTATCCCTGTTATTATCGGTGGTGAGTAAGGTAGTATTACGCTCCACAGCTGTAACATCAATAAATTCATCGGCGATTGGACATTTCTATTCTAGGCGTTCTCAACCAGGGTCCGTAGACCCCTTCGAGGTGCGAAGCACCACATCAGGGGGTACGAGATGCATTGTGGATTTAGGCCTGTATGCCGTGGAATGGCCAATTTATTCAACTGGAAAATGGTCTTCGCGCTATGTACGCGCGACTTCATGTGAATGGGCTTTCTGATTTTATTATAGGTACCACTAGAAATTGTGTTGCAAATGGACAGAGCCTACGAGAAATGTTATTGGAAGCACAGGCGGTACGATCGGTATGGTTAAGAAACAATCCTATTACTATGGCTCAATAATGATTATATTTAAGTTGCTTTTGATATGTTCCAATAATAATCGAAGGCAAAATCCAACGCTGATTTAATTTGGCTTTGGCAATGGCAGTAACAATAGCCAACTAATCACGACTATATCAAAACCCGGATTAGGCTACACCGCTCAAATGCACTGATATCAGATCAATCTTCAGTAGATTTTAAGATATTCTATATAAAATTGTGGCACGTCAAAGTTCCTCTAGTTGCAATGTTATTACCCGACAGTTTGACGATGTCATGACTCATGATGCATTATAGATAACTAACCTACGGATAGATACGCAACACCCGTCGTCACGCTTGCTTGCCCGGAGGGAATTACTGCTCAGCAATCTGAACGCAGCATAATTGCTAATCCCAAAGCTGATGACCTGAGCGCTCAAATTGAATAAAGTTGATCTTATTTGAAAGCTACTGTCGCATTGATTTCGAAAATATACATTAAAATCTGATCAGGGCAGCGGAAACCACTTAAAATTCACCTCAAAGTCTGAAAATCTGCATTGTTGTAAAAAATCGCAACCATGCAAGGCTCATTGTCATGGTCTTTGTGCTACGTCTCTACCATTGTTAGCAACAATGCCGATTTTCAGACTTTGAAGGCTATTTCGAGCTAGTTCCGTTCCCCTAATGAACTTTTAATGTAGATTTTCCGAATCAACGCGACAGTAGCTTTCACATAAGATCAACTCTATTTAATTTGAGCGCGTAGGTCGTCAGCTATGGGATTAGCAAATATGCTGCGTTCAGATTGCTGAGCACTAATTTCCTCCGGGCAAGAGAGCGTGACGACGGCTGTTGCGTATCTATCCGTAGGTTAGTTATCTATAGATGCATCCTCTCGCATGATGTCTATAACCCAATATTTTAACCTTTTTTTCCCGGCCTAAAAACAATTTTATTCAAATATTTGAAAATGTGATTTTTTCCGTGTCAAGCGTGAATAGTACAGTAGTAAATTACATTTTCACAATGTTTGTGGAATGCCTTTCTGCAAGCCCCCGTCAAATAAGCCCTACTTAGATATTATACATTGAATGTCGCTATTATTGAAGCTGCGGCCCGCGGCGTCATCAAAAACTAGGAAATTGGCCCGCGAGCACATTCGAGTTTGAGACCTCTGGTCTATAGGTAGGTATATTTGCTAAGTGATGTGTCAGCAGTGTAGCACTCTGATAAGTTATTTCTCATAAATCAACTCAACATATTGAAAGAAATCAACTGTATTTTAAAATATATTTCCATTATCGCAAGCACAAGGCATATGCTAATATATATCACAGCAATTAGACATCTAAATATATAGATGTGAAGCAGTGGTTCGTAACCGTGTCTCCAGCGCCCCCAGGGGGCAATATGGATTTTTAGGAGGGCAAAAACGCCCAGCGGGCAATATGGAGGGGTCCTGGGTCCAGGGGGCAGTGTGGGGGGAGCTCAACCCTCGCAGTAGATGGTGCAGTATTACAATGACATATAATTATATAGTAGAATAATAGCTCTATACATTGGTGAGTTCTCATTGCAAACTCAACAAAATCGGCCAAATCACAACTTTTATCGTTGCACTCATCGCGAAATATCCACCGATGATGTTTCCGTGAGAGAGATCAGATTTATTTCCGCCTGTGCCATTGAGATGATTTGACGATGGAGATGCGATACAACTTATTTTCTCCCCAATGCTATCCCTGGATGCTCAGCCTAGCTGGATATTCGCGGACACCAGTTTTCGAGTTTCTGTTCTGACCTGGCCGGGGATTCAACCCACGACCTATCGATTGAGAGGCCGGACGCACAACCATTACACTATCTCGCTCGGTGAATGCAGTGGTTTTTTTTTAATTCATTTATAATTGAATTGCCACGTTAAAACACAGCCGTCCCGTTTCGACACCTCGCTATCTTTTCATTGTGTCGCAGTCTTCTGGTGTTTTGAAATGATGAACATATAAATAAACTGATACTGATACTGATAGCTCGGGTTATTTTCCACAAAATGTTTTTAACTAGGTATTGTATCCTAGAGCGCACTGCCTGTCGAAATTGAAAAGGCACTGTACTGTACAGCTTTCGAGAGTGATGCAACTTGCACATTAAAGATGTTTTGAGGAATTTTGGTCAAAATGATTAACTAAATATACTTGTATTTGCGAGCTACATAATTAAATCGTTAGAATATTTCTTCATCGTATCATAAAAGTTGATAATTAGTGTCGTGATCCACATTCATGTTAAAGTTGCAAGCTTGGTGAAGTAAGTAAGCTTGGTCTCCCGCTCGTGTGCCAGTTTAGAGGGCCATAATGGCATACGTCATCACCTCAGCAATTCCATAGAATCGGAGGATCTTCGCCAAGGCTAACTGAGCCAAATGCTTTCGCGAAGTCGACACGACGCCCACAACATTCTTTTTAATTGAGCGGCAAGTGTCAATGATTGTAAGCCGTGCCAGGATGTGCTCTGTTGTATCGCGGGAGGGCCGAAATCTATTCTGAAGATTCAGGAACTTGGTAGACAGTTGCTCATTCAGGAGCAGTACTCGGTAGAACAGACTAGACGCCGTGTGCATGAAGGAGATGTCTATGTAGTGTGCTGGGTCACTCGCTGCGCCGTTCTATTAGATCGCCACGAGTTCGATCTCGAGCCACTGGGGCAGCACCATGCCGCCTTCGAGGACGCCATTTATGACGTCGAGGAGCAACGGTGCAACGCCCGACGGTTCAACGCCTATGCAGCCATTGCGATGGCTTTCGTGCCGATGCCCTTGAATTGTGGTACTGCACGCGTGGCTGTCTTGCGCTCATCTACGGTGCTCAGGGTTGTTTTAATCGCTAGAGGATTTGCTGCTAGTGAAGACGGTGCCACGAGCACATGGATGCCTGGTGCAGGTGTGGATAAGAGGTTCTCGAAGTGTGCGACGAGGTCTTCCGTACAGGCCTTCACGCGGGTCCTCTTAGATCCATCTAGTTATTCACCGATGGCTTTCCAGGCTGCTCTTCATCGGCCTGCTTCCAATTCATTTTTCACGTTAAAAGCAATAGCTTCGACTCTTCCTTGCGAACAGTGTTGTTACCGTGGGTTAGGCAGAGCATTGCATCGTTATCATCGAAATATGCTTCCAGTGTTCCAGAGGTGCACGCGGCACGTCTGAGAGCCACGAGGTTCTGGCGCGCACTGAGCACTACCGGGTCAGATTCCCAGGAAAATTTTGGCAGTGACGTGCTACGGGCCTCATCGAGCGTTTCACGGGCTTCATCCTTGACTGCTGCCACAAACGGCGCAATGGTGGTCTGTATTTTGGATCTTGAGGACGTGGAGTGGTGCATGATAAAGACATTCATGCGTCCTTGAGATCAAACCAATTTGGTAGGGGATCTCTCAGTACACGCTTCGCGGCGAACTGGGGGCTTCCACAAAGCGTGGCCAACCGCATGCGGTGGTCACTCCTGATCGTTAGCATGAGCACCGTCCCAAAGTTCGTGAAGTGACGCCGTGAGGAAGCTTTGCAGCAGATATAATCCCGCCGTGTGTTGCGTTGGCGCATACCGTTAAATGTCGTCCTGCGCTTCGGCTTCATATGGAAGTTAGCGTTGAGAGGGATGAGATCGCAGCGGTCGAGTAGATTGGTAAAATGCTCAGAGTTGCTGTTAAAGTGGCCAGCTGGGAAGCGAATTCGCTGCGAGCGCTCTGCCAGCGTGGCATTCATGTCCCCAAGCAACATGGTTATGTCGCGCTTCGAGTAGGAGGAGATAGTACCTTCTAATTCAGGGGTGTCAAACATTCGACCGACCGCTGGCCGCATCCGGCCCGCCAGACCATTTCATCCAGCCCGCTAGGTCAGTCTGACTAAATTGAAAAGTCGTGTATTATACAGCGCATTTCTGATAGAAGTAAATGTCAAACATGTTCATCGGCCAAATTATAACCATCTGACGATAGTGTTGAGTTTTCACTCAAGTATTCAGCAGGATCACGTCGGTGTATTGACACGACATTGTGGAGAGGCAAAAAAAGTGCACACTCGGTTCAGAGTCTTTTTGGAGAAAATGGACCAAATAATAGTTATTCACAGAAGGCGGAAAAGACAATCCAAAACCGGCACATGTAAAATACAAGTAGACATGTAGCTACAAGAAGAATAAAATTCAAATATATCTGGTCGCACTGCTGCTTATGTTACTCAGACCCAAAAGGACGCAACCCCAATCTGCAGAGAAATCGAATGGTGAATTGGTGATTTTGAAAATGATTAACGAAATTCCAGCCCCTTCGTTTACAATCTCTTACATTCCCCACCGCGAATACGCAGGTCCAATGATGCATCACGATTAAAGCAATAAGGAGAATAATGAAATATTTCAGCTTATATCGCCGTTGGAGACTATGTTTTAAGTCAGTGGTTCCCAACCTTTTTCGTCTTGTGCCCCCCTTGGCCGATATTTGAGCTAAAATCCCCCCTATGAAAAAGTTGCCTTTGACTAAAAAAGGTGCTTTCTAACGCACAACCATTTGTTGACTCAGCAATTAATGGCCAAACATATTCAGATTAGATATGTCCGAACTATATCGAATTCGGACCGCACTACACTGTGGTAAAGTACCGTTAAATTTGACCTGTTTTTGCCGGTCGAGTAGCCGCTGACGAAAAATAAATCCGCTTGCTATGGACTTGAGTTGAATCGATGAATTTGGTATGTGGTTTTTCACGTTACCTCATATGTTGGCTTAAAAAGTTGAAAAATTTCACTAGTGGCCTTGTGCCGAATTCGGCTAGACTTTTTAGCTTAGTGGCATTTTGATCGAGAGGCTGTCGCGGGCCCGACGAAATCGTTTCGTGAGCCTCACTTTATCAGGGGGTGTAGTATCTACGGAAGGCATACAAACATACACCTAGCTTAAAATCCGCCAAAGAAACATACAATTGTAAAGAACTAATTTCTACTTGACAGTTCTATACCATAAAAATCTAAAAACCTCGTGAACCCAGTGTATCTTCCGATACAATGCCAAAGCCAGATTCTACATTAAAAATTTAAGCCAGATTCCCCCCTAAAAGTTTTAAAATTCCCACCGAATGGGAACCACTGTTTTAAGTGGTTTATAACTGTATTCAATTGACCAATCATCGCATTTTGCCAATTCCATTGTTTGTGAGTAATGGTGTTTCTAGAATAGAGCCCATATGATTCGTGATATAGGTCTAATATGTAATGATATTTTGCACAGCAGTTGATAACAAAGCATTCCAATGAAAAACAAAGGTATGTATTTTGAGTTAACATTTTGGATCATTTGACTCGTCCGGCCCGCAAGTGATCAAAATTTGTGAATCTGGAACGCGACCGTTGAGGTTGACACCCCTGTTCTAGTTGGTCGTAGAAGGCGAGCGTATCAGTTGGGAAGGCAGTGGTGTTCGGAGATGTTGCCCGATACGCACACATTAGGTGTAGTTTGCGGCGATCGAGTGGAATACTGGTTGTGATAATCCGGCTGTTTACTGTTTATAACGTAAATACTTGCCTCAGCGTTGAAACGTCCGGACATGATTAGACCGACGCCTCCGACTCCGCCTTGGTTGGCAGATTACTGGACCATGATGATGCCTGCGCCTAGGTCTTTATCGTGGAATGAATCAGTGAAGTGCTGGAGATGTTCTTGGATTGCCAATGCATCAATCTTGAGGTCAGTCACAATTGCGACTGATTCTTCCTGGCGCCACACAGAGTTCAGATTTCTTGTGTTCAGAGTTCCAAGTTTAACCTTTGCTCTTAGGCTAATTCTCGAGGGCACCGCCCGGCAGACCCCGTTCATTCTATTAATATTGTACCACTCGGTGAGTACGCAGTTCCTTAAGGGGCACTGCAATCTAAAAATGATGTGGTCTCAAATTGTAGCGCAAAACGAAATATTTTGGTTGCAGTCGTTTCTTCTGAACGCCACCGTAATGGAGCTGCAATGTATTGAAATTTCCACAGTTGCATCACGCTCCAGCAGTCACGCAAGGATCGGACTTTATATAGTTGTCAGCCGATGTTATGAAGGAAATAGAATACACTAGGCCCGATTTTGACATAAATCTCGTAAGTGGACATCTTCCGTTGAACGCGGTATCTAAACCCCCTCGGCGTGTACGACATATTACCACATTGCAGCAACAATACGGTGGCGGTCTGAAGAAAACGGCTGCGGCGAAAATTTTTCTTTCGTTGACTCCTTCAATTTGAGACCACATCAATTTTACGATGCATTGGCCCTTTAAGGTAGTAGAGTCTTCGACTCATACTTTGCGACTTGGTCTACTATGTCTACTGCCTATATACTGCGCTGCACGTCCGAGTTGTACGTAATCATTACAGGCAATCAGCTGGTGAAGCGATAAATACACGTCTGCACTCGGCCACTGACTTTAGTGACTATGCTTGTCATAGCAACTGCTCGAAATAGCCCCTGTATCCAGAGGTGGTCAAAGTAGTCAAGAAATCTACTCAAGTACAAGTAGAAGTACTTGTTTCATAAGCAACCTGAAACTACTTGAAGTAGAAGTAGATTTGTCTGACTTTGAAAGTACTCAAGTAAGTAAGTAGTTTACAAAATGATCCTGATTGGATCGGTTATAAAAAGGTAAAATTGAGCTATGTGATAGGTGACGAGCTTGATTCATATTGATGCATAACAGCAGGTATCCAATTTTCGATAGCATGAGCATTCGCCCACATCGTGGGATGAAAGTGATAGTATTGATAACGAAATGCGATGCTAATCCTCTGTTTTATCCAACAGCGCGTTTTGGGAAATAGCATGGCCATCCCCCATATTATAAGGCCCGCATTTTAGTCGAAGAACAATACGGAGAAGTTGTATAGGATACGGTGTAAACACTTTGCGCGACTACTAAACGTTAATAAGAAATATGGTGGACCGTAAAAATGCCATATTGCGTAGCTTTATTTCTAGAAATTAAAGGCATTACTGCACTTGCTTTTATACTTCAACATGTATGTTATCCAGACAGAAGAACTGATATTAATTATAACTTAAAGTATATGATGCTGGGAATAGAAAGTGGAATATTAATACTACTTCTAAAAGCAGAATATGTATTTCATGTTTTTAGTCCAGAAAGTTACAAAGGTGGTATGCTAAAAAAGCTCTAAAACTAAAAAAAGTCCACTCTTCCAGATTAGGACACGCCATATGGACATGCTAAATTACGATATGACAAGAAAATGCTAGATTGCGAAACATTAGTTTCAAACGTTATGATGAGCCATATATACTGTGATGAATTATTTTATATGGGCGAAGGGCGAAAATGGGGCGTGAGCGGAACCACGCCAACCCTCCACCTAAATTATATTCACCGATACTTTCGTGAAATGATACTGGTTACTCCGTAACCCCTGCGCGCGAAGCGCGACGAAAATTCTGGGCTCTACTAAACTTTTATGAAAATTAAATGTTAAAACTCCGTGAAAACAGCTCCGAAATTCCTCAGGCTATCTTCCTGATTGAAAGATTGAACTACTTCTACTTGACAAACTGAAAATAGCGACAAGTAAGTAAGTAGATCACAAAATATTAGGAAGTAGAAGTAGCGAAAATCAGATCTACTTGAGTAAGTACCAGAAGTAGAGTAAAACTACTTGAGTACTTCGAAAAAGTAGAAGTACTTCGTTACTGACCACCTCTGCCTGTATCACAGTAACAGAGATTTAGTTTTCACCTATTTGTGGTCTCTTCAGTGACCGTTAGTCGCAGTGATACATAATTCAATTTTACAAGTAAACATTGCCACCGATTTGCCGCTAAAAGTATACGATTCCTCGACCGTCCAATTTTCGAATCTACTTGGGCACTCTTCGGATTATACATACTACATACATTTGAAGTTTATTTAAAAATGGAAGAAAAATAGCTATACCTATACTTTTGATTGCGTATAATTCAAGTAATTACTCGTCCGACTGACCACCTCTGAGTAAAAATGACTGTTCATCAGCATTTAAAAGGCATTGCTTACATATGCACTAGACATGTCGCGCACAGATTAAATATTGATCCAATTTTACTGCATAATTTAATACAAGTACAGCATACCACAATTAACATTGACTTACCTTCATAGCAAATTTCCCTACTAATAGTGCCAATGACGACGAATGGATGGTCATGGTGCTGTAAGTCTTCACTTTAGCAATGGCTGGAATCGATTGCGCAACGGACAGCGCATCAGCTGCGTCACAATCTACCTTCACTTTTATCGACGTGACTTTCGTCATATGATGAGCCAGAAGAGGAGCGCATTGGCGTAGTATTCGAAGATCCCTGACATCGGTAATCGGTATTCTTTTATTCTTCGTTCCAATGAACTTTCGCAGTAAATTTTGTAGACCACACAACGTGTCTTCATCTATATATTATTATCATAAATAGTGGATTCATATGGCGGTCAGGCAGATTAGCGCTTTAAGCTCACGTATATTTGATATTGAAGTTACAGCTTTCCATTGGTCTTCGTCTGCAATGATTGCCACTCCAAGCAAAATATAATTGGGAATCTCGGTGGAAGATAGTATTTCCCGTAGAATCTTGTAGTTTTTGATTTTTTCCATTGAGAGCCAATGAAATGCAGCTAGGATATCCTGAAAAGAATTGAAATCAACATTGTATAGTTTGAGTTTAAGGTACATAGGTTTACAGATGCTTTTTAACATCTGTGCCTGGTATCAAATTAATTATAAAACCACTAATACCTCTTATCAAAGCAGTGCAAATTACTAACCGAAGGTGTAAAATGCTCAGGACATTATTATTCCACGGTATTTCGGCAGACTGTGCATAATGATGTCACATGTACGTGTGTGAAGCGAGTGGCGCAGTGTGCTAAGCGACACCGTCACGACTCCAATGGTTGGTGGTTCGAGTCTCGGCTCTGCCATGTTTCTATGTGTCGAAGGTTTATCTGGGCTCCTCATCGCCGATCCCGCTGTTAACGCAGCGCCTTGAAAAAGCCCAGAGGAAGAGTGAGCCGAGCTCCGAAGTCGGCAGCAGAGACCAGCAAGAGGACGCATGAAAGCGAGAGCGAATGGAAGAGTGGATGTGCGCGAGCATGAAAGTCGCCCAGAGCATGCAAAAAGCAAAGAAACTGAACTTTACGAATGCATTGTCGTGGCGCACAAGGCCTAAACATGCGTTAAGCGCCACTGTCGTTGTTGTGTGATTATAATAATAATAATAACATGTAGGTGTAGCGACGCAAGTCAATGACGGGCGAATGTCTCAAAGCCGGACTATGATGGGATCACATTTATTGATCATGGACGTTTTAGTAGCCTACTAGCCAACAAAAACGGTATTCAGGGGAATACGTATGTAAAGTATATACTAATAAGGCCAATGTTTAATTCAGAGTATTAATAATATATTTTGATTATATAGCGGACAAGAGGTACCAAAATAACAACATGTAACGAAGTAATTGTACCAACGGGCACGTCCGAACATGTTTAATTATTAATTACGTGGCCTTCATTTTCCAAGAGAACAGCTGACTCAGCGCTACTGGTAAATCTGATTACGTGGGCTGCGAGGATAAAAAGTTTATAGCGACATATATATTCAATTACCAGCTATTAATTCATGCATTAAACAAATCTTTCCTGACCATCGAAATCACGCGACGGGGTTCTTGGGGGAGAAGTCCCAGAAGTTTGATTTATCACGCTATGGGTGCGCAAGACGTCTTTTAGGGGGGCTGACGACGTGCTGTTACGGCCCCCCTTCTTACCCATCGTCTATATTATAGTCCTTACAATTTGGGGGGGGGCGGCGCTAGAGCACCATAATGTTTGAAAGGGGACGATGGAGGAAAAAAGGTTAAAAACCACTGATCTACAGTATTAGCTGCTTCGACATTATGCAATTGGTATGATACTGTTGCGTTTCAAGAGGACATTGACATGGCACATTCCGAGATGAAAACACTCGCATTCCTAATGTACCTGAAAGAGAACAGCAGAGGTCACATTATATGCGATATATATGCATTATATTTTCGTTTTCTTTAAAAATTATATTTTATTGGTTTTGCTCCGTTACTACTCTGTTGTTGCATATATTACAAACTTCATTTTGTCAACAGTAATTTATTACCATGCATTAGATGTGTATTGTGGTGGATTTTATTCTCTAATTCGGAGAGATGTTGGGGTTCCGCGAATGCCGGCATATTAGCGAAAGTGTTCCACAGGATAGTAAAGGTTAGGAACCATAGATTTATCAATTTAATGACTGTAAGAAAAGAACAGTGTGAAAAAAACAGTGATAAAAATCAAAGGTGGATCGACCGTTTACCGCGCAACGATCGATTTTGTCCACAGTGTATTGGAGAAGTGTTCTCAAATGTAATTATTTATCAAGGCGCTACATGAATATGTTGCATAATTTCTGGAATGCCCAAGTGTAGTGAATGTTTATAATGTGCATGCCGTATTCGTAAAGCCATGTGCAAAAACATTTTTCATGAAACGCTTATGAATGGAAAAATATAAGTGAATGCAAAGACATATAGATCATTCTGTGATCACTATGAAACTATTACCTTCAATTTTCAATGTTAAGGATTTTACCTGGCCCAGAAGCCACTGATTCAAGTGCGTGACCGTAAATATGGCTTCGGATATGACAACACCTTGCACGTTAATGTCATGAGATACCTAACCTAGTGGCGAGATGGCCTTCGATCAGGTGATCGTGCCGAGAAAATAATTCTGCAAATATAGGCACAACTTCGCCGGGGTGGCGAGATAGCGCAGTGGTGTAATCCGCGGCTGCAACACGAATGGGTTGCGGGTTGGAGTCCGACCGAGTTCGACATCAGAATTCCTATACCCAACTGTTGGAGGTTTATCTCGGCTCCTCCTCGCGAAAGCGATGTCTTACAAAAAGCCTAGAAGTGGGCCGCGCTATAGGTCGGCAGTTACGGAATACAAATGAGGAATATCGGCGTGTTGTAAATGACCATAGTAGTCGACCAACACCATGGATACCGCAAAAACAAAAACTTCTCCAGTAGTTGATATTTTACTCACTCGAATAGCTTCGCTAATAAATCTATAACGAAGATGGTGGTCCTTTATGGTCTTTCGCGAAAATTTTCCGTGATTTGGATCAAACGTCATTGAAATGTAATGAGCCATTGCATAAGCGTTGTTCTTATCAGAATCGCGTATTACTAAATCCACTGTTCCCCTTGTGGCTGCATCGTGTGCGGCGGCCATTACAAACTTCATCTGGTTGCTTCCAATATTCTCATTGCGGGAATGGTGTGCGCCGAAGTAGTCTATCGCATCAACAAGAATTTCTATAGCGGACATTGTTTCGTTCTCTTTGATTTGACCTGCCAGGTGTATCAGCAGAGCCGGCGTCTTGCACATGTCTTTTATATATGGATAAGAATACAGAATTAGACCAACACGTTGCCGCTCGCCAATGAGTCGTACGAGGATATCCATCACGTCCTTTTTGTCGAAGCCCACGATGTTGACGATTTGTACGGTCATGACATTTGGATATTTACGAAGCCATTGTGGCGTCGTAGTACAGATTACCCACATCCCTTTGTAGATGTTGCACCGAAGAAGGTTAATTATTATGGAAAGGGGGTGTTCTGGTTCGTCTATTCTTATCTTTGCTGCTATATTTGAGTCACTCTCGTCTACGTCAATGTCGTCAATAACGACTACAACTTGAGTTGGATTATCAGCTATCCATTTCTCTAAGGTTTTTGATGTTTCTTCAGTTTTTAAAATATTGTGGAATTGATCCCTAAACAACAGATCAAATGCTCGGTATTTCCTTTTCCAGTTAATGTCATCTCGTTTAATGAACACGGTAAGTTTGATATCTGAGGGTCCGACAATTTCACCTCTCATAGCTCGATTCGCATACTTTATTGCAGTGGTAGTCTTCCCGTACCCTGGCCCGCCTACCAGTAGCACCGTTGTTGAGGTTTGGTCATTCGGACATTGATGTACCGTCTCCAGCGACACTGCGTTGTGTACCTCCCTTTCTTCCTCACTAGCCTTATTCGCACTATTTTTCCTCCATTTCCCAAATGCCAAGCGTCGATAACCGATGTCGTACTCATTCTTAAGTAGTGTGAGATCGATTTGTGAATGGTCGTTTTGCTCCTTTAGGTTTTCAACTTTCTTTTTCGTCTCTTCGTTAATCTTATGCCCGATACCTGTTGTGACATTTGACTTAAATCTGTGAACATGGATAGCGTAACGGTGGACAAATCACGGTCTTCAAGTGAGTTAACATAATATGGAAATATAACATGGTGCACGAAGTTGTCGAATTTTATTTCTCGTGTATGTGATATGGTAACGACGACCATCACTTAATTTCGGCACTGCATAATAAATTATTTGCAGCTGCGCTATAGCCTACTGCAGTAATTGGCATAGATTGTATAAAACGTACTGTAGTTATACCTTAATTAAGGTTAGTTGTATATCGTTTGTAATATATTGAGCAATTTTAATTTTTCTGCTAAGCTTATCTGCACCAATCTGTCCTAGGAGATACACGCAATTGTACGTTATTAAAAGCTTATATGAAGCTGGCATGACCTTGTATGATGTCATTGTCGATTGTTACTGCATGGTTCGTAATTGTGTCACTATATTCATTGATATTGTGTTAAGACCAACGACGTAGCCTACTGGTCATTGTCCCGTAATGTAATGATGGGAATTGCGAGCCTTTTTCGAATCAAGAGGAGAAATGTTCTAAATAAGCATAGAAATGTCAGAATAAACCTGAGTCTTGTACGTGCAATATTGACTTTTATTTCATATCTGAGAATAAAGTGGTTGTCTGCGTTCTTCGGTGTCGGAATTGATCGGAATCCTACAATCACAATTAGACCCGGTTTTACAACAACCCATATTCAAAAGTGTCAAAGTCCGTATATCCACAGATTATAATCAAGAAGACGACACTGCCTCACTTGCCTCCTCTGACCCTAATCACTGACGTATCACACCTTACACTGAACATATGTACTGCTGTATAGTGACAATGTTTATCTCCAATAAGCTTCCCCTACGCATGTGATCATGGGTCCGTGCATTTAAGACGAACACAAAGACGCACATATTATCTCGTATACCTGATGAAAGTCTCAAATTTTGTATGAATCTTAACCTCGCTAATTAATCAACCAGGACTATAAAGCCATCAGTAAGACCATGCAACAGCAAAAAACGCATTAACTGCATGTAAAAGCTGCTACTGTTAATTTTACTGTTGTCTATATCTGTTGGAAATGTTAATTGTCTTACGCTTCGAGAAATATGAAATGGTTATCCTTCAAATAAGATGTTACTTGCATAAGATAGATTTGACTCAAGTTTCGCATGATCCAATACCGCAACCAGCATGATTGTTTCGAGTTTTACAGAGATAATGTGGAGCACCCGATGAATACCATGTAGTGAGTTCGAATTTTGAATTGGTGCTACCATGACGTCATGAACTTTCAATGTTAAATGGATTTTCGAACGTGACGTAACCATTAATTGACATGCATGACTCTTTCGTAGTTAAAATAGAAAATATAGAGCAAATGTGGCTCTTCCGAGGAGAAAGGTTCGCTACCCTTGCCATACGGACTACAGTGGCGCCACTCCGTTGCAAAGATTACTTCTATCGCAATTTACAGTCTCACATACTATTTTCGTGTATCTGGACAGGGAAATATTCGCCTTGTATGTTACCTTTGATCTCCGGAGGCGCGTTCCAATTATCAGGTGAGTCGGCCATTTGTCTTCCCGTTGGTGATTCTGTTTTTATCGGTTGTGTGTCAAAGGTTATGCATTGCAAAGGATGAATAGAGTATTACTACCTGGATTGTCCGCATATTCGATTTGACGCCTAGGGCACGGCGGAGGAACTGGACATGCGGTGTCATTCACTGGAACATATTCATGTTTGGATTAGCCATTTAAACATTTAAATCGTCATTTATTAACAAAAAAGTGCTATAATGCTTTGTTTTAGTTGCCAAGCGGTGTCGTTTTTGATAGAGGGTGACTTCTACTCTGCCGTACTACTGCTTAAACCAGGGGTTCCCGAATTTTTTATTATCTTGGTCAAGTATCCGATTTGTAGATGTTCCAGGGCCCACTTCTAAGGTTGGTAAACTGATCACTAAAATGGGTCAGCACCTCCACGACCCCCACCCAAATGTCAAACGACGCCCCTGTTGAAACCACTGCTGGTATATAGTGTAAATGACGATGACATTGTACTGAGTACAATCTTAAGAACCTGAAGATAGAAGGAAGGTGTTGGAGTTGTCTGTGATCAGGGCATGGTAAAGTATGATCTGTAATACAAAATTTCAATACTCCATACCCGCCTCCATCATTCTATATCATACTGTCAATTTACCATACCATTGTAATATTCTCCCATACAAAATTTGATTCTTTTTCCACACTTTCGCATTTGCCCAACCTCTCAGAGATAATATTCCATTTTGATGTTTTGAAAATGTCCGGCATTTATTTTCCAGGTATTTTGGATGTAATTATCAATTTAAAATGATGATACACCAATTTTATCCCAAATTTATTTGTGTCATATATCAGAGATGGATAGGTTGCCTAATCCTCGAAGACGAAACGTAAGATATATGCGATATTAGTTGGGAATCACAGCAAAAGCTCATGACATGTAAGATAAATGTGACAACGCACGGGTAGCAGTAACATGGAGGGAGGTGTTATCTACAAAATAACATAAAGCAAATCTATTGTTCCATTAGAACAGACCTGGGAAAAGTGCGACCCACGGGCCGAATGCGGCCCGAGAAATGTTGCTTGGTATTCTAAACATAAAACTTTCTTTGAGGATGACTAAAACCATAGGATGTATCAACTGAACAGGAAATTCGGTAACTTTGAATCCAGCTCATTAATATGCCACGATAAAAATGCGTACGTTCCGCGCTTGCGTAATCCAGATTCAAAATAAATGCAATGTGGCAATGTCTTACTAGCAATTGAAGTCACAACAAATCACTCTTTCCATATAGTTTAGTTTAAATCTTCATCGTTGCAATTGTTACTTTGCGCAATATACGGTATGTATTAAAATTGCTAAGTGATACGTTTCCAAATCTCTAATTCGGAAAACTGGTCAATCGGTGCTCGCGGTTACTGAATCATCAATTCAATCACCCATAAAGTATTAACGGCATGCCAAAAAAGGAAGCCGAAAACTGAAATTCAAACAAGGCATAGACTTAAGAGTACTAAATATTTGTATACTTAAGTCAGGGGTGAACCCGTCCTTTTAGTTTTTGCCGAGCATCGCGCAGAGATTAAGGATTTTAAATAAAGTCGGTCTTGTTATAAAAACACGAAACATTCGGTCAAGGGAGGGCAAAGTTTAAAAAAAAAACGCTGGCTTCGCTCAACATCGAGGCTATTTAAGCTGGAAGGAAGCGACCAAGAAAATGCTTTGTACCATTGCATATACATTTCAGTGCAGTGGTCCTCGAAATGCATGGGGGCTTGAAAGCATCAGACGGGGGCGCGAAGCGGAAGTACATTGAATTTATTCCCCAGCCTATTGTTATTGCTTCGTGTATTGTCCCACAACAGCCAGAACCATCCATACCATCCAACTAGCCGTTGGGTTTGCTAGCATTCTGGTTGCACTTTTTAATATTTTGCGGTATCATGATAAGGAGGGCGCGAACTATTTCACCGTCATAAAGGGGGGCGTTCCTACAAAAGTTTGAGAACCACTGTTTCGAATCATGACGGCAAATAGATATATTGTTAATTATACGTCACTTTCTTATTACCTAACATCGACACATTCACTGAGCCGCATTTATTAACAATTTAATTTAGAAAAAAGATTAAAAAATACTGGAGAATACAGCTAAAATTTTTCACTCGGCCAACCAACATATTTTCCACTTTTAATTTGTCCCGCGGAGTAAAATAATTGCCCACCCCTGCATTAGAATATATATCTTAAAATACAATTTTACGTCGGGGATTATTCGACATCGGATAAAAATTCAGATTCATCCGCTAATATGTAGGTCAGACTCATTAGCTTTATTAACAAAAATCGGAGTATCCACTCTTCCACTCATTTATCGGAGATAATCAGATTTATTGAAGTTGCAATGGGTGTTGGAGGCCGCCATGGCGTTACATCGCTCGAAGACAAGCTACATATATTTGAATTACAATGGTGCTTCTGTCAACTATAGATGTTCTGTGATGATCATCCGAAAGATGCGCAGGAGATGACTTCCAAGCACATCAGATTGACATTATTATTCATGTAACTGCTACATTCACAGTGTCTACGATTCAGTTTACGGGGTGGAAATTTCGATAAGCGAAATGTAAGCTGTAACGATGTAACGCAACAGCGGTCGAAGATCGTTCGTTGTTTTTATGATATTCAGATTTTATTTAATATTATATCCCTTCATGTGCGAGTTGCACAACTTTTTTTCTTCAAATGCATTGTATCTTCTGCAGGTCATGGCGATGGAGATTTCCCCACCATAGTCCACCATGCCGAAATTTCATTCCATACTATACGATAGTTTCATATCATAACATGCCCTGTCTGTGATGAAGCAATTTACTCCAGCGTTCAGGAAATACGATTATCCTGACAATTTATTACGTTAACACTATCTGCAATACAGCTGAACTGTACAGTTGTCACGTTCACCACATGATCTTTCAGATATCCCACCTATTAATTGGAAATCTGTTGCTTGGGCTCGTCGATGGTATGTCATTGTCTGACTCGCTGTGCTGCGGCGCTCCGATTGTTCGAAACATTGGCAATTTCCAAATTTGAGGACGATGTATGTGGGCTCTAGCGCCCTAGACACATTATAATTTATCTTTTTAGAACCAATGCGACAGTAGCTTTCGCATAAGTCCATTTCTGCTAAATGTTGTACTCATAGTATAGCTATAGAATTATCATATATGTTTGCGAAACGACCAGCAATTATTGTGGTTATTTGGTTGAACAGACGGGAAGTTACGTGTTCACCTAAATCCGTTAGGTTAGTAATCTATACTCTACCCCAGTGCTTTTCAACATGTGGGACGGTACGCACTTGTGCGCATGAAAATCCTGATGAGAGCGGATGAAAATCGTAAATAATTATCAATTTTTATGACGTGGAATAATGCAAATAAACCTATAATAAAAATAATATAATGATATAATAATTTATGGAGGACCGAGTATAACAATATATCATTACTACACCAGGGCGCTGTACATAAAAGGCAATAAAGTATAAAAGTAAAAGATGTGTATAAAAGACGGAGTACATAATTGTAGGGCGGAATGAACACTACTCTACTTCGAACCTAATGGGAAATTCAAGTACAGTGACTCCCTAACTTATGTAGTTGCGAAGCAAATGTAAAACCTTGTTTGACTTACGACGCACCACTATTAATCGTAGCTTTGACAAATAACTTTGTCTCTCACAAGATGTAGTGAATTAATATTTGTATAACGTCAAATTGACTTTCTGCTTTCTCTCGCTGAACAATCGTCATATTTTCGTAATAACATTTCGATTACCGCGAGTCATGGGGGTTTTAGTAAATATCATTATTATAGACTCACATTTGCAAGTTACTGCAACGCAAATTTTTCCCTTCAAGGATTAATAAAGTATGAGTCGCAAAGGGAAAAATTTTCGGATCGACACGGTGCCAGATCGATCTGTTAATAGGTATGCGATATTTGCTGAATTTATAGCAAGGACATTCTGCTATAGTTTTTATATATACAAAGTCAGTGTGTTGAGTACTATTATAGCCAATAGGCAAGACACGCATAATACATGGCTTGATCATGAGAATGTACCGATCGTTGGTTTGAATTCATGATAAGATTTGTCCGACTGGTTTGTCTTTAAAACATAGTCGAAGACCGTTAGGCTGAACTACTGCAGGGATGTGCAACGGGCGGATTCGGGCCTATGAGACGCATTCATTTTGAGCCCAACCCCTTCTGCGTTTTCGCACACGGAGACGTTAAGTTTTGGGCGGGCAACATACCGCTGATAAAATGTGGCGCCTAAAACATCAGCGGCGAAAAAACAATGGCCAGAAATGACCGTCGCTGGATGGTCATAATTTCGATATGGATATGCTCCGTTGTAGAAATTGTCGACACCGAATAGTCCTGTTCTTGCGATCTGAGTACACAGTAGTACAAATTTGACGCCCAAAGGAATTTAATTACCCTAATTTGCAATCGCGTGCGCCAGACATGTTTCGTAGAACTGTGTTGTGTACAATAGTGATGTGCGCGTTCTTTATGTCATACAATTTCAATGTCATACAATTTTTCATTGTTATGGAGATTGGGATTTGGACGCAACAATGTTGTCTGGCGAAACGAGAGAGTGGCTCAGGACGCAACAATGCTGTCTGGCTAAACGAGATTGTAGCTCAAGAGAAAAAGAGCCAGACAGCATTGTTGAGTCCCAATGCCAATCTCCATAACAATGAAAAATTCGAGGCTGATTGTGGGAGTTCCAGGGCCACGAGCGGAATCAAATTTATATTTTCGTAATCAGTGCAGAGTCAGCTTTCGATTGTTACCCGTTTTACCAAATTTAATGCTCGGCAAGCCGGTCAAAAATGACCGTCAAATTGCCTGTAGCCAAATGGAAATTGTGACGTGATCAATTTCACTGAGGCGTGAGATTTGCCTGTGTCGACACCATATAGGACACTTTGATTTCAGCCAATAACCATTTTTCACACCCGTAAAATTCGCTGCAGTTCGGATAGGAGAGCTGAACAGTTCGTAAGATCTAGCCATCAAAACACTAGTAGTGGCTCAACAGCAGCAGCTGTTGGCTGACAACACTGAAGTTGTGCGTACACTGCTGGTGACACATCGTGTTGCTTCATTCTGACATTGTTGTCTACATCAGTGGTTCTCAACCGCCGGTCCGCGGACCGGTGCCGGTCCGCGACGACCTTCCTGCCGGTCCGCCATGTATCTTACAATTTTATACCTTGATTTCAAGATGCTACAAGTACGAGCTGACTCGCCAAACCGCGCAGTTTGCACGATCATTCGTTTTCGATATATTCATTTCGTGCAGAACGGTAACTACCGCACCCAAACCCCCCTTCTGAAGGAGGCCCAAAGTGATTTCGTGAATGAACATAAATTATAGAGTATTTCTTTGAAATTTCATCCAACTTTTAAAAAAAATTCGCGCTTCTCCCGATTTAGTGTCACTAAATGCCTTGATTGTTGAGTGTCCTTCCCCCAAGAAATACGCATGATATATAGGAATAAGCATTCCGGCGTCAGCCATTGCCGCGCTGCGACGCACCAACACATGATGAAGTTTAGGCGAACATAGGACTACGAAAAGTGTGCCAAAGATTCGGCAGAGAGAACACCTTGGCCGAAAAGGACTGCCCTTTGTTGCCTTCGATATATATGTGTCACATTGTCCATAGGCACCTAAATGGCTGGCGCAGAATTTTGCTGTCCTGACAATCTGTACCCCACAAGACAAATACCATCCCACAGAGAACAGTTATTTTCCAGTGAAGAAATAGTATTTTGGAATCGTGTGCGCATTCTAGTTTAGTGCGCTTGTGCGATATCAATATCTATTCACTATATATAACAGACAGTACTTCACGAAATAATGACATACAACGAAGTAATTATTCCAACACGCCCGCCGAATATGTTTAATATTGATGACGTGTCGAAAATTTTCCAAGACAACACCTTACTCAGCTCTACCGGAAAATCTGATAATTCTGAGAGGATAAAAAATTAGAGCAATATATACGCAATTAATAATATTATTGACCGATTCGGTCATGAATTTTAAAAAATTTCCGCGCTTGGCGCGATTAGGCTGCTTAAACTCTCTGCATACACGGAGTATAATGAATGTGTTCACCGGTGAAGAAATACATCTAACTGTAGGAGGAATAAGACCAATGTTTTTTTGGGGGGGATTGGCTGAAAAAGTGGTTTTGCGACCCCGGTTTTGTGGATGGCCAGGTGTAGCTGTAGTCAGGTGTTTTCCTGCGGCGCATTGTATCCGTAGTAGCAAGAGTAGCATACGTCTGGTGTTGTGGGCAATGAGCATTGAGCAAGGTAGCACGAAAAAGTGCTTGGATCGATTCCGAAACACTTCTTCTCTCGATATTGTCGAAGAGAAGAATATTAATCCAGTTGGCGTCGTCGGTTACATCCATGGCCTACGGCGCGAAAGACTGTAAAAGACTCTCGGCGGTAACACGTGTATCTGCGCAAGGCAATTTTACTTCGACTCAGCAAACTCACTACCGTACAATCACATGGATGCCATCAAGATCATCATTAATTTCGATCAAAATCCTCAAAATGTCACTCTCTAGCACCATATACTTGCAAAAAAACGGCAGTATACTTTACCTTTTCGGTTGATTTCAATTTTTGAAAGTCCCCCGGTCCGTCAAGTATTTTTCTAAATTTTACCGGTCCGCGAGGTGAAAAAGGTTGAGAACCACTGGTCTACATCACAATTTTTCCTAATGCGTTCCTTGAAATAACAACCAACGCCAACACAGTCTTGCTTGAATTTGGATATTGCGGTGGGTTGAGCATAATACCATGTCAACTTATTCGTTTCATTTGAACGTTTATGATTCACAATGAACAGACAATGGGTCGTCTTCAACGGTAGGCACATAATGTAGGCTACAATAAGTCACATGTCAAATGATAAGTTCACAGACAGTCAAATATCTACGATATAAACGAAATGCAGGTTGTCAAAGAATTTCATTTTTTGACAAATTTTGACGTATTTTTGAAATGTCAAAAAACGTCGCCCACTAATTATAATTCATAACTGAGATTACGCACCGTATGGAACCTTGGCGAAAACACGGTAACGTGACTGCATATCAAACATGATTAGGGTTGCATTGGGGTAACGTTGAAATACGGGTTATTTTTGAGGTTATAAAGTTCCATGCGACAGTGACCCATGCAGAGGTGTCTCCTTCCAAACTGTCGATTGTCATTGTACCACATATTCTCAAGTAACGGTCAACCGCTACTTGAATGAAAAGCCGGTACATCCTCCCGTTTTTTTTTTTCAGGCGAGCTACCCAGGTGGGTTTCATAGCGCTTAATCTATGTATCAACATACTGATATCTCAGAACACTAATAAAATTGTCTTGACGAGTTATAGGCCCTGATTACATGTTTTATATTTTATCTTCATGGCAAAGTGCCTCAAGCAGACCTCTCCCCGATTCGGACACCGTATTGAAAGAAAGAGCATCATACTCACCTTGACTCGCGGGTGGTGCTTCTTCCTCAGCACCGAAATTATTGTAAACGATCTTGTTTACATTGATCTGATCTCCGGTCACAACGTTAACAGTGCTATTTGCGAACCGTTGATTGACATTTTCACCTCCAGCCAAAATGGCGGACCCTAAGATACACGTTATTATTGTAATGCATTCTAGATTCCATACATTGCATTTTAATAAAATGATATGATTCTATTATGTTCTTCCATATCTTTCGGCATCTTATACACAAGGAAATGAATGTGTTGTTTCTAAACAACTTTAAAACTGTTTTATATGGACAAAATTAATATGATTTTTACATAGTCAGCGCTCAAATACAAATGCCATTACGTACCGGGTGATAATGATGTAGGCAGTACATCAGCGTCACCAGAATAGTGACCTCCACCATCTTCTGCCATGATATTGATAACCGTGGTACTAATTATCTAGGGTATATCACAATGCTGAAAATACAAATATCAATTATACATTTTATGAATAATCTTTTCTGCGCAACAGGCCAAGACTAGCAGTCCTGAGCATAGAAGATCTGATGGCTATATTCGAGCAACCTGTCAACAGTCACATGTTCCTAATTTTGAATACCCTATATTGTTTGAAAATGATTTGTTCAATAACAAGTTGTATGCATTATACACCATGCGATCAGTTTGTCGGACATGACTAGGCGAAAGTGCGATAAATAAGATCGAAGTACTAGACTGGGCAAATGCATGGATTAGTGATGTACCGTCTCATCCCTGCCTAAATATGAGAATCCCATGAACAAATACTTGCTAGCAGCAGCACCCACCATCTGACATTTTAGCAGCATTTTTCTGGCTGATTGGCCATGAAATAAATGAAAACAAAATTTATTTTTATTGTGTCTACACCTTTTCGATCTTTATGTCTATAGAAAGTTTAAGATCTCCATAAACCAGTGCCTCAAGGCGGCTCTACTAAATATAGGTAACTCGGTCGTCATATCCATTCCATTTACAAGAGCACCCCCCTACCCCCCCCCCAAAAAAAAAAAAAAATCCATTTCGTAGACTAGAGCAAAGGCACACAAAGGCCTTGTATAACCCTAGTATAATAATTCGGTCAATAAAGATGTTGGCTTATTGCAGTGGTACGTGCCATTTGCCATTTCCAGAGTAACAAACACGCTGAGCTCAGAAATAGTACATATCTGAATATTACAGAGACTTGATGACCCGGAAAGAAGATGCATTGCCTTCTATTACAAAGATGTTGCTAACACAGTTAGACCAGTCCGGCATTGACAACGTTCAGTTGTCGCAAATGACTTTTATAAGTTTGGCAGATACATAACCAGTGTCTAGAACAGGGGTGGGCAAAGTACGGCCCATCGAAATCATCGAGAAACGTGATAGAAATATTGATAAAAATGTGCAGTAAAAAATCAAATTATTAGAGCGACTTTTTAAATACAGTTTATCATGAAATTTATTAGGTTCATGCCTGTGTTTGGTAGATTCGTCCTCTATATGCGCAGTTAATTACAAATCATTCATAACTTCGGTCTCCACTCATCCATAATGAGTATGATCCAAAGCAATACAAAAGCGGAAGGTTGAAGATGAATGATGCTGCAATCAATAAAGAATCAACTTATAGGTGGGTCTACTTCTGTTCCGGCGTCGATAGTAACACAATTACTATTACTTGTCACAATATGACATTATTATAATGAATTCGTTGCAGCAATTCAAAACACCAGAACAACGGAATTATGTTTGAGACAATAGTTAATTATTTTGATTCGTCCTCACAAAAGAACGGGAAAAAGGCAAGTTAAATACAGTGAGCCCTATACTGAAACTCACTTAAAGGTAACATGTTGGTGCCAAATTGTGTGTTCCTAAGTTTGGCCAGACGCAGAATCAACATATCTATAAGCCGATCGTTACTCACATATTCAAATTTCCATCCTATCCGAAAAATCAGCCCAACGTTTTTACATCCCTTATTTTGACGAATTGATTCAGGAAGGCCATAGTTTATCAAATTTCGGTAATGTTTCTGATGCGTGTGCGTGGCTGGAGCATTAACAATGTGCCGACCTTTGTATTGGTCTGAATCCACCATTAAATTTGTCCGACCATGGCTTCTCTGAAAAAACGCAGTCGGGGAGCGTTAGGATGCTTTAGTGTAGGGGTGTGCAATGATCGGGTCCTGGACTATGAGAGAGAGAGAGAGAGAGAGAGAGAGAGAGATAGAGGACTTGCGAGGCCAACCCCTACCGCGCCAGGACACATTATGTGTTGACCAGCATAGCGATAGTTGAAGCATCGATGGCAAAAATTGCCGGCGATAAAACCAAAATTACCGTCGCTGGTTGGCAAATACATTTTAGATACTGATATGTCCGATCGTTGAAATGGTTAGTACCGAATAGTCTGAGTAGAAAGTCAATACAAATGTGACTCGTGGTCAAATAACACACTCTAATAATTTGAAATCGCGTGAGTCAGACATGTTCCAATAGCTGCGTTGCGTACGACTGCTGTCTGTGCGTTCTCGATATCGTATACATGCCTTTAAATGTAGCATATAGTTATTTAAAAATGCAAACGATTTGATGTGTGACGCTTGGATGGCGAGATGCCACTAAAACTAGCATTTGAGTCGCGGTCAGAATGGTTAAAGAACCACTTCTTTTTATATTAGAATAAAAGCATGCGTTATGGCTTATAATTACGATTTTACTATAGTGCGGCCCGCAAACCAATTCAGATGTTGAATGCGGCCCACTAGCTGAAAAGTTTGCCCACCCCTGGTCTATAATATGAAATTGCGATGCATTGCGGTATAACAACTGTTATACGTCAAAAAGCTAGGCATGTGGTAGTATTTGGTCAGGGGTGGGCAAATTTTTTGTTGTACACGGCCGCATTTGGAATACTTCGACAGCATAATGCCGTCAGCCATCGGTGGGCTGACTAAAAAAGATCATTTTGCCGATCGAATCCCGAAATACCCGTTCCGAGGTCCGGTTTAATTGGGTTTACCAAGTCAACCATGCCCCATTCCCCCTTGCTAGCACCAAAATCCCCATTTCACGTCAAGGATGTAATTTTTATACAATCCCCTGACATGAAGGGGGACTAATTACTAACAACGAGGACAATTTGCTGCCTTCGAATGACATTTTAGCTTTCTTTAAAAACGAGGTAAATTCCTCCGAAAGTGGACGTATGTCGTATGGTATCCTCACCGCAAATTCTTCATTGCTTGATAGCTAGTAATCATATCATGTCTAATAAATATCAAACCCATTTTGGAACGAATTTAGTTCATGAAAGTCTGTAACATTGAAATAAGTGACTTCCTTGATGTTGAATAGGCTTTTCGAAGTACAGAACTTCAATATTGCAGCAAACAAACGTTCATATTGTTAAATTTATTACACTGGAAGCTTTTCGACTGGCTCTCTTCAGCAGTGATTTTGCATACGAGAAGACAAACTTGCAAAATTGGAAACCTCACGCGACACCATAAGTTTTAGTTGTCAGTCCGGTTTCCGTTCCGCAAGCCAGTTCGGTACTCGTTTTTCAGGTGTTGTGTTGTATGTGCATGGGGTTAATGGTGCTTAACTACTCAGGTCTTGTGCACCAGACCACGTCGAAAATAAGATATCCGCAAATAATTAGATTAATCGGGTAGCCAATACGAATTCAATGACAGTCTGAATTGTATATGGACTGGATAATAGGGCCCGTACTGTCATGTCGACATGGTTCCGTCTAGCTGCACTCTTCAAATATTGTCTCTGAGAAGCATATACTGGGCACACAAGCAGAAAGTGTTCGATCATCTCTTCGGCCTTGCACGTGTGGCACAGGCCATCTTCGTGGCACTTTAAACGATGAAGATGAGAATTAAACCGCCAATGTCCCGATTTCAACCTCAATATAATGGAGAAGTGCCTTCGTGAAAAATTCAGCGGCGAAGGAATATCTGCGATGGCTGCTTGTATTTTGTGATATGCGGACCCGTCATATATGACGAGTTGAAGTCTTCAATCCATTTCTCGCGGCATATGGATGCTATGAACGTTTTCACTTCTGAATTAGACAGTTCGACCAGTTCTTCACTGTCATCTGCGTAATCCGTGGATGCAGCCGCTCTTGCTAGTTCGTCAGCCGTTTCATTTTGTCCAATTCCCATGTGGCCAGGGATTCATATCAAATTTGTCTTCACTCCTTTTCTTTCGAGATCTGCGATAACATAATAATATCATATATTAGTTTGTTATTAGTAGAACCGGGGGTAATGGCTGTAAGGGCACTTTGACTGTCCGATAGGATGGCAAGTTTTTGAGATCCTAGATTTTCTTTTGCCCAGGTTAACCCACGCAGAATTGCAACTAATTCGGATGAGAATACTGATGAATATTTACTGAGAGATTCGCTGTGAGAAAACGGAATTTCTTCGACTACGAAGGCTGCACCACATCGATGAATAGTTTTCGACCCATCGATATATATTTTGACATGGTTCGAGTACGTTTCTGTGATGTAACGATTACACTTTGACTTAGCAATTGTGGGTAGGTCAGACTTTACATTTCTTGATTTTAGGTGCAAATCTATTCGACAACATATTTCCTGCCATGGCGGGAAACGAACTACTTCATGGTTCTGTAGATTAATTTGCATGAGCTTCGCATTTTTAATTTTCATATTAAAGGTCATAAATAACGTCGAGTCCGGGAAGATTTCGTGCCAAGAATCCTCAAAGACTGTTGCGCACGGGTGGTTCGGCGATGACGCTATAACAGTTCGATAATTATAGCACGCTTGCAGATAACTCAATGGTATGGGTGGTTAGGCGCAGGAATGTTGAAGAGCGAAGGATGGAGTACTCTTCATTGCCCCGTTGCATATCCGTAGAGCGGTATTCTGAATTTTTTGGATGCAATTCATAACATATAAAGGTGAAAACAAATACGCCTCGAACCGTACTCAATTACCGATCGGATCATAGATCTGTAGACCGCTAGCAAGCAAGGTGTGGAGGCACCCCATGTTGTACCACTGAGCATTCGTAGTAAGTTCATTCTTTTTAGGCAATTTTCAACAACAGCATCTTTGTGCAAACGATAACTCAGTTTAGAATCGAAAATAATTCAAAAGTATTTACAACTTTTCTTCATTGGCAGTTCTGTCATACCTATTGAAAATTGGACAGGTGGCAGTTTTCTGCGTTTTGTGAATATAATTGCGGCAGACTTCTTGACATTGACCCTCAAACCCCATTTTTCACACCATTGATACAGGTTGTTTAAAGAATTCTGCAATTTGGACGAGATTGTCATTACATCTAAGCCAGTTTCCCATAGGCAAGCGTCATCCGCAAATAGATTGATACTCGTATCGATTTCATCGGGGAGGTCATTCATCATAACAGTAAAAATTATCGGACTGAGAACACTGCCTTGTGGAATCCCATTATCTAAGGAAAATGAATCGGATAAGCTGTCACCTACCCGAACTTGGAAAGTACGGTTACAGATGAATGAGTAAATCCATCTCAGCATGTTGGCTGAAATGTCCAGTTTGTGGAGCTTGGAGATAACGCCTTCTCTCCAAACGGTGTCATAAGCTTTTTCTAAGTCTAGAAAAGCTCCAACTGTAGATCGTTTGTTCCAGATGCCTTTGTAGATATCGTCATGCAGGGCTAAAATACAATCTGTGGTTGAGCGTTTAGTCCTATAGCCGCATTGAACTGGCGAAATTTGTTTTGTACTCTCTAACCACCAACGTAGTCTATTAGATATCATCCTTTCCATAATTTTACACATATTGCTTGTTAGGGATATTGGGCGATAGGAGTCCGGATGACTAGGTTTTTTGTTTCCTTTTAGTAATGGTATAACTGTTGAGTGACGCCAGCTGGCAGGTCAATTTCCATTACTCCATGTAGCATTGAACGATGAAAGCATGCGACGGAGACAAAATTGGTCCAGATTGTTGATCATGATCATCTGATAACATACGCCGTCAGGTCCAGGAGATGCACTTTTCTTCGCCTTCAGCGCTTTCTTCAATTTCTTTATTGTGAAGGGATTATTCATGTCTGAAGCTTGATCGGTTTGTACCAATAGAAGCGTTTCTCTTTCGAATGCTTCCCGTCTGGCCACCGATTCAGGATCGACGTTATCATCGCTACTGAATGAGATGAATCTACACGCTAATGCATTTGCTTTGTCCTTATTGCTTGTAAGTATGTGATTTCCAGATGTAAGACTACTTACTAATCGTATTCCATGATCTGGATCCGGACATCGATCGGACGACTCTCCAGACCTTGGATAATTTGGCTGTACTGTTCAGAGATAAGCAAAATGATTCCCAACAGGACTTTTTAGCGGATTGTATCACTCTTCTAGTTTCCGCTCTCTGCCTTTTGAACGCTACAACAAGGTCAATGTGAAACGAGGTCTTCATTTTTAAGTAAGCAGCTTGTTTCAGACGAATAGCTCGGGCACACACTTCATTCCACCAGGGAATGCAACATTTTCTTTGAGGTTTCGTGATTGTAATACTGATTCGAGCTGCTGCGATTATTGCTTCTGTGATGTCTTGTATTGTCACTCGTTCGTTGTTACACAACAGAGAGAGATTCCGATTAGCAGACCATCGAAATTCAGACCATTTTGCTTTGTGTATAGCCCAATATTCATAATACTGCGCCCCCACATTTGGTGAGATCGAAATATGATTGAAGATCAAAAAAATGGTCACTTCCTAAAAGATGATCCGTGACCACTGTCTCAATCTTGTGTCCTATGTCCTTGGAAGCAATTGTTAAATCAAGCAGTGATGTTGCGCCAGCATCATACGATATGTTTAGTCTTGTTCCTATATTGGTGTTTATGACTACCAAATCTTTGTCGTCTAATACCTCATACAGATGTTTTCCATACCGATTACCATTCTTGGCACCCCAGAAGGAGTGGTGTGCATTGAAGTCGCCCACCGCTACGAATTTAGAATCGCATAAAGAAAAACACTTTTTCGTAAGCTGCAGAGAGACTGCTTTATTCGGTGGTATTTAGATATTCCTGATGGCGATTTCATCCAACTTTATGAGTTGCACCTCTATCGGGAAAATATTGTGAACTTCGATTTCCCGGTAACTTATATTTTCTTTCACGAACAAGCAAACTCCTCCGCCGTGGATGTTGCGATCTTTACGTATTAAATTATACTCAGGAATTTTTGGAACATATTGGCTAATCAAGTGCGATTCCTGTAAGGCTATGATCTCTGGCTTTTCCAACATACAATTTTCAAGAAAATGTTTCAATTCGTTGAGTTTACGATACAAGCCTCGACAGTTCCATTGGACTATATTGAAGGTGTCGGTGTATGCTCGAGGACATTATTGTCACCATGATCATGATGATGTGCGGACTGGTCGTTGCAGTGGCGGCTCGTGACAATATCGGGTGGTGGGGCAAGGGCCGCAAGCGACTTGTTATCAATATGACGTCACAGTAGCGTTTTTCAACGTTCATGATGGCCACATGAATTTCCCGTAAACAATGATTTTTAACGTAGGTGCCGCGAGAGGTTTGCCGGTGGCGTGACTTGAAGTGCGGTAACAAATGTTTTATTCATTGTTTTTTATTCAAATGATTATTTTACAAAATGTACGCGAACTAAGAATCGTTCCCATGCCACGAATCAATCATCAGGTTATCCTTAGTAGCATGCGTTATGATTTCGTGGTAGAGATTACGCAAGCGCCGAGTAAGACTATACCAAAAATACACAGACCAACTACCTACAAAGAGCATTCGCATGACACCTTGTGGTGTTTTAATCGTTCCATGCTCAGCAATTCTGTAAAGTGCTGCAGCGCCTCCGACCCGATTTGTATATGGATTCTCGTCCCGAAAGCGAGTCAAATCGATTTGCCCTCGTCCGAAAGTGTTTGGTACACGATCCTGATGCGTTACGACCAGGGGATAGGCAATCAAAGCGGTGGCACCCATAAACGTAAAACATTATAAAAAGCCAGCTGTTATCCATGGAAGATTGAGCTGATGCGCGTAGCAATGCAAAAAATGCGCATGCGGGTAAACTTCTTTCATTAAAACTTGTACGCTATGTCGCGATCCGCTCATGACTGCTGCGCCGTCGTAGGTTTGCGCAATAAGTTTCGACTCAACTGAATAGGGCTGTAATGTTTTTTTTAATACGTAAGAAATTCCGACAGCAGTGCGATCGTCAACAGCCACAAAGCTGTGGAATCGTTCGACTGGCATACCAAATTTCGTGAACCGAAAAATCACGACTAGTTGTGACAAACACGTAATGTCAGTTGTTTCGTCAGACTGAATAGATAGAAATTCAGCGTCAACAATCTCGGTAAACAAATGCTGTAGAAAGATGTGATATATCGAATCAAGCACATCATTTTGAATAGTCTTTGAGGTACCCTTAGCTACTGTCGCGGTGTCGAGATGTTCGCGCAAAATGCTATCAATGGAAGCCGTGTATTTAATTAGATCCAAAAATACCCCCCTATTGAGAGAGCATTCCTTCTCATCGTGGCCTCGAAGGGGCAATTCATGAACTCCAATAAATTTAATGGCATCAATCACCCGAGAGAGAACATGCCTATTCTTATCTACAAGCTCATTGTGCTTGCAGACTGATACGCGATAACTTTCATTGAGCTGCGACATTACATTTACTCTGCCAAACAATTTATATTTAACTGCACTAGCCATGTGCACTTGGGATTTTTGGTGCGTTTTCAGACGCTCTGACAAATGCTTCAGATCGCGATAACCAATTTTGTTCCAACAAGAGCCACTGCTTCCGGTACCGGCACTGTCAAATAAAAGACAGTAAAAGCAAAACAAGGCGTTTTTATCCTCGCCATAAGTAAGCCATTCATTTTTATCGAAATGCGCTGAAGAAAAGGCACGAGTGCGCTTTCCTCCGGCGTACGATTGGATCAATGGGCAATTTCTAGGCTGATACGGACCTAGTCGCTTTACCTCTAATTTTTGCTCTAAAGGCAGCTGGCTAAACGGCGTACGGAGCAAAGATTCAACACGATTCATGTTCGCACTTGACCTGACTACTTATCTGCAGAAATGGAAATGACTATAAATCGAGAGATTGCGTATGCCTAACTGGAAAGGTCAACGAGTTCGGACACATACGCAATTGTTATCTCATAGATTGGACAAGGAAATGTCATATTGAATCCAAAACATCATTCTGAAGAACTACGGATAGCAGCCTCGGAAATTCGGTCCCGGTACAGCTTGGGAGATTCTGGCCTTGAGGCACTGGCGTAGCAGCATGTGCTGCCGCCCCTGGCTCTCGCTTAAAATGCCACCCCCCTCTAAGTAGACCGCAGCTAATTTCGACGTATAGATTGATGTTCAAACAATCTTGTCAATAAAAATAAATACAAATAATATGCCGCGTCTCAGCCTCCCCGTCTCAACGTGAATAAGGCCAAAAATATTAAAGACAAGAAATAGCGAACGAATGTATTGTGTAAATAGAAAATCAATAGCAGCCCCAAAACTTAACTTTTCGGGCTTTGCCGAAGCAAAATCAGCGATTATATCCACAAACGCAATATTTTGAACGCAGTCTCTTTCTATAGACCAGTGGTTCTTAAGCGGGGGTCCGCGAAGCATTTTCATGGGGTCCGCGAAGCCTCTAAATTTGTAAAGTCATTGGTAACCTAATTTACTTTTTTTTTAATTGGGAAAAGCATGGGACAGTTTTCGCTTCATAATTACTAAAACTTCAGGACTCACGTGATTAAATTGGTCGTCTGAGATGAAATATCCGACTGTGCAAACTCATTTTATTGTCAACTTACCAATGGCATGCCGATGCAAACATATTGCTGTTTATAAATGTTTTGTTAAGGTTTATGAAAAATTAAATGTTGGAGATAGCAATTTGGATTTGCAGTTGTCAGTCTCAGCAAATTTGAAAACAGTCGTTTGAAATATAAATTCCTGAACTTTTCCCCTGATCTGTCCCAATGAAAGAATTGAAACCGCGCTACGAAATCCTTTTCATCCTGTGATATAACCACTAAATACCTTCAAGATGAGATGTTAGATAGAAATGACTATAAGCTGCGTGGACATGATATGTTCGTTACAAACACACACCAGAAGCTGTCGTCGGAGGCGTTACGCGTTAATATTACATTTGCCACCGATATATCTTTGTGGAAATGGATTTTCGGCACTCGTTCATATCCAATCAAAGACGAGGATTTTCAAGATAATAAATACGGGTGTAAAATTCGTTTCGAAATATTAAAAGTCTACCCATTTTCGACATATGGTGTGATGTTATTTTGAATAAAATTTATTTTCTGGCTGTTTATTACTAGCCTACAATCAATGTTTGCACGAGACAGGTGACGGTTGCACGATAATTAAGCTAATTATGAACGAAAACTTGAGGGGGGCCGCGGGGATCTGCGGCGTTCCAAAAGGGGTTCGCGAAGACAAAAAGGTTGAGAACCACTGCTTCAGACAGAATCGATAGAGCTGGTAGCCGATCATCATTCATGGTAGAACATAAATAGGACTTAATCAGTTTGAGCTTTGAGAAGCTCCTCGCACAGCTCGCAATTGAAACACCAATGGTCAGATAAAGTTCCAGACACGAGCATAAATACGGTATCGAATGAAGTAGCTTTGCATTAACTAACCAACCAACCATTGTTAGGAACAAGCGGCCTTGACGGCTATTTCGGAATGGTTCCATTGTCATGTTAACATATTAATTCGTGTTTTTGGAATTAGCGTGACACTAGCTTTCGATTGAGGCCAGTTTGATTACATTTTAGCTCACGGGACGCCAGCTATAGGACTACTCATTACACTGCTTTTAGCTGGCTGTGTACACTGTGTTAGCCTCATTTTGCCGCCCCCTTGGAGCCTGTCGCCCCTGGCGCAGAGCCAGAACCGCCAGGTGGCTGCTACGCCACTGCCTTGAGGCTGGAGACTGTCACACGACACATACGGCTTACGGTCTATAGTGTCTATATGTCTGCTGCAAAATCGCCTTCGGAAAATATATTACCGAATAAATACGTGGATGAAAGCCGAAAACTTGGTACACTGTTACATGAAATCATCGAGAAGTATAGCCTCATGACCGTTTTCGGTATGGTACACTGTCAAAATTAATACGAACAGATCAACGCCGAATTTTGCGTAATATTTACTGAGGAATCGGCTGATCAAGCGATCAGCTGTTAGCCGCCATCGAAAACGAAACAGCTATCGCGCTTGACAAGGGTTGTAATTGTGAGCAAATGGCCCGAAGGCCACCATTCCACGGTGAAATTGACATTGGAGAATATAAAATAAAACTAAATATTTGAATGCAAACCGAGGATGTTAGTAAACTGTTTCATGATATCATCATCTCATCACCTATCTCAGTATGGAACACAGATACACCGGCTTTTGCGTGAAATCCGCAATGCGTAAGGTAGGCTAAGTGTCAGATCAGCGCACATATCTACCATACTCGAACTTAATAACGAAATTGCTGCCCTAATCATTGAGTGTCAACCTTGAGACTTGGCACAGCGTTCGATACTAAAATCAAGACATACCATGTAAAAGTTCATGACGGATCTAGCTAAGGAGCATCGTTAAAATCAATGGAGACCAATACCGGCTTTGCGTGAAATATGTTTGCGATACATGACCGATCAGCACACACTCGACTTTGGAAACGGAATTACTACCCTAAACTTTGAGTAGAAACCCTGAAACTTAGGACAGTGTTAAATACCACCATCACGACATGACATACCAAGTTTCAAGAATTATCATGGTGTGAAACACCATCAAAATCGACCTGTACCAGCAACGGTCGACTCAACGCATATCACGGTATCCGAGTTCAGATATAGATACGATTGTTACATCACACCTTAGGGGCGAGCAAGCATATTTGCCCCGGTTGCTCGGCCATTTTACGAATAGGAGAGAGTAAAGCAACGTTTCTTAATTGTGCGCAGCTTTGAGAGAATAGATAGTGAAAGCTTGTTATGAGCGCTACCGGGGCAAGCCCCGGCTAGGCATTCACAAAGCGAAAACACAGAAGAGAATTCGATTTTCGCGGAGACTTCGCTATGTATGGGCATTTGCAAGCGAAAGCACAAGAAGAACGCGGGTTTCGCTGTGATCTCGATATATATTGAGCGCTGTGCGTCTATAAATGGTTAAATTGTTATTGAACAGAATTTTAGGTGGGGCAATGCCCCAGTTGCCCAATAGGACGAGCCGCCACTGGGTCGTTGGTTCTCTCGTTACCAGCCGATAGATACAGAGGGTTTCCACTGTTCGATGTTACATTCGACATTTCATAGTTTTGAGTCGCCTTATCACCGAAACAATTCTTTGGCACCGATATTCCTAGATTTTCACCGGCCGATTTTGCAATAATTTCGTCTATGCGTACCTCTTGACCTGCTCCGAAACTGACTATTGTGTTATTGATGACTTCCGCTATGAAATTGAATAATGCTGCCAGCGGGATGGTTACCAGATTGCCAGCAGAACTTGGATGAGGACTGCGCGAACTACTTTCATTGATACCAGCACGATCGTTATCGGAATAACTTTGTTCGCCGCTACCTGCACTACTGACATGGAGTGACTTAGGCAATGGGGGAATTCAGTGGGCGAGAAGGGCTGAAGACTTTCAGTATCCTGATGCTGTGTCTATCTGGCACTCCAATAATTGACCCCCGTTTTAACCATGATTACTTGGATTTTAGCTTCCTGGCGGTATCTCGGACAACCCGTATAACGAGCCGAATGAGAGTCTCCACAATTCACACACCATGGATTATTCTCGCATTTATCAGCGTTACGTCGATTCCCACATTTCGCACAGCGTTGAGCATTGCGGCAATGCTTCGACTTGTGACCAAATCTGTTACAATTATAACATCTCACGGGTGGCGGATTGTAAACCCGTGTTCGAAATTGCATGTATCCAATCCTCACTACAGTGGGCAGAATTATAGACGCGAAACACAGTAAGACCGATTTGTTATACTTAACCACATCATCTGATTTGTACGAGAATCGCCGCACGAATGTGACGGCTAGCGATTCTTTAATCTCGTCGTCGAACATTTCAAGCGGCACATTCGTTATCACTCCTTTAACCTCAGAAGGTCTGACTATATGGCGCTCGGTTTTAACCTCGATTGGTGTCGACGCAGTACCTAAATTATCGCAAGCGAGCAATTTCTTGACCTGATCACTGTTCGCGCATTTGACTAGAATGTCCCCCGAAGGAAGTATTCTAATATCACTGTAGTTGCCACCAAGCACTTTGAACAAAGCTTTATTAATAGTTAATGGATTTCATTGCCGCATAGTTTTTTAACCCATTTGATGATCACCAAAAGATCACCATTACCTCTATTTGAATCTGAAGCCATTTCCTTTGAAGCGGGCCCATTCAACTCCGAATTTGCGGAACGCTTATGCGCTCCGCCACTTCCTGACATTTCACGGTATTACCTTTATATAGCTGTGGTTATTGCTGAATCTATAATCTAGAAGCCGATATGACGATAAACTGCAAACACTTCCCTAAACTTTGACTTGTCTCTGCCTCGTTTTTCAGGTATTTCATTTGCGAGAAGGCTGAGGCGGCGGAAAATAACATTATCCAATTCACGGAAGGCGTTGCACAGACAATTTGAGGTATATGCAGAGGTGGTCAGTAACGATGTACTTCTACATTTTTGAATCACTCGAGTAGTTCGCCGCTACTTGGGTACTTACTCAAGTAGATCTAATTTCACGCTACTTCTACTTCGCAAAATTTTGTGATCCACTTACTGACATTTCACCCTTTGCAGTTTGTCAAGTAGAAGTAGTTTAATCCGTCAATCAGAAAGATAGCCATGGGGGATTTCGGGGATGTTTTTATGGAGTATCAACATATAATTTCTATAAAAGTTGAGTAAAGTCCAGAATTTTTGTCTTTTTTCACAACTACATACTTACTTGAGTAGATTTAAAGTCATCAATTCTAATTCTACTTCAACTAGTTTCAAGCTGCTTTTAAAAGAAGTACTTCTACTCGTACTTGAGTAATTTTTTGCGTCGCCAATTCTACTTCTACTTGAGTAGCTTTCTTGACTACTTTGACCACCTCTGGGTATATGTTAATGGAAAATTTGAAGATTGTATAGAAACTCTTTCTGCCCACATAAATAAGGATTTGTCAATTTTATGATAGATTATCCAATACAGAAAGATGGAAAGCAGATCTACATTTAGCAATCATTATCGTGCCATTACCTCTTGATAAGGTTCACAAGGAAAATCTTCGAGTAGATGAACTCTACTGCGACGAATGTAGTTTTGAAAGATATATTCAAGTTTATCACCGTCAGTCACACGTAAGGTTGGGTGAAGAAAATAAATAATTCTCAGCAAGTTTCAGGAGAACAGCGACAGATTTGACCGAATACCATCTGTTCAAAAATGAAAATGCGTCAAAAAAGCAACTTGGTGGTTCTAATGTCAATTTATCTGGATAAAGCCGGTTTTAGACATTCCATCTCATTTATATTTGGATTGCTAAAAGAGCAGAGTGGTACTGTAACATTACCAAACATGAATTGGATCAGTTATTGGAACGCATGAATGTTCACTTGTACAAATATATTTACTACTTGGTAAAAAGTGTTCTCGACAGCTTGGGTACACATCGTAAACAGGTAGGCCAATGTGTTTGGTGTAGCAATAGGCCAACCGTCCCTCAGCAATAGCGGGATAAGCGGCATTCAACCATTCAGTCGAATGATATACATCGAACGATATATAGTGAATGACATATCAACTGCACCGTTTTTAATGTACAGAAAGTAGATATAACGAAATCCTAGTTCGAAATAACATCATGAACATGAGTTCAAAATAACATCTCCATATGTATTTGATGACGTGCATGAATCCTTCTACGTTGAGATTGCACTTTAGTATACGAAATTGTTCAATTATATTGATTCAATTACTCCTGTTATATTACTCATATCAATATCTTAGCTGTATTGTTTTCCTACTACTACGTATACTATATTATTTTCCAAAAGACGATATGTGACTAAAGATTGTGTGCATAGGAAAACCTCTATTTTGTGTTTTAAGCAATTCATAAAACTTATCTACACTCGCTGTGGCAGTTAAAGTGACAATATGATTTAGGAATTTAGAAAGGCGAATCAAATACTGAACTGTACACATGAATATAATTCTCGTCGTGCCTAACTAGCACAGCACTATACTAGACGTACTGGTACAAAACCAAACAACTTGTTTGACCGAGAAGAGTTTTAATGAAATAGTTGAAATCAAAATGATGGAAAAGAGTGGCCTTTTTAACGAGACACGAGATTCCCTAAGCCAGTGGTTCTCAAACTTCTTTAGTCACGCCACCTTTTATGATTGTGAAAAATTTCGCGCCCACTTATCGTCATATCACAATATGCAAACAGAATGCTGGCAATCCCAATAGCTAATTTAATGGCATGAAATGTCAATGTATAAGTCGCATCAATTGATTGTATCATTGGATTGAATTATTTCTCCGCTCCTTTGTAGTATCCCATTCACCAAAGAATTTTTTAAAACTGGCCCAGTGTGTACAGTTCAGTATTTGATTCGTCTTTCTAAATCCCTAAGGATTTTATTCTAGCACGTAGCAACACCTTTATTCGCGAACAGTGGGATTGACGGTGATGATTGGCTGGTTGAATACACTTATGAACCTCTGTTAAAACAGTGGCGGTAACGACGATACAAGCTCACTTATTTGTATGCTCCCTTTTAAGTCGTAATCTGGCGTTGGCCGTGTGTATGCGTTGTGAGGAATACAAGAGATAAAACTGTAAACGTAGACTTTTGAATTTGTTGTATTTTTGTTACATCACGATTCAGGTTTCGCTATATTCCGGGGACTTTTTGAGTCAGAAATGATACAGTACCGCGACCATGCACTGTTATTTGAATTATATTATTCGTGTAAATGATATATTATCCATGTAAACGTCTTATAACGGTCTAGCAGTGTCGTTTTCGCTTGTGTAAATAACTACTTTTGGGCACATTATTCCATAAAACTCAACTCTGCAGGGAGCACTTTTTTGCCTTTTCAAAATTGAGTGTCAATGTGACTGATTTGTTCCTATAGTGGTAACAAGTTTGAAACCAAAACACCGTAGTCTGGTTATTATAATGTGGCCTACCAACAGACTCGACATTTGCTGTTTTGAGGGAATATTTAACGGAAGTATTGTCTTACAAACAAATCAACATTTGTGACAAACGTGCTGGATAATACAAGCATTTTTCAATCTACTTGGAATGGCTTCGAGGGCCGGATGAAATCGTCTGGCGGGCCGTATGTTCGACACCCCTGGTGTAAACTCATTTTCATTTCCAAGTTGCCAATAGCCTACTGATACAAACATATTGCTATTTAAAGGTCTGTTGTTGAGGTTCGTTAAAAATAGTTTTTCTTTTTAGTCTGTGTCAAAAAAGTGAATAAAACCTCATCACGGAATCCATTTTCTCCTGTGATATACATAACCACTATTCCAGAATATCTCGAAGATGAGCTGCTATATATAAATGACTAGTGTGGAAGTGATAACTTCATTGAAAAATATGTTTCTCAATTTCGGTGCCATATATGTTGCGATTGTGCTCAAAGCTGTCGCGGGAAGCGTCAGGCGTTAATATTCGCCGCCAGCTACCTTTGTGGAAATGGATTTTCGGCACTCGTTCATATCAAATCGCACGCGTGAATTTTTAAGACACGATCACATATTTCAAGAAATAAGAAATAAAGCTGAGAAGTCCCTTTGAAACAATAAAAGTCTATCAACATTTCTACATATAGTATGACCTTGTTTTCAAGAACGGTCATTTTGTTGCTGTTTATCACTAGCCTTGAGTCACTAGCACAAGACGGTTGCACGATCATTGAAATAATTTTGAACTAAAACTTGAGGGGGTGTCACGGTACAAAAGGGTACCGCGATGACAAAAAGGTTGAGAACCACTGGGTTATATCATTCCAAAGAATAGTGCAACTAAAGCCCCAATCACACAGTAGATGGGATGAATTAGATTATTGGGTTTCGCGACGTGAGTGGAACAGCGGACGACCATAATGTACACCAGAGTTCTACGATCTACAGTAACTTCCGCACCCAAACCCCCCATTTGGAGAAGCTCGAAGAGGCTCAAAACTAATACGCTGGTCGTTTCTATCAGAAGAATCAGTCAATTGAAAATTTTCGTCGCGCGATTCTATCAGACATGGGGTAATCGCGATTAGTAATCGTAATCGATTACGACGATTACAGCATTTTCAAGTAATCGTAATGGCAATCGATTACATTCGAAAAAAATCCAAAGTAATCGTAATCGTAATCGACTACTTCACATATCTAATCGATTTCTTTGTGAAAGAACGATTACTTTTTGTTTGTACAATGAATTTGATATAACTGAACATTCGTGAACAAGGGAGAGATATTTACCAGGTTAGCGATGGCGCAAACGGTTGATTTTCAAACGCCACTGCTCATTATTACGTCAGAAGTATTAGCATTGCTATTCCTTGCGTAAGAAGTATCCACACATAGTAAATATATATTCGATGTACGTACAATGTTGTGTGATTGTTAGAACTGTGTCAGCCATGCTGTATATCAGCTTATCAATACACTCCAGACGCCACTAATATAATAATCACCACTCTACCTATAATTTCAAATAGTAATTTATGTATTGATGTTTGGTTATGCTTAGTTAAAACCAGTTTGACCGTTGTTGCTTGGCGAGCAGTAGGCCTATCTATAGTATACGTATGTATTGTACGTACACCGGACAAAGATTTGAAATTTTGTACTCGTCAAATAAAACATTACGATGTTTTAAATAAACAGCTGGTGATATCTATCATAACCGAGCCGTTCTTTGCCGGTTCTCGTAACGGCAGCTTTCAGTATCTGTAATAAGTGTACGGTAGAATTTTAAGTTCGCTTTATCTTATTCTCATATGACTCTACTTAGAACGGGCGCCAATCGTTATTTCACAATTCTTCACTCGACATTTATACCTGTCGCCATAGCCATCCGCTTGTACACCATGTTTGCATGGGTTGTAGGTATAATCAGGACCAAAACAGCAATTCGTCCCCCACTCAAAACATTGGTATTGGTAGGGTTGTAACCAAAGTCACAATGTTCCAAGTCACAAGTCAATCTCACTTTTATAGTTTTGACTCGAGTCAAGTCGAGTCATTTTCAATTCACCCCCGAGTCAAGTCCGAGTCCAAGTCAGCTAGTATAGGGACGAGTCCGAGTCATAGTGTTTGACTCGAGTACGAGTCCAAGTCGTTATGTTCTCAGATCAGTTTTCAGATCATTCCGGTTCAACCCACTTTTTTCAACTCTGCTCGAGTGATATAGAATGGCTCGTGTTCATAATATAGTAATTTTCATCAGTTTTCACAGTTTACGGCCCTATTTCCAAGTCAGGACTGATAGACGAAATGCAAATAATGTGGTAACTTTACTATTCTTCGAAGTTACATGGAATGTCTGTCTTGGCCGTTCTAGTCTCGAGTACAAGTCGAGTCAATACAAAAATTGACTCGAGTCGAGTCAATTTACGCATTTGAAAAAATGACTCGAGTCAGATCTAGTCACCAAAAAATCGCGGCTCGAGTCGGACCCATAGGGTGGTCAGTTTTCAAGTTGATGACTGAATTTCGTCAATAATATTGGTAATTGCATTATATTGCTATTCATTCAGATTTACCGGTAGAGCTGGCGGCACGTAATTCATAATTATAGCACATGGTATGTTGTTATAATTACTTTATTGCATGTTGTTAATTCGTGACTTCCCGTCTTTTATATAATCAAAAGATGCTGTAGTCGCCCAAACGTAGCAGACTAAAAGAAACACTTTCGTGAGACGCACACACAAATTGTTATGTCTTCATTCCTCTGTGAGTGCCCCGGTTGGCATTTGCATTGTTGCGGCTCAGATTGGAAGGACGGACTATTCGTCACGCCCATAGAGCGCGGCTACAGACAATGGACACATACCCAAAGTTTTGGCCAAGGTCATCCTTTGGTAGCACACTTTGTGGAGTTGCATAATGGCCAAAATTGCATACGTCTTTTGGTGTGTCGTGGCGGGGTAATGACCGCCATCGAAATGCCTATTCCTATAAATTATGCATGCTTTTTTTCTTGAGGGGGAGCGGTATGCATTTCAAAATCAAGCTATTTAGAGACATTAAATCCCGAAGCTCGAAGAAATTTTTAAAGTTCATTAACTCACTTGAAAATACTTTTGAGTCCCCTTAGAGCTCGCTCCCGGTGCTATTGGGGAGTTTGGGGTGTGGCAGTTACGGACCTGGCAAGAATGCAAATCGTTGGATGCGACGAATAGCCCTACATAGAGTTGGGCAATGGGTGCATTATGACGTAACAAGCAAATGACGTATGATTTATAAAGAAAGTTGTTATCTCATTAGACCTTTTCATCGCAAGTCTTATATTGTCTTCCAATATCTCTTCTGAAATTAGTTCTAGGAAGCAAAACAAATGTAATCGTGAGTAATCGTGATTACTTTTTGAAATGTAATCGTAATCGACTACTTCCTGATTTTGCTGTAATCATAATCGTAATCGTAATCGCGGGATTCACAAGTAATCGTAATCGCAATCGATTACATTCGTGAAGTAATCACCCCATGTCTGGATTCTATATCCCGAGCGGTCTATATTTAAATATTATTAAGAGTTACAGTTATGCGCATGGTTTAGAGAAATAAGCATTTAGGCTGCGGTAAGTACCACGCATTTACCCGGACTATGATTCTAGTATAAGAGGTGGGCCGTAGAACATTTTCGAACCGGAAATGGAACACGGTCAAAGGAAGGTTGAGAATTTCAAGTCAATATCAGGGCCAGTAATTTTTGCAGATATCATAAGAAGTGTGGCCGGCCAGTTGGTGATCCACACAACATTGTTATCGTAATTTGCAAGATAATGCAACATAGCTCAACTTGGAATTAAAGTTTAGTCATCTATGTCGAGCACGCGTGCGGTTCTGGTAAGGTATACAAATATTTCACCTGTTTATTTATCTGTAACGAAACAGCAAAACTATGGCACGCAGATATACGATTTTACATATCGATACACATATTTATACGTTGCACAAATCTTTCTTCCGTATACTTTCAATTTCCCAGTCGAATTTTAGGTGATCATTTTATTGAAACAAGAAGTTTTTGCTGTGTCGATATTGGTATTTGGCGTTTCCTCATCCTGATGCCAAGCATATCGGCTACCTGAATGAAATAGGCCATGATGCGTGTCGTCTCCAAAAATGTCGACGATTGTATTAAGCTGGCTTTCTTCTGTTTCCGAACTGACACCAAACAAGAACACCAAATGGACGAATCTATTATTTGATGACGTTAAAAAATATCTCGAAACCCTGACAACATAATAGAATAACAAATATCAGCAAACCAGTACAACAACAACATCAAAACAGACGACCTCCATCGCGTCACTCCACATATAAATGCACGTGCACCGCAAAGTGCTCGAGGTGGCGAAGGGTGAGCCATAACGAAATAAACCACCGTGACATTGCCGGCCCTGTGACCAACTGGAAACCGTCATTGTCAACCACAAAAGGTCACAACAAATTGATGAGAGGTGGTTGTGTAAAGAAATATTGCGAAAAATAAATCAGGACAGTTATAAGCGACGCAACTTACGAATGTTACGTTCGTAGGTTCCACATGCAGAACGAGCCCTAACTCTCCTGACTGAGCCAATACAGTCGGGGCACATGATTAGGAAACAATCAAGAAATTGCCTTATTGACATGAGTACCTTAGAGGTCAATTATTTTACGAACACAAAATTGTGCAATATCAGGAGCACAGGCGTCTCCAAAGACGCGAGAAGTCATCTGAAGTCAGAGCTACTGCCCGTTGACATACATTCAAAATTGACATAATGCCCTAACGAGCGACGAATTGGGTATGAATATGATTAACAATTAGGATCAGCAAAATTGGCATTAAATGCAGAAAAATATCGTCTCATGAAATTTTCCGCAATAACAGAAGTCTTGTTATTGCAACCAAAGAAAATTAACGTCAGTAGAATACACACAATTTGTTCGAAGGGTTTTGTCGCAACCCATAAAACAGCCAAGTTATCATAAATTAACTGTTGACTTTGTAATCCAGGAAACGCATAAGAACTTGTTACTAATAATAAGGTGAAAATCATTTACATCAATAAATGGGTGGAAATTGGACACGGCCTTCAGGTGTCATTGTGCATTTGTGCAACAATATCTGCACTTGGGGTAAGATTTACAATATCATGAAAGTGACAAGTACATCATTCAAGTTGCTGCCAGTGCTTTACCCGATTCCTTCAATGGATATGGGCACAAATTTAGGCTGACGCGGAAGGATGGCAGCGGTATTTATCAAACAAGTCAGAGGTTCACCACTGATAACCAATTGGTTTAGGAAAAACAAAGTACACATGCAGTTGGTAGCCCCAGAAATAAGGAATGCATGCCTGATAAAACTGGTAGAAACTACCAGACAGATGATTATCACCAAGGGTGTGAACAGATGTACCGGACAATTTATCTCGGCAATTGCAGGAGATAGAGCCGTAATTGTGTTGTTACTGGCAACAACAATCGATTTAGAATATACCGAACATTTGTATGCGTGACGTAATAAAGTGGCTTGAGCACAGTCACATCCATGAATTTTGCAATGACATGTAGATGGGTAATAATTGTGATCATGATCACAGAATAAACAATTACGGCGTAACAGACTCTCTTCTACCACCACAAGACCGACAAGATAGCGTAATGGTTAAGCGTCCGGCTTCTTGATCGGTAGGTCGTGGGTTCGATTCCCGGCCGGGTCAGACCAAAGACCTGATTAGTAACACTGGTATCCATGACTTCCCTGCTTGGCGCTCATGCATTACTGGGATAGCGTGGTGGGGTGGTGCATGACTTAGAAAGCCGTATAGGCTATATCTGCACTTCCTTGTCCTGCGGCATATGCACATCATGCACTCATGGTATGCATATGCACAGATCGTGTGTATGTGTATCATGAGTCGGTGTATATGCCGCAAAAACATCAAGGACAAAAATAAACTACGTCCTTTCCTTCCTTCTACGAGCCCATGAGGTTGCTGAACTTGCATCTTTTTGAAGTCTTCAAATTTGAAGAGAGGATGAAGGTCTTGAAACAGGATACATGATGAACGTAGCTTATTTTCAGCATCATATCGATGCACCGAGCTTGAATCCATAGATGTAGAATTCACCTTTATTGCAGTTTTGCGCGGATTCTTCGAGTACATCTTGTGCAGTACGTTTAGATCAACATCTTCGGGTTCAAGTGAACAATCAGATTCATTGTTGACCGGACCAAATGGTGACCGAGTCAATGTTGTCTTCTTCTTGACAAATTCAACGAAATCGTTGCGATTTGGATTAACACTGGCTTCTTCCAGGTGAATTACAGGAGATGAAAGTGGAATAACAGGACATTGAGCAGGCTGCAGCAGCTCACAATTGTGAGTGTTAACTGTTGCAGGGTGCGGAGTAATATCAATGGACATTTCACAAGTGTGAAAGCCTCGATTAAAGTTGGTCGCATCAGCCGCCCCACTACGGGGGATCCTTGGAGGCTGACCGAACCAAGTATGTGATATAAGCGGCTGCGAAGCCAGCCCATTACTGGTGGTCGAGTATTGAGAAGTAGAGGACCATTTTGGTTGCACAGCCGGCCCATTATAGGCTTCTGAGTACTGGCAACTGAATGGCAAATCTGGTTGCACAGCCGGCCCATTACAGGGGGCTGAGTACCGGTAATAGGATGTCTTTTCTGATAACGAACATCCTTCAACACACGTAGTAGGGCAAGTTGCAAAAATTTGACATTGCGTGGGAATGGCCAGAGTATTGAGAAAGTCTTCTGTGAGTGGTTTATAATCAATAGCATCGCCAACTGGCAGTTCTTTGTTATGGGCGTCATTACTATCCAAGCCGCAGAAACCTTTATGACTGGTCACAGAAGCTATTGATCCAAATTGTGACGAAACTGTTGCTTTATACCGTTCAAGTTTTGACTGAGCACTGAAAAGTAGGGATGGTGTGAACGCGAGGTTCACGTTCGTGTTCTGTGTGTGAACCTCAGAAATTTAGAGGTTCACGTTCACAAACGAACCTTGGTAGGTTCTGGACTGTGAACCTTTTGCATATATTAAAATTTTCACTTAATTATATCATATTTGGTTGAAATTTATTGCATTTCAACTGCGGGCCACTCTATGCATGGCGCTGGCAGCATAACAATATCAACACCAAACGAGCATGCACCTTGACAATCTCAAATATATTACTTGCTTTGTTACAAAAGTTTGACGGAATATCCAGCTTTCCGTTTGTGAATATTTAGTGACTCTCTGCTGTGAGCTGGATCACACAACATCAAGAGCGAAATATAGTACATGTATACAGCGAATGATGCTTATTCAACCAATCAATGGAATTGATATCGTTGTCTGATTAAAAAAATCTAGCCTGCATACGGGGCCAGGGTGAATATTGACTTCATATGTTTGTTGTATCATAAAAACCAAATCCGTGCAATTGGGGAATTGGCTACTGCTGTAAAACTTGTTAATGGGGTAACATCGGTCGCAAATACAGAATAACCCGTTTTACACTCTGCTCAATATCAACGTAGCCATACTCAGACGCTAAATGCATTGTCCGGTCTGGCCTAGACCGAGGCGTAAGCTTATATCCCCTTGTAAGTTCTCATCGAAATTGTTGGTGACGGAAGATTTTGATTTTATTGGATTTTTATATCATTTGAATTCCCCAGTTGATACATTTGGCGACGTTTAAAACGTCAGCATTGTGGCATTATGCGAACGAGTCTTCGCTAGGCATCGTGCGCATTAATATAGGCTATCACTTCACTGAAATGTAGGGTTGGAAGTAGCAATATGACGTCGCGTGACGTCATGAAGTTCACGTTCGTGTTCACGCAGAACCTTTCAAAAAGGTTCGCGTTCACACGAACCTGAACCTTTCAGAGGTTCACACCATCCCTACTGAAAAGCTCCCATTCCAACCTTTTCAAATTGTCTTCCCCTTGCGTCCTCAATGTCTGTAAGTTGTCAAGTGACGTACTTACACTTTCAGCAGTAATAAGTTTACGGAATGTGTCATCTGCAATATTCTTGGTATATAGACATAGGTCATGAAATGACAAAATTCCTTCTAATATTAATTCGGCATGGACACTGCCCTCGGTTATCTTTTCTTTGATACCGGTAGTAAGTTTGTTCAACTGGGTATTTACTCGATAGAATGTCTCGTCGAGACTGTCTTTTGCAGATAGAACAGTTCGGGGAGTAGCTCCGCTCAAACATTCAGTAAAATAGGCATCGGCAGCGTGGAAGTCTCTCGCTAGACCGGCCAAAATATTGTCAGTGGCTTGCATATCGAAGCCACTGAGTGAAATCGCCTGATCGGCATCAATGTCTTTTCTTGGACCAATAGTAATGTCATTGACTTGCGCATCGAAGTCTTTGACTCTTGATTGGAGCATTTGTAACGTAGGCAACACTCGATTTTTTAACCTTTGTCGTCTCCAAAAATGTCAACCATTGTATTAGGCTGGCTTTCTTCTGTTTCCCAACTGACACCAAACAAGAACACCAAATGGACGAATCTATTATTTGATGACGTTAAAAAATATCTCGAAACCCTGACAACATAATAGAATAACAAATATCAGCAAACCAGTACAACAACAACATCAAAACAGACGACCTCCATCGCGTCACTCCACATATAAATGCACGTGCACCGCAAAGTGCTCGAGGGGGCGAAGGGTGAGCCATAACGAAATAAACCACCGTGACAATGCGTATATTTTGTTAGTTTCCATTTCACAGAAGCTTTAGCGTCTAGAGAGCAAACGACGCCCATGCTATATAAGATGTGAACTCAGCTCGGATATCATGGAAATAATATCTATCAGCTTGCATAAAATAACCATTAGGTATCAAATCAACACGAGTACTGAACGACAACGTTTCAAGCTCTAAAGTTCTGACTAGCATTGAGGAAGTTTAAAAGCTAAATAAACCAAATCATGACAACACGCATTCCCGTATTGTTCATAGAGTGACATCCAGTGGTTACTATAGTAACTTTGGCCCTGGGATTTATATATCTTTACGACTATTTGTTTGAGTTTCGAAAAGCATTGTACAATGTACATACGTTAAAAAGGGAGAACAAACCCAACAAATTCGACAAGAACGTGAACAAGTTATCGCGATAACCTCTGCATCTTTATAGGCGAGTCAACTTATTCAAGCTTGTTTTATTTATTCGCGCGCAACGTCGGCACACTATGAACGACATTTAAATCCATATTCTCAAATACCATAGCTTGTCTTGTAAGTTTTATTTTATTTTTCATTTTCACAGCCGGCTATAACATGTTAGATGATGGATGATGTAAAGTTACTTGGAGTTGTGATCATAGTTATCAGCGTTGCTACTCCAGTAGAATTTATAGTACCGCCGAAAATTTCGACTCAAATAAAATGCAAAAACAAGTATATATTTCCAATGCGTGTCAAAGCTGCTTAAAGTGGAAGCAGAAATAGAATCTTCTAAAAAGCACTCACGTAAGTAGTTTTGGAAAGTACATTTAGTCGCGGGTTCGACTAGCTTTGCCAGTTAATCAGGTAATCGTGTATACTTTGTAAATTGCTGGAAAAATCTTTGCGACACTAGAGCAAAATTACCAATGACTATATAAAGTTGGGCGAGTGCAATCTTCGACGATTTGATCACTGGTCAGCCATTTCTCCGTTGGGTATTTCACGCGATTCTAGTGACGATTTCACGCATAAGAGAATCGTGTGGCGAGACAGCGCAGTGGTATAGAGTGACGTACGGTCCAATGAGGCAGGTGAGGCAGTGCCTCACCTGTCGTCAGGGTGAGTAAGTGAAAATTGTAAAAACCCTCCATGAGTCGATGATTATTGATATTTTACATCGATGTTCATAAATGACTAAATTAGAACATTTTTTCACCCAACATCAATTTGCATAAATATTATTCAAAAATACAGCGCCAGCGTTGAGGCACAGGTGAGGCACGGGCGGGTCGTGCCTCACCTGAGAAAGTGCAATTCATCATAAATAGCTCTGAATTCATAACAACTGGTATCAATCAAATGCTATCGTCTCACTGACTCCAAAAATCCAAATATTAACAGTGTCAGAGCACCAGACCCCCCCCCACAATCGCCAAGGAAGGTGACATTTGGCTTTATTACAGAAAATGTCATCTCAGAGAAACAATAGCCAGGTGAGGCACAAACGAATCTGCCTCTTGCACTATTAGCTAACAACCGGACAATCGCAGCACAGTGAAACGCGCTATCGATTTCGGAATACAACAGTCTTGTAGGAATTATATAGTAGCAACGGCCAATACGTATTGCGGAGCAAATACATTACCTTATTTATGTAGCTGTGATTTATTTTCCGTTAAATTGTGGTATGTGATAGCTACTAGTATAGGGTCATTGCCGTTGTTTGTGGTATTTAAGCCGTGTTCAACTGCAATACCTACAACCATAGGCACCGAGTTACGGGGTGGCGGGGAGGCGCAGCCACCCCCTGACACATTTATGGGGTGACGGCCACCCCATACAAAATGCTTCAACGCCCGCCGTCTGTCAATTAGCGAGTCCTGTGATATCGCGTAAATGCCAACTATTTACCATTTACCGAATACCGATACGCGCGCCAATAATTGAATCCGCAGCTTCGTCGGCGACGACGAACTAGTGCTTAAAACGCCCCAATAAATTGTATTCCGTCATTAGTAATCAATAATCATACAATCGAAGCGACCTCGTTCGACCTCGTTTACGACGACCATCTCCTCTCTCGACCAGACGAGCGAATCCACGTTTTACTTATTAGGTTGTATTTGCGCGCATATTCGTTTACAAATGAATTCTTAAGTTAGTTTCATGAGTCTCTTCAATTAAAGCGCGAAATAGGGCAGTGTGTTTCTGTATGCCTGTGAATTGAAAGTCATTCCGGCGTAAAGTGCGCATATTCGTTACTCTAACAAGGCTTTGCTAACTTTTATCGGAAAATGCAGCAATGCAGCTCAAACGTCGTTATAATGAGCCAACAATTGTCGCGAGGTCAGACTCGGAACCCCATTGTGCTGTACGCAAGTCGATGTACTACTGATTTGATTAGATGCGCGCTTTCTCGTTTGCTGTCCTATGTAGGCTACTAATTCTTGTCTGCTTTATAAACTGGTATTCCCTCAATGTCACTTGTCAGTGTTTAATTTGTTATTAACACTGAGCATTGTGCAGTGCTCGGCGTCGAATTACGTTGTCGAATATTGATGCAACACGAGATTCCCGGTGACGCAAATTATGAATTTATTCGATTAGTTTGAGCGGGAGTCTTCTATGTTCCAACAAACGTCATTGCTGGACTGACTTTATTGGGCGCAACCATATCGCGGATCGAATTTCAAACCATAGACATTTGTTTTTATAATGATATGGTCGCACCATGCGCCCATATTGATCTTGCTACAATAACACATTTCACGATCAAATTCGACTGGCTGAGTCGGGACTTACGTACGCCCCGTGATGATATTAACCAGCGCGTTGTCGGTATTAAAACCCTATATGCGTAGACAGGGAGTTTCACATTTAAAACTTGACAATCCCGTCCTTCTGAAACGCCAATTCACTAATTCGTATTATCGATGCTACGTATTGCAAATTAGCGAGAATCATTTTTATGCGAAATGGGTCATTGACATCTGATGTGCGGTATCGTCGCTGGTCGCAGGCCTGCGCACTATAATCGCTGGTATGAACTATCACGTGCACCAGGCTAGGCCTGATATCGTTATCTGCCTGAACTATCGAGTCTACAGCAGGACAGGCGCATGTGATAACATCGCTGGCCTAAACTATAGCGTCCGATACTGGCCTCGCATGATTTGCCTGCTAGGTCTACTTGTGCGATCGTTAAGTCACACTGGCTTGAGACTGACAGCGTAAAATTGAATAACTTTGAATCTACGCAATTGGCCGCGATTAGACTCGAACGGACGTAATTGATTACCGCTAATACTAAAACATCAGAAGATGTGTGTTAAGGCCGAGTTATCAACAGACACCGAGGTTGCGTATTCAATTGTTCGCGCGCGTATCGGTTAATAGTAGGCTTACCATATTTTGGAAATCAAAAAAGAGGACACTTTTTCAGAAATTTGCAACTTGCAAAATCGGAGTAAAATTCTCAAAAACCGGTTAATTTTCCCCACTTTGTGATCGGTTGACTAAAAAAAAAATGAAAAAAAAAAGTTCATCACTTCTGCCCAGAGCTCAAAATAACGTTTTTTCCTCCACATTGACAGGTGGATGACTAAAAAAAAGATCATCACTTCTGCTCAGCGCTCAAAATAACGTTTTCAGCGCTCAAAAAAAAAGGTCATCTTTTTCCTCAGACCTAAAATCACCGTAATACCCGCCGGTGCTTCACTTCTGTGCTAATTTACGACATATCACTCGCAATTTGCTCTAAATCTGCCTAGATTTTCAAAAAAGAGGACAAAAGGGCGTCCTCCGAGGACACTTTCAAGAAGGGTATGGGTAAGCCTAGTTAATAGTTGATATTGAAGCGAGGCCGAGAAATCGCTAATTAACCACTGAACTCGCTGGCAATCTTACGCGCGCTCATGCGCGTCAATTAGTCAAGACATGAAGCTTGTGATTCTCGTCTGTCAGTCGTAGCGTACGGACGTATATCGAGCGCTCCTGATTAGCAGGTCGATCAAGTCGGGGGTTCGTACGGTGAGAGTGCACTTAGTCGTTTGTAGTGATTAAGTATCTCAGCGGTACTGTTCAGTCAGTTAAATTCAACATTCCCCCACTACCAAATAAGGTAGATGGAGGGGATGAAGGGAGTTACATCAGCGAAGCGCAAACACACTGCTCCGCTACCATCAAGCAGCAGTGATGAAGACTCGGCGAATAGTAGTTTAACAAAAAAACATGGTAAAGTTTGCGTTCGTAGTTTTGCCCCAGCAAATAGTTTTCAGCCCAACAACACGGTTGTGGGACCTGTGGAACCTGGTCAGCAGATCCATTCTAAGGATTCGGAAGGTATTACCACCTTTAAACCTACCCCGATAGTGCGTGTGGAAGTGGCTCGAGTCACGGACACTGAGAATAAAGTAGTGACCGATTTGCATAATGACCAGCTTAAACCAGGGCTGTGGAGTCGGAGTCGGGGTAATTTTCGCTTGATGGAGTCGGAGTCGTGAAATCTATAATAGCTGGAGTCGGAGTCGGAGTCGGTGGGAAAATACTGACTGGAGTCGGAGTTTGTGAGAATGACCCTGACTTCGACTCCGACTCCGACTCCAACTTCTCTATCATGAAAACATTTGCTTTCAAAAAATTTTCAATATAATTTTTATGTACCACCAATCACTGTTATTAATAACCATACAGATCAGGTGCGGCCAGCCCGTGGCACGCAGGCCAAATTTGGCACAGGAGAAGGTTAGGTGTGGCCTGCGAGGTAATTCTCGAAATTATTTATGACATCAGGTACAATTGCAAGGCCAACCAAAATTTGATTGGCATGACCGCGAAAGTTGATGATGACTAAAACAACAGTTCTGACGCATTGACGTATAAAGGGGCCAGCATCATTTATCCCAGATCTTCGTATACGACCATAAAGTAGAATATTTCATAGATGATTTATTTGACTTGAAATTTTTTTCGGTACTTCGCATGATTCATTGTCACTAGATTTATTGCATTCAGTATTTGAGCCCCCTTCTGAAAATAATAAGTACATAATATTCACAGAATTGAGTCCAACTATTCTCAATTAGGAGATAACGTGTCGTCCAGCATGCGGCTTCGCTTGTGCACTCGCAGCGAGATCGTCGACAAAACATTTGCACAAAATGATATAGACATGTTCACTGATACCGTCTATTTCGCTATGTCTAAACGTCGAATAATCCTGTCCTTGCCAAATGAGCCCAGTAGTATACAGATGCGACCCCCAATGTATGTTAGCGACATATTTATTGATATAGCCTAATTCAGTCGTTATCTTGCAAAAAAATTTCGCGCTTCGCGCGACCATGGCCTGATTGCGCACTGCACTGTTGCATGACATATTGTAATCAATTTAGAGCGTATTAATATAAGTCCTGTTTGCAATATAACCTAATTCGGTTGGCTCCTATCGACGACAAAAAAAGGTTATCAACATTCCAGTTGCCCGCGCAAAGGTTCATAAATCTCAGATGTCCCTTTCGCCGAAAAAGTTGCCCACCCATGATTTAGATAAAATTAGACATTAGGCCTACTTGCAAATTACAGCTCAGTTACAGAGGGGAAGAAAATCGCAAGATGAGTTTTCGCGATGCAGTCAAAATTGATGCAATTTTTGGAATTATACCATGATACTGTGACAGAGCAAATGCATCGGCTGGTTTTGTAAAATTGTAAAAATGATGTAAATATGACCAAACGATGCTTCCCACTTGACAAAATTAAAAATATTTGTAGTGTAGCTTAGCTGTTTGGGTCGAACAAATCATTAAGAAAGACTGCAAATCCCAATCTTTGAATACTTGATTAAGTACATGTAGACTAGACATAGGCTATGGTCTTGACTACTTAACTAAATTCCATTTATGACCAATGCTAATTAGTAGTAAGAGTGTGTGTACTTGTAATCAGGATAGTGTGCAATGACAAAATTAGTAAGTTCAATCTCTTTATTAGTTGCTGACTCATACCCAAGAGCTACACTTGGATTTTTTATCTACATTTTTACTATACAGGATTGGATATCTGCCATTTTTGGATGATTCTTACATTTCAGGTTATTAAAGAGTCCATGTTATAAAAACTTGAAAAAGGAAGTGTATTTAGCAAATCTTTCTTTCATGTTAATTGCATAGTGGATAATTCGAGCTGTGCCACAATGAAACAATTTAGCATGCCACCAGTAATCATATGTTTGCATATGTTTAATGGTTGTATGATAGTCATTCAACCGACAATATGGCATATAATTTTCGAAGTAAATTGGTAATAATACTGGAGTCGGAGTCGGGAGTCGGAGTCGGAGTCGGTACGTTTAAAGGCCCAGGAGTCGGAGTCGGTACGTTTAAAGACTCAGGAGTCGGAGTCGGAGTCGGAGTCGGTAAATTGAAAATGTGTGGACTGTGGAGTCGGAGTCGGAGCCGGAGTCGGTGGTAAAATTTACCGACTCCACAGCCCTGGCTTAAACTCGCTCAAAAACCGGTTACCAACGAACACGCTAATACTGATAATGGTAGCGATAGGAAAGTTGTCATCTCAGGTCAAACTAGGGCGATACTGCGATACCATCCAACCGTCGTCAACAGAGCTCTATTTTCGGTGATCAGTAATTATGAGGCCATCAAACCACTCTACTCATCTGGGAACATTGTAGTGTCATGTTACAACCAGAGACAAGTCACGCTGTTGCTTGAATGCAGCACTATCACTGATCCAGTGACGAAAACCAACATCCCTGTGACTTGTACTGGATTTTCGCCAAGACCGTACGCCAGCAGAGCGGTTATTTCTGGGGTGCCGATCGATATCTCGGAAGATGAATTACTCGAATGCTTCGCCGAACAGAAAGCGATCTTGGTAAAACGACTCAAGAAAAAGAACGAAAAGGGCCTCACTGAAAGCTTTTCCGTATTAGTGTGCTTCAGCACGACGCAAGTTCCCCAATTCATGACATTCGGATACCTTCGCTTCAGAACGAAGCATTACAACCCCCCGCCGACCAGATGTTTCAACTGCCATCGATTCGGCCACACCGCAAAAACATGTCGCGGTCGGAAGACATGCTGTAAATGTGGAAGACGTGACCACGAATACGAAAACTGTCCAAATACTAGGAAATGTGTGAACTGCAACGAATCACACAGCGCTGGATACGGGGGATGCCCAACATATAAAGAGGAGGCTAAAATTCAAATTGTGAAAGAACGAGCTCAAGTATCCTTCAATGAGGCACAACATGAAGTGCGGTCGTACAAATTGCTAGTCGAACAAGCTGAACCCACAGACCATACTCTGTATTCAAAGATTCACAACAGGAAAAGTCGCAACAACAAACCAGTTCACACTAAAGTGCTGCCTAGCCCAAACGACGGGGATATTCGACCCTTGAAAAGCCAGAACAGTGTTCTACAAATTCCTCCGTCACGTACCACTGGAATGACCGAACAGATTACTATTGACCCAATTCGCCTAATTGCGCTAGTCGCCGAAATTGTCCATGTCTCCATCACAGCCTCTCAATCAGGAAAAGATATATTCGAAATTGTAGCGGAGGCATCCAGCAAATATCTTGGTTGCTCTATAAATTCAGAGATGCTGAAACAGACAAGCCAATGCCATAATAGTACTGTGCCGAATGCACAATACCATGACGAGGGAAGTCAAGAAATTCGCTAGAGGATTAACAGTTCTCCAATGGAATTGCCGAGGGATTTATAGAAAAATATACGAATTCAAACATTTCATAGCCAACTCTACTCCAAGACCAGATGTCATACTATTACAGGAGACTCACCTCGTCGACCGATACCAACCAAAAATACGTGGCTATAGCCTTTACCGCCGTGATAAAACCATTCATTCTGGTGGTTTAGCCATTTTCGTTGACGAAACGCTTAAATCAAACATTATGAATGAGTTCCGATCGTCGTGCATGGAAATACTATGTGTGCAGGTCAACGGCATTAAAATATGCAATGTCTATATACCCCCCGACCGCGTGGTGAATAATCAAGATCTGAACCTGTTAGCCAGGCTATCCTCAAAATCGCTAGTGTGTGGCGATTTCAACGCCCATCACAGGTCTTGGAGCCACATGACTAGCGGCAGAGGCAGCATGGTCTGTGATCACATCGACTCGAACAATATGGTTCTACTGAATACCTCTACGCCTACCCGCATCAACTTGTCGGCGGGAGCTGTTAACCGATGGTCACTCATTGACTTAACCATTGCATCTTGTGACATAGCCCCAAAATGCACTACCACAGTAACTGACCATCTCATGGGCAGCGACCACGCAATTATCATCACGGCATACAATGACAGAATCATGAGATCGCCACCAGCGCCTCCAAAATGGATTTTGGAAAGGGCAGATTGGGCGAAATTCTCTACTCTCGTCGACGAGAAAATATATGACGTCGACACCAGCAATGTAGAAATCATCAACAACGATCTTACCAATATATTGAAACAATCGGCAAGATCGACTATTCCAATTACGAAAGGCACCGGGAAGACCCCAATTCCGTGGTGGACTCAAGAATGTGATCGGGCTATACGACGGAAGCGTGCGTCATTCCTCAAAATGCGACGTAGCTTCCACATCGACGATATCATACGATACAAGCATATGAGGTCTCAGTGCCGACGTACCATCCTGAAAGCGAAGCGCCTCTGCTGGGAGAAATTTTGTGGGACCATGAATAAAAATACAGGAATTTCTAGAGTTTGGAGTACAATAGGGGCGCTTTCAGGAACACGAAAATCACCCACTATTCCACCCCTCGAGCTCCACAACGGTACAATCACTGACGACAAAGAGAAGGCAAATGTAATGGCGACAGAATTTTCCTCAGTTAGCAGTTCAGGGAACTACCGAACCGAATTCGTACAAATCAAGCATAATCTCGAACGGCAATTCTCTGTACCCCGCCTCCTATATACCAATGACCCTATAAACAAACCGTTCAATATGGAAGAGCTCAAATACGCCATGTCAACACGCAAAAACACTGCTCCAGGCGAGGATTCAATTTGCTATTTGATGTTGAAAAACCTATCGCACTTAGAACTACAGAAATTACTGAATCTGTTTAATCAGTCCTGGACAAGTGGCGACCTTCCATCTGATTGGCAGCATTCGTTAGTCATATACCTATCTTGAAAAAAGACAAAAACCCTTCTACTACGAGGTCGTACCGCCCTATCGCACTTACTAGTCATGTGTGTAAGATTATGGAGTGTATGGTGAGTCAACGACTACGCTGGTACCTAGAATCGAATAACTTACTGAATAGGTCACAATCGGGTTTTCGTAATGGACGCAGTACTCTCGATCATATACTACGACTTCACGATGAAGCATACAATGCTATTCACAACCAGCGAACTGTCGTTGCAGTGTTTTTGGACATTAAAAGCGCATACGATATGGTGTGGCGAAACGGGCTTCTATATAAACTTGACCAGTTAGGTATAAAAGGCCAAATGTTATCCTGGATCGCTGGCTTTCTTTCGAATAGATCATTCCAAGTTAGAGTGGGAAATAGCTTATCTGAAAAGCAAGTTCTCGAGAATGGTATTCCACAGGGAAGTACTATTTCACCTCTACTCTTCACAGTGATGATCAACGACTTACCCTCGGTAATAGGTTGTGAGAATTCTCTTTTCGCGGATGATTGCGCCATATGGCAAATTGGTCTCAACGTAACATCGCTAATTTCAGAGGTACAAATGTCCTTGGATGCAATCGAGCGCTATTGTTTACAATGGGGCTTCATACTATCGAAATCCAAAAGCGTTGCAATGTATTTCACTAAGAAGCGCTCGCTCCCGGAACTTGAGTTACGCATTGATAGCACACCAGTCGTAGTGTCCGAAAAGTTCAAATTTCTCGGGGTTATATTTGACAAAAAACTATCGTATAAATATCATATTGAGGAGATAAGTGCTAAATGCAGCAGGAGATTGAATATGCTCCGCCTCCTCACAGGTACCACATGGGGTGCCGGTAAAGAAACTCTACTGATCGTGTACAGAACGTTTATCCGGTCACTTATTGACTATGCTCTTCCCGCGTATTATTTCGCTCCTAAATGCCACCTACAGCGGCTCCAGACGATACAAAACACTGCGCTACGGATATGCTGCGGAGCTATGCGTAGCACACCCGTCTGCGTATTACAAGCAGCGTGCGGCGAAATGCCCTTACACATACGACACAAGTATCTAAGCATGAATTACCGATGCCAATTACTTGGACAACAACCGTCTCGACATCCTTGTCTTAACGTAATAGAAGATTCATGGCATGAAATATACTGCATCACAAAACCGAATTTTAAAACTTTTAACATCATTTCACGATCGCATATTCTCGACAGCGTGACTGTCGAGACACAACAATGGTTAACCACACCACCATGGACAATACCGATCCCCGTCGCAGACCTGGATCTACTGAAATACACTTCGAAATGCGAAATACTGGAAAACATCAAATCCATATGCCTAGATATCATGTTTGAACGATATGGGGGCTGTGTGGCAATCTACACAGACGGCTCAAAAAATTCCAATGGCGCTGGTTACGGGGTATATATTCCGGTGCATGATATCGCAATCTCTCGTACCTGCTCACCGATATCATCAGCCTTTACAATGGAATTGAAGGCGATTGAGCATGCATTATTTTGGATACTCGACCACGGCACGCGAAACCACACTTACGTCATCTTCTCAGATTGCCTATCCGCATTAACGGCGGTTTCTAGACCTCTGAACCGACCATCAAATAACGTTATTGTATCCATATTGGAAATATTTAAACATATACATGATACCAGTATCGCTGTTGAATTTTCTTGGGTTCCAGGACACGCAGGAATTTCAGGTAACGAAAAAGCAGACGAATTAGCCCCAGTAGGCTCGTCAACGCAAGATCAATCGAACCAAACTCCAAGCATTACCGTGCCAGACGCCAAAGCCGAGATGAAGAAAGTTACCCAGGAGATCTGGCAATGCGAATATTCTGCCGATGAACGGGGATCCCATTACAAGCAATTCCACAGCACACTCACCACAGGACCCGAGAAAAACGTCAGTCGCCATATCGAACGCCTGATATTTCGACTACGGTCAGGGCACTGTGGAGTAGCAGCCCATTTATTCAGAATCGGCTGCTCGGACTCTCCGATGTGCGAAGAATGCGATGTCATCGAAACGGTCGAACACTTTTTGATATCGTGCATTAAATACGACTTTCATCGATCATTTTTAATAACATATTGCAATCAGTTACATGTACCGTTCACCATACGCAACCTACTCTCGTCATCGCAATTGTCCACCGCCGTCGCTGAGTTCGTGATAAGTTGTAATAAGTTCATTTAGTTACTGCTTGATTTGAATTTCCTGACGACCGTGGCGCACAAGGCCATAAATGGCGAAAAGCACCACTCATGTTTGTGATAATAATAATAATAACATGAAGCTTGTCCTATCCATGTATTATGGGCAATGTGCATTTATGCATGTACTTAACCGTAATAATTAGCTGCTACCTTGGTAAGATTGAAACAATTGCAAACACCTCCCTTTTTATTCAAACTCCTTCCTTTTTTCATCTGGCCACCCCATGTAAAAATAAAAGTCGGCGCCTATGCCTACAACCCTTAATTGTGGTATGTGATAGCTATCCTTACATAGCCTGCGTTGTCGTTGTTTCTATTCAGTGGTGCCACTTCTAGTGTTTTAAACTAGTGTCCTAGTGTATTTTCTCTCGAAGTTCGGCTTATCTAGTGTTTTTAATGAAAAAATATTTTTAAATGAGGATGCTATTTTCGTGTGTTTGGAATAATTTACGCCGGTACTTGAAGAGATAGTAATTATTATCAGCCTAAACTTGCATTTATCCCAATAGCGACCAGTCCTACATGCATTGTAGAATATGGAATTGCATCGGCTATCAGTGTGCAAAGAAAATGCTCTCTATACCCGCTGCAGTTGCTATTCACATTTTGGCCTCTTTACCACGTACCTTACGTACGTACGTGCGTGCGTGCGTGTTTGTGTGAGTGTGTGTGGGGGGGGAGGGGGTGGGGTCCGTGACTCACTAGCCTGGAACCTCATCGCACGTCACTGGGTATATCCACATCCACAGCTGCAACACCAATGGGTTGCTGGTTCGAGTGCGACCGAGGTCGACTATAGAATTCCTACCTAAGTTAGGGTTGCCATACGTCCGGAATTTCCCGGACATGTCCGGAATCTCACTGTTCAAACTAGCGTCCGGGAGGAATTTCTAAAATATGCCAAATGTCCGGAATTTTGAAGACCCGAAGTTAAAATGCTATAAAATTCAACCATAGGTGTTATAATGAAGCAAAAATTGTAATAAATAAAAAGAGTTCTCAGTGCAGAACCTACCAAGTTCGTTCGTGAACGTGGACCTCCAAATTTGTGAGGTTCACACACAGAACGGGAACGTGAACCTCACGTTCACACCATCCCTACTTATTATCTCAGTATCGAAAATATATTCCTATATTCCTAACCCGAATATTATCGGGTTACACTGGGCAAGGTTAATCGTGACGAACTAATATAGGATTGAAAAGAGCATTGCATATATCTATACATACATTGTATTACAGTTTTTACACCTTAAAACACTCGTTCCCATCCCTTTTCTTGCCTCGTACCGCTTCGATGCTATACGAATTTGTTGCGTAATAACGAAATAACTTTACTCCAGGTGTATATAGAATTATTATTATGGCCAGCTTAACAAACAAGCCACGTGATACGCGTAAGCGGTGTCTTGAAAAAGCGAAGAAGTCGGCCGTGCTACAAGTAACTAAATACGGAATCGAAATAAAGACTATCGGACTGATGAAAATGACCAATGTTATCGAAACACCATGAATATCAAACAAAACCAAAGAAAAAATTTATCGATCAAGAAATTCCGAAGCAAATGCAGCCTACGAAATAATTCGCTTCTGATTATTAATAACACGCAATCACAAAGGAAATTTATTGTGATGGTTGCAATTGCAACGAAACTTCTCCAAAATTAGAATGACGTAAAGAGTATTAATTATGAATGCGACGAATACATTCCTTACATTAGAAGAAATTACGTTAAAGACTCTTAAGACTAAACCAGGGAGGGCCAACCTTTTTGTTATTCACGGCCATATGTAGCCTGCGGCCGGATTTCGGGAATAGTCATAATGAACTAGCTGGGCGCCAAATACTGTAAATCTCCTTGAACGCTGGGCTAATCTATTTAATGATATCTTCATCTCTATTGTATAAAGCAGGGGTGTGCAAACTTTTGAGCTCGCGGGCCGCATTCATCATCTTAATCCATTCGCGGGCCGCCCTATATATAATTGGGATTATAAACCAAAACGCAATATTGGTATTTGATTATCATAGTGAGGACATGGAGATGCTTACTTAAAACAAACCAAGCATTGCTTTGATGATATCGTACATGCGTCAGAAACAGTGGCGAGATTTCATAGGCTGGTCGACTTCAATAACCAATTTAGTCAAAACTACAAAGATGAAAGTCGGTGGTCCCGATTCTTAGAACAGGATTTAAATTTAATTCTGTCAGCATCGATCTGTGCATAGATTTGCTAATTCCACATTTGGTTCAGCTCCAGAACACACAATGCTGACAGCATCATAACCATGTTAGCTTCAAACACGCTTCTACTGTGTGTAGATAAAATATAAATACCCTATGCGTAGATACAGAGAACGAATATACCTAAGACACACGCGAATCGTTTTTATTTTATTCGTTTTTGTTATAAGCATATCCCTGAAATAATTACAACTAGAGTGGCCAATCAAAAATCACACTCGTGATCCGAATTATGTCAATCTCGTTTAGGAATTCTGTGATTTTTAGCAATTGAAACCTTTCAAACTGCGTGGGATCGGGCTGTCGTGCCAGACATTAAACATAACAAATAATATAGGAAGTATTTACCTTAGAACAATGGTTCTCAATCTTTGCAAGTCACGCGTACTCCTTATCGTCATATCACATAACGCAACCAGGATGCTAGCAAACCTAACGGGTAGTTTGGTGGCATGGTAGCCTGCGACTGTGGATGAGAGATTTTTAAATACGAATTTCTGACTAAATACAGATAAACAATTGTGAATTTGATGTGAATCGCGCCAGTTGATCTCAGCTTCGCGCCCCTCTTCAGATGCTTTCACGCCCTCAAGGGGGGCACACCCCCCAGTTTGGGAATCACTTCCTTAAAAGTATCATGAGGAAATATACTAAAAAGTTTAATCAAGTCCCTGCATTAATTCGATTTTTTAGTACGCATTTTATCAATATTTTTAATGAGTTTCTTTTAGACTTTCGCGGGCCGCACAGAACGGTGTTGCGGGCCGCATGCGGCCCGCGGGCCGTACTTTACCCACCCCTGGTCTAAAGTAATATATGAAACTAGTAATATAATGAAGAAATTCATCGGCGCATCAAAAAAATGTTCGCGTTTTCATTGCGTTACCACTCTCGATTTCAGTGCGTATAGCAATGCGACATGACAAAATATATATTAGTCCGAAATTCGCCGGAAATGGGCAGTTTAACAAGGGTATTTGGCGTCCAGCTAGGTCATTACGACTATGTCCTGGAGTGCGGCCGCAGGCTACCGTATTAATCGAAATGGGGCCCTGAATAGTAAAAAGGTTTTGCCACCCCTGCTTGGTGCCTTTGTAAAATTAATTAGCTTGTGGTGAAAAATACCATCGTTGTTATAAGCACCATAACAGGATCTCATAAAGCAATGACAATAATAATAAATTTTTCCGCCAACACGATGAAATTGTTGGGCTGTCTTCAAAAGTTATGCAAAACAAATTTGACTCAATTCCAAGCTGTAGAAGCGGAGTTATTCCAGTTTTTGATGATAATTCTTGGATTATCCACCGATCAAGGATAATCCCAGAATTTGAATTTGAATAAAATAGTATTTAGTCACAGAGTCTGTTCGCAGCCAGTTAGGCCCCCCGCCACGCAAATTGAAATTTATTTCGCGTCAGAGCAAAAACAGCATGACATTACGAACGATAATCAACCTAAATGTAGCAGAATTGGAGACAGAGTAGGTAAAGCTACTGCTGCGGAAGCGGTAATTCAGATCAGCGATGATAGCAGGCGCACCAGCCTACTGCGTATCAGGCCTGTCCCACACCACACACAATCGATAGTAGCACATGGGCTGCAAGAGATGTCAGTAACCTCAGATCGTATGCCGCTATACAAAGTCTATTGTCGCTAATTTACATCACTAATAACAAAATACTAAATTGCAAATGTATGGCGAAATATTGGACATGCAATCGGCATTTTAAAACAAAAGGGTTTCGATTTCAACATGGAAGCCATTTCGACCCTGACTGGCTACGTCACTTCATTTATGTTTGTTAACTGCATACTATCCAACACCAAACGGAACCATTGGTCTACTATTGCCGACGGCTAAATGAAGATAAGAAATATTTGCTTATGACATCACAATCAAGCGGTGTACAGTATTACACTTGAGATAGGCTACACTTGACATCGTACCATATTGCTCATTAACCTGTGCGTCAACCTGTACTGACCCATAAACCTGCCTTTGTGATAGCTAGCCATCGGCTCATTGTAATTCGGATCTGGTACACCCCTGTACACACCATCCGAGTGGTACACCCTTTGCAAATTCTGCTACACCCTAGGGCAGTGTTTCCCAACCCCGAGTCCGCGGACTCAAATGAGTCCGTGGAAGGGGGTGGATGAGTCCGCGAGCACACTAGTTGACAAATTGTCAACCTGGCAATTCCGTGTGTGTTTTCAATGTATAGACGCTAGTCTCATGTCGCATTCGTTATTTTAGAGCATTAATATTGATAATACCTTGAGAAAGAAGGGTCATCGATCAAAATTTGGAGGTCTGTTTTCTACCACGGACATAGTTTTAGCTTCAGCAAGTCGAAAATCTATGATAATGTCAAAATTTGCAATGTTTTCGTCCTTTTCCGCATTGTGATTCCGCAATATGTAATTTGCGGACTAGCGGGGCTCGTTCACTTTCGGACCAAACTCACTACATCCTTACGGAGAAAATATCTTTTTGGTCCGAAAGTGAACGAGCCCCGTACTGGTCCGGATTCTTTAAATTTTGATTTGAGAATTAGACTTCCTCCGTGATGTTTGATTCGCAAAATACCGCTTTTTAAATGGTAATCACCTTAATAGCTCTGAGATAAAACGCACAGATATCTCGGCTGTCCTAAACTGGAATAGTGCTCTCAGAACTACATTCATTGCGGTGAAATTTATCAACTTATCGTGTGCCCCTTATCAAGAGATAACGGCACAATAAGAAGCAGAAAGAGTTTATATACAATATATACCGGTAATTGTATGTGTAACGTCTTCCGTGTATCGTATAATTCGATTTTCTGGGCTCTCTTTGTTCAGATTGTCGGAGTACCGGAACAGCTGCCTTTGCCTAACGTTCCTTTTATATCATTGTATTGTTACGTCATATGTTGCCAATTTGGTTTTCGTTAGAACCTATTTCTGTATGCTTCTTATTGTGCCGTTAACTCTTGATGAGGGTCATACGAAATACCTTCAAGTTAATAAATTATACTACAATGAATGTAGTTTGGAATGCAATATCAGAGATACCTCAATAAGCGATGTTTCGCCACGTATATTTCAAACGCAAGAACAACGACAACGAAACATAAAGCTCTGCAACAAATTGTTCAGCATTCCAAGCAATATTCGTTCTCCTGAAATGTTCTGTGTCTTGGGCAACCAGTTGGTCGCAAGTGTCACAGGCAAGACGGGTATGCTTTGGACATCTGTAGCATCTTCCTGGCTTGATACCAAATATGTCAGGGATGCCTATAAACCCTTATTATCGGCAACTGGAATTTTTCAAAATGCCCTGGATTTATGGCTGAGGTAGCCAATTGGTAAAATTGTCATAACCAATTCTATCCTGGTTATAAATGTACAATTTTCGTCGGATTGACTTGAATTTGGTACGCTTGGATGCGGAATTTGACGATGAGTATTCACATACCGAAAATGCCAGGTATAAACTCCTATGACAGCTCTTCATACACACGTATGCACGCGTTTTCGGCGCGATATACGCTGAGTGTTATTGTATTTATTGCGACTTATGGTCCACTTGTAGACGTTATTTGGATATTGATAAATCGTAGGGACATGTGCTCATCACAGAAACAATCTATAGTTGTCTATTTATCAGTAGAACTCGAAATATGGACTACATTACTGAACATGAACAGTTGTTTGCATTGCAAAGCCGACAGATATGGAAAGACACCTTTAAAAAGGCTTCTTTGACTCAATTTTGGACAAATGTGCACTGTGCAGTCGATGGAGCATAGTTTTTCAGATCTTTGCTAGCAAGCTGCAACAGCTCTTTTGCCATTTCCAACCACATACCTGAGTAAATCTGACTTTTCAACCCTGACGATGATCAAAAGAAGTATCGCAATAGACTTCAACCGGTAGATGACATCAGATGTAGGCCTACATTAACAACCATAATTCCGGAATTCGATAAACTTGTCAAGCAAGTTCAAGGACAAGGCTCTAATTCAGTGTGTGTTGAGTGCAAAACAGTGCTTGATTTTTTCGTTGATACCGTATTAAACTCTCTTGGATAGAAATCAAAAAACCTAATTTTCGTTGATATATAGCTTGAATCCGCGGATATATAGGCAAGCTTGGGAATAGTCCGCGGGCCAAAAAGGTTGGGAATCACTGCCCTAGGGTGTACGACAACCCCGGTTGAAGAGCACTGATCTAGTCTCCTCCTCGCCATCTCATCCGTGTAAGCGGTGTCTTATATAAGCCAAGAATGTGGGCCGTTGTAGAAGTCGGCCGCTGCGGTATAGAAATGAAGAAAATTGCCTGGTGTAAATGACCATGACCAATGACCATAGTAGTCGACACACACCATGAACACCTCAAAACAAATCTGTCGGTGCCGTCAAATCTTCCGGTTTGCAGGGTGCCGTTAGCGAAAAAAAGCTCGAGCATCACTGTGCAAGGGTGCCGCGGACTATTTTTCATTTACAGAGGGTGTCGCGAGGTTAAAAAACTTGACAACCACTGGTCGGTCTGAATCTGAATTGGCACTATTGCAATCATAATTCAAAAATCCCTATTGGGAATCGAATATCCAGATGATGGGCTCTCACAATAAAATTCAAATCTGAATGAAAAAAAAACATCTTATAAATCTGAATTTGATAAAAATTCTAAAAGTGCATTTAAAATTTTGGATTTGATACATCCAGAATCATATGAGGAAAGTACTAATCTGGACTTACTTCCTTGTTTCATTGGCTTCATTTTTACATTAACTGGTTGCATTAGCTTTTCATTAGCTCCATTAGCTTCTCATTAGCTTACTTTTTCATTAGCTTAATTAGCTTTTCATTAGCTTCATTAGCTTTTCATTAGCTTACTTTTCATCAGTGTTGGGATGACTCGAGTCATGACTTGACTCGAGTCAGACTCGAGTCACCTTTTTCGTATGACTTGACTTGACTTGAGTCACTTTGCTAAAATGACTTGACTTGACTTGACTCGGCGTATCAGAAATGCGGATTGACTCGTGACTCGAAGCAAAATTCACGAGTCAATTTCAAGTCATCAAGCAAACGATGTCGATAAAATCACTCTATCTTGCATATGGTCGAATTGTTCTCGAAACGCTGGTGTAACCCGTGAAAGCGACCAATCATTCAATAATCGTGCGTTTTACTGAATCTCCATTGTTCTCTCACAAATAAATAGACCGCAAACGAAATGATCGGAGCATACAGCTTACGCACTAGTATAGTAGAGTAATTTAGCGGCAAAATGTATACTTCTGTTATCTGTACCAAACCTCTTGTTTTATTGAAATTGAATTCGAATATAGTTTATATAGTCCTCGACCATTGGCGCAGGTTCTAATTGTTTCATATCAATTTGTAAATGGGTAGTGTATTGCATCTTATTAATTCGTTTCTCTATTTTTTGTTTTGGCTGCTAATTAAACTGAGGCTATGTAATTATTTACGTAGTTGTAGCATTGCTACGTATATGTGAGCCATACAGCGCCTTCTTGCGTGAATATTTAACTCTATATTCGTTCATCGGTTCAGAATCAATGACCACTTAATCTGTGTGTTAGACAGCTAGCAGAATACAATGACGTAAGCATGCTTCATACTTCTAAAAGGCAACTTGACTTGAATTGTGACTTGACTCGTGACTTGACTTGACTTGACTCGACTTGACTCGAGTCACCTCCAAAAATCGAGTGACTTGACTTGACTCGAGTCACCTTCGAAAATCGATTGACTTGACTAGACTCGAGTCAAAATCTGCAATGACTCGAAATGACTCGTGACTCGAAGGTAGTGACTTGATCCCAACACTGCTTTTCATTAGCTTACTTTTTCATTAGCCAAATTAGCTTTTCATTAGCTTTTCATTAGCTTAATTAGCTGCATTCGCTTTTCATAAGCCTGCATGTACAAAATAAAGGCACCCGATAGGATATATATTCAATATAGCTCGATATGACAGGATCGGAAAACTTCCGTGCAAAAGAACAATATAAATTGGTGTCTCTTGTTGTTAGCTATCGTTTAATAATTAGCCTGATATTAAGCAGCGGACAAAGATGAAATGCACAGAAACACGGCATTTTACCAGTGGCGGCTCGTCCTATCGGGCAACTGGGGAATTGCCCCACCTAAAATTCTGTTCAATAACAATTCTTTACCATTTATAGACGCACAACAATCTATATATACCGAAATCACAGCGAAAATCGTATTCTTCTTGTCCTTTCGCTTGTAAATGCCCATATATAGCGAAGTCTCTGCGAAAATCGAATTCTCTTCTGTGTTTTCGCTTTGCGAATGCCTAGCCGGGGCATGCCCCGGTAGCGCTCATAACAAGCTTTCACTGTCTATTCTCTCAAAGCCGCGCACCATAAAGAAACGGTGATTTACTCTATCCTATTCATAAAATTACCGAGCAACCGGGGCTCAATAGGTCTGTGCCCCTAAGGTGTGATGTAACAATCGCATCTATAGCTGAACTCGGTTACCGTCATATGCGTTTAGTCGACCTTTGCTGGTATAGGTCGATTTTGATGGTGTTTCACACCATGAAAACTCTTGAAACTTGGTATGTCATGTCGTGATGGTGGTATTTAACATTGCTCCAAGTTTCAGGGTTTCTACTTAAAGTTTAGGGTAGTAATTCCGTTTCCAAAGTTGAGTGTGTGCTGATCCGTCATGTATCGCAAACAGATTTTACTCGAAAGCCGGTATTGGTATCCATTGATTTTGACGATGTTCAATACCGAGATCGGTTATGACATTTGGCACGGTAAGTCTTAATGTTAGTATCGAACGCTGTACCAAGTTTTAAGTTTGTCACTGAACTATGTTAGTGGTAATTTCGTTTCCTGAGTCGAGTGAGAGCTGACTCGTCATTTATCGCTAACAGATTTTACGCAAAGCCGGTATTGGTCTCTATTGATTTTAACAATGTTCCTTGCCTAGATCTGTCATGAGCTTTTGCACGGTGTGTTTTGATTTTAGTATCGAACGCTGTGCCAAGTCTCAAGGTTGACACTCAATGATTAGGGCAGTAATTTCGTTATCAAGGTCGAATATGGTAGATATGTGCTCTGATCTGACACTTTACAACGCATTGCGGATTTCACGGAAAAGCCGGTGTATCTGTGGTAACGTTAACTGTGTTCCATACTGAGATAGGTGACGAGATGATGATATCATTTTCATTTGCATTCAAATATTTATTTTGATATTATATTCTACAATGTCAATTTCACCGTGAAATTGTGGCCTTCAAGCCATTTGCTTACAACCCCCTGTCTAGCGCGATAGCTATTTCGTTTTCGATGTCGGCTAACAGCTGATCACTTGATCAGCCTATTCCTCAGTAAATTTTACGCAAAATTCGGTCTGTTCGCATTAATTTTGACAGTGTACCATACCGAAAAGGGCCATGAGGCTACTTCTCGATGATGTCGTGTAACAGTGTACTAAGTTTACGGCTTTCATCCACGTATATATTCGGTAATATATTTTCCAAAGGCGATTTCGCAGCAGACCTATAGACAGTAATAAAACCATATGTGTCGTGTTACAGTCTCCAGTTTCAAGGCCAAAATCTCCTATGCTGTACCGAGACCGAGTTTCCGAGACTGCTATTCTCTTCAGAATGATGTTTTGGATTCAATATGACAGACCCAATGTATGAGATAACAATTGGGTATGGGTATGTGTCCGAACTCGTTGACCTTTCCAATTAGGCTTACTCAATCTCTCGAGTTATAGTCATTTCCATTGCTGCAGATAATTAGTCAGGTCTAGTGCGAACATGAACCGCGTTGAATCTTTGTTCCGTACGCCGTTTACGCAGTTACCACACTTCAAGTCACAGCTCACCGGCAGACCTCTCGTGGCACATACGTTAAAACCACTGTTGTCGGGAAATTCATGTTACCGTAACATCATTAAGTTACTTGTTTACGTTGGAAAACGCCATTGTGACGTCATCTTGATAAAAAGTCGATTGCAGCCCTTTCCCCACCACCCGATATTGTCACGAGCCGCCACTGCATTTTACCAAGATCTAACTGGCGGCGGCAGACCGACATCTTCAGAGGAGCTTTGACAGAAAAGACTTATGGAATAATGCAGTCTCAAATTGAACAGAACGACAACTCATTCGACGATGATGCCATTTTGGATAAGTCGTGCCATTCTAGCGTATCGGTTGAGACTGGGAGTACGGATAAATTATAGATTACTGACCTTCGGGGTTAGTAATCTATAAATAAACTCTCCCCGATCCAGACATCGAAATATGTGTTAGCACATCTTCGACTATGGATAAATCGAGGGGTGATAGCCGTACCAAATGAGGAGCTGAATACTTGCAGTTCAGCAAAGCATAAACTTTTGCGGTTTTGTTTTTAATACAGCAGCCAACAGCCTGTGTGTGTCGTACTCGCGCTAATCATTGTCTTTAAACTTCGTAACAATCAGAAATTAGCCAAGAATTTGGTGCAGGGTTAAAATTGAGCAGATGAACTTTCGGAGCAAGATCATTTGAACATTTCATACGCGACAATGGTGCAAAGTGATCAACAATGAACTTGATCATTGATCACGGGAATGCAGGTCACGATCGACTCTGTGCTGACAATGGTGCATAAGGCCCTAAGTCTATTTTGCCATATGTTTAACCAAAATTCTCAAAAAAGAGGACATTTGGGAGTCCTCGAAGGACACTTTTAAAAAAGCCAAAAAAGAGGACAAATACGCCTATTTTCCATCCATGTATTTACAGCAGAAATGTGAGACATTTCTTCTAACCGTCCATAGGAACAGTCCTGATTACCTTATCCAGCCTGCTGATAGACCAAATCTAGATTAACAATTGCAATGGTGCATGTTTATGCGCGGACCCCAGTTTATGCACTACTTGTCTAGACGTTAACACTTCAATTGGCAATGTCGTCTGCGGTCCCAGCTAGGGGTTGACACAATGATCCAAGTAGGTATCTTTGATATCTCACTCTAGCATCAGCAATTTCAATGATTCCCATTGATATCTCCGAATACTCAGCACTATTTTATAACATATAAAAAACATGATTTGTTTTCGTTTGGAAACTCTGCTTTTTAGAATGGTTTAGTGGTTCTGGTCTCCAAACAGCTCAGTGAATAAGATGGTCGGCTCTGAACTAAAAAGTATTTACAGCACGCGGTGTAGACCTAAAGCCGTAAGCATTGAAATACGAGAGTGAAGTTTTTAGTCATATGGAGTAAGAGAGCTGCGGATTCCATATCAGGCATTCAATGACGAAATTCTTCTAATGAGAATCAGTGGACTCTTAACGACCACACTATTAATCATTCTGTTCGAGGAATTTCATTACCCGGCGGTGTGTGATAATTTTTGCAATAAATATTTATTGCTTCATCGCGACCTCGGGAATAAAAATATTTACTATGGGCCAATCCCTTATTGGATGTCGGTAAACATAGTTGATATAGTAGCCATTGGCTTCAAATTTGATAACAATACCTTACGGGTCTACATAGGATTTGGAGCAAGGATTATTTAACCGTCCCGTAGCTCTTCGAAATTCAATTTGTTCCGAGCAGTTAATTAGTTTTTGCACACTTCCATACTTACTTAAGTGACTATGTTATATGACATACTTCAATGTATACATAAGAATTTCCCAGCAAACTTGAAGAATTTTTGCACTTTAAATCAAGAAAAGCGGTAGGTACCTTTGGAATGAGCTAGCATCAATTTTACGAAAATAATTATCATTCCGCGAGGCTCCACCTCGCCATCGCATCCGTTTAAATGATGTCTTATAAAAGCCCAGAAGTGGGTCGTGCTATAGGTCGGCAGTTGGTCTGGTGTAAAGAATCATATCAGTCGATAATCACCAAGAATACCACAAACTATAACATGCATAAAGTGTGGAACACCCCGACCATCATACACGTTTTGAAACTATACTTAGAGTACTCTACTGACATTTCATATTTTACTTCCAGATCAAGTGGTTTTGACATGCCCCGCAGATGGCCAAGGCAATTCTACTTGAAATCGCGTATAAATATTTTGCGTTAGCTGCACTTCACCTTGAGCAGCAACGGTGACTTATTTACCTCCGATTCTTAGCTCTATAGGTAAATGCCAAGTTTTTATATTCCTTTCCCAGCGTCATGCCCCATAACAGCTAGTTCCACAGCTAACGCAACCCAAATCCCCCGATTAAGGGGGAAGCGAGCTCGATTGGAGCACACGCATCATTTCGTAAATAAGCATAAGGTATAAAGTATTTTTTGGGAAAGCAGAAGGTATAAAGTATTTTTGTTCGCGCCCCGCGCTATTTGATCTCGCTACATATCTAGATATCCATAAGAGTACCCTAGCCCAGTGGTTCTCAACCTTTTTTGCCTCGCGGACCGGTAAAATTTCAAAAAATGTCTGGCGGACTGGTGAACTTTCAAAATTGAAATGAGGCCAAAATGTAAAGTATGCAACCTTTTTTTTGCAATTATATGGTGCTAGAGAGTGACATTTAGAGGGTTTTTATCGTATTTAATTATATTCATGATGGCATTCATGTGATTTAAAGTAGTGAGTCTGCCGAGTCGAGGTAAAATTGCCTTGCCAAATAAACGTGCTATGACCGCCGAGAGTCGTTTACAGTCTTTCGCGCCGAAGGCCGTGGGATTAAGCGACCACGCCGACTCCAATAATATTCTTCTCTTTGATAATATCGAGAGAAGAAGCGTATCGGAGTCGACCCAAGCATTTTGTCGTGCTACCTTGCTCATGCCCACTGTCACCAGACGAAGGCTACTCTGCGAACTACGAATACAATGCGTGCCGCAAGAAAACACATTACAGCAGCTATACCGGTCATCCACAAATCCGGGCCGAAAAAGCACTTCCTCAGCCCACCCCCAAAAACGTTGGTCTTGGGACCCCCACAGGGCGATAAGCCAAACTTCCGGGGGATTCGCCCCCAGACCCTACAGTTGGGTGGATATTTCACCTGTACTTGTGATTATAGGCGCCGACTTTTATTTTTGCATGGAGTGGCGGCATGCGCGTAGCCCGGGGGGTGTCGAAACCCCTCCCTTTGAAACGCAAAACCCCGTCGTTTTGAAATTACCATTCTGATGCTAATATTCAGTTGCAATTCAACATGTCGTATTAGGAGTGTTACGCACGGCCCCGATCAATTAGCGAGATTCGTCTGTGCATGCGACGCGATCTCCCATTGAGATCATTACGAAATTAGGTTATTGATTGCCGAGCGCTCGGCATTCATCGCTGAACTGAGCAGTAACATGGCGCAACAATTCTAGAACAGAAAGACAGACGAAAAGTATGATTACAAACGCGTGCGGTCAATCAGCAATTATACCTTGCCGCCAAAACAATGGGTTTTTACTTAGTATTGAGTAGCTCGCATCGCGACAATTGATTGCTGATTGAAACATCGATTTTGACTGCATTGCTGCATTTCCCGATTTACGTTCGCAAATCATAGCTGGATTAATATTATGGGCACTGGAATAAATTCCAACTACCAGGCCCACACAATAAAACACTGTTCAACTTTGCGCTCAAAGAATATTTATCACAAAAATGACTCGCAAAATATTTTAAACGCGGCTTGCGGCCCTCATCGATGCCAATATCGCACTTTAAATTGTCGAAGGTGAAAGTATATTTGGTCGTCAAATCGCGATATGTGTTTCTCAGAGCGCGCGATGAAATCTTAAATTTCCATCAATGAGGTCGAATTTTTACATCTCATAACGATCGTTAGTTTGCTGAAATCAGTATCAGTATGCTGTGCGAAATACATAGTAGTGAACAATTTTATCGGACTGTACAATCGTCCGGCAAGGTTGCGCTGATACCGAAATTGTAGACAGCCGCAAACCCGCAATAATTACAGTTACAGGGTGCGCGAGTCATACCTAAATACCTAGATTCGGCAATGGCAACGACCACAATTTGTTTCGACCCGGGCATGAGTTTTAATCAAAAAGATACATAAACACAAACAATATTACTCTCGAAGATTGTTTCTGTTTGGCGAAAGTGTATTTGTGGACGGTAGCAGGCCTGCATGCGGACGCGCTAAATCAAACCTCATACGATAGTTCACATGAGGTATCGACGACCCATTTCGCAAACAAATGATTCTCGCTAATTTGCAGTACGTAGCAACCATAATACGAATTGTGAATAGACATTTCAAAAGCACGGGATTTTTAGTTTTAAATGAGAAACTCACTGGCTACGAATGTAGTGCTTTAATACCGACAACGCGCTGGTTATTATCAGCCCGGGACCTACGGCCGACGTAGGTTCCGATCAGCCAGTCGAATTTGATCGTGAAACAGTGTGATTTTAATTATCGAGGTGTTATTACAGCAACAGCAATATGGGCGCATGCCGCAACCTTATTGATGGGAATACAAATACCAGTGGTTTGAGATTCGATCCGCGATATGGTTGCGCCCGATAGAGTCCGTCCAGCAATGAAGTTTATTGGGGCATAGAAGGTTCCGGCTCAAACTAATCGAAAAAATTCAGAATTTGCGCCACGGAGAATCTCTTGTTGCATCAATATTTGACAACGTAATTCAACGCCATGTACTGCACAATGCGCAGTATTAGTAGAAAATAAAACAATGACAAGTGACATCGACGGAATACGAATGTATAAAGCAGACAAGAATTAGTGGCCTACAGATGATAGCAAACGAGAAAGCGCGCATCTAATTCCTCAACTTGCGTACAGCACAATGAGATTCCGAGTCTGACATCGCGACAATTGTTTGCTCATTATAACGACGTGTGAGCTACATTGCTGCATTTCCCGATAAGAGTTGGCAAAGCCTTGTTTTAGTAATGAATATGCGCATTGCGTACTTTGCGCAGGAATGACTTTCTCTTCGCAGACATACACAAACACACTTTCCTATTTCACGATCGCGCTCCAATTAAAAAGACAATCACGAAACTAACTCAAGAATTATTCTGTAAACGAATATGCTCGCAAATACAACTTAATTGAGAGAAGTAGAACTTGAATTCGTTTCTGTCTGGTCAAGAGAGGAGAAGGTGTTTCTCAGCGCAAGCGTGTCGAAATCGACGCCGCCAACGAGGTCGCTTCGATTGTATGACTAGTGATTAGTGATTACTAATCACGGATTACACTTTATTGGGGCGTTTTAAGCAAGTATTCAATTATTATTCACGAGCGTATCGGTTAATGCTAAATAGTTGTCATTTACGCGATAACACAGACTCGCTAATTGACAGCGTAGACGGCGGGCGTTTAAGCATTTTGCATGGGGTGGCGACCACCCCATAATTGTGTCACGGGGTGGCTTCGCCACCCCGCCACCCCGTAACTCGGCGCCTATGTTGTGATCACATGTATTCCACTCAGCGTAAGCAGAGAGTTTACGTAACTGATCGCGCCAATGACGAAAATTTTCGATCATTCACAACCGAAGCGGTTTTCTCGCGGCCGAGTTTTGGTCCACCTTTCGGAGTCCTATGTTTACATAAACTTCATTACGTGTTGCTGCGTCGTGATGCGGTAATGGCTGGCGCCGAAATGCCTATAAATCATGCGTATTTCTCAGAGAAGGTCACCTAATAAGCAATACATTTAGGCACACTAATTCGTGCAAAGCGCGAAAATAAATTGAAAAATGCTGGAAAAAGTTTCAAATAAATGCGCTGATTTATGTTCATTGGCGAAATAATTTTGGGCCCTTTTCAAGCTCGGCCCCTCTCCAATTAAGCGGTTTGGGGTCAACCAGTTACGGTTCTGCACAAAGTAAATGAATCGAAAACCAATGATCAAACTGCGCTGTTTAGTGATGAGTAAGCTCGTATCTGTTCTGTATTTGTCGCTCGCATGTCGTCAAATAAAACTTCTTTAACTTTAAGTCAAATCGAACATGATTCCAGCCCTAATGTTACCTCACGAAGTTATGAATCAGTTTAAAATTTGATGTTTTATTTATTTTATCAATGGTCCAGCCTTCAACATTGCATCTTGAAATTGAAGTATAAAATTGTAATATACCTGGCGGACCGGCAGTAATGTCGTCGCGGACCGGCACCGGTCCGCGGACCGGCGGTTGAGAACCACTGCCCTAGCCCACTACAAGACCTATAGAATACTTCGGCCGACATGAGAAAATAACCGCCTCATGTTGGCCGAGACCTTGGTGCATGTATGTAAAGGCATATGTCCAATTGTCAAATGTTCTTATAAACACCTAAATGGCAATCTATGGACATAATTATGCAACAAATGTCAACCCGTGCGTCTCAAGAAATAGGTTTTTCTTTTAGTCATTATTGGGCGAATGCAATATTTTCTGAATGTATAGCAGGCGGGAGATCACGAAATAATAAAATTAGTGCCCCGTAGATATGAAATAAACGCTCGTGTATCATTAACATGCATCAAGTTTTCGAAGGCACCACTTCGTTCGGCGCGACACGTTAATCTGATCACGTGGGCAGAAAAAGAATTCAAAACATATGTAATTACCGATATTACAAAAAAAACTCAACTATGAAATTCAAATATTTTCGGACACACACGGGTAATGCACACGCCGTACTGCCCTACACCAATATAATATTTTGAAGTCGAGTAGCTCTAAAACGGTGGTCTGGGGATGATGGTAGAGGCCCTCAAAAAGCTTGGTTTATCAGCTTAAGATGGCCCGAGGACAACTTCTTACGGGGGGGGGGGGGTGCTGGTGCTGGCGAAGTGATTTGATGGTTATATGGCAGCAATCTATTGGCGATGGAAGTAATATCATCATATGTATTAATCGCGTGTTCACTACGCCGCGTTAGTGAAGCGACTGGTTACTTGTAATAAGTTACTTATTTGTCGAATTTCGAGGGTGTGTTTTTCTGTAACCCACTAATAAATGAGGATTGTATGCTTCGAGGCAGGCCTTTCCAACTCGAAAGCGATGTCGAGATTACATTCCAGCTCTAATAACGCCCCGGATCGCATCATTCGAATACAGTTTTTTGATGAAATACCGTAAGATATGGCCGTCTTTGCGAGGTATCACGCATTAATGAAAATGCGGAAATGGGCGTCTAAGGTACATGATGCCAAATATGTTGGTTGGTCAATATAGGTTGCTAGTCATTTTAAAATAGACCGCGCGGGGCGTTACTTCTTCAACAGTAATGGTCTAAATGTCTACACACGTACTAATATGCAGTGTTGGGATGACTCGAGTCATGACTTGACTCGAGTCAGACTCGAGTCAACTTTTTCGTATGACTTGACTTGACTCGAGTCACTTTGCAAAAATGACTTGACTTGACTTGACTTGGAGCTTAAGAAATCTGCATTGACTCGTGACTCGGAGCAAAATTTACGAGTCAATTTCAAGTCATTAAGTAAACAGTGTTAGGATTGTTCAAGATACGCCGGTGTAACTTGCGAGAGCAACCAGTCATTCACTGATTGTACGTCACACTTAACCTCCATCGTTACATCACAAATAAATTGACCGCAAACGAAACGATTACAGTTTACGTTGTCGTACCAGTAGTAGATTATTCTAATAGCAACATGTATCTGTTTCTTAGACGGCTCATTGCTTACGTTGCGCATTGTTCAGTTTTGCCAACCCTCTTGTATGATTTGAATCGAACAAATATAGTCTGTGCGTTTATATTCTTACGGATGTGTAGATGGGTAGTGTAGGCCATTGTACCAAATCCATTTGTTTCAACTTTTCGTGGCTTCGTATTCGATCCTATATTTTGGCTGATAATAACTGACTGTAGCATATAACTGTACAGCTACTCACGTATTATAATAGCAGTTCTACGTTTGCGTGGGAGATGTAACGTCTTTTTGCATGTTTATTCAACTTTATATTCGTTATTTGACTCAAGATAAATGGTCAAATAATCAGTCTTTCACACACCTAGCAAAATGAAATGACTTTGAATCATTACTCATACTTCGAAATTCAATTTGACTTGAATTGTGACTTGACTCGTGACTTGACTTGACTTGACTCGACTTGACTCGAGTCACCTCCAAAAAACGGGTGACTTGACTTGACTCGAGTCACCTTCGAAAATCGATTGACTTGACTTGACTCGAGTCAAAATGTGCAATGACTCGAGATGACTCGTGACTCGAAGGTAGTGACTTGATCCCAACACTGCTAATATGCCACCAATAATGACTGTTGCCCAACTTGTATACATCTTTAATTGTACGTCCGAATATCCAGGCGCATTAATGTGGATGGAAACGAAATCATATTGACATTTAGTGTCATATAGACACACATATATAGTCTAATATCGTCCAACACCATTCACTAAATTCCATCATGCTATCGTATTGCTCGTTATGGTAAACAGTCCACGCATGCACGCGTAAAGCTTACTAGAGCGGGGAGTGGATAGTCCATGGACTGGATATATACCGGATCGGAGTGGAAATCATTGTGTTACGGGTACGTCCTAATCCGGATCAGATCCAAATTCGTGCTTTTTATGATACGGTCTGTGTACAACGTAGTATTGTGCTGGATTTAGCCAGATCCTGGTAGATTTTGGCATTTTTTTAAATTTTTGGTTGGAGCCGGATTCCATTGTCAAGAGACCTGATCGGACTCGGACTCAGGAATTTGTCCGTCAGCGCTGCACTACTTGTTATCCGTTAAAAGTTGCAGGTAATAGTCAGGCCTGTACTATGCTACTCGGTAATTCGGATGAAACGGTTAGTTGAATTATCGGTTGTTATATTCAGGATTGAATATTTTTTAACGACTTATATGAACTTCAGTGAAGAATAAAGCGTGGATAGGTTAGCAGAATCTGATCGCGATTCCCGTGATACCTACTCCTCAAAGTGTTTCACATATCTGATTAATATGCCACTAACTATTCAAAACACAATATGGCGATAAAAACGCAATGGGCAGAGTTTGCGTCATATTATATTGTATCAATGACGTACAGTGAACTGACTACGCTTAGTTTGAAACACCCAACTCGTGTGACTGGATGGTCCGGATACATTGACATTGGCATTGTAAAATGAACTACTTGATTGGGAAATTCCGTTCTGTAATTCTGACGGCCGTGTGGGGTATTGTTACCGATATGTTATGGACGCTACTAGTTCGGAACTACTGGACTGGCGGAATGATTATGATGTCTATAATTGTGCATCGTTTATACTTTTGTGACAATCGTTGCCTACGAGGTGCATTTTTACATAGACCACTACCTCACTTTGGACTAGCGTATCCAAAGTACAATTAGAAGGTTCAATTACACATGCATTTTTGTAATATATATCTCTATAATCGCATATTTCTTGTCACATGGGATGATTATAATCAAATTTCTGAGCTTACCTCTAACTGCGGTGCCGTTGAGGTTGTCGACTTCATCCCAGCTAAATGAAATAGATTTCTGATTAGTCTGGTTTCATTAATTTAGAGAAATATATTACAATACTTCAAAAGACGATAGCAGACCACTTATTATTTCACACAGTAGAGTGTTTGTTAAAATGACTAATCGCCGATAAGAAGCAGATGTTTTAATTCGACAGAAATCAACATTTTCATAGCAGAAAGATGTAAACTTCAGCGAATCAGAGGCGATGTTTAGTCTCCATACATTTGTTCAATATTTTAACGACCACTTATTTAGGCAATCGAAAGTTAGTAGGATTTAAAATAAAATATATGTCACGGAAGACCTAGATATGCAAGATTCGGATTAGATTGGTTTTAAATTTTCATTGTCAATAATTGCAACATAACAAAAAATATTCGGTAATCTTTTGGAACAGAAAAGCATTACGGAATATATTAAAAATATGATGTCAGGTTCCAACTTACAGGACACCTGTCTAATAATTTTCGGCTTCGGTTTTAATAGTGGAGGTCGCCTCTTTTCGCGCGGCTGTAGAAAGAGAATTTCAAACAGTTATATCTCGATTCAAAAGCTATAGGCCTACCCTACCTAGTAGCATACCTTGGATGTTTCGGTGTTTCTATTGACGTGGGACATTTTACCGCGTCAACTATTGACCAGTTAGTGTCTTGGCAAAATGGTCACTTCTACATCAACAATTACAGGTTGGAATCTAAAATGAAAAACTATAAATCTGATCAATGACCGTTAAAAATGCACTTTTATGAAGGACACATCAATTCGAAATATATCGATGAAAATCTGACTGAAACGGAAAGTCTAGATTTTATACAACTATTGAGTGTAAACATAAAATGGGTCAACGTAGTAAGCAGCTGAATTATATTGTACACAATCACGTATAAACCCTAGATCAGGGGTCTCAAACTCAAATGTGGTCGCGGGCCAATTTTCCAGTTTTTGATGGGCTATATAAGGCTATTCCATGTCATTCCAAGTAGGCCTTAGTTGACGGGATGAAGTTGTACCATTAAAAGTGTGCTGATACAGCAGACTGACATTCAACACACATCATAAAAATGTGATTTACTCTTGTATCAATTTAGGCCTGGCATGAAAAAATCATCACATTTATAACTATGTTAATAGAAATGTTGTTATACTTGATACATATTAATTATAAGATATAGACGTCATCTGAGCGGAAAAATATATAATGATATCATAAAAGCTATCACGTTATAATTTTGCAGTTACTATGAATATTGTGAATTTAAACAGATTGATAATAATAGAAATTGATCTGATATCACAGAATTTTGGGTTCAGCAAATTCGGGCGCAATCCGGGTATAGTCCTGATAAGTGGGTTATTAAGCTCATGCTCAATTACCTTCGAATATAGAGCAGAAAATACCAATATAAATATAATAATGAATGTGTGATAGGTATAGAAATGTCGGAACGCCGAACAACCCATTGTTGTTACATCGGTGGAGCGTACCACTACGGCACTCGTACCTTTAAGTAGCCTAATAACATGATTTAGCGACCCAAGATGTAACGAATAGATTGCCAATGGTTGCAAAAACTACTTGCTTAGTATGCGAAATATCATGCTGCGACCTTCTGGTCTATTACTATTCCCATGACTCCGTGTCCACTCGGGTCATTTTAATTTAACCATTAAGTCAGCCCGAGCCTGACTAATTCTAATAAAGGTCGCGTCCAAGTCGAACTCACAAATTTCATTCACGCATCGTTTAAGCATAGTGCTGTAAACGACTATCGTCGAAGGTTCAGGGTTTATCATTATGAATTGGAAATGTGGCGAAATAGTGAAACGCCTACTGCACGGACGCGGATAGTAAAGTTTATTGAATAGTTCCAGGCTTTCGGAGCAATAGAGCGAATTTTCACTTCAAAACTTGAAAAGATATATGTGCCACTTATATATTGTAAAATTATCGGAAATCGAAAATGTCGTCGCGGACCGCACAAAATGATCTGGCGGGCCTCGTGTTTGAGACCTCTGCCCAAGTTGAAGTATTACCGACCTTGCATCCGTTGTACATCTACAAAACCACGCACTCATCAGTGCATTATGAATATGCAGTTCGACCTATAATTATGTCAGAGAGACCGCATTTCGTATGTTTTTTTACATATAATATGAACATTTTTTATTTTCGTCTGCTGCTGTATCACAGGTTTTCGGTCGGGTTATCGTACATCCTCTATTAGTAAGATTTTTCATCTTTTTTTACTTTTTTGAAACTATCCTCGGGCGACGGACAAACATCCTCCGTTTGGAGAATTTGTCCTCTTTTGTGAAAATTTTGGTTAAAATGGCTCGGGAAAATTCAACTGGGGCATAGGAAATCAGTTCTCAAGTAACGGTTCGGTGGGAATTTCGGGAGTTGACGCAGAAAAATGCCATATTTTATTTTTTTGTCGACACCATAATATTTTCACGGGAAAAGTGGATAATTCGGTAGTCGAATCAAAGTGATGAGCTTTTTTTTAGCCAACCAACTACAAACTAAGAATATGATATTGTATTGTAAGTCTTCTTTTCAGATTCTCAAAATATGGTAACCCTAGTTTTCGGTAAATATCAAAATCATTCCTTGAGTAATTTCGCCCTAGAAATATTATATATATATATGTACCGGAGAGGGCGCGGGAAATTGCCAAACTATGTAAACATTATGTTCTGTTGAATTTTTATTCCTATCGAAATAGATGTAAATCGAGTGCAGACAGGTATTCTATATCCTTGCATCGCTTCGCATCTATTTACTGTAGCCATAACGATCCCGGCACCGGTACTAAGTTCATGTGTTAACATTTACCATGATTTGCAAAATCAAAACGCAAATAACCGGAATACGCTTAGAGTTCCCCCAATTTCTCTCGTGACGCATTGGTCTGAAAGGGTTACCACATTGTCAAACGTCTAAAACGCGTTTTAGTGAATCTTCAGAGTAACGCAGTATGTAGCAAATCAATATCCCGGTCAGTAATTTCTGCCAGTTTTATCTGAAGCATGGCCGCCAACACAACATTGTTATGGCAATTAGTGATGTGCACCTCTGGAAAATGAGTGATATATCACGCATGCAGGAAGGATTCAAAATGATAGTCTGAAACATTGAATACGCGTGCGGTCCTGTGCAAGGTACAAAGATAATTTCACAATCTATTTCAAATCTTATTTTTCATCAACAGCAGCAAACAACAGCAAATATATGTGGCACGCCGATATGCATGTTTCCATCAAGATATATATTTATATATATTTACACGTTGTACAAATCTTTTTTTCGCAAACTTTCCATTTCCCAGTCCAATTTTTGGGCAATTATTCTATTGAAACAATGACCTGTTGCTGTGCCTCCATCGGTATTTGTTGGCGCTTCCTCAATAGCATATCGGCTAGATTTCTACCTAAGCGAACTAGGTCATGGTATGTTGCGGATATTTTGTTACTTCCATCTCTCAGAAGCTGTATAGCGCCCGTAGTAAAAGACGGCCATGCTATACCAGATGTGAGCTCAGCTCGGAAATCATGATAATACCGTTTATCGGCTCTGCGTAAAATAACGATTAGGTGTTAAAACAACACGAAGACTGAACGACAACGTTTCAAGCTTCTAGAGTTCTGACTCGAATTGAGGAAGTTTAAAGTTGATACGTATGCCTGTATGGTTCCACAAACCAAATCATGACAACGCTCATTCCCGTATTGTTTGGACAGCGGCATTTCGCGGTTACTGTTGTAAATTCGGCCCGGACATCTATTGATGACTATCTGTTTGAGTTTCGAAAAAGTACATACGTTGACAAGGGAAAACAAACGCAACACAATCCTTAAGATCGTAAACAACTTGTCGTATTAACCTCCGGGTCACTATAGCCGAGCAAACAAATTCACGCCTGTCATATTTGTTCGAGCGAAAACGCCGGCACACTATGAACGATGCCTAAATCCGAAATCGTAAATACTATAGTCTTGGAGGCGTTATTTTCGTTGTCAAAGTTGGCTACACCATATTTTGGATCATGGATGGACAGACTGTACAATTTTCGTCATTTCGGGAGCAAAATTCACAAACTGCCAAAAATAAAAATTGTAAAATGCTATAAATGAGTCTGCATGAAGCGAGAAAACAATTGTTTAACGCTAAATTCCTAAATTGTCGCGGGCTTCCACAAAATTTGAAAATTGGCCCACGATCCGGTTTGAATTGGCAACCGCCGTTCTAACTGTATCATTTTTGAGGCACATCGCAATCAATCCGTCCCGCTTATTCTATCACAAGGGGGGGGGGGGGGGCGTTTTTCAACTGCAATAAAATATTTCGCACGTTTGGAACAAAATGGATAAAGTAATATTTACAATCCGAATCTTATCGTCTATGAATCGTAAGAAATAGTCCGGCCTACTCTGCAGACTGAATGTGTGCTGTAGACTAATTGTGTGCTGAAGTAGGCGCATGTGCAAGTTTAATAAGGATAAGGACTGCCAATGAATGACTCCTATCTTTGTAGGAGGTTATATTTCATGTGAATATATCATTTCAGGCCATCATATAATAAATAGAGGCTACTATACTCTACAACTTATGTAACTTACAATTATAGGTAATTGAGCAGGGGAAACCATGCACGCATATACCGAATCCTTATCTGCCAAACTAAAAGTAGCCTGCAGATGTTTGCCATCATAAGAGACAATAAAAATTTAGCGATAACCAGACGTTGATCTCGAAAACTTTTCACACGTATTACAAACAACCAAATGAGGTTGTTAGAGCTACATGTATGTAACGCATCAAGACATATAAAGTTTTAGGCCATGTAACATGTGACTCCAAGAAGTGTGTCAGAACGATCGGCAGCGAGAAAGCCTTGGCCATAAAGGACTGCTTTTATGCTGACAAAAAACTTCGAAATATCAAAAACTTCGTTATATATACAAAATACATATAGGTTTATTTGTCCATATAGGCGCCTAAATGACTGGCGCCGGATGTTTTTGTCTTGGCAATCTGAACTGAACCTCACAAGACAAATACCATCCCGCAGGAAAGGAAATTATATGCCAGCGAAGAAATACCAATCTGAAATCGTGTGATCTTTCAGTTTGGTAGGTTTGGGTAATTCTATATTTTTTTGATATAGCAGACAGGATGTCACGAAATAACATCATGTAAAGAAGTCATACCTAGGGGTCCGCCCACCCGAAGAGGTTTACTTTTACGGGGTCTGCAGTTTCAAAGACAACTCTCACTCAGCTCTACCGGTAAACCTGATTACGTGGGCAAGGAGAACAACCATGTAATTCCCGATCTTATTTACCGATTTATCATGAATTAGCGAAGTATTCGCGCATCGCGCTGTCACACTAAACAGTACAACTTTAATTTCGTGACAAAAGTGAACAACCTGTTGCGGGGTCAGTTTATCAACCTATGGGACCACGGGGTCCTGACGAATTGCTGTTACGTTCCTGCTAACGGGTATACCCCTGGAGATGTTTAATTAGAGAGGGCCTATACCTTTTCAAACACACCTCAATCAGCTCTACCGGTAAATCAGATTACGTGAACAGAGACAGGACGAAAATTGATAGCAATACATGCAAATACAATTCCCGATCATATTAACCAATTTAGTCATGAAACTGAATAAATTACTCGCGCTTCGCGCGCGCGTTTAGGCGAGAAAAGCTGATTCACTCAACGGACACCCAATGCAGCAGATAAGTAGCGGTGAACAGAGTACAGTTTTGGAATCTCGCCAGGGCAATAAAACTACTCCGAAATAGCCACGATGACTGTTTGGGTACGTTTCATAGCCGTAGTATTCGTACGACCCCGACCGTACTCTGAAATTCTAAGTTTGGGAATCCCTGCTCTAGATGTCCTAGTGTGATTGTAAGAACACCTGCCATGCCATATATCGGGTTAGCAATATGCTTCAGACGCCACTACCTTACATCAGTAACAGCAGTTTTCATAATAATTGCCTCTCTGCCTGGTTTGAAATAGTAAGGTATGTATTGATGTTGTGTTATACTTAGTTAAATGTAGTTTGGCTGTTGATGCTTGTGGAGCAGTAGGCATATTTAAGTCCACGAGACAACGGACGACGGGACCGTTTAAATTTTTTGCTCGAATGTATCATCGACCCCCTCCGTATATGTCCAAAGGCACACGACCATATGACCTGTGAGCTGTGACACATACTCTCGAAACCTCAAATTTTCATCTTGTTTTGTTGTGTACTATAATCGAAGCTACAAAAAGCCAATGAAGAATATCTCGCCGCCATCTTCAAGAATGAAGATTATATCAATTCAAATGTTGGCCTGAATTCACGTTTCGTTTACCCCCAAACTTACAAAATTAATGGTACATACATATTACCCGTAAATCGACATTTTGACTTTGAAAATACCTCGTTTTAGCGATAAAACACCACATGTAACTATGATGTGCATCTTCTATATATGTAGGCCTGTTTCTGTTGTTAATTGATTAGTTGATCCAACTATTTTGCTTTATTTGGGTATGATACCGTAGGCGCCCACACTACATAAATATAGTAATTGAATTGAAAATATTACATTCGAGGATGGTAAATTAAAAAAACAGGCGGCATTATATGCCCTGATACAATCCCTACACTTCACATTAAAGAGATTGCTCGTTTGTTAGTGTCTAAGGTGATAAAGAAAAATGTGTACGCCGATCTAAATTTACTTGCCACCCAAAACAAAAACCATCTGTCACAGACCCCATGACTCACGCAAGTCGAATTTTCTTTGCATGTGAGGAAAGATTCTACCAGCATGCAATTGTAGACAAATTCGCATACTGTTATCATCGGATTATCACACAGAATGTCTCAAGTATTTTCGGTCCCACTGTCTCATCGGTACCCCATCTCCCCCACTTCAATCTCGCATATATCCGGCCCGTCGACTAGATAAGTTGTTCTCGCCTGCTTTAGTGTGTCCGGGCTGGCCATTCCCCGTCTGGGGAGCTGCATATTGCTCTTGATATGGTTTCCTGTTACTTTGAAAGGCCAATATTCCAATTATGTTTCTTATTATTATTCTTGACGCGAATGCCTAAATCTGAGTTCCTAGCCTCGAAGTCACGACTCCAACGTGAGAATGCATCGAGAATATGCTATTATTTGGCACCAACGATACACACTGTCATAAAATAATATGACACGTTAAGGACATAAAAAGTTGATTCAAAGATGGTCAGTGTGGGCAATGATATGGTAATAGTCATTTTTGCGCATATTATTTGTTTGTTTTATTGACACAATTGGCGCTTTTAAACACGTGGGTCATTTGCGCTCGTACAGAAATTGTCGTATTGTATTTCTGCTTTTGCTTGCGTCCTTTTTCGTGTCTGTTGCTGCCATCTTTCCAGACTTTGGCTCTCTCTTCCTCTGGGCTTTGCAAGGCGCTATATTTTGCCCATATGTATGGTTCATCTCTTTTGTCGCAACACTGAACAATATGCGGCTCCTACGCCGTAACAAGTTGGTCGCCACCGGTATATGGTATGCATACTGCGACTTGAGCAGAAAGCGAATGGCTACTTGCCGACTTCACTACTTCAAATTTTTGATTTGGACATTATGACATCTCCTCATTGTGAACAAATTATTGTCTCCAAATTTTTAGGTTATCCTCCAACGTTTTTATCTTGGTCTTGTCTGTTTTTATAGTATTGCAACAAGTAACTTTGGTTAGGATTTAATTGGTGATACCATTAGTGTCCTATATGGTGTCGATACGAGCAAATCTCACGGCTCAGTGAAATTGATTCACGTCACAGTTTCCATTTGGCTACAGGCAATTTGACGGTCATTTTTGACCGGCTTGCCGAGCATTAGATTGGGTAAAACGGATATCAATCGAAAGCTGACTCTGCAATGATTACGAAAATATAAATTTTATTCCGCTCGTGGCCCTGGAACTCCCACAATCAGTCTCGAATATTTCATTGTTATGGAGATTGGCATTTGGACGCAACAATGCTGTCTGGCGAAGCGAGAGAGTAGCTCAGGACGCAGCAATGCTGTCTAGCAATACGAGAGATTAGCTCAAGAGAAAAAGAGCCAGACAGCATTGTTGCGTCTCAATGCGAATCTCCATAACAATGAAAAATTCGAGGCTGATTGTGGGAGTTCCAGGGCCAAGAGCGGAATAAAATTTATAATTCCGTAATCAATGCAGAGTCAGCTTTCGGTTGACACCCGTTTTACCAAAATCTAATGCTCGACAAGCTGGTCAAAAATGACCGTCAAATTGCCTGTAGCCAAATGGAAATTGTGACGTGAATCAATTTCACTGAGGCGTGAGATTTGCATTGTCGACACCAAATAGGACTCTATGGGGATACTGTTATTTACATTCGATCTCACATTGACCATGAAAGAATAGATCTACATTGGACGAATCACGAATCAAATTCTGTTATTTTCATTGAAAACAGTAATTCGGAAGTCAGCGACTTGACTGGATTTCCCTTTTGTCACCACAAATATCATCACAAAGAGTATTGTAAATAAATAAGGATTTGCAACTGTGTTGATCACATCATGAGGATTATAACTGTCGAAATGCGAGCGGCCGAAAACGTTGGTCGCTGGGCCGCTTGTCGCTGTATTTGTGAAATTATATCGACTGACAGATAAGAAAAACAATAATCCGTATATTTGACTTCAATTGCAATATATATGGTCGTCCACTTCATCGTACACTTCTTCTGATGATTCGCTACCTGCAGGTTTAAAATATAACTTTTAGTCAGAACCATATTGATTTGGGATGATTTCGGTAAATATATTTTCAAGAATTTCACAATTTCCAACTGAATCACAGCACAGCCGCCAAATTTCCAGTATAGTCAGAAATTATTTTAATTATTTTTGCTACTGCAGAGATAATTTCAAATATATTATATGTGTGTTGACTCATCATGTTTATTTATAAGCATGGCCGCCGAAAAGTATTTTACTCGACCAAATTTGCATTTTGATTGGATACTAAACTATTTCATCTCAGGTTGCGTCGTGTTCTATAACACTCAATCACATTCCAGCTTGGAATGATGAATAGTGTCATGTTTGCAAACATTTAGACTGTAAATGGCTATTTCAATCGTTTCTCTGTTTTTTTTTCTAATCGGTGAACCAAGTGCAAAAACCTGCGGATGTGTTTTTACGTAATCGCGATCTGAGACATGACCAAATAAATATTTGTTTACTCTCAAAATGCCATATCGTTTATGAATTCCACATATCATAGAAACGGCATCATCTCGATTCCATCACGGATTAATGGGAGGCAATGCCACCGATTCACTGTAACACCTTTTTCGGTTATGAAAGCTATAACCAAACGTTGATCTCGAAAACTTTCCCTACGTATTACAAACGACCAAAATGAAGTTGTCACAGCTACATGTATTACTTTGCTCAAATTACAATTGAATAGTATATTCACATTGAAACGAACACATATATTTTCGGCTCACACTCGCCAGGGGTAATCGTCAGCAACTAGTGGAAAATTGGAAAGAACATTGTATATGAACAATCGTATCAGAAAATATGACGTCAACGTCATGGAATTTCGAAAAATCGGGGCGGAGAGAGCGCTTAAGCTCAATTTACTATTTTAGATGGTACATGAACTCCTTCTGAAGGCACATGCTTGGTTGGCAAATTTTGATAGAAGTGGACTCCAAGGCACACAAATGAACGAGTGATTCATATATGTGCGTTACCCCCCCCCCCCCATGAATCACGTAGTGAAGAAGTGGTTTGACATCTCAAGAACCGAATTCGCAGAACTGAACAAAATGCATATGGCTACTTTTCGCTACATTGAATTGCTATCCGTATATTCTGTAGGCTAAAATCCGTGTATCATGCCCAACAGTAAATCAATAAATATCCTTTGTTTGCATTTACTTCGTCAACTTCACGTAATTAGGTCGCGTTTGCGAACATAAAAAATCAAATTCTAATCGACGTGTTCCAAAAACCGGTGTAGTTCGTCGTGAATTATTCCGCACAGTTTGAGAAAACGCGCTATTTCGTGCCTTACCAAGTTACCCTCGAAAGCCGACTTGCGGCCTTTCGTGCATAAGCGAGATGGTAAATTACAATGTGTGATATTTGCAGTGACTATTAGGGCCTACCTGTACTTTTGTTTGTTTAGGACGATTTATCGCTTGAGAGCATATACTTACGTCGTTGTATGATGATAACACCAGTGTTGGGATGACACGAGTCATGACTTGACTCGAGTCAGACTTGAGCAAACTTTTTTGCATGACTTGACTTGAATCGAGTCACTTTGCAAAAATGATTGACTTGACTTGACTCGGCGCTTCAGAAATGTGGATTGACTCAATTTCAAGTCATCTAGTAAACGGTGTCGATTAAATCGCTGCATCTTGTTTATTTCCGGATTGTTCGCGATACGCCGGTGTGACTTGTGAGAGCAATCAGTCATTCACTGATTTTACTTTTCACTTATCCTCCATTGCTACATCACAAATAAATTGACCGAAAACGAAATGATCACAGCTTACGTTTATGTACTAGCTGTAGAATAATTTAATAGCAACGTATCTCTGTGTGTTAGACGGCTCAGTGCTTACATCGCGAAGTGCCTACCTTAGCCAATCCTCCGTATGATTTGAGTCGAACGAATATAGTTTATGCGTTTATAATCTCAAGGATGTGTGGATGGGTAGTGTAATGTACCATTTCAATTTGTTTCAACTTCTTGGCGCTTCGTATTCGATCCTCTATTTTGGCTCACGTATTTTATCAGCAGCCCGAAGCGTGTGTGAGAGATACAACGCCTTTTTGCACGTAATACTCGGTAATTGATTCAAGATATATCAATAATCAATCTGTCATTCACACAGCTAGCAAAATGTAATGACTTTGAATCATCACTCATACTTCGAAAATTCAATTTGACTTGAATTGCTACTTGACTCGTGACATGACTTGACTTGACTTGACTTGACTTGACTCGACTTGACTCGAGTCACCTCCAAAAAACGAGTGACTTGACTTGACTCGAGTCGAGTCAACTTCGAAAATCGATTGACTTGACTTGACTCAAGTCAAAATGTGGAATGACTCGAGATGATTCGAGACTCGAAGGTAGTGACTTGATCCCAACACCGGATGACACCGGCCCATGGAGGTTAGCTACTATGGTTTGTGAAAGCAAATCTATTATATTATCATTTATACAGGTGTTACCAACTATTTGGATGGACTGTACTATAAATTATAAAATGCCTGACTTAAACCTAAATGCTCACCGTATGTACGTTGAAATTCTCTCGGTGTGGGATATGTGGAAGATGGCGAATGCATATCTTCGTACAGGTCTTCTGATACTTTACAATGAAAATTGTAAATACCATTATATTCTAAGCAGGTAGAATAGATTCAGCCAGAACGATGTTGATATTTTATTTCTAAAATCTATGCACAATGTTTGCGAATCTTGCTAGAAGGAGTGTAGTTTCTGGAGTCGTTTTGTTAATTCGTAGATTTTATAAGCAATTTTTTTCAGTTCAATACACCATGAAAATTGCGATATACATTGAAAAGATAGGAAGATGCGGAAACGACTTGGAGTAGTCGTTGAAATCAGACACCCACCATCCCCTAGGGCCGATGTAATGAGGAGGCATACATACTGAATGAAAAGTAAAAGAAGATAATATAGAAAAGCAAACGATTAAAATGAGGTAGCATATCACCGATGGCAAGCTCTATATGTCCGGTCGTGGTCCGGTAATCTTGAGGACGGACTATAGTATTCATTTACTAGAAATTGCTTGTATTTCGACTTGAATGTGTACAATGTTCGTTGACTGTCGGATAGCCGGCAATATACTGTTCCACGCGTCAGATCCGGCACATTTTATAGAGCGATGGTTTTTCCGGTCGATCATATGATGTTTGGACGACGTGGACGCGCGTGTGTTGTAGGTTGCGCTTTTGATTTCGATGTAAAGAAGTGATCGAAATATTCGGGCAATGACCGAAGTGGAACTGATACAATGAGTTGACGATTTCTAGTTTTCCGCATATCATTTATGTTTAGGACACCAAATCTCTTCAGCAGCGACTTGTAGGATGGACAACCAGGCCCCTTCGTGGCCCAGCCGCGATACCGAGTACCTTATGTTGTAGTTTCTGGAGTAGCTCAAGAGCAGTTTTACTGGCAGACCCCAACAGAGGACGCCATATTGTAACTTCGATTGGATTAAGGTAAGGATTTAAAGAGTATCAGAAGAACCCAGGTAACAATACAGCATTAAGGCTGTAGAACAGGGCATTGACCATTAAACAGGGTATGAAAATTCAGGTTTTAGTCAAGCACTCTTCGGCGACATTCTCGCCTTTGTGTCGACTTCTTTCACGTTGTATGCTATATGCTGCATGCTACCAGAGACAGTGGTCTTATGGGGAACAAATGCTTTCAACATGTTAACTTTCTAACTATGTGCATTGCCGGGGATTACGGGGTTTACTTTCAGAATTGTCTTTTCTCCAGTTGATTGGCCTAATGGCCGTTTCAGAGAATTAGTTCGTCACCGTGGAGAACGGCAGATTCACGTTTAATCCAATACGGAAAAACATACGAAATCTCCAAGTTCTATGAATATCATTGCCAAAGCGCATTTCATACACAATATATTCTTACCGCTGCTCCGTGGGGATTCTGTTGGAAGAGATGGAAGAGGACGACGGCGGTTTTTGTAATTGAGCCCTGTTTAATACGGATATGGATATTTATGGTATTTTATATATTAAACATATCCGCAAGACTTCTTATTTACAAACAGCATCGCGAATACCATGCGCAATGTAATCGATGCATTGATTACACATTATTATCGGAAATCAATTAGTTATCAAATCTATTATGATGCCGCAGAGTTCCGGTAAACTCGAACACGACTTTTGGGTTGAGAGAAGCTACTCCACTATCAAATAACTTCTCAGCTAATATATAAATTTCAAGTTCTGGAATATCAATGTTATTAGGCCATCACATCAAAATTATCCAACAACACAGCAAGTTTAAGTTTAAGTAATAGTCCTGCTATAAGCTGTATTCTTACCGCTACGCCGCTGAACTCTTCTTGGACGGGTTGGGCGAGATGGCGGAAGGTATGAGGTTTCGATATATTGTTCTGGAATATCAGGAAATATATGTTTTGTCAATGTTGAACACATATAAACTGTATAAGTGTATTATATCCCTGTTCAAATGACAGAATGGATGACAGAATTTTCATAAAGAACCGTTATGCCCGATGCCATTAATTTGAATTGATTCGCGCATTTATGGGATAGTCGTAGCCCTAGTGTTCGATTTCGCTTTCAGCATTAACAGTATATTCTTTATTCAAAGTAAACTGGTAAATAAACACATACCACTGGAAGCAACCTGCCCTGGTTCATGCTCTAGCTCATGCTCCACCCTAAGACGTTCATCCGACTAATACCAAATCAAGATTATCTGTAGACGCTTGGGACAGTTAAGGTGGGCAGGAAGCGATGACACGGAATATATAATCTGCAGGACTCCAAGAGTAGGCCTACAATGCAATATTCATTTAGCTGCTAACTATACGGCGGCTTTCTGATTAAAATGGCTGTTACCAACATCTTTTCCCAAATTTATCCTTATTCTAAGAACACATCTTATCTTTTAGAGCACAGTGCTCCTTTAAATTCTCGTTTCGCTGTGGAGGCTGGTATTTGTTACAGGCTGATAGATTTGATTTTGTTCTATAAATGCACTTATAGACAAAACTTACTTTTACGGCTACACCTAGATGTAATTATATAGGAAAAGGGTATATTTTCGCACCATTCTCGTAAACTCTCGTTGTGGTCGCGGTCATCTGAAGTGATCCGGAAAGTGCTCGGATTGAGTCTGATTTGACATTCCCTTTTACAACTACGAGTTGCTTCTGAAAAGGGCGCGTTGCAGGAAACCATTAGTTCCCATTTCAACGTAGAAGAGCGCAAAGTTCAGATAGCCGATATCAACAATGTAAATAATACTACTATAGCATATAAAATAATTCGGTTCACAATGCAACAATGTTAAGCTCACCTTTTCATTACCGGGATTGTCCACGATCATAAGTTTAGCATCTTCGGCTACAATAGTCTTGGGTTCTACAATCGGTGATATCTCGCTAATAATCTGGAGGACATAATCCAGCGTATGCTTGGTTTTTATGGAAGAAACCTGTCAGGCATTTGGGATTTCAATATTCCTCTATCATATTTCACGTAAAAACTCTGGTAATAAAGCAGTATTCTGTTGGCTACATGTCACGAAGTTAACCAATTATCGAACTATAGATTGTAATACCTTGAAATGATTGTTGCTGATAACATTCATCGTCTTTGTCCAATGTCTAAGAGCCTCTTCCGGTTCGTTGATTAACAAGCAGTTAGCCTCCAACCCAACTCCGGAATTTAGAACTTTTGCTATCAATGGATGGTTCTCCAGCGCCAGAATATCAAGCGCCACATTGCTGACCTGCAACGAGATGAGAATTGAATATTGAATTTTATTACATCCACATTGGCTATTCGAAGCATCTTCATCGTAGCTTGAATGATGCCTGATGGTCCCGCTGCTTATTCTTGCGTATGAAACCCGCGTAGGCTGCTAGGCTAAACTGATGGCGTTGAAAGTAGGCCCATACCATTCGTATATTTCCTCGGCATTTGAAAATAGTTCGCTACAGCGGATCATTTGCTTTCATAAACTTCCCGATTTTAGCAATGCCTCGCAAACATATTGGTCTGGGTAGCCGATGAAGCAGTGGTGGCTTTTGGGGTGGGCGAGGTGGGCGGTCGCCCGGGGCCCCCTGGTCGAATCCCCCCCCCCCCCTATTTGGATGATGCGCTTTTTTAAAGGATTATAACGAAAGAACATGGAAATCCGTGCACCAAGCAAGAATATAATTCCGTACAGATGTGTCAATCATCATGAAATTTCTGCATTTGTTAGGAAAGTTCCGTATCCCGATAATTATCACGTCTGTGCATGTGGTAGAATTGATTAGTTTTGATGTATTCTATCCTTTCACACATGCAATAATCGACATGGCCGAGTCCAGCACCTGCCCGAACCTCACCGCGGTTAAAGAGAGATAATATTAGGAGATGCGAAAGGGGGGTCTGGGGGGCGGAGGCCCTCAGCAGTTACGGTTAGATGCTTATAGGGGCCCCCGGTAAGTCTCGCCCAGCCCCCCCCCCGTTCGTAGGGCCACCACTGCGAAGAAGTATATTGTCCCTACATTATGACTAAGCACTCTCAAGCTATACCTGCGACAAGTAGTTCGAGTCATCATTTCCCGTCATTAGATCGGTTGCGATTGTTTCAATATCTTCTCGTGTCCCATGAACAGCCAATGCCTCTATTCGAAGATCCTGCATTCGTTATTGCGCATTTGTTGTTGTTACAGATGTGGAGTAACATAGGAATTCAGTCCACAAGGATTGGTAACTCAGCTAATAGATTCGGAGGATTACTACAATGCTGTTTCGGCGATATAAATAACCTCATTTACGGCTATGTTTATTATTCTAATTGTAATCATTGTTGAGTCGACTCGACTCATTAATTGACTCGATTCAGACTAGAGTCAACTTTTTCAGATGACTTGACTTGACTTCACTCGGCATTTCAAAAATGTGGATTTACCCGTGACTCGAAGCAAAATTTTCGAGTCAATTTCGAGTCATTAAGTAATCGGTGTCGACTAAGCCACAAGATGATATGACCTGTGTTGGCAACCAGTCACTCAAAGATTGCGCAGCAGGTATTACAGAGCTGCCTGCGGTATGTCAAAAATAAATTGACCGTAAACGAAGTGATTAGAACTTACCTTGTCGTAGACTAGTAATCTATCGATAGCAGTGTAATTATGTTCCATAGACTGCTAAGTGCTCACTTCAACGTACGTATAGTATATTTTAAATCGAGGGTATATAGTTTTTCATTTATATTACTTGTCAACAATATGTGAAGTCTTAAATTGTATCGCATGGAAGTTTAGGTGACTATTCTAACATCTATTTGGTTGGCAGTTACGTATACGTACCTACGTATATGTGAGCAATTCAACGTCTCGCTGAAGACATAATTAAGTCGATGTTCGATGATTCTTGATTCAGAATTAACAGCGACTCAATCTGTACTTCAATCATCTTGCCAAAAGCAATCACTAGAATCATGCCTCGTGCTTCGAGAACCCGACATGCCTTTGTGATTTGACTGGTGACTTGACTCAAATTGACTTCCAGTCACTTAAAAAATCATGTGACGTGACTTGACTCGAGACAAAATATGCAATAACTCGTTATGGGTTGTGACTCGAAGTTAGTGTCTTGATCGCAACACTGATTTAAATTTAAAAAAACGGAAATGGTAATTACAATTATGTCAGTCCCTTCATTAGCTGACCTTGTATCGCAGTGTGATATCATGGAGCGCGTCGATTTGTTCTGTTGTTTTCTTCCTTATTGCAGCCAGAGTCGCGTCCTGGAACACACATGAATATTTCAGGCGAAATACTTGTTCGGAGTTTATTCTTGTGGAAATGGATGTTGAATACCCGCATATAAAGTTTCTCCCGTGGATTCACATTTATGGTTTCCATGAATATCGAAAAGGATTGTCACCACCTCGTTCTACATTAGCAGGAATTATTCATCACATGATAGGGTAGCCTACTATTTCATTTGATTCGATGAGTGGGAAGAGCATCCCCGCCAAAGCTTTTACATATTTTCTCATAGTTTTTCCACAAAAAATATGTCAATTTGAGTTATATTAATTACTCGTACGCTTCTGCTACTGTTGAAAATTAAGTAGGCTACAGAACGGAATCGGTGCAATGACTGCATAACAATGTTTTCAATTCTATATGCTGATCAGATTCCTTTGAATATTCAATTTTGTGAAATCAACGCGAATGGTGCTGAGTTCATACTTTATTCCTAACAACGGAACATTTTTACCAGGAAAGTTTTGCGAAGTTCCGATAATTACCTCACTTTTAGGTTGGCTTAGCTAAAACCTACAGTGACTCTCCATCCAGCCCCGATTAATTAAGATAAATCATTATTCATGCGTACTTAACCGGACTATCGCAATCAACGTTAGTATGGTGCGATATAGCACAAACCAGAGCAGTTTGGGCTTAAGTTACATCCAGTGATCATTAATTCAAGGTAAATGTTGAATATAAAAAGTTTTACACAATTAGCGGCAGAGACTAAGATCAATAGATGTACAATGTACTGTAAATCTGCATATATAGGGGTGAAAGTTTCATGTATCTAGCGTGGGACTATACTTGTCGAGTCGATGATACCTCAGTGGTTCCTACACCGGTATAAAATATACATAGAATCGGCCGTTATTAGGGAATAAGTATTCCGCAAATTTTGTCACGCCAGTGGTATGCTGATACTACTGGTCAATATAGTAGTGTCTTGAATTCCCATGTGAATTCACTAGCCCTATCATAAGACCGCCACAATTTTTTATAGCTTCGACTCATTCTTGGCTGCGTCTTTATTAGGATTATATTGAAATGTTTCTTTATCATGTATGCAGTGTGAATCAGTGCATACTATGCACTGATTCAACCATTGTACTATATGTGTTGGAGGTGTATCTGGACTCGTCACCTCAGATCCCGCTGCAAATGTAGCTTCTCGAAACCGCGCAGACAGAGTACAGGATTGGACATTGGCTATAACAACCCAGCTGGTAAACTAAATGAAATATTCCACCTAAAATAGCCAAACATGACATTACAGTTCGATATAGCTGGAAAATGTCGTCTTGGCTGTATTTCTTGTCATTGTAGCTCCAATAATGAAGTTGTCCTGCTAATTTCGTACTGCTATATGTAGCCTAAGTCATATTTTTAGGAGAGAATATTGTAAATCTCACTTACCATCAATACTTTGTGCATATATTCGTCCGTCATTCCGCTAAGCTTTTCACGAACGTCATCCCGGCTAGCTTCGATTTGACATTGCTCAACTTCAACCACTTTCGGACAAAATACCGCAAGGGTATCCAAGACGCTTTTCAAAGCTGCCACCGTGATGCAGTCGATCTTGGCGTATAATCCTTCCTGAAATTCCACATCAATAATGCTATTCCTCTGACTCCGGAAGGACGGGGACTTGAATCATTATCCTGATTAGTATGAACGACATCACAGTAACCACGATATGATCAAGATAAAACGACTATCCTTATAAGAGTGATCCATTTCAAGACGAGCTACTAATCAAACGGCAGGGAGATATATAGAGTTCCTGTCTTTTCATAAGGTATTTTGGCCAAATATTATTTGAATGGATGTCATAATAAATGATTAGCATGCAGTGAAAACGTGGTAACTATACTGTGGGTTCAAACACCAGAAGGTTTATTTTTCTGGTGAACATTGACTTTCATTGATGGTTCACTGCAGTAAAGCAGCAGTAGCCGTGACCATATGCATAAGATACCGCCACTAGGCTACTCTACGCGAATAACATTCGCGATTCCACTCTTGCGAGTAATCAGCAAGTATAGCCGTGATCAAATGACTCAAAACATTGTTTACAACCGAGATTGCGCGTAATCCTAAGTGGAATTCGGTAAAATGACCATGATCTTTGTGGATGCATTGCATAGTTTATTTACTGATTCTGTTAAATTTCATTTATTTCCGCCTATTGGAGTAGTGATTCATTGTAAGTTTTTATTCATCGAATCTTACTCAAAGATGTTCCGGCTTCGCGGAAATGTTAGCAGTTCGCAGTTAGATACCAAATTCGTATTCTGAATGCTAAATCTGAATTATCAAGAGCTGAAATACCGAAATAACAGGATGTGAGGCGAACATACGCATCATGTGTTACTTTCCAGTAGGACTGAGGGGCTCAGAATCTTGGGAAAAGCGGGATACTTGATGATTTTCTATCTCTAATTACACCTCAACGATTAAAAAGTCTTTCCAAGTCAAGTTTCATCATTTCATGATAGTCAGGACGTGTGCCATCCCGACACTGACTACAGGGATGGTGCGAACCAGTGATGAGCGGACAGTGCTTTCGAGACTCCGAATCTCTCCGACAACTTTAGTGTCTGAGGAAAACTCCCTCCGACTCCGAAGAGTTCAATTCCAGACTCCGAGATACTTCGATGAATCTCGTCAAGTGTCCGAAACAGTGGCAAGCATGGTACACTTGGTAATGTGTTTTACATAATTAATGTGATAATAGGGTTGGCCTCATAGTATTGTCTACTCTCCAGTCCCCAATTGCAGTGCAGATGGCTGTTTTGATGCACTTGGCGATATATTACAACTTTGCAAGGTGTCAACTGTCTGTGTTTTGGTTTGTAATCATAATCAAGAGTGTATTCTGGTAAGAGCTATCCGAAGATATCGGAGACACGAAGTTACAATACTCCGAAATTATCCGGAAAAATATCTGTAGTAAATTCCGACTCCGCACCGACTGTCGCAAAATCGGCAAAACTCCGCTCCAAATCCACTCCGACTCCGCTCCGATGATCATCACTAGTGCGAAAGTGAGGCTCACGTTTCGCTTCGGTGTTCGAAACACAGAAATTTGGACGTTAGCGTTCGCAAACAAACCCCGGTATGTACTCCATTACATTGCGTACCTTATATAGGAAATACAATTACCTAAATACTTCAACAATTTGGTTGACATTAACTCCATTTTAACTTCGAACTACTTTATGCATGGCGCTGACACGGTAAGGGGTGAAATTATTCAGCACTAAACTAAAATTAACTTTGCCAGTTTCAAATAAATATATTCGTCGTATTAAAAACATTTGAATGAAATGTCTGACTTTTCCGTTTGTTATATTTTAGACCGTCCACGGTCATTGCTGCTATAGCTTGGCCCGTAATCACACAACATCACGAACACTATGCGTAGGACGATAGACAGTCATATATTGATAGTGACAAATCATTTACCAATTAAACATAATTGACGAAGAGAGCGTATCGTTGTTTGAAGTAAAAGTTACGTTTGTTCAATGTGCAATGTGCATGTATAAGCATTCAGATATGTGAGGACTTCAATGTCCTTCGGACTGAGGTATAATGCGCTTTACAATTAGGGTTGCATTTCAAACACAAATAAATTTGAAACAAACATGATTAAAACATGTTTTTATTGTTTGTTTTTTTTAACTAATGACGTCACGAATATTCAATATTCAATATACGGCGTCAGTACAACCCCTGTAAGGTTCAGTAAATATTGTCCATATGCATGCAGCGTAACTGTGATGTTGGGCTGGTAATCGAACCAAGAGTGATGTACACAATTCGTATCGTAACCGTTAGACTTATATCGCCTGCATGCATGGCATTGACAACCGAGACGCGGATGGTCAGGTGGAGCATTAGCACCAATGTGCCCTGCACCCTGAGGCAAACGACAGACACGTCATACGCTTATAATTCAACATTAATTATTATTATTATATACTTTGAAAGATTTAGGATTGTACATAACACAATCTTGATTTCTCGATATAAAATGTATAGTGGCGGCAACGGAAAGCGCAGTGAAGCGGTTGTTATTGAGTGCTTTAAATATAACTTTTTCTTTTCGATATGTAAACTATATTACTAAATTCTAATTACTCAATATCCAATTCAAATTTGTTGATTATAGTCACACCCATCCACAATATCACTTTATGATATTTTTTGCAAACAGGACTTAACTTTGATATCGGATATAAATGTATCTTCCAACTATATTGAAGATCTAGGCCTCAAGGACTTTAAAGATTCAAAAATCCCAATAAATTTTAAGCCTTACATTGTGTTCGCCAGAACATCTCCCAGTTCTGAATTCGAAATCATCTTGCTGTACACCTTGATATACCATCTCTCCAATATGGCCACTAAGTAGCAGCTTATCGTAACCTTGGAAGAGTTCAGCGTCAAATATGGCTGGTACTTGCAGCGATGATATCTGGAAAATATTCCATATTCGTTGATAGCTCATGAACTCAAGCAGGTGGAACTGGGCGCTAGCATTGACAGCGCTACTTCAACATGTTCAAACGACGTGTCCACGGATCTGATCTCAAAATTGCATGTATCTCCCTACTAGGGATGGTGCGAACCCCTGAAAGGTTCAGGTTCGTGTGAACGCGAACCTTTTTGAAAGGTTCTCTGTGAACGCGAATGTGCTAATTCCAAACCTAAATTTCAGTGAAGTGATATATTAATCTCGGCTACACGAAACCTAGCGACGTCTTAGGCCTCATTATGCCACAATGGTGAAGTACTCGCTGAAGTTTTAAACTTCACCAAATGCATCGACTGGAGCAATCAAATGTTATAATAACACCATAATGATGAACGATCTATCTTGACCTGATCCGTCGAGGCTTTAGATATATCTTCAATCGAATTAAATTTATTTTACAGAAGCAGATAATCTGTTCTTACAGCAGCAAGTAGCATCCAGCGTAGACAACACAGGCAAATTAACAGCAAGCACTAGCGAACACACAAACGCATTTATACTCCACGTCTTAACCTAACAATCAAACAATCATTGACCTAATCAAATGAGAGAAACAGAAATACTAAATGAGAGTTCACAGGTCATAAGTAATTAAAGCTTCGCAACACTCCTTCTCTTACGACATGCAGTATCTCTCATTCAAGAATACGAGAAATTCCGATTTGCTCCCTCAAATTGCAGAAAGACTGTCGACGTAGCGGCTTTGTAAATATGTCGACAAGCTGCTTTTCAGTCGGAACGTATTGGATGTCAATCTTGTTCGCATCGAGTTCGTCTCGGATATATCCAAATTTCACGGCTATATGTTTCGTTGCTTGGTGATTAACCGGGTTTCGGCACATCGCGATCGCGCTTTGGTTGTCTTCAAAGATGGTGATCGGTAGTTTGACGCTATTCCCCATCTCTTCAAATAACTGACGAAGCCATGCGGTCTCACGAGCGGCGAGATTCAGTGCGATAAATTCTGCTTCGGCTGTGGACTGCGCCGTTACTGATTGTTTCTTTGATCTCCAACAAATTGGAGCATTTCCCATCAAGATAATGTACCCCGAGGTCGATTTCCTGTCATCACGGTCACCACCGAAATCGGCATCTGCAAAAGCTGTAATAGTGTTAAAACCACTCTTATAAGTTATACCGTAATCAACAGTTCCTCGAATGTAACGCAATAAATGTTTAATCATTTGCCAATGATATACGGTCGGATCACTGTTGTATTGTGCTAGTTTAGCCACTGCGAACGCAATGTCGGGTCGAGTATACATCGCCAGATAAAGTAGACTCCCAACAGCAGTTTGATATTTCGACGAATCAAACCTTTTGTCTGTCGGTTTAGCTTTCTCAATCACTGCTCCCGAATCCATTGGAGTAGACACAGGCTTACACTCGGACATTCCGAATCGTTCCAGCACACTTCTTGCATAACAATCTTGTCCGATCCAAATACAATTACCTGTCTGCTTGACACGCATACCAAAAAAATGGTGTAACATACCCATATCTTTGACATTGAACATCTTTTGCAAAGTAGACTTCGTCTTCGCAATTACTTTCTTCGTTTTTCCCCCTAAGAGTATATCGTCAACGTAGACAGCCAATTGTACGACTGCATCGTCGTAAACGCCACTGTAAATACAAGGATCAGATTTCGTTTGTTTAAAGCCCACCTTAATCAATTCCTCGTGCAGAGCTTGATTCCAGCATCGCGGTGATTGCTTCAAACCATATATGGACTTTCTCAAGAGACACACCTTATCCGCTTGTCCTTTCTGTACAAAGCCTTCGGGCTGTTTCATATAGATAGTCTCGTCTAATCTACCATGTAGAAAAGCGGTTTTGACGTCCATCTGATGTATTTCCATATTTTCTTCGACTGCCAATGCAACATACGCTCGAAATGAACTTGCATGAACGACAGGCGAAAACGTTTGTTCGTAGTCTTTTCCGTATCTCTGGGTATTCCCAAGTGCTACAAGTCTTGCTTTGGCACGCGTCGCGTTTCCATTTTCGTCGTATTTATACTTGAGACCCATTTATTCCCCAAAACCTTCGCATCGGTTGGAGGATTAACAAGATCCCACACTTTTAAATCTTTCATCGATGTGATTTCTTCATTTGCAGCCTCTTTCCACATATCAGAGTGCTCTGACTGGAAGGCTTCTTTCAAGTTTTTCGGTTCATTCAACTGATGAACTGCTGCGTGTATCGCATAAGTCAGCACTTCTGTGTCTTCGGTTTGCTCGAAATTCTCATTGTAAGCAAGTCTTGGTGGAGGATTTCCTGCATTCCGTCGCGATGATCGACGCACTCCTTCCACTTGTTCATTCGTCGGCGTTTCTACCAATCGGTTATCCGCTGATTGCTGTTCGTCACTGTTTAATGAAGGATAGATGAATGACGATGTAGCACACTCAGGCTGAACTTCAGTCGATTCTCCTTCCTGGCCAAATCGGGATTCATCAAATTTCACGTGTCGCCGAATCAGAACTTTTTTCCTGTCTTCGGACCACAGACGGTAACCTTTGGATAATAAGTCATAACCGATTAAATTGCACACTTCAGCTTTCGGATCAAGCTTTTTCTTCCTTTTACTTTTCTCTATGAAGGCATAGGCTTTACATCCAAATATTCTCAAGTGTCTTACATTCGGCCTAGTCCCATGATAAGCTTCAAATGGAGTTTTGTTGTTGAGAGCGACGGTTGGACTTCTGTTCTTCAGATAAGCGGCTGTCAATATTGCTTCCGCCCACAAAAAACAGGTAATTTTGCACCGTGAAGCATCGCAGAAGCTCTCTCGCAGAGAACTCGGTTCAAGCGTTCCGCAACTCCATTTTGCGAAGGGCATGACCGTACAGACTTCTCATGTCTGATGCCTTTTTCTTTCAACCATGATTCGCATTCATTGCTCACGTATTCTCCGCCATTGTCCGTGCGTAGCCTATACATCCAACTGACTGACGTCGAACTTTTTCTTGGTTTAAAACGAAAAATTTAAGTTCAGCGAACACATCGGACTTCCGTTTCAGAGGTATCACCCACGACATTCGACTGTAATCGTCAGTAAACGTTAGAAAGTATTTTGAACCACCTTGTGACTCTGGTGAAATGGGTCCACAAACATCTGAGTGAATCAATTCCAACGTCCTTGTTGCACGGCGTTCAGATCGTTTCGGGAATGGTAACTTTGTGGATTTCCCCAATGCACACGGTTCACAAAAATTCATGTTCTTCGACTCAGTCAACTTCAGGTCGTTAACCATATTCTTCGCAACCATTTTACGAAGATTTTCCTCGCCAATGTGACCAAAACGTTGATGCCATACATCAGCTGATGTGGTACCACCAAAGCACTTTTCGTTTTGTTCATAATCATCAACAGGATTACTGATATCTTCAAAATTGTTCTTGGACTTTCCACGTCCGGATAAAACTCCTTCTGCACAGCGCATGATTTGAGAGTCTTTTCGATCTAGCTCTGCATCATCGGTGTCAGATTCTTCAATGTCTGTACCAGTTGCACCAGTACGAAAGCAATTGATATCACGATTCAATTCGTCATGATCATCATCAGTAAAATCACGAATTCCGCTGTTCTCATTGCTTTTCAACGGTATCTTCATTTCTTCTTTGTTACAAGGTCGATAATCTAACATGTAGAGACCATTTTTCAGCGAACCAGTTGCAACAATATGACCCTCGTATCGATCCAAAATTCGAAGCTTCTTCGAGTTGAAAGTAACTTCATACTGATGCCTGGCAACTGCAGCTCGAATCGAGAATAATGTTGTCGATAGGTCCGGCACATAAAGCGCATTCTGCAAATCTGCAATGCCATATTCTTCGCCATCTCGGAAGATAATTATTCGAAGAGTTCCGATCCCTTCAGAGTAAATCAGGTTTCAATCGCCTAATTCAATTTCTTCGTGGCAATGTTTCAGGTCGATGAACAATTCTTTCCTGCAACTCATGTGACTAGTTGCACCACTATCGCATATTACAAATTGTCGATTTCGAGACAAAAATGCTGACGTGTGAAGCAAGTAGTGTCTTTTGACTCCAGAGATTGATTCAACACGTGGCATGTAATTCTTCGATCCAAGATTCTTGGAACGCACGACGTCAGATGAATAAAACATCGCATGTTTCTCTGATTTCTTAGTACGAGATGCTTGTCTGCGACTATTGCCGTTTTCGTCGTCGGCATAGTTAGCACTTTGACGTTGTCGATTTTCTCGGTGTTTCCTGAAATCACTTCCTTTTCCACGTTCACAAGACACGCGTTTTTCTTCACGTTCTTCATTATTTTCAGGACGGTTCCAACAGTCCGAAATCTTATGACCATACTTTCCGCAATGATCACAATTGCCATGAAATTTCAGTTTTCCACTCTTTCGTCTTGCATTGTTTCTTGCGTGGTACGCCTGTACAGACTCTTTCGGTCGAATCGATAGATCAGTTTGTACGCGTAGTAACAAATCATTCAACGAGAATCCCGGCTTGTTCTGTATCTCATTCAGAATATAGCTTCGAGTTACATCAAGACTAGGAGGCAAGTGCTTGATCACTTCGAAAACTTGGTCGGTCTCGGCAACGGCACGACCCAAGCTCGCCATCCTTTGGAATAGCATTTGACATTCCTCAATTTTCTCAAGAACGTTCTTTTCCGTGAATGTCGGCAACATATCTATCTCCATCTTCAATGTGAGATAAAGCGTAGCATTCTGTGGTTCAAACTTCGCCTTCAAGTCATTCCAAATTTCCTTGGGATCATCGTGGTGATCTTCAGGTATAGTTGGTAACACGGATCCACTCAAGTTACAGAGCAGAATTCCTGCGGCTTTCATTTTTCTAGAGGCAGCTCCTTCTGCGGTGTCATTGCCCATAACACTATTCCACAACTCATTCGCCATGAGGAGGCCTTTCACTTGGACTTTCCATGACGTCCAATTACTGTTTTTACCGCATTTCAGTTTATCTAGGCTTGAAATTGCTGACATTGTGGCTGTAGACACGAGATTAGCAAGGGCGCATAACCTTTGATGAACGATCTATCTTGACCTGATCCGTCGAGGCTTTAGATATATCTTCAATCGAATTAAATTTATTTTACAGAAGCAGATAATCTGTTCTTACAGCAGCAAGTAGCATCCAGCGTAGACAACACAGGCAAATTAACAGCAAGCACTAGCGAACACACAAACGCATTTATACACCACGTCTTAACCTAACAATCAAACAATCATTGACCTAATCAAATGAGAGAAACAGAAATACTAAATGAGAGTTCACAGGTCATAAGTAATTAAAGCTTCGCAACAAGTTTTAAACTTCACCAAATGCATCGACTGGAGCAATCAAATGTTATAATAACACCATAAAATCAACATCTTTCGTCTATTTGCCAGCAATTTCGGCGAGGACTCGCAAGGGGATATAAGCTACACCTAAACGGTCGAGGCCAGATCGGACAATGTATCCGGCGTCTGACCACTGCTACATTGATATTGCGCAGAATGCAAAAGGGTTTCTATACTTGCTACCGATATTAGTCCGCCCCATATACAAGTTATACAGTGGCCCATAAGATTCCAATCGCACATATTTTTATTTATTTTTTTTGATACAACAAACATATCAAATCAAGATGCGTCCCTTACGCCAGCTGGAATTTTGACATTAGGCAACGACGTATTCCTTGTATCACTTCCAATGATTGGTTGAATACTTAATCATCATTCGCTGATGTTGTGTGATTGCGGGTGAAGCTAACAGCAGATCAATGTTCCCTATAATTTTTCCAGAGTCTGCGCGCACTAATCAACTCACTGCGCGGTTCCTTGGACAACAGTGCGTGACGACTAAAAGATCAGTCATTACGGTGATTTGACTGCCGAATTGTCCACTCTTCTCGTTAATTTTGTGGTTCTGACTAAAAAAAGGTCATCACTTCGGCTTTACATTGCCTGTGCGCAGAGACTGGCGAGCGGCATAGCTTACAGCCATGGTTTACGGCTTGTTTGAAACCAGGCAACGGTGGCTACGCACTCATGCATCATTTTTGACTCTCTGGCGCTATCCTGGGGGTCAGTCTTGAAAAATGAGAGAAAGAAAGAGATTTTTTAGAGAAAAGTTCGTTTATTTAGTCTTATACAAAACCCTAGACATGTCTTGGGGTGTCGATCGAGGGCGGAAACGGTAGATGGATATAGTCCGCCCACTTTTAAACTGAAACAGCCCAGAGTTAACTCTGGCTGAGGTCACGGTATGAATTTGAAAAGTGATGGTCAGTGTCGCGAAAACTGACCAGATTTCAAAAGGGATAAGGACGTGACAAATTGTAAAACATGAAAAAGGTTCACAGTACAGAACCTACCAAGGTTCGTTTGTGAACGTGAACCTCTAAATTTGTGAGGTTCACACACGGAAAGCGAACGTGAACCTCACGCTCACACCATCCCTATAGTTCAGGGGTTCTCAACCCGGGGGGCGCGCCCACCTTGGGGGGCGCGGGAGGCTCTCAGGGGGAGCTCGAGAAATGTTTGTCAATTTTGTAAATGTCTGTATAAATTTGGACTAAACATGTGTTTCACAACCATTCTGAAGAGACGATTATTGAAGATTAAACTTAAGTCGTATTCTAGAAAGCTTGCCAAAGTCAAACTCCAGCACTCGCGCTCAACGGAGTATAGGCTGACTACAACTTCATTTGAGCAAATTTTGATATTATTTGAAGATTTAGAGAAATTCCGACGTGCAAGTCATTCATTACTTTATAGCTTTGGCAGTAGCCTAAATCTCTGTGCGCTAGGTAGCTGTTGTTGATAGCTGGCGATCTGCACTGCCTAAGACTGACTTAAATGCAATATAGGTTGCCCGGTTTCGGCCTCGATTCGGCTATAAATCAACACCATTTAATTCATTTCCAAAACTGATCGAATTTAGCATTACAGGACAGAACGACACCGTGCTCTCTGTAGTCACTACCAGCATCAGGATTATAGTCTCAGTGCAACACACCTTGAAATTAGTTGATGTCCTTTTCAATGTTTTTTTGTTATTTTCAAACAAGTTTGGGGAAGTTTGTCAGCAACTGGAATGCGGATTCAAAATTGGCGTAAGATATTCCTCATGTATACTATTAGATCAGGGGTTTGCAGCCCGTACGGTAGCAGCCGGCCGTAGAAGGGAATTTGAGCGGCCGTCGACGACTAATTCAATTAGCATGTGTTAACAGCCGTAGACATGCAAATTGCAATTACGAATTCAGTCCCGAATTCTAGTGAGATTTTATTTGATCTTGAAATTTTCTTCGCGCTCCGCGCAATTCAACATGACTTCTTTTTTCGATTTAAATGCAGTAGCGCCCTTCTTACTTGGAGCAAGAATGGGAATCCTCAAGAAATAACAATTCATTCGCGGCTCTTAAACATTTTCGCGCTCCGCGCGACAATATACACTCCCAGCCACTATTCATAACATTGCCACTCGCGATTTCAGTGCGTACAATAGGCCGTTGTGAAAAGTAGAATAGTCCGGAGTTCACCGGGAATGGATATGGGCAGTTTACCATAGGTATTTTGCGTCCAGATCGTTCATTGTGACTATGCCCTGGAATGCGGCCTTATAGGCTACATAAGTAATCGAAATGCGGTCATGATTAGCAAGAAGGTTGCCAACCTCCGTATTAGATGATGTGCTCTTTTTGAAATGACGATAAATGTAAGGGGGGTCAGGGGGCGCGATTTTTTTTGACCATCGTCAAGGGGGGCGCGTGTCAAAAAAGGTTAAGAACCGCTGCTATAGTTCCTACCATGTAATATAATCAACATGCGGGTGCTTTGTATTATAGTTGATATCATCTTCATTCATATTTAACGGAAATACTATCCATATATCTGTGGTTCGCAGTCGCTGAGTTAGCTACTATATACTTATAGTGGATACAGGAAATAAACACCACTTTTGTCCATATATATAATATTTACTGTGGATTTGAAATCAATATGCTCACGTTCGAGATCATCGCGTTACCAGTCAATTGTGTTTTTAATTTTTCAGCTTGCTCGTTCATTTCGCATAATTCGAAGTAGCAAATCTCGATGCAAATGATCCAATGCGGTCTGTCACCTTCCGTTCTGTTCAATTGTTTCGTCCGATCATAAATATCAAGCAACGATTTGACACTCAAACGGCTGATTGATATTTTCTGGATCTGGATAGAAAAACGCGCTGTCAAGAAAATCCGTCCGATCACCTATCCCACAATATATGACAATAACCAATTTAAACTGTAAAGTGTAAAGCAACATAAGGAATATGAAGCTGGACAGTAATCCATGCGTCAATATCAACATTTGTAGTCATACTTTTCTATTTGTGATTCGACATGACGTACGATGATGTTCAAAGTTCATTGTAGGAGCGACTCTGAACTATGGTTGCTTTTAAAACAAAAATCAATTTCAAACAAACATGTTTAAAACTAGGCCCTTGTTTGAAACATGTTTTTATTGTTTTTTGCTTGTTTTCTTTTTTAATTATTGACGTCAAAATTATTCAATTGTGACGTCATAGGGAATTGAGATTGACGAAATATTTACGTACTGTAGCTGTTGAACCTACCATTTATAGGGTTACAATCATCCCATATCGTATACGTCGGCTATATCGGGTGGTAAACGTCCGTCGGCTCATACAACATGTTTTGGAAAGTATTGACGCAATTATGCAAAAAAAGGTGTTTTAAGCGAAGTGTTTTAAACAACCAGTTGTTTTAAATGCAACCCTACATTGATCCCTTTGGTGTAAGTCGTACATAAACCCAAAATGAAAGTAATTTTTTTACTTTGTAAACTTGTGTGGTTATCACATCGGCACTATTTACACGCAAACTACGTAAGAAGCTATTACATATTAACATTCGATGATACGTATATGAATGGACAATAACAGCTTCGTTAATCTGAGAATGAATTTGCTCTGTACTACATTTTAGCAGTCGAAACTGCATGACTCACACCACACTGTCACTGGTGGTGAGCGCTAAACAGTAAGTATATCACGACTATGGCTCACTGTCTGATCTGATAGTCAATTGCTATGTTCTATTGTTAGAGTAGTAAATCAGAATTCGACCAGCCATTTTGAGAAGTTTAAAATTATGAGCACAACTCTGATCTGCGGTCTTTAGTTTCGTTGTCACTTATTTACTAATCTATGTAATAATCGCATGGACCTCTCACCGTATTGTTTTGATCATGCTCAAACTTGATTTTCGTTCCATCATGTGATTGTATCTTCGAAACAATAAAATACCGCGATTCATTCATCAAGCTGAGTTGGAATGAATGAATAAAGATGCCGTGGACCGCAAGCTCGTTCACCTGGAAAGGTATAGGAATTAGGAACACATCCCATCACAGATCAAGGATAATCTTTCCGCTACTTTTCCATTTCTTTATGACAGTTCGGGGATTGTTCTACGGAAATAGGGTATAAATTAGCATCAAATGGTTATTTCTATGTTTGTTTGAGTGGCATGTGACGGTTTGCAACGTAGGTATATCAGACCATGTAATTACATATGTACCGACTATTTAGATCAGTGGTTCCCAACCATTTAGGACAGTGGTTCCCAACCTGTGGTACGCGTACCAATAGTGGTACGCGAAGGTCTCCCAGGTGGTACGCGAGTAGATTCTGTTTTTTTTTCGACCGAAGGGAGGTCCTACTGAGTTTTTTGAAGCCGTCGTCTCACGCTATTCCCCATCAGGTACTAATTTTCCCTTATACGTGGGAATGCGAGCAAGGATTTTCATCCCTGATGACTATCAAGTCGAAGAAACGAAACCGACTTGCTGCGCCCATACATGATTTTCGATGCGCTGTGAGCAAACGTATACCACGCATCGACAAGCTGGTGGAAAATAAACAAATGCAGCCAAGGCAATAAATAAATTGACTTTTGAATGTGTGTTGTTATTTCATTATGTTGTTCTTCTTGTGACTGATGGTGAAAAAACAATTCCATACATCCCATCAACCCTGGGTGATACTGCCTAGTTCAGGAGTGTCAAACTCAAATTGCATCGCGGGCCGGATCGAAGTCATGAAATCGCTCGCGGGCCGGACCATTCAACGAAATCCAAAATGTTGCCTCGTGCCATTGCTTCTCGCTGAATACTTTATTATCAAGCATATATAGATAATACACGGATCGTAGGGGTTTCATTCTAGCGAGTCGCAACACCATTATTTGCGAGCAATGAAATTGGCGAAAATACGATGTTTGTCCGGTTGAATCCAATGGCATTACAGGCGATACAAGTAGACATATTTCAGTGTTCCGTTTGCTTTAGTCCAGGGGTGGCCAACCTGCGGCCGTAAGAGGGAATTTGTGCTGCCGTAGACACGCAATTCAATTAGTATGTGTTGGCGGCTGTCGACATGCAATTCGAATTTGCGAATTGACTCCCGATTTCTTCAAAGATTTTAATTAATCTTGAAATTTTCTTCGCGCTGGGCGCGATTCAACGCGACTTAATTTTTCGATTCCAATATAGTAGCACCCTTTGCAATCAGAGCCCCACAATACAGATGCGAACATCAATGGAAAATGATGCGCCTCACGTGGAAATATCAGCTCGGAATCGTGTGCTCCTCACTATACTAACAATCCTGATGAGAGGTCAAGAAATAACAGCTTGCTACAAAGTTACTAATACCAATTGGCCCACCCGAAGAAGCATCATAATTTATAACTTGCGTTAAATTTTCGAAAACACCCCTACATCAACTCTATACCAGTGTATCTAATCACACGGGAGAAAGGATAAATGTTTGATGGTAATATATAAAACTACTGATATCAATGACGAAATTCATTGGTGAATCTGAAATTTTTCGCGCAATGCGCGACTATGAGCACTTCCTTCCTTAACATTACCAGTGACCACTCGCGATTTGGGTGCGCATAGTAAGCCTACCATTAAATAGATTAGTCCGGAGTTTACCAGAAATGGATATAGAAACTTTAACCTGGGTATTTGGCGTCCAGTTCGTTCATTACGACTATGTCCTGGAATGCGGCCGTAGGCTACACAAGTAGTCGAAATGTGAATGACAAAAAGGTTGGCCACCCCTGCTTTAGTCATAATCTGGCGTTATCCCTGCGTATGCGCTGTGATGAATACAAGATATTTAACTGTCAACGCGGACTTTGTAATTTGGTTTATTACTGTGGATGTGATGGATAATATAATCTTTTTTCAATGTACTCAGAATTGCTATGCGGGCTGGATAAAATCGTCTGGCGGGCCTGATCCGGCCCACGACCGTATGTTTGACACCCCTGGCCTAGTTTAATAGAATTTGTTAAGACACCTCGCATAGGTCAAATACGTGAGTATGACGTCATAAATGGTGGAAACGCGCGCAACTGATATAGGTGGTACTCGAGCACTGCTTTAAACCTCAAAATGGTACGTGGGTGGTAAAAGGTTGGGAACCACTGATTTAGGATGTCGGTGCTTCATTTCAAACTTCAGAGTACTATGGAGCTGCATGAAATCACTCGATTAGGCTACATATAACGAAAATTTAAAGGTAGGTAGCCTACGATTGGATGTCACCATCCAGTTAATTCAAAAGCACGCACGTACACTTATAGAGATTTTGTATCGGTTATTTTAGCACTGATAGACGCAGATTGGCGAGTGCCATACATTGAAATAAACTGAAAATGCATATCATCACTACAGCATACCATATATTTCGTTTTGTGATAGCTCTACACAAATTCCAGCACTTAATGCACAACTTTGAGGGGGTTATACGCTGAGCAATATTGGTAATAATTATACTTGACGATGAGTCGTTACTTTGATGTCAGTAAAATTGTGTCGAAATTCACTCTACATAGTGATGATCTATGAAGGTCTATGACCAGATTGACCACTGAACAGCAGAACTCAAGATTTATCATCGTCTGAGGGGTATTCATCTTTGCGTTTGACGCTAGTCTGTAAGAATTCTCTCTTCCTGTTTTTAGAAACGGCCTTGGGCGGTTTCGGACATAAGCATACTATTCCCTATTTTCGTATTCATATACAAAAATTGACAATAACTTTTCATAGAAACAAACAACCACCGTCTATTATATTCTGTGGCATATTCATAAGTCAATCATAACCGCAAATAGGCTAGCTTGGATCTGCTTGCGGCTCTGAGATACGCGGTTGGGAATCATTGATTTAGATGAATGATACCCTGCAACCTGCAACGTAACAGCTTTTCTGTTGTCTGGAACGTTGGTGAATCGTTCCAAAACTTTCTTGTACTTGTCATGGTGGTCTCGCGGTAGGACAAGTCTCTCCACGCGAAAAATTGATTTTTTATTGAGAAGGGGGAGCAGACTTTCGTACAACCGTCCGAACTGATCCACGGTCATTTCCGGAATGGCAATATTGCCCCTCTGCAAAATATGAAAGAATATTTCTTCGTTGAACGTATTTATGGTGGTAACTAGGGTTGCATTTAAAACAGAATTAAATTTAAAACAAACATGTTCAAAACAAGGCCCTTGTTTAAAACGTGTGCTTTTATGAAGTCATGGCGTCACTAATATTCAATTGTGACGTCATCGCAGATTGGCATTGACAATTGAAAATATAAGCCAGATATAGCCCCGTTAACGAAATATATACGTACTATAGCTGTTGAACCGACTATTGCGAGGGTTCTAACCATCCCATATCGTGTACGTCGCCCATATCGAGTGGTAATCGTCCGCAGGCTCATACAACATGTTTTTAGGAAAGTATTTAAACAATTATGGCATATTTACACAACTTAAAAAAAAACTCTTTTTTAAAGGCCTTTGTTTAAAACAGTGTTTAAAGCATTATTTTAACTAAGGGTTTTAAAAAACCAATTGTTTTAAATGCGCCCCTAGTGGTAACAGAAATGTATCACGACTAGGGCTGGGCACAATGATTCGAGTACTCCAATCTGAATCCAGTATTAATTTTCATGATTCGAGTCGAGTAGTAAAAGAAATTACACTTATCAACGAGAATTAAAGTTACGATACCATTTCCCACTGCGGTAGCCTTGAAACCTTGATTGGCAGTATCGCAGCGTACTAAACATATTAAAAAGCAAAGAACGTTGCTAGAAACAACACATTTCCGAAGTCATGATCGTCCCACATCATTATCACAAAATGTAATGGAATCGGTATGGTCGAAAAATAACTAAGTATCTTCAGTGTGATGGATAACAGGCATTATACTCTTCTTGGTCGCATAAAAGGTACATATTTGGACTTTGTCAAAATGAATTTTGTTATGACGTCATAGTGACTGATACTCCAATATTCGACTCGACTCGAAGCAAAATACGTGATTCAGAATGGAATCACTAAGGTACTCGAATTTGCCCAGCCCTACTCTCGACAATTACGAGAAGCACTAACTTGATTCTTATCGATGACGATATGCAACGATCCACGATGTACAGTGAGGTTGCTCCATTTTATCACATCAATCAATTGGTGTAAATCGACCAATTCGCCAACGTGTTCGACAAACAGGTGCAATTCATTGATCTGATAATTTACACAAACGATAGGTCCATAGTCTAGCTAGTCCAGTGGTTCCCAACGTGGGCGATATCGCCCCCCAGGGTCGATTTGGCGGTCCAGGGGGGCGAAAATGGACAAAGGGGGCGACAGGGGGCGAAATCAGCCAAGGGGGCGATAGGGGGCGACGACGCGCCCAAACCGGCTGACCTTTTTTTTTTTTTTTTTCAGTCATCCACCTAGCAATGTGGAGAGAAAAACGTTATTTTGAGCTCTTAGAGGAGAAAAATGACCTTTTTTTTTTTAGTCAACCCGCCGGTGATTACGGTTTGTATGCCCATTTTTCGGTACATAAAATCTGGGGGCGATGATCGGTGTTAAGCTTGAAAAGGGGGCGATGGTTCGAAAAAGGTTGGGAACCACTGAGCTAGACTGTTGTCTTTTGCGTAATGAAAACGTTTAATACCTGGGATATGTTCGATGCCAATTTTTGCAGTGCCGATATTTCACTGAGATTTAATGAGCAACGTTCGACTCTAATCGGTGGCGTTTTTAAGAGTGATTGAAGATCTTCCAGAAATTCGAAGTCGTCATTTTGGAGATTCAATACCTTATACTTCCATTCCTTGGCAATCTGCAACAGAGGTAAAGTAACATGATAGTAACCCCCTGAGTAAAGATGATTACGAAGCAGCAAGTTACCGAGTATTCGTCACTGCAATTCTGTTGAAACTTTAAAGATTCGATAACAATTAATCTGGCGTCGGATCTTTGAAACAACGATTTCAAAATATCCGAGTACTGCGTTCCTGAATCAACCCTTAAATACTGGTATGCTTGTGACCCGTGTATCGATGTGATTCGAGATAGCGTTATTTCATCCACCTTTAATCAATATAATCCTTAGCCATCGAGATGGCGTTTCTATGCTGCTTCGAAAACACCCACGTTTTTTCCTTCGTTTTCGCAGATGTATTGCGCCGTTAATTTCATATCGGAAAATTCCAGAATTTCGCAACCGAGCTTTATCATGAAAGGAACGATTTGGTCATATGCTTCGCGATTTCGGTCTCTTCTGAAACTACGCTGCACTCGCAGGAAAGCTGGATACCTTTGATTGTCCTGGACGTCATCAAAGATTATATTGGTAAATAATACTATAACAATTATTAATTATAATCATTGATGACGATTATCAGCAAATTTGCTTTGAGTAGAAGTGGGCAACGTAATGATTACGAACAATCGGCCCTTCAGTGCGAATATTTCATGTTAAAACGACAAATACCCCATATGCATCGAATTCAACGTAGATGTTGAATTCTCGCGTACGAACTTCGTTCCAAACTCCGCTTTGAACCAGTGAAACCAGAGACGAGGATGCTGTTAACACCTCGTCCGTGATGAGACATGACGTGTTATTTGCATTGTCGGTCTGAAAGATAAGTTCTTTGAAACGGCGTCGATATGAGTTATATATACCACTTCAAGCTCTTACTATCTCTATATGCTTCAAAAGCATGCAGTTTCAGGTCCGCGATGTATATAAAACTATCGTTTTGAATCTAGAACAGATGTCCTGATAGTGCGACTAAATAGGTCTCAAGCGGGCAAAGTTATGCTTAATTCACGACAACTATAGGCCGCTATAGTGGTGAAGCGTTTACTTTAATTTTAAGTCAACGTCAAAGCGATCGCGAAAAAGCATGGAAATTTCATCAATTCAACTGTAAGTCCTCTCAAATCAAGTTGAATTTGATTTATGCCAGTCAACAACTATTGCGTACGGCTCTGCATACTCCGCACAGTACACACGGCCTGATGTTTGACATTAACAACTCTGCTACTGATCGCGCTTAGTTGGTTGCAACCAATAATGCTGGCGTGCCATCGCCAACCATAGGGATTATAGTTGCGTGACTTGACCTCACGGAGCCCCTGATGTTCCTTGGAACACCGGCTAAGAATCACCGACCTAGTGTTGAATAAGAAAGTGGCCGTGATACTCTGTCAACGTGTATTGGAGCCTGCATTTGAAATAGTTTGGGCATCTCGATTCCAGAGCTAAGCGGCGGCACCTTCCATTTGGTGAGAACGTGCTTGCGCGGCAAAAGCGATCTTTCTAAGGAATACTTTCGGCTCAACTGTCAGCCGAAAGTGTTCAGGAGACGTAAAAGTTTGCGAATCGCTTGTCTAGTAGTCACCATATTTCGAATTAAAAGAAAACAAATTAAAACAAGTCACCTGTATGGTAAAATCACTTGTCACAAACACTAATAACTATGTTTAACTCATACGATTGATTAAGATCAAACTACTATACCAGAAACCATACCGAAGGGGATTGTGGCAGGAACGTTACGTCTCCGTACTTCAAAACGTCAACTTGAATGCTGGATGTGTTCGTCATCAGGTTCTTTATTTCGATTGGTGTGTGTGTCTGTACGGGGCAGGTGAGTTCTCCAACCTGTCCATCACGCAATGTAAAGGATGGTGAAGCATGTAGAACACACGAAAATACCCGATCACTAATCCCAAGTCCATTGTTTTATTACATTTAATTGGTTAAAAACACATGTTTGATTGTGTGGTGTTTGACAAATATTAGGCATAATGATGTAATAGGAATGACGAATGACGTCGTAATTCTCGGAAGAAAATATTACGTATCGAAAAATCTGACTCGGAATTCCGTCGCATTGAATTAATCGTAGATGCTAATATTTCCATTGAGCCTCATCAAACAAACATTTGCTACCGTCGGTTAGAATTGCTAGTGTCACTGAAGCGCCACCGTGTTATCATGTTTACCTTTAATACGCAGTTATTGGCGTCTTCTGGCATCTTGGTTATTTTCTCAAGGAGCGAGCGCACCCTTTGTTTTGATAACGTTGCCATGTTCACAGTTTTCGCTTCTATAGTTGCACGGCCACTCGTGAAATGAAATAAGTCGTTGATGACGCTAATTTTACTTTCCGTCAATTCCTCGACCTCCAGGAGATTACCCTACAAAATGAATACACGTGGTATACACTATGATAAGTCACGCCTCTGATAAACGTCGCGAGATCGATCAAGGTCAAGCATCCAGTTGGACAGAAACTGATGAGCCTTTCAAAAATATTTCATTTTACAGAAAGAAAGACAGGACACGTTTAGAGGATGACCAATTTGCCGCTTGCTTCGATCTGATATCCAAAATATAAAACAAACGCCAGGCGTATATTAATATTTATTTCATCCCAGCACCATAACAAAGTTTTCGGCGTGAATAGACTCGGCTACTTTCAAATCAAGTGTGTTGGATACAAACGAGTACCGACATGGGCGTCGCCTCGAATGTGACCTAAACATTGTTCTTCTAGGCCTCGACTGTGAATCAGGTAGTCAAATACGGCCGCATACCAGTCATGATATCCATGATATACATCTAGGCCTAGACCAAAGGGAGGCCTCTCTTACACATATTCCGCGAAAAGCTGTAAGCATTATCCATCGATTCCCACACCTTGTGAGAGCAATAGAGACAGACATATTCTGTCTGTGGAACTTCGCTCGTTGACTAGAGTTGTATAACTCAATGGCACCCGAAGCGCACTTGCTATGACACCAAAACTTCACATGACGATTTGATGTAGCAGTAGAACTAGTAGCTTACCGCAACGTCGTACTTCATATCATAATCCGACAGCTCGACGGATCCTATCTTAAATTTAATTGATCCCGCATCTTCCGAGCGAGAGCTCGCTTCAATCAGCTTTGATAGTCTTTCACCATCTTCGTGCATATCTCCCGCAATTTTTAAGTTGGCTATCTGAATGAATAGGCACCGATAATGCCACCAGTTGAATTTATTAAATTTTATATTTCGTCACACAAAGCAGTTGCGTGAATTGAGTAATGGAGTAATTGTTTAATGAATCGCTTGCAAGAGTTATCTGGACGTTCATAACGAAATTGCGATTAGGTATCGGCCGATGGTGACATTGGAAAACTACACCGATATTAGAAAACCCACCGTTATATACTCTAATATATGATATAAAATGAAGGATAAACGACATATTTCAAATAAATTACTACATTCGGAAGAAAAACATGTAAATATATATCATGATATAAACAATTAGATGTATATGTAGGAAAAGCTTTAAAGTATCTTTACTGGTTTGGGATACGCTCAGTTTAGCATGACAATGCAAAAATCGCATTTTTACAAGATTTATAATATAAAAGGGCAAATCAATGGTGTGCCGGAAACCACATTCTACTTATTTTTGCACGAGCATCGAGATGGAAGTTGTGTCATTCTGCTTTTTCGGAGTACTCAAGTAAGCTACTCGCAATATCTATTCAGGTAGTTAGGTTTGTAATATACTTCTATTTCTAATTGAACAGGTTACTAGCAACTGAATTCTTACAGTTTTGATTTAGAGGGTATACTATCGTTTTGGATGAATTTGTATGACTGTAGTGTGAGAAAATGGCATTGAAACGAACTTAATTACCCCCTGTATTATGATACGGTATAAATTGTCGAAGATTTCACACATATTTGTGGTGTCACCAGTCCCTTTGCATGAGTCGCAAAAAATATCTTTCAATCACTAAAGTAGCCACTTCCGATTAGCTGCTTAATCTATACGACCAAGTTTACATTTCGAACCTAATTGAGTACTTTTGAGAAATTAATTTCCCGCACTTCCACTTGATGTAGTTTTGTCATATCTATGAAATGGTTTCTTTTTCTCGTATCTATGTATACATTTGCGTTCTTACTTTTAGTTCTAGGCCTACCTGAGTAGCATTGTTCACCACTTTAACCAGCCACAGTCGTTGTAAATAACTGTTTATCAACAATAAAAAATATGATTACATATGCACTCAACGTCTTACACATAGTGAGAATATTGATCCTCCTTTGCATCATCATTTGATGTGAGTAGCACAATTCGCAATGAAGAGTAGTTTACCTTCATGGCAACATTTTCTTCTAGTAATGCCAATGACGACGAATATATCGTCATGCTGCTATACGTCTTCACTTTGTCAATGGATTTAATTGATTGCGCCACGGTTATTACATCAGCTGCGTCACAATCTGCCTTCATTTTTATCGCGGTAACTTTAGTTATCACACTGCGTTTAAGAAGAGGGGCACATTGGCGTAGTATGCGAAGATCTTTGACATCGGTAATTGTTGAGCTTCTATTCTTTGATTCGAGGAATTTCAGCAGCACTTCCTGAAGACTTCTTAACTTGGCTTCACCTATATACGGTATCGATATAAATTGCAGATGCACAAGTGTCGGGAAGTCAGACAGATTAACGTCATTAACTTACGTGTTTTTGAAAGTGATGTTACAACTCGCCATTTGTCTTCGTCTGCAATGATTGCCACTCCAAGAAGAATGAAATTAGGAATGTCGGGTGAAGATAACTCTTCCTGCAGATTCTTGTAGCTTTTGTTATTGTCCATGGAGAGCCAATGGAATGCAGCTAAGATATCCTGAAAGAAGTTCATCTCAATGGTAATTATGTAGTTAACAATGTTATCGGTATCCAAATTCTACTGGAGATATCATGAATACCTATACCATAAATTCCTACTACAAAACGGTGGTAATGGAGAAGTGTTGTAGGATGAAGATTTTGCTGCACCTAAGAACCTTTATGAAGATGATTAGAAGTGTTGTCACTATGACGTCATTTCCATTAATAATGAGCGATTTTGCCACAAATCCCAAAGTGACGGGGTCCTATTTATTTAACACGGTTGTTCAGGTATTCCAGGCCTCAATCGTTTTCGGCTCAGCGTACGTTTGAGATTCCCGAATTGCAGATTAGCGTAAGTGTTGCCCAAGTGATAACCACTGGGTCCAAATGTATTAATCGTCAGTATTTTCTTGATGAAACGCCCGGTCGTTCAGATGCCCCAAGAGCAAATACTTTTGCAATTCATCGGACGAATGTCGTTGTATACATCTATCAAAGCAGTTAATTGATATTTACTAATATTTACATGGAGTCAAACTGTACAAGATGCGAATACTGGCTTCCATTGCTCATATATTATGTTTAAAAGAACTTGAATTATTTTATTTGACACTCACCACTATGCAAACTATTAGCTTCAATATTTAATGGTCTTGATTTCTGACGGCACAAAACCCGTTAATACTAATAATACTAATCGTCGATGAATATTTCATCGGTGATTCCCAAAGTGGGCGCCAACGCCTCCGGGGGCGTTCGCGAGCGCGATGAGGGTGCTGGCCATGAAATGGAGCGATTGGGGGCGGTGGCTATAAAATTGGACGGTAGGGGGCGCTGACAGCAAATAGGAGTGGTGTAGGTTGAGAAGGCAGCTGCTGCGTAGTGTTGAAACGATTGATGAATAAAGCAGTGTTGGGATCAAGTCACTACCTTCGAGTCACGAGTCATTTCGAGTCATTGCACATTTTGACTCGAGTCAAGTCAAGTCAATCGATTTTCAAAGGTGACTCGAGTCAAGTCAAGTCACTCGATTTTTTGAGGGGACTCGAGTCAAGTCGAGTCAAGTCAAGTCAAGTCACGAGTCAAGTCACAATTCAAGTCAAGTTGCCTTTTTCAAGTATGGGGCATGATAAGGTCTTTGCATTTTGCTAGCTGTCTGAGATACAGATTGGGTGGTCATTGATTTTGAACCGATGAACGAATATAGAGTTGAATATACACGTAAGAAAGCGCTGTATCGCTCACATATACGTAGAACTGCTTAACCACATATAGTTACCAGCCAAAATAGAGAATAGATGCGAATTGATAGGAAGCAATACATTACCAATTTGCAAATCGATATGATACAACTCGACTCTGCGCCAATGGTTGAGGACAATATAAACTATATTCGAATTCAATTTCAATAAAACAAGAAGTTTGGTTCAGGTAAAACATAGATTAATTACTTTACTATACTAGTTTACGACAACATAAGATGTAAGCTTCGACCACTTCGTTTGCGATCAATTTATTTGTGAGGCAATGGAGGCTCAGTAAAACGCACGATCATTAAATGATTGGTCGATCTCACGGTTACACCAGTGTTTCGATAACAATCCGAACATATGCAAGACTCAGTGTTTATTATCGACATCGATTACTTGATGACTTTAAATTGACTCGTGAATTTTGGTCCGACTCACGAGTCAATCCATATTTCTGATACGCCGAGTCAAGTCAAGTCAAGTCATTTTAGCAAAGTGACTCGAGTCAAGTCAAGTCATTCGAAAAAGGTGACTCGAGTCAAGTCATGACTCGAGTCATCCCAACACTGGAATAAAGCAGCTAAATATGTACTAAAATGCAAAATGGATTCAGTCAGGGCAATTCGGGGTCGCCCGTCTATCTAATCAACTGTACCGGAAAAGTACATTGCTACTTGAAAATGTTGATCCTGCCAATCAATGGAAAGGAAAGGACGTAGTTTATTTTTGTCCTTGATGTTTTGCGGCATATACACCGAACCATGATACACATACACACGTCCTGTGCATATGCATACCATGAGTGCATAATGTGCATATGCCGCTGGACAAAGAAGGTGCTAATGGGCTAATTTAGCAGTCGACTGAATCCCAAGAAAGCGTGGTTCATTGTGCGCTGTGATAACTATGAAGTACTTGAGCAGTTATTGCTCACTGCGAGGTGACTTCTTAAGATAAAAAAAAATAATGGGATTATGACAGTAACGGCATCGTGTGTTCATAATCAGATCCCGCGTCACAAATAGGCATTCAAGGAACTGGCTTTGTATGGTCAGAAATCAAGACCATTAAATATTGAAGCTAATAATTTGCATGGTGATCAGCGTCAAATAGAATATTTCAAGATTTTTTTTACATAATATAGGTAGGTGCGACGACGCGAGAAGTTAGTATTCTACTCACTCGCATTGCTATGCTGATAAATCTGTAACGATAGTGATGGCTCTGTGCCTTATTGCCCAGGAATTTTCCGTCTTCTTGATCATACGTCACCGAAATGTAATGACCCATTTCGTAGACGATTTCCCTATCCGAGTCTTGTATCTCCAAGTCATCCTTTCTTGTCGTTGCTGCTAGATGTGCAACCGCCATCACAAATTTCATGTTCTTATGTTCGGTCTTCTTTCCTCCAGAGTGGTGAGAGTCGAAAAATTCTATCGCATCAAGAAGAATTTTTATATCAGTCATTGTTTCGTTTGCCTTGATTTGACTGGCCAAATGTATGAGCATAGCTGGTGTCTTGCACATATCTTTTATAGCTGGAGAACAATGTAGTAAAAGGCCAACACGCTGTCGCTCGCCCGTTAATTGTACGAGTATATCCAACACGTCGTTTTTGTCAAAGCCCTCTACATCGACAACCTGAACATCCATAACGTAATTGGATTTCCACAGCCATTGCGGAGTCGTGGTACACATTACCCACATCCCTCTGTAAATATCTCGTCGAAGAAGATTTATTATTATTGAAATGGGATGTACTCGCTTGTCCAGAGTTATCTTCGCAGGAGCATTTAAGTCACATTTGGCTACGTCGATGCCGTCAATGACCACCAAAACTTGGGATGGATTCTCGGCTATCCATGTCTCAAGCGGTTTTGAGGCTTTTGCGCTCCTAAATATATTAGCGAATTGATCGTTGAATAACAGATCAAAAGGTCGGCATTTGCTATTCCAGAGTATGTTTGTCCCTTCGATGAATACGATAACTTTGACATCAGAGGGTCCGAAAATTTCACCCCTGATAGCTCGATTGGTATACTTTATCGCAGTGGTAGTCTTTCCAGCGCCTGGTCCTCCAATAAGTAACACCGTTGTGGAGATTTGGTCATTCGGGAGTTGGTGGACTGTCTCTAGTGATACTGCGTTGTAGAATTGTCTTTCTTTCGCATTAGCTTTTCTCTCCATATATTTTACCGATTTGCCAAGTGTCAAGCGTCTATATTTCGTGTCGTAGTCGTTCTTAAGCGGTGTGAGATCCATTTGTGAAAAATCATTGTGCTCCTTTAGCTTTTCAACAATCATTTTCGACTCTTCGTTTATCTGATTCGCGAAACCTGTTTTGAAATTATGTTATGGTCGCGTATATGTTTGCCAGGCAGCCAACTAGAATTTGCTAACACGATCACCGGAACCGAACAATAGCTGACATCATATAATACTGCAAGACGACGAGGTAAACAAACAGGTCAGATGAATTCCTCACTTGCGCTAAATCGAATCATCGATCTCTTGGGAATCGCGGTGAGGGATGCAGGTGAGGCCCTGCCCAAATATATGGCAAAATATGAGATGCGACAACAACCAGCCTCCTCACCAATTCTCGAGCAATGCCGAAAGTTTGAAAAACCTTCATTTACAGCAATGGAGTCGTGTCGATCGCCGTATATTTGCATAGCGTCATTGACTTTTGCAGACTCGTTTATACAGCTTTATTCAATTTGCTCGGCTCAGCTACACTGTCCAGATGGCACCATGGTTTGTTTTGGTGCCGTGAAACAGCGCAGTAGAGCAATGGATGATTGTGTACTGAGTAAGCTACAGCTACTGACTGACAGTAACTTGAAATATTAATGTATAATGCTACTGTCGCAGTGATTTGTGAAATCGAAATATGCGATTCGGGACACCAAAACCTAGTTTTAACAGTAGGGCACGGCGGAACGACGAATTCTCTAATCCGACTCCAATCTTGTTTTTTTTAAAATGAAGTCCTACTGCGATCCGTCTTCTTTCGTATCAAAATAAATGGATGAATCCAGCTTCAACCGGGTGCCGCCATATACAAGCGAGTCCAATATCGACCCCAGATATAACTAAATCATGAACACTCCCATATACCCCGTGCTTATCAAAAAGCACGAATCCAGCCCTGGCCTTTCAAATAAATTATATTTTAGAATCAGATCGAGCTCCGGTAAAAATTTAAAAAAATCGTCGGATATCCGAGTCCGTCGACTATCCATGCCTCGCTCTACTAAATAGTCAACGAATCGAAGAATAATATGTTTCGAGCAATATACTTCGACATAATAAGGATCTCATTCTCCATACTTGTTGCCAGGGGTGGTAAATTATATTTGCCAATGAGCCAATTGATAAGTGGAAAATACTATGTTAAGCAGACCAAAGGTTCACACTACATTTTGTGACGTAATAAATTTATTTCCAAAATGAAGGCAGTGAATAACATTGACTTTACAGGGTGGTAACTGGTACGGTAATGTGAAGGCGTGGGCTTATTTCTCACCTAAAACCAATAAAAATCACAGGTCGTGTGTACATTATCGACAAACAATGCTTGATCTATAACCGGCGTGAACAAACTGTGACTCTTTGACCTGATTTCAAATTGATGCATTCTATCAGGCATTACCAATATGCGTATTGTTTTCTAGTATTTTCTTTTCTTATGGTCCTCACATTTGTAAAATTTAGTAAAAAGTGGCACCACAGAGATAGAACTTAGCAATTCAACTCTCGAATCGATTTCACATCAACGTTCCACCTGCAACAATCGTGCATGGTCAGCAGTGAGTGATATTTCATTGTGATCAACATTCAAACTTGATAAATTGATCGCGGTGGCGCATGCCATAATTATTTTCTGTCTACCAATGGTAAATACGCTCTTCCATTTGTTTTGTATATGCTGGCAATTACATGTACTGCAGAGATTGGACAAGAAAATGTCATCAAGAGGTGATTGCAAGAAAATGAGATATGATCAGGAAAATATAACTTTAAGAACGGAATGGACAAGTTTGCATTCAGTGACAACTGAGGGAAGCCTTGTCTGTCAAGATTCGCTCGACAATTATCAAGATTGCACCTTCAAACGCCATTATACGAAACCAAAGACCATAACTTGGCCACGAGTTACCCAACGAAGACAGATTGGCGGGAAGCGAATATTACCGAGCTTATGGCAGGATTAAAAGGAACTGCAACACACTGCCTTCGCGTTCAATCAGCATGATTTCAAATACCTCGTAGCCAAGTGGGGACTCAACGTATCACCACACAATACTAAACTTAATTCGATAGCCTATCCATTTCATTGTGACGTTATAAATTGGTATTTTTGAATTTTTGTGTCACGAGACTTGAAACTAAGATTTTTGATTTACGGCTGCCGCCCCTGAACTATACTGTGCGGTATTATCACACTTACGTTGGTGGTTAAAAGCAACATTTATTCAAGTTGTTCAAAGAAGGCTTCACAGAGGAACATACTGTCTCTATAATTTGGCAATTCATCAATATTATATTATATGCCTTATGCACATATTTTCCACATTCAAATTTAACGTTCCGCAGTTGAGGAATGGTATAGTGTTTTCCAAACTTTTTGTCAGTAGGCGCCCCCTCTACTAGTGCGTAGCACGGATCACAGCCGGATCAGTACTTTATTGATTTAGCCAGAATCTTTGAAAATAAGCATGACTTTTGAAACTAAATAACTACCAACCAACCACATGCATGTATCCGCCAAGCCAGTGCGAAAATAAACGAGCTGTATTTATAAATTCACGGAACCACGTACCGTGTAGGGCGGAGCATGGACCGGAGCCGGACTGGATATCCGACCAGAATTTTTCATTTTTGGTCGGAACCGGATCAGTACTTTTCCTGATACGGCCGGAGTCGGGTCGGAGCTGGACCAGAAAATTTGTCGATCCGTTCCGCACTACCCTACACGCGCTTACACAATGAAACGGACATTGTTCGCAATTTTCTACAACTAATGAGACGGATGAGACTGGTCTTTGGTCACTTTCATCATGATATTGGCTTTTAGTTTTGATAAGACCGATCTCAGATCACTACGTCCTACTATGTCACGTGGGCTTTTGATCTGGGCCTGGGCCTGGGGAGCAACGAGAATAAATTTAACCAGTCAGGAATTTCTAATAGGAGTTTATCCTGAAACTAAATTACCATGTCCTAATGCAGTTTTTAAAAATAAATGCCGTCTACTTCTACGTCAACATCAGATATGCAGGCAGGACCACTATCAAGCTTGGGAAAGCTTCATCAATTGTTTCAATAGTATAGTATAGTATTTTCAGGTAGTCCAAATGTTGTTTGTTGCAATTGTTACACTACTAGTTACAGGAACTGTGTCTGCGATTGCTACGGCATGCTTTGCCATATACTTTATTTTTGAACCTTGATCGCACAGACGACGTGCGTAGGTCGTAGGTTACGCACAAACAGTTTTTAAAAGCATTCCCGGTGTATTTTATACCAGCGCTTCTCATAGTATGGATCGCAACCCAAACATAGGTCGCGAAGGATATAAATGTGGGTCGCGAGCACACCAGAAAGATCTTTTATGATGTAAGTAATATTTGCTAAATTTCTTGCAACGAATATTTTCCTCGCGTCTCGTGCGATCTCCTGTGGATAGACTCGAATTACTTTGTCCAAACTAATTGGTTTAGAAGATTTCTAATCTGTCACACAAGCAGAAGAGTGGTTGTGACACTATGGCTTGAACATGAAAGTCATGGTTATACACAAATTGGTTTGCTGTTATGGTAGGGGTAGGGTAAAGGAAGGGAAACAACGGTACCGTAGATTCCGAACCCCATATTTCTGAATAAATCTAACTGTTGTCGCAATCGTGAAAGAACGGTATGTTCGTTCGAATGCTTTTCTAGGATTTATTATATGTGGATGTGCGACCATTAGACAGGCCCTTTGCGCGCCAGCAGGACACTTGACAATATGAAATTTACACCAACATGCGGCTAGGCAAAGCGTGGTTCCCTTAATGACAGTCGCTGGTTGGCCAAACCCGTCGATATCGATATGTCCGCTCGTCGAAATGGCTGGCACCGAATAATCCCGATTACTCTTAATTTTAAATCGCTTGCGTCACACATGTTTCTTAGAACTGCGTTTCGTACGGTCGTGTTTCCACACCTTTACTCATATATGATTGTATAAACGTACCACACCAACATTTAGGGCTGCATTTAAAACAAACGGTGTTTTAAAACACTTTTTATATAAAGGCCTTTTTGAACAAAACAAAATTGTGTTGTTTTAAGTTGTATAATTATGCCATAATTGTGTTAATACTTTCCAAAAAACATATTGCTTAAGCCTACGGACAATTATACCACTCGATATAGCCGACATATAACGATGTGGGATGGTCGGAACCCTCAAAATGGTCGGTTCAACAGCAATAGTGCAGATATTTCGTTAAAGGAGCTTTATCTACCCTATAGTTTTAATTGTCAATGTCAATCCACTATGACGTCGTAATTAAATATTCTTGACGTCCTGGCTTTAACAAATAAAAAAAAATAAACACATGTATTCAACAATGGATTTCTTTTGAATTGATTTTTATTTTAAATGTAACCCTATACTAACATTACAAATACATAAGTCGGATGTACGAGGCTAGGTTAGCCAGATGCCAATAAAACAAAAATTTTGATCGTGATCTAAAAAGTTTAGGAACCACTGTTCTATACAGTGTGAGATTATAGTCCACGCCGTAGCACTCCAAAGTAGTATTTTTCCAATTCAAAGGAACTTTATACCGTACTTGATACAGGATAGGGAAATGCATAAAAATACTCAATTCCGTATTTTCGGAATATAAATAAATTAGTCATGTATTCACCTTTAACGCCCGAAGGTAAATCCCAATTTTCGTCTGAGTCGAACTTTCGTCTTCTCTCTGTTACTGCTGTTTGTATTGGTTTTATAATATCAATAGTGATGTATAGTAATGGAGAAAGATGAGTAATACCTGGCTTGTCCGAACATTCGGCTTGACACATGGAACTTGGTGGCGATGCGGAAGGTGCGATGTCATTCCCTGGTAGCAAATTTATGTTTAATATAGGCCTAATCAAGATTTTAGTCGTTACAATTGGGACTGGTCGAAAGTATATCTGTCTTTACTGCATGATTCGATTATGATTCGAGTATGATAGAGATAAGCTACTGCTCATAGAGTCATCCACGGAAAGAAGAAACCTATCGATTTCGAATATTAAAAATAATCGGACGTTGTTTATTTTTGTGGTTGATGTTTTGTTTCATATAAAACGACTCATGATATATATACAGACGATATGCGAATATGCACACTATGATTGCATGAAGTGCATACTCCGCCGGGTAAGCAGATTACAGAAATAACCTTTTAAGGCTTATATCACCCTTTCCATGCTATCCCGGAAATGCTGCGCCCCAAGCGGTGAAGCCAAGGATACCAGTTTTACTGAACAGGGCTGTGGTCTGACCCGGCCGGACATTTGAACCTACAAACTACCGAATGCGTACCGTTTATGCGATCAGAACGATATAATCACGTTTAATTCGTCATAAATATTTTGCATTTGTAAATCAAATTACATGTAGGCCTAGTGTATGTCATAGAGCAGAGGTCTCAAACTCAAATGTGCCCGCGGGCAATTTCCTCGTTTCTGATGACGCCGCGGGCCGCATCATCAATCTTCGGGATATTCATTGTATAATTTCCAAGTAGGCCTTATTTGACGGTACCTTGCAGACAGGCATTCCAAAAACATCGTGGAATTGTAATTTATTAGTGCATTATTCACGCTTGACGCGGAGCAAAAATCACAATTTCAAATATTTGAATAAAATTATTTTCGTGCCGGGCATAATTTTTCTAATTAATGAGTTATATAGACATCATACGACAGGATGCATCATGACATCGTTAAACTGTCGGGTTATAATATTGCAGCTAGTAGACCTTTGACGTGCCACAATTTTATGCATTAGAATATTTCAAAATCTACTGAAAATTGATTTGATATCAAAGCATTTGAGCGGTATAGCCTAATCCTGGTTTTGATAAAATCGTGATAAGTACATAGGCCATTGTTAAAGTCAAATTAAATCAGCGTTAGATTTTGCCCTCGATTAACATCAATAACAACTTTGATATAATTATTATTGAGCCATAGCAATAGCATTACTTCTTAACCTTTTTAGCGATTGTACCCCTTGTGCTTCCAATGAGATTTCTCCTAGCCGCTGTCCATTTTCAACACAATTTATGATGGTACCTATATTAAAATCAGAAAACCCATTCACTTAAAATCGCTCATAGCGCGAAGGCTATTTTCCAGTTGAAAAAATTGGCCAAGAAAATATTCCACAGCATATTGGCCTAATTCCACAATGCATCTCCAACACCCAGATGTGGCGCTTCCGTACCCCGATGGGGTCTACGGACCCTGGTTAAGAACCTCAGGAATATAAATGTCCAATCGGCGAATAATTCATTGGTGTTACTAGTTACAGCTGTAGAGCGTACTACTACCCTACTCGCCACCGATAATAACATGGATAAAGAGAGCAAACAACACCCACCATGTAAACAACTATGAGTCATGGGGCTCATAGAATGCCAATGGTGTCATACTGACCTGATTAGATAGCTATATACATACCCTATGCAACGCAATCCAGGCCTTTTTGATATATTACTAATTCCCATGACAGTTGCGTAGATTGTTGCGTCCGTAGGATTAACAAGTCACCGTTCCGAGTCGCAAGTCCTTCTCTAATTTTAACGTTAGACCCGACTCAACTCGAGTCATTTGTATTTAATCACCCAGTCAATCCGAAATCGAATAATTTTACGAGAAGGATGCTTCAAACCAAATCATAATTTTCAGTCACGAATTATCAACGGGTCATGTTTATCATCATGAACTAGAAATGTGACGCAATAGCTGATCTACTACCGCATGGTAGCTTTTAAAGGTGACGTGATAGTGAAGTTTGTTGAGATGTCAGTGATGTGTATGGTAGTTTCAGGGTGAACATCAAGTTCTTATATCTAAAAAAGATATATGACACTTGAATGTATTGTTGAATACTTGAAATTCCAAAATGCCGTCGCAGGCCGTACAAAATGCTCTCGTTGTCCGCATGCGGCCCGCGTGCCGCGTGTTTGAGACCTCTGTCATAGAGCATTGCGCGAGAATGATTGCAAGTTTACACTACTTCGCAAAAATAACATGGGTAACATAATATCCTTTACTAACACATCAACAAGGAGTAGTGTATTTGAATCATTATCATCTATCCACTGGACTGAGTGTAACAGTACAATTATATGTCAAAAAATGTCGATGGCTTGATCTACACCCGATGGAATATACGCTACTTTCTTGAAATGTGGTGGATGCAACTATTTCCACCTATGAATTTAGAGTCCATTGGGCAGAAATTCACGGCATTACATCTAACTGCATTTTGTTGAGCAGCAGCAACCACCAATGTTTTGAATACCTCTGCTGTTGCGACAAATCGAGGTTTCACGGTTGTTATGGTGGGATATATTCCAATTTGTGTTCACAATATAATATACTCTACCTGACTTGGAAGAATTTGAAGGCTCGGTCTCAGGGCTTGCGGCATCTCCAACAAACGCCCTCTGTATCTGAAATAAAATGGCGTAATAGGTTTGATAATTCCCGCGGTTTTGTATTATTTAGGTACAAGCCCGGATTGCATGGCGTTTCAAAATTCGATTCTCTGGAAGAGACGATCACCACTGGTCTCGGCCAGGCGCTCACAGTGTAGGCTAATTGGCAGATAGGCGCCGACTTTTATCTATGGAGTGGCGGCAAGCGCGTAGCCACGGGGCTGTCGAAACCCCCCTTCTGAAACGCACAATCCCGTCCTTTTGAAATGACCACTCTGTCGCTAATATTTAGTTGCAATTCAACAAGTCGCAATATAGGCATTACGCGCAGCCGCGACCAATTAGCAAGATTCGTCTAGAGCAGAGGTCTCAAGCACGCGGCCCGCCAGAGCATTTTGTGCGGTCCGCGACGACATTTTTGATTTTTAATAATTTGACAATATCTAAGTGTCACATATAGCTTTTCAGGTTATAAAGTCAAAATTCCTGCTTAAATTGCTCCGAAAGCCTGAAACTATTCATCAAACTTCACCATCACATCTATTGCAAACGCTACCATGCAGGGGAAGATTCACTATTTCGCCACATTTCCAATCCATGATGACAAAACCTGACCCTTAGACGTTTCGTGACTGAAATTTGTAAGTTGGAATTGGACGCGACCTTTCTTAGAATTACTCAGACTCGGGCTGACTCGATGGAAAATGAAAATGACTCGAGTTGACTCGGAGTGACTCGGAATGCCGTGAATTTGTTAGAACCATGGACGCAACAAACGCGTATCAGGGAAATAGTTATAAATAAGAAGGTCGCAGCTTGGTATTTCGCTGTATTAGATTATGTTCTCTTTTTGACATCACGAAAAGTTTAGGGGGGGGGTCAAGGGGGACGCAATATTTTCGACCATCCCCAATGGGGGCGTATGTCCAAAAAGGTGTAAAGAAAAACCGCTGGTATAAAGAAAGTGTAAACATCGGGGAAGAAAATAGCACTGACAGAATCATGAGAGAATCTTGCCGCGAGCTCCGCGAGAAGTCCTTTCTGGGCTGAGCAATATACTCTTGCCAATATTTACGCAGTTAAAGGATCTGATTTAATAATGTGTTTTTGATACGAGACTACCATGCTACGCGGAGTAGAGTTTAATTCATTTTAGTCTTAGCCTGTTAAGTGCTACTTTACTATGTATAATGGGTTTTGTGGTGTTTGAGTAGCAGGGTCTTGAGCACCAGACTTGCGCGAGCTGTAATTAAACCATATGCGTCTACTCAGTAAAACAAATTCTACGACCGGAAGAGCCATGCGCGGATCCGTAATTACTAATTAGACACTCCTAAGTTTAAGGTGCTCGATCCAGTTAAATATTTTCCCTATGCTGAGTGCTGACGCACAAGAAATTTTAACTACAGACATATTTACGCAAAATTATGATTGGAAGCAATATTCAACATTCTACACAATTTTTTATGTACAGTCGGAAAGGATGCCTGAGAGTCAATAACCGAGTTTACCTGCGTCTGCGTTGACGTGACGTTTGTCGAATTGATGGAATCTAAATATAATGGTATTTCTGTTTTTTTGCAATTTACAAAATTATCACATAATATTTGACAAGACAACACTATGACAATCCTAATACTCCAGCACTCCACTGTCTATTGAATCAACTAATACCTGACTATTAGTATTCGATCTCGGCGCATTCCTTCAATAAATTACCGAACAATTATTTGCGTTACCGAAGGTTAGTAGTACTAGTACGTCCGAAAATAACATTTATTTCCAACACGACTTGGATATGCAGGATTCGGAGTATGTTGCTAAAGTCCAGAGATGATTTTACAAATATCCGCGAACCATTCGTATCAATATTTGCACTGTACATGCCAACCCTTCAAGGTCCGATACTGCTGAATTAACCCTGTCAAATATCTTCCAGCAAATGCCATATTAGCGGCTAGTGTGTATTAGTGGATTGTGAATACCGTCAGTGTGACATGAGTACCGACGGATACAATACCTTGCATACAAACGTGAAGGACAAACTCAATTTTTCTCCTCTGTCAGAAGTTAGTTAGGCTACCACACGGCACCATGAAAAGCCGATATAGGAGCTTGCAATGGATATTGTATGAGGTATCGAGATGGACCACACATACCTTTATTTCATACATTGTTTGGGGTTGAATGGGGTGCACCATAATCGTTACGGAGGAGCCGTCAGCATAAAGTCGACATTAAAGTTGAAAACATCCCACCTCTGTCTACAAATTAATCGTGGATGCTGGAAATTACTACGTAGGCGAATTATTGTAAAACAAACATTTTTTTGAAATATTCGTGACACTGTTTGGAATAGTCAAACCGGACTTACTAGACGGTCGTCTATATATTTTCGGCTTCGGTGCTAAAGCTGGTGGTAGCTTCTTTTCTCCTGGGGTCGACGGCTGTACGAAGAGAGCTTCAAACATTGTGTTTCGATTCAAAGCTACACCTGCCTATAGAAATACCTTGGATGTTTCAGTGCTTTGCTTGACATGAGACATTTTGCCGGGTCAAGTATTGACCTGCTTATCTCCTGGCAAAACTGCCGTTTCTACATCAATAATTTCAGTATCAATTTGAAGTCGAAACTATGAAAATCTGAACAATAAGAATAATCGTTACGAGGAGACTTTTTTAAGATTCACAGCAAATCTATTTCTCCGAATTGAAATATACCCGGAGTATTCAGAGTAGATAGGGTTACTTACAACCAGAGTTGGATCATTTGTAATTGAGCCGAGCTCCCTAATAATCAAGGAGTGGTATGGTATGGTATGGAAATTTTCAAGTGAAATTTTCCACATTATACTCTTCCATACTATGGCAGTTTTTCGAGAACCATGACAATGAACCCTATTTCAATTAGTCAAATTGATTGCATACTTCAGAAAATCATTCAATGTCTATTTTCATATTTCAAATTGCGATTCATGACTCACCCACTCCGGCCCACATCTATTTGAAGAAAACAAAGTACTGCAACTCGCATATGAAGAAAAAGAAAATTAATGATAAATATTCCAATCTGAATATGATTTAAGAACGTTTTATATTCGACTGTTGTTGCCTTACAACAAGCATTATTATCCGTCCAAACTTGCCCATTTAGCACCGTAGCGACCAATCCTATATGTATTGTATAATGTGGAATTGCAACGGCTATCAGTGTGCAAAGAAAATGCTCTCTATACCCACTGCTGTTGGTATTCACATTTTGGATCGCTATATCAGGTAGGTTACTTTACGTGCGTGCATGTTTGGGTGTGAGTGGGGGGTCCGTGCCTCACCAGCCATGAACCTCACCGCACGTCACTGCCAGGGTGTAGGAAACATCCGGTTGAAGATCCCTGTACTAGACGGCAACGCCTCAGGCTTTTCAAGTTCTGTACCGGATTAAGGAAGCTCAAAAGTCAGCGCAGGTGTCCGCACTGTCTACAACTCAGCAAAACCAACCCCAAAAATGCTAATTTCAATGTTTTTTATTTCAAACGGAGGCATTTAGCGGCTACAATCGTAAATCTGAGTCTGTTGAATTTGACTATCTGTTTGAATTAGAAATGGAAATGTATATATAGGCACAAACGCCGAACAAACACTCCACATTCCACAAGATCATTAACAGCGTACCGCGTTATACTTGAGTAAATTAATACAAGTTTGTCTTATATATTGTAGCGTTGTCAAATGAAGACAATCCACCGTGCTTTTACGATAATTATTGTGTCAGTTAATATCCGTAATAGGATTACAGGTTATTTGAAAATACCAAGATGCGGTTATGTAGTCAACGTTGTTACTCATGTGGAGGTATAGAAGTAACGCCGTAAATTTATACTCGATTAACACTAGAAGTAGCTAATTCCAAGACGGGTCATCTGATCTCATTCCTTTCAAAGGATACCGCGAAATCACAATCCAATTAGTGGTCCTTGCGTAGCATCAGCAGCATTAAATGACATTTATAATGTTACATTTTAGTTGCATTCATTATGGGTTAATTTTGAGTTTTGAAATTTTACCGGTCCGCGACATTTTTTGATGGTCCACGAGGTCAAAACCTTGAGAACGAATGGTCCACGGATCATTTCATCGTTGTCATACCAAATACCATACACAAACACACCCACTATGACAGCAGCGAATCAATTCTGGCATAATACGATTTACGAAAAATTAACAAAAAGTATATACATCAACGGGTGAACTTTTCAATATTGGTGATTGTAGGCTACTTATTTTTTTGCTATTACGTTTTATCGCCTCTCGGCATACGTGATCAATAGGGAAAGTTTTTGCAACTTTTTTCACAGCTTCCGGAAGCTTCCTAAATACTTAGAAGTTATGTAGTATGGTGTTTAGCTGTATTTGAGGAATCTTATATTGCAAATTTTTGCATCTTTTTGATTTTTCACGAGACTTTTTGCAACTTTTTTCGAATTTTCATATGACCTCTTGCAAGATTTTTGATTTATAGTCCAACTAACTTTTTGTTGGAAATATTTCATACTATATCAGGGCCGGCCAACCCGTGGCCCGCGGGCCACATGTGACCCGCGAGAAGGTTTTGAGTGGCCCGCGAGATAATTTCCGAAATTTATAATGTTATCAAAAATGGATTGCACAGATTGTGAACTTGTGAGGCCAACCAAAAATTTGATTAGTCTGGCCGCAACACTTAGATGTGATGACTAAAATATCAGTTCCGACGCATTGGCAGATCCACGAACCAGTGACATATTCGCAGATCTCCGTACACTACAATAAAGCAGAATAATTTGTGATAGATTTATCAAAAGTAAAAATTTTCTACACGCTTCGCGCAACCTGTTGTCACTCGATTTCTTGCTTTTAATATTGTTGCCCCTTTGTGAAAATGAAAGAACGCCTAATATATATCAGATTGAATTTCACTATATTCGCGTTTCCGGGATGTCGTTCAACATATGCGACTTTGCGTTTGCACTCGCAGAAAGACCGTCGACTATGAAACCTAGGCACAAAATGATTGACGGATGTTGGTCGAAACTTTCGATATCGAAATGTCCAGACGTCAATAGCCCATTCCTTGCAAACTGAGCCCAGCGATATACAGCAGGCCTGCAATATAGTCACTTGACAATATTATTGACCTGTGAACCTCAAAAAATTTTCGCGCTTCGCGCGGCTAGTGGCCCGCGCAACTGTTCGTCAATCGAATGTGGCCCTTTGGCTGAAAAGGTTGGCCAGCCCTGTACTATATTTGAATAGATCGCTTGTTTATTCACTGTCGTATAAATTTGGCGTCCTTTCTGATTTGACATAGGGGAGATGTGGTACCGATGGATCAAAAATTGGAAAATGATCGCTGGCCCAAAAATGTTCAGCCGAAAACAGCAGATCTTTTGCTGGCTCAGCACTTTGATACAAGCTCTACCTATCGCGCACATATACATGAATATCCGTCTTTTCAAAAAATATTTATGGACGTTTAAAATTTGTTGCTCGAACGTGTCATCGGTCCCCACCCGGTGGGTCCAATGGCACACGACCCGGGGACCTATGACACATATACCCGAAAAAACTCAGATGTGACAACTTTTCCTGCTAAGTATTATAATCTAAGCTACAGCAAGCCAATAAAGAATTTTCGGTCGCAACCGTCAAAAAATAGAATAAATATTGACTCAAATGTTGTCATAAAAACACGTTTCGATTTAGGCTCGGACTTATAAATTTGAGGGTACAGACATATTGTCCGAAAATCGACAGTGTGACTTCCAAATACCTCGTTATAGCGATAAAACATCATATGCAATTATTACATATAGATTTTCTGTACGTAGTCATGTTTCATTTGTTTCATGATTAGTATGCTTGATTATTTTGCTTGATTTGGCTATTGTATCATCGGCCCCCACCCTACTAATTTTGTACATGAATCGAAAAAAAAATCCACTCAAGGAAAGTACTGAAAAAAATAATAGGTTCCATTATATAGCCTGATACAAGCCCTAGACTTCACAATAAAAATCATTGCTGGTTTGTTCGTGTTGAAGGTTACAAAGAAAAATGTATATGTCGATCTAAATTTAGTTTACACCCGCCAAAACAAAAAACATCTGTGAAAAACCCCGTATTTCGCGCCGTTGAATTTATTTGTATGTGAGGAAAGATGTTGCCAGCATGCAATTGTAGACAAGTTCACGGAGTGTAATCATGGAATTATCATAGAGAATTTTCAAAGTATTTTCGGTCCCAGTGATCCATCGGTACCACATCTCCCCTACATCCAGGATAGACCGCCGAAATTACACTTTCACTTGGTCAATTTTTTCGGCTATTGATTTTGTTGAAGTCGCCAACACTGATTTTTGCTACAGTGCCTTGTATACGGTTCGATTCGAGTATCTCATACCCTAATAATTTCCAAGAACTTGGTGATAAATGCAACATATTAGTGCAACTTTTGTAAAAAATAAATGCAACTTTCAACGGACTTGACTGCAACAAAAACTAGCCCTGGTGATCGGAATTACTTGTAGGGCTGATGGAGGCGATGAGATGACTTCGAAAATTCACGGCATGTAATTGTACAATGTACATTTGTACAGTACATCTTAAAAATGTTCAATTTTAAAAGATTGCGCTACCGAAATCATATTAGTATTGCTCACGCTTACGTGACCAAACCAACATAAAAACTACTTCTTGAGACGCACGTGATTCCAAATTCTCAATTCTTGACAGAACGCATTATTTACCTCAGCAGGCCGCAATTCTACCTCGGGGTTGGACTGCAACGATTAGACTATCCGTCCTCGGTCATTCCGGGATCTTGACATATCAATATCGAAGAAGGTTTCAGCCAACATGGGACGATCCCGATTTAATTGCCGCAGATCTTTTAGTTAACCGAAATCTTTGATGAACGAAATGGACAGCGCCGCAATGGTGATGCTTGATAGTCCAGAACCTGCAGGTCGTACATCCCTACTGAAAGTAGCTCAGCGGTTTCAATCTCAATATTCTCTCGTAACTACGACATAATGAGAGTCATTTCTGTTCGTCGTATTATTTGTTATTGTTCTACTCTATTGTTCAGAGCCGGCTGAGTTATATACCCAATAACCGATATTAACATCAACAAATTTAGCGACACTAAAACGCGCATAGCGCGAATAAAAATTTCACGCTGAATAAAGCTGCCGCCGAATGTATTTATATTTATTTACGAAGAACCTTTGACCCCCTTCTTGCTTGCCCTCCAAAATGCATAGACAAAGTGAGCTCAGTCATTCTGGAACTGCGAGAAAGTATATTGCTGGTTGTTGCAACAGTCATAGCTCAGCCCGTGAGCTCAATTCCTAACTGCTGTATCACTTGAGCGAATTGAGAGACACACATATGCCCGGACCATGTCATCCTGATCTCATTTATAGCGTTTCGGCGAGCCGAGACGGCTGCACAATGTAAATAGGCCTAACAACGTTGATTAGCTGCGTAACTTTACGTATGTGAATCGCATAACTGACTGGAACAGCTTTCTCACCGGTCTGTCGCTCACTTACTCAGTTTGAGAAATAGTACAGAATGACTTATGATGTCAGCTATGCGCAATTGCGCACGGTGCAGCTCAGATATAACCATGATTGTGACATTGATAAATGTGGGAATCGGATCTGAATTTCCATACGACTTATTAAGTCAAATTCGTATATTCATATTTGTAGGACTATCAACGAACGTATCTATACGAATATCTTGATGTCGGAAAAATCACACTGAGCCTCAGTGCAAATGATTTACCGCTAAAAAAGGACCCAAGTCGTAAGGTCGTTTTGGGGCTGATCAATGCTCAAAGACCAAATTACCTTTCAAATGAAAAAAAAACGGTCAATAAACCTGCAAACTCTTTTGATGAAAAGGCCTACATTCGGCCTACTATCTACATTCTACACTACAGCCTTAAAACCTTGACATGGATCACGAATCAATGACGAATGAAAATTGTACCGGATTTAAGCGGTCATAATCAAGTAGAACTAATACAACCTTTGCTATTTACTTTGCAGAAGTATAGGCGTATTATTGCAGCGATATACTCGGCCTGATTAACTGCTCTAGGTTGGAAGAATGATATTGCATTTCTTGTTTGCCCACGTGGATATAAATAGGTGTTGCATGAGCACGATCGTTTACCTCCAATCTAAAGCGGCATATCTCAGATGCAAAAATAGGTTAGGTAATATGTGATCATCCAAACAAGAGATCAATTGTTAGTATGATTTTTATTATTTCATTGTCATCATATATATATGATGTTAAGACATATCAGTTGAAGACAGAATTGGTATTGTTTAGGTTCGTTCTATCACGAAAACTTTTATTCTTTCAAATTAACTACATGATAGTAGGGATGGTGTGAACGTGAGGTTCACGTTCGCGTTCTGTGTGTGAACCTCGGAAATTTAGAGGTTCGCGGTCACAACAGAACCTTGGTAGGTTCTGCACTGTGAACCTTTTTCATATATTACCATTTTCACTTCATTATAACATCTTTGGTTAGGATTTATTGCATCTCAACTGCGGGCCACTCTATGCATGGCGCTGGCAGCATTAAAAATCAACACTAAACGAGCATGCACCTTGACAATCTCAAAAGTATTACTTGCTTTGTTACAAACGTCTGCACGAAATATCCAGCCTTCCGTTTGTCGATATTTAATGACAGCTGTGCTGCAAGTTTGACCCGCAATCACACAACGTCACGAGCGAAATACGTAGTCAGCGAATGATGCTTATTCAAATTGATATCATTTTCTGATGCAAAAAATCTAGCATGCGTACGGGGTCAATCTTGACTACATATCTTTACTGCATCATTAAAACCAAATCCGTGCGATTGAGGTGTTGGCTACTGCTGTATAACTTGTTGATGGGTTAATATCGGTAGCAAGTATAAACCCGTTTTACCCTATGCTCAATATCAATGTAGCAATACTCTGACGCCGAATACATTGTCCGATCTGGCCTAGACCGTTAAGGCGTAAGCTTATATTCCCTGGTAAGTCCTCGTCGAAATTGTTGGCATAGCGACGAAAGATATTGATTTTATGGGAGTATTCAATCCGTTGATACATTTAGCGACGTTTAAAACGCCAATATGTACTTCGGCATTGTGGCATTATGTGGCTCGAGTCGTCGCTAGGTCTCGTCTACATTAGTTTAGGCCAGTGGTTCCCAACGTGGGTGATATCGCCCCCCAGGGGGTGATTTGGCGGTCTAGGGGGGCGAAAATAACGAAGGGGGCGAAAACGGACGAAGGGGGCGATAGGGGGGCGAAAACAGCGAAGGGGGCGATAGGGGGGTGATGGTGCGTTAAAACGGCTATATTGGAGTCGGGACCGTAACTACCGCACCACAAACTCCCCAATTGGGGGGGGGCGAAATAGAAGGAAGCCCAAAATTATTTCATGAATTAACATGAATGATAGAGTAATTTTTTAGAAATTCATGCCACTTTTTAAAAAATTTTTCGCGCTGCGCGCAATTTAATATTTTCAAGTATCCCCGTCACCCAACAAAAATACGCATGAGTTATGGAAATGGGAGACTGCGACGTCGGCCATTACTGCGCCTCCGACATGCGCCTCCGCGCGACATGCGCCTCCGAGAAGTGTGCCAGAACGATCAGCAGCGAGAAGACCTTTGCCGAAAAGAAATGCCCTTGTGCTGACTGAAAACTTCGATCTATATACAATATACATATACGTTTAATTGTCCATAGGCGCCTCGATGGCTGGCGGCGAATGTTCCTGTCATGGCGACCTTAAGCCTACAGGACAAATGCCACCCCGCAAGGAAAAAATTATTTGCCAGTAAAGAAATACCAATATGAAATCATGTGCGTCTTTTCGTTTGGTACGTTTTGATGATTTCCATATCTTCTGACACAGCAGATATAGGAGGTCACGAAATACGGAAATAACATCATGTAAAGAAATCAATATAACAATGATTCCGCCCAAAGATGTTTAATTATTATTTAGGGGTCCTACCTTTTCCAACATACCACATCGACCATATTCTCCGATTCAAACATAAATTATATGAATTTGTCGCGCTTCGCGCGTTTAGTCGAAATACGGTGACTCACCAAACAGTACATGAAATAGGGTATATCTGATATGCAGCGACAAAAAGCCCACTGGCTGAGGGGGGGTCTGGGGTTTGGTTTATCACCCTATGGGGCCAAAGACCAACGTTTTTTTGGAGTGGGGGCTGACGAAGTGCTGTTTTTCGGTTCCCAATATTTGGGGGGCGATAATCGGTGTGGAGCTTCAAAAGGGGGCGATGAGTCGAAAAAGGTTGGGAACCACTGGTTTAGGCTATCACTTCATTGGAAGATAGGGTTGGAATTAGCAATATGACGTCACGTGACGTCACGAGGTTCACGTTCGTGTTCACACAGAACCTTTCAAAAAGGTTCGCGTTCACACGAACATGAACCTTTCAGAGGCTCACACCATCCCTAGATAGCATACTTATAAGATGTTGTTTTCAATCCGCGTTACGATCTCTCTCTCTCTATCTCTCTCTCTCTCTCTCTCTCTCTCTCTCTCTCTCTCTCTCTCTCTCTACCACTCATTACATCATATATTCGGGACTTTTGCCAACCGAAATTTGGCACAAAATGACACTGGTCATTTCCACAATCCGACTCTCATCGTGTATGAGTGTATGACTCATGCAACAAAATCCCATCTACTCTGTACGCAGACCGACTAACGGCAGTTACTTTACGGACTATGTATCCCCGACTGGTTTAATTCAGCGTATGTGGCCAGATTAGACTTGGGTAATGACCAAATGATGATGGTTAGACATGTTACCAATCGGTGAACAATGAACACATACTCCGTAGTTATGCATGCCAGGTGTATTTATCAACTGTAATCACGCAATTCTAACAGCGATACAGCATGACACTTCTTGATTGACTTTAGTTAGACAATACATATTTGCTTTTGCTTGTGCAATTGATCTGGGGCACGCCTGAGAAGACCCACTTGCCTGGATTGCTGCAGTCATTCAGAAAAGGTTATCGTCGTCAAACATAGAGGTCATATCAAAAATTATGACACGTCAAGGCCAGGGTGATCACCAGTCATTGCATCACCACCGTTCCTACACACGTTACACAACACACGCACCATTTTCGTAGCGATATTATTATTGTTTTATAAGATCGTTCAGTGGAGCTTTTCGCAGAAAAAGATTTTGTCCCACGACGCATGATATGATGAAGCCTATACGATCCAATACATTTTACATCATAGAACTGTGTATACTGTATATAGTTATATCTGACGCTTTAAGTCCGGTACAAATTCCAATACATCAGCGGTAATGTTGGCGTCGAATAAGATGTTATATAATTGGAAGGGAATGTTCTTTCTCTGGGCGACACGTTGCAACTTTCGTCTTATGCAGAGGTCTCAAACACGCGGCCCGCGGGCCGCATGCGGCCCGTCAGAGCATTTAGTGCGGCCCGCGACGACATTTCAGATTTTCATAAATTTTACAACATATAAGTGCCACATATGTCTTTTCAAGTTGTAAAGTGAAAATTCTCTCTTAAATTGCTCCGATAGCCTAAAACGATTCATCAAACTTCACTATCCGCGACCATGCAGTAGAGATTCCCTATTTCGCCATATTTCCAATTCATGATGATAAACCCTCACCCTTCGACGATAGTCGTTTACAGCACTATGCATAGACGATTTGTGACTGAAATTTGTGAGTTAGACTTGGACGCGACCTTTATTAGAATTACTCGGGCTGACTCGATGGCCAAATGAAAATGAGCAGAGTGGACTCGGAAAGCCCTGAGGTGGTTAGAACCATGGACGCAACAAACTATTCGCGTGTCATGGGAATAGTAATAGATCAGAAGGTCGCAGCTTAACATTCGCTAACTGAGCAAGTAGTTATGGCAACCATTGGCAATCTGTTAGTTACCTCTTGGGTCGCTAAACCATGTTGAATGTTGATAATGGCACTTAAAGGTACCGAGTATACCGTAGTGGTACGCTCCAATGATGTAACGATGTTGTTCGGCATTCCGAAATTTATATAACTATTAGGCCTACACATTCAATAATATATTTATATTGTTATTTTTCTGCTCCAATATTCGAAGGTTTTTGACCATGAGCTTAATAACCCACTTATCAGGAGTATACCCGAATCCTGGATTGGGCTGCACTGCTAAACCCCAAATGCTGTGATAGCAGATTAATCTCTATTATCAATCTGTTAAATTCAAAATATTAACGCAAATTATTGCAAAATTATAACGTGATAGCTTTTAGGATAACATTATATATTTGTCCGCTTACGTGGCGTCTTATAATTAATATATATCAAATACAACAACATATCAAATACTACAACATTTCTATTCAAATAGCTATAAATGTGATAATTTTTTTCATGCCAGGCCTAAATTGATACAAGAGTAAATCACATTTTTATGATGAGTGTTGAATATTAGTCTGTTGGATTGGCTCACTTTCAATAGGACAATTTCATCCCGTCAAATACGGCCTACTTCGAAAGAAATGAAATACCCCTGTTGATGCTGCGGCCCGCGGCGTCGTCAAAATTGGAAAATTGGCCCGCGAGCACATTTGAGTTTGAGACCTCTGGTCTTATGTCTGGTAGTTGTGAGAAGTCACCGCTTCTCATTCGCTGCAAAGTTCGCACAATGGTGAATCCGAGCAGCCAACGTGGTACAGATGGCCATTGAATACGCACTGACCGACGCCTAGTCGAAATAAGATAGATTCGTTGCGACGTGGTGGAGCAGATGGCGTGACTTTGTGTAGCTCATGTTTAGTGTTGCCTCAGCCGTGAGGCCGAAGCAAACAATTTTTGAAGTTCGAAGGTGCATGCTCGTTTAGTGTTGCAATGGTGTCTATTCGTGCTGCCAGGGCCATGCGGAAAGTGGTCCGAGGTTGAAACGCAACGGTTTTCAGCCAACGATGTTATGATGATGTGAAAATCGTGATCTGTGAAAATGTTTGTATAGTATAGAACCTACCGAGATCATGGCGAACGCGAACCTCTAAATTTATGAGGTTCACACACCGAACAGGAATGTGAACTTCACGTTCACACAATCCCTACTATTGATCATATATGATGCCTTGAAATACTCCATCACAAAGGGTAATCTAGCTATCCGGCATAGCTACAAATTTTGACCCGAAAAATACCCGTCATATTTACATTGGCTCGGCAACGTAGCCTATCTATCCACTTTGCAAATAGAACGATGGAATCTACAGTTCATTGATGTTATTGTAACGTTAGCACGCATTGTGAGTATGTAACCAAACCACTTTTGCTAAACTCTCTGAAAGATGTACTTCGTGCATATAATGCGAGTAACATGTATCACTGAAGTAGATTGGTTTGCAGGACTTACATCCCAAGGATTGGTTGAGCGTATTAAGCAGCACATACCGAAAATAATACGATCTGAAACAGGTGCGAATGACCGCACAGAATTCGCACACCAGTGTAAGCAGACTGAAAAAACAGACTCCTACCACGATTTTCCGGCATACTCTTCGTCGATTGGTAATTCAGCAATAGGTAATGAGAACTTCTCATGTGCACGGAATTATGATGATGACATGCTAACTGTCTCTATGCGAGGCTGATTTTCGTTTCATTTGAAAGTGCTAGAATCCACAAATATTCAGTTGACCAGGCCACTAGTTCGTTTTGGTTTGTGTGTTTTGTCGTTTTACTTACATTTTGCGTAGCTACTAACCTACTACAGTTCTGCATAATTCAAAGTTGTTGTTGCCATTTTTTGTGGTATTCATGGTGTTTGTCGACTACTATGGTCATTTAAACCAGGCTGATATTCTTCATTTTTATTCCGTAACTGACGACTTATAGCACGGCCCCCTTCTAAGCTTTTTGTAAGACACCGCTTACCCGGGTGAGGTGGCGAGGAGGGTAAATAAACCTCCAACCCTTAGGTACAGGAATTCTGAAGTCGTCCTCGGTCGGACTCGAACCCGCAACCCATTGCCATTGTTAGATTGCAAATTCCATGGTCTGAGATTTTGACTCTTACGTCATACTTTGCCTCATTGTTTTACATTTTGAATATGTCTAAATGTACTCAAGTGGTTCTGCAATTAGTCTTCTTCCGCTTCTACCCGATATTTAACACAGATGAAGCTGCTAACTTTACACATATTGTATTTTGTAAAGAAGCAAGCAGTTTAGAGCTATGCTTGCGTCGCCTTTATGAGCGAAATCGTCATGACCGACGAGAGCTGCTTTGTTACGCTAACTAAATATATTTTCAAAACTTCACATATTCATGTTATCCGTCAATTTGTTTTAGTCGTGAAGGTGTAACCTGCAATATAGAAAGTAAACACTTCTGATCAACTACTTCAAGTATATGTGAACGAATCGATCAAATCTCATCGACAAATCAGATAAATTAATACTTCTACTTGTTATAGAATCGATATTGATTGCTTTACATCCAGGCTACTTCTACTTTATACAGCAACGTTGAATAGGCCTACTTGAATACTTTAACCACAACAGGTCAACCATTCAATGTGCGGCAATGAATCAGGAAATCATAGAACGTGGTCTCCCTGCCTATCGTCAAATTTACGTCGGTTCCGAAATAATATGCCTCCAAATTGTTGATTCCAGTAAGTCATACGGGTAACGCACAACTCATACGCAACTGTCGCATCACTGAATTGAATTTTACGGCGTATCGTGACAATTAAATATATTTAGCCTGCTTGAAAAGTAAGCCCCTCTACTCATCATGTATTATACTCCATTCATCGAGATGAAGTTAGAATATTGTCTGAAGCCAGTCGTCTGGTATCGTGGATCATCTTTGGGAGCTTAATTTCGCCATAATGGAACCAAGTCCCAATCTCCTTACTCCGGGATTACTTATGCATTTATGTACGGCTATCTTAGACTACCTTACTGTGATAGTCAAGACCTTGCGTCAGAGTTTGACGGCTGCCTGAGGTCGCTAGATAGCAAGGAGATATTGCAAAATTAGCTTCGTATTATAGCTCGTGAATTATGGGTGAGCTGTAACATTTTATGGTATTCTTGAAATCTCGTCTAAAATACCCTACATATCTTTATATCAAAAATTGGACCAAATTGGAAATCGCAGTCGCGGCAGAATTGGTTCAGATACATTACGAATTGCTATCACAGCATGAAAATCGCATTCGAATTCCACACTGTAAAATCGTGATTATATGAACGACAGGTCAATCTCAATTGATTTCCGCCCTAGTTTGCTGGCAATCTATTAAAGTCCATTAACTTAAACTATTAAGTGACGTCCAGAGAGTTATCTCTATGTTTCAAACAGAATAATAAAAGGTGGAACACCAAATATTTACAAAACGGACAATGGTATCTGACTATAAAATTCTTTAAAAGCAACATCTGATAAGGCTAGGCTCCTACATGCGCTCCAGACATGCCCGTCTATTACACCTTTGAGCTTGGGCACATGTAGTTCGATATCTCTTCAGAAGCAACGTCACTAAACACTGCGTCGCACTGGAATAGGGTTGCATTTAAAACAAAAATCAATTAAAAACAAACAAGTTTAAAACAAGGCCCTAATTTAAAACATGTTTTTTTGTTTTGTATTTTAAGCCGTGACATCTTGAATATTAAATTGTGACGCCATAATGGAATTGAAATTGACAATTGAAAATATAGGGTAAATATAACTCTTTTCACGAAATATATGTCTGTACTATAACTGTTGAACCGACTATTTTGGGGTTCCAACGATCCCCTATCGACATACGTTGGCTAAATCGGGTCGTAGTTGTCTGTATGATCATACAACATGTTTTTTGGAAAGTATTTACAATATTACGGCGTAATTTTACAACTTAAAATAACTATTTTTTTAAAAGGCCTTTGTTTAAAACATGTTTTAAACAAAGTGTTTTAAAACACCGTTTGTTATATATGCAACTCTGCACTGGAAGCAGTTCCTAGTTAGTTTGATCCTACAGCCTAACGAATTCTTCGATCAAACATCGTTCGGCTTACCTTGATTTAACTAGAAAAATATAGTCCGAAAAATCAGACATCACATTGCGCTGTGATCCAATCCACGAAGAGTGTGTGTAAATAGTAATTATTCATAGTATATATCGTTAGGTACAGCTGTCAATCGACAATTGTCTTCGCTTCTAAATGTGTAACAATTTAGATAATCGTAAAGTAGAATGATTTATTATGACACTGTTGTTTAATTCCATTGTTTTTATCATATTTCTGCACCAGGCCCATCATGCGCTCTCCAGACGTGCCTGCTATTAGGCGGCTTCCCTCTGGCAGATGACGTACTATTACATCTCTTCGATAGAATTCCGCGTCAGCAACAAGTAGCAAGTACCGCATCATGCACAATGTAACCCCGTCGGCATGCAATCGTTGCTTCCAGTTCTTCCCCCAAGGAAGGTAAGGAAACGCGGCATAAATCAGCAATGTCATCAAGTGAAACTCACTATTCGCGAGATTAGGAATTGTATGCTGTTCGCTGAAATATGCCAGAATATGCTAGTTCAACAACTGATAGCACGTTACCAATAACATAAGTGTGGGCTTGATTTCAACATGACGAAATTTTACTTGCTAGATAAGCATTCGGACTCCCGTGTAGATTTAATGAGTCTCTGTTTGCTGTTCAAATAGATAGATGGGATAATCAAATTATACAAACAATACACGGATAAGGTCTACCGATGAATGACTCCTATCTTAGTAGGAGGTGACATTTCGCGTGAATATATCATTTCAGGCCATCCCATGATGCAGAAAAATGTGATTGGTGCTAAATCGCATTGTTGTACCATTGTTTAATTTGCGTTAGATTCTAATTCAGTGGTTTCCAAATTGTGTACCGCGGTAGATTCCCGAGGGTGTCGCGGATCCTTTATGCAATTTCGGAAAATAACTACATAAATATTAGAAACAATGGATGCAGGCAGGCAACCATATGTGACTATAACTGATAGCTGACAAATAAATACATGTGGCCATTACGATGGAATCAACCATGGCATTACCGATGAATAGGGGGATTTAGACGTAATAATTAGATGGCTATGTATCGAAGATAGTCTTTCATCCGTTTCAGCTCATAAACAATACAATGTATGAGCAGTGAGCGCACAGTATGGACTTCAACTTGCATCGCAATATTACTTCTCATGATGTGTTGTTCACAATTTAAGATTGGAAGCTAAGAAGCAATGAATCAAGGAATCTTCCTGCAGAACAACAGCTCATTAATATAGGCCTATGACACGCCTGTTTCGTTAAAACAGTGCTTCCATAAAAATAGAGTAGTTGTAAATGTCTCATTTCAGATCTTGTATCATGATAAGTACAGGAGCAAGCAGAGTTATTCAGAATTATGTTACCATTTGCATCCATGCATTCATGCATTCATGACTGTGTGAACATAGCTTCTGTGTTTTGACTTAAATCAAAATCTGTGCACGGGAAGACATCTTGGAAATACAGACGGAATGCGGGTTTCAGTCGCAATAATATTTGGTAAAATAAGCATAGCCTTTTAGTATGCCACAAGGCAAAAAGGTTTGTGAGCCACTGTTCTAATATAACCATCTCCATCAGTAAAGTGATGCAAATCATATCAGAGTATATCTTTCTACACTTGACACTGGCTATACCTTAACATATAACATGAAACGCAGTGAAATTTAGGAAATTTTGACAAATTACGTGTATTATGAATCCGTTAATGCGGACTACTGCTGGAGTCTTATTATTTGCGAATGCGATCGTCGCACCACCGTTCGCAATATTGTATGATGGACGATATGATCGATCTTCGATCATTGTAGAAGTCGAACATAGACTTTCCGATTTGGAATACCGCCTCAGCTTGAAAATACTGCAAAGCACTGGTAAGCATTTAAACAAGCACTTCACTCGATTTCCAATCGACTCATGGCCGTAGACAGAATGAAAAGTTAGTGTGGGCGGATGGAAGTTTTGAAGGGATAAGAATTTTTCTTTACCAATCACGTGATGTCACGAGTCCATTGTGATATGTTGTGGCATAGGCTATGACGTAGCACTGCGCAAGTTGAACACTTTTAGAAGTGGGCAAAGGCGCCTTTCACTCCCTGGTTGCGCATATGAGTCCGCCTACCCATATTTCTTATCACAATATTCAATACCCATATGCCTTACATTATGTGTATTTCATTTTCCAGTGAAACACGGGAGGTTTTAGTATTGGTTCACTAAACGTATATGACTGGTCTGTTTCTGATATGAAAACGTCTTCGTATAGTAGTTATAGTTACTACATTGTGGTTTAAGAAATATCAATTTTATTAGAGGCTATATCAGAGGTCTCAAACACGCGTCCCGCGACCACATTTCGGATTTAGAAGTATTCGACAACATCTTACTGTCATATATCTTTTTTTTATTTGAAAACTGGAAATTCGCCCCAGAACTCCCAAAGCTTGAAAGTACTCACCAAACTTCACAATTACATCACTTTCAAAAGTTCCCACTGAATGGAGGATCACTGAAGACTTCGGCGATTGGACATTTTTATTGCTATGGCACAGTAATCATTATATTCAAGTTGTTTTAGATCTGTTACAGTATTAGAAGGTAAATCTAACGTTGATTTAATTTGACATAGGCAGGCCTAATGACATGATCAATAGTTTTGTTATCAGGAGTATGCCCGAAACCCGGATTAGGCCGTACTGCTCCAATAATGGTCTGATATCAGTATCAGATCAATCTTAGTAAAATTCTAAAATATTCTACCTATAATTGTGACACGTCAAATTTCCGCCAGCTGCAAAATTATGACGCGACAGCTTTTACGATGTCCAGATGCATTTGAACTCTCGCATGGTGTCTACAGCAGCTATGCCAAGTACAGCAACAATTTTATTCAAATATTTTAAAATGTGATTTTTTTAGTGCCAAGCATGAATTCACAATAGTAAATCACATTTTAAAGATGCGTGTGGCATGTCAGTCTGCAAAGTCCCGTCAAATAAGGCCTACTCGAAAATACATTGGCCCGCACGCCATGAAAAAGTGGGAAATTGGCCCGCGAGTACATTTGAGTTAGAGACCTCTGGGCTATATCAAGTATCGAAAACCAAGTGGACTGGAACACATAAATAATATTTTCATGTAGATCAGGGTTCTCAACCTGGGGGGTGCCCCCCCCCCCCTTGGGGGCGTGGGAGGCTCTCAGGGTGGCGCGAGAAATTTTTGTCAATTTGGTCAATGTCTTGATAAATTGTGACTAAACATGTGCTTCACAACCATTCTGAAGATACGATTATTGAAGATTAAACTTAATTCGTATTCTAGAAAGTTTGACAAACTCAAACTCCAGCAGTCGCGCTCAACGGAGTATAGACTGACTTCAACTTCATTTGAGCAAATTTTTGATATTCTTTGAAGATTTAGAGAAATTCCTACGTGCAAGTCATTCATTACTTTATAGCTTTGGCAGTAGCCTAAATCTCTGTGCGCTTGGTAGCTGTTATTGATAGCTGGCGAACTGCACTGCCTAAGACAGACTTAGATGCAATATAGGTTGTCCGGTTTCGCCCTCAATTAGGCTATAAATCAACACAATTTAATTCATTTCCAAAACTGATCAAATTTAGCATGGCAGGACAGAACGACGCCGTGATCTCTGTAGTCACTACCAGCATCAGGATTAGTTTCAGTGCAACCTACCTTGAAATTAATTGATGTCCTTTTCAATGCTTTTTTTGTTATTTTCAAACAAGTTTGGGGAAGTTTGTCAGCAATGTAAAAGACTAAACAACTGGAATGTGGATTCAAAATTGGCGTAAGATATAGCTTATGTATACTACTATATCAGGGGTGGGCAGCCCGTACGGCCGTAGAAGGGAATTTGTGCGGCCGTCGACGCCTAATTCAATTAGTATGTGTTGGCAGCCATAGACATGCAAATTGCAATTACGAATTCACTCCCGAATTTTCGAGAGATTTTATTTAATCTTGAAATTTTCTTCGCGCTCCGCGCAATTCAACAAGACTTCATTTTTCGATTTTAATGCAGTAGCGCACTTCTTAATTGGAGCAGGAATGGGAATCCTCAAGAAATAACAATTCATTCGCGACTCTGAAAAATTTTCGCGCTTCGCGCAACAATATGCACTCCCAGCAACTATTCATAACTTTGCCACTCGCGATTTCGGTGCGTACAATAGGCCGTTGTGAAATGTAGAATAGTCCGGAGTTCACCGGGAATGGATATGGACAATGTACCATAGGCATTTTGCGTCCAGATCGTTCATTGCGGCTATGCCCTGGAATGCGACCTTCGGCTACATAAGTAATCGAAATACAGCCATGATTAGCAGGAAGGTTGCCCACACCTGTATTACATGATGTGCTCTTTTTGACATGACGATAAATGTAAGTGGGGTCAGGGGGGCGCGATTTTTTTGACCATCGCCAAGGGGGGCGCGTGTCAAAAAAGGTTGAGAACCGCTGATGTAGATCAAGTACATGACTTTAACAACGTATGGGCCAGCACCCAGTTGAGGATCATTGGTCACAGAGCTTTACAGTGCTATCAGAAATCATGCTATTATGAAGACATGTTGTTCGGCAGGGAAAGTAACAAGCACGTCCGACCTATGTTGCTGCTCTATTGACACTTGGTGTCTTGATGGCTTCGCCATTGTGGCACTCACTACTTTGGCATTTGCTGCTACACCTGCTATTCTTCCAGGATCCCTGCGCAAAAATATGAAAATCAGATGCAAATCCCACGAATTGTAGCGTAACAGGCGACATTCATGATTGTTCTCGACTTAGATAAGTGTGCACTGGAATGGATTGGTCTCTGCTTCTTTGCCATATTCTATCAACCCGGCAAGATAAATCAAGAGGCCGCAAGATTGGCGTGCGAAAAGAGAGGCGCTAAACTTGGCAACACCTACGCAAAGGAGCAATACGAAAGTATTATGGATTATCTGAGACCGTATATCGCTACCAGAAATGATGGAGTAAATTCAATTGGATTCAGGACCGGTATGAGATACGAGCCCAAGGTAAATATTATTATATTGGACTATATTTGTAAATCGCTACCAAATCACAAACGCAGAAGCGTCACACCTATATATCGCGTCAGCGGGCCGAACATTCGAACAATTCATAAGAAACACCGACAAAATAAACCATCATGCTGAAATGTACAAAACTTTGAAAGATAAAACATTTCTAAATAAGAATCGCTGTGGTCGATGTCCGCAATTCATGCCTACCGATCCAGGGACGGATATTGTTAGGGGCAAAGTGTGGAATGGTGTTTCACCGCCTAACAGAGCGTTAACGACCAGGCCTTTGCAGTTTTATGATGACTTGAGTTGCAATTTTGTCGTAACTTAATCAATCAATCTTATCTCCCATAAAATCCCAAAATTTATCGACTATAAGAGCTTAGATGTATTTTCTGCGATCACGTACCATGTCGGTTACTTTATTGCAATATTATGGGACAAAGTATGCAATACTTGTTCGGCCAAATGTACTCTGAGTGCAATTGTACTTGAAATCCATGTTTATGCCTCAACTATATAGTTTTATTTGCTTCAGGTATGTAAGTCTTCATTACTCGCAAACGCGTATAAAACATTTTAGCCCTCATGAAATCGGAAAATCCTGTGGGCGTTACTCACTTCAGACCGCTAGGTCGTCTTTGCGACCAGCGAATTGGTTTCTGATGCGGGAAAATACATGTGATATTGTAGTTCTAAACATTGGAGGGAATTTCAGTTTTCAACTGTTAATCGGGTTCAAAATGACGTCTTCTCGCTCGCTCAATTCCACAATTCTTTGTTATAAAACGCTGTAAGTAAACTAATCTTGACATTGAACCACTGAATCCACGTGATTTGTATAATTGAAAGCAAACGGTTACCACGAATAAGATTAATCCTAGTAACGGCTATAGCATCGGGCAACTCTTGCGGTAATGCATTAAAACCGCATTACCATTTACTTCGCCGCAGCCGGATCCAGATCACGTTAGTATTGAAAATTTAAGATTCATAAATGTCACCTTTTTAATTTGCCTGAAATTTGATGATTCCCAATTTATCGTAACACCTTTCTTTTTTGTTCTTTGTTCTAAATGTTCTCTTGTAATCACGCATAGATGTTAGAATTCATTGATGCTTAAAATCGAACATTATTTTTTGACCTGGCGCTTGAGTTTGGAGTCACAAGTAGTGAATATAGTAATTGCAACGAAGTTTGTTTCGCAGTTTATTTTGCGATCTGAAATGCAAATACATGACGTGTCTTCGTTATTATTTTCTAGTCTCAAGTCGTTTACCTCCCCGATGGCAGTGAGGCGCCATTCGTACATTGGAGATCGACATATCCTAAGCCCGTATCTGACCAAACTACTGTACTAGTCAACGTGTGGCCCCAAGGATCGGGAAATAATGGGATGTTTAACTTGAAATCCTCGACTGGAAGCTTTGCGATTCTATGCCAAATAAATATATAGAACACGTAATGCATCTAATCTCTTTTGAAACATACTGGTATGATCATTATGAAATTTTGTCAGTGATAATTGCAATTGCGTGATTAAAGCAATTGATTCAATTACCGTTGGTGTATCGATGGACGTAGAGATCGTGTACAGAATGTGATCTCTAGATGAGGAAGATGAAGGTTGAGAAGAAACTAGCTAATCTAGTCCAACCCTGTAAAAGGCATAGTCATGCCTGAAAGTTATAATAGTAGACAGTGTAGAGGCCATTTTTCACGGTACAGGCAAGTGTTTATTCCTACAACATACCCAAACCGGGTGTCCACATCAACACATCGTCCGCTCGCCGAGACAGCCCAGCATGAAAGAAGGAAGGGCACGGTAAAGCATGCGACACAACGATAATATTGGTCACCTGCGGCAGTAGCAAGCAGGGCTGCTACAACAGTGCTTCCCACTTGGTGTATCAGTGTCAGAGATTAGCCCTGCATTGACCAATATGCAGGTGAATAATTTACAATATAGCATTTCGACACAACCTCCGTTATTAATTCGGAGTAAATTGACACATTCAGGGACATTAAGAGACTCCGTAAAATAGCACAGTTCATTATAAAGCAATATCAAATGTTTCCGAGTGTATGAAGCACTGACATTTGGGCAATTTTGGATTCTTGTTCAAACGTACTATTGTTTATTACATTCCTCCGCGTTGGTATCCAGTGATTGGTATAGTTGTGGAAGATATGATTCATTTCAGCATCAAAGCAAATAACCGAGACTTTCAAACACTTTTCTTTGACAGATGAATCGTTCATGGAAGGAAAATGATTCAGCTGGCATGTAGGACCATCTATGTCCAACCAATAGGGCTGGGCACAATGATTCGAGAAGTCGAATCTGAATCGAGTAATAATTTATTGATTCGAGTCGAGCATTAAAACGTGGTATTTTCGAGTATAGTGACGATATACGATCCACGCCACTGAAAGTTGATTTATCGACGAGAATTATATAGTTTCGATACTAGTTTCCACTTCGAAAGGCTGCATACCTTGATTGGCCGTATCGCAGCATACGAAACACATAGTACAAAGCTATACTAACTATAGTGGAAAGAACATATTACTGCAGTCATGATCAACCCAAAACATGCCACAAAGTGCAATGACACTGGTATAGTCGTAAAAACTCCAAATATTCTCTAATGTGACGGATGACAGGCGATATATTCTCTGTGGACGCATAAAAGGTGCAAATTTGAACACGGACATCCTACATACCGTTATCACGTCATGATGAGTGATACTCGAAAACGACTCGACTCGAAGCATAATGCGTGATTCAGAATCGAATCACTCAGATACTCGATTTCGTCCAGCCCTACCAACCATTGATAGGATAGTGATACCAATATCACCATTTTAGGATGGGCGATGAAAATAGTTACACTATTTTAATGGAATGATGTACATCAGTTAATGTATGTGTGAATTGTTAGATAAATATAGTAACTGTGTAATTTCGCAATCATCCATAAACACAATCTATGTAGAATTCTTTTTATTGAAGTTTGCAAAGTGATAACGAAAATATTATGAAAATACCTGAATACTTTGGTAGGCGTGTACATGAGGATTTTTTTATGTATCGCCTTTCAATTAAATAAAAGGGCAAAAGGAAACAGGAAACAAAAGAACATCGAGATAATTAGTTTTGGGCCCCTGTTAAGCGCCTCCAACGTGGACGGTCGTGGGTGTCTTCGAGCGATAGCCCGCGTTGCGCTAGCTCGGTCTCTATTGTCGAGCGCCATGTGGTTCTATTCCAGCCACCTCTGCGCCATGGCTCCAACTATTTGTGCGGCCCGCGAAAGGCTCAACAAACAAAATATCGATAAAATGCGTAATAAAAATCTAATTACTGCAAGGATTAGATTAAACTACTTCCTTATATATTTTTACGCGATAATTAAATGTTATATTCGAACAATGGTATATTTTTATTTTATTGCAGGCGCGGTAGCCCGACATTAAGGCCCACGCATTTTAAAATGTCGATAAACATCCCAGAAAGTTGAATGAGACTGACTTTCGTATCACGAGTGTGGTTTTACATTGGCCACTCAAGAAGTTTATTACTCTAAGCGCTGTACTAGGAAAAACCGATTCGTTCGAGTGATGGTAGATTCGTTCTCTGTATCTGCAGAAGTATTTGCATTTATAAAATCTATATGTAGCGTACTTGAAGCTAACATGGTTATGGCGCTGTCAGCATTGTGTGTCCTCGAGGTAAACCAAGAGTAGAATCAGCAAATCTATAAACAGATCGCTGCTCACAAATTACAATCTCCATCCTGCTCTAAGAATCGGGATAACCAACTTTCATCCCTAGTATTGAAAATTGGTTATTGAAGTTGACCAGCTTATGAAATCTCGTCTCGCGTGTACGGTTTGTTTTAAATAAAAAATATATATCATTCCCATATCCTCATTATATGATCATATACCAATATTGCGTTTTGGTATAAAATTCCAATTTTATAAAGTGCGGCCCGCAAATGGATTTAGATGTTGAGCGCGGCCCGCAAGCTAAAAAGTTTTGCCCACACCTGATCTAGAGGTTGCAAAATTTGCCTGCAACAACTTAGGTACTGAGCTTGGCGACTTTACGAGGGGAATCATTACTACTATACCATGCATTATCTCAGATTAATAATAAATTTAGGAATCAGAAAAGGTCTGATATGAGCCCAAGGTCGGCTTGGAATTACCATCTGTGGCCCGTAGGTTTAAAGCGGATAAAGATTATTTTGGTAAATCTATGGCTGCAAGCATGTACCAGTGTTAGTATCAAGTCGCTACTTTCTAGTCACGAGTCATTTCGAGTCATTGGACATTTTGACTCGGGTCAAGTTAAGTCAATCGATTTCCGGAGGTGACTCGAGTCAAGTCAAGTCACATTTCTAGTCAAGTCACAATCCTAGTCAAATTGCCTTTTCGATGTATGAGGCATGATTGCATCGTTGTATTTCGCTGGCTGTCTGAAATTCAGATTGAGTGGTCATTGATTATGAACCGATGAACGAACATAGAGTTGAATATACGCGCAAGAAGGCGCTGCCTTGCTCACATATACGTTGAACTGTTAAACTACGTAAGTAATTGCATAGCCTCCTGGTTGGGAACTATATTCGAAATCAATTTCAATAAAAACAAGTGTTTTGAATAAGGTAAGAACACAGAATTAACTTTCCTATAATAGTTTACGACAACATAAGCTGTAAGCTTCGATCACGTCGTTTGCGGTCAACTTATTTGTGTAATAACAGTGGAGGCTTAGTAAAACGCACGATCATTTAATGATTAGTGGCTCGCACGGGTTACTCGGAAGCGTTTCGCGAACAATCCGAACATATGCAAGATAGTGATTTTTATCAAGACCGATTACATGATGACTTGAAATTGACACGTGAATTTTGCTCGGAGTCACGAGACAATCCACATTTCTGATACGCCGAGTCAAGTAAAGTAAAGTCATTTTTAGCACAGTGACTCGAGTCAAGTCAAGTCAAATGGTAAAGATGACTCGAGTCATCCCAACACTGCTGGCATTTGTATAGACAATTAGTAGCCAGAAGAGTATATATAACCTGCGTAGGCCTATATTGTCATAGAACCAAAACTTCATGCAATAGTAGGTTATACACTTCTCGCAGTTCGATGCCGAACGGGATGATATGTGGAACCTCAATATTGTCACATAACTGAAAATCCGAAATATCGATAGGCCGCGTGTTGGAGACCACTGGTTTGAAACATGTTATAAACATTTTTTTAACAAAGGACTGTAAAATTGTAATGGAATTGTGGTCAGTTGCGCAAAATGGTCAATGTCAATCCACTATGACGTCCCAATTCAATATCCGTGACGTCATGTCTTTAAAAAAATAAAGACATGTTTTAATCAAGGGCATAGTTTAAACCAGTGGTTCTTAACCTTGCCCCCAGCGCCCCCCCCCCAAGGGGCGCTGGCGATTTTGAAGGGGACGGAAATGCTCAGGGGGCGATATGGGGGGCGCTGGGCTCAGGGGGGCGGTATGGGGGCGCTGGAGGAAAATGGCTTCGCAGTAGAATGAGTAGATGATGTGATGGTAGGACATATCCTTAACGAGTATTTAGAGCAAATTAACACCGAAAACTTCGTTTGATATAGCCTACAAAATACATATCGGTTTAATTGTCCATGGGCGCCTAAATGACTGGCATCGAATGTTCCTGTCTTGGCAATCTGAACCCCAGAAGACGAATTCCATCTGGCAGGGAAAAATTATATGCCAGTGAAGAAATACAAATTTGAAATCGTGTGCGTCTTTTAGTTTAGTATACGATTGGGCGACAGGGATATCTAAAACTGGATATTCCTGTTGGACGATTCTATATTTTTTATAAAGCAGACAGGAGGTCACGAAATAACATCATGCAACGAAGTCATACCAACGGGTTTTCCCGCCCAAATATGTTTAATTATTAGTTACGGGCCCTACAGTTACCAAGACACCTCACAATGTTCGCTTTACACAGCTCACTGCGCTGACCCTTGGACAACAGTGCGTAACGACTAAAAGAAGGCCATAACTTCGGATTTGTTGTGCGCAACGTAGATTTTCTGTGCGGAGAGACCGTGTCAGCACTGCGCACGTGCGCAGCTTAGAGGGAACATTGCACCTCACTCAGCTCTACCGGTAACTCTGGTAACGTGAGCAGAGAGGACAAGAAATTGATAGCAATAGGCTATATATGCAATTCCCGATCTTACTGACCAATTTTATCATGAATAATCGAAAGTTTTCGCGCTTCGCACTGGCTCCCAAAAAGTACAGCTGATTCCGTGCAAAAGCGAACAACGTGATGGGGGGCGGTCGGTTTATCACCCTATGGGAGTCCAAGACCCAAGTTTTTTACGGGGCCTGACGAAGTGCCGTTTCGGTCCTGCCAACGGGTGTACGCCAAGATGTATAATTATTATTGAGGGGTCCTACCTTTTCAATCACACATCGCTCAGCTTTACCGGTAAATCTGTTTACGTGAGCAGAGAGAGGATAAAAATTGATCTTATTATACATGCAATTGCCGATCATATTGACCAATTCAATGATTAATTACTGAAATTTTTCGCGCTTCGCGCGTCTAGGCGAGAATAGCTGCCTCAGTAAATGGACACCTACTGTAGATGACTAGTATCAGCAAATAGTGGATAGTCGAATGGCGTCTGGGGGCGAAGCCCCTCGTAAGTTTGGTTTATCACCCGATGGGGGGCCCAAGACCAACGTTTTTTTTTGGGGGGGGGGGCTGACGAAGTGCTGTTACGGCCCTGGTAACGAATTAATTGTACCTACGGGCACGCCCGAATATGTTGAATTATTAATTACGTGCCCTTTATTTTCCCATACAACAGCTCACTAAGCGCTACTGGTAAATCTGATTACGTGGGCTGAGGGGATGAAGAGTTTATAACGAATTATATATGTAAATACCACCTATTCACTCATGCATTATAGAAAATTTTGGTACCTAGGGCGACCAGGCCACACAAACTTTGCTGACCATCGAAATCACGCTATGGGGTTCTTGGGGGCGCAAGGCAATCGTTTTAGGGGGGGTTGACGAAGTGCTGTTACGGCCATCCCTCTTACTCATTGTATTTATTACATTCCTTACAATATGAGGTTGGGGGGGGGCTGGAGCACGATAATTTTTGAAAGGGGGCGCTGGAGGAAAAAAGGTTAAGAACCACTGGTTTAAACCAAGGGCCTTGTTTTAAACATGTTTGTTTTAAATTGATTTTTGTTTAAGAGCAAGTATAGAACCACGTATTACACTCCGCTCAATATTAATGGAGCAATAGCTGGAAGCCGAATACATTATCCGGTTTGGCCTTGACCGTTGAGCTTATATTTCATTGCAAGTCCTTGTCGAAATTGTTTGCAAAGTGACGAAAGATATTGATTATATACGATTGTTCTAGCATTTGATCGCTACAGTTGATAGATTTGGTGACGCTCAAAAAGTAAGCATGTACTTCACCATTGTGGAATAATGTGGCCTGAGTCGTCGCTAGGTATCGTGTGCATTGTGTACATTGATATATCACTTCACTGAAATGTAGAGTTGGTATTAGCAATATGACATCACATGACGTCATAGATTCACGTTCGCGTTCAGACGAACCCTAACCTTTCAGGGTTTTGCACCATCCCTATCGGCTAGTCCACCTAAAAGCTATTTAAGACTACAGTCACAATTCTGATTGGCGGTGATGTCATAAATCTCATGCTTAAATATGTAATATCCTGTTGAAGAAATCGCATCGTCACCTCTAGGACTGCAAATATTACAAAAATCAATTTGAAAAAAACGTTTAAAACAGGGCTCCTGTTTAAAACATGTGTTTATTGTTTTTTTTTGTGATTTATTAGCCATGAAGTCACGAATCTTTAATTGTGGTGTCATAATGGTTTGACATTAACGATTGAAAATATAAGGCTAACTTCTTCGACGAAACGGGCTTCCGACTACTGCCACAAACCGACCAGAAATACCTCTGCGAAAAGTATTATTTGACATGGGAATCGTTTTCTATTCTTCCGCAGCTTTGTTCCCAAACATTCTTTTTATAATTCTGGTACAAGCCCGAAGAATAACATTCTCTGCTTCTGTGAGAAGTTTTAACTTCTAGCTACTACCACTGAGACCACATAACTGACCTGCTGCGATCTCGTTGAAAAGTCAAACCTTCCGGTAAACGACATAGAACTTGCATCGGTGTTTTCGTTAAGTCTTTAAAAATATCTCGGTGGTTTGTAAGACAACAACTGTCGACTGCTTTTTAAAGAGTGTCTTTACAATTTACCTGGCACCATAGCTTCATTTGACAATTTGGTATGACAGATAAGGCAGTCTAGGTTGCGATTCATCATCACACCAAGTGAAGCGCATAACTGTCGCAATATAGGTTTGCTCTCTTGGTTTTCTTGTTTTCTGTACCTCTACTTCCAAAAGGTCATTGTTCTCTACTGCAACGATCATCATCGCTTGACGTCATTACTTTCAAACTCACCTTTTCCATATTTCTAAATTTACAGTTTTGTGCGTACAGCGTCCATCGTAAAGCTTACTAAAGCCATGAATGAAAGTCGTCGTATTCCTCGGGCCATAATATCGTTTTCTCTTGATTATAACAAGCAGGGCGTATATTCAGACGACAGTAAAATAGGTCATTTTGACTTACTAACGATTTACGACGTCACAGCAGCTTCTGGCTTCGCATAAAAACTATTTCATAAGATTTGTTTGACAATAAACTCTCCCCACTATGGTATTGCTGATGTAATCACATCCAGCAGGCCAGTCACGATAGTCACTAACGAATACAGAGGCGTATACATGGATGTCATGCGCAATTTCCATGAAGATCGTGTAACACGCGTGAGGATAGCCATACAATACATACACCTCAATGGTTCTACTGGCAACCCCCGCAGTTCAGTAACAGTTCCAATAAATCGGGATGATAACTGCAGGGACGGGGAAATTTGTTAACCGATATAATTTGATCAACTTTACTTCTCAATTCTCAAATTCGTCGCCGGCAACATAACGTTGCTCAGTAAGCCTACATTTCTTCCGGCACAGCCTCCACACTACTTAGCAATCGCAATATGCATGGCTATGTTTGTAACTCGAATTTGTAAACGTGAACATCACTTCAAAATGAGTTCATTTCTGATTGGTGATTAGGAAGGCAACGAGGACTTGAAAACTGCATTGTAATTTTCACACAGGCGCCACCGTGTCTGCTCTTTTCTGCGATCAATCAACGTATTGTGCATAACTGAATTCAGCCTTCAAGGCGCGTGATATGTCGAGTAAAGCGAATTCGCGAGGGATATTGATTGTAGGGATGACAGCAATTTTGATTTCCTAAATGCACAAGCGTCATATCGAGCTCGATTAAAATTATTGATCGTTTGCTACAGACTAGAATTATTTTGCGCATAATTCAAAATTTCGAAGAAATCTCTTGCGTCACCCTTGCGAGACGAAAATGCCACACTATACTGTGTCGCGACACACCTGTTGAAAAGCAGTGCGTTAATGAATCACCATTCAAATCACAGAAGTATATAGCCTATGTCCTGCGATTTTAAATAATCGTTCCGGTAACATACTGCTGTAGAAGGTGACGTCGATTAACATAAATGCCGACATCAAACCGCCATGCGGTTCATTCTGATTTGTCTATCTCATCCTCAAGAGCGAAATAAATAGGCATCTTGTTTAACGTGATATATACTTCAAATTTCGCCAGAGAAAGATCATAAAAACAATTATTTGCAGATGTATCGCCAACAGTAGATTACGTTACATCGATGTAGGGGGTATCATCAAACGTAATTTTTCGTTTAGAAATGTTGACTTTCCATCACCATATTTTCTTTCTCTTGATACATAGAAACAATGTTTGCAATATCTAGGTTGCTGATTGCGAAATTGATATATGAAAACAAAACATTTACACTCCAAAATTAATTGCTTCTCGCTTTCAAACTCAATTGTCTATAGATTGTTTGCTTCGCTGGAAAACTGTCGGGTCATAGATACATGACAAAGTCGGATCATGATTTAACATTCCGTCACTTCGTTATTGCCACATTCAAGAAGAGGCAGGGTACGTCCGAAACTGCAGTTGCTGATGATTCCCTGTGTGGTGTCAAATATGACTCGAAGTGTAACGAGGATTTTGGTTTCCTAAATATTTAGCTCAGATACACTATGACATCAAAATCTGGAAATTACTTCCAATACAGTAGAATAGATAGTTTAAAATATAAAGCTTTAGACCGATAAATTCATCATGAATTTGTGACTACATTCGCGAGTATGATCAACGATGACATGGTAAATCTCATACACATATTTGCGATATTTAACTAGAAAATTATTATCTTCGCTCCTGGCACATGCCACGACCTTGCTAAACGAAACATAACTGCACGTCATTATTATGAAGATCCTAACATACAGCGTTTATTATGAATCTGTTAATGTGGTTTGTTACTGGAGCTCTATTATTCGTCAATACGATCAACGCGTTTCCGTATGATGATGATGGTAATCAATTTCCGACCACCGAAGAAATCGTACAGAGACTTTCGAACTTGGAACAGAGACTTTTCGACTGGAAATATGGTCTCAGTTTGAAAATACTACAACATACTGGTGAGTGAGTGCCTGCATAAGCATTAGCATCTAGGTCTACTCATGTGATTTAACCAGAGATGGTCAGTAACGAAGTAATTTCAATTTTTCAAAGTACTCAAGTATGTTATGCCGATTTGCGCTACTTACCCAAAAGGCGATGACTTTAGTCTACTTCTAGTTCACAATTTTAAATTTCTCAGGCATAAGTAGACTTAGAATACTTACATTCTTATATGTTTGGAAATCACTACTTTTATTTGTATACTGGAATAGGAATTTATTACGTAATTTTACTTCTTCATGAGTACGAACAATGACTGGTTCTGACGTATGGTATGGTTTAACGATGGTATTATATTCGATATGCATTATGCAACTAAACCAAAATTCAGTCTATGTGAAATTTAATTTCTATGCGATAAGAAAAACATAATATGTATATTTTTGAAGCCCACACATATTATCGAATATCTAATATCATACCATCATCTAATACCATAATCTAATATCATGCACATAAATAGAAATATATCGATTAACATATTGTCGTCCAGAAAAATAACTTTTATTTAATTGATCATTTTTTTTCAGATAAGTGTGCGGTTGAATGGAATGGCATCTGCTTCTTTGCCTTATTCTATCATCCCGGCAAAGTCAATAAATAGGCTGCAAGATTAGGCTGCAATAACGAAGCGCCGAGCTTGGCAACATTTATGCTGAAGATCAATACTACAATATTATGGAATACCTTAGACCATATATTGCTGCTAAAAATGAAGGAAGCGGATTTTCAATCTGGACGGGAATGAGATACGAGCCGAAGGTACTGAATATTCTCCTTTGCCCGTTTATATCCATACATCCATGATTTCTTATGGAATAGGGGTAGGATCTTCACAATAGCCGGCAAGGTCAAATATTTCAAGCCATACGGTTCTCATAAAAATTAAACCAGGTAGTTGACCTACTCCTGAGAGTAGAGTTGCATTTAAAACAAATGATCGTGTAAAACACTTTGTTTAAAACATGTTTAAAAGGTGTTTTAAACGGAGGCCTTTTAAAAAAATGTTTTTTTTTAAGTTGTAAAATCATGCCCTAATTGTGTAAATACTTTCCAAGAAACATGTTTTGTAAGTCTACGGACAATTACAACCCGATATAGCCGAGGTATACGATATGGGATGGTTGAAACCCTCGAAATAGTCGGTTAACAGCTATAGTACGTAGATATTTCGTAAAATAAGCTCTATTTACCCATTATTTTCAATCGTCAATGCCAATCCACTATGGCGTCACAATTGAATATTCATGACGCCATGGCTTGAAAAAACAAAAACAATACAGCACAAAACATGTTAAACAATGGCCTTGTTTTATACATGGCTGTTTTAAATTGATATTTGTTTTAAATGCAACCCTAACTGAGAGCAACCAATCGCTGAAATGAGGCATAGATTCAATGTTGAATGCTAAAGGTTCATAACACATAAACACGATCAGAGTTTTGAATTTTGACTGAACTAGAATCCGGCAAGTTTTGCGGAGATGCGATTACATTCGTACTATTGTTTCCTCGTAGAAAGTCTCATCCAGATCGGGATCTGGAATATCCTATCAAATTTACTGCTACAATTCAATAAAATTATTCTACTCTTTCACGGCATTATTGAATTTATATAATATTGTCAAGTGATTACAAGAAGAAAATCCAATGATGCTTAAAATTGAGCAATTTGCCTAAATCCGATCATGTATTTTACGGACACAATAGGGAATTTATGTATAGCGACTGTAGCGATCTCTTTTACAACGTGACATGCAAATGCATTAAGTGCCGTCAATGTTACTTTTCAGTCTCAAATCGTTTACCTGGCCGATGGAACCAAGGCGCCATTTGTACATTGGAGATCGGGATATCCTCGAACAGAATCTGACCATACGAATGTACCGCTCTCCGTGCAACCACAAGGATCGGTGTATAATGGGATGAGCAACATGGAATCTTCGTCCGTAATTTTCGGGACTCTGTGTGAAATAAATATTTAGAATGAAACGAACATTACAAATCAATGAATATATATAAAATACATTGGCCGCTACGTTACTCATAATGGAATGATACCGATGCAACGTTATTTGCTAGCTTGGCTTATCGGCTCGGGTCATGATCAGGGTAGCATTTGAAGGGACACTGCACTCAAAAAATGATGTGATCACAAATTGAAGGGCAAGACGAAGAAAAAAAATTTGGCCGCAGCCATTTTCTTCAGAATGCCACAGTAATGGAGCTGCAATTTATTGAAATTTCCACAAACACAACACGCTGCAGCTGTCGCGACTGCGCGTCATCGTTTCTTAACCCGTTGACAAAATCTATGACACGATATCTTCACCGTCGCACTTGCTCGACGCGATTAGGCAATCACTTAGAGAACGAACTTTAGTTAGTTGTCAGCCGATGGTATGAAGGAATCATTTCTTACACACCAAGTCGGCGCTCAACGTACGGTGTTAAGTCAGGAGGATTTGTGTCTGCAGCTTGTCATGACTCTATAATATTAGCCAGTTGACTGATATTGAGATGCCATTACAGTTGTATATTGATGCAAAGCTATATTGATAAGGCTGTAATTTTCAAGATGCATTGATAACTGCACAGTGCACAAACTTCGGAGTAGTAGTCTTGCGGAGGAGACAGACACAGGATATTTTGCATCACTTACCCATGACATAGCAACTATCTTGATACGTTCCAGTTTACTTGTTCAAGACACAGATATATAGATAGTCAACACGAAAACATCATTATTTCATTCCCATCAAAGTTTCAGTATTGTTGTGGAAATTTTTATCGTATCATTGTTGTTATCAGTTTCACAAACGAATCTTTTGTCTCCATCAGTGCAATCATGCAACTCCTTTGACACGTAGATAACGTAAAATTTGTTGAAATTAATAACGGTATGGAAGAAGATCTTGTCGATGAATTAAGTTCTGATGAAGATACAGATGTAGAAGATTTCGATGATATCACGATATTTGGTGAGAGACTGGCGTATCAATTCAAGCCCCAATATACAGAGGAGGAATTCGCCCGTCTTGTTGCAACTCTAGAAGCAAAAACTCATGTCTCTGTAAGTATTGCACCTGTGCTTCTTGAATGCAATTTATTAATCATATTGTATTGGTCAAAGGAATCGTCAACTTCGGACACCTGAATGGTGCAGTTGCTTGAACTGTGCTTCCAGTAAACAACCAACCATTAAAGAACCCTGCGGGATGGTACCGATCAGGCTCCATTTTATTGTTGCAAGGATATGTCTAAAATATGTAAAAAGGATAATCTTGGGTGACATTTAAACAAGAATAATTTCGTTGCGCTGATATTCGTTCACATTTAATAAGTTCGTTGGATCCATTAGATATCGTTACTATTGTTTGGTTTCACTGCATACGGCTGTAAACAGAGAAAACTCAAATTGGTCTATCGAATCGTGTATGTTTTCATTTACGGCCTTCACTATAAGTATATTCGTTGTCTTGTATGTACACTGGGCATGGCACCTAGTTTGATTTCGAAAATAACTATTATATTTAAACCGTACAATTGGCCAACAAGGTTGTGCTGATGCTGAAATTTAGGGTATGCCGAATACCCAAAATGTTCACAGCAGTGACGTGCGGTCCAATGAGGCAGGTGAGGCAGTGCCTCACCTGTCGTCAGGGCGAATAAGTGAAAATTGTGTAAACCCTCCATGAGTCGACGATTATTGATATTTTACATCGATGTTCATAAATAACTAAATTTGAACATTTTTTCACACAACATCATCAATTTGCATAATTATTATTCAAAAATACAGCGCGAAAGGAGAGTTGCGGCACATGTGAGGCACGGGCGGGTCGTGTCTCACCTGCGACGATTCAATTCATCATAAATAGCTCGAAATTCATAATAACTGGTATCAATCAAATGCTATCGTCACACTGATTCCGAAAACCCAAATATTAGCAGTGTCAGACCACCAGAACCCCCTCAAAATCGGCAGTCAAGGTGACATTCGGCTTTATTACAAACAATGCCATCGCAGAGAAACAATAGCCGGGTAAGGCACAAACGAATTTGCCTCGTGCACTATTCGTTAACAATTGGGCAATCGCAACACTGTGAAACGCGCTATTGATTTTGGAATACAATTACAACAGTCTTGAGTTGACTGTCCTGTAGGGTCCTGTAGAGCAAATACATTCCCTTACTTATGTAGCTGTTATTTATTTTCCGTTAAATTGTTGTATGTGATAGCTACTTGCATAAACAGCATTGTCGTTGCTTTATGCTTCGAATAATTTATACCGATACTTGAAGAGATAGTAATTATTTTCCGTCTAAACTAGCCCCTTTAGCACAATAGCGACCAGCCCTGCATGTATCGTATAATGTGTAATTGCAACAGCTATCAATGTGCAAAGAAAATGCTCTCTATACCCGCTGCTGTTGTTATCAACATTTTCGATCTCTTTATCAGGTAGGCTACTTTACGTGCGTGTGTGTTTGTATGCGTGTGTCAGGGGGGCGTCATTGCCTCACCAGCCATGAGCCTCATCGCACGTCGCTGATTCACAGGCATATCTAGCATACCGAGTTTCGGCATTCATGTATGAAAATTGAACATTGAACATATGACTTCTCCGCTGTTAAATCCCCAGGAACATGGTTAGTCGGATAAGGTAGCGCCAAAGACGAAAAGATTCTTAATTTCGCGAAGGCCTGCTGTTGAATTAGGTGAACTCAGCAGATATGGTTGTTGGATATATAATAGCATCATGTGAAATACGTCGGAGCCGCAGCAAGCCCTCAAATAACTAGCTCCAGCTCCGGCTCCAGCTGAAGTTTATATAGAGCTCCGGCTCCATCTCCGATAAAAATGCACGGCTCCGGGCTCCGGGCTCCGGCTTCGGCTCCAAAGCCCTGGTGGCAACTAATTACCAAAATATTACTTTGAGAGCGATTGTCTGTAACAGCAAGTCACAAGAGATCGATATCTCTGAGGTGCTATCTTCTCAGCGATCGCGGGTTTGCAACTAATTTCACACCTATTTCAGGTGTTAGTTTGCGAGCGCGGCCATTGTTGGTTTACGAATCACAGTCTACGACGTCTCTGTGGCAAACTAATTACCAAAATATTACCTTGCGAGTGATTCCTGCCTCTGTTAAACCAACTACGAGATATTTAGCAAACTATGTCACACCTGTTTGAATAAACATTAGTTCGCAAACGCACCTATAACCGAAATCGTTAGCATGCGACCGCGCCCATAAGAATAGGCATATTGGTATCGCACTCACCGTAAACGTTAGGATTAACTCGAATCGGTGGCGTCATTGTATCTATACTTGATCATTTTGCAACACCACTCCATCGAAGATCCCTATACCTACTACGTTACTTCACTACCACAAAAGAATGCCCAGAGATCCCACAAGAATGGCAGGTCACCAGGGGGTGTAAAAGGGTGGGGTCACCAACACGAGTTTCGAGGCAGGTCGTCGCTGCACCCACAAGAGTCCCATGCATCTCGCCAGATTTCATAATAACTACTTGGGTCTCTATGCTAGAACCTTGAGTTTACATTAAATACCATCAATTCTCGTATAGGTAGATTAATACGTGTTTAATGTATCGCTTCTCCGCCGACTGGAGAAGCTCCGCGCCCCTGCAATAGACGATGCAAATAAAATCGCTTTACAGAAATGCAAAGCTATATGGACCATGGAATATCTCGATTCAGAAACTGGAAGCCATTACAAAATCTTTCGACCAAATCTGGAGGTGATACTACGATCAGTCCCACCACGATGCAACGAAGCTATACGTTGTTTCGACTATACGCACTTGTCACTGCGGATTCAATGCACATCTCTACCACGCTGGCTGCTCGGAATCACCAATGTGCGAGCATTGCGACGAATTGGAATTGGAATTGGAATTGTTTTCATGAAATTTCCTGGAATCGTATTGGTCAAAATGTATCAATCGCCGTTGTGCAAGAAGAACCACTGGATGTTTTTATAAATAATAATAATCAAGCTGTATTCCCCATGACACGCGAATAGTTTGTTGCGTCCATTGTTTGTAGGGTCACTTGAAGTAATAAGTCAGAGGTCTCAAACACGCGGCCAGCGGCGGAGAGCATTTTGTGCCGCCCGCGACGGCATTTCGGAATTTCAAGTGATCAACATATATTCAAGTGACGTATCCTTTTTGGATGTAAGAACTTAAAGTTCATCCTAAAACTACTATAAAACTCACTGAAATCACAACAATTTTGTTTAAAATAGACAGGAGCTACAGGAAATCTCATTGGAAGCACAAGGGGTACGATCGTTAAAAAGTTTAGGAAACAGTACTATTACAATTGCTCAATAATGATTATATTTAAGTTGTTATTGATATGTTCCAATAATAATCGAAGACAAAATCTAACGCTGATTTAATTTGACTTTGGCAATAAAAATAACTTATACTTATCACGACTATATCAAAACCGAGATTAGGCCACACCACTCAAATGCTTTAATATCAGATCAATCATCAGTACATTTTAAAATATTCTACATAAAATTGTGGCACGTCAAAGTTCCCTACTAGCTGCAATATAATAACCCGACAGTTTGACGATGTCATGATGCATCCTCTCGTATGATGTCTTTAACTCATTAAATAAAGAAATTAGGTCCGGCACAAAATCAATTTTATTCAAATATTTTAAAACGTGATTTTTTTCCGTGTCAAGAGTGAATAATACAATAGTAAATTACATTTCCACGATGTTTGTGGAATGCCTGTATACAAGGTCCGTCAAATAAGGTCTACTTGGAAATTATGCATCGGAAATCCCTATTAATGATGCTGCGGCCCGCGGTGTCATCAAAAACTAGGAAATTGGCCCGCGAGTACATTTGAGTTTGAGACCTCTGTTATAAGTCGAATCGTCTTCAGTTTGTCACCAAGTCAGTTCGAGTTCGATAGATACTACGACAGGTCGAGTCAAAGTCCAAGTCACAGCGAATCATCTGCTGGTCATGATTCATCATCGTAAATAGGCAACATGACGAATATGATCTTGCAACACCTGGTTGCTTTCGAGGTGTTGGGGAATTCTAATGAGTGGTCATTCGGTTTTTTTTTAAGCAAATTTACAGTGAATTATAACTTTTCAAATCAGAAATGCAATTTAAGGAGTATTCAAATAGCATATCTGTACATGAACTTATTCAAGAATTGATGGACTAGGACTATATTTCCACTCCTTCTAAAACATTTGTTCGACCCAAGTGGCTGAGCCACTTACTAGAAATCTTTTAAATTTTGTTGAGTGGGAAGCAGCGTTTTATTTCATTTGCAATAATTTTACAAATGATGCTGTCACAAATAAAACCATGCGATGTATTTACTTTTTCATAATATCATGGTATAATTCAAAAAATTTGCACCAATTTGTGACTGCATCAATAAGTTTGTGTTGGCCGCTATTCGGTTGAAATTCTTTTTCTCTGTAGTCTATGACTATGCCATTGAATTACAATTTGCAATAAATGTCCAATTTTATCAATGTCGTCACTAATGCCAATAATTGAAGGAACTTACCAATCCTACGTAATTTATTATTAGTAATTAATTTTAAGAGAATATTGGAAGCAATTGCTTTGATATTAAAGAAGTTGGAGTCGGAGTCAGATCAGAAGCATTTTTACAAACCACGACCCCAACTGAAGCCGGTATTTTTTTCTCGATTCCGACTCCAAGGCGTGCTAACACTGTTCGAGACTTGGTCTCGACTCCACTAAGCGAACTATGACCGTGACTTTGACGCTTCGACTCCGACTCCACAGCCCATTTCGCCAATTTGTAACTAGCGCCCCCTTCGAGGTCAGAAACGCCGCCAGGGGGTGCTGGTGCCCACTTTGGAAACTACTGGTGCAAATAAACTGTATGATATGAGTTACAATTATGAGTTGGCAACAGGTACTATGGCTCCTGTATAAATTATGCCCAAGCCTATTACAATAGACAATTTATTCACGGCGGTCGACAGTAAAATTTGAGCAAATGCTTGTTGAAGTCGTGGCGTTTGATACGCGTTTGCGCCGTGCAGTTATAGCAGTATTGACATAGCTCGACAAATATTTACTGATTGTTCGCGATGAGTCATACACCGCGATCAAACGAGGTTCGAAGGATGAAGCTGTAAGTAAGTTCATGACCCAATGTAATCTCTACCACAGTCTACGGCGCTAATTGAAAAACAGACATGGATTATCAGGGAAGTTTACGGTTATTTCTATGTTGAGAAACTTGTAATAAATAGTTGGTTAAGTTTCTATGATTTTTTCCGAAAAGTTTAAAAGAAATATGTCATTATGATGATAACGTGATGGAGATAACTCACTGAACTAAATGTTGAAACGTAGGCCTACTGATTACAAGAACACAAACTCTCACCACTAATAAACATTGATCAGAAACGAGATTTAGGAAGTAGGGAAATACCATATATTTAGTCAACATGCACTTACTCAAGTATTCATGGACTAGGACATGCAGGTTTTCTTAATCATTTGCTCGACCCAAGCATAGCTAAGCTACACTACAAATATTTTAAATTTTGTTGTGTGGGAAGCATCGTTTGGTTTTATTTACATCAGTTTTACAATTTTGAAAAAGCCAAACGATGTATTTACTCTGTCACAGTACCATGGCATAATGGCAAAAATTCCAAAAATTGCATCAATTTGTGACTGCTTCGCGAAGATGCATATTGCGATTTTCTTCCTTTATGCAACTGAATGGTGATTTGCAAATGATGTCCAATTTTATCTATATCAGGGGTGGCCAACCTTGTCAACCAAAGGGCCACATGAAATTTACGAACCCTTGCGCTGGCCACTTGAATTTTGATGACCATTTTTAGTCATCCGATAGGAGCGAACCGAATTAGGTAACGTTGAAAACAATACTTATATGACTACGCTTCATAATTAATAACAATTATGTTATGAAAACTCGTCCTGGTCGCGCCAGGCGCGAAATTTTTTTAAAGGCAGTGAATGAATTCGATCAATAAATATGTTACTTTCATATATTGGGATCGCCTCTATATACGACCGAGCTCATTTGGCAAGGACAGGATTATTCGGCATTTAGACATAGCAATATCGAAGGTTTCAGTGAACGTGCCTATATTATTTTGTGCAAATGTTTCATCGCCAACGATTTGATAAACTGATGAAAATTGCTAATAAACCGAAGTATCTCACTGCGAGCGCACAAGCGAATTCGCATGTTGGACGACACGTTATCTCCTAATTGCGAATATAGTTAGACTAAATTCTGTAAATTACGCGTATTATTAATTTTCTGGAGGGGCTCCAATACTAAATGCAAGAAACCGAGTGACAATATGTCATGCGAAATGCTAAAAAAAATTCCAAGTCAAATAAATCTGCTACGACATATTGGACGTTTTGGTCATATACGAAGATCTGCGATAAATGTGGCTGGACCCTGATTACGCCAATGCGTCGGAAATGATGTTTTCGCCATCATCATATTTCGCGGTCAGGCTAATCAAATTTTGGTTAGCATTGCAATTTACCTGATGTTATAACTAATTTTGAGATTTGCCTCGCGGGCCACACAAAACCTCTCGCGGGCCACGGGTTGGCCGCCCCCAATCTATATCGTTACTAATAATAGTGATTGATGGTACATAAAAATTCTTTTTAGTCAATATTAGTATTTAAAAAATACTTTTGAAAGCAATTGTTTTCATAATAAAGAAGTAGGAGTGGAAGTCGGTGTCAGGGCCATTTCCCAAAACTCCGTTTCCGACTCCAGTCAGATTTTTTTCCACAACTCCGACTCCAGCCGCTATTGTTTTCACGACTCCGACTCCGACTCCATTAAGCTCAAATTAGCCAAACTCCGACTCGGACTCCACAGCCCTGGTTACAGCTTTAGATGTCAGTCATACGAAAAAATGCTCATACGAATACCTATTTAGGTGAAAATGACAATACGATTTCGATTGTACTTACGGATTTGTAAGTTACATCGGAAGCTGATCATTTGTTTGAGAAAACAGTATTTTAAACACTTTGCGTAAACCGTTGCTTGATTAATGGCTTCCGAATGTACTACCCAGCTATATTTAATTACAGCAAATCCTAAGAAGTATTGCTGAAGTGCAAGTTGAAGTTCAGACAATGTTCTCGTTATTTACGGTACGATTTCTAGTTTGAGTCGATTTCAAACGAAGCAAGGAATTTTGTCGAGACATAGCATCCCAGTTATGATGTGGACATTCCCTTTCTGATCGGCAATGCCATCTCTGGTTTCATGGACATGGTCACATTTGCCTATTTATCAGCATGCTGAAGAAGTTTGACCGCTATTAAGTCGAATCTGCTTGTCTGCATGCCTTATCTACAATATCATACAGTATTTTTCTAATATCCCAGACAGACTCGCTGTTCACCTGAGAATCGGTGGCGTCTTATTCATTCTGGTCTGGAATATGCGTTCCCTCAATTCTAGTTATAACAAAATAGTCAGTCACACACCTTGTATTGTCGACTATATACGCCATGATTTGAATGAGTATAGCTATCAAGATGAATACACTGAATTATTGTTAATCAAATAAAATATTTCTCAATTTGCGCCCGGAAAACATGCAATTAAACACGCAAACCATAGCCTAGCTGAGAAATGGGCAATTTTCCAGGCGGGCCAAATGTAAAGCAAGAAATTCACGCTCTCTCGATCTCACCCAGCCGACGAGTGTTCGTATTTCACAGCGTTTCTCTAATAATGCCCATTCAAAGTCTATCTCTTAACACGGCAATCGCCTCGCCAGAAAGAAAGATGACGGGTTTTCTTCTGACTCAAGTTAACATTCTTTTAGTGCTACATATCTTCTTCAAATGTCAGACTCCATCCCACCCCTCTATTTTCGGGGTCGGCAACCTTTTGCTAGTCACGGGCCAAATTTCGAGTGTACAACTTTTGGCGGGCCGGAATTTTTCTTAATACTATATTTTACGCTCACTTCGGCACATTATCCTACATTGCTTCAATCTCAATTATACCAATGATGAAACACAAGTATTTACACTTCAACAACGCAGAATAAATGTGACAATTGACGCAGCTTGCTTTTTGACAATTTTTCGACTTCTGGTAACAAGTCAGATGAAGCAAGAATCAGACCATATTCTAAGTGGGCGTCCGAAATACGTGATCTTGGCTTGCACTTCGTGAATTTCATTGCGCAAAACTAATGCTCACATGCATACGTGCTACCAAAAATCGATGCAATGTCTTTTGCATCGTTAGACAAGTTGGGATAAATATCGCGCCGCGTCAAGCTCGCCTTTTTCATGACATCAAAATCCTTTTCGGAGAAAAAGAGGACAAATTCCCACAAATGAGGACATTTAGCCGTCCTCTGAGGACACTCTCAATTTATAATTTTCGATACGTACATTCCAGAACAGTTAACAACTGGTAACGGTAGTCGCGCATGTGTCTCCGTAAATATGTAGACTATCCTGTATTTAATGTTCACGGAATTCCTCACCGGTTGGGAACCACTGCTCTAAGGTCTATGGCTATGCCATTAAATTGCAAATTGCAATAAATGTACAATTTTATCAATGTCGTTACTAATTAGGGCAAGTTTTTGTTGCAGTTAAATCCGTGGAAAGTTGCATTTTGACCACATTTTGCTCGGTTGACTAAAAAAAAGGTCAATTTTCCGGCTCAGCTCCCGAAATGCCCGTTAAGGCGTTACTTCGGTGCTGATTTGCGGTATTTCAGTCGAATTTGGCCGTGTATTTCACCAAAATCGAAAATACTTTCATGAAAAATCGAGAAATTTGCAAAATGTTGCAAAAAGTTGCATGAAAAAAATGGACAAAAGTTGCAAAAAGTTGCACCATAAGATTCCTTCAGACAGCTTAAAACAGCATTCTCACGAGTATTTGGGAAGCTGCCGGAACCTGTAAAATAAGTGTCAAACGTTGCAAAAACTTGCCCTACGAATTACAGCAATTGGTGAAACTTGCCAATCCTATTTAATTTATTATTAGTAATTAATTTCAAGAGAACTTTGAAAGCAATTGTTTTGAGATTTTAAGGAAGTTGGACTCGGAGTCTGATCAGGAGCATTTTCACAAACCATGACCCCAACTCCAGCCAGTATTTTTTCTCGACTCCGAACAGAAGACGTGCCAAAAGTGTTTGAGACTCCGACTCTACAGTCCTTTGCGCCATATCTGTAGCTACCACGTCCTTCAAGGCCCGAAACGTCCCAAGGGAGTGCTGGCGTCCACGTTGGGAACTACTGTTGCAAATGAACTGTATGATATGATGTACCATTACTCTTGAATACATTATCCCCAAGTCTATTACCATAAAAAAATCATCCACAGAGGTCGAGAGTCGAATTTGAAAAAAAAAACGCTTGTTGAAGTTGTGGCGTTTGGTACGCATATGTAACGCGCAGTTATAGCAATATTGACATAGCTCGACAGACATCTATTGATTGTTTGCGATTAATCATTCACAGCAATCAACCGAGGTTCGAAGTATGAGGCAGTGACTATGATAATGCCTCAATGTAATCGCTGCCATAGTAAGTCTGCGGCGCTGATTGAAAAACAGACGTAGGTTACCAGGGAATTTTGAGGTTATTTCTATTGTAGAAACTTGTGGTTAATAGTTAGTAAAGTGTCTATGGTGTTTCCTAAAAGGTAAAGGAAATATCTCATTGTGATGATAACGTTATGGAGATAACTCACTGAACTATATGTTGAAACGTAGGCCTATTCTTCTTGCATACTTCGAAATATCGCCAGAATTTCATAAATTAGTCCATTTTATGCGGCATGATTTTTGTCTGTGTGTACGTGTAGATTCTGTTCACATTCCGTTGTAAGAATGATCGCTGATCATTTTCTTCTCATCGTTTTATTCGTCTAATTCTGTGATTCCCGAGCTTTCGACTTGTGGCAGACTAGAAAGATTATAAAACGACCGCGGTACACTTACAAGAAAATTGCTTAAAATGTCTATTCACGTGGTAATGCGATGGCCATGCTTGTTTATAAAAAAAATATTTGACATGTTACGAGGTTTAATTGTTGATAAACATACCCGCATTTCGTCGTTTTGTCGGCAATGGCAATAGATTACAGCTTTAGAGGTCAGTCAAAACGAAAATAATGCTCACGTGCTAATACCCATTTAGGTGCAAATGACAATACAATTTTGATTGCACTTATGGAATATAGGATTTGTGAGTAGATATTGAAAGTTGGCTTGAAAAAACATTATGTTAAACAGGGCGCGTAAACTATTGCTTGATTAATGGCTTCCGAATGAACAACCTAGCTATATTTATTTATAGCAAATCGTCTCAAGTTTTGTTGAAGTGTCAGTTGAATTTCAGACAATGCTCTTATGGTTTACGATACGATTTCTGGTTTATGAGTTGCTTTGAAACTAAGCAAGGAATTTCTTCGAGATATAGCAGCCCATTTATTATGTGGACAAGACCCTACTGATCGGCAATGCCTTGTCTGGTTTCATGGACATGGTGACATATGCTTATTTATCAGCATGCTGAAGAAGTTTGACCACCATTAAGTCGCATCTGCTTGTCTGCATACGTTATCTACAATATTATACAGTATTTCTCTAATATCCCAGAAAGACTCGCGGCACACCAGAATCTGCGGCGTCTAATTCATTCTGCTCTGGAATATGTGTTCCCTCAATTGTACGTATAACAAAGTAGTCAGTCGCACACCTTGTATTGTCGACCATACGCCATGATTTGAATGAGTAATTGAGTATAGCTATCAAGATGAATACAATGAATTATTGTTAATTAAATAAAATATTTCTCAATTTGCGCCCGGAAAACATGCAATTAAACACACAAACCATAGCCTAGCTGAGAAATGGGCAATTTTTCAGGCGGGCCAAATGTAAAGCAAGAAATAGGTAGGCGGGCTGAGCCAAAAGTTTAACTATATTCCGTGGCGTATCTTATTTCTAAATTGAAAACATTGAATTACATTGTTAACACAAACTGATACCTAAGTGGATGCGCTAAATTCAGGCTACGGGAAAGTGAGGCCCAATTTACAAAAAAACTTTTTATTTATTCCGTGTCATTCTTAAAAACAATGTAAATCACGAAACATTTCTAACTTATTTGAATCACATTTCCCCAGACCATTTACCGTGGATACGTCAAAATGCATCTGGGATATTACAAAGCTGGTATTCGTCCCGGGCTGTGTGTATAGCTTGGCATATGGCCTTGTTGCATTGAGAGCTTCCCCGGCAAATGGCCTGAAATTCACGGTCTCTCGATCTCACCCAGCCGACGAGTGTTCGTATTTCACAGCGTTTCTCTAATCATGCCCATTCAAAGTCTATCTCTTAACACGGCAATCGCCTCGCCAGAAAGAAAGATGACGGGTTTTCTTCTGACTCAAGTTAACATTCTTTTAGTGCTACAAATCTTCTTCAAATGTCAGACTCCATGCCACACCTCTATTTGTAGGGTGACCGTAATCATGTACACCAGGGGTCGGCAACCTTTTGCTAGTCACGGGCCCAATTTCGAGTGTACAACTTTTGGCGGGCCGGAATTTTTCTTAATACTATATTTGACGCTCACTTCGGCACATTATCCTACATTGCTTCAATCTCAATCATACCAATGATGAAACACAAGTATTTACACTTCAACAACGCAGAATAAATGTGACAATTGACGCAGCTTGCTTTTTGAAAAATTTTCGACTTCTGGTAACAAGTCAGATGAAGGAAGAATCAGACCATATTCTAAGTGGGCGTCCGAAATACGAGACCTTGGCTTGCACTTCGTGAATTTCATTGCTCAAAACTAATGCTCACATGCATACGTGCTACCAAAAATCGATGCAATGTCTTTTGCATCGCTGGACAAGCTGGGATAAAGATCAATTTCAAGAACGTACTCCTTGTCAAAGTCATGCAGCGATATGCTCTTTGTATGGAGTTTGTCATTCAATCACTGCATCGCATTTTAAAAAGGCCCAGTTGAAATTTTCAGGCAATGGTAATGGCGTCCACATTAAATGAAGTACTGAATAGTCAGAATTTGTTTCGTATAGAAGGAATGTCGGCAAAGCGGTTGAATATTCAGTAATGAAAATTCGTATCACAGTTACAAATATAGTGTTGGTACTAGGTTTTCTCTCCTCCAGTATAGGAAAGTGAGTATAATATTCTCACTACAGTTGACATTCCCAGAGACGCAGATTTGTTTCGAATGCACCTCAACATCTCATGTATTCAGTTGCCTACGGATGCTATAGTTAGGCTATCTGTCTGTAAGTTTGAGATTTTGCCATTGCGTCTAAGATATTCCAGGCGTTTGTTGAAACAAAGGAAGGACACCTTTATTGTCACACCCCATCGGTAAACCCTTTAAAAAGTATGGTACACCTTCGGTTGGTTGCGAGATACACCCGATTGATAAGCACTGATCTAGTCTACTAGACAATCTCCATTTCTTACTTTAGTGCTCTTCAACCTTTTTCGACGTGGTACACCCTTTTAACGTTTGCTCAAAACTCGTACACCCTTGTTCATTAGGGGACTTTAAAAATGACTTTTTTTCAACTCGTACTGGCTACTTGATAAAATTGTTAGGTTACCTAACTTGAGCCTACACACCAAATTTGGTTCAATTCAAACCAGTAGCCGCATTTCTACGAGAGAAGAAAGTTTCTATTTATTATATAAAAATAAATAACGAAAAATGTGAAATTTTTCTGTTCACTCCATGAAAGTATTAGGTTGTCTATAAAAACGATGCTCTTCAAATTTGGTTCAATTCCAACCAGTAGAAGCGGAGTTATTGCCGTCAAAAAATTTGGATTTGATTAAAATAGTATTTGGTCACAGAGTCTATTCGCAGCCAGTTAGGCCGCCCGCCACGCAAATTGCAATTTCTTCCGTGTTAGCCCAAAAACAGCATGACATTACGAACGATAATCAACCTAAATGTAACAGTATTGGAGAGAGAGTAGGTAAAGCTACTGCTGCTGAAGCAGTAATTCAGATCAGCGATGATAGCAGGCGCACCAGCCTACTGCGACACTGCGTATCAGGCCTGCCCCACACCACACACAGTCGATAGTAGCACATGGGCTGTAAGATGACGAAATAGCGCAGTGGTATAATCCGCGGCTGCAACACCAATGGGTGCGGGTTCGAGTCCGACCGAGGTCGACTTCCGTTACCCAAGTGTTGGAGGTTTACCTAGGCTCCTCCTCGCCACTTCATCCGCGTCAGCGGTGTCTTACAAAAGCCTAGAGGTGGGCCGTGCTATAAGTCGGCAGTTGCGGAAAATAAGAAGAATATCGGCCTGGTGTAAATGACCATAGTAGTCGACAATCACCACGAATACCCCAAAACAAACAACAAGCAACAAACATGGGCTGCAAGGGATGTCAGTAACATCAGGTCGTATGCCGCTGTGCACAGTCTATTGTCGCTAATTTGCATCAATAATACCAAAATACTAAATTACAAATGTAAGGCGAAATATTGGACATAAAATCGGCATTTTAAAACAAAACGGTTTCGATTTCAACATAGAAGCTGTTTCGACCCTGACGTCACTTCATTTATGTGCATTGCGATATTTATTAACGTCAGGTAGGAAGTACCGATTCAAGAAGTCTGAGCTATCGCGGCGGTTTCCTCAAGAATCACTAAAAGGCAAATGACTAGCTGAACACATGTTTGCTGCATACTTTCCAACACCAAACGGAACCATTGGTCTATTGCCTACGGCTAAATGAAAAGGAGAAATATTTGCTTATGACATCACAATCAAGCGGTGTACAGTATTACACTTGAGATAACATCGTACTACATTGCTCATTAACCTGTGCGTCAACCTGTACTGACCCATAAACCTGCCTTTGTGATAGCTAGCAATCGGCTCATTTTAATTCGGATCTGGTACACCCCTGTACACCCCATCCGAGTGGTACACCCTTTGCAAATTTTTGTACACCCTAGGGCAGTGCTCTTCAACGGGGGTTGTCGTACACCCTAGGGTGTACCGGAATTCGCAAAGGGTGTACCACTCGGATGGGGTGTACAGGGGTGTACCAGATCCGAATTACAATGAGCCGATGGCTAGCTATCACAAAGGCAGGTTTAGAGGTCAGTACAGGTTGACGCACAGGTTAATGAGCAATATGGTACGATGTTATCTCAATTGTAATACTGTACACCGCTTGATTGTGGTGTCATAAGCAAATATTTCTTCTATTCATTTAGCCGTCGGCAATAGACCAATGGTTTCGTTTGGTGTTGGAAAGTATGCAGCTTACAAACATGTGTTCAGCTAGTCATTTGTCTTTCAGTGATTTTTGAGGAAACCGCCGCGATAGCTCAGACTTTTTGAATCTGTACTTCCTATCCGACAGTGATAAATACGCAATGCACGTACATGAAGTGACGTAGCCAGCCAGGGTCGAAACAGTTTCCATGTTGAAATGGAAACCCTTTTGTTTTAAAATGCCGATCGTATTTCCAATATTTCGCCATATATTTGCAATTTAGTATTTTTTTATTAGTGATGTAAATTAGCGACAATAGACTGCGTATACCGGCATACGATCTGAGGTTACTGACATCTCTTGCAGCCCTTGTGCTACTATCGACTGTGTGTGGTGTGGGCCAGGCCTGATACGAAGTAGGCTGGAGCTCCTGCTATCATCGCTGATCTGAAATACCGCTTCCGCAGCAGTAGCTTTACCTACTCTCTCCCCAATACTGTTACATTTAGGTTGATTATCGTTCGTAATATCATGCTGTTTTTGCTCTGACACGAAATAAATTCCAATTTGCGTGGAGGGCGGCTTAACTGGCTGCGAATAGACTCTGTGATTAAATACTATTTTATTCAAGTCTAAATTTTTTGACGGCAATAACTCCGCTTCTACTGGTCTGAATTGAACCAAATTTTAAGAACATCGTATTTATAGACAACCTAATACTTTCATGGGGTGAACAGAACAATTTCAAATTTTTCGTTATTTATTTTATATAATTAATAGAAACTTTCTTCTCCCGTAGCAAGGCGGCTACTGGTTGGAATTGAACCAAATTTGGTGTGTAGGCTTAAGTTAGGTAACCTAACAATGTTATCAAGTAGCCAGTACGATTTGAGAAAAATAGTCATTTTTGAAGACCCCTAATGGACAGGGGGTACGAGTTTTGAGCAAACGCTAAAAGGGTGTACCACATCGAAAAAGGTTGAGGAGCACTGCCCATAGGGTGTACGACAACCCCGGTTGAAGAGCACTGTCCTACTTCGACCGCCTTCGTTTTATGGCGTCACAATAGACTAATACGATGTAGGCAACTTATATCGTAGCGATGCCACATTCTTTCCAAACAATTATGCACTGCTGATTGAAACTCATTGTGAAACGGCTGGCCGTATTCTTGTGTTAGCTAATTATTATGCCGCGGGCCGGAAGATTTCGCTTGGCGGGCCTAATCCGGCCCGCGGGCCGTAGGTTGCCGACCGTTGATGTACACTGATTGACTTGTTTTACAGTTTGGAAACGTACGTCATGTCAATTTAAATTACAGTCCTAGTAATTCGCAATAGAACGGTGTCAGTATAGAAATTAAACATGGAACAGCAATGACCGATTTCGGAGCTTCGTTCCGCTTCGCTGAGGTTGGAGTGGAGAATTGTTTTGCGTAAGCGACTGTAGGATTTCTGGCAATCCAAAAGCTATCTTCCCAAGCGCAGAAATTACTGAATCTGGTCTTGATAGAAAGCTACTGTTGTACCGATTCCGATAATATAAACTAAAATAATGATCAGGCACTGATCAACCTAGAATCTGTCATCCCGTCTGAAATATCGACATTGTTCAGAACAATCGGGTAACCGCAACACAATCGCCATAACAATGACACGTTGCGACTCTCCGATTGTTCCAACAATGACGATAATACAGACTTGGAGGACGGATTATAGGTGGATCAGTGCCTGATCACTATTTCAATTTGTATTTTCGGAATCGGTGCCATAGTAGCTTTCGATCAGGACCAGATTCAATAATTTCTGCGCTGGGGAAGATAGCTTTTGGATTGCCAGAAATCCTACAGTCGCTTACGCAAAAAAATTCTCCACTCCAGCCTCGGCGAAGCGGAACGAAGCTGCAAATTCGGTCGTTGCCGTTCCATGTTTAATATTTATAATGTCAGTGAGCATACTTTGCTATATTTGCAGTATTTGAAATCCAGATTATACGTCCTATACGTATGACCGCGTGATCACTGTACAAGTTTACAACGTATGCTACTACGTATGTACACAGCTATGCACTGTACGTACACATACGAACAAGCAAGCATAAAAGTAAACGCTTTTCCGGTTCAGTTCATTCAGCCTTTGATCTATGCGACATATTGGCAGACCTAATCCTAAATAGATTTTTTGTTCTAAATCACAGACTACGTTTTACGGGCCAGTCAGAATCGCGTCACGGCCCTAATTTGGCATCAGTACAATCTAAGTAAGCAGGCCTATGCTATGCTACATAATACTTCATAATTAATCAGGGTTCCGGGACATATATGGAATGCCCTGGTCCACCCTGAAGTAGTTTACTTTACTTAAAAACAGTAGGCCTAGCGGACAGAATTACTGGAAACATATCCGATAAGTACATTCTGCATGGAAATGTTACGGAACTTATGCACAAGGCGCCGTCCTTTACTCGTACATGTGAATCACTATCTATTTAGTGTTTCACATAATTTTTTTAAAATATTGTCGAATGTTTCCCCATGAACACTTTAATTACGTATACAGTTTGGGGTTTGTACTTCACTTATTCCATATAGAAACATATGCATTAAACAACCACTGTTTGCGGTACTATTTTTGAACATTTAAAGCAGATTTAAACAAGAAAAAAATATTTTTTTTATATTTTTCAATTTTATTTTTCAATTTAATTACTTTTTGCCCATGACTTTATGCGCTGTTCGATCGTGTTCGATTCACGATCCCGTGCGCGAGTCGTATATGTGAGTTAGGGATAGGGCCTTCACACAAAACCACGTCCGAATTGGGCGATTGCAATAGAGTTAATCCCAGTTTTCGGAGATCGCATGAGTCCATTTCCAAAGCTGTTCCCCGCATGTGCTCGTAGCTTGGCTTGTGTAAGCTGAGGTGTACGTACCTCCGGCCTATCCGCATGAGTTCGCTCTTCATTATTTGTATGGCTCGGGTCCGCGTAGTCATGTGATACAACTTGTCATAATTTAATTACTGTTCATAATGAGGGGGTTCCCCCACGGTATGGACATGTGCGGCCGCCAACCCCTCATCCGAGACTGCCGCTCTGGTACAGCCCCGCATGATCTCTTTTAGGGTTGTAGTCGGAATATCCTGGCCCAACTTGTCCTTTAGGAGTTGCTGCAAGCATAGTTGTGGCACGCATTCGGGAGGCTTGTACGAATATTAGCAAGTTCAACTACCCGGTTGCATAACCGTTCCAATTCTGTCTTCACTTTCTTATCAGTTCCATCATACAGTTCATACGTTTTTATCGGGCCGCGACCATGTCTATAGAGGCCGTGGCGCGGTTTTGATGTCGGTGGAGAGAGAGCGAGGGTATCTGTATTCAGTGGGGCTTCCACACTCGATTTTTTCTGCCTCTGAAGGGGCTGCGTGCCCGCATCCAACTTCACGCCGGCGGTTTCAACGCCCGACGGGGGCCCTTTTTCTGGAGAGGCTAGCATATCGCCTCCAGACTCTTCTTCATCCACAAAATTTGTAGTGTGGATGTCGACAGCTGCTTTCAATGCAATCTTCTCGGTATATGGCACAACTGCTGCGGCCATGGGGCCGTCGTGAACGATTCCCACCCTTCTATTGTGGCGAATGCAGTGGCCGTTGTTTTCAAGAATCTCTTGAACATGATGTTCCTGAGAGGTGCTAGCGGGGCTTCCGCGCTCAGCACGCAAGGATTTCGGTGTCACAGCGCTCACCCGACTTAATTTTGTATCTGTGGTTCCTCCACACTTGGCGCAAAATCCTTCCGAGAGACAGGGACATTAGGGTTGTTCAGAATTGATCGACTTTCAAAAAGTCGTGGTTTTCAGTCCGATTCCCATGCCTTATACCATAAAAACATATTCTAGCTACATTTTTTCGTAATTCATCCCTTGCATCCGTGTGCATTTTGAGCTGGAAAATTATCGGCTAAAAATGGGGGATTCCCCTAAAATTTGAGTGTCGCCATTCGGACTAGGCTAGTAAACGTCATATTATAAGCTGGGTTTATGCAGCTATTGCGGTTTGGAGTGCTGCATAACCTTATTATAGAAAGTATTGCCGGTTCAGGACACCATTTTCATGTCCTACCCTTACTTAGAACTCCTCAAAACTGCCTAAGACTGATAGTCATGTTGTTGGATCACATATCCTACACTCCTCAACCCTACCTGAGATTGTCCATCAATTTCCGGGATCACCATGTGCAACAATACAACTGTGAATGTATCATTCACTCACAGCCACATTTTAAACATCACATTGTTCAAAGGAAACGAAACAATAAGGAAAAGAAATAGATCAACTTGGCAAATACTACTTAAATCAGGTGGATGAAATGGTTGCTTTAGAGAAATCGGCATATCTGTTCCCGTGATCTTCCACGGCTTGTAAGAGGCTCGTCCGCTGTTCTTTGTCATCTGTTTTTAAAGCATCAAAGTCGGTATTCAATTTTACCAAACGCTTTGCTGCGTCTTCAACTACTTCAACACTACTCACAAATTCTTGAGCAGCCACAAAATGCGGATTTGTGTGCCATTCCGAAACTGGAAGACTCAACTAATCATGTTCGGCATGTATAGCATCGAATAGAAACCATGATTCCGGTCCAATTAAAGCAACCATACTCATTGACTCGGAGACAGAGTCAGAGATTAGACTCAGAGGTAAACCTCTGCGAAATTGTTCAAGAATTGGCATTTGCAGCAATTTAGCAGCCATCGCTTCCTTCACTTTGTCAGTAATCTTTGGTTTAGCCGAGAACATTGTAGATACCACCGTTTCATCGGTGAGATGCCAATGATGTTTTCACATCTTTTTATATGCCACATCAGCAACTGTGAAGTCGCATGATGTAAAGTCTGTCATGTCATGAAGAAATTTGAGATCATTACTCTGTGCGTCACATGCAATATTAGTTTTAAGCTGGGACAGAAAACTGGGCAATATTTATTCGTACCAACTTTCTAATGAACTCTTCAGAATAGCCCATTTGCTCACTCAACATGAACATTTTTTGACAGTACAGCACTTGATTCGTCCATCCAGTGCTATAGTAGCACCAGGCTTGCGAAAACGATTATCAACATATTGGTCATCTAAAATCACCAAGGCGCCTGTTGCACAGTCTCTGTAGTCATCTCTTATCAATACTTCTTTCTGCTTTCCATTATATGGCTTAATCAGTGGAATTATTCTTGCTTTGCTTCATCAGCTTTCATCGCCAACCCGCTGCCTTCATCAAACTGAAGTGTTTTAGAGCTTCTTAATTGATCAATATCTTTCCACTTCTTGGAAGGTATTAAAATCTGTGTTTTCAGGGCCTGTGGTCGCCGATCCAAATACACACTTCAGTTCCAAATCTCCCGGATGACTAGTTCATGAATATGATGGCGACAAGACTGCAGAAAACTTTCCTGTTTATCAATTCTTCAAGTAACAGAACAATTTTTTCCATTGTTTGAGGATGTTGTGTCAAACACAAGAGCTCTGACATTTTTTGTTAAATTATATAGTTCCAGCAGTTCAAATGACGGATCAGCCTGTGCTTTTCCTGTAGCACTCTCCAGAGTTCGAATGCGAAGAAGTTTGCCCTTCTCAAATGCGTTACATCACGTAGACGATGCCAGCACTGCCAAGGCCTCAAATTGCTCTCCTAAACGACTCCCAGTGAGCTTTCCATTCCAGTGCAATGTGATGTGCTTTGGTGGATCGTTTGCTATTTTTTCAACAACAGACTCAGAAATTTTAAAACGATTTGCAATGCGTCGTCGATAGGTTCCAGGTCTTGAAAGATGAAAGTCATTAGGGTCACCATCGCAAGCTTTAATCAGTGCTGCAGTTATCATGGTAGCAGCATTATCGCTGACTTTCAAGTGATCGGAAACCTGGCATATGTCTTTGTCGTTGAACAGGTTTACAGGCGCTTTTAGAGTCACAAATTTAAAGCAATGACCCGATGTCGACTGCGCCACTTCAAAATCACTGCTGTGGGAAGTGTCATCTACCTGCGAAGATATAGATGAGCTCTCTGTAAATTCACCTTCGCTACTTGAAGCTGGTGCACTCTCTCGCACTCATGGTCCGTCTCTTTTGTTGCATGGTTTTCACTTTCAACACTGTATCTTTGCCACCAATCGTTGCTAATCACGGACCCCTTTGATCCTGATAAAATGTTTTGTATTCATGTTTCTTATCGCCGGAGAGAAGTGTACTTGCTTCAATTGTCGTCATCGCGTCAGGAGCTCCTCTATGCCCATAGCTTACTCAACTTGGCTTCAAAGTCACTTTGTTTTCTTGATACATATTGCTCGCCTTTAGTGACAGCCATTTGGTTTCTGTTTTCACACTGTCTCTAATCTTTCAATGGCATTGACTTGTGTGATGGTCTTTGTGGCAGCCAGGAACCAAAAACTGGTTCATTTTTCGCATATGAATGCTCTCTTAGGTGTAACACATACTGCATAACTTTCCTAAGAGTAAGCAGCTTCGATCTCGTAATGTTTCCTCAGAGGGCCCAGCTAGGAAATGCTGTGTCTGCGACCGTGATCTTCTAGTTTTCTTTGATACTATATCACTAGATGGCAATTTTCTTTTTTTTTTTAGATATTTTGCACTAGAGCTAATCCTAGAAAAATAAATATACATCAACTCAGTCAAGCAACAAAGAATAGTTTGAAACATTTCATTTCTCTAAGGTCAAACACATACTGCACAACTTGAGCAAGAATAGTCGGATTAGATCCAGTTATTGATTCTGGAAGATAATGATTCCTAAATTGGAAATACTCCGACCAGTATATTGCTATCTTAGGAAATAACATAAAATTCAGAGCAACCGATTGGCTGTTTTCCACAGTCACTGGAAAGGACATTTACAAGCTTTGTTTTCTATCTCAGTAGACAAGAAAGAGTATCAGGTCCATTAGATCGAATAATTCAATACTGCTACAATACTATAACAGCATGAGTTAAAAAGCTACCTGGTAAGTCCTGCACCTCAATCGTAAACACAGTTCTTCAACAACAAAGCAGCAAAACACCTGAGTAATCAATGATCCCCATTTCACTGCCGTGCCTAGCGCGTCATCAACGCTAGAACATCCGCTTCACGTCAATGAGAACACATGCGATTGCTGTCGAGTCACTCATAACGGGGGAATCCCCAAATTCCGAAGAATTTTTTTGGTGCATGAAAAAACGGCAAAATGCACACGGATGCAGGGGATGAATTACAAAAAAAGTAGCCAGAATTTGTTTTTAAGGTATAAGGCATGGGAAACGGACTGAAAACCTAGACTTTTTGAAAGTCGGTCAATTCTGAACAACCCTAAGGGACATCTTTGGTCCCGAGGGGCGTCAGGTGGGCTTCCAGTCTCGACGCTGTGTAACGTTGCAGCTTCCACCAACCCATCACCAGTAGCAGCGTTGCAAGTACTGCTTCCAGCTATGATTTTTGCCGTGTCCGAATACACGGACAATGATAGTTCATAATTTACTGTAGTCCTTTACTGGGGTCCTTTAACTCTGTTGCTACTGAGGGAGCTGTTGAACTTGCTCAATCCATTTCAGTCCTATTATGTTTAACGGGACTCCTTCACCAGTTGCGAACGGTACTGGCAAGTCGTCCAGCTTGATGACGACGACAAAGTTGACACAGGATGATGCTCCTATGCCGCGCGATTTCATTTCGAGAGGCTGTCTTTCAGTCCAGCTTTGTGGGTAGGCAGCTTTAACAGCATCTTGGGTTATCAAGTTAGGAACACTTCCCGTATCCGCAAGAAATTGTGTACCTGTTTTTGTGTCTTGGGTGTTCGAAATCTGGCTCGCCTCTTGACTGCTGGACGGCGTCAACTGCGAATGGTCCACCCCAACACCCGAGTCGTGAGTGTGCGAAAGGCCGCGTCCCCTCTTGTCTGACGCTGGCATTCCCGGAGCCGTTCGCACGTTCTGAGAGTTTCGCGAATGCGGGTTGTTGTTTCTTCTAGCGTCGGGCTGTCTTCCCGACCTTCCTGGGACCCGCGATCCCGTCTGCCCCCCGGGTGCAGCGCTCCTCCGATAGGGGTTTTCACCGGTCATCACGTCACTAGGAAAACGATTTGTTTCAGCTGTTCGGGCGGGATTTCGCCGCGGCGGCGGATTACGATTTGGTGCTGGGTATCGCTGACGGCCGGTTGCTAGCGAAGATTGGGGAGGCCTGCCAGCCGGCAGGCAGGCAGCCCCGGTGGTTGCACATTATAGATATGCACTGGTGGTAGGGGTGACATAGTGTCAGCATTTTTTCCTTTACCCTCTTCTTGATCATCCTTTTAGAATGCTTCTACTTTTACTATGCACATTTTAGCTACTCATAAGTAGACAGAAGATTTGGAATCGGGTTGTTTTAGTTTTATAAATGGAACTGTCATAGCAGGAACTTGCTGAAATAGCCACAGTAAGATAGGGGCCAAATACATTTTTGAAAGTTGCTGTTTTTGTAGTGTCCTGTGACCATTTGCGAATATTCATTCTGCAAATTCCAAAGAAACCACTTGTGATTTACTGCTGCAAGCGGAACCTCCAATGAAATTTACTTTTTATTTAATCATTTATTCTATACTGGAAATAAATACTTCTACTTGACTACCAATGCTCATGCTGATCACTTTGACCACATCTGGTGTCGGGCCATACGCGATATCAGGGAATGTACATAAAATAGAGATGATGTATTTAGAATTTTGATGTGTCCTGAATCGGCCAGGAAATTATACTTCGTACCAGGGCTTTCGTCGATTTGACGTGTCCCTTGACTGCCGGATGGGGTTATTTTCATTGCGCTATAGGTTGAGTCTCTCCTCTTGAATACGTTCGTCTGAACAGTGGCGTTTCGGGCGAGCTTTTTTTTCTGTTCAATGATATATTCTTGGTTGCGATGTGTTGCTTTGGACTACTGGATTCCGCGTCCAGTCCTGACGCTGCCTCCAACGTATGCTGTGTGTTTTTGTAGTTGAGATGCTCAGTGCTCGCGCTCACACTGCCGAAAATTGGAAATTCGGCTAATCGTCCAAGTAGAAGGTCCTGGTACGAGATGTCGGATGTGATGCCGTTTGCTTCTGCCGTGAGCTTCTCAATCTGGCGCTATGAGTCCATAGGTGAGACGAGGAAACGTTAGGGGTTGTGTACCGGTTGGCAATTGCAGATAGGAGAGCGCTGATCGACAATTATTCGTCTCCAGACTCTCCCCCATCCTCTGGAACTGCCGGGAAATGACGTTTAACGCCGGAAGAAACGATGGGACCTCCAGTAATTTATAGTGCAGCTTGAGCTCTTTGTGGCCTCCAAGTAACCTACACTGAGTTCATATACCTCAGCGGATGCAAAAGTTCACTTGATGTATGTCTTTGTGTGACCCCCACTCTTTTCGGCGCAGTCGATCTTTGATTGAAGTCTTTGTAGTTGCAGCAGCTATAGCAATGACCGTTCAAGGCCCAGATGACTATTATAATCCTTATACGGTAGCCTATACCTTAATACAACCAACTACTCCAATTAGGTCACGCAGATAACAATAGGGCTTCTCTATGCACATTGCACATACTGATATAAAACCAAAAGTTAGCCTATTTATCATCACGCACGATCTAAAATCTAAATAATTCTCCAAGGTTTGTTCTCACAATAGATGTGAAGGCCTTTCCTGCCACGTACATAATATACAAGTGATATGCCATTAGATGCCCACAAAAGTATCAACACTCAGAGTCCAAGCCAACGAATTGGCAGATCACCACTTCATTTATATAAGTATTCCAGTCTTTCAGGTGTAGACAACCATTTGCAGTTGAGGCATTGATTTCTTGTTGAATCGTTTCTTCAAATACTTTCGTGCCTATTCGAGGTCAGGGAATTCCATCAGGATACGGGTTTTCGTCCGTGGCTCTGTCGTAGCGAGATTTCAAATGCAATATATCTCGATTACTGTTTTGGTTCGGTTCATCTTTAATTCATCTGTTTCATGGAGCTGTACCGGCGCATTTGATCGCGCTGCTTCATTTCTGTGTACCTTACAACTGTGGCAAGCAGGCGATCCTATCAATGTATGCTTGAGAGCCTTTAGGGGTACATCCGAACATCACCTTTCGAGCCCAAATGACGTCAGACTCTTTCAATGCCTTGGTCAGTGTTTTGTGGATGTCTGGACACTTCTTTACATGTTCTGCTTCGGTGGTGGTGGTGGTGGTGGTTGAATTTGGCATCTATGCTGCCTACCTGGGTAACAATTGCTCACCGCAGCTGATATACAATTCGTGTGGGCACCACATGACACATAGATATAAAATACATACACTAATATAAAAATGCGACAACACTTACTGCAAAAGTTCGCATGCACGAAAAATGGTGGCCCCATTTAATGGCAGCATGATCGTAAAACTGGCATGCATACGACAATTCCATATAAGCATCACTCTATTTTCGACACATTTGCATCGCAAACCATAGTTTCAGTTCCGTACTGGTGATTGAATGGCTACGCCGCACTACATAAAGACGCCAATCAGATTATCCAGCTAAGCAATTATACCACAAGTTATGGCGAGCTCATTCCCATCAACCATCCGAAACTGCCCACTCTTTTCCAATCATTAAATTTTGCTGGTATTTAAGATTTTTTTTAAATTATGACCAGGGCAAGCCATTCCCTGCTAGGCATAATACTTATATACTTTTATATTTGATTTTCGATTTCAGGGCCCATCCACTCTTATATAGGGGCGGGAGGATATAGCCCAAATTCTGCATTTACGCATATAGTTTCGACTCCAGTGTCGTGAATGCCGCCGTCTTAGCTCAATGAACACAGCTATCGGGCCAAATAAGGCGCACTACTTGTGATATTATTCTTGACCAAGTATTATTCAACATTTCTTTCATCGAATTGTCTCTATGCGTAAGGTTACAGATTTAACAAGACAGGGTGATTACATATCTGTCGCTTCAGCGACGGCTTATTCCGTATCATAGCAGCTTCGTATGGGTAGCTATAGGCAGTGTTGGGATCAAGTCACTACCTTCGAGTCACGAGTCATCTCGAGTCATTGCAGATTTTGACTCGAGTCAAGTCAAGTCAATCGATTTTCAAAGGTGACTCGAGTCAAGTCAAGTCACTGGTTTTTTGGAGGTGACTCGAGTCAAGTCGAGTCAAGTCAAGTCAAGTCAAGTCACGAGTCAAGTCACAATTCAAGTCAAATTGAATTTTTGAAGTACGAGGGATGGTTCAAAGTCAAAAGTCAGTATATTTTGCTAGCTGTGTGAAAGACAGATTATTTGATCATTTATGTTGAATGAAATAACGAATATCAAGTTAAATATGCATGCGAAAAGACGTATCCCTCACGCAACGCACACATAGAACTGTCAGTTGTCATCAGCCAGAATATAGGACCTGATGCGAAGCTTCGAGAAGTTGAAACAAATTGATATGATACAATAGCCTACACATCTACCTACCCGTCTACACATACCTGAGAATATAAATGCACAAACTATATTCGTCCGATTTAAATCATACAAGAGGGTTGGTGAATGTGAGCATTGCGCAACATAGCATTTGGCCGTCTAAGAAACAGAGACACATTGCTATTTAGATTAATCTTCTATTACTACTTCGACGACGTAAGCTATGATCGTTGAGTTTGCGGTCAATTTAGTTGTGACGTAACAATGGAGGATCCATGTAACGAGGATCAGTGAATGACTGGTTGCTCTCACAAGTGACACCGGCGTATTTCGAACAATCTTAACATACACAAGATACAGTGATTTAATCGACAGCGTTTACTTGATGACTTGAAATTGACTCGTAAATTTTTCTTCGAGTCACGAGTCAATGCACATTTTTGAAGCTCCGAGTCAAGTCAAGTCAAGTCATTTTTCCAAAGTGACTCGAGTCAAGTCAAGTCATACGAAAAAGTTGACTCGAGTCTGACTCGAGTCAAGTCATGACTCGAGTCATCCCAACACTGGCTATAGGTGATTCGTATATACCACCACTATTGTTTTCAGTTACTATAGCCTTGTCCATAATCTAGCTATTATGGTGCTATCTTCTTAGCTTTTAGGTGGGGAGGTCGACCTTGTCGGAATCCTAAAGAGACCGTGTCGATGTAATTATTAAATACATAACTACATTATTGACTCATATCATCAGTATCGCATTGTTGTTAGTACACTGGTATAGAACAATACAAGCGAATTTCAAGCATTCCGTGTACATATATTACACCATTGCTATACATTGAGTAGTACATTTGTAGTACTTAGGGTATATGCATTACAGTTCTCAATTGATAAAATATTAGTATTTATTTTTAGAGTTAGCTAGATTCAGGTTTGCAATTAAAACTAGTATCATTTTTTGCAATTACAATACATGATACAAAATTATTGAAATACACATATATAACTTTAGTAATCTACAAAAAAAAATTCAGCTCAATCAAGGCAATCTACCCAGCATTCACCTTCAAGGTGATATATTCCCCGAGTTAACGCCTAAGCAAAACTCTGCACTAAGGGATTCGAACATGGGATATAAATGACGATCTTGCCTCAGTAATTGTATGATAAAAAAAAACATTTCTGGCCGAATGCGGCTCTTTTTTTGTAGGGATGTATATATATATATATATATATATTTTGCATTTTCGGTTAAATTCTTATCTTTTGCACTTCTCTAAAATGTCAATATTCTACATACAAGCATCAAATTTTTTTCATTCAGTTTTATATCCTTTTAATTTTCAGACGGATGCCACAAAATATGTACAACGAAGTCACTCCCCTTTTTTTTAATTATCGGAGGATGCCATGAAGCCATGCGATTCCCTAGTGTCGTGGCAGTAGAGAATGTGAGCATGGTTTTTCCTCAAACAAAATAATTTATTCCTCAAATGGCGACTAGGCGCAGCGTCTGTTAATCAAAGCGCGCTGCCGCCAGTTGGGAGTGGGGGTAATAAAGGGCATTATGATTACACTCAATTCAGTATAATAATAGTATCTCTACAAACAAAGAGGTTAGTGCGCAGTCGGACTCAATATAGGCCGATCACTACAAGTATCATGATGACAAACTGCTCGATACCCATTGCATACAATTAGAGTAGTACATAACTCATTATTAGCCAATCAATAATATCATATGTGCGCCATCAATCACATTTATAGATATGAAAGGTTAATTCATACGGGTGCTGACACAGAGAATATTTCGTCTCAAATAGGGAAGTCTCACATAAATTCAAACCTTTAGGCATGGTTGTTCGGCGTTGTTTCTGGTAACTAACGCCATATCGCGTTGCTACAAATAGGTATCATTAACAGAATTGAAACACGAAAAGTAAGGCATATACCAACATATAGGTTTATTGTTCATCCTGGCTACGGGGCGTATTTAGTATTATGGGGTGTTTTTGTATAGGATCTCCAATTTGCTAGATCAATCCAGCATAAATACTATTAGCACGTTTACTGACCAATTATTTTCTTCTAACCTGCGCTAATACAGCATCGCTTACGCAAAGTGAGGGAACACCATAATAGTGTTACAAGCTGGCGGGTATTTCTAATAATAGGGAATCACACTGGTTTCAAAAATATATCACCATCTTAGCGATAATAGATCTTGAGTCATGACAACTCTTGCGCTTAGCCAAATAAGTACACTGTTAGAAAAATTTTGGTAAATTTACTCGTAATTGCGAGGCAGCAGTTTTACTTACCCTGGTAACGTTAAATACTAAAAATTAGTAATTTTTTTACTATAATTTTAGTAAATTTTCTGACTCAGGATAAGCAGCATTTCTACTCACTCTTGTAACCTTGATGCTAAAAATTAGTAACATTTTTACTCTTTCTAGTAAATTACTAGTAAAGCTAGCACTGAATTCACAGCCCTGTCTAGTGTCAATCAATGTATTGATTGACTTAATGCTATATGCATGGCGGTTTTCTAACACTTCGCGCCCTGGTAATACGCACAACTCCATGGAAATTGAATCAAATGTTGCAGCATGAAAGAATTTATTTTCATGTTCTATTCCGTTTCCCGCAGGAGGTTGGTGAGTTTCATCGCCTTTTGATGAACTCTAAGTGTCTTTCTCTTTCTTGAACACTTCGCGCCTACGTCGGAAATCTCGGCGAAGACTCTGTAATATATGAAATATATCTTATAACATAACTGGGGGCTGGCCATCAACAAGAGCTAATTTGCTTCAGACAAAACTATATTGCTGCATTAACAAAGTTCTGTAGCTTATTCACTATGGGCTACCAGTACCCCATATGTTAACATTTTCGTGTTAAATTGTGATTGTTATAAGCAAGCAGAGCACCACAATAGTTAATTGTTACTGTCAATGTGTTGCAGAGCTCTGATTGTTTAAAATAATGCAGATGTCAGATTTTTCAGAGCGATTTCAAGGCATTCTAGTGCCCATACCGCATTTTAATTTCTATTTTAGAAATCACCGTTACACTAGCTTTTCATTAGGACCGGATTCAATAATATTTTGCGCCCTAGTTGCCAGCAGTGAGATCACCAATAAAGGTGCCTTTGCACTGCCCAGCAGTGAACGCAAGCAGCTGAGCCGACCGAAGAAACATAATAAGTCATTGCCATTACGGGTTGACATTTGATAGTCTAACTCTCACTCAGCTTACCTTTACATAAACTCCAACGTGGCTGTCAGTTCGCTCGGGTATTCCAGGTTGAAAACATAGAATGTGACGAACAGATACGCCAAAGCAACGTAGGAGTCCGTGGTGAATATCATTGATCTTTCGGCAGTTACCACAAACTCCTTCAGATTGCAGTTCGATGAGCCTGAAAATAAACAAAAGTTGTAAAGTAGTCAGCGCTGCTATTCAACTAGATGTAGGGCTATACTGTCATAAATTTATACTCGATTACGAGTAGAAGAAGCGAAAAATCCAACCACTCGAGTGTAGTGCTAGTAGGCACTTCAGAAGAGCAAGGCATCAATATAAGGTTAATTATCTTCTCAGGATCCATGACTAACACAAAAATGCATTGTTAGTATGCAGCACATTTAACGCCATTGGCTAGGTTATGAAATAGAGACTGTGCAGACAACCAGAGGCGCTGGTCAGTAATCAAGTATATCTATTATTTTGGCATACTCAAGTAGGTTTGCCAATGTTGCCTACTTGAGCTACTTATATTTTAGTGGTTGTGGCATTTGACTACTTCCACTTGTACGAAACAGTGATGGGCAGAACTACTGACTTTCAAGTGTTCAGATTTTGTAAAGTAGTTATGGGAAGTTTTTCATTTTCACAACTACGGCATAACTATTGACAAGATAGTGAGTACCTATGACTGTCTTATCAGTGGTACCAACTTGCTCGCACTCCCTATCTCTACACCACGCTCACCAAGCACACCCGCGGAGGTAACAAATTTCCAGAGAAACCAAAAATCAGACGATTTTCACATTCATATCAAACCGATTTGTGCAATACAAAACCGGACATTTTTATAATCGAGACTTATGCCGCTATTCTGTGCATGTCACTTACTGACAATAGCAGGAGTGGGCAATCATTTTTACAATACAAACTGGTTTTAACATGAAATGATTTAATTCAATTTGAGGCTCAAATCATTATGCCCGACCTAAGTCCATGAGATTCGCACGATGACTTTATACTTGCAATAAATTCAGTAACAGTCAGTTAGTCACCCATACTTTATGTACATAAATACTTACCGATTGTAATCAAGAAAGGGTGGTTCGGCGCATCTGCCATAAAATCTTGAGCAATGTCCTGAAAACAGATATGCATGTGTGAGCAATGATTCCAATATCATTTTTGAGTAGTGAGAATCTTTACCGGAGGACAGGCAACAACAACATTATTAAACAAAGTTATTACCAACAATAGAACAGAACTACATTGGAAACATTCACAAAATCGGTTTTGGGGCTAATATAATACTAACCATTCTTTTGAACAATTGAGAGGCTGGTTCGTCAAAGGACGCACAGATCAGCTCGAGGATGCCAAGAGAGGAAGCATATGATTCTGATTTCGTTATCTCCGATATAGTTGAAAGTCTTGACACTGTTTTCTGTACTTTCTGCGTCGTCATATTTTTTAATGTCCTGTGAAGAGTACAATTAGCATTTATTTAAAATGAAAGCAAAGATAACAGGTATCTCGTTGATATAATTGTCTTTGAAATATGTTAGTATAGTGTGTATAGGAGCGAAGTTATTGCAGTAGAAAAATTTGAATTTGAATAAAATAGTATATACGGTGACTAACTCTTTAATTATTTGTTATAAAATCAAGGAATAAGAAATTTTTCTACTGCAGTAACTTTGCTTCTAGTGGTTGGAATTGAGCCAAATTTAGTATGCATCATCTCTACTGACAGCCTAACAATTTTATGGGGTGGACAGAAAAATTTTGAAATTTTTATTTTTAATGATAATTTCAAAACTTTCTACAAGAATCACGCTTCTACCGGTTAGAATTGAGCCAAAAATGGTGAAGCATTTTTTTTAACCAACTCAACAATTTTATCAAGTAGCCAGTGAAATCTGAAGGAATTTCATTTTTTGAACAGCCCTAGTGTGTAGCCTATTTATGAGAGTACAAAAAAATCTTGCTTACTTTTGAATGCGAGGCCAGTTATTGTCCATCTTGCGAATCAAGAATTGCTTGGAATTTCCTGTACCAGTGAGAATACCATAATGTTGAAACATGAACTCAACTTCAAAGAGAAAGGGCCACATTTCTCAGATTGTTGATACTGCAGCAGGTTCATTGATTGTCTTTCTTTGGAATGGATACGGTATGTAGTTTACATTAGCATTCCCACTTTCTCTCTGTCTGGAACTGCCTTTCTGCTTTCTTCGATAAGACATTTCTGGTCAGCGCTCAGTATGAGATGTACTGGTAAGTTCAGTATTTTCTTGCTCCATGATTGAGGCTTTAACCTGTTTTACAATCTCGTTACAATGGGAAGCTAACAGCTTACGCAGCTCAGCCATGATGTCTTGCACCGTAGTTGAAGAAATGAGGTTTTTGCACTACATCCTCATTGCAAACATAATGCTCGGGTTATCATTCCTAAATTTCTCTTCCTGAGCGTTGTCGCTCATTACATCGGCAGCAAGCAACAGATCCTGGGCGATTGAACTCTGGCTTGTACTAGAATTATTGCAGAATTATGGTTAGTTGGCTGAATCACATTGTTCACATTGTTCCGAAACGGTATGATATCGGCTAACATGACTGGAAAATGACGATGTCACGTCATACCTCTTGGAACAGTGCAGATAAGGACACTTGACGAATAATCCGCTTCCAATATGGCTTTTCAGGTGACAAAAGATATCTGATGTTGAAGAAAGTTCCATACCTCAGATGACCACCGGGCATTTCAAATCTACTGCCATTTCTTTATAGTTAGACACCAACACAGCTTCCTCCTAAATAAATCCGAGATTCCGCCTGACACGCGACCGCAGCACCTACATCCTAGCACGTGAATCAGTAATTTGTCACGACCTGGTGAACACAAATTCTTGGATTGTTACGTAACTATGCTGAATTTCATTCCTTGGTGATTTGGCGCGATTCTGAGTTCTGATGCTCTGACGATATAATTGGGTTTTCAAATTCGTCGTGACTATAGCATTCGCATAATACAAATTATTATAAATTATGAGCCGTTGATGATGAATTACGGTATCATCACAGGTGAGGCTTGGCCGATATCAGGGGTGGGCAAACTACGGCCCGCGGGCCGCATGCGGCCCGCAACACCGTTCTGTGCGGCCCGCGAGAGTCTAAAGAAACTTATTAAAAATATTGATAAATCCGTACTAAAAATCGAATTAATGCAGGGACTTGATTAAACTTTTTAGCATATTTCACCATGATATTTTTAAGGAAGTGGTTCTCAAACTGCATGGGGTCACGCCCACCTTGCGGGCGTGAAAGCATCCGAAGAAAAGCGCAAAGCTGAGATCAACTGAAAAAATTTTTCGCGCACTGCGCGATTTACTTCCAATTCACGTTTGTTGCTCTGTATTTAGTCTAAATTTCATCTTTAAAAATCTCTCATCCACTGTCGTGGCCTTTCATGCCATCAAACTATCCGCAAGGTTTGCTAGCATCCTGGTTTCGTTTTGTGATATGACGATAAATGGGACGCGATATCTTTCACCATCATGAGGGGCGTGTCTTGCAAAGTTTGAGAACCACTGTTCTAAAGTAAAGACTTCTTATTTTATTTTTTATGTTTAATGTCTGGCACGACAGCCCGATTTTGAAACTCACGCTGTTTGAATGGTCTCAACTGCTAACAATCACAGAAATCCTAAACGAGATTGACGTAATTCGGATCACGAGTGTGATTTCAGATTGGTCACTCCAGTTTTAATTTTTTCATTGATGTGGTTATAAAAAACGATTCGCGCTTGTCTTATGCGGAGAATGAGGGTATTAAATATTTTATCTACACAGTAGAATCGTGTTTGAAGCTAGCATGCTTATGATGCCGTCAGCATCGTGTGTCCTGGAGCTGAAACAAGAGTGGATTAGCTAATCTATGAACAGATCACTGCTGACAGATTTTAATTTCAATCCTGTTCTAAGAATCGATAGTTTTGACAAATTTGGTTATTGTGGTCGACCAGCCTATGAAATCTCGCCACTGTTTCTGGCGCATGTACGATATCATCATAGCAATGCTTGGTTTGTTTCAAATAAGCATCTCCTTGTCCTCACTATATAATCAAATACCAATATTGCGTTTTGGTTTATAGTCCCAGTTTTATATAGTGCGGCCCGCGAATGGATTCAAATGTTGAATGCGGCCCGCGAGCTCAAAAGTTTGCCCACCCTGGCCTATATGTATACCTCAGATCTCCTTTTACGCTTTATTTTTGAAGAATAAATACGCAAATTTCGTGGTTCGCAAATCTCATGGTCTGAAAATGTTCAATATTTAGTCATTCAGGAGCATTGATACACAGTGCCAATAATCCGTATCATAGTAATAATTGACGGGTTTACTAAAAACGATAGTAAATTATGTTACTACAGCAATTCGTATTTGGTTTACTAATTAATAGGTGTAAATTTACTAATTTTTCTAACAGTGTAGGTCAGTGGTCGGGAACCTATGGCTCGCGAGCCATATATGGCTCTTTTGGGCATAAGATATGGCTCTTTGCCAAATATTTGTTTTTTTACTGAATTGATCAATATTGCAGCAATTTGTTAGTAAATTTTCGTCGCGACCAGAATAATTATTCTCGCGGCATTATAAACATGTCTTTGGGAGGTAAAGGCAATGCCGTCTTCAGGTTTAGGGGCTCGGACCCCCTCTTTTCAAAATCCTCAAATTCAAGTTACGGTCGCGCCGGCGACCAATATCACTCGCCAACTCTATGAACCCGACTCGAAATCTAGGATTGCGCGATAAGTTGATTGATCAAAGAGAATAGCAGGCATGGCGACGGCAATATGACAGCGTAGTTTTCAAATCCACATTGTATCCCTGATCTACAGCGCGAAATGAACTGCTGTGGGCGTGACATTCACAATTACAAACTCGATTTACAAGCAACGTCATATCTATCCACGTTCTTGATTGGCAAGTAGCTCTGTAGTACCGGCGATAAAATGTAGGCGTGTAGTGCAACGTTATATGTTACCGCCGAATACTTTGAGAATTGAGAAGTCGATCATTATTTAGATTTTCGGAATCAGTGGATCAATATCAGTTATACTAAATTCTAAGATTTTTACCATTTACAATATTTACAATTTACGTTATCAATGGTGAGGATTGCCCGTCTGTGTCTTTCCTCTCGTTTCGCGCTTTATTTTCGAACAATAAATATGCAAATTGTGTGAATTTTGGAGTAAAATGTTCGAAATCTAGTCATTCATGAACATCAATAGACAATACTAATAGTAATTGATGGTTTTACAATTTTCGTTCACTCATCCTGACGACAGGTGAGGCACTGCCTCACTTTCCTCCCCTGACCCCAAGTCACTGATGTATCACAGCTTAGAGTCGGTAGGCCTACATAATGGTAGTGACCATGGTTGGCTCCACCTACGCATGTGATCATGGGTTCTCGCATTTAAAAGGACCATCACGACGATTCTACTTACCCGCAACTCAAGTTTCGGGTGCTCAAATAAGGCAACCAGCATGATTAGTTCTAGTTTTCATGGTAAAACGTGGCGCACACGACGAATCCCACGTAGTGAGTTCAAATTAGTGCTACCATGACGCAAGGAATTTTCAATTGTGATGTAACTGCTGATTGACATGTATGGCTCTTTTGGAGTTAAAATGGAAAAAATAACGCCAATATGGCTCTTCGGACAAAAAAGGTTCCCGACCCCTGGTGTAGGTGGTTCTGAGCATGCCGAGTCGGGTTTACAAAAGCGTTATCAACCACAATGATTCGTTGCACTATGTTAGCTGATCAGTATACAGACTGAGTACCTGGTTATCCTCAACAGGGAACGAGCACAGATTTAAATGTTGGGAAATCGGTAGTGTCAATAATCACGCATGCGCAAAATTGCTAAATTGAGTGAAGCCCTAACATATATAGAGTAGAGCCTGAAGCATTAGAAATTGTAAAGACAAGTCGATATGACGCAGTACCAAAATCATATGCACAATTGCACATTCATGAGATACCGTTCTACAAACACACGTTACGCTTACGAGTGCGTAAACGCGCATTATTAATTCGATTCCAGCCATGCACGAAACTTGCTACAAGCGAGCACAAAACACTGTGGAGTGTGGATAATAGACATTCCATGAAAAAGAGTTACACATCGCAAGCCAGATCACTCAAACATCATTGTAATAAGCATGAGCAGAATTTAGCAATACTGAATAACGGGTTGTCTTTGAACCGCGTATTTTAACCAATTTCAGATCACTTATCACTGTTTTAAGCGCCTTGCACATATGTTACGGACTATAGCGCTTTTCAAACGTATCGTATCCGCTCACTATTTTAGGCAATATATTGATCGGAACAGAGGTTACTAGCTCGTGGGTAATGAAGACGTATGTTTTGGTTTGATCGTGCGCCACCAATACTTTGCTTTTATGGAGGGTCTACATCTATTTGGTAGCGAACTTATTGAAATTGTGCAAAGGCTGGATAATTACCTCTAGCTGACGCCGTAAATCTGGTGTCGAGCTTGTTGTTCATAAAAGTTTATGCAGCTGATACAGAATCCACTTTGGCTAGATCTAGCGCAATTCCACTCGCGTCACGCACGATTTAATGCGAATTGATTTTGCGATTCAAATACCGCAGTGCCGTGTAATCTGATCCCCACAGCACAAATGCGAGCCGCAGAAGAAAATCAGATGATCCGTAAAAAATACCAACTTGGAATTGGGTACGTCTCTCGAAAGAGCGTCGTTTATGGCACGCCTAGGCGAGTCCAACATTTCGACAATCCCGATGTGAGGCCAAGAAATCAAAGCATGCAACGAAATGACCAATATTAGGGCGACCATTCTTTGATATACATGAGAAATTCAAAAATTATATCGTTGGTTAAAAAAATTGTCAAAATTCTGTACGTAATTCAAATTTGCTTTGCAAACAACATTTCGTTTCTTACGTAGAGATTGCAGCGGCTGTGACCCTATTCTCTCGCTTTTTTAGACCACAGCCTGTAGCCTATTTTGGTGTCTTATGTTTTCCCAAACTTACGCCCATAACGTAATTCTGAATCTGAAATTTGACGGCTTGACGGACATTGTTTCTCATAGTACATCGGTGTTTCGCGACATCTCAGCAAAAGTGTTATTAGGTTGCGGTCTTTAAAATACGATGTAGACAACATTGTTGGTATCAAGCAACGGGTGTGTTATCAGCGCTTCCACAGTATACACTGAACCTCATTGCTTCTAGAACCCAACTGCTACTGTGGAACGTTTAGTCTCTATTGTTGCCAAGGTATTTCGTAAGGACAGCTAGTTCCAACCCAAAATGCAGAGACCAACCTTATGTGAACAATGCCTAATTAAAATACTTGAATGCAAAATTTTGTCAAAATTAAACTCCTAATGTTCATGAATGCAAAAATTGTGCATTTATTTAGTGCAAAATCTTCCGTTTTTTTTTTTAAATCAATAACAATTGTCCCACCCAAAGATACATCATCATTAATATTAGACACCAATTTTCGAAGACTTACGCTCATTGATAACAATGATGAATCACACCATAGGGGTCGGGAAAGGACAAATACTATATAGCAATATCTGCAACTACAAATATCAACGACGAAATTCATATATGGATTCGATAAATCGCAGTATTTACTCATGACATGACTTCTCTCGGCGCGCCCAAGCCGATACGAACAAACACATTAGTCCTTACTTCATCGGGCACGGATCTTTTAACATGGGATATCTGGCGTCCAGTTACTTCACAACCGAACACTGGAATACGGCAGTAGGCTATATTAATAAACAGAATATGGCCATACATAGAGAAAAGTTGGCCACCCCTGGTTTAGGGAGTATAGGGATGCTCTCAATATGCGTCGAATCAAATTCAAACCTAGGCCGTAAATTAGCTGCAAATCAAAACATGCGTATGCACCATTATTTATTATACCGTTATTACATTTGGATTTCTAAGTACACGACACATGATGCCACCTTCCTTAATTATACGATCTAGTTTTAATAGCCACATCGTTACTTGGATAGAAATCGGATTAAAGACCTTGATATACACATATTTCCCAATTCTGAAATTTAGGCTTGTTGAAGCGACTTGCTTGCAACCGAGAACCTTGATTTCGCCAAAATATTTCAAAGTCTTGATCTAAACCCAGCCATGACGCCATTCTGAGCGTCCCGAGAAAAATTGAAAGTAATGCCCATGTATGAATTTATGACGTAACAATTGAAGTTACAATTTAGTCACTGTTTCCACAGTTAAGTTCAAATCTTGTTCGTTGCCCGTGTTACGACATTCAATCCATACCCTTGTTTCAACCCAAATCAGTTTACTCCTCTTTAGGGAGGTGACTCAAGTCAATTTCTTAGTCAAATCAACATAAATTTCCAAAATAGAAGCCATGACTCAAGGTCAATAGATTTTGCAGACAAATTAACCCAATACGATGAACTGCCGACCCATTTGCGAGTTAGTTTACCAATTTAAAGCTTGTTCCAATCATAATGCACAATGAAATGCTCAAATTGTATATTTGTTAGATTCAAATACTATAGTGGGACGGTTCCAAATCCTATAGCAGGCTCACATAGAAACTCTGGTCGTGGTGAATGGCGATAACACACTATGATAAAGTCCTAAATTACAGAACAATTAGGCCCCCCAACACTATTATACTCGCAAGACCGCTTCCCCAATTATGAAGGAAACATAGCACTTACTGTTATCACCATTAATTAAGACATATACAAAATACTTCATCGCGTGTACGGCTCTAATGCACACACACCTTGTTGATTCCGAAAGCTGAAAGCGTAGATGTAAGAATAGCCTTGAAAGTTCAATCGATAATTTCACAATAGTGCAGACTGCCTATAGTGCCCATACATCTGATACAGGATTCCTTGCTCGAGTTACGATACTCACTTAGATATTGAAGCGATTCTGATCACTCTATGTTTTTATTTGATGTAGCTGACCTCAAATCTTTGCTCATATATATACGCAAAACAAAATAATTTTCCAACAGGTAAGTAGTTTTCAACACATAGTAATCTCGGTCGCGTAGCTATGTAGGGTATATGTAGACCAGACTGATCCATTCCAAGTCCTTATTCTACGTCTAATTGTAATGATAGGACAATACGCATAATACCAATGGTATACATTCGTACATAAAGACGAGTACAGGAACATACAGTCATACACACATATGAATGTGAATAAGTCAACCTCAGTTTCTCCAAGCTTTCATCTGAGCATAACTACAAAGATAGACGATTAGGTTATTATCTAACTCCAACCTAAGTACATACTGATGAAGAAGTTAACGTACAAATGCTTATATGCCTTCAGAGTAAGGAATTGCGTCATCGTTAAAAGGGTTTGGTGGATGACAAGATAATCGTTCTGCTATTTTGCGAAGTCAATTACCGTACCCAGCGCCCCAGGAAACTGTCACGAAAACTCCTACATTCCTACATAAGGGATTAGTATCCGGATGGCCAGTGGTGTTTCCTTTCCAGAAATGCACGTTGCAGTAGTACCGGAAGGTTTCTACTCTCAAGGCATGCCGCGAGCGCCTGCCTTCCACTTATGACTAGGGCTGGGCAAAATCGAGTACCTGAGTGATTCGATTCTGAATCACGTAAAATGCTTCGAGTCGAGTCGAGTAATCGAGTATCACTCATTATGACGCCATAGCATAATATTATTTGTCAAAGTTCAAATATGTACCTTTTAAGCGACCACAAAGAATATAATGCCTGTTATCCATAATATTAAGGATACTTTGTTATTTTTTCGACCATACCGATTTCATTGCACTTGGTGACAATATTGTGGGATGATCATGACTTCGTAGATGTGCTATTTCCAGTAACGTTCGTAGCTTTGTACTTCATGTTTCGTATGCTACGATACGGCCAATCAAGGTTTCAAGGCTTCAACAGTGAAATTAGCATAAACTCGTTGATCGTTGATAAACTCCTCGTTGATAAATCAACTTTCAGTGGTGAGGAGCGTATAATGTCAGTACTCGAAAAAATCGTCTTTTACTACTCGACTCGAATCATTAAAATTAATACTCGATTCAGATTCGAGTACTCGAATCATTGTGCCCAGCCCTACTTATGACCCTCCCAAAACCCGCACACACAAAAAGAATATTACAACATGGGTTTCCCATATTTGGTGATGGAGCGTTTTCGCCGCGCACGCGATAAGAATGACATAAGGCAGAACATTAGCTGCAAACTCGATTTTGCAGTACTTTGTCAAGACACGATTGCCGTCACAGATTTATTGCCCGTACTACACAGACTTGGCGCATAGCAGTATAAATATTACTCCGGTCTACTGCACGAAACCTGCGAACTATATCAGTTTTTGCCCCGTTGTCTAGAATACGATGGTGGCGTTACAAACTTACCAACAACGACAATCCGAGCAAAATCGCAGTATCACGTTCAACGATTACGGTATGACGTATTAAATGAATATGTTTTACACACTCCGTGTGGTGATTTCCATGGAGGAAATCATTATTTAAAATTTTGCATTTTGATCGAAATATGTTGGGCAGAACAAGTACTGCCTCGACCATGCAGGATCGTTACTCAGGCCGGATGGCTGGCACCATGCCTTGTACGATTTAAACTTTAACCGAGGCGATATTGAGTTTCGCCATGCGTCCAAAAAGAACTAGTGGACCATGGGAATTATCCTCACAACCAATTTATAGCAAGCATTCATGTATCAATTTAGCCCATGACCGCAGAAACGAGTGCGACACTTTTACAAATAGTTTAACCAGGCCGATGAATGAAAATGCCGAGGTAAAGTGGACTCGCGTCACAATGGTCAATTCAAGTTAAGAGCCTTTATTAATTGGTAAACGGGCGTCCGGAAGTTAAAACCGAATTTAGAGAAATTACAGATTTTACGCGTAGAGGCAATTTACTGACTGAATACCCAGTATGTGCTTGTGCGCCAATACTTTTGCATTTTAACATTCAATATTACCACACGTGTACGTACAGCCTCATTGCGCGATGTTTGTATCACTTTTGTCATTGCGGAGTGCTTTATACCGCACGCAAATGACGATAGTAACTATCGCCTTTAATTCTGATCCATCGTATACGGTCAACCATAGACGGGAATGTCAAACCCGATTTAGCGTCGCGGGCCGGACCAAAACCTTGATCGTTTGAGCCGGGCCAGTCTAATCAAGCATGATGTCTACCTATAAAACTAGACATATGGTCATAAGTTCAATTTAAAGTCCATGCACAGTGCACACAGACCGATTACAGAAACACGGGCTCTATTCTAGCAATACGTTCCCGAGAACACATTTTCGAAGCAATCATACTATCAGGTTGTTGTTTTTTTCATGCTAGTCGTTTTCCGAGTAATGACCTAAGATGTCCAATGTCCATATACGTCACTAGTAATCGCAATTATGCCTTTCAATCATTCCGCGCTAATGCGTTTATTCCGTTTACGAGACATCATCCACATTATCATTATTAATACAACAATTATGGCGGCTTAGGTAACATTTTGAAACTACTCCCAATTGCTCACCACCGATGAAAGGTTTCTTACGATGTATGTGTTCCCCTTCATTTGTGATACTTTCGAGATGCTCGTCATGTAGCTGGTTTTCTTTAGCGATAACGGTAAAGCTGAGGTCAATTGACGTATATTTCGTGGTGCAAAATTCGCGTGATTCAGGGTTTGTCGTAGTCAGCTCCTGCATCGAGTCGTCTCCCCCGCTCTTCGCCACCATTCACTAATATGGTAACAGCTGGAACAGGTGAAAAAGAAGCCCTAGGATGTTAAAACGTGGATTTGCCGTATCCAGAAATTACGACTGGAGTGGGCGCATGCGAGCAAACTTTCAAACCTAAAAATGTAACATTTTGTGCAGAGGCATTCAGGGTTTGTCGTAGTCAGCTCCTGCATCGAGTCGTCTCCCCCGCTCTTCGCCACCATTCACTAATATGGTAACAGCATGGAAATTACATTGCTTGAAATGATATTGACTCGGTCGGGGAGAAAACCGGAGTGGTTGGTATTACTTTTGCCGAAGTTCGCCGTTGCGTCACTAACAATTTCCACGGGTGTAGATTTCCTGAAACGAACTACTTAAACCTATTAAAACATGTCGCCATTTTTAATTTACATTGCTATATGTGAAAACCACATTCTCGTGGGGGCTATATCTGACCGTCAGTTCCAGACGTGTCACTTTAGTTCAGTTCTGTTGTGATTGGCGCCTATTGCATGAATAACCTCCCACATTGTTTAATCGTCGTCTTGGTCTGTCCGATTTTTAAATCTAATTCATGGCGCGCTATATATATTTCCCGCCGCCAAACCTTACCCAAAACAACGCCAGTAAAATTCAAGATTGGGCTAGACGTAGAACGTTGCGAGGTACTCCCAATGTTTCTGTAATATTAGGACGGCAAAGATACACGTATTTGTATGATATTTCCCTTTTAACCGAGCGCATAATGTTACCGGCATGCCTCTGCACAAAATGTTACATTTTTAGGTTTGAAAGTTTGCTCGCAAGCGCCCACTCCAGTCGTAATTTCTGGATACGGCAAATCCACGTTTTAACATCCTAGGGCTTTTTTTTCACCTGTTCCATATGGGTCGTACTACTCAATCCACCCGCTAATTTCCCATTTATGTGCAACATTTTCACGTATATAGTGCAACACTTCAATATTTACACTCAGTGTTCCCATTATACCCCGTTATTGGTTACGGCCCTTACTTCACTTGTACCAATGTTACTGTAATCAATGAATTTCCTTTTATATAGATTGTTGCTATACATACTAAGACGAACAGTCATTCCGGGCAATCCGGTTGCAAAAGCATGGACGAATGCGAAGAGATCTCAGGTATCGAAGGATAAAATAATTTATAGGGCCTACTGAAATCACTAAATTTGATACTAGCTGTAAATCAATAGAGGTAGGCAAGAAAGTGTTTGTATAGTTGGCTAATTGGAGTCATGACATAATCCTGAATCAAAGATAAGCACCGCGTTGTTATCTGTAACTGTAGAATTGCGATTGTGTCATCTGGCAAAAATTATAACTTGAAGTAATTAAAAAACATCGACAATATGTTACATGTAGCAGAGTATAAATGGATGATACGCGATACGCGAACCCATGTAATATATGCGAAGGTGATGTCCGTCATCACTGACGGACAACGTATGGCGTGTGACCACCTAGCCAAAATCTAATACACCGGCTTATTCAAAATTACATATCTAATTAAAATTTCGGTTTGGATTTTTTTTAATCGAAACCTTATCTTCCATTTCGCGTAGTACTATGTCAATCAAAGTTTTTTAAGTGATGGTTACAGCTCGTGCCAGGCCTGCAGTGTGGAATAGCATGTTGACGGCTATCTGACAGTCGTCGGGCATGTCCAGATTGTCCACGCGCAATTTCAAATGAAAGCAATTCCTAATAAATGAATCCTAGTCACCCCGCAATCGATCTAGCTTCCCATTACATGTCACCTCTTTTTGTAGCTTGTCCATTTATATTAGCTTCTTTTACTTCTCATTCTAATGTGCATGCCTCCTATTTACATCGCTAAGGCCCATGGTTGGTGTCTAGCTACTTCAAGTCATTATGACACCAGCCTGTCTTTTCATTGTATCCCAGACTTGTAGTATTTGTAATGTTGAAATAGTTACTAAACTGACACTGCTACTGTTGGTGCTTGTTTACCCGCAATCACAGAAAACCAACAGCGCCTGATCTAGTGCCCGAGGCCATCAAGGTTGCCGTCAAATTGACCCCAGGCGAACAAATATGTCACCGATATTTTTATGTTTGGTCGGATTGTTCTTGCCAGCCATGTAATCCCAAATGGTTTTATATACACTATAAATCGGAATAAAGCATTAGCTGATTATTATCGTTGAAACCTCGCCGCAATGAGCTAACGATTGAGCATTGGTCAGATTTTGAAAGTATAGTGGGCAGACTGAGTATATTTCTCGTCATTTTAATCGGATCGATCCCGACTGTTTATCACTCTTTCTCGCATTGTTTATGTCACGTGGAGTCAACTAGGCATGACGACAAGCTTTCAGATCTATGTGCTGGTCAGAGAAAGTCAGTTTTAGGTGGATTGAATGCGTAAATAATATTCAGGCTTACTGCAGAAGACGTAGCACATTTCAAACATGCATTGGATCGGATAAAGATTCTGATTCAATTTACTTTCTTGTGATAATTAACTGTTCTACTGTTGTATTATTGTATCGTATTGTATTCTTGTATTGTAATACCTGTTGTAATATTAACTTATGAGGTTACTTTGACCCCACCTCGACATTCGTTTTATGGTGTTACGCCTTAGGGGGATATCTTGAAACGGGTAAACAGTAGGGTTCGAAAGAGGAAGATTCCTCGTTATAACGTCTTGCATGAGGTTAATAAACATATGTACACCGAAATTGGTAAGACAAAAAGCATAATAACTGATGGTGTCAATTTGATCCCACCTCGCCATTCGTGTAACGGTTTCCTACCTTAGGGTTATGGGCGTATCCAAGGAAGTAGTGAATTCAGACTCCACTTTTCAAATCGTCCCATTGATGTCATATATTGGCTGCTAGTGAATATTTACTTATCAGTTTAATATGGTCGTTCATTACTATATTCGGATAAATGTGATCATTTAGGGGGACGCAAAGCCCTATTAAATCTTCACATTCCGCGCCTAATATTCTAGTTGACACGAAACCATCAATAATGCCGATTCCATGGTCAAATTTCGAGATCAAGCTCATTTCATCCATGACCTTTGTATATGCATTTCTCATGTTGACGTATATGTTGACTATATCAATATTTCCCTCGATCTTTCTCCGGATTTAAAAGAAACTAGAGAGAAATCTAGATCGAATAAATCTATTCCGTAGGGTCGAAAGTGGAGTTTGTAAAATTGCTGATACCAATGTCATGTCTAATCAGCAATAATTATCACTAGCGAATTCGTTTTACCCAACATATCGCAATCAATAAAATCCAATTCAAGGAATGACTGCGCACGCAACTACACAGAGATCACATAAGTTTACGATATTTTAGCTCTGGTACATCAGCTTGCTCCTCGCTTGGGGATCAATACCCCTATATGTTTCCTCGCATGTGTCTACTAAAATTAAACCATAATGGAGTGAAATGTGTGTCTCATTTAAAGGGTCCACAGCATTTGCCGAAGCAGGCAATATTCAACAAAATATTGCGAATGCAACGATCAATGTTGTAGGCGGAAATCAGATCAATGAAACCGATGTCAAGACGGAGCATACACCTATAGATGGAAATTTAGGAATGGAAAATAGCAATAAAAGTATGTTTGACCAGTTTATTCTCTAAGACCGTGTCGATGGCAGTGATATGTGAAATGCAGCATCCAGTATTATTACAATGCTGTACAGCACTACTTTCGGTGACGTCTAATTTTTCTAGTATGGACACCACCTTCAGTGAACCGTATGTACTAATCCTAAAAACTTTTCGAAAGGTACCGTATCATTGGCAGTGGGCGACAATGTGAAACAACAATTCGTCAACGCAAAGCTTAATGTGGTTGGAGGAAATCAGTATATCACGAATTACACAGTTTACCGAACGACAGGTGTGTGATATAAATAAACGATGATGTTGTGAGTAGGCCTACTCAATATACGGTGCGTTAGAGAATAGATAAATTAAGATCCAACTACAAATTCAGTTATACATTTCTCAATGGCAGATCAAATGACACTATCATTAAACGATATTTTCACAGGAAGGATCGATCAACTGATTATCTAAATGCATCAAGATGCAATCCATCGTGATATATTGGAGCTTAACCAGTCAGCGTCTATCTATTTAGACCCGTCCAACAATGCAGAAGCTGGTCATTCCACTCGGCGTGTTGAGGACAGCCGGAAAAAAGTATATGGAATCGTTGATTCCCCGGTTATTGACCCGAAATGCAATTCTGTTAAGGTTAAGTGCAAAGAGAAAATCACAGGTATGAATTTCCAAATCAGTCGCTGTTGTGCAGTGTCATGCTAAGATTATTCCGGAGGATTTATTGTATTTATCGTATTAGTATTATATATACTTTATTCACAGTAAAACTGGTAAATTCACACATAATCTGGGGAGCACCCTGCCCCCAAAGGAAATGGCGCGATTGGGGTAAATTTTCAAAATTTCAATAATACAGTCAAAATGTTATTCCTATGCAATACACGTAGAAGTCAGATTACAGAATTGCAGTAGATGAAGAATAGGCAAGGGTTACAGAGTAGAGCAGGGGTTCTCAACCCGTGGCCCGCGACATCTTTCATTATCAACGCATTTACTACTGACACAGTATTGTTGCATATTAATTTAGATACTTGGCTCTCTTGGTTGCCCGACATATGAGCATGCGACACAATGGAAAACGACAGTTCAGCATGGAACACATCAGCATGCGTCACTTCAGCATGTGACTGTATAACCCCAAAACTTACCCTAACCCGAAACATAGCCTAACCTAACCTAACCTAAAGCCTAACCCTAACCCAACCATAAATCCAACCCTAACCTACCCCTAACCCGTAATTTAACCCACATGCTCATGTGTCGCATGCCGAAGTCTCGCATGCTGTAATGTCAATGTCGCATGCTCATATGTCCACGGACCGGCTCTCTTATCGTACCGTCTCTGTGTCGTTGGAATACTCATTATTTGATGTGTTCTGGTTTCTCGATATCTGATCGAGTTAAGATTATTTTTTTAATCGGCCTTCCTCTGAACTCTGGTTTAAGAGAATTTCGCTGCGTAGTACATTTTTAGAGAGTGTTTTAGTCACTGCGAATGGTTTGAACAGAAACAAGAAAAAGTAACGGGAAATTAAACGGCAAAAACTGTGTTTGTAACACTGTGCGTGGAACAATGAATTTGCTTTCTCAGATACAGCTGAAAAACCGATTTGTCATATTTGTCGAAGAACAATTGTCGCGAAGAAGCATAAAATGATACAACGAAAATTTCTTCTGGAGTTATACATATAACCTGATCTTGAAAATCGTTGCTAGCTAGAAGTCAAGCCCGAGAATCTATATTTCAAGGCATTGTTAAAATTGCCAACGACGTTACAGGCACATTGGAATAACGCTAAACCCAAGGAATTTGCTTGAGAAGGAGTAATTTCAATCAAAATTTAAAATGCTGTGCGAATTTTCGCTGTTTCTTGCACTTAGCAGCAGGGACACCAACACATGACAGATTTCGAAGCTACAGTTGTCTGATGCAGCCGCGACCAGAAGAGTAGCAGTAATGTCAGTCAATCTCCTATTGCACGTTGCCGCATAGACCACATTAGCCTAGCATTGGGCCACTCCACAAACTTCACAGATGCTGCATAGCAAATGATCTGGGTGCATTTTATCAGAGTGGACATATTTGCAGAGGAAATGCAGGCAAGGCAAACGTGGGGAGGGGACCAGCGAAAAGCATCAACACTACAAAGCTGACTTCTGTAACTATTGCTGACCTCAAAACACCAGACTTTTTCTCTTATCAGGGAGAGCTCAAAGGGATAATGGCCTCTGTAACGAAAATGTTACGGTAATGCGCCGCTGGGAGATGCATTATTCTGAAAATAAAACAGCAACTGTTAACTTACGAACGGTGTCCATCATTGCTTTAGAATGCATTTATTATTAACATTAATTGTGAAAATGGGACATTGTGGCGCTTATCACCTTATTTGCGCCACGGCAAAAAATTTCGTATTGCATGTCGCAAATCGTTTACCTAAAAAGAAAATTGCCTAAATCAACACACCAGGACGAACTCAACGAGAGGCGATAGAAGTTCCGGCAGGTTATCTATGGTGAACTCAACTTTCACGTTCAAGCAGAAATCAATCAAATATATGCTAGGTGCCAATCATATTTTGGGCATTCGAGGAGGAAGTGATCCACATTCTCGGGTACGACTTTAGAATGCATAAAAAGGTACTAAACGCCCGTCGCCCGTATAGGACTGGTAAATAGGCTACACAGTAGCCTAGGTTTAATAGTAGCCCGCAAATACATAGTAAAAATGTTCTGCGGCCCGCGGCGTCTTTTGCTGGTAAAATGCGAGTAGTGTTATGGGAATCGTTTATTGCCCGCCAATCCCAGAAGGCCACGTCGCCTTAATTGCCACACCTACATTGCCACATCATCCGCCCATTGCCGCACCTACGGGACGCCTATTGCCACATCATCCCCCCATTGCCGCACCTATAGCACACCTATTGCCACATCATCCACCCATTGGTACATCACATACCACATTCATCTGTGTCACATCATCAAGCGTCACACCTATAGTGCCACATCATCCATTGCCACATCATCACCGCATTGATTGCCGCATCTATATTGTGCACAGCGCCGCATCAACCAGCGCGATGTCGATTGCTGCACCTATAACACTCATTACCACGCCAAAACTTTCCTTAGCTAGAATCGAACCTGGCTTGGATGGGTATAATGTCACGTCGCTCACCACCGGGCTATTGAGCAAACTACCCGTATTGAGCTGTTTTGAGAATATAACCGCCGATTCTCTCTTAAATTCCGAGACAACACCTTTTTCGAGTTATTACACATAAATGTAAGACTATAACAGCTGTGTCATCATTAATTAGTCAATGATTTCGGGGAATTCTGCAAATGCAACTTAATAATACAGATATCGCAACCATAAAGGCCTACGATCACGCAAAGCTCATGCACCGCGCATATTGCCGAATACTATTCCAAGAAATTGACGCGTGTAAATGCGGCACGAATATAGTTGCTTACGATTCCAAGAAGTCGGATCACATCGACAATATGAATTAGAACATTCTAAATATAGTTGCGATTCCAAAAAGTCGGATCACATCGATAATGGGAATTAGAACATTCTAAATATAGTTGCGTTTCCAAGAAAACGCCGCGCTGGCGTTACGAATTAGAATGTTTAGTTCCGACGTAAAGCAATTCGCATTCTGAAAACTTCACATTTCTATTACAAGTATTGCCATGTGCGCAGGGACGCAGGTATCGCAGCTGAGGTAAGACCAATGTATTTTCGTGTCAATTTAAACTCAATTTAGCTATAATTTCTCGATGCAGCATTAGCTTACGCGAATTGTGAACGCAGATTGATTTACGTTGAGATTTCTCCAATAGCTAACGTAATGGTGAGTCCTGCGCGTGGCTATAATGTTAACCGGCAATATAGCCGAAGTCGCACAAATTCGAATGTATACGCAAGTTTTCTGTTAAAGGTAGACTATCTAGGCTCGCTTATTACTCGAATCTCGGTGTGGTTATAATAATTAGCTAGAGCAATAGTTTATCACCTATATTTAAATTCGCTCATTTCATTTCAGATCAAAACGCCGACATCGCATATACGCAATTTACGCTCGGAAAATTTCGCATTTATCACAACTATCGCGCTATGCACTTCAGCTAATGACGCAGGTGATTTAGGCTACATTTCCGTATAGATTCGCACTAAATTTGGTTATAATTACGCGGGTATGCACTTCGGATTTGAGATGGATGTTAGTCTATGAATTCTTGCTTTACTCGCGACCTAAAGTTGATAAATTGCGAGTTGTAGCAAGCATCTAACTACTGAGATTATGCCGATTTTACAAGTCCATAAGCTGCTGCTTTTAGATATGTGATTTTAATAGCTAGTGCACTGATGCTTTTCCGATAGTGAATTAAATCTATAGCTAAACCTATGTCTATGCTATAATTTATCTCCTAAAACGCTATGCCACTGCGGGCTATAACATTTCAGATCACTGACATCACATCTGTTCCAGACGGTAGCGTTCAAGGCTACATCTTTGCGCAGCTATATCAAAGAAGTGTGCCGAGGTCGTATCAAAGTCGCTCAACTATAGCATAGATTGTGCCCGCAAAATGCAAATTCGTATTAAGTGTAGCCTGGCTAGCTTCGCTTATTACTCAATGTTCAGTAACGCCGTATTAATGTAAGCTGCGTTTGCCGGGGCTATAGGAACGAAGTCACTCAATACAAATTCCTGGCTCTTGCTAGATGATGATAATATGAAGCCACTACTCCATAAGCTGCTGCTTTTAGATATGTGATTTGCATTATGCCGATTTTACAAGTCCATAAGCTGCTGCTTTTAGATATGTGATTTTAATAGTTAGTGCACTGATGCTTTTCCGATAGTGAATTAAATCTATAGCTAAACCTATGTCTATACTATAATTTATCTCCTAAAACGCTATGCCACTGCGGGCTATAACATTTCAGATCACTGACATCACATCTGTTCCAGACGCTTGCGTTCAAGGCTACATCTTTGCGCAGCTATATCAAAGAAGTGTGCCGAGGTCGTATCAAAGTCGCTCAACTATAGCATAGATTGTACCAGCAAAATGCAAATTCGTATTAAGGGTAGCCTGCCTAGTCCCGCTTATTACTCGATGTATAGTAACGCCGTAATGTAAGTTGCGTTTGCTGTAGGAGCGAAGTCACTCAATACAAATTCCTGTTTCTTGCTAGATGATGATAATATGAAGCCACTAGCCCATAAGCTGCTGCTTTTAGATATGTGATTTGCATTATGCCGATTTTACAAGTCCATAAGCTGCTGCTTTTAGATATGTGATTTTAATAGCTAGTGCACTGATGCTTTTCCGACAGTGAATTAAATCTATAGCTAAACCTATGTCTATGCTATAATTTATCTCCTAAAACGGTATGCCACTGCGGGCTATAACATTTCAGATCACTGACATCACATTTGTCCCAGACGCTAGCGTTCAAGGCTACATCTCTGCGCAGCTATATCAAAGAAGTGTGCCGAGGTCGTATCAAAGTCGCTCAACTATAGCATAGATTGTAGCAGCAAAATGCAAATTCGTATTAAGGGTAGCCTGCCTAGTCCCGCTTATTACTCGATGTTCAGTACCGCCGTAATGTAAGCTGCGTTTGCTGTAGGAGCGAAGTCACTCAATTTTTAGATTCAAATATAGCGTATCGAGTACTTTTTTCTCAACTGTAATAAAAACTTTTAGACTCTGGATTTTGTGTAGTAGGCTATATACTAATTTACAATACCGCATTTGTAATTCGTGCAAGTACAGGAATATCATAGTTCTTGTAACAAAGTTGTCTGCGCACAATATATGTTAATCATAAGTCCTACACATTCATGGTTTCGTCCAAGTTTGAGTTTTAGAAAATATTATACCGACATCGCGGCATCTTTTAAAAACAAAACCATGATCAATGGTTGAGAGACCATTTTTGCTATTTTTCATTGACATAAGTCATTCTGGAACGCGAAAACGCATTGTACGATATAGATGAAAATTAAGCAAATCCTAGGATCCTCATTTTCAAAGTAGCTTAGATCTCGAAATAAGCTTTGACTCGCTATTCTCCTCAAACCATGGAATTATCACGAGTATCAGCACCTTCGATCACTGAAGAAAAGGATGAAATTATATCCGAAGCATATTCCTTGACCAGGAATTTTATCATGTACGAACTCGACGGCTCATGCTAATATGTGACTCCTCACCTTGAAACTTGGTACGTAGTTGTAGGAATTGTGATAATGCAGCATACCAAATTTCCTCACGCATTTCATAATGGAACAACTTTAAAACTAACGCGGTTCTACATCGACTTTTTGCGTACATCTGTTTTGCGTGGGGGCGTATAGCACGTACCTATACATAGTCAACTTTAACAACGGAATTACCATGCTTAACATTGAATCCCAACTCGAAACTTGATACGTAGTTGTAGAACATTATGGCAATGCACCATGCTAAATTTCATCACACATCTAATGATGGAACACCTTTAAAACTAACGCAGTCGAATACCGACTTTTACGCATATCTGTTTTGCGTGAACATAGCATATACCTATACATAGTCAATTTTAATAGCAGAATTACCGTGTTAAACATTGAATTCCCACCTTGAAAGTTGGTACGCGGTTATAGGAGATTATAACAATGCACCATACCAAATCCCATCACACATTTCATGATGGAACAACTTTAAAACTAACGCGGCTCTACATCGACTTTTTGCGTACATCTGTTTTGTGGGAGCGTATAGCACGTAGCCTACCCATACATAGCCAACTTTAATAACGGAATTACCATGCTTAACATTGAATCCCAACTCGAAACTTGATACGTAGTTATAGGACATTATGGCAATTCACCATGCTAAATTTCATCACACATCTAATGATGGAACACCTTTGAAACTATCGCAGTCGAATACCAACTTTTACGCATATCTGTTTTTCGTGAACATAGCATATACCCATACATAGTCAATTTTAATAACAGAATTAGCATGCTAAACATTAAATTCTCACCTTGAACGTTGATACGCGGTTATAGGACATAATAACAATGCACCATACCAAATTTTGTCAGACATTTCATGATGTAACACCTTTAAAACCAACGCAGTTCTATACAGACTTTTGGCTAAATCTGTTTTTCCGTAGCGTAGCACGTACCTATACATAGTCAACTTTAATAACGGATTTAGCATGTTAATAATCGACTTAGTTTAAATAAAATACGGAATATAAACTAATCGAAAAATTCGGTAACCAATTTCGCGTAGGCTATGCATGCATACAAATGAGGAAAGTTACATCAACGCGTGTTAAAGTAGCTGTATCGAGTTATCGAATGATTTTTCCTTACATCAAAACAACTAGAATGTATAACTAAATTGAAAAACGTATCTAAATGAGCTCCAGGGCATTGTGATTATGCTGCATACCAAATTTCATCACACATTTCATGATGGAACAACTTTAAAACTAACGCAGTTCTATAGCAACTTTTGCCTAAATCTGTTTTCGGTAGCGTGTACATATACATAGTCAGATTTATTAACAGAATTATCATGCTAATATGTGACTCCTCACCTTGAAACTTGGTACGTAGTTGTAGGACATTGTGATTATGCAGCATACCAAATTTCTTCACGCATTTCATAATGGAACAACTTTAAAACTAACGCGGTTCTACATCGACTTTTTGCGTACATCTGTTTTGCGAGGGGGCGTATAGCACGTACCTATACATAGTCAACTTTAACAACGGAATTACCATGCTTAACATTGAATCCCAACTCGAAACTTGATACGTAGTTGTAGGACATTATGGCAATGCACCATGCTAAATTTCATCACACATCTAATGATGGAACACCTTTAAAACTAACGCAGTCGAATACCGACTTTTACGCATATCTGTTTTGCGTGAACATAGCATATACCTATACATAGTCAATTTTAATAGCAGAATTACCGTGTTAAACATTGAATTCCCACCTTGAAAGTTGGTACGCGGTTATAGGAGATTATAACAATGCACCATACCAAATCCCATCACACATTTCATGATGGAACAACTTTAAAACTAACGCGGCTCTACATCGACTTTTTGCGTACATCTGTTTTGCGGGAGCGCATAGCACGTAGCCTACCCATACATAACCAAATTTAATAACGGAATTACCATGCTTAACATTGAATCCCAACTCGAAACTTGATACGTAGTTATAGGACATTATGGCAATTCACCATGCTAAAGTTCATCACACATCTAATGATGGAACACCTTTGAAACTATCGCAGTCGAATACCAACTTTTACGCATATCTGTTTTTCGTGAACATAGCATATACCCATACATAGTCAATTTTAATAACAGAATTAGCATGCTAAACATTAAATTCTCACCTTGAACGTTGATACGCGGTTGTAGGACATAATAACAATGCACCATACCAAATTTCGTCAGACATTTCATGATGTAACACCTTTAAAACCAACGCAGTTCTATACAGACTTTTGGCTAAATCTGTTTTTCCGTAGCGTAGCACGTACCTATACATAGTCAACTTTAATAACGGATTTAGCATGTTAATAATCGACTCCCCACCTTGAAACTCGGTACGCAGTTGTAAGACATTATGACAATGCACCATGTCAAATTTTGTTACGCATTTCTTGATTGAACAACTTTAAAACTAACGCAGTTCCATACCGACTTTTGCGAGTGCGTAGCACGTACCTATATGCATACTCAACTTTCATAACGGAATTACCGAGCTAAACATTGAATGCGCAACTTGAAGATTGGTTCACAGGTGTAGGGCAGTATGACAATGGAACACATCAAATTTCATCACACATTTCATGATGGAACACCTTTAAAACTAACGCAGTTCTATACCAACCTCGCGTGAATCTGTTTGCGGGAGCGTAGCACGTACCTATGCGTGATCAACTTTAGTGATGGAATTACATATGTAATTAAGTTTCAACACTTTTACAATGATTCGTCTTGCTTCCTATAACATCCCACTCGAGAAAATGCGTCGTAGGATATAGATGAAACTAGCACCACTCATCAAGACCGCTGAAAACAGTACATTTCAACATTTAGTAGCAGTAAATTTCTAGTAAAGTACAAGACGTGATGATTTCCGAGTGAGCTAAAAAGTAAGTATTGCAGGTATAGTTTACCTGAAAACCGAATACTCTGAAATAGAAGTAGATGCAGTGTAAATAGTTAATCACTTGATTAAGTTTAGTGCAAGCAGATAAAACCTATACTTGAGTAGTACAAAATGCACGAGTACTTCGCTATCGCCTCCCTCCACGTAATAAGTGTCTACGGTTTAAGACTGCTTTTACCGATACTCGTCCGTTTCAGTTTTAGATAGAATTCGGAAACCAAATAATTTCATAGACATAAGCTAATTTAATGAATTTACTCGAATGTACTATGCTGCGCTGATAAGATTAATTATAATATACTTATCATGTTACAGCGATTTTTCTAGCGTAGAAAATCTTTAAAATGTAGTAAGCAGGCCAAATGAAGATATTCGTTGAGCTGAATAAACATAAAAAATACTCTAGACTACTTTATCGGTACTTTACAGTTACAGTTTTAGATAAAATTTGTCCCTTTCACCCATAATTACAACTCCTCGCTATCTAAACATGTTTAGAATATATTATTTGCGATGATACGAACCCGTGAAGTACTCAAGTTGCTTTTCGTAGGATATAGATGAAACTGACAACACTCACCAAGACCAGTGATCCACTGAAAAAAGTACATTGTAGCAGTAAAGTCCTACTAAAGTACAAGAAGTAATGATTTCCCAGTTAGTTAAAAAGTAAGTATTCAGGTATAGTTTGGTCGAAAAAGCGAAAAACTCTGAAATAGAAGTAGATGCAGTGGAAATAGGTAATCACTTCATTAAGTATAGCGCAAGCAGGCCAAACCTATACTTAAGTACTGCAAATGTACAAGTACTTCGCTATGTTCTCCCTCCACGTAAAAAGTGACTAGGTTTTAGAGTACTTTATCGGTACTCGACAGTTTCAGTGTTAGATGAAATTTGGTAAGACTTTAAATTTCAAAGTAGTTTGAGCTTACGTTTGTATCACCTTGACAAGTAACATTATCAGACATGAAAATGATACTATCACCGAATATAGAAGTTAACACGCGTCAGTGTGCTTCGGAATTCACGAGAAATTGCTTACTAAGAGAAGTATATTGTTGTATACACAATAGTGGAGAGAATATTTAAAATGTAGTTAGCAGGCCGATGGGTATTCGTTTAGTTGTACAGGCATAAAAAACATTCCCGCGCGCGTCTTAGTATTAGGTGGTAGGGTTAGGAAGTGTTTTGTTTAAGAGCGCGCGGGAATGTTTTTTATGCCTGTACAACTAAACGAATACCCATCGGCCTGCTAACTACATTTTAAATATTCTCTCCACTATTGTGTATACAACAATATACTTCTCTTAGTAAGCAATTTCTCGTGAATTCCGAAGCACATTGACGCGTGTTAACTTCTATATTCGGTGATAGTATCATTTTCATGTCCGATAATGTTACTTGTCAAGGTGATACAAACGTAAGCTCAAACTACTTTGAAATTTAAAGTCTTACCAAATTTTATCTAACACTGAAACTGTCGAGTACCGATAAAGTACTCTAAAACCTAGTCACTTTTTACGTGGAGGGAGAACATAGCGAAGTACTTGTACATTTGCAGTACTTAAGTATAGGTTTGGCCTGCTTGCGCTATACTTAATGAAGTGATTACCTATTTACACTGCATCTACTTCTATTTCAGAGTTTTTCGCTTTTTCGACCAAACTATACCTGAATACTTACTTTTTAACTAACTGGGAAATCATTACTTCTTGTACTTTAGTAGGACTTTACTGCTACAATGTACTTTTTTCAGTGGATCACTGGTCTTGGTGAGTGTTGTCAGTTTCATCTATATCCTACGAAAAGCAACTTGAGTACTTCACGGGTTCGTATCATCGCAAATAATATATTCTAAACATGTTTAGATAGCGAGGAGTTGTAATTATGGGTGAAAGGGACAAATTTTATCTAAAACTGTAACTGTAAAGTACCGATAAAGTAGTCTAGAGTATTTTTTATGTTTATTCAGCTCAACGAATATCTTCATTTGGCCTGCTTACTACATTTTAAAGATTTTCTACGCTAGAAAAATCGCTGTAACATGATAAGTATATTATAATTAATCTTATCAGCGCAGCATAGTACATTCGAGTAAATTCATTAAATTAGCTTATGTTTATGAAATTATTTGGTTTCCGAATTCTATCTAAAACTGAAACGGACGAGTATCGGTAAAAGCAGTCTTAAACCGTAGACACTTATTACGTGGAGGGAGGCGATAGCGAAGTACTCGTGCATTTTGTACTACTCAAGTATAGGTTTTATCTGCTTGCACTAAACTTAATCAAGTGATTAACTATTTACACTGCATCTACTTCTATTTCAGAGTATTCGGTTTTCAGGTAAACTATACCTGCAATACTTACTTTTTAGCTCACTCGGAAATCATCACGTCTTGTACTTTACTAGAAATTTACTGCTACTAAATGTTGAAATGTACTGTTTTCAGCGGTCTTGATGAGTGGTGCTAGTTTCATCTATATCCTACGACGCATTTTCTCGAGTGGGATGTTATAGGAAGCAAGACGAATCATTGTAAAAGTGTTGAAACTTAATTACATATGTAATTCCATCACTAAAGTTGATCACGCATAGGTACGTGCTACGCTCCCGCAAACAGATTCACGCGAGGTTGGTATAGAACTGCGTTAGTTTTAAAGGTGTTCCATCATGAAATGTGTGATGAAATTTGATGTGTTCCATTGTCATACTGCCCTACACCTGTGAACCAATCTTCAAGTTGCGCATTCAATGTTTAGCTCGGTAATTCCGTTATGAAAGTTGAGTATGCATATAGGTACGTGCTACGCACTCGCAAAAGTCGGTATGGAACTGCGTTAGTTTTAAAGTTGTTCAATCAAGAAATGCGTAACAAAATTTGACATGGTGCATTGTCATAATGTCTTACAACTGCGTACCGAGTTTCAAGGTGGGGAGTCGATTATTAACATGCTAAATCCGTTATTAAAGTTGACTATGTATAGGTACGTGCTACGCTACGGAAAAACAGATTTAGCCAAAAGTCTGTATAGAACTGCGTTGGTTTTAAAGGTGTTACATCATGAAATGTCTGACGAAATTTGGTATGGTGCATTGTTATTATGTCCTACAACCGCGTATCAACGTTCAAGGTGAGAATTTAATGTTTAGCATGCTAATTCTGTTATTAAAATTGACTATGTATGGGTATATGCTATGTTCACGAAAAACAGATATGCGTAAAAGTTGGTATTCGACTGCGATAGTTTCAAAGGTGTTCCATCATTAGATGTGTGATGAACTTTAGCATGGTGAATTGCCATAATGTCCTATAACTACGTATCAAGTTTCGAGTTGGGATTCAATGTTAAGCATGGTAATTCCGTTATTAAATTTGGTTATGTATGGGTAGGCTACGTGCTATGCGCTCCCGCAAAACAGATGTACGCAAAAAGTCGATGTAGAGCCGCGTTAGTTTTAAAGTTGTTCCATCATGAAATGTGTGATGGGATTTGGTATGGTGCATTGTTATAATCTCCTATAACCGCGTACCAACTTTCAAGGTGGGAATTCAATGTTTAACACGGTAATTCTGCTATTAAAATTGACTATGTATAGGTATATGCTATGTTCACGCAAAACAGATATGCGTAAAAGTCGGTATTCGACTGCGTTAGTTTTAAAGGTGTTCCATCATTAGATGTGTGATGAAATTTAGCATGGTGCATTGCCATAATGTCCTACAACTACGTATCAAGTTTCGAGTTGGGATTCAATGTTAAGCATGGTAATTCCGTTGTTAAAGTTGACTATGTATAGGTACGTGCTATACGCCCCCACGCAAAACAGATGTACGCAAAAAGTCGATGTAGAACCGCGTTAGTTTTAAAGTTGTTCCATTATGAAATGCGTGAAGAAATTTGGTATGCTGCATAATCACAATGTCCTACAACTACGTACCAAGTTTCAAGGTGAGGAGTCACATATTAGCATGATAATTCTGTTAATAAATCTGACTATGTATATGTACACGCTACCGAAAACAGATTTAGGCAAAAGTTGCTATAGAACTGCGTTAGTTTTAAAGTTGTTCCATCATGAAATGTGTGATGAAATTTGGTATGCAGCATAATCACAATGCCCTGGAGCTCATTTAGATACGTTTTTCAATTTAGTTATACATTCTAGTTGTTTTGATGTAAGGAAAAATCATTCGATAACTCGATACAGCTACTTTAACACGCGTTGATGTAACTTTCCTCATTTGTATGCATGCATAGCCTACGCGAAATTGGTTACCGAATTTTTCGATTAGTTTATATTCCGTATTTTATTTAAACTAAGTCGATTATTAACATGCTAAATCCGTTATTAAAGTTGACTATGTATAGGTACGTGCTACGCTACGGAAAAACAGATTTAGCCAAAAGTCTGTATAGAACTGCGTTGGTTTTAAAGGTGTTACATCATGAAATGTCTGACGAAATTTGGTATGGTGCATTGCTATTATGTCCTATAACCGCGTATCAACGTTCAAGGTGAGAATTTAATGTTTAGCATGCTAATTCTGTTATTAAAATTGACTATGTATGGGTATATGCTATGTTCACGAAAAACAGATATGCGTAAAAGTTGGTATTCGACTGCGATAGTTTCAAAGGTGTTCCATCATTAGATGTGTGATGAAATTTAGCATGGTGAATTGCCATAATGTCCTATAACTACGTATCAAGTTTCGAGTTGAGATTCAATGTTAAGCATGGTAATTCCGTTATTAAAGTTGGCTATGTATGGGTAGGCTACGTGCTATACGCTCCCACAAAACAGATGTACGCAAAAAGTCGATGTAGAGCCGCGTTAGTTTTAAAGTTGTTCCATCATGAAATGTGTGATGGGATTTGGTATGGTGCATTGTTATAATCTCCTATAACCGCGTACCAACTTTCAAGGTGGAAATTCAATGTTTAACACGGTAATTCTGCTATTAAAATTGACTATGTATAGGTATATGCTATGTTCACGCAAAACAGATATGCGTAAAAGTCGGTATTCGACTGCGTTAGTTTTAAAGGTGTTCCATCATTAGATGTGTGATGAAATTTAGCATGGTGCATTGCCATAATGTTCTACAACTACGTATCAAGTTTCGAGTTGGGATTCAATGTTAAGCATGGTAATTCCGTTGTTAAAGTTGACTATGTATAGGTACGTGCTATACGCCCCCACGCAAAACAGATGTACGCAAAAAGTCGATGTAGAACCGCGTTAGTTTTAAAGTTGTTCCATTATGAAATGCGTGAGGAAATTTGGTATGCTGCATTATCACAATTCCTACAACTACGTACCAAGTTTCAAGGTGAGGAGTCACATATTAGCATGAGCCGTCGAGTTCGTACATGATAAAATTCCTGGTCAAGGAATATGCTTCGGATATAATTTCATCCTTTTCTTCAGTGATCGAAGGTGCTGATACTCGTGATAATTCCATGGTTTGAGGAGAATAGCGAGTCAAAGCTTATTTCGAGATCTAAGCTACTTTGAAAATGAGGATCCTAGGATTTGCTTAATTTTCATCTATATCGTACAATGCGTTTTCGCGTTCCAGAATGACTTATGTCAATGAAAAATAGCAAAAATGGTCTCTCAACCATTGATCATGGTTTTGTTTTTAAAAGATGCCGCGATGTCGGTATAATATTTTCTAAAACTCAAACTTGGACGAAACCATGAATGTGTAGGACTTATGATTAACATATATTGTGCGCAGACAACTTTGTTACAAGAACTATGATATTCCTGTACTTGCACGAATTACAAATGCGGTATTGTAAATTAGTATATAGCCTACTACACAAAATCCAGAGTCTAAAAGTTTTTATTACAGTTGAGAAAAAAGTATTCGATACGCTATATTTGAATCTAAAAATTGAGTGACTTCGCTCCTACAGCAAACGCAGCTTACATTACGGCGGTACTGAACATCGAGTAATAAGCGGGACTAGGCAGGCTACCCTTAATACGAATTTGCATTTTGCTGCTACAATCTATGCTATAGTTGAGCGACTTTGATACGACCTCGGCACACTTCTTTGATATAGCTGCGCAGAGATGTAGCCTTGAACGCAAGCGTCTGGGACAAATGTGATGTCAGTGATCTGAAATGTTATAGCCCGCAGTGGCATACCGTTTTAGGAGATAAATTATAGCATAGACATAGGTTTATCTATAGATTTAATTCACTGTCGGAAAAGCATCAGTGCACTAGCTATTAAAATCACATATCTAAAAGCAGCAGCTTATGGACTTGTAAAATCGGCATAATGCAAATCACATATCTAAAAGCAGCAGCTTATGGGCTAGTGGCTTCATATTATCATCATCTAGCAAGAAACAGGAATTTGTATTGAGTGACTTCGCTCCTACAGCAAACGCAACTTACATTACGGCGTTACTATACATCGAGTAATAAGCGGGACTAGGCAGGCTACCCTTAATACGAATTTGCATTTTGCTGGTACAATCTATGCTATAGTTGAGCGACTTTGATACGACCTCGGCACACTTCTTTGATATAGCTGCGCAAAGATGTAGCCTTGAACGCAAGCGTCTGGAACAGATGTGATGTCAGTGATCTGAAATGTTATAGCCCGCAGTGGCATAGCGTTTTAGGAGATAAATTATAGTATAGACATAGGTTTAGCTATAGATTTAATTCACTATCGGAAAAGCATCAGTGCACTAACTATTAAAATCACATATCTAAAAGCAGCAGCTTATGGACTTGTAAAATCGGCATAATGCAAATCACATATCTAAAAGCAGCAGCTTATGGAGTAGTGGCTTCATATTATCATCATCTAGCAAGAGCCAGGAATTTGTATTGAGTGACTTCGTTCCTATAGCCCCGGCAAACGCAGCTTACATTAATACGGCGTTACTGAACATTGAGTAATAAGCGAAGCTAGCCAGGCTACACTTAATACGAATTTGCATTTTGCGGGCACAATCTATGCTATAGTTGAGCGACTTTGATACGACCTCGGCACACTTCTTTGATATAGCTGCGCAAAGATGTAGCCTTGAACGCTACCGTCTGGAACAGATGTGATGTCAGTGATCTGAAATGTTATAGCCCGCAGTGGCATAGCGTTTTAGGAGATAAATTATAGCATAGACATAGGTTTAGCTATAGATTTAATTCACTATCGGAAAAGCATCAGTGCACTAGCTATTAAAATCACATATCTAAAAGCAGCAGCTTATGGACTTGTAAAATCGGCATAATCTCAGTAGTTAGATGCTTGCTACAACTCGCAATTTATCAACTTTAGGTCGCGAGTAAAGCAAGAATTCATAGACTAACATCCATCTCAAATCCGAAGTGCATACCCGCGTAATTATAACCAAATTTAGTGCGAATCTATACGGAAATGTAGCCTAAATCACCTGCGTCATTAGCTGAAGTGCATAGCGCGATAGTTGTGATAAATGCGAAATTTTCCGAGCGTAAATTGCGTATATGCGATGTCGGCGTTTTGATCTGAAATGAAATGAGCGAATTTAAATATAGGTGATAAACTATTGCTCTAGCTAATTATTATAACCACACCGAGATTCGAGTAATAAGCGAGCCTAGATAGTCTACCTTTAACAGAAAACTTGCGTATACATTCGAATTTGTGCGACTTCGGCTATATTGCCGGTTAACATTATAGCCACGCGCAGGACTCACCATTACGTTAGCTATTGGAGAAATCTCAACGTAAATCAATCTGCGTTCACAATTCGCGTAAGCTAATGCTGCATCGAGAAATTATAGCTAAATTGAGTTTAAATTGACACGAAAATACATTGGTCTTACCTCAGCTGCGATGCCTGCGTCCCTGCGCACATGGCAATACTTGTAATAGAAATGTGAAGTTTTCAGAATGCGAATTGCTTTACGTCGGAACTAAACATTCTAATTCGTAACGCCAGCGCGGCGTTTTCTTGGAAACGCAACTATATTTAGAATGTTCTAATTCCCATTATCGATGTGATCCGACTTTTTGGAATCGCAACTATATTTAGAATGTTCTAATTCATATTGTCGATGTGATCCGACTTCTTGGAATCGTAAGCAACTATATTCGTGCCGCATTTACACGCGTCAATTTCTTGGAATAGTATTCGGCAATATGCGCGGTGCATGAGCTTTGCGTGATCGTAGGCCTTTATGGTTGCGATATCTGTATTATTAAGTTGCATTTGCAGAATTCCCCGAAATCATTGACTAATTAATGATGACACAGCTGTTATAGTCTTACATTTATGTGTAATAACTCGAAAAAGGTGTTGTCTCGGAATTTAAGAGAGAATCGGCGGTTATATTCTCAAAACAGCTCAATACGGGTAGTTTGCTCAATAGCCCGGTGGTGAGCGACGTGACATTATACCCATCCAAGCCAGGTTCGATTCTAGCTAAGGTAAGTTTTGGCGTGGTAATGAGTGTTATAGGTGCAGCAATCGACATCGCGCTGGTTGATGCGGCGCTGTGCACAATATAGATGCGGCAATCAATGCGGAGATGATGTGGCAATGGATGATGTGGCACTATAGGTGTGACGCTTGATGATGTGACACAGATGAATGTGGTATGTGATGTACCAATGGGTGGATGATGTGGCAATAGGTGTGCTATAGGTGCGGCAATGGGGGGATGATGTGGCAATAGGCGTCCCGTAGGTGCGGCAATGGGCGGATGATGTGGCAATGTAGGTGTGGCAATTAAGGCGACGTGGCCTTCTGGGATTGGCGGGCAATAAACGATTCCCATAACACTACTAATGCGGCCCGTTATACACGGGAAGTTGAGAACCCCTGGAGTAGAGGTAGAGATGATTGAAAATGAAGAATCGAAATTACAGAAATTATGCTGTGATTCACAAGTGTAATTTTAGTCCAGTGGTGCATTCAAGGCCTTCCGAAGAACATGCAGAGTACTCAATAACGTGATCTTTTGGATCATGTCGAACCGAACGTTACCCGGAATTTGTAGGATATGTCCCATGAGTCTTTTGCTTACGACCCCTCTAGCGCCAATGACTATCGGTACAATGTGTATTTTGCATAGCCACATTTTCTCACATTCCATTTTGAGATCTGCGTATTTGGATTGCTTTTCAGATTTTTGTTGTTGTTGTATGTTGTGATCAGCTCGGACATCTAGTTTAGTGAATAAGCATCATCATCATTATTGGTTCATTAGCAATTTAATCAGTTCAATACACCAAAAAAATGCGATACAATGAAAAGACAGGAAGATATCGAAGCGACTTGGAGTTGTCTATGGAATCAGACACCAACCTTGGCCTAGGCGATGTAAAGAGGAGGCATGCACACTAGGGTTATTCAGAATTGACCGACTTTTAAAAAGTCTAGGTTTTCAGTCCGTTTCCCAAGGTATTCAGTCCGTTTCCCATGCCTTATACCTTAAAAACAAATTCTGGCTTCTTTTTGTTGTAATTGTAATTGTAACCCAAAAAAATCTTCGGAATTAGCGCAGCATTAGTGATTATAGTATTGTAGCAGTATTGCATTATTCGATCTAATGGACCTGATACTCTTTCCTGTCTACTGGGATAGAAAACAAAGCTTGTAAATGTATTTTCCAGTGACTGTGTAAAACAGCCAACTGTTTGCTCTGAATTTTATGTTATTTCCTGAGATAGCAATATACTGGTTTAGGAATAATTATCATCCAGAACCAATAACTGGATCCAAGCCGGCTATTCTTGGGCAAGTTGTGCAATATGTGTTTAACCCAAGAGAACTGAAATGTTTCCAACTACGGTATCCTTTGTTGCTTGACTGATTAGCTCTAGTGCGAAATGTCTGGAAAAGAAGAAAGCTGGTATCTATACTGCAATAGTATCCTATCAAAGAAGACTAGAAGAGAACGATCGCAGACAGATCATTGGAGGAGGCCATTACGGTATCGAAGCTGCCTACTCTGAGCCAAGTTCTGCAGCAATGTGTGCCACACACGAGAGCATCTACGAAATATGAACCACGGCGCAGTAGATGAAGTAAAAGGTTTTTAGTTACTGGCTAGCATAAAGACCATCACGAAAATCAATTGTCATCTAGTGCAATAGTATCAAAGAAAACTAGAAGATCACAGTAGCAGACACAACATTTCCTAGTTGGGCCATTTGAGGAAACATTACGGGATCGAAGCTGCCTACTCTTAGGAAAGTTATGCAGTATGTGTTACACCTACAGAGAGCATTCATATGCGAAAAATGAACCAGTAACGTTACACATACAGGACGTAGGAGATGAAGTAATAGGGTTTTGGTTCCTGGCGGCCACAAAGACCATCACACGAGTCAATGCCATTGAAATATTAGAGACGGTGTGAAAACAGAAAACAAATGGCTGTCACTAAAGGAATCTGAGAACAGCAATAGGCATCAGGAAATCAAACCGACTTTGAAGACAAGCTGAGTAAGCTATAGGCATAAGAGCGACAGTTGAAGAAAGTAGGCTACAATTCTTTCCGAATACATAAAATTTTATCATGATCAAAGGGGTCCGTGATTAGCAATGATTGGTGACAAAGATACATTGTTGAAAGTGAAAATCATGGAACAAAAGATGCGTGGTGCGAGAGATGCTGGTGCACCAGAATCAAGTAGCGAAGGTGAATTTACAAAGATCTCGTCTATTTCGTCGCAGAAAGCTGACACCACAGCTGTGATTTCGAGGTGGCGCAGTCGACATCTGTTCATTCCTTTAAATTTGAGACTATGCAAGCGCCTGTAAACCTATTCTACGACAAAGACCCATGCCAGGTTTTTAATCGCTTGAAAGTGAATGATGATGCTGCTAGCCTGCTACCATGATAGCTGCAGCACTGAATAAAGCTTACGATGATGGCCCTAACGACTTTCACCTTTCAAGATCTGGAACCTATCGACGACGCATGGTAAATCGTTTTAGAATTTCTGAGTCTATTTTGGAAGAAATACCAAACGATCTAACAAAGCACATTGCATTGCGCTGTGATGGAAAGCTCACTAGGAGTCCTTTAGGAGAGCAATTTGAGGCCTTGGCAGTGCTGCCATCGTCTGCGAATTCCAACGCATTTGTGAATAGCAAACATCTTAGCAGTCGAATTCTGGAGAGTGCTACAGGAAGAGTACAGGCTGATCCGTCATTTGAACCGCTGGAACTTTATAATTCTACAAAAAATGTCAGAGCTCGTGTTTGACACAACATCCTCAAAAAATGGAAGAAATAAAGGTGCGGTTCTGTTACTTGAAGAATTGATGAACAGGAAAGTTTTCTACGTTGCCTGTCGCCATCATATTCATGAACTAGTCTTCCGGGAGGTCTAGAAGTGAAGTGTGTGTTTGGATCGGTGACCACAGGCCCTGAACATACATATTTTAATACCTTCAAAGAAGTGGAAGGATATTGATACATTAAGAAGCTCTAAAACACTTCAGTTTAATGAAAGCAGATGGTTGGCGATGAAAGCTGTTGAAGCAAAGCAAGAAATCATTCCACTGATAAAGCCATATAATGGAAAGCAGAAAGAAGTCTTGATGAGAGATGACTACAGAGAATGTGCAACAGGCGCCTTGGCAATTTAAGATGAACAATATGTTGATAATAGTTTTCGCAAGCATGGTGCTACTTAATGCCACTGGAAGGATGCGTCAAGTCCTGTACTGTCAACAAATGTTCATGTGGAGTGAGCGAATGAGCTATTCTGAAGAGTTCATAAGAAAGTTGGTACTAATAAATACATTCATTGCACTGTTGTATGTCCCAGCTTGGTTGAAAACTGGTATTGCATGTGACGCACAGTGTAATGATCTCAAATTCCTTCATGGCATGACAGACTTTTCATCACACGATTTCACAGTTGCTGATGTGGCATATAAAAAGATGCGAAAACATCATTGGAATCTCAACGAGGAAACGGTGGTATTAACAATGTTCTCGACTAAACCAAGGATTCCTGACAACGTTATGGAAACGATTGCAGCAAATGCCGATCCTTGAACAGCTTCGCAGAGGTATAACTGTGACTCTAATCTCTGACCCTGTCTCTGAGTAAATGAGGCCGGAATCATAGTTTCTATTCGACGCTATACGTGTCGAACATGATTGGTTGAGTCTTCCAGTTTCGGAATGGCATACTGGTCCGCATTTTGTGACTGCTCAAAAATTTGTGAGTGATGTAGAAGTAGTTGGTGTGGAAGATCATGGGAACAGATATGCCGATTTCTCAAAAGCAACAATTTCATCCACCTGATTTAAGTAGTATTTGCCAAGTCGATCTATTTCTTTGTGTTAATGTTTCGTTTCCTTTGAACAATGTGATGTTTATTAGGGATGGTGTGAACGCGAGGTTCACGTTCGCGTTCTGTGTGTGAACCTCAGAAATTTAGAGGTTCACGTTCACAAACGAACCTTGGTAGGTTCTGCACTGTGAACCTTTTTCATATATTACAATTTTCTCCCCATTATGACATCTCTGGTTGAAATTTATTGCATTTCAACTGCGGGCCACTCTATGCACGGCGCTGGCAGCATAAATAAATTAAGGGGGCACTTCTCTTTAAAAGTGATTTTTTTAGGTGTTCACGTTTGTAGTCATAAATTCCCAAAGGTAGATGCGAGCCCCATGATTCATACATTGCTGGAAAGGGCAGGAAATTTCCTTTCCAAATATGGTCTTCATGTTGTACCATGAGCATGTACCCCATCGGTACACTTACTCAAAAAAACATGAAAATATTGAACACGCGTATTAAAAATCCTAAAAACTCAAAAGTCTGTCAAGATTTTCCTTCAAATATTGTTGTAGTAATAGTACAGGTGTATACCTACAAAATAATGGAGGGATTTTCAAAAAAAGGTTTTCTAACAAAATTTATTAAATATTTGTCAGCGAACCCTAAATTTTCATTTTTTTCAAGATTCTTTCCCCTGTAAAAATTTTTCTGGACAAAATTTTGAGAAAACGCTCCATTATTTTATTATACGTACCCTAACCATCATTTGTGCAAGATGAATCGGACAAGCAGGTGCCGAGCAGATACAATTTTTGTGCAGAAAAAGTATATTTTGAGAAAAACGCGTTTAAAAAATCAAAACTACAATAACTTCGAAAAACAAGGATATGAACACTGATCATGACATCAATGGCCACATTAGTTGATTTGCATCACACATTGAACCATATATAACACAACCTGAGCATTAATAGCCGCCAGGCACATAGTCTGATGTGTCTAAGGACTCTTGAACTCTTTAAATTTTTCACAGCGAGAGAGCGTCGAGATGCAGTCTGTCTTTTTTTTCGCTTCAAACCAGTTCCATTTTTGTGAACGTGTTCTCTGGCAAGTTTAGGCTTTCAAGAACACTCAAGTATACACTGCATCCAATATTCCAGTTCAGTACGGATATAGCTACAGCACGTTTTACTGCCATAGTTCATAAGTACCTTTTCTTCAGGCACCTTGGCCCTATGGTCGCAACGAATGACTCATTTTGGGTTTTGGTGAATCCACCAATGCATCTTTCCATTTCAAAGATTCTTCTAAAACTCTAAATTTCCTTGATCGATTCATTCTAGGCATATTGATAGCTAGAAATGAAAACCAATCCAAAACAGTTATCAAAAAATAATACATACTACCCAATATTGTCAGTCAGCAGTCAATGAATAAAAAAAGATGAAATAGGACAACACACAACCCCCATCTGGACAAACAATAAATACTACCCAATATTGTCAGTTATCAGTCAACAAATCAAAAAAGAAATGAAAAAACAGCCTCAACTCGCCTGCTTACTGAATCTGGGAAGCAGCCAAGTTTATGAAGGCAGACTGGCTAGAACTATACTAGAACACTCATTTCGAGCTCTACAGCATAGATTTCACCAGATGGCGCTATTTCCCCCAGCAAAGGCGAATGTTGGATTAGAATGAACACGACTGCAGCAAAAATTGGGCTGTAATTCTTTTTTTTTATAAAATGGTCCCCAAAAGAAACTAGTTTTGGATAAGAAGGAGTTGGAATATCATAAAAATAATGACATATTTGGAAAGAGCGTGAAATTTCCGTTCTAGATCGATGAAGAAAAAAAAAACACAAAAAATTATTTCTAAAGAGAAGTGCCCCCTTAACACTAAACGAGCATGCACCTTGACAATCTCAAATTTTTTTCGTGCTTCGTTACAAAAGCTTTCTCGAAATATCCAGCTTTTCGCTTGTGAAGAGGCCTGTTTAGTGACTCTGCTGTGAGCTTGACCCGTAATGACACAACTTCAACAACACTAATACGTGTAGTCGACGAATGATGCTCATTCAACCAATCAATTGAATTGATATCGTTGTCTGATGTAAAAATCTAGCAGGTGTACGCGATCAATCTTGACTTCATATGTTTATTGTATGATAAAAACAAAATCCGTGCGATTGGGGTGTTGGCTACTGCTGGATAACGTGTTAATGGGTAATATCGGAAGTAAGTATAGAAACCCGTTTTACACTCTGCTTAATATCAACATCGCAATACTCACATGCCGAATACATTGTCCGGTCTGGCCTGGACAGCTAAGGCGTAAGCTTATATCCACTTGCAAGTCCTCGTCGAAATTTTTAGCAAAGCGTCGAAAGATATTGATTTTATGGGATTATTATATCATTTGATTGCCCCGGTTGATACGTCTGGCGACGTTTAAACGTTATTATGGACTTCAGCATTGTGGCATTGTGTGGCCCAAGTACTCGCTAGATATCGTGTACATTAATATAAGCTGCCACTTCACTGAAATGTAGGGATGTCATTAGCAATGTGACGTCACGTGACGTCATGAGGTTCACGTTCGCGTTCACACAGAACCTTTCAAAAAGGTTCGCGTTCACACGAACCTGAACCTTTCAGAGGTTCACACCATCCCTAATGTTTATAATGTGGCTGTGAGTGACTGATACATTTACAGTTGTATTCTTGCACATGGTGATCCCGGAAATTGATGAAAAATCTCGGGTAGGGTTGAGGAGTGTAGGATATGTGATCCAACGAAATGACTATCAGTCTTAGGCAGTTTTGAGGAGTTCTAAGGGAGTGTGGGACATGAAAATGATGTCCTGAACTGAAAATATGGGCGTTTACAAGCAAAAGCACTAATAGAATGCAATTTTCTACGCGATTTCGGTATATATTGATTGCTGTGCTACTGTACGTCTATAAATGGTAAACAGACATGGGTTGATTACTTCATGAATGTAATCGATTGCGATTACGATTACTTCTGAACCACGCGATTACGATTACAGCAAAATCCTCAAGTAGTCACGATTACATTTATTTTGCTTATTAAATGTTATCTTAGGAAGACAGCAATGCGATGAAAAGGCCTCATGAGAGAAGGTCTTTCTTTTTAAATGAGATGTCATAGCGTCATTTCCTGTATATGACATATTATACCCTTGCATGATTGACAGAAATCTTCATTTCGGTGCCGGTCAATACCGCGCCGCGACACACCAAGACATGCTACCTTGGCCGAAACATTGTGCATTTTTCCGTTGTCCATAGCCGCGCTGGATGGTCGCGACGAATACACTGTAAATATTTTTGTGTCTTCAAAAGCATAAAAGATATCGCGTTTCATGTTCAAAAAGATATCACAATAAAATGTGCTTGATGCTGTGCATAATATGATTTATGAATTATGTGCTATATATATTTAGTGCTTTATGATTTAGGCGCTATCTGGGCTGCGCTACGGCTTGATATGGATTACTAAATAATCTGGCGTACATGTCAGCAGCTGTGCTGTCCTCGAAATGATACTAGAATAGCCTGGCGTACTCAACGACTTACCATGTTCGAAACCAGCATTATATGAACATCTTATTATAAACGAAACAAGTGATGCGCATGCTTTTAGGCAATCAGGTTCTCAAAAAATGCACTCAAGACATTGAACGAAATATATAAATCTTGCAAATATACCTGAATGTACAGCATAGAGGCCAAGATCAAAGTACAAACTTGTAAACTAAAGGGGTAAGCAGCACTGAAATATTTGACAATACTTCCACTATATATGCCATGTCAAGTCGAGCCAGACGTAGAACTTCATCAAGCAAGAGGTGCAAAAAGTTATAGTACTTACTGATATTTAGATGTCATGGTAAAAGTGGGAACACGTATAACCAAAAGATAAGGGACACCGAACTATCAAGTTGCTGGGATACTTTTAATAATGGCTTGTACAAGTCAGCAGTAGTACTTCGATAAGTACGGGGTGGTGCAAAGTCGAAAGCAGTATTGACTGCCTTCACAGTTAGATGCCAAGCTAAAAGTAGGAACTTGCATAACGAAAAGATAAGCGACACTAAACTATTCAAAGGCATTACTGGAATATTTGCAACATCATATTACTTACTCATTATATGACAAGACAAGAGTAGAATTGCCAACTTCAAATACGAAAGGACCAACGACTGATTGTAAAACCTAATGCATGCTAACAAAGGTCTTCTGCTACAGCAGACTGTTCGAATTTGTGAAAAAAAAATTAGACAGTGGTGGATACATTCTGATTATTCGTATCGCCGACTACGACATACTGCACGAACTCCACGAGCTGGAATTCTTTGGGCTAAGACAGGTCCCAATATAGATATATCGACTTTCAATTAAATAAAAGGGCAAAAGAACATAAAGATAATCAGTTCTGGGCCCTTGTTAAGCGCCTCCAGCGTGGGCGGTCGTGGGTGTCTTCGAGCGATAACCCGCGTTGCGCTAGCTCGGTCTCTATTGTCGAGGGCCATGTGGTTCTATTCCAGCCACCTCTGCGCCATGGCTCCATCGAAATGTGGTTGATGATGGCGGTAACTGGTTGATCGTCTTGATGGCGCACTAGATGACCGATTAAGCGGAAGCGTCGTTCAGCAGCCAGCAAACGGCACGGGACCGTTTTTGTGAGTTTGCGCAGTGCATTGGTGGATGTGTGCTCCGGGTGGTGGATGCCGAGTGCGTAGCGGAGGAGTACATCGTAGTTCGCGTTGAGCGTCTTAGCCAGCTTTTCTGTCAGCGTGAGTGATTCTATTCCGTAAAGAAGAACCTGCTCGACAGTGGCACGGAAAATGCGGGTCTTGAGCTGAGGTGAGGCACTTGAGTGGAAGAGGCAATGTAGCCGTCTTGCCGCGCCCCAGGCCTTTGCTCGTTTGGCCATCAGCCAGAATCTATCCCTGTATCTTTCCATTTCCATGCTTTGAAACCACCAAATGTGGAGTTTCGGATGTTTTGCTGTTGATGTGAATGTCATGGGCCTGAAATGTAGGTAAATTTTTTACTGTAACTGCTCCAGACCATTTCGAGGGCCACGGGTTTACCGTCCCTGGTCTGCACAATCATCGGTGTTAACAGAAGGTGCTACAAAACTCATTGACATTACAACAATAATGCTCACAATAAAAACCTTCTCAACTTCATCATAGTTATGAAGCTTATTTTCGCATTATTTTCAAATCATACATTCGTTATAAACTGAAAGATATATTAATCTTATAAACAAGTACCTGTTGTACTGATAACGCAGATATTGCCGTCTTCTTTTTCGAGTTTATTCTCAGATCGGTAACTTGTGATTGTAATTGTTGCAGCTTCACTTCATCAGTATTGGACTGAAAACATTGAATAATTGAGGGGTTATTATCAATCAAATTCAATTCAGAATGGAATTGTGAGTCCGCATTTACCTCAAATATCTTATCCAATATGAGCATCATTCTTTCGTAGTTTGTTCTGATCTCATTAACCGTGGTTGGTGCGATCAAATTCCAGTTATCTTCCCTTACCTGTAAGAGAATGTATGTGTCTGAAAGAATGATTAAAATATGATCAGATCTATGAATATATTCATACAACGGGGTTGTAATGACTCGAATCATGACTCGATTCGAGTCGGACTCGAGTCACGATTTTCTGATGACTAGACTTGACTCGAGTCAATATGTGTATCGACTCGACTTGGACTTGAGTCGTTACGCATGACTCGAACCAAGTCATATGACTCGAGACTCAGACGGCCAAGAGCGACGTTTCCATGTAATCTCTAGAGTAGTAAAGTATAACCACCCTATTGGGAGTTCATCTATTGGTACTGGTACTTGAAAATGTAACCAGATAGATACCAGTGTTGGGATCAAGTCACTACCTTCGAGTCACGAATCATTGCACATTTTGACTCGAGTCAAGTCAAGTCAATCGATTTTCAAAGGTGACTCGAGTTAAGTCAAGGCACTTGATTTTTGGCGGTGCCTCGACTCAAGTCACATTTCAAGTCAAGTCGCCTTTTCGAAGTATGAGGCATGATTAAATCATAGCATTTTGCTAGCTGTCTGAAATACAGATTGAGTGGTCATTGATTCTGAACCGATGAACGAATATCAAGTTAAATATGCACGCAAGAAGGCGCTGTATCGCTCGCATATACGCAAAACTGTTAAACCTTGCAAGTAATTGCATAGCCTAGTTACCAGCCAAAATAAAGAATAGAGAAACGAATTGCTAGCTGTCTGAAATACTGATTGCGTGATCATTAGGGTAAGTTTTTTGCACTGAAATCGCGAGAAAATTGATCTAAATTTTGACAAAAGTTGCAGTAAAAAGTTGCATTTATAATTTTGGATGAATTAATAGGGTATGAGATACTTGAATGGTTCCGTTATACAACCTAGTTTCTGCCGAACTGTCAAGTTTATTACTTTGCCATTTAACGGGCATTTGGGCAAGCCAAAAATTCTGGTGAGACCGGGAAAAATTACATTTTATCCAGGGACGCAGCAAGAAAATTGCGCAATGCGGGAATATTTTCCCCCAAAAAGCGAAAGAGCATAGCGATAACCCTCCGTCTAAAAGAAGTCAAATACCACACCCTAAATCCCTTAGGTCTGCAAACTTGACCCAAGGCGTTGCCACACTCTTAGCGACTTCAACAAAATCAATAGCCTGTATAAGGCGACTCGGTGAAAGTGAAATTTTCGGCGGTAAACTATCTCAAATTTAGGCAACATGAATTAATGAGGCGATCAATTTACATAATGTTGGACGCGGTCGTGCTTGGCAGGGGTAGCTAAACTTCTTGCTTGCAAGCCATTGTGTCATAGATAACATTGAGATGCAGATAAACCATTATATAGCACTTTGTTGTGTGAACCAAAGAGAATAGAACCATACTAGAAATTGTTTATAGCATTTGTAAAGCATTTTTAAAGCACTCCTTTCCATTTTTCTCATTATTTGATCAAAGCTGCAGTGAAAATTGGTATGAAAACGAGAGAAAAGTTGCAATATAAAATCCCCCCAAACATTATCTAGGAAGCTGTCGGAATCTATAAAAAAAACTTGCACTAGTGATCATTGATTCCGAACAGATGAACGAATATATAGAGTTGAATATACCGGCAAGAAGGCGCTGCATCGCTCACATAAACGTACAACTGTTGAACTACGTAGATAATTGCATAGCCTCAGTTTATATAGTTAACAGCCAAAATAGAGAAACGAATTGATAAGATGCAATACATTACCCATTTACAAATTGATATCATACAATTCGAGCCTGCGCCAACGGTTGAGGACGATATAAACTATATTCGAATTCAATTTCAATAAAACAAGAGGTTTGGTTAAGGTTAAGAACAGAGAACGGAAATAGACATTTGCTATTAAATTACTTTACTATACTAGCTTACGACAACGTAAGCTGTAAGCTTCGATCACTTCGTTTGCGATCAATTTATTTGTGAGAGAACAATGGAGGCTCAGTAGAACGCACGGTCATTGACCGATTGGTCGCTGTCACGGTTTACACCAGCGTTTCGTGAACAATCCGAACGTATGCAAGATACAGGGATTTTTATCGACACCGATTACTTGATGACTTGAAATTGACTCGTGAATTTTGCTCCGAGTCACAAGTCAATCCACATTTCTGATGCGCCGAGTCAAGTCAAGTCAAGTCATTTTAGCGAAGTGACTCGAGTCAAGTCAAGTCGCACGAAAAAGGTGACTCGAGTCAAGTCATGACTCGAGCCATCCCAACACTGACACATACAGTTAAGAAACAGCCTTGGCACATAATCTCTATAACAAAGCAATAAGAAGTTGTCATAATTGCATGCATACTCACTAGTTTGATGTCACCCACGGTAGGGAACGTTCTAAGAAATCTCTTTCTTCGTTAGCTGAGAACGCCGGAGTCCGTATTGATGCTTGAATAGAGACGCCTTTGTGCCAATTGCGGTCTACATAAGCTGTACGAGTGTACGTGACTTGAGCGCTTGTTGAACTTTGAAGCTGAATACCGGCAAAGGCATCGGAGAAATGAGTTCGGGGTCTTTGGGACTGCATGACGGCTGCAATATTGATGGAAATATAAGATAGAATCTTACTAGAATTATGCGGATAAACACCATAACATCCACATGGAGATCTACATTGGTTGCTCCGGCATCTCCCCGAGATGGGAGCTGCAGACGCAGACAGTTTAGCTCAATTCATAGCAAAATGTTACAAAATAATGATTACCGGCATTTGCGTGGCTGAAGGTCCTATATTCTTCCGAACTGATGGCTCTATGGCTAGGGGGGTATCTCACTGCGCGAGTGATTCTACATCAATACGGAGCGACTCATCCACAGGCAAGGTGGTGTCCGACTCTGCGAGTGACGCTGATTCACCGCACGAATTGTTTGGGTCTGCGACTGAGGATGATTCATGGCGTGTATTGTCTGGACTAGCTAGCTTCTCCCATGACTGTAACAACAAGATTTAGTTGCATGAACAGAGCTTTCATAGTTAATTAGCTCATACTTCTTGCAGTCTCAACAGACGCCAGACGGTACGTCATTTGTTACGTCATTTGCCAAAGGTCTTTATCACGAAGCTTGGTGAAAATATCCGAATCTATGTCATTCTCCAATACATGAAATAATTTTGAACATAACATTAATTGACAGAGCTTGCATGTATAAATCTGACTTGACGTTTCAGCAAATGTTTTGTAAGCCGATCTGAACTCCCAACAAAGGGGCGCAACCAATAACAAGACTGTCCGTTAGACATTTATCAAAAGTACACGCTAATAATAACCCAAGCTGCAAAATAACCATTCTAATAGATCACAATTGGCACCATGCACAGCATTCAACCAACTCCACACAAGATGTACTGATCAGTGGCGGCTCGTCCTATAGGGCAACTGGGGCATTGCCCCACCTAAAATTCTGTTCAATAACAATTTAACCATTTATAGACGCACAGCGCTCAATATATATCGAGATCACAGCGAAACCCGCGTTCTTCTTGTGCTTTCGCTTGCAAATGCCCATACATAGCGAAGTCTCCGCGAAAATCGAATTCTCTTCTGTGTTTTCGCTTTGTGAATGCCTAGCCGGGGCTTGCCCCGGTAGCGCTCATAACAAGCTTTCACTATCTATTCTCTCAAAGCTGCGCACAATTAAGAAACGTTGCTTTACTCTCTCCTATTCGTAAAATGGCCGAGCAACCGGGGCAAATATGCTTGCTCGCCCCTAAGGTGTGATGTAACAATCGTATCTATATCTGAACTCGGATACCGTGATATGCGTTGAGTCGACCGTTGCTGGTACAGGTCGATTTTGATGGTGTTTCACACCATGATAATTCTTGAAACTTGGTATGTCATGTCGTGATGGTGGTATTTAACACTGTCCTAAGTTTCAGGGTTTCTACTCAAAGTTTAGGGTAGTAATTCCGTTTCCAAAGTCGAGTGTGTGCTGATCGGTCATGTATCGCAAACATATTTCACGCAAAGCCGGTATTGGTCTCCATTGATTTTAACGATGCTCCTCAGCTAGATCCGTCATGAACTTTTACATGGTATGTCTTGATTTTAGTATCGAACGCTGTGCCAAGTCTCAAGGTTGACACTCAATGATTATGGTAGCAATTTCGTTATTAAGTTCGAGTATGGTAGAGATGTGCGCTGATCTGACACTTAGCCTACCTAACGCATTGCGGATTTCACGCAAAAGCCGGTGTATCTGTGTTCCATACTGAGATAGGTGATGAGATGATGATATCATGAAACAGTTTACTAACATCCTCGGTTTGCATTCAAATATTTAGTTTTATTTTATATTCTCCAATGTCAATTTCACAGTGGAATGGTGGCCTTCGGGCCATTTGCTCACAATTACAACCCCTGTCAAGCGCGATAGCTGTTTCGTTTTCGATGGCGGCTAACAGCTGATCGCTTGATCAGCCGATTCCTCAGTAAATATTACGCAAAATTCGGCGTTGATCTGCTCGTATTAATTTTGACAGTGTACCATACCGAAAACGGTCATGAGGCTATACTTCTCGATGATTTCATGTAACAGTGTACCAAGTTTTCGGCTTTCATCCACGTATTTATTCGGTAATATATTTTCCGAAGGCGATTTTGCAGCAGACATATAGACACTATAGACCGTAAGCCGTATGTGTCGTGTGACAGTCTCCAGCCTCAAGGCCAGAATCTCCCAAGCTGTACCGGGACCGAATTTCCGAGGCTGCTATCCGTAGTTCTTCAGAATGATGTTTTGGATTCAATATGACATTTCCTTGTCCAATCTATGAGATAACAATTGCGTATGTGTCCGAACTCGTTGACCTTTCCAGTTAGGCATACGCAATCTCTCGATTTATAGTCATTTCCATTTCTGCAGATAAGTAGTCAGGTCAAGTGCGAACATGAATCGTGTTGAATCTTTGCTCCGTACGCCGTTTAGCCAGCTGCCTTTAGAGCAAAAATTAGAGGTAAAGCGACTAGGTCCGTATCAGCCTAGAAATTGCCCATTGATCCAATCGTACGCCGGAGGAAAGCGCACTCGTGCCTTTTCTTCAGCGCATTTCGATAAAAATGAATGGCTTACTTATGGCGAGGATAAAAACGATATGTGCTCGCATTTCAATTTAACACAATGCTTTGATTCCTGCTTGAATGATGGCAGGCAGACTCGTAATTAATCTTCCATGGATAACAGCTGGCTTTTTATAATGTTTTACGTTTATGGGTGCCACCGCTTTGATTGCCTATCCCCTGGTCGTAACGCATCAGGATCGTGTACCAAACACTGTCGGACGAGGGCAAATCGATTTGACTCGCTTTCGGGACGAGAATCCATATACAAATCGGGTCGGAGGCGCTGCAGCACTTTACAGAATTGCTGAGCATGGAACGATTAAAACACAACAAGGTGTCATGCGAATGCTCTTTGTAGGCAGTTGGTCTGTGTATTTTTGGTATAGTCTTACTCGGCGCTTGCGTAATCTCTACCACGAAATCATAACGCATGCTACTAAGGATAACCTGATGATTGATTCGTGGCATGGGAACGATTCTTAGTTCGCGTACATTTTTTAAATAATCATTTGAATAAAAAACAATGAATAAAACATTTGTTACCGCACTTCAAGTCACGTCACCGGCAAACCTCTCGCGGCACCTACGTTAAAAATCATTGTTTACGGGAAATTCATGTGGCCATCATGAACGTTGAAAAACGCTACTGTGACGTCATATTGATAACAAGTCGCTTGCGGCCCTTGCCCCACCACCCGATATTGTCACGAGCCGCCACTGGTACTGATTATAACTGCACAAGCTGTCTCGATTAGCTAGTTAACAGGGCACATTGCTGAAGATGTATTACTTATATAATTACCTTCCAATTTCTGGATGTGCTGCCATGCAATACCGTTACTCGCCAAGAAAGCTTTAAAATCCGCATGCCGATTGCTGATTCCCTGTCATCGTGGTCACGTCACATCGCAAAAGAGCGAGAAACGGCCGAAAAAAGAGGAAGTTTAAGAACAGCACTAAAGGTCACTCCCGGTCGTGGCGCTTTAGCACGATATTGTGCTGCCACAAGCGGCAGATTTGGCGATTGCGCTTTATCTCATTTAGAGTGTAGTATTCTCAATCTCAGCACCACAATACAAATGCCATCCGGTGCACCCACTGACGCAAATGATGAATCCCGTGTTGAAATTACAATTTCTGGGTGCGGCTCACGAAAGTTTCTGGTTTAGTTTTCTTATCGTCTTCTACGTTACAGCGACTCCAATATATATTTACTATATAGCAGAAAGGAGGTCACGAATCAACAACATACAATACAGTCATGGTTGTAAATTACGTGCCTAAATATTCGTCTTGGCGTGACTTGACAGCAAATACACAGCGATTCCATATCGCATCAAATCGTGTTTTCCAGTTCGTGTGCAAAAGCCGGGTCGTTAAAGAGGGGTCTGGGGAACTTCGCCCGCCTGAAGTTTTATTGATCGCCTTATGTGGGGCCAAAGATCATCCCTTTTGAAAAGAGGGGTGGCGAAATGCTATATTGGTACTGATTCTATCTGCAATCCACGCTAACATGGTGTGTAAGCGGATGGCTATAGTGGCAGATACAAATGTTGAGTATAACATTGCGAAATAGAATTTGTTTCCCGTTTCAAGTAGGGTCGGATAAGAATATGATGAGGTAAACATTGGCGTCTGCCTATAATCCACTTAATACAGATATTACGAGCTGCTGTCATACAAGTAACGGAGAATAACGGCTCGGTTATGATTTTTATCAGCAGCCGTTGGTTTCTAATTCTTCGATGTAGAAATTATCATGTTTCATTTGACGAGTAAAAAATTTCAAATCTTTGCCCGGTGTATACGTAAATAGGCCTACCGCTCGCCAATCAGCAATGGTCAAACTGCATTTACCTAAAACCATAACAAAACATCAATGCATAGTAGGCGTACACACGTTACTATTAGAAACTAGGCCGAGTGGTGATTATTATCCTGTTGCGAGGTAGTGGCGTCTGCAGCGTGTTGATAACAGACATGGGGTAATCGCGATTAGTAATCGTAATCGATTACGACGATTACAGCATTTTCAAGTAATCGTAATCGCAATCGATTACATTCGAAAAAAATCCAAAGTAATCGTAATCGACTGCTTCACATATCTGATCGATTTCTTTGTGAAAGAACGATTTCTTTTCATTTGTACAATGAATTTGACATAACCGAACATTCCTGAACAAGGAAGAGATATTCTACCAGGTTATTGATACCGCAAACGGTTGATTTTCAAACGCCACTGCTCATTATTACGTCAGAAGTATTAGCTTTGCTCGTCCTTGCGTTAGAAGTATATACACGTATAGTAAATATATATTCGATGTACATCGTTGTGTGATTGTTAGAACAAAGCCATGACGTATATCAGGTTATCGATACGATCCAGACGCCACTACCTCGTGGCAAGAAAATAATCAACACTCTGCCTAGTTTCTAATAGTAACTTATGTATTGATGATTGGTTACGCAGTTTGACCGTTGCTGCTTGGCGAACAGTAGGCCTATCTATGTAGTATACGTATGTGTTGTACGTACACCGGACAAAGATTTGAAATTTTGTGCTCATCAAATAAACATTACGATGGTTAAAATCAACAGCTGCTGATATATATCATAACCGAGCCGTTCTTAGCCGTTTCTCGTAACGGCAGTTTTCTGTCTCTGTAACAAGTGGAAGGTCGAATTTTAAGTTCACTTTTTTATTCTATTCTCATATGACTCTACTTGAAACGGGCGCCAATCAATATTTCACAATTCTTCACTCGACATTTATACCTGTCGCCATAGCCATCCGCTTATACACCATGTTAGCGTAGGTTGTAGGTACAACCAGCACCAAAACAGCAATTCGTCCCTCACTCCAAACGTTGGTATTGGTAGGGTTGTAACCAAGTCACAATGTTCCGAGTCACAAGTCAATATCACTTTTATAGTTTTAACTCGAGTCAGGTCGAGTCATTTTCAATTTACCCCCGAGTCAAGTCTGAGTCCAAGTCAGCTAGTAGAGGGTCGAGTCTGAGTCATAGTGTTTGACTCGAGTAAGAGTCCAAGTCGTTATGTTCACAGATCAGTTTTCAGATTAATCCGGTTCAACCCACTTTTTTCAACTCTGATCGAGTGATATAGAATGGCTCGTATTAATAATATAGTAATTTCACTCAGTTTTCACAGTTTACGGCCCTACTTCCATGTACCAGGACTGATAGACGAAATACAAATAATGTGGTAACTTTGCTATTCTTCGAAGTTACATGGAATGTCTGTCTTGGCTGTTCTAGTCTCGAGTCATATGATTTGGTTCGAGTCATGCAAAATGACTCGAGTACAAGTCGAGTCAATACGAAAATTGACTCAAGTCGAGTCAATTTACGCAAAAAATGACTCGAGTCAAGTCTAGTCACCGAATAATCGCGACTCGAGTCATTACAACCCTGGGTATTGGGGCCCGATGGTGGTCAGTTTTCAAGTTGATGACTGAATTTCGTCATAATATTGGTAATTGCATTATATTGCAATTGATTCAGATTTACCGGTAGAGCCGGGGGAACGTAATTCATAATTATAGCATCTGGTATGTTGTTATAATTACTTTATTGTATGTTTTTAATTCGTGACCTCCCGCATTTCATATAATCAAATGATACTGTAGTCGCCCAAACGCAGTAGACTAAACGAAAAACTTTCGTGAGACGCACACACAAATTGTCATGTCTTCATTCTTCTGTGAGTGCCCCGGCTAGCATTTGCATTGTTGGGGCTCAGATTGGAGGGACCGGACTATTCGTCACGCCCACAGAGCGCGGCTACTGACAATGGACACATACCTAAAGTTTTGGCCATGGTCATTCTTTGGTAGCACACTTGGTGGAGTCGAATGTTCGCCGAAATTGCATGCGTCTTTTGGTGTGTCGTGGCGGGGTAATGACCGCCAGCGAAATGCATATTCCTATAAATTATGCATGCTTTTATTCTTGAGGGGGAGAGGTATGCATTTCAAAATCAAGCTATTTAGAGACATTAAATCCCGAAGCTCGAAGAAAATTTTCAATTAACTCTCTTGAAAATACTCTATAATAATTTATGTTGCTGTACGAAATACTTTTGAATCCCCTTAGAGCTCGCTCCCGGTCCTATTGGGGAGTTTGGGGTGTGGCAGTTACGGACCTGGCAAGAATGCAAATCGTTGGGTGCGACGAATAGTCCTGCATGGAGTTGGCCAATGGGTGCATTATGACGCAACAAGCAAATGACTATGATTGATAAAGAAAGTTGTTATCTCATTAGACCAGTGGTTCCCAACGTAGGCGATATCGCCCCCCAGGGGGCGATTTGTCGGTCCAGGGGCGAAAATAGCCAATGGGGCGATAGGGGGGCGAAAACGGACGAAGGGGGCGATAGGGGGCAATGGCGCGTTCAAATGGCAATATTAGCGTCCATGACTGTAACTGCCACAGCCAAACCCCCAATTGGGATGGGGGCTCACAAATTTTTCGTGAATTAACAATAATTACAGAGTATTAGTTTGGAAATTTAGGCAACTTTTTCGCGCTGTGCGCCATTTCGTGGTCGCATGTTTCTTGCTTATTGGATACCCTTCCTCCAAGAAATATTACGCATGAGTTATAGAAATGGGCATCTCTGCGTCAGTCATTGTCACACCATGACGCACCAAGACATATGAAGTTTCAGGCCATGTAACATGCGACTCCGAGAAGTGTTCCAGAACGAGAAAACCTTGGCGGAAAAGGACTGCCTTTATGCTGACCGACTTCGATATATATACGATATACATATATATTTAATTGTCCATAGGCGCCTAAATGACTGGCGCCAAATGTTCCTGTCTTGGCAATCAGAACCCCACAAAAATGCCATCTCGCAGAGAAAAATTAATTGCCAGTGCAGGAATACCAATTTGAAATCGTGTGCGTCTTTTAGTTTAGTACGTATGGGCGATTTGAATACTTTTTGACATAGCAGACCGGCCTCGAAATTTCATTACGTAACGAAGTCATTATACCCACGGGTCCACCCGATAGTGTTCAATAATTATTAACGGGCCCTACATTTTCCAAGACACCTCACTGGCTCACTCAGCTTTACCGGCAAATATGAATACATGAGCAGAGAGAGGATAAATAATTGACAGTAATATATACGCAATTCCTGATCATATTGACCGATTCAATCATGAATGATAAAAAATTTCCGAATGTAATCACCCCATGTCTGGTTGATAACATGATGCATACATAGCGGGTGTTCTTACAATCACTGTACTACATGTACATGTACAATCTATTTACTATGTGCGGATAATTCGTTACGCAATGAAGAACTAATATTTGTGACGCAATAATTAGCCAAGGCGTTTGACAACCCGTCATATCTGCTATCCAAAACCTGTTTAAATTGCCCTCATCATTGCTCACGCATGTTCATGTTCAGTTTATGTCATGGGTATTGTACTGCTGTATGTTTGGCTCCACTAACCTATGTGATCATTAGTTCTCAAAAATAAAAATGAGCATCAAGACGAGCATATGATATCATATATAACTGACGTGAGTGGATTCACACTTCAACTGCTGTGTACGTCTGTTATAGATGGTAATTATCTCAAGTTTCGAAAAATATCATATGGGTCTCACTGTAATACATTTAAAAAGATGAAACTAGCAAAAGATCTATGTAACTCAAGTTTCGCATGTTCAAATAAGGCAACCAACATAAGAAGTAGAAATTTTTACATAGAAAATGTGACGCTAACTACGAATGCCATGTAGTGAGTTCGAATTAGTGCTGTGATGACGTCATTAACTTTCTATAGTGACGTCACAGTTGATTAACATGTATGGCTCTTAGTTCCGTAAAATGGAACATATTGGGTTAATATGCTTCTTGGGACGAAAAAGGTTCCTGATCCCTGCCTTAATGGCATTTTTATCGGTAACCAATATCCGATAATAAAGAATCATCGTTACCAGAAACCATCATGCCTAACTGAATTCAAGTATCATTACTTGGTTGCATGGCACATAGCCTACGTAACCCAGCTACAGTTTGCGAAGATGTAAGCTCATAATCTCAATCTAGCAAAGGTGTTCCACATGTTAGTAAACCACTGTGGTAGCGACAGTTAAGCCAGAATAGGGAGAATATATTTTGGCGATATAGGATTTATCTATGTTATATAATCTCCTGTCTTGCTGCCACTGTGATGCAGCGAGTGACGGGAAGTGCAAGTTCAAGTGATCGTGATCGTGATCCAAAATTTCTGATATTGCAGAAAACGAAGTGCCATCGCAGTCGTTATTTTGCCTTGTAATATTTACGCTGAAGATCAAAGGTAGTAAAATTATGTAATCGTAAATAATCATGATTACATGTGATAGTAATCCAATAATCCATTATAGCGATCTTTTGCTGTGGTCGCGATCATAATCATACTCACGCGATTAAAAACTATTCGTAATAGATATCGATTTGACGCAGGTATCACCCCATGTCTACCTGCTGACAGTACTGTTACCAAAACTCGGCCTCCAAATATTGTCACAGAACTCTAATAAATGTGATTCATATACAGCGATAGAACAAAATATAATAAAAATCCTAATTTGACTTCACTGCACTAATAGCAACTCACATGAAAAAAAAAAACAATCACCCTCAATTGCTAATTCGGGATTGTTTTCCGTGAAATATATAGCATTACGGATTGAGTTCTTTGTCAGGTAGTACGTCTCAGGCTAAATAGTCGATACTGTATTGTGGGCATGGATCATTGAAAAAAATCTTTCTGCTCAGGAAAATATTTCGCCAGATTTATGGACAAAATCAGACGATTCTCGTGGAATAATGTGCAGGGTAAAGTCCTACAATCGTATGAAGATTTATCCGAACCAGATTCTGAGTTTTATCCGCAACTGAAAACTGGATTCAAATTATACCACGGTGCATATTTGCCACAAGAAGGATTCAGTGCGCATTGCAACCCTAAAACTGGCAGCTTCATGGATTACAAAGCCTGTCTAGCATGCATCCAAGAAAAACACGTGGGCCCGTGCGCTATTATTGGACAACCGGGAAGTGGCAAGACCATCATGATGAAAAGATTAGCAAAGCAATTGATCATTGCAAATAACCTACAGAGTGACGAACCCTCTAGATGGAAGAAACTTCGTCAAGTTTTCCGCAATGAAGCTAGACAATATGATGTCGTACTGCACATGAATATCCGAGATATTCCTAATCAGGATAACGTTACTTTAGCTAATGTTATATTCAGTCCTCGCGTAACCAAGTTGTCAGCCCATGAGCTTGGATATGGCCTCAAGGCAATACTCGATGGAGAAGTAAAAATTATAATGTTTTTCGATGGATTGGATCAAGCTACATGGGACCCAATATGCGACACAAGAATAGAGTCGTGGGAAATTTCAAGCACACCTACGATATTCGGTAACATACTGGCAGGAAATCTTTTACCAAATGTTCCTATTATCATATCATCCAGGGAACACTCCGTAGCACGCTTGTCTAGAGAGATGCGTCCCGAGTTCATAGCTGCTTTAGTGGGATTTAGTGAAGATGAAGCAGAGAAAATGTATTGCGAATTGATGGGTCTAAATGCAAAAAAAGATTGGCATGAAATGAAGATATCCAATCCTGCAATGCACTATATGTGTCTGACACCATTGTTCCTGGTATTTTATATGATCACGAGAAAACGGTCCCCATCGCACCCCCCTAACTGCGCTTCCGGTGTGATGGTCACGATAATACAAATTTTCCTGGAATGCGAGAATACGAGAAACTTAGATGACAACGTCGACGTACATGAGGTCATCAGCAAGTTGAAAGCAATGGCATTCAATGGTACCATGAACCAAAAGGTAACATTCACTAAGGATGACCTATCTGAATACGACCTCGAATATAAAGTGATCAGTGACATTATCATCAAAGTTCCGGGTCAGACGTTTCTCGGCCAGAAAATACTTGCTGGGATGTATGAATACTTCTTCTGTCATCAAACCCTTCAAGAAGTGTTAGCAGCACTTTTCGTCGTGGGAATGAGACTTGATGAATTCAAGCAAATTGTGGATCACGAATTCCAAAAACCTTACTGGGCCATTGTTCGCAATTTCACCAGTGGTATTCTGAAAAATGAGAGCGTGAAAGCTAACATTGGTTTTCAAATTCTAAAGCAAGGTTAGTATTTTATTCGAGTCAAGATGTATGCTACGCAATTGAATTCATGAAACCAATATTTGCAGTCATGAAAAGCATAGTCCAACGCTGATTACGCCAGGGCCGATCGATACAACCTAATGTAATTTACGTATGCAAATTCACTAAGCTCATTGTCCAATGTGCATTCAAACAAAAGTCGTACAGCTTACATTTAGCGCTGGGCACAAAGATTAAAGTATACTCAAGTCCGAATCGAGTTTTAATTTTATTGATTAGAGCCGATTAGTGAGAGATGATTTTTTATAACACCCCATACGCTCCGTGTCACTAAAAGAGATAAACGAAAATGATAGTTTCGCTACCATTGTTCACTATAAAAGCCTGTGAATCAGCGGTTCTCAACATTTTTGGACATGAGCCCCCCACATGCACTTATCGTCATGTAAAAAAAAAACATCATCTAATACAGAGGTGGGCAACCTTTTTGATAATCAAGACCGCATATCGATTACTTATGTAGCCTAAGGCCACATTCTAGGGCATAGCCGCAATGAACTATCTGAACCTATATTAAACTGTCCATATACATTCCTTGTGAACTCCGGACTATTCTACGTTTCACAACTGCCTATTGCACGCATCGAAATCGCGAGTTGCAATGTTCTGAATCGTTGTGGGGCTTGCATATTGTCGAGCGGGGCGTGAAAATTTTGCAGAGCCATGAATGAATTCCGTAATTAATAGTAGAGGTATCACATATTACTCTAAAATATGTGTCATTTCTCAGCCCATGTGATCAGATTCACCGGTAGAGCTAACGAAGGGAGTAAATTCGAAAATTTAGGGCAAGTTATAAATGGTAATGCATCATTGGGTGGGCCAATTGTTATTAGTCACTTTGTTGAATGCTGTTATTTCTTGACGAATCCCATTCCGGCTCAGATTGAGAAGGGCGCTACTGTATTAAAGTCGAAAAATGAAGTCGTGTTGAATTTCGTGGAGCGTGAAGAAAATTTCAAGAATAATTAAAATCTCTCAAATTCGGGAGTGAATTCGTAATTTCAATTTGCATGGCTATGGCCTCCAACAGATACTAATAGAATTAGGCGTCGACGGCCGCAGGTTGCCCACCCCTGATCTAATAGTATACATAAGGTATATCTTACGTCAAGTTTGTCTCGAAATTTCAGTTGTTGAGTGTTTTATATTTCTGAAAAATTTCACCAAATTTGTTTGAAAATAGCAAAAATCATAGAACAGGACATCAATTTATTTTAAGGTAGGCTGCACTGGGACTAATTCTAATGCTGGTAGTGACTACAGACAGAACGACGTCGTTCTGTCCTGCCATGCTAAATTTGATCAGCTTTGGAATTGGATTAAATTGTGTTGATATAGGGTAGCCTAATTGAGGGCGAAACCGGGCAACCTATATTGCATCTAAGTCTGTCTTAGGCAGTGCAGTTCGCCAGCTATTAAAAACAGCTACCAAACGCACCTAGCTTTAGGCGACTGCCAGAGCTATGAAGTAATGAATGATTTACTCGTGGGAATTGCTCTAAATCTTCGGACAATATCAAATAAATTGCTGAAATGAATTTGAAATCAGCGTATACTCTGTTCAGCGCGACTACTGGAGTTAGAGTTTTGCAAGGTTTCTTGAATACGAAATAAGTTTAATCTTCACCAATCGTCTTTTTAGAATGGTTGTGAAACACATGTTAAGTCACAATTTATACAAACACTGTTCAATTTTTCGCCCCCCCCCCTGAGAGCCTCCCGCGCCCCTGCTGTAAACCCAGATTCATCACATCCTAGCATATGAAACATGTTGTACAATGCTATGCACGTCAGTGTAGATAAAAGAAATCTCTGAAATCGTAATCAACCCACAGTATACAAAGTGCAATGAAATAGGTATGGTCGAAACAATAACTCCGAATTTGCGCATTTGACCTGTAACAAACTCAAACAGACGTAATTGATTCGCGCTAACTGAAATATGAACCTCATTCCCTTTCCCTATATGTTTTCCATATTTGAACAGATGATTTGCCACTTAAAGCGGAATATCTGATGAATAATTTGAAGTTTCAACTGGAACATGATATTACTCCAGCACAGAAACTGGACATTTATACATCTTTGCAAGAAGCATCGGCGTTCGAAATACTAGAAAGCTACGCACAAGAACTTGACTTCTCGAATTATCCACTGACCCCAGCTGTACTTAATATGTTGTGTTGGGTGATTGGAAATCTCGGGAGAGTGAAATCATTATCATTCAACAATTGTAACATTGATGACCATTTGCTGAGTGTTCTAGCCGCTGAGACGAAGAGACAGTCTATCAAGGTAAATTGCTTATTTAGACGTCCGTAACTGTACGAAATTCATCCCCGATGTTCCATGTATAAATAATCATATTATATTACATCCTGATTTTTAAAATTCTTTCTTGAATATTACTCACCGGTATGCAGACTTTCAGAATAGCCGCAATTACTTATAAATTGAATATAGGCGTTCAATAGAATAGATACTATTTTCCTTTATAGAACAGATGAGATAACCAAGCACTGAGTTATAGATATATCTATTGTTAAATCCATGGTACATGGATAAGCACTGAATCATATGTGCGGAAGGACTTTAGTATTTATGTAGACAGAATTGACTATTATCCAAAAAGATGGGAAGTCTTCCAATCTTCACAAAAAGTCATGTTCCAACCAACATGAGATATTATTATTATCTTTTTTTTCCAAGATCGACAGATTTGATATGAGAAACAATACAAGCTGGTCAGACATTTGTTGTTGGAAGGAGATTTTCAAAAGTTTAGAAGTTACTACTTTGCTGATTGATATACCTGTCAATGGACTAGTAAGGAAAAATATCATGACTTCGAGTGCTTAATACGCTACAGTGTACAACTATTTTTTTAGAAATGTGAAGACATGGTTTTGCAAATTTTAAAAGCCACGGAAGAGAATGTTTCTCGAATTGAAATTGGTAATCTGAAAAATATTCAACTGGACATTAGAGAAGTTGAAGAAATATCAACTCTTGATCTGAGTTCGACAAAGGTATGTACTGACTACATGTACATTGTACAATCTACAGAATAGAAGTAGGCAGTAACGAAGTACCTCTACTTTTTGAAGTACTCGAAGTAGATTTTGCCTACTCACACTACTTTTCAGACTATTTCTAATTCTACTCGACAGTTTTCAGTTTTGTAGACAAAAATAAGCGTAGAATACCGACTTACTTACTTGTGAACCACCACTCCTATTCTACTTGAGTAGGAATTCCGGCGTTACTTCTACTTTTACTTGTGTAGTGTCGGTTACTACGTTGACCACCTCGGTGTATGCAAAGAACAGATATCCCAACAGCTTACAATATACGAAAGCCGGTTGAGAGTAATAAAAATTCGCACCCAACAGAATATCAGCGGGAAGGCATTTCGTTACAGTCTATAGCGGAAGGACCCTAATGATATCGTTATTGATCCCCACATCTTGTCCAACCAATGTGTTGACTAAACTCTTCATATTTCGTTAGATTGAACTATTGAAGATAAGCTCTGATGAAGTATCATTCGACAAAGAACTTTGGCGAAAAATTTTCCAACGGATATCATTGGGCGTCGATCATTGTTCTGTCCAACTACCCAGAGTTGAAAAGGTGAAGTTAGTATGAATTTGGAATAATGCTTTTTAAACTAGGTATTTTCGTTGTACAGACGGACATATTTCATCTCAAATCGTGGGTTGAGGTAGCTGAATCTGCGAACATCGATACCGTTAAAGCGGTATCTATGCATTCGGATCAACCTGTGTCATTTCGAATGAACGAAATCGAAGAAATTGAAAGATTAATCGGGTTGAATTTTTGTGGAACGGTAACTTAGCAGTCACGATATCTTCTTACCTAAAGTGGAAGGTGGTATAGTAGGCTAGTGGAGTGAGGTAGTGTGCCTTTCGATGAGTTTTCCATGTCTATATTAGGGATGGTGTGAACGTGTGGTTCGCGTTTGCGTTTTGTTGTGAACCTCATAAATTAAACTTCACGTTCACAAACGAACCTTGCAGTGTGAACCTTTTTCATATATTACAATTTTTCAGCTCATTATAACATCTTTGGTTGAAATTCTTTGCATTTTAAATTGGGAACACTCTGTGCATGGCGCTGGCAGCATAAAAATCACCACTAAACATTGCACTCACCTTGCAAATCTCCAATATATACATATATATAGGGTGATGGCGCGCCTACGGCTAATTTAGCACATAGTAGAATGCCATAAACAGTAAGTTTTCTTTGGTAAATCCCACAATCACAGAGAGAACCTGAATCTCGTGAAAATAATCCGTTTATACCATCAATATATAGAAAAATATTATTATATTTGCTGTACGATGCGATGACTCCGTTACTGTACTAAACATACTGCAGGGTTCTTATAGGTATAGTTCCTGGGAGTAGAAGTATAGCTAACCAAAGTACTATAGGTTTAGCTGGCTGACTACTTAACCTGGAATCCTGTATCCTGGTTAGGTCTTCTCAAGACGCAGATATACGCAAGATATACGAATATATTTCAGACGTTGTTACAAGTAGCAATATGAGTCTACTGATACGAGAGAATCAGTAGTTTTATACTAGAGGCAAATTATTCTAGAACAGGATGTCTCTCGATTACGAGATATACACATTTCATGGTTGGACGATAACAGGGATCTGTTACAATACATCTTCAACAATCAGCTATTTTGAATCTGTTCAGATTTGGGAATTATGGATATACCTAAACAAAGAATCATTTGATGAAAACATCTGGAGGCAAGTGTTTCAAAGAATATGCTTCTCTGTAGAGCATTGCTATGTTAAAGTACCAGAAGTTAAAAAGGTGGCATGAATATATATCAGAGATAATAAAATACGCGATACATTACATTGCCCCATTCCAGGTAGCAGAAATAGAGGTGGAAACATATGTAGCTGCGGCAAATTCCGTGAATGTCGGAACAGTACATCAAGTTTATTTGGATTTCGATGATGGAACTATCTTTGGAATTGGAGATTTTCTGAAATTGAATGAATTAGACTTCTCTGGAAATGTAAATTATCATTTCATTATCATTATTAGGAGTAAGATTCTGCAATCCGAGCGTTGGTGCTTCTTTTTACAATTTTCAACGCACCCGAGGCGTTGTCATAAACAGGCTGCAAGCAGTAACCTTTACTGTTCTTTGAAACAAACATCCTTCGCTGCCACATAATTATACCATATTGGTCGTCGGAATTGTATTAGAATCGAACAATTTCAAATATTTCAGTGGCCTTTATTTTAGATCCCAATCGAACCTCATTGTATGTAGTGAGACATAGTGTAATGGTGTACGTATCACAGCTGCAACACCAGTGGGTTGAGAGTTGTGAAATATGAGGAGGATCCATCTGATGTAGAATGAGTAATTCAGTCGAAACACCGTTTATAACAAAGCAACGATAGTAATCATTACTTCAGATCTGTCAAATCTTATCTATTGCATAATTATAAGGGATTCCATCTTAGGTTATTCCAATTTACAGCATTCACACATGTAAGCTCATATCATATATCAATCCATATATCGCTATATATAGTATATATAGATACTTGATACAATATGTCATCAGTTATGATTTTGAATATCATTAGATCAGCAAATTGTGGATAAGGCCGGATAAGGAATCGGTACGCAACAGTTTGTGGAAAGGGGCATTTAAACGGATGTGGTTTACGGTGGAATCTTGCTACGTGCGAGTACCACGGGCGGTAAAAGTGAAATTGATTCCACTAATATATGTGAAACATAACTTCTTTCGTGCTTCAGATGGAAGGAGTCGTCGATGTGGCAACATGGGTCTCTGTTGCAGAAAACGCTGGTCCTTACGTGGTAAAAGAGGTTATCTTAGAGGCAGATGAGATGACTGCATTACGCATTCAAGATATTTTGAATTTGTTGGCATGGAATTTCTCTGGCAAGGTGATTATTGAAATTAGATTACTTCCAAACTAGGATTATATGAATTATATGACGTGTCAATAGCATGGTCGTCTGTTAGAAGTAGGGCAGGTAATATTGTAAACTTAACAATGAATTACTGTTTCCCTCTCTGTGGAGTTTCCACAGAGGATCATTGCGGAGCGATTCACACAATGGTACGAGGCGCTTCTTCGATATAAACCCTAGAGTGGAACAGTATTGCAAATGACAACAATAAATGTTTCCTATGAACACGTCAAAATGTATAAACGTCAAAATAATTTTTATTTTAGCGTTTCGGGTTAGACTTGATATATTAGGGTTCCATTGTGGTTATGGTTGTGGAGGACATAATTAGTGTTCGAGGTGGGGGATATCAGACTTAGAAGAGGGGGTATTTGGGCCGAAGGTGGGTTGCGGTTGAGAGGTTGGGATAAGGGTATCCCAAGATTAGAGTTCGGGGTGACCGACATTAGGGTTTAGTTAGAGTATCGCATCCAGCCCTCAAACTCTATTCTTACGATACCCACAACCCTAATCCTGGGGTATCCCAACCCAAACTTGGCCCTAATCGGCCTTCAACCTCAATAATATCGCTAACATCGCTCCCAACGTCGCTAACTCCCAGCCCAACCCTAATGTTCCTCACTCCCAACCCCAATATCTGTCATCCTGAACCCTACTCTATGTTACCCCAAACCCTAATATCTCCAACCACAGCTCGAATGTGCCTATCCCCAACCCAAAACACAATAAATATGGACGTTCATAAATTTTTGTGTGGTGTTCATGGAAAACATTTATTGGTATCATGGAGAATACTTATTTGACCAGGGGCGTATTGAAGAAGCGCCTGATTTGATTTGGAGTTACGCAATATGAGATTTCTTTCCCTCCCATCCCCATATCTCGACATTAGACAGGCAAACGCATTGTTCTCCATGGGTTTGGGTCTTGAGTGACGTTAGGAAATATCGATGTTCTAAATTACTGGCCGGAAACATCTCGTATACAGCCTCCGAAAATTTGCGAATGTCAAGATATCACGAACTGGCGTGGCAATTACATTTAATTTAGTCTTAGGGAAACCCACCAGCCGATTATTATCTGACGCCGACAGCAGCATTGGTTATGGGGCTTGTCTTTCTCAAAGTATTAGTCGAGACAGGTATAAATGAGAATCGCTACAGACCTATCGTTTAATGTACGTAATTTGTTGCAAAAAAATGATAGGTACTAACAGTTGGGTTACCATATTTTTGAAATCTGAAGAGTACACTTTTTCTAAATTTTCAGACTTGCAATACCAGAGAAGAATTCTGAAAAAAATAGTAAATTTTCGGCACTTTGTGGTCGGTTGACTAGAAAACGGTCAACTTTCTAGCCCAGCTCCGAAAATACAGTCTTTTCCCATTATCACTTGGTTGAGTAAACTAAAGGTCGACATTGCGACTTAGCTTCCTGAATAGCCGTCGGAGCGTTATGTCCGGGCTGATTGATTGTATCTCAGTCAAATTTTGCCCTATATATAACAAAAATTCACAACAAAAGAGGACAACATCTCAAAAAAGAGGATATCTGGGTGACCTCCGTGGACTCTTTCAGAAAAGTAAAAAAAGTGGACAAATCCTCCTAAAAGATGCGAGAACATAAGTAGCCCCATAACCCACTTAGCCACGGTGCTTGCAGGAAATCGACATAAATTGATTTTGCAAAGGAATAGAGCTTGATTCATCCAGGCATTAATGATGTTTTTGATTTTATTTAGATCAACAAATTATGGATAAGACCAGATAACGAATCAGGACATGGAAAGACGTGGAGGCAGGCTTTTGAACGGATGTCTTTTACCGTAAACTGCTGTTACGTACTGGTACCAAAAGCAGCAAAAGTGATACGACATAAAATTTGAGGTAATATCGCATATGTGAGGCAATACTTCTTTTGCGTTGCAGATGGAAGGAATCGATGTGGATACGTGGATATCTGTTGCACAGTCTGCGGATTCTTACGCCGCAAACGAAGTTTTTTTAGAGTCGACTGAGTCGTGCTCACTTCGGATTGAAGATGTTCAAAGATTAACTGCATCGAATTTCTCGGGCAAGGTGAATAATACATACCCAAGAAGCATTCGTTTTATGCAGGATGTACATTGCACATTTATACAATAGCTCATCACTCTGGCTTCTGGTCATATATGTGAGAGGTGCAAAATTAATCCTATCGGAAGTCAATATAAATTGCCTGAAGTTATGAAAATCAACATCAACAATTCCCACATACGGAGCTATACATCGCGCTCTATTCGGCGTAGAATACACTCGTTTTCATGTTCATATGAATTGACAGCGACTTGTCATAAGTGTCAGGCATTTTTGCCTGCAAGACAACTTGCCTAAGGATTTTTTCGAAATACGATCTGTGATAATTACTTATACTTTCTGATAAAAGAAATCTTGTTTCTAGGCCTTTGTAGTGCCTCTCATACGAATATAAAATCAGTAAAGATACCAAGATCAATTTCGGTGGATAACACTGACTTATACACTGATATATGGGCATATCGCAATCACCTCGTGGCTTAAGTCTTCATCGTAAAGGCTAAATATAGCTACAAAATAACTCGTAGATTAACTGTATATTGAAGTTATGTACCTCCAAGAAGCTCTTTTAACTGAAAAGAATATCACAAATTTTAACCGGAAATTATTACAAAATAGAGTATTTGGCTGAACAATTGAAATGCAAACCGTTTTAGCGAACATCCATGATTGTAAATTCTGTCACATATACTGCAGACAGAGAAACTAGATGGGTTGAGCATATCCCCTGTTTCGTTAGTGTACGTACATTAGGGCTCTTCAAAAATGACTTTTTTTCTCAAATCGCACTGGCTACTTGATAAAATTGTTAGGTTACCTAATTCAAGCCTACACACCAAATTTAGTTCAATTCTAACCAGTAGCCGCATTGCTACAGGAGAAGAAAGTTTCTATATATTATATAAAAATAAATATCAAAAAATTGGAAAATTTTCTGGTCACCTCCTGAAAGTGTTAGGTTGTCTATAGAAACGATGTTCACCAAATTTGGTTAAATTCCAACCAGTAGAAGCAGAGTTATTGCCGTCGAAAAATTTCGATTATGAATAAAATAGTATTTACGGTAACCAATTCTTTAATTATTTATTATAGTGGTGCTCACCGTAAATACTATTTTATTCAAATCCAAATTTTTCAACCGCAATAACTCCGCTGTCATGGGGTGAACGGAAAATTTTCAAATTTTTCGGTATTTATTTGTAGCCTATATAATAAATCGAAACATTTCTTCTGTAGCAATGCGGCTACTGGATGGAATTGAACCAAATTGGATGTGTAGGCTCGAATTAGGTAACCTAACAATTTTATCAAGTAGCCAGTGTGATTGGAGAAAAAAGTCATTTTTGAAGAGCCCTAACGTACATACATTAAAGATATGTTAATATACATACATTAATGAATGCACTGAAAAATGATGTCAAAACCATAACCACAACACGCCAAGATCCGGTGAGGGGTACCGACACTCCTCCTCGATTTAGCATTGAAATATCAACGGACCGGTAGTACGCATTACGCTCAGAGCACTAATAACTTGACAAGTATCACGCTGTTCACTGCCGCCTGACATTTCAGGCCACGGAAAACTGTAAGCATATACATTAAGTTCTATTATAGAAGCCTAACGCAAACAGCAGTTAGTCTAGGGTTGCCATACGTCCGGAATTTCCCGGACATGTCCGGAATTTCACTGTTCAAACTGGCGTCCGGGAGGAATTTCTAAAATATGCCAAATGTCCGGAATTTTGAAGACTTTTCGTAGGCTCATAATTTTTTCGTAAATCAGCATAAAAACAATATTTTTTGGAAATATTTATGCTGATGCATGATATTTTTCTTCGCGCTGCGCGCGAATAACTATCAAATCTAGTGATTTTAATATGGAGACTACCACCCTCGCCAAATCTGCAATAAAATATCAATAAAAACAACCTTCATTTACTGGAATAAGCCTAATTGCAATCGTAATTATAGGAGAACGGTATATTCCTAGACATCGTTAAAACCGTTTGAATGCTTTATTCAAAGATAGTGGTTCCAAACGGGGGGTCGTCGGCCTTTATTCTGGGGTTTGCGAATATGTGGAATGTAATCAGCTTCCAAAATAGCCCGTGAGTAAGTCTGGGCAAAGGTGCTGACTTCTTTTAGTAATTAGCTCGTCAAATTTTGATCTCGGCCACGGAATATTTTCAAATTGGAGACGAAGTCGCGACCATAAAAGGTTTTTTCGAACTGTATCTTCGAACTCATCATCCTCCACCAGCGCTAACGCTAACTGTAATCTTGTGGGCGGAGAGCAGTAGCTGTATAGTAATATATGGAACGACCAATATTATTGACAGAATTCATTAAAATAATTTTACGACCAGATGCATATATAAACCGGATTCATATAGCAAGCACCCCCCCCCCCCCCAGAAGTTGCATCGATTACCCTATAGTGTGGGCTCAAAATCATTGTATATTTGGACGGGAGGAGGCTGTAAACATGTGCTTTCGGTCCCGGTTACACATCGCACAGCCACATACTCCTGAACCGGATCGTGACCAGCACCTCTGGTCTCTGAGCAAAGCTTTGCTAGTGTGACGTCATGACTCATTTTGAAATCCACTAGTAGGCGCTAAAGAGTGTCCAGAATTTGAGTTTCTGAAATATGGTAACCCTAAGTTAGTCTGACTGAAATGTTACCCGAAACACCATTTGACTATCAATACACATCTAAGCAAGTATGTTGAGAATGTCATTAATAGCCCGAAATATCTCTTGCTGAACTTATCTTAACGAAGTACTTCACTCATATTGCCTTCCAACGCTACAATTCGCCGGTATAAACGGAATATAATTCAAACCAAGTGTGCAGCGGTAAACAACATCCGATGACTTATGACATCACAATCATTACACGCTCAAGTGCTCACGTACTTTGCAGACGAATGTCACGGTGGAGCCGCGTGATAATCCAGCGCAATTTGATTGGTTAATAACGCTGACACCAATCTCTCTAGCCGAGAACAATCGATGTTCTTAATTCGAGAGTGATCAGTTTTTGTACACCAAAGGTACCGCCTCGCTGTAGTGTCAAAACGGTTGCGTACACTTCTCTCCTGGACCTTCTTCGCTTGTTTCGGCATTGAATGTACACATTTTTGTTGACTGGGTGGAGAACAGAATAGGTATTCAGTGGTATGCAGCGTTGCGACCAAATATATTATTAATTGTATTCTTCATGCAACGTATGCATTGTCCATGTACCTCATACATAACACGGTTTCGCATTGGTGTTCTCGCCTCTGTGATTAATGACATTGGCATGTTCCTAATGGTACCTAGATTGAAACCGCAACATCACTTTCGGATGGCTAAAATGTGGCATATGAGTATTAAATCATCTGACGAGCCGGATGCGGCCGGCGTGTTGTATGATTGACACTAGGGCTGGGCAAAATCGAGTACCTGAGTGATTCGATTCTGAATCACGTATTTCGCTTCGAGTCGAGTCGAGTATTCGAGTATCGCTCATTATGACGTCACAACAGAATGCACTGTGTCAACGTTCAAATATGTACCTTTTATGCCACCACAAGGAACATAATGCCTGTTTTCGGTCACATTAAAGATAATTTTGTATTTTTTTCGACCATACAGACTTCATTCCATTTCTTGGCAATGTTGTAGGATGATGGTGACTTCGGAAATGTGTTATTTCCAGTAACGTTCGTAGCTTTGTACTATGTCTCGTATGTTGCGACACAGCCAATCAAGGTTTCAAGCCTTCCTGGGTGGAAAATAGTACCAAAACTATAATTATCGTTAGTAAATTAACTTTGAGTTGCGAGGAGCGTATAATTTCAATACTCGAAAAAATCATCTTTTACTACTCGACTCGAATCATTAAAATTAATACTCGATTCAGATTCGAGTACTCGAATCATTGTGCCCAGCCCTAATTGACACCCCTGCTCTAACTACTCCACTCGAATGATAACAATCAATTCTTATCTCGAATTTGAGTGCACGAATCGTTATGCCTAGCCCTCACAGTTCCAGGTAAGAGTGACATTGTTAAACCCAGTTACTTCTTCGATTTACAAAATTATCGCGAACCCTCCTCAATTGGTGCACATGGCGGACTGAATTTACGTTAGATTGGAATGTTTACGTGGGGATGGTGTTAACGTGATATTCACGTTCGTGTTCTGTGTGTGAGCCTCAGAAATGATTTTGTGTGCGCAGAAACCGTGTCAGCACTGCGCATTTGCGTACGTGCGCAGCATAGAGGTAACATTGCATAATAACGTTGTATTGTTCGAGAAGGCCGTAGGGAGGTGGGTCATGAGAGGCTCAGAACCAATATTAGAGAAGGACCGGCAGGCAATAGCATTACATGAATGAGTAGCAAAGCAATGGCATCTCCAGTGAAAATGAAGTTACCGGATATTTGATATGGTTTATTGGCAAAAATGACTTCATGGTATGATCGCAGCCAAATAAAAATGTCACAAAAACGATAACTATTATATTTAGAAAGAAAATTGTTTATAACACTTAAGCCATTCTCTTTCACAAAAAAATGCACCTGGTTCGGTACTGTGAATAAGGAAGAAGTAATAGTTGAGCAAACTTCGATAAAAATTGCACGAATTGTAACTACGCCTTGCTCGGTGTGTCGTTTCGGCATTGTGAGAACGATCCACCACATGTCTAAAGCCAATCGACCCCATCGATTCCGCTATGTTTCGTCATGTTTTATCAAATAGACAGAGAGTATTTATTTAAGCATATTCTGCACATTCAATAGGCCTATATGCATTGCATAGTAATCTAACCGATATACTAATCTTTTATTTTCAGATATCAAATCTATGGATGAAGGTTGATTTCGGATCATTTGACGCCGATTTATGGCGAAATACATTTCGAAGCTTGAAATTCCCCGTCTCTCATTGTATTGTTGCTCCACACAAAATAGAGGTCATTTGTAATTAAGATTTAGCAAGTGTAGCGCCATTAAATCGTCTGCTACTCATTTTAGAACGGACGAATAGATGTTAAAAAATGGATCGAAGCAGCACAAATTGCTGAATTGGGAGTTATTGACGAAGTAACGTTGTCTCCGATTAGTTGGCTCACACTCCGGATTCACGATATCCGATTGTTTAATGAAGGAAAATATTGCAGCAAGGTACGTAGCGTTGAAGGGAGGATGCCTACAATCTCAATTATTTTTTTTATTTTTTATTAGTTCTATAATGGCTAACTTTATCATGAAAGCAATCCAGAAAAATTGACAGAGACATTTAAGTCTCTACACCTGAATTGCTACTTATGGAAATGGTTCCTAAATTATTTCATCTCGTGGACACCTTTGGCGGATTTTTCAGCCAAAATATTCCATAGAAAGAATCACCCCGATGATTACCAAAGGACAATTTTCCCCGCTCAACAACCTGTTGACTGAAGAATAAGACAGCACATACAGACGATTTTTACAGAAAGGGCCGTAACAATATTTTATCGACCTCCAAAAAACAATGGGTAAGTCCCAATCAACACAACTTCGGGAGAGCTTCGTTCCGCCGCAGACTCCAATATTTCCATTGATACGTACAATTCACGGTTACACAAACAGACGCGCACACACACACCCTTTCCGCAGCGAACCAAGTCACGTGTCACGGTATCCGTAGAGGTATCCAATAGTCATATTATGTAGCAGCGAACACAATTATATCTGTCGGCTTACCACGCACCAATCGGTAATATAGCTGCTATGATAATCAGTATGCAACTATGTATTAATTTACTGGTCACGCATTTTTTTTAAGTCTATGTATGAATTTGGTCAATAATATTGGCACTTTCATGGCATATGTGGTGATCGCTATCGTCTTATTTCGGTTTTGTTATTATTGCCTGATTGGTTAATTATCTGAACGTTGTCTGCTGTAGGCCTAGGTATAAAACCATTGCGTTTCTTTTCATTGTTTGTCTTTGATAATAAACGCCTTGGATATAAAGAGGTGTATTCGATTCACAACAGCATGCACGCGATCATATTTCCAGCTGGAGCTGATCGAAATGATTAAATAGTGTCTTCGGAAATTTAGGACAGCCATGCAACACAGGTAAAACTTTTACTGAAGTTTCGGGTGGCTCCACACTACTTTGTTACGGCATGTTGTTACTTCGTGACCTCTGGTGAAGATTGTGACTAAAGACTGCCGCAAAGATTCCAAATTCGTGTATCTTGACGGATTGATTATTTCCATCTTCATATCGCATTTGTTCCGCGGGGCTCAGATCTTAAGGACAGGACTATTCGTTGCCGTGCAGTCATATCGACATAGACGACTTCGGTAAACATTTGTCGGTCATTTTGGATTTAAGGTGATATCACCGTTGATCTTTCTACTTCGCAGAGTGGCTGGTTTGCGCGAAACGGTAAAGTGTCGTGATGTGTCCTAGCACAGACATACATGTGTCTAATGGTTCCGCAGTACCCTAAAGCGCAACGTTGGGTCGCCTCAAGCGATACTCTGAAAATACCGTTCTTTCATAATTGTGAAAACAGTTTGACTCAATTCTGTAAATAAAGCGTAGTTTTGCATTATTTTTTCATTTCTAGTTTTCTAGTGACACTAAATCGCGCGAAGCGCGCAAAGAAATATCTCAGGTTAATTGAATTTGCCCGAATAATTACAACAGAGTTATAGGCATGGCCCCTTTCGCCTTCTTGCGAATAAATATGCTATAGCACAGGAATGAGTTCGCCACTATCAGTTTTGGCAACATTTCGTCAAGTTAAGTATGTGTTTTTCTCGATCGGGTAGCTGTTCGCTAAAAATGAAACGAGTTCGATTGCGATCTTTTTTACTTGAATCGATGACGTTGGAATATTTTGTCACTATCTGCAAAATCTTGACTTGAAAATAACATGAATACCTTTACTAGAGGCCCCGTTGCGATAGATTCGGCATGACATTTGAACGCTTAACAGAAATTGGATGAGAGGCTTTTGCGGGTTGAACAAAGTTTGTCTCGCAAACTGCACTTTTAGTACACCTGAACTAGTTTAGGTAGAATTTGTAAGTGAAGAAGAGATTTCGAATTGTATTTGAGCATACTTCCATAAAAAAACGCCTAAGTAACATAAGTTCAGAAATAGCAAGTTGACTGTACTTAACAGTTTTCACATGAAATATTTGGTAAATCGTTTACTATTCAAAATCAAAATCTCCCGTAAAAATTACAAAATTTTCCCTAAGGGCCAAGGGGCTAATTCCATCCGGTTGGTAACCACTGCACAGTCACAAATATGGTTGCTACTGCTGCTTTCCAAACCTCTAAATTAGGGCATGAAAGTTCTAAAGGGAATAGCACTCCCCAGTCAACATAAGTGCGTACATTCAATGCCGAAACAGGCGAAGGAAGTGCAGGAGAGAAGTGAACGCAACCGTTTTGACACTACAGCGATGCGGCACCTTTGATGTACAAAAACTGATCGCTCTCGAATTAAGAAGATCGATTGTTCTCCTTTCCATCGGCTGGGCAGAGAGATTGGTGTTAGCGTTATTAACCAATCTAATTGCGCTTGATTATCACGCGGCTTAACCGTGACGTTTCTTCTGCCTAGCTTTGCCAGGTTCGTCAGCACTTGAACGTGGAGGGGTGCCTTTATTTTGTGCTAGGAAACTTATGAAAATTATGGAAACTTATGAAACTTATGAAACTTATGAAAACTTATGAAAACTTATGAAACGTATGAAACTTATGAGATGTAACCGCAAAAATTGAAGCCTATTCTGGGTACACGACCACGTTGCACTGTCAGCTGTCTACGCTTCGATTGTAAGTCAAGCACGCGTCTTCTTGAATGAAGTACGGTTTTTTGATGATACAAATTCCCAGCGATAAAACAGCGGACCGAATTACTTATACCAAATTCTTAATACAATCAAATACGACAATTAAATACACATCAAAGCCAAATATAACCCTAACTACAACAATATGGCCGTAACTAATACACATCAAATATCACTCCTTTCAGCACAGCGCGCTGTTCCAAATGAATCAAGCACGTGTAGTTCTGAAATACAACAAACCATTCATGCGTCACAATCAAGAAGCAGTGGTGTATGGCGAATTCATTACAGGGTGAAATTCTGCGCCAACAATCTCACCCCCAAAAATGGGAAATTTATGACAGTAAATTTATACACATTTTTCCACAGGCGTATCCGTAATTTGTGAATAACACTTCCAATTCAAACAAATGAGTATACATAGCAACGAACCAATTCGAAAATTGCATGAAGCCAGATACAACACTAAAAGCATTGTGATGCAATGAATAACAAAAACATGTTACATTGTAAACAAATCCAACTCAGTAAGTCGAGATCTAGGATTGGAAACTACCATGACTCTGCAAATTTCGTTCAAGGTTACGATCGCTATTCAACCATTATCTATTACAAGATATTTCAATTTGTATGATGTTGTTTGACCAGTAGCAATTACATGCATTTTCACAGCGCAAAACTTCTGCCGCTTATGTTTTGTCAATTCATGTTTCAAAGACATTGACCATTCCAATTTCTCAAGACCTTCATCAGTTAGACGAGCTGATGTATTTACTTGTATTGTGAAGTTACGCAGTATGTCTGTTGAGAAGCCAAGTTTAGTATTTACCGAATCAATTATTCCCGAACACATTTCACAGGCATTGCCTGGCGAGCCAGGAGGTACCGTAAGAGCCATCAAAGAAGGCTGAACACGTTGGCGATAACACACTTTGATTACCGAATTATTGTTATCAATTATATTATTTTCCGAAGCCAACTCACTGGCTTCCGCATTGATCGATGGTAATAAGGGAAAAACAGTTTGAGATATCATTTCCGATTCACACATAATATTAGGTTCACTTTTGCCCACCAAACAAGGGCTATCGAAATCAATCAGATCAGGCATTGTACAAGAATCACTTTGGCCCGATAAACAAGGGCTATCAAAATCAATTAGATCAGGCGTAATATTAACAGGATATGTTGTTGGAACCGATTTAGGGATCAAATTTAACAGAACATTGTTTTGAGATTCTACAGACTGGTGCAGAATTTTATTTTGAGCATTTTCGTTGTTCCTACCAGAGGCCGCAGCCATAATAAGCTTAGAGTCACGAACTTTTCTCTTTGCACGAATTTCCTCAAGTTCAAATGAGATTTCAAAATGTTCTCTCTGATGAATCACATTCAGTTCATCAATTTCTCTTTGTTTGATTTGTCTCCAGATTTCCACCATGGACTTGCATTCACGTTCAAGCTTTTCCTCTTCAATTCTTCCTTTCCGAGCAATTTCTTCTCTTTTTGTTTCTATCTTTTGTATTCTTTCTTCTTCATCACGCTGATGACGCAACATCAGCTGTTGTTTCTCCAATGTGTGCCGTTGAGATGTTGTGACAGTTCTGGCTTCGAGAACTGCTTCTTTTCGAATTATTTTCACTCCTCCAGCTGAGGTAGACTTTGATGATATTGAGCCATAAGATTGACTAACATGACTTTTGGATTGTAAACTGGATCGACTGCCAACCCTCGAGATTGATCTGGTTGCTGTCCTATGAAAAGTGCCTTTGGTTTGCAATACACTTTCGACGCCCCCTTTCACATTACGCGACGCCATGCTGACAGACACACAACTCGAACTTGGATTTGTATTGTTTGGGTTGCTCGAGCTGCTTTTGTTAGGTCGTGCCGTAGCTTCCACCGAGGCCATGCTATCAAACACACAACTCGAACTTGGTTCTGTCTTGCTTTGGTTGTTCGAGCTGCTTTCATTTGATCGTGCTGTAGCTCCCACGGAGGCCGTGCTAACAGACACACAACTCGAACTTGACTTTGTATTGCATTGGTTGTTCGAGCTGCTTTCGTTTGGTCGTGCCGTAGCTTCCACCAAGGCCATGCTATCAGACACACAACTCGAACTTGGTTTTGTATTGCTTTGGTTGTTCGAGCTGCTTTCATTTGGTCGTGCTGTAGCTCCCACGGAGGCCATGCTAACAGACACACAACTCGAACTTGGCTTTGTATTGCATTGGTTGTTCGAGCTGCTTTCATTTGGGCGTGCTGCAGCTTCCGTCGCGACGTGATCGTAGGCTTTGGCGTGTATTGCTTGTTTGTTTGGACTTTCCACAAACCCAGATAACATCAGGGCGTCGATCCCACGTTCATTTGGCATTTGTTGATTGGAGCTGGTTGTATTAACGAACGGTTCCATTGTGACATTTCTTTGTGACTTTTAGTGCGCCGTTTGCTTTGTGTGGCGATGTTGAAGTAACCATCAAAACTTGTAATGACCATCAAAAAACTTATGTAACCGCAAAAATTGAAGCCTATTCTGGGTACACGACCACGTTGCACTGTCAGCTGTCTACGCTTCGATTGTAAGTCAAGCACGCGTCTTCTTGAATGAAGTACGGTTTTTTGATGATACAAATTCCCAGCGATAAAACAGCGGACCGAATTACTTATACCAAATTCTTAATACAATCAAATACGACAATTAAATACACATCAAAGCCAAATATAACCCTAACTATAACAATATGGCCGTAACTAATACACATCAAATATCACTCCTTTCAGCACAGCGCGCTGTTCCAAATGAATCAAGCACGTGTAGTTCTGAAATACAACAAACCATTCATGCGTCACAATCAAGAAGCAGTGGTGTATGGCGAATTCATTAAAGGGTGAAATTCTGCGCCAACATGAAGCTTATGAAACTTATGAAAACTTATGAGACTTATGGAAACTTATGAGACTTACGAAAACTTATGTAACTTATGAGAACGTATGAAACTTATGGAAACTTATGAAGATAAGAGCTCTTGGATGAAGAGCCGTTCAGTATACAATTTAAGTATATCTGCCTATTGAAATGAACCCGATTATTTTCGGCTGAAACACGTCAGGGGTAATCGTCAGTAGCTAGTAGAGAATTAAAAAAAAACATTGTAAAGCAACAATCGCAATGATATATTGAATACAAGCCAGAAAATCAATCAATTTTAGTTGAAACCGTCCGCACCCGCTTCATCCTATATTATAAACCTGACTGGAAAGAAAAAATTTATTACCGTGAATTATACTGGACTCATTCGCCTTTTCTTTGCTTAAATTTATTTCGAATGCCCAGTGAAAATCGTGGGCGTTGTCAGTGTGAAGTTGGATAACTCGAATAATTTTCACGACCAGTTGTGGAAATTGATATAAATTCAGTTCATAACAATTAAGTCAGAGCTCTTTGTTATAAGCACGAGAATGGCAAATGTCTGTACAACAACCTCGGTTCGTTCCGGACTAAACAGTTCAGTACTATTTTCCGGAAAACCAGAAGTAGATTAGATTCAAAATTGTAAAGCATTGAAAAATATCAGAAATAAATTAGAGATTACCAGCATTTCGCTCTAAGTAGACAATTATTTCGGAATCAGAGTATCTGGTATCCTCCTAAATTAACGATGCAATTTACATAAACATTGTTCGTAATTGTGGAAGAATTAAAGCTTCGTCCGGAGAGTAGCATTTCTATTTAATCTGTTGTGAAGAACAGTACATCAAAACAATGAGACGTCTACCAGCGCATCTGAGATATTGTGCACATTGCGCAATCTTGAACTTTCCCCACGCGGCAATCGAATTGGGTCACGCGTTAGCAATTTAGCATATGAAGATGCGACACAGTCGCGTTTGCTGATTGACGCTGAATTGGTATCTTTCGAAATAATAGTCGACGTCAATGCCACTCAAGTATTTAGATAAACTTAAACTATGCTTTAAGACAGGGGTGTCAAACATACTTGCTTCCATAATATATACTCGTCGCAGAAATAACTATGAATCCGACTTCTGACACCAATTGTTATGTTCTTGATCTTGTTCGAACAATAACTCAATACGACGAGGTTGCAATAAGAAATCAGTATATTGTACAGCAGAATAACTTTAAAGGCAGGCGACACGATCCAGAGTTCAGTTAAAATGAAAGACAACGAGACAACAGAACACAGGGTATAAATACAAGCACGACACACGAGGAAATAATGATTGGCGGTAATTACTAGTCCTATAGAAACTAGGAGTTGAACAACACTGAACATAAATGTACGAACATAACAATGATCATTCCACAACATTGTCACAAAGTGCAATTAACCCGTATGGTCGAAAAAATACCAAACTATCTTTAATGAGATGGATAACAGGCATTATATATTCTTCGTGGTGGTGTAAAGGGTACTCATTTGATCTTTGACGTACTACATTTTGTTACGACGTCATAATGAGTGATACTCGAATCCTCGACTCGACTCGAAACATTTTACGTGATTCAGAATCGAATCACTCAGATACTCGATTTTGCCCACCCCTAGTCGTGATACACTCATATGTGACGTATGAATATGTTGTTACTTATCGTTCCCAATGATTATGATTTCAAAAATTATATGTAGAATTGTAGATAGAATCACCGCACATCGACCAATCATCGTATTTTGATGACATTCTGGGTCCGTTTAGTTGCCCTGGTATTCGTGCGGCCCCGACCGTGCTCAGCAATTCTAAATTTGGCCCTGACACCGAAAAAGTTTGAGAACCACTGATCTAAATGATAATCCGTCATTCTCGATGTGAAGTTTATTTGTAAAAATATTATTTCTGTCATGCCGACAACCAATATCCACGCGAACTCGGTTTACCAGACGTATCGCGTGCCGAGAAGGGTTAATCCAGTTTTGTACGATACGTTGATTGTTCGCAGACATACTGGCGCCTGTGAGACAATGCGGTTTTCAAAACCTCATTGCCTTCCTATTTAATTACCACCAAGAAATGAAGCGTCGTCGATGTTCAGGTTTATAAATTCGTATTGCAATCAGAACAGTCCCCAGCATTCTCTTATTAGGCGTGCTGGCACTTAGTTACCGCATGGTTTTAAGTATATTACAAGAAGGCAAAGCCTACTCGCGGTCACCGAATAGGTAAAATAGCTTCGTCAGAGATCACCTCCGTGTGTCTATCGAACATCGGTTATGTCAAATCTTCCGGTAGTTTACAGTGTGCTGCTAGCCAAAAAAGGTCGATAATGCTAGGGTGCCGCTGACTATTTTCCATTTACAGAGGGTGCCGCGAGGTTGAAGATTTTGGCAACCACTGGTCTATGTAAATCTTGATTGCCATTATTGCAATCACGATTTAAAAATCCCTATTTGGTATCGAATACCGAGGCAATGGTCTCACAATAAACTTCGAATCTGAATTAATTTACCTCATGTTTTATAAGTTTCATAATTTCCCATAACATTCATAAGTTTCTATAAGTTTCATAAGTTTTCATAAGTTTCATAAATTTCATAAGTTTCCATAAGTTTCATAAGTTTTCATAAGTTTCATAAGTTTCATAAGTTTTCATAAGTTTCATAAGTTTTCATAAGTTTTCATAAGTTTCATAAGTTTTTATAAGTTTCATAACTTTCATAAGTTTCCATAATTTCATAAGTTTCCTAGCACAAAATAAAGGCACCCGCGAATTGTATTTCCGAGATTATAGCGTTGAAAGGCAGTATGAATGAAGTTCTTCGTTGAGATAGGTTGAGCAAGAGATATATCGGGCTATTAATGAATTGTTTTATACGGTATGCTTGCTTAGATGTGTATTGATAGTCAAATGGTGTTTCGAATAGCAGTTCTGTCAGATTGACTGCTTGTTTGCGTTAGGCTTCTATAATAGAACTTGATATAAATGCTTACAGTTTTCCGTCGCCTGAAATGTCAGGCGGCAGTGAACAGCGTGATACTTGTCAAGTTATTAGTGCTCTGAACGTAATGCGTACTACCGGTCCGTTAATATTTTAATGCTAAACTGCGGAAGAGTGTCGGTACCTCTCATCGGATCTTGGCGTGTTGCGGTTATGGCTTTGACATCATTTGTTGTGCATTCATTAATGTATGTACATTAGGGCTGTTCAAAAATAACCTTTTTTCCTGAATCTTGCTGGTTACTTGATTAAATCGTTAGGTTGCCTTAAAAAACGACGCACACCAAATTCGAATTCATTCTAACCAATATTCGCGGATTTCGTAGAGTTTGAAAATTTTGAATTTGCCTAAAAATGCAAAAAAAATTTTTTCAAATTTTTCTGCCAACCCCGTGAAATTGTTGCGCTGTCTTCAAAAACAATGCAAAACAAATTTCACTCAATTCGAAGCCGTAGAAGTGGAGTTATTTCAGTTTTTCTTTGATAATTCTGGGATTATCCTTGATTGGTGGATCATCCCATAATTATCATCAAAAAACTTGAATAACTCCGCTTCTGCAGCTTGGAATTGAGTCAAATTTGTTTTCCATCGTTTTTGAAGACAGCGCAACAATTTCATAAGGTTGGAAGGAAAATTTGAAAAAAAACGTGTTTTGCATTTTTAGGCAAATTCAAAATGTTCAAACTTTACGAAATCCGCGAATATTGGTTGGAATGAATTCAAATTTGGTGTGCGTCGTTTTTTTAAGGCAACCTAACGATTTATTCAAGTAACCAGCGAGATTCAGGAAAAAAGGTTATTTTTGAACAGCCCTAATGTACATTAACGAAACATGGGATATGCTAAACCCGTCTATTTTGTCTGTCTGCAATATCTGTGACTGAATTTACATCATATGTTCGTTACAACGGTTGGCATTTCAACTGTTCAGCCAAATACTATATCTTGTATGAATTTCTGATTAGAATTTGTGATACTCTTTTCAGTTAGGCTAATCTACGAGTTATTTTGTTGCTATATTTAGCCTTAAATTTATGATGAAAACTGAAGCCACGGAGTGATTGCGATATGCCCGAATATCAGGTATAACTCTGATGGGGAATTGAAAAGAATGCAGCGTTGGCGAAGGCAGCAGTTCATAACATATTGTCCTCTACGCATCTGATGTTCAACCTGCATCGACAATGGCCATGATCAGCCAATTATCACTGCTAAGGATATCTGACTGACAGTAGCCTACATCGCAAGAATATGAGGCCAGTGGAATTACCCAGATATCAGAGACTACGCTAAGCCTAAACTTGGGAAAAACCATTCACAATTGGCCTCTCAATGAAGTAGCGTGCCACACAGTGAGTAGGCTGCTGATGGTAGCTCCTCGTTGCTTGGTGCTATTCTTCCCGCCAAGGCACGGACTTATTTGATAAACCAGATTTTGTCGGTATTTCTATTCAAGAGCAGGAATAGTTGTATCAAACTTGTACCGGAAAGAAGATCTCTGTACCTCGACTGAAATCAATATGTCGTTTTATGCATTTATATGGCTGTCTGTCTGTATTTGACCGGTGTTTTGTACGTATATGCTCGTGGTGGATTTTATTATAACTAAAACTATAATGAAAACATATTGTCAAATTGTGCCGTCTTACAACATAAGGGTCAGTATGTATGCCAGAAAGCAACAATGATTCAGGTAGCGATATGGCTAATAGTGGTTGTAAGATGCAGTAGCGAGAGGGTAAATAGACGGCAACAACGGGTTAATGACTCTGCGGCAGAAGTGCGAAAATTGTTTCTTTTGAAGCATCATTTTGACATCGAATGCGTATTATACGCCTGGCGATCGCTTCCCATTTTGTTGACTGGGATCGTGAATAAATGAATGTATGCCCACCTAGTATATAGTTTATGTACAGTCGAATTCGCTTAATTCGGACAATTTGGTTTCAGCTACTTTTGACAGAATTTGGGCGGAGAAGCTACTTTGGTCCAAATTTGATGGAAAATCAATCGTACTTTTCAAGATAAATCGGTCGTACATAAAGGAAGTCGATGTGGTAGATATACCGTACGCAGTAAATGAATTGCTGCTGCTCTATATTGCAGTTCTCGTTACCTATCGCATTACACGTACAAGAGGTATACCATCAGTTTCATTGTATTGTACAATATTTCGATATCCAAGCGATTCAACAGATACCGCGTACTATGTAATAAACACATTCAGGGTTAAATATTACAGTATTTTCCCAAAATGGTAACAAGCAATGTAGGAAAAGCTTGAACGCTATTTTCACTTGACAATTTTACACCTTGAAACAAATCGAATGAAAAGGAAAAAACCTTCAAGTGGTGTATTAAATTTTGTATGTAAAAGCTATCAACGCATAGCGAAGGCTAAATCCACAAAACACCATGCTTCGATGGGTCTGAATGTTCCAGGGTTGTAACCAAGTTATAAGGTTTTGAGTCACAAATCAATTCAACTTTTATAGTTTTGAGTCACACAGGTCGAGTAATTTTCAATTTAACACGGTGTCAAGTCCGTGTCAGTGAGTGGAGGGTCGAGTCCGAGTCATAGTGTTGTGATTCGAGTCCGAGTTCAAGTCATTGCGTTCACTGTTCAGTTTTGAGTTCAACCAGGATCAACCCACTTCTTACAGTGACGAGATAGCTCAGTGGTATAATACACAGCTGCATTTCCTATATGTTTGCCTTCCAGGTTGAAAGGATGGTATTCGAAGAATATCAGACTTTTTCGAGAGAGGATTGGATGGATTTAGGCATGAGCATTCGTAGCTCAAATGTTTCAAGGATATATTTCCATCGTCATTTCGAGCATGTACCGCACTGGGAAGCCTTCAGACAAGGTCATGGCGACTTGGAGGTGTGTACGTTTTTTTCAACATGGAATATATATTATGACAATAATATTTTGCAATGTCGGTTTCTTAGGTACGGAGACTCACTATTGAATATCATGGACCAACACCGTTGTCTGAAATGGAATTCTCGTTCAACCATCCAATAAATGAACCGAATATGCCGCAAGCTGTGAGAGCTCCAGATCAGTAGACCTATAAGTCTTATGTGATAGTAATATAATTTTAATTATAAATAAAATAAAAAAATCCGGACCTGTGAAGTGACTCATTATAGACGTTTTCATGGTTGCGTCGCAACAAAACTTCCCTCAATGCATGAATATCGGCAAATTGAGGTCGTATTGTTCCGTCTGCACTCCGGTCACTGTCGACTTAACGGTCATTAATTTATGGCATGATGTTCAGACACTACGCTCTGGAATCATTGCAGTATCCCCAAAACCGTTGCCATTTCTCGTCAGATATGATTTTAAGCGTTCCTCGCTCATCGAATGCTGTCACAATCGTAACATTCCACTTACAGCTTATAACTAGGGCGTTTTTTTACTTAAAAAAGGAAAATGTTGACCTAAAAAATATGAAAGTTTGACTTTTTTTATCGAGGCAAACTGAATTTTTGACAAAATTCTTACCTAGCGTATGCAAATTTGGTGTTTTCCTACATAATGTTGAAATTGTACCACCATCTTAATTTTTGGTTGGAACTGGCTGTCCTAAGGAAGTAGTTCGGCCTGAAAAAACGTTTTTGGCTTAGAAACGGGCTAATTCTCTATGAACAACTAACATTTTAACGAATTCTGGCCCTATGAAGAATTCCAGTAGTTACAATACGTATTATGGTATAAATAAATAAAATTTGTTGTAGTACAACGAGAGATACTTTCCAACATTATTGGGTAGAAAGTGCATTCGAGAACCTTCAATTCAGTGGTTCTTAACCACATGGCTTTGGAGCCGGAGCCCCGGAGCCGTGCATTTTCACCGGAGCTAGAGCCGGAGCCGGAGCTTTACATAAAATTCAGCCGGAGCCGGAGCCGGAGCTGGAGCCCGTTATTTGAGGAGTAGCTCCGGCTCCGACCTATTTCATAAGATGCTATATATATGCAACAAACACGTCTGCTGATTTATCATAATTGAACAGCAGCCCTGAATTCTAATGCTGTGAACAGCAATGGGATAGAGTAAAGTGCGTTCTAATGCAACTATGATATTGTCGACAATTGACAAGTATTCATTACGACGTCAAAAGCCGGCACGGCGGCACCTATATGTCTTCGTTGCTACAACGGATGTTACTGACAGCTGACAGACTCGAGATTACTATAGATAACTAACGTATGGGTAGATTAGTTATCTATATAGACCAGGAATGGCTAACCTTTTCAGTTAAAGGGGCACATGCAATTGGCGAACGAGTGCATGGTCCAATAGCCGCGCCATGCGGGTAAAATTAAGTTTATAAATAAACTAGGTCAATAATATTAATACTTGAGTATATTGCGGGTCTATTGTATACCGCCCGCTACGCACAGTTTGCAAGGACACAACTATTCGGCGTCTGGCCACATCGATATCGAAGGTCTCTTATGATATGCGACAATCATTTTGGGCCTACATTTCACCGTCGACGATCTTCATGCCAGCGCAAACGCGAAAAGACTTTCTCCCGTAATTGCGAATACAGTTAGACTCAATCGGGTAAATTAGGCATTTTTCTCATTTTCCGGAGGGGGTAGGCTACCAAGCAAGAACTCGTGTGACAATTAAACACGCAAAGCGTGAAGAAAAATTTCGCTACTACTTTAGTTTATTGTAATGTACCACGATTTACTGAAAATGTGATTGGACTCTGGATCTGCCAATGCGTTTGAACTGATATTTTAGTCCTCAACATCCCAAATGTCGCACCCAGAATTGTAATTTTTGGTTGGCATTACAAGTTCACAATCTGAGCAATTTATTTTCGATAATATAATATGAAATTACCTCGCGGGCCACGCAAAACCCTCTTGCGGGCCACATCTGCCCCTCGGGTTGGCTACCCGTGATATAGACAGACCAATTCGATAATTTCAGAGCCGGAGCTGGAGCCGGAGCTAATGTATGATAGAAGACAGCTCCGGAGCCGGAGCTGGAGCAGTTTAAATTTACGACTGCTCCAAAGCCCTGCTTAACCTGAGGGGCGCTAGAAATTGACAAAGTCTCTATAAATTGTGACTAAACATGTTTCACAACCATTCTGAGAAGGTGATTGTCGAAGCTGAAACGGAGCGCCCAACGGACTATAGACTGATTTCATTTTCATTTGTGCGAATTCTTGATATTATTCGAATATTTAGAGCAATTTCCACGTGTAAGCCATTCATCACTTCATAGCTCTGACAGTAGCCTGAAGCTCGGTGCGCTGGCTAGCTGTTGCTAATTGCTGGCGAATTGCTCTGCTTAAGACAGACTTAGATGCAATATAGCTTGCCCTATTTCGCCCTCAATTAAGCTACCCTAAGTCAACACAATCTAATTCAATTCCAAAACTGACCAAAGTTAGCATGACATGACAGAACGACGCCCTTTTCTCTGTAGTCACTACCAGCATTAAGATTAGTCTCAGTGCAACCTACCTTGGACTAAATTGATGTCCTGTTCCACGTCTTTGTTATTTTCAAACAAGTTTGGAGGAAATTTGTCCGAAATGTAAAAGACTGAATAACTGGAATCGGGATTCAAACTTGTCTTAAGATATACAATATGTACACTATCAGATGATGTGCTCTTTTTGACATGGCGATATGTGCAGTGGGGTTAGGGGGAGCATTTTTACCATCGCCAGGGAGGGGGGCATGTTCAAAAACGTTGAGAACCGCTGCTTTAATCGTACAACTAACAGAGTTTTAAATATTGCAAGAGTAATGTATCTGTTCCGTTTAAAGGTTTTCAAATTGACTATATATTAAAACTCGATCATCCGAATCTTTGTAGGACCGGCTTTATCCTATCCGCGTATTAGCGTTGCGTTTCGGGATGTATATAGTAAAAATTTTGTATTGCGCTAATTACATTTTTGCGCGACGCTTTCGTTTTCTGAATTCTCTCGTTGTTGTTTTTATATTATTCCACGTCACTCTATTTATTTAATCTTTAAATTTCGAATTGCAATCTCCAAATTTACTGACGGCTGCTGCCAATGGGTGTCAGTTGAAATGCTTTGAGCAGGGGCGGCCAACCTGCGGCCTTATAGAAGGGAGTTTGTGCTACCGTTGTCACTTAATTCAAGGAGTATGCGTTGGCGGCCATCGCCATGCAAAATGAATTTACGAATTGATTCCTGGATTTTTGAGAGATTTCAATTATTCTTGAAATTTTCTTCAATATTACTTCAATACTACTTCATTCTCCGTTTTCAATATAGTAACGCCCTTTACAAACAGCTCTATGTGAACAGCAGAGGGATATGACCCGGCTCATATATAAATATCAACTTGGAATCGTGTGCTCCTCACGAAAGCAATTTGTTTCTGATACAATTAGGCGATTACAATTTATTTCCAATATAGCGACAATCCTAACGGGATGTCAACAAAAAGCAGCATGCAACAAAATGATTAAAAACAACTGGCCCACCCAAAGGTCAATCATTATTTATAACTTGCCATAAATTTCCGAAAGCACCCCTTCCATCAACTCTACCGATTAATCTGATCACATACACCGCGAAGGAATAATTGTGTAATATAAATATGTGAAACTACTTGGGATGGTCTGAACGTGAGGTTCACGTTTGCGTTCTGTGTGTGAACCTCAGAAAGTTAGAGGTTCACATTCACAAACGAACCTTGCTAGGTTCTGCACTGTGAACCTTTTTCATATATATTACAATTTTCACTCCCTTTTATGTAATGGATTTTCAGACAGTCTTATTGGATGTGAAGATTCGCCTGCTAATAGGAGAGGATTTTGCATCCTCCCTCGGACTCTTCATTGCTCAATCCGGTTTCAAAGATTTAGTTCTTATGGATCTTAATTCGCTTTCTGCGGCTACTATTGCTGGTCTCGTTGAAGGGATCGGACGACAACATCAGGTAATTCTGACAACGTTTCCGTTATGCAACATCGCCATTCTTCCTAGATGAGTCACATTGAAAAAGTTTTTAATTTACGCAGCATATGTTACAAGCCAAGTGAATGCCTTGACGCTAATAGAGAAATGACCTGTAGCACAAACGGATAATGCCCTTGTTTTAAACATGAATTGTCGGGGTTATGTGATGTGTGCATTAGACACTGGAAAATTTTATTCTTTAACCACGATCGAAATCGATTACCTTCAAAGAATATCGAACGTGATCGTTATAGTAAATAATTGATTATTTTGCAATTCTAAGTTCTTTGTATAGTATTGTGATTTTCAACCTTTTTGAGCTCCATTCGCACTTTTTTTTGAAAAATAATTTCATTCGCACCAGTCAGCCGAAATTTAGTACACGAAAAAAAAATCAAGAAACTTATCACTTTTGTATTCGAAGAGCTTCTTGGAGGAACAGAGCTGCATTATTGTGCATTCAGCGTATCGTATTATTGACTAATCAAGCACTAAAATCCCTGCAGTAGAATAATCACAGATATCACACTCCCGTTGTTCTCAAGAAGTTCGTTGCATTTCCGGGGGTATCGTGCAGTGATTTCCTTGAAAACTCAAGAGGATTTTGCCTCCATTTTCGGGTTTTTGCAAAAGTCCTCCGAGGACGCCTAAATGTCCTCCTTTTTGAGATTTGTCCTCTTTTTTAGGACTTTTGGTCAAATTTATAGCAAATTCGACTGAGATGCCCTAAATCAGCTCCGGTGGCTATTTCGGGAGCTGAGCGAAAGTTGACCGTTTTTTTGTTATTTTAGTCAACTGACTACGAAGTGGTAAAAATGTACCACTTTTTCAGAATTTTTCACTGATATTCTGTGTTCGAAAATTTTGAAATAGTGTCGTCCTTTCCCGATTCCAAAATATGGTAACCCTAATGTTAGACCAGGGGCGGGCAACATACGGCCCGCGACGGCATTTCGTCTGGCCCTCGGACAGTTTCCCGTTTTATAGGATAATGTGGCCCGCGGCCCAAGTCTGCCGAAATTCTCCACTACTTGCTTAACGTCAATATGTATTAGTGACTGTATGTTATTATATACGTGTGTGCGCTGCGTGCGAAAGTGGAGCTTCCGCGCAAGTTCGTCGGAGCGAGACTCATTGCTCATTGCTCATCTGCTCAAGCTAAACCGGTAGAGTTCAGAGTATTACAAAGTTTGTAGTACAAAGGCGGTACGAACACGAAGTAGGCAAACTTTTCCTATGGATCGGCAAACTTAGTGGAATCACCAATATGTTATATATAGGCCTATGCCTTTACGATCTAGACATGGCGTGAGATCATCAGTCAGGAAAGCGTGTCTAAGCCTAAATTGTGGAGTTCGCATTACAAACAGGCCTTAGCACTGGTCTCTCTGGCCACTAATCCTTGGTTAGGTACACGAGTAAACAACACTTCTTATAGATCTAATGTGATAATTGTTATAGTTGAAGAAACGCTAAATTATGCTGTTAACCAACATGAATGTGTGCCAAAATTCTAATATTTTGCATTCAAATATGCCAAATGTCAACACTGGTATCAACTACTATTACCTACATTCATACAAGGCCCGTATACAATATCCATACACGGTGGATGTTTCCGAGCAAATGAGCAACTGATACCAATTCAACTCCTTCTTTTTTCCATGCAGTGATGTAATCCTCTCGTGCGGAATTATTATCTCAAACTTTGCATTATACACGCATCGGGAACGTTCCTCACTTCTGAACTAGAAAAGCCTATAGTTACCAACAAGTTTTTAGAATTGCTTCCAAACGACAAAATTTACGGGCTCACTGTACTTCTATCGTGTTTATTTGAATTTTTCCACGTCGGAAAATGTGGGAAACTTGAACAATTTTCATTCGCACTCATCCGGATTTTTCATTCGCACCACGCTCGTCATTCGCATTGCAATGTTTTTCATTCGCACTAGTGCGAACCGTCACACGGGTTGAAAAGCACTGGTATAGTAGAAACGGTCGGATTCCTCTGTTCATTATTACATCACAAGCATTAGCTGTTCTCGTCATTGCGTTGTGGATAGGGTGATTGTTTTTGACATGCCAAAAGAAGTCAAAAATTTGTCCAAATTGTAGCGTTAGGCACAATGGTGCCAGTCAAAATCATTTTGAAATCTTTTGTCTTGATGTCGTACAAGGCGCACCGTCTCCAAACTCATTTTACATTTTATTCCTTTTACTCTCTACTAAATACTTTCGTAGAAGGTAAATTGTCAACTTACTGTGAATCAGAAATCGTTAAGTCAAATAACTAGAGTGATATGCTGTGATGATCAACACGCCTCGAAACCTATACTTCCTAATTCACTTTGCGGAGGCGATGTGTTGGTAAAACGAGCGAAATCTCGACTATCAATCAGCCTATCAAAATAATTAGAGCTTCCAGTAAACGATTGACTCTGAAACTGAAACAAATTCGCGGGTCTTATATAAAAAATTCAATGATGAACAACTGAGACTGACATCGTCAGTGATAATCAACAGATTGTGTCAGCAGCAATATACACCACAATATACTTCAGTGCTGCCATTCAACAACTTGTATTTTTCAGCCTTCCTTTTCCATTCTGGGCAAGCCATTTGTTAAGGTCTGATATTTCGTACCATTTTCAATACCTCACAACTTTGTGTTTTTTTTTAATCGATTAAACTTAAATAAATTCTTGAATGACTCACTGCAAGAAAATGTAGCAAAGTAGGCCCATCTCCAGCTGTCTAGTTGCACCGCGATAAATAACCAATTTTTTTACAAGATTGTGTTAAATTACTTCATCATAAGTCAAAATTAGGCCAACAATATTATTTTCAAGATTTTAAGATTTCAGATCAAATTTTTCGTTTTCTAGGTCAAATAATAATCACCTGAGTAATGAGTTATTCACATATAGTCCGTATATATCGAGATTTCGATGGAGAACTACTATACCCTCTGCCTGGTCCTCAATAGGGCCGGGCATAATGATTCGAGTACTCGAATCTAAATCGGGTATTAATTTTAATGATTCGATTCGAATCGAGTAGTAAAAGACGAATTTTTCGAGTACTAAAATTATACTCTTCTCGCCACTAAAAGTTAATTTACCAACGAGATTTGTAGTTTCGATACTAATTTCCACTGTTGAGGCATCTAAACCGTGATAGGCCGTACCGTAGCACACAATACATAATACAGAGCTACGAACGTTAGTGGAAGTAACACATGTCTGTAGTCATGGTCATTGCACAACATTGTCACCGAGTGCAATGAAATCGACCTTGTCCAAAAATACCCAAGTATCTTTATTGTATTTAATTTCATGTGGTGGCATAAAAGGTACACGTTTGTACTTTGACACACTACATTAGGTTATGACGTCATTACGAGTGATACTCGACTCGAAGCCGAATACGCTATTCAGAATCGAATCACTCGGGTACTCGATTTTGTCCAGCCCTAGTCCTAAATTATTGATGTTTGATGGATGACTTGATATGTGCTAAACCTAATTTGAATATTTCTGCTGGTCGAGAAATATGTACATAAGTGGCGGGATAGCGCAGTGGTATAATCCGCTGCTGCAACACCAATGGGTGCGGGCTCGAGTCCGGCCGAGGTCGACTTCCGAATTCCGATACCTAAGTGTTGGAGGTTTACCTAGGCTCCTCCTCGCCACCTCGTCCGCGCCAGCGGTGACTTACAAAAGCCTAAAGGTGGGCCGTGCTATAAGTCGGCAGTTACGGAAAATATGAAGAATGTCGGCCTGGTGTAAATGACCATAGCAGTCGACAAACACCATGAATACCCCCCAAAACAAACAAACAAATGTACATGAGGATTGTTCAAAATTTGAAGAATTTCAAAATAACAATAACGCAAAGGGCAGAATATATTATAATAGAAAATCATCCATTACATTCAGTCTGACTGTATCCCATTATCCTAACTAGTTTTTTCTATTGATACAGATCGATCGCGTCGCTGTTGGTACCTTTCGCGTTGATGGGTTAGTGGAGTTTGCAGTAGACATTCAAGTGAAGAAAATCTACGTTAGAGCTGACTGTAGTGAAGAGGAGGAATTGAATTTGGACAGTTCTACATCATTACACTTCTTGCCGACGAAGGAATGGGATATAAGATTTACGAAAAATTGATTGAATCAATGTTATAAGAAGTATCATGATTTACAACGAAATATGCAAAAACAATTTGACATATTTCGAATGATCGTAGAGCTAATTCTATTGATGGACCAACTTTTATGTATCGCGTATGGTGTACTTGTTTACGCTCATTGCTATGACTCTGCTTGCTGCATCTCATCGATTAGTTCGGAGGTCTCAAACAGACGGCCCGCGTCGGCATTTTGGATTTTCAAGTATAGACATTATTTACCCGCCAGATATCTTTTTTTAGATTTGAGAGCTTGTAATTCACTCCAAAACTGTCCCAAAACCAGAACTTTTCGTCAAACTTCAATATTGCACCACTTTCAAACGCAGTGGCAGACCAGCTATTATGTCACATTACCTGTTCACGATGATAAAACATGACCTGTTGAAATGATTTGTGACTGAAAATTGTGATTTCTACACATCCGTGTCCTTCCGTAGAAATACTTGTACTCGGGATGACTATGGAGTAGGGGAGACCGTTGACAATTGTAACACTTTTTGGATTTTCCAACATTACGTGTTGTTCTCATGGAAATTTCATTTCCAAAGTTTTATATAAGGAAGCCAGCAACTCGATAGTTTATATAGAAACTAAAATGGAACTCAATCAACACTCAATCGTGGAAATTTTGGGTCGCGAAAATCGCCGCTCAAATGTTACAATCGCCCCGTACCCAGGGGCAATTGTACCACCAATGCGAGGCAATTATAACAGTGTTATTTATAAGTGAAAACAAACAAAATGAACAACGAAAATGGGACCACAACTTGTATTATTGCATCAAACTAAAGAAATGAAAGTTAGAACGCTTCCAGGCTACGCCCCATAGCATTTTGGCATTTAAATACAATACCACCCTTCATGAGCTCAAAGTGTACAAGAACCACATTCATTCTGTTATGTTCTTGATCTTGTTTGAACAATAACTCAATACGACGAGGTTGCAATAAGAAATCAGTATATTATACAACATAATAACTTCAGGCAGCGACACGATCCAGAGTGCAGTTAAACGAAAGACAACGAGACAACAGAACACAGGGTATAAATACAAGCACGACACAGGAGGAAATAATGATTGGCGGTAATTACTAGTCCTATAGAAATTAGGAGTTGAACAACACTGAACGTAAATGCACGAACATAACAGTCCTCCCCTGTAAGTTGAAGGGATGCCCACATTTACGTAGGTCTATAAAAATCCGGGGGTTTCCTATTCCTAAGAGGATAACGTCTACCCGACGTACGGGCAGGACTAGCTGCAGGACCTTGTGTCCTGTTCCTAACCAATGGTTGCTCAGCTTGTGACTGTTGAGGCTGAACAACTTCCTGTGTGGCTGTATTATTGCCAGCTGAAATCAAGCGTGGTTGGAGTTGGTTCTTGTGCCTTCTCCAATACCCATGATCTGTTTTTATAATGTACATAACATGCCCCAGTATTTCCGTCACCATGCCAGCAACCCACTTTGGTCCGCTTCGGTAACTGCGAGCGTAAACCGAGGAACCAATCTCGAAATGAGTGACTGATTGTCCAGGCGTAACCGGTTTTGATTTGTCGAAGGGCGAGCAGTTGTTTTCAAAAATTAGATTAGAATTAGAATAATTACTACAGTATTTTTTCCGAATTAGAGTAGAATCCGAATTATAGCTAGTTTTAATTTTAAAATTAGAGTCGAATTAGAATTACAGCTACAGTTGTTTTCTAAATTAGATTCGATTGAGAGCAAAGAAACATTTCATCATTAAGAGTATCACCAGAATTATAGTAGCACAGTTCTTTTTACAAATTATAGTGGAATTGGATTGATAGCTACACTGTTTTTCCAAATTAGAGTACAATTAGAATTATAGGTTCAGTTGTTTTCACAAATTAGATTCGAATGAGAGAGACGAAGCACTTCAAAACTTAGATTACAATAAGAAATTTAGCTACACAGTTTTTCACTAATTAGACAGATAGACCACAACAAGATTGTGTAGCTGTCCAAGTCAGTAAACGATATCAAAATCATCACTTGGATTTCTGAAATCTGCTCATAAAACAGAGAAGCTTGTTTGATTGAAACCCAAAATTTTTGTCTCCAATCAGGACATACTGTAAAAATGACAGTATCTGGAAAACTTTTGGATATGCGAGGTCCCAAACATAATAACACGCGAGAAGATCAAGTACTATCTCAAATAGTTCCGCTTTAGTGTGAGAAAATCCCTCTATGCGGATGCCATTCGCAACGATCCATGACTGCAGGTCACCATTTTCATGATGCGCTAGTACGAGATGTGGGGGACTCAGCTATGTGGATGTTAATTCGAGGGAATGGGCCTGGAATTAAACAAGATATGTTAATTAAAATTATATTTCCAATAATCCATGTGTGAAAGCACAAGATTTAGATTAGGTATAGAAATGCTTTTATGGGACTTCTCCATAATGGATATGTAATAAAAATACAGCTGAAGGGTAGGGATGGTGTGAACGTGAGGTTCACGTTCGCGTTCTGGGTGTGAACCTCCGAAATTTAGAGGTTCACGTTCACAAACGAACCTTGGTAGGTTCTGCACTGTGAACCTTTTTCATATATTACAATTTTAACTTCATTATAACATCTTTGGTTGAAATTTATTGCATTTCAACTGCGGGCCACTCTATGCATGGCGTTGGCAACATTAAAAAATCAACACTATACGAGCATGCACCTTGGCAATCTGAGAAATTTTACTTGCTTTGTTACAAAAGTTGGCTCGAAATATACGGGATCAATCTTGATTTCATTATGTTTATTGTATCATAAAACCCAAATCCATTCGATTGCGGCGTTGGCTACTGCTGTATAACTTGTTAATGGGGTATTATCGGTAGCGAGTATAGAAACCCGTGTTTTACACTCCGCTCAATATCAACGTCGCAGGGGCCTGCGATATTCGTATGCTCCGATGTAGCAGTACTCAGACGCCGAATACATTGTCCGGTCTGGTTTATACACCGTTAAGGCGTAAGCTTATATTCCGTTGCAAATCCGCGTCGGAATTGTTGGCAAAGCGACGGAAGATCTTTATTTTATTGGATAATTATATCATGTGATTGCCCCAGTTGATACATTTGACGACTTTTAAATCGTCAATATGTACTTCAGCATTGTGGCATTATGCGGGGCGAGTCGTGGGTTGGTATCGTGACTATCACTTCACTGAAATGTAGGGTTGGAATTAGCAATATGACGTCATGTGACGTCATGAGGTTCACGTTCGCGTTCACACAGAACCTTTCAAAAAGGTTCGCGTTCACACGAACCTGAACCTTTCAGAGGTTCACACCATCCCTACTGAAGGGTCAACATAGTTTAACAAGCTCAACTCATGGAAACAAGTGATCGCAAATTCTGTCGTCACGGTATGCTATCTAATCGTTGACATGTATGGGTTCTTCCACGTAATCAGATATCTTCTGTAAATGAGTACTTGAACATATGAAGTTCTGATTACTGTCGATGGTAAACCATAACTAGTAAATTTACTAAGATTTAATGATCCATTCAGATTTGATCAGTATACTATCATACAGATACCTTTTGGAACGGCAAAAGTAGTATGTTCACATTCACTTATTCTATGCTCTATATCAGTGGTTCCCAACCGTTTTCCACCCACATACCACTTCGAGGTTTTATTAGGTGCTCGCCTACTACCTACATATTTACGCACGCCGTAGGCGGTCAAAATGTTTTCACTGTTTATGACATCATACTCACGTATTTGAGCTTTGTGAGGTGCGATAACTAGGGCGAGGTTTTTACCTAAAATCGGAGGATTTTGACCTAAAAAAACTTGATTTTGACCAATTTTTGACATCATGTACGCCAATTAGGCGTTTTCGCACATAATGTTATATTCATTCTTGGTAGGGAGTGGGACTGTCTGTCCTTGACCAAAAACTGACAAATTTTGACATGAAAAAACTTTATTTTAACGATATCTGGCCCAGTAGTTACACCACATATTATGGTAGAGGTAATTAAAATTTGTTGTACATTCACGGGTAAAAAGTGTTTGTCTTTACTAAGTAGCTTGCGAAGAATGGAGAAATACCATTTAACAGCAGTAGTTGTTGGCTGGCAACACTGAAGCTGTGCGTACACTGCTGGTGACACAACATGTTGCTTCATACTGTCAATGTTGTCATGCATCACAATTCTTCATTATGCGCTTCTTGATAAAATAACCATGCAATGTCAAGCAGTCTTGCTTCAGTTAGGATATTGCGGTACGTTGAGCATAACACCATGTCAATTGTCAACCTATTTGATTCGTGTAACAGTTTATGATCCACGATGAGCAGACAATGGGCCGCCTACAATGGTAGGCCTATAAAGTGGGCTACAAGCTGGAAAACGCTCAATTGTATAAAGCAAAATCGCCCTAGTAATAACAAATATTAAAGTAGGCATTATCAGCACGGGTTGATGAGATGCATGGAATTTTTTTTTCACCACTCGTCAAATAAATTCAAAATCAAACCCATTAAGCTGATAACTTCCTTCGGTCGAAAAAACACTGAATGTACTCGCGTACCACCTGGAAGACCCTCGCGTGCCACTAGGGGTACGCGTACTACAGGTTGAGAACCACTGGTCTATATCCATGGTAGCCAGCATCATGGACACAAAATTCAGGACTACCGTACCAAAAATTGCATCAGCAGCAGAAAAGATTTTTCTTATCTTCCTTATCAAAAATATGATGTAATTCAAAAATATTTAATAATCATTTATTGTTCGGAAGCCTTTTTTAAGTTCGAGTGTATTTATTGCACCGTCTCACGCATAGTCAATCTAAACATAGGCATATTTTCAGCACCCAAAAACAATTATGCCACATTTTTGCGGCTAAATGTGAACTCAGCAGACCCCGAATTAGAACTAACTCTACATGTGCCCATGTTAATCCACCAAATTTTCAGACAACTAGCGGTACTTTTGTGACGGTCTGTAAAGTTCGAACTTGTGCCAGATCCTGCCATGTAAAACGTTTGAGATGTTACGGAAAACGCCGAACAATGCTTGCTGAAAATCAGGACAAGAGTTAATATCAGTACAAATTAAGACGTTATGGTAAATATATGTTCATTGTTCACACAGTACCAGGTTAAGCAAGCCGCAAATCTTACAACCTACCTGATAAAGCCTAATCGCCCTCAAATCATGCTGTGCCCTGATTCTCTTTTCAGTTAACGCGTTTTGTAACTCCATCAGGAGCATAACCTCATCGGCCTTTTCTCCCTACAAATGAATACAATCATATTAGCCATGTAGAAGATTTGGTGAAGGACTTTCCAGGTATTGCATTTCGGTTAATATGATGGCAAGAGTTGTGCCGCAACAATATTTAATATATACAATATAAAATTGCAACAAAAATTAACGCGACTATCATAACTAATATGCATTCTAGTATAGTTCATTATTACAAACCTCTTCATCTGTCTCTACTCCAAATATTTTGTCAAGAGTAGTAAGCATCTCTTCTACACTCCTCGGAACGAGCATTTGAAACTCCGCTCTGATCTATTACAAAAGTAAAGCATTACTATAGAAGCGACTAGTAGTGAGCAGAGCATGCATACACACTTCTATAGGTTATATAGAGGGATTTGATAAAAATACAACAAGATTTATTTCACTAGATGATGATAATAATAATAATGATACTCACCAGTTTAATGAAGGATAGTAATAATGTAAACCAAAAATACATTATTATTCTTAGATTATATATATATTAATTTTGCTTACACATCTGGGCACTTTTGTTTTGGTCATTATCAAGGCTAAAATAGCGAATGGATCTTCAACGAATAAATTATGAAAACTAACCAGTCTGATGTCCTTCAGCATAGGAAAGCTCTTCAATATTTCAGGAACACTTCCGAATTCAAGCAACTTGAATTGGTTGCGTCGATCTTGATGAGTGTACTTCATCAGACAAAGGAGATTTGACCAACTGGCATCAGGTCTTTTTAATTCAGCTTCCAACTTCACCTTTGCTTCTTCGGGGGTCAAAGAAGGATAAGCTTCTGAATTGCACACAAATTATCAACGATGAAAAAGGACTAATAACCATGTAAACAACCTGATGTGCTTGAACACAATTTTGGTGAACTCAAGCATGAAGACTCGCCAGACGCTTTTGCCTTTTGTCGGAGATTCCTCAACTTTTGTGATAGTTTTTTAGAGAAGTAATACTGAAAATCATTTGATCACCAATTTACTTGTTGCAAAATATACCGAACTCTGTCAACTCACCGAAGGATGTTTTCCGTCAATATCAACCTTAATGCACGGATATCTCTCGCACATAGCCCGAGAAAAATTAGAGTAGTCTGTTTTCTTTGTCATGTCCCCATTTCGAAGAACATGATATGCAGATTCCTCAACAAGTCTATTTTCGAGAGTGAAAATAGAGTTTGATTGAAGAGCTGTTCGCACTTTATCACTAAATGATGGCAACGGCATCATTCTTCTGCGTCGGGTATATTCAAACGGTGTAATGCTTCTCTCGTCTGCATCAATCTGAATAGTCAACATACTGGATTTCAACAAATCCCGATTATTCCAAATGGAATAACTTACACATGTCGAAGACATAGCAGAGACATCGCTCTGAGTAACTTTCTCCACAATCTTCTTCTGTAATGGGAGCTGCAAAATACAAATAGTTGAAGATTTGAAAATGCATGGTTTAATGACAAAAATTTTACATGTTCAACGGCAGAGCAATCTTGAAAAGGTGTTTCATTTTCGTTGCCATCTTCTAACTCCGTCATTTCGCAAGAAATTACAGTTTGTGATACATCCAAAGATATAGGGATGTCATTATCAGCATTGGTTTATTGAAGGGTTTTCCAAGTCTTGAGAACAAATAGATAACTATATCATTACATGGAAATTGAGAAGGAATCTATATAAATACTTTTTGTAAATTCAACAGACGACGAGCAGTTCCAACTTTAAACAATTTCTGAAAGTCACCTTCGGTTAATGTCCCAAAAACACTTTCATCAATCTCATTTTCTGTTGAAAATAAAGGAAATGTATTTTAGCATCCCCGCAAACTTACAAAGGCCAACTCTGTCCAATGTTTTTGGTCATAACATATTGCCGACCACGTATTTTATGGCTTATCTGTGGCCAAGGGTACTGAAAATCAGATATATTGCGGTATCCAATATGGGATTCCTTCTGTACAGCAAAGGCATTCATTCTTGCACTGAAAAATAGCACTTCTAATTTGCAATATCGGCATATGATACATTCATTAACAAAAAACAAATCAGTGATAAGGAAAAAACGTGGAAAGTCAAAGTCAGGTATATTATCGACAAACACATCTCCCAAACTGTAGCAGATATTACGATAACATGCACTTCTGGCCGATAAAATATGTTCACAATCGGAATTTGATATGTGGTTTTCAATCTCTGGTACGTCAGCTCTGGGAATTTCGGAGGTTTCATGAAGACTTATAATCGGTTCCAAATAGTTATTCTTCTTTTCCCCTTTTTTGTCAATCATTTGAATACACATCCAACGTTGATGATAATAGCTCAAACTCAGGGCTAAATTTTTGAAATTATGCCATCTTTCTGATTTAAAAAAGCCATTCTTTGCTTCAAATCTCATTGCCCATTGCATCCGCAAGGGCCCAAACTGCCTCATCTGTTCTGGGAAGTGGATCAGATAGTGTAGTTTCGGAGTGAATGGCAAATCAGGGTACAGGCGTATGATTTCTACATTATGAACAGCAATCAGATATTTGAGATCAACGTAAGTTTCCTCAGACACTACAGTAGATACTGAGAGCTGAAGTATTTGAAGTAAACTTAGCAAATTCAACCAATGATCATTCATTTCAGACATATCTGGCCCAATAATGAAAGGCCGAGCTTGAAGCAATACAAGCATATTGGCAGCAGTTTGCGGAAAATTCGCAGTTGGTTGCAAGTGTTTTCTCTCTATCATTTGAGGTCGATCTTTACGGTCAGACTTACTATACTCAAAGTTCCGAAGCTGGCTGTTCAGTCGAGCAAGCGTCAATGTGCCATTTTCAATTTCATGTAGTAAAAATGCCTTCAACTCCATTTTCACTATCCCCTCAAGCAATATGTGCATTGCATCATGGACCATACATTTGGTCACATCAAAATAAGGTATTTCTGATAAGAAAGTTCTCTCATTAACACCAAGTTCACGAGACATTGCGATTCGGTTTTGAGCACTCTCACATTGTTCAAGAGCCTGCAAACTATTTTCATGTTGGCCTTTGTTTCGAATTGGGCACTGCTCATGTGTATAATAAATCGAGAGATCTTGTTTAGCAACATTGCATGTGCGACATGGCTTAAAAGCTCCTCCAACACCTTCTTTGAAGCCAGCTAGTAGTTGAGCAGCCGGGGTGTCGCCAACACAAAACAGAAGGTAGCCATGTACTATTTTTGTTATACCTTTCACTGTGAGAGTAACACCTTTTGACATTTGCTGCATCGCGTCACAAAAATCCTTCAAAAGCGCATTACGACCAGAAAAGTCTTTCAAATCAATAGATTTTGCAATGCACAAGAGCTGGATACTACCAAGTTCACTACGGCATTCCGGCGGAATGTTCAGAAGGGACCAGTAAAAGGCAGACATTTTAATCTTTTTGCGATGAGCTCCGATAGGATTCACTATTTCAAATTCATCATGATAAAGTGCAAACATGAGGCTATCAGCATTTTTAGTAATCCCTGCATGCGATTCGACATATTTTCCTTGTGTAACATCATTCATTATGCCATTGGCACATAGCGTATGTGCCAATGGCTTGGTAATACTATTCAATAACGCTTCAAGCTGCTTCAGGAATGGAACAAAATAACCCAAGGCAGGTTTTTCAATCAACTTATACATTCCACAGGTAAATTCATTTGAGAACCGCATTCCTAAGACGATTTCTTCCGGATAGACTAGGCCAAAATGTTCTCGATAGAATTTGTTTCTTCCTGCTTTAGATTTCAATACTTCAGGTATCAATCCCTGTTCTCTCAATTGTTGGGATGTACAAGTGCCGCTATTGGTACTGATTGTTCTACCTACAAGAGGAAAACAATTAGCACTGTTATTTGACTGGATAATATCTTCGAGTCCGGCATCACTCAATTTATGTAATGTCTGAAGTCGCAGGAATAAAGCTGCTGTTGGTAAAATCGAAGATATTTCAGAACAAGGGCCATTGTTTGATTCCTCAGCATTTCTATTTTCACCATCGGAAGCAGGTAACATATCATAGTCAGGAGGAGTATATGCTTCACAGTGGAACAAGTCCGATGTCTTCACATTTTTATGTCTCCTTCGACAATGCCTACAGAGGTTCTCATATTTTGGAAAAATTATGCCACAAATCCTGCATGATATGACCAGACTCGGATGTTGTGTATGGCGCCGCAATAAGTGTGAAGAGAGCGAATCAGCAGACCCAACAAAGGGGCACAACCAACACTCTTTATTGGACATAAAATAGCGAAAATGTCATATAATTTGATAAATGAGTAGCCTGTAAAGCAAGATGCACATAACTTGGTCAAGAATTATAGTTAGATCTCTAGGCATAAATCACAATTCCACCAACTTAGAGGATTAACTGATATTATGAAACTCAGTTTTGATACTACTGCAGGTTGGTGTAAAAGGCACTCTACTTATATTTCTCTCACTGCTTCTTGCTATTATAAGAACCCTCCTAACCACATAATCATAACATATCACATGTTGATATCCTTAAACGAATTACCTTCAATTAAATCAATGTGTTCTCTCTTAATGCCGTTCGCAATCAAGAACCTCTCCATTCCTTCCGCCATTATGAAATCCGCGACAAGTTCAACTACATCCGCAAAGCCACTGTACTGCGACTTACCGATCCATCTACTTATGCGGTGTATTGACCTTTGACCCTGACTGAGTTCCCGCCGTTACCGAGAGAGGTGAAGCGTAAATGAGAGAGAGAGAGAGAGAGAATATATAGAGGTGTTTATTCAGTCAACAGTCAAAAGCAGAATGCACTGATAATAGCCATGCAGGTAACACTAAAAATTACTAACCAACGTATTTCAGAATTACATGGTAATGACAATGATTGATTGATTGATTAATTGCTATACTTCTGATTTGCTACGGCAAATAGTCAATAATGAGGAAACGCAATATAATTGAAGCCATAGTCAAAGACAATCATGTGGTGGTAATGATTAATTTATTCTGTCAGTTTGGTAGGAAGATAAAATGATAAGAGAAACGTTCACGAAACCTGGTAAATGCAAGAAAGCCACACACTAAAATAATGGAGCGACAGTGATGATAAAGCAGTCCAATTAATGACTTCTGAGCAATGTTCCCCCTTTGCTGCGCACGTGCACAATTGCGCAGAGTTACGCACACGTCACGGTTACGCACTGTTGTCTAATGGACCACGCAGTGAGTAGGTGAGCGCTTGCCGCAAACTCATCAAAAATTAGAGGGAACATTCCTTCTGAGCTATATGTAAACGGGGCTAAAAGCACGCATCACCCACACTAAAGTCGTTAATGCCGTTCAACATCTATTATGGAAATGCTGCATCACTTGAGTGGCTACATCTTACAGCTTATTTCTTCCCCTACAAATAACCCAGCGGGAGCAAACGGGCCCCAGGGTCATTGGCTTTACTGATGACGTCATGATCGGCACACGAATGTTGGCTGTATATACCCTGCCTTTGATGATCTGGTAATCCACCAGTGACATTATGATAAGTTTCAGAAAGCAGCGTTTCCAGCGTCGACCTCACAATCCCTTTCAACCTTACTGATCTCAAAACTCGTGCGGACCGGACTATTAAAATGTATGCGTAAACTCTTTCATATTGACCAAAGCCGGTGACAGCTGATAAGATGCGAGCAGAAGCACATATTTCGAAACTTGTTCTGATGAAGTGTGGACTTGCACATATTATGACACCACTGCGGTGAAAGATTTCGGTCGACTTTGTGTGTTTGTCCTATATTGCATCTGTGAATGCACAATTTTGTGTCTAAATTGACGCTTTCGACTTAGAGTGTATTATTCGTCGGAACAAATTATTCCAGAGCAGAAAATATTTACTCGAGTTTCCAAAATTTCATTATTTTCGAATTATTTCGGAGTGTCGCGTCGTATCTCAACGTAACTTCAGATATGTTAGGAGAGATAACTACCACATGCACACACAAAATATCAAGGCGATTTATCCACCCTACTAGCGGTGAGGTCGATTGTTACATTGCCCCTAGTTACATTTGTCCCCGGTCTCCCCTATATATGATGAAAATGACTTGAGTTGAGTCGGTTCAAACGTTAAAATTAGAGAAGGATTTGTGACTTTGGACGCCGTGGGTTACTTAAGTCATGGACGCAACCAACTATCAAGCTTTCATGATGAATACTTTAAAGGAATATATTGTTGACGCCATTTTAAGATTCTGGCAATAGGGAGTGTTGTGAACCTTCCTTAATTCCCTGAAGTGAAAACCCGATAAGACCTTGGTGAGTCGTATGCTTGTCGTGTGAAGGAGAGATTAGATATACATACATGTTGCGATATTTGAGGCGTAATCTCTCATGGATACAATGTATATATGCGTGTAATGCAGTGGTTCCCAACCTGTGGTACGCTTACCACTAGTGGTACGCGAAGGTCTTCCAGGTGGTACGCGAGTAGATTCTGCTCTTTTCGACCGAAGGGAGTAGGCTAATTAGTTCAGGTGAGGTTGATTTTGAGATTTTTGAAGCCGTCGTCTCACGCCATCCCCAGCTGCTATTTTTCCCTTATACGTGGGAATGCGAGCAAGGAATTTCATCCCTGATGACTATCAAGCAGTGTTGGGATCAAGTCACTACCTTCGAGTCACGAGTCATTTCGAGTCATTGCACATTTTGACTCGAGTCAAGTCAAGTCAATCGATTTTCGAAGGTGACTCGAGTCAAGTCAAGTCACTCGATTTTTGAAGGTGACTCGAGTCAAGTCGAGTCAAGTCAAGTCAAGTCACGAGTCAAGTGACTTGACTTGACTTGACTCGACTTGACTCGAGTCAATTGCCTTTTCGAAGTATGAGGCATGATTACGTCATTGCATTTTGCTAGCTGTCTGATTAACATATTGATGTGGTCATTGATTCTGAACCGATGAACGAATATAAAGTTGAATATACACGCAAGAATAGGCACTGTATCGCTCACATAGGCATATACGTAGACCTGTTCAACTACGTAAGTAATTGCATATAGCCTCAGTTTATAGTTACCAGCCAAACTTGAAAAACGAATTGATAAGATGCAATACATTACTCATTTACATGTTGATATGATACCATTCGAGCCTACTCCAATGGTTGAGGAGTATATATAAACTATATTCGAATTCAATTTCAATAAAACAAGAGGTTTGGTTAAGGTATAAGAACAGAAAACAGAAATGAATATTATGCTATTAAAATACCTCACAACTAGTTTACGACAACCTAAGCTGTGCGCTTCAATCACTACGTGTGTGCTCATTTTATTGATGTGAGACAATGGTGGCTCAGTGAAACACACGATCATTGAGTGATTTGTCGCTCTCACGGGTTACACCAGCGTTTCGCGAACAATCCGAACATATGGAAGATATAGTGATTTTTATCGATACCGATTACTTGATGACTTGAAATTGACTCGTGAATTTTGCTCCGAGTCACGAGTCAATCCACATTTTTGTGCGCCGAGTCAAGTCAAGTCAAGTCATTTTTGCAAAGTGACTCGAGTCAAGTCAAGTCATACGAAAAAGGTGACTCGAGTCTGACTCGAGTCAAGTCATGACTCGAGTCATCCCAACACTGCTATCAAGTCGAAGAAACGAAACCGACTTGTTGCGCCCATACATCCATCGGAGAAAATTATTTGCCGGTAAAGAAATACCAATTTTTAATCATGTGCTTACTTTATTCTAATAAATTTATGCGTTTCACGATCTTTTGACTATATAGCGGACAAGGGGTAACAAAATAACAACGTGTAACGAATAAATTGTACCAACGGGCACGCAGGAATATGTTCATGTTCAATTATAAATTACGTGGCCTTCATTTTCCGATACAACAGCTCCATCAGCGCTGCTGGAAAATGTGATTACGTGGGCTGGGAAGATATAAAGTTTATAGCGCCATATATATGTAAATACCACCTACTTTAATTCATGCATTATAGAAAATTTGTGCGCCCAGGACGACCAGGCCACACAAACTTTGCTGACCATCGAAATCACGCGACGGGGTTCTTGGGGGTGAAGCCTTCACAAGTTTGGTTTATCACGCTATTGGTGTGCAATACAATCGTGTTCCAGGGCAGTGGTTCTCAACCTTTTTCACCTCGCGGACCGGTAAAATTTCAAAAGATATTTGGGGGACCGGTGGATCTCAAAAAATTGAAATCAACCCCTAAGTGTCGTACTAGATCTTGCGTGCCAACCGTTTTGCTATTCACCGCCGCAATTCGATTACTTATATATGCCCTACGGCCGCGTTCCAGAACACTAGTAATGATGAACTAATTGGACGCGTAATACCCATGTTAAACTGTTCAGTCCTTGTGTACTTATTCATATCGTCTTACTTTATAGTGGTCATGTTGTGAATAAATAATTACTGGAATTTCTTCCGATTCATGAATGAATTTCGTCAATAACATTCGTAGTTTCATGTATTACTGTCAAATAGTTATCCTATCTCAGCAAATGCGGTCAGATTCATCGGTAGAGTTGATGTAGTGATTGTTTTCGAAAATGTAGGGCGAGTTATAAAGGATGATGCATCTTCGGGTGGGCCTCCTGTTATTGTAGTCACTTTGTTGCATGTCGTTATTTCTAGACCTCTCATCAGGATTGTCAATATGGCCCAGTGGTTCTCAAACTTTTGAAGACACGCCCCCTTTATGGTAGTGAAAAATATCGCGCCCCTTGATCGTCATATCCCAAAATACAACTAGAATGCTGGTAATCCCAACGGATAGTTTGATGGCATGGAAGGCTATGCCTGTTGATAAGAGAATTTTGAAATGTGAAATTCGGACTAGACACAAAGCAACAGCCACGAATAGAAGGCCAATCGCGCCGGGCGCGAAAAACTTTTTCAGTTGACCGCACTTTCGCGTCCCCCTTCGGATGCTTCCACCCTCCGGTAGTTCGAGAACAACTGGTATAATGGAAAGATATGGGAATCTCTCAAACGTACTAGAAACATATTTCTGTTGTGGGGAGCGCACGATTCCAATTTGGTATTTCTATATGGGGGGCATCATTTCCATCCGCTGTTCGCATCTGTACTGTGAGGCTCAGATTGCAAACGGCACTACGACTATAGTAAAATCGAAAAATGAAGTCGCATTGAATCGCGCACAGCGCGAAGAAAATTTCAAGATTAATAAAAATATCTCAAAACTTCTGGAGTCAATTCGTAAATTCGACTATCATGTCGACGGCCGCCAACACATACTAATTGAATTAGGTGTCCACTGTCCACGGCCGCACAAATTTCCTTCTACGGTCGCAGGTTGGCCACCCTGTACCAGAGAGAGAGGGAGAGAGAGATTTTGAGGGCTATGATCGTAATTGAATATGTTTATGTTTGTATTCATGTGATTGTATGGTAGTGTCTGCTGAGTGCTGAGTCGAGGTAAAATTGACTTGCTCAGATAAACATAGGCTAATTTCGTGCCGAAGGCCGTGGATTAACTGACCACGCCTACTCGAATAATATGCTTCTCTTCGACAATATCCAGAGATGAAGCTTTTAGAGAAGAACCAAGCAGCCTACTACGAGTACAATGCCCCGCACGAAAACACCTGGCAACAGTGCTACCTGGCCATCAATAAAATCAATGATTCGAAAATGAATCGTAATCATACTTAGCGAGGCGCTCGTATGTCATCACCGGAAACAACTTGAACTGTAAGTCAAATTGAACATGTTTCCGGGACTGATCTTAGGCTAACTCGAGAAGTTCTACATCAGTTTAAAATTTGGCGTTTTATTTATTTTACCAATGGACAAGCCTTCAACAACTTGCATTTTGAAATTAAGGTATAAAATCTTAATATACCTTGCGGACCGGTAGAAAAGTCGTCACGGACCAGCGGTTGAGAACCACTGTTCTAGGGGGCTGACGAAGTGCTATCACGGCCTTCCCTCATACCCATTGTCTTTATTAGAGTCCTTACAATATGAGGTGGGGGGGCGCTGGAGCACGAAAATTTTTGAAAGAGGGCGCTGGAGGAAAAATGGTCAAGAACCACTGCTCTAAATGGAAGATATTACGTTAATGCAATGCTGAATATGTCCCAATGCTCAGCCATCACTACTATTCTTTGCTGATATTGAATGGTCGTTTTTGACTTTGGGCTAATTTGGACTAATTTTGAATATGGGTGTCTTTTCATCTCAAAAGTCCTGTTAGTCGCTGTAACCTTGGTTATAGGCACCGATGTAGACAGAAAATATGGGGTACATAATATTACTCGAGTGCAAGATAAATACAAAGGAATTAGCCTACTACCAGCGAGTCTTGTCTGCTTATATCTATCATGATACTACGCACCACTTTCGCTATTGTAATATCATCATCGATACCATTGAGCAATTTATCAAAGCAAATGATCGAATTTTGTCAATAGAATTGGTATTTGCATCTATTGCAATACCTGATCAAGGGCAAGTTTTTGCAACTTTTGCAACTTTTTTTGCAGATTCCTAAGTACTCGTAAGATATGTAGAACGCTGTTTTAAGCTGTTTGAAGGAATCTTATAGTGCAACTTTTTGAAACTTTTGTTCATTTTATTTCATGCAACATTTTGCAAGTGATTCGACTTTTCATGAAAGTATTTTCGATTTTGGTGAAATAGATAGCTAAATTTCACTGAAACACTGTAAATCAGCACCGAAGTAACGCTTTAACGGGTCTTTCGGGAGCTGAGCCGGAGAATTGACCAATTTTTATGTCAATCTGATAAGTTGACCTTTTTTCTTCAGTCAACCGAGCAAAATGTGGTCTTTAAGTGCAACTTTTGTCAAAAATAAATGCAATTTTCCACGGATTTTACTGCAACAAAAACTTGCCCCACTTATGGTACGTTGCCCCAACCTTTTTTCGATTTTCCATTTTTTTTTTCGCGAGTGTTTGGGAAGAGGAAATAAACTCACGATACTGAGTGTTCTGCTCTTTAGCTCAATCTAACTTAAGAATTCATAACAGTTTATTAACGGTAAAGCAGCTTTTTATACTACCACCAAAATCTGAGTCTTTGTGGCATCTCACGACCCGAGTTTCGCCCATGAACAGGAATTCATTTCAAATATGACAGTAGTATAGTATGCTGCGATTTTACGGACATGCATGATATACAGAACGCGCACACCACAATTCTATCCAACACAGCTCTATACAAAATATGTCTGACGCACGCGATTTCAAATTACGGTGAATTAAATTCCTCTGCGTGTCGCGGTTGTACTACTGTCTACTCAGATTGCAAGAACTGGACTATTCCGTGCCTACAACGGAGCATATCAAATTATCCATATCGAATGGTTTGGCCATTCAGCATCGGTCATTTTTTGGCCGAGGTTTTGTCGACGCTTATGTTTTGGCACCGCATTTTTTCAGGGGTTTGTTGGCCAAAACTTTACGTCTTCATTTTTCTCGACTCAGAAGGGGGTGACCTCGAAATTAATGAGTCTTATAGACCTGATCTCGCTCTTTGCACATCCCTAGTCGCTACACTAGTTCATCCCAACGGTATTCGACCATGTTTTCCAGAAAAACCAGTCGGACAAATCTTATCATGAATTCAAAAGATAAAGCCATATTTTCTGCGTGTCTCACTTATTGGCTACCGTAGGCTATCCAACACCGCAACCCTAGCTTTGTAAAAACTATCGCGTTTTTTTTTGCAATAAATTCAACAAAAATTACATCTACATTTTTGTTTACATTTAGATTTTTTACATTTACATTAACAGATAGCTCTGGCATCGTTTTAACCCAAAATTATACCTGTTGCGGTCTATACTTTAACCACCCTTGAAGGGGTAAAATGTGAGTTACAGTAACTTGCAAATGTGACTCTGTAGCTCAGTGTTGGGATGACTCGAGTCAGACTCGAGTCAACTTTTTCGTGTGACTTGACTTGACTCGAGTCACTTTGCAAAAATGACTTGACTTGACTTGACTCGGTGCTTCAAAAATGTGGATTGACTCGTGACTCGGAGCAAAATTTTCGAGTCAATTTCAAGTCATTAAGTAAACGGTGTAAATGACTGTATCTTGTACCTGTTCGGATTATTTACGATACGCCAGTGTCACTCGTGAGAGCAACCAGTCATTCACTAATTGTACGTTTCAGTGATCCTCCATTGTGACATCACAAATAAACTTCAACGCAAACGAAATGATCACAGCTTGCGTTATCGTTAGAGTAGTAGTAGTAGGTTAATCCTTTGGCAACGAATCACAGTTTATTGGACGGCTCTGTCCTTACATTGCACAGCGCTGACCTTTACCAACTCTCTTGTATGATTTAAATCGAACGAATATAGTGTGTGCGTTTACATTCTCACGGATGTGTTGATTAGTTAATAGTTTGTACGATATCATTTTCTTCAACTTCTCGAGGCTTCGTATTTGGTCCTCTATTTTGGCCAATAATAACAGAATGTAGCATTCATATTGTATAACTCAGAGTCGTCAAACTCAACTGACGTCGCGGGCCAGATTCGAATATTCAGATCACTCGCGGTCGCACTAGTCAAATTATTCCTAAATATTATCAACTCTTAACATCATATATGGACTTTTTGCATTCTCAGAATTGGGTGCCAGTGTCAGCGATTTGCTCCTGTTGATGACTAGAAATCACAACTCCGCTGTTGGGTGGCTGTTATGTTGCCTATGAACATACTCGGCATTTGCTATCTTGATGGAATATTTATTAGAACTATTTCTTACTACAAATTCGAGAAATGTGCTGGATAAAATACAAGCATTTTTCAATCTATTCTCAGAATTGCTTTGCGGGCCGGATGAAATCATTTGGCCGGCCGTATGTTTGATACCCCTGATGTAGCTATACAGTTATACTGACGTATTTTATTAGCAGTTATACGTGTGCGTGAGCGATACAACGCATTTTTGCATGTATATTTAGTTTTATATTCGTTATTTGATTGAAGATAAATGGCCAATTAATCTGCCTTTAGCACAGCTAGCAAAATGTAATGACTTTGAATGATCAGTTGATCACTCATACTTCGAAAATTCAATTTGACTTGAATTGTGACTTGACTCGAGTCACCTCCAAAAAACTAGTGACTTGAATCGACTCGAGTCACCTTCAAAAATCGATTGACTTGACTCGAGTCAAAATAAGCAATGACTCGAGATGACTCGTGACTCGAAGGTAGTGACTTGATCCCAACACTGCTGTAACCTAATGATGGTATTTACTACTATTCTCGTGCCTCGCACTAATCGAACAGTTATTACGAAAGTATGATGATTGTTTAGTGAAAGAAAGCGGAAAGTCAATTTGAAATCATTTTTTCATCCTGTCGCAGGCTCAGATAGACTTTGATTATAGTGCGAAAATATTAATTCACTACGGATTGTGAGAGCTACGACTAGTGGTGTGTCGTAAATAAAACAAAATTTTACAGTTGCGTCGTAACACCAAAAGTTACACTGCCCTTGAATTTCCTATTAGGTTTATTTGAATTATTCCAGGTCAGAAAAATTAACAATTATTATTCACGATTTTCAGTCGCTTTTATCGGGAATATTCATTCGCACCGTTCGCACCACCTTCGTCATTCGCACTGCAATTTTTTTCATTCGCACAAGCGCGAACCGTCACACGGTTGAAAAGCACAGGTATAAAGTAAAGCTGACTTGATCTGAGCCTCATTCCAAGGTGAGCAACAAATATGCCACCTATTTCTACCTATTTATTTTCTGTTTTGAGTTTGACTTGAATCTTCCACGCCACCCCGATTTTAAAATACTTCGACGTTCACTTTAACTGATCTGTAAGCTATAGAATACTTTTACGATTCCGATTTTGGTAAAAATAAAGCAATGAATGTAGTTGTGGAAGCAATACTCAAGTCTAGTACCGCCAAAAATATTTTCCAGTATTTGAAGAAAAGGTACAATGCATCTCAGATTAAGAAACTTAATCTGTTACTTAAATACCGTGGAAGAATATGAGCATCCCGTGCATCAATGGATTTTTGAAGAAGGGCATCAATTTGCGAACCTTGCCCCGATTCCCCCGAGATAGAATCGACAAATCTCGTGCTCGACACAGTTCTAACCAGGGCTTTGGAGCAGCCTTAAATTTGCATTGCTCCAGCTCCGGCTCTGGAGCTTTCTTCTATCTTACAATACCTCCGGCTCCAGCTCCGGAGCCGCAATATTACCACTGCTCCGGCTCCAGCTCCGGCTCCGGCTCTGAAAGCTATCAAAGTTGTCTGTCTATTTCAGGGGTGGGTAACCCGCGGCCTCCAGGCCATATGTGGCCCGCGAGAAGGTTTTGAGTGGCCCGCGAGCTAACTTCCCATTATATTATCGAATTTCTATTATATTATCGAAACTGAATTGCTCAGATGGTGAGCTTGCAAGGCCAACCACAAATATGATTTGTCTGGCCGCGACACTTGGGATGTTGATGACTAAAATATCAGTTGCTACGCATTGGCAGGTCCAGGGTCCAGTCACATTTTTAGTAAATCGTCTTACATTACAATAAACTAAAAAAGTAGTAAAATTTCTCTTCTCACTTCGCGTGTTTAATTGCCCCACGATTTCTTTCTTTGGAGCCTATCCCGTCCTGAAAATGAAAAAACGCATGATTCAGCAGATTGAGTCTAACTATATATTCGCAATTACGAGGATAAGTCTCTTCGCGTTTGCGCTCGCACTAAGATCGTCGACGATGAAATGTAGGCAAAAAATCATTGTCGTATATTAGCGTAAATCTTCGATATCGATATGTCCAGATGCCGAATAGTCCTGTCCTTGCAAACTGAGCCCAGCAAGCGGTATACAGTCTAACCGCAATATACCCAAGTAATAATAATATATACTTTGAACTTTTAAGCGCCTGGCGTGGCTAGTGGGCAGCACACTCGTTCGTCGATTTCATGTGATCATTTAGCGAGCCGAAAAGGTTGGCCTCCCTGGTCTATATAGATTACTAATTTACCCGTAGGTTAGTTATCTATAGTAATCAAGAGTCTGTCAGCCGTCAGCAACATCGGATGCATGAAGACATAGGTGCCGCCGTGCCGACTTGTGACGACATAATGAGTACTTGTTAATTGTCAATAACATCGTAGTTACACTAGAACGCAATTTACTCCATGCCGATGCCATTGCTGTGTACAGCATTAAAATTCTGACGCGACGTTTTAACACTGACACTGCACTCGTTAACATTTAGCCTTACAGTTCAATTCAATCTTTAAATGTGCGATTATTATCGAACTGTAACTGTAGTAAGAGCAATATGGGCGGATATCACGACCTCATCAATAGAAATTCGATTTGTACCAAATTGTTTAAATGGCTAATGGTTTGACGTTCGGTATTGGTGCACTCTTTACCAGTCCATCCGGTAGGGTTCCGGTTTAAATCATTTTGCCTCTGATTAAAATCGATTTTAATCGAGTAATTAATTCAAATCATGATTTTTTTGATTTTTTTGGTTTTTTTTACTCATAATAACAACAACAACACGAATAAAAGAAAATGCGATGAATGACGACACTGTCAATCAAGGTTATGAAGGATAATGCTTAAACTTTCATAATGTGGGGCTGTGAATCATCAGTTCATCACCCACATAGCTGAAAACGTTTAACCTATGTGGTAATGATGGGTCGTTAGAATCATTACTGATCTGTTCTAGTAGCGAGGAACATGTTGATTTATCTCGGGACCATCCATTATAGTTGCATCTTCATCTTGATTGACGGATTGGTCTTTGCCAGCAAACTGTTGATTCTCCTGAACTCATTATCTGCTTTGTTAGTACCATAGTCCATGAAGTGATCTTTCACTCGCAGCATCACTTCAAGATTTGCCTGTGGCAGGCAATCACGACTCTTGTTTGCAATTGCGGCTGCACATGACTGATGCCCCTCACAAGATGCAGCATGTGCAACGGACGAAAGGCGAGTCTTGAAAGCTTTGGAGAACACCGGCATGATCCATCCAGAATATTGCTGGCTGATGAATTAGATATGGTACCGAGATACTCGATTCTGCATCGAAAATTCCTAAAAATCAAGGGAAGATAAGGGACATTCAGTGTGTGTGGAGTGTACACAATTATGCTCACCAAATTTACAAACATAATCAATCCAATTCATTGTTCGATTATAGGTTTCCAGCAGACTAATCATTGCATTTTGGTTCCATCTTTGAAAATAATCATTTTGCCAGGTCTCGAACTACTCTTTTTCGATTAATGTCCATTGTCCAAGCCACATCCTCTAACTCGAGGATCTAGAATCCATGAAACTAAATGATGGTGTCCGTCAAGAGTTAATGCTCTTATAGCTGCATCTTTGACAGCATGAGACTTTATCGTCCGCACAAAGAGCAATAGTCTTTTTAATCTCGAGCTTGAGCCACATCCAGCTTGATAAGAGAAGGGCACCAGATTGTCCAGAGATGGCTGCAAAATGCAAGATTTTTAATTTAGACATGCGATTAGTCAAAAAAGTTTTAAAACCACTGGTCTAAATCTTTTCTTTCTATATGTTTTGATGTCGCTATCATTGCTTACAGTTATTCTATGTAATTGGAGCTTGCTTGTTCTGAGCACAGCATGCATGTTTAAGTCAAAAACCAAGTGCCGTATTGTCTCTCTTTTTCTGAAGTAAAATTAAACGTAAATGGCAATCTTACGAGCTACCATATTTTGGTTAACATATACAAGCGGGATTGCCCAATAGATGTTTGCCAATGGCAAAAGTTATGGCCTTTGATTGCTCAGCATCTAGCTTGAGGGGGTGAGTCAAGGGTGAGATTTTCACCGAACGTCATGCGCGTGTTCTGATAAATCTAGGGACATGGTGCTTTACGGTATGCGTTCCTGTTTACGGTACACACAGATTCGTATCTATTTCAATCCATAACCAGTATTCAAGCAGCTACATAAATATGAATCACAGATAATGACATGGTATCTTACTTGTGTTCACATTCCACTGCTAGTTGGCCCATTGCTCCAGATAAATAGCAGAACCATAACGGTGCCGGTGACGAAATACCACGTCCGGTTAATTAAAACGCACATGATTGTCCGATAATAAACCACAGTCACGCATCTCGTCAGAAAATTTAAAAAAATCAAAAAAATCATTAAAATGAAAATGGTGAAATTAAAATCAAAAATCAAGGAAAAAAACCTGATTTAAATCACACTGATTTAAATCAGCCTGATTTAAACCAGAACCCTACCATCCGGTATCGATCAAGCTTATCGGAATATTTTCCCGCTTAAACGAATCGAATTAAACAATGCGCCATGCACATTTCGAAAATGCCCATAACGAATTAAACTATGCAGTGTGCAAATTGCACAACGCACATGCACATGTACAAGTCACAGTGCGCGATAATCCGTGAATACTGAAGTATCAAGCAGACATCCCGAATGAATTTACGAAACAGATGATTGCAAATTGGAAATCGCGTATCAAATCAGTAATTTGTCTCCAACATAAAACACCATGGGATCCTTTCATCGCATTGAGTTGCTCGCTGGCTACTCTTCTGCCACCCCCTATTTACGCTCGAAAATCCTCACTGAAGTGAATGACAATCATGCGCAGCAATGAATTCCAATTCGCACGCATAATTGCATACACAATAACACTGTCCAATTTCGCGGCCTGATTAAAGAACGATAACGAAAGAACGAGTATATGTGTTGATCCGATTCATAGCAACGATGAGATGGAATTTCTCGGCTCATGCTCGTAATATCTACATGCGCAACGAAATCAGGTTTTTATCCTCTCTCCTATTTCGCATAATACATGATGATCGTTATTTTCGAACCGTACAATTGGCCAACAAGGTTGTGCTGGTGATGAAATTGCGGGTATGCCGAATACCCACAATATTCACAGGCATATTTATCATACCGAGGTTCGGCACTCATGTATGAAAATTGAACATTGAACATATGACTGCTCTGCCGTTAAATCCTTAGGAACATGGTCAGTCGGAAAAGGCAGCGCCACAGAGGTAAAGATTCTTAATTTCGCGAAGGCCTGCTGTTGAATTCTGAACTCAGCAGATATATGGTTGTTGCATGTATAAAATATAATGGCATCTTATGAAATACGTCGGAGCCGGAGCTACCCCCCAAATAACTCGCTCCAGCTCCAGTTCCGGCTCCGGCTGAATTTTATGTCGAGCTCCGGCTCCGGCTCCAGCTCCGGAAAAAATGAACGGCTCCGGGCTCCGGCTCCGGCTCCAAAGCCCTGGTTCTAACATTGAAAGAGCGTTTCTATTTGAATAAATCGAGAAACTGCGTCTTTCAATTGTACGACTGAATAAGAAACGCAGTGTTCTCAATCGAGAAGTTTGTAGAATTTTGTCACTCTATGTCCTCTTTCACTTTTGCCTTTATATGGCAATAATTGATGCTAAGAAAGAGAAAGAAAACCAGGCGAAGTACGACCGCAATCAGAAGTTTTTATTTCGACATCGATTCGGCAAATCGGACGTACAAAAGATAATTTGACTACCGGTACAGCTGACTTTGCCTAGCGATGATTTTTTTATTATTGTATTATTACGTCATACTTTGCCAATTTGGTTTTCGTTTGAATCTCCTTCTGTATGCTTGTTATTGAGTCGTTAACTCTCGATATGGTAGGCTTACCATATTTTGGAAATAAAAAAAGAGGACACTTTTTCAGAAATTTTCAACTTGCAAAACCGGAGTAAAATTCTCAAAAACCGGTTAATTTTTCCCACTTTGTGATCGGTTGACTAAAAAAAGAAAAGAAAAGGTCATCTTTTCGCTCAGAGCTAAAATCACCGTTTTTCACTCCGAAATACCCGTCCGAGCTTCACTTCTGTGCTAATATGCGGCATATCACTCGCAATTTGCTCTAAATCTGCCTAAATTTTCAAAAACGAGGACAAAATCTCAAAAAAGAGGACAAAAGGGCGTCCTCCGAGGACACTTTCAAAAAAGTCAAAAAAGAGGACAAATCCTCTTAAAAGAGGACGTATGGTAAGCCTACGATATGGGGCACACGAAAAGTCTTCGAGTTAATAAATTCTTTACTGCAATGAATGTAGTTGTGAAAGCAATGCTCAAAAATAAAGTAGTATGGACTAAAATAAAATGATATTCTGGCGCTGCAATCCCAGTATGATGTTCACAGATATAATTTTGCCAGTCCGTTCATTGCCCATAATCAGGTGCCTCGAAGTAGATTTACAATTTTGAAATTTGGCCAAGGGACTCTTCATCCAAACTATACGTATAGCCTACTTGAGTAATATTCAAGTATCATTAGTTGTTTACTATTAGCTGAAGCAGATATTTGCATTGCTTTAAAATCTGGGTAGAAATTTCCTACACCACTTTAATTTTTACTCGATTACTAACAATGGATGCATTAACCGGTCAACTCGCGGCATGTTGTATTTCGAAGATATTTCGGAATTATGAGTATGTCATAGCGGCTTCTTTGTTTGGGTTTTCATAATTCGGGTTCCGAATACATATTGGAATTGTTCATGTTGAAGATAAAATCTTGCAAGGAGAAAAGCTCGGCAAATACTTGAAACGTCAATTTGTCTAGAGTCAACAGAAGCACCGAACCATTCTGGTATGCTGATAGCCATGGAGCCCGTGAATCATAAATCGACAGTTTATAACTCTCTGGATATAGCCGTCGACGCCGAAAGAAAAGAAGCTACACTCGCCATTACAACAAAAGCAGGAATTATGTCAGGTATGTCGGAATTAATGTCACTGATCATACATCATATTCCTGTTTGCCGATTTCAAATAGTTTCGCAAATACTTTTAACCAATCGTCAGTGTCATAAAAACTAAAACAAATCATCTCCATGTCTTCGACGACAATCGAATATAAGATTACTTTTGGGCTTACAATCCCATTCTAACTATGGTGCGGCATTCAAATCTTGAATGCGGCCCTTGAGCTAAAGAGATTGCCCATCCTTGAACAAATTATATAAACCTGCTTTGATATTCAACAACTCATATTATCGGTGCGGCTATTTGCGAGGATAGACTGTACTATGTGTGCCCAATTGCACATACACAGCCACCACAGATCTCGCATATTGTTATATTGATTAGAATTTCTGATATCATTCTGGTTAAAAACTGGCATCGTGAAATGGAATTCAAATCTGCATAACTGGCTGCTCACAAACTATAACGAGCGCAATTTATTTACCGTAATACTGAAAATGAACCGCGGAAGATGTGTTGCAGGCTTATGGTATCATAAGATTAAAATGTACAGCATCATCCGAATATTTTGATTTGCAAATAGTTCGCTTAGGTCACGTAAGCGTTTGAAGACGAAATGGACCGATTGCTGTATCCTAGGGGTCACCAACACGCGGTCCGCAAGGTCATATTTTGCGGCCCGCGACCTGATTTGAAATTTCGGAAGAACTATTACTAGAGCATAATGAAATGCAGACTCCCTATTTAATAAGAGGTTGAAATTATTCTTGCTACGCGCGGTTCAATGCGAGTTGATTATAGATTTTAACATATCAGTGCCCTTTGTAATCCGAGCCTCACAGTGAAAATACGAACAGCAGAAGAAAATGTTGCGCCCCATAAAGAAATGTCAATTTGCAGTCGTGTTCTAGTCAAAGGGGACTATTAGGAATTGGCCCACCCAAAGATGCAGTAAAGCAATAATAACTTTCCTAAATTTCTTAAAAAACTTCCTGCATTACCTCTTCCGGTGAATTTGGTGACGTGGGCTAAGAGAGGATAAATATTTGAAACTATACTAATATTAATGACGAAATTCACCCAGTAATAGGAAAAAGTTTTCGCGCTTCGCGCGACTAGGATAGAAGTCCTGCGGTTGTTCATAGCATTTCGGTGCGCATAGTAAGACAATGTGAGGAAACCGATCAGTCAGGAGCTCACCGGCAATGCACAATGGACATGGACACTGGACAGCTTAATGTGGGTATCTGGCCCCCAGTCAGCCCGTTACGACTATGCACTGGAATGCTGCCTTAGCTAACATGGCCGTCGCCCATGTTGGAGAGAACAGTGTTGTATTGGCGTAGAGTTATAAAAACCTATAGCTGTGATACTGCCTTGCCGAAATATATCTCGATATTAAAGTCATGCGGCCCGCGGCTTCAAAAATTTTGAAAAGTTTCCCGCGACCCTTTCTGAGTTGGCGACCCATGGTCCTAATGCTTTGTAATATGATAATTGCGGTGCATCGGTGAGGAGGGTCGCGGCTCGCTAATATTTTAGAGCAGCTGGACTCCTGCAAACAAAATTACAGCATTATTTCAGCTCGCAAAAGTGCAACGTAAGACTTTTAATACGCTTCTTATGTATGTCATTTATTGCAAGAAAGCTCCGCGTATAATCTGTATTTGTGTATATAAAGATCCTAATAAATGGATGCTAGCCGGGTAAATTTAAAGAATCGTGATATCCATCCCTCCTGCACACCCTGAAATTCTTGTTGGTTACTTGCCTGCGTGAGTGATATGTAATGTTGTTGTGAAACAAATGCTGGCCCTAAGGTACTGCTGCACTCACAAAATTTTCAAATTGTGATATTTTATAAACAGTAAATCCTAGATTCCTAAAAAATGGTGTGTAAGCTATTCATACTCAACTTCATACACAGTATAAATTTCAGCATTTCACAATGATTCCTTGGACCAAAATGGGAGGGGGGGATTGGTGAATCGGACGGTTAGCACGGGGAAACGACTGTATCATTAATTGATGCAGAGAGATTCAAAGTAATGCTTTATAAAGTGTCCTGAGGCCTCTACGCACCTGCAGAAATACGTGAAACTTCCGATTTTTCGAAAATTTTCACGACATATTTGTTTTGTACTAGTACGGTGCCGAATTTTCGATTTTTTTCATAAAATTCAGATAATAAGTACCATACTAAGTACACTATACCTCCTATAACAAAAGCAATAGTCTTAGCAGGTAGAACAGTCCTACTGCGTGTACTGAGCCAAGTTTGATTAGGATTGAAGGTATTCTGATATCGAAATTTCCTGTTCCCGTGACACAATATTACCCAAAACTAGAAATTAGAAAAAATCAACTTTGAAAATTGAAAAATATTTTGGTGAAAAAGTAGATCAGGTATTTGAAATCTGTTGCTTTTAAATGGTGCAGACATGCTATACTTTCTATCATAGTTTTATCTTTGTCCTTATGGTCAGTTAAACGATTAGCTAACAAAATATACCAATGCAATCTTGAAAATATACAATATGACAAACAACACTCATATTATTGAGAGCTTCCAGCTATTCCCCGGTGAGCGAACAGCTGCTGAGTGCTGGCCTGCTGTCACGCTTCATCGATTACGAATATGGCCCTTCTATTTATTGTATAACATCAGCACGGTAGAGTGATTATAGACAATTTTGAGTGAGTTTAGATGAATGAAATTGTATGGGGAGGCGGGGGTGACTTTCTACGAAATTGAGGGATTTCAATTCGTATTTAACATACTTCTAATTCGAAATCAGACAAGAGCAATAAATATTTGAAAATAACTAGTTTCATACTTTAGGATTATGCAATAAAAAAAATTTGGAAGATTTTGTGAGTCCAGCAGTACCTTAGGGCCTTAGTGACGAATGCCATTATAATTTTTAACCTGTTTTTCATACCAATATTGTTATAAATGTAATAAGAATCAAAGAGTCTTGATCATAACGATCTATATGCGGAGCTGGTAATCGAAGTATTCAGAGCATTCCATAGGCGGATGTTCATTGAAAAATCACACCTACTCGAAACTGGTGCTATTAAAGCCTTTTCACAAATTTAAACACCCACTATATCAGTGATTTGATTGATCTATCTTGTAGACGTCCAACTGCTTGAGTAACAGAATTGGTATGATGTTATTTCAACAGCGTTTTTAAACGTGAATCGATTCGATTTAGATGCGATCAGTTCGACAAACGTCAACTCAACGGATTTACAGGTGAGCGCAGCTATTGGATTTTTACCAATTATTATTACTACCATTATTATAGCATTATCTAAGTGGTAAAATGTTCAATATTACTTCAAGTTAAAATATACTACCACGAAAAACGTAGCGATTGTAAACGTAAAAATCTAGACATCATATCCTCCAGTATAGCTCCAAATTACCGACAGCCATAATACGCGTATCAATGCAGTTCGCAGTCGTAAAGATCAGTGGTCATTGATTGAATATGCCATGACCAATTTATTATGCATTGTCGATGTCCAGGTTTTACGAACCTGGCGTTTGAATCGTAAAAAAGGTAATTGTTATTGACTACTACCACTACCAGAGTCCGTTACCTATATATGGGGGTACTGTGGGACGATATTATAGGGTGGCGTTTAGAACAAACATTAAATGCCCGCAATGTTTTCACTCGACTCGTCGAACTTCGTTGCAAAGAAAAACAACAACATCAGCTTTTTTACATTCACGTCAATATTATCCGTAGCTGGTCATCCTGAACCACAAAAGCCGCGATCTTGCTGCGCATGTTGATTTAGAGGCCTGCATGTCGCACGCCGAGATTGTCTCCTTTCAGTATTGGCCGAGCTTATGCACGTGCTTCGTTGGCAGTTTTTTTAAGCGTAGCGCCAAATTGGATAGTGTGTCATGGTTTTTGCCTATGAATTGAAATTCATTCAAGTTCACAAACGTTTACTCCATTATCGATTCGCGAACGTATCGAACGAAATACGTATTTTTGGTTACTGAGTCGTAAAATGTTAAGTGCAGGGCGTTGAATGAAGTTCTCAAATATTGATGCACCACCAGATTGTCAGGGGCACTAATTTGGAGTTTATTCGATTCGTTTGGAGGGGAACCTTCTCTACTCCACTATACTTGAGCGAGCGCTAAAATATCTAATTTGAAACCAGTTGGTATATTTGGTAAAAAGTGGATTTCTGCTAATAAGGTCGCGACATGCTACGCCTATTTTTGCAGTTTCTTCAGAACAAATTGCACCATTTCGAGATTGAATTTGCCTGTCTGGCTTGATAGTGACGAGCGCAAAAATATCGATTTTGAAGCCATTTGGTATAGCCTATTTGGTAAAAGGTGGATTCCTGCTAACAAGGTCGCGACATGCTAAGCTTATTTCTCCAGTAACTTCTAAACAAATTGCACTATTTCGAGATTAACTTTGCCTGTCTGGCTTAATATTGACGAGCTAATAATGGTATTAAACATCACGTCACTGCTTCAATGCTGTATCATGTTTACAATGTCACATGTAATAGCCCTGAGTAAATTACGTCCTCATGCGGGTATGACGTCATCGACATACGGCACGAAGTAATTATCACGTCACAGGACTTTACATATCCCCACAAAATGATGGTGCTTCGCCACGGCTACAACCTAACCGTAGTTTCCGGATCCGGAGTACCAATGAGCTCCGGAGCTTGGAGCTTTTCATCATAGGAGAAAGCTCCGGAACCGTAGCTGGAGCAGTTTACAATTTGCGACTGCTCTAAGGCCCTGCAGGCAAGTATATCGCGAGGCCCGTATTTTCATATAACAATCGATATAATTCGGTCGAACTGCCCATTCCATTTTCTGACCTCTTGTTGATATTTTTTCTTTATTTATATCATCAAACCTTCAATCCTCAGCAAAATCATCAATTATTCCACTACTTGTGTCATCTGCGAATTTCCTCTTTCAATACAACAGCATATCAAAGGCCGGGGCAGGTATTGGGGTGATTACGTCATCAATGTACGCATACTTCTGATGATGCGAATACAATTACGATGAATGGAAAATTATTAAGATTACTCACGTTTACATTATCTTTTGGCGACGCAAATGTTGAGTAAGAAATTGCGAAGTAACGTTTGGTGTGTGCTCGTTTTTTGTTATGTTTATGGTTGTATGAAAATAAGACATTGGTTCTTAACCGGGAGTCCGAGAGCGGCTCTCAATTAGATTTCCTTTGGCCCCCATTGACGTTTGAAAAGCCCACAAAAATATTAAAAAAGCAATTTGTAACACAAGAATTAAATTAATGTTCAATAAATTACCCTTGCTTTGCTTGGAGTCTGGAGTTTATAATTAAGATTGGAGATCAATTCCTCTGCTCTCGAGTAGCGATTCTCTACTCAGCTAGGAATCGTTGTCAATGATTCCGTTACTCAACCGACACAAAAAACCTTACTCACACTCAAATCCACTCGGATCGGTACTCAGCTCACAAACCAGATTTAGGTGCAGGTGGTGTTACGTAACAGCACACTTCCAACGGTGTTTGACCATCAAACCAATCGATCATTTGATGCATACAACAGGTTTATCAGCAAGTTTATTGATGAGTTCAACCGCCGCATTGACGGAATGAATGCTTTCTTGCCCATGATGAAAATGCTTTCAAATTCTATAGCATATAAGGTGGCCATAGCCCCTAGTAATTTGAAACTTGAGTTGCTAGAAATGCAGTCAGATATCGAGCTCAAGCAATTAATAAAAGTGAATACTTAAATTGAATATTTGCGTCAAATTCCAGAGGCAAAGCATCCGAACTTAATAGCCAATGCCTTGATAAACGATTCTCTATCGTGATGGACTTATGTTTGCGAACCACTTTTTAGCAAAATGGTCAGAATAAAAAATCTATATCGCAATCGATTGACCGATTAATACCACCTCAAGCAGCTACTGCGTACCGCATTCTTTGCAATTACGACTCGCTTTGACACACTTATTGAAGCTCGAAGCCAATGCCAAGTTGGATATTAAATTGATTTTTTCTTGTTAGTGTTGCTATTCGTTGATACGCGCTTTTAAGCTTCATAATTTCTGTTATGCCTAATGAGTGTTGCTGGTGCGACTCCAAACGTAAGTAGTAGTGTAGATCGCTCGTGACCTGCAATGGTGGCTTATGGGTGCGGTCGCACATCGTATGGAAAACTCGTGGTGGCACATCGTACTTTTTGACCCGCCCTCTCGGTTGCACATCGTAATGCATTCTTATGGGTGCGCTCGAACATCGTACTTTTAGGCATAGGCGCCGACTTACGAGGTTACGAGGTGGCGCAGCCACCTCGACACCATATTTACGAGGTGGCGGCCACCTCGTAAACGCCCGAGTTATTTATGACCCGTAATTTGTAATCAGACGAATCGATGCGACCTCCTTAGAGACATCTTCGTTATTTATACGCGCGTGCACCATGCGCGTAGCCAGGGGGTTCGAATCCCCCTGTTTGAAACGCGAAACCCCGTCATTTTGAAATGACCATTTTAACTCCAATATTCAGTAATTCAGTAATTGTGTTATCATTGTTCCGTGCGGCCAATTTGCGGGAGGCAAGTTTCCAATCAGCGCGAAGAGTCTGTGATGATATCCCGTTGAGATGGTCGCGAAATTAGGCCAGTCATTGCCGTGTGCGTAGCAATCGTCGCCAGCCTGATTTATCGCATCTCGAACAAGCCTGATTCCGCTGGTTTGAACAATCGCATCTGGAATAGGCCCAGTTCAAACTATATCATCGTTTGTTTGCGCAATCGCCTCTGCTTTGGCGGCTTCTGTCTGGTGTGCACGATATCATTGTGTTGATGACTATACGGCATACTCGTATGATAAGCTTGTCAACGAGTCCGGAAGTGCTGTTAATTAGCGACTCCCTGATCGGTCGTGAACAATTAAATACGCGCGCTTATCAATGAGTCCTACCTCTTATTTAGCGTTGGTGACGATTTGCGCAAGTCAAAATGTACGAGTTTATTTGGAATATGCGCTACAATGACGCCGATTTCAGGTGGTTCAAACCTTTCCTCTTTTATAACTGAAGTCTTATCACAGCTTCTGATGGTTATGTTCAAGTATTAGCGGAAATCAATTACGGATGTACGCACGCGTCGCACATGTTTGCGGACATTCGATGTCATTCAGTTTCGCGAAGTCACTCTTTAACCACAATCGCTAATCCGCATACACTTAACTGCATTTTATCCAAGCTATCGCCATCGGGAAGTAGGAGCAAAAGCGTGGTAGGCCCGAGACGCGGTAGTTAGGCTAGCGATATCTTCCGTACTAGGTCTATTGCAGATGCGATTGTTTAGGCCAGCGATGATCTCGTGCGCACCGGGCCTATTGCAGATGCGATTATTCAAGCCAGCGGAATTAGGCTTGTAGGTGACGCGATAAATCAGGCTACCAACAATTGCCGAGCGCGGGGCAATGAATGAACTAATTTCGCAATTATCTGAGCGAGAAGCCGGGAGATCGTTTCGCGTTACATTGTGCAGTGCAATGCGTACTGACGAATCTCGCTTATTGCCTTTCGTTATTGGCCGTGCGTAACACTGATAATACGACTGAATTGCAACCGAGTATTACCGTCAGAGCGCTCATTTGAAAAGGGCGGGGTTTCGCCTTTAAGGAGGGGGTATCGCGCTTCCAAAGGATGGGCTTTCGACCCCCGAAACCCCCTGGCTTCGCGTCTGGATGTACTCCAAAAATGCTTCGCGAAGGTAAATCGGGAAATGCACAACTGCCGCCAAAATCCCTGTTTTAATCTGCAAACAATTGCCGCGATGCGAGCTTCTCAATGCGAAGCCAGAAACCGCACGAGACAATTGCTGATTAGCTGCGCGATTTCACGTTTGTAATCATCATTATTGTCGGTTTGAAACCTCATATTCGAGAGTTGTCGTGTGGTAGTTGCGAAGTTGCCATTCCAGTGCGTGGTGTATTTCGTTACTCACACGGCGCGTTGATAACATTGATGCAACTTCAAATTCTTCATGACGTAAATTCTGATTTTTGTTCAATGCATTCCGCCTGATGGAATGCATCGTATACATCGCAGAGATGAGCGGATTTGAAATTTCTATGTCCTAATCCAATCCAAATCCGAACCTTCAAATCCAAATCCAAATCCTAATCCATAACTTTTTCATATTCAAGTCCATGTCCAATCCTAATCCGATTCCAACTGGAAATTCAGAAAAAATACTAATTTATGCAATGGAGGGATTCGAAAATTTTCTTTCACAACCAACGATTCACTTGATTCAAGATAACTTAGTAACCATAAGTACATTAATAACTGATCTGAATAAAGTTTGTCGCCATTCGCCACACGACATTTCAATCTCCCAGAAAATAGTTCAATCCAATCCAAATCCTAATCCGTTCCGGAAAAAATGTCTAATCCAAATCCAATCCAAATCCGACAGAATTTCACAAATCCTGTTTTTTCAAAACCTAATCCTAATCCATGCTCATCTCTGATACATCGTCGGACGAATGATCGTACCGTTTTAAGATTCCACTTAGTAACTTGACTGCATGGTTTGATAATAATGAGTGCAGAGTCGATATTAAAACGTAACGTAAAACGCAAATGGTTAACGCTGATCAATCAATCAATCAGTGATTGGCATGTAGGAAAGTGCGTTTTAGTGTGACGATGACGTCATCGACACGGAACAATTATGACGTCACAAGACTTCGCCACCTCGTAAAAAAATAAAAGTCGGCGCCTATGCTTTCAGGTATAGGCATCTCTCGCATATCGTATTGAAAACTCGTGTTGGCACATCGTACTTTTAGGTATAGGCATCTCTCGCACGTCGTACTTTCGCAAGTCATACTTTTGTGTATAGACTGCGTCGGCATGTCGTACTTTCAGCAAAAAAGGTGTGAAATAGTTTGCTAAATCTAGGAATCAGTCGCATGGTAAGGTTTTAGTAACTAGTTTACCACAGAGCCGGCGTAGACGGCGATTCAAATACCAACAATAGCCGCGTTCACATACTAACACTTCGAAAAGGTGTGAACTATTTGTAAAATCCTACGATCGCTCACAGAATCACTTACAAGGTCACTTACAAGGTAATATTTCGCTCACAGAATCACTTACAAGGTCACTTACAAGGTAATATTTTGGTAATTAGTTTACCACAGAGCCGACGTAGACGGCGATTCGAATGCCAACAATCGCCGCGTTCACATGCTATCAGTTCAAAAAGGTGTGAAATAGTTTGCTGATTCTAGGAATCACTCGCAAGGTAATATTTTGGTAATTAGTTTACCACAGAGCCGGCGTAGACGGCGATTCGAATACCAACAATAGCCGCGTTCACATAGTAACACTCGAAAAAGGTGTGAAATATTTGTAAAATCTTACGACCACTCACAAGATAACACATCAGAATAGCCATCTCTTGTGGTTTGATGTTACAAAGATAGGAATTACGCACAAGTAATATTTTGGTAATTAGTTTGCCACAGAGCCGGCGTAGACGGTGATACCAACAATAGCCGCGCTCACAAACTAACACTTCAAAAAGGTGTGGAATAGGTTGCAAATCCCACGATCACTCACGAGATAACACCTAAGACATAGCCATCCCTCGCTACTTGTTGTTACATACATTCCAATCGCCACAATGTAATATTTTGATAATCGGTATGTCACAGGAACTGGATTTCACTGGTAAAATTTAATAAGTAACGAATAACAGAACCGTCGCAGACGGTGATTCGAATACCGACAAATTCTTACTTATTTCTGATCCAACCCTAATCCTCTGTGAAGTTGACGCTTATTCAAAAAGGTGTGAAATAATTGTAAAATCCTGCGTCGCTGACACGATAATGCATCAGACATAGCGATATAGTTATAGTACGGTGTCGGAATCCATTCGCGAGATGTTCTATAGGTAAATCGAGATAATCCGAAACCAAATATTTTGACTTGGTGTAGTGTGAATTGAAATAGGATTTACAAACATGACTACCATCTTTCCCCCCAGTCGCATTTCGATATTATACGCACATTGATTTGAAACAAGTAACAACTCTATTCACGATCCGGCTTTCCGTTCGTCAAAGAGACATTTTAACATCTTACCATACTCAAAAGAATTATTCACAACATTAATAAGTGTTCAAAATCTAGTTTTCACTTACTTGATTATATCACAACAACTCGCAAACTTGAATTTATTCATCCCTGCTGTATTCGTATGATCGGTATTTTTTATTCAATTGTAAAGGTCGTTACTATTCTGAAGACAAAGTATTTACTAGTCGGTGCATATACGACTTGACATGAACATATTATATTTTGAGTATACGAGATTTGAATGTCTGAACAATAACTGAGAAATAATTTATCACAATTAAATCCGTATATTACAGCGTAAAAGATATTGGAATGTCACCAACTCTGTACAGTCATAGCTACTACCACTTTACCTAATTCACCCGACCAACTCGTCATGATCATTCCTGAAATCAACACAAACATGACCACTGACTTGAGTTAACCACAAAACAGCATCAAGTTTTAAATCCACTTGTAGCTTACGGATTATTTGAATGCTGGTTATTTTTTTGTTGTAATTGAGTGTATGGAAATAGTATTAAGTCTCGACATCTTACCATCTTACCATATTCAAAGAGTCAACCACAAAAACATTATCAAGTAAATCCGTTACCCGATCAACTCAAACTGTATCAGTATGAAAAACAGCCAAGCATACACGAGTCCATACAATCACTAAAACCTAAAATCCATAACAAGTTCGCTTGTACCCATATCCCTACGACGCATCATTTTTATTCAACTTGAAGTAGTTACTATTCTGTAAGATAAAGGAATTACTACGCGGTATATTCTGCAAGACAAAGTATTTATTACTCGATATATTTTTGTAAGACAAAAGTAATTACTACTCGGTGCAGGTGACTTGAGATTAACATGATATGTTTGAGTATACGAGATTTGAAAGTCTGACCAACATAGTTCAGAATTCATTTCTTACAATCCAACGCAGGCGTTATATCGAAAATTATCATGATGTAAACATAAGGATTGATACATTGCTGCGACATATGTAACAGTTGATCATGACTTGATTATTAAATCATTCGCGTTAATTAGACCCGGCGTTGTGGTAAAGGTTATTATGACAGCAGCAAACTTTTCAGCACCGTTGTTATTAATTTATTGAGTTGTAAAACTATGCGTGTCTGAAAGGTTCGTGATTGAAAAATTATTCCACCTTGGTACATATCACTCTGCGTATCGCGGATATCAGAAAATATTTTACAAATGTAATTGTTTCCAGTAACCAAGACTAAAGATGAAACGACAATATCGGTATTATTACATTGAACAACCAGTACAATTAATAAAATCTATCGTTTGCGATAAACAGCGCTAAAGATGTATTAATTCCAGTATCCATACATTGAACATCCGAGGCAAAATGCTTTATTATCCCGATTCGCAACGGGTAATTGAAACGACTAAGTGTAGAGTCAGTATATCACAATATCGTTACTATTGAATCCAGCAATTGATACGATTTATTGTCGGAATTTGTGACAGAAAATTGAAACATACGTACCTTACATAGTGTGAAAATATCACTTTGAGAATCGAGTACCGTTCGAAGCTGGCGATCAATTCTTAATCATTTCAGTAACTCTCCATTGTGCGTGCTAAATGTAAAATATCGCGAGGTTATACACTCTAAGACTTTGATCATTACAAAAGTAAATTGTGATATATTTGTTAGATGCATCCAATTCAACTAGAAATGTCTAGTGCCCAACACTCGTAATATCGAAAAAGTACTTGCTACACTGTTATTTGCTAAACTTGTTTTGCATTGTTCTTCATTTGTAGTATTGATTGAAATTGTTCTTGAACCCTCAAATAATAATTGCCGACATGAAACCAAGCCGCTGAAAGTCGTTACCATCACGAAGAAACAATGTGTATGATGTTTGTCAAATGTGTTCTATAGTTAGGTGTACTAGAATTATTTGTGTAGCACACCGACAAAGAATTCAGAAATTTTTCCGTTGTCATTCGCTAAAGTAAATACCATCACAATACTCAGTCGCTAAAAGACGTTACTTGTATGTGATTGTATATTTCATATCCGTCGAGTGACTAAAATTTCTTTGGAGTCCGGTTTAGTGAGTTAATCGCTAGGGGTACAATCACATACAAGTAACGTCTTTTAGCGACTGAGTATTGTGATGGTATTTACTTTAGCGAATGACAACGGAAAAATTTCTGAATTCTTTGTCGGTGTGTTACACAAATAATTCTAGTACACCTAACTATAGAACACATTTGACAAACATCATACACATTGTTTCTTCGTGATGGTAACGACTTTCAGTGGCTTGGTTTCATGTCGGCAATTATTATTTTGGGGTTCAAGAATAATTTCAATCAATACTACAAATGAACAACAATGCAAAACAAGTTTAGCAAATAACAGTGTAGCAAGTACTTTTTTGATGTTACGAGTGTTGGGCACTAGACACTTCTAGTTGAATTGGATGCATCTAACATATATATCACAATTTACTTTTGTAATGATCAAAGTCTTAAAGTGTATAACCTCGCGATATTTTACATTTAGCACGCACAATGGAGAGTTACTGAAATGATTAAGAATTGATCGCCAGCTTCGAACGGTACTCGATTCTCAAAGTGATATTTTCACACTATGTAAGGTACGTATGTTTCAATTCTCTGTCACAAATTCCGACAATAAATCGTATCAATTGCTGGATTCAATAGTAACGATATTGTGATATACTGACTCTACACTTAGTCGTTTCAATTACCCGTTGCGAAACGGGATAATAAAGCATTTTGCCTCGGATGTTCAATGTATGGATATACTGGAATTATTACATCTTTAGCGCTGTTTATCGCAAACGATAGATTTTATTAATTGTACTGGTTGTTCAATGTAATAATACCGATATTGTCGTTTCATCTTTAGTCTTGGTTACTGGAAACAATTACATTTGTAAAATATTTTCTGATATCCGCGATACGCAGAGTGATATGTATTAAGGTGGAATAATTTTTCAATCACGAACCTTTCAGACACGCATAGTTTTACAACTCAATATGTTAATAACAACGGTACTGAAAAGTTTGCTGCTGTCATAATAACCTTTACCACAACGCCGGGTCTAATTAACGCGAATGATTTAATAATCAAGTCATGATCAACTGTTACATATGTCGCAGCAATGTATCAATCCTTATGTTTACATCATGATAATTTTCGATATAACGCCTGCGTTGGATTGTAAGAAATGAATTCTGAACTATGTTGGTCAGACTTTCAAATCTCGTATACTCAAACATATCATGTTAATCTCAAGTCACCTGCACCGAGTAGTAATTACTTTTGTCTTACAAAAATATATCGAGTAATAAATACTTTGTCTTGCAGAATATACCGCGTAGTAATTCCTTTATCTTACAGAATAGTAACTACTTCAAGTTGAATAAAAATGATGCGTCGTAGGGATATGAGTACAAGCGAACTTGTTATGGATTTTAGGTTTTAGTGATTGTATGGACTCGTGTATGCTTGGCTGTTTTTCATACTGATACAGTTTGAGTTGGTCGGGTAACGGATTTACTTGATAATGTTTTTGTGGTTGACTCTTCGAATATGGTAAGATGGTAAGATGTCGAGACTTAATACTATTTCCATACACTCAATTACAACAAAACATAACCAGCATTCAAATAATCCGTAAGCGACAAGTGGATTTAAAACTTGATGCTGTTTTGTGGTTAACTCAAGTCAGTGGTCATGTTTGTGTTGATTTCAGGAATGATCATGACGAGTTGGTCGGGTGAATTAGGTAAAGTGGTAGTAGCTATGACTGTACAGAGTTGGTGATATTCCAATATCTTTTACGCTGTAATATACGGATTCAATTGTGATAAATTATTTCTCAGTTATTGTTCAGACATTCAAATCTCGTATACTCAAAATATAATATGTTCATGTCAAGTCGTATATGCACCGACTAGTAAATACTTTGTCTTCAGAATAGTAACGACCTTTACAATTGAATAAAAAATACCGATCATACGAATACAGCAAGGATGAATAAATTCAAGTTTGCGAGTTGTTGTGATATAATCAAGTAAGTGAAAACTAGATTTTGAACACTTAATAATGTTGTGAATAATTCTTTTGAGTATGGTAAGATGTTAAAATGTCTCTTTGACGAACGGAAAGCCGGATCGTGAATAGAGTTGTTACTTGTTTCAAATCAATGTGCGTATAATATCGAAATGCGACTGGGGGGAAAGATGGTAGTCATGTTTGTATATCCTATTTCAATTCACACTACACCAAGTCAAAATATTTGGTTTCGGATTATCTCGATTTACCTATAGAACATCTCGCGAATGGATTCCGACACCGTACTATAACTATATCGCTATGTCTGATGCATTATCGTGTCAGCGACGCAGGATTTTACAATTATTTCACACCTTTTTGAATAAGCGTCAACTTCACAGAGGATTAGGGTTGGATCAGAAATAAGTAAGAATTTGTCGGTATTCGAATCACCGTCTGCGACGGTTCTGTTATTCGTTACTTATTAAATTTTACCAGTGAAATCCAGTTCCTGTGACATACCGATTATCAAAATATTACATTGTGGCGATTGGAATGTATGTAACAACAAGTTGCGAGGGATGGCTATGTCTTAGGTGTTATCTCGTGAGTGATCGTGGGATTTGCAACCTATTCCACACCTTTTTGAAGTGTTAGTTTGTGAGCGCGGCTATTGTTGGTATCACCGTCTACGCCGGCTCTGTGGCAAACTAATTACCAAAATATTACTTGTGCGTAATTCCTATCTTTGTAACATCAAACCACAAGAGATGGCTATTCTGATGTGTTATCTTGTGAGTGGTCGTAGGATTTTACAAATATTTCACACCTTTTTGGAGTGTTACTATGTGAACGCGGCTATTGTTGGTATTCGAATCGCCGTCTACGCCGGCTCTGTGGTAAACTAATTACCAAAATATTACCTTGCGAGTGATTCCTAGAATCAGCAAACTATTTCACACCTTTTTGAAGTGATAGCATGTGAACGCGGCTATTGTTGGTATTCGAATCGCCGTCTACGTCGGCTCTGTGGTAAACCAATTACCAAAATATTACCTTGTAAGTGATTCAATAAATTCTGTGAGCGATCGTAGGATTTTACAAATAGTTCACACCTTTTCGAAGTGTTAGTATGTGAACGCGGCTATTGTTGGTATTTGAATCGCCGTCTACGCCGGCTCTGTGGTAAACTAAATACCAAAGCCTTACCATGCGACTGATTCCTAAATTTAGCAAACTATTTCACACCTTTTTTGCTGAAAGTACGACATGCCGACGCAGTCTATACACAAAAGTATGACATGCGAAAGTACGACGTGCGAGAGATGCCTATACCTAAAAGTACGATGTGCCAACACGAGTTTTCAATACGATATGCGAGAGATGCCTATACCTAAAAGTACGATGTGCGAGCGCACCCATAAGAACGCATTACGATGTGCGACCGAGAGGGGGGTCAAAAAGTACGATGTGCCACCACGAGTTTTCCATACGAGGTGCGACCGCACCCATAAGCCACCATTGCAGGTCACGAGCGATCTATACTACTACTAACGTACTCTGAAATTTGAAATGCGGCACTGATACCAGAAAAGGTTGGGAATCACTGAGCTACTTTGTATCTTGTTAATTAGGGAAAGCGTTAGACGGTCTAGCTTCATCATTTACTCCAGAACTCACGTCTAATATAAAATATGACATTGTGCAAGCTCATTTTAATTGTCAAATTGCCAATCGCCTACTAAAATTCTTGAGTTTGTTGCCAAATCTCTCCCAATGAAGACTGAAACCTCGCCACGGAATCCGTTTTCTCCTGTAGTATATATAGATAGCTATACTACTCCAGAATAACGTCGAGGTTAGATCGAGGATAGAAATTACTAGAAATTACGTTTTATGTTCATACTCTGTGTCCTCAATTTTGGTGCCATATACGATGCGATCATATGCTCAGACAGTGGTTCTCAACCTTTTTCACCTTGCAGCACCCTTTGAAAATTAAAAATAGTTCGTGGGACACTAGCACAGTGGTTCTCAACTTTTTTATCTCACGACACAGGTAAATTACCAGAATACTTAGCGCTCAGCAACAGCAGTCGTACAGAGGTGGTCCATGATGAAGCACCTTTACCTTTTTGGAGCACCCAAATAGGACTTGCTCTGCCTCAAAAAATAAATTATTGTATCTTCGATCGCGGCGAACATGTCACAAATACGTCTACGAATGGTATGATTTGACTTGGGAGTCACTTTAAATCCTTCCGCAGCTTCGGGCCACATTTTCTTTTCAATTCTAGCGCATGCCGAAAGAGGAACCTTCTCCGCTTCCGTGTAAGATTTTGAATTTTTAGCTGCTATATCATTTACAACTTAACTGCGACCTGCTGAGATCTCGTTTAAACTCGTTTAAAATCCAGAAATTTTGTATATGCCAATCCTAATCCTGATCCTAATCAGATGCAAACATGGAATTCCGCTTAGAAATCCTACATTATATGCATATAAATGTAAAAATAAATGAAATGCTTAATGAATGCCAAAACACATGAAGTAACTTTGGTAGGACGAGAATGGATGTCGCCATAAGACTTATGACTAGGGTTGTATTTAAAACAAAAATCAGTTCAAAACAAATATGTTCAAAACAAGTCCCTACATCAAAATATGTTGTTCCTTGTGTTTTTTCTTTTTTTCTAAAGCCATGACGTCAGGAATATTCAATTTTTACGTCATAGTGGATTGACAGTGACAAATGAAAATACAGGGTAAATATAGCTCCTGTGATGGAATATCTGTACTTCTAATGTTGAACCGACTATTTTGAGGGTTCCAACCATCCCATATCGATATACGTAGGCTATATCTGGTGGTAATTGTCCGCACGGTAGGGTCGTACAACATGTTTTTTGTAAAGTATTTACATAATCATGGCATAATTATACAACTAAAAAGGACAATTCATTTTAAAGGGCCTTTTTAAAAACCGGTTTCAAACATGCGTTAAACAAAGTGTTACGACACAGTGAAAACGGATGTGAATTTTAGGACAACGCAACTGCTCCATTCATCATGCAAAGACGGGCCTCCTGCACTTCAACAAATTATTATTCTGTATGAATTTAAATGCCCCTGTAATTGTGGCTACGTATATGAAAAACGTCGAAGCGTTTGCAGGGACGCATAAACCATCTTTTCCCTAGATTAATCAGAACACATGCATCACGCTCGGTGAAAAGCCCACCCTTGACTCATCCGTTTAGGCTTGGTGCTGAGCGTTTGAAGGCCATGAATCTGTCATTGGCAACCATTCGTTTGATAATTCTACTTGTGACAAAAACTATCGAGAAGACAATTTTCGTGTCATCAGAAGGGGCCGCTTATCAAAATACATCAGCTCAAGATTTGTTTACGAAAGGAGTTCGTGTACCAGTTTAAAATAGTACATTGAACGCTGTCCTATTTGAGATCTCATTTCATGCTGGTGACGTCATATTTTGTGATATGATTGTTGATATACAATGATTTTTTTCCGATTCTCCACTAGTTACTGACGATTACCAGTGACGAGTGTCAGCCGAAAATATTCGGGTTCATTTCAATATGAACATACTATTCAATTTCCCCCATACTTCAAATTTATGCTGACGCTTTCGCAAGGACAACAATATTTGGATGGATGTTATGGAATGTGACAACTGTGCAATGTGCACGGTATTAGAATGATGTGATCTATGGCGTGAGCAAATCATGGACTATTGGCCAGCGATCACTCTCTATTTTAAATAATTTTATAAAAGCAAATCATTTTTTCATAGGTTAGCAGAAAGACGCCCGTCAAAATTTGACGATTGGCAACTTAATAAAAGCGACATTTGCGACATGAACGCAATGTCGGGTATTTATTTAATACTGACTCATCCGGGTCGGAGAGGAATGCAAACACTGAGCAATCACTGTACATTACTGTTGGTACTTCAAATACGTGATTAGAATACTGAATGACACACGATGTATGTCAAGTGCATCATATCATCGCAATAATCACCGGTATGCGGCATGTTTGTCGAATCATTAAGTGCGTGTCATGGTACAGCAGTAGCGCATGGTACGGTACGCGAAATTTGTGTCTACTGCAGCAATTCCAACAATAGTGTGCTGCCACAGATTCTCTGGTGTACCACAGATATTTTTGGAATTTGAGAAAAACTCTATGAATATTTTAAATAAGGAATGCAAACACTGCTTTAACTGCCTCGATATCTGACAAATAAGCACATTTGGCCGTGATTACGCAACAGTGACGTGTGGTGAGGTTCATGGTTGGCTGAGCACTGACTATTATATCAATCCGGTCGGACGGGTTTGTTTTGTGGTATTCATGTTTTTTGTCGACTACAATGGTCATTTACATCAGGCCGATATTCTTGCTTCCTATTCCGTAACTGCCGACTTATAGCACGGCCCATTTCTACGCGTTTTGTAAGACATCACCTACGCGAATTAGATGGCGCGGAGGATCCTTGACAAACCTTCAACACTTAGAGTACAGGAATTCTGAAGTTTAACTCGGTCGGACTCTCACCCACAATCCATTGCTGTTGCAGCCGCGGATTAAACCACTGCGCTATCTCGTCACTCAGAATCCGGACGGGTTGCATATTCAATTGTCTACTTCAGGGGTGTCAATCCCAACTTGGGTCGCGAGCCGGATTCAAAAGTTTTGATCGCTCGCCTGCCGGACCAGTCAAATGATTTTAAAACGTTACCTCAAAATTCATACCTTTGATGTTCACTGGAATTCTTATTATCAACGCTATTCATAATAGTATTACACATTTATTACTGGTCATAAGGGCTCTCTACAAGTATCATCGTTGTTCGCTAACAATGGAATCGGCAAAACTACGATGATTGGCCGATTGAACACAGTTATTACTTTCTGAAACGGTGGTTCTATTTCTATGCACCCGTTTGTTTAGTTGTGATGCAGTGTTGACCCTGCGTATTCGTGGTGAGGAATACAAGAGATTGTAAACGCTGACGTTAGAAAATTATTCATTACTTTGATATCATCAAATAACCATTCGGGTTTCTCTGGAGACCTGGACTGTGGCTTTTTTGGTCACAGTGTATACATGGTGTGACCGGTGCGACAACTGATATTTGGGTTAGCCTATATTATTCGTGTATTTTACATACAATGGTTTTGCATTGGCGTTTCTGCCTCTGTGAATAACTATTATTTGCTCCATTTTCCAGAAAACTCTAAACTGAGTGTGCACATTTTTGTGTTCTCAGTCTCAGATTGTAGCGTCAATGTCGGCGACTTGTTCCAGATGGTTACTTGAGTGAAAACCCAATGCTACCGACAGATGCTCCTAAATTTTTTTGTCGTGGTAGACCCTTTCAACGGTATGATGGTATTGATGTGATTATGCGGTAGTGTCTGCTGAGTGCTGAGTCGATGTAAAACTGACTTGCATAGATAGATCAAGATATGATAATTTCGCGCCGAAGGCCTTGGATTAGCCGGCCGCGCCGATTCGAATAATATTCTTCTCTTCGACAATATCCCGAGATAAAGCGTTTTCGAGTAGAACCAAGCACCTTGCCGAGCTATCCTGCTCATTTTATACTACTACCAGACGAAGCCTACTACGAGTACAACGCGCCGCACGAAAACACATGGCAACAGTGATACCTGGCCATCCACAAAATTAATGAATCGAAAACGAATGATCGTACAAATTGCGCGGTTTAGCGAGTCAGCTAGTACTTAGCGACTCACTCGTATGTCGTCACCGAAGACATCGTGAACTTGAATTTAATTCGAACATGTTTCCGGACCTAATCTTACCTCACCAAGTTCTGCATCAGTTCAAAATTTGACGTTTTATTTATTTTAACAATGTACATGCCTTCAACATCTTGCATCTTGAACGTAATATTATAAAATCCTAATATACCTCGCGGACCGGCAGTAAAGTCGTCACGGACCGGCACCGGTCCGCGATCCGGCGGTTGAGAACCACTGTTTTAGAACATTTTGGGAACAATATTAGCGACGATGCATCTTCCGGTTTGCACTGCATGATCTCTTTGTTACATGCTGTTATTTATTCAACCTCCCATCAGGATTGTAGACATAGTCAAAACCCCAAAATATATATTGGAATCGCCCCAAATCTACGAAGTAAACCTATATTCGTGAGATGGACACAATTCCGACTTGGTGTTTCTTTATGGAATGCAGCATTTCTCTCTGCAGTTTGCATTTGTACGGTGAGGCTCAGATTACACTTTGCATGAAAAACTAAAAATCCAATCCACCCTGAATCGCACCAAGCGTGAATAAAATTTTCAAATTTCAATAAAATTTCTCGACGATTTTGCAACCAATTTGTTAATTCCAATTGGATACTGATGGTCGCCAACAAACGCGACGCGAAGTCTGCAGGTTGACAACCCCTGGCCTGTTGCAATAAGGATGAAAAATTCTGCAAGGTAATGAAAAAGCGAAGTACTAATATTGACTCGAGGTTACCGGATCACCATCAAGCTAGTGCAAAGTGGTTCTCAAACAAGACACACCCTGGCTACACCGCTGGACCTGGAACTATATACACTCCTGCAGAAAGAACCAATTCAATATGTCTAAGCTCTCGCGGTGGTTTCCCTAAGTATTATTATGGACAAATATCGCAATCTGAACACATGTCATCTCCATCCTGCTCTACTCAAAAAGTAACCAAGCATAAGCATTTTGTTATGACATTACAAAGGAATGTAGTTTACAAGCTACGTACAGCCGATATGAACATTGTCGGATATTGTACAATCGGTCAGCATTTTCTGAAGTTTAAACTTGAATATTTATTGAGATAGCTGATTAGCTAGTCCTTGGTCCATTTTAAAGGTCAACTATATCGACCAAAACAACTTTGGCTCATTCAGTAGAGTTTTCTATGCTGATTCCAAAAATATACGTTTAGGTATTTTCTGTGATATCAGCAGCAAAAGTCGCAAAATGCCACCACAGACCAAAACGGTAGTAAAATCAATGCACCATGTCGATGACGTACTACCAGGAGGATTTCTTGATGCTGCGGCTGTGACGAATGTTCGTTTTTGTGGTATTCATGTTGTTTGTCGACTACCATGGTCATTTACACCAGGCCGGCTTGTGGCTTCCGTAACTGCCGACTTATAGCACGGCCCACCTCTAGGCTTTATGTAAGCCACCGCTTACGCGTATGAGGTGGCGAGGAGGAGCCTAGGTAAACCTCCAACACTTAGGCCCGTATTCAAAGAGACGCCTCGACGGAGTAAAGGCTGAGTTCAACTCCATTGGAATAGATCCTTGGTATTCAAAGCAAGGCTTTGGAGCAGCCGTAAATTTAAACTGCTCCAGCTCCGGCTCTGTAGCTTTCTTCTATCATACATTAGCTCCGGCTCCAGCTCCGGAGCGGCATTATTACCACTGCTCCGGCTCCAGCTCCGGCTCCGGGTCTGAAATTATCGAATGGGCCTGTCTATATCAGGGGTGGCCAACCCGCGGGCCAAATGTGACCCGCGCGAGAGGGTTTTGCGTGGCCCGCGGTGTAATTTCCTTCCCATTATTATCGAAAATGAATTGCTCAGATTGTGAAATTGCAGTGTCAACCAAAAATTGCAATGCCAACCATAAATTACAAGTTTGGCTGCGACATTTGGGATGATGATGACTAGGGCGTTTTTTTTTTGACATGTCAAAATTTTGTCAAAATTGTAGCGTTAGGTCAAAATTTGTCAAAATTTTTCATGAAGTCAAAAAATTTTTGACGTCTGCATTTTGTTTGTATCGTAGATTTTGCACTGTTGGTGAACTTATAATTTGATATTTTACCGCTGTTAGCCTATTTTATAGGCCTACCGTGGTAAACGGCTAATCGTCTGCTCATTGTGAATCATAAACGGTCAAATAAAACAAATATTAGGTAGACATGGTGTTATGGTCAACGTACCGCAATATCCTAACTGAAGAAAGACTTCTTGTGCATTGCATCATTCTTATATTAAAAAGCGCAAGATGAAAATTTGTGATGTAGACAACATTGTCAGAGTGAAGCAACACGGTGTGTCACCAGCACCAGCAGTGTACGCACAACTTGAGTGTTGTCAGCCAACAACTGCTGCTGTTGAACTTCCTTGCCAGCTTCTTAGTAAGGACGTGCACTTTCTACCCAAGAATGTAGGAAAGTATCTCTCGTTGTACTACAAAATATTTTAATTATTTCTACCATAATACATATTGTAACCACTGGAATTCTTCATGGGGCCAGATTTCGTTAAAATATTGTTTTTTTCATGTAAAAAGTTGCCTGTTTCTAAGCCAAAAACGCTATTTCAGGCCAAACTACTTCGTTAGGACAGTCAGATCCAACCAGATATGAAGATAAGGGGTACAATTTTAACAATATGTGGGAAAACACCTAATTTGCATACGTTATGTCAAAATTTGGTCAAAATTCAGTTTTTTTTTGGTCAAAAAAAGTCAAAATTTGGATTTTTTAGGTCAAAATTTTCTTTTTTTTAGGTCAAAAAAAACCCGCCCTAATGATGACTAAAATATCAGTTCCGACGCATTCGCTGGTCAAGGGTCCAGTCAAATTTTAAGTATCGTCATACATTACAATAAACTAAAATAGTAGTGAAATTTTTCTTCACGCTTCGCGTGTTTGATTGTCACATGATTTCTTGCTTGGTAGCCTACCCCCTACTGAAAATGAAAAAAAAACGCCTAATTTACCCGATTGAGTATAACTGTATTCGCAATTACGGGAGAAAGTCTTTTCGCGTTTGCGCTCGCATAAAGATCGTAGACGGTGAAATGTAGGCACAAAATGATTATCGCGTATTATCGGAGACCTTCGATATAGATGTGGCCACACGCCGAATAGCCGTGTCCTTGCGAACTGAGCCTAGCAGGCGGTATACTATACAGTAGACCCGCAATATACTCAATTATTAACATTATTGACCTAGTTTATATATGAACTTTGTAAATTTTACCCGCTTGGCGCGGCAAGTGGACCGCGCGCTCGATCGTCAATTTCATGTGTCCCTTATAGACCAGAAGGTTGGCCCTTCCTGGTCTATATAGATTACTAATCTACCCATAGGTTAGTTATCCATCGTAATCTAGAGTCTGTCAGCCGTCAGTAACATCCGATGTAGCAACGAAGACATAGGTGCCGCCGTGTCGGCTTGTGACGTCATAATGAATACTTGTCAATTGTCGATATCATCATAGTTGCACTACAACGCACTTAACTCTATGCCTTGCTGCGCACAGCATTAATATTAAGGCCTGCTGTTCAATTATGATAAATCAGCAGATGTGGTTGTTGCATGTATAATAGCATCTTATGAAATACGTCGGAGCCGGAGCTACTCCTCAAATAACGGGCTCCAGCTCCGGCTCCGGCTGAATTTTATGTAGAGCTCCGGCTCTGGCTCCAACTCCGGTGAAAATGCCCGGCTCCGGGCAGTGGCGGCTCGTGACAATATCAGGTGGTGGGGCAAGGGCTGCAAGCGACTTTTTATCAAGATGACGTGACAATGGCGTTTTCCAACGTAAACAAGTAGGTTGTCAAGTCAAGGTTGTCAAGGTTGTCAGTAGGTTATCAAGATGACGTGACAATGGCGTTTTCCAACGTAAACAAGTAGGGTTACCATACGTCCTCTTTTAAGAGGATTTGTCCTCTTTTTTGACTTTTTTGAAAGTGTCCTCGGAGGACGCCCTTTTGTCCTCTTTTTTGAGATTTTGTCCGCTCCGGCGGGTATTTCGGAGTGAAAAACGGTTATTTTAGCTCTGGGTGGAAAGATGACCTTTTTTTTAGTTATCCACCTAGCAATGCGGGAAGAAAAACGGTACTTTGAGCTCTGAGCGGAAAAGATGACCTTTTTTTTTAGTCAACCGATCACAAAGTGGGAAAAATTCACCGGTTTTTGAAAATTCTTCTCCGGTTTTGCAAGTCTCAAATTTCTGGAAAAGTGTCCTCTTTTTAGATTTCCAAAATATGGTAAGCCTATGTTACGGTAACATGAATTTCCCGACAACAGTGATTTTAACGTATGTGCCACGAGAGGTCTGCCGGTGAGCTGTGACTTGAAGTGTGGTAACTGCGTAAACGGCGTACGGAACAAAGATTCAACACGGTTCATGTTCGCACTAGACCTGACTAATTATCTGCAGAAATGGAAATGACTATAACTCGAGAGATTGCGTAAGCCTAATTGGAAAGGTCAACGAGTTCGGACACCAACGCAATTGTTGTCTCATACATTGGGCCTGTCATATTGAATCCAAAGCACCAGTCTGAAGAACTAAGAATAGCAGCCTTGGAAATTCGGTCTCGGTACAGCATAGGAGATTTTGGCCTTGAAACTGGAGACTGTAACACGACACATATGGCTTTATTACTGTCTATAGGTCTGCTGCGAAATCGCATTTGAAAAATATATTACCGAATATATACGTGGATGAAAGCCGTAAACTTAGTACACTGTTACATGACATCATCGAGAAGTAGCCTCTGCCTCATGGCCCTTTTCGGTATGGTACACTGTCAAAATTAATGCGAACAGACCGAATTTTGCGTAAAATTTACTGAGGAATAGGCTGATCAAGTGATCAGCTGTTAGCCGCCATCGAAAACGAAATAGCTATCGCGCTTGACAGGGCGTTGTAAGCAAATGGCTTGAAGGCAACAATTTCACGGTGAAATTGACATCGGAGAATATAATATCAAAGTAAATATTTGAATGCAAATGAGAATGATATCATCATCTCGTCACCTATCTCAGTATGGAACACAGTTAACGTTACCACAGATACACCGGCTTTTGCGTGAAATCCGCAATGCGTTGTAGGCTAAAGTGTCAGATCAGAGCGCATCTCTACCATATTCGACCTTGATAACGAAATTACTGCCCTAATCATTGAGTGTCAACCTTGAGACTTGGCACAGCGTTCGATACTAAAATCAAAACACACCGTGCAAAAGCTCATGACAGATCTAGGTAAGGAGCATCGTTAAAATCAATAGAGACCAATACCGGCTTTGCGTAAAATCTGTTCGCGATAAATGACGAGTCGGCTCTCACTCGACTTAGGAAGCGAAATTACCACTAACACAGTTCAGTGACAAACTTAAAACTTGGTACAGCGTTCGATACTAACATTAAGACTTACCGTGCCAAATGTCATAACCTATCTCAGTATTGAACATCGTCAAAATCAATGGATACCAATACCGGCTTTTGAGTAAAATCTGTTTGCGATACATGACGGATCAGCACACACTCAACTTCGGAAACGGAATTACTACCCTAAACTTTAAGTAGAAACCCTGAAACTTGAGGCAATGTTAAATAACACCATCACGACATGACACACCAAGTTTCAAGAGTTTTCATGGTGTGAAACACCATCAAAATCGACCTATACCAGCAAAGGTCGACTAAACGCATATGACGGTAACCGAGTTCAGATATAGATACGATTGTTACATCACACCTTAGGGGCACAGACCTATTGTGCCCCGGTTGCTCGGTAATTTTATGAATAGGAGAGAGTAAATCCCCGTTTCTTTATTGTGCGCGGCTTTGAGAGAATAGACAGTGAAAGCTTGTTATGAGCGCTACCGGGGCATGCCCCGGCTAGGCATTCGCAAAGCGAAAACACAGAAGAGAATTCGATTTTCGCAGAGACTTCGCTATACATGGGCATTTACAAGCGAAAGGACAAGAAGAATATGATTTTCGCTGTGATTTCGGTATATATAGATTGTTGTGCGTCTATAAATGGTAAAGAATTGTTATTGAACAGAATTTTAGGTGGGGCAATGCCCCAGTTGCCCTATAGGACGAGCCGCCACTGGCTCCGGGGCTCCGGCTCCGGCTCCAAAGCCCTGATTCAAAGCCATTTTCTAGTTTGCTCAGTTTCGAGTCTTATTCGACACGTCTGGCATTATTCGCAACTGTGCCCTGAGCGCTCGCTCGGTATGAACTGTTAAGATGCCGGGTTGGAATCCCGGAACGTTAAGATACGTTAATCTGAATATAGTTGGTGTGCAGTATCACACCGTGTGCACAGTTAGTAGAATCGTTGGTGTACACGAGACACCGATTCCATAATGGCAGATAGGTATACGGGATGTGTTTCATCCCTTTCAGATAAAATGGATATTGACATAGATATGTTAGAATATTACATGCAAGTGAATGGAAACAGGCTGCGGTCAATACGGAAGTACCTTATAGATTTGGATAATCCCGTGGAATACCTCACTGGGGAACTGTTTTCTGATCGCTATAGGCTTACGAAACCCGGTGTTATGAGATATATGGATGTCCTACAGTGTGACCTTACCAACCCATCCAACAAAGGCCTGCCCTCGCCCCCGTTGTTAAAGTTCCTTGTTGTTTTGCGGTTTTACGCCACAGGAAACTTTCAAGTTGTTGCTGGGGAACTGGAACGTGTCTCCCATCCCACCGTTAGGAGATTGGTGAAACTGGTCAGCATTGCTATAGCTCATAAAAGCTTAGCGTACATCAAATTCCCACAGGGTGAAGTCGAAGCTAATGAGGCTACACGATTTTACGACAAATCGGGCTTTCTGGGTGCTGTAGGTGCCATTGATTGCACGCATATAAAGATACAATCGCCAGGTGGTCACAATCGCCAGGTGGTCCTACTGCAGAGTTGTACCGGAACAGAAAAAGATTCTTCTCTCTGAATGTGCAAGCCGTATGTGACTCTCATATGAAGTTCACTAACATAGTTTACCGTTGGAGGGGGTCAGTCCGTGATTCCAGGATCTTTCGTTTGTCAATGCTTCGAGCTAAATTTGAAAATGGAGACTACACAGGAATTTTACTGGGGGACAATGGCTATGGGTGTGCAGGATACTTGATGACACCATTTGTGGCACCCCAAACAGCTGCTGAACGTCCATATAACAAGGCTCTAATATCCTCCAGAATAACTATAGAACCAGAGTTCTGACGTCGACCTTGGTCGGACTCGAAACCGCGCCCATTGGTGTTGCAGCCGCGGATAATACCACTGCGCTATCTCGCCACCCGTGTGGTGAATGCATTGAAGTGGGATAATTTCAACCTCTGCTGAAGCTGTAGAGTCAACTGATAGCTACACGGTGTCTAGTAAATCTGATACCGACACTATTGAGGAATCCCCATATACAGGTCAGCCATTAAATGTATGTACAATTACTTGGACATTACTGGGCGACGAAAGTACCGTGCCGTTTTGTCAAATGATTGGGCCTGCACCTGTAAAACAATTAGTTCACTGTATGCACGTGAGATTGTGCGGTATGCTGACGATCTAAGCTCGAATACCGATGCATTTGTAATTCATATTGACTTTTCAGAGACGCTCCACCCGAATAGATTCACTCAGACAAAAATTCAGCTCCGCCGCATGCAATGGATTCGAAGTATTCCGACGTCGCTGATCAGTTCTCACACAGTGTACTACTTCCATTTCATCTTTGTATGCAATAAAATGGCTTAACCTAAAACCTTTTATAAGGTTCTGATGAATACAGAATCGCATGAAATTTAATGTCATAGAACAGGGGCGGGCAACTTCTCCAGTCGGCGGGCCGGATACAGGCAAATTAAGTACTTGGCGGGCCGGATTGCTGAATCGACACATTATTCGCCCATTTATCCAAATACACAAGGAATAAATCGTATTTAATGAATGGATTTTAACGACAGTAGTGTCACTTCAAAGCCATTTCTCGCCGATAATGACGAGGATATAATGTGGATTTGAGAACAGCATTGTCATACAGGCGCCGCCATGTCTGCTTCTCTCTGATCATAGTGTCCTATATGGTGTTGACACAAGCAAATATCACAGCTCAGTGAAATTGGTCTTCGTCACACTTTCCATTTGGTCTACGTCACACTTTCCATTTGGTCAAAGGCAATTAGACGGTAGTTTTTGACCGACTTGCCGAGCATTGAATTTGATAAAACGGGGATCAATCGAAAGCTACCGCGGTGCTGGTTGCGAAAATGTAAATTCTATTCTGCTCGAGGTTCTGGAACCCCCAAAATCAGCCTTGAATGTTGCATTGTAACGGAGTTTTGTATTGTGACACAGCCATGCGGTTTACTCTGCTCCTCACCTAATCCCAGACGGCATCGTTGCGCCACAATACCAAACTCCGTTACAATGCAACATTCGAAGCTGATTTTGGGGGGTCCCAGGACCACGAACCGAATAGAATTTATATTTTCGCAATTATTACCGCGGGAAAGTGAAAGGAAAGTGTGACGTAGACCTATTTCACTGAGCCGTGAGATTTTCTTGTGTACACACCTTATAGGACACTATGCTGTGCTCAATTAACTCACGGTGCAATCCCGAATTAATATTTCAAGGTGTTCGATAAGCCCAGTACCCCGAATTTACCAATATATCAATTCATTAGGGCTGAGTAGGTGATGAGATAGCGTCGTTGTCCATCTGTGTGGCCTATTTTATCTCGATATTAAATTCATGCGGACCGCGGCATCTATATACGAAATTTGAAGTTGCCCGCGACCCGTTTAGAGTTGGCGTCCCCTGGCATAAGCGGTGTCTTACAAGAGCCAACAAGTGTGCCGTGCTACAAGTCGGCGGTTACGGAATAAAAAAATAGAAATATCGGTCTGGTGTAAATGATCCTACTAACACCATGATTACCACAAACGATATTAGGGTTGAGTACATCGTAAATGCCGATAATGCAAACCTTCTCGCTTCGACGAACTTACGTGCAAGCTCCACTCTCACGCTGCGCATACAAATAACATTCAGTCACTAAAATTTGACGTAGTAAGCAAGTAGCGGGGTATTTCGGCAGACTGTATCCGCGGGCCACATTATCATATAAGACGGAAAAATGTCCACGGGCCGGACAAAATCCCTTCGCGGGCCGGATCCGGCCCGCGGGACGTATGTTGCCCACCCCTGTCATAGAAGGAAATCATCTCAATAAATCTGTGTGAATAAGTCTTTACTAGAGCCAGACCGATATTGGATTTTTAGGCCGATACCGATAGAACCGATATTTACCACCTTCGCCGATAACACCGCTATATACAGCCGATATTCAAATAAGGTAAAATCTAACTCAAAAGGCGCATTTCCAAAACTCAATAGCATATATTTCAACAGCTTTACAGCCATTGTCATATTCGAACATACAATAAACCAGAAAGGCTGCATCTGGTCACCTTAAAAGTGTAAGCTATAAGAAATATAGCAATATGCCCTGTCAAGCTGAGGATTTTAGTTTTCGGAATTCCTACAACCATGTTGTGCCTTCACGAAAATGGCCGATATTTTTTCACCTCCAATGGCGGATACCGATAATTCTTTAAAAGTGTGATATCGACTCGATATTATCGGCGAACCGATAATCGGTCGGGCTCTGGTCTTTACACTCCCAAGGTATTTTCAGCGCATTTCCTTTTTTTGATGTTATACTCCAGCATGATGCCCTCAGCCAGGTTTGTTACAGTGTTGGGATGACTTGAGTCATGACTTGAATCGAGTCACCTTTTTCGTATGACTTGACGATACTCGAGTAGGGGATGTATAGTAGTAGAACATATCCTTAATGAGTATTCAGAGGAAATTAACAATCTACAAAACATGTCGAATCTCGAAATTGTATGTCACGATGCGCGACGATGTTTACTACATATGTTTTCATAAATGTAGTGGGTTATTATAATTCACGTAAAATGAATTGCGCGTACTTTTAGATCGCCAATTTTCTGTTAAAACAATGCCGTCGGGCTTGCTATAGGGTGATTTTCAACAAAATGTTTCGAACTAGGTATTATATCCTGCAGCGCACAGCGTGTGGAAATAAAACATGTTTTGAAGCTTTTTGCACGAAATGAATAACTAAATATACTTGTATTTGAGAGCTATACAGAATTAAATCGTCAGAATATTTCTTCATGGTATCATAAAGGATGATACTATCTAATGTTGCGGTCCACAGCCTCACATGAACGTTATCTAATATGACTTGCCCTGTTTGGAATACATTCATGTTGAAATTAATAACTGGGTACCTACGAATTTCTCATTAGTGCATGTGTTTCGTGCGAGTAACTGTTTATTTACGAATTGCGTTGCTACTATAGTACCGTATGTCCGTATGGTTGCCAGTAAATTCGGCCCTCGGTAAATTCAGCCAGTGAATTCGGCCCATGACCTCGGTAAATTCGGCCCTCCGAGAATATTGTATTAAAATGTATTTCCAACCGTTAACATGAATTAATTACATAATTATACTATTATTAAGTGATTTGGATGTCAGGGTATGCGTAGATCGCATAATCGTGGGAGATAGCGGGGATATTCACGGGCCCGAATTTACCGATGGCCGAATTTACTCGGTAAATTCGTCCCCCGGAGAATTTTGTATAAAAATGTATTACCAACTATTAATGTGAATGAATTACATAATTATTTTATTATCGAGTGATTTGAAGGTCAGGGTATGCGTATATCGTACAGTCACGGGAGATAATGCAGATATTTACGGGGCCGAATTTACTGACCACCGAATTCAATTGGTAAATTCGGCCCTCGGAGAATTTTGTGTAAAATTGTATTACCAACTCTTAATGTGAATTATATTACATAATTATATTATTATCAAGTGATAGGAGCTTGGGGTTAGGATTAGGTTAGGGTTAAGGTTAGGATTAGAGTTAGTTAGGGTTATGATTAGGGTTAGGTTAGGGTTTTGATTAGGTTAGGATTAGGGTTAGTTTAGGGTTAGGATTGGGTTAGGTTAGGGTTAGGTTAGGGTTAAGGTTAGGTAATGTTATTGTAACTGTTATTGTTACCCTGGCCCTGGCCGAATTTACCGGGGGCCGAATTTACCTAAGGTCGAAGTGATCGAGGGCCGAAGTCACTGGCCGAATTTACCGAGGGCCGAATTTACTGGCAATCTGTCCGTATACTTGATAGTTTGTTATTGTTGCCAATGGTACAATGCGAATTTCATGGTTTGTGATTTTGATTGTTGCGTTATACTTTGCCTTTTTGGTTTTGCTTTTAAATCTGTTTAAATCCCTTTAGTGTGCCGTTAACTCTTGAAAAGAGGCACCCGAAAAGTCTTCGAGTTGTTAAATATTATTATACAATAGATATTGTATTGAAAGCTATAACTGGGTACAGTACTAAAATCAATGTGAGCAGATATATGCATCCTATTCTCAGTTGACTTGGTCACACAAAGCACTACAACAAAATCCCATGCCACGATTTTTCCCGCATTGCCAATCGCAGATGTGAATTCGGGATGGTTCGAACCACCGCGTATGAGACCGTACCGATTGTTGTTATAACAACCTTGATTTTACCCTGAATATACCACATATAAATATCATATGTTTTTTTTCTAGTCGAGTGGTCCTCGAGCGAGATTAAAGCGCGAAATATTTCCATTACTTGAGTCCCGAAAAGACCGACTGGACTTTGATCTCTTACCAGGGCCGAAACTGGTGCAACCCTAACCCCTAATCACTTGGGAGGGGGGGTTCGTAGGATGCCCTAAATTATTTCGGTGAATGTACATAAATCACACATCATGTTGTGACGACTCCCCCACGAAAAAAATACCCATAATTATAGAAAATAGAAATAGGCATTTCGGCGTCAGCCATTACCAAGCCACGATGTACGAAAACATATGAAATTCCGGCCAATATGGGACTCCAAGAAGTATGCCAAAAACATCGTCAGCGAGAAATCCTTAGCCGAAGAGGATTGCACTTTATGTTGACCGTAAACTTCGATGTATAGAAGTCTAATTGTCCATAGGTGCTTAAATCTATCGTGCCGAATTATCAGTCGTCGCAATCTGCACCCCAAAAGACAAATAACACCCATCAGAGAATATTTGCCAGCGAAGAAATACCAATTTTCAATCGTGTGCTTACTTTAGTTTAATACGTTTATGTACTTCAATATCTTTTGATTATATAGCAGACAAGAGGTAACAAAATAACAACATGTAACGAAGTAATTGTACAAACGGGCACGCCCGAATATGTTCAATTATTATTTACGCGGCCTTCATTTTCAAAAACAGCAGCTCACTCAGCGCTACTGGTAAATATGATTACGTTGGCTGAGAGGATAAAAAGCTTATAGTGACATGTATATGCAATTATCACCTATTCATTCATGCATTATAGACAATTTTGGCACCTAGGGCGACCAGACCACACAAACTTTGCTGACCATCAAAATGACGCGACGGGGTTCTTGGGCGCGAAGTCCCCAGAAGTTTCGTTTATCACGCTATGTCAATTCATTGATTCAATTTTTGCATTAATGGCTGTTAACACAGCCTGATTAAATTAAGTATCGACGACCGAATAATTTCCCTTCTACTGCCGCAGATAGATCATCCCCGGTCTAAAGAATCTATACTTGGGTTTGCTATATGGACACTATACGAATTAGGTCGCACGAAGCCACAATGCCGAACTCAGACGCAATGCAGAATTCGCTGCTAATTTGGAGGGATCTAGGGCCGCGAGCGGAATAATCGTAATCCGTACCGCGAAATATTTCGGTTCCTATACCATGCAAGTTTATCACATTTCGTGCTCGGCAACTCACTCTAAATCCGCAGTCTCGAACACATTGTCCGCGGGCCACACCCGGCCTGTCAGACCATTTCATGCGGCCCGGGAAACAATTATAAGTAGAATTATGCAGCTAAACTCTAACATGCATTGAGATTTATAGTTGGAAAACCCGCCATTACATTTACATTCTTGAAGGATTATTTACCGTTATTTTCATAGGCCACATTTATTACCATTCTAAAGCGGCATAGTCGGTGTCATTGACAGCCGATTTCCCGAAGGCAAAAATGTAAATAGATTTTCACGGAAAAATACAACTCACAGTATAGTTATTCGCAAAAGCGAAAACGCCAATGCGTCCCGTTATATTCAGATTACATGAAAATATCTGAGGCCACACTGTCGTATCGATTGTGACTCAGAAGATCGCCGCGGTTGCCAACTCTGAGTTTTTCTACAGTGGCTTGGATACGGATGGATTCGAGTATCTCATACCGTAATAACTTCAAGGAACATGCCAATCAATGCAACATCTTAGTGCAACTTTTGTGAATAATTAATGTAACTTTCCGCGGATTCGACTGCTAGACCCTAATAACATTGGAATCCATTCGCGGGCCGCACTACATAAAATTGGGATGCTTATAGCCATAATTCAATATTGTTATTAGATTATATAGTGACCAAAAACATAGAAATAATATATGTGCAATTGTATGTATCAAACAGACGAAACAGATTTGATGATAACGTACACGCGTTGGAAATATTAACGAAAATTAATAAGCTGTTCGTTCTCATTAGCAAAATTATGAAGGAAAATCGGTTGTACCGATCCTTAAAACTGGGAGTAAATTTGAAACTGTTGGCAGCGATCTGTTCATAAATTTGCTGATTGTACTTTTGGTTAAACCCCAGAACACACAATGCTGACTCCATCATCACCATGTTACCTTTAAATACGCTTCCACAATATATAAATATTATAAATATGAATACTTCTACAATTACCAAAAACGAATCTATCCAACACACTCGCGTATCGGTTTTTTCAAGTACATTACAAACAGTGATAAAGGTGTTCGTGTTGCCAATCTAAAATCACACTCGTGGTCCGAATTAAGTCATTTACGTTTCACTTTCTGTGACGTTTAGAAATCGAAATCTTTCAAAATGCGTGGACCGCGAGTTCGGGCTTTCACGCCAGCCATAAAGTAAAAAATGCGATATGGTTAGAATATAACTTATCGTTGAAATAAATATTAGGAAAGATTTTAATTAAGTACCCACAGTAACTTGACTTTTAGTAAGCATTTCTTCAATATTTCTGCGTTTTGAGGCTTTCACGGCTGCGCAATACAGTGTGGCGGGTCGCATGCGGCCCTCGGGCCGTCGTTTGCCCACCCCTGCCCTAGCAAACGGTGCTTTAAAAGTAGAAACACCATGGGAATCACTGACTCTAGTTCATTGGAGCTGATCTCGCTGTAGTGACAGTGTCACGCTGCAAAAAGTCGGCACCCGAGACCCGAAGTGGAATGAATGGCGGACTGAAATAAAGAGTGAAGTGAATGTGAACTACTGCGAAGCGCTTGAAGAAAGATGCATATGTCAACGATACTGATAAGATACAAAAAAGACAATGATACTGAATTGTACAATATCCATGTCGTGATGCACTAAGCCTAAAAAAGGCTATAAGCTCAACTGAAATGACTTCATTTTATTTTAATAATAACTTGAGCAATAATGAGGAGCATATGAAATCATGGCTGATGAAAAGAATAACGGTTAAATGTATAGTAAACCAACAATGGTGACCACAACATAAAAATATGTTGGGGCTCGCGAGTTATGCGTTTTGCGTTGGGACCGTTGAATCGCCAATTGCAATTTCAACTTCAAGCTGAAACTTGAGGTATTTAGGTGGTACTGTAGTTCACAGAAGAAAAATGCTGATCCACTGCAACATGGTGGACAGAAATAATACAAAACGATCTGGAATCGCTTAAAACACCGTTGTATTCTGTTTCAGCAACTGGGGGCGGCCGAGGATGAAACTGCAAGCCACGAAACCGAGTCTTCAAATTCTTCCCAGTCAGGTAGAGTGATAAACACACCCGCAATTTATCTTTCCATGAGATCCGCGAAATTTTGTTTAAACGAACACGCAGAAGTGATCAACGTATAGGCATGTCTGATGCTCGAGTTCAGGTAGAAGTAATTCCGTAGTGCATGAGTTTTCAAACTAGGAGACGTGACCCCGTCTGTTTTAAATGTAACCCTACACAGGAAACATGCCTACGCCGCGGTCGAATAAGTTATAGATCAGGGGTGGCAAATAGTCCCATGAAATCGAAACTACAGGTAAATGTTTATATGCCACGTTGTAACCATCCGACAGCGGTATGATGATTTCACTCTAGTCCAGAGGTTACCAACCTTTTTTGGCCGTGGCTCAATTACAGGTTTTAAAATGTTCTGTGGCCCATCTCTTAGCCTAGAGCAAGAACGGGCAACATACGGCCCGCGACGGGATTTCGTCCGGCCCGCGGACAGTTTCCCGTTTTCTGTCGAGATTACCCATTACTCGGTCAGACGTCAAATTTTAGTGACTGTATGTTATTATATACGCGTGAGCTGTGCATAGCGTGTAAGAGTGGAACTCACGCGTAAGTTCGTCGAAGCGAAATCATGGTATGCATATCCTCAGTTTGTGTGCATATATATCTTGAGTCGGGGTATTTGCCATAAAAATATCAAGGACAAAAATAAACTACATCGTTTCCTTTCTTGTATCGTATTCATATTATCATTATGATCATTTGCAATGAGGGTCGCTGAGACATTTTCAACTCTAATTCTATCATCAGACCTTCATTTTTCCTTTATCCATATGAATTGAATTCGAGGTACCTGGTCACTTTTCACTTACACAATGATGGCAGCACCACTCACCCACCGTAAAAGTTATTATGTACTCAGGATGCTGTGTATATTGGTTTGAGTGCGCAACATTTGCTCCTATGTACAATAGGTGCCTTCAAAAACGATATATTTTCTCAAATCGTACTGGCTACTTCTTAAAACAGCTAAATAGTATTTACAGTAGGCATCACTATAATAAATAATTGAAGAATTAGTCACCGTAAATACTATTTCATTCATAATCCAAATTTTTCGAAGGCAGCAACTCGGCCTTCGCTGGATGGAATTGAACCAAATTTGGGGAACATCGCTTCTATGGACAACCTAACACTTTCATGGGGTGAACATAAGATTTTAAATTTTTTTGTTATTCATTTTTATTCATTTGGTGTGTAGGCTTAAATTGGGTAACCTAACAATTTTATCAAGTAACCAGTACGATTAGGGAAAAAAGTCATTTTTGAATACCCCTAATGTACAATGATAAAGTTATGCGTGGTGATTATCTAACAAATGCGTTAGCAAATGTCTACGAAGAATTCTCGGTATGTAATCTAAGACTTAGATGATCGCCACCACTGCACAGCTACATGGGTCGTATTCTTATCCACCGCACCAGCTTAGTTGGATACCCACGTTGGACCCGACATAATCCAACAGACATAGCCTGTAAGTCTATATTAATTCTCCTTGGTACCAAGTTGGCTTACCTGATGGGTACTAACTTTAACTCCATGTGGGTCCCGTGTGGTAGGCCTACCCAAGTAGTCGTAAGACTTGCATTATCGGCATTTTACTATGTACTCAATCCTAATGAATTGAAATCTTGGTAAATTTGGAGTACCGGGCTTATCGAACGCCTTGAAATCTTTATTAGTGATTGCACCGTGTGTTAATTGATCAGAGAGAAGCAGAAATGGCGGCGCCTGTATGATGATGCTGTTCTCAAATCCACATTTCACTCATCATTATCGGCTTGATCTGGCTTTCAAGTGACATTGATGTCGTTAAAATACATTCATTAAATACGATTTATTCCTTGTATATGTCAATACCTGGGCGAATAATGTATCGATTCAGCAATCCGGCCGTCATGTTCCTAATTTTCCTACATCCGGCCCGCCGACTGGAGAAGTTGCCAGTAGTTATATAGATGGCTCGTGATGTGGCAGGGGTTCTTATGGCGGGGTGGCGATTCGCCTGGAAACCCGGGGTGGCGATTCGCCTCTTATCTCTTATGGCGGGGCCGCGATTCGCCATGTGTTCTTATGGATGCGGTCGTGATTCGCCTTTTCGGATATAGGCTGCGGCGGTGAATCGTATTGAAATACTCGTGGTCGTGACTCGCCTTTTTTGCTATAGGCTGCGGCGGTGATGCGCCATGTATTCTTACGGGATCTGTGGTGATTCGCCATGTGTTCTTATGGGTGCGGTCGTGAATCGTACTTTTAGGTATAGACATCTCTCGCATATCATACTTTCGGGTATAGACATCACTAAACAGGAAATTCACTAATCCGCAGTGCATTGCGCGATTTTGAAAACCAGATGTTGGCGGTTTTGTGTGACCCACTAAATACGTCCGTTTTGGAAATTCGGAGCGCGCACTATCGTATCGATTATTCCGCTAATCCGGTAAGTACTATTACATACAGGAGTATTCAGTATTCAGCAACGACACGAAAAGCGACCAACAAATAACCGCACTCGTAAATTAACACCTAAAAAAGTGTAAAATAGATTGCAAATCCCGCGATCGCTAACAAGATAATGTCTCGGGTATAACCATTTAGTGACTTGGTGTTAAAGACATACCGATCGCTCACAAGGTAATATTTCGGTAATTAGTTTGTCACAGAGCCGTCGCAGACGGTGATTCGAAAACCAGCAATTTGACACTTTCTGGTGGTCGCTATATGTTTTGACACTTCGAACAGTGGCTGACTTTAGTTGCACGCTAAGAATTATGAGAATATTCAATCAATGTGTCAATTTGTCAACTTGAAATGAAACTTACTACACAACTCAAGTTGATTCGTATCTGAATGTGTTAATTCGGTACAATTCTAATTAATTTGAGAAATCTTTTGATTCGACCGTAACCCGAATATTACTGACGCCGACTTTCAGCCGCATCGAATTATTCACACATTCCGCGCCGCTGTTTTCGCACTTATAGAATCAATACCAACTATAACTCTACAAGAATCAAGAATCACAAGTATGTGCATTATACAGTTATTGTCTTTATCAACACGAAATCAAACTCTTAACAAAAACACACATCTTCATGAAAACCATCGAGTCCTTATCATCAAAAATGTTATAGTGCGGCGTCGGAATCCATTCGCGGAGTGTACTAAAGTTAAATCCAGATAATCCAAAATGAAATATTTGGACTTTGCCATAGTGTGAATTGAAATAGGATTGACAAACATGACTACCAACTTTGATCCAGTCACATTTCAAGATGATACTTTGAAACAAGTAATGTAACATTACAACTCTATTCACGATCCTGCTTTCCGTTTGTCAAAGAGATATTTTAACATCTTACCATACTCAAAAGAATTATTCACAACATTAACAATTGTTAAAAATCTAGTTTCACTTACTTGATTATATCACTACAACTCACAAATTTACATTAATTCATCCTGGTTGGATTCGTATGCTCTATCTTTTTATTCAATTGTAAAGGTTGTTACTATTCTGAAGACAAAGTATTTACTAATCGGCGCATATACGATTTGACTTGGACATATTATATTTTGAGTATACGAGATTTCAATGTCTGAACAATAACTGAGAATTAATTTATCTCAATTAAATCCGTATATTACAGCGTAAAAGATATTGGGGTGTCAGCAACTCTGTACGGTCGTAGTTACAACCACATTAACTAATCTACCCAGGCAACTCGTCATGATCATTCCTGAAATCAACACAAACACGACCACTGACTTGAGTTAACCGCGAAACAGCATCAAGTTTTAAATCCGCTTGCAGCTGACGGATTATTCGAATGCATCGATGGAGAATATTATTGAACTCGTCGGTATTGTTACTTCAACGAATTACACCGACTGCGAAAGTTAATATCGAATGGTAAGACTTGATCACATATTTGTTGATCACAGACATGACAAAAAAACATTACCGAGATTTTATAAACTAGTCATATTACTCTACACATCTATCAATATCAAAATGCGAGTCATCCAATTTTTCTACTAAAGTAACATTGCACTTTCGGATTCGAATTCGGTATAGTCATACAAATTGTATTAAATCCAACATCAAAACAAAAGGAATTTTTTTAGTTTATTGAAATCAAATCATTCGTCTTCGACTTGTGCTTTTCTAGATTACCCGCGACAATTCGTTTCGAGTGAGTTGTAACCAAAGGCAAGATATCTTTGTGTCCACAGATATGGAAGATGAATATAGCTAACACAATCACGAATCGACGTTTCAGAGTATTTCACGGGTGTAATAAACTTGTTAGTGTCACCTATCTAAAAGTACGCACGCGTTCGATTTCCATACCGACTGTTGCGATGTTTAGGATTCACTTACAATAACCACGGGTGAGGATTTAACATCAATGTCGTTACTGTCGGAATTTGCGACAGAGAATTGAAACATATGCACTTTACAGAGTGTGAAAATATCACTTTGAGTATCGAGTACCGCTCGAAGCTAGCGATCAATTCTTAATCATTTCAGTAACTCCCCATTGTGCGTGCTAAATGCAAAATATCGCGAGGTTATACACTCTAAGACTTTGATTATTGTAAAAGTAAATTGTGATATGTTTGTTAGATGCGTCCAATTCAACTAGAAGTGTCTAGTACCCAACACTCGTAATATCAAAAAAGTACTTGCTACACTGTTATTTGCTAAACGTGTTTTGCATTGTTGTTCATTTCTAGTATTGATTGAAGTTGTTTTTGAACCCTCAAATAATAATTCCCGACATGAAACTAAGCCGCCGAAAGTCGTTAACATCACAAAGAAACAGTTTGCACGATGTTTACTAAATGTGTCCTATAGTTAGGTGTACTGGAATTATTTGTAAAACACACACACACACACACACACACACACACGATCAGAGAAATTGGAAATTTTTCCGTTGTCATTCGCTAAAGTAAATGTCATCACAATACTCTGTCACTAAAAGACGTTACTTGGACGTGCTTGAATTCTAGACATAGTTCTGATTTACCCAACACAAGACCCATGGACAACCCTAGTTTCAACCGAACACAGATATCCAAAATATCACACACTTCGCTATTCCTAAAGCACAAACACACGATACAAAATAATACTTGTTGTGTTGTTGCGGCATCATCACTCAACAATATCACCGTCAATACAAATGATGTTTATGTGTAACATGCTATTGATTTGAACCACACCCACCTGACAGAAGAGGATTTACTCAATCTTTACAAAATGGATATTGACCAACATCACACCACCGGATTGTATCTGTTTCGCTGGATACGAGTTATGTTAGTTTAACAGTAAACAAATTTCACCCTCTTGGATTATGAACTCAATGCGTCAGCAGTCATTCAATATTTTGTTTGTGTCAACTAGTTACTTTGTATGTTACCCCACAACTCTTACAAAAGTACGAAGGATATTAACACAAAGTAATTAACTTTACTCGATATTCTCGCATTACGAAACTAAAGAATGGGTGGTTAGACTCTACAAACTGTTTCGATATCACAAGACCTTTATTGTCTGAATGGGTGTTCATGTGTCTTAAGAACCAAATAGTTCAACACAGCACTAGTACCAACAGAAACATCAGAGTTGGTCACACAAAAGTTTGTATGCGTGCAGTATGCGAATACCATGTGTAAGTCCAGCACAATTGTGGTATCCATCCGGTTTTAGTTAACACAATTTACGACACCGAGGTCACCTCATCTTTCGTAAGACAACAAACCAACCAAGGTTTCAGGATATGTCCGTGTCATAGCAATAAATCAGCTACTCCAACAACAGAGTACATATGTTTTCTAGTTACGGTGCTTACATCTTACACACAAATCAATCTACTTTGCTAACAAAAAGTGCTGGGTCATCAAGTGATTACCCTAACAACAAAACAGCTAAACGTACTATCATACAAAATGGCCGTTATAGTCACCAACGGTACATGGTACAAGTAACAAGTCTCGAGAATCCAGTTATTGAAAAAACATGAAAGTGTTTCTCCTGCGCCAAGTCGTTATGTTGACGAAAGCGTATATTGTAATATCATGATCGATTTGCATTCGTTGGTCGCAAAATGTCACTACTCTAAATAATTATTTTTCACTCAAACACAAACGCATACTTGTCGCCAATCGTTTTTCATCAAGCACGAGTTCAAGAAACCTGCTACGACATGAATTCCGATTTAGTTTTACAAATATTTTATAATTGTTTTTAGTAACACTATATCAATGTCATCAAGTTGAGTGTTTACGATATTAGTGTGTAGGTGTGTGTGTCATACTTGGAGGATCCGTATTACAATTGACTCGAATTGACTAAATGTAAGAAGGGTTGAAATGTTTCGAATCGATTCATAAGTGGTCTTCGTTGTGGTTTTCGTCGGGTCATACAGCACGAACTAACTGTAGACTCCTCTCTGTTGTACAGCTACTCGGTAATCGATATGCATTAACATGTAAACAACGATCTTGTTTCGTCACACCAAAAATATGTTCACTGTCGCGATACGCCGCACAAGACGTGCATAGCCTTTTCACACTCGTAATAGTATACCAACGTCAAGCAATAACGTTTAACAAGACCAACGACACTGAACCCACGACGTTTACCTATGTAAAATTACCACTTTCACTTGCCAGTCCATCGTTTACCTGACTAAACATATTATTTTCCTTTGGAGATCTGCCGTTTACCCAGAGTAAGAAACCATTTTCCCTCGTAAATATTTTTTTTCCTCGGCTAACAAACCTTTTTTCACTTGGAAATATATTTTTCTCTGGGTAAGAAACCATTTTCATTGGGAAATCTATTTTTTTTCCCTGGGTAACAAACCTTTTTTCACTTGGAAATATATTTTTTTCCCGGATAACAAACCTTTTTCACTTGGAAATATATTTTCCCCCGGATAACAAACCTTTTTCACTTGGAAATATATTTTTTCCCTGGGTAACAAACCTTTTTCACTTGGACATATATTTTTTCTCTGGGTAACAAACCTTTTTCACTTGGAAATATATTTTTTCTTTGAGCAACAAACCTTTTTCACTTGGAAATATATTTTTATCCTACAGCAACAAACCATTTTCACTTGGTAGTCCACCGTTTACCTGAGTAAAAATATCATTTTCCTTTGGAGATCTGGCGTTTACCCATGCTAACAAACCATTTTCACTTGGAAAAATACTTTTACCTAGAGTAACTAATCATTTTCTTTTGGAAATATATTTTCTCCCAGGGTAACAAATCCTTTTCGCTTGGAAAACTGTCATTCACCTGAGTACCAATACCGTTTTCACTTGGAAATCTATCTTTTCGCTAGGTAATAATACCATTTTCGTTTTGAAAACTGACACACACACCGGACAATTTGATATTTTTTGTATATTGTTACAACAAACGGTGACAAAATATACACCAGCAACGACTCCATACATTTGTGTAATCAAATATTCAGTTGCTCTGATGCATCCATCAAAATAATTGGTTACTCACATACAATAACAATGTGCTGTTGTACATCGACATGTATGTTTTCGGAATTGGTGAATAAAGGGGTTTCCGATATGTCCGTGATGTCCGGGTTCGTGCTTTAGATTTTCCAGAGTCAAAATGTCTGAATAAAACACCTCCTCGACTTTGGTAGCTGGTTGATACACGGATAATGGTGTTCGGAAAACGGATGAATTTATGTTCCCCATCGCGCCGACAACTCCGGGTTACTTGTGAGTTTCCTCAGGTCTGTTTACTATATTGTGTCTTTACTGATCAATACATGTCGCTCCAGTCAGCTGAAACCGGATCACTAATACGAGAAAGTGTGTGGGGGCCTGATCCGGATATTCACTCATGAACCAACGACCAATATTCAAGTAAACATGTTACAGACCGTGTTTTGTCTCCATGAAAAATACCAATGCATACACCATCACATCAAGTACGTCACGATTGTTCACAAGTATTCACGTAGACGAGGTGTACATACAATTTGTCGGTGTACAAACATCATGGAAAACAAATTCATGTTCTCAAGTCTCATCATGCGACGACTCTGTACATTCAATGTGGGCATAGATGACACACGGCATGATACAATTGACAGCGCATTATGCATGTTGATATATTCTCAGTCAAATATGCGAACCATACACAATCATATACCCTGATTTTCGCTGAATATCCACAACACCAACAAATCTGTACATTTCTTTTCCCTCAACCTTGACGATAGAGTTGTCATCCCAATGTACCAGTCGAGTGTATGGTTCATCTGGTGTAAAATCCAAATCAAATGTCACCAAGGTATCGTTTTTCATTTTTAATATTTCCACTGCCGCATCTTGTCTGTGTCGTAAAACCACGGCGTGGGGCCAGAGGAATCTATGGCCAGTTACGCGTAGTCCCATATTTACTCGTGGATATGGTTAGGTTACGACAACGTTTTCTCAATGGTCTGTGTGGGTGCACCGTTTCAATACGTAGCTGGATCAACTAGACCAAAAGTCTCCAACCGCGTTTTATAACGACCTGTAGAATTACGAGATAGCACCCTCTTGCGGTGTGATTAACACGAAATAAGCCTTCAACTCGCAGAGACACACCTTGGATTACATTATCTAATCGTAATCGAACTCGAGATTCGCACACACACAGAGTCCCTGTTTACGATTTCAATCCGGAGTCACTGCTCACGATGTTTATCTGTAGTCGTTATGTGGGAGTAGCGACATCTCACATATTCATCGCGTGAAAGATTGATAACGATGGTGATCGCCAAATACATTACACCAGGTGAAACACTGCGGTCTCAGCAAAAAAAAAAATTCGCAGGTTAGGACGAACAATACGCGGAGGGATTGAGCGAGTTACGCAACCCGATTGTGTCGAAGTCTGGATCACGATACAAGTCTACCTGAGAATCCGAACAATCTTGCAAAATCAAGGTGTGAATCCGTGAAAGGGCTGTACTCGGGTGAGATTGATTTTTCACAAGTTGGGTGGAGGTCGGTTCAAACTAAGACCATGTTACGTCCAAATATGGCTGCTTGTCTCTCTCAAAGTCATCTATGCCCACATTGAATGTACAGAGTCGTCGCATGATGAGACTTGAGAACATGAATTTGTTTTCCATGATGTTGGTACACCGACAAATTGTATGTACACCTCGTCTACGTGAATACTTGTGAACAATCGTGACGTACTTGATGTGATGGTGTATGCATTGGTATTTTTCATGGAGACAAAACACGGTCTGTAACATGTTTACTTGAATATTGGTCGTTGGTTCATGAGTGAATATCCGGATCAGGCCCCCACACACTTTCTCGTATTAGTGATCCGGTTTCAGCTGACTGGAGCGACATGTATTGATCAGTAAAGACACAATATAGTAAACAGACCTGAGGAAACTCACAAGTAACCCGGAGTTGTCGGCGCGATGGGGAACATAAATTCATCCGTTTTCCGAACACCATTATCCGTGTATCAACCAGCTACCAAAGTCGAGGAGGTGTTTTATTCAGACATTTTGACTCTGGAAAATCTAAAGCACGAACCCGGACATCACGGACATATCGGAAACCCCTTTATTCACCAATTCCGAAAACATACATGTCGATGTACAACAGCACATTGTTATTGTATGTGAGTAACCAATTATTTTGATGGATGCATCAGAGCAACTGAATATTTGATTACACAAATGTATGGAGTCGTTGCTGGTGTATATTTTGTCACCGTTTGTTGTAACAATATACAAAAAATATCAAATTGTCCGGTGTGTGTGTCAGTTTTCAAAACGAAAATGGTATTATTACCTAGCGAAAAGATAGATTTCCAAGTGAAAACGGTATTGGTACTCAGGTGAATGACAGTTTTCCAAGCGAAAAGGATTTGTTACCCAGGGAGAAAATATATTTCCAAAAGAAAATGATTAGTTACTCTAGGTAAAAGTATTTTTCCAAGTGAAAATGGTTTGTTAGCATGGGTAAACGCCAGATCTCCAAAGGAAAATGATATTTTTACTCAGGTAAACGGTGGACTACCAAGTGAAAATGGTTTGTTGCTGTAGGATAAAAATATATTTCCAAGTGAAAAAGGTTTGTTGCTCAAAGAAAAAATATATTTCCAAGTGAAAAAGGTTTGTTACCCAGAGAAAAAATATATGTCCAAGTGAAAAAGGTTTGTTACCCAGGGAAAAAATATATTTCCAAGTGAAAAAGGTTTGTTATCCGGGGAAAAATATATTTCCAAGTGAAAAAGGTTTGTTATCCGGGAAAAAAATATATTTCCAAGTGAAAAAAGGTTTGTTACCCAGGGAAAAAAAATAGATTTCCCAATGAAAATGGTTTCTTACCCAGAGAAAAATATATTTCCAAGTGAAAAAAGGTTTGTTAGCCGAGGAAAAAAAATATTTACGAGGGAAAATGGTTTCTTACTCTGGGTAAACGGCAGATCTCCAAAGGAAAATAATATGTTTAGTCAGGTAAACGATGGACTGGCAAGTGAAAGTGGTAATTTTACATAGGTAAACGTCGTGGGTTCAGTGTCGTTGGTCTTGTTAAACGTTATTGCTTGACGTTGGTATACTATTACGAGTGTGAAAAGGCTATGCACGTCTTGTGCGGCGTATCGCGACAGTGAACATATTTTTGGTGTGACGAAACAAGATCGTTGTTTACATGTTAATGCATATCGATTACCGAGTAGCTGTACAACAGAGAGGAGTCTACAGTTAGTTCGTGCTGTATGACCCGACGAAAACCACAACGAAGACCACTTATGAATCGATTCGAAACATTTCAACCCTTCTTACATTTAGTCAATTCGAGTCAATTGTAATACGGATCCTCCAAGTATGACACACACACCTACACACTAATATCGTAAACACTCAACTTGATGACATTGATATAGTGTTACTAAAAACAATTATAAAATATTTGTAAAACTAAATCGGAATTCATGTCGTAGCAGGTTTCTTGAACTCGTGCTTGATGAAAAACGATTGGCGACAAGTATGCGTTTGTGTTTGAGTGAAAAATAATTATTTAGAGTAGTGACATTTTGCGACCAACGAATGCAAATCGATCATGATATTACAATATACGCTTTCGTCAACATAACGACTTGGCGCAGGAGAAACACTTTCATGTTTTTTCAATAACTGGATTCTCGAGACTTGTTACTTGTACCATGTACCGTTGGTGACTATAACGGCCATTTTGTATGATAGTACGTTTAGCTGTTTTGTTGTTAGGGTAATCACTTGATGACCCAGCACTTTTTGTTAGCAAAGTAGATTGATTTGTGTGTAAGATGTAAGCACCGTAACTAGAAAACATATGTACTCTGTTGTTGGAGTAGCTGATTTATTGCTATGACACGGACATATCCTGAAACCTTGGTTGGTTTGTTGTCTTACGAAAGATGAGGTGACCTCGGTGTCGTAAATTGTGTTAACTAAAACCGGATGGATACCACAATTGTGCTGGACTTACACATGGTATTCGCATACTGCACGCATACAAACTTTTGTGTAACCAACTCTGATGTTTCTGTTGGTACTAGTGCTGTGTTGAACTATTTGGTTCTTAAGACACATGAACACCCATTCAGACAATAAAGGTCTTGTGATATCGAAACAGTTTGTAGAGTCTAACCACCCATTCTTTAGTTTCGTAATGCGAGAATATCGAGTAAAGGTAATTACTTTGTGTTAATATCCTTCGTACTTTTGTAAGAGTTGTGGGGTAACATACAAAGTAACTAGTTGACACAAACAAAATATTGAATGACTGCTGACGCATTGAGTTCATAATCCAAGAGGGTGAAATTTGTTTACTGTTAAACTAACATAACTCGTATCCAGCGAAACAGATACAATCCGGTGGTGTGATGTTGGTCAATATCCATTTTGTAAAGATTGAGTAAATCCTCTTCTGTCAGGTGGGTGTGGTTCAAATCAATAGCATGTTACACATAAACATCATTTGTATTGACGGTGATATTGTTGAGTGATGATGCCGCAACAACACAACAAGTATTATTTTGTATCGTGTGTTTGTGCTTTAGGAATAGCGAAGTGTGTGATATTTTGGATATCTGTGTTCGGTTGAAACTAGGGTTGTCCATGGGTCTTGTGTTGGGTAAATCAGAACTATGTCTAGAATTCAAGCACGTCCAAGTAACGTCTTTTAGTGACAGAGTATTGTGATGACATTTACTTTAGCGAATGACAACGGAAAAATTTCCAATTTCTCTGATCGTGTGTGTGTGTGTGTGTGTGTGTGTGTGTTTTACAAATAATTCCAGTACACCTAACTATAGGACACATTTAGTAAACATCGTGCAAACTGTTTCTTTGTGATGTTAACGACTTTCGGCGGCTTAGTTTCATGTCGGGAATTATTATTTGAGGGTTCAAAAACAACTTCAATCAATACTAGAAATGAACAACAATGCAAAACACGTTTAGCAAATAACAGTGTAGCAAGTACTTTTTTGATATTACGAGTGTTGGGTACTAGACACTTCTAGTTGAATTGGACGCATCTAACAAACATATCACAATTTACTTTTACAATAATCAAAGTCTTAGAGTGTATAACCTCGCGATATTTTGCATTTAGCACGCACAATGGGGAGTTACTGAAATGATTAAGAATTGATCGCTAGCTTCGAGCGGTACTCGATACTCAAAGTGATATTTTCACACTCTGTAAAGTGCATATGTTTCAATTCTCTGTCGCAAATTCCGACAGTAACGACATTGATGTTAAATCCTCACCCGTGGTTATTGTAAGTGAATCCTAAACATCGCAACAGTCGGTATGGAAATCGAACGCGTGCGTACTTTTAGATAGGTGACACTAACAAGTTTATTACACCCGTGAAATACTCTGAAACGTCGATTCGTGATTGTGTTAGCTATATTCATCTTCCATATCTGTGGACACAAAGATATCTTTGCCTTTGCCTACAACTCACTCGAAACGAATTGTCGCGGGTAATCTAGAAAAGCACAAGTCGAAGACGAATGATTTGATTTCAATAAACTAAAAAAATTCCTTTTGTTTTGATGTTGGATTTAATACAATTTGTATGACTATACCGAATTCGAATCCGAAAGTGCAATGTTACTTTAGTAGAAAAATTGGATGACTCGCATTTTGATATTGATAGATGTGTAGAGTAATATGACTAGTTTATAAAATCTCGGTAATGTTTTTTTGTCATGTCTGTGATCAACAAATATGTGATCAAGTCTTACCATTCGATATTAACTTTCGCAGTCGGTGTAATTCGTTGAAGTAACAATACCGACGAGTTCAATAATATTCTCCATCGATGCATTCGAATAATCCGTCAGCTGCAAGCGGATTTAAAACTTGATGCTGTTTCGCGGTTAACTCAAGTCAGTGGTCGTGTTTGTGTTGATTTCAGGAATGATCATGACGAGTTGCCTGGGTAGATTAGTTAATGTGGTTGTAACTACGACCGTACAGAGTTGCTGACACCCCAATATCTTTTACGCTGTAATATACGGATTTAATTGAGATAAATTAATTCTCAGTTATTGTTCAGACATTGAAATCTCGTATACTCAAAATATAATATGTCCAAGTCAAATCGTATATGCGCCGATTAGTAAATACTTTGTCTTCAGAATAGTAACAACCTTTACAATTGAATAAAAAGATAGAGCATACGAATACAACCAGGATGAATTAATGTAAATTTGTGAGTTGTAGTGATATAATCAAGTAAGTGAAACTAGATTTTTAACAATTGTTAATGTTGTGAATAATTCTTTTGAGTATGGTAAGATGTTAAAATATCTCTTTGACAAACGGAAAGCAGGATCGTGAATAGAGTTGTAATGTTACATTACTTGTTTCAAAGTATCATCTTGAAATGTGACTGGATCAAAGTTGGTAGTCATGTTTGTCAATCCTATTTCAATTCACACTATGGCAAAGTCCAAATATTTCATTTTGGATTATCTGGATTTAACTTTAGTACACTCCGCGAATGGATTCCGACGCCGCACTATAACATTTTTGATGATAAGGACTCGATGGTTTTCATGAAGATGTGTGTTTTTGTTAAGAGTTTGATTTCGTGTTGATAAAGACAATAACTGTATAATGCACATACTTGTGATTCTTGATTCTTGTAGAGTTATAGTTGGTATTGATTCTATAAGTGCGAAAACAGCGGCGCGGAATGTGTGAATAATTCGATGCGGCTGAAAGTCGGCGTCAGTAATATTCGGGTTACGGTCGAATCAAAAGATTTCTCAAATTAATTAGAATTGTACCGAATTAACACATTCAGATACGAATCAACTTGAGTTGTGTAGTAAGTTTCATTTCAAGTTGACAAATTGACACATTGATTGAATATTCTCATAATTCTTAGCGTGCAACTAAAGTCAGCCACTGTTCGAAGTGTCAAAACATATAGCGACCACCAGAAAGTGTCAAATTGCTGGTTTTCGAATCACCGTCTGCGACGGCTCTGTGACAAACTAATTACCGAAATATTACCTTGTGAGCGATCGGTATGTCTTTAACACCAAGTCACTAAATGGTTATACCCGAGACATTATCTTGTTAGCGATCGCGGGATTTGCAATCTATTTTACACTTTTTTAGGTGTTAATTTACGAGTGCGGTTATTTGTTGGTCGCTTTTCGTGTCGTTGCTGAATACTGAATACTCCTGTATGTAATAGTACTTACCGGATTAGCGGAATAATCGATACGATAGTGCGCGCTCCGAATTTCCAAACTGGACGTATTTAGTGGGTCACACAAAACCGCCAACATCTGGTTTTCAAAATCGCACAATGCACTGCGGATTAGTGAATTTCCTGTTTAGTGATGTCTATACCCGAAAGTATGATATGCGAGAGATGTCTATACCTAAAAGTACGATTCACGACCGCACCCATAAGAACACATGGCGAATCACCACAGATCCCGTAAGAATACATGGCGCATCACCGCCGCAGCCTATAGCAAAAAAGGCGAGTCACGACCACGAGTATTTCAATACGATTCACCGCCGCAGCCTATATCCGAAAAGGCGAATCACGACCGCATCCATAAGAACACATGGCGAATCGCGGCCCCGCCATAAGAGATAAGAGGCGAATCGCCACCCCGGGTTTCCAGGCGAATCGCCACCCCGCCATAAGAACCCCTGCCACATCACGAGCGATCTATATAACTACTGTTGCCCGCCCCTGGCCTAGAGTCATAGTTTTACTTACTGTGTGGTAATCGCCGGCGCCAGTATGCCGATTTCTTTAAAATATGCCCGTTATTTACTACCATTCATAACGACATGAAATTTCGTGAAGAAAATTTTCCCATTCCTTAAATCTTTCCCGGGAGCGACGAACGAAATACTTAATAGCTCTCTGTTCGCAGAGCGGCAGTGACGGATCCGGTTAGCCCGTATAGCTCTTGTGTATATTATTCCTGCCCGCGGTTCCAGGAACTTCGTGAAACACAATGATCGAATTCGTGCATCCACGAACGAAGTTTGCGTTATTAGTATTTTTCCTCCACTATATGATTAAATAAATATTATACTGTGATAACGAAACGATTTTAAGCCCGCTTGAAACAATTCTTAACGTGATTTCGGTGAATGAAATACTACATAGTTGTGGAGAGAAAAATGGTTATTATATGCACATGCACACTGAAATCGCGATGTCAGAATATTAAATCCAATGGCGCCATCAATTTATGCCACACTTACATTATGTCCAACGATTTCACGGCTAGACATTTCAGATCGACTATACTAAGGTTAATGAGCTGCGCTGATTCCCTAATCTTTTATGATTCATTGCTGTGGTACCGTATACTTCCACGGGGATTGGATAATTAATTGCGAATATGGCTATTTTATTGTTATTACAATACGACCTCACTAAGTACCGTGAATATACATCAAATATGATTCAGTCTGAGTTTAATACACTTTCTGTTGAGGGCATTACCAGATATGACCTTGCTGGCTACTCAGCATTACCTTCAAGTTATTAAATACTCAAAATTATTTTGTTGCGATAAGCTGTACGTTGTCATCGTAAGCATAGCCGGGGAACACAAGACACTGTGGCTATTTGATGGTGTGAACCAGTGTTGGGATGACTCGAGTCACTTTATCGTAATAGAAATAGTTTGTGAATAACTGCTTGTCGCCAAACCGTATCGTAGGCTTTATTGATGTCGATGAACACTGCGATTGTGACTCGAGTCACTTTGCTAAAATGGCTTGACTTGACTTGACCTGGCGTATCAGAAATGTGGATTGACTCGTGACTCGGAGCAAAATTCACGAGTCAATTTTAATTCATCAAGTAATCGGTGTCGCTAAAAATCACTGTATCTTGCATATGTTCGGATTGTCCGCGCAACGCTGATGTAACCCGTGACAGCGATCAATCATCCAATGATCGTGCGTGTTACTGAGCCTCCATTGTTCTCTCACAAATATATTGATAGCAAACGAAGTGATCGAAGCTGACATACTACGTTGTCGTTAACTATAGTATAGTAAAGTAATTTGATAGCAAAATGTCTATTTCTGTTTTGTGTTCTTAACTTAACCGAACCTCTTGTTATATTGAAATTGAATTCGAAAATAGTTTATATAGTCCTCAACCGTTGGCGCAAGCTCGAATTGTATCATATCAATTTGCAAAAGGGTAATGCATTGCATCTTATCAATTCGTTTCTCTATTCTCTATTTTGGCTGGTAACTATAAACTGAGGCTGTGCAATTAATTACGTGGTTTATTAGCTCTACTTATACGTGAGCGATACAGCGGCTTACTTGCGTGTATAATAAACTCTATATTCGTTCATCGGTTCCAAATCAATGACCACTCAAACTGTATTTCAGACAGCTAGGAAAATACAATGACGTAATCACGCCTCATACCTCGAAAAGGCAATTTGACTTGAATTGTGACTTGACTCGCGACTTGACTTGACTTGACTCGACTCGACTGGAGTCACCTCCGAACATCGACTGACTTGACTTGACTCGAGTCACCTTCGAAAATCACTTGACTTGATTTGACTCGAGTCAAAATGTGCAATGCCTCGAGCTCGTGACTCGAAGGTAGTGACTTGATCCCAACACTGGTGTGAACCTCTGAAAGGTTCAGATTCGTGTGAACGCGAAACTCATGACGTCACGACACGTCATATTGCTCATTTCTAACCCTACATTTCAGTATTATTATAATAATTATTATCATTATGTATAAAAACATTTAGTGGTGCTTTTCGCATCGAAGGCTTTTTGCACCACGGCGATTCAGACATTTTGATCAATATGATGGCACGAAATGTCATGAAAACCCAGAATGAGTACGTAGTTAAATGCGACGCTTTGACTCTCGTATGAAGTCCAGTAGATCGGCGATAATGTTGCTGTCCGTTAAAAGGTTATATAGCCGGAAAGGTACGTTCTTTGTCTGCGCGATACGTTGTAGCTTTCTTCTTATCTCAGTCAGGTGTAAGCAGGTCATAATATAATGTTCGACCGTTTCTTTTCGCCGCAATGCTCGCACAATGGTGATTCCGAGTAGCCAATAGGGATGGTGTGAACGTGAGGTTCACGTTCGCGTTCTGTGTGTGAACCTCGGAAATTTAGAGGTTCGCGTTCACAACAGAACCTTGGTAGGTTCTGCCCTGTGAACCTTTTGGAAAATTGTAATTTTTACTCCATTATAAGATCTTTGGCTCAAATTTATTGCATTTCAACTGCGGGCCACTCCATGCATGGTGCTGGCAGGATAAAAAATCAACACTGAACGAGCATGCACCTCGACAACCTTAGAAGTTTTACTTGCTTTGTTGCAAAAATTTTCTCGGAATATCCAGCTTTCCGTTTGTGAATATTTAGTGACTCTCTGCTGTGAGCCTGACCCGCAATCGATATACGTAGTCAGCGAATGATGCTTAGTCAACCAATCAATGACATTGAGATTGTCTTCTGATGTAAAAAATCGAACGGTCGTACTGGGTCAATCTTGACTTCATATCTTTACTGTATCATTAAAACGAAATCCGTGCGATTAAGGTGCGTGCTACTGCTGCATAACTTGTTGTTTGTGGTATCGGTAGCGAGTATAGAAACCCGTTGTACACTCTGCTCAATATCAACTACGAACACATTGTCCGGTCTGGCTAAGACCGTTAAGGCGTAAGCTTATATTCCTTGGTAAGTCCTCGTCGAAATTGTTGGCAAAGCGACGGAATGTACTGATTTTATGCAATTATTATATCCTTTGATTACCGCGGTTGATATATTTAGCGACGTTTAAAACGCCGATATGTACTTCAGCATTGTGGCATTATGTGGGCCGAATCTTCGCTAGGAATAGTGTACATTAATATAGGGCATATTAGGCCATCACTTCATTGAAAGAAAGGGTTGGACTTAACAATATGACGTCACGTGACGTCACGAGGTTCACGTTCGTGTTCACACAGAACCTTTCTAAAAGGTTCGCGTTCACACGAACCTGAACCTTTCAGAGGTTCACACCATCCCTAGTAGCCAATGTGGTGTAGATGTGCATTGAGTCCGCAGTGACCGGTGCGTAGTCGAAACAACGTAGCTTTGTTGCGTCTTGGTGGGACTGATGTTAATTTCACCTCCATATTTGGTCCGAAGATTTTATAATGGCTCCCTGTTTCTGTATCGAGATATTCCCGGTTCCAAATAGCTTTGCATTTATGTGAAGCGATTTTCTTTGCATCTATAGGGATGTCATGAATTGTGATGGCACGATGTGATAATATTGCCTCCTTGGCCAGACGATCGGCTACTTCATTTCCGGGAATTCCTGGGTGGCCCGGACTCCATATGATAGGCTTACCATATTTTGGGAACATTAAAAGAGGACAGAAATTTGAGACTTGCAAAGCCGGATAAGAATTCTCAAAAATCGGTGAATTTTTCCCATTTTGTGACCGGTTGACTAAAAAAAAGGTCATCTTCCCGCTCAGAGCTCAAAATACCGTTTTTCTCTCCGCATTGCTAGGTGGATGACTGAAAAAAAGGTTATCTGTTAACTCAGAGCTAAAATCACCGTTTTTCGCTCCGAACTACCCTCCGGAGCGTCACTTCTGTACTAATTTACGGCATATCACTCGCAATTTGCTCTAAATCTGACCTAAATTTTCAAAAAAGAGGACAAAATCTCAAAAAAGAGGACAAAAGGCCGTCCTCCGAGGACACTTTCAAAAAAGTAAAAAAAAGAGGACAATTCCTCTTAAAAGAGGACGTATGGTAACCCTACCATATGAGCGTGATTGCCATTCCTACTCTCTTCAACCTGTTGAGAACACTAACAATTTGATTAACGATAAAAGGCCCATCTGTTCGATAATTAGCTATACAGTCCAGTGCACTAAGGCAATCGCCGAGGACAACAGCTTGGCTAACGTTATTCGTTCAATCCAATGCAGAGCGGATAATACGGCATATGATTCTACTGAGAATGACGACAGGGCTCCTTGGCATTTGTGAGATATTGTTACATTCCGATCTTTTAGGAATATTGCATAACCCAGTGGTTCCCAACCGGTGAGGAATTCCCCCCTTGGGGGGAATTTTGCAATTTTTAGGGAGGAATTCCACTCTAGAATTGTAACGGATTTTCCAAATTGTTCATGTTCATGTCCGAACTGTCATGTAGTCAACCAGTTATATCCGAACGTATGCTCCTCATGGCTGTTTTTTGTTTGCTGAAAGTATATTCAAATGCTATTTGAAATCTCTTTTTCACATACAAATTACCCCCTTTTTTCAAACTAGTTCAGATGTGCTGCAGTTCGCAAGACAATTTTGTAGGCCAGCGACGGCCTCTCAATCAACTATATCCTAAGCGAGCAAATGTTGAGCCGAATCTATCATAACAAGGCCTCTAGTAAAAGTATTTACCTTATATTTTCAAGTCAACATTTTCAGACAGTGACAAAATATTCCAACGTCATCGATTCAAGTCAAAGAACAGCTACCCGATCTAAAAAAGACATATTAAACTTGGTGCAATGTTGCCGAAACGTAATGGGTGTCCTAAATTTCAATGAGCTCCAGCAGGGAATCCGATCACGTGTATGTTATAAATCAGGGCTGTAACTAAATCACGAGGCTCCGAGTCACAAGTCAATCTCACTTTCATACTTTTGACTCGAGTCAAGTCATGTCATTTTCAATTCACCATTGAGTCAAGTCTGAGTCCAAGTCACAGCTAGAGCAGAGGGTCGAGTCCGAGTCATGGTATTATGACTCGAGTCCGAGTCCAAGTCACACCCCAGACAACACTGTTTGTTGATATTGAATGATTTGGATTTATGATATACTAATTTTCCTCACTTTGAGCAGTTTCTTGTCGCATTGTCAAGTACCAGAATCAATAGACGAAATTCCAATAGAGTGGTCGCTGTACTGTTCTTCGAAATTACAATGAAATGTCGGTATTGGCCGTCTTATAGCCTCGAGTCATATGGCTTGGTTCGAGTCATGCTCAATGACTCGAGTCCAAGTCGACTCAATACCCAAGTCAAGTCGAGTCGTTTCCGTATTTTGAGAAAATGACTCGAGTCAAGTCGAGTCGTCAGAAAATGGGGAGTCGAGTCAGACCCGAGTCTGGTCAACCCTCCTATATACGAAAGTACCAATATTATTGGTCAAATGCATACGCAAACTTGAAAATAAATCGCGAGACCAGCAAATCTATGCATACTGATTTTTCACAACAGTTATATTAGCGATTGGTGCATGGTAAGCCGAAAACACAAATGGAAGTGTGGGGGTCTGTTGAGTCAAGCGTTTCAAAATTTGTTTGATTGCGAGCAAGACCATTGTTTTTGGAGGTCTACAGAGTGTTATTACAGCACTGCTAGAAACAAACACTCGGTACCGCCCGTCTTATTCTCTCAGTCAACAGGTGTTTGCGCGGTAAAAATGACCTTTTTTAATCGTCGGGCAGATTTATCCTAAGGGGGGAATTTTGGTTTAAATTTCGGCCAAGGGAGGCACGAGATGAAAAAGGTTGGGAACCACTGGCATAACCAGTGGCATCCGTGGTCTTCGATCCGTTTGTGAAAACATGTATATGGTTTGGGTATGAGCCCATTAGTTCAGTGTAGGCTACGTCCACAATATATCAGATTGAGTGACGATTGGTAATTCGTGATAATGACAAATCAACCTGTAAATCACCGATTGTTCAAGGTGTTGCTCGAACGAGTTCCTTGCCGCGAATACACTGGTCGTCGAGTGGGTTCGATCTTGTCAAGAAATCGATCGTACAATATCTGTTTCTCAATATGTAGTATGTGTCTTCCCGCGTAGTCTTGAGTAATTCAGAGTTTTGATGGTTTGACTTAGTTAAGATTTGATATCGGTATTTTAAACAAAGATACTAGTGTCTAATGTGTATTGGCATCTCGTTATACGACGCTTCTATCGAACATATCGGAATGCTTTTCATCGCACCACAGCACATGCGTAATGCCTTATTAGTGATTACCGTGATTTTCTTCAGGTACGTCACAGGTGCGAAGAAATACGCCTCCATCCCATATTCGATCACGGATTTTACTAGAGTTCTGTATAAAGTTAGAAGTACATGTTTCGAAGCCCCCCATTTCGTTCCTGACATCTGCTTAGTCAGAGCCAGGCAATTTCTATCCAAGAACACAAAAAAGTATTTTTCGTTGTACTACAAAAGTTATTATAGTTTTACCATAATTATGGTAGAAATAAAATAATATATAATGCGTGATATAACTACTGGAATGTTTCACAAGTTCAGATATATAAATAAAGTATTTAATGAGACGATTTGTCAGTTTGGTTAAAAAAATGCAGGCCCAAGATTATGTGCGAAAACACCTATTTACATACATGAGGGCTAATATTCGTTAAAATTGAGTTTTCAAGGTAAATAATGTCCAAATCTTGATTTTTCAGATCAGAACCTGACGGTGTTAGGTAACAAAAATCGCCCTACTCGTTATACGTTCCAATAAATCTGAAATGCATTGTTGTTTAGACGTTAAGCATAGTTCTATGCTAGTGAATCGGTCTCCTAAGCACATGAAATGAAAAAAAGCTTGCCTGAGAAGTGTCACATCTTCAAAACATAATATCCTTTTACAAAAACTGTTCATGCGATAGATATCTATTTTTCTTTAAACCTACTAAACGTCGTATCAGATGCGTGAAATAAATGCGGGATGCTGACGCCTGGCACAGAACAAGAAAATAGGAGGCCTTTAGACTGAATGAAAAATAACAAAAGATAATATAAAAATGAAAGGGATGAAAATGAAATGGCATATGGAGTCGATATGCCACTTCATCGAGACGAGTGTGAGTCTGAGTAACGTGTATATTGTGTTTACACAAAGAATGAGTCATTAATCTATCTGAAATCTGATGATTCTCAATGATCCCAAAATATTCGCGATAATTAGATTTGTGTGGCCAGCTGACTCGACTTGTACTCGAGTCACTGTTCATGACTCGAGCCAATTCATATGACTTGAGACTGGCACGACCAAGACAGAAATTTCGTTATAACTTCGAAGAATAGTAAAGTTACCACATTATTGGTCTTTCGTCTGTCATTCCTGATAGGCCTACTTGGAAATTAGATCCAAGAAACGGTTAAGATTGCTGGAAATGACGATATTGAGATTGCGAGCCATTCTATATCACTCGCGCTGAGTTGAAAAAGTTGTCTGAAGTTGATTTAACTACTAAACTGAAGAGTGAACATATTTATTTGAATTTGGACGGACTCGAGTCGAGTCAAAACACTATGACTCGGATTCGACCATATACTTACTAGCTCACCTTAACTTGGACTGGACTCGAAGGGGAATTGAAATTGACTCTACTTGACTCTTGACTACTTGACTATAATATTCAGATTGACTGATGACTTGGTTACAAACCTGCCCTGGGTGTCGTTAAGTAGCATAAGTCTAGGTCTAGACCAGGCATATCGATTTGTTCAAAGTATTCAAAGTATCGTTCCGGAGACCCTGTAAGCCTGAGTTAACTGTCCGAGTATATGAACGGCATTGTAAAGGTTTCATTTTAAAACAGGTTTGGTGTATCAGATTAATAAAGAAACGAATATTACGCTTGAGAAACTACAGCACCGCCATTCCATTTCACAAATGCATCTCACGCCGATCAAGAACAAATACTCCCTGAGATATCAACGGTTGACCTTTGACAAATCGGTAAAGCACGTCGACGAAAAAGCTGATACGACGAAAAGAGACTTCTTTAACCCAGTGCCACTAGCAACAGTACATGAGCTCCAGAACAACCAAATCTCCTCAACGGTGCTACTTCTTGGGGGATCAGGCGAAGGAAAGACCACCACTGCAATGAGATATACCAATTTAGCTAAGAGAGGAGAAATCATCGGACCCTCTGATGTCAAAATCATAGTCTTCATTGAAGGAAAATCCATTCACTGGAAAAGCAAGTGCAGGCCTTTTGATCTGTTATTTAAAGATCAATTTGCTAACATATTTACAACTGTGGAGGCTTCAAAACCGTTTGAGGACTGGATAGCCGAAAATCCATCTCAAGTTCTAATGATTATTGATGGCATTGACTTATCCAGTAGTGACTCAATCAGCTCTGCAAATGTAACTTTAGACATGCAGGTACACCCCATATCCATAATAGTAAACCTTCTTCGCCGAGTTATTTACAAGGGCATGTGGGTAATGTGTACTGCCGCGCCTCAGTGGCTTTGGAAATTGCCCTATTTTATAGATATAGAAGTTGTTCATATCGTGGGCTTCGACGAAGAGGACGTGCAGAATATCCTCGTACAACTCACGGGTAATCGGCAACGTGTTGGCCTACTCCTTCATTATTATCCAGATATAAAACAGATCTGCAAGACACCAGCTACGCTGATACGCTTCGCACATCATATCAAGAATAATGAAACAATGACTGATATTGAAATTCTTGATACGATACACTTTTTCCACTCACACCACCCTTGTGAAAAAATAACTGGACATGAGAGCATGAAGTTTGTGATGGCCGTCGCACACAAAGCAGCAACAACCGGAAGAATTGATTTAGAAATAGAAGAATCGAAACAGGATATCGTAAACGAAATGAGTCATTACATTTCGATTACGTATCCCCCAAACAGCGGAAGATTCAGTGGAAAGACAGCAATGTATCACCACACTCGTTTCAGATTTATTAGCAAAGCAGTACGTGTAAGTAGAACATAAACTACTCGTTACGTGTTACCTACATTTGCAATATGAAATTTCTCGACTAGATTGACTGATCAAACCCCATCGTGCTGCTGCGGCATCGGCAAACATTAACTTACATCGTGCATTTGTGGTGTTCAAAAAAAATTTCTAATTTCATCGGCTTCGTTTTCAAATTGACAGGTTACCTAAAAAACGTTGCGCACCAAATTTGACTCAATAACGACCGGTGGAAGCCGAGGTCAGTCAAATTGAAATTCGATCATTTTTGAAATAATAGTATTTATGGTGTCCAATTCCATCACACAGACATCACCGAAAATCGTGTTCCAGGTATGCCCGAAGAAGCAGGGATGTCTTTTCCACTTGTTTTGATCTCGACAATGGCCAATGGTAGAGTTTGGATGAACAAATCGCCAGTAAACGGAGAAAAGATATGACACGGATTAGCTGGAAATTAGTCCACTTCATTGGAATAAACACGCTAAAACGATAGTGAGATAATTCCAAATATAATACTTTACACACTGTCTCTTCAGGCATACCTGGAACACGATTTTTTGTCATGACCATGTGACGAAATTGGTCACCGTAAATACTATTATTTCCAAAATGACCGAAATTTTAATTACACTGACCTCGGCTTCTACCGGTTGGAATTCAAATTTGGTGTGAAACGTTTTTTCAGGTAACTTGACGATTTGTGAATCAAGCCGATGAAATTTGACGAAAAGAAGGACACCCCTATCGTGCATTTCATACCCTAAGCACGAACTTATACGGCATTGAACCTGTGGATAAGCCAAACATTCATATCACAATAAATGAAACTCGTAGTTTTTATAGTATAGGGTTACCATATTTTGGAAATCTGAAAAGAGGACACTTATTCCAAATTTTCAAACTTGCAAAACCGGAGAAAAATCATTAAAAAATGGTAAATTTTTCCCACCTCGTGGTCGGATTACTAAATAAAGTCAACCTTCCGTCTCAGCTCCCGAAATACCTTCCGGGGCGTTACTTCGGTACTGATTTATGGCATCTCAGTCGAATTCGGCCGTTAATTTGACCGATATTCTGAGAAAAGCGGACAAAATCTCAAATAAAAAAGTGGATAAAAGGGTGTCCTCCGTGGACACTTTCAATAAAGTCAAAATAGTGGACAAATTATCTTAAAAGAGGATGTATGGCAACCTTATTATAGTAAAAGTTTTTGTTTTTGTAAAAATTATGTTTGTATTCAATTATTTGTCACTCATGAGATATGAGTTTTGATATAGTATCCACCCACATTCAATAAATCCCCTTCAGTTGCGCGGTCAGTTCGTAGTGCCTGGACACATAAAAGATAAAAAAAATACTTTCATGAGCTGCAAAGTTATTTCGCTCCTCGCATGTTAAACGGGGCAACGCACACTTCATTATTATCAAGACAATGCTTGCAACTCTAGTGTTGTGGTGCATTGACACCAATTGATAAATCAGGTCCTTAGAGTTCCCAATTTTGAATGAAACTATGATATTTTTAGTAGTTGCATTATCGAAATAATTTTTCGGCATGCAACTTCCTAATCGCATTTGTTATGTAAATGCAACCCCATTAAATTTGGGGTTTGAAGCATCTGTCATGTAGTTATCGTTTGTGACGTCACTTTTGACGTCATGTCACTGCCTGCCGAAAGTGCCTTGAGCCAACAGAATCTTATCCTACAGCACTTTGTTTTCATCGTCGGTTTGCTATTTTCTTCGTACCTCTGCTATTGGATGTTCGTTCATTGTTCACTTTACACAGTAGTTCTTTATGATGTCTCATATCATGGCTGATTTATCATGGTACTACAGAGGCGCAAGAAATGACTAATATAATTTTGATACCAATTTACATCTGAAATAAAGTTATAATGTTGATTTTAACTCATACAGGATATCTTAGCTGCATTTTATTGGCTCTCAATGGACGATATCAGAGACTACAAGAAGCTACAAGCGATATTATCTTTTTCCTATGTTCCGAATTACATTCTTATTGGAGTGGCAATCATTTCAGATGAAAAAAAATGGCCCTTTATAACTTCATGTTCAAATACACGTGAGCTCATAACTTTTATCTGTGTAATCGTGCCTGTATGCAACACCCTTTTTGATGATACCACATAGGTGAAGACAGTTTGAGGCATCTACAAAAGCTACTGCTCAAGTTCCTCAAATCGAAGAATAGAAGATCAATGATTAGCGAAGTCAAGGATCTTCAAATACTACGCAAATGCACCCTAGTTCTTGCTAGTGGTATTCTGTCGAAAGTGACCTCGATAAAAATGACGGCAAATTGCGATGCAGCTGATGTAATATCCGTTGCGCAATCAATTCCATCCATCGTTAAGGTGACGGTGGATCGCAGCATGACGATCCACTCGTCGTCACTGGCATTACTATTAGTATCAGTTTCTATGCAGGTAAGTTATGGTTCATCTTGAAATATTTCGCATACGTTAAATTATACGATATAAAATAATCAATTTACGAAAGTGTGCGATACGTAGAGTAGATATTCAAGTATAATTTCTGAAATGTTGATAAATGGGCCCTACTTGAGCATCATGAACAATCATTCATAATAGAATATCCTGCCATCTCAATATATACATGAAAAAAATGGTGGATATAACGTTATAGCTATACGGCTTTACGGGGCGCACCATTTTATATTATGAATCGTCTAAAAACGTAATTGTTCTATTATTTGTTTTAAACGGCGTGGATTACATAGTGAGTAACAACTGGTTAAATTGTTTTGGATCTATATCTGGATGCTCGAATCGCATGGTATATAGTTACATTTCCATATCTTGCGCTTGCGATCTTAAGAATATAAATGAATATATGCGATGCATAGCGGGAAAAAACGTATCAGATGGCAACATTTACTGCGCCTTTTCTTATTTGTCTCATGAATGCCGAGTTGTCCACATGAAGATGCAGCACAGCATTATTAAATGCCCTAAATTTTCGAAGACTCCCCATCCATCAACTCTACCGGTGAATCTGAGCACATGGGTTGAGAAAGGACAAATATTTGATAGTAATATGTGAAGCTATACAAATATTAAGAACAAAATTCACCCATGAATATATGCACAATTTACGAGCTTCGCGGACAAGGAAGCGAATCCCTGTGACTATTAATAACATGGCTACTCACGATTTCGGTTCGCATAGTAAGCCGATATGAGTAAATAGTAGGGGTGGGGTGAACGTTGGATTCACGTTCGCGTTCTGTGGGTGAACCTCATAAATTTAGAGGTTCACGTTCACAAACAAACCTCGGTAGTTTCTGCACTGTGAACCTTTTTCATATATTACAATTTTTACTTAATATAAAATCTTTGGTTGAAATTTATTGCATTTCAACTGCGGGCCACTATATGCATGAGTCTGGCAGCATAAAAAAGTCAACACTAAATGAGCATGCACCTTGACAATCTCAAATATTTTACTTGCCTTGTTACAAAAGTTTGCTCGAAATATACAGCTTTCCGTTTGTGAATATGTAGTGACTCTCGGCTCTGAGCTTGACCCGCAATCTCACAATATCAGGAAAGAACTACACTACATGTAGGTAGTCAGCGGATGATGCTTATTTAACCAATCAATGAAATTGATATCGTTGTCTGATGTAAAAATCTAGCAGGCGTACTGGGTCAATCTTGATTTCATATTTTTATTATATCATAAAAACCAAATCTGCGCGATTGGGGTGTTGGATACTGCTTTATTACTTGTTAATGGGGTAATATCGGTACCTCGCAATTGTGTCTTATCGCATTGTACATTGCGTGTGTCTTGTTCGGATGAAAATATAACTGGACAAAAAAGTGTAGAAACCAATTTCAAACACTGCTCAATATAAACGTAGCAATACTCAGACGCCGAATACGTTGTCCGGTCTGGCCTATAGACCGTGAAGGCATAAGCTTATATTCCCTTGCAAATACTCGTCGAACTTCCTGGAGAAGCGACATATGATCTTGATTTATGGGATTATTATATAATTTAAAAGCTCCAGTTGATACATTTGGCAACGTTTAAGGCGTCAATATGTACTTCAGTATTGTGGCATTGTGTGGCCCGAGTCGTCGCTAGGTATCGTAGCTATCACCATACTGAAATGTAGGGTTGGAATTAGTAATATGACGTCAAGTGACGTCATGATGTTCACTTTCGCGTTCACACAGAAACTTTCAAAAAGGTTCGCGTTCATACGAACCTGAACCTTCCAGAGGTTCATATCATCCCTAGTAAATAGATTAGTCCGGAGTTACCCGGCAATGGACATTGACAGTTTAACGTGGGTATTTGGCGTTCAGTAAGTTCATTTCGACTAGGCACTGGAATGTGGCCGTAGGCTGCAGAAGTAATTGAATTACCGCCGTAAATTGCAGAAAAGGTTGGCCAATATCCTACTTCATTTGCTGAAGGTTGTCAGGTATCGTCTCCATTCAGTTCAAAATAGAATGAAAAGGCTGATCATGATATTTTTGTTGCATTTGTATTTCTTCAATAAAATACTATTTCTTTTGTGGTAATTATGCCCGACCGCTAGGCTGAACAGCACAGCGTTGTGGTGACGTTGAGTTATTAAAAAGTCGTTGTTAAACCACGCTGCCTATTTTTATCACGATTTTAAAGTCGTGCGGTCTGTGGCCCGCGACCCGTTTCGAGTTGGCGACCCCAGTTTTAGAGGACGAGACCTTGTATTTGCTCGTCACATCGTGAAAAAGGGGTCATGACATAATAAGTAGGATACTAAAACATTTAGGAATCCTGCGCGGCCGACCTGCAATAGCTTCGCGACCCACCGGTTGGGAAGCACTGATTTCACTATGTCGAAAAGTAATGTAATGTGTTTAACAAATGATGTCTTGTGTAAAAAAAACAAAATTTCAATTCATCACGTCCAACTCCGGTATGTAGCGGTCTTAAATCATTCAGATAACCGAATTGAAAATTGTTGGGGAGCTGCAGGAAGATACTGAAACATTGTCAAAACTGCTGGCTACTTGCTCCTGCTCAGAAGATTCAAGTTCCTCTACGTTTAAAATGGGATCCGTCGAGCTGACGGATTATAATATGAAGTACGACGTTGCGGTGAGTTACCTGGTTCAATTTCTGACTCCGATCATCGCATCGGCTATTCTAGCTTTGAGCCTAACAGTGTTATCGAGTTACACCGTGCGTCCCGAGACCACGAAATACAATTTTAATCTTAGTATGGTGCGTCTTCGTCGGAATGTTTGAAACTAGGGTTACCGTACTTTGAGATACGAGGAGGTCCAGAGGTCACTTTTACAATCGTTACTCACAGACATTGAAAGGCGGTATTTATACGGAACATAGGGATCGGTCGTCGGTCATTTTTTTTTGCCGATATTAACACTTTTAGTTGTCGCATTTCGGTGTTCTTGAAATAAAGAGGACAAATCCTTCTGAAAGATGACATATGGTATCCGAAATGAAACGGAAAAGGTGCAGGCAACGACTTGTATACGCTACGCGGTCCTGTAAAAGATAATTCATTGTAACAACGTCAGTGAGTCGGTGAGGTTGGCGTAGCGACGTAGCCAGAAAAATGGAGGACAGCAATTATTCGATGAGTTCGGGTGACCTACAAAGTGTTGGTTTTAAGCATGGATCCAACACCATAAAACTATCATCGTCCTTCATCCTCACAGAGAGATCTGCAAAACTTTCTGGGCGCAAATCGTTTCTCAGACCCCCTTATAATATAGCTCATTTCATCTCTTCCTTCGACACATATTTACACACAGAGACTTTTCGTATCGAGCCAAGTTCGATAACGGTGTACGCTAAACCATATCATATCATGGATATCGGCTTAAAAAAGTAACATAATCACTTATATTATTGTATTGAAAATCAGTGTGCGCATAATTTTCAAAGTTAATGAGTAAATTTGGGTATTAATATTTGTACTTGGATGTATTGCGTGTACCAGAGATGACTCGTCACAAGATGAGAGGCAAGGCGTGTGAATATATGTTGGTATTGATTGGGCATTCTAAAGTGATACTGCAACCTGTGGCGTGACGTGTTATCGTCAAACTGCTGTATTCATTTTTCAGCGAAATTTTCTTGAGGTCAAGGAATTGAAGGAAAACACAATCACCGTCGTCAACGACCTCTTCAAGTTTACCAATGGAGGCGCGACTATACAAGTCCAAAATATAAACATGGAAACATTTACGAGACAAAGCGTGCGGGCACATCTTGAGAAAATAACCAAGATGCCAGAAGATGCAAATAACTGCGTATTAAAGGTGAAGACGATGAGGCTTCAGTTAAGCTTGGCGTTTCCGCCCGTCGATAAGTGTTATTCGATGAGAAAGAAATGGCCATAATACCATTCACGATTTATCCAAGACAGCGGCATCACGATTCAAAAGTAATTCTCTTTCCCCACCATGTTGCCGTTGTTGTTTACTTTAAAAAATATTTGTTTGCTGCCATCTAGCTATAATGCACCTTGTACAGTTGAAACTGGGTAATGCGAGCTCGATTTAGTGACCGATCACATATAAGCATTGGATATATGAACGGTGTAATCACCCTTTTGAGCAGTGACTACGAGCCACGGCCCCTCGGTATAGCCTTCTTGCGGCTCTCATAGACCTCTAAATATGCTCCTAAATATAATAGACGACGGATGTTGAATAATTATAGGTATATTTATAGTCAATTTCTGTATTTGAAAGCTAAACTGAGGGTTATTAGTTATGTATGAAGCCGTCGAAGGCCGCTTCCGAGAATCGGGAAAGAGAATTCTTGCGTACGCATGGATGCACACGACATGTGTTCTGCTGACCATGGACCGTTTTATATCGTCCCTGTGAAGAGTAGAATTCGACACAATTTTATTAACATCGCAATAACGGCTCATAGTTAAGTATAAATTGCAATAAGTTCAATGTTACTCAGCTTACGATCTTGTGTATTAGGTGATGAAATGCATGAAGAGTAGGGTTGTTCAAAAAAAACTTTTTTCTCCAAATCTCACTCGCCTGATGACTAAACCGTCAGGTTGTCCAAGAAAACGATGCACACAAAATTTGACTCAATTCCAACCAGTAAAGGCATTGCAATCTTTAATTGAAATTTTTTAATTTAAATAATAACAATATAAAAAAAAATTCTCAAATTTTTCTCTCAACCCCATGAAATTGTTGAGCTGTCTTCAAAGACGATGGAAAACGAATTTGAGTGAATTCCGACCAGTAGAAGCGGAACTATTTGAGTTTTTCGTTAATAATCCCCGGATCAAGGCTAATCCGAGAATTATCAACGAAAAACTCGAATAACTCCCTCTCCACAAGTTGGAATTCACTCAAATTTGTTTTGCATCGTCTTTGAAGACAGCTCAACAATTTCATGGGGTTGACTGATTGGAATTGAGTCAAATTTGGTGTGCATCGTTTTCTTGGACAACTTGACGATTTAGTCATCAGGCGAGTGAGATTTGGAGAAAAAAGTTTTTTTTGAACAACCCTAATGAAGAGCTATCACAAAGTTACATAATAGTATTGCCTAATTTACAGTAATGATCCGCATTTTTAGTTTATTCCAATGTATAGCAATCGCCAATCTGCGTATATCCATACTAAAATACCCGATGTTTAATGGCTATAAGTATGTGCGCATGTGCTTTGTGCATTTCTTGGAATTCGCTTGATAATAAGATCCAGATGTAGGCTAGCTATACCTTTAAATATTCGCTTTAAGTAGCGTACTCGAGTGTTTCCATGTGGCTCCATACGTACTCGGAGGTTTGAAATGCGGGTCCGACATCCAGAAAGGTCCGGAGCCACTGCCCTTGAGCCAAGCCGAAGCCGGATAAAACACCCTTGCTAGAGCCTTAATTAAAAATGCCACACAAATGTTTTATACAAAATAAAACAATCTGTAGTAGACTACTGAAAACTCTTGTTCGTATTCGCCTTTACTCATTACGGCTTTTATCTTTCTGTTGGTTGTTTGACAGGTTAAAGAATTAACATGCCCAGGGCAGACCGATGCAATAATCGAATTAGAGGAGCTAATGGCGAACAGGGACCGAATTCAAATTGACGTTTTGAAATACGGAAACGTGAAGGTTTTGCCAGAAATCCAACCGGTATGAATTCTGTGACCATAGCTTGAAATTATTCAAATGTATGATTGATTTTGGGTTACTTATGAATGCATGCATCACGGGATATTACTTCGGCGTAACTTAAACCTGATATTAACGAAATAGGCCTAATTCGCGAGAACCACCTCGCAGAAAATTAGATATACCTTCGCACGGAACTAATTGAGAAATATTATGACAATTTTATGACATCCTAATAAGCGTAAGAGCGTTTTAATATTTATATTTCAGAAATATATGTATCATGCAATAATGTAAAACCATGTGTAATAATACAGCTCTGTTTAACATATTCTGGCGATTTCATCAAATCAAGTCGCCATGGGCAGATGACTTCAGATCGAAGCAATCAATGTGTCACATTATAAAACTATATTGGGCTACCTCATAAATATGTATCATGACTTGAGGGGTGATATTCTGAACATTTGTGATTTTATATTCATTTTTCATTTCGCGAGCAATATAGTAGTAAAAGATGTCGAAATGCCGATCGGCAACATTCGCGAACTTACTCGAGCATTCTGAGTACGCTCAATTTTCGTGAACCAGCGCGGAAATGTTATCGGAAACTTGAGTGTGTTGATATTACCAGGGTTGCATTTAAAACAAATGGTTGTTTAAAACAATATTTTAAACAGAAGCCTTTCAAAAAATAAAATTTCAAGTTGTAAAATCGTGCCGTAATTGTGTAAATACTTTCCAAAAACATGATGTATGAGCCTTCCGACAATTACCAACCGACTTATACGACATAAGATGGTTGGAACCGTCAAAATAGTCGGTTCAACAAGTATAGTGCGTAGATATTTCGCCAGAGGAGCTATATTTACCCTACATTTTCATTTGTCAATGTCAAGCAACCATGACGTCACGATTCGTGGCGCCATGTCTTGAAAAACATAAGAAACATGTTTTAAGCAAGGGCATTATTTTAAACATGTTTGTTTTAAATTGTTTTAAATGCAACTCTGGATTTTACTTTTGTTTTCCACAGCTGATGCTCGCAGTTGCGCATCTTTAGATCTGATATGGAAGCCACGTGTAGCGTGTCAATAGCCAGATACAGTATGATGCTTCATCGAAATTCAACTCGAATTCTTTCACTCAAACCTCAAAATTGCAAACAATCCTATAAGTCCCCGCAAACCCAGTGAAATGAATAGCTTCGCCGCCTATCTACATCACATACGTGCTCTTTGTACAGCTTATATGTTTCAAAAGTTGTGACCAAAGTGATCAACTAAACATCGTTGTATTTGAGAACTAAAAATTAAATTGCCAGTATATATCTTCGTCGTATCATAAAGAATGAATCTACTTAGTGCTGTGACCAACAACCCAACATGCACATAATAATATATAGATAGCTCCGATTGGAGTGCATGAATTGTAAAGTTACGAACTGGGCATAGTATTACCTATGTTCTGACGAACTGAATTCAATGTGAGCGTAGGTATGTGACACATGTTCGATTGATTTACTAGTCACACAAAACAATGAAGCAAAATACAATATACTTTTACTGGATCGCCAATCGGAGTTTTGGAATCGAGGTGTGCACATTTGGCTCAAATCATATTTGTAAGAGCCCGTACCCAATAGTTGTTGTAAAGACCTTGCTTTGATTAACTTTTTATTAGTCGAGTGGTCATCGAACGCTATTCACAAATATTTCCTATAGTTCCCATGAAGACACACCCACTACCCAAGCTTTTTAGTATAGGCCTCAAAGCATGGGGACGCCAGACCAATAGAATTCATGAAAATATTTTGCTAGGGAAAAGGATAAGAACCACTGGCCACTGAACCACTGAATCATCTCACCTCGTGATGACGCCGAATTAGATCTGGTTATGAGATATACCACCTATCGGAGCTCGGGATTCATGGCCCTCAATCCTAAATGAACATAGCAATCCTCAGAAATATCACTTAATGAACGGATCAATTATCAAACCGAGAACAATCAAGGCAAACGTCAGTGTTCACTAGTTGGAATATATATTTACACGGCAATTATTTTTGAAACGAAGTGACAACAATAATTTATCAGTGACACATCAAGTTTTCGAGCGCCGAGCGACTATCATACGCAAAGCAATGACATAAAACTATTCATATCTTTGAATCTTTGAACATCAGTAGTCGTTACGAAGCCCCATTTATTTAATCTCTGCACGATTTATGTTAGGTGATGAACAATCCAAAAAATGTCGTACATTGTAGAGATGAAATCAATCAATTTGTTTGACATTCAGCAAACATATTTTATCTTGTAGGTACATTACCAACAAAGATACTGCATGCATGACATACCTTCTCTTTCAGGGCAACTGTGTCAACAACACGTCGTTTCTCAACATGGACGAGGAGTTAACAGCATCCACGGCTTTGGTATCTCTACTTAAAAGAGGCTTTGCGAGCAATGCTCTTACAAGAGATTTTAAAATCTCTGTTGAATTCAAAAGCGATGGGGTAATTGTTGTGTTTGTATAAATAAAGGCTCGATCACACATAATGAAGTCAGATCAACAACTAGAGATGCGACGGAGCATTTCTTTGTATCTTTATCCTAATCATTGCGAGCGCCATTCTGGGCGAATGACTATGTGACGATAGCGCGATGGTACCTATTTTGTTGCTCTAATTGTCTCGGTGAGATATCGATTCGTGGGAGGGCAGTTCGGGCCATGCATGTGAATGGCGATTGTTTACGAGACAAGATCTTGCAGATGCTGCCTGACCATCGAGAGAGAGAGAGAGAGAATTCATTCGGTCCATGAACATTGATAATACACAGATAGATAATTATAAAGCAAAGTATATATAATTTAGAACCAGGCTGTAGCGAAGGGATCTGGAGATCATCAAGTCAGCTACAGCCTGAAAGGATGGTCGTAATATGAAGCTTATACCATAATATAACACTTTCGCAAAGCAAAAATATAACATATTCGCAATGTATCAGAAACAGATGAACATCTCTTCGAAATCGTACATTATTCCGAATCGGTAAACTACTCCGGTGCGCAGTCAGCCAAACGCTTCACTGCCCGATCATTGTGGCCACCTCGTGGCTTTGATATTGAGAACCATACCCCGCGTTGGAATGATCGATTCAATGAGATCGTGCCTTCAATGCACGTTCGTTGCACGTTTTCGTTCTTTCATTGGCATTAAAACGCAACTTGCACGTTATCATACCTTCCAATCTTCTACCCAGAGCATATCATCCAATAATCACCACAATAAATGTAAGAATGATGTGGTACCGATGGACCAAAAATTGCAAAATGATCTCTGGCCCTCAAATCTTCAGCCGAGAATAGCAGTTCTTTTGCTGGCTCAACACTTTCATCCAAGCCCTAGCTATCGCGGACATTTACATGAAATCCGCCTTTTCAAAAAATATTTATGAACCTTCAAAATGTATTGCCTGATTTAGCTATGGTACCATAGGCCCCCACGATATAAATATTGTAATTGGATTGAAAATAGTCCACTCGAAGATGGTATCGAAATAAAACATATGTAGCATTATATACCTTGATACAAGCTCTGCACTTCACATTAAAAGTTATGGCTGGTTTGTTAGTATGGAAGGGGATATAGAAAAATGTATACGGCGATCCAAATTTGTTTTACACCACCAAAAACATAATTAATCCGTCACAGACCCCCTAACTCAACCAGGTCGAATTTTTCTGCTAGTGAGGAAAGATTCTGCCAGCATGCAATTGCAGACTAATTCGAATGCTGTAATCATGGGATTAACACGTACGTATTTTTGATCCGACTGTCTCCTCGGAAACAAATCTCCCCTACTTAAGGTTTGCATTTAAAACAAAAATCAATTTAACACACTTTTTATAACAAGGCCCTTGTTTCAAACTTGCTTTTTAAACCTATGACGTCACGAATATTCAATATTGACGTCATAGTGGATTGAAATTGCCAATTGAAAATATAGGGTAAATATAGCTCCTTTGACGAAATATCTACGTACTATAGATGTTGAATCGACTATTTTGAGGGTTCCAAACATCCCATAGCATATACGTCGGCTGAATACATTGGTAGTCGTCCGTAGGCTCATACAACATGTTTTTGGACAGTATTCACGCAATTATGACATGATATTACAACTTAAAAAAACGCATGATTTAAACAAGCATTTGTTTTAATGCAACTTTAAATGTACTGTTATACGCTAAATATTCCATGATGGCTTTCAGCATAATCACAGATATCCATTTGCCCTGCGAATTGAGAGTACCGCCAAGAGAGACAGTGATCGGGTAGCATTTGATCAAATCGTTTCTTTCATGATCAAACTCGGATGCGAAAAACTGGATTTTTCTGATATGAAACTATCATTATCGGTGCAATACATCTGTGTAAATGAAGAGAGAAATGTGAGTGTTTTACGTGACTAACGGATACTGAATCAATAATTCGTGATTTTATTTGTGAAAGGTGGAGAAAATTACACTACATCAATCCTCACTGGGACAGGGGGTACAAGCAATCAAGTCCTTACGAGTCTTTTCAGGAACGTTGTACGCGGACATGTTGAAATCATTGTTTCAAAGATCCGATGCGCCCAGAATTGAGATCGTACCTTTAACGTTTCAACGGTACTGCACTGATCAGGGCTCGGTAACTGATGCTGACGTCAATATCAAATAACTCAGTAGGTTTATCCGGTGCTACTAAATTTCTGTTTCAGTTGCCGAATGAATGGATCTATAAGGTGTTGGATCTCGAATGTGAGGCTTTCAAATTTTTACATGATATTCAATCGCTATTGAAAACACCACCGGCTAGAGTTGGTCGCTGCTCATTGAATGTCACCGAGATATCATTATTGGGGAAATTGGCATCCAGCTTATCACAGGTTGTGGAAGTTTCCATTACAGAAATGACAACAGCCTAGAGACCTCGCATTTGTTTACAATATCAGATCGACGAATTGAATCTAATTGTCGAAAACATATGGGACTTAGGCGATTTCCATCAATTGATTCAAGGGATAACTTGGAACAAGCTCACTCTAGATCATGAATCGCTGCATCTTGTCATCGACAAGAATCAGGTGAATGCTTGTCGAAGTTTGGAGAACTTCGAACACGAAGGTATTATTACTTTCATATCTTGCAGAGTGCCGAGATTATCGTTCCGAAGATGTACATGTATGAATTTGGACGGTTGGTCGAAAGTCTGCTCCCTCTTTTAAATGAAAAATCATTCTTTCACGTGGCCAGACTCATGCTACCACGACAATCCCCGACAGAACGCAAAAAAATTTCGGAATTCTTCTTCAACGTCCGGCACAACACGAAAGCTGTTACATTGCAGGTATAGACATAATTTCTTGTGTATCAGGGTTTCTTGAAGTTTATTGGTCGCGAAGGGTATGAATTCGGGTCCAGACTGAATCAGGACGTTATTTTAATATGTATGTAACATCAGCGGAATTTCTTGGGCGCAGTAAAAATAGACTCCTGTGATATGTTCGTTCTTTCTGGGGACATTGTGTTTAGTAGTATAGGTAATTAGCGAGAGACACAGACAAGTGAATATGACAGTATGGCTTGTTCTTGAAAATGTGCCCACTTCTGCATTACACACGTTAGTTTGATGTTATCAAGAGATTTGTATGACATTGGTTTCTATTGAAAACTCTATACCTTGCACGGTTATTCCTCGGGTAGAATACTGGGGGGGGGGGGGGGAGTGGGACAGTAGCTGACACGGCCCATATTTATTTTGAAGATGCACTTTTCCACTACGCCTTCTATTCTTGGCGCAGTCAATGACATATGCATGTCAGGTACAGATGTAATTTGTTGTTCGGTATGAAATTAATGTTCAGTCAGGACGAGTATGCTGACTAAAATCACCACATGGTAATAGGCAATAGTTTCACTAGACAAATTTGCCGATTTGTGAATATGATGATGCGATTTGGATGCCGAATTCAGAAACGGAAACGCGTTCAAATAGCTCACTTAGCCTGAATAATTTCAGAAGTTCATTATTTCATCAACTGACTAGCATTCACTTGCTCAATAACAATACAAAATTGATTCTTCCCTAGAGCGAAAGTATCACTACTAGTTTCTGAGAAGCAGGATTTGAATGCAATATGTGGAGCATTCGTGTGCTCTGTGCACTCTAAACGGGTGGGTATATACAAGCATGAAACACGAGACAATAATATACTTTTGACTTATGTCATGATACAATACGAGTACGAGTACAAATTATGCATGCATGTGGGAACGTACGTCTACAGAGATAAGCACGGATGTAAGTAGGATATATAACCGCGGTATAATTCAGAGTTGAGTTTAGTTCTCGTGAAACACCTTTTCGGCCATTTGGGTGTGAATTCACACTATCTTCGCTAAGAGTGTGGTCTGCCACTTCAACTCCAAAAATTTCGTAATCTATCAGGCAAACATGCGAAAGTGGGGAGCATGTCAAATTTGCTATTTGCCACTAGATATTTTCAATAGGGCAGCTTTTCTACAAGTGCCTCCTCGAGGTCTACAGAGCAAGCACAATATAAATAGCTGCGTGTCATAAACATTATGACCCAATGAAAATCTCTGGTTTAAGATGCTTTATAATTTTATTACGTGCCCAAATGTTGCGAAGACACACATCTACCGGTAAATGTAGCCACGTGGAATATATACACGTACCAATATTATTGACCAAATTCATTTATAAGATTCGCGCAATTAAAAAACAAATGCACAATGGCTTTTCAAAGCATTATTATAAACGATTTTGGTAGTACTTCGTGGTAAATGACAGCATACATGGAGATATAGGCCTAAACCTTGCGTCATCGGTTACTTAATCCGACTCGTGCCTGAATCGCGTCCTACAATACTTGACTCGCTAACGACAGGGTTTGGTTGAAGCATCTGTGTATGTTGGAGTGAGCACGTTCCCCATTGCACAGAGAGACGAAGAGTCCCGGGTAAGTACCTCATAAGCAATGTTCCCACTAATCTGCGCACGTGCGCAAATCCGCAGTGCTGAAACGGTCTCTGCGCACGGAAAATCAAATTTCGCGCCCCACGCGATTTACTTTTGTCAAATATCTTGATTATTGGGACCCTTTCCACAACAAAATAATATACGCAGGATTTATAGAAATGGGCACTTGGGCGTCGGCCATTACCGCGCCACGACATAACAAGACACATGAAGTTATGAGCTATGTAACATGCGACTCCGAGAAGTGCGACAGAACGATCAGCCGCGAGAAAACCTTGGTCGAAAAGGACTGCCTTTGTGCTGACCGAAAACTTCGATATACACACATATACGTTTATTTGTCCATAGACGCCTAAATGGCTGGCGCCTAATGTTCCTGTCCTGGCGATACGAGTCCCACAAAACGAGAAATGCCATATCGAGGGAACATTATTTACCAGTAAAGAAATACCAATTTGAAATTGTGTACGTCTTTTGGTTTAATACGCTTGGGCGATTTCAATATCTTTTGACATAGCGGATAGGAGGTCACGAAATAGCATCATGTAATGAAGTCTGTATACCAACGGGTACGCCCGAAGATGTTTTATCATTATTTAGAGTGCCTACCTTTTTCACCTCATTCGATCAGCTCTACCGGTAAATCTGATTATGTGAGCAGAGAGAGGATAAAAAGTTGGTAGCAAGATATATGCAATTCCCGATCATATTGACCGATTCAATCATGAATTTTTTCGCGCTTGAGGGAATACGACCACTAAACAGGGCCCAACGTACATGATAGGTACCGGTAAAAAGCATCTAGCCCGAAGAGGGTCGACGGGGCTTCTCCCCTCAGAAGTTCGGATTATCACACTATGGGGCTTGTTTGTGCACTATTGTCCAAGGGCCTGCGCAGTGAAGTGGCGTGTTTGCGCAGACTCGCGAAGAATTAGAGGGAACATTGCTCATGAGCCGTGTTGATCACCCTATGGGTAGGCCTATAAAACCATCGATGTAGGGAGTGATAATCTGCTGATTCAGGCCTGCTTGAACCAAATACTTTGTAGTGTAATATACTACATCAAATATTGCCCCCTCGGTAACCTTATGAGTACGTTAGGCCACATGACTCGAGTAGTTTTATGCAAACCAGATTACAAATTGTTTATTTCTAATTGTTTATGAAAACTTAAACGTAATTAAATAGAATTGTATTAAGTGGGAAGAGCTCCCATTGTGTGAGTAAATTAGTCTATTGTCTGAATCATTTGACCATTGAATAAACTGAACAATTGAGCATATTTATAGTCGTAATTTGCATTTCAACGTTTCTTCAGTTCTTATGTAGAGGAGTCTTAGAGGCAGCGTTACAGGCCTAATTGCAACGCGTACATACTTGATTGCAAAATTCTTTGAGCCGGTTTGATCTTGAAAATCAGTACTAAATGTATATTCTTGATTGGACGAGTGGTCCGTGAACCATGATGGGGTGTGAAGATATTACCAAAAGTCGAGCTGAAGCCTGTTCCGCGAGACACCAACAGCCTATCTCGACTTTCACCGTGCTGGGCAGGTCTCTTTATGATGAAATAATCGCAGCATTGTATGCTCCTAACGAGCATGCAGCACAGCTCTGTAACTTATTTCGACAAAAATTTCCCAGTTTTTTTTTCAATCATTATTTCGAACAGTCTCACTAGCATATGTTTGGTAATAATTGTGTATCGACTATTCTGATCATTCCCACAAAGCCGATACACTCTATTACAATTCCTGTTATGCCGACGAGAAAAACGGGCGACTATCGTTTTATTCTTTTGCAAGACACCGCTTACGAGGATCAAGTCTGGATAAATTTTCAGCTCTTTGGTAGGTATTCTAGAGTTCACCTCAGTAGTGATATCATCTGAGTTATAGATCATCCAGTCCGCGCTCCTGAGGCTATTTATGTTCGTCGCTCACCACCAGATTACTGCGATGCGTATTTACCGCTATTTATTGATAACAACTTGCTTCCGAGAAATAAATAACATTTATTATACGTTATATAGTATTACATAATACTTTCTTGACATACTGGGCTGTTTTGTAAATTTCAATACCGATTATTCATGTGTATTTAGCACTATGTTTTGATAATAGCTTGCTTACGAGAAATAAGTAACATTCAATATACGTTAGGGGTTAGATGATTAAATTTCGAAGCTTGATAATAACTTGCTTTCTAGATATAAACATTCAGAATATACATAAATTTCAAAAACTATGATGTCTATGCAAGACTATATTCGCCAAATATTCAATTATTATGTGTATTTAGGACTTTGTATGTTCGCGGTTAATTTGAGCTCTTAGATAACACTCCTCAACGTTGAAGTAGGCGCGGTTTTTATGATAATATATAATAGTGATTAGGAAGCAATATATTCACTGATTAATTAATGTAAAATGCGAATTTGAGTGGAGAAAGATCGTGGTTTCGATTTCCGAGGTCTCCGCCTTTTAAGACTTAAATATCAGCTCGCAGTATACCTTAGTAAGACTTCATACTGGCTTCATTTTTGAATGTCCAGTATAACGGTAATTAAATCAGTACTAATATGCCAACGGACTAGCCGCAGGCGCGCGATTCTCGGAGCTATAATAGGCCTTTTACAGGACTTCGATCACGTGACTAGATACGCCCAGCAACCACAAATTGGTTAGCAAGCTACTTTCTCGCTTACCTGCTTCAGTGCTTAATATCGCATAGTGCACTGTTGATTTCTGGTTGTAAACGTTTCGGAATTTTGTTGTAGAAGTCATCAGAGATTCACCTATGCTAGATGTCAATCCTGTACAATTATGTACAATTATTTCGCTGTAGAGCCCCTCCTAGTAAAAGCGACTACGGTTTTAGATTACTTTTAGTAGTACTTAACAGTTTCAGATTTAGATAAAATTCGGAATATAAAGTAATCGAAAAATTCCTGATACGCTATATCTGAGTTTAAAAAATTATTCACCCTGATGAGTCGAGATGATGGTAATTAACTCATGTTTTCGATAGTATAGGGAAAGCAGGCAAAACTTATATTTGAGTACTGCGAAATGTGCAAGTACTTTACCTTTACACGACGTTTTGTAAAATGAATACTAATTTTAATAAAAAATAAAAAATCTCGAAAAATTATATTTTATCCCGGAACACAGCAAGAAAAATCTTATGAATTTTGTAAAGTAGATAGAAAACTACACTATTCCGATGCACTAAAGATTTTTTACAATCTTTATTTTTGTAGTATATTGTAATTTTACATTGCGGAGTATTCGGTAAACTTTAATCCAGTGGTCCTCTATCTATTTTCAATCATGACCCCATTATTATTCTAGGCTTCGAACCCCACACCCAGTACGTTTTATAGGGATTAATATTTTTAGACTCAAATATAGCGTACCGAGACTTCATGAAACTTACTTGGAAATAGTTACTTCTACCCTAATTTATAATATTTCTCACATATCGTAGCAATGGAACTGGGTTGGCCGAGAGGTTAATGCGTTGGACTTAAGCTTCAATGGGAAAGTGTTCACGCGGGTTCGAGCTCCTACACCTAGTACGTTTTACCGGGATTAATATTTTTAGACTCAAATATAGCATATCGAATACTTTTTCGAGCGCATGAGAGACTTTTACACTATTGATTTCGTAAGCTTTCTAAAGTGTAGATGTTACAAGTACTTCCCATAAATCCGACATACTTGTTCGCTCGAGTTAATGCCGTAGCTCTTGGATCATAGGTTTTCGACAATATCCAACATGCGGGCTCATTTCGAAGGGTGATTTGTAAAACTGAAATATCGCACGGTGGGACTTCGCAAATTTCGCTTTATTTTTGCTCGAACTCAACCAATTGGTGTTCCAATTGTGGAATATACAATTGCGCTGTCCCAGCACTCCCAGCCAGGGTTGTATTGATTTGGTTCGGACTCGAGTCACCATTTTTAGTTAACTCGACTTGAGTAAAATCATTGTCATAAAAATGGAGGATGACTCGATCCGACTTATTGAGTAACTTGGTGTATTCATTCAACTTGTACTTGACTTAATGTGCATGACTCTAGATTATACCAATACTTGAGAAATAGGTCTTTGAACTGTCTTTTATCTGTTTGCATAGGCAATTATGCATCTTAAGAGTGGGAAAATGAGAATATTATGAATGCCATACCTTCGATATCACCAAAGAGTTTTAAAATATTGACTTGGACCTGATGGGACGTCGACAATGAACACTGAACAGTGATCCCTATGACTTAGGCTCGGAATCGAATCCAAGCACTATGACTTGGAATCGACCCGTTGCTCCCTGACTTGAACTCGATATTACCTTGGTGGTGAGTCGAAATTGAATCGACTTCACTCGGGTCAAAACTATTAAAGTAATATAGACTTGTTTTTTGGTTATAACCCTGCAAGTTGCACCACCATATATATTTCCATTTCATTGGTGGCAGACATTACAATTCGATTGATTATACGATTGATTAAATAAAAGAAAAATTATTCAAATTGAAATAATACCTTTGCGATCACCATGAAACTAACACGAAAACGGGTCGCGGACTACTTTTTAAATTTCATACAGGCCGCTGGCCGCAATAATTCGACATCGAGATAAAATAGACCACACAGATTAAAAACCACGTAGTTAGAACTTTATGCCATTACAACGCTGTGCAGTCTAACATGGATGGCGAGCATATCTATCACAATAAAAATTGTAATGAAGAAATGCAAATGCAGCAACAAATCATTACCATCACCTTCATTCTCTTTTAACGATGGGCGGTGAACGGTAGGCTAACCCCGAACTAATTCTCAGCGGCAGCTAAAGAATTAAAATTGGGGTTAGCGGGAAAAGAATGTTCTCGTATTGTTTGATCTTGTGATCCAGTCGTTTTCTATATGAGTTTGGTGTTGGCAGTGTCTGTGCCAGTGCACGTCAAGGCAAAACACCCGGTCACTAATTTATATCAACAAATTATTCCTCTATGGACTGCTAATATCAACACCATTGCTGAAGCTGTATCAGTTTGAGGATTAGTGATGCTGGAACACTAGAACAGTGGCACCCAACCCGTGGTCCGCGTACCACTAGTGGTACGCGAAGGTCTTCCAGGTGATACGCGAGTAAAGTATAGTCGAAATCTGTTTTTTATTCGACCGAAAAGAGTTATTAGCTAAGGTGGGGTTGAATACAAAGATTGTTCTCCCTTAATCTTCAGGCTTACCGTGGCCTCCTCGTACTCGACTCTAGCTTGTCACGCTATTCCCCAGCTGCTAATTTTCCCTTCTACGTGAGAGTGCGAGCATGGATTTTCATCTCTGATGACTATCAAGTCAAAGAAACGAAACCGACTACTTGCGCGCATGCATGACTTTCGATGCGCTGTGAGCAAACATATGCCACGCATCGAACAGCTACTTCAGTGTTTCTTTAACTGGGGGGGCACGAAAGCATCTGAAGGGGGCGCGAAGCTTCGGCAAACTGAAAAATCCAATCCATTGTTTTTGCTCTGTGTATAGTCCTATTTGCATATTTAGTAATTCTCTTGGCAACTGTCATAACCTTCCACGCCATCAAATTATTCGTTGGGGTTGCTAGCATTCTGGTTGCATTTTGTGATATAATTAACGGGGGCGTGTCCAAAATAGTTTGAGAACAGCTGAGCTAGCGGAAAATAAGCAAATGCAGCCATCGCATTGAAACAATTGACATTTATTGTTAGTTGTTTGCTGTTATTTCAATATTATTATGTTGTCCTTCTTGTGACTGGTGGTGAAAAAACAGTTCCATGCATCCCATTAACCATGGCTGAAAATGCCTAGTTGAATAGTATTTGTTATTAGGTCTCACGCACATCAAATACGTCATTATGACGTCATAAACGATGGAAACATTTTGACCGCCTTAAGCGGTGGTACGCGATCACTGCATAAACCTCGAAATGGTACGTGGGTGAAAAATGGTTGGGAACCACTGCACTAGAACAAATTCTTTTCACCAACAATCACAATATTTTGAAACTGAAATCAATTTCAGAATTTCAAAATGCTTTACTTAACGTTTTTTCGAAATCTTTCTATGGAACAATCCCCGACTATCATCAAAATCAAGGAAAAAATTTATATTGCCAGGTGACTGTTCCTTTTTCAGGTGGACGAGCTAGCTTGCAGTGGCTACTGCATTGATTTATTGCAACTGATCTTGGAGAATGAATCGCGATACCTAATTGTTTGTACGATACGATCAGATATTGGAATTGAAATCGACTTTAAGCGTAAACAAGACAATACGGTGAGAGAAATGCCTATTAGAATACTCGACGGAAATTATATATAATATTGTTTTGAGGCATTAAAAGATACAGGATGATTTTCTTCCAAAGATCCAAACTGCCTATGTTAACTTGAACGAGTTTATCATTAATAATATATCTATCATTCTGACTTGAACGAGTGCGTTTACCATGCTAATTCCTCTCCAATTTGGGTATAAAATGGAACAGATACCGCCCTACATATCCGCTCGATAACAAGTGAAAGTTGTAATTTCTAACACATGTAAAAATACTTCTTCAAGTGGAAGAAGAAAATGAAATATCCGAAATGTACCGAAATCAGTGCTACGTCTATGCAGGAGAGTGTTGCATACTTTTAGCGGTGACTCTGAGGTGGCTACACGAAATCGCAAGACTTATCGTCTATAATTGCACTACTCCTTGGTGGATACTTGGAAAATAAATTCAGTTACCGTGATTCAGGGTCTATTTCCCGCCTTTTAATTGATAATATTACTCATGACAGTTGTGCAATCTTAACCCTAAAGTACCTCATACTTTTCAATATCCAAATTGCAAAAGTAAATAGTAGGCTATATACAAAATACTGTTCAGGTTGAATTGGAATTAGTCTAATCCGAGACTACTTAAGGAAGTACTGCAAGTAGGTCAAATCTACTTGAGCAACCTAAAGAAGTAGTAATAATGGACATATCTGTTATCTCAAAAACGTAATATGTTGGGAAAAAAGCCAGATTCGGATTTAGCGCCCAAAATTGAGTCATATTGATCCTAAGAAATCAGAGCTCAAAAATCGTGTCAACCATTGTTAAACTTTCTGAACTAGCAGGCCTATATAATTTTTCATGGTGAAAAACTTTAATGCGATAATTTGCATTGATACCATGTTTACTGTGCAGATTAAAGAAGTATTAATCAACAGTATGAGCGTAGAATCGTTGCTCTATATCAATACTTGGATGGAACGAATTAAAAGGCAGGAAGATCGCTGCTGGAATTGGATTTTCCATGTCAATATTTGTTACTTTGGAATTCGCGCAATATTGGAGCATGCTGAAAGATCGAAAAATGTATTGACCTACGGCACAATGATCTCGAACGTAAGCATATGGCTTATTATTCCACGTTCAATATTAGATCTAGGTAGAATATGTGGTGCTTATGGACGATTCTCTTCACTTGCTACAAGTTTTCGGTTAATCCGCAATACCTAAAATGTCGACAGAAGGTCTTGCGTGAATTTTATTCATGTCGATTATATTATATGGCAAGGATTCAAGTACAACTACAGCTTCAATATTAGGGCTCGTCAATAAATTTCAACGAAATAGCCATACATATCATCTGAATATTAAACTTATAGTCATGGCGCAATAAATGTGTAGTAGCATTCAGTTTTTTTTATTGCTCATTCCATTAGTTAGCAACGACTGCGAAAATTATTTTCAGATATCATCAGTGAATGTCAATGTACCTTTCAATGTCGAAGTACTCAAAGCCTGCAATAAGCTGCTACTTAGAGGGCGGATTGGAGAGATGGTTTTTCACGATAAATTCAACTTCACAACACGGCGATGTGTTGGCGAACGTGATGTACGGTTTTCGTCGAACTTTTCAAAATAATCCTATAGCAATACAAATCTGTATGCTATACCTTTTATATATCTGACACAAATACTTTTATATTCGACATCCAACCCAACTCCCATTTGCAAAAAAATCATGAATGTATGTTGGATCCGATCACGGCCATAATCAATAAATCTGCATTTGCAAAGTGATGAATTTGAAATCTACCTGCTACTATAGTTTACAAAGAATTCAGCTTGAAGCACTCTACAACTAATGCTTCAGTTCTTCTTTCTTTGATGCAAATCGGGTTTTATGACATTTTAGAGCGAAATATAACGGTAATAAATATGTGACTTGCTACAATCTGAAAGCATTCCTGAGTATAAAATAATAATAATTTAAGTTTAGAGCAGTGATTCCCAACCGCGGCCCGGCTAGCCATCTTGCGGCCCCCACCAAAATATTGAAAAATCGATTTATTAACAAAAAAATTATATTTATAAAATACTCTTGCTTGGCTTGGAGTCTGGAGTTTTCAATTAGGATTCTAGGAAAGTTGTGAGTAGACTGCTAAGATTACGTCACTGCTGTTTCAATGCAATAAGCCCTAACTTTCCTGTTGAACGGGCAGTACCTATAGATATAGGTATAGATATTGGTATCGACATTTTAGAGCGAAATATAACGGTAATAAATATGTGACTTGCTACAATCTGAAAGCATTCCTGAGGATAAAATAATATTAATTTACAAATAAAATTAATACACCTCAAAATATAGTTCAAATTATTGACTCGGCACGCCGCAATATTTTCTTCCTCTCATTTGGGCTACTAGGGAAAAAATGCCACGCCTGACCTGGACTTATGCAGGAAGAACAAAATTGATTTGCGTCAATATCGTGACATCTAATACACGCGTTTCCAGCAAAGTTTTCACATAATGTCCGTTCCACACGTGCAAGAAGCTTTTAAGGATTCGTACCATCCTGATTTCTACCATGTCACAACTATTCAATTTATAAATAAAAGTTTATTGTGACTTGTATCTAGCTATTTTACCCGAAATGCCTTCATGAGACCAGTCGTTTTATCTCCATAATTTTATGACAACCGTGATTGATGTCCCAATTGCTTTCGACGACCACCCGGAAATATTGATCCGGAAAAATGTGAACGTTGATGTAAAATTTCAGGGAGAATTATTCGGCCATATCGACTACATCACAGTGAGAGGACTGGAAGACTTGCTGAATTCGCTAGCGTTACATTGTCCGAAAATGATGGAAGTTCACCAATGTGAAATTGCAGTTAACCAGGACGACATTCGTGAAATGCTTCGCAAAATGACGGATAAAGCTATGTACAAACGAATAATGGTATGCTACATTTTCAGCATTTTACTGAACACTTGTGCGAAGTGCGGCCCGCGGCCAAATGTGGCCTGCGAATCTATTCTGTGCTGCCCGCGAAAGGTTGTTTGGAAGTCAAAACATAGAACTTGCTGTTTTAATGACTAAAACCATAGGCTGTATCAAATGAGCAGGAAATTCGTTTTCTGTGAAGCTTGTTCATTAATATGCCACGATTGCGCTGCCTACGTACCCCACATGGGATTCAAAATAAAGGCAATGTGGCAAAATAAAAGTGGCAAAAAATGACAAAGAAATCACTCTTTTCATGAGGTACGTGATGCATTTCCAAATCTCTTCCAAATCTCTCTTTGCGGCCCCCACCAAAATATTGAAAAATCGATTTATTAAAAAAAAATTATATTTATAAAATACTCTTGCTTGGCTTGGAGTCTGGAGTTTTCAATTAGGATTCTAGGAAAGTTGTGAGTAGACTGCTAAGATTACGTCACTGCTGTTTCAATGCAATGTGCCCTAACTTTCCTGTTTAACGGGTAGTATCTATAGATATAGGTATAGATATTGGTATTGACAGGACCGTAACTGCCGCACCCCAACCACCCCCTCCCAATTGGGGGGAGCGAGCTCGAAGGGTGCCCAAAATTATTTAGTGAATTAGCATAAATTAATGAGTATTTTATGAAATTTTATGCAACTTTTTCAAAGATTTTTCGCGCAGCGCGTGATTTCAAGTTTCCAAGTAACTTTATTATTGGGTATTCTTCGACCAAGATAAAATACGAAAGATTTATAGAAGTGGACATATCGGCGTTGGCTATTACCGCACCACGACGCACGAAGACAAATAAAGTTTTAGGCCATGTAACATGCGACTCCAAGAAGTGTGCCAGAACGATCGGCAGAGAGAAACCCTTGGCCGAAAAGGACTGCCCTTACGCTGACCGAAAAATTCGTTATGTATATTCACAATACATACAGGTATAATTGACCATAGGCGCCTAAATGATTGGCGCCGAATGTTCCTGTCTTGGCAATTGAAAGTCACGAGACAAATAGGCTACGATTCCGCAGGGAAGAATTATATGCAAGGGAAGAACTACCAATTTGAAATCGTGTGCATCTTTTAGTATGTTTGGGCGATTCTATATTTCTTGATATACCATACTGGAGGTCACCAAATAACAAATACCATATTGTAACGAAGTCGTACCAACGGGTCCGCCCGTCCGAATATGTTTAATTATTATTTACGGGCCCTACAGTTTTCAAGACACCTCACTCAGCTCTACCGGTAAATCTGATTACGTGAGCAGAGAGGACAAGTAATTGATAGCAATATATATGCAATTCCCGATCTTATTGACCTATTTCATTTTGAATTTTCGAAAATTTTCGCGCTCCATGCTGGCTCACTAAATGGGGATCCTGATTTCTTGGCAGAAGCAAACAACGACATGGGGGGGGCGGTTTATCACCCTATGGGAGCTCAAGACCCAAGGGTTTTGGGGGGCCTGACGAAGTGCTGAATCTTTCCTGCCAACGGGTATACGTCCGAAGATGTTTAATTATTATCGAGTGGTCCTACGTTTTCAAACACCACTGACTCGGCTCAACCGGTCAATCTGATTATACGTGAGCAGGGAGAGGATAAATATTGATACCAGTATATATGCAATGCCCGATTATATTGACCGATTCAATCATGAATTAGAGATTAGTCGCGAGAAGCGACCTAAAACTGACACCCAATTTTGATGATAAATAGGGGTAAACAGACATCTAGCGTGAGGGGGTCTGGGGGCTTCGAAGTTCTGTTCATCGCCCAAGAGAAACCTCTTTTTAATTTTTTTGGGGGGGCTGACGAAGTGCTGTTACGGCCATGGGTATTGATAACTGATTTACGGATAGATGTGCAACAATTGACTCACGATTGAATACGCCGAGATGCGTACTGCTTAGCCGGCAAAAAGCAGCCTAATTGGTAGTCCTATAGCTCGCGACCCAAGCGTCCGAATAGTTTGATATGTTGGTGTTTATCGAAACCAAGTGTCGCACTGATTCCAAAAATACGAATTGAAATCTCGCCAGGGCAATAAAACTACTCCGAAATAGTCAGCAAAGGTTTATTGTTCTGAACAACGGGAGCGCTGCAACACAGTGGCCAGTGGCGTCAAGCGAATGATAGGAACAATGCCAATTTTCATATTTTGGTGACTATTTTGGGTTCCTTTCATTCCCTTGGTATTCGTGCGGTCCCGGCCGTACTCTGAAATTCTAAATTTGGCCCTGCCACCGAAAAAGGTTGGGAATCACCGGTTTAGAGCAATAAATATTTGTATGCTCGAATCAGGAGTAAACCCCCTTTCAGTTTGTGCCGAGGATGTCGCCGAGAATAGGTATCTTAAGTTAAGTGGGTTTTATGACAGAAACACGAAACACTCGGTCAAGAGAAGGCGAATTTGAAAAATAGCCGCAAGCTTCACTCAACATCCAGGCGATTTAGGCTACATACTGCTCGGAAGGTAGCGACCAAGAGAACAAGCTTTGTATTATTGCATATACATTTCAGTGTAGTAGTTCTCGAACTGCGAACCATGAAAGCGGCACAGTTTTTCGATTTTTTCCGCACTTCGCGCGATCTATCCTAAGATTATACTGCATGCTACGTGTCTTGTCTGACTTTTATATTTCAGAAATTTTTCAGGCGTGCTTAAAACAGTTTGAGAAACAACCTGTTAGAGTATTAATAGAAGAACGTCAATAGGGGATTAAAGAGAGTTACTAATGTATCATGTTTAACATTGTCTCGAATTATGACGGCAAATAGATATACCGTATATATACCGTCACTTTCTCGTTACCTAACGTGAACACATTCACCGAGCAGCATTTATTACCAACGTAATTTGGAAATAAAATGAATATACGCTAGGTAATGTAGGCAAAATTTCTCATTCGGCCCGCCGACTTATTTTTACTTCCCATTTGACCCGTGGAGCAAAATAATTGTCCACCCCCGACTTAGAGCTACGTATAACACAGTAAATGAAACAGTGTGATCACAACCTCACATGAACGTTACATATTATGAGTTGCTTTGTTTGGAATACATCCATGTTAAATTTATTAACTGGGTACAGTAATTAATTCAATCGAGCAGATATATGCATCCCATTCTCAGCTGACTTACTTATTGTTATACAAAGCACCAAGACAAAATCCAATGCCATTCGGTGAGCTCGATGGGTGCCCTAAATTATTTCGGCGAATGAACATAACTTACGCATCATGTTTTGACGACTCCACCACGGAAGAATACTCATAATTATCGAAAATAGAAATAGGCATTTCGGCGTCAGCATTACCACGCCAGTATGCACGATGATATATGAAGTTCCTGTCAGTATGGGACTTCGAGAAGTGTGTCAGAAAGATCATCAGCGAGAAAACCTTAGCCGAAGAGGATTGCCCTTATGTTGAACGTGAACTTCGATGTATCAGTCTAATTGTCTATATGTGCTTGAATCACTCGTGCCGAATTATCATTTCGTCGCAATCTGCAACCCACATGAAAAATAACATACATCAGAGAAAAATTATTTGCCAGTGAAGAAATACCAATTTCGAATCGTGTGCTTACTTAAGTTCACTGATTTTCAACCTGTGTGACGGTTCGCACTAGTGCGAATGAAAAAAATTTCAGTGCGAATGACGAGCGTGGTGCCAATGGTGCGAATGAAAAATCCGGATGAGTGCGAATGAAAATTGTCCATGTTTCTCACATTTTCCGACGTGGAATAATTCAAAGAAACACGATATAAGTACAATGAGCCCGTAAATTTTGTCGTTTTGGAAGCAATTCTAAAAACTTGTTGGTAGCTAGGCTTTTCTAGTTCACAAGTGAGGAACGTTCCCGATGCGTGCATAATGCAAAGTTTGAGATAATATTTCCGCACGAGAGGATTACATCACTGCATGGAAAAAAGAAGGAGTTGAATCGGTATCAGTTGCTCACTTGCTCGGAAACATCCACCGTGTATGGATATTGTATACGGGCCTTGTATGAATGTAGTAGGTAATAGTAGCTGATGCCAGTGTTGATATTTGGCATATTGGAATGCAAAATATTGGAATTTTGGCACATATTCATGTTGATTAACAGCAGAACTTAGCGTTTCTTCAACTATAACAATTAGCACATTAGATCTATAACAAGTGTTGTTAACTCGTGTACCTAACCAAGGATTAGAGGCCAGAGAGACCAGTGCCAAGGCCTGTTTGTAATGCGAACTCCACAATTTAGGCTTAGACACGCTTTCCTGTTCTTGGACTGATGATCTCAGGCCAAGTCTAGATCGTAAGCTTAATTAGACTGTTGAACCTAATTAGTCTTTATGTATAAGGATATGTGGGAAAGTAGAGATAATTTGGCATTATTTCAGTCAGTTTTCCAATATTGTACGATTGACCTAAGAGCCATCCCCGCCGTTGACTACCCGGGCCGATATAACTGTGTGTTAATCATGAATCTTATGTAAGTGATAATTATTCAAGGTGGTGAAAGTGTTGGCTTTGACAACACAAGGATCCCGAACGTTGTTATTGAAAGATAAGTTGATTTGTGTACTGCATAGATAAGAAGTGACTGAAGCCTAAGCTTATCTATAAACAAGAGTCATCAATTACTCGGATTGTGTGGGTTTGTATAGCAATGCATTCCTGATTTTAACGCCCACCGTACCATCCAATCGTCTAACACAGGGGCGGCAACTTCTCCAGTCGGCGGGCCGGATATAGGAAAATTAAATAGGCGCACTTGGCGGGCCGGATTGCTGAATCGATACAATATTCGCCCATTTATCCTCATATACAAGAAATAAATCGTATTTAATTAATGTATTTTAACGACAGCAATGTCACTTCAAAGCCATTTCTCGCCGATAAGTGACTAAGACAATGTGGATTTGAGAACAGCATTGTCATACAGCCGCCGCCATGTCTGCTTCTCTCTGATCAATGATCATTTAACACACCGTGCAATCCTTAATTAGATTTCAAGGCATTCGTTAAGACCGGTACCCCAAATTACCCAATATATTAATTCATTGGGTTTGAGAACATCGTTGATGCCAATATTGCAAGTCTCGCTTCGACGAACGCACGCAGCGCACATACGTATATAATAACATACAGTCACTAATACTTATTGACGTTAAGCAAGTATAAGTGCGGAATTTCGGCAGACTTGGGCCGCGGGCCACATTATCATATAAAGCGGGAAACTGTCCGAGGGCCGGATCCGGCCCGCGGGCCGTATGTTGCCCGCCCCTGGTCTATCATTAGGGTTACCATATTTTGGAATCGGGAAAGAACGACACTATTTCAAAATTTTCGAACACAGAATATCAGTGGAAAATCCCGAAAAAGTGGTAAATTTTTACCACTTCGTAGTCGGTTGACTAAAATAATAAAGAAGAAACGGTCAACTTTCGCTCAGCTCCCGAAATACCCACCGGAGCTGATTTACGGCATCTCAATCGAATTTTGATATAAATTTGACCAAAAGTCCTAAAAAAGAGGACGAAATCTCAAAAAGGAGGACATTTAGGCGTCATCGAAGGACTTTTTCAAAAACCGGAAAAAGGAGGACAAATCCTCCTAAAGGAGCACGTATGGTAACCCTATCTAACATACCTTAGTACGCGAAGCATCTTTTCGAATGTTGTCAGACCAATGAACCAAAGGTACTAGTCCCAGCATTGATGCTACGAATCAAGTGCAGTTTCACTATTTTGTGCGTTCTGGTTCTAAATACAAACAAATTCACATCGCGATGACGCAACATGTGGATTTAGTGGCAGAGTGATATGGTTGCGATTTGCGAGTGAATATTGTTCTTGGGTTCGCCCATTAAGCTTCCAAGGAAATCACTGCACGATATACCCCCGGAAATGCAACGAACTTCTCGAGAACAACGGGAGTGCGATATCTGTGATTTTTCTACTGCAGTGATTTTAGTGCTTGATTAGTCAATAATATGATACACTGAATGCAAAATAATGAAGCTCTGTACCTCCAAGAAGCTCTTCGCATACAAAAGTGATAAGTTTCTTCAATTTCTTTTCGTGTACTAAATTTCGGCTGACTGGTGCGAATGAAATTATTTTTCAAAAAAAAGTGCGAATGGAGCTCAAAAAGGTTGAAAAGCACTGCTTTAGTTAATTACGTTTTTGCGTTTCAATATCTTTTGACTATACAGCGGACAAGAGGTAACAAAATAACAACATGTAACGAATTGATTGTACCAACGGGCATGCCCGAATATGTTCAATTATCAATTGTCTGGCCTTCATTTTCCAATAACACAGCCCACTCAGCGCTACTGGTAATCTGATTTCGCGGGCTGAGAGAATAAAAAGTTTATAGTGACGTATATGTGCATTTACCACCTATTCATTCCTGCGTTATGGAACATTTTGGCGCCTAGGGCGAACAGGTCACACAAACTTTGCTGACCATCGAAATCACGCGATGAGTTTCTTGGGGCGAAGCCTTCAGACGTTTGATTTATCACGATGGGGGTGCGCAAGACAATCGGACAGACGAAGTGCTGTTACGGCCTTCGTCGGCGCTCTTACCCATTGTCTTTATTACAGTCCTTACAATATCAGGTGAGGGGGGGGCGCTGGAGCACGATAATTTTTGGAAGGGAGAGCCGGAGGAAAAAAGATTAAGAACCACTGGTATATTATGTATTCTTACAGAAATATGTGATGTAACAATGCATCGATTTCGGTGATATTTTATCACGCAATGGTACTGTAAGTGTAACAGTCAAATACTCACATTTACGGAACTATATGGCACCAAACCCAGAGATGAAATTTTCCGACTATAATATCGAAGCTGTACTTGTACCGAGATGGATGATCAGGAGCCCAGATCAAGCCCCGACACAAAGAAGAATTGTTTAACTGCGTAATATGTGCATTCGTAAAGGTGATTTACATGTCGCCTTTTCGTAGCAGACTTCAGTTTTGTTGCACCAACTCGGGGCTTTTCGAAACGCTTTATTTTCAGCAAGATTAGCGATGACAAGTCCAAATAATCTCTGACACATTAGAAAATGGTTGAACCAGTGCATAAATGATTAGTACATATTCCCATTTACATGACGCGTTCACAGGGATTATATATGACAGGAGAACTTTAACACAATCCACAGAAACAAGCAGCATAAAACGATCAAAAACGATATAAAAATGGGACTGTAGGATTGTATGCGTATACTATAGTCACATGCCTGTGGTTCCACTATACTATTTACCAATAATATCCATGTATTTGATACATGGATCTTGTATTTTACACGTATTTGCAATAGGGTTGCCATACGTCCAGAATTTCGCTGTCTAAACCAGTGGTTCTCAACCATCGGTCCGCGGACCGGTGCCGGTCCGCGACAACTTTTCTGCAGATCCGCGATGTATAGTAAGATCCTTATACAGTAATTTCAAGATGCAAGAAGTTGAAGGCTTGTCCATTGGTAAAATAAATAAAACGTGAAATTTTAAACCGATGCAGAACTTCGTGCGGTAATGTTAGGCCCAGAAACATGTTCGATTTCACTTAAAGTTCAAGCTGTCTCCGGTAACGACATGTGAACGACTAGCTGAATACGAGCTGAGTCGCTGATCCGTACGCTCAATCGTTCTCGATTCATTAATTTTATGCATGGCCAGGTATCGCTGTAATCAGGTGTGTTCGTGCGGTGCATTGTAATCGTAGTAGGCTACGTATGGTAGTGGTGGGTAATGAGCAAGATAGCTCGACAAAGTGCTTGGTACTACTCCAAAACGCTTGATCTCTGTATGTTGTCGACGAAAAGAATATTATTCCAGTTGGCGTGGTCGGTTTCAATCCACGGCCCTTCGGCGCGAAATTTGCCCATATTTATCTGGGCAAGTCAATTTTACTCAGCACTCAGCAGACAGTACGGTCAAATCAAATGAATACCACCATAAACATATTTTATTACGAACAAACCCTCGCAATTTCACTCACTAGTACAGGGATGGGCAACCTGCGACCGTAAAAGGAAATTTGTGCGATCGTGGACATGAAAATTTAGTTTACGAATTGACTCCCGAATTTGAGATATTTTGCTTAACCTTGAAATTTTCTCCGCGATAGGCGCGATTCCATGCGACTGCATTTTTCGATTTTAATATAGTCGTAGGTAGCGCCCTTCATAATCCGGGCCCCACACAAATGCGAACAGTGGAGGAAAATGATGCACACCATATGGAAATAACAATTTCGAATCGTGCAGTCCTTACGAAAAAAAAAAGTTTCTGGTAGGCCTACGTTTGGGAGATTCCAACATATGTTCACTATATACCAACATCCTGATGGGAGGTCAAGAAATAACAACACGCCCCAAAGTGACTATACCAACAATTCGACCGCCCGAAGATTCATCATCATCTGTCCTAAATTTTCGACGACATTTCCACCATCAACCCTACCGATGAAATTTAGTTGAATCACTTTCGTTGAGAAAGGATAAATATTTAATAGTAATATGTGAAACTACGACCACTATGTGCTGATTTCGATGCGTATAGTAAGACGATATGAATAAAGAGATTAATCCGGAGTCCACAAGAAATGGACATGGACAGTTTAACATGGGTATTTGATAGGGATGGTGTGAACGTGAGGTTCACGTTCGCGTTCTGTGTGTGAACCTCGGAAATTTAGAGGTTCGCGTTCACAACAGAACCTTGGTAGGTTCTACACTGTGAACCTTTTGGTAAATTGTAATTTTCACTCCATTATAAAATCTTTGGCTCTAATTTCTTGCATTTCAACTGCGGGTGACTTCATGCATGGTGCTGGCAGCATAAAAAATCAACGCTAAACGAGCATGCACCATGCACCTCGACAACCTTAAAAGTTTTACTTGCTTTGTTGCAAAAATTTTCTCGGAATAACCAGCTTTCCGTCTGTGAATATTTAGTGACTCTCTGCTGCGAGCTTGACCCGCAATCACACAACATCACGAGCGATATATACGTAGTAAGCAAATGATGCTTATTCAACCAATCAATGACATTCATAGACTGATGTAAAAAATCGAACGGGCGTACGGGGTCAATCTTGACTTCATATCTTTACTGTATCATTAAAACCAAATCCGTGCGATTAAGGTGCTTGCTACTGCTGCCTAACTTGTTGTTGTTTGTGGTATCGGTAGCGAGTATAGAAACCCGTTGTACACTCTGATCAATATCAATGTAGCAATACTCAGACTCCGAACACATCGTCCGGTCTGGCTAAGACCGTTAAGGCGTAAGCTTATATTCCTAGGTAAGTCCTCGTCGAAATTGTTGGCAAAGCGACGGAATGCATTGATTTTATGCAATTATTATATCCTTTGATTACCGCGGTTGATACATTTGGCGACGTTTAAAACGCCGATATGTACTTCAGCATTGTGGCATTATGTGGACTGAGTCTTCGCTAGGTATCGTGTACATTAATATAAGCTATCACTTCATTGGAAGATAGGGTTGAAATTAGCAATATGACGTCACGTGACGTCACGAGGTTCACGTTCGTGTTCACACAGAACCTTTCAAAAACGTTCGCGTTCACACGAACCTGAACCTTTCAGAGGTTCGCACCATCCCTAGTATTTGATGTCCAGTCAGTCCATTGCGACTAAGTCCCGGAATATGGTCGTAGGCCGTATAAGTAATCGAAATGCGGACGCGAGTAGCAAAAAGGCTGGCCACCCCTGCTCTATAGTATCATACTTGCCGAAAAGAGGGTGCATACATTACATTTGGTGTTGATTTCAATTTTTAATGTCCGACGGTCCGCCAAATTTTACCGGTCCGCGAGGTGAGAAAGGTTGAGAACCACTGGTCTAAACTATGCGTCCGGCAGCAAATGCTGAAATATGTTTAAATGTCCGGAATTTTTAGGTCTTGAAGAAAGTTTAAAAATTATTCGTAAATCAATTAAAACAATATATTATTTTTAGGAAGATTTATGCAACTTGAAATTTTTCTTCGTGCTGCACACTATTTAATGTCTTAGTATGTTGATGCGTAGGCGTACCCGTGTCATCGCAAAAACTACAATACAAATTAAATGAAAATAACTTTCATATACTGTAATAACACTGATTGTAATTTCAATTTTAAGAGAAACGTATCATCCTAGTGTCCATTCCTGATAACTGTCTTTCACTGTAATAACACTAATTGTAGTAGTAATTTTAAGAGAAAGGTATGTTCCTAGTGCCGTAAGGGCAGTTTAGATACTGTACTCAAAGACAAAGGTTCTGAAGCTTGGAGTCGTTTGCTTATTTCTGAGCATCGCGAATATGTTGATCTTGATCAGTTTCCAACATGGGTCGTGAGTAAGTCCGGGCAAAGGTCCTGGCCATTTGTTTAGTAATCGGCTCACCAAATCTTGAAATGGGCTACGGAATATTTTGAAATTGAAAATGGAGTTGCAATCATGAAAGGTTAGAAACCACTTGATGTGCAACATGTAGGTGCGGGTGGGCATTTCGGCCAAATTAGTCTTATCCATGTACCATGAACATGACTTTGCGATACAATTGTATCTTCTGTATCTTCATAGTTATCATCCCCACAATCTATACCTGGCCTAGGCAAAGTGCGGCCCGCGGGATAAATGCGCTCCGCTGAGCTATTCTGTGCGGTCCGCGAAAGGTTGCTTGAAATTGAAAATATAAAACCTTCTTTTTAATATTGCTTGGTGGAATAAAACCATAGGATATAAAAACTGAACGGGAAATGTATTTACTATAAAGCCTGTTATATGCCACGATGTAGCAAATTATGCCGTTACAATTAAAGTCACAAGAAGTCACCCAACCTTCTTTGTTGCCGTTGTCACATTACGTATTACACGGCCTGTGTTTCAAATTGTTACATGATGCGTTTCCATATCCAAAATTCGTGAAACAAGTCAATCTGCGCCCGTGATTTCTTCGAGTATATCACCACCCATAAAGGATGCCAAAAAAAGAAAGCCGAAAGTTGAAATAAAAAGATGGTTCGGAGGACTAAATATTTGTTTACTGCACGACTTTTTAGTAGTTAGTGCGGAGAACGGCGCCGTGTGGAGTATAATTTACGCGCCACGACGCATCAAGATATATGAAGTTTAGGCCAACAGGCCATTCTGAGAAGGCATGGCATTCGCAACTGCTGATCAAATTAACTAACTAAAGTAAAAAAAAACTCGACAGCGGGAAAACCATGGCCGAAAAGGACTGCCCTTATGTTGACCGAAAACCACGATGTCCAATTGTCCATAAGCAATATTTCTAAGTGAGGAAATACCAATCGGAAATCATGTGCGTCTTTCAGTTTAGTACGCTTTAGCGATTTCGTTTTTTTTTCACATAGTAGACGGAAGGTCACGAAATTAACAGCATCTAACAAAGTAATGATACCAACGGGCCCTCCCAAATATTTCCAAGACAGCATCTCACTCAGCTCTAGCGGTAAAACTTAGTACGTGGCTGAGAGAGGTTAAAAATACAGCATTATATTTGTAATTACCAATATTATAGACCGATTGAATCATGAACCATGGAAAAGTTCCGCCCTTCGCGTGATCTGAGGATCTTCTCTCCAATTTGGTATTTTTGAAGTGTAACTTATCATTGATTTGATCTGCCGTCAGTGAAAACTCACAATACCCTCTATCCATTTGACGTTTTATTAGGTATGTGCATTGTGCACATGAGTAATAATGAATGTCTAATGTTGTGTGATGTTTGTACAGTAGTGCTGTTCAAAAATAACTTCTTTTTTATTTTACTTGATGGCTACTTGATAAAATTGTTATGAACACTGAATCTGGTTAAATTAAAAAAAAATAAAGTCAACGATATGATAAGAGAAAATTTTGGATTTGAAAATTAATGGAGTATTTTTTTAGTGAGAAATTCTTGCATCTCCCATAGCATTGCTTTCAACTGGTCGGAATTGAGCCGAATTTAAGTTTTTTTTCAGGCAACCAAACTATTCTAAGAAGTAGCTGGGCAATTGGAAAGAAATGTTTTTAACAGCCCCAATTATTTCTCCAATGCTGTAACTGCGATGTAGTCTGTAATGCCATTGGGAAAATCTTTAGTAATATCAAAAAGTATATGTTTCTTTTTATCACTGCACATAGCTACATGCACGATTTTACAGCATGCTGGCCTGGTGAAAATATCCCTACATAAACATGCATCTGTTGATTCTCTATCACCTTATTTGTCGACGTGAATTCGTAGGTTCTCTATCAGAAAGTATGTAGACTTGAATTCGTTGGTCCTCAATCAGCTATTTGTAAGCTGTCGTCGATGTGGTTGTAATAAAAACTGAATGCTTGTAATTGTGATGTATCAGACTGACAGGACAGTTATTTGATTTTACGTTCTAAGATTAGAAAAGTTATCATATTGGCGGCCTGTCTCGCCTATCTGTAGCATTGGTAAATGAAGCCAGGAACTGTCCGTAATCTACCTAAATAAACATGTGCCAAGACTCTGGTAGTGACGAAGTAAGCATGTAAGGCAAGCAAGGAATTCGATATCACCCAAGCAGGATTGAAAACACTTGATGAACATGACTTCAATACAGTGACTTGGACTCGGACTCGAGTCATACCACTTTGATTCGGGTAGCGACAAATAGCCCACTAGCTGAGTGGGGTCTGGGGTTCGGTTTATCACCCTATGGGGCCCAAGACCAACGTATTTTGGGGGGCTGACGAAGTGCTGTTACGGTCGTGATTGGAGTCAAGTTGGAGAAATGATTTATTTTTATTCAACTTACGAAAATTTAGCTGTAAAAGTGAAATTTTGAGGTTGAGCCGAAAAGTTGACCTTTTTTATTAGTCAACTCGCCGGTGATCCCAGTTTGTATACCCATTTTCGATTCCCAATATTTGGGGGGCGATGATCGGTATGGAGCTTCAAAAGGGGGCGATGAGTCGAAAACGTTTGGAAACCACTGTCCTAAATAATCTATATACCAGTGTTAGGATCAATTCACTACCTTCGAGTCACGAGTCATTTCGAGTCATTGCACATTTTGACTCGAGTCAAGTCAAGTCAATCGATTTTCGAAGGTGACTCGAGTCAAGTCGAGTCACTCGATTTTTGGAGGTGACTCGAGACAAGTCGAGTCAAGTCAAGTCAAGTCATGAGTCAAGTCACAATTCAAGTCAAATTGCCTTTTCGAAGTATGAGGCATGATTACGTCATTGCATTTTGGTAGATGTCGGATTAACAGATTGATGTGGTCATTGATTCTGAATCGATGAACGAATATAAAGTTAAGTATACACGCAAGAAGGCACTGTATCGCTCACATAGGCATATACGTAGAACTGTTCAACTATACGTAAGTAATTGCATAGACTCATTCTATAGTTACCAGCCAAACTTGAAAAACGAATTGATAAGATGAAATACATTACTCATTTACATGTTGATATGATACCATTCGAGCCTACACCAATGGCTGAGGAGTATATAAACTATATTCGAATTCAATTTCAATAAAACAAGAGGTTTGGTTAAGGTATAAGAACAGAAAACAGAAATGAATATTATGCTATTAAAATACCTCACTACTAGTTTACGACAACCTAAGCTGTACGCTTCAATTACCACGTGTGTGGTCATATTATTTATGTGGGACAATGGCCGCTCAGTGAACCAAACGATCACTGAGTGATTTGTCGCTCTCACAGGTTACACCAGCGTTAACGATCAAGATAGCGTAATGGTTAAGCGTCCGGCTTCTTGATCGGTAGGTCGTGGGTTCGATTCCCGGCCGGGTCAGACCAAAGACCTGATTAGTAACACTGGTATCCATGGCTTCCCTGCTTGGCGCTCATGCATTACTGGGATAGCGTGGAGGGGTGGTGCATGACTTAGAAAGTCGTAAAGGCTTTATCTGCACTTCCTTGTCCAGCGGCATATGCACATCATGCACTCATGGTATGCATATGCGCAGATCGTGTGTATGTATATCATGAGTCGGTTTATATGCCGCAAAAACATCAAGGACAAAAATAAACTACGTCCTTTCCTTCGCGAACAATCCGAACATATGGAAGATACAGTGATTTTTATCGACACCGATTACTTGATGACTTGAAATTGACTAGTGAATTTTGCTCCGAGTCACGAGTCAATCCACATTTTTGATGCGCCGAGTCAAGTCAAGTCAAGTCAGTTTTGCAAAGTGACTCAAGTCAAGTCATACGAAAAAGGTGACCCGAGTCTTACTCGAGTCAAGTCATGACTCGAGTCATCCCAACACTGCTATATACTCGGTATAAGACCTGAGCTAGTTTTCACCCGATTTTTCCCACACGAATAAACGGTCAACGGCGTATTATATATACGTGAAATGATAATGTATATTCAAGGACACTGTTCTGGAAGCGACACGTAATAATACGAAACAGCAAATCGACATGTTGGAGAATATTACGCTGCGATTCAAGGTTAGTAAATAAAGGAACTGAATAAATTGTTAATACTGTTCCCATTACTAGAGCAATAATTTTAGACTTGACCTTTAAAGACAAAATCAAGTCATAATTACCGATTATGTCAAAAATTTTTTACGAACTATATTGCCGTATCGTGTTATATGTTGCCAGGTCAGTACTTTTATATTTTACAACTTGCAGCCTATTTCAATATTGCGTAATTTACCTAAATGAGTTTTTTTGGGATTGAACATTTGTCCAAATTGAGCTCATTTTTATTGTCCAATGTATTAAAAAAAAAGTGAACTGTAAAATTTTTGATATTATTAGATCAAAATCATTCATTTTAGACACGAACATAATCGACCAAGTGGTTACATTTTCGATTTTTTATTTGGCTAGGATGGAAGGGACTTAGATCGGTAAAACAGTATCGTAGGAATGTTCCATAGCTATTAGCTGGGGTATCAATGCAGCCGGAATCGTATGCTTTGCTATGCATCTGAAACATCCACAATAAGGCAATTATGAATGCAGGATCTTCGAATAGACACATTGACTGTTACGGGGAAGGGAGAAGACATCGAAGCAATCACAACAGATTTAATTATGAGAAAAGAAAACACGAATTACTTGTTTCAGGTAGCTAAATTTTGCTCGAATAAATACTTTGTTGCGCCGATAGCAGACGTGAGACGATATATATAAACGTAAGACCTTGGTGGCTTCCACACACTATTTAACGTCTACTTGCAAATGAATATACCTTTATTAGTTGCACGAGCTTTCAAAGCTCTGCTCCTTCATCTGGTGTTAAAGCGAAGGCTCGTGTAACTGATCAAGTTTTGTTCATTGACAAGTGGGCCTTAAATAGGATGTGAAGGCTGCCGGGATCTTACTCCAATGAATGCAATAATTGTATATTTAAATGAATAACGTATATAATAAAATTGTTCCATTGTCAAAGCCAATAAATAGTCTATAGGCATATAAGCGACTGATTTTCGATGTACGCCCCCTAATAAGACAGTGTTTTCAATGACACCAAAAGAAGTTTCCCACGAAAACACCCAAAAATTCAGAAACGTCAACATTTAACGTGTTTTACGGGGTGGGGTTTGGGATATTAGGTTTGTGAATGACTAATATTAGGAATTGGAGATGGCGGCTTTGAGTTGCGGGATGACATATACTAGGGTTAGTGGACGGCGGATATTAGGAATTAGAGATTACGGTAATTTAGGTTGTGGGATGACAGATATTGGGGTTGGGGGACGACGGATATTAGGTTGGGGTGAAGAACTCCAGGGTTAGCAACATTAGGGTAGGGAGGATTGGGGTTGGGATGAAGGGTATTATCCATAACCACAATCTAAGTCTAGCATCCTTTAGTAATCTCTCATACCAAAACCCTTATATCAGTCATCCCCCAATCCTAATATTTGTCATACCTTACCCCCAATATCTGTTACCCCCTAACCCAAATATATGTTTTTACCAACCCTAACTTTAGTCATCTCTCACCTGCCTATCCCCGGATTTTAATGTGCCTAAACTGACTCGAACCATAGTGTCCTATATGGTGTCGACACAAGCAAATCTCACGGCTCAGTAAAATTGATTCACGTCACAATTTTCGTTTGGTTACAGGCAATTTGACGGTCATTTTTGACCGGCTAACCGAGCATTAAATTTGGTAAAACGGATATCAATCGAAAGCTGACTCTGCACTGATTACGAAAATATAAATTTTATTCCGCTCGCGGCCCTGGAACCCCCACACTCAGCCTCTATTTTTTCATTGTTATGGAGATTGGCATTGGGACGCAACAATGCTATCTGGCGAAACGAGAGACGCAACAATGCTGTCTGACTCCTTTTTTCTTGAGCTACTATCTCGTTTCGCCAGACAGTATTGTTGCGTCACACTGCCAATCTCCTCAACAATGAATAATTTGGGGCTGATTGTGGGGGTTCCAGGGTCGCAAGCGAAATAAAATTTATATTTTCGCAAGCAGTACAGCGTCAGCTTTCGATTGATACCCGGTTCACCAAATTTAATGCTCGGCAAGCCGCTCAAAAATGACCGTCAAATTGCCTGTAGCCAAATGGAAATTGTGACGTGAACCAATTTCATTGAGCCGTGAGATTTGCTTGTGTCGACACCATATAGGACACTATGCTCGAACACACAATAAATTTTGACGTTTATAAATTTTGTTGTGATGTTCGTGGAAAACATTTATTGGTTCCATGGGGAATACTGGCTTGTCATAAGCCGTGCGATATTGAAGCAACGCTATATAGGCTGGGTTTCATCTGATACAAATATCAATCAAATATCACATGTTTAAAACATGGTACTGCATAAAATACTTCTTCATTTTTAACCATGACGTCACTGATATTTAATTGCGACATCACAGTGGAATAGCATTGACCATTGGAAGTATAGGATAAATAGGCATCCTGTGACGGAAAGGGCTTCAGAACCTGTCATAAACGTACTAAATCTCCAAAATATATTCAACCAGGACTATATCGTTATGCATCATTCGTACGGCTGGCGGTCATCATAATCATCAGAACACTCATTCCGTACCAATGATGTATTTTTACGTGATATACCCGCTGAACCGTCGACGATTTCGAGGGTTCCAGCTATTCCGTATCGAATACGTCGACTGAACTGGGTGCAAATCGTCCGTGGACTCATACCACATGTATATATCAGAAGTACTTACATAATTGCGGAATAACTATATAATGATTGAAGAAAACACAATTTTGTTTTATTTGAAAATAACTGTTTAAAACATGTTGGAAAGAAAGTGTTTCAAAACACGTTACTTGTTTAAAATGAAACCCTACATATAGGCATTTCTAAAATAGGGAAACTCACGAAAGTGTTGATTCATTGCGGCATCCTATTGAGCGATGAAGAGATGCCGAAAGATAGAGAGGACATGCCAAAACAATCAGCTTAATCAATAGCTTCCCGGTGTGTTAATATCGACCAAGATTGACTTGCACCTCATACGCAAGTATTAGAGACTACGTATTATTGCGACAGAAGAATCACTCTGACTATTGATTAGCTGCTTCGAATAGAATAGAATTATAGTATTGATTAGCTTGAGAACCATTTGCGTCGAATAGGACCTTTTAAATTCGTGCAATCCAACACAGCAAGAGATGAAAAAATATCTTCTTTTCTTACAGGTCAGAAGAATAAAGCTTGATACTTTGTCGCTGAACAACCACCAATTCATAACAAAAGTTTTGGATTCAGGAGTTGCTCTAGATGCGAAATGCTTGCTCGTTGACGAGCCGAAAGAGTGCCTTGAAAACTGGGAAGCAACAATGAATATTATCAGGAATAATATTTTCAAGGTGTCTCCATGCACGTTTCCTATTACCCCTACTTAAAACCTTTATTCCAACACCGTGCGATATTTAAACAAATTCCTAACACAATCGAAATGGTGATTTGCTACAAACGTTCTTCTCTAGTGCAGAGATTATGAAATCGTGAATTCATAACAGGAATATTCAATCAAAACCAAGCATCAACTGGTGCATGTCACCCAGACTATTAATGGCATAGCACCGATTGTACACGCTCAACAATTATTGGATAAAGATGGTGAACGAAACATTGGAAATCATCACAGCCATACATCGGTGAGTTACAGTTATAATGATTATTTCATCGTGCAACTGAATATTTGGTGTCCTAATCCCATTAGTAAATTTGTTGATATAAGTCAGGGCCGGCCAACCCGTGGCCCGCGAGCCAAATGTGGCCCGCGAGAAGGTTTTGAGTGGCCCGCGAGGTAATTTCCGAAAATTCTAATATCATCAAAAATGGATTGCACAGATTGTGAACTTGCAAGGCGAACCAAAAATTTGATTAGTCTGGCGGCAAGGCTTGAGATGTGATGACTAAAATATCAGTTCCGACGCATTGGCAGATCCATCAGCCATTCACATATTGGTATATCTTCGTACACTACAATTATGCAAAAGAATTTGCGATAGATTTATCAAAGGTGAAAATTTTCTACAAGCTTGGTGCAACATGTTATCACATGATTTCTTGTTTTTAATATTGTTGCCCTTTTGTGAAAATGGAAGAATACCTAATGTATCAGATTGAGTCTAACTATATTCGCGATTACGAGACAAAGTGTCGTTCAACATATAGCCTATGCGACATTCCGTTTGCGCTCGCAGTAAGACCGTCGACTATGAAACGTATAGCCACGAAATTATTGACGCATGTTGGTCGCAGCTTTCGATATCGATATGTCCATGCGCCGAATAGCCCAGTCTTCGCAAACTGAGCCCAGCGATATACAACAGGCCCACAATATAGTCTAGTGAAAATATTATTGACCTATAAACTTCAAAAAATTTTCGCGCTTCGCGCGGCAAGTGGCTCGCGCAATTGTTCGTCAATCGAATGTGGCCCTTTGGCTGAGAAGGTTGGCCAGCCCTGATATAAGTGATAGGCTATGCCAATGAGAGCAACGTTGTCATCGATTCGAATAATAGCTCATGGTTCTTCGTATAATATTTTCGTTCCAGGATAATTCAGAAGCAATGTTCTTCCGAGCACTTTTTGCACCACCGCGAATGACCATAACCACGACGAGTTTTTGCAACAAAGGTTTGAAGTTATGCACTAGGGTTGTTCAAAATTTAGAAAATGTGTGGAATACTGCGTATACCTGGCTTATTCTGCAGATAATTATTAAAAAACAATAATGGGCCTGAAATAAGCTCGCAGGAAAGCCGGTAAGATTTGTCTAAATGCACTAGAAAGTAGCAGTCCGCTGGAGGGGGGAGGGCAAACAAAAGCCAATAATCTTGATTGGTTGAAGCCGGTAATAATATGCTACTGATTGGCTGAAAGACCAACTTTGTGAACACTGCTGGTAACGATTTCTGTCTATGCTGTCGTGCAGTCGTTTCTGTTGGTGGCATTGCAGACATGATAGGCCTATATTGATATCGGTAATGTTGTCATCGAGAGTCCATAGTGCAACATTATAGCTCCTAAGGCAGGGACGGGCAAACTACGGCCCGTGGGCCGCATATACCGTTTTGTGCGGCCCGCGAAAGGCCCAACAATCGTATTTAAAATATTGAAAAATGCGCAGTAAAAATCTAATTTCTGCAGGTACTTGATTAAACTTTTTCTCATTATATTTCTCCATGAATAGCATAAGTTATATTCTGACTAGTATATTTTATTTTATTCCTGGGGCGATAGCCCGACCTCAAGGCTAGAGGTCGACCGATATTGATTTTTACAGACCGATACCGATATATCAACACACTCACAAGGCCGATAACCGATATCACAGACCGATATAAATATGGAAGGAGCAGAGAACAATTTCACCCAAAATATCCTATATTAGGCAAGATGGCACTTGCACAACAAACGAGAAAACTGAAATTGAAAATAATTATTGCCTAAATGTGCACATTCGTTGAAATTTGGGATAACCCAAAAAGCAAAACGTGATACAGAATTGCATATCAGTCCAGCAGAAGTAGATTGTAATGGAGGAAGCATAGTTTATCAGCCTGCTCACGCAGTTAAACTCGTCCTGCAAGGGAAAATCTGTCATATATCGCCCTTTGCGTCGTCGATTTCTTGAGATTGAGAACACGGAGCATTGAATTTCAAATATTTTTAAAAAAATTTTAAATATAAAATATCGGCCGCAATATCGGCCTTCCTAGGCCGATATCGATGATCAGGAAAGCTTTAAATATCAGCCTCGATAATCGGCCATGTCGATAATCGGTCGACCTCCACTCAAGGCCCACGCATGTTAAAAGGTTTCAATCGCTAAACATTACAGAAATTCAAATGGGAATGACTTTCGGATCACGAGTGTAATTTTACATTGGCCACCTCAGCATGTTTATTACTTTTAGTCCTGTACTTGTAAAAACCGATTCGCGCGCCGTTCTCCGCCTTTGCAGAAGTATTTATATTTATAAAATCTATATATTGCATATTTGAAGCTAACATGGTTATGAGTTATGACGCTGTCGCCATTGTGTGTCCTGGAGTTGAGCCAAAAGTAGAATCAGCATATCTATAAACAGATCACTGCTCACAGATTCAAATCTCCATCCTGTTCTAAGAATCGGGACAACTGACTTCATCCCTAGTTTTGAAAATTGGTTATATGGTTGCGTCACAATACCAAAATCAGTTACAATGCCACATTCGAGGCTGATTTTGAGGGGTCCAGAACGAGCAGAATAAAATTTATATTTTAAAAATCAGTACAAAGGTAGCTTTCGATTGATACTCATTTTATCAAATTTAATACTCGGAAAGCCGGTCAAAAATTACCGTCAAATTGCCTTTGACCAAATGAAAAGTGTGACGTAGACCAATTTCACTGAGCCGTGTGATTTGGTTGTGTCGATACCATATAGGACACTATTGTGCAATCCCTAATTATAATTTCGAGGCGTTCGATACGCCCGGTACCCCAAATTTACCAAGATATCAAATCATTAGGGTTGATGAGGTGCCGAGATAGCATAGTGGTATAAGCCACAGCTACAACACCAATGGGTTATGGGTTCGTGTCCGACCGAGGTCAACTCCAGAATTCTAGCTAAGAGTTGGAGGTTTATCTAGACTCCTCCTCGCCAGCTTATTCGCATACGCGGTGTCATACAAAAGCCTAGAAGTGTGCCGTGATACAAGTCGGCGGTTACCGAATCAAAAATTAGAAATATTGACCTTGTGTAAATGACAATGTTAGGTAGTCGTCAAACACCATGATTAACACAAACAACATTAGGGTTGAGTAGCCTAAGCCTACATCGTAAATTCTTATGAAGTAAGTCTTCTCGCATTGACGAGCTCACGCGTAATCTCCACCCTCATACGCTGCGCAGGCGCACACACGTATGTAATAACATAGAGTCACTAAAATTTGACGTAGTTAGCAAGTATATAGTGGGGAATATCGGTAGACTGGGGCCGCCATGGCCACATTATCATGTAAGATGGTAAACTGTCCACGGGCCGGACAAAATCCCGTCACGGGCCGTATGTTGCCCGCCCCTGATTTATATATTATATCCATATTTCTACGGTCACTATATGATAGTGGTTCTCAAACTGGTGGGTGGGGTGGAAGCATCTGGAAGAAGGCGCGAAGCCGCAGCAAACTGAAAACTTTTTCGCGCTCCGCGCGAAGTGTCTCCCGTTTATGGTTATTGCTCTGTCTGTTATCCATATTTCATATTTGATTATTCTCACGTCTACAGCCATAACCTCAATGCCATCATACTATCCATCGGGATTGCTAGCAATCTGATTTCTCTCTTGGGTATTTTATGATATCACGATAACTGCGGCGCGAAATTTTTCACTATGATAAAAGGCGGCGTGTCTAATAAAGTTTAAGCACCACTGCTACCGGTATATGATTAAATACTAATATAGCCTTTGGGCTAATAATCTCAATTTAATATAGTGTGGCCCGCGAATGGATTCAGATGTTGAATGCGGCCCGCGAGCCCAAAGCTTTGCCCACCCCTGTCCTAAGGTATTGTCTACCTGCAGAATGTGTATATCAGTGTTTCTATGTATTGCACAGGTGCTCTCACTAGTTGAGATACGAATAAACTAGATGAATGCATCTTGCTACCTTCGACCTTTCCAAAACGTACTGACAGTGAGTGAAACTCAAAAAATTCCCACCAGTAGTCAATATCCCTGTAGTACTTGTTATGACTAGTCGACGTCTCACCTATAAGCCAACGCATATTATAAATTTTATTCTGATTGAATGAAGGCAAAAAGCGCTATTTACAAAAGACCTTAAAAAAAGTATGTTGCAGGATCACTGTTGCATTGTCATGCACAATTTGCTTATTGCAGACCTTTGATTTGAGTTTACTTCCTGTGGTCACGGACTGTCTTCCTATGCTGCTTCCACAGCTTGAAGCGCACTGTCTCTTTGTTTTTCATTGGCATAGTCCAGTGGTTACCAACCTTTTTCACCCACGCACCACTTCAAGGTTTGATGCAGTGCTCGCGTACCAGCAACATAATTTACGCAAGCCGTAGGGCGTAGTCGGTCAAAAATGTTTTAACCATTTATGACGACATATTCACGTATTTGACCCATGTGTCGTGTAATAACTAGGGTGATTTATTTACATAAAAGTCGGAGGATTCGAACCTAAAAAACTTAATTTTGACCAAAATTTTACCTCACGCACGCTAATTAGGTGAATTGGCATATAATGTTAAAATTGAACTACTTAATTCATTTTTGGTTGGCACTGTCTGTCCTTGCAAAGTAGTTTTGCCTGAAAAAGCGTTTTTGACTTGAAAACTGACATATTTTGATATAAATTTTTTTAAGGATATCTGGACCAGTAGTTACAACATTTATTATGGTAGAGTTAATAAAAATTTGTCGTAGCACAACGAAAGATACTTTCCTACATTCTCGTGTAGAAAGTGTCTGTCCTTATAATAAGTAGCTTGCCAAGAATGGGAAAGACCGTTCGAAAGCAATAGTTGTTGGCTGACAACACTGAATTTGTGCGTGCAATCTACACTGCTGGTGATACACCATGATGCTTCATTCTGACAATGTTGTCATACATGTCAATTTTATATCATGCGCTTCTTGATAAAAAGAACCATGCAATGCCCAATCAGTCTTGCTTCAAATAGGATATTGCGGTACGTTGAGCCTAACATCATGTCAATTGTCAACCTATTCGTTTCGTTTGACAGTTTATGATCCACGATCAGCAGCCAATAGGCTGTCTACAACGGTAGGCTTATAAAGTTGGCTACAAGCTGTAAAATAACAAAATCTAAGATGCAAACGAAATGAAGGGGTCAAAAAATGTTGACTTTGTAAACAATTTTTTGATTTAAAGCTTCAATTCTGTCAAAATATTCGACCTAGTAATAAAAATATCTATTAAGCTAGGCATTATCAGTCCTAGTTGATTAGATGCATGGAATTGTTTTTCCACTACTAGTCAAAAAAATTCAAAAAATTCCAAATCAACCCCACCTGAATTATCAACTTCCTTCATTCCAAAACAAAAAACAGAATCTACTCGCGTACCACCTGGAAGACCTTCGCGTACCACAGGTTGGGAACCACTGGCCTAGTCTGTGCTAAGCTTCAAACCTCGTTCTGCGGCATCATAAACGACTTTGCCAGAACAGATGTAGGAGCTCATTCTTGTATAGAAATCTGATAAGTGCTAAAGATCAACCGGGTGAGCTAGCCACGCCCAAAAGCATTCATAAACATCAAATATGTACCTTCTGCAGGCCCCTTCTGAAGCTTGAAGTTCGCTTTACCTGCAGGAGCATCTTTGTCATGTTTTCTCGGGTTTCATTGATTTCGCTCGGCGAAAACAAGGTATATACAGAGGTTTTCTCCACGATATATCATTCATGCTTTAAAAGCTTCCGTTAAGCAGCTTTGGAAACGTGTCCATCATGTTCCATGTAACTCAACATGTCCTGTATGAAACTCAAGTCATTACCGGCTGAATCACGGCCGACGCTGAATGCTGGGATCAACCCAGGCAGGGATATAAAAGAGAACTGAAAATAAATTGAAGCGATGCAGTAGTTCCACTTCTCCAGATTGTAATGTAACTGATCAGCCAACACGAACATCTTATGAGCATACATAATTGTGACCATCCATCTTGCATGGTGTGTTGCACCAGGTTTGTGATGATGTATATTTTCACCTGCAACGAGAAGAGCAAGAGCATCACATACATTGTCTGTAGTCATCCAGTGTGAAGAAATCTTTTCCGGTCAGTAGCAGCTTGAAGTTACCAACTGTCACTGCATGCTCGTTCTTTAAAACATATAGGAATAGTCAGAGTCTTGAATTTCTGCTTTCTGTCAAGACTGCTCCAGCTCTTCCTAAAGTGAGCAAACCATATTCACTCCATCTTTAGTGCAGGTTTTGAAGTAATTGCACCACATGTGACTTCTGCATTGTCGCAATTCTCGCCATTTTCCGCACTGTCCTTACATGGTCCGCCACCACATTACTTAATTCATGGGTAGGGGTTGACTGATGACAATGCTCTTTCATATGCAGCAAGTAATTCTTTACTTCTCGTATAGTAGGTGATCTCAAGCCACACATGTAATTGCAAGTATATCGAAGTACTACTCAGATTTAGACCTTGTTCTTCGCTGCGGCATGTGTATAATCTTTCGCCGTTTTGCCTTGTCATTACTGCAATATGGTTGCTCCAAATCATATAGCCTACTACTGCTATTGAATCTAAAGCATTCAACGAATACGTGTTATAGTACTGCTAATGACGAGGGCAAGTTTTTGCAACTTTTGCAACTTTTTTACAGCTTCCGGCAGCTTCCTAAATACTCGAAAGATATGTAAAATGCTGTTTTAAGCTGTTTGAAGGAATCTTATAGTGCAATTTTTTGCAACTTTTGTCCTTTTTTTTTCATGCAACTTTTTGCAAAATTTTGCAGCTTTTTCGAATTCAATGAAAGCATTCTTGATTTGGGTGAAATACACGGCAAAATTCGACTGAAATACCGTAAATCAGCACTGAAGTAATGCTCATACGGGTATTTCGGGAGCTGAGCCGGAAAGCTTACCTTTATTTCAGTCAATCAATAGAGAATGAGGATGGAATACTCTATTTCGGTATTGGAACTGGGAAGTTGACCTTTTTTTTAGTCAACCGAGCAAAATGTGGTCTTTTAGTGCAACTTTTGTGAAAAAATAATTGTAACTTTTTACTGCAAGTTTTGTCAAAAATAAATGCATCTTTCCACGGATTCAACTATAACAAAAACTTGCATTTCTATTGGCATCAATCCACAAATAGCTTGTACAGAACCATAGCCGCTACTAACACACTCGAACTCAGCAAAACAGACTTCGGAATTAGTAAAGCGAAGCACCCGAATCCGAGTCAGCTGTTGCAGTAATCCTTGGAGATTAGCTGATTAACCAATCAAAACTGTGCTTTCGTGATCGCCCGCCTATCGCAACTCTGCTGTTGGTAGCCCGCCCACTCTTCAACAACGACTTTCAAGCGGATTTAGAAAAATCTTACAGACTTTCCTGCGAGCGTCATTCGGGCCTATTATTGCTTTTTTTAAAACAATAATCTACAGAATAAACCATTGATAAGCAGTATTCCAAACATCTTCCAAATTATGAAAGACCCTTTCATGCACCCTTTTGAATTTATATATACAGACCGTCGCGTTAGTAAAATGAGGGTAAATAAGGTGTATTTAGCATGCTCCATTATTGCGTGGCGTGCAAATCCCGCCATCGGCACTTTTTAGTAATGAATTCTACCTTCACACCTATTCCAATGGATGAATGAATGAATCTTATACATCAATCTTAACGAGGGTATATCTCAGCGGTGCGGTTGGTTCACTTTTCGTGTATCACCTTCTTGCCCTTTCTTGAAGGGAGTGGAAAGGGGTGTAGTTACTAGATTTCCAACATAGCGTAGGGTCCAAATCAGTCCATCATTAACCACTGGTACAAAATTTTGATTTCAACCTCATTTTAATAGTGAGTGGAAACGAGTCACATACATCAATACTGCTAAAGTTGTACACAAAGCGTACAATGGGTACCTCCTTGGAGCGACTTATGGGGTGGTACACGAAAACAGGACCCTTCTTCCCTGGGATATGTCTGTATATGACTTCTTTTCACATGTCAGAATGATCACGTACGCCTGTCCACCACTTCATTTGACACCATATCATTGTTTCATGCAATCAAAAATATATGTTTGGTAAGGGTGGTAGGCTTCATAAGAACGCAGACGTTCATGAAAACTCAATTATGAACAAATGTGAACAAAGTGATATGCCGTTGAGAGATGTAATAATCCTAACTCAGACGCAAATCTATTTTTAGATCTAAATGTTCCATAATGATGTCATAGGATCCGTGGTTAGATAACGGACCGAAAGAGCCTTAGTTCGAACCAATGTCCTCGGGTTGTTCGGATGATCTTTTTATATCAATATAGATTCCTCCCTGTTCTATCCTTACTATCTTGCTAAGGATTCAGACAAGTGAATACACGCGTCTTTTACAGTCAAGATATTGCTATTTACAGAATACCGTGCATACTTCGGTTTGCATCAGCTCGAGTCCCAGACCGTCACATGTGCAATCCACATGTAACCCTCTAGCTAGATATGTCATGCAATGAACTTAGTGAGTACGCAACACTCCCCACTCACTGAAAGTGGCATTTTAAGCTCGATCATACTGCTTTCTTACTGTGCGGGAAGATATAAACCAGTGGTCACTAACTCATAATGGGCAAACGACAAATTTTTAGCGTGGAATATCGAAGGATAAATAAGGTATTCGCTATAGCCAATGTTTAACAGGTTCTACGGCACTGCACCAGTCGAAACCCTGTATTTCATTTTGTATATGTTATAATTTATAAATATTATTTTAAGCCATGAACTCACGAATATTCAATTGTGTCGACATAGTAGATTGACATTGACGATTGAAAATATAGGGTAAATATAGCTTCTTTGAGAAATAGCTTTTCAACCTCTGGACCAAAAATTTCTATGACCATGACTACATTGTCATGCAGCAATTTTACAGTCATCATCACCAGAAACTTAATTACGTACCAGTGATCTAAATCTACGTATTTCAGCTGTTGAACCGACTGTTTCGAGGGTTCTAAGCGACCCATATCGCGTCAGCTATATCGGGCGGTAATCCGCAGGCAAATACAACACATCTTTTTAAAAGTATTTACACAATTATGGCATAATATTACAACTTAAAAAATTATAATTTCGTTTTAGGCCTTTGTTTAATACAATGGTTAAAACATGTTTTGAACAAAGCGTTTTAAACATCCATTAATTTTAAATGAATCCCTAGGGATAATGGTTCTAAACACGAATTTATGAGACCGTTATATACATATCCGAATGTCACATTGTTGCAATACGGAAATAAACGTCGCCTTCTCAGTTATTCGCCACCTTTATATATTCCAGGATCTCCTCCACCTCCTCCGCCACCTAATTCGTTAGAATTCAAGCAAAGAAACGGTAAGATCACGTCAGATATAGGATATAGGTTTGGAACTGTTAATGGAATTAAGACTAGAAATGCATAAACATGAGCACATATATGTACACACAGGGTTGTCCAAAATTTGGAAAATCTTTAAATACCCCGTGTGTGGGTGAGTAGGGGGTATTATGGCGCTCAGCAACTAGGGCTCTGTGCGCCAGGCCTGAGTGGGAGGGTTGATTGGGGGTTATATTGCCCTTCTGGTCAATATCACATAATCTATTATTGGACGTACCATTATAGGATTGTTCAGTAGTACATGAAAGTCCGTTGGAAGTTGTTGTAGATTACATCTACCGAGTAGGTAACCTCTTTGTGATCGGTGACGCGTGCATGTAAATATGAAGTGTTCTAACGTTTCGGGCACATGGCATCGTTCACAGAGACCACTGTCATGCTGGCCAATTCTGTGCAGATGTGCATTTAGTCGATAGTGACCTGTTTGAAGCCGAATAAGGATAGAGTTTTCACGCTGATTCAGTTCGTGTAGTTGGGAGGTTGCACCGACCAAATTCACCAGGTAAACATATCTGGAGCTCGATTCCTGATCCCGTATCTCCTTTTGCCATTTTGTGCGACAAAAGTCTGATATCATGGATTTGCATTCGCTAAGCGTCAGCGAAATCTCTTCCATCCCATTGTTGATGATGTTCGCTGCAGCTTTTGCAAGCCTATCCGCCACTCCGTTGTTTACTATTCCTTTGTGAGCCGGGATCCATATAATTTTTGTGCGGCTGCCGCTTGACGAGAGGCTAGAAATACACTGAATGATGTCATCGATAACCATGTTGCCTTCGTTGAGTCTTTGTTCGATGGCTTTGGTCGCACTTTGCCTGTCTGTAAAAATGGCAATATTTGAGTTTGATGGACAGTTACTGCATGCCCAAAACAGACTTTCCTTGATGGCGATAAGCTCCGAAGAGTACACACTTTTTAAACTACTCAAGGAAAGATTGAAAGAGACAGCAAGTGTTGGGATGTAGTAGCTGGCACCGCATCCCAGGTCAGTTTTTGAACCGTTAGTATATATAGCCAAATGATGATTGTAGCGGGTAGACATATACTCTTTGCACACAATTCTGATCGCATCGGGGTGTTCGATGTTTAAGGTCTAAGAGCCAAGAGTTAGGTCTACTGAAATTTCCAAAGGAATCCATGGGGGTACGGAAGCGGGTTCAATTCGGGTGAGTTTTATGTTTCTGAGCGGGTCTATATTAGATATCACATTGAATGTCTTGAAATTTTTCGAGTCTGGAAAAATTTCGTACCAGGAGTGTTGTGTTACCGATAAGCAATGGTGTCTAGCTTGGCACAATACTGTGCACCGGTATGCGGCGCATGCTTGCAGGTGCCGAAGATGTATCGGTAATTCGTTACAGAAAGTCTGTAGCGTGATCGTTGGGGTACTAATCATTGCCCCACAACAGAGCCGAAGAGCAGAGTTTTGTATCTTCTGTATGGTTTGACTGACATACTTCGGTGCTATAAAATATGGCTCCAATCCATATTCCATCATGGAGCGAATAATGGCTCTATAAAGTAATATCATGCATGACGTAGACGCACCCCGGGATGTGCCTCGCAGACACCGTAGGATATTCAGGCGCTTACTACATTTTTCAGCTAATTGGCGGGAGTGCTGCCGGTAGGTAAGTCGAGAATCAAACGTGATGTCAAGATACCGGAATTCTCTTTCGAACTGGATCCGCGACCCATCGAGAAATAGCTCAAAATTTGCGGGCTTGCGCCGTCTCGTGAATAGCATGGCAGCCGATTTGCTCAAGTTCATTTTCAATCCCCACTTTTTACACCAATTAGCAACCTTATTCAAGGAGTGCTGTATAATTTGCTGGCGGTCCAACGCATTCAAGTTTGAATCGTAAATACATATATTGTCTGTGTATAGGTTGACATGACAAGTGACTTCTACGGGTAAGTCATTCATCATATTTGCTAACAAAACTGGGCTTCCTTGTGGTGTGCCATTTGTCGTATGGTAAGTATCGGACAGCTGATCTATAATTCTAACTTGAAATGACCGATGATTAAGGAAGGAGTTCAAGCAACGTAACGAACTACCACGAATACCAAGATTATGGAGTTTATACACTATTGCTCCCTGCCATACCCTGTCATAGGCTTTTTCCAAATCTAAAAATACCGCTAGGGTATATCTCTTGTTCGAAACGGCCTTATAAACTTCATCATGTAGAGAGATAATGCAGTCTCTGGTCCATCTGCAGGGTTGAAAGCCGCAATGAGCAGGGTGCAGGAGGTTGCCAGTTTCCAGACACCACCATTCCACCATATACGATTGCATATCAAGCGTTCCATAATTTTACACATATCGCTTGTAAGTGAGATAGGTTTATACGAGGCTGCTTCGGTCGCTATTTTGCCGTTTTTAGTATCGGGACCACTAAGGAGTGCTTCCATGATGGTGGACACTCTCCATCAGACCAAATGTTGTTCAGTGCTTGCAACAGTATACGTATGGACTGTGGAGGACGATGCTTTTTCATTGCGTGACAGATTTTATCACTTCCGGGTGCAGCACCCTTTCGCTGACGCACAACCCTCATTAGTTCCTCCATTGTGAAGGGCGAATTAAATTCATTGTTATGCGTAGTTTCTTGTAGAATCGATGGTAGATTCTCAGATTCGAACGTTGCTCGTCTGGTCTTGAACGACTCGTCCAAATGTCGATTTGCACTATTTGAGGCAAAGTGACTAGCAAGCTCGTTAGTTATTTGTTTCCTGTCAGTAGCTACATCACGACCGCATTTGAGTGAGTTGATGTTGTTCCAAGTCCGATTTCTTGATATCGCTCGAATAACGTGCCAGATCTCTTTGATACACTGGCGGTTCGATCGAGTGAGCTGCAAAACGACTGCCAATAGTTTCTTTTGGCGATTTCGATGGTCTTTCTAGTGGCGGTGCGGCGACGTTTGAAGTTGACGGCATCGTGAATATCGAATGTACGCTTCATTTTAAGGAACGCTGCCCGTTTTAGCCTGACTGCTTTACAGCACTCCGAGTTCCACCAGCGATCGCTTGGTTTTCTGAAGGGTTTGGTTAGCGGGATGCTAGCGTTTGCTGCTGCTATTATGGATCGCGAAAGTTCTGCAATCGAAATTGGGGACTCTTCTCTTTCGGAGATCAACATTTGTTCACACATTTGACTGAAGTTGTCTCAATTAGCTTTCTTCAGCGACCAGGACCTGTGGAAATCATCTGCAACGCTGATTGCGTGATCAAGATGACTCAAGATCACGTAATGGTCGCTGGCAAAAAGATTTTCCGTGACTACGGTAGTTACTTTCGCCGGCAGGCACTTTGAGGTCACGACTAGATCCAATAGTGAGGTGCGACCCGGGTTCGGAAGAGATAGGTCTATTCTAGTTGGCGACGTTGTGTTTAACACGACCATATCGTTCGTATCGATGAAATAATGGCGATGTCTTCCACACGTGTTCATTGAGTTGCTTACCTAGAGAGGATGGTGGGCATTGAAATCCCCGAGCAATATAAATTTGGGACCGAGGTAGGTAAAGATCTATGCATCAGCGAACGAGATATGTTTCTATTCGGAGGGATATAGACGTTCATGATTGTTAGACCTGGGATGTTGAGCGCTTGTGCCTCCATTGGGCTTATCTGTTCTATTAGTAATTAAACGTAAGGTATACCGTTTCTAATAACAAAGCATATGCCACCGCCGTGTATGTTTCGATCTTTTCCTAATAGGGTGTATCCGTGAATTTTCGGTGAATATTTAGTGATAAGATGGGTCTCCTGCAGGGCAATAAGCTCTGGTTTCGCATGCATGTCTAAAACCTATTTTTTCAGCTCGTTCAATTTTCGGTAAATCCTGCGGCAGTTTCATTGCATGATTTTCAACTTTTCGAATTTTGGTGGTTAAAGTCTCGTTGCGTTAGGTCCATGCCGATTTCACGATGTGTCAGGTTCATGGGTGAAGTATTTTCTACTGCAGTCGTGACGGTGGTAACTGCGGAGTCAACTTCGTTCACTTGTCGTTCAGCGACGGCATTGGAAGAGTTGCGTTTCCTGCAGACTGTGTTACGATTGCTTCGATGTCGATTTGTCTCTTTTCCGTCACACACATCAATGCGTATTTTATAACTTCCCCAATAAATAGTAAGAAATCTTATGTGGCTATTGAGATTTGTTCTGGATTGCTGGTAGATTGTGAAGGAGTTGTCGTGACCTGGCCGTGTCCTAATTGGGACACGAAAGTGTTACTGTCCGGCGTTACGTTAGCGCTGCGTCTCGGAATATTCATTTGCGGATGAATATATGTCGGTGAAGGTGCCAAGACTGGGAATTCGTTATACGACCTCACATCAGGAGGTGTCGAGTTTTGCATGATCTGTTTTCTGGCTTCCCAATAATTGATTTTTCGATTAGCTGCTAGCGCGTTGATCTGAATTTCCTGTCTGTATCGCTTACAACCTCCATGGCCCGCAGAATGAGTTTCGCCACAGTTGACGCACATATATGTATATTAGTACAATCTTTGTAATTATGACGATCTCCACACTTGGAACATCTGTAAGCCCTGCGGCAAAATTTTGATCTGTGACCGTACCGATTACAATTGAAACATCTTAAAGGCGGCGGGTTGTATGTTCTGGTACTAAAGAGCATGAACCCGATTTTGACCACGGTAGGAATGATTGTTGACGCGAAACAGATCAAAACGGATCGACTCAGTACTGTATCATCATTTGATTTGTATGAAAACCGACGAACAAATATAACATTTTGGTTAGACAGTTCCTCTTCAATATCGTTGTCGGATAAGTCTAGAGCAGTGGTTCCCAATCTTTTTCGACTCATCGCCCCCTTTTCAAACTCCACAGCGAAAGGACCGTAACAGCACTTCGTCAGCCTTCCCCCAATACGTTAGTCTTGTTCCCCCCTCCCACGGGGCGATAAAGCAAACTTCTGCACCCCTCAGACCTAACCCCACCGATACCTCTTTACCGCTACTTCCCAGGAAAAATTTTTGGACCCTCTTGTTCGTTGCAATATTCAAATTCTGTACCACAAGGAACCTATTTAGTGTGACAATGGCTGACGCCGAGATGCCCATTTCTACTACTCATGCGTATTATTTCTTGGAGGAAGGGTGTCCAATAAGCAAGAAAAATGACACCACGAAAAGGCGCGCACCGCAAAAATTTTGTGAAAAAGTAAATTTCCAAAATAATACTCTATAATTAATGTTAAGTCACGAAAAAAATTGTGGGCCTGATTCGAGCTCGGGCCCCATCCCAATTGGCGGTTTCAGTGCGGCAGTTACTGTCATGGACGCCAATATAGCTATTTTGACGCGCCATCGCCCCCCCTATCGCCCCTTTCGTCCGTTTTCGCCCACCTATCGCCCCTTTGCTATTTTCGACCCCCTGGACCGACAAATCGCCCCCTTGGGGGCGATATCGCTCACGTTGGGAACCACTGGTCTAGAAGTATATCAGTTATGACAGCACATACTTCTGGGGTTTTTGTCTTGTATAATTCAGTTTTGACTTCTATTGGTTTTACCGCAGTGCCAAGGTTATTGCAAGCCAAAAGTCTTGTCACCTGGTCGTAGTTGTTACATAATACGCTCAAATCTCCGGATGGAAGTATCCTGACCTCCTAATATGCACCACCTAGTACTTGATGAAGGTTTTTGTTGACAAGAATTGGATTATAAGAGCGAAGCTGTTTAGTCACACCTGTCACTATGACCGACTGATTTCCACCGACCGAATTACTAGATGCAGCCTCTTTAGAAGCAGGACCAGAGAGTTCCTCTTCAGCGGAGCGCGTATGCACCCCGTTTTTACCTGCCATTAAGGCTCCCTATCTACTGCAGTATCACTATACAATAGGGCTGTTCAAAAATAACTTTTTTTCCTGAATCTTGCGGGTTACGTGATTAAATCGTTAGGTTGCCTCAAAAAACGACGCACACCAAATTTGAATTCATTCCAACCAATATTTGCGGATTTCGTAGAGTTTGAAAATTTCGAATTTGCCATTGAATGCAAAAAAAATTTTTTTCAAATTTTTCTTCCAACCCCTTAAAATTGTTGCGCTGTCTTCAAAAACGATGCAAAACAAATTTGACTCAATTCCAAGCCGTAGTAGCGGAGTTATTTGAGTTTTTCGATGACAATTCTTGGATTATCCCCCAATCAAGGATAATCCACGAATTACCATCGAAAAAGTCAAATAACTCCGCTTCTGCGGCTTGGAATTGAGTCAAATTTGTTTTGCATCATCTTTGAAGACAGCGCAACAATTTTATGGGGTTGGAAGAAAAATTTAAAAAAAATTTTTTTTGCATTCATAGGCAAATTCGAAATTTTCAAACTCTACGAAATCCGCGAATATTGGTTGGAATGAATTCAAATTTGATGTGCGTCGTTTTTTAAGGCAACCTAACGATTTAATCACGTAACCCGCAAGATTCAGGAAAAAAAAGTTATTTTTGAACAGCCCTACTATACAAGCAAGAAAAAATAGAACGACCACACCTTATACGAAGTCTCCCAGACTAATCTGCTTTGTGTTCGCGAGGATGCCAATCTCCTTGATTGCTGCACGTCCGTCCTCGACGAAGCCCACCACGAGAATCTAAAATAATCCACGATTATGTCTCACGCCATAGATTGTACTAGTCAACACGATTTTTGTTGACTTTGATCAGACAAATGATTATGACTGACTTTTGGGCGCTGAATTCAAAAATGACTTCCGTTTTTCTCTATCACGTCAAGTGTCTGGGTTGGGCATCCCCCACATTGCCTCAAAACCCACATAATAGCACCACTTTTAATGTTTTGTGTTTACTGTATATTACGTTTCAAAAACTACAACCAGTTGAAAGTAAATCATTAGACTTCAAATGAACATTTGCACTGCTTTATTTGGTTGATTTAAACTGATATTGCTTGTACAGGAAAAATAAAGTGCGAGTTTCAGGGTCCGAATTTACGCTAATAACCCATAATTCTGTAGTTTGTATAGTTTGATACTCGAGCAATAGTCAGCTAACATATGTAAGCTCTAATCTACTCTGGTATCTTATCCCCATCATCTTCAGATGTTAGGGGACATTTTCTTCTTGACCATCTCTGACTCAAGATTTTCAGAGAAATTATCAAAATATTTTTTTTAATGTCTGCTGTCCGACAAAAACATATAACAGTGGCAAGGTGTATCAGAGTTGCATGTGCTGTACATCCTTATTGTCTGAATAAAAACTAAGAAAAAACAATATTTCAAAGCTGACACATATGATCCAATCGTGATCGCAATATTGCAACAATTCTGTGTTTCTGTATTGTTCTCAATGTTTCTGTGTTATTAACGAAGACTATCTAAGTATGCAATTGTTACTTCACCCAAGACGTTGGCATTTTGGAGAATGCCACACTTTACGATCCTTTTTGAGATAGGCCTACATATAGGCATTTGCCATTCACTTGAGTTCCAAATTCGGATTCATCAGGGTCGTAACCAAGTCACATGGTCCCGAGGCACGAGTCAATCATACTTTTGTGGTGTTGACTCGACCCGAGTCGAGAAATTTTCAATTCATCACCGCGTCGAGTCTGAGTTCAAGTCACCGTTTAAAGGGTCAAGTCCGAGTCATAGTGTTATGACTCGAGTCCGAGTCCAAGTCACAGTATTGATGTCATGTTCGACTTATGTTTTCAATCATGCTTGGGTGATATCGAATTCCTTGCTTGACAAGCATGTTTATTTTGTCCCTATCATAGTCTTGGCACATGTTTATTTAGGCAGATAAAGGACAGTTTCTGTCCTCATTTACCGATGCTACAGATAGACGAGACAGGCCACCAATATGATAACTTTACTAATCTTAGAACTTTGAAACAAATATCTGTCTTCTCAGTCTGATACATCACAAATACAAGCATTCAGTTTTTATTACGAGAACATCGACGACCGCTCACAAATAGCTTATAGAGAATTAACGAATTCACGTCTACATACTATCTGATGGAGAACAAACGAATTCACGTCTAGATACCAGCTGGTAGAGGATCAACAGATGCATTTTTCTGTAGAGATACAGTTTTGGTTTCACATTATCAGGTGGTTGACCGAAAAAGGTCAACTTTCCTGCTCAGCTTCCAAAATAGTCACTGGAGCGTTACTTTAGTGCTGATTTACTGTATCTTAGTCGAATTTGCCTTACATTTGCCAAAATTTCTCAAAAATGAGGACAAAATCTCAAAAAGGAAGCTACTTCTTAAAATTGTTAGATTTACTGAAAGAATTTAAATTTGGCTCAATTCCAACCAGTATAAAGTAATGTCAAGAGAAATTTTTTCGGATTACTTATAAATAGAGACTTCCGAATTTCACCGTCTACCACATGGTATTGGTAGATTGTGTAAAAATATGATTCATAGCAAATATGGCTCAATTCCAACTAGAAGAAGCGAAGTTATTGGAGTGGAATATTTTGGATATGAAAAAATAGTCGACTTACTACTAGTATATAATTATAATATATGAAAGAATTTCTCATCAAAAATACTTCATTTATTTCCAAATCCAAAATTTTCTCCTTTCATATCATTGATTCTACATTTTAAAATTAAGCCAGATTCAGTGTTATTTTTATGCAACATAACAATTTTATCATGTAGCTACCCAGTAGAATATACAAGAAGTTATTTTTGAATAGCCATATTGTAAAAACATCGCACAATATTAGCCATTTATTATTACTCACGTGAACAATGCACATACCTAACTAAACGTCAAATGGACGGAGGGTATTGTGTGTTTTCGCAGACAGCAGATCAAATCAATGAGTTACACTTCAAAAACACTAATGTGGAAAGGAGATCCGCAGATATGTTAAAGTGGCATGGCTTAGAATGAAATAAATCCACATCCACTGGATACACGCTCCACTGGTGCATTACATGCAGGAATTGAAAAACATTTTTGAACCACACTGAAGAGCATTGGATACTCATCCATTCTAGTCGTCCAAAAATGCTGAGAATTATCGCCTTCAAATCTACACATGAGCTTATCAGTCTCTTCCAAGTACTTGACAATCTGAGTCATTTCATTGGCTCTAATTGAACTTTGCTTCGATTGTTTGATTGTATAATTGAAAAGTCTTGAGTACTTCGATTACGGAGAATCTATTACCTCTTCATCACTGGATGATCTTGTACAATGCATTGCTACTATGTACCTGTTTCGACGCGGCGCTCTAGACATCAATGAGTGCCGATTTAGCAGGCGTCGAATCCTGTCTGCTCAGCTGAATCTGCTCTTGGACTCGCTAACCTTGCGTATCAGTCTTGTATTTCAAACGAATCAAGCAACCAAAGTCGAATAATACACAACGAGAAATTCAGATTTGCTTTGAGAATACAAAGATGCTAATACAAGCAAGTGAGATTCGCAATAGTGCTCGCTCGTCCGTTGCTCGATGGTATGGAGGCGTAGACAACGGTAGCGAGGACAATTTATACTAGCGAAAAAAAATACAATTTAAAACAGTAATCAAACAATCAAATCACTAAAATCGTACAAATACAATTAGTACAGACACAAAATACAAATAAGGACAGTCGAAAGTCGAACTGATTCCTCTAAAAACGTGAAATAGGACAGTCGAAAGGCGAACGGATTCCTTTAAAAACGTTATCAAATAAAGGATAGAAAAAACATGCGCAATCGCAAACAGTACCATTGTCTTTCGTTTTTACGGCGGCATATCTGATATCAGACGAGTGCAACGAAAGCAGTGGTGACACGTAGCGATGTCGACAGAATTCGTCAGATGCGCTGATCTAACCATTGCGATTCGCAAATTTCTTCATCTTCAAGTCATATAAAATAAGCCGAGTCAATGACTTGGGTTGAGTCATGCGTAATGACTCGAGTACAAGTCGAGTCAATCCAAATAGTCGAGTCACAAAAAAATCGTGTCAGTACAACCCTGGGATTCATAACTCCTCCAGTAATTCATTGTGACAGTATCATGCCAATACCAGTATCACGGCAATACAAAAAGCTACCGAAAGTAGGCCGTCAAAGAAAAGGCTGATTCTCCTGTTCGAAAATGACATATCTTCTCTAACTTGCCATGTAATCTTTTCTCATTTCGTAAGGATGTTAACAGTTCCAAAGATTTCTATTCCAAGTCCCAAAGCTTATTTCAGTTCAATAACTTTTGTTGATTGACTACTCTACGCTCTAAATCATTTTAGATTTCAAAATCTACATCATTAAGCCTGCTATCCCTAAGATCTTCATCTTGATCCGAATTATCGAACATATAGCAGTTTAAATTTACACTAGATAAGCTGAATGGACCTATCGCTGATAGTAAATGTAATGTTTATTTTTCTTGGGATATCCTGCAGTTTGCATCAAATATGTGTGTGACATATCCTCAGATGGTTGCATTCTCGAACCAAAAATGGGAGAAGGCATCAGCCCATCTTTACCAGTACCTTTTTTCCTAATAATTCAATTGAATCCTGGGCTAGATAACTTATTATACGGTAAAAATGCGGATTTTTATATGGTATGGAAAAGTAATATGGCCAAATTCGTGAAAATTTGCATATTTTGGGCATATGCCGTTGAGAAAAAAGTTGACGTGATATAAGAAAGCCAGTGGCATTGTTTGGAATCAGCACGCCAACATTAGCCTAGATCAAGTGCAAAATCTAAGTCAACAAATTTTTCATTCAAAATTGTTGGCCAGTGTTGTTGAAAAAAAAACGTTGAGCATGAGAGAATATAAAAAAAAACGTTAAGACTTTGATCAGAGCGTTTTGAAGTAGCTGCCCAAGAATGGGCGTGTCACAGACCATAGAACGGCGAGAAGACTATAGTCATCACATAACCACGGTTCTTGATTGGCTGATCGGCTATTCTTCATCGATCACGACAGCGCGCAGCTTGCTGATTTGATTAGGTGTTCAAGGAGTCTGCTACCAGCGGGAATTCTGAAAGCGCATTGTTGGTAGGTTGGCAGATGATGATTTAAAATGAATTCAGGACATGTTGAGGTACGAAATACATGATCAACGAACTCCTTGTTTCAGAAGAGATCCATCATCAGTGAATACAAATACAAAGCTTAACAATTACACTATACGTTGTGTGATCTGATTGGGCAGTATTTTTCAAGATTTTCCAAATTTTAGACAACCCTAATACACAATATACATTATACACAATACGCATACATAATTCAAGTAATGTTTAAGATACATAAAAGGAGTTAGATATGTACTCTTATAGAGTGCTGTTAATAAACAAAAGTTTCACGAAGTTAATAATTTTATTACATTGCCATTAAGACATGAAATTGTAAATTTATTTCAAATTCAAGTTTACACTGTTAGAGTGACGGTTGTGCCTGCATACCATTTGCGAGTTTTTCAGTAGCTCGGCTCTCATTCCAATATATTCCGAGCCTTCGGTTAAGTATACTCATTGGGCTGAATCCGCCTTCACACGGTCATGTTATTAACAACGGAATAATTCGTCGAACAAAATTTGACATAGTAAGCTGAGTTGAGTAGGCTACATCGAAGCCCAGCGATAAAGGTGAGGCAGACATGAGGAAAGTCTTCCTGTTATAAAAAAAAAGCTGTGGCAGAATAGGGATGTGACGGTTGCCCATATATTTCTAAAATCCAGACGGTTTATACACCCTGATTTCCTTCAATACGGCTAATGTCCTAAATCATTCAAGTACAATGATGTTGTTGTTGTTGTTGTTGACTTGTTGATCTTGGGACATCAGACAGTGAATCAAAACATACTTATAAGGTACAAAGTCATCTGCTTCGCCAAATAGGCTCAACCGTGTGTTATGCGCAGGTTGCCTGTTGCGACTGGTTAGCACGACTCGAATTTATTATTTTATGTAATGAACTGAGCCCCTGTTTCAGATGAATAGGCTACCAATCATTATTTATATACGTTCACTATTGCTAAGGATCAGAGATTTCACGTATATATAGGCTTCGTACATAAGCTAAATTATTAATTGTAAATTTTACCGTTATTTTCTTTTCACGCAGCTTCACCGACGTCAAATCAAGATTTACCTCCTCCCCCAATTGCTCCTCGTCCAGTACAGTTTCCACTTGGAACCAGCAGTACATACCTCGATTCCAGTGACAGCAATTTGACGAATACGCGTAAACCTTGAATACCTATGAATACATTTAGTTCAGAAGGTATTTGACCATCGGGCAAGCCAATCGGCAACTGCTCTACCCCCTATAAGTCTGTGACATAACAATAAGAACAACAATTGGTTATTCAGAGCAGTGGCTGTGTTGGGATGACTCGAGTCATGACTTGACTCGAGTCAGACTCGAGTCACCTTTTTCGTATGTCTGACTTTCGTATGAAATTAACCCTTCATTTAATCAGTGCAAATGTATGCAATTGATATCCAATGTTGGAAACTTCGCTTAATGCTGCCTTTTTGACAACGCGGTTCTATTTAAATTTCTGCAAGGAAAAATTCCGTTAATGACCTCGAACCAGGGTTCTAACCAAGTCACAAGGCTCCGAGTCACAAGTCAATTTCACTTTTATAATTTTGACTCGAGTCAAGTCGAGTCATTTTCAACTCACCACCGAGTCAAGTCCGAATCCAAGTCATCGTTCAGAGGGTCGAGTCCGAGTCATGGTATTATGACTCGAGTCGAGTCCAAATCAATACGCTGACTGCTCAGTTCCCAGCTAAAATCTTGTTAAACTCACTTTTTATAACTCTGTTTGATGATTTTGAATGGTTTGCATTTATAATATTGTGATTTTCCACACTTTTAGCAGGTTCTGATCGCATTCTCACGTGCTAGTACAAATAAACGAAATCCCAATAGGGTGGATACTTTACTATTCTTCGAAATTACGAAAAAATATCGGTCTTGGCCGTCTGCGTCTCGAGTCATATGACTTGGTTCGAGTCATGCGCAATGACTCGAGTCCAAGTCGAGCCAATACACACATTGACTCGAGTCGAGTCGAGTCATTTCCGAGTTTTGAGAAAATGACTCGAGTCAAGTCGAGTGATCAGAAAATCGTGACTCGAGTCTGACTCGAGTCGAGACATAACTCGAGTCATTACAGCCCTGACTCGAACTCGATTGTGTAGTTCGGATCCTCAAAAGGAAACGTGACTTTGCTGTTTGCTATGACCTGTATTATACTGCTGACTATTATCGTTTGATTGGACTGTCGGAATCTAACGAAGTTTGCCTAAAAGTAACCTTAGCTTTCACACATAACTTGTCTGAAACGACATTTAGTCTAGTTTGATGCAGTTTCTTGCATCTCTTGCACCATCGTGGTGTACGCTCAAAGTATACTATTTCTTCCCTATCACGAAACCAGGTAGTAAAACACGTTACGAATTTCTGAATCAATCTGAAATTATATGTTTAATTTCTCTAATTAATGGTCAAGCGTCCAACGTGTTTAATTTTAGAATGGGTCATAAAAAATCCTAATATATGTGGCTGACCAACAGGAAACATGCCATCGCACCAATCCGCGGACTGGTGGTTGAGATCTCATGATTTAGAATAATAAAAATAGCGCATTGCAGCGAAAATCGGAGTATTTCTTGTATTTTTGCTTGCAAATGCCTATGCAGACGGGCAAACATTTTCAACCCCATGCAGTAGCGTCTATACCTGGCCTTACATATATATTCTTTCGAAGCCGTTCTCTATAAAGAAAATACCCAGGATTTTTTTGTTCACCTATGACACAAAAACGTCATTTGATGCTGAACTCTGCCCTGACTACTGAGTGACAACCGCAGCTGATCATGGTTGATTTCGACGGTGTTCCACATAGAGATGACTCTTTAAACGTGGTATATGGTATGCTACTAACGTTCACAAATTTCTTAGTTTGCAACAAGCAGCAAAAAGGTTGGCAACCACTGTATGGAAGGTTGGAACCACCTATATGTTTCGGAGCCCGTGATCGCTTCCGATCTTCAAAGACCACTCACATGTGCACTGTGAATGCAAGGGTGGAAAAATGCTTGTTCGCAAGATTTCCAATATAGCGTAATGTGCAAATGAGTCAATCGGTATTCTCTGGTACAAATGCTTGATTTCACACTCGTTATGGTGAGAGGGAAACACATAAAACAACCCATCCGGAGATATATCTCAGGGATGCAATGGGTACTATTTAGAAATTTCTGGGTCAATCCACAAAAACAGAATCCTCCTCCGCGGAATCTACCTGTAATTGCCTTGTTTTCATCCGTTGCAATGAGTATGAAATCTAAATTGTGTATCAAAAAATCCCGTTTACCTGATTTGTACCTCTACGCCTCTACGCTATGGTGTGAATCTATGAAATACACGATTTCCGTTTACAATATTTGGCCACCGCAAAGTCTCATTTTCATATTAGAATATGCAATTATGACTTCGCCTGAACAATAAACTTCACATAATGGAATTTTCCACATTCGCTCTCCTTTACCAATTTCCGTGACCATGCATCAATTCATTTGACGCTATCTTTGTGACATCGAACGCCGAATTTAGGTTTAATAGGGACCGTAGATCTCCTAATAACGCAATCGTTTAAAAAAAGTTATTTACCACGCAAAACCTGAACACGAACACATGGCGCTGAGTGATGTCTCAATGCTAATTCAAACGCGAATCTATTGTTGCAATACTCTCTTCGACTTCGTCTGTTTCCGAAGTAGTATAGTCAATAATACTGGGCAACAACTTGCTCTACTATACATATGCCCAAATTATACAAAATTATAGAAATTTTCACGAATTTAGCGATATTACTTCTCTATACCACATGGAAAACCACGCTTTTTTCATATAATAAGTTATATATACAAAGGGTCGATTGAATTATTAGGAAAACGGGTACTGGTAATCTAGGCCAGTGGTTCTCAACCTTTTTTAGGGGCGCGCTTTATGATAGTGAAAAATTTCGTCATATCACAAAATCCATCCGGGACGCTAGCAACCCCAACAGATTGTTTGACCGCATGGAAGGTTATGATGACCATGAGAGAATTCAAAAAATATTAAATTCGGGGTATATACAGAGAAACATGCGTGAATTGGAGGTAAATCGCGCAAAGCGCGAAAAATTTTTTCAGTTGGCCGCTTCTTCGCGCCCCTCTTCAGATGCTTTCACGCCCCCCAAGGGGGTCTCTCTTCCCAGGTTAGAAACCACTGGTCTAATTGTATGTATTGTATGGGCTATTTTCGGGCATCAAATCCAGGCTTTTGTTATTACAACCATCGCGCGAGACCTACGGGGGTATGGCATTTGATTCGAGATCGATGTAGCCTACACATCCCGGATTAAAAGGGCATCACTGAAAGTTGTACAGTACAGTACCTTTTCGACATGCAGTGTGCTGTAGGATACAACACCTAGATCAAAACATTTTTCAATACCTGGTTTAGAATAGCCCAGCTATCGGTATGAGTATCAGTTTAATAATATTTTCATCATTTCAAAACGCGACACCACTGCCCTACAATGAAAATTGAAAAGATAGGACGGTGTCGAAACGACTTGAAGTTGCTAGCGTGACGGAAGTGTCATAACATGAAATTGGCAACCCAAACGTACGCCAAATTACTTTTACATGAATTAAAACAAACCACTGCATTCATGGAAACATTTTCTGACGATATTTTGCGATGATCGCAGCGAAAACATCATTTGACAGATTTTGCCGAATGTTAGTTTGCAATGAGAACTATTGTTGAAGAACTGATTGGTGGTGCAGAACTGGAACACGGCCTTTAACAGTAAATTCATATCTATTAACTCGAAGAATTTTTCGCGTGCCTCTTATCAAGAGCAACCGGCACGATAAAGGATACAGAACAGAGTTGGATTCAAAACCAAATGGCGAATTGTGACGCAATAATTAGGATTTATAAATAACATGAATTGAAATTCAACCATAGCAACTAGGCAGCGTATATAGCAACATGCAACATGCAACTTGAAAAAGTAGTACGCGTTAGGAATAACATGCAAATACAATGAGACAATGCAGCAACACAGAAGAAAAATTGAACAAAAACACGGACAACAAATTCAATAGATCAATCCCTTAAATTCACTGTAGATAAAGAACAAAACAGTTCCCTACAAGTTCTTGATGTATAGGTAAAAAAACGGGTCATCTATTCGCCACTTGGTTTTGAATTCATCTCTGTTCTGTATCCTTTATCGTGCCGGCTGCTCTAGATAAGAGACATGCGAAAAGTATTTCGAGTCCATAAATATGAATTTACTGTTAAAAGAAGTATTGTTCTACTTCATAATCATATGTCTTACTAGCCTACACCATGTACTACGAGGCAATTTTTCTTTACCCCCCTCCATTTCGCCCGCGGAGCGTTTCCGCCTCCTTCAAAATCCAAATCAGCCCTTGGGAGGCGCTGCTGGAGGCATGGTTAAGAACCACTGGTTTAAATCAATCAAATAAAGCAGTGCATATGTTTATTTGGAGTCAATTGATTTACTTCTGACTGTTTGTGGTTTTTGAAACGTTTTATACAGTTAACACAAAATATTTAAAGTAGTACGTTAGTGTGGGTATGAGATAATGTGGTGGGTCCCTAACCCAAAAACTTGACTTGATCGAGAAAAACTGAAGTTATGTTTGAATTCAGCGCCCAAAAGTTAGTCATAATCAATTGTCTGATCAAAGTCAACAATAATTGTGTTTACCAGTATAATCAGTGTACTTTTCGTGCTGGTGGATGCAGCTAAATGTCCTATCAGGAGCAAAAGTGTCCTAATTTAAACCCATTATTGCTGGGCTGCTCTGAGAATCTTCGCAGACCAGAATGAATTTGTATCGATGTAGCACTTGAAGATCAGGCCTTGCTCTGCTACTTTGCAGGAAATATATTTTTCAGACCGAATACAAAAAAGTGGTGGAAGATAGCGAAACTAGATATAATCAACCGCTGCAGCGTGATATTTCCAGCGGAATAGGTTAAAAATCAGTATATTTCTGACGGTTCAATATTTTTCTTGATTTTCTGTTTAGCGTCCTTCCGGGATGTAAAAAGGATTCATCGAATGAGAGGAAAGTAGAATTCAAATAATTTGGTGTCAAACGTTACGAATTCTGTAAAATTCCGAAATTTCACTGAAACGCTCAGCTCAAATGCATAGGAAACAATTATTGTCGAACATAAATCTCTTAATTATCGCTGTTCGCAAATTGAAACGAAAGCAAACGCAACGATCGCGTCGTTCCATGCCTATGCCCATCCATCCAATCGACACATGCATAGATTCGTTGAATGAACGTATCGGCGTGAATCGATGCCATTGAATCTTAACAGTTCTCGGTTTTGATTATGTTATGAACAAAGATATCCGTTTATATGAGTTCAACATTCAAAATGCAGAAAAAATAGATTTCCTAATTTTTCAGAATCGCGCGACGAAAGCTCATCTTCTCCACCTCGCTCACCCCTTCCGGAAGATTCCAACGCGACAACGGTAAGAATACAAATTATAGCTTCACTTGCTCGAAGTGAAACTTGTAAATTTTATGGCCGACTCCTTATGAGCAGCGACTATTTATGGATGGGCAAACTTTTCAGCTCTCGGGCTGCACTTTAAAAAATTGAGTTTATTAGCCCAAACCCACTTTTTCTGATTAATGATATACTGACTGAGGAAATATATAGATCATATGGATGCACATATTTAAAACAAGCCAAACATTGAAGGTATGATAACGTACGCACGTCAGAAACATTGGCAAGATTTGAGCATCAATAACGAATTCGTTAAAATTATGGGAGAAAGTCGGTTGTGCCGATTTTTAGAAGAGAATGTAAAGTTGAATCTGTGAGGAACGATCTGTTCTTAGATTCTACTTATGGTTCACAGCATCATGTAGCTTTAAGTATGCATCTATAATATGTACGTAATATACCTTTAAAATAGTTCTACACATATCGAGGTCGATTCTTTGTTGAAGATTACCCGAAGTATGCGATATCTGTATGGATGCGATAAAGGATGCAATAGTATATACAAAGGGTTCTCCAACTTGGGGCGTGAAAGCATCTGCAGGGGGGTAGAAAGCTGTGGTCAACTGAATAATTTTTTCGCGCTTCACGCGATTTACCTCCAATGCATAGTTATTCATCTGTGGATAGTCTGAATTTCATACTTAAGAATTCTATCATCAACAGTCATAACCTTCCGTGTTATCTAGGGATACCATACGTCCTCTTTTAAGAGGATTTGTCGTCTTTTTTGACTATTTTGAAAATGTCCTCTGAGAATTCTGGTAAAATGTACATGGAAATTGATAGAGATAAAAAAAAAATCAGCGGCCAAGTAACGGTCCGACGAAGTTTTCGGGACGTGAGCCTGAAAAATAACTTATTTTTTAATCAAATCGGGAAAAATTTACCATGTTTTTTTTGTTGTATTACCCCAGTATTGTAAGTCTGAAATTTTTTAAAAGTGTCCTCGTTTCGGATTTCCAAAATATGGTAACCCTAGTGTTTTAACACTATCCGTTGGGATTGCATGCATTCTGGTTACATTTTTGGATATGACGATCAGGGGGCGTGAAATTTTTCACGATCATAAAGGGGGCGTGTCTAAAAACGTTTGAGAAACACTGGTTGGCCTATATCAGTGGTCGGTAACCTATGGCTCGCGAGCCATATATGGCTCTTTTGAGTATAAGAAGTGGCTCTTTTCCAAATATTTATTTTTGTACTGAATTGATCAATATTGAAGCGACTTGGGAGTACAGGTTCTGTATCCTGGTGCGGTGGCAGCGATGCGATTCGAACTCACGCCATCGAAATCGATGTGACTCAAACCTCCTCGCGATGTATCCTAATAGAAATCTTGAATTGTGGGATACGTTGAATCAAAGAGCATATAGCATAGCAGACATGGCGATGCCCATTTCAAAACGCAGTTTTCAAATACCCATTGTCTTCCTGATCTACGGCGCGAAATGAACTGTTGTGGATGTCACGTTCACAATTACAAACTAGAATTACAAACAACGCCATAGCTATCCACGTTCTCCACGTTATGTGTAGTAGCCTACTGGCGATAAAATGTGTGCGTGTAGCCGTAGCGTAACGTTATGTTACCGCCGAAAACTTCGAGAATTGAGAAGTCGATGAGAATTGGGAAATCGATAAGTATTTGGATTTTCGAAATCAGTGTGACGGTCTCATTCGATTAATATCAGTTGAAAAATTCTAAGCTACTTACGATGAATAACGTTATCATTGGTGAGACTTGGCGCGTCTGCGTCTTACCTCTCGTTTCGACCTTTGTTTTCGACCAGTTTTTACAGAGAAAATATGACGCACACGAGGGATCCCATGCAGTGAGTTTGAATAAGTGCTACCATGACGTCACGAATTTACAATTGTGACATACCAGTTGATTGGCATATATGGCTCTTAGGGAGTTGAGATGGAAAAAATAGGGCCAATATGGCTCTTTGGACAAAAAAGGTTCCCGACCACTGGCCTATATACTGTATACTATATCAGTGGTTCTCAACCTTTTTCACCTCGCGGACCGGTAAAATTTCAGAAGATATTTGGCGGACCGGCGGACCTTAAAAATTGAAATCAACCCCAAATGTAATGTATGCAGCCTTTTTTTGCTATTCACGGCCGCATTTCGATTACTTATACGGCCTACGGCCATATTCCAGGACATAGTAGCAGTGGACTAACTTGACATCAAATACCCATGTTAAACTGTCCATGTCCATTTCTTGTGAACTCCGGACTAATCTCTTTATGCATATCGTCTTACTATATGCATCGAAATCAGCACATAGTGGTCATGTTATGAATAATGACTGGGACCGGTGATGGTAGTGCGAAGCGCGAAAATTTTTCTTATTCACAAATGAATGTCGCCAAAATATTCGTAGTTTCACATCTTACTATTAAATATTTATCCTTTCTTAACCAAAGTGATTCAACCAAAATTTATCGGTAGAGTTGGTAGTGAAAGTGATGTCGAAAATTTAGAACATATGATGATGAATCTTCGGGTGGGCCAATTTTTAGTATAGTCACTTTGGGGCGTGTTGTAGTATAGTCACTTTGGGGCGTGTTGTTATTTCTTGACCTCCAATCAGGTTGTCGGTATAGTGGACATATGTTGGAATCTCCACAACGTACCAGAAACATTTTTTTTCGTAAGGAGTGCACGATTCGAAATTGTTATTTCCACATGGTGTGCATCATTTTCCTCCACTGTTCTCATTTGTGTGGGGCTCGGATTGTGAAGGGCGCTAGCTACGACTATATTAAAATCGAAAAATGTAGTCGCATTGAATCGCGCCTATCGCGAAGAAAATTTCAAGGTTAAGCAAAATATCTCAAATTCGGGAGTCAATTCATTAACTAAATTTTCATGTCCACGGTCGCACAAATTTCCTTTTACGGCCGCAGGTTGGCCATCCCTGTACTAGAGAGTGAAATTGCGAGGGTTTTGTTCGTAATAAAATATGTTTATGATGGTATTCATTTGATTTTACCGTACTGTCTGCTGAGTGCTGAGTGAAATTGACTTGCCCAGATAAACATAGGCAAATTTCGCGCCGAAGGGCGTGGATTAAAACCGACCACGCCAACTGGAATAATATTCTTCTCTTCGACAACATCCAGAGATCAAGCGTTTTGTAGTAGGACCAAGCACATTTTCGAGCTACCTTGCTCATTTCCCACCACTGCCATACGTAGCCTACTACGAGTACAATGCACCGCACGAACACACCTGATTACAGCGATACCTGGCCATCCATAAAATTAATGAATCGAGAACGAATGAGCGTACGGATTGTGCGGTTGGCGAGTCAGCTTGTACTTAGCGAGTCGTTAACATGTCGTTACCGGGGACAGCTTGGACTTTAAGTGAAATCGAACATGTTTCTGGACCTAACATTACCGCACGAAGTTCTGCATCGGTTTAAAATTTCACCTTTTATTATTTTACCAATGGACAAGCCTTCAACTTCTTGCATCTTGAAATTAAGGTATAAGATCTTACTATACATCGCGGACCGGCAGAAAAGTCGTCGCGAACCGGCGGTTGAGAACCACTGTATTATATAGTATATAGCAGGGTTGTAATGACTCGACTCGAGTCAGACTCGAGTCACGATTTTCGGATGACTCGACTCGACTCGAGTCATTTTCTCAAAATACGGAAATGACTCGACTCGACTCGAGTCAATCTGTGTATTGACTCGACTTGGACTCGAGTCATTGCGCATGACTCGAAACAAGTCATTGACTCGAGATTCAGACGACCAAGACCTACATTTCATTGTAATTTCGAAGCCAACACATTATTGGGATTTCGTTTGTTGGTACTGCTGCTTGAAAATGCGACCACAAACTGCTAAAAGTGAGGAAAATTGATATATTATAAATGCGAACCATTCAATATCACCAAACAGAGTTAAAAAAAGTGGGTTTAGGAAGACTTTAACTGGAATCTGAGCAGTCAACACAATGACTTGGACTCGGACTCGAGTCATTATACCATGACTCGGACTCGATCCTCTATTCGCTGACTTGGACTCGGACTTGACTCGGTGGGAATTGAAAATGACTCGACTTGACTCGAGTCAAAAATATAGAAGTGAGATTGACTTGTGACTCGGAGCCTTGTGACTTGGTTACAACGCTGGTATATAGCACTGTGTCAGAACGTATATGTAATATTGCGCACAAAATATGGTTCTAAACAAGAATGGCTTATATATATATTTCTATATATTTACGTGACCCTAATATTCATCTCCGTATGTCACAGGATCCAATTACGGAAATCAGCGCCCTCTAACTACTCAACTATCTCCTGCGGAGCAACGGTAATATTACATTGGGTGTCTTTAAAATGTCTGAAATGGACATTATAATTATTAGAAGAATAAATTGGTATTGTCGAACCTTTGTTCGTATTAATTCATAAAATAGTATTTTATTAACCAGAGCCGAAGAACTGATTTCTATTCAACGGCGTGGTAAAATTGGAAAATAATTTATTAATGCTTCCTGATGATAAGGTATTCCGTTTGATAGTTGAAATATTAAAAGTATCCATTCCCAATCTGACCCTTATTTTTCGTAACATAAGCCTGCTATATACAAATATATACTGTAATTCAAATATTTGGGATGATTTTCTTATGTATACCTTGGTGTAGGCAACCTGTGAAATGTGCGATTGAAGTGGGCACCGCTCCACGGAACACAGGTGGCCGACCACTGTATCAGTCAATATTGTTGAACCAGCATGTCGAATATTGTTTTAAATCTAGATTAATTCTAAATAAACATTGTTTCTAATTTCGACCATTTTAGTCGTTATTTTCGACGTTTGAATTTTCCTTTTCTCCTTTTTGGTGCCATGGCCAATATGAGTTTTACCGACGTTACCGGTACGATCGTATTTTCGTAGGATGTTATAGAGGAGGGGTGGTCACACCTGCTGCACGCGGGAGCCACATATCGAAAATCTTATTTTGAAAAAAGACATAACACACAAATTCCTGGCTGCAAGGTGTTTGAAATCATGTTCACATGACGTCAAAGCACTAGGGAGCAGTTCCAGTTGAGTATTTTAGGATCGACTCCGACTCCACACATTTTCAATGGACCGACTCCGACTCCTGAGTCTTTAAGCGTCCGACTCCGACTCCGTCCCCGACTCGAACAGTATCACCAATATACTTCGAAAATGATAGGCCACAGTGACGGTTAAATGACGATCATGTAACCGTTAAGCATATGCAAAAATATGATTAACGATGGCAGGCAAAATTGATTCATTGTGGCACAGCTCAAGTTATTCACTATGCAATTAACATGAAAGATTGCCTTTTCAAATATCTTCCCATTTTCATATTTTATAAGTTTTATAACACAGACTCTCTAATAACATAATATGTATGAACCATACCTACGCATCAATCACGCCATATATCCCATCCTGTATAATTACCATGTGGTTAAAACAATCGAAATTTTGCTCTTGTGTATGAGTCAGCAACTAATACAGAGATGCAACTTACTAATTTTCTCATCACACACTGAACCGATTACAAGCACACACACTCTCAACTCACTACTAATAGACATTGGTCGTAAACGAAATTTAGGAAGTAGTCAAATAGCATATGTCTAGTCTATATACACTTAGCCAAGTATTCAAGGATTTGCAGTCCTTCTCAATCATTTGTTCGACCCAAGCAGCTAAGCTACACTACAATTATTTTTAATTTTGTCAAGTTGGAATGAGCGTTTGGTTATATTTACATCAGTTTTACAACCAGACGATACATTTACTCCGTCACAATATCATGGTGTAATTCTAAAAATTGCATCAATTTGTGACTGCGTCGCGAAGATTCATATTGCTTCTTTGTTATTTTATGCAACTGAAATGTAATTTGCAAATAATGTCCAATTTTATCTGTATCAGGGGTGGCCCACCTTTACGATAAAAGGGTCACGTGAGATTTACGAACCATTGCGCTGGCAACTTCAAGGTTGATAACCTTTTCTTTAGTCGTCCGATAGGAACGAACCAAGTTAGGTAAGATTAAAAACAAGACTTATATTACTACGCTTTAAAATTGATAATAATTGTGTCATGAAAAATCCTTGTGCAACTGTACAGCGTGCAGTCATGCCCTGGTCGCGCGAAGCACGAAATATTTTTCAAAGGTAATGGATGAACTCGATCTATAAATATATTACTTGCATATGTTGGGGGTCGCTTCTGTACAGCAATGGCCTCATTTGGCAAGGACAGGATTATTTGTCGTTTAGAGATAAGCGCATAAGCGAAGTCGCATGTTGGACGACACGTTATCTTCTAATTGGGAGTATAGTTAGACTCAATTCTGTAAATTCGCGTATTTATAATTTCCAGGAGAAGGTTCCAATACTGGATGCATGAAATGTTACTATAAATCATACAAAGTGCAAAGTTTCAAGTCAAAAAAATTTGCCTCTGAATATTCTATTTTATGATCATGGTCATATACGAAGGACGAAGGTATGCGATGAATGTGGCTTGCCGTTTGCCCCTGGTTACGCCAACGCGTCGAAACTGGTGTTTTAGTCATCATCAAATTTCGCGGTCAGGCTTATCAGATTTTGGTTGGCGTTGCAATTTGCCTGTTGTTATAACTAATCTCGAGAATAACCTCGCAGGCCACACAAAACCTTCTCAAGGGTCACATTTGTCGTGTGGGTCGTGGTTTGGCTGGCCTGATCTGTATCGTTAGTAATAATAATGATTTATTGTACCTAAAAATCATATTACAGTTATTATTAGTAATTTAAAAGATAAACTGAAAGCAATTGTTTTCATGATAAAAAAGTTGGAGACGGAGTCGAAGTCAAAGTCATCTGCACAAACTCTGACTCCGTTCAGTATTTTTTACACGACTCCGACTCCGAATCCGACTACAGCCAGTACAGTTATTGCGACTCCGACTACATCAAGCGAAAATCAGCCAAACTCCGACTCCACCGACTCCGACTCCAAAGCCCTGACCATGCCCAATTGTTGCTGGTGAAACTCGATTCGAGAGTTCTATTGCAAAGTTATGCCAAACAAGAACTCTTGAGTGAACTTTCCCTTTTCCCATGTGCATTGTGCAATAGGGCTGTTTAAAAATACCTTTTTCCCGGATTTCAGCCATTCACTAATTAGATTGTCCGATTACCCTAAAAAACGCTACACACGAAATTTGGTTCAATTCTAACGAGTATCAGACACCGCAGATGCAATTAAATTTTTTAATGTTTCAGAAAAAAAAAATTTATTCGTCTCATTTGGTGATTAGGTCAACGATTTTTTGGTTGATAGGTTGGGACCTACTGTATACATCTTATTGTGTTTTTACTAGCCCTTGCTTCGAGTCACCTGTAGTATTAGCTGGATGCTCCACTGCTGTTAGAACAGATTATCTGCTTCTGTGTAATAAAATTAGTTCGATTGAAGATAAATCTCAAGCCTCGTCGAATCAGGTCAAGATAGACCGTTCATCAAATACTTAACTTCGGAGGCGTCTCGCGTAAATATGTTTATCGAAATAACCCCAAACGAGTATCGCTCTTTATAACAGCTACATTTAAAACTGTCAGGTGACGAATTTCCAGAAGATGAGAAAAAGTGCGCTGATAATAACGACGGAATCTACGACGATATAGTCCGTAATTGAAGTCAAATATTATTCACTGCAAGCAATGATTCCCCGTAGCCCGTTGGGGTTCGAAGCAACGACGCAAGAAGAACGAGTGGCACTTGGATATTATACGCTAATTATTGAAGAATGCGTATTAGCAGTTACCCTTGTTTTATGTTCATGACGGGTTGGTTTTGCTCAATGGCGTCATTGCGCAGCCTAGATGGAAGAACTAACAATTGTAGGACCACGTTTTCACATGATCATTTTAGAACAGCGGCAACAAAAAGTTATTAGTCAATTTATTGAGTGATTGTTCATGTTATAGCTGAACTTACAAGAATATTCTAATTCATGCATTCAACACGTAAGCTAGAAATATATTGCGTTTAATTCCTATCATGACATTAGTATTTGCTTCCGTCAGCTTTTGTAGGCAGCGACAGGACAATAGTTAGTATGATCGGTCGTGGCCTGCCTGGGGCTCTTATGGGCGCGGTAGCATGCTATCGCGAAACTCGTGGTAGCATGGTGGCCCTTTAAGACGTCCCCGATCGGTGGCATGATAGCGCTCCGGAGATATAGGGGGATCGCTCATGAGGTGACCCTCTAAGGCAGTGGTTCCCAAACCGTGGGGAATTCCCCACTGGTTGGGAATTCAATGGTTTCTGGTGGGAAATAGACGCATTTCTTCAAAATTATACACAGGACAGTCTACATATTCACGGAGACACATGCGCAATCACCGTTACCAGTTAACTGCTCTGGAATGTAGGCTATGTATCGAAAATTATATTGCGTGTTGTTCACAAAACCTCATTTTTAACTCTGTCCATTGATGGCGTCACAAATGCATCCAGCACGACTAGTTGGACGTGGAATAATGCTTTCGCGAACTTTTGAGCGTTACTGGTATCGGTTTTCAATACGTTTTATGTTGCAGTTATAGGCGATTATCCTGGGTACTGGTGTGGTTGTGTGTCTTGTGAGTCGAACCAGCAAAAAGCTGCTCTGTGATGACAAAAGTGCTGGGTGGTGGGGAACAGGACCGTAACTGCCGCACCATAGTACGGTGGGGGCGAGCTCGAAGGGGCCCAAAATTATTTCGTGAAATACCAAAAATGATAGAGTATTTTTTTGAGAATTTATGCCTCTTTTTCGATTTAATATTGCCGAATATCTTGAATATTAGGTACCGTTCCCCCATAAAAATACGTAGAATTTATAGAAAACGAGACTTCGGCGTCGGCCATTACTGCGCCACGACGCACCAAGACATATGAAGTTATAGGCAATGTAACATGCGACTCCGAGAAGTGTGCCAGAACGATCAGCAGCGAGAAGACCTTGGCCAAGAAGGAATGCCCTTGTGGTGACCGAGAACTTCGATATATATACATTATACAATATACTATACATAAATGTTTAATTGTCTATAGGAGGATAAATGGATGGCGCCGAATGTTCCTGTCCTGGTGATTTTAACCACACGGGACAAATGCCATCTCACAGGGAAAAAGTTATTTGCCTGTAAAGCAATACCAATTTGAAATCGTGCGTGCCTTTTAGTTTTGATGATTTCCATATCTTTTAACATAGCAGATATAGAAGGTCACGAAATAGCATAATGTAACGAAGTCAATATACCAACGGGTCCGCCCGAAGATGTTTAATTCTTATTTAGGGGTCTTACCTTTTCCAACACACCTCACTCAGCTCTACCGGTAAATCTGATTATGTGAGCAGAGAAGGGATAAAACATTGATAGCAAAATATATGCAATTCCGATCATATTGACTGATTCAAACATGAATTATATAAAATTTTGCGCTTCGCGCGTTTAGTCGGAAAAAAGCGACGCACTAAACAGTAGACCCAATGTAGCCGATCAGTAGCGGGGGGAAAGCGTACAGCCTCAGGGGGCTGAGGGGATGTTACGGTTCTGGTGGGGAATGAAGGCTCGGAATAAATCAGAAGTGGGGAATGAAGACAAAAAGGTTGGGAACCACTGCTCTAAGCTGTTGGTGCAGCGGCATGATAACGTGAAAACTGGGGGTGGCATGCTAAAGTTTTGAGGTATAGGTGCGGCGGCATGTTAACGTTTCAGTTATAGGCTGTGGTGATGACCTGACACAGATTGCTATGTGGGAGTGAACTAACGTTCTGGGCCAGTGGTTCCCAACTCGGGCGATTTGGCGGTCTAGGGGGGGGGCGAAAATGACGAAGGGGGCGATAGGGGGGCGAAATGGACAAAGGGGTGATGGGAGGCGAAGAAGGCGATAGGGGGGCGACGACGCGTCAAAACAGCTGACTTTTTTTAGTCAACCCGCCGGTGATTATAATTGTTTGCATGCCCAACTTTCGGTACACAAAATTTTTTTTGGGGGGGATGATGGGTGTTGAGCTTGAAAGGGGGCGATGGGTCGAAAAAGGTTGGGAACCTCTGGTATAGGCTGTGGCGGTGAGGTGGTGTTGTGCTTATCGCATATTATTCTATATGAGCGATTCGAGTTAATCCTAACGTTTACGGTGAGTGTGACACCAATATATCGTTATTCTTATGCATGCGGTCGCATGCGAACGTGTATTCAAATAGGTGTGCAATAGTTTGCTAAATCTTTCGTAATTTGGTGTTACAGAGGCAGAAATCACTCGCAAGGCAATATTTCGGTGATTTGTTTACCACAGAACCGTCGTAGACGGTGATTCGGAACCAACAGTAGGTGCGCTCGCCAACTAACACTTATTCGAATAGGTGTGAAATAGTTTGCAAATCCCGCGATCGCTGACAAGAAAACATCTCAGACGTAGCAATCTCTCAAGACTTGATGTTAAAGACATACCGATCGCTCGCAAGGTAATATTTTGGTAATTAGTTGTCACAGAACTTGATTTCACTGGAAAGATTTAATAAGAATCATAAATATAATAAGTAACGAATTAGTTCGTTGTGAGCCTTATTCCTTTTTTCGATCAAAATCACGGAACCGACGATTGGTCCTAATGACGAGTAACGAAGACATCAGAGAATTGGTTTTCGAGGTGACAAATTAACGAAGTGTTGCCTGTTCTTACTCTAATCCAGAGGTATCAAACACGCGGCCCGAGAAGGCATTTTAAAATTTCAAGTATTTGACATTATATTTAAGTGTTATAAGTCTTTTTTAGATTTAAGAACTGAAAGCTCACTCAAAAACTACTACAAAAACCGGAAATCTAAACAAACTTCACCATCTCTTCACTTCTAAAATCTACCATGCGTTGGAAGATCTCTATTACGTCACATTTCAGGTTCATTATGATAAAACATGACCCGTTGATGATTCGTGACTGAAAATTGTGATTTTGTTTGGTGCGACCTTTCGATTTTGGATTGACTGGGTGATAAAGTAAATATGGCTCAAGTTGAGTCGGGTCAAAAGTTGAAATCAGAAAAGGACTTGCGTCTCGGAATAGTAGATGATGTACAGATCATGGTTTTTCGAACCCAATCCTGTTCAATGAAATAGAATCCTAATCCATTCCGGATCCTGTATTCGTCTCAAATGTAAAAAACATCCATGTCTAAAAATGTCCTGCACGATGTTGAGCATAAACTTACCCTGACGTGGAAGTTTTTCTAATTACTCCTTAGCAATGCATTGAAGTTTGCTATCAGGGATTTTTTACGCCTGCTGAGTCTAGGTTTATACAAAATATAGAAGTAAACAACATAAAGTCACTTTTATGAACGAGAAATGTAGAATCTTGTCCTGATCCGGATCCAGCTGTCGTGCAAAAATTTGAATCCGGATCTGAAAAACTAGCCGGATTTCTGTCCGGTTAGAATAAAAAATCCTGTTTCGGTCATCTCTAATGTTCATATGTCCACGGACGAGAGAAACAGATAAACTATTTTTCCGCAATTTCGAATGCATTTGGCTGAGACGGGCATCAATGTTCAGATAAGACGGATATTGAAGACATGGTGCCATGTAACGGGTTAAGCAGCTGCGGCAGCTGGAGCATGAAGGTCCTGTTGAAATTTCAATAAATTGCAGCTCCATTACGGTGGCGTTCTGAAGGAAATGGCTGCGTCCAAAAATTTTTACTCGTTTTGCCATTCAATTTGAGACCACATCATTTTAGAGTGCAGTGCCACTTTAAGCTTAAGCTGTCTCTTAGCGCCGATTATTCGAAATTTCGTGACAGTGAAGTCATATTTTGTGACACGATTGTTGACATACATTGTTTTTTCCAATTCTCTACTAGTTGCTGATGATTAGCCTTCGAGTGTGAGCTAATAATATTCGGGTTCATTTCAATGTGAATATACTATATAATTTAGGCTTACCATACGTCCTCTTTTAAGAGGATTTGTCCTCTTTTTTGACTTTTTTGAAAGTGTCCTCGGAGGACGCCCTTTTGTCCTCTTTTTTGAGATTTTGTCCTCTTTTTTGAAAATTTAGGTCTGATATGCCGCAAATTAGCACAGAAGTGACGGTCCGGCGGATATTTCGGAGTGAAAAACGGTGAATTTAGCTCTGAGCGAAAAGATGACCTTTTTTTTTTTAGTCATCCACCTGGCAATGTAGAGTAAAAAACGGTATTTTGAGATCTGAGCGGAAGTGATGACCTTTTTTTTTTTAGTCAACCGACCGCAAAGTGGGAAAAATTCACCGGTTTTTGAGAATTCTACTCCGGTTTTTGTATCTTGCAAATTTCTGAAAAAGTGTCCTCTTTTTGCATTTTCAAAATATGGTAAGCCTAATATAATTGTATATGGAAGTTCTATACCTCCAAAGAGCTCTCGAATAGAAGTTGTTAAATAAGTATCGCAGGCACCATTATTGACTGCTCTGAAAACGGCCCTATTGTGTAAAGCAGGGCTACTCAACTGGGGGACCGAGGTCCGCACGCGGAGCCTTTCGGCGTTATCGCGGTCTCCGTTCTTACTTAGTTTTGATAAAAACCAAATCTATTATACGCCATTTCAGCTGTGAGTCAGCGTTTTCGACAATGAACTTTATAGGGAATAGATTTCGCCTCTGTATCAACACTGACCAGGCCAGTGATAACCGTCACCATTGCCTTCTACGCACTCTCACGACTTTCCAATCAATATTTGAAGAAGTGGCAAGAAATAAATGATATATAAATTCTTGCTGCAGCTGTGACTAACAGATTCACTTATTGCTCTTGGTAATACCGATTTACTGGAAGATAGCTATACCGTATTATACATTTGCATGATTGTAACTTATTTCATGAGCGTCATAATGGACCTCTTATCAATTCTTACAGTTATAAAGCTGGATATTGGCTAAGCTTAGATGGGTAGCCCGGACTTTGATAATATATAGCTACATCTGATCGCTTTGAGAATGTTCTGGTTGGTGTGAACGCGATCATTTTGTAACGCACGTGACGTCATATTGTTAATTCCAACCCTACATTTCCGTAAAGTCATATATTATTATAGACCAGAGGTCTCAAACTCAAATGTGCTCGCGGGCCAATTGCTTAGTTTGGATGACGCCGCGGGCCGCACCACCAATAACAGGGATATTCAACGCAGAATTTCCAAGTAGGCCTTATTTGACGGGAGCTTGAAGACAGACATTCCAGAAACATCATGAATATGTAATTTACTATTGTACTATTCACGCTTGACACGGAAAAAATCATATTCTCAAATATTTGAATAAAATTGATTTTGTGCCGGGCATTATGTGTTCAAATAATGAGTTATAGACACCATGCGAGAGGATGCATCATGACCAATGTTTCCCCCAAGCTGTGCACGTGCGCAAATGCGCAGAGCTGACCAGGTCTCTGCGCACAAAAAATCTAGGTTGTGCACAAAAAAATTCGAAGTGATGACATTTTTTTAGTCGTTTTAGTGTTGTCCAAGGGTCTGCGCAGTGAGTTAGCGAGTCTGGGCAGATGCGTCAAAAATTAGAGGGAGCATTGCTCATGACATCGTCAAACTGTCGGGTTATAATATTGCAGCCAGTGCACCTTTGACGTGCCACAATTTTATGTACAATATTTTAAAATCTATACTGAAGATTGATCTGATATCAGAGCATTTGAGCGGTGTAGCATAATCCGGGTTACGATATAGCCGTGATAAGTAGGCTATTGTTACTATGTAATTGCCAAAGTCAAATTAAATAAGCGTCAGATTTTGCCTTCGATTATTATTGGAACATATCAATAACACCTTGAATATAATTATTATTGAGCCACAGTAATAGCATTGTTTCTTAACCTTAGCGATCGTACCTATCGTGCTTCCAATAAGATTTCTCGTAGCCCCTGTTCATTTTCAACACAATTTCTGATTGTACCTATATATTAAAAATGGAAAGCCCATACACATAAAATCACGGAGTAGCGCGGAGACCATTTTCCAGTTGAGTAAATTGGTCAAAAATATTCCCAAGCATAGGCCTAATTCCACAATGCATATCGTAGGCTACCCCATGATGTGGTGCTCCGTATCCCGGAGGGGTCTACAGACCCTGGTTAAGAATAGAAATGTCCAATCGCCCATGAATTCATTGGTGTTACAGCTGTGGAGCGTACCTTACTCGCAACCGATAATAATATGGATAAAGAGATCGGACAACACCCAGCATTTAACCAATCATACGCCACGGGGTCACATAATGCCAATGGTTGCCATACTGACCTGATTAGATAGCTACCCTACGCAACGCAAGCTACCACCTTTTGATATATGACTATTCCCCGTGACAGTTTCATAGATTGTTACGTCCGTAGGATTGCAAAGTCACCGTTCCGCGTCGCAAGTCCTTCACCGAATTTAACGTTTGACTCGACTCAACTCGATTCATTTATATTTAGTCACCCCGTCAATCCGAAATCGAGTAATTTTACGAAAGATTGCACAAAACCAAATCACAATATTTTCAGTCACGAATCATCAACGGGTCATGTTTTATCATCATGGACTAGAAATGTGACGTAAAACTGATCTTCCACCGCATGGTAGCTTTTAAAAGTGATGTGATAGTGTAGTTTGTTGAGATTTCAGTGTTTTATAGTAGTTTTAGGTTGAACTTCAAGTTCTTATATCTAAAAAAGAGATGTGTGGCACTGTAATATATTGTCGAATACTTGAAATTCCAAAATGCCGTGGCGGGCCGCACAAAATGCTCTCGCGGGCCGCATGCGGCCCGCGGGCCGCGTGTTTGAGACCTCTGTTATAGACGATACCTATAGCAACGACTTACGCCACATTATGTCACAATGCTGTGATAGCCTTCATGCTTTCTTATTAAATGTCGCCGAATGTGTATCTGGAAAAGACAAATGCTGTAATAATCCCATGAAATCAATATCATTCGCCGCTTTGCCAATGATTTGGACATGGACTTGCAACGAAATATAAGTTGACGGTCTAGGCAAGACCGAACAATGCATCCTCAAGGCGCGGTCACGCTGTTGCTATACATTGATATTGATCAGAGCAACTTGCGACAAATAAACATATCACCCGAAAAAAGAAACTATACATGTATACAGTAGATCATCAATCAGGTTTATTATTATTTTCATCGTTTCATAACATCACAAGTCTGCGATACAATGAGAAGATAGGAAGGTTTCGAAACGACTTGGAGTAGCCATTAAGATCATTCACCCACCTTAGCCTAGGCGAAGTAAATAATAGGCATGCACACTGAATGAAAATTAATGCAGAGAATATAAGAGGCAAGCGACAAAATGAGGTGGCATCTTGCGAAGGGCGAGGTCGATGTTTGGTCGTGGTCCGGTAATCCCGAAGACTGGCTAGTATTGATTTAGAAGAAATTGCTTGTATTTCGACTTGAATGCGGACATGCTCGACGACTGTCGGATAGCTGGCGAGATGCTGTAGCTAACACAGCAATCGGACGGATTTTGTTACTATGATGCAGTAAAGTCACCAAACAAGATAGATCCTATAAGCGTGCTATATTATTTACACTACACCACGGAGCATTCTGTATTTTAATTTAGTTGATGTTAACATTTATTATTGATTGGTTGATTCGCTGACTACCTATGTAGTGTATTTCGTTCTTGCTATTACATGATTGCGGGCAAAGCTCACAGCAGAGAATCACTAAATATTTACAAACGGAAAGCTGAATATTTCGAGCAAACTTCTGTAACAAAGCTGATATTGTTTCGACATGGTAAGGTTTATCCTCGTTTAGTGCTGAAGTTCCTTTCATGGTGCCAGTAACATGTGCAGTTGTGCACTGTGCAGAGTGGTCCACAGTTGAAATAGAAGGAATGTCAACCACGAAAGTTACTATAACGTAAAAAGGAGTGATACATGAAATAGGTTAGCAGTGTAAAACCTACCAAGGGTCGTTTGCGAACGCGAACATTCAAATTTCTGGGTTTCACACGCAGAAAGCTAACGTGAACAACTGAACACCACGTTCACACCATCCCTAATATAGATATATACATTCTGATCTAGTAATGTTTTGAAATGTGTTTTAAAATACACCTACTCTTAGTATCCAGATTCTAGCTCCATACAAATAAATTCTCACTTTGCTTATAACTTTTAGTTTTCAAATTGTACCCCTACCTCGATCTGTGGGGGGCACGACCCATTGTAATCAACATACAATTGGGTCCGCGATGCACGTCTGCTACTCAATAGCGGATTGACAACTGCATGCTGTAGCATGTCCAAGGCAGATTTCCTATGGGGCATGGCTCTTCTTTCTGGCCTGGTGAACTGCGCAATATTTGTTTGAAATCGGTGGCTGGTCTGGCTGTGAACAGGCTTCATGGGAATTGGGATCTCGCAGTACCGTACCTGGTATTCCATTCGTGGCTATTGATTGGCTACGAATGCGTTGTCGACGCTAATCGGCGGTCGATTGATTGCTGTCGAGAGCGGTATTACGTCGGTCGAGGTCGAGTCGGTTGGTCGAGCTCGAATTTTATGCATGATCCGGCACCCCAGGTCGATCGAAGGTATTTCGATATCCATTCCGCTATGAGAGCTCTATGCACCGGATATGCGAATTGCGATGTCGGAAGTGAGCGCGCCAATTCTGAAATAGGACACAACAGCCAGCATCACTCTGTGCAAGGCGTAATAACTAGGCTTAGCACGAATACGACAAAAGAAAAACAAGTAACAATAAAATAGCAAATAAAGTCTCCGCAGCCCTGTAACTACACCCAAGTGAAGGACAACTAAATTACAAAGCGTAAGGTCGTGAAAATACGGTAATTCCAGATAAAATGAATAAAGGCGGCGCCTAATGGCATCTAAGGGGAATGAAGGCGCTGTGTGCCCTCGTTAACTAGTAACTAAAATAAAACATTAAATCCTACAGCATGCACTAAGAACATGGATTCTATTATATGGATGTAAGGTCGGTTTGAAGGGGAAGCTGTGGCGATATGGGTTTAGTTGCAGGTCGTTGTAATGTAACAATTTCAATGCCATGCGATGCAGTGTTGGGATGACTCGAGTCACTTTTTTCGTATGACTTGACTTGACTCGAGTCACTTTAATAAATGACTTGACTTGACTTGACTCGGAGTATCAGAAATGTGGATTGACTCGTGACTCGAAGCAAAATTCACGAGTCAATTTCAAGTCATCAAGCAATCGATGTCGATAAAAATCACAGTATCTTGCTATCGGATTGTTCGCGAAACGCTGGTGTAACCCGTGAAAGCGACCAATAATCCAGTGATCGTGCGTTTTACTGAGCTTCCATTGTCCCCTCACAAATAAATTGACCGCTACCGAAGTGATCGAAGTTTGTAGCTTACGCTGTCGTAAACTAGCGTAGTAAAGTAATTTAATAGCAAAATGCTATTACTGTTCTCTGTTATTACCTGAACAAAACTTCTTATTTTATTGAAATTGAATTCGAAGATAGTTTATATAGTCCTCAACCATTGGGGCATGCTCGAATTATATCATATCAATTTGTAAATGGGAGATGTATTGCATCTTACCAATTCGTTTCTCTATTCTCTATTTTGGCTGGTAACTATAAGCTGACGCTATACTATTACTTACGTAGTTTAGCATTTCTACGTATATGTGAGCGATGCAGCGCCTTCTTGCGTGTATATTTAACTTCATATTTTTTTATCGGTTCAGAATCAATGACCACTCAATCTGTATTTCAGACAGCTAGTGACATGCAATGACGTAAGCATGCCTCATAGTTCGAAAAGGCAACTTGACTTGAAATATGACTTGACTCGTGACTTGACTTGACTTGACTTGACTCGACTTGAATCGAGTCACCTCCAAAAATCGAGTGACTTGACTCGAGTCACCTTCGAAAATCGATTGACTTGACTTGACTTGACTCGAGTCAAAATGTGCAATGACTCGAAATGACTCGTGACTTGAAGGTAGTGACTTGATCCCAACACTGATGCGATGCCGATGTCATTCTCGCATGGCGAATGTACGGTTTATTGTAAGGCTATGTTTGTGTTCAACAAAGACTTACATTACTTTACTATTTATTCGTATATTGAAGTTCGTACCTATAGAGAGCTCTTCAATACTAGAGAATAACCGGCGCTCTCCCACGAAGAGCGCTGGTTTTTATCGGTGGGAGAACTGAGAACAGCTTGCTGATTTAGCTGCGTAGCTAATAGACTCGAGGCGACGAGAGTCTACATGCTGTTCCAATATTGCTGCCGACTGAAAGTATCAAGATACGACATCTAACTTCAGAAATTCCTTAAGGGGACTAGCAACCCAAAAAAATCAAAATTTTTGATTTTTTTTTCTGCCAAGAAATGTTAACATTGTATCTCTGCTGTCACCTCATGGCCATTTTTTACCCAAACAATAACTAAAAATGCAAAATTTCGATTTTATTTTCCTTTGATAATTGGGGGGGGGGGTGTTTTTTTTTCAAGTTCCTACCAAAAGATCGCATATTTCGTCCGATGACTTTATAAAATATAGTGTTTGACAGTTATAAAATATATCTATCTATAATATCTCCGGGTACAAATTTGTTTGATTGTTGTCAGTTGGCATTCTAGCATTCTGGCAATAATTCTTATCATTACATCGGTAACACCTGTTCATTGGCTTTATATGTTTCAAGTGTTTGATAGTCGTTTTGTCAATTGTAAAATTTTGTTAAGTTGCATCACGGCAAACCAAAAATTTGTTTGAAATATTTGTCGTAAATGCGTCACTCAAGGTTTTTTGAAAAGCTGAGATTCAGGCCTGTGCTATGCTAAAAGTTTTTAGTCATAGGTCTACCATGTCAAGAGGTACAGAACGTCACAGTGAACTTACAGCAAATTTATGATAAAAATTTGGATTTTTCTGAATTTTTGAATTTCAAAATGAAATTTCTCCGAGGTGGGATGCATGTAATCCTTCAAATTTTAGCATAGCACGGCACTGTTCTAGTACTTCCTAAAGAAGGCGATGGGCGTAGCCATCCGAAATTTAGGTTTTTGGGTTGCTAGTCCCCTTTAACGAAACATGTGCTTTCATAATATTGAAATAACCGGTGTGACAATCGCAGGGATGCACGAGGCAATAGAAAGGGGTGTTAAAAGTAGACTGTCCATTCTTACGACTTACGAATCCTGCTGGAAATGCAATATGATAGTAATAAATTACTGACGTACTTCTTGAGGGTACGAATGACCGGCGGTATTTCGCATCTAGAAACGCCCGACTATACGGTGCGCACTGCGCATGTCTTGATCATGCACGTCTAATGTATATGCCGGTCGGTGTGTATGAAGGCTAATCAGTTCAAAGGAAACTATTGGTGGTTTCTTTCTCAAGCCACTGCGGTTTGGTCCCATCTAAGCAATATCTTAAATCTGAGACACATCTTGTCAGATCCGACATAGTTGAATGAATATGGATTAGGGGATAATCGTGTTGGTATTGAGATCCGGCCAACCTGGATCTAGCAACGCGTAGGAGCGCCTAACTACTGCAATTGACTACCAACGGGTCATATTGGGACATCATTGGTATCTCAAAATTTGAATATTCAGCAGAGAACAATATAAATTGCTTGTCAGTGAATTCACGCCTAACATGAGGCTTCAACGAAAATAAAACTACTTCCTGTACACGTTGCGTAATACGCACTCCGCTAGAAGAAGTGAACAATGGACGCACGTAATTCATGATTACGACGTCCTGAGGTAGCGAGAAACGCCGTATCGCTGAGAAATTTGAATGACGATACCGTTTGAACAAGTTTGATAACGATTTCGCAATTTACCGCGCTCGGAATTACTCTGTCAAGACCTGCCAAATGTGTTGGGACAGGTCGCCGTTCAAAAACAATCACGTTTTTTGAATTATCGGCGCTAGCTGAACCTCTGTTTATCCTGTTCACGACACGCATACGTCGTGTTCGGTATCGCGGGAAACAGGAAAAGGTTTCATGTATTGGAAATTGCGTTGAACATTTATGTTTTTCATCGAAACATGCGGTCGTTTGCGGTAAAAATATGAATGTTCCCGCGGCATGGAAATTGCGACACTATGTCAGACGTGTGTTTGAAGTAGCAACGTCCAATTGGTATCGACTGTTTATTGCCAATGGCTGAAATCGGTAAGATAAAACATGGCGCTTTTCAGGCCAACATAAAATAATTCTCACGAAACAGTCGCACGGAAAATGGACCCTGTAAAACGGAAGATATAAACACAAGTAACACGGTTTAACTCCAGATCAGGCAGAGTCAGCAGACTAAATCACATGCAGGGATGTTGAATGCAGATTCTACCATGACTAAATATTTTGAGTCTGTGCTGGTGCAGTCACATTCTGGGAATAATCAATCCATTGACAAGATCGCACTTTGCTGCAATGGCTTGCTTGTTGCCCAAAAGTCTTAAGATGCCAGCACAGAATGTGCCTTGTCGCTGAATACGTAATGGAGCAATTGATGGACTTAAAAAGCTGTTGTTCCCTCCTAATTCTACTGAGGGCCCTTTCTAAAGCCATAAATCATTCGGGTTGCAACCAAATTGCGCTGGACCGCCGCCTTACTCTGCCGTGCACTATTTAACATTTGATGAGATATTGTATGGGCTATAGCGAGCGGCGCGTAAGCTACACGCAATCTTAATCTATCCGAAACTGTGAGTGGTTTTAACGCGCGCATTTTTAGTCAGCTGCGATTTCCCGTCCAAAAGAAAATTGTCATGATCGGAGTTGGTATCAAATGGTGATTCAACATTTGAAAGTGACCTAGCCAACCAAGGTTCAACGTTTGCGTGGTTATGAACTAATTCGTCACGCAAAGTTGTAATATCTAATTTATGCTCATTAATGACATCGGACTTGTGCAATGCAACAGGAAAGATCAAATGTTAGTTGTTATCGCAGTTAGGCACATCGTTATTCATTACGTCGGGCTGACCTGGAAAAATTCTTACGGGCTTAACAATGTTAGGGTTGCCAACGTTGGGATTAATGACTGTCGGTGTAGTTACTAGCCAAGGAGACATAGCATGCACACAAAGATATAGCAATATATAACTTGCAATATACGAAATGGCTAGGGAATATGCTGTCGCGATAGCGTATTCCAAAAATGACAAATGAACACGAACCGTGGGTTGAATAATTTCCGGTAAATTGGTAGTTCGATGGCGAACGTCGAAAGTCCTCGTATGCAATGTAGTGGCGTTTAAGACAGGACGGACAGCATACTGCCCGCGGGTTGGATCCGGCCCGCGGACAGTTTACCATCTTACATGATAATGTGGCCATAGCGGCCCAGTATGCCGAGATCCTCCACTACTTGCTATAACTTCGTCAAATTTTAGTGACAGTATGTTATTATATACGTGTGCGCGCAGCGTACGAGAGATAAGATAACGCGACGAACCATATGCCGCATGAGCAGCTCAGGAGCAAGTGCACACGGGCGTGAGAGTGTGAATGCTCTATCGGTTGCGCAACAATGGCCAATACGCTTGCGGTTCACGCTGCTTCTCACCTGCTCCCAGACGGCATCGTTGCGTCACCAAACTCCGTTGCAATGCAATATTCCAGGTTGGGTTTGGAGGGTTCCGGGAGCACGAGCAGAAGAAAATTTATATTTTCGCAATCAGTACCACGGTATAGCTTTCGATTGATACCAATTTTATCAAATTTAGTGCTTGGCAAGCCGGTCAAAATTACCGTCAAATTGTATTTGACCAAATTGAAAGTGTGACGTAGACCAATTTTACAGAGCCGTGAGATTTTCTTGTGTCCACAGCCTATATGACACTATGATTGCACGGTGTGTTGATCGATCAGAGAGAAGCAGACATGGTGGCGCCTGTACGACAATGGTGTTCTCAAATCCTCATTGACGAGAAATGGATTTGAAGTGATATCGCTTTCGTTGAAATACATTCATCAAATACGATTTATTCATTGCACATGTGGATAAATGGGCGAATAATGTATCGATTCAACAATCCGGCCGCCCGCCAAACACCTACTTTTCCTATATCCAGCCCGCCGACTGGAGAAGTTGCACGCCCCTGGTTTAAGATAACACTCGGGTCATCATGCAGAGATGTTATAGTTTTCCTGGGAGTAGAAGTATAGCTAACCAAATTAATATAGGTTGGCGGGCTGGCTAGATTACCTGGAATCCTGTTCTCCTGGTGAGATCGTCATTAGACACAGATATTACTTAGTTTAAACAGCCTATGATTTTAGTCCACGGATTGACATTCAAAAGTAGGTTTTATGTTCTGAATTCCAGGTAACTTTCGCGGGCCGCTCAAAATGGCGTAGTGGACCGCACTTTGCCCAGGTCTGGCTTACACGGATGAGATTGGTGAGGAGTTGGTAATATGTACAAACGTTTTTCATGGGCTCGTGGTCATGGTCCGGGTACTGGGACGCTGAAGCACTGAAAAGAATTGTACACGAAGTGTGTCATTGTTATTTGTTCGATTATAAGCCATCCCCGTCATGCTGTGATACGAGAATATTCCTGCTTACAAGGCGCACAATATGTCGCATAATGTCATATCCCTTGACGACAAAATGTTTGTTCTATTGAAGTATATGGAGATTAGTAACAAAACAAACATTTGCAGTCGCCTTAATATGTAATTGTGTATATTACATAGTTACATACCCTTTAGTCTGATAGCCAATCATGAAGAAGCGACATAAGCTTCGGTCAATTATATCACAGTAGGAGGTAGCTTAAGATGTTATATTAAAGATAGGCCATACGCTGTCGGATCACCATCTGACTCTCTCGATACATAGAAACCATGTTTACCACAAATACGTCACTGCTTGCAGAATTAAGAAATGCAATCCAAATATATTCAATCCGACGTTACTTCCATCTCGCACAAAATGAAAGTAAAATGTTTGTACATTGTTTGTCACCAATCATGCAAAACTATCGGATAATGGATATAGGGAATAGTAGTTATAAGTCTAGTGATGATCGAACAATCCGTCATTTCGGTATAGACAAAGAAGTGGCACCAATAGGGCAATGTGGTATCGGGCGATTCGCAATGTGGTATCATGTGGATTGAAGATGTGCGTTTTCAGAGGATTGTGTACACTAGAATCCAGAAGTGGGACCTCCGAGTAATTTTAGAAATTGTGACTGCAGTCAAAAGACTGATCAACGATGATGTCAGAAATCTTCTTCGTATATCTATACTATCCAGTTAAAGGATTCTCATCATCAGACCATAATCTAAAACAGAATGAAATTGAAACTTAAAGTTTAGAAAATCCTAACAAATACCGCATATTATGAATCCGACGGTGCGGTTTATTTCTGGAGTTTCATTATTTGCAAGTTTGATTATCGCGTTACCGTACGATGGCAATCGATTTCCGACCACTGAAGAAATGATGGATAGGCTTTCCGACTTGGAACATCGCCTCAGTATGAAAATACTACAACAACACGGTAAGCGTTTGTATGGGCATTGGTCATGAGCAATTGAGCATCTATACCAGTGGTTCTTAACCTCGCCCTCCGACTCCTGAGTCATTAAACGTACCGACTCCGACTCCGTCGCCAACTCCGACTATTTTCTTTAAGAGGACTCCGACCCCAACCCGTCTGCAATAGTATTCCCAATTTACTTCGAAAATTATATGCCACAGTGACGGTTAAATGACTAATGTATAACCATTAAAAAGATGCGAACATATTATTAACGATGGCGTGCATAATTGTTTCATTGTGGCGCAGCTCTAATTATTCACTATGCAACTAACATGGTAGAATGCATTTCTAAATATCCTTCGGTTTATTCATATTTTATAGGTTTTCTTGACATGGACTCTTTAATACCCTGATATGTATGAATCATTCAAACATGGCGTCTATCCAATAATGTATAGTTAAAATGTCGATAAAACAATTGAAGTGTAGCTCTTGTGTATGAGTCAGCAACTAATACAGAGATCTAATTTACCAACTTCCTCATTACATACTATAGCCTACGGATTACAAGCACACACATTCTCACTACTAATAAACATTGGGCAGAAATGAAATTTAGGAAGTAGTCAAATGTCATATGTGTAGTCAAGCAGCTGAGCTACAATAGAAATATTTTTAATTTTGTCAAGTGGGAAGCAGCGTATGGTTATATTCACGTAGGGTTACCATACGTCTTCTTTTGAGAGGATTTGTCCTCTTTTTTGACTTTTTTGAAAGTGTCCTCGGGGGACGCCCTTTGTCCTCTTTTTTAGTCATCCACCTAGCAATGCGGAGAGAAAAACGGTATTTTGAGATCTGAGCGGAAAGATTACTTTTTTTTTAGTCAACCGATCACAAAGGGGGAAAAATTCACCGGTTTTGAGAATTCTTCTCCGGTTTTGCCAGTCTCAAATTTCTGAAAAAGTGTCCTCTTTTTAGATTTTCAAAATATGGTAGGCCTACATTCACGTCAATCTTACAATTTCACAAAACCAGACGATGTATATTTACTCTGTCACAGTATTATGGTGTAATTGCAAAATTTGCATAATTTGTGACTGCATCACGATAATGCATATTGCGACGCAACTGAATTGCAATTTGCAAATAGTGTCCAATTTCATCAATATCGTCAATAAAAATAACAGTGATTGATGGTGCATAATAATCCTTTTTTAGTCATTATTAGTAATTTAAAGATACATTTGAGAGCAATTGTTTTCATAATGAAGAAGTTGGATTCGGAGTCGGAGTCAGGGTGATTTTCACAAGCTCTGACTCCGACTCCAGCCATTATATTTTCACGACTGCGACTCCGACTCCAAGTAGTGCTAAAAATGTTCGAGACTCCGACTCCGTTAAGCGAATAATTAGCCTCCGACTCCGACTCCAACTCCACCGACTCCGACTCCACCGAGTCTGACTCCACCGCCCTGGTAGGAATTGTGTCTGACAAAGTAGGTGCATAGAAATAACTAGGTTGGGAGTTTATCCTTACAGGAATATTACGAGTTATCCGGTACTGCTGTGTTGTTAACAGTAAACATACATACGCACACGCTCGCCGCGACCCAATAACGTACGGTGTTCTGTATTTCGCGATTTCACGTAGCACTGCTTGACTACTTCGATTGGATACAGATCAAAATCGTGGCCTGGATAGACCAGAGGTCTCAAACGCGGCCCGACAGAGCATTTTGTGCGGCCCGCGACGACATTTTAAATTTTTATTAATTTGACAATATATAAGAGTCACATATATCTTTTCAGGTTATAAAGTGAAAATTCCCTCTTAATGCTCCGAAATCCTGAAACTATTCATCAAACTCCACTATCACATCAATTGCAAACGCTACCATGCAGTGGAAGACTTACTAATTCGCCACATTTCCAATTCATGATGACAAAACCTGACCCTGAGACGATTCGCGACTCAAATTTGTCAGTTGGACTTGGACGCGACTCAGACTCGGGCTAGCTCGATGGCAAAATGAAAATGACTGGAGTGGACTCGGAGTGATTCGGAATGCCGTGAATTTGTTAGAACCATGGACGCATCAAACTAATCGCGTAGCCTATCAGGGGAATAGTAATAGATCAGATGGTCGCAGCTTGGTATTTCGCTAACTAAGCAAGTAGTTATGGCAACCAGTGGCAATCTGTAAGTTACATCTTTGGTCGCTATACCACGTTATTAAGGTTACTTAAAGGTACCGAGTACAGTAGTGGTACGCTCCAATGATGTAACAACAATTGGCCGTTCGGCGTTTAGATATTCCAATCACTAGGACACATTCATTAATATATCTATATTATATCTATATTTTTTCTGCTCCTATATTTAAAGATATTTGGCCATGAGATTAATAGCCTACTTAAGTACTTATCAGAAGTATACCCGAATCCAGGATTGGAATTACAATCCTCAACCTAAAAATGTTTTGATATCAGATCATCAGTCTCTATTATCAATCTGTTAAATTTAAGATATTCATAGTAGCTGCAAAATTATAACCCGATAGCTTTTATGGTGGCATTATGCATTTTCTGCCCATATGGTGTCTATATCTCATAATTATTATATATCAAGTATACAACAACAATTCTATTCCAGTAGTTATAAATGTGACGATTCTTTTGGTGCCAAGCCCAAACTGATACAAGAGTTAATCACATTTTGACGATGTGTGTTTACTGTCAGTCTGCTGGGTCGGCTCACTTTCAATAGGACAATTCATTCATGCCAAAGAAGGCCTACTTGGAAAGATATAGAATACCCCTATAAATGCAGCGGCCCGCGGCAGTAGTATATAGGATCGGTCTGGGGGTGGCAGGGGCTCTTATGGGCCCGCTCGCATGTCGCATGGAAAACTCGTGTTGGCATATCGCGCTTTTAGACCCCCCTATCGCTCGCACATCGCCATTGGTTCTTATGGGTGCGCTCGCATGTCGCACTTTCCGGTATAGGCATCTCTCACACATCGCATGGAAAACTCGTGTTGGCATATCGCGCTTTTAGACCCCCCTATCGCTCGCACATCGCCATTGGTTCTCATGGGTGCGCTCGCATGTCGCACTTTCCGGTATAGGCATCTCTCACACATCGCATGGAAAACTCGTGGTGGCATGTCGTACTTTTGGGTATAGGCGGTGGCGGTGATTCGCCTAGGTAATATTTTGGTAATTAGTTTACCACAGAGCCGGCGTAGACGGCGATTCGAATATCAGCAATAACCGCGTTCACAAACTAACACTTCAAAAATGTGTGAAATAGTTTGCAAAACCCCGCGATCGCTGACAAGATAATGTCTCGGACATAACCATCTTTCGCGACTTGGTGTTACAGGCACATCGATCGCTCACGCGGTGAAATATTCGTAAGCATCACTCGCAGAATTATATTTTGGTAATTATTTTGTCACAGAGCCGGCGTAGACGGCGATTCCAACACCAACAATAACCGTGCACATAAACTAACACTTCAAAAAAAGGTGTGAAATATTTGTAAAATGCTACGATCACTCACAAGATAATGTCCCAGACATAACCATCATTCGTGACTTGATGTTACATACATACCAATCGCTCACAAGGTAATATTTTGATAGTTTGGTACGGAACTTGATTTCACTCGTAAGATTTATTAAGTAACGAATAACAGACCGCCAGTGTCGGTAACTTGAATAGCGACAAATTGTCACTTATTTCCGCTCTAACCCTAATCCTTTGTGAAGTGAACGCTTATTCAAAAGGGTGTGATATAATTTTAAAATCCAACGACCACTCACCGGATAATGCTTCAGACATAGCAATCCCTCATACCCGCTCACAAGGTAATATTTCGGTAATTAGTTTGTCACAGAACCGTCGCAGGCGGTGATTCGAAAACCGACAATTTGTCACTCGCCCGCGATCGCTATATGTTTCACGCCTCCAGAATAGTGGCTGACTTTAGTTGCGTGATAAGATCCATGAAAATATTCAATCAATGTGTTAGTTTATCAACTTGAAATGAAACTCGCTACACAAATCAAGTCGATTCGTATCTGAATGTTTTAAATCGGTACAACTCTAATCCTTTGACAAATCCCTTAACGCGTTTTTGTTGAATCGAACGTAACCCGAATATTGCTGACGCCGACTTTCATCCGCATCGAATTATTCGCGCATTCCGCGCCACTGTTTTCACACTTATAGAATCAATACCAACTATAACTCTACAAGAATCAAGAATCACAAGTATGTGCATTACACAGTTATTGTCTTTATTAACTTGAAATCAAACACTTAACAAAAACACGCAACTAATCATTTGGCAACTCTAGCATTACCAAAAAATTCCAGTATTGTTGATTGAAAATCCTTGAGTCATTATTATCAAAAATGTTATAGTACCGCATCGGAATCCATTCGCGGGATGTACTAAAGGTAAATCCAGATAATCCAAAATGGATTTGGACTTTGACAAACATGACTACCAACTTTGATCCAGTCACATTTCAAGATCATACTTTGAAACAATCCTTGAAACTTACAACTCTATTCACGACTGAGTTTTCCGTTTATCAAATAGAGTTTCAGTAAATACTATCGCGATATTTTAATGTGTTACTACACACAATAGAATCAATCAATGAAATAGCACCTGTTGTAAATATTTCTAACTTGACAACCACTTGTGCATACCGCGATCGACTTGTGACGCGATGAGTTAAATCGTAAATCGGAATATTTCAATCTATTTGTCGAAACCTTGAACAAACTATCAGGTTATTTTTTGTTGTAATCGAGTGAACGGAAATAGTATTACGTCTCAACATTTTAACATCTTCCCATACACAAAAGAGTAAAATACAAAAAACCTTGTCAAGTCAATCCGTTTGTAACTTACCCAACCAAAGCAAAAAGTATCCTTATGAAAAGTAGACAAGACTACGCGAGTAATCACCACAATCCAAAATCCATAGCAAGTTCGGTTGTATTCATAGTCCACCAACTCGTATTTTTATTCAACTGTAAAAGTCGTTACTATTCCGCAAGACAAAGAAATTACTATGTGGTATATTTTGTAAGACAAAAGTAATTACCTCTCGGTGTCGGCGACTTGAGATTACCATATGTTTTGAGCATATGATATTTGAATGTCTGACCAACGTAGTTAAGAATTCATTTCGTACGATCGAACACCGGTATTACATTGAAAGTTATCATGCTGTAAACATAAGGATTGACACATGGATTTGACATATGTAATAGTTGATCATGACTTGATTATTAAATTATTCGCGTTAATTAGACCCGGTGTTGCGGTAAAGGTTATTATGACAGCAACAAACTTTTCACCACCGTGGTTATTAACATATTGATTCGTAAAACTATACTTGTCTGAAATGTTCTTGGTTTGAAAGATATTCCGTGTTGGTACAAATCACTCTGTGTATTACGGATATCAGAAAATATTTTTACAAATGTAGTTGTTTCCAGTAACCAAGACTAAAGGTGACACAACAATTTCGTTTGGAATATCTTTACTGGACGCATCCTATTCTACTAGACTTGAGTAATACACAAAACTCATGGCATTAACAAAATCACAATAGGCGCTACACTGAAATCTACAAAATGTGTTTGTATTGTTACTCAAAGTAGTGATCATAAATTATCATTTAAATAAGTAATTGTAATCATAAAACCAAACTTGTGAAAGTCATTACCATAACAAAAGAATATTGTAGGTTGCTTGCTAAATGTATGCCGGAAATATTTGTAGAACGCTCACGACCAAAGAAATCGGAAATTTCTCCCCATTGTCATTCGTCAAAGTATATGTTGTCACAATACTCATCCCGTAAAAGATCTTACTTGTATGTGATTGAATCGCCGGTAATTAACTCGCTAAATCAAACCATAAGGAAATTTCACTCAGTCATCGGATTATGATATTAAACAGCGTCGCTTAATCGGCGTAGAGCGTTTTTCTAAATGCAAATCATACCTGACCAACAGAAAACAATTTTCACTCACCTTGTAATGAAACCACACTGTTAAAAATATTCTATGCCAAATTACTGGTCTGGTCCTGGCAGCAGTTTTACGACTCTGAGACCAGTAAATTTGAAAAATATTTTCCCGTAAATATTATTGACCGTAATTTATTTTTACAAAGACTGACTGTTAAAATTTTTACGGAAAATTCCCGTTACCTGATGTAACGGAAAACGGCTGTAATACCAAGTTACTGGTCTAGTCCAGTGCAGCAGTTTTACGCTGATGAGACCAGTAAATTCGAAATAACTCTCCCCGTAATATGATTTTACATATGCTGACCGTAGGAAATTTTACGGAAAATTTCCGTATCCTAAGGTAACAGAAATCTGCTGTAATATCAATATACTCGTCTGGTCCCTTGCAGCAGTTTTACGTTCCTGAGACCAGTAAATTTGAATCAGGTTTATTTGGTGCAGGAACACGTAAAAAAAAGTAAGTGTGGATAATGACGAAAATCCAGTCTTTCTTGTGGAGATCATCGGTCAGCAACTGCCTGAATGAAGAAGGCTTCATCAAAACTTCAGCAGCAGTTGAAGGACTGTACTTTGGGCCATGCTTTTTTGTAGGTTCTTCTTTAATCTGAACAAAGATTATGCTGTCATCAACACCGTTAAAATTTGGAAACTTTGAGATGCTATAGTATGACATACTGCGACTTTTCATATTCTTGTCAATTTCTTACATAATGATGGCCTAGGATAGCGATGTCGAACATAAGGCCAGCAGGCCGCATGCGGCCTGCGAAGCAATTCTGAGTAGTTTGAAAAACCCCTGTATTACCCAGCACATTTTCTAACAAATGTTGAGATATTATTGTAAGAAATGCTTCCCGCAAGGCCACAAATGTCAAGATCATAGACCGTGATATAATTATCCGACAGTGGTGTTATGGTTTTACTCTAGTCATCATCAGGAACAAGTTGGTGATACTGACATCCAATTCCAAAAACTCCAGAAAGTGCACACTGAGTTCATATTTTTATGAAGAAATGAGCCAAAAAGTAGTTATTCGTGAAGTGAAAAAAAACTGTTATATGCAGGTCGCATGGAAAATATAATAGTTATAAAAAATACAATTCAAATATATTTGGTCGCACTGCTGTATCACTTCTACTGTAAGGCCCCAGACAGACAGAGAAACCCGAATGACGATTAATAATGAGCCACATTCTAACGTCTGCGTTTACAATTAAATCACTTGTGTTCCTCAAAGCGCATACGATGAGTTAACGGCAGATTACGATTAAAACAAAGGGAGCATACAAATATGTCAGCTTATTCCGTGGTTAGAGTCAGTGTTTAAGCGGTTGAATTCAAACGATCAATCTTTGAATTTTTGCCAAACTTCCGTTGTTTGCGAGTAAAGGTGCTGCTAGAATATATCCATATGATATGATCGTGAATGTTATGTAATATACCAAAATGTATACAGGATTGATAATAAACTATTTAAGCGAAAAGTAAGGTCGGGCGTTTTGATGTACCTTAACATTTTGGAATGATTTGACTGATCCGGCCCGCGAGCGGTTTGAAAGTTTGAATCTGGCCAGCGACGCAAGTTGAGTTTGATACGGATACCCTTGGCCTAGGACTTCGTACCTGAATCATCTTTTCCAGCGTGATTGCAAACTTTTCTGGCAATACTCCTTTGCATCGCACGTCCAATGTATTTCGCACGGCATCGTGCTAGAAGCGAGAGGCGAAATGATCCCTTTCTATCACATAAGCATTCGACGTCATGATTCATAATGCCATAACGCTTCCCTTTTCGTGTAGTTCAATGTCAGAAAATGTAATACATTCTTATAAGCCATAGCTTCTGTTCACCATTAAACTGTAACGAAAATACATACGTCTTCAGAAACAGGACTGAGAATAACTTGCCAGATTTGAGCTCGGATACTGCTATACCTACAATATCTGCTATCAACACCTGCAATATTCTAAAGCTAGAGTTAAGCTGTGGCATCGAAACCCTCAATATCTTACAGCAACACATCTTGTTATTATCCAATACGAAAACATCGCGTCGATATAATATCTATCTCGGAACATTCAGCCGCACGTGCTCAGGCTCAGATATGTCTGACGTCTGACGCCACTATGTCTGGAAAATGTATGACGTCACAATGTACTGTTCGCTCGAGCAGCTACGAATTCATGATCAAACAATTCACAAGGCCATTCGCAGGAAAAAGGTAAAGGACGTCTACTACTCTCGTCTCAATGGCAAAGGAGCATGGCGGCTAAACACCAGTTCCAGTGTTTCGATATATAGTTTGCATCATACATGCGTTAAGGAGTCTACAATGGTGGCAGAACTGGTCCAACAGATAATTACACAAAAGATCATACCTGCAGTAAAACTACATAACATACCAAATTCGCTTGCCATGCTACTATTGCTAGACCTTAATGTCTCAAAGGATACTATTTATGAAGCGATATAAACGATGGTATCTGCAATGCCCAAATGTTCGGATACCATTCACCGATTAGCAATCAGCACGGCCATCGATGTCGTAATTTGGTTGATGATTGAAACATGATGTAATTACGAAAATCACATATATATATGTACATAAGACCGTAAGCGTGTAAAATGATCGAACTGTGAGTTCAATAGCAATGTTGCAAATATTGATTATCCAGTAAATCGCTTTTACGAATGCCAAAGTAAATCCGGAATACTTATTATCCAGTTAATTGCTTTTACAAATCCAAAAGTAAATCTGAAATACTGGTTATCCCGTAAATTGCTTCTACGAATTTAATCTGTAATTTTTTTACCCTCTAAAAACAAGTAAATTTACTTTTGACGTGCCCGTATATTAATTTAACGGGCATTTACCGTTAATATAACTGACGGGACAAATTTACCGGTATAATTTGGGTAAATCTACGAATATTTCTAAGAGTGCAAGTGGTGGACCTTCGTTCAATATTTTGTTTGTGTCAAATACTTTGCAATAAACACACACACTGGAGTGGTTGAGCTTTACATCATCAAGCTGTCATCTGTAAATCGAGATCACATCCGACTTGTAACTGTATCGTTTACCTAACCGAGTTGTATGCACAGTTTCATATTTTTATCATTTAGTGATTGCTGAACATACCAAACGATACACATTCACTTCCGAAATACTGCGTTGATCTCAATTCCCTTTGTCGTGATAACCGAAGTACATTTGTTTCGAATTCGTAACAGCCGACTTTTCTATGACACGATAAATTTTGACAAGTTATGCTTAGAAGATTGGTTGCATATCGCGAAAAATAACATACTGCTCATATTGATACTGTTAATCGGTATCTTCACGTGAGTCGATTTTCAAATGAGTAAAATTTATTACATGAGTTTCTCCGCTTAATGTAAATGAAAACTCAGTCGTCTTTTAACATCACAAAGACATTGATAAAAAGTAAGCAATCAAACACAACACTTTGTACGACACTAATTATTGTTCCACACATCTCATTTCATACTAAGTGTATACGAAAGATATTCATGTTACACGAAAATATTCGCTCATGCTACAAACCTGTACAATGATTGGTGGTGTAAGTCCAGCACAATTGTGGTATCCATACGAGGTTAGTTAACACAATTTACGACACCGAGGTCGCCTCATCCTTCGTAAGACAACAAACCAAGGCTTCAGGATATGTCCATGTCATAACAATAAATCAGCTACTCCAACAACAGAGTACATATGTTTTCTAGCACGGTGCTTACATCTTACACACAAATCAACCTACTTTGCTAACGAAAAGTGCTGAGTCATCACATGGTTGTCCTCACAACAATACAACTAAAACATACTATCATACAAAATGGCCGTTATAGTTTGCACACCAACGATACATCGTACAAGTAGCAAGTCTCGAGAATCCAGTTATTCAAAAAACGTGAAAGTGTTTCTACGCCAAGTCGGTATGTTGACGAAAGCATATATTGTAATATCATGATCGATTTACATTCGTTGGTCACAAAATGTCACTACTCTAAATAATTATTTTTCACTCAAAGCCTACTTGTCACCATTCGTTTCATCAAGCACGAGTTTAAGAAACCTGCTACGACATGAATTGTTTATGTTGTGTAAATAGGTAATAATTAATTTTAGTAACACTATATCAACATCATCGAGTTGCGCGAATAAATTTACATGTGGTCTTGTGGTTTTAATCGAAGTATACAGCACGGTCTAATGTAGAGTCATCTCTACTGTACAGCAACTCGGTAATCGAAATGTATTAAAATTTAAACAACGATCTTGTTTCGTCGCACCAAAAATATGTTTACTATCGCGATACTCTGCACAGGCCGTGTAAATCCTTTTCACACTCGTAATAGTATGCCAACAGCGACCGGCGACAACGTTTAACAATACCAACGACACTAAACATACGATACCTACCCAAGTAAAATTACCATTTTCACCTGGAGGTCGGTCGTTACCCGAGTAGAAATACCATTGTCCTTTGGAGATTTATCGTTTACCCAGTGTAACAAACCCCTTTTCCTTTGGAAATCTATTTTTTCTCTGGTTAACAAACCTTTTTCACTTGGAAATATATTTTTTCTCTGGGTAACAAACCTTTTTCACTTGGAAATATATTTTTTCTCTGGGTAACAAACCTTTTTCACTTGGAAATATATTTTTTCCCCGGATAACAAACCTTTTTCCCTGAGCAACAAACCATTTTCACTTGGTGGTCCGTCGTTTACCCGAGTAAAAATATCATTTTCTTTTGGAGATCCGGCGTTTACCCAGTGTAACAATACATTTTCACTTGGAAAAATACTTTTACCTAGAGTAACTAATCATTTTCTCCTGGGTAACAAACCCTTTTCGTCTGGAAACTATCATTTACCTGAGTACCAATACAGTTTTCACTTGGAAATCTACCTTCTCCATGGGTAACAATATCATTTTCGTTTTGAAAACTGACAACCACACCGGACAATTTGATAGTTTTGAACATGAATTTGTTTTCCATGATGTTTGTACACCGACAAATTGTATGTACACCTCGTCTACGTGAATACTTGTGAACAATCGTGACGTACTTGATGTGTAATGTCTTGTTATTTTCATGGAGACACAGGGTGTAACATGTTTACTTGAATATTGGTCGTTGGTTCATGAGTGAATATCCGGATCAGGCCCCCACACACTTTCTCGTATTAGTGATCCGGTTTCAGCTGACTGGAGCGACATGTATTGATCAGTAAAGACACAATATAGTAAACAGACCTGAGGAAACTCACAAGTAACCCGGAGTTGTTAGCGCGATGGGGAACATAAATTCATTATCCGTGTATCAACCAGCTACCAAAGTCGAGGAGGTGTTTTATTCAGACATTTTGACTCTGGAAAATCCAAAGCACGAACCCGGACATCACGGACATATCGGAAACCCCTTTATCCGCCAATTCCGAAAACATACATGTCGATGTACAACAGCTCATTGTTATTGTATGTGAGTAACCAATGATTTTGATGGGATGCATCAGAGCAAGTGAATATTTGATTAGACAAATGTATCGGAGTCGTGGTTGGTGTATATTTTGTCACTGCCCGTTGTAACAATATACAAAACTATCAAATTGTCCGGTGTGGTTGTCAGTTTTCAAAACGAAAATGATATTGTTACCCAGGGAGAAGGTAGATTTCCAAGTGAAAACTGTATTGGTACTCAGGTAAATGATAGTTTCCAGACGAAAAGGGTTTGTTACCCAGGAGAAAATGATTAGTTACTCTAGGTAAAAGTATTTTTCCAAGTGAAAATGTATTGTTACACTGGGTAAACGCAGGATCTCCAAAAGAAAATGATATTTTTACTCGGGTAAACGACGGACCACCAAGTGAAAATGGTTTGTTGCTCAGGGAAAAAGGTTTGTTATCCGGGGGAAAAATATATTTCCAAGTGAAAAAGGTTTGTTACCCAGAGAAAAAATATATTTCCAAGTGAAAAAGGTTTGTTACCCAGAGAAAAAATATATTTCCAAGTGAAAAAGGTTTGTTAACCAGAGAAAAAATAGATTTCCAAAGGAAAAGGGGTTTGTTACACTGGGTAAACGATAAATCTCCAAAGGACAATGGTATTTCTACTCGGGTAACGACCGACCTCCAGGTGAAAATGGTAATTTTACTTGGGTAGGTATCGTATGTTTAGTGTCGTTGGTATTGTTAAACATCGTCGCCGGTAGCTGTTGGCATACTATTACGAGTGTGAAAAGGATTTACACGGCCTGTGCAGAGTATCGCGATAGTAAACATATTTTTGGTGCGACGAAACAAGATCGTTGTTTAAATTTTAATACATTTCGATTACCGAGTTGCTGTACAGTAGAGATGACTCTACATTAGACCGTGCTGTATACTTCGATTAAAACCACAAGACCACATGTAAATTTATTCGCGCAACTCGATGATGTTGATATAGTGTTACTAAAATTAATTATTACCTATTTACACAACATAAACAATTCATGTCGTAGCAGGTTTCTTGAACTCGTGCTTGATGAAACGAATGGTGACAAGTAGGCTTTGAGTGAAAAATAATTATTTAGAGTAGTGACATTTTGTGACCAACGAATGTAAATCGATCATGATATTACAATATATGCTTTCGTCAACATACCGACTTGGCGTAGAAACACTTTCACGTTTTTTGAATAACTGGATTCTCGAGACTTGCTACTTGTACGATGTATCGTTAGTGTGCAAACTATAACGGCCATTTTGTATGATAGTATGTTTTAGTTGTATTGTTGTGAGGACAACCATGTGATGACTCAGCACTTTTCGTTAGCAAAGTAGGTTGATTTGTGTGTAAGATGTAAGCACCGTGCTAGAAAACATATGTACTCTGTTGTTGGAGTAGCTGATTTATTGTTATGACATGGACATATCCTGAAGCCTTGGTTTGTTGTCTTACGAAGGATGAGGCGACCTCGGTGTCGTAAATTGTGTTAACTAAACTCGTATGGATACCACAATTGTGCTGGACTTACACCACCAATCATTGTACAGGTTTGTAGCATGAGCGAATATTTTCGTGTAACATGAATATCTTTCGTATACACTTAGTATGAAATGAGATGTGTGGAACAATAATTAGTGTCGTACAAAGTGTTGTGTTTGATTGCTTACTTTTTATCAATGTCTTTGTGATGTTAAAAGACGACTGAGTTTTCATTTACATTAAGCGGAGAAACTCATGTAATAAATTTTACTCATTTGAAAATCGACTCACGTGAAGATACCGATTAACAGTATCAATATGAGCAGTATGTTATTTTTCGCGATATGCAACCAATCTTCTAAGCATAACTTGTCAAAATTTATCGTGTCATAGAAAAGTCGGCTGTTACGAATTCGAAACAAATGTACTTCGGTTATCACGACAAAGGGAATTGAAATCAACGCAGTATTTCGGAAGTGAATGTGTATCGTTTGGTATGTTCAGCAATCACTAAATGATAAAAATATGAAACTGTGCATACAACTCGGTTTGGTAAACGATACAGTTACAAGTCGGATGTGATCTCGATTTACAGATGACAGCTTGATGATGTAAAGCTCAACCACTCCAGTGTGTGTGTTTATTGCAAAGTATTTGACACAAACAAAATATTGAACGAAGGTCCACCACTTGGTTTCATTACAAGGTGAGTGAAAATTGTTTTCTGTTGGTCAGGTATGATTTGCATTTAGAAAAACGCTCTACGCCGATTAAGCGACGCTGTTTAATATCATAATCCGATGACTGAGTGAAATTTCCTTATGGTTTGATTTAGCGAGTTAATTACCGGCGATTCAATCACATACAAGTAAGATCTTTTACGGGATGAGTATTGTGACAACATATACTTTGACGAATGACAATGGGGAGAAATTTCCGATTTCTTTGGTCGTGAGCGTTCTACAAATATTTCCGGCATACATTTAGCAAGCAACCTACAATATTCTTTTGTTATGGTAATGACTTTCACAAGTTTGGTTTTATGATTACAATTACTTATTTAAATGATAATTTATGATCACTACTTTGAGTAACAATACAAACACATTTTGTAGATTTCAGTGTAGCGCCTATTGTGATTTTGTTAATGCCATGAGTTTTGTGTATTACTCAAGTCTAGTAGAATAGGATGCGTCCAGTAAAGATATTCCAAACGAAATTGTTGTGTCATCTTTAGTCTTGGTTACAGGAAACAACTACATTTGTAAAAATATTTTCTGATATCCGTAATACACAGAGTGATTTGTACCAACACGGAATATCTTTCAAACCAAGAACATTTCAGACAAGTATAGTTTTACGAATCAATGTGTTAATAACCACGGTGGTGAAAAGTTTGTTGCTGTCATAATAACCTTTACCGCAACACCGGGTCTAATTAACGCGAATAATTTAATAATCAAGTCATGATCAACTATTACATATGTCAAATCCATGTGTCAATCCTTATGTTTACAGCATGATAACTTTCAATGTAATACCGGTGTTCGATCGTAAGAAATGAATTCTTAACTACGTTGGCCAGACATTCAAATATCATATACTCAAAACATATGTTAATCTCAAGTCGCCGACACCGAGAGGTAATTACTTTTGTCTTACAAAATATACCACATAGTAAGTTCTTTGTCTTGCGGAATAGTAACGACTTTTACAGTCGAATAAAAATACGAGTTGGTGGACTATTAATACAACCGAACTTGCTATGGATTTTGGATTGTGGTGATTACTCGCGTAGTCTTGTCTACTTTTCATAAGGATACTTTTTGCTTTGGTTGGGTAAGTTACAAACGGATTGACTTGACAAGGTTTTTTGTATTTTACTCTTTTGTGTATGGGAAGATGTTAAAATGTTGAGACGTAATACTATTTCCGTTCACTCGATTACAACAAAAAATAACCTGATAGTTTGTTCAAGGTTTCGACAAATAGATTGAAATATTCCGATTTACGATTTAACTCATCGCGTCACAAGTCGATCGCGGTATGCACAAGTGGTTGTCAAGTTAGAAATATTTACAACAGGTGCTATTTCATTGATTGATTCTATTGTGTGTAGTAACACATTAAAATATCGCGATAGTATTTACTGAAACTCTATTTGATAAACGGAAAACTCAGTCGTGAATAGAGTTGTAAGTTTCAAGGATTGTTTCAAAGTATGATCTTGAAATGTGACTGGATCAAAGTTGGTAGTCATGTTTGTCAAAGTCCAAATATTTCATTTTGGATTATCTGGATTTACCTTTAGTACATCCCGCGAATGGATTCCGATGCGGTACTATAACATTTTTGATAATAATGACTCAAGGATTTTCAATCAACAATACTGGAATTTTTTGGTAATGCTAGAGTTGCCAAATGATTAGTTGCGTGTTTTTGTTAAGTGTTTGATTTCAAGTTAATAAAGACAATAACTGTGTAATGCACATACTTGTGATTCTTGATTCTTGTAGAGTTATAGTTGGTATTGATTCTATAAGTGTGAAAACAGTGGCGCGGAATGCGCGAATAACTCGATGCGGCTGAAAGTCGGCGTCAGCAATATTCGGGTTACGTTCGATTCAACAAAAACGCGTTAAGGGATTTGTCAAAGGATTAGAGTTGTACCGATTTAAAACATTCAGATACGAATCGACTTGATTTGTGTAGTGAGTTCCATTTCAAGTTGATAAACTAACACATTGATTGAATATTTTCATGGATCTTATCACGCAACTAAAGTCAGCCACTATTCTGGAGGAGTGAAACATATAGCGATCGCGGGCGAGTGACAAATTGTCGGTTTTCGAATCACCGCCTGCGACGGTTCTGTGACAAACTAATTACCGAAATATTACCTTGTGAGCGCGTATGAGGGATTGCTATGTCTGAAGCATTATCCGGTGAGTGGTCGTTGGATTTTAAAATTATATCACACCCTTTTGAATAAGCGTTCACTTCACAAAGGATTAGGGTTAGAGCGGAAATAAGTGACAATTTGTCGCTATTCAAGTTACCGACACTGGCGGTCTGTTATTCGTTACTTAATAAATCTTACGAGTGAAATCAAGTTCCGTACCAAACTATCAAAATATTACCTTGTGAGCGATTGGTATGTATGTAACATCAAGTCACGAATGATGGTTATGTCTGGGACATTATCTTGTGAGTGATCGTAGCATTTTACAAATATTTCACACCTTTTTTTGAAGTTCGCTTCGACGAACTTACGCGTAAGCTCCACCCTCGCTCGCTGCGCATACATGTGTGTATAATACCATACAGCCACTAAAATTTGATGTATGTGAGCATGTAGTGGGGAATCTCGGAAGACCGGGGCCGGCGGGCCATATTATCATGTGAGACGAAAAACTGTCCGCGGGCCGTATATTGCCCGCCCCTGGTCTATGTCTTTCCAAGTAGGCCTTATTTGGCGGGAATTAATTGTTCTATTGAAAATGAGCCGATCCAAAAGACTGACAGTATCGTCAAATGTGATTTACTCTTGTATAAATTCAGGCGTGGCACGAAAAGAATCATCACATTTATGACACATTTATGTGCACGGTTATTGTTGGTGTTGGAATCGCCGTCTACGCCGGCTCTGTGACAAAATAATTACCAAAATATAATTCTGCGAGTGATGCTTACGAATATTTCACCGCGTGAGCGATCGATGTGCCTGTAACACCAAGTCGCGAAAGATGGTTATGTCCGAAACATTATCTTGTCAGCGATCGCGGGGTTTTGCAAACTATTTCACACATTTTTGAAGTGTTAGTTTGTGAACGCGGTTATTGCTGATATTCGAATCGCCGTCTACGCCGGCTCTGTGGTAAACTAATTACCAAAATATTACCTTGGAAGTGACTCCTAGATTTAGCAAACTATTTCGCACTGAATGGATTAGTGTAATAATCGATAGTAGCACGCATTTGGCCGGGAAACAATTCCGCACGCAGGTCATTCGAAATATAGGTCGCACTGCTTAATCCTCACAACAAGCCACGTTTCCGTTTGTGCGGTTATTGTTGGTGACTCGTACATATTCAACACCGCGCGAGAGATGCCTGAAAGTGCGAATCACGACCGCACCCATAAGAACACATGGCGAATCACCACAGATCCTGTAAGAATACACGACAGGCGAATCACCGCCACCGCCTATACCCAAAAGTACGACATGCCACCACGAGTTTTCCATGCGATGTGTGAGAGATGCCTATACCGGAAAGTGCGACATGCGAGCGCACCCATAAGAACCAATGGCGATGTGCGAGCTATAGGGGGGTCTAAAAGCGCGATATGCCAACACGAGTTTTCCATGCGATGTGTGAGAGATGCCTATACCGGAAAGTGCGACATGCGAGCGCACCCATAAGAACCAATGGCGATGTGCGAGCGATAGGGGGGTCTAAAAGCATGATATGCCAACACGAGTTTTCCATGTGACATGCGAGCGGGCCCATAAGAACCCCTGCCACCCCCAGACCGATCCTATATACTACTCGCGGCGTCGTCAAAACTGGAAATCTGGCCCGCGAGCACATTTGAGCTTGAGACCTTTGGGACAGACTGAGGTTGACGAGTTCATAATTGCATAAATTCATATTACTGCGCACATAGACGGTGAGTAGATCTTAGCGAAGGTGGCGAACATTTTTTTAGTAAACAGCACGTCAAATTAATAGGTGGGCCGCGGTAAATTGTCATCTCAAAATGTGTGGTTGCAACCATAAAAAGGTCAGAAACGCCTGCAATATAGACAAATTTCGTATGCAATGTTTTTAGCGAAGCTAGCACTTTTATCGAAGGACCAAGTGGTTTTTAACCTTTTCCCTCCAGCGCCCATTTTATTAATGTTGCCTAGGTCTGGCACCCGACATATTTTAAGAACTGTAGTATAGTACAAGCGGGGGGAGGTTGATGTCCGGTCGATCTTTTCGTATTGGGACTTTATACTATTGGAAATATTTCGCACTTGAATCGAGCGCGAGGACCAGTAGATTAATTAACGATATAATAATTCAATGTGTAATATTCACAATCGAATCACTCATGTTCTCGATTTTGCCCAGCCCTAGTTAAGAACCATTGGAATAACGGAAAAAATTGACAAAAGTTATTTTTGAACAACTCTAATGTATTGTATATACAATATACATACACTGTACAAATGTATATACACAACACAGCTATGCCTATATTTATTACGATTGATATATATATGTAAGTCTATTTTTTCGAGCCGGCCTGTCGAAGTCAGCATGAATACAGATTGGTTATCACTTTCTAATTTCCGGTATTTTAATAGTCATTGCCGAAAGCAGTGGTGACCACCACATTGGTCACAGGGTAGACCAGCGGTTCCCAACCTTTTTCGACTCATCGCCCCCTTTTGAAGCTCCACACCGATCATAGCCCCCCCCCCAACTAATGGGAACCCAAACATGGGTATACAAACTGGGATCACCGGCGAGTTGACTAATAAAACAAAGGTAAACTTTTCGGCTCGACCTCGAAATAACACTTTTGCAGCTAAATTTTCATGAGTTGACTAAAAAAGTCGAATCTCCAGCTTGCCTCCAATCAGGACCGTAACAGCACTTCGTCAGCCCACCCCCCCCCCCCCAAAAAAAAAATCGTTGGTCTTGGGCCCCCATAGTCTGATAAACCATACCACATACCCCCCTCAGCCAGTGGGCTTTTTGTCGCTACATATCAGCTATACCCTATTTCATGTACTGTTTGGTGAGTCACCGTATTTAGGCTGAACGCGCAAAGCACGAAAAATTTATATAATTCATGTTTGAATCGGTCAACATGGTCGGGAATTGATTATATATTGCTATCAATTTTTTATCCTCTCTCTGCTCATGGCTAATAAGATTTAACGGTAGAGCTGAGTGTGGTGTGTTAGAAAAGGTAGGACCCCCAGGCCCTAAGTAGTAATTATACATCTTCGGGCGGACCCGTTGTTATATTGACTTCATTGCATGATGATTTTCCGTGACCTCCTATATCTGCTTTGTCAAAATATATGGAAATCGCAAAAACGTACCAAACTAAATGACGCACATGATTTCAAATTGGTATTTAACTGGCAAATAATTTTTCTCCGCGTGATTGCATTTGTCCTGTAGGGTTCACATCGCCAGTACAGGAACATTCGAGGCCATCCATTAGGGTGCCTATGGACAATTAAACATATATCGAAGTTTTTGGTCAGCACAAGGGCATTCCTTTTCGTCCAAGTTCTTCTCGCTATTGGACGTTCTGGCATACTTCTCGGAGTCGTATGTTACATGGCCTATAACTTCATATGTCTTAGTGCAGGGGTCGCCAACTTAAAACGGGTCGCCGGACACTTTTCAAAATTCGTCGACGCCGCGGGCCGCATGACTTCTATATCGAGGCAACACTATTGAACGGCCATGTTTATATAACTCTACGTCAGTACAACGCTAACGTGGAAGCCGTGCAAATCATGATTTGTCATGTTATGAATAACCACAAGCATTCGCATTGTAGTCGCGCGGAGCGCGAAAAACATTTCACGTTCTCGAGTGAATTTCGTCATTAATATTAGTGAATTTTCACTTACCATCAAATATTTATCCTTTCTCAAATTCATCGGTAGAGTTGATTTAGGGAAGTTATCAATTCTGCGCTGCATCTATGGGTGGGCAAATTGTTTTAGTCCCTTCTGTTGCATGCTGTTATTTCTCGACATCTCATCAGCATTGTCGGTATAGTGTATAGATATTGGATTCGCCCAAACATAGGCCTATCAGAAACAAATTTCCTTCGTGGCGAGGAAAACACGGATTACAAATTGTTATTTATTTACGGGACGCATCATTTTCCTCTGCAGTTCGCATCTGTATTGCATGGTATTGTGGTTAGCTATACACTAGGCTTACCATATTTCGGAAATGAAAAAAGAGGACACTTTTTCAGAAATTTCAGACAAGCAAAACTGGAGAAGAATTCTCAAAAACAGGTAAATTTCACCCGCATCATGATCGGTTGACTAAAAAAAAAAAAAAAAAAAAAGGTCATCACTTCCGCTCAGAGCTCAAAAACACGTTTTTCACTCCACATTGCCAGGTGGATGACTAAAAAAAAAAAAAAAAAAAAAAAAAAAGGTCTTCTTTTCGCTCAGCGCTGAGATCACCACTTTTCCCTTCGAAATACCCGCCGGAGCTTCACTTCTGCGCTAATTTGCGGCATATCACTCGCAAAATCTGACCTAAATTTTCAAAAAAGAGGACAAAATCTCAAAAAAGAGGACAAAAGGGCGTCCTCCGAGGACACTTTCAAATAAGTCAAAAAAGAGGACAAATCCTCTTAAAAGAGGACGTATGGTAAGCCTACTATACACTGTACTTGCTTGAAAATTATCTCCTCGTAAAGTTTGGTCTTTTGGGGAGCCCGAAGTCGTTTTCAAGGCGTCTCGGTCTGGGCAGTGGCGGGCCATTACACGTCAAGTCAATATGCTTATTCATATCAGCAAATTCTTCCTCCATGGAATGATATCACAATCGCCGAAGCCGTAAAAGCTAGTGAGGAATAGTGACATTGGGCACAGGATGATATATTACTTTGAAAAACAACGACAATATGTTTAAACTGAAATCAATTTCAGCATTTCAAAATGTTTTACTAAGCGTTTTTCCGTAATTTTAAAATCTGCTGGTCGCCGGCCGCAAAATATGACCTCACGGCCGCATGCGGCCCGCGAGCCGCGTGTTGGTGATACCTGTCTTAGTGTGTCCTGGCGCAGTAATGGCCGACGCCGAAGTCTCCATTTCCCTAAATCATGCGTATTTTTGTTTGGGGAAAGGTGCTTCCAAGTCAAGATATATGACAATACTAAATCGTGCGCAGCGCGAAAGATTTTGAAAAAGTTGCATGAATTTCTAAAAATTTCTAAAAAATTACTCTATAATTCATGTTAATTCACCAAATAACATTAGGCCTCCTTCGGGTGCGGCAGTTACGGTCCTGACTGCATATAGCCGTTTTAACGCGCCATCGCCCCCTTCGTTGTTTTCGCCCCTTATCGCTCCCTTCGTCCGTTTTCGCCCCCCTATCGCCCCTTCGTTATTTTCGCGCCCCAGACCGCCAAATCGCCCCCGCTGGGAACCACTGGGGTAGACTATACGATAAGTTCGTTTGCGATCGCAACTTCTGCTTTATCGAGGTTCGCATGCGAACTAGAACGTGAAGCGAACGTCCGTACCGTCGCTAATATGTTAATTTCCATTTTCTGCAATACGGGAAAAAATATTCCGTATCATTTTTGCGGAATATTACAAATGTTGCGTTGAAGCCACAAATATATAGAAATATTAAGCAATAAATTGTGCGTCCGGGAAAAAATGAACAAGTCGATCACTCTGTGTCCAGATAAGTGTGCAGTTGAATGGAATGGTATCTGCTTCTTTGCCTTATTCTATCATCCCGGCAAACTTACTCACGAGGCCGCAAGATTAGCCTGCAAAAAACGAGGGGCCGAGCTCGGCAACATTCATGCAGAGGATCAATTCTACGATATTATGGAATATCTGAGACCGTATATCGCATCCAGAGCTGATGGAGTAACCAGTTACGGTATCACAACTGGTATGAGATACGAGCCCAAGGTATGTCAAATATTTTTTTAATCACATATACCTGTATATCCATGTTTTGCAATGGAATAGCAGAAAAGGCAGTGCAAGCATGGGCAAATATTCCAATTACGACAAATCGCGCGAAAATTGACCCACATATATAAAGTAATCTCGAATACTACCAGCGTATTGACACACCATATGGGCCATTGAAATAGTAGGTGGAAACACAAGATCATATTAGCATTGGAATTTAAACATCATCCGGCATGTTTGGAAAATAACATTACATCAGGCATATCACTTTCTCCCGTGTAACCGGATCCTGATCAGGACAGTATTCGAAACTTCCGATTCATTCCAGTAATGTGAATTTACAAATTAACCGTTACCCTATCGTTTTCTTCAGATTACCACTCTTTTACACCGTTTTTTCATGGAGATGTCATAAAATGGCCACATAATATGGAATGCAATTGTTGATGAGGCAAACTCTCCCTCTCTTTCTGACTCTCTCTCTCCCTCTCTCTCCCTCTCTCTTAAAACAAACCAGTTTTCCTACATGCTGATATCTATTTATAAAAAATCTTCTGGAGGCACAGAACTTCAATATACAATTGAATGGTATATTCATATTGAATATACTACTTTATAGAGTAGAAACAAATGGTATAGCGAATCAAACGATCGTGGGGAAGTTTGTTTCGCAAAATGTATTTACGACGACTTGCCATACAAATCATAACGCACCTTCATTTTTAATTTCCAGTCCCAGATCCTTTATTTGTCCGATGGCACCAAGGCGCCATACGTACATTGGATGTCGGGGCATCCTCCGACAGGATCGGACTATACTATCGTAGCACTCTCCGTGAAACCCGAAAGATCGCAGAATTATGGGATGTTTACCGCGAAAGCTTCGAACGCAAGATACGCGGCTCTGTGCGAAATAAATATTTAGAATGCAAGCAATCTTACAAATGAACGGAAATACATATACGGAATAAATCGACCGTTATATTACTCAGACTGAAACGATGCATATACAATGCTATATGCAGGCGTCACTCACGGACGCGGATCAGGATGCAGGTTAGGGTTATGACTTGACAAAAAATTCAAAATTTTGTATGTTCTGTAGTCGGAAATGATGAACTTTTTTTCCTGATTTAAAAACTCTCAAAAGGTAAAACTGTCCTGCAGCGATAAGTGTCTTAAATCTAATCGGAATTATAATAAGTCCATTCTAGCTGTCCCTCGCACTAACATAATTGCAGGAAGGTAAGTGAAATTGTTGAAAAAACTTTAATAGAAATAGAAAAGCACAAATATTATAATAATATAATATAAATTTGTTACAAAGAATGACTTTTGATTTGTTAATTGTTTTACATTTGGACCAATGTCGAAAATTGAATTTAGTTGGTGTGGGACATTCTTTTTCGATTTGAACAAAATAATAATAATTTTCATAAATTATACAAAAATCTTCATTGATTCCTGCTGCAGGCGAAATTTATATTCAAGTCATAACCCTAATGTAGGTACTGTGGCGTTGCCAAGGTTCAAAAAGTTCTTATTCAAATTTAATTAAGTATAAACAACCCATCTGTGATACCAGAATATTCATCCGCGCAAAACGCAAAATGTAGGGTCCTATAGAAAAGACGCAATATAATCGACGTCATACAGGAGAACGTAGGAAAGTCAACGTGCGACTAACTAATCGCCCATTCTAATTAATTTACTGGTATTTTTCAATTTAATTTCTGTGACATTATTATTATTATTTATTCTTTATTCACAGTAAAACTGGTAGATACACACATAATCCGGGGAGCAACCTGCCCCCAAAGGAAAATGGCGAGATTGGAGTAAATTTTTAAAATTTCAGTAATACATTCAAATTGTTATTCCTATGCAATACACGGAGAAGTCAGATTACAGAATTGCAGCAGATGAAGAATTGGCAAGGGTTACAGAGCAGAGGTAGAGATGATTGAAGATGAAGAATCGAAATTACAGAAATTATGCTGTGATTCACAAGCGTAATTTTAGTCCAGTGGTGCATTCAAGGCCTTCTGAAGAATGTGCACAGTGCCCAATAATGTGATCTTTTGGATCATGTCGAATCGAACGTTACCCGGAATTTGTTGGATATGTCTCATGAGTTTTTTGCTCACGACCCCCGTAGCACCAATGACTATCGGTACAATGTTTATTTTGCATCGCCACATTTTCTCACATTCCATTTTGAGGTCTGCGTATTTGGAGTATTTTTCTGATTCTTTTTGCAGTAGGTTGTGATCAGCTGGGACAGCCAGTTCAATGAATAAGCATTCTCTTTTCTTTTTTAGTTTGACGATTATATCCGGGCGGTTGCTCCTGATTTCGCGGTCAGTTATAACTGGTACATCCCACAGAATTTTTACTTGTTCGTTTTCTGTCACTGGTGCTGGGCTGTAATCGTACCAATTTTTTGTCGAAGTGGTGATGTTAAAATGTTTGCATAATTCAAGATGAATGTAGTGACCAATCCTATTGTGTCTCCATGTTATTATTATTATTATGTATAAAAACATTTAGTGGTGCTTTTCGCATCGAAGGCTTTTTGCACCACGGCGATTTAGACATTTTGATCAAAATGATAGCATGAAATGTCATGAAAATACAAGATGAGTTCGTAGCTAAATGCGACGCTTTGACTCTCGTATGAAGTCCAGTAGATCGGCAATAATGTTGCTGTCCGTTAAAAGGTTATATAGCTGGAAAGGTACGTTCTTGGTCTGCGCGATACGTTGTAGCTTTCTTCTTATCTCAGTCAGATGTGAGCAGGTCATAATATAATGTTCGACTGTTTCCAATTCGCCGCAATGCTCGCACAATGGTGATTCCGAGCAGCCAATGTGGTGGAGATGTGCATTGAGTCCACAATGACCGGTGCGTAGTCGAAACAACGTAGCTTCGCTGCGTCTTGGTGGGACTGATGGTAATTTCACCTCCAGATTTGGTCGGAAGATTTTGTAATGGCTTCCTGTTTCTGAATCGAGATATTCCCGGTTCCAAATAGCTTTGCATTTATGTAAAGCGATTTTCTTTGTATCGTCTATAGGGGTGTCATGAATTGTGATGGCACGGTGTGACGATGTCGCCTCCTTGGCCAGACGATCGGCTACTTCATTGCCGGGAATTCCAGCGTGGCCCGGAATCCATATGAGCGTGATTGATTTTCCTTCACTCGTCAGCCTGTTGAGAACATTAACGATAAAAGGCCCATCTGTTCGATAATTGGCTATACAGTCCAGCGCACTGAGGCAATCGTTGAGAACAACAGCTCGGCTAACGTTATTCGTTTCGATCCAATGAAGAGCGGATAATATGGCATATGATTCTACTGAGAATGACGACAGAGCTCCTTGGCATTTGTGGGATATTGTTATATTCCGATCCTTTACGAATATCGCATAACCAGTGGCATCTGTGGTCTTCGATCCATCTGTGAAAACATGTAAATGGTTTGGGTATGAGCCCATTAGTTCAGTATAGGCTACGTCCACAATGTATCGGAATGAGTGTCGATTGATAATTCGTGATAATGACAAATCAACCTGTAAATCACCGATTGTCCAAGGCGCTGCTCGAACGAGTTCCTAGCCGTGAATACACTGGTCGTCGAGTGGGTTCGATCTTGTTAAGAAGTTGAACGTACAATATCTGTTTCTCAATAGGCAGTATGTGTCTTCCCACGATGTCTGGAGTAACTCAGAGTTTGGGTGATTCGACTTAGTTAAAGTTTCATATCGGTATTTCAAACAAAGAAACATGTGTCTTATGTGTATTGGCATCTCGTTGCACGACGCTTCTATCGAACATATCGGAGTGCTTTTCATCGCACCACAGCACACCCGTAATGCCTTATTAGTGATTACCGTGATTTTCTTCAGGTACGTCACAGGCGCGAAGAAATACGCCTACATTCCATAATCAATCACGGATTTTACTAGAGTTCTGTATAAAGTTAGAACTACATGTTTCGAAGCCCCCCATTTCGCTCCAGACATCAGTTTCAGGAAATTTATCCGTTTTTCGCACTTTTGAGCTATGTAATCAATATGATACTTACAGTTTAGTCTTTTGTCAAATATTATTCCAAGGTATTTGTAAGTATCCGCAAAAGTTATCACGTGATCTCCCATACGTAGATTGGGGAGAATTACTTCCCGTTTCCGGGTGAAAAGCATTGCCACAGTTTTTTGACTTGCGATTTCAAATCCCCAATTCCTACACCATTGGTGTACTGATTCTAGAGCAGGGGTTCTCAAAGGGTGGGCCATGGCCCACTGGTGGGCCACAGAGCATTTTGAGGGGGGCCACAGAGCTATTTAGAAAATTTCTGAATTAATGTAAGTTTAGTTATATTTTATATGTTATTCGCTAAAAATATATTCGTATTATCTAATTATACGTTGGCTACATAGCTACAAAGATTTCATCCGACTCTGATTATATGTAGTGGCACGTATGAAGTCAGCATGTACAAATCGAAAACGTTAGGGAGAAACGGTGGCTTTTTCTACTGGCTATGACAACCTGCGGTTAACAGCAACTAAAATAATTTCAAGCGTATAATAACTGGAAGATAATGCTGAAGTAACCAAGTATTACGGCAGCGTCATATGCCGTATGCTGTTGAAAGGGGTATGCAATGAACTCGCAATGAAGTAAAATTGATGTACAGATTTACTGTACTTCGGCAGGCCGTATTATTGTAAGCTAAATTAGCCATAATTGCAAACTATTAGCAACTTCTGGCGAAGGTATACCGCACCACCTCGACAAATCTTAATGGATCGAGGATTTATCGGAGCGTATTAATCGTTGAAGTCGGTTTAAAATGTCCGGCCTGGAAATCATTGTACATAATGAAAGAGTCACAGGAATTGATTGTATCATTGGCTTGAATATTCTGACATCGCAACTTCAGTTGTTTTGGTACAAGGCATACAAAGTACATAATGCATATTGAAAAATCTTTCTTCACTTCTCTGTAGTACCCCATCCACCAATGAATTGTTCGATGCTGTCCCAGAACGATTATAATATTCCCCACAATAGTATTACTAAAGTCCCAATCACAAAGTGCGGGATGGGACGTTGATGGGACGCGGATGGGACGCGAATCGCGAGCAGCGGACGAAAATAATCTACTGAGGAGCTATAGCTTATAATCTACCAGGGCCGTAACTACCGCACCCACACCCCCAATTGCGGAACTCGAAGGGGCGCAAGATTATGTCGTTGGTCGTTTGTTGGAGGATATTTATTCAACTTGGATTTTTTTTTCGCGCTTCTCGCGATGTCATATCCTGGGAAATCGAGATTTAAATATCATCAGTTAGAGAATAATGCGCATATTTGAGAGAAATAGGCATATCGGCGCTGTCCATGACCACGCATTAAACAGGATTATGACTTTAAGATATCAGGTGGGCCACAGCACATTTTTAAACCGGGAAATGGGCCACGGCCAAGAAAGGGCTGAGAACCCCTGTTCTAGAGATACCTGTATCTCAGAAGCGATAGCTTCAATGTTCAGGTCACTTTGCCATAATGCAATGTCGTCGGCGTATAATCGGCAGTGTGAAGTCAGTGGCGGGGAGGTCGTTAATCATTACCGCGAAGAGTAAAGTACTGAGGACGCTTCCCTGGGCGATTCCGTTTTCCGTAATAAACGATTCTGATAGTGTAGTACCGAGCCTTACGTGAAACGACCTGTCAGTGAGAAACTGGTTCAACCAATTCAAGATCTTACCTCGGACTCCTAATAGAAAAAGTTTGTGAATAACTGCTTGTCGCCAAACCGTGTCGTAGGCTTTCTTAATGTCGATGAACACTGCGATTGTGGAACGTCCGTTGTGAATTGCTTTGTAGACTTCATCATGCAGAGCGAGTACATGATCGAGACACCTCCGACCACGTCGAAATCCACATTGAGAGGTATGAAGTAAATCGTTGGTTTCCAAAAACCAAGATAGACGATGAGCGATCATAGATTCCATGACTTTACTGAAATGACTCGTTAGGGCGATTGGGCGGTATGAATTTGTAAGGGATGGGTCTTTATTTCCCTTCAATATAGGAACAACTGTGGATTGTTTCAAGTCCGAGGGACTTGTCCAGAGTTCCAAGACTGGTTTATAATGTCTAACATGCCTGTCAAGCCAGATGTCGGCAAGTGCTTAAACATAGTATAGTTGATCATATCATTGCCAGGAGAATAGCTTTTTTTGGATTTGATGGCTTTAGTTAACTCATTTATCGTGAAAGGACAGTCTAATTGGTGGTTGCTATTGTCGTTGATTAAATGTCCAATGGTTAGCTGTTGTCTCCTAAGTCTGAGTTCCTCTGAAAGTTGAGAGTTACTACTAACGCTTTCGAAAGCTTGGGCTATTGCATCTACTTTTTCCTTCTCTGACTTTACAGTACTTGTACCCACCTGTAGATCAGGGATTGCACCAGTTGTTCGTTTTCCGGATATGGATCGTGCAATATTCCAGACCTGCCGGAGGTTCGCCTTATTGCCGAGTGATTCACAGAACGCTTTCCATGATGACTTTTTTGCTTTCAATATTGTTCTCCGACAGAGTGAGCGAAGACGTTTGAACTCAATAATATGTTTGACGCCGAAAGTACGTTTCATCTTGAGGAAAGCAGCTTTCTTCCATCTGACGGCCCGATCGCATTCTTCATTCCACCAGGGAACTGGGTTCTTTTTATGATTACGTTTCATTGGTATAGATATACTAGCCGCCTGGAATATTTTCTGTGTTAAGTTATCACAAGCCTCATTAATGTTCGCCGACTTATATGCAGTGTGAAGTTGAGCCGAGCCAAAAATCGGCAGCACACTACAAGATGATACAGACGAACTAAAAACGAGCTTGAACGATGATGGGAGAGCGCTAGCGTGGTAGTCGTCCGTAATATGACAAAAAGACCGCAAAAGACTCTGATCTTGCTGAAATGACCATGCTTGCGCCAATGTTTTGGATATAACAAGAACAAGCATACGTCTAACTTGATAAATAAAGTCGTTGTAGGAAATATTGGCTGCGTGTTATAAGTATGAAAACCAAACAATGTCATAATCTAAATTTACTTTTCTTTCATCCTTACCAACTGAAAGTAGCTTGTAAAAGTTTGTCGAATGTTCCCTACTACTAGACATAGTGGGGTAGAATTCGGCGATAGCCATTGGGGGTGGTATCTGCAAGCGTGGAACGATCTGGCAGTCACTAATCTTGGTATTGGAGATGAGATGCAGTGGAATGAGGCGGTGGGCATGGTAGTTACTATGATGATTGAAATCATAGCAGTATAAGACTCTCAACGCCGCATTTCCTTTCCGCATATAAAGTCAAGAGTTTTATATCGTAATCGGACTACAGTCGTGATCATATATATTGCACTTGATCATCTCCATTTCAGACGCGTCCCTCAAAACTATATCTAGTGCATTTCCATTTATTGATTCCGCAACAAATTATAACTCCCATCAACTTCCGTCGATGACCATCCATTTTTTAATCGTGGCATATCGTATTCTCAAAATCCAAAGTGTCAAAGCGCGCAACGCTACTAGTTAAAGAAAGAAGCTTTTGCAGGTAAAAATTTTGGATTCGCCAAAATAGCCTTGTCGATGGGTAAACGGAGATGTAGTGATGACTAAATCTAATAATTTTTCTTCTACAGATAGGAATTGCGTAAAATTTGTTTTTTATCAGTTTTTAGACAACTCCACAATTTTATGGGGTTAACAGTAAAGTCTAACAAATTATTTTATAGTAAATTGAAAGTTTCAAACTCTTGTGCGTCCACATCTACCTTGAAATTGAGCCAAATTTGTTGTGCAGCATTTTTAGGTAACCTAACAATCCATACAGTGAGTTCCCGGAATCCGGAGAAACGTTATTTTTGAACAATCCTACTGTGGGGGCATTGTCCGCAATCATTTGCAGCATGTGAAGAGACAGGCATGTGACATGGTGTAATCGTGCTTTAACATAATTATTAGCTACCCGCTTGTACATGCAGTCGCATTGATGAAGAGCTACGGGTACGGATTCAAAAACCTATAGTACAGTTCGGATATTATCAATTTAGGATGCTCTTGAATTATAGCATCAACCATCTAATATTTCTTGATCGATGGTGGGATATAGGCGATTCCATTGACAAAATTCGTTTGTTCTTCGAAAGTATAGATAAATTGGATTAGCATAGAGCCATATACAAACATTACTCAATTGCGGTCCACTTATGATGAAATAAAACTGGTATCGCAATAGGGGGCAACATTGGGCGTGCATCGATCTCAAACATTCTCTTGAACCATCCAATTCACTATACTTCGGTCTATTATGATTCGTGTGATAGGTAGAAACGATGCCTGCACCACACATTGTTGCGTGAACGAATACCAGACAACATTACACTCTCAATTTACTTAATCGTCATCATTCCAAACTGAAAGTAGCCTGTAAATATTTGTCAAATGTTTGCTACCGTGGGATAGAGTCCGATTATTGCTATAACCATAGCATAGATAGACAGTAGTAGCTTGAAGTCTGAAAATAATCTAACGCTCCATTATTTCAGTATTGAAGACAAGGTAGGACACATGTAAGCGAGTCAAGTGTCTGTTGATTTACTAAACGATTGCGAACGCCACGCGAGCTATAATCGGGATATCCTTTTATTCAGGGTTTACGAAGCCTAGAAAGCGTGAACTCGCAATGACGTTCCGGTAAAATATCATTGCTGAATAATTGCACTGAAGCAATGTGACCCGTCGTCTAATATATTGATTTCAAACAAGAACAGATATATACATCTGCTGGGGCATTCTTATCATTGCATATAGCACAGGCTACATCATCATCTGAAATAAAACATGTTGAATTCAGAAAAACGTAGCAAGTACCAGTTACTATGAATACGTTCTTGTGGTTTATTACTGGAGTTATATTATTCGCGAATTCAATTACCGCGTTGCCCCACGATGGTAATCAATTTCCCACCACCGAAGAGGTCATAGAGAGACTTTCTGAGTTGGAGCAGAGACTCTCCGATTTGGAATACCGCCTGAATTTGAAGATACTACAACACACAGGTAATCGTTTTAAGTCTTCACAACTTTAATAATTGTGTGTTTTCTTTCTTTCATCCATGAAATTCCATGTTTTCGAGATTATAATAATATTCATAGTCAACAGCTCTAATATTCGATCTATGCACGATACGATGCAGACGACACAATGCGATGTAACGACCAGATAGGGGGATATCGAAACTACCAAGTACAGTCTCGCAATCTTACAACCACCTCGGTCTAATTCCCGATCTTTCATACCTTCTCTTTTTTGTATTAATAATATTACTATTAATACGGTAAAAGTAGTAGTGGCGCTTATCTCTCATAAGGGCCTGGTGAGCCTCGATCCGTAATCATCTTCTGGTATAAGTTACTTCGAAATATAAGTCATCTTCGGCTATATACGGATCAAAAATTAAAGGAGTCTGTGAGATGATATCACGAATTCGTCCACAGGGTCTTCTTCATATGTAAGATTGCTGTATTTACTGATTCCTTTCATTTACTTTCCCTAGTCATTTTTCACCGGGTACTACTGTGACGTAAGAGGAGTAGGTAGGGCTGTGTTTAAAACAAAAATCAATTTAAAATTGACTTGTTTGAGTCATGTGCTTTGATGTTTTTTCTTTTTTTTCCTATGCAATAACGACGCGCATATTCAATTGCGACGTCATAATGGATTGATATCCACAATTTAAAATATAGGGTAAATATAGGCCCGTTGACGAAATAGGCTTTCAATCTCTGTCACGATCATAAAATAGCTTTAACCAGGCTTGGGCTTCATCGTCTTGCAGCATTTTTACGGTCAGTGGTCATCATTATCAGAACATTTACTTCGTACCAATGATCTCTATTTACGAAAAGTAGTGAGGAGAAGCAATTTTGTTGCACCCGGTCATATTGCAAAACGCCATCCCAGTTACTAAGCACATTTCACACCCGAAGGGTAAATTGTCCAAAAGTGATATCTGCTGGATATGAACTAAGTTTGGTTGAGTATAATTTCACGGCGATCACCACTAGACTATCGCAAAGATTTGACGCTGCAAGCTGTTTTGAGAATATCAGTGCCGACCGATTCACACATTCATATTTCGCGAATGCGACATGACAATAATAATTCATACGCTTTGGAGTAATAACTGAGTAATAAGGTCTTTCAAATTCTGCGTGAATCTCGCACGATCAAGTATTTAGTATGTTCGCTTTTTGTTTATGTATGTATATGTATATTGGCGATTGTGGTGCTTATAACTAGAGCCCGATCGATTATCGGTTCGCCGATAATATCGAGTCGATATCACACTGAGAAATAATTATTGGTATCGGTCATTGATGGTGAAAAAGTATCGGCAATATTTGTGACGTCACAACATGGTGGTAGTAAGTCAGAAACCTACAATCCTTGACCTCTAGACTGGTAAGATTGCTGTATTTCATATAGCTTCCACTTTCAAGGTGTCCAGATGCAGCCTTCCTAGTTTATTTCATGTTCGAATATGACAATGGCTGTAAAGCTGTTGATATGAATGCTCTGCAGTTTTGAAAATGCGCTTTTGAGGTAGATTCTACCTTATTTGATTATCGGCTGAATATATCGGTGTTATCGGTGAAGGTGTTAGATATTGGTTTTATCGGTATCGGCCCAAAAATCCGATATCGCTCGGGCTCCACTTATAACAGCTACGGCTTTGTGCACCAGACCAAGGTGTTATAGGAATGTACACATAGGAATGCATTATAGTTGCCTCTTGGTTAGGAAATCAATCACTGGTAAAGTGGTGTAGTCGTAAGTAGTAGTATAGATCGCTCTGGGGGTGGCAGGGGTTCTTATGGGCGGGGTGGCATGCTAACGAGAAACCGGGGGTGGCATGCTAACGTTTTCGTCTTATGGCGGGGGTGGCATGCTAACGTTTTCGTCTTATGGTGGGGGTGGCATGCTAACGTTTTCGTCTTATGGCGGGGGTGTCATGCTAACGTTTTCGTCTTATGGGTGCGGTCGCATGATAACGCGAAACTCGTGGTGACATGCTAACGTTTTCGTCTTATGGGTGCAGTCGCATGATAACGCGAAACTCGTGGTGACATGCTAATGTTTTTGGTATACGTGCGGCGACATGCTAACGACGATAAATGTGTCTGTCGTGTATTCTTACGGTATCTGTGGTGATTCACCATGTGTTCTTATGGGTGCGGTCGTGATTCGCACTTTCAGACATCTCTCGCGTGGTGTTGAATATGTACGAGTCACCAACAATAACCGCGCGGACGGAAACGTGGCTTGTTGCGAGGATTAAGCAGTGCGACCTATATTTCGAATGACCTGTGCGCTGAATTGTTGTCCGTACAGTTTTGTGCTACTATCGTATCGATTATTACACTAATCCAGTCGGTGCTATTACATTCAGCAGTATTCAGTATTCAGCAGCGACACGAAAAGCGAGCAACAAATAACCGCGCTCGTAAATTAACACTTCAAAAAGTGTAAAATAGATTGCAAATCCCGCGATCGCTAACAAGATAATGTCTCGAACATAACCATTTTTTAGTGACTTGGTGTTAAAGACATACCGATCGCTCACAAGGTAATATTGTCACAATAAGTTTGTCACAGAACCGGCGCAGACGGTGAGTCGTAAACCAACAATTTGACACTTTCTGGTGGTCGCTATATGTTTTGACACTTCGAACAGCGGCTGACTTTAGTTGCGCGATAAGAATTATGAGAATATTCAATCAATGTATCAATTTGCCAACTCGAAATGAAACTTACTACACAGCTCAAGTTGATTCGTATCTGAATGTGTTAATTCGGTACAATTCTAATTATTTCGAGAAATCTTTTCGTGATCTTTTGATTCGACCATAACCCGAATATTACTGACACCGACTTTCAGCCACATTGAATTATTCGCACACCCGCGCCGCTGTTTTCACAACTATAACTCTACAAGAATCAAGAATCACAAGTATGTGCATTATACAGTTATTGTCTTTATCAACATGAAATCAAACTCTTAACAAAAACACGCATCTTATCACTCGTCAACTCTATCATGAAAACCCTCGAGTCCTTATCATCAAAACTGTTATAGCGCGGCGTCGGAATCCATTCGTGGGATGTACTAAAGGTAAATCCAAATAATCCAGAATGAAATATTTGGACTTTGACATTGTGTGAATTGGAATATGTTTAACAAACATGACTACCAACTTTCAACCAGTCACATTTCGAGATTATACGCATATTGATTTGAAACAAGTAATGAAACATTACAACTCTATTCGCGACCTGTCTTTACGTTTGTCAAAGAGAGTTTCAGAAATATTATCACCATGACATCTCAACATTTTAACATCTTGCCACCAACAAAAGAGTAAAATACAAAAAACCTTGTCAAGTCAATCCGCTTGTAACTCACCGAACCAAAGCAAAAAGTGTCCATACGAAAAGTAGACAAGACTACGCAAGTAATCACTAACCCACAAACATCAAGTTCGGTTTTAGGCATATACCACCAACTCGTCTTTTTTGTTCAACTGTAAAAGTCGTTACTAGGCCGCAAGACCAAGAAATTACTATGCGGTATATTTTGTAAGACAAAAGTAATTACTTCTCGGTGTCGGCGACTTGAGATTAACATAATATATTTGAGTATACGACATTTGAAAGTATGACCATCGTAGTTTCTTACAATCGACCGCAGGTGTTATATCGAAAATTATCGTGATGTAAACATAAGGATTGTCACATCGATTTAACATATGAGATTTTGTAATGTTCTATCATGACTTGATTATTAAATTATGACATTATTAGACCAGAGTTGTGTTGAAGGTTATTTTGACATCAACAAACTTTTCAGTGCCATTGTTATTAACACATCGAGTTGTAAAACTATGCGTGTCTGAAATGTTCTTGAATGGAAAATTATTCCACCTTGGTACATATCACCCTGCGTATCGCGGATATCAGAAAATATTTTACAAATGTAATTGTCTCCACTAACCAAGACTAAAGATGAAACAACAATTTCCTTTGTTAAACAATAACCGGTACAATACTTTATCATCGTAATCGGCAGTGAGAATTGAAACACTTTCGCACATTATCCAGCGTCAAGATATCACACTAGGTGAATTGACATACCGCCGCTTGATTAATACCTAATCCATTCGCACCATTTCACATACTTTGATCATTACAAAAGTAAACTGGAATATGTTTGCTAGATGCATTCAATTCAGTTACAAATGTCTGTTACACAACAATCGTAATATCGAGGAAGTACTTGCTACACTGTAATTCACTTAACGTGTTTTGTATTGTTGTTCATTTGTAGTATTGATTGTTTTTGAACCCCCAAATAATAATTCCCGACATGAGACCAAACCACCGAAAGTCGTTATACCACCACAACGAAACAATTTGTACGATGTTTGCCAAATGTATCCTCTAGTTAGGTGTACTAGAATTATTTGTCTAACACATACACCGACAATGCAACCGAAAATTTTTCCGTTATCATTCGCTAAAGTAAATGTCATCACAATACTCATCAAGCTGTCATCTGTAAATCAAGATTACATCCAACTTGTAACTGTATCGTTTAACTACCGGGCTGCATCAGTTTGCTATTTTTGTCATTTAGTGACTGCTGAACATACCGAACGATACACAGTCACTTCGAAATACTCCGTTGATCGTAATTTCCATCATCATAATAATCGAAGTACAATTGTTTCGAATCGCTGGAGTGGTTGAGCTTTACATCATCAGACTGCCATCTGTACATCAAGAATACATCCGAGTTGTAACTGTGTCGTTTACCTAACCGAGTTGTATGCACCGTTTGATATTTAGCGATTGCTGAACATACCACCTCGAAATACTGCGTTGATCTCAATTCCTTTGTCGTGACAATCGAAGTACATTTGTTTCGATTTCATAAAAACCAACTTTTCTATGACATGATAAATTTTTGAAAAGTTATGCTTAGAAGATTGGTGCATCTCGCGAAAAACTAATATACCACTCATATTGATACTGTTACTCCATTGACCGGTATTTTCAAACGAGTCGATTTTCAACTGAGCAAAATTTATTACTTGAGTTGTCCCGCTTACTATATTTAAATGTAAACTCACCCGTCTTTCAACAACAAAGACATGGATAAAAAGTACACAAGCAAACACAACAAGTTTTACTTTTGTTGGACACCAATTATTATTCCACGCATCTCATTTCATACTAAGTGTATATGAAAGATATTCATGGCACACGAAAATATTCGATATTCCATGCTACGAACATACACAATGATTGGTGACGCTTTCACACTATTTCGATTTAGTGTAACAAAAACAACAACAACAATTTTCGCTGTCTTGACTTATGAAAACAACAGACGAACCTTCATTCAATATTTTGTTTTTGTCAACTAGTTACTTTTTCATGAGACCCCCACAACTCTTACAGACGTACGAAAGATATTTACATCACACAAAGTAATCAACTTTACTCGATGTTCTCACATTACGAAACTAAAGAATGGTTGGTTTGACTCTACAAACTGTTTCGTCACCTCAAGAACTTTATTGTCTGAATGGTTGTTCATGTGTCTTAAGAACCAAATAGTTCAACACAGCACTAGTACCAACAGAAACATCAGAGTTGTTTACACAAAAGTTTGTATGTGTACAGTATGTGAATACCATGTGTAAGTCCAGCACAATTGTGGTATCCATCCGGGTTTAGTTAACACAATTTACGACACCGAGGTCGCCTCATCTTTCGTAAGACAACAAACCAACCAAGGCTTCAGGATATGTCCATGTCATAGCAATACATCAGCTACTCCAACAACAGAGTACATACGTTTTCTAGTTACGGTGCTTACATCTTACACACAAATCAATCTACTTTGCTAACAAAAAGTGCTGAGTCATCAAGTGATTGTCCTCACAACAATACAACTAAAACATACTAACATACAAAATGATCGTTATAGTTTGCACCCCAACGATACATCGTAAAAGTATCAAGTTTCAAGAATCGAGTTATTGAAAAACGTGAAAGTGTTTCTCCTGCGTCAAGTCGTTATGTTGATGAAAGTGTATATTGTAATATCATGATCAATTTGCATTCGTTGGTCACAAACTGTCACTACTCTAAATAATTATTTTTCACTCAAACACAACAGCATACTTGTCGCCATTCGTTTTCATCAAGCACGAGTTCAAGAAACTTACTTACTACGACATGAATTGATATTTTTATGATGTGTAAATACGTAATAATTAATTTTAGTAACACTATATCAACATCATCGAGTTGTGCGAATAGATTTTCATGTGGTCTTGCGGTTTTAATCGAAGCACACATCATGGTCTAATGTAGAGTCGTCTCTATTGTACAACAACTCGGTAATCGAAATGCATGCATTAACATTTGAACAACGATCTTGTTTCGTCGCACCAAAAACATGTTCACTGTCACAATACTCTGCACAAGACGTGGAAATCCTTTTCACCCTCATAATAGTATACCAACGACCACCGACGACAACGTTTAACAATACCAACGACACTGGAAACACTGAACCCACGACACTTACCCGAGTAAAAACACATTTTCCTTTGGCTACATGGCGCTTACCAGAGTAAAAAATATCATTATCACCTGGAGATCCACCGTTACCCGAGCAACAAAACCATTTTCCTTTGGAGATCTATCGTTTACCCAGTGTAACAATACATTTTCACATGGCGATCCATCGTTTACCCAAAGTAACAAAACCATTTTCACTTGCAAATATATTTTTCCCTGGGTTACAAACCATTTTCACTTGCAAATATATTTTTTCCCTGGGTAACAAACCATTTTCACTTGCAAATATATTTTTTCCCTGGGTAACAAACCTTTTTCTCTTGGTAACAAACCTTTTTCACTTGGAAATATATTTTTTCTCTTGGTAACAAACCTTTTTCACTTGGAAATCTATTTTTCCCAGGGTAACAAACCTTTTTCACTTGCAAATATATTTTTCCCCCTGGGTAACAAACCTTTTTCGCTTGGAAATATATTTTTTCCTTGAGCAACAGACCATTTTTACTTGGAAATATATTTTTTCCTTGAGCAACAGACCATTTTTACTTGGAAATATATTTTTTCCCTGAGCAACAAACCATTTTTACTTGGAAATATATTTTTTCCCTGAGCAACAAACCATTTCACTCGGCGGGTCGTCGTTTACCTGAGTAAAAATATCATTTTCCTTTGGAGATCTGGCGTTTACCCATTGTAACAATACATTTTCACTTGGAAATCTATCTTTTCCCTGGGTAACAATACCATTTTCGTTTTGAAAACTGACAACCACACCGGTCAATTTGATATTTTTTGTATATTGTTACAACAGACAGCGACAAAATATACACCAACAACGACTCCGATACATTTGTCTAATCAAATATTCACTTGCTCTGATGCATCCCATCAAAATCATTGGTTACTCACATACAATAACAATGTGCTGTTGTACATCGACATGTATGTTTTCGGAATTGGTGAATAAAGGGGTTTCCGATATGTCAGTGATGTCCGGGTTCGTGCTTTGGATTTTCCAGAGTCAAAATGTCTGAATAAAACACCTCCTCGACTTTGGTAACTGGTTGATACACGGATAATGGTGTTCGGAAAACGGATGAATTTATGTTCCCCATCGCGCTGACAACATCGGGTTACTTGTGAGTTTCCCCGGGTCTGTTTACTATATTGTGTCTTTACTGGTCAATACATGTCGCTCCAGTCAGCTGAAACCGGATCACCAATATGAGAAAGTGTGGGGGCCGGATCCGGATATTCACTCATGACCCAACGACCGATATTCAAGTAAACATGTTACAGACCGTGTTTTGTCTCCATGAAAAATACCTATGCATACACCATCACATACAAGTAACGTCACGATTGTTCACAAGTATTCGCGTGAACGACGTATACATACAATGTGTCGGTGTACAAACATCATGGAAAACAAATTCATGTTCTCAAGTCTCATCATGCGACGACTCTGTGGGTATAGATGACTTGGAGACAGGCAAGCAGCCATATTTGGACGTAACATGGTCTTAGTTTGAACCGACTTCCACCCAACTTGTGAAAAATCAATCTCACACGAGTACAGCCCTTTCACGGATTCACACCTTGATTTTGTAAGATTGTTCGGATTCTCAGGTAGACTTGTATCGTGATCCAGACTTCGACATAATCGGATTGCGTAACTCGCTCAATCCCTCCGCGTATTGTTCGTCCTAACCTGCGAACTTTTTTGCTGAGGCCGCAGTGTTTCACATGGTATAATGTATTTGGCGATCACCATCGTTATCAATCTTTCACGCGATGAATATGTCAGATGTCGCTACTCCCACATAACGACTACAGATAAACATCGTGAGCAGTGACTCCGGATTGGAATCGTAAACAGAGACTCTCTGTGTGTGTGTGTGTGAATCTCGAGTTCGATTACGATTAGATAATGTAATCCAAGGTGTGTCTCTGTGAGTTGAAGGCTTATTTCGTGTTAATCACACCGCAAGAGGGAGCTATCTCGTAATTCTATAGGTCGTTATAAAACGCGGTTGGAAACTTTCGGTCTAGTTGATCCAGCTACGTATTGAAACGGTGCACCCACACAAACCATTGAGAAAACGTTGTCGTAACCTAACCATATCCACGAGTAAATATGGGACTACGCGTAACTGTCCATAGATTCCTTTGGCCCCACGCCGTGGTTTTACGACACAGACAAGATGCGGCAGTGGAAATATTAAAAATGAAAAACGATACCTTGGTGACATTTGATTTGGATTTTACACCTGATGAACCATACACTCGATTGGTACATTGGGAGGACAACTCTATCGTCGAGGTCAAGGGAAAAGAAATGTACAGATTTGTTGGTGTTGTGGATATTCAGCGAAAATCAGGGTATATGGTTGTATATGGTTCGCATATTTGACTGAGAATATATCGGTATGCATAATGCACTATCCGTTGTATCATGTCGTGTGTCATCTATACCCACAGAGTCGTCGCATGATGAGACTTGAGAACATGAATTTGTTTTCCATGATGTTTGTACACCGACACATTGTATGTATACGTCGTTCACGCGAATACTTGTGAACAATCGTGACGTTACTTGTATGTGATGGTGTATGCATAGGTATTTTTCATGGAGACAAAACACGGTCTGTAACATGTTTACTTGAATATCGGTCGTTGGGTCATGAGTGAATATCCGGATCCGGCCCCCACACTTTCTCATATTGGTGATCCGGTTTCAGCTGACTGGAGCGACATGTATTGACCAGTAAAGACACAATATAGTAAACAGACCCGGGGAAACTCACAAGTAACCCGATGTTGTCAGCGCGATGGGGAACATAAATTCATCCGTTTTCCGAACACCATTATCCGTGTATCAACCAGTTACCAAAGTCGAGGAGGTGTTTTATTCAGACATTTTGACTCTGGAAAATCCAAAGCACGAACCCGGACATCACTGACATATCGGAAACCCCTTTATTCACCAATTCCGAAAACATACATGTCGATGTACAACAGCACATTGTTATTGTATGTGAGTAACCAATGATTTTGATGGGATGCATCAGAGCAAGTGAATATTTGATTAGACAAATGTATCGGAGTCGTTGTTGGTGTATATTTTGTCGCTGTCTGTTGTAACAATATACAAAAAATATCAAATTGACCGGTGTGGTTGTCAGTTTTCAAAACGAAAATGGTATTGTTACCCAGGGAAAAGATAGATTTCCAAGTGAAACGGTATTGGTACTCGGGTAAACGACAGATTTCCAAGTGAAAATGTATTGTTACAATGGGTAAACGCCAGATCTCCAAAGGAAAATGATATTTTTACTCAGGTAAACGACGACCCGCCGAGTGAAATGGTTTGTTGCTCAGGGAAAAAATATATTTCCAAGTAAAAATGGTTTGTTGCTCAGGGAAAAAATATATTTCCAAGTAAAAATGGTCTGTTGCTCAAGGAAAAAATATATTTCCAAGTAAAAATGGTCTGTTGCTCAAGGAAAAAATATATTTCCAAGCGAAAAAGGTTTGTTACCCAGGGGGAAAAATATATTTGCAAGTGAAAAAGGTTTGTTACCCTGGGAAAAATAAATTTCCAAGTGAAAAAGGTTTGTTACCAAGAGAAAAAATATATTTCCAAGTGAAAAAGGTTTGTTACCAAGAGAAAAAGGTTTGTTACCCAGGGAAAAAATATATTTGCAAGTGAAAATGGTTTGTTACCCAGGGAAAAAATATATTTGCAAGTGAAAATGGTTTGTAACCCAGGGAAAAATATATTTGCAAGTGAAAATGGTTTTGTTACTTTGGGTAAACGATGGATCGCCATGTGAAAATGTATTGTTACACTGGGTAAACGATAGATCTCCAAAGGAAAATGGTTTTGTTGCTCGGGTAACGGTGGATCTCCAGGTGATAATGATATTTTTTACTCTGGTAAGCGCCATGTAGCCAAAGGAAAATGTGTTTTTACTCGGGTAAGTGTCGTGGGTTCAGTGTTTCCAGTGTCGTTGGTATTGTTAAACGTTGTCGTCGGTGGTCGTTGGTATACTATTATGAGGGTGAAAAGGATTTCCACGTCTTGTGCAGAGTATTGTGACAGTGAACATGTTTTTGGTGCGACGAAACAAGATCGTTGTTCAAATGTTAATGCATGCATTTCGATTACCGAGTTGTTGTACAATAGAGACGACTCTACATTAGACCATGATGTGTGCTTCGATTAAAACCGCAAGACCACATGAAAATCTATTCGCACAACTCGATGATGTTGATATAGTGTTACTAAAATTAATTATTACGTATTTACACATCATAAAAATATCAATTCATGTCGTAGTAAGTAAGTTTCTTGAACTCGTGCTTGATGAAAACGAATGGCGACAAGTATGCTGTTGTGTTTGAGTGAAAAATAATTATTTAGAGTAGTGACAGTTTGTGACCAACGAATGCAAATTGATCATGATATTACAATATACACTTTCATCAACATAACGACTTGACGCAGGAGAAACACTTTCACGTTTTTCAATAACTCGATTCTTGAAACTTGATACTTTTACGATGTATCGTTGGGGTGCAAACTATAACGATCATTTTGTATGTTAGTATGTTTTAGTTGTATTGTTGTGAGGACAATCACTTGATGACTCAGCACTTTTTGTTAGCAAAGTAGATTGATTTGTGTGTAAGATGTAAGCACCGTAACTAGAAAACATATGTACTCTGTTGTTGGAGTAGCTGATGTATTGCTATGACATGGACATATCCTGAAGCCTTGGTTGGTTTGTTGTCTTACGAAAGATGAGGCGACCTCGGTGTCGTAAATTGTGTTAACTAAACCCGGATGGATACCACAATTGTGCTGGACTTACACATGGTATTCACATACTGTACACATACAAACTTTTGTGTAAACAACTCTGATGTTTCTGTTGGTACTAGTGCTGTGTTGAACTATTTGGTTCTTAAGACACATGAACAACCATTCAGACAATAAAGTTCTTGAGGTGACGAAACAGTTTGTAGAGTCAAACCAACCATTCTTTAGTTTCGTAATGTGAGAACATCGAGTAAAGTTGATTACTTTGTGTGATGTAAATATCTTTCGTACGTCTGTAAGAGTTGTGGGGGTCTCATGAAAAAGTAACTAGTTGACAAAAACAAAATATTGAATGAAGGTTCGTCTGTTGTTTTCATAAGTCAAGACAGCGAAAATTGTTGTTGTTGTTTTTGTTACACTAAATCGAAATAGTGTGAAAGCGTCACCAATCATTGTGTATGTTCGTAGCATGGAATATCGAATATTTTCGTGTGCCATGAATATCTTTCATATACACTTAGTATGAAATGAGATGCGTGGAATAATAATTGGTGTCCAACAAAAGTAAAACTTGTTGTGTTTGCTTGTGTACTTTTTATCCATGTCTTTGTTGTTGAAAGACGGGTGAGTTTACATTTAAATATAGTAAGCGGGACAACTCAAGTAATAAATTTTGCTCAGTTGAAAATCGACTCGTTTGAAAATACCGGTCAATGGAGTAACAGTATCAATATGAGTGGTATATTAGTTTTTCGCGAGATGCACCAATCTTCTAAGCATAACTTTTCAAAAATTTATCATGTCATAGAAAAGTTGGTTTTTATGAAATCGAAACAAATGTACTTCGATTGTCACGACAAAGGAATTGAGATCAACGCAGTATTTCGAGGTGGTATGTTCAGCAATCGCTAAATATCAAACGGTGCATACAACTCGGTTAGGTAAACGACACAGTTACAACTCGGATGTATTCTTGATGTACAGATGGCAGTCTGATGATGTAAAGCTCAACCACTCCAGCGATTCGAAACAATTGTACTTCGATTATTATGATGATGGAAATTACGATCAACGGAGTATTTCGAAGTGACTGTGTATCGTTCGGTATGTTCAGCAGTCACTAAATGACAAAAATAGCAAACTGATGCAGCCCGGTAGTTAAACGATACAGTTACAAGTTGGATGTAATCTTGATTTACAGATGACAGCTTGATGAGTATTGTGATGACATTTACTTTAGCGAATGATAACGGAAAAATTTTCGGTTGCATTGTCGGTGTATGTGTTAGACAAATAATTCTAGTACACCTAACTATAGGATACATTTGGCAAACATCGTACAAATTGTTTCGTTGTGGTGGTATAACGACTTTCGGTGGTTTGGTCTCATGTCGGGAATTATTATTTGGGGGTTCAAAAACAATCAATACTACAAATGAACAACAATACAAAACACGTTAAGTGAATTACAGTGTAGCAAGTACTTCCTCGATATTACGATTGTTGTGTAACAGACATTTGTAACTGAATTGAATGCATCTAGCAAACATATTCCAGTTTACTTTTGTAATGATCAAAGTATGTGAAATGGTGCGAATGGATTAGGTATTAATCAAGCGGCGGTATGTCAATTCACCTAGTGTGATATCTTGACGCTGGATAATGTGCGAAAGTGTTTCAATTCTCACTGCCGATTACGATGATAAAGTATTGTACCGGTTATTGTTTAACAAAGGAAATTGTTGTTTCATCTTTAGTCTTGGTTAGTGGAGACAATTACATTTGTAAAATATTTTCTGATATCCGCGATACGCAGGGTGATATGTACCAAGGTGGAATAATTTTCCATTCAAGAACATTTCAGACACGCATAGTTTTACAACTCGATGTGTTAATAACAATGGCACTGAAAAGTTTGTTGATGTCAAAATAACCTTCAACACAACTCTGGTCTAATAATGTCATAATTTAATAATCAAGTCATGATAGAACATTACAAAATCTCATATGTTAAATCGATGTGACAATCCTTATGTTTACATCACGATAATTTTCGATATAACACCTGCGGTCGATTGTAAGAAACTACGATGGTCATACTTTCAAATGTCGTATACTCAAATATATTATGTTAATCTCAAGTCGCCGACACCGAGAAGTAATTACTTTTGTCTTACAAAATATACCGCATAGTAATTTCTTGGTCTTGCGGCCTAGTAACGACTTTTACAGTTGAACAAAAAAGACGAGTTGGTGGTATATGCCTAAAACCGAACTTGATGTTTGTGGGTTAGTGATTACTTGCGTAGTCTTGTCTACTTTTCGTATGGACACTTTTTGCTTTGGTTCGGTGAGTTACAAGCGGATTGACTTGACAAGGTTTTTTGTATTTTACTCTTTTGTTGGTGGCAAGATGTTAAAATGTTGAGATGTCATGGTGATAATATTTCTGAAACTCTCTTTGACAAACGTAAAGACAGGTCGCGAATAGAGTTGTAATGTTTCATTACTTGTTTCAAATCAATATGCGTATAATCTCGAAATGTGACTGGTTGAAAGTTGGTAGTCATGTTTGTTAAACATATTCCAATTCACACAATGTCAAAGTCCAAATATTTCATTCTGGATTATTTGGATTTACCTTTAGTACATCCCACGAATGGATTCCGACGCCGCGCTATAACAGTTTTGATGATAAGGACTCGAGGGTTTTCATGATAGAGTTGACGAGTGATAAGATGCGTGTTTTTGTTAAGAGTTTGATTTCATGTTGATAAAGACAATAACTGTATAATGCACATACTTGTGATTCTTGATTCTTGTAGAGTTATAGTTGTGAAAACAGCGGCGCGGGTGTGCGAATAATTCAATGTGGCTGAAAGTCGGTGTCAGTAATATTCGGGTTATGGTCGAATCAAAAGATCACGAAAAGATTTCTCGAAATAATTAGAATTGTACCGAATTAACACATTCAGATACGAATCAACTTGAGCTGTGTAGTAAGTTTCATTTCGAGTTGGCAAATTGATACATTGATTGAATATTCTCATAATTCTTATCGCGCAACTAAAGTCAGCCGCTGTTCGAAGTGTCAAAACATATAGCGACCACCAGAAAGTGTCAAATTGTTGGTTTACGACTCACCGTCTGCGCCGGTTCTGTGACAAACTTATTGTGACAATATTACCTTGTGAGCGATCGGTATGTCTTTAACACCAAGTCACTAAAAAATGGTTATGTTCGAGACATTATCTTGTTAGCGATCGCGGGATTTGCAATCTATTTTACACTTTTTGAAGTGTTAATTTACGAGCGCGGTTATTTGTTGCTCGCTTTTCGTGTCGCTGCTGAATACTGAATACTGCTGAATGTAATAGCACCGACTGGATTAGTGTAATAATCGATACGATAGTAGCACAAAACTGTACGGACAACAATTCAGCGCACAGGTCATTCGAAATATAGGTCGCACTGCTTAATCCTCGCAACAAGCCACGTTTCCGTCCGCGCGGTTATTGTTGGTGACTCGTACATATTCAACACCACGCGAGAGATGTCTGAAAGTGCGAATCACGACCGCACCCATAAGAACACATGGTGAATCACCACAGATACCGTAAGAATACACGACAGACACATTTATCGTCGTTAGCATGTCGCCGCACGTATACCAAAAACATTAGCATGTCACCACGAGTTTCGCGTTATCATGCGACTGCACCCATAAGACGAAAACGTTAGCATGTCACCACGAGTTTCGCGTTATCATGCGACCGCACCCATAAGACGAAAACGTTAGCATGACACCCCCGCCATAAGACGAAAACGTTAGCATGCCACCCCCACCATAAGACGAAAACGTTAGCATGCCACCCCCGCCATAAGACGAAAACGTTAGCATGCCACCCCCGGTTTCTCGTTAGCATGCCACCCCGCCCATAAGAACCCCTGCCACCCCCAGAGCGATCTATACTACTGTCGTACAATGTTTATGGGCACATGGCTTCGTAGTGTTATGTCCTTGAAATAGTTACGCTGCGAGCTATATCGAGAACATTGAAGCAAGAAATGCCCAACCGTCTTTATAAGCCACATGTTGCACAAAGGCCATCATCGGGACAGCCAATTTTATGTAAGTGTCCGTCCGGCTTGCAATGCCCAGTCTGCAGCCGCAAGAATATCGCTGTTTCCGTTCTCGATAGTCCAGTATCTGCGGGATATTGTTTGTTTTTTGGGGTATTCATGGTATTTGTCGACTACTATGGTCATTTACACCAGGCCGATATTCTTCTTATTTTCCGTAACTGCCGACTTATAGCACGGCCCACCTCTAGGCTTTTGTAAGACACCGCTGACGCGGATGAGGTGGCGAGGAGGAGTCTGCGGGATATCATGTGCGGTGTAAATTCGCTTGTAGAGATTTTGGAATAATTTGTTTCCAATTTGTTTTTCCATCTTCTGTGAGTCGGTTCTTTGATAATTATTATAGATTATGGTAGGGAAATTGGGATGCCACTGGATAATCGTTGTGTTGGAAATGTAGTAGCATCCTTGGCGAGTTTATCGGCGATACCGCCGAATTTAGCCCCGCGGTGACCTGGAATCCAAATAAATGCAATATTTATCCTAGGACTGTCAAGATATCTGCAGCAAATTAAAGTATCATCGACTATAGCGCATACATTACTGGTTTTACGAGCTTGGAGCATATAGTTAAGGCGCTCAAACTATCTGATAAAACAGCAACCCCGCAAGTATGTATGGGTCCTCGGCGCACGACAACAATTATCCAATTAGGAGTCACGTCTATACCTAGTGATTCTGCTGTCAGGATAGATATCCTGACATTAAGGGAGGATCCGTGCGAAACCTCGAAAGATTTAATATAAAAACCGACGCCACGTACCTTCCGCATAAACGTGCAATCTATCCCTGTAGCTAGCGTATATATATTCTCCACTAGTTTGTTTGATGATTTCCGGGTGATATGAGTTCTTCCTATGTCTATAGTACATCCGTGCTTTTAGCAAGGCGCCACGGCGGATGGTCCTATTTTCTTGATGTAGAGATCTACGAGCCCGTTTCTGGTAATTATATTAAACGTAATAACATTCGCAGAATCTGTCAAGATTTCTTGCCAGGCTTCTTCGACCAGGGCTGCACATTTTTTTTTTTTTTGCAAGAGGATTGATGCGTGGAAATTCATGCATGCATGGTAATGTTGTAAATGTATTGGAGCTTCGCAACACGTGCGGTGTCGTAGCCATAGCTTCCGTGCACATCCGAGAGCTGTATTTTGTATCTTCTGGATAGTCTGCGCCACGGACTTCGTGGACATGAATATGCTTCGAAACCATACTCTATAATTGGACGTATTAGAGCTCTATACAGTGACAGTAGACATGCCGTTGAGGCCCCCACGTCGGTCCGCGTAGTACTCGCAGTGTTGGGATGACTCGAGTCATGACTTCACTCGAGTCAAACTCGAGTCACCTTTTTCTTATGACTTGACTCGACTCGAGTCACTTTGCTAAAATGACTTGACTTGACTTGACTCGGCGTATCGAAAATGTGGATTGACTCGTGACTCGGAGCAAAATCCACGAGTCAATTTCGAGTCATCAAGCAATCGATGTCGATAAAATTCATTGTATCTTGGATATGTTCGAATTGTACGCGAAACCCTGGTGTAACCCATGAGAGCCCATGATCGTGCGTTTTACTCAGCCTCCATTGTTCTCTCACAAATAAATTGATCGCAAACGAAGTGATCGGAGCTCACAGCTTACGTTGTCGTAAAGTAGTACGGTAAAGGAATTTATTAGCAAAATGTCTATTTCTGTTCTCTGTTCCTAACTTAACCAAACCTCTTGTTTAATTGAAATTGAACGCATATATAGGTATATAGTCCTCAATCATCGGAGCAGGCTGGAATTGTATCATATCAATTTGTAAATCGATAATATACTGCATCTTATCAATTCGTTGTATATTGAGTTGTATATTAATAATGAGATAATTGTGTACATACTTTCGAAAAGCATGTGGTATAAGCCTATGAAAGATTTGTATATGATATATTCGTCGTACACGATATGGCATGGTTGAAACCCTCGAAATCGTGGTCGGTTCAACAATTACAGCACGTATAGATCATTGGTATTGAATGGGTGTTCTGATGATGATTACCGCCGACCTTAATAATGTTGCATAACGACGTAGTCGTGGCTTCACGTAAATATATTTTTTGTCCGTTTACTACAATGGTCGGAAACCTATTTCGTCAAAGAAGCCATACTTACGCCACAACTCCAAATGTCGATGTCGATCCAATGTGGCGTTACAATAACATATTCGTGAAGGCGGGATAAAAACAAAACAAAAACAACAATAAATAACATGTTTTAAACAAGAATCATGCTTCAAACTTGCTTGTTTTAAATTCATTTTTGTTTTAAATGCAACCCTAGATAGTCGGATATCGAAACGACGAAGTACGGTCTAGGAATGTAACATCCGCCACGACTTAATTCACAATTTAGCACTGCACGATTTTGAAATTTCGGCTGTCTTTTGTTTTATATATGATCTTACTGACTCCTTTTATTCGCTTCCCTCATTGTTGTCCTTCACGGGGTGTTTTTCTGTGCTGTTTCGTGAAGATGCCATATAATCGCAACGTACGATGAGTAGAAGTCTAGATTACCGCTGTAACTTCGAAACGTGCTACTGCCGAGACTCTAAATGGGTTTCACGAACCGATGGCGATGGATGTACTAACAACGCCAACTTCTGAACTAATATCACAAATGCTGTGTTAACGTGATGTTTATAGATATAAACACTGATCGTTATATTAGCCGTCTTGGATCAGGATCATTTGTATTCAGATAAGTGTGCAGTGGAATGGAATGGTATCTGCTTCTTCGCCATATTCTATCATCCCGGCAAAATCAATCAAGAGGCCGCAAGATTGGCGTGCGAAAAGAGAGGCGCTACACTTGGCAACATCTACGCAAAGGAGCAATACGACAGTATTATGGATAATCTGAGACCGTATATCGCCACCAGAAATGATGGAGGAAATTCAATTGGAGTCAGGACCGGCATGAGATACGAGCCCAAGGTAAATATTATTATATTGGACTATATTAATAAATCGCTACTGAAACACAAACGCAGAAGCGTCACACCTACATATCGAATCGCCGGGCTGAACATTCGAACAATTCATAAGAGACACCGACAAAATATACCATCATTCTGAAATTGATATCACGTTAGTATTGGAAATTAGCGATTCATAAATGTCACCTTTTTAATTTGCCGGAGATTTGATGGTTTCCAATTTATCGTTACACGGTTCTCTTTTGTTCTTTGTTCCAAATGTTTTCCTGTAATCACGCATCGATGATAGAATTCATTGATGCTTGAAATCGAACATTATTTCTTTGATCTGGCGCTTGAGTTTGGTGCCACAAGGAGTGAATGTAATAATTGTGACGAAGTTTGTTTCGCAGTTTATTTTGCGATCTGACATGAAAATACATGACGCGCCTTCGATATCATTTTCTAGTCTCAAGTCGTTTACCTGCCCGATGACAGTGAGGCGCCATTCGTACATTGGAGATCGGGATATCCTAAGCCAGCATCTGACCAAACTACTGTACTACTCAACGTGTTTCCTGGAGGATCGAAATATAATGGGATGTACAACTTGAAGTCCTCGGCTGGAAGCTTTGCTATTTTATGCCAAATAAATATATAGAGCACGTGAATGCATCTATTTTTTTGATACACAATGGTATGATCACTGTAAAATTTTGTTAGTGATAATTGCGATTAAGTGAATAAAGCGATTAATTTATTTACCATTGGTGTACCGATGGACGAATTTAAGTAGAGCTACACAATTTTTTCTAAATTAGATTATAATTAGAATTTGAGCTACCCAGCTTTTTCCAAACAAGATTAAAATTGTAATTTGAGCTACGCAGTTTTTATTCTCCAAATTAGAATACAGAATTAGAATTAAAATTACTGAGTTGGCAAAACTTGAATGATTGAGAAATACAGCAAAAATCAAGTTCGGTTCATATCCAATACCAGTATATTTCGATAGGGATAAGAATGGTTAACGTCTGTACACCAAGCTTGGCTCGTTTTGCACTATACCAGGGGTCATCAACACGCGGGTTTAAGATCATGTTATTTCTTGCTGTATTTGTACTTCAATAAAATATTACTTCTTTTGTGGTAACCATGCACTTCGCCCCTGTTAATTACGGCTTTGTACCAACGGCAAGTTTTAATAACGTGGTTGCTCAACAGTGTTGCGTATGTTGTCTCGATATTGCATTCTCGTGGTCCGAGGTCTCTACGGAATTTAAAAACTGACCCGCGACGCGTTCTGATGTCGGAAAGCCTTGGGACGAGGAGAACGATTCTCTCTTTTACTGTAACTTCTTTGTTTTGAGGTATATTCATGGTGTTTATCGACTACTATGGTCATTTACACCAGGTCAACTTTCTTCGTATAAATTCCGCAGCTGCCGACTTATAACAGAGCGCAGTTCTAGGCTTTTATAAGACACCGCTAACACGGTTAAGATGGCGAGGAGGAGCCTGGATGAACCTCCAACACTCGGATAGGAATTCTGGAGTCGAACCCGGTCGGACTCGAACCCGTAACCCATTGGTGTTGCAACTGTGGATTATACCACTACTCTGTCTCGCCACGCTTTTCCAGTAACTAAAAACATCTCAGTCCAGCATGCTCTCACGGTCGGCTGCGAAATATCTTTCCACTTCATCGTTTTCTTTGGTTAGATCTGAAGCAATCATCCTCTTTTTTCTTGATGTAGTTAAGGACATGAAATGTACAAGTCTATGTTAACTATCTTTTTTCTTTGCTGCTGTTCTATTTATGAACGAAACTAGAAGGTTGCTCGCAGACTACAAGCTACTATATCATGGTTATCGTTCGTCACAATAATTACTATGACTGCACGGTGAAAGTAATGCGATGGAGGCTTGGCACTGGATTATTTCTCTGTGCGAGAGGACTATTCTTGTTAATTCGCTCCAAAATGTCACGGAAAAAGAGGCATTTTCCGGAAATCAATAAATTAGATTGCAATTAAAATTAGAGTAAAGAAACATTTAACAAATTAGATTAGATTAGAGGAAAATTTCACGAATGTGACTAGAATTAGAATTAGAGCATAGAAACATTACACAAACTAGATGAGGATTCAATTACTGGCATTTTGCTCTAATTTAGTAAAATTAGACAACTAGAATTATCTAGTTGTCCAAGTCTGCGTCAATGACAATGAAATATCTAATCATGGCATATCTTATTATCAAAATGCAAAGTGTCAAAGCACGCAAAGCTACTAGTGACAGAACGAAGCTACGTAACGATGGTTGCTATCAAAGCACGAAATGGCATTCGAATTCCACACTGTCCTATCGTGGCTATGAATGACAGGTCTATCGCAATTGATTTCCGCCCCAGTTTATTGGCAATCTACTAAAGTCTATTAGCTTGAACTATTAAGTGACATCCAGAAAGTTATCTCTATGTCTCAAACAGAATATCAACAGTTGGAACTCTGAATATTTACGAAACGGACAATGGCCTCTGACTAATAAAAGCTTAAAAATCAACTGCTGATACGGCAATCTCTTGCATGCGCTCCAGATGTGTCGGTCTATTACGTCGTTCAGCTTGGACATATGCAGTTCGATTTCTCTTCCGAAGCAGCGTCTCTAAACACTGCGTTGCACTGTAAGCAGTTACTCGTGAGTTTGATCCCACAGTCTAATGAATTCTTTGATCAAACACCGTTCGGCTTACCCTGATTTTAATAGAGAAATATAGTCTGACAATGAGATATCATATTGCGCTGTTCGTGATCTAATCCGCGGAAATGTGTGTACATAGGAATTATTCATCGTAAGTATGGTTGCATCAGGTTACAGATGTCAATCGGCAATTATCTTCGCTTCTAAATGTGTAACGATTTGGAAAAAACGTAAATTATAATGATTTATTATGACACTGTTGTTCAATTCCATTGTGTTTATCATATTTCTGCACCAGGCCCATCATTCGCTCTCCAGACTTGTATGCTACTAAGTGGTCTTCCTCTGGCAGATCACGCACTATTACATCTCTTTGATAGATGCTTGCGTCAGCAACAAGTACCGCATCATAATGCACGATATAACCCCGTTAGAATGCAATCGTTCTTTCCCGACGAATTTTCTACCCAAATCAAGGTAATGAAACGCTGTATAAATCAGCAATGTCACCAAATGAAACTCAATATCCGCGGGATTAGTAGTTGTCTGCTGTTCGCTGAAATATGCCAGAATATGGTAGTTCAGTAACTGATAGCACGGTACCAATAACATAGTTGTTAGGCTTGATTTCAACATTACGAAATGTCACTTGCTACATGAGCATTTGGACTCCTGTGAAGATTTAAGGAGTGTCTGTTTGCTGTTCAAACATATAGATGGATCGAATATCACGGATATTGTATGCTGATGAATGACTCTTATCTCAGTATGAGGTAGCATTTCACATGAAGAAATCATTTCAGGCCATCATATAATAAATAGAGGCTACTCTATACTCTACAACTTTTGTAACATATATTTATAAGTAGGCTAATTGAGCATTGAGGAATCCACGCACGTATCTGAGGCATTTTCTTCCAAACTAAAAGTAGCCTATGGGTCGCCCTACTTACTGAATATTTGCTACCATGGCAAACAATCATAATATAGTTACCTTTAATAGTAGCTTAAAATCTGTAAATGATCTAATAATCCATTATTGCGGTGCTTCGGGCGGGTAAAGAACACATATCAGCGAGTACGGTATTTGTTTCTGGTGATTTACAATGTCATCTCAGATATTATTCGCAGAGGATGTCCGGTACAAATGTTTTCAACGGCTTGAACGCGTGGCCGCGCCATGACTCTTTGGGATATTATTATGGCTTCATTTTCGCATTTGAATTGACCATTTGTCCAATATATCCACCTCAACCCAGATTTTGAAGATGTTGATATATTGCGTTATATTAAATTCGAACTGAAGGTGCAGTTGAGATGAGCAAGTGCAGCAACGGACAAAGGGGAGGCCAAAATTTAGCAACGGGTTATCAAGCTGTTATACGCGCAATAGCGAGTAATCCCAACAACACAGAGTCCACAGGAGCGGATAATAACACTCCTAGAAATATTTAGCCGCAGCTAGAATATACGATGGCCTCTTGGGGAACATTGGCTTTCTGCCAGTAACATTTACACACCTGGAGCTTTAAGTTCAGAACAGATCCTATTTATAACGCAGTGAGCCCTTAACCCGCTGTTTACAATTAATTGAAACGCATTCGGTTGCGGCATAGCTATATCGCGTTACGGTAAATAACAATTTTAGTACCCTGACCTAAATTTTGAACTATTAACGGACCAATCACATCGTATATATTTGCTTTTCTTTTCAATCGCTACTCACCGTCATAGCATTATTCCGGTAGATCGTTGTAACAGGGTTGTGTTCCATAAAGTATGCTGCACTGCATATGATTTTTCAATAAATATTCAAGTTGAGTAGAACCCGTCTCAATCCTATATGCAATACTATAACACTATATATTCACAATTGTACCTATTCAAATTAAAACGATCAGATAGGAAGCACAAGTCTATCTATCAAATAGAATGTTAATCAATGCAATCAATCCGACAACAATTTGTCCTTGTAGACCTCATACACAGGCTTGATAGACGATAAGGCAGGGGTGGGCAAACTTTTGAGCTCGCGGGCCGCATTCAACATCTGAATCCATTCGCGGGCCGCACTATATAAAATTGGGATTATAAACCAAAACGGAATATTGATATTTGATTATAGTGAGGACAGTGAGATAATATATGTGCTTATTTAAAACAAGCCAAACATTTCTTCAATGATGGTATCGTACACGCTTCAGAAACATATAGTGGCGGGATTTCATAGGCTGGTGGACCTCAATAACCAATTTGTCAAAGCTGTAGAGTTGAAAATCGGTTGGCCCGATTCTTAGAACAGGATTGAAATTTAAATCTGTTAGCATCGATCTGTTCATAGATTTACTAATTCCACTATTGGTTCAGTTCCAGGGCACACGATGCTGGCAGCATCATAACCAGATTAGCTTCAACCACGCTTCTATTATGTCTAAACAAAATATAAATACCCCAATTCTACGCATACAGACAACGAATCTACCTAAGACACGCCCCTATCGTTTTTTATAAGCACAAGGCTGAAATAATTCCAAATAGAGTGGTCAATCTGAAATCCCACTCGTGATCCAATTACCGTATGTCAATCCCGTTGCAGCTATCCCGCTGTGATAGCAAGTATTTACCCTAGATCAGTGGTTCTCAAACTTTTTAGGACATGCCCCACCCCCCTTATGATGGTTAAAGATTTCGCCCCCCCCCCCCCCCCCTTATCTTCATATCACAAAACACAACCAGGATGCTAGCAAACCTAACAGGTATGTTGATGGCATTGAACGTACGACTATGGATGAGAAATATTTTTAATATCTAATTGAGACTAAATACAGAGCGCAAACTCTAATGAGTTTGTAAATCGCGCGGAGCGCGAAAAATATTTTCAGTTGAGCTCAGCTTCGCGCCCCCATCAGATGCTTTCACGGCCCCTAGGGAGCGCGCCCAGCAGTTTGAGAACCATCACTGTCTTAGAATTATCATGGTGAAATATACTAAGAAAAAGTTTATCAAGTCCCTGCATCAATTCGATTTTTAGTACGTATTTTATCAATATTTCTAAAAAGTTTCTTTAGACTCTTGCGGCCGCACAGAACGGTGTTGCGGGCCGTAGTTTGCCCACCCCTGCGATAAGGTAAAAAAATCGACAACGTGACATTGTCATAATTATTCACCTTAATAATTCCTATCGTTATATCCTTGTTGCACGAAAAATTAATCGCACAAACTTTGAATTTAGAGAAAATAAATAACTTATGCTGACTATGAATCCGCTGACATGGTTTGTTACTGGAGTTATAATACTCGCGAATCCGATTGACGCCTTACCGTACGGTGGTGATCAATTTCCGACCGCCGAAGATATCATGCAGAGGCTTTCCTACTTGGAATATCGTCTCAGCAGGAAAATGCTACAAGACACTGGTAAGTGGTAAGTGCTTGTATGAGCATCAGCATGTAGTATCTATAATGCTATCACCAGATATAGTCGCTAACGAATTATTACTACTTTTAGGGTGGAGGCCAAATATATATAGATCAAATAAAAGATCGGGGGATTTTGCACGTTGCTGGATTTTCTGCGGACCAGAAAGGTAGATTAGTAAGATTCTGTCAGAACCGACTGACTATAGACTGCTGCTTCTTGATCCTGGTCGCCACCAGGATCAAAGTCTGGATTAAGGTACACAAGCACATAAATTTGGCGAGGTTCGTAATAGTTATGAAATTGTAGATTGAATTTGCTTATCTGAGGTTCATTATAAAGATAGTGAATATTGCATGTTGGCGATACTTTGTTACCGGTACTGAATTGTGCTTCTCCTTATTGACTGATGATCATGTTATTACAGAATGTTTAATGATAATTTCATACAAACTATGTAATAAACGAGTTCTGCCGTTCTCTTGCATTGGAAACAATCAACCAAGCCGTGAAATGCCACATCACCAAACATGGCAAAAAAACAGAGCAGCAATTGAAGGTTGCTTCAAAACAAGAGAAAGTGTCAAAACTTAAAATGACAGAAGGCCTTCAGAACATTCAATTGGAATAGTGACTGAAGATATGGTATCTGACCCGGTGACGGTGCTATTTATTTCAAGGTTAGTTTGCAGACATTAATTATATCCATAATATGGTGCATATAAGTAAATTAATGGTTATAGCTGTCATACCAGCACAGGTTCAGCCACTTGAACATCATTTTGAAAGTGATTCCACCATATTGTCTGTATAGTCACTGCAGAAAATCAATCATGTAAGTTATTTTGCGACAGAGTTATGAGAACTTGTTCGATACATTGACCACATCGAGAAGTGTTCCCCATGATGAAGATCGGTTCTTGTCAGAGGCAACTCTTCTCGTTATTTTCATCACTACTTTTTGCTAACATATCAATTCAACAAGTGTAGATGTATATTATATCGATTTCTTACCCGGTGGTGTATTGAAGGAAACGCATTCACAATATCACTGTCGTGCTTCGCTTGGGTTGTTGAACTTCGAGCTTGTAAGCTAACTGTGGCATCATTGATAACATATACATGCAGCTAATCATATAGAGATGCTGGTTATCCATCACATAGCTATTTGTTATGTAAATCGAAGAGAATACAACCATACTAGAAATAGATTTGTTTTATAAATCACTCCTTCATATTTCACACAATAATTGATAAAAGAAGTTGAAATTAAATGAAAAGAAGTTGCAGGAAGTGTCCATATAGGATTCTTACAAGCAGCTTAAAACATCATGCTACATTAGGGTTACCATACGTCAGAGGATTTGTCCTCTGTTTTGACTTTTTATAAAAGTGTCCTCGGAGGACGCCCAAATGTCCTATTTTTAAGATTTTGTCCTCTTTTTTGAGGATTTCGGTTAAATGTAGGGCAAAATCCGACTGAGATACAGTACATCCGCACTGAGGTAACGCTCCGGCGGCTATTCCGGGAGCTGAGCCGAAAAGTTGACCATTTTTGTTAGTCAACCGACCACGAAGTGGGAATAATTTACCATTTTTTCAGGATTTTCCTCCGGTGACCCTATGCTACATAAATTCTAAATATTTAGGAAGTTGCCGGGAGCGGTATAAAAATTTGCAGAGGTTACAAAAACTTGCTCTATAGGAATAATGAATTAATCGCGTATATTTCAATTTCCAAGGTAACCACCTTTAGCAGATATCTATACGGTGGTATTACTACTTTCTCTTGAGTACCAACGATGACTACTTTAACGCTTTAACCCCACTACTAGTACGATCACAATATTCTGGTATCAAATCGAGCTAAACTCAGTAGTTTTAAAAATAGGTATTCTGCGTATCAAATAGAATACTGGCTACTGCCGCGTTAAACTCACGCAACTACGAAAAAAATTAATCATATATTTGCCGTCCCGAAAAAGAAGTTGGACTAAATCCGTTCCATTAACCCGAACATTTTGTGTCTAGATAAGTGCGCACTTGAATGGAATGGTATCTGCTTCTTTGCCCTATTCTATCATCCCGGCAAGGTAAATCAAGAAGCTGCAAGATTAGGCTGCAAAAAACGAGGCGCTGAGCTTGCCAACATTTATGCGAAGGATCAATACGATGATATCATGAATTATTTGAGACCATACATCGCTGCCAGAGGGGATGGAGGATCCGGTATTGGACTAAGGACTGGTATGACATTTGAGCCAAAGGTATAAATTAACGCCTGGGATCTGTATATAAGCAATTGATATTTGCCTATGCCTGTATGCAAGCTTGTGTACTCTAAATTATGGGTACTGATAAGTGGTAAACAATGGTTACAAATCTGAATGAAACTTATAGCAGTTTAACATTTTGACTTGGGTGTGCCTAAATCACCTAACAAAGATGTCGTTTGAAGCAAGTATCCATTCACCACATATCAGCGTTTAATGGAATATAAGCCATGACTAAAACCTAAACGACTGTTAGTTATCTCGCTTTTGTATTGTGCTATTAATAGCTCTTTTTCTAACCACGGTTGTAACAGCCGCAACCAAGTCCTCTCTATTGGGTAGGGCCAATCTAAAATGGAACAAAATTCATTACATAATATGAAATAGACTATAGGGTGTTTTGGAATATATTTATTCAATTTCAAATGTTTTCTTCGAGTAAATATCTAGTGAAGTTATGTTTATCGCAATATTACCGAGCGAGCCCCCACTGATACCTACACTTTTTGTATTGTGGTATTAAAGTAGGCATTCTCAAGCGGTTAATAGCAATTGTGATGCTCTAGTGTAGGGTTTCCCATCGACATCGCGGAAAAACATAAGAAAATCCGAACAAACCGTGAAACTAGTGAACTCATTTCTAATGGAAGTCGAGTATTCTGCCCAGCAGTACACATCACGGTCCTGTGGCCCGCGAAAATACGGACCAACATTGATCAAATGAGGACATGGGTCAAAATATTGGCATATATGGGAAATAATAAGTACGTAGCTTTCTCAGACATCGCCTAACAAAAATAAGGACACATCTGATAAATAATGACTGTATTGGAACCCATACGCCTATATACACCTTAGTAATAGAAAGAACAAAAAAACACTTCGTCCTGCCCATCCTTATATTGGCCCTTCAGAGGATGTTCGACATAATTCCTGGTGCGATTCTCCCCCACACCCTCTATCAGACTATGGGTCATTTCATTACGGATCTTTATACCAACATTCAAAACACACGCGGACGCACACTAGCATTATAATATTGTGCGTTGTGCACATGATCGGAAACGGCGAAAGACGCCACTTAAAACTCAATATAAATATTACCAACAATAATGACGATAATAACAGGAGGTCAAAAAGTAAGGCATTACACGATCCACAAACGAATCGGAATGGACAGTAAATGCATAACCTAAATAAATACAAATTTATATGTATGTAGGCTGTATCGGCTTACACTGTTCAATTCTGTTCTAGTTACGTGCAAAATTATTTAAAAGGTAATAAATGAATTTTTTTCAATAAAACTGGTACTTGCTTTATCTGTGCGCATTCAACAATCTATGTTAATAAATTCCCGGGTAGAGTTGCTGAACGTGATGACTTTATAAGCATTACACGCAAAAGCCAATACTACAAGCCAATCTAAAGGTGTCCAAACTTTGTGCCATTCATGACCGCATTCCGACTTACTTTCTAGCATAGGCCCCCTTGTAGCGTAAAGCGGAAATGAACATCCTCCATATTCATGCTAGTTTGGTTACTGGGCGAATGCACATCGCCGACAGTCCATTTTTATCGGCTACTAAACTGGCAAATTTTTATAATTCGAATTGTTAGCGACATAACAGATAAATTGAACCAAATATTCAATATCTGATCGAAAATTATTAATGATGAAGCAGCAACGCGAATCTGTTCTCATTTGCGTGTATCATTCGTCTTTTTGTTATCATTTTACTGGAGTGGGCCTTTATGAAAACCACGAAATTTAGTGCCACTAAATCGCGCCAAGTCCGAATAGAAAATTCAAGTATATTTAATCGTCCCCAAAATAACTAAACATGATATTGTTATGCGAATAATTTTGGGTACCCATCTATCTACCAACCTCTCAAAATGGTGCGGCATAGTCAGTCACTGTCCTGAGTAATAGTTAGTTGTTGACGTATGGATCATATATGGATATAAATTCTCAGATGTTATAGCTATAGCTCACGATTTTTATGTCGCATAGGTTCGTTCAACCTTGTTGTAAAGTTGTGATCAATCCGATTATTGTTTTCCAGTCTCAAATCGTGTACCTGGCTGATGGTACCAAGGCGCCATTCGTGCACTGGCACTCGTTATATCCTAAAGCAGAATCTGACAGGAAAACTGTGTTGCTCGAAGTGCAGCCTACAGGATCCACGTATAATGGGATGTACAACATGAGATCTGAGAGTCTAGCTGCGGCGATTCTATGTCAAATACATATTTGAATACATGCTGCTGTGTTTCGTACTGGATTGATTGAAATACATTTTCGCGCATCGATTTCACATGCATTTTAAATTATTATTATTATTGATGAAAAGTTGAGTGACGCTTTTCTCCTGTGAGGCCAGGTGCGTCACGGACTAGAATGAGCGATCAATATAGGATTTACAAGTAAGTACCACAAGATAGCACAAATTCTGCAACATGGGATAACATTTCGGGGATGATCAGTAGATTTTCGAGAGTTGTAGTGATTTTGAGCTCGCGCGTCCTGTCTAATAAAAAGTTCCGATGAAAATCATATCTATTGCAGTGCAGCAAAAATGCTCGACTGTTTCAGGTACTGTACAATGGTTGCATAGGTCGGTGTCGCTACATCCAATTTTATATAAATGCGCTTTCAGGCGGCAATGGCCTGAACGAAGCCGAAATATTAATCGTTCGTAAAGCCTATGTCGATGCATCGACGGAAAGTGGCCATCAGTCAATGATCTGTGGAAGTTTCGATAGTGACCTCCTCGATCATTTCGTTGATATTCGGCGTTCCAGGTCGCTCTACAGTATTTTAAATGAAACCGACGTTAATATAACCTCGCTCTATTTACCGATGTACGGGGTTTAGGTATCGATGCTGCGTCACTCAGTTCGTGTTTTGAAGTAGCCTACAGGTTCATTCGGAACTCACAGAAATCAGGGGTGCATTTGAACTTTCCGAACAAGGCCACTATTGAGGCTGTTGCGACATGTTGCCAGATTCTTCAAGCATTCGGGATTTTTTCAACCGTCTATTGATGTGCCGCAACATATTTGATGAGTACCACTGGAATCAGGCTTTATTTGGAAAATCAGGATCTTATCAACAGCTTAGAAATCCTCTCTTGTATTTGTACCAATCGCCAAGACTGAATTCCGTAAAAGTAGCGGTATTCAAATAAAATGACGTTAGAATGATTGGCATGTATGAGTAGCATAGGTAGGGCTACTCAAATCGAACACGAGGTGATTATAATTATGGAAATTATCAGTCCTGCTGCACCAGTCAGCATTTTGAAGTATAGCGAAATCCTTTTCTCTAGTTATGTGTTCGGTACAGTTTTGTTTTGTCGCGGGAGCACTTGAACCCCAATTTGTCATTTGCCTAACATGGAATTTAAAATTTGGAACCGTACCCACAAGTCGCTGTGTCATTTCGTCAACTGAAAATATATATTGCGATTAAAATTCTTCTTCGACCGTCACTTTGATGAAACGCAAAAGACACGAATTTGAAAACCGATAGCACGATTGCCATATCGCAAATTAAGGATTATTCACCCAATCAATATTGGTATGCTGGAACTCCCATGTAGATTTCATTAAAACAGTGTCGTGTCGGTATAAGCATAGGCGAACATTACATAAAAGTATCATGCCTGTCACGCGGAAAGGAGCCGCAGCAGTGGCTAGTGGCGCAGTTAGTTAAGCGCCGGCGTCACGACCCGAATGACAGTGGTTCGAACACCTGTACGGACCAACTTCCCTGCGTGCTGTGTGGCATGTTTATCTGGGATCAGTGCTGCAGTGTGAAATTCAGCCGAGCCAAAAATCGGCAGCAAACACCTAAGATACAGACGAACTGAAAACGAGATTGACCGATGGTGGGAGTGTGCGAGCGTGGTAGTCATCCGCAATATGACACGAAGACCGCAAAAGACACGATGTTAATGAAATTGCCCTGTTTGCGCCAGTCTTGTGGATAAAACAAAAAACAAACATACTTCCACCTTCGTAAGTATAAACGATGTAGCAAATATTGGCTGCGTATTTGAAGTAGGAAAACCAAACAGTGTCATATACTCTCAATTATATTTACTGTCATCTTTTTCACCTGACAGTACCTTGTAAATGTACCTCGAATGTTTGCTACCGTCAGACATAGTGGAATAGAATTGACGGTAGCTGCAAGCCTGGAAACGATCTAGCAATCCATCTTCTCGGTATTGGAGATGAGATGCTATGGGAATGAAACGGCAGACATGGCCGTTACTATATGTTGATTGAAACCATGGCAGTAGAACACTTTCAACGCCACATTTCCTTTCCGCAGATGAACTCGAGAGTTTTATATCGTAATTAGAGTACAGTCGAAATCGTACAGATAACACTTGACAATATCTGATTCAGACTCGATCGTCAAAACTATATCTGTTGCATTTCCATTTGGTTCCATGTCCATTTGGCATTCCACCTCGCAATAAATTTTAATCGTGGCATATCTTATTCTCAAAATCTTAAGTGTCGAAGCACGCAAAGCTTCTAGTTACAATGAGAAGTTCACAGTAAACTTGAAAAACTTTTTTATAGTAAATTAAAAGTTTCAAACTCCTGTGCGTTCACATCTACCTTGGAATTGAGCCAAATTTGCTGCGCAGCATTTTTTAGGTAGCCTAACAATTCTATCGGTGAATTCCCGGAATCCGTAAATTTTTTATTTTCAAACAATCCTGCTGTAGGGACATTGTCGGCAATCACTTGCATTATGTGAATGGAAAGACATGTAACACGGTGTAATGGTGCTTTAACATAATTGTTAGCGCCCCGCTTCGACATGCGGTCAAATTGATGAAGCGCAACAGGTACGGATTCTATGGCCGATAGCACGTTTCGGATATTGTAAATTTAGGATGCTCTTGATTTATAGCATCAACTATCTAACATTTCTTGATCGGTATTGGGATATAGGCTTTTCCATCGTTAGTTCCTAAAAAGTATAGACAAATGAAATAAGCATAGAGCCATATACAAAAATTACCAGATTGAGCTATACTTATAATGAAGAACTGGCATCGCAGTAGGAGGCAACATCGGGCGTGCTTCGATCTTCAATATACTCTTGAACCATTCAATTCACTATACTTTGATCTCCTGTGATTCGTGTGGTAGGTAGAAACGATGCTTACTTCATCGTCATCATTCCCAGCCGAAAGTAGCCTGTAAATATTTGTCAAATGTTTGTTACCATGGGATACAGTCCGATTATTGCTATAACCATAGCATGGACAGTGGTAACTTGAAGTCTGAAAATTATCTCACGCTCCATTACTTCAGTATTGGAGACAAGATGGGACATGTGTCAGCGAGTCAAGTGTCCGGTGATTTACTAAACGATTGCAAATGCCGCCCGAGCTATAACGTGGATATCCTTTTATTCAGCGTCTTCAAAACCTAGAAAGCGTGAACTCCCAATGACGATTCGGCAAACTATCATTGCTGATTAATCGCACTGAAGCAACGTGTCCCGTCGTCTAATATATCGATTCCAAACAAGAAAAGATATATGCATCAGCTGAGGAATTCTTATCATTGCACGTGACACAGGCTACCTCATCATCTGAAATGAAACATGTTGAATTCAGAAAATCGTAGCAAGTAGCAGTTACTATGACTACCTTCATGTTGTTTATTACGGGGGTTATATTGTTCGCAAATTCAATTATCGCGTTACCGTACGATGGCAATCAATTTCCCACCATCGAAGAAGTCATACAGAAACTTTCCGATTTGGAACAGAGACTCTCCGATTTGGAATATCGCCTCAATTTGAAGATACTACAACACACAGGTATTCGTTTGCTTGAGCATAAACGTTTCCAATTTTATTAATTGTGTGTTTTATTTATTTTATCCATGAAATTCCCTGTATTCGTAATTATAATATTCATCATAGTCAACAGCTCTAATATTCTATGTATGTACGATACGATGTGATGTAACGAACAGATAGTAGGATATCGAAACTACCAAGTACAGTCTTGCAATCTAACATCCACCTCGGTCTAATTCCCGATCTTCCGGTTATCTTTTCTTTTGGTTAATCTTTTTTATTATTATTAATATGGTAAAAGTAGTAGTGGCGCTCATCTCCCGTAAGGGCTTGGTGTGCCACGGTCTATAATTACTATAATAAGTTACTTCGAAATATAATTCATATTCGGCTCTATATACCGATCAAAAATTAACGGAGTCTATGAATGATATCACGATTTCAGTGACATGGTTTTCTTTATATATATGATTACTGTTTTTACCGATTCCTTTCATTCGCTTTCCCTAGTCGTTATTAAACGAGTATTTTTCTGTGCTCACGTCATACAACAGCGACGTAGGAGAAGTAGGTAGGGTTGTGTTTAAAACAAAAATCAATTTAAAACAAACATATTCAAAACATACTTTTTTTTCTAAGCCGTGACGTCACGCATATTCAATTGCGGCGTCAAGGTGGATTGATATTCACAATTGAAAATATAGGATAAATATAGCTCCTTTGACAAAATAGGCTTCCAACCCCTGTCATATGCGGACCTTAACCAGGCTAGGACGACATCGTCTTACAGCATTTTTACGGTCGGCGTCGTTATCATCAGAACATTCACTCCGTACCAATGATCTTTAAGCTCTATAAGTAGTGATGGGAAACAATTTTTGTGGCCCTCAATCGTATTGCGTCATGTCATCCGAATTACCTCGCCTATTTCACATTCTAAGAGTTATTTTTTCAAAAGTGACCTTCGCTGGATGTGAACTTTGGACTTTGAGTGGGTCTAGTTTCACGGCGATCACCGCTAGACTATCGCGAAGACTTGATGCAGCTAGATGTTTTGAGAATATTATTGCTGACCGATTGACACTTTCAAATTTCGCGAATACGACATGATAATATCAATGCCTACGCTTTTGGGAAATAATGACGTTCTGACTTTCAAATTCTGCATATGTATGTATATCGTATATGTATGTATGTATATTGGGGGTTGTGGTGCTTAGCAGCTACGGCCTTGTGTATCAGACCAAATTGTTATTGGAATATGCACTCCATTTTCCCACCGCATTATAGTTGGCTCTTGGTTAGGAACACAAAATCAATCACTGGTAAAAGCTAGGGTGTAGGCCAGGGGTTGCCGAGATGTTATACAATGTCTATGAGCACATGGTTTCGTAGTGTTATGTCCTTCAAATAGTTTCGCTGCGAGCTATATCGAGAATTTTGAAGTAAAAAATGCCCAACCGTCTCTATAACGCCGCATGTTGCACAAAGGCCATCGTCATGACAGCCAATTCTATGTAAATGTCCGTTCAGCTTGCAATGCCCAGTCTGAAGCCGTAACAATATCACTGTTTCCCTTCTTGATAGTCCCAGTGGCTGCGACATATCATGTGGGGCGTAAATTCGCTTGTAGAGATTTCGGAATCATTTGTTTCAAATTCGTTTTTCCATCTTATGTGAATCAGTTCTTTGATAATTTGACTCCAACCCAACAGTGACCTGTAACCCAAATCCTAAGTCCAGGTCCCTGGATGCTAAAGATATCTGCAAGACATTAAAATATCATCGACTATAGCGCGTACATTACTGGTTTTAGCCTACTAGTTTCGAGCATAGCTAAGGCGCTCAAACTATCTGATAAAACTGCAATCCCGCAGGTCTGTATGGATCCTCGGCGCACGACATCAATTATCCAATTAGGACTCGCGTTTGTATCTATTAATTCTGCTGTCAGGATCGATATCCTGACACAGTGGTTCTCAACCTTTTCGACCTCGCGGCACTCTTTTGTGGTATTATGATATGCTTGATTGATCATAGCGATGGGTTCGGTATTGTTTTGATGACAGACAAGCATGTGGTCTGCTGGTAATACACTTGGAGTTCGGCTTGTAAAGGTATCTGTCTGAGTAGTCAGTCTTACAGCTAGAAGCTCGGTGATAATACTACATGGTGGCAGCGGATAACTTCGAACTAGTCTAATAACCAGATTATGGCGGCCATTGTATTAGGTCCGGGGGATCTCACAATAATAGGCGCCGTGAATGAGGCAGAAGCCTGGCTGGAATGGAAAAAGAAATTCCTGATCTTTATCGATGCGGCAGGTCATGCTGAATCATCTGGGCGCCAGAAAGTTGGATTACTGCTGATTCATATAGGCAAGGAAGGATCGGATGTATACGAGGAATTCGTGTTTGCTGAAGGAGTCGCAGCATCAGACGGTGTGGAAGCAGTTGCAGCAGAAGACAAAACTGACCTTGATACCGTCTTGAAGAAGTTTGATGAGCGTTTCAAGGTTCGGGATGGCAGGTTTGAAGCACACCTTCAATTCTTCCATTTCTTACAACGCAAGGAGGGTGAGTCATTTGCATCGTGGGTACATACAGTCAAAAAGGCTGCACGTAAATGCCAATTCCCTCCAGCAGTATAATGACGCAACTCTTCGGGCTAAACTTATAGTCGGGTGCGTAGATGATACTGAGATGTTGGACAAGCTATCTGAAATCGAATTTGATAAGCTAACGCCTCAGAAAATTATCGACGTTGTGACTGCCCGAGAGGCGAGACGGAGCAATGCTGATCGGAGGTCTGCACCTACAGCAATAGAAGCGGTGGCAAACAAATCAAGACATCAAACCTCTAAGAAGCCTGCAGTTGAAACCGTGCCATTTATAAACTGCACATTTTGCGGTCGACGGCACAAACGAGGCTGTCCAGCATCGTCAGTAAAATGCTACAGATGTGGTAAAACTGGCCATTATATCGAAAGGTGCAGAAGTAGAAATGTACGCGTGCTGGATAGCGAAACGGTTGAGGAAGAACCAACCGCTGGGTGTCATGACGAGGAAGAACTTCCAGATGCAATGTGTGGAAGTGTGGGCGAAATCCAAGAAGCAGAAGCATCGGTAGGTTTAGCACAGGCTACTAAGACTATCCAGTGGACTATCATGTTGAGAGTCGTTATTAACACTCTAAAATGGATTATTGACTCTGGAGCGGAAGTGTCCGTCATGCCGCGGCGATTGTACAAGAGACAATATGGGCCTATACAGAAATCTGATTGACGGCTCATTGGAGTTAATCGACAACCTCTCAATACTGTTGGTTATGTACGGATGAAACTCCGCTCCGACTTCAAGACGTTAACAGAGAAAGTCTACATTGTGTCAGATGCAGATAAGCTACTCCTTGGCGCTGCTGCTATACTCGAACTTGGACTCCTTCAAGAGTGCCCGGACGTTCAAGTATCCATCAGGGCAGTCAAACTTACCCCTGAGAGTTGGTTGCGGAGCAAAGATGACGTCAAGAAAACATACCTAGAGCTATTCAAGGGCATTGGCAAACTGGGAGAACCGTTTACTATTCACATGAAAGACGGCGTTGAGCCCTTCTGTTTGAATTCGCGACGTCGTGTGCCAATCCCAATGCGCCAGAAACTCAAAGAGGAGATAGAAAAGCTTGAGGAACTCGATATCATAGAAAAAGTTACGGGACCTACAGATTGGTGTGCTCCAATCGTTGTCGTAGCAAAACCAGACGGAAAGGTACGACTGTGTGTGGACCTAACCAAGCTCAATAATGGGGTAAAAAGGGAGCTGTACCCTATGCCTACAGTCGAAAGTACATTGGGACAACTGTCAAAGGGGACGGTCTTCACTAAGCTAGACGCGAATTCTGGCTTTCATCAAATTGAGCTCGCCCCTGAAAGTCGGAAGTTGACAACGTTTATCACACCGTTTGGGAGATACCAATTTCGTCGCTTACCATTTGGCATCTCGAGTGCACCGGAAGCGTTTCAAAAACGTATCAGTGAAATCCTCCATGGAATTCCAAACGTGATTTGCCATATGGATGACATCCTAGTAGTTGGTACTCAAAGTACGCACGATGAGACACTGAAGGCTGTATTGGACCGTCTTAAATGCTCTGGCATGACTCTAAATGAGAAGAAATGCATCTTTGCTGCAACTAAACTTGAATATCTCGGTCAGGTCATTGGCCAAGATGGTATCAGCAAAGACCCCAAGAAGGTGCAGGCTATTGTGAATTATACTGCTCCTACTGATAAGACTGAACTTCGCAGGTTCCTGGGAATGACAAACCAGCTCATGAAGTTTAGCCCTAACCTAGCGGAACTGACTATGCCGTTAAGAGACTTGTTGGCAAAGAAGGTTGAGTGGTACTGGGGCTCGTCACAAGAGGAATCGTTCGCAAGAGTGAAACGCGATCTGCCTACCGATGTTACGTTAGCCATGTATTGCCCAGACAGGGAAACTGTGCTCTCGGCTGACTCCAGCAGTTACGGCCTTGGTGCCGTTCTAATGCAAAGACAAGATGACAATAACCTTCGCCCAGTCGCATATGGCAGTGGATCAATGAGCGATACTGAACAACGGTATGCCCAGATAGAAAAGGAGGCTTTGGCAATCACTTGGGCAATGGAGCACTGAAGAGAACTGCTACTGGGTATTGCTGACCTGAAAGTTGAAACCGACCACAAACCACTAGTGCCTCTGCTGTCAACGAAATCGCTGGACGAACTACCTGTCTGATTTCAAAGATTCAAAATCAGGTTGATGTCCTATAGCTTTGACATTTTTCACACGCCTGGAAAGTCGATGTACACTAGGATTGTCCAAAATTTGGAAAATCTTACAAATCCGCCGTTGTAATGTCTTATTCTATAGATTATTGATAAAAAACGACACTGAGCCAGAAAGAAGCTCACAGGAAGGCCGTTAAGATTTCGTGCAAAGCGTTTGAAAGTAGCTGCCGTAGAATGGGCGTGCCACCGACCACAGAACGGCGAGAAGACTAGCAATCACGAAACCACGGCTCTTGATTGGCTAATCGGCTATGCTTCAATGACCACGACAGTAGCAGCTTGCTGTGTAGGTGATCAAGGAGTCTGCTACCGGCGGCGATTCTGAAAGCCCATTGCATGTAGGTTGACAGATAACGATTTAGGATTGATTCAGGGTATGTTGAGGTACGAAATACATGATGAACAAACAACAGCTGCTTCACAAAAACGTCTAAAGCATGACCGCTTTATTATGAAGGGAACCGCCGTAGCCTGCATGCCTTGTTTTCAACGAGAGAAAGCATAGGCGCTTATGCAAGTAGCGACGGATTCCTAGTTTCAGAAAGATATCCTTATTGAATACAAAGATAAAGCTTAACAATGACACTACAACTTGTGTGATCTTATTGGGCTCAGGTTGTAGTGCATAGTTGAAGTTTTGAAAGCTCTAAGGATCGGCTGAATCAGCGGGTTATGCTTGGCACTTGTCAGATGCTTGCATCAAAATGTATTCACTTGCAAGTGTTGTCAAAGTCCTTGATGATGACGCAGAAAAGAGGTGTAAAAGTAAGCACATACTATGCTGGACATGATATGGCAAAGTTTTTAATGTCGCGCAGAAAAGGGGTGTAAAAGTAGGCACAGACAATGCTGCATAGTGCACTGCACCCAGCATAGTTTGTACATCATATCAAGCATAGTCTGTGCTTGCATTTAAACGTTGTTTCTGCGGCATCATTAGGGACTTTGAAAACACTTACAAGTGAATTCAATTTGCTGTAAACATCTGACAAGTGCCAAGCCTAAGCGACGTTTGATTCAGCCGATCTCTAGAGCATTGAAAACTTCAATTATGTACTGCAACCTGAGCCCAATAAGATCACACAAATTGTAGTGTCATTGTTAAGCTTTATCTTTGTATTCAATAATGATATAGCCTTTCTGAAACTAGGAATCCGTCGCTACTTGCATAAGCGCCTATGCGTTCCCTCGTTGAAAACGAGGCATATAGGCTACGGCGGTTTCCTTCACAATAAAGCGGTCACGCTTTAGACGTTTTTGTGAAGCAGCTGTTGTTGTTCATCATGTATTTCGTACCTCAACATACCCTGAATCAATCCTAAATCATTATCTGTCAACCTACATACGATGCGCTTTCAGAATCGCCGCCGGTAGCAGACTCCTTGATCACCTACACAGCAAGCTGCTGCTGTCGTGGTCATTGAAGCATAGCCGATTAGCCAACCAAGAGCCGTGGTTTCGTGATTGCTAGTCTTCTCGCCATTCTATGGTCGGTGGCACGCCCATTCTTCGGCAGCTACTTTCAAACGCTTTGCACGAAATCTAAACGGTCTTCCTGTGAGCTTCTTTCAGGCTCAGTGTCGTTTTTTATCAATAATCTATAGAATAAGACATTACAACGGAGGATTCGTAAGATTTTCCAAATTATGGACAACCCTAATGTACACAGCAGACGCGCTATCACGATGCCCTTTGCCGACAACAGATGGCATCGAAGACACTGATCTTCACAAGGAAGCGGAAGCATGTGTGCGTGCTCTAGTAAGCGGGCTGTCTGCTACTGACCGACGCCTGGAAGAAATAAAGAACGCTCTGAAAGAAGACAAGACACTTTCGACTGTTATGACATATGTTGTCGGAGGATGGCCAAAGAACAAAGAAACTTTAAATGGACCATTACGTATCTTCTGGAATCTCAGAGACGTGTTAACAGTACATGACAATCTCTTGCTAAAAAGCAACAGACTCGTCATACCACCGTCGTTGCGCGAAGATGTTCTGAAGCACCTTCACCAATCACACCTTGGAATAACCAAGACCAGACAACTTGCAGCTCAAGCTTGCTGGTGGCCGGGTTATTCAAAAGACATTGAACATGCAGTACTCAACTGCAACCGCTGTGAAAAGCATCGACGAGATCGAACTGAACCAATGATGGGGACCGAATTTCCGAGACGCCCATGGAGTAGAATTGCTGCAGATTTTTTTCAACTGGAGGACAAGTACTACCTTTTGATCATGGATTACTACTCCAGAGACATAGAACTGTTCTCAGTGAAGAAAACGATCTCGTCACGGGACACAATTTCGAACTTCAAGAATATGTTCTCTCATCATGGTATCTGTGATGTTTTGCTTACTGACAATGCTTCAGTCTTCGTTTCCTCTGAATTTTCTCAGTTCTCCAGAGCCTGGAAGTTTCAGCACCTCACCTCTTCTCCGAAATATAGCCAGGGCAATGGCTTCATCGAGAGAGGAGTGCAAACTATAAAGGCCCTGCTCAAGAAAACAGATGATGTCTATCTGACGCTACTGAACTATGGGAACACGCCCTTGCACACTGGGTTATCGCCCGCCCAATTGAGCATGGGGCGCAGATTGAAGACAAATGTGATTTGTCATCCTGACCAGCTACGACCACAGACTGTTGATGCCGAAGATCTTCGAAAAAGGGAGACGGAGTATGGACAGAAAATGGCTGCGAGTTACAATAAAAGACATCGTGTGGTTGAGAATGATAGATTCGGAATTGGAGACCATGTATACATTCCTGATTGCGAAAGAATGGGTACCATCAAGTAGATGCATGAAAATCCTAGAGCGATCATCGTTGAAACGAACAATGGACTAATGAGGCGTAACCGAAAACACTTACGGAAGTACAACCCTCCGGAGGAACCAAAACCATCTGTTCCGCATCAGAATAAACCGGTTGAATATTGTCTTGTAGCGCCGAAGAAACCAGGACACCATCAAGAAGCCAACGGTTCAACTGAACTTGCCGGAGAGAATCCCGCGAGACGATCGTCGAGAATTAGAAATCCGCCTCAACGATTTATAGAGCAATATTAATCATACACAGGTTTCAAGATCAGGGGCAGAATAATCCCCTAACCTGTTGTACACCTCGGGAGTAGTCTACCTCCCTGGTGACTCTGTCTGTTAAGTTTAAATGCCCTGCTCTTGCTAACCTTGCAGGGGTAGTGTCACCTTGTATATATTGTTATCACTGCTGTATTGTCAATTGTATATAATGTAAGTAGTGTCGATGTCTCTTCCACTAAAAAAGGGAGATGTGGTATTATGATATGCTTGATTGATCATAGCGATGGGTTCGGTATTGTTTTGATGACAGAAAAGCATGTGGTCTGCTGGCAATACACTTGGAGTTCGGCTTGTAAAGGTATCTGTCTAAGTAGTCAGTCTTAGAGCTAGAAGCTCGGTGATAATACTACACCTTTGGAAACGAAAAATAGTTCGCGGCACACCAGCACAGTGATTGTGGATTTTTTCAGATTATGGCACCTGTAAACTACTATAGAATACTTAGCAGTACCCATTCCAGTAGTAAAGACGACTAACGTGACAACCTCGGCAGTCAATCCGAAATGTATCTGTATTAAATCGAACAGTTTTACCGAAAACAAAACAATATGTTTAATTTCATCACAAACAAAGTCTGTGCGAAATTTGCGCTTGACTTCTAGCGAATATCCTTCCGATGTCTCGATGCGCATCTTCAATAGAAAGTAACCGCTCTAGTTTTGGGGTTTCATGTTGACCAGAACGGAAATCCTGTTTCGCCCAGATACGACGTGGAAAATTTAAGTAAAATCACAATTGCCTTTTCTCCAATGCAATGATATACCTCCTGATTTGTCATCCAAAATTCGTCGACAGCCACCTCATTGCACCATAATTTCAAGCTTCCGTCATTACGGATGTCAATAAGCTATATACCTCCTCTTTGAGATTTAAAATGAAATTGGTTTCCTGCGGCAAACATGGGTTTCTTACCCATGCATAGTTTTTGGTGTGTTGGAAATTAAGCGTTTATATTTGTATTCAAACATTTGAGATGCCGAACAACTAATGGCGCGAGTTCCTTGTTATTCGTTTTTGAGAAATGGGAGAACATGCTACAAATTCCTGCTTCTGCTCGTACTGACCACACTTTAAATTTCTCTTATAATCTCTATTTTGTCCGTTGAAGATAAAAGATTTCATTCTTGCTTGCATACTGGAGTTTGTCTTATAGGTGGTCAAAGATATCTACCAAATATGCTAATATCTCTGTACAATTGTACATGTCCCAGATACGTCTACGAATGGTATCATTTGGCATGAAAATCGTTTTCAATTCATCTGAAGCTTTGGTCGCAAACAATTTTTTACAATTCCAGTGCAAGTCGGAAAAATAACTCTCTCCGCTTCCGTGCGTGGCTTTGGATTATCAGTTGGTAGCCTACCTTCACCACCACAAAACTGGTCTGTTGCATTCAAGTTGAAACTTCAAACGTTTTGGTAAACAACTTAGATATTAACCGTCATTTCCAAGGGAAGTAGTTCTCAAACTGTTTCAGACACGCCCCCTTATCGTCATATGACAACATGCAACCAGAAAGCTGGTAATGCCAATGAATAGCTAGTTTGATGGCATTGAAGGTTATGACTGTTGATCAGAGAATTTACCAATATGAAATTCGGACTATACACAGAGCAAGAACGAGACACCGTAGGACAGTGGTCGGGAACCTATGGCTCGCGAGCCATATGTGATTCTTTTGGGTATAAGATATGGCTCTTTGACATATTTTTAATTTTGTTCATAATTCTATCGATATTGCAGCAACTTCTTAGTAAATTTTCTTAACGGCCAGAATAATTATTCTCGTGGCAGCATAAATATGTATTCGAGATGTCAAGACAGTGGCGTGTCCAGCGTTAAGGGCTCGGAGCCCTTTTCAGAATCCTCAAATTTAAGTTGCTGTAACGCCAGCGGCCAATATCCCTCGTGAATGCGATGTACCCGGCATCGCGCGCAGCGTGATCTTGGATTGCACCGTGCTTTGGTTGTTCAAAGTGTTTAGCAGACATGGGGACGCCAACACGGCAATCTAGTTTTCTGAAACACTTTGTCTTCCTGATCTGAGCCAAAAACTGCCTTGGAAGTGACATTCCAATTACAAATCCAAATTACAAACAACGTTAAAATGTAGGCGTGTATAGTGCAACGTTTTTGTGACCGCCGAATTGAGAAGTCGAATAATATATGGATTTTCGGGATCAGCGCTACAGTCATATTAGATTAATTTCAATTATTATAAATTCTGAGCTATCTACGATGAATTGCGCTATCACAGAATGATTAGTAGCCTACCTGTTTCTACAGAGAAAATATGGCACTCATGACTATTCCTATTTTGTGACTTCAAATTTGTACTACCACGACGTCACGAATTTTCAATTGCGACGTGACACTTGATTGACATGTATTGCCCTTTGGGAGTTCAAGTCGAAAATACAGGGCTAACATGGCTCTTCAGACGAAAAAGGTTCCCGACCACTGCCGTAGGTGAATGGCGCGGAGTGCGAAATATTTTAACCGACGCCACAATCATTTAAAGTCTTTGAACCGTCCGTATAAACGTGCAATCTATTCCGGTAGTTAGCGTATATATATTCTTCGTCAGTTTGTTTAATGATCTCCGGGTGATCTGATTTCTTGATCTCTCGTGAAAGGCCTATGTCTATTGTACATCCGTGATTTTCCCAAGGGGCGATGGCCAATAGCGCTATTTACTCAAAGTGGAGATCTACGACTCCGTTTCTGGTAAGTATATCAAGTGTAATAAAGTTCGTAGAATCTGGGAAGATTTCTTGGCCGGCTTCTTCGACCAGGGCTGCCAAGGGTTTTCATTTTGCGACAGTATTGATGCGCGGAAATTCACGCATGCCTGGTAATGTCGTAACTGTATTAGAGCTTCGCAGCACATGTGCTGAAGCGCGTATACGGGTGTCGTAGCCATAGCTCCCGCGCATATCCTGACGGGTTTATTTTGTATCTTCTGGATAGTCTGCGCCAGAGACTTCATGGACATAAAATATGTTTCGACACTATACTCGATAACAGGACGTATTTGAGCTCTGTACAGTGAAAGTAGACCTGTCGTTGAGGCACCCCACGTCGTTCTCGAGATACGTTTAGTCGTTTTGCGCGACGTGCTAATACCAAACGCGAATGCGTGTTGTAACTGAGTCGAGAGTCAAATGTAATACCTAAATATTTATGTTTCTTTTGTACTGAGAGACACGCGTTATCGATTGTTAGACACACTTCCGGCACCTTACGCCGTCTGGTAAAGATGATAGCCGCCGATTTGTTAACATTCCCCCTCAGGCCCCATTTTCGGCACCATACAGATATTTCAGTTAACGAGGATTGTAGCGTGTTCAGAATATTAGGAATCTGTAGTCCAGACTCCCGTGGGCAAGACCCTGCAGAGCTATCAATTTTTTTACCTTCCCGTCTATTCACGGACGATATGGCGATACCACTTAAGCTAATATAGCTATACGATTCAACATACAACTTGCAGGGAAAATTACCAACGGGTGGCACAAAAATCTAAGGCGGTCGATAGGATAGACCTCTCTGCCTTAGACTGTCATATTACATGATATCAAGGTTATCGCCTTTTACTTGAAAAATAACCATTGAACTTTTATAAACACACAGTTTGAATATCAATCAAAGCTTTCTCAGCAAAACTTGACCTCGAGAGACTGTATACACAATATGTTTCAGTTTACGCGGGCTTTGCCCAAAGCCAAGTCATACTTTCACGTTGGGCTTAAATTGCTTAACGTCTAGCTTGCAAGCCAACTGTTGCATCATCGATAATACGTACACATGCATGTAATCACATTGAGATGCAGTGACCCATCATGTACCTCTTTATCACACAAATCAAAAAGAATAGAACCATACTAGGAATATGGATTACCATTGTGTTTTTGAATCGCTGCTTTCTGTATCTCGGAATAATTGATAAAAGTTGCAGTAAGAATAAGCATGAAAAATTAAAAAAGCTGCAAAATGTTGCATTATAAAATTCGTACGAACAGCTTATAACATGATGTCATATAAATTCTGAATATTTAGGAAGCTGCCGCAAGCGGTGTAAAAAGTTGTAAAAGCTACAAAAACTTGCCCTAGTGATCAATGTACTAGTCGCGTATCTTTCAATTTTCAACTTCCACTTGAGTACCAACGAGGACTACTTTAACCCCTTCCACCCCAGTACTATCATAATATTTTGGTACTAACTCACGCCAAACTTTGTAGTTTTAAAATTCCAATTCCATGCAATAGGAAGTAAGTAATCTCTGTATTAAAAGGAATTATCGCTAATGCTGTCTTGAACTCCCGTAAATACGAAAAATATTAATCAGGTATCAGCAGTACTGAAAAAGAAGTTGAACCTAATACGTTCCATTACCTCGTACATTTTGTGTCTAGATAAGTGTGCACTTGAATGGAATGGTATCTGCTTCTTTGCCCTGTTCTATCATGCGGGCAAGGTAAATCAAGAAGCTGCAAGATTAGGCTGCAAAAAACGAGGTGCTGAGCTTGGCAACATTTATTCGGAGGATCAATACGATGATATCATGCGTTATTTGAGACCGTACATCGCTGCCAGAGGGGATGGAGCATCCAATTTCGGAATAAGAACTGGTATGACTTTTGAGCCAAAGGTATGAAATAACGCAATGTTTTAAACGGTGTTTTAAACTAAAACCTTTTAAAACAAAATTGTTTTTTTTCAGCTGTAAAATTATGCCATAATCGAGTAAATAGTTTCCAAAAAACATGTTTTATGAGCCTACGGAAAATTACTACCCGATATAGCCGACGTATGTCGATATGGGATGGTTGGAACCCTCATAATAGTCGGTTCAACACCCATAATAGCCTATACAGATATTTCGTCAAAAGAGCTATATTTACCCTATATTTTCAATTGTTAATGTCAATCCACTATGACGTCACAATTGAACATTCGTGACGTCCTGGCTTAAAAAAATGTTTTAAATTAGGACCTTGTTTTGAACATTTTTGTTTTAAATGCAACCCTAGATATATGCCTATGACTGTATGCAAGCATGTGCGCTGTGCATTTTGTATTGGAGTGCTCCAGTGTCCACCACAATGAAGCGTTAAATGGAATATAAGCCCCGACTAAGGCCTAAAACGACTGTTATGTTCTCTCGCTTTGTTCGAACATATGTTATATGAAATTAGTTGTATTGGGCTTTCGATATGTTTCTAACCAGGGTTGTAACAGCCGCAACCCATTGCTCTCCACTGGGAAGGACCAAGCCCAAAAGGGTCTCCCATCTAGTACGTAAATCAATATGACATCGAGTATTTCGGAATATACTTGTTAACTTTCTGATGTTTTCATCGAAGAAATGTCAGGTGAAGTTATGTTTATCGCAAGATTACCGTACGACTCCCCACGGAGCCTTACACTTTTTTTGCTGTGGTATAAAATATGCACTCTCAAGCGGCAAGTAGCAATTGGGATGCTCCAGTGCAGGGTTCCCCATCGACATGGCGGAAAAAATAAGGTAATCCGAAGAAAACACGAAACTAGTAAACTGATTACTGAACGGAGTCGACTATTTTGTCCAACAGTTCACATCACGGCCTCGTGGCCCACACAATTAAAGTCGAACATGCCGCAAATGAGGACATGGGTCAAATTAGGGATTATATGAGAAATAGGAAATGTGCAGCTTTATCAGACATCGCCTAACAAAATATGGACAAATCTGAAAAATAATGACTGTGTATGTGAGCCCCGTCTATATGCCCATATTATTATATGCCTATACAGATATTAGTAATAGAGAGAACGAGACAACACTTTGTCCTGCTCATCCTGATATAGGCCCACCATAAGGTGTTCGACATAACTTTTGGCGGGATTTCACCCCACACCTCCATTCCGACTACGAATATTTCCGACTCCGACTATTTCATTACAGGTCTTTATACCACCATTCACAGCACACGCGGACAAATACTATGAAAATTATTTATTGACCGTCGCACATGACCGGAAACGGTGATAGAGCCCACTCAAAACTCACTATTAATAATAATAATGATGATGATAATAACAGACGGTCAAAAAGTAAGGCACTACACCAGTGGTTCCCAACCTGTGGTACGCGAAGGTCTTCCAGGTGGTACGCGAGCAGATTCTGTTTTTTTTTCGATCAAAGGGAGTTATTAGCTCAGGTGAGGTTGATTTTGAGTTTTTTGAAGACGTCGTCTCTCACTATTCCCCATAGCTGCTAATTTTCCCTTATACGTGGGAATGCGAGCAAGGATTTTCATCCCTGTTGATTATCAAGTCGAAGAAACGAAACCGACTTGTTGCGCCCATACATGACTTTCGATGCACTGTAAGCAAACGTATGCCACGCATTGACAAGCTAGTTGAAAATGAACAAATGCAGCCATCGCATTAAATAAATTGACTTTTGTTGTGCGTTGTTATTTCATTACGCTGTTCTTCTTGTGACTGGTGGTGAAAAAAACAATTCCATACATCCCATCAACCCTGGCTGATAATGCATAGTTCAGGGGTGTCAAACTCAAATTGCATCGCGGGCCGGATCGAAGTCATGAAATCGCTCGCGGGCCGGACCAGTCAACGGAATCGTAAATGTTGCCTCGTGCCATTGCTTTTCGCTGGAATACTTTATTATCAAGCATATATAGATAATACACGGATCGTATAAGGGGTTTCATTTAGCGAGTCGCAACAACATTATTTGCGAGCAATGCGAAAATATGATGTTTGTCCGGTTGAATTCAGTTAAGAGCCGCTAAAACAATGGCATTGCCGGCGATACAAGTAGACATATTTTCGTGTTCCCTTTGCTTCAGTCCAGGGGTGGCCAACCTGCGGCCGTAAGAGGGAATTTTTGTGGGCGTAGGCACGCAATTCAATTAGTATGTGTTAGCGGCCGCCGACATGAAATTTGAATTTAGGAATTGACTCCAAATTTCTTGTAAGATTTTCATTAATTTTGAAATTTTCTTCGCGTTGCGCGTGATTCAATGCGATGACATTTTTCAATTTTACTATAGTAGCACCCTTTGCAATCACAGCCCCACAATACAGCAGTGTTGGGATGACTCGAGTCATGACTTGACTCGAGTCAGACTCGAGTCGCTTTTCCGTATGACTTGACTTGACTCGAGTCACTTTGCTAAATTGACTTGACTTGACTTGACTCGACGTATCAGAAATGTGGATTGACTCGTGACTCGGAGCAAAATTCACGAGTCAATTTCAAGTCATCAAGTAATCGGTGTCGATAAATATCACTGTATCTTCCATATGTTCGGATTGTTCGCGAAACGCCTCCATTGTTCTCTCACAAATAAATTGACCGCAAACAAAGTGATAAAAGCTTATAGCTTACGTTGTCGTAAACTAATAGTAAAGAAATTTAATAGCAAAATGTATCTTTCTGTTCTCTGTTCCTACATTAACGAAACCTCTTATTTTATTTAAATAGAATCTGAATTTAGTTTATATAGTCCTCGACCATTGGCGTAGGCTCGAATTGTATCATATCAATTTGTAAAGGGGTATGTATTGCGTCTTATCCATTCGTTTCTGTATTCTCTATTTTGCCTGGTAACTATAAACTGAGGCTATGCAATTAATTACGTAGTTTAACAGTTCTACGAATATGTGAGCGATACAGCCCCTTTTTGCGTATATAGTCAAGTTTATATCCGTTCATCGGTTCAGAATCAATGACCACTCAATATGTATTTCAGTCATCTAGCAAAATTCAATGATGTAATCATGCCTCATACTCCGAAAAGGCAACTTGACTTGAATTGAGACTTGACTCGTGACTTGACTTGACTTGACTCGACTTGACTCGAGTCACCTCCAAAAATCGAGTGACTTGACTTGACTCGAGTCACCTTCGAAAATCGATTGACTTGACTTGACTCGAGTCAAAATGTGCAATGACTCAAATTGATTCGTGACTCGAAGGTAGTTACTTGATCCCAACACTGCAATACAGATGCGAACATCAGTGGGAAATGATGCACCTCACATGGAGATATCAGCGCGAAATCGTGTGCTGCTCACTATGCTAACAATCCTGATTGGAGGTCAGGAAATAACAGCATGCTATAAAGTGACTAATACCAATTGGCCCACCCGAAGATGCATCATAATTTATGACTTGCAATAAATTTTCGAAAACACCCCTACATCAACTCTATACCAGTGAATCTGATCACTCGGGATGAGAAAGGATAAATGTTTGAGGTTAATATGTAAAACTACTAATATTAATAACGAAATTCATTGGTGAATCTGATTTTTTTTTCGCGACTCGCGCGACTATGATGACTTCCTTCCTTAACATTAGCAGTGACCACTCGCGATTCTGTGCGCATAGTAAGCCTATCATTAAATAGATTAGTCCGAATTTCACCGGAAATGGACATAGACACGTTAACCTGGGTATTTGGCGTCCACCAGCTCGTTTATTTCGACTATGCCCTGGAATGCGGCCGTAGGCTACACGAGTAGTCGAAATGCGGCCGTGAATGGCAAAAAGGTTGACCACCCTTGCTTTAGTCATAATCTGGCGTTAGCCCTGCATATGCGTTGTGATGAATACAAGATATTCAACTGTCAACGCGGACGTTGTAATTTGGTTTATTACTGTGGATGTGATTGATGATATAATCTTTTTTCAATGTACTCAGAATTGCTATGCGGGCTGGATAAAATCGTCTGACGGGCCGGATCCGGCCCACGGGCCGTATATTTGACATCCCTTGCTTAGTTCATTAAAATTTGTTAATACACCTCGCATAAGTCAAATACGTGAGTATGACGTCATAAATTGTGGAAATGCGCGTAACTTATATAGGTGGTACGCGAGCACTGCATAAAACCTCAAAATGGTACGTGGGTGGAAAAAGGTTGGGAACCACTGCACTACACGATCCCAGAACGAATCGGAATTGACGGTGGACGCAATTCTTACATAGATATATATTTACATTTTTTTTCATCGGCATACTGCGCAATATTGCTCTAGTTACGCGCGAAATTATTTCAAAGTTAATAAATGAACTTCGTCAATAATACCGGTACTTGCATTATTTGTGCCATTCTCCTAGTTCATGTCATCATATTTGCGGGTAGATTTGTTGGACGTGGTGAATTTAAAATTTAGGACAAAGAATTGCACACCCCTACGTGCTAAGCCAGGGGTGTCCAACCTTTTGGCTATTCACGACCGCATTTCGATTATTTTTATAGCAGAGGCCCCATTACAGCTTAAAGTGGTACTGAAAATTCTAGACGCCAATATCCATGTTAATTTGGCTGCTGGGGGACTGCGCATCGCCAACAGCCCATATTCGTCGGGTAATAAAACTTACTAATTCAAATTGTTAACGGCATAACTGGTAAACTGAACTAAATTGTAAACATCTAATCGAAACACCATAAAGAATGAAGCAACAACGTAAAGCCACTCTCTTGTTATTGCAAATATAATGAGACTCATTCCGTGCATTATGCTAATTTATTTCTGAGTGAACCATACGAAAACTAAGAAATTAAGTGCCACTGAATTCGCCAAGAATGAATAAAAAATTTAGGTTTAGTCAATCAGCCAAAAATTAAATATGCATTATGTATAATTTTGGGTCCACTTCGAGCTGCTAACCTCGCCAAACAACAAAGTGTAGATATATATATTGGGCTGATTTAATGCAGCTGGTAAGGAGAGCTGAGGTGTGGCAGTCACGGTCCGGACTAATAGTCAGTTGTTGACGTATTGTTTATGTGGATATATTATCAGACGCTATAACACATTCACGATTTTTCTGTCGCAGACATTTATAATCCAACCTCCTACTTGTTGTTGTTGTTTGTGGCATTCATGGTGTTTGTCGACTACTATGCACCAGGCCAATATTCCTTATTTTTAATTCCGTATTTACCGACTTGTAGCACGGCCAACTTCTGTAGGCTTTTTGTAAGACATCGCTTACTCGGATGAGATGGCGAGAAGGAGCCTAGATTCTCCAACACTTAGGGTGGAATTTTAGAGTCGACGTCGGTCGGACTCAAACCCACAACCCATTGATGTTTTAGCTGTGGATTATACCACTACGCTATCTCGCCAAAATATGGTCAATTCTATTGTTTTACAGTCTCATATCGTGTACCTGTCAGATGGTACGGAGGCGCCATTCGTGCATTGGCGTTCGAGTGATCCTAAAGATAAATCCGCCTGGAAAACTGTGGGCCTCGACGTGCGTCAGAAAGGATCCACCTATAATGGGATGTATAACCTTCCATCTGAGGGCGGAGCTGCAGCAATTCTATGCCAAATACAAATTTGAAATACACGATGTTTTTCGTACTAAATTTATTGAAATCCATTTTTCGCATTTAATTTCACATGTATTTCAAATGAAACCGACGTTAATATAACTGCGCTCTGTTTACCGATGTACGGGGAAAAGATATCGAGGAGGTGCCTAACCATATCACTATTCATAGTTGCCCAGTTAGTGTTTTGAAGTACAGGAAGAATCGGGACCCACAGAAATCAGGCCTGCATTGGAATTTTTCGAGCAGGGACAATAATGGAGTTGTTGTGACGTTTTAAAAAAACATCCAAATTTTCAATTTTTTTTCTTGGCTGGAAATATCAACATAGTACCTATACTCTTACCTCATGGTCATATCTTACCCAAGACATAACTAAAAACTTCATAATTTCGATTTTACTCGGCTCCTATTTGGTATCTTTTATTACTGGTAATATGTTTATTAACGTTTTTCTCCATTGTAAAATTTTGTTGCACAGCTTGATGATAAATAAACAATTTGTATGACATATTATGTCGTATAGTATTCACCCAAGGTTTTTTAAAAAGTTAACATCGAGACCTGTGCTATGCTAAGAGTCGATAGGCCTAGGTCTAGCCTGCTCTGAAATACTGAATTTCACAGCAAACTTAAAAAAAAATAACCTGGAATTTGAAATTTTAAAATTTAATGATGAAATTTCAACAAGATGGGTTGCACGTATTCCTTCAAATTTTAGCTCAGCACAGCACTGTCCTAGTAAAAAAAGGGCTTCATAATTTTAAGATTTTGTATTCCCCGTGTCGGTGCATTATTTCTCCTTCAAATCCACAATCATCAGAGTAGAACAAATTTTGTTGTTTTTTGTATATAGCATAGCGACATCTAGTGACTGTGAAAATTTCATGGTGAAGGAGGTATCCATCCGCAAGTTAGGTTTTTGACTTGCTAGTCCCCTTCTAGCATTCGAGATTTTTTTAACGGTCTGTCCACGGCATGTTTGATAAGTACCACTGGAATCAGGCTTGATTTGGAAAATCAGGATCTGATCAACAGCTCGCTAATCCCCGCTTATATTTGTACTAATTACGGCGTAAGAAGTGACTGCATGAATTCCTCAAATAATAGCGGTATTCAAATAAAATGGCCTCCGAATGATTGGCATGTATGAGTCAGATAGGCAGGCCTACTCTAATCGAACCCAAGATGGTGATAATCACGAAAATTACCAGTCGCACTGTGCAAGTCAACATTTTAAAGTTTACCGAAATGTTTTTCGCTAGTTATGTTCTCGGTACAGTTTTGTTTTGTCGCGGGATCAGTTGAACCCCAATTTGACAATCGCCCAACACAGAATTTAAAATGTATAGCCATAACCACAAAGCAATGTGTCATCATTTTTGTCCACTGAAAATATATAATGCTGTTAAAATTCGCACATTGGGCGGTTGGCATTATTATTAGTTGTAAGATTGACGGCGTTCGGTATCTCTGTTATTTGTGATGAGATGAACATATGTCAACTCCATGCTGCACCACTCAAAAATGAACCGTTAAGTACATTACCAACGTTTAAATGATGTGAAGTATTTGCTTATGACACCACAAAAGGAATGCTACTTACAAGCTACGTACAGTAGGACTACAGCTGATATGAAGATTGTACGATATTGCACACCCGGTCAACATGTCCCGAAGCATAAACTCGCCTGTTTATTGTGATAGGTAGGCTATAGTCATTAGTATATTTTAATGCGGATCTGGTACACCCCAGAAGGCTTACACCCCATTGCAGTGGTACACTCTTTTAAAAATTTAAAAAATTTTGGTACACCCCAGGTTGAAGAGCCCTAGTATAGAACTATAGATTACACTTGATAATCCTAAATTCAGACTCGACCGTCAAAACTATATCTGAAGCATTGCTATTTGTTGACCTCGCAACAAACTCCCGACAACTTGCGTCAATGACAATGTTATTGTTAATCATGGCATATCTTATTCTCGAAATGTAAAGTGTCAAAGCACGCAAAGCTACCAGTTACAAAGAGAAGCTTTCGCAGGTGAAACTTTCGGATTCGCAAAAATAGCCTGGTCGGTGGGTAATCGCAGAACTATTAATGAAAAACTCAAATAATTTCGCCTAAACGGATTGGAATTACATCAAATTTATTCAAATCGTTTTTATTGACAACTCCGCAATTTCATGGGGTTGACAGTAAAATTTGAAGAATTATTTTTAAATATTTTTTATAGTAAATTCAAACTTTTCAAACTCCTGTGCGTTCACATCTACCTTGGAATCGAGCTAAATTTGTTGTGCAGCATTTTTCGGCAACCTATAAGTTTAATCAGTGAAACCCCGGGATCAGGAAAAATAGTTATTTCAGCACAATCCTACTGCAGGGGCATTGTCGGAAATCACTTGCATTGTGTGAAGAGAACGACAAGTAACATGGTGTAATAGTACTTTAACATAATTGTAAACTGCCTGCTTTAACAGTCACATGGATGAAGGGCTACAGGTACTGATTCTATAACCGGTAGAACCTTTCGGATATTGTAAATTTAGGATGATCTTATAGCATCAACTATCTTATAATTCTTGATCTATATTGGGATATAGGCTAATCCATTAAAACAATTCGTTAGCTCTGCAAAAGAATAGATACATTAGATTTGCATGGATCAGGGGCGGGCGACATACGGCCCGCGAAGGGATTTTGTCCGACCCGCGGACAGTTTTCCGTCTTACATGATAATGTGGCCCACATTGTCATCGTCATTATTGGCGAGAAATGGCATTGAAGTTACATGGCTGTTGTTGAAATACATTCATTAAATACGATTTATTCCTTGTATATGAGGATAAATGGACGAATAATGTAACGATTCAGCGATCCGGCCCGCCAAGTACTTAATTTTCCTATATCCAGCCCGCCGACTGGAGAAGTTGCCTGGCCCTGGCATAGATCCATATAACAACATTACTCGATAAGTATGTCTCTATCAGTGAGGTCTACTTATGATAAGAACTGGCATCGCAGCATAGGAGGTAACATTGGGTGTGCTTCGATCTTCAATATACTCTTACACCATTCATTATGCTATACTTCGGTCACCTGTGATTCGTGTGATAGGTAGCAACGATGCCTACACAGCTGCGTCTACGAAGAGCCAAACCACATCATACTCTCAATTTATTTCATCGTCACCATTTCCAAATCAAGGTAGTCTGTAAATATTTGTCAAATGTTTTTTTTCTTCTATGGGATACAGTCCTAATATTGCTATAGCCATAACCAGTGGTATCGTGAAGCCTGAAAATAATCTAACAATTGATCACTTCAGGATGTGAGACGAAGTAGGGCACATATCAGCGACCACAGTTTCTTGCGATTTACAAAACGATTGCAAAAGCGCCGAGCTACAACCTGGATGTCTTTTTAATCAGGGATTCTGAAACGTGGAAGGCAAGAAGACGTTATCACGCTCCAGTAAAATATTATTGCGGGTTAATCGGACTAAAGCTATATTTCCCATTATCTAGAATCGACCTCAAAGCAGAACAGATATATAGGACAGCTGAAGGATTCTTTTCGTTACGCCTGACTGCTTTGGTACCTCAACATCTAAAATGAAACACGGTGTTTTTAGAAAACCGTAACAAGTAACGTTTACTATGAATACCTTTGTGTGGTATACTAGTGGAGTTATAGTATTCGCGAATTCAATTATGGCGTTACCGCACGCCGGTGATCAATTTCCCACCACCGAAGAAGTCATGCAGAGACTTTCCTACTTGGAACAGAAAAATTCCGACTTCGAATACCGCCTCAGTTTGAAGATACTACAACTCACAGGTATTCGTTTGCTTGCGCATAAGCCTTTACAATTTTAATGACAGTTTGTTTTTTTCCTAATTTTTCTTTTCCTTGAAGTTTCATGCTAATGCAATTATAATATTAATCACAATCAACAGTTTTATTATTCTATTTGCTCAAGACTCAAGAGACACCATGCACAATACGATGCAAAAGACAAATGCGATGCAACGAACATATAGCAGTAGGGTTGCAGTTAAAACAAATCGTCCCTATAGGCCCTTACCACATTTACACAATATGGCATTAATATTACATCTTTTGAAAAAAAAACAGTTTTCTCTCAAAAGTTGTTAATTGTGTAAATACTGTCCAAAACATGTGGTATACGTCCATGGAAGATTTTTACACGATATCGTCGACGTATAGGCCTACGATATGTCATATGGTTGAAACCCTCAAAATCGCCGTCGGTTCAACAGTTACAGCACTCAGATATATAGATCGTACGGAATGGGTGTTTTTATGATGATGACTGCCTACCTTAATAATGCTGCGTAACGATGTAGTCCTGGTTTCACTTAAATATATTTTTGGTCCGTTTATTACAACGGTCGTAAACCTATTTCGTCAAAGAATCCTTATTCACCCTACATCTCCAAATGTCATTATTAATGCACTGTGACGTCGCAATCACATATTCGTGACGGCAGGGCTATAAATCAAAACATAAAAACAATAAATAACATGTTTTAAACAAGAACCATGCCTTAAACTGGCTTGTTTTAATTTCATTTCTGCTTTAAATACAACCATAGATAGGCGGATATCGAAACGAAGAAGTACGGTATCGGAATGTAGCATTCACCACGGCTTAATTCACAATTTAGAAGTGTACGAATTTGATCTTGCGGCTGTCTTTCGTTTTTATAGATGATTTACCTGTCTACTTTCATTCGCTTCCGTTGTAGTTATCTCATCCTCCACTATAGGTGTTTTCTGTGCTGTTTTGTGATGACGCCATATAATCGCAACGTACGATGAGTAGAAGTCCAGATTAACGCTGTAACTTCGAAACGTGCTACTGCCGAGACTCTAATTGGGTTTCTCGGACCGATGGCGATGTATGTACTATTAACGCCAACTTCTGAACTAATATCACAAATGTTGTGTTAACGTGATGTTAATAGATAGAAATACTGATCGTTATATTAGCCGTCTTGGATCAGGATCATTTGTATCCAGATAAGTGTGCAGTTGAATGGAATGGTATCTGCTTCTTTGCCTTATTCTATCATCCCGGCAAAATCAATCAAGAGGCTGCAAGACTAGCATGCAAAAAACGAGGCGCGAAACTTGGCAACATTTATGAGGCGGATCAATACCAAGATATCATGGAATATCTTCGACCATATATCGCTGCCAGAAATAATGGAGGAAAATCGTTTGGCATCAGAACTGGAATGAGATACGAGCCGACGGTAATAATGTTTTTTTTATTAAACGTGAATGTTTACAAATCAATTTTTAGCAATGGAATAGAAGAAACATCTCTTTAATCGCGGGTATTCCAAGTAACACGGTTATCACGAAATTCTGTCCAGTAGGTAAACTAAGCTTGACAAGAACCACTGAATTCACGTGATATGTATAATTGAAAGAAAAAGGTTACCACGAATAAACATAATCCTAGTAAGGACTAGCATCAGGCAAATCTTGCGGCTATGCATTAAAACCAAATTGCCATTTACTCTGCCGCAGCCGGATCCAGGTCACGTAAGTATTGGAAATTATATATTCATAAATGTCACCTTTTTGTCGGAAATTTGATGGTTCCCAATTTATCGTTACACGGTTCTTTTTTTGTTCTTTGTTCCAAATGTTTTCCTGTAATCACGCATCGATGATAGAATTCATTGACGCTTAAAATCGAACATTATTTTTTTGATATGGCGCTTGAGTTTGGTGACACAAGTAGTGAATATAGTAATTGTAACGAAGTTTGCTTCGCAGCTCATTTTACAATCTGACATAAAAATACATGACGTGCCTTCGTTATTATTTTCTAGTCTCAAGTCGTTTACCTGCCAGATGACAGTGAGGCGCCATTCGTACATTGGAGATCGGGATATCCTATGCCAGCATCTGACCAAACTACTGTACTACTCAACGTATTTCCTGGAGGATCGGAATATAATGGGATGTACAACTTGAAATCTTCGGCTGGAAGCTTTGCTATTTTATGCCAAATAAATATATAGAACACGTGAATGCATCTACTTTTTTTGATACACAATGGTATAATCACTGTAAAATTTTGTCAGTGATAATTGCGATTAAGTGAATAAAGCGATTAATTTAATTACCATTGGTGTACCGATAGACGAGTTTATAGTTCGTATACAAAATGTGATCTCGAGATGAAGAAGATGAAGATTGAGAAGAACCAAGCTATAACCTAGTCCTATCCTGTACAAGGCATAGCCATGCCTGAAAGTTATAATAGTATACAGCGCTTCCCAATTGGTGTACAAGTGTCAGAGATATGCCCTGCATCAACCAATATGCCCGTGAATTTATAATATAGCACTTCCTCTAAACCACCGTTATTTATTCGCAGTGAACTGAAACGTTAAGGGACTTTGAGACTCCATCATATACCACTGCACGTTAGAAAACGATATCAAATGTTACTAAATCATATAACACTGAACGGTAGAAAACCATATCAATGTTACTTAGTGCATGAAACACTGACATGTTAGTCAATTTGGATTCCTGCTCAAACATAATATGGCTTATGACATTCCTCCGCGTTGGTCTCCGGTGGTTGGTACACGTGTGGAAGAAATGATTAATTTTAACATCAAGTCAAATAACCGGGACTTTCAAACACTTGTATTTGAGAAATGTATCGTTCATGGCAGGAAAATGATTCAGCGGGCATGTAGGACCCGCTATGTTAACCAACCATTGATAGGATAGCGATACCAATATCACCCTTTTAGGATGGGTGCTGAAAATAGTAACACTATTTTAATGGAATGATGTACATTAGTCTATGTATGTGTGAATGGTTAAATACATATAGTAACTATGTAGTTTCAAAATCATCCATAAACACAATCTATGTATAATTCTTTTTATTGAAGTTTTCAAAGTGATAATGAAAATATAATGAAAATACTTGAATACTTTGGAATGCGTTTACATGAGCATAAGAAATTAGCATAGTATCCTACTACGCGTTATTGCCACCATGGTATTAAGTTTCTAAACAGAACAATGCCTAGTCCGTGTGAAATTCCGTTCTACTGTAGTAAACAAAGAACTAATCTGCATATTTGAAAGAAATCTCACTAATGTTGTATTAATCCCACGCATATACAATACATAGAATAATCATCGGTTGTTAGTCTTACCAAGAATGAAGTTGAGCGATAGTGCTTTCCATTTACTGGATGGTATTTCTGTCATATATATGCCACGTTAGCTGATCCTAGCACAATTAATCTAGTGCAGGGTTGGGCAAACTACGGCCCGCGGGCCGCATGAGGCCCGAAACTACATTTTGTGCGACCCGCGAAAGGTTCAAGAAATCGATATAATGGGTACTAAAAATAGAATTACTGCAAGGATTAGATTAAACTACTTCCCTATATATTTCACCGCGATAACTAAATGTTGTAGTCGAACAATGGTATATTTTTATTTTATTGTTGGCGCGTTAGCCCGACATTAAGGCCCACGCATTTTAAAAGGTAGCTTAACATATCAGAAAGTCAGATGGGACTGACTTTCCGATCACGAGTGTAATTTTACATTGGCCACTCCAGAAGTTTATTATTCTAGGTTTATTCAATTTAGGAATCAGGGTCTGAGTTGAGCCCAAGGTCCACTTTGAATTACCATCTGTGGCCCGTATGTCTTAAGCGCATATAACTATATTCTCGTAAATCTATGGTAATTCTTGGATTATCCACCGATCAAGGATAATCCCAGAATTATCAAAGAAAAACTGAAATAACTCCGCTTCTACAGCTTGGAATTGAGTCAAATTTGTTTGGCATAGTTGTTGAAGACAGCCCAACAATTTCTTGGGGTTGGAGAAAAAATTTGAAAAAAAAATATTTTTGCATTTTTTAGCAAATTCAAAATTTTCAAACTGCACGAAACCAGCGAATGAATTCAAATTTCGTGTGCGTCGTTTTTTAAGGCAACCTAACGATTTAATCACGTAGCCAACCAGATTCAGGAAAAATGTTATTTTTTAACAGCCATAATGTACATCGTTAAAACCCCAACGATAAACTATAAAACGACATTGACCATTCTGACTTATGCCTATCTATTTACTTATACCATGCATACCGACAAGGCCCTATCAAGGCTGGCGAAAGTAATCAATCACCTTTTTCTGCCATCAAGTGGCATTTAGGATCCTATTATAGACCATGCGTACGATAATAACTCGGTGATTGTGGCGAAGATGATGACTTTTTCTTATCAGCTACACAGAATCGTTAGCCATCTATTATATTTGATCCAAAAAACTGCGCAACCACCATGTCACACCACCGCTGAACTAAACCAACTTGCCAGTGGCGAGATAGAGTAGAGAGAGAGAGAGAGAGAGAGAAAGAGAGAGAGAGAGTCTTTACTTTCATCCAACCAAAATACATAACACACGGCAGTGATGGTGGTACACAAAATATGCTTGCACACTGCACAGTATTCGGTATTAGATAGGAATGATCGATAATACCGTGAAGGTCATCTAGTCTGATCACACCAGCATCAAACAGGTACACTTGACTCTAAACAGTCTGGCTGTAAAAAAAAGGTGACAGTAGTTAAAAAGATAAAATAGAAGAAAAATTAAACGATGGTAGCAAATGATCAATGAAGCAATGTCTGGGCGAGGTAGGGCAACAGGTAGGGCAACAGTGTTAGTGTAACGACAAGAGGTGATCAAGTAGGGCTTTTTCGAATGTATTATAAGGCAATTCACGGATATGTGGTGGTAATGATTCCAGATGATAGGTCCTGAGTAGTCGATAGATATCTTAGTTAGGTTGCTATTGGGTGGGGGTAAGTAGATATTTCCTTTAGACGAGGATCTCGTGTAGTGGGAGTGGACATTTTTGGCAGACATGAAAAAGTCATCAAACACAGGAGGCAAACTATTGCAAAAATATTTGTGAATGACTTTTGATACTTCGAAACGATATAGTTTGTCAACTTGCAAAATTCGGTGCTTTCGGTAGAAAGACGATAGTTTGGTACGTAAAGGTACAGATGAGATCAGCCGTATCGCACGGTTTTGCAGGGTTCGAATTCTGCACAAAAATGTTGTGCATGCACTTCCCCATACTACGATTCCATATTGCAGGTGAGAGTGGAAAAGAGAGAAATAGATGGTTCGTAGTATTGATTTGGAAACCAAAGATTGCAGACGGGTCATTATTCCCACACACCGAGCTAGTCTTGATATTGTGCATTCAATCTGCTGCTTCCAAGACATTTTGTCATCAATGGTGACGCCGAGATATTTTGCTGAGTCACATATGCAGATTTGTTTATGATTGATGTTCACAGTGAAACTGTGATTGGCATTATTATTAAAATGAGCATCTCGGTCTTATCTGCATTCAAACTTAGTTTGTTTGCTTGCAGCCATCTCGGCACTTTTGGGAGTTCCCTATTCACAGATGCATGCAAATCATCGACAGTGTTAGAGGTTATGAAGAGGTGAGTATCATCAGCAAATAGGTTGTGCGGAATAAAGATGCATTAACAATGTCGTTAATATAAATAAGGAAAAAAGTCGGTCCAAGGACTGAGCCTTGTGGCACTCCACAAGTTACATCTCTGGTAGTCGTTTTTAATGTCCCCAGTTTAACAAATTGTTTGCGGTTTGCCTGGTAGCTTTCAAGTAGAGTTGCTGCAATGCCCCTGATTCCATAGTGTTCTAGCTTGTATCTTAAGATTCTGTGGTTAACTGTGTCGAAAGCTTTGCGGAGGTCGATAAAAATGCTGCAGCCACTTTTTTTTGCTTGATGGTTTTGTAATAGTCCGTTACAATTGATAGTATTGCATGGTTGGTGTTGTTGTTTGATCTGAATCCATGCTGAGTCGGAGACAGTACTGCATTCAATTCTAAAATTTCTTGAGTCGGCAGTCAATCAGTTTTTCAAAAACCGTGGCCAGATTTGGCAAAACAGATATTGGTCGGTAGTTAGGGATTAGCTTTTTACAGCCTTTCTTAAACACTGGCATTACTCCGGCAGTTTTCAGTGCATCTGGTAGTGGTATAACACTCAACGGCAACACCAATGTGTTCGGGTTCGGGTCCGACCGAAGCCGCCTACAGAATTCGTACCTATTGGTGTTGTAGGTTTCTCGAGGTTCCTGCTCGCCGTCTCATCCGCGTAAGCGGTGTCTTAAAAAGCCCAGTAGTGGGCCATGCTGGCTGCAAGTCGGCAGCTACGGAATCAAAATTAAAGAAATTCGGCCTGGCGTAAATGGTCATTGCGGTCGACAAACATCATGAATACCGCCAAGAAAAAAGCATTGACGGCTACTACTTTCCTTCTGTAAAATAATCAACGACTTGCAGCGTTGTCATAATTGTCTGTTGTCCGATGTGAAATTTTTTGAAACGCCATTTGCACGAATTCTATCACTGATAGACGATATTACAAATTGATTCATTGAATACATGCACTTAAAAATACCCCGGTATAAACTCCGCGAAAACAATGTTAGCTTCATCAACATTTTGGTACAAATTGGATAACCAGAGAAACAGAAATTACTGGTTAGTTATATGTTTGTGTCAGGTGGGTCTGCCGGTGTTATAGAATGTCCACGCAGCAGGAGGTAACATCTGGCGCGGTTATAAACTTCAGTATGATCTTACGCCGTTCAATACACTCCTCTTCGATATATTTCCCGATACGGAGAAACGATGCTTACAGCAAATAATAACTGCGTAGCTAAGTAACAAACCAAATTGTAATATTCTCTCAAATTACTCGTTTTATTTCTAAACTGAAAGTGTTTGTTGTCAAATGATTGTTATCACGGTATTAAGTTTGATTATATCAATGGGCAGTGGAAGCGTGAAGTCTGAAATCATCTCCGTATTGCAGACGAGGAGAGACACATATAACAGAGGCACAATTTTCTATGAGTTACTGGGTGATTGTAAATCTCACTCGAATGGTAATAGGTATATCCTTATATTCAGGGTTTTCGAAGACATAAAGGCGCGGATACCCTATGTATGTTGCATAAAAATGTGATAGCTGCTAAATCGCATTGGTATACCTTTGTCTAATTTGTGGTGGATTATATTTCAGCGATTCCCATACTTTGTGCCGCGGCTGCTTCTCGGATCTTTATGCAATTTCGGAAAGTAACTTCATACATATTTGAAACAATGCATGCAGGCAACCATATGCTGATAGCTGACAAATATATACATGTGGCCATTACAACGGAATCAATCATGGTAATGCCAATGAATGGGGGCATTCAGCGACGTCATAATTGGGTTACTATGTATCGAAGATAGTCTTTAATCCGATTCACGCTCCTGGTAAATCAAGTCATAAACAACAAATACTCGGCCAATCCTGAGCACACAGTATGGACTTCAACTTGCATCGCAATATTACTTCTCATGATCTGTTGTTCACAATTTTAGATGGGAAGCTTAGAAGCAATGAATCAAGGAATCTTCCTGCAGAACAACAGCTCATTAATATACGACACGTCCCGTTCGTTAAAACACTGTTTCCATGAAAATAGAGAAGTTGTAAATGTGTCATTTCAGATCCTGTATCATGATAGGCACTAGAGCAATCAGAGTTGATCAGAATTATGTTGCCATTTGCGTATATGCATCCATGCATTCATGACTGTGTGAACATAGCTTCTGTGTTTTGACTTAAATTAAAAGCTGTGCACGGAAAGACATCTTGGAAATACAGACGGAATGCGGGTTTCAGTTGCAATAATATTTGGTAAAATAAGCCACAAGCCAAAAAGGTTTGTGAACCTCAGTTCTAATATAACCATCTCCATCAGTGAAGGGATGCAGATCATATCAAAGTATATCTTGCTGCACTTGACACTGGCAATACCTCAACATATAACATGAAACTCATTGAAATTTAGGAAATCTTGACAAATTCCGTATATTATGAATGCGTTAATGAGGACTACTGCTGGTATGTTATTATTTGCGAATGCGATTGCCGCATTACCGTACGCAATATCGTATGATGAAGGATATGATCGATCTTCGATCATTGAAGAAGTCGAACATAGACTTTCCGATTTGGAATACCGCCTCAGCTTGAAAATACTGCAAAACACCGGTAAGCATTTAAACTAGCGCTTCACTCGATTTCCAATCGACAATCGAAAAGTTAGTGTGGGCGGATGGAAGTTTTGAGTGGTTGAGAACTTTTCTTTACCAATCAAGTGATGCCACGAATCTATTTTGATATGTTGTAGCACATGACGTTACCGTGTGCAAGTCGAACATTGCTAGGAGTGAGCAAAGGCGCTTTTTACTCCCTGGTTACGCATATGAGTCCACCTACCCATAATTCTTATCGCAATATTCAACACCCATATGCCTTACATTCTGTCTATTCCATTTTCCAGTGAAACACGGGAGGTTTTAATATTGGTTAACTATACGTATTTGACTGGTCTGTTTCTGATATGAAAACGTCTTCGTATAGTAGTTATAGTTACCACAGTGGGGTTTAAGAAATATCACTTTTATTATAGGCTATTCAGAGGTCTCAAACATGCGGCCCGCCATAGCATTTTGTGCGGCCCGCGACGACATTTTAGATTTTCACAAATTTGACAAGATATAAGTTTCACATATCTTTTCAGGTTATAAGTGTAAATTCCCTCTAAAATTGCTCCGAAAGCCTGAAACTATTCATCAAACTTCACTATCACGCCAATTGCAAACGCTACCATGCATTGGAAGATTCACTATTTCGCCACATTTCCAATTCATGATGATAAAACCTGACCCTTAGACGATTCGTGACTGAAATTTGTGAGTTGGATTTGGACGTGACCTTTCTTAAAATTACTCGAACTCAGACTGACTCGATGGAAAAATGAAAATGACTCGAGTGGACTCGGAGTGACTTTGTTAGAACCATGGATGCAACAAACTAATCGCGTGCCATGGGAATAAATAGATCAGACAGTCGCAGTTTGGTATTTCGCTAACTAAGCAAGTAGTTATGGCAACCAGTGGCAATCTATTAGTTACATCTTGGGTCGCGTAGTCGCTGAACCATGTTATTAAGGCCACTTCAAGGTATCGAGTACAGTAGTGGTACGCTCCAACGATGGGCCGTTTGGTGTTCCGACATTTCTATTACTAGTACGCATTCATTAATATATTCATGTTTTATTTCAAGAATTCCATTCAAATATAGTTATAAATGTGATGATTTTTTTCCTGCCAGGCCTAAATTGATACAAGAGTACATCACATTTTGACGATGTGTGTTTCTTGTCGGCCTGTGGGATTGGCTCACTTTCAATAGGACAATTCGATCCCGTCAAATAAGGCCTATTTGGAAAGACATATAATACCCCTATATATGCTGCGGCCCGCGACGTCGTCAAAACTGCAAAACTGGCCCGCGAGGACATTTGAGTTTGAGACCTCTGGGCTATATCAAGTATCGAAAACCAAGCGGACTGGAACACATAAATAATACTTTCATGTAGATCAAGTATACATGACTTTAACAGCGTATGGGCCAGCACCCAGTTGAGGATCATAGGTCACAGAGCTTTACAGTGATATCAGAAATTATGTTGTTATGAAGACAGGGAAAGTAACAAGCACGCCCGGCCTATATTGCTGCTCTATTGACACTTGGTGTCTTGATGGCGTCGCCATTGTGACACTCACCATTTTGGCATTTGCTGCTACACCTACTATTCTTCCAGGATCCCTGCGCAAAAATATGAAAATCAGATGCAAATCCCACGAATCGTAGCGTAACATGACAGGCGACGTTCATGATTGTTTTCGACTCAGATAAGTGTGCACTGGAATGGAATGGTGTCTGCTTCTTTGCCATATTCTATCAACCCGGCAAGATAAATCAAGAGGCCGCAAGATTGGCGTGCGAAAAGAGAGGCGCTACACTTGGCAACATTATCGCAAAGGAGCAATACGACATTATTATGGATTATCTGAGACCGTATATCGCCACCAGAAATGACGGAGGAAATGCAATTGGAGTCAGGACCGGTATGAGATACGAGCCCAAGGTAAATATTATTTTATGGGACTATATTTGTAAATCGCTACTAAAACACAAACGCAGAATAAGCTTCAAATCTATATATCGTATCGCAGAGCCGACCATCCTACGTGGAAGGATGTGGAAGGTAAAACATTTTGAAATAAGATTCGCAGCGGTCGAAGACGATGTCCGCAATTCATGCATGCCGATCGAGTGAATATTGTTAGGGGCAAAGTGTGGAACGGTGTTTGACCACCCTATCAGAGCGTTTACGATCAGGATTTTGCAGTTTTAAAACGACTCATGTCGCAGATTTCTCGTGACTGTATTCCGTTCGATGTAGATGATTCGTCAACAACACATATCAATCTTAACTCCCATAAAATCCTAAACGTTATCGACTATAAGAGCTTAAATGTATTTTCTGCGATCAGTTACTATGTCGGTCACTTTAATACAAAATTATGGGACAAAGTAGCCTATGCAATATATGTTCAGCCAAATGTACTGAGAGTGCAATTGTAGGCTACTTTAAATCCATGTTTATGCCTAAACTATATAGTATTATTTACTTTGTGTATGGCAGTCTTCATAACTCGCAAACGCTTTCGAAAAGGCGTATAAAACATTTTATCCCATATGAAATCGGAAAATCCGGTGGGGGTCGCTCAACCAAGGTCCGCTATAGGTCGTCTTTCTGATCAGCGCATTGGTTTCTGATGCAGAAAAATACATGTGATATTGTATTTCTAAATGCTGGAAGGAATTTCAGTTTCCAACTGTTATTCGGGTTCAAAATGACGTCTTCTGGCTCGCTCGATTCCACAATTCTTCGTTATAAAATTGCTTTGACGATACCCACGTCGTTCTCTTAAAAGAGGAAAGGCAGATAGAAGACGTGATATGGCAAACAAATGCACTTGCATTGTTATCACCAACATACATAGTGGTAAATTTCTGTATAAATTGGTGATGTTGGGTGGGAAAATGTCAAAATTTAGTTATTCATGAAGTAGGCTACGACGGAAAATATCAATATTCAGTGAATGTTTTCACGATTTTATTCCACTATTCCTGGCGACAGGTGAGTCACCGCCTCACTTGCCTCCCCTGACCTCATATCACTAAGGTGAAGGTGACTTTCTATCAAAAAGAAGGTTGGGTGAACCACAAAATTGCGTTGAGCCATATGTAATTATACACAGGCTATTTGTGACTGTAATCCAAAGCAAGAGCTTCAATTAGTCGCTAATGAATATGTTGACATTTTTCTTGCCTTAAAGTCATGCGCGGAGACTTGCTATCCAAGCTAATTTTTAAGTAACATTGTGATAATTATACTTTTCTTAGTCTAAACTCGTGTACCTGGCTGATGATAGCGTTGCGCCATTCGTGTATTGGAGGTCGGGATACCCAGCTGCGACACACGACCAAACAACTATCATCCTCAACGTGTGTCCCGAAGGATCCAAGCATAATGGAATGTTCAACTTTAAGCCTTCGGCCGGAAGTTTTGCGATATTGTGTCAAATAGATATTTGAAAGTATTGTAAACGGAGGAACTTGAAATATTCGTGGTTCAGATAATAATCATTATAGCGTACTAATTCTGATAATGTCACCATACTGGTCTTTTCATCCGTCTATGTACACGAGTTATCGACTATTTCATAGCTTGTTGCTGTTCTGGAATCGATTTGGAGTATGCTGTATTTTTCGATATTGTTCGCCACTGCTATGTTGGTGTACTAATGCCGCCTATTACACTCAATTCATATAGAGAGAATATCCATGTTATTGACTCATAAGTATATATTATATTCTTTGTTGACTCCGTGTGCTAGGTATCGCATGCTCATTGAAGATGTACAGATCATGTTTTTTCGGGATCCGAACCCAATCCTGTTCAATAAAAATCAATGCTGATCCGATCCGGATCCTGTATCCGTCTTAAATGTAAAAAATCCGGATCCAAAAATGTCCTGCACAAGGTTGAGCATCTAATTGCCCTGATGTGGAATTTTTTCGAATTACATCTCAGCAATGCATTGAAGTTTGCTAGTAGAGATTTCTGAAGAATGCTGAGTCCAAGTTCACACAAAACATCGAAGTAAACAACAGAAAGCCACTTTTATGCACGAGAAATTTAGAATCCTGTCCCGATCCGGATCCGGATGCCGGGTAAAAATTTGAAACCGGATCCGATCCTGTCTTGCCGGGCTCCTGTCCGGTTAGAATAAAAAATGCTGATTATGTACATCTATATATAATGTAGGCTTACCATACGTCCCCTTTTAAGAGGATTTGTCCTCTTTCTTGACTTTTTTGAAAGTGTCCTCGGAGGGCGCCCTTTTGTCCTCTTTTTTGAGATTTTGTCCTCTTTTTTGTAAATTTAGGTCAGACTTAGAGCAAATTGCGAGTGATATGCCGCAAATTAGCACAAAAATGAAGCTCCGGCGGGTATTTCGGAGTGAAAAACGGCGATTTTAGCACTGAGCGAAAAGATGACTTTTATTTTCTTTTTTTAGTCATTCACCTGGCAATGTGGAGAGAATAACGGTATTTTGAGCTCTGAGCGGAAAAGATGACCTTTTTTTTAGTCAACCGATCACAAAGTGGGAAAAATTCACCGGTTTTTGAGAATTCTACTCCGGTTTTGCAAGTTGCAAATTTCTGAAAAAGCGTCCTCTTTTTAGATCTCCAAAATATGGTAAGCCTACTATAATGTTCATATGTCCACGGACGGGAGAAACAGCGAAATGATTTTCCTGCAATAGGGTTCATTAGGTATCGCCAGACTTTGGGTGGTAACTGCAGTTGTTACGTACGCGATACCGTTGTCAGAAACCTGTAGGCTGCTTTCCCGACTGTAAATAATGGCTACAACGTGTTCTACTTGGACCGTGAGCTCGCTAAAGGATGAATTAAAACTTCGGCAGAACGGCGGTTAACACTTAAAGTCTGGCGACACCTAGTGTTTGATGGACCCTATTTAAAATGCATTTGGCTGATACGGGCATCAATGTTCAGATTGAACGAATAGTGACCCATACAGCTCAGTTTTTCATGAGCGGACAACTTCAGGTGAAGTCTAAGATGGTAGATTTCAGGAAACTAACCGCTAACAGTGGTGTTGGTCCTATATTGATATAGGGTTTTATAGTATTTTTAGATTGTACATTAAGCTTAAGCTCTCTCTCTCTCTCTCTCTCTCTCTTCCGCACGATTATTCGATATTTCATACCGGAGACGTCATATTTTGTGATACGCTTGTTGACATACAATGTTCTTTCAAATTATCTACTAGTTGCTGACGATTAGCCTACCTTTGACGAGTGTCAGCCGAAAAGATTCGGTTTCATTTCCATGTGAATATACTGTGTAATTTTATATTGCGGTTATGTACCTCCAAGAAGCTCTTGAGTATAAATCGTTAAATAATTAGCACATGCGCCAATATCGACCGCTGTGAAAACGGCCCTATTATGTAGAGCAGGGCTACTCAACCGGGAGACTGAGGTCCGGATGCGGAGCTTTTCGGCGTTATCTGTCTCCGTTCTTACTTAGTTTTGAACAAAACCACATCTATTATCGGTCATTTGCATCTGCGAGTCAGCGATTTCGACAATGAAGTTTATAAGGAATAGATTTCTCCCCTGTATGAACAGTGCCAGTGCCACTGACCAGTGATAACCGTCAGCATTCGCTTCTACTTACTCTTACGACTTTCGAACAATATTTAAAGAAGTGGCAAGAAATAAAAATGTATCAATTCTTCATGTAGGCTACCTGTGACTAACAGAACATCCACCTATAGCTCATGGAGATACCGATATACCGAATGGTAACTATACCGTATTACATTTGCTTGATTGTAAATTAGACACCCACCTTGGCCTAGGCGATGTAAAGAGGAGGCATGCACACTGAATGAAAGTAAAGAAGACAGTATAGAAAAGGAAAGCGACAAGAATAGGGCGGCATGTCATGGGAAGCGAGATCGATAGGTCAGTCGTGGTCCGGTAATCTTGAAGATGGACTGTATTAATTTAGTAGTAATTGCTTGTATTTGACGTGAATGTGGACAATCTGGACATGCTCGTCGACTGTCGGATGGCCGGCGGGATACTGTTCCACACATCAGGTCCGGCATATTTTATAGAGCGATGATTATTTCGGTCGATCAAATGATATTTGGACGACGTGGACGCGCGTGTGATGTACTTGTGCGCTTTTGATTCCGAGGTAAAGAAGTCATTGAAATATTCCGGGCAACGACCGCAGTGGAACTGCTACATAAACATAGCGATTTCTAGTTTCCGCATATCTTCTATGTTCAGGACGCCAAATCTCTTCAGCAGCGACTTGTTGGATTGGCAGCCAGTCAATAATTTCGACGAGCACTTGCAAGGGAATATAAGTTGACGGTCTAGGCAAGACCGGACAATGCATTCTCAAGCCGCGATTACACTGTTGCTACATTGATATTGAACAGAGCGACTTGCAACACATACACATATTACCTGAAAAATAAACGATCTACAGTAGCCAACACCCCAATCGGACGGATTTGGTAACTATGATACAGTAAAGTCATCAAATCGAGATTATTATTTACATTACACAACGGATCATTCTGTATTTCAATTTAGTCGATGTAAATATTTATTATTGACTGAATGATTTGCTGACTATACCTACAGTGTATATTTCGTTTTCGCCATTCCATGATTGCGGGCAAAGCTCACAGCAGAGAATCACTAAATATTTACAAACGGAAAGCAGAATATGCTTTTAATGGGCAATATTTATCCATGTTTGATGCTGAAGTTCTTTTCATGCTGCCAGCACCATGCGCAGAGTGGTCCAGAGCTGAAATGCAAAGAATGTCAACCACGAAAGTTACAATGACGTGAAAAGTTGTGATACATGAAATAGGTTAACAGTGTAAAACCTACCAAGTGTAGTTTGCGAACGCGAACATTCAGATTTCTGAAGTTCACATACCAAACGCTAACGTGAACCCACGTTCTCACCATCCCTAGTATGGATGTGAAGACTCTGAGCTATAGTAATTTACCGAACTTTGATCTGAAAGCAAATTAATTACATCCTTCTAGAACCCAGATTGTAGTTCCAAACAAATGAATTTTCACGTTGCTTTTAATTTTTAAGTCTCAAATAGTTTACCGGTAACCAACGCGCCGTTCGCGTATTGGAAAGTGTGATATCCTCAAGCATCATTCGAGCGAAAAACTTCACCTCTTAACGTGTAGGGCGTGTAGGCCCACGCTGAATGCTAACAGTAGGGATGGTGTGAATCTCCGAAAGGCTCGGGTTCCGTGTGAACACAAATTCTTTTAAAAGGTTCTGTGTGAACGCGAATATGAACCTCATGACGTCACGTGATGTCCTATTGCTGATTAGCGAATTGATATATCAAGTACACGATACCTAGCGACAACTCGGGCCACATTATGCCACAATGGTGAATTAAATACTGACTTTATAACCGTCGCCAAATGTGTCAACCGGAGCGATCAAATGATATAATAAGCCTATGAAATCCATATCTTCTGTCGCTTTGCCAACAATTTCGACAAGGACACGGATTTGATCAAATCAAGATGGACCCATACGCCTGCTAGATTTTTTATATTAGACAACGATGTATGAATTTCATTGATCGGTTGAATAAGCATCATTCGCAGACCGCCTACATGTAGTGTATTTCGCTCATGATGCTGTGTGATTGCGGATCAAGCTGACAGCAAAGTCCATAAACATTCACAAACGGAAATCTGTATATTTCCAACAAACTTTTGTAACAAAGCAATAAAATTTTTGAGATTGTCAAGGTGCATGCTCGTTCAGTGTTGATTTTTTATGCTGCCAGCGCCATGCATATAAAGTGGCCCGCAGTTGAAATGCAAATAATTTTAACCAAACATGTTATAAAGACGTGTAAAATTTTAATACATGAAAAAGGTTCACAGAGCAGAACCTACCAAGGTTCGTTGGTGAACGTGAACCTCTAAATTTCTGAGGTTCGCACACAGAACGTGAACGTGAAACTCACGTTCACACCATCCATAGTCCACAGTATAATGGGATGTCCGGATACTTTTCGGCTGTATCTTTCATAGATATTAGGAATGCTGGAAATCTTACAAATGAGCCGATCAAAATAGACCGGTCCCAATGGTCATTGGTCATTTACACCTGTCCAATTTTCTTCACTGTTATGCCGTAGTTGCCGACTTCTAGCACAGCTAACTTCTATGGTATACAATGGTAACCATGATACTCTTTTTTAGCCCACAGACACTTTTTTTATCAAGATTTTCAAATGTATTTAGGAGCCTATACCACAAAGCTTGCCTTGATCGCTTCCTCCCAAGCAGTGCAGGCCTACAGCTAGGTGAATTAGGCTTGGTTGCTGATGAATACTACCAGTCAGTGTTGGGATCAAGTCACTACCTTCGAGTCACGAGTCATTTCGAGTCATTGCACATTTTGACTCGAGTCAAGTCAAGTCAATCGATTTTCAAAGGTGACTCGAGTCAAGTCAAGTCACTCGATTTTTGGAGGTGACTCGAGTCAAGTCGAGTCAAGTCAAGTCAAGTCACGAGTCAAGTCACAATTCAAGTCAAGTTGCCTTTTCGAAGTAGGAGGCATGATAACGTCATTGCATTTTGCTAGCTGTCTGAAATACAGAATGAGTAGTCATTGATTTTGAACCGATGAACGAATATAAAGTTAAATATACATGCAAGAAGGTGGTGTATCGCTTACATAAGAACTACTAAACCTCAGTTTATAGTTACCAGCCAAGATAGAGAATATATAGCCTACGAATTGATAAGATGCAATACATTACGCATTTACAAATCGATATGATACAATTCGAGCCTGCGCCAATGGTTGAGGACTATATAAACTATATTCGAATTCAGTTTCAATAAAACAAGAAGCTTGATTAAGGTAAAACAGAGAACAGAAATTACTTTACTATACTAGTTTACGACAACGTAAGCTGTAAGCTTCGATCACTTCGTTTGCGGTCAATGTATTTATGAGAGAACAGTGGAGGCTCAGTAAAACGCACGTTCATTAATTAATTGGTCGCTCTCACGGGTTACACAAGCGTTTCGCGAACAATCCGAACATATGCAAGATCCAGTGATTTTGATCGACACCGATTACTTGATGACTTGTAATTGACTCGTGAATTTTGCTCCGAGTCACGAGTCAATCCCCATTTCTGATAGGCCGAGTCAAGTCAAGTCGAGTCATTTTAGCAAAGTGACTCGAGTCAAGTCAAGTCATACGAAAAAGGTGACTCGAGTCTGACTCGAGTCAAGTCATGACTCGAGTCATCCCAACACTGCTACCAGTGTTACCGAAATTCACCCTCCCTTAGCCGGGGGTCTGTCTTCGTGTTATGCCATACCACCGACTTATGTATACTCCGCGGTTACTTGCTCGCGATAAACTAAAAGGACGGTTCACCCCTGACTCCAGTAAACAAATATTTAGTGCTCCGAATCTTCTTGGAAATTCGGCCGTCAGGCCTCACACATTTCTTTAGTGACATGCCCGCCCGTTTATCGTTTAATGACGAGAACTGATTGACTTGTTTTATGAATTAGAGATTTGGAAACACATTAAGTAACAGTTTAAAGCACAGAATGTGTAAACGTGACAATGGCAACAAAGAAGGTTTATACAAAACTATTTAGAATCAGTGAATTTTTTGACGTCAATCGTTACGATACACCTTGCTACATTGACTTTATTGTAAATCTATATTATACTCGTATGACGTACGTCGTAGGGATGGTATGAACCTCTGAAAGGCTCAGGCTCGTGTGAACGCAAATGTTTTTGAAAGATTCGGTATGAACGTGAACGTAAACCACGTGACGTTACGAGTCGTCATATTGCAAATCCCAACCCTACATTCCACTGAAGTGATAGCCTATAATGATGTACATGATGCCTAGCGAAGACTCGGACCACATATTGCCACAATTCAGAAGTACATATTGTAGTTTTAAGCGTCGCCGAATGTATCAACTGAGGCAATCAAATGATATAACAATCCCATAAAATCAATATCTCCGTCACTTTGCCAACAATTTCGACGACGACATGCAAGGGAACTTCAGCTGACGCCTTGACGGTCTAAGCCAGACCAGAATACGTATTCGGCGTCTGACTATTGCTACGTTGATATTGAGCAGAGTGTAAAACGGGTTTCTACGCTTGCTACCGATATTACCCAATTAACAAGTCATACATCAGTAGTGAACACCCCAATCGCACGTATTTGGTTTTTATGATGCAATAAAGATATGAAATTAAAACTGACGCAGTACGCCTGCTAGATATTTTACATCAGACAACGATATCAATTTCATTGATCGGTTGAATAAGCATCACCCGCCGACTACCTACATGTAGTGTATTTCGCTCTTGATGTTGTGTGATTACGGGTCAAGCTCACAACAGAGAGTACCTAAATATTCAAGCGAACTTTTGTAACAAATCAAGGCGCATGCTGGTCTAGTGTTTTTCATGCTGCCAGCGCCATTCATATAGTGGCCCGCAGTTGAAATGCAATAAATTTCAAACAAAGATGTTATAATGAAGAGAAAATTGTAATATACGAAAAAGATTCACAATGCAGAACCTACCAAGGTTCGTTTGTGAACGTGAACTTCTGAATTTTTGAGGTTCACACACAGAACGCGAACGTGAACCTCACGTTCACACTAGGGTTGGATTATCCGGATAACGGTTAACCGGTTAACCGGTTAACCGCAGGTATTTTCACTATCTGATATCCGGATATTTTTCTGCCGGTTAACCGGATAAAAAGAATCGTTGCTAATGCATTTTACACGTTTTAGTAAGCATCAATAAGTCGTATTCAGTGTCGGTGCGGCCGATTAACGAGAAGCGTGTTGCCAATTAGCGAGATGCGTCTGTACACATTGCACAATGTAATGTGACGCGACCTCCTGCTAAGAAGATCGGTAAATTAGGTCATTGACTGCCGCGCGCTCGGCTATCGTCTCTGGCCTGATTTATCGCGTCTTCAACAAGCCGATAGTTCCACTGGATTGAAGAATCGCATCTGCAATAGGCCACGTGCAGTGTACACACTATTCCATCGCTGGCCTGCACAATCGCATCTTCATTGGCTTGGTGCTCACGATATTATCGTTGACCTAGACAATCGCATCTGCAATAGGCCTACGAACGATATAATCGCTGGCCTAACCATCTCGGACTCAACATGCATTGGCTCCTATCTCTCGATGACTTGTTGACGATATGCCGTTAAGTGTATTCTAAGTAGTGATTCTGAGAGTGACACCGCGAAACTGAATGACATCGAATGTTCGCAAAAATGTGCGTGCGTGCAAGCGTAATTGATTTCCGCTGATGATTAATTCGAAAATAAAATCGAAACCCCCTGATTTTATTTCAATCCCCCTACATTTTCGGCTGGCTGCGTGCCTGATCACGTGAATTAGAGCGAGGTATCGTGTCGGCATCAATTCCAGTATCAGCTAGTCGTCCTCTAGTACTCCAAACCTAAACATAAGGATGGTCAAAAGGATGTAAAGCCGTTGAAGTTTACGGCGTACGACCTGATAACCTTTTGACTCTCTACGAAGCGCTGCTTTCTATTCAGCCCACTTCTGTGGAAGCTGAAAAAGCATTCAATGAACGTGGACTCTTTGTTACAAAATTCCGGTCCCGGCTACAGGATCCCACAATTGATGCATCTGTGCTTTATAAAGAGGGCATTGCAGAAGCTGTGAACATTAAATTTGCGTGGTTTTTCTCGTATTCGCTCATACTGCGCGCGTAGGTAGGTACTCTACAATAACACTGTGTAATGATTTTGTGATCCGTTTTACATGCAGACCTAATGAAATCGATTGTCTCACTTAGCAGTTATTATCCGGTTAACCGGTTAGATAAATTCCAAAATATCCGGATATATCCGTTATCCGGATAGTGAAAATTATTGATATCCGAACTAACCCTAGTTCACACCATCCCTATAGTTCGCAGGCTACTTAATCGCGGCAAACAAATACACATGCTTCATAGTGAACGAATGTCCGGTTCAATTGTTACAGCCTATGATTTTAGTCAACGGATGACCATTCAAAAGTCGGTTTCATGTTCTGAATTCCCGGTAACCTTTTCTGGTCGCTCACAATCTCCTCGCGGGCTTACGCAGATGAGATGGGGAGGAGTTGTTACTACTTGCAAGCGTTGCTCCCGGACTCGCGGTCATGGTCCTGGTACTGGTGGATGTCATTCATATTTGTTCGAATATAAGCCGTCGCCATCATCCTGCAATATGAGAATATTCATGCTTACAAGGCGTGCAATTTGTCGCATAATCTCCCGCGACGACAAAATGTTTGTTCTATTTAGTTATAGCGAGATTAGTTACAGAAAAAAGAAACATTTGCGTTTGCCTTATATATGTGTAATTGTGTATAATACATAGTTTCCATGCCTTTTAGTCTAAAAGCCAATAATGAATAAGCGACATAAGCGTCGCTCAATTATATCACAGTAGGAGGTACACTCTAAATCCGCAAGGTCGTATTGAACACTTCATAACACTTTTTTCTGCGTACAGACACACTTTTTGGGCATATAAACGCATTGGGCCATTATCGTCGCAACGCTTCTGCGTATTTCTCCGTTTAAATGTAACACTTCGCCACTGCGGCTTATTTTCAATAAAATTTATACTTAGTAATTTATCATCAATTTCGCATTCATAAACTATCGGTACGTTTGGAGATCACATAAAATCATGGTATATGTAAAATAATATTACTCAACTGACCAAACATTAAGTTTAAGGGTAACATTTCAATAAAATATACGTATTTCCCTGTGACGCAAAGGGGTCATCACCTTCGTTACGGTAGAGCGCGCTCGATGATTTCAGTTTGGAATTTGAATTGGTGGTTCGTCAGGCAGAGAGTAGGGTACACGAAAAGACTTGGCGGAATGGATATATTGAAGCAGTTTCTGCTACCTGGTGGCGTAAAGGATCATAACATCCATGTACTGTAAGGTATGGAAATGCGGTAAATGTTATTGAATATATGTAATGTGAGAATAGTCATAAAATGAGCTCGTTTTGACATTGCAGTAAGGTCGTTTGTTTTAGATGTTTTAGTAGGCTACTGATATTCCTTATTCAGATCAATGTTCTTTAGATGTTTTGTAGTATATGATTCGTCTGATCTTATTGCTGGATGATCGAGTTTCGAATCTGATAATATACCAGGCTGCGATCAGGTCCAGTGCTACGGTACTGATGGGAAGCTGCTATCGAACTAATTTTTTTGACATATAGATAAAGGGATGTTCTCTCTATCCACACTGAAATATCCCTAGGCGATATTGTGGTCCATTGTGGACAAGTACTGCAATTTAAGCAATGGAATGCCGGTATGACAGTCATGCAACGGTTTTGATTGTTTTACAACTGCAACACATTTTACACTGTATTGTTTATTCGAAGTGGTAAGGTATTAACTAAAGAGATTTTTTGGCACTTCTTCGTTATTCCCCACACATCGAAAAAATGATCCCCATGACAGAATAAATGTTTCCCCATGAACATCAACAGTAAAATTTATAAACGTCAAAATGAATTGTTTTTCGCGTTGGCGTGGGATAGACGGATATTAGGGATGGGGGAGGGGGATATTACGATGAGTTAGGGTTCGGATATCCTAAGATTAGGGTTAGGTTAGGATATCCTAAGATTTGGTTTGGGGATATTAGGAATGGGGAGGCTTAGGATATCCTAAGATTATGGATGGGGATACTAGGGTCAATGTTGGGGTTAGGATATCCTAAGATTAGAGTTGGGGATATTAGGGATGGAGGAGGAGATATTAGGGTTAGGATATCTTAAGATAAAGGTTGGGGATATTAGGATAAAGGATGGGGTTAGGATTACAATATTCCAAACCCTAATCTTGGGATACCCTGACCTCAAGTTTAACCCTAATATCGGGATATCCTACCTCAACCTTGACCCTAACCTACCCTAGCACTCGCAACCGTAATCTTAGGATATCCTAACTCACGCTGATAACCTCTTCCTCAATCCTAATCTTAGGATATCCCAACCTTGACCCTAACCCACCCTAATATCTCCAACCCCGACCCAAATATTACCCACAACCGTAATATCTCCCACCCCGACTCGAAAATTGCCTTCCCCGACCTTAATATCTCCCACCCGACCCTAATATTCCCCTAGCCCCAATCCCAACGCAAAAAACAATCAATTTTGACGTTTATAAATTTTCACGTGATCATGGGAATCATTTATTAGTTTCATGGTGATCACTTCTGAATGTGTGGGGAATAACGAAGAAGTGCCAATTTTTTTGACATGTCAAAATATGTCAAAATTTGGTCAAAATTGTACCGTTAGGTCAAAAATTGCCAAAATTGTTTACAAATCAAAATTTTTTGGCAACTTGCATTTCGTTTGTATCATATAGATCAGTGCTTTTCAACCTTTTTGAGCTTCATTCGCACTTTTTTGTAAAATAAATTTCATTCGCACAAACTAACCGAATATTGATATACAAAAAGAAGAATAAAATACAACATTTATTTGCTCAGATGTGCAACAAATTGGCTACTATGTATCTTGAGCTATCAAGTGTCTCATGAACAATGCTACTATTTTCGCTCGTTTTGATTTCAGCTATTTCACTAAAACCCTTTTACTAGTTAACTAGTGCTTGGATGGTCAGGTCTCAAAGCAGGGGTCACCAACACGCGGCCCGCAGGTCGCATGAGGTCCGTGATGTCATATTTCGCGGCCCGGGATCTGTTTTCAGAAGAACGCCCAGTACTGAAATTCATTTCTGTTTAAAAATATTGTCGACGTTGTTCAAAATGTGCTATTCTACCTTTAAAAACGCGAAACCCCCACCTTAAACGTGAAACCCCATCCTTTTGAAATGGCCCTTCGGACCCTAATACTCGGTTGCAATTCAATAAGTCGTATTATCAGTGTTGCGCGCGGCCAAATAACGAAACGCGTGATACCAATTAGCGAGATTCGTCATTGCGCCTTGCACTGCAAATGTAACGTGACACGAACGACACGATCTCCCGCTGAGATAATTGCGAAATCAGGTCATTTATTGCCGCGCACTCGGCAATCGTTGCTAGCCTGATTTATCGCGTCTCCAACAAGCCTAGTTCCGCTGGCTTGAATAATCGCATCTGCAATTGGCCGTGTGTGCACGATATCATCGCTGGTCTACACAATCGCATCTGCATTGGCTTAGTGCGCACGATATCATCGCTGGCCTGCACAATGGCATCTGCAATAGGCCTAGTATACGAAAGATATCGCTAGCCTAACTACCGCGTCTTGGGCCTACCATACTTTGGCCGGGGCTACGTAAGACACATTGGTCAGCGCGCATATTTTATTGTTCGATGCCTTGATAATCGCGGATATTCAATTGTTCACGACAGATCAGGGAGTCGCTAATTAACAGCTCTTTCGGACTCGTCTACAAGCTTATCATACGCGTATAATCGTCAACACGAGGATGTTATATAATCGTTATTTACGCAGCTCTACCGGTAAAACTCATTACGTGAGCAGAGAGGACAAGACATTGATAGCAATATATATGCAATTCCCGATATTATTGACCGATTTTATCATTAATTATCGAAAATTTTGCTTTCTCACTGAAGTTCGGTTTATCACCATATGGGGGCCCAGGACCAACGTTTTGGGCGGCTGACGAAGTGCTGTTACGGCCCTGTATATTACTAAATTCGGTAAAAATCGAACCCGTCCTTTTTTGGAACCACCCTCCCATTTTTTCGGCTGGCTACGCCGAGCAGACAGATAGTCCTGGCACCGTGTCGACCCAAAATTATACCCTTTGCGGTCTATACTTTAATAACCCCTGAAAGGGTAAAATTTGCGTTACTGTAACTTGTAAATGGCAGTCTGTAATGATAGTATTTACTACTGTCCTCGTGCCTAGTACTAATCGAACAGGTATTACGGAATTATTGATGATTGTTTATCGAAAGTAAGCAGAAAGTGAATTTAACGTCATTTTCCCAGCCTCTGACGGGCTGCTATATGTCTGTTACTACACCAGCTTCCAAACCAGGGTTTTGGTTACTTAATAATTATAGTGCGAAAATATCAATTCACTACGGCTTGTGAGAGCTACGACTAGTGGTGCGTCGTAAGTTAAACAAGTTTTTACAATTGCGTCGCAACAACTAAAGTTACACTGCCATTGAATTTCGTATTATGTTTATTTGAAAAGCAATTACTATTCACGATTTTCATTCGCACTCATCCGGGATTTTCATTCGCACCGTTCGCACCACCTTCGTCATTCGCACTCATCCGGGATTTTCATTCGCACCGTTCGCACCATGTTCGTCATTCGCACTGCAAATTTTTTCATTCGCACAAGTGCGAACCGTCACACAGGTTGAAGAGCACTGATATAGATGATTGCACTGTCGATGAACTTATCATTTTACAACTTACATCTTGTAGCCTACTTTATAGTCTACCGTTGTAGACGGACCATCGTCTGCTCAATGTGAATCATAAACTGTCAAATAAAACAAATGCTCAACGTAGCCCACTGCACTATCCTAACTGAAGCGAGACTGCATGGGCATTGGTTCTTCTATTAGAAACCGTATGATGAAAAATTGCGATGTAGACAACTTTGTCATAATGAGAGAGTAAGAGAGAGAGAGAGTGCAGTGTACGCACAACTTCAGTGTTGCCGGCCAACAACTGCCGCTGGTGAACGTTCTTTCTTCATTCTTACCAAGCTACTTAGTTGGGACAGACACTTTATACCCGAAAATGTAGGAAAGTATCTTTCGTTGTACTACAACAAAGTTTTAATAATTTCTGCCATAATACAAGATGTAACTAATACTAGAATTCTCCACGGGTCCAGATTTCGATAAAATAAGGTTTTTTTCATGTAAAAATTTGTCAGTTTTCATGCTAAAAGATTTTTTCAGGTCTACTACTTCGGAAGAACAGACAGCTCCATCCAGAAATAAAGATAAGTACCGGTAATACAATTCTAACATTATGTGAGAAACACCTAATTTAAGTACATGGGGTCAAAATAAAGTTTTTCATCATCAGAATAACAACTGCAGCTGGTGAACGTTCTTTATTCATTCTTGCCAAGCTAGTTAGTTGGGACAGACACTTTATACCCGAAAATGTAGGAAAGTATCTTTCGTTGGACTACAACAAAGTTTTAATTATTTCTACCATAATACGAGATGTAACTAATACTGGAATTGGAAGTGGAATATCGAACCAGATTTCGATAAAATAGGGATTTTTCATGTAAAAATTTGTCAGTTTTCATGCTAAAAGATTTTTTCAGGTCAATCTACTTCGGAAGAACAGACAGCTCCAGCCAGAAATTAAGATAAGTACCGGTAGTACAATTCTAACATTGTGTGAGAAATCCCTAATTTAAGTACACGCGGTTAAAATTAAGTTTTTCATCGTCAAAATATGTGTGAACTTGGATTTTTTAGTCGAAATCTTCCCTTTTTAGGTCCAAAATATCGCCCTAATAATAGCACAGCCAAACAAATAATCTTTTCAACAAACCATGGATCACAGGGGGTAGTATTTGTTTTTCCCAATCCCCAAGTTTGACTTTTCTGAGTTTATTATGATACGATAACTGAAGTAAACTCCATTTCGCAGGTAGTATGTATTGAAATTGGCACCTTTTTGAAATGCATTTGCTGTATGGATTACTGGTAAGCATCTCAGTGTTTTGTAAGTGAACTGGTATAGATCCTTAGAGAATGAATTTGATTCTGTTGCATTCGGTTATCTTCGTGATAAAGATTTTTATGAAGGTTTGTTGATAAAATTTCACTAAAATTGTTAACAATCCGGGAAGTATACTACCTGTGCCAGAGTAAAATTGGTGGTAACGTCATGTGCAACTTTCCATTCCATTACTTAATTATTCTTTAAAAGACACCCTTCTGTCATGCACAACTTATTGCAGAAAACAACAACTGTATCCAGTATAATATCTGCGTGATTACTGAGTAGTTCATTTGTATTGCGAATTTTTGCAACAAATATTTTCTTTTCAATAGTCTTGGATTGATCCTCAAATTCGTCCAACTGATGTCGACTCTTTGAAAAGAGCCCCCTCGGTGTACCGTGCCTGCGCTATCAGACAATCTTGACAGTGACTTGAGGAGTCGTTCGTAACGGGTTTTGTGCCGGCACAGTCACCTTATGCGATACAGACCTTTGTCTCAAGAACCCATGGATACCTGTGATTATGTAAGCCTATTTATTCATTTTATATATCACCATTGATTGTGTAATTTTGCTGGTTTTTGCAGTCCTACTTTTCTCACGAACTATCTCGCAGAGTAGCTTACGGACTATTCGATATGAGTTGAAAAAGGCTTCATATGTGTACACTGTACAGTGTACACTCAACTGTGTACACTGAACAGAGATGTAGTTGAACGTAATGAGCTCGTGTAACTTGTACTTTAACTATTGCTTACTGAACTATAATGCGCTAGGTCAGTGGTTCTCAACCTGGGGGGGCTGAGCACCTCTCCTGCGCTTCTGTAACCCACCTGCGTGAAATATATATATTTACTTCTGCATAAAATTTACAATTTTCCTTTGGTATTTATTGTATTTTCTTGGAGCAGCATTTGGATTTGACCTGTAAAAAAGAGCCGCCATGGCACGCCACGAATCAGAGACTCATCAAGCCTGGGCTGCGGCTGATGGAAAGAATATGAAAAATGCCCTAATGTGCAGGTAGTATGTATTGCAATTGGCACCTTTTTGAAATGCATTTGTTTAAAATACTGGTAAACATCGCAGTTTTTCGTAAGTAAACTGGTATACCCTTAGATAATGAATTTGATTCTGCTGCATTAGGTTATTTTTATTAATGTTTGCTGGTAAAATTTCACTAAAATGATTAACAATCCAGGAAAGTATGCTACTCGTGCTGGAGTAAAATTGGTGGTAAGGTCACATGTAACTTTCCTTTACAATAATTAATTGTTCTATAAAAGACACCCTTTTGTCACATACAATTGTATCCAGTCTGATATCTGTGTGTATACTGAATGCTGGTGACGTCATATTTTGTGATACGATTGTTGATCTACAACGTTCTTTTGAGTTCTTCACTAGTTGCTGACGATTACCTCTGACGAGTCTCAGCCGAAGATATTCGTGCTCATTTCAATATGCATATACTATTTAATTTTATATTGAAGTTTTGTACCTCGAAGAAGCTGTTCGAATATTGAATAGTTCCTTTGTATCGCAAATTTTTAAAACAAGTATTTTCTTTTCAACAGTCTTGGATTGATCCTCAAATTCATCCAACTGATGTCGACTCTTCGAAAAGTCACCCTGGTTCTACCGTGCCTGTGCTAACAGACAATGTTAATAGTGACGTGAGGAATCATCTGAACGGATTTTGTGCCAGTGCAGTCATCTTTTGCGATACATACTTTTGCCTCAAGAACCCATGTGATTATGTAAGTCTATTTATTAATTTCATATATCACCATTGATTATGTAATGTGCTGGTATTTGCAGTCCTAATTTTATCAAAAACTATCTATATATGCGATATGAGCTGAAGAAAGGCTTGATCTGTGTACATTGAACAGAGGTGTTGTTGAATGTAAAGAGCTGGTGTAATTTGTATTTAAACTATTGCTTACTGAACTATACTTGGACTAGGTGAACATCAAATTGAGATCATTTCCCATATTGTGCTAATTCCAATTAATTTCGTTAGTTAAATTTAATCAGGAAGGAAAGATTTTGGAAGATTGAGAACAGTTACAATTAGTGCAATCAAGGAAAAGTATTCAACACTTTCGATAAGATGTCACAGAGTTTTTGTACTAAAGACAATCAACGTGTACTTTGTCTGATATATTTTCTCATCTCAATTCAAAGCAGCTATAAATTCTTAGAAACAAAGTTACATGTAAAGCCTTCCGTATGTCAATTATTATAATGGAAATCCGAACCCATAGAAATAACCTACTATATTTATTGTCGGATCTTGTTTGCAATCAATTACATTTTCAGCAAAACGAGGTTGATGAAGTCAACTTTCTTCTTCTCCAAGCCAAATTGAGAGACTAACGAATATAATCCAAGACCCCAGCGCATGTCTTATTGAAGCAGGTACCGTAATCTTTCTGTTTTGTGGAACATACAAATTTACATAGACCTGCGACGTTCTGCTTCATTTCATTCTGAGTTACAGTTCTGCATTCTCACTGTTGTCTGTGCGTCTGAATGTCAATGTAAATGTCAAAATGGCCGAATTGAAAAAAACGCGGACCTTATTCAAGATATTTTTATTAGTCGTTATGCTAATTTTAGTCCTTCTCAGTGATAGGATTTCCTGCGCCTGTGTAACCTGCATGTGTGAAATATTTATAATTATTTCTGCATAAAATTTAGAATTTTCATTGACATATTCAAAACATTGGAATTTAATCACACTTTCAAGGAGCGCAACTTGGAGTCGACCAAAGAAACAAACACCATGGCACGCCACGAATCAGAGATTGACCGAGCTTGGATTACAGCTGATGGCAAGAATATAAAACTGCTTCAGTGAAAATGGAGTATTCAGAGACATTGTTGACGTTTTGAGCTGCTATGCATTGGATTGTCATACCCTAAAGGAGTGGGTCTCAAACAGGAGAAAGCATTTGAAGGGGTGTGAAGCCGCTGTCAACTAAAATCTTTTTCAGACATGGCAGCTTGTAGTTATTTCTCTGTGTATGGTCAGAATTTAATATTTGAATATTCTCTTATCAACAATCATTACCGTCACTGCCATCCAACTATCCATCCGTTGGGATTTCTAGCGTTCTGGTTGCTTTTTTAAATTTTATGATACGACGATAAGGGGTGGGTGAATTTTTTTACTATCATAAGGGGGCGTGTCCAAAAATGTTTAAGAACCACTGTCCTAATGACTTCCAGATTTCATATATTGCAGCAGACTGGTAAATAACAACAAAATCTTTTCTGTAAATCTGCAAAATTTGTATGGACTCAAAGAAACGATTTCTTTGCTATTTAAACAAAAGTGATTGGCATTAACTGGATATAAATACTTGTAATGCAAGCCCTAGAATATTTTGATGCCTGGTTAGCAGGCCTAATTTCATTTTAAGATTAAAAAAATACTTATGGTTGTTTATCGTGGTAGTGGTACTGATACATTCGTTGTTTGTTTGCTTGTTTATAATCAAATTAGAAATTTACAAGCCATAATTTGATCAGTTTTAAATAAGTTGTAATGATTTGTGTTGATCATGTTTTCTGCTAACGGACGTAACCAATGAATTTGATTCCATGCCCCTGTCACGAAAGTTTAAGATACTAAATGATATTTTGTTTTCACTATCCCTATGCATTCATTTTCATGATTGAGCGTGTTGCATGATATTTGTAGTGAGTTTGCTCTTAATCATTTGTGATGTTCGTGATTTCATGGACTATTCCGGACACGGTTTCAACTGCTGATCTGAATTTATGAAACCCTGTCACAGCAGCTATTGGAAATTTCAATGTTTGCACGTATTTAATCACCCAGGTTGGGTATTATAAGAGTCATTTATTCATGAATCAATAAAATCTGATTTTATTTTGAGCCCTGCGTTCCGGTGACTAGTCAACCAGCCACTTTGAGACTGAACACTTTTTAGGTAAACACTTTTAATTTAAACACTTCGCAACACTTCTAGGCGTTCAATTTTTGGATCACGTTTCGTGTTCAATTTTCCGGGTTGAGCAACACTTCAAAACTTAGAGTGTATCTTCAGATGTTATATTATAGATAGGTCTTGCGCTGTCAGATCATCATGTGTCTCTCTCGATACATAGAAACCGTGTTTACCGCATATACGGCACTGCTTGCGGAGTTAGGAAATGTAATACAAATATATTCAAACTGATGTCTTACAAAAAGCCTTGAGGTGGGCCGTGCTATAAGTCGGCAGTTACGGAAAACAATGAAGAATATAGGCCTGGTGTAAATGACCATAGAAGTCGACAAACACCATGAATACCACAAAACAAACAAACAAATACAAATATATTCAAACTGATGTTACTTCCATCTTCCACAAAATGAAAATAAAATGTTATTATATACAATGTTTGTTACCATCTATCGAAACTATCGGATTGTACACATAGGAAATAGTAATTATAAGTCTAGTGATGATCGAACAATCCGTCATTTCGGTATATAGACGAAGAAGCGGGACATATACGGGAATGCGGTTTCGGGTGATTCGCAATGTGGTATCATATGGATTGAAGATGTGCGTTTTCAGAGGATTGTGTACACTCCAGAAAGAGAGTGGGACCGCCAAGTCATTTTAGAAATTGTGACTGCAAGGTAAACACTGATCGACAATGATGTCAGAAATCTCCTTCGCATATCTGCACTATTCAGTTGAAGGATTCTCATCATTAGACCTGACGTATGACATGACACCATACCTTTAAACGAAATGAAATTGAACCTTGAAATTTAGAAAACCGTAACAAATAACGCATACTATGAATCCAACGATGCGATTTATTTCTGGAATTTTAATATTTGCAAATTCCATTATCACGTTACCCTACGATGGCAATCGATTTCCAACAACTGAAGAAATGATGGAAAGACTTTCTGACTTGGAATATCGGCTCAGTTTGAAAATGCTACAACAGCTTGGTAAGCATATGCATGAGCAAGAATATGTAGGCATGCGACGCTAATCTAAAATACTGTAACAATCAACTGAGTGGCTCTAGACACGGGTGCAACGGCAACCTATATTCCAATTCAGAATGCTCCAGGAGTCGCGAGATTATGAGGTATTGTCATTACTTTGTTTATCTTGAACCCTCTGGTAGCAGATTTCATGTGTCTGAAATCTGGCGAGGTTGGCGTTCACGATTGCAAAGAAGTCGACTACTGGCGAAGCCGCGCATTTGTCAATATGGATACAAACTGAGCTCTGACTGGATACAATGCTGTGGCACAGTAGACACCGCGTTGTTCCGTGGCGTTGCGATTATCCCAAAAATGACGATTTTCATAATCAAATGCGATTATTAAGGGTGTAGTAGGTGATCTTTTAGGAATAATATTGACATTTTCGGAATGTAAACGACAGTGGCTTTCAAATGAACATTATTTATAATATAATTTTAGTATAAATTATAAGGTATTTTCAGTTCGAATCATCGGGCTGCAGCAACAAGCCTGCTACATCTTTGTTCCCGTAAATATACTAAACAATCGTTTGTCCTTAACAGAGATTCGACGTGGATGATTTATAGACATTTGCCCGATATTCCGATATGCAATCACCATCTGACGTATATCAGGCCTATTCGTGATCAATTGTCAATTCAGAGGCCCTGCTCGACTCGTAGCTGAAACGCCGCGCATTAAATGCAATTTTGACTGTAATAATGTTCTTGATTAGTCATTCACAAATACCGTTGGAGAAACATATTCATGCCTTTTTTGGCATCCGCATCACTCCTATATATTGTAAATCACGAGATCATATCCTGCTACCTCCCTTCCCCCTGATAAAACGGTCTTATGCTAAATGAGTTTCAGAGCGTATGCGGTTTACCCTATCGCGTTCATGAGCCGTTACAGACTCGTTCATAGAGTGGGCAGTAGGCTACAAGTAAGAATTCCGCGCTGAAATTTTATTTTGTAGAAATAGGCATCAAAGCAGATCGGGGCAAAGTGCGGTCCGCGGGCCAAATGCGGCCCGAGGAGCTATTCTGAGCGACCCGCGTGCCCGTTGCCTGGAATTAAAAATAGAAACCCAACTTTTATATATTGCTGCGAGCAATAAAACCATAGGCTGTATAAACTGAACCGGAATGGATAATGGTTTATTTTGAAGCCTGTTCATTATTATGTCGCGATTACGCAGCCTACGTCCCTCGCAGGCTCGCATGCGCAATCTGGATTTAAAATAACGCCAATGTAGCAACGTATGACGTAACTAAAGTCACTCTCTCGATATAGTAAGCTCAAACCTTCTTTGCTGCCATTGTCATATATTGCATCACACGTTCTGTGCTTCAAATCGATTTGTTATAGGCTAGGTTTCCAAGTAGGCCTACCTATTTCATAAAACAAGTCGTTAAGTGATCGTTTTTACTATGAGACATCATCATCCATAAAGAATGAAAGGCATGTCGAAAAAAGAAATCCGAAGGCTGAAATTCGAATGCGGTATGGTGCGCTAAACATAGGGCCCTGACTGGCGCACCCCAAATCCACCCAATTGGAGGGAGCTCGAGCTCGAAGGATCCCCAAATTATTACCTAAATGAACATAAATTATAAGCATTTTTTAAGATATTTATATAACTTCATTCAAATTTTCTTCGCGTTTCGCGCAATTTATCGTGACTAGTTGTCTTGATATTGATATGGGTACCCCTTTCTCTGACAAAATATTAATAAAAATTTATAGAGATCATCATTTCGGCGTCGGCCGTTACCGGGTCACGACCCACCAAGACGTTGACAATGACGTTTCTGCTAACATGCGACTCTGCGAAGTGTGCTGCCTAAAAGCTCCTATCTTTTCATTGTATCGCAGTTTTGTGGTGTTCGGAAATGATGAAAATAATAATAAACTGATACTGACACTGCTCGGCGGAGAGGAAACCTTGACGAAAAGTACCGTCTCATGTTGGCCGAAACCGACATTGATATGGATTTCGATTTCACCAAGCCGCAACTGTTCAGAAGGCAGCCATCAATACCATAAACTTTATAGTATCCCAAATACCTCTTAATTTCCTAATATAAAAACGTGGATTCACGAGAATTTGAAATGTATCATGTTACACATTGTTTCGAATTAAGACGGAACATAAATATCTTTTTTTTTTTGGAAAATTTCCTATTATCTAATATTAATGAATCCACCTAGCAGCATTTAAGGCCCTAAGATGCAGCTGGAATCACAAAATTTTCCAAATTTTTTTTATTGCAGAATCTTGAAGTATGAAACTAGTTCTTTTCAAAAATGTATTGCTCTTGTCTGATTTCGAATTAGAAGTATGTTGAAATACGATTTCAAATCCCCCATTTTCGTAGAAATTCACCCCCCATACTCTTTCATTCATTTAAACTCACTCAAAATTGTCTATAAGCATTCTGCCAAGCTGATTTTATACAATAAATAGAAGAGCCATATGTCTAATCGATGAAGCGTGACTTTCAAAACATTCAGCAGCCCAGCAGCAGCCGATCGCTTACCTGGGAAGAGCTGAAAGCTGTTGATATTATGAGCGTTGTTTATCGTATTGTATATTTTTCAAGATTGCATTGGTATATTGTTAATAGCTATTAGCTAATCGCTTAATTGACGATTAGGACAAAGACATACACTACGAAGTCATTTGGCATAGGGAAAGATAAAACCGTGGTAGAAAAGAACCAGTGGTTCCTGAGCAGGAGCTGAACAATCGAAGAAATCTTTTGAAAAAGATTGGAGCTTTCACCGCCTTCAACATCTGATAATGATGGTTCGGATTCGGCGGAATCGTTTTTCCTCGCAATTTCTACATTTTTGATGCAGTTGTTCTCAACACTGTGAATTACCTGACTGTGGCTCATCCGGCAAAGGATATTGGAACTGCACAGGCTATGCATAAGGGTCATGCAACTCAAATTGGTGTCGCAGTGTTATGATGAAATTGATGCTAAAATTGTATGTTTGAAAGATGTTGGGGGGGGGGGGGGAAATATGCGTGTAGTATCTTGACTCATACCAACCAAAATGGGTATTTCGACAATGTCACAATATTCTTGACATGTTGTTCCGTTTTCAAAACATCTAACTCATGTTTAGTTCAAGGTTTGCAAATTTTTCGAATATGGTATAGCAGTTTTGAGAAAAAATCATCAAATCAATCATACTTTATACGACTTATTTTGCATTTAGGCACATTCAATTGTCTTCAAATTTGGCTATATACTGAATAAAGCATGCCTGCACCATTTAAAAGCAACAAATTTCAAATACCTGCTTTACTTTTTCACCAAAATATTTTTCAATTTTCAAAGTTGATTTTCTCCCATTTCTAGTTTTTGGTAATATGATGTCGCGGGGACACGAAATTTTGATATCAGGTGACCTTCAATCCTGATCAAACTTTGCTCAGTACTAGCAATAAGACTGTTCTACCTGGTGAACTTATTGTTTTTGCTATAGGAGTTTAGGTGTACTTACTATGTTACTGATGATCTGAATTTTGTGAAAAATATTAGAAAATTCGGCACCGTACTGATATCAAACAAATATTTTGGTAATTTTTTCGAAAATTCGTTAGTTTCAAGCAGTTCACCAGGTGGTTAGAGACCTCAGAACACTTTATGAAGCCTTGGTTAGAATCTCTCAGCATCCATTGATGAGACAGGCGTTTCTCCGTACTAACCGTCCGATTCACCAATCTCCCCCCCAATTTGGGCCCAAGGAATTACTGTGAAATGCTGAAATTTATACCGTACATGAAGTTAGGTATGAATAGCTTACACACCAATTTTTGAGAATCTAGGATTGACTGTTCATAAAATATCGCAATTTGAAAATTTTGCGAGTCTAGCTGCACCTTAGGGCCTTAATAACAAGATAATTCACTGCTTTCCATTCAGAAATAAAATTATTACGCTGGAGAATATAGCTAAACATTTTGACCCTGCCCATCAGCGTATTTTCTGTTTCTCATCTGGCCATTTTCTTCCAACAAAATATATATATATATATGGTTATCGGCCTGTGCTGTATACTTATTGGGCGCAATTTTATCTCTCTATCTCTATTAAGGGCCTCTGATAAGGTGTCGAGGTCGTCAGGGCGGTTGAGAACCACAGTCATGACTTACAGCATATATATATAGAAATGTTATTCACTACATTAGCAGCTGTCCAGGAAATGAAGTTCCAATAACTTGATGATTTTGTCTTCAGATAAGTGTGCGGTTGAATGGAATGGCATCTGTTACTTTGCCTTATTCTATCATCCCGGAAAAATAAATCGAGAGGCTGCAAGATTAGCGTGCGAAAAACGAGGCGCAGAGCTTGGCAACATATACGCAGAGAAGCAATACCACGATATTATGGAATATCTGAGACCATATATCTCTGCCAGGCTTGATGAAGGAACAGCCTTTGGTGTGAGGACCGGAATGAGATGCGATCCCAAGGTTACCAATATTTAAATTTCACCACACACTCATAGAGAAACGAGTGTGTACGTCCACTCGTCTACCACCCCTGATATACGGGTGTGAATATACACCCATGGCACAAGAAACCTGAACCTACCTCATACTTATGCTGTAGCATGAATCGAGTACAACATTTTAAATAAAATTACGCCTCGGAACGTAGGAAGGTAAGCACGTAGGCACTAATAGAGTTTTATGACAGCGGTATAATTCTGAGTTTGGGTGTGTGTGTGTACGTACGCGAATACGCGAGATAGCGTAGTGGTATGATCCACAGCTGCAACACCAATGGATTATGATTTCGAGTCCGATCGATGTCGACTCCATAACTCCTGCTTAAGCGTTGGAGGTTTATCCAGGCTCCGCGTAAGCGGTGTCTCATAAAAAGACTAAAAGTTGGCCGCGATACACGTCGGTAAATAGGACTACGGAATAAAAATATAAAGTATCGGCCTGGTGTAAGATGACCAATGTTTTCGAAACACCATGAATATCGAACAAACAAAGACATTCTTTTCTCCAAGATCGTAGATATCTATACATACATGTTTTGCGCCGGAAAAGGAAAAAGATATCTATAATTATGAGCATTGGCAAATATTGCAAATAGGACGCTGTTCAAGGAAATTGAGCTAGATATTCAAACGAATCTTGAAAATAATCCGTGACTCGAGACATCGTATGAATCATTGAAAGCCTAAGGTTTCCATAGATGCAAATGGAGAGAGTTCAAGGATTAGAATGGACAGGTATCCGGAAAGTCTTTTGGGAATAGGATTACATGTAGACTTTCACTTATCAAACGTAACCAGATCGAGGTGGACACAGGATTTGAAATTGCCGATTCATAAATGTGAATTTTGAGTTGTCTGTAATTTAAATGTGCTCAGTTCGACCCCCACACAGTCGCATTTCTTCATTGAAGCACTCTTTCACTGATATCTCATGAAGTTTCATGTTTTTCAATGTTCTTTTTTTTGTCACGTAGTCACGCAGGAAATTACTATCTATCACATAATCTTGTAGGTAGACTTACTGCTGATATGATAACAATGAATACGGAATATACGACATATGAATATCGCAAATGTCCCCAGTCAACATAACGATATATTCAAGTCGAATATATTATATTATGGCGTTTGCGTCGGATAGCGGTATTCGCATGGAACAACCACAAACGACTGCAGTAAAACATTTCCCACACAACAGTCACTAAGTTCAGTGGTTCTTAACCGGTGCTCTTCGGAACACTAAGGTTCCGCCAGCCCGTTTCATTGGTTCCACGGAATCCAAGAGACACGGCACTCTACTGATGTATATGATATGAGATGTACGACGTAAACCGTCTTGGCCATCATTGGTTGCAGATAATTATGCCCTTGGCGGTCTTATCGTCGGATTGCAATACTTTTTGCGTTACGCCTTGTGCAGTGGCGAAGGCAAGGGAAGCTGAGGTTCGGAATCTAAACGCCGTCCTCCGAAATGATAATTTTATCCCCAATGTTTATAAGCTCATTTGTAATTAAACTTTTGCCGTTGTTCTGTTGCGCTGTTTCGACCAAACAATACGGTGAAACTTTCTAAGTTGTAGTCTCCCCTTTCTGAATTGCATAAAACTAGGGTTACCATATTCTGGAATTGGGAAAGGTGGACACTTTTTCAAAATTTTCAAACTTAGAATACCGGTGGAAAATCCTGAGAAAATGGTAAATTTGTCCACTTCCTGGTTGGTTGACTAAAAAATAAAAATTAATGTCAACTTTCGCTCAGCTCCCGAAATACCCGCCTGAGCGTTAGTTCAGTGTAATTTTGTGGTATCTCGGTCAAATTTCGCCCTGTCATTAACCAAAATTCTCGAAAAAGGGGACAAAATCACAAAAAGGAGGACATTTAGGCGTCAGCAAAAGGGATCCGCAAAAGATTGGAAATTAGCGTAAGGGTTCCGCTGGTTCGTAAAGGTCAAGAACCGCTGCGGTATAGTTGTAATGTATCTTATACCACTATAAGAATCGCAATATCCGGTCTGATCGTGCCTGCTGGAGTGGATAGTATAAGCTGCAATAAATATCAATGGGAAGGTCGGGAGTTGGTTGGTTATATGAAATCACTGTGATGTCTGTTTAAGATTGGGATCTACGTCCCACCATTTAGGACTTTGGTTGCAAGGGCTACAAAGTTTTCTAAAATATCATGCACCTATATTCAAAAGTCTTGACATTTAGACCTAGCAAGACCCTACAAATATACACATACAGTTACACATTGTACGGTAAATATACAAGAGGTATTAATATATAAATAGATACATCTATCATATATTTTGTATCGATTTTCAGTTTCACAAGAATTTAATTTTAATTTTCTTAAATCTGAAATGTAACGCAATATAAAATGTATTATCCCCGCTGATTATTATTTTCCAGACTCAAATCGTTTATCTGTCCAACGGCACGAAGGCGCCATTCGTACATTGGAAATCAGGAAATCCTCAAGCAAAATCCGACCAAACCACTGTTCTACTCGACTTACACCCTGAAGGATCCAAGTCTAACGGGATGATGGACAGGAAGCCTTCCCAAGGCTACGCGGCGATTCTATGTCAAATAAGTGTTTAGAATGGAAGTATTTATGTACCTGAGCCGATTGTAATACATTCACCGCGATTTTTCGAATTAAGCGACATGAGGTTATTTCTAGACTTGACCAACTGACTCAGCGTCGAGTTTTTGTTGTTGTTAGTATTGTACATATGGTGTTCGGCTACTATGGCCTTTTACACCAGGTCTCAAGAGTCTGAAGAATCCATTAGCGTCACAACTGTCTGCCGGTGAGGATAACGAATTCAGACACTGGTAGTAAAATCCGTGGATCCGATAACAGTTTTGTGAGCTGAAACGGTATGCCTCGATTCGCCGCTGTCGTCTTCAAGTGATCGCGGCCGTTCGAGCAGCGTTCGCAATGAATTAAAAAGTGGTCGACCGTCTAGTCGATATCGCACGTATCGCATAAACCCGTGTTGTGGCATCCGATTCTGCGAAGGTGCCAGTGGAGTCTGCAGTGGCCCGTTTGCAATCTTATCAGAATTGATGAGATTTTTCGTAAGGATATGCTGCAGCTTGGCAAGATTGTTTGCGAAGCAAATATTTCGCGATATTGCGAATAATCATCTGATTCCTTGAATTCATCATTCCATCTTTCATCACAGTGTTTGGCGTCGAGTTGTAGATACTGTGCTCCTGTGGCACCCGGGAAAAATTGTGAAATAATAGTGCTATTCGTGTTTTATATATATATATGTGTATCATCATCAACATGCGATACTGGGACATTTATCCGGGGTGTTCAACAAAATACTCCTACTTTTCAAATTGTTACAGTAGGATTTCCTTACTTCCAATCCCAAAACAAGCATATATCTTTCAGACTAATTCCGTTTCCGCTTAACAGTTTTATGAAAAAACTTCACTTTCGTCTTGCTCTGCGAATCTAGTTAAATATAGAAAGTAGGTTGAATATATTTTTCATCACCTTTCTAGTAATATTCTCATAACAACGGTCAAAAACCTCTGATTCAGGGAAAACGAATTTATTTTGTATCATTGCACCTACAATGTCATTAGGTATATTTTGATATTCGCGAAGATGCTCTACCCATTTAGGAAGGCAGGTCGGATATTGTTGAAAGTATATGTCAACACAGGGTTGTAACCTAGTTACAAGGTTCCGAGTGACAAGTCGATCTCACTTTTATAGTTTTGACGCTAGTCAAGTCGAGTCATTTTCAATTCAACATCGAGTCAAGTCCGAGTCCAAGTCCAAGTCAGTTTGTAGAGAGTCGACTTCGCGTCAAACTGTTGTGACTAGATTCCTAGCTCAAGTCACTGTGTTCACAGTTCAGTTTTGAGTTCGATTCGGTTCAACCCACATTTTCAACTCTACTCAAGTGATATAGAATGGCTCGTAATTTTTCTCACTCGTGACAGTTCCTTGCCCGATATATACGAAACGGAATATTGTATTTACTTGAGTGAGTACTATAAGTATAGAGCAAACTACTTGAAGACTTTAAAAAGTCCAAGTACTTCATTACCGGCTAGCTCTGATCCGAAACGAGCAATTTCTCATGTAAGCCTTTATTTTTGGCTGTCTCGTCGCTTCTTCTCTTTACACATTTTGACAGTAAATCAGAGGTTTCCAGGTTGGGAATCGTTTTACCTTGGACATGGCGTCTGGAAGACGCCAATTAAACGTGATGCCAACTAACCGGTATCAACATTTTGGTACGTTTTTCAAAATAATAAAAAAAAACTTTGAAGGATTAAATGCAGGCAACATAGGTATCAGTGGGAGCAGAATGTCAAGGTGCCACCTACTGTTAGGTAAAATTGGTGTCCAGTCCAGCCAATACCAGGGTTGTAATGACTCGAGTCACGACATTCTGATTACTCGACTTGACTCGAGTCATTTTCTCAAAATACGGAAATGACTCCACTCGACTCGAGTCAATCTGTGTATTGACTCGACTTGGACTCGAGTCATTGCGCATGACTCGAGCCAAGTCATATGACTCGAGACGCAGACGGCCAAGACCAACATTTCATTGTAATTTAGAAGAATAGTAAAGTAACCACATTATTGGGATTTCGTCTATTGGTACTGGTACTTGAAAATGTGACCAAAAACTGCTAAAAGTGAGGAAAATTAGCGTATTATGAATGCGAACCCTTCGATATCACCAAACAGAGTTATAAAAAGTGGGTTGACCAAGACTTTAACAGGAAACTGAGCAGTCAACACAATGATTTGGACTCGACTCGAGTCATAATACCGTGACTCGGACTCGACCCTCTTTTCGCTGACTTGGATTCGGGCTTGACTCGGTGGTGAATTGATAATGACTCGACTTGACACGAGTAAAAACTGTAAAAGTGAGATTGACTTCTCACTCGGTGTCTCGTGACTTGGTTACAACCCTGTCCAATACTAAGAAGATCAAGACTCAAAACAGAATAATAAACTGTTACATCATAGTTTCTTTATAGCCTATCTATATATCACAGTTGCCGGCTGTGTAGTGTGGACTGGTATCACGGCCACTCGTCGTCATCTGGCACAGGGTTTCATGTACTGTCGTCTCTTCCTGTCTATATATTCTCAATGTAAATAATAACTCATGTCGATCTATTACAGTTTCCGGCTATGTACAGGCCTCACGGCCACTCGTCGTCATCCGGTACATGAACTGTCGTCTCTTCGTATCTATTTATTTCCACTATAAACGATAACACTGTGCTCACTATCACAGGTTCCGGTTGTGTACTGATCTCACGGCCACTCGTCGTCATCCGGTACATGAACTGTCGTTTTTTCTTATCTATTTATTTCCAATATAAATGATAAGACTGTGCTCACTATCACAGGTTCCGGCTTTGTACTGGTCTCACGGCCACTCGTCGTCATCCGGTACATGAACTGTCGTTTTTTCTTATCTAATTATTTCAAATATAAATGATAACACTCTGCTCACTATCACAGGTTCCGGCTTTGTACTGATCTCACGGCCACTCGTCGTCATGCGGTACATGAACTGTCGTTTTTTCTTATCTATTTATTTCCAATAGAAATGATAATACTGTGCTCACTATCACAGGTTCCGGCTTTGTACTGGTCTCACGGCCACTCGTCGTCATCTGGTACAGGGTATCATGTACTGTCGTCTCTTTCTATCTCAATTCCTAAATATTATCAATGTAAATATTAACACATGTCGCTCCATCACTGTTTCGGGTTATGCACATTAGGGCTCTTCAAAAATGACATTTTTAGTCAAATCGCACTGGCTACTTGATAAACAGAGAAAGTTGTTAAGTTATCTAATTTGAGCCTACACACCAAATTTGGTTCAATTCCAACCTGTAGCCGCATTGCTATAGGAGAAGAAAGTTTATATTTATTATATAAAAATAAATAACAAAATATTTGATCATTTTCTGTTCACCCCATGAAAGTGTTAGGTTGTCTATGGAAACGATGTTCACCAACACTTACATATCGGAATTCTGAAGTCGACCTCGGTCGGACTCGAACCCGCACGCATTGGTGTTGCAGCCGCGGAATATACCGCTGCGCTATCTCGCCCAAGCTTCATGGCATGCTTTGTTAAGTAACTAGTAACTCCAACAGACCAACACATTTAGCGCAATACTTGATAAAAGTTGCGGTAACTAGTTTCACGAAGAATAGAAAGTGTTGCATCACGCTACATAAATTATTATCAGCAAAAAAGCTGCAAAACTTGCCATATATTTATACTTAGGTCATGTTTTAGTAACTTTTGCAATTTTTTACAGCTTTCAGACCTTTCTAAATATTCAGAATTCATGTAGAATGATATTTTAAAACAATGGTTCTCAACTTGGGGGCGCGGGAGCCTAGTCTCTCAGGGGGGCGCGAGAAATTGACAAAGTCCTTATAAATTGCATGACGAAACATGTGTTTCACAACTATTCTGAGACGACGATTGTTTTAAAGATGAAATTTATTTCGTATTCAAGAAAGTTTGCCAAATACAAACTCCAGCAGTCGCGCTCAACGGAGTATAGGCTGATTTCAACTTCATTTGAGCAAAATTTTGATATTCTTTAAAGATTTAGAGCAACTCCCACGTGTCAGCGGTGTCTTACAAAAGCCTAGAGGTGGGCCGTGCTATAAGTCGGCAGTTACGGAAATAAGAAGCATATCGGCCTGGTGTAAATGACCATAGCAGTCGACACACCATGAATACCCCAAAACAAACAAACAAACGTGTAAGTCATTCATTATTAATTCATAGCTTTCGCAGTAGCCCAAAGCTCGGTGCGCTGGGTGGCTGTTGTAAATAGCTGGCGAACTGCACTGCCTGAACAGGTATGGGCAACATACGACCCGTGGGCCGGCACCAGCCGCCGACTGGATTTAGTCCGGCCCGCGGACGGTTTCCCATCTTACATGATGATGTGGCCCATGGCCACAGTCTGCCGAAATTCCGCCCTACTTGCCTAAACGTCAACTTTTAGCGACTGTATGTTATTATATACGTGCTGAGTGAATAAATATATGATTTTGTAAATTAACCCTCACTTTCTCATGTAGCCAAATTATAAAATATCCACGTAGCAGATTACGTTAAAAATGTAATTCGCTGTTGTCAATTGAGAAATGAAATACGCCATCGAATATTGTTTAAACTTTTGGCTCGACCCATCAACCTTGTTTTTGCATCACATTTTGCCCGCCTTTAAAAATAATTGCCCACCCCTGGACTTGGCTATCATTGACTGCAGACAATCGGGCGCGATCATGTGTATAATGTGGTTGATTATTGTTTTCGCGACTCGGCGATAATTCTGTTTCCCCCGGCTTGCAGATTAGCGTGAGGGTTAGCCACGTTATGAAATAAAGGTTAAGAACCACCTTTCCAAATCGACTACATGAGACACGCTTAATGAGAAAATGTTCTCACTCTTCTCTTCAAGGATAGTCATATTAGATAAAAATAAAACAAACATTTGATACAGACAGTACACATCTGTATATCACTTTGACTTGGGAAAGTCGAACCTGTTCACTGTACAGTCCAACATTATCGCTCCTTCTGCTTTCAACTTGAAGTAAAAATGTTGGCAAGCTGTCTTTTCCCGCGGGGAGCTGTCATATTATACACGTGGAGATAACAAAAATTGGTTCAAGAACCGGTGACGATGTAAGCATCCGTCATTTCTGTACTGACGAAGAGGAAAGACGAGTGCAGAACTACTGCTTCTGGTAATTTACAATATCTGAAATACAGCCTGGGAGATTATCGGTTCGCCGACAATATCGAGTCGATATCACACTTTGGTAGAATCATCGGTATCAGCCATTGGAGGTAAAAAAAACATGACGTGACGTCACAACATGGCTGTCGGTATTCAGAAAACTATAATCCTTCACCGCTATACTGGGAATAGTGCTGTATTTCATATACCCTACACTTTCAGCATGTCGAGATGTGAACTTTCTGTTTTATTTAATCTTCGAGTATGACAATGGGTGTAAAGCTGTTTAAATAAATGCTATGAAGTTATTAAAATGCGCCTTTTGGGGAAGATTCCACCTCATTCGAATAACAACTGAATATATCGGCGAAGGTGATAGATATCGTTATTATCGGTATCGGCCAAAAAGTTCAATATTGGTCTGGTTCTAATCTCAAATGTAACTTGACCATGAATGGGATTTCGTTTGCCAAATATTTAAAAAGGCTCAAATTCGGAATCGAGAAATTGAGAAAAACTTCCAATAGAAATATGAAATCTGAGTTAGTTGAGTCTATCTATAAACAATATGTAACAGCAGTCGAAAAGCTGATCAGAACTGATATCTGAAATCCCGACATATATCTATAATATCGCGCTACAAAATTCTAATCAACGCAACCGGCAGGTGACCCATTCTTGAAAACCAGTGGTTCATAACCGGTGTTTCCAAAAATAACAGGGAATCCCTGAGTCAGTCTCACGGGTTCCTTAGATGTCGGGTTGGTTGCCTTTGATTAAAACATGTTTTTTTATTTTAAGCCATTACGTCATGAATATTTAATTGTGACGTCATACTGGATTGACGCTGACAATTGAAAATATAGGGTAAATATAGCTACTTTGACGAAATACATGTACTATTTCTGTTGAACCGACTATTATCAGGGTTCCAACCATCCCATATCAATACACGTCGGCTATATTGGGTGGTAAACGTCCGGAGGCTCCGTCAACATGTTTTTTGGAAAGTAAAATTACTCAATTAAGGCATAATTATATGACTTAAAAAAAATGTTTTAGGCAAAGTCATTTAAAGAGCCATTTGTTTTAAATGCATCCATATAACTGGATGTAACGACACACACGTAACTCATGCATATGATATGTGATGACAAGCCCGTTTATGCCGTCATTGGTTGTGGGCAGTTAGGCTCGATCAGTGATAGCATTCTGACTGTTGTGGTGGTACGTTATTTGCAGTGGCGTAGGCAGGGCGGTTTGGGTTCAAAATAGAAACCACGTCCCTCTGAGATGTCATTTCATCCCCAATATTCAATAGCTCATTTGCAATTAGGCAATTGGTGTCGCTGTTGCGTTCCGGCGGAGCAATACGGCGACACTTCGAAGGTGATGCCTCGCATTTCAGAACTAGACTAATAAATTGACTGCGGAATTCACACTGATTTGCCATGAATATTGATCATGACATTCTCCGTGTCACAATCATATATCAACGGGTTGTTTCTTTAGAACTTGTTTGATACATATCCGCGCCTGCAGTTTCTCGTGATTTACAAAACGATTGCTAATGTCTCCCGAACTATTATCGACATGTCATTTTTTTCGCTATTTTCGAATTCCGGAAAGCGTCAAAACGCTTTGATACTCCTGTAAAATATTATTACGGCTAAATCGCGTTGACATATATTTCCCGTTCTCTATGATATTCATCTCAAACCAGAAAACAGATAAATACGAAATTGTTAACGTTATACCTGACACAGACTACTTTAACATTTGAAACGAAACACGTTCAATTTAGAAAATCGTCAGAAATATCGGTTAGTATGAATACCTTGATGTGTTTTATTACTGGAGTTATTATATTTGCAAATGCGATTATCGCATTATCGCACGATGATCATCAATTCCCGACCAGTGCAGAAGTCATGCAGAGACTTTCCGAATTGGAACAGAGACTTTCCGACTCGGAATATCGCCTCAGTTTGAAGACACTGCAACTAACAGGTATTCATTGGAATTAGCATAAGCAATTCTAATTTTCCTTGATGCAATGTTTTTATTTGTATTTTTCCTATATGTTGATATTTCTTGGTAAATCAAAAGTTTTAAGAATGAAAACTTCTGTGGAAACATGCTGCTCCGGGTTTAGGTTTCTCGACTTTCCTGACTGTTATATCGAGCTTACCGTCCAAACCTTCCTAATCTTCATATTAAGTTTAAACAAGTTGCATAATTGATACTTATGTTATTAATTTGCACGGTTGACTAATAAAGCTTCTCTCTCTCTCTCTCTCCCTCCCTATCTCTCTCTCCCCTCTCCCTGTTCCTGTCCCTCTCCCTCTCCCTCTCCTCCATATCAGCCGATTATAGGTATTTCACTGTGATAAATCTCACGCAATACACAGTATGAATGTGACTACTGTTTTTTATGGAAAGCTAATAGGTAATAACCCCAATCACACTACGATCTGAAAGGATAAAGAATTGCAGCAAACACGTTCAGCTCCAGTGTAAGCGTGACACCTGGAGACAGCGACCGAAAGCGAAGCGCGACGTCTGTCGCGGTCGATTAGTGTTCAATTATAACGAGCCATAATTGCGGAACTAAACATAATACAGCAAACGAAAGTTGAGATATATGACACTGCATGATTTTTCTCATAATGCGGGCTCAAATTTAATTTCTGCTCGGTTCTCGTCGGGACCTAAAAAGACCGGTTCACTGCTGACTTTCGATAAACAGATAGGTCTACTTAATGCTCCAAATCTTGTTGAAATGTCGGCCTTCAGCCGCATCATTCATTGCTGCCCATAACATCGTTTGTGAGTGCGGATGACCGCTAATCACGTGTACTGATAGCATTGGTTTACGAAATAGGATTTGGCACAGACCTGGCAACAAACAAGAGTTGAACCTGAATATGCAAACAGTGACTATTATTTTAATTTTTACGGCATACTTTTTGGCTTCATTTTGAACCTGAATTTCTCATACAACGTAGCCTACGTATTAGGTTACGTGATCACGGTACATAAATCAGCCAGACAGCAGAGTTAGCGCATTTACAGTTCACTTAATATAGTTTGGTCCACGCATTACCATTACCAAATAGATTCACGGTCTAAATTCCAAGGAACTCTCCGCAGGCCGCACTTGTCCTGCTGGCCGCACGATGCCCACATTACCCATCAGGTCTGCTCAACTAGTATCTGTCATGTCGAAGGCGTCGGATTAACCAACTACGCCAGCTTCAGAACTAATCTTCAGAACCGAGCGAGATAGTGTAATGGTTATGCGTCCGGCTTCTCGAGCAGTAGGTCGTGGGTTCGATCCCCGGCCGGGTCATACCAAAGACTCGAAAATTGGTATCCGCAGCTATCCTGCTAGGCGCTCAGCAATCACGGATAGCATGGAGGAGAAAAAAAGGGGGCGCAGACTAGATGACCTCATGGGGCCGTATCGCAACTCCGTCGTCAAAGCATCTCGATGGTGCAGGCGAAAAAGAATATCATATCTCTCTCTCTCTCTCAAAAATGTTGTGTTAAGGCGATGCATATAGATATTCAATTCATATTGATCATTATAAAAGCCATTACGGAAAAGAAGTTCTATAACTCGATCATTTGTATTCAGATAAGTGTGCGATTGAATGGAATGGTATCTGATTCTTTGCTATATTTGATCATCCCAAAAATTATTAATCAAGAGGCAGCAAGACTAGCATGCACAAAACAAGGGGCCGAGCTTGGCAACATTTATGCAGAGGGTCAATACGAAGTTATCATGGAATATCTTCGACCATATATCGCTGCCAGAAATGATGGAGTAGAAGCGTTTGGGATCAGGACTGGAATGAGATACGAACCGAAGGTACCAAATATTTTCCTTTCAACATATACACATCTATAAATCACTGTTTGGCACGTGAATAGAAGAAGGATCGTTGCAATTGCGACGACGGGCAAATAATCCCATTAACACAGTTGTCACGAAATTCGATTCAGTAATTTTCACTAATCTTTATTAGACCTACGAAATTGATACTTCATACGGATCATTGAAATCATAGGGCCACCAAGCCCACCATAGATGTACATAATCAAAGTTTTGGAAATTCGCCGGGCTAGTATCCGGCAATTTTGCGGTAATGGATTAGATCCAGAATGTCATTTTATCCACCAAAACCGGATCCAAATATGGAGAGTATTCGAAATTTCCGATTCTTAAATGCGTCGTTTCGTTTTCCGGGAATTTGAAGACTACTCCTAACTGACCGTTACGCAGTTACTTTTCTGCATTGTTCTGCTATTTCACTGCGTATTTCATGTAATTTATCTAAGATGTAATCACGCTGACAATATCGATGATAAGATCCATTGACGTATAAAATGGAGCAGATTTTCTTTATCCGCATCTTGACTATCGGGTCAGGTGGCGAATGCTGCAATGCTGCAATGTATTTTGCGATCTATCATGTACATGTATTATTATTTTTCTAGTCTGGAGTTGTTTACCTGCCCGACAACAGTGAGGCACCATCCGTACATTGGAGATCGGGATATCCTTATCCAGCATCCGATCGAACTACTGTACTACTCCATGTGTGGCCTGAAGGCTCGGAATATAATGGGATGTACAACTTGAAATCCTCGACTGGAAGCTTTGCTATTCCATGCCAAATAAATATATAGAATACGTCAATGCACCCAATATTTTATGTAATTCATGATCACTATATGATATATTGTCAGTGGTGATTTTAATTCCCTGATTAACACGATTGATCCAGTTACTGTTGGCTTATCGATGGTCGTATACAGAACGTGATCTCTTGATGATGAAGACCAAGAAGATGAAACTAGGTATATGATTCTAATACCAAATGCTACATAGCCGAAAGGTATAATAATAGACAACGCTTACCACTTGGTGTACTACCAGTGTCAAATATTAACAACAAACACAAGCACGTGAGAACTTTATAATACGGCACACCGATACAATTTCAGATATTCAATGCCAGACCAATATTAGCTGGCTGAAGTACTGATATGATAGCCAATTTTCAATTCATGTTCAAATATACCTGTGTTCATTAAATTACGTCGCGTTGATCGTCCGGCGATAAGTATGTTTGTGGAAGATATGACTAATTGTGACATCGAAGCGATGCTAAAAACTGAGAACTTTCAAAGACTTGTACGTGAGACACGAATCGTTCACGGAATGAAATGATTCAGCAGATGCATAGGGCCGTTTTGTACAGCCAATGATAGCATAGTGTTACTAAATATCACCCGTTTAAGATAGACGGGGAGAGTAGTCACGAGATTTGTATAGGATAACCTCGCAGTGATGCGTGAATGGTTAAATAGCATAACTAATGTAATGGCGTAGTTTCAAAAACGTGGTTATACAATCTGTCTATGAATCTTCTCAATGCACACCAATATATTTATTGAAGACAATGTTTTGTCCTTGAATCGATAGGTGCCAATTGGATAACCAGTCAAATAACAGACATTACTGAATGTATTGTTAATGTTTCAAGTCATTGCCGTTCAACCTGAAGGATCGTACGCACTTGCACGAATGAAAAAAAATGAAGTAGGCCTACAAATGACAAACGTCAGCGGAGGAGTGCGGATGAAATCGTGTATATTTGTTAGTTTTTTGACGTGCAATAATTCCACTAACTTTAATAGGAACTTCAGGTACAGTGGACCCCAACTTTAATCGTGGCTGCTCATTCGTAAAAACTTGCTTGATTTAGGACGCACTACTATAATCGTAGCTTTTACAATAAATTTATCTCGCAGCAGTCGTAGCGAATTCATATTTGCCCACTCTTAAAATAAAGTAATCTAAAGTCTGGTTCGATAGCCGGTGTAGTGGCAGTCATACACTAAATCAGCATATTTGAGCCTGCGACAGACGTCAAAAATGACGTAAAATTGATTTCCTACTTTCTTTCGTTCAACAATCATCACAAATTCGTCATAACGGTTCGAATGACACGAGACGTGAAGATAGCAGTAAATATCATCATTACAGACTCACTTTGGCAAAAAGTTAGTGTAATGCAACTTTTTCTCTCTTCAGGTCAGGAATTCTCAAAGTATGAGTAGTTATGCGTTGCGACGGCAGCAAAACGGTTTGTTTGTTTGTGGTATTCATGGTGTTTGTCGACTACAATGGCCATTTACACCAGGCAGGTAGTTCAATAGATGCCACTAATACTCAAATACGAAAACTCAGATTTAGATCGTGGTTTAAAAGACTTAAGAACCACCGTTTTGAAGCTATTTAAGTGTTTTGATCTTTCAAGTTCCATTTAGCTAAAGTGCCGATCTCACAACTTTCGTGATAGTATCCATGATATTTTAAGTTTGTTTTTCAAGCCACCAGACTCAGCCATGAAACAAAGATGTGGATTTTGCACCGCCTTCGATGCTCTGGAGTCTCAGTGACCAATGGATCACACGTTTTAAACCATTTATACCAGCAAGTATGTTTTACTCGCGTAAAATACGCTGTATTTTGGATTTGAGTGCTGGTGAGTTCTTATAAAGACCTGGTCAAACATACACGACAGGGGTCACCAACCCGGTGCCCGCGGGCCCCAGTTAACCCACGAGGACCAGTTGAGTAGCCCGCGAGTCTGTTCCAAAAACAGATCGAATAGCAGCATTTACCAATATTCGTCAGATTATTACCAGTGAGATTCTAAATATATAGATTGATTGATTTAGCTAATATTGTTTAAATTACACTTACAGGTAACTTACAAATGACAATACATATATATAAACACTTAAATTGATGATATCAAATACCAACATATACAACAGAATCCCAAGATATCTATGACGTAGGATACCGCGTATTGCCTATAGTGCAATGGTCGGGAACCTTTTTTTGCCCGAAGAGCCATATTGGCCCTATTTTTTCCATCTCAACTCCCAGAGAGTCATACATGCCAATCAAGTGTTACATCACAATTAAAAATTCGTGACGTCATGATAGCACTAATTCGAACTCACTACATGGGATTCCTCGTGTGCGCCACATTTTCTCTGTAAAACCTGGTATTTATTGTTTTAAAATAATGCTCGAAACGAGAGGTAAGACCCAGACGGGCCAAGCCTCCACCAAGGATAACGCAATTCCTTGTATAAGTAGCTTAGAATTTATTATAACTGATATTAATCGAATGTGACTGTCACACTGATTCCGAAAATCCAAGGGCGGAGATAATAAAGTCAGCTGATCCGGGAGGATGCTAATCATGTGAATAAAAATTGCTAATCGGGACGCATCTCAGGCGGAGATAATAATGTTAGCTGATCCGGAATATTGCTAATCGTGTGATTACATACTGCAAATCGCGACTCATCAAGTTGGAAAGGTTACGCCGTATGGTTAGTCGAAGTGTCCCGAGTTTTCAATCAAGTGGTGCTATCTGTTGCATCATAATGCGAAAACGCGTTATTGGCCATCAGTTGTCAATTTGTTGACTGAAACAGCAGCCTGCTGATAGCGACACTGCCACTCTAGTATGCTGAATTATCATCATCGCGAAATGAAGGTCGTGACCAATTCGTTCGGCACAGCTGAGAATTGGATTATAGAATATTGGTATCGCTCTGCAATAGCGGGTACATAATTAGTGGAGCTATTACCTAGGTCCTAGGAGACCATCGCCACGATTATTATCGGAAATATTTGTGCGTAGGAATGGTACGCAGTTTATATAGATAACAAGTTATCTATAGTTTGTTCCGGTGAGATAAATCAAGAGATTAACACTAACTTTATGCGCTGCGATCAACCGGTTCCCTTAATCCTGGGTTGATAAATCCTGACGAACGCGATAATCGACTTATATTGTTAATCCAACTTTATTATCTCCGCCCTCAATACTTATTGACTTCTCCATTCTCAAAGTATTTGGCGGTAACATAACGTTGCGCGACACGCATAAATTTTATACTACATAGAACGTGGAGAAAACGGAACGTAGATGATAGCTATGGCTTTGTTTGTAATTCGAGTTTGTAATTATGATTGTCACATCCACAACAGTTCATTTCGCGCCGTAGATCAGGAAGACAATGTGTATTTAAAAACTGCGTTTTGAAATGGGCGGCGTCATATCTGCTGTGCTCTTCGACTCAACGTATCGCACAATGCATGATTTCGATTCGGATACATCGCCAGGCGGTTTGAGTCGGTAGTCATTTCGATGGCGTGGGTTCGAATCCCATCGCTGCCACCACGCCAGGATACAGAGCCTGTACTCCCTGTTGCACCGCGAAATGATGTTGCCACACGATAAACGTTTATTACAGAAGAGACGTCTAAACAACACGAGTAGTCGTTATGTCAGGCAACTAAATAAACGGCGCAATCAGAGAACTAATCATTAGCGTACCAATTAACAGGCGCCGAGATTCGGCTCCAGTATATCACAAACAATACTGGCGCATGGAATGTCCGAGTGATATTGGCCGCCGGCGTGACAGTAACTTAAATTTGATGATTTTGAAGAGAGAGGGTCCGAGCCTCTAAACCTGAAGACGGCATTGTTTTTACCTCTCAAAGACATGTTAATACTGTCATGAGAATAGTTATTTTGGCCGTGATGAAAATTTACCAACAAGTCGCTGCGATATTGATCAATTCAGTACAAAAATTAATATTTTGCAAAGAGCCATATCTTATACCCGAAAGAGCCATATATGGCTCGCGAGCCATAGGTTCCCGACCACTGGCCTAGTGCTTATACAGGCGACATGACGAAATGCCATCCACGGTGTTTTCGAAATGGTGGGGGGTTTAGTTATGATAGCTCGACGTCCAGGACAATGCCAAAGTAGTAAACAACATTACCAATTACTATTCGCTAGCAGCCGTGAAGTATTAGCAGATGCCTAATATCCGTATGTCCATTACGTATTGCATCTTTTGACAAAGCTAGTTTCTTTTACACTCAACGGAGTTTATTACCATGCTTGTAACTTTGTTTAATCCCTGCTGCTGTCCGGTATAATGAAATCTGTCATGTCTGGATGCTGAGCAGTTGGAGATTGAAATTGTAACACTGCAAAAAGACCTCCACCTCAAAGCCCGCCAGGGTGCAGCAAACGTTCGGTGCACGGTGCTATGTTGACACGGAAAAGTACAGTGGTGTATGTGTAGCAGCTATGAAGTATGCAAGCGTGTTTGGTACAAATTATCGTTGTGAATCAGCCTTTTCGGCAATAACTTCATTAAAAACAAACACAGGTCACGCCTCACTAATGCACATCTGGAGCACTCACTCATAGTTGCAGTGTCGAGTTACATACTAGAACACAGCGCATTATAGTTGATAGCACGGAATGCCAGCTTCCCACTGACTGATATAGAAACAGATAACATGATGTCCGGCCTAAAGTGTGACATGATTTATTTCATAATATGAGTTGACTGTTGTTGTATAATTTATATTGATACCAACATGATGCGAAGTAATTCATTATTTCTGAAAAAATATTTGTGGCTAGCTAATTGAAATGAGATGTTTTGATTTAAAAGACTCGCTTAGAAGTCCTAACGCAATGTGATTCCTGCCCAGTACTATGAATATCAAAGCGGAAATTCAGTCTGACACGGGTCAACGGCGGGAGTAAATGGTAGCCCGTTGCTTCAATCAGTACCCAAAACTAGCTCTTGGTTGCAAAAAGGTTGGTGACCCCTGCACCAGAAGTTCCTATACAAAGGCCAACAACTTTTTTGGCCTAGAGGGCTTTAGTTCACTACAGTTGAAATCAAAACGAGGGTAAAGAGTAGCATTTTAAGGAGACACTTGATAGCCTAAACCGGTCACCTATTTCTTGCACATCTGAACAAAATGATGTTGAGTCTCCTCATTTACTTTTTACGTCACAATTTCCGGTTGGTTTATGAAGATAAAAAATATTCGGATGGTGCTCAAAATTGCTGAAAGCACTGCTCTAACGTATGAACGTATATAATCATCAAACCAATATTTTATTTGTTTTCAATATATATATGTAGTCTATGTATTATATTATTTCCATGTCTCCGGCAGAGTTGGATCAATTACAATTATTTCAGTTCAATTACATTACAATTACAATTACTTTCATGAATGTTTCAATTACATTACAATTACAATTACTCCATGCTAAAAATATCAAATTACAATTACAATTACAATTACTCCTTGCATGCTTCAATTAAATTACAATTACAATTACAATTGCTGCTGTTGAACATGTAATTAAATAATCATAAATTCAACCGTGCTCCTTGACAACCGTAGCGTCGTAATTAACAGCAATTCAAGTATTCATGTTTCATTCATGATACGCAAATACCCGTTAATTATTAAAAAGAAAAAACGTTTTCGAACTATTCCTAGTCATAGGAAATATTTTTAAGCGACAGTTAACAACCAAAAGTTTGAGCGACTGGCAATGACTAACAACGAATAGGCTGCAAGACGGGCAATGAAACGCAATCAAACGAATAGACAAAACTGAGCAACGCAAATGAAATGTAGCTGTCAAGACGTCAGCGTGTGTAAAATTCAGTAAAATGCAAATGGAAAGAAGCTCATGATACCATAAATTACAATATCTTGTTTCCAGTTAAATTTTTACTTGTTCAAAAACTGCTGGATTGCATTTAATGAAAATTAAGGTGCGAAAAGTTTCTGGCCCCAGTAAATTTCTTCTTGCCGTATAAAAGTTGCCCGCAATTGAAAATATTCTTTCTGACGGGGCTGATGTTGCTGTTAGCCCCAAATAATCTTTGGCCAAGGCAGCAAGCGTTGGAAATTCTTCTGACTTCTTCTTCCAATACATTAGTGGGTCGCCAGCTATAGGATTATCAATTCTGCTGCTTTTAGCCGGCTCAGCAGTTCGCTTCTCGGCGTATTCAAACGTGAGTCACGTGTTGAGAATCCATCCGTTGGTTAGTAAGCTAATAATTGTATACAATGGCAGCCGAGTACAGCATAGCGGTAAAAATGAATAAAACTTCGCCCGCAAGGGCGCAGTCAAGGGCTTCCGCAAATGGATCCATCAAATTCCTTGTCGACATTTAAAGAGAATGCATTATAAGTCAATTATTTTATGTTGTGCTTGTCAGGTCTCAATAGCAATTTAATGTAATTGAAATTGTAATTGAGCAAAATTTTTGTCAAATTACAATTACAATTACAATTACACAAAATAAAAATGCTTCAATTACAATTACATTACAATTACATTGAAAAATGTAATTAATTACATTCAATTACAATTACAAATTACAATTGATCCAACTCTGGTCTCCGGTAATTATTAATTTAGCTACATTTACTGCTCTTATCCAAATCGAAGTTATTTTGAAAGTCGATGGGTCAAATTCGTCAGAAATCCTAATATCTTTTGAAATCAAAATTCGTACCCATCTCTGCTTTGTTTATAAGCAACTAAAATTTAGTTGTTCAACGCTATGCAGCACTCGGCTTTTAGTAAGAAAGGGGCTTCGAAAGCAACATGAAGCATTGTTCCTGCGGTTTCCCGGCAACGCTATTCCCTACATGTGTGTGAATGATGTAACGAAAATATTAGTCTCATATCGGTAACATTTCTATACCAGTTTCTGTAACAGGTAAACTGATGAACGTTACCGGGAGCATATATTTGAAATCAAGTGGTGGATCTGTGATGACAGAATGTTGACGCTTTGGCTACTTGGATAGTGGATTACATAAATACAAAACAAACATAACGTATTGGTAATAAATATCCGTATATCAATTAGATCGTAAGCCCTAATTGAATTCTTAGTCTTAGAGCCAATGATGAAAATATCACACAAGAGTAGCTTACGATATATCGCAGTAGGAGGTATATCATTGAGCGTCACTTGCTCAGATGTTCTGTCATTTCATCATAATCTTCTGTTCTACTTGATACATAGAAACCACGTTTCCAAAATGAACTAGGGGTTTCATAATTAAGATGGGAAATCAATTATTACTACTCCGAAATCATTTCTGTAAACATCATACTGAGAGTAAAAATGATATTTGTTATTAGAGGAAACTGCCGCAACATAGATATGGAAAGAGATCTTAAAATATTAATGACAATCCGTCATTTCAGTGTTGGAGATAACTTAGGACATGTGCGAAACAGCTGTCTGGGGATGTTCAACGTGATATCAAATGTAGTTCAAAATTGATTGAGGAATTTCGCTTCATATATAAATTTAAGGCGTTGCCACGCTATGATGCAGTGATCCAGAAAGACAGTAAAAATTCAAAGGTGTATTGGAAATTTAAACGGGAGTCGGTTAATCCATCAACAAGTAATTTATGTCTGCATTCAAAACCAATGCTCCCTCTAATTTTTGACGAGTCTGCGCACACTCAGCAACTCGCTGCGCAGACCCTTGGACAACAGTGCGTAACGACTAAAAAAAGGTCATCACTTCGGAATTTTTGTGCGCAACTTAGATTTTCTGTGCGCAGAAAACGTGTCAGCACTGCACATTTGCGCACGTGCGCAGCTTAGAGGGAACATTGGTCACAACTGTGATTGGCGGTGGTGTTATAAATCTCATGCTCAAGTCTGTAACATCCAGTTTAAGAGTTCGCAGTTACACTTGACGCATGCCTCCACATTGTAAAATGAAATGTCATTGTAGGTCGAAATTTAGAAAATCAAGTATACAGCTTACTATGGACCCGTTGATGCGGTTTCGTACTGGAGTTTTATTGCTCGCAAATTCCACTATCTCGTCACCGTACGATGGTAATCAATTTGCGACCACTGACGAAGTCATACAGAGGCTTTCCGACTTGGAATATCGGCTCAGTTTGAAAATACTACAGGAACATGGTAAGCGTATGTATGAGCAATGAGTATGTACGCATGCGTTTTTGTGAGCATAATGTTCAACTTCTCATTCGAGAAAATACTGGTCTATGTCAAATCCCATTTTTATGTAATAAGGAGAGAAACAATTCGAATATTCTGAAATACCATCAATTTATCTTAGCGTTATGCATATCAATCTATATCAGTGGTTCTTAACTAGGGTTGCCATACGTATGGAATTTCACTGAAAAACTGCGTCCGGCATTTTGAAGGCTTGAAGTAGGATCAAAAGTATTTCGTAAATCAACATAAGCAATATTATTTTCAAGCAGATTTGAGCTTTCCAAAGTTTTTCTTCGAGATGCGCGCGAGTTAATGCCACGGATATTGATATTCGTGCGGGCACCAGGCACCGCCCTTGCAAAAAATGCAATCGAAAAAATAAATAAAATAACCATCATTTGCTGAAATAAGTCTAATTGTAATCGCAATTATAAGCTGACGGTATATTCCTAGAGTTGGTTATGGCCGATCGGATGCTTCAGTAACAGACATTGGTTCCAAGTCTTATGGTCGTTTGCCTTTATCTGATCGCGATGGTGTTGGGCGCAATCAGCTTTCTAGGCCGCAAGTAAGTATTGGCAAACTGAAATTATTTTGGTAATCAGCATATCAAGTTTCGAGCTGAGCCACGGAACATTTTCAAGTTGGAAATGAGGTAGCGACCATAAAAGGCTGTAAATCGCCGGATGTGCAGCCTGCCAGTGAATTTTATAGTAGCCAAATATATGGAAAAACAATATTATTGACATAATTCATTCATAAAATTCAACAACCAGATGCATATAGTAAGTGCCCAAGAAGTTACATCGAGTACCCAATGGTGGTCGCAAGATCAGTGCATTTTTTGGGCGGAAGCGGGGCTGAAAAAATGTTGTTTTGGACCTGAATAAAATACACAACCACACCGACCTAACAATACAGCAGGGCTGTCAAACACAATCCCGACAGGCCAGACGGCCCGCCACACGATTTCATCCGGCCCGTGAATAAATTTAATGCAAATCCTAGAAAGTAGCAATCACCAGAGCTCACGTTACAGATGGAGATGTCCCAATTCATGACCTATGTTCCACTCCATTCCTGTATACAGTCAATGGGCAATGCTTTGCCAGTGTGACGTCATATTGGCAGATAATGTAATATGCCTCATTTTGAATCCGCTAGTGAGCGCCTGAGAGTGTCCGGAATTTGCTTCACAAAAATAAGGTAACCCTATTCTTAACCGGTGTTGCACGGAACACCAGAGGTTCCACGAACCAGCCTGAGTGGTTCCAAAGGAGGTCAAGGCAGTAGACACACAAATCTGGCCAAACTCATACATATGACTTCTGATGACACGCCATGGTAACGTGCGGACTTGGAAAATTAGAAAATGTTCAGCTTTTCCTGATTAGATTAGAATTAGAATAAGAGCTACACAAGTTCATTATAAATTAGAGTAGAATAGGAATTAAAGCTACCCAGCTTTTGGAAATTAGATTAGAATTAGTATTAGAGCTACACAGTTTTTTCAAAATAAGATTAGAATTAGAACCACTGAATTCGCAAAAAATTGGAAATTGAATTAAATTGTGAATGGTAAATGAATACAGCAAACATCAGTTCATATCAAATTATACAGTGCATTCCCCGCCCATGAGAATGGTTAACGTCTGTACATCAAGCTTGGCTCGTTTTTACCGTGCCCTGGCTCGTACCGAGCATTGCCGTATGCAGCGGGGCTTGGTTTAAAAATCGAAACATCGGCTTTTCGAAGTGTCGGTTGTATATCCTATCTATATTTATTGCAGTGGATCTTAACCGATATTCCATCGAGCACTAGGGGTTACCTGAGCCAATTTCAGGAGTTCCGTGAGTCAGGAGCTCAAGACACACACTTGACCCATACAATAATTTGTGTTGCCTACATTTGGGCCGTTCAGAAGTCGAATGGTGAGTTTGTGACCGTTGTTGTGGTGATACGTCCTGTGCAATGGCGTGTGCATGGCAAGCTAGGATTCGATATCGAATCTCTGCCCTTCTAAGCCCTTAGCCAATTATATCTTCAATATTTATATAATCATTTGTACACAAGCAAATGGTATCACGCTTTCATTTCGATCGAACAAAACGATGAAACTGTAAGCCTAGCATTTCTGAATGGGTATGTATAAAAACATTCAGTTGTGCTTTTCGCGTCGAAGGCTTTTTGCACCACGGCGATTTAGACATTTTGATCAAAATGATAGCATGAAATGTCATGAAAATACAAGATGAGTACGTAGCTAAATGTATTTGAAAAGGAATAGCAGATTTGCAATGAATTATAGTGATTTTGTTTTTATTGGAAATCTCATTTTATTGGTTTTGCTCGTTTACCACTCTGTCGATGCACAGCTCCTTTGCGCACCAGCAATCTATAGTAATGTAATTTCGATGTGTATTGTGGTATATTTTATTTTCATATGACTCAGAGAAAATTTGGGATTCCGTGAAGGAATGCAGATTGGCGTAAGGGTTCCACGAGATAGTAGGTTAAAGCCACTGGTCTAGATATTAAACATTATACTAATCGTTCTGGAAAAAAATTTTATTACCTTGATCATCTCGTGTCCAGGTAAATGTGCAATTGAATGGGATGGTATCAGATTCTTCGCCTTATTTTATCATCACAGCCAAATGAACCAAGAAGCTGCAAGATTATCTTGGAAAAACGAGACGCTGAGCTTGCTAATATCTATGCGGAGGATCAATACAAAGCGATCATCAAATATCTGAAACCGTATATCGCTGTCAGAAATGATGAAGCAATTTAAATTGGAGTCAGAACTGGAATGACATACGAGCCCAACGTACGAAACTTTTTTTTGTAAAAATATATATCTACAATCGACAATCATCAATCGGCAATACGTACGTATCTGTCGCATCAATTAGTCATTCAATCCCCGTTATCACCCACTTGCATGTGTCCAGTGAAGGACACAATGGATTCACCAAGCCATCTGCAGCAAACCCCACTGACAGCATAAATCACACACCTCCTCCAGCATAAATCTCTAACGGCAATAGAGAACATTCTCGAAACCCATGGTGCCAGACACGTCACGCGGTTTGCACGAAAATTCAGCCAGATAAATAAACCAATCTTGAAGACAACCAGTAAATTGATGTACTATATCAGTTGTTCTTAACCTTTGACTTTCTTCAGCGCCCCCTTCCAAAAATTGTTTGAATCTGGCGCCCCCACTATTATAAGGATTGTAGTAAAAACAAGGGGTAAGTGGTCAAAGATCCGCTTTTGGGTTGGGACTTCGCTATTAGACCACTGGACTAATTTACGGTCCAATTGTATGTGCTATTTTCAAGATCAAATCCAGGTTGTTACAACAACCATCGGGTAATGCCTACGAGCTAATATAATTTGGTTCGATTTGGCAATACGGGGAAGTTAATTGTATTGGGTTTTGTTTTATTGTTTTGTATGACTACTTAATCATCTGAGAATGTGGTAGAGATTTGCTCACATTAAATTTAGTCCTGCACCCTGCAGAGGATATGTTCTGCTGTAGTGACAATGTTTGGCATTTAAAAAATATCAAGACGAACCTATGATCTCGTTTAACGGACGGAAATCTCAACGTTTGTCTGAAGCTTAATCTCACCAATAATCAACAAGACTACAAACTGGCATTAACTGCAAAAATTGTGCATATAGTAGATTCACACTTTCATTGTTGTGTACAATCGTTGGTACATTTCAAGTTTCGGAAGCTCAAATAAGGCAGTCAGCTTGATTAGTATACTAGTATTAGACATGGGGTGATTACTTCATGAATATAATCTATTGCGATTGCAATTACCTATGAATCACGCTATTACGATTATGATTACAATTACAGCAAAATCAGGAAGTAGTCGATTACGATTACGATTACATTGGAAAAGTAATCACGATTACTCACGATTACATAATTTTCTTCGAGCTTCGCGATTTAATGTCTCTAGATAGCTTGATTTTCAAATGCATGCCTCCCCCCTCAAGAACAAAGCATGATTTATAGGAATAGGCATTTCGGTGCCGGTCATTACCGCGTCATAAACACGCCAAATGACATATATGCAGTTTCGGCTAACGTCCGACTCCACAAGGTGTGCTACCAAAGACCTTGGCTGGAGCTATGTGTCCTATGTATATACTCGCGCTTGGTGGGCGTGACGTATAGTCCTGTCATTCCAATCTCAGCCCCACAAATTAAATGTCTTCATTCCTTTGTGGGTGCGTCGGGTGACATTTAAATTTGTGTGCGCGTCTCACGACACTTTTTCTTTTAGTCTGCTGCGTTTGGGCGACTCTACAATATCTTTTGATTATATAACAGACGGGAGGTAACGAGTCAACAACATACAATATTATAATAATACCAGCATACCAGAAGTTAAAATTATCAATTACGTGCCCCCATCTCTTATACAGGTAAATCTGACCATCGCGGTCTGTGAGGGTAATAATATAATACAATTACCCACATTATTGACGGAATGCGGTCATCAACTTGAAAAAAAAAACAGGACATGCGTATGGGGCCCAAGACCAACTTTTAGAGCGCGGGGGGGGGGATTGCTGCTTTAGTCGTGATTCTAGCTATACACAGTCCACGCTTGGGCTGGTGTAGAAACGGGTGGCTATGGCGGCAGCCTCGAATATTATGTAAGGATTACATAACTAATACAATAATCACGTTTTCATCCGGATATACAATTATTAAATCGTATTCGATGCAAACTTTATGTTTAAGCACAAAGACCAAAATAGTATTTAATGGATATATTAATTTATTGTAGTTAAATAGCTGTTGCAGTCAATCAGATATCTGAGATCGATCAAATTCGTCAATTACTTCTTTGAACTCCGGCTGCATGTCTGATGCAGAAACCCTTAGTAAAGACTACTCGTGAACATAAATTATATTGAAATGCAACCTTGTCATGTTAATGTTTTCAGGCTGGAAAACTTGGATCATCATTATGTAACGCATAGAATTCGTCAATGCTTTCATATCCTAATTGCACTTTTAGGATAGACACTCTCTGTGGGCTGCTGAAAATCCAGTCGCGGGCCGGCTTTTAAGGTGATGCTTCGGCTCCAATAGACTGGACCTGACTGTAAGCGATCAACAAGTCTGAATGTGGCTAGTGACAGAAATTGACTTTGACTTCACTGCTATATATAGCACGTAGGCCTACGTACGGCATCATCTAGTCACTAGTGGAAGGATCCCGCTATTACCGTGTTGTTCTACATCATAAAGCAGTGGTTCTTAACCTTTTTGAGATCGCGGACCGGTAAACCATCAAAAATAAAAATAACCCGAAGATAGTTACAACATACGTATGTAACTCAAATAAAATGTAAACTTCAATCAATGCTGATTTTGGGTAGTAGGGGAGATGTGGTACCGATGGATCAAAAATTGCAAAATGATCTCTGGCCCTCAAATCTTCAGCCGAGAATGGCAGATCTTTTGCTGTCTCAACACTTCGATACAAGCTCTACCTATCGCGGATATTTACATGAATATCCGCCTTTTCAAAAAAATATTTATAAACGTTTAAAATTTGTTGCTCGAACGTGTCATCGGTCCCCACCCGGTGGGTCCAACGGCACACGACCACTGGACCTATGAGACATACGCTCAAAAACTCAAATTTGTTAACTTGTTTTGTTGTGTACTATAAGCTAAGCTACAGCAAGCCAATGAAGAATGTTTCGTTGCGACCTTCAAGAATAAAATAGATTATATCAACTGAAATATTGGCATAAAATCATGTTTTGATATACGCCTAAACTTCCAAAATTAATGCCCATGTACATATTTCCCGCAAATCGACATTTTGACTTTCAAATAACTCGTAATAGCGATAAAACACCACAGGTACCTATGATTTACAGCCTATATATATGTAGGCGAGTTTCTGTTGTTAAGTGATTAGTTGGCCCATCTATTTTGCTTGATTTGGCTATGGTACCATAGGTCCCCCACCCCATAAATATTGTAATTGACTTGAAAACAGTCCACTCGAGGATGATATTGATTAAAAAATATGTGCCAATATATACCCTGATATAAGCCCTATACTTCACATCAAAAATTATGGCGGGTTTGTTAGTCTGGAAGTTGATATAGAAAAATGCAAATGTCGATCCAAATTCACTTTACACCCCCTAAAACGTAAATCATTCGTCACAGACCCCATAACTCACGCAGGTCGGATTTTTTTGCATGTGAGGAAAGATTCTGTCAGCATGTAACTGTAGACAAATTCACGGAGTGTAATCATGGAATTATCATGGAGAATTTTTCAAATATTTTCGGTCCCAGTGATCCATCGGTACCACATCTCCCCTACATATTTAGGTGTGATTCTGTTGAAGCTTACGCCAGGCGAAGCTCGCGTAGTCCCGCTTAAAGACCACCAACTTGATCGTGATTGCTCGGTGTAGTTTGGAAAGAATGAGAGTGATTATGATTACTATTTTGCAACAGCAACACAACTACTTAGCGATGTGCGATTGGAATGACGTCACACGCACGGTATTGTTGCAACCATATCAACGTAACGGATATCTCTATTCAGGCGACGACATAAAACTCCAAATCAAAACAAGGTTCCTCAACTAGAACAATGGTCTACTTCTCGATATTGTTTGACGTTTATATCAATAGGGTGACATAAAGGTAGGCTATACGTCGCAGTTAGTGCATCGACATTATTTCACCAGGCTAGAAGTGATTAGCGACAGAATTCAGAGATATCATGTGATGACAGTACGTCACGTGACGTACCAGTAGATTTTGGCTCGTTTTGTGGCGATTTGCACAATATTTGACAGAACTGTAATTGGATGAGTAATATATTATTTTTTGTTTAGTGAATATAAGCAGAAATTAGGGGTTTGCCGAAGGCTTTCAGACTAGTGTATTGACTTGTTTGTAAAAGTAGATGAGCACTGCAGGGTTCGTATCATAGTTTGACGAGACTTTTCATCATTGGTTTTAACTATGACTTCGAATACTTATGGAAACAATTCCTACCGATGGATGTGAGACTGTAAATTGGTGGTCAGTATAACATATTTGTACTAGGCATTAAGCGACCAGATTCAGATATAAATGGAACACATTAGTGTATAGTGCAGTGGTTCTTAAAGTGGACGCCAGCGCTCCCTTCCCCCTGGGAGCTTTCGCGAGCCTGAAGAGGGCGCTGGTCGACAGGGGAGATGCTGAGAGCAAATGGACGCGGTGTAGGCTTAGAAGGCAACCGCTCCGTAGTGTTGAAACGGTTGATCAATAAAGCGGCTAAATATGCAGTAAAACGTCAACGCGATTTACTTAGTGCAATTTACAGTCGTCCGTTCAACGAAATGACAGCCTATATAAATTTACAGCAGTACACGATACCTAGCAACCACTCGGGTCACATAATGCCACAATCCTGAAGTATATATTGAGGTTTTGAACGTCGTCAAATGTATCAACTGAGGCAATCGAATGATATAATAATCCAATAAAATCAACGTTTCCCGTCGCTTTGCGAACAATTTCGACTAGGACTCACGAGGGAATATTAAAAGGGTGTACCACGACAAAAAAAGATCGAGAGCACTGACCTCTACATCTTAATCGAGCATCAATTCTGGTGATTCCAATTCATAAGTGAGATATAATGTATTTGCCCATAGTGCAGTCATACGCAGTCAGTGCGGATGAACGTTTATTTCCAAAAAAGTGCAAATGGGTCTCAAAAAAGTTGAAAAGCACTGCCTTTTTACCTGCCCATTTGTTTAAAAACAAATTGTATGCATTTTACATCATGCGATCAATTTGGCTGACATAACCTGGCGGAAGTGCGATAAATGAAATCGAAATCATTAATATAATTTTGTAGAGACACACAACCGGCTCCTGCGATAGCACGAGCAAACTGAGATCTAGATCGTGTCAAACATACTATCATAACAGGTCTTCCAAAACATCCCGACGAACTTGTCAACTTGATCTCAGTGTCACAGACATTGCGAAAGACTTCGCGTTGAAATTCTGTCCCAATATCAAGCACTGTTGAACAGTTATTATTTACGCGGTGGAAATATGTCAGTAGTATCGAATTTTACAAGCTGAAGTAACAATAAATAACCATTAGTCAGCATATGGTTAGCAATACGTTTTACATTAAATTGTCAGTGATATTGTCGATACTAAAGGTGTCCCTGTATTGGGCTGTTATGTACATCAGTGAGGATATATAAACAGTTAATCCTAGGGTTACCGTATTTTGGAAATCGGAAAAGAATACACTTTTCAAAATTTCCATACTCACAATACTGAGTAAAATCCTGCGAAAATGGTAATTTATTCCCGACTTATTGGTTCCTTGACTAAAAATTACAAATGAAAAGTCAACTTTCCGGCTCAACTCCGGAAATACCCATTTCTAACAGGTTCTTCGTTGTTTGACTAAAAAAGGTCGTTTTTCAGGCTCAAGTCCTGAAACGCGCGTCGGATCGTTACTTGGCCGCTGATTTCCTATTTCTCAGTCCAATTTCCGCGTAATTTAACCCATATCCTCAAGAAAGAAAGAGGGGAAATTTTCAAAAAAAGAGAACATTTAGGCGTCCTTCGGGGCACTTTCGAAAAGGTCAAAAAAGAGGACACGGTATGGCTTGCTTGTGGTGTTCATGGTGTTTGTCGACTTATAACACGGCCCACTTAGGCTTTTCGCAAGACACCGCTTACGCGGATGCCATGGTGAGGAGGAGCCTAGATAAACCTCCAGCACTTAAAAATGGGAATTCTGAAGTCGACCTCGGTCGAACTCGAACCCGCAACCCGTTGGTGTTGCAGCCACGGATTATGCCACTGCGCTATCTCGTGACGTATGGTAACCCTAGCGAAATTTATATAGTAATCGATGGACGTGAGCACAATGATTCGAGTACTGTAATTTCAATCGAGTATTCTTTCTGATGATTCGAATTCATTAGTGAGAGATAATCTAATCGCCTACTCAAATCATACGCAGTCCTATAGCAGTATACGAAACACGCAGTACAAAGCAACAGAAGGTTGCGGAAACGACATTTATGTGAAGTAGGAATAAACATACAGAAGTGTCAGAAGTTGAAATTGAATAGGTATGGTTGAAAACACCAAGGATTATTATTTAATTTAACGTTGAATGGACATTATGTTATTGGTGGCCGCGTACCAGACACATATTTAAACTTTCACCGTCCTTGTGACGTCGTTATGAGTGATATTCCAATATTCGCCACTCCACTCGAAGCCAAATATTCGATTCAGACTCGAATCAATGAGGTATATTCGATTTGCCAAATGAAATGCAAAAAATAAATATTTGCATTGACTTCATCATATATCACATGCAATAAAATACCGCTTTGGTACTCCGCAGCCGAAATTGATACCTTTCGGGAGTATCTGCGTGGTAGAATCGTGTAGGGATCAAATATATTACACGATCAAACCGATAAAACTCCGTTTTGTATCCTCTATCTCTTCCCGGCTTACACACAGCGCATGCATCGTAGCCTAGAGCTCAGCACAATTCAGCGCCACCTATAGCATCGACAATATCGCTCACATTTTACTGAAATTCGTTACAACTGACATATTTCCACCGCGTGAATAAGTGTTCATCTGTTCAATTGTTCCTGATCTTGGGACAGAATTTTAATGTCAAGATTTTCTCACTTTCCGTGACACTGAGTTCGAGGTGATAAGCTTGTCGGTAAATTTTGGAATACTTGCTATGTTTGACATGATAGGGATATCAGTTTGTCCGTGCTATCGAAGTGGCCGGTTTTGTGTCTCTATAAAAATTATTTTAATGAATTCGATTTCATTTATTGCACTTACTCCTAGCGATGTCACACAAACTGATAGCATTACGTTCAACTCGTACAATTTGTTAATACACACATTGTTTCCAAATAATCCGAGGAGAGCTATTACAAATTTGTGAACATGTGACTATCTATAAGTCTCGAATATAACCTGCTGATCTACCATATAGCTCAGTGCTCAGGAACGATTGTCCTGACTTGATGTTCAGAAAGATCCATCATGGAGTTTAATTAATATTTGTATGTTCAGTTTTTGTCTGATACGCTAGCTAATTGGTTCTAGGTTATAAATACCATGGCAGAAGGAGGTCGTGGTCACAATTCTGGTGTCGCTGATGTCATGCCTTCATCATCCCCTGGGACAAGTGGTTTGTTATGCATGCAATATTTGAGCTCAGACTATACTTAATATTCATATAAACACTAACTATATCGAACAGTTTTATATAGGAATGGTGTAAACCGCGGAAGGTTCAGGTTCGTGTGAACACGAACTTTGAAAAGGTTTTGTGCGTACTCGAACGTTGAGCCTTGACGTCACGTGACGTCCTATTGATAAATCCGACCCTAGATTTCAGTGAAGTGATATATTAATGTACCTAACGACGACTCAGGCCAAATTATCCCACAAATGCTGAAGCACGTGCTGACTTTCCAAACCTCACCATATATATACTGGTGCAAGCAAATGATATAATACTCCCATAAATTCAATCTCAGTAGTCGATTCGCCAACGATTTCGACGAGAACTTGTAAGGTAATATAAGCTCACGCCCAAACAGTCTAGGCCAGTCCGGATAACGTATTTGGCATCTTACTATTGGTACATTGATATTGAGCTGAGTGTAAAGCATGCCGACAAGAAAGCATAATGGTGAAGCGTCCTGCTTCGTGATCGGTAGGTCGTGGGTTCGAATCCCGGCTGGGTAAGACCAAAGACCTGCTTAGTAACACTGGCATCCTTGACTTACCTGCTTGGCGCTCATGCAGTACTAGCAGAGCATGAAGGGGTGGCACAAGACTTAGAAAGCCGAACAAGGCGTTGTCTGCACCTTCCTTGTCCAGCGGCATATGCACATCATGCACTTATCATATGCACGAATCATGTGTATGTGTATTATGAGTCGGTGTATATGGCGCAAAAACAATCGCATGGATTCGGTTTTATGATGCAATATACATATCCAATGAAGATGGATCCCGTACGCTTGATATATTTTGTACACTAGACAAAGATGTATTCTTTATATCCATTTCATTGATTGATCCAATAAACATTATTCGCGGACTACCTGCATATGGTGTATTCCTTCATGATGTTTTGTGAAATAGTGTACAGCTCACGGCAGATTATCACTAGGGCTGGGCGCAATGATTCGAGTACTCGAATCTTAATCGAGTATTAATTGTGATGATGATCAAATGTGTGATCAAATGTGTTTCAGGATACGCAGCATTGGCTGAAGGTGAAAATGTCAATGTGCAGTTCACAAAGAGCTCTGTTACCGTTGTGGGTGGAGATCAGGTCGTTTACAACATGATCGGTGTTGAAAGTAAAGCAAGTCATCCAAGGCAAGGTTAGTATAAAGCTTTGCCATTCAATTCGGAGCCACGATTAGGGAGAGTGATTCACGTAAACGTACGTTCCAATCACAAGCCAAATATTAAAAAAAAAATAGGCACACGACTAAAAATAATAAGTGTAATAGTGTTGAGAGGCATTGATCTGTAGGGGAGATATACCTGCTCTTCACTTAAATACGGGTTTCCCCCACATTTGAGCAAGTGAAACAGTTACATAGGCGACACTTAAACATGAGACTTTGGTACCTCAAAGCTGACCCATTATTAAAACTTTAGCATATTTTTATTACGATAAGCCTAAGATTCCTGGGGAATTGACTGGCATTTCTGCAACTCCCCAAAGCTAACAAACGGTCGGTCCAAGAGGTCCGCGGACTCCACTTCATGAACCCGTATATATATAGGCGATCGATCGATCATCTTGGGATGATATTATAAATGAATACAGTAGCCTATATGAGTAGCAGATATAAATATAATATATGATATATATTCTTTTATATTACGAGTGTCACTAAGTGATTGGTGTAAGATCCGGAAATAACCACGTTTAAGATCAATGTCTCTTGTGTAGATAATCATGTTAAATGCGGTTGAGATATTTCATAAGAGATGTCGTGTTTTTAGTAATAAATCATTTTGAAACAGGTGATAAGCAAAGGAGAAACAAAGACTGGTGGAAAAGTATCCGACGAAATGTTAGCAATTTTTTTAAGCGGTCATCAGCATCATCATCAAGTGATCAAGATGGTAAATATGTGTTCAGGGCAATTCATTGTTCTTTATGTATATCATCGAAGTGTAGGATGTATCCACTTCAACACCGCAATATGTAGGCGTGGCCGCGTGGCTGCCGCAATGAGCAGGTCCCAATGAACAGATTGGTCTACTATATTATTATTGGGCTAGCGGCAGGACTGATAATTATCTTACTAGGTACACTGAGTTGCGTATCTATAATCGTAGCATCGTAATCCATATACTGCAACAAGCTTTCGTTGAGGTTCACGCCATCTGGTTAGTATACTTAACCGAGCGAGATAGTTTATTGGTGATGCGTCCGGATTCTCGATCGGCAGGTTGTGATTTCGGTTCCCGGTCGCGTCAGGGTAAAGACTCGAAAACTGGTATACGCACTACGCAGCTATCACGCTAGACTGTCAGCATCCACGGATTGCATGACGGAGAAAAAAACCGGGGGTGCAGACTTGGTGACCTTTCAGTTGTATCGCATCTTTGTCGTCAACGCATCCTGGATTCTGGATTATTCAGACCATTGGTTATCGAACTTTTTAAACACCTTCATGATGATGAAAAACTTGGCACCCCACTCTGTCGTCATATCAAACAAATTTTACAGCTTGTAGCCTACTTTATAGGGCCACCGTTGTAGACGACGCTTTATCTGCTCATTGTGAATCATATTAACCAGTGCTTGGGGAACCGTTTTCGACGGTAGAGACATATTGGACAATATTTTCAATTGTAATTCCCAAACAGCCATACATGCCAATCAATTGTTACGTCAACATTTACATCCGTGACGTATTGGTAGCACCAATATATGGGATTCGTGGTGTACGGATATTTTTCTGCCCACATGGGTGGGAGCCAAACATGTTCACTACAGCAGTAAATACCCACCGTGTGATACGACAATAACGTGGGGTTTGCGGAGGAAACTGAGGCAGTGCCTCAGATGTCGTCATGGATGAGTGAAGAAAATTGTGAACCCTTCAATGGTTACTGGTACTTTCTATCGATGTTTATGAATGACTAGTTTTTGAACATTTTTATTCCCAAAATCTCGAAATTTTCATTTTTATTGTTCGTAAACAAAGCAAGAATGGAGAGGTTAGGCTAGGACAAGGCTAGCCCTCACCTATGTGCAACAGCGCAAATCATCGTAAATAGCTTAGAATTTAAGATCACTGATCCAAGTATTGATCAACTTCTAAAATATTCGGCGTAACGTAATGTTGCGTTACACACCTACATTTTTACTGCGGTGCTAAAAAGCTACTAACCAATCAAGAAAATGGACAGCTATGGCGTTGTTTTTATTTTTAATTTTTAATTGTGAACGTCACTTCCAAGACATCAACTTAAATTTGGCGATTTTGAAAAGACGGTGGTACGAGCCCCTTACTCTGGATACCCCACTGTCTTGACCTCTCAAAGACATGTTTATGCTTCCACGGGAATAATTATTCTCGCTGTCATGAAAATTTACCAACGAGTTGCTGGAATATTGATCAAATAAGTAAAAAATTGAAAATGCCTCAAAGAGCCATATCTTATACCCAAAATATCCATATATGGCTCGCGAGCAATAAGTTTCCGGCCAACGAAAAACGGTCAAATGAAACAAACAGATTGACCTAGCTTAAGCTCAACGTACCGCAATATTCTAACTGAATCACGACTGCTTAGGCATTGGTTTTAATATCAAGAAGCACATGACGAAAAATTGTGATTTAGACCAGTGCTCTTCAACCTTTTTCGTGGTGCGTCCTTGTAACGTCTACTGGAAACTCGTACATCACGGACCACATAACACGCTGACTCCGTAGTAAGCCTAACACAGGGATGTTCACTGTTCAGCCTTTTTGGTATTCACGGCCGTATTTGGATTAAATATATAGCATAAGGCCGCATTCCGGGAACGACCCGTCATGGGTCGGCTATATAGACGTTATGTAATCCTGCTAATAGGCTACTGGAAACTTCGCGCCCCGGAGAGCCCTTGTGGGGTTTTGCGCCATCACTGATTTCCTGCGTATAGAAGCTTTTAACTGTACCAGCAGAACATCCCACAAGCTTGCTATCTGTGCTCCGAAATTGGGAAGATAAATGCTAGGAAATGTTATCTTGATGCTTCTCCTTATCGCGCAGATTGCGAAAAATGTTTCCACCCGGAAAATTAATTTCGTCGATACTATTGGTTATTTCATACATTACTTTCAAATATTTATCCATTTGTTTAGCCTACGTGATCAGAATAAACAGTGGAGCTGATGGAGGGGCTGTCTTCGAAAATTTTGGACACAAAATTAATGATGTTGCATCTTCCGATTTTATTGATCGATCAAATTTATGACGGTGTCAGCATTGTATGTCCTGGAGTTGAACCAAAAGTAGAATCTCTAAATTTATGAACAGATCACTGCTCCCTGATTCAAATCTCCATCCAGTTCGAAGAATCGGGAGAACCGACTTTTATCCCCAGTTTTGAAAATTGTGTATTGAGCTTGACCATCTTATGAAATGTCGCCAATGTTTCCGACCCGTGCACAATATCAGCGAATCGACGATTGGTTGGATTTGAATCAACATATACAATATCTCCATATCGTCACTATATATTCAAATACCAATAGTGCGTTTAGGCTTATGATCCCAATTTTATATAGTACGGCCCGCGAGAAAAAAAGTTTGCCCACCCTTGCTCTAGGGTGTACCAGATGCGGCGTACTGAGGTGAAAAATATTCGCCATTATAGGAGGAACCGATGACAAGCAATCACGATAAATAGGCAAGTTTACGTTTCGGAACAGGTCTATAGGACTAGTAATTACCGCCAATCATTATTTCCACGCGTGTCGTGCTTGTATTTATACCCTTGTGTTATACTCTCTATCGTATTTTCGTTTAACTGCACTCTGGATCGTGACCGTGTCGCCTGTCCTAAAGTTGTTGTTCTGCTGATAATATTCTCAATTCATACTGAATCTTCGTCGTATGAGTTATTGTTCGAATAAGATCAAGAGCATAACAATCGGTGTCAGAATTCGAGTAATGTAGGGGTCCAACTCGAATAGATCTATTCCGTTGAGTTCGATGAAATGTCTGTATCATTACGAAAACATAGTTGCTGCGCTGCGCCTACCGATAATCAACGTCACCCGCAAATTCGCTACCCGACATCGTACACTTTGAATTGTTGGATTGCTCGATGGATTAATTTATTGGAATGAAAAGATGACTCACATATTCAATATAGTTTTCAAATCCAAAAGTTCTTCCAAAGCAATTGCGAGGAACACTTTGTCAATTACAATTTCAAATTACAAACATAGTAATGTATATTGCCGTTTGTAAGATAGTTTTCTGTAGAGAAAAATAATTGCCCATTCCTGCCATAGGATACACCGGGCTGAAGAGTAAGCGAAATCCTTCCTGATGATACAATCAATATCCACTGCCTACAGGGTTGCAGAACGGAAGGCTAAACGGGGTATTAGTTTGATATGCGATCGTACCGTCATATATTTGTATTCGTAACAAACCGTTTATAATAGTCTGTGTTCACGTGAGCATGAACCTCAATGCAGGGCACTTTTGAAAATCCATGCGCGGTTTAATTAACATATAAGTAACGATAAACTGTATCGATCCGTACATATGAAATGACTCTTTATTTCCGTTTCAGGCATTATATCCAGAAATCTAATACGAATTACCAACGAAAATACCATGAAATTGACGGCTGTTGACATCCTTTCAGATTTGAAAAGCTTCAGCAACCTGACTTTGAAGCTTTCCCGCAAATGCAAGAAATCGACGTGGAAGATTATTACAAAGGTCGCTATAACAATTCCAGCACGCAACGATCTCAGAAGTTAGGTGTCCATAATCAGCTGACAAAGGAAGTTGGGTTTTTTTGCCAAGAGGAAATTAAAGCAAAAACGATCGGAATTGATAACGTAATGACATCCATATGGCAAAGAGAAAATGGAAGCTCGCTAGAAACAGTTGGAGTAACCGCCATAGTGGCATCTGCTGGATCTGGAAAATCCACACTCACACGCAGAATAGCAAGACAAGCTCTCGGTATATCTACTGGAGACGATGTCAAGTATCCACCATCTTACGATAAAAAAATGGTGCTTTATATTGAATTGAAGGATATAGAAGAAGTTCGCGAACTTAAACCGTCTCAATTTCTATTTGGGGGAATGTATCAAAGCGAAGAGGAAGAAGATCATGCATTCAAATGGCTATATAATCACCAGTCTGATGCAATTTTAATATTTGACGGGCTTGATCAAGCAAGCTGGAGGTTTTATGAAAAGAGTCTCCGAAACATAGGAAACCATGAAAAAGCAAGTTCCTGGACCGTCATGTATAACATTCTATCCCGTAATATCCTCCGTCACGTGAAAGTTTACATAGCATCACGCGAATTCAAGGTTTCGGAGTTGCCGGCGATGGCGCGACCCGAAACCATCATTAAGCTGAATGGTCTTACTTTAGAAGATGCGCATAGGCTATTTGTCTTTTTACTCAAAGAGAATGGTGAGGAAATATGGCAGAAAATTGAATTCATGTCACCAAGACTGCTGAATTTGATTTCTGTCCCAGTTTTCTTGATTTTAACTGCAATTGTGATGGGAAGGGATCCAAGTAAACCTCCTCCGAAAACATTAACAGAACTGTACAAGAGAATCGTATTAGCTCTGCAAAGCGTTGAGAACATTCGAAATAGGACACAAATTTTATCCATCGTCCACAAACTTAAAAAAATGGCATTTCAAGGTATGAAAGAAGAAAGGGTCGTGTTCAAAGAGACCGACTTGATACAGTTTGGAGTGTCCGCAGAGGATATCCAAGATTTAATGACGAAAGTTCCAGGGAACAATCTACTCAGCCGACATTTGATGCAAGGAGATTTCATATTCTTCTTCTGTCATCAAAGCCTTCAAGAATATCTGGCAGCGATCTTTATAACAGAAATGAAGTTTAACGAGTTCTCTCACTTCGATTTGGAACATCTTCATGAAGAGCGATGGTCCGTTGTGCGAAGTTTCGTGGCAGGCATCGTCTTCTCGAAATCAGAAAACGATCTTTACGAAGGTCAGATATCAACCATAATACTATGTTTATAATTTTTGATTTCCCTCTACTGTAACCTCAACGGGATTTAAATTCGAATTCGACCGACGTCAACTGCATATCGTCTCGATAATTTCTTACGTAGGGTATCTAATCCACATGGGCATTTTCAGCGAATGTGGGCACTCATTTAGGAATAATATCGTCGTGGTGTTCAATGATTATCAATCTCAAAACACCGGCAACGTGCTGGAAAATGATACTAATATACTAATTTTATACTAGGAAGTGAATTTTAAGAAATCAAATTACGTGGCTGGATTAAGTATAAAATATTGTGGGCGAGATAGTGGACGAACACATATTCCAATTCGCTGCAGTAGAGAATTCGACTTATGTATCTTTTTCCGTAGGACGTAGGTAGAGTTGAATTGCGAATTTCAAATTCGAGCGGGTTCCACTTAATTCGAAGACAGGCTTGCAATTCTCGTGTTTAGGTTACGGACTGAAATATAAACAATATTGTGTTCGTTTTAGCACAAGATGAGTGATTATATCGGAACAATGACGATCCATGCCATGAAAATTGAGAATGGACTTAAACAAAGACATTCCAGCTCCATTGTCGTTTTTAATTGGGTACATTCACGTGCATCTAGTACAGCGGTCGGGAGCCTATGGCTCGTGAGCCATATATGGCTCTTTTGGGTACAGGATATGGCTATTTGATAATTTTTTTTAAATTTTGTACCTAATTTATCAATATTGTAGCAACTTGTTAATAAATTTTAATGAAGGATAGAATAATTATTCTCGTGTCAGCATAAACATGTCTTTGAGAGGTCAAGACAGTGGGGTATCCAGGGTTAGGGAATCGTGCCGACCTCTTTGCAAAATCCCCGCGTTCAAGTGCTGTTACACCAACGACTAATACCACTCGCGAATTCGGTCTAACCACAAACGCGCGCCTATAGCAATCTTGGATTGCACGATACCCTGATTGACGAAAGAGAATAGAAGACATGGCCACCCTTGTTGAACAATGCAGTTTTCAAGTACACATTGTCTTTCTTATCTATGATGAGAAATAAAATGACTTGGAATTGACATTCGCAATTACATGTTCAAATTAAAAACAGCGCCATAGCTATCAATTTTCTTGATTGATCAGTAGCTTTCTATCACCGCCGTAACAATGCAGGTGTGTAACGGAAGATTCGGTTACGCCGAATATCTTAGAAGTAGATCAATTCTTAGATTTTCAGAATCAGTGCGACGATTACATTTGATTAATATCAGTGATCATAAATTCGAATTAAGCTATTTACGATGAGTTGTGCTGTCGCAAGTAAAGCTTAGCCCATCTGTGTCCCATCTGTGTCTCATCTGACCCTTACCTCTTCTTCCGCGCTTTATTTCCGTACAATAAATATGAAAATACCATTATTTTGGGAATAAAAATGTTCAAAATCCAGTCAGTAATAAACATCGATAGAAGATATCAATAACCCCTGCCGGGTTCACAATGTTCATTCTTTCATCCCTGACGATATCTGAGGCACAGCCTACCTTGCCTCTCCTTACCCCACGTCACTGGCGTATCACACATTGGGTATCTACTGCTCTATTGACCATGTTTAGCTCCCCCTACCGACTGCAGAAAAACAGCGCATACTGCGAATCTCATATATTAATGCTTGCATACGCCAGGGATGTTCAATTGTGACGTAGCAGATGATTGACATGTATGGCTCTTTGGGAGTTACAATTGAAAATATATGGCCAATATGAATTTTCGGTCGAAAAAGGTTCCCGGCCACTGTCCAGTACAGTGTTTCCCAACCCTTTTTCCACCCACGTACCACTTCGAGGTCTTATGCAGTGCTCGCGCACCACCTACATAATTTACGCACGCCGTAGGCGATCAAAATGTTTTCACTATTTATGACGCCGTAATCGCGTATTTTACTTATGTGGGGTGTAATAACTAGGGCTATTTTTTTCGTAAATATCTGAGGATGTTGATATAAAAAACTTAATTTTTACCAACTTTTGACCTCACGTACGTAAATTAGGTGTTTTCGCTTATAATGGTAAAATTATACTACTTATAATCATTGCTGGTTAGGACTGTCTGTCCTTACGAAGTAGTTGGGCCTGAAAAAAGCGTTTTTGATTTGAAAACTGACAAATTTTGACATGAAAATTTTTTATTTTAATGATATCTGGCTAAGTAGTTACACCGCTTATTATGGTACAGTTAATTAAAATTTGTTGCAGTATAACGAACGATACTTTCCTACATTTATCGGGTAGCAAGTGTCTGTCCTTACTAAGCATCTTGCCAAGAATAGAGAAAAATCGTTCAACAGCAGTAATTGTTGGCTGACAACACTGTGTTCACTGCCGGGGATACACCATGTTGTTTCATTCTGACAATGCTGTCGCCCATCACAATTATCCATCATGCGCTTCTTGATAAAATAGCCATGCAATGCCCTAGCAACCTTTCTTTAGTTAGGATATTGCGGTACGTTGACCATAACACCATGTCAATTGTCAACCTATTTGTATCGTTCGGCGGTTTATGATCGACGATCAGCAGACAATGGGCCATCTACAATGGCAGGCCTATAAAGTAGGCTACAAGCTGTAAAATATCAATATCTACGATACAAATGAAATGGAGGGGTCAAAAATTTGTTTTGACTTTGTAAACAATTTTCACGATTTTTTGACTTAATGCTTCAATTTTGTCAAAAAAAAATCGCCCTGGTAATACCAAATTCTATTAAACTAACAGCATTATCAGCCCGGTTTGATGAAATGCATAGAATTGTTTTTTCACCGCTAGTCTAAAAACTTGAAAAATTTCAAAATCAACCTCACCTGAACTAATAACTTCCTCGGTCGAAAAAAAAAACAGAATCTACTCGCGTATCACCTGGAAGACCTTCGCGTACCACTAGTGATACGCGTACCACCGGTTGGGAAACACTGGTCTAGTAGAACAGGTTGGTACAGACGAGTTGAGCAGAAAAAGTGAAATTGCTCGCGAAAGTAAACGGAAACAAAGATGATCTCGTGTCCATACTATTATTTGGCCCTGAAAGATAACGATATATACGTGAATCATGAATGTTTAGTGTTGACGTAGGTATGTCAAACTCAAGTTGGTCGGCGGCCGGATTCAAACCTTAGAATTGATCGCAGGTCAGAATAGTCAAATTGCTCCAAATTATAGAGCCCTATTCTATCGATGCAATGGAATTCGTGGAATGCCGATGATTGGTCGATTGAATACAGTTATATAAACTGCTAAAACAGTAACTTTAACGACGATGTACGTTGGCATATTGCTATGATTGCTATGTTTTTTGTCGCAATCAGGCAATAGAGCTGTGTATATAAACGCAGAGCTGGCACTTTAGTTCATCAATAACACTGGTCAATACATATTTTTAGGCTGACAAAGTAGAGTGGTTTTGGGGGTTCTGAAGAGCACTGATTCCGAATATGACCTTGATTTTTTCAAATTGGCTCTTGTTGTGAAGATAACCCATGGAGCTATTTTGATCGAATCCTCTCATTTTGGCGGTAATGACTAGATAGAAAAATCGACTTAGTCGTACTATAAAGTTTAGAAATTCAATCTACTTGTTATTTTTACACACAGAAGACTATTTTAAATCAAAATACAGCAACAGCACTATATTTAGTGGTAAAAGATTAATCATAGTTACAGACTTTCACAGATATCATGTACATAAATAAACTCCAGTCTTGTATATAACTATTTACCTAGATGCTCAAATAACGTGGCATTAATTCAATCAGTTCTACGTCAACCACCTATAGTAAATTTGAAATAATCAGTTGGAATACAAGATTATTGATATCTTTTAAATTGAAATTGTTTTTTGTACTATTTTCGCCTGTAAGCTATTTAGTGCAATTTCTCGAAAGGTTCCTGCAATGGTCTGACATAATATGTTCAATATTGTACATCTCATCTGCCCTGATATCTTTCTTTTGTTGTTCTGATGTCTTGGTAGAACATCTCCCTTTGCTAATCAACAAGATGATCGGGAAATATATCAAGATGACTGAACAGGAAGTGAACTTTTATGCTCATGTTTGTTACAAGTTTTCGATATGCAGATAAGAATTTTCGGACCAACTGTTTGTAGCTGGGTGCATTGTGATCATCTAAAAAGTTTTATTTACTACATATTAGGGGAACTTACATGTTGTCAACTCCTTCCTAATGTGAAATTGGAATCTTTCATCGGTATACTAGGTATACCCACTTTGTTAAATCAGTGGAAAATTATCCATCTACCAGTCAAAAGAAATGAGACACATATGAGTATTGTAGTTAGACCTTTCAAGGACAAATTTTATAGTTCTATACTCCTCTTTAATTTTGGTAGAATGACCAATTGATACAGGAGAATATGAATTTCCGTTGTGCAAAAGTACAATTTTTAGGCTTGACAAACTGCTTTTTGGACAAACAAATATTTCATATCATACCATGTTAATATTGATAGAATGACTGAGAATGACATGAGGGTTCCTTATAGTCAATTAGTCATTCATGCGTAGTATGAAATTAGAAAAAACTTGATTTTCTTCCTACCAATTGATATATTTAAGGGTAAATATGGTGATTTTGGGCATTTTTAGGGGTATAAATATCTTCTGCCAGAGAGCCAATCTGGCAAAACGAATGTGATATTCGTAATCAGTAACCTCAAAAACCCCAGAAACGGCTCTCAGATGTTCTGCCTAAAAAATAATTTTGTTGACCAGTGTAATAAATCGCGATTCCGGTTTTTCAAGGAGTCGAGGAGCTGTTACGTCATAAGCGAAAATGAAGTGCGCCCACGGATATATATTTGCGTGATAAACCGGTACACCGGTTTCTAACTGGCGTTTTCACTCTGCAAATAAGTATATTTTGGTCCATTTCTCCATAACAATCTGTGCTCAGTGTGCACTTTTTCACTCTTGGGATTGGGTGTCAATGACAGCTGCTTGTTACTGAAAAAGGCGATTTTTGTACTAACAACCGAAAGATGTTGACCTAAAAGTATAAATACTGATATTGTTCGAGCTGAAAAACCTAAATTTGACATTATTTAGACCCCCTTGTTTGTAAATTAGGCGTCTTCCCACATCATGTTGGAATAGTACTACTTATCTTTATTTCTTGCAGGGACTGTCCGTCCTACGGAGTACATCAGCCAGAAAAAAAAAATTGACTTCAACGCTGACAAATTGTTACATTGAAAAACCCAAGTTTTACCGAAATCTGAAGCTATGGAGAATTTCTGTAGTGTTACATCACGCAATATGGTAGAAATAATTTAAAAAGAAATTGTAGTACAACGAAAATACTTTTCTATATTCTCGGGTGGAAAGTGTCTGCCGTTACTAAGTAGCTTGTCAAACATGGAATAAGAACGTTTACCAGCATCAGTTGTTGGTTGCCAACTCTGAAATTGTGGGTAGCCTACAGTGCTGGTGACATACCGTGTTGCTTCGTTCCGACAATGTGCTCTACACCCTGCATCACAATCATTCATCGTGTGCTTCTTGATATAAGAACCAATGTCCACGCATTCTTGTGGCATACTTATAGGTCAATCAGAGCCGAAAGAAGGCTACCTTGGAGCCGCATACCACTCTGAGAGCCGCGGTTGGGAATCACTTGGTTGAGCGAGGAAGCTAGGACTTGTCAAGTCCGTCCATACGTCAGTGGTTATTACAAAGTCCATTTTTTTCTTGACTTGAAAAACAGAATATTTTGAATAAAAAAATCAACATTTTGGCAGTTAGTGACCATTAAAATCTTAATTTTGACCAGATTTGACCTAACTTATGCATGTTATTTGTGAGTTATGTGTTTTACCACATAGTGTTAGAATTGTTCTACTTATATTTATTTCTGGTTGCAACTGTCCGTCATTTCGAAGTAGTTTGACCTGAAAAAACTTTTTTGACTCAACAAATGACAACTTTTTACATGAAAAAAATTGTTTTTACGAAATCTGGCTTTATGAAGAATTCAAGTATTTAAACACCTGTCCTTACTAAGTAGATTGTCAAGATTGAAGAAAGAACGTTCAACAGCAGCAGCAGATAGCTGACAACGCTGAATTTGTGCGTACACTGTTGGCGACACAACGTGTTGCTTCATTATGACAATGTTGTCTACCTCACAATTTTTCATCATGCGCTACTTGATATAATACTCATGCAATGTCCACGCAGTCTTGCTTCAGTAATGATATTGCGGTGCGTTGAGCAATGCGCATAACACCATGTAAACCTATTTGTTTCATTTGAATGTTTATGATTCACAACGAGCAGACAATGGGCTGACTACAACGGTACGCCTATAAAGTAGACAACAATCTGCAAAATGTGAAATAATAAGTTCACCGACAGTGTAAAATCTCCGATACAAACGAAATGCAGGTTGCAAAAATATTTGGACTTCGGAAACAATTTTGACATTTTTGACCTAACGCTACGATTTTGACATCATTTTGACTATTTTTCACAAGTAAAAAAATCGCTATAGTTATTGCTACTTCAAATTCTCCTTCAGTTCAACTATGCCTTCATCACTTTCATTGCAAGTATGCCTATTAACAGTGCATCTCGATGGCAAAATATCTGTTTTTGCCACCTGAGAATGCTTGACACCAATCTCAATGAGCGAATGAGAACAATGGCCAGTTCTTCAATGCTGCCACGTTCTATAGCTGATAAGGGACGAACATCCTTAACAATATACGTTATAGATGCGTCCAATAATTTATTTTTGGTTGCCGCTGCTAGAACTACTGTGATGTTCCTCTGTCCTTTCTGAGTTTCCTGTCTTGCAGCTTTGCAATAAAGCTGCATGTAGCTCAATAAATGGGAAGTAACACCAGTCTCTCGATCATGCTCTGATGACTCATCACACAAAGTGCACGAAACGTTACCTGCGTACTTCCGGTATTTGGCACAATGCAAAACAGTGCTTTTGGGTTTATTAGGGGTGTTGCTTTCATGTAATTTCCACCATCATTTTCACAACACCGTAACTCGCACTCATACTGTTTAGACTTCTAAATATGGTCGCTCTCGTTCAACTATGATAAGAACAAGTATAATTCAGTAATATTTCAACATTGCAAAACCTCATAATTGCAACTCTCTGAAATATGTTAACGTTAACCAGTAACCGCATGCCTTTGATGTGTTTGTCAGCATATATCGCCTGAATTGTGATCTGTCTGTAATTAGGTAATAAAACAATGGAATACAATGCCGCAGTGTCCCGCGTAAACAACGGACAACATAATCGACCCTATTGTCGTAACTCCGTGATATTTGCGAAATTGGAACTTCCTCAAACCTCACCGACGTCGATGACTTTTACTCGGCGTCGTGCATTAGTAAATACAAACTGGATGTAGTAACAATTCTTCTCTCCCACCGCTCCGCAATTCTGGTTGCGAAATCAGCGTACCCGAGTCAGGTTATTGGCACGCCAGAACTTGAAACTCAGTACAAGTTCAACTGTATCCGTAAAATAATTCACAATGCCGTCAGATCCGGATATGTGGAGACTAAAAAATTAATTTAATAGTTCTTGGGTCAGAAACCGGTTATACTAAACATCCTTTTTGTGTCTGTGCACTTCCTCGTCATTCCAAAAGGCCTAGATTTGGGCCCCGCTACAGGCCGGCAGTTACGGAATCAAAAACGACGAATATCGGCCTGTTATATATCACAATTGTAATCGACAAACCTGATGAATACTACAAAGAACAACTCGAGGACAGATGACCACCAATACACACAATTTAGCTGGCCACACGAAACATGTTTTAAACCTGGTTACACACATATTGTTAGAATTGTACTACTTATCTTTATTTCTTGTTGGAAATGTCTGTCCTTACGAAGTGGTTTGGCCTTAAATAACTTATTTGACACAAAAACTGACAAATTTTACATGAAAAAACAATATTTTAACAAAATCTATACCTATGAATAATTGCAATACAGCTAATCACGTATTACAGTATAAATAATTAAAATTTGTTGCAGTACAATGAAATATACTTTCCTACATTCTCGGGTAGAAAGTGTCTGTCCTTACTGAGTAACTTGTCACGAATGGAGAACAAACGTTCAACAGCTGTGTTAGCTGGTAACACTGAGGTTATGCATACACTGCTGGGATCAAACCGTGTTGCTTCACTCTGACAAGGTTTTCTTCGTCACATTTTGCCATCATCCACTTCTTGATATAGGAACCAATGCCTACGCAGTCTTGCCTGCATTAGGATATTGCGCTACGTTGAGCACATCAGTCTATACAAACTGTAAAATGTGAAATGATAGGATTACCGACTGTACAAACATCTACAATACAAACGACATGCAGGTTGCATTTTTTTTTACAAAGTTTACCGGACGCTACAATTGTGATAAATTTTTGAATTATTTCGTCATATTAAAAATAATCGCCCTGCTCATCAGAATTTCGTTCCAGTTAACTGTAAATATTGAAATAGCTACGTATCGTAATACCATAGTTTCCTATATGGTGTGAATACAGCGAGACTGAACGGCTCGCTGCATTTGGGTTACGTCATACTTTCCATTTGATTAAAGGCGACTATACGGCAATTTTTTACCAGCTTGTCGAGAGCTAAAGTCGATAAAATAGGTATCAACGGAGAGCCACTGGTGTACTGATTGCAAGAATAAATTTTATTCTGCTCATGGTCCTGGAACCCCTCCAAATAACACTCGAAATTTGCACCGTAATCGAGAATGTTAATCTGTCTGGCTCTTTCTTCTTAGCTCAACTCTAGTTTCCCCAGATAGAGTTATTGTGTCACATTGCTAAAGTCGATGCAAAATTCGAGGCTCATTTTTTTTTTTTTTGGGGGGGGGGTCCCAGGGCCATGAGCAGAATAAATTTTATGTTTTCGCAATCAGTTAAGAATGAGCTCTCCATTGATACCCGTTTTTACGAATTTAGCGCCAGGCAAGCCGGTCAATAATGGCCGTAAAGTTGCCCTTGGTCAAATGGAAAGTACGACGTAAACCAAATGCAGCGAGCCGTTCATTCTCGCTGTAGCCACACCACCTAGGCCACTATGGTAAGACAAGACAATTTCAACGATATTGCTTGTTGCGCCACAGTCCCAGATCAAACCAAGAAGCAAGATGCTCTCGCACGATCGATTCGTTCGCAACTCGAAAAGTACAATAATGGATTCGCAGACGTTCGTATGGAAATCTATACAGCAATCTACGAATCAGACGACGACATTCTCATGAAACACCATTCCGTCATCAACGCATCTAAGATCTCATTGAGTCGCGTTGAAGCTAATATCATTGGATCGCTTGCAGCAAGGAATGAAACCCTTGATTCGTTGAATTTAACCCACTGCAAAATCAACGGCGAGCTTTTGGGCATTATTGCAAAGTGCATGGATAATCGAATTCACGTGAGTCACTTTAATAAATCATAGCTTCTGTAGGAAAACACTAGAAGAAGGTTTTCTAAATTCATCAAATTCATACCCAGTGCATTTTTCAATGCGGTGCCTACCAGACATGGGGTGATTACGTCATGAATGTAATCGATTGCGATTACGAATACTTCTGAATCTCGCGATCACGATTACAGCAAAATCAGAAAGTAGTCGATCACGATTACGATTACATTGGAAAAGTAATCGCCTACTAACGATTACATTTATTTTGCTTCTTACAACTAATCTTAGAAGGTATATTGGAACAGAATATGAGGATTGCGATGAAAAGGCCTAATGAGATAATAACTTTATTTATAAATGATGCCTCATATGCTTGTTACGTCATATTGTACCCATTGCCCAGCTTTATGGGAAAACTTTATCGCACCCAACAATTTGCATTCTTGCCAAGTCCGACTACCTCACTTCAACCTGTCTCGTAGGGGACTCAATACCAACGTTCCCTCTAAGCTGCGCACGTGCGCAAATGCGCAGTGTTGAAACGGTCTCTGCGCACAGAAAATCTGCGCTGCGCAGAAGAAATTAGAAATGATGTTTTTTTATAGTTGTTGCGCACTGTTGTCCAATGGACCACGCAGGCGCGCAGATTAGTGAAAATTAAGATAGAACATTGCCAGGGCCAAATAGTGTTATCACGGAAGTCTGGAACCGAGGTACAAGTGCGCCCCGCAAAGGTAACTATTGCGCTCCGTGAAGAAATGAGAATTCACAATCACGTGGGACTCACGGAAGATATTTTTTTAGTATGGCCTCGTACGTGTGAGTGATACTGATATCATTTCAATAGCGCATTATTTTCTGGGAATGGCGAAATAAGACGGTTTAACAAAGTTATAAGTAACAATGGGCTAGCTCGAAGTTAATCTGCGAGAAACTAACGAATAGTCTTCTCCGCGTGGCATGAACATTGGGTAAGATTTACTCAGGACCGTAACTTTCGCACCCCAAACCACCCAATTGGAGGGGCCGAGCTCAAAGGGGGTCCAAAATTATTTCGAGAATTAACATAAATCATGGTGTATTTTTTGAAATTTTTCAGGATTTTTTTTCGCGCAACGCTCGTTTTATTATTGTCAGATATCTGATTGTTCGGTTCCCTTTCCCAACAAAAATTACGCATGATTTATAAAAATGGGCAGTTGGGCGTCGGCCATTACCGCACCATGACGCGCCAAGATATATGAAGTTAAAGGCTATGTAACATGCGACTCCAAGAAGTGCGCCAGAACGATCAGCAGCGAGAAAACCTTGGGCGAAAAGACTGCCCCGGTGCTGACAAAAAACTTCGATATATACAATTAATACAAATGTCTGTGTAGTTGTCCATGTCCATAGGTACCTAAATGGCTGGCGCCGAATGTTCCTGTCCTGACGATCCGAGTCCCGCAACAAGACAAATGCCATATCGAGTGAACATAATTTTCCAGTTAAGAAATACCAATTTGAAATCGTGTACGTCTTTTACTTTAGTACGTTTTGGCGATTTCAATATCTTTTGACACAGCAGATAGGGGGTCAGGAAATAGCATCATGTAACGAAGTCATTATATCAACGGGTACGCCAGAAGATGTTTTATTATTATTTAAAGGGCCAATCTATTCCAACACACCTCACTGGATCAGCTCTACCGGTAAATCTGATTATGTGAGCATTATTGATAGCAATATATAGGAAGTTCCCGATCATATTGGCCTATATGCAATCATGAATTATATACTTTTTTCGCGCTTCGCGCGTTTATGGACGCTATTACCAATTGGGCACCCAATATAGATGATAAGTACCGGAAAAAAGCCTAGAACCCTAGGTGGTCTGGGGGGCGAAGCCACCCAGTAGTTAGTTTTATCACCCGATTGGAGAGTGGTTGCGCACTGTTGTCCGAGGGCCTGCGCAGTGAGTTGGCGTGTTTGCGCAGACTCTTGAAAAATTAGAGGGAACATTGCTCAATGCTATTACTCAAACCAATATACATTAAAGAGTATTTTCGTGGGATTTATAATTAAAAAATAACAAATGCCACCCGGGGCACCCACAGAGGTATAAGGACATGATAATTTGTCTGTGCGTCACACGAAAGTTTTTCTGTTATTCTGCTACGTTTGGATGACTATTACATCTTTTGATTATAACAAACCGTAGGTCACGAATTAACAACATACAATGAAGTAATTATAACAACATAGCAGATGTTAGATTTATGAATTACGTGCCCTCAGCTCTACAGGTCAATCTTACCAACGGGGGCTAAGAGAGGATTAAAAATTATTAGTGATGTAATGGAATTACTATCTCCAAAGGCATATACGGAGCAAAATCGTCAGGCAAGAACTAGTCGTCATTTACCGCCAAGTTTGTCGGAATTCCACTGGCAATAGAGTGGGAGAATGGAAATGTGCACTAGGACATTATAATAATTGTTGATTGGTAGAGTGCCCTTCAAGCGATTCAAGAAATGGAGGTGAAGTCTCATTGCCTTATCGGAAAGATTCTGCAAGGCATCCACGCATTGAAAGAAAGAGGAATCAGTGTCGTACGGTGTCTTATTGGTATGGATTCGTGGATATTGCGGAATTCACGCGAACGAGAAAGCAGATGTCCTAGAGAAAGCGGTTGCCGACTCGCCTGTCCTAGAAGAAGAAGAGCCAAGCCTGAATTCGAAGGAAATCATACGAAAACATGTGTATGCAGAGTGGAGCTCGAGATTTGCAGGTTCCAAAACTGCAGAACATTTCAAAAAGTTTGTTGCCTATTTTTATTCAGCTGTTAGCTTCTGTGAAATGCCGAAGAAAAGCCAGTCAATTCTATTCCGCCTATAAACCGGGCATTGTGGATTAAGAGCACATCTCAACAGAATTGGTTTGTCAGATTCTCCAAATTGCGAATGGGTTAATGAACTAGAAGACGTAGCCTATCAATATTCAAGATCGGGCGCAAATGACCTTATCGGCAATAAGCCCTAATAATTGTTCAAATGCACACACACACACACACTACGTAAAATGCTCGAACCTCAAAGTACCAATATAATTGGAAGTCCTACTTACTGACGCACGTCTCTTCAAGGATGCCATAGATTTCAATCTATCCACGAATGCAATATTCTACTTCAGGGGTTCTCAACCCGCGGCCCGCAGACGTTCATTTTGCGGCCCGTGACATCTTTCTTTATAAACGCAATTACTACTGACACGGTATTGTTACAAATTGATTTAGATACTCAGCTCCTTTATTGCACCGTCTCTGTATCGTTTCATTACTCATTATTGAAAGCAGTGGTTCTCAAACAGGGGGCGCGCCCCCATGGGGTCTGAAAGCATCTTAAGGGGGCGCAAAGCTGCGGTCAACTAAAAAAATTTGCGCTGCGCGCATTTTATCTCCAGGTTTTGAATATTGCTCTGTGTATATAGTCCGAATTTCATATTTGAGAATTCTCTCATCAACAGCCATAACCTTCCATGCCACCAAACTAGCCGTTGGTATTGCTAGCATTCTGGTTGCATTTTGTGATATAACGATAAGGGGGCACGAATTTTTTCCCTATCAAGAAGAGGGGTGTGCCTAACACAGTTGCCGCGTAGACTACTTTAAATCAGCCTTCGTCGAATCCACCGACATTGCATAACTAATTATCTGATTGAAATTTATCAGAGTGGACAATGGACATGTAGAGGAAATGCTGGACGGGCAAACGTGGGGATGGTACCAGCGAAAAATATCAACTTGACAAAGTTGACTTCTGTAGCTATTGCCGCAGGCCCCCAGGAATCGAAGGAAAGGAGAATGGTTGCTTGGAAATGGCCCGGAACACCAGACTTCTTCTCATATCACTCACGGCTCAATGTGCTAATGGCCTCCGTAACGCAAAAGTTACCGTAATTTTATACTTGCTCGCTCACGCATTGAAACAGAGAGTTCGGTTCTCTGGTGGAATGGTTTGAAGTTGCAAATACCAACATAGCAACGAATGCAATGCACGCTCCATGAATGGATTAACTTGTGTCGCTAGAAGATACATCGTCACACAGCGAACGCTGTCCATTATAATGCACATAAACGTGCTAAATGCCCGTATACGACTGGCAAATAGGCTGCAGTGGCCTAAATTTAACATTCGCCCACAAATACATGTTTATATTGTTCTGCGGCCCGCAGTGTCTTCTGGTATTAAAATGCGGGCCGTTATACAAGGGTAGTTGAGAAGCCCTGATCTACTTGATGAACAATTATCGGAAATATGGGGACATAAACCATTAAGTTAAAATCGCCAATCAAATCATACTCAACAACAACAACAACCCTAAAAAAGCTGTGACTCGACTTGATTGGAGAGTCACCTTCGAAATTCGATTGACTTGACTTGACTCGAGTCAAAATATGTAATGACTCGAGATGACTCGTGACTCGAAAGTAGTGACTTGACCCCAACACTGCTTTGATGCTACCGGATTATTCATCACTCATGACAAGTCATATTCAGTTACATCAGGGCTGTCAAACATTCGGCCCGCAAGCCGCCGATCCACCAGACGATTCCATCCAGCCCGCTAAGCAATTCTGAGTTGAGTGAAAGAATCTTATATCATCCAGCACATTTGTAGCAAATGATGAGATTTATTTTGCAGGAAATACATCCGTAAAAGATTTCCTCAAGACAGCAAATGTCGAGCATTTTCATGTTCATAGGCCAAATTACAACTGCCGGACTACAGAGTTGTGGTTTCACTCTACTGACTCTAGTTGCCACTCAAGCCGTTGACATTGACACCCAATTTCGAGAAGGCAAGATATGCACACTGGGTTCAGAGTTTTATGAAAAAGATTGACTGAAAAGTAGCTATTCACAGAAGCGATGACGCCATTGGGGAGTCGGTACCAATATATGCAGTTTACATGGAAAATTCATTTGTTACACAAATATATAATTGAAACATCTACGGTCGCACTGATGTGTCACTTCCGAACCAATGAGACCCCGGGCGTAAGGGAAACCCGACTGGCGATTTATTAATAATGACTTAATTTCCACGTCCACATTTAAAATTACATATCTTGTATTCCTCATGACGCGTACGTAGGGCTAACGCCTGATTGCGACTAAAGCAAAGCGTGCAGAGAAATATGCGAACTTATATCGTCAGCCGTGTATATATGCTTGATAATCAAGCATTCAAGTGAAAAGCAAGGGCACGCGGTAACATTTTGGAATCAGTTGGCTGATCCGGCTCACGAGCAACGAACAATTTGAGTTTGACACCTCTGAGTGACATTGAAAGAGGCCACATAGAGAGTAACAACATAGATATCCGTCGAAACTCAAGAGTTAGATTAATCCATGTTTTACATCAGGTGTCGCCGGCCACTTCACAAAATTCGTGGAGGCCCCGGGCTGCATGACTTCAATATCGAGATAAAAATAAACAACGCTGTTTAACAACCACGTTTGGATATATCTACGTCAGTAGAACGCTATGCTCTCTAACATGGGCAACGAGCGTAGCTACCACAAAAAATATATATATTTTATTGAAGTTATTTTGCATAATCATGAGTCAATTTCGTCATTAATATTAGTGGAATTTCACATATTATTATCAAATAGTTATTCTATCTTAGCCCATGTGAGCAGATTAACCGGTACAGTAGATGCTTGGTTGTCTTCGAAAATTTAGGAAAGTGATAATTTCTGTGCTGCATCTTTGGGTGAGCCAATTGTTATTAGTCCTCTTCATTGCATCCTGTTATTTATCGACTTGTCGTCGGGATTGTTGGTATAGTGCAGTGGGTCTCAACTGGTGTGCCGCGGCACGCGGCCGCGGCCAATTGGACTGCTCAGGTGTGCCGCGAGCAAAATGTGGTAAACTATGTCAAAGTATAACAAAAATCCAAATTTTGAGTGTGTCATTGTTGGTTTTTTTATTGAATTTGCCCGATCAAGACACGCGATGCACAATCCGATGCATTGAACAGATATAAGGTTGACAAGGCGACCGTAGTTACGATATCTCAATCTTGTATCTCAATCCGGCATCCCCATTAGGTAGGGTTACCATATTCTGGAGTCGGGATAAGAGGACACTTTTTCAAAATTTCTTAACTTAGAATACCGGTGGAAAATCCTGAAAAAACGGTAAATGTTTTCCACTTCGTGGTCGGTTGACTAAAGAAAAAAGTCAACTTTCGCTCATCTCCCGAAATACCCGCCTGAGTGTTAGTTCAGTGCTATTTTATGGTATCTCGGTCGCATTTTGCCCTATGTTTAACGAAAATTCTCAAACAAGAGGACAAAATCTCAAAAAGGAGGACATTTAGGCATCCTCGGAGGACATTTTCAAAAACCCGAAAAAGGATGACGTATGCTAACCCTGCATTAGGTCATGGATTGGGTCTTTCTCTGGGCTTTTTATTGTAAAGACGCTCTGAGCACAGCAACGTATAGGGTCGGAGAATCTCATAAATCTGCGACGCTTCGTAACTTGCTACTGTACTGCCATGAATCAAACTGGGGCCTGCACCGTCAATGGGCGTGATACGCTAGTTTACCCACACATAGTAGCATTTAGGACGGGGATAACTAAACTCGGGCAATTGGACCGTGATATTGACGTGTGGCCGAAGTGTTCACCTTTTACTCGTCACCCCCATCAGAACCGGAGGCCGAACAGGGACATGACGCAGGTTGATGACCTTTTTCAGTTTCTATTTGTAGTCGTATTCTTGCCATGTCTTCGTCATCGATGATCATTTTACACCATACCGATATTACTTATTATTTTGATTCCTGAGATGCCAACTCATAGCACGGCCCACTTTTTGTGAGCCCCTGATTTTGAAGATTGAAGGACGAGCAGGAGCGTACATAAATCCCCAACACCTAGGAAGGCATTCTCACCATCGAGAAATGAACTCATGTGGAAGTGATGTTCACGTTTACCAATTAGAATTTCCAACATAGTCACTCATATTGAGATTGTTAGGTAGCGTGCTTGCACTGCAGGTAAAATGTAGGCTCAGGGTGCCACGTTATGTTGCAGGCGACAAATTCGAAAATGGAGAAGTAAATTTGATCCAATTATATCAGTTACAAATTTCCCCGCCGCTGAGGTTTATTATCCCGGTTTGTTGGAACTACAATTGAACTGCGGGTGGGTGCCAGTAACACTATTGAGGTATATTATCCTCACAGATGCTATTACACGATCTGCGTGGAAATGCGTTAGGCATTAGGGATGGTGTGAACCTCTGAAAGGTTCAGGTTCGCGTGAACGCGAACCTTTTTGAAAGGCTCTGTGTGAACGCGAACGTGAACCTCATTACGTCATATTGCTAATTCCTACCCTATATTTCAGTGGAGTGATAGCCTATATTATTGTACACGATTGCGACGACTCGGCTCACATAATGCCACAATGCTTAAGTACATATTGTCGTTTTAAACGTCGCCAAATGCATCAACTGGGGCAATCAAATGATAAAATAATCCTATAAAATCAATATCTTCAGTCGCTTTGCCAACAATTTCGACAGGAAAGTAAGGGAATATAAGCTTACGCCTTAACGATCTAGGCCAGACCGCCCAGCCACTGTATTCGACGTCTGAGTATTGCTACGTTGATATTGAGCAGAGTGTAAAACGGGTTTCTATACTTGCTACCGACATTACCCCATCAACAAGTTATACAGTAGTAGCCAACAGCTCAATAGCGCGGATTGGTTTTTATGATACATATGAAATCAATATTTACCCCGTACGCCTGCTAGGTTTTTTACATCAGACAACGATATCAATTTCATTGATCAGTTGAATAAGTATCATTCGCTGACTATACCTACATGTAATGTATTTCTCTATTGATGTTGTGTGATTGGGGGTCAAGCTCACAGAAGAGAGTCACTAAATATCCGAGCAAACTTTTTAACAAAGCAAGTAAAATTTTTGAGATTGTCACGGTGCATGCTCGTTTAGTGACGATTTTTGTGCTACAAGCGCCATGCATATAATGGCCCGCAGTTGAAATGCAATAAATGTCAACCAAAGATGTTATAATGAAGTGAAAATTGTAATATATGAAAAAGGTTCACAGTGCAGAACCTATTAAGGTTCGTCTGTGAACGTGAACCTCTAAATTTCTGAAGTTCACACTCAGAACGCGAACGTGAACCTCACGTTCACACCATCCCTATTAGGCATCCATGTATAATACACCTCTATACGCCTCTGTATTTGTTAGTGGCGATCGTGATTGGACTCTTCGATGCGACGGTTAATTACATCGACAATGCGGTAATGGGCAGGCTTTATTGTCAATCCAATCTGTTGAAATTAAGCTAAACCTGAAGTTTAAACGAGATCTCAGCGGGACAGTTTTGTGGTAACCAACGTTCCTCCAAGCTGTGTAAGTGCGCAGACGCGCAGTGCTGACACGGGTCTGCGGCTGCGCACAAAAAATCCGAAGTGATGACATTATTTTTTAGTATTCTTGGTAACAGAGGTAATGGCTGATAATTCAAAACCTCACACAGAAGCGGAGAAAGTTCTTCTTCCGACCTGCAATAAAATTGTAAAAAATGTTTGGGAAGAATCGAAAACGATTCCCATGTCAAATGATATCATTCGTAGACGTATTTTAGAGATGTCCGCAGCGATAAAAGAAAACTCAAGCAGAGAAAAGCCTATTTGAGTGTTCCAAAAAGGTAGAAGTACTTCGTCAGTGACCATGACAACTCTGTAAAACTATATGGTTGCTGCTATAAGCAATCTGTTAGTTTGCCTGCGCCGTAAGCCAAAAGAGTTCAGAACCACTGTGCTAGTGTGCCGCGAACTATTCTTCATTTTCAAAGTGTGCCGCGAAGTCAAAAAGGTTGAGAACCACTGGTATAGTGGGATGATATTAGATTCGCCCAAACGTAAGCATTCCAGAAATAAATTTCCTTCGTGAGGAGAACAGAACGATTGCAAATTGGTATTCCTATATGGGGCGCATAATTTTCCTCTTCGCATTGTGTGGCGCGGATTACAAAGGAAACTACTATATTAAAATCGGAAATCAACTCGCATTGGACCGCGTCTAGCGCGAAGTAAACTTCAACAGTATACCAACCATGGTTGTGATCAAGTAACTAGGCTCCTAGTCACGAGTCAATCTCGCTTTCATAGTTTTGTCTCGAGTCAAGGTCCTAGTCATTGTGCTGGCTGCTCAGTTCCCAGTTAAAGTCCTGTTAAATCCACTTTTTATACTGCTTGGTGATATCGAATGGTTTGAATTTGAAATGTACTAATTTTCTCTACTTTTGCAGTTTCTAGTTGCATTTTTAAGTACCAGGACCAATAGACAAAATCCCTATAGTGTGATTACTTATTACTTGTCTTCTAAATTCAATTTGCATATTAACAGCCGCTAACACGTCCTAATTAAATTAAGTGTCGACGTAAAGCTTGGTCTCTTGGGGAGCCCGTAGTCGTTTTGCAACTGTCTTGATTTTGGAAATGGTGGGTCATTGCACGTCAAGCCAATATGCCAATTCATATCAGAAATTATTCCTCCATCGCAAGATATTACCATCTCAAAATCCTTATCAGCTAGTGTGGAATAGAGATGTTGGGAACAGGAAAATGGCTTTCTTTGAACAAACAACAACAACAACAACAACAACAACAACAGGTCGCGATCCACGAAATATGAATGCGGTACGCGGGCTGCATGTTGGTGACCACTGGTTTACAACGTCCGGGCTAATCGTCATATAAGATCGCTGATAAGCAGAGATGCTGACTAAATTTTGTCGCGCGATCAAATTTCGTGCAGACGATTAGGTTTATGGTATCAGATGTAACAGCCGTGCTTGGGTGAGTCATGACCAGGGTTGTAACCAAGTCACAAAGCTCCGAGTCACAAGTCATTCTCATTTTTATTGTTTTGACTCGAATCAAGTCGAGTCATTTTCAATTCACTACCGAGTCAAGTCAGAGTCCAAGTCATCGAGCAGAGGTTCGAGTCCGAGTCGTGGTATTATGACTCGAGTCCGAGTCCAAGTCATTGTGTTGACTGCTCGGTTTCCAGTTAAAGTCCTAATAAACCTACTCTTATAACCCTGTTTGGTGATATCGAATGGTTCGCATTTATAATATATTAATTTTCCTCACTTTTAACAATTTCTGGTTGCATTTTCAAGTACCAGTACCAATAGATGTAATCCCAATAGGGTGGTTACTGTTTTTCGAAATTACAATGAAGTGTCGGTGTTGGCCGTCTGAGTCTCGAGTCATATGACGTGGTTCGAGTCATGCGCAATGACTCGAATCCAAGTCGAGCCAATACGCAGATTGACTCGAGTCGAGTCGAGTCATTTACGTATTTTGACAAAATGACTCGAGTCAAGTCGAATCATCAAAAAATCGTGACTCGTGACCCTCGTCATGACGGACTGTGCTAGCTCGTTTTCTGTTGTGTTGTGAAAAATGGCATTCGATATCCACCTCAGAGATGGATAGTAACGAAGTAATTCTTTTATACGATCTACTCAAGTACTTTCTTCTTCGCCCAGTGCATATCCTGATTAAATCTAATTATCTGCTATACGTCTACTTCTACTTCGTCGTATTTTGTGACTTACTTTTCGGTATTCACAGTTTACCAATTACAAGTATATTGTCATTTCAAAAGAAGACAGAATGAGACAAAAATGAATAAGTTTGTGAGTTGTTTCCTGGGAAAGTCCAGAATTTTCATTATGGTTCACGCGAAATATGTATAAAATGACCGATTTGTCTCCGTCATTGTAATTGACGTTGTGTATTAAGTTCTTCATTAGTCCGTTACAAGAAAGATTCTGATTTTGTTCTGTATGAATTTGTCTGATGCATAAAATTACTCATATTCGTGGCATACAAGTCCATAGAGAATGTGAGTTGGAGATATTGTACAAGTAACGAAAACGCATTAGCATCGCATCGCCTCGTGAAATATGGAACCTATATGAAATTACCTACGAGGTTTCTGATATCAAGAACTACGAGCATCGCTTCGTAATCTAGGCTAGTTCTTTTCAACCAGTGTGACGGTTCGAACTCGTGCTAATGAAAATAATTACTGTGCCAATGACGAAGGTGGTAGGTAGGTAGGTATTAGGGGGGAGGGGGCTTAGCTACTTGACTTTTTGCCCCAGGACGATAACTAGCGATTATTCACGCCTATACCAATGGTTATGACTCTTCATATAGCCCTTCCACTCGCTATCATGAATTCAATGACTGGCCGTATAGTATGGTCATCTGTTAGCAGGGACTTGGGCGTTAATGATACTTTATTCCTCTCTGCGGTCTGTTGTAGATTCGTCCTGGCACGGTCATACTTAGGGCAGCGAAGGAGAAAGTGTTTTCTTCGATCCCGCACAAATCACAAAGGCCATTTTGGTGACATTTCGTTCTGTGGAGATGGCTGTTCAGCCTAGAATGGCCAGTCTGCAATCTAATTAGAATTCCGGCTTCTCTGCGAGACAAATTCATGATTGGTTTCACGTCCCTGATAACTCCAAACAATTTTTATATTGCGAGTCGTCTTCATTTGCATTCGTGTGAGCGATCCACTTTTCCGACATTTACCGACAATGTGAGATTTCATTTCCTTCGCAGTTAGTTTTTGTTGGAGGGTTTCATCGCGTGTGGGAGGCTTCACGGCTGCCCGCCTTGCGATTTCATCAGCTTTTACGTTACCGCGGATGCACTTATGGCCGGGGATCCGGGCCAGAACCAGTTCGATATGTAGTGCATATATCCGATCCTAGGATATGGATATCGGCGATGATTTCGTTGTCTGGAGAGCAGTTTCGAAACGCCATTAGGCTGCTCTGGCTGTCTGCAAAAATAGCCACCCGACTTTCTGGCGTACCATTACGTTTAACCCAATACAGACTATTCCGGATGGCTATCAATTCTGTCGAGAGGACTGATAAGTGACCGTCAAGGGTAAAACTGGAACATGCGTCTCTATTATCCACAAAGAAACTAGCCCCACACCCTGATGAGGTTTTCGAACCATCAGTATATATTCTGATGCTCTCCGCGTATTGGTCGTGTATGAATTCTTCGGTGATATATTTCGCAAGATCGGGATGGTCATCTTTCGATATTAACTTAGCCAGGCGTAAGTCAACGCCTGTCTTCGGCCGTGACCATTGTGGCAACGGAACTGTTTGTAGGTTTGGACGATAGGGCCTTCGAGCATATCCGGTCCCGTCACCATGTTGAAGGTTCGGAATGAGTGTTTGTCCGGAAATATTTCATGCCACGAGCCGGTTATCAACTCCTGTGAGGCTGATTCACATTTGCCACTATCCTAGACCGCGAGTTTAGGCAAAGTTGCAAGTGACGCAACAATGGGAGGCTCCACACTCGAAAGTGGCAATGCATGCAAGAGCGTGCTCTTCATTGCTCCGCAGCAAATGCGAAGTGCAGTATTCTGAATTTTCTGTATTTCATCAATTACGTATTTTTGGGAAAGCAGGTATGCTTCGGAACCATATTCCATCATTGATCTTATGATGGATCTGCATAGCGTCAATACACTCGATTTTGATGCCCCCCAAGGTGTGGTGCCAGAGTGCGAAGGTGGTGCCAATGGTGCGAATGAAAATCTTGAATGACTGTTAATTTTTCTGACGTGTAATAATTCAAATAAACCTAATAGGAAATTCAAGAGCAGTGAAAACTGTTGTATTTGACACGGAATTGTAAAAACTTGTTTAACTTACGACGCGCCACTAATTAGATTATAATCGTGTCTTACAAGTCGTAGTAAATTAATATTTTCGCCATATGATTATTACGTAGCCAAAAGCTTGGTTTGGAAGCTGATGTAGTAGCAGGCATACGGTATCTCAGCCCGTCTGAGCCTGTGACAGGCTGGAAAAATTACGTCAACTCGACTTTCTGCTTTCTTTCGCTGAACAGTCTTCATATTTTCGTAACAACTGTTCGATTAGCCCGAGGCACGAGGATAGTAGTAAACACCATTATTTCAGACTCATAGTTGCAAGTTACTGTAACGGAAATTTTTACCCCTTCAAAGTTTGTTGAAGTATGGGCCGCAAAAGGGAATAATATCGGGTCTACTCGGTGCCAAAGATATCAGTTAATACAGGGGTGGGCAAACTACGGCCCGCAGGCCGCATGCGGCCCGCAACACCGTTCTGTGCGGCCCCCGAGAGTCTAAAGAAACTTTTTAAAAATATTAATGAAATGCGTACTAAAAATCGAATTAATGCAGGGACTTGATTAACTTTTTCTCAGTATATTTCACCATGATAATTCTAAGACAGTGATTCTCAAACTGGTGACTGTCACCCTCCCCCCCTTGGGGGCGTGAAAGCATCTGAAGGGGGCGCGAAGCTGAGCTCAACTGAAAAAATCTTTCGCGCTAGGCGTGATTTTCATCCAATGCATACTTATTGCTCTGTATTTAGTCTGAATTGCATATTTAATAAAGCTCTCATGCACAGTCGTAACCTTCCATGCCAACAGACTACCCGTTAGGTTTGCTAGTATCCTGGTTGCATTTTGTGATATGACGACATGGGGGCGCGCAATCTTTCACCATCGTACTGGTGGGGTGGGGTGAAGGGCTTGTCTTAAAAAGTTTGAGAGCCACCGATCTAAGGTAAATACTTGATATCAAAGCGGGATAGCTGCAACGAGATTGACATAATTTGGATCACGAGGGGGATTTCAAATTGGCCACTCCATTTTTAATTATTTCAGTGATGTGCTTATAAAACGATTCGGGCGTGTCTTTGGTAGATTCGTTGTCTGTATGCGTAGAATTGGGGTATTTATATTTTATTTACACATAGTAGAAGCGTGTTTGAAGCTGACATGGTTATAAACTTATAATGCTGTCAGCATTGTGTGTCCTGGAACTGAACCGAAAGTGAAATCAGTAAATCTATGAGCAGATCACTGCTGACAGATTTAAATTTCAATCCTGTTCTTAGAATCGGGCCAACCGTCTTTCATCTCTATAGTTTTGACAAATTGGTTATTGAGGTCCGCCAGCGTATGAAATCTCGCCACTATATGTTTCTGACGATTGTACGATATCATCAAAGCATTGTTTGGCTTGTTTTATATAAGCACATATATTATTTCCAAGTCGTCGCTATATAATCAAATATCAATATTTCGTTTTGGTTTATAATCCCAATTTTATATAGTGCGGCCCACGAATGGATTCAGATGTTGAATGCGGCCCGCGAGCTCAAAAGTTTGCCCACCCCTGAGTTAATATGTATGTAATGTTTGTTAAATTCATTGCAAAAAATCCTGCGATAGTTTTTACCTATCCAAAGTCACTGTGTTGGGTACTGTAGCCAATAAGCGAGACACGCAGAAAGTATCATTCATGATGATATTTGCCTGACTGGTTCTCTGGACGACATGTTCGAAGACCGTTGGGACAAACTAGTGTAGGTAGGGATGAGCAACGAACGAGTTCAAGCCTATGAGACTCATTCATTTCGAGGCCAACCACTTCTGCGTCGGGGCACATGAAGACGTAAAGTTTTGGCCCACATTCCGCTGATAAATATACAGACAGCCACGAATTCTTGGCTAGAACATGATCAATGCTGTATGGTCAAACTTTTCGATATGGATATGCTCCGTTGTGGGCACGGAATAGTATAGTTTTTGCAATCTGAGTAGACATTAGTTACGGTAGTACAACTGCTACACACAGGAATTTAATTCACCATGATTTGAAATCGCTTGCGTCATACATGTTTTGTAGAGCTGTGTTGTGTATAGACTTGTGGTGTGCGCGTTCTGTATGTCATACATGACCGTAAAATCGCAGCATACAACTGTGATATTAAAAAATGAATTCATTTACATGGGGAGGCTCGGGTCGCTAGTTGCTATGAAAACTTAGATTTTCGAGGTAGTCTAAAAAGCTGATTTATCGAATGAAACTGTTATGAATTCTCAAGTGAGATTAGGCTAAAGAGCAGAACATTCTGTATCGTGAGATTATTTGCTCTTTTCATTTACTCGCGAGAAAGAAAATGGGAAATGGAAAAAAACATAGCACAGTTTGGAGCCATGCATTATGGGGTAGCCAGTAGGGATTGTGTGAACCTCTGAAAGGTTAAGGTTCGTGTGAATGCGAACCTTTTAAAAAGGTTCACGTCCCGTGACGTCATATTGCTAATTCAAACCAACCAATTTCAGTGATGTTATAGCCCGGAGGTATCAAACACGCAGCCCGCGGACCGCATGCAGCCCGTCAGAGCATTTTGTGCGGCCCGCGACGACATTTTCGATTTCTAATACTTTGACAATGTATAGGCCTAATTGTCGAATATATCTTTTCAGGTTATAAAGTCAAAATTCCCTCTTAAATTGCCCCGAAAGACTGAAACTATTCATCAAACTTCACTATCACATCAATTGCAAATGCTACCATGCAGTGGAAGGTTCACTATTTCGCCACATTTCCAGTTCAAGAAGACAAAACCTGACCCTTAAACCATTCCTGACTGAAATTTGAGAGTTGGACTTGGACGCGACCTTTCTTGGACTTACTCAGACTCGGGCTAACTCGATGGCAAAATGAAAATGACTCGAGTGGACTCGGAGTGACTCGGAATGCCGTGAATTTGTTAGAACCATGGACGCAACAAACTAATCGCGTATCAGGGGAATAGTAATAGATCAGAAGGTCGCACCTAGGTATTTCTTTAACTAAGCAAGTAGTTTTGGTAAACACTGGCAATCGGTCAGTTACATCTTTGGTTGCTAAACCATGTTATTAAGGGCACTTACAAGTACCGAGTACCGTAGTTGTACGCTCCAACGATGTAACAACAATGGCCCGTTCGGCGTCCCGACATTTCAATCACTAGGACACATTCATTAATATATTTATATTATATTTATATTTGTTTCTGCTCCTATATTTGAAGATATTTGGCCACGAGATTATTAGCCTACTTATCAGAAGTATACCAGAATCCTGGATTGGAATTACAATGCCCAACCTAAAAATGTTTTGATATCAAATCAGTCTCTATTATCAATCTGTTAAATTCAAAATATTCATAGTAGCTGCAAAATTATAACCTGTTAGCTTTTATGATGGCATCATACATTTGTCCGCCCATATTGTGGCTATATCTTATAATCAAGTATATATATATCAAGTACAACAACAATTCTATTCAAATAGTTATAAATGTGACGATTCTTTTCGTGCCACGCTTGAATTTATACAAGAGTAAATCACATTTGACGATACTGTCAGTCTGTTGGATCGGCTCACTTTCAATAGAACGATTCATTCCCGCCAAATAAGGCCTACTTGAAAAGATATAGAATATCCCTATAAATGCTGCGGCCCGCGGCGTCGTCAAAACTGGAAAACTGGCCCGCGAGCACATTTGTGTTTGAGACCTCTGTTATAGCCTATATTAATGTACCGTACCTACACGATACCTAAAGCGACGACTCGAGCCACATAATGCCACAATGCTGACGTTTTAAACTTAGCCCAGTATATCAATTGGGGCAATCAAATGATAATTATTCCTATAAAATAAATATCTTCCGTCGCTTTGCCAAAAATTTCAATGAGAGATTGATGAGCTTTCGCCATAACGGCCTAGTCCAGACCTGACAATGTATTCGGCGTCTGAGTATTGCTATATGTTGATACTGAGTAGACATTAAAACGGGTTTCTATACTTGCTACCGATACTACCCCATTCACAAGTTATACAGCAGCAGCCAACACCCCAATTCAACGGATTACGTTTTTCTGATATAATAAACATATGAAATCTAGATTGACCCCGTTCGACTGCCAGACAACGATATCAATTTCATTGATTGGTTGAATAAGCATCATTAGCTAACTACCTACATGTAGTGATTGCGGGTCAAGCTGACAGCAGACAGTCACTAAATATACGAGCAAACTTTTTTAACAAAGAAAGTAATTTTTTTAGATTGTCAAGGTGCATGCTCGTTTCAAAGTGTTGATACTTATGCTGCCAGCGCCTTGCATATTGTGGCCCGCAGTTGAAATGTAATAAATTCAAGCTAAAAGTGTTATAATGAAGTGAAAATTGTAATATATGAAATAAGTTCACAGTGCAGAACCTACCAAGGTTCCTTTGTGAACGTGAACCTCTAGAACAGCGGTTCTCAACCTTTTTTGACACGCGCCCCCCTTGGCGATGGTCAAAAACATCGCGCCCCCTGACCCCCCCCCCCTTGCATTTATCGTCATGTCAAAAAGAGCACTTCATCTAATACAGAGGTGGACAAACTTCTTGCTAATCATGGCCGCATTTCGATTACTTATGTAGCCTAAGGCCGCATTCCAGGGCATAGCCGCAATGAACGATCTGGACGCAAAATACCTATATAAAACTGTCCATATCCATTCCCGGTGAACTCCGGGGTTCTATACCAATACCGAGAAAACCATTACCGAGAACGGACATTACCGAGAACGCTATTACCGAGAATGGACATTACAGAGAATGGACACCACAGAGAATGGACATTACCGAGAATTGACACCACAGAGAATGGACACAACCGAGAATTGACACCACAGAGAATGGACATTACCGAGAGTTGACACCACCGAGAACGGACATTACCGAGAATTGACACCACAGAGAATGGACATTACCGAGAATTGACACCACCGAGAATGGACATTACCGAGAATTGACACTACAGAGAATGGACATTACCGAGAATTGACACCACCGAGAATGGACATTACCGAGAATTGGCACCACCGAGAATGGACATTACCGAGAATTGACACAACAGAGAATGGACATTACCGATAATTGACACCACCGAGAATGGACATTACCGAGAATGGACACCACCGAGAATGGTCATTACCGAGAATATGGACAATACCGAGAACGGACATTACCGAGAATGGACACTACCGAGAATGGACATTACCGAGAATTGCCAATGTCGAGAATCTAACTTACTGAGACGAACGTTGTAGGGAAAATTATACCTGAGAATTGATACCGAATGTGGCGACGCCATGATGCACATACACGCGATCTGTACTTACATATGCATGACATGCCTGCATGACTGCATGCATAAATTGTACACGTGAACTTATAGTCCTAAAGCATGTGATCATCGATCAATAGGGTTGGTTTTAAAGCGGTTTTACAATATCAGCTGATTGTCTACAATGTTTCCGATTCGTGTACCAACCATGACATACGAATTAGCCTACTTCGCTTCACTGATACGGAAATCTGTAGCATCCAGCTGTCATGAATATCTCAAAAGAGTGTAATATGGTTGAAATCTAGAAGGCATCAACTCTCACAGAGCTCGCAAAGGGAGTAACAAATATGCTGGCAAATCATGGTCTACATTTTTCATTTGCGGCATGGGCCTACTCATTTTCAGTAGACGGTTAGACATTCTACACATTGGTCAACATATATGTTTAGGCTGACGCGATAATTCATATGTTTAGGCTGACGCGATAATTCGGGAATAGAGTGTATCAAGTAGACAAGAATTAATATTGGTAGCAGATGATTACTATGGAGAAAGTGCGTATTCAATCAGTAGTGACCGTCACGAAAATCTGGCTCACGATGTATTGTAAGAGAACGTGTCTTGTGGTGATTTTGGGCGCAAACACAATTTAATGTAGGGCGAAGATAATAAAGCTGGGTTGATTAAAAAGTCTATTATCGCGTTCATCAGGATTTAACAACACAAGATAAAGAAACTTCGTTGATCGCTGCGTATACAATTGATCGAGTTACATTTTTCATCTAAAGCAGTTAGCAAACCTAGACAAACTGTACACTGCGTAATATTCCTACGCAGAAATATATTCGATTATGAACGTGACGATTGTGATTCCTAGGTAATGGCTTCGCTCAACAATCGGACAATCAACGAATTATGCACTTACCTTTGTAATGCAATATATCATATCTATATTCAATGATACGCTGCGTCGCTATACCGTACTAATTGGACCCGAATTTCATTTCGCGATGATGATAATTCTACCTGTTACAATCGCAGAATAGTTTGTCAGTAGGCTGCCGTTTTACTCAGCAACCTGACAACTGACAGCCAACCATTACGCTATCTTGCATGTAGTCACGCTATATTTCCTTGTCGCTCCTTTCCTACTGTTTTAAAGCTTCTACGGCTAGCAAAAACAAGAGACTGAGAAGTTCTGAATTTACTGTAAGCCCAGAAACTCCAAAATTATAAGCAATCATGTTCCAGGTTATTTGCATTTTATTACTTGTCTGTGGCATGCTAAAATGAAACATCCAGAGGATAAATAGGTACAGCGGTGATCACCAACACAGACTTGGCGTTTCTTCGTCAGAAAGGATGCTAAATATGTGGTGATCGCTATTATCTATTTATTCACTTAGATTGTATGCCACTCTTGACAGAAAATCTGTAGTCATGTCGGTTGACCACGCTGGATCACAAAGCCGCTTCAATATCGCTAATGTCGACGTATTTTTTCTTTCTTTTAGGCGTTGCCTGGCCTGTGGAAGTTTGTAACAGCTGCACTCGATTTTGCATGACATCCATCCTTCAAAAATATATGTATATTCAAGTTGAAACCAAGTACACATATACATCTTCTATTATTTATACTCACTTGATACACTCTAAAAATTTCCAAATGGTTACGTGACATCCCCCAACTGGAACGCGGAAGCCGTGATGCCAGCCTTCAACAGAAATGTTGGTTCGGCGCATGCCACCGATGGTACATTGTCGCACATTCCAAATGCTGGGTGGGAACAGCGGCCGCCTATTACTGCGTTGTTGATCATTCGTGATACCTAAGGCAGAAACAATAATGAGTTAAATACTTCATATATTCGCGAAGCAGATCCGTACTATCAATGTTTGATATAATGTGATAATGAAAAGACGTTATTCATGGACAATTCGCAAAAGTGTCATCAATCTTCAGGGGTGAATCAAAAGGGGGAGAGGTGTGCTTTTTTGCAATCAGGCAATGTTTTAAATTGTAGTAGATTAATCGGGTTAAATCTATGTACGTTAGTACGTACAAATGCCAGTTCGCGTTTACGTCTCTACACGCATAAACATATGCCAGTTAAGTTATATATTAAAATATAGAGTTAGATGGATTATTTTATTCAATTCAGTAGGCTGATATGTGAATAATGACTTGGTCACAAAGCGGCGAAAGCGAATCGCAAACAAATTTCGGCGCCGCTATTGATGACTTGTGCGAATCGATTAGTCTTGTTGGTATATAAACGCATCGCAGACATAATCTAGTCTGACGGGTGATAATTATAAAGATTTAGGTGGTTAAGATAGAACAACAAGGTCGTGAAGATACAATAATAACAATATGAACATCGTTAGAGTAGTCTTCGACTCTACCCCATAGTTTTAGACATCTCAACACACCAAAAATGCTATACTATCTTACACTGATTCAAACCTGATGATGCAATACAAAATATTCCAGATCAGCAAGAATTTCAATGTGGCCAATCCAATCCGCAACAGTAAAAAAGATTGCATCTGTTAATATAGCCTACCTATATATGTATCCCAGAAATAATTAGCCAAACCCCCGAAAACGGTTGATCACTACTCTTTATGCATTCGGTTCACAAACGGTATTGCGCGATTCACGAACGAGCCGAAATAGCAAACAGGAAACTCAAAATTATTAGTGAATTTGTTGGAACGTGTTTCGCGGTCTCGAAAAATTGTCTCGCGGACCGCAGTTTGAGCACCACTGGTCTGGCTAGACGTGAATACATTTCCCATAAAACGATAATTAAATAACATCATACCTTTGAACCATTTCTTTTGCCTCTACTAGGCCAAACGTAGCACAGTGATTGTGTTCTTGAGATTGCTTCAGAACGATTGGTGGCTCTGATCCTTCAAGGACTTTCAATGAACACCGACATTTTTTTCTGTCATAATGCGTGCATATCCAGTACGCGAAGTACCATTCGAAACTTTCATTCTCCTAAATACGAACTCGCCAACAGCGATTAACTTATTTCCTCAAGTCGAAGTAATGTATTTTGCTAACACATTAGGTCCTGATTGTTCTGCCATTTCGTCGTCCACCTCTCTTAGCTAACCAACACCTGTCATGACTTTTAGTCGTAAAGCATGTGATTTACCGATACGGTTGGTTTTAAATCAGCTGATTGTCTCGAACACTCCACATTGGTGTGGTGATGATTCCAACTACGGCATAACATTGAATAATTTCGCTTCACTGGCGCACAAATCTGTAACAACCTGCTGTGATTCTAATCTTAAAAGAGCATAATATGATTAGGAGCCACTAAAGAAACTATGGTTCGATAAGGAATTCCGTCGCTTCTCTGGCATGGATACCTCTAATAACCCATCAACCTGCTGTGATTCGTAGGCCTATCTCAATTCGTTTTATCTGCTTGAAAGCGAAAAGGCAAACTATGACATAATAGTTTTCTTCAAAGGAACGGATATCTGTAATACTAGCGGAACTCATCGAGCTGCTGTGATTGGTATGAAGCAAGAAGGCATCAATTCTTTCAAATCTCGAAAAGGGGATAAACAAGTATCTAGGCGGATCATGGCCTACATTTTCGGTTGATGCAGCTTAGCCATTTTCAGTAAACGGTTGGCTTTAGGCTACTAGTAATATCCTCTCAATAATGTTTACTTTGCCCGACTTAGAAAGCCTTATAAGGCTATTCTGCACCTTCCCCTTCCAGCAGCACATTGTTATTATTAATTGTTAATTGTTGAGAAGGAAACAATGCGACGCTTATCACTTTATCGGTGGCAGAAAGTAGTACGAGACATTTTACAGTAAACGGGTTAGATTACCACATTTCTGTCCAGTCTCATATGTGCACAATGCCTATAATGCACGCATGTTATGCACATTGCACATTGAACAAACACAAATCGTATGTACATCACTCTCTAATTTTTCACGAGGCTGCGCGCACTCCCCAACTCACTGCGCGGTCCCTTGGACAACAGCGCGTAACAACTATAAATAACATTGATCCCAACGTCCTGATATTAGGTATTTTCTGGTTTAGATTTCACGACATTCTTCATATTCGGAAATATACATTCTCGGTAATGGCCATTCTCGGTGGTGTCCATTCTCTGTAATGTCCATTCTCGCTATTGTCCATATTCTCGGTAATGACCATTCTCGGTGGTGTCCATTCTCGGTAATTCCATTCTCTGTGGTGTCAATATTCTCGGTAATGTCCATTCTCTGTAGTGTCCATTCTCGGTGGTGTTCATCCTCGGTAACGCCTATTCTCGGTAATGTCCATTCTCGGTAATGTCCATTCTCGGTAATGTCCATTCTCTGTGGACTATTCTACTTTTCACAACGGCCTATTGCACCCACCGAAATCGCGAGTGGCAATGCTATGAATAGTTCCTGGGAGTGCATATTGCCGCGCGGAGCGCGAACATTTTTCAGAACCGCGAATGAATTGTTATTTCTTGACGATTCCCATTCCGGCACAGATTAAGACGGGCGCTACTGCATTAAAATCGAAAAAACCTTATTTCCCAAGACATACGGCATAAGATATTTGTGTCAGCTCTCAAATACGATTTCTGCCAGCATGCAGTATTCACTCGCGACAAATGCGCTGTATTTTTGATGGGAGTGCAGAACATATTTCAAGACCAGGCCATCCAAGCACTAGAATAGACGGACTTGCACAAACCCCAACAGTTTGTTTGGCAGTGAACGGTTTTAGTGAAATAGTTGAAATCAAAATGAGCGAGAAAAGTTGCCTTTTTAATGAGACGCTGGATGGCTTAGTTTGTGCGAATGAAATTTATTTTTTCAAAAAAAGTGCGAACTGAGCTCAAAAGGGTTGAAAAGCACCGATCTAGGCTACATCGAAGATCTCTTGGTATAAACTAAATAACTCACGGATCGGTTAATTTGTTTCGTCGGCGCTATTTTTATTCTATACATAGTTTCACACAAAGTTCTCTTCGGCGTTTCATCAAATATTTTCAACGTTTCAGGTGCAGGTAGTTGATTTGTGTGGAAACGAAATCTCAGCGGCAGAACTAAGATCACTTCTTGGACATCATCGGATTGAATCGCTATCTGGAAAATTGGATTGGAAAGTAAGTTTGATTCTATGATTTAGATGTGTACTAACAAGTATAGGTAAGGTATGCTGCAACTTGTGACGCTACAGTCGATCGTGATCGGTGACGTCATAGTATCATGAGAACGCATTCTCAAAGGGGACTCGAAACAAGTCAAGTCACTAGTTTTTGGAGGTGACTCGAGTCGAGTCAAGTCGAGTCAAGTCGAGTCAAGTCGAGTCAGGTCGAGTCAAGTCGAGTCAAGTCGAGAGTAGTAGTTACGATCGCTCGCGATTCGTAATGGGGTTCTTATGGGTGCACCCGACCGGTGCCGCGAAAACTCGTCCTGAACCGGTGACCCTTTCAGACCCCCCTTCCACCCGACCGGTGCCTGGGTTGGTATAGGCATCTCTCGACCGGTAACCCTTTTCGGTATAGGGATCACTCAACCGGTGCCTCGAAACTCGTCTTGAACCGGTAACCCTTTTCGGTATAGGGATCACTCAACCGGTGCCTCGAAACTCGTCTTGAACCGGTAACCCTTTTCGGTATAGGGATCACTCAACCGGTGCCTCGAAACTCGTGTTGAACCGGTGACCCTTTTCGGTATAGGGATCACTCAACCGGTGTAGTAGTGGTAATTCGTACTTTCGGGTATATGCATCTCTCGACCGGTGTTGAATATGTATCTTGTATGGTAAATAGTGACGTGATTGACTCTTAGTTAATGTGTATACCTCAAATTATTATATATGTCCGATTCGAGTTAATCCCAACGTTTGCGGTGAATGCGACTTCGATATATCGTTATTCTTATGGGCGCGGCGATGATTGGTACTTTCGTTGATAGAATGCTAGCGGCATGTCGTACTTTCACCGAAAAGGGTGTGAAATAGTTTGCTAAATCTAGGAATCAGTCGCTTGGTAATTAGTTTACCACGGAGCCGGCGTAGACGGCGATTCCAATACCCACAATAGCCGCGTTCACATATTAACACTCCAAATAGGTGTGAAATAGTTTGCAAACCCTGCGATCGCTGACAAGATAATGTCTCAGACATACGCGACTTGATGTTACAGGCATATCGATCGCTCACGCGGTGAAATTTTCGTAAGCAGTTTGTCACAGAACTTGATTTCACTCGTAAAGATTTAATAAGTAACGAATAACAGACCGCCAGTGTCAGTGCCAGTGTCGGAGTATTTGGTTGTATTAAAGGCTATATAGAGTACGCCTACAACCAATGAACGAACGAATAAAGCTGCAACGACGACGACAACGACCGCCGACTGACCGCCGACCGACCGCCGACCGCTGCCAGCTGCCGCCGACCGCCGACCACCGCCGATCCGCCGCCAGCTACTGCCTACTGCCGACCGCCGACCACCTCCGCCAGCTACTACCTGCCGCCGACCGCCGACCGCCGCCAGCTGCTGCCTGCCGCCGACCGCCGACCACCAGCGGCCGCCGCCAGCTGCTGCCTGCCGCCGACCACCGCCGACCGCTGCCAGCTACTACCTGCCGCCGACCGCCGCCAGCTACAGCCTGCCGCCGACTGCCGACTGATCGTTGCAAACCGCTACCAAACTCAAAAAGGAACCGACGGTTTTGGAGTATACTCCAAACCAAAGTCCTAAAGACAAACAAAGAACCGCGAAGAGGACGCTATATGTCATACCAAACAGTAAGACTCAGCCTTTCTACAAACTACTCTTTACTGTTAAATACCTCGGAACTAGCCTTAACCTATAGACAAGGGGACAAGACCTCCTCTTACGCGCGCATCCTGCGGACAAGAACTCCGCAGGCAAATCTACTTCTCGCGGACTGACACTCCGCAGAAGACTGTCACTTCACCCAAGCGGACTGACAACCCGCAGAAACAAATATGGCATATTCAAATAACGACAGACCAAGATCTCTCGATGCAAACGTCCCACAAGGGATCGTCACATCTGGAATTTACAACGCCATAATGGACTTCGAAGCCCTCAAACACCTAATAGGAAACATAGAATCAATTTATCAAATCGGAGCAACTACATATAACATTACAATATTCGACACACCAGAAATGCAAAAAAATTAAAGAGGAAATCATACATGCAACCAGGAATGGGATACCAACAACGCACGGACCAATTGAAATCGAAAGTGCACAAGAACCGTACAAAACGATAAACATTCGAGCGGTCCCCACAGAGACGACAGACAACGAAATAAAACAAGAATTGGAAAAACGCAACTGCGGAACTGTAATCAAGATAATCAGAATAATGCACAGAGGAACAAAGGTCCATAACGGGTACCGACGAGTGCTCATAAAAAAATATAAACAAGGAAAACTGCCACCCTTCCTACATTTCAGAAGCCTTACATGCAAGGTATTTCTTCCACCCGAGGAATATACCCCAGTATGCAACCACTGCCTGCAAAGTGGACACACTGCCAGGCAATGCCAACAAGACGACACTGTCTGCCTGGAGTGTAGACAACCAGGACACCGACGGATAAACTGTCCCGTCCTAAAAGAGAAATACCCAACCCCTCAGGAGGTTGCTGAAAACACTCAACAAAATAACGAACTAAATGAAGAAACCAACGAACAAAACGAAGAAAATACCATGCAAATTGAAGAAAATAATGAAATAGACGAAAAAATAAACGCAACTGAAAAAACTCCAGAAGGAGAAGTAGAAGCAAATGAACAACCAGAGGAAAATACGGAAGAAATCCTCCCCGAACTCACCGAAAGCTCTTCTGACGAAAACTCTTCTGAAGAAAGCTCTTCTGACGAATCTGAAAACAAAACCGACCTCTTCGACCTATCAAATGACAAAAGACCCTCCCTCACAGAGGGAATTGATAGATCCCCAAAGGAGAAGACGTCATCCCAAATAATAGATCAAACCCAGGAAGAAAACCATGACTCACTGGAACTCCCCCCCCTAGCCCCTCCCAGGAATAAACAAAGCAGACAACGGGCCCAAGGCGTCTCAAACGCCCTCAAAGATGACACAGAACACTACATCGAACCACTCGAAAACTTGACGCTCAGCCCTATAACAGCAAGGCAGAAAAATAAGGAAAATGCACCAAAAAGACCCCACCACAGCAGTTCAGAAGAAGGAAAACCCGAGGAAAAACGACTAAACACCGAAAATAGCTGAAAAAATACGGAAAAAAACGAGAGAAAAACTGAAAAAAAAAAATCTTCCAACAATCCCTTTTAAAATGGAGAGCCAAATATCCAGCTATCCGGCAACCGCCGATGGAAAACATATTGGAGTATTTGGTTGCAAGAAGGTCTCCCAGATACCCACGAAGGATGACATAGAGATACCTAGCTGTCACCTCATTTCAATAAACGTAAATGGGATAAACCGGCACTGGGACGACTTTACCTTTTTTATCCTAAAGAACAAGGCAGATATTTACTGTATCCAGGAGGTACACAGGATGCCCGAACAGAAACTAATAAAATGGGCCCTGAGGAATGATTTCCTCATCTTCAAAAACTTCCGAACCAACGACGAGAAAGAATTCACCCCCCAAAAACAAAACTATTACCAGGGAACTGTAATCATCATTAAAAAAGATATAGCAGAAGATCACCACGTCCAGCATGAGGTCATCGTAGAAGATCGAGCACAAAGAATCAGAATCCTAACAAACACCCTCGAACTGGTTCTTTCCATAACAAACATATATGCACCACCAAATCAGGGAGCTCAGGAAACCTTCTATGGAAATCTAACGCCTCAGCTGAAAGAGGACAGTGTCAGAACCATCATTGCAGGAGACTTCAACATTATAACAAATAAATTAGACAGTGAGAAACAAACAATGCCCAAAAGAATGGCGGCCACAAAAATATGGAAGCAATTCACGGATGAACAAAACCTGATCGATATATACAGATGGAGGAATCCACACAAGAAAATCTAGAATTGCGGACGAGCATTGTCATAAATCCTACGTTTACTCTGCCCGTGCCTACTTTGTGTCATTATATATTCAATCATTGTAGTAAAGGACAGTGTTTGATTTATACCGGCGTTACCGACCGTCAAGATTAGACAGGGTTCTGCGCCTATAGTCGCCACACGAACATTTCGCGTGCCGCGCAGAAACAATTTATAACAGCTACAATTTACAACGCTTGCTTCGATTACAAAAGCAAGTCAAAGTAATCCAATCCGTATTATGCAACGGAGATTTGGTTTGTTTCATCGTTAGAGTGCTTTCGATTGCACCAATTCAGCAATCACCATTAACTGCCCTGATCTTTGAAGACAAACGATTAGTATCAGAATGCCGCTGCAACACTCTCCGACCGACGAGAAAGTTCGATTAGCTCCTTCGTTCAAGACTGTCGCCAAGATAACCGTTGAAGGGATGCGTTTAGAACTTGCTGCTCTCGAATTGCCAATCACTGCGGGAACAAGGCCGCGCTATCAAAAAGACTGAAGAAAGCTCTTGAGTGTAAGCCCGACAATTTGGAGACATCTAGCCAGATTCACCGGTGCTAGATCAATCCGCGGCTTCGCCCGATCCATTTTCACTTCAGACCGAGAAGCCCAACGACCTTATGATGATGTTTACACCGATGAAACAACATCAAAAAGCCGCTGAGAGAAGATTCCTTCTTCAGATTGAAGCGATGCGTCAGGAGGCGAAGGAAGAGGGACACAATTTACCTCAGTTCTTCACCGACGTACGCAAGGATCGAGGCAGAGAAATCCAATTCTAGCGGGGACTCGAATCTGCCCAGAGTCATTGGTAAGCGATTTAAGCGAATGAATAAAGATCTTCTGGAACTATTGCAGGCACTCGAACTCGAGTACACGACTTCCCACTCGGTCGAAGAAATTGAAGTGTACGTGAAATCAGCCGAGATGTCCATGACGGATTTGAAATCCTACGTAGATAGTAAAATTGATCTATTGGAAGATGGCGACTTGAAGACCGAGATTATTGACGGTTTGAAAGACGCTAGTCGAGTCTATTTAACTAACACTCCTCTAGCCAGGTCAAAGCTATCGAAATTGAAAGCGATTGACGAAGCTGACAGGACAGCTGGAAGTCTATCAAACGGTGTGAATCCGCCCTCGTTTTATGGCGACATACTTTGTTTCCCCGTCTTTCTGGGAGGCGTTTGAACGACTTGTTCATAACAACCCATCGGTCAGTAAATTTTACAAAATGACTTATTTGAAGGCTGCTATGAAGGGATCGGCGTCTGGTGTTCTGAACGGCTTTCCGTCTAATGCGACTAATTATGAGCCGGCGATTGTTGCGGTACTGCAACGATTCGGCAGGACGCAAGCAATTGTTCGCAGTCACATTAAAGATCTGCTTGAAGGGAACCGGGTAGATTTCGAACTCGACAAAGTGCGAGGTATGCTAGACCGGGCTAATGCTAAGAGGTCAATACTGACTGTAAATAATATCACCTGGAATCAAATGTTCACTCAGATATTGGAATCGCAGCTGCCTCAGAAATTACTCGAGGGCTGGATGCGTAAAATTAATTGAGTCCAACCAGGTAGCTTCATCCGATCTAATGTTCGAGTATATCTCCACAGAATTGGCGACTATGGATACTTTCAAGAAGTCCAGCTCCAAGCAATCGAAGAAGCAACCGAAGACGAAGCAGCAGACCTCCAGCACCGATAAGTATTGTTCCGCTCAGTCTTCTACGAGAGGATGAATAGATCCATTAAAGAACCTCTCAGAAAGATTCTGGGTAAGGCAAAATTGAACTTCACTGAACTCTACACGATTTTGACAGATCGAGTGTGCGATGAACCAGCGGCCTTTGACGTATCTCGGTTCCTATTCGGGAAATCCGCAAGCAATAACTCCGGCTCATTTAGCAATTGGTCGACCACTGCGGCAGCTACCGAATTTTCGGGCCAAATCCAGTGTCAACGTCTCGAAGCGATTTCGCTATCTTCAAACGATGTTGCGTCATTTCTGGTCGAGATGGTCGAAGGAATATATCCCGACGTTGATCAGAAGAAAGAAATGGGTTTTCGAACATTCTGTTCCAAACGTCAGAGACGTTTGTTTAATTGCAGACGACGGATACGCGCGCTCGAAATGGAAGGTCGGCAGAATCGTGACGGAATTTAAAAGCAAAGATGGCCTCGTGAGAACGTTCAAATTGAAAACGGCCCGCGGATTTCTTACGAGACCCATTCAAAAACTCCACTTACTGGAGAGAGACTATTCGGTTGACTGTGACCCGTCAAAGGGGGGTGGATGTTAGCGCGTGCGTACGGCATTACCTTGTTTCTTGTGCATTTCTATTTAATTACTGATCGGTATAATCATCATCATCACTCGCGTTTTTCTTTTCCTATATATTCAATTGGTAGAACTGTTTTGTGGGTTACTTTGTAAGGACGGTTGGAAAAATTGCGGACAAGCATTGTTATAAATCCTACGTTTACTCTGCCCTTGCCTACTTTCTGTCATTTATATATTCAATCATTGTAGTAAAGGACTGTGATTTATACCGGCGTTACCGACCGTCAAGATTAGACAGGCTTCTGCGCCTTTTGTCGCCACACGAACATTTCGCGTGCCGCGCAGAAACACCGTTTACTTAATGACTTGAAATTGACTCGTATATTTTGCCCCTAGTCACGAGTCAATCCACTAAGCGCAGCGTCAAGTCAAGTCATTTTTTTCAAAGTGACTCGAGTCAAGTGAAGCCATATGAAAGAGTTGACTTGAGTCCGACTTGATTCTTCCATGAAGTAGTTCTGATTTTCATGTTCTCAATAGCAAACTATCCAATTTCGCGCTCCAATTAAAAAGATGAAAATCACTCATGAATTAGTGGAAATGCAAAAGTACCTTTTGCGGTGCTTATAATTTCATAAAAGATAAACTAGATTCACCAACATGACTCACTAAAGTCGTGATTTTTCTCCCGTTTGAACCAATGCCCTTCTTACCTCGTATAAACGAGTGTTTACGGATATACCGGCGCCAGTAAAATCAGTGAGCCGTGTCGATGACGTATAGCACATGACGATCACTGATGCTCTAGTCCAGTGCTCTTCAACCTTTTTCGTCGTGGTACACCCTTTTAACATTTTCTCAAAACTCGTACACCCCTGACCTTATAATACACCGATAACGCAGAAATCCGCATTTTGATTACATATACAATACGTCCGGATTCCAGCGGGGAGTCGCCATGGCCCATGGACGACAAATACTCATGAAATTTGATACCGGTACTGGGAACTTAACACCGCGGAGAGCCTTTGTGTCGTTCTGTGCCTTCACTTATTTCTTGAGATATGCCTTGCGTAAATTTTCTTATTGTAGAAGCAAAACATCCCAGCAGTCTCACCATATATAATTTATGTACCAAAATCGCGAGCATAAATGTCAAGAAAAGATACTATACGAATGTGTGCAATCGCGCGGAGCGCGAAAATTTTGCCCCTTGAATGGAATTCATCGAAAATGTTGGTAGTTTCACATAATATTGTCAAAACTTTATTCATTCTCAGGTCACATGATCAGATTAACCCGTAGAGCTGATGGAGGGTGTCTTCGAAAATATTGGACACAATATTAATGATGCATCTTCCGGTTTTTATTAATAACTTAGTTGCATGTTGTTATTTCTTGGCCTCTCACCAGGATTGTTTGTATTGTTATTGTTAGTATTTCTATTATACATGAATGACAGTGGCGATAATCACATGTTTAGAATTTGTGTGCCACGACAGTGCAATTCTTAAAGTTGAGTGTATTTGCTTTGGGCAATGAGGACGACTTTCGCTTGCACGCGCACTCCCACTCTTCATTCTCTCTCGCTAACGTGCTGTCACTTTCAGGACTCTTCTGCTGACTTTGGAGCTCGGCTCACTCTTCTTCTAGCCAAGCTTTTCAAGACGCTACGACGGCGATGAGGAGCCTAGATAAACCTCCGACATAGAAACATGGCTGAGCCGAGACTAGAACCAGCAACAATTGGTTGCATAATGACGGCCGCCAACACACGCAAATTCAAATATGTGTAGAAGGTCGCAAAATTACGGGTTTGCGGCTGAATGAGGCCGTACGTCCGCTGGTTGTGCACCCCTGGCCTAGCCGAAATAAAGATGAACATTTGAGCAAGGCTGCAACGTATAGTAAATGCTAAATACGAATCAGGGCTCGAGGTTACTGGACCACCATCTAACGCAGTGGTTCGCAAACTCAAAACCGGTCAATACAGAGAATGGACATAACCGAGAATGCAATACAGGCATGTTACGCATATGAACAGGTCGAGTGTGTGCATAACGTCGTTGCCACATTCGGTATCGATTCCCAGGTATAAATTTCTTGACAACGTGCGTTACATTAAGCTAGATTCTTCGCATTGGCCATTCTCGGTAATGTCCGTTCTCGGTAATGTCAATTCTCGGTAATGTCCGTTCTCGGTAATGTCCATCTCGATAATAGCATCCTCGGCAATAGTATGGAACCGTCGAAAAGGAAGTAATAAGTTCATTACCAAAGGTTAACTGATGAGAAACATTTGCTTATCAGGGGTGGGCAAACTTTTGAGCTCGCGGGCCGTATTCAACAGCTGAATCCATTCGCGGGCCGCACAATGTAAAATTGGGATTATAAACCAAAACGCATATTGGTATTTGATTGTATAATGAGGACATTGAGATAATATATATGCTTATTTAAAACAAATCAAATATGGTTTTTATGATATCGTACACTCGTCAGAAACAGTAGCGAGATTTCATAGGCTGGTCGACCTCAATAACCAATTCGTTAAAACTATGTAGAGATGAAAGTTGGTTGTCCCGACTCCCGATTCTTAGAACAGGATTGAAATTTAAATCTGTGAGCAGCGATCTTTTCATAGATATTCTAATTACACTTTTGGTTCAGTTCCAGGACACACAATGCTGACAGCATCATAATCATGTTAGCTTCAAACACGCTTCCACTATGTGTAGATATAATATAAATACTAGGGATGGTGTGAACCTCTGAAAGGTTCAGGTTCGTGTGAACGCGAACCTTTTTGAAAGGTTCTGTGTGAACACGAACGTGAACCTCGTGACGTCACGTGACGTGACGTGATATTGCTAATTCCAACCGTACATTTCAGTGAAGTGTTATATAAATGTACCACACGATATCTATAGCGACGACTCGCGCCATATTATGCCACAACGCTGAAGTACATACTGACATTTTAAACTTCGCCAAATATATCAACTGGAGCAATGAAATGATATAATAATCCCATAAAATCAACATCTTTCGTCGCTTTGCCAACAATTTCGACGAAGACTTGCAAGGTAATATAAGCTTACGCCTTAAACGGTCTAGGCTAGACCGAAATATGTATTCGGAGTCTGAGTATTGCTACATTGATATTTGCAGAGTGTAAAAAGGGTTTCCATACTTGCTACCGATATTATCCCATTACCATGTTATACAGGAGTAGCCAACACCCCAATCACATCGATTCGTTTTTGTATGATACAATAAACATATCAAATCAAGATGGTCCTCGTATGCCTGCCCCGTACGCCTGCGGGTCAAGCTCACAGCAGCGTCCCTAAACATTCACTTACGGAAACCCGACATTTCGAACAAACTTCTTGAACGAAGCAAGTTAACTTGTTGAGAGTGTAAAGGTGCGCCCTGCGCATATGCTCGTTTAGTATTGATTTTTTATGCCACCAGCGCCATGCATAGAGTGGCACGCAGTTGCAATGCAATGAATTTTAACCAAAAATGTTATAATGACGTGGAAAATTGTAATATACGAAAAAGGTTCACAGTGCAGAACCTACCAAGGTTCGTTTGTGAATGCGAACCTCTAAATTTCTGAGGTTCACACACAGAACGCGAACGTGAACCTCACGTTCACACCATCCCTAATAATAACCCTAATTCTATGCATAGGCCTACAGAGATCGAATCTACCTACGACACGCACGAATCATTTTTTATAAGCAAATCACTGAAATAATTGAAACTGAAGAGGCCAATCTGAAATCACGCTCGTCATCCGAATTATGTCAATCTCGTTTAGGATTTCTGTGATGTTTAGCAATTGAAACCTTTCAAACTGCGTGGGCCTTAAGATCTGTCTGTCGCGCCCGAAATTGAACATAAAAACTAATATTGGAACTATTTACCTTAGAACAGTGCTTATCAAACTTTTTAAGACACGCCCCCCTTATGATGGTGAACGATTTCGCGCCCCCTTATCGTCATATCACAAAACGCTGCGAAGATGCTAGCAAACCTAACGGATAGTTTGATGGCATGGAACGTTCCGACTGTGGTTGAGAGATATGAAATTCAGACTGAATACAGAACAATAATAATTATTTGATAGTAAATCGCGCGACGCGCGATTTTTTTTTTAGTTGAGATCAGCTTCGCACCCCCAGTTTGAGAACCAGTGCCTTAGAATTATCATGATGAAATATATTAAGAAAAATTTTAATTAAGTCCCTGCATGGATTTGGTTTTAGTACGCATTTTATCAATATTTCAAATATTTCTATTTCTAATTTCTTTAGACTCTCGCGGGCCGTAGTTTGCCCACCCCTGGCTTATAATATCACATTGTACGATATAACACATCCAGTCAATCTGTTTTGAAGCGTAAACTGGCGTTTCTATTGCTATGGCCATCGTATCATCGGTTCGTCATAATGTGGATCTGGTGCACCCCTGTACACCCAATCCGAGTGGTACACACTCCAAAAATTACGGTACACCCTGGGGTGTATGAAACACCCGGTTGAATAGCATTCCCCATTGCTCATTAACCTGTGCGTGAACCTGTACTAACGCATGCACCTGCCTTTGTGATAGCTAGCCATCGGCTCATTGTAATTCGGATCAGGTACACCCCTGTACACCCCATCCGAGTGGTACACCCTTTGAAAATCCTGGTACACCCTAGGGTGTACGAAAACCCCGGTTGAAGAGCACTGCTCTAGTCATCATCAGTGTATCTGTGATTTGACGTCACAATGTTTTGTGTATGATGAGTAAAATGTGTACAATATCAATTTTAACATCTGAACAATATTCAGGTTGCCAAGCTGAACATCGGAAGATGGCCTGTTGTATTGGAGAACAAAACAGATGTCATAAAGATAAGTGGAGATTATGTTGAAGGGCACTTCAACATTAAGGTTGGATATCAAGAAGATACAACTTTGATTACGAGTTTATAATAATGATTGGAATCGATCTGCGGCGATTTAACTGACTTTACTATTCACTAAGCTGTTAAGCAATACTGGGCATATAGGGCAATGGCTTGGTGGGGTAGTATAACCAGCTAATGAAATAATTATAGCGTTATGAAGACGCCATTGTTTCATTAAGAATAGTTAGCTAAATATGCTGCTAATTTCATAAGTAAAGTTATTTTCCCTGCTCAATCCTTAGATTTTTTTTGTCGGACTGTACTTTGATTTTCAGGCCATTCGGGATTTTAGATTACATCTATTTAAAATCGACCAGCCACCATTTCTAAATATTCTGAAACGTTTCACTGAAAACTTCTGTGGTGGGTGTGGGAACATTCAAGGTATATTCAGGACACAGTTCTGCTTCAATGAATATGAATCACTATTGTGGCAGTAAGCAGTCAGTGACACTATCAATATCTGATAAGACCCGTGAGAGGAGTGCGATTTGGAATCCATAATTTTATTCAATTCAAAAAACCCTTGATCAGACTTAAATCATTTCAAATATTTGCAGTACAATGAATTTGCAGTACAATGAAACGATGGTTTTAAGTTGAAGCGAATTCAAGCAATTCACTAATTCAAATCAGGAGTTGGTCAATGGCGAAGTACGTTTACTTTTTAGAATTAGTCACGTATTACCCTCTACTTTGTAGTACTTACTCAAATGAATCCAATTTTCCGCCACTCATCCTTTACTTTTACTTTGTCGTATTTTGTGACTAATTTACTTAATTCTATCTACAGTTTGTCAAGCAGAAGTATTATATACCTTACATTTAATAAGAGTGCGATAAAGATAGACCAAGACGAGAAAATCCAGGTGCTGTTTTGAGGATAATTCAGAACAGGGTGTCAAATATACGGCTCGCGGGGCGCATCTGGTCCGCCAGAAATTTATTCCAGCCTGCGAAACAATTTTGAGTTAATTCAAAAATGTTTGTATTATCAAGAACATTCCTGGCAAATGATGAAAGTTTTGTAAGAAGAACTCGCACTAAATAATCCCTCAAGGCAACACTGGGTAACAATATTAAAGGAAATTTTTCAATACTATTTTGATTTTGCACTTGTTTTAGGCTAGTGGATTACTGGGGGAGTCAGGAATACCGATTCACAACTCAAGTGAATGGCTAATGTCTATTGGTAGTTGAAAGGGGATCCTAAAGTGTGACATTGTCCAAAATGGCAACGTCTTGAGCGTGGTAACAATTCCACACTCACTTAGTCTTCGTGAATGATACAGAAATATTGAGAATAATACAGAAACATTGAAGTGTTCATGTTGCAATACCACGGGCACAAGTGAGATTGGATCATATGTGTGAGCTTTAAAATATTGTGTTTTCTTAGTAGTCAGACAATAAGAATGCACATTAGGGCTCTTAAAAATGACTTTTTTTCTCAAATCGCATTGGCTATTTGATAGAATTGTTAGGTTACCTAATTTAAGCCTACACACAAAATTTGGTTCAATTCCAGCAGGTAACCGCTTTGCTACAGGAGAAGAAAGTTTCTATTTAATATATAAAAATAAAAACCGAAAAATTTCAAAATTTTCTGTTCATCGCATGAAAGTGTTATGTTGTCTATAGAAACGATGTGTTCAATTCCAACCAGTAGAAACGAAGTTATTGCCGTCGAAAAATTTGGATTATGAATAAAATAGTATTTACGGTGACAAATTCTTCAATTATTTATTATAGTAGTGCTCACCGTAAATACTATTTTATTCAAATCGGAATCCACATGTTGCTTTTGCGTGGTTCATGTGCGCAACTCCGGTGTATCGTTTGACAAGCAATGTTTTGATAAGGCGATCTCATCGTCTTGCCTGCAGCGTGAAGAGTGACATTGCTCTTTCATGCTTAATCGTATCTCCGGAATTTCGTTGTTGGTATGAACTGCGATGTACCTGACAACAATTTTTCTACACAGGATTCGACGCTATCATTCCTCGGAATTGATACCGTAGCACTGGTGGGATTCTTTTGGATACTTTTCGATGCAATCAAATACTTTGAGCAACGACAACTGTTGGCAGATCTGAATGATTTGCGGAATACATCACAATGTAAATTGGAAAAGGTCAGTTTTGCATATGTTTATACTATCTATATAGCTTCAAATTCTATTAAAACTGGAACGTTGCATCATGGTTGACGATTGTGACAATTCGATATTCTTTTACTTTCAGCCGTACTTAGTCTGTTATTAGGTTATTAAGTAATCAATGTGTAAATATACGACGAAATAAGCAACAAAACTCTTTCCTATGTACGCTTTAATTACACTGGCCTACACGAATTTTGCGCCAGGACTTCCTTCGGTCAGTTATACCTAATTTCGCGCTGTGGCGAGATAGCGCAGTGGTAGGGCCCATATAGTCCGCAGCTGCAACACCAATGAGTTGCGATTTTGAGTCCGACCGAGGTCGACTTTACAATTCCTCTACCTGAATGTTCGAGATTCATTTAGGCTCCTCCTCGCCACGTCATCCGCGTAAGCGATGTCTTACACAAATGCTAGAAGTGAGCCATGCTACAAGTCGGCCGATACGGAATCAAACACAAGCAATATCGGCCTATGGTGTAAATCAGAGGTCTCAAACTCAAATGTGCTCGCGGGCCAATTTCCTATTTTTGATTGGGCCGCGGGCCGCAGCCCCATTAATAGGGTAATTCGATGTATTTCCAAGTAGGCCTTATTTGACGGGACCTTGCAGACTGACATTCCGCACGCATCGTAAAAGTTTTATTTAGTATTGTGAATTCACGCCTGGTTCGAAAAAACAACATTATTAGATATTTTAATAAAATTGTTGCTATACTTGGCATGGTTTGTCAAGTAAATTAGTTGTAGAGACCATGTGAGAGTGCAAATGCATCATGACATCGAAAAAGCTATCGCGGTATAATTTTGCAGCTAGCGGACATTTAGCGTGCCGCAATTATAGGTAGAATTTTAGAATTTCACAAAGATTGATCTGATATCGCGCATTGGAGCAGTGCAGATTAATCCGGGTCTCGGGTATACTCTGGATAACTAGGCTATTGATCAGCGTTAGATTTATTTTCGAATATTTGAACAGATCAATAACAACTTGAATATAATGATTACTGTGCCATGGCAATATAAATCTCCAATCGTCGAAGAATCCGTTTGTGATACAGCTGTGAAGCGTAGGCTACGACTACTTTATACTCGCCTCATTTAATTGGCGATAATAACATGGATGAAGATACCCAAGATGACACAGAGTGTAACCAAATATACATCAAGCGGGCAACATCATGCCAAGGGTTGCCATAGCGAACTGCTTAGATACATAAATAAGCTACGAAACGCAAGCTACGATCTTCTGATAAATTACTATTTTCCATACCAGTTTGATAGTTTGTTGCGTGACTGTACCAAGTCACGGCGTTCCGCGTCACAAAAGGCCTTCTCTGATTGTATCATCTCACGCGACTCAACTCGAGTCATTTTTATTTTATCACCCGTTGAGTCCGAGTTCGAGTAATTTTACAGAAGGTCGCGCCCTAGTCCAAATCACAATTTTCGGTACGAATCATCAACGGGTCGCGGGGAAGCGAGTGGCGTAGTGTGCAAAGCGACACCTTCACGACACCAATGGGTGTTGGTTCGAGCCTCGGCTCTACCCAGTTTTTATGTGTCGGAGGTATATCTGGGCTCCTCATCGCCGACCTCACTGCCATTGCAGTGACTTGAAAAGCCCATAAAGTACAGTAAGTCGAGCTTGAAAGTCGGCAGCCAAGATCCGATGAATGAATGAGTGTGGAAGAGAGAGAGAGACTGAATCGTGGTAGCAGGAGAAGTCGCCAAAAGAAGAAAAAATGCATTGAACTGTTGAATTGCCATTCTGCCATTGTCGTGGAGCACAAAGCCTCATAAGGCTATAAGCACCACTGTCTTATCTCATCAATACAATGCAATCAACGGGTCATGTTTAACCATCGTAAACAAGTAATGTCACGTATTAGGTAATCTTCCACTGCGTCGTAAATTTGAAAGTGATGTAATAGCGAAGTTCGATGAGCATTCTCTCGCTTCTGGAGTTGTTATAGAGAGAATTTCAAGTTATCAAATTAAAAAAAGAATTGTAGTTAAATATTGTCGAATGCTTCGAAATCCAAAATGCCGTCGCGTGTTTGAGACCTCTGGTGTAAATGATCAATGATCATAGTAGTCGAAACACACCATGAATACATCAAACAAACAAACGAGCGAAGCTAGAGGATCACTGGATTCAACTTCAACCAAAACTCACTCATTCTGTGCGAAAACAACCCAGGTTTGATGATAGATGATTTCAAAAAAACAATATCTGATCTGTTGCTGTTGTACGCTAACCGTCATGTCCCTAACGAATGCCAGAATGTGAATAATTTCTTAAAATGGAAAAAAAAATCTTACAGAATAAATCTGACGTGATAGAGAAATTCTGAGCACATAATCGGCTTCAGCAACCGTAAATTAGCCTATATCAATCATTACAAATTTTCGCACAGTATTTTCTGAAATTTGTAAACCGGTGTTATTGACAATGCTGAGTGCTTAGTGTTTACTATATAAATTGCAGGGTGAGTCTATGCGACTAACGCAATGATTGATGACGTGTCAAGAAGGTTCAATCTTGGTAAGAAGATTAAAAAGTTACTGTTATAACAAATTCGATATCTCATGAAAATGTCACGCATCAAAGTGACCCAAACGGAGCGCCAAACTACTTTTGAGTTTTCAAAATCCAATGCATAAATTGTTTTTGAGGTATTCATAGTATGTGTCGTCTACTATGTTCAGTTACACCAGGCCATTTTTATTAACTTTTTATCCGTAGCTGCTGACTTAAACCACGGTCTGCTTGTAGGCTTTTCTGAGACACCGCTTACACGGCCGAAATGGCTAGCGCGTAAAATATCAGTTATTACGCACAAAAACTGTTCAGGTAGAAGTGAAAGCTGAGTAAAATCAAAAGCATTTCGGTAAGTACTCCAAGTAGGCAAAGGTACTTGAATAATGTGAAACGTAGAAGCACCTCATTTTCTGATGTGGCGAGCAATGAAGTACTTCTAATTTTTCAGAGCACTCAAATAAAGTTTGCCTATACTTGCATTACTTACTCAACTGGTGATGTTTTAAGACTACTTCTTCTATTACTTAAACAGTTTTTCCACCAGACTGCTTACTTGTTACAATTTGAATTCTCAATAGTAGAAAGTAGTATACAAACCACCCAAAAAAAAAATTTTTGAGCCGATTTTTTGATATTTTTATCTCATATTCCTTAGTAAAACATATTTTTGACATTTCTTGCCACAAGTATTGCTGAACAATGTCATTTCAAGCTTTATTCACATTCCGCACACTGTATCTCAAGCTCTTTTCCTAAATTCCCCTTTAACAGTGACCTCACTATGGTCCAGCATTCCATTCGTAATAGTTGGTTGTTAGTAACAATAATGTTCTCTAACTCAATCAGGGAACATTGGCCCCGGCAAGCTTTATAGAATTTATTTACTCCTTGTACTGTGAATGCACGTATCCCGATCGTGGATCTCGTCAGTTCAATCTCATCAATACTGTCAGGATCATCATATTGGAACAAGTGAAATACCAACTAAAGATAGTAGTAAGGTTTTGTTATAACATTTTTTTCTCATGAAAACTGGAGATCAAGTTCAAAATTTGTCATTTCATGTGATCTCATGCTGGACACGCCGATGAAATTTGGATGGTTGGCTTATTGGAGAGCAATGTGTAAAGTTTCTCCTTGAAAGTATTTCCGATAAGCCCGATAAAACTGGTAACTCGCTCAACATTTGAAAATGATTGACTTCTTGAAAGATAGCAAGGAGGTTATGCAGAACATTATTGTTTCATTGTTTATGATACTCGCAAGCTGACACTGCATAATTTCTTATTCGGCGTACAAACGTACATATATTGTTTTGAGAGTAATATTGTTCAGTATCAGCTCAAAAATCCCATAAACAATGAAAACAAACTATGTTCTGTATATCCTCTTCGAAATACTTCCAAGAAGCCAATCACTTTAAAATCGCGGCAAAGTTATCAGCTGTATATCTGTCATAGTTAATACTTTCTTTTGAAATATCTGCCACTCGCTTCGGTCATGGGCGATCCCTATTTTTTCGAAAAGGTTGTCAATATTGCTGTATAGGCAGAGAGTACCTGCTGCAGAAAAAAATACCTTGAAAATCGTTCAGGTCTTTTTCTCTCTGAACGACGCATAAAACCAGCAAGCTCCCTAGTTTCAACCTTGAAGTCAAAAGTACCGCATTTGATAAGTGTTTTGGAGCTTCAAGAGGAGCTTTGTAGTTCTTCAAACCATGAAATGTCCCCATACAGATAGCCCATAACAGACATCTATAATGTTCGGGGTTCCCATCAGATTATTCAATAACAGATGACATTGAATATCGGTTTTCCCTAAGTCAACCGTCCAAATTTCGTGTTTCGCAGATCACATGTAATGCACAGATTTATATTGGTCTCCCGTTTCCCAAATGTCATGGTAAAGTTATAACAAATGCTCACTTCAATCCATATTTTGTATTTCACGGGTGTCAAACTAATAACTAAACCGAAGAACTAACAAAAACAACCAGCAAGCAGATCACATTGATGATGTTGACATTAATTATGAGATTAAACACGCTAGATTCACAATCCTGATCATGAAAACGGGGTGCGGAATGTTTAAAAAGCTTAAAATGACATTTTTGAATGACATTTGTTGCAAAAAAGAATTATGGTATAGGAAATATCAAAAAACGGGTCAACTAATTTTTGGTGTCAGGGTGTTATTACCGGGAGATATATGGTAAAACGAGAAATCAGAAAAATTGATATTTCTCGGTGACTAGGGACACTTCAGAAAACAATTTTGTCATTTAGTGATTAGTTTAGAATAGTAAAACACAATATGTAACAATTTTGTCCGAGATAAATATTTTTCAAAATTTTGTTACATGTAACCAGTATCCAGAGGTAGTGATTGAGGGCGTACTTTTACTTGTCACAGTATTTCCAGTTTATTTTTTCTACTTGAACCATCTACTTGTATGGTTATGATTTAATATTACTTTTTCTTTTATTTTACAGTTCCAATTCTTTAGGCGAATCCAGAGAAGAGATACTTTACTTTTTCACTCAGATCGCTATTTCTACTTGAGTAACAATTGACGGCTCTGCTTATGTCATACGTCTGTAAAATACACTGAATAATTATGGTTCCAGGTTAACAAGAAACCATAATCAGAATACGAGTAAAACCAATGTAGTATATGCATATGTATGGTCAAATATATCTAACGAATCACCATTAAACTGTAACTATATGAAGAATCATTTCACAGCGTGATCATAATCTCAATTCCGTCATCTTGCCTCATGAAACAAATATTATTTCAGATACGCAAGATATTGGTAGATTGCACAAAAGAAGAAAAAATCGATTGGGATTTGATTGAAACTTCTTGGATAAAGTATCAAGTACGATTTTTCATTCGATTTTCAAAATTTTATTGAACTCATTTATATTTCCCTATCATTGAATCTAACATCGAAACGAATTATCCTTTCGGCGGCTATCTTTAATGTTAGGAAATAGCTGTTTTAAATCAAATTTAGTTTTTTCCATAATATCAAAACTTATCAACATATCTCTTTCACATTTGAGATGGAGGTCCTGGATACTGCTGTGAATGGCCAGATTTCAGTTGACGAATACAACCAAATTTTGGAGCACGGAAGAGCAATTTCCGGTTTTGTCAATATTCATGTGATTTTCAAGGTTGCGAAAGAAGATGATTTCAGGAATACTTTAAAAGCTTGCCAGCAAAAGAAGGTAGTACTCATAATCTGGTATCGGTTGCATTGGACGTTCTTGTCCCATCATCGCACCTTCATCATCAAATTAAGTCGTGTATTACGAGTCCCCTTGACATGAATTATCTTATATTCCTTGTCCTAGACATCCACTGCAGTCGTGCAGTTCGTGATTCCTGGTTATAGGTTTTCGATGGCATTGGTTCACCACCAGGGATCCGCGATGCATTTTTAGGGGGGTCCGCGAAGAATTTTCAGGGAGTCCGCGAAACCTCTAATGTTGTAAAATGATTTATAACCTATAATTAGTATTTTTCTTTAATGAGAGAAAGCGTGAGACAGTTCCATTTCATAATTGCTGAAACTTCAGGTCTCGCATCAATAAAATGGTTGTCTGATTGAAATATCCGATTGTACAAAGTCATTTTCATTGTTAAATCACCGATAGCCTGCCAATGCAAACATATTCCTGCTTAGAGTTGTTTTTTGGGGGTTTGAGGGAATATTTAATGTTGGAGATAGCAAGGTCAAACTGGGTTTTGAAATGTTTCCAAAACATTTGGGATTTGGAGTTGTCAGTATCAGCAAATTAGTAAACAATGGTTTGAAATATGATTTCCTGAATGTTTTTCCTAATCTGTCCCAATGAAGGAATCGCAAACTCGCCACGAAATCCATTTTTTCCTGTGATACAACTTCACAATGAGATGCTAGATGGAAATGACTAGGCTGGACGTGCTAATGTCATTAAAATCGCACACCAAAAGCTGTTGTCGCAAACGTTTCGCGTTCATATTACATTCGCCAGTTGTCACCACCACCTATCTTTGTGGAAATGAATTTTCGGCCCTCTTTCATATCAAATCAAAGACGCCTGTTTCCAAAATAATACCTACAGGTGTCAAATTAGCTTCGAAATGATATAGGTCTCCCAACGTTCTACATATAGTGTGGTGTTATTTTCAAGAAAAGTAATTTTGCGGCTGTTTATCGCTAGCCTGCAATTAATATTTGCACAAATCAGATGACGGTTGCACAATAGTTGAGCTAATTTTGAACGAAAACTTAAAGGGGTCCGTAGGGGTCCGTGACGGTCCATAAGGGGTCCGCGAAGACAAAAAGGTTGAGAACCGCTGATCTAGAGAATCTTGTAACACATCATGGCCACTGGTGAAATGGCCAACAATAGCGGCCAGCATCATTGTAATACTCAATAATCATAGAAGTATTTTTTCTCTGCAGATCGAATATATCAGATGCATTTTCAACCATGGATGTCGAGCTTCACTCCATGAGATTTCATCTCTTCTCAGAGACAATGCTCATTTGAAAAAAGTATCATTGATATACTTCTGGAAAACTGATATTTTGAAAGGAAGCGAATTGCAGAAAGCCCAGACGATTGCAAATGCTCTCGATACTGGTTTGGAAGTTTTAGAATGTGAGTCATTGAGTGGTTTCATTGTATTTTGAATACGTTATAACTAGGGCAATTTTTTTTACCTACAAAACGGAAGATTTTGACCTGAAAAATCTAAATTTTGACCTTTTTTGACGTAAAAAAACTGAAATTTGACCAAATTTTGACCTCGCGTATGCAAATTAGGTGTTTTCGCATTAAATGTTAAAATTGTACTACTTATCTTCATTTCTGGTTGAAACTGTCTGTCCTTACAAAGTAGATTGGCCTGAAAAATCGTTTTTGGCTCAAAAACTGACCTATTTTTACATGAAAAACTAGTATTTTAACGAAATCTGGCCCTATGAAGAATTCCAGAAGTTACATTACGTATTCTGGTGGAAATAATTAAAATTTGCTGTAGTACAATGAAAGATCCTTTCCTACATTCTCGGGTAGAAAGTGTCTGTCCTTACTACGTAGCTTGCCAAGAACGGAGAAAGAACGTTCAACAGCAGCATTTGTTGGCTGACAACACTGAAGTTGTGTGCACACTGCTGGTGACAAACCGTGTTGCTTCATTCTGACAATGTTGTCTATATCACAATTTTTCAGCTTGAGCTTCTTGATATAAGAACCATGCAATGTCCAAGCAGTCTTGCTTCAGCTAGGATATTGCGGTACGTTGACCATAAAACCATGTCACTATTTGTTTCATTTGACCATTTATGATTCACGATGAGCAGACGATGGTCCGTTTACAACGGTAGGCCTATAAAGCAGGCTACAAGCTGTAAAATATCAAATGATAAGTTCACCGACAGCGCAAAATCCACGATACAAACGAAATGCAGAGGTCATAAAATGTTTGACTTTGTAAGCAATTTTGACAAATTTTTACCTAACGCTACAATTTTGACCTAATTTTGACTTTTTTGACATGTCAAAAAAAATTGCCCTAGTTATAACATGTATATTAAATATGCGCCATCGTTTTGCATGAAATGCTCATTTGCGCAACAGACCTAAAGCGTTACTGACGGAGCTACATATATTGTGGCAATAATTCTATGTATGACGTAGCGTCGTCACCACGTTTACCTGATAACGCACTGTATTAGTGAATTTCAGTTCAATTTGTACTTGACAATATGAAGTATGCAATAATTGGTATTTCAGCATTGAAAACCTGTTGACGTAGAATTGGTAAACAAACATAGCTAATTGAGTATGTGAACGAATCGATATAACCTACTTAGGTAGCACAGAAAAGTAGATGTACTTTGCTGCTTGATACTTATAGTTTTTTGGGGAGTGATAATGATACATCGGGCTTGATACGGGATGATGAGTCCAAACAGTTCATGAACGGTTTTCATGTACTTTTATAAGTATTGGACGATATTTATCACATGTTGTGGTTTTTTTGGGACATCTGGTGACCATGATGACTCTGTTTGGTTCTTGAAGTTGCAAGCATTGATGATCAGAAGTGCCCAAAACAGTCGGAGTTAACACTAAAGTAGAATATATGTATCGCCGTACGCTACTGCGAAATTAAAATTAGACGTAGTAATTTTCAAGTAATATCAAATTACTTAAAGGGAAAATATATTTAGGCAGCTACCGTGATACAGGGGTTATTTTTGTGGCTCCTGTCGCACTCTCCCTGACACAAATGACGCTAACTCACCCTGAACTACTTGAAACTTTTCAAAACCAATGTTGAATAAGTAAGTAGGTTTGTCTAGCAACTGTTACAAGTAGAAATGGAATTAGTTCAAAATTGTAACAACTTGTTTTAGCTAGACAAGTAGGCAACATTACTTGAGTGGTATGATAAAGTAGAAGTAATCCTTTACTGAACACATTTCTGACCGATCTGTGCTTTTATGTCATACCGCATCTCACTTATCATATTGGCAGTGATGCGTAACATTTCATTATTGGATGGTACCGTCACTGGAATGTGAAAAACATGAATTCACGTTGATGTACGTTGTGCATTCTTCAAATATAAATGAATGAATACGGGATTATTTTATTCGATTTACCCATGCAAAAACCGGAACGTGGCGAGATAGCGAAGTGGTAAAATTCGCGGCATCAACACCAATGTGTGCGGGTCCGAGTCCGACTGAGGTCGTCTTCCGAATTCCTATACCTAAGTGTTGGGGGTCTATCAAGGTCCCTCCTCGTGACGACATTCGCGTAAGCGGTGTCTTGCAAAAAGCCTCTAAGTGGGCCGTGCGTAAGTCGGCAGTTACGGAAAAAATTGAATAATATCGGCCTGGTGTAGATTCTCATAGTAGTCTACAGACACCATGAATACTACCAAAAAAATTTGAAATATACGAGTTAATATTCATTTCGATAAAGTGACGAAAATGTTTATCGAATGTAAATGTATGTGATTTAAATTGATTTGTCACGATGAAAATTGTCACCATGAAAATTGTTGAAAATCGTAGATGGCATCATAATGCATTTAATTCCTCAATTCACTTCCCTACGAGATGACCGTAACACATTAAATGAGCACTGCACTCGAAATATGATGCTGTCTCAAATGAAAGTTAACAGTGTGAAAATCGTTTTGACAGCAGAAATTTTCCGTGGAAAGTCAAACTAGAAAAAATTATTGTCACGATTCGTACTGTTCCACCTCATATAGCTCTTTGCTTTTGAGGTAAACTGCCATCTCTTCTACGCCAGACTTGGACAACTTAATTCTAGTTTTCCAATTTCACTAAATTAGAGCGAAATGCCAGTAATCTAATTTTAATCTAATTTGTGAAATGTTTCTTTTCTCTAATCCTAATTATAATCTAGTTTGTGAAATGTTTCTTTTCTCTAATTCTAATTATAATCTAATTTGTGAAATGTTTCGTTGCTCTAATTCTAATTTTATTCTAATTTGTGGAATGTTTCTATTCTCTAATTCTAATTCTAATCTAATTTGTAAAATGTTTAGTTGCTCTAATTATAATTATAATATAATTTGTAAAATGTTTGGTTGCTCTAATTATAATTATAATCTAATTTGTGAAATGTTTCGTTGCTCTGATTCTAATTCTAATCTAATTTGTGAAAAAATGATAAAAAAAATTGTGGAGCTCTAATTCTAATTATAATCTAATTTTGAAAAAAACTGTGGAGCTCTAATTCTAATTCTGATCTAATTTAGAAAAGTTGAAACTTTTCTAGTTGTCCAAGTCTGTTTTACACACTTCTCAAAATTTCTACAATGCATTTCTTCACTACTACGCTTTCTCGACGTGATCGTCACATATAACGAATTTTCGATCGTTGGAAGTTGATATTATGGAGGAATGGTGTTGTAGGAACGACGTTGGTGTAGTTACGGTATGCATCGATTAGGATTAGGATTGAAACACTGATTTGATGGCGGGAATGATTGGAAGCTGGACTGGATCATGACATTTCTCATAACCTTTCATTCCATGCAACTTTTTGATCATGTCGAAGCCACTACAAAATTAAACTAGTATATACGCGCGTAAGAAAATGAAATCTGGATTTATATTTGGACTTGGGATTGAAACTCCACTATTATGACACAGGATTTGGATTATTGAATATTTGATGAGGGCAGGTTTCGTACGCCTACTGTACTTATCGTTACGAAACAGCCGTGTATCTTAGGACTCAAGTTTTTCATTTTTTTTGCTTTTTTCAGCTCGCTTCAAGGCCGATGACTGTTTCAGATATTACGCAATATGTTTAGCAACATAATAGGATGCATAAATCTTTTACCAACAAATATTGTATAGTTTGAAAATTTTCTCTCATTTTAGTGAAACGAGAAAGGGATGCATGGCAGCAGCTCGACATCGAATTTTGGGCGAGGTGAGTAGGGGAGATATGGTACTCATGAGACAGTGGGATCAAAAATTCTTGAAGCATTTTGTGTGATAATCCAGTGATTACAGTGCGCGAATTTGTCTGCGATTGCATGCTGGCAGAATCTTTTCTCAAATGCAAAAAATTGACCTACGTGAGTTAGTGGGTCTGTGACAGATGATTTTTGTTTTGGGGGTGCAAAGTAAATTTGGATCGACGTCTACATTTTTCTATAGAACCTTCCACACTAACAAACCAGCCGTAATTTTTAATATGAAGTGTAGGGCTTCTATCATGGTATATAATGCAACATATTTTTTAATTCAATACCAACCTCGAGTGGACTATTTTTGATTCAATTACGATATTTGTAGGGTGGGGCCCATGGTACCTTAGCCAAACCAAGCAAAATAGTTGGATCAACTAATCACGTAACAACAGAAACACGCCTACACATATAGCGGCCGCAAATCATAGTTACCTCTGGTGTTTTATCGCCATAATGAGGTATTTAATCGTCAAAATGTCGATTTACGGGTAATATTATGTGCCATTGATTCTGTAAGTTTGGGCGTAAATCGAAACGTGATTTTACGCCAACATTTGAGTTGATAAATCTATTTTATTCTTGAAGTTGATGACGAAACATTCTTCATTGGCTGGCTGTAGCTTAGATTACAGTACACAACAAAACAAGATGAAAAATTAGAGTTTTTGAGCGTATGTCTCATAGGTCCCAGGGACGTGTGCCTTTGGACCCACCGGGTGGGGACCGATGATATGTTCGAGCAACAAATTTTGCAATTTTTCATCCATCGTTACCACATCTTCCCTAGTTGTTGCGAAGTCTGTCCGTTCTAAAATGGAAGTTGAGATTCTTTCGTCCGTTTTATGGCCTATCCTTCCTCATTAACATGCGATGAGGAAATATTCTAAATATTTAATTTTATAGCTCTCAAATATAAATATATTTATTTAATCAATTTGACCAAAAAGCTTCAAAGCATTCTCTATGTTCGAAGGGGTCTCACTCTCGCTTCTCAAATTGGTACAGTGCCCCTTGAATCAGACTTCGAAACGCTGTTGGCTGCGGGATAAATACTTGGTTGAAAATATTTTTTGGAAAATAACCCGAGGCGTTGTGTTGGTAGTATTTTAACGGGAAATTGACGATCTAAAAATACACACAATTCATTGTACATGAATTACTATAAACCACTGCACACATGGAAACATGTTGCAAACATTTCCGGCATATTTTTCGCGCGTGTCGCGACCAAAAATTTCAAGATATGACAGATTTCTTCGAATTTCAATTTTCATTGAGAACTCATGGATACAAAAAACTGGTCCCTACTGCACGCTCTACTGCGACGCCGTGTTCCTTGAGCGCCCCCCATACCACCATCCCCTGAGTCCAACGCCCCCTATATCGACCCCTGAGTGTTACTGACCCCTTCAAAATCCAAAACGCCCTTTGCGGAACGCTGGCGAGAAGGTTAAGAAACACTGGTTTAGTGAGACAACTAGTTGTTCAAGTCTGATACCGGTAAGCTTCACCCATTCCTGGACACAGTGATAACGATTCCCTCATTCCTACTTTTATGAATATTCCGCTCATACAGATGATGCTGATCCTATAGTGGCGCTACACTAAACTTTCTATCAGGCAAATTCTCCAAGTGGCATTGGTACTCGGCGTTGTTACAAGGCAATTTCCCTAAGCGGTATGTAAACTTTCAACAAAACCTGTGAGAAATACACCGTCCCAATGCGTCTACCCAAGATATGATTTGTTGCGTGCAAGTTTGTTTTCATGAAATGCGTGTCTGTATGTGATGCGTGACGGATAATTGAAATGTGAGCAGACGATTCTTGAAAATCGTTTTGCAACAATAAAAATCAACAATCCACCTATATAATAAATCCAACATTTTTGAGCACAGGTCTTCCAAAAAAGTCACATTCGATTTACACAAAGTAATGACGTATATGTGCAAACAGTCCATCTCCAGATCACAGTCCAAATTGTTTACAGGAGCTGAAAAGAACGCTGCATATGGAGCAACATTGATCTCGTACAAGTGCAAGCCATTCTTCAAATAAAATTTGAAATAATCCGAAGGAAATGACTGCATTACATTTTAGTATATAGATTGATTTCAAGACGGATATAATTGTCTTACATGATAAGTTTTTGTCATAATGTACATTTCGTTGTAGCAACCATGGTTCTGATTCTGAATCATAAGGTCGGAAAATGTCAGAGAATAATTCAGCCTGAATTTATATGTCGAATCAGCGATCGTCCAATCGTCAATATTTTGGCACACGCTTTTATGTATATTGGTGATGTTACTATATCAATTTAAATATGCATAGTTTTACGATGGTTGTAGAAGACAGTTGTGTACAAATATATATATATCAAAAATTACAAAAATAAACTGTTATGAAAATCTTAGATGTGCGGTGTGCAGTGTTAACATTTTGTGTTATGGATTATATTGGGAGTCAAATAATAATAAAAATGAAAAGAAATATGTATAAAATATAATATTTTGGTCAAAGGAAATGTAGATAGTGAATGAGTTCCATTGCAGTGTCAATTATGCATGTTTCTCTATGTTTCATCAACATTTGTGATATTTATCTATATTTTTAGTTGCTTTCTGTAGTAGACCGCTGGCATGGCGCAATTGTGGCTTATGGGCGCGGTCGCATGGGGCCGTGAAACCCGTGGTGGATTGGCGTACTTTCAGCAAAAAAGGTGTGAAATAGTTTGCTTAATCTAGGAATCACTCGCGTGGTAATATGTTGGTAATTAGTTTACCACAGAGCCGTCGTAGACGGTGATTTGAATACCAACAATCAGTAACTCGCAGAACTGGATTTCACTGTTAATATTTAATAAGTAACGAATAACAGAAATGACGCAGACGGTGATACCGAATACCGAATACCGACAAATTCTTACTTATTTCTGCTGTAACCCTAATACTTTGCGAAGTTAACTCTTATTTAAAAAGGTGTGAAATAATTTTAAAATCCTACGACCGCTCACAGGATAATGCTTCAGACATAGCGATCCCTCGTGATTTGGTGTTACAGACATACCGATCGCTCACAAGGTAATAATTTGGTGATTAGTCTGTCACAGAACCGACATAGACGGTTCTTCGTTTTCACACCCTTGGAATAGTGGTCGACTTTAGTTGCGTGATTTGAATCATGAGAATATTTAATCTATATGTTAATTCGTCAACTTGAAATGAAACTTACTACACAACTCAAGTTGATTCGTATCTGAATGTGTTAATTCGGTAAAACTCTAATCCTTTGAGAAATCCTTTTAACGTGATCTGTTGATTCGAACGTAACCTGAATATTACTGACGCCGACTTTCAGCCTCATCGAATTTTTCGCACATTCCGCGCCTCTGTATTCACACCTATATAATCAATATCCCAACTAGCGCAATAAGAATCAAGAATCACAAGTATACACATACAATAATTGTATTTATTACCGATATATCAAACGCTTAACAAAAAACACGCAACTTAGCATTTACCAACTCTAGCGTTACCAAAACAATCAGGTATTGTTGATTGAAAATCCTTGAGTCCTTATTATCAAAAATGTTATAGTACGGTATCGGAATCCATTCGCGAGATGTACTAAGGGTAAATTTAGATAATCCAAAATGAAATATTTTGACTTGGACATAGTCTAAATCAGGGGTCACCAACCTTTTTGCAACCGAGGGCTACTTTTGCGCATTGATTGAAGCGGCGGGCTACTATTTACTCCCGCCGTTTACCCGTACCACACTGAATTTCCACTTTGATATTCATAGCACTGGGCAGGACTGGACATCATGTTATCTGTTTCTATAGCAGTCAGTGGTATGATATCAACTAGTGCGCTGTACTCTGGTATGTAACTTGACACTGCAATTCTGAGTGACTGCCCCAGATGCGCATTGATTGAGCGTGTTTTGTGTTTGCTTTTGATGAAGTTCATGTCCGAAAAGGCTGATTCACAACGATAAGTTGGACCATAGACGCTTGCAACCTTCATAGCTGCCGCGCATACACCACTGTAGTTTTCCGTATCAACAATGAACCAAACATCTGATGCAGACTGAGGTGGGGGTCATTTCGCAGTGCTACAATTTCAATCTCCAACTGTTGAGCATCCAGAAATGACAAGATTTCATTATACCGGACAGCAGCAACGATTACAGAAAGTTAGAAACTGCGTTGAGTGTAGCAGAAACAAGCTGTGCAAAAAGATGCAATGCGTATTGGGTATACATATAATAAAAATCTGCTAGTACTTCACGGCTATCTGACTCCGAATAGTAATATTGTTTACTACTTTGACCTGTTCGTCGAGCTATCGTAACGGAACCCCCCGCCATTTCAAAAAGACCGTGGACGGCATTCTGTCAAGTCGCCTTTACTCGCAATGCGCCTTATCTTGAATTTCTGGTGATTCTATCACGTACATCTATATATATTAGGCCTACTAATTGTAATAGAAGATATTTTCAAGTGTTAATATATGTAAGTTACATGTGAGTGTGTTTTATACAAGAATAGCTGAATCAATCAATCTATATATTTAAAAGCTCACTGGTAATAATCTGACGAATATTGGTAAATGCTGCTATTGCACCTATTTTTAAATGGGTTTGCGGGCTACTCATCTAGTCTTCGCGGGCTACCTGGTGCCCGTGGGCAACGGGTTGGTGACCCCTGGTTTAAATTGAAATAGATTAACAAACATAACTACCAAGTTTCACCCAGTCAGATTTCGAAATTATACGCACATTGATTTGAAACAAGTAATGAAACATTACAACTCTATTCGCGATTCCGTTCCCGTTTGTCAAATAGAGTATCAGTAAATACTATCGCTATGGTGTCTAGATATTTTAATGTGTTGCTACACGCAATAGAACCAATCAATGAAATATTGCCTGTTGTTGTAAGCACTTCTAACTTGACAACTGCTTTGTACATAACGAGATCGAGTTGCGACGCAATGAGTTAAATTGGAATCGGAATATTACAATCGACTTTGTCATATCGCGATTTGAAGAAGGATTGACAGACTTGAGCGTAAACTTTCACTCAGTCACATTTCAGAGTAATTTGTTTACACCAGGGGTGTCAAACATACGGCCCGCGAAGCCATTTCATTCGGCCCCCCAGGCCATTTCTGGACAATTGAAGAAGTTTTAGCAACGGTTTGTATTTATCAAATAACACTTCGACAGCAATCAGTCAGACGCGTTGTAGCGCGTTACTCTCAATTGATACGTATGAATGCTGCTAATCAGCAGGAATGAACAGTACACAGTTGCAAATTCGAGTGACTGGCATCTGCCGGATGGCGATATGATACGCTTGTCGTTGACATCGCATCTCGCCCACTGGTAATAGACACAAGTGACGACCGAACGAAATTACACATCGATAGTTTGCGACAAATTGCGAGCTCTTATCTCAGCGTGGGGAACTGGAGATTGTAACGACATGGCTACAGTCATATTCCTAATAGACCCAGTGATTATTCAATCACGATATTCGTGGCTAGGAAATTCACAATCCAAAAATGGGAAAAATCAAAAAGGGAGAAGTTACGTATCGCGAACGGCGGACAAGACGTATATTCGAGGGGTAGCTTATCCCCGTAACGTGAGTACATCAGTAAACTGTACGAGTACGTGTATGCAATAAACTAGTGACTTCAATTTTAAGTGTGTTGAAACACATTTTACTTATCCGGCCCGCGAGACATTTGAAGGTCTGAATCCGGCCCGCGACCCGAATTGAGTTTGACACCCCTGGTTTACACGAACACCATCTCGCTGTCTCCACACTTACACAATCACCTACTGTTCCCATTCGCCACTTCGGTACGACATTTCAACTTGTCACAATAGCTGATTATTCCCATATTGATTTGAAACAAAAGAAACCTTGAACAAGTTATCTGGCTATTTTATTGTCAAAATTGAGTTAACGGCAATAGTATTACGTATCAACATTTTAACATCTTACCATACTCAAAAGAGTCAACCACAAAACATTGTCTAGTTTTAAATCTGACTTCAACGTACCCAACCAACTCAACAGTATCCGTATGAAAAGTAGACAAGATTACGCGAGTACATACAATCACTACAATCTATAATCCGTAACAAGTTCGATTGTATCCATATTCAGCTACTCATCTTTTTTATTCAACTTTAAAAGTCGTTACTATTCTGTAAGATAAAGTTATTACTACTCGGTATATTGTGTAACATGAAGTAATTACACTCGACGCACGCAAATTGAGATTAACATATGCTTTGAGTATACGAGATTTGAATGTCTGACCAACGTAACTCGAGAATTCGCTTCTTACGATCGAACGCTTGTGCTACAGAGAAAGTTATCATGTTGCAAACATCCTTCACATCGATTTGACATATGAGATTTTGTAACAGTCGAGCATTACTTTATTTTAAAATTATGACGTAATTAGACCGGGGTTATGTTAAAGGTTAATATGATTGTAACAAACTTTTCAGACATTGCTATGAACATATTGATTTGTAAAACCAAATTAACATGTCTGAAATGTTTTGATTGGGAAAATTAGGCCGTGTTCGTACAAACCACGCGGTGTATTGCGGAAATCAGGAAATATTTTACAAATGTAATTGTCTCCAATAACCAAGACTAAAGATGAAACAACAATTTCCTTTGTTGATCAAGAACCAGTACAATACTTTATTGTCGGAATCTGCGGTGAGAATTGAAACACTTTCGCGCATTACCCGGTGTCAAGTTATAACACTAGGTGAATTGACATACCGCCGCTTGATTAATGCTTAATCCGCTCGCACCATTTCACAAACACTTTGATCATTACAAAGACAAATTGGTATATGTTTGCTAGGCACCTCCTATTCAACTATACTTGAGTATTACAGAAAACTCCTAACATTAATAAAATCGAAACATATGCTTTACCGAAATCTACAAAATGTTGTTGTATTGTTGTTCATAGTAGTATCATAAATTATCATTTTAATCTTCTAAAGTAATTGTAATCATAAAACCAAACTACTGGAAGTCATTAAAAGCATATTGCAGGATGTTTGCTGAATGCATCCTAGTTCGGTAAACTGGAACTATTTGTCGAACGCGCACCATCAAATAAATCGTAATAACACGCAACCACTAACACGAATCCTTGAACTCCTAGTCATTTTCTATGCGTACACAACCATAGTGTCGTTTTTTTTTCGGGACACAACACCTAATCGAACATCTTTGAGTTTTTAAAATGACACACATATTTTGAAATATCACGTTCTGGATTAAAGCTAATACATCGAAAGTAACAACCGACACGGGTCATTATTATTTATTTCAAAATCATTTCAACAAAATTACACACACTGTATAATGTAGGCTTACCATACGTCGTCTTTTAAGAGGATTTGTCCTCTTTTTTGACTTTTTTGAAAGTGTCCTCGGAGGACGCCCTTTTGTCCTCTTTATTGAGATTTTGTCCTCTTTTTTGAAAATTTAGGCAGATTTAGAGCAAATTGCGAGTGATATGCCGCATATTAGCACAGAAGTGAAGCTCCGGCGGGTATTTCGGAGGGAAAAACGGTGATTTCAGCTCTGAGCAGAAGTGAAGACCTTTTTTTTTTTTTTTTTTTTTTTAGTCAACCGATCACAAAGTGAGAAAAATTAACCGCTATTTGAGAATTTCACTCCGGTTTTGCATGTTGCAAATTTCTGAAAAAGTGTCCTCTTTTTTGATTTCAAAAATATGGTAAGCCTATATAATGCATTGGTGGTTTTTGCGTGACGCGAGAATAAATCGGATCACAACGTGTATTTTAAGGATAAAAACTTCGGTGGAAACATGCTGCTCCGGGTTTAGGTTTCTCGACTTTCCTGACTGTTATATCGAGCTTCCCGTCTACACCTTCCTAATCTTCATATTACGTTTAAACAAGTTGCATAATTGATACTTATGTTATTAATTTGCACGGTTGACTGATAAAGCTTCTTTCTCCCTCCCTTCTCCCTGTCCCTCTCCTCTTCCAACCTCCCCTCGCCCCTTCCCTATCCCCATCCCTATCCTCCTCCCTCTCCATTTACCCCTCTCACTCTCTCTCTCTCTCTCTCACACTCACTCTCTCTCTCTCTCTCTCTCCCTCACTATCTCACTTTCTCTTCCATTCCCGTGAAATGACATTTTCATATGTGATGTATCGGAGACCATCTCAAGAACCGAGTAAAGTATAGTCTCGCAATCAAGTATCTACCGTCGGCTAACTCCCGATGTAGCAGTGTGCGATTTCTGTCTTTCGACTGTCTTTCTTCTTGCCGCTGCTTTTTCCGACTCCTTTCATTCGCTTCCTTTGTATATTCGTCCTTCACCGGTTCATTTTCTGTGATGCTTGGTAAAAACACCGTGCCATAGCAACGCAGGAGAAATATAAGTCGACATAAATGTCCGACACTTCAAATCGTGTTACTGCAGACACTCTAACTCCGAGGTGGGGAACTATTTTTCCCGGCGGGCCAGATGTGAAGCACAAAATACGTCGACGAGTGAGACAAAAGTTTAGACTGTATTTTACGGCGTGCAGATTTATGTCTAAATTGTAAGCAGTGAATTAGGCCTACATAACTGACACATATTGCCAAGTGCATGTGTTACTACTTGACTGCGTCCCGAGCTTTGTGTAGCTTGGTATAATAGCCTTGCTGTCGCCAGCCGTACCACATCAGCCGAGTGTAGGTATTTCACTGTATTAAATCCCACGCAATATACAGTGTGAATGTGACTACTGTTTCTATCGAAAGCTAATAGGTAATTACGCCAATCACACTACCATCTGAAAGGACAAAGAATTGCAGCGAACACGTTCAGCTCCAGCGTTAGCGTGAAGCCTGGCGACTGCGAGCGAAGCGCAGCAAGACGTCTGTCTCGGTCGATTAGTGTTCGCTCAATTATAACGAGCCATAATTGTGGAACTAAACATACTACAGCAAACGAAAGTTAATATATAGCACTTTGCGTGAATTTTCTCATAATGCGGACTCAAATTTTGTTTCTGCTCGGTTTTCGTCGTCAACTAATGATACCGGCTCACTGCTGACTTTCAGTAAACAGATATTCAATGCTCCAAATCTTGTTGAAATGTCGGCATTCAGCCGCATCAATAATTGATGTACATAATATCGTTTGTCAGTGCGGACGACCGCTAATCACGTGCACTGATTGCATTGTTTTACGAAATAGGATTTCGCACAGACCTGGCACTGACCTGGCAACAAACAAGATTTGAACCTGAATATGCAAACAGTGACGGCATACTTTTTGGTTTTATTTTGAACCTGAATTTCTCATAGTATGTAGCCTAAGTGTTACGTTACGTGACCACGGTACATAAATCAGCCAGACTGCAGAGTGAACGCATTTACAGTTCACTTTATATAGTTTGGTCCACGCATTAACATTAATAAATAGATTACAAGGAACACTTCGCGCGCCGCATTTGGCCTGCTGGCCACGCGATGCCCACATTACCCAGGTCTGCTCCAACTAGTATACTATCGCCCATGTCGAAGGCGTCGGAGTAACCAACAGCGCCAGCTTCTGTGCAAATCTCAAAAATGTTGTGTTAAGGCAGGGGTGCGCAAACTTTTTAGCTTGCGGGCCGCGCTACATAAATTTGGGCTACTAAGCAAAAATTCAATACCGTTATTTGGTTATATAGTGACTGATAACATGGAACTAATGCATATGTATTTGTATATTAAAAAACAACAACATTGATTTGATGAAAACGTACACGCTTCAGAAACACTGACGAGAATGTATATGCTGGTCGTCATCATTGTCAAAATTAGGAACGAAAGTCGGTCGTCCCGAATCAGGGATATCTAGAACACTAGACATACGTGTCTGGATTCTTAGAACTGGTTGTAAAATTGCGTCTGTGAGCAGCGAGCGATATGCTGCTTTTACTTGTGGTTTAACTTCGGACATGATTAAAACAGCACTTCAGGAGCCCCCCGCGCCATTAAAAGAAGAAAAAACGTTGGTCTTGGAGCCCCAAATGGTTGATAAACCAAACTTCTGGGAGAGCTCACGAAGTGCTATTTCGGTCCTGCTGAATTTCTATAATTCATGAATGAATCGGTCAATAATATCGGGAATTGCATATATACTGCTACAAATTTTTTTATCCTCTCTCTCTGTCCACGTAATCAGAATTACCGTTAGAGCTGCGTGAGGTGCTGTCTTTGGAAATGCAGGGCCCGTAAATAATAATTAAACATGTTCAGGTGGGTCAGTTGACACAATGACTTCGTTACATCATGTTATTTCGTGACCTCCTGTCTGCCATGTCAAATAATAGTGAAATCGCCCACACGTAGCCTACCAATAACTATAAAAGTCGCATACGATTTCATATTGGTCTTTCTTCGCTGGAAAATAATTTTCTCTGCGGGATGAAATTTTTCTTATAGGGTTCACATTGCCAGAACACGAACATTCGGTGCCAGCGATTTAGGCTCCCATAGACAATCATAGATATGGCAGTCCTTTTCGGCCTAGGTTTTCTCGCTGTCGATCGTACTGGCACAATTCTCTGAGTAGCATGTTACAGTGCCTAAAACTTCATATGTGTTCGTGCATCGTGGCCCGTTAATGGGCAATGACGAAATGCCCATTTCTATCAATATTGCGTATTTTTGTCTTACGGAAAAGGTGCCCAATAATCAATCTAATTCAGCAACAATAAATCGCGCTCAACGCGAAAAAAATGAATAACTTTGGATAAATTTTCGAATAAATACTCATTCACGAAATAATTTTCGGGCCCCCTTCGAGCTCCCCATTCATCACCCCCCCCCCCCCAATCAATTGGTACATAATATAACTTGTCATTATCATGTTCAAATATATTAAGAAAAAACGTTTAATTAACTATCACAGTAATTTGATATTTTCACACATTTTATCAATATTTCTAAGCCATTTACTGAGGCTTTCACAGGCCGCACAGAACGGCGTTGCGGGCCGTATGCGGCCCGTGGGCAGTAATTTTCCCAACCCTGTGTTAAGCCGATGCATATAGATATTCAATTCATATTGATCATTATAAAATCCATATTGGAAAAGAAGTTCTATACCTCGATCATTTGTATCCAGATAAGTGCGCGATTGAATGGAGTGGTATCTGCTTCTTTGCTATATTCGAACATCCCAACAAAATCAATCAAGAGGCTGCAAGACTAGCATGCACAAAACAAGGTGCCGAGCTTAGCAACATTTATGCGGAGAGTCAATACGAAGTTATCATGGAGTATCTTCGACCATATATCGCTGCCAGAAATGATGGAGTAGAAGCGTTTGGGATCAGGACTGGAATGAGATACGAAGCGAAGGTACCAAATATTTTCCTTTCAACATATACACAATACACATCTATAAATCCCTGTTTGGCACGTGAATAAAAGAAGGATCGTTGCAATGGCGAGGATGGGCAAATAATCCAATTAACACAGTTTTCACGAAAATCGATTCAGTATTTTCACTAATCTTTATAAGACCCACGAAATTGACACATCATTTGGATCATTGAAATCATAGGGCTACCATATATGAACCTAATCAGAGTTTTGGAATTTCGCCGGTCTAGCATCTGGCAGTTTTGCGGTAATGAATAAGATCCAGAATGTCATTTTATCCACCGAAACCAGGTCCAAATAAGGAGAGTACTTTAACTTTCTGACTCATAAATGTGTCGTTTTGTTTCCCGAAATTTGAAGGCTCTATGTAACTGTTACGCAGTTCCTTTTCTAGAGCTTCTTGGAGGTACAGAACTTCAGTATACAATTGAATAGTATATATTCATATTGAAATGAAACCCGAATATTTTCGGCTGACACTCGTCAGGGGTAATCGTCATCGTAATCTACTAGTTGCTGAAGATTACCCCTGATGAGTGTCAGCCGAAAATATTTGGGTTTCATTTCAATATGAATATATTAGTCAATAGTTCCTTTTCTGCACTACTATTTCACTGCGTATTACATGTAATTTTTATAATGTGTAATGACGCTGACAATATCGATGATAAAATCCACTGACGCATAAAATGGAGCAGAGCTTATTCATTCGCATCTTGACTATGGTGCCAGTTGGCGAATGCCGCAATTTTCTACGGAGCTCGTTTCGCAAAATGTATTTTGCGATCTGACATGCAAATGTATTATTATTTTTCTTATCTGGAGTCCTTTACCTGCCCGACAACAGTGATGGGAGGCACCATTCCTACATTGGAGATCTGGATATCCTTATCCAGCATCAGACCGAACTACTGTACTGCTCCACGGGGACTGGGATGAAGGATTGAAATATAATGGGATGTACAACTTGAAATCCTCGACTGGAAGCTTTGCTATTCCATGCCAAATAAATATATAGAATACGTCAATACACCCAACATTTTATGTAATTCATGATCATTATGATATATTGTCCGTGGTGATTTCAAATGCCTGATTAAAACGATTGATCCAGTTGCCGTTGGCTTATCGATGGGTGTATACAGAACAGTGATGAGCATCGGAGCGGAGTCGGAGAGTTTTGCCAATTTTGTGATACTCGGAGCGGGCTCGGAGTTTACTACAGATATTTTTCCGGAGTTTTCCGGAGTGTTGTAGGTTTTGCCCCCGATATCTTTCGATAGCTCTGACCAGAAGACACTATTGATTACAAACCAAAACACAGACAGCTGACACCTTGTAAAGTTGTAATATGACGGGTAGCATGCAAAAATGATTGACAAGTGCATAAAAATCAGCCATCTGCACTGCAATTGGAGACTGGAGAGTAACCTAGTGATCTAGCAAGGCATTTTCGTTGAGCAGTGTCTGTAGTTCACAAAATTAAAGGCGTCCAATATCATTCGCAGTGCATCATTTGCTCCCTGCCTTGAGATGCAGTCTTTGAATGATTGAATCCACAGCTAAATGTCACCATATTATGAGATAAGATCTCCAGAATCTTCCATGTTGCTGTCATTGCAGTCTTCTATAGTCACATTCCTCCTTGGGTATTTGTTTGGTGACTGATTTTCATGCCACCCCAGTAATTGTGCGAAACATTTACAATCAGCAACATACAGCGGGGCTTCTCTATGGTACAACCTTTAGCTACCCTGATTCTTCCAGCAAATTCATGATCATAACAGAATATATCCCATTATCCTGATGACATTCAACATAGTAATAGGTCCATTTTGTGAAAATGTATTCCCAACGTTGGTATCAGTTGAAACAAGATAATATCCGATACCGCTTTTGTGATAACTTGTCACAACTTTCATCGTACTTGCAATTTGCAGTGAGAGATATAGATAATAAGTGTTACATCAATATTACCTTTATATCTGTGAGAAATATACATACAAGCAAGTTTCTGGATGGAAACAATAATAACTACGGTATGCAATGTGTTACAATGATTTAATGGCATTGCGACGAATTTTCGCTAGGCTAGTAAGATCCGCTAACAGAGGCATACCAGCATCTAAGCTCGCTTTAAAGATTTCAACAATACATAAATCACTAAGGTAAGCTGATCTTACCCTGTAAAAACAATATATTCCGAATTTCTGAACAGCCACACTATATAACCATACAACCGTCTGCTTTTCTCTGCTCGCATCAACTACGCTTCCTTCAATATTGATTGACGTAGTCAGTCATCCAGAACTCTTCTGAATTTTCGTCATGTAATTTTTGGTTTGATTGAGAAATGACTTTGATGTGATAAGAAAAATCAGCACCGCAATCAAGTTTCTGCTGCTGGTCTGTCTCAGACTCCAAATTCCAGTTATCATGTATCAGCTTCAAAATTGGAAGTCACTCTCACTATTCATTTAGTCCACTTCAAGGAGCGTCGATCGGTGCGTCAGTGATGCATCATGTATGTTTAGTGCAGTGCAGCTCCATCAGCTGTTTCATGGCGATGCGGAACTTAATTTACTGAAACCTGTGATGTGATCGTCGATTTCAGTGGTGTTAGTGGTAGTTAGTTCGAACTGACTGGTCTTCCTTCGTCGTTTTAATATAATGGCTGAAGCACCGTCGACGTCAAGTGGGTTACCCACAAAGACGCAGAAAAAGAGTGACGTGTGGAAGGATTTCACTCTGATGCTGCATGATAATAACGGCCAGTATACTGGGTTTGCGAGATGTCAAAATTGCAATGTTCAGCTAAAGCATCACAAGTCGACAAGTGGTACGTCGCATCTTCGAAGACATAGCGAAGCGTGTAAGAAGAATTGATCGCAGTTGAAGAAAGTTCCTTTCTTTCTTCCAACAAAAAAGTAAGCGAGAAATCAAAGGAGAAGGTGATCATGGGGAACACCTTCCAGATTTACGGTGAAACGTAAGTTGGATGAGAAGGCTTCATCTTTGAAGCAGAAGCTGTCAGAGGAACTAAGAGTTGCTATCAAGTCTTATGGGCTGGCTGGCATCACCACAGATATGTGGACCGATCTAAAGGGTCGCAGTTCTATTAGCTTGACTGTCCATTTTGTTGGAGAGAACTTGACTCTCAGAAGTAATGTTGCGACTGTTCGGCAATTCATGGATGCTAAAAAAACTGGTCTGAATATCAGACAGGCTATCGAAAACATCGATTGGGATTCTTCGACAATGGTTTTGAATAACTGCCTCTACCGATATGGATGTTTCGGAGACTGGACAAGATTCTTCGGGTTATCTCGGAGTCTGGGATTGAGATCCCCGGAGTCGGAGGGACTTTGCCTCAGAGACCAAAGTTGTCGGAGGGACTCGGAGTCTCGAAAAGCAGGCTCCGCTCATCACTGATACAGAATGTGGTCACTTGATGGCGAAGACGAAGATGAGACTAGGTAAATGATTCTAATCCTACATAGCTGAAAGGTATAATAATAGACAACGCTTTCCACTTGGTGTACTATACCAGTGTCAGAAATTATACCAAAATTAAACAAAAATAAGAACGTGAGAAATTTATAATACGGCACATCAATGCAATTTCAGGTATTCAATGCCAGACTAATACCAGCTGGCTGAAGTACTGATATGACAGCTTATTTTGAATTCTTGCTCAAATATACTATTGATCTTTAAATTCCGTCGCGTTGGTCGTCCGGCGATAAGTATGTTTGTGGAAGGTATGACTAATTTTGACATCAAAGCGAAGCTAACAACTGAGAACTTTCAAACAATTGTGCTTGACACACGACTCGTTCACGGAAGCAAATGATTCAGCATATAAAAAGGGTCATTGTGTATTTGGTCATATATATATTGTGTCATTGTGCCAATGGTACCACAGTGCTATTAAATATCACCCATTCAAGATAGGTGACGTGAGTAGTCCCATGATTTGCATAGAATGACGAAAATGTATATCAGTACATATATGCATGAATGGGTAAATAAATATAGTAATTTGGTAGTTTCGGAATCACTCAGTATACAAATCTATTTATAACTATTCTCATTGGAAACATCTCCTCCAACCGAGGTACAAATCGGATAACCAGTCAAAAATAGACATTAGTGAATGTATTGTTAATGTTTCAACGCAGTGCTTTTCAACCGACAAACGCGAGCGGAGGAGTGCGAATTAAAACATGTATATTTGTTACTTTTTGACGTGGAATAATTCCAGTAAATTTAATAGGAACTTCGAGTACAATGTATTCCTAACTTTGGTCGTGTAACCATTCTAATGATTCCAAAATGTTACCTCAAACTCCATGCCCTTGTTTTTCGCGTGAATACTAAAATATCAAGCTTATCAACATAATAATCATGACCATAGGGTTCTATTCTATCAAGGTATGAACACCTCTATTCGCAAACAATGGAATTGGCCAAATTACGATGATTTGCCGGTTGAATATACCGGTTGCCGGTTGAATATACTGCCAAAAAAGCGGCTTTACCGACGACATACTTTTGTATATACTGCTATGATGGCTCTGTTTTAATCGCAATCCGACAATATAGTCATGTGTAGGCCTATGCATTGTGACCAATACACGTGATTAAACCGTAAACTCAGACATTTAAATTTTGTTCATTATTATTATATCGCGAATCGGGTTTCTAACCGACGTTTTCCCTCCTGCACATAACTACTTTTGGTCAATTTCCCCATTAAACTGCGAAATTAATGTGCACTTTTTGCCTTCTCGAAATTGATGTCAATGGCAGCAGCTTGTTCCTTATGGTTACCAGAGTTCAACAACAACACCGCTGTATGATAGTTATAATGTGGCCTGCGAACACGAACATCAAAGATATACACGATATTTTCTATATTGAGGGATTATTTAATGAAAGTATTTCGTACTAAAAATTGCAATATTTATTAGAGATGTGTTTGATAACACAGGAATTTTTCATAATCACGTCGCTGGCTGGATGAAACCGTCTGGCGGGCGTGATGCGGCCTGCGGGCAGTATGTGTGACACCGCTGTTCTACGCTATGCAACACTTAGCTTTTACTTAGAAAGGGGCTTCGAAAGCAACCTGAAGCAATGTTCATGCGGTTTCACGGCAACGCAATTCCCTGCATGTGTGTGAATGATGTTACCAAAATATTAGTCCATCTCAGTAATCCTTCTATAACAGTTTCTTTAATAGGTAAAATGATCAACGTTGTCGGGAGCATATATTTTTAATCAAGTAGTGGATCTGTGATAACAAAATGTTGACGCTCTGGCTACTTGGATAGTGGATTACATAAATGCAAAACCAACATAAAGTATTGGCCATAAATATGTGCATATCAATTAGGTCGTAAGTCTTGTTCGTCTTAGAGCCATGACGAAAATATCACATAAGAGTAGGTTACGATATGTCGCAGCAGGAGGTATATCATCGAGCGTCACTTGCTCAGATATTCTGTCATTTCATCATAATCTTTTGTTCTACTAGATACATAGAAACAACGTTTGCAAAATAAACCAGGGGTTCCATAATTAGGATGGGAAATCAATTATTAACACTCCGAAATCATTTCGGTCCACCTCGTACTGAGAGTAAAAATGATATTTGTTATTAGGGAAAACGGCTGCAGCATAGACGTAGGAAGTGTAGTTTAAGGTCTTAAAATATAATCTTACAATCCGTCAATTCAGTACCGGGGATAACGCAGGACATGTGCTATGTCTGAGGATACTCCATGTGATATCAGATGTAGTCCAAAATTGAATGAGGATTCCTGTTTCATAAATACATTTAGAAGGCTTTGCTACACTAAGATACAGCAATCCAAAGAGAGAGTAAAGATTCGAAATTGTTTTATAAATTGAAACGGGAATTACTTAATCTATCTATAAGCAATTTATGACTGCAGTTGCAACACTGATTGGCGGTGGTGTCACCAATTGCATGCTTAAATCTGTAATATCTAGTTCAAAAATTCACATCGTCACACTTGACGCATGCCACCATATTCTAAAATGAAATGTAATTGTACATCGAAATTTAGAAAATCAAGTACAGCTTACTATGAATCCGTTGATGCGGTTTATTACTGGAGTTTTATTGCTTGCAAATTCTATTATCTCTGTACCGCACGATGGTAATCAATTCGCGACCATTGACGAAGTCATAGAGAAACTTTCCGACTTGGAATATCGACTCAGTTTGAAAATACTACAAGAACATGGTAAGCGTATGTATGAGCAATGAGTATCTACGCATGCGTTTTTGTGAGCATAATGTTCAACTTCTCATTCGAGAAAATACTGGTCTGTGTCAAACCCCATTTTTATGTAATAAGGAAAGAAACAATGCGAATATTCTGAAATGCCACCAATTTATGTTAGCGTTACGCATATCAATCTAGATCAGTGGTTCAAACTAGAGTGGCCATACCACTGTAATTTCATTGAAAAAACTGCGTCCGGAAGGAAATTCTGAAATATGCCCAAATGTCCGGAATGTTGAAAGCTTGAAGTAGGCTCAAAAGTATTTCGTAAATCAACATAAACAATATTATTTTCAAGCAGATTTATGCTATTCAAAGTTCTTCACGCTTCGCGGAGTTAATGTAACGTATATTGATATTCGTATGGGCACCAGGCACCGCCCTTGCAAAAACTGCAATCGAAAAAATAAATAAATGACGATCATTTACTGAAATAAGTCTAATTGTAATCGCAATTATAAGCTAACGGTATAATCCTAGAGTTGGTCAAGGCCGATTGGATGCTTCAGTCCCAGACAGTGGTTCCAAATCTTATGGTCGTTTGCCTTTATCTGATCGCGATGATGTTGGGCGTAATCAGCTTCCTAGGCCATAAGTGAGTTTGGGCAAGCTAAAGTTTTGTTGGTAATCAGCATATCAAGTTTCGAGCTAGGCAACGGAACATTTTCAAGTTGGAAATGAGGTCGCGACGATAAAAGGTTGGAAATCATCGGATGTGCAACCTGCCAGTGCATTTATAGTAGCCAAATATATGGAAGAATCAATATTATTGACAGATTTCATTAATAAAATTTAACAACCAGATGCACGTAGTAAGTGCCCAAGGAGTTACATCGATTACCCTATGGTGGTCCCAAGATCCGTGCTTTTTCTGGGCGGAAGGGGGCTGAAAAAATGTTGTTTCGGACCTGAATAAAATACACAACCACACCGACCTAACAATACAGCAGGGCTGTCAAACACAATCCCGACAGGCCAGACATGGCCCGCCATACGATTTCATCCGACCCTTGAAGAAATTTATTGCAGACCCTAGAAAGTAGCAATCACCAGAGCTTTCACCACAGATGGAGATGGCCCAATTCATGACCTATGTTCCACTCCATTCCTGTATACCAGTGGTCGGGAACCTATAGCTCGTGAGCCATATATGACTCTTTTGGGTATAAGATATGGCTCTTTGCCTAATTTTTATATTTGTACTCAATTTAACCATATTGCAGTGACTTGTTAGTAAATTGTCATCACAGCCAAATAATTATTCCCGTGGCAGTACCAACATGTTTTTGAGAGGCCAAAACTGACGTATTCAGGGATAGGGGCTCCGACCCCCTATTCAAAATCCTCAAATTTACGTTGCTGTCGCGCCGGCGACCAATACAACTCCCCAATTCAATGTACCCGCCTCGAAATCTGTGATTGCGCGATACTTTGATTGATCAAAGAGAATGACAGACATGGTGACGCCTCTAAATATGCAAATTGCGAGATTTTGGTAGTAAAAATGCTCAAAATCTAGCTATTCATGAACATCGATGGAAAATACCAATAATATAATCATTTTCGTTTACTCATCCTGACGACAGGTGAGGAACTCCCTCACTTGCCTCCCCTGACCCCACGTCATTGCCGTATCACACCTTATGGTGGGTATGTAGGAGAGATGTGGTACCGATGGATCACTGGGACCGAAAATACTTTGAAAATTCTGTATGATAATTCCATGATTAAACTCTGTGAACTTGTCTACAATTGCATGCTGGCAAAATCTTTCCTCACGTGCAAAAGAATTCGACGTGCGCGAGCTATGGAGTCTCTCACAGATGTTTTTTGTTTTGTTTTTGGGGGTGTAAACTAAAATTAGATCGACATATGCATTTTTCCTTGTAACCTTCAAGACGAACAAACCAGAAATCATTTTTATTGTGAAGTGTAGGGCTTGTATCAGGCTATATAATGGCACCTATTATTTTTTCATTTCCTTCCTTGAGTGGAATTTTTTTCGATTCATGTATAAAATTCGTAGGGTGGGGACCGATGATACAATAGCCAAATCAAGCAAAATAATCAAGCATACTAATCATGGAACAAATTAAACTTGCCTACGTGCATAAAATCTTTATGTAATAATTGCATATGATGTTTTATCGCTATAACGAGGTATTTTGAAGTCACACTGTCGATTTTCGGGCAATATGTATGTACCCTCGAATTTATAAGTTCGAGCCTAAATCGAAACGTGATTTTATGACAACATTTGAGTTAATATTTATTCTATTTTTTGACGGTTGCGACCAAACATTCTTCTTTGGCTTGTTTTAGCTTAGATTATAATACTGAGCAAGAAAAGTTGTCACATCTGAGTTTTTTAGGGTATATGTGTCATAGGTCCCCGGGTCGTGTGCCATTGGACCCACCGGGTGGAGACCGATGATACGTTCGAGCAACAAATCTTGAACGTCCATAAATATGCGCGATAGGTAGAGCTTGCATCAAAGTGCTGAGCCAGCAAAAAATCTGCTGTTTTCGGCTGGACATTTTGGGGCCAGCAATTATTTTCCAATTTTTGATCCATCGGTACCACATCTGCCCTATTTCTGTAGTGGCCATTGTATGGGTTCACCAACGCATGCGATCATGGACAATCGCATTTAAAATGAGCATCAAGACCAGGGGTGGCAAACATGCGGCTTGAGAACTATAATTGTGCGCTGATTAGCTGAGTTTAGGAATTTTAAGTCGACTTAAAATTTTTCTTCGCGCCGGGCAGGATTTTGAGTGGCTTGATTTGTCATTTAAAAATATAGTGGTGTTCCTGTAATCTGACCGCCGCACTATAGACAAATGCGAGCCACAGAGGAAAATTATGCGCCTCGTCAAGAAATACCAATTCGGACTCGTGTACGCCTCACGAATGAAGGTTTTTCTGGTACGTTTGGGTGATTCCAATATATATGTTGGCTATTCCGACAATCCTGATGGGAAGTCAAGATATGAAAATATGCAGCAAATTGATTAATAACAATCCGAAGATGCATCATTAATTATGTGCCAAAAATTTTCGAAGACACCCCTCCACCGGAAAATCTGATCAGGGGGGCTGAGAGAGGATAAATGTTGGCTAGAAAAATATGTGCAACTACCAATATTATCGACGAAATTCATTCATAAAGACTAAACATCTATTTCCGCTAACTTTTCCTATCTTAAAAATTTGCGATTTCAGTGCGTATATAAAGCCCGCTGCGGCGTTCTGCTTTTACAATTTAAATCTTTCTTGCCAAAGGCATTTCACAAGAAAACTGCGATGGCACAGAACACCACAAGGGTTACCTGCGATTCGAAGTCCCCAAGTAGCCAATTTAACATTGATACTTTGTCATTCATTACGACTGGATTCTATCTATGTAATCGAAATACTGCCGTGAATAGCAAAAAGAATGAACCTACGATCTCGTATAACTGACGAAAGTGTCAAATTTTGTATGAAGCTTAACCTCAATAATTATCAACCAGATTACACCTCTACATAGCCATCTGTAATATCGTGCAACACCAAGAGACGCATTAACTGTAAAAAGCGTGTAAATAGTAGATTCACGCTTTTACTGTTTGAAATGGTAATACACTGTAAACGATAATGGTGTGTTTTCGCAATTCACACCCTAGCGTAGGGTGTGTTTTGAGTCATCACACTTATTGGGTACTAAATTTGTCATTTACACCTAAGCTATTGGTGGAAATAAGCCAAATACACCCCTATACACACATACCATAAAATATACACCCGAAGCATTGGCATTTGGGGTGAATTGTTAGATATCAGACCTTTTGTCAGACAAATATGAAGTTTGGGATTCAATCCGCGCTAACCGCTTCCTCAAGCTTCCACAAAACTGTTGAAGTTTTAAGTCTGTGTCGGTCAGAAGCCTGGTTAAGCCTGTTGTGTCAAACTGTAGGTCGTGTTGGACATATTCTCTTTGGGTTTTAATTATCCCCCGAAAATGCGTGTTTTCACCCACTTTATTGTTGTCCGTGTCTTTAAGGCTTCTTGGGTAGGCTTAGGCAATGTTGCATTGTTCAGTTTTTATGGATTTAACCCGGTTCGATCAAGTAAATTCGCTTACGCATATAGCTTCAGCTTCAGTGACAAATAAGCATTCGTTGTATTAGTTCGTGTTGTGCTACATCGACATGAATGAATAATAGTCAAGTCCACAATATCATATTGTAATTCACATTTATCGTGCACTGCGGTACTCGTACTTTGGCTGAAGTTTCACCCTGGCTACTATATAGAGTGACCGATGTATCTCAAGTGTGTGGCAAAAATACGACACATTATGAAGTTGCCACGATATTGGTTTATAATTTCTTTCATGCCACGTCAAATGCACAGTTGTACGAATGTACGTACGTAGGCTATATCTATGTACAAAATATATCGGGCCTATGCCGCACGGCATTAGTGTATAACCACAGTATAATGCAGGTTATGGGTATTTAAAGCTGGGAATACAAGAAGGAGTCAAATTTTAGCCACAAACTTACGTGAGCAGTACGCAATATGGGCGTAGCAAGAATTCAAATTAAAATGGGACACGAGGCTACGTCACGGAACAATCATTGAAGTGGGCGAAGGAGGGACTAAATTGGGGAAAAGTTTCCTGGTTATTTTCATATCTATATTGTTATGTTATTCACTATTTGGTAGCTTTTTGAATTGCACACTAAGCCTAATCGACAACGACAATTCGCGTACAGCTTTCGCATCGTATCAATGGTTCGATCTATGAAGATGAATCTAGTACTCCAAGACTCTTTTAAGCTTATTATGATGTAATCTGCAGCTTCACAGCTATCAAATCCACATTTCTGATAAATCAATTATAGTATACATACAAATATTCCGAAGATCCTTAACTTCAATATAATTATTGCATCAGTTAGTCAATTGTGACATCATAATGGAACAAACAAACCGTCGTCACCAGAACAGCTGCTGCTATGTTTCGCTACAGCTATGTAAAATGTTTCGTTATATGCCGTATTTCCGCGCTTACGAGACCAGACTGGCTATCGACTGACCGTATTAGTTGTCGTGAATCTGTGAAGAAAGTCTCATTCGAGATTGAAAATATCTGAATGGTGAGTTACATTTCGTATCGGTACTATAGTAGTAGAGAACATTTGTTCCGTTGCGTTTCCGGTACAGATCCGATTCCTGTTACTCAGTGTTGCAGCTGTACTGAACAGAATTATATGCAGCAAGCTGAAATTTTAAACGTAACGGTAGTGACGATACATTGAATTCACATACATTGTTGTATCACCAGTACCGATACCAATATCCAAGACACAGTAGCTCAATGGCTCTAATGGAGATACTGTTGACAGGTGCAGCATCAGCTATGATTATAAACTACGGTAATTTGGGCTCGATCAACATCGTTTGTAAGTGCATTGAAAAAAAAAAATCGATTGTCGTTATATAGGTAAGTATTATGATTACCAAAGCACATCACGACCTGTTTAAGTGTAAAGGTAGCCTACCACTGACTATGCAGGGTTATGTTATCAGCCTATCACCCTGTCATTATCACTAAGCTATATACACATTATATGTTATGTTATGGCAGGAAGGTAGACATATTATCTATTCTACTTCAGACTTGCATGGGCATAGATCGCAAATTTGGGGCTCTTGAAGAATGAAATTATCGATTTCTGCTCATGAGAAAACAAGTGTAACATACAAACAGCAAAGGGCTGAAGAATATGAAGCAATGGTATCTGAGGTGAGCAATGGACATTTGATGATGAAAGCTTTCGATCCCCGTAAATTGGGGCCAGTAAATGTTAATGATATTATGACATGGGTGAAAATATGACAATGCTATATTGCTATCACTACGAATATGAGAGACTTGACTAGGAGCAAGCTTGCCAGTAGTATTGAACATATTTTGCAGTGCCCCCCTCAGACTATCTGCTAAGAGTATGTAACCCATCAACTAGACTACTTCTTTTGAAACTACTTCTCCGAGTTCTGTTCATATATTTATTTTAATTTAAAGCAGCTTGACATGGATTTGACATAGTCACTTCTATATGCTTGTCATTGAGTAGAAATTTACATCTATTGCTTGAGTAGCAATGCGCACTACTGCGGTCAACTGGGTGTGCAACAATGCACGGATTAGCTGGGTCTTCAATGTTTTGACCAATATGAAGAGGCAAACATAGCCTTGCCAAAGTTGATCAAACTGTCCTTTTGATCAATATAAACAAATCATAATATATGCACTTCTTGACTCATGATATGACATACACAAATGACATGACATGCACAAATCTGCTTTTTGTTAGATTCAAGGACTGATTGCTATTAGTAGCAGACTCTTACTCTGTGAATGTGAAATCAAATATGTTATTGGTGAGTAATATACTATGCGTAGGAGAGTTGCAAAATTGTATTTTAACTTGCTTATTAACAAGCATTAAAGCAAGTCAAGGCTACAACATCAGTACACATTTTGGATGTCTTGGGCGTTTCGAATCCAACCCAAATTATCAACTGAATGTTTACCGCATGCCTCATGGTTATTTTTTCAATTTTAGGATGCTGCTATACAAGCAAAATATCGGGGAATTTCAACCAAATCGACGTCGCATTTAACGGTAGAAGCGTATGATGCGAAACAGTAAAGGATCGTTATCAAACAGCTTATATTACAAGGTAATCATTATCATCCAGATAATTTGCTAATTTCGAAGTATAAGACTTAAGTCAACGTTTTCAAATCAAGACACAGTTAGACATGTATCTGTGGCGGGGTTGTAACCAAGTCACGAGGCTCCGAGTCAGAAGTCAATCTCACTAATATAGTTTTGACTCGAGTCAGGTCGAGTCATTTTTCTTTGACCACTGAGTCATGGTATTATGACTCGAATCCGAGTCCAAGTCATTGTGTTGACTAATCAGCTTCCAGTTGAAATCTTGTTCAATCCACTTTTTATAACTCTGTTTGGTGATATCGAATGGTTCGCATTCATAAATATACTAATTTCCCTCACTGGTCGAAATTTTAAGTACCAGTACCAATAGACGTAATCTAAATAGTGAGGTTACTTTACTATTCTCCGAAATTTCAAAGAAATGTAGGTCTTCGCCGTCTGAATCTTGAGTCATATGACTAGGTTCGAGTCATGCGCAATGACTCAAGTCCAAGTCGAGTCAATACACTGATTGACTCGAGTCGAGTCATTTCCATATTTTGAGCAAATGACTCGAGTCAAGTCGAGTCATCAGAAAATCCTGACTCGAGTCAATTCATGACTCGAATCAGTACAATCCTGATCTGTGGTCCCTTTGAATCCATTCTGAAAGTCAATATTGCCTGAGGAGGAAACGTTTCAAACGTGTTTTGAATCAATATTAAATTCATATCAATTTTTCTATATCTGATTTTCTCTAAATTTTAGAGACCGCATGCAGCAAGAGCAAGATTACATTAGAGGAATTAACCAATCTTGGGACTATGCTGCAAAAACTGAAAGAATTGTTATCAAGACAGCAGGTATTACAACTTTGTTAACGACACCTGATGTCAACTTTCGTAGTCGCATATATGAAGTAAACCAAAGCAGAGATTGTCAAAGTTACTAGCGTTGCTACTCAAGTCGATGTAGAAATGCTGCCGTCAATTTATACTCGATTACAAGTAGATACAACAGTTCCCAATACAAGTCAAAACTACGTCAAGTGGAATCAGAATACAAAATGTCGGAAGAATAGTTAAGTATGGTAAGCAGTTTTTCGGAAGTTTCTGTTTTGAAAATTGCGATATGAATGTTCGCGATTATTGTAATGTTACTAATAGCATATGACACTACTAACAGACAGAATCTTCAAAAATATATTCAGTTATCCTGATATAGGCGGTGTTGCCAGACTTGGACAACTAGATATTCTAGCGAGATAGTGTAATGGTTGTGCGTCCAGCTTCTCGATCGGTAGGTCGCGTGTTCAATCCCCGGCCGGGTCAGACCAAAGACTCAAAAACTGGTATTCGCGGCTATCCCGCTAGGCGCTCAGCAATCACGGATAGCATGGAGGAGAAAAAAACTGGGATGCAGATTAGATGACCTTACTATAAAGGCCGTATCGCATTAGGGTGGAGTGAAAATGACTTTTTTTTTTCAAATCAAAAAAGGCCTTCCTCAATCCTGACAAATGACCTAAAACTTCAATTAAAAGAGACTTCAGGGTGTTTCCCCCATTTTCCAGCCGGCAACCCCCCAATTTCTGCGCGTGGGGGGGTAAAATGGCCCATCTCGGCAACCGCTGGTCGTAGAGTCATGATATATAGCTCAAAATCTGCGGAAGCATCATGTTTCTATCTGTCTTCTGAAGAAAGTTTTCTCTATTGTGAACACAAAATGAGTTATAGCCAAAAAACTATATATACGCACATTTTTGTTGAAATTCAGCATTTATTCTGACGAATTGTGATCTGTCATTAGTTTTTTTTAAAGTAAAGTAACACAGTGGCAATGCCGAATATTGGGCCCATATTACAAATATATTCACAACACAGTCCTTTTAAAAATCGGTTCGAAATATCATAATGAAACACTCACATTTAACGACTTTTATTAAAAATGCATTCTTTTGTAAAGTTTTTTCATCAGTTTACGAGACTTAATTTTTCGGCGAATGAGGCCATCTCGTCTTTGAAATCCCGAAACTAGTGCTGATGCTTCTGTTACGAGCTTTACATGTCGTTCCACTGTTTGATTGTGGCATGGATGAAACAAAATCAGATGCTTCTCGCGGCATTCTTCTAACTCTGCATCAGTTAAGTGCTCAATCGTTGGAGGAAGTTGTTGATAAGGTTCAATATCAACCAATTCGTGGTATGCCTTGGCTTTGGGACACAGAATAAACGAATAGGACCCCAGTTCAATTGGTTGGAACTGCTATGACTTTCAATGTCCACAAGTGAATTTTATTCAGCGGCATGTTTTCGAAACGCAAGCACCTTGGTCACACCCTTATTTCGTATGTCTTCATTATCATCTACCAGCATTGCAATCATAATATTTTCGGGGTGTGCGGAATAACCGTTTCTTATCACCACATTCGGAGCAATTTTTCGAACGTTTCGGTCAGAGAAATTCAAAACCTGTTTAATCAAGTTGAGGATGTTTCTGGGTCCATGTGTTATATGTTTGTTTCCCTTGATCTCAAACCAAGTTGGAAAATATACTTCAAGGCAAAAACGAACCAGAGTCTCCAGGTTTAAAGGTTGTTCATTAACTGTTACATAATACCGTAAAACTCTGCACTGCATCCTAAAGTTAGCCATCTTGAATGCGCAACCGGTGGTCCAACCTCCAAGTAAGCCAGATCATCATCAGCATTTCCTTGAATAATTGCCCAGCACATTTATAAGCATATAACTGGTCCTTACTTAAGTCACTAACAATTTCTTATGGGAGCTTTTGAAAGGCCATAAGTGGTGGCGAGAGCTGTTTGAATTGAGTAACTGGCCAACAAGATACACTTCCACGTAGTTTTTTTCAATTGGGTGTGACCAAGGTGCTGACGATTCGAAAACATGCCGCTGAATAAAATTCACTCCTGGACATTGAGAGTCATAGCGGTTCCAACCAATTGAACTGCGGTCCTGTTCGTTTATTCTGCGTCTCAAAGTTGAACTTGGAAGCAAAGGTATACCACGAGTTGGTTGATATTGAACCTTATATCAACAACTTTCTCCAGCGATTGAGCACTTAACTGATGCAGAGTTAGAAGAATGCCGCGAGAAGCCTCTGATTTTGTTTCATCCATGCCGCAATCAAACAGTGCATGGAACATCATGTAAAGCTCGTAACAGAAGCATCAGGGCACGTTTCGGGATTTCAAAGACGAGATGGCCTCATTTGCCGAAAAATTAAGTCTCGTAAACTGATGAAAAAACTTGACAAAAGAATGTATTTTTAATATAAGACGTTCAATGTGAATGTTTCATTATGATGTTTTGAACCGATTTTTAAAAGGACTGTGTTGTGAATATATTTGTAATATGGGCCCAATATTCGGTATTGCCAGTGTGTTACTTTACTTTAAAAAAAAACTAATGGCAGATCACAATTCGTCAGAATAAATGCTGAATTTCAACAAAAATGTGCGTATATATAGTTTTTTGGCTATAACTCATTTTGCGTTCACAATAGAGAAAACTTTCCTCAGAAGACAGATAGAAACATGATGCTTCCGCAGATTTTGAGCTATATATCATGACTCTACGACCAGCGGTTGCCGAGATGGGCCATTTTACCCCCCCACGCACAGAAATTGGGGGGTTGCCGGCTGGAAAATGGGGGAAACACCCTGAAGTCACTTTTAATTGAAGTTTTAGGTCATTTGTCAGGATTGAGGAAGGCCTTTTTTGATTTGAAAAAAAAAAGTCATTTTCACTCCACCCTAGTATCGCATGTCCGTCGTCAAAAAGCATCTCGATGGTGCAGGCGAAAAAGAATACCATATCTCTCTCTCTAAATATACTAATCGAGGCCATTGTAATTTGTGAAATGTTTCTATGCTCTAATTCTAATTATAATCGAATTTATGAAATCTTTCTATGGTCTAATTTCAATTATAATCCAATGTCTGATTTTCCTGATAATGCTGCAGTAGTACTACATAGTGCGAAACGTGCCAAGCTTGCTGTACAACAGCAGGGGTGTTCAAAAATGACTTTTTATTCTCAAATTCTTGTGGCTCAAGATGAAATTGTTAGGTTACCTAATTGAAGCTTGCACACTAAATTTGGTTCGGTTCCAACCAGCAGCCGCATAGCTACGGGAGACGAAAGTTTATTTATTTATTATATAAAAATGAGTAAAAAAAATTCAAAATTTTCAGTGCACCCATGCAACCGTTAGGTTGTCTATAAACAATGCCCACCAAATTTGCCTCTATTCAAACCATCCGAAGCGGAGTTATCGATGTCGAAAACTTTGGATTTGAATAAAATAGTATTTACGGTGGGCACAACTATGATTTAAAAATCGGTCACCGTAAATACTATTTTACTGAAATCCAAAATTTTTCGACGCCAATAACTCCGCTTCCACTGGTTGAAATTGAGCCAAATCCGTTGAGCATTCTTTCTATAGAAAACCTAACAATATAATGAGTGAACAGAAAATTTTAAATTTTTTTTACTCATTTTCATATAGGCCTGATAAGTAAAAACTTTGTTCTCCTGTAGCAATGCGGCTACTGGTTGGAATCGAACCAAATTTGGTGTGCAGGCTTCAATTAGGTAACCTAACAATTTTATCAAGTAGCCAGTACGATTTGAGAGAAAAAGTCATTTTTGAAGACCCCTAGTGCACATATCAGATGACTTGGGAGTTTAGAATCCAATCCAAATTGCCAACTAAACGTTTATACTTCGTGGTTATTTTTCAATTTTAGGATGTTATGATACACGGTCATGTCAGGGGATATCAACCAAGTCGACGTCGCATTGAACCGTAAAACCGTATGCTTCGAAACAGTGATGGACCTTCATCAAACAGCACATATTGCAAGGTAATCATTAGCTTCCAGCTAATTTGCTAATTTCCATATATAAGGCAAGTCAAGGTTTCTATAATCAGACTAGTATCTGTGGTCGCTTTGAATCCACTCTGAAAGTTAATATTGCCCAACCAGGAAACGTTTCGTGTTTTGTATTAATATCAAGTAGTCAGATTTAACTCAAGTCCATGCATGTCTTTCTCTGATTTTCTTCAAAATTTAGGATGCTGCTTAAAGACTGCATGCTGCAAGAGCACGATTCTATCACAGGAACTAACGGAGTTTGAGGGTATGATGCGAAAACTGAAAGACTCGTTATCAAGCCAGCAGGTATGACAACTTTGTTAGCGACACCTGATGTCAACTTTCGTAGTCGCATATATGAGGTAAACCAAAGCAGAGATGGTCAAAGTTACCAGCGTTGCTACTCAAGTCAATGTAGAAATACCGTCGTCAATTTATACTCGATTACAAGTAGATGCAACAGTCCCCAGTACAAGTCAAAGCTACGTCAAGTAGAAGTAGAATACGAAATGTTGGAAAAATAGACAAGTATGGTAAGCAGTTTTTCGGACGTTTCTACTTTGAAAATTACGATATGAATCTTTGCGACTAATATAAAATTACTAATGGCATATGACACTACTAACAGAAAGAATCTTCAAAATATATTCACTATTCAGTTATTTCTGATGCAAGCGGTGTTGCCGAACTTGGACAAGTATAGATATTCTAGTTGTCTAATTATACTAAATGAAGCTATTCTAATTTGTGAAATGTTTCTAAGCTCTAATTCCAATTCTAATCGAATGTATGAAATCTTTCTATAGCCTAGTTTCATTTCTAATTTAATGTCTGGTTTTCCTGGAAATGCTACAGCAGAACTGTATAGTGCGAAACAGCCAAGCTTGCTGTACAATAAGGGTGTTAAAATGATTTTATTCTCAAATTCTACTGGCTACTTGATAAAATTATTAGATTAGCGAATCGAAGGCTACACACCAAATATGGTTCAATTCCAACCAGAAGCCGCATTACTGCAGAAGAAAGTTTTTTATTTATCATTTAAATATGAGTGAAAAAAATTCAAAATTTTCTGTTTACCCAGGAAATTGTTAGGTTGTCTATAGAAACGATGCCCACCAAATTTGGTTCAATTCAAACCAGCCGAAGCGGAGTTATTGATGTCGAAAAATTTGGAATTTAATAAAATAGTATTTACGGTGGCCAAAATTGTAATAAATGATTAAAGAATCGGTCCCCGTAAATGCTATTTTATTCAAATCCAACCGCTTCCACTGGTTGGAATTGAGCCAAATCGGTTGAGCATTGTTTCTATGGACAACCTAACAATTTAATGGGGTGAACAGAAAATTTCAAGTCTTTTTTTATTCATTTTCATATAATAAACAAAAAACTTTCTTCTCCTGTAGCAATGCGGCTACTAGTTGGAATCGAACCAAATTTGGTGTGCAGGCGTCAATTAGGTAACCTAACAATTTTATCATGTAGCCGGTAGAATTTGAAAAAGTAATTTTTGAACACACCTAATCTACAGTAGGGCTGTTCAAGAAAAAACTTTTTTCCAAATCTCACTCGCTTAGTGACTAAATTATCAGGTTGTCTAAGAAAACGTTGCACATCAAATTTGACTCAATTCCGACCAGTAAAGGCAGTGCAATCTTGAATTGAAAGTAGAAGCAGAGCTATTTGAGTTTTTCGTTGATATTCCCCAATCCAATGGGGATTCCAACTAGAAGAAGCAGAGCTATTTGAGTTTTTCGTTGATAATCCCCAATTCAATGGGAATTATCAACGAAAAACTCAAATAGTTCTGCTTCTACTAGTTGGAATATAGTCAAATTTGTTTTGCATCGTCTTTGAAGACAACCCAACAATTTCATGAGGTTGACAGGAAAATTTGAAATTTTTTTCATTTTTTTCCTAATAAATTAAAAATTTCAATTCAAGATTGCACGGCCTTTACTGGTTGGAATTGAGTCAAATTTGGTGTACATCGTCTTCTTAGACAACCTGATAATTTAAACACTAAGCGAGTGAGATTTGGAAAACAAGTTTTTATTGAACAACCCTACTGTACAGTGTACAGACATTTGCTATTCTCATGCTCATAAGACGAACTATGATTTGATATTAACTGAGGTTGATTCAACTTTTCGCGATTCAGTAATGATAATTCTAATCTAATTTGTTAGCTAGAATTATAATTTTAATCTAATTTCAAACTGAGTAGCTATAATTTTAATTCTACTTTAATTCGAAAAATAAAATCTAATTTGGAAAAAGGGAACGTTTTCTAGTTGTCCAAGTCTGCCTGGTACATGCGGTTTATCCATAAATTTCCATCTTGTCGATGCCTAATTGCCCACACATCAGTGATCGAGTGTGAATATGTTTCCTATAGCGGTAACTTCATCGTATCGGGCCACAGTCTGTACTGCAATGCCTTATCGAGTGAAACATCTGATTTTTTGTAAGTACTCTGTGAAAATATATATACTTGGTAACGGCTTTTTGTGGACTTCGTTAAGTTATCATAGCGTATGTGCCTGTTAATTGGGTTGTGAGCATGCATTTTGATTTCAGGATGATGCCACAAGTTCTTGCTGAAGATAGTGACTCAACCTTCGCTGTACAAAGAGTGTTTTGCGGAAACCTGGAGGAGGCGGCTTCCCAATATTACAGGGGCAATATTCTTCGAGCAGTATTTTCAGTGAATTTTTTTCTCCGTCGCTGGGATCTCTGTTTTTGTTATTTCACGAACTATGTTTCCATTTTATGTTAATATGGTTCAATTGATATCGAATATATGCATTGCAATCAAGAATGTTTATATGCAATAGTGTGTCATTTGGCAGAAGATACAGGATTTCAAGTAGGGTGTATATATTGAAATTCCGCCCCTATCAATTCTAATGGCTAGGGTGAGATATGCGATATACACCGCAAGGGATGGGGTGGATTCTGGTCATATACACCCGCAGGGTTACGTAAGTTCTGTTTTCGTGTACCACCTTTTGGGGTGAGTATACCCACTCTTTTCGCTAAGAGTGTAGGCCATTTGCAGGACTTCGATCACGTGACTAGATACGCATAGCAACCACAAATTGGTTAGCAAGCTACTTTCTCGCGCACCTGCTTCAGTGCTAAATATCGCATAGTGTACTGTTGATTTCTGGTTGTAAACGTTTCGGAAATTTGTTGTAGAAGTCATCAGAGATTTACCTATGCTAGATGTCAATCCTGTACAAAGCATATAGAATGATATCGTCAGAATTACGCAGAAATCCCTCGTTAACGTAGCCGTATTTCGGATACAGTATATTATCGTTTTCGGGCTGTAAACGTTTTATATAAAACGCAAGTGTCATGGAAATGCGCAAGGATTCAAATATGTTGGATGTCTTTGATTCATGAACTACGTAAACTCCTTGCGTCAAAATGATCGACATTGTAGCGGTTATTGGGTAGTGAACTATGATTTTATGACACAAAATTCGACATTGAATGACATAGACTGCGTGATATTTATTGCAGCATCAAGTTAGGTGTGGATAGTATTGTGACGGTGGGGGCTGTGTCGTGCCTGGAGCAGTAGATAGCTGACTGGCGACTGGCTGGCTGTCTTTAGGTTGGCGACTTCTTAACTCACAGTTTCACTCGGTTTCGGATGTATTTGCAGCAGAGGTACGTTAGACGCTGAGGTGAATCTCAGATCTCAAGGGCCGTCACAGAGAAACGTGGGTTTATATACCCGAAAATGCGTAACAATGAATGCGATTGTAATGCGTTAGCCAATGAGAACGGGTTGGTAAAGTTCTAGTGACAGGAAAAAGGCAGTACTCTAGCTAGGACTATGTTTGGCGTAACAATGCCTACAAAGCCTGCGCAACACTAGCAGAGATAGTAGAGTTCTACAAGTTGTCATGATATACTAAAATCCTAATACAAGCAAAGTATATTTCCTTCATAACGGATGCCTGGCGTTAGCTAGGGACATTGGATTAAAAGGACCAGCGGTCTGCTACAGTATACTATACTATAGTTGTATTGTAGTGGTAGTTGGTAATCATTGCAGCATTTTGATGATTGATATCGATTGCAATATATATAGGATACTGCTATTTTTAAGCCTAGAGACAATGACTGCCAGTGTCAGTACGTTGATGTGTTAGGAATTCATGCAATGTGCTACATACCATATATATATTAAACATCCTATGCTATTGTATGGCTTCTCAGTTAAACAATTCAAAATATTTAGACCTCTACACCTATACTACAAGCTATTGATCACACTGTCATGCTGCCAAGTGCCACTACCCGAAGAAAAATGATCATCGGCTCCAATTGAGGGTGCAGCAAACTGTCTCGAGGCCTGGATTACTTGATTGATTGCCTGGATTGGATTACTTCACTGTTTGGCACAGTGCAAATATCTTGAGTTTCAAGACATGGCTATACCACATGTATACGAATTAATGATCTGATGGATTATCCCAAGAGAGCCGAACATAGGCAACTAAGAAATTGATGATGCCCTCGTCAAGAATTCAGCCTGGAGCCAATTATGATCACCACATAAAATTTGGTCATGCGGTAGAAGGCAGCGTGATTTCATGCCAACAGAAAATGTCAGCAGATGATCTGACCACTGACTAACTGTCCTGAACTTCTTTCCCGACATTGATGTCTGCTTTGACAATGATATTTCATTTGTGTACAGCAAGATAAGCGCTCTTCCGTAGATGCTATGAATCTGTCTAGACAAGTGGCTATGGAGGTAGAGGAAAATACATAGGCATAAGAGTCTCGGCAGTTATTGAACTTGATAAGGTTGACATGCATTTTTTCTTCAACTATTTCTTATGCTCTGGGTATCGAATGCAAAACAAAAATTAATAAATTGCACATCTATCCAAGTTTATTTGTAAATTCAATAAATCAAAGAATATCATGAGTTCAGAATATTACGGAGTCAATGCAAAAGAAACAATGTTCGTCGTCTTTAGAGGATGTTTCTGAGTTGGTTGAACCAATACACAGAGGGGGTCAGCAACGAAGTACTATTTTACCTGAGTACTAGCGTCATTATGAGTTTAGGCTACTTCCACTTCCACTTGACACTTTTCAGGTAGTACTTTTTTGTCAGATTTGGGATTTTGTCAACTAGAAAGTAGCTTTGGCGCATGATTGCATCCCCTTCAAGCGTGAGGTTGTCATAACAACTGGGCAAAATAGCCCCAGTACCACGGTAACTAAATTAATTTTTGAAAATTGCACCTATTTGTGGTGTCATTACCCTTTTGCGTTGATCAAGAAGATGCAACATGCAATGTTTACAGTTATCACGTGGCATTAATTTCTAAAACTAAGTGACCCTCAACCAAATCTACTTCATGTAACGAATTTCTTGGCTACTTTTCAGAAATTCATTTCTACTTCCACTTGAAGTACTTTGGACATGTCCTGGAAGTACCTAGTGCTACTTGTACTGGAGTATAAATTAAGGCGTTACTTCTACTCGGTTCCCAACAATGACCACGTTGACCACCTCTGGGTATAGGATGACCGATCTTGTCACTGCGTTTGAGCTGCTCTAAGAGTTATTTGATCGTCACTTCCCTTAGTTCGCTAAATAGCGCACATGTGACATCAACTATTTATCAAAATCGCGTGTGATTTGCCAAATCCACTTCAATCGCAGTTGCGAAGTAGTGCTAATAAAATTGGCATTGTATAAGGCAACAATAAAGTGCACTGCTTTGCTTAGTCTTGATGTCTGGTTCCCCCAAAAGATACTTCCGATGTGTTCAGCGACATTGTTTTATGGCAGTGGCTATTCGTCCGGAACCGTGTGACGTAACTATCCGAAATAAATGTTTTGTGTGACGTAACTGTTAAAAACCAACATACTACATACTGGGATTATTGAGTATTGACGGACTTTGGCTGTTTATGTGTTTAGGTTATCGGTACACGATAGCGCCATGCTCTTAAATATATCGAATTCATTGTTTGTATGGCAGCACACAGTGAATCTCAAAGACACAGTACACCAGGGGCGGGCAACTTCTCCAGTCGGCGGGCCGGATATAGAAAAATTAAGTACTTGGCGGGCCGGATTGCTGAATCGATACATTTTTCGCCCATTTATCTACATATACAAGGTGTAAATCGTATTTAATGAATGTATTTAACGACAAATGTATATCTTTCGTAAATAATTGTAGGATATATTTTGAACTCGTGAAAGATATATTAAAAATATCTTTAATATGTATTGTGTTTGATGGGAGCAATGTAACTTCTAAGCCATTTCTCGCCGATAATGACGAAGACATTGCGGATTGAGAACAACATTCTCATACAGGCGCCGCCATGTCTGCTTCTCTCTGATCAATGAACACACGGTGCAATCACTAAATAAGATTTCAAGGCGTTCGATAAGCCGGATAGCCCAAATTTACCAAGATATCAATTCATGAGGGCTGAGTATATAGGTGACGAGATAGCGTCGTTGTTCAACTGTGTGGTCAACTGTGTGGTATATTTCATCTCGATATTGAATTCATGCGGACCGCGGCTTCTACGACATTTGAAAAGTGGCCCGCGACCTGTTTTGAGTTGGCGACCCCTGGCATAAGCGGTGTCTTACAAAAGCCTAGAAGGGTACCGCGCTGCAAGTCGGTGGCTACGGAATCAAAAATAAGAAATATCCGCCTGTGTAAATGACTATTGTAGTCGACAAACACCATGATTACCACAAACGATATTAGGGTTGAGTACATCGTAAATGCCGATAATGTAAGTCTTGCCTCTTCAACGAACTTATGCGTAAGCTCTACTCTGGCACGCTGCGCAGTGCTTATACATGTATATAATAACACAGTCACTAAAATTTGACGTATAGTAAGCAAGTAGCGGGAAATCTCGGCAGACTGTAGTCGCGGGCCAAATTATTATATAAGACGGAAAACTGTCCGCGGGCCGGACAAAATCCCTTCGCGGGCCGTATGTTGCCCACCCCTGCAGTACACGATGCGTGAGCATGAGCAGTAGGGCTGTTCAAAATTAACATTTTTTTCGCGATTCAAGCCGGTCACCTCTTAAATCGTCTGGTTGCAGTAGAAAACCTTGCTCACCAAATTTCACTCGATTCCAACCGGTAAAGGCCTCCGCAGATCCAATTAAAACTTTTAATTTATTATGGAAAATTGAAAAATTTCCAAATTTTTCTGCCAACCCCATGAAATTGTTGAGCTGTCTTCAGAGACGTTGCAAAACAAATTTGAGTCAATTCCGACCAGTAGAAGCGGAGTTATGTGAGTTTTCCGTTGATAAATCGCTGATTATCCACCAATCAAGGATAATCCGAAGACAGCTCAACAATTTCATGGGGTTGGCAGAAAAATTTGGAAGATTTTATTTTTTAATTTCCCATAATAAATTAAAAATTTTAATTGGATCTGCGGAGACCTATACTTGTTAGAATCGAACCAAATTTGGTGTGCAGCGTTTTTTAGGGTAACCTGACAATTTAATCAGTGAATGGCTGGAATCCGAAAAAAAAGTTATTTTTGAACAGCCTTAATGAGCAGTGAGCACGCGGTACATTGTGCAGTGGAATGATTTCCAGTCCAGCATTGTCCACTGCTATGCGATGGTACCATACGAAGAAAAATTTAAGCAAAGTACCGCATCTCTGCTATGCTAACTCTGCTTTGCAGACTTAACAATAAATAATCGCCGTCTTTTCCCAAAAGCAATTTTTGTGGTGCATTGAACTGATAAAAAATGCTAATAAACCGAACTGAATTGATATTAGACCTGGTATTTGGACACTGGTTCAACTCGCCCTGTTTTCATCTCTATCTTTCCAGCACGTCTGCTGGGAGATGAAGAAGATATATATCGTAACCCGGGATATATGGCGTTGTGGATGCCTGTATTCTGTACCTCATGTACAACGACTAATTCATTTTCATTGACTGATGAAGGCATCTCGATGGTATTACAGACACGTTGCAATACAATTACACATTAGGATCAACAAAAAGTATACAAAAACTACAGCCAGCAAGGACAAAAGTCTACAGTCGCGCTGTAGCGAAATGATCGGGAGATCATCATAGAAACGAATGCGAAATAATCAGTGTTCAGTTCATGCAGGAGTAATTTGATGGTATTGTGATAGAGAGCAACTGCGATAACTGCCAGAGTCTTCTTAGTTCTTACTACTCGTAGTCTACCTACGTGGATCCTCCAATCGTCAATCCAATCTGTCAATTTTATGAAGTATAGAATGCATGTTATATTTGAGCACGGCGCTTGTAATTCATTTTCGTAGTGATTATTGTCGGGTCATACATTTTCAAATACACACACGTAAAATGCGATATACAGGACATAATATGATGTGATGTAATGAACAGAACAGACATTAGGATGCCGGAAGACCATAGTATCTCAATCCGATTTCCACCTCAGCTTCGTGTAGGTTCGATCTTGATCTTGTCGCGTTTCCATTTTCAGACAGCCCTTACTTTTTTGTTTTCATTCGATTCTTTGTTCCGGTAAAGAGATTGTAGGATTGTACAATCTCTATAGTTCCGGTCCTTCAACTAGTCTCTCTCTCCGCTTATCGACGACTTAGGACCGAGTAACACTGGGCTAAAGTAGCCCAGATAATCCTCTGGTAATTGAACCCAAGCCGCTAGCGTTGTAGATGGCGGAAGTCACCATTACGCTAGAGTTCCCTTGTTGGGATATTAGTAGAGATAGGTAACCAGCGACGGTATTATGTTCCGGTAATATACAGCGATAAACTAAACATGCAAACGTTAAACAGCCGAAGTCCGTCAACTCAGCAACGTCAGTATGCTGGCGGCGCATAATTACGTCACACATCAGATGCTGGCGGTGCTTAGTTACGTCACACAGTTCCGGACGAATATCCTGGACTATGGCTGCGGGCTATTCATCCGGTTTCGGACGAATAGCCAATGCCTTGTTTTATAGCAGCACGACAGCACCCAAACCAGCAGACAGTATATCCTGATCCTTGCGGGTCCCGGCTGCTTCAGTCATATCTTCCATCCAAAATCAGGCTCCTCAACAGACAAATAGTACTGCTTGAACTAACAAATACTCTTACCAGAATATAAACCAATCGCTTTACTTCAAATGCATAAATTTAAGTACATATGATCAGAGTTGAGTACCGTAATACGACTACGTTACCGATGGATTTCTGCGTAATTCTGACGATATCATTCTAAATGCTTTGTACAGGATTGACATCTAGCATAGGTAAATCTCTGATGACTTCTACAACAAATTTCCGAAACGTTTACAACCAGAATCAACAGTACACTATGCGATATTTAGCACTGAAGCAGGTGCGCGAGAAAGTAGCTTGCTAACCAATTTGTGGTTGCTATGCGTATCTAGTCACGTGATCGAAGTCCTGCAAATGGCCTATTGTAATAAGCTTCGAAAAATATCATATGGCTCTCACTGTAATACATTCAAAAAGATGTAACTCGCAAAAGATCTATGTAACTCAGCTCTTGCGTGCTCAAAGAAGGTAAACAACATGATTGGGGCGAGTTTTTACAGAGAAAATATGGCGCACACGACGAATCCCATGTCATAGAGAGTTTGAATTAGCTCTACCATGACGTCACGAGTTTTCAATTGTGACGTGACAATTGATTGTCATGTATGGCTCTTTGGGAGTTATAATGGAAAATATCGGTCCAATATGGCTCTTCAGACGAAAAAGGTTCCCGACCACTGCTGTATACAGTCGATGGGCAATGCTTTGCCAGTGTGACGTCATATTGACAGATAATGTGTTATAACTCATTTTGAATCCGCTAGTGGGCGCTTAAGAGTGTCTGGAATTAGCTTCACAAAAATGTGGTAACCATATTCTTAACCAGTGTTGCACGGAACACCAGGGGTTCCGCCAACCAGCCTCAGGGGTTCCAAAGGAGGTCAAGACAGTAGACACACAAAACTGACCAAACCCATACACATGATTACTGATGACACACCATGGTACCGTGCAGACTTGGACAACCAGAATATTTTCAGCTTTTCCCAATTACATTCGAATTAGAATAAGAGCTGCACAAGTTCTTTTTAAATTAGAGTAGAATTCGAATTAGAGCTACTCAGCTTTTTCGAAATTCGATTAGAATTAGAATTAGAGCTACACATTTTTTCCAAATAAGATTAGAATTAGAATTAGTGAATTCGCCATAACTTGGAAATTGAATGAAATTGTGAATGATAAATGAATAGAGCAAACACTAGTGGTTAACTGGGCCATTTTCAGGAGTTCCGTGAGTCAGGAGCTCAAGACACGCACTTAACCCATACATTGATTTGTGTTGCCTATATTTGGGCCGATCAAAAGTCGAATGGTGAGTTTGTGACTGTTGTTGTCGTGATAGGTCCTGTGCAATGGCGTGTGCATGGGAAGTTAGGATTCGAAATCGATGCCCAGCCCTTCTATCTATTCCAATTTTATCTTCAATATTTGTAATATCATTTGTACACAAGCAAATGGTATCACGCTTTCATTTCGATCGAACAAAACGATGAAATTGTAAGCCTCGCATTTCTGAATGGGTATCTGAAAAGGAATAGCAGATTTTCAATGAATTTTCATTGTAGTGTTTTCGTTCTTAGTGGAAATCTCATTTTAAAGGTTTTGCTCTTTTAGCACTCTGTCGATGCACAGCTCCTTTGCGCACCAGCAATCTATAGTAATGTAATTCCGATGTGTATTGTGTTATATTTCTTTTCATTGACTCGGCGAAAATTTCGGATTCCGTGAAGGATTGCAGATTAGCGTAAGCGTTCCGCGAGAGAGTAAAGGTTATAAGCCACTGATCTAGATATCAAACATTATACTAATCGTCCTGGAAAAAAGTTCTATTACCTTAATCATCTCGTGTCCAGGTAAATGTGCAATTGAATGGGATGGTATCTGCTTCTTCGCCTTATTTTATCATCACGGCCAAATGAATCAAGAAGCTGCAAGATTATCTTGCAAAAAACGAGGCGCCGAGCTTGCTAATATCTATGCGGAGGATCAATACAACGCGATCACCAAATATCTGAGACCATATATCGCTGCCAGAAATGATGAAGGAATTGAAATTGGAGTCAGAACTGGAATGACATACGAGCCGAAGGTACGAAACATTTTTTCTGTAAAAATATACATCTACAATCCACAATGATTTATCGTCAGTACGTAGAATCTGTCACAGCAGCTAGCCATTCCATCCTCGTTGGCACTCACGCGCATGAGGCTGCATGCACGATTGACATGTGTCCAGTGAAGGACACTATGGATTCACCAAGCCATCTGCAGCGAGCCCCGTGGGCACAGTACACACCACATTCAGCATAACTCTCCAACGGCAATATATAACATTCTCGAAACCCATGTTGCTACACATGTAACACGGTTCGCACGAAGAGTCACCCAGATAATTAAAGTAATCTCGATGACAACCATTGAATTGATGTACGATATGAATCACTGATTGCCTACAGTTACCGTCGATGAAAATGTTCGGATTGTTGGAATTTAACCGGACTAGCATCCGAAAAATTTTGCTGAAATTGGATTACTTAGACTATTTTTACTTAGTCGCGTTGACGGCCTAATATGCAACTGCATTACGGTGGAATCATTACTTTTCTAGTCGCAAATCGTTTACCTCGCCGATGGCAGTGAAGCGCCGTTCGTGCAATGGAGAACAGATTATCCTTCAGCATCATCGGACGGAACAACTGTGGTCCTTGCCGTGGGTCCCGAGAGTATTACGGATCGTAATGGGATGTACAACTGGAGGTCCTCTGGAGGGGACACGGCGCTATGCCAAGTAAATATTTAAATGCAAGAAATCTCACAAATGAACGGATTAAAATATACGTTGACTATATATCCGAATAAAACGATATTGGTAAAAGGTTGTTTTCAGGAGTCGTTGGCGGGCTCGGCGTAGGTATGTAGCTATTGTGGCGCTGCTGCAGCTGATTCACCGATTACGCATAATCCGTTATAACTCAGAACCCTAAACCTATACTGAATCGCAGCCATATCTATGCCCTCCAATTAATCACCATGTCGGTAAAAAGCAGCTGTAGAAGCTGACGTCAAACTTGCAAAACGGCCGCTAAATAAATTCGTATTTTTTTAAATATAGCAATCACGAAGCAGTTTCGTTTCATAACTCTTAAAACTTCAGGACTCACATAAACAGAATGACCGTCTGAGATGAAATATTCTACTGTGTAAACTCTTTTTGATTGACAAATTACCATTATCCCACTGATACAAACATATTGCTGTTGTTTTGTTGGGGTTTTGTAAAAATTTGTGAGCAAAAATTGATTTTCTCCTGTGATGTATACATGACCGTTATTCCAGAATAACTTCAGGATGAGCTGAATGATTAGGTTGGGCATTTTATTGTTGCCACATGTGTTGCGATCATACCCAAAAGTGTCGTCGGAAGCGTTATGCCTTAATATTGCAGTCGCCAACACTTATCTTTCTGCAAATGGATTTTCGGCACGCGTTCATATGAAATCGAAGGCGCGGAATTCAAGACACGGTCGCGTATTTCAATAAATGGAGTCACAGAATGAGCTTTAAAATAATATAAGACCACCCAATGTCTGCATAAATAGTATGATGTCATTTTCAAGTGAGTTTGTTGCTTTTCATCGCTAGCCTACTGTTAATATTTTCACAAAACAGATGACGGACGCACGATGATACAGGTGAATATATGAATTAAAACCGTGGAGGTCCGCGGGGCCTTTGCGTTCCAAAAGGGGCCCGCGAAGACAAAAAGATTGAGAACCATTGGTCCATCACATCAAAATATATATAATTAAACTTCGTCAGTGTAAGATCATAAAAACAATTAATTTGCAGATGTACCGGTAACAGTACATTACGTAGACCAGGGGTTCTCAACCCGCGGGCCGCATGCGGCCCGCAGACGTATATTTTGCGGCCAGCGACATCTTTCATTATGAACGCAATTACTAATGACACGGTATTGTTACAAATTATTTAGATACTTAGTTCTTTTATCGCACCGTCTCTGTTTCGTTTGATTACTCATTCTTGAAGACAGTGGTTCTCAAACTGGGGGCACGCGCTCCCTTTGGTGTGTGAAGCATCTGAAGGGGACGCGAAGCTGTGGTCAACTGAAAAAAAATTTCGCGCTGCGCGCAATTTATCCCCAATTCATAGTTATTTCTCTGTGTATAGTCCGAATTTCATATTTGAGAATTCTCTAATCAACGGCTATAACCTTCCATGCCATCAAACTAGCCGTTTGTATTGCTAGCATTCTGGTTGCATTTTGTTATATGACGATAAGGGGGCACGAAATTTTTCCCTATGAAGAGGGGGGGCGTGACTAAAAAAAGTTTGAGACCACTGCTTCAATGTGTTCTCGTTTCTTGATATATGCTCGACTTCAGATTGTTATTGTTTTGAATCGTTATTCGGCTGGACTCTGGTTCAAGAGAATCCGGGTACTTAGTAGGCCTCCACTTTTAAAGAGTGATTGACTCACTGCGATCGGTTGTTGAGATTGCCGACGACGTTACAGACGCATCGTTTAAAATTGCTTCGAATATCCCTAAACCCAAGAAATCTGATATAGAAGGTGTGATTTCAATAAAATCGTAACATACTTTGCGAATATTTGCTGTTTCCGGAACTTAGCAGCAATGACAACATCACCGGACAAATTTCGAAGATACAATCGTCTGATTCAATCCTGACCAGACGAGTAACATCAATATCAGTCAATCTTTTATCCAACTTGTTAAAGTGATCAAAGTTGAGCATACGCTCAATCACTTGTCTTTTAGTTGGGAGTATCCCAGAAGGAAAAGCATCAACACTTTGAAAAGTTTCTCCACCGTGCAGCTTCTTGCAAGCAACAACAGACATGGATCTTTTTCTTGTCAACATTATGTCAATTACTTGTTCACACGATAAACTACAATCTGCTATAAGTCAAACATGATGGAATTCTGAATACGTACCTATTCTAGACAATGTCAGTTCAATTCACATACATAACAGAGTATAATACAGCGTACCTATACTAGACAATGTCTGTTCAATTCACATATATAACAGAGTATAATACAGCGACCTGTTCATTACAGCCAGCAGCGTCTGGTACTGCACACTGCACAGTAAGGAGTCAGTTTTAAAACCATTATACCAGAGTATTATATTCAACTCGAAGATTACCAGAAACCAGAAAACTTTCAAAATGAGTCATCATCACTCCTACTAAGAGACTTTCGGTTGACTATCAAAGTTCCAGAATATTTTAAGGTTTGTGATGGTGCAACATTACCAAAGCTTATTGATATTATTGGATGATGTAATATGGAGAAAGTTCAATCATTCTCTCTACCATCCAAATTATGATTGGTGGATATAAAAATCAACTACTAAGTCATTCAAACAAGATTTTGTTGTTAAGCAGCAATGTAACAAACCGTCACATGCTAATTGGCATTGCAAACTTGGTAAAACCAACCGACATTTTTAACGGCGGTCTGAAAATCAACAATTTGCTTGTAACTTTTTTTCTGTACATTTTCAAGACAAAGTTCTATGGAGGTGAGATAGAAACATGTTGCTTCCGCAGATTTTAAACCCAAAACTGGCTTTCTAGCATAAGCAGTTATCAAGATATGGCAAAATTAGCTGTTTTCAGCGCGTTTGGTGAATAAGCTCAGCCACTGGAGGGCGAAAGAACCTGAAATTATGGCAGAAGTTATTCATTTTGAATTTGGGACCAAATATCAGAGGCACTTTTTCAAATTCAAATTTTTCTTTTTTTCACTCCACCCTAGTATATAGCCGAGGATGAATAATTGCATTTCAAAGTAACTTATACCAAAAGCTAATTAGAGACCGTGGCGCACCAGACCCTTACGGAAGATAAGCGCCACTACTACTTTTTACCATACTAATAATAATAATAATAGTACATTACGTTATATCGCAGTAGGGGGTATCATCAAGTGTAATTATACGCTTAGACATTCCGTCCTTTCATCATCATCATCATCACTATCTTTTGTTTTCCTTGATACATAGAAACAATGTTTGCAACATATACGATACTGATTGCGGAATTGATACATGAAAACCAAACATTTACACTCCAAAATTACTTCCCTCTCAAACGGAAGATAAATTTATTTATAGATTGTGTGTTCCCATGGAAAACTGTCGGATTATTATAGATATGTGACAGGGTATAGTTTAAAGTCGGAAGACGATACAACAATCCGTCACTTCGGTATTGTCGAATCGGAGACGAGGACGTTTCTGGTGAGCCACAATGTGATATCAAGTCTCACTCGAAGTGGGATAACGATTTTAGTTTCTTAGATACTTGGCTTGGATACGCTATCCAGAAATAGTGGTCGCCTTCCATCAGAGTGGAATAAACATTTTAGAAATTGAAACTCAATTAGTTCAAGTCTGTTAATAAAGATTAATTGTGACTGCAATCAAAAGTCTTATCAATGATGACATCAGAAATAATATAGCAGCATACATCGGTAATATCCAGTTGAAGAATTGATGTCGTCACACCTGGCACAGTCCGCGTCTAGCAAAACGAAACGTAGCTGCAATTTTAAATTTAAAAGATCCTAACATATAACACTTACTATGAATCCGGTGATATGGTGTGTTACTGGAGCTCTAATATTCGCAAATACGATTATCGCGTTACCGTACGATGGTAATCGATTTCCGACGACCGAAGAAGTCATACAAAGACTTTCCACTTTGGAATATCGCCTGAGCTTGAAAATACTTCAACACACTGGTAAGAGTTTCCATGAGCATTATCATCTGCATAGGTTACCAGTAATGAAATATTTCTATTTTTTCGTAGCATTCAAGTAGATTTCGTCGTATTGCGCTATTTACTCAACTAGTTATGATTTTTTGCTACCTCTGCTGCTACTTCACAGTTTTATGTTTCAGGCAAAACTTGGCCTTAAACGGATACTTTTTTATTTACTTGGTAAACGCTGCTCCTATGTTTGTACTGAGGTAGAAATTTATGACATTAGTTCTACTTGTTCTTGATTGCCAACAATGACTATTTTGACCTCCTCTGGACATAACGATATTAATACTCAATGTTTAACTATAGCAAAATTAACGTCGTGTGAAATTCCATTTTTGTGTAATGAGTACACAACTAATCCGTACAGTTTTAAATGTCACAAATGTGGTTTGAACATCAAGCTTATAGAAAGAAATATGAATCATTAGTCGTCTTGTAAAACACTTCTGTCGAATCGTTTATTTGCTTCCAGATAAGTGCGCAGTTGAATGGAATGGCATCTGCTTCTTTGCCTTATTCTATCATCCCCGCAAAGCAAATAAGGAGGCCGCAAGATTAGCTTGCGAAAAACGAGGCGCGCAACTTGCCAATATTTATGCTGAAGATCAATACGATGATATTATGGAGTATCTGAGACCACATATCGCTGCCAGAAATGATGGGGGGAACGGATTTTCAATCAGGACTGGAATGAGATACGAGCCCAAGGTATCAAACATTTTCCTTCAAACTATATACCTAAATATCCATGTTTGGCACTCGATTAGGGAAGGAATGTGGCATTTACAAGTATTACTAAATATGCCATGGTTCGAAACGATTATTGGACGATATCATTAAGCATATGTGGTCAAAGTATTCAAGTAGGATTCTCAGATAGAAGTCTAGTAGTAAAAGTAGCCACGTAAATCTTACTTAAATACGAGTAGAAGTATAGTGTGTTCCGAAATACCCCAATGCTACTTCAAGTTAAAGTACAAACTACAATTAGTTGGATTTGGGTACTATCAGGTGGTCAGTAACGAAGTACTTCTACTTTCTTGAAATACTCAAGTAGTTTTCCGCTACTTGGGTACTCACTCAAGTAGATCTAATTTACCGCTACTTCTACCTCGTAATATATTGTGATATACCAACTTACTTTTAGCTATTTTCAGTTTGTCTAGTAGAAGTAGTTTAATCCTCCAATCAGAAAGATAGCCTGAGGAATTTCGGAGCTGTTTTGACGGAGTATCATCATTTTCATGAACGTTGAATAAAGCTCATAATTTTCGAAGTGCTTCGCGCACACTGGATAAGGAGTGAACAATATGATTTCATGAAAGTATTGGTGAATATAACTTAGGTAGCGGGTTGCGTGGTTCCGTTCACACCGCATTGTTGCCCATATGAAATATTTCATCGCTGCATATGCGGCGCATCATAACGTTTGAAACTGATGTTTCGCAATTTAGCATTTACTTATCATATCGTAATCTAGCAGTCCATGGCGTGTCCTAATCTGGAAAAGTGGACTCTGACTTTTTTTTAGCTTTAGTCCTGTTTTTAGCATATCACCTTTGAAAGTTACTGTACTTAAGACATCAAATATATTTCCCGCCTTCAGAAATAGTATTTGTATTTCTCTTTCTATTCCCAGTATCATACTTTGAGTTTTAATTAGTTTCAGTTCTTTTGACTGGAGAACATACATGCTGAAGTATAAAAACAAGTGTAGTAATGCCTTTAATTTCCGGAAATAAAGCTACACAATATGACATTTTTACGATACATCATATCTTTGATTAACGTTTACTAATCGCACAAAGTGTTCACACCGTATCCGATACAACCTCTCCGTATTGCTCTCCGACTAAACTACGGGCCTTACAATATGGGGGAGCGCTATGCCATGATGTTTTCTAAAAGGGCTGTTCGAGTAAACAGTGGAATAGTGTCGCATTTCCATATCAATACTATATATCATTTTCATCCCATGATGCGGACGAATGCTTATGCTGTTGAAAATTGAATACCTCCCGGTATGCATTAATACGAATCAAGCTCTGCACCTTTCGCATAGCTCAATTTGCAGCTTTTGACAATCCATGCGAGCGAATTACCATCGTCTTCACAACTAGTTACGTACTTGAGTATTTGAAGTCAGTCTATTCTACTTCTACTCCACATAGTTTTAGGTTGCTTACTTAAAAAGTACTTCTACTCGTACTTGAGTAGATCTCTTCGACGCTACTTCTACTTCAACATGAGTAGCTTTCTTGACTACTTTGACCACCTCTGGGTACTACTTATGTATGCAAGCTGTTACCAAAGGCAGTACGCTAATAACTAAGCTATCGTGGACTGTCAAAAGCTGGAGAGCTGTTTCCCGCTATTATAGCATGTGACCGCATCATGTGATGCCAAGTATAGTCTTTGCTATACAGTATAGTGGTTTTTAACCTTCTACAGCAGGTCGGCAACTTGTTTCCCACGGACTGGCAGCGGTGTTCGTATACTTTTGCAAGTAAAGTGAAGGTTAACTAGATTGATGTAATTAGAACATAATACTTTCACTTAACGAACTGTTAATAGCGAAAAGTATGTTAGCCACAGACACAATGACGAAGTAGAATGCGAAAATAAATAAATTTACTTTGATAAGTCATGCAACAAGAGCAATACTACTTGAGTGGGGGAAACCAGGGACAAATGTAATACGGGGCAAATGTAACAATGGGCCAGACCACTTGTGGGATCAAGGATTGTCCTTGATATTTCAAATGCAACTGAGCTACCTATTGCAGTGATGAGCGGATGTTGATTTTAGAGAGTCCGAATCCGTCCGACAGTTATGGTGTCTGCGGAACTATCCGTCCGACTCCGAAGAATCTCATCCAACTAGCAGGTTATGTTTATATGGCTCGGTGGTTCTGGATGATTGATTCCGCCAATCATAATGGAGAAGCACAAGGAGGAGTTGACTAGGTTTTCGTTTCATTGTAACTGTAAAGTAATTCTGGAATTTATAGCCTTGTTATAGATGGTATTAGTTTACCTTAGTAAGGTATGCATGTATCTTGAATGATTTCAAATAGGACTTAGCTTCTGGTAGGCTACTGTATCGTCAACGCATTATTACAATAATTATCATACATTTTATCTGTGTACATATCTTCTTATATAACTTCCTATATAATTATACAGAAAGTTTATTGTATATGATTGTATGCGTATTCCAATTTGATTGGCAGATAAGGAACTTTAGATAGTTGCCAGCCGATGCTATGAAACAAATATATCCACAACTATCTAAAGTTCGCTATCTGCTAGACTGTCTAATCGCGTCGAGCAAGTGCGGCGGTGAAGACATCGATCCATGTAACGGGTTAAAGAATGACGCAAACTTTCAGTAAATTTCAGTTCCATTTCGGTGGCGTTCTGAAGAAAGTGTCTGTGGTCAAAAAATATTTTCGTTTTGCCGTTCAATTTGAGACCACGTCATTTTTAGAGCACTGTGCCCCTTTAAGCGTACCTAGGAATGGGGCCCATGGATAATACGCCAAAGTGCTATCTGCATTAATATGCAAAAATATTGACGAGGCGTAGCCCAAAAGCATACCAACTTCATTTTCTTTGATTGTTTACATTATTTACAACTGTCTGACGTTGATTTGTCTGTGTCACAACTTATATTTGTAATATTTTTGTTCCAAAATGACGTTGTTACAATAGCCTCATTCTGGTCTTACAATTACCCCAGGGTACAATTGTCTCCTGTCTCATCTAATTGGCAAAATTAGAAGTATACTTCGCTGCTGACCACCTACGTAATTAACCTAATTTTCACACAGCCATGAGAATTTAGAGATCTTAAGAATTTTGAACACTCAATGTTACGACGAATACTCTGGATCATGATTTTAGAAATGGGTCGGAATAGCGTTCGGCAAGTTATACTAAATGGGATTTCGTACACACTGTCATCTCCCGTTAAGCCTAAAAGCCGTACCCAGATCAGGACAGTATTAGAAATTTCCGGTTGAAAGTAGCCGTAGAGATTTCCAACTAATAAAAGGTAAGTAGTTTTGAGCCCCGTTTTGCCTAGGAAACTGATGACTGTCAACTAGAAGTAGAAGTAGAAGTAGTCTAAATTTTAACTATTTACATAAGTAGTGCAAGTAGGCGAAATCTACTTGAAGTAAAAGTAGACGTACTTTATTACTGACCCCGTCCTTCTATATTATCGTTACATTATCATGCAGGGTATTATCAATTACACAATCCATCGTTTCGGTAAATTGACCCGTTTCCATGATGCAGAACTTGAATTCAGAGATACAGTATGTAATGAATAGGAATGTAGCGATTGCATCAGCATAAATATTATCGGCATTACATGTGTAGAATGACGTGCCTTCATTTTTACTGTCTAGTCTCGGATCATTTACCTGTCGGATGGCACCAAGGCGCCATTCGTACACTGGGGATCGGGATATCCACACGCGGATTCTCATAGAACGACTGTGCTCGTACACGTGTATCCTGAAGGATCGCCGGCTAATGGAATGTTGAACATGGGATCTGCCGGAGGTTTCGCAGCTCTATGTCAAATAAATATTTAGAATGCCAGAAATCTTACAAATAAACGAATTCATTACTGAATTATTGAAATACAGTAATCGCAATAATAAAAACGATGTCTATAAATAGTCAATTGGTTATTTATAAGCGTGGCACACGGTTTGAGGGTGCAGGTAAGCTATACTGTAGTGTTGCAGCACATCCCATTCAAATTGTTTGAGAATGGTGATATCCACATTTTATTTGAATACTACCAATATGCGATACCGGCTATTATCATTCGGCCTAGACAAACAATTTGTAAAGTTATTCACAATGCGCGATGCAATGAACACAATGTATATGACTGCTGGACCGACGATGTGAGGTTTATCAATCGCACTTTCAACCTGACCTACATTCATTAATAATAATTACATCCGCCATAGCAATGATATCGATACTGTTAACGTTGGAGTACAGTTATTTCGCCTCTGGGCCCCAGGGGGAACCCGGGCGTACAATCTATTTTCACCGCGTGCCATATCGGCATATGGAGGACTTTAACGGGTTAAATATGTTGTAGGTTGTTGGTATTTTTACTATCATTGGTGCTTCGGCTACGGTGGTAATTTTACACAGAGGTCAATATTATTTATTTTATTCATGAATATTGAATAGTCAGGACTAGGGCTGGACAAAATCCAGTACCTGATTGATTCGATTCTGAATCACGTATTATGCTTCGAGTCGAGTCGAGTAATCGAGTATCACTCATTATGACGTCACAACACAATGTATTATGTCAAAGTTCAAATATGTACCTTTTATGCCACCACAAAGAACATAATGCCTGTTATCCTGGTATATTTTAGAGTAGACCAAACCGATTTCATTGCACTTGTTGACAATGTTGTGGGATGATCATGACTTCGGAAATGTGTAATCTCCACTAGCGTTCGCAGCTTTGTACTATGTCTCGGATGTTGCGACACGGCCAGTCAAGGTTTTAAGGCTTTCTCAGTGGAAAATATGGTCAAAACTATATTTCTAGTTAGCAAATTAACTTTCAGTTGTGAGGAGCGTATAATTTCAGTACTCGAAAAGGTCGTTTTTTACTACTCGACTCGAATCAATAAAATTAATACTCGATTCAGATTTAGATACATAAGAGATAGTAGATGCGGTATCTGGGCAAGGACCGTTAAAAAAGAAACTTTTTCTCTTACGATTTCACTGGCTACGTGATAAAATTGTTATGTTGCCTTAAAACCGCTGCACACCACATTTGGCTTAAATTCAACCAGTAGAAGCGACGTTCTTGCAGTAGAAAGTTTTGAATTTATTATTTAAAAAAATGAAAATAAAGATTTCAAATTTTTCTGTCCACCCTATAAAATTGGTAGGCTGTCAGTAGAGATGACCCACACCAAATTCGGCTCACTTCCAACCACTAGAATCGAAGTGATTACAGTAGAAAAATATCTAATTCCATGATTTTATAATAAATAATGAAAGAGTTATAGCCAGCGTAAATACTATTTTATTCAAATGAAAATTTTTCTACTGCAATAACTTCGCTGCTACTGGTTGGAAATGATCCAAATTTGGTATGCATCATCTATACTGACAGCCTATCAATTTTGTGGGGTCCACAAAATATTTTTATTTTAATTTTTTTTTATAAAATAAATTCGAAACTCTCTTCTGCAAAAACTTCGCTTCTACTGGTTGGAATTGAGTTAAATTTGGTGTGTAGCGTTTTTTACCCAACCTAACAACTTTATTACGTAGCCAGTGAAGTATGAAGGGCATACATACCTGAACGTGAACATGAAACGATTTCATGCCATACAGCATTTGTAGCGTTGCCAGAGATCGAGTGGGATACTTTTGATATTATGGCAATTTTTAATGTATACATTTAGAGAAGTATGCTAGACACATAAATGCGTACGTACAGTCGTACAGGTGACAGTAGAATTATTTGGTGGCAATCACAAGCGATTTCTGACGCAATCCAGGTATATGAGAGACATTTGGGCCGGGCATTTACAGATGATTTGCTGAACACTTTACCTTCGTATGATATCTACAAAACCTTCAGGGTTGTACACTTGGTGACAACAGTCCGATGTCATCCATGTGACAGCGAAACAATTTCGATTAAGTGTCAGCCAATATTTCGCAGCATCCCCGTAGGACATATGCGTAAATTGGGAAGAAAATGGTGGGTGATTTTTGTTGTTGCGATTTCGGAAGGTATACTTCCGCTTCTTCGCATTCGCTTGTGCATTCAATCTTGCGACATGATCGAATGGTTTGGTTTTGATTTAATTGCAAATTTCCGACATGTAGGCCTATAGTGAAGAACATATGCGAGTTACACTATCATCGAGCCCACTTAGTGATCAAATCCTTCCGAGCTATTTCAAAATTACTTTCCAGTCCGCACAGGCCTAAAATTAATACAACCAGGGTCGCCTGCCGCACCGCAAACCCACCAATCGGGATGAGAGAGAAAGAGAGAGAGCTCAAACATGCCTAAAATATTTCGTGAATAAACATAAATTATAGAGTATATTTTGGTAGAAATATTAAACTTGAAAATTTTCTTTGCACTGCCTGCGATTTAATTCCACTACATGCAGATTTAAATATGAGTACTACCCTATTTCCAAAGAAAATACAATATATTATAATTTATAGAACTATAAATAGCCGTTTTTGGGCCGCCCATTACCGCGCCGCTACACTTTAAGACAGGGGTTCTCAGCCCTTCCTTGGCCGTGGCCCATTTTTCGGTTTGAAAATGTGCGGTGGCCCACCTCTAATCTTAAAGTCATAATCCTGCTCAATGCGTGGTAATCGACGGCGACGATATGCCTATTTCTCTAAAATATGCGCATTTTTCCCCTTATTTACTGCTGAAATTAAAATATAAACGTGTCGGGGCATGAAGTCGCGCGAAGCGCGACGATAATTTTCAACATATTTCAACAGATTTTCAACAATCTTCCAACAAACGACCAACGAAATAATCTTGGGTCCATTCTAGCTCCCCCAATTGGGGGTTTGGGTGCGGCAGTTACGGCTCTAATATCTCTTCAAGTATCGGTATAAATTATTCGAAGCATAAAGCAACGACAATGCAGCCTATGCAAGTAGCTATCACATACCACAATTTACCGGAAAATAAATAAGTAAGGGAATGTATTTGCTCCGCATTACGTATTGGCCGTCGCTACTATACATTTCCTACAAGACAGTCAAGACTGTTGTATTTCGAAATCGATAGCGCGTTTCACTGTGCTACGATTGTCTAATTGTTAGCGAATAGTGCATGAGGCAGATTCGTTTGTGCCTCACCTGGCCATTGTTTCTCTGCGATGGCATTGTCTGTAATAAAGCGGAATGTCATCTTCCTTTGCGATTTTGAGGGGGTTCTGCGAGTATGACACTGCTAATATTTGGATTTTCGGAATCAGTGCGTGACGATAGCATTTGATTGATACCGGTTGTTATGAATTCCGAGCTATTGATGATGAATTGCTTTGTCGCAGGTGAGGCACGACCGCCCGTGCCTCACCTGTGCCTCAACTCTCCTTTCGCGTTGTATTTTTGAATAATAATTGTGCAAACTGATGATGTTGTTTGAAAAAATGTTCAAATTTAGTTATTTATGAACATCGATGTAAAATATCAATAATCATCGATCGACTCATGTAGGGTTTACACAATTTTCACTTACTCGCCCTGACAATAGGTGAGGCACTGCCTCACCTGCCTCATTGGACCGCACGTCACTGATAAACACGCGTGCATTGGAGGTAAATCGCGCAAAGTGCGAATTTTTTTTCAGTTGACCGCTTCTTCGCATCCCTCTTCAGATGCTTTCACGCCCCCCAGGTTGAGAACCACTGACGTATACCATAGGGAATGGTTGAATGAAACCCTCGAGGTCGTCGGCGGTTCAATCATAGTGTCCTAAATAGTGTGGGCACCGCGAGATTGACGGGCTCACTGCATTTGGATTAATTAATACTTTCAATTTGGCTAATGGTAATTTAACGGCCTTTTTTGACTGACGCTTATTTGATGAACGGGTATCAATGGAAAGCTGTTGCTGCACTGAATACGAAAGTATATATTCATCCCCTTTTCCTTTAAATCAGCCTCGAATTCTCCAATTTGATGGTGTTTGACTTCATTGTGATGCAGCAATGCTGTCTGGTTCTTTCTCTTAAGCGGCAATCTCGTTATTCCAGACAGCATGGTTGCGTCATAATGTCAAACTCCGTCGCAATGCAAAATTCATGGCCGATTTTAGAGGGTTCCGGGTCCATGAGCAATATTATTCACTATCCTCAATTTGGATATAGAATTGATGCGCCGTGGAATACAGTTTTTGCTTTTGGCTCGGCCATACATAATCTTTTCTGCTTCTTATTTGGTCTCTGAAAGAATTAGCCCCTGTGATTCATGGCGGGTAGTGATTCGGAAAACCGAGCAATCGTGCCAGAAGCAGACCAAAGTTTCAATAATGAGAAAGTCGATTTCTGACAAAGCTTCATTTCATTCTATGTGCCGTCTGGTTCGCGAATTGGATTCGCATGCTGATGGCCGTACAAATTATGACACTTCCACAAGTTGTAAACTCCCAATCTTAGTATAGTAGGCTTACCATATATATTGGAAATCTAAAAAGAGGATACTTTTTCAGAAATTTGAGACTTGCAAAACCAGATAAGAGTTCTCAAAAATCGGTGAATCTTTCCCACTCAGAGCTCAAAATAAAAATAAAATAAAAAAAGGTCATCTTTCAGCCCAGAGCTCAAAATAGCGTTTTTCGTTCCAAAATACCCTCCGGAGCGTCACTTCTGTACTACTAATTTACGGCATATCACTCGCAATTTGTTCTAAATCTGGCATAAATTTTCACAAAATAGGACAAAAGGCCGTCCTCCGAGGACACTTTCCAAAAAGTCAAAAAATAGGACAAATCCTCTTAAAAGAGGACGTATGGTAAGCCTAGTATAGCCTACCCAACTTCGTGAAATTATTTAGTGCACTTTACTCGAAAGAAGACTCAAGGCTTTTCACGTGAGAGAGGATATTTGGTCGTAACTGTTCGGTGAATTTGGTGTGTTTGCAATCCCAATACGCCAGACAGAAGAACCGTGAAATGTTCATCAACTTGCACGTGTCTTCTAATCGCCGCTGGCAATGTCTCACGGAAACCCACTTAGAACCGCTGCTGTATACCCATAGTGTAGTGATGACATGGATAACAGTTTATCTATATCCGCATACGATCTATTCAAAAGTGATATACTGTGAACTGTGAATGCTGTATCATGTATTGGTCTGTGTATATATCGTGCTGTATCCACAATGAGCAATGTCTCAATGTTTGTAGTGTAGCCTCGTCTCTTATTATCTGTTTATTTTAACTTTAGATGATAACACTTTGTGTTCTTCTACAGGTGGTGGCTGTGTACTACATTGTCACCTGCTGGTGCCACCGTGCCAGCGGTGCGTACCGATCTTCATTACTGTGACGAAATTAATGAATCTCTCTACTATGTTCCATATTTAAGATTTAAAGTAAAGATTTCGTGCCCTCATCGAAGTCCGAATGCGACATGGACTCAAACTTATTGCAAATTAATCATTAAATTATTAGTAACCTAATTGAAATCCAACAAAATTTGAAAGTTGCTTATCCAAATCCGTAAAACATCTTCGAATACGTTTAATAGAATCCTAATTAGGACTTGGTTCTGCTAGTTTATTAGTTTATAACATATATAGTATTGTGGTACAAGCCATGCAGCAAGGACCGTAACTGCCCCACCCAAACACCCCAATTGGAGGGCCCGAGCTCGAAGGGGGCCCAAATTAATTTCGTGAATCGATATAAATTATACAACATTTTTTTAAGGCAACTTTATTCATTTTTTTTGCGCTAGGCGCGAGTTATTGTAGCCGGATATCTCGCTCTTTGAGTACCCTTCTCCCAAGAAAAAATACTCATGATTTATATAAATGGGCATTTCGACGTCGGTCATTACTGCGCCACGACTCACCAAGACATAACGACGTTTTAGGTCATGTAACATGCGACTCCGAGAAGTGTGCCACAACGATCGGCAGCGGGAAAACGTTGTCCGAAAAAGACGGGTTTATTCTTATTGAAAACGTCGATACATCTACTTATATGTTTGATTTTCCATGGGCGGTTAAATGGCTGTCGCCTAATGTCCCCCAGAAGTCATCTCACAGAGAAAAAATATTTACCAGTGAAGAAATACCGATTCGAAATCGTGTGTGTGTGATTTAGTGTAGCCTATAGTGATTTAGTACGTTTGGGTAATTTCAATATCTTTTGACATAGCAGACAGGAGGTCACGAAAGGACATCATGTACGAAGTCCATTGAAAAAAATTCAAATCCCAATCCAATCCAAATCTGTACAAATTTTACAAATCCTTGTTTCCTCAATCCTAATCAAAATCCATGCTTATTGCTCATCTCTGCCCCTTCACGCTCGCGAGCGCCCCCAGGATTCGCTGGCGCCCACTTTGGAAACCGCTGCAGTATGTCAACAACATATTGAGCAATGGTTCAATATAGGTACTAGGCGGCGGATAGATGTAAGAGAAATAATTGTTCCATTCCAGCATTCGATAAATAGCTTTCTAAGATAACCGCTTCCGCTTCCGTCTGCGATATCAGGAACATCAGTTTTGTGATAAAATATGTTAATATGTCTGTGTATATTGTTCTTAGTAAAAAATGTTTGCTCGCTTGAAGTATAAGAAAGATTATATAATCATAATACAAATATTTGTGGAATACATTATACATGTGTATATCATTTTTCATATCCTAGGACGTGTCAGTCGTGTAGCCTGTGATGAAGAATAGCTTCCGGTATATCGTGTAATGAGATTAACTACGCTAATGAATATAATGTCAGATCATCATCATCATAATCTTTTATCTTCCTTAATACATAGAAGCTATAACTGTAGCATATTTGCTACAGGTTAAGATATGGACATGGGAACACTACAGATTCCCACTTCCGTTCCGACATCCCTCCTTCTTCCTCCAAATAAGAGTAACATGTTTGCAAGTTGTTCGTTTCCCATGGGAAACTATCGAAATATAGATGCAGCTAAGAACACATTTAAGTCTGAAAATGATGTGAAAATCCTTTATTGGAGAAGTGCCACGACCTGTGCGGAACTGCTGTTTATGGTGATTTGCAATGTCATGTAGAATGTCCCACGAAATTCAATGTGGCTTTCGTTATTGTATAATCGAAAAAGCTATAATTCGCTATGACACCATCAATCCACAAATCGAGAGAGATTTAAAAGACATTTTCATTATTGAAACTTGATTTAGTTAAGTCAGGTAAGTCCCCGCAGTGCAAAACAGTTTGGTCGATGATGATATCAGAAATCCTCTGCACATATATATATATATATGTTATGCAACTGATGAATTCGAATCACCGTCACTACTGAATCATGCCCCCTTTTTCCAAAACGAAAACGTGATTGAACAATTAAATTTAGAAGATCGTAACAAATATCGCCTATAGGTACTATGAATCCGCTGGTGTTGTTTATTACTGGAGCTTTAGTCATTGCAAATTTGGTCGTCGCGTTACCGAGCAATGATAATAATCAATTCCCGACAACTGAAGAAGTAATGAAAAGACTTTCCGACTTGGAATACCGCCTCAGTTTGAAAATACTACAAGAAACTGGTAAGGGAAACTGTGCCTGTGTTTTTCAATCGTATTGTTCCTTGTCTAACTCCTCCATGTGAAATTCCGATTTTATGCAACAAAAGAAGAACCAATCCGTTTATGTATTTCGATATCTGCATTGATCATTATTTAATACCCGACAAAGGAATTCTGCTAACTCGATCTCATTGTGCGCAGATAAATGTGCACTTGAACGCAATGGTACTTGCTATTTCGTCTTATTCTATCATCCCGACAAAGTCAATGAGGATGCCGCAAGATTGGCGTGCGAAAAACGAGGTGCTGAGGTTGGCAACATCTATTCGGAGGATCACTACAATTGGGTTATGGACTACGTAAGACCGTATATAGCTGCAAGAAATGATGGGAGCCCGCAAGTAGGATTGAGGACCGGCATGACATACGATCCCAAGGTAAGAATAAGTGCCATTTTATAAAAATAAACATGCACACAGCTGCATGCCGCCATGAAGTAGAAACATCGAAACGAGATGTCAATAGTCTACATCAAATGCATGAAATTGGCACGGTCTTGATGATATTCAATACTTAGTCATCGTCACTCAATGCAAAATATTGCTGTCAGACTTGGGCGATAGATATATTTGCTAGGTAAATTAAATAAACGTAAATAAAAATAATGAAAAATCAAATATTATGATGCGAAATTGATTTTCGTTTCATATTAAGAGTCGCACCCGATCGTTGGCAATGCTGAATAACAGCTAAGGTTTCAATATTTGGTCAAATTTGTCGTGAGTTATTCTAATTTTGTTTGCAAATATTCATCCACCTGAGGCGGGTATGAGGCAAATGGTGTTGCTATCAGCGAGTTCGCCATTGACAGCATGATGCGGTTGGCGATAATAACGTGTTGCACTGGAATCTGACTGGGACTGACTGATATGCGGGTGGGTCACATGCAACCCACGTGTGTGTGCGCCTGGTTCAGTAATCTGACTGTACCATGCGGGGATCTAGATGTATACTTTCACTTCAAAATGTGATTATATAAGCGGTAACGAGTTTTCTAAAATAAACTACTTCCGAATGGATTACCTAATAAAGCTGTGCCATTTAAACATAAACATAACAATGCCTTGCAAAGTCCGCGTATAATTCAACAGTGTACGTCCAACCTATAAAGGGAATTCTTGTTATAAGATAGCTTTATTTACCATGGGTTTAACCACAATTTTATTTGCCTTTTCCGAATCTAGATTCCAATTCGAAAAGTTTTAGTTTTGTTTGATATTCATGGTGATTCAATCACATTGGTCATTTTACAACAGGCCTATAATATGTTATTTGTGATTCCGTATTTCGCGACCTGTAGCACGGCCCACTTCTAGGCTTTTATGAGACACCGCTTACGCGGATCACGTGGCGAACAGTATCTTAGATAAACCTCAAATACTTGGATAGGAATTCTGGCGTCTACCTCTGTCCGACTAGAACCCCCAACCCATTGGTGTTGTAGCTTTGGATCATACCATTGCGCTATCTCGTCAATCTCCAGTTCCAAACTAATGTATGGTTTACTTCTATTATCATTTATAGTCTCAAATCGTTTACCTTTCGGACGGCACCAAGGCACCATTTGTGCATTGGGAAGCGGGCTATCCTCGATCAGGCTCCGACGAAACGACCATACTCATTCACGTGTACCCCGAAGGATCGCAGTATAACGGGATGTTTAACAGGAAATCTTCGACTACAGGTTTCGCGGCGCTCTGTCAAATAGATGTTTAGAATGCATGGAATCTTGCAAAAAAATTGTCGAAAAATCAATTAGTGCCATAATTATCCGAATAAAACGATGCATTGAGTTATATGCAGGCATGGCCCTGGGGGGTTCCGGGCTCGGGGTGCAGGGTGGAGGTAGTATGACGCTGCAGCTTCTCCAAACATTTGTGTGCTAACTTTGTTTGGAAATTTGAGGAATTTGTGCTTTCACATTATGCAGCAATGAGGATTCTCATTGCAAAGTATGAATGTTCTACTAGCACTAGCTACTCGCGTTGGGATTTCTAGTCTAGGGTTACCATATTTCAGCAACCCAAATTCCGGACACTCCTTAGCGCCCACTAGTGGATTTCAAAATGAGTTATGACGTCACACTAGCAAAGCTTTGCTCAGAGACCAGAGGTGCTCACGATCCGGTTCAGGAGTATGTGGCTTTATGTTGTCTAGCCGGGACCGTAAGCACATGATTTCAGCCCCCTCTTGCCCAAATATGCAATGGTTTTGACCCACACTATAGGGTAATCACTGCAACTTCTGGACGGGGTGCTTGCTATATGAATCTGGTTTCTATATGCGTCTGGTCGTTAAATTATTTGAACGAATTCTGTCAATTATAATGGTCGTTTCATATATTACTATGTATACACTACTCTCCTCTCACGTGATCACAGTTAGCGGTAGAGCTGGTGGATGATGATGAGTTCGAAAATACGGGGAGCGTAATTGCACATCGTTAAGTTCTGTTCGTTTTCATGTCCTACCGATAAGATTGTTTATCAGCCTTATGTCGGTGCGCACCACGGATCCTTATAAACACCCCCCATCCAGTGGTTTGCAGTGGTTTGGTTTTATTTATATTTTATTGTAGTTTTTTCGAGGGTCGTAGTAGTCACCATATTAAAATCAAAAAATGTAATAGTAAATCGCACGCAACGCGAAGAAAAATCTCATGCATATGTATAAATATTCCCCAAAAATTATAGTTTTATACTGATTTACGACAATGTTATGAGCCTACGTCAAGTCTTCAAAATTCCGGACAATTGGCATATTTTAGAAATTCCTCCCAGACGCTAGCTCGAACAGTGAAATTCCGGATATGTCCGGGAAATTCCGGACGTATGGCAACCCTAGCCTAGTCAAGTCACAGAGATCGGTACCACGCAAAATGCTTGGAGAGTCATCGCCAGTATGGTTCGACGAGACGATCAATGACGTCACAATCAGAACGAGACGTTATTCGGTCATTGTGTTCCAGCACTCCGATTGTTCTTGGACATTGCTAATTTCTTATTTTGGGGCCGATTTTGGGATGGATGATTCACTAATCCGAAGAGATTAGAAAATAAATGTTCGGAATTGCTTAGACCAGTGGTTCCCTACCTTTTTCGGTGGCAGTGCCAAATTTCGAATTTTAGAGTATGGTCGGGGCCGCACGAATACCAGGGCAATGAAAGGAACCCAGAATAGTCACCAAAATATGAAAATTCGCATTGTTCCGATCATTCGCTTGACGCCATTGGCCATTGTGTTGCCGCGCTCCCGTTGTTCAGAACAATCAATCTTTGCTGGCTATTTCGAAGTAGTTTTATTGACCTGGCGAGATTTCAATTCGTATTTTTGGGTCAGTGCGACACCTCCTTTCGATAAACACCGTCATATCAGATTATTCGAACGCTTGGATCGCGAGCTATAGGTCTACCTATTATGCTGTTTTTGCCGGCTAAGCAGTACGCATCTCGGCGTATTCAATCGTGAGTCACTTGTTGCACATCTATCCGTTAATTAGTTATCAATACCCAGGGCCGTAACAGCACTTCGTCAGCCCCCTCCCCAAACATTGCTCTTGTCCCCCCCCTCAGGCTAGATGGCTGTTAACCGCTATTTATCATCTAAATCGGGTGTCCGTTTTACGCAGCTTCCCTCGACTAATCGAGCGGGGTGCGAAAAATTTATATAATTCATGATTGCATCGGTCAATATAATCGGGAATTGAAAATATATTGGTATCAATTTTACCCTCTCTTTTCTCACGTAATCAGATTGACCGGTTGAGCCGAGTGAGTTGTGTTTGAAAAGGTAGGACCACTCAATAATAATTAAATATCTTCGGACATATACACGCTAGCAGGAACGAAACAGCACTTCGTCAGGCCCCTCGAAACACTTATGTCTTGAGCTCCCATTGGGTGATAAACCGACCCCCCGTCCCGTTGTTCACTTCTGCCACGAAATCAGGATCACCGTTTAGTGAGCCAGCGTGGAACGCGAAAATTTTCGACAGTTCAAAATAAAATAGGTCAATAAGATCGGGGATTGCATATATAGGCCTATTGCTATCAATTACTTGTCCTCTCTCATCACGTAATTAGATTTACCGGTAGAGCTGAGTGAGGTGTCTTGGAAACTGTAGGGCCCGTAAATAATAATTAAACATATTCGGACGGGCGGATCCGTTAATACGACTTCGTTACATGATATTATTTCGTGACCTCCTGTCTGCTATATCAAAAAATATAGAATCGCCCAAACGTACTAAACTAAAAGATGCACACGATTTCAAATTGGTAGTTCTTCAATGGCATATAATTCTTCCCTGCGGGATGGTAGCCTATTTGTCTCGTGAGGTTCAGATTGCCAAGACAGAAATATTGGGGTCAGTCATTTAGGCGCCTATGGTCAATTATATCTATTGTATTTTGTATATACATAACGAAGTTTCCGGTCAGCGTAATGGCAGTCCTTTTCGGCCAAGGTTTTCTCGGTGTCGATCGTTCTGGCACACTTTCTGGAGTCGCATGTTGTATGGCCTGAAACTTTATATGTCTTCGTGCGTCGTGACGCGGTAATGGCAAACGCCGATGTGCCCACTTCTATAAATCTTACGTATTTTATCTTGGTGGAAGAGTTTGCAATACCGACGGTACTTGGAAACTTGAAATCGCGCCCTGCGCGAAAAATTTTTGAAAAAGTTGCATGAAATTTAATAAAATACTTTATAATTCATGCTAATTCACTAAATAATTTAGGGCCCCCTTCGAGCTCGTTCCCCCCAATTGGGGGACTTGGGGTGCGGCAGTTACGGTCCTGTCAATACCTGTATCTATACCAATATCTAGGTAATGCTCGTTCAACTGGAAAGTTAGGGCACATTGCATTGAAACAGCAGTGACGTAATCTTAGCAGTCTACTCACAACTTTCTTGCAATCCTAATTGGAAACTCCAGGCTCCGAGCCAAGCAAGAGTATTTTATAAATATTTTTTTTTCATGAATCGATTTCCCAATATTTTTGTGGGGGCCACAGAAAGGCTAGCTGGGGGCCGCGGTTGGGAATCACGTGCTTAGACTGTAGCTTACCATTAAGATTAGTTTTGCGCTAGGGTTTCAAGCTATAGGATGACCCCTTCAAGCAGTAAATGCCAGAATACGAATAAGAGAGTGACAAACGGCGACTGTATGAAGCTACGAGAGAACTGAATTCGTCTGCCGCTTTCGTGCTAGTTTGTAAAGGCTATGCCGCAACGAACCGCGGGTATAGCGCAGCACAATAATCGGTGGCGTCTTTCATAAAATGTTCAGCATGGAAATCATTAATTCGAATGCATTTCACATAAATGTCAGACTCGCCCTTATTTCTGCACTTCTTTCCCAAGTCTCATTGACAGATTTATCGTTAGCTGGCCCAGAATCGTTTCCCTACAACAGTTACGTTAATTCCCCAGCATGGTGCAGCTAACACAACAGTCCCCTGGACCGAGTCCGTAGATGAGGAGATGTGACGTGTGTGTTTTGCAACTTGCGTGGAAGAGCGGGCGGTCATAATTTATACGCGTGATACGGGTTACGTGCGTGGAGGGTTTCCATATATCATCCGTTATTACGATTTGTCCTCCCTTTCAGGAAATCGAAAATGCCCTCCAATGACGCCTAAATATCCTCCTATTTGTAAATTCGTCCGCCGCCATAGCTTTGACCGCCAGGCTATCGAACAGGCTCAAATAAAAAACGGCATAAATGACGTTAAATCAGTAATGCGGAAGTATTAGTGGGTCATGTGGGAGTCGGACTTCTGCACTTTCTGCACTTCTTTCCCAAGTCTCATTGACAGATTTATCGTTAGCTGGCCCAGAATCGTTTCCCTACAACAGTTACGTTAATTCCCCAGCATGGTGCAGCTAACACAACAGTCCCCTGGACCGAGTCCGTAGATGAGGAGATGTGACGTGTGTGTTTTGCAACTTGCGTGGAAGAGCGGGCGGTCATAATTTATACGCGTGATACGGGTTACGTGCGTGGAGGGTTTCCATATATCATCCGTTATTACGATTTGTCCTCCCTTTCAGGAAATCGAAAATGCCCTCCAATGACGCCTAAATATCCTCCTATTTGTAAATTCGTCCGCCGCCATAGCTTTGACCGCCAGGCTATCGAACAGGCTCAAATAAAAAACGGCATAAATGACGTTAAATCAGTAATGCGGAAGTATTAGTGGGTCATGTGGGAGTCGGACTTTAAAAATGTCGATTTTGTAGTCAACACAACAAGATTTCCAGTAATGATTTTAGAATCAGCTATTTTCAAGTCTTGTAATCTAAATTTTGTGATTTGTTAAAAGTGTCCTCTTTTCCGTATTCCAAAATATGGTAACCCTATCGTGCGTGGCGTCTTAGAAATCACGTATATAAAGATTGCAGACATGTAGGACAAAATGCTGCGAAAACGACTCGTGCGTATTTTTCTATTATGTGATGGCAACTAACGATTTGGTAGCAGAGGTGGTCAAAGTAGTCAAGAAAGCTACTCAGGTAGAAGTAGAAGTAGCGACGAAAAAAATCTACTCAAGTACGAGTAGAAGTACTTCTTCCATAAGCAACCTAAAACTACCTGAAGTAGAAGGAGGATTTACTGACTTTAAATCTACTCCAGTAAGTAAGTGGTTGTGAAAACGATCGTAATTCGTTCGCATGGATAGTCAGAAGGTGCAAATTGAGCTATGGCAAAGGTGCTGAGCTTGATTCATATTGATGCATACAAGGAGGTATTCAATTTTCGACAGCATGAGCATTCGTCCACATCATGGGATAAAAATGATAGTATTGATATGGAATTGCGATACTAATCCTCTGTTTTATCAAATAGCCCGTTCTAGAAAATATCAGGGTATGTCGCCCTCCCCCACATTATAAGGCTCGTGGTTTAGTCAAAGAGCAATACGGAGAAGTTGTATAGGATACGGTGGGAACACTTTGCGCGATTAGTAAACGTGAATAAAAAGATGGTGGATTGTAAAAATGCCATATTGTGTAGCTATATTTCCGGAAATTAAAGGCATTACTACGCTTGCTTTTATACTTCAACACGTATGTTATTAAGACGACAGAACTGATATTGATTAGAGTTCAAAGTATATGATACTGGGAATTGAAAGTGAAATATAAATACTACTTCTAAAAGCGGAATATGTATTTCATGTCTGAAGACAGAAAGTTTCAAATGCGGTATGCTAAAGCAGCTCTAAAACTAAAAAAGTCAGAGTTCACTTTTCCAGATTAGGACACACCACGGACTGCTAGATTACGATATGATAATTAAATGCTAGATTGCGAAACATCAGTTTCAAACGTCATGATGAGTCATGTATACTGTGGTGAAATATTTCATATGGGCAAAGGGTGACAATGCGGTGTGAACGGAACCACGCCAACCCGCTACCCAAATTATATTCACCGATACTTTCGTGAAATGCACTGAGCGCGAAGCGCGACGAAAATTTTTGGCTTTACTCAACTCTGATGAAAATAAAAAGTTGATACTCCGTGAAAACATCCCCGAAATTCCTCATGCTATCTTCCTCATTGTAGGATTGAACTACTTCTACTTGACAAACTGAAAATAGCGAAAAGTAAGTAAGTAGATCACAAAAAATTACGAAGTAGAAGTAGAAGTAGCGAAAATCAGATCTACTTGAGTAAGTAACAGAAGTAGATAAAAGCTACTTGGTTACTTCGAAAAAGTAGAAGTACTTCGTTACTGACCACCTCTGTTTGGTAGGCAGGTATTATCAGATGCGTAGACATTAGCTCCATTCACCCGTCATCCAATATATATATAGAGGGTCGATTTATAATTTTGAGGGAAATACTGTACATATTTCGCATTTCTGGAACTTTGTGACTGCTGCTGCTAATTTATCATCATCAAACTACACATTCCAATAATTTATTGCCATGTTTGACTAACCAAGGGAATTATAGCTCCCTCCGTAACAAAACATAGCTTAACCTCGTCCCAGTTTACAGGCAAACTTCCGAAGTTTCATAGCTCGCAGCTATTATAATAAAATTAAGCTCACAATTAATGTCCTATTCTGGGCAGTACTAACAATCTGGGACAGTGGTTCCCAAACTAGCTGTAGCGATTCCAGTGGTGTCGTTTGCCTATTCTCTAAGGTCGCAGACACGGAAATTAAAGAAAAAATATTACAAGAATGCCAATTAAGCGGATGCTGTCGTCGGCTCATTTCTGAATACACGAAGTCTGAGGAATACGAACCTGCTAAACAAGTCATCAGATCAGTCGAACGTCATTTCGAAGAGCCACCTTCAATAAATAACTTAACTGGCCATCACTGTCAGGATTAAGGTATTGGGAAAATAATAAAATTCAATGTGACGTTCTACGAAAACTATACGAGTATGACCGGTAGTGCTATACGCAAACAGTATGATACATACATACACGCTAGGGCAGATCATGCACCGGAACTGGATTGTTTATCCGGCCGGAATTCTCATTTTTGGCCGGAGCCGGATAGGAGCCGGGTCAGTACTATTTTGATACGATCAGAATATTTAATGATTAGCATAATTTTTACAACTAAATAACACCAGCCGACCACGCCCAAGTAACCGCCAAGCCAGAGCAAAAATTAACGAGCCAGATTTATGAATTCACGGAACCACCATTCCGTGCAGGGCAGAGCATGGGTCGCCGCCGGATCAGACATTGAAAAACAGGATGGGACCAGAGAATTTGTCGATCCGCTCCACACTGATGCAGCGCGGCCGGATGATAACTCATTTACGATCGTTATCTATATTTCTATCTAATTGACTATAATTCGATTAACTATAGATAGAAATCCTCATAAAAAAACTTTATACGTTCCTGCAGTCTTGGCTGAATATTTTGAAGGACGTATAGGTTGAAGAGTTCATCGTTGCTTTTACTGAGCACATATAGTCGCCAGCTTCACACATACGCCGTAAGTAGGTTTGGACGTAGGTGCTGACTATTTTTTAGTAACCAGCACACCAAATTGAGAGGTTGGGTCGCGGAAATATTTTCAAATCGAAATTTGAAGTCGCGACCATAAAAAAGTTTGGGCCACCCTGCTCTATAGGTTGACCACGGAATATCTTCAAACAGGAAAGGGACCACGACCAAAATAGTTTGAAAACCACTTGACTAGCACTTACTGACACTTCATTATGGTTAACTCTATTATAGTTCTGTTTAGTCAATGTTTAGATGAGAATAAGACTCATGAAGATAATGTTTCATGATATAGCGTCGAGAGTGCGTTTTACATCCACATCACTATAATATAAATACTATGTAGTATATAGTATACTACTATGCAATGCGAAACAGTATATCACGCCTATACTAGCAATACATATGAATGTAGGCTCTCCCTGTGAAACCGCGGGGAGTTTAACGATGCTGTTCCAATATGTCTATCATGAAAAAGCACATATCATCAGTGTGATTATTATGCATGCACGAGACACAGTCGGAGGTTACAGTCTAATTCCGATTGAAATATTGGCATGATCAGCATTTAAAACTCAATCAATTCCATCTGGTTAAGCCGAAATCGACAAAATCCTAATTCTGCACCGAGAGCAGGCCGATGAATCATTATTTTTAGGCCTTTATTTTCTAATAGCATGTCGGCCGCTCGATCAGTGGTTTTCAACGTTTTCATCTCAAGGCCAGATCAAATTTCAAATTAATTAGTGTTGCTGACGGGTAAACCTTCACAAGTCAAAATAAAGCCAAATTTAATCATGACAAATGTATACAACTCAAGTATATCGTTGGAACCTTTTTTTGATCGTAGTCAATTATACGATGTTCTGTAGAGGTTTCCGCAAGGCAACGCTCGCGAAGTCCTGCTAAATGCCACTGACTTGATTGTGATTATTCGAAATCATCTGAAAGAAACGCGACTTTGCTGGTTACCGTAGCCCTGCGGTTCTTAAACTTTTCAGGCCATGAACTAAATCTGAATTTAGCGTAGGAGTCGGTAAACCCTGGCATGCGAGAAGATTTTCCATGACACGCCAAATAAATTAACAGACACGACATTTTTTATTTATGTTTGTTGCAAAAGGTGAAACAAAAGGTGTCAAAATAGCAAAACATGCGGGTGACAAAAAATATTTCGTAAATCAATATAGACCTGCGTAGAGTCTTTTTGAGCAGGTTCTATTTATTATTTATAAATTTTCTCCGCGTTTCAAGCGATTTATTGGAGCAGGATTTGATTTTAAAGTAGATACCTCTAACAGTAGGCTACATCGAAAAAATAGCCTACAAAATATGCTTAACATAAAGCAATGGCCTCAAACATATTAGGAGTGTTTGTTTGTTTGTTTTTGTTTGTTTGTTTGTTTGTTTGTTTGTTTGTTTGTTTGGGGGTATTCATGGTGTTTGTCGACTACTATGGTCATTTACACCAGGCCGATATTCTTCTTATTTTCCGTAACTGCCGACTTATAGCACGGCCCACCTCTAGGCTTTTGTAAGACACCGCTGACGCGGATGAGGTGGCGAGGAGGAGCCTAGGTAAACCTCCAACACTTAGGTATCGGAATTCGGAGGTCGACCTCAGTCGGACTCGAACCCGCACCCATTGGTGTTGCAGCCGTGGATTATACCTAGGAGTGCACAGGAGTGCACGGCATGCTAACATCATATGAGGCCGCTGGGATGGATGCTTTAGCAGTTTAGCTAGTGTTGCGCTCTGTGTAGCCTGTGTTCGGTTAGCGTGACTATCAGAAACTGGCATTTCGCCAATGGGTGTTTCTAAGCTAGGAGACACCAAGACATATTGTTTCAGCTAAGATGCCTATCCTTGAAGTGCGCTCCGAAAATGATTGAAGGCAATAATCTCTAAATTACATAACAGTCGCATGTTCGCCAAAACATTCGATATTGATATGTCAAAGCGTCGAGATGACCAGCCCCGATAGTCCTGCGGTTGAGCCGCACGGGGCAAATGAGAACTGCAGAGAAAAAACAATGAGCCCCACGACGAAATATAAATTTGAAGTTGTGTTCGTCTCACGAAAGAGAGATTTAGAGAGTCTTTATTTTTCCACCCAACTAAAATACATAACAATACGGCAACGATAGTGGTACAGAAAATAAGGATAATTTATTTTAGTTTCGTCTGGTACGTGGAACCGATTCCAATATCTTTTGAACAGCGACAGTCTAACCGCGATGCTTAGAGGTTTCCAGACAAACCTAATGTGTCATCGAAAGTCAAAACCGATTGTATGATAGAGAGGTGGACACATTTTTTATGATCAAGCCATACAGTCGTAACAGTGTCACTTATTGGCTATGGTACCGAACACAGTGAAACTACAAAAGCAACTACAGAATATAGATCTTATCGTGGCAAATATATATTTTGCAATAAATTATGCAATTATTACGTATAATGATATATCTTTGATCCGGTAGCGGCCAGAATTATACCCCTAGCCAGGGCCGTAACAGCACTTCGTCAGCCCCCCCCCCAAAAAAAACGTTGGTCTTGCCCCCCCCCCCACATAATGATGATAAACTGAACCTCTGGGGGATACTCCCCCAGACCTCCCTCACGCTATCCGCTATTTACCGTTATACTATTGTCATTTAGTTTGGCCGCCTTGGAATGGGCCAGCTCTTCTCACCTAGACGCGCAAAGCGCAAATTTTTTTTATAATCCATGATTGAATAGGCAAATATGATCGGGAATTGCATATATTTTGCTGCTCACGTCATCAGATTTACAGGTGAGGCGTGTTTGAAAAGGTAGGACCCCTCAATAATATATTAAACACCTTCGGGCGTATACCCGTTGGCAGGAAGAAAACAGCACTTCGTCAGGCCCCCGAAAAAACTTGGGTCTTGGGCTACCACAGGGTGATGAACTCACCCACAATCACGTTGTTCGCTTTTGCCACGAAATTAGCATCGTACCTTGTAGTGAGCCAGCGCCATGCGCGAAAATTTTCGATAAATCATGATAAAATCGGTCAAAAAGACAGGAAATTGCATATCTATTGCTATCAATTTCTTGTCCTCTCTGCTCACGTAATCAGATTTACCGGCAGAGTTGAGTCAGGTGTCTTGGAAACTGTAGGGACATTTGGTATGACTCCGTATAACATGATGTTATTTAGTGACCTTCTGTCTGCTATATCAAAATATATAGAATCGGCCAAACGTAGGCTACTAAAGTAAAAGACGCACACGATTTCAAATTGGTATTTCTTGATTGGCATATAATTTTTCCCTGCGGGATGGTGTGTGTCTTGTGAGATTCAGATTGCCAAGACAGAAATATTCGGCGCCAGTCATTTAGGCGCCTATGGACAGTTGAACCTATTTGTATTTTGTATATATAGCGAAGTTTTCGGTCAACATAAGGGCAGTCCTTTTCGGCAGGGCTTCGGAGCAGCCGTAAATTTAAACTGCTCCAGCTCCGGCTCCGGAGCGATCTTCTATCATACATTAGCTCCGGCTCCAGCTCCGGAGCCGCATTATAACCACTGCTCCGGCTCCAGCTCCGGCTCCGGCTCTGAAATTATCGAATGGTCTTGTCTATATCAGGCGTGGTCCACAAATGTGGCCCACGAGAGGGTTTTGCGTGGCCCGCGAGGCAATGTCCTATTATATTATCGAAAATGAATTGCTCAGATTGTGAACTTGCAATGCCAACTAAAAATTACAATTCTGGCTGCGACACTTAGGATGTTGATGACTAAAATATCAGTTCCGACGCATTGGCAGATCCAGGGTCCAGTCATATATTCAATAAATCGTCGTACATTACAATAAACTAAAATAGGAGCAAAATTTTTCTTCACGCTTCGCGTGTTTAATTGTCACACGATTTCTTGCTTGGTAGCCTACCCCCTACTGAAAATGAAAAAAACGCCTAATTTACCGGATTGAGTCTAACTCTATTTGCAATTACGGAAGAAAGTCTTTTCGCGTTTGCGCTCGCATAAAAATCGTCGATGGTGAAATGTAGGCACAAATGATTGTCGCATATCATCGGAGACCTTCGATAACGATGTGTCCAGACGCCGAATAGTCGTGTCCTTGTAAAATGAGCCTAGCGGGTGGTATACAATAGACCCGCAATACTCACCTAGTTTATTTATAAACTTAGAAAATTTTACCCGCTTGGCGTGGCTAGTTGTCCGCGCACTCGTTCGTCAATTGCATGTGCCCCTTTAGCCGAAAAAATTGGCCATTCCTGTTCTATATAGATTACTAATCCACTAATAGGTTCGATATCTATAGTAATCTAGAGTCCGTCAGCCGTCAGTAACATCCGATGTAGTAACAAAGACATATAGGTGCCGCCGTGCCGGCTTGTGACTTCAAACTGAATACTTGTCAATTGTCGACAACATCATAGTTGCACTAGAACGCAATTTACTCCATGCCATTGCTGTGCACGGCATTAAAATTCAGGCCTGGTGTTCAATTATGATAAATCAGCAGATGTGGTTGTTGCATATAAAACAGCATCTTATGAAATAGGTCGGAGCCGGAGCTACTCCTCAAATAACGGGCTCCAGCTCCGGCTCCAGCTCCGGCTGAATTTTATGTAGAGCTCCGGCTCCGGCTCCAGCTCCGGTGAAAATGCACGGCTCCGGGGCTCCGGCTCCGGGCTCCGGCTCCGGCTCCAAAGCCCTGCTTTTCGGCCAAGGTTTTCTCGCTGCCGATCGTCCTGACCCACTTCTTGGAGTCGCATGTTACATGGCCTAAAACTTTATATGTCTTGGTAAATCGTGGCGCGATAATGGCCAATGCTGACGTGCCAATTTCTATAAATCATGCGTATTTTTTCTTGGGGGAAGAGTAGGTAAGATGTGGTACCGATGGATCAGAAATTGGAAAATGATCGTTGGCCCCAAAATGTTCAGCCGAAAACAGCAGATATTTTGCTGGCTCAGCACTTTGATACAAGCTCTACCTATCGCGCGCATATACATGAATATCCGTCTTTTCGAAAAATATTTATGGACGTTTAAAATTTGTTGCTCGAACGTGTCATCGGTCCCCAACCGGTGGGTCCAATGGCACACGACCCGGGGCCCTATGACACATATACCCTAAAAAACTCAGATGTGACAACTTTTCTTGCTCAGTATTATAATCTAAGCTACAGCAAGTCAAAGAAGAATTTTCGGTCGCAACCGTCAAAAAATATATTAAATATTAAATCAAATGTTGTCATAAAATCACGTTTCGATTTAGGCTCGGACTTGTAAGTTTGAGGGTACATGCATATTCCGCGAAAATCGACGGTGTGACGTGCATATACCTCGTTATGGCGATAAAACATTATATGCAATTATTACATAAAGATTTTCTGTACGCAGTCATATTTCATTTGTTTCATGATTAGTATGCTTGATTATTTTGCTTGATTTGGCTGTTGTATCATCGGTCCCCGCCCTACTAATTTTGTATATGAATCGAAAAAAATTCCACTCAAGGAAACTACTGAAAAAAATAATGGTTTCCATTATACAGCCTGATGCAAGCTCTAGACCAGTGCTCTTCAACCGGGGTTGTCGTACACCCTAGGGCAGGGGTGGGCAAACTTTTGAGCTCGCGGGCCGCATTCGACATCTGAATCCATTCGCGGGCCGCACTATATTAAATTGGGACTATACACCAAAACGCAGTAGTGGTGTTTGATTATATCATATAGTGATGGCATGGGGATAATATATATGCTTATTCAATGCAAACCAAACATTACTTTGATGATATCGGACAAGCGTGCGAGAAACAGTGGCAAGATTTCATAGGCTGGTCGACCGCAAGAACCAATTTGTCGGTTGTCCCGATTCTTAGAACAGGATTGAAATTTAAATCTGTGAGCAGCGATCAGTTCATAGATTTACCGATTCCACTTTTGGTACAGTTCCAGGAGACACAATGCTGACAGCATCATAACCATGTTAGCTTCAAACACGCTTCTACTATGTGTAGATAAAATATACATCCCCTAATTGTACGCATACAGAGAACGAATCTACCCAAGACACGAGCGAATCGTTATTATAAGCACACCACTGAAATAACTAAAACTGGACTGGCCAATCCGAAATGACACTCGTGATCCGAATTATGTCAATGCCGTTTAGGATTTCTGTGATGTTTACCAGTTGAAACCTGTTAAACTGCGTGGGCCTTGAGATTGGGCTGTCGCGCCAGAAATTGAACATAAAAGTAAAATAGGAAGTAATTACCCAATAATTGTATGTAAATCGCGCGAAGCGCGAAAAAAATTAGTTGAGCTCAGCTACGCGCCCCCTTCAGCTGCTTTCACGACCTCCAAGGAGGGTGCACTCCTCCATTTGACAACCACTGTCTTGGAATTATTATGGTGAAATATACTGAGAAAAAGGTTAATCAAGGCCCTGCATTTATTCGATTTTTAGTTTGCATTTTATCAATATTTTTGATAAGTTTCTCTAGACTCTCGCGGGCCGCACAGAACGATGTCGAGGGCCGCATGCGGCCCGCGGGCCGTAGTTTGCCCACCCCTGCCCTAGGGTGTACCAGAATTTGCAAAGGGTGTACCACTCGGATGGGGTGTACAGGGGTGTACCCAGCACCGTAACTGCCGCACCCCAAACCCCCCAATTGGGGGGGGCCCGAGCTCGAAGGGGGCCCGAAATTATTTCGTGCATTAACATAAATTATAGAGTATTTTTTGAAAATTTATGCAACTTTTTCGAAAATTTTTCGCGCTGCGCGCGATTTCAAGTTGCCACGTATCTTGGTTTTGGAGTACTCTTGCCCCCCCCCAAAAAATAAGCAAGATTTATGGAAATGGGCATATCGGCGTTGGTCATTATCGCGCCACGATGTACCAAGACATGTAAAGTTTTAGGCCATATAACAAGCGACTCCAAGAAATGTGCTAGAACGATCGGCAGTGAGAAAACCTTGGCCGAAAAGGACCGCCCTTATGCTGACCGAAAACTTCGCCTAAATGACTGGCGCCGAATGTTCCTGTCTTGGCAATGTGAACCTCACAAGACAAATACCATCCCGCAGGGGAAATTATATACCAGTGAAGAAATGCGAATTTGAAATCGTGTGTGTCTTTTAGTTTAGTAGCCTACGTTTGGGCGATTCTATATTTTTTGATATAGCAGACAGGGGGTCACGAAATAACATTATGTTAGGGAGTCATAGCAACGGGCCCTACAGTTTCCAAGACACCTCACTCAGCTCTGCCGGTAAATCTGATTACGTGAGCAGAGAGGACAAGAAATTGATAGCAATATATATGCAATTCCCGATCTTATTGACCGATTTTATCATGAATTATCGAAAATTTTCGCGCTTGGCGCTGGCTCACTAAACACTACGACTAATTTCGTGGTGAAGCGAACGTCATTGGGGGTCGGTTTATCACCCTATGGGAGCCCAAGACCCAAGATTTTTTAGGGGCCTGACGAAGTGCTGTTTCGTTCCTGTCAATGGGTATACGCCCGAAGATGTTTAATTATTATTGAGGGGTCCTAGTCCTACCTATTCAAACACGCCTCACTCAGCTCTACCTGTAAATCTGATTAGGTGAGCAGAGAGAGGGTAAAAATTGATAGCAATAGGGGAGATGTGGTACCGATGGATAAAAAATTGGAAAATGAGCGCTGGCCCCAAAATGTTCAGCCGAAAACAGCAGATCTTTTGCTGGCTCAGCACTTTGATACAAGCTCTACCTATTGCGCGCATATACATGAATATCGGTATTTTCAAAAAATATTTATGTACGTTTAAAATTTGTTGCTCGAACGTGTCATCGGTCCCCACCCGGTGGGTCCAATGGCACACGACCCGGGGACCTATGACACATATACCCTAAAAATCTCAGATGTAACAACTTTTCTTGCTCAGTATTATAATCTAAGCTACAGCAAGCCAAAGAAGAATTTTCGGTCGCAACTGTCAAATAATAGAGTAAATATTGACTCAAATGTTGTCATAAAATCACGTTTCGATTTAGGCTCGGACTTATAAATTTGAGGGTACATACATATTGCCCGAAAATCGACAGTGTGACTTTCAAAGACCTCGTTATAGCGATAAAACATCATATGCAATTATTACATAAAGATTTTCTGAATGTAGTCATGTTTCATTTGTTTCATGATTAGTATGCTTGTTTATGTTGCTTGATTTGGCTATTGTATCATCGGTCCCCTCCCCACCCTACTAATTTTGTACATGAATCGAAAAAAATTCCACTCAAGGAAAGTACTGAAAAAAATAATAGGTGCCATTATATAGCCTGATACAAGCCCTAGACTTCACAATAAAAATGATTGCTGGTTTGTTCGTGTTGAAGGTTGCAAAGAAAAATGTATATGTCGATCTAAATTTACTTTACACCTCCAAAAACAAAAACATCTGTGAGAGACCCCATAGTTCGCGCACGTCGAATTTTTTTGTATGTGAGGAAAGATGTTGCCAGCATGCAATTGTAGACAAGTTCACGGAGGTAATCATGGAATTATCATAGAGAATTTTCAAAGTATTTTCGGTCCCAGTGATCCATCGGTACCACATCTCCCCTACGTATGCAATTCCCGATCATATTTACCGATTCAATCACGAATTACAGAATTTTTTCGCGCTTCGCGCGTTTAGGCGAGAAAAGCGAACTCAGTCAACGGAGCCCCATGTAAGATGATAAGCAGCGGCTAACGGCGTACATGATACAGCCTGAGGGGGGTCTGGGGGGCGAAGCCCCCCAGACGTTCGGTTTATCATCATATGGGGGGCCCAAGACCAAAGTTTTGGGGGGGGGCCTGGCGAAGTGCTGTTACGGCCCTGGGTGTACCAGATCCGAATTACAATGAGCTATCACAAAGGCAGGTTTATGGGTCAGTACAGGTTGACGCACAGGTTAATGAGCAGTATGGTACGATGTTACCTCAAAGGTGATACTGTACAACGCTTGATTGTGATGTCATAAGCAAATATTTCTCCTATTCATTTAGCAGTCGGCAATAGACCAATGGTTCCGTTTGGTGTTGGAAAGTATGCAGTTAACAAACATGTGTCCAGCTATAGTCATTTGTCTTTTAGTGATTTTTGAGGAAACCGCTGCGATAGCTCAGACTTCTCGAATCAGTACTTCCTACCCGACGTTAATAAATACCCCAATGCACATAAATGAAATGACGTAGCCAGCCAGGGTCGAAACAGCTTCCATGTTGAAATCGAAACCCTTTTGTTTTAAAATGCCGATTTTATGTCCAATATTTCGCCATACATTTGCAATTTAGTATTTTGTTATTAGTGATGCCAATTAGCGACAATTGACTGTGTATAGCGGCATACGATCTGAGGTGACTGACATCTCTTCCAGCCCATTTGCTACTATCGACTTTGTGTGGTGTGAGGCAGGCCTGATACGCAGTAGGCTGGCGCGCCTGCTATCATCGCTGATCTGAATTACCACTTCTGCAGCAGTAGCTTTACCTACTCTCTGCCCAATACTGTTACATTTAGGTTGATTATCGTCCGTAATGTCATGCTGTTTTGGGGCTGACACGAAATAAATTCCAATTTGCGTGGCGGGCGGCCTAACTGGCTGCGAATAGACTCTGTGACCAAATACTATTTTGTTCAAATCCAATTTTTTTTGACGGCAATAACTCCGCTTCTACTGGTTGGAATTGAACCAAATTTGAAGAACATCATTTTTATAGACAACCTAATACTTTCATGGGGTGAACAGAAAAATTTCACATTTTTCGTAATTTATTTTTATATAATAAATAGAAAATTTCTTCTCCCGTAGCCATGCGGCTACTGGTTGGAATTGAACCAAATTTGGTGTGTAGGCTTAAGTTAGGTAACCAAACAATTTTATCAAGTAGCCAGTACGATTTGAGGAAAAAAGTCATTTTTGAAGACCCCTAATGAACAGGGGTGTACGAGTTTTGAGCAAACGTTAAAAGGGTGTACCACGTCGAAAAGGGTTGAAGAGCACTGCTCTAGACTACACAATAAAAATGATTGCTGGTTTGTTCGTGTTGAAGGTTACAAAGAAAAATGTATATGTCGATCTAAATTTAGTTTACACCAGTAGTATAGTAGATCGCTCGCATGCGGCCATGGGGTTCTTATGGGCCCGCTCGCATATCGCCGCGAAACTCGTGTTGGCATATCGCGCTTTTAGACCCCCCTTCCGCTGGCACATCGCCATTGGTTCTTATGGGTGCGCTCGCATGTCGCACTTTCGGGTATGGGCATCTCTCGCACATCGCATGGAAAACTCGTGGTGGCACATCGCACTTTTAGGTATAGGCATCTCTCGCACATCGCATGGAAAACTCGTGGTCGCATTCGCCATGTGTTCTTATGGGTGCGTCGGCATATCGCACTTTCGGGTATAGACATCTCTCGCACATCGCATGGAAAACTCATGGTGGCACATCCCCTTTTCGGGTATAGGCTGCGGTGATGATGTGCCTGTCATGTATTCTTACGGGATCTCTGGTGATTCCCCATGTGTTCTTATGGGTGCGGTCGTGATTCGCCTTTTCGGGTATAGGCTGCGGCGGTGAGGTGCCTGAAAACCCGGGGTGGTGACTCGCCTTTTTTGCTATAGGCGGTGGTGGTGATTCGCCTGTCGTGAGGCGATCGCTCGCATGACGCCATTGTGGCTTATGGGCGGGGTGGCGAGCTAACGAGAAACCGGGGGTGGCGAACTAACGTTTTCGTCTTATGGCGGGGGTGGCGAACTAACGTTTTCGTCTTATGGCGGGGGTGGCGAGCTAACGAGAAACCGGGGGTGGCGAACTAACGTTTTCGTCTTATGGCGGGGGTGGCGAGCTAACGAGAAACCGGGGGTGGCGAACTAACGTTTTCGTCTTATGGCGGGGGTGGCGAACTAACGTTTTCGTCTTATGGCGGGGGTGGCGAACTAACGTTTTCGTCTTATGGCGGGGGTGGCGAGCTAACGAGAAACCGGGGGTGGCGAACTAACGTTTTCGTCTTATGGCGGGGGTGGCGAGCTAACGAGAAACCGGGGGTGGCGAACTAACGTTTTCGTCTTATGGCGGGGGTGGCGAGCGGCTATTGATGCTAACACGAAACCCGGGGTGGCGAGCGGCACTTATTTCTTATGGCGACGGCTCTTATTTCTTATGGCGGGGGTCGCAAGCGGCTCTTATGTCTTATGGCGGGGGTGGCGAGCGGCTATTGCGTCTTATGGGTGCGGTCGCATGCGGCTATTGTGTCTTATGGGTGCGGCCGTGAATCGCCCTTTCGGTATAGGCATCTCTCGCACGTCGTACTTTCGCATGTCGTGCTTTCGCGTATAGGTTGTGTTGGTGATTCGCCATGTGTTCTTATGGGTGTGGCGGTGATTCGTACTTTCAGGCATCTCTCGCGCGGTGTTGAATAGCCACCAACAATAACCGCACAAACGGAAACGTGGCTTGTTGTGCAAAGGATTTACGCAGTGCGTGCGACCTATATTTCGAATGACCTGCGCGCTGAATTGTTTCCCATGCAGCTGTGTGCTACTATCGATTATTACACTAATCCAGTCAGTGCGAAATAGTTTGCTAAATCTAGGAATCACTTCCAAGGTAATATTTTGGTAATTAGTTTACCACAGAGCCGTCGCAGACGGTGATTCGAAAACCAACAATTTGGCACTTGCACGCGATCGCTATATGTTTTGACACTTCGAACAGTGGCTGACTTTAGTTGTATGATAAGAATCATGAAAATATTCAAGCAATGTGTCAATTTATCAACTTGAAATGAAACTTACTACACAACTCAAGTTGATTCTTATCTGAATGTATTAATTCGACACAACTCTAATTCTTTTGAGAAATCCTAATAACGCGATCTGTTGAATCGAACGTAACCTGAATATTACTGACGCCGACTTTCATCCACATCGAATTATTCGCACATTCCGCGTCGCTGTTTCACGTCTATAGAATCAATACCAACTAGCTCAATGAGAGTCAGGAATCACAAGTATACACATACAATTATTGTATTTAACACTGAGAAATCAAACGCTTAACAAAAACACGCAACTAATCATTTACCAACTCTAGCATTACCAAAAAAATTCAGGCATTGTTGATTGAAAATCCTTGAATCCTTATTATCAAAAAATGTTATAGTGCGGTGTCGGAGTCCATTCGCGGGATGCACTAAAGGTAAATCCAAATAATCCAGAATGAAATATTTGGACTTTGACATTGCGTGAATTGAAATATGTTTGACAAACATGACTACCAACTTTCACCCAGTCACATTTCGAGATTATACGCCCATTGATTTGAAACAAGTAATGAAACATTACAACTCTATTCACGACCTGTCTTTACGTTTGTCAAAGAGAGTTTCAGTAATTACTATCGCGATATTTTAATGTGTTACTACACACAATAGAATCAATCAATGAAATATCCCCCATTGCTGTAAACATTTCCAACTTGACAACCGCTTGCACATAACACGATCGAGTTGCAATGCGATTAGTTGAATCGGAATATTTCAACCTACTCTGTCATATCGCGATTTGAAGTAGGATTGCCAGACAGGCTGGGTAAACTTTCACTCTACTGCGTTTCAGATTAATTTATTCACACGATCACCATCTCGCTGTTTTCACACTTACACAATCGCGTGCTGTTCCCACTCCCAACTTCGGTACGATATTTCAACTTGCCACAATAACTGATTATTCACATGTTGATTTGAAACAAAAGAAGCCTTGAACAAGTTATCTGGGTATTTTTTTGTCACAATTGAGTATAATGGAAATAGTATTACACCTCGAAATTTTAACATCTTACCATACTCAAAAGAGTCAATCATGAAAACCTTGTCAAGTAAATCCGTTTGTAACTCGGCCAACCAACTAGACAGTACCCATACAGAAAGAAGACAAGATTACGCGAGTACATACAATCGCTACAATCTAAAATCCATAGCAAGTTCGGTTGTAGTCATATACCGCCAAATCGTCTTTTTTGTTCAACTGTAAAAGTCGTTACTATTCTGTAAGATAAAGTAATTACTACTCGGTATATTTTATAAACCAAAGTAAATACTACTCGGTGCGTACAACTTGGGATTAACATATGTTTTGAGTATATGATATTTGAATGTCTGACCGATGTAGTTAAGAATTCTTACGATCGAACGGTGTTACATTGAAAGTTATCATGTTGTAAACATTCTTACTAACACGTTGGTTTGACATACGAGATTTTGTAATAGTCGATCACGACTTGATTAATAAATTATGACGTAATTAGACCGGGGTTGTGGTAAATGTTATGATAGCAACAAACTTTTCAGAAACATTGTTATTAACATATCGATTTGTAAAACTAGATTAACATATCTGAAATGCTTTGATTGGGAAGATTAAGCCGTGTTCGTAAAAACCACGCAGCGTATTATTGATATCAGGAAATATTTTACAAATGTAATTGTCTCCAGTAACCAAGACTAAAGATGAAACAACAATTTCCTTTGTTGAACAATAACCGGTACAATACTTTATCATCGTAATCTGCGGTGAGAATTGAAACACTTTCACACATTACCCGGTATCAAGATATCACACTAGGTGAATTGACATACCGCCGCTTAATTAATGCTTAATCCGTTCGCACCATTTCACATACTTTGGTCATCACAAAAGTAAGTTGGGATATGTTTGCTAGATGCATTCAATTCAGTTAGAAATGTCTGGTGCGCAACAATCGTAATATCAAGGAAGTACTTGCTACGCTGTAATTCAATTAACGTGTTTTGCATTGTTGTTCATTTGTAGTATCAGTGGCGGCTCGTGACAATATCGGGTGGTGGGGCAAGGGGTGCGAGTGACTTTTATCAACATGACGTCACAATGGCGTTTTCCAATGTAAAACAGTAACTTTATGGTCACATGAATTTCCCAACAACAGTGATTTTAACGTAGGTGCCGCGAGAGGTTTGCCGGTGAGCCGTGACTTGAAGTGTGGTAAAAAATGTTTTATTCATTTTTTTTAAATCAAAGGATTATTTTACAAAATGTACGTGAACTAAGAATCGTCACTGTGCCACGAATCAATTATCAGGCCATCCTTAGTAGCATGCGTTATGATTTCATGGTAGAGTTAGAGATTTTGCAAATCGATAGGCCCTAATTTTTCTAAGCCCGTACGAGAGTGTTTCGTACACGATATATTAGCACCCACGTCTTGTGAGTCGTTGGAGCAATAGGGATTAGGCTAGTCGATGCAACTGTTCTTTTGTGTTTCAGTTTGATCATTTATTACGGTATTTAACCTATGAATAAATGCAAAGTTGCACAGATCCTGGTGTGTTACGACCACTGAGCTGGTGGTTACGACCAGGTGATAGGCAACCAAAGCGGAGGCACCCGGCGTACGATTGGATCAATGGACTGGACAACTTAGACCTCTAATTTTCGCTCAAAAGGCAACTGCGTAAAATACGTACGGAGCAAAGATTCAATACGATTCATATTCGCACTTGACTAATTCCAATGACTAGAACTCGACAGATTGAGTAAGCCTAACTGGAAAGGTCAACGAGTTCGGACACATACGCAATTGTTATCTCATAGATTGGGCCTGTCATATTGAATCCAGATCAGGGCCGGCCAACCCGTGGCCCGCGGGCCAAATGTGGCCCGCGAGAAGGTTTTGAGTGGCCCGCGAGGTAATTTCCGAAATTTCTAATATCATCAAAAATGGATTGCACAGATTGTGAACTTGCAAGGGCAACCAAAAATTTGATTAGTCTGGCCGCAACACTTGAGATGTGATGACTAAAATATCAGTTTCGACTCATTGACAGATCCATCAACCATCCATATATTGGTATATCTTCGTACACTACAATAAAGCAGAATAATTTGCGATAGATTTATCAAAGGTAAAAATTTTCTACAAGCTTAGCGCAATATGTTGTCACTCGATTTCTTGTTCTTAATATTGTTACCCTTTTGTGAAAATTGAAGAACACCCACTGTATCAGATTGAGTCTAACTATATATTAGCGATTACGAGACAAAGTGTCGTTCAACATATGCAACCTTGCGTTGGCACTGGCAGTAAGACCGTCGACTATGAAACCTAGGCACGATGATTGACGCATGTTGGTCGCAGCTTTCGATATCGATATGTCCATGCGCCGAATAGCCCAGTCCTCGCAAACTTAGCCCAGCGATATACAGCAGGCCCGCAATATAATCAAGTGACAATGTTATTGGCCTATGAACTTCAAAACAAATTCGCGCTTCGCGCGGATAGTGGCCGGCGCAAAAGTTCGTCAATCGAATGTGGCCCTTTGGCTGAAAAGGTTGGCCAGCCCTGATCCAGATGATCAATTTGAATGGTCTTTGAAGAACTAAGGACAGCAGCCTCGGAACTTCGGTCTCGGAACAACATAGGAAATTTTGGCCTTGAAATTGGAGACTGTGACACAACACATACGGCTTACTGTCTATAAGTCTGCTGCGAAATCGTCGTTGGAAAATATATTATTCAATAAATACATGAATGAAAGCCGCAAACTTAGTATACTGTTACAAGAAATCATCAAGAAGTAGCATAGGCCTACGCAGTCTCATACATAACCCATTCCGGCATGGTACACTGTCAAAATCTATACAAACATACGAACGCCGAACGGCTTTTGCGTAAATCTGCTAGCGATAAATGAAGAGTCAGCTCTCACTCGACTTCGGAAACGAAATTACCACCAACATAGTTCAGTGACAAACTTAAAACTTGTTTGTTACAGCGGTCGATACTACCATTAAGACTTAGTGTGCCAAACTGCCAAATGTCATGACCGATCTCGGTATGCAACATCGTCAAAATCAATGGAGACCAAATACCGGCTTTTGAGTAAAATCTGTTTGCTGTACAATGTACAATTGTACATGATAGATCAGCACACACTATACTTCGGAAACGAAATTAGTACCCTTATCTTTAAGTATAGCAAGCCTGAAACTTGGAGCAGTGTTAAATACAACCTTCACGACATATCATACCAAGTTTCAAGAATTATCATGGTGCGAAACACCGTCAAAATCGACCTATACCAGCAAAGGTCGACTCAACGCATGTTACGGTAACCGAGTTCAGATATAGATGCGATTGTTACATCACACCTTAAGGGCAACTAGGCATATTCGCCCCGGCTGCTCGGCCATTTTACGAATAGGAGAGAGTAAATCACCGTTTCTTTATTGTGCGCGGCTTTGAGAGAATAGATAGTGAAAGCTTGTTATGAGCGCTACCGGGGCAAGCCCCGGCTAGGCATTCACAAAGCGAAAACACAGAAGAGAATTCGATTTTCGCAGATACTTCGCTATGTATGGGCATTTGCAAGCGAAAGCACAAGAAGAACGCGGGTTTCGCTGTGATCTCGGTATATATTGAGCGCTGTGCGTCTATAAATGGTTCAATTGTTATTGAACAGAATTTTAGGTGGGGCAATGCCCCAGTTGCCCTATAGGACGAGCCGCCACTGTGTAGTATTGATTGTTTTTGAACCCCCAAATAATAATAATTCCCGACATGAAACCAAACCGCTGAAAGTCGTTACCATCACAACGAAACAATTTGTACGATGTTTACCAAATGTATCCTATAGTTAGGTGTACTAGAATTATTTGTCTAACACATACACCGACAATGCAATCGAAAATTTTTCCGTTGTCATTCGCTAAAGTAAATGTCATCACAATACTCTGTCACTAAAAGACGGTACTTGCATGTGATTGAATCCCTACCAACTCACTAAACCGAACTCCAAAGAAATTTTACTCACTCGACGGATATGAAACAGCGTCGCTTAATCGGTCTATATCGTTTTTCTAAAGGTAAATCATATCCATCCAATAGAAAACAATTTTCACTAGCTTGGTAATGAAACCGAAGTCTTCATTCGATATTTTTTTTGTGTCAAATACTTTGCAATAAACACATTTGAGTGGTTGAGCTTCACATCATCAAGCTGTCATTTGTAAATCAAGATTTCGGTAAACTTGTAAATGTATCGTTTAACTAACCGAGTTGTATGCACAGTTTGATATTTTTGTCATTTAGTGATTGTTGAACATACCACTTCGAAATACTGCATTGATCTTAATTTCCATCATCATGATAATCGAAGTACATTTATTTCAAATTCGTAACAACCGGCTTTTCTATGACATGATAAATTTTTGACAAGTTATGCTTAGAAGATTGGTTGCATATCGCGAAAAATAATATACCACTCATATTGATGCTGTTACTCCATTGATCGATATTTTCAAACGAGTAAAATTTATTACTTGAGTTTCTCCGCTTAATGTAAATGAAAACTCAGCCGTCTTTTAACAACAAACAATGATAAAAAAGTAGGCAATCAAACACAACACTTTGTACGACACTAATTATTGTTCCACACATCTCATTTCATACTAAGTTTATACGAAAGATATTCATGACACATGAAAATATTCGCTCATGCTACGAACATACGCAATGATTGGTGGTGCTTTCAAACTGTTTCGATATCACAAGAACTTTATTGTCTGAATGGGTGTTCATGTATCTTAATAATCAAATAGTTCAACACAGAACTAGTACTAACAGAAACATCAGAGAGTTGTTTACACAAAAGTTTGTATGTGTACAGTATGTGAATACCATGTGTAAGTCCAGCACAATTGCAGTATCCATCCGAGTTTAGTCAACACAAATTTATTACAACGGAGCCACGTAAACTTTCGTGAAAGAAAAGCATACTCACTTCCAGAGGGTTATGTCAACACCATAGCAGTAAATCAGCTACTCCAACAACAAAGTACATATGTTTCTAGCCACGGTCCTTACATCTTTCACATAGATCAATCTACTTTGCTAACGAAAAGTGCTGAGTCATCACATGATCGCTCTCACAACAAAACAGCTAGTAGATATTATCATACAAAAATATTCCTAACCCTTTACACACCAGTGACAAATCATACAACGAATATGCTTTGCGGGTCGAATTGTTGTTCAGTGTCAAGTCTACCTGTTGAAACGTACATTAAAACAACACAGTCACAATTCAATTAAAACCACGAATCTATTTTCATTTCGTCACATACAGAAAAATAAATTTTCTTTCTCCAACACATACTTGTAACCAATCGCTTTCATTAAACACACAACTTCCTAAAAGTATTTACTTTCTACAACATAGACATTCCGATGTAGTCAAGAAATATTTTTATTAATCAAAATCATCGATTTCTGTTCACGGCGTTAGTGTGTGCATGTCATACCTGTGGACCCCGTATTAAAATGGACACGGCACGACTGAATGTAAGGGGGTAGAAGTCTATCGCATCGATTTACATGCGGTCTTCGCTACGGTTTCAAAAAAACGAATCATCTATTTTGCATTGGTCGAGACCGAGCGAACCAGTTACATGTATTCGCGGTAATGATTTTGCTTGTCATATGCGAATGATAGGATTGCTACTCCGACAAATCAACATACAACAATCTTCTGACGATCATAATGGCAATTTCATTTTCCGCCCATTCATAATTGTATACACACGAAAAGTATATTGTACAACTCGGTAACTACATTTAACAAGACCAATCACACAACCAGCGTTCAACACAAGATACCTACCCAAGTAAAAATATCATTCTGGTTTGGACAACTGACGTTTACCTGTGTAAAATTATCATTTTCACTTGGGGGTCCACCGTTACCTAACTAAAATACCATTGTCCTTTGAAGATTTATCGTTTACCCAATGTAACAAACCCCTTTTCACTTGGAAATCTATTTTTGCCCTGGATAACAAACCCCTTTTCACTTGGAAATCTATTTTTGCCCTGGATAACACACCTTTTTCACTTGGAAATATACTTTTTCTCTGGGTAACAAACCTTTTTCACTTGGAAATATATTTTTTCCCAGAGTAAGAAACCTTTTTCACTTGGAAATCTATTTTTTCCCTGGCTAACAAACCTTTTTCACTTGGAAATATATTTTTCCCCAGAGTAAGAAACCTTTTTCACTTGGAAATCTATTTATTCCCTGGGTAACAAACCTTTTTCACTTGGAAATATATTTTTTCCCAGAGTAAGAAACCTTTTCCACTTGGAAACCTATTTTTTCCCTGGGCAACAAACCTTTTTCGCTTGGTGATCCGTCGTTTACCTGAGTAAAAATATCATTGTCCTTTGGGGATCTGGCGTTTACCCAGTGTAACAATACATTTTCTCTTGGTCATCTAGCTTTTCTTAGAGTAACAAAACCATTTTCATTTTGAAATCTGACAAACACACCTGACAATTTGTTGTATTGACGATAGTTTGAAATAGATTACAACGAACAGTGACGGAAATATACACGGACTACCGGTTTCAGAGTATACCTCCATCAGTCGTATCACATCAATATCATCGGTTAACCACATACAATATGCTCTTGTACACAGAAATGCATGTTTTGGAAAATTGGACAATAGGCTTCGATAGTTCTGTGATGTCCGGGTTCGTGCTTTGGATTTTCCAGAGTCAAAATGTCTGAATAAAACACCTCCTCGACGATGGTTGGTATGTGGATAACGGTGTTCGGAAAACGGTTGGATTTATGTCACCCATCGCGATAACAATTCCTGATCGAGTTTTCTCCCACATGTTTACTATATTGTGTCTTTATTGGTCAATGTATGTCTCGACATTCAGTTTGAAATCGGAAATGATAAAGTATGTAACCGGATCCGGATATCAACTCTGAATCGATAAACCAATGAACAATATTCAAAGTAAACATGTTACACCCTGTGTTTCCACGAAAAAATACCATCCAGACATACGTCGCGCTTGTTTGCCCACACCAGTATACGCGCAAATGGAGGTGTGAGACATTGCATGCAATGTGTTGGTATACAAACATCGATCCACAGACATTATCATAACCGGTAATTTTGATGCAGATCGAATGTCATCAAGCACACCCGATAACAATGTCATACCAATAAGCCACATTGCAATGACTCTGAGTCCGCGCTATTACATCGATATTTCGACACCGTTCACTGATTTACTCGATGGTTTTATCGCGTTGTAACATCACAAGATAGTCATGACCCTATCTCCAGACAGATCACCCAGACCAATTGGATACATCGGGCAATATCCAGCGTGATGTCGACACCGAAGTTCTCTGTTGTACAGCGTTTGACCAAGGTGAACTATCGAAGTACGGTGCTCGAAATGATTGCGATCAGTCTTTCAGTCACGATGCAAGGATGTCGCTATTCCCACATAACGACTCCAGATAAATATCGTGAACAGTGATTCTGAAAATCTCTGACTGATACTGTCATCTAATAAGGTGTGTTTCTGTGGAATCAAGACTGTAATCGTACACCACAATAGAACACTACCTCGCGATTTCACACACAATCATAAAACACATCATCGTAAGGGTCCAGTTCGTCCGGCAACATTTCGAAACGGTCATCGCCACAAGAGATCGAGGTTGCGCTCGTCGTATCGGTGGCATTTTGACACTGTCATCACCACAAGGCTATTGACGTCGTTTCGGTTGGTCATGTCAATCCGTTTTACAATTTACCGTTTTTCAACTCCACGCACCATAGTGTTACGACACAGACAAGAAGCGTCGGTGGAAATGATAAAACACGGAAGGCACACTTTGGTGTTATTTGATATGGATTTTACACCAGACGAACCTCACATTCGAGCGATGCATTTGAATGGTGATTGTATTATTGATGTCCAAGGAAAAGAAATGTATCGATTTATCGGTTTCGTACATATCCAACAAAAACCTGGGTATATGATTGTGCATGGTTCGCATATTCGACTGTGAACGCCCAATTGGTATATGTTGTACAGTTCACTTTCACCGTCGTGCGAATAACCCATGTTACGGCTCCATGTTTGTGTGTCTGTATGTCATGCTTCAGATTGACTCAGAGTCATTGCAATGTGACTTATTGGTATGACATTTTTATCGGGTGACATTCGATCTACATCAAAACTACCGGCTATGATAATGTCTGTGGATCGATGTTTGTATACCAACACATTGCATGCAATGTCACACACCTCCATTTACGCGTATACTGATACGGGCAAACAAGCGCGACGTATGTCTGGATAGTATTTTTTCGTGGAAACACAGGGTGTACCATGTTTACTTTGAATATTGTTCATTGGTTTATCGATTCAGAGTTGATATCCGGATCCGGTTACATACTTTATCATTTCCGATTTCAAACTGAATGTCGAGACATGCATTGACCAATAAAGACACAATATAGTAAACATGTGGGAGAAAACTCGATCAGGATTTGTTATCGCGATGGGTGACATAAATCCAACCGTTTTCCGAACACCGTTATCCACATACCAACCATCGTCGAGGAGGTGTTTTATTCAGACATTTTGACTCTGGAAAATCCAAAGCACGAACCCGGACATCACAGAACTATCGAAGCCTATTGTCCAATTTTCCAAAACATGCATTTCTGTGTACAAGAGCATATTGTATGTGGTTAACCGATGATATTGATGTGATACGACTGATGGAGGTATACTCTGAAACCGGTAGTCCGTGTATATTTCCGTCACTGTTCGTTGTAATCTATTTCAAACTATCGTCAATACAACAAATTGTCAGGTGTGTTTGTCAGATTTCAAAATGAAAATGGTTTTGTTACTCTAGGAAAAGCTAGATGACCAAGAGAAAATGTATTGTTACACTGGGTAAACGCCAGATCCCCAAAGGACAATGATATTTTTACTCAGGTAAACGACGGATCACCAAGCGAAAAAGGTTTGTTACCCAGGGAAAAAATAGGTTTCCAAGTGGAAAAGGTTTCTTACTCTGGGAAAAAATATATTTCCAAGTGAAAAAGGTTTGTTACCCAGGGAAAAAATAGATTTCCAAGTGAAAAAGGTTTCTTACTCTGGGAAAAAATATATTTCCAAGTGAAAAAGGTTTGTTACCCAGGGAAAAAATAGATTTCCAAGTGAAAAAGGTTTCTTACTCTGGGAAAAAATATATTTCCAAGTGAAAAAGGTTTGTTACCCAGAGAAAAAGTATATTTCCAAGTGAAAAAGGTGTGTTATCCAGGGCAAAAATAGATTTCCAAGTGAAAAGGGGTTTGTTATCCAGGGCAAAAATAGATTTCCAAGTGAAAAGGGGTTTGTTACATTGGGTAAACGATAAATCTTCAAAGGACAATGGTATTTTAGTTAGGTAACGGTGGATCCCCAAGTGAAAATGATAATTTTACACAGGTAAACGTCAGTTGTCCAAACCAGAATGATATTTTTACTTGGGTAGGTATCTTGTGTTGAACGCTGGTTGTGTGATTGGTCTTGTTAAATGTAGTTACCGAGTTGTACAATATACTTTTCGTGTGTATACAATTATGAATGGGCTGAAAATGAAATTGCCATTATGATCGTCAGAAGATTGTTGTATGTTGATTTGTCGGAGTAGCAATCCTATCATTCGCATATGACAAGCAAAATCATTACCGCGAATACATGTAACTGGTTCGCTCGGTCTCGACCAATGCAAAATAGATGATTCGTTTTTTTGAAACCGTAGCGAAGACCGCATGTAAATCGATGCGATAGACTTCTACACTCTAAATTTAGAAGTGTTGCTCAACCCGGAAAATTGAACACGATTTGTGATCCAAAATTGAACACTTAGAAGTGTTGCGAAGTGTTTAAATTTAAAGTGTTTACCTAAACAAGTGTTCAGTCTCAAAGTGGCTGGTTGACCTGTCACCGGAACGCAGGGCTCAAAATGAAATCGGATTTTATTGCTGCATTAATAAATGACACTTATAACACCCAACCTGGGCGAATATTGAATAAATACGTGCAAACAATCAAATTTCCAATAGCTGCTGTGACAGGGTTTTATAAATTCAAATCAGCAATTGAAACCGTTTCCGGAATAGTTCATGAAATCACCAACATCACAAATGATTCAGAGCAAACTCACTACAAATATCATGCAACTCACTCAATCATGGGAATGAAAACGATGCACTGGGATAGTTATAACAAAATATCATTTAGTGTCTTAACTTTTCGTGACAGGGGCATGGAATCAAATTCATTGGTTACGTCCATTAGCAGAAAATAAGATCAACGCAAATCATTACAACTTATGGAAAACGTATCAAATTATGGTTTGTAAATTGCAAAGTTTATTATTAACAAACAAAACAAATGTATCAGTACCACTACCACAACCAAGAAAACTAACCACAAGTATTTCTTCATTCTTAATGAAATTGGGCCCGCTAACCAGGCAACAAAAATATTCTAGTGCTTGCATTACAAGTATTTATATCAGGGTAATGCCAATCACTTTTAGTTTAAACAACATGAATGGTTTCTTCGATTCAATACAAATTTTGCAGATTTATAGAAAAGATTTTTGTTGTCCTTTACCACAGTGTGCTGCAAAAGAAAATGAAATCTGGAAGTCATTACGGCAGTGGTTTCCAAAATGTCAACAATCTTTCTGAATGCTCCATCTTCGCCGAAGCATTTTTATATTCTTGCGATCAGCTGCAACCAAGGCTTGATGAATCTTTGCTTCGAGGCGTGCCATGGCGGCTCCGTCTTTTTACTGGTCGACTCCGAGTGGTGCTCCTTGAAAATATGAAATACCAAAGTTTTGAATATGCCAAGGAAAATTCTAATTTTTAATCAGAAATAAATAAAAATATTTCAGATAGGTAGGTTACAGAAGCACGGGAAAGGCGCTCGGCTACATGTGAAATCCTATCACTGAGTTAGAGTAAGACTAAAATTAGCAAAACGACTAATAAAAATATCTTTAATCAGGTCTGTATTTTTTCTATTCGGCCATTTTAACATTTACATTAACATGGCAGGCATTACCAGGCAACAATGAAAATGCTAAAATGTTACTTTGAATGAAATTCATAGCAAAACGTTGCAGGTCTTTCTAAACTTGTATGGCCCATAAAACAGAAAGATTACCTGATTCAATGATAAGACATACCCTCGGAACTTGAACATATATTCGTTTGTTACTCCATTTGGCTTGAAGAAGAAGACAGTTGACTGACTTCATCAACCTCATTTTGCTGAAAATAAAATTGATTGCAAACAAGATCAGACAATAAATATGACAAAATAATTTGTACTGATGGGGTTAGAATTGCTGTTTCTATGGGTTCAGATTTCCATTATGATAATTGACATACGATTTACATATAAATTTTAATCTAAGATCATATAGCTGCTTTGAATTTAGACGAGAAATATATCAGACAAAGGACACTTCGATCGTCTTTAGTGCAAAAACTTTGTTACATCTTATCGTAGGTGTTGAGAACTTTTCCTTCATTGCAGGAATTGTAACTGTTGTCAATCATTTAAAAATCCTTCATTCCTGATTAAATTTAATTAATGCAAATTGGAAATTCTCCTAATTTGATGTTCACCTAGTGCGTTATAGTTCAGTAAGACATACTTCAAATACAAGTTACACGAGCTCATTACGTTCAACTACATCTCTGTTCAATGTATACAGATGAAGCCTTTTTCAGCTCATATCGGCTCTACTAGATAGTTTGTGAGAAAAGTTGGACTGCAAAAAACCAGCACAAATGGTGATATATAAAATTAATAAATAGGCTTACATATTCATACGTTTCCATGGGTTCGTGAGACAAACGCATGTATCGCATAAGATTACTTCACCGGGCAAAAATCCGTTACGAGTGAGTCCTCACGTCACCGTCAACATTGTCAGATAGCGCAGGCACAGTAGAAAAAGAGGGCTCTTTTCAAGAAGTTGACATCAGTTGGACGAATTTGAGGACCAATCCAAGACTAATGAATAGAAAATATTTTTTTCAAAAATTTGCAATAAAAGTGAACTAACTATTCAGTATTAACGCAGATATCAGACTAGATACAATTGTGCGTGACAGAAGTGTGTCTTTCATAGAATAATTAAATAATGGAATGGAAAGTTGCACGTAACGCTACCACCAATTTTACTCTGGCACAGGTAGCATACTTCCTGGATTATTAATCATTTTAGTGAATTTTATCCGCAAACATTCAGGAAAATCTTTATCACGAAGGTAAATTCATTATCTAAGGATATACCAGTTTACTTACGAAACACTGCGATGCTTACCAGTATTTCAAACACCAAATGCATTTCAAAAAGGTGCCAATTGCCATACATACTACCTGCACTTTACGGCATTTTTCATATTCTTTCCATCAGCAGCAACGCAGGCTTGACGAGTCCCTGATTCGTGGCGTGCGATGGCGGCTCCATCTTTTTACTGGTCAAATCCAAATGCTTCTCCTAGAAAATACGATAAATACCAAAGGAAAATTGTAAATTTTATGCAGAAGTAAATATAAATATTTCACACAGGTAGGTTACAGAAGCGCAGGAGAGGTGATCAGCCCCCCCAGGTTGAGAACCACTGACCTAGCCCATTATAGTTCAGTAAGCAATAGTTGAAGTACACGTTACACGAGCTCATTACGTTCAACTACATCTCTGTACAGTGTACACAGATGAAGCCTTTTTCAGCTCATATCGAATAGTCCGTAAGCTACTCTGCGAGATAGTTCGTGAGAAAAGTAGGACTGCAAAAACCACCAAATTACATAATCAATGGAGATATATAAAATGAATAAATAGGCTTACATAATCAACAGTATCCATGGGTTCTTGAGACAAAGGTCTGTATCGCATAAGATGACTGTGCCGGCACAAAACCCGTTACGAACGACTCCTCGCGTCACTGTCAACATTGTCTGATACCGCAGGCACGGTAGACCCAGGGGGCTCTTTTCAAGGAGTCGACATCAGTTGGACGAATTTGAGGATCAATCCAAGACTATTGAAAAGAAAATATTTGTTTCAAAAATTCGCAATACAAATGAACTACCGTACTCAGTAATCACACAGATATCATACTGGATACAGTTGTTGTTTTCTGCAATAAGTTGTGCGTGACAAAAGGGTGTCTTTCATAGAATAATTAAGTAATGGAATGGAAAGTTGCACATGACGTTACCACCAATTTTACTCTGGCACAGGTAGTATACTTCCTGGATTGTTAACAATTTTAGTGAAATTTTATCAGCAAACATTCATATAAATCTTTATCACGAAGATAACCGAATGCAACAGAATCAACTTCATTATCTAAGGATATACCAGTTCACTTACAAAACACCGTGATGCTTACCAGTATTCCATACAGCAAATGCATTTCAAAAAGGTGCCAATTTCAATACATACTAGCTGCAAAATAGAGTTTAGTTCAGTTACCGTATCATAATAAACTCAGGAAAGTCAAATTTGGGGATTGGGCAAAACAAATACTACCCCTTGTGATCCATGGTTTATTGAAAAGATTGTTTGTTTGGCTGTGCCATTATCAGGGCGATTTGTTGGACCTAAAATAGGATGATTTCGACCGAATGACCCAAATTCACATATGTTTTGACAATAAAAACTTAATTTTGACCCCATGTACTTAAATTAGGTGTTTCTCACATAATGTTAGAATTGTACTACCGCGTCGGTACTTATCTTTATTTCTGGCGCTGGAGCTGTCTGTTATTCTGAGGTAGTTTGAACTGAAAAAAGATCTTTTGGCATGAATACTGACAAATTTTCACATGAAAAAACCTTAGTTTATCGAAATCTCGACCCATGAAGAATTCCAGTATTAGTTACATCTCGTATCATGGTAAAAATAATAAAAACTTTTTGTTGTACAACAAAAGATACTTTCCTACATTTTCGGCTAGAAAGTGTCTGTCTTTACTAAGTAGCTTTACAAGAATGGAGAAAGAACGTTCACCAGCAGCAGTTGTTGGCCAGCAACAATGAAGTTGTGCGTACACTACAGATGACACACCGTGTTGCTTCATTATGACAAGGTTGTCTACATCGTAATTTTTCATCATACGGTGTCTAATAGAAGAACCAATGCCCACGCATTCTTGCTTCAGTTAGGATTACTGCAGTAGGCTACGTTGAGCATTTGTTTCATTTCACAGTTTATAATTCACAATGAGCAGACGATGGTCCGTCTACAACGGTAGGACTATAAAGTAGGCTACAAGATGTAATTTGTAAGATGATAAGTTCAGCGACAGTGCAATCAACTATGATACAAACGAAATGCAAGTTGCAAAAAAATTTTGACTTTTTAAACAGTTTTGGCAATATTTGACCTAACGGTACAATTTTGACAAAATTTTGACCTATTTTGACATGTCAAAAAAATCGCCTTAGTTAACACCTTACCACTTGGAATAAACAGTACAGTGTAAAATATGTTGCAGTTGAAAAACCATCAAACCTTTGCATGACTGTCATACCGGTATTCAATTGCTGACATTGCAGTACTTGTCCACAATGCACCGTAATATCGCCTTCATAGGGATATTTCAGTGTGGATAGAGAGAACATTACTTTATCTATATATCAAAAAAGTTAGTTCGATAGCAGCTTCCCATCAGTACCGTAGTACTGGACCTGGTCGCAGCCTGGTATATTATCAGATTCGAAGCTCGATCAACCAGCAATAAGATCAAACGAATCATATACTACAAAACATCCAAAGAACATTCATATGAATAAGGGATATCAGTAGCCTACTAAAACATCTAAAACAAACGACCTTACTGCAATGTCAAAACGAGCTCATTTTACGACTATTCTCACATTACATATAATCAATAACGTTTACCGCATTTCCATACCTTACAGTATAGGGATGTTATGATCCTTTACGCCATCAGGTAGCAGAAACTGCTTCAATATATCCATTCCGCCAAGTCTTTTCGTGTATTCTACTCTCTGCCTGAAGCCTGACGAACCACCAATTCAAATTTCAAACTTAAATCGAGCGCGCTCTACCGTAACGAAGGTGGTGACCCCTCTGCGTCACAGGGAAATATATTTTATTGAAATAATACCCTCAAACTTAGTGGTTTGGTCAATTGAATAATATTATTTTACATATACCATAATTTTATGTGAAGCCCAAACGCACCGATAGTTTATGAATGCGAAATTGATGATAAATTACCAAGCATAAATTTTATTGAAAGTAAGCCGCAGTCGCGAAGTGTTACATATAAACGGAGAAATACGCAGAAGCGTTGCGACGATAATGGCCCAATGCGTTTACATGCCCAAAAATTGTGCCTGTACGCAGAATAAAGTGTTATGAAGTGTTCAATACGACCTCGCGGATTTAGAGTGTACCCCCTTACATTCAGTCGTGCCGTGTCCATTTTAATACGGGGTCCACAGGTATGACATGCACACACTAACGCCGTGAACAGAAATCGATGATTTTGATTAATAAAAATATTTCTTGACTACATCGGAATGTCTATGTTGTAGAAAGTAAATACTTTTAGGAAGTTGTGTGTTTAATGAAAGCGATTGGTTACAAGTATGTGTTGGAGAAAGAAAATTTATTTTTCTGTATGTGACGAAATGAAAATAGATTCGTGGTTTTAATTGAATTGTGACTGTGTTGTTTTAATGTACGTTTCAACAGGTAGACTTGACACTGAACAACAATTCGACCCGCAAAGCATATTCGTTGTATGATTTGTCACTGGTGTGTAAAGGGTTAGGAATATTTTTGTATGATAATATCTACTAGCTGTTTTGTTGTGAGAGCGATCATGTGATGACTCAGCACTTTTCGTTAGCAAAGTAGATTGATCTATGTGAAAGATGTAAGGACCGTGGCTAGAAACATATGTACTTTGTTGTTGGAGTAGCTGATTTACTGCTATGGTGTTGACATAACCCTCTGGAAGTGAGTATGCTTTTCTTTCACGAAAGTTTACGTGGCTCCGTTGTAATAAATTTGTGTTGACTAAACTCGGATGGATACTGCAATTGTGCTGGACTTACACATGGTATTCACATACTGTACACATACAAACTTTTGTGTAAACAACTCTCTGATGTTTCTGTTAGTACTAGTTCTGTGTTGAACTATTTGATTATTAAGATACATGAACACCCATTCAGACAATAAAGTTCTTGTGATATCGAAACAGTTTGAAAGCACCACCAATCATTGCGTATGTTCGTAGCATGAGCGAATATTTTCATGTGTCATGAATATCTTTCGTATAAACTTAGTATGAAATGAGATGTGTGGAACAATAATTAGTGTCGTACAAAGTGTTGTGTTTGATTGCCTACTTTTTTATCATTGTTTGTTGTTAAAAGACGGCTGAGTTTTCATTTACATTAAGCGGAGAAACTCAAGTAATAAATTTTACTCGTTTGAAAATATCGATCAATGGAGTAACAGCATCAATATGAGTGGTATATTATTTTTCGCGATATGCAACCAATCTTCTAAGCATAACTTGTCAAAAATTTATCATGTCATAGAAAAGCCGGTTGTTACGAATTTGAAATAAATGTACTTCGATTATCATGATGATGGAAATTAAGATCAATGCAGTATTTCGAAGTGGTATGTTCAACAATCACTAAATGACAAAAATATCAAACTGTGCATACAACTCGGTTAGTTAAACGATACATTTACAAGTTTACCGAAATCTTGATTTACAAATGACAGCTTGATGATGTGAAGCTCAACCACTCAAATGTGTTTATTGCAAAGTATTTGACACAAAAAAATATCGAATGAAGACTTCGGTTTCATTACCAAGCTAGTGAAAATTGTTTTCTATTGGATGGATATGATTTACCTTTAGAAAAACGATATAGACCGATTAAGCGACGCTGTTTCATATCCGTCGAGTGAGTAAAATTTCTTTGGAGTTCGGTTTAGTGAGTTGGTAGGGATTCAATCACATGCAAGTACCGTCTTTTCGTGACAGAGTATTGTGATGACATTTACTTTAGCGAATGACAACGGAAAAATTTTCGATTGCATTGTCGGTGTATGTGTTAGACAAATAATTCTAGTACACCTAACTATAGGATACATTTGGTAAACATCGTACAAATTGTTTCGTTGTGATGGTAACGACTTTCAGCGGTTTGGTTTCATGTCGGGAATTATTATTATTTGGGGGTTCAAAAACAGTCAATACTACAAATGAACAACAATGCAAAACACGTTAATTGAATTACAGCGTAGCAAGTACTTCCTTGATATTACGATTGTTGCGCACCAGACATTTCTAACTGAATTGAATGCATCTAGCAAACATATCCCAACTTACTTTTGTGATGACCAAAGTATGTGAAATGGTGCGAACGGATTAAGCATTAATCAAGCGGCGGTATGTCAATTCACCTAGTGTGATATCTTGATACCGGGTAATGTGTGAAAGTGTTTCAATTCTCACCGCAGATTACGATGATAAAGTATTGTACCGGTTATTGTTCAACAAAGGAAATTGTTGTTTCATCTTTAGTCTTGGTTACTGGAGACAATTACATTTGTAAAATATTTCCTGATATCAATAATACGCTGCGTGGTTTTTACGAACACGGCTTAATCTTCCCAATCAAAGCATTTCAGATATGTTAATCTAGTTTTACAAATCGATATGTTAATAACAATGTTTCTGAAAAGTTTGTTGCTATCATAACATTTACCACAACCTCGGTCTAATTACGTCATAATTTATTAATCAAGTCGTGATCGACTATTACAAAATCTCGTATGTCAAACCAACGTGTTAATAAGCATGTTTACAACATGATAACTTTCAATGTAACACCAGTGTTCGATCGTAAGAATTCTTAACTACATCGGTCAGACATTCAAATATCATATACTCAAAACATATGTTAATCCCAAGTTGTGCGCACCGAGTAGTATTTACTTTGGTTTATAAAATATACCGAGTAGTAATTACTTTATCTTACAGAATAGTAACGACTTTTACAGTTGAACAAAAAGACGATTTGGCGGTATATGACTACAACCGAACTTGCTATGGATTTTAGATTGTAGCGATTGTATGTACTCGCGTAATCTTGTCTTCTTTCTGTATGGGTACTGTCTAGTTGGTTGGCCGAGTTACAAACGGATTTACTTGACAAGGTTTTCATGATTGACTCTTTTGAGTATGGTAAGATGTTAAAATTTCGAGGTGTAATACTATTTCCATTAACTCAATTGTGACAAAAAAAATACCCAGATAACTTGTTCAAGGCTTCTTTTGTTTCAAATCAACATGTGAATAATCAGTTATTGTGGCAAGTTGAAATATCGTACCGAAGTTGGGAGTGGGAACAGCACGCGATTGTGTAAGTGTGAAGACAGCGAGATGGTGATCGTGTGAAAAAATTAATCTGAAACGCAGTAGAGTGAAAGTTTACCCAGCCTGTCTGGCAATCCTACTTCAAATCGCGATATGGCAGAGTAGGTTGAAATATTCCGATTCAACTAATCGCATTGCAACTCGATCGTGTTATGTGCAAGCGGTTGTCAAGTTGGAAATGTTTACAGCAATGGGGGATATTTCATTGATTGATTCTATTGTGTGTAGTAACACATTAAAATATCGCGATAGTAATTACTGAAACTCTCTTTGACAAACGTAAAGACAGGTCGTGAATAGAGTTGTAATGTTTCATTACTTGTTTCAAATCAATGTGCGTATAATCTCGAAATGTGACTGGGTGAAAGTTGGTAGTCATGTTTGTCAAACATATTTCAATTCACGCAATGTCAAAGTCCAAATATTTCATTCTGGATTATTTGGATTTACCTTTAGTGCATCCCGCGAATTGGACTCCGACACCGCACTATAACATTTTTTGATAATAAGGATTCAAGGATTTTCAATCAACAATGCCTGAATTTTTTTGGTAATGCTAGAGTTGGTAAATGATTAGTTGCGTGTTTTTGTTAAGCGTTTGATTTCTCAGTGTTAAATACAATTATTGTATGTGTATACTTGTGATTCCTGACTCTCATTGAGCTAGTTGGTATTGATTCTATAGACGTGAAACAGCGACGCGGAATGTGCGAATAATTCGATGTGGATGAAAGTCGGCGTCAGTAATATTCAGGTTACGTTCGATTCAACAGATCGCGCTATTAGGATTTCTCAAAAGAATTAGAGTTGTGTCGAATTAATACATTCAGATAAGAATCAACTTGAGTTGTGTAGTAAGTTTCATTTCAAGTTGATAAATTGACACATTGCTTGAATATTTTCATGATTCTTATCATACAACTAAAGTCAGCCACTGTTCGAAGTGTCAAAACATATAGCGATCGCGTGCAAGTGCCAAATTGTTGGTTTTCGAATCGCCGTCTGCGACGGCTCTGTGGTAAACTAATTACCAAAATATTACCTTGGAAGTGATTCCTAGATTTAGCAAACTATTTCGCACTGACTGGATTAGTGTAATAATCGATAGTAGCACACAGCTGCATGGGAAACAATTCAGCGCGCAGGTCATTCGAAATATAGGTCGCACGCACTGCGTAAATCCTTTGCACAACAAGCCACGTTTCCGTTTGTGCGGTTATTGTTGGTGGCTCTTCAACACCGCGCGAGAGATGCCTGAAAGTACGAATCACCGCCACACCCATAAGAACACATGGCGAATCACCAACACAACCTATACGCGAAAGCACGACATGCGAAAGTACGACGTGCGAGAGATGCCTATACCGAAAGGGCGATTCACGGCCGCACCCATAAGACACAATAGCCGCATGCGACCGCACCCATAAGATGCAATAGCCGCTCGCCACCCCCGCCATAAGACATAAGAGCCGCTTGCGACCCCCGCCATAAGAAATAAGAGCCGTCGCCATAAGAAATAAGTGCCGCTCGCCACCCCGGGTTTCGTGTTAGCATCAATAGCCGCTCGCCACCCCCGCCATAAGACAAAAACGTTAGTTCGCCACCCCCGCCATAAGACGAAAACGTTAGTTCGCCACCCCCGGTTTCTCGTTAGCTCGCCACCCCCGCCATAAGACGAAAACGTTAGTTCGCCACCCCCGGTTTCTCGTTAGCTCGCCACCCCCGCCATAAGACGAAAACGTTAGTTCGCCACCCCCGCCATAAGACGAAAACGTTAGTTCGCCACCCCCGGTTTCTCGTTAGCTCGCCACCCCGCCCATAAGCCACAATGGCGTCATGCGAGCGATCGCCTCACGACAGGCGAATCACCACCACCGCCTATAGCAAAAAAGGCGAGTCACCACCCCGGGTTTTCAGGCACCCCACCGCCGCAGCCTATACCCGAAAAGGCGAATCACGACCGCACCCATAAGAACACATGGGGAATCACCAGAGATCCCGTAAGAATACATGACAGGCACATCATCACCGCAGCCTATACCCGAAAAGGGGATGTGCCACCACGAGTTTTCCATGCGATGTGCGAGAGATGTCTATACCCGAAAGTGCGATATGCCGACGCACCCATAAGAACACATGGCGAATGCGACCACGAGTTTTCCATGCGATGTTCGAGAGATGCCTATACCTAAAAGTGCGATGTGCCACCACGAGTTTTCCATGCGATGTGCGAGAGATGCCCATACCCGAAAGTGCGACATGCGAGCGCACCCATAAGAACCAATGGCGATGTGCCAGCGGAAGGGGTGTCTAAAAGCGCGATATGCCAACACGAGTTTCGCGGCGATATGCGAGCGGGCCCATAAGAACCCCATGGCCGCATGCGAGCGATCTACTATACTACTTACACCCCCCCAAAACAAAAAAACATCTGTGAGAGACCCCATATTTCGCGCACGTCCAATTTTTTTGTATGTGAGGAAAGATGTTGCCAGCATGCAATTGTAGACAAGTTCACGGAGTGTAATCATGAAATTATCATAGAGAATTTTCAAAGTATTTTCGGTCCCGATGATCCATCGGTACCACATCTCCCCTACTCAAAATTCAAGCCATTTGGCAACTTGAAATCGCGCATAGCGCGAAAAAATTTTGAAAAAGTTGCTTGAATTTTTAAAAAATACTCTAAAATTTATGCTAATTCACGAAATAATTTTGGGCCCCCTTCGAGCTCGCTCCTCCCCCCCCCCCCAATTGGGTTTTGGCGTGCGGCAGTTACGGTCCTGCTCTTGGCGACTCTACTTTGAGAACCACTGGCGTCACCGATGTCATCGCCAGCTTCCAGATAAAAGCGATTAGCAGAATTCCATGCTTGAAAATAAATATAACAAAATTAAAAAAATGTTTGGCACGCCAGTTGGTCATATTTTGGCACGCTACACACGAAAGGTTGCCATCTTACTGCCGACCCCTAATTTAGTGACATCTTGCGACCCAAAGCTTCAAACATCAAGAATGCATTTTTGATATTAGTAGGCCTACGCTACGTTTATACTGGCATGCAGGAGATAGCGAACGCGAAGATGACAATTCTACGCAACGCAGCTCTCTGAAACGTTTCTGTCGCAGCCTATCGCCATCTTGTTGGCACCATGCTTTTCTCCATCCGCGTATTAACGAAAAATCCATGGCTGCCGGTGCGGAAGGAGTTGTTCTCGAAATATATGTCGCATAGTCCCACAACAGCTTTATTGGACACGCTTAAAATAAACCAACACAACTGTCTCCGATTGTGTTTTCCAAAGAAACCAATGTCGGATAAATTTTATCATGTGTTCAAACCAATTTGTGTAATACAAAAGGTCCACACATTTTCACGATCAAGCCATATTGTAGTAACGACTCTTCAGCGTCTCTCTTACATTTCGACTTCCTCGATGGATATTTCAGTTTTACCGAAAAAAAAATAGGACGAATCCCATTACAAGAGGCCATATGGCATCCTTAACTTTAGCGGTGTGCGTGTGCCCCATACTTAATTAGGTCTACTCAAATGGTAATGATGAACTAGTTCTACTAACCAGTTCCAAGTTTTTTCTTGACAAAATTTCCTCTAGAATACTCACTTTTTTACGTGCTGGGAAATCGCTATATTTTGACTTTTACTACAGTAGAAATTTACGTCACTTCTACTTCTACCCGAGTACCAACGTTGACTACTCTGCCCCATCTGCTGATAATTCAATGCGAGTCAGCACCAGAAACTGAGAACACTCGGACATGATATAAACCTGTGGTTCTCAAACTTTTTTAGACACGCCCTCTTTAAAATGGTGAAAAATTTTGCGCCCCCGTTATCACAATATGAAACCAGAATGTTGACATGGAAGGTTATGACTGTTGAGAGAATTCTCAAATATGGAGGTATATCACGCGTAGCGCTATAAGAAATTTCAGTTAGTCACAGCTTCGTGCCCCCGTCAGATACTTTCATGCCCAGCAAGGGGGGCAAAACGAATTTATACTGACATATGCTAAACCCGGCCATGTCTACCATACAACCATCAGCACATCGATACCTAATACGGCACGAGCTTAACGCCTTTTCAATGACGCAATACACAAGATATAAACATGTATTCTCAATTTCCAAAGTTTTATTCGAGCATAGTTCACGTAAAGGGAATCGGTATAATGACACAGTGCAGGAATGCCCGTGATGGAAATACGCCAACAAAGAATCAGCTTGCATAGATCTGAAACTGCTTGTCAACCAAATCGAGCTAATTCTTACACAGAACACGTCATCAAAGAAATACGCAATAGAACCAATCGTAATAAACAATAATCCAAACTAGAGATATCGCACTAACAACAACAACAACAACTCACAGTATACACGAACAATTTGCTGTCCAGCAGATAACACACAGAGGTGGCAATAGCCTACTAAAAAATGTATTGTAGGCTACATGTATACACTGTCGATAACCACAGCCTATACAAAGGCTATTGATGAACTTATCATTTGACATTTTATAACCTCAGTGTTGCCAGCCAACAACTGCTGCCGTTGAACGCTCTTTCTCCATACTTGGCAAGCTACTTAGTAATAACAGACACTCTCTACCTGAGAATGTAGGAAAGTGTCTTACGGTGTACGACAACAAGTTTTAGTCATGTTTACCATGAGGCGAGGCCACTGGACTACTGGTATTCTTCATAGGTCCAGATTTCGTTAAAAGAAGGTTTACCTGTATTCGTGTGACAATTTGTCAGTTTTCAAGTCAAAAAAAAGTTTTCTAAGGCCAAACTACTTTGTACGGACGGATCCAGTTAGGTCCAAATCAAGTTTTTCTAGGTCAAAAATATCAAATATTTGATTTTTTAGGTCAGAATCTTTAGTTTTTTAGGTCAAAAAATCGCCCTACTCATTAGAATATGAAGACCTATGGTAAGTTTCAAAATAGAGCATTGACAGAGAAATTATTTGAACCCACTACATGAATGATGGAAATGAAGTGTAAGTAAACAAAACGAATTTCAACATTCATAGATAAAGAAACAAGATATACTATATCTTAAAACAAATGAGCAACGAAAAAAGCCATATAATATTCTCTAGCATCAAGGTATGGCAGGCCGACTGTTTGCGTTAAAAGGCAGGTATGCTATTTGCAAGGGATAACGCAACCATATATCAGAAGCGCTTCCTGGAGGTACAGAACTACAATATTACAAATTAATGGTACAGCACATTCATATTGAAGTGAACCCGAATATTTTGGGCTGACAATGGTCAGCGGTAATCCACATCTGCTGTCGATTACCCCTGACGAGTGACAGACAAAAATATTCCGCTTCATTTCAATATGAATACACTATTGAATTGCAATCATATCATGATGATAGTATAGTATAGAATGCTGCAAAGATAGTAGTAATATAAAAACTGCATAATCTACACGCTTACGAAGTAGTACAGACTTCTGATGAACACAGAATGGGTAAACGTCTTTCATCAAGGCGTCACATAATTACAGCTGCTACAATAAACATGGGAACTATTGAAGAGAAACATCTGACGATTCGAATGGTAACATATTACACCAGAAAAAATATTCCTGTTTCAACAGATCGACCGCCCTAGGAATACATAAAGTAACGCGGACACAAGAAAAAAATTACGCCTGTCAATATGAAGCCTACAAGCAGGGCTGGGTATCGAGTGTACGGATTCCAGTAAATTAGTCAGAGTTGATTTATTCGAGTAACAGATTTATGCGCTAGGCTGGACTTAGAATGATTCTACTATAATAATAATTCCGTGTCTATTGATAAGCCACAGTGTGGCTGCGTAGCAACATGAAATAGTCATGGTCAAGAATTACAAAAGCGATTTTGGCGACATGTAGCCTGTGAATATGTTGCTTGTGGCCACCAAATTGATATAAGCACTACGGGTGATTGAAAATAAATGAAAAAATTCAGATTTTTGCGGCTGTTAGCTAAAATTGTCATATTGGCTAATAAAACGTTGCACGCAAAATTTGGCTCAATCCGACCAGTAGAAATGAAGTTACACGAGTTTGAAAATTTTAAATTTGATATTGGAATTTTTTTCGAATTTCACTGGCTACGCCATGAAATTGCCAAGTTGCCTAAAAACGATGCATAACAATTTCCGTTAAATTCCAACCAGTACGGGCGAAGGTATTGCAGTTGAGAGTTATGGATTTGAAAATACAGCATTGACGGTGGGTAAATAAATCCCAGAATCATTAACGAAAAACTCAAATGACTTCGCTTCTACGAGTGGGGATTGTGTCAAATTGGTTTCGCATCGTTTTTCTAAATAACGTAACCATTTCACGGGGTAACCACTAACCAGTAATATTTAAAGATCATATTAAATTAATGATGAATAGAACCAGGCAGACATATGTGGAAGATGTCTACTGCTGTAATAATCGGCATATCGAACACACTTGGCAGTCTTGCAACTGTTTCAAGTACCAGGTCTTCAACACTCCTGGATTGATTGATGAGGACCATTTTCACCAGCTGAAAAGTTGTTTATCCGCAATTACAACTGTGTCTGTTGCAATGGAAGGGCCAGCATAAGTTGTAGTTTGCTTGTACATTAGGGTTGTCCAAAATTTGGAAAATCTCAAAAAATATGCGTATCCATGTCTCATTCTGTAGATTATAGATCAAAAACGTCAATGAACCTGCAATAAGCTCACAGGAAAGTCGTTAACATTTGTGTAAATGCGTTTGACAGTAGCTGCTATAGAGTGGGCGTATTAGCGACCATAGAACGGCGAGAAGACTAGTAATCATGAAATCACGGCTGGTTAATCAGCTATGCTTGAATGATCACGACCACGGCGGATTGCAGCTGAATATGTGCTTCTACTAGTTCAAGAAGTACGCTAACTGCAATGATGATTCTGTAAGCGCATTGTACGTTGGTGATTAAATAATAAAATGAGACACTTTGTCATTGAATTTTTAGTGTTAAAACTAGATAACGATAGGTTCAGAACAACAATACCCTCTTGCAAGCATGACAGAGGTGAAACAGCGAATGCTTGTGAACTTATAGATCCCAGAAATACCTCTCTGATATGATTGAGAGTACGCTAAGTGGTCCTGCTTTACCGGTTGCAGTGCAGGTAAGGTATATTAGTTATCGCCCAACTGGTGCAGCACACCATGTGAGATGGATTCTGGACACAATACTGTATGCTTAGAAGATATGTGGGCCGACCAGGTAGCCGGGACTCTGAAAAAATTTAACTAACGCACAGCTTCAATACATTCTTTTTTATGTCCATGTCCGGTTTGATTCAAGCATTAGTCGTGATGCAGCCGGTAATGATCTAAGATTGATTATGGACATGCTAAACAATGCAAGCGTACAGTCTTCTTGCTGACCCTACCAGCATAGTCAATGCTTGCGCCTTTATACTTTCCCCGGGACATCATTGAGGACTTTGACAGCACTCGCGGGTATGATTCATTATGCTGCAAGAATGTGACAAGTGCCTAGCATAAATGGCCCGTACAGCTTTTAAGAGTTCAATTATATAGGATACCACGACAAGATAAGATCAGACACAGTAGTGTCAATGTCAAGCTTTATATTTGTATTCAATCATGGTACATCCCCTCTGAAACTAGACGTTCGTTCACCACTTGCATAAGCGCCTTTGCAATATTTCTTCTCGTGATTTTGTGCTTTCCCTGGATGAAAATAAGGTATACAGGCTACAACGGTTGCCTTCACAATAAGCCATCAAGTCATGTATTTAAAGTTTTTGTGAGGCAGCTGTTCTTTGTTCATCATGTATTTCGTCACTCAACATGTTCTGAATTAATCTTAAATCATTATCTGCGGACCAACCTACAATACGCTTACAGAATCACCGCCATTAGCCGACTCCTTGACCAGCTGATCACCAATCCGTCACCGTCGTGATCATTGAAGCATAGCAGATTAGCTAATCAAGCGCCGTGATTTCGTGAATGCTAGTCTGCTTGTCGTTCTATTGTCGCTGGCACGCCCACTCTACGGCAGCTATTTTTAAACGCATTTAAACAAATGTTAACGACTTTCCTGTGAGCTTATTGCAGGTTCATTGACGTTTTTTATCCATAATCTATAAAATGAGACATGGATACGCATAAATTTTGAGATTTTCCAAATTATGGACAACCCTATTGTACATAAATTCAGTTTACAAGGGATGTAGGCCTAGCCTATTTTCACATACTGGTAACTGCCAAAATTTGATATCGGCAGAGAATATGTTGTAACGGTTACGGCTCGAAATTATGATTACTGGGGCTCTACTCGTAGGTATGATCAATACTTTTCTGATAATATGTCTTATAGGCCACAGTAATAGGGATACATGATTCGTCATTATAAGCATCGGAAATATTTCATATGGTGAGAACTTGTGACTGACTAGGTAATGTTACAATTGCAATCTTATTTTGTATGTCACTTTACTAGAGAGAATTTTACTCTCACACATTACTACTGCTGTTGACTACGTAATAGGTCAACTCCTTTCCATAATGTTGATCAATTTTATGTCATAAATCACCATTATTACTCACTGTGGCCTTACCAGATGCAATCTGTAAAAAATCTCATTTGGTGTTAACCAACCGCAGAGAAAACCAGAGCTGCCATACCATCATTTGAAGATTCGTCCCTAATTTGGATAGTCTTAAATCAGTTCATTGAATCATTCTAAGATTTGTCCTAGTTTTAATTCATTTTTAGTTGATGTCATTGGCATAAAATGCAATGAGCAATTGGTGCTATACAAAAATAGATGGTCCGGGCTTAACTGGAGACATTTGTGTCAGTCAACAGATTACGAAATGTATATCATATCACTGTGCAGATAACAAAATCTTAGGCTGTTAGGCTTAGGTTGTTATTTGCATCCTACCCACTTACCAATAGTCGACCAGAATGGTACAGCTTGCCTCATTACTAAATCAGTGACTATGGAGTATGGATATTACTCACATATAGGACTCACAGAAATTTCAGCTGATTTCATTCAGAGCTTTTATTTACAGCACACAATACCTACACCTTCCCCCTTGGCGGATCATGAAGTTTATTTGAGAAGTAGTTATACTTAAACCCGACACGGCCAGAATAGAAATGCAGTTCTCGAACCAGTAATTAAAATTGGTACCAGTATCAATTTAATGCTCACGAGTTTTATTGGATGAGTTGGCATTCTTCAGACTGCCATTCAGTGAGCTTCAAAACTATAAACACACATTTACCACCATCATGCGGTTTGGTTATGTGGAATAAATATTATGAAACATTAGGCAGGGAAAGAGTGCAGGTGACATGACATTAGCAAAGCAAACAATTCTCTTTGACAAACATATAGGTCGCACCAATTATAGTAATCAGTCCACTGATCAAACTCTACCATAGAAGCTTGCACTGTGAGCCTACCTCTATTTAATACGACATATGCGACTGCAAATGAACTTTGCATCAAACAAAGGATTCCGATCAACTGAGTTTGCTGTGACCCGCATTTGAAACACTTCCAATGCTCAATGTGAACCATGCTATTACACCATCAGCCTCAGGTTGAAATAGACTTGTTTCATTATATCAGATAGTCACCATGCAACTGAATCCCAGTGTCAAGATCAAGGAATGCAATGTCAATTCAAGCCATAATTTTTGCAATACGCAGTCATTAATTTGTAAAGTTGTTCCCGGGGTAGGCCTATTTGAAGAAGCAATGAGCCTGTGGAATTCAAAGTCCAGAACTACTCCAGTATGTAAGCCTATGAGACTTTCCCATATTCATTTCCATCACCAGTTTGTTCCCAGTTATAAATCGCTACCACCGCTTGTGTTGTAGTACAATTTCCACAACGGTAGCGTCACATCTACTCAAGTAGCATGAACTAATACTATGTTTTTGTGCTAGCCTAAGTTTACAAATTAGGTCCGTGGATGGCCGAATTGTAACATTCGACAAAAGTGTCCAAGCTTTCTTTCATTCGTTGAATTCCCAATGATGTATGCCTGCCGTAGGTACTGAAAAGGTTGGCTTTGAAATGTCGCGGACCATGATGACAGCGCACTCTACTAAAATAAATTTAATCTGATTACGAGTAGTTGAAATTATAAAGAGCCAAGAGCTGTGATGCACAGCTAAGACTGCACGAAATCAAGCCGTGAAATGCACCAAGACATCATACATGGAAAAATTGTTTGTGCTAGGTCCTTTTATCACAGTGTGAATTCGACTATCTCATATCATATAGGCCTACGCCAGCAGTTCATAATAATTGACCCAATTCTGGGACACCCAGTCTTCTAAAATGCGTCGTGATAATGTTCTGCTGGTTACGAAACTCCATATTTTTATCGTTTTTCGATTGAAACATTATGTTGCTGGTCTCCTAATCTTGTTGCAACATTGAAAGTGAGTCATAATAACAGCGCTACAGAGAAAGGTTGGACATTGGCCTACAACGCAATGAATGCAAAGTATTGATAGCGATACCAGGCAGAAACATTAGACGCACTAGCGAAACTATCCAGCGAAGACTCCGGCAATTGCAAAACACCAAAAACAGTACCGCAGGAGCGGAATGGCGAAATTTTTCTGTTCACCACATGAAAGTATTAGGTTGTCTATAAAAACGATATTCTTCAAATTTAGTTCAATTCCAACCAGTAGAAGCGGAGTTATTGCCGTTAAAAAATTTGGATATGAATAAAATAGTATTTGGTCACAGAGTCTATTCGCAGCCAGTTAGGCCGCCGGCCACGCAAATTGGAATTTATTTCGTGTCAGCCCAAAAACAGCATGGCATTACGGACGATAATCAACCTAAATGTAACGGTATTGGGGAGAGAGTAGGAAAGCTACTGCTGCAGAAGCGGGAATTCAGATCAGCGATGATAGCAGGCGCGCCAGCCTACTGTGTATCAGGCCTGCGCCACACCATACACAGTCGATAGTAGCACATGGGCTGCAAGAGATGTCAGTAACCTCAGATCGTATCATCACTAATACCAAAATACTAAATTGCAGATGTATGTCGAAATATTGGACATAAAATGGGCATTTTAAAACAAAAAGGTTTCGATTTCAACATGGAAGCTGTTTCGACCCTGGGTCGCTACGTCACTTCATTTATGTGCATTGCGGTATTTATTAAGGTCAGGTAGGAAGTACCGATTCAAGGAGTTTGAGCTATCGCGGCGGTTTCCACAAAAATCACTAAAAGACAAATGACTAGCCCAGTGTTTCCCTACCTTTTTCGACTCATCGCCCCCTTTTGAAGCTCCACACCGATCATCGCCCCCCCAAAGATTGGGAAACTAAAGACAACACTTCGTCACCCCCCAAACACCCCAGACCCCCTTCGTCCGTTTTCGCCCCCCTATCGGCCCCCTTCGCTATTTTCGCCTACCTAGACCGCCAAATCGCCTACGTTGGGAACCACTGGACTAGCCGAACACATATGTTTGTTAACTGCATACTTTCCAACACCAAACGGAACCATTGGTCTATTGCCGACGGCTCAATGAATAGGAGAAATATTTGCTTATGACATCACACTCAAGCGGTGTACCGTATTACACTTGAGATAACAACGTACTATATTGCTCATTAACCTGTGCGTCAACCTGTACGGACCCATAAACCTGCTTTTGTGATAGCTAGCCATCGGCTCATTGTAATTCGGATCTGGTACACCCCTGTACACCCCATCCGAGTGGTACACCCTTTGCAAATTCTGGTACACCCTAGGGTGTACGACAACCCCGGTTGAAGAGCACTGGCATAGCCTACACTGCTATTGCTTGAATATATATTTTTCTGTCCTTGTAGTTTCAAGTAGCCTACTGTTGTATATATACATATATATACATAGCCTGCCTGGGCGACAGTTTTTTTCCAAATTATAGCTAGTTTCCAAATTAGATTAGAATTATAGGCCTTATATATGGTAGTTACAATTTTCCAAATCAGATTAGATTTGTTAGCCTTAGCTTTAAGCCGAGTATTTGAGCAGCACTCACTGTGACATCATAAGACTATGAACGATGTAGAAAGTCCAAGCAGTGTAGGCCTACCTTTGATTCTATCATAAAAAATTGGTCTGTTTTCAACCACACCTATTTCATTGCACTTTGTGATCAAAGGAGTGGTAGGTCATGACTTAGCCTACGGTACCAGTAGCCTATCGTGACATTTCCACTAGTGTACGTAGCTTTACGTGCTACATGTTATTTTTGGTATACTGCGATTCGACCAATCAAGGTTTCCAATGCAATCGAAACTATAGTTTTCGTTGATAAGTTGACTCTTAAGGGCTAGGAGCCCTTAATTTCGGTACTACTTGAAAGAATTATTCCTCACTTCTCGAGTCAAATCATCAGAATATATACTTGGGCTACGGTACTCTATTCCGTTTTGGCAGGGTCGTAATGACTCTAGTCATGGGTCGACTCGAGTCCGACTCAAGTCATTTTCTTAGATTATGGAAATGACTCGACTCAAGTCAATCGGTGCAGTGACTCGACTTGGACTCGAGTCATTGCGCCTTGCGCGAGACTCAGACGGCCTAGACCGACATTTCATTGTAATTTCGAAGAATTGTCAACTAACCACACTGTTGGGATTTCGTCTATTGGTACTGGCTCTTGAAAATGAGACCAGAAACTGCTAAAAGTGAGGAAAATTAGTAGGCTATATTATAAATGCGAACCATTAGATATCAATAAACAGAGTTATAAAAAGTGGGTTCAGCAATAGTTCAAATAGAAACTGAGCAGTCAACACTGTGATTTGGACTCATAATTGAGTCATGATAATACCATGACTCGGACTCGAACCTCTGACTTGGACTTAACTCGGCTGTGAATTGAAAATGACTCGACTTGGCTGGATTCAAAACTATAAAAGTGAGATTAACTTGCGACTAGGAGCCTTGTGACTTGGTTACAACCATGCGTTTTGGGTACACGGCTGATTGCGCAGGATTATTATAAAAATGAAAAATGCCTGTACACAAAGCTTGGCTCGTTTTGCACGGTACATTCCTTCTGTACCATGTTCAGGAAAACGAGAAATTAGATAGAACTAAAATGATAGCTTAGGAACATTTCATAGGTAAAATTCGAAAAAGATTTCAAGAATTTCGCTCTAAATTACTCTAATCATGCAACTAGAATTATCTAGTTCGTCAGAGTCTCACCTGTAAGCGCGGAGACCCTTGATCTTGGACTGCTCCTCAAAACCCAGAGGTAGCGAGCGACAAATGTCCGTCGAATACGTGTATATCGTCTCATCCGTACTCATCTTCGGATGGAAGAACACGCCGTCCGTGCCGTTGATCATATTCCCGTATTTGGTCGACCAATAGTCCAGAGACTTGTTGTAGTTCCACTTCTGTATCGTGTTAACGTTACGGATGTGTTTCTTCCCGGTATCTACGAGGTAGACGCCATCGTCTGTGTTGTTCATCCCGTAAAATAGTCCGAATTTGCCAGGGAGAGACGGAAAAATCTTATGCGCCAACTTGAAAAAAGTATCGTTGTAACCGAACAATATCTCCTCTGCCGTGTGAGTGATGATAGGTGATTCTATCAATTTTATAAGAGTTTTAATAAACTTCGGGATATGCCCTAGGCTTTCCACCAAATCGATAACCAACAGCAACGGAATGTTAACAATGGTGATGCTGACTTCAGACGGGTGCTTGACGGACATGGCCGCGCTGTACACATAAGTATGATTGTAACGATACGCAACCGTGTCGTTGCTGTAAAACTCTACGTCGTAGCGCGGCTGATGCAGTTGGTAAGCGAACGGTCCGATTTGCGATAAATTCGCTTCTTCCCCTTTCAAGAACTCGACGGGGTTTGTCAAGTTGAACTTCCAATACTCCATGTATATCGGTGGAGGCGGGTCCACCCATTGGTCATACTGCGGGGAGTCAATACTTATAGCGAGTTGACTGCTTACTTCCTTGTCCAAAAGTTTCATGTGATAATTTCCTATCAGCAGCACCGCAGCGGTCACCAGGAAAACGGCAGATATACAAATGCTAGCTATTTGACACTTGTTTAAACCCACCTCGACTGTAAGACTATGAAAACAGACAAATCAGTATAAATGTGAGCGACCAATTAAACAAATGATTATCAACATCGGCCGCATATAAACTTTCCGTGATGACACACGAAGTTAACAAAGTAAGTCTTATGATTGTCTTTCACATAAAAACATTATTGCCTTCAGTCACACACTACTCGACTATGCACGAAAATCACCGTAAGTACTTCGAAAAAGCTTTTAATCACATGAGAAATAGTGGAAGAAAACACATTTTGTCACTGTAGGCATTGTAACAAATACCCTACACCAGGGGTTCTCAACTTCCCTTGTATAACGGGCCGCATTTTAACAGCAAAAGACGCTGCGGGCCGCAGAACAATATTACCATGTATTTGTGGGCTAATATTAAATTTAGGCTACCGTAGCTTATTTACCAGTCGTATACGGGCATTTAGTATTAGTACATTTTTATGCATTATAAAGTACGGTATTAATGGCCAGCGTTCGTAAGTTTGCAGCTGCTGCTTGTTGTGAGAATATGTAGTGTAGGCCTATCTTCTAGCGGCGCAAGTAAATCATTTCATGGAGGGTGCATTGCATTCATTGCCAAGTCAGTATATGCAACTTCAAACCCTACCACCGGAGAACCGAACTCTCTGTTTCAATGCGTGAGCGAGCAAGTATAAATTGCGGTAACTTTTGCGTAACAAAGGCCATTATCACATTGAGCTCTGAGTGATATGAGAAGAAGTCTGGCGTTCGGGGCTATTTCTGAGCAAACCAATCACCCCTTATCATTTCCTTCCATGCCTGGGGCATGAGCCAGCTTTGTCAAGTTGATATTTTCCGCTGGTCCTCTCCCCACGTTTGATAAGCCAGCATTTCCTCTGCATATATTATGCAAAGTTGGTGGATTCGTACGAGGCTGGGTTAAATTAGTCTACTTGTTTCAGAACATGCGATGAAAGATCGACTGGCATTAATGTTACTCGTCTGGTCACGATTGGATCGGACTGTATCTTAGAAATTTGTCCGGTGATGTTGCCCTTGCTGCTGGTCCGGAAACAACAAATATTCGCGCATAATGTTAAGGTTTTATAAAAACCACACCTTCTATAGTAGATTTCTTGGGTTTAGCCATATTCCAAGCAATTTTGAACGATGCGTCTGTAACGTAGTCGGCAATGAAAACAACCGTTCGCAGTGAGTCAAACACTCTTTAAAGGTGTAGGCCTGCTACATAGCGGGATTCTCTTGAGTCCTAGTCCAGCTTAATACCGATTCAAAAGAAAAACAATTTGAAGTCGAGCATATATCAAGAAACGTCCCATTAAAGCAGTGGTTCTCAAACTCTTTCATACACGCCTACCTTTCTGATAGGGAAAAATTTCGAGCCCTCTAACGTGATATAACATAATGAAACCAGAATGCTAGGAATACAAACGGCAGGTTTGATGGCATGGAAGGCTATGGCTGTTGATGAGAGAATTCTCAAATATGAAACCAGACTATACACAGTGAAATAACTATGAATTGGAGATATATTGAGCGCAGCGCGAACATTTTTTTCAGTCGACCACATTTTTGCGCCCGCCTTCAGATGCTTTCACTGTGTCAGTAATACTTGCGTTTATAATGAAAGATGTCACGGGCCGCAAAATAATCGTCTGCGGGCCGCATGCGGCCGAAAAGATCATCGCTCTATCAAATATGCCGGACCTGATGTGTGGAACAGTATCCCGCCGGCCATCCGACAGTCGACAAGCATGTCCACATTCAAGTCGATATACAAGCAATTACTAAATAAATACAGTCCATCCTCAAGATTACCGGACCACGACTGACCTATTGATCTCGCTTTCCATGACATGCCGCCCTATTCCTTGTCGCTTTCTTTTCTATACTATCTTCTTTACTTTCATTCAGTGTGCATGCCTCCTCTTGACATCGCCTAGGCCAAGGTGGGTGTCAGATTCCATAGACTACTCCTAGTCGCTTCGACATCTTCCTGTCATTTCATTGTATCACATTTTCTGTGGTGTATTGAACTGATAAAATTGCTAATAAATCAATGATGATGATGATGATGATGAAATTGTACCAATCTTGAGGTTGCCTACATTATAAATTGAATGAATTATGGGTGATCAATTCATATTATGTTACCATGAAACTATTTTTCAGGATTTTTCTTTCAAGCAGTCTGATTATTGACTCAGCTGCATTTCATGGATAGAAAAGTTCAGCCTAACTGATTCAGAATTGTGATTTGAAATTTTCCACTCATCAGCAATTTTTGAATATATATATGCAATTGCTAATGCCTGTTACTTTTTGAAATTTGGCGTATCCAATGTATAGGTTGGGAATGAGACTTTGTGTTGGTGTACAGAGCTCCACAGTGTGAAGTTGTAAGTTCGTAACCGATTTTTTTTTATGACGCTGTTGAGCAACATTGACGAATGTGCTAATTTGATACCATTGATATATCTGTTCTCAGTATGGAACGATTCTACGGCATCCACGGTCTGCAGAAAATATGATCTGAAAACAAGGTACAACAGAAAATAAAACAGACAAAGTACTCCATGTGGTTCAGATGCTGATTGTTCAACTGTCCAGGACGATCTTCATTTAAATTAAAATAAACCCGAATATTTTCAGCTGACACTTATCAGGCGTGATCGTCAGCAACTAGTACATAATTGTTGTTGCTAGCAATTATCCCCGATGAGTGCCAGCCGAACATATTGGGATTTATTTCAATATGATTTTATTGTATGTTTGAGCTCTGTACCTTCAATAGTCTATTCAGTTTTCAATAAAGATTATTCAATTTACAAGATATTTGTATTGAGAGACGCTGCCGGTCGGTATTAGTGTAAAAAGCCAACACACCACGTCAAGGTTCCAACCTTTGCATTGGTTTCCTTGGCGACAGAAGGAACCCCTATGGGAATAGGCAGCACTCGTCCCATAGGGGAAAAAAAAACTGTTTGGAGAAAGGCTAATTTTCACCTTCTTTAGATACCTCCTTCAATCCATCACGTAACCCTTTTGAATATTTAGAAATTTTGGCTTGCTTTTTCTGAAAGGCATAGCGAACAAAACTATGTTAAAAATCCTACTAAAGTGCATCACGGACTTTTCCAGTACATCCTCCACGATCTCCACACTTTCATATATCTGTAACACTATTAAGTCAACCAACTTTTGATATCACTGGTCTTGACGAAATTGTCCGAGGATACTGTTTACTGTTTGTTTTGATGCTTCCTTTCCATGGAGAATGAAAATCTGAATAGTATACCAGTGAACTTACCTGACGGATATTTTAGGCGGTACTTCTTTCTCTCCATTATCTGGAAAAATTTGCCAGCACGGCATGTAAAAACCACTTCAGGTTGATGTATAATATTTGAAATGTACTCAAGTAAGTAGTTACTGTTGCAATCCCTCTTTATGCCTGTTTATGGCATTTTAAATCATACACATGATGGCTAATCCCTAACTAAAATCTTACTTTACAAAATTGAGAGTGCAAAAAGTAAGTACTTTTGCCTCACCTTTACTGTAAGTTAACAGGTAGTGAAAAAAATAACAACCGGTAGTACAGGTAAGTGGGTAAAATCTACTAGAGTAAGCCTATATCGGCTACTTAGAAAATGCAGAAGCAGGGCCTACTTTGTTACTGACCACCTCAGGAATTATTACGCATCTCGAGAGCCCAAATTAATGAATACCATATTTACGTCAAAAGTGAATATCAAACCATCTACTATTTAGACAATATTTTGCAAATGATAATTCCTTACCGGACTCATGCCGAGTGACACCAAAAGCAGAAGTAATAGGCTCCTCCTCTTACACGCACCAACTCATCGAAAACCTTTAGCAAAACCATTGCAGCACCTAATTGTGGAAAGCCAGACAACGAAGAAGCTTGGTGGCAAATGTTAGTATAATATTGGTAAAACTGGTTCAATCACGCCAACTCCACAATATCTGGAATTAAGCTCCTCTATGAATGACGAAATAGAATCTAGATCAGTGGTTCCCAACCTTTTTATCCTAATTCCCCACTTCCGATTTATTCCGAGCCTTTATTCCCCACCTAAAATCTCTATATCCATATCTACCCTTTAAAGTGCTACCTCCAATAAAATTCTGCGAGCCTTTGCTTACGTGCTATTGGTGATTGTTAATATCCCTGGAATTGATCAGCACACAATAAAATGCAGCGGTGAACTGGTAACCGTAAACACGCCTCCGTAAATATATGTATCTCCGCCGGCGCGCAGCCAACAGAAAAATAGGAGGGGTTTGAAAAGTTTCCAAATGTTGCGGGGTAGCATCAATTTTCATAAGTAATTAAATGCCGAATAAACTTCCTGATGTTGACGAACTCATGCGTGCTATATATATATATATATAAGCCGCCGATAACTACACTTTCGCACAATACTAAAAGAACTTGAAATAACATAAATATGTAATTTCATTTGTAACGAGCCCGAATGTGCTATCAATTAGCGAGTCCACGATCCCCCTTGAATACATATTCATTGTTCAGCAATATGAGCTCTTATTACAACTAATCAAAATTGTTCTATCACTACGCTTCGTGACCGATTATGGTGTACAAATGAATAAAATTATTCTGGAGATCGCGTGTTGCTAAGGCAATCGATATCATAATAATCTGACATATCCAATGTAGACTACTTAGACGTAGCCTACATATCTCTATCAGCTGAAGGATATTGCGCGAAAATTGGTAGGGCCCTAATACATTCTGTGGACCCAGTTCTACCCTTACAAGCCAAGGAAAGGCTCGTGTGTGCTGGCTTGTACCGAAGCGCATAGAAAAGGTATCAACAGCGCAGCGTTTCTCTGTGGCGCGGTTGCACATTGCTATTGCCGCGACGTCAGCTGATCCCACTCTCGCCGCTCGGCCGCATCCTTGCTCTTGAGCTAGTCTCTCGTTTCGCCAGACAGCATTGTTGCGTCACAATGCCAATCTACCCGACAATGAATAATTTGGGGCTGATTGTGGGGGTTCCGGGGCCACGAGTGGAATAAAATTTATATTTTCGCAAGCAGTACAGCGTCAGCGTTCGATTGATACCCGATTCATCAAATGTAATGCTCGGCAAGCCGGTCAAAAATCACCGTCAAATTGCCTGTAGCCGAATGGAAACTGTGACGTGCTACAATTTCATTGAACCGTGCGATTTGCTTGTGTCGACACCATATAGGACACTATGGTAGGTTAGTTATCTTTATCTATAATCCATCTTGACCTAGTGTGCCCGATCTCACAGTTCTTTTCGATGTTGATCTAAAGCGAAATATGATTCAATGTACAGCCAGGCATTAGCGAAAGGATGGGGAAATCATCATGTCAGCTACAGCCTGAAACGAGGCTTGTTTCATAGCGAAACTGAGAACACAAAAATAACACACGCGCACTTCTCAACTTAAAGGGGCACTGCACTCAAAAAATGATGTGGTCTCAAATGGAAAGGCAAAACGAAAAAAAAAATTTGGCCGCAGCCGTTTTCTTCAGAACGCCACCATAATGGAGCTGCAATTTATTGAAATTTCCAGAAACACATCCGGCTGCAACTGTCGCGGCTCTGGGTCATTTCTCAACCCGTTACATCACTTACATGGCACGATGACTTCATCGTCGCACTTGCTCGGCGCGATTAGGCAGTCACGCAGAGGACGTCAGGACGAACTTTGTATAGTTGTCAGTCGATGTTATGAAGGAATCATGCCTTGCACACCAAGGCGGCGCTCGACGTACGATGTTAAAAGTCAGGAGGATTTGTGTCTGGAGCTTGTCATGACTTTATAGTATTTGCTAGTTGACTGATGCCACTACAGTTGTATATTGATACAGCTGTCATTTTCAAGATGTATTAATGACTGCACAGTGCACAATCGTGATTTATGATAATTCTCCTGATATGCTGATCTGGGGGGATTACGGCACGTGTTGTGGTCACAGAATGTGAAAGCGCGACTTGAAAGCGCAACTTGAAAGCGCGACGTTCAGCTCTCCGTCGCGAGTGCAGTAGCACCAGCCATGTAGATCTGGATTGCGTGATTGACGCACGTGTAAGAAATAGAATCGAAGTAGGTCGTTGAAGAAGTTAGAATATATGAATTATAAGGAAATTGTTAGGTTTTTTATATAAATTGCAGTCTACGCTATTTGTTCGGGGTTTATTTGGATCATTTTTAATTTAATTACTATTTAACTCTGTTAAATGCAAGCAAGTTTCTGCCGGCTTTTTACTAGTGTGTGCTTTTTCGGGTTGCCGCATCGATTTCTAACGCACTGTCGTCTATACTCCATCGTAGATCACGCCTCTTCAGCGATAGCTAAATTACTGGTTCTGGCGTAAACTATTTCCCGTCGGGTGTACAATATGTGGATGCATCTATTTATTACGTTATTTTAATGTATTAGCATGTTTCTAAGCCACGGTTGGAGTTGAGCGGGGTTTTAGGATGGTACTTGACTATACACCATGTCGTTTCGATTACCTCCATTCTTGTACCCGTATCACAATTCTAATGGTATTTTGGATTTATAAAAATATTCTAACTCAGTGCTTTTCAACCTGTGTGACGGTTCGCACTTGTGCGAATGAAAAAAATCGAATTGCGAATGACGAAGGTGGTGCGAATGGTGCAAATGAAAATCCGGATCAAGTGCGAACGAAAATCGGGATTATTTGTTAATTTTTTTGTCGTAGAATAATTCATATAAACCTAATAAGAAAATTGACTGTCTGTGTACCTTTTATAGTTGCGACGCAATTGTATAAACCTAGCACTAATCGTAGCTCTCATAAGGTTTAGTGAATTAATATATTCGCACTATAATTATTACGTAACCAGAATCCTGCTGGTTTGGAAGCTGGTGTAGTGGCAGACATAAAGTATATCAGCCCGTCGGGGCCTGCGACAGGCTGAAAAAATGACGTCAAATTAACTCTCTGCTTTCATTCGCTAAACAATCGTCATATTTTCGTATTACCTGTTCGAATAGCGCGAGGCACGAGGATAGTAGTAAATACCATAAATACAGACTCACGTTTGCAAGTTACTGTAACGTAAATTTTTACCCGTTCAAGGGTTATTAAAGTCTGGACCGCAAAGGGTATAATTGTGGATCGACACCTTGCCAGAGCTATCTGTTGATATGTGTGTAATATTTGTTGAATTTATTGCAAAATACTGCTATAGTTTTTACATATACAAGGTCACTGTGTTGTTTCTTGTAGCCAATAAGAGAGACACGCAGAAAATATGGCTTTATCACTAGAATTTATGATAAGAATTGTCTGACTGTTTTTCCCGAAAACATGGTCGAAGACCGTTGGGATGAACTAGTGTAGGGGTGGGCAACGATCGAGTTCAGGCCTATGAGACTCATTCATTTCGAGGCTGACCTCTTCCGCCTCGGGGCACATGAATACGTAAAGTTTGGCCAACAAACCGCTGATAAAATGTGGTGCCAAAAACATAAGCGGCGACAAAACTTTAGTCTAAAGATGACCGATGCTAAATGGCTAAGCCTTTCGAGATGGCTTGGTATGCTCCGTTGTCGGCACGGAATAGTCCCGTTCTAGCAATCTGAGTAGACGCAGTGGTAAAGCGGCGACACGCAAAGGACTTAAGTTGCCCTAATTTGAAATTGCGTGCGTCGGACGTGTTTTGAGAGCTGTGTTGGGTAAGATTGTGGTGTGCGCGATCTGTATGTCATACATGCCCGTAACATCATAGCATACAACCATAACATTAAAATGAATTCCATTTCATGGGTTAGGCTAGGGTCGCGAGATGCCACAAAACTCAGATTTTGGTGGTAGTCTAAAAGCTGCTTTACCGTTATTATACTATTATGAATTCTCAAGTTAGATTGAGCTAATGAGTCGAACACACAGTGACACAGTATCGTGAGTTTATTTTTCTTCGCATATACCCGCGAGACGGAAGTTGGAGCAACGTATGAACATATCATGAGGTACAGAGCTATAATGTGCCTACCTCTTTCATCGTTTTTCATCTTTTGTTCCAAGACATAAGGCCAAAGCCTCAACAAAAACATGTGGGCTTTTCATTCTTTCGACAAACTGGAGCCTACGGGGCCTTTGTGTCCGCTCTCAAAAACGATTTCTGCCAACAAGCATTTTTCACTCGTGAAAAATACGCTGTATTTTGGATATGAGTGTTGAATAGATTTTAAGGCCTGAGAGACGTTCTTGTACAAAACCCAACAACATTGCTTGGTCGAGAAGGGTTTTAGTGAATAGTTGAAATCAAAACGAGCGATTGCCTTTTTAATGACACACCTGATAGCTTAAGCTACATAGTAGCCAATTTATTGCACATCTGTAAAAAATGTTAAGTATCGTCATCTTCTTTTTGTATCACAATTTTCGATTGGTTTGTGCGAATGAAATTTATTTTACAAAAAATAAATGCAAATGGAGCTCGAAAAGGTTTAAAAGCACTGTTCTAACGGAATGATAAGTGGGTGTCATTTAAATTTTGAAATCCGTCAAATAAGTTGCGTGAATTTTTGAAGCACTACTTGACTGTTCTTGTTGTTGCTGGATGCAATTTAAACAGCGATTTTAACTCAATGGTTTTGTTCGCTAGGCTGTAATATATATCCATTGTATTTGGCTATGACAAGATCTATTTATTTCGATCCGAGAGAACATGCATCATCGCAGCAGATGAAACAAGACGGTGTTTGCCATGATTTCATAATTCAAGTCGAGAATGATGAATATCACACTCATCAAAAGACATTGTCTGATGCTTCGGATTATTTCAGAGCGATGTTCAGGCACGATACAAAAGAGAGTCGCGAAAGGCGGGTGATTTTGAAAGGTGTGGATTCTGAATGTGTACAAAACTGCATCGAATTCATGTATGATGGGGAATATGAAATTCCGAAAGGAAAGATGTACGACTTTCTCCACGTCGCAGTCATGATGCTGCTAGATGACGTTAAAAAGGCATTATGTGACGTTATGACTGATTCGTTGACTGTCAGCAATTACATCTCCACGAAGCATGTAGCCGACATGTATGGGCTTGATGACCTGTCAGCAAAATGCAGATCTTACTTCCGACGAAATGTCTCGGAAATCTTCAACCAACCGGGATTTGAAAACACCGAGATGTCCGACCTTCGTGACCTTTTGAAGGCGAAAGAATCAGGAATATGTGAGGAGGACAAGTTGACCTTCACACTCATGTGGATTGAGAAGAATCCACGAATGAAATATATGCTGCGTCAATGCATTGATATGGTCAATTTGGGTCGTGTCTCTACGGCATTTCTACAAAATCTATTAAATACCAATCCGCTCATCAGCAACGACACTGAGTTATACAAGCTGATTAATGGCCATCTTATGTCCCATCACATGACAATGGTCCGCAGAGATGAGTACTTTAACAATACCAAAAGAATGATACTGTTTGACTATGATGCGAATCGTATCCGGTCATTGCATTTAATAACAGGAAAAATCTCAAAGTTCCGTTATGCTAAATTTCGGCATTTCGGAAATTTTTCCGTAATATTACTTGAGTCCCACTTTTACATTTTGTGTAAGGATAAATCCGTATACCGAATCAATTTTCGAGACAATAATTCAAAATGGGAGAGAATGAAAGATATGATATCCGGACATGGGATATGGCCCCCCTCTGTTGCTTTGTTGGGATCGATATTTGTTATTGGAGGTAGCATGTCTGGATCGTCTAATATTGTTGATGGATTCAACCCGTCTTCAAACCGATGGCTTCAACTAAAGAACAAACCCACAGCGGTTTCCGATCCGAGCCTCGTATCATTGAATGGCTCCGTATATTGTGTCGGAGGTAAAGGACCAGATTGCGTCGCAACTTCCTCATTCTGCAAATTTACTCCGTCCTCGTCAGAGTGGGTTGACCTCAAGCCAATGAGATATCCGAAGTGGGGCAGTGGTGTTCTCGCGTCTGGCCAGAAGATATTCGCGATCGGCGGCTGCACATTGCGGAAGAAATTGACAAATGTAGAGTGTTATGATGTCACGTCGTCTCAGTGGACTTCACTGTCGCCTATGAATAATGGTCATGGTTGGAATACTGCCATGCGCGTTGACAACTGGATATTTTCTGTACCAGTGTGTAAGTCTGTGTCTTCTCATCCATTTGAGAAGTATGATTTACTAAACGACATATGGCAGAGTAAAGAATTACGTGGTGTACATCGATGTAAAGCTTACGCAGCCATGCTCGTATCGCAGTAGACTTTGCAGTTCTTTAATAACATCAACAAATATTGATGATGCATTTTAGTCCTTTCTTGTTATTTTGTGAGGTTGACAGTCTGTGATCATGATCACCATACCCGTATACTATTGCTTGGTGTTACTAGCCTTCGGTAAATCGTATCTGTCTGTGTTCTCAATTATAGGCTTCCTAACCAATTTTTAAGAAAATTATGACATTGTTATCACGTTTATTATGTTATACCATTGTATGCATAATTTTTAATCGTAATCCTGCTATAGGTCTAATTGTTTCTCTGGTTGATTATACTACCATATCTATGCCTGCTACTGCAAGACAAACATGGCTTTCGTTCTGATTCTCCTTTCCGGTATGTTAACTGGTGATAATAAAGCGACAATATAGCTACGCAAACATTCAATGTCGTGATAACGGAATATATTGCCGGGTAGATAGGTGATTAAATTAAACACCAAAGAAAGTGGCTTCGAACCCAGGTTCTGCCTTATCTTCTATGTGTCGAAGGTTTATGATTGAAGCTTCTCATCACTGACCTTCGTGCCAATGCAGTGTATATACAAAAGACGACAGTGGTGGTGAACCGAGCCAAAAAAGACGACAGTAAAATTTAAGATATAAGTCGTACTAAATACATAGTCGTGGTGCACATGACCCAATTTCAGTGTGGGTGCACTGGGTACTGACTACCGAGTTGGAATTTCAGTTGAATTGAAAATTATGGCTCACAAATACAAATCTAGTCACTAACGCTCTGCAGAATGCTACCTTTGGATTTGTCACAAAGCTTACGTTTTGAGATTCTGTAAATATATTGGTAACTCAAGAAGTTATTGATCGAGATTCACTTGCTCACCCCAAGTCAACTTCCAATAAGTCACATGCGACTAATCACAAATCACCAATATGATCAACCAACTGTGCTGATACGATCTGCTTGACGACAGTTGACCGCAAAATAAAACAGTTGAATATTATTGTATGACGCATTCGACACGCGGTTATGTGGCTCTTCAGACTCGCAGGCTTCATCCACAGTGTCTGGGAAGGGTGCTGAAGGTGGGGCACTTTAATGACATATGGAAAAGGTGCGGTTAGCTGCATTTACGCATTGAAATAGTGTGATCAGGTCGGAATTATGTGTTATCCGAACGTAAGAGTCAGCAATACATCATTCCATGCCACATTTACTGATTTCATGATTGCTAGGGTGATTATAGTCATATTTGGACTTCGGAATTATTGAGTCGTAGTTGAGTCGGAATAAGATATATCCGATCATCATTGCCGAGCCAAAACCTCCAGTCCACATAGCTCGTTCAGGCGTCTCTGAAATGCTGAGATTCCTGGCAACATTTCTCCCGTATTTACCGCCGCATAGCGCCAGCTGGCGGAGTTCTTCTTCAAAATCTGTGGACTTTTCGAAATTATGAAAAATTGTATTAAAATAAAACAGTTTTGCACCGCAAGTGTGTCTGGACGGGACGTATATATTTACAAATTTGGTAAGATAAGGATCTCATCATCCTAAAATAAAGCAAAGTGGATCGAGTCTCATGAATTCGATTCGACACCTTCCTATCTTTCATTGTATCGCGGTCTTGTGGTGTAGCCTATTGAAACGATGAAATTGTTAGCAATAAATTGAATTGAAATTAAACTAGAGGCCTACTTAAAAATGTTTGTAAAATTTGCCTACACTGGCGTAATCGCCATGAGAAGGTTTGTCGTAGAAGCGTCAATGCTGCATGTGTGAAATAAATAAATTACCTAAATAGGTTCCTTGTGGTACAGAATTTAAATATTGCAACGAACAACACATTCATATTCGCAATTTATTCACTATAAGCTTTTCAACTGACCCTCGTCGGTAGTGGCCGTCAGTATAATGCGGAGATTGCAATTCGAAATACAAAGATGAAATAGGTAGTGTGACGTAAGAATGGTATAACAACAACAACGAGATAAATCACAAAACGAGAGCGTTAAGCTAAAAACGAGAGCGTTAAGCAAAAATGCAATTACTGCAATACAAATTGGCTATAATATATAGCCAGAGACGCGACACTAATGAAATACACGGAGAGAATAGAGTCGGTCCTTTTGCCGACAAAGAATCCGTTGCTCGAGTTTAATTATAGTCGACTCGAGAACCTTTAAATGGAACAGACTACGTCCACGAGAAATAATTGAAAATCTGCTATCTTTATACGATTTTGTACACTCTGGATGCGTAAGAAGGTGCTGACCTATTGCAGAGTTACATGCCATGGTCTGGTCATAGTCGCGCAAGAAAGGGTTACTTGTCTGCGATTGACTGTCTGAAATAGCATTGACGTCAGGTTTTCTAATCTGCTTGGGCACATGTTGGTTGATTCTTTGTTGCAAACGAAGTGAAGTACGACCCACATACCGACTGTCGCTGTGGCACGTATAATTGTAAATAATACTACTCTGTTTTGTGGCAGGCAGTACATCCTTCTGTGTTGCAGGAAAGAGAGATTTTGTGGTGAAAACAATCCTAGGTTGTACCCACATGAAACATTGACTAACAGACGACATGATATGTGCTTCTCAAATCTAACAGAAACTTTACCAATCCATGGTAAATGTAAATATACTGGACATTTACTGGGTCCAATGAATTTTGTGGCTCTGAAGTCATTTAGTTTTTTGTCAATGGTGGACTTAACAATGTGATCCGGGTATCCATTAGACTGGAAGATTTTCCGAATGAAATCTAATTCAGATTCAAGTTCCGACTTACTACAAATCATTAGAGCCCTGTGAACAAGCGTTCGTATGAGATTAGTTTTGCGCTTTGTCGGACAAAAAGAATTCCAAGCGATGTATTGGCCAGTGAAAGTGGCTTTACGAAAGACTGAAGTTAGAAACATATTATTGAACTTTTTTACTAGGACATCAAGGAATGCAAGAGAATTGTTATGCTCTTTTTCCATAGTAAATTTGAGCGACGGATGAAGCTGATTTAAATGGCTCAAAAATATGTCACATTCCGATTCTTTGTTAAAGACCACGAAAGTGTCATCAACGTACCGAAGGTACATCAGTGGTTTATCAATGTTCCGAAATAAGTTTTGCTCGTGATAACCTACGAAAATATTGGCAAGTATAGGACCAAGAGGTGATCCCATAGCCACTCCGTCGATCTGTTTGTATATGACTTCATTGAAGGACCGACTCTATTCTCTCCGTGTAGTTCATTAGTGTCGCGTCTCTGGCTATATATTATAGCCAATTTGTATTGCAGTAATTGCATTTTTGCTTAACGCTCTCGTTTTGTGATTTATCTCGTTGTTGTTGTTATACCATTCTTACGTCACACTACCTATTTCATCTTTGTATTTCGAATTGCAATCTCCGCATTATACTGACGGCCACTACCGACGAGGGTCAGTTGAAAAGCTTATAGTGAATAAATTGCGAATATGAGTGTGTTGTTCGTTGAAATAAATTACCATACACACAAAGAATAATTTTCAAATAGAGAGTAAGAAGGGCTGGGCGGGGCCGTTCCAATATGAAATCCATATCCAATTCAATTTCTACAAAATTGAGCCGAATCCAATTATAATCCTATCAGAATCCGAGCGATGCCCATCGCTCATCACTAGGGCAATTTTTTATTGACCTAAAAAACGGAAGATTTTGACCTAAAAAATCTAAATTGTGACCTTTTTTGACCTAAAAAAACTGAAATTTGACCAAATTTTGAACTCACGTATGCAAATTAGGTGTTATCGCATATAATGTTAAAATTGTACTACTTATCTTCATTTCTGGTTGGAACTGTCTGTCCTTACAAAGTAGATTGGCCTGAAAAAACGTTTTTGGCTCAAAAACTGACAGATTTTTACATGAAAAGCTAGTATTTTAACGAAATCTGGCCCTATGAACAATTCCAGTAGTTACATTACGTATTCTGGTCGAAATAATTAAAATTTGTTGTAGTACAACGAAAGATCCTTTCCTACATTCTCGGGTGGAAAGTGTCTGTCCTTACTACGTAGCTTGCCAAGAACGGAGAAAGAACGTTCAACAGCAGCATTTGTTGGCTGGCAACACTCAAGTTGTGTGCACACTGCTGGTGACAAACCGTGTTGCTTCATTCTGACAATGTTGTCTATACCACAATTTTTCAGCTTGCGCTTCTTGATATAAGAACCATGCAATGTCCAAGCAGTCTTGCTTCAGCTAGGATATTGCGGTACGTTGATCATAAAACCATGTCACTATTTGTTTCATTTGACCATTTATGATTCACAATGAGCAGACGATGGTCCGTTTACAACGGTAGGCCTATAAAGTAGGCTACAAGCTGTAAAATATCAAATGATAAGTTCACCGACAGCGCAAAATCCACGATAAAAATGAAATGCAGAGATCAAAAAATGTTTGACTTTGTGAACAATTTTGACAAATTTTGTCCTAACGCTACAATTTTGACCTAATTTTGACTTTTTTTTTGACATGTCAAAAAAAATTGCCCTACTCATCACTGATCTAGGCGTCCCGATTCGATCGTGAGTCGGTCTGGGTGAAACTGCTACCCTTTTTTGTTAATCAGCTAAGCACATTTAGGGTGGAGATATTAAAGTTATATTAGCATTAAAAGTCGATTATCGCGTTCGTCAGGATTTTTCAGCCTAGGATTAACGCAACTGGTTGACCGCAGCGCACAAAGTTATAGTTTTAATCTCATGATTCAACGAACCGGAACAACCATTATTCATCCTGGTTCGTACCGGATTTTCACTGGTGCGACGAATAAATGATTGATTAAATGATTATTTTATGTTGTAATTGTCAGGTTTCCATGAAGATGTAATTGTGATTGTAATTGAGCAAAATTTTGATCAAATTACAATTACAATTCCACAAAATAGAAATGCTTCAATTACAATCACAATTACAATTACATGAGAAAATGTAATAATTACATTCAGCTCAATTACAAATTACAATTGATCCAACTCTGGTGTGGACGTGAGGTTCACGTTCGCGGTCTGTCAGCTGATCCCACTCTCGCCGCTCGGCCGCATCCTTGCTCTTGAGCTAGTCTCTCGTTTCGCCAGACAGCATTGTTGCGTCACAATGCCAATCTACCCGACAATGAATAATTTGGGGCTGATTGTGGGGGTTCCGGGGCCACGAGTGGAATAAAATTTATATTTTCGCAAGCAGTACAGCGTCAGCGTTCGATCGATACCCGATTCATCAAATGTAATGCTCGGCAAGCCGGTCAAAAATCACCGTCAAATTGCCTGTAGCCAAATGGAAACTGTGACGTGTTACAATTTCATTGAACCGTGCGATTTGCTTGTGTCGACACCATATAGGACACTATGGTAGGTTAGTTATCTTTATCTATAATCCATCTCGACCTAGTGTGCCCGATCTCACAGTTCTTTTCGATGTTGATCTAAAGCGAAATATGATTCAATGTACAGCCAGGCATTAGCGAAAGGATGGGGAAATCATCATGTCAGCTACAGCCTGAAACGAGGCTTGTTTCATAGCGAAACTGAGAACACAAAAATAACACACGCGCACTTCTCAACTTAAAGGGGCACTGCACTCAAAAAATGATGTGGTCTCAAATGGAAGGGCAAAACGAAAAAAAAATATGGCCGCAGCCGTTTTCTTCAGAACGCCACCGTAATGGAGCTGCAATTTATTGAAATTTCCAGAAATACATCCGGCTGCAACTGTCGCGGCTCTGGGTCATTTCTCAACCCGTTACATCACTTACATGGCACGATGACTTCATCGTCGCACTTGCTCGGCGCGATTAGGCAGTCACGCAGAAGACGTCAGGACGAACTTTGTATAGTTGTCAGTCGATGTTATGAAGGAATCATGCCTTGCACACCAAGGCGGCGCTCGACGTACGATGTTAAAAGTCAGGAGGATTTGTGTCAGGAGCTTGTCATGACTTTATAGTATTTGCTAGTTGACTGATGCCACTACAGTTGTATATTGATACAGCTGTCATTTTCAAGATGTATTAATGACTGCACAGTGCACAATCGTGATTTATGATAATTCTCCTGATATGCTGATCTGGGGGGATTACGGCACGTGTTGTGGTCACAGAATGTGAAAGCGCGACTTGAAAGCGCAACTTGAAAGCGCGACGTTCAGCTCTCCGTCGCGAGTGCAGTAGCACCAGCCATGTAGATCTGGATTGCGTGATTGACGCACGTGCAAGAAATAGAATCGAAGTAGGTCGTTGAAGAAGTTAGAATATATGAATTATAAGGAAATTGTTAGGTTTTTTATATAAATTACAGTCCACGCTATTTGTTCGGAGTTTATTTGGATCATTTTTAATTTAATTACTATTTAACTCTGTTAAATGCAAGCAAGTTTCTGCCGGCTTTTTACTAGTGTGTGCTTTTTCGGGTTGCCGCATCGATTTCTAACGCACTGTCGTCTATACTCCATCGTAGATCACGCCTCTTCAGCGATAGCTAAATACTGCTTCTGGCGTAAACTGTTTCCCGTCGGGTGTACAATATGTGGATGCATCTATTTATTACGTTATTTTATTGTATTAGCATGTTTCTAAGCCACGGTTGGAGTTGAGCGGGGTTTTAGGATGGTACTTGACTATACACCATGTCGTTTCGATTACCTCCATTCTTGTACCCGTATCACAATTCTAATGGTATTTTGGATCTATAAAAATATTCTAACTCAGTGCTTTTCAATCTGTGTGACGGTTCGCACTTGTGCGAATGAAAAAAATCGAATGGCGAATGACGAAGGTGGTGCGAATGGTGCAAATGAAAATCCGGATCATGTGCGAACGAAAATCGGGATTATTTGTTAATTTTTTTGTCGTAGAATAATTCATATAAACCTAATAAGAAAATTGACTGTCTGTGTAACTTTTATAGTTGCGACGCAATTGTATAAACCTAGCACTAATCGTAGCTCTCATAAGGTTTAGTGAATTAATATATTCGCACTATAATTATTACGTAACCAGAATCCTGCTGGTTTGGAAGCTGGTGTAGTGGCAGACATAAAGTATATCAGCCCGTCGGGGCCTGCGACATGCTGAAATAATGACGTCAAATTAACTCTCTGCTTTCATTCGCTAAACAATCGTCATATTTTCGTATTACCTGTTCGAATGGCGCGAGGCACGAGGATAGTAGTAAATACCATAAATACAGACTCACGTTTGCAAGTTACTGTAACGTAAATTTTTACCCGTTCAAGGGTTATTAAAGTCTAGACCGCAAAGGGTATAATTGTGGATCGACACCTTTCCAGAGCTATCTGTTGATATGTGTGTAATATTTGTTGAATTTATTGCAAAATACTGCTATAGTTTTTACATATACAAGGTCACTGTGTTGTTTCTTGTAGCCAATAAGAGAGACACGCAGAAAATATGGCTTTATCACTAGAATTTATGATAAGAATTGGCTGACTGTTTTTCCCGAAAACATGGTCGAAGACCGTTGGGATGAACTAGTGTAGGGGTGGGCAACGATCGAGTTCAGGCCTATGAGACTCATTCATTTCGAGGCTGACCTCTTCCGCCTCGGGGCACATGAATACGTAAAGTTTGGCCAACAAACCGCTGATAAAATGTGGTGCCAAAAACATAAGCGGCGACAAAACTTTAGTCTAAAGATGACCGATGCTAAATGGCTAAGTCTTTCGAGATGGCTTGGTATGCTCCGTTGTCGGCACGGAATAGTCCCGTTCTAGCAATCTGAGTAGACGCAGTAGTAAAACGGCGACACGCAAAGGACTTAAGTTGCCCTAATTTGAAATTGCGTGCGTCGGACGTGTTTTGAGAGCTGTGTTGGGTAAGATTGTGGTGTGCGCGATCTGTATGTCATATATGCCCGTAACATCATAGCATACAACCATAACATTAAAATGAATTCCTTTTCATGGGTTAGGCTAGGGTCGCGAGATGCCACAAAACTCAGATTTTGGTGGTAGTCTAAAAGCTGCTTTATCGTTATTATACTGTTATGAATTCTCAAGTTAGATTGAGCTAATGACTCGAACACACAGTGACACAGTATCGTGAGTTTATTTTTTCTTCTCATATACCCGCGAGACAGAAGTTGGAGCAACGTATGAACATATCATGAGGTACAGAGCTATAATGTGCCTACTCTCTTTCATCGTTTTTCATCTTTTGTTCCAAGACATAAGGCCAAAGCCTCAACACAAACATGTGGGTTTTTCATTCTTTCGACAAACTGGAGCCTCCGGGGCCTTTGTGTCCGCTCTCAAAAACGATTTCTGCCAACAAGCATTTTTCACTCGTGAAAGATACGCTGTATTTTGGATATGAGTGTTGAATAGATTTTAAGGCCTGAGAGACGTTTTTGTACAAAACCCAACAACAGTGCTTGGTCGAGAAGGGTTTTAGTGAATAGTTGAAAGTAAAACGAGCGATTGCCTTTTTATTGACACACCTGATAGCTTAAGCTACATAGTAGCCAATTTATTGCACATCTGTAAAAAATGTTAAGTATCGTCATCTTCTTTTTGTATCACAATTTTCGATTGGTTTGTGCGAATGAAATTTATTTTACAAAAAAATGCAAATGGAGCTCAAAAAGGTTTAAAAGCACTCTTCTAACGGAATGATAAGTTGGTGTCATTTAAATTTTGAAATCCGTCAAATAAGTTGCGTGAATTTTTGAAGCACTACTTGACTGTTTTTGTTGTTGCTGGATGCAATTTAAACAGCGATTTTAACTCAATGGTTTTGTTCACTAGGCTGTAATATATATCCATTGTATTTGGCTATGACAAGATCTATTTATTTCGATCCGAGAGAACATGCATCATCGCAGCAGATGAAACAAGACGGTGTTTGCCATGATTTCATAATTCAAGTCGAGAATGATGAATATCACACTCATCAAAAGACATTGTCTGATGCTTCGGATTATTTCAGAGCGATGTTCAGGCACGATACAAAAGAGAGTCGCGAAAGGCGGGTGATTTTGAAAGGAGTAGATTCTGAATGTGTACGAAACTGCATCGAATTCATGTATGATGGGGAATATGAAATTCCGAAAGGAAAGATGTACGACTTTCTCCACGTCGCAGTCATGATGCTGCTAGATGACGTTAAAAAGGCATTATGTGACGTTATGACTGATTCGTTGACTGTCAGCAATTACATCTCCACGAAGCATGTAGCCGACATGTATGGGCTTGATGACCTGTCAGCAAAATGCAGATCTTACTTCCGACGAAATGTCTCGGAAATCTTCAACCAACCGGGATTTGAAAACACCGAGATGTCCGACCTTCGTGACCTTTTGAAGGCGAAAGAATCAGGAATATGTGAGGAGGACAAGTTGACCTTCACACTCATGTGGATTGAGAAGAATCCGCGAATGAAATATATGCTGCGTCAATGCATTGATATGGTCAATTTGGGTCATGTCTCTACGGCATTTCTACAAAATCTATTAAATACCCGTCCGCTCATCAGCAACGACACTGAGTTATACAAGCTGATTAATGGCCATCTTATGTCCCATCACATGACAATGGTCCGCAGAGAGGAGTACTTTAACAATACCAAAAGAATGATACTGTTTGACTATGACACGAATTGTATCCGGTCATTGCATTTAAAAACATCAAAAATCTCAAGGTTCCGTGCTGCTAAATTTCGGCATTTCGGAAATTTTTCCGTAATATTACTTGGGTCCCACATTTACATTTTGTGTAAGGATAAATCCGTACACCGAATCAATTTTCGAGACAATAAATCAAAATGGGAGAGAATGAAAGATATGATATCCGGACATGGGATATGGCCTCCCTCTGTTGCTTTGTTGGGATCGATATTTGTTATTGGAGGTAGCATGTCTGGATCGTCTAATATTGTTGATGGATTCAACCCGTCTTCAAACCGATGGTTTCAACTAAAGAACAAACCCACAGCGGTTTCCGATCCGAGCCTCGTATCATTGAATGGCTCAGTATATTGTGTCGGAGGTAAAGGACCAGATTGCGTCGCAACTTCCTCATTCTGCAAATTTACTCCGTCCTCGTCAGAGTGGGTTGACCTCAAGCCAATGAGATATCCGAAGTGGGGCAGTGGTGTTGTCGCGTCTGGCCAGAAGATATTCGCGATCGGCGGCTGCACATTGCGGAAGAAATTGACAAATGTAGAGTGTTATGATGTCACGTCGTCTCAGTGGACTTCACTGTCGCCTATGAATAATGGTCATGGTTGGAATACTGCCATGCGCGTTGACAGCTGGATATTTTCAGTACCAGTGTGTAAGTCTACGTCTTCTCATCCAGTTGAGAAGTATGATTTACTAAACGACATATGGCAGAGTAAAGAATTACGTGGTGTACATCAATGTAAAGCTTACGCAGCCATGTTCGTATCGCAGTAGACTTTGTAGTTCTTTAATAACATCAACAAATATTGATGATGCATTTTAGTCCTTTCTTGTTATTTTGTGAGGTTGACAGTCTGTGATCATGATCACCATACCCGTATACTATTGCTTAGTGTTACTAGCCTTCGGTAAATCGAATCTGTCTGTGTTCTCAATTATAGGCTCCCTAACCAATTTTTAAGAAAATTATGACATTGTTATCACGTTCATTATGTTATACCATTGTATGCATAATTTTTAATCGTAATCCTGCTATAGGTCTAATTGTTTCTCTGGTTGATTATACTACCATATCTATGCCTGCTACTGCAAGACAAACATGGCTTTCGTTCTGATTCTCCTTTCCGGTATGTTAACTGGTGATAATAAAGCAACAATATAGCTACGCAAACATTCAATGTCGTGATAACGGAATATATTGCCGGGTAGATAGGTGATTAAATTACACACCAAAGAAAGTGGCTTCGAACCCAGGTTCTGTCTTATCTTCTATGTGTCGAAGGTTTATGATTGAAGCTTTTCATCACTGACCTTCGTGCTAATGCAGTGAATATACAAAAGACGACAGTGGTGGTGAACCGAGCCAAAAAAGACGACAGTAAAATTTAAGATATTTGCCCGCGAAAACAAGAGAAATGGGACCGTTGGTGGATGGAACCAGGACGGAAGTCGTACTAAATACATAGTCGTGGTGCACATGACCCAATCTAAGTGTGGGTGCACTGGGTACTGACTACCGAGTTGGAATTTCAGTTGAATTGAAAATTATGGCTCACAAATACAAATCTAGTCACTAACGCTCTGCAGAATGCTACCTTTGGATTTGTCACAAAGCTTATGTTTTAAGATTCTGTAAATATATTGGTAACTCAAGAAGTTATTGATCGAGATTCACTTGCTCACCCCAAGTCAACTTCCAATAAGTCAGATGCGACTAATCACAAATCACCAATATGATCAACCAACTGTGCTGATACGATCTGCTTGACGACAGTTGACCGCAAAATAAAACAGTTGAATATTATTGTATGACGCATTCGACACGCGGTTATGTGGCTCTTCAGACTCGCAGGCTTCATCCACAGTGTCTGGGAAGGGTGCTGAAGGTGGGGCAATTTAATGACATATGGAAAAGGTGCGGTTAGCTGCATTTACGCATTGAAATAGTGTGATCAGGTCGGAATTATGTGTTATCCGAACGTAAGAGTAAGCAATACATCATTCCATGCCACATTTACTGATTTCATGATTGCTAGGGAGATTATAGTCATATTCGGACTTCGGAATTATTGAGTCATAGTTGAGTCGGAATAAGATATATCCGATCATCATTGCCGAGCCAAAACCTCCAGTCCACATAGCTCGTTCAGGCGTCTTTGAAATGCTGAGATTCCTGGCAACATTTCTCCCGTATTTACCGCCGCATAGCTCCAGCTGGCGGAGTTCTTCTTCAAAATCCGTGGACTTTTCGAAATTACGAAAAATTGTATTAAAAAAAAGTTTTGTACCGCAAGCATAGCAATTTACAGCGTAGCTGGCATGGAGAGTTCCATCTGACTACAATCGATGTTGTGGTTTACAGCGACACCAATCGCTAGCGTAATACTTTTTCGTCGTCATCCAGAACAGAGATGTAAAAGTAGCCGTAGTAAAGCAATCTTCATATACTTGTGGAGATCATTCCATAATTTGCTAAACCAGGATATATAAAAACATTGCTTTCTTCTATAGGACGATTGCATCCATTCTGCTGCAGCAGATTCCGAGTGTAAATTATTCCAACGAGTGAAACCTGCCTGATTTTTTTACAGTCTGTGTAGGCTAGGTCTACTTATTTCCAGTTATCACAAATACTTCGGAAAGAACATATTTACAATGGCAATAAGTGACAACTTGATAAAGCAGTGAGCACATATGTATGAACTACAGACTGACAATATGTGAACCGGAATGAGTGCAAATTTTGCTGACCTAAGTATAGCAGTTGAAATTCCAAATACAACTCTATAAGCTGACAGATCAGTGACATCATTTATACAAAATAGTGAGTAACTTCTTCTACGATGACACGTGGAGGCTTCTGTGCTATACCGTGCATTTGTCGAAGGTTATAAACGCGCAACGACGCGAACTACCGTACTCGTATTGGGCTACGCGTTACAGCACGACTCGTCTTCGCTCACATCGATTGTCTACCGGTGACCCCATTGTGTGAAACAATGACGATTTCTGACTTTGAAGTCGATTTTCATGGGGTTTCAGTTCCCGAGCTGCATTTCAACTTATATTTTTGGAATCAGTACGAAATTTGCTTTTGATTGATACCAGTTTAATTTACTTTTGCGCTCTGGTCCCAGCTGGAAGATTACAGAGAAACAAACTAAAGCAGGTTGAAGCAATAGCATATGTACGCCACCACTGGAGGCAGTGCAAAACACAACATTGCTTACGGAGTTTCCATGCCAGCTACGCTGTAAATTACTCTGCCGCAAGTGTGTCTGGACGGGACGTATATATTTACAAATTTGGTAAGATAAGGATCTCATCATCCTAAAATAAAGCGAAGTGGATCGAGTCTCATGAATTCGATTCTACACCTTCCTATCTTTCATTGTATCGCAGTCTTGTGGTGTAGCCTATTGAAACGTTGAAATTGTTAGCAATTAATTGAATTGAAATTAAACTAGAGGCCTACTTAAAAATGTTTGTAAAATTTGCCTACACTGGCGTAATCGCCATGAGAAGGTTGGTCGGAGAAGCGTCAATGCTGCATGTGTGAAATAAATAAATTACCATACACACAAATAATAATTTTCAAATAGGCAGTAAGAAGGGCTGGGCGGGGCCGTTCCAATATGAAATCCATATCCAATTCAATTTCTACAAAATTGAGCCGAATACAATTATAATCCTATCAGAATCCGAGGGATGCTCATTGCTCATCACTGATCTAGGCGTCCCGATTCGATCGTGAGTCGGTCTAGGTGAAACTACTAACCTTTTTTGTTAATCAGCTAAGCACATTTAGGGTGGAGATATTAAAGTTATATTAGCATTAAAAGTCGATTATCGCGTTCGTCAGGATTTTTCAGCCTAGGATTAACGCAACTGGTTGACCGCAGCGCATAAAGTTATAGTTTTAATCTCATGATTCAACGAACCGGAACAACCATTCATCCTGGTTCGTACCGGATTTTCACTGGTGCGACGAATAAATGATTGATTAAATGATTATTTTATGTTGTAATTGTCAGGTTTCCATGAAGATGTAATTGTGATTGTAATTGAGCAAAATTTTGATCAAATTACAATTACAATTACAATTCCACAAAATAGAAATGCTTTAATTACAATCACAATTACATGAGAAAATGTAATTAATTACATTCAGCTCAATTACAAATTACAATTGATCCAACTCTGGTGTGAACGTGAGATTCACGTTCGCGGTCTGTCTGTGTGAACCTCAGAAATCTAGAGGTTCACGTTCACAAACGAACCTTGGTGGGTTCCGCACTGTTAACCTTTTTCATATAGTACAATTTTCACTTCATTATAGCATCTTTGTGTGAAATGTATTGCATTCCAACTGCGCGCCACTCTATGCATGGCAATGGCAGCATAAAAAAATCAACACCAAACGAGCATGCACCTTGATAATCTCAAAAATGTTACTTGCCTTGTTACAAAAGTTTGTTCAAAATATCCATCTTTCCGTTGGTGAATATTTAGTGGCTCTCTGCTGAAAACCAGTGTTGCCACTCTACGTTTCCGGAAAAACACAAGATTGTGTCGTAAAAAAACACTAGATCGGCGAAAAAAGCACTAGATTACTAAATTGCAGGAAAAATTTGCCGTTTTGAAGTAACCGTGATGATCGAGGTACAAATCCATAGATAAGAAGTGTTCCACACATGAATTCGATACATATGTATGATATACTGCATTATCATTCAACGAAAATTAATTAAACGAATTGATATACTGCAAGATGAATCAACGTAAATTAATGAAACGAATTCAACACAAGAAAAAATCAAATATTGTCGCTTTCGAATTATACGGCATCATAAATATTATTTATCTTTCGATGGTACACCATCGATCAAAGAAAGTATATTTTGTGTGGCATATCGTTCTCACTACCGTACATCTTCAACCAAACAATGGGGAGGTGTCCATGTGCAGCATACTTCATTTCCATGCATGCACAGGAATGTGACAATGCCAAGAGATTCGTCATGAGCTTCCCCAGTAAAGGGAATTTTGATTCACCGAATCCATTGTGCACATATTTCAATCCAGCCAAAATTATGTTGGATGGCATTGACTGATAACCTGCAGCTCATTTTGCGAATTTGCCAAAGCAGACCATTCTTCTGACAAATCATTAAATTCAACAAATAATATCACAGAGGGAAATTGCACAGCTAGAGGAACGATTGATTCTATTTCTCTTTGTGTTGACAAGGCTGTTAACGGATTCAATACACTCAAGCCGGCAAATGAAAATCTTTCCCGAATCTGCAGAGTGAGTTCAACAAGAAACGACAAAGGATTTCACCGAAATCGCTTTTCATTTTTCCGGTACATTCGCTTATAAATACGGATTCACAGCGCACCCTATTACGTAATGATTGCTTCTTACTGTACCACCACAAGGAATTGTTGAAAACAAACACAGCCAGAGACACCCAATCGCCCCATTAGCGATAAATTTAGCGTATGATTTAGTTAGTATGTTCTTAGAATATTCCTTCTTCGTACGATTGCAGAAAAACACTAGATTAGCAAAATTGTGCGACAAAAACACTAGAACACTAGGACGACCGAAAAAACACTAGATCTAGTGTTAAAACACTAGGAGTGGCACCACTGCTGTAAACATACCCGCAATCACACAACATCGAGAGCGAAATACACTCTGCTCAATATCACCGTAGCAATACTCAGACCCCGAATACATATTCCGGTCTGGCCTATACCGTTATTCCCTTGCAAGTTCTCGTCGAAATTGTTGGCAAAGCGACGGAAGATATTGGTTTTATGGGAATATTATATCATTTAATTGCCCCAGTAGATACATTTGGCGACGTTTAAAACGTCAATATGTAGCCTACTTCAGCAGTGTGGCATTATGTGGCCCGAATCGTCGCTAGGTGTACATTAATATATGCTATGCTATGCTTATGTTCGCGGGTTTATTGGGTTATCTTTAATGTAATTACTACTTAACTCTGTTAAATGCAAGCAAGTTTCTGCCGGCTTATTACTAGTGTGTGCATTTTCGGGTTGCCGCATCGATTTCCAACGCACTGTCGTCTATACTCCATCGTAGATCACGCCTCTTCAGCGATTGCTAAATTACTGCTACTGGCGTAAACTATTTCCCGTTCGGTGTACAATATGTGGATGCTTCTATTTATTACGTTTTTTTTAATGCATTAGCATTTTAGCATGTTTCTACGCCAGGGTTGGAGTTGAGCGGGGTTTTAGGATCGTGACTAAACACCATGTCGTTTCGATTACCTCCATTCTTGTACCTGTATCACAATTCTAATGGTATTTTGGATCTACAAAAATATTCTAACCCTAACGGAATGATAAGTTGGTGTCATTTAAATTTTGAAATCCGTCAAATAAGTTGCGTGAATTTTTGAATCACTACTTGACTGTTCTTGTTGTTGCTGGATGCAATTTAAACAGCGATTTTAACTCAATGGTTTTGTTCGCTAGACTGTAATATATATCCATTGTATTTGGCTATAACAAGATCTATTTATTTTGATCCGAGAGAACATGTATCATCTCAGCAGATGAAACAAGACGGTGTTTGCCATGATTTCATAATTCAAGTCGAGAATGATGAATATCACACTCATCAAAAGACATTGTCTGATGCTTCGGATTATTTCAGAGCGATGTTCAGGCACGATACAAAAGAGAGTCGCGAAGGGCGGGTGATTTTGAGAGGTGTGGATTCTGAATGTGTACAAAACTGCATCGAATTCATATATGACGGGGAATATGAGATTCCGAAAGGAAAGATGTACGACTTTCTCCACGTCGCAGTCATGATGCTGCTAGATGACGTTAAAAAGGCATTATCTGACGTTATGACTGATTCGTTGACTGTCAGCAATTACATCTCCACGAAGCATGTAGCCGACATGTATGGGCTTGATGACCTGTCAGCAAAATGCAGATCTTACTTCCGACGAAATGTCTCGGAAATCTTCAACCAACCGGGATTTGAAAACACCGAGATGTCCGACCTTCGTGACCTTTTGAAGGCGAAAGAATCAGGAATATGTGAGGAGGACAAGTTGACCTTCACACTCATGTGGATTGAGAAGAATCCACGAATGAAATATATGCTGCGTCAATGTATTGATATGGTCAATTTGGGTCATGTCTCTACGGCATTTCTACAAAATCTATTAAATACCCATCCGCTCATCAGCAACGACATTGAGTTTTACAAGCTGATTAATGGCCATCTTATGTCCCATCACATGACAATGGTCCGCAGAAATGAGTACTTTAACAATACCAAAAGAATATGATACTGTTTGACTATGACGCGAATTGTATCCGGTCATTGCATTCAATAACAGGAAAAATCTCAAAGTTCCATGCTGCTAAATTTCGGCATTTCGGAAATTTTTCCGTAGTATTACTTGAGTCCCACATTCACATTTTGTGTAAGGATAAATCCGTACACCGAATCAATTTTCGAGACAATAATTCAAAATCGGAGAGAATGAAAGATATGATACCGGACATGGGATATGGCCCCCCTCTGTTGCTTTGTTGGGGTCGATATTTGTTATTGGAGGTAGCATGTCTGGATCGTCTAATATTGTTGATGGATTCAACCAGTTGCGTATCCAGGGGGGGGGTTAGGGGGTCGGAACCCTCCCCTTTTCAAAATCCTGAAAATTGATGTCAAATACAGCCTCTAATATTTGCTAATTTATCAGTTCAACATATTCGTTTTCTCATATGATAAGGCGAATATGGCGTCTTAATGTTATTTAGTGGGTCTAAAACCCCTACAAAATATTGGAATTATGCGCCGAATTAGTCGCAAGGATAAAAAAGTCATTATATTTCGCTAATTCCGTACGAATTCTGCGCTTGTTCAGCTACAATTCAGCTGTGGCAGTTGCCGACGTTCTCAACTTTCTTCCCTCGATTTCTCTCTCGCCTTGCTAAAACGAGAGACGCATTTTAGGAAATCTAATCTAATTGGTCGACGCGATACGTAATTGCAAAGACGACATTGTCGGCAATCAACATCGCCCGCGAATTCGCTGCACCTGCTCGCCTTGAAATCCTAATTAAGAATTGCACGGCGGCGTGTTGATTGATCTGCCAGACGTAGACACGGCGGCACCAGTACGACAATGCTGTTCTCAAATCCACATTGTCTTCGTGGGCGAGCAACGGCCTACGATTGACATTCACATTTCAAAATACAAGCCTAGCAATCCACGTTCTCGATTGTTAGGCGGCTTGCTGTCGTTGAAATACAGGCCTATGTTGCCGCTGAACGGGAGAATTGCGTAGGCCTAGTAGTAAAGTTAACCTAATTATATCGACTGACAAGTTTCTCTGCCGTTCAAGTTATTATCTCAGTGCGTACTCTGTATTAATTGACTGACTTGCGTGCTTGCAATCAAGGTCTAATTATCTTCGCGCGTACTACACGCTCAGCCGTACGGCTAGTAAAGCCATCGAAAAGCACATATTCGTGTACAGTGTACACTGTTCACACCACACCTCTCTGTGGTGATCGCGATCGCCCCCTTTTATGCTACCCCCCTATTCCGCACTTGTTCGTCCGCTACGATACTACCGGCCGTGCGCATAATATCGTCAAAACCTAACAAAATCGCGCATCTCTGGCCGGAAATAGGCGCTTGGAGACGGGAGGCGTTTGCCGGCTCATGACTAAATGTGAGCATTAACGAATTTATTTCAATCATACCGTAAAAAAACGCAATTTCAGGCATCGTCTGTATCGCATTCGTACATCTCCCACTCACCGCAAATCTCTTTTTATTATTAAACTATAATGTATCGAAAATAGTCGCCATGGCGTGTAGACGAGTGATCGTATTGTCGAAATAGACATTTCACATTTCGATAAGATACTACCAAACGAAAAAGGATAATGTCTGGAGGAAAGCGCTGCTAGCTACTGCCGACTGACCGCCGACTACGAGTAACCGACCGACCGCCGCCAGCTTCTGCCTGCCGTCGCCGACCGCCGATCATCGCCGACCGACCGCCGACCGACCGCTGAGCGACCGCCGCTGGCTGCTGCCTGCCGCCGCCGACCGCCGATTGACGTCGACCGACCGCCGACAGACCGCCGAGCGACTGCCACTGGTTGCTGCCTGCCGCCGCCGACCGCCGCCGCTACAGATATCGATATCTGCTCACGGAGAAGATTCAAAGCAAAAAGACTTGACGGGCCGCAAACAAGCCTTCCCTACTGGCTGCCCAATAGAGGGGCTGCCAGTGGAAGCTTATCGCCACCCAAAGTCTAAAAGAAAACCAAAGACCCGCGAAGAGGACATATGTCAAAACTCTATAGTAAGACTCTGATTTCTTTGACGACTAGTCTATAAGATACTCTAAATCATACTCTAAAGCCTAGAACCTAAGTAATTAGAGGACAAGACCTCCTCTATCGCGGCGTACATCCTGCGGACAAGAACTCCGCAGGACACACCCTTCACAACTGTCGGATTAAAAACCCGCACAAGATTCATACCTGCGGACTGAACACCCGCACACGCCATATACCTGCGGACTAAACCCCCGCACGGGACACATACCTGCGGACTAAACACCCGCACGGGATACATACCTGCGGACTAAACACCCGCACGGAAATGGCAACTTCAAACCTGTACACCCATCGTCCAAGGTCCCTGGACGTAACAATTCCAGACGGATTGCTAATCACAGATGTCTACTCCGCTGTTTTAAATTTCGACCCCCTCAAAAACATAACGGACTATATTGAATCCATCTATCAAATCGGACTGAAAACTTACAACATTACAATATACGACATGGAAAGCACGCAAAACATAAAAAAAGAATTCCTCAATGTGACTCGAAACGGTATTAGAACACCGAACGGAATAATCAGATTCGAAAACGCCCAGGAGCCGTACCAAGCAATCAATATCCGGGCTATCCCTACCGAAGCTACAGATCGAGAAATCGCAGAAATAGTAGAGAGAACCGGATGTGGAAAGGTCACAAAAATAATAAAGATAATGCATCGTGGAACAACAATCCATAATGGGTACAGACGAGTCCTAATTCAAAAATACAAGCCTGGAAACCTTCCTCAATTCCTTAACATCAGAGGACTCTCATGCAAAGTATTCTTCCCCCCAGGAGAATACGAGCCAGAGTGTTTCCGCTGCTTACAAAAAGGCCACACGGGACGAAACTGCACAAACCAGACAGTCTGCATTGAATGTAAGCAAACTGGACACCGTAGGGCCAACTGCCCCGACCTATTAACGGAATTCCCCACACCCAACGAGGTGAAACAAAAAATAACGATCGAAAGAAACGAAGAAAACAAACAAGAAAACACACCCTTCATGGGAGAAAATGATGAAAATACAGAGGAACATGATGAAAGCAACGCCGAACAAACACAACAAGAAACAGAAAACAATGAAAACAACTTCCTACCAGAACTTACAGAAAGTTCTGCCGACGAAAAAAGCGCCGAAACAGATATGTTTGAGATATCTGAAGAAACCCCCCCTTCTCATCAGGAAAACCCTATTTTAGAGGGTTCAGCAGAGAACAAGACCCCCACAGAAGTGGATGAACCTGATCCATCTGACCCCACGGAACCCCCCACAATCCCCCCAAGAAACAGAAATAGAGGAAAAGGAGTATCTACTGTACCTATAGCGATGCCAGAACCCCTCCAAATCCAGATCTACAAGCATGTAGAATCATCTCCCACCCCTTTAGAACAAAAAACCCAAGATAGCACAAGACCAAAGAGAGCCTACCACAGCAGCCCCGAGGAAGGAATAAACGACAAAAACAAAAAAATACAAAAAAAGTAGATGAAAAAAAGTAGATGAAAAAAAACATGCTAAATAAAAGAAGAAAGCAACGCACTTCCCCCCTCTTTTAAATGGAAGGCCAAGCCCCCACCCAAACTCCAGAAGAAACAAATCAACAAACGGGAGTTCTTGGGTGTAACCTAATCTCCATAAATGTAAACGGTATACAGAGATGCTGGGATGAATTTAGACACTTCGTGACGAGCTCAAAAGCGGACGTATACTGCGTCCAAGAAGTCCACCGCCTACATGAAAGGAAACTTAGACTATGGGCTAATAATAATCGTCTCCTATACTACAAAAACTTCAACTCAGAACCACACCAGACCGGAGAAAAACACTACTACAAGGGTACCACCATCCTCATTAAAAAAGAAAAAGTGAAAGACTATACCCTTGACCACCAAATCATTGTGCCGGACAGGGTCCAGACCCTAAGCCTCAGCGCCAACGACGAGGTCAGACTAACCATAGTAAATATATATGCGCCAACCAAAAACAAAGAACAAAAGACCTTCTACAAGGAAGTAACGCATAACCTCCTCCAGTACCATGGAAACATGGTTATAGCCGGGGATTTTAATATGATTACGGCCAAAGAGGATAGCGAAAAATATCACGCCTTCAAACTATCTGCAGCAGCAAAAATCTGGAAGGAATACACAACACAGGGAAACATCATAGACCTTTACAGATGGCACTATCCATTTACAAGATTGTATACAAACTCAAACAATCACAACTCAAGGAGAATAGACAGGGTCTATACTACTCAAGAAATAGCCCAATCGAGAACATCAGTCAACCATCATATAAATGAAATATCAGACCACAACTACTACCTCAGAATCATCGTAAAGCCAAGAGACCCAGAGAAATGGGGCGGCGGCTGCTGGAAAAACAATACAACCCACTACACAAATAAACATTTCAAGAAAACACTGGAAGCAAAATATGAAGAAGCCGCGCTAAGGAAAGTAGAATACCCCAACCACGCACAATGGTGGGATGATTTTAAAACAAAAATAAAAAAGACTGCCATCTCCTTCGGGATAGAGGAAAAACGAAAACAAAAAGAAAAAGAGAAAACACTCCAGCAACAACTAGCACAAAAGAACCTGCCCTCGAATGAGAGAAAAGACATCCTAAAAAACCTAAAGAAAATGGAAAAAGACAAATTACACCACCAAATGAAACTGCTATACAGGGAAGAACTAGAGGAGGACGAGAAGCCAAACCGTGAATTCTTCGTCAAACTAAAAGCAAAGCAACAACGGAGATCAATCGCCCGAGTACAAAAACCATCCGGGACCATAACAGAAAATAAAGAAGAAATAATACAAGAAGTCTACTCCTTCTACCAAGAACTTTGGCAAAAGAATGATAACACAAATGCCAAGATGCAAAAAAAACTAGTGGAACTCCTAGGAAAAAAACTAAGTAAAGAACAGCATGAGCAACAAGACCTGCCAATCCTAGAAGAGGAAATAAAATATGCAATCGAGCAACAAAATAAGACAAAGTCCCCCGGGCCGGACGGCCTATCGTCAGAGTTCTACTCCACCTTCTACTACCTTATTAAGGATGAACTAGTTCAACTATACAACAACGCCCTACTCCTAAATAGCACGCCCAATACCTGGACGGACTCAACAGTGAACCTGATATTCAAAAAGGGGGATCCCGAGATGCTGAAGAATTGGAGACCCATCTCCCTCACAAATGTCGACTATAAGATCATGATGAAAATCGTATCGAATAGAATGAAAGAAAACCTTGACCATCTAATATCCCCCCAACAAAAGTGCGCTGTCCCATCGAGGCAAATGTCAGACCTACTACGAAATATAAATTCGGTAATGGATTACCAGAAAGAAAAGAAACAGCCAATCATCATAGCAAACTTCGACCAAGAAAAAGCATTTGACCGTGTCCCCCACCCCTACATATTCCAAGTATTGGAAAAATTCAATTTCGGAACCAAAACAATAAAACTGATAAAAAAGCTATACGGCAATGCCACAAGCTGCATCGGGATAAACGGCTTCATCACAGACAAAATCCCCATCCAAAGAGGGCTGAGACAGGGATGTCCACTATCGATGTATCTCTACACCCTGACAGCGGAACCCCTAATGATCAAGATTCTGGAGAATAAAAAAATAACAGGATGTAAAATTGGCAAACACAATATGAAGACACAGCAATACGCCGATGACCTTACCATCATCACGACAAAGCTGGAGTCGATCGAGAGAGCATACGAAGAATTTGAATACCTCGAAAAAGCCACAGGGCAAAAAATAAACAAAGAAAAAACCCAGATCCTGTGCATCGGGAACACTTTAGACCACATAAGAGAACAAAAATTCAAAGGAAACTTCGTTAAAAGTATCAAGATACTAGGACAGAAATTTGGACACGACCAGGTAAACGAAACATGGGAGGGAGTCATCAAAAAAATCGAAGGAAAGCTAATGAGCGGCTCCCACCGCCGGCTCACGTGGATGGGGAAAAAGAACGTAATAAACTCTTTCGCGTCCTCAATTATAACCCTACATGCAAGGACCATACCTCCCACACCAGAACACACAGCACGCCTCATGAGGACGATATTCAGATATCTTTGGCATCCTGAAAAAATAGAGATAATCAGAAGAACAACGCTCTTACGAAAACTAGAAGAGGGCGGTATGAATATCCTACACCCCCAAAGCCAAGCCAAGGCATCTGAGCTGGAAAAAATATCAAAACTGTCGAGAATAGAACATCCAACGGAGTATTGGCACTTCTACGCCCTATACGAACTTGGGCCCGCGATCAGAAAATGGAACGACTCACTCTTTACTAATAGCATGCCACACCGGACACTACTATCAAACCAGTGGAAAAAGAATATAAGCATTGCTGGAAAGCTCAATTGGGATCAGGAGACTTGGCAAGCAGCGTCACTAAAGGACATATACAATGAAATCAAAAATATACATGTAAATACAGACCAACAAGGAAACAGTGAAATCAACTGGAAGTCACTCGCTATGAAAAACAGATACACATTCGGCCTGTTCAAAAACAAAGAAAGAGTAACAACTTACCGTATCGCCTGCGACGGATACCTATTCGGCTGGAAAAGAAAACAAAAAAATATACTAGGACACAAAACTGGAAAACCTGCTATAACATCATGCAGACAATGTGGATGCAAAAAAGAGACACTAGACCAGGGGTGGGCAAACTACGGCCCGCGGGCCGCATGCGGCCCTCCACACCGTTTTGTGCGGCCCGCGAGAGTCTAAAGAAACTTTTCAAAAATATTGATAAATTGCGTACTAAAAATCGAATTAATGCAGAGACTTGATTAACTTTTTCTTAGTATATTTTACCATGATAATTCTAAAACAGTGGTTCTGAAACGGGTGAGCACGCGCCCCTTTGGGGCGTGAAAGCACCTGAAGGGGGGCGCGATACTGAACTCAAGAGAAAAAATTTTTCGCGCTAAGCGCAATTTACATCCAATTCGTAGTTATATTGCTCGGTATTTAGTCTGAATTACATATTTTAAAATCTCTCATTCACAGTCGTAACCTTCCATCCCATCAAACTACCCGTTAGGTGTGCTAGCATCCTGGTTGCGTTTTGTGATATGACGATAAGGGGGCGCGAAATCTTTCATTTTCATAAGGGGGAGGGGTCGTGTCTTAGAAAGTTTGAGAACCACTGATCTAAGGTAAATACCTAATATCATAGCGGAATAGCTGCAACGAGATTGGCATAATTTGGATCACGACTGAGATTTCAGATTGGTCACTCCCTTTTTAATTATTTCAGTGATGTGCCTATAAAAACGATACGGGCGTGTCTTAAGTAGATTCGTTGTCTGTATGCGTAGAATTGAGGTATTTATATTTTATCTACACATAGTAGAAGCGTGTTTGAAGCTAACATGGTTATGATGCAGTCAGCATTGTGTATCCTGGAACTGCACCAAAAGTGGAATTTGTAAATCTATGAACAAATCTCTGCTCACAGATTTAAATTTCAATCCTGTTCTAAGAATCGGGTCAACCGACTTTCATCTCTGTAGTTTTGACAAATTGGTGATTAAGGTTCGCCAGCCTATGAAATCTCGCCAATATAGTACTTAATATATATATGTTTCTGGCGCGTGTACGATATCATCAAAGCAATGCTTGGTTTGTTTTAAATATGTACATATATTATCTCCATGTCCTCACTATATAAATCAAATATCAATATTGCGTTTTGGTTTATAATCCCAATTTTATATAGTGCGGCCCGCGAATGGATTCAGATGTTGAATGCGGCCCGCGAGCTCAAAAGTTTGCCCACCCCTGCACTAGACCATATCCTATATACATGCCCATCTGCTCGTAGGATACTTGATCGGCTAGAAGAAACCCTGAGACAAGCGACGGGAGTTAAGACATCCCTAAGCGGAACGCTCCTTGCAGGAAAGAACTGGGACAAAAACAACCTCGCCACGAAATTCCTCTTGACCTTATATAAAGAAAGAGTAATACAAAATCGAATCATCCTGGAAGTGGAGAATGAAATGGAAAGCGACACAACCGAGTACGTAAACGCCACAACCAAACGCATCCTGAACACGGCAAGATCAAGACTCCGCCTAAGAGGACAACTTACAATGATTCTAGATAGACTCCGGATCATACTAGCGTAATGCTCACCATCCTCCCCCCCCCCGTGCATATATGTATATGCCGGGCCCATGAAACCATAAAGAGACCATTATGTTTTATGTAAATATGGGTATGTGCACATGTATGTATGTATGCGTATATATGTCCAAATATGTGTATGTGTATATATCTGTATGTGTATGTTATGGGGAAGCAATGATGAAAACTGCCAGAACAGACTATAACCTGCTGAAACAGGTGTAATGCGAGCGAACCGAGAACCAAACTAGCCTGATCCCAAGAGGATAATGGCATGTCTAATGGCAACTACTGAGCTTCAAGTAAAAAAAAAAAAGACGTCATAATAGCCAATTTCGGAACACCAAACCCCCCCCCCCTTTTTCGCGCTCTGGATACGCGCCTGGATTCAACCCGTCTTCAAACCGATGGTTTCAACTAAAGAACAAACCCACAGCGGTTTCCGATCCGAGCCTCGTATCATTGAATGGCTCAGTATATTGTGTCAGAGGTAAAGGACCAGATTGCGTCAGTAGTATATAGGATCGGTCGTGATGCGCCATGGGGTTCTTATGGGCCCCGCTGGTGACTCGTATTGAAAACTCGTGTTGGTGACTCGTACTTTTAGACCCCCCTCCCGCTCGTGACTCGTAATGGGTTCTTATGGGCGCGGCGGTGACTCGTACTTTCGGGTATAGGCTGCGGCGATGACTCGTATTGAAAACTCGTGTTGGTGACTCGTATTTTCAGGTATAGGCGGTGTTGGTGAGTCGTATTTCATGTATTCTTACAGGGTCTCTGCTGATTCACCATGTGTTCTTAAGGGTGCGGTCGCATGCGGCTATTGCGTCTTATGGGTGCGGTCGTGATTCGTACTTTCAGGCATCTCTCGCGCGGTGTTGAATAGTCACCAACAATAACCGCGCAAACGGAAACGTGGCTTGCAAGAGGATTTACGCAGTGCGTGCGACAGACGGCGATTCGAATATCAACAATAACTGCGTTCGCAAACTAACACTTCAAAAAGATGTGAAATATTTGTAAAATCCTACGATCGCTCACAAGATACCACTTCCGGCATATCGATCTATCACTCAATACACAACCGAAGTTGAATTATAATTGAATGCGTAAATTTATCACCTCGGCATCAAAATTCGAAAACAACAACTTGATGCTTTATGTTCTCACTCTAATTTCATGATAAGTGTAATAAGTGTCGAATAACAGATACACCACCGGCGAGACTTGGATACCAACAAATTGTCACTTATTTCTATTCCAACCGTAATCCTTTGTGAAGTTAACGCTTATTCAAAAAGGTGTGAAATATTTGCAAAACCCCGCGATCACTGACAAGATAATATCTCGGACATAACCATCTTTCACGACTTGGTGTCATAACCATACCGATCGCTCACGCGGTGAAATTTTAGTAATCAGTTTGTCACAGAACTTGATTTCGCTGGTAAGATTTAACAAGTAACGAATAACAGACCGCGGTAACTTGAATAGCGACAAATTGTCACTTATTTCCGCTCTAACCCTAATCCTCTGTGAAGTGAACGCTTATTCAAAAGGGTGTGATATAATTTTAAAATCCAACAACCACTCACCGGATAATGCTTCAGACATAACAATCCCTCATGTCCGCTCACAAGGTAATATTTCGGTAATTAGTTTGTCCCAGAACCGTCGCAGACAGTGATTCGAAAACCAACAATTTGTCACTTGCCCGCGATCGCTATATGTTTCACACCTCTCGAATAGTCGCTGACTTTAGTTGCGTGATAAGATCCATGAAAATATTCAATCAATGTGTTAGTTTGTCAATTCGAAATGAAACTTACTACACAAACCAAGTTGATTCGTATCTGAATGTGTTAATTCGGTACAACTCTAAATATTTTGAGAAATCTTTTCGTGATCTTTTGATTCGACCATTACTGACACCGACTTTCAGCCACATCGAATTATTTGCACATTCCACGCCGCTGTTTTCACACTTATAGAATCAATACCAACTATAATTCTACAAGAATCAAGAATCACAAGTATGTGCATTATACAGTTATTGTCTTTATCAACACGAAATCAAACTCTTAACAAAAACACACATCTTATCACTCGTCAACTCTATCATGAAAATCATCGAGTCCTTATCATCAAAAATGTTATAGTGCGGCGTCGGAATCCATTCGCGGGGTGTACTAAAGTTAAATCCAGATAATCCAAAACGAAATATTTGGACTTTACCATAGTGTGAATTGAAATAGGATTGACAAACATGACTGCCAACTTTGATCCAGCCACATTTCAAGATTATACTTTGAAACTAGTAATGTAACATTACAACTCTATTCATGACCCCGCTTTCCGTTTGTCAAAGAGATATTTTAACATCTTACCATACTCAAAAGAATTATTCACAACATTAACAATTGTTAAAAATCTAGCTTCACTTACTTGATTATATCACTACAACTCACAAATTTGAATTAATTCATCCTGGATGTATTCGTATGATCGGTCTTTTTTTTATTCGATTGTAAAGGTTGTTACTATTCTGAAGACAAAGTATTTACTAATCGGTGCATATACGATTTGACTTGGACATATTATATTTTGAGTATACGAGATTTGAATGTCTGAACAATAACTGAGAATTAATTTATCACAATTAAATCCGTATATTACAGCGTAAAAGATATTGGGGTGTCAGCAACTCTGTACGGTCGTAGTTACAACCATATTAACTAATCTACCCAGGCAACTCGTCATGATCATTCCTGAAATCAACACAAACACGACTACTGACTTGAGTTAACCGCGAAACAGCATCAAGTTTTAAATCCGCTTGCAGCTGACGGATTATTCGAATGCATCGATGGAGAATATTATTGAACTCGTCGGTATTGTCACTTCAACAAATTACACCGACTGCGAAAGTTAATATCGAATGGTAAGACTTGATCACATATTTGTTGATCACAGACATGACAAAAAAAAACATTACCGAGATTTTATAAACTAGTCATATTACTCTACACATCTATCAATATCAAAATGCGAGTCATCCAATTTTTCTACTAAAGTAACATTGAGATTTCGGATTCGGATTCGGTATAGTCATACAAATAGTATTAAATCCAGCATCAAAACAAAAGGAATTTTTTTTTTTAGTTTATTGAAATCAAATCATTCGTCTTCGACTTGTGCTTTTCTAGATTACCCGCGACAATTCGTTTCGAGCGAGTTGTAACCAAAGTCAAGATATCTTTGTGTCCACAGATATGGAAGATGAATATAGCTAACACAATCACGAATCGACGTTTCAGAGTATTTCACGGGTGTAATAAACTTGTTAGTGTCGCCTATCTAAAAGTACCCACGCGTTCGATTTCCATACCGACTGTTGCGATGTTTAGGATTCACTTACAATAACCACGGGTGAGGATTTAACATCAATGTCGTTACTGTCGGAATTTGCGACAGAGAATTGAAACATATGCACTTTACAGAGTGTGAAAATATCACTTTGAGTATCGAGTACCGTTCGAAGCTAGCGATCAATTCTTAATCATTTCAGTAACTCCCCATTGTGCATGCTAAATGTAAAATATCGCGAGGTTATACACTCTAAGACTTTGATTATTGTAAAAGTAAATTGTGATATGTTTGTTAGATGCATCCAATTCAATTAGAAGTGTCTAGTACCCAACACTCGTAATATCAAAAAAGTACTTGCTACACTGTAATTCACTTAACGTGTTTTACATTGTTGTTCATTTGTAGTATTGATTGTTTTTGAACCTCCAAATAATAATTCCCGACATGAAACCAAACCACTGAAAGTCGTTACCATCACAACGAAACAATTTGTACGATGTTTACCAAATGTATCCCATAGTTAGGTGTACTAGAATCACTGGTCCAACACATACACCGACAATGCAATCGAAATTTTCCCCATTGTCATTCGTCAAAGTAAAGGTCGTCACAATACTCAACCCATAAAAGATCTTACTTGTATGTGATTGAATCGCAGGTAATTAACCCACTAAATCAAACCATAAGGAAATTTCACTCACTCATCGGATATGAAACAGCGTCACTTAATCGGCGTGGATCGTTTTACTAAATGCAAATCATACCTGACCAACAGAAAACAATTTTCACTCACCTTGTAATGAAACCAAGTGGTGGGCCTTCGTTCAATATTTTGTCTGTGTCAAATACTTTGTAATATACACAATGGAGTGGTTGAGCTTTACATCATCAAGCTGTCATTAATAAATCAAGATTTCGGTAAACTTGTAAATGTATCGTTTAACTAACCGAGTTGTATGCACAGTTTGATATTTTTGTCATTTAGTGATTGCTGAACATACCACTTCGAAATACTGCGTTGATCTCAATTCCCTTTGTCCTGATAATCGAAGTACTTTTGTTTTGAATTCATAACAATCGGCTTTTCTATGACATGATAAATTAGAAGATTTAGAAGATTGGTTGCATATCACTAAAAATAAGATACCACACATATTATTACTGTTACTCCATTCATCGGTATTTTTTCCGTTGTCGATTTTCAAACGAGTAAAATTTATTACTTGAGTTGCTCTGCTTACTATATTTAAATGTAAACTCACCCGTCTTTCAACAACAAACAATGTTAAAAAAGTATGCAATCAAACACAACAAGTTTTACGATACTAATTATTATCCCACATAACCCATTTCTTACCGAAGACATATGAAATATATTCATGTTACACGAAAATATTCGCTCATGCTACAAACCTGTACAATGATTGGTGGTGCTTTCAAACTGTTTCGATACCTCAAGAACTTTATTGTCTGAATGGTTGTTCATGTATCGTAATAATCAAGTAGTTCAACACAGAACTAGTATTAACAGAAACACCAGAGTTGTTTACACAAAAGTTTGTATGTGTACAGTATGCGAATACCATGTGCAAGTCCAGCACAGTTGTGGTATCCATACGAGTTTAGTTAACACAATTTACGACACCGAGGTCGCCTCATCTTTCGTAAGACAACAAACCAAGGCTTCAGGATATGTCCATGTCATAACAATAAATCAGCTACTCCAACAACAGAGTACATATGTTTTCTAGTTACGGTGCTTACATCTTACACACAAATCGGCCTACTTTGCTAACGAAAAGCGCTGAGTCATCACATGGTTATCCTCACAACAATACAACTAAAACATACTATCATACAAATTGGTCGTTATAGTTTACCCACCAACGATACATCGTACAAGTAGCAAGTCTCGAGAATCCAGTTATTCAAAAAACGTGAAAGTGTTTCTACACCAAGTCGGTATGTTGACGAAAGCATATATTGTAATATCATGATCGATTTACATTCGTTGGTCACAAACCGCCACTAGTCTAAATAATTATTTTTCACTCAAACACAAACGCATACTTGTCACCAATCGTTTTCATCAAGCACGAGTTCAAGAAACCTGCTACGACATGAATTCTGATTTAGTTTTACAAATATTTTATAATTGTTTTTTATTAACACTATATCAATGTCATCAAGTTGAGTGTTTACGATATTAGTGTGTAGGTGTGTGTGTCATACTTGGAGGATCCGTATTACAATTGACTCGAATTGACTAAATGTAAGAAGGGTTGAAATGTTTCGAATCGATTCATAAGTGGTCTTCGTTGTGGTTTTCGTCGGACATACAGCACGAACTAACTGTAGACTCCTCTCTGTTGTGCAGCTACTCGGTAATCGAAATGCATTAACATGTAAACAACGATCTTGTTTCGTCACACCAAAAATATGTTCACTATCGCGATACTCTGCACAAGACGTGCATAGCCTTTTCACACTCGTAATAGTATACCAACGTCAAGCGATATCGTTTAACAAGACCAACGACACTGAACCCACGACGTTTACCTATGTAAAATTACCACTTTCACTTGTCAGTCCATCGTTTACCTGACTAAACATATTATTTTCCTTTGGAGATCTGACGTTTACCCAGAGTAAGAAACCATTTTCACTTGTAAATATATTTTTTCCTTGGCTAACTAACCTTTTTTCACTTGTAAATATATTTTTTCCTTGGCTAACAAACCTTTTTTCACTTGGAAATATATTTTTTCTCTGGGTAACAAACCTTTTTCACTTGGAAATATATTTTTTCTCCGGTTAACAAACCTTTTTCACTTGGAAATATATTTTTTCTCTGGCTAACAAACCTTTTTTCACTTGGAAATATATTTTTTCTCTGGTTAACAAACCTTTTCCCCTAAGCAACAAACCATTTTCACATGGTGGTCCGTCGTTTAGCCGAGTAAAAATATTATTTTCCTTTGGAGATCTGGCGTTTACCCAGTGTAACAATGCATTTTCACTTGGAAAAATACTTTTACCTAGAGTAACTAATCATTTTCTCCTGGGTAACAATCCCTTTTCGTCTGGAAACTATCATTTAACTGAGTACCAATACCGTTTTCACTTGGAAATACATTTTTTCCCTGGGTAACAATACCATTTTCGTTTTGAAAACTGACAACCACACCGGCCAATTTGATATTTTTGTATATTGTTACAACGAACAGTGACGGAAATATACACAGACTACCGGTTTCAGAGTATACCCATCGGCCGTATCACATCAATATCATCGGTTAACCACATACAATATGCTCTTGTACACCGAAATGCACGCTTTGGAAAATTGGACAATAGGCTTCGATAGTTCTGTGATTTCCGGGTTCGTGCTTTGGATTTTCCAGAGTCAAAATGTCTGAATAAAACACCTCCTCGACGATGGTTGGTATGTGGATAACGGGGTTCGGAAAACGGTTGGATTTATGTCACCCATCGCGATAACAATTCCTGGTCGAGTTTTCTCCCACATGTTTACTATATTGTGTCTTTATTGGTCAATGTATGTCTCGACATTCAGTTTGAAATCGGAAATGATAAAGTATGTAACCGGATCCGGATATCAACTCTGAATCGATAAACCAATGAACAATATTCAAAGTAAACATGTTACACCCTGTGTTTCCACGAAAAAATACCATCCAGACATACGTCGCGCTTGTTTGCCCTACCAGTATACGCGTAAATGGAGGTGTGTGACATTGCATGCAATGTGTTGGTATACAAACATCGATCCACAGACATTATCATAGCCGGTAGTTTTGATGTAGATCGAATGTCACCTGATAACAATGTCATACCAATAAGCCACATTGCAATGACTCTGAGTTAATCTGAAGCGCGACATACAGACACACAAACATCGAACCGTAACATGGGTTATTCGCACAACGGTGAAAGTGAATTATACAGCATATATCAATAGAGCGTTCACAGTCAAATATGCGAACCATGCACAATCATATACCCAGATTTTTGTTGGATATGTACGAAACCGATAAATCGATACATTTCTTTTCCTTTGACGTCAATAATACAAAAGTCATTCCAATTCATCGCTCGAATGTGAGGTTCTTCAGGTGTAAAATCCATGTCAAATAACACCAAAGTGTGCCTTCCGTGTTTTATTATTTCCACCGTCGCATCTTGTCTGTGTCGTAACACTATGGTGCAGGGACTTGAAAAACGGTACTTTGTAAAACGGATTGACATGTTCTTCGATATGACCAACTGAATCGACGTCAATAGCCTTGTGGTGATGACAGTTTCAAAATGCTCCGATATGACGAGACCAACCCCGATCTCGCGTGCTGACGACCGTTTTTTGTAATGTTACCGGACGAACTGGACAAACCCTTACGGGGGGTGTGTTTTATGATTGCGTGTGAAATCACGAGGTAGTGTTCTATTGTGGTGTACGATTGCAGTCTTCACAGAAACACACCTTATTGGATCACAGTATCAGTCCGAGATTTTCAGAATCACTGTTCACGATATTTATCTGGAGTCGTTATGTGGGAGTAGCGACATCCATTCGTCGTGACTGAAAGACTGATCCCAATCATTTCGAGCACCGTACTTCGATAGTTCACATTGGTCAAACGCTGTAGTCTCAGCAGAAAACTTCGGTGTCGACAACACGACGGATATCGACCGATGTATCCAATTGGTCTGGGTGATCTGTCTGGAGATAGGGTCATGACTATCTTGTGATGTTACAACGCGATAACACCATCGAGTAAATCAGCGAACGGTGTCGAAATATCGATGTAATAGCGCGGACTCAGAGTCATTGCAATGTGGCTTATTGGTATGACATTGTTATCAGGTGACATTCGATCTACATCAAAACTACCGGCTATGATAATGTCTGTGGATCGATGTTTGTATACCAACACATTGCATGCAATGTCACACACCTCCATTTACGCGTATACTGGTAGGGCAAACAAGCGCGACGTATGTCTGGATGGTATTTTTTCGTGGAAACACAGGGTGTAACATGTTTACTTTGAATATTGTTCATTGGTTTATCGATTCAGAGTTGATATCCGGATCCGGTTACATACTTTATCATTTCCGATTTCAAACTGAATGTCGAGACATACATTGACCAATAAAGACACAATATAGTAAACATGTGGGAGAAAACTCGACCAGGAATTGTTATCGCGATGGGTGACATAAATCCAACCGTTTTCCGAACCCCGTTATCCACATACCAACCATCGTCGAGGAGGTGTTTTATTCAGACATTTTGACTCTGGAAAATCCAAAGCACGAACCCGGAAATCACAGAACTATCGAAGCCTATTGTCCAATTTTCCAAAGCGTGCATTTCGGTGTACAAGAGCATATTGTATGTGGTTAACCGATGATATTGATGTGATACGGCCGATGGGTATACTCTGAAACCGGTAGTCTGTGTATATTTCCGTCACTGTTCGTTGTAACAATATACAAAAATATCAAATTGGCCGGTGTGGTTGTCAGTTTTCAAAACGAAAATGGTATTGTTACCCAGGGAAAAAATGTATTTCCAAGTGAAAACGGTATTGGTACTCAGTTAAATGATAGTTTCCAGACGAAAAGGGATTGTTACCCAGGAGAAAATGATTAGTTACTCTAGGTAAAAGTATTTTTCCAAGTGAAAATGCATTGTTACACTGGGTAAACGCCAGATCTCCAAAGGAAAATAATATTTTTACTCGGCTAAACGACGGACCACCATGTGAAAATGGTTTGTTGCTTAGGGGAAAAGGTTTGTTAACCAGAGAAAAAATATATTTCCAAGTGAAAAAAGGTTTGTTAGCCAGAGAAAAAATATATTTCCAAGTGAAAAAGGTTTGTTAACCGGAGAAAAAATATATTTCCAAGTGAAAAAGGTTTGTTACCCAGAGAAAAAATATATTTCCAAGTGAAAAAAGGTTTGTTAGCCAGAGAAAAAATATATTTCCAAGTGAAAAAGGTTTGTTACCCAGAGAAAAAATATATTTCCAAGTGAAAAAAGGTTTGTTAGCCAAGGAAAAAATATATTTACAAGTGAAAAAAGGTTAGTTAGCCAAGGAAAAAATATATTTACAAGTGAAAATGGTTTCTTACTCTGGGTAAACGTCAGATCTCCAAAGGAAAATAATATGTTTAGTCAGGTAAACGATGGACTGACAAGTGAAAGTGGTAATTTTACATAGGTAAACGTCGTGGGTTCAGTGTCGTTGGTCTTGTTAAACGATATCGCTTGACGTTGGTATACTATTACGAGTGTGAAAAGGCTATGCACGTCTTGTGCAGAGTATCGCGATAGTGAACATATTTTTGGTGTGACGAAACAAGATCGTTGTTTACATGTTAATGCATTTCGATTACCGAGTAGCTGCACAACAGAGAGGAGTCTACAGTTAGTTCGTGCTGTATGTCCGACGAAAACCACAACGAAGACCACTTATGAATCGATTCGAAACATTTCAACCCTTCTTACATTTAGTCAATTCGAGTCAATTGTAATACGGATCCTCCAAGTATGACACACACACCTACACACTAATATCGTAAACACTCAACTTGATGACATTGATATAGTGTTAATAAAAAACAATTATAAAATATTTGTAAAACTAAATCAGAATTCATGTCGTAGCAGGTTTCTTGAACTCGTGCTTGATGAAAACGATTGGTGACAAGTATGCGTTTGTGTTTGAGTGAAAAATAATTATTTAGACTAGTGGCGGTTTGTGACCAACGAATGTAAATCGATCATGATATTACAATATATGCTTTCGTCAACATACCGACTTGGTGTAGAAACACTTTCACGTTTTTTGAATAACTGGATTCTCGAGACTTGCTACTTGTACGATGTATCGTTGGTGGGTAAACTATAACGACCAATTTGTATGATAGTATGTTTTAGTTGTATTGTTGTGAGGATAACCATGTGATGACTCAGCGCTTTTCGTTAGCAAAGTAGGCCGATTTGTGTGTAAGATGTAAGCACCGTAACTAGAAAACATATGTACTCTGTTGTTGGAGTAGCTGATTTATTGTTATGACATGGACATATCCTGAAGCCTTGGTTTGTTGTCTTACGAAAGATGAGGCGACCTCGGTGTCGTAAATTGTGTAAACTAAACTCGTATGGATACCACAACTGTGCTGGACTTGCACATGGTATTCGCATACTGTACACATACAAACTTTTGTGTAAACAACTCTGGTGTTTCTGTTAATACTAGTTCTGTGTTGAACTACTTGATTATTACGATACATGAACAACCATTCAGACAATAAAGTTCTTGAGGTATCGAAACAGTTTGAAAGCACCACCAATCATTGTACAGGTTTGTAGCATGAGCGAATATTTTCGTGTAACATGAATATATTTCATATGTCTTCGGTAAGAAATGGGTTATGTGGGATAATAATTAGTATCGTAAAACTTGTTGTGTTTGATTGCATACTTTTTTAACATTGTTTGTTGTTGAAAGACGGGTGAGTTTACATTTAAATATAGTAAGCAGAGCAACTCAAGTAATAAATTTTACTCGTTTGAAAATCGACAACGGAAAAAATACCGATGAATGGAGTAACAGTAATAATATGTGTGGTATCTTATTTTTAGTGATATGCAACCAATCTTCTAAATCTTCTAATTTATCATGTCATAGAAAAGCCGATTGTTATGAATTCAAAACAAAAGTACTTCGATTATCAGGACAAAGGGAATTGAGATCAACGCAGTATTTCGAAGTGGTATGTTCAGCAATCACTAAATGACAAAAATATCAAACTGTGCATACAACTCGGTTAGTTAAACGATACATTTACAAGTTTACCGAAATCTTGATTTATTAATGACAGCTTGATGATGTAAAGCTCAACCACTCCATTGTGTATATTACAAAGTATTTGACACAGACAAAATATTGAACGAAGGCCCACCACTTGGTTTCATTACAAGGTGAGTGAAAATTGTTTTCTGTTGGTCAGGTATGATTTGCATTTAGTAAAACGATCCACGCCGATTAAGTGACGCTGTTTCATATCCGATGAGTGAGTGAAATTTCCTTATGGTTTGATTTAGTGGGTTAATTACCTGCGATTCAATCACATACAAGTAAGATCTTTTATGGGTTGAGTATTGTGACGACCTTTACTTTGACGAATGACAATGGGGAAAATTTCGATTGCATTGTCGGTGTATGTGTTGGACCAGTGATTCTAGTACACCTAACTATGGGATACATTTGGTAAACATCGTACAAATTGTTTCGTTGTGATGGTAACGACTTTCAGTGGTTTGGTTTCATGTCGGGAATTATTATTTGGAGGTTCAAAAACAATCAATACTACAAATGAACAACAATGTAAAACACGTTAAGTGAATTACAGTGTAGCAAGTACTTTTTTGATATTACGAGTGTTGGGTACTAGACACTTCTAATTGAATTGGATGCATCTAACAAACATATCACAATTTACTTTTACAATAATCAAAGTCTTAGAGTGTATAACCTCGCGATATTTTACATTTAGCATGCACAATGGGGAGTTACTGAAATGATTAAGAATTGATCGCTAGCTTCGAACGGTACTCGATACTCAAAGTGATATTTTCACACTCTGTAAAGTGCATATGTTTCAATTCTCTGTCGCAAATTCCGACAGTAACGACATTGATGTTAAATCCTCACCCGTGGTTATTGTAAGTGAATCCTAAACATCGCAACAGTCGGCATGGAAATCGAACGCGTGGGTACTTTTAGATAGGCGACACTAACAAGTTTATTACACCCGTGAAATACTCTGAAACGTCGATTCGTGATTGTGTTAGCTATATTCATCTTCCATATCTGTGGACACAAAGATATCTTGACTTTGGTTACAACTCGCTCGAAACGAATTGTCGCGGGTAATCTAGAAAAGCACAAGTCGAAGACGAATGATTTGATTTCAATAAACTAAAAAAAAAAAATTCCTTTTGTTTTGATGCTGGATTTAATACTATTTGTATGACTATACCGAATCCGAATCCGAAATCTCAATGTTACTTTAGTAGAAAAATTGGATGACTCGCATTTTGATATTGATAGATGTGTAGAGTAATATGACTAGTTTATAAAATCTCGGTAATGTTTTTTTTTGTCATGTCTGTGATCAACAAATATGTGATCAAGTCTTACCATTCGATATTAACTTTCGCAGTCGGTGTAATTTGTTGAAGTGACAATACCGACGAGTTCAATAATATTCTCCATCGATGCATTCGAATAATCCGTCAGCTGCAAGCGGATTTAAAACTTGATGCTGTTTCGCGGTTAACTCAAGTCAGTAGTCGTGTTTGTGTTGATTTCAGGAATGATCATGACGAGTTGCCTGGGTAGATTAGTTAATGTGGTTGTAACTACGACCGTACAGAGTTGCTGACACCCCAATATCTTTTACGCTGTAATATACGGATTTAATTGTGATAAATTAATTCTCAGTTATTGTTCAGACATTCAAATCTCGTATACTCAAAATATAATATGTCCAAGTCAAATCGTATATGCACCGATTAGTAAATACTTTGTCTTCAGAATAGTAACAACCTTTACAATCGAATAAAAAAAAGACCGATCATACGAATACATCCAGGATGAATTAATTCAAATTTGTGAGTTGTAGTGATATAATCAAGTAAGTGAAGCTAGATTTTTAACAATTGTTAATGTTGTGAATAATTCTTTTGAGTATGGTAAGATGTTAAAATATCTCTTTGACAAACGGAAAGCGGGGTCATGAATAGAGTTGTAATGTTACATTACTAGTTTCAAAGTATAATCTTGAAATGTGGCTGGATCAAAGTTGGTAGTCATGTTTGTCAATCCTATTTCAATTCACACTATGGTAAAGTCCAAATATTTCGTTTTGGATTATCTGGATTTAACTTTAGTACACCCCGCGAATGGATTCCGACGCCGCACTATAACATTTTTGATGATAAGGACTCGATGATTTTCATGATAGAGTTGACGAGTGTTAAGATGTGTGTTTTTGTTAAGAGTTTGATTTCGTGTTGATAAAGACAATAACTGTATAATGCACATACTTGTGATTCTTGATTCTTGTAGAATTATAGTTGGTATTGATTCTATAAGTGTGAAAACAGCGGCGTGGAATGTGCGAATAATTCGATGTGGCTGAAAGTCGGTGTCAGTAATGGTCGAATCAAAAGATCACGAAAAGATTTCTCAAAATATTTAGAGTTGTACCGAATTAACACATTCAGATACGAATCAACTTGGTTTGTGTAGTAAGTTTCATTTCGAATTGACAAACTAACACATTGATTGAATATTTTCATGGATCTTATCACGCAACTAAAGTCAGCGACTATTCGAGAGGTGTGAAACATATAGCGATCGCGGGCAAGTGACAAATTGTTGGTTTTCGAATCACTGTCTGCGACGGCTCTGGGACAAACTAATTACCGAAATATTACCTTGTGAGCGGACATGAGGGATTGTTATGTCTGAAGCATTATCCGGTGAGTGGTTGTTGGATTTTAAAATTATATCACACCCTTTTGAATAAGCGTTCACTTCACAGAGGATTAGGGTTAGAGCGGAAATAAGTGACAATTTGTCGCTATTCAAGTTACCGCGGTCTGTTATTCGTTACTTGTTAAATCTTACCAGCGAAATCAAGTTCTGTGACAAACTGATTACTAAAATTTCACCGCGTGAGCGATCGGTATGGTTATGACACCAAGTCGTGAAAGATGGTTATGTCCGAGATATTATCTTGTCAGTGATCGCGGGGTTTTGCAAATATTTCACACCTTTTTGAATAAGCGTTAACTTCACAAAGGATTACGGCTAGAATAGAAATAAGTGACAATTTGTTGGTATCCAAGTCTCGCCGGTGGTGTATCTGTTATTCGACACTTATTACACTTACCATGAAATTAGAGTGAGAACATAAAGCATCAAGTTGTTGTTTTCGAATTTTGATGCCGAGGTGATAAATTTACGCATTCAATTATAATTCAACTTCGGTTGTGTATTGAGTGATAGATCGATATGCCGGAAGTGGTATCTTGTGAGCGATCGTAGGATTTTACAAATATTTCACATCTTTTTGAAGTGTTAGTTTGCGAACGCAGTTATTGTTGATATTCGAATCGCCGTCTGTCGCACGCACTGCGTAAATCCTCTTGCAAGCCACGTTTCCGTTTGCGCGGTTATTGTTGGTGACTATTCAACACCGCGCGAGAGATGCCTGAAAGTACGAATCACGACCGCACCCATAAGACGCAATAGCCGCATGCGACCGCACCCATAAGAACACATGGTGAATCAGCAGAGACCCTGTAAGAATACATGAAATACGACTCACCAACACCGCCTATACCTGAAAATACGAGTCACCAACACGAGTTTTCAATACGAGTCATCGCCGCAGCCTATACCCGAAAGTACGAGTCACCGCCGCGCCCATAAGAACCCATTACGAGTCACGAGCGAGAGGGGGGTCTGAAAGTACGAGTCACCAACACGAGTTTTCAATACGAGTCACCAGCGGGGCCCATAAGAACCCCATGGCGCATCACGACCGATCCTATATACTACTTGCGTCGCAACTTCCTCATTCTGCAAATTTACTCCGTCCTCGTCAGAGTGGGTTGACCTCAAGCCAATGAGATATCCGAAGTGGGGCAGTGGTGTTCTCGCGTCTGGCCAGAAGATATTCGCGATCGGCGGCTGCACATTGCGGAAGAAATTGACAAATGTAGAGTGTTATGATGTCACGTCGTCTCAGTGGACTTCACTGTCGCATATGAATAATTGTCATGGTTGGAATACTGCCATGCGCGTTGGCAGCTGGATATTTTCCGTACCAGTGTTTAAGTCTATGTCTTCTGATCCAATTGAGAAGTATGATTTACTAAACGACACATGGCAGAGTAACGAATTACGTGTAGATCAATGTAGAACTTACGTGGCCATGCTCGTATCGCAGTAGACTTTGCAGTTCTTTAATAACATCAACAAATATTGATGATGCATTTTAGTCCTTTCTTGTTGTTTTGTGAGTTTAACAGTCCGTGATCATGATCACCATACCCGTATACTAGTGCTTCGTGTTACTAGCCTTCGGTAAATCTGTCTGTGTATTCAATTATAGGCTCCCTAACCAATTTTTAAGGAAATTATGACCTCGTTACTGATGCGTTCAACCCAATACGCGTGTAACCCATCTTATTCCGGGTCGTAACAGATCGTTTACCACACTTTCTATACGATAAACGTCGTTTTTACACGGAGGTAAACCGACGACCTGCGAGAAATGCATTTTGTTATTCTCTCCACGTAGCATGAAAGCAGGCATTGAGGTGTCCTCCCAAGGCCACTGCGAGCGTAAGTTAAGTCAATCTCACTGTTTGGAGTGCTAATGTCGCACAGTCACCATAATGATCACTTGCTTATGTGTAGAAAGCAGAAATTGACGCCTGGATTATTTGAACGATCTCATGGTTCTGGCAAGCTTACTAAAGCGGGAAGCCACTGTCAAGTTGGATATTAAATTGATTGATGTTCGTTCTCTTGTTAGCGTTGATATTCGTTGGTACGTGCTTTCATGCTTTAATATTTTCGTTATCATCGAGGGTGATCATAAATAGACATGGGGAACAACTGATTTTGACCTGGATGCGTTCAACAAAATGCGCGTGAAACACATCCTATTCCGGGGCCGTAACCGATCGTTTACCGTCCCTTCTATATGATAAACGTAGTTTTTCCTCATACGTAACCCGATGACCTGAGAAAACGCAGCGGTAACGTGCCCTTTCGTTATCATTTCAACGTCACATGACAGCGTATGTAGGTATTGGGGTGTGGTGCCCGTCAATACAGTGTTGAACGCGATACATAAGGACCCCCACTGTGTGCTATACGTTTAAATGAATATCTTTACTCATTACCGCCACCTAGTGCGGAGTGGTAAAGTGGGTGCACAACTGAAGTAGACGATATAAACTGGTGCTTATTATTATTATTAATTGATAAAAATCGTGTTTAGCTGCTTATACAATGAAAGTCTTTTGCACCATAAACTGGTAATCGATTGTGATTACATAGGAGGAAAGAAAAATAAGTGGACATAAATTCCGTTGTAATTAACAATGCCTCTCGTATAGTTGAGCAATGAACAGCAGTGAACCTTTTCTCTACGACCAACTTGATACACATATTTCAAGTTACCAGACTTGCACAAACTACTGGATTTTCGGAATGTGTGACTAGAATTAGAATTTAAAATAAAACTAATGAACCCTTCAAATTTAGCGATAAACTAACCTAAACACAACTATGACACCCGATAATACGAATTACTGAAGTGTAAATGCACATTTATATAAATACATGTAACCAGGGGGTATGTGTATTAGACCCCTAATAGCTGATAAGGGTTTTCATAAATTTTGTAAAGTACCATAAAACATTATGAATAAAATAGTATTTACGGTGACCAATTCTAATAATTATTTATTATAGTGGTGCCCACCGTAAATATTATTTTATGCAAGTCCAAATTTTTCGACGGCAATAACTCCGCTTCTAATGGTCGAAATTCAACCAAATTTGGTGAACATCGTTTCTATAGACAACCTAACACTTTGATGGGATGAACAGAAAATTTTCGAATTTTGGGGTATTTATTTTTATATAATAAATAGAAACTTTCTTCTCCTGTAGCAATGCGGCTACTGGTTCGCTGGCGCTCACATTGGGAACAACTGCAGTAGGTCAACAACATATTGAGCAATGGTTCAATAAAGGTACTTGGCGGAGAAAAGATGTATGAGAAAGAATTGTTCCATACCAGCATTCGATCAATAGCTTTCGAAGATACCCGCTTCCGCTTCCGCCTGCGATATCAGGAACATCAGTTTTGGGATAATATGTTAATAGGTCTGTGTATATTGATCTTGATAAATTTTTTGGCTCACTTGAGGTATAAGAAGAACATTTAATCACATTACAAATATTTGTGGAATACAATATACATGTGTATATCACTTTTTAGATCCCAGGACGTGACTGTCGTGTAGTCTATAATGAAGAGTAGCTTCCGGAATATCGCGTAATAAGATTAAATACGCGCATAAATGTGGTGTCATATTATCATTATCTTCCATCTTCCTTGATACACAAAAACAATATTTGTAGTGTGTTTGCTACAGGTTGTGATATTGAACACCAAACATTTACACTCCGACATCTGTTCCTTCCTATTCCAATTATGAGTAAAAATGTTTGCAAGTTGTTCGTTTCCTATGTGAAACTATCAAAATATAGATATAGCAAAGAAGAGTCTTAAGTCTGATAATGAGTTAAGAATCCCTTATTGGAGAAGTGCCACCACTTGTGCAGAAGTGCTGTTTCTGGTGATTGGCGGTACGATATAGAATATCACTCGAAATTGAATTTTCGTTTGTTGTATATTTTCAAATGCTATGAGTCGCTATGACACCATCAATCCGGAAAATGAGGGAGACTTTCGAGAACATTTCGAAATTGTAACTGGGTTTAGTGAAGTCAGTTAGGTCTATCTATATAAAAAATTTGTGGCCGCGGTCTCCATTGTGATCGACGATTATATCGAACATTTTCTTCTGAATAATACGGATGTATTTTATAATTCATATCTATTCCCGCTTTTCACAAGAGGAAACGAGGTTGCATATTTAAGTTGAGAAGATACCAACGAATAGCCACTACGATGAACCGATTGATGTGTTTTATTACTGGAGCTGTGATTCTCGTGAATTCGATTATCGCGTTACCGTGCGATAGTAATCAATTTCTGAACACCGACGAGATCACACAGAAACTTTCCCACTTGGAAATACTACAGATCACAGGTAAGCGCTGGCACGAACATAACAATTGAACAACCAGGCATGCGTTCTATGGTGTTAATTAGGGTTGCACCTAAAACCAATGATTGTTTGAAACATTTTGTTTAAAACATATTTTAAATGCTGTTTTAAACAAAGGCATTTCTAAAAAAATATTTTTTTCAAGTTGTCATGCCATAAGTTTATAAATAATTTCCATAAAACATGTTCTATGAGCCTACGGACGATTACCACCCCATATAGCCGACGTGTACGATATGGGATAGTTGGAACCCGCGAAATAGTCAGTTCAACCACTACGGTACGTTGATATGGATCATTGGTAGAGAATGCATGTTCTTATGATGATGACCACCGACCGTCAAAATGCTGCATGACGATGTGGTCCTGGTTAGAGATATTTTTGGTCAGTATATGACAGGGGTTGGAAGCCTATTTCGTCAAAGAAGCTATCTTTATACCTTCTATTTTTAATTGTCAATTTCAATCCACCATGACGTCACAATTGAATATCCGTGGCGTCATTGCTTTAAACATGAAAAAATAAAAAAAATATGTTTTATCCAGGCCTTGTTTTAAACATGTTTGTTTTAAACTGGTTTTTGTTTAAAACACAACCCTGATATTATTTATCATCTAAGTTCAGCAAAATCTGATCCATGTGAAATATTATTTTCAATTAGTAACGTAAAAACTATTCAGTAGGCCTACATTTATTCAGCAATCGCACACATTTTGTCGTAACGTCACACGTATAGATGGAGATATTGATCTAATAGTCGTCCTTGAGCAAAGTTTTACTAGCCCGTTGATTTTTGTCCAGATAAGTGTGCAATTCAGTGGAATGGTACCTGCTTCTTCGTCTTATTCTATCATCCTGGTGAGGTCAATCAGGAGGCCGCCAGATTAGCGTGCGAAAAACGAGGTGCCGAGGTTGGCAACATTTATGCGGAGGAGCAATACAATTATGTCATGGACTATATGAGACCATATATCGCAGCAAGAAATGACGGGAGTCCACAGATAGGATTTAGGACCGGTATGACTTATGATCCTAAGGTATAGTGATTACTGTTCCGTTATAAAACAAAACATATAGGGTTGCCATCCGTCCGGAATTTCCCGGACATGTCCTGAATTTCACTGTTCAAACTTCGTCTGGGAGGAAATGCTCAAATATGCTTGAATGTACGGAATTTTCGAAGCTTGAGCGGAGCTGAATAATTTTTCGTAAATCAACATGACCAATGTATTATTTTGGGAAAGATTTATGCACCTTGAAATTTTTCTTCGCGCTACACGCGATTTATTGTTACATCTATTGATATTAATATGGGTACCCTATCCTCGCAAAAACTACAATAAGTGAAGGTTCAGAATTATCGTAGTAAAGCTCACTGAGAAAATTTCAAAACTAACCGCGTTAATATGTTGCTATGTTTGTTGTTGCTGTGTAGTCACTATCAGCTAGGCCTATACCTCTTTTACCGAATACAATATCTAGCTTTGAGGAATGCTTATTCAATTGCGAGTCATAGCGGGGCTGGCTACATCCTACAGTTATTGATGATCGTAAGACACACGATCAAAGGTTTATTGATATTCGCCATCCCAACAGAACATAATTTCGACACTATCTCAGCAGACGATTTGCAGATAGCAAATTGGTGGAAAAACGGGAGATGACAAGCGGAATTGATCCCGATCTGCAGGAACCCGCTATGAACGCAATTGACACGAATGGGGTAAAATTCATGGTGTGAATAATACAACAGGACAATTAGAAAAGTTTTCAACGTTACACATTTGTGTTTTAAAAGAACAGCCCGCGAAAACAAGTTAAGATGTGAATCTGGCCACCAGATTAAAAGAGGTGGCCGACCCCTATTCTAGATTCTAAATTTCGAATCCATACAATGAATTCGTCACGTTTACTATCATTTTTCAGTCTCAAATCGTTTACCTCTCCGATGGAACCAAGGCGCCGTTCGTGCACTGGCAACAAGGATTTCCTCAGGCAGCCTCTGACGATACCACTCTGCTCCTTCAAGTGTATCCAGAAGGGTCTGAGTACACTGGAATGAAAAACAGGCAATCGTCGATCGGAGCTTTCGCGGCTCTATGCCAAATAGACATTTGAGTGGAAGATATCTTTCAAATGATGATATACATCGATTGCAATAAATATCCGATAAAACAATGCTATTATAAAGACATTCCGGGCGTGATCTACGTGCTCGGGAGGTCGCCACAGTTTAAGGCAGTGGTTCTCAACCTTTTTGACATCGCGGCACACTTTGAAAATGAAAAATAGTTCGCTGCACACTAGCACAGTGGTTCTGAACTCTTTTGGCTTACGGCACAGGCAAACTACCGAAATGCGTATAACAGCAACCATAGTCTTACAGAGGTGGTCACTGACGAAGTACTTCTACCTTTTCGGAGCACTCAAGTAGGGTTTTCTCTGCTCGAGTTTTTTTTTTATCTCTGCGGATATCTCACAAATACGGCTGCGAATGGTATCATTAGACATGGGAATCGTTTTCAATTCTTCCCAAGCATTTCTTTATAATTTTATTGCAGGACGGAAGAGGAACTTTCTATGCTTCCATGTCAGGTTTTGAATTATCAGCTATTACCGCTGTTACCACATACCTGGCCTGCTGAGATCTCGTTTAAACTTCAGGCTGAGCTTACTGTTATAAGATTGGCTTGATAATAGAGTCTGACCCCACCGCATTGTCGATGTAATTGACCATCGCATCGGAGAGTCCAATCACTGATCGCCACTAACAAATACAGAGGCGTAGAGGTGTATTATACATGGATGCCAAACGCATTTCCACTCAGATTGTGTCACCTGTGATGCTAGTATGTATATCTCCAGCACCGTAACTGCCGCACCCCAAACCCCCCAATTGGGGGGGGCCCGAGCTCGAAGGGGGCCCCAAATTATTTCGTGAATTAGCATAAATTATAGAGTATTTTTTGAAAATTTATGCAATATTTTCCAAAATTTTTCGCGCTGTGCGCGATTTAAAGTTGCCAAATATCTTGATTATTTGGTACTCTTCCCCCAAGAAAAAACACGCAAGATTGATAGAAATCGCCATATCGGCGTTGGCCATTAATACGCCACTACGCACCAAGATATATAACGATTTAGGACTTATTACATGCGACTCCAAGAAGTGTGCCAGAACGATCGGCAGCACGAAAAGCTTGGCCGAAACAGACTGCCCTTACGCAGACCGAAAACTTCGTTATATATACAAAATAATAGGTTTAATTGTCCATAGGCGCCTAAATGACTGGCGCCATATGTTGCTTCCTGTCTTGGCAATCTGAACCTCAGAAGACAAATACCATCCAGCAGGAAAAAAAAATATATGCCTGTGAAGAAATACCAATTTGAAATCGTGTGCGTCTTTTAGTTTAGTACGTTTGAGCGATTCTACACTGTAAAAAATCTGGTAGATTTACTGGGAAATCTCTGTAAATTTTACAACGAATTACCAGTCGCAGCCAATAACTGTGCGTAGCTTGTAATTTGACATTTTGATATGTAATATTACCTTAGTTGAGCTGTGAAGTCAAGTTACCAGAATTTCTTCGCAAAATTACTGACAGTTACTCGTAACTGCAGTTTACCAGGCTATTGGGAAGATTGATTAGCTTCATAATCGCTGCAGCCAATATATACGTGGATATGAATGTTACTGATATATCATTCTCGTGGTGATTTGACTTGATTCAACTTCGTTTGCGAAACTGGGGTCTGTCGTACGGAAATTGTTGGCCCTAGTACCAATTTCAGTATACTACATAGTAGGGTACAAGAAACAACTGACAATCGTAGCTAATGTGGTTACACCATAGCCATTAATTATATTATAAGGCTATGGCTATACGGCCGCGTTCTCGCTGGTTACATTCGCTGTTACGGATAGGGCTGATAAGTTAGAAAATCAGTTTAGGATGTATTATATTGTTCGGGAAACTAGAAATATCAGCACCGCATGCTCAGTTGACCATTTGCTAATGGCGGACAAGGCGACCTGTACTAGGTTACAATAGGTTACCGTTACGCGTTACTGGTTTTCTGAGATTCGTGGTAAACAGCCAACGCACAACTGTGACATCACAAGCAGCGTCTCGTTAAGTAAGTACAGTAAGTAGTGAACAACACTTGGGATAAATATCAATTTATACGAAATTAGATGGAAAAGAAAGGAACTATATGTAGTGATAAATGTTTCTGTATGAAAGAGAAATAACCTAAGTCAAACATTATAACGTGGCCAGCAAATATTATTGGTGGCATGTCAGCGGATGAATACCACTTATTTCGAAATCGTTCGAGTGTCGTATCGTTGTCTGGCCATTATTGAGATTGGAGCAAAGGGTGGAGCGAAGCTTGTGCTTGAAGAAAGTGGACACGATCGTGGAAGATTCCTAGGAACGCTGAATGGGATACGCATCGTAAAAGGTACAGTATTACATAGTATTTGTTACCGTGAATATCTGCGACTGTGCAATGTGCACACCACTTTGATTTCATGATTGAAATATTTCATTCTCCGCATTCTCTGTTCTATTTTGGGATACTAGTCGACTTATATAGTGACCTGTGACACCACATACTCCGCCGCGAAGGAGTTGAATCTGTTGACTTGTTTATGTCATTTTCGGGCCATAGCATGGAGATGTTTTCATCCACTGTTGGATTTGTTTGGCACGCATGTCATCTCAAATGAGGAACCTTTTGCTTCAATACGTTAGATGAAGTAAGTCATGAATCTCTGCTATATCATGTACAAGGCGGAGCCTTCATTACACAATGTACCAGTACCGGTACTTCAAAACATGTTACCGTGTATTTTTGTTAGCCTATTTGTCTTAATAGTCTTTATAATGTCATGTCTAGGTTAGGAAATTTGCTGTATATAGCGACTTACTCATGAATTCTTTTTAGTGGAACTGCAAGATACTAGTTACACAGAAGGATTGAGGACGAGGAAAAGAAACAATTGGAAGTTTGGCCGGTGGTGGAATTAATTCACCTTTTCTTGCGACCACTCGTGTTACTGCATGTCTCCTAAAGATGAATTAGACCTCCAGCAGCAATACTTTTCCATCGATTACCACTTCATCGTGATATCATGAATGAATATACAGTTTGTTCCAATGTCGTTTTGGGAGTGTGAAGAAAATTTTGCGATATTTTAGCATCGGGTTGCTTTGCGATAGGTATGGATGTACGTGAATTTACAAGCTGGTATGTAATCCTGATTTAGGTAGGTAGGTAGGTAGGTAGGTAGGCGGTCTCGGTCTCAAATGTACAGGAGAACATGTAGATTGGATATACCGGAGGGGACTGTAACATTACAGTCTGGCGTGTAAAGTGAGATTACCGGACGAGTGTAAGTTGAATTTGCATTGACTAACGGTAATGTTAGATTACCACGAAATGTCTGGCTACCGTGCTTCCAAACATTTCGCGGTAAATCGAGGTTTTTATTTTTTACAGTGTATATTTTTGATATAGCAGACAGGAGGTCACGAAATAAAATCATGTAACGAAGTCATACCAACGGGTCCGTCCGAAGATGTTTAATTATTATTAACGGGCCCTACAGTTTCAGGTAAATCTGATAACGTGAGCAGAGAGGACAAGATATTGATAGCAATATATTAGCAATTCCCGATCTTATTGACCGATTGTATCATGAATTATCGAAAATTTTCGCGCTTCGAGCTGGCTCACTAAGCAGTGCAGCTAATTTCGTGGCAAAAGCGAACACTGTGATGAGGGGGTCGGTTTATCACCCTATGAGACCCCCAAACCCAAGTTTTTGTGGGGGTCGAGGCTGACGAAGTGCTGTTTCGTTCCTGCCAATGGGTATACGCCCGAAGTTGTCTAATTATTATTAGGCGGTCCTACGTTTTAAAACATACCTCGCTCAGCTCTACCGGTAAATCTGATTACGTGAGCAGGGAGAGGATCAAAATTGATAGCAATATATATGTAATTCCCGATCATATTGCCTGATTCAATCATGATTTACTGAAATTTTTCGCGCTTCGCGCGTCTAGGCGGGAAAAGCTGATTCACCAAACGGTCCCCCAATGCAGATGTGAAATAGCGTCAAAAAGCGGACTGCCAAAGAGGGGTCTGGGGGGCGAAGCCCCCCAGAAGTTAGGTTTATCACCCTATGGGGGGCCCACGGCCAACGTTTTGGGGGGGCCTGACGAAGTGCTGTTACGGCCCTGTATATCTCAATAGTGTTACTGGCATCCACCCGCAGTTCAATTGTAGTTCCAACAAACCGGAATAATAAACCTCAGCGGCGTGGAAATTTGTAACTGACATAATTATATTACATTTACCCCTTAATACTCGAATTTGTCACATGCAACATAACGTTGCGCCCTGAGCCTACATTTTACCTACAGTGCTGGCACGCTACCTAACAATAGCAATGTGAATGGCTATGTTCGTAAATTCTAATTTGTAAACGTAAACATCACTTCCAAATGAGTTCATTTCTCGATGGTGAGGATGCCTTCCTATGTGTTGGAGGTTTATGTAGGCTCCTACTCGTCCTCCGATCTGCAAAAGTAGTGTGTTATGAAAAATGCTCCGTGCTACAAGTTGGCATCTCAGGAATCAAAATAAGTAATATCGGTATGGTGTAAACTGTAAAGTGATCATCGATGACAAAGACATGTCACCAATACGACTACAAATAGAAACAGAAAAGGTCACCAACCTGCGTGATGTCCTTATTCTGCCTCCGGTTCTGTGGAGGGTGACAAAAGTAAAAGGTGAACGCTTCGGCCACAACTCAATATCACGGTACAATTGCCTAATTTTAGTTATCACCGTCCTAAATGCTACTATGCGTGGCCAAACTAGCGTATATCACACTCATTGGCGGTGGAAGCCCCAGTTTGACTCATGGTAGTGTAGTAGCAAGTTACGAAGCGTCGCAGATTTATTAGATTCTCCTCCCCTACACGTTGCTGTGCTCAGAGCGTATTTACAATATAAAGCCCAGAGAAAGACCCAATTCATGACCTAATGGGGATGTCAGACTGAGGTACTAGATCAGGGGCGGGCAACATACGGCCCGCGGGCCGGATCCGGCCCGCCGAGAATTTTTACTCTGAAAGTGAAATGTAATGACATGTATTGACAAATTTTATGCGTCACAGAATGAATCCAAGTTTGTGAACCTGAGAAAGATGGACATTAAACTACTTGCTCGGTTCGGGTCTACTTACATTTTCTACCATGAGTCAGTGTTGGGATGACTCGAGTCACCTTTTTCGTATGACTTGACTTGAGTCACCTTGGAAAAATGACTTGACTTGACTCGACGCTTCAGAAATGTAGATAGACTCGTGACTCGAATCAAAATTCAAGAGTCAATTTTAAGCCATCAAGTAATTGATGTTGACTAAATCGCTGTATCTTGTATAAGTTCGCCAAACCTTCATTGTTATATCACAAATAAATTGATCGCAAACGCAGTGATCGGAGGTCGGAGCTGATACAACAACTTGTTGTCGTAAACTTGCTCACCTCCACCAGCCCTCTTGTATATAATTTAAATGAAACGAATATCGCTCATACGTTTATAATTGTATATCGTTGATAAGTAGGTGGGTAGGGTATTGAACTATATAATTTTTAAACTTTCTGAGGTTTCGTATGTTATCCTGTATTTTGGCTGATATTTAAAGACTGGGGCTACACCGCTATACTTGCGTAGTTGAGCAGTTTTGCGCATGCGTGAGCGATACAGCGCCTTTTGCGAGTAAAATCAACTCTTCATTCCATTACTCCCCGCCACTTAATCCGCGTATGCGGTGTCTTACACAAAGACTATAAGTGGGCATGCTATAAGTCGGCAGTTAAGAAATAAATATGAAGAATATTGGCCTGCTGTAAATAACCGTAGTAGTCGACAAACACCATGAATATCTCAAAACAAACAAACAAACTGTTTGTTTATTCGTCGATTCCGAATAAATGGGTACTTCATCTGTGTTTAAAACAGTAAGCAAAATGTAATGACTTTGAATCATGTCTGGTACTTTGAAATTTCAACCTGACCTGACTAGTGACTTGACTCGTGACTTGACTCGTGACTTGACTCGACTTGACTTGACTTGACTTGACTTGACTAGAGTCGCCTTCAAAAATCGAGTGACTTGACTTGACCCGAGTCACCTTTGAGAATCAAGTGACTTGACTTGACTTGACTCGAGTCAAAATGTACAATGACTCGAGATGACTTGTGACTCGAAGGTAGTGACTTGATCCCAACACTGCCACGAACATTAACGAGGAACGCCGCGTTCCAATATAACTGCTAATCGCGTGCAGTCTTTAGTAAGGGTTTCCGCATACGACATGTACCCAGAGTTTAAAAAACTAGTTGACAATATTGAACGATCACAGATCTCTGATTGACTTCAATAGTTGCTGTAAATAAATAGAATAAATACTGTTTTTAGACATCTGTGCTTTAAACTTGAAGTTTACATTAAATACAACGGATTCCTTGTATAGGTGGATAAATACGCGATTGAGGTATAATGTATAAGGTATACATGCTGTAATCCGGCCCGCCAAGTGCTTCATTTTCCCATATCTGGCCCGCCGACCGTAGAAGTTGCCCGCCCCTGTACTAGATTGAGCTACTTTAACTACGGTCGCCTAGACATCCTTATATCTGTTCACTGCATCCGATTGTGCATCGCGTGTTTTGATCTGAAAATTCAATAGGAAAACCAACATTGACACACTCAAAATTTGGATTTTTGTTATACTTCGACATAGTTTGCTCGCGGCACACCTGAGCAGTCCAATTGGCACACTAGTGTGCCGCGGCACACCGGTTGAGAACCACTGGTTTAAGGGTATAGTAGGGGAAGCTGGGGCACAATGGTAAATCGTGAATATTTTAAAACCTGAAATAAAGAATATAGGCCTCGCTTTGATGATTTAGTAGTGTCATATTAGATGTAATCCTAATATGCTTTATGATTTCGCCAGGGTCGCTGTCTCTTGCTAAATTGCGTAAACTTACATCGCTTATTGCTATTCCATCGTTGTGTAGGTATGTAGGCTATATCGCCTCCGCTGTGCTTGAAATTGGTATACAGCTTAGTCAGAGCAGTTATAAGTTGCCCTGCATTATATTTTAGGCGCAGCGAGTTGCGATTTTTTTATCTGAAGAATAAGTGGGTGGAGAACTTATTGGGACATTTGGCTGGGGCACAATCATGGTCCAATGATATCCAAAGGCGGAATTTACAAAATATATGAATATCGGCAGGAGCGTGCGTAAAAGCAAGATCGTCACCAACACTCCCTTAAAAATACCCCCTGTCACACAATAAATGCAGGACGGTGCGGTGACGTTAATATTCACGGCACGCGACAAGCCACGGCAGCGATTTTCATGCAAGTTTCATTACGATTCCAAACTTTATGATGTGAAAACCATGACTATGGTCTTGGACACCTGCTGGTACATCCTTTTTTCCAACGGCTCTCAGTTTCTTGCTAACTGATGCTGTGTATAATATTTAGTACTGTGTATATATCCCATTCCCCAATCGCTGTCCCATTGAGCCCCGCCTATGGGTCAAAACGGAAAAAATGGTTGTCTTTTGGTCATTTCTTCGTGTTTACAAATCATTTTTATTCGGAGATATGTATTTTATGTTTGTTCATCATATTGCAAAAATAGGGTAACCATATTTTGAGATTCGAAAAAGAGGACACTTTTAAAAAATTGTGAAAACTGGAAAAAAGGTCATCACTTTGTTTCGACGCAGGTTTTAGCCGACTATTTAGTTTAGCCTTTTTAGCCTGTTAGACTGTTTAGCCGACCATTCCATCGAGCAACGGACGAGCGAGCACTATTGCGAATTGTTTCGATGCGGCACTCCGATGAGTGACGATTTAGCAGGCGTCGAATCCTGTTTGCTCAGCTGAATCTGCTCTTGGACTCGCTAACCTTGCGTATCAGTCTTGCATTTCAACAGAATCAAGCAACCCAAATCAAAGATTAAACAATGTGAACTTCGGAATTGCTTTGAAAATACTAAGATGTTTATAGAAGTATAAGTGATTCGCAATTTAGTGCTCGCTCGTCCGTTGCTCGATGGAATGGAGGACGAGACAACGGTAGCGAGTAGTGCGGAGCATGGACCGGAGCCGGATTGGATATCCGGCCGGATTTTTACAATTTTGGCCGGACCGGATTGGAGCCGGATCACTACTTTTTCTCTTACGGCCGGAGCCGGATCGGAGCTGGATCACTACTTTTTTGATCCGGCCAGAATTTTTATGGATAAGCATGACTTTTATATGGATAAGCATGACTTTTATACCTATATAACTACCAACCAACCACACGTAAGTAACCTCCAAGCCAGTGTGAACATAAACGAGGCATATTTATCAATAGGCCTTTTGCAGGACTTCGATCACGTGACTAGATACGCATAGCAACAACAAATTGGGTAGCAAGCTACTTTTTCGTGCACCTGACTCAATGCTAAATATCGTGTAGTATATTGTTGATTTCTAGTTGTAATCGTTTCAGAAATTAGTCGTGTAAGTGCGCAGGGGTTTAGATGTGTTAGATGTCAATAATCAACAAAGGATTTAGTTAGAGTGATTCCGCCAAAACACCGCAGAACTCCCTCGGTAACGTAGTCGTATTACAGAACATAACTATGATTGCATCATTCATATGTACCTACATTCATGCACATGAAGCAGAGTAATTGGTATACATTGTATCGTAAGAGTGTTATCAAGCTTAACGAATACTATTTGGCTGCTGTAACGCCTGATTTTGGATAGAATGACTGAAGCAGCTGGAACTAGCCTTGGTGAGTATAGTGACTACGTAAACATATTCTACTGGATCTGATGATTTGCTTAATGCCAAAATCTTGAAACAATGTGGCTGATCACATCGAAAATATTGTTTGGCCAGAACCTGCTACCAAGTCTAAACGAACCAGTGCACGACACTGTTGCGTTCCGCAATGTTGCAATGATGGTCGTTCCAGTGCCTCACTTACGTTTCATCGTTTTCCAAAGGATCCGCAACTTCGATCCAAGTGGATTTGGAAAATAAGACGAGATGTTGGCGCAAACTTAATGGTAAATATACATAACATTGTTTACCTTTATTATTCACAGTGTTTATTTTTAACGTCGATTTTTAAGATTACAGATGGGACTAGAGTTTGCTCGGCCCATTTTTCTAAAGAAGATTTTGCACCACCTGATCGAGCTGGCCGACGCTGGCTAAAAAGGCAATCTGTTCCATCTATCTTCAAATGGTCAACCCCAGTTAATCCGAGGAGAAAGATTGTTAGAGGCAGGCCGAGGTGGGTCTAATTAGGTTGTAGGTGAGCAAGGCGAGCAATAAGCACAATAAACATATTAGCATTATCTCAAGCAAGTAGAAGCTTCAAACGTCAAAGAGTATACTATTGCTAGATTAGAATTCAGCTCTAAACATTATTAGTGACATTGACCGATTTTTTTCGTGTCTACAGCTCTTCCAATGGGATACGAACAGAGCAGTCTAATGCAGCGATAGAACAGTCGTCTCAACTGCAGAGAGATTTTGAGGCTGTAAAGGAAGAGAACACTGCTTTACTGCAGCAACTTAAACTTGCTCAGCGGGATGTTGAGAAAAGGGAATCTGAGATTAGTGATCTTAAAGACGCAGCCACTATAACCAGTGAAAAAATACAAGAGCTCGAAACTAGTCTTAGAATTAGTCGTTTTAGTTTGGAACGTTTCTCGAAAGACAATCATTTGATCAAATTTTATACAGGCTTCCCTACATATGAGCACTTTACACTATTTTTCGAGCTTGTAAAACCTACAGCGGACACTATGACATATGTGTATGCTTCTGGAGTAGGCAAATCTAGACCAGTCGTGCGCAAGCTGCAGTTGATAGATGAGCTATTTTTATTTTGTGTTCGGATAAGGCTTGGACTTTTTGAACTTGACCTGTCCCAGCGGTTTAACATCCACACGTCTACTGTTAGTAGAAAAATCGTAACTTGGGCCAACTTTCTATATTACTTGTTAGGCAATCAGCCAATTTGACCAACAAGAGATCGCATTAATGAACTTATGCCACATAGTTTCCAAGAGCTCTATCCATCAACTAGAGTCATTATTGATTGCACTGAGCTATACGTTCAGGTCCCTTCATCAATGTTACTGCAATCACAGATGTATTCATCCTATAAGTCGAACACAACCCTGAAGGGTTTGATTGGGATTGCTCCCCACGGAGCTATAACATTCGTATCGAGCCTTTATACTGGTTCCATATCAGACAGGGAAATTACACGATGCAGTGGAATTTTAGAGCTTCTTGAGCCTCATGACAGTGTCATGGCAGATAAGGGGTTTGACATTCAATCTATGCTTAACAAAAGGAATGTTTCACTGAATTTACCTCCTTATCTCTGCCATCAGAACCAGTTTTCACCAGATGACATCTTGAAAACAAAGGCCATTGCTAAAATTAGAATTCACGTTGAGCGAGCAATAAGAAGGATCAAGGAATTTCACATTTTTGATTCAGATATACCATTAAACACCCTTGGTTCAGTTAATCAACTTTATACAGTGGCTTGTTTGCTTACCAATTTTCAAGGCCCATTAATTAAAGAGATAGATGATGCTGTCACTGCCGACAATATTCATCAGGATGACTAGCTTTGTTCACAATTACTTTCATTTGCGTTGAGCTTAATATTGTACTTATATTCGTTGAATTTTTGAATAAACATGGAAAGAAATGGAATTTATTAAGTTTTGTTCTGTATTCATTGGGTAGGCCTATTATGCAGCTCACAAGAAATAGTCGAAGAAAAATTTGTCAACATTATCCTTGGCAATTTGAAAAAATGCAGGATCAAACATAATCCTCTCAATGAAAAAAGTTTCGTCACTCACATAGCTAAAAAATTCGCACCAGTCAAGACCACTCAATGCTAATTGGCACTGAACTTGATAATAATAGTCATGGGTCCTTTTGAGTCTGATCGGATTGGAATCTACATCTTTTAAAATGTAAGCTACATTCCTGAAGTCGGTAGCGCCTTCTTTAACAACTTTGATCTCCAAGAGACCAAATGGACTCAGTCCTTGTAGCTCAACGGTGCCATCAAAAACCTTGCGGTCAGGTGTGCAGCCCAACCAGGGACATTTTGGATTGATAATTAAGCCGGATGGGTAAAGATTCACTTTGTCTTTTTTTGCTTTAGAAGCATATATAAATGCAGCCCGTGATTCTAAATTCAGCCCCCTCTGCATTGGTCCTGTAATAACTCTGCGTGATGGATTAAGGTACGTGATAAGAGTCTCAAAGTTACTTTGACGCTTTGCAACTAGTCCAAATTTACTGGCAGTAATTCTCGACTTGCGAAGCTGAGTCCAATAACTGCTATGACTTTGTGCTCTTGTCTTTGTCTCCACATCTATGGCCACTTCTCTAGATAGACTCATTGCATATAAGTCGGCGAGCTTATCCTGCTGAAGACATAATGATATTGCATTGTTGAAGCGGATACCGGCATCGGGAAGGGGCAAATTTGGGAAGACAGTGCATGAGTAGTCATTAATCAGATATTCGGCTGACATTTTTTGTTGGTACGAAATCACGCTGCCCTTCACCGCATGACCAAATTTAGTAGGCTTCATTTCCATTGAATCATTTAATCCAGGTGCTAGTGTTGCAGCAAGAGGCTTGGGACTTAAATCGCCATATTGATTTTGACTGAAAATTGGATAATAGGTGGCTGGCGAATACAGAGTTGATTTAATATACCGATCGTAGTTGGCTCCAGGTTGAATTTTCTTAACTAGTACGTCCCCAATTTCTTGATTGCCTATCTTCCGCTCCCTTGGAATACTCCATCGCTCCTTCATTCCAGTACATGTGGCGGAGTCTGGTACGCTATGCAGCCCAAGTTGTTTGCAATGTGCCAGGTAATAGAGCAATCCAACTACGTGATTGCAGTAGCCTCCTAGGCCTGCAGCGCACGAGCAGTTGCCAGAAATAGATTTTGTCGGGCCAGTTCGTTGCACCATCACTTGCAGCTGATGAGGATGCTCGTTTTTCTTCATCGAGTGGTGACACTTAGCAGTGACAATGGCGGAGTCAACATCATGTGATACTGCAATATTGATGATAATCAAAAACCAGGAAGTATTGCAATGACCACTGAGCTTGGGCTAAGCACTGAGCTTGTTAGGTGCATGAAATTATTATTTTTGAAAAATATAACTGAATAAGAAACTGGTACTTACCTCTACCGGTTGAAGCTGATGCAACCGCCATAGCTCACGATCGATGTCAATCGAAATATTGCAAAAATTAACAACTACTACTACAACAACAACAACTACTATCTACAACTATCTTACTGCTGCAAAAATATCACTCAGTCTCCTTCAATGCCGAATTTTGTGTCATCAAATCAATGTTGGGTACGTACCAAACAACGATTAAAATATCAATTATTTTAACGGAATTATTCTAAATCCTTTGCGTAGCATTGACATTCGACACATCTGAATCCCTGCGCACTTCCAAGACTAATTTCCGAAACGTTTACAACTAGAAATCAACAATATACTACACGATATTTAGCATTGAGTCAGGTGCACGAAAAAGTAGCTTGCTACCCAATTTGTTGTTGCTATGCGTATCTAGTCACGTGATCGAAGTCCTGCAAAAGGCCTATTCACGGAGCCTCCGTACCGAGTAGGGCCGGATTTCTGGCCGGACTTTTTCATTTTTGGCCGGACCGGATTGGAGCCGGATCAGTACTTTTTCGGATACGGCCGGAGCCGGACCAGAGAATTGAACAACCGGATCGGAGCCGGACCAGAGAATTTGTCGATCCGCCCCGCACTAGTAGCGAGGGCAATTTATACTAGCGAACAAAGACAATTTAAAACAGCAATCAAACAATCAAATCACTAAAATCGTACAAATACAATTAGTAGAAACATGGAATACCAAAGCACAAGGGACGAACTGATTCCTCTCTCTAAAAACGTTATCAAATAAAAGATAGTAAAAACATGCGCAATCGCAAACCATGAGCTCTGACGTTCGCTGCGTCGGAGTCGAGTTTTTCATCGCATTTTAGAGGACAAAAAGAAGACAAATTCCCAAATAAGAGGACATTTAGGCGTCCTCCGAGGACGTTTTCAATTTATTGAAAATAAAGCACAAATCCTCGTCAACGTATGCTAACCCAATGCTAAAGTTCATTAGTGTATTTCGGGATTCGACACATATTTATTGCTAAAAATGTATTTTTTGCCCATTGTGCCTCACCCTTTCCTGCATAGATTGGTCAGTGCTTGCATAATGATTAGCACCTATTCATTCGATTTAACCACGGGTGATCAGTAGGCTGAGCCTAATGATGAGAAGTACTTAAATAGGTTTTACACTAGTGATTAAGGATGGTTATGAGATTTGGCTACTTCTACTTCACAGTTTTAAGGCAAATCTAGGCCTGTACATTTTACTGACTCGGGAATCGCTTATATACCGGAGTGGTAGGCTAATTAATGGCCCTCTCTGCGGCCATTCTTCAATTTGTTTTGATTTTAGACTATACTACTAAACAGAGCTTTAGGTAAAAGTAGGTATAGAATAGGCCTACCTAGCTTTTATCTACTGCGAGATCGCTATTTCTTCTCGAATACAAATCTACAACTTCACTTCTTTATGGGTACCAAAGAGCAACTGGGACTAGTTTGGCCACCTCTAATGATATGGTCTAAAACGATTTTATACCAGCATCTTAGCATATACTAAACCCGAACATGTCAGCCATATAATAATCACCGAAACGGTACTTCGTCAGCACCCCAATACGCTGGTCTTGGGCGCCACATAAGTTCATGAACCAATATTTTGGGGTGCTTTGCCACTAGAACCCCTTCATGGCTAACAGTAAAGCACGTCTCCCTGGTATAGGGAGTCTCGGTATACGTGTGGTAACCGCGGAGGGGGACGTAAAAAATCATATCCAGGATAGAATTTTGTCAGTAATATTGATAGTTGCATATACTGCTATTAATTTTAGATCCTCAATCAGCTCATGTGATCAGATCTACGGCTAAGCTGAGGGAGGCGGGGACTTCAGGTAGCAAGCGTAGAACTATTCCACATCGATAGACAATTGGCAATACCGGTATAAATATTGATGGTTTCGGTCATTTTCGGCCAAGGTTTTATTTATTAACGCACGTCGCGAAGTCGCATGTTGGCCGATACTTCAGAAGTATTGGTCTGTCGTGGAGCGGTAACGGACGGTGCTGAAACGTCTATTTTTGTTTGAAAAAATCTTTGGTGCTGAGGGTACCCATACTAAAAAGCAGACATTCAATTACGTTAAATCGAGCGAAGAAAATTTTGAAGTTTTAGGAAATTTCCCACAAAATTCTCTATAATTGTTGCTTTGCGAAATAATTTTGGTCTCCCTGCGAGCTCGCCTCCTTCAAATTGGGGGGTTTGAGGTGAGGCAGATACGGCCCTGTAGATAACCCAACTCTGACTGTCAATAAAACAACAGCAAAGTATGGCATAAACGTGACGCAATGCAGAAGAGATAACACATGCATTCTCAATTCCAAAGTTCTATTCGAGCATAGTTCACGTAAAGGGAGTCGGTATAATGACACAGTGCAGGAATGCCCGTGATGGAAATACGCCAACAAAGAATCAGCTTGCATAGATCTGAAACTGCTTGTCAACCAAATCGAGCTAATTCTAACACAGAGCCCGTCATGAAAGAAATGCGCAAAAGAACCAATCATAATAAACAATAATCTAAACTAGAGATATGGCACTAACAACAACAACTCGCAGTACATACAAACAATTTGCTGTCCTGCAAATAACACCAGAGGCAGCAATAGCTTACTCAACATTCGTTGGTAAATTATATCAAGTGACAGTGACCTGATCTGAGCGAGAAGGCACTGTAACATTATGACTTGCATCTCCGAAGTTTCGATTTAGCAAATGCCTTGAAGCAGAATGGGTCCACTGCACTCAGCATGACTCTTTTGTTATAAATAACTATAACAGAGTCAAGTCCAAAGTCAGTCACAAGTAAACGTTTTCATTTCGCCATATAATCAGAGGTCGTCGCTGTTCAGTACCGAAGTATCAGTACTTTTCCGGAGTAATCAAGTTGGTTTTGCCAACTTACAATGTCCACTGCTACTTGATCAGTTTTTAGGCCAAACGACTACGGTATTTCTAATGAAGTTTGGCTTCAAGATCCATGGATGTACTATGCATGGTTTCAACTTGAAGACACGCATTACCAGCACTCGAGACATTACTGGTAGCCCCGCTCCAAGTTGTATTAAAGTCATTGATAACTGCACCAGAATTTAGCAGCTAACACTCATTAGCAGGGCGATTTTTTTTGACATGTCAAAATAAGTCAATATTTCGTCAAAATTGTAGCGTTACGTGATAAAATTTCCAAAATTGTTATCAAAGTCGAATTTTTTTTGCAGACTGCATTTAGTTTGTATTGTACAATGTACATATAGGCCTATGCACTGTTGATGAACCAAAGCCTATATAAAGGCTTTGGATGAACTTATCGTTTGACATTATACAGCTTCAGTGTTACCAGCCAACAACTGTTGCTGTTGAAAGCTCTTTCTCCATACTTCACAAGCTACTTAGTAGAGGACAGACACTTTCTACCCGAGAATGTAGGGAAGTCTCTTTCGTTGTACTACAACAAATTTCAATTATTTCTACTACAAGGCGTGATGTAACTACTGGAATTCTTCATAGGTCCAGATTTCGTTAAACTTAAGTTTTTTCATGTAAAAATTTGTCAGTTTTCGAGTCAAAAAAGTTTTTCAGGCCAGACTACTTCGTAAGGACAGACAGTTCCAACCAGAATTCAAGATGAATAGTGCAATTTTACCATTATGTGGGCAAACACCTATATAATTTGCATGCATTAGGTCAAAATTTGGTAATTTGGTTTCTTAAGGTAAAAAAAATATCAAACTTTGGATTTTTTATATAAAAATCATCCATTTTTAGTTCAAAAAAATCGCCCTACTCATTAGAATATGAAGACCTATGGTAAGTTTCAAAATAGAGCATTGACAGAGAAATTATTTGAACCCACTACATGAATGATGGAACTGAAGCGTAAGTAAACAAAACGAATTTCAACATTCATAGATAAAGAAACAAGATATACTCTATCTCAAAACAAATGAGCAACGAAAAAGCCATATAATATTCTCCAGCATCAAGGTATGGCAGGCCGACTGTTCGCGTTAAAAGGCAGGTACGCTATTTGCAAGGGATAACGCAACCATATCAGAAAAGCTTCTTGGAGGTATAGAACTACAATATACAATTGAATGGTGCAGCACATTTATATTGAAATGAACCCGAATACTTTCGGCTGACACTCGTCAGGAGTAATCCATATCTGTTCAAAATTACCCCTGACAAGTGACAGACAAAAATATTCCGCTTCATTTCAATATGAATACACTATTGAATTGCGATCATATCATGATGATAGTATAGTATAGAATGCTGCAAAGATAGTAGTAATATAAAAACTGCATAATCTACACCAGGGGTTCTCAACCCGCGGCCCGCGGGCCGCATGCGGCCCGCAGACGTTTATTTTGCGGCCCGCGACATCTTTCCTCATTAGCGCAATTACTACTGGCGCGGTATTGTTACATGTTAATTTAGCTACTTAGCTCTCTTATCGCACCGTCTCTGTTTCGTTTAATTACTCATTCTTTGATGTGGTATGGTTTCTTGATATATGCTCGAGTTTATGTTGTTATTGCTTTGAATCGGTATTCGGCTAGACCAGTGGTTCCAAACGTGGGCGATTTTGAGAAACAAGGGGTGAAAGGAGAGAGATAGGGGGCGAAAATCGTAGAACGTCCAGTGAGAGATATTTCATTGAAACGGTCAAAAATACACATGAAGACGGCTTATTCCGCATATCACGCGAAAAAAGTCAACTCGACGGAAAGTAGACGCGGAAACCGGGTTTCCAAGCAACTATCACCTCGTAAAAATGGCCTTTTTAAAAAATTATTCCCCGATAATATGTCCTATTTCTCGGATCCATAAATATGTGGGGGGGGGGTGAAAATTTGTTTCGAGATTGATAAGGGGAGATGAGTCGAAAAAGGTTTGGAACCACTGGGCTAGACTCGGGTTAAAGAGATTCCCGTTGCGTGTTAGTCTTTAAAGACGAGTGTTTTAAACGTAAGTAACGCAAGTAATGGGAAATCAGACGGTGGAAACTGGGTTTATAATTGTAACTCTGCGTGGAACAATGAATTTGCTTTCTCGGATATAAATCGAAAACCGATGTGTCATATATGCGAAGAACAGTTGTCGTAACGAAGCGTAGTATCTTAAAATGATATCACGACAGTTACTTCTGGAGTTATACATATCAACCGATTTTAGAAAAAAACGTTGCTAGCTAGGTGTCAAGCCCAGCAATCCATATTCCGAAGCATTGGTAAATGCCGACGACGTTACAGAGGTATCGTTCAAAATTGCATGGAATATCGCTAAAATCAAGAAATCTTCTCATATCACTGAGAGCTCAAAGTTTGTTTGATATTCATGGTGTTTCGACTATGCATTTGTCATTTACACCAACCCGATATTCTTCATTTTGATTCCGTATTTACCGACTTGTATCTCGGCCCAAAGTGCTGAAAGTTTACCGTAATTTTATACTTGCTCGCTCACGCATCGAAGCATACACAGTTCGGTTCTCTGGTGGAAGGGTTTGAAAGTCCATATACCGAATTGGCAACGAATGCTGGAAGATACATATTCTCGCAAAAAACAGCAACTGCAAACTTACGAACGCTGTCCATTAATGATTTAGAATGCAAAAACATTTACTAAATGCCCGTATACGACTGGTAAATAGGCTACAGTAGCCTAAATTTAATTGTAGGCCACAAATCCACGGTAATAATGTTCTGCGGCCCGCGGCGTCTTTTGCTGTTAAAATGCGGCCCGTTATACAAGGGAAGTTGAGAACCCCTGATCTACACGCTCACGAAGTAGTACAGACTTCTGATGAACACAGGATGGCAAACTTCTTTCATCAAGGCGTCACATAATTACAGCCGCGAGAATAAACATGGGAACTATCGAAGAGAAACATCTGACGATTCGAATGGTAACGTATTACACTAGAAAAAAATATTCCTGTTTAAACACATCTACCACTCTAGGAATACAATACAAAAAGTAATGTGGACACAAGAAAGAAAATAAGTCTGTCAATATGAGGCCTACAAGCAGGGCTGGGTATCGAGTGTACAAATTCAAGTAAATAAGTCAGAGTTGATTTATTCAAGTAACACATTTATGCGCCAGGCTGGACTTAAAATGCTTCTACTATAACAATATTTCAGAGTCTATTGATCAGCCACAGTGTGGCTGCGTAGCAACATGAAATAGTCATGGTCAAGAGTTACAAAAGCAATTTTGGCGACATGTAACCTGTGAATATGCTGCTTGTGGCCACCAAATTGATATGATACGCACTACGGTTGATTGAAAATGAAAAAATACTATTCAGATTTTTGCGGCTATTAGCTAAAATAGTCACGTTGGCTAATAAAACGTTGTGCGCAAAATTCGGCCCAACTCCAACCAGTGGAAATGAAGTTACATGAGTTTGAAAATTTTGAATTTAAGATAAAATATTGATATTTTTTCTTTCAAATTTCACTGGCTACCCCATGAAATTATCAAGCTGCCTAAAAATGGTGTATACCAATTTTGGCTGTATTCCAAACGGTAGAAGCGAAGTTATTGTAGTTGAAAGTTTTGGATCTGAATATATACAGCATTGATGGTGGGTAAATTCCAGAATCATGAACAAAAAAACTCAAATAACTTCGCTTCTACGGGTTGCAATCGAGTCAAATTAGTTTTGCATCGTTTTCGGAAACAACGCAACCATTTCATGGGGTAGCCAGTACAATTTGAATAAATTTTTTCCAATATTAAATATTGAATTAAAAAATTTCAAACTACTGTAGGCTGTAGCTTCACCTCTACTGGTTGGAATTGAGCCATTTTTGGTGTACAGCGTGCTTTTTCTAGTAAACGTAACAATGTTAGCTAATAGCCCAAAAAATCTGAAAGAGGTCCTTTTTGAACAACCCTAATACACCACTTGAAATCCAAGTACCCAAATACTACATTTCCCCAGCCCTACCTACAAGCCATGGATGAATAATGAATCTAATTTCTACTCATCAGGCTCACTGTCAGGGTCGCTATCCGCATTCACAAGAAGCTTGTGCTTTTTTCGCGACATCACCACAGACACCACAATGTAAACCACGAGAATAACGCAAATCCCGATCAATACAAACGGCAAAGAATACACCAGCCCTTCCAAGACTTCAACTTGTTTGAGGTGTTTGGCGGAGCCGTCGTCGATAAGCGCGCTTTCGTTGAGCCAAAGCAGAGGCAGAGTCGTTTCCGTGAAGCCTTGCAAGCTCGCGTGCAGGTTGGTAGGCTTTACTTGCGCGTTCAGCTGTAAAACGAAATCATTGCTGTTAGACCACCACAGATATTATTAAGTTTCCACACCTAGCCTACCACACCGAATCAATCAATCGACAATAAATGCTTCATAAATAACAGAATCATTCGAAAATTGGTGATAGATCTGCAGGGAGACGAAACCATCATATCAACATCCACCCTACTACAGGAGACAAATAAGTCATAATTGAATTAAAATCGAAATGGCCTATATAGTGTAAGGTACTACTCAATAATAATGTAAAAATATTGCTCATGCCGGTGACGTCATATTTTATGATAGGTATACAATGTTCTTTCCAATTCTCTACTAGTTGCTGACGATTACCCCTGACGAGGGTCATCCGAAGATATTCGGATTCATTGCAACATCAATATAGCCATAGGCCTACGCCTACTAGGGTGGAGTGAAAAATGGAAAATTTTGAATTTCAAAACGGACACTTGATATGTGGTGCCAAATTCAAAAAAAATAATTTCTATAATAATTTTGGGCTCGTGCACCCTCTAGTGGTCGTGCAATTGCACCGAATGAGCCAAAAATAGCTAATTTCGCTATATATTGATGACCGCTTATGCTAGAAAGCTGGTTTTGGGCTTAAAAGATGCGGAAGCAACAAGTTTCTATCTCACTTCCACAGAACTTAGTCTTAAAAATGAACAGAAAAAAAGTTACAAGCAAATTATTGATTTTTAGGCTGTTTTAGGTAAAATTAGGCACTGAAGCAGTGGATATGATGCCAAAAGCTTGTAGTGATTGATCTTATGACTGACAACTCCATATTGAAAGCACATAAATTGCAAATCTATATTGAAAGCACAAAAACATCAATTCTATATTGAAAAAAGATATATTTCGAAGATGGTTTCACTACCAGAGTATTAATATGCGCAAACTTTAAAATCTTGTTTCGTATTAAAAGATTTCATCTGCTTTCGAGATTTCAGTTTTTGTCTGATCAGGCCATCTCTACGTTCAAATTGCCATACATGGGCAACGGGCATATGCTTCGGTCACCACTTTACCGTCTCTTTCCACTGCCTGGTTGTGCCAAGGATGATTGATCCTTAATGGCGATGACCTTAGATTTTCCAGCTCGAGATATGAAAAGTTTTTGATTGCTGGTGGATGTTCCACATCTTTTAGATGCAAGTTGACAGTTTGGTGGTATGATTTGGCTTTGATGTTTATAATTGGGATTTTGAACAATCTGATTCTAGTGTCAACGTTGTTTTTAGGTTTCGGTTCATTAACATATCCTCCTTCAAAGTCGCCAATTGGAATCTGGTATTCTGTTTGATCTGCTCATAGTTGTAGTCTTGCAAGTCTTCTGAGGCCTTCATCATCATCACTGAGCATTCCCAGATGTGCAAAACATGCCTTTCGTTGTAGCAAAGATAGTGCAAGGTTACGAATTCGTGTATCAGAAAGCTTTTGTAACCTGGGAAACTATGTTGCAGAAGTTTCTGGCACCATCAACAATGGAATCGCGCCTTTTTATTTCAAACCATGACGGAAAATAAACCTCCATGCAGAATTGAGTAAGATAGTTCAGATTGCCGGATGGATGACTCTGTCGAACATAGAACATGCCAAATTTTGAGTTTCTATGTACGACAGAGCAATCTGAATTATCTTGCTCAATTCTGCATGGAGTTTCATTTTCCGTCATGGTTTGCAATAAAAAGGCACAATTCCATTGTTGATGGTGCTAAAAACTTGTGCAAAATAGTTTCCCATACTACAAAGCTTTCTGATACACGAATTCGCAACCTTGCACTACCTTTGCTACAACGAAAAGCATATTTTGCACATCCGGATAATGTTTTTTGGGAATGCTCAGTGATGATGATGAAGGCCTTGGAAGACTTGCAAGATTACAGCTATCAGCAGATCAAACAGAATACCAGATTCCAATTAGCGACTTTTAAGGAGGATATGTTAATGAAATAAAACCTAAAAACAACGTTGACACTAGAATCAGATTGTTTAAAATCCCAATTATAAACATCAAAGCCAAATCATACCACTATATTGTCAACTTGAATCAAAAGATATGGAACAGCCACCAGAAATCAAAATCTCGTCATATCTCGAGGTGGAAAATCTAAGGTCATCACCTCAAACATCCTTGGCACAACCAGGCAGTGGAAAGAGACGTTAAAGTGGTGACCAAAGCATCTGCCCATGTGTCGGGATTTAAACGTAGAGATGGCTTAATCAGACGAAAAACTGAAGTCTCGAAAACAGATGAAATCCTTTAATACGAAACAAGATTTCAAAGTTTGTGCATACTAATACTCTGGTACTCTGGTAGTGAAACAATCTTCGAAATATATCTTTTTTCAATATAGAATTGATGTTTTTGTGTTTTCAATATCGATTAGCAATTTATGTGTTTCCAATATGGAGTTGTCAGTCATAAGATCGATCACTACACGCTTTTGGCCTCGTACCACTGCTACAGTGCCTAATTTTACAGAAAAATGGTCTAAAAATCAATAATTTGCTCGTAACTTTCTTCTGTGCATTTTTAAGACAAAGTTCTGTGGAAGGGAGATAGAAACTTGTTGCTTCCGCATCTTTTGAGCCCAAAATCAGCTTTCTAGCGGAAGCGGTCATCAATATAGAGCGAAATTTGCTATTTTTGGCTCGTTCGGTGCAATTGCACGACCACTAGAGGGTGCACAAGCCCAAAATTATTATGGAAATTATTTTTTTCAAATTTGGCACCACATATCAAGTGTCCGTTTTGAAATTCAAAATTTTCCATTTTTCACTCCACCCTAACGCCTACCAATCAATCCAATATAACAAGTGAAGAGATAAGAAGAATACAAGCACTAATGCGGGGTATTTATTAATTTTAATAAGAACTGATTGGCGATGAAGATGTCACAGTTGAAGACACAATATCCTCGATATATATACTGAGTCAAGCAAAATGTTTGTGTGCAGAATGCAGTGCTTTGTTGATATGAAGGCACGAGCTCTGAGTAGTACCAGTACTAAAGTAAAGTGAGAAACATCACTGGATGAAGCAGTGATAGTGAGGAGATACAATACACAGCAATTTGAGTAACGGATTAACAAATATGAAGGTTAGTGTGTTGTTGGAAAAGTCTGGAATTAATGATGGTTAGATCCACACAAATATATAAATACGTGGAAGACGTCTGCATCTGCAAATATCAGCACATCCAATGCACTGCAACAGTTTTAAGTAAGAGGTCTTAAACACTGCTGGATTGATAAGGACCATTTGCACCAGCTGTAAAGTTGTTTATCCTGAACTACAACTAGGACTGTTGCAACGGAAGTACCAAAATAAGTTAGAGTTTAGTTGTAAATGAATTTAGTTTACAAGGGATGTAGCTTCACATAACTGCCAAAACTTGATATCCGCAGAAAATATCCTATAATAGTATCCGCTTGAAATTCCGATATCAATCGGGCTCTACTCATGAGGTATGATCAAAACTTTTCTGATAACATGTCCAACTAATAAGGATACATGATACTACGCTTTGTAATCGCAAATTTTCGATCGTCAATGCCTCATGATAAGCATGGGAAATATTTCGTCATTTCACTTGTGACTGTCTAGGTAATTTCGCAATTGCAATCTTAGTAGTTTGTATGTCACTTAATTAGAGAGCATTTTAATCTCCGACATTACAACAACTGTTGACAACATACCGGTAATAGGCCTGTCCTTTCCACAATGTTGATTAAGGTTATGTGATAAATCACCATTAAACACGATTGCGAACCTTTCCCGATGCAATCTGTGCAAAATCTCCTTTGAAATTAACTGATCACAGAGAAAGCCAGAGCTGCCATACCATCATTTGAAGATTTTCCTCCATTTTGAAGAGTCTTATAAAAATCATTCTGTTTCATTCTAAGATTTGTCCTAGTATTTGAATCGATTTGATTGACATCCTTGTTTACAAATCCAACAGCTAGTACACGGGATATATGAGCTCCAATAATAATAGGTCTACATGATCCACGCAGGGCATAAATTGAGACCTTTGTGTTAGTCAGCAGATTACAAAATGTGCATCGTATCACTTTGTAGGTAACAAAATCTTAGGCTGGACACTCTGGTTGTTATTTGCGTCCTACCCAATTACCAACAGTCGAGCAGAATGGTACAGCTTCCCTCGTTACTAAATCAGTGACTATGGAATATGGATATTACTCACATATAGGACTCACAGAAATTTCAGAAGAATTTCATTCAGAGTTTTCATTTATGCTACTGCAGACAATATCAACACTTTGTTGGATCATGAAGTTTATTTGAGAAGTGGTTATACTTAAACCCGACAGGGCCAGAATAGAAATGTAGTTCTTGGACCCGTATTTTAAAATTGGTACCAGTATCAATTTAATGCTTAATAATTTTATTGGGTGAGCTGGCATTCTTCAGACTGCCATAAGTGAGATTTAAAACTATAAACACACATTTACGACCATCAGGCGGTTTGGTTATGTGGAATAAATATTATGAAACATTGAGTAGGGACAGAGTGCAGGTGACATGACATTACCAATGCAAACAATTCTCTTTGACAAACATATAGGTCGCACCAATCATAATAACCAGTCCACTGATCAAACTCTACAAGCAAAGCTTGCACTGTGAACCTATCTTCATTTAATACGACTAAGGCGACTGCAAATGAACTTTGCATCAAACAAAGGATTCCGATCAGCTGACGTTGCTGCGTCCCGCATTTGAAACACTTCGAATGCTCAATGTGAACCATGCCATTACAAAAGCACCATCAGCATCAGGTTAAAATAGACTTGCTTCATTATATCAGCAAGTCACCATGCTACTGAATCAGAGTATCAGGATCAGGGTATCCAATGTCAAGTCTAGCCGTGTAATTTTTGCTCTACGGGAGTCATTAATTTGCAAAGTTGTTCCTGAGGTAGGCCTATTCAAAGAAGCAATAAGCCTGTGGCATTCAATGTCGAAAACTATCCGAGTATATATCAGACTTGACCCTTTTCATTTCCATCACCGGTTTTTCAGAATAATAAATCCCTACTTCCGCTTGTGCTGAAGTAAAATTTCCAAAACAGTGGTGCCATATCTACTCAAGTAGCGTGAATTAATGCTATGCCTTTGTGCTAGCCTAAGTTTACAAATTAGGTTCTTGGATGGCGGAATTGTACCATTCGACCAAAATTTTCCAAGCTTGAGTGCGAGCAATTTCTTTCATTCAATGAATTCGCAACAACCGTAGGTAATGAAAACTGCTTTCAAATGTTGCAAACTATGCCAGCATGGTCTACCAAAAAAGATTTAATCTGATTACTACTAGCTGTGACACACAACTAATGCTGCACGAAATCATGCAGTTTCGTGAAACGCACCAAGACATTGTACAGGGAAAGAAAAAATAGTTTGTGCTAGGATCTTTTACCACAGCGATATTCGGCTACGATCTTATATCATTTACACAGGCAGTTTTTAGTAATTGTCCCAATCGTGGGACACGCAGCCTTCTAAAATGGGTCACGACAATGTTTAGCTGGTTACCAAACTTCATTTTGACCACTTTTTCGATCAAAACATATGCCGCTGATCTACAAATCATGTGGCAACATAGAAAGTGAGTCATGTTGTAAATGTAATGACAGTGTTGCAGAAAAAAATAGACATTGACCTCAACCGCAATGAAGACAAAGTATCAATAGCACTTCCAGGCAGAAACAGGAGACATGCTGGTGAAGCTATCCAACTGAGACTCCAGCAATCGCAAAACGTCAAATAAGCAGTACCACAGGAGTGGGCATAAGAATGATGGCATACACCGAGCTATTGATTGAATATTTTTTGTCCTTATAGTTTCAAGTACTGTGACACTTCTACTATGTAATACTCGATTTGGGTTGGAGTAGGCTATTCAATTCATTGTGCCCAGCATTAAACATAACCAGAGCAGTGGTTCTGAACCTTTACTAATCCATGGAACACTTGCGCTAATCTACAAGCCTTCGAGGAGCCCCAAATTTTTGCTGAGTCACAAAAACATGAATTTACCACGTTACGCGATATTACATTACTTAGGAATACTCGCCTAAATTGTGCTGTGCATCAACAACATTGTGTAAAACCAAAACCATTAAAACATGATTGTCACAGAAGACGAAAAGATTTCAGTGAACATTACTGCAGATTAGTGTGACTGATACCAGTTATCAGTGAGATAAATAATAATACTGCAATCGCAACGTGTTCAGACTTTATGACGAAGCAAACGAAAGAAAGATCCGAAAAAATGTCATGTTTTTGTTTGGTCGAAACGAAACAGAAAGGTGCTCATTGCTGGGATCGGAAACGAGCCTATGAAAATCGATGATAAAGTCGACCAGGGTTGTAATGACTCGAGTCATGATTCAACTCGATTCGCGATTTTTAATGACTAGACTTGTCTTCTATCAATCTGTGTATCGACTCGACTTGTGCTCGAGTCTTTGTGCGTGACTCGCACCAAGTCATACGACTTGAGACTTGGACGGCCAAGACCGACATTTCATTTTTAATTCCGAAAAACAGTGAAGTTACCACACTATTGGTATTTCGTCTATTGGTACTGGTACTTGAAAATGTGACCAGAAACTGTGAAAAGTGAGGAATAATATTTTATTATGCATGCTAAGGATTTGATATTACTGAGCAGAGTTGTAAAAAGTGCCTTCAACAAGAAACTGGATACTGGTAGTCAACACAATGACTTGGACTCTGACTCCACAATGATTCGAACTCAACCCTCTGCTTGCCAACTTGGAATAGGACTTGACTCGGTGACGAATTGAAAATATGACTCTGAATTGACTCGACTCAAAACTATAAAAGAGAGATTGACTTGCGACTCGGAACCTTGCGACTTGGTAACAACCCTGTTCTAAAAATGTTTTTTCAAACAGATAAATGACAGATTTTAGGTGTCTATTTATCAATTTCCAGTCCAGATATACATGGCTTTGATAAGTCATTTACAGATGATTTGACGAGTCATGCGCAATGACTCGAGTACAAGCCGAGTCATTTACCATTTTTAAGAAAATGACTCGAGTCAAGTCGAGTCAATAAAAAATGCGACTCCAGTCATTACCACCCTGATTTTGAACCAAAATCCTGTTGCGGCAACACAAATGACGTGACACCAACGCCATTCACAATTCGGCTACTGATCGCACCTAATTGCCTGCAACCAATAACAGCATATAGTCTCAAATCATATGTTCAAGTTTTGTGCAGGCTTGTAATGACTCGAGTTACGATTTTCAGAAGACTCGCCATGACTCGAGTCATTTTTTCAAAATATGGAAATGACTATACTCGACTTGAGTCAATCTGTGTATTGACTCGACTTGGACTCGAGTCACTCGAACCAAGTCATATGACTCGAGACTCAGACGGCCAAGACCGACATTTCATTGTAATTTCGAAGAATAGTAAAGCAGACGCACTATTAGGATTTCGTCTATTGGTACTGGTACTTGAAAGTTCGACCTGAAACTGTGAAAAGTGAGGAAAATTGGTATATTATAAATGCGAGCCATTTGAAATCACCAAACAGAGTTATAAAATGTGGGTTCAACAGGAAACTAAGCAGTCAACACAATGACTTGGACTCAGACTCGAGTCATAATACCATGACTCGGACTCGACCCTCTGCTCGCTGACTTGAACTCGGACTTGACTCGGTGGTGATTTGAAAATGACTCGACTCGAGTCAAAACTATAAAACTGAGATTGACTTATGACTCGAAGCCTTGTGACTTGGTTACAACCCTGTTTTGTGTGTCTTGACGTCTAGCGGAGCCCTTGAAACTGGCTCTTGGTACCCTCGGTGTTCTGTGGGAAACAGGTTGAGAACCACTGAAGTGGAGTAAGTCATGCAGTTACTCGACACCCACTTGTGTACTTCAAAGAAGTAGAAGTACTTCATTAGCCTAACGAACTCCTTTGTATGCAAGCGACAATGATATCAGCGGGTTAAAGAAACACCAATGCTATGCAGTATGCAGTAGGCTATTAATAATAGGAACATTTTACTAGAATTGAAGTAAAAACACATCCAAACCTGAATCCTTTTCTGCGCGTTCAACACCACGCCGGTAGAGGGCTCGACGGCGATGTAAGTTTCGTGTTCCTCTTTCGACGGATGCATCCCGATCACACCGTTAACATATTTGTCGTCGGCCAGATAAAAGTGCGGGCTCGATAACACGACGGGAGCGCCCTGCTTGCAAACGCTGATGTTGAGCACTCCGGTGCCCATGCAGTTGCCGGCTGGCACGCAGAACGCCGCGTTGTCGGGGTTCACCGTGGTGTTAGCAAAGGCCATCTCGGTCGTGTGATACCTGTACCATAATTGTACAGCTACAAGATTTTGAATTTTTCCAAACTAGATCAAAATTAGAATTATACATAGATGGTGTTTTTACGAAATTAGATTGGCATTGGAATTATATCTACACTTTGTTTCCAAATGAGATTAGAATTAGAACGATAGCTACAAAGTGTTTTTTCCAAATAAGATTGGAATTAGAATTATATCTACAGTTTTTTTTTAAATCAGATTAGAATTAAAATTATATCTAGGCTGCAGTTTGTTTTGCACACCGGATTAGATCACAATTAGAATTATATCCACAGTTTGTCGTCCAAATTAGATTCAAATTATAGCTACACAGTGTTTTTCCTAATCAGATTTTAATTAGAATTAAAGTTAGATATCTAGGCTACAGTTTTTTTTTTCGAAATTAGATTGGGCTATAATTAGAAGAATTATAGGCCTAGCTAGTTTTTTTCCAAATTAGATTAGAAATATAGCTACGGTTTTTTTTTCAAATCAGATTAGAATTATAGCCTATCTAGGCTACAGTTTGTTTTTCAATTTAGATTATAATTAGAATTATAGCTAGTTTTTTATCCAAATTAGATTCCAATTGGGAATTATAGTTAGTTTTTTTTCTAAATCAGATTAGAATTATAGCTAGTTTCCAAATTAGATTAGAATTAGAATTACGGTACTGGTATAGCTAGTTATTTTTCCAAATTAGATTAAAATTAGAATTACAGAGCAGCAGTTTTTTTCCAAATTAAATTCCGAATTCAACTCACTGAATTTTCAAGAGCTGGGAAATTGAAATGAAAATTCCGAAATTGGAAAGAAATGCAACAAAAATCTCTAGTTCAGTCATATCAAATCATCTCTGAAGATCGAGTGCGATTCATTTCGAGTATTAGCCTAAGCTTTAAGCCGAGCATTTAAATTAATAGTCACTATGACATCATAAGACTATGAATGGTGTAGAAAGTTTTAATATCTAGTGTGGGCCTACCTTTTGCGCTATCATAAAGAAAATTTGGTCTGTTTTCAATCATACGGTACCTATTTTGTTTCACTTTCTGACAATGGTGTAGTTGGTCACGACTTCGCTACCAGTGCCGTGTCATTTCCACTAGTGTACGTAGCTTCACGTGCTACATGATATGTTTGGTTATTTGGTATGCTGCAATTCGACCAGTCAAGGTTGCCAATACTGTCGAAACTATAGTTTTCGATGATAAATTAACTCTCAGGCGCGTAGCCAGCCGAAAAATAAGGGAGGGGTTTGAAATAAAAGAGGGGGGGTTCGATTTTTTTCGAATTTAGTAACGTAGCATCGATTCATTAGGGTTAAGTACATGCAATGCGTAAATAACGATTATACAACATCCCCGTGTTCGCGATTATAGGCGTATGATAATCTTGTCGACGAGTCCGGAAGTGCCGTTAATTAGCGACTCCCTGATCTGTCGTGAACAATGAAATACGCACGCGTCGTACATTTGAAGACGCGCGCGCTTATCAACGCGTCGAACAATTAAATTCGCGCGCGTTCAACAGTTAAATACGCCCGCTCGTCAATGCGTCTTGCGTCTTACGTAGCATCGAGATTTGCGCAAGTAAAAATGTACGAGTCTTTATCCGCGCTACAATGACGCCGATTTCAGGTGGTTCAAACCTTACCTCTGTTATAACTCAAGCCTACAGGACTATAACCAGGCCGTGTTATTTTTGGCATATGCCAAAACTGCCAAAAATAACTTATTTTTGGCATTTTTCGATTTTTATTTTTGGCAGTTTTGGCATCGTCCTCTAAATAGATAGTTCCAGCCTCGAATTAGTCACAAAAACGCTTTGTTTGGGCTAGTTTGTCAAAAGACGCCACAAAATGTGCAGCATCCACGTATAATCAGAGCCAACAAACAATAATAAGAAAAAACCTAACGATTTCATAGGTTGATAATATCAAACGAAACCACAAAATGTGCGGTATCCATCGGAATCGGTGCCTATTAGCAAAAAATGAAAGAAAAGCCTAACAAACACGCTCAACAGCTGATTGCTACAGTTGTTGAATAGACTGAAATCATTTGCACTGTAACAGTGCTTCCAAACTCAGGTCAGGTAAGTTTCTTCTAAATTCATTTCTCGCCCAGCGAATCTGGGAAATATCGGCTTCAACAGTAGCCGTTGAGGGAAAGATGAATGTTGCCAGTCATCAACAAAAGGTTTTCAGAGCTTCAAAATCGTTGGAGGGCCGAACCGGCATCCATGCATCATGAAAAACGATCACTTCGCCAGTACCATCGATCTCATCGCGGAAAGAATTTTCTTCCCGATCCTTTTCCAGGAGTTTCCTGTGTAATTGTCTCTCAACACATTCTATTTAGTAGCCCGACTATCATTTCTTCTTCAGTCTACCGATATATTTTCGGAGGACTTTTGTCACTTCAGGTGGCTTTAATATTACCAACTCGCATGGAAGAGTCCTGGGAAGGTTAGCTTGTTTAAGAACATTGACGCAACAAGACTGTCTGGCAAAACGAGACTATGCAGCTCAGAAATAGCCAGACAGTTTGTTGCGTCACAATGTTCAACTCGATCACAATGCAAAAATCGTGGTTGATTTTGGGGGTTCCAGTTCCATGAGGAGAATATAGTTAATATTTTAATAATCAGTACTGCGGCAGCTTCTCATTGATACCCGTTTTATCAAACTTAGCGCTCGACAAGCCGGTCAAAAATGGTCGTAAACTTGCCTTTGGACGAATGGAAAGTATGACGTAAACCAAATGCAGTCAGACGTTCAATCTCGCTGTGCCCACACCATTTAGGTCACCATGCTTTCACCCCTAATGGGTGGGCTGGACCCAGATTAAGAAACCTGCCTTTCACAAACGCTCTTCTCGCTTGTAACGCGGTCCTGTTGACACAACACTATGAACGAAATACACTATTTGGCAGCCCGTGTTATTTTTGGCATATGCCAAAAATTGCTTATTTTTGGCATTTTCAAATTTTTATTTTTGGCAGTTTTGGCATCTGGCTCCTGAAATGCCAAAAATAACACGGCCTGACTATAACTGAAGACTAGTGGAAATCAATTACGCATGTGCGCACGCGTCGAACATGATTGCGGACATTCGATGTCATTCGGTTACGAGATGTCACTCTTTAATCACAATCGCTAATCAGCATATACTTAATAGCATTTTATCCAAGCCATCGAGAAATAGGAGCCAAAGCATGGTATGCCCAAGAAGCGGTAGTTAGGCTAGCGATATCTTTAGTACTAGGTCTATTGCAGATGCGATTGTGTAGGCCATGGAAGATATCGCGCACTCCAAGCCAATGCAGATGTGATTGTGAAGGCCAGTGACGATATCGTGCGCACAGGGCCTTTGCAGATGTGATTATTCAAGCCAGCGGAATTAGGCTTGTTGGAGACGCAGTAAATCAGGCTAGTAATGATTGCCGAATGCGCGACAATGAATAACCTGATTTCGCAATCATCTCAGCGGGAGATCGTGTCGCGTTACATTGTGCAGTGCTAATTAGCAACACGCCTTTCGTTAATTAGCCGCGCGCAATACTGATAATACGACTTATTGAATTGCAACCGAGTATTAGCGTCAGAGCGGTCATTTAAATAGGGCGAGGTTTCGCGTTAAAGGAGGGGGTTTCGCGTTTCTAAAGGAGTGGGTTTCGACCCCCGAAACCCCCCCTCTGGCTACGCGCCTGTTAACTCTTATCGGCTAGGAGCGCCTAATTTCAGTACTTGAAAGAATGATTCCTCACTGCTCGAGTCCTACCATCAGAATTATCACTACCGTACCGTACTCAATTCCGTTTTGGGTACTCGAATCATTACGTAGGATAATTATAAACATGAAAATGGAAAATGCCTGTACATCAAGCTTGGCACGTTTCGCACGGTACGGTTCTCATGCAGCAGTTTCAGGAAGACCAGAAATTAGATTTGAACAAAAATTAGAGCGTAACACATTTCACAAGTTACATTAGAAAAAGATTACAAGTATTTCGCTCTAAATTAATCTAATCAGTAGGGCGATTTTTTTTTACCAAAAAACGGAAGATTTTGACTTCAAAAATCCTACTTTTGACCAAATTTGACATAACTTATGCAAATTAGGTGTTTTCCCACATAATGCTAGAATTGTAGCCTACTACTTATCTTCATTTCTGGTTGGAAATGTCTGTCCTTACAAAGTAGTTTGGCCTGAAAAAAAACTTTTTTGCCTCAAAAACTGACAAATTTGACGTGAAAAAAAATTATTTTAACAAAATCTGTCCCTATGAAGATTTCCAGTAGCTAGGCCTACATTACGCATTATGGTGGAAATGATTAAACAAATTAATAGCATTCTCGGGTAGAAAGTGTTTGTCCTTATAAACTAGTAACTTGCCAAGAATGGAGAAAGGACGTTCGACAGCAGCAGTTAATGGCTGACAACACTGAAGTTATGCGTACACCGCTGGTGATAAACTTTGTTGCTTCATTCTGGCAATGGTGTCTACATCACAATGTTTCATCGTGCGCTTCTTGATGTAAGAACAATGCAATGTCCTCGCAGGGACATTGCGGTAAGTTGAGCATAATACCATGTCCACCTATTTGTTTCATTTGAATGTTTATGATTCACAACGAGCAAACAGCGGACCGTCTGCAAGGGTAGGCCTATTAAGTAGGCTACAAGCTGTAAAATGTCAAATGATAAGCTCATCGACAGTGCAAAACCTACCATACAAACGAAATGAAGGTTGCAAAAAAAGTTTCAACTTTGTAATTAATTTTGCCATTATTTGACTTGACGCTACAATTTTGACCTAATATTGATTTTTTTGACATGTCCAAAAATATCGCTAAACTAATCAGGCAAATAGATTACTAGAATGATCAAGTCGTCAAAGTCTCACTTGTAAGCGCGGAGACCCTTGATCTTGGACTGCTCCTCAAAACCCAGCGGTAGCGAGCGACAAATGTCCGTCGAATACGTGTATATCGTCTCGTCCGTACTCATCTTCGGATGGAAGAACACGCCGTCCGTGCCGTTGATCATATTCCCGTATTTGGTCGACCAATAGTCGAGAGACTTGTTGTAATTCCACTTCTGTATCGAATTCACGTCACGGATGTGCCTCTTCCCGGTATCTACAAGGTAGACGCCATCGTCTGTGTTGTTCATCCCGTAAAATAGTCCGAATTTGTCAGGTAGTGTCGGAGAAATCTTATGTGCCCACTTGAAAATAGTATCATTGTAACCGAACAATATCTCCTCTGCCGTGTGAGTGATGATAGGTGATTCTTTAGTTATGAATTTTATAAGAGATTTAATCCACCCTTTGCTCCACCCGAGGCTTTCCAATAAATCGATAACCAACAGCAACGGAATGTTAACAGTGGTGATGCTGACTTCAGACGGGTGTTTGACGGACATGGCCGCATTGTACACATAAGTATGATTGTAACGATACGCAACTGTGTCGTTGCTGTAAAACTCTACGTCGTATCGCGGCTGATGCAGTTGGTAAGCGAACGGTCCGATTTGCGATAAATTCGCCTTTTCCCCTTTCAAGAACTCAACAGGGTTTGTCAAGTTGAACATCCAATACTCCATGTATATAGGCGGAGGCGGGTCCACCCATTGGTCATACTGCGGAGAATCAATACTTATGGTGAGTTGACCGCTTATTTCCTTGTCCAAAAGCTTCATGTGATAATTTCCGATTAGCAGCACCGCAGCGGTCACCAGGAGAACCGCAGATATACAAATGCTAGCTATTTGACACTTGTTTAAACCCATCTCGACTGTAGGACTAATAAAAAGAGACAAATCAGTATAAATGTGAGCGAGTAAATAAACAAATGATTATCAACACCAACCTGCATGAAAACTTTCTTCTATAACACATGAATTTAACAAAGCGAGTCTTATGATTGTCTTTTTTATAAAAACATTATCGTCTTCAGTCGCACACTACTCGATTATGCACGAAAATCACCATAAGTACTTAGAAAAAACTTTCAATCACATGAGAAATAGTGGAAGAAACACATTTTGTCACTGTAGGCATTGTAATAAATACGGTACACTACGTGAATTCCAAGGTATGAAGGTGAGAAATTCAGGTTGGCATCCAGAAACACACAGCTTCAGATCAACACAGCCTAACAGTTGAACAAGTCTGGCGAGTAGCACAAATACTTGAAATATTCGGGATTCCGCAGCATGCAAATATAAACCAATTATAGTAGGTATACCATATGTCCCCTTTCAAGAGGATTTGTCCTCTTTTGAAAGAATTCTTGGAGGACACCTAAATGTCCTCTTTATGGAGAATTTGTCCTCTTTTTTGATAATTTTGGTTAAGATACGCGAAATCAGCGGCCAAGTAACTGTCTGACAGGTTTTTCGGGACTTGAGTCAGAAAAATTACCGTTTTTTGATTTGAGCCGGAAAGATGACCTTCATTTTCAGTCAACCGACCACGAAGTCGGGAAAAATTTACTATTTTCTCAGGATTTTACTCCAGTATTCCAAGTCTGAAAATTTTGAAAAGTGTCCTCTTTCAAGATTCCCAAAATATGGCAACCCTAGATTGAAGTTACTTGACAGTCAACTAACTAGTGTTTTTTCTCTTGACTAGTCCTAGTTCTAGTTACGAATTTTGAAAACTGAGTAGTTTTATTTCTAGTTGCACAGTTGAAGAACACGTGCTGTCGTTTGGTGTGAATCGGCTTACCATCCTGGGTCCGCTGTTGTGTAGGCTACTGCTCTTTCACACACTGCTAGCTCAGAATGAGAGTCATCACTATAATCACAGTGGCATAGTCAGTCAGGTTTTGGGGGTCAAAACCCCTGCCATTTCAAACTGGAAACCAATTTTTTTCAAAATGCTGATTACAATTCAGTAATAAATAGGCCTCTTAGATTTTTCGAAAGTGAATCTAGATAGTAAGTTGCAGAATTTAGTTAAGTGAGTAGTTCTAGTTGTACATGTAGATGTAGGCCTACACTTAGGGCTGTTAAAAAGAACTTCTCCTTCAGATTTCACTGGCTACATGATAAAATTGTCAGGTTGGTTAAAAAAACGCTGCACACCAACTTTGGCTGAATTCCAACCAGTAGAAGCGAGATTCTTGCAGTGGAAAGTTTCGAATTTATCATTAAAATATAAAATATTTCAAAACTTTCTGTCGACCCCATAAAATTGTTAGGCTGTCAGTGGAGATGATGCACACCAAATTTGTCTCCATTTTTAGAAGCGAAGTTATTGCAGTAGAAAAATTTCTTAATTCCATTATTATATAGTGAATAATTAAGGACTTAGTCACCGTTGATAGGCCTACTATTTTATTGAAATCCAAATTTTTCTACTGCAATAACTTCGCATCTAGTGGTTGGAATTGAGCCAAATTTGGTGTGCATCTCTACTGACAGCCTAACAATTTTATTGGGTTGACAGAAAAAATTTGATATTTTTGGTTTTAATGATCAATTCAAAACTTTCTACTGCAATAATTACGCTTACAGTGGTTGGAATTGAGATAAAGTTGGTGTGCGATTTTTTTTTTACCAACCTAACAATTTTATCATGTAGCCAGTGAAATCTGAAGAAAACATATGTTTTTTGAACAGCCCAACGTAGAGATTGAAAATCCAGTATTTTGCAAAAGTATGACTACAAAACAACCTTACTGTGTTGAAAAACACCGTATCAAGTCTGGCTGGAAAGTCAAATGATTGCCGATGTTCATTTAGGAAAGCATCTTTCTTCCAAACTATACAAGTCCACAATCTCATCAATCACTTTCGTTATCTCCTTAGCCGCGATCGACGCATGAAAAACCTTCCACCAAGGCGTCTTACAGGCTTGCGACATCGGCACAGTAGCCTGACACATTTTCAAAGCTAACGCAATACAGCTAACCGCTACCAGAGGAGGCCTGTGATCAAGGCATACAGTGCCGTGATATGTATCACGGAGTATAGACCAGGCCGTCTGCGCAATGGTGTATCTACCCCATTCTTTCGAATTGAATAGTTGCGATAACGAATGCAAATAATGAGCCAGATACTTGTGCGGGTGATCGCAGGTGACACGAAATCGCAGCATACGTAAGAGCAGTAGTTCACAGCATGATATTGTGTCTTTCAGATCGTAGAGTTCTCGACCGATTTCCAGACGCTTGTCAGGATTCAGTGTCCTGTGGCAGACATTTACAACGTCTCTCAGCCTTGTGTGCTGCTCTTCCACTTTGGTGGCGAGAAAAATTGCAGTTGCCGCTATCGTGTGCGGATGGTAATCTTGAATGCTGCATTCCTGGTAGAAACGGTGGTAGAGGACGCAAGCGCTGGCGAGAGTTGTGGAATTCAGCTTCAATTTGGTGCAGCTTACGAATATGAAGCGAGCCACTTTGAAGTGAACTGTGTCCGCGGAAGCCTCCGAAACATTCGAGTCTTTGTCGCGAGAAGTCGTTGACGTGTTGCCTCCATGAAGTGACATACCCTTAACCGCAATGGTTCGAATGGTACTTCTTGACACTTGACTGGACTATTGCAATTTGCGGTATATATGTATCCCTCCCTGTATCTCTGAAGCTTCTATACCGCATCAACAATATAGTTTCTAGTTAGTCAACATCTTAGCAGCAATCAAGCGAATCAGCGTTATGGTGAAAGAGAGAGAGAGAGAGAGAATGAAAGAATTTATTCGGTTCAAAATATATGAATACAATATATCAATAATCGTTGGGTTATGATTTTCATTTGAACAAGTTACACACAATGTACAATGCGATAAGACACAATGCGATGTAACGAACAGATAGGAGGATGTCGAACGACACGCACCAGTAGCGATCCTTTATTCTAACATCCATCTCGGCCTAGTGTGCCCGATGTCACAGTTCTTTTCGATGTTGATATAAAGCGAAATATGATTCAATGTACAGCCAGGCATTAGCGAAGGGATGGGGAAATCATCAAGTCAGCTACAGCCTGAAACTAGGCTTGTTTCATAGCGAAACTGAGAGCACAAAAATAACACACGCGCACTTCTCAACATAATAGGCACATCATCACAGATCAAGTTGCACCGATCGCAGACTTGGTGAATAGAAGCAAACCTTTAATATTTTTCTGTCAATCAGTCACTGAAATGACGCATAATAATATTATGTTCGGCTAAGCGAAGAAGAGGTGTATATTCACAGAATGTAGCCCTATGTGATATTTAGGCCAACTTGTACAAGTCAATGCAACTCGATCCGAGACAGTCAACCTGCACAAAATTTACAATCTGGTTGTTGTTGTTTCATATTCATGGCCTTTCGACTACTTTGGCCATTTTACACAAGGCCGATACTCTTTACTTTGTTTCCGTATCTACCGACTTGTAGCACGGCCCACTTCTAGGCTTTTTTAAGACAGTCGCTTATACCCGGATCACGTGCCGGCGAGGAGGAGCCTATGAGTGGACCTCGGTCGGACTCGAACCCGCAACCCATTGGTGTCGCACTGTGGAGCGTTCCACAACTAGGGTTACCATATTTTGCAATAGGAAAAGAAGGACACTTTTTCAAAATTTTCAAACTTGCAGTGCTGGAGTAAAATCCGGAAAATGGTAAATTTACCATGATATTGTGGTTAGTTGAATAAAAAAAGGTCAATTTCCCGCTCGACTCCCGAAATCTAGTTTTCCTTTATATTTTCCATTGTTTGACGATTACGTTCGAGCCACACACGTCCTCTTTAGTGTCATTTATGCTCATTTTCACTCGAATCTGTCCATCATCTTAGCTCTAAATCGTATGGTAGGCTAACCCTAACCACTATGCTATCTCGCCACGTAGACAATAACCATTCAATATGTCCATTTATCGTATGATGAAGATTATATTATTCGATTACTTGCATGTGAGTTAGAAATAAAGCGAATGTATTATTCTATATGCTTTGTGAAAATATGCTGAATACATGGCATGAGCGATATAAGCGCCTATCCCCGAGGAGGCCCGGGTTCGATTCCGCGTCCGAGGTTATTCTGGGCTCCTTTTCCCCGCGTCCTTGTTCTTACGGCGAATAAAAAGCCCAGAAAAGACACAATCAAAGAGCGCACCCACAAATAATGGAAGGAGCAAGAAAGAGACGCGGAATAGAGACTAACATCGAAAAAGAAACTTCTGTGACATCGGGCATTAGGCCGAGGTGGGTGCCAGTTTTAAGAGACCGCAACTGCAACTGCAACTGCTCGTTCGGCATCCTCATATCTGTTCATTAAATCGCATTGTGTCTTATCGCATTATGCATTGTGAGTGTCTTGTTCAGATGAAAATATAATCTGACCATTATTGATTATTATTATTATTAGTGTCTGCCTCAAATGGAAAATAACACTCGCCGTCAATGTATGAAACAGCACTGTATGTATATTGTCGAATTCCTCGTTGAACCGTGAACGAAAACAAATAGGCTATACCCATTTACAAGCGGGGCATAAAAAGGAAATGACAAGTTGTGGTTATAAGAACAATCCCCCAGCTTGAGGGTCGAATGTTGATAAATGAGTAAACGTTGTTGATGTCTTTCTTGACCTATTTCGAGTTCATATCACTTGACGTTTCATTATATTTTTCGTACCATTCCGTCCATTGTCTGGCCGCCACCAAACCCCGGTATTTTGGCCTCCATCCTCCATATGGGCTTTAATAACATACCATTGCTTTGTTGTTTCGTAGGCTACACTCAAGGGTTCACGGACCCCTAGGTAGAAATCCATTATATTAATTGAGGACGGTGGTTCGGTGGTGTCTTTTCCACCCCCTTGAACTACCATGCTTTGCTTCGCACAACACTAAATTTTAAATGAAGAAGATGAGAAAATGTCGCCTGCACAGGCCTATGTTGCTGGCAGAGAGAAAGAGAGAATTCTTTTATTCGTCAACCATGAAATATAGTATAGGCAATGTCCACAGACATTCACGTCCAATAGTATACTTTTTTTAAAAATATTTTCCTAAACTATATTTTACACTCAATAGACTGGGAGACCAGATACGACCGAAGTCTTCTAGGCCGGGAGTCACCCAAGCATATTGTCAGTATTAATAATAATAATATGAATCAATTTCTATTCTCTCAGTCGAGTAGCACAGCAAAGAGTAACGAAATAAACAAAAGTAAATATAAGACAGTGTCAACACTAGTGAAGGACGGTTATCATTGTTAACAGTGTGATCAGAAAATAACAATTTCACCCATGTGCAGTAGGGCTGTTCAAAAATAACTTTTTTCTCCCGATTCAAGCCGGTCACCTCTTAAATCGTCAGGTTGCAGTAGAAAACCTTGCTCACCAAATTTCACTCGATTCCAACCAGTAAAGGCCTCCGCAGATCCAATTAAAATTTTTAATTTATTATGGAAAATTTAAAAAAAAAAATTCCAAATTTTTCTGCCAACCCCATGAAATTGTTGAGCTGTCTTCAAAGACGTTGCAAAACAAATTTGAGTCAATTCCGACCAGTAGAAGCGGAGTTATGTGAGTTTTTCGTTGATAAATCGCGGATTATCCACCAATCAGGGATAATCCGAGAAATATCATCGAAAAACTCACATAACTCCGCTTCTACCGGTCGGAATTGACTCCAATTTGTTTTGCAACGTCTTTGAAGACAGCTCAACAATTTCATGGGGTTGGCAGAAAATTTTGGAAATTTTTTTTTAAAATTTTCCATAATAAATTAAAAATTTTAATTGGATCTGCGGAGGCCTTTACTGGTTGGAATCGAGTGAAATTTGGTGAGCAGGGTTTTCTACTGCAACCTGACGATTTAAGAGGTGACCGGCTTGAATCGGGAGAAAAAAGTTATTTTTGAACAGCCCTAATGTGCAGTTGTACACAGTGGTAATATTATTGTTGCATATAAAATGAAACAAAACAACATCACTGTGGTCATGAGATATGTTCTTTCTAGTACTTGGATAAGATAAATTTGCAATAGCGAGCTCTAAACTTATGATGACGAAGAGTACGGTAAATAGATGGTACGCTGTTCCAAGATTTCACACCTATATGAGATAGGGAAATTCTTGACAGCTTGATGAATTCAATTTAACAAATAGGGACTGATTCTGTGAGAATAATGGTAAATTGATTTGGGGCATCGCTATAACTAAGAGGTTATAGAGCACAGGTCTCGTAATTTGCCGGCCTATGTTGATTTCGCATCGGCTACTGTCACCCACAAAACCATAAAAAGGTAAAGCATTGGGTATTGACGCGTTAAAATCTGTCACAGTACATATTAATTCCACGGTAAGCCACAGCTGGCTAATGGACCTTTCCAACCATCTCCGACTTGGATCATAGACTTGGTAACACAAGACGACAACTTCGGGGCAAAAATAAAAAGAACCGTGGGATTGGAATGGGATAAAATGATTTTCAACAGCTACTATACATGAAATAACGGATGACTTGCGCTTTATAGTTAACACAAGTTGCGTTATGATATTTATGTTCAAAATTTATTTGGAGACAAAGGTCCTTTCGCTCTACCTGGCGACGCTGGTGATCGTGATCATAAGGATAAGGATAAAGATAAGTAAAAGAACGTAGTTTATTTTTGTCCTTGGTGTTTTTTGCGGCATATACACCGACTCATGATATACATACACACGATATGCGCACATGCATATCATGACTGCATGATGTGCATGTGCCACGGGACAAGGAAGGTGCAGATAGGCTATAGCCTTTTTACGGCTTTCTTAGTCTTGCACCACTCCTCCATACTATCCCAGTAATGCATGAACGCCAAGCATGGAAGTCATGGATACCATATGCAGTGTTACTAATCGGGTCTTTGGTCTGACCCGTCCGGGGATCGAACCAACGACCTACCGATCAAGATGCTGGACGCTTCACCATTACGCTATCTCATGGTCATAAACAACATACTGATCTCCGATATGCGCGATGGACGACTAAAAATTGTGTGGCGACTGGCCATTGTTCGACCATTTTAAAAATAATAATTATTTATTTCTAATGCCACGACCTTTGTATCTCAATGCGGACTCTTCGAGCCAGGGCGGAATACAAGAAAACGCATTGCTTTATCAAGTAGGCCTATGCCGGACCCCAATTGTGGAACAGCATCTCGCCGGCTATCAGTATCAGTTTAGCTCGTCGGCTATCCGACAGTCGTCAAGCATGGCTGCATTCTTCAAGTCGAAATACCAGCAATTTCTTCTAAATGAATACTATAGTCAGCCTATACAAGATTACCGGACCACGACCTAACATATCAATCTCGCCGTCCGCCACATGCCACCTCATGCCTTCTGCTTTACTTTTCATCATACTTCATAAGTCGGATTATTAAGTTTGTCGTTCGACGCCGTATATTTTCTAATTGTTGCATGTCGGCACGCCGCCATATAATATCCAGACTTCCGTGGCAGCAGTTCAACTAAACCTGTTCAGACACAGATTAGTCCTAAAACTTAATCGACAGTATCCAAATATATTATCCCAGTAGATTTTTTGAGAAATATTTCCGATAAATCTCGTATAGTAGGAGAATATTTACATTTCGAGTCGAAGAAGGCGGAGCATACGAATTACTGAGCAGCACGAAATATTAGCCAGAGCCACGCTAACGTTGGATGTTATTGGCAATATTTGATACATTCACCTATGTCTACCTTTTTCCAATGTTTTTCATGTTTTTTAGGCCTTACATTTTATAAACTCTGCTTAACTAATCAAACTCCGTAATTTTGACCCTAATAACGTTAGGGTCTGTAAATTATTGCTGTCATACGGATTGTCATTTGGATTTTTCAAGGGTACAGCGAAATAACAACAGCCGATTATTTTTGTTTAGCTCGAACTCATTATAGATGCAAACTTCATGCATTTAAAATCCCATGAAGTTGGGATTCGTGATGGACAAGTCACGAACAATACTGGCGCCTGAGCGTTGCAGCATAAAACTCGCCAAGGGGTACCGGAAATGAGTGCAACACGACCTCAATACATTATTGGACAGATTAGGCAGTTTCGCAGCTCTGCAATTATATGAAAAGACGTAAAACAGTGCGATTTTGGAGTGCTGCTGTTGCACTGTCCACAAAATCATATTGATAACCAACGACAACGACGATTGGTTAAATTGAAGACCCAATATTTTTAAAACGCCCTTCCCGGTATTATAGTTTTTGTATCTCGATAAGCAACGATTTTCAAATTATTTTCTCGCTCACAACAGTGCGATACACAAGACACAAATCGATATAGGGTACAGATTTGCGGGTGTCGAAATGACCAATGCGGTCTATCACCCCCCGCGCCGAATGCCCGATATGACAGTGTTCAAGTTGGGAAAATTCGTAAAGACGCTGTAAGAACGTCGACGCTGTTGCAGAAAAAGGTCAGATTAAATATATGCGCAACATTCTCCGTATTAATATGCGGTTTCCGGAAATTTGCCACAATACCGGCGACACAATTGCTACCAGTCTAATATCTGTTCGTGTGTATTTATTCCTAAGTGACGTCTCTGAACCACTGTATTACACACGGAATAAGTGCTAATACGAATATCTCGAGATATCATATAATTAGGAATGTCAACATCATATTAAATTCGCGGGTACTATCACAGGCAGATCGCGATAATTGGAATTTAATATCACGATATGACTATATACGAAAATCGAAAAATATCGGTGTCATCAACAACGGCTGGGAAAAATGTTTTGAATAATTTGATGGGCCTATTTACAGTGATCACGTGACGAGCAATCTGATTGCCTACATTAATTCGATACCAATGAAATTGAGGTTTCAACTGCCTTAAGCACTTTAAATTGAGATTCCAAAATTCAAAATGATCTCAATTCGCAGAAATTGGATGGGGATTTCAATTTATAAATAACGCCACAACATGTGCACCGTCATAACATAAATATTTTGTCACGTAGTGTTGTGAACTCAGGAAGACATATACGGCATTCGATGAAGTGGTTTGAGCGCTATTTCAAGACAACGCAATTCTATCTTACGATTGTAGCGAAACATGATTGATGTATCGTGAATATGAGAGTCGCACCAGTACAATGAAGAACTTGCTAAATTTTTAAGTAATATCGAGCCTATCGACTCGAATATGATGTCAAAACGAGCAATTATGGATGAATCGGTCAATGGAGTTCTAAATTGTAGGCTATCATCAGGCAAAGAAACAGGTCCTAAACAGCGAATGTGGTGTAGAATCGGTCGTCGTGTTTGGTGCCTCATATTCTATCAACGTATAGCATACATATCACCATAATGGATAAATATGAGATTTGGCCAACCCGCAATATGTTAACGTAGGGGTAGGCTAGTGTCGAATCAGGGCACGTAGTGACTAACCATTAAATTTAACAGGGTTGCGACGAAAGGTATCTGATAACCCCTGAATTAGGTAATTGAATTTTGACATTAATGAATTATCATAAAAATGCACACAATTCATTTACGCATCACTGTGCAGCGTGGATTTGACCTGAATTATCGGAGTCACAGGTAAATGGTGTATCCTAGATAGTCTGATGCAGTATATATTCTAACGATTTAGGGTATTGCCATAATGGATGGCTGCTGTCATTTCCAGAAATTCTTTGAAACATGACGCAGTAGGGTTTGGTATTTGGGAATGTCTAGATACTGGTGATCGTTTAGCTGTCACAGTTATGCTCACTATGGCAGATCCGGGGCCTTGGTTATTCAAAATGAATTTGAAAACATTGAAATTGGATATCGTAGGTGCCGGTAGACCCAACCCAACAACTTTACTTTATCGAGATGAAAATCAACGGCTCCGATCTATTCTAATTACAGTTCACTGGCAATATTCAAAGTCGATTACACCAGAGAAATAATTGCCTCTATGCTTCGAGCAGGACTAAGATTTGGGCGACAGAACATTTTCAAAACAGAGCGTGGGCCGCCACAATAACATCTTGAGATTACCGCTCTAAATCCCTTCTTAAATCTGATGAGTGCGATGTCATGCCAAATCCTGTGGATAATTTAAGATATAACAATCTATTTTGATTTCTGTCGTGGAAGGAAAATTAAGTGGATATCGAATGACTTTTAACCTTTTCCGAGACAATCGCGTTCGTCTGAAAGATACGGTTTTAACAACAAGTGTCAGCTAAACGTTTAATCTTGTCCAATGTGCTTATCTTTGGCTCTTTCGTGACGTTGTAAATGTCGACGTGTGCTGATTCCGGGCACTTGTTTGATTTCAAAGTTGGGTGATTTACAGCGACTTAAATAGCCACGAATTTCGTATCCCGTATTTATCTATGGCTAATAATAGCAACGAGATGGGAGACTTGTGTGTGAAACAAAATTCTCTCAGGAATATGTCTTGCGCAGAAGCAGCGTTAAAATATTCTGCAATGAATTTCGACAATTCGCAATGTTTAAATGGGTAACAATGCGAAGTTCCACCATGAAGAGCACATGCTCACAATCCACTGCTCATTTATCCGCGGTTAATCGACTCAACATGGTTGGCAGGAAAATATAGCTAGTTCGTTTATGTCCCAGGGCTCGTTTGTTTTATTCACAACATTGGCGCTTATCGCCGATAATTTCATTTGCTCCCAGCACGGTAATTTCATTACCGGACGACTTCCACGCTCGCACTCTCCCACCATCGGTTACCATCGTTTTCGTGCGTCTCTATCTCGAGCCATTGCTGCCGACTAACGTTCACTCTAAGCGTCACACATAGAAGTTGATCCGAACCGGGATTCGAACCACTGCTATTGGTGCCATGACGCTGGCGCAACTGCGCCACTCGCTTGCCCGACAGGGCTCGTAGTACAACACTTTCAGAACGACATACTGACTGCGCAGGAAAAAAAACAGACATCCAATCTGCTTATGCCTGATAAAATCTGTAAACTTGTGGTTTTTCACGCAAACACAGTGCTAGTTGGTTGCTATGTTTGGTAAGGAAAACAAAGCCCATTGCATCCCGCATGTTAATCAACTATATCACATGCTATTGGCGTTTGAGATGAGTTTTGATTCTACTTTCGATATCAAATTCACTGACCCCTTATTTCGGTCGGACAATCGCAAAAGCTGAAACTTCAGTAAAACAATAGAAGCCTTCGTTTTCAAATCGCAACTGCAGTGAAAATTAGGCGACGGGAAACTTCCAATTCAGTAATCACTGTGTATCATTGTCATTCTCTTCCCGACAGCTAAATTGATAATACTCCGATCTCGAGGAATGATGCTCAACCTATTGTCACTTCTCAAGATTATACTTACTGGGTGTATCCTTAATTTGGATCAGAATACCGTTGGTAAGTAGCTAACATTATTTCTGCCAGGTCAAATGGTGCATAAATCTTTCTTTGCGCAGAATCAGTATCGACAGAAATTCGTACTAAACCAGCTAACAGCGCCAAGCACGGAGAAGCTTGTCCAGATGGTTAAATGTTAGAAGTTGAAGAAGAAGATCCCGCATACTGCGTTTCCAGCTCGACTCGACTACCCAATACACTCGTGTGTAACGCCGAGGTCAACTGCAGAGACCTCTAGGACGAATATCTCTGCGCGTTCACTTATCACGAATCACATAGAAAGAAGCCAGAAGACGAACGAAACGTGTTTACATTATTACGCGGGCTGACGAGATCACCAACCAAAATAAGATCTGAAACAGCAGAGAACGTGCGTTTGATCCTGCAATTTTCTAACAGACCAGAGGATGCATTTGATTTAATAAGAAGAGCCTGCCTGCCTAAATTAAATGACTAAGTCGCCTTAATTGACGGTGGGCAAATACTCCCTTGTGATATATGTAGAGCGAATGAGATACTATATGCTCTGCTTCAATCCCATATTTGAGGAAGGAATCGGAAAATGCATCCACCAAGTACGGAATGTGCGTTAGACCAGCGCAGATCTGCGATCACGTTCAGCAATGCCGCGATGGAGAAGATGAGAGGTATTGCAATATATGGACGAAATGGCGAACACTACGTAAACTTGGCGCGCAGATAGTCAAAGAAAAGGCAGTACCACTGACGTGTGAATCGTTAAGAGTTGGTGTAAACGCCGTCATTGCAGTTGCAATGTTCCGAACGCGATACTACAAGACCGCAACCGGCAAACGCTCCTTTGTGCGCGATTTCGAATCACAGAAATCCCGAGACAAACGACTACCCCTTCAATTTCACGGAGTTTCCCCGACTCTGATTTCGTCGAAGTCGGTTCAGTATTTACGCGAAAGGTCCAGCGACAATCCGCTGGTTTTACTCTGGGTATGCGACGGTAGTAGGGTTCCGGTAAATATCAATTTGCCTCTGATTCGGATCGATTAATTCGATTCGATAATAAAAACCATGGTTTTTTTTTGGTTTTTATTATTTTATTTTACTTATAAGTTATAACAACTGAAACAACAACAACAATGAGCCCTAGCCCATTGAAAATCATGTAAATCAAGGTACAGCCGCAAATCTCATCAACTGAATAATTCGAGGCTCTGAATCTTCATCCACGTGCTGAAAAATGTTCAGCCCAGCAGAGAAATGTTGGTGGCTAGAATCGTCCGATATCTGTTCTAATACCAAGCCGACATGTTGCGTCAAATCAGAAGCATCCGTAACATCAGCATCTTCATCATGAGCATAGCTGATGGTGTCTTGAGTGGTCTCTGCCAGCAAGGCGTTGATCTTTCTCATCGCCTTATCTGCTTTGCCAGTACCAAAGTCAATATCCATGAAGTGATCTTTCACTCGAAGCATAACTTCAAGATTTGTTTGTGTTAGGCGGTAACGACTCTTGGTTGCAGTTGCTGCCGCTCATGACCAAAGTCTCTCACAGGACGCAGCATGTGGAACGTACGAAAGAACAGTCCTGGCGAGTTTTGAAAGTTCTGGAGAATCATCAGCTAAATCCATCCAGAATAATGCCGGTCTTGATGTAAGATATGGCACCCAGATACTGGATTCTGCATCAGAAATTCCTAAATACAATCAGGCTAATATCAGAGACGTGCAGTGTCAGGTGTACGCAGGTAGACTCACCCTCTTCATAATCATGGTCGAACCAGTGTTTAATGAGGTTGAAAGCAGACCCATCAGTGCAGTTTGGTTCTATCTTTGAAAATAACTTCTTGGCCAGATCACGAACAAGCCTTTTGCCAGTCTTGTTCAGGCCACAGCCTCTAACTCGGGGATCTAAAACCCAGGCAAGTAGATGATGGTCCTCGACATAGTTTTCTGTTCCTCGCTGCATCTTTGATAGGACCAGAATCGTCTCATCAGCATTAAGAGCGGTCGTCTTTTTAACTCAAGCTTGAGCCACATCCAGCCTGATAGGATTAGCCCAGCGGAAGTATTGTCCAATTCTGATATGGCTGCAAAAATGCAAGATTTACAATTCAGTAACTCTGAGTTAAACGTTGTGGAATTAAAAGAACTACACTCCTTGTTGTTGAGAACCAATATCTACTTCTAATTGATCATGTATTATAGTTTTGGGTGGTATCATATCATCAAGGAATGCAAATTATTGGCAATATAGTAAGAATGAAGTTATGAATGTAGTGTCGAACAGTTGCCACATTACATTTTCTTTCAATTGTCGAAATATAAATATTTTAAAGAACTAACCCGTAATGACATAATACGGCTTGAGTAGACCATATATCGCTTTAGTATCTTCCCAAAATTGCTTGTCACTGATGATTGTTCGGACAGTACATGCACTCGCCATATTCAAGTGCGGTTTCGACGCTTCTTGAACAAACACAACCTTTCAGCAAAAAAGACGACTTCGTGCAAATGTCACAGAAATGTATGAATTACTTGAATTACTTACTTGAATAGCTGTTTGAACATTTATGACATGCTTCAATGTTTTGGAGAAGGAATACCATCTTGTCTCGCTAGGTAACCACAATTTTTTTTTGATTTTTTTCATGATAATGACAGAAGAATCAATGTGTCAAATTTTACAGCCATCTATTAACCTTGGTGCTCATCTGAAAATAAATTTGCTCATTTCGCAGGAAATTACCCAGCAATGGATCGTTGAAGTGGTAGACAATACAAGCATAACTAATTCTATAAGTGGAACAAGTAAATCAAATCAACTCGAGTACCACATTTAAATAGAAGTATCTTGATACTGATGACATCTATATTTTAGGCAACGATCTTCAGCTATCACATGATACTCAGGTGTCGATGTGACTCCACCATATCACAACATGACTATAGGATATACATGTGTAGAATTCCACCGCATTTTGCACATACCCACCTATCATTTCATTCTGAATACCGATTTATTATCATTGATTTCAACGATAAAATTAACATAACATTTTGCATACAATTAAATATCTGTCGGCTCTTTAGGATCGGTTTTGGTCAAGCAATCTATAGTTTGCTAGTATAATACCATAGTCACTACTTAGTCAATCAGACACCATGACGAAATGAGGTCAAGGGAACCCAGATAAGGACTATATCGTATACTTTCTTATCCACAACATGACCATCACAAACCCGGGTTCCCCATGCTATCATTGATTCATGGCTGCGGTATAGTAAGAGCAGTTATTAACCTCTCCTACAAGATCAATATGACCAAACCTTTTACCCTAGCTAGCCCCAACCCCAATTGCATGATGATACCCTAACTAATTATCAACGCCATAAGCTTTGATATGTTCGCGCGGGGAACACTAATTGTTCATAGTCATGTTTTGTGGATAAGAAAGTATGTCTCTTTCGGTTGACGTGCTGCATATTATTACCGGTATCATATCACACTCGGGTTTTTAGATATGCAAATATGTAATCTGCCCATACCATGTCAACGTATTACCATGCAGTATTCAACCAATTACATGAATTGGTTTCACTCATAAACATGGTATCTTACCTGCGTATGCTTTTTTCATTCTAGCTACTTGACCCATCATATCAACACTGCAATAAATGCAAACGGCTTTTTTGCGTCTCTTTGGCATCAGAGATGCGGGAATCTCCCGATATAGACTCCAGATTGAGTTTCGTTTTCGTCCTCCCACCGTCGCCTTATAAACACTAAACAACAGCACCACGAACACAGCGAATCCGCAGCAATGAGCAAAGCACAGGAATTGGCTGATCGTGATCAGTGATAAGATCACCTCCTACTGCGAGCGCACTTTTCCCGCCTTGACCCCGATTCGCTGAGCTATAACGGTACCGGTGGCGAAAAAATATGTCCGGTTTGTGTACAAGATACACTGGTTGTCCAAAAAGATACTATATTCACGCCTATTTTCAGGATAAAAATAAAAACCAAAAAATCAATTAAATCAGAACGATGAAATTAAAATCAAAAATCAAAGGAAAAAACCTGGTTTATATCACACTGGTTTAAATTAGCCTGATATTAACCAGAACCCTAGACGGTAGTATCGATTGTCCAGGCGGTGTTGATTAAATAGTTTGTTCGAATCGGTTCTACTGTCAATCAGGCACTCCTCTTTACGTGGATACGTCTCTTATGAGGAACGGTATCGACGATTGTTGCGACGGAAGTGACGAATGGTTCTAGCAGAAAAAGCAGAAGTGGTCTTTTACCTCTAAGGATAGAATGGTAAAAGATTGGTATGTTGTTGCGATCATGTGGACCGTTGGGATATTAGCAATATTAGGAAATGGACTCGTCATCTTTAAATCGCTTCGCTCACTACTAAATCTATGCAACATATATCCTGCGCGCAAATTCCGCGTCCGTGTATTATCTTCGATATCTTCGATAAAGAGTCATTGGGCTCAGAATACAAAAAGCGATAAGAAAAAATATCTCTCGCATAAATCTCAAATGAGAGTACCTCCAACAGGAGGGAAAAAAGGCGTTCGCGTTTGGAATAATGTGTTTATCCTCAATCTGGCGATAGCTTACTTTCTAAAGGGGATTTACCTGGTGGTTCTGGGAGGCGTGTCCACGACTAATACATCAATCTATTTGATGACAGAAGTTGGAGAACGGGTTTTTTGTGCCAATCGCTTGGTGTTATTGTGGTTTTATCGAGTCAAGCTTCAGTGCTAACCTTGGTAGGCTTGACCACACTCCGTCTTGGTACCGTTATCAAGCCGTTCGGACTGCAGATTTTGAAGAGAGTGAAGATTCTCTCAGCGATATGCATCGCCATTTGGGTCGTCTCATTCCTAATAGCAATTTTACCGATTTTACCCATCACAAAGCATTTCTACACCATGGCAGCATGGGTGCCGTTTCCCCATCTTCGTCCGTCAGTGGTTAATCAAACTGCAGCGAACAAAATTTGGTCCAGGTCGATTGCATTTTCCAAAAATGCTACTGTGCTGGTTCATTCTGGACACGAATTATCTTGGAATGAGTTGGTAACGTTACCATTGGACTTATTTCCTGTGTACTCGGAATGGAGATTTTTCGGGTTCTATAGCGCACACAGTGTTTGCATTCCGAAACTCTTTGTTTCTTTAGGGGATACAGCATGGTAGCACACCGTGGCAGTTTTATCTCTAAATCTGACTGCTTTTATTTATATCCTTTGTGTTTACCTCGTGATATATCGACTGTCGACGAAAAGTACCGTTATTACCTGTAATTCTTCTGAACCTTGTGTTACTGACAACAGAATACTAACTGAAATAGGTAAGATATTACCTGGCTCACATTCTCGAATGCCCGAATCGAAATGCCAAAGCTCCAATGAGGCTACTCGCAACGCATCTTCCAGAAGAAATTCGGAAACACAAAAAATGCAATTTCGTATTTTTATCTTGGTTGCCACTGACTTTGTATGTTGGGTTCCTGTATGTATCCTTGGCTTTATGCATTTGTTCAGGTACGATGTTTCAAATACTGCGTACGTGGTGTCCGCTACTGGATTGCTACCGATCAACAGCGCTTTGAACCCAATGGTATATTCCAATTGTCAAGGCGTATTGTCAAAAATACTTTGTCGTCAAAAGCGCAACTTTTAAAATAATCTTGGCTATGTTTATGTAGTTTTGTGTAAATGGCACAGATATTGTTGTTCCCAAACGGAATTCAAGGTTAGGCCGCAGCCAACTTATTTTATTGATATTGAAAACAGGCTCTAATTTGCTCACGAATACTGACCAGGTTTCATATTTCTTTAGTTTCATTTAGTGATTCTCAACTTTTTCGTTGTCACGGACCCCTTCAGACAAATTATTAATGCTGCGGATCCATACCTAAATTTTGTCTGACACTCAATAAATATACCATTGACCAGTGCTTTTCAACCTGTGGGATGGTATACACACTTGTGCGAATGAAAATATTTGCGTTACGGATGACGGAGGTGATGCGAACTGTGCGGATAAAAATCCGGATGAGTGCGGATGAAAATCGTAACTAATTGCTTATTTTTCTGACGGGGAATAATTTAAAAAAAACTAATAGAAAATTCAAGTGCAGTGTCTTGCTAACTTTTGTAGTTGTGACGTGATTGTAAATACTTTTTAGACTTACGAAGTACCACTAATCGTACCTTTGACCATAACTTTGTCTCTCACAGGCTGTAGTGAATTAATATTTGCGCACTATACCTATTACGCTACCAAAAGCCTGGTTCGAAAGTGGGTGTAGTGGCAGACATACAATGTATCAGCCCGTCTGACCCGGCGACAGGCTGAAGAAATGACGTCAAATTGAATTTCTGCTTTCTTTCGCTGAAAAATCAACATATTTCCGTTGTAACAGTTCGAGCAGCGCGAGTCATGAGGATAGTAGTAGGCCTATATACAATCATTACAGACTCACATTTGCAAGTTACTATAACGCAAATATTTATCCGTTTATGAGTTATTAAAGTATATGGGTGGCAAAGGATATAATTTTGGATCGACACGGTGCAAGAACGATCTTTTGATCTCTATGTAATATTTGTTGAATTTATTGTAAATTGATACTGCGATCATTTTTGCATATCCAATGTTACTGCTATGTTGGGCACTATAGCTAATAAGCGAGATACGCAGAAAATATGACTTGATCATGAGAATGTGCCGACCTTTGGTTTGAATTCATGATAAGATTTGTCCGACTGATATTTCTGGAAAACATGGTCGAAGACCGTTGGGATGAACTAGGGGTGTGCAACTGTGCAACGAGCAAGTTCAAGTCCGTGAGAATCGTTCATTTCGAGGTGGGAACGTAACTGCCGCATAGTTTTTTCATTCGTTTGGCCCATATCTCATTCTGGATCAAACAACAAAATTTGTATTGGAAGTGGGTGGTGAACCCAAAAAAGGTTGGGAAGCACTGATCTATTAAAATGGGGTCACCCCAGCTGTATTACGCAAGTCGGTTCGATTATTACACTGGACAACAGAAAAATTTCATCATGGTAGGTGAGAACGATTTTCGGGAAAATCGGGGGCGCTGAGCTCGAAAATGGCATTGGTATCCGCAGATTGACTCTATTTTTCAAGATATCGCCTAATTTGGACATTTTTATTAATTTTTTTTGTTTATTCAAACTAGGTTACATTTATCCTAATAGCCTATATTAAATGTCTTATTATTAAATGTCTATATTAAATGTCTGTAATGAAACCACGAGAATGTGAGATGTGTAAAACACAGTTAGATCGGCGGAACGAAACTGTGCTGCATAAATCTATTCTTTTCCGCATACAGAACACAAAGATACCTTATTCATTCGTATTTTCATAGGATTCTCTTAATATATTGTAATTTATGATAATAAGCATCCTATACCGATCAACGTGTTTGAAATCAACAACAAATAGCAGTAATTCGGTCATAACAAACCAAGTAGGCCTATACGCCTGAACCAACAAAAAGACGACAATTTGCAAACACGGACGAAATAAACAACCTTGCAATATTTTTGTTTGCTAATTAGTATTCAAATCTTCTCGTATAAATAAATTAATATCGGGATGTGCATTAGTGAAATATTTCGATGAAACTCCTGGTATTAACTCAAATTAGCTTACGACATCTGCAGGAAAGTCCTCTTGTACGATTTTGATTGGGACATATTTGAAATAGGCTGCTGGCAGTAATCAGTAATAATGTAAGCAATAAGCATCCCAATTATCTAGATATTTCTCTTCCATTTATTTGATTTATGGAAAAAAACTTTCGCCTCGCTCCTAACTCATATTTCCCGGGTTTTTGAGGAAGCGATGATACTGAACTTTTATGCTCATGCTTATCCTTGATCTAAGAACATTCATTAACAAAACCTTCTCGTTATCCCCATAGTTTCTTTTTTTGTCGTCTCAACACAAGTCAAGACCTTCATTGTTTAGCTGATCTCGAGTAAAAGGCGTTGGTTCACTCTGTATTCGTAATAATGTTGAGGAGTCGGTGTTAATGGATTTTCTACAGCATATAATATTGCCATCTACACCTTCCACTACATCCTATATCGTAGCATCATTCGAAATCAGATGTGGCTGGGACGTCAAGCTGCATCTGGAATTTCAGGGGAGTGGGTAATTGGCTGTCAAACAGAGTCAATGTTGAGGTAGTGCTGTGATTTTTGTTCCAACCTACATCTCATTCATGTAAAAATATTAATCATCATGGTGGCCCTTCGGCTCACACAAAACTACTGGGATTACAAATTGCATCATTTAGACTTTACCGTGATTCCATAAGCGCGAAGTTTCAGCCTAATGCAGGAGGCCGTCTGCGGTGCACGGCGTTTATCTTGATCCATCAACGTCACACCAAAGTAAGTGCACTTGGTGACATTTCACATATTGAATCGGTACATGTTCAACGTGTTCTCGTAACATATATAGCAAAACAGTCATTACGACGCTTTCTCTGTCTAGCTATCACTCAATTTTTAACGTACTTAATAAAACACCCATGAATTGAAATTTCTGAAAATGATAACAAGAAACAGTTTCTAATAATAAAAAACGCCGGAAAGCGTGTTAAATTTGAGCTCACTAATCATCGGTGATGATATAAACGTCATTTGACTCTTTCTGTAGCTTAAATGAGGGGGGGGGGGGGGTAATTGACCTAATCTGTCAGAAAATAATCTTTAAATGATAATTGTCAGGATAAAACTAACTATTTCTTTCTCAGTGCACTACAACGCACATGTTAGTACTAGATGGGAGATGATAGAAACTAATCTAAACCCATATTTACCTCCTCAAGCGCGACTTGACCTATATTACTCATAAACATGCTATACTTTCCTGGCAGATGGAAGGAGAGACAATATCTTAAAAAAAAGGCCAATTCGGCAAAAGTAATGCCATTTCCAGACTCAGCGCCTCTGATATACCCCTAAATCGATATCACATATCATGATTTTAAGAGGAAAAAAATTGATGCCGTGTGTTATAGATTACTAACCTATGGATAGATGCGCATCACGTGACGCACGGTTATCTGAGTGGCGGACATACCCCAAACTTGATGTCCGAGCGGCGTAAACTCTTGGTGAAAATGGTAAATGGGTTGAATTACACACTCTTTATTTCCAGTCATGTACGTTCCCTGATATATGCGGGTGTGAATATACACTCAGGACACGCGAAAACAGAAGCTAATTTAAAGCTATACCGCGGTATAAATCGAGTACAGCATTTTAATTCAAATGTATACAGGATTGTAGGGTTAGGGGCCTGCTTTAAGCATCGTAAATCGTTACTACTACTAAATGTGTATTTTACCCCTCCATTGCCGTGAACCAATCGGCGACGGTGCTGTCAAGCCAATACACGCGTGCGTAATTATTAGGGCTGATTAGACCCACATCCACGGAAGACAAACGGTTAGCACCATCCTGTTTTGCTGCTATTTGACTGTGTAAAGGTAACGGTGGTACTTTGGAATGAGAATGTCGACAGACAAGGTATGCGTGTTTTTCTCAGTTTTCAGTTCCAGGCATGCTCTATTATTTTCAAAAGGTCCTGTTACAAAAACTTCAAATTTCATTAGAATCATCAAAAAACCCTCATCAAATAAATTGGCATCATAGAAATGTAATACTCGATAACCATTTACAAAATCTTATAAAGTGGTATTGCCAAAAGAAATAAGCGAAATGTATTTACTGTTCTGTTAGTCGCAGCTATGCCTATATAGTCAGAGTATTGAGATTTTGTATTGAATGCTAGTTTTTCTGATTTGGTTCTAAAGTGGTGAGACCGAGTCGAAGGCAGTGCTGAAAGTATCACTGATGATTCTCTATAAAGTTCATGATTGAAACGCTGTTTCGCATCAGCACATAAAACCATAATGAATTTGCTTTTGTAATACAACTGACACAGATGAGGCACCAATGAAGGTAGAGATAAATTTGGGCTTACAGCTTACGCTTACGCTTACGCTTACGCTTACGCTTACAGCTTACGTTGTCTTTAACTAGTTGTACAGTAATCTAATAGCAACGTATCTCTTCTTTTTGCATATGTTCACAATGCTCAGTGATCACAAGTACAAGTTCTTGCAACTATTGCAACTTTTTTTACAGCTTCTGGCACCTTCCTAAATACTCATAATTGATGCGATATGATGTTTAAATCTGTTGTAGGAATTTTACTATCCAACTTCTGTCTATTTGCGCAAATTTAAAGGAGTTACTAAAAAAACGTACTATGAAACTATTTATAGTATGGCTCTAGTCTCTTTGATTTGCGCGAAGTGCTACGTGATGAATTAGCTGCAACTTAATGTTAACTCTTACGCAACAGTTGGCTTGAAAGCTAGAATTTCAACAACCCGACCCAAGCACGACAGTGTCCGAAGTAAAATTAAAAGTGAAAGTATGACATGACTTTTAGCCAAGCCCTCACAAACGAAAATAGATCGTGTTTCGTCATTCGAGGCAAAGTTTTGTTGAGATAGCTTAGTTATAGTCGAACTTTGTGTTTATAAAAGTGCATCCGTTGTTTTGCAAGTAAGAAGCGATAACCTTGATGTCTGTTGAAATAACAGTGGAAGGCGGGGATGGCCGACCTGCGGCCCGCCTGAGAATTTAGTGTGGCCCCGCTAGTCATTTTCACTGCAATCAGTATTTCGAACTTTGAATCTCGACCCGTAAAATGTGCCAGTCAGGTTTCAGGTGCGCTGTTGGATTATACGACGCAACCTTCCGAGTATCTCGTACAATTGTGCATGAATGCTACTTTCTATTTCAACTTTTGTTAAAATAAGTGCAACTTTCTCGCGATTGTCGTGCAACAAAAGCTTCCCCAATGATTACCTTAACAAACCCTCTTATATGATGTAATTGGGGCGAAAATAGTTTATACCAGTGGTTCTAAACCTTGTTTCCTCCATCGCTCCTCTCAGAAATTTACATGATGGTCTGGCGTCCGCTCGTATTTTATGAATCGCACTAAAGACGACGGGATAGAGGTCGCATTCCGGTCGGTCTTTTCGGGTTAGGACTTGACTATTCGAAACATTTCGCGCGCAATCGCGCTCGACTAACTGCCGATCTTATAGTTGTATGTGCTACCATTGTGGTCGCTGCCCCGAAAATTCCAATGACTTCTCTACCTTCAAGTAGGGGAGATGTGGTACCGATGGATCAGAAATTGCAAAATGATCTCTGGCCCTTAATCTTCAGTCGAGAATAGCAGGTCTTTTGCTGGCTTAACACTTTGATCCAAGCTCTACCTACGGCGGATATTTACATAAATATCCGCCTCCTTCAAAATATATTTATAATCATTCAGAATTCGTTGCTCGAACATATCATGGGTCCCCACCCGGTGGGTTCAAAGTCACATGACCATGGTACCTATGAGACACACGCTCAAGAACTCAAATTTACCAACTTGTTTAGCTGTACAAAATTAATGGCACAAAGGCTATATACTGTCCGTAAATCGCCATTTTGACTTTCAAATACCTCGTTATAGAGATAAAACGCCGCTGGTAACTATGATCTATTTATGTAGGCGTGCTTCTGTTGCGTGTTAATGGGGCCCACTCTATTTTGTAATTGAATTGATAGTAGTCCACTCGAGGCGGTATTGAGAGCCAAGGTTAAAAAACCACTGCTTTAATCGATACCTTTCTATTTCAAATTATTCAGCCTATCCTAATTTTTGTTAGATTCCTTTCTTCTCCGACTGGTCTCGTCATGAGCTCAGAAATTGAACCTGTAACTGACTTCGTCCGTCTAATGGATAAGTGGAAGGTCGACCACCAGAATGAAGGGTATGATCTCCTATCGTTCCTGACACGATGTAGTGAGATCTTGGAGTCTGCGTTAGTCGACTTCCATTTACGAAATCCAGACCCACTCGACCAGCGCCACCCGAAACTTGTCATCCCGGAATGTAGATTGGGCAAAGTATTGACACTGCTCGAAAATTGCAAAGAATTCAATGATACGATGACTTCTACGTACCTAAAAACTAAGGATAGCCCGAAGAATGTCGGACGTGTAGTGATAGCTTCGGCGAAACTATCTCTCTTGACCGGGAAAGGGTATCGCATAACTGGATTGGATACTGAAGAATGCGTAAACGTCTTGATAAGCTGGATTATCGATGCAAACGAGCCTTTACGAACATATGCGACTGGTCTTATCAACGGTCATTGTGTTGTGAAAAAATTTGGTAAGGACAAAAGCATCGAACTTATTACTACCTTACTGAGACGACTGTGGCATTATCTCGAGCCCGACACTTACAAGGAAGCGGAGCGTATTGTTTTCGATGAGAACCGGAATAAATCGAATCCAAGAAAACGAAAGCAATCTTCGAATTTTATCTCGCAAATAGACTGCAAATTTGTAGTTCGAGATGTTGATACAACGGGAAAATCTTGTGTGAATAACTTGTACAATAGCAGCTGTCTGGAGCAAATGCCGTGGATGCTAGACGTCAGCTGTTCACTGGAAAACTCCCTTAACGCCGGCCTAAGCAAGTGTTACACATTTCACTCGCTAAAATGCTTTGGAGAGTCAGAAGAGTTTCTATCGACATTTAATGAATGTAACGCACTGTCTTTGATCTGTAGATATCTTAAAACGGAATCGGAAGATCGTGTGGTTTACATGGTTTTGGAATTTCTAAGCACGCTTATCCGCCATGCAAATGCCGCCATCAACTTCATTGACTCGGACGGCATTCAAAAATTAATTGATATTCAAAAACCATCGATGTGCTCCGCCGCAGTCGCTTTATGTTTATACAACCTGGCGGGCCACAAGGAGGCTATGGAGAAGATCTTTCACTCTCAGGCTTGTATTTTGAGAGAACTCGTGAAGTTTGGCCTATGGCTTCTAGACTGTTCGCACGATTCTGGCAAATCCTATATCGCGCAGTTTTTTTCTGTGGCATTTTCGTGTCAGAACGTACTTTCGTTATTTGACGACATGAACGGTCTGAGATATCTTGTAAATATGATTTCCAGGACCAACTACATAATCCGCGCCGCTGATGATGAATACGATCCGCGGGAAGATCCGGATATGCCTCACACGACCACGCATATCATCAAGCCTGCGTGCGTAGCTCTCAGCATGTACTTCGAAGCACACGTTGTATTCAAAGTCGGACAGCTCGTGAAATTTTGCCCTTCTCTGAAGCGCAAATACCCTTCGATTGAGTTTGTCACGATATACGAGTTTGCGACGCACACGAGAGACCTGCACTATGAATACTTTGAAATTCTTAGAGTGTTGTCCGATGAATGCGAGAATTTCAGTCTGGAAAGCTGGATGCCTATAGCTCTATTTCAAAGACTGGACGGAGTTCCGTTGCTTCTAAAGATCATTACCGACACCGGCGAGTTAGCAGTCACCATTCCGGCGCAGGTGAAAGTCTGTCAGGCGGCGTTGGATGTTTTATGCGCCGTCACATTGTCGCGGTCTTGTCAAATGACGCTCACGAAAACTTACCCAAATTTGGGAGTGCATGTCATTGGAATCCATCTTATTTTGAACTATATTGAAGGTCATATCCACTTTACTGAAGTCACTTGCACGGATGGGGTTTGTCTAAATTCGGCCATCGCCGTTATCGCGAATTGCACTGGAGGTACTTGCCCCAAAAGCTGGCATGACAATGAATCCTTCAAAGCACATGATCCGCTAAGGAATAATAAGATGAAACGTGATGTAGAAACATTGTGCAAGCTCATTCGACAGGCAGACGGAATGAAAACGCTGATATTTTTCTTATGGGTTACCAAACCGGTACAGACCGCAGATGAAACACGTTACTTCGCTTGCAAGGCTCTACTAGGGCTTGTCGAATACCACCAACCAGTGCGGCAGATCTTAGCAAAGCTTAACGCCTTAACCAGCCAATTACTTCCCGTTATCCAAGAGCCCGTTCTCAAAGACAAGAAAGAGCTAAATGTCAAGTTTTACAAGAATTTGACGCTACTCTTGGAAAGAATTGTAAAGGTGAAAGTCCTTACACTCGAGGATGACTTGAAGACTGCGCTAAGAACTGACGTTGTCCCAGAGACTCGTGCCCGGTATGATAATGAGGATGTCCTGTTGATGATTTATATCTATCTGGTTTCGTTGGGATTTGACGACAATACTCGGCGATTGGCGCAGGGATCTGAGATTTTTTCAGATGATGACAATAACCTGTTCGCCACGTCCAACTCAGTGAGGAAATATGAAACCGGAAAAGGTTTTGTGACAGAAAATTCGAAATTTAGTGAAAGCAATTATTCCGCGCATCAAGTTACTCTCAATTCTATCACCGATGAACATCTTATCAAGAACCAACACTCCAAACGTGGAAATACAGTTGTCGCTGTACCACCGTTTCCTCTATTCACTCACCATCATTGCCCCAAGCCCAGGAACAAAATCGAAGCATCGGTCAACATCCAAAAGCGACACTGTCACCAGCAGGGAGTTTATCCCAAATGGGGCGGTATTGGCGGTATGGGGCACTACCTGCGAATGATTTACAGTCGTTTCAGAAATGCCGGGGTGATCAGGCCCACCAATGATCGTGGGTCGCATTTCACGGCTGTGGCGTTCGATCACAACGCCGACTGCGGGTTGATTCTTGGAGACAGCGCTGGAAATCTTCACTTTCACAAGGCCTCGAAGTTTGAAGATCGTTTCAAGATGGGGGTTTTTGAATCCACCATTACTTACATCGAACCATCATACGCGGGAGACGTGATGCTTCTCCTGTCGTCGAACTGCTGGTGGCATCACAATTGCGCTTTATTTGCCATGGATGATACGCTCGATAAGAAGTTAACTTTTGAAGGCATCGATTTTGTCGAGTTTTCCAAGTCCGTGCAAGACAAAATTGTCGCTTCGAGGGTTGCCCAAGCAATTATCTACGATGTCAATACGGGCACAGCTATCAACACCTATGGAAAAGATGCCGATGATTACTTCTATTCAGAAGACAAGCTGGGGTGTTACTACGAAAGGAATCGTGCCACGTTTTCGTACGACGACCGATTAGTTCTAAGCAACGGGTGCTTGTGGGATGTCCGAAAATCACAGACTTTGCCCGTCCACAGATATGATCAGTTCAGCGATACGATTAGCGGAGTGTTCCACCCGAACGGTCTTGAAGTGATCATCAACACTGAAGTTTGGGATATGAGAAACTATGAACTGATTCGGACTATACCCACACTCGATCAATTCCAATTAGTGTTCAATCGTAGCCGGAATGTTATGTACGCCATGAAGATTGACACCGAAGAGCGGCCGGGTTTGATGTCAGCAATCAGCACGTTCGACGCGTCGAATTACAAGCAGTTGGGTTCTATCTCTGCAGAGCAAGAAGTCGGCGCTCTCGCGTTGGACGACTGCGACCGCAACATTGCCACAATAGAAAAGTCGAGCGATTGGTCAATGTCTGTGTGTAGGATGTATGAAGTCGGCATGGTACTTGAAGATGATGAATAGGGAGGTTAGAATAATGACTAAAACGGACCGGAGATGATAACAGCTTGCACTGTGATCATGATATCGCGTCTGCTGACTTGCCACAAGTTGTACGACACAGTCCGGGAAATGATATGAATGATGAATTCTGATTTGAGCCCGACTCGGTAATGCTGCGTGATATGTTCGAACACTTGATAAACTGATGCGTGATGATGCATGATAACTTTTTTTAACCGGTTCGTTGCAAATTGATCTTGTGGATTTGACGCAATACAGATCTCCCTGCTACTTGATGGCGTGAGTCTTCAGTAATCAAAATAGCGTCGGTTCAGCGAGCTATTTATCACGTGGAAAGTTGTCGTCGTTGGTATTTGAGTTGAGGTAGAGGTAACGTCTAAAATTTCTACTCCATAGTATAAAAGTATAGGAACAACGGTTTCCTAGACTAGTTGAAACTACCGAGTAAGTGGTTTTTAACAATTATATTTAGTCGAGGGGTGGTATATACTTTTAGCAATTGACCACACGTGACTAAAATCATCTGCGCGACTGATGCAAAATGATGAATGGGCGCAATTTTCGAAAATGAATTCAGTTGTTTTGGCATAGCAACTGTTTTGACCAGTTGGTCAAATAATTCACTTATGAAGGCTACGCAAACTTGGTTCACAAAATCCAAAGAGCAAAAGTTCTGTGGTTTTGCCTTGAAACTGTTAAGTCGAAGTGAAACTAGTTATAAATCATAGCAAGTTATGCAAATACTCACACCGTGTAAGGTCAGATTATAACGTGTCAGGTAACCTATGCTAATGATTTATGTCAACCAGGAGATGTTAAATGGAAGGAATGAAGATATATTCAAGTGAAGTGAGCTGAAAAGTAAAGTACACGACGGTGCTAACGACCGTATGAATGCATGGTTTTGTGATCACAATCTCGAAATGTATCCCAGATCTGTAGCCGTAGGATATAGGCTAATGATAATCTTGTCACTACAGATAAGCATAAGTCTAGCTAACCCCCAATTTTAACCTTACCGCTTTTTGAACGTGTATAGTCATCCCATTTCCCAATCCTAATTCCTTAATGTCAGATTGGTAAGATAATCGCGTTCAATTCATTTCGCCAGTGTCGATGCCCACAGTAATGGTAGAGGCTAAGACTTTATTACTACTATCACTGTTATCAAGTGAGAACGGAATTGGCGTGATGCAATGCAGCTTTGATTAGTAGTGACTCTCATACAGTGTTGGGACTATAGGCCTACTCGAGTCACTTTTTACAGGTGACAAGATACCGTAGTGGTATGGTCCACAGCTGCAACACAATAAGTTTGAGTCCGACCGAGTTCGACTCAAGAATTCCTTCTCAAGTGTTGGCGGTCTATCTAGGCTCGTCGCAGAATGTCATGTTTAATTATTTATATAGGACAGCCGACTGGAATAGTCTTCCAATGTTACTAGCACCGCTCTTATGTGTCGTCAATATGTTCTTCAGCATTGCGTCATTGTGGCCCAAGTCGTCGTGTGAATTGCTATAAGCTACCACTTCACTATAATATAGGGTTGAATTAGCAAAACGACGTCACGTGAAGTCATGAGGTTCCGGTTCGCGTTCACACAGAACCTTTCAAAAAAGTTCGCGTTCACACGAACCGGAACCTTTCAGAGGTTCACACCATCCCGAATAATTTTACAACTTGAAATATTTTTTTTAAAGACCTTTGTTTAAAATACTGTTGAAAACAGGCTATAAACAAAGTGTTATAAAACACCGTTTTTAATTTTAATGCAACACTAGTCGTTGGCGTACGCCTACTTTCAGTAACTAAACCGCCATGGTTCGTAAGGCACAGTTTCGCCATAATACAAGATGAGAATAACAATCTAAAATACATTTCATCCCTTGATTGAGTCGGGAAGGTGCAATATTAAAGAACTACGTGTCAGAAAATTTTCAACGCGTCAAGAAGAGACTGGTGAGGTGCAATGCTGCTTTGTGTCGCAATCTTTTGCTGCAAATCGAATACAGTGGATTTCTGATGACAGTGGCTGCCGACTAGACGTTCTTCACCCTTCAGCAATTAGGGTCACATGGGGCGCAGTGCCCTTTGATCATTAGACATCTGTGAAGTGCGCTGCCCGTTTATCTGAAGTCATTGCATAAACAGATTTCATACTTTCATACTTTTATTGTAAACGATTTCAGTCAGGCACCGATGTAATACTTCATAAACCACGTCACAGTTGGATTACAATTCTCCACGAAATCTCCTTTTATTGCAAATAATGATAGCATGACATTGAAAATTTAAAATGCAAATATCTCGAAAACCTGATGTGGCGGAACGCAATAAGTGACTATAGCAGAAATCAGGGCCAGAAACTCCTAGAGAATCATCTAGTCGCTATTAACTTTTGGTCCTTAATGCGCAGTAATAAATCGACATTGACAGGCACACATCGTCAAATCTCATGCTCCGGATTAGAATATATCACGAAAATCGCCCAGGCATTATTTCGAAAGCAAGGATGTGGGTTGCTGCGAATATGGGCGCAAATACAATTCAATTTGAAGAAGAAAGTGTTTTTACCCGTCTAGTCGGGAATCGGGATATGATATGGTGTTCCTCAGTTTGTGCGTGTCGATATCGATCTCCCGAACGAGGCCACGTTTTAACCTCTCGCGTCGTTTCGCCTGATTACGTGAGTACAAATTAGTTAGTGGTGTATTATTGGAGATTGAGAGAGAGAGTAGTTAGTGCTGAAGATGTAAATAAATCGCTGGGTTGCCCGACATATGAGCATGCGACACAATGGAAAACGACAGTTCAGCATGGAACACATCAGCATGCGTCACTTCAGCATGTGACTGTATAACCCAAAAATTTACCCTAACCCGAAACATAGCCTAACCTAACCTAACCTAGCCTAACCTAACCTAAACCCTAACCCTAACCCAATCATAAACCTAACCTAACCTACCCCTAATCCGTAATTTAACCCACATGCTCATGTGTCGCATGCCAAATTGTCGCATGCCGAAGCGTCGCATGCTGTAATGTCGCATGCTCATATGTCCACGGACCAAATCGCTGTTCCTGGAGTGTATCAGCAAAGCGCGCGGGTAAGGTGTAAATGAACACGGTTGTGTCGACAACATGAAATAACTGTTACAAACAACTGGTTCGTGCATATGAAGAGATTTCTGAATCAAAGATTTTACATCGACGTTCTCGGCTAAAATTAAACGTGCTATATTTGTACAGCGCCGTTCTCGGTACTGTAATTACAATGTCATGATATCATATTCGTCAGCCAGGAAATTCGCGGGACAAAACGGCGACAGGATATCTAGGCTACCTGTCTGAGATGTGCTCGTGCCTGCTTATGCCTATACCTGACGTTTTCAAACCGCCATATGATGCAAAGAATACGTGCTAGCAGTGGCGGCTCGTGACAATATCGGGTGGTGGGGCAAGGGATGCAAGCGACTTTTTATCAATATGACGTCACAATGGCGTTTTCCAACGTAAACAAGTAACTTGGTGGTACGGTAACACGAACTTCCCGACAACAGTGATTTTAACGTATGTGCCGCGAGAGGTCTGCCGGTCAGCCGTGACTTGAAGTGTGGTAACTGCGTAAACGGCGTACGGAATTAAGATTCGACACGGTTCATGTTCGCACTATAGCTGACTACTTATCTGCAGAAATGGAAATGACTATAGCTCGAGAGATTGCGTAAGCCTAACTGGAAAGGTCAACCAGTTCGGACACATACGCAATTGTTATCTCATAGATTGGACATGTCATATTGAATCCAAAACATCATTCTGAAGAACTGCGGATAGCAGCCTCGGAAATTCGGTCGCGGTACAGCATAGGAGATTTTGGCCTTGAGGCTGGACACTGTCACACGACACATACGGCTTACGAGTGTTTATATGTCTGCTGCAAAATCGCCTTTGGAAAATATATTACCGAATAAATACGTGGATGAAAGCCGAAAACTTGGTACATTGCTACATGAAATCATCGAGAAGTAGCCTCATGACCTTTTTCGGTATGGTACACTGTCAAAATTAATACGAACAGACCAACACCGAATTTTGCGCAGAATTTATAGAGGAAAAGGCTGATCAAGCGATCTGCTGTTAGCCGCCATCGAAAACAAAACAGCTATCGCGCTTGACAGGGGTTGTAATTTTAAGCAAATGGCCTGAAGGCCACAATTTCACGGTGAAATTGACATTGGAAAATATAAAATAAAAGTAAATATTTGAATGCAAACCGAGGATGTTAGTAAACTGTTTCATGATATCATCATCTCATCACCTATCTCAGTATGGAACACAGTTAGCGTTAACACAGATACACCGACTTTTGCGTGAAATCCGCAATGCGTTATAGGTAGGGTTGGGACTTCGGGATCAAATTTGAAATCCCGGGATCGGGATTTTCCCGGGATTCTCGCTTCTCAATCCCGGGATTTCCCGGGATTGGAAAAGTATTGAAATACACATACAAGCTACACAATAGGGCTGTTCAAAAATAACCTTTTTTCCTGAATCTTGCCGGGTACGTTATAAAATCGTTAAGTTGCCTTAAAAAACGACGCACACCAAATTTGAATTCATTCCAACCAATATTCGCGGGTTTCGTAGAGTTTGAAAATTTTGAATTCAAAAATTTTTTTTTTCAAATTTTTCTGCCAACCCCATGCCATTGTTGGGCTGTCTTCAAAAACTATGCAAAACAAATTTGACTCAATTACAAGTAGGGTTGGGACTTCGGGATCAAATTTGAAATCCCGGGATCGGGATTTCCCGGGATTTTCGCTCCTCAATCCCGGGACTCCCCGAGATTAGAAAAGTAGTAAAATAGACATACAAGTTACACAAATAACATTTAGTCCTTGTGATATTGAATTGACGCAAAACATAAGAGCATCAAGAGTATCATCGTTTAGATCAGGGGTCCGAAACTCCAATTTTATCGCGGGCCAATTTCGTAGTTTTTGATGACGCTGCGGGCAGCAGCATCAAATAGGGGTATAATATGTATTTCCCAGTACGCCTTTTTTGTCGGACCTTGCAGATTGGCATTCCATACACATTGTGAAAATGTAATACAATATTGTAATATTCACGGTTGCCACGAAAAAGTCATATTTTTCAATATTTTTTAAAAATATTGTTGTGCTTGGCATAATTTGGCGACATAAAGGAGTTATATAGACAGTTAGAAACCATGCGAGACGACAAATGCATCGTGTCATCGTAAAAGCTGTCGCATTATAATTTAGCAGCTAGTGGACGTTTGATGTGTGATTCAGGTTTTTGGAGTGGTTTCAGAATGAAATTTCAAGTTCTCAAACCCGAAATCTGAAATTTTCGAGTTTAATATTGTAGAATCCTAGAATGCTTGAAAAGTCAAAACGCCGACGTGGGCCGCAAAAACAGTTCTGGCGGGCCGCGTGTTTGAGGCCACTGTTCTAGACAATCAGCCGAGTTTGTGACACTGCTTTATTACCAAAATAAGAGATATGGCGCTACATAAGCCTTGGTAGATGCTGTTCACAAATCCCGGGATTTCATCGGGACCAATCCCGGCATCGGGATTGCTTCAAATCCCGGGATCCCGGGATCGGGATTTCCCGGGGTCCCAACGCTAGTTATAGGTAGGTTAAGTGTCAGATCAGCGCACATCTCTACCATACTCGACCTTGATAACGAAATTGCTGCCCTAATCATTGAGTGCCAACCTTGAGACTTGGCACAGCGTTCGATACTAAAATAAAGACATACCATGCAAAAGCTCATGACGGATCTAGGTAAGGAGCATCGTTAAAGTCAATGGAGATCAATACCGGCTTTGCGTAAAATATGTTTGCGATAAATGACGAGTCAGCTCTCACTCGACTTAGGAAACGAAATTACCACTAACTTAGTTCAGTGACAAACTTGAAACTTGGTACAGCGTTCGATACTAACATTAAGACTTATCGTACCATATGTCATGACCGATCTCGATATGGAACATCGTCAAAATCAATGGATACCAATACCGGCTTTTGAGTAAAATCTGTTCGCGATATAGAACGGATCAGCACACACTCAACTTCGGAAACGGAATTATTACCCTAAACTTTAAGTAGAAACCCTGAAACTTGGGACAGTGTTAAATACCACCATCACGACATGTCATACCAAGTTTCAAGAATTATCATGGTGTGAAACGCCATCAAAATCGACCTATACCAGCAAAGGTCGACTAAACGCATATGACGGTAACCGAGTTCAGATATAGATACGATTGTTACATCACACCTTTAAGGGCGACCAGGCTATGTTGCCCCACCTGCTCGGTAATTTTATGAATAGGAGAGAGAGTAAATCAATGTTTCTTTATTGTGCGCGGCTTTGAGAGAATAGACAGTGAAAGCTTGTTATGAGCGCTACCGGGGCATGCCCCGGCTAGGCATTCGCAAAGCGAAAACTCGAAGAGAATTCGATTTTCGCAGAGACTTCGCTATATATGGACATTTACAAGCGAAAGGACAAGAAGAATACGGTTTTCGCTGTGAATTCGGTATATATAGATTGCTGTGCGTCTATAAATGGTAAAGAATTGTTATTGAACAGAATTTTAGGCGGGGCAATGCGCCAGTTGCCCTATAGGACGAGCCGCCACTTTGTGCTAGTACAAATATTACCAAGTATCCTGTAATTAAGGATATCTATATCGCAATATATGCGTAGATACTCTCGAGGGCAGAGCGCGATAATAATTGGTATTTAATCCGACGATATACGAACACCGAAAAGTATCGGTGTACTGACTGTACTAAAAGTCGGCTCAAGAAAATGTTTGGACTATTTTGACCCGCCTATTTATTGTCATCACGGGACTATGAATATGATTCCCTACATATATCGACAGCAATAACTTTGTGGTTTCGACCGCCTCAAGCACTTCAAATTCGAATGTCTAAATTTCAAATCATCGCCATGTACAGCAATTGGATTTGGATATAAATAGCATCAGGACATATTGAAAGCTCATATCAAAAATATTCTGTTACTGTCATTGCAGTGCGTGTTGTAAAGTTACGAGGTAATAAGTGGCGTTCGATGAAGTTGCTATTTCAAGATAGGGCAATAAACTTGTACAAACTACCCATTTAGTTAGTTAATGGTCAACTAACTATCGTTTTTTCGAGTAGTTCTAGTGCTAGTTATAGTTGCGGATATTGAAGAGTGAGTTGATTTAGTTCTAGTTCAAAATGAACAACAAAATGCCGAACAACTAAAAAGCACGTGTCATCGTTTTGCGTGAATCTAGATACTGGGGTTCCGTTGAATGATGCTAATGCCTGTGAATGTGCAGCCATTGCTAGCTAAGAGCCCTCACTACTAACAGTGACGTATAGTCAACGTGTAGGTTTTTGGGTCCATAAATCTCTCTCATTTCAAACTCGAATCCCTGTCCCTTTGAAATGTAGATTCTATGTCTGATAATTCCGATAAAATAACAAAAATGAATTTGCTGCCCTGGAGAATGAAATTCAGTTAAGCACGGTTCCTAGCATTTAATGACTTGGGAACCCGTACGCCAGAGGTGGGCGATTATTTGTATGAGAATAAGAAGCAGGAAATAAATCGGCGTGTTGGGTCAAAAGTTTGAAACTTATTTTGCGGCGTATTAATTTCTAACCATTTCTAAATTGAAAGCACAAGCCTCTGAGTGGAAGTGTTACTATTATGCAATCAGGAAGTTAGAGTTAATGTAGCCTACACAAAAATAATATTGGTCATTTTGCACCAGGCCGATATTCTTTATTTATGGATTCCGTGTTTACCGACTTGTAGCACGGCCCAATTCCAGACATCCGAGTGACTGCGTGTTTATGTCATAATCCCGACTTAAATTAACCCATGTTATATGCTATATCGGCTTTATTTTGAATCTAGATTAAGCATACGATGAACGTTGGCTATGTATAACAACGGTACACGAAGAAACAGTAAAGACTGAACAGTTTCCAAAGTAAACGCATTTCCGTTCAACACAAGGTTTTAATTTGTAGACATTAGCAACTTTCGTCAGGCCAGAGCACGCCTTGTCGGGAATGTGTGGATTTATTTTCACGCCGCTTAGGACCCCGATTTTAAGTTAGCAAAAATCTTGTTATTAAATATGCACTATTTGGTCTAATTTATCGGTACCGTTCACACTTTGATGGTCACGCGCTTCTATAATTCGCTCGATAATTATCCACTATGTTACTATATATATATATTGTAATACGGCATGTTTACAGCAACCGCCATCCGTGGATATGGCAGAAATCTTCATAAATTCTTCACAAGCTTTCGGAGCTCCGTTCCGTTCAGGTGATAATAATTTTAAAAGCTTTAAAGCAGAAATCTGAAATTCCAAGAGCTTCACTAGGAGGTACAGAACTTCAATTTACAATTGAACAGTGTGTTCAATTCATATTGGAACAAACACGAACACATTCGGCTGGTAATCGTAAGGTGTCATCTATTAGTGCAGTGGTTCTCAATCTTTTTGACGCGCGGACTCTTCTCAAGCTTGCCTTTATTTCCGCGGACTCAAGCTATATATTAACGAAAAAGTTTTTTTGATTTCTACTATTCCACTATAATAAATAATTAAAGAATTAGCCACCGTAAATACTATTTTATTGATAATCCAAATTTTTCGACGGCAATAACTCCACTTCCACTGGTTGGAATTGAACCAAATTTGGTGAACATCGTTTCTATAGACAACCTAACACTTTCATGGGCTGAACAGAAAATTTTCAATTTTTGAAAATTTAGTTTTATCTAATAAATAGAAATTTCTTCTCCTGTGGCAATGTGGCTACTGGCTAGAATCGAACCAAATTTGGTGTGTAGGTGTAAATGTGTGTATACGTATCGTGTGTGTGAAAAGCTGTCATGGGGGTTCATACCTGGCATTTTCGGTATGTGAATACTCAGCGTAAAATTCCGCGCCTAATTCTCTAATCGGAATTTAAATCCCTGTGCTCGTGGACTAAACCAGGACCTTCCACGGACTCCTTTGAGTCCGCGGACTCGGGGTTGAGACACACTGTACTAGTGGCTGGCGGTTAGCCTACACCCCTGACGAGTGTCAGCCGAAATTATTCGGGGTCATTTGAATATGAATAAATAATATTCGATTGTAAGGCACATCTAATACGAATTGCTTTTGCCAAACGCCGATAAGATGAGGTACGATGATGACATGTGTCTTTATTACGTTGTAAATAAGAGCTAACGGACGCACGGAGATGGATTAGCGCGCAGGTTGAGGACGACGTAAAGTCTTCGTACTAAAGCGGATTAGTACCGATTTAAAATATGATTAAATCCAAAGATATATCAACCTAGTGCAAGGAAGATAACGGTGGAAATATTGTGAAAAGTAGGATTCGTGATGCTGGGGTATGCCGTATATATGAAATTGAACTTTGAAAATGTAACTGGTCTCAACATTTATAAAGAAATCAACGCGAAACAGTGTTCTAAAATTTTTGTCTTCAATCTTTTGAGTGATGTGATACTATTCGAAATCGTGTTGATCTTTCATGCTAGATCAAGTGCTTCGGATTTCTGTCACGAAAAGGTAATACCAGATATATTATTAAATGATATTTTATCCCTTTCTAATCTATCAGATAATGCATCCGGACATATGTTTAGCGAATGTGAAGTAAGGTCGTAAAACCTATCCGATCTGTTTGTCTGTCGCTCTTCCGTTAAGTTTCAGACGCAGGTCAGATTCGAAATTCGCGCCGCTAACGACACTTTGTCAGCATAATATCCGCGAGTTTTTGTACATCTGAATAACTAACAGTAAACTTTCCAAAGGGCACTGAAGACGGGTAATAAGTCCGTGGAACAAGCTTCCTTCAGGAACTTGATTTGCGCAAAAGCAGAGGGGAAATTATCTATTGTAAATATCGGCAATTCAAGATGCCAAGATTACAAGCAATATGATATATGGTATGGACGTGCGCCTTCACCATGATGCTAATTTATCAGCGATGGCTGTGGCTCAACGTGCTTGGTACTAGCGTTGGTAAGTCCGGATAAAATTTGAAATCCCAGGATCGGGTAGTATTCCCGGGATTCTTGGGGATAAGCGAAGTAGAAACATAGACATGCAAGCAACATATTGCAGTACTGACCAAAGTATAGGCTACTACAGCTGCACATGAACGTTCACTATAGGGTTGTCCAAAATTCACAAAATGCTGTGTTGTAGAGGCTCGATATGTAGAATATAAATAAAAATAACATTGACCGCGCAGGAAGCTCACAGAAAGGTGGCGAGATAGCGCAGTGGTATAATCCGCGACTGCAACACTAATGGCTGCGGGTTAGAGTCCGACCGAGCTCGACTTCAGAATTCCGATACCTAAGTGTTGGAGGTTTACCTAGGCTCCTCCTCGCCGCGTATGCGGTGTCTTACAAAAAGTTTAGAGGTGGGCCGTGCTATAAGTAGGCAGTTACGCAAAATAATGAAGAATATCGGCCTGGTGTAAATGACCAATGACCATAGTAGTCGACAAACACCATGAATACCCCAAAACAAACATACAAAAGCTCACAGAGAAGTGGTTCACACTAATTACGATCAGCTAGAGCCTGTAATAAAATGCATTGTTGCTGCCAGAGTGATTTTTTAATCATTGCATGTAATTTTGTTCTGTTATTTCTGTATTGGTTTGCAGCCCGTTCTTCTGATTGGACATCGGATATGTAACGTCAACATTGTTAATGGTGTCATCGAGTGTCCATAACACAGCATAGCAAGTTCGTGAGTTATCTTTTATAGTTGCAAATGTGTATCACAGGGTCTTTATATATTGCACAGATGCTACTGACCAATTTGGATTAAAATGTAGTAACATGCAAGCAGCATGCTACCATGAATCTTTCAGTTTTCCTTCACAAAAGGTTAGGCCAGAATTACCAGAGACCGGGTTAGAATCCTGGTATGCTGTGTCAATGAACTGCGTGATGGGAGATGGGTCCCAGTCAGACATGGGGTAATCGTGATTAGTAATCGTAATCGATTACGACGATTACAGCATTTCCAAGTAATCGTAATCGCAATCGATTACATTCGAAAAAAATCCGAAGTAATCGTAATCGACTACTTCACATATCTAATCGATTTCTTTATGAAAGAACGATTACTTTTCATTTGTGCAATGCCCATGACATAAACTGAACAGTGAACATTCGTGAACAATGAAGAGTGCGATTTAAAACAGGTTTTGGATAGCAGAAATGCCGGATTTTCAAACGCCTCTGCCAATTATTGCGTCACAAGTATTGGTTCTTCATTGCGCAACGAATTATCCGCACATAGTACATAGATATTCGATATACATGTAGTACTGTGATTGTAAGAACACCCGCTATGCATTATGTCAGGTTATCAATACGCTGCAGACGCCACTACCTCGCAGCAGCATAATAATCACCACTATGCCTAGTTTCGAATAGTAACGTATGTAGGCCTACTATGTATTGATGTTTTGTTATGCTTTTAGGTAAACGCAGTTTGACCATTGCTGATTGGCGAGCGGTAGACCTATCTACGTATACACCGGGCAAAGATTTGAAATTTTTTACACGTCAAATTAAATATGACAACTTCTACATCGAAGCATTAAAAACCAACGGCTGCTGATAAAAAATGATAATGGAGCCGTTATTCTCCGTTACTCGTATAACTCCTATAACGGCAGGATTGTAGGCAGAAGTATATGTTTACCTCATAATATTCTCATCCGGCCCTACTTGAATCGGGCAATAATTTCTTTTTCGCAATTTTATACTCAACATTTGGATCTGCCACTATATCCATCCGCTTACACACCATGTTAGCGTGGATTGCAGCTAGAATCAGTACCGTAATCGTAATCGTAATCGCGTGATTCAGAAGTAATCGTAATCAGACATGGGGTGATTACTTCATGAATGTAATCGATTGCGATTACGATTACTTCTGAATCACGCGATTACGATTACGATTACGATTATAGCAAAATCCGCAAGTAGTCGATTACGATTACGATCACTTTGGAAAAGTAATCACGATTACTCACGATTACATTTATTTTGGTTCTTAGAAGTTATCTTTGGAAGACAGCAATGCGATGAAAAGGTCTCATGAGAGAAGGTATTTCTTTTTAAATGAGATGTCATACCGTCATTTCCTGTATATGACATAGTATACCATTGCATGATTTACAGAAATAGGCATTTCGGTGCCGGCCAATACCGCGCCGCGACACACCAAGACATGCCACCTTGGCCGAAACATTGTGTACTTTTCCATTGTCCATAGCCGCGCTGGATGGTTGCGTCGTACAGTATTCTCAATCTCAGCACCACAATAGAAATGCCACGTGGGTCACCCACTGAGGAAAATGTTGAACCCGTGTAGAAATGACAATTTATGAGTGCGACTCGCGAAAGTTTCTCCTTTAGTTTTCTTATCGTCTGCTACGTTAAGGCGACTCCAATATCTTTTTACTATATAGCAGAAAGGAGGTCATGAATCAACAACATACAATACAGTTATGGTTGTAAATTACGTGATTAAATATTCGTCTTGGCTCGACTTGACAGCAAATACACAGCGAATCCATATCGCATCAAATCGTGTTTTCCAGTTCTTGTGAAAAAGCCCGGTCGTTAAAGGGGGGTCTGGGGTACTTCGCCCGCCAGAAGTTTTATTGATCGTCTTATGGGGGGCCAAAGATCACCATTTTTGAGAAGGGGGGTGGCGAAATGCTATTTCGGTACTGATTCTAGCTGCAATCCACGCTAACATGGTGTGTAAGCGGATGGATATAGTGGCAGATCCAAATGTTGAGTATAAAATTGCGAAAAAGATATTGTTGCCCGATTCAAGTAGGGCCGGATGAGAATATTATGAGGTAAACATATAGGCCTACTTCTGCCTACAATCCTGCCGTTATAGGAGTTATGCGAGTAACGGAGAATATCGGCTCAATTATGAATTTTTATCAGCAGTCGTTGGTTTTTAATGCTTCGATGTAGAAGTTGTCATATTTAATTTGACGTGTAAAACATTTCAAATCTTTGCCCGGTGTATACGTAGATAGGTCTACCGCTCGCCGATCAGCAATGGTCAAACTGCGTTTACCTAAAAGCATAACAAAACATCAATACATAGTAGGCCTACATACGTTACTATTCGAAACTAGGCATAGTGGTGATTATCATGCCGCTGCGAGGTAGTGGCGTCTGCAGCGTATTGATAACCCGACATAATGCATAGCGGGTGTTCTTACAATCACAGTACTACATGTATATCGAATATCTATGTACTATGTGCGGATAATTCGTTGCGCAATGAAGAACCAATACTTGTGACGCAATAATTGGCAGAGGCGTTTGACAATCCGGCATTTCTGCTATCCAAAACCTGTTTTAAATCGCACTCTTCATTGTTCACGAATGTTCACTGTTCAGTTTATGTCATGGGCATTGCACAAATGAAAAGTAATCGTTCTTTCATAAAGAAATCGATTAGATATGTGAAGTAGTCGATTACGATTACGATTACTTCGGATTTTTTTCGAATGTAATCGATTGCGATTACGATTACTTGGAAATGCTGTAATCGTCGTAATCGATTACGATTACTAATCACGATTACCCCATGTCTGATCGTAATCGCAATCGATTACATTCATGAAGAAATCACCCCACGTCTGGTCCCAGTGTGTTACGGTATGTGCCAATCTGGTCAAATTTATAAAATTCCTGAGGCAATTCACCAAGTAAGCCGCATGAGTCGCGACTTTCAGGCTACGAATTGCATCTAATTTACCAAAATTAGAATAATTGGATATTTGTTTGTCCCATGCTAGCCACGAGAAAAGGGATGGCTTCTCGCGGAAGATTGGCAGTTTGGAATCATTTGATCACGAATTATTTGATAATATTCCTGACTTCTAACCTATATACTCTTCATAGGTAGCCTACGAATCACAACAGGTATATAGCTGAGTTATTACAGTTGTCCGTGCCAGTGAAGGATATTGACTACTTCATTAGTGTTTCATAGTAGGTATTGTTATTATCACAGTGTTCCAAACAATCAGCTGTTTCCGTAAAGTTGATTAGAAACGATGGAAAACGGTACAGCGCTGCATCGGCTTTTGTATATGTTTTGTAGTGATTCATTGATCATAATAGGATTCATCCCGAGATCGGAATTTTCAAGGGTCCCAACGGTAGGCATACAAAAATGAATGTGGGTCTATAACTCCGCTCGAATAAGCATGCAGTGTATACACACTATGTATTGCACAGCTCCGTGGTAAAACACTTTCAGAGTGGTCATTTCAAAATCAACTCCTATGAAGGACCGCACTTCCAAATTGGTAACGTCAAGTGTAATTTCCCAGGTTGTAATTTTTCGCGCAGACACAGCGAGAGCTGCTTATATTGCTTCGTATATCGGAGGACTGAGAACAAAATGCATTACATCCTGCTTTGTAATGAACTAGTTCACAAGCTGTCGGTTGTCAATGTCCGGTAGAAGAGTTTTAGTCCTACTTGGCTCAGTCGTTTATTCGGGGAATCAGAAAACCTCAGTATAACAAAAGAGGCGTCTATTTTAATATTGCTAGTGCAGAGAAAATCAAGGGATGATAATAGTTCCAATTCACGATATGATTTCAGATTAGCCTGTATGTATAGATCAGTTACACTTTCTTCCTCGCAGACTATTACTAATTTTACATAACTTAAAGATCGCGATCCCGAAACATAATGAACAAGCGATTCTCATTTCTCAAGATTCTACTCACTGGATGCGTTGGATGTCTGCTTAATTTGCACCAGAATACCGCTGGCAAGTTGCGAACCTTTTCCGACCTGTTCAAATTGTAAACGAATGTTTTATTGCGCAGAATCAGCTTCGACACAAAGTCATACACAACCATCCTCTCGCCTGTGCGATGGTAACAGCGTGGAGCACGGGAGCGATTGTGGGATGGATAACATATTTGAAGACCAGGGTGGCGATCCCGCATATTGCGTTTCCAGTTCAAGGCGACTACCTATGAGACTCGTGTGTAACGGCAAATTCAACTGCAGAGACCTCTCCGATGAATATCTTTGCGCGTTCACTTATCAGGAATCCAGCGGAAGAATGCCAATAGACGATGAACCAAACATATCCACATCATTAAACGGACCAACGGGATCAACTACCAAAACACTACGGTCAACAACGCGAAACGTGCGCTTGATCTTGCAGTTTTTCAACAAGCCAGAGAATGCATTTGATTTGATAAGAAGAGCGTGCGTGCCCGGACTGAATGACAAGGTAACGCTAACCGACGGTCGGCAAAGTCTCCCTTGTGACATGTGTAAACCGAATGAGATACTTTGCTCTTCGTCAATCGCACATTTGGACGAAGAATCGGTAAATTCATCCACCAAGTATCAAACGTGCGTGAGGCCAGCGCAGGTCTGTGATGGCGTTCAGCAATGCCGCGATGGCGACGATGAGAGGTATTGCGAAATATGGACTGTGGACATGGCGAACCGTAAACTTAGCGAGCAGAAAGTTAATCACTCTGTACTGCCACTCACGTGTGAAGTGTTAAGAGTTGGGATTAATACGGTCATCGACGCGGCAAGAATACGACACGACGAAACCGCAACCGACACAGGTCCCCTTATCAATGATTATGAGTCAGAGAGATACCGAGACAAACCACTTCCCCGTCAATTCCACGGAGTATCCCCGACTCTGATTTCATCGAAGTCCGTTCAATATTTACGCGAAAGATCCAGTAACGCTTCGCTGATTTTAACCATGATTTGCGACGGAAAATTCGACTGCCCCGGTGGGATTGATGAAATGGTATGTTCGAACCGGTTTTACTGTCAGTCGGGGTATCCTCTTTACGTGGAAACGTCTGTTATGTCCAACGGTGTCAACGACTGCATCGACGGAAGTGACGAATGGTTTATGGAGAATAACCGGAAGTGGTCTTTTGCCTCTAAGGATAGAATGGTAAAAGATTGGTACGTGGTTGCGATCATGTTGACAGTTGGGATATTAGCAATATTCGGAAACGGAATCGTAATCCTCAAATCGCTTCCTCTATTACTAAATCTATGCGACATTCATCTTGGACGTAAATTCCGGGTGCTAGTATGTCTCACTTCAATTAGGAAAGGTCGGCTGGAGGAGAATGCAAACAGTAGTAGGAAAAAAGATATGTCGCATAAATTTCAAACGAGACTTATTCCAACAGGACGGAAGAAGGGCGTTCGCATTTGGAATAGTGTGTTTATCCTCAATCTGGCGATGGCCGACCTTCTATTGGGTATTTACCTGGGGATTCTTGGGGTTGTGTCCTTGACAAATGCATCAAACTATTGGGAATATGACGTGGTGTGGAGAACGGGATTTCTATGTCAATCGCTTGGTGTTACTGTGGTTTTATCAAGTCAAGCATCAGTGCTGACCTTGGTATGCTTGACCACCCTTCGTCTTGGTACCGTTATCAAGCCGTTCGGACTGAGAATTTTGAAGAGATTGAAGATTCTGTCAGTGCTATGCATCAGTATATGGGTCGTCTCATTCGCAATAGCAGCGTTACCGATTTTACCAACCACGAAGCATTTCTACACCACGGAAGCGTGGGTACCATTCCCACATCTTCGCCCTTCTGTGATTAATCAAACTGAAGTGAACCAAATTTTGTCTCGGTCCATTGCCTTCTCCCAAAATGCTACTGAACCTATTCGCTCTGAACACGAATTGTCTTGGTATGAGTTGGAAACGTTATCACTTAGCTTATTCCCTTTGTACTCGGAATGGAGATTCTTCGGGTTTTACAGCGCACACAGTGTTTGCCTTCCGAAACTCTTTGTGTCGATAGGGGATGCAGCCTGGGAGCACACCGTCGTAGTTTTATCGCTAAACCTGGCTGCCTTTGTTTATATACTTTTGGCATACCTCATGATATATCGACTGTCGACGAAAAGTACCATTATTAAGCGGAACTGTTCTGAAGTTTATGTTACGGACAACGGAATACCAACTGAAAGCGTAAAACGATTACCTCGTTCACATGCTCGAAATCCCAATGAGACTGAGCGCAAAACACCGTCCAGGAGATATTCCATACCACGAAAAATGCAATTTCGTATTTTTGTCTTGGTTGCCACCGACTTTGTATGTTGGGTTCCTATATGTATTCTCGGCGTTATGCATTTGCTGAGCTTCGACATTTCAAATACTGCGTACGTTGTGTCCGCTGTTGGATTGCTACCTATCAACAGCGCTTTGAATCCTATGCTTTATTCCAATTGTCTGTGCATATTCCCAAAACTATTTTTTCGCCGGAAGTAAAAAATCCGTCAAGCCTCATCCTCCCAGTGTGGAAAAGACCAGAGTCACCACGCAAAAATGACTTGACTTACGTTTTAGAAATGTGAACTGACTCGTGTGAAATTTCCGAGTCAATTTCATGTTATCGAGTCATCGCTGTTGGCTGAATCGCAGTACTTGTACGTAGTTATGGGTCTACATTCTTTCCGCACGCTGGGTTGAGCTGTGGAACCAATTGTTGTGCACTTGTGCAGCCACGTTTTACTGAACCAACATTGTTTTGTCGTTAATAAATTGAACGTAAACAATGTGATTAGATCATCAGATCTGAGACGTAGACCAGCCGACTGCGGCTAGACCGCTTGTCACTTGACAAATGTACGAAGTTGCGATTCGAATGGTGTAATAGTCAGTAAACTGTACAGTACACACGAAGCGAGCAAATAATTTCCCCGAATTGCTCCAGTCCAGTTTTTCCACATGCTATAGGATCATGCTGAAAGTTAGGCTGTTGTTGTTGTTTATTTTACAAGATTATTTGGGAATGATCGCCTGACGGCCTTAAGGTACAACAATGCATACTTAAGATTCCGTTTCTTCATTGTAGGCCTACAACGATTACTACATCCCTGAATTTACCAACTATATCCCGTTTTTATGCCGTAGCATTTGGCCAAGATGCAACAATACAATGCGCTCATGCTGTATCTGTGCAAAACAGACGAAGACCTTGCAGAAGGCTACTGTGTTATGATAATTAGTATTGGCCTTATGGTTGCATTTAAAACAAACGGTGTTTTAAAGAAAGGTATGTTTGAGAAAAAATTGCGTTTTTTCAAGTTGTAAAATTATGGCATAATTGTGTAAATACTTTCCAAAAAACATCTTGTATGAGAAATTATCACCTAATATACCCGACGTATATGGATATGGGATGGTTGATATTTTCAATTGTCAATGTAAATCCACTTTGACGTCACAATTGAATATTCGTGACGTCATGGCGTAACAAAAAACATTAAAAAACATGTTTTAAATTAAGGCCTTGTTTTAAACATGTTTGTTTTAAATTGATTTTTGTTTCAATTGCAACCCTAATTGGCCTACGCAGCATATGCACTAGGATTGTTAAGATTTTAAAAATTATCAGGAGACTGCGATTTGAACTTTCGAATGCTGGTTTAGTACGTGAAATCAAACCGTAAAAGGGTGCCGTGGTGCCGGTTGATCTATTCTAAAAAAGCACAATATTTGTGCATCTTAAAGCTCCTTAAAGCTACACCCAGAACCAGAACGTGGAAATCGGCACATCTTTTACTCCGGTTGTTGGTTTGAGTTTCGAGATGACCGCGGGGTGGCGGTATTTGCTTGTAAATCACGCACTGCTTGCATGGGTACACTCGTACATCTCCCGCACACGCTATCCGGTGAATTGCATTTCCTTCCGCTTTCTGTGAAGCAGGATACTTTTTTCAATAAATTATTTGACGCAGAGATTCGGATACTATTTATTAGGGGGATAACACCTTGACTGATGATCGGACTATTACCTTAATTTTAGATCTTCATGGTTCTCGCAAACATTTTTAACTACCATAAAACTTGTTTATGGTAATCCAGTACGTTCATGGAGATCCATGTCGAAAAGCCCTGATTCAATAATGCAATGAGCACACAGTTTTCCACTTTTGGTACATCAGTCAACGACGATGTTAAACGTAGGACGTAACAACATGAAGTTCAAGCTGGTGTTCCATATAGGCCTGCGTGAACCATCTAAATTTCAATTTTCTGTCACAATAGCTTTGCTAGGTTTTTCAAATGCCGACATGCGAAATACATACAGCATTTGTTATGCCAGCATCAACAATCATTCTCACCCGACATCGCCAACGCATCATTCGGACAGCATGAAGACAAATTCGTCATATTTGGACATGTACTATCATCATCGTCATTGGTTTACAAGACACCACAAAATTGCGATACACTGAAAAGATAGGAAGGTGTCGACGCGACTTGGAGTAGCCTATGGAATCAGACACCCACCCTGGCCTAGGTGATGTCAAGAGGAGGCATGCACACTTAATGAAAAGTAGAAGAAGATAGTATAGAAAAAAGCAAGCGACAAAAATCGGGTGGCATGTTATGGTAGGCGAGATCTATAGGTCAGGTCGTGGTCCGGTATTATTGAGGATGGAGTAGTATTTATTTAGTAGTAATTGCTTGTATTTCGACGTGAATGTGGTCATGCTTGTCGACTGTCGGATGACTGGCGGGATACTGTTCCCCTCGTCAGGTCCGGCATACTTGATAGAGCGATGGTCCTTTCAGTGGATCATATGATATTTGGATGACGTGGACGTGCGTGTGTAGTACTTGTCCGCTTTGGATTCCGAGGTAAAGAAGTCATTGAAATATTGGGGCCAATGACCGCATTGGAAATGATACATAAACTTGGCGATTTCTAGTTTCCACATATCTTCTATATTTGGTACAGCGAATCTCTTCAACAGCGACTTGTTGGATGAACAACCATGACTCGAGTCAAGTTGAGTCACCAAAAATAGCGACTCGAGTATGATTCGTGTCAATACTACCCATACGGGGATGAATGCAAGAGTCAGCTACATCGTTGCTGTGCGCTTTCGATTTGAATATTCCTCCATCCTGTGCAAGCAATCACAATGTAAACTCCAAGTTTAACACCATCTAATCCAGGGGTGGGCAAACTTTTGAGCTCGCGGGCCGCATTCAACATCTAAATCCATTCGCGGGCCGCAGTTTATAAAATTGGGATTATAAACCAAAACGCAATATTGGTATTGGATAATATAGTGAGGACATGGAGATAATATATGAGCTTATTTAAAACAAACCAAACAATGCTTTGATGATATCGTACTCGCGTCAGAAACATAGTGGCGAGATTTCATCGGCTGGTCGACCTCAATTACCAATTTGTCAAAACTATAGAGCTGAAAGTCGGTTGTCCCGATTCTTAGAACCGGATTGAAATTTAAATCTGTGAGCAGCGATCTGATGCTGACAGCATCATAATCATGCTAGCCTCAAACACACTTCTACTATGTGTAGATAAAATATAAATACACCAATTCTACGCATACCGAGGACGAATCTGCCTAAGACACGCGCGAATCATTTTTTATAAGCACATCACTGAGATAATTAAAGCTGGGGTGGCCATTCTGAAATCACACTCGTGATCCGAATTATGTCAATCTCGTTTAGGATTTCTGTGATGTTTAGCAGTTGAAACCTTTCAAACTACGTGGGCCTTGAGAACGGGCTGTCGCGCCAGAAATTAAACATAAAACTTTTTATAGGAAGTATTTACCTTAGAACAGTGGTTCCCCAACTTTTTAAGTCATACGCCCTACCCCTTTATGATGATGAAACGCAACCAGGATGATAGCAGACCTAACGGTTAATCTGCTGGCATCGAAGGTGACGACTGTTGATGAGAGATTTTTAACTATGAAATTGAGAGTCAATACAGAGCAATAATTATGTAGTGAGTCACAATCGCGCGGAGCGCGAAATTTGTTTTCAGTTGAGCTCAGCTTCGCGCCCCCTTCAGATGCCTTCACACCCGCACGGGGGGCGTGCACCCCAGTTTGGGAACCATTGTCTTAAAATTATCATGGTGAAATATACTAAGAAAAAGTTTTTTTGACTCTCGCGGGCCGGACAGAACGGTGTTGCGGGCCGCATGCGGCCTGCGGGCCGTAGTTTGCCCATTCCTGATCTAATCGCACCAATGCGTAGGAATTCATACTAACCCGAAGCTGTGGAGTGGGAGTTTCGTTAAATTCTCTCTTGATGGAGTTGAAGTCACCTAAATTTTGTAGTACTCCTTGAAGTCCGGAAACAGATATTGAGTTTTATAGTAAATATACCTATAATTGGATTTGCGTCCCAATCGAGTCATATCGCTTAGTCAACAATAATTCGAAAGGATATTCAACAGGAAGCGAGAATCCAATGAAGCGTCCTACCTGTATTTCCAAAGTCTCCGCACTCAATTATTCTCGACATGTTTTGATTAACGTACATCACCATGATAATTCATGACAGTGACCACGCAATAGTATGGATGCCCACAAAAACGGATATACGGTCCCTATATCAGGGTGTTCGATATAATTGGGGTTAAGCGCCTTGATATACTACCACTCACTCACTACCACTCGAAGCAATATTGAGATTGAAGATGCCAAATATGTTGAATTTCAAGTAAGTCGCTAATCGGATTGCGAACTTACACCATATCGACCTATAATGTCGACGTATAATGAATATATTGCCTGAAGCATCATCAGTGACGTTTTAAATTGCAAATGAGCGCCATATAGAGGAACTTGCGACTTCCGTCTTTATAAATTTAATACCTACAGATCCATCGCTAGAGCCTTGATATTCTTTCGGGGCGCTTTGTTTGCAATCATGTGAAGGCGTAATTATATACAGGTAGGTAGGCAACATTGTATAAGCGCGAGGAGCATGATTCGTCTGCAACCGTATTTTGTACAATTTTGTGGCAGTCGGGTGGGATAGGGATTCTATTTCAGAATTTGTTTCGGATAATTCCGGGCTAGTTGCAAAAGCAGTGAGCGAATCGGTTTTTCTTCTCGCTGTTATATAACACAGAGTAGATACTGCTCTTTTTTCGTTTGATTTGATTGACCAAGGGAAAGAATTTTACGTGGTAATCTGGGTATTCAAATATGAATTCATGGCGATACCAGAATGGCCAAAAATAAAATCTCATAACGTAAACAATAAGCTATTTTTGGTCTTTTTGGCATATGACATAATATTCATGCCTTATGGCTCTGGCCCATGTAGTAGTGGGGATGACCCTGTTTTCAATGGGCCAAAAACATACAGCAGTGGTTTCTAACCAGGAGTTAAACCGGGGGTTGGTTTCCTTTATGCTTGTAGCCTCGAATGTGTTGACCTTTTTTTTTAGATATCAGCCCAACAAAGTTAAGGGTAGGACACGGAATATTTGCAAATCGGAAATTGGGCTGTAAATATTTAAAAAAATGGTTTGGAACCAATGGATAGACAGTAAGTCTGATATGCTTTGATTGAACGTGAATTATTTCAGACTATCGTTATTTATGTATGGCAGGAATTCCCGAACACCCAGCGGTACGCCAGAGAAATTTTAGGAATACTCGAACAACTTCATTTTTGCGGCATTGTGACAAATATCTGCAACAGCGGTTTTTACGTTAGTGAGAAAAGCGAAAAAGAGGTGTATGTTTACTAAAGGTATGTAGCGTTTAGGGCTTATACCACTATTGAACAAACTATCTCGACGGCCGCATTCAACCTCTGAATCCAATCGCGGGTCGCTGGTCGCACTAAAGGAAAACTGGGATTGAACGCAATATTTTATTTAAAAATAAAGTGACCGTAGACATGTAAACAATATATATATATATATTTGAAACGAATCAAATATTTATTAATGGTAGCGCACGCCGTCGGAATATTAGCATTAGCTATATTGGGCCTATGTAACTTGGTCTTCAATATCTGAAGGTCTGTGCCGATTGTCGGAAAAATATGGAAATTTCCATCCATGAGCAGCGATCTGTTGATAAATCTGCTACTACTGCTGTCTTCAGCAAATGTTTTACTGTGCTAATGTGCTACCTGCCGGTCCGAGGTCAGGCTATTGCCCCAGCAATGGAATGAAAACAATCCTACAGTTAATAATATCACGGTGAAACTTTTTAAAATCAAATTTAATCAACTCGAAGCTGTATCAACATAATTACTACGCATCTTATCAATATTTCTCTAATTTGTCTTGAGGCCTTCACAGGCCGCACAAATTATTGTCGAGCGACGCATGCGGCCGGCTTATACCAACATGTTTTTCGATTGCTCCACTTACAGTTCGGAGAAAGGTTTTCCAAGCATTCCATGATGAAATGCCATATTTTCGGTTGAACGCAATTGACCAATGTGTCTTTACAAAACAATTCCAAAAATAGGTTTTCTCGTTGAGAAGCGCCAAGCTGCATGGGCTGTGGCATAAATGTACGGAAATAAGTTTGAAAGCGAAAATATGCCTACGTAGAGTCTGTGTTTTTCTTTAGTTGTACGTTATTCATGCAGATAAATGGAAATACTTTAAGGGCATCTGATGTTGGCTAGTTGAACCTATTTCCATCGACATTTAGCTAACCGACACATAAAAAAGAAAGAAATATTTCCGTCCGAAATGCATTAAACTGTGCGAAAATCATCTGACCGAATCACCAAACGTTGTAAACTCCACCGGAGTGTGGCATATTCATGATAGGGCCAAGTCCGTCTTAGCTTGTTCCGGTCATTATTTGATTGCCAATGGATACCAGTCCTGCAACCCGTCTGCATCAAAGTCGCGAAATTGGCGGGTCGCTCGAGCAATCCTGACAGTTGGTCCATCTACAATGACCTTGAATTCCGAATACTAATATTTTTAATTGATAAATGATTACGAAAAAAATGATTCCGAGAGCTCGGAGTTCGGTTGGAGTTATAGTTATGGGATAATCTTTCATTCGAATTCGATGTCCGATAACAAAACATCGGCAGCGATCTGAGTAGCGAAGATTGTTCACATAACTTCAACCGGAAGTATAATCACCGCAGAGCATGTCAGCAAAATCACAATTGCAATTTTAAAATCTCTCATCGATCCGTTTGCAATCAACATATTCGCCCCACGACACATTATATAGTAGTATAGCTCTAATTCGCTAATTTGATAATTTAATTTGATAATCGCATAACGAAATGCTCCCGTTTCATGTATATACTTGTCACCACAGTTGGTATTTGCGCCATGAGCCGATCATTATGCTCGGTTCGACTCAAATACCGAAAATCTTCACAAAATGATATAAACATCTTCTTGGAGGCCAATGTACATTTGAATAGTATATTCATGACGAAATGAACCAAAATATTTTCGGCTGACACTCGTCAGGGGTAATCGTCAGCAATTAGTCGAGAATTCAAAAGAACATAGTATATCAACAATCGTATCACAAAATATGACGATATAAATAAGGATTACTATTCATCGACGACGTATCAGTCACAAACAACGTGCCTGGGGCCAGAGACATTGAATTCAACTTGAATGTCTTCAACAAAGCAGCGATCGTTCGCGTACTTCATATGTCTTCCGATAATTTTGAATATACCGCCCCCGGCCGCGGCGTATCGATTGACGAAGGACGACGCATCTTTTCGGGTATCCCCTAGTTTTGGTAATCGAATAGTAAACAAACCACACCGTCTGAAGGTGCCGCTATAGCGACGCTTAATTGCCTGCGAACGAAATCGAAATTTCAGATAAATTCCATTGACGTTAATGCTACTACTTGATAGTGACGATACTGCTACGCATAACCTGACCAATTCGTATAGTACTCGAGCGTCCGACCGCCAAGACAGTCACTGCATTCCGACGTCGAAGAATAGTGTAAAGTTACCACATAATTGATAGTTCGTTTATCACCGTTAGTTTATCATTATTAGGAAGTAGGGCCTAAAACTGTGAAGCGAGTGAGGAAAATTCGTTATGAATGTGGGTGAAGCAGTACTGTTAAAAGTGGGTTGAACATGACATGAACTAGAAAATGAACACGAAACACAACACCTTGAACGACTAACGACAAAAATCAAATACCTAATAGTTTTTCGCGGGGTTTGAACAAATTACTGCTGCCTGCTTTCTTATTAAGCCTATGCATATATAACGGATTTCAGAGGCTCTGTTCTCCAACACATTTACTTGCCAACTACATAATTCTCAAAAATAAGATGATTGGCCTATGAAATTCGGTTATAGACCGCCACCTAGGATTGCATTTAAAACAAACGGTGTTTTAAAACACTTTGTATTTGAAAAAAATTGTTTTTTTAAGTTGTAAGTTTATGCCGTAATTGTGTAAATACTTTACAAAAAACATGTTGTATGAGCCTACGGACAATTGCCACCCAATGTAGCCGACGTATATCGATATGGGATGCATGGTTGGAACCCTCAAAATAGTCGGTTCAACAGCAATATTACATACATTTCGTCAAAGGAGCTATTTTTACCCTATATTTTCAATTGTCAATGTCAGTTCACTATGGCGTCACAATTGAATATCCGTGAGATCATGGATTAAAAGAATATAAAAAACAATGAAAAACATATTTAAATCAGGGCCTTATTTTAAACATGTTTGTTTTAAATTGATTTTTGTTTTAAATGCAACCCCACCGCCACCACAGGGACTCTAACGACGATGTAAGTTGGGATCTTTCAATGCTCTATTTTCCTTAGTCGTGGTGCAGCGTTGGTTCTGAGTATGACTTCAACGTTCAATTCAACTGTATTCGCAGTCGTTGGAATTAGATTCGTTGTTATTGAATGACCTTGCGGGTTGTAACTTCTAAATTGCGTGCAGCGGTTTCGCATTATCGTTTTTGTCCCTGTGAATAACAATCGTTTGATTCATTTCTCCCAAAAAAACTGTAAACTGAGTGTGGAAATTTTAGCCATCTCTGAATTTTGTTACTAATGTCTCCGACAAGTTCCCAATGGTGACAAGAATGGAAACGCAACACTGTGATCGGATGGTTATTTAAGGTGGCCCATGAACATTGAACATGGTCGAAATTTGCTGGCTTGGAGATCATTAAGATGAAAGTATATCTCAACTTTTACTGGAAAAGATCTGGAAAATGGATAGACCCAAATATTTTCTCATTTACTCAAAATTTCTTCGCGGGCAGGATGAAATCGTGTGGCGGCTGTTCTAAACTGTAATATTGCATTTCAGGATAATGCGAGTATTCTGATAATCCAAATAACTCTGTACCATGACAAGCCGATTCTTCGTCACCGACATTTTCCTCCTCCAGTTCGCATTTTTCAGTCTTCAGCAGTCAGCGGTAGGCATTGTGCATGATATAGTGAAAATCACAATCCTAACAACACTACGTTAATCGTTACAGTGTCAAAACCAATGAGCCGCGTAGGAATACCGCCGACTCCCGTTAGCGAAAACAACAACCAAACGTCCAGATGGCAGTCTCGTGATGATGACAGAGATATCACGATTAACGGTGCTGGCGCCGCGTATTGTATCTCAACTCTAAAGCCTATTACGAAAACGCACGGATGCGATGGAACATTCAATTGTCGCGATCTATCCGACGAATACCTATGCACGATGACACATCCAGAAATGAATATCTGGGGTACCATGGTTATGAACTCGAGACCCCGTTCTCTGCCCCAAAACATGACTTTTCCTGAAAGGGATAGACATCGTACAGCGCAGAGCTTACGGGATATATTGTCACACTCGCAAACTCCGGAAAGCGCATTAGATTTCCTATACAGAGCTTGCATACCAGGGATAAACAACGAGGTGTTGCGGGAAGATGGTACAATGGCATCACCTTGCGATTTTTGCAAACATAAAGAAATTTTATGCTCAACATCCCTCTCAAGTCAGGATGACGGGGTCGCTAATGATCAATTTAACAAACATAAAATGTGCGTGAGCTCGCTTGAGGTTTGCGACCGTGTTCAGCAATGCCCAGGGGGCGAGGACGAGATGTACTGCGAAATAGGCATGAAGGATGGACATCGCAGTCGTGCAGAAATATCCAAGAAGTACAAGTCCGATAACGGTAGCAAAGTTGTAGCGACATGCGAATCTTTAAGAATTGGGATCCAATCATTTCTCGAGACCGTCAAGTCAAAGGCACTTCATCACAGCACTGGAGGAACCATGAACCAGCGATCGATCGATCTCGAATATAAGCGACACCGAATTGAACATTGGCCGGGTGAGGTACACCATATTTTGCCGCCCCTCTTCTCATCGAAATCAATTCTCCTCTTGGACACCCAATCTAGCAATCAATCCCTAACCATGTCCAGTTTATGCGACCACATAATCGACTGCCCCGGTGGCATTGACGAGATGGTGTGCCCGCGGAGGTTTTATTGTCAATCTGGCTGTCCACTCTACGTGAATTCGTCTGTAACATCGGACGGTGTCAGCGATTGCGAAGACGGTAGTGACGAATGGTTCGAGATGAGACAGCGGAAATGGGCTTTCGCGTCCAAGGACAGAATGGTGAAAGATTGGTACGTTCTGGCGTTTATGTGGCTGGTCGGAGTATTCGCGGTTATCGGAAACTCGATGGTCATCGTCAAAACGCTGCAGTCGTTGTTATCGCTCCATCACATTCACCCCTGCACTAAGTTAAGGACTCTGGCTATGTCTCTAAGATTATCAAATAGACCACGATTAGCCACATGTTAGGGGCGCTTCAAGGTTCAAGATATCTCACGCAAAGTTAAGACTAGAAGCGTACCGGATGGGCGGACAAAGTCGATTCGTATTTGGCACAACGTGTTCATTTTGAGGAGTTATTCGCCGAATTGCTTCCCTCGTATTCGCGTTGGAAGTACTTTGGCTTTTACAGTACGCATAGCGTTTGCCTGCCAAAGCTTTTCGTTTCGGTTGGAAACGCAACATGGAAGCACGCGGCCGCGTTTCTATCGCTGAATCTGACCGCTTTCGTGTACATTCTCGTGACTTATCTCATCATATACAGATGGTCGAAAATAAGCAGGATTATTCAACGCAACCATGCTGAGAGGTGTCCCGAAAGTGTCACCGAAACACCCGCTCATAAAAACAAAATACTTCCCTCTATCGGTTGGCAGAAGCTTCGAAAATTGCGGAAAGACACTCGCTTCGCGAAAAGCGAAACCTTGAACGTCAGTAACACCAGTATACAAAAACGTAACGAAATGCAAAAGATGCGGGTCCGCATCTTTTTCCTGGTATCCACCGATTTCATATGCTGGGTTCCGATATGCGTACTTGGGTTCATGCATCTGTTCGGGTTTGATATATCGGACACCGCGTACATTGTGTCGGCCGTCGGCCTTCTCCCGATTAACAGCGCTCTGAATCCGATTCTTTATTCGAACTGTTTGTGCGTGTTTCCTAAAATGTTTCGTTGTCGGAAGTGAATTCTAGAGGTCGACAGTAACCAAGCACTTGTACCTTTTCGAAGTAGGTGTTGCTTACTCTCACTATACTTGTTGCTGTTGTTTCGTTATTCCTGGTGTTTTTCGACTGCAATCTTCATTTACAACATACCGGTATTCCGTGTCTGCCCACTTTGAAGCATGGCCCACCTCTACTGAACTTTCAAGACACCGCTTCCGTGAATTGGAGGGCGAAGAAGAGTCTTGAACTACTTAACGAATTGGTTATGACTAGGGCGATTTTTTGACATGTCGAAATGAGTAAAAATTTTGTCAAATTTGTAGCGTTAGGTCAAAAAATTGTCAAAATTGTTTGCAAAGTCTAAAAAATTTGACCCCTGCATTTTGTTTGTATCGTAGATTTTGCACAGTCGATGAACTTGGCATTTGATAGTTTACAGCTTGTGGCCTACTTTAAAGGCCTACCGTTGTAGATGGCCCATTGTCTGCTCACTGAGAATCATGAACGGTCAAATGAAACAACTAGGTTGACATGGTGTTATAGTCAACGTACCGTAATATCCTAACTGAAGCAAGACTGTTTGGACATTGCATAGTTCTTATATCAAGAAGCGCATGATGAAAAATTGAGACGTAGACAACATTGTCAAAATGAAGCACAACTTCGGTATTTTTAGCCAACAGCTGCTGCTGTTGAACGTTCTTTATCCATTTTTGGCAAGCTACTTAGTAAGGACAGATAATTTTTAGCAGAGAATGTAGGAAAATATCTTTCGTTGTACTACAACAGATTTTAATTATTTCCACCATAATCCGTGTTGCCAACTCCGGATGGAAGAAAATCGCTAAAACTGGTGTCAAAAATCGCTAGATGTCGCTAAATATTGATAAAAAAGCGCTAAAAAATAGCGCTAAATCTACATTAATTGCTAAAGGTGTTAAATTTAACCATTATTTCAATACATTCTTCTAAGCTATATTTCTCTCGTCTGAGGCCAAACTCACTTACCATATTTCTAGTTCATAATCCGTAATAGTCATCTCTAAGCGGGACAAAACGTGCAGAGCATTTTGATAAAGCAGATCGCTTTGCGCAATGATCGCTATACGTGACTACTGACCAGGTTTGCAGGCATAACCGCTCACTATATATGCGCGTGCCTTGCTCGATGCGTCCGTAAATACGTGATGCGATGTACCGCGGAAATGCGCTTGACTTCTTCTCTAAACTGTGTTGGAGTACTTGAACACGACATGCGACTTGACACACGTGTACACGACATTGGACTTGACCCGACACAACGCGACTTGAACCGGGTTTGCCAGCCACTATAAGTAGAAACATTAGGAAAATAATCTGAGGACCAACCCGGGGTATGAATTGTAATTAATCTGGTCTTAAACAAAAGCCAGTGTCACACTGATTCCGACAATACGAACAAAATTCTTGTCAAGACAATGGAACGACCTCAAAACAGCCCCCAAAGTCTGAAAATCGGCATTGATCAGAACAATCGCTGGATTAAATTGGTCATTGTTATGTTCATTGTGTTGCGGCGGTGCCATTGTTGGAGCAATGCCGGTTTTCAAACTTTGAGGGCTGTTTCGGGGTGCATGGTTCCATTGTCCGGACGAGATTTTATTTTGTATTTTCGAAATCACTGCGACAACTATCTTTCGATCATGGCCAATTATATTAAATTTCAGCGCTCAGGTCGCCAGATGTACTCAGCAAGAAGAGACACTGTTTACCCATGCGTAACCGCCAGGAGTTGCGTATCTCTACTATCCAAAGTCACTCAACTATGACAAATCGTCCAAACGTATTTTCATGGAGCGAGAAATGTTGCACAACTTGATGTTATGCTAGCCAAAACTGATCTTTATTGGTTATTTTCGGTAAAAAAGCGCTAAATAATCGCTAAATACTTTTTCAAAAATCGCTAGATTTATGGCTAGGCGCTAGATCCATATTTTTTGGCGCTAAACCGGATGAAAAATCGCTAGATCTAGCGCGAAAATCGCTAAATTGGCAACACTGACCATAATAAGTTTTTTTTTAGGTTAACATAATTCAAATACGTACTTTGAATTCGCCACTTCCACATCTAGTCTACTGGCCGTTACCATTGCTTCAACATAGGATCTATGACGACTTTGACTGCCTCTGCTCAATTTATCTTTGACATGCATCGATAGTTGCTCGACGAGGGGTGGGCAATTATTTTCCCCGCGGGCAAAATGTAAACCCGAAAATACGTAGCGAGCCAAGACAAAAGAGACTATATTCTGCGACATACAGCTTTATTTTTAAATCTAATGCAAAATTTGTTAACACATGCTTCTGAGTGGACTGAACGTGTTAGTGGCTTGGTAAAACAGCCTTACTGTTTTGCTAGATTCGCTGGAAGCTCTTTCACAGCGATCGAGTGCACGTGTTTCACAGCATGATTTTTTCTCATAATGCCGACTCAATTATATTCCTCAAACACGAAGAACTGCTTGGTGCTCATCATAAACTTAAAGAACGCTTCTCGGCTGACTTATTCAGTGCTCAAAATGTTGTTGAAATGTCGGCCATTCAGCCGCATGTTTTATTGCTTGACATAACATCGTTTGTAAGTGAGGATGACCGCGAATCACATGCATTGATTGAATTAATTTATGAATTAGGATCTGGAAAGGTAGCCTATAACGTAACAGTTTGAAGCGCAGACCTTGTAAATCTTAATGTAACAATTTCGTAACTAGCAAGATTTGACCTTGAATATTCATTTATAACTTTATTTGTTACGGCATACTATATCTGCTTTATTTTGAAGCTGAATACGACACACAATGTAGGTATCGGTTACGTTATCACGTTACATATACAAACTACAGACTTCAAAGTAAACGCATGTCTGGTTCAGTTTGTACAGACGATGGATTTAGTCAACGCATTAACATTATAAAGTACATTTTATAATCTAAATTCCTAGGAACTTTAGCGGCTAGTCTGAATCGAGTCGAGGGCCTCACATTGCCTAGGTGTGGTATATGTACTGTCGCTGCGATTTCGAAAATATAAGTTTAAATATGATCAGGCACTGATCCACCTAGAATCCGCCCTCCAAGTCTGAAATATCGGCATTGTCCGAACAATCGGAGCGCCGCAACGGGTCCTTTTTATGGTCATTGTTTTGCGGTTGTCATATTGCTCTGAACAATGCACATTTCAGATGTCAGAGCCTGACCACATTTTAATATATATTTTTGGAATAAGTGCAACAGTAGATTTCGATCAAGACCAGATTCAGTATATTCTGCGTACTATAAGAAAACTTTTGGATTGCCAGAAATCCTACTGTCGCTAACGCAGAACAATTCTGATTCCAGCCTCAGCGAAGCGGAACGAAGCCGTAAAATCGGTCATTGCCATTTCGTATTACATTCTCTAGTTACTATAGGGCAGGGCCGGCCAACCCGTGACCCGCGGGCCACATGGGGCCCGCGAGAAGGTTTTGAGTGGCCCGCGAGGTAATTTCCGAAATTTCTAATATCATCAAAAGTGGATTGCACAGATCGTGAACTTGCAAGACCAACCAAAAATTTGATTAGTCTGGCCGCAACACTTGAGATGTGATGACTAAAATATCAGTTTCGACTCATTGACAGATCCATCAACCATTCATATATTGGTATATCTTCGTACACTACAATAAAGCAGAATAATTTGCGATAGATTTATCAAAGATACAAATTTTCTACAAGCTTAGCGCAATATGTTGTCACTCGATTTCTTGTTCTTAATATTGTTGCCCTTTTGTGAAAATTGAAGAACAGCCAATGTATCAGATTGAGTCTAACTATATTAGCGATTACGAGACAAAGTGTCGTTCAACATATGCGACCTTGCGTTTGCGCTCGCAATGAGACCGTCAACTATGAATCCTAGGCACGAAATGATTGACGCATGTTGGTCGCAGCTTTCGATATCAATATGTCCATGCGCCGAATAGCCCAGTCCTCGCAAACTTAGCCCAGCGATATACAGCAGGCCCGCAATATAGTCAAGTGACAATATTATTGACCTATGAACTTCAAAAAATGTTCGCGCTTCGCGCGGATAGTGGCCCGCGCAAAAGTTCGTCAATCGAATGTGGCCCTTTGGCTGAAAAGGTTGGCCAGCCCTGCTATAGGGATATACCATTCCTTCACAGAGGCGAATACAGATAAATTTCATTTCTGTAAATTCCAAGTATTCAAAAATATGGGGTTCTGCATTTACTGCATTTTCTGCATTTTCCCCTCCTCTACCCTGCCTGAGTATTAACCGCGCAAGCAGAAGCTTTTCAGAGACGCCAATCTCGGAAAAATCTTATGATAACATCAAACCAATTTGTAGAATACAAACATCGGCACATTTCCATGATCAAGCCTTATCGTCGCAACCACTTTTCTGCATCCATAGTTTATCGGATTTAGTACCCAGCACAGTGACTTAGAACATAAACAAACTAACCACAGGAGATTGCGCGAAGCGCGAAAAAGTGGTAACGAGAAATTCAGCAAATATCACATGCTTATCAACAGATCGCTCGGGTGCAGTCGCGACCCTGACTTATACCCATGGCGCCATGTTTGGTCGCGACCTATACTTTAAGAACCCCTAGTGCAGGGGTGGGCGAACTTCTGAGCTCGCGGGCCGCATTTAACATCTGAATCCGTTCGCGGGCCGCACTATATAAATTGGGATTATAGACCAAAATGCAATCCTGGTATTTGATTATATAGTGAGGACATATGGAGATACGCGAGACACGGGTCAGAAAGACAATGAGATGAAAGTATGAGAGATGAAAGTCGGTTGTCCCGATTCTTAGAACAGGATTGAAATTTAGATCTGTGAGCAGCGATCTGTTCATAAGGACTGGTTACATGTTCGACTCGACCAGGCGTTCAAGTCGTCTCCGGTAACGTCACGCCTCATCTCCGAGCTGACTCGTAAATTGCCCTGTTTACATGATCCTTCCGGAAGCTGTATCGTGGGCGACCGCTTCACCCCTTACATATATATATATATTCGTAGTAAGTCTGGTGGACAAAGGTACAACGACAATGTGTGTTTGGTCGTCCTCTGAAACGTTTCTTATCCTCGTAATTAACGAGAATGATGAGATACTCATAATATCGGTATTTGTAGAGGAAAATAATCTTGTTCATATCATGATTGTAGAGAAAAACAACAAGTAGCCTATAAGTTATCAGCTAGCTTTTTCGGCGTCAACGAAGATTGGCCGTGGAGTAGGCGGGAGTAAAGACTGTTTTGATATTTCCATCACTTGTCGATGTGATTAAAATAAGGTCATTACCACTCAAGTGACCCACTTGCAAACCCCATGTTCTAAAACACAGTTTGTTTTGTCTACGCCAAAAAATTATTCCGTGAGCGTTGAATTTTCATTACGAAAATAGAATCGCAATGGAGCTTTGTAACGGTCGGTTTCAGTTATCATTATGAAAGAATCTGGCATTGTCATGCTTACAGTTGCGGAGCATTCCAACGCCCTGCGGATTATCCTACGTAAGAACGGGTCGGTTATCCGATCCGCGTAAGCGTTATCTTAAACCAGACCGGAAGTCGGCTGCGGTACAAGTCAGTAGCTATACGGAATCATATTAGAGAGTGTCGGCCTAGTATAAATGACGAAGCAACATTGCAAGATTCAGTATGCAATCACCTTTGTAATCGGAAAATACCATGATTAGGACAAACAACAACAAATGGCCGCGTGAGCTACTCGAAACGGTGGTACCGAGTTCGCCGTCCGAAATAACGACAGCGATCCGCGTAGGGTAGCTTATTCGAGTATAACTTCAAGCACATCAGTTATATTGCGATAGCAATATTCAAATCTTTCATTTTGTCATTTATCCATTTGAATTCGACTTGGTATTCCGAGTGCACAGTGTAGAAAAGGCTCGAATTGGATAGTCTGTCAATTGCCGCACCGATAGCAAATCCGTCTACTACTGATCTCGCCTGATTCCCTTCAGTCAATGGCCACTGCCGAGTTATCAGGAATTATATTGGTCACGTGCAAGATTCTAACCAAGTAACAAAGTCCCGAGTCACAAATCAAACTTACTTTTATAATTATGACTCGAGAGTCAAATTGAGTCATTTCAAATCACCACCGAGTCAAGTCCGAATACAAGTCAACGAGAAAATGATCTAGTCTGAGTCACAGTGTTAAGACTCAAGTCCGAGACCACGTCATAGTGTCAATATTCTTATCGAGTTCAAGTCAGGCTCAACTCACTATTTTTAAAACTGTTGGGTGATATCTAACGCCTTGCATTCATAATATACCCATTTCAGTCATTCTGAGCACAGTGTCTTCACCTTGTTTCCAAATATTGGTCGTGATACACGAGACTTCAATCAATTCATATATATTAGAATATCCAGAGTGAAATGACTCGGTCGAGTCATGGGCAATGACTGGAGTACAAGTCGGTTCTATGCAGAAAATGACTCGTAGACTCAACAAAAATTTGCGACTCGTGTCGAATCATGACTCCTTTAAATCCCAGTTAAGAACGTCTGGTAATGATATACAGCGTGTGATATGGATTTTTTCCACGGATTCCGATGTACATTTGCCATGCCTACCTAAACTCGAACATGCGTACCGCGCCTAAAGGACTCCTCATGAACGCTTGCATTTCTATGCTATAGCTGATTAGGAACAAACCTTATAAACTGAAATGTCGCATTACAGGATAATACGAGTTGTTCTGATATAATCGAAATAACTCCGTGATGACTCGCTGACTCTTACCTGTCCAAACCAAGATCTAATCCAGTGTTCCCCAACCTTTTTTCCATTCATCAACCCTTATCAAGCTTGACACATAACCCCCCCCCCCATATTTACGGATTCGAAAAAGAGGACCTATAGACGGGAAGTGCATTTAACTAACTTTGATCGCTGGTGGGTTTACTAAAAATTGGCCATAGATTCCATAAAACCGGTTTACGGGACTATTTTTGGTTAATAAAACCGTTTTTAGTCAACTCTGGCGTCATATGCAAAATAAACCGTCTTCTCGTGGATCTTTGGCGGTGGTAAATAAATATATCTCATTGGACCTTCTAACATTTTCGCAACTTTATCGACCCATTGTTCATTAAAATCGCCCACGTTGAGAACCACTGATCGAACACGTAACCCTAACCTGAATGTATTGATGCAGATCAACATACTATCGAATTCAACACAATTCTAGCTCATATTTATTGAAACATTTATTTTTGAATTTATGTGTACAATATCGATGCATTGCTTTCATATTAACAAATACAGGTATTGCATTTCTAATGCCAAATTTACCAAGTGCCTAAATAATTGTAAACCAGTGAGAATTGCATTCTTAACAACACTGTCGATCGATCGTTACAGAGTCGAGGCCAATGAACCTAGTCGGAATATTGGCGGTGCCGATTTACAAAAACAGTCAAACGTTCAAATGCCACCGAGCGAGGATGAGGAAGCCACCACGAATGAAGTGGCTGACGCAGTGTATTGCATCTCGCGTCAGACCCCCATACCGAAAAGTCAGTTATACGATGGGACATTCAATTGTCGCGACCTAATAGACGAATACCTATGCGCGATGACTAATCCAGAAATGGATACCTGGAGGTACGAGAACGTGGACTCGCAGCCCCTCTCCCTGCCCTCGAACGTCACTTTTCTTGAATGGTAGAAACGCAGCAAAGCGGAGAGCGTGCGAGAAATCTTACAAAGCCCGAAGAACGCTTTAGATTTTTCAGCAGAGCTTGCAAATCGGGAATAAACAACGAGCTGTTGCTGGAGGATGGCACAACTGCATCGCCGTGCGATGTGTGCCAGCGCGAAAAATTCCTTTGCTCCACATCAGGGTCACCAACACGCGGCACGCGACCTGATTTGAGATTTCGGAAGAATACTTATAGTAAAGCATTTTAAAATGTTGAAATTGATTTCAGTTTAAACTGTTATTGTTGTTCAAAGTAAGCTTTCACTAGTCCTCACTTGCTGATATGGCTTCGTCGATCATTCCATGGAGGAAAAATTTGTTGACATGAATGGCCATATTGCCTTGACGTGCAATGGCCCGCACCACTGCCAGGACCGAGACGCTTAGAAAACGACTTCGGGCTCGCCAAAAGACTAAGCTTTACGAAGAGATAGCTTTCCACCAAGTAGCCTACCGTGTCTACAGTTAATCCCATTATCGATTCTGTAGTTCAGGGGTGGCCAATCTGCGGCAGTAGAAGGACAATTATGCGGCTGTCGACACTTAATTCGATTAGGGTGTGTTGGCAGCCGTCAATATGCAAATTGAATTTACGAATTGACTCTCAAATTAATGAGAGGCTTGAATTATTCTTGAAATTTTCTTAGCTCTATGCGCGGTTCAATGCGAGTTGATATTCAATTTAAATATAGTAGCGTGCTTTGTAATCTGAGCCCCACAGTAGGCCTGCAGATGCGAACAACAGAGGAAAATTATGCGCCCCGTAAATAAACAACTATTTCTAATCGTGTTCTCATCACGAAGGAAATTTGTTTCTGCTCGGCCTACGTTTGGGCGAATCCAATATTGTTCTCGAAACGCTGGTGTAACCGGTGCGACCAATCATTCAACGATCGTGCGTTTTACTGAGCTTCCATTGTTCTCTCACAGACAAATTGACAGCAAACGAAGTGATCGAGGCTTACAGCTTACGTTGTCTTAAACTAGTTTAGTAAAGTAATTTAATAGCAAAATGTCTATTTATGTTCTCTGTTCTTAGCTTAACCAAACCTCTTGTTTTATTGAAATTGAATTCGAATATACTTTATATATTCCTCAACCATTGGCACAGGCTCGAATTGTATCATATCAATTTGTAAATGTGTAATGTATTGCATATAATCAATTCGTTTCTCTTTTCTCTCTTTTGACTGGTAACTATAAACTGAGGCCATGCAATTACTTGCTTTGTTTAGCAGTTCTACGTATATGTGAGCGATACAGCGCCTTCTTGCGTGTATATTTAACTCTACATTCGTTCACCGGCTCTGAATCAATGACCACTCAATCAGTATTTCAGACAGTTAGCAAAATGCAATGACTTAATCACGCCACATACTTTTAAAAGGCAACTTGACTTGAATTGTGACTTGACTCGTGACTTGACTTGACTTGACTCGACTTGACTTGAGCCACCTCCTAATATAAAGTGATTTGACTTAACTCGAGTGACCTTTGAAAATCGATTGACTTGACTTGACTCCAGTCAAAATGACTCGAAATGACTCGTTACTCGAAGGTAATGACTTGATCCCAACACTGTCAAGGATGTGTGCTACATGTTTCCAATAATGCAGTGGTTTATTATATTTTATGAGCGTACTTTTAGATCGTCCCTTCCTTGTTAAAACACTCTCATCATGCTAGCTCATGTTATTTTTCAAAAAATGTTTCGAACTATGTATTGTATCCCGCAGCGCACAGCATGTCGAAATCGGAAAAAGGGGCACTGTACCACTTTTGAGGCAGTTAAGATGCTTTGAATCTTTTGTCCAAAATCATGAACTAAATATACTTCTATTTGCGAGCTACAAAATTAAATAATCAGAAGTTTTCTTCATCGTATCATCAAGCATGATACTGTTTAATGTTGTGACCCACAACCATCACGAACGGTGTATAATGTGGGTCGCTTTGTTCGGAAGAGGCTACACTCATGCTAAGTTTAATAACTGGCTACAATACCACGTTCACTGTGAGCAAAGATATCTACCACATTCTCAGTTGATTTACCAGTCACACAAAGCAATGAGACAGAACCCAATACAATTTATTCCTCGTATTGCCAATCGCAAAGATGAATTGGAGATGTTTACATCGGGCTGGCAGATGCTATGAGCCCATTATCGATGGTCGTTATAACAACCTTGATTTTATCCCGAATTTAGCACACACAGATATTATATCGGTAACTAGTCGAGTGGTCGATGGGATCGATGCGATGCAAGCACGAAATATTTCCAATACTATAGCCCAACCCGAAAAAACCGACCGGACTTTGACCTTTTACCCATTAGGAGGCGCCTGATCTAAGCAATTTTGAATAGGGGACGCTGGAGGGAAAAGGTTACCAACCACTGTTCTAGTCAAATACCTTTATTTATCAATCAGTTTAAAATATTGTTAATGAACGAATATATATGGGATCAATTCTCCAATAGTAAAACTTCACGTTGGAATTATATTTTTAGCAAATGGAAATATGTACGTATAGGAATCGTAATAATCTCTATATATTCAGCCAGTATGTCAAATTGGTCGTAAGATTTTGACTATAACTTTTTTTCGTTTAATGCGACTTGTAGAGTTAGTGTTGAGGCCAATTTAGCTGGAATAGGGTATTACGAATTTTGTAAGAAGTTTCGCGAATATCTCAAATGACGCCCACATATTCTGTGCCGTTTGAAAATTACTATTTCTTCGCGGCACGCGAAATTATCTGGATGCGACTGTAGACGCAGAAACCTGCTTAATGTCGAGGTTCAGGTGACACCGGTGTTAATCAAACACGGTGTTTTGATCCAAGTGATTGAATATAAGCAGAAATGGAAACGGAATATTGTAAGGTCTAGTCCCTGGGTTGCCAACCTTTTTGGCTAAAAGGCCACATGCGATTGGCGAAGGAGTACGCGGGCCACTGGCCGCGCCGAGCGCAAAATATTGTACAGTTTATAAATGAACTAGGTCAATAATATTAATACTTGAGTATAATGCGGGCCTACGGTATACCGCCAGCTCGGCTCAGTTTGCAAGGACAAGAGTATTCGACATCTGGACATATCGATATCTGAGGTTACCGCTAATTTGCGATAATCATTTTGTGCCTGCGTTTCATCGTCGACGATCGTTCTCCGAGCGAAAACGCGAAAATACTTTCTCTCGTAATTGCAGATATAGCTAGACCAGTGGTTCTCAACCTTTTTCACCTCGCGGACCGGTAGAATTTCAAAAAATATTCGGCGGACCGGTGGACTTTCAAAAATGGAAATCAACTCAAAGCGTGCCTCATGTAACTTTTTTTTATGTAAGTATATGGTGCTAGAGCAGGGACGGGCAGCATACGGACCGCGAAGTGTTTTTGTCCGGCCCACTGACAGTTTCCCGTCTTAGTTCATAATGTGGCCCGCCGGCCGGTGTCCGGCCTATACCGAGAAAGCCATTACCGAGAATGGATACCACCCAGAATGGACATTACCGAGAATGCCATGTAGGAAATGCTGGCATGTTATGCATATATATACAGGTCGTGTATTTGTGCATGACGGCGTAAGTTGAATTCCTGGCATTGGCCGTTCTCGGCAATGTCCGTTCTCGGTAATGGTTTTCTCGGTGTTGGTATGGAACCGTAAATGTCGCACGCTGTGCACACACGCATATAATACCACACAGTCACTAAAATTTGACGTAGTAAACAAGTAGTGGGGTATCTCAGCAGACTAGGGCCGCGGGGGTTCTGTACCAATACCGAGAAAGCCATTACAGAGAATGGACATTACCGAGAATGCGGGCGAGAGTTGAGCTTACGCGTAAGTTCGTAGAGGCGAGAAGAAGTTGCATTGTATCGGCATGTACGATGTACGCAACCCTAATGAATTGATATCTTGGTAAATTCGGGGTACGGGCTTATCCAACGCCTTGAAATCTTAATTGAGGATTGCACCATGTGTTTATTGATCAGAGAGAAGCATACATGGCGGCGCATGTCTGACAACGGTGTTCTCAAATCCACATTGTCTTCGTCATTATCGGCGAGAAATGGCTTTGAAAGGGCATTGCTGTCGTTACAATACATTCATTACATGCGATTTATTCCTTGAATATGTGGATAAATGGGCGAATAATGTATTGATTTAGCTATCCAGCACGCGAAGTACCTATAATCTTCCTATATCCTGCCCGCCGACTGGAGAAGTTGCCCGCCCCTGTGCTAGGGAGTGACATTTTGAGGGTTTTGATCGTAATTAATGATGCTCATGATGGCATCCATCAGATTTTACCGTGGTAAGTTCGTTAAGTCGAGGTAAAATTGCCTTGCCAAGATAAACGTGCCGTGAGTCGCTTACAGTCTTTCGCACCGAGGGGCATGAATTTAACCGACCACGCTAACTCGAATATTAATATTCTCTTCGACAATATCGAGATAACAAGCGTTTCGGAGTCAACCCAAGCACCTTGTGCTACCTTGCTCATTGCCCACTACCATCAGTCGTAGGCTACTTTGGATAATATGAATTAGGGATGGTGTTAACGTAAGATTAACGTCCGCGCTCTGTGTGTCCACCTTAAAAATTTAGAGGTTCACGTTCACGAACGAACCTTCGTAGGTTCTGCACTGTGAACCTTTTTCATTACATTACAATTTTTCACATCTTTAACGTCATTGGTTGAAATTCTTTGCTTTTAAACTCAGGGCCACTATGCATGACGCTGGTAATATAAAAAAAACACTAACCGAGCATGCACCTTGCCAATTTATAAAATTTTACTTGCTTTGTTACAATAATTTGCTCGAAATATCCAGCATTCCGTTTGTGGATATAATTGACTCTCTACTTTGAGCTTGACCCGCAATTGCACAACATCAAGAGCGAAATACGCTATAGGTGGATAGCGAATCATGCTTCATTCCACTAATCAATAAAATTGATATAAAGAATACATCGCTGTCTGCTGTAAAAAATCCAACAAGCGTTTGGGATCCATCTTGATTTTATATGTTTATTGTATCGTAAAAACCAAATCCGTGCAATTGGGGTGCCGGCCACTGCATAACGTGTTGATGGGGTAATATCGGAAGCAAGTATACAAACCCGTTTTACACTCAGCTCAATATCAATATATCAATAGTCAGACGCCGACTACGATGTCCAGTCTGGCACGTACCGTTAATGCGTATGCTTGTATTCCCTTGCAAGACCTCGTCTAAGTTGTTGGCAAAGTGATTGAAGATTGATTTTATTGGAATATTATATCATTTGATTGCTCTAGTTGATACATTTGGTGACTAAAAAGTCAGCATGTACTTCAGCATTGTGGCATAATGAGGCCTCAGTTGTCGCTGTACATTGAAATATGTAAGGCTGGAATTTGCAATATGAGGTCACGTAACGTCACAGGTTCACGTTCGCGTTCACACAGAATCTTACCAGATTTCTATGTTAGCCGAAACTTCATAATGTGATGGCGCGTCGTGATGGGGTATGGCCGGACGCCGAAGTGCCTATTTCAATAATTCGTGAGTATTTCTTGGGTGGAAGGACGCCTAATAATCAAGACTTTCAAGACATTTAGTGGCGCTAAACCTTGCAAAATTAGTTATAAAATTGCAAAATACCTCGCGGACCGGCTGGAAAGTCGTCGCGGACCGGCACCGGTCCGCGGACCGGCGGTTGAGAACCACTGAGCTAGACCATAGTTTCCTATATGGTGTCAATACAAGCAAATCTCACGGATCGGTGAAATTGGACGACGACGCATTTCCCATTTGGTCAAGGGCAAATAGACAAATGTACAAAAATATTATTTATCCTGCGTAATTATTCAAAACAGTGACAAACAAGAAACGTGGTTAACTCTTTTTTGCAGCAAACAATACGCTCATATTGTTCAATTTATTCCACTGGAAGATTTTCGACAGCTAATTTTTACAGCTGATTTTGTGTGTGCTGTACCGTAACCGTGCGCTGTTTACTGCCGTTCGCGACTTGTGTACTTGTCATTATTACGTCACAACGACAAAATTCTTTCTATATTTCGAACTTGGTTAACCCCATTTACTGGCGTTCACAGCTGAAGAGAGCCAGTCGAAAAGCTTCCAGTGGAATAAATTTAACAATATGAACGTATTGTTTGCTGCAATATTGAAGTTCTGTACTTCGAAAAGCCTATTAACTCTTTTTAATCACACCAACCTTAAAACACGTCCCTCTATTAGGACGTCAAAATGTATGATATTACAGCTTGTTCACTACATCCTGAGCGGTGTGTAGCTTGGTGGAATGACAACATCGTGTTATTAGTTTCGCTGACAGGTTTTCCGAAATTCGCCTTCTCGTGGCCTCAGCCGAGTGATTGCGTGTTTTGTCATAATTACAACTTAAATTAACATGTTATATCACTGTTATTTTGAATCTAGATTACACTTACGACGAACGTAGGCTACGTAACCACGGTGCATGAATAAACACTAAACAGTCTTCGAAATAAACGGTTCAATTTATACAGTCCATGGTTCTAGTACCCATTCAAATGTCCAGTTGAAGATTCCAGGCCACCTTTAGTGTCCGGCTTTGGCCCGTGGGTGGTGTGCCCTATACGCTAATCTGCGAGCCTTCGGGGAACCACTAACTTTCAGTGAGTCATAAAAAAAATCTCCCACAATAAACTTCAACTACGCATTTATTACATTACTTACATTGTGCGTCCGGAAACACCGGTCAAGAACCACTGATCTAGTGAGTTGTGTTTTAGTTAGTTGCGGATTTTTGAAGGTCTTTAGTTCTAGTTCTAGTTCTAGTTGCGGGTTTTGAAAATTGAGTAGTTCCAGTTCTAAATGCAAGTAGTTGTATTTTTATTTTTAGTTGCTAGTTTTAAAAATTGAGTAGTTCTAGTTTTTGTTCTAGTTCTAGTTCTAGTTCTAGAAAATCAATTTAATACTTGCACATTTCAACTTATCAGAAGCAAAACTATCTGTGATGCATTTTTCAATCATTTCCAGTTCAGAGGACTTTCTTCACGGTTCGATCGTGTTTATTGAACCTTATTGTTGTCAGAACTACATTCATTGCAGAAGAATGCCACAACTGGAAGACTTTTGTGTGTCCCTGAACTAGCATGACGTAAACCGAGTTATCTAAAACATAACCGATCAAGTATGACAACACAACGGTGCACTGTTGTACAGTGCGACACGAGATTATACTTCATTTATGATATTCTAAAAGTCTTGGCTCAAAAGCATAATAATCACGGTGTCATTGGCTAAAATATAGATTCGTCAAAATCAGGACACATCTGAGATGTCAGAGCAATCTAGTTTTATCAGACATCGCCCTTCAAAATAAGAAACAAATCTAATAGCCCTGGCTATATAATATAATCATTGGTTTCAAGTAAACTAAATGGTATCGTTACCAGTGCAAAATGTTAAACAAATTCAGCGAGATCAACCGAAATTTAAAAACAACTTAGTCTAGTAGCCTACGTCGTCATGTGAGCGTATGGGGCCTGGCTGCCCATCCAATAAGTCGCTGCTGAAGAGATTCGGCGTCCTAAACATATAAGATATGCGGAAACTAGAAATCGCCAAGTTTATGTATCAGTTTCACTGCGGTCGTTGCCCCGAATATTTCAATGACTTCTTTACCTCTGAATCAAAAGCGCACAAGTACAACACACGCGCGTCCACGTCGTCCAAATATCATATGATCGACCGAAAAGATCATCGCTCCATCAAATATGCCGGACCTGATGTGTGGAACAGTAGTAGTATATATGATCGGTCGCGAACTAACGTTTTTTTGCATGGGGTAGTATAGGCGGGGTGGTGAGCGGCTGGGAAAGCGGGGGTGGTGAGCGGCTCTTATTTCTTATGGCGGGGGCGGTGAGCGGCTATTGCGTCTTATGGCGGGGGTGGTGAGCGGCTCTTATTTCTTATGGCGGGGTCGTGAGCGGCTGGAAAACCAGGGGTGGTGAGCGGCTTTTATGTCTTATGGCGGGGGTCGTGAGCGGCTATTACGTCTTATGGGCGGGGTGGCGATTCGCCTTTTTTGCTATAGGCCGCGGTCGTGATTCGCCGTGAAAACCCGGGGTGGTGACTCGCCTTTTTTCTATAGGCGGCGGCGGCGATTCACCTATCGTGTATTCTTACGGGTTCTGTGGTGATTCGCCATGTGTTCTTATGGGCGCGGTCGTGATTCGCACTTTCAGACATCTCTCGCGTGGTGTTGAATAGTCACCAACAATAACCGCACAAACGGAAACGTGGTTTGTTGTGAGGATTAAGCAGTGCGACCTATATTTCGAATGACCTGCGCGCTGAATTGTTTCACAGCCAACCGCGGTGGTCGTGACTCGCCTTTTTTACTATAGGTGGTGACGGTGATTCGCCTGTCGTGTATTCTTACGGGATCTGTGGTGACTCGCCATGTGTTCTTATGGACGCGGTCGCATGCGGCTATTGCGTCTTATGGCGGGGGTGGTGAGCGGCTATTGATGCTAACACGAAACCCGGGGTGGCGAGCGGCACTTATTTCTTATGGCGGCGGGTCTTATTTCTTATGGGTGCGGTCGTGATTCGTACTTTCGGTATAGACTGCGGGCGGCATGTCGTACTTTCAGCAAAAAAGGTGTGAAATAGTTTGCCAAGTCTAGGAATCACTTCCAAGGTAATATTTTGGTATTTAGTTTACCGCAGAGCCGGCGTAGACGGCGATTCGAATATCAACAATAACAACGCTCACGAATTAACACTTCAAATAGCTGTGAAATAGTTTGCAAAACCCCGCGATCGCTGACAAGATAATGTCTCGGTCATAACCATCTTTCACGACTTGGTGTCATAACCATACCGATCGCTCACGCGGTGAAATTTTAGTAATCAGTTTGTCACAGAACTTGATATCGCTGGTAAGATTTAACAAGTAACGAATAACAGACCGCGGTAACTTGAATAGCGACAAATTGTCACTTATTTCCGCTCCAACCCTAATCCTTTGTGAAGTGAACGCTTATTCAAAAGGGTGTGATATAATTTTAAAATCCAACGACCACTCACCGGATAATACTTCAGACATGGCAATTCCCTCATACCCGCCCACAAGGTAATATTTCGGTAATTAGTTTGTCACAGAACCGTCGCAGGTGGTGATTGGAAAACCGACAATTTGTCACGCGCCCGCGATCGCTATATGTTTCACGCCTCCAGAATAGTGTCTGACTTTAGTTGCGTGATAAGATCCATGAAAATATTCAATCAATGTGTTAGTTTATCAACTTGAAATGAAACTCACTACACAAATCAAGTCGATTCGTATCTGAATGTTTTAAATCGGTACAACTCTAATCCTTTGACAAATCCCTTAACGCGTTTTTGTTGAATCGAACGTAACCCGAATATTACTGACGCCGACTTTCAGCCGCATCGAATTATTCGCACATTCCGCGCCACTGTTTTCACACTTATAGAATCGTTACCAACTATAACTCTACAAGAATCAAGAATCACAAGTGTGTGCATTACACAGTTATTGTCTTTATTAACTTGACATCAAACACTTAACAAAAACACGCAACTACTCATTTGGCAACTCTAGCATTACCAAAAAATTCCAGTATTGTTGATTGAAAATCCTTGAGTCATTATTATCAAAAATGTTATAGTACCGCATCGGGATCCATTCGCGGGATGTACTAAAGGTAAATCCAAATAATCCACATTCGCGGGATGTACTAAAGGTAAATCCAAATAATCCACATTCGCGGGATGTACTAAAGGTAAATCCAAATAATCCAGAATGAAATATTTGGACTTTGACATAGTGTGAATTGAAATAGGATTGACAAACACGACTACCAACTTTGATCCAGCCACATTTCAAGATCATACTTTGAAACAAGTAATGTAACATTACAACTCTATTCCCGATCCCGCTTTCCATTTGTCAAAGAGATATTTTAACATCTTACCATACTCAGAAGAATTATTCACGACATTAACAATTGTTAAAAATCTAGTTTTCACTTACTTGATTATATCACTGCAACTCATAAATTTGAATTAATTCATCCTGGTTGTATTCGTATGCTCGGTCTTTTTTATTCAATTGTAAAGGTTGTTACTATTCTGAAGACAAAGTATTTACTAATCGGTGCATATACGATTTGACTTGGACATATTATATTTTGAGTATACGAGATTTGAATGTCTGAACAATAACTGAGAAATAATTTATCACAATTATATCCGTAATATTACAGCGTAAAAGATATTGGAATGTCAGCAACTCTGTAAGGTCATAGTTACTACCACTAATTTACCCGACCAACTCGTCATGATCATTCCTGAAATCAACACAAACGTGACCACTGACTTGAGTTAACCACAAAACAGCATCAAGTTTTAAATCCACTTGTAGCTTACGACTTATTTGAATGCGGGTTATGTTTTGTTGTAATTGAGTGTACGGAAATAGTATTACGTCTCGACATATCACCATGTCGGAATTTGTGACAGAGAATTGAAACATATGCACTTTACAGAGTGTGAAAATATCACTTTGAGTATCGAGTACCGTTCGAAGCTAGCGATCAATTCTTAATCATTTCAGTAACTCCCCATTGTGTGTGCTAAATGAAAAATATCGCGAGGTTATACACTCTAAGACTTTGATCATTACAAAAGTAAATTGTGATATGTTTGTTAGATGCATCCAATTCAACTAGAAGTGTCTAGTGCCCAACACTCGTAATATCAAAAAAGTACTTGCTACACTGTTATTTGCTACGTGTTATGCATTGTTGTTCATTTGTAGTATTGAATGAAATTGTTCTTGAACCCTCAAATAATAATTCCCGACATGAAACCAAGCCACTGAAAGTCGTTACCATCACGAAGATACAATGTGTACGATGTTTGTCAAATGTGTCCTACCTGGCCAACAGAAAACAATTTTCACTAGCTTGGTAATGAAACCGAAGTCTCCATTCGATATATTATTTGCGTCAAATACTTTACAACGAACACATTTGCGTGGTTGAGCTTTACATCATCAGACTGTCATCTGTACATCAAGAATACACCCGACTTGTAACTGGATCGTTTACCTAACCGAGTTGTATGCACAGTTTGATATTTTTGTCATTTAGTGATTGCTGAACATACCACTTCGAAATACTGCGTTGATCTTAATTTCCATCATCGTGATAAGTGAAGTACATTTGTTTTGAATTTATAACAATAGGCTTTTCTACGACATGATAAATTATTGACAAGTTCTGCTTAGAAGATTGGTTGCATATCACGAAAAATAATATACCACACATATTATTACTGTTACTCCATTCATCGGTATTTTTTCCGTTGTCGATTTTCAAACGAGTAAAATTTATTACTTGAGTTGCTCTGCTTAATGTAAATGTAAACTCACCCGTCTTTCAACAACAAACAATGTTAAAAAAGTATGCAATCAAACACAACAAGTTTTACGATACTAATTATTATCCCACATAACCCATTTCTTACCGAAGACATATGAAATATATTCATGTTACACGAAAATATTCGCTCATGCTACAAACCTGTACAATGATTGGTGGTGCTTTCAAACTGTTTCGATACCTCAAAAACTTTATTGTCTGAACGGTTGTTCATGTATCGTAATAATCAAGTAGTTCAACATAAAACTAGTATTAACAGAAACACCAGAGTTGTTTACACAAAAGTTTGTGTGTGTACAGTATACGAATACCATTTGTAAATCCAGCACAATTGTGGTATCCATACGAGTTTAGTTAACGCAATTTACGACACCGAGGTCGCGTCATCTTTCGTAAGACAACAAACCAAGGCTCCAGGATATGTCCATGTCATAGCAATAAATCAGCTACTCCAACAACAGAGTGCATATGTTTCTAGTTACGGCGCTTACATCTTACACACAAATCAATCTACTTTGCTAACGAAAAGTGGTGAGTCATCATATGGTTGTCCTCACAACTAAAACATACTATCATACAAAATGGTCGTTATAGTTTGCACACCAACGGTACATCGTACAAGTAACAAGTCTCGAGAATACAGTTATTCAAAAAACGTGAAAGTATTTCTACACCAAGTCGTTATGTTGACGAAAGCGTATATTGTAATATCATGATCGATTTGCATTCGTTGGTCACAAACTGTCACTACTCTAAATAATTCTTTTTCACTCAAACACAAACGCATACTTGTCACCATTCGTTTTCATCAAGCACGAGTTCAAGAAACTTACTTACTACGATATGAATTTTTATTTTTATGTTGTGTAAATAGGTAATAATTAATTCAAGTAACACTATATCAACATCATCGAGTTGTGCTAATAGATTTACATGTGATCTTGTGGTTTTCGTCGGGACATACAGCACGAACTAACTGTAGACTCCTCTCTGTTGTACAGCTACTCGGTAATCGAAATGCATTAACATGTAAACAACGATCTTGTTTCGTCACACCAAAAATATGTTCACTGTCGCGATACTCCGCACAAGACGTGCATAGCCTTTTCACACTCGTAATAGTATACCAACGTCAAGCGATAACGTTTAACAACACCGACGACACTAAACCCACGACGTTTACCTATGTCAAATTACCACTTTCACTTGTCAGTCCATCGTTTACCTGACTAAACATATTATTTTCCTTTGGAGATCTGACGTTTACCCAGAGTAAGAAACCATTTTCACTTGTAAATATTTTTTTTCCTCGGCTAACAAACCTTTTTTCACTTGGAAATATATTTTTTCTCTGGGTAACAAACCTTTTTCACTTGGAAATATATTTTTTCTCTGGTTAACAAACCTTTTTCACTTGGAAATATATTTTTTCTCTGGTTAACAAACCTTTTTCACTTGGAAATATATTTTTTCTCTGGGCAACAAATCTTTTTCACTTGGAAATATTTTTTTTCCCCGGGTAACAAACCTTTTTCCCTGAGCAACAAACCATTTTCACTTGGTGGTCCGTCGTTTACCCGAGTAAAAATATCATTTTCTTTTGGAGATCAGGCGTTTACCCCGTGTAACAATACATTTTCACTTGGAAAAATACTTTTACCTAGAGTAACTAATCATTTTCTCCTGGGTAACAAACCCTTTTCCCTTGGAAATATATTTTTTCCCTGGGTACTAAACCATTTTCGTTTGGAAATATATTTTTTTCCCTGAGTAACAACGCCATTTTCTCTTGGAGATGTGATGTTTACCTAAGTAAAAATATCATTTTCGTTTTGAAATCTGACAACCACACGCATCAATTTGGTATTTGTTGTATTGGCGACAGTTTGAAATTGATTACAACGAACAGTGACGAAAATATAAACCGACAACCGGTTTCAGAGTATACCCGCATCGATCGCATCGCATCTATATCATCGGTTAACCACATGAAATAACAGCATACCATTGGATATCGAAATGTATGTTTTGGAAATCGACGGATATTGTATGTCCTGGTGTGTGTGTGTCTGTGTGTGTGTCCGGGTTCGTGCTTTAGATTTTCCAGAGTCAAAATGTCTGAATAAAACACCTCCTCGACTTTGGTAGCTGGTTGATACACGGATAATGGTGTTCGGAAAACGAATGAATTTATGTTCCCCATGGCGCTAACAACTCCGGGTTACTTGTGAGTTTCCTCAGGTTTGTTTACTATATTGTGTCTTTACTGATCAATACATGTCGCTCCAGTCAGCTGAAACCGGATCACTAATACGAGAAAGTGTGTGGGGGCCTGATCTGGATATTCACTCATGAACCAACGACCAATATTCAAGTAAACATGGTACAGACAGTGTTTTGTCTCCATGAAAAATACCAACCATCACATACAAGTAACGTCGCGATTGTTCACAAGTATTCGCGTAAACGAGGTGTACATACAATGTGTCGGTGTACAAACATCATGGAAAACAGATTCATGTTCTCAAGTATCATCATGCGACGACTCTGTACATTCAATGTGGGCATAGATGACACACGACATGATACAATGAACAGTGCATTATGCATACCGATATATTCTCAGTCAAATATGCGAACCGTGTACTATCACGCATCCCGATTTTCGCTGAATATCCACAACACCAACAAATCTGTACATTTCTTTTCCCTCAACCTTGACGATAGAGTTGTCCTCCCAATGTACCAATCGAGTGTATGGTTCATCAGGTGTAAAATCCAAATCAAATGTCACCAAGGTATCGTTTTTCATTTTTAATATTTCCACTGCTGCATCTTGTCTGTGTCGTAAAACCACGGTGTGGGGCCAGAGGAATCTATGGATAGTTACGCGTAGTCCCATATTTACTCGTGGATATGGCTAGGTAACGACGACGTTTTCTCAGTGGTCTGCGTGAGTGAACTGTTTCAATACGTAGCTGGATCAACTAGACCAAAAGTTTCCAACCACGTTTTATAACGACATGTAGAATTACGAGTCAGCGCCCTCTTGCGGAGTGGTTAACATGAAATCAGTCTTCAACCGCAGAGACACACCTTGGATTACATTATCTAATCGTAATCGAACTCGAGATTCACACACACACACACAGAGTCCCTGTTTACGATTTCAATCCGGAGTCACTGCTCACGATGTTTATCTGTAGTCGTTATGTGGGAGTAGCGACATCTGACATATTCATCGCGTGAAAGATTGATAACGATGGTGATCGCCAAATACATTACACCGGGTGAAACACTGCGGCCTCAGCAAAAAAGTTCGCAGGTTAGGACGAACAATACGTGGAGGGATTGAGCGAGTTACGCAACCCGATTATGTCGAAGTCTGTATCACGATACAAGTCTACTTGAGAATCCGAACAATCTTACAAAATCAAGCTGTGAACCCGTGAAAGGGCTGTACTCGTGTGAGATTCATTTTTCACAAGTTGGGTGGAGGTCGGTTCATACTGAGACCGTGTTACGTCCAAATATGGCTGCTTGTCTGTCTCCAAGTCATCTATACCCACATTGAATGTACAGAGTCGTCGCATGATGATACTTGAGAACATGAATCTGTTTTCCATGATGTTTGTACACCGACACATTGTATGTACACCTCGTTTACGCGAATACTTGTGAACAATCGCGACGTTACTTGTATGTGATGGTTGGTATTTTTCATGGAGACAAAACACTGTCTGTACCATGTTTACTTGAATATTGGTCGTTGGTTCATGAGTGAATATCCAGATCAGGCCCCCACACACTTTCTCGTATTAGTGATCCGGTTTCAGCTGACTGGAGCGACATGTATTGATCAGTAAAGACACAATATAGTAAACAAACCTGAGGAAACTCACAAGTAACCCGGAGTTGTTAGCGCCATGGGGAACATAAATTCATCCGTTTTCCGAACACCATTATCCGTGTATCAACCAGCTACCAAAGTCGAGGAGGTGTTTTATTCAGACATTTTGACTCTGGAAAATCTAAAGCACGAACCCGGACACACACACAGACACACACACACCAGGACATACAATATCCGTCGATTTCCAAAACATACATTTCGATATCCAATGGTATGCTGTTATTTCATGTGGTTAACCGATGATATAGATGCGATGCGATCGATGCGGGTATACTCTGAAACCGGTTGTCGGTTTATATTTTCGTCACTGTTCGTTGTAATCAATTTCAAACTGTCGCCAATACAACAAATACCAAATTGATGCGTGTGGTTGTCAGATTTCAAAACGAAAATGATATTTTTACTTAGGTAAACATCACATCTCCAAGAGAAAATGGCGTTGTTACTCAGGGAAAAAAATATATTTCCAAACGAAAATGGTTTAGTACCCAGGGAAAAAATATATTTCCAAGGGAAAAGGGTTTGTTACCCAGGAGAAAATGATTAGTTACTCTAGGTAAAAGTATTTTTCCAAGTGAAAATGTATTGTTACACGGGGTAAACGCCTGATCTCCAAAAGAAAATGATATTTTTACTCGGGTAAACGACGGACCACCAAGTGAAAATGGTTTGTTGCTCAGGGAAAAAGGTTTGTTACCCGGGGAAAAAAAATATTTCCAAGTGAAAAAGATTTGTTGCCCAGAGAAAAAATATATTTCCAAGTGAAAAAGGTTTGTTAACCAGAGAAAAAATATATTTCCAAGTGAAAAAGGTTTGTTAACCAGAGAAAAAATATATTTCCAAGTGAAAAAGGTTTGTTACCCAGAGAAAAAATATATTTCCAAGTGAAAAAAGGTTTGTTAGCCGAGGAAAAAAAATATTTACAAGTGAAAATGGTTTCTTACTCTGGGTAAACGTCAGATCTCCAAAGGAAAATAATATGTTTAGTCAGGTAAACGATGGACTGACAAGTGAAAGTGGTAATTTGACATAGGTAAACGTCGTGGGTTTAGTGTCGTCGGTGTTGTTAAACGTTATCGCTTGACGTTGGTATACTATTACGAGTGTGAAAAGGCTATGCACATCTTGTGCGGAGTATCGCGACAGTGAACATATTTTTGGTGTGACGAAACAAGATCGTTGTTTACATGTTAATGCATTTCGATTACCGAGTAGCTGTACAACAGAGAGGAGTCTACAGTTAGTTCGTGCTGTATGTCCCGACGAAAACCACAAGATCACATGTAAATCTATTAGCACAACTCGATGATGTTGATATAGTGTTACTTGAATTAATTATTACCTATTTACACAACATAAAAATAAAAATTCATATCGTAGTAAGTAAGTTTCTTGAACTCGTGCTTGATGAAAACGAATGGTGACAAGTATGCGTTTGTGTTTGAGTGAAAAAGAATTATTTAGAGTAGTGACAGTTTGTGACCAACGAATGCAAATCGATCATGATATTACAATATACGCTTTCGTCAACATAACGACTTGGTGTAGAAATACTTTCACGTTTTTTGAATAACTGTATTCTCGAGACTTGTTACTTGTACGATGTACCGTTGGTGTGCAAACTATAACGACCATTTTGTATGATAGTATGTTTTAGTTGTGAGGACAACCATATGATGACTCACCACTTTTCGTTAGCAAAGTAGATTGATTTGTGTGTAAGATGTAAGCGCCGTAACTAGAAACATATGCACTCTGTTGTTGGAGTAGCTGATTTATTGCTATGACATGGACATATCCTGGAGCCTTGGTTTGTTGTCTTACGAAAGATGACGCGACCTCGGTGTCGTAAATTGCGTTAACTAAACTCGTATGGATACCACAATTGTGCTGGATTTACAAATGGTATTCGTATACTGTACACACACAAACTTTTGTGTAAACAACTCTGGTGTTTCTGTTAATACTAGTTTTATGTTGAACTACTTGATTATTACGATACATGAACAACCGTTCAGACAATAAAGTTCTTGAGGTATCGAAACAGTTTGAAAGCACCACCAATCATTGTACAGGTTTGTAGCATGAGCGAATATTTTCGTGTAACATGAATATATTTCATATGTCTTCGGTAAGAAATGGGTTATGTGGGATAATAATTAGTATCGTAAAACTTGTTGTGTTTGATTGCATACTTTTTTAACATTGTTTGTTGTTGAAAGACGGGTGAGTTTACATTTACATTAAGCAGAGCAACTCAAGTAATAAATTTTACTCGTTTGAAAATCGACAACGGAAAAAATACCGATGAATGGAGTAACAGTAATAATATGTGTGGTATATTATTTTTCGTGATATGCAACCAATCTTCTAAGCAGAACTTGTCAATAATTTATCATGTCGTAGAAAAGCCTATTGTTATAAATTCAAAACAAATGTACTTCACTTATCACGATGATGGAAATTAAGATCAACGCAGTATTTCGAAGTGGTATGTTCAGCAATCACTAAATGACAAAAATATCAAACTGTGCATACAACTCGGTTAGGTAAACGATCCAGTTACAAGTCGGGTGTATTCTTGATGTACAGATGACAGTCTGATGATGTAAAGCTCAACCACGCAAATGTGTTCGTTGTAAAGTATTTGACGCAAATAATATATCGAATGGAGACTTCGGTTTCATTACCAAGCTAGTGAAAATTGTTTTCTGTTGGCAAGGTAGGACACATTTGACAAACATCGTACACATTGTATCTTCGTGATGGTAACGACTTTCAGTGGCTTGGTTTCATGTCGGGAATTATTATTTGAGGGTTCAAGAACAATTTCATTCAATACTACAAATGAACAACAATGCATAACACGTAGCAAATAACAGTGTAGCAAGTACTTTTTTGATATTACGAGTGTTGGGCACTAGACACTTCTAGTTGAATTGGATGCATCTAACAAACATATCACAATTTACTTTTGTAATGATCAAAGTCTTAGAGTGTATAACCTCGCGATATTTTTCATTTAGCACACACAATGGGGAGTTACTGAAATGATTAAGAATTGATCGCTAGCTTCGAACGGTACTCGATACTCAAAGTGATATTTTCACACTCTGTAAAGTGCATATGTTTCAATTCTCTGTCACAAATTCCGACATGGTGATATGTCGAGACGTAATACTATTTCCGTACACTCAATTACAACAAAACATAACCCGCATTCAAATAAGCCGTAAGCTACAAGTGGATTTAAAACTTGATGCTGTTTTGTGGTTAACTCAAGTCAGTGGTCACGTTTGTGTTGATTTCAGGAATGATCATGACGAGTTGGTCGGGTAAATTAGTGGTAGTAACTATGACCTTACAGAGTTGCTGACATTCCAATATCTTTTACGCTGTAATATTACGGATATAATTGTGATAAATTATTTCTCAGTTATTGTTCAGACATTCAAATCTCGTATACTCAAAATATAATATGTCCAAGTCAAATCGTATATGCACCGATTAGTAAATACTTTGTCTTCAGAATAGTAACAACCTTTACAATTGAATAAAAAAGACCGAGCATACGAATACAACCAGGATGAATTAATTCAAATTTATGAGTTGCAGTGATATAATCAAGTAAGTGAAAACTAGATTTTTAACAATTGTTAATGTCGTGAATAATTCTTCTGAGTATGGTAAGATGTTAAAATATCTCTTTGACAAATGGAAAGCGGGATCGGGAATAGAGTTGTAATGTTACATTACTTGTTTCAAAGTATGATCTTGAAATGTGGCTGGATCAAAGTTGGTAGTCGTGTTTGTCAATCCTATTTCAATTCACACTATGTCAAAGTCCAAATATTTCATTCTGGATTATTTGGATTTACCTTTAGTACATCCCGCGAATGTGGATTATTTGGATTTACCTTTAGTACATCCCGCGAATGTGGATTATTTGGATTTACCTTTAGTACATCCCGCGAATGGATCCCGATGCGGTACTATAACATTTTTGATAATAATGACTCAAGGATTTTCAATCAACAATACTGGAATTTTTTGGTAATGCTAGAGTTGCCAAATGAGTAGTTGCGTGTTTTTGTTAAGTGTTTGATGTCAAGTTAATAAAGACAATAACTGTGTAATGCACATACTTGTGATTCTTGATTCTTGTAGAGTTATAGTTGGTAACGATTCTATAAGTGTGAAAACAGTGGCGCGGAATGTGCGAATAATTCGATGCGGCTGAAAGTCGGCGTCAGTAATATTCGGGTTACGTTCGATTCAACAAAAACGCGTTAAGGGATTTGTCAAAGGATTAGAGTTGTACCGATTTAAAACATTCAGATACGAATCGACTTGATTTGTGTAGTGAGTTTCATTTCAAGTTGATAAACTAACACATTGATTGAATATTTTCATGGATCTTATCACGCAACTAAAGTCAGCCACTATTCTGGAGGCGTGAAACATATAGCGATCGCGGGCGCGTGACAAATTGTCGGTTTTCCAATCACCACCTGCGACGGTTCTGTGACAAACTAATTACCGAAATATTACCTTGTGGGCGGGTATGAGGGAATTGCCATGTCTGAAGTATTATCCGGTGAGTGGTCGTTGGATTTTAAAATTATATCACACCCTTTTGAATAAGCGTTCACTTCACAAAGGATTAGGGTTGGAGCGGAAATAAGTGACAATTTGTCGCTATTCAAGTTACCGCGGTCTGTTATTCGTTACTTGTTAAATCTTACCAGCGATATCAAGTTCTGTGACAAACTGATTACTAAAATTTCACCGCGTGAGCGATCGGTATGGTTATGACACCAAGTCGTGAAAGATGGTTATGACCGAGACATTATCTTGTCAGCGATCGCGGGGTTTTGCAAACTATTTCACAGCTATTTGAAGTGTTAATTCGTGAGCGTTGTTATTGTTGATATTCGAATCGCCGTCTACGCCGGCTCTGCGGTAAACTAAATACCAAAATATTACCTTGGAAGTGATTCCTAGACTTGGCAAACTATTTCACACCTTTTTTGCTGAAAGTACGACATGCCGCCCGCAGTCTATACCGAAAGTACGAATCACGACCGCACCCATAAGAAATAAGACCCGCCGCCATAAGAAATAAGTGCCGCTCGCCACCCCGGGTTTCGTGTTAGCATCAATAGCCGCTCACCACCCCCGCCATAAGACGCAATAGCCGCATGCGACCGCGTCCATAAGAACACATGGCGAGTCACCACAGATCCCGTAAGAATACACGACAGGCGAATCACCGCCACCGCCTATAGCAAAAAAGGCGAGTCACCACCCCGGGTTTTCAGGCACCTCACCGCCGCAGCCTATACCCGAAAAGGCGAATCACGACCGCACCCATAAGAACACATGGCGAATCGCGGCCCAGAGGGGGGTCTAAAAAGGCGAATCGCCACCCCGGGTTTCCAGGCGAATCGCCACCCCGCCCATAAGAACCCCATAGCCGCTCACGACCGATCGACTATACTACTAACAGTATCCCGCCGGCCATTCGACAGTCGACGAGCATGTCCACATTCAAGTCGAAATACAAGCAATTACTACTAAATAAATACAGTCCATCCTCAAGATTACCGGACCACGACTGACCTATCGATCTCGCTTCCCATGGCATGCCGCCCTATTTCTTGTCGCATTCTTTTTCTATACTATCTTCTTTACTTTCATTCAGTGTGCATGCCTCCTCTTTACATCGCCTAGGCCAAGGTGGGTGTCATATTCCATAGACTACTCCTTGTCGCTTCGACATCTTCCTGTCTTTTCATTGTATCGCATTTTTGTGGTGTATTGAACTGATAAAAATTGCTAATAAACCAATGATGATGATAGTCTAAATCAGTGCTCTTCAACCTTTTTCGGAGTGGTACACCCTTTTAACGTTTGCTCAAAACTCGTACACCCCTGTTCATTAGGGGTCTTCAAAAATGACTTTTTTTCTCAAATCGTACTGGCTACTTGATAAAATTGTTAGGTTACCTAATTTAAGCCTACACACCAAATTTGGTTCGATTCCAACCAGTAGCCGCATTGCTACGGGAAAAATAAATAACGAAAAATTTGAAATTTTTCTGTTCACCCGATGAAAGTATTAGGTTGTCTATAAAAACGATGTTCTTCAAATTTGGTTCAATTCCAACCAGTAGAAGCGGAGTTATTGCCGTCAAAAATTTGGATTTGAATAAAATCGTATTTGGTCACAGAGTCTATTCGCCGCCAGTTAGGCCGCCTATCACGCAAATTGGAATTTATTTCGTGTCAGCCCCAAAACAGCATGACATTACGAACGATAATCAACCTAAATGTAACAGTATTGGGGAGAGAATAGGTAAAGCTACTGCTGCAGAAGCGGTGATTCAGATCAGCGATGATAGCAGGCGCACCAGCTTACTGCGTATCAGGCCTGCCCCACACCACCCACAGTCGACAGAAGCACATGGGCTGCATGAGATGTCAGTAACCTCAGATTCTATGTCGCTATACACAGTCTATTGTCGCTAATTTGAATCACTAGTAACAAAATATTAAATTACAAATGTATGGCGAAATATTGGACATAACATCGGCATTTTAAAACAAAAGGGTTTCGATTTCATCATGGATGCTGTTTCGACCCTGGCTGGCTACGTCACTTTTTTTATTTTCATTGCGGTATTTATTAACGTCGGGTATGAAGTACCGATTCAAGAAGTCTGAGCTATCGCGGCGGTTTCCTCAAAAATCACTAAAAGACAAATGACTAGCTGAACACATGTTTGTTAACTGCATACTTTCCAACATCAAACGGAGCCATTGGTCTATTGCCGACGGCTAAATGATTACGGGAGATCTGTGCTTATGACATCACAATCAAACGGTGTACTGTATTACACTTGAGATAACATCGTACCATGCTCACAGGGCCGTAACAGCACTTCGTCAGCCCCCCCCCAAATCGTTGGCCTAGGGCCCCCCATGGGATGATAAACTTAACTTACGGGGGGCTTCGCCCCCCAGACCCTCCCTTGGCTATCCGCTTTTTGATGCTATTTCACATCTCCACTGGGTGTACGTTATGTGAGGCCGCTTTTCCCGCCTAGACGCGCGAAGCGCGAAAAATTTCAGTAATTCGATAATTCATGATACAATCGGCCAATAAGATTGCATTGCATATATATTGCTATCAATATCTTGTCCTCTCTGCTCATGTTATCAGATTTACCGGAAACTGTAGGGCCCATAAATAATAATTAAACATTTTCGGGTGGGCGGACCCGTTGGTATGACTTCGTTACATGATTTTATTTCGTGACCTCCTGTCTGCTATACCAAAAATATAGAATTGCTCTAACGTACTAAACTAAAAGACGTACACGATTTCAAATTGGTATTTCTTCACTGGCATATCTTTTTTCTCGCTGGATGGTATTTGTCTTCTGAGGTTCAGATTGCCAAGACAGGAACATATGGCGCCAGTCATTTAGGCGCCTATGGACAATTAAACCTATTATTTGGTATATATAACGAAGTTTTCGGTCTGCGTAAGGGCAGTCCGTTTCGGCCAAGCTTTTCGCGCTGCCGATCGTTCTGGCACACTTCTTGGAGTCGCATGTAATAAGTACTAAATCATTATATATCTTGGTGCGTGGTGGCGTGTTAATGGCCAACGCCGATATGTCCATTTCTATAAATGTTGCGTGTTTTTTCTTGGGGGAAGAGTACCAAATAATGAACATAATTGGCAACTTTAAATTTTGGAAAAAATTGCATAAATTTTCAAAAAATACGCTATAATTTATGTTGATTCACGAAATAATTTGGGCCCCCCTTCGAGCTCACCCCCCTCCCCAATTTGGGGGTTTGGGGTGTGGCAGTTACGGTGCTGCATGGTCATTAACCTGTGAGTCAACCTGTCCTGACCCATAAACCTCCCTTTGTGATAGCTAGCCATCGGCTCATTGTAATTCGGATCTGGTACACCCCTGTACACCCCATCCGAGTGGTACACCCTTTGCAAATTCTGGTACACCCTAGGGTGTACGACCACCCCGGTTGAAGAGCACTGGTCTAAATAGCGATATTTGGTCTCTTTCGTCACAGATCATGAATGACCATATCATTTGAAGGGCTCCATTCTAATTATAGCTCTCATTGTCCTTTCAATACAAGGATATTGCTTATTGCAGTTGCAAAGCATTACGTCAGCTTTATTGCTCGTTTTATGTTATGTGGTTCACAAATATCCCTTCCATGGCCACATGCGGGTTTGGTTTATGAAACATCACAAGAACGATATCGTGGGAATTTACGCACAACAACACTCTTGAAATTTCTTGAGGTCGCATATTCTCCTTCGTGCGAGTGCATTGACCTCAACATGAATGGGGGCCATTGTTTTCTGCACCTAGCTATGTGATAACACTCGTGTATAGATACGAGGCTACCTCTAAGATCCATTGGGCAATTCTCGATCACGTTTCATGGGATTTATTATGTGTTTCACAAATATCCCTTCCATGGCCCCATGCGGGTTTGGTTTATGAAACATCACAAGAGCGATATCGTGGGAACTTACGCACAAGAACACTCTTGAAATTTCTTGAGGTCGCATATTCTCCTTCAGGCGGGTGCATTGCCTCAACATGAATAGGGGCCATTGTGTTCTGCACCTAGCTATGTGATGACATTCGTGTATAGATACGAGGCTACCTGAAAGATCTATTGGGCAATTCTCGATCAAGTTTCTGGGGATTTCAAATGGAACACAAGTAGTTCTATTTATGCGTCACAAACTGTCACGCGATATCTTCGCCATCTATCTATATTAGGCGCTGCAGTCGGATTACTTTTCACATAACAGAGTAGCAAACTTACAGTTACAGCATGAGTCTATGGTTGTAAGGACAGAGGTATTCGGGTGATTCAATTACCTTTTAGTTGATGAGGTGGATGATAATTGTTTATCTTCCGATTTCTCAGAGTAATTGCGCAGCTTTGAAGCATGATATGCTCGCGTCCTTTTGTCATGAGATGAAAACTTTCATTGTAATGATGATTTTTGCATTTAAAACAACAACAACGAAAAGAACAATTTAAAACAAACATGTTTAATACATACATCAGTCGTCATGCAGTCATAAGTGGGACAAGTTCTTTTGCAAGAAAATCACGAGAAAATTACTCTTAACAAAACTCGCAGTAAAAGTGGCATTTATGTATAATCAACACTGTACTAGGCTATTAAGTAATTTGGGTTCACTTGGCGAAGCACCACTTCTATTCGTAATCGAGGAGAATTCTGCTCTTCTACTTATAACCGAATTGCCTTCGTAATTACTTCAGCCACCTCTTGCTCACGTATAGGCCAATTTCATTCCCTGGTAAAAACTGTTTCGCAGGGTCTTCATTGCAGATTCGTGATTTGAACCATTTTTGTTTTCCAGATCAGTTTTAGTCTTTGTTGCATCATGTCGAAATCCATCTCGATGTTGATTCCTGTTCTCGCATTGTTCTGGTGCGTGGTGTCGAGTAGCCAACAACATTTGGTTTGCAAGAACATCGAAGATGTTTTTACTGATGATGGGCTAGCTGAAACTCGATTACGTCACATAGGAATCCAAGGCCCTCCGGGCAAAATGGGTTCAAAAGGCGAACGTGGAATTCGTGGATTACCCGGGACCGAAGGTAGTCCAGGTAGGGTGGACTACGACCGAGTTGATGACGTCATCGACGAGAAAATAGCGAATTGTAAGTCGTTCATGAAAATATTCCAAACTCGCATCCGACCAGTAAAGTTCCTATATTTTCTTGACAGCCATGAGTGTAATGAACTCGACCATATCCGAACTGAAGAGAAATCTATCAACTCTGTTGTCAGGTATGCATTTGCTTTGTACTTCAATTCATATTTCAGTAAGATATATGTCAACGGATATGAAATATCCAAAATAGTTTCAATATTAAAGAAATAGTATAAAGCAAAGGGTATCGTTGTTGCCACCTCTTCCAAACTTTCTGTATTTATTTATTTTGTCTGTATACGATTTCGCTCACCTAAACCCAAGATGCCCGCACAGACTTTATATCTTCGTTGCAAATGATATTGCCAAAGCTTACAATCAAAACTTATACCCATACCAAAGTTCGGGCAACTAGAATTCAACTCCATGCAACACACCACTTACACATAATTTCCACGAATTGTAGCCTACCTCCTTCCAAAGACATGGAGCTGCAAGAAATGTTCCCTCTGATGTTTGACGAGTCTGCGCACACTGACCAATTCACTGCGCAGACCCTTGGACAACAGTGCGTAACAACTAAACAAAAAGGCCATCATTTTGGATTTTTTGTGCGCATCTTAAATTTTCTGTGCCCAGATACCGTGTCAGCACTGTGCATTTGCGCACGTGCGCAGCTTAGAGGGAACATTGGCGGCGAGTATACACCATGGGGTCAAATATGTTGATATGCCGGATTGTTCATTGTGACTTTGGCCTACTTTGGCGACATACTTATCGTTGTGGTACGGTTGGCTAATTTTATGGAATCGAATCCTAATTTCTATGCTGTATCGTGGAAGGTATGAGTGTAATCTTACCACAATGAATGGAATCAATTTGTTAAAGTAGTAGATATTTGAGGGTTCTTTGTTGATGTTATTATTCATCCAATTCGCTATCTTCCTTTTCGCGGATCATATAGATCAGTGCTCTTCAACCTTTTTCGACGTGGTACACCCTTTTATCGTTTGCTCAAAACTCGTACACCCCTGTTCATTAGGAGTCTTCAAAAATGACTTTTTTTCTCAAATCGTACTGGCTACTTGATAAAATTGTTAGGTTACCTAACTTAAGCCTACACACCAAATTTGGTTCAATTCCAACCGGTAGCCGCATTGCTACGGGAGAAGAAAGTTTCTATTTATTATATAAAATAAATATCGAAAAATTTGAAATTTTACTGTTCACCCATGAAAGTATTAGGTTGTCTGTAAAAACGATGTTCTTCAAATTTGGTTCAATTCCGACCAGTAGAAGCGGAGTTATTGCCGTCAAAAAATTTGGATTTGAATAAAATAGTATTTGGTCACAGAGTCTATTCGCAGCCAGTTAAGCCACCCGCCACGCAAATTGGAATTTATTTCGTGTCAGCCCCAAAACAGCATGACATTACGAACGATAATCAACCTAAATGTAACAGTATTGGGGAGAGAGTAGGTAAAGTTACTGCTGCAGAAGCGGTAATTCAGATCAGCGATGATAGCAGGCGCACCAGCCTACTGCGTATCAGGCCTGCCCCACACCACACACAGTCGATAGTAGCACTTGGGCTGCAAGAGATGTCAGTAACCTCAGATCGTATGCCGCTATACACAGTCTATTGTCGTTAATTTGCATCAATAATAACAAAATACTAAATTGCAAATGTATGGCGAAATATTGGACATAAAATCGGCATTTTAAAACAAAAGGTTTTCGATTTCAACATGGAAGCTGTTTCGACCCTGGCTGGCTACGTCACTTCATTTATGTGCATTGCGGTATTTATTAACGTCGGGTAGGAAGTACCGATTCAAGAAGTCTGAGCTATCGCGGCGGTTCCCTCAAAAATCACTAAAAGACAAATGACTAGCTGAAAACATGTTTGTTAACTGCATACTTTCCTACACCAAACGGATCCATTGGTCTATTGCCGACGGCTAAATAAATAGGAGAAATGCTTATGACATCACAGTCAAGCGGTGTACAGTATTACACTTGAGATAACATCGTACTATATTGCCAGGCCGTGTTATTTTTGGCATATGCCAAAACTGCCAAAAATAACTTATTTTTGGCATTTTTCGATTTTTATTTTTGGCAGTTTTGGCATCGTCCTCTAAATAGATAGTTTCAGCCTCGAATTAGTCACAAAAACGTTTTATTTGGGCTAGTTTGTCAAAAGACACCACATAATGTGCAGCATCCACGTATAATCAGTGCCAACAAACAATAATAAGAAGAAAAAACCTAACGATTTCATAGGTTAATAATATCAAACGAAACCACAAAATGTGCAGTATCCATCGTAATCGGTGCCAATAAGCAACAAAAAAAGAAAGAAAAGCCAAACAAACACGCTCAACAGCTGATTGTTACAGCTGTTGAATAGACTTAAATCGTTTGCACTGTAACAGTGCTTCCAAACTCAGGTCAGCTAAGTTTCTCCCAAATTCATTTCTCGCCCAGCGAATCTGGGAAATATCGGCTTCAACAGTAGCCGTTGAGGGAAAGAATGTTGCCAGTCATCCACAAAAGGTTTTGAGAGCTTCAAAATCTTTGGAGGGCCGAACCGGCTTCCATGCATCATGAAAAGAGATCACTTCACCAGTGCCATCGATCTCATCGCGGAAAGAATTTTCTTCCCGATCCATTTCCAGGAGTTTCCTGTGTTGTCTATCTCAACGCATTCTATTTAGTAGCCCGACTATCATTTCTCCTTTAGTCTACCGATATATTTTCGGAGGACTTTTGTCACTTCAGGTGGCTTTAATATTACCAACTCGCATGGAAGAGTCCTGGGAAGGTTAGCTTGTTTAAGAACATTGACGCAACAAGACTGTCTGGCAAAACGAGACTATGCAGCTCAGAAATAGCCAGACAGTTTGTTGCGTCACAATGTTCAACTCGATCACAATGCAAAAATCGTGGTTGATTTTGGGGGTTCCAGTTCCATGAGCAGAATATAATCTATATTTTAATAATCAGTACTGCGGCAGCTTCTCATTGATACCCGTTTTATCAAATTTAGCGCTCGACAAGCCGGTCAAAAATGGTCGTAAAATTGCCTTTGGACAAATGGAAAGTATGACGTAAACCAAATGCAGTCAGCCGTTCAATCTCGCTGTGCCCACACCATTTAGGACACCATGCTTTCACCCCTAATGGGTGGGCTGAACCCAGATTAAGAAACCTGCCTTTCACAAACGCTCTTCTCGCCTGTAACGCGGTCCTGTTAACACTACACCATGAACGAAATACAAAATTTGGCAGGCCGTGTTATTTTTGGCATATGCCAAAAATTGCTTATTTTTGGCATTTTGAAATTTTTATTTTTGGCAGTTTTGGCATCTGGCTCCTGAAATGCCAAAAATAACACGGCCTGTATATTGCTCATTAACCTGTGCGTCAACCTGTACTGGCCCATAAACCTGCCTTTGTGATAGCTAGCCATCGGCTCATTGTAATTCGGATCTGGTACACCCCTGTACACCCCATCCGAGTGGTACACCCTTTGCAAATTCTGGTACACCCCAGGGTGTACGACCACCCCGGTTGAAGAGCACTGATATAGATAACCTAGATTCATGGATTGCTTGTTCCTTTTTTATCGTTATTTCGTCATCTTCTAACAATATAGCAGGCCGATTTCGAACATAATTTCGAGACTTACATTATTTTGCTGCAAGGAATTCGCTCAGCTTTTTCAAATACTGAATTGGTGCTTCAATGATATGCTTTCTTGAAACATCGAAATGAATCAACCTTTGACGTGGAATGATGAAACTCCAACTCCGATCAGGGTTCATCCAATGTGCGGACACATTTCCTCCAACTTATTTTAAAAGTCTGAATTTGAATTTAGAATGGAAAGAATTGAAGCCAATATTTACCGCAATGAAAAGAAAAGAAGCAGCAGCAGCAGCAGCAGCAGCAGCAGCAGCAGCAGCAGCAGCAGCAGCAGCAGCAGCACGAGTAGCAGGTTAAAATTTAAACCACGCTTTGGGTTTTAGCTTCCTTATACCTATTTGTGAACAATTCTGAATCATTGAAATCGAGCTCTAACGGTAATGATGCCAAATTCCGTTCACAATGTGTGCTGGCCCTATTGGCAGCCTACATATGTCGATGTCGCGTGTACTGTAAATCGAGTCACTTAACAATAGCCTACAATTATTTCAGGAAGATATACTACTATATTTGCAACACGGTTCATCCAAGTTGCTTCTGGAAATTTGCTGTGACATCACATCATGGAGTCGAAGAATGACCACTTTCGATCGATAAAAATTAACACGTGAATAAAAACATGTCGAAATGAAGAAAATCGGGATTGAACTCACTGGGGCACTTAAAATGATGACGATGCCAAACTATTACATCGCCTGGTCTGATCGCCTCATGGTATTCGAGCAATACGAACGACACCAATCGCAAGCGCATTGTTATAAAACTACATTTAAACTAATTCACTTTTCTGCACATGCATGAAATCGAATGTAAAGACTCAAAATTTGACTTAGTGCCGTAAGGCGCAGTTCTGTGAACGGAGTTATAGCACACGTAAAATATTCGGATTATTTTGAATTACGAGCAACATCAGTTACTTCATCTTAATTTCCGAAATACGATTTGCGCCGTCGAGATCAGTCTCCCATTGCGGACTAAGGTTGCGGCCTTTTACGATGGCGAGGAAATGAACCAAGCCGGAATTTCGCAGCAAATATTCTCTCAGACCTGTTACTTAACTTTGACGTTAATCATTAATGTTGAAAACTAGTCATTGTTCATTGTATATTGTACATCCTCTGCATTCGAAAGCTTTCTATGACTTAAGTCGGACCATTTTAAAGTCTTTTGTTGCTACGCTACCCGATTTTTAAAGCAAAAATTTGAATGACCCTAAAGTAGCCTTTACATTGCTAGTCTCTGTGATGCAGTTTCAATCTTACACAGCTTAACCTCACAAACTCTCTCTTCCTTGTTTCCCTATGGCCAGGCTAGCGCTTTTGCGAAAACGAAATCCGGCAAACCGTTCTGTGACAGCGAACAAAATTGCGTAATAAGGGCTAGCACACGATCTATGTTCATTGTTCACACCCTATTTTCGTTACAACTCATACACAAAATGACCATAGTAATATAGTTGGACGAATCTCACGAAGTGTGAATAATATGTGGCATCAGTATATTTAATGCAACCCATTAGGCACAATTGATCCAAATGAACCAAAAAGATTTTACCCTCAGATATTTCTTATACCGTCTTCGGTGCGGAAGTTACGACTCTAGATATTTTAATTGGCAATGTGACGTATAGCTAGATTGGTGGTGCAAAACCCCAAAACAGGGACATCCAACCTATGATAGATCAAAGGACCACAGGTGGTTCACCAATGATTGCACGGGCCACTTGAGTATTGATGACTTCTGTTAAGCAATTAGTTGCGCGACTTTTTTGACATGACAAAATAAGTCAAAAATTTGTCAAAATTGTGGCGTTAAATGAAAAAATTGTCCAATTTGTCGGCGAAGTCAATTTTTTTGCAAACTGAATATCGTTTATATCGTTGATGCTTGCACCGTTGCTGACCTTATCATTTGATATTTTACAGCTTGTAGTCTGCTTTCTAGGCCTGCCGTTGTAGACAGTCCGTTGTCTGTTTATTGTGAATCATGAACGGTAAAACGAAACAAATAGTTGGACATGGTGTTATGCTCAACGTACCGCAATATCATAACTGAAGCAAGACTGCGTGGGCATAGTTCCTATATCAAGAAGCGCATGATGAAAAATTGTGATGTAGACAACATCGTCAGAATGAAGCAACACGGTGTGTCACCAACAGTGTACGCACAACCTCAGTATTGTCAGCCAACAACTGCTGCTGTTCTTTCCCAATTCTTGGCAAGCTACTCCCTACATTCTACCCGAGAATGTAGGAAAGTATCTATTGTTGTGCTTCAATAAATTTTATTTATTTCTGCCATAATGCGTGATGTAATCACTGGAATTCTTCATGGGTCAAGATTTCGTTAAAATAAAGTTCATTTCGTGTAAAAAATTGTTTGTTTTTTAGTCAAAAAAGTTTTTATCGGGGCAAACTACTAGATAAAGATAGTCAGTTCTAACCAGAAATGAAGATAAGTATTACAATTCCAACATTTTGTGGGAAAACATCTAATTTACGTAAATGCGGGCAAAATATGCTCAAAATCAATTTTTTTTTTCAGTCAAAAATGTAAAAAGTTTCCTTTTTTTGGTCAAAGTCTTCCGTTTGTTAGGTAACAAAATCGCCCTAGTCATTAACTAGACTCTAAGGATACAATTGGTAATATGGCCATGGACTGGATGTAAAAAATGGATCGACCTCGTCTGACTCGTCATGACTTTACAATATACGACGTCGCTAACGAGAAAACCTTGCCACTACTACAATCGGCATTATAAACACTATACAACATTCTTTTATTGATCGTAATTTTTGTTTTGTCACATAATGTTTTGGAAAATAGGGCGCTTCGAAGAGAACTGACTATCCCAGAAATATGAATAATATTTTTCGATCCTGAGTAAAATGACAAAACCTGATATAATCCTCTTTGTACCTATTAATATCAGGGAGGAATGCAAATGTTTGTCGGTATTGACGAGAAGCTACTCCCGATTCTCGGAAGTTGCCTTATCACGACTATGACTCTGGTTAACGAATGCACAAACGCATATACGTTATATCAATGGATAGAATGGATCGTTGTCGTGTAAATGAGCTTGGCTCAGTGTGACGTAACATATGATGTTACTTGTGCGGCTGACTACAATCACTCTCTATTGTGTCAATGATCTTTGTGACGATATTGCCATTCAAGAGCTGGACTATACTCTTCATTGCAGACTGCAGAAGACGAGAAGGACTGCCATATTCTGGAAAATGTTTTACTCTTCCTCATTTGTCATCATCAAAGGATGTGACTTATGATCAAGCAGTTGCAGAATGCGCAAAACACGGATCTCTGCTGGCTGAAATTCATGATAGAGATCAACAAACATCGTTGAACGATTTCGCTCTCAGGAAGATGCCAGCTGGTAGATCGGTCTTCGAAGTCTGGTTGGGAATGGAATATAAAATCTCGGTAGTTGCATAAATTTCTTACTAAGCAATGCAGTTTCTGACTAAGTCGCTACGTTAGTGATGAGACTCACTGCAATTTTTATCTCGTGATAAATCAAGTCATCTCCAATCATGCAATTTCGAGTCAATTTCAAGAAGGCGAAAAAATTCGTGACAATCTTAATGACCGATTGTGTCACTCCGTCTATGCATAAATCACGCCTTGTATTTAGAGTTGAGGCTACACGGGTAAGAGCTCGGTGTCTGATTTGTCCGTTTCATGGTAATCGGAGCTCCACGCTCACAATGAATAATTAAGAAAGCCCTATGTAGAGAACAAAATTTGTGTAAAGCTGACGTGGCTTATTGGGTTATGTTGGCAGCATAAAGAGCAATTCACTGCAATAGCGATGCCGATTCAACCCCCGTGTTCACGCGTCTAAATTCAAATTTTCTGCCTATAACATTTTGGAAATTTGCGATTGTGCAATCTGTGATGAACACCGTTAAACGCCATCGCATACGCTATGCAAAGTATTTGCCTAGAAACTCGTTGTCGAAAAGTTGAAGGCAGATATTGGGACGCTTTTAGCACATCTTGCTACATTTGCACTCTGCTAACATACTAATCTGCTAAATGGCAAGCAACAATTACTTTGAATTGCTTAAAGGTCTACATCTGCATGAGTGTAGCTTTACTGGAGAGGTCAATATCCACATTTGCGTAAAATATGGAATTTTACATCAATCTTATCGAATATCACTAGAAAATCCAAACGTGGGTGAAGTTTGATGGGTTCGTCCAACATCAAATAATCGAGACCATACATAAGATAAGAGGTTATGGGGATGGCTCTATTTTTCTCAAATTGGGATATTCGGACCAATTGTCATGAATAGGGTATAGCAACGATCGACGGGTTAGAAAGCTACTATTTTCACATTTTGTACTCATGGTAAAATTATCATTTTATTTATTCGTTGTAGAATCATTACCGTATAAAAATGTTGCGGTTAAAATAATGTGAGAGTTGGTTTTGTTGCATATGATTTTACTGTTAGTGGTTGGTTCTCATTTCGTTAGAAACACTAATAATACGTGTTTTAAAGTCGTATTGTAGCATTTAGCACCGCTATCAAGTTACGAAATTCGACAAGTGGAGGCAGGTATGGGGTGATGGGTGGGTGATTTGTTATCGTAATCGATTACGGCTATTACAGAGCATTCAAATAATCATAGTCGCAATCGATTAACTATTATAACAATCGACAGAAGCGTAATCCTAAACGTTTTGCGTATAGGCCTATTGAGCACTGGTCTACAAATTTCAAAAATAATTCTCGTCAAAAATTTTGTTGCTTCATACATAGGCTACTTTTTGGTTGCTGAATCTAATTATGAGCTCATAATTGTTGGAATGTAGCGGTCGAAGTGAGGTAAAATTTGGTCATATTGCATTTGTCGGCTGGTACTATTTTCGGAAGATACGCAGGCATTATTGGCGTTTTAGAGTCGCTGCACGACTTCAAACTGACATGAAAGTATGATATACGTCGAGTTACGGCAGGCATGGGTAGTCGTGATTAGCAAAATTCACGAGTCAATTCCAAGTCATCAACTAATCAGTGTCGATAAAAATCACTGTATCTTGCGTATGTTCGGATTGTTCGCGAAACACTAACCCGTGAGAGTGACCAATCATTCAATGATCGTGCGTTTTACTGAGTAATGGATGAATTTGGTCAATAATATTTTACCGAGCCTCCATTGTTCTCTCACAAATAAATTGACCACAAACGAATTGATCGAAGCATTCAGCTTATGTTGTCGAAAACTACTAGTAGGGTGAATTAATAGAAACTTGATGTTTCTGTTCTCCGTTCTTATTTTACCCGAACCTCTTTTTTTATTAAAATTGAAATCGAATATACTTTATATACTCCTCAACCATTGGTGCAGACTTGAAGTGTATCATAGCAATGTGTCTAAATGGGTAATGTATTGCATCTTATCAATTCGTTTCTCTATTCTCTATTCTCTATTCTCTGTATATTTAACTCCACATTCGTTCATCGGTACAAAATCAATGACCCCTCAATCTGTAATTCAGACAGCTAGCAAAATGCAATGATGTAATTATGCTTCATGGTTCGAAAAGGCAACTTGACTTGAATTGTGACTTGACTCCTGACTTGACTTGACTTGACTCGTCTTGACTCGAGTCACCTCCAAAAATCGAGTGACTTGACTTGACTCGAGTCAAAACGTGCAATGACTCGAAATGACTTGTGACTCGAAGGTAGTGACTTGATCCCGACACTGGTTGCCATGTGTCGTAGTTGGAACGAAAATTTATAATGAAGGTGTCAAACTGGAAGCGATAAACTTGTGCGATTGATATATTTTTCGGGACAAGCAAATGACGTCACAATTTTCAAAACCAGGATTTCGCACCATCACCCATTTCCATCTACTGGTCATCGTAACCGACAACTGTGCAGAGATGAGCGGATTGGAAATTTCCAGATACTAGTTAAATTTAAATCCGAATACTCAAATCCAAATCGAGAAATAATTTCGCCCCATGCCTGCATACCAGCTCAACACTGGGATTGACTGAACATTGTTCAGAAGTCGCATGAAAATGTAAAAGTATCAAGGATCTTATATCCAAGTCCAAATCCAGGTTAAAAATAACTCTAAATCCATATCCTTTCCAAATCCATGCTCATCTCTGCAACTGTGACATATTGCTCCAACCGTGATCGGTTTCATAAATAATCGCGCTAAATATTTATGCTTTGACAGACTTCAACTCTGCTGTACCGATCAGGAATGGAAAAACATTCGAATCAATTTCAATGGTATCCAACATATCCAGAATCTACGTCGTCATACAACTACATTTGCATGCTCATACGTGACGGAGATAGTTCAAACGGATTATTTAATTACTATAAATCCTACCCAACGTATGGAGTGATGTGCGAGGAAGCAACCTGATCATTCGTTGCAATAACTGGATAAATGCCGCCGACGAAACGTTGATCGGAGACAGTTGACCTAAATATTAACATATTGGTAATTATTAATACGGTCTCGATGCAGAAATTGAAATGTTGTAGAGAGCACATGTCATAACGTCGAACAAATGACTTGAGCTTCAAATTGTTCCAATTGCTTAATGTGTACTTCTATTTAGTAATCAGAGGTGGTCGGTAGCGAAGTGCTTCTATTTTTCCAAGTACTCAAGTAATTTGTCTCTACTTACAGTATACTTACTCAATAAAATCTAATTTCCGCTACTTCTACTTCTGCCTCGTCATAAATTGTTATTTACTTACTTACTTTTTGCTTGTCAAATAAAAGTAATATTTTCTTCTAGTGAGAGAGAGAGATGAAGAGAGACTGAGATTGAGAAATTTATATAGGCTTCAGATTTTCACTGATTACCGACCAGAATTGTATTTCTAAAAACGTGAAGTGGTATTCCAGAATCCTTTCAAATGTGTTATACGGGGTGACAGTTGTCTTCTCACGAAGGTATCGCTCAACATAATTTATGTAGCTTGTTTCGAGGTTCCTTTCTCAACGCACTGCCGTCCATTTGACATGTTTCGTCGCAGTAAATATGGCCCGGTAAAACGCTGGTTCGACAGGTATCGTCATCTAGCAGGCATGGCGTGTCCTGGAAAAAAAGGTCCTTGACTTTTGATCATTAACATTGTATTAGCATAACACCATTTAATTTTTAAAAAAGTATTTGCATTTATCTGTGTACAGTACACGGTATTATTAGCTTGAGTTCTTTTGTCCGACGCACATACATGTTGAAGTATAAATGCATATGCCAGGGTTCTCAAACTCAAATGTGCTCGCGAGCCAACATCCTAGTGTTTGATGACGCCGTAGCTCGCAGCATCGAATATGGGTTTTATATATATTTCCAGGTAAGCCTTGTTTCACTGACCTTGCAGACAATACCATATACATCGTTATTAATTTGATTGTCAATATTTATAGCCTATTCACGCTTGCAACGAAAAGTCATATTTTTGAATATTTGAATAAAATTGTTATTGACTGGGCATAAGTTGTCATAATAATGAGTTATACACACCATGCGAGAAGACAAATATATCATGACATCAGGAAAGCTATTACGTTTCAATTTTGCAGCTTTCAATCAATCAATCAGTTTTATTAATATTTTCATCATTTCAAAAAAACCACAAAACCGAGATACAATGAAAAGATAGGAGGGTGTCGAAACGACTTGGAGTCATCTTTCGGGTCAGACACACACCTAGGCCAAGGCGAAGTGAAGAAGAGGCATGGAGTCAAAATAAGTCAAAATTTTGCGTTAGGTCAAAAAATTATTTACAAAGTCAACATTTTTTGTGACCCCTGCATTTCCTTTGTATCGTAGATTTTGCGCTGTCGGTAAACTGATCATTTGATATTATACAGCTTGTAGCTTACTTTATAGCCCTACCGTTGTAGACGGCCCATTGTCTGCATATTTTTTTCAATACAAAATCCATTGTTGTGAAATATTTATTCAACTAGAACACTCATTTTGAATCATAAACGGTCAAATGAAACAATTAGGTCGACATGGCGTAGTGCGGATCGGATCGACAAATTCTCTGGTCAGACTCCAATCCTGTTGTTCAATTCTCTGGTCCGACTCCGAATCTGGATTCTTAAAATGAGCAATATCCGGTCCGAAAAACTCCCATAATAATCATCTGCCAGTACAATGCCACAAAAGGAAATTGTTTTCGTATGCTCCAAATATCTATCGCATACCGCTGGTCGTACAAGTGCCCCAGTTCGAGAATTCCTGTCATACATAAATAATTTGCCGTAATAACGATAATATACTTAAATACTCCACGTTCAATCAAAGCATATCAGACTTACTGGCTACCCAGTGCAGTGGCTCCCAACCCTTTTTTTAAATATATTTTAGCCCAATTTCCGATTTGAAAATATTCTGTGTCCCACCTCTAACTTTGATAGGCTGATATATAAACAAAGGTCAACATATTCGAGACCACCAGCATGAACGAAAACAACCCCCGGTCTAACCCCTAGTTAAAAAACACGGCTGTATGCTCTGTGGCCCACTTAAAACAGCGCTATATGGTAGGGTTACCATACGTCCTCTTTTAAGAGGATAAGTCCTCTTTTTTGATTCTTTTAAAGTGTCCTCGGAGGCCGCCCAAATGTCCTATTTTTAGAATTAGTCCTCGTTTTTAAAATTTTGAAATTTTAGTTAGATATAGGATAAAATTCGACTGATATACAGTAAATTATCATTTTTTAAGTCAACCAACGGAGAAGTCAAGAGAAGTGTCAATTTCTGGAGTCGAGCCGAAAAAATTTCCTTTTTATAGTCAACCAACCACAAAGTCGTGACAAATGTAACATTTTTTCCGTATTTTACTCCAGTATTGTAAGTCTGAAAATTTTGAAAAAGGGTACTCTTCCAGATTTCCAAAATATGGTAACCCTACTATATGGCCCACTACTAAATGGGCCATATCCATAAGGCATGTACGCCAAAAATACCAAAAATAGCTTATTTTATCGCATTTTCAGATTTTATTTCAGGACGTTTCGAAATCGCCATGAATTCATATTTGAATACCCGGATCAACCGTCTATAACGCTTTCGTTTGGCCTCTACCATATCAAACAAAAGTCACCAAATGTGCAGTATCCCCTCCGTGCGATCAAACAGCGACGATAAAACCGAAACACCCATACTGCTTCTGCAATACCTAGTCCGGAAATATCCGAAATAAATTTTAAAATAAAATCCCTTTCCCACCCTACTGCGACAAAATTGTGCAAAATCCAGTTTCATCCAAATTATGCTATGTAATCTTATGAATATACATCGTTTGCTTCCTTCTTGTCTACGCTGGTGTCGTGAGGTCGTATAATAAAGTTATCTGAAAACGACTGTTGCATCTCCTTCGATCTACACCAGTGGTTCGGAACCTTGTCTGTAGCAACCCCCCCTCAGGGGGTGATTAAGATTTTTGAAAGAGGCGGATACGCTCGGGGGCGAGACGACGGCGATGGGCTCAGGAGATGCTGAAGAAAAATGGCCTCACAGTAGATAGTATAGTAAGGACAGATGCATATATAGTAGAACAATAGTTCTATATATCCCTAAGTTCTCATTGTAAACTGACATTCGACAAAATCTGTCAAAACACAACGCTTTTCGTTGCACTCATCGCGAAATACCCACCGACCATGTTTCCATGAATGCAGTGGTTTATTTTAATTCATGTAAAATGAATTTGCGTACTTTTGGATTGCCATCTCCCCGTTATAACACTCCCGTCACACTAGCTACTCGTTTCGACACCTTCCTGTCTTTTTATTGTATCGCAGTTTTGTGGCGTTTTGAGATGATATAAAAATATTATTAAACTGATACTTATATTGATATCTCTGGTTTCTTTCCACAAAATTTCTTGAACTAGGTATCGTATTCGACAGTGCACTGCGTGTCGAAATCTAAAAGGCACTGTAGGATACCGTACAGCTTTTGAGAGTGATATGCACTTTGTACATTAAAGATGTTTTGAAGCTTTTTGGGTAAAATGATTACCGAAATAAACTTGTATTTGAATGCTACAAAATTAAATTGTCAGAATATTTCTTCTTCATCATATTATAAGGGATGATACTGCTTAGTGTTGTTACCCATTCATGTTAAGGTTAAGATAGGGTTACGATACCTCCTCTTTTAAGAGGATTTTTTTTAATTGTCCTCAGAGGACGCACAAATGTCCTCCCTTCTGAGATTATGTCCTCTTTTTTGCGAATTTAGGTTAAATATAGGGCAAAATTGGACTGCGATACGGTAAATAATCACTAAAGTAACGCTCAAGCTGGCATTTCGTGAGCTGAGCTGGAAAGTTGACCTTTTTTAATGCTACCAACTGATAATGTGAAAGAAAAACTATATTTCGGGAGTTGAGCCAGAAAGTTGACCTTTTTTTAGTCAACCGATCACGAAGTGGAATAAATGTACCATTTTCTCAGGATTTACCTCCTGTATTGAAAGTCTGAAAATACTGAAAAAGTGTCCTCTTTTCAGATTTCCAAAATATGGTAACCCTAGGTTAAGAGCTTGTCGCAGTACTAAGTTTAATATGAGCAAATCTCTACCACCCTCTCAGTTGATTTATAGTAGGCTAGTCACACAAAGCACTAAAACAAAACCCGATATCTTACCCGTTGCCAATCACAGAGGAGAATTCTGGATGTGTTCATCGATCTCGAACCAAATACTATGAGCTAGGAATGGTTCGAGCCCCCGAAACTTTCAGGTTAGTGTGAACGCAAACCTTTTGAACATGAACGTGAGCCTATGACGTCACGGGACGTCATGTTGCTAGTTCCAACCCTGCATTTCCGTCATAGGTATAAAACAATGTAGGCCTACATGAATTGATACTCATGCAATATTCTGTAACAATGCTGAAATACATGCTAACTATTTAAATGTCACCCAATGTATCGACTGGAACAATCCAATGTTATCATAATTCCACGAACAGCTTTGCCGACAATGTCGACGAGGCCTGGGCTAGACCGGGCAGATGTATTCTAAAGAGTGAACACCGATTTCTATTTGCGCCGGCACTTTTTACTAACATTTGTAACCAATTAGTTAGTTTTGAAAATAGTTGGAATCGGAGTCACGGCATTTTCACAAACTCCTACTCCAGCCATGTGATTCCGCAACTCCGACCCGCACTTTCTTGAGAGTAACTACTCAAGAAAGAGAAAATTTAATGACACTGCGTCTCAAAAGCCCTCGTTTACTATGTAATATTACTATGCATTTGAAGCAATGGTGTTAAAATCGGAAGTTACCTCATGATTGGATGTCCGTGATCAGTATATCGATTTTTTTACCTAAGACCGAGAAGATTTTGACCTAAAAAGTCAAGATTTTGTCATTGTTTGACCTAAAAAAACTAATTTGACCAAATTTTGACCTCATGTATGCAAATTAGGTGTTCTCGAGTATAATTTTTAAGTTGTACTACTTATCAGTCTTGCTTCAATTAGGATATTAAGATACGTCGACCATAACACCATGTTAGTGCGGAGCATGGACCGGAGCCGGATTGGATATCCAGCCGGATTTTTTTCAATTTGACCGGACCGCATCGGAGCCGGATCAGTACTTTTTTGATACGGCCAGAATCTTTATGGATAAGCATGACTTTTGTCATTGAGAAACTAGCAACCACACGTCAGTAACCGCCAAGCCAATGCGAAATAAACGAGCTGTATTTATAAATTCACGGAACCACCGTACCGTACCGAATTTATGCACAGACATCACAACAGTCATTACAATACTGACTAGCATTTTCCCTCCAGTATTCTAGTCTCGTTGTGCAGTGAAATGGCTTGTTTTATCGAAGAAAGCAATTGAAGCTCCTTATACAGAAGAGAAACCGAAAGTCGAGGTATCAAGGGCAATGAAAATGGAATATGGAAAAATGATACCTTGCACAATCGCACCTGTGAGGGTAACTAATCTAAATGTGTTTGTGTCAGCAGTCAGCAAGAGAAGCTCAGTGGCACATCACACGTATGCACCCATGTTAAAGATAAATGGATTTTATCGAAAAAGATAGCATCAGAGCAGTGTTCGATGTCATAATTTGTGAGAAACAAATATATCTGCTGCTCCGTTGCAAAGTATTGTAGGCTTACCATACGTCCTACACCCTAACAGAGCAAGTAGTGTCATATCCATCTTTCTCAGGTTGTCAAACTTGGATTCATGTTGTGACGCATAAAATTTGTCAATACTTTCAGAATAGAATTTCTCTTTTAGGGTAGATACTCCCTGCGGGCCGGTCAAAATCCCTTCGCGGGCCGAATGTTGCCCGTCCCTTGTCTATCGAGTCTGCGCTAGCACTTTTCTTTCCACACTATTCCAGTGCGTTAAGCGCTTCTCCCCATCAAGTCATTGGTCTGGCCAAGCAATAACTTGGACGCTGTACTATTACGCTATTTCGAAGGTTTAAGGAACTCATGATTTGGTAATAGCCTAGTTTACAACGCACCGTCGCGTAGCAATTTTCAATGCTCATGGAGAATTATTTTAACTTCTACAACGAACACAGAGTAGAGGTGAACATGTGTAAAGGTGTTTCAATTTTAAACCCAGCTCCGAACTACTAATTAAATTTGATGATAATATGATTTTTGAACGTGCGTCGTTAGTGGACTGCAAACCTAGTCTCTAAATACGTAGTGCAAATAGAGAAGATATCTTCAAGTAGTCGGAATAGATGAAAATGCCAAATTCTGATCCAACTGGCTGCGTGGAAATCTTGAACTGGCCATGAGCTGGTGGCCGGCCATGATGAATTCGTATGTCTGGCCGCGAAATTCGCTGTGGCCGGCGATGAGAAACCGCTTGCTCGGGGCCGGTCATGAGATATTGGTGGCCACATATTTTTCTGTGGTCAGGGAGTGGCCACGTGAAAGATCAGGCCGCTACTCTGAAAGTGTACCGACCTTTGCAATACACGAATCGGGTTGAATTCATGGAACGATTTGTCCGACTGTTTCCCCCGGGAAACACCGTCGAAGACCGTTGGGATGGTCTAGGGGTGTGCAACGAGTGAGTAGCGGTCCTATGGGACATACTTATTTCGAGGCCAGCCCCTCTTGCGTCGCGACACGCGTCGACGTGAAGTTTGGGCCAACATACCGCTGGAAAAACGCGGTACCAAAAACACAAGAGGCAACAAAAGTGGGCGTAGTTGGTTCGCCAAAACTTTCGATATTGATATGCTCGGTCGTCAAAATGGTTGGCAGTCGGCACCGAATAGCCCCGTCCTTGCCATATGGGTATACAGTTGTACAAATGCGACGCGTAGAGGAAAATAGTCAACCCCAATTTGAAACCGCATGCATCAGGCATGTTTGGTAGAGCTGTGTTGTTCCCAATTGTCGTTTGCGCGTTCTCTATGTCATATATGCCCGTGAAATTGTAGCATACTCTTATAGGATTACCATACGTCCACTTTTAAGAGGATTTGTCCTCTTTTTTGACTTTTTTGAAAGTGTTCTCGGAGGACGCCTAAATATCCTATTTTTTGAGAATTCGTCCTCTTTTTTGAGTATTTGGGTTAAACGTAGGTGGAAATTGGACCGAGATATGGAAAATCAGCGGTAAAATAACGGCAGACCCTTTTTTTTAGTCAACTGACCAGAAAGTCGGAAATATTACCATTGTTTTAGGATTTTACTCAAGTATTCTAAGTCTGAAAATTTTGTAAAAATGTATTCTCCTTTCAGATTCCTAAAATACGGTAATCGTATATTATTATGATATCAAAATGCAATATTTTCATACGCGAGGCTGGGGTCACGAGATGCCACTAAAACTAAATTTTGGTCGCGGTCTAAAAAGTTTCAGAAGCACTGCTTTAAGGTTATTGTACTGCTGTGAACTTTCAAGTTATATTGAGCTAAAGAGCTGAACACGCGGTATCGTGACTTTCTTTGCTCTTCTGATTTACACGCGGGACTGAAAATGTAAAATTGAAGAAGAAAATAGAAGAAAAACAACACAATTTGGAGCGGCATATCATAAGGTAGCTGAGTGCCTTTTTCCTGAATTTTCCTGAACTTATTTGCGTCCGTGGCGCACAAGACCTTAACAGGTGATAAGTGCCACGGAAAACTGCAGCTACCGAATATACATGGAGACACAATAGGATTGGTCACTACATTCATCTTGGATTATGCAAACATTTTTGCATCAACAGATCGACAAAAAATTGGTATGATTACAGCCCAGCACCCAGTAACAGAAAACGACCAAGTAAAGATTATGTGGGATGTGCCAGTTATAACTGACCGCGAAATCAGGAGCAACCGCCCGGATATGATAATCAAACTAAAAAAGAGAAGCGAATGCTTATTCATCGAACTGGCCGTCCCAGCTTATCAAAGCATACTGCAAAAGCAATCGGGAAAATAATCGAAATACGCAGATCTCAAAATGGAATGTGAAAAAATGTGGCGATGCAAAATAAACATTGTGCCGCTAGTCACTGGCGCTACTAGGGCCGTAAGCAAAAAACTCATGAGACATATCCAACAAATTCCGGGAAACTTTCGATTCGACATGATCCAAAAGATCGCGTTATTGGGCATTGTGCATATTTTTCGGAAGGCCTTGACTGCGCCACTGGACTAAAATTACACATGTGAGCGTGAATCACAGCATAATTTCTGTAATTTCGATTCTACATTTTCAATCATCTCTACCTCTGCTCTGCAACCTCTTGCAGCTCTAATTCTTCATCTACCGTAATTCTGAAATCTGACCTCTTCGTATATTGCATAGGAATAGTAATTTGACTGTATTAATGAAGTTTTAATCTCGTCATTTTCCTTTGGGGATTACGTGTGTATTGACCAGTTTTACTGTGAATAAAGAAAATAATAATAAGGTAGCGAGATCACATGTGCATACTTTACTTGATAGTTTTGGAGCTTATTTTCTAAGCCATCAGGCATGTGGCTTTTGCAGTTTTTCGACTAACTGCAGCCTCCGAGACCTTTACGTCATACTCTTAAAATTGTATTTCTGCCAGCAAGAATTTTTCGCCCGCGGAAAATACGTTGTAATGTGGATAGGAGTGTTCCATGGTTGCTATAAAGACATGGCCATCCAACCACTCGAAGTACTCGTGCAAAGCCAACACTTATTTGACGGAAAACAGGTTTAGTGCACTATAATTGAAATCAAAGCGACCGAAAAAAGCTGTCAATTGATGACCTAAACCGGTCGCCAATAGCCTTGTTACAAATCTAAACAAAATATTGCTGAGTATCTTCATATTAATTGTATAACAATTTTCGGTTTGTTTGTGCGGGTGAAATTTGTTTTGTAAGAATAGTTTATATGGTGGTCAAAAAGTTTGAAATGCACTGGGCTAGAATAAGGTGTCGCTAAATTTGTGAAACACGTCCCAGCCACTATCGCCAATAGCGCCACCGATTCTGTGCCATTTGGAAACTCCATCATGTTGTTTGGCGGCTCCACACGCCCGGGACTGCACAAGAATTCTCTTTACCAGCGATGGAGTGGGTAATGTGACGGAGGTAACGAATGAAATTAAAACAGATTTCATTCGGCGACTATTCTGCCGTTGGTGTCCAAACGAAGATTCTTTTGTAGACAATCAGAATTCTCTTTTTCCGCCCATAACTTACGAACGGACACTGACATTGGTCGCTTGGGTGGCCCTGTAATAGGGAAATCTGTTTTGTTAAGGTCCCGATATGGAACTTTGTATGCATCGTCAAGGCGTATTCCGTGCAGAAAACGGCATATTTGACAATGGTGATATCTTCTTTTATAATGCGGGTGGTGTCGCCTTTCGGTCCGCCATCTGGAAAACCATTGTTATGATCAATAGAATATATATTTGTTAGCTATACTACTGCAGTCCATATTCGTATGCAATTAAGCAACAAATCTCATATTCCATTATGTGACGCAGTCAGAAATGAAACTCGGTATGCGGTTCTGAGTTACAGGACTTAAAGTATTGAAATTTATCAGGCCCGAATCGAGTCAGCAGACAATTAATTTGTATGTTACTAATAGTTCATTTTCGCTTAAATAGTCACAGAAATTGCATTTGATAAGAGTTTTCGTATAGTGTCACAAAGGAGGTAAATCTAGCTTCACGGTACATCCTCAAAGGATAGGTTTCGGCATGGACCAGCAGACCAATTGTTCCCAACGTGGGCGATATCGTCTCTCAGTGGGCGATATTGAGAAAAAAGGGGGCGAAAATACGAAAGGGGGCGAGAAGGGCGGCAATTTTAAAACGTCCAGTGAGATATATTTAATTTACACTTAAAAAAACGCACGTGAAGACGACTTATTCTGCATATGACGCGAAAAAGAGTCAACTAAACGGAAAGTAGACGTGGAGCACAGATTTTCCGAGAACCTATCACTTCAAAACATTGCCTATTTTATTAAGTTCGCCAGCGATCAGATTTAGGTGAATAAATTTCCCGTTTATATGTCCTCTTTTGCGGATCCGCAATTATAGGAAAGAAAATTGGTGTTGAAATTGATGAAGGGGCGACGAGTCGAAAAATGTTGGAAAACACAGGGCTATAGATCATATCGTAGAACCGTCACACGCAACTCATGCCAGGTATCAGGTCTCACATCATTTCATTAGTCATTCGTGTTAGACGAGAAGATACATCTTGCAATTGTGAAAGTATACTTATAGCCACATACAACTGACTACCTGAAGCGTTCGTCCATGAAATTCACTTTTTCAACAAATAAACCTGAGTACTTTTCACGCCATTTATTTTCGACATCTCCTTGAAGTAGCTTGAGCATATTTTGTAAATGGCGGCGTGTACACCCCATTGAGTATCAATTTACGATATCATCTCTGCATCTACTGGAGTAGCAATGCTGACTGCTTTGACCGCATCTACACTCAACTCCAAATGGTATATGAGAGTGAAGTGCCTATAGTACCCCAAATCGTGGAAGTTGACATACATGACCAAGTAACGAATTACTGCGATGTCTTTGTACGACGATGAATAGTTACATTGATTTCAGGCTATTGCTCTTTCATCCTCAACGTGTTGTTTTAAAAATCTTCAAGTTGTGCTCGTAAACATTTGCCCAGCGATGTTTTGATCTATATGGATTATCACATCTTTACTTATGGGACCAAAATTTATGGCGTCCGTAGCTGTGCCTTAGTAAAGTTAGCCATATATTTAAATTCACGGGATTCGAATTTGGTGAAATTCAAATTACGGTCGGGGGACTTGCATATTATTGTTACTTACGTAAAAGTATATTTCACCTGAAATATTGCAGGTAAGCGGTGTCGTTGCGATCCAAGTAGTTCAAATGGTCAATCAGATGCTGCATAGATGGAAAGTCTTCCACGAAAATGAATCCGCTGGCGGGGATATGTGCTTCGTATACCTCTTTAGTAGAGCCCCATACAACCGGTACGACTCCGGCTATTAAGGCACGGAAAAACTTCTCCGTCACGTAGTCTTTACAATGATAGGAATTCTCGAATGCGAAATAGAATTTGTATTGCGATGTGTATTCTATCATTTCATTTTTCATGTAGTCATTTCGAGAAACAGGTGTTTTCCCAAAGCATCGCCCGAATGCTTCCAGCTTCAAGCCCATTGTCAGCAATTTCTTGACATACGAAAGTCTGACCACGGCCCCCGGAGTCAGATTGCAATTTGAAATTGCGATCAACGCTAGATGCTTCTTATTCGCCAGTGGCTTCTCCAATTCATTTCCGGTTTCAACTGTTGCATTTCCGTAACTCAATTGAAAATCCGAGTCTCGTCTGTGGTTGGTACAATATCGAAGTGTTAATATTGGGATACGACATCGTACAGAAGTCCAATATCATGTAACGAGCATAATTGTAGGAACATCTCACGTTTCAAACCACAGTAGGGCAGATTATGAGTCGCAATGCTTATATTTCTAATTATGATACAGACCACATCTCATTGAAAATCAGGGCTGTGGAGTCGGTAAATTGTACCACCGACTCCAACTCCTCTCCGACTACAGACCTTTTCATTATACCGACTCCAACTCCTACTCCAACATTATTAGAAATTAACTTACCAACTTTCATGCCACAGTGACGGTTAAATGACTATCATATAACTATTAAACATATGCAAACATTTGATTAACGATGGCCTGCAAAATTGTTTCTTTGTGGTACAGGTCGAATTATTCACTATGCAATTAACATGAAAAGAATGCCTCTCTAAATATCCTTCCTTTCTTCATAGTTTATAAGTTTTTATAACATGGACTCTCTAATATCCTAATATGTATGAATCATTGAAACATGACTTATATCCATTCATGTATAATTAAAATGTCGATAAACAATCGAAGTGTAGCTCTTGTGTAATCGCTTTGCACTGATACGAGATATCGTCAGCGCGCCAGTTCCTACCGGTAGGTTAGTGACGCGTTGAATCCAATTTGATCAGCCTGTTGTAGCCAGTTGTCCCTAGACATATACGTTGGTGCCTCTGCGCAACGCCATATCCAATATTGATTCGGATTCCGCCTGAAATGCAACCAAAAATGAACAAGCATAAAACAGTAACAACGCGCGGTTACGCTATTAATATTAATATTATTAATAATGCGCAACATTTCAGTGACGCTTATCGCCATTTGTGACCTTTTACATCACGATATTTGATATTGTATCGGTTCCCATTGATGCTGTAGCTGTGGATTACACCACTACGCTATCTCGCCACGCGTCGGTTGATAGTAATGATAGGCTCGAATCGGCTCCGAATTGAAACACAGAATTTACGAAATCCTGTTCAGTTGGTATGAAGTCAAGGGGAATATTCGATTTTTGAATTGCGAGGCCGGTCATCGCCTTTACGGTGTGAATGCACACTTTTTCGCTAAGAATGCAGGGAAGGTGTCTGCCGTGTGACTTTTCGCTTCTGGTCCACCGTCAAGCATTTGGTTACTCACTTCACTCGTGGAATATCTCGCAGGTTGGCTCGATCATAATGAATGATGACGACCTCAGTTCTGATGTCGCTTATCTGCAATCATATTGATATAATTGTATGTTGGCGTGCTCCTAACGACATAGTACAAGCGGACGTGGATAAGTAACAGTAGCAAAACTTCTGCCGGAAGGTTGCGTATGTAGACCATAACTACGTGAGTGGCAAATAGGTTTAGTAACCAAATTTCCACCATGGCTTAATGTGCAAATGATGCCCCCTGCGCTTCCTGGTTGCAAATGTTGCTTCAAAACCCATCCCAATTGGCGAAAACGAGTACCATACACAAATTCTTATAATGTAGATGTATACAAGGATTGTTTTTGCTGTAGTATTCATGTTATTTTTCGATTATACAATGGCCATTTACATAAGGCCCACATTCTTTGTCATGATTTCATAGCTGCCGACTCTTAGCGACAATAGCGACCCATTTTTAGTAGGGGTCGACCAATTATCGACATGGCCGATTATCGAGGCCGATATTTTATATTTTGAAAAGAATCAGAAATTTTGGAAATTTAATGCACCGTGTTCTCAATCACGAGAAATCGACGACGCAAAGTGCAATATATGACAGATTTACTCTTGCAGAACGAGTTTAGCTGGGTAAGCATGCAGAGAAACTGTGCTCCCTGCATCACAGTCTATCTTTTCTGGACTGATCTGCAATTCTGTATCGTATTTTGCTTTTTGGGTTATCCCAAATTTCAATGAATGTGCACAATTAAGCAATAATTCTTGTCAATTTCAGTTTTCTCGTTTGTTGTTCAGCTTTCTGTGGCATGTACAACTGCCATCTTGCCAAATATATAATATTTTTGGTGAAATTGTTCTCTGCTCCTTCCATATAAATATCGGCCTATGATATCGGTATCGGCCTTGTGAGCGAGCCGATGTATCGGTATCGGCCTGTAAAAATCAATATTGGTCGACCTTTAATTTCTAGGCTTCTATAAGACTCCGCTTACGCCAGTGGTTCTCTACCTTATTGTGTTCTCGTCCCCACCCTCTTTAGACCGTCTCTAATCCCCACGGACACCCCGGTTTTAACTCGATTATCATGCACATGTGTTTTGTGCAAATATTAACTGTAGGCTAGTGATTGACAGCAACAAAATGACTTTTCTTGAAAAACAAAACATGGTACCATTTATGTAGAAAATGGGAAGACTCTTATTATTTCAAAGCAATTTCTGCAGCTGCATTTCTTGATAATCCTTCCCGTCGATTTGATATGAACGAGTGCCGAAATCCACAAAGATAGGTGGTGGGGTGACGAATGTAACAACAACGCTTAACGCTCCCTTCGGCTGTAATTGCAACAGATGTATATGGCACCAAAATTGAGACACATATTTTTAATGAACATATAACGTCCAGCCTAGCCATTGCTATCTAGCAGCACATCTTAAGGATATTCTGTAATAGTGGGTATGTATATTACAGGAGAAAATGGAATTTTGTAAGTAATTTTTTCCAAGGCCCTAATAAAACATCTGTAAACTGCAACAGCGGCTTACGCGGTCCACATGGCGAGAATGGGCCTATATATTGATAAACCTCTAAACTCGGTCGGACTCGAACCCGCAACCCATTGGTGTTGCAACTATAAATCGTACCAGTACACGATATACAGGGCTGTCGCAGGAAGTCTTTAACTGTGCCACAATTTTGAGGAGCTAAATCTCTTGCATTCCTCATAAGTCATAACGAATACGCAGAGAAACGCCGGATCACAGAGAGTGGCGAGATAGCGCAGTGGTATAATCCGCAGCAGCAAGACCAATAGGTACGGGTGCGAGATCGGCACCAGAATTAGTACCACAGCGTTGAAGGTTTATCTAGGCTCCTGCTCACCACCTCATCTGCGTAAGCGGTGTCTTACAAAAAGCCTAGAAGTGGGACATGCTATATTTGAGTTTGATATACCTCTGCTTTACGGTGTATATGTTGAAACGAAATGTTATTACCAAGTTTTATCTCGGAAGCGAAGAACTTCTACCTGCGCTACGCTTAGCCCCAGCTCATTAATGTACAATGAAATCCAAAGGATCGAGGAAATGAATGAATACATGAATCTGTCAATCAATCAATAGATCAGGGGTGACCTATACCTGCGGCCGTAGAATGAAATTTATACGGCCTTTGACACGTGGTTTAATCAGCATGTGTTGGCGGCCGTAGATATGCAATTTGAATTTACTAATTGACTCCCTAATTTTTGAGAGATTTTAATTATTCTTCAAATTTTCTTCGCGCTGCGTGCGAGTCAATGTGACTTCATTTTTCGATGTTAATATAGTAGCGCCCTTTGCAATCTGAGCCCCACTGTACAGATGCGAACAGCATAGGTAAATGATGCCCCCCCTCCAGATAGAAATACACACTCGGAATCGTGTCCTCTCCACTATACCTACATTCCTGATGGTATGCCAAGAAATAACAGCACGAGACAAAGTGGTTAATAACCATTTGCCCAACAAAGATGTATCATCATTTATAGATTGCCTCAAATTTTCGAAAATACCCTCTCCATCAACTCTACACTGTAATTTTTTTCATGTCGTTGAAATCAGAAAAGACAACACTTTTTTCGTCAAAAAAGATCCCACGTAAAATGTCCTAGATGATGTCGATTGTGCTTTATATTTAGGTGTTTCCATATTTAGGTGCTTCCGTATTTAGGTGTTTCCGATCTAGGTGATACCTCACTGCGGCCTGATATAGAATACTAAATAATCTGGCGTACATGTCGACCTCCGTTCTGTCCTCGCAATAACACTAAAATCACCTGGCGTACTCGACAATCAAACTGTTTGAATCCCGCATGGGGCATCTTATTATAAACGGAATAATGAACGTGTATGCAAATAAACATACTGCACTAAAATAAATTGAAGGCAATAGGACATGCAGCATAAATCGTAGCCGAAATTTTCCAATTAGAATATGGCAGCCCTACCCGCATGGAATAAACCACATGCTAAGTCCAGCTTGGAAGAATTACTTAAACTTATTACAGAATTTGTTATTATGTTACTTAATTGAAAGTATAACTCACTAAACAAATGTAGCGAGTACCCGCATGGAAATAAACCACATGCTAAGTCCAGCTTGGAAAAATTACTTGAACTCATTACAGAATTTGTTACTATGCTACTTAATTGAAAGTATAACTCACCAAACAAATGTAGCGAGAAAATTGACCTTATACAGGATTTGTACCATGTAACGAACTTGTAGTACTTGTGAAGTACTGCTCAAAAAACGAATGTAGCGAGAAATCCATTCTTAGAAAGTCTTATTCTGAAGCATATTGTTGAAATCTGAGCAAGAAATCGGCCAATTCGGTAGACATACATTGAGCACTTTTGTCGCCTATTACGACATGTTGGACGAAAGCCAGAAGCTGAAAATCTTTCGGATACTTTAGGTCCCAGCATAATAGCATGCCATGATATTAATCAGCATATCAAAGACCGTATCATAGTCTTGACACAAAATTCTATGGCCATCAGGTAGAATCCAGCCCTGGATCTTGCCATTCTAGTGCTTTGCGACACCAAATGTGGAGGCTGTGATCTTTTGCAGTGGATTCGAGCATCTTGAGCCTGAAATATAAGTATTTTTTTCAAAAATTCAAACAATGCATATGACTGTCAACAACAGGGGTGACATCTCTACACCAGTAATTCACTAAGTTATCTAGACACGCCAGACAATGAGAAAAATTTCACGCCCACTTACCGTAATGTCACAAAAGTTTATTGCATGGAACGTTATGACTTGCATGGAACGTTATGACTGTTACTGAGAAAATTCTCAAGAATAATATTCGGACTCTATGGAATTGTAGGTAAATGGCGAGAAGAGAGAAAACTTTTTGTTATCGACCACTGCTTTCCACCCCCTTCGTATGCTTTCATGCCCCTCAGTTCAAGAACCACTGCTGCACAGTCAGCTGCATGTATCAGCGATTGACATCATTATATAAACTTAGTTATAATCAAGTACCTGTTCCACTGACAATGCAGATACTGTGGACTTCTTTCTAGAGTTCATACTGGTGTCGGTCTTCTTCAACTTGACTCTGCCATCGGCGAGTTGCGATTTTACTTTCAGCAGATTTTTCAGTTGATCATTCACACCAAACGTTTGGAGAATTTCACTGAGAGGGATCCCTTTCTTTGTTAGCTGAGCACGCCGGTATCCGTACAATTGCTTGAAAAGGGACACGATATTCTGCCATCTGCGGTACTCGTTGTCGAATTCCTTTTGCAGCTGACGAGTCGCTTCTCCAACAGTCAACTTGAATCCACCTGAATGTGTAAATATTAGTAGTGACACAATACTCAAGATGGCTTGGTGCTACCGAAAACAGGGTCTGGTCTAATTTCCTACCCACAACGCTGTAATGCCCATGAACAATGCCTGTCTATACCCACAGTACAAACTACGCTGTAATTAAAATGGCGCACATTACCGGACTATTTCTATATACTCACAGTACAAACTATGCTGTAATTAAAATGGCGCACACCACCAGACCACTTCTATATACGCACAGTACAAACTATGTTGTAATCAAACTGGCGCACACCACCAGACCACTTCTATATACGCACAGTACAAACTATGTTGTAATTAAACTGGCGCACACCACCAGACCACTTCTATATACGCACAGTACAAACTATGTTGTAATTAAAGTGGCGCACATTACTGGACTTCTTCTATATACTCACAGTACAAACTATTTTGTAATTAAACTGTCGCACACCACCGGACTACTTCTATATATTCACAGTACAAACTAGGTTGTAATTAAACTGGCGCACACCACCAGACCACTTCTATATACGCACAGTACAAACTATGTTGTAATTAAACTGGCGCACACCACCAGACCACTTCTATATACGCACAATACAAATAATGTTGTAATTAAACTGGCGCACACCACCAGACCACTTCTATATACGCACAGTACAAATTATGTTGTAATCAAACTGGCGCACACCACCAGACCACTTCTATATACGCACAGTACAAACTATGTTGTAATTAAATTGGCGCACACCACCAGACCACTTCCACATACGCACAGTACAAACTATGTTGTAATTAAACTGGCGCACACCACCAGACCACTTCTATATACGCACAGTACAAACTATGTTGTAATTAAACGGGCGCACATTACCGGACTACTTCTATATACTCACATTACAAACTACATTGAAATTAACCCGGCACAAATCACCGGACTACTTCTATATACTCACAGTACAAACTACATTGAAATTGAGCCAGCGCACATCACCGGACTACTTCTATATACTTACAGTACAAACTACGTTATAATTAAACCGGCGCACATCACCGGACTACTTCTATATACTCACAGTACAAACTATGTACTTCTATACCCACATTACAAACTATTTAGTAATTTACCGGACACTGCTGACACGGAAGCGTTTTTGAAGGAAGAAGGACGTTGTCTGAGAAGTCTGAGCGCTCTCAATTTCTGAGACAGTTTCGTGTTGATATTTTTCTAGAAAAAAATGAGATGATCAGTGCAAATGAATTTAGACCAATGAGACCAGTTTACTTTACCCAGGGGGGGTTCTGTAAGGTAGATCCTAAGCACGGATACTTTTCCACAAGTGCCTTCCCAAAACTTTCGATACGATTGTTTGGTCATGTCACCATTGTTCAGGATTTGATTTGCACACTGCTCCACTACGAGGTTGATGATTTCATAAGCTGTACGTTGCTTCACGCTAGTTCAACTTTCACACTGAATTCCGGCAAGGGCATCGGAGGATCGAGGTGCCCCATACTGCATGGTGGCTGTTAATTGATGAAAATATGAGTTGGTGTCCTACTAGAATAATGTGGATATTTACCATATCATCCAGACAGCTAAATTCATTGCAAAATTTGATCAAATACTTACTGGCATAGCTGCTTCTGAAGAAGCTAAATCACAACGGACTGACGGCTCTACGGGCACGGTGTTATCTAAATCGTCATTGACTGACGGCTCTACCGGCATGGTGGTATCTAAATCCTCATCGAACGACGCTTCTCCCGGCAAGGTGGTATCCGATTCAGCAATCGAGGCTGATTCATCGGACATATTGTTTTGACCTTGATTTGTTGACAACTTTTTCCATAACTGAAACAACAAGACTTAGTTGCATGAACACATTTCAGTTGATTAGCTTCTTACTTCTTGCAGATTCAACAGATGGCGCGTCACACCAATGGTGAATATTTGCCAAAAGTCTTTATTACAAGCTTGCACGTATAAATCAGACTTGGATGGTCCTTGTGACGTTTCAAGAAATTTTTTGTAATCCGATCTGAACTCCCAACGAACAGGCACAGCCAACATGATTTTTCATCTGACATTTACGACACTCTAATATAATTATTTCTAGACAAAATGAAAAGAAAAACATTCTAGATCACAATTCGTACCACCATTGAACCCCCTACAAGATGCATCGATCACAACTGCTCACTAAATTGTGTAGATTACCATCGCTAGTAGGGCTGGGCAAAATCGAGTGCCATAGTGCATCGATGGATCACGACTCATGCTTTAAGTTGAGTATTCTAGGACCACTCAGTCATTATGACAACATAACAGAATGTAAATTGACAAGATTCAAAGCTTTTTACTATGTTTGGTACGCTGCAATACGGCCAATCAATGCTAACACAGTAGAAATAAGTATCACAACTTCAATTCCCGTTGAAAAATTGATACTCATGGCGACGAGCGTCTCATACTTCAAAATATCGTCTTTTACCAATACACTCAAATCAGTTGAATTGATACTCATTCAAAATCCGCGTACTATAATCATTGTGCCCAGCCCTAATCGCTAGTTACGCAATGTTTAAAGTTTGAAGCGAAGAGCTATATATATAACCAACGACTGCCGAACGAGCAGACGCGAACGAAACGATGAAGCTCTCGGCGACGGCCGACGCCGGTCGGGGCACGGCTTTCTGTGCTAGTGTTCGTCGTGACCCGGGCCGTGGCGCCGACCCCGGAAGTGGCCGACCGATCCGAATCGGTTCGCGGGGCGGAACGTGTTCGCGCCGCGCTGACCGGCGCGCAAGTTCCGGATCCGCGCGAGACGTCGCGGCTGCGTAAACGACCGGTTTTCGACGGCGGGGCGGCTCGATCGAGCTGTGCAAAATTAACACTTCTACTTCCTAAAGCCGCGTTTCGCGGAGCTGGCAAGACCCGCAGCCCCATCTGACCCGCGCTCGTCTGAGGGGCAGTTCAGACCTGTCAGGCGATGACCGCAGCCCGGTTCTGCCACGTCGCCAACCAGTACTACAACGCGGCAAAAGCCCATTGATCGGCCCTCGCTCGCCACGGGGGAGAGCGATAGCCTGAGCGTCGAGCGCCGCGCTGGAAATTGGGACTCTAAATTGAAAGAGCGATAAGCTTCTAGAAACGACGGGTCATAAGTAAACGACAATGTGCATTGGGCTTCGAGTCGTGTCGAGTGTTCGATTATCAATGAGAACGGCGTGGAAAGTTGAAATGTATACAAATTATACATGTAGAGTGGCCACAGCGAATAAAATGTCAGTTTCGCATCGGATTAAATGTAATTGCGACAGGACAGGTATATTTTCGAGCGTACCCGTTTAATTGCGCATTTTTTATGATAATTCTGGGATGATCCACCGATCAAGGATAATCCCGGAATTATCAAAGATTTATCAAAGAAAAATTGAAATCACTCCACTTCTACGGCTTAGAATTCAAAATGCTTGGAATTCAAAATTTTCATGCTGTACTAAATCCGCGAATATTGGTTAGAATGAATTCGAATCTGGTGTAGGTCGTTTTATCGATTTAATCACGTAACCAGCAAGATTCAGAAATAAAGGTTATTTTTCAACAGTCCTATTGCGCATCCATTGTCACTGTTGCCGCGGCTCGACCACGACTTCACAGATATCTCATATACAATGACGCACCCCGCTTCGTATGCCGCAACGCGACCAAACGAGGTTTTAAAACTAACACATTGGGAAATGACTTCGAAACTATAAATTAACTCTTAGCGACAGGATCGTCTAATTTCAGTAAGCTAAGAAATCATGTATCACTACACGATTAGAATCTTGAAAATTGTTACTCTGTTCATTTTTGAGTGTCCGTGCCATTGTGTTCGCCCGGCCCCAAACTACGAGCCCGCTCGCGGACGGCGGAAACCAATGATGAGCATCGGAGCGGAGTCGGAGTGGATTCGGAGCGGATTCGGAGCGGAGTTTTGCCGATTTCGCGACAGTCGGAGCGGAGTCGGAGTTTACTACAGATATTTTTTCGGAGAATTTCGGAGTATTGTAACTTTTTTCTCCGATATAGTTGGATAGCTCTGACCAAAATACCCTATTGATTATGATTACAAACCAAAACACAGACAGTTGACACCTTGTAAAGCTGTAATATGACGGGTAACATGCAAAAATGATTACCAAGTGCATAAAAATCAGCCATCTGCACTGCAATTGGGGACTGGAGAGTAAACAATACTATGAGGCCAACCATATTATCAAATATACCATGTTGTACCATGTGTACCAAGTACCATGGTTGCCACTGTTTCGGATACTCGACGAGATTCATCGGAGTATCTCGGAGTCTGGGATTGAGCTCTTCGGAGTCGGAGGGAGTTTTCCTAATACACAAAAGTTGTCGGAGGGATTCGGAGTCTCGAAAAGCACTATCCGCTCATCACTGGCGGGAACCGCGGGATCACGCGAGAGACCTCCAGCGGATGACGCGAGCGTGCGAACTCGAATTGCCGCGTATCGTCTCCCGCTCTCGAGGGCGTCGTGGCCTAATGGGTAAGAGCACTGTGCTTGCCTCGCCGCGCTGCCGCCGGGGCCCGAATCCCACCAAAGGCGAAAATGAAGAGCGAAAAAGTATACGGTATGGTTACGCCCTGCCATCTAGGATGATGATGAAGAAGTGAAAAGGGGCTTGTGGTAACCAAAGAATGTAGAAGGACAAGATGTGCGAGGTCATTGTTGCGTCACGCCACTGTTACGCAGCGGCATCCATTTTGGTCTCAAAAGACCACAAAATCAGCCTGAACCTATGCGTGCGGCTGTAGTTTTCGGTCATATTGGCAGTGATATTTATGGGATTACGCTCGCAACTGGGATATTGGACATAGAAACCAAGGTGAATTTATGTATTTTCGTTGTCTGCTGATCGTTTTTATTTCAGATCACCCCGGACTACCACAGCAAAATTCCTTTCTGGGCTGCATCGAATTGTAGGCCTACATATGGCGATATATTTAGAATCTCAACCTGAAGGCTACTTCTGCGAATTGTATCGTGTTGATGCAGGAAATGGAGCTAGTAAGATTCAATATTGCCGATAGTAACTTTCCGCATAGATACTGTAACAGCATAGATCACCCACTACGATATGAAGTCACCCATCTTACAATTTGCAGCTACAAGGCCGGTGTCAGGAGAAAGATGAAGAAATTGCGCGTTATTATTATGATTAAAAGTTTATAGAGTCGTCCTTATCACCTGTTTAGGTCTTGTGTGCCACGGAATACAGTGCAAAGAAATTCAGGGAGAAAGACGAAGAAATTGCGCGGTTGAAATCGCTGGTAATGCGAAATCATTGTGAAATTAATTGTAGCATTTTGACGATACAAATACACAATGAAAACCATACAAGATACCCAAATGTGATTAATAGCGGAATTGCACAATTTATGATCGTTTTGGAACTTGGATGTAAGCTCGGATAACAAGGAACATATGGATGAGGATAGGAAGGTTTTTTCAACAAGGATCAGATTCAGGCTTTGAAAAGAGAAGGGCAGGCCTCTGGATGCAGATGGGCCGGTGATACATTTATGTCAGCACTGAAAATCAGGTTTTCATTTGGAAAGCATGGGTAGTTTTTGAGCTCCAACAGTGCTTCTATATCGAATGTAAACATTCGATGGTGTAGATATCTGAGTAAATCCTCTGATACCACGAACATTTTTATTAATTTTTTAATATGTTCTCGGCAAAAAATCACAAACAAAATATGCGACGGAATCCGACCCGAATACGCAGAAATACAACAAAAACAACCGCCGATACCCCTGTCCGCCCGCGACAAACGCGACTACACGCGCCCCAATACGGACTGGGACGGGGCTCGTTCACTTGAGGACCAAAACGTCATTTTCGCCATAAGACTATAGTGAATTTGGTCCGAAAGTGAACGAGCCCCGTTAGTTCGCCAATTAAATCTGCGGACCTGGACGCATCGACATTACAAATTTCGTTGAATTTCGGTTCATTGTTCATAAAGAAAAGTTCGTATTTCTGGTAAAATTACGTAAATGTCGATTTGATGGGTTATTTATGGTATTGAGGTGCGTATTTTGACTAAATCTGTGTGAAAACGTTGATTTTATTTCAATAGGTGAAAACTAGGTGTCTTGACGGTCCGGGAGTTGAGACGTGTTTTAGGTTTTATGTGTTATTGTTTCTGTTCAGTTCTTATGTTCGGTTTTGCGTGCCACTCGGTTCGCAGTTTCGAGGTGTTTTGAATGTCATGTTCTCAGTGTCAATTTAACGCTCAAAATTAATGATTAGATTAGTATTAAGGTAATGTCGTAAAATGTACTTACTTTTCAGTTTTGATTTTGTGGTTGTAAGGAGTATTAACTGACGACAAATTTATTCCACTCACTCAGGTCTCAGGGTACACTACAAAAAAAAATCAGACAAATTTGGTCTCAATGTCTCAAATCGATTTTTTACAAAAAAAAAGTCTTAAAGACCAATTAGTCTTAAAGACCAATTAGTCTTACCAAGAACTTTATGTCTCAAAAGTAAGCCAGAAATTGATCGAAATTGGTAGCAGTGCCTTGAGGGCATCCTTTTCAGTGTTAGGGGTCTGAGCGGAGGAGGGGAAGGATGAGAGAGACCACAAATTGCAGTGTTGAGATGATCCTGTACTAAGTTTACAAGGTATTCACTAGATATAGTTATCAAGGTACATGCCACTTACTACTCACATATAATATTCAGATCAATATATATATGGTTGTCTGAGTCGAAAATAGCATTTATGGTGAGTGGGTAAAATGAGACCATCAGTGAGACTGAAATTGTTGAAAATGAGACCAAATCATCCTCATTTCTTAAATTTGAGACCAAATTTGTCTAATTTTTTTTTGTAGTGTAGCTATAGCTGTTATAACAGCCTGGCATATTACTGCTATGCGTGAGCTATATACAGATTAGGATCGTACTTTATATCAGATATCTATATAACAGGGTACATTAATGCTAAAGCTATTTATCTACCTTCCAATTTCTTGATATGGCGCGATGCAACACCATTACTCACCAAGAAAGTTTTCAAATCTGCAGCACAATCAGTTCCTGTCTTGTTCCCAGCACGTTGAATCGCAAAAGAGCGAGACGGGCAACACAGAACTTACGCAAAGCGGAAAAAAAGAGAAATTTTCTCTATAGCGCCTAGCTTTTTTCGCGGCCATGCGCTGAAAGCTCTCCTTTGTGATGCCTCAAGCGGATAATTTCGCGATTCTGGGATCTCAAATTGACAGTGTACCGGTGAATCTGATCACGTGGGCTGAGAAAGGATAAATGTATTACAGTGATATGTTAAACTACTGATATTAATGACGAAATTCATTACTGAATCTGAAAAAAAAATTTGCGTTGCGCGTGAACATAACATAATGACATACTATGACCACTCGCGATTTCGGCGCGTATAGTAAGTCGATGTCATTGAATAGTTTAGTCCGACGATTTCTACATTTCGGGGGTGGAATAAAATAACAGACAAGCACGTGTGATTAGTTCAACGAGCACGTATGCGGCGATAATGCTAGAGCTCACATAGTTCTGTGTCCCCTGGTATACTCACCCACTTGTCTGCATTGCGTACAAGACATCCCAGTAAACACAGTACAGACCAAAGATGTAGAAAGCCGAGCCCGATATAGTAGATATTAGATCTCGGCAGGTCGTAGAAAGGGGGATTTTGTGTCGACTCAATTCAATGTCTTTTCCATGTCCTTCAATAATGTAAATATTATGCAGATGCTACAGCCTTTAAACATGGTGAGAAGAATGTAGATCCTACATTAAAAGAACATCCTGATATAATAACCTGTTTTCTACCACTGGGCATAACCTGATCACGGCTGCGTACACACACACACACCACATTATCTACTACATATTAATCACATTTGCGGTAATTTAATTCAAAACCAATTGGCAAGTAAATAATGCCGGTGTAAAAATGAAACGAACGAAATTACTTGTAGGGCCAAGTAGCAATGAATGAAACTATGAGAACAGTCAGTAATCAGAAGGTTTCATTGTCTGATGATGATAATCCCTCTGGCGTTTTCTTTTCAACACCCTGTAGAAATAAAATGAAAATGACGATTATTAGCTAAGACATTCGTACTGCGAAAATGGCAGAGGTAGCGAGTAACGAATGACTCCTACATTTTTTTCACCCATACTTACTAAAATGGATTTGATTCTGGACTATTTCCACTCAAGTTTTCAAGTTTTTATTATTATATTTTTTATTATTATATGACTAGAGAACTGACTTCAATCGCCACTTCTACTTGATTATCAAGATCAACGATGACTACTTCAGCAATCTTTGAAAACAGCCACTAACACAAAAAGAATTCTTGACTAAAATTTCTTCACATTCTGTCAAAAATGATCAATTCAACAATCCAAATGAATCAGTTATTTGGCAGCTAGTTGGAGAGATATATACTCAAGTCTAGAAAGTGGAATGATACTCTGCCTGGAAAGCTGAAGACCTAACAATATTGTGTACAGAGAACAAAACATTTGAGTGGCGGCACTGGTATAGACGTTAACAAATTATTAGAATTGACAGTAAGATAACCAGCAAGACATTAAAATGAGAATTAGTGCAGTTTCTTAGGCTGTAGTGATACTCAGCCAGTAATTGACCTAGCAGAGAGCAAAACGTTGTAAAAAAGCGAGCGAAACCTCCGACAAATGATACGATAAAACATTAGAATCGACAGTCTTACTAGAAGCAGAATAACAATCATGAGGGGTTAGAGAACAGAAGCCCGGGAAGTGACCATCAGAAATTACTGCATACTGGCCGAACAAATCCATGACCACTAACAAATGGTCTTTTAATAGTCAATATTGATACCAAATGACACCACCCCTATTTCACCGCAACATTTAGCAAATACAGCGCTGGCGTCAACCTTATAAAGCGCTAACCAAACGCCCATTAGTTTTCCCACCTACTACTTCGCGCTTCGCGGATGGAAATACGCATTAAAGCGAATGGACGCGAATTGTCACACTCTTGCTATTTCTGCTCCCTTTTTCTCTTCCTTCCTCTTGAGGAGAGAAACAGTCGACCGCGTTTACGGATCGTGAATTCCCGGCTTAAGGGTGATTCTTCCCCCAATGATCAGCACCTTGAAAATTGAGAACAATGTTGTTGCAAAATGCATGACAATTTGAAAGTTACATCATTCTAATTATTCCAGTTATGGCCGTGAATCGTTGCAAGTGCGGTAACCATAAGAATTATTACTATACTTCAACTACAAATACAATATATTGTATAAAATAATTACTAATTCTTTTACGTTGATCGAGTTCCAAATGGATGAAATATGTCAAAGAATTTGCTAAATTTTTTTGTATAATTTGACAGATTCCGAAATCTTCTCAAAGTGCACCTTTCAAAATTTTGATATCAAGACTCCCAACATTTTACAATTCGAAGTTGGATGGCTTGACCAATACAAGCGAACAGTTTGTATCGCAATTGACGATTATGTAGAGAACGTTGCGAGACATGTGAGTAGGCCTACCCTAAAACGTTTCTCTGACATGGACATTAGGGCTCTTAAAAAATGACTTTTTGTTCTCAAATCGTTCTTGCTACTTGATAAAATTGTTAGGTCACCTAATTCAAGCCTACACACTAAATTTGGTTCAATTCCAACCAGTAGCCGCATTGCTACAGGAAAAGAAAGTTTCTATTTATTATATAAAAATAAATGGAAAAAATTTGAAAATTTTCTGTTCACCCCATGAAAGTGTTAGGTTATGTATAGAAACGATGTTCATCAAATTTGGTTCGATTCAAACAAGTGGAAGCGGAGTTATTGCCATCGAAAAATTCGGATTTTAATAAAATAGTATTTACGGTGGCACCACTATAATAAATAATTAAATAATTGTGTCACGCTGTCATACTGTTTTACGCAACCGTTGTTATGCACTGCATTGTTGCTGTGTTCTGGCTCCATTGATGGTATTTCTAAATTCGACATTAATGCGTCATAATTCTCCATCTGGTTTTGAATTCAACTCTGTTTTGCTTCCTTTATAGTGCCGGTAGCTCTTTAATAGGCACGCGAAAAGTTCTTCGGGTTTCAATAACGTTTATCATGAAGGTACTTTTAAAGCAGTATTAAAATTTTGTACCACCAACCAGTTATTTAATTACTATTTATCTTCAAAGTAAATGCTCATTTCATGAAGCAGGGTTGTAAGACTCGAGTCAGGATTTTCTGTTGACTCGACTTGACTCAGGTCATCTTCTCAAAAGTACGGAAATGACTCGACTCATTGCGCATGACTTGAGACTCCGACGGCCAAGACCGACATTTCATTATTATTTCAAAGAATAGTACAGCAAATCGCTATTGGGATTTCGTCTATTGATACTGGTATTTGAAAATGCGGCCAGAAACTGCTAAAAGTAAGGAAAATTCGTATATTATAAATGCGACCCACTCGATATCACAAAAAATATATAAAAAGTTGGTTTAACAAGACTTAAATTGGAAACTGAGCAGCTAACACAATGACTCTGGCTCGAGTCATAATACCATAACTCGGACTCGGCCCTCTGCTCGCTGACTTGGACTCGGACTTGACTCGGTGGTGAATTGAAAATGACTCGAGTCAAAACTATAAAAGTGAGATCGACTTGCGACTCGGAGCCTTGTGACTTGGTTACAACCCTGGCATGAAGCCTCAATAGTTACAAGAGTGGGGTGACTAGACAAAGAACACAGTGACATTTGCAGCATATCATGAATGTCTCTTACTATATGTGATCTTGTTCAAATGGAGGTTGATGAAAGCGTATTTCCCATTCTTTCCGACTCTGCTATAATTTCACCAGACTGGCAACCTTCTTCATGATGCTTTTTGCTGACTGACCAATATTGTCGCCGCCAACGGTACGAGTGCAAATGTCTGATATGTCAATATAGGAACAGAATTAGTTGACTGTTCATGACCGAGCACGTTCAGAGTTGCATCTCAAAGATGCTAAAATAAGCCTAAATATAATCCAAGCAATACGATCGTCCACTTTGACTGACTGAATTTCTAAAAACAAATAAACATAACACCTTGATAGCTTCCACATCTTACGTTTATATATACCGTCTGCTATCGGCAAGCATTTGAAAATAACAAAACAGATTCAACATACCACATCTCTTGCAAAGGCTTTCATTCAATATGTCATCAAACTTCTTTAAATCCTCCTTTGTGGTGAGTGGCTTCGTTTTATCATATACAATCTATGGCGGAATAAAAGTTTCGGATAAGTTCTAAAACGAACACAATTTTCCACACAAAAGTCAATTGCCACACGAAATGCCAAATGCTACGGTCCCATTTTACAAGGTATCGCGAGGTAACGTAGTGGTACCCTCCATTATAGCTAAACACCAATGAATTGCGGGTTCGAGCCTGACACGTCGACTCCATAATTCCTACCGAAGTGTTGGCCGTTTATCTAGGCTCCTCCTCGCCATCTGATCCGCATAGCCATGTCTTAAAAAGCCTAGGAGTGGGCCGTGCTATAAGTGGGCAGATGGTTGCCGATGAACTCGGCACTTGGTGAATTCGGCCCTCGGGAAATTTTGTATTGAAGTGTATTAACAGCTATTAATATGAATTATTAAACAAATAATAGTATTATCAAGTGATTCGTCAATCTTGTAAGGAGGTCAGGGCATCCGTAGATCACGCGGTCACGACGTGATTAGATCACGGATTGCGTAGCCGCGGGAAATAACGCAGCGCTCATATACCGACCACGCGCGGTCTGCTTGGAATCGATGGCGTGAGTGACGGGCCTGTGTCGTGTAAGTTTTGAGAAGATGGATCTTGGCGTTGTATGTGAGATCGAAAATGTGGAAGATAAAGCGGCGCTTCTTCGTTTATCGATCAAGACAAGCCAGTGTTCCTCATCAACAAATGTTTCGCATGATCACGTCAAAATAAATTATTTTTTGCCTTTGGAGAGACGATTCCACTCTGGGGTTAGGGTGTCTCGATAACAGGGTTGAAGGATCCCAAGATTACGAGATCTACCGCGAGCCACGACACGTTTAAATTTCCTTTTTGATAGGCCTACTGTTAGTGTTCATTCATATCAAATGCATTTCTAATGCGAAGGTGTTCTAGTGCCAATTCCACCAAGGGCCGAGTTCACCAAGTGAAGAGCGTCGCGTTATTTCCCGCGATTACGCAATCTGTGATCTAATCATGCCGTGACTGTGTGATCTACGCATGCCCTGACCCCCGTACAACATTGACAACCACTCAAAGTGCCAAGTTCACCGGTAAACATTCCAGTAACCAATCATGGCGACCGGTACCGCTACCAGATCTACCACGGCCGAATTCACCAAGTGCCGAGTTTGTGCGGCCGAATTCACTAAGTGCCGAGTTCACTGGTAATCGGGCGGATACGGAATGATAATAATAAGAACCGGCCTGGTGTAAAATGACCAGTGTAGTCGAACCACCACCATGAACACCACAAACAAACAAACAAACATCTAACATGGAAAAGAAATTACCTTTACAGCCTTTGACAAACACAGTTACCATATAAATCAGCAATTTAGGTCTTATTCGAAAGCAGAATAACAACTGTTTTAGCGGACATATCAAATCAAATGTTGGAAAGTTCATGTAAATTAGCATAAAATATTATCTTACTGTGACCATATTCTATCAATATGGTCTGGCTAGCCAAATTCTCTGGGCCAACATAAACAAGCTGCGTTTGGTTTCAACGATTAATAATCTTGTCACTGGATTCGAGGCATAATGGCACTCAAATATCAAATTTTGCTTCATTAATCAACATCAAGTTGAAAATGTCCATTCTTGCACCAACTTTTATAAAATCACGAATCAGTGTTCTACAGGTATGTATCTATAAGACTTATATACCTAGAAAATTCAAGCATAAATATTATGATATACCGTAGGTATAGATACCGGTAATTCAGATGTTTGAAGCGACTTTGACAACTAGATAATTATAGTGGTCTAATTTCACTAAATTAGAGCCAAATGCCAGCAATATAATTGTAATCTAATTCGGAAAAAACGGTTTAGCTCTAATTCTAGCCTGGAAAAGCTGAAACTTTTCTATAGTTGTCTACACCTGTTTTGCAGAAAGTCAAACAGCTCTAGGCGTCATATACTACAGGCAATTCGAAATACCCCATAAGCTATATGCTACTGCGTATATACCTTTAACCCGCTACCTCAGTCAGTCACAATTCCTATATATTTACCATACAGAAAGAGCGAACTATGCCTGGCTGCGACCTGTTGCGCGTCAAATCTTCGTCCTGCGCGATGACGTAAAATTTGAATCGCCGAAATATTCTAGAAGTCACGCATGGATAATCATATTCCTAAACGTCCAACATCTCACTTATTTAGTTATTCTCTGAATAAAACTATTAGCCATACTCGTTGAACATGCGAGATTACCGAAAGAGCGAATATATATATAATGAAGATCATATATATCAGAAGAAAACAAAACTGTTCGACCTTAGAGCAACAACACGAATATACAACACCGGTGACATCCTCACGTAATAAAACGAAGGGAGAACATTGTTTTCTAATGGATAGAACGAAGCTACCGCATGAGATCGAACAAAACCGGATGGGAATTCATCGTGATTGAATGTACCGACAAAGTCATCCTTTCTACGTATTTTAGTCATACCAGCGAGAGATAGAAAATTTGCATTATTAGGTTAACTACCGGATATAACGAAGCCTAATGCATGAGATGGAACAACACCGAGTATGAATTTATTCTGATTGAATATAACCACACGACCATCCTACTACGTATTTTAGACATTCCCTCGACACTTAGAAAATCAGAACCTAATCGAGATGATCCCGGATGATCCTTTTACGGTTTTGTGTTTGCTGGGATCCCCCACATTCTCTGGGCAGATCGACCTCTGGATCTAATGAATACCATGCAAGTATTATCTAAATAGAGTTCAAAATGTATTAGAAGTTTCCACTTTCCTATACCTATATGCTTCCTAGTAATTGTAGCCAGTCATGATCCATTGATGTAGAATTTTATACGAGCCTATAGAAGTAAAATATGCGTCATTCGTTAATGAGCATGCAGAGATGTGGCAATACTGACACCAGGATTGACTTGACTGCTGCTCTTTTAGATTAATTAGGTCTACTGTTACATCTTATAATGCCTACTAACGTTGGTTTGAATATGTGAGATTGGTTAGTAGGGATGGTGTGAACCTCTGAAAGGTTCAGGTTCGTGTGAACGCGAACCTTTTTGAAAGGTTCTGTGTGAACACGAACGTGAACCTCATGACGTCACGTGACGTCATATTGCTAATTCCAACCCTATCTTTCAATGAAGTGATAGCCCATCTTAATTTACACGATAGCTAGCGACGACTCGGGCCACATGAAAGTTCATGTTGGCGTTTTAAACGTCGCTAAATTTATCAACTAAAGCAATCAAAGGATATAATACTCCTATAAAATCAATATCTTCCGTCACTTTTCCAACAATTTCGACGAGGACTTACCAGGGAATATAAGCTTACGCCTTAACGGTCTAGGCCTGACCGGACAATGTATTCGGCGTCCTAGTATAGCTACATTGATATTGAGCAGAGTGTCAAACGGGTTTCGATACTTGCTACCGATATTACGCCATTAACAAGTTATGCAGCAGTAGCCAACACCTCAATCGCAAGGATTTGGTTTTAATGGTGCAGTAAAGATATGAAGTCAAGATTGACCCCCTACGCCAGCTAGATTTTTTGCACCAGAAAACGTTATCAATCACATTGATTGATAGAATAAGCACGATTCGCTGACTACGTATTTCGCTCGTGATGTTGTGTGATTGCGGGTCAAACTCACAGCAGAGAGTCACTAAATATTCACAAACGAAAAGCTGGATATTTCGAGCAAACTTTTGTAACAAAGCAAGTAAAACTTTTGAGTTTGTCAAGGTGCATGCTCGTTCAGTGTTAAATATTAATCCTGCCAGAGCCATACATAGACGGCTCGCAGTTGAAATACAATAAATATGAACCAAAGATGCTATAATGAAGTGAAAATTGTAATATATGAAAAAGGTTCACAGTGCAGAACCTACCAAGGTTCTGTTGTGAACGCGAACCTCTAAATTTCCGAGGTTCACACACAGAACGCGAACGTGAACCTCACGTTCACACCATCCTATTGGTTACTAAACCTGGAAATCGGTTTCAGCAACAACATGCAAATATAAATCAGTGATTCCGAATCGTTCTCGCTTTAACGAACCATAGTTGGCTGCGAGTCTCAAAATTTATATGAAGACCGAAGAAAAATATTTAGGGTTACCATACGTCCTCTTTTAAGAGGATTTGTCCAGTCTTTTTTGACTTTTTTAAAAGTGTCCTCGAGGGACGCTTAAATGTTCTCTTTTTGAGAATTCTGGTGGCATATAGGGTAATATTCGACTGAGATACAGTAAATCAGCTCTGAAGTAACGCTCGGGCGGCAATTTCGGGAGCTGGGGCGGAAAGTTGACTTCTTTTTAGTCAACCGACCAGGAAGTGCAGAAAAGTTCCCATTTTGTCAGGATTTCTCTCAGGTTGTTTGCGATTGCGCATGTTCTTTTCTATCCTTCATTTGAGGTCGGTTTTAGAGGAATCAGTTAGTCTTTCAACTGTCCTTATTTGTATTCCATGTTTCTACTAATTGTATTTGTGAGATTTTAGTGATTTGATTGTTTGATTACTGTTTTAAACTGTCTTTTTTCGCCAGTATAAATTGCCCTCGCTACCGTTGTCTCGTCCTCCTTTCCATCGAGCAACGGACGAGCAAGCACTATTGCGAATCTCGCTTGCATCAGCATTTTTGTACTTCTAACAACGGAATCTCAAGTCTACATTTTTCTTCGACTGGGGTCATTTGGTTGGATTAAATAGAATACAAGACTGATACGCAAGGTTTGCCTATAGTCCACGGTAGCAGATTTCAGTGCAGCAGACAGGATTCGACGCCTGGTAAATCGGCAATCATTAGATTGGAGTGTCGCGTCGAAACACGGGTATTGCAAGTCTGGAAATTTTTAAAAAGTGTGCTTTTTTCAGGTTTCCAAAATATGGTAACCCTACGAATATGCCTCGCGTCGATATTTTTATAACAAGCTGGCACCGTATCCTGCGACCAAATCCCTTTTTGCGTTCAATTCTAGCGAATGAACAACGTAATTCGCCTTTAGCCCGTCTACTTCGCCTTGTTGAGCATAATTAATCAGTCTACCAACACGACGCTAGAATGTAATTTCGCAATAAGGGTCCAAACAAAATCAGGGTCTGAAGAGTCAGTCATGAAATCGTATGGTTTCATCAATACAGGGTGAATATGCTAAATCACCGGCGCTCCAAACTAGCTTCCAAATGCACGACAGGACTTGTATCGTTGATTTGAATTATGACATAATACTGGTGAAAAGAATTCTCAGAACCTGACACAGGATTGTATTGCAGCGGCAAGGTAAAATGGCGTCAAATTGACTTTCTGATTTCATTTGTAATAACTGTTCGATAAGTGCGAGGCACGAGGATAGTAGTAAATGCCATTATTACAGATTCACATTTGCAAGCTACTGTAACGCAAATATTTGCCCCTTCCAGGGTCGTTAAAGTATGGACCGCAAAGGGTATAATTTTAGGTCGAAACGGTGCCAGAGCTATCAGTTGATATGTATGTAATATCTGTTGAATTTATTGCAGAAAATCCTGCAGTAGTTTTTTCAAATCTAAGGTCACTGTGTTGGGTACTATAGCCAATAAGCGAGACACACAGAAAATATGGCTTTATCATGAGAATTCATGATATTGATAAGATTTGTCCGACTGTTTTTTTCTGGAAAACATGGTCGAAGACCATTGGGATGAACTAGTCTAGGGACTAGGGATGTGCAACGAGCGTGTTCAGGTCTATGAGACTCATCCATTTCGAGGCCAGCCCCTTTTTCGTCGGCTCAAATGAACACGTAAAGTTTTGGCCAACAAACTGCTGATAAAATGCGGTGCCAAAACATAAGCGTCGACAAAACCTTGGTCAGAAAATGACAGATGCTGGATGGCCATCGCATGGATATGCTCCGTTGTCGGGACGGAATAGTCCCGTTCTTGCAATCTGAGTCGACAGTAGTACAACTGCGACACGCAGGGGAATTTAATTCACTTTAATTTGAAATCGCGTGCGCCAGACATATGTTGTAAACCTATGTTGAATAAAATTGTGGGTGCGCGTTCTGTATGTCATACATATCCGTAAAATCGTAGCAGACTACTGTAGTATTAAAGAGCTTCTTGGAGGTACAGAACTTCAATATACAATTAAATAGTATATTCATATTGAAATGAACCCGAATATTTTCGGCTGACACTCGTCAGGGGTAATCGTCAGCAACTAGTAGAGAATTAGAAAGAACATTGTATATCAACAATCGTATCACAAAATATGACGTCACCAGCATGAAATTTCGAATGAGAGAACGTTCAATGTACTATTTTTAGGTGATACACGAACTCCTTTTGTTGACAGAGTTTTTTTTGGTTGGTGTATTTTGATAAAAGTTGATTCCAAGGCACACAAATGGAATTGTGAACGACCTCGACCTACGATTCGAAATCGGTCGTCTCGATAATTATTCGCACAAATCGGATTATCCAACAGATGTTTGCCGATGGCAGAATTAATGGCCTTTGATCGATCAGCATCAATCTTAAGTGGATGAGTTAAGGGTGAGCTTTTCACATCGCGTCCACCGCACGAACAATAAAAGATGTTTATATCCATCTACCTTGGATTGGCCCCATTTCCACCCGCTTTGAAAAACAATTGATTTCTGCTGTCGGTAAATGTTACGATACAGTCAAAACCAATGTGATTTTTACAACAACACAACTGCTCCCTTCAACACGCAAAGACGTGCTTCCTGCACTTCAACAAAGTAATGTAGTGTACGAATATAGGTGCCACTGTGATTGTGGCTACGTGGGAAGAACGTCAAGACATCTGCAGGACCGCATAAACCAACATGTCCCCAGATTTATCAGAACACGTGCGTCACGCGACGCAATTTGTTGCACATCTGAACAAATGAATGTTTTATTTTCATCTCTTTTTGTATAACAATTTTCGGTTAGTTTGTGCGAATGAAATTTAATTTTAGAAAAAAGTGCGAATGAAGCTCAAAGAGGTTGAAAAGCACTTCTATACAGTATAGGGATGGTGCGAACCCATGAAAGCTTCAGGTTCGTGTGGACGCGAACGTGAAACTTGTGACGTCACGTGACATCAGGTTGGTAATTCCAACCCTTATATATATCAGTGAACCGATATATAAATGTACGTACCCGATACCTAGCGACGACTCAGGCTACATTATGCCACAATACTCGAGTACATGCTGACTTTTTAAAAGTCACAAAATGTATCAACTGAAGCAATCAAAAGCTATAATATTCCTATAAAATCAATCGCTCAATCAATCAATCCGTCGCTTTGCCCACAATTTCGAAGAGGATTTGCAAAGGAATATAAGCTTACGCCTTAACGTTCGAGGCCAGACAGGACAATGTGCTCGGCGTCTGACTATTGCGACATTGATATTGAGCTGAGTGTAAAACTGGTTTTGATACCGATATTATCCAATAAAGAAGTTATACAGTAGCCAACACCAACACCCCAATCACGCAGCTTTGTTTTTATGATGCTATAAACAAGGGCTGGCCAACCTTTTCAACCAAAGGGCCACATTCGATTAACGAAATATTGCGCGGGTCACTAGCCGCGCGAAGCGCGAACATTTTTTGAAGTTCAAAGGTCAATAATATTGTCACTTGACTATATTGCGGGTATGTTGTATATCGCTGGGACAAGTTTGCGAGGACTGGGCTATTCGGCGCATGGACATATCGATATCGAAAGCTGCGACCAACATGCGTCAATCATTTCGTGCCTAGGTTTCATAGTCGACTGTCTTACTACGGCCGCAAACGCAATGTCGCATGTTGAACGACACTTTGTCTCGTAATCGCGAATATAGTTCGACTCAATCTGATACATTAGGTATTCTTCCATTTTCACAAAGGGGCAACAATATTAAAAACAAGAAATCGAGTGACAACATGTTGCTCCAAGCTTGTTAAAATCTTTTTTAACTTTGATGAATCTATCGCAATTTATTCTGCTTTATTGTAGTGTACGAAGATGTACCAATATGTGAACGGCTGATGGATCTGTGAATGGCTGATGGATCTGTGAATGCGTCGGAACTGATATTTTAGTCATCACATCTCAAGTGTTGCGGCCAGACTAATCAAACTTTTGGTTCGCCTTGCAAGTTCACAATCTGTGCAATCCATTTGTGATGAAATTAGAAATTTCGGAAATTACTCGCGGGCCACTCAAAACCTCCTCGCGGACCACATGTGGCCCGCGGGCCACGGGTTGGCCGGCCCTGCTATAAACATATGAAATAAAGATGGATCCCGTACGCCTGCTGGGTTTTTACATATTAGACAACAACGCCAAAGATACGGAAATGGTAGAAAAAGGTACACAGTCGAGAACCTACCAAGGTACGATTGTGCACGTGAGCCTATAAATTTCTGAGGTTCACACACAGAACGCGAACTTGAACCTCACCTTCACAACATCCCTACTTTACAGTATACCACGCGATGGTGACAGGAATGGGAATAATACATCTCTCGTTGTACACGCAGAAATCACGTACATGCTGTTAGATTCGGCCGTGTGACAACAGACGACGCTGGTGGTGTTTATTTCCGACTGTACCTTCTAAAAACGATCTTTTTTCTAAAGATAATCACAGTTTTCAAAGGGAAGTAAATACACAGAATATCACGGAAAAGGCGTGGTTGTTTATATACTCAATTCGGACCGGATGCATGTCCATGAAACAATGGTTTACCAGCATTGTTTCCTGCACAGCGGTAGACCAATCAGAAACACTACATTCTATGACTATTTAGGAATGTGTGACCAGAACTGATTTCTGCCTTGTTCTATGACATATATCCAAGGTAACTAAATGAGCCGATTATATGCTTGTCGTTCTGATTCTATTCCCCTAGTGTTGGAGAGGGCCAACGAGGACATAATAAGCCCCACGGCAGGTCTATAACCAGATCAAGCTAATACCGATGCAGATACAAATTAATAAAACGTCACAAACACAAAAAATATAAATGGGAGGACGCAATAACCTCTTTTATACGTCCGGCTGCACCACTGTCTCGCTGGTCGGACGCTATACTGACGCATTCACTGTTGAATGAACAAATGAATATATATCAAAATATCAAATATTACCATCGAATCTTGTAATACACAAATAGACGTACATTAGGTGGATTGTAGCTCTCAAGGCTCAACATCCTATTCTATTAGATTTTTTGTTGCAAATCTTGAATCGTGTCACTTTGCAGTCTGTCCTGCCCATGTCCATAAAGCACCAGCAATCCACCATCATGCCGACAGCGCTATATATTTATTAGTAAAATCGGATTTCCATTCCAAGTCTAACTGCACCTTTATACTTGATAAGCACCCTGTGGCACTTCCCTCTAATCCTGAATGATATGCCCATAGGCCATAGGTATCAGACTGTAGCGAATGATTCTAAGGACAATATGTGAGTCAAGCCTCATCAAACCCTGTCTCGGCACAAGTCACGATACATCACGGGGAACATCCACTCATAGAAGGAATTTCCGAGCTGTGAATTCAGCACGCGAATTATCATCATCGGCCATTGTCATGGAACGAGAAGGCCGAGTATGTATGCTCTGCACGTGATCGCCCTGACCTAACGTGAAAAAGGGTGCGGAATCAACAACAACAACGGAATCCGAAGCGTTGAAGGGAGATATTAGCCCGACCCAGAAACCAGAAATTTATATATCCTCTCTGAATCAGCGTGCATATCTCATTAATATCCAGAGTATCCACTCATATTTTGTTGGAATTTAAGATGTAACGTTTCACACGCATTCTGTACACCGATTGGGCTTGCATCAAATAAAGATCGACGGCATTCCACGGCGTGATTTGTTACGGAAACAATCGCTAAATCGTTTCCCAAGAGGCACGTGATTTATTGAATATTCCTATTCAGGAAACTAAACGGTGTATAATCTATTCAGCAGTTTAGCCACTACCCATATACACTATACAGGATGCGCGACTGTCAACATGCGAAATGTGGTGCAAAGCAAAATATAATATCAATCCAGTATTTGAAGATATCGCCCAAATAAGGTATTATAATAATAGTACTCAGCGCGGATTTTCAATACCAGGTGATATCGATGAAATTAGGGATGGTGTGAACCTCTGAAGGTTCAGATTCGTGTGAACGCATACCCCTTTGAAAGGTTCTGTGTGAACGCGTACCTGAACCTCATGACGTCACGTTACGTCATATTGCTAATTCCAACCCTACATTTCATTGAAGTGATAGCACTAGATGATAACGTACACCACGCGTCAGAAACGTTTACGGAAATTTATACGCTGGTCAGTGGTCACTCTCATTAAGCAATTTGTCAAAATTATGAATGATAGTTGGTTGCGCCGATTCCAAGAACAGGGGGAAATTTGAATCCGCGAGCAGCGATCTACTTGTAAATTTGCTGACTCTACTTTTCGTACTGCAAGATAGACAATGTAGACAGCTTCATAGCCATATGTTGCCTTCAAATACGCTTTAGCAAATAGCTTACTGTGCACCGTGTAAAACTTGCGTTCTTAGCGTTCTTTTGTGAGTTCGACATCAACATAATTTACTGAAGTCTCAGAGATTTTCTTGATTCGGTTACTTTATTGAGCAGCTAATCATTTGATAAATTGTGCCTATAACTTGTAGGATGTCCGGAGAAGGTGGCGTTTCAAATTGCGGCAACAGATTCATTATGAGACAAATCATACATTTCGCATTACCTCCACACGCCCAAACAGAAATACTTTTTCAGTCGTATCTTTTTGGAATGCAAAACAATCATCTTCAACTTTTCGCTGCTTGGATTGCTTTGAACAACTTATTATGAATGAGTTCTGACTGAAGGTATGGAAGACTAATAGCTAACTGCATATCTATAGAGGACGAATCTACCAAACCCACGCACAAAACAGATTTTTCAAGTACACAACTGAAGTTAATGACGTTGCAGTAGTTGCCAGCAGAGTTGGATCAATTACATTATTTCAGTTCAATTACAATTACAATTACAATTACTTTCATGCATGTTTCAATTACATTACAATTACAATTACTCCATGCTGAAAATATCAAATTACAATTACAATTACAATTACTCCTTGCATGCTTCAATTACATTACAATTACAATTACAATTGCTGCTGTTGAACATGTAATTGAATAATCATAAATTCAACCGTGCTCCTTGACAACCGTAGCGTCGTAATTAACAACAATTCAAGTATTCATGTTTCATTCATGATGCGCAAATACCCGTTAATTAATAAAAAGAAAAAACGTTTTCAAACTATTCCAGTATGCAGTATGTCGTTGAAAAAAGTATTATAATATATGCACGTGTTGGATTTGCGTATATAGTATATAATTAAAGAAATATTATTATTTTTATCGAGGGACGTAGGAATTAGGATGAGGAGTAAAAACAAAACCGTGCTTTGTCAGATAAGACGTTATATAATATCCAGTGGTCTGGTTAGTTAGCCAGCGAAGTAACGATGCAGCATCGTGATCTGAAATCGTATTGTAGATTGCCAACCCACGGATAGATGCGCAAGATGTGAGTCACGGATGAATGCACCGACAAACGTACTGCAGAGCCGGCTAAAAGCAGCAAACTTTGCAGTCCTAGAGCTGGCGATCCAAGCGTCCAAATTTGATGCATCTGGTCTTTATCGTAAGCTATTGATGCACTAATTCCGAAAATACAAATTAAAATCTCGTCAGGGCAATGTAACTGCTCCAAAATAGCCGTTTAAGGCCGACTGTTCTGAAAAGTGAGAGCGCCGCATCAGCATGACCACAACAATGACCAATTACGCCCAGCGATTGTTCAGAACAATGCCGATTCCCAGACTTTCACGACTATTTTGGGATGGTACCATTGCCTGGAAATATACTTTTATTGCGGTATCAGTGCGATTAGGACCATACATATCAAATTTCGACGCTTGGATCGCCAGCAATTGGACTATCAATTCTGCTGCTTTTAGCCGGCTCAGCAGTTCGCTTCTCGGCGTATTTAATCGTGAGTCACGTGTTGCGAATCCATCCGTTGGTTAGTAATCTAATATTTGTATACAATGGCAGCCGAGGCCAGCATAGCGGTAAAAATAAAAAACTTCGCCTGCAAGGGCGCAGTCAAGGGCTTCCGCGAATGGATCCATCAAATTCCTTGTCGACATTTAAAGAGAATGCATTATAAGTCAATTATTTTATGTTGTGCTTGTCAGGTCTCAATAGCAATTTAATGTAATTGAAATTGTAATTATGCAAAATTTTTGTCAAATTACAATTACAATTACAATTACACAAAATAAAAATGCTTCAATTACAATTACATTACAATTACATTGAAAAATGTAATTAATTACATTCAATTACAATTACAAATTACAATTGATCCAACTCTGGTTGCCAGTATAAAATCACACATTCAGGCTAATTAAAATCAGGATGTTTAGTAACCGAAACCTTTCAAAATACGTGGGTCAAAATGTCATTGTAAGAATGTGATGATTACTGAAGACACTTGCTGTCAGGTGCTTGTTACTGCATTGGCTTACTTCGTTGTGTGGATTCTGTTCGTTCCTCAGTTGCGTATGTCTGTGCTCGAAAGTACGTGGACGTGTCCTGTTTGCTTGTAGTTGATTGTATAGCCTGATTTTAGTGCCTCTTCAGATGCCTTCACTCTCCCTAGTTTGAGAACCACTGGCTAGAGAGGGGTTCCCGATTGATTGTCATTTTCAGCATTTTCGTAGTATGGTGTAATATTGGCCGGGAAACAAATGCATCATCATTAATTTGGTTGTTGCTGAGTATCATATATTGATTTACAGATTTAATAAAACATTAAAAGGCGTATTTACGTAGGTAAACCCAAGCCGTCCGTATGATATAAAAGGCTTCGCTGAGCTACTGTTCGATTTTTCTGGGTAGACGAGATTTGAAACAGATTGGTCAATATGGGGAGTGAGTTTCCGAACATTGTGTACGGTCACCATTGCCAAGGACCACTGCAGTTGTTCCTATAACCTTTCGAGATTCGCCGAATCCCACAGGCTAAACAGTGGCATTCCATTGGTTATAAAAATATGATTCTTGGGAAACTTCTTAACGTCTCATACTACATATCAGAATATAACTATTCTAAAAAACATCTCTCTTGATAGCACGATCAATTTGAAATTTACCTATTCTAACAAAGAACTCTCTTGGATGACACAATCAATTTGAGATTTATCCATTCTAAAAAACACCGCTCTTCTTCATGCCCAATCGAACAAAATAATTTCAATACATATTCGTCACCTGCGATATCTGTCACTCGACCGATCATAATAATCGGTCGACCATACCACCTGGAATTTTAAGCAGTTGCAAATTAGCGCCGACCCCCAAAAGACACTAATACTCCGATTTACTAACATAACAGAACAGAACAGATGATATACCGAAATTACAGTTCGTAGGAACCAAATCTATACATCCGCAAATGGTGATACCAGCGCCTACAAAAACGGTCATCGGAGGTACTAATAGTTCTATCCGCTTAAAAAGCACAGTGCACAATGCGGTACACAAGAGATAAGGCGATATAGTCCATAGGAGGATACAGAAAGGATCGAGCACGGAATCAAACCGATATACAAATCGCGATGGCGGTGACTAACAATTCTAACGCATTGCATTGATTAGATATGGACAGCGGTCCTTACAGCCTTGTGCTCTGTGTACCACGACAATGGCACATCAATAGCAATTCCAACAGCTCATTGCATTTTTCTTGGCAACTCCTCTCTCTCTCTCTCTCTTTCTCTCTTTCTCTCCCTCTCTCTCTCTTTCTCTCTTTCTCTCCCTCTCTCTCTCTCTCTCTCTCTCTCTCTCTCTCTCCGACTTGCTAGTTCAGCTCACGGTACTCTCTGGGCTTTTTAGGTCACTGCGATCGAGCCAACAACCAGTGGTGTCGTGACGGTGTCGCTTAGCACACTGCGCCTCTCGCTTTCCCCAGTGACTAACAAGTCACGAGGTACCAATATTATTATCCGCTCAAAAACACGATGTAAAACGCGGTACACGAGATACAATGTAGAATTGTAATCGAGTCACGGCCTTCCGGGTCACAAGTCAATCAGCGTTTTGAAAATTTTGATCCGGCAAACTCTAGTCAGTTCCAATTCACGGCCGAGTCAGGTCCGAGTCCAAGACGGGTTGAAGAAGGCCTAGTCCAGTGACTATCAAACTTCATTAGACATAAGTACCTTGATGATAGTGAATAATGTCGCCCCCCTCCGTATTTCATGTTCAGACATGATAAGGCTTCTACATGTCCATAGGAATCAAGTGAACTCTAAATTGAAACCATCGATTGTGACACCGCATTGTGCATTGGAATATAGAGCATAAGGCAAACACATAATAATACACAGAAATATTACACATAAATATTACCTTCTATGCCAGAGGTCTCAAACTCAAATGGGCTTGCGGGCCAATTTTCCAGTTTTGACGACCCGCGGGCCGCAGCATTTATAGGGGTATTCTATGTCTTTTCAAGTAGGCCTTATTTGGCGGGAATGAATTGTTCTATTGATAGTGAGCCGATCCAGCAGACTCACTGTAAACACATATCGTCAAAATGGGATTTACTCTTGTATCAATTTAGGCCTGGCACGAAAATAATCATCACATTTATAACTATTTGAATAGAATTGTTGCTGTACTTGATATGTATTATCTATAAGATTTAGACACCATATGGGCGGACAAATGTATGATACCATCATAAAGGCTATCGGGTTGTAATTCTCAGCTACTATGAATATTTTGAATCCAACAGATTGATAATAGAGACTGATCTGATATCAAAACATTTTGAAGTTGAGCATTGCAATTCCAATCCAGGATTCGGGTATACTTTTGATAAGTAGGCTATTAATCTCATGGCCAAATATCTTCAAATATAGGACCAGAAAAAATATAAATAGATGTGTCCTAGTGATTGAAATGTCGGAACGCCGAAAGGCCCATTGCTGTTACATCGTTGGAGCGTACCACTACGGCACGGATATCTAGAAGTTCTAGATATCCCTGCACTACGGTACTCGGTACCTTTAAGCGGGCTTAATAACATGGTTCAGCGACCAAAGATGTAACTAACAGATTGCCAACGGTTGCCATAACTATACTTGCTTAGTTAGCGAAATACCAATCTGCGACCTTCTGATCTATAACTATTCCCCTATTAATACGCGATTAGTTTGTTGCGTCCATGGTTCTAACCAGAGTTAGATCAATTGTAATTTGTAATTGAGCTGAATGTAATTAATTACATTTTTTCATGTAATTGTAATTGTAATTATAATTGAAGCATTTCTATGTTGTGTAATTGTAATTGCCATTTGATCAAAATTTTGCTCAATTACAATTTCAATTACATTTTCATGGAAACCTGACAATCACAATATCAAAAAATAATCAATTAATCAATGATTTATTCGTCGCACCAGTGAAAATCTGGTACGAACCAGGATGACGGCGAGGCCTTAATAAACCAGTGTTGGGATCAACTCACTACCTTCGAGTCACGAGTAAATTCGAGTCATTGCACATTTTGACTCGAGTCAAGTCAAGTCAATCGATTTTCGAAGGTGACTCGATTCAAGTCAAGTCAGTCGATTTTCAGAGGTGACTCGAGTCAAGTCGAGTCAAGTCAAGTCAAGTCAAGTAACGAGTCAAGTCAAATTGCCTTTTCGAGGTATGAGGCGTGATTAAGTCATCGTATTTTGCTAGCTGTCTGAAATACAGATTGAGTGGTCATTGATTTTGAACCGATGAACGAATGTAGAGTTAAATATACACGCAGGTAAGGTGCTGTATCGCTCACGTATTTGCACAGCCTCAGTTTATAGTTACCAGCCAAAATAGAGAATAGAGAAACGAATTGATAAAATCTACTACATTGCCCTTTTGCAAATTGATATGATACAATTCGAGCCTGCGCCAATGGTTGAGGACTATATAAACTATTTGCGAATTCAATTTCAATAAAACAAGAGGTTTGGTTAAGTTATGAACACAGAACAGAAATGGACATTTTGCTATTAAATTACTTTACTATACTATAGTTTACGACAACGTATGCTGTCAGCTTCGCTCACTTCGTTTGCCATCAATATATCTGTGAGAGAACAATGGAGGCTCAGTAAAACGCACGATCATTGAATGATTGGTCGCTCTCACGGATTAAACCAGCGATTTGCGAACAATCCGAACATATGGACGATACAGCGATTTTTATCGACAACGATTATATTATGACTTGAAATTGACTCGTGACTTTTGTTCCGAGTCACGAGTCAATCCACATTTCTGATACGCCGAGTCAAGTCATGTCATTTTAGCAAAGTGACTCGAGTCAAGTCAAGTCATACGAAAAGAGTGACTCGAGTCATCCCAACACTGTAGTAAACAGTCACCACATGTAATAATTAGCCTATTTACATGGGTGTTCTATGCGTGCTGCGCTATAACTAGATAATTCAGTCACGCTAAACTGTTTCCCATACTTCAGTAATCAGTAGCAACAGCAAACTTTGTGAATTACAATATAGGCTAAACCAGGGGTTCTCAAACTGAGGCGTGCCCCGTTGGACGGCGTGAAAGAATCTGAACGGGGCGCGACGCTCCAGTGAACTGAAATCTTTTCCGCGTTTGGCCCGATTCGCCTCCGTTTTATGGTTATTGCTCGGTGTATAGTTTGAATTTCGTATTGGAGAATTATCTCTCCGTGGGACACTAAATATTCACTGTCATAAAGGGGAAGGGGGGCGTGTCTAAAAAAGTTAGAGAACCAGTGGGCTAAACTAAATCTTAATATTTCAAAAATGGTTGAACAGCAAATAAACTCTTCTGAAACCTGTGCTAAACCATTTCCTACACCACGGTCAAAGTTTTTTTTTAATCTCTGACCAGTACCGAGGCTTGTTGCAACAATAGCAAAATAAAAATTCAAGTTTCCAACCAAGGCTTCATCAAACTTGATGACGCATTTGTAGGGATGTTATCCCAATCTTACCTCCAATCTTGGCCATATTTACTGGGGCCAGAAACTTTTCGCACCCCAATGTTCATCAAATGCAATCCAACAGTTTCCGAGCAAGTGAAAATGTAAATGCGAAACAAAATATTGTAATTCTTAGTTATCAGGAGGTTCTTTCCTTTTGCATTTATTTTAATTTTACGCACCTTATCGGTATCATCCTTATCGCTGACGCCTTATCAATTACATTTCATTGTACTGACTCAGCTCTGAGTAGCTTAATCGTTTGATTGACATTTCACTGACTGTCCGGTAGCCTATTCGCTGTTAGTCGCTCAAACCTTTGGTCCTTAACAGTCGCTTGAAACATTTTTCTGTGCTTGTAGTTTTCAGTACTCATGATTAGGAATATAGTTCGAATACGTTCGAGTTTTTTTTAATTAAAGGGTATTCTACATGTCAAGAATGAAACATGAATAGCTTGAGATTGTTGCTAATTACGTCGCTACTCGCTGTCAAAGAACACCTCTTTACTGAATCAATTACCTGTTTAAAAGTAATTGGAATTGGAATTATAATTGTAATTATTACATGATTAACAGTAATTGTAATTGTAATTGTAATTTGATATTTTTAGCATTGAGTAATTGTAATCTAATTGAAACATGCAAGGAAGTAATTGTAATTGAATTAAAATATTGCAATTGATCCAACTCTGGTTCTAACATATTTACGCCATTCCGAGTCACTCCAAGTTCACTCGAGTCATTTTTATTTTGCCATCGAGTTAGCCCGAGTCTGAGTAATTCTAAGAAAAGTCGCGTCCAAGTCCAACTCCCAAATTTCAGTCCCGAATCGTCTAAAGGTCAGGTTTTGTCATCATGGATTGGAAATGTGGCGAAATAGTGAATCTTCCACTGCATGGTAGCGTTTGCAATTGATGTGACAGTGAAGTTTGACGAATAGTTTAAGGCTTCTGGAGCAATTTAAGATGCTCTGGTGGGCCGCGTGTTTGAGACCTCTGTCCTGTACACTCCGTGTGCAATGTGCATGCTTCCTTTTTACATCGCCAATAGGCCAGTTGGGTGTCTGATTTCGAAGACTACTCCATGTCATTTCCACACCTTCCTATCTTTCATTGCATCACAGTCTTGTGGTGCATTGACATGATGAAATAGTTAGCAGTAGGAAAGTGTCTATTCGTCTGGTAAGGAACGAATAGAGTCTTTCTCAAGCTATTCGTCCGGCAGACCTGACATTCACCCTACATGTTAGTATTCCCGAATCAGTCACTTATATATGTGTGTAGCAGTTAGCTAACCTAATGGAGCTGCCGATATGCGGCGCGAGGTTTGACGTGACGTAATCTGAAATTAGATTGTTATATTGAAAACCGTATATCAACAACAGATTATATGCCCATCGGATGAGGTGAAAGGTCAAGTTGAATCATATTTTAGACATGGATTTATGCATGTGATGCTAGGTCGAAAGATGGGTGTCATCAGTTTGGCATGAACATGAGCAGTGTGGTGTCATGTCATGTCTAAGCATGAAAGAGGTGTGACCAGGTCCTAACCATTAGTACCACCAGGTTTGTTTTTATACAATGTAGGTCTGGTATCAGTCATCATCTAGCGTCGGTGTATGAATGGTACGACGCTAAAATGACATTGAAATCGTAATATATTCAGGATCATTGCCTTTATTTAAACTCGGGGGTTTGGGAATGAATTAAACTTATTCCAAGCTCAAGAAACATACCGTTCTCTTAGGCAGCTTCGCGCCCCCTTCAGATGCTTTCACGCATCCAAAATATCGATATCGTGGTAACTTTACTCGTCCTCGAGAGCACGTATTCAAACGACCATCAGGGTCCGCGGTGGAGGATTTCTCCCTACGTCAATTCCTCCTCCCGCACATTGCGGTTGACCCAGCAAACAGGGCCTACGTTCACTAGAAGAGTGGTGTGAATGTTCAACTGGATAGTTACGTTTACAGTGCATTAAACAAAAAAGCCTAGCTAACGTCTTACAGTGCAGTAATTAGTAGGTGTGTGTTTGCTTGGTTTTATAATTTTGATTATAACATGCCATCGTTTAATGCCGACTTGTAGCATTCAAATTTAGAGTTAGGGTTGTGGCCACACAGAGGCTAGAACAATGCTTTTCAACCCGTGGGATGGCACGCACTTGTGCCCATTAAAATCGTAAACAGTTGTTACTTTTTTGAGGCGGGATTATTGCAGTGACTCCCCAACTTTTGTAGTTGCAAGGCAATTGTGGAAACTTGTTCGAGTTATGACGCACCCCTAATCATAGTTGTACAATAACTTTGTCTCGCACCAGCCGCAGAGAATTAGAATTTGCGCACTTTAGTTATTACGTAATCAAAAATCTGGTAAAGCGAGATCACGAAGGGCATAATTTTGGGTCGCCACAGCACCAGAGCGATCTGTTAATATGTATGTATTGGTTGTTAAATTTCTTGCATATAGATTTCTTCGCGATTTCATGAATGTAGTTTATGCATATCCAAGATCACTGTCTTGTGTACAACAGCCAATAAAGTAATAAACGAAACACGCCGAATATATGGCTTGATCATGAAAATGGAGATTGACTTTCTGGATTTCCGTGGCCATACCCTGGCCACGGATTATTTTGTGGCCGGTCCAAATATTTCGTAGCCGGCCCATGAAACCTTCTTTGGCCATAACCGAATTCCATGGCCGAATGAATTATAGCAACTTGGTATTGATGGTCAGTACTGTCCGTGACCCATTCATGGTCAAACATATAATCATTCATATACTGTTATGGACGTATGGTCTATAGCAGGGGCGGGAAACTTCTCCGGTCGGCGGGCCGGACTCAGGAAAATGAACTACTTGGCGGGCCGGATTACAGAATGTGTAAATTATTCGCTTATTTCTTCGCCCACAAGGAATAAATCGTATTTAATGTAAACTTGAAGTTTAAAGCATAGAGACCAACAGCAGTGATTATTGAATTTATTAACGGTAGCTGACGCAGTCAACCAGACATCTGTGGTTGGTCAAAGTTTTCAACAAGTTCTTCGAACTCTGGTTGCATGTGGTATGTAGAAACCTTAGTAAAGACTGCACGGGAACATCAGTTTCATAACGCAGCCTTATCTTGGTAATATTCATGGTCAAAATATGTATGTACATTATACACACCCTAACAGAACAAGTAGTCTCATATCCATCTTTCTCAGGTTGGCAAACTGGCATTCATTTTGTGACGCATCAAATTTATAAGTACTTTCAGAATATAAGTTTTCTTTTAGGGTAGAAGCTCCCTGCGGAATGGTCAAAATCCCTTCGCGGGCCGGATCCGGTCGACGGGGCGTATGTTGCCCGTCTCTGGTCTATCGAGTCTGCGCTAGCACTTTTCCCTCCACACAATTGCAGTGCGTTAAGCGCTTACGCCCATCAAGCCATTTATCTGACCAAGCAATATGCCAGACGCTGTACTATTACGCTATCTCGAAGGCTTAAGGAACTCATGATTTGATGATAGTTTACAACGCACCGTCGCTTGGTAATTTTTCAATACTGGGGGCGGATTATTTTAATTTCTACAACCAACACAGAATAGAGGTGAACATGTGTAAAGGTGTTTTAATTTTAAACCTAGCTCCGACCTACTCATTAAATTTGATGATAATATAATTTTGGAACGTGCGTTGTTAGTGGACTGCAAACATAACCTCTAAATACGTAGTGCAAATAGAGAAGATATCTTCAAGTAGTCGGAATGGATGAAAATGCCAAATTTTGATCCAACTGGCTGCGTGGAAATCAAGTACTGGCCATGAGCTGGTGGCCGGCCATGATTAATTCGTATGTCTGACCGCGAAATTCGCTGTGGCCGGCGATGAGAAACCGCTTGCTCGTGGCCGGTCATGAGATATTTGTGGCCGGCCACATATTTTACTCTGGTCAGTGAGTGGCCGCGTGAAAGATGAGGCCACTACTGTGAAAGTGTGCCAACCTTTGCATTAAACGAATCGGGTTGAATTCATGGACCGATTTGTCCGACTGTTTTCTATGGAAAGCACCCGTGAAGACCGTTGGGATGGTTACGTCTATAGGGGTGTGCAACGAGTGAGTAGCGGACCTATGAGACAAACTTATTTCGACGCCAATCCCTCTTGCGTCGCGACACGCGTAGACGTGAAGTTTGGGCCAACATACCGTTGGGAAAACGTGGTACCAAAAACAGTGGCGTAGCAGCCACTGGCGGTTCTGGCTCTGCGCCAGGGGCGGCAGGCTCCAAGGGGGCGGCAAACTGAGGCTGCACAGTGAGAGAGATGCCTGCATCATCGTGATGCTTTGACGACGGAGATGCGATAAGGACTTTATAGTAAGGTCATCTAGTCTGCACCCCGTTTTTCTCTCCTCCGTGATTGCTGGGCGTCTAGCGGGATGACCGCGGACACCAGTTTTCGAGTCTTCGGTATAACCCAGCCGGGGATCGGGCCCACAACCAACCGATCAAGAAGCCGGACGCATCGCCATTACACTATCTCGCGCGGCGTGTAGACAGCCGCCTAAAAGAAGAGTGCTTGGTAGTCCTATAGCTGGCGTCCCGTCAGCTAAAATTTAATCAAACAGGTCTCAATCGAAAGCTAGTGTCGCGCTGATTCCGAGAACACGAAATAATATGTTAACATGGCGATGGAATCTCTCCGAAATAGCCGTCACGGCCGATTGTTCGGAGAGTTCGCAGAAAAAGGAGAATGTCTGGCGAACAAACAGAAGATGGTGGCCTCAGTGTTGTTGAAGAATTTAGACGATGCATGTTTCAAGCATAGGACATATTTAAACTTGAAGCTGAAACTAGGTTTACCAGCATTCACCACTTAAATGATATACTTGGATTTTTGAATTCCCACGCGCTGCTGCAAAGCGAAAGTCACAATTTATCCACCAGCGCTTTTAGAAGCACTTATGACGACGAGGTGTACTTTTTGGAGTTAGCTGCGAAAATTGCCATGCCTTATACCTCGAATTAGGAATCATATAAAGCAGAAGATTGCTAGCTTTTCATACAAACCAATATAAGGCCTCTAGGACAGGGGTTCTCAACCTGGGGGGCGCACCCCCGTTGGGGGGGGGGGGCGTGAAAGCATCTTAAGGGGGCGCGAAGAATCGGTCAAATGAATTTGTTTCGCGCTATGCGCGATTTATCTCCAATTCACGCGTGTTTCTCTATATATAGACCCGGTTTCTTATTTTTGAATTCTCTCATCAACAGTCATAACCTTCCATGCCATCAAACAGTCTGTTAGGGTTGCTAGCATCCCGGTTGGATCTTGTAGTATGACGATCCGAGGGCGTGGAATTTTTCACTATCCTAAAGGGGGCGTGTCTAAAAAAAAGTTGCGAACCCCTGCTCTAGGACGAACACAAATTAAGTTATAATCATATGAAGTTGTTCAACTTGAGATTTTGAAAGGGTTAAGAGGCTGGTGCGGAGCAGTGAAACCACGTTTGATCGTAGTGCAACAACGTTTGATGTTTTCCAGTGGTTGTTTAATGCAAAGCTACTTGATTCGACACCGTATTTATGCTCGTGTCTGAAACTTTATCTGAACATTGGTGTTTCAACTGCGAGCTGTCGTCAGCTCTATCAAAGCACCGAGTCGTTCAGACAGAGGCGCTTTGTCTTTTCATTATCTAAACGTATCAGTTAATCACCAATAGATACACTAGTCAGAGTAGTCTAGTCAGTAGTTCTCCAATTCCTCTTGTAGGAAATGGAGAACATGGACGCAGAAACGTCTAGTCGTATGAAGCGCAAGAAGTGTAGCGTTAAGGAAGCTGAGAGTGACTCCGATGAAGATGGAAATGGCGCTAAGGTTATAGCTAGAGACTATGCGACTACGCCTAACAATCCAGATCCTTGTCCTAAAGTAACATCTCCTTCGCAAGTATCTTCTGCCGTACCGTCTTCCATCCCTGTCTCGGGAAATCTCAAGGTTTTGCTCAGTGGAGAGGGTAGACTAATGAAATCGTATCATCCAGACTTGGTTAATAAGGCACTTTATGCGTCAATAGGCAGCTATGCTGATATCAAGGTTCTTCGCTCGGGTGACATCCTTATCACTTGTAACAACGAAAAGCAAGCAAAGCAGCTCCTTGATTGCACCATTTTGAAGTCCGCATCGACAACCATTAAAATTAAGACATCAATCTTTCAACCCAGACCATACGCAAGTCGCGCAGTTATCCCTGGAGTACCTGTCGAAATATCGGAACAGGAGCTCTTAGAGAGTTTTCGCAGCATGAATGTAATTCATGTTAAAAGGCTCACCAAAAAAACGAAAGATGGCACTGTTAGTACAACTGCAGTTCTGCTGTCTTTCAGCACGGTCACGATTCCACCGCACGTGATGTTCCACTATCTTCGTTTTAAAACGAGACAATATAATCCACCGCCAACGAGATGCTTCCAATGCAATCGCTTTTGGCATGTCGCCAAGCACTGCCGCGGAAAACGTTGCTGCTCCAAATGCGGTGGCCGTGATCACACGTATGACGACTGTTCAAACAACAAAAAATGTGTAAATTGCAACGAGGAACACAGCGCTGCATATGGTGGTTGCATCATATACAAGGAAGAAGCCAAATTTAATGCTCTTAGAGAGGGATATCATATGTCCCTCACACAACCACAACCACAACCCAAGGAAACTCCCGAGACCATGTCCGAGTACCATGAGTCGGTAATCGTAGACGATCCTGCCCCCAACAGACTTGACGTACACAGGATCTCAAAGCCATACCCGCAGCGGCTTAGTTATAAGAATGTACTAACCCGTGGTCGGAGTTAAAGGCCTACCACCCCACAGCCCAACGACGGTGACCTGCGCCACTGGCGACAACCACCACCTGCTCGAACTGCTGCCAACCCCACAGTCGAAACCGCATCAAGCGGGCTTGCTTCTATTGACGCCGTAGTCCTCCTTGCGCTCATTGCTGAAATCGTTAAGATAACTGTAAATGCTTGCAAATCTAGCGACAGTGGTACCGTTCTACATACTATTGTAGCCAAAGCTGCCAGCAAATATTTGGGATTTTCTGTTGACCCAGTCTCTCTGAAAAATGTCACAAAAAGCTTTGGTGAGACCGAAGACACTCCCTCCCAGACGTCAAATGGCACTTTAAATGGATAATCACAACTCTTTAGTCATTTTACAGTGGAACTGCAGGGGCATCTATCGCAAGCTACACGAATTTAAGCACTACTTGTCAACCTTAACCATTCAACCAGACGTTATTCTTATTCAAGAATCCCATCTTGTCCAAAAGTACACACCAAAACTAGGGGGGTACCAACTATTCCGCCGTGATAAGACGGTGCACTCTGGCGGCATTGCCACTTTTGTTCGAGCATCGCTCAATGCCTCTCTTTCGAACAATGTCTCGTCAGCCGTTTTTGAGGTACTATGTGTGCGAGTAGGGAACTTGAACATATGCAACGTTTACATACCCCCGGACTGTGAAACTACAGCTAGTGATTTTAGGATATTCGGCTCTTTGTCATCACGCTCCATTATATGCGGCGACTTCAATGCGCACCATTCTTCATGGAGCCACTCGACAAATGCACGTGGCAACCAACTCTGCGAAATAATGGATAGAAACGACCTTGTCCTGTTGAATTCATCGTCACCCACCCGTATGAATATTGCGTGTGATGCCGTCCATCGCTGGTCACTTCTTGATCTGTCGATGTCGTCTCGGGACATTGCGGCGAGATGTGCCACAACAGTAACCGACCAGCTCATCGGTAGTGATCATGTTGTAGTCCAGACCACATACAATAATAGGGCGTCGTGCAATTCATCAAAACGTAGATGGGATTACAGTAAGGCGAACTGGTCAGCCTTCTCGGCTGCTGCGGATTTCCACCTCCAATCCAACTTCGTTCCTATGGGGGAAACTGAAGACCTTCACCGCCATTTCACAAATAGCCTACTTCTAGCGGCGGGAGAGTCGATCCCACGACCGAAAATATCAACGAAAATAGCCGTACCTTGGTGGAACGTGGGATGTACCCGTGCTGTGCGCAGGAAAAGGGCTGCTTACTTGAAGATGAAACGTACGTTTCACATTCGAGACGTGATCGCCTTCAAACGCATGAGAGCCGAATGTCGAAAAACCATCCTTTCTGCTAAACGCAAATGCTGGGAGGATTTTTGTGGTACATTGGACTCCCGTACGCAGATGGCGAAAGTCTGGCACGTTATGAAATCTATGTCGGGAGTGCATACGTTCAATTCCATACCAACGCTGAAGTCGAACGGGTCTATTTCTCAAAATAACAGAACCAAAGCTAATACACTGGCTTCACACTTCGCAAAAACGAGCAGCTCCGACAACTACCCAGCAGGATTTCGTATAACGAAGGCTAACTTTGAAAACACGGTTCATCTTACCGCTGACAACGAACCAGATCGGCACAGGAATTCGATCATAAACATCGAATTCACTCTTGCCGAACTGAATCAAGCTTTGCGTAGCCGAAAATCAACTTCACCCGGGGAGGACTCCGTAGGGTATTCGATGTTGAAAAATCTATCATCCTCCGGTCGCACCGATCTTTTGAAACTATACAATGCATCCTGGGAGACGGGGAAATTGCCAGTCTCGTGGAAACATGCCATAGTCTGCCCAATTGCCAAAAAGGGCAAAGATCCTACCTCTGTGGAATCGTACCGTCCTATATCTCTCACGAGTCACATTTGTAAAGTCATGGAAGTAATGGTCACCAATCGATTAAGATGGGATTTGGAGTCAAAAAATCTGATACATCCCTCACAGTCCGGCTTCCGGCGTGGTCGAAGCACCCTGGACCACATACTGCGTCTCCACGACACGATTTACAAGAATATCCATCACCAGCGATCGGTGGTAGCGGTCTTCTTAGACATAAGTCGAGCCTACGATATGGTGTGGCGCCACGCACTTCTGTACAAACTATACCAGCTCGGTATACGCGGACACATGCACCGATGGATTACAAATTTCCTTTCTGACAGAACTTTCCAGGTGACGGTAGGAAACACTCTTTCCGACAGTTATGTACTGCAGAACGGTATACCACAGGGAAGCGTTCTCAGCCCCTTGCTGTTTGCGGTAATGATCAATGATTTACCGAGCTCGTTAGGTCATCGGTCTGAACATGCGGTGTTCGCAGATGACTGCGCTGTTTGGGATAGCGGTCTTCTTATCCAGCCCCTCTTGTCTTCCATTCAATCATCACTCGATGTAATAAGCGACTGGTGTTCCAGATGGGGGTTTACCATCAGCAAGGCAAAGACCGTAGGCATGCTGTTCACGAAGAAAAGGAAAATTCCTCCACTTATCTTGAAAACTGGTGACCATGAACTTGAATTTGTCGACACCTACAAATATTTGGGTATCACGTTTGACAAATTGCTTAACTATAAGCAACATATCGATACGATTTCCAAAAAGTGCTCCAACAGACTGAATCTAATCAGAGTCGTGACTGGTACCACATGGGGAGCGAGTAAAAGACCATTGCTGCAACTTTTCAGGGCGCTGATACGATCACTGATTGACTATGGGTTACCAGCATATTACTTCGCCCCAAAAAAGTATCTTGACAAGTTACGCACCATACGAAATCAAGCTCTCCGCCTCTGCTGTGGAGCAATGCGCAGCACCCCCATTTGTGCACTTGAAGCATCATGTGACGAGCTTCCTCTCCATCTGCGCCACAAACAGCTTAGCCTTAACTATCGCTGTCACCTTAGAGGTTACCAGGCTCACGAACATCCAACATTAGGAGTGCTTGAAGACTCTTGGCAGGAGATATATAGCCTCATGAACCCAAAATTCATTACCTTCAACATCGCCACCAATGTCGAGTCTCTGAATAACCTTGTCTTGGAAAGAAAAAGTCTTCCGAATTTGCCTCCATGGCTGATTCAATCTCCTAATATTGATTTAGACCTTGCAAAAATCATTAAAAAAGATATCGCACCTCTGTCGCATAAACCCATAGTCCTGGACTTCATATTCGAACGATATAGGGATGCCTCTGAAATATACACTGACGGCTCCAAATCAGCAGAGGGAGCCGGTTTTGCCTTTACCATCCCGTCGCTGATGATAAACTTTTCCCAGTCGTGTTCCACTCTTAAGTCAATCTTCTCCATAGAAGCACAAGCCATTCTCCACGCTCTAAAATGGATCTGCCAGAATGGCTCATACCAACAAACATATCTGATTCTATCGGACAGTCTGAGCGTGCTATCCGCTATGACCAACCTGCAGGCACCGCAGACGCAGAATGTTATATTTGAATGTGGTCGCTTGCTGAATCGAGTGGTTCAGAAAGGCGCCATTGTTGTCCTGGCCTGGGTACCGGGGCATGCTCATATCGGTGGTAATGAATTAGTTAATAAATTGGCTTGGCAAGCTGCCAGGACCAATATCGAAAATACCCCTTCTCAGACGCTTCCAGAAACAATTAGCCACGCTGAGGCGAAAGCCGAAGTACGTCAATACTGTAGAGCGACCTGGAACGCCGAATATCAACGAAATGAGCGTGGAGGTCACTATCGAAATGTCCATAGATCATTGACTGATGGCCACTTTCCATCGATGCATCGACATAGGCTTTACGAACGAATAATATTTCGGCTTCGTTCAGGCCATTGCCGCCTGAAAGCGCATTTATATAAAATTGGATGTAGCGACACCGACCTATGCGACCATTGTACAGTACCTGATACAGTCGAGCATTTTTTGCTGCACTGCAATCGACATGATTTTCATCGGAACTTTTTAATCGACAGGGCGCGCGAGCTCAAAATCACTGCAACACTCGAAAATCTATTGATCATCCCCGAAATGTTATCCCATGTTGCAGAATTTGTTATATCTTGTGGTACTTACTTGTAAATCGGTTATTGACCATATTTTGGTAAATCGCTCATTTTAGTCCGTGACGCACCTGGCCTTACAGGCGAAAAGCGTCACTCATCTTTTCATCAATAATAATAATAATAACTGCGAGCTGTGTGAGGAGCTTCTCAAAGCTCAAACTGATTAAGTATTATATATTTAGTTCTATCATGAATAATGATCGGCTATCAGCTCCATCCATTCTGTCTATAGAAAGAGACTACGTTCAAAAACTTGATTTTGAGGATATTATCGCTGCTTTTGCTTTAAGGCGGCCATTGATTTTCTATTTGTACAATACATTCGTTCGCTATTTCTTGTTTTTATTATTTTTGGCGTCATTAACGTCAAGACGGTGAGGCTGAGAAGCGGCATATTATTTGTAATTATTCCTATTGACAAGATTACTTGAACATCAATCTATGTCGAAATTTGATGCGGTCTACCTAGGGGGCGGCATTTTCAAGAGAGCCAGGGGCGGCAGCACATGCTGCTACGCCAGTGACCAAAAAGACAAGGGGCGACAAAACCTTGGTCAAAAGTGAGCGTATAGTTGGTTCGCCAAAACTTTCGATATTGATATGCTCGATCGTCGAAATGGTCCGCAGTCGGCTCCGAATAGTCCCGTCTTTGCCATACGGATATACAGTGGTACAAATGCCACACATGGAGGAAATTAATTAACCTCAATTTGAAACCGCGTGCATCAGACATGTTTGGTATAGAGCTGTGTTGCTCACAATTGTTGTTTGTGCGTTCTCTGTGTCATATATGCCCGTGAAATCGTAGCATACTATTATTGGATTGCCTTGCGTCCACTTTTTAGAGGTTGGTCCTCTTTTAAGACTTTTTTGAAAATGTTCTCAGAGGACGCCTAAATATCCTCTTTTTTGAGAATTTTGGTTAAACGTACGTGGAAATTGGACCTATAGATATGGGAATTCAGCGGCCAAATAACGGCGGACCCTTTTTTTAGTTAACCAATCAGAAAATCGGGAAATATTACAATTTTTCAGGATTTTACTCCAGTATCCTAAGTCTGAAAATTTTGTAAAAATGTGTCCTCCTTTTAGATTCTAAAAATATGATAACCCTATCATATTATGACATAAAAACGCATTATCTTTGATATGTGAGGCTGAGGGGTCACGAGATGCGACTAAAACTGAGATTTTAGTAGCGGTCTAAAAAGTTTCAGAACCACTGCTTTTAGGTTATAATACTGCTGTGACTGTTCCAGTTATATAGAGCTAAAGCGCCGAACACACGGTATCGTGACTTTCTTTGCTCTTCTGATTTACACGTCAGACAGAAAATGCACAATCGAAGAAGAAAATGGAAGAAAAAAGAACACAATTAGGAGTGGCATATCATAAGGTAGCCGAGTGCCTTTTCCAGAATTTTCCTGAATTAATTTGCGTCCGTGGCACCCAAGACCTTAAGAGGCACCCAGTGGCACCCAAGACCACTGAAAACTGTTAATAATAATAACAATAATAATGCCAATTCTTCATCTACTGCAATTCTGTAATCTGATTTGGACTCCATGTATTGCATAGGAATAACAATTTGACTGCATTACTGAAATTTTAAAAAATTTACTCCAATCTCGCCATTTTCCTTTGGGTGCAGGTTGCTCCCCGGATTATGTGTGTATTGACCAGTTTCTTACTGTGAATAAAGAATATAATAATTCAGAGTGTACCACAATCAAAATGAAACTCATAGCACAGAGGTATCAAGCAATGTTCCTTCTAATTCTTGAGGAATCTGCGTACACTCACCAACTCACTGCGCGGACCCTTGGACAGTCCATAACGACTAAAAAAAGTCGTCTCTTCGGATATTTTGTGCACAACTTGGATTTTCTGTGCGCAGAGACTGTGTCAGCACTGCGCGTTTGCACACGTGCGCAGCTTGGAGGGAAAATTGGTTTTTTTGGGGGGGTATTCATGGTGTTTGTCGACAACTATTGTCATTTACGCCAGGCCGATATTCTTCTTATTTTCCGTAACTGCCGACTTATAGCACGGCCCACCTCTAGTCTTTTGTAAGACACCGCTGACGTGGAGGTGACGAGGAGGAGCCTAGGTAAACCTCCAACACTTAGGTATCGGAATTTGGAAGTCGACCTCGGTTGGACTCGAACCCGCACCCATTGCTGTTGCAGCCGCGGATTATACCACTGCGCTATCTCGCCACAGGGAACATTGGTGTCAAACATGCGGCCAGCGGGCCGCAAACGGTCCGCCAGACGGTTTCATCCGGCCAGCGACGCGATTCTGAAAAATTGCTGTATTATCAAGCGCATTTCTAACAAATGTTGAGATTTTAGTACGATATACTTGTCATTAAATAATCCTTCAAGACAGCAAATGTCGACCATGTTCATAAGCCACATTATAACCATCGAATAGTGGTGCTGCGGTTGCACTGTACTCACTATCAGCCACAAGTCGCTGCCATTTACACCCAAATCTGAGAGGACAAAAAAGTGCACAGTCAGTTGGATGGACCAAATCGTAGTTATTTGCAGAAGTGAAAACGTGAGTTACAAACCGGTATGTGCAGATTACCTGGAGAATATAATTATGACACAAAAATATAATTTGAATATCTGTGGTCGCGATCCAATTTCACTTATGACTTACCGGATCCTCGGCCTCCAGAGAAACCGGAATCGCAATATAATGATAATAAACCAAATTTCAACGTCTATGCGTTTACGGTTAAATCGCCTGTATTCCTCACAATGCATACACATGACGATATTGCAGGCGTGGGCAAACTACGGCCCGCGGGCCGCATGCGGCCCGCAACACCGTTTTGTGCGGCCCGCGAGAGTGAAAAGAAACTTGTTAAAAATTTTGATAAAATGATTACTAAAAATCGAATTAATGCAACTTTTTATTAGTATATTTCAACATGATGATTCTAAGGCAGTGACTCTCAAACTGGGGGCTCGCCTCCCTCCCCCCCCAACATTGGGCCGTGAAAGCATCTGAAGGGGGCCGCGAAGCTGAGCTGGAATGAAATTTTTTTCGCGCTCCACGCGATTTACATCTAATCTTCAGTAATTGCTTTGTATTCAGTATGAATTTCATATTCAAAAATCTCTCATCCACAGTCGTCATCTTTCATGCCATCAAACTATCCGATTCTTTCTCTGTATGCGTAGAATTAGGGTATTTATATTTTATCTACCCACAGTAGAAGCGTGTTTGTTGCTAACATGGGTATGATGCTGTCAGCATTATGTGTCCTGGAACTAAACCAAAAGTTGAATTAGTAAATCTATGAACAGTTCGCTGCTCATAGATTTAAATTTCAATCCTGTTCTAAGAATCGGGACAACCGACTTTCATCACTATAGTTTTGACACATTGGTTATTGAGGTCGACCAGATTATACAATCTCGCCACTGTTTCTGACGCGTCAAAGCAATGTTTGGTTTGTTTTAAATAAGCATATATATAAGAGCCATGTCCTTCATATATGATCAAATCCCAATATTGCGTTTTGGTGCGGCCCGCGAATGGATTCAGATGTTGAATGCGGCCCGCGAGCTCAAAAGTTTGCCCACCCCTGCGATATTGTCAGATTACGACAAAAACAAAGAAATCATAGCAATATGCCAATATATATCGTCGGTAACGTCGCTTTTTTAGCAGTTTATATGACTATTCAACCGATCCATCATCATGATTACGCCAATTCCATTGTTTGCGAATACAGGTCTTCATAGAATAGAACCATATGGTATGTGATATATCGTAATATATTTATATTTATATAGGCTTGATAATTGAGCCTTCAAGTGAAAAACAAGGGCATGGATTTTGAGGTAACGATTTGGAATCATTTAACTGGTCCGGTCCGCGAGATCTCTGAATGTTCCAATCGGGCCCGCAACGCAATTGAGTTTGACACCCCTGCTCTAACACATCTCATGTCCGGCTGTGGTGCACTTGCAGATACCGAATACACATGGAGACACAATAGGATTGGTCACTACATTCATCTGGAATAATGAAAACATTTTAACATCACCACTTCGACAAAAATTGGTATGATTACAGCCCAGCACCAGTAACAGAAAACGACCAAGTAAAAATTATCTGGGATGTACCAGTTATAACTGACCGCGAAATCAGGAGCAACCGCCCGGATATGATAATCAATATAAAAAAGAGAAGCGAATGCTTATTCATTGAACTGGCCGTCCCAGCTTATCAAAGCATACTACAAAAGGAATCAGGAAAATAATCGAAATACGCAGACCTCAAAATGGAATGTGAGAAAATGTGGCGATGCAAAATAAACATTGTGCCGCTAGTCATTGACGCTACTAGGGTCGTAAGCAAAATACTCATGAGACATATCCAACAAATTCCGGGAAACTTTCGATTCGACATGATCCAAAAGATCGCGTTATCGCGCATTGTGCATATTCTTCAGAAGGCCTTGAATGCACCACTGGACTAAAATTACACTTGTGCGCGTGAATCACAGCATAATTTCTGTGATTTCGATTCTACATTTTCAATCATCTCAACTCTGCTCTGCAACCTCTTACAACCCCAATTCTTCATTTACCGTAATTCTGTAATCTGACCTCTTCATGCATTGCATAGGAATAGCAATTTGACTGTATTACGGAAGTTTTAAAAATTTACTCCAATCTCGTCATTTTACTTGGGTTCCTCCCCGGATTACGTGTGTATTGACCAGTTTTACTGTGAATAAAGAAAATAATAATAAGGTAGCGAGATCACATGTGCATACTCTACTTGATAGTTTTGTAGCTTATTTTCTAAGCCATCAGGCATGTGACTTTTGCAGCTCTTCGACTAACCGCAGCCTCCGAGACCTTACGTCATACTCTTGAAATTGTATTTCTGGCAGCAAGAATTTTTCGCTTGCGGAAAATACGTTGTATTGTGGATAGGAGTGCTCGATGGTTGCTATAAGACCACTCGAAGTACTCGTACAAAGCAAACACTTATTTGACCGAAAACAGGTTTAGTGCACTATAATTGAAATCAAGGCGAGGAAAAAAGTTGTCTTTTTAATGAGACACTTGATGACCTAAACCGGTCGCCAATAGGCTTGTTGCAAATCTAAACAAAATATTGCTGAGTATCTTCATTTTAATTTTGTATAACAATTTTCGGTTGGTTCGGGCGGGTGAAATTTGTTTTGTAAGAATAGTTCATATGGTGCCCAAAAAGTTTCAAATGCACAGGGCTAGAATAAGGTGTCGCTAAAATTGTGAAACACGTCTCAGCCACTATCGCCAATAGCGACACCGATTCTGTGCCATTTGGAAACTCCATCATGTTGTTTGGCGGCTCCACACGCCCGGGCCTGGTCAAGAATTCTCTTTGTCAGCGATGGAGTGGGCAATGTGACGGAGGTAATGAATGAAATTAAATCAGATTTCATTCGGCGACTATTCTGCCGTTGGGGTCCAAACGAAGATTATTTTGCAGACAATCAGAATTATCTTTTTCCGCCCATAACTTACGAACGGACACTGACATTGGTCGCTTGGGTGGCCCTGTGATAGGGAAATCTGTTTTGTTGAGGTCCCGATATGAAACTTTGTATGCATCGTCAAGGCGAATTCCGTGCAGAAAACGGCATATTTGACAATGGTGATATCTTCTCTTATAATGCGGGTGGTGTCGCCTTTCGGTCCGCCATCTGGAAAACCATTGTTATGGTCAATTGAATGTATATTTGTTAGATACTACTGCTCTATATATTCGTATGCAATTAAGCAACAAATGTCATATTCCATTATGTGACGCAGTCAGAAATGACACTCGAGTTATAAGGCTCAAAGTATTGAAATTTATCAGGCCCGAATCGAGTCCGCAGACAATTATTTTGTATGTTACTAATAGTTCATCTTCGCTTAAATAGTCACAGAAATAGCATTTGATAAGAGTTTTCGTATAGTGTCACAAAGGAGGTAAATCTAGCTTCACGGAAAATCCTCAAACGTTCGGTTTCCGCATTGACCAGACCAGTTGTTCCCAACGTGGGCGATATCGTCTCTCAGTGGGTGATTTTGAGAAAAAAGGGGTCGAAAATACGAAAGGGGGCGAGAAGGGCGGGAATTTTAAAACGTCAAGTGAGATATATTTAATTTACACTCAGAAAACGCACGTGAAGACGACTTATTCTGCATATGACGCGAAAAATAGTCAACTAAACGGAAAGTAGACGCGGAACCCAGATTTTCCGAGCACCTATCGCTTCAAAACATTGCATATTCTATTAAATTCGCCAGCGATCAGATTTAGGTGAATAAATTTCCCGTTTATATGTCCTCTTTTGCGGATCCGCAATTATACGAGCGAAAATTTGTGTTGAAATTGATAAAGGGGCGACGAGTCGAAAAAGGTTGGGAAACACACGGCTATAGATCATATCGTAGAACCGTCACACGCAACTCATGTCAGGAATCAGGTCTCACATCATTTCATTAGTCATTCGTGTTAGATGAGAAGACATATCTTGCAATTGTGAAAGTATACTCATAGCCACATACAACTGACGACCTGACGCGTTCGTCCATGAAATTCACTTTTTTAACAAATAAACCGGAGTACTTTTCACGCCATTTATTTTTGACATCTCCTTGAAGAAGCTTGAGCATCTATTGTAAATGGCGGCGTGTACACCCCATTGAGTATCAATTTACGATATCATCTCTGCATCTGCTGGAGTAGCAATGCTGACTGCTTTGACCGCATCTACACTCAACTCCAACTGGTATATGAGAGTGAAGTGGCTATAGTACCCCAAACCGTGGACGTTGCCATACATGACCAAGTAATGAATTACTGCGATGTCTTTGTACGACGATGTATAGTTGCATTGATTTCAGGTTATTGCTATTTCAGCCTTAAAGTGTGTTATAAATGTTTTCAAGATCCTCAAGTTGTGCTCGTAAACATTTGCCCACCGATGTTTTGATCGATATGGATTATCACACCTTTATATATAGGACCAAACTTTATGGCGTCCGTAGCTGTGCCTTAGTAAAGTTAACCATACATTTGCATTCACGGGATTCGAATTTGGTGAAATTCAAATTACGGTTGGAGGACTTGCATATTATTGTTACTCCCGTAAAAGTATATTTCACCTGAAATATTGCAGGTAAGCGGTGTCGTTGCGATCCAAGTAGTTCAAATGGTCAATCAGATGCTGCATAGACGGAAAGTCTTCCACGAAAATGAATCCGCTGGCGGGGATATGTGCTTCGTATACCTCTTTAGTAGAGCCCAATACAACCGGTACGACTCCGGCTCTTAAGGCACGGAAAAACTTCTCCGTCACGTAGTCTTTACAATGATAGGAATTCTCGAATGCGAAATAGAATTTGTATTGCGATGTGTATTCTATCATTTCATTTTTCATGTAGTCATTTCGAGAAACAGGTGCTTTCCCAAAGCATCGCCCGAACGCTTCCAGCTTCAAGCCCATTGTCAGCAATTTCTTGACATAAGCAAGTCTGACAACTGCCCCTTGAGTCAGATCACAATTTGAAATTGCGATCAATGCCAGATGCTTCTTAATCGCCAGTGGCTTCTCCAATTCGGTTCCAGTTTCAGCTACTGCATTTCCATAAGTCAATTGAAAATCTGAGTCTCGTCTGTCGTTGGTACGATATCGAAGTGTTAATATTGTGATACCATATCATACAGAAGTCCAATGTAATGTAATGACCATAATTATAGGTTACATTTCAAGTTGCAAACTACAGGGCAGATGATGAGTCGCAATGAATTTATTTCTAATTATGATACAGACCACAACTCATTGTAAATCAGTGCTGTGGACGCGGTAAAGTGTGCCACCGACTCCAACTCCGACTCCGATTCCACACATTTTCAATATACCGACTCTGACTACACCAATCAAGGATAATCCGAGAATTATCATGGAAAAACTCAAATAACACTGCTTCTACTAGTTGGAATTGAGTCAAATTACCTTTGCATCGTCTTTGAAGACGACTCAACAATTCCATGGGGTTGACAGAAACATTAGAATTTTTTTTTTCAATTTTCCCTAATAAATTAAAATTTTCAATCGGATTTGCGGAGTCTTTTACTTGTTTGAATTTAACCAAATTTGGTACGAAGCGTTTTTCAGGGTAAGCTGACAATTTAATCAGTGAATGTCCGGAATCTGGAAAAGGAAGGTATTTTTGAACAACACTACTCCACAACCCTGCATTGTATCGCATCTTCCCCTATAGCTAATGTCTTCACATATAGACTATCATTCTCGAAGATGCATTTTTAAGCAAACAGCCTCCACATTATCATGATCTCAATGTATTTTTCCATCGTTTTACTACGAAACCAAGTCTCTAAGAGGAGTTGCACTTATAACTGCACGGGTGTTTAAAACTTATTGCTTTATCACACTGTTTCCGCTTTGCCACGTAGAGACAATAATTCCCTCACTTATCGTAGGGAAATACTAGCTTCGAGATTGCATGTGCGCATATTTGCAACACTACGATAGCGTTGCCATACGTCCGGAATTTCCCGGACATGCCCGGAATTTCACTGAAAAAAACTGCGTCCGGGAGGACATTCTAAAATATGCCTAAAAGTCCGGAATTTTAAAAGTTTGAAGTAAGATCATAATTTTTTCGTAAATCAACATGAATAATATTATTTTGAAGCAGATTTGTGGTATTCGACATTTTTCTTCGTGCTGCGCGCGAGTTATTGCGACTTGTCTTGATATTAGTATGGGTACCAGGCACCGCCCTCGCCAAGAAAATTCAAACAAAAATATATATAAATAACCATCATTTACTGAAATAAGTCTAATTGTAATTGCAATTATAAGCTAACGGTATATTCCTAGAGTTGGTTAAGGCCGATTAGATGCTTCCGTTAGAGGCAGCGGTTCCAAATCTCGGGGTCGTTTGCCTTTATCTAGACATCGCGATGATGTTGGACGTAATCAGCTTCCTAGGCCGTAAGTGCGGGCAAGCCGATTTTTTTTAGTAATCAGCTTATTAAGTTTTGAGCTGGGCCACGGAACATTTTCAAGTTGGAAATGAGGCCGCGACCATAACAAGTTGAAAATCACCGAATGTGCAACCTGCTGGTGCATTTTATAGTTGCCTAATATATGGAAGAATCAATATTATTAACGAAATTTATTCATAAAATTCAACAACCAGATGCATCTAGTAAGTGCTCCGAAAGTCACATCGATTACCATATGGTGGGCCCAAGATCAGTGCTTTTTGGATCTGAAAAAATGTTGTTTTGGACATGAATAAAACACACAACCAGGTAGCCGCACCGACCTAACCGTATAGAAGGGCTGTCAAACACAATCCGACATGCCAGACGCGGCCGTCAGATGATCTCATACGGCCCGTGAAGAAATCTATTTCCGACCCTAGCTAGTAGCAATCACCAGAGCTCACATTACAGATGGCCCAATTCATGACCTATGTTCCACTCCATTCCTGTATACAGTCGATGGAAAATGCCTTGCTAGTGTGACGTCGTATTGACAGACAATGTGTTATAACTCATTTTTAAATCCGCTAGTGGGCGATAAAGAGTGTCCGTAATTTCGTCCACAAAAATATGGTAACCCTACGCTAGGATTGCAATAGGAGAAGGTATGTAATGACTTCAATGCATAGCTTTGTAATCGCTTTGCACTGATACGGGACTTCGCCAACGCGTCAGTTCTTACCGATAGGTTAGTGACGCGTTGAATCCTATTTGATCAGCCTGTTGTAACCAGCTGCTCCGAGACATATACGGTGGTGCCTCTGCGCAAAGCCATATCCAGTATTGATTAGGATTCCGTCTGAAATGCCACCCATAAGGATCAAGCATAACACAGTAATAACGCGCGGTTACGCTATGATATGCTGATAACGGATGCAACACGGCAATAAGCGGGTTTAATACAATGTATGGTAATAATATTGTAACGTTTTTCCACAGTGTAGGAGGCTACGTCTTATTGTCGTAATTTAATAATGCTCCAATTATCTCTCCAGTTATCCAATCTTGAGCAATTAGCATATTTATTTTGCACCACGCAGAGTTGGTACACAGTGTATATTCAACTATTCATACCTTAAAGGAGTTACATGAAACGAGATCCTACCTCACGATTATACCGCATTATAAATTAATCGCAACATATTAATGCAAATGATGCCTGGAAAACTGTATCATAAGTACAAATGGAGTATAATGGAACCTAGCCACATAGGAACGTTGATAGGTAGCCTATGCATGAAGTAAGGCGGACCATGGACCGACCGGGTATTCTAATTTTGGGCCGGAGCCGGATAAGTACTTTTTCGTATACGGCCGGAGTCGGATCGGAGCCAGATCAGTACTTTTCACTAACAATATGACAGCCACACCTTCTTCCCCCCTCGAATCAACAGTTAAAGGTAAACGTTGATGGGAATGAACCCCATGTTAAGTCCAAGTTGGCATAATTACTGCAGATACGGGTTGGGTTTGATCTTTGAGTTGTTAATGTCCTGTTTGCGTTCTTTCAATCAATATTCGAAACCACCCTGTGAGTAGATAATTATTATCGGATGTTTTCGGGCCGGATCACGGTCATTTCAAGAATCCGGCCCAGGAGTCGGACCGTAGCTTTAGAAAACACGACCGTAGTAGGACCAGAGAGTTTGTCGACCCGCTCCGCACTAGCACGAAGGTACGCATAGGATTTATAACAGTGGTTCCCAACCTTTTTCGACTCGTGACCCCTTGGCCGATATTTGAGCTAAAATCCCCCTCTATGAAAAAGTTGCCTGTGACTAAAAAATGTGCTTTTCGACGCGTAACCATTTGTTGACTGAGCAATTAAAGGCCAAACATATTCAGATATGTCAGAACTATGGCGAATGCGGACAGCACTAAACTTTGGTAAAGTACGGTCAAATTTGACCTGTTTCTGATCGTTCGGGTAGCCGCTGACAAAAAACAAATCACCAAGTCCGCTTGCTATGGACTTGAGTTGAATCGACGAATTTGGTACGGCATGTTTTTCACGTTAGCTCATATGTTGGCTTAAAAGTTAAACAATTTCATCAGCGACCTTGTGCTGAATTCGGCTGGACGTTTTCCTGCTTAGTAACAATTTGGTCGAGAGGCTGTCGCGGACCCAACGAAATCGTCTCGTGAGCGTCGCTTTATCAAGGGGTGTAATAGCTACGGACGGCATTTAAACATATACCTAGCTTGAAATCCGCCAAAGAAACATACAATGGTAAATAACTAATTTCTACTTAACAGTTCTATACCATACAAATCTAAAAACCTTGTGAACCAAGTGTATCTTCCAATACAATGCCGAAGCCAGATTTCCCCTGGAAATATTAAGCCAGATTTCCCACTAAAAATTTCAAAATTCCTCCCAAGAGGGGAATTCCCCCCCGTTTGGGAACCACTGATTTATAACAATGCTTTAGTTTAAACGACGACTCAATCACAACCGTCTGTTCCGCGACGTAATGAAGAATTGAACGAGCGAAATCTTTAATATATACAGAGAACTAAACTTGCTGAATGATAGTTGTTTGTTTATTGGTATTCATGGCGCTTGTCGACTACTATGGTCATTTACACAGGGCAAATATTCTTCATTTTTTTCCCGTAACTGCCGACTTGCAGCGCGGCCCACTTCTAGGCTTTTTGCAAGACACCGCTAGCGCGGATGAGATGGTGAAGAGGAGCCTAGATAAACCCCCAACACTTAGGTAGGAATTCTGGAGTCGACCTCGGCCGTACTCGAACCCTCAAGCCATTGGTGCTGCAGCTGCGGATTACACCACTACGCTATCTCGCAACACGTCGATTGATAGTAATGATAGGCTCAAATCGGCTCCGAATTGAAACACAGAATTTACGAAATCCTGTTCAGTCGGTATCAAGTCAAGGGGAATATTCGATATGTATCCCGTGAACTGGATTTTTGAATTGCGAGGTCACTTATCATCTTTAGGATGTCAATGCACACTTTTTCGGTAAGAGTGCAGGGAAGGTGTGTACCGTGCGACATTTCACTTCTGGTCCACCGTCAAGCATTTGGTTACTCACTTCACTCGTGGAATATCTTGCAGGTTGGTTCGATCGTAATGAATGATGACGGCCTCCGTTCTAATGTCGCTTATCTGCAATTATATTGACATAAATGTATGTTGGCGTGCTCTTAACGACATACTACAAGCGGACGTGGATAAATAACAGTAGCAACACTTCTGGCGGAAGGTTGCGTAGGTAGACAATAAATACGTGGGTGGAAAATAGGTTTAGTAACCAAATTTCCACCATAGCATAATGTGCAAATGATGCCACCTGCGCTTCTTGGTTGCAAATTTTGCTTCACCACCCATCGCAATTGGCGAAAACGAGTGACATACACCAATTCTTATAATGCAGATGTATACTAGCATTGTTTTTGCTGTAGTAGGCCTATTCATGTTATTTTTCGATTATATAATGGCCATTTACATAAGGACTACATTCTTTGTTATGATTTCATAGCTGCCGTCTCGTAGCGACCTATAGCGACAATAGCGACCCATTTCTACGCTTCTATAAGACTCCGCTTACGCCAGTGGTTCTCTACCTTATTGTGTTCTCGTCCCCACCCTCTTTAGACCGTCTCTAATCTCAGTGGACACCCCAGTTTTAACTCGATTATCATGCCCATGTGTTTTGTACAAATATTAACTGTATGCTAGTGATTAACAGCAACAAAATGACTTTTCTTAAAGAAAAAACACGGTACCATTTAGTAGAAAGTGCGGAGACTCTTATTATATTTCAAGCATATTCTGCAGTTGCATTTCCTGTCAATCCGTCCGTAGATTTAATATGAACGAGTGCCGAAAATCCATTTCCACAAAGATAGGTGGTGGGGTGGCGGATGTAACAACCACGCGTAACGCTGCCAGGATTATAATGACTCGAGTCTTGACTCGGCTCGAGTCCGACTCGAGGCAAGATTTTCTGATGACTCAACTTGACTCGAGTCATTTTCCCAAAATACGGAAATGACTCGACTCCACTCGAGTCAATCGGTGTATTGATTCAAATTGGACTCGAGTCATTGCGCATGACTCGAACCAAGTCATATGACTCGAAATCAGACGGCCAAGACCGGCATTTCATTGTAATTTCGAAGAATAGTAAAGTTACCACACTATTAGGATTTCGTCTATTGGTACTGGTACTCGATAATGCGACCAGAAACTGCTAAAAGTGAGGAAATTAGTATATTAATAATACGAGCCATTCGATATCACCAAACAGAGCCTTAAAAGTGGGTTTAACAAGCCTGTAACTGGAAACTGAGCAGTCATCACAATGACTTGGACGCGGACTCGAGTCATAATGCCATGACTCAAACTCTACCCTCTGTTCTCTGACTTGGACTCGGACTTGACTCGGTGGTGAATTGAAAATGACTCGACTTGACTCGAGTCAAAAGTATAAAAGTGAGATTGACTTGTGACTCGGAGTCTTGTGACTTGGTTACAACCCTATAACGCTCCCTTCGGTTGTAATCGCAACATATATATATTGCACCAAAATTGAGACACGTATTTTTAATGAACATATAACGTCCAGCCTAGCCATTGCAATCTAGCAGCTCATCTTAAGGATATTCCGTAATAGCGGTAATGTATATTGCAGGAGAAAATGGATTTTTGTAAACAATTTTTTCCAAAACCTCAATAAAACATCTGTACACAGCAATATGTTTGTATCAATAGGCTATTCGCAATTTGGCAATTAAAATGAATTTGCACAGTAGAATATTTCATCTCAGACTGCCATTCTGTTTATGCGGCTTCTGAGTCTTTCGCAGTTATGAACCGAAACTGCCTCGTGCTATCTCTAATTAAAAAATAAAATCCAAATTGAGTCATCGATAGTTTTGCAAAATTTTGAGGTTTCACGGACCCCGGTTGAGAATCAGTGGCTTACGCGGTCCACATGGCGAGGATGGGCCTGTAATATAGATAAACCTCCAACACTATGTCGGACTCGAACCCGCAACCCATTGGTGTTGCATCTGTGAATCGTACAAGTACACTATTATACAGGGGTGTAGCAGGATCTTGTACCTGTACCACAATTTTGAGCAGCTAAATCTCTTGTATTACTCATAACGGATACGAATGGAAACGCCGTACCACAGAGAGTGGCGAGATAGCGTAGTGGTATAATCCGCGGCAGCAAGACCAATGGGTGCGGGTTCGAGTCTATCCGAGGTCGGCACCAGAATTCCTAAGTCAGTGTTGATGGTTTATCTAGGCTCCACCTCGCCACCTCATATGCGTATAGCAGTGTCTTACAGAGAGCCTAGAAATAGGACATGCTATAAGTCGTCAGTTATGGGGGAAAATTTAGAATATCTGCCTGGAGTAAATGACCATAGTAGTCGAAAATACCACAAGACAAAAAAACAAACCGCATCACGACTAAAACAAGGGGCACAACATTGAAATATGCCAATTTGTATTGTCGTGCTAATTGTTAATAACAATTGGCCCAACGAAGATGCATCGTCATTTAAAGCTTGCCCCAAATTTTCGAAAATACCCTCTCCATCAACTCTACCGGTGAATCTGATCACGTGGGCTGAGAGAGGATAAATGTATGATACTAATATGTTAAAATATTATTGACGAAATTCATTACTGAATCTGAAAAAAATTCGCGCTGCACGTGAACATAACAAATGACATACTACTCTTGATTTCAGTGCGTATAGTAAGCCGATGTCATTGAATAGATTAGTCCGACGATCGCTACATTTCGGAGGCGAAATAAAATATCAGAAAAGCAGGTTTGATTAGTTCAACGAGCACGTATGCGGTACTATTGCTCAGTGTTGGGATCAAGTTACTATCACTACCTTTGAGTCACGAGTCATCTCGAGTCATTGCACATTTTGACTCGAGTCAAGTCAAGTCAATCGATTTTCGAAGGTGACTCGAGTCAAGTCAAGTCACCGTTTTTGGAGGTGACTTGACTCAAGTCGAGTCAAGTCAAGTCAAGTCCCGAGTCAAGTCACAATTAAAGTCAAATCGAATTTCGAAGTATGAGTGATGATTCAAAGCCATTACATTTTGCTAAATGTGTGAAAGACAGATGAATTGGTCATTTGTCTTGAGTCAAATAACGAATATAAAGTTAAATACACATGCAAAAAGACACTGCATCGCCCACGCACACGTACAACTGCTATTAGAATACGTGAGTAGCTGTACAGTTACATGCTACAGTCAGTTATAATCAGCCAAAATATAGGACCGAATACGAAGCCCCGAGAAGTTGAAACAAATTGATTTGGTACTATAGCCTACACCAGCGGTTCTCAACTTCGCATGTATGGCGGGCCGCATTTTAACAGCAAAAGACGCTGCGGGCCGCAGAACATCATTACCATGTATTTGTGGGCTATTATTACATTTAGGCTACTGCACAGTAGTATACGGGCATTTAGTACATTTTTATGCATTATAAAGAAATATTGGACGGCGTCGTAAGTTTGCAGTTACTGTTTTCTTTTCGTGATAATACGTATCTTCCATCGGCGCAAGTAAATCCCTTCGTGGATCGTGCATTGTATTCATAGCCAGGTCACCTTCCAATCGTTCCGGCAGAGAACGGAACACTCTGTTCCAATGCGTGAGCGAGCAAGTATAAAATTACCATAACTTTTTAGTCACAGAGGCCATTATCACTATGAGCCCTCAGTGATAAAAGAAGTCTGGCGTTTCGCGGTCATTTCTGAGACAACAAACCAACCCTTCATTCCTTCAATGACTGAAGCCCTGCACCAATAATTACAGAATCCAGCTTTCAAGTTGATGTTTTTGCTCGTCCCCTTCCCTCGTTTGTCTTGCCAGCATTTCCTCTGTGAATGTGTCCACTCCGATAAAATGCACCCAGATAATTAGCGATGAAATGTTTGTAGAGTCGGTGGATTCGTCCAATGCTAGGCTAAAGTATACTCTGCGCGGCAACGTGTTTCAGAACATGCGATAAAATAGCGACTGACATTGCTGCTACTTTTCTGGTCACGGTTGAATCAGACAACTGTAGCCTAGAAATTTGTCAAGTGATATTGTCCTTGTTGGTAAATTCCGGAAACAGTGAATATTCGAACATTATATTTAAGTTTTATTGAAATCACACCTTCTCTAGCAGATATCTTGGGTTTAGTGATAACCCAATGCCTCTGTAACGTCGTGGGGAATTTTGACAATGCCTCAAAATATGGATTGCTGGGCTTGCAACGTAACTGGCGATGTTTTTTTTAAGATCAGGCGATATGTATAACTCCAGAAGAAACTTTCGTGGTATCGTTAAAGCTTCTAGGCTTACGACAATTGTTCTTCGGAAAATATGACACATCCGTTTTCTATCTATATCTGAGATAGCAAATTTATTGTCCCACGCTGAGCTACAAACCGAATTTTCGCCGTTGAATTTCCCGTTCCTTGTTCCCGTTCCTTGTTCCGTTCCCGTTCCTTGTTTCTGTTCAACCCATTCGCAGTGAGTCAAAAACTCTTTAAAAGTGTACTACGCAGCGGAATTCACTTAAACCAGAGTCAACACGAATACCGATTCAAAACAATAACAATGTATAAACTCGAGCATATCAAGAAACATAGAAAACATCAAATAATGAGTATTCAAACGAACATAGACGGTGCGATAAGAGAGCTAAGCAGCTGAATTGATATGTAACAATGCCTTGCCTGTAGGAATTGCGTTCATCTTCACATAATGACAGATGTCGCGGGCCGCAAAGAACCCCTGGCCTACACTATACCCATCTACACATCCGTAAGAATTTAAACGCACAGACTATATTTGTTCGATTTAAATCATACATGGTGGTTGGCAATAAAACTTAGCAATGCGCAATGTAAGCATTGAGCCGTCTATGAAACAGAGACACATTGCGATTAGATTAATCTGCTACTGGTACGACAACGTAAACTGTGATCGTTTCGTTTGCGGTCAATTTATTTGTGATGTAACAATGGAGGATCAGTGTAACGTACAATCAGTGACTGATTGATTGCTCTCACAAGTGACACCGGCGTATCTTGAACAATCCGAACATACACAAGATACATTGATTTAATCGACACTGTAAACTTAATGACTTGAAATTGACTCGTAAATTTTGTTACGAGTCACGAGTCAATGCAGATTTCTGCAGATCCGAGTCAAGTCAAGTCAAGTCATTTTTGCAAAGTGACTCGAGTCAAGTCAAGTCATACGAAAAATTGACTCGAGTCATCCCAACATTGCTATTGCTAGAGCTCACATAGTTCTGGGTCCCTGATATACTCACCCATTTGTCTGCATTGCGTACAAGACATCCCCCACATTCTCTGGGCAGATCGACCGCTGGATCCGATGAATTCCAAGCAAGTATTATCTATATAGTTGTCAAAATATATAAGAAGAAGTTTTGACTTTCCTCTATCTATATGCGTCCTAGTTATTGTAGCCAGTCATGGTCCATTGATGTAGAATTTTATACGAACCTATAGCAGTAAAATATGAGTCATTCGGTAATGAGCATGCAGAGATGTAGAAAAACTGACGGGAGGATTGACTTGACTGCTGCTCTTTTAGATTAATTAGGTCTATCGTTACACCTCATATTGCCTACTCAGGTTGGTTTGAATATGTGACATTGGTTACTAAACCTGGAAATCGGTTTCAGCAACAACATACAAATATAAATCAGTGATTCTGAACCTTTCTCGCCTTAACTAACCATAGTTTGCTTCGAGTCTCCAAATTTACATGGAGACTATGGACAAATATGCAGGGTTACCATACGTCGTCTTTTAAGAGGACTTGTCCTATTTTTTGACTTTTTTGAAAGTGTCCTCGGAGGACGCCCAAATGTCCTCTTTTTGAGATTTTGCGCTCTTTTTTGAGAATTCTGGTTGAATATAGGGTAAAATGCAACTGAGATACAGTAAATCAGCCCTGAAGTAACGCCCTGGTGGCTATTTCAGGAGCTGGGCTGGAAAGTTGACTTGTTTAGTGAACCGACCACGAAGTGCAAAAAATTTACCATTTTTTGAGGATTTTTCTCCGGTATTGCAAGTCCTGAAATTTTGAAAAAGTGTCCTCTTTTCAGGTTTCCAAATTATGTTAACCCTACAAATATGCCTCGCGTCGATTATTTATAACAAGCTGGCACCGCGTCCTGCGACCAAACCCCTTTTTTGCATTTAATTTTAGCGAATGAACAACGTAATTCGCTTTTAGACCGTCCTACGTCGCTTTGTTGACCATAATATTCTGTCAACACGACAAAAAATGTAATTTCGCAATAAGGGTCCAAACAAAATCGTGGTCTGAAGAGTCAGACATGGGTTTGCTATGGTTTCTTCAATACAGGCTGAATACCTGATAAATCACCGGCGCTTCAAGCTAGCTTCCAAATGCACGGCAGGGCTTATGATTGTTGATTTGAATTATGACATGATACTGGTGAAAAGAATTCTCTGAGCCGGATACAGGTTGGTTTATAACGGCAAGGCTGTTCTCATTGTGTTCGAGTTTCGACGTGTTCCTGTTGAAGTGGGGGCGGAGGTTCAATTGGTGCGCTCACTTTGCACGCGATGCTCCAGAGGTCCGATACCTTTTTCGCAAAAGAGCCATATTGGTCTTATTTTTTCAATGGTAGTTGAGAGCCATACAGCGATGTCCACCAACTGCTACGTCACCATATCGAAGTTCACTTCATGGGGTCGTTATGTAATGTTGTAACAGCCGCCTTAGTGAAGCCGGTAGCCGCGCATCATTAGAGTATGACGTAGAATGAGAAGCGGTTGTTGAGCTACAGGGGTCGGGAACCTTTTGCTAGCTACCTAATTGTATTACCGTGCTAATTTATCAGAGAGTCATATCATCAACGGAGTCATATATGGATCGCCAGCCATTGTTTACCATCCCTGCAATACGCTATAATGGTGGGAATTAACGAAATACACGACATTCGTTTACAGTGTATTCTACCTTTTTGGTGGCATTTTCTGCCTTTTCTAGTGCATTCTCGTATTCTCTTCCGTACAGGAATTCATACGCATCATCATCTTCTGGCAGCACACCCGGCCTATAGACCATATCATTCTGCATTATGATCTCTTGCGAAGTGTTGTAGATAAATTGGACAAACAGACTTGCGATACATAGGCAAATCACTAAGAGAAGCCATCGATATTCTTTCATAGTATTCGATATAGTAATTCTGCGAAAGTCTTAGTGTTAGCGAATCCGCATTTGACAGTGTCTGGCAAACGTTTCAGCTCTAGGGCAGTGGTTCTCAACCTTTTTTCAGACACGTCCCCCTTTATGATAGTGAAAAATTTCGCGCCCCCCTTATCGTCATATCACAAAATCCAACCGAGATGCTAGCAACCCCAACATATTGATTGATGGCATGGGAGGTTATGACTGTTGATGAAATAAATAAAAAATATGAAATTCGGTCAATATATAAAGAAACACGCATGAATTGGAGAGGTAAATCGCGCAGAGCAAGAATTTTTTTTCAGTTGACCACTTCTTCGCGCCCCCTTAAGATGCTTTCACGCCCACCAAGGGGTGCGCGCCCCCCAGTTTGAGAACCACTGCTCTAGGGGCTGCATACAATATTTCAATCCATTACGGCGCCGCACTACAGTAAACTTGAGATTATAAGACAAAACATAATCTTTTATATGTTTGTATAGTGACAGTGGACATGGAGTATACACTTAAAATACATCAAATATGGACTTGATGACAACGTACACCACGCGTCACAAACATTAACGGGAATTTATAGGCTGGTCACTCTCATTAAGCAATTTGTCAAAATTCTGAATGATAGTAGGTTGCGCCGATTCTAAGAACAGGGGGAAATTTCAATCCATGAGCAGCGATCCACTCATAGATTTACTGACTCAACTTTTCGTACTGTAAGATAGATAATGTAGACAGCTTTATAGCCATATGTTGCCTTCAAATACGCGTCAGCAAATAGCTTACTGAGCTACTGTGTAGAACTTGCCTTCTTCGCGTTCTTTTGTGAGTACGACATCAACATAATTTACTGATGTCTCAGAGATTTTATTAATTCGGTTACTTTATTGAGCAGCTAATCATTTGATAAATTGTGCCTATAGTAGGATGTCCGGAGACGGTGGTGTTTCAAATTGCGGCAACGGATTCATTTTAAGACAAATCATGCATTTCGCATTACCTCCACACGCCAAAACAGAAACACTTTTTATGTCGTTTCTTTTTTGAATGCAACGCATTCATCTTCAACTCTTCGCTGTTTAGATTGCTTTGAACAACTTACTATGAATGAGTTGTGATCGAAGGTATGAAAGACTAGTAGCTAGCTGCATATCTATAGAGGACGAATCTATACCAAACCCACGCATGAAACAGATTTTTCAAGTACACAACTGAAGTTAATGATCTTGCAGGAGTGGCCAGTATAAAACTACACATTTAGGCACATTAAAATTAGGATGCTTAGCAACCGAAACCTTTCAAAATACGTGGGTTAAAATGGCATTGTAAGAATGTGATGATTACTGAAGACACTTGCTGTCAGGTGCTTGTTACTGTATTGGTTTACTTCGCTGTGTGGATTCTGTTCGTTCCACAGTTGCGTATGTCTGTGCTTGTCTGCTTATAGTTGATCGTATAGCCTAATTTTTGTTCATAAAATCCTAGAAATCGAACGTGTAGATTCGTACTTTGTTTGTTTTGGGGTATTCATGGTGTTTGTCGACTACTACGATCATTTACACCAGGCCGATATTCTTCTTATTTTCCGTAACTGCCGACTTATAGCACGGCCCACTTGTAGGCTTTTTGTAAGACACCGCTGACGGGGATGAGGTGGCGAGGAGGAGCCTAGGTAAACCTCCAACACTTAGGTATCAGAATTCGGAAGTCGACCTGTTTTCCTTGAAGGGTCACTAAAACTTTATCAGGTAGGCCTACTATTGACACCAGCGACTTTCGAATGACTTTTTCTCAAGAGAAGTAGGCCTACAGTGCCGGCATAAAAATCTTTACATTTAGTTGGCTATATTACTGCAGACGTACATAAGGCCGAAGATGTGCGATATGTCTAATTGCCGGTCTGCATTCATCTGACTGACAGACAGACAGACAGACAGACAGACAGACAGAAGTTTATTTCCAGGTGCTACCTGGAATTAGATTGCGCATTTTCGGACATGAATAATTGCCCCTCGAAAAAGTCATGCGGATGGCGGACTCTCTTGAACAACAACTTTCTCGTCCTGTGAAATAAAGTCTGATACTGCTAACGTGGTTTCCCTAAATAAGGAAGTGATCCACACTCATAGGATCATTCTGAATGACTGAATCATTTCACTCGGGAATCTGGATCGTTTACAATACATGACAGGTTTTGCGGAAGGAAGATATAAATATGATGCGATGGCTGTATCAAATGAACAGGAAATTCGTTTACTTTGAAGCCTGTTCGTTGTTCATTAATATGCCACGATTACGCTGCCTACGTACCTGGCATGCGTAATTCAGATTCATAATAAATGCAATGTGGCAAAGTGTGAATAGTAATTGAAGTCACTAGAAAACACTATTTCCATATAGCTTCCATATAGTTCAAACCTTCCTTGTTGACATTGTCACATTACGCATTATACGGTATGTGTTTCAATTTGTGACGTGATATGTTTCCAAATCCCTACTTCGTAAAACAAGTCCATCAGTGCTCGCGATTACTATACGACTCATCATATCTATCACGCATAAAGGATTAACGGGCATGCCAAAAAAAAGCCGAAAACTGAAATTCAAAGAAGGGTTAGTATTAGAATTTAGAGCGCTAAATATTTCCATATACTGGAGTCAAGGGTAAACCCATCCTTTCATTTTTCGGCGATCATGTCGCCGAGAATAGGGATTTTAATTAAAGTAGGTCTTATGACAAAAGCACGAAACACTCGGTCACGGGTGGGCCAAGTTCCGAAAAACAGCAAGTTTCACTCAACATAAAGGCTCTTTAACCTGCACACTTCTCGGAAGGCAGCGACCAAGAAAATAAGCTTTGTACTATTGCATGTAGGCCTACATTTCAGCGTAGGTGGTTATCGAACTGGGAGACGTGAAAGCATCGGAAGGGTAGCGCGAAGCCGAAGTTTGTTGAAAATTTTTTCGCGCTCTGCGCGATATAACCCCAGCTTATATTCTCTCGTCAACAGCCATAATCTTGCATACTATCACACTATCCGTTGGGAATGCAATCATTCTGGTTGTACTTTTCAATATTTTGTGATATCGTGATAAGTGGGCGCGAAATTGTTCACTATCACGAAGGGACGCGAGCCTACAAAAGTTTAAGAACAACTGGTTTAGAGTCTTAATCAGGGGTGGGCAATTATTTTCCTCCGCGGGCCAAATGAGAAGTAGAAAACACGTTGGCGGGCCGGGTGAATATTTTTTGCTATATTCCCAAGCATATTTTAATTTTATCTAATAATAACATTTTTAATAAATGCTGCTCAGTGAATTTGTTTAATGTTGATGTTTGGTAATGAGAAAGTGACGTTTAATTTAAAAGAAATGTATTTGCCGTCACGAAAAAAATTTCAATAATTTTCGGCTTCGCGCCCCCCCCCCCCTGCTGTCCCGCCTCCAGTTCGGAGAACCACCGCACGGAAATGTATATGCAATGTATATGCAAATGTATATGCAAAGCTTATTTTCTTTGCCGTTGCCTTCCGAGCAGTGTGCAGCTTAAATAGCCTTGATGTTGAGTGTTTCGTGCTTTTGGCATAAGACTGACTTTAAATAAAATCCTTAATCTCTGCGTGATGCTCGGCAAAAACTCAAAGGATGGGTTTACCCCTGACTCCAGTCTAAAACGTATCACGTAACAATTTGTAACACATACCGTATAATGCGCAATGTGACAATGGCAACAAAGAAGGTTTAAACTAAACTATGTGGAAAGAGTGATTTCTTGTGACTTGAATTGCCACTCATACTTTGCCACATTGCCTTTATTTTGAATCTGGATTACGCATGCTAGATAGGCCTACGTGGTGCGAGGAACGCACGCAGCGTAATCGTGGCGTAATAATGAACAGACTTCAAAGTAAACGAGTTTCCTGTTCAGTCGATACAGTCGATGGTTTTAGTCATTCATAAAGCAAGTTTTATGTTTTGAATTCCAAGCAACCTTTCGCGGGCCGCACAAAATAGCATCGTGGGCCGCATTTGACCCGCAGGGCCGCACTTTGCCCAGGTCTGGTCTTAATAGAAGAACGTGGATATGGGTTCAAAGAGAGATAAAATGTATCATGTTTAACATTGTTTCGAATCATGACAGCTAATAGATATTTTTGTAATTAACCTCCACTTTCTCATTACCTAATATCAACACATTCACCGAGCAGAATTTGTTACCAATGTAATTTAGAAATAAAATTAAAATACGCTGGATAATATAGCTGAATTTTTTCACCCGGCCCGCCAACATGTTTATTTTTCTCATTTAGCCCGCGGAGGAAAATATTTGCACAACCCTGGTATAGGTAGTCGGCGAATGATGCTTATTCAACCAATCAATGAATTGATATCGTCGTCTGATGTAAAAGATCTAGCAGGCGAACGGGGTAAATCTTGATTTCATAGGTTTATTGCATCATAAAAACCAGATCCGTGCGATTTGGGGTGTGGGCTACTGCTGTATAACTTGTTAATGGGGTAATATCGGTAGCAAGTACAGAAACCCGTTTTACACTCTGCTCCATATCGACGTAGCAATACACGGACGCCGAATACATTGTCCGCTCTGGCCTAGACCGTTAAGATGCAGGCTTGTATTGCGCTGCAATCCGCTTCGAAGTTGTGGGCAAAGCGACGGAAGATATTGATTTTATGGGAATATTATATCATTTGATTGCCCAGTTGATACATTTGTTGACGTTGAAAACGTCAATATGTACTTAAACATTGTGGTATTTTGTGGCCCGAGTCATCGCTAGGTTTCGTGTACATTAACATAGGCTAACACTGTACTGAAATGCAGGGTTGAAATTAGCAATATGACGTGACGTCATGAGGTTCACGTTCGCGTTCGCACAGAACCTTTCAAAAAGGGTCTCGTTCACACGGACCTGAACCTTTCAGAGGTTCACACCATCCCTAATAGTAACGTTTACAATGCATTAAACAGAAAAGCCTTAGCAAACGTTTTACATTGCAGTAATTAGTACTGCAGGCTAATACCGACGTGTCTTAGCCATGAGTTATTAGATTTATAGATACCGATGAAGCCGATACAGATTAAACAGATGAAATAATCAATACTCCCGGTCAAACAATCGCAGATTATTCTTCTCAAACTCCCTACACCATGTTTTGACGTCACGAAAATTGCCGATATTCTTTATCTCAATGGCCGAGACCGACATCTTTTGCAAAGGGGTGATATCAACTCGATATTATCGGCGAACCGATAATGATCTGTCGGACTAAGTCAGATCATTCTTCTCACCCAAATATTTTTATCCTGATACTACGCCTCTGCAGATCCCTAAAACACAGCACATATGTTGTATAAGAGATGATGTCGAATCTTTGATTTATCGCCGTTTACGACCAGTAGTATGGGAAGCCGTATCCAGAGGTGGTCAAAGTAGTCAAGAAAGCTACTCAAGTAGAAGTAGAAGTAGCCAGGATAAAATTTACTCAAGTACAAGTAGAAGTACTTCTTGAATAGGCCACCTAAAACTACTTGAAGTAGAAGTAGAATTGACTGACTTCAAATCTACTCAATTAAGTAAGTAGTTTTGAACGAAATTCACTTATGGACATTGAAAGTCATAGAAGTTCCAACCAATTGAACTGCGGTACAATTCGTGTATTCTGTGTCCCAAAGTTGAACTTGGAAGCAAAGGCATACCACGAGTTGGTTGATATTGAACCTTATCAACAACTTCCTCCAGCGATTGAGCACTTGAGTGATGCAGAGTTCGAAGAATACCGCGAGAAGCCTCTGATTTTGTTTTATCCATGCCACAATCAAACAGTGGAACGACATGTAAAGCTCGTAACATAAGCATCAGCACAAGTTTCGGGATTTGAAAGACGAGATGGCCTCATTCAAATTAAGTCTCGTAAACTGATATAAAAATTTGACACTAAAATGCATTTTCAATAAGTCGTTAAATGTGAGTGTTTCATTATGATGTTTTGAACCGATTTTAAAAGGTCTGTGTTTTGAATATATTTGTATTATGGGCCCAATATTCGGTATTGTCAGTGTGTTCCTTTTCTTTTCAAAAAAACTGATGACAGATCACAATTCGTCAGAATAAATGCCGAATTTCAACAAAAATGCGCGTATATATTGTTTTTTGGCTATAACTCATTTTGTGTTCACAATAGAGAAAACTTTCTTCTTAAGACAGATAGAATCATGATGTTTCCGCAGATTTTGAGCTATATATCATGACTCTACGACCAGCGGTTGCCGAGATGGGCCATATTGCCCCCCACGCGCAGAAATTGGGGGGTTGTCGGCAAAAAAATAGGGGTAATTCCCTGAACTCACATTTTATTGAAGTTTTAGGTCATTTATCAGGATTGAGGAAGCCCATTTTTCGATTTAAAAAAAAGTCATTTTCACTCCACCGGAATAACTATTGTGCGCGAAGCGCAACAAAATTTCTGGGCTTTACTTGACTTTGATGAATATTAAATGTTGGTACGCCGTGAAAACAGCCCCGAAATTCCTCAGGCTATCTTTCGTATTGGGGGATTAAACTACTTCTACTTGACAAACTGAAAATAGCGTAAAGTAAGTAAGTAGATTACAAAATAATACGAAGTAGAAGTAGAAGTAGAGAAAATCAGATCTAATTGAGTATGTACCAGAAGTAGAGGAAAACTACTTGAGTACTTCCAAAAAGTAGAAGTACTTCGTTACTGACCACCTCTGGCCGTATCTCAACGTATCAGATTCCATATCACGGTTAGGATTTAGGCTATTGAAGCAGGAAAATTTCAGGAGATGCAGATATGTGCATCGGGACTATGAATGCGGACGTCGCATCGGGGAAGTGCAGCAATGAAGAAGTCCGTGCCTGAAATTCCGCAAGTTATTAAGAAGAGATGACGAGCGATGACGCGTGGCATCGATACTGCAGATATATACATACCAATGTGGGTGGTTCGTGAAAATTCTCTAGTCTAGTTGTAGTCTGAATCAGAGATGAGCATGGATTACGATTTGGGAACACTGGATTTGTGAAATGTTGGCGGGTTTTGTTCGGATAAGGATTTGAGATTATTTTATAAATGACTCAGGATTAGGATTGGATTTACCAATTTTCGGAAGATTGATGTCCTGTGGCGAATGGTGACAAAGTTTTCGTCCTACCTAAGTTACTTCTGGCATTTGAGCACTCAAAAGCGTATTATTCATTTTACATAATCATAGGCATAAGATGTAGGCTTTTTAAGTGGAATTCTAAGTTTGAATCGGATTGGGAATTGGGATTAGAGTTGAAAGCTTCGGATTTGGATTGTATTAGGTCAGGACATATCAAATCCGCTAATTTCCGGTCTGAATGAAGTTGCTTCCTGAAAATAATGGCTGATCCCATATTTATATTAACACTCTCGTCTTTGATTGGAAACCACATCTTGTTTAGAGAGCAAAACCATTTTAAAATTAATTTCTGTAACTGTCACACAATGATATATATACAATGATTGGAAATTACCGTGAGCTCTGCGTTTCAGCGTGTACCAGGTCGCGCTTCATCGCATACACAGTTGTACTGTAAACAAAAGCTTCCTCAGCAATACTTCTTTATGGAACTAGCAATGATAAATGATACATTGGGTATATTTATCAGTGAAATACAACGTTAACGTGTTGAATAGTTTTAGAAACGCATTTCTTACTCGCGGCTGGGATTTTTTTCTGATTAAGCTAGCGGACTACTGCCATATAAACGCGGTCAAGTTAGGTTGAATTTCGCGCGTCCTGCACGTATTGCAAATCCAATTCACACATTGACGACTCACGGTTATACGCAATCACAATGCAGTAGCCTTGTGACGGCCAACGCGGCGTACATTCACACAGCCGCGGACGTTCAACCACTGTTGCAAGTGACACAACTTTAATTTCAAATTGAGGTGTCACTTTTCCATCATATTGGTACATCAATAACATCATATATAAATAAATATCAAGTGGAGGTAGTTTTTAGAGAAGTAATTCTAGTTTTTCTGAGTACTCGAGTAGGTTTGCCTACTTCCTCGGGTAATTGCTGTGCTTCCATACCACTCACCAAACAACAGCATCACAACTTGGTTTTTGCCAGGGTTATCTAGATATCCCTGGGTTTTGAATGTATTTGAAAATAGCACCCACATATTCATTGGGTGGTCATTTTGTGGTAGTCATAAAAGCTTCACCCTCCAAAGTCAAAAGTGACTATTTCCAACTAACTGCGAAAGTCACAGATTTCTATTTTCGCTACTTCTATTTGAACCTGAGTAAATCATTGCAGCAATACTTCAGTAGCAACGCTGTATACATCAATCGTCTATGACAAATTGTCGCCTATCCATGATCATTCCACAAAATCCAGGTCGACTTTTCAGGATCCCATCATGTTATGCAAAGTAATGAGGAATGATAAAACAAGATACATATACTTAACAGATGTAACATTTACGAATGCAGTACTGAATTTTCAAATCCCTAATTCATGCATATATAAACGAAATGATGCATGCATTTGAAAAACAAACATTAATATGCAACGGAACAGAAATAGATCGATTCAAAAGTAACAATGTGGACAACAAAAACAGTTCATGCGTGATCTTTTAAGCAATAACAGTGCTAGATATCAATTTTTTTCATCTTCAACTTGAGAAAATTTCCTTCCAAAATGCAATAGTACACTCGCTTTCGTTATCTCAAAAGTGGCCAATTACGACCTGAATGATGCCTTATCTACTCGTGATGAAATATCCTGCCTTGTTTAGATGTTAACTTGCTCTTGCCCGAATCATTGGTAGGAAGGGGAACATTTTCTGTAACTGTATATGATATCAAGGTTAAAAGAGCCAGGAGGAGATAACGATGAATTGAATACTAAAACCTTCAATAAATGTCAGTATGTCCACACACGTTGGGGCAGGAACTGTAAGCATTTCCCCTGAGCCTACATATGACATTCCTTTAGTGCGTGATAATACCAGCATATTTTGAACTATAATTGTCACAGATGTGATTCCCTGGCAAACACAGATTATTCCAGCAATAGTGGCTTTCCCGCATCAATCGATCCGATGGCAGTTCCAGACTGGGAACGAATTGCACATTTTTCAATATCCTTCAACTTGTTTTAGTATGCAGCCCGTTCTTACTTGCACCCAGTTGGAGGCGGTGTCTGCGTGTTTCATACGAGCACTCTTTTCTGGTAAATTCAAGGTTGGAATTGTTCAATATACGCCCTGTCAACAAATACATTATAAGACATTAGATACGAAAGTCGTTTTGTCAGTTTTGCCAGTCAACCATACCATTGGATCAAAATAAATAGTCATTTATGGTAACAAGTAACTTCTCAACTAACACGTGTGTGTACAATGTACACATTTAGACAAATCTTGCCGGCTTTCCTGCGAGCTTCTTTCAGGCCCAATATCGTTTTTTAACAATAATCTACACAGCACAAGAAGTCATGGATACGCAGTATTCCAAACATTTTCCGAATTTTGAACAACCCTAGTGTACATGTAAAATCAGTGCAAATATATTCCAGTGTAAGATTTTTACAGAGCGGTGTTATATTGCTTGAAGAATAACTTACATCAAACGGAACATCATGCTGACTACCGGACACCAGTATTATTGCTGCATTATTTCACTCATGCACTTTGTTCTTCGAAATGCCAATTTTCCTTTTCAATGATGATTTAAGAGAAGCGAAGAGGTTCCATTCCCCTGACCCGGGAAAAAGTTATAAAGTAGCCTGGTTGCTTTCTATTAGAATGGGTCTCATCGACTTCTAAGGTTGGCCACCCACCAGCAACAAGATCACTCATATAAGTATCTGAATCAGTAATAATTTTTTAAGCTTTTTCCGCTCATGTACAAATGCAAAAACATAAACAGCTAGTCAGTACCTGAACATTGCGCATTGGCGGAAGTTTGATTAGACCTTAGTATGTAGTACTGTCTCACTATGCTCGCAAAACTTGTTTGCAATCAACCAACAAACGAGAAAACAGTGAAATATCTGCCAGCAAAGGTGATAGCAGCACTCCACCACAGTCAACATTACTCAATGAAGTGTATGCAGTCAACCTTATCCGCGCACACGCTGATTTCGGCGGGAGTAAACCTTACAGCGTTAGGGGGCATGGCAGTTTCCAATCATTGTATATTAGGGTTGTTCAGAATTGACCGACTTTCAAAAAGTCCAGGTTTTCAGTCCGATTCCCATGCCTTATACCTTAAAAACATATTCTAGCTACTTTCTTTTGTAACTCGTTCCCTGCATCCGTGTGCACATTGAGCTGGAAGAATAGCAGCTGAAAATAGGGGATTCCCCTAAAATCTGAGTGTCACGATTTTACCTAGCCTAGTTAAAGTGACATATAACATGGATTTATGCAGCTGTTGCGGTTTGGAGTGCTACAAAACCCCACTATATAAAGCATTCCTAGTTCAGGATATCATTTCCATGTCCCACACTGCCTTAGAACTGCTCAAAACTACCTAAAACTGATAGTCATTTTGTTGGATCACATATCCTACACCCCTCAAACCTACCTGGCCCTGTTCATCAATTTCCTGGATCCCCATGTGCAATAATACAACTGTAAATGTAACATCCACTCACAGCCACATAATAAACATCACAGGAAACGAAAAATTGAGGCAAAGAAAGAGATCAACTTGGCAAAATATTACATAAATCAGGTGGATGAAATGGTTGATTTCGAGAAATCTGCATATCTGTTCCGGTGATCTTCCAAAGCTTGTAGGAGGCTCGCTTGCTGTTTTTTGTCATCCGTTATGAACGCAGCATAGTCGGTATTCAATTTTACCATACGCTCTGCTGCATCATTAACTACTTCAACAGTATTCACAAATTCTTGAGCAGTCACGAAATCCGGATCAGTATGCCATTCCGAAACTGGAAGACTCAACCAATCATATTCCACAAGTATAGCATCAAATAGAAACCACGATTCTAGCCCAATCAAATCGACCATACTCATTGACTCAGAGACAGAGTCAGAGATCATACTGAGAGGCATAGGCTACCTCTGCGAAATTTTTCAGGGATTGGCATTTTCAGCAATTTAACAGCCATCGCTTCCTTCAGTTTGTCAGGAATCTTTGGATTAGCCGAGAAGGTGGTAAATACCACCATTTCCTTAGTTAAATACCAATGATGTTTTCGCAATTTCTTGTATGCCGCATCAGTTTTTCATGTCATGAAGGAATTTGAGATCATTCCAAGGTGCGTCACATGCAATACCAGTTTTCAACCAAGCTGGAACATAAAACAAAGCAATGAATGTATTGATTCGTTCCAACTTTTCAATGAACTCTTCAGAATAGTCCATTTGCTCACTCCACATGAACATTTTTGACAGTACAGGACTTGACTCAACATATTTGTCATCCAAAATCGCCAAGGTGCCTGTTGCACATTCTCTGTAGTCATCTCTTATCAAGGCTTCTTTCTGCTTTCCATCATTGGGTTTCATCAGTGGAATTGTATATTGCTTTGCTTCATCAGCTTTCATCGCCAACCAGCTGCCTTCAATAAACTTCAGCGTTTTATAGCTTCTTGATTTATCAATATGTTTCCACTTCTTCTTGAAGGTACTAAAATCCGTGTTTTCGGGGCCTGTGGTTGTAGATCCAAACAAACACTTCCAAACCTCTCGAATGACCTGTTCATACATATGATGACGACAGGCATTGTAGAAAACTTTCCTGTTAATCAATTCTTCAAGTAACGGAACCGCACCTTTGTTTTTACCAGTGCTTGAGGATGTTGTGTCAAACACAAGAGCTCTAACAGATTTTGTTAAATTCCAAAGTTCCAGCAGTTCAAATGATGCATCAGCCTGTGCTTTTCCTGTAGCACTTTAATGATGCAGCAGAGCGTATGGTAAAATTGAATACCGACTATGCTGCGTTCATAACGGATGACAAAAAACAGCAAGCGAGCCTCCTACAAGCTTTGGAAGATCACCGGAACAGATATGCAGATTTCTCGAAATCAACCATTTCATCCACCTGATTTATGTAATATTTTGCCAAGTTGATCTCTTTCTTTGCCTCAATTTTTCGTTTCCTGTGATGTTTATTATGTGGCTGTGAGTGGATGTTACATTTACAGTTGTATTATTGCACATGGGGATCCAGGAAATTGATGAACAGGGCCGGGTAGGTTTGAGGGGTGTAGGATATGTGATCCAACAAAATGACTATCAGTTTTAGGTAGTTTTGAGCAGTTCTAAGGCAGTGTGGGACATGGAAATGATATCCTGAACTAGGAATGCTTTATATAGTGGGGTTTTGTAGCACTCCAAACCGCAACAGCTGCATAAATCCATGTTATATGTCACTTTAACTAGGCTAGGTAAAATCGTGACACTCAGATTTTAGGGGAATCCCCTATTTTCAGCTGCTATTCTTCAGCTCAATGTGCACACGGATGCAGGGAACGAGTTACAAAAGAAAGTAGCTAGAATATGTTTTTAAGGTATAAGGCATGGGAATCGGACTGAAAACCTGGACTTTTTGAAAGTCGGTCAATTCTGAACAACCCTATTGTATATATATCATTGCTGTCACAGCACTTCAGGTACATGCAGTTGAGAACATCCCGTCCGATTTTCAAGTGCTTGAATTCGGAGTCATAGCACCTTGATAAACTTGAATCTCTGTGACCCCAAATGCTACATAGGCTACCGCACATACTAGGAAAACGTCCACTTATTATGTCACTAGCAGTCTTGTTGGTAACGTAATGACGTCGTACTTTATCTATTGACCCCTCCAATACATGATTACGTCACAAAGTCACAATTCATGAATTTGAGCGCGAGAATACCTTTTGCGAATTTTCAAGCAGACGGCGGATGTCACAAACACAAAACTATTATGGATAGAAAGGTATATATTGCACATAAATCGTAACCATTGATACCTGCCGAAGAAAAAAATCTTCAGAGGTGGTCAAGTAGCCTACTCATAATTCGCTATTATGTAGAACTAGACGTACAAGAAACCTATATAAGAAAATTATAAGTAGTGATTTCCAAATATTCCAGGCGTCGTTTTCATATACCACAACTGAGTAGAAGTGGAAATAACGCTAAAGCACTCACCACCTGAACGAGAAGTTCAAGTAGGCAAAACCTACTGGAGTACTTCAAAAAGGTACAAATATACTTCGCTACTGACAACCCCTGAAAATTACTTACGCCGACAGAATATTTTGGTAATTAGACATAAACAGTCCGAATAAAGAATTGGATTTAGAGCGCTGTTGATGGGGAGCAGCCCAACGGCCGACACAGTGTACGCAGTGCTCGAAATATCAAACCCGAACAAATGCTTGAACCCGAGTACACATAGAGGAACCCAGCATACGCAATCGGTGGCCACCAACAGAAATATGCGAGCCTGCATTTTCTGTATTTCGTTACGTCTCTTGATAAGTGTTTTACTCGTGTTCGATGTTTCGCTTCTCGTGTAGCGAGTGTATTTTCGTGACTTCCAAAACTTCTGCGAGCTGACAGTGGGCAGTCTACTGTTCCTATTCGTAGGTGTATTGTCGGGGCACTTTTTCGACGGGCCGCGTTGAATAACCCTGCTGCTCTTCGACAGCTTGTATATGATGAGATACGCCGCGAAAATGTACCTAAAAGCCGCTAGATTTATCGATGAAAACACAGTGGTGTGCTTCCAAGACGAGTCTCCAATCGAGGCGAAAAGTGTCGGCAGGCAAACGCTGTGCGCGCTGTAAAAGCCGAAATATTTCCACTTCGAATACGAGGGAAACAATTCCGCGGATAATCCCTCTAGCTCACCCCAGGACATATCGTTTTGTGAAACTCCGAATCCCGTAGAATTGTTTGAAAACGCGATAGTCCTCAACAAAATGTCGTTGGCAGTCGTGCGGTTTACGACAGGCGGGCGTACGTGAGGCAAAGTTATCCAAGCTTCCGTGGCGTACGAATACGCGGTGCCGGGCAAAACCGGGACAATCGCAATTAAGAGTGATAAGACCCAGATCGCGACGCACACTGCCGCCAGCACTTTCAGCCGTTTCAAAATCCGCAGTCCGAACGGCTTAACAACAGTCGCCAGGCGTAAAGTCGTCAAACCCCGAGAATCAGTACAGAAGTTTGGCTAGATAAAACCACTATCACACCGAGAGTCTGGCAGAGACAACTGGTCCTCCAAGCTCTGTCATGCTCCCATTAGTTTGAAGTCTTTGACAGCGACACGATTCCCAAAATTATCAGGTAGACCCCATCAAAAAGTCGGCCGTGGCGGGGTTCAAAATGAACACGCTGCCCCATATTCTAATCGACTTTTTCCACCCGCTCGGTACGCTCCTAGTCTTAACTTTACGAGAGATATCATAAGCCTTGAAGCGGATGTGACATTCAGCTAATCGTGGTCGAGTTGATGAAGTCAGAGACATAGCCAGCGAACGTAACTTAGTCCAGGGGTGAATGCGATGAAGCGTTAACAGTGACTGTAGGGTTTTGACGATTACCATTGAGTTTCCAAATATCGCAAATATTCCCACCAGCCACATAAAAGTCAAAACATACCATCTTTCACTATTCTGTCCTTGGAGGCGAAAGACCATTTCCGCTGTTTGATTGCGAACCATTCGTCACTCGCGTCTTCGAATCGCTCACTCCGTCCGATATTGCCGACGAATTCACGTAAAGAGGACTGCCGGAATGGCAGTAAAACCTCCGCGGGCACACCATCTCGTCAACGCCACCGGGACAGTCGATTTTATGATCGCATATCAGGGACCTGGTCAGGGATTGATTGATTGATTCCGTGTCTAAGTACAGGATTGATTTGGCTGAGAAAAAGACGGAGAAATTTGGCGTAACTGCCGCGGCCAAGGCTCACTTCGTGATCGCCTTAATTCGAGATCATTCATCTACTGATTCATGGCTAGTCTGGAATTGTATTTGAATCCTGTGGACTTTGCTGTCTCAATAAATGAGTAGACACCAATTCTCAGAGATTCATATGTCTCGACAACTTTCGTAGCATTGTTGGACTTGTGTTTCTTTGGCCTTTCTTTACTGCTTCGCAGTCTGTCCTTCATATCTATTTCTCAGTACATTTCGTCCTCGCCTTCCTGACATTGGCGCACCCGGTCGCAAATCTCAATCGGGCTCACACACATTTTGTATTTGTTAGATTGATTCGAGATACTGCGCTCCAGATAAAGAGATACACTGTAAATATTTTAGTGTCTTTAAAAGCATAAAAGATATCACGTTTCATGTTCAAAAAGATATCACAATAAAATGTGCTTGATGCTGTGTATATTGTGATTTAAGATTTATGTGCTTTATATATAGTGCTTCATGATTCAAGCGCTATCTGAGCTGTGCTACGGCTTGATATGGATTACTAAATAATCTGGCGTACTCGACGACTTATCCTGTTCGAAACCAGCAATATATGAACATTTTACTATAAACGAAACAAGTGATGTGCATGCTTTCAACAAAACATGTTATCAAAAAAATGCACTTGTAGACATTAAACGAAATTTACAAATCTTGCACATCCTGAATGTATAGCATAGAGGCCAAGATTGAAGAACAAACTTGTAAATTAACGGGCTAAGCAGCACTGAACTATTTGACAATACTTCCATTATGTCATGTGAAGTCATGCCAGACGTAGAACTTCAGAGGTGCAAATAAGTTATAGTACTTACTGATATCTAGATGTCATGGCCAAAGTGGGAACAAGTATAGACAAAAGATAAGGGACACCGAACCATCAAGTTCCTGGGATACTTTCCATACTAGATTGCTTGTACAAGCCAGCACTAGAACTTCAATAAATACGAGGTGGTGCAAATTCAAAAGTATTGACTGCCTTCACAGTTAGATGCCAAGTTAAAAGTAGGAACTAACATAACGAAAAGATAAGCGACACTGCTGGAATATTTGCAATGTCAGATTACTTGAACATTATATGGCAAGACATGAGTAGAATTGCCAACTTCAAATGCGAATGGACCAACGAATGATTGTAAAACCTAATGGAATGCTAACAAAGGTCTTCTGCTGCAGCAGACTGTTCGAATTTATGAAAAAAATCAGATAGTTTGGTGGATACTTATTGATTATTCTTGTCACCGACAACGACATACTGCACGAACTCCAGGAGCTGGAATTCTTTGGGCTAAGACAGGTCCCAATATAGATATATCGACTTTCCATTAAATAAAAGGGCAAAAGAACATAAAGATAATCAGTTTTGGGCCCTTGTTAAGCGCCTCCAGCGTGGACGATCGTGGGCGTCTTTGGGCGATAGCCCGCGTTGCGCTAGCTCGTTCTCTATTGTCGAGCGCCATGTGGTTCTATTCCAGCCACCTCTGCGCCATGGCTCCGTCGGAATGTGGTTGATGATGGCGGCAACTTGTTGATCGTATTGATGCCGCACTAGATGACCGATTAGGCGGAAGCGTCGTTTAGCAGCCAGCAAACGGCATGGGACCGTTTTTGTGAGTTTGCGCAGTGCATTGGTGGATATGTGCTCCGGGGGGATGGATGCCGAGTGCGTAGCGGAGGAGTACATCGTAGTTGGCGTTGAGCGTCTTAGCCAGCTTTTCTGTCAGCGTGAGTGCTTCTATTCCGTAGAGAAGAGCCCGCTCGACAGTGGCATGGAAAATGCGGGTCTTGAGCTGAGGTGAGGCACTTGAGTGGAAGAGGCAATGTAGCCGTCTTGTTGCGCCCCAGGCCTTTGCTCGTTTGGCCATCAGCCAGAATCCATCCCTGTATCTTTCCATTTCCATGCTTTGAAACCACCAAATGTGGAGCTTCGGACGTTTTGCTGTTGATGTGAATGTCATGGGCCTGAAAATGTAGGCAAATTTTTTATTGTAACTACTCCAAACCATTTCGAGGGCCATGGGTTTACCGCCCCTGGTCTGCACAATCATCTGTGTTAACAGAAGGTGCTACGAAACTCATTGACATTACAACAATAATGCTCACAATAAAAACCTTCTTAAGGTCATCATAGTTATCAAGCTATTGCATGATTTTCAAATCATACATTCGTTATAAACTGAAAGTTATATTAATCTTATAAACAAGTACCTGTAGTACTGATAACACAGATATTGCGGTCTTCTTTTTCGAGTTTATTCTTAGATCGGTCTAACTTGTGATTGTAATTGTTGCAGCTTCACTTCATCAGTATTGGACTGAAAACATTGAATAATTGAGGGGTTATTATCAATCAAATTTAATTCAGAATGGAATTGCGAGTTCGCATTTACCTCAAATATCTTATCCAATATGAGCATCATTCTTTCGTAGTATGTTCTGATCTCTTCAACTGTGGTTGGTGCGATCAAATTCCAGTTATCTTCCCTTACCTGTAAGAGAATGTATGTGTCTAAGAATGATTAGAATATGATCAGATCTATGAATATATTCATACAACGGGGTTGTAATGACTCGAGTCATGACTCGATTCGAGTCGAACTCGAGTCACGATTTTCTGATGACTCGACTTGACTCGAGTCAATATGTGTATCGACTTGACTTGAACAATGTAGCTGTAAGCTTCGATCACTTTGTTTGCGGTCAATCTATTTGTGAGAGAACAATCGAGGCTAAGTGAAACGACCATTGAATGATTGGTCACTTTCAAGGGTTACACCAGCGTTTCGCGAACCATTCGAGCATATGCAAGATACAGTGATAAATATAGACACCGATTACTTGATGACTTGAAATTGGCTAGTGAATTTTGCTCACGAGTCACGAGTCAATCCGCATTTCTGATACGCCGAGTCAAGTCAAGTCATTTTAGCAAAGTGACTCGAGTCAAGTCATGACTCTAGTCATCCCAACACTGCAAGATACTATTAAAAGTGAGGAAAATTAGTATATCATAAATGCGAACCATTCGATATCACCAAACAGAGTTATAACAGTGGGTTTAACAAGACTTTATCAGGAAACTGAGCAGTCAACACAATGACTCAGACTCGGACTTGAGTCATAATTCCCATGACTCGGACTCGAACATCTGCTTGATGACTTTGACTCAATGGTGGCAATTGAAAATGACTCGACTGGACTCGAGTCAAAATTAAAAAAGTGACATTGACTTGCGACTCGGAGTCTTGTGACTTGGTTACAACCCTGCCATACACATACAGTGAAGAAACAGCCTTGGCACATAACCTCTATAACAAAGCAATAAGAAGTTGTCATAATTGCATGCATACTCACTAGTCTGATGTCGCCCATGGTAGGGAACGTTCCAAGAAATCTCTTTCTTCGTTAGCTGAGAACGCCGGAGTCCGTATTGATGCTTGAATGGAGACAAGCCTTTGTGCCGATTGCGGTCTACATAAGCTGTGCGAGTGTACGTGATTCGAGCGCTTGCTGAACTTTGAAGCTGAATACCAGCAAGGGCATCGGAGGAACGAGTTCAGGGTCTTTGGGACTGCACGACGGCTGCAATATTGATGGAAATATAAGATAGAATCTTACTAGAATTATGCGGATAAATACCATAACATCCAAATGGAGATCTGCATTGGTTGCTCCGGCATCTCCCCGAGATATGAGCTGCAGACACAGACAGTTTAGCTCAATTCATAGCAAAATTTCACAAAATAATGATTACTGGTATTGGCGTGGCTGAAGGTCCTATATCCTCCCGGACTGATGGCTTTATGGGTAGGGTGGTATCTGACTGCGCGAGTGATTCTACATCGATACGGAGCGACTCATCCACAGGCAACGTGGTGTCCGACTCTGCAAGTGACGCTGATTCACCGCACGGATAGTTTGGGTCTGCGACTGAGAAAGATTCATGGCGTGTATTGTCTGGACCTCCATTAGTTGCTAGTTCCTCCCATAACTGTAACAACAAGATTTAGTTGCATGAACGGAGCTTCCATAGTTAATTAGCTCGTACTTCTTGCAGTCTCAACAGACGCCAGACGGTACGTCATTTGCCAAAGGTCTTTATCACGAAGCTTGGTGAAAATATCCGAATCTAAGTCATTCTCTGAGATATGAAATAATTTTGAACATAACATTAATTGACAGAGCTTGCATGTATAAATCAGACTTGACGTTTCAGCAGATGTTTTGTAAGCCGATCTGAACTCCCAACAAAGGAGCACAACCAATAACAAGACTGTCCGTTAGACATTTATCAAAAGTACACGCTAATAATAACCTAAGCTGCATAGTAACCATTCTAATAGATCACAATTGTCACCAGCATTCAACCAACTCCACACAAGATGTACTGAATATAACTGCACAAGCTGCCTCGATTAGCTAGTTAACAGGGCACATTGCTGAAGCTATATTACATATATACTTACCTTCCAATTTCTGGACGTGCTGCCATGAAATACCGTTACTCGCCAAGAAAGCTTCAAAATCCGCATGCTGATTCCCTGTCATCGCGATCACACCACATCGCAAAAGAGCAAGAAACGGCCGAAAAAAGAGGAAGTTTAAGAACAGCACTAAAGGTCACTCCCGGTCGTGGCGCTTTAGCACGATATTGTGCTGCCACAAGCGGCAGATTTGGCGATTGCGCTTTATCTCATTTACAGTGTAGATGAAGAGCACAGGATGTCTTTGGGCTTGCATACATCGCACGGAGAAATGTCTGTACCGTTGTCCCACGTGAGCACTCTGCTTATCCCAGGTATGCACGCTCCGTTGAGGAAATCCAATGCGTTTCCCGGCGTTCGCAAATTCCCAAAGATATCGCGCAAGCTTTGTGCTTTACCGCGTCTGTTCCATTTACGAAATGTGCTGTTTCGTGACCGTAATACGTCCAAGCCCATGCTTATCACGTTGTTCATTTTCGGGTGGGTCATAGTGCATAGGTATTCGTCGGATATGTCTGGGCAATGAAATTTGCCATCGCATACGTGCCTTTTCGCAATTGGGCGCGAAGTAGAGATGCAATACGCGGTGTCCGCGGCATTATTCCCCATATCTCTGGCGTCACTACGGGGCGGGATTTTGCACTGGTGCTTTTCGTTGCAAAGAGGAAGGTGCGGTCTCACGAATCGATTCATTGGCCTCGACTCTGTTACGGTAAAGCAGTGTTGGTAATATCATATCTTGGTTGTATCTTCTACAGGATGGGCAAAATAGATTATTTGGTTGACTCGATTCCAATGCGAGTTGAATATTCGCGCATCACTCATTAAAACCATTCAGAAATATGGAAGAAATGGAAAGTTGAAATAAATATCTACTATGTGACCTCAAAGATACTGATGTCAGTTCTAAACGTATGGGCTAATGAAATCCTAAAACTTTTCCACTACGCCTATTCGATTATACTTTATGAAAATGCTGTGTGTTGATCTGGACTGCAAAAAATATCATCATAAGTAACGTGCTCATAGCTTTGTACTACATGCTTTGGGTGCTGTGTTACGACTAGGGCTGGGCGCAATGATTCGAGTACTCGAATCTGAATCGAGCATTAATTTTAATGATTCGAGTCGGGTAGTAAAAGACGATTTTTTCGAGAACTGAAATTATACGGTCCTCACCACTGAAAGTTGATTTATCAACGAGGAGTTTATCACGGATCAACGAGTTTATGTTAATTTCACTGTTGAAGCCTTGAAACCTTGATTGGCCGTATCGTAGCATACGAAACATGAAGTACAAAGCTACGAACGTTACTGGAAATAGCACATTTCCGAAGTCATGATCATTCCACAATATTGTCACCAAGTGCAATGAAATCGGTATGGTCGAAAAAAATAACAAAGTATGCTTAATATGATGGATAACAGGCATTATATTCTTCGTGGTCGCTTAAAAGGTACATATTTGAACTTTGACAAATAATATTCTGCTATGACGTCATAATGAGTGATACTCGATTACTCGACTCGACTCGAAGCATTTTACGTGATTCAGAATCGAATCATCAAGGTACTCGATTTTGCCCAGCCCTAGTTACGACTGATTGAAATTTCAGGGTAGACACCGCGGGAAAATGTGCCGAAACTATGATTTACGGTGATAATATATAATATAACTCTTAGTGAAAAAGAGGGTATGATTAGGTGCAATGAGAGGCGATCTCTTACCTGCGGTCCATCGGGGAGAGTAAAAGGCGAGTTCGACAAGTATGAGAAGGAATCGGCTTGCCATCGTAGAGTTATTTGGATTATCAGACTAGTTGTATTACCCTGCAATGCAACAGTTTCATACAGTTTTAAATGTTTAATCTTAACCATAGCTGGTCAAATGTCGCATACAATGTCGTTGATTTGTTTGTTTGTTTGTTTGTTTTGAGGTATTCATGGTGTTTGTCGACTACTATGGCCATTTATTAACATCGAAAAACTAAGTCGCATTGTATCACGCGCAGCGCGAAAAAAATTCCAAGAAGGAGTCAATTTCAGGAGTCAATTTATAAATTCAATTTGTTGTCGACGGCCTCCAATACATACTAATTGAATTACGTTTCCACGGCAGAACAAATTTCCTTCTGCGGCCGCAGGTTGGCTACCCCTTTATTAGAGAATGTCGGTAAATGACTAAGCAACACTCCGAGATACAGTATGCATTCACCTTTATAGTAAAACAAATACCATAGATAGCACGAACAACAGCAACAACTAATGGCCGCGTGAGCTATACTCGAAACGGTGGTGTCGCGTTCGCTATCCGATATAACGGCGGCGATCCGCGTGGCGGAGATCATTCACAAACTTCAACCGGAAGCAGAAATATCGCATTGCTAATCAGCAATATTTCGATCGTAATTTTCAAATCTCTCATTTTGGTATTTATGCATTTGAATTCGACATAATATTCCGACTGTACAGTATAGGAACGTCTCCAGTTGGATAATCTGAATTGACGCACCGATAGCAAATACCCTGTTCCGTCAAATAACGTAAGGTCGTTGTCCTGCCAAAGACTCTCTGAGTGAGATGCACTGTGATACTTGACGTTAAATTAAAATTGCTCTTATGGCCGTAAGCTAGGCAGATACTTCAGGTGATTGTCACCGCAGTGTGGCTCTACATCACGGTATATGATTTAATGTTAGGCGGGTGCTTACGCATTCTACAACTGTGGAAATAGCTGCGGCAGGAGCAAAATAGAAACGAAATCCAAAGTGTTAGCGGAACGTACACCTGTCACCATCCACAAGCGCGACCCGGCAGAAGCATGTTAACCGAAAATATGACAGGGTCGACTCAAACATCGATAATCTTCACAATAAATAATATATTGGAGACATAATCAAAAGGAAGGGGTTTCGATTTCGAACCGCAATCGCCGCTGCGACTGACCCTGCACACGCACGTACCACCACAACAGTCATAATTAGACGACTGACAGATCGTGCCTAATTCCCTGCAGTCAATGATCGCTAAAAGTGCCGAGTTATCGGGAATCATGACTCTAAACAAGTCAAAAGGTCCCGAGTCATAAATCAAACTTACTTTTCTAATTTTGACTGTAGTAAAATTGATTCATTGTAACTCACCACCGAGTCAAGTCCGAATACAAGTTGAGGACAAAATTATCGAGTCCGAGTCACAGTGTTAAGACTCAAGTCCGAGTTCACGTCATAGTGTCAATATTCTTAACGAGCTCAAGTCAACTTCAACTGATATCGAAGGCGTCGCATTTTGCTCATTCTGAGAGCAGTTTCTGCACCTATTTTTCAAGTATTGGTCGTGATACACGAGACTTCGATCAGTTCATATATATTGAAATGTCTAGAGTCAAATGACTCGGTCGAGTCATCCGCAATGACTGGAGTAAAAGTCGGTTCAATTCACCAATTGACTCGTGTAGACTCAACAAAAATTTGCGAATCGGGTCCACTCATGACTCGTGTCCTTGCAACCGCTGTCGCGTGTGTATGTCATGACCTCCAGAGAACCTCTGAGGGCTGTGCGGGCTCTGGTAATCCGTAGGGATCATTTCAATCCCAGTTAAGAACCTTTGGTATTGATATGCAGTTTGAGATATAGATTCACGGTTGTATCCAAGTCACAAGGCTTCGAGTCCCAACTCAATCTCACTTTTTTAGTTTTGACTCGAGTCAAGTACAGTCATTTTCAATTCACTACCGACTCAAGTCCTAGTCCGGGTCAGTGAGCATAGGGTCGAATCCTAGTCATGGTATTATGACTCGGGTCCGAGTCCAAGTCATTGTGCTGACAGCACAGTTTCCAGATGAAGTCTTGTTAAACCTACTTCTTAATACTCTGTTTGGTGATATCGAATGGTTCGCATATATAATGTACTACTATTCCTCACTTTTAGCAGTTTCTAGTCGCTTTGTAAAGTACTGGCAGAGGGGGTCAGTAACGAAGTACTTCTAATTTTTGAAAGTACTCAAGTAGTTTTCATCTACTTCTAGTACTTACCCAAGTAGATCTGATTTTCTCTACTTCTACTTCTACTTCGTAATATATTGTGATCTACTTACTTACTTTTCGCTATTTTCAGTTTGTCAAGTAGAACTAGTCTAATCCTCCAATAAGAAAGATAGCCTGGCGAATTTCGCGGCTGTTTACACGGAGTACCGACATTAAATTTTCATAAAAGTCAAGTAAAACCCAGAACTTTTGTTGCGGTTCGCGCACAGTAGTTTTGGAGTGTCAAATATATACTTTCACGAAAGTATCGGTCAATATAATTTAGGCGTGGTTCCGCTCACACCGCATTGTCGCCCATTTCAAATATTTCATCACAGTAAATATCGCCCACCATAACGCTTGATATTACCGTTTCGCAATCTAGCAATTGCCTGCCACATCGTTATCTAGCAGCCCATGACATGTCCTAATCTGGAAAAGTGGACTCCGGCTTTTTTAACGTTACACCTGTTTTAGCAGACCAACTTTCCGGACAAAAGACGTGAAATGTATTTTCCGCTTTTTTATATTTCCATTTCAATTCCGAGTATCATACTTTGAGATTTAAATAATTTCAATTCTTTCGTCTGTAGAACATACATGTTGAAGTATAGTAATGATTCTATTTCCGAAAATAAAGTTTCACTATGCACAATTTTACGATCCACCATATTTTGTATTAACGTATACTGGTCGTGCAAAGTGTTGAAACCGTATCCGATATCACTTCTCCGTATTGCTCTTCGCCTAAACTATAGGGGCCTTATAATATGGGGTGGGGCGCTATGTGATGATATTTTCTGAAACGGGACGAGTAAACAAAGGGTTAATATGGAATTTTCATATCAATAATTTGCATCCCATGATGCGGACGAATGCTTATTCTGTCGAAAATTGATACCTCCTGGGATGTATCAATATGAATTAAGTTCTCTGCACCTCCGGCATGCAGCTCAATTTGCTATACTTTTGACTGTCCATGTGAACGAATTACGACCGTTTTCAAAACTACTTACTTACTTGAGTAGATTTAAATTCAATCAATTCTACTTCCACTTCAAGTAGTTTTAGGTTGCTTCTGAAAGAAGTACTTATACTCGCACTTGAGTAGATTTTTTCGTCGCTACTTCTACTTCTACTTGAGTAGCGTACTTGACTACTTTGACCACCTCTGAGTACTGGTACCATTAGATAAAATCTTAATAGTGTGGTTACTTTACTATTCTTCAAATTACAACGAAATGTCGGTCTTGGCCGTCCGAGTCTCGGTCATATGACTTGGTTCGAGTCATGCGCGATGTCTCAATTCCAAGTCGAGTAATACACAGATTGACTCGCGTCGAGTCGAGTCATTTTGGTATTTTGAGTCAAGTCGAGTCATCAGAAAGTTGTGAGTCAATACAACCCTGTATAGCTTTATCCACGGAGTTCGATGTTCCTTTGTCATGCCTACCTGAACGAGAGCATGCGTACCATACTTAAAGCACTCCATACAAACTCTTGCGTTTCTATATTATAGTTGTTTAGGATTAAACCGTATAAACTGAAATGTCGGATTACAGGATAATACAGGTCGTTTTGAAATAATCCAAATAACTCTATGATGACGCGCCAACGCTTCCTTGTCGAGACTGTGCATGTCCAGCTCGTATTTTACTATCTCCAATGGACAGCAGGTAAGAGATTGACTCTGATTGTGGATGATACAGTGAAAAGGTTACCGGTAAATTCGGCACTTCACAGACCAAACCACCGATATCAATCGCCCCAACCGCTAATGCATAAACCAAACCCTCATCTCCAGCTGAATGTTTTGACTCGTACATGCTAACACACTGCCAAATTCACCACAATTCACGCTCATATTTAAATGAAACATCAATTTTCTAATTCATTTATACAATATTGATGCATTGATTTCACCGAAACAAATATAGGTTTAACACTTCTAATGCCAAATTCACCAAGTGCATTAATCATTGTAATCCTGACAACACTATGAATCGTTACAGAGTCGAGGCCAATGAACCTAGTCGGAATAACGGCGATTCCGATTTGCAAAAACAACCAAACATCGACGCGCGGGGATGAGGGAGACACCACGAATAAAATTGCTAACGAAGTGTATTGTATCTCGACTCTGGCCCCAATACCGAAGAGTCAGGTAAGCGACGGAATATTCAATTGTCGCGACCTATCTGACGAATACCTTTGCACGCTTACCAATCCGGAAACGGATACCTGGAGGAACGAGCACGTGGACTCGCGGCCCCTCTCCCTGCCCCCAAACGTCACTTTTCTTGAATGGCAGAAACACCGTAAAGCGCAGAGCGTACGAGAAATCTTGCGAACGCCGGAGAACGCCTTAGATTTTCCCAACAGAGCTTGCATACCGGGGATACACAACGAGCTGTTGCGGAAGGATGGTACAACTGTATCGCCATGCGATGTATGCCAGCCCAAAGAAATCCTTTGCCCGACATCGATCTTAGATATGGAGCACGGTATCGCTAAAAATAATCAATCTGGACAATACAAAATGTGCGTGAACTACATTGAGGTGTGCGACCGGGTGCAGCAATGCCCGCAGTGTGAGGACGAAATATATTGCCAAATGGATATCGAGCATAGACTGCGAATCATCGCTGAAAAATTAAAGAAACGCAAGCCGAAAAACGTTGCTACAGTGGTAGCGACTTGCGAATCTTTAAGAATTGGAATACAATCGTTTCGCGAAGCCGCAAAGTCCAAAAAGGTACATCATTGGCCGGGTCAGTCACATCAAATTTCCTCGAGTCTGTTCTCTTCAAAATCAAGTCTTCATTTGAACACCGAATCAAGCAATCAATCCCTGTCCCTGTCCCTAATATGCGACAGTAGAATCGACTGTCCAGGTGGACTTGACGAGATGGTGTGCCCCCGGAGGTTTTATTGCCAATCGGGCAGTCCTCTGTACGTGACTTCGTCGGTTATATCGGACGGAGTGAGCGATTGCGATGACGGGAGTGACGAATGGTTCACTATCAAACAACGAAATAGTCTTTCGCGTCCAAGGACAGAATGGTGAAGGATTGGTACGTCCTGACTTTTATGTGGCTGGTGGGAGTATTCGCGATATTCGGAAACTTCATGGTAATCGTGAAAACTCTGCAGTCATTGCTCAAGCTTCATTGCATTTACCCGTGGACTAAGTTACAAACGCTAGCTATGTCTCTAATATCACCAAATCTACCACGATTAGCTAACAATAACAGCCACTTCAAGGTTGAAGATAACCCACGCAAAATTAAGACTAGAAGCGTAACGAACGGGCGAACAAAGTCGATTCGTATCTGGCACAGCGTTTTCATACTGAACCTCACGACGGCCGACTTTTTAATGGGGTTATATTTGATTATTTTGGGAATCAAATCGTTGTCGACGACTTCAAACTATTGGGAGCACGACAGATCGTGGAGGAGCAGTGTTCTGTGCCAGTCTCTCGGCGTGATGGTGGTTTTGTCGAGCCAAACCTCGGTACTGACCCTTGTGGGTTTGACGACCCTACGTCTGGCGACTGTCGCGAAACCATTCGGGCTGCGACTTCTGGAACGGGGGAAAGTGCTGGTTGCGGTGTGCGTCGCAATATGGGTCGTATCACTGTTTATTGCGATTGTCCCGGTTTTGCCAGGTACCGCGTATTCGTACGCTACGGAAGCTTGGATAACTTTGCCCCACGTACGCCCGCCTGTCGTAAACCGCACGGCTGCCCACGTCATTTTCCTGAAGACTATCGCGTTTTCAAATAACTCAGTCGGATTCGTTCATCCACCAAACGATATGTCCTGGGGTGAGCTAGAGGAATTATCCGCGGATTTGTTTCCCTCGGATTCGCATTGGAAATACTTCGGTTTTTACAGCGCGCACAGTGTTTGCCTGCCGACGCTTTTTGTTTCGATTGGAGACGTGGCTTGGAAGCACACGGCTGCGTTTCTATCGCTGAATCTAGTCGCTTTTATGTACATCCTCGCCGCGTATGTCATCATATACCGATGGTCGAAAAGAAGCACGAATATTCAACGCAACGCTGCGGAAGGACGCCCCGAAAGTGTCGTCGAAACACCCGCACATAAACACAAAAAAGTGCCGTCTACAGGTTTTCGGAAGTTTCGAAAATCGCGGAAAGACAGCCTCTCCGCGAAAAGTGAAAACTCGACCGCAAATAAAATCTCTATTAAAAAACATAGGGATATGCAGAGGATGCAGGTCAGCATATTCCTGCTGGTATCCACCGATTTCAATTGCTGGATTACAATTTGCGTGCTCGGTTTCATGCATATGTTTGGGTTTGAGATATCGAGCACCGCGTACACCGTGTCGGCCATCGGGCTGCTCCTGGTCAACAGCGCGCTAAATCCGATTCTTTATTCGGACTGTTTGTGCGTGATTCCCAAATTGTTCTGCCGCCGTAAGTGACTTCCAAAGTGAATGTTGATTACTCGCACTACCAGGGATATCTAGATATCTAGATATCCCTGGCACTACTTCGTCAATTGGTTATCACTAGGGCAAGTTTTTGCTGCAGTCCAATACGTGGAAAGTTGTACTTATTTTTCATAAAAGTTGCAATAAAAAGTTGCATTTACGGAATAGTTCCTTGAAATTATCTGGATGTGAGATACTCGAATCGTTCCGTAATCAAGGCACTGTAGCAGAACTCAATGTTGTCGACTTCCACAAAATCAATAGGTTGAAAAAATTGATCATGTGAAAATATAATTTTCGGCGATCCAGCCTGAATGTTCTTCAAATCAGAAAGGACCTCAAATTTAAGCGACAGTGAAATAATTAGGCGACCTATTCACATGTAGTGCAAATTATTTCAGTAAAAGTTAGTTGCATGAAAAATCGAAAAAAAACAACTGGCAGAATATTGCATCAACAATTGAAAAAGTTGCATGAAAAAATGAAGAAAATTGCAAAAAGTTGCATTATAAGATTCCTCCAAACAGCTTAAAACACCATACCACATAACTTCTGAGTATTTAGGAGGCTGCCGGAAGTTGTGAAAAAAGTTTCAAAAGTTGTAAAAACTTGTCGTAGTCATGGCTATAGCCTAATAATATCATACCTCCACGTGTACTAGCAGTTGTTTGCACATGACTACGTCTGGGATAATTACGCAGGGCACTGCAAAATCATCACTTCTACTTGTACTTGTAGATGTTTACGACATTATTTCTACTTCAACTTGAGTACTTTGGACACATCTGCTGAATTTAACCTCGAGAGGTATCGATAATTAGTGATTATGGCCTATATGTAGCGGTAAGAGGGTCACATATATATGATTACGTATGATTCACATATGGTTGATACCTGTCCGAGGTAATGGTGGCATAAGACTCCCTTGGACAAGACTCAATCGGGACATGCGGGCGGCCAGCTTGAATTTTTCAACCTGGTTTGAATAGGCGTAGTATTATTCTGAATTACAGCTTCGGAACTCTGGAGACAAATATCTTTTCAGGGTTGCAACCAAGTCACAAGGTTCCGAGTCACAAGTCAATCATACTTTTATAGATTTGACTTGAGTCAAGTCGAGTCATTTTTAGTTCACCCTCAAGTCAAGTCAAAGTCAAAGTCGGCGAGCAGAGGGCCGCGTCCGAGTCACAGTATTATGAGTCTCGAGTCCCAACCTATGTCATTATGTTTACTGTTCAATTTCGAGGTAAAGCCTTGCTAAACCCACTTTTTACAACTATGCTTGGTGATATCGAATGTTTCTATTTCATAATACGATACGTGACAGATCTACCCTTCCAGGACGAGTTTAACTGGGTGAGCACTAGGCATGCAACATGCATTACAAATACATTCTACCTCTACCAGACTGATCTGCAATTCTGTATCACGTTTCGCTTTTTGGGTTATCTCAAATGTCAATGAATGCGCACAATTAAGCAATATTTCTACTTAATTTCACTTTTCGCGTTTGTTGTTTAGCTTTCTGTGACATGTACACAAGTGTCATCATGCCTAATACATATTATTTTGGGCGAAATGGTTCTCTGGACCTTCCATATTAATATCGGCCAATGATATCAGTTATCGGCCCCGGAGTGTGTCAATAATCGGTATCGGCCTGCAAAATCAATATCGGTCGACCTCTACTCTGATCCGTGTACGGATCTTGTAAGTAATGTTGGCCGATACCATAGTTGACGTTTGGAATATTTGAATGCAAAATATGGGAATTTTGGCACATGTTGGTTGGCAGCAGAATTCTGCGTTTCTCATGTTGGCACTTTCTACTTTCTTCAACTGCAACAATTAGCACATTAAATCTGTAACAAGTGTTGTTTACTCGAGTACCTAACCAAGTATTAGAGGCTGTTAAAAATACAATTAGAGTACCCACATTTGTTGTCTTACGTCCGATGAATCTCTATCTTGCATTACATCGAATTATTAAGTCACTGGGCAGTTTATCTACTGAGCATAGCAATAACCTGTTTGTAGTGCGAACTACACCATTTAGGCTTAGACACGCTTTCCTGTTCTTGAACTGATGATATCAGGCCGACCCTAGATGGTTAAGTCATAGGCTTATATATAGCCTAGTTATTTGATGATGCCACTAAGCTTGCTGTTAGCTTGTTTGTGTAGTTCGTATCCGTCCCGCCTTTGTACTACAAACTCTGTAATATTGCACACCCTACTGATTTAGCTTAAGAACCCTTTGCAGAGCAAAATCAAATCCACCAAGAAGTTTGTCTTGCGATATTCCGTCTGCAGCCTAATTTAAGCTTAATTAGACTGCTGAGACTTATTCTTCTTTTTGTATAAGGATAGTTGGGATATTCAAGATAATTTTATTTTATTTCAGTCAGTTTGCCAATATTATAAGATTGCCCTAAAAGCCATCCCGCAGTTGGCAACCCTGGCCGATATAACTGTGCGTTAATCCTGAATCTTATGTATGTATAATTATTCAAGAAGGTGAAAGTGTAGGCTTTGACAACCTCAAGGATACCGCAAGTTGTTATTGAAAGATATGAACATTTGTGTATTCCTGTATTGCATGGATCAGAAGTGAATGAAGCCTAAGCCTATCCATAAATAACCGTCATCAATTACTCGGATTGTGTGATTTGTATAGCAATGCATTCCTGTTTATAACGCCCACCGAACTATCCAATCGGCTAACATATACCTTAGTACGGTGAAGCATATTTTCGAATGTTGTCAGAAAATGAACCAAAGGTGCTAGTCGCAACATTGATGCTACGATTCAAGTGCAGTTTCACTCTTTAGTGCGTTCTAAATGCGGACACATTCACATCGCGATGCCGTAACATGTCGATTTAGTGGAAAAGTGATATTTTGGATAAGCGTTCAGGATAGTTCTTAAAAACCCCCGGGCCATCCAAGCAAGTTCGTGTACAAAATCAAACAACGTATCTGGCGGAACAGGTCCTTAGTGCACTAGTGGACGTCAAAATGAAGAAAAGAAGTTGTTTTCCTGATGACACACTTGATGACCTGATTCGGGCGCCTTGGAGCAAGAAGTTGTGCCTAACCTCTCTAAAATTTTCGAAAATATTCAGCAGCAACCGAGTCATTGACAAACCACCAGAGGTGGTCAGTAACGAAGTACTTCTACTTTTTGAAGCAGTTGAAGTAGATTTTGCCTACTCACACTACTTTTCAAGTAGTTATGATTTTAGACTACCTCTACTTGACAGTTTTCAGTTTTGTAGGAAAAAATAAGCGTAGAATACCTACTTACTTACTTACTTGTGAACTACCACTCCTACTTCTACTCGAGTAGAAATTCCGGCGTTACTTCTACTTTTACTTGAGTAGAGACGTTGACTACTTTGACCACATCTGCATACCACTGGCCTACTTGTTGGACATTATTCAATTACACAACGGGTTTATTTCAATATGAATACACTATTGACTATTCATTCGTATATTGAAGCTCTGTACCTCCAAGAAGCTCTTCGAATACAAAAGTGAAAAGTTTCCTCATTTTGTTCTTGTGTAATAAATTTAGGCTGGCTTGTGCGAATGAAATTTATTTCTCAAAATAAAGTGCGAATCGAGCTCAAAAAAGTTGAAAAGTTCTGGGCTAGAATAAGGTGTGCCGTTAAATTTATAAGACGCTTCTCCGCAACTCTCGCCAACAGCTCCAACGATTTTGACCCATTTGAAAACTACGTTATTTTGATCTGGCGGCTTCATACGGCCGGCCTTTGACACAAATTCTCTCTGCCCGCGATGGAGTGTGTGATGCTACTCTGAGGTAACGAATGAAAAAAGATTTCATTCGGCGACGATTCTTCCGTTGGTGTCCAAACGAAGATTCTTTTGCAGACAATCAGAATTATCATTCTCCGCCCATAACTTAAGAACGGACACTGACATTGGTCGCTTGGGTGACCCTGTAATAGGGAAATTTGTTTTGTTGAAGTCCCGATATGGAACTTTGTATGCATCGTCAAGGCGTATTCCGTGCAGAAAACGACATATTTGACAATTGTGATATCTTCTCTTATAATGCGGGTGGTGTCGCCTTTCGGTCCGCCATCTGGAAAACCATTGTTCTGGTAAATTGAATGTATATTTATCAGCTATAGTACCGCAGTCAATATTCGTATACAATTAAGCACCAAATCTCATATTCCATTATATGCGACGCAGTCAGAAATAAAACTCGAGTTGCAGCTCCGAGTTATAAGGCTCAAAGTATTGAAATTCATTAGGACCGAATCGAGTCAGCAAACGATCATTTTGTATGTACTTAATGGTTCATTTTCGCTTGAATAGCCGCAGAAAGGGCATTTAATAAGAGTTTTCGTATAGTGCCACTAATGAGGTAAATATAGCTTCACGATACATCCTCTAACGTTCGGTTTCGACACTGGCCATACCATTGGTTCCCAACGTGAACGATAACGTCTCTCAGTGGGCGATTTTGAGATACAAGGGGGCGAGAAGGGCGAAAATTTTAAAATGATCAGTGAGATATATAAAATGCACGTGAAGACGATTTATTCTGCGTATAGGACGCGAAAAAGGGTAAACTCAATAGAAAGTAGACGCGGAAACCGGTTTTCCGAACACCTGTAACCTCGGAAATTTGGCCTATTTTAGTAAATTCACCAGCGATCAGAGTTAGGTGAATAAATTCCCCGTTTATATGGTATAGGGCCGTCACACGCACATCATGCACGGTATCAGGTCTCACATAATTTCATTAGTCAACCGGGTTAGATGAGAAAATATGTCTTGCAATTGCGAAAGTATACTTATAGTCTCATACAACTGACTACCTGAAGCATTCGTCCAAGACATTCACTTTTTCTAACTAATAAACCTGAGTTCTTTTCACAACCATTTATTTTCGATATCTCCTTGAGGTAGCCGTAGCATATTTTGTGAATGGCGGCGTCTACACCCGATTGAGTATCAATTTACGATATTATCTCCACATCTACGGGAGTAGCAATGCTGACTGCTTTGACCGCATCTATACTCAAATTCAACTGGTATATGAGAGTGAAGTGGCTATAGCACTCCGAATCGAGGAAGTTGCCATACATGCGGTCAAGTAACGAGTTACTGCGATGTCTTTGTACGACGATGTAGTGGTATTGATTTCGGAATGTTGTAGGGTTACCATATTTTGGAACCGGGAAAAGAGGACACTTTTTCAAAATTTAGGCGTCCTCGGAAGACATTTTCAAAATCCCGAAAATAGAGGACAAATCCTCCCAAAGGAGGACGTGGTAATTGGTAAGGTGGTTTATTGTTATTTCAGCATCAACGTGTTTTATAAATGTTTTCCATGTTCAAGTTGTGCTCGTGAACATTTGACCACCGATGTTTGATAGGAAAAGGACGTAGGTTATCTTTGTCCTTGATGTTTTTCGCCAATTATACACCGACTCATAATAAACATACTCACGATCTGTGCATATGCATACCATGAGTTCATGATGTACAAATGCCACTAGAAAAAGGAGGTGTGGATATAGCCTTGTAAGGCTTTCTAAGTCTTGCACCACCCACCCATGCTATCCCAATAATGCATGAGCCCGAAACAGGGAAGTCATGGATACCAGTGTTACTAATCAGGTGTTTGGTCAAACCCGGTCGGGGATCGAACCCACGACCTGCCGATCAAGAAGCCGGACCTTCACCATTACGCTACCTTGTCGGTGCTAGATATGGATTATCACACCTTCATTGCCTGGACCAAGATTTAGGTCGTCCGTAGCAGTACCTTAGTACAGTTTACCATACATTTGAAATCACGGAATTCGAATTTGGTGAAGCGCAAATTACGGGCAGCGGACGTGCATATTATTGTTACTTACGTAAAAGTATATTTCACCTGAAATATTGCAGATAAGCAGTGTCGTTGCGATCCAAGTAGTTCAAATGGTCAATCAGATGCTGCATAGATGGAAAGTCTTCCACGAAAATGAATCCACTGGCGGGGATATGTGCTTCGTATACCTCTTTAGTAGAGCCCCATACAACCGGTACGACTCCGGCTATCAAGGCACGGAAAAACTTCTCCGTCACGTAGTCTTTACAATGATAGGAATTCTCGAATGCGAAATAGAATTTGTATTGCGATGTGTATTCTATCATTTCATTTTTCATGTAGTCATTTCGAGAAACAGGTGTTTTCCCAAAGCATCGCCCTAATGCTTCCAGCTTCAAACCCATTGTCAGCAATTTCTTGACATACGCAAGTCTGACCACGGCCCCCGGAGTCAGATCGCAATTTGAAATTGCGATCAACGCTAGATGCTTCTTATTCGCCAGTGGCTTCTCCAATTCAGTTCCGGTTTCAACTGTTGCATTTCCGTAACTCAATTGAAAATCCGAGTCTCGTCTGTGGTTGGTACAATATCGAAGTGTTAATATTGGGATACGATATCGTACAGAAGTCCAATATCATGTAGCGAACATAATTGTAGGAACATCTCACGTTTCAAACCACAGTAGGGCAGATTATGAGTCACAATGCTTATATTTCTAATTATGATACAGACCACATCTCATTGTAAATCAGGGCTGTGTAGTCGGTAAATTGTACCACCGACTCCAACTCCTCTCCGACTACAGACCTTTTCATTATACCGACTCCAACTCCGACTCCACACATTTTCGATATACCGATTTCGACCAAATTTACCAAATTTCATGCCACAGTGACGGTTAAATGACTATCATATAACTATTAAACATATGCAAACATTTGATTAACGATGGCCTGCAAAATTGTTTCTTTGTGGCACAGGTCGAATTATTCACTATGCCAGTAACATAAAAAGAATGCCTCTCTAAATATCCTTCCTTTCTTCATAGTTTATAAGTTTTTATAACATGGACTCTCTAATATCCTAATGTGTATGAATCATTGAAACATGACATATATCCATTCATGTATAATTAAAATGTCCATAAAACAATCGAAGTGTAGCTCTTGTGTAATCGCTATGCACTGATACGAGACATCGTCAGCGCGCCAGTTCTTAGTCTTACCAATAGGTTAGTGACGCGTTGAACCCAATTTGATCAGCCTGTTGTAGCCAGTTGCCCCTAGACATATACGTTGGTGCCTCTGCGCAACGCCATATCCAATATTGATGCGGATTCCGCCTGAAATGCAACCCAAAAGGAACAAACATAAACAGTAACAACGCGCGGTTACGATAATAATATTAATATTATTATTAATGCGCAACATTTCAGTGACGCTTATCGCCATTTGTGACCTTTTGCATCACGACATTTGATATTGTAACGGTTCAATTTCAATGACTTCATATTTTCATTCGGTTGCAAGCGCTTCGATCTTTCACTTTCATTCATCAGTCTCAGACTCTCTCACATCCATCCAACGAGTCTCTGGTGCCGACTTCGTACAGCGCGGCTTACTGTGTCTTGCGCTTTGATATGCTGATAATGCCAGATGCGACACGGCAATTAGCGGGTTTAATACAATGTATAGTAATAATATTGTTAAGTTTTTCCACAGTGTAGGTGGCTAAGTCTTATTGTCGTAATTTATTAATGCTCCAATTATCTCTCCAGCTATCCAATATTGAACAATGAGCATAATTATTTTGCACAACGCAGAATTTTGGTACACAGTGTGTATTTAAGGTGGTTCAAGAAAAGAGATCCTACCTCACGATTATACCGCGGTATAAATTAATCACAACATATTATTCCAAATGATGCCTGAAAAACTATAGCATAAGTACAAATGGAGTTTAACGGAACGTAGCCACATAGGAACGTTGATAGGTGTGAACGAAGTCTGATGGACCATGGACCGACAAGATTTTCTCATTTTGAGCCGGATCCGGATCAGTAATTTTTCTGATACAGCCGGAGTCTGATCGGAGCCGGATAAGTACTTTTTACTAACAATATGACAGCCATACTTTCTTCCACCCTCGAATCAACAGTTAAAGGGAAATGCTGATGGAAATAAACCCCATGCTTAGTCCAAGTTGGCATAATTACTTCAGGCAAGGTTTGGTTTTGATCTTTGAATTTCTAATGCCCTGTTTGCATTGTTTCAATCAATATTCAAAACCACACTGTGAGTAGATAATTACTATCGGAGATTTTCGGGCCGGATAACGGTCATTTCTAGAATCTGGCCCAGTAGTCGGACCGTAGCTTTAGAAATCACGACCGTAGTAGGACCAAAGAGTTTGTCGACCCGCTCCGCACTAGCACGAAGGTACGTATAGGATTTACAAAAATGCTTTAGTTTAATCGGCGACTCAATCACAACCGTCTGTTCCGCGACGTAATCAAGAATTAAACTAGCGAAATCTTTAATGTATACGGAGAACTAAACTTGTCGATTGATAGTTGTTTGTCTGTTTATTGGTATTCATGGCGCTTGTCGACTACTATGGTCATTTCCACCGGGCCGGTATTATTCATTTTTATTCCGTAACTGCCGACTTGCAGCCCGGCCCACTTCTAGGCTTTTTGTAAGACACCGCTTACGCTGATGATATGGTGAGGAGGAGTCTAGAGTAGACCTCGGTCGTACTCGAACACTCAACCCGTTGGTGCTGCAGCTGTGGATTACACCACTACGCTATCTCGCCAAGCGTCGGTTGATATAGTAATGATAGGCTCGAATCGGTTCCGGATTGAAACACAGAATTTACGAAATCCTGTTCAGTTGGTATGAAGTCAAGGGGAATATTCGATCTGTATCCCGAGAAGTGAATTTTTGAATTGCGGGGTCGGTCATCACCTTTAGGGTGTGAATGCACACTTTTTCGCTAAGAATGCAGGGAAGGTGTCTACCGTGCGACTTTTCGCTTCAGGTCCACCGTCAAGCATTTGGTTACTCACTTCACTCGTGGAATATCTCGCAGGTTGGCTCGATCATAATGAATGATGACGGCCTCAGTTCTGTTGTCGCTTATCTGCAATCATATTGATATAAATGTATGTTGGCGTGCTCCTAACGACATAGTACAAGCGGACGTGGATAAGTAACAGTAGCAAAACTTCTGCCGGAAGGTTGCGTAGGTAGACAATAAATACGTGAGTGGCAAATAGGTTTAGTAACCAAATTTCCACCATGGCTTAATGTGCCACCTGCGCTTCCTGGTTGCAAATTTTGCTTCAACACCCATCCCAATTTGCGAAAACGAGTACCATACACAAATTCTTATAATGTAGATGCATACAAGGATTGTTTTTGTTGTAGTATTCATGTTATTTTTCGATTATACACTGGCCATTTACATACGGCCCACATTCTTTGTCATGATTTCATAGCTGCCGACTCTTAGCGACAATAGCGACCCATTTTTAGTAAAGGTCGACCAATTGTCGACATGGCCGATTATCGAGGCAGATATTTTATATTCTGAAAAAAATCAAAAATGTTTGGAAATTCAATGCTCCGTGTTCTCAATCTCGAGAAATCGACGACGCAAAGTGCGATATATGACAGATTTACCCTTGCAGAACGAGTTTGGCTGGGTGAGCATGCAGAGAAACTATGCTTCCTGCATCACAATCTACCTTTTCTGGACTGATCTGCAATTCTGTATCGTATTTTGCTTTTTGGGTTATCACAAATTTCAACGAATGTGCACAATTAAGCAATACTTCTTGTCAATTTCAGTTTTCTCGTTTGTTGTTCAGCTTTTTGTGGCATGTACAACTGCCATCTTGCCAAATATATAATATTTTTGGTGAAATTGTTCTCTGCTCCTTCCATATTAATATCGGCCTATGATATCGGTATCGGCCTTGTGAGCGAGCCGATATATCGGTATTGGCCTGTAAAAATCAATATTGGTCGACCTCTAATTTCTAGGCTTCTATAAGACTCCGCTTACGCCAGTGGTTCTCTACCTCATTGTGTTCTCGTCCCCACCCTCTTTAGACCGTCTCTAATCCCCACGGACACCCCGGTTTTAACTCGATTATCATGCACATGTGTTTTGTGCAAATATTAATTGTAGGCTAGTGATTGACAGCAACAAAATGACTTTTCTTGAAAAACAAAACATGGTACCATTTATGAAGAAAATGGGAAGACTCTTATTATTTCAAAGCAAATTCTGCAGCTGCATTTCTGGATAATCCTTCCGGTCGATTTGATATGAACGAGTGCCGAAATCCACAAAGATAGGTGGTGCAGTGACGAATGTAACAACAACGCTTAACGCTCCCTTCGGGTGTAATTGCAACATATATATATGGCACCAAAATTGAGACACATATTTTTAATGAACATATAACGTCCAGCCTAGCCATTGCTATCGAGCAGCACATCTTAAGGATACTCCGTAATAGCGGGTATGTATATTACAGGGGAAAATGGAATTTTGTAAGTATTTTATCCAAAGCCCTAATAAAACATCTGTAAACTGCAACAGCGGTTTAAGCGGTCCACATGGCGAGAATGGGCCTATATATTGATAAACTTCCAAAGTCGGTGAGACTCGAACCCGCAACCCATTGGTGTTGCAACCAATGTTCCCTCTAAGCTGCGCACGTGCGCAAATGCGCAGTGCTGACACGGTCTCTGCGCACAGAAAATCTAAGTTGCGCACAAAAAATCCGAAGTGATGACCTTTTTTTAGTCGTTACGCACTATTGTCCAAGGGTCTGCGCAGTAAGTTGGTGAGTGTGCGCAGACTCCTCAAATATTAAAGGGAACATTGGTTGCAACTGTGAATCGTACCAGTACACTATATACAGGGGTGTCGCAGGCTGTCTTTAACTGTACCACAATTTTGAGGAGCTAAATCTCTTGCATTCCTCATAACGAATACGCAGGGAAACGCCAGATCACAGAGAGTGGCGAGATAGCGCATTGGTATAATCCGCAGCAGCAAGACCAACAGGTGCGGGTGCGAGATCGGTACCAGAATTCGTACCTCAGCGTTGAAGGTTTATCTATGCTCCTCCTCGCCACCTCATCTGCGTAAGCGGTATCTTACAAAAAGCTTAGAAGTGTGACGTGCTATATTTGAGTTTGATATGCCTCTGCTTTACAGTGTATATGTTGAAACGAAATGTTATTACTACGTTGTATCTCGGAAGCGAAGAACTTCTACCTTAGCTACGTTTAGCCCCAACTCATTAATGTACAATGAAATCCAAAGGATCGATGAGATGAATGAATAAATGAATCTGTCAATCAATCAATAGATCAGGGGTGACCTACCTGCGGCCGTAGAAGGAAATTTATACGGCCTTCGACACGTAGTTCAATTAGCATGTGTTGGCGGCCGTAGACATGCAATTTGAATTTACTAATTGACTCTCTAATTTTTGAGAGATTTTAATTATTCTTGAAATTTTCTTCGCGCTGCGTGCGAGTCAATGTGACTTCATTTTTCGATGTTATTATAGTAGCGCCCTGTGCAATCTGAGCCCCACAGACCACAGTACAGATGCGAACAGCATAGGTAAATGATGCCCCCCCCTCCATATAGAAATACACACTCGGAATCGTGTCCTCTCCACTATACCTACATTCCTGATGGTAGGCCAAGAAATAACAGCACGAGACAAAGTGGTTAATAACCATTGGCCCAACAAAGATGGATCATCTTTTATCGATTGCCCCAAATTTTCGAAAATACCCTCTCCATCAACTCTACCGGTGAATCTGATCACGTGGGCTGAGAAAGGATAAATGTATTATAGTGATATGTTAAACTACTGATATTAATGACGAAATTCATTACTGAATCTGAAAAAAATTGCGTTGCGCGTGAACATAACAAATGACATACTATGACCACTCGCGATTTCGGCGCGTATAGTAAATCGATGTCATTGAATAGTTTAGTCGGACGATTGCTACATTTCGGGGGCGAAATAAAATACCAGACAGGCACGTGTGATTAGTTCAACGAGCACGTATGCGGCGATAATGCTAGAGCTCACATAGTTCTGTGTCCCCTGGTATACTCACCCACTTGTCTGCATTGCGTACAAGACATCCCCCACATTCTCTGGGCAGATCGACCTCTGGATCCAATGAATACCATGCAAGTATTATCTAAATAGAGTTCAAAATGTATTAGAAGAAGTTTCGACTTTCCTATACCTAGGCTATATGCGTCCTAGTAACTGTAGCCAGTCATGGTCCATTGATGTAGAATTTTATACGAGCCTATAGAAGTAAAATATGCGTCATTCGTTAATGAGCATGCAGAGATGTAGCAATACTGACACCAGGATTGACTTGACTGCTGCTCTTTTAGATTAATTAGGTCTACTGTTACATCTTATAATGCCTACTCTCGTTGGTTTGAATATGTGTGTATGAATATATGTTTCAGCAACAACATGCGAATATAAATCAGTGATTCTGAATCGTTCTCGCTTAACGAACCATAGTTTGCTTCGAGTCTCAAAATTTATATGAAGACCGAAGACAAATATTTAGCGTTACCATACGTCCTCTTTTAAGAGCATTTGTCCAGTCTTTTTTGACTTTTTTAAAAGTATCCTCGAGGGACGCTTAAATGTCCTCTTTTTGAGAATTCTGGTGGCATACACGGTAATATTCGACTGAGATACAGTATATCAGCTCTGAAGTACGCTCGGGCGGCAATTTCGGGAGCTGGGGCGGAAAGTTGACTTCTTTTTAGTCAACCGACCAGGAAGTGCAGAAAAGTTCCCATTTTGTCAGGATTTCTCTCAGGTTGTTTGCGATTGCGCATGTTCTTTTCTATCCTTCATTTGAGGTCGTTTTAGAGGAATCAGTTAGTCTTTCAACTGTCCTTGTATTCCATGTTTCTACTAGTTGTATTTGTACGATTTTAGTGATTTGATTGTTTGATTACTGTTTTAAATTGTCTTTTTTTCGCCAGTTTAAATTGCCGAATCTTGCTTGCATTAGCATTTTTGTACTTCTAACAACGGAATCTCAAGTCTACATTATTCTTCGACTGGGGTCATTTGGTTGGATTAAATAGAATACCAGACTGATCCTCAGGTCAATCCTCAGGTTTGCCTAGTCCACGGTAGCAGATTTTAGTGCAGCAGACAGGATTCGACGCCTGGTAAATCGGCAACATACGGGGTGGGCAACATACGGCCCATGATAATGTGGCCCGCCTGCCCCAGTCTTCCGAGATTCCCCACTACTTGCTCACATACATTTTAGTGATTGTATGTTTTTATACACATGTATGCACACTGCACAGCGAGCGAGGGTGGAGCTTACGCGCAAGTTCGTCGAAGCCAGAAGACTTGCATCGGCATTTACGATGTACTGAACCCTAATGTCATTTGTGGTAATAATGGTGTTTGTCGACGACAATGGTCATTTACACCAGGCCGATATTTCTTATTTTTGATTCCGTAACCGTCGACTTGTAGCACGGCGCACACTTCTATGCTTTTGTGAGACACCGATTATGCCAGGTGTCGCCAACTGAAAACGGGTCGCGGGCCAATTTCAAATTTCGAGACCACGGCCCGCATAAATTCAATATCGAGATAAACAGGCCGCACAGTTTAACAACCACGCTATCTCGTCACCTACTTAATCCTAATGCATTGATATCTTGGTAAATTTGTGGTACCGGGCTTATTGAACGCCTTGAAATCTTGATGAAGGATTGCACCGTGTGTTGATTGATCAGAGAGAAGCAGACATGGTGGTACCTGTATGACAGGGGTGGTACCTGTATGACAGGGGTGGCCAACCTGCGACCGTAGAAGCAAATTTGTGCGGCCGTGGACACGTAATTCAATTAGTAGGTGTTGGCGGCCGTCGACGTGGAATTTGAATTTACGAATTGACTCCCAATTTCTTGAAATATTTTAATTATTCTTGAAAGTTTCTTCGCGCAGGGCGCGATTCAATGCGACTTTATTTTTCGATTTTAATATAGTTGCGCACTTTGCAATCAGAGCCCCACAGCACAGTTGCAAACAGATGCGCCACATATAGAAATACCAACTCATAATCGTGTTCTCCTCACTATACCGACAATCCAGACGGGAGGTCAAGACATGCAAAGAACAGCATGCAACAAAGTGACTAATAATAATTGGCCTGCCCTGACCGACCCTCAACCAACTCTACCGGTGTATCTGATCACATGGGATGAGAAATAATATGTAGAACTACTAATTTTCATGACGAAATTCATGAATGAGTCTGAAAATTTTTTCGCGCTTGGCGCGACTAGGAACAGCCTACATTATTTAATATATTAGTACGGAGTTCGCCGGAAATGGACATAGACACTTTAACATGAGTATTTGGCGTCCTGCTAGTTCATTACGACTATTCCCTGGAATGCGGCCGTAGGCTACATGAGTAGTCGAAATGCGGCCGCGACTGGCAAAACGATTGGCCACCTCTGCTGTATGAGAGTGCGGTTTCTTCCTTGTATACGTGGATAAATAGGCGAATAATGTATCGATTCAGCAATCCGGCCCGCCAAGTACTTAATTTTCCTATATCCGGCCCGCCGACTTGGAGAAGTTGCCCGCCCCTGCATTAGATCGAAGTGTCGCGTCGAAACAATTCGCACTAAGGTTGTCCGGAATCAATTCGCCATAGCGCAGGCATTCAGTCTACATTCAGGACCCTGCTGCCCATCATGGATTGATCGCCTCTGCTCCGCATCGAATCTGCTACATCAGTGGTTCTCAACCTTTTTGGCTTCGCGGACCCCTTTTGACCGTCACGGACCCTCGCGGACCCCCTCAAGTTTTAGTTCAATTTTAGTGCTATTATGGTGCAACCTTCATATCTGTCTTGTGCAAATATGAACTGTAGGCTTGTGATAACCAGCAAAATAATGATTTTTCTTGAAAATAACATCATACTATTTATGTAGAAATTGGTAGACTTTTGTTATTTCAAAGCTAATTTTGCTGCTGTGTTTCTTGAAATACGTGGTCTAATCCTGGAAATCCGCGTCTTCGTTTTGATATGAACGAGGAGTGCCGAAAACCATTTCGGCTAAGATAGATGGAGGCTAATGCAATGTTTACGCATAACGCATCCGACGATACTTTTGGTGTGATCGCAACATTTATAGCACCAAAATGAAAAAAACGATCGAGATAGTGTAATGGTTGTGCGTCCGGCTTATCGATCGGTAGGTTGTGGGTTCGATCCCCGGCCGGGTCAGACCAAAGACTCGAAAACTGGTATCCGCGGCTATCCTGCTAGGCGCTCAGCAATCACGGATAGCATGGAGGAGAAAAAACCGGGGGTGCAGACTAGATGACCTTACTATAAAGGCCGTATCGCACCTCCGTCGTCAAAGCATCTATGGTGCAGGCGAAAAAGAATACCATATCTCTCTCTCTCTTATGAACATATCATGTCCAGCATCTAGCGCAGGGACGGGCAACATACGGACCACGGGCCGGATTCGGCCCGCAGAGAGTTTCTATCGTAAAAGTGAAATCCTAATCTAAAAGTATCGACAAATTTTATGCGCCAATGAATGGATCGAAGTTTTCCAACCTAAGAAAAACTGTCCTGAAACGACTTGTTCTGTTCGGGTTTACATATTTATTTAAGAGCAAACATTTTCGACCATCAACAATTGAACATTAACAAGACTAGGCTGCATACCAATATAACTGGTGATATGAATTTCAGAGTTGGAGCGTAATGCTTCGATAGCGATGAAACACTCCTTGTTCATCGAAAAAACTAGCCTTGTCGATAGGGCATCCGCAATAAGAATGCGCCAAATATGATAGCCGAGCTTTAAGAGCAGGTATATCATTGTCCGATTTATGACGAGTGTAAGCCAAAAATATTCGGGTTCATTTCAATATGAATATACTATCCAATTGTATATTGAAGTTCTGTACCTCCAAGAAGCCGTTCAAATACTGGTTATGTATATCACAGGATAAAGTGGAGTAGTGGCGAGGTTTCAATCCCTGCATTGAGACAAATAGGTTCGGAAATTTTTATTTCAAACGACTGTACACTAGTTTGATGAGACTGACAACTTCAAATGGAGAAGGTTTCGAAGACATCGCGAAGTCACCTTGATTACCGTTGCTATCTCCATATTTTTATTTTTTCCACAAACCCCAACACAACGTTTTTAAACAGCAATGTGTTTGTATCAACAGGTTAATGGAAAATTAGCAATGAAAATGAATTTCCACATCACGATAGTTTATGACAAACGATTATTCTGATGATATGAGTCACGAGGTTTTAGCAGTTGTGGTGCGAAACTGCCTCATACTTTCTCAAATTAAAAAAAAAATTAGGTTTTCAACCATTTAAAAAATTTAGAGGTCTCGCGGACCCCCTGAAATTGCGTCGCGGACCCCCGGTTGAGAACCGCTGTGCTACATCTTATGGTGTTACAAAGTTGAATGCTGTCAGAGACGCCTCAACTATTACGACGATGAATTCAACTTCTCCGATGGTCACGGATTTTGCCAACAGTGACGTTTCTTCCGACAGTGATCACCGTCATCAATCACTTGGGTAAAACGTTCGCGTTGGAGCCGCATTCGATTCTCCGTCACACTAACGTGCTCAACACTCGTAGAGCTGCCGGACGCCTCTTTACCATTCAAGGTGGTTTATTCTCGTCACTATAGCAGACTTGCTGAAAGCCTCCGTACGATTGAATGTGATTTATTCTTATCAATAGTATAGATTTGCTGAACGCATGTCTGCCATTTAATGTGATTGGTTCTCGCCAGTAAGATTGCTGAACGCTGCTTTACCATTCAAAGTGAATTATGGAACGTTCGTGTTATCGGAGGTTATAGCCAGGGTTGCCATACCGTCCTTATTTCTAAGATTTGTCCTTATTTTGAAGGGCCACGTCTTAGAAAACTTAACTGTCCTTATTTCTAAGAAATGTCCTTATTTTCGACTTGCGTCCTTGTTTTGTCTTATTTTCAACCACTACAGAACTTCGAAAGTTTCCCTCTGGTATCTGTGTTGCATAATATTCTGAAATTATGCTTTTGCGTCGAGATGTTATGACATCATAAAGGAAATGAACTCTCGTGACGTACACATTATAAGATTTGACTTCCAAGTGGTGAGACATCAAAGGCAGTGAGTGGTTTCGTCTGTACAAAGCAGTGGCGGCTCGTGACAATATCGGGTGGTGGGGCAAGGGCTGCAAGCGACTTTTATCAAGATGACGTCACAATGGCGTTTTCCAACGTAAACAAGTAACTTAATGATGGTACGGTAACATGAATTTCCCGGCAACAGTGATTTTAACGTATGTGCCACGAGAGGTCTGCTGGTGAGCTGTGACTTGAAGTGTGGTAACTGCGTAAACGGCGTACGGAACAAAGATTCAACACGGTTCATGTTCGCATTAGACCTGACTAATTATCTGCAGAAATGGAAATGACTATAACTCGAGAGATAGCGTAAGCCTAATTGGAAAGGTCAACGAATTCGGACAGATACGCAATTGGTATCTCATAGATTGGGCCTGTCCTATTGAATCCAACATCATTCTAAAGAACTAAGAATAGCAGCCTCGGAAATTTGGTCTCGGTAGTCGGTACAGCATAAGAGATTTTGGCCTTGAAACTGGAGACTGTAACACGACACATACGTTTTTATTACTGTCTTATAGGTCTGCTGCGAAATCGCCTTTGGAAAATATATTACCGAATAAATACGTGGATGAAAGCCTTAAACTTGGTACACTGTTACATGACATTATCGAGAAGTGGCCTCATGGCCCTTTTCGGTATGGTACACTTTCAAAATTAATGCGAACAGACCAACACCGAATTTTGCGTAAAATTTACTGAGGAATAGGCTGATCAAGTGATCAGCTGTTAGCCGCCATCGAAAACGAAATAACTATCGCGCTTGACAGGGGGTTGTAAGCAAATGGCTTGAAGGCCACAATTTCACGGTGAAATTGACATTGGAGAATATAATATCAAAGTAAATATTTGAATGCAAACTGAGAATGATACTATCATCTCAGTTAACGTTACCGCAGATACACCGGCTTTTGCGTGAAATCCGCAATGTGTTGTAGGCTAAAGTGTCAGATCGGAGCACATCTTTACCACACTCGACCTTGATAACGAAATTACTGCCCTAATCATTGAGTGTCAACCTTGAGACTTGGCACAGCGTTCGATAATAAACTCAAGACATACCGTGCAAAAGCTTATGACAGATCTAGGTAAGGAGCATCGTTAAAATCAATAGAGACCAATACCGGCTTTGCGTATAATCTGTTAGCGATAAATGACTAGTCAGGTCTCACTCGAATTAGGAAGTCAAATTACCACTAACACAGTTCAGTGACAAACTTAAAACTTGGTACAGCGTTCGATACTAACATTAAGACTTGCCGTGCCAAATGTCATAACCGATCTCGGTATTGAACATCGTCAAAACCAATGGATACCAATACCGGCTTTTGAGTAAAATCTGTTTGCGATACATGACGGATCAGCACACACTCAACTTCGGAAACGGTATTACTACCCTAAACTTTAAGTAGAAACCCTGAAACTTGGGGCAGTGTTAAATACCACCATCACGACATGACAGAACAAGTTTCAAGAGTTTTCATGGTGTGAAACCCCATTAAAATCGACCTATACCAGCAAAGGTCGACTAAACGCAGATGACGGTAACAGAGTTCAGCTATAGATACGATTGTTACATCACACCTTAAGGGCACAGAGCTATCGTGCCCCGGTTGCTCGGTAATTTTATGAATAGGAGAGAGTAAATCACCGTTTCTTTATTGTGCGCGGCTTTGAGAGAATAGACAGTGAAAGCTTGTTATGAGCGCTACCGGGGCAAGCCCCGGCAGTAGTTAGTATGATCGCTCGTGACCTGGCAGGGGCTCTTATGGTGCGGTCGCACATCGTATGGAAAACTCGTGGTGGCACATCGTACTTTTTGACCCCCCTCTCGGTCGCACATCGTAACGCGTTCTTATGGGTGCGCTCGCACATCGTACTTTCAGGTATAGGCATCTGTCGCATATCGTATTGAAAACTCGTGTTGGCACATCGTACTTTTAGGTATAGGCATCTGTCGCACGTCGTACTTTCACATGTCGTATTTCGCGTATAGGCAGTGGTGGTGATTCCCAATGTGTTCTTATGGGTGCGTCGGCATATCGTACTTTCGGGTATAGACATCTCTCGACTGGTGTTGAATATGTATCAAGTAAATAGTCACGTGATTGACTCTTAGTTAATGTGTATATCCCAAATTATTATATATGACCGATTCGAGTTAATCCCAACGTTTACGGTGAATGTGACTTCAATATATCGTTATTCTTATGGACACGGCGGTGATTCGTACTTTCGGTTATAGACTGCGGGCGGCATGTCGTACTTTCACCAAAAAGGGTGTGAAATAGTTTGCTAAATCTAGGAATCAGTCGCTTGGTAATTAGTTTACCACAGAGCCGGCGTAGACGGCGATTCGAATACCAACAATAACCGCGTTCACAAACTAACACTCCAAAAAGGTGCGAAATATTGGTAAAATCCCGCGATCGCTCACAAGATAATACCTAAGACATAACCATCGCTCGCGACTCGCTGTTACATACATGCCGATCGTTGACAATGTAATATTTTGGTAATAAGTTTGTCACATAACTGGCGTAGACGGTGATACCAACAATAGCCGCGTTCACAAACTAACACTTCAAAAAGGTGTGAAATAGGTTGCAAATCCCACGATCGCTCACGAGATAACACCTAAGACATAGCCATCCCTCGCAACTTGTTGTTACATACATTCCAATCGCCACAATGTAATATTTTGATAATCAGTATGTCACGGAACTGGATTTCACTGGTAACATTTAATAAGTAACGAATAACAGAACCGTCGCAGACGGTGATTCGAATACCGACAAATTCTCACTTATTTCTGATCCAACCCTAATCCTCTGTGAAGTTGAGGCTTATTCGAAAAGGTGTGAAATAATTGTAAAACCCTACGTCGCTGACAGGATAATGCATCAGACATAGCGATCTAGTTATAGCATGGTCGGGATCCATTCGGGTTCTATAGGTAAATCCAGATAATCCAAAATGAAATATTTGGACTTTGGCGTAGTGTGAATTGAAATAGGATTGACAAACAAGACTACCAAATTTCAACCCGGTCATATTTAGAGATTATACACATATTGATTTGAAACAAGTAATGAAACCTTACAACTCTATTCACGATCCGGCTTTCCGTTTGTCAAAGAGACATTTTAACATCTTACCATACTCAAAAGAATTATTCATAATATCAACCGGTGTTAAAAATATAGTTTTCACTTACTTGATTATACCACTACAATTCACAAACTTGAATTAATTCATCCTGGTTGTATTCGTATGATCGGTCTTTTTTATTCAATTGTAAAGGTTGTTACTATTCTGAAGACAAAGTATTTACTAATCGCTGCATATACGATTCGACTTGAACATATTATATTTTGAGTATACGAGATTTGAATGTCTGAACAATAACTGACTAATAATTTATCACAATTAAATCCGTATATTACAGCGTAAAAGATATTTGAACGTCAGCAACTCTGTACGGTCATAGTTACTACCACTAATTTACCCGGCCAACTCGTCATGATCATTCCTGAAATCTACACAAACATGACCACTGACTAGAGTTAACCACAAAATAGCATCGAGTTTTAAATCCAGTTGTAGCTTACGTATTATTTGAATGCGGGTTATGTTTTGTTATAATTGGGTATACGGATAAAGTATTAGGGCTCGACATTTTAACATTTTGCCATACTCAGTCAATCAGGAAAACATTGTCAAGTAAATCCGTTACCCGACCAACTCAACAATATCCTTATGAAAAGTAGACAAGACTACGCGAGTAATCACTAAAACCTAAAATCCATAACAAGTTCGGTTTTACTCATATCCCTACGACGCATCATTTTTATTCTGCAAGACAAACTAATTACTACTCGGTATATTTTGTAAGACAAAAGTAATTACTCTTCGGTACAGGGGACTTGAGCTTAACATAATATGTTTGAGTATATGAGATTTGAAAGGTCGAGCAACGTAGTTAAGAATTCATTTCTTATACGATCAAACGCCGGTGTTACATCGAAAGTTATCATGCTGTAAACATAAGGATTGACACATTGATTTGACATATGTAATAGTTGATCATGACTTGATTATTAAATTATTCGCGTTAATTAGACCCGGTGTTGTGGTAAAGGTTATTATGACAGCAACAAACTTTTCACTACCGTGGTTATTAACATATTGATTTGTAAAACTATACTTGTCTGAAATGTTCTTGATTTGAAAGATATTCCGTGTTGGTACAAATCACTCTGCGTATTACGGATATCAGAAAATATTTTTACAAATGTAGTTGTTTCCAGTAACCAAGACTAAAGATGACACAACAATTTCGTTATTCAAACATTGAACACCCGATGCAAAATGCTTTATTGGTCAAATTCGCAACGGGTAATTGAAACGACTAAGTGTAGAGTCAGTATATCACAATATCGTTACTATTGAATCCAGCAATTGATACGATTTATTGTCGGGATTTGTGATAGTACATTGAAACATACACAACTTACAGAGTGTGAAAATATCACTTTGTGTATCGAGTACCGTTTGAAGCGTGCGATCAATACATAATTCCGTTCGCACTCTCTAAGACGTTGTGAAGTCTACAGATTTACACTTCAAGACTTTGATCAACACAGAAGCAATTTGGAATATCTTTACTGGACGCATCCTATTCTACTAGACTTGAGTAATACACAAAACTCATAGCATTAACAAAATCGCAATAGGCGCTACACTGAAATCTACAAAATGTGTTTGTATTGCTCAAAGTAGTGATCATAAATTATCATTTGAATAAGTAATTGTAATCATAAAACCAAACTTGCGAAAGTCATTACCATAACAAAAGAATATTGTAGGTTGCTTGCTAAATGTATGCCGGAAATATTTGTAGAACGCTCACGACCAAAGAAATCGGAAATCTTCCTATTGTCATTCGTCAAAGTATATGTTGACACAATACTCATCCCGTAAAAGATCTTACTTGTATGTGATTAAATCGCCGGTAATTAACTCGCTAAATCAAACCATAAGGAAATTTCACTCACTCGATGGATATGAAACAGCGTCGCTTAATCGGTCTATATCGTTTTTCTAAAGGTAAATCATATCCAGCCAATTGAAAACAATTTTCACTAGCTTGGTAATGAAACCGAAGTCTTCATTCAACGTTTTGTTTGTGTCAAATACTTTGCAATAAACACACTGGAGTGGTTCAGCTTTACATCATCAGACTGTAATCTGTAAATCAAGCTTACATCCGATTTGTAACTGCATTGTTTACCTAACCGAGCTGTATGCATAGTTTGATATTTTTGTCTAGTGATTGCGGAACATACCAAACGATACACATTCACTCCCGAAATACTGCGTTGATCTCAATTCCCTTTGTCGTGATAATCGAAGTACATTTGTTTCGAATTCGTAACAACCGACTACTTTTCTACGACATGATAAATTTTTGACAAGTTATGCTTAGAAGATTGGTTGCATATCGCGAAAAATAATATAGCACTCATATTGACACTCATATTACTTGAGTTTCTCCGCTTACTATATGTAAATGTAACCTCGTCCATCTTTCAAAACCACAACGAACAACGATGAAAAGTATGCAATCAAACACAACATGTTTTACTTTTGTAGGACACTAATTATTATCTCATTTCATACTACGTGTATAAGAAAGATATTCATGACACACGAAAATATTCGCTCATGCTACGAACCTGTACAATCATTGGTGACGCTTTCAAACTGGTTCGACGTCACAAGAACTTTATTGTCTGAGTCATTGTTCATGTATCTTAATAATCAAATAGTTCAACACAGAACTAGTACTAACAGAAACATCAGAGTTGTTTACACAAAAGTTTGTATATGTGCACAGTATACGAATACCATGTGTAAGTCCAGCACAATTGTGGTATCCATACGAGTTTAGTTACCACAATTTACGACACCGAGGTCGCGTCATCTTTCGTAAGACAACAAACCAAGGCTTCAGGATATGTCCATGTCATAGCAATAAATCAGCTACTCCAACAACAGAGTGCATATGTTTCTAGTTACGGTGCTTACATCTTACACACAAATCAATCTACTTTACTAACGAAAAGTGGTGAGTCATCATATGGTTGTCCTCACAACTAAATCATACTATCATACAAAATGGTCGTTATAGTTTGCACACCAACGGTACATCATACAAGTAACAAGTCTCGAGAATCCCGTTATTCAAAAAACGTGAACGTATTTCTACACCAAGTCGTTATGTTGATGAAAGCGTATATTGTAATATCATGATCGATTTGCATTCGTTGGTCACAAACTGTCACTACTCTAAATAATTCTTTTCACCCAAACACAAACGCATACTTGTCACCATTCGTTTTCATCAAGCACGAGTTCGAGAAACTTACTTACTACGACATGAATTTTTATTTTTTATGTTGTGTAAATAGGTAATAATTAATTCAAGTAACACTATATCAACATCATCGAGTTGTGCTAATAGATTTACATGTGGTCTTGTGGTTTTCGTCGGGACATACAACACGAACTAACTGTAGACTCCTCTCTGTTGTACAGCTACTCGGTAATCGAAATGCATTAACATGTAAACAACGATCTTGTGTCGTCACACCAAAAATATGTTCACTGTCGCGATACCCCGCACAAGACATGCATAGCCTTTTCACACTCGTAATAGTATACCAACGTCAAGCGATAACGTTTAACAACACCAACGACACTGAACCCGCGACGTTTACCTATGTAAAATTACCATTTTCACCCGGAGGCCTGCCGTTTCCTGGAGTAACAAACCTTTTTCACTTGGAAATATATTTTTTCTCTGGTTAACAAACGTTTTTCGCTTGGAAATATATTTTTTCTCTGGGCAACAAACCATTTTCACTTGGTGGTCCGTCGTTTACCCGAGTAAAAATATCATTTTCCTTTGGAGATCCGGCGTTTACCCAGTGTAACAATACATTTTCACTTGGAAAAATACTTTAACCTAGAGTAACTAATCATTTTCTCCTGGGTAACAAACCCTTTTTGTCTGGAAAACTATCATTTGCCTGAGTACCAATACCGTTTTCACTTGGAAATCTATCTTTCACCTGGGTAACAATATCATTTTCGTTTTGAAAACTGACAACCACACCGGACAATTTGATATTTTTGTATATTGTTACAACGGACAGTGACAAAATACACACCAACAACGACTCCGATACATTTGTCCAATCAAATATTCACTTGCTCTGATGCATCCCATCAAAATCATTGGTTACTCACATACAATAACAATGTGCTGTTGTACATCGACATGTATGTTTTCGGAATTGGTGAATAAAGGGGTTTCCGATATGTCCGTGATGTCTGGGTTCGTGCTTTGGATTTTCCAGAGTCAAAATGTCTGAATAAAACACCTCCTCGACTTTGGTAACTGGTTGATAAACGGATAGTGGTGTTCGGAAAACGGGTGAATTTATGTTCCCCATCGCGCTAACAACTCCGGGTTACTTGTGAGTTTCCTCGGGTCTGTTTACTATATTGGGTCTTTACTGATCAATACATGTCGCTCCAGTCAGCTGAAACCGGATCACTAATATGAGAAAGTGTGTGGGGGCCTGATCCGGATATTCACTCATGAACCAAAGACCAATATTCAAGTAAACATGTTACAGACCGTGTTTTGTCTCCATGAAAAATACCAATGCATACACCATCACATACAAGTAACGTCACGATTGTTCACAAGTATTCGCGTAAACGAGGTGTACATACAATGTGTCGGTGTACAAACATCATGGAAAACAGATTCATGTTCTCAAGTATCATCATGCGACGACTCTGTACATTCAATGTGGGCATAGATGACACACGACATGATAAAATGGACAGTGCATTATGCATACCGATACATTCTCAGTCAAATATGCGAACCGTGTACTATCACGCATCCCGATTTTCGCTGAATATCCACAACACCAACAAATCTGTACATTTCTTTTCCCTCGACCTCGACGATAGAGTTGTCATCCCAATGTACCAATCGAGTGTATGGTTCATCAGGTGTAAAATCCAAATCAAATGTCACCAAGGTATCGTTTTTCATTTTCAATATTTCCACCGCTGCATCTTGTCTGTGTCGTAAAACAACGGTGTGGGGCCAGAGGAATCTATGGACAGTTACGCGTAGTCCCATATTTACTCGTGGGTATACTCAGGTAACGACAACGCTTTCTCAGTGGTCTGCGTGGGTGAACCGTTTCAATACGTAGCTGGATCAACTAGACCAAAAGTTTCCAACCGTGATTTATGTTGACCTGTCGAGTTACGAGATAGCACCCTCTTGCGGTGTGATTAACACGAAATAAGCCTTCAACTCACAGAGACACACCTTGGAGTACATTATCTAATCGTAATCGAACTCGAGATTCACACACACACACAGAGTCCCTGTTTACGATTTCAATCCGGAGTCACTGTTCACGATGTTTATCTGTAGTCGTTATGTGGGAGTAGCGACATCTGACATATTCATCGCGTGAAAGATTGATAGCGATGGTGATCGCCAAATACATAAAATCAGGTGAAACACTGCGGTCTCAGCAAAAAAGTTTGCAGGTTAGGACGACCAATACGTGGAGGGATTGAGCGAGTTACGCAACCCGATTATGTCGAAGTCTGGATCACGATACAAGTCTACTTGAAAATCCGGACAATCTTGCAAAATCAAGGTGTGAACCCGTGAAAGGGTTGTACTCGTGTGAGATTCATTTTTCACAAGTTGGGTTGAGGCGGTTCATACTAAGACCATGTTACGTCCAAATATGGCTGCTTGCCTGTCTCCAAGTCATCTATGCCCACATTGAATGTACAGAGTCGTCGCATGATGATACTTGAGAACATGAATCTGTTTTCCATGATGTTTGTACACCGACACATTGTATGTACACCTCGTTTACGCGAATACTTGTGAACAATCGTGACGTTACTTGTATGTGATGGTGTATGCATTGGTATTTTTCATGGAGACAAAACACGGTCTGTAACATGTTTACTTGAATATTGGTCTTTGGTTCATGAGTGAATATCCGGATCAGGCCCCCACACACTTTCTCATATTAGTGATCCGGTTTCAGCTGACTGGAGCGACATGTATTGATCAGTAAAGACCCAATATAGTAAACAGACCCGAGGAAACTCACAAGTAACCCGGAGTTGTTAGCGCGATGGGGAACATAAATTCACCCGTTTTCCGAACACCACTATCCGTTTATCAACCAGTTACCAAAGTCGAGGAGGTGTTTTATTCAGACATTTTGACTCTGGAAAATCCAAAGCACGAACCCAGACATCACGGACATATCGGAAACCCCTTTATTCACCAATTCCGAAAACATACATGTCGATGTACAACAGCACATTGTTATTGTATGTGAGTAACCAATGATTTTGATGGGATGCATCAGAGCAAGTGAATATTTGATTGGACAAATGTATCGGAGTCGTTGTTGGTGTGTATTTTGTCACTGTCCGTTGTAACAATATACAAAAATATCAAATTGTCCGGTGTGGTTGTCAGTTTTCAAAACGAAAATGATATTGTTACCCAGGTGAAAGATAGATTTCCAAGTGAAAACGGTATTGGTACTCAGGCAAATGATAGTTTTCCAGACAAAAAGGGTTTGTTACCCAGGAGAAAATGATTAGTTACTGTAGGTTAAAGTATTTTTCCAAGTGAAAATGTATTGTTACACTGGGTAAACGCCGGATCTCCAAAGGAAAATGATATTTTTACTCGGGTAAACGACGGACCACCAAGTGAAAATGGTTTGTTGCCCAGAGAAAAAATATATTTCCAAGCGAAAAACGTTTGTTAACCAGAGAAAAAATATATTTCCAAGTGAAAAAGGTTTGTTACTCCAGGAAACGGCAGGCCTCCGGGTGAAAATGGTAATTTTACATAGGTAAACGTCGCGGGTTCAGTGTCGTTGGTGTTGTTAAACGTTATCGCTTGACGTTGGTATACTATTACGAGTGTGAAAAGGCTATGCATGTCTTGTGCGGGGTATCGCGACAGTGAACATATTTTTGGTGTGACGACACAAGATCGTTGTTTACATGTTAATGCATTTCGATTACCGAGTAGCTGTACAACAGAGAGGAGTCTACAGTTAGTTCGTGTTGTATGTCCCGACGAAAACCACAAGACCACATGTAAATCTATTAGCACAACTCGATGATGTTGATATAGTGTTACTTGAATTAATTATTACCTATTTACACAACATAAAAAATAAAAATTCATGTCGTAGTAAGTAAGTTTCTCGAACTCGTGCTTGATGAAAACGAATGGTGACAAGTATGCGTTTGTGTTTGGGTGAAAAGAATTATTTAGAGTAGTGACAGTTTGTGACCAACGAATGCAAATCGATCATGATATTACAATATACGCTTTCATCAACATAACGACTTGGTGTAGAAATACGTTCACGTTTTTTGAATAACGGGATTCTCGAGACTTGTTACTTGTATGATGTACCGTTGGTGTGCAAACTATAACGACCATTTTGTATGATAGTATGATTTAGTTGTGAGGACAACCATATGATGACTCACCACTTTTCGTTAGTAAAGTAGATTGATTTGTGTGTAAGATGTAAGCACCGTAACTAGAAACATATGCACTCTGTTGTTGGAGTAGCTGATTTATTGCTATGACATGGACATATCCTGAAGCCTTGGTTTGTTGTCTTACGAAAGATGACGCGACCTCGGTGTCGTAAATTGTGGTAACTAAACTCGTATGGATACCACAATTGTGCTGGACTTACACATGGTATTCGTATACTGTGCACATATACAAACTTTTGTGTAAACAACTCTGATGTTTCTGTTAGTACTAGTTCTGTGTTGAACTATTTGATTATTAAGATACATGAACAATGACTCAGACAATAAAGTTCTTGTGACGTCGAACCAGTTTGAAAGCGTCACCAATGATTGTACAGGTTCGTAGCATGAGCGAATATTTTCGTGTGTCATGAATATCTTTCTTATACACGTAGTATGAAATGAGATAATAATTAGTGTCCTACAAAAGTAAAACATGTTGTGTTTGATTGCATACTTTTCATCGTTGTTCGTTGTGGTTTTGAAAGATGGACGAGGTTACATTTACATATAGTAAGCGGAGAAACTCAAGTAATATGAGTGTCAATATGAGTGCTATATTATTTTTCGCGATATGCAACCAATCTTCTAAGCATAACTTGTCAAAAATTTATCATGTCGTAGAAAAGTAGTCGGTTGTTACGAATTCGAAACAAATGTACTTCGATTATCACGACAAAGGGAATTGAGATCAACGCAGTATTTCGGGAGTGAATGTGTATCGTTTGGTATGTTCCGCAATCACTAGACAAAAATATCAAACTATGCATACAGCTCGGTTAGGTAAACAATGCAGTTACAAATCGGATGTAAGCTTGATTTACAGATTACAGTCTGATGATGTAAAGCTGAACCACTCCAGTGTGTTTATTGCAAAGTATTTGACACAAACAAAACGTTGAATGAAGACTTCGGTTTCATTACCAAGCTAGTGAAAATTGTTTTCAATTGGCTGGATATGATTTACCTTTAGAAAAACGATATAGACCGATTAAGCGACGCTGTTTCATATCCATCGAGTGAGTGAAATTTCCTTATGGTTTGATTTAGCGAGTTAATTACCGGCGATTTAATCACATACAAGTAAGATCTTTTACGGGATGAGTATTGTGTCAACATATACTTTGACGAATGACAATAGGAAGATTTCCGATTTCTTTGGTCGTGAGCGTTCTACAAATATTTCCGGCATACATTTAGCAAGCAACCTACAATATTCTTTTGTTATGGTAATGACTTTCGCAAGTTTGGTTTTATGATTACAATTACTTATTCAAATGATAATTTATGATCACTACTTTGAGCAATACAAACACATTTTGTAGATTTCAGTGTAGCGCCTATTGCGATTTTGTTAATGCTATGAGTTTTGTGTATTACTCAAGTCTAGTAGAATAGGATGCGTCCAGTAAAGATATTCCAAATTGCTTCTGTGTTGATCAAAGTCTTGAAGTGTAAATCTGTAGACTTCACAACGTCTTAGAGAGTGCGAACGGAATTATGTATTGATCGCACGCTTCAAACGGTACTCGATACCCAAAGTGATATTTTCACACTCTGTAAGTTGTGTATGTTTCAATGTACTATCACAAATCCCGACAATAAATCGTATCAATTGCTGGATTCAATAGTAACGATATTGTGATATACTGACTCTACACTTAGTCGTTTCAATTACCCGTTGCGAATTTGACCAATAAAGCATTTTGCATCGGGTGTTCAATGTTTGAATAACGAAATTGTTGTGTCATCTTTAGTCTTGGTTACTGGAAACAACTACATTTGTAAAAATATTTTCTGATATCCGTAATACGCAGAGTGATTTGTACCAACACGGAATATCTTTCAAATCAAGAACATTTCAGACAAGTATAGTTTTACAAATCAATATGTTAATAACCACGGTAGTGAAAAGTTTGTTGCTGTCATAATAACCTTTACCACAACACCGGGTCTAATTAACGCGAATAATTTAATAATCAAGTCATGATCAACTATTACATATGTCAAATCAATGTGTCAATCCTTATGTTTACAGCATGATAACTTTCGATGTAACACCGGCGTTTGATCGTATAAGAAATGAATTCTTAACTACGTTGCTCGACCTTTCAAATCTCATATACTCAAACATATTATGTTAAGCTCAAGTCCCCTGTACCGAAGAGTAATTACTTTTGTCTTACAAAATATACCGAGTAGTAATTAGTTTGTCTTGCAGAATAAAAATGATGCGTCGTAGGGATATGAGTAAAACCGAACTTGTTATGGATTTTAGGTTTTAGTGATTACTCGCGTAGTCTTGTCTACTTTTCATAAGGATATTGTTGAGTTGGTCGGGTAACGGATTTACTTGACAATGTTTTCCTGATTGACTGAGTATGGCAAAATGTTAAAATGTCGAGCCCTAATACTTTATCCGTATACCCAATTATAACAAAACATAACCCGCATTCAAATAATACGTAAGCTACAACTGGATTTAAAACTCGATGCTATTTTGTGGTTAACTCTATTCAGTGGTCATGTTTGTGTAGATTTCAGGAATGATCATGACGAGTTGGCCGGGTAAATTAGTGGTAGTAACTATGACCGTACAGAGTTGCTGACGTTCAAATATCTTTTACGCTGTAATATACGGATTTAATTGTGATAAATTATTAGTCAGTTATTGTTCAGACATTCAAATCTCGTATACTCAAAATATAATATGTTCAAGTCGAATCGTATATGCAGCGATTAGTAAATACTTTGTCTTCAGAATAGTAACAACCTTTACAATTGAATAAAAAAGACCGATCATACGAATACAACCAGGATGAATTAATTCAAGTTTGTGAATTGTAGTGGTATAATCAAGTAAGTGAAAACTATATTTTTAACACCGGTTGATATTATGAATAATTCTTTTGAGTATGGTAAGATGTTAAAATGTCTCTTTGACAAACGGAAAGCCGGATCGTGAATAGAGTTGTAAGGTTTCATTACTTGTTTCAAATCAATATGTGTATAATCTCTAAATATGACCGGGTTGAAATTTGGTAGTCTTGTTTGTCAATCCTATTTCAATTCACACTACGCCAAAGTCCAAATATTTCATTTTGGATTATCTGGATTTACCTATAGAACCCGAATGGATCCCGACCATGCTATAACTAGATCGCTATGTCTGATGCATTATCCTGTCAGCGACGTAGGGTTTTACAATTATTTCACACCTTTTCGAATAAGCCTCAACTTCACAGAGGATTAGGGTTGGATCAGAAATAAGTGAGAATTTGTCGGTATTCGAATCACCGTCTGCGACGGTTCTGTTATTCGTTACTTATTAAATGTTACCAGTGAAATCCAGTTCCGTGACATACTGATTATCAAAATATTACATTGTGGCGATTGGAATGTATGTAACAACAAGTTGCGAGGGATGGCTATGTCTTAGGTGTTATCTCGTGAGCGATCGTGGGATTTGCAACCTATTTCACACCTTTTTGAAGTGTTAGTTTGTGAACGCGGCTATTGTTGGTATCACCGTCTACGCCAGTTATGTGACAAACTTATTACCAAAATATTACATTGTCAACGATCGGCATGTATGTAACAGCGAGTCGCGAGCGATGGTTATGTCTTAGGTATTATCTTGTGAGCGATCGCGGGATTTTACCAATATTTCGCACCTTTTTGGAGTGTTAGTTTGTGAACGCGGTTATTGTTGGTATTCGAATCGCCGTCTACGCCGGCTCTGTGGTAAACTAATTACCAAGCGACTGATTCCTAGATTTAGCAAACTATTTCACACCCTTTTTGGTGAAAGTACGACATGCCGCCCGCAGTCTATAACCGAAAGTACGAATCACCGCCGTGTCCATAAGAATAACGATATATTGAAGTCACATTCACCGTAAACGTTGGGATTAACTCGAATCGGTCATATATAATAATTTGGGATATACACATTAACTAAGAGTCAATCACGTGACTATTTACTTGATACATATTCAACACCAGTCGAGAGATGTCTATACCCGAAAGTACGATATGCCGACGCACCCATAAGAACACATTGGGAATCACCACCACTGCCTATACGCGAAATACGACATGTGAAAGTACGACGTGCGACAGATGCCTATACCTAAAAGTACGATGTGCCAACACGAGTTTTCAATACGATATGCGACAGATGCCTATACCTGAAAGTACGATGTGCGAGCGCACCCATAAGAACGCATTACGATGTGCGACCGAGAGGGGGGTCCAAAAGTACGATGTGCCACCACGAGTTTTCCATACGATGTGCGACCGCACCATAAGAGCCCCTGCCAGGTCACGAGCGATCATACTAACTACTCCCGGCTAGGCATTCGCAAAGCGAAAACACAGAAGAGAATTCGATTTTCGCAGAGACTTCGCTATATATGGGCATTTACAAGCGAAAGGACAAGAAGTATACGATTTTCGCTGTGATTTCGGTTTATATAGATAGGTGTGCGTCTATAAATGGTGAAGAATTGTTATTGAACAGAATTTTAGGTGGGGCAATGCCCCAGTTGCCCTATAGGACGAGCCGCCACTGGTACAAAGCTACCATGGCGGACGTCATTTTAGTAGGGATGGTGTGAACCTCTGAAAGGTTCAGGTTCGTGTGAACGCGAACCTTTTTGAAAGGTTCTGTGTGAACGCGAACGCGAACCTCATGACGTCACATGACGTCATTTTCCTAATTCTAACCCTACATTTCAGTGAAGTGATAGCCTATATTAATGTACACGATACCTAGCGACGACTCTGGCCACATGATGCCACAATGCTGAAGTACATATTGACGATCTAAACGTCACCAAATGTATCAACTGGGACAATCAAATGATATAATAATACTCCATAAAATCACTACCTTCCGTCGCTTTGCCAACAATTTCGACAAGTACTTGCAAGGGAATATATGCTTACGTCTAGGCCAGACCGGACAATGTATTCGACGTCTGAGTATTGCTATACGTTGATATTGAGCAGAGTGTAAAACGGATTTCTATACTTGCTACCGATAATACCCCATTAACAAGTTTTACAGCAGTAGCCAACACCCCAATCGCACGGATTTAGTTTTTATGATACAATAATAGACATTTAAGATTGACCCAGTACGCCTGCTATACTTTTTACATCAGACAACGATATCAATCTCATTGATTGGTTGAATAAGCATCATTTCGCTGACTACCTTAATACCTAGTGTATTTCACTCTTGATGATGTGTGATTGCGGGTAACGCTCACAGCAGAGAGTAACTAAATATTCCCAAACGGAAATGCTTGATATTTCGAGTAAACTTCTGTAACAAAGTAAGTAAAATTTTTTAGATTGCCAATATGCATGCTCTGCTCATTTAGTGTTGATTTTTTTTATGCTGCCAGCGCCATTCATAGAGTGACCCAGAGTTGAAATGCAATGCAATGCAATGAGAGATGCAATGCAATGAAGTGAAAATTGTAATATATGAAAAAGGTTCACAGTGCAGAACCTACCGAGGTTCGTTTGTGAACGTGAACCTTTAAATTTCCGAGGTTCACACACAGAACGCGAACGTGAACCTCACGTTCACACCATCCCTACATTTTAGCATTGAACAGCAGTACCAGGTTCCTGCTGTTTGGTCTACGACAGAATAAGCCCAAGCTGTTTGAGAGGCAGCATTTATTGCGTAGTGTAAAAAGGCGCAGTGCAGTCGACACATTGGTTAAAAAGTAGTAGGCTAAAGCTACTTATCATTGACAAATTTTTCTATATTATATTGCACTTGCGCATATAGTTTTAGCTACTAATAAGGCTAAATCTGATAAGTTGAAATGAGCAGGCGTAAAAACGTTTTTCGTGACGATCATGAGAGAGAAATCAAACTTATCAAACGAAGCTTGAAGGGCGAGTGTTTCGCACATTGCGATATCTGCAATTGTAACATTAACCTGGAGCTGGAGGACATAGGAAAGACCGCGGAAGGAAAGAGTGTCATAATGATTAATTTGAACTAGTCGATGAATAATTTCCCACAAGTCGAACAGCATCAACGACCACAGACGACAAGGCAGCTGCTGCAGAGGGTACCTGGGCATTCAATACTGTCAAACACAAGCAATCATTCCTCACCAAGGATTGCGCATCGCAATTGTTCAAGCAATATTCCCCGATTCTCTCATCGCAAATAAGCTTTCTTCGGCCAGGACCAATACTACAAGCAATGTTCCCTCTGATTTTTGACGACCCTTGGACAACAGTGCGTAATGAATGAAAAAAAAAGGTCATCACTTCGAATTTTTTGTGCGCAACTTAGATTTTCTATGCGCGGAGACCGTGTTATCATTGCGCAAGCTGCGCACGCAATGGGAACATTGACAACAAGCATTGTTACTGGAGTACTTTCTCCATAGGCTCAAAATTGATTTTTTTCTGAACTTGGTGTAGGTCTTTTTTTAATCTTGGTTGACGCCTCTAATCACAACGAGGCGAAGAAGTTTGGTTTATCACCCTATGGGGGGGGGTAAGACCGACGTTTTTTTGGTGGGGCGGGGGCTGGCGAAGTGCTGTTGCGGCCCAGAGTAAAGGTAAACCTAGACCTAAGCTGTTGTGAGATCCATGAAGCACTTTCTAATAACAGGGAGTTGCTGGAGCAGATTGTTTCTGGCAAAAAGTATGGAATGTGATACGCCACGGCTCGTATAAATATAAAGTATGTTCAAAAACGCTTTTTCAGGGTAATCTAATTTTTCAACTGTCCTTATTTTTGGGTCCATGTCGATGGCAACCCTGGTTATAGCTTCTGATGCGAAAGATATTTGCCATTTAACTCTGCCCTTGTGTATTGACAACATGACTTGGCAGTTCTGACCACTTTAGAGCTGCTGGAAGCCTCTCTACCATTTAAAAGTGATTTATTCAAATCACCTTTAGAGTTGCTGGATGCCTCTCTACCATTTAAAAGTGATTTATTCAAATCACCTTTAGAGTTGCTGGATGCCTCTGTACGATTGACGGTGATTTATTCTTGTCACTAGTACAGATTTGCTTAACGCCTCTCTCCCATTTAAGGTGACTTGTTCTCGCTAGTAGGGTTGTTGAACGCCGCTTTACCATTCAAAGTGATTTTTCGAACGTCCGTGGGATCTAATACGAGGGACATTTCGTCATTTATCTTTGTCTCCAAGCATAAAAAATTAGGACTCTGGCATTAGTCGGGATGGAATCGCCCGTACGCCGTTAGACCACATTTCTCTGACCGAGTCGCTTATCTTGATGACTTCCATCGAACTATTCTTTGTTTCGAAATTGACTGGACGTGATATGCAGACTCAATGGACAGTCCTTTTCACTTTAAACCCCATTGTTCTCGGAAGATGTTGCACGACCACGCAGGAACGTTTTGATTCCGAATTTATGTGGTCAAAGATTAGATTGATGTATGTATCCCGAATAATGACTGGTCTGAACGTTAACTTGTTCATTCACTACATTGGTGCAATTATGTTGACTGGGTTCAGTCAAATGGGGGAGTGTTTGCGATTGCGCATGTTCTTTTCTATCCTTTATTTGAGGTCGTTTTTAGAGGAATCAGTCTTCCAATTGTCCTTATTTGTATTCCATGTTTCTACTAATTGTATTTGTACGATTTTAGTGATTTGATTGTTTGATTACTGTTTTAAATTGTCTTTTTTCGCCAGTATAAATTGCCCTCGCTATCGTTGTCTCGTCCTACTTTCCATCAGCAACGGACGAGCAAGCACTATTGCGAATCTCGCTTGCATTAGCATTTTTGTACTTCTAACAACGGAATCTCAAGTCTACATTATTCTTCGACCGCTTTGGTTGGATTAAATAGAATACAAGACTGCTACGCAAGGTTTGCCTAGTCCACGTAAATCGGCACTCATTAGATCGGAGTGTCGCGTCGAAACACAGGTATTGCAAGTCTCGAAATTCTAAAAAGTGTGCTCTTTTCAGGTTTCCAAAATATGGTAACCCTACGAATATGCCTCGCTTCGATATATTTATAACAAGCTGGCACCGTATCCTGTGACCAAATCCCTTTTTGCGTTTAATTCTAGCGAATGAACAACGTAATTCGCCTTTAGCCCGTCTACTTCGCCTTGTTGAGCATAATCAGTCTACCATTACGACGCTAGAATGTAATTTCGCAATAAGGGTCCAAACAAAATCAGGGTCTGAAGAGTGAATATGCTAAATCACCGACGCTCCAAACTAGCTTCCAAATGCACGACAGGACTTGGATCGTTGATTTGAATTATGACATAATACTGGTGAAAAGAATTCTCAGAACCTAACACAGGATTGTATTGCAGCGGCAAGGCTTTCCTCATTGTGTTCTAGTTTCGACGTGTTCCTATTTAAATGGGGGCTGAGGTACGATTGGTGCGCTCACTTTACACCAGATACTCCTGATGTCGGGTACCTTTTACGTCAAAAGCGCCATATTGGTCCTATTTTTTAAATGGTAGTTGAGAGCCATACAACGATGTCGACCAACTGCCACGTCCCCAGATCGAAGTTCACTACATGGGGTCGTTATGTTATGTTATAACAGCCGCATTATTGAAGCCAGTAGTCGCACATCATTAGAGTCTGATGAGGAATGAGAAGCGGTCGATGAGCGACACTAAACCTTAGATACAGGGGTCAGGAGCAATGATCCCTCTAAGATGCGCGCGTGCGCAAATGCGCAGTGCCGACACGGTCTCTGCGCACAAAAAATCCGAAGTTATGACCTTTTTTGTCGTCGTTACGCTCCGTTCTCGAAGGGTCTGCGCAGTGAGTTGTTGAGTGTGCTCACACTCGTCAAAATTATAGGGAGCATTAGTCGGGCCTTTTGCAAGCTACCTAATTGTATTACCGTGAGAATTTATCAGAGAGTCATATCATCAACATAGCCATATATGGGTCGCCAGTCATTGTTTACTATCCCTGCAATACGCTATATGGTGGGAATCATCGAAAGACACGACATTCGTTTACAGTGTATGCTACCTTTTTGGCGGCCTTTTCTGCCCTTTCTAGTGCATTCTCGTATTCTCTTCCGTACAGGAATTCATAGGCATCATCATCTTTTGGCAGCACACCTGGCCCATAGACCACATCATTCTGCATTATGATCTCTTGCGAAGTGTTGCAGAAAAATTGGACAAACAGACTTGCGATACATAGGCAAATCACTAGGAGAAGCCATCGATATTCTTTCATAGTATTCGATATAGTATATCTGCGAAAATCATAGTGTTAGCGAATCCGTATTTGCCATTAGTCTGGCAACGTTTAAGCTCTAGGCGCTGCATACAACATTTCATTCCATTCCGGCGCCGCACTACAGTAAACTGAATATTCTAAGACAAAGCAAAATCTTTTGTATGTTTGTATAGTGATAGTGGACATGGAGTGCACTTAAAATACATCAAATACGGACTAGATCAGTGCTTTACAACCTGTGTGACGGTTCGCACTTGTGCGAATGAAAGAAATTGCATTGCGAATGACGAGGGTCGTGCAAATGGTGCGAATGAAAATCTCGGATGAGTGTGACTGACGAAGGTGGTGCGAATGGTGAGTGCGAATGACATCGTGAATAATAATTGGTAATTTTTCTGACCTGGAATAATTCAAATAAATTCAACAGGAAATTCAAGGGCATTGTAACTTTTGTTGTTGCGACGCAACTGTAAAAACTTGTTTACCTTACGACGAATCACAAGCCGTAAGGAATTATTATTTCGCACTATAATTATTACGTAACCAATAGCATTCTTTGGAAGCATGTGTAGCGGCAGACCCAGTATATCAGCCCGTCTGAGCCTTTGACAGGCTGGTAAAATGACGTCAAATTGACTTTCTGATTTATTTCGTAATAACTGTTCGATAAGTGGGAGGCACGAGGATAGTAGTGAATGCCATCATTACAGATTCACATCTGCAAGCTACTGTAACGCAAATTTTGGCCCCTTCCAGGGTCATTAAAGTATGAACCGCAAAGGGTATAATTTTAGGTCGAAACAGTGCCAGAGCTATCTGTTAATATGTATGTAATATTTGTTGAATTTATTGCAGAAAATCCTGGAGTAGTTTTTTCAAATTTTAGGTCACTGTGTTTGGTACTATAGCCAATAAGCGAGACACGCAGAAAATATGGCTTTATCATGAGAATTCAAGATATTGATAAGATTTGTCCGACTGTTTTTTCTGTAAAACATGGTCGAAGACCGTTGGGATGAACTACTGTAGGTACTAGGAATGTGTAACGAGCGAGTTCAGGTCTATGAGACTCATCCATTTCGATGCCAACCCCTTTTTCGTCGGCTCAAATGAAGACGTAAAGTTTTGGCCAACAAACTGCTGATAAAATGCGGTGCCAAAACATAAGCGTCGACAAAACCTTGGTCAGAAAATGACCGATGCTGGATAGCCAAATCATTCGATATGGATATGCTCCGTTGTCGGGACGGAATAGTCCCGTTCTTGCAATCTGAGTAGACCGTAGAACAACTGCGACACGCAGAGGAATTTAATTCACCTTAATTTGAAATCGCGTGCGCCAAACATATGTTGTAAACCTGTGTTGAATAGAATTGTAGGGTGCGCGTTCTGTATGTCATACATATCCGTAAAATCGTAGCGCAAACTGTAGTATTCAAATGAATTCCTTTTAAAGGGTGAGGCTCGGGGCGCGAGATGCCACAAAAACTCAGATTTCGGTGGTGGTCTAAAAATAAAAAGCTGCTTTAACGGTAATAAACTGTAATGAATTCTCAAGTTAGCTTGAGCTAAAGAACAGAACAGTAACAGTATCGTGAGTTAGTTGCTCTTCCCACATACTCGCAAGACAGAAAATGGGAAATCGAAAAAAAGATGATGTTTGAGCAACCTATCATAAGGTAGCAAGCTCTAATGCGCCTACTCTCATTGATCGTTTGGACCTTATTTTCCAAAGGCAAAAGCCTCAACACAAACAAGTGGGTTTTTCACACTTTCGACATACTGGAGCCTCCAAGACCCTATTTCAGCTCTCAAAATCGCTTTCTTCCACCAAGCATTTTTCATTCGGTAAAATACGTTGTATTTTGGATAGGAGTGCAGAACAGATTTCAAGACCTGGCCATCCAAGCACTAGTAGACGGTCATGTAGAAAACCCGACAATTGGTTTGGCCGAGAAGGGTTTTAGTGAAATAGTTGAAGTCAAAACGAGCGAAAATAGTAGCCTTTTTAATGAGACACTTGATAGCTTAATATACATAGTAGCCAATTTGTTGCACATCTGAACAAATAAATGTTTTATTTTCAGCTCCTGTTGTATAACAATTTTCCGTTAGTTTGTGCGACTGAAATTTAATTTACAAAAAAAGTGCGAATGAAGCTCAAAAAGGTTGAAAATCTCTGATATACAGTATAGGTATGGTGCGAGCCCAAGAAAGCTTCAGGTTCGTGTGGACGCGAACGTGAAACTTGTGACGTCATGTGATATCATATTGGTAATTCCAACCCTTATATATATATCAGTGAACCGATATATAAATGTACGTACACGATACCTAGCGACGACTCAGGCCACATATTGCCACAATACTCAAGTACATGCTGACTTTTTAAAAGTCAAAAAATTTATCAACTAAGGCAATCAAAAGCTATAATAATCCTATGAAATCAATGTCTTCCGGCGCTTTGCCGACAATTTCGAAGAGGATTTGCAAGGGAATACAAGCTTACGCCTTAACGTTCGAGGCCAGACCGGACAATGTGCTCGGCGTCTGACTATTGCGACATTGATATTGAGCAGATTGTAAAACTGGTTTTGATACCGATATTATCCAATAAAGAAGTTATACAGTAGCCAACACCAACACCCTAATCACGCAGCTTTGTTTTTATGATGCTATAAACATATCAAATAAAGATGGATCCCGCACGCTTGCTGGTTTTTTTCACATTAGACAACAACGCCAAAGATGCGGAAAATGGTAGAAAAAGGTCAACAGTGGATAACCTACCAAGGTGCGTTTGTGCACGCGAGCCTGTAACTTTCTGAGGTTCACACACAGAACGCGAACTTGAACCTCACCTTCACAACATCCCTACTTTACAGTATACCACGCGATGCTGACAGGAATGGGAATATTACATCTCTCGTTGTACACGCAGAAATCACGTACATGCTGTTAGATTCAGCCATGTGACAACAGACGACGCTGGTGGTGTTTATTTCCGACTGTACCGTCTAAAAACGATCTTTTGTCTAAAGATAATCACAGTTTTCAAAGGGAAGTAAATACACAGAATATCACAGAAACGGCGTGGTTGTTTATATACTCAATTCGGACCGCGGATGCATATCCATGAAACAATGGTCTACCAGCATTGTTTCCTGCATAGCGGTAGACCAATCAGAAACACTACATTCTATGACTATTTAGGAATGTGTGACCAGAACTGATTTCTGCCTTGTTCTATGACATATATCCAAGGTAACTAAATGAGCCGATTGTATATGCTTGTCGTTCTGATTCTATTCCCATAGTGTATGAGTGGGTCAACGAGGACGTAACAAGCCACACGGCAGGTCTATATCCAGATCAAGCTAATACCGATGCCGATACGAATGAATCAAACGTCACGAAGAGGGAGATAGTAGCCTGACCCAGAAACCAAAAATGTATATGTCCTCTCTGAATCAGTGCGCAAATCTCATTATTATCCACTCATATTTTGTTGGAATTTAAGACGTAACATTTCGCACGCATCCAGTACACCGAGTGGGCTTACATCAAATAAAGATCGACGGCATTCCACGACGTGATTCGGTACGTAAACAATCGCTAAATCGTTTCCCAAGAGGCACGTGATTTATTGAATATTCCTATTCAGGAAATTAAACGGTGCATAATCTATTCAGCAGTTTAGCCACTACCCACATACACTATATATTATACAGGATGCGCGACTGTCAACATGCGACATGTGGTGCAAAGCAAAATATAATATCAATCCAGTATTTGAAGATATCGCCCACATCAGGTATTATAATAATAGTCCTCAGCGCGGATTTTCAATACCAGGTGTTATCGATGAAATTAGTGATGGTGTGAACCTCTGAAAGGTTCAGGTTCGTGTGAACGCAAACCCTTTTGAAAGGTTCTGTGTGAACGCGAGCCTGAACCTCATGACGTCACGTGACGTCATATTCCTAATTCCAACCCTACATTTCATTGAAGTGATAGCACTAAATGATAACGTACACCACGCGTCACAAACGTTAACGGGAATTTATAGGCTAGTCACTCTCATTAAGCAATTTGTCAGAATTATGAATGATAGTCGGTTGCGCCGATTCTAAGAACAGGGGGAAATTTGAATCCGTGAGCAGCGATCTACCTGTATATTTGCTGACTCTACTTTTCGTACTGCAAGATAGACAAGGTACACAGCTTCATAGCCATATGTTGCCTTCAAATACGCTTTAGCAAATAGCTTACTGTGCTACTGTGCAAAACTTGCCTTCTTAGCGTTCTTTTCTGAGTACGACATCAACATAATTTACTGATGTCTCAGAGATTTTATTGATTCGGTTACTTTATTGAGCTGCTAATCATTTGATAAATTGTGCCTATAACTAGTAGGATGTCCGGAGAAGGTGGCGTTTCATATTGCGGCAACGGATCCATTATAAGACAAATCATATATTTCGCATTACCTCCACACGCCAAAACAGAAATACTTTTTCAGTCGTATCTTTTTTGAATGCAAAGCAATCATCTTCAACTTTTCGCTGCTTGGATTGCTTTGAACAACTTACTATGAATGAGTTGTGACTGAAGGTATGAAAGACTAATAACTAACTGCATATCTATAGAGGACGAATCTACCAAACCCACGCACGAAACAGATGTTTCAAGTACACAACTGAAGTTAATGATATTACAGGAGTTGCCAGCATAAAATCACACATTTAGGCTAATTAAAATTAAGATGTTTAGCAACCGAAACCTTTCAAAATACGTGGGTCAAAATGTCATTGTAGGAATGTGATGATTACTGAAGACACTTGCTGTCAGGTGCTTGTTACTGCATTGGTTTACTTCGCTGTGTGGATTCTGTTCATTACCTCAGTTGAGTATATCTGTACTTGTTTGCTTATAGTTGATTGTATAGCCTAATTTTCGTTCATATAATCCTAGAAATCGATCGAGCAGATTTGTACATGCTTTCCTCGAAAGGTCACTACAACTTTTTCAGATACTATTGACACCATCTACTGTAGAATGACTTTCTTTCAAGAGGAGTACAGTGTCGGCATAAACATTTTTACATTCAGTTGTCTATATTACTACAGACGTACATAAGGCCGAAGGTGTACGATATGCCTAATTGCCGGCCTGCATTCATCTGGAATTAGATTGCTCATTCTCGGACATGAATAATTAACCCTCGAAAAACTCATGCGGATGGCGGACCCTCTTGAACAACAACTTTCTCGTCCTATGAAATAAAGTCTGATACTGCTAACATGGTCTCACCAAACAAGGAAGTGATCTGCACTCATTGGATCATTCTGACTGACTGACTGAAATATTTCACTCGGGGATCTGGATTGTTTGTGGAGGGAGGAAATAAATATGATGCGACGCTAGTATGCGAAGCAAGCATTGTCCTGCACGAAAAAGCGAATGATTAAGATGCGCGGACGACGGCGCCATCGTTCCAAGTCTTTGGACGATTTTGCTATACTGGTAAGCTGGCATAAGTATACATGTAAATTCGGCGGAGTATGATTGATACATCATTTGGTCAATAATTTGAGGTAGATGATCATTTCCACTGTAACATATCGGTAAATATGGCTTGCACATTTTTAAGTAAGTTAGTAATTTCGGATCAATTTTTGACGCAAATTTAAGTTTAAGGGTTGGTGCCGAAATCATGGTTTAGTTAAGATTTGAAAACTATTAAAAGTATAAAACCCTTCGAAGCTAAATATATTGATAAATGTGACTTTATCTATCGCAAGATCAGTGGTTCTCAAACGTTATTAGACTCGCCCTCCTTTATGATAGTGATAATTTTCGCACCCCCTTTATCGTCATATTACAAAATACAATCAGAGTGCTAGCAATCCCAACGGATAGTTGTATGGCATGGAATGCTATGACTGTTGATGAGAGAATTCTCAAATATGAAACTAGGACTATAGACAGAGCAGTAACTACGTATTGGAGGTAAATCGCGAGTGGCGCCAAAATAGTTTCAGTTGACCGCAGCTTCGTGCCCCTTCAGATGCTTTCACTCTTTCTAGTTTGAGAACCACTCGCTAAAGAATGGTTCCCGATTGATTGACATTTTCAGCATTTTCGTAGCATAGTGAAATATTGGTCGGGGAAACAAATGCATCATCATTGGTGTGGTTGTTGCGGGGTATCAAATATTGACTTAATAAAACATTGAAAGGCGTATTTACGTAGGTAAACCTAAGCCGTCCGTATGATATGAAAGCCTTCGCTGAGCTACTGTTTGATTTTTCTGGGTAGACGAGATTTGAAACAGATTGGTCGATATTGGAAGTGAGTTTCCGAACATTGTGTACGGTCACCATTGCCAAGGACCACGGCAGTTGTTCCTATAACCTTTCGAGATTCACTGAATCCCACAGGCTAAACAGTGGCCTTCCAATTGGTTTGAAAAATATAATTCTTTGGGAACTTCTTAATGACTCATACTACATATCAGAATATACCTATTCCAAGAAACATCTCTCTTGATAGCACGATCAATTTGAGATTTACCTATTCTAACAAAGATCTCTCTTGATGGCACAATCAATTTGAGATTTAACCATTCTAAAAAACGCCGCTCTTCTTCGTGCCGAATCGAACCAAATAATTGCTATATATATCCGTCGCCTGCGATATCTGTCTCTCCACCGATCATAATTATTGGTCGACCATACCACCTGGAAATTTCAGAAGTTGCAAATTAGCGCCTACTACTACTCAGATTTACGAACATAACAGAACAGATAGATACACCGAAATTACAGTTCATACGAACCGAACTTATACATCCGCAAATGGTGATGGCCGCGTCTACAAAAACGGTCATCGGAGGTACTAATAGTTCTATCCGCTCAAAACGCACAGTGCACAATGTGGAAGACAAGACACAAGGCGATATAATCTGTAGGAGGATACAGAAAGAACCGACCACGGTCTCAAACCGGAACTACGAATCGTAATAGCGGTGACTAACATAGGTCGTTGGGGGTACCAATATTAATATCCGCTCAAGAACACAATGTAAAACGCGGTACTCAAGACGCAATGTAGACTTGTAATCAAGTCACAACGTTCCGAGTCACAAGTCAATCATAGTTTTGAAAATTTTGATCGATTAAAGTCTAGTCATTTCCAATTCACAGCCGAGTCAAGTCCGAGTCCAAGCGGGTCGACGAAGGCCTAGTCCAGTGTTTCTCAAACTTTGTTAGACATGAGTACCTTGATGAGAGTGAATAATGTCACCCCCTTCCTATTTCATGTTCAATTGTTCATAGCCTACATGATAAGGCTTCTACATGTCCATGGGAATTAAGTAAACTCTAAATTGTAACCATCGACTGTGACACCGCATTGTGCATTGGAATATAGATCATAAGGGAAACACATAATATTACACGTAAATATTACCTTCTGTTTCTTTCACTCAGTATACAATGTGCATGCTTCGTTTTTACATCGTCTATATAGGTCAGTTGGGTGTCTGATTTCGAAGACTACTCCAAGTCATTTCGACACCTTCCTGTCTTTCATTGTATCGCAGTCTTGTGGTGCATTGACATGATGAAATAGTTAACAATAAGTGTCTATTCGTCTGGTAAGGAACGAATAGACACTTCCTCAGGCTATTCGTCCTGCAGACCTGACATTCACCTTATATCAGGGGCGGGCAACATACGGCCCGCGTTCCGGATCCGGCCTGCGAAGGGAATTTGTCCGGCCACGGACTGTTTTTCGTCTTACATGATAATGTTGCCCGCGGCCCCATTCTGCTGAGATTCCGCACTACTTGCTTAATAGGTCAAATTTTAGTGACTGTATGTTATTATATACGTGTGTGCGCACTATGCGCAGCGTGCGAGAGTGGAGCTTACGCGTAAGTACGTCAAAGCGAGAAGACTTGCATTATCGGCATCTACGATGTACTCAACCCTAATATCGTTTGTGGTAATCGTGGTGTTTGTCGACTACACTGGTCATTAACACCAGGCTGATATTTCTTATTTTTTATTCCGTAACCCCTGACTTGTAGCTTGGCACACTTCTAGGCTTTTGTAAGACACCGCTTATGCCAGGGGTCGCCAACTCAAAACGAGCCGCAGGTCCCTTTTCAAATTTCGTATAGGACGCAGGCCACATGAATTCAATATCGAGATTAATTAGGCCACGCAGTTGAAGAACGACGCTATCTCGTCACCTGCTCAAACCTGATGTAAATTTGTAGTATCGGACTTATCGGGCGCCTTGAAATCTTAATTAAAGATTGCACGGTGTTTTGATTGATCAGAGAGAATCAGTCATGGCGGCGCCTGTATAGCAATGCTATTCTCAAATCCACATTGTCTTTCTCATTATCGACGAGAAATGACTTTTAGGCGACATTGCTGTCGGTAAAATGCATTCATTAACTACGATTTATTCCTTGCATATTTGGATAAATGGGTGAAAAATGTATCGATTCAGCAATCTGGCCTACTTGTTCGACATCATTCAAATACACAACGGGTTTATTTCAATATGAATACACTATTGACTATTCATTCGTATATTGAAGCTCTGTACCTCCAAGAAGCTCTTTGAATACAAAAGTGAAAAGTTTCCTCATTTTGTTCTTGTGTAATAAATTTAGGCTGGCTTGTGCGAATGAAATTTATTTCTCAAAATAAAGTGCGAATTGAGCTCAAAAAAGTTGAAAAGTTCTGGGCTAGAATAAAGTGTGCCGTTAAATTTATAAGACGCTTCTCCGCAACTCTCGCCAACAGCTCCAACGATTCTGACCCATTTGGAAACCACGTTATTTTGATCTGGCGGCTTGATACGGCCGGCCTTTGACACAAATTCTCTCTGCCCGCGATGGAGTGTGTGATGCTACTCTGAGGTAACGAATGAAAAAAGATTTCATTCGGCGACGATTCTTCCGTTGGTGTCCAAACGAAGATTCTTTTGCAGACAATCAGAATTATCTTTCTCCGCCCATAACTTAAGAGCGGACACTGACATTGGTCGCTTGGGTGACCCTGTAATAGGAAAATTTGTTTTGTGGAAGTCCCGATATGGAACTTTGTATGCATCGTCAAGGCGTATTCCGTGCAGAAAACGACATATTTGACAATTGTGATATCTTCTCTTATAATGCGGGTGGTGTCGCCTTTCGGTCCGCCATCTGGAAAACCATTGTTCTGGTGAATTGTATGTATATTTATCAGCTATAGTACCGCAGTCAATATTCGTATACAATTAAGCACCAAATCTCATATTCCATTATATGCGACGCAGTCAGGAATAAAACTCGAGTCGCAGCTCCGAGTTATCAGGCTCAAAGTATTGAAATTCATCAGGACCGAATCGAGTCAGCAAACGATCATTTTATATGTCCTTAATGGTTCATTTTCGCTTGAATAGTCGCAGAAAGGGCATTTAATAAGAGTGTTCGTATAGGGCCACTAATGAGGTAAATATAGCTTCACGATACATCCTCTAACGTTCGGTTTCGGCACTGGCCATACCATTGGTTCCCAACGTGAACGATAACGTCTCTCAGAGGGCGATTTTGAGATACAAGGTGGCGAGAAGGGCGAAAATTTTAAAATGATCGGTTAGATATATAAAATGCACGTGAAGACGATTTATTCTGCGTAGGACGCGACAAAGGGTAAACTCAATAGAAAGTAGACGCGGAAACCGGTTTTCCGAACACCTGTAACCTCGGAAATTTGGCCTATTTTTAGTAAATTCACCAGCGATCAGAGTTAGGTGAATAAATTCCCCGTTTATATAGTATACAGCCGTCACACGCACATCATGCACGGTATCAGGTCTCACATCATTTCAATAGTCAACCGGGTTAGATGAGAAAATATATCTTGCAATTGCGAAAGTATACTTATAGCCTCATACAACTGACTACCTGAAGCATTCGTCCATGACATTCACTTTTTCTAACTAATAAACCTGAGTTCTTTTCACAACCATTTATTTTCGACATCTCCTTGAGGTAGCCGTAGCATATCTTCTGAATGGCGGCGTCTACACCCGATTGAGTATCAATTTACGATATTATCTCCACATCTACGGGAGCAGCAATGCTGACTTCTTTGACCGCATCTATGCTCAAATTCAACTGGTATATGAGAGTGAAGTGGCTATAGTACTCCAAATCGAGGAAGTTGCCATACATGGGGTCAAGTAACGAATTACTGCGATGTCTTTGTACGACGATGTAGTGGTATTGATTTCAGAATGTTGTAGGGTTACCATATTTTGGAACCGGGAAAATAGGACACTTTTTCAAAATTTTAAAACTTAGAATACCGATGGAAAATACTGAAAAATAGTAAAGTTTTTCCACTTCGTAGTCGGTTGACTAAAAAAAGGACTACTTTTCAATCAGCTCCCGAAATACCCGTCGGAGCTTCACTTCGTTGCTGATTTACGGCATTTCAGTCGAATTTTGCTATGGATTTGACCAAAAAAAGAGGACAAAATCTCAAAAAGGAAGACATTTAGGCGTCCTCGGAAGACATTTTCAAAATCCCAAAAATAGAGGACAAATCCTCCCAAAGGAGGACGTATGGTCATTGGTAAGGTGGATTATTGTTATTTCAGCATCAGCGTGTTTTATAAATGTTTTCCATGTTCACGTTGTGCTCGTGAACATTTGACCACCGATGTTTGATAGGAAAAGGACGTAGGTTATCTTTGTCCTTGATGTTTCTCGCCCATTATACACCGACTCGTGGTAGACATACTCACGATCTGTGCATACTGCATAAAAGTGCATATGCATACCATGAGTTAATGATGTACAAATGCCGGTGAACAAAGAAGGTGTAGATATAGCCTTGTAAGGCTTTCTAAGTCTTGCACCACCCACCCATGCTATCCCAATAATGCATGAGCGCGAAGCAGGGAAGTCATTGATACCAGTGTTACTAATCAGGTGTTTGATCAAACCCGGTCGGGGATCGAACCCACGACCTGCCGACCAAGAAGCCGGACCTTCACCATTACGCTATCTTGTCGGTGCTAGATATGGATTATCACACCTTTATTCATTGAACCAAGATTTATGTCGTCCGTCGCAGTACCTTAGTAAAGTTAACCATACATTTGAATTCACGGGATTCGAATTTGGTGAAACGCAAATTACGGGCAGCGAACTTGCATATAATTGTTACTTATGTAAAAGTATATTTCACCTGAAATATTGCAGGTAAGCGGTTTCGTTGCGATCCAAGTAGTTCAAATGGTCAATCAGATGCTTCATAGATGGAAAGTCTTCCACGAAAATGAATCCGGTGGCGGGGATATGTGCTTCGTATACCTCTTCAGTAGAGCCCCATACAACCGGTACGACTCCGGCTTTTAAGGCACGGAAAAACTTCTCCGTCACGTAGTCTTTACAATGATAGGAATTCTCGAATGCGAAATAAAATTTGTATTGCGATGTGTATTCTATCATTTCATTTTTCATGTAGTCATTTCGAGAAACAGGTGCTTTCCCAAAGCATCGCCCGAATGCTTCCAGCTTCAAGCCCATTGTCAGCAATTTCTTTACATAAGCAAGTCTGACAACGGCCCCTTGAGTCAGATCACAATTTGAAATTGCGATCAACGCCAGATGCTTCTTATTCGCCAGTGGCTTCTCCAATTCGGTTCCAGTTTCAGCTACTGCATTTCCGTAAGTCAATTGAAAATCCGAGTCTCGTCTGTCGTTGGTACGATATCGAAGTGTTAATATTGGGATACCATATCATACAGAAGTCCAATGTCATGTAATGACTAGGGATGGTGTGAACCTCTGAAAGGTTCAGGTTCGTGTGAACGCGAACCTCTTTGAAAGGTTCTGTGTGAACAGGAACGTGAACCTCGTGACGTCACGTGACGTCATATTGCTAATCCCAACCCTATCTTTCAATGAAGTGATAGCGTATATTAATGTATACGATACCTAGCGAAGACCCGGGCCACATAATGTCACAATGCTGAAGTGCATATTGGCGTATCAACTGAGGCAATCAAATGATATAATACTTCCATAAAATCCATAAGCCAACAATTTCGATGAGTACTTGTCATGGAATATATGCTTATGCCTTAACAGTCTTGGCCAGACCGGACAATGTATTCAGCGTCTGAGTATTGCTACATTGATTTTGGGCAGAGTGTAAAACAGGGTTTCTATACTTGCTACCGATATAATCCCATTAATAAGTTATACAGCAGTAGCCAACACCCCAATCGCACGTTTTTTTTTATGATACAATAAAATTATCAAGTCAATATTGATTGGTTGAATAAGCATCATTCGCTGACTACATGTAGTGTATTTCGCTCATGACGTTGTGTGATCGCGAGTCCAGCTCTTAGCACAGAGTCGCTAAATATTCACAAACGGAAATCTGGGTATTTGGAGCAAATTTTTGTAACAGAGCAAGTAAAATTTTTGAGATTGTCAAGGTGCACATTCGTTTTGTGTTGATTGCTTCTGCTGCCAGCGGCATGCACAGAGTGCCCCGCAGTTGAAATGCAATAAATTTGCACTAAAGATGTCATAATGAAGTGAATATTGAAAGTATATATGAAAAAGGTTCACAGTGCAGAACCTATCAAGGTTCTGTTGTGAACGCGAACCTCTGAATTTCTGAGGTTCACACACAGAACGCGAACGTGAACCTCACGTTCACACCATCCCTAGTAATGACCATAATTGCAGATTATATTTCACGTTGCAAACTACAGGACAGATGATGAGTCGCAATTAATATATCTCTAATCTTTGAAGAGCTTCTTGGAGGTACAGAACTTCAATATACAATTAAATGGTATATTCATATTGAAATGAACCCGAATATTTTCGGCTGACACTCGTCAGGGGTAATCGTCAGCAACTAGTAGAGAATTGGAAAGAACATTGTATATCAACAATCGTATCACAAAATATGACGTCACCAGCATGAAATTTCGAATGAGAGAACGTTCAATGTACTATTTTTAGGTGATACACGAACTCCTTTTGTTGACAGAGTTTTGGTTGGTGTATTTTGATAAAAGTTGATTCCAAGGCACACAAATGGAATTGTGAACGACCTCGACCTACGATTCGAAATCGGTCGTCTCGATAATTATTCGCACAAATCGGATTATCCAACAGATGTTTGCCGATGGCAGAATTAATGGCCTTTGATCGATCAGCATCAATCTTAAGTGGATGAGTTAAGGGTGAGCTTTTCACATCGCGTGACGCACGTGTTCTGATAAATCTGGGGACATGTTGGTTTATGCGGTCCTGCAGACGTCTTGACGTTCTTCCCACGTAGCCACAATCACAGTGGCACCTATATTCGTACACTACATTACTTTGTTGAAGTGCAGGAAGCACGTCTTTGCGTGTTGAAGGGAGCAGTTGTGTTGTTGTAAAAATCACATTGGTTTTGACTGTATCGTAACATTTACCGACAGCAGAAATCAATTGTTTTTCAAAGCGGGTGGAAATGGGGCCAATCCAAGGTATATGGATATAAACATCTTTTATTGTTCGTGCGGTGGGCTCTGCTCGTTTTTCTGCGTTGAATTGCGTTAATTTCCTCTCCATGCCGCGGCTGATGACGTGTTCAGGGTTCAGGGACGAGTGTCAGCCGAAAATATTCGGGTTCATTTCAATATGAATATACTATTTAATTGTATATCTCTAATCATGAATCATGACCACATCTCATTGTAAATCAGGGCTGTGGAGTCGGTAAAGTGTGCTACCGACTCCAACTCCGACTCCGATTCCACACATTTTCAATATACCGACTCTGACTACACCAATCAAAGATAATCCGAGATTTATCAAGAAAAAACTAAAATTAAAATAACTCCGCTTCTACTAGTAGGAATTGAGTCAAACTTCTGCATTGTCTTTGAAGACGACTCAACAATTCCATGGGGTTGACAGAAACATTAGAATTTTTTTCAATTTTCCCTAATAAATTAAAATTTTCAATTGGATTTGCGGAGTCTTTTACTTGTTTGAATTTAAGCAAATTTGGTATGAAGCGTTTTTCAGGGTAAAGCTGACAATTTAATCAGTGAATGTCTGGAATCTGGAAAAGGAAGGTATTTTTGAACAACCCTACTCCACAGCCCGGTATTGTATCGCATCTTCCCCTATAGCTAATGTCTTCACATATAGACTATCATTCTCGAAGATGCATTTTTAAGCAAACAGCCTCCACAGTATCATGATCTCAATGTATTTTTTCATCGTTTTACTACGAAACCAAGTCTCTTAGAGGAGTTGCACTTATAACTGCACGGGTGTTTAAATCTTATTGCTTTATCACACTGTTTCCGCTTTGCCACGTAGAGACAATAATTCCCTCACTTATCGTAGGGAAATAATAGCTTCGAGATTGCATGTGCGCACACTCTAAGTTTTGAAGTGTTGCTCAACCCGGAAAATTGAACACGAAACGTGATCCAAAAATTGAACGCCTAAAAGTGTTGCGAAGTGTTTAAATTAAAGGTGTTTACCTAAAAAGTGTTCAGTCTCAAAGTGGCTGGTTGACTAGTCACCGGAACGCAGGGCTCAAAATAAAATCAGATTTTATTGATTCATTAATAAATGACGCTTATAATACCCAACCTGGGTTATTAAATACGTGCAAACATTCAAATTTCCAATAGCTGCTGTGACAGGGTTTCATAAATTCAAATCAGCAGTTGAAACCGTTTCCGGAATAGCCCATGAAATTACGAACATCACAAATGATTAAGAGCAAACTCACAACAAATATCATGCAACTCGCTCAATCATGAAAATGAATGCATTGGGATAGTGATAACAAAATATCATTTAGTATCTGAAACTCTCGTGACAGGGGCATGGACTCAAATTAATTGGTTAGGTCCGTTAGCGGAAAACATGATCAACAGCGGAAAATATGATCAACACAAATCATTACAACTTATATAAAACTAATCAAATTATGGTTTGTAAATTCCTGATTTTATTATAAACAAACAAACAATGAATGTATCAGTATCACTACCACTACCATGATAACCAACCATAAGTATTTTTTTACTCTTAATGAAATTGGGCCTGCTAACCAGGCATCAAAAATATTCTAGTGCTTGCATTACAAGTATTTATATCAGGTTAATGCCAATCACTTTTGTTTAAACAACAAAGAATTGTTTCTTTGAGTCCATACAAATTCTGCAGATTTATAGAAAAGATTTTGTTATTATTTACCAGTCTGCTGCAAAAAATGAAATCTGGAAGTCATTAGGGCATTGGTTCTCAAACATTTTTGGGCACACCCCACTTATGATAGCACAAAATTCCATACACCCCTTATCGTCGTATCATAAAATTAAAAAAAGCAACCAGAAATCCCAACGGATAGTTGGATGGCAGTGACGGAAATGGTTGTTGATGAGAGAATATTCAAATATTAAATTCTGACCATACACAGAGAAATAACTACAAGCTGCCATGTGCGAAAAAGATTTTAGTTGACTGCGGCTTCACGCCCCTTCAAATGCTTTCTCCTGTTTGAGAACCACTACTTAAAGGGTGTGACAATCCAATGCATAGCAGCTCAAAACGTCAACAATGTTTCTGAATACTCCATTTTCAATGAAGCATTTTTATATTCTTGCCATCAGCTGCAATCCAGGCTCGGTGAATCTCTGATTTGTGGCGTGTCATGGTGTTTGCTTCTTTTTACTGGTCGACTCCAAGTTGCGCTCCTTTAAAATGTGATTAAATTCCAAAGTTTTGAATATGTCAATGAAAATTCTAAATTTTATGCAGAAATAAATATAAATATTTCGGACATGTAGGTTACAGAAGCACAGGAAAGGTGCTCGGATACATGTGAAATCCAATCACTGAGCAGGACTAAAATTAGCCAAACGACTAATAAAATTATCTTTAATTAGGTCTGCGTTTTTTTAAAAATTCGGCCATTTTGACAGTTACATTGACATTCAGACGCACAGGCAACTGTGAGAATGCAGAACTGTAACTCAGAATGAAATTTATAGCAGAACGTTGCAAGTCTATGTAAATTTGTATGGTCCACAAAACAGAAAGATTACGGTACCTGTTTCAATGAGACATGCGCTCGGGTCTTGGATTATATTCGTTTGTCTCTCAATTTGGCTTGGAGAAGGAGACAGTTGACTTCATCAACCTCGTTTTGCTGAAAATATAATTGATTGCAAACAAGATCTGACAATAAATGTAGTAGAACCGTTGTTCCTATGGGTTCAGATTTCCATTATAATAATTGACATACGGTACGGTAGGCTTTACATATAACTTTGATTCTAAGATTTTATAGCTGCTTTGAATTGAGACGAGAAAATATATCAGACAAAGGACACATTGATTGTCTTTAGTACAAAAACTTTGTGACATCTTATCGAAGGTGTGAATACTTTTCCTTCATTGCGGTAATTGTAACTGTTGTAAATGTTTCAAAATCCTTCATTTCTGATTAAATTTAATCAACGCAATTCATTGGAATTAGCAGGTTAAGGGAAATGATCTCAATTTGATGTTCACCTAGTCCTAGTACAGTTTAGTAAGCAATAGTTTAAATACAAGTTACACCGGCTCTTTACATTCAACTACACCTCTGTTCAATGTACAGTATACAGATCAAGCCTTTCATCAGCTCATATGGCATATATGGATAGTTTTTGAGAAAATTAGGACTGCAAAAACCAGCACATTGCATAATCAATGGTGATATATGAAATGAATAAATAGACTTACATAATCACATGTTTCCATGGGTTCTTGAGACAAAAGTATGTATCGCAAAAGATGACTGCACCGGCACAAAATCCGTTCAGATGACTCCTCACGTCACTATCAACATTGTCTGTTAGCGCAGGCATGGTAGAACCAGGGGCTCTTTTCGAAGAGTCGACATCAGTTGGATGAATTTGAGGATCAATCCCAGACTGTTGAAAAGAAAATACTTGTTTTAAAAATTTGCTATACAAGGGAACTATTCAATATTCGAACAGCTTCTTCGAGGTACAAAACTTCAATATAAAATTGAATAGTATATGCATATTGAAATGTGCCCAAATATTTTTGGCTGAGACTCGTCAGGGGTAATCATCAGCAACTAGTAGAGAATTTAAAAGAACGTTGTATATCAACAATCGTATCACAAAATATGACGTCACCCGCATTCAGTATTCACGCAGATATCAGACTGGATACAATTGTATGTGACAAAAGGGTGTCTTTCATAGAACAATTAATTGATGGAATGGAAAGTTGCATGTGACCTTTCCACCAATTTTACTCCAGCACGGGTAGCATACTTTCCTGGATTGTTAATCATTTTAGTGAAATTTTACCAGCAAACATTCATAAAAATAACCTAATGCAGCAGAATCAAATTTATTATCTAAGGATATACCAACTTACTTAAGAAACACTGCGATGCTTACCAGTATTTTAATACCAAATGCATTTCAAAATGGTGCCAATTGCAATACATACTACCTGAACATTAGGGCATTTTCATATTCTTTCTATCAGCCGCAACCCAGGCTTGATGAGTCCCTAATTCGTGGCGTGCCATGGCGGCTCCATTTTTTTACTGGTCAAATCCAAATGCTGCTCCTAGAAAATATGATAAATACCAAATGAAAATTGTAAATATTATGCAGAAGTAAATATAAATATTTCACACAGGTAGGTTACAGAAGCGCAAGAGAGGTGCTCAGCCCCCCAGGTTGAGAACCACTGACCTAGCCCATTATAGCTCAGTAAGCAATAGTTAAAGTACAAGTTAGATGAGCTCATTACGTTCAACTACATCTCTGTTCAGTGTTCAGTGTACACTGTACAGTGTACACAGATGAAACCTTTTTCAGCTCATACCGAATAGTCCGTAGGCTACTCTGCGAGATAGTTCGTGGTAAAAGTAATACTGCAAAAACCAGGAAATTACATAATCAATGGTGATATAAAAATAAATCAATAGGCTTACATAATCATACGTATCCATGGGTTCTTGAGACAAAGGTCTGTATCGCATAAGATGACTGTGCCGGCACAAAACCCGTTACGAACGACTCCTCAGTCCTCACGTCACTGTCAACATTGTCTGATAGCGCAGGCACGGTAGATCCAGGGGGCTCCTTTCAAAGAGTCGACATCAGTTGGACGAATTTGAGGATCAATCCAAGACTATTGAAAAGAAAATATATGTTTCAAAAATTTGCAGTACAATAATGAACTACTCAGTAATCACGTAGATATCATACTGAATACAGTTGTTGTTTTCTGCAATAAGTTCTGTGTCACAGAAGGGTGTCTTTCATAGAATAATTAGGTAATGAAATGGAAAGTTGCACATGACGTTACCACCGGCACGGGTAGTATACTTCCTGGATTGCTAACAATTTTAGTGAAATTTTATCAGCAAACATTCATAAAAATCTTTATCACGAAGATAACCGGATGCAACAGACTCAAATTCATTAAGGATATACCAGTTCACTTACAAAACACCGTGATGCTTACCAGTATTCCATACACAAAATGCATTTCAAAAAGGTGCCAATTTCAATACATACTACCTGCAAAATAGAGTTTAGTTCAGTTACCGTATCATAATAAACTCAGGAAAGTCAAATTTGAGGATTGGGCAAAACAAATATTACCCCTTGTGATCCATGGTTTGTTGATAAGATTGTTTGTTTGGCTGTGCTGTTATTGGGGCGATTTTGTGGACCTAAAAATGGAAGATTTTGGCCAAAAAATCCACATTCACACATATTTTGACGATAAAAAACTTAATTTTGACCCCATGTACTTGAATTAGGTGTTTCTGACATGATGTTAGAATTGTACTACCGGTACTTATCTTTATTTCTGGCTGGAGCTGTCTGTTCTTCCAAAGTAGTTTGACCTAAAAAATATCTTTTGGCAAGAAAACTGACAAATTTTTACATGAAGAAACCTTATTTTATCGAAATCTAGACCCATGAAGAATTCCAGTATTAGTTACATCTCGTATTATGGTAGAAATAATTAAAACTTTGTTGTAGTATGACGAAAGATACTTTCCCACATTTTCGGGTAGAAAGTGTCTGTCCTTACTAAGTAGCTTGGCAAGAATGGGGAAAAAACGTTCACCAGCAGCAGTTGTTGGCCGTCAACACTGAAGTTGTGGGTACACTGCAGGTGACACACCGTGTTGCTTCAATGTGACAAAGTTGTCTACATCGCAATTTTTCACCATACGGTTTCTAATAGAAGAACCAATGCCCACGCAATCTTGCTTCAGTTAGGATAATTCAGTAGGCTACGTTGAGCATTTATTTCATTTGACAGTTTCTGATTCACAATGAGCAGACGATGGTCCGTCTACAACGGTAGAACTATAAAGTAGGCTACAAGATGTAAATTGTAAAATGATAAGTTCACCGACAGTGCAATCATCTATGATACAAACGAAATGCAAGTTGCCCAAAAAAAATTTGACTTTGTAAACAATTTTTGCAATTTTAACCTAACAGTACAATTTTGACAAAATTTTGACCTATTTTGACATGTCAAAAAAACTGTCTTAGTTAAAACCTTACCACTTGGAATAAACAGTACAGTGTAAAATGTGTTGCAGTTGAAAAACCATCAAAACCGTTGCATGACTGTCATACCGGTATTCAATTGCTGAAATTGCGGTACTTGTCCACAATGGACCACAATATCGCCTACATAGGGATATTTCAGTTTGGATAGAGAGAACATCCCTTTATCTATACGTCAAAAAGTTAGTTGGATATCAGCTTCCCACCAGTACCGTAGTACTAGACCTGGTCGCAGCCTGGTATATTATCAGATTCGGAGCTCGATCATCCAGCAATAAGATCGGACGAATCATATACTAGAAAACTTCCAAAGAATATTCATATGAATAAGGGATATCAGTAGTCTACTAAAACATCTAAAACAAACGACCTTATTGCCATGTCAAAACGAGCTCATTTTATGACTATTCTCACATTACATATATTCAATAACATTTACCGCATTTCCATACGTTACAGTACATGGATGCTATGATCCTTTACGCCACCAGGTAGCAGAAACTGCTTCAATATATCCATTCCGCCAAGTCTGTTCGTGTACCCTACTCTCTGCCTGAAGCCTGACGAACCACCAATTCAAATTCCAAACTGAAATCGAGCGCGCTCTACCGTAACGAAGGTGGTGACCCCTCTGCGTCACAGGGAAATATGTATATTTTGTTCAAATATTACCCTTAAACTTGGTGGTTTGGTCAGTTGAATAATATTATTTTACATACACCATGATTTTATGTGATCCCCGAACGTACCGATAGTTTATGAATGCGAAATTGATGATAAATTACGGAGTATAAATTTTCTTGAAAGTAAGCCGCAGTGGCGAAGTGTTACATATAAACGGAGAAATACGCAGAAGTGTTGCGACGATAATGGCCCAATGCGTTCATATGCCCAAAAAGTGTGTCTGTACGCAGAATAAAGTGTTATGAAGTGTTCAATACGACCTTGCGGATTTAGAGTGCATATTTGCAACACTACGATAGCGTTGCCATACGTCCGGAATTTCACGAACATGCCCGGAATTTCACTGAAAAGCACTGCGTCCGGGAGGAAATTCTAAAATATGCCTAAAAGTCCGGAATTTTAAAGGTTTGAGGTAAGATCATAATTTTTTCGTAAATCAACATAAACAATAGTATTTTCAAGCAGATTTATGCTATTCGACATTTTCTTCGTACTGTGCGCGAGTTAATGCGACGTGTTATGATATTAGTATGGGTACCAGGCACCACCCTCGCCAAGAAAATTCAAACAAAAATAAATATTATTAACCAGAGAGAGAGAGAGAGATATGATATTCTTTTTCGCCTGCACCATCGAGATGCTTTGATGACGGAGTTGCGATACGGCATCATGAGGTCATCTAGTCTGCGCCCCCGTTTTTTTTCTCCTCCATGCTATCCTTGATTGCTGAGCGCCTTGCAGGATAGCTGCGGATACCAACTTTTGAGTCTTTGGTATGACCCGACCGGGGATCGAAAAGCCGGACGCATAACCATTACACTATCTCGCTAGGCTCATTAACTGAAATAAGTCTAATTGTAATCGCAATTATAAGCTAACGGTAAATTCCTAGAGTTGGTTAAGGCTGATTGGATGCTTCAGTTAAAGACAGCGGTTCCAAATCTCGGGGTCGTTTGCCTTTATCTGGACATCGCGATGATGTTGGACGTAATCAGCTTCCTAGGCCGTAAGTGCGGACAAGCCGATTTTTTTAGTAATCAGCTTATTCAGTTTTTAGCTGGGCCGCGGAACATTTTCAAGTTGGAAATGAGGTCGCGACCATAACAAGTTGAAAATCACCGGATGTGCAACCTGCTGGTGCATTTTATAGTAGCCTAATATATGGAAGAATCAATATTATTAACAAAATTAATTCAGAAAATTCAACAACCAGATGCATTTAATAAGTGCTCAGAAAGTCACATCGATTACCATATGGTTGGCCCAAGATCAGTGCTTTTTTATGGCAAAAAATATATTTTCGGACCTGATTAAAACACACAGCCAGATAGCCGCACCGACCTAACGGCATAGCCGGGCTGTCAAACACAATTCCGACAGGCCAGACACGACGCCGCCAGATGATTTCATCCGACCCGTGACGAAATCTATTGCAGACCCTAGCAAGTAGCAATTACCAGAGCTCACATTACAGATGGCCCAATTCATGACCTATGTTCTACTCCATTCCTGTATGCAGTCGATGGGCAATGCTTTGCTAGTGTTACTAGGATTACAATAAGAGAAGGTATGTAATGACTTGAATGCATAGCTTTGTAATCGCTTTGCACTGATACGAGACATCGGCAGCGCGTCAGTACTTACCGATAGGTTAGTGACGCGTTGAATCCTATTTGATCAGCCTGGTGTAACCAGTTGCTCCGAGACATATACGGTGGTGCCTCTGCGCAACGCCATATCCAGTATTGATTAGGATTCCGTCTGAAATGCAACCCAAAAGAATCGAGCATAACACAGTAACAACGCGCGGTTACACTATGATATGCTGATAACGCCAGATGCGACACGGCAATAAGCGGGTTTAATACAATGTATGGTAATAATATTGTAACGTTTTTACACAGTGTGGGTGGCTACGTCTTATTGTCGAAATTTGTTAATGCTCCAATTATCTCTCCAGTTATCCAATCTTGAACAATGAGCATATTTATTTTGCACAACGCAGAGTTGATACACAGTGTGGATCCACACCACACCTTAAAGGTGATACAAGAAAAGAGATCCTGCCTCACGATTATATCGCGGTATAAATTAATCACAACATATTATTCCAAATGATGCCTGAAAAACTATAGCATAAGTACGAATGGAGTTTAACGGAACGTAGCCACATAGGAACGTTGATAGGTGTGAACGAAATCTGACGGACCATGGACCGACCGGATTTTTCTCCTTTTGGGCCGGAGCCGGATCAGTAATTTTTCTGATACGGGCGGAGTCTGATCGGAGCCGGATAAGTACTTGTTACTAACAATATGACAGCCATACCTTCTTCCACCCTCGAATCAATAGTTAAAGGGAAACGTTGATGGAAATAAACCTCATGCTTAGTCCAAGTTGGCATAATTACTTCAGGTAAGCGTTGGATTTGACCTTTGAGTTTTTAATGTCCTGTCTGCCTTGTTTCAATCAATATTCAAAACCACCCTCTGAGTAGATAATAATTATCGGAGATTGTCGGTCCGGATCATGGTCATTTCTAGAATCCCGCCCCGGAGTCGGACCGCAGTCGGACCAGAGCTTTAAAAACGCGACCGAAGTATAGGACCAGAGAATTTGACGATCCGCCCCGCACTAGCACGAAGGTACGTATAGGATTTAAGACAATTCGAATCAAAAACAACCATCTGTTCCGCGACGTAATCAAGAACTAAACTAGCGAAATCTTGATTATATACAGAAAACTCAACTTGCCGATTGAAAGTTGTTTGTTTGTTTATTGGTATCCGTGTCGCTTGTCGACTACTATGGACATTTACACCAGGCGGATATTCTTCATTTTTATTCTGTAACTGCCGACTTGCAGCGCGGCCCACTTCTAGGCTATTTACAAGACACCGCTTACGCGGATGATACGGCGAGGAGGAGCCTAGATAAACCCCTAACACTCGGGTAGGAATACTGGTGTCGACCTTGGTCGGACGCGAACCAGCAACCCATTGGTGTTGCAACTGTGGATAACGCCACTACGCTATCTCGCCACACGTCGATTGATAGTAATGATAGGCTCAAATCAGCTCCGAATTGAAACACAGAATTTACGAAATCCTGTTCAGTCGCTATCAAGTAAAGGGGAATATTCGATCTGTATCCTGAGAACTGGGTTTTTGAATTCTGAGGTCGATTACCACCGCTAAGAGCAGGGGTGGGCAATTATTTTCCTCCGCGGGCCAAATGAGAAAAATAAATACGTTGGCGGGCAGAGGGAAAAATCTTAGCTATATTCTCCAGCGAATTTTAATTTTATTTCTAAATTACATTCTTAATAAATGCTGCTCAGTGAATGTGTAGATATTAGGTAATGAGAAAGTGACGGTTAATTAAAAATATATATATATTTGCTGTCATGAATCGTAACATTGGTAAACATGATACATTTTTGCTCTCTAGAAACCCCTATCCACGTTCTTCAATTAAGAATTTAAAACAGTGGTTCTCAAACTTTTTCAGGCACGCCTGTTTTTATGATGGTCAGCAATTTCGCGCCCCCTTATCATGATATCACAAAATATTAAAAAGTGCAACCGGAATGCTAGTAATCTCCACGGATAGTTTGACAGCATGGAAGATTATGGCTGTTAATGAGAGAATTGTGACATATGTAAAGTCGGACAATACACAAAGCAACAAGTTGTTGCCAACAACCATAAGCTGGGGGAATATCGCGCGGAGCGCGGACATATTTTTCAGTAAACTTCGGCTTCGCGCCACCCTTCTGATGCTTTCACGTCTCCCAGTTTGAGAACCACTGCACTGAAATGTAGGCTATATGCAATAGTACAAAGCTTATTTCTTCGTCGCTGCCTTCCAAGCAGTGTGCAGCTTAAATAACTTTTATGTTGAGCGAAGCTAGCAGTTTTTCTGAACTTCGCTCTCCCTTGACCGAGTGTTTTTTCGTGTTTTTGTCATAAGACCGACTTTCGTTAAAATTCTTAATCTCGGCGACATGCTCGGCAAAAACTCATGCAAGGACGGGTTTACCCTGGACTCTGTATTTAGTGTTCTGAATTCTAAACCTAAACCTTCTTTGAATCTCAGTTTTATGCTTTGTTTTTTGGGCATGACCGTTAATCTTTTATGTGTGCTGATAGATTGTCATATAGATAGTCATATAGTAATCGCAAGCACTGATTGACTTGTTTTAGAATTAGGGGTTAGGAAGCATATCACGTAACAAATTGAAACTCATACCGTATAATGCGTAATTTGACAATGGCTAAGGTAGGTTTGAACTAAACTATATGGAAAGAGCGATTTCTTGTGTAATCAATTGCTACTCATACTTTGCCACGTTGCCTTTATTTTCAATCTGGACTACGCATGTCAGGTACGTAGGCAGCGTTATCGTGGCATGAACAATTGAACATGAACAGGCTTCGAAGTAAGCGAATTTCCTGTTCATTTGATACAGCCAGATTTACTCATTCAAATAGAGAGTTTTATGTTTTGAATTCCAAGCAATCTTTCGCGGGCCGCAAAGAATAGCTTCGCGGGCCGCATGTGGCCCGCGGGCCGCACTTTGCCCATGTCTGGCTAAGAGTGTATGGAAGGTGTGTACCCTGCGACATTTCACTTCTGGTTCACCGTCAAGCATTTGGTTACTTACTTCACTTGAGGAATACCTTGCAGGCTGGCTCGATCATAATGAAGGATGACCGCCTCAGTTCTGGTATCGCTTATCTGCAATGATATGAATAAAACTGAGTGTTGGCGTGCTCTTAACGACATAGTACAAGCGAATATGAACATGTAACACCTCGGCCGGAAGGCTGCGTAGGTAGATCATATAAACAGGTGGAAAATAGGTTTATTAACCAAATTTCCAACATAGCTTAAGGAGCGAATGATGCCATCGCCACACTCTGGTGACAAATTTTGCTTTCACGCCCATCGCAATGGGCGAAAACGAGTAACATACACCCATTCTTATATTGGAGATATATCTGAAGAGTGTTTTTGTCTGTAGTATAGTATTCATGTTGTTTTTCGATTATACCAGTGGTTCTTAACCTTGCCTCCAGCGCCCCTCAAGGAGTGCTGGGCTCAGGGGGGCGATATGGGAGCGCTGAAGAAAAATGGCTTCGCAGTAGATGATGTAGTAGTAGGACATATCCTTAATGAGTATTCAGAGCAAATTAACATTCCACAAGACATGTCAAATCTCGAAACGTTTGGTCGCGCTACGCGGCGACGTTTGCTACATATGTAGTGGGTTATTTATTATAATTCATGTTAAATGAATTGATGGTCCTAATAGATCGCCAAATTCCCGTTAAAACACTACTGTCACATTTGCTAGGGTTATATTGAACAATATGTTTCGAACTAGGTATTATATCCTGCAGCGCACAGCGTGTGCAAATCGAAGAAGGAGGCACTGTATGTCACTTTTGAGAGTGCGATTAAATCGCGAAATATTTCCAATACTAAAGTCCCGAAATGACCGACTGGACTTTGACCTCTTACCAGGACCGAAACTGCAGCAACCCAAACCCCCTAATCAAGGGGGGAGCTCGAAGAGTGCCCTAAATTATTTCGGTGAATGAACATAAATTACACTTCATGTTTTGACGACTAAAATACGCATATTTACAGAAAATAGAAATAGACATTTCGGCGTCGGCCATTACCACGCCACCATGCACAAAGACATATGAAGTTTCGGCTAATATGGGACTCCGAGAAGTGTGTCAAAAAGATCGTCAGCGAGAAAACCTTAGCCGAAGAAAATTGCTCTTATGTTGACCGTAAACGTCGATGTAGAAAAGTCTAATTGTCCTGTCGTCGCAATCTACACCCCACAGGACAAATAACATACACCAGAGAAAAATTATTTGCCAGTGAAGAAATACCAATTTTGAACCGTGTGCTTACTTTAGTTTAATACGTTTATGCGTTTCAATATCTTTTGACTATATAGCGGACAAGAGGTAACAAAATAACAGCATGTAACGAAGTAATTTGTACCAACGGGCACGCCCGAATATGTTTAAGTGTTAAATACATGGCCTTCATTTTCCAAGACAAAGCTGACTCAGCGCTACTAGTAAATCTGATTACGTGGGTCCGGAGGATAAAAAGTTTATAGCGACATATATATGCAATTACCATCTAATCAGTAGTGCATTATAGACAAATTTGGCGCCTAGGGCGACCAAGCCACACAAACTTTGCTGACTATCGAAATCACGCGACGGGGATCTTAAGGGCCAAGCCCCAATAAGTTTGGTTTATCACGCTATGGGTGCCCAAGAAAATCTTTTTTATGGGGACTGGCGAAGTGTTGTAACGGCCCTCCCTCTTACCCATTGTCTTTATTACAGTCCTTACAATATGGGGTGGAGGGCGCTACTGCACGATATTTTGTGAAAGGAGGCGCTAGAGGAAAAAATGTTAAGAACCACTGGATTATACAATGGTTATTTACACCAAGCCAACGTTATGATTTCGACAAGCACCATGAATACCACAAAACAAACAAACAACCAACCCGCATCACGACTAAAACAAAGGGCGCAGCATAGAAATATGCCAACTTATATCGTCGTTAGAGCTACTGCTATAGTGGTTTATAACGGTGATCAATAGACCGTTCACCGTGTTCTTGTCAGTTTCCGTTATTTGTGCATAACTTCGTTGCTAGCATGAGCCGTATATAATATCCGTAATAAGATGTGTACTGTAGCAGTATTATGTGTCCTAAAGCTTTGATAATAAAGCATGCCTGCGAAAAGACAAGGGGTGGATTTGAAGGTAACATTTTGGAATCATTTGACTGAACCAGCCCGCAAGCGATCAAAATGTTTGAATCCGTCTCGCGATCGAATTTGAGTTTCATACCTCTGCTTTACAGTGTATATGTTGAAACGAAATTTTATTACTACGTTGTATCTCGAAAATGAAGTACTACTAGCTGAGCTACATTTAGACCCAGCTCATTCAATTACGATGAAATTCAAAGGATCGATGAATTGAATGAATGAATGAATAAATAAATAAATAAATAAATAAATGAATGAATGAATGAATGAATGAATGAATGAATGAATGAATGAATGAATGAATGAATGAATGAATGAATGAATGAATGAATGAATGAATGAATGAATGAATGAATGAATGAATGAATGAATGAATGAATGAATGAATGAATGAATGAATGAATGAATGAATGAATGAATAAATTAATCAATCAATCAATCAATCAATCAGTCAATCAATCAATCAATCAATAGATCAGGGATGGCCAACCTGCGGTCGTAGAAGGAAATTTGTGCGGCCGTAGACACATATTTCAATTAGCATACGTTGGCGGCCATAGACATGCAATTTGAAAATACGAATTGAATCCCGAATTTTTGAGAGATTTTAATTATTCTTGAAATTTTCGTCGCGCTGCGTGCGTGCGTGCTATTCATTTTTCGATTTTATTATAGTAGCGCCCTTAGCAATCTGAGCCCTACAGTACAGACTACAGATGCGAACAGCAGAGGTAAATGATGCGCCCCATATATAAATACACACTCGGAATCGTGTAGTGTCCACTATGCCTACATTCCTGATGGTAGTCCATGAAATAACAACATGCGGCAAAATGGTTTATAACAATTGGCCCAACGAAGAGGCATCATCATTTATAGCTTGCCCCAAATTTTCGAAAACACCCTTTCTATCAACTCTACCGGTCAATCTGATCACATGGGCTGAGAAATGATAAATGTATGATAGTTATATGTTAAACTACTAATATTATTGACGAAATTCATTACTGAATCTGAAAAAAATTTCGCGCTGCCGTGACCATAACAAATGACATACTTTGACCACTCGCGATTTCGGCGCGTATATACCGATGTCGTTGAATAGATTAGTCCGACGTTCGGTACGTTTCGGAGGTGAAATAAAATAACAGACATGCAAGTCAGATTAGTTGAACGAGCCCGTATGCGGTACTATTGCTATAGCTCACATAGTTATGTGTCCCCTGGTGTACTCACCCACTTGTCTGCATTGCGTACAAGACATCCCCCACATTCTCTGGGCAGATCGACCTCTGGATCCAATGAGTACCATGCAAGTATTATCTATACGGAGTTCAAAATATATAAGAACAAGTTTTGACTTTCCTATACCTATACGCGTCCCAGTAATTGTAGTCAGTCATGGTCCAATGATGTAGAATTTTATACGAGCCCATTGAAGTAAAATATGCGTCATGCGTTAATGAGCATGCAGAGATGTAGAAATACTGACGGGAGTATTGACTTGACTGCTGCTCTTTTAGATTAATTAGGTCTATATCTATATCTATATCTCACATTGCCTACTCACATTGGTTTGAATATGTGACATTGGTTACTAAACCTGGAAATCGGTTTCAGGAACAAAATGCAAATATAAATCCGTGATTCTGAACCTTTCTCGCCTTAACTAACCATAGTTTGTTTCGAGTCTTCAAATTTATATGAAGACTAAAGACAAATATGTAGGGTTACCATACGTCCTCTTTAAAGAGGATCTGTCCAGTCTTTTTGACGTTTTTGAAAGTGTCCTCGGAGGGAGGACGCCCAAATGTCCTCTTTTTTTTTAAAAAAAATCCTCTTTTTCAAGCCAGATTGACCCTATTCTTTTCAATGGCAGTTAAGAGCCATACAACGATGTCCACCAACTGTTACGTCACCATATCGAAGTTCACTACATGGGGTCGTTATGTGATGTTATAACAGCCGCATTATTGAAGCCGGTAGCCGCACACCATTAGAGAATGACGTAGAATGGGAAGCGGTCGTTGAGCGACACTGATCCTTTGCTACTGGGGTCGGGAGCCTTTTGCAAGCTACCTAATTGTATTACCGTGAGAATTTATCAGAGAGTCATATCATCAACAGAGCCATATATGTATCGCCAGCCATTGTTTACCATCCCTGCAATGCGCTATATGGTGATAAATTGCCCATTTGAGGGGGGGTCACTTTCTGCAAAACTGACCATCACTTTTCAAATTCATACCGTGACCTCACCAACACTTGAATCTGAGCTGTTCTAGTTTAAAACTGGGCTAGGTATCGCCTTCTTCCGTTTCCGCCCTCGATAGACACCCCATGACATGTCTAGGCCTTTTATAAGACTAAATAAACAAGCTTTTTTCTAAAAAATCTCTTTCTTTCTCACATTTTTCAAGACTGTCCCCCCAGGATAGCGCCAGAGAGCCGGAAATGATGCCTCAGTGCGTAGCCACCGTTGCCTAGTTTCGAACAAGCCGTCAACAGTCGCCGTAAACCACGCGAAAAATCAAAAACACATGAAACATTTATATAATGGCGTGGTCAGTGAGTGGTCATAATGGCTAAGTTCAAGATCAATACCGAACTGGACCCCTACCGCCCAGTTAATGGCATGAAACAACGTGGTATTTCCCCCTGTCATATGCTCATATCCAACCATTTGCAATCACAGTGATCCAGTTTATGACTCATATTCCGTCACGAACTCGGACTTGAACTTGACTATGTTCTTGAAAATCACCGAAGCGTGACGAAAATTAACAAACCCCCCTCAGAAAACTCCCCATAACAAGGTTTGATGTTCGAAACGGTGAAAACTTACACATAATACCGTACAAGTCTACTTCTGATGTTCTGGCAGAATTTCGGACGGTATTTCCCACTCGGAAAATATCTGGAAATTTCTGGTGAGGCGTATTTTCGGCGGAACTCCATATGTAAGATCATCCGTATTTGAAAATTGTCATGGCTTATACCTTCAAATTCGGTATCATATAAATCAGAAGATAGCTGGCTTTCTAGATAAGCCAAAAGCAGTCTGCTACGACATATATACTTGGAGATATTGAGAGATGAACTTGAACTTGGGTCACCAGTGATCCCCCCATTAAAAGGGTTAACGAAATACACGACATTCATTTACAGTATATTCTACCTTTTTCGTGGCCTTTTCTGCCTTGTCTAGTGCATTCTCGTATTCTCTTCGGTACAGGAATTCATAGGCATCATCATCTTCTGGCAGCACACCCGGCCTACAGACCATATCATTCTGCATTGTGATCTCTTGCGAAGTGTTGTAGATAAATTGGACAAACAGACTTGCGATAGATAGGCAAATCACTAGGAAAAGCCATCGATATTCTTTCATAGTATTCGATATAGTATTTCTGCAAAAGTCTTAGTGTTAGCCAATCCGTATTTGACAGTGTCTGGCAAACGTTTCAGCTCTAGGGCAGTGGTTCTCAACCTGGGGGGGGGGGGGCGTGCATGCATCTGAGGGGGAACGCGAAGAAGCGGTCAACTGAAATTTTTTTTCGAGCTCTGCCCGATATACCTCCAATTCACGTGTGTTTTTCTGTATATAGACCGAATTTCATATTTTTGAATTCTTTCATTAACAGTCATAACCTTCCATGCCATCAAACAATCTGTTGGGGTTGCTAGCATCCCGGTTGGATTTTGTGATACGACGATAAGGGGAGCGCGAAATGCCTCGCGCACGAAGGAAAAATTTTGAATCAACTGCAAAAAACCTCACAGTGCCGCATATGGCGGCTGTAGCGCATATAAAACCGAAGCTAAACTGCAAATTATCAAAGAACGTACAAAAATCAGTTATTCCCTAGCGAAAGTCGTGTTAAACTCGGCCACCGTTACTACCTCTTTGCCTGCGTCTCATATACAAAGGACTTTTAGTGAAGTCATCGCTAGCGACTCCTCCACATCTTTCCGACAACCATTACCTCGTCGCACCAAAATCAGTTCGATCCTTAGCAAACATACCATTTCCGCTCCTGCTCCCAATAACGGGGATTTGCGACATTTCAGTCAGACCCAATTGAAAGAAAATACTGTTAACCATGCTGCTAGCGATACCGAATCGGAAGATAATGCCTATTGTCTTCGTGTCGACCATCCACCCCAGATCTTTCGCAGTTACTTTCCCTACTTGTAGGAATTGTTGGAGGTTGTCAAATCTGCTCAATGCAATGCGCTTGAAATCGTTTCCAGAGCATGCCTTAAGCATGGTTTTTTTGCTCCGGCTCCCAAAGTAAATGTGTAATCAAGCTCTTCGTTTCGTCCAATGGAATTGTAGAGGTATTTATCGTAAACTACCCGAGCTGAAACAATTTATCCACAACCTACCAAATACCCCTGACGTAATATTGCTTCAGGAGACTCATCTCATCGATAAGCATTCCCCTAAGTTGACGGGTTTTCGGGTCTTTCGTAAAGACAACTCGCTTCATTCCGGTGGCCTGGCCATTTTTGTGCGCGAATCTCTCCCCGCCACTGAGATCCAACTTGACACCCCATCTTGCATTGAAGTGTTAGGTATATCCATCGGCCACCTACGCATCTGCAACGTCTATAACGAGCCCTACCGCAGTTTCCGAAGAGAGTGCTTTTGTTTTCTTGGAATCGCTGTCGCATCGTGCAATAATCTTCGGGGATTTTAATGCCCACCATCTCTCCTGGGGGCAAAGAAATAACCGACGAGGCCGCCTCCTATTTGACGCTTTCGACCAAAATGGATCGGTTGTATTAAATCGTAGCTCGCCAACTCATCTTAATATTGCCTCCAACGCCATAAAGTGCTATTCGCTACTTGATTTATCCATCGCATCAGCCGACGTATCTTTGAAGTGCCGAACCGACGTCACGGATCGGTTGCTGGGAAGCGACTACTTTCTTGAAATAACTACCTTCAAAGAAAACTTTTCGAATGAAACAAACAGAAGAAACTCGTGGAATTTTCGCAGAGCAGATTGGGCGGCCTTTGAGAGAAAAATCGACAGGAGCTTGGAATCTTCGGCCGTGAAGATGTAAACTTTTTGAACAAGATTTTCTCAGAATGCGTAATGGACGCAGCGCATTCATCGTTCGCTCCTTTTCTGGTGTTCGTTCCTATAATACCATACCTCCGATCACTGTCGATGGCGTCGTTACTGGTGGTGACGACAGGTTGAAGGCTGACGCTCTAGTCTCGCACTTTTCGTCGGTTAGCAGTGACAGCAATTACACTTAAGCATTCGGAACAAGGAAGGAAGCGGTTGAGGATCAAATAACCTCCCGAATCGCCAGTCTCTCAGTACCTGACAATGATATCATTAACGGTCCTTTTTCCAAGGCCAAACTGAAATCAGCCATTTCTCCTCGAGGAAACACCAGCCCGGGCTTGGACACTATCGCTTACCCCATGTTGAAGCACTTGTCTGACAAGTCTCTAACATATATACTCCATTTGATCAACTCTTCATGGAATAATGGCTTTCTTCCCGACACCTGGAAACACTTTGTTGTTGTCCCTATATTGAAAGGTGAGAAATACCCAGCTGCGGCTAAATCCTATCGTCCCATTTTGCTGACCAGTCATTTTTGTAAAGTAATGAAAGTTATAGTAACGAGGCGTTTGAGATTGCACTTGGAATCGAAATCCCTTCTCAACGCCGCTCAGTCTGGATTTCGTCATGGGCGTAGCACTATGGATAACATCATGCAACTTCATGATACCATGTATACAAAGCGGTAAATAATCGATATTCCGTGATTGCAGTCTTTCTAGACATCCAATCCGCGTATGATATGGTATGGCACAACGGTCTGTTGTTAAAACTAACGGAGCTTGGAATAAAAGGGCAAACGTTGAACTGGATAAGGAATTTTGTGTCACACCGATCTTTCCAAGATCGAGTCGGTAGTTTTCTATCCAACGTTCATTATTTAAAAAATGGCCTGCTACAAGGTAGTGTCATCAGTCCTCTTCTCTTTTGCAGTCACGATGGCCGACCTTCCATTTTTGGTCAACAACTCCCATGCACTCTTCGCCGACGACCTCTTACTTTGGGACTGCGGTCTCTCCATCCCAAATCTACTTCCGTCCATACAGCGTTCCCTGGACTCCAGTGGTTGCTTTTGGGGTGGGCGAGGTGGGCGGTCGCCCGGAGCCTCCCCGGTCGAAAAGGCCCCCCAATTTGGATTTTGCGCTTTTGTCAAGGAGAATGACGAATAAACATGGAAATCCGTGTACCAAGCAAGAATATGATTCCGCACAGATGCTGTGTCAATCATCATCAAATCACTGCATGTGTTAGAAAAGTCCCGTATCCCAATAATCATCACGTCTCTGCATGCGGTAGACTTACTTAGTTTTGATGTAGTCTATCCTTGCACACATGCAAAACAGCTGTTATGTTCATGCATTTTACGTTGGTATCGTTTGCCTCTTATTTGTCTAGGATTAGTAATTACCGCCAATCATTATTTCCTCGTGTGTCGTGCTTGTATTTATACCCTGTGTTCTGTTGTCTCGTGGTCTTTCGTTTAACTGAACTCTGGATCGTGTCGCTTGTCTATAGTTATTCTGCCGTTAATATACTGATTCTGTATTGCAACCTCGTCGCATTGAGTTATTGTTCGAACAAGATCAAGAACATAACGACAGCCATGGCCGAATCCAGGACCTGGGGAAACCTTTTGAGGTGGTGAAAGATAGATAATAATTACCGATGCGGAAGGGGGGTCTGGAGGGTGGAGCCCCCCATAAGTTACGGATGGATACTTATAGGGCCCCCCGGTAAGTCTCGCCCTGCCCCCCCCCCGTTCGTTGGGCCACCACTGCTGGACTCCATACAAGAATGGTGTGACAAGTGGGGTATGGTCCTGTCGAAATCCAAAACCGTCGCAATGTTATTTACACATAAAAGGAAAATTCCTCCTCTTGCTCTCCAAGTGGATGGTTCAAATATACCGGTTGTGGAAACATTCAACTATCTCAGCGTCGTTTTTGACAAGAGGCTATCCTACAAAGCACATATCGAATACATTTTGTCCAAATGTAAATTTGTTGAGAGCTCTTACTGGGACAAGTTGGAGAGCTAGTAAAAAGAGTCTCCTGTGTGCCTACCGATCCCTCGTTCGCTCCATCATCGAGAACGGAATGCCGGCGTACTTCTTTGCGCCCGCTACCCCCCTGAAGAAGATCCAGGCCATACAGAGCACAACCTTGCGTATCTGTACCAACGCCATGAAGAGTACGCCGATTTGCATGCGTACTTCAATCCGAATGTGGGGAAATGCCGTTACATGTGCTGCACAAGTATATTTCTATGACTTACCGCTCTCGCCTCTTGAACCAGGACTCGAACAACTCTTTCATTTGCAAAATTATTGAAGAAACCTGGCACGATATTGACAGTTTCGTGAATCCAAACTTTCAAACGATCAACACTTATACTAAATCATCGCCATTTAATCGTTTCAGATTGGACAGGTACCGATGACCCTTGTCTCTACCTTGGTTGATGCATCAACCAAGTGTGGATTTCTCTCTCCTCGTAGAGAGGTCTTCACGGATCGTTTTCGGAGCCTACAACCAGATATATTTAAGTCATGTTGCCGACCATTACGATGAACACGTGCGTATATATACGGATGGGTCTAAATCCCTAGTTGGAGGTGGAGCGGCTTTTTGCGTCCCTTCACTTGATGTGGCAGTAGCTGAGGCCTGTTCAATGGCTCATTCGGTCCTGTCGATGGAGCTCATAGCGATCGACCAAGCTCTGAGCTGGATCTCCAGAAACAGTTCCTCGTCAAACAAATTTCTCATTTTTCCAGGCTGTTCAAGTGCCCTAGTTTGCATTAGTAATCCGAACTTGTATCCTATTCACAGGCTCGTTTATGAAATTTTGTCCTCTCTTAAGCACCTCAGACAACGTGACTTCAGCGTGTCATTCCTCTGGCAACGTGGGCATTCACGACAATGAAAAAGCGGACAGATTGGCGAAAACTGTCTCTGACACCCTGCCGAATTCTCGGGATTTGACGATGCTCTCGGAACAAGAAGCTCGTCGTATCATACGTCGTCACTGCATGACGCTGTGGGATCAGGAATACCGTTTATCCGAAAAAGGGATTCAATACAAATCCTTCAACACCTCGGTTTCTGATTCTCCCCCTATTTGTGGAAGCCGCCTCATATGATGGCATCATTTTTCGTTTGAAATCTAGACATTGCCGATTAAACGCGCATTTATTTAAAATTAGAATAGTTCCATTTCCTTGTTGTACTTACTGCTGCTATACTCCGAATCCGTCGAACATTTTTTAATCTGTTGTCCGAAATATGCTTATCCTCGTAAATTTCTTATTGATAAATGTGCTCGATTGCAAGCGAATTTTTGTGTTGCCGATTTACTACTTGATCCTCATATAATTCCTTATGTCGTTGAATTTGTGTTACCGTGCAACCGCAATTTGTAATTGAGTTTATCATGCTAATCTGATATTTGATTTGTGTTTTGTGTAACCGCCTATCATAACTATCATGTTCTTGTGAGACCCCAGTTGTGATCTTTTTGTATCTACTTTATTCCATTTTTTCGTAATTTTCTGTGTACAATGTTTTTGACCGTGGCGAAAAAGGCCGACAGGCGATAAGCGCCATTCCTTTTGTTTAATAAACAACAGCAACAACAACCTCCACACGCCAAAACAGAAATACTTTTTCAGTCGTTTCTTTTTTGAATGCAAAGCATTCATCTTCAACTTTTCGCTGTTTAGATTGCTTTGAACAACTTATTATGAATGAGTTGTGACCAAAGGTATGAAAGACTAGTAGCTAACTGCATATCTATATGGGACGAATCTACCAAACCCACACACGAAACAGATTTTTCAAGTACACAACTGAAGGTAATGATCTTGCAGGAGTTGCCAGTATAAAATTACACATTTAGGCTAATTAAGATTAGGATGTTTAGCAACCGAAACCTTTCAAAATACGTGGGTCAGAATGGCATTGTAAGAATGTGATGATAACTGAAGACACTTGCTGTCAGGTGCTTATTACTGTATTGGTTTATTCCGCTGTGTGGATTCTGTTCGTTCCTCAGTTGCGTATGTCTGTGCTTGTTTGCTTATGGTTGATTGTATAGCCTAATTTTAGTTCATAAAATCCTAGAAATCGAACGAGCAGATTCGTACATCCTTTCCTCGAAAAGTCACTACAACTTTATCAGATACTATTGACACCATCTACTGTAGAATGACTTTCTTTCAAGAGAAGTACAGTGCTGGCATAAAAATCTTTACATTCAGTTTGCTATATTGCTACAGACGTACATAAGGCCGAAGATGTGCGATATGCCTAATTGCGGGCCTGTATTCATCTGGAATTAGATTGCGCATTCTCGGACATGAATAATTAACCTTCGTAAAAGTCATGCGGATGGCGGACTGTCTTGAACAACAAATTTCTTATACTATAAAATAAATTCTGATACTGTTAACATGGTCTCCCCAGACAAGGAAGTGATCCACACTCATCGTATCATTCTGTCTAACTGAATCAATTCACTCGGGATCTGGATTGTTTGCAATACAAAATAGGTTTTCGGAAGGAAGAAATGAATATGATGCGATGCTAGTATGCGAAGCGAGCATTGTCCTGCCCGAAATAGCGAATGTTTAAGATGCGCGGACGACGGCGCCATCGCGTCCAAGTTTGCAAGTCGGCGTAGCAAGAACGCTTTGAGAAGGTCGTCTTTGGACGTTTATGCTATACTGGTAAGCTGGCATAAGTACATGTAAATGAGACGGCGTAAGATTGATAGATCGTTTGGTCAATATTTTGAGGTTGATGTTTCGTGGTCTGCACCCGTGGTATATCCGCAATTGCTGTAGAGGAATTGCCTTATGATCATCTTCACCGTAACATATCGGCAAATATGGCTTGCTTATTTTGAAGTAAGCTAGTAATTTTGGATAAATTTCGGATGTAAATTTCAGTTTCAGGGTTCGTGCCGAAATCATGGTTAAGTTAAGATTTGAAAACTATTAAGAGTATAAAACCCTTCGAAGCTAATGTTACTTTATCTCTCGCAAGAGCAGCGGTTCTCAAACTTTATTAGACTCGCCCTCCTTTATGATAGTGAAAAATTTCACGCCCTCTTTATCGTCATATCACAAAATACAATCAGAATGCTAGGAATCCCAACGGATAGTTGTATGGCATGGAAGGTTATGACTGTAGACGAGAGAATTCTCAAATATGAAACTCTGACTACAAATAGAGCCATAACCACGTATTGGAGGTAAATCGCGATTGACGCCAAAATAGTTTCAGTTGACCGCAGCTTCGTGTCCCTTCAGATGCTTTCACTCCCCCTAGTTTGAGAACCACTGGCTAAAGCAGTGGTCGGGAACATTTTTTGTCCGGAGAGCCATATCGGCCCTATTTTTTCTAACTCAACTCCCAAAGAGCCATACATGCCAATCAACTGTTACGTCACAATTGAAAATTCGTGACGTCAGGGTAGCATTAATTCGAACTCACTTCATGGGATTACTCGTGTGCACGATATTTTCTCTGTAACAACTGGTATTTATTGTTCGAAAATAAAGCTTAAAACGATAGGTGAGGCACAGACGGGCCAAGCCTCACCATTGATAACGCAATTCGTCGGAAGTAGCTTAGAATTTATTATACCTGATATTAATCGAATGTGACTGTCACACTGATTCCGAAAATCTAAATGCTTATCGACTTCTCAACTCTCAAAGTATTCGGTGTTAGCATAAGGTTGCGCTACACGCCAACATTTTATCGCCGGTACTACACAGAGCTATACTTGACAAACAAGAACGTGGATAGCAATGCAATGACGTAGTTTGTAATTTTAGTTTGTAATTGTCACATCCATAACAGTTCATTACGTGCCTAGATAAGGAAGACAATGCGTATTTTAAAACAGCGTTTTAAAATTGGCGTCGCCATGTCTGCTATGGTCTTTCAATCAACGTATCGCATAATTCAAAATTTCGAGTCGGGTACATAGAATTCAGGCGTGACATTGGCCGCCGGCGCGACATTAACTTAAATTTAATGATTTTTCGAAGAGGGGGTCCGAGCCCCTAAACCTGAAGATGGCATTCTCTCTACCTCCCAAAGACATGTTCATACTGCCACGAGAATAATAATTCTGGCCGTGATGAAAATTTACCAACAAGTCGTTGCAATATTGATCAATTAAGTAAAAAAATAAATATTTGGCAAAAGAGCCATATATGCAGGCCGTGTTATTTTTGGCATTTCAGGAGCCAGATGCCAAAACTGCCAAAAATAAAAATTTGAAAATGCCAAAAATAAGCAATTTTTGGCATATGCCAAAAATAACACGATCTGCCAAATAGTGTATTTCGTTCATGGTGTTGTGTTAACAGGACCGCGTTACAAGCGAAAAGAGCGTTTGTGAAAGGCAGGTTTCTTAATCTGGGCCCAGCCCACCCATTAGGGGTGAAAGCATGGTGTCCTAAATGGTGTGGGCACAGCGAGATTGAACGGCTGACTGCATTTGGTTTACGTCATACTTTCCATTTGTCCAAAGGCAATTTTACGACCATTTTTGACCGGCTTGTCGAGCGCTAAATTTGATAAAACGGGTATCAATGAGAAGCTGCCGCAGTACTGATTATTAAAATATAAATTATATTCTGCTCATGGAACTGGAACCCCCAAAATCAACCACGATTTTTGCATTGTGATCGAGTTGAACATTGTGACGCAACAAACTGTCTGGCTATTTCTGAGCTGCATAGTCTCGTTTTGCCAGACAGTCTTGTTGCGTCAATATATTTAAACAAGCTAACCTTCCTAGGACTCTTCCATGCGAGTTGGTAATATTAAAGCCACCTGAAGTGACAAAAGTCCTCCGAAAATCTATCGGTAGACTGAAGGAAAAATGATAGTCGGGCTACTAAATAGAATTTGTTGAGAGACAACACAGGAAACTCCTGGAAAAGTATCGGGAAGAAAATTCTTTCCGCGATTAGATCGATGGCACTGGCGAAGTGATCTCTTTTCAATATGCATAGAAGCCGGTTCGGCCCTCCAAAGATTTCGAAGCTCTGAAAGCCTTTTGTGGATGACTAGCAACATTCTTTCCCTCAACGTCTACTGATGAAGCCGATATTTCCCAGATTCGCTGGGCGAGAAATGAATTTAGGAGAAACCTATAGCTGACCTAAGTTTGGAAGCACTGTTACAGTGGAAACGATTTAAGTCTATTCAACAGCTGTAACAATCAGCTGTTGAGCGTGTTTGTTAGGCTTTTCTTTCTTTTTTTGCTTATTGGCACCGATTCCGATGGAAACTGCACATTTTGTGGTTTCGTTTGATAATATTAACCTATGAAATCGTTAGGTATTTTCTTCTTATTGTTTGGTGGCACTGATTATACGTGGATGCTGCACATTTTGTGGTGTCTTTTGACAAACTAGCCCAAATAAAGCGTTTTTGTGACTAAATCGAGGCTGAAACTATCTATTTAGAGGACGATGCCAAAACTGCCAAAAATAAAAATCGAAAAATGCCAAAAATAAGTTATTTTTGGCAGTTTTGGCATATGCCAAAAATAACACGGCCTGCATATATGGCTCGCGAGCCATAGGTTCCCTACCACTGGGCTAGAGAGTGGTTCCCGATTGATTGAGATTTTCAGCATTTTCGTAGTATAGTGTAATATTGGCAGGGGAAACAAATGCATCATCATTGGTTTGGTTGTTGCTGGGTATCATATATTGATTTACAGATTTAATAAAACATTCAAAAGCATATTTTTGTAGGTAAACCCAAGCCGTCTGTATGATATAAAAGCCTCCGCTGAGCTACTGCTCGATTTTTCTGGGTGGACGAGATTTGAAACTGATTGGTCGATATGGGAAGTGAGTTTCCGCACATTGTGTTCGGTCAATATTGCTAAGACAGTTGTTCCTATAACCTTTCGAGATTCACCGAATCCCACAGGCTACACAGTGGCATTCCATTGGTTGGAAAATATAATTCTTACGGAATTTCTTAACGACTCATACTACATATCAGAATATACCTATTCTAAGAAACATCTCTCTTGATAACACGACCAATTTGAGATTTACCTAGTCTAACAAAGATCTCTCTTAATGTCACAATCAATTTGAGATTTATCCATTCTAAAAAACGCCGCTCTTCTTCATGCCGAATCGAGCCAAATAATTTCAATATATATCCGTCACCTGCGATATTTTTCTCTCGACCGATAATAATTATTGGTCGACCATACCACCTAGAAATTTCAGCAGTTGCAAATTAGCGCCGACCCCCAGAAAGACACTACTACACTCAGATTTACTAACATAACAGAACAGATAGATATACCGAAATATACCGAAATTACAGTTCACACGAACCGAACCTACACATCCGCAAATGGTAATGGCAGCGTCTACAAAAACGGTCATCGGAGGTGCTAATAGTTCTATCAGCTTAAAACGCACAGTGCACAATGCGGTACACAAGACACAAGGCGATATAATCCACAGGAGGATACCGAAAGGATCGAGCACGATCCCCAACCGGATATGCAAATCGTGATGACGGTGACTAACAATTGTAATGTATTTTATTGATATGATATGGTGGTGCTTACAGCCTTATGCTCTGTGCACCACGACAATGGCACAATAGCAATTCCAACAGCTCATTGCATTTTTTCTAGTCAACTCCTCTCTCTCTCTCTCTCTCTCTCTCTCTCCCTCTCTCTCTCTCTCACTGCTGCCGACTTGCAAGCTCGGCTCACTGCATTCTCTGGACTTTTTAAGTCATTGCAATCGAACCAACAACCAGTGGTGTCGTGACGGTGTCACTTAGCACACTGCGCCACTCGCTTTCCCCGGTGACTAACAAAAGTCATCTGAGGTACCAATATTACTATCCGCTCAAAAACACAATGTAAAACGCGGTACTCAAGACGCAATGTAGAATTGGAATCAAGTCACAACGTTCCGAGTCACAAGTCAATCAGAGTTTTGAAAATTTTGATCGAGTAGAGTCTAGTCATTTCCAATTCGCGGCCGAGTCAAGTCCAAGTCCAAGACGGGTTGAAGAAGGTCTAGTCCAGTGGATCTCAAAATTTTTTAGACATGAGCACCTTCATGATAGTGAATAATGTTGCCCCCGCCTTATTTCATGTTCACACATGATAAGGCGTCTACATGTCCTTGGGAATTAGGTAAACTCTAAATCGAAACCATCGATTGTGATACGTCATTGTGCATTGGAATATAGAGTATAAGGCAAACACCTAATAATACACATAAATATTACACTTAAATATTACCTTTGTTTCACTCAGTGTACAGTGTGCATGCTTACTTTTACATCGCCTGTAGCCCATTCGGGTGTCTGATTTCGAAGACTACTCTAAGTCATTTCGACACCTTCCTATCTTTCATTGTATCACAGTCTTATGTGGTGCATTGACATGATGAAATAGTTAACAATAAGAAAGTGTCTATTCGTCTGGTAAGGAACGAATAGACACTTTCTCAGGCTATTCGTCCGGCAGACCTGTCATTCATCCTGAATGTTAGTATTTCCGAATCAGTCACCTATATACGTGTGTAGCAGTTGCCTAACTTTATGGAGCTGCCGATATGCGCAAGGTCTGACGTGACGGAATACGCAACGGCCGCAACCTCAAATTGGATTGTTATATTGAAACCGTATCTTCCAACAGAATATGTGTACATCGGTTGAGGTGAAAGGTCAAGTTGAATCATATTTTAGACATGGGTTTATGCATGTGATGCTAGGTCAGAAAGATGGGTGCCAAGATCGGAAGATGGGTGCCAACTGTTTGACATGAACATGAACAGTGTGGTGTCATGTCTAAGCATGAAAGAGGTGTGATTAGGTCCTAACTATTAGTACCAGCAGGTTAATTTTTTTATATTCAAGGTCTGGTATCAGTCATCATCCAGCGTAGGTGTATGGATGGTACGACGCTATTATGACATTAAAATCGTAATATAATTAGGATCGTTGCCATTATTTAAACTTGGAGGTTTGGGAATTAATTAAACTTATTCCAAATTCAAGAAACATACCTTTCTCTTAGGCGGCTTCGCGCCCGCTTCAGAAACTTTCATGCACCCAAAATATCGATAGCGTGGTAACTTTACTCTTCATCGAGATCTCGTGTCCGAACGACCATCAGCGTCAGCGGAGGAGGATTTTTCACTACGCCAATTCCTTCTCCCACACATTGCGGTAGACCCAGCAAATCGCCTACGTTTACTAGGAGAGTGTTGTAAAAGTGCAACTGGGTAGTTACTAGGGATGGTATAAACGTGAGGTTCACGTTCGCGTTCTATGTGTGAACCTCATAAATTTAGAGGTTCACGTTCACAAACGAACCTTGATAGGTTCTGCACTGTGTAACTTTTTCATAGATTACCATTTTCGCATCATTATAACATCTTTGGTTGTCGTTATACTTTGCATTTCAACTTCGCACCATCTCTATGCATGGCGCTGGTTGACAAATCAGCACCAAGGTCGAAATACACTATATGTATAGGTAGTCGGCGAATGATGCTTATTCAACCAATCAATGAATTGATATCGTCGTCTGATGTAAAAAATCTAGCGGGCGTACGGGGTCAATCTCGATTTCATAGGCTCATTCCATCATACAAACCAGATCCGTGCGATCTGGGGTGTGGGCTACTGCTGTATAAATTGTTAATGGAGTAATATCGGTAGCAAGTACAGAAACCCGTTTTACACTCTGCTCAATATCAACGTAGCAATACACGGACACCGAATACATTGTCCGCTCTGGCCTAGACCGTTAAGACGCAAGCTTGTATTGCGTTGCAAGTCCGCCTCGAAATTGTTGGCAAAGCGACGGAAGATATTGATTTTATGGGATAATTATATCATTTAATTGGCCCAGTTGATACATTTGTTGACGTTTAAGACGCAGGCTTGTATTGCGTTGCAAGTCCGCCTCGAAATTGTTGGCAAAGCGACGGAAGATATTGATTTTATGGGATTATTATATCATTTGATTGGCCCAGTTGATACATTTGTTGACGTTTAAGACGCAGGCTTGTATTGCGTTGCAAGTCCGCCTCGAAATTGTTGGCAAAGCGACGGAAGATATTGATTTTATGGGATTATTTTATCATTTGATTGGCCCAGTTGATACATTTGTTGACGTTTAAAACGTCAATATGTACTTTAACATTGTGGCATTTTGTGGCCCGAGTCATTGCTAGGTATCGTGTAGGCTACGTACATTAATATAGACCAGTGGTTCTTAACCTTTTTTCCTCCAGCGCCCCCTTTCAAAGACTATCGGGCTCCAGCGCCCCCCAACCTCATATTGCAAGGAATGTACCAAAGACAATGAGTAAGAGGGAGGGCCGTAACAGAACTTCGTCAACTCCCCTAAAAACGATTGCCTTGCGCACTCATAGCGTGATAAACCAAACTTCTGAGGGCTTCGCCCCAAGAACCCCGTAGCGTGATTTCGATGGTCAGCAAAGTCTGTGTGGCCTAGGCCTGGTCGCTTTAGGTGCCAAAATATTCTATAATGCATAAATGAATAGGTGGTAATTACACATATGTCGCTATAAACTTTTTATCCTCTCAGCCCACGTAATCAGATTTACCAGTAGTGCTGAGCTGTTGTATTGGAAAATAAACGGCACGTCATTAATAATAAACATATTCGGGCGTGCCCGTAGGTACAATTAATTCGTTACCAGGGCCGTAGCAGCACTTCGTCAGCCCCCCAAAAATGTTGGTCTTGAGTCCCCCGTAGGGAGATAAACCAAACTTCCGGGGGGCTCCGCCCCCAGAGCCCCCTTCGGCTATCCGCTATTTGTTGATACTGGTCATCTACATTGGGTGTGCATTTACTGAGCCAGCTATTCTCGCCTAGACGCGCCAAGCGCGAAAAATTTCTATAATTATTGATTGAATTGGTCAATATGATCGGGAAGTGCATATATATTAATATCAATTTTTATCCTTTCTCTGCTCACGTAAACAGATGTACCGGTAGAGCTGAGTGATGTGTGATTGAAATGGTAGGACCCCTCAATAATAATTATACATCTTAGGGCGTATACCCGTTGGCAGGAACGAAACGACACTTCGTCAGGCCCGCCGAAAAAACTTGGGTCTTGGGCTTCCATAGGGTGATAAACCGACCGCCCCCCATCACGTTGTTCGCTTTTGCCACGAAATCAGCTGTACTGTTTAGCGAGACAGTGCGAAGCGCGAAAATTTTCGATAATTCACGATAAAATCGGCCAATAAGATCGGGAATTGCATATATATTGCTATCAATTTCTTGTCCTCTCTGCTCACGTTACCAGATTTACCGGTAGAGCTGAGTGAGGTGCAATGTTCCATCTAAGCTGCGCACGTGCGCAGTGCTGACACGGTCTCTGCGCACAAAAAATCTACGTTGCGCACAACAAGTCCGAAGTTATGACCTTTTTTTAGTCGTTACGCACTGTTGTCCAAGGGTCTGCGCAGTGAGTTTGTGAGTGTGCGCAGACTCGTCAAAACGTAGAGGGAACATTGTGAGGTGTCTTGGAAACTGTAGGGCCCGTAAGTAATAATTAAACATACCCGGGCGGGCGGACCCGTTGATATGACTTCGTAGCATGATGTTATTTCGTGGCCTCCTGTCTGCTATATCAAAAAATATAGAATCGCCCAACAGGGATATCGCCCAACGGGGATATCTAGTTCTATATATCCCTGTCGTCCAATCGTACTAAACTAAAAGACGCACACGATTTCAAATTGGTATTTCTTCACTGGCATATTATTTTTCTCTGCCAGATGGAATTCGTCTTCTGAGGTTCAGATTGCCAAGACAGGAACATTCGGTGCCAGTCATTTAGGCGCCTATGGACAATTAAACCTATATGTCTTTGGTAGGCTATAAATAACCAAGTTTTCGGTGTTAATTCGCTCTGAATATACTCATCAAGGATATGTCCTACTACCACATCATCTACTGCGAAGCCATTTTTCTCCAGCGCCCCCCATACCGCCCCCCTGAGCCCAGCGCCCCCCATATCGCCCCCTGAGCGTTTCCGCCCCCCTTCAAAATCGCCAGCGCCCCCTGGGGGGCGCTGGAGGCAAGGTTAAGAACCACTGATATAGACTAACACTACACTGAAATGCAGGGTTGGAATTAGCAATATGACGTGACTTGACGTCATGAGGTTCACGTTCGCGTTCGCACAGAACATTTCAAAAAGGTTCTCGTTTACACGGACCTGAACCTTTCAGAGGTTCACACCATCTCTAATAGTAACGTTTACAGTGCATTAAACAGAAAAGCCTTAGCTAACGTTTTACATTGCAGTAATTAGGACTGTAGGCTAATACCGACGTGTCTTAGCCATGAGATATTACATCTATAGATACCGAGGAAGCCGATACAGATTAAGCAGATGAAATAATCAATACTCCCGGTCAAACAATCGTAGATTCTTCTTCTCTAACTGACGTCACGAAAATTGCCGATATTCTCAATGGCAGAGACAGACATTTTTTGCAAAGGGTGATATCAACTCGATATTATCGGCGAACCGATAATGATCTGTCGAACTAAATTCAGATCATTCGTCTCAGCCCAATATTTTTATCTTGATACTACGCCTCTGCAGATCCCTAGAACACAGCCCCGATATTGTATAAGATATGATGTTGAATCTTTGATACATCGCCGTTTACGACTAGGGCTGGGCACAATGATTCGAGTACTCGAATCTGAATCGAGTACTAATTTAAATGATTCGAGTCGAGTGGTGAAGGACGATTTTTTTGAGTACTGAAATTTTACGCTCTTAGCAACTGAAAGTTAATTCACTAACGAGAAATATAGTTTCGATACTATTTTCCACTGGGGAAGTCTTGAAACCTTGTTTGGCCGTGCCGTAGCATGCCAGACGCAGTACAAAGCTACGAACGTTACTGGAAATAACACATATCCAAAGTCACGATCATCCCGCAACATTGTCAAGAAGTGCAATGAAATCGGTACGGTCGATAAAATACCGAAGTATCTTTAATGGGAAGGACAACAGGCATTATATTCTTTGGGGTGGAATAAAAGGTTCATATTTGAACTTTGACATAGTACACTCTCTTGTGACGTCATGAAGAGTGATACTCGATTACTCGACTCGAATCGAAGCGTATTACGTGATTCAGAATCGAATCACCCAGGTAGGGGAGATGTGGTACCGATGGATCACTGGGACCGAAAATACTTGAAAAATTATCCATGATAATTCCATGATTACACTCCGTGACTTTGTCTACAGTTACATGCTGGCAGAATCTTTCCCCACATGCAAAAAAATTCGACCTGCGTGAGTTATGGGGTCTGTGACGAATAATTTACGTTTTAGGGGGTGCAAAGTAAATTAAGATCGACATTTGCATTTTTCTATATCACCTTTCAGACTAACAAACCCGCCATAATTTTTGATGTGAAGTATAGGGCTTGTATCAGGGTATATAATGGCACATATTTTTTAAATCAATACCATCCTTGAGTGAGCTATTTTCAATTCAATTACAATATTTATGGGGTGGGGGACCTATGGTACCATAGCCAAATCAAGCAAAATATATGGACCAACTAATCACTTAGCAACAGAAACTCGACTACATATATATAGGCTGTAAATCATATTTATCGGTGGTGTTTTGTCGCTATTACGAGGTATTTGAAAGTCGAAATGTCGATATGCGGGTAATATGTATGTGGCATTAATTTTGTAAGTTTGGGCGAAAATCAAAACATGATTTTATGCCAACATTTGAGTTGATATAATCTATTTTATTCTTGAAGGGCGTGACGAAACATTCTTCATTGGCTTGCTGTAGCTTAGCTTATAGTACACAACAAAACAAGTGAACAAATTTGAGTTTTCGAGCGTATGTCTCATAGGTCCCATGGTCATGTGCCTTTGGACCCACCGGGTGGGGACCGATGACACGTTCGAGCAACAAGTTTTAAACGTTTATAAATATTTTTTGAAAAGGTGTGTATCAATGTTAATGTCCGCGATAAGTAGATCTTGTATCGAAGTGTTGAGACAGCAAAAGATCTGCTATTCTCGGCTGAAGATTTGAGGGCCAGAGATCATTTTGCAATTTTTGATCCATCGGTACCACATCTCCCCTACTCGATTTTGCCCAGCCCTATTTACGACCAGTAGTATGGTCAGCTGTATATCAATATATCAGATTCCGTATCACTGTTAGGATTTAGGCTATTTGAGCAGGAAAATTTCAGGAGATGCAGATATGTCCATCGGGACTAAGAAGGCGGACGTCGCATTTCGCAAGTGATTAAGAAGAGATGACAAGCGATGACGCGTGGCATCGATACTACAGATACATACGTACCAATGGATGGTTCGTGAAAATTCTCTAGTCTAGTTGTAGTCTGAATCAGAGATGAGCATGGATTACGATTTTGGAAAATCGGATTTGTGAAATGTTGGCGGTTTGATTCGCACTAGGTTTTGAGATTATTTTAAGAATGTATTAGGATTAGGATTGTATTTACCGATTTTCGGAAGATTGATGTCCTGTGGGGAATGGCGACAAGGTTTTCCGTCCTACCAAAGTTACTTCATGCATTTTGGGCACTCAAAGGCGTATTATTAATTTTTACAGAATTATAGGCATAAGATGTAGGCTTTTTAAGAAGAATTGTAAGTTTGAATCGGATTATGATTGGGAGTAGGATTGGAATACACAAAATTTTCAGATTAGGTTTAGAATTAGGATTTGAAGCATCGGATTTGGATTGGATTAGGACATAAAAATTTCAAATCCGCTCAATTCTGGTCTGAATGCAGTTGCTTTCTGAAAATAATGGCTGATCACAAAATTATTTTAACACTCTCATCTTTGATTGGAAACCATAACATATTTAAAGCGCAAAGCCATTTTGAAATTAACTTTTGTAACTGCAACAGCACTTTCGATACAGTTGAGAACATTCCGTCCGATTTTCAAGTGGTTGAAATCGGAGTCAGAGCACCTTAATAAATTTTGATTTCTGTGACCCCAAATGCTACATACTGCACAGCCTAAGAAAACGTCGACTTCTTATGTCGCTACCTGTCCTGTTGGTAACGTAATGACGTCGTACTTTATCTATCGACCCCTCCAATACATGATTACGTCACAAAGTCCAAATCATGAATTTGAGAGCGAGAATACCTTTTGCGAATTTTCAAGCATACAGCGGATGTCACAAACACGAAAATATTATGGATGGGAAGGTATATATTGCACATAAATCGTAACCATTGATACCTGCCGAAGAACAAAATCATCAGAGGTTGTCAAGTACTCATAATTAGCTATTATGTAGAACTAGACGTAGAAGAAACCTATATAAGAAAAGTATAAGTAGTGATTTCCAAATATTCCAGGCGTCGTTTTCATATACAACAATTGAGTAGAAGTGGAAATAGTACATAAGCACTCACCACCTGAACGAGAAGTTCAAGTAGGCAAAACCTACCTGAGTACTTCAAAAAAGTACAAATATATTTCGCTACCGACAAACTCTGAAAATTACTTACGCCGACAGAATATTTTGGTAATTAGACATAAACAGTCCGAATAAAGGATTGGATTTAGAGCGCTGTTGATGGGGAGCAGCCCAACGGCCGACACAGTGTACGCAGTGCTCGAAATATCAAACCCGAACAAATGCATGAACCCGAGTACGCATATAGGAACCCAGCATACGCAATCGGTGGCCACCAACAGAAATATGCGAGCCTGCATTTTCTGTATTTCGTTACGTCTCTTGATAAGTGTTCTACTCGTGTTCGATGTTTCGCTTCTCGTGGAGCGAGTGTCTTTTCGTGACTTCCAGAACTTTTGCAAACTGGCAGAGGGCAGTTTAATGTTCCTATTCGAAGGTATATTGTCTGGGTACCTTTCCGAAGGGTTGCGTTGAATAACCCTGCTGCTCTTCGACAGCTTGTATATGATGAGATACGCCGCGAGAATGTACATAAAAGCCGCTAGATTTAGCGATAAAAACACAGTGGTGTGCTTCCAAGACGAGTCTCCAATCGAGACGAAAAGCGTCGGCAGGCAAACGCTGTGCGCGCTGTAAAAGCCGAAATACTTCCACTTCGAAAACGAGGGAAATAATTCCGCGGATAATCCCTCCAGCTCACCCCAGGACATATCGTTTTGTGAAAATCCGAATCCGGTGGAGTTGTTGGAAAACGCGATAGTCTTCAACAAAATGTCGTTGGCCGTCGTGCGGTTTACGACAGGTGGACGAACGTGAGGCAAAGTTATCCAAGCTTCCGTGGCATACGAATATACGGTACCGGGCAAAACCGGAATAAGCGCAATCAAGAGTGATATGATCCATATCGCGACGCACACCGCCGCCAGCACTTTCAGCCGTTTCAAAATCCGCAGTCCGAACGGCTTAACAACAGTCGCTAGGCGTAAGGTCGTCAAACCCACGAGAATCAATACTGAGGTTTGGCTTGATAAAACCACTATCACGCCGAGAGACTGGCAGAGACAGCTGGACCTCCAAGCTCTGTCATGCTCCCAATAGTTTGAAGTCTTCGACAGCGACACGATTCCCAAAATTATCAGGTAGACCCCCATCAGAAAGTCGGCCGTGGCGAGGTTCAAAATGAATACGCTGTCCCATATTCTAATCGACTTTTTCCACCCGCTCGGTACTCTCCTAGTCTTCACTTTACGAGAGATATCATGAGCCTTGAAGCGGTTGTGACATTCAGCTAATCGTGGTCGAGTTGAGGAAGTCAGAGACATAGCCAGCGAACGTAACTTAGTCCAGGGGTGAATGCGATGAAGCGTTAACAGTGACTGCAGGGTTTTGACGATTACCATGGAGTTTCCAAATATTGCAAATATTCCCACCAGCCACATAAAAGTCAGAATATACCAATCCTTCACCATTCTATCCTTGGAGGCGAAAGACCATTTCCGCTGTTTGATTGCGAACCATTCGTCACTCCCGTCTTCACAATCGCTCACTCCGTCCGATATTGCCGACGAATTCACGTAAAGAGGACTGCCGGATTGGCAGTAAAACCTCCGCGGGCACACCATCTCGTCAACGCCACCGGGACAGTCGATTTTATGATCGCATATCAGGGACCTGGTCAGGGATTGATTGCTTGATTCCGTGTCTAAGTACAGAATTGATTTAGCTGAGAAAAAAGACGGCGAAATTTGACGTAACTGTCGCGGCCAAGGCTCACTTCGGGATCGCCTTGATTCGAAATCATTCATCGACTGATTCATGGCTAGTCTGGAATTATATGTCGACTTTGCTGTCTCAATAAATGAGTGGACACCGATTCTCAGAGATTCACATGTCGCTACAACTTTAGTACCATTGCTGGGCTTGTGTTTCTTTGGCCTTCCTTTACTGCTTCGCAGTCTATCCTTCATATTTATTTCGCAGTACCTTTCGTCCTCGCCTTCTGGACATTGGCGCACCCGGTCGCAAACCTCAGTCGGGCTCACGCACATTTTGTATTTGTTAGATTGATTCGCGATACTGTTCTCCATATTAGAGATGGATGAAGAGCATAGGATTTCTTTGGGCTTGCATACGTCGCACGGAGACACGTTTGTACCGTCGTCCTTCGTCAGCACTCTGCTTATCCCCGGTATGCACGCTCTGTTGAGGAAATCCAATCCGTTTCTCGGCGTACGCCAATTCCCCAAGATATCATGCAAGCTCTGTGCTTTACCGCGTCTGTTCCATATGCGAAATGTGCCGTTTCGTGACCGTAATAGGTCCATGCCCCTGTTTACCCCGTTGTTCATTTCCGGATGGGTCATAGTGCATAGGTATTCATCGGATAGGTCCGAGCAATGAAATTTGCCGTCACATACGTGTCTTTTCGGAATTGGGCGCGAAGTAGAGATGCAATACGCGATGTCTCTGTCGTCACCGCTAAGGAAGCTTTTGCACGGGTGCTTATCGTTGCAAAGAGGAAAGTCCGGTCCCCCGATTCTGTTCATAGGCCTCGACTCTGTTACGATAAAGCAGTGTTGGTAATATCACATCTTTGTTGCATCTGCTACAGGCTGGACAAAATAGATTATCTGGATGACTCGATTTCAATGCGAGTAGAATATTCGCGCATCACTCAGTAAACGATTCAAGAATATGGAAGAAATGGAAAGTTCAAATAGTTATCTATTATGTGACCTCAAAGATACTGATGTCAGTTCTAAGCGTATGGGCAGATGAAATCCAAAAACTTTTCACTACGCCTTTTTGATTATACTTCATACAAATGCTGTGTGTTGATCTGGACTGCAGAGAAATTTAATCATGAGTAATGTGCGCATAGCTTTGTAGGCCTACTACATACTGTGGGTGCTGTGTTGCGGCTGAAAGAAATTTCAAGGCAGACACCATGAGAAAATGTACCGAAACTATGATTTTCGTTGATAATACTTAATATAACTCTTAGTGAAAAGGAGGGTATAATTATGTGCAATAAGAGGCGATCTCTTACCTGCGGTCCATCGGAGACAGTAAAAGGCGAGTTCGACAAGTATGAGGAAGAATCGGCTTGCCATCGTAGAGTTATTTGGATTATCAAACTAGTTGTATTAACCTGCAATGCAATAGTTTCATACAGTTTTAAATGTTTAATCTTAACCAGCCGGTAAAATGTACATGCAATGTCGTTGATTTGTTTGTTTGTTTGTTTTGAGGTATTCATGGTGTTTGTCGACTACTATTGTCATTTATACACCAGGCAAATTTTCTTCATTTTTCCCGTAGCTGCCGACTTATAGCACGCCCCACTTCTGGGCCTTTATAAGACACCGCTTATACGGATAAGATGGCGAAGAGGAGCCTGGATAAACCTCCAACACTTAGGTAGAAATTCAGGAGTCGACCTCGGTCGGACTCGAACCCGTATCCCGTTGGTGTTGCAGCTGTGATCATACCATTTATTTAACAAAAACTGATGTCAGAACTTCGCATGCAGACATCGCTGACAAGGCCGCGCAGACAATCTCGCCAAGAGGATATGACTTGATAATAGTTCTGTATATGACCATTGGTAAAGGACGCAAATGAATGTATTGCTTTTTGTCAGATTTAAATGGATGTATTATCAGATAAAACGCCACGGAAATCTACCAGCATTTGCATTTTGATCATTACTTTGCGTGAAGCAATGGTGCTTTTAGTTAGAAACTGAGAAAATATATACAATACTGCGGATTGCGCCACGTTAAAACAATTGGGCTCGAGCAGATGTTGTCCCATTGACTTACAGCAGCATATGGATCGTGTGGCATTCATCGGTCCGAATATCGTATTATCGATTATGTAGTACAGTAGCAGTGTCATTGTCATTGAGTGATGAGATCTTTTGTATTATCTACACCAGTTGATTTTCTACGACAATTCATTTTCGATCACTCGCAATTTCTCTTTACTACAGCGATACCCTCGGGTGGTGTAATAAGTATACTTTTAGACTATCAAGACTAGAAGATACCCAGAAATAGCCTGTTGCCGAGACGCCACTGCGAATGGCGCGAAATTCAAAATTAAACGACTTCAGCGCTCTGCTCAACAGACATTTCAAGTGCTGCTTTTTTGCAGTCAGTAAAGCTGTTTTCACTATTTTGCCTCCAGGCACATTGTTTGTGTCGCGAGAGCTAGTGATACGTCGTCAAGTGATGGTAATCCTTATAAATATTGTTTATCGCTAAGAAGATCAGTGTGTTTCAGTAGTACCGGGTATAATTATCGGATAGTATTATCGATCAATACGCTGCTATTGTGGGTGGCGATCGGTGAACGTTACGAGATAACTAAGACGTACTCGCCTACCTCAGATAGCTCAAACGATTGCAGAATACGTAAGGGCTTGCAATATATTTAATCATATCCCATGGCACAAAGGTAAATCTGCGGTCATAGTCACGTGAAGTATCTGGCGAAATTACAGTGATATAGCAAATCTTATTTGACATAAGTGTGACAGCGAATATCACACACACTGTTGTAAACGAAAATCATGTATTTATTTGAGTTCCATCATAACCTAGGAAGCCAATCAGGTGAACGGCACATTCTGGCACAAAATACTGCCTACACACCGATTCTAATAGGGGAATGCGAATCAAATACACAAATTCTCACGGAGATAAATCCCAAGGATGAAATGCGGGGCTCTCTTTTTTTGCGCTACCCCAGCACGGGGCAACATTGTTGTACGCAAGCGGAAACCACTATAGTCCTGCGATATGAATGCGTCAGATTGCGTAAGAATCTCTCTACTAGTTTCTGACGATTGCCCGTAACCAATGACCATGAGTGTCATGCGAAAATATGTGCGTTTATTTCATTATGAATATAATATTTAATTGCATTTGATGTGCTTAACGTCCAAGAAGCTCTTCGTGTGAGTAAGAATTGGTGTAGTTGACTCTCACCCACAAAATGTGTAAATCAGCAAAAAGATACCTGAAAGTGCCGTGTACCTCATTTCCAATCTACGCTGTTGTGGAAATCTATCAAGTACACGTATTTACACCGATGCCTTTACAATTCACGGAGTCATTGTCGTTGACAACAATTTCGCGGTATTTGACATAGCAGGAGAATCACGCAGAGTCTAACGGTTGTGCAATTAGCAAGCTATCGAATTAGAGCTGCTCTTATGCATGTGTTCTCTGGTTATAATCACGCCAATTCGTGCAAACAGGTGAATGAGAGATTTGAAAATTGCGGTCGCGCTTTTAATGCAAAAGTGCTTTGCGACATTTACGCTGCCGGGTGAAATTATGTGAATAACGTCCCGTTACGCTGATCGCTGTACATTTGACCAGAGGTCAATTTCCATACTATCGTTTAGAGTGGCTCGCGCGAACAGCTCATGCGCGATATAATCTTGATCCAGCCTATGCATAGGTTATCCATCAAGATTATTGTATAACCAGTTATATACCAGATAGCACCGGCGTTCGAACCAAGTCCCGTCGTTGTTTCAGAGTTCCTGTAATAAACACTACGCTACTCGCTCCACCGTTCAGAGAAAATGAAATGATACTTTAGATCGGTGGCACTGCCATCTTGCAGCGGAAATTTGCAATCTGTCCTCGATTACAAGCCAAGCCGTCACATTCTTTCGGAATCCAGACAAGCACTGCGCATTCCGCAGTTGGATTCAGGCCACGCCGAATGGGATAGATAATGTGAAGATTAAGAGATAGTACATAATGCGTCGTGTTAGAATCCCCTTGTGAATTTTAGAAATTTCAAAACGCATCTGCTGCCGTGCATTTGCGGAAATAGTTTAGTTGTTTATTATGCGTACGCACTATGGTTATAAGATTTCGATGGATAACGGTTTACATATAGCCCACACAATTGCTTTGCCTTTGTAACCGTATACTTAAATAGTTCGCTTTTCAGTGTCTTAGACATAGGCTACCTATGCGGATCATGTGACCATACCGGGCGGTAGGTTGTAAGCATTGCACGAAAATAAAATATATTGCATTCGGTTGATTGGTCAGAAGTACGCAAGTGGTCGGAATCATCACAGAAGTCATATTTTACCCGGCTCTGTTACATAAAGTCCTTGACAGTAATGCCAGCCGGTTTGCTGATCTCATGAAATTTCGTGAGCGTGTTCTATAGAACCGACTGACCAGTGGAATAAGATCGATACGGAATAATTGCGGTGATTATATGTTTGTACTCTGGTTGTACACTACAGATTCCCAGACAAACTGCAAATATTCGCGGTATAATACCTATTGCAGCTGCATGCTCATTATGCATAAATACGTAGCTACCATCTCTGTAATATAATGTATGCACAGTGCACACCGCATCTTGTAATGACGCTTGGTTCCTGTTGCCTTGCTACCTATAAAATTACGTCCTCAAGTGATAACAAACAAAACGTCTCGATACAATATCGAGTATATGGTGACGGACGTGGAGTTACTTTATTTATAGTGACGGAAGCTGCAGATTTCTCTACATGCCGCCTATTTTAAATTTAAAAGTTCAAGATTTTAATGCTCAAGGCAATATAATCGCAATACGTCAACATTATCGGTCGATTACTGTCGATAGGTTGCCAAGTTTACTATCCGATCAATGATCACGTGATATTCAAAAGTTTTACGCAGCTTATATCGTAATATTTGATTGGCGTATGAGTGGAATTGTTTATCTTCCTCGATCGAAATTATAGCAAGACTCTTATACCTTCAATTATACCTTACGCCCTGTAATAGTGATCGTTATATCCGTTTTATAGCCGGCATGAATATAATTGCGAGGCCAATGTCATTAATTATTATCGTCGTGATGGATGTCAATCAAAATCAATGTCGACGAATTGAATGCGGAGAATTGAAAATATCGGTAACACGCAATATTTTGTTCTCACTTCCCAATTAATTTTCAAATCTCTGACTTCTACTTGAGTGTAGCATTACTGACTAGATAGACCAACTCTGCATTAAACTACGCTAGCATGTAGTTGAAATTGTGCGTTACTTTGTACTTCTATATTCGTTGGTGGGATTGTAGTGTTAAACGTAATGCTTGCTTTCAAATTGCTTGGACATGAGGAAGTTGGCTGAATACATAACTTAGGAAGCGATCGGCAATCTAGACGACTGTCACCTTTATTTCTCGTGTGTCACACTTGATCATATTGGGTATAGAATTGGTTCATGCCGAAAGAATGTCGATACTTTATTTCGTGACGTGTTTCTTGGTGCAAAGTTCACAAATCACAAATGTAAGCGCCAATCGTATTCTGTACCGCTAATCCTGTGTCAGGAACATAAATAAAGCTTTCATAATCGCTCGTCTGGGCGGCGCTGAAGATTCAATGAATCTACATGGACTAGCTACATTGACAGAGAGAGAGAGAGAGAGAGTCTTTATTTTTCAAATATCAATATTCAAGGAACTGCTGTGAGAAGGACGGAAACCATATGGATTAGAGCTCCATTAACCAATATAAATATGATACTGGCTAACACTGATTTATGCGCTCTTGATAGCGAAGTGAAGAAGTCATTGAAGTTTTTGCGGCAGTGACCGCAGTGGATTTGATACATAAACTTGTATATTTATATGTTGCGCGTACACACAAAAAAATCTGGTAGATTCACAAACAAATTTCTGTAAATTTTACAACGAATTACCGATCGCAGCTAATAGCAGCGTGTAGTTTGTCATTTTACATTTTGATATGTAATATTACATTAATTTAGCTGCTAAGTCAAGTTACCAGAATTTCTTCGCAAGGTTACTGACAGTTACGCGCTACGGCATTTTACCGAGCTATTGGCAAAATTGATTAGCTTCCAAGCCCCAGCAACCGGTGGATACGTGGAAGTTAGGGTTGTTCAGAATTGATCGACTTTCAAAATGTCGTGGTTTTCAGTCCGATTCCCATGCCTTACACCATAAAAACATATTCTAGGTACTTTTTTTCGTAATTCATCCCTTGCATCCGTGTGCACATTGAGCTGGAAGAATATCGGCTAAAAATAGGGGATTCCCCTAAAATTTGAGTGTCGCTATTCGGATTAGGCTAGTAAAACGTCATATATAAGCTGGTTTTATGTAGCTATTGCGGTTGGAGTGCTACATAACCTCACTATAGAAAGTATTGTCAGTTCAGGACACCATTTTCATGTCCCACACTGCCTTAGAACTCCTCAAAACTGCCTAAGACTGATAGTCATTTTGTTGGATCACCTATCCTACACTCTTCAACCCTACCCGAGATTGTTCATCAATTGCCGGGATCACCACGTGCAAGAATACAACTGTAAATGTATCATTCACTCACAGCCACATTATAAACATCACATTGTTCAAAGGAAACGAAACAAAAAGGCAAAGAAACAGATCAACTTGGCACATTGAATTGCAATGGGATGCAAAGCTCACGAGAAGTCGTTTCGGAGGGAAATTTGAGGCCTTGGCAGTGCTGACATAGTCTGCGTATTCCAACGCATTTGAGAAAGGCAAACTTCTTGGCAATCGAACTCTGGAGAGTGCTACAGGAAAAGCACAGGCTGATCTTTCATTTGAACTGCTGGAACTTTATAATTTAACAAATAATGTCAGAGCTCTTGTGTTTGACACAACACCGTCAAACAATGGAAAAAATAAAGGTGCGGTTCTGTTACTTGAAGAATTGATAAACAGGAATGTTTTCTACTTTCTACTTCTGCTTGTCGCCATCATATTTATGAACTAGTCATCCGGGGAGGTCTGGAAGTGAACTGTGTTTGGATCCGCGACCACAGGCCCTGAAAACACAGATTTTAATACCTTCCAAGAAGTGAAAGATATTGATCAATTAAGAAGCTCTAAAACACTTCAGTTTGATGAATGCAGCTGGTTGGCGATCAAAGCTGATGAAGCTAAGCAAAAAATAATTCCAGTGATGAAGCCATATAATGGAAAGCAGAAAGAAGTCTTGATAATAAATGACTACAGAGAATGTGCAACAGGCACCATGGCGATTGTAGCTGCCCAATATATTGATAATCGTTTTGGCAAGCCTGGTGCTACTAATAGCACTGGATGGATGAGTCAAGTGCTGTACTGTCAAAAATGTTCATGTGGAGAGAGCAAATGGGCTATTCTGAAGAGTTCATTAGAAAGTTTCCCTGTTTTATGTCCCAGCTTGCTTGAAAACTGGTAATGCATGTGACGCACAGTATATTGATCTCAAATTTCTTCATGGCATGACAGACTTTTCATTGTGCGATTTCACAGTTGCTGATGTGGCATATAAAAAGATGCGAGAACATCATTGGCATCTCACCGAGGAAACGGTGGTATCAACAATGTTCTCGGCTAAACCAAAGATTCCTGACAAAGTGAAGGAAGCGATGGCTGCTAAATTGCTGCAAATGCCAATCCTTGAACAATTTCGCAGAGGTATAGATAGGCTATACCTCTGAGTCTAATCTCTGACTCTGTCTCATAGTCAATGAGTATGGTTGCTTTAATTGAACCGGAATCATGGTTTCTATCCAATGCTATACATGTCGAACATGATTGGTTTAGTCTTCCAGTTTCGGAATGGCATACTGATTCGCATTTCGTGACTGCTCAAGAATTTGTGAGTAGCGTTGAAATAGTTAACGGCGCAGCAGAGCGTTTGGTGAAATTGAATACCGACTTTGATGCTTTCAAAACAGATGACAAAGAACAGCGAGCGAGCCTCTTACAAGCCGTGGAAGATAACGGGAACAGATATGCCGATTTCTCTAAAGCAACCATTTCATCCGGACGTGATTTAAGTAGTATTTGCCAAGTTGATCTGTTTCTTTGCCTTTTTGTTTCGTTTCCTTTGAACAATGTGATGTTTATAATGTGGCTGTGAGTGAATGATACATTTACAGTTGTATTCTTGCACGTGGTGATCCCGGCAATTGATGAACAATCTCGGGTAGGGTTGAAGAGTGTAGGATAGGTGATCCAACAAAATGACTATCAGTCTTAGGCAGTTTTGAGGAGTTCTAAGGCAGTGTGGGACATGAAAATGGTGTCCTGAACTGACAATACTTTCTATAGTGAGGTTATGTAGCACTCCAACCGCAATAGCTACATAAAACCAGCTTATATATGACGTTTTACTAGCCTAATCCGAATAGCGACACTCAAATTTTAGGGGAATCCCCTATTTTTAGCCGATATTCTTCCAGCTCAATGTGCACACGGATGCAAGGGATGAATTACGAAAAAAAGTACCTAGAATATGTTTTTATGGTGTAAGGCATGGGAATCGGACTGAAAACCACGACATTTTGAAAGTCGATCAATTCTGAACAACCCTAGTGGAAGTGCATGTCACTGTGATATCATTCTCGTTGAGATTTGACCTGATTCAACCTCGTTCGCGAGACAGGATTAGGTCACACGGAACTGGTTGACCCTAGTACCAATTTCGGTATAGTGCGTAGTTGGTTGCAAGAAGCAGCTGACAATGTAGTTACATCATATACATTATATTATAAGGCTATGGCTACACGGTCGGTCTCGGCGGTTAGATTTGTTGTAACAGATAGGGCTAATGAGTTACAAAAATCAGTTTAGGATATATAATCTTATTCCTGAAACTAGAAATATCAGCACAGCAGCAGGCTCAGTTGACCATTTCTTAATGGCGGACACGGCGACCTATAATAGGTTACCGTAGGTTGCGCGTTGCAGGTTTTTCTGAGATTCGTAGTAAACAACCAACAGTCAACTGTGACATCACAAATAGCGTCCGGTTAGGTAAGTAAGTAGGGAACCACACGTGGACCAATAAATATCAATATATACGAAATTAGATGCAAAAGAAAGGGACTATAGGTGTTGATAGATGTTTCTGTATGAAAAACCAACCTGGATTGAACATTATAACGTGGACAGTAAATATTATTGGTGGCATATGTGAGCGGATGAATATCACTTATTTCAAAGTCGTCTGCGTGTCGAGCCGAGTAGCCGACTGGTCGGCCATTAATATTGAGCTTTGGGCATGCAAAGGCTGACGGTGCGAAGCTTGTGACTTGTGATTGAAGAAAGTAGAGACTTTCGTTGAAGATTGTCAGGACTGATGAATGGGATGCGCATCGTAAAAGGTACAGTAGCCTACTGTATAGTATTAGTTACCGTTAATATCTACGACTGTGCACACCACCCGGAAGACTTTGGTTTCATGATTTAAATATTTCAGTCGCCTTATTCTCAGTTCTATTTTGGGATATTAGTCAACTTGTATAATGACCTGCGACACCACATACTCTGCCGCGGAGTAGTTGAAACTGTTGGCTTGTTATTGACATTTATTAGGTCATAGCTTAGATATGTTTTCATCCACTGCTCGCTATGTTTGGCTCACATGCCGCATCAAATGAGGCACCTTTTCTTTCAATACATTGATCACTTAAGTCATGAATCTCTGCTATATCATGTTAAATGAGGAGTCGTCAACTCACAATGTACCAGTACCGGTACTTCAAAACTTGTTATATTTTTGTTAGCCTATTTGTCTTAGTCTTTATAAGTCATGTCTAGGTTAGCAACTTGGCTTAGTATAGCGACTTACGCATGAATTATTTTTAGTGGAACTGCAAGATACCAGTCACACAGAAGGAATGAAGACGAGAAAAAGAAACAATTGGAAATTTATCCGGCGTTGGAATTAATTCACCTTTTCTTGGGACCACTCGTGCTATATTTGCATGCCTCCTAAACTAAACAAGAATTATACCTCCAGCAGCAATACTTTTTCATCGTGAATCATGAATGAATATACAGTTGTCCTAATGTCGTCTTGAGAGCGTGAAGAAACTTTTGCGATATTTTGGCATCGCGTTGCTTTGGGATAGGTATGAATGTAGGCTGAGACGTGAATTTACAAGCTGGCATGTAATCTGATTTACAGGGACAGCATGTAGGGTTGTAGGTAGGTAGGTAGGTAGGTAGGTAAGGCGGTAAAATTACAGTATCGGTGGTAAATGTACACAGAAGAGAATGTAGATTGAATATACCAGAGGTGACTGTAACATTACAGTCTGGCATGTAAAGTTAGATTACCGGACAGTTGTAAGTTGAATTTACATTGAGTGACGGTAATGTTATATTACTGCCAAGTGGCTGGCCACCCTGCTTCCAGACATTTCGCGATAAATCGAGGTAAATTTTTTTTTCAGTGTATCTTTTGTGTTTCTTTTGAGCAGGAGGACCCGATGTTTTCGTTTTTGCAGCGGCTTCAGAGCGCTAACAGTGAATTCCGAAAACGGCTATCTTTCGCCCTCTGTCCTACGGTTAACCCCAACCTTAATGAAGTATATTTATCAGACCATAATAGATCCAGCGGGAAGTGGTTTTGTGGGTGATTGATGTCGCTGAACAAGAGAATGACCGCGGCGATAGGTTTTGCTATATTATCAATGTAAAAGCAATCGTTTACAATTACGCTTCAAGCATGAAATTACAACAAGATGTACACTGGATTCCAACTGTTTTCGAAACACATATTTCTAATCTATATATACGCAGGAACATTTCCAAGAGAACGGATGTGTCTCATTCTGGTTTTTATTTCGTACCTGTTCGTTATCGGTCTGTTATCATTACATCTATGACATTCATGGCTAGTGCAACGATGCTATTTTTGCTATGCTTCGCAATATTACAGCGGACAAATCGCTAAAAATAACTCTGCCACTGAATACGCTTAGTATTTGCGGCCGGTTTATATTCGGTTAAAGTGGATTAGTTGTTTTCGGAACAAAGTTGAGATCACGTGCTTGCTATCAACAATTTAATAATATAGATTGATAGAGATCCGACACCCTGTCTATGTACCGATTAACTGATCCTATTTGATATTATCGATGAGAGAACATTCATAAGAATTAAATGTATAATGACGAAGTGAGTTCCTGGTCTAGCGCTTGAGCTGTTGTTGTTGTTCCTCTTGAATATATTTACGGCGGATATGGTCACTATACAACTGGCCGATAATCTTATTTGGTTATTCCTAAGCTGCCGACATATAGCACGGACCAATGTTGGCGTGTAGGCTTTTGTAAGGCACCGCTTATATGCGGATTGTGGCTGCATAGCGATGAGGAGCCAGATAAGTCACAAGAAGTTAAGTAACAAGGTGGTAATGCATTTCAAGACATGTCGACAACAAATTAGCCGATAATAAAACCTTTTGAACAAGGGGTACGCAAATTGCCGTATCTTAAATTTAGATTTATTCTTTCCTATTCGAGTAGTGGACGCAACTTTTCTTCCACACATATACAATAACGGTATCCACTGGTCAAACTGAGGCCGTTTATCGCGTAAGTCGATAAGAATGTGTTGGCCGTCGCCAACATGCAATTCGAAATAACGAATTGGCCCGCAAGCCAGTATACGGAATAAATATCATAATCACAGATGAAGTTCGTCGTTCCTTGAAAATTTTAATCGTAGGCCTACTTCAAGCGAGATTCTGTCAGATCTTCACCAGTTTCCCAGTCGTTACCTATCATCAATCTATCACTGCCACTGGGATTGATTTGCAGGTCACCACCATAGTCGTCAGTATGGAACGAAATACTACTGAGCTTTATTGGTTATGGTTATTAGGTTGTGTTTCCAGTAGCGTTTGGTCAGATAGCGCGGACACTTTCACGTTTTGTCCTGAATCGATCTACTTGGTGAGTATTGTCGTTGAAATTTCAATAATTCCCCATGTGTCAGTAGTACTAGCAGCCGACAAAATTGTATGGAATCCTTTGAAGTCAACATTATTTTAAACGCTACCGCAGCTAATCGTTACAGAAAGAAAACGCATGATGATACCCGCATATGATAATTATATATCTTGGTGCACCAGTACTTTTTATGTGATAAGCTCCGCTAATATAATAATAATGATGATGCTCACAAATGGAGACGCCATGAGCTGAGCTGAGCTGTCGCAGGAGGCTTTTGTACCCAAAAAGGCACCGCCCTGTTCGTAAGAGGGTACTTTCTGCTTCTACAATTAGAAACTGAGTGTTTCACAAGGAAACAGTGATGGCACAGAAACCACAAGGGTTGTCCGCGATTTGCAATCCCCGGTAGTCAATTTAAGATGGATATTTGGTAGTCGTTTGCGGTTGTCGAATATCATGCTCATGTACGTTATAAAACAGAAACCGTCATATTAGTGAGTCATTTAAAACAAGTGATATGGTAACCAGGACCGGAACAGCACTTCGTCACCCCCCTCCCCTAAATATAGTTGGTCTTAGGCCCCCGTAGGTTAAAAGGAATATTGTGCGGCCGTCGGCACGTAATTCAATTGGTATGTGTTGGCGGCCGTTGACATGCAATATGAATTCACGAATTGACTCCCGAATTTTAGAGGGATTTCCATTATTTTGGAATTTTCTTCGTGCGCTGGTCGATTCAATGCGACACGTTTTAATGTAGTAACTCACTGTGAGTCCCACAGTATACATACAGATGAGAACAGCGGAACGCCGCGTATAAAAATACCAGCTTGGAATCGTGTGGTACCACGTTTAGGCGATTCCAATATCATTCCACTATACCGAACCGACAATCCTGATGAAGGGTAAAGAAATAGCTGTAACAAAGTGACTAAAAACTGCATTTTCGAAAACACTCCCTCCATCATTTCTATCGGTGAGTCTGAGCACCTGGGCTGCAGACGGATAAATATTTGATAGTAATATGTGAGACTACATATATTAGACGAAATTCACTCGTGAATCTGAAAAAAATTTGCGCTTCGTGCCATGACGGATGCCAGTAATTATTCATAACATGACCACTCGCGATTTCGGTGCTTATAGTTGGCCGATATGAAAAAGTGTATTAGTCCGGAGTTCGTCGGATATGGACAGTTGGACATGGAGGACGGTTAACAGGGGTATAAGGCGTCCAGATTGTGTACGGATATGTCCTGGAATGCGGCCGTAGGCTACACAAGAAAACGAAATGAGACCATGAAAAGCAAAAAGGTTAGCCACCCCAGCACTTGGGTATCTCGCCACTATCCATATTTTGTAGTTGCATAATGGGGATGTATACGTCTTACGCTATTCGCCTTCGTAAAACAGTAAACATATACGATGAATGTTCAATACAGGGGGCACGATACGATTACTTATTAACCCTAGACTGCTCAGGTGGATTATCGTTACACGATCGCTCTGGTGGGGTCGATTAGACCCCATCAGTTAATATGCTTTTTGTCTTACCAATTTCGCTATACAGCTGTCTAATAACCTCTTGCATGACGTTATAACGATGCATCTTCCCTTTTTGAACCCTACTGTCTACCCATTGTAAAGTTCCGGCTGAGGCGTAACGCCAATACGCAAATGGCGATATGGGGTCAAACACCCCTCATCAATTAATTATAATAACAAAGAAATACCAACAAGACAAGACAATACAATACAACAATGTAACAGAGTAACAACGACAACAACATAGTAGATTCAATCCGAATCGTCCGGCTCCATGCACTCTTGACATGTCACTATTTTCACAGAGTATGTTTGGCAGACAAATTCCCCACATTTTCCACTTTTCTCTGTTGTTTTCCGGTCTTATGCTCTACCGCAAAGACAGCATCTGCCACGTGCAGCTTTGGAGAGCTTTGCTGGTGGAATTGTACTGTCTTCTCCCGGAAAAATTCTTTTAGACGCGATTTTGTGCGGACGCGTAAGTGAGTATTTTTTTCTTTGCCTGGACACTGCATTTTTCTTTGTTAGGGTCAGTGCAATTTCCATTGCAAATCATTTGTGTATTTGTTTCTTCACGCGGTTACATTTAGCCAGCAAAGATAATATATAGCCGTTGCATGCAGACAAGTTCATCAATTCAAAGAAGATCGTCAGAGGCCAGCGCTTACTATTGCGAGAACAGGAATAGTTTGCCACCATTCTGTCTGCCACGTCGACGCCACCTTTTGTTTGATTATAAAATGTTATTATATCTGATTTCCGAGCGTCACCAGAGCTTTCATCAATTTTATCATCGTGATGCTGGCTGCTCACCGTGGTAAGAATTTTCTTTGAGCCTTTGCCCTTTGGAAGATATGACAGCAGTGTCATATATTTTTGAAATCCAAAAATGCTGCTGTACACCTCTCTCCCCCGCAGAGAAATGAACGCAGGAGGTATCTCTCTCTCTTGTTCTTTCAAAGGGTGCCAACTGCTGTCAGTTTATGGTCGTGAAGCAATGATGTCATCAAGGGTATACTGGTGTACCAGTAATCGAATGTGATGTTTCGGCCAGATCCTGATATATCAGACACCAGCCGTGTCACTTCTTCTTTGGCCGAGTTGTCGACTTTATACGGCCAGTCCAGTTACGTCCCGCAATAAATTTCAAAATTGTAGGTGTAGCAAGTCTTTGCATCACACAGGGCATGTAGTTTGATGCCATATTTTGCCGGTTCGTTTCGAATAACTGTCGGAAAGAACACCGTCCTCGAAACCCCCAAAGCATTTCGTCAATTGTCACAAATTCAGACAACACGTAATTTTTCTTGAAGGTGTTCAATATCATATCCGATATTGTTCGAATTATCGCAAATTTTTCATTTTTCTATCTTCGCGTGTGGTAATGTCATCAAGCCGAAGACATCGCAAAGTGAATCGGAATCTTTCGCATGACATTGTTACCTTGAAGATATCAAAACTCATCAAGTGACAATCATGAGCTTTATGAACCCCAGCCAGAAGAAGAAGACCAATGACAGCTTCCATCTCCACCGAATTACTTGGCCCTACCCTGCACTTCTCTTTGTAGTTTCGGGCTTCTTCAGGTGTCTTCTTGTTTGTAAATTCAACAAGTAAATCAATCACTTGTGGTGTAAAGAAGAGCTTCCAATAATCAATGCAGTTATCAGCTTCTATTGCGGGCCCAGTGAGACCCGGTGAAAACTTTATCATATTCGCTGCACTTCGACTGGCAGTCGGAGCAGTCTTTCTCCAAAACGTGGTACCGTCTTTTCCTAACCACCCATCACTGCCAGCTTCACCTTCTTCAGGATTTTCTTGATCATCTCGTAGACTGCAAGTGACAGAACCAATGCCAAGCAGCAACTAAAAGTCGAAATCCATCCGATCACAATGAGGAGATAATTACTTAGTCTGCCCACTATACTTGCAAAATCAGACCCATGCGCAATCAATAGCTCATTGCGGCGAGGTATTAGCGATAATCAGCTAATGCTTTATTCCGAATGATAGTGTATAACACCATTGAGGATTACATGTCTGGAAAGAGCAATCCGACCGCACAAAAAAATATGGCTCACATTTTTGTTCGCCTGGGGTCTTTTTGACCCCAACCTGAGCAGTCTAGGGTTAAGAGAGTAGATTAGCATGAATCGGTCATATCAAGTGACACATAGCAAAGCCGGCCACACGAGAAAATAAAGATTAGCACTAATTGCTTTTCCTATACAAATCAGTGTCCAAGCAAAGACGTCAACGTAACTGCACGAATGTAACACTGTGAAGGGGGTATTGCAGTTGTTGGCGGTTTGATGATATTGTTTTTCAACTGCAATAGTCATTTACACCAGGCTATCTAGGGCTAGGCTCTTCTTTGTCACGTGATCCGCGTCAGCGTGTGTTATAAAAGCTTAGAAGTAGGCCTTGCTACAAGTCGGTGATTAAAACACCATGAACATCAAACAAGCAAGCAAGCAAACAAACAAACCAGGCGTCCACGTCGTCCAGATATCATTTGATCGACCGAAAAGATCATCGCTCTATCAAATATGCCGGACCTGACGTGTGGAAAAGTATACCGCCGGCCATCCGACAGTCGACGATCATATCCACATTCAAGTCGAAATAGGCCTACAAGCTACTTCTACTACATGAATACTAGTCCGCCCTCAAGATTACCGGACCACGACCAGACCTATCGATATCGCCTTCGTCACTCACATACCACCCCATTTATTCTTTTACTTTTCATTCAGTGTGCATGCCTCCTGTTTACATCGCCTAGGCCCTAGGCCCTAGGCTAAGGTGGGTTTCTGATTACAATGACTACTCCAAATCGCTTCGACACCTTCCCATCTTTTCATTGTATCGCAATTTTTGTGGTGTATTGAACTGATAAAAATTGCTAATAAACCGAACCGATATTATTTATTGTGATTCCGTAACTGCCGGCTTGTAACACGGCTCACTTCTAGTTTTTTTAAGACACTGCACACTGATAACCAGAAGGAACCTAACGAACGGGATGTTCGATTAAAAGTTATAGTGTACACATACAGTCGCTGAAACAGCTAAAATCCCACAAATAAAATTTCCGTGAACAATTCAGATCTATTAATTTACCGCTCTACATAAGCTGACATCGTATTTTGTCGTTACGCGGAGTATTATTGCGTTTCGGTGATTGTATGAAAGTTTATCACTTTTGTAAAAATCTGTACTTGAGTCGAAAGATGAGTTAAAACGAGGGACCGGGCTCCGCGGAGGACTTTTCGTTACTTTAACAATGGACATATCTTCTTCGAGTTACTGGTATGGAAATGTAGACCAGATCAGAGTTCGTTAAAGTATAGTCCGCGTTAGTACTCAAGCAGAAGTATAGAAGTACCACACATCCACTTCAGCCTATATTTCTGCCTGGCAAAACCGAGAATAGGATAATGATTCGACTTATGCATGTGTACCAGAATAAGACAATTCTAGCGTTGCATGTTCCTTTGTTTATTTTCACAATTTCATAAACTAATGTGATCAGCATGTCTTAATTGTAGTCATTAACAACAACCACTTAGCACTTATGTTGCAGGCTTGTTCCCGCTGGCGGTCCCCCTGGATCAAGACTCTCAACCGGGTGTATCGTACACGCTAGGGCTAAGGTATGTTGCCCGTCCCTGCACTTGGGTGTACCAAAATATGTAAATAATTGTAGGGCTAGAGCAGGGGTGACCAGCCTGGTGTCGTAGAAAGAAATTTGTGCGGCCGTAGATACAGAACACCATAAGGTCTCTCCGGGGTGCGAAGTTTCCAGTAGCCAATTTAACATCACTATATGACGTCCAGATAGGCCATGACGACTCAGTCGGAATACGGCCGTGTGCTATATATGTAAACGAAGTATGGCCATGGATTGCGAAAAGGTTGAGCACCACTGGATTAGGTTTACTATATGGAATCAATGCGTTATGTGGCCAGAGGTGTGGGTTTCGAGTAAACGTTAAAATAGTGTACCACATGTTGCTAACTGGGTACATTATTATTAGGCTGCGTCCTCTGTATGTGGCTTGGTAAAATAGCCTTGCTGTTTTGTTAGTTTCGCTAATAGCATGTCCGCATCAGCAGAGTGTTTGTATTTCACTGCATGATTATTCTCATAATGCCAACTCAAATTTTATTCCTTGAAATCGGAGACCTGCTCAGTACTCACCATAAACTAAAAAGACCGGTTCACGGCTGACTTTAGTAAACACACATTTAGTGCCCCGAATCGTGTTAAAACCTTGATTCTGCGCTTGACATAACCTGCACCGTAACTGCCGCACCCCAAACTCCCTAATTGGGGGGGGCGCGAGCTCGAAGGGGGCCCAAAATTATTTCGTGAATTATAGCATAAATCATAAAGTATTTTTTGAAAATTTATGGATTTAAAAAAAATCACGAATTCAAGTAGCCATTTATCTTTATTATTGGGTATCGGGCCATTACCACGACACGACCCACTAAGACATACAATCAAGTTTTAGGAAATATAACATGCGACTCCAAGAAGTGTGCCAGAACGATCGGCAGCGAAAAAACCTTGGCCGAAAAGGTCTATGCCCTTAAACTGACCGAAGACTTCGTTATATATACGAAATACATATAGGTTTAATTGTCCATAGGCGCCTAAATGACTGGCGCCGAATGTTCCTGTCTTTGCAATCTGAACCTCACAAGACAAATACCATCCCACTGTGAAAAATTTTATGCCAGTGAAGAAAAACCAATTTGAAATCGTGTGCGTCTCTTAGTTTAGAAGCCTACGTCTGGGCGATTCTATATTTTTTGATATAGCAGACTGGAAGTCACAAAATAACATCATGTAACGAAGTCATATCAACGGGTCCGCACGCCCGAAGATGTTCAATTATTATTTACGGGCCATCCCGTTTTCAAGAGACTTCACTCAACTCTACCAGTATATCTAATTACGTGAGTAGAGAGGACCATAAATTGATAACATAATATATATGCAATCGCCGATCTGATTGACCGATTTTATCATAAATTATCGAAAATTTTCGCGCCTCGCGCTGGCTCTCAATACAGTATGGATGATTTCGTGACAAACGCGAACAACGTGATGGAAGGGTCGTTTCATCACCCTATGGGAGCCCAAGACCCACATTTTTGGGGGCCTGACGAGGTGCTGTTTCGTTCCTGCCAACGGGTATACGCCCGAAGATGTTTTATTATGATTGAGTGGCCCTACCTTTTCAAACACACCTCACTCAGCTCTATCGGCAAATCTGATTACGCGAGCAGAGAGAAGATAAAAATTGATAACAATATATATGCAATTCCCGATCATACTGACCGATTCAATCATGAATTCTAGATATTTCCCGCGCTTCGCGCGCATAGGCGACAAAGGCTGATTCAGCAAACGAACTCCCAACCAATATGATAAATAGCGGCAAACAGGGTATCGTCGGAGGGGGGTCTGGGGTAAACCCCCCCAGAAGTTCGGTCTATAACCATATGGGGGGCCCAAGACCAAAGTTTTGGGGGGAGCTGACGAAGTGCTGTTACGGCCCTGGACATAACATCGTTTATGAGTGAAGATGGCCGCTAATCACGGGCACTGATTGCATTCTTTTACAAATTAGGATTTTGAAACGTAAGACGTGGCAGTTTAAGGCGCAGACTTGGCAACAAAAGAGATTTTAACATGAATATGAAAACAGTGACTTGTAACTTTAATTGCTACGACATTGGCTTTATTTTGCATCTGGATTACTCATACGATGTACGTAGGGGAAGATGCTAGCATGAAAAGAAATTCATCACTGAACGAACTTGCACTTTGTGCCGAGAATACATTGCTGTCTGATGTAAAAAATCTTAGTGGAATCTATCTTGATTTAATATGTTTACTGTATCATAAAAACCAGATTCTGCTACTGTACAACTTGTTTTTTAGGTAATATTTGTCGCAACCATAGAAACCGGTTTGTTACTCCGATCAATATCGATGTAACAATAGTCTGAACACGCCTTTCGAATACATTTTGCGATCTAGCCTACACCGTCAAGGCATAATAATATATTCCCTTGCAAGTCCTGGTCGAGATGGTTGGCAAAGCAAAGGAAAATATTAATTTTATGGAATTATCAAAACCTTTGATTATTACAGTAGATAAATTTGACGACGTTTAAAAAGTCAGCATGTACTTTAGCATTGTGGCTGAGTCTTCGGGAATTTAAGGTTGGAATTAGCAATATGACGTCACGTGACGTCATGGGCTCACGTTCGCGTTCACATTGATAGAACCTGTCAAACAGGTTGGCGTTCACACGAACCAGATCTTTTCAGGCGTTCGCACCATCCCTAATGGAAACTGTAGAACTTTATAAGATATAGGTTACACGCATTACCCACTGAACGATACTACACAGTAGAATGAATCTTCATAACTAATACGTAAGGCGATGAACGAAGAGATACTAAGGCTCATAATCGCACCCTTATCTATATTAATTCTCTGTACGACCATATACTTTACCATCGCGGAACAAAGGGTATTTTTGATCGAATAGATATTAGCTTGGATAGGTATAAATAAAGCAATTCCGACGTAGTTTCCCGTTTTGACTATTGCAGAAAGCATCAGTAACTTAATCCAATTTCAACTGGTAATCCTTTATTGGCATTCATCGTATAGATAGGCCACTAGATCTGCCAGAGAGATGTGAAGGGTGTGTTCTGTGTTGTAGGCTCCAAGAACTACCTGGCGAGTATCAGCGTCCTTCACGAAAATATTTTGTTCGACTATGTGTACGAAGGTCCGAAACCTCTTCTTTTTTTCTACTTCATAATTTTCCGAATAACTATAATTTGCCTTTAAATATATTCTTCCGAAAATTTTCCACGCGCAACCTCACTTTTTCATTACCGGCACTCCACCTTCGTTACCTCTCAAATAGCAATATTCGCCAGTTGAAGGGAACGGGGTAAATGCATGACCATTGAATTTTATTTTCTGGAAAATTCTAGGGAACTTACCCAAACGTTTACATAGGCAATCAGTGATGAATAGGGCAAGTTTTTGCAACTTTTGCAACTTTTTTCACAGCTACTGGAAGATTCCGAAATACTGAGAAGTTATGTAGTATGGTGTTTTAAGCTGTTTGAAGGAATCTTACATTGCAACTTTTGCAACTTTTCTCCATTTTTTCAATCATCTTTTTGCATCTTTTTCGATTTTTCAAGCAACCTTTTGCAAATTTTTCGATTTTTCATGCTAGTTTTTGAAAGCTTTTTTTGAATTTTCATTCAACCAACGTTTTTACTGAACATATTTGGCACTACATGTATATTTATTGCTTGATTATTTCACCGTCGTTTAAATTTAAGGTCCTTTCTGATTTGACGTATATTCAGGCTAGGCCGCCGAAAATGTAATTTTATCTGGGTCAATTTTTTCAGGCTGTTGATTCTGTTGAAGTCGCCAACACTGAGTTTTGCTACAGTTCCTTGGTTACGGATCGATTCGAGTATCTCATATCCTAATGATTTCAAGGAACTTGTCCATAAATGCAACTTTTTAGTGCAACTTTGGTGAAAAGTATATGCAACTTGGTACAACAACGTTTGTGAAAAGTAAGTGCAACTTTCCACGGATTTGACAAAAACATACCCTAGTGATGATATTAACGAGTCCTGTCACGAAATTTCATAGAGCTCCTTGAATTCCATACATCGTAAAAATAGCAATCAGAAGCGGTCAAAGTATAGTCAGCGGTGCTATTCCAGTGGAGATAGAAGTAATGTGGTAAATTCCTACTCAATTACCACTAGAGGACATGTCAAAGTGGCAAGTACTGCAAGTGGCAATGGGAAATAAAAAGTCGGAAAAGTATATACTAAAGAAAGTTATCTCAGAAAGTAGATAGATTAGTCGCTCACTTTTAACGGTTAATTGTAGTTAAGTGCTTTCGATGTTAAAACGTGCATCGTAGCTAACAAACTCCAAATTGCTAATGACTAGGGCGTTTTTTTTTACCTAAAAAAAAGAAAATTTTGACCTAAAAAATCCAAATTTTGACTTTTTTTGACCTAAAAAAACTGAATTTTGATCAAATTTTGACCTAACGTATGCAAATTAGGTGTTTTCCCACATAATGTTAAAATTGTACCCCTTATCTTCATATCTGGTTGGATCTTACTGTCCTAACGAAGAGGTTTGGCCTGAAAAAGCGTCTTTGGCTTAGAAACAGGCAACTTTTTACATGAAAAAAACAATATTTTAACGAAATCTGGCCCTATGAAGAATTCCAGTGGTTACAATATGTATTATGTTAGAAATAATTAAAATATTTTGTAGTACAACGAGAGATACTTTCCTACGTTCTTGGGTAGAAAGTGCACGTCCTTACTAAGAAGCTTGCCAAGGAAGTTCAACAGCAGCAGTTGTTGGCTGACAACACTCAAGTTGTGCGTACACTGCTGGTGCTGGTGACACACCGTGTTGCTTCACTCTGACAATGTTGTCTACATCACAAATTTTCATCATGCGCTTCTTAATATAAGAATGATGCAATGCACAAGAAGTCTTTCTTCAGTTAGGATATTGCGGTTCGTTGACCATAACACCATGTCTACCTAATATTTGTTTTATTTGACCGTTTATGATTCACAATGAGCAGACGATTAGCCGTTTACCACGGCAGGCCTATAAAATAGGCTAACAGCGGTCAAATATCAAATTATAAGTTCACCAACAGTGCAAAATCTACGATACAAACAAAATGCAGACGTCAAAAATTTTTTGACTTCATGAAAAATTTTGACAAATTTTGACCTAACGCTACAATTTTGACAAAATTTTGACAAATTTTGGCATGTCAAAAAAAACCGCCCTACTAATGACACTACGCATAAGTGGAAATTTCGGTGATATATTCGGTTACCATGATACCGGGGATATTTCACGCGGTTCTTATGATAATCTCACTCATATAAGTCAGTGCTTATCAAAGTCTTTCTGACGGCGTACCACCTATTTGTTTTTGTTTTTTACTACACTGCGTACCACTTGGATCTTGAATGATCAATTTCACTCAAATGTACTGGTATTTATCAAGTATTACAGAGGTATCGCTCTGTAATACTGCCAATGCATGGTAACAACACACAATGTAATGAGATTGATATAACTGTTTCTACTGCACAAGCTTGTATAATTGTATATCCCGGGTATAACATTACTCAAAGTACGTCTGAAATCATGTCCAGACTCAATCAGACAGTTCGGGCACTTGGACTTGCTGGACATCAAGAACGAGCGAGCACCCTTGCTCATCTCGAGTCTACTTTTTTGCGTGTTCCCAATCAATGTGTCGTTCTACCAGGCTGGATTTCATGGCCGCGTTGGAAAATTTCATTAAAAACGCTCGCTGTGGAAAACATTCTCCTCAGTTTCAAGTTGCGAAGAATCCATACTTAGGCTATGTATTATGGGCTCATTTCGACATAATTAAAATGTAGCCTGCTCAATATACGCATGAATTATAGTTATAATTACGCCCCAGCCGAGTTAGCCGATCCCGCCAGTTATTTGGTAATCTGTGTTCTGAATCTGCTGCGATATTAACACCAACGAGAAAGTGTTGCACAAATGAAGTAGTTGTTACATCGTGTATTTACAGTGGACCTAACTAATAACTTAACAATTAAAAACCGCCGAACTCTTCGCGTACCGCTCAGAAACGTCTCGCGTACCACAGTTCGAGAACCACTGATATAAGTCATGCTTACAAATCCCAAAATTACTTTCTACTTTTCAAAATCCGAATTACAAAGGGTACGTTATTTTGCCTAAAAACTGTTCAAGTTCGGCGACAAGATAGCGTAATGGGGACGCGTCCGGCTTCTTGGTCGATAGGCCATGGGCTCAATCCCCGGCCGGGTCAGACCAAAGATCTGGTTAGTAACACCGGTATCCATGACTTCCCGGCTTGGGCTCAGTTACCGTGTTAACATGGAGGGGCAGTGCAAGACTCAGAAAGTCTTACAAGTCTATATCAGCACCTTCCTAGTCCAGCGGCATATGCACATCATGCACTCATGGCATGCATATGCACAGATCGTGTTCAATGTCCATATATCATGAGTCGGTGTATATGCCGCAAAAACATCGCAGTCACCTAGTCTTGCAGGTGGATATGGTGGAAAAACATATTCATTTGTGTACGTAGTGCAAGTATTCAATACCTATATGAGTATAACTATGCAGAAGTATTACTTCATTGTTGCTCAGAGATCACCTCTGGGATCATTTCAATATAAATTGTCAACGATGTTATTCCGGATAAATGACAACAGAACGGAGGCAGTCGTAATTACTTACGAGTTAGCAAACTTACCAGGCATTCCACAATCGAGGGAAGTTGAACAAGTCACACTTAATTTACCCAATCAAAGTTTGTGAACTTTGAGAAAGTTTAATGGTCATTATGAAGCACCTTGGAGCATTGATTAGATAGGGGGAAGATATATAGCCACCAAAATCGGGGGGGGGGAATAGTCGCACCGGTTGGTTGTATCTCTATTTCAGAGGTGATCAAAATATTATTTTCTGATACTCGGGTACAGGTAGAAGTAATGCCACAAAGTTGTATCTAATTATAAGTAGATCTAGCGATTTTCCAATCACCCTAAAATGACTTCAAGTAGTAATATGAAACGATATTTAAAAGAAGTTATGTTGGCAGTTTGGAGAAGTAAATTGAGACTGGGCTTTGCAGACGTTTGATAGTCCATCGCCTGTGAAAGTTTAATTTCAAAATACCTCTTCTTCACGAATAGCGAAAAATGACTTGGTGGCGATGAATGTAGGGGTCGACTTCGAGATTATAATCTGGGTTGCCATGGCAATCTCACCCATGAAAGTGGTGTGAATCTAACTTCCTACGTTTCAAAATGTAACTCGCGGAAAAACAATTAGTGTCGTGTCAAAAACGGTTCAAGTAGAAGTGGAATGATTGATCACTTGATCAAATAGTTGAAGTAGGCAATTGCCATTTGAGTGCTTCGATATCGTACAGAGCTGTATACTTCGTTACTGACAACTTTCGCCGTTTTGTCGCAAATCTGAACCACATTCTGACATACTACCATGTCATACATGATGCTATAAACATACCACACCATTGTTGTTTGTCACTAAAGTAAAAGTCAAGCCGGTGTGAGTTAAATTTCAGGCGGAACCACTAACACTACTTGATATGGCAATGTGGAGAGGCGCCGCCTTCTATGATACGAAACAACTGGTTACTACACATTGATCAAATTGGATTTAACGCATCATTAACCTATCGGTAAATATCGAAATGGTGACAGGATAATCGATGAATATGTAGGAACGAAATTGCTACTGTATGAGAATTGTTTTTCCACAAGATAACACGATATCAAGTGTGATTGTTATTTTGTGTTATCGGGTCTTTGGATATGGGACCTTGCGACATAACAGTACATCCGTAACGCTTAGCGCGGTAGTTCCCAACCTTTTTAAATATCGGAGCCGCATTTCAAACTTCAGAGTACGTATGGAGCCGCAGGAAAACACTCGAGTAGTCTACTTTTAAGTAAAAATTTAAAGCTAGCTAGCCTGCCTACTCGAATAGGCTACTTATAACGAAAATTTGAGGTAGCTACTAGCTAGCCTACCTCTGGACCTCACCATCCAGATAATTCAAAAGCATCCACATAAGGTCTATGGCCAGCAGAACTCGAAAGATATCCTTGTGTGACGGGTAGCTATTCATCCATGCGTTTGACGCTGGTCTGCAATAATTCTCTCTCCCGGTTTTCAGAAGCGGCCTTGAACGACTTCAGACACAACTGATATCCCTCATTTTCGCATTCATATACAGAAATTGACTATAAATATTCATGGAAACAAACAACAACTGTCGTCTATTATATTTATGTGGCATATTTAGTGGTCAATCAGAGTCGCAAGAAGGCTAGCCTGAGCCGCGGTTCGGAATCACTGGTTTAGCGTGTTGAGTCTAACGCGAAACTTGTCATCAATGTAGCAGCTCTGCTAAATTCTGTTGCATTCATTGTCATTGATAACGATGTCTGTGCAAAATGATCAGAGTACTCCAAACTCAATCGAGTACTAATTTTAACGATTCGCGTCGACAGGTGAGATATGAATCTTTCGATTGCTGAAATTATGCATTATATATTGCGTGCCACTAAGAGTTAAGTTGTCAACGAAAATTATGGTTTCGATTTTCGGCCGTGGAAGGCCGTAAACCTCGATTGGTCGTCTCGCAGCATACGAAACATAATAAAGAGCTACGTACGTTAGTGGAGATGGCATATTTACGGACCAGCGATTAACCCACAACATTGTGACGGAGTGCAATGAAATAACTATGGTCGAAAAATATCACATAACATTTAATGTGATGTAGAACTGTCATTATATTATTTGTGGTCGCATAAAAGGTGCATATAAGAACTATCCACGTCATTCATACTATTGAAACGTCATCATGAGGGATTCTAGATTACTCGAGTCCACTCGAAGGCTACTATACTCTATATACAGAATCGAATCACTCAGGCTCTCGAATGTGTCCGGCCCTGACGATAACACGTCGATTTTCTGCCTACTACAGAATCATCATCATCATTGGTTTATTAGCAATTTTATCAGTTCAATACACCACAAAAAATGCGATACAATGAAAAGAAAGGAAGATGTCGAAGCGACTAGGAGTTGTCTATGGAATCGGACACCCACCTTGGCCTAGGCGATGTAAAGAGGAGGCATGCACACTGAATGAAAGTAAAGAAGATTGTATAGAAAAAGGAAGCGACAAGAAATAGGGCGGCATGTCACGGGAAGCGAGATCGATAGGTCAGTCGTGGTCCGGTAATCTTGAGGATGGACTGTATTTATTTAGTAGTAATTGCTTGTATTTCGACTTGAATGTGGACATGCTCGTTGACTGCCGGATGGCCGGCGGGATACTGTTCTACACATCAGGTCCGGCATATTTGATAAAGCGATGATCTTTTCGGTCGATCATATGATATTTGGACGACGTGGACGCGCGTGTGTTGTACTTGTGCGCTTTTGATTGAGAGGTAAAGAAGTCATTGTCAGAAAGTCAGAAAAGACTTGGATTTTAAATTGAACTACGGAAATGCGGTAGCTCGAGTCGGAACTGAATTGGACAACCCGGTGGCGCATAAAAGCATCTAGCGTTGGTCGTTATTTCAAATTGCGATGGTACACCCGCGGCCGTTGTCAGACTTGAGTATGTCCAAGAATTGCTAAGAATGGGCTTAAAACTGACAGCCATCGGAGGATGCTTTGGAAAAGCACCAGTTCCTCGAATGGACTACTTATTAAATGAAATGATAGACTACACAGCGCAGTACAAATTTTACTTGGCATTCGAGAATTCCTATCACTGCAGAGACTACGTGACGGAGAAGTTTTTACGCGCCGCCATAAAGGCCAGAGTCGAACCCGTCGTGTGGGGCTCGACTAAAGAGACGTACGAAGCGCATATCCCCGCGAGCGGATTAATTTTCGTGGAAGATTATCCGTCCATGCGACATCTCATTGGCCATCTGAACTATTTGGATCGCAACGACACCGCTTACCGGGAGTATTTCAGGTGGAAATATGGTTTGCATACAGGCTTGCAAGATGGGTAGCCTACATATGTCAGAACCTAACATTAAATCTAAAACCGAATTGAAGTATCATGAAAACTCAACCTAAATAAGCCTAATACAAATACTACGGTAATCTAGCAGAGATAGTCTGTAACGACATACTTGTTAGGGATGGTGTGAACGTGAGGTTCACGTTCGCGTTCTGTGTGTGAACCCAAGAAATTTTGAGGTTCACGTTCACAAACGAACCTTTGTAGGTTCTGCACTGTAAACCTTTTCTTATATTACAATTTTCACGTCATTATAGCATACTTGGTTGAAATTTATTGCTTCTCAACTGCGGGCCACTCTACGCATGACGCTGACAGCATAGAAAACCAGCATTAAACGAGCATGCACCTCGACAATCTCAAGATTTTACTTTTGTTTCGTTACAAAAGTTTGTTCAAAATATCCAGCTCTACGTTTGTGAATATTTCGTGACTCTCTGCCGTGAGCTTTACACGCAATCACAGAACATTAAAAGCGAAATACGCTACATGTAGGTAATCAGAGAATGATGCTTATTCAACCAATCAATGAAATTGATATCGTTGCATGATGTAAAAATGTAGCAAGCGTATGGGGGTCCATCACGATTTCATATATATATATATTGCATCATAAAAACCAAATCCGTGCGCTTGAAATGTTGGCTACTGCTATATAACTTGTTAATGGGGTATTATCCGTAGCAAGTATGGAAACCCGTTTTACACTCTACTTTTGGTCTTGCTTTTAAATCTGTTTATATCCCTTTAGTGTGCCGCTAACTCTCGAAAAGAGGCACCCGAAAATTCTTCGAATTCAATAAATAATATTTTACAATGGATATTGTATTGAACGCTATATTCAAGTTCTGTACCACGAACCAGCTACTCTGCTCAACATCAACGTAGCAAGGCTAAGACGAAAAATACATTGTCCGGCCTGGCCTGGACCATTAGGGCGTAAGCAATGCTTACGAAGTATATATTCCCTTGTAAGTCCTCGTCGAAATTGTTGGCACGAGTACAACATTTTAATCCGTAATTAGGCATGCACGTAGGAACGGTGACCTTCTCTGCAATCCAGCACGTGACTATTACAGTGACGTGCTTGTGACGCGTATAGGCTCGATCTACTTGTGAGCTATACTCAACTGGCGGACCGCGGTCTGCATGCCTACCTTTTCAGTCTTGATATTCCGTACCTTATCTGTTTCCGTGCTTACTTACTTTTCTCGCTGATTCGCAACAGCTAAGTGCAGTGTTTTCATGCTTCTGATCAGCTCCGCATTATCGAATATCTGCAAGTTAGCGTTATCGGACATGACGTTTATCAATAATTGATTTTGCATGTATCTAACCAGCAGTGAAAAACGTTCTTCACTGCCTTTAACTCGCACTGTAACCCGTTTAGAAACGATTTTTAAAGAGCAATATCACGGGATAAACAAAATTCCAATTCTCCCACCAGTTGGGACAGACAGCATAATAATCACATTCCGTATTAGGCTTTTTCTAATACTGGTTTATTTGATTTTGTATGTATAGTTATACCGTATTACATTTGCATGGCTATAAATTATTTCATGAAAGCTATAACGGGCCTGAGCAAAGTTCGAACTGCTGTAACTGAGTCTTTGCTAAAATATAATTGAGTAGCTCTCTATAATCTTCCGTCTGACAAAATGTACTTCCAGGTAGCGAACGCAAAGAAAGCATCACCCACATAATAAAAGGGAATAGGATTTTTGTCAAATTTGCTGTGGTCGCTTCGGAATACGCCTGGACGACAGCTACAAAGTTACGTGTCGGGACTTTCGAGAAAACTTCAGTATCACAGATTCCCGACGCCAATCAGTGTCCGTGTTCATTCGTAAAATGTGGTTGTTGGAGGAAGATGATCCAGATTGTCTCAAGACTAATCTTCACTTGGACGACAACGGAAGAATACTCTTCGGGTGAAACAGTGCTTGTTTCTGCTTGGAAGTACGACAGAGAAATCAGTGAAGAAGTGCTTTCAGTTCACCTCGCACTCTATCGTTGTTGCGGATAGTCTCATAGGGGCCCTGTAGCACTACCCCATCTATAATATTAATTCCATGCCATAACACTATAAAAAACAACTATATATTTACGGACGTACAGTTACGAAAATAGAGAAATCGCGTCAGGAATCGTGGTATTTTCTGTGATTTTGCTTTAAATACATAGCCAGGCATACCGTTTCTTGCGCCAGTTGCGCTCACAACTATAGCTTTTAATTTTCCCTGATTCGTTTAATTAAAGTGTATGTGTATTTACATACTTTAAGCACATGTGAGAAAGTAGAAAAAATTGTTTAGATCAGTGGTTCTCAATCCGGGTGGTGCGCCCCCCTTGGGTGCGCGGCAGGCTCTCAGGGGGACGCGAGAAATTGACAAGGCATGTATGAATTCTGACTAAACGTGTTTCACAGCTATTCTGAGAAGACGATTGTTGAAAATGAAACTTATTTCGCAGTCAAGAAAGCTTGCCAAATACGAACTCCAGCAGTCCCGATCAACGTAGTATAGGTTGATTTCAACTTAATTCGAGCAAATTTGTGATATTCCTTGAAGATTTAGAGCAATTCCCACGTGTATGTCATTCATTACTTCATAGCTTTGGCAGTAGCTTAAAGCTCGGTGCGCTGGGTAGCTGTTGTTAATAGCTGACAAACTGCACTGCCCAAGACAGGCTTCAAAGATGAAATATAGGTTGCCCGGTTTCGCCCTCAATTAGGCTTCCCTAAATCAACATCATTAATTCAATTCCAAAACTGATCAAATTTAGCATGACAGTACAGAACGACGCCGTGTTCTCTGTTGTCACTACCAGCATTAGGAATAGTCTCAGTGCAACCTAACTTGAAATAAATAGATGTCCTGTTCAATGTTTTTTGATCTTTTCAAACAAGTTTGGGAAAATTTGTCAGAAATGTTGAAGACGCAACCACTAGAATGCGGATTCAAACTTGGCGTAAGACATACCATATGTATACTATTATATCTGGGATGGGCAACCTGCGACCGTATTAGATGATGTGCTCTTTTTGACATGATGATAAGTGCAGGGAGGTCAGGGGGCCGCTGGTTCAGATGTTATTGGAATACATTTGATTCATAATTTGGATAAAAAGAAGGTATTCCTTTGCTATTTCAGCTTGTACAATGTACATCTTTCAACAGTTTATTGGTCCCGGTTATAACATGTCCAATGTTGAGATATATCCTACCACCAAAATACCGAAACAGAACTATTGCTTCCACACATTTTCCTGTGTTACGTCAGAATGTGATTACCAATACTTAGCTGCAGGTACCAATACTGAACTGAAGTTATCTATGTCAACAAGGACTTCATGGGGACGGCTAAGCCCCTTGGGAGTCCGGTCTCTAGAGGTGAGCAAAATAGCGATTTTACTGACGTACAAGCAGACGAGCCGCCGTCAATTTCTATTAAATAGAAATAAATATTTTCAAGCCCGGTCGTAATTACCTCAAGATAAGAATGGAAAATGAAAGGTCTGAAAATTACGCATGTGAGTAATTTGAAAAAGTATATTTAGTCTAAGCGAGGCAAACATGATTTACTAGCTCATCAGAGATGGCTGTACTTTCAGAATTGCAAAATCAATCTTCGCGACTAACGCAAAATGACCAATAATAACACTACAAGTGGCGAGATAGGGTAGCGGTATAATCCACAACTGCAACACCAATGGGTTGTCGGTTCGAGTACGGCCGAGTTAGACTCCAGAATTCCTACTTGAGTGTTGTTGGTTTATCTAGGCTCCTCTCGCCATCTCATCCGTGTGAGCGATGTCTTGTAAAAGCCTTAAAGTGGGCCGTGCTACAAGTCGGCAGAGACGGCATAAGAATGAGGAAAATCGGTCTGATGTAAATGACAATAGTAGTCGACAAACACCATGAATACCACAAACAAACAAACAAGCAAATAACACTACAAACATGTGAATTTTCGACAACATACTCATTTGCGGTGATACTGAAGCGATATTACCAGATTGCTATGATAATTTCAGTCATAAAAGCGATGCAAAACCAATCTTAAACTAGAAACTAAAGTATTTGAGTAGGGAGCGCAAGTGTATAGCTAAAGCTACTGAGTACTCCGAACAAGTAGGGGTACATCGTTATTGACCACGTCTAGTATCAAGGAACTCGGGCTTAGGAGAGGATAACGTATAAAATGGGGTCACTACGAAATCTAGAAACGCACTTTCCGATATTAGCTCCGGGCGATATAAACCGGATTGTTTTAATATCAAAAGCTGTGCCGCACTATATGCGTCTTGCAGGGTGTAGTAAACTGATCGCTTTAACTATTACCGTATTATAACTTTATCATGGAAACCCAAACGTGACATCTCAGTGACAGATGCAGACAGACATGCTATGCTGATCAAATCCTGTCATGAAATCAGTTTTGTAATTTACTACGATGTTGAGTGGCTATAAAATTACTGTTCAGTACATATTATCATCCTCTACATACTGGTGAAGATATATTTTCATGAGATACGATATGAACAGCGACAGGCAATACGAATCTAGACTGATTCGAAAGTACAGTTTCAAAGCTATTGCAGCGCCGGCACGTCGTATATCTATCATTCGGAAAAAGCAGTTTTGATTGACAGCTCTCTGTATCGAGATTAGGGCTGGGCAAAATCGAGTACCTGAGTGATTCGATTCTGAATCACGTAAAATGCTTCGAGTCGAGTCGAATATTCGAGTATCACTCATTATGACGTCACAACAGAATGTAGTATGTCAAAGTCCAAATATGAACCTTTTATGCCACCACGAAGAACATGATGCCTGTTATTCGTCACATTAACGATACGTCGGTATTTTTTCGTCCATACCGATTTCATTGCGCTTCTTGACAATGTTGTGGGATGATCATGACTTCAGAAATGTGTTATTTCCAGTAACGTTCGTAGCTTTGTACTATGTCTCTTATGCTGCGACACGGCAAATCAAGGTTTCAAGGCTGCATCAGTGGAAAATAATATCAGACCAATAATTCTCGTCAGCAAATTAACTTTCAGTTGCGAGGAGCGCATAATTTCAGTACTCGAAAAAATCGTATTTTACTACTCGACTCGAATCATTAAAATTAATACTCGATTCAGATTCGAGTACTCGAATCATTGTGCCTAGCCCTAATCGAGATATGCTAGCTTGAGCGAGTCGATTGCGCTTTCGAAGATTCCGATCAAGAGATTGCGTAATGTGCATACAACGCGCGCCCGCACGGCGCACACACACTACAATATTGTGTGCACTGCACGTTCTAACTAAATCAAAACGCCGTTATTTTGAAGTACGACTGGTTTTCAGAGGTGCCAATAAAAAATAATTCATCGGAGTTTTCAAGTCGGTTTTGCCTACTTAAGCTACTTGCTCATAGGGTTATGGTTTTGGATCAGGGCTCCTCAACTGGGTGTATCGTACACCCCGGCGTGTACCATAATTTTTAAAGGTGGTACCACTCGGATGGGGTGTACTGGATTGTACTAGATCCGCATTACAATGGACCGATGACAAGCTATCACAATAAATAGGCAAGTTTATGCTTCAGAACAGGTTGAAAGGATGTACAATATCGTATACTGTACTGTGACATATTGGTTCCTTTTGGAGTAGAACAGTGTGGAGGTAATTGTTAACGCGTGTTCAGCTTGCGATATCTGTCTCTACATAATGATTCTCGGGGCAACGGCCGCGATATCTCAGAAATTTTGAATTGGTACTTCCTGCGAGATGCTTACAAATAGAGCAATGTACAGTACATAGTTGCAGACGCGTAGCGAGGGGGTCTCTATCGGGTGTCGAATCTGAGAACCATATAGTGTTATAGATGGTAGTCCAGTCCAGTCGTTGATTTTATTTAGCATTTCCTCTACGTAGCAGCCTTGTTCATCCTTATTTCGATTAGGCCAGGGGTGGCCAACCTGCGGACGTACGACCGCGCAACCGAAAAACTATAATTATGCGACCGTCTGCATATAATTAAATTAGCGTGTGTTAGCGGCCGTCAATATGCAATCTGAATTTACGGACTAGTTCCCAAATCTTTGAGAAACTTCAATTCAACCCAAAAATTTTCTTGACGCTTTGCGCCATTCATGGAGACTTGAATTTTTCGTTTTTACATAAAAGTGACCTTACAATCTGAGCCCCACCGTACACCGCGCGCAACTTTGAGAACAATAATGAGTCCTATAACGAAATACCAAGTTGGAATCGTGTGCGTCTCACGAATTAAAATTTTTCAGGTACGCTTTGGAGATCACACTATATTTTGACTGTATACCGACAATCCGGACGGGAGAACAAGAAATAACAACCTGTAACTAAGTCGTTCCTAAAAACCGGAAAATGCATCATCAATAATTTTGTGACGAAATTGTTCGTATACTTACACACCCTCCACCAGGTCTACCGGTTAATCTGATCAAGTGGGCTAAGAATAGATAAATATTTGACAGTAATGTGTGAAACTTCCGATATTATCGACCGTATGGTGTAAGAGAAGTCGGGTTATGCATAGCAATAAGGTTGAACATCCTGGATTAGGCTTACCATGGCATCGGTGTGATACGAGGTCAGAAGTGTACGAGTTGTACAGTTTAGGAGAAAATGGTCGATGGTTCCGGGGATATGTGTTACCCTGTAGTTCCTTCCGAACACAGTGTGGTACGACGTGGACGCGCGTGTGTTGTAACTATGTACTGTACACACTACCCCGAATTCAATCCAACGGAATCATGACTATTATTTAACATTCATTATTCAACTGAAATAAACCTAATGCATGCACATTTTTGTATTTTATTATATTCAAGGATCTTTGAGAGCTTGATCAACATACGCAGAAAGATATTAAAGTCGTGGGGTGTTGAAAGGGATTCGAAGGACCCTGCCCCACGCATTTTCCATTTGTTCGAACTATATCTCCGAGAAATGATAAGATATAGGTGGATACCGTTTGCTTTGTTGATAGCTACTGCTGCGTTGCTAAGACGGTGGTACCACGAACACAACTACCAAATACAATCGAACACAAAACCACATATCTTCGACGGAATCACTTTGGCGGATCATAACGACAAAGAGAATAACGTCAGCCAAAGTATTATTCAGACACCGTCAGCAGATGAAGATCATTACGGTTTTTTGTATGGAAACGAACTTCACGAAGCAATAAAGAGGGCGGCTGCGGCGCCGAAAAAGGTACAGATTGGATGCCCTAGTTCTGTCTATAATTAGGGCTGGGCAAAATCGAGTACCTGAGTGATTCGATTCTGAATCACGTAATATACTTCGAGTCGAGTCGAGTATTCGAGTACCATTCATTATGACGTCATAACCGAATGTAATATGTCGAAGTTCAAATATGTTGACTTATGCCACAGCAAAGAATATAATGCCTGATATTCATTACATTAAAAGATACTTGGGTAAATTTTTCGACCATACCGATTCAACTGCACTTTGTGACAATGTTGTGGGATGATCATGACTTCGTAAATGTGCAATTTCTAGTAACGTTCTCAGATTTTCACTATGTTTTGTATGCTGGGATACGTACATTCAAGGTTTCAAGGCTATACCACAATGGAAAACAGTATCGTAAATTTGATTATCGTTAATAAATTAAATTTCAGTGGCAAAGAGCGTATAATTTCAGTACTCGAAAAAATCGTCTTTGACTACTCGACTCGAATCATTAAAATTAATACTCGATTCAGATTCGAGTACTCGAATCATTGTGCCCAGTCCTGTCTATAATATATGTCTATATATAGGCTATTTTCGTTGGTGATCAGCAACGACATCCTTCTACCTATTCGAAGTACTTATTCCTGTATTTTGCCGACTTACACTATTCTTTGTTAAGTGGTTATGTTCGTAGATTAATTACATTTATAATTCAAAAGTTTTGTAACCGTTTTCTAATACCCACTTTATACAGTTAAGGTGCTGTTGATACTCAATTGATCTGTCTTCACGCAACAGGTAATACTATCATGGAATCCAGGAGGCAAGGAATCGTGTTCGTTGGACTTGCCGAGAGGGTGTGGAGGGTGCCTAGTACGTGACGATAATCAGTTAGTGAGTTTATGATATATTAATCAATGAGTTATATTTTTCATCGAAACAAGTCACACACAATGTACAATGCGATAAGACGCAATGCGATGTAATGAATAGATAGGAGGATGTCGAACGATACGCAGTTGCGATCCTTTTAATGTCACATCCACCTCGGCCTAGAACAGTGGTTCTCAACCTTTTCCACCTCGCGGACCGGAAAAAATTTCAAAACATATTTCGCGGACCGGTGGACTTTCAGAAATTGAAATCAACCCAAAATGTTGAGTGTGAAGCCGTTTTTTGCAAGTATATGGTGCTAGAGAGTGACATTTTAGGGTTCTGATCGTACTTAATTATGTTCATGATGGTATCCATGAGATTTTTCGGTAGTGAGTCTGCTGCGTCAAGGTAAAATTGCCTTGCCCAGATAAACGTGCTACCGCGGAGAGTCGTTTACAGTCTTTCGCCCCATATGCCCTGGATTTAACCGACCATGTCAACTCGAATAATATTATTCTCTTCGACAATATCGTGAGAAAAAGTGTTTGGGAGTCGAACCAAGCACCTTGTCGTGCTACCTTGCTGAATGCTGATTGCTCACTGCCACCAGACGTAGGTTACTCTGGCTACTACGGAGACAATGCGCCGCACGAAAACACCTGACAACAGCTATACCTGGCCAATGGACATACACAAAACCAGTGCCTAAAAGGCACTTTGTCAGTCAACCCCCCGAAAAAACGTTAGTCTTGGGCCTCACAGCTAGATGAATGCTCTCTCCACTGCTTGAGAGCACATCCGTTCTACTAAGTGCCGGCAGAGAGTCTACGTAGCCTAATCGCTAGAAGCGTGGAAATTTGCTATAATTCATGACCGAATCCGTCAATAATATTGGTAATTGCGTACATATTTCTATATTTTATTTTATCCTATCATAATCAGATTCTCCGGTTGAGCTGAGTGAGGTGTCGTCTTGGAAAATTTATGGCATGTAATCAAATTAAACATATTCGGGCTGGACTGTTGCAATAATTACTTTGTTGCATGTCATTAATTCATCACCTACTGTCTGTTATATAGTGAAGAGATATTGAAATCGCCCAAGCGTACTAAGCTAAAAGAAGCACGCGATTCTAAATTGCTATTTCTTCACTGGAAAATAACTTTCTCTGTGGGATGATGGCGTTTTTCCTGTGGGGTACAGATTGCCAGTACAGGGAAATTCGGCTCCAGTCATTTAGGTGCCTATATGCACAATTTGACATATTTATATCTCGGTTTGTGGTCTACAAAGGGCAGTCATTTTCAGCCAAGGTTTTGTCGCTGCCAAATATTTGGCACACTTTTCGCAGTCCTGTATTAGCCCAAACTTCATCATGCATTGGTGCGTCGTGGCGCGGCAATGGCTGACGACGAAAATGCCTGATCACTCGATATCCAATTTATTTAGTGACAGCAAATCGGACGAAGTGTGACATATTTGTTTTTGAAAGTTGGATGAAGTTTCAACTAAAATAATCTTCAGTTTATGTTCATTCACGAAATAACTTTTGGCTCTTTCAAGCTCGGCCCCTATCAATAAGGGGTTGTAGTGTGGCAGTTAGGCCTACTATAGTTACTATACTGCACAAAATGAATGAATGGAAAACGAATCATCGCGCAAACTGCGCATTTTAGCAAGTCAGCTTGTACTATGGTCGCTCACATGTCGTCAAATGACACGGCTTGAACTTCAAGTCAAATGTTTCCAGACCAAATGCTACCTCACGAAGTTCTCAATCAGTTTAAATTTTGATGCTTTATTGATTTTATCAATGGACAAGCCTTCAATATATTGGACCTTGAAATTAACGTATAAAATTGTTAAATGCCTGGCGAACCGGCAGGAAAGTAAGTCGTCGCGGACCGGCGGTTGAGAACCACTAACCTAGAGTGTCCGATGTCACAGTTCTTTTCGATGTTGATCTTTTTGAAGCCGCAGCGCTTTCTAGTTCTTTTCATTTCTTGTGAGTGCTTTCTTCCGTCGGGTCTTTTTCTGGGCTTTTTTGTCGCCGTTAAAACGGCGACAGCGGGGTAAGAGCAGCCCAGATAAATCTCCGACAGGAATCGAACTAGGTCCGCCAAATTAGTTGGCGCTTATCGTCACCACTACGCTATGTACTTGTACAGACTAAAGACTGACGAGACGTTGCACACCGCTGTGGGCATTTACATTGCTTACGACTTGCTGCTGGGTGATGAATATGTAGAATTTCCATTTCCAGGCCGAATGTTCTTTCATCCCTGTATACCATGGGATGCATTCAGCGGCTATAATGACCGCATGAAGCTTTGCGATTGCTACAGAAAGGCCTGCTTAGTAATTCACCATATATCCGTAAGGTGGCGGCAGTCACCAATATACAGATCTGGGCACAATGAATCCAGTATAGCCTACTCGAATCAGAATCGAGCATTAATTCTAATGATGAGAATAGAGAAGTGAGAGATGATTGTTTCGAGCACTGAAACAATAAGCTCCTTGCCACTACGAGATTTATGTTTCGATATTATTTTCCACTGTGGAACGCTGCAAACATCAAATTGTTATAACCAAGCATACGAAATATATAGTACGAAGTTATATACTTATCTAATTGGAAATGACATATATCTGTGAAGTAATGATCAACCCACAGCATTATCACAAAGTGCAATGAAATAGGTATGGTCGAATATATCAAATATTCTTCTGCTGCGATATAGAAATGGCAACGCAGCATGACACCTACCAGTGTAGAATCGTCGAAAATATGTTCAGTCACAATGATAAAAGTGCTATTTCTCTCAGTTCCTACGACAATTTTACTTATAAAACTCAGAGATATCTAGAACTTCTAGAAATTCCTGATAAACCAGATTCAAGCCGATCCCGGAACCACTTTCTTCCAAATTCATATTGTATTTTGATAGTGGTTTTGCCTAAAGCTGTCCAAGTATAAGTCGAAGTAGTCTTTCAAAACAATAACTAATAATGGATATCAAATGGATGTCTGATCTCAAAGACTACTCCAAGTCGTTTTTGCACCTTCCTATCGTTTGATTGTATCCCAGTTTTGTGGTGTTTTGAAATGATGAAAATATTATTAAGCTGATAGTGAATCAATATCATTGAGGTGGAAAACATAATTATTGATTACACTGGTATACAAATTCCGAAGAAAATTTGGGACAAAAACTTTAATGATTGATTTAGGCTAATTTAAGGTTGCTGAATCCGCTTCTGTGCTCAGAATTTCTCTATCACGTCAAATTTTTCCGTATGAATTTATCTCTAATCAAATTTCGGCTTTCGTCTGTGACATCACGGTTAGCATAAAACACCAACAGATCAAATATTGTTATTGAAATCATCTATCATGAAACCTGAGTTGTTGCAGTACAGAATGAGTGAATTTTGCTGAGCTTGAATCCAGTATTTTCTATCTTCGTTCAATCAGAAGCTCTTTTCGACCCATAAAATTACACTGATCTACAAATTTCAATAATAAATTTGCTCCAAATATTTTCATGATTGATTTAGGCTAATATTAGGTTGTGAATCCGATTCTGCGCTCAGAATTTCTCTATCACGTCAATTTTCTTCGGGATGTATTTTTCTCATTTTAATAAATTGATCAAATTTCAGCTTTCGTTAGTGACATTACGGTGAGCGTACAACTGCAACAAAACAAATATTGTTATTGAAATCATCTAATATGATGAAGCCTGGGTTGTTATAAAACATAATAACTGAGTTTTCGGTGAACTTGAATCCATTGGTTCTCTATCTTCTTTCGATCAGGACCTCTTTACACGTGGATGCAACTAATTCTAGTCGGTAGCAGTCATCATCTTTATATACCAATCTTCATGTAACGATTGTGATCAGAAGCTCCGTACCCAATTTAGTTTCCTGCGTTATCTTTCTTTATACATCTATCCTGCAGACTTAATCGATCAATGCATTTTGTAACAGCACACTGCTCTTTAGTAAAACGTAAAAATTTGCAAACAACAAACATTGTATTGTTGGTATATTATGTTAAAGAGAATTGTTCACTCGGGTGCATAACCTAAGTATGTGGCCCTTTAAGCTTGTTTTGAAACATTAGAAGAAGCAGGGTGCCTGCTTTTCTAAAGAAAAAAGAGGCTTATCATGATAACCTGAAAGAATTTATAATCACTAATCTACGCCGGTACTTATCACGCTAATTCTTCTTCTCCAGTTTTCATGTTGTGTTACATTTTATCGGAATCGAGGAAAGCTGTTTCTGAACGCTTAATTTTTTCTGGTTTATTGTCATGGTATAAAGGGCTTCTTTTACATTGTCTATTATAGACAACCAGATAAATGGAGACTGCTTACTAACAGCTGAACACCAAACCTGAAGTGTGTTTTACTTCACAATAGAAATAAATATGCATCGGTTTTTGGACAGTCGATCCGCCTCTATACATAGGATATTTTCTGGCCTACACCAAATACCATGTGTTTTATGCTGGAAGAGAGCCAGAAATTGCCATTGGTTAATTTCCAGTGATGTTTTATATGGTTTCGAGGCTTTTTTCTAGTTTTTGCAGGATTAAATGTCAGTTCTAAATACAACCAGCTTACATTTTGGGTGGTTTCTGATTTGCCCTATTACTTTACTATGAACAAGAGTTGGTCGAAAGGATCTGTGTTGCTACTCGACTAGCACAAGTAACGCCTTTCACGTATACTCAATTATAAGTGGAAGTAATAATTTCCAAGACATCCGAAAACTATTTCAAGCGGAATACGAAATTAAAGGTTCCAGAAAGTCAGTTAATATTTAAGTATATTTGGTCGGTGGGAGGGTGGTCGCATACATTCAACATTTAGTCGGAGGTGACTACATACAAAATCGCAAGATGCACCGTTGTAGCTAACGGATAATGACTATGATGACACCACCGATAAGTAAAACCTTTGAAAATTTTATTCAGTTACCGTGATTCAGAGGCTATTTCACGCGTTTCTTCTGACAATTTAACTCATGAAAGCGGTCGAACATTCTCTTGAACTACTTTCTACTTTACAAAAACCTAATTGCAAATGTAATTAGTTCATCCAGAATACTGCTCAGGTAGATGTTGAAGTTAGTTGTAAAACATTACAACATCAGTAAGTACTGCAAGTATCCCAAATCTACTTGATAACCTCGAAAAAGTAGAAATATTCAACATATATGATATCTCAACAACGTGATAGAGCAAAAATAACGTCATATTCGTATTCAGCGCCCCCCCCCCCCCCCCATCTCAAATTAGGTATAATTGACCTAAAGAAGTCCTGGCGCAAAAATCGTGTGGACTAGTGTTATTAACATCACAGATCAATGAGGCACGAACCGAAGCGGTCGTTATTCGCCATTACTACACATCGTGGAGTCAAAGGCCGAGAGTCAAGTAAGATTGCCTTTGCTACAGTAACAAGAAGCATTTCAAACGAGAACATACTATAGTATGCCTGATCGATTCTTGAACTGATGCGATACCCTGACCATAGAGTTCCAAGAGAGCGATTTCTCGATATCGAGGGAGCGATGAGTCTAGATTAGTTCCTCAGCTGGTACTACTTCTACCATTGCCAGTGGTAGAATCAATGTCATCCTGACATTCAAAAATTCAGAATGGTATGTCAGGGATATCTAGAAGTTTCTAGATATCCCTGTGCTATGTGTAAACAAGATGCGCCGGTTGGGGATAAGTCTTGCGGATAGCATGTGTCGGAACATAGTAGTGATAATACCATGGCAGACGGTACTGCCATCATATATAATGTTGATTCTGTGAAGACGTGGTCAAAGAATCGCAACATGACTGTAATGCCATTTTCGAGGAGATTCGGTAACCATTTAAGTCAGGGGTCGGCAACCTTTTGCTAGTCACGGGCCGAATTTCGGGCCGGAATTTTTCTTAATACTATATTTATCGCTAACGTCGGTATATTACCCTACAATGCTGCAATCTCAATCATACAAATCACAAAAACAGCAAAACACATGTATTTACACTTCAACAACGCAGGATAAATGTGACACTTGGCGCAGCTTGCTTTGTGAAAGGTTTTCAACTTCTGGTAACAAGTCACATGAAGCAAGAATCAGATCATATTCTAAATGGGCGTTCGAATACGTGATCTTGGCTTGCTTTTCGTGAATTTCATTGTTGAAAACAAAAGTAGATGCCATTTCTTTTGCATTGTTGGTCAAGCTGGGATAAAGACCCATTTCAAGAACGTACTCTTTGTCAAAGTTATTCAGCGATATGCTCTTTGTTTGAAATTTGTCATTCAATTCAATTGCATCGCATTTCAAATGGGCCCATTTGAAATTTTCTGGCAATGGTTTGGGCGTCCACATTAAACGGAGTACTGAGTAGTCAAAATTTATTTTGTAGTGAACGAATGTCGGAAAAGCGTTGCAAATTCAATTTGTTTAGATGTGACGTTAAATGTACTACGAAAGCTAGATTAGATGCCCATTTTCGATGACAAGATTATGAGTCGGCGATGTTTGTATTTTCAAGGAAAGTTGCTATTTCATTTCTCCGTTCATACACCCGTGCAAGCATAGCTTCTCGACTTGATGCGCGAACAGGGCAGATATACAAGACATCGCCATATTGATGCTCTGTTTCTAGTAATATCTGAGGTAGGCTAACTGTCGGTGATTCAGTTTGTGACACAAAATCAGCTTTCACCATTGTCCAAAACACTATTCAGGTTTGTTGTCTTCGCGTAAAATGTCTTCTGGTGAATGAAACTACAGATGACTAACCTACGGATGCTAGTTATCTAAAATGAAACAGGGAAAGTTTGAGATTTTGTCATTGCGTCTGAGCAGAGGAACGGCACCTTTATTGTCGCACCCTATCTGAGTGACAAACCCTTAAAAAAGTATGGTATACCCTCGGTTGCGCGATACACCCACTCGATAAGCACTGGTCTAGTCTACTCCACATACATTCTCCATCTCCTACTTTTAGTACGAGATAGGCTACTAGTGGACCGTCGACCGCCTTCGAACCAGTTTTATGGCGTAACAATAGACTAATACGACGTAGGATACTTTATATCGGAGCAATGCCGCATTCTTTCCAAGCAGTGCTGCACTGCAAATTGGAACTCAATACGAAACGGCGGGCCGTATTCTCGTGGTAACTAGTTATTTCGTCGCGAGCCGGACGATTTCGCTTGGCGGGCCGGATCCGGCCCGCGGGCCGTAGGTTGCCGAGCCTTGATTTAAGTCATGGAGGTGATGCAAACATACAACTAAAATACCTCTACTTTACAATATTAAGGTAAGCAGTGCTGCTCTAAATACTGTAAAAGTACAATTGAATGTAGTTAGAAGAAATCCACACTTAGTTGAGTATTCCGAAACAGTCGAAGTAGCCTACTTAGCAGTACTGACGTGACCACCTCTGGTTCAGTGAGCACAAAGACCTTACTATAGTAATCACGTAACTCTGCCCATTCAAACACATTCCAGCATACACGGTGTTCCGTGACTTATGGCTGTTTAAGTACTTGGTATTTACAGACACCTGCCATCTTGAATCGAGACGAGCCATGATAGCCCGACATTGGCAGCGCATTCTTCATGAATTCAGACTAGTTCACACCTATTTCAGGATGTCATGTGCAAGAATGGATGATGCGGTTATCTTTCCTGGTGTCAATATCATTCCCAGCTGGTGATGAAAATAGACAGCTTATTTTGAGTGTTATTTCTTTACTCAGACGCAATCCCAACCAATACTGGATCTGGAGATGCGCCGAGTCGCCACCTAGCGTTAACATTAGGAATTGGATACAAGCAGCGGATCAGATCGGTTTCAATGGCACCCTGACCTATCGGTAAGGAAACCGTGTTTATTTCAACCAATCATATATACAGTAAAGTGGTTTGAACTGAAGATTTATGGTCGCATTCACAAGCGCCATTTTCCCACTGGACAAACGTAATCGCGTAAGGAAACGACGTAGTTTACTTTTGTCCTTGATGTTTTGCGGCATACACACGATCCCTGCATATGCATACCATGAGTGCATGATGTGCATATGCCGCAGGACATGGAAGGTACAGATAGAGATTTGTACGGCTTTCTAAGTCATGTACCACCCCTCCATGCTAGCCCAATAATGCATGAGCGCAAAGCAGGGAAGTCACGGATACTAGTGTTATCAGGTCTTTGGTCTGACCAGGCCGGGGATCGAACCCGCGACCTACCGATCAAGAAGCCGGACGTTCCACCATTACGCTATCTTGAGTACTATTCAGTATTCACACCTTTGATGTGGTTTGGATATGTCTTTGAAATTGCTACTTCCGTTTGTTATTGAGCAGAGATCTGTAAAAGCAAGAAAACAGCAATAGCGGACAATTCCCATTGGTGTTACCAACACATAGCCATGCCGCGTTGTTTGACGACAGATAATGTGGAGTCCTTACGCTCGCCTCTTTTGCCGCAGGCTCGACGCTGATTTTCAATTCACCTACGGCGACTCAATAGCCGAGACCGGGACATCGTTGGAGCATCCGCTAGCAAGCAAGAAGCGTTTAGCTCTTGCTGCGGTTTCAAACTGTAACTTTTCGCCGGCCGCAGTTGTGAGGCTTCAATATTTGAATGAGTTACGAAATAGTGGATTGCGATTGGACGCGATCGGGGATTGTTTCGAGAAATCACCTATTCCGAGAGTAGATTACCTTCAAAACAAAATGGTGGAATACACCTCGCGGTACAAGTTCTATTTCGCTTTCGAGAACTCGTACCATTGTAAAGACTACGTTACTGAGAAGTTTTTCCGGGCGATCAAAGCCGGTGCAGTGCCGGTTGTGTGGGGTGCCAAACGTGCAACGTACGAGTCTGACGTTCCTGCGAGCGGATTCATATTCGTGGAGGATTTCCCCTCGATGCAGCGTTTGATTGATCGCTTGAACTATTTGGATCGTAACGACACTGCGTATTTGGAATATTTCAGGTGTGTGAGCCTGCGCATCACGCGACCTTGGTCAATACCGTAACAACACCACTCGCGACTTCGGTGCGTATATTAAGCCGATGTGAATGAATAGATTAATTCGGAGTTCACTAGCAATTGACGTGAGCAGTTTAATATGGGTATTTGGTAGAGTTACCATCTTTTGAGATCCGAAAAAGACGACGATTTAAAAAAAAATTCTGAAAGCTCTCTGTGCTGACTAAAAAATTGTCATAACTTTGTCTCGACTCCCGAAGAACCAGCTTTTTTACGATACTTTCGTGATGTTGACAAGAAAAGGTCGTCATTTTGATCGAGTCCCACCTTTGTACGATTCTGCTGCGAAATCGACATTTTCATGGCATTTTAATACTTTTTCTGAAAAAGGGGACATTTAGGCGTCCTTCCAGGACAATTGCAATTTTGTCAAGAAAGAGAACAATTCCTTTTAAAAGAGGGTGTATGGTAATTGGTAACCCTAGTATTTGGCGTCCATTCTAATTCATTACGACAATGCCCTGGAATGCGGCCTTATAGGGTACGGTACATGCGTAATCGAAATACGGCCGTGAAAAGCATTCTATTAATAGCTTCCATATTGTGCTACGAAAGCATGCAAACCTTGAGCTAAAATCGTTTCAGTGTCATGGGTACTGTCTCCTATCTATCACTGTCATAATTTTCCACGAATCCCCTCACTTTGCGAAATTTGATCAAAGCTACGCCCGTCCTCAGCAGGTAATTAGCTTAGCAGTTCATCGAGGCTTGACTATACTTTAATGAACACGCGATTTTATACGATTCGATATCAGCTTCCCAGTTGGTCTAGGGGTCAGGATTCCTGGCTTTCACCCACCCGGGTTCGATTCCCGGACTGGGAATGTCTCTATTGTCGGGCAGTTTACCGGGCACGGCGCTCTAAATATGATGTAAGATCGGGATGATGCGAACCTCCGACAATTTCCCGCTCGTGTGAGCGCGACCCTTCATGAAAGTTTCTATGTTAATGCGATCGCGAACGTGAACATGAACATGAACACGGGCATATGACGTCACGGGACTTGACGCTCTCGTCAGAGATGAGCGGATTTGGAATTTCTATGTCCTAATCCAATCCAAAGCTTGAAATCCTAATCCATAACTTTTGTATATTAAAATCCGCGTCCAATCATAATCAAGTTCTAACTAGAAATTCAGAAAAAATGCTAATTTATGTTGGGGAGTAATTAGAAATTTGTCTTTCACAACCAACAATTCTCTTGATTTATAACAACTTAGCATAGGGCTGCACCTCTCATGCTCATTGGCACCGAGTGTACCATAGTGTAGTTAAGCATAAGTAGCCTACATTATTAACTGATCTGAATAAAGTTTGTCGCCATTCGCCACACGACATATCAATCTCCCAGAAAATCGCTAAATTCAATCCTAATCCAAATCGGCCCAGAAAAAATCTCTAATCCTGATCCAATCAAAATCCGACGAAATCTCACAAATCCGGTTTGTTCAAATCCTAATCCATGCTCATATCTGGTTCTCGTCACCCCTAATGAAATACCACAGACAACAACACACCTCTACATTTAGCAAAACACTTCGCGGCGTCGCAGAGTCCCCACGAGAGAATGTACGCATTAAAAAGGTTGTTCCCTGTTGGCCTCACTTCTTTTCAGGTGGCGTACGCTGAGAAAGCATCACCCAAAGTACCGACAGAAGACTGGTTGGTGTCAGATCTGCCGGTTTTTACACGGCATCAACGTAGACGACGCGTATAAAGTGCCACATCGCGCTTTACAGAGAAACAGGTCCTTCATTGCAAGCGCGCCAAGGAAGATGATGCGGAAATCTATTAGCAAGATATGGATGAAGGAAGATAATAAGGAATGTTATTCGATGAGACTTAAATTAGACGAAGAAGGGAGAATTGTCAGTGGCTAATATTTGCATGTTGTTCCTAGTTCCGGGAGTAGGTTTTACCCCGTGGCCGTTGATCAATTGTCGAAAGCAGTAATACAGCCGGCGTTGTTCAGTAGTACAACATTGCTACTCAAGCAGGGGCAGAAGTAATGCCGTATATTTCTACTCGCAACTAGCAGCAGCGATTTCCAATACATGCTGTTATTAGTTATATGATCACCTTTGTGGCGACTCCGGTTTTGCGGAATCAGTTTGCAATTCAACTATTATTCTATTTTTGTAATTTGCTTTCCCGTTTCGTTTTTCTAATCTACAATTGTAATTGTTCGATTTTATTTTATTTGATTGTTTAATTACTGTTTTACGTGTCTCTTCTCTTGCGCTATATATTGTCTTCTTGGATCGCTTCGCTCTCCCTATTTTTCGAGCAACGGAGCAGACTTAGACAGCTGGAGAATTGACAGCTTTTCCAAATTAGATTAGAATTTAATTATAACTATACACAATTATTTCCAAATTAGACCAAGCATCAGAATTATAGCTGCACAGTTTCTTCCCAATTAGATTAGAATTACTTAATTCGCGGACACTCGGACATTGAATCCCGTTCAGTTCATATAAAGGCATAGCTCGTTCTCATGACAATGGGAACAGCAAATGCCTGTAGACCTCTGAGATGAGCGGATTTGAAATATCTTAATCCAATCCAAATCCGAATGCTAAGCCAAACCCACATTTTGTATATTTCAATCCTAATCCTAATGCTAATCAGATTAAAACTTAGAATTCCACTTAGAAAGCCTACATCTTATGCCTATGATTCTGTAAAAATAAATAAAACGGCTAATGAGTGCCAAAATGGATGAAGTATCTTTGATAAGACAAACAACTTTGTTGCAATTCGCCACAGGACATCAATCTTCCGAAAATCGGTAACTCCAATCCTAATCCTAATCCAATAATAAAAAAATCTCAAATCCTAATCCAATCCTAATCCGCCAAAATTTCACGAATCCGGTTTTCCCAAATCCTAATCCTAACCCATGCTCATCTCCGATAGGCCTACAGCAAGCTAGCCACATTTCGCACTGTAGTTCTCCTGTATGTCATTTACAGGAAAACCAGAAATTAGATCAGAATTAAAACTGGAGCAAAGAACAGTTTCACAGATCCTGTTAGATTACCGGCATTTCGATCTAATTGTTATTTCCACTTAGAAAACCAAGATTATCTAGTTTTCCGCAGGTTTACGTCGGAGGAGAAATCAAAATTGCGGATTTACATTAGGATCGTTCTGTTTCCAATAACTAAATCACACGTCTATATTCGATTCGGTTCGATAGTCCATATTCGATGCGGGTTCTTTGGTTGGATTAAGTGAAATGCAAGACCGATATGCAACGTTCCCGTAGTCCGAAAGCAGGTATTAGCTGAGCAGACAGGATTCAACGTCTGATAAATCGTCACTACCGCTGGAGCGTCGCGTCAAAACATGTCTTAAATACTTCACGTGAAAATACAAAAGGACAGGTCTGAAAAAGTACTCAAGTAAATATTCTCCAAAAGTAGATTTGATCGAGGGGTCGCGTACTTTTATCAGTTTATCGTGGATGGCTAATTTCGGAATTGCAAGTTGTATTGGCGACACCTAAGTGGTAGCATCATCGTAGCGCTGGTTGCATAAGAAATTCGAGGGGGCGCGAAGAGTATGTCAATTTAACGCAAGAATTTATACTGAACATTGTACAATGTACATTGAAACTATCGAAAGATTGGATACTCTGCACACGCGCCGACCAAAAATATTTAGGGTTGAGATTTCGGTATCAAATTAGATATGCCATTTCAGGATTTGTCAAAGATTAGCCTACTACAGTACTACTCCCTATAATCCTGGGATTTTTCGGGATTAGCAGAATATAATAATCTGCACGCTACACAAACTTTCTTCTCCTGTAGCAATGCGGCTACTGGTTGGAATTGAACCAGATTTGAGGTGCAACTTCAATTAGGTAACCTAACAATTGTATCAAGTAGCCAGTACAATTTGAGAAAAAAACAAGTCGTTTTTGAACACCCCTACCACAGATGCAGCAACTCCGCTAAGCCTATACCAACAGGAATAGCCCACTTTCCTTCCCTTCATCATTTACTTGAGGCATAACGCTAAATGGAAATTTATGCATTTTCGGCTCTTGGTCTCGGACTTGACTCGGTGATAAATTGAAAATGACTCGACTTGACTCGAGTCAAAACTACAAAAGTGATATTGACTTGTGACTCGGATCCTTGTGACTTGGTTACAACCCTATAGAGCTAAATTTGAACTAAAAGTAAGGGGTCCGACAGATCCGTGACGGTCCAAAGGAGGTCCGCGAAGACAAAAAGGTTGAAAACAACTGCACTAGAGTAAGTAAGAGCAAGTAGTGCAAGTTGACAAAACCTATTTTACTAGCCTACTCCTAAATGTCGAAGTAGCTCTTTCTGCATTTTTATTGACGATGCTCCTCGCCATCTGATCCGCGTAAGCTGTGTCTTAAAAAGCCTAGAAGCGGGCCGTGCTACAAGGCGACAGTTACGGAATCAGTTACAGACGACAGTTACGTAAATGACTGTTGCAGCCGAAAAACACATGAATACCACAAACAACAAGTACAACAACCCCTCTGCATTTAGCTGTACACTTCGCCACACAGGCCTCCTGTGCCCACGAGAAAATGTACTTATTGAGAAAGGTTGTTCCATATTAGCCTCATTTCTTTTCAGGTGGCGTACGCTGAGGAAGCATCATGCAAGGTACCAACAGAGGACTGGTTGGTGTTATATCAGCGGCTTTTTACACGGTATCAATGTAGACGACGCGTATAAGGGCCATATCGCTCTTTGCTAAGACACCTGTCCTTCATTTCAAGCGAGCCAAGGAAGATGATGCGACAGTATATTCGTAGGATATGGATTAAGGAAGGTAACACGCAGTGCTATTCAATGAAACTTAAATTAGACAAAGAATGAGGGGATTCTCAACCACTAATACTTGCATTATATATATTCATAGTTTAGATGCAGAAAATTATATGAGTATATTGGTTAAACAGCAATAAGAACTGCTAAAATGAACCGTAAACAGTCAGAGTTGGTCAGAGCAGTGCTGCTCAAGTTGAAGAAGAAATATTGCCGTAAATTTCTCCTCAGTTGGAACTAGAAGCAGCGATATCCAGTTAGTTTCAAAACTATTTCAATTGAAAGCAGAAATTCAAAGTTCAGATAAAGTAGTTTCAAAGATTGGAGTTGAGACTTGAAGGATACTCTGGCCTACTAAAAACTGTTAAGCAGCAGTGATAAGAGTCTAAAATGTATGAGCACTTGAGTAAGTTGTGCAGGTATTCAACGCCTACACCTGACTAGTTCAGAAATGTAGAACTATTTTGTTGCTGACCAGCTCGGATGTGAAGTTATGCTCTGTTCAAGATTTACTCTTGCTTGCGTTAGCAGTAATATATGGAAATGTCAACACGATTGCAATGCAAAAAGTTTATTTAATATAGTACACACTGCATATTTATCAGGATCGAATATTTTCGCAAGTGTTGAAAATAACAAATATAATGATAAAGGCTTATAATGGGCAGCATCAGTAACGGCGAACGAAATAACGCATCCAAAAACCCAAACATAAAAATATATATGCTGCATGCCATGAGTGTCAGTGCCATTGCATCACGCGGAAACAATGTGAGGTACACATCATATTTTCAACGTAATAGCCTAAGTAAATGGGACTGTAAGGTTGAGGTCGCGTCGATAAACTGCAACATTGATGAATAAGAGCCAGAAATTTGGCAAAAGGTTGAGAAACCGTCACGCGCGATGGCGATTGACCTCGACCCTACCGAGATTGCTTTATGTTGCATATTACCAAAATCGTTCAGCTACAGTTCCAATACGGCCACTCCCAGTGAAAATGGCTGCTGCAAATGTTTTTCCAAATTTTAACTATGATTTAAGACCAGATCATATTTGGAGAGATCTAGATATGAACATAAGTACAATATACATTTACGTAGGAATATGCTGACTAGCCCACAATGTGAAAAGTATCAAACGATCTTAAATAACGATGGTATGTATACGGCGTTGCAACATAATCGGGCGTACCGAATTCATTGCAGGTAGGCCATATCAACAGAACGACAACCATTAACGGGCCAAATGTTATTTACAGCAATATAAATTGGAACTTCGATTGCATAGTATCTGCAAACACCATATTGTCTGTATTGCCAGATACGGATAAGGATATGTGAAAATGGTCTATGTAACTGATGATAACAGACCCTGAATATCTTTAGGATTGCAGCTTAATTCGTTTCGGTTGAGTACAGTTTCCTACTCTGCTCACAAATATTATGGACAGAAACTATTTGTAGCTCTCGCGGGCCACATAAAATGATAGTTTGGCGTGTGTAAAGGGATGCTGAGGGTATATATACTATACGATTTCTACATAGGTTACTCTCTATGAGCTGTTGATTTCATGATAAAGTATTTTGAGTGTAAAACAATGCTGATTGGCAGCTTTGTTAGCATTTCGTCAATATCCAATGTAAAAATACCGTATGAGAACTAAAGTAACACGACGCCTCCGATGATTACATTTCGCTCCTGATAATGTGTTGATGGCGAAGCAAGAATGCTATTTTAAAATCTATTCTCATACACAATTACAATGTCCATGTTCTAGATTGGGGAATCATGTAGCCTATATATGTGTTACTGAAAGTCAGTGGTTTGTGGACGAGCGAAACTACATTGGAATGAATTCATATACCGGAAGCTTATGTCTGAGGAATCGTTTATTGGCGCACAGGAAGGGTTTCCGGAGGGGAGTATTTCCTGTCTCCCTTGATGGGCTCTCTGACATAATACCAACCATGGAAAAAATTTTAATTTCCAATCGGCTGAAATTAAATTAACGCAAATTAGACTGATCATCACGTTTAAGCCACTAATACTTTGCATAACGTGAGCTAGCTCCACGAAGTTCAGAAGCAATAGGTTCATAGTTGTATCCGTGACCAGCAGTACTGTTGTCAGGATGGTTATTCTTTTTAGTAATCTAACATATTTACGATCGGTTGGAATATTTGAATTGCGATTATTTTGCATGTTCTTAATCAAGGGATAGATGAATAAAATCAAGAGTGGAAACTGAATGGTCCACAGAGCTGCCATCCACATCCACGTGAGCCGTCCGGACATAATTTGCGCTACGATTCCCTGAGAGTCCACCATCATGAAGACAGTTAAAAAAACGACAACGACTGTCAAATAAACGATGAAGTATTTACTGATCAATCTTGTAATCTTATTTGAAAGATGAGCCAATGTTTGTTCCCGATAGAACGCTCTTTGCCATTGCCAAATCACTGCATATATGGTCAGAAACACAAATACCCAGACAGCTGGGAGGTATTGTGACACTGACAACAAATAATCGTAAACCGATCCACATTTGGCAGGTAAGAGTGTCGACAAAAGAAGGTACATATCAGCAGAATTTTCTCCGGTGTCAAATAAATTGTTGAAACTAAACCGCTTAGAATTGTTTTGAAGCATCTCAATCAAAGTTCTTTGACCTTCGGACAAATTCTTCTTTGTACTATTCAAATTCAAAAACGAATGCCGCGATATGTCTTTCCGTTCGTGCATCACGAAAGAGCAATGTCGTTTTAACAATATCGCACCTGATATATCCATAATTTCCGAAACAGCGAAGACAGTGCAGCTAACAGAAAGCATAATGTTTTCAACCCGCTTTTTTGTCATCTTACAATCACAGCAAGGCTGCTCATTTTCACGAATCAGATGCAACCACAGAACAAAACACATGTAGACTGCGATGCCACACACCACAGATTCACACGCGATTAAAGTGTTGACGCCAGGGAAGATATCTTCTTGTTTGGCCATATTTTCTTCAATAGGCTTTTAAGGATATCAATTAATTCAATATCTGTAAAATGCATGTTGCGACGTCAAAATCCATGTAGCGGAAGAAACAGCAACATACCATCAAATTATAACGCCTAATTAAATGAAGATTAACACTGAGCTTGAGCATGATATACATATAGTATGAAAACCAAGTAAAACTGGACGACCGGTAAACGGCTATACACAATCCATAACCTGCATAATCTTGATATGACGAGATTAACGACAAAAGCTCTACAGCCGTGGCTTTTAACCGTTATCGTCCAGCGCCCCGTGTCAAAAATTGTCTATGGCGATGACGATTTAATTTTGTATCCCTCGAATACAAGTACATTTAGCTAGTCATTTTGGCCAAAAAGATTCAAAACATATTTAATGAGCAAAGGGCTATCACTTTCAAAAGTGGTACAGTGCCTCATTCTTCGATTTTGGTACGCTGTGCGCTACAGGATACAATACCTAGTTCGATATAGTTTGTGGAAAATAACCCGAGGTAGCTTGAGGCGAGCATTTTAACGAGGAATTGGCTATCGAAAAGTACGCACAATTAGTTCTGCATGAATTATAATAAACCACTATATACATGGAAACGTGTTGCAAACATCGTCCGTATAGATGTCAAACGTAGCGCGACGACAAATTTCGAGATTTCGCAGAATTTGTCAGAGCTTAGTTCACAATAAGAACTCAGGGATATATAGAATTGTCTCTGCCACACCATCTACTGTAACGACGTTTTTTGTCAGCAATCCCAAACCCCCTGAGCCCAGTGCCCCACATATCTCCCCCTGGACGTTCCGTTTCCTTAAAAATTCAAATTGCCCCCTGGATCCGTGGGCACTGTAGCCATAGTTAAAAACCGCTGCTCTGCAGCTATCGTGCATTAGGTGCTGGCTGTCGGGAATATCTATACGTCCACGATGTCACAATTTAAATCAAACTAACTACGATTGAGGCAATTATGATACGAATTCTTCATGCGAGCGGTAAATTCGTCAATGTGATAAATGCGAGTCGCCATTACGTATTCAATTGTAGCTCATTCTTCACGCCACCTGACTCATGCGCTTGCATGGCGTGACTGTCGTCCTCATTACAAACCCTGGAGATATATGTATGTACCAATGTACCATTGTACCTACGTCCTGTACAGGATATTTGCTTATTTGGACTTAGACTCTTAGAACTGCATTAGCAATGAACATACACAATCAACTTTTTCAGTCCGTTGGAGTTGGTGCATGGACTGGATCATGTCATTGATCGTGTCGTTGATCATGCTATTCCTATTTCTAGCATCGATCGATGACGGCTAAGCGAAAGGCCGATGAGTCGGCGCTGCAACTTTTTCTAAGGCGCAAAATCTAATTACTAAATAAGCTCATTCTTCGCTGGAAAACCAAACTGTGTCATGTCCACCTTAAGTAATTTTGAATCTTTTTTGCTTCTATTACTATTTGAACTTATATCTTTTGTTTTAACCGAGTTCCAAGTTACCTAAGTAGCATGAAGTTGTAGTGACGTTGCGATTTGAATCTAAATGTTCAAGGTAAATTGAAAACAAACCTGGTTCATATCCAAATCACGGTCAAAATTTCCAAAAATGGACATAGCACTGTTTGGTATTTCCAGCGACGATACGGTTTTGTACATTGACTACAAATTTACGTTGTGAAATACTTGACACCATACTTTGATGTTAAGATACAGAAAAGTTAGAGGTACAGGTAAAATACAGAGAATTCTGAAAAGTTCTTCCATAGGGTAGATTGTTAGATTTTCCAGACTGCAGCCGTCTCATAGACCGTCACATCTTTTTCCGTCCCAATGATAATCTTGCCATTTCATCGCATCTCGAAGAGGGTCAAAACAATTCCTTATATCAACATAAAGCATAAAGTATTTTGCTGGGATATTTCTTCAACTTGAAAATTTTCTCCGCTCGATTTAGTTTCGCTACATTACCCAATTTTTGCATGGAAGCTCACCCCGCCAAGAAAGGGATAGGCATAATTTATAGAAACGAATCCTAATTCCCAATGATCAGAGAGCGGTATTTTAGTAATATCGTTTGATACCGTTAAGATACCTGATTATAGGGTCAGACATTTCAGCGCCGGCCATTAACAGCGCCACGACACACCAAGACATGCGACTCCGTGAAGTGTGCAGACAAAAAATATCGACGGTAGGAAACTTTAGCCGAAAACAACTGGCTGAAATGAGCCATGTTTGATGAAATGCCAATTTGGAACCGTGTGCACTTCAATAAAGAAATGTTTTTTTTTTGGTTTCCAGTGGTACGTTCGGGCGATTCCAATAAAATTTGAATACATTGACAATCCTGACGGGCTGTGACGAAATATCAAAAAGTAACAAAGTATAGCCTACTAAATTATAACAACGGGCCGACCAGAACACGAGCCTAAATCTGATTATGTAGACTGATATAAAATCAAAAATTAATACCAATTAACAGTTTGGAAATCACTGCATAACAACTGTAGGTTTATGCAAAAAACAAATTCACCAACATATATGCTTACATAACAGCTCCAAAGTCCATCAATCTACATCCATGCCATCTGTTACTGACACCGATGCTATTGCCGACCGCTGTAAATATAAAGCATGTTGCGCGATAATCCTTCGGATAACCTATATTCTAAAAAAGAGAATATGGCATTTGTCCTCTCTTCTGGCCGTGTTTTTCCTGCCATATTATAGCTCGACATAAAAACGAGTTTTTAAGAGTCGATGTATAGGTTCGAAACTGGCACCACCGTCTGTACTAACGAGACTCGAACCTGGTTGCGTTTCTAGTTAAACGTATCATATTAACATCGTGGACTTGCGCTTTATGCGGAAGGAAATCATGTAGCCACGCTTTAGTTTATATTTAACCCGACGGTCGAGACTCGCAGACCGTATTTGGTAAAAAAATCGTGGAGTTTTTACAGTCGTGACGCACCTTTTGTTGTGGCATCGAAATACTGAAAATAATATGGTTTTGTGACGTTATAATGACAATGAAACTGACTTTCGAATGGTGTATGTATATTCATATCGTATGCGAATATGACAGTATAACAATATTTCATCAGTGTTGTGACTTTTGTTGGTTTCAGTGAATTTTGTTATCTAATCTCCTTCTTTCGCTGACGTGGATTATGCTTCTGGCTTTCATAATTTTCATGTTAAAATCTGAGCTACAGTTTTATCGCTGTCTGAGAGCAAAATAGGCCAAGTCTTGGATGAAACGTGCACGGATTGTAGGGCCCAGCAGTGACGTGCGGTCAGGGGAGGCAACTGAGTCAGTTGCAAGTTGGCGAAACCTATTTCTGTACTTCTAGACCAGTGGTTCCCAACGTTTTTGTCTTAATTCCCCACTTCAGATTTATTCCGAGTCTTCATTACCCACTATCCGAAACTATCGCCGTATTCCCTCTCAACTTTTGTCATCACGGAGCATCTATTTGCTTGTTTGAATATAAGACACACAACCACGCCAGTATGCAAGACAATTGCCTATAACTGCAACATAAAAAGTATTGTAAAGATGTGAACCGATACCCGTAGCCCGCAAAATTAAGCGAAAGGGTTATTTCACGTCATAATGATCGTGCTGGATGCGTTTGTGACGCCATCATTGGTTATTCAGAGTAAGAATGATACACGCGATACAATTTTCGATACATACATTCCAGAGCAGTTAACTGGTAATGGTAATCGTGCTTGTGTCTCAGTAAAAATGTAGACTATCCTGTATATCAGTGCTCTTCAACCTTTCTCGTCGTACACCCCTGACCAGATAACTCACTGATTCATCCGTATAGTAAGCCTAATCCAGCAGAGTTCAGCCTCGTTGTTATTCAGGGCCGTGTTCCGGCATACGGTCGCATTCCAGCAGAGAGTGGCTGTGACCCGTTTTGACGTCATATGCTCATGTTAAATTGGCTACTGAGAACTTCGCACCGCGTAAAGCGCTTGTGGTGTTCTGTGACATCACTCATTTCTTGAGATATACCTTGCGTATAAGTTTTTAATTGTTGGAGCAGAACATCCCCGCAGGCGTGCTATCTATGCACCAAAATCGTGAGTATAAATGTTAAGAAAAGTTATCTGGATTCCCATTCTTGTCGCGCGGACCGCAAAAAAAAATTACATTTGGAAAATTTCATTAGTCGATGATATTGGTGGTTTGATATATTACTGTCAATCATTTATCCATTTTAGCCCACGCCATCAGATTAAACGATAGAGCTGGTGATCTTCGAAAATGTTGGGCACAAATTTATGATGATGCATCACCTTCCGGTTTTTATTAATCACTTTGTTGTATGTTGTTATTTTTGACCTCCTATAATGATTGTAAGCATAGTCGAAATATACGTTGGAATCGAATAACGTAAGAGAAAAACTTTCGTTACTGAGACGCTCACGATTCCGAATTGGTATTTCTTTATGGGATGTATCATTTTGCCCTGCGGTTCGCATTTGTACAGTCACCCTGAATCGCGCGAAGCGCGAATAAAATTGTTAAGTTTAAAATCTCTAAACGATTTGAGAGCCAATTCCTTAATGTAAATTGCATATTAACGGTCGCCAACACACGCCGAATAATTATTGTTCAACGGCTGCATGCGACCGTACGTCTGCAGGCTGGCTACCTCTGGTCTGTTGAAATAAGGCTGCAACTTATTTGCAATGCTAAATACTAATTAGGACTCGAGGATACCGGACCACCTTCTAGCACAGTGGTTTTCAAACGCGACCCCCTGAGACACTCTGTCTACGCCCCTGCAATTATGGGCATTGCCCTATTTGTATAAGCATCTCGCAGATAGTACCAATTCACTATCTCTTAGCTCTCGCGGTGCATGGTTTCCTCGAGAATCATTATAGACAGATATCGCAAGCGGAACATATGTCAATTTAATCCTGTTGTACTCCAGAAGGAACCAATTAGTCCATTATCAGCGTTTAAATAATGGGGAGAAACTCAGAAACATTTTGTTATGATATCACAAAAGGAATGTAACTTACAAGCAATACGTACAGCTGATATGAACATAGTACGACATTGCACACCCGGTCAACATGTTATGAAGCGCAAAGTTGCCAGTTTATTGAGATAGCTAGTCATCGGTCCATTTTAATTCGGATCTGGTACCCCCCTGTACACCACATCTGAGAGGTACACCCTTTCCAAAATTTGGTGCACTCCTGGGTGTACGAAACACCCGGTTGAAGAGCCCTGCTGTATATAATGTTTAACAAATGCGTTTATTCCCGCAACCGGTTGGGAGCCACTTTTCTAAACTGTAGAAGTGGATATTTCGTTACCGGCCACCACTACATTTTTATCTAGGCTTCACCACGGCCATCTGAACCGCGTAACCCAAAGCGGTGTCTTTAAAAACAGTGAGGTGGGCCGTAGTCGGCAGGTACTGCATCAAAATGAAGAATACCGGCCTGGTTTAAATGACCATTGCACTCGAAAACGCCATGAATACCACAAACAACAACACCTATGTATTTAGCAATGCGTAACACTTCGCCGAGCCGTCTCCGGTCCCAACGAGAAAATGTACAGTACACATTGAGAAATGTAGCTCCATGTTAGCCTCACTTCTTTTCAGGTGGCGTGCGATGAGGAGAAATCACCCAAAGTACCGCTAGAAGACTGGTTGGTGTCAGATCTGTCTAAGATGACACGCATGAAGTGTTATATCGCGCTTTACAGAGAAACCTATCCTCCATTGCAAGCGCGCCAAGTAAGATGATGCGGACGTCTATCAGCAAGATATGGATAAATGAAGATAATAAGGAGTGTTATTCGATAAGACTTAAATTAGACGAAGAAGGGAGAATTGTTAGTGGTTAATATTTGCATTTTGTTCGTAGATACGTGAGTAGGTTATATATCACGTTGATATACGGTCAAAGAAGCCGTAATACAGCCTGCGTAGTTCATACTTCATAGTAGTCAGCGTTGCTATACTCAAGCAGAAACAGGAGTGCGCTAATGCCGTGAACTTCTACTCAATTGCAAGAAGAAGTAGCTATTTTCAATACATGTTGTTATCTGTTCACCGTAGCTTGATATAGTGATGATTCGTGTTTTAGGGTGTCAGTTTGCAATTCAACTGTTATCCTTTATCTGTATTTCGTTTTCCTGTCTCGTTTTTCTAATCAACAATTCTAAATGTCCGTTTGTATTTAAATTGATTGTTCAAGTACTGTTTTACGTGTCTTTTTACTCGTGCTACACATTGTCGTCGTGAATCTTTTCGCACTCCCTATTGCAGCAGATTGGCATACCTACTTGCTCTGCCTAAAGTACAATGGTGGCTAACCCAATATTATGGGTTGCGCTGTATCAGTAACTTGACCTACCACGTCCTTTGCTGTCCTGGTATCGCGAATTCTCAATCCACAGATACACTCAATGCGGTTTATTTAGATACGTCACCATTGTAGGTAGCATGAAAGAGTCTCACATCTTAAAACCTTGGAAGCCGCTTTGTATACTCAGGGTTCATCATGTAATAATGAGATAATATCGAAGTGCGAAGTAAGTTACACTGATATGGTGAGTAGTAGGGCGATCACGTGGTAAATTATTGTTACTAAGAAATTGTAATATTTCCTTAATATCAGATACATTACCGCCTTACTATTCTTCGAGCACCGGAGCAGACTTAGACAGCTGGAAAATATATAGCTTTTCCAAATTAGATGAGAATTAGAATCATAGCTACACAGTTGCTTCCGTATTAGACGAAGAATCAGAGTTATAGCTACACCGTTATTTCCCAAATAGACTTAAATTAGAATTATAGCGACACAGTATCGTCCGAATTAGATTAGAATTAGAATTATAGCTACACAATTGTTTTCATATTAAACAAAGAATCATAATTATAGCTACAAAGCTTTTTCCCAATTAGAGTCAAATAAGAATTACAGCTAGACAGATTCTTTTAAATTAGATTATAATCAGAATTATAGCTACACAGTTGTTTCCGTATTAGACGAAGAATCAGAATTATAGCTACACCGTTATTTCCCAATTAGGCTTACATTACAATTATAGCTACACAATATCGTCCTATTTAGATTAGAATCAGAATTATAGTTACACAATTGTTTCCATGTTAAACAAAGAATCATAATTATAGCTACAAAGTTATTTCCCAATTAGAGTCAAATAAGAATCATGGCTAGACAGATTCTTTTAAATTAGATTATAATCAGAACTATAGCTACACGTTGTTTCCGTATTAGACGAAGAATCAGAATTATAGCTACAAAGTTATTTCCCAATTAGAGTCAAATAAGAATTACAGCTAGACAGATTCTTTTAAATTAGATTATAATCAGAATTATAGCTACACAGTTGTTTCCATATTATACTGAAAATCAGAATTATAGCAACACAGTCATTACCCAATTAGACCCAAATTAGAGTTATAGCTACACAGTTTCTTCCAAATTAGATTAGAATTATAAGTACAGAATTCTCGAAAACTTGGATATTGATTGAATGAAGTTCAGCCCATATAAAATCATAGCTCGTTCTCATCAGAATGAGAGCAGCAAATGCCTTTTAGCCTAAAGCAAGCGTGACGCTTTTCGCATAGTTCTCCTTTATAGCATTTACAGGAAAACCCGGATTAGATTAGAATTAATATTAGAGCAAAGAAAAATTTCACCGATCAGATTACTGAGAGATCAATTTGGATACTCCGCACACGCGCTGATCAGAAATATTCAGGGTTAGGATTTCGGGATCAAATCGGATATGCCATTTCGGGATTTCTCAAGATTAGCCTCTACTCCATATTATCCCAGGATTTTTCGGGATTTGCAAAATATAACAATCTGCAAGCTACACAAATCTTATTTGTTAAGTCAATCGATTCAAGTCATTTTCTATTCACCGCCGAGTCAAATCCGAGTCCAAGTCAGCTAGTAGAGGGTTGAGTCAGAGTCAGAGCGTTTTGACTGACTCCGAGTCCAAGTCAATATGGTCACTGTGCAGTTTTCATTTCATTCCGGTTCAACCCTCTCTTTTCAACTCTGCTCGGGTGATACAGAATGGCTCGCATTCAAAATATAGTAATTTTCCTCAGTCTTAACAGTTTCTGGCCAAATTTTCCGAGTATCAGGACTGATAGACGAAATACCAATAATGTGGTAACTTTACTATTCTTCGAAGTTACAATGAAATGTCTGCCTTGGCCGTCCTTGTCTCGAGTCATATGACCTGGTTCGAGTCATGCGCGATGACTTGAGTACAAGTTGAGTCAATTCGAGTCAATTCAAGCCCAGTCGAGTCATTTTACGTATTTGAAAAATGACTCGATTCAAGTCGAGTCACCAAAAATCGTGGCTCTAGTCGGACTACATAATATAATCTACTATCATGCAGATTGGTACGGTGTCATAGTGCTATAGATTGGGGATAATGTATCTATCTGTGTTACTGAAAGTCAAGGGTTTGTGGACGAGCGTAATTCCTTTGGAATCGGGAGACTGTATTACAGGATTTGCTTGTTAGCGCACACGAATGGCTTGCAGAGGGATTATTTCCGGTCTTCCGTGATGGGCTCTTCGACACAAGAACACCCAGGGAAGAAATTTTAATTTCCAGTCGTTTGCAATTAAATTGACGCAAATTAGATTGATCATCAAGTTTAAAGCAACAATACTTGTAAGTGGGTAAGCAATTTCAATGAACATCAAAAGTAATATCGCTACGGCTGTGTCTGTCACTAAGGTTACTGTTGTCAGAACAGTCACTCTTTTTAGTAATCGAACATATTTATGGCAGGTTGGAAGACTTGACTTGCGATTATATTGCATGTTCCTAATCAATGGATAGATGAATAAAATCAGGAGTGAAAATTGGATGGTCCACGGATGTGCCATCAGCATCCAAGTGAGGCGTCCGGACGCTAAATGCGATACGATTCTGTACGACTCCCATTCCATTAACATAAAGACAGTTAAAAAAATGATAACGACTGCCATATAAACGATGAAATATTTGCTGGTGAATCTTGCTATCTCATTCGAAAGATGAGCCAGTGTCTTTTCCCGATAGAACGATCTTTGCCTTTTCCAAATCACTCCGTATATGGTTAGACGCACAATTCCCCAGACAGATATCAAGTAAATAGATACTGACGACAGAAAATTGAAAATAGATCTACATTTGTCAGGATATAGAGAATTCATGTATTCCGCGTGCTCTTTAGTTAATCCTCCGCCAGCAATAAAATCGTATACATCAGACTTGCTCGGATTGCTTTCAATAAACTCAATCAGAGTTCTTTGAGCCTCGAACGACATTTTATTTGTACTGTTCAAATTCCTAATAGAATCATCGATGTCATTCCATTCGTCCGTCCCGAGAGTGCAATACTGTTTAATTAATATCCCACTTGCTATATCCAGCATTAATAGAACAGCGACGAAAATGAAGCTAACAGCCAGCAGAATGTTTTCAACCCTCTTTCTTGTGACCTTACAATCCCAACAAGACGGCTCGGGTTCGCGAATCACATGCAACCATAGTACAAAACAGATGTAGAGAACAATACCACACGCCACTGATTCACACGGTAACACAATGTCGACAGCACCAAAGGTTATATCCATTTGCTCTTGCATAATTTCTTGAGTCTGCTTATAACAATATCAATACAGTTAATCTGTCAAAAGTAAAAGGCAATTTGCGTCGTCAAAATTCAAGTTGCAGATAAAGTAGTAATATATCCTCAACTTATAACGCCCATTTATAAACGAAATAAAATGACGATTAACACTGAGATGTATATATAGGCTGTGCAGTATTCGGACATGGTCAATGTAGTGAAGGAGGCTCCTCAAGTAGAAGTAGGATAAGCGTGGCATCATTCTACTCAAGTACGAGTAGAAGTGCATGGTGATATCGGAAGGTTCTGTAAATCAGCCTAAAATACGCCCTCGCTGAACGTCGAAACTGTAAAGTGACATATGCGTAAGGCGGATCGGAAAAATTATTCCCTGGATTGCGTATTATCAGTTACAATCTTTGGTGATCATTGCGCATATTTTAAAGAAGACCATCGTTCGACATGCGCCGACATTTTACCTGACTATATCGAGAGACACGGAACGATCAACGCTGTTTTACTAATGCATCGCTGTTATCAGGAATCTGTTCATGTTATCCGTCGACCGATAAAGTGTAGGTCAACTTATTCTTCGACTCTTGTTGCGGACCCTAAACGGAACGCGACGTTTTCTCGTACTACTGTTGATAGCCGAACGCGCACCATGTGCGTACTGTGTAAAGCAGGTATGGGTAAACTTTTCAAATCTCGGACCGCATTCAACATCTGAATCACTTAGCGGGCCTCATTATAGTATAGTCGGAATTATAAGCCACGTCGCAAGCTTTCATTTGATTATGTAGTAACCAAATAGCAACCGAAGACACGCAGACAATACACAAACCATCTAAACATTGATTTGATGAACGCACATGCGTCAGAAACATTAACGATATTTTACAAGCTGGCCATCCTCAATCACTTCGTCAAAATTAGGCGTGAAAGGAGGTTGCGCCACTTCTCAATAAAGGATGGGAATTTGAATGGGAGCAGTGATCGGCTCGTAGATATATGTTGAGTCTGCGTTTGGTCAACTTCATAACGCACAATGCCGACAGCGTCATAAGGAGCATATCACCTGTAAGCAGAAACCAAATGATAACGAAGAAAAGCCAGAGGCAGTCTGACAGAGACGTATATCCATCAGACGTGGGGTAATCGCGATTAGTAATCATAATCGATTACGACGATTATAGCATTTCCAAGTAATCGTAATCGCGATCGATTACATTCGAAAAAAATCCAAAGTAATCGTAATCGCAATCGACTATTTCACATATCTCATCGATTTCTTTGTGAAGGAACGATTACTTTTTATTTGTGCAAGGATTATATAACATGAACTGAACCGTGATCATTCTTGAACAATGAAGAATGCGATATTATACCAGGTTATTGCTGGCAGAAACGTCGGCTTTTCAGATGCTACCGCCCATTATTATGTCACATTAAGTATTAGCTTTGCACGTCCTTGCGCAACGAATTATCCACTCGCAGTAAATAGATATTCAATTTACATTATACATGTCGTTGTGTGATTGTAAGAACACGCTCCATGCCTTATACCAGGTTATCAATACACTCAGAAGTCACTAACTTGTAGCAGGATAATAATCACCACTCTGCCTAGTTTCAAATGGTAACTTACGTATTGATGTTTTTACTATATGCTTGGTTAAATCCAGTTTGACTGTTTCTGCTTGACGAGCAGTAGGCCTACTTACGTACGCCGGAAAAAGATTTGAAATTTTGTGCTCGTCAAATTGAACATGACGATTTCCATATCGAAGAATTAAATATCAACCGCGGCTGATATAGATCATAACGGCGTCGTTATTTGCCGTTACGCGTAACGGTATTTCACAATATGTGGATTGTAGGCCGAACACTGTGTTCCATTTATCTTATTCTCATATGGCCCTACTTGAAACGGGCACCAATCGTTGTTTCGCAATTCTTTACTCTTCATTTGGATCTACCACCATAGCTATCCGCTTATACAACATCCTAGCTTGGATTGCAGCTAGAATCTGGACCAACACAGTATTGGTACCCAACACGTTGGGCTCTGGCCCCCACAGGATGATCAATAAAACTTATGGCGGGCGTAGTCCCCCTCGCTCCCCTTTTACGGCCTGGCTTTTAGCCACAACAGGAGAGCACGACCTGTGGATTTGATGTGTATTTGCTTTCAACTCGCGCCAATTTCTGCGAGAAATATCTCAAATTCATGACTGAATTCCGTCTATAATATGGGTAATTGCATATATTACTAAATATTTTTGATCCTCTCTGAGCCCCGTGGTGAGATATACCGGTCGATCTGGGGATGTGGTGTCTATGAAATTTAGGGCACGCAATTTATAATTATAACTCGGGTGGGCTAAATCCGTGGCCTCCCGTCTGCAATAATTAAGAAATATTGGAGTTACCCCAACGTAGCAGACTATAAGAAAACTAAACAAAATCTTTCGTGAGATGCTCACACAAATTGTCGTATGTTCACGGGCGCATTTTCCTCTGTGGGTGACCTGGGTGGCAATTGTATCGTGAGGCTCAGATTGAGAGGACAAGATTATTCGTCGCATCCATCCTGCGTGGTTATGGACAATGGATACACACACAAAATTTCGCCCAAGCAAAGTCTTTCTTTGGTAGAGTGAAGTCACAGGTTGATCGAAACTGCATAGCCTATGTCTTGGCGCATCGTGGCGCGGTAGTGTCCGGCACCGAAATGCCTATTTGTATAAATTATGCATATTTTTTTTTTGGGGGGGGGAGAGGTATGCATTTCAAAATCAAGGTATTTAGCGACATTCAATCGCAAAGCGCAAAAAAATTAAAGTTACTTAAATCACTCGCCAATACCCTATAATTTATGTTGATTTCGAAATAATTTTGTGTCGCCTTCGAATTTGTTCCCCACCCTCTTGGGAGGTTTGGTTATGGCCCTGGCTAGAATGCAAATAGTCATGACGTCTCTTACAAACGGATGTTGTTCTCTCATGAGGCCTTTTCATCACAATCCTACTATTGTCTTCAAATATGTGTTTAAAGAAAATTCTGAGAAACGAAATAAATGTAATCGCGAGTAATCGTGATTACTTTTCCAATGTAATCGTAATCGACTACTTCCTGATTTTCCTGTACTCGTAATCGTAATCGCGAGATTTAGAAGTAATCGTAATCGCAATCGATTACATTCATAAAGTAATCACCCCATGTCTGATATCCATAGCGGCTATGACATGTCATAGACATGTCCTTAAGTAACCGTGTCATCACTAGAGATGGCATAAGGGTAATATTACTTTTAAAACAGAAATCTATTCAATATTCATATTTAAGGGGGCACTACTAGTTGAAAATGAATTTTACAGGTGTTCACGTTTGTGGGCATATCTCCCACAAGGTAGATGCGAGGTCCATGATCCATATATTGTTGGAAAGGGCACGAAATTTCCTTTCCGAATATGGTCTTTATGTTAAAATATAAGCATACCCCTCAAGGGGATAAGAACTCAAAAAGTTATGTAAATTTTCACCACCCGTTCACCAAAATCCTAAAAAGTTTAAATGCTCTATAGATACTCATCTCAAAATTGATGGAGGGATAGTACAGACATATATCTATAAGCCAATGTGGGGATTTTCAAAAAAACGTTTCGTTATTTTTTTGTTTTGAGTAATGAATTCCCACAGACTGCCCTATAAGATTTCAATACAGCGGTTCGCGCGAGTGCACGGCATGTAGTGCTCGAATGCGGTTCCTGTATCAATGAAATGTCATTGTAACGATGGATACATGTATCTATTTCTTACTACGAATATATTGGCTATTTTTGTCAGAAAGTACACCAGTATATCTACAAGTGTCGCTACCTCCGATTCACACGTCATATCGAGCCAATGCAGATTCTGACTCGAGTCAAGTGATACCAAATTATACAGTACGAGACATGATTGAAGTCATTGGATTTTTCATGATGTTTAAAGTACAGATTGCGTTGGTATCTATTCTGAAACGAGAAACGACTCGACTCGAGTCGCAATTTTTCGGTTTCTCGACTTTCCTCTATTTATTTTGTTCAATCTCGAAACTGACTCGGCTCAACTGAAGTCACTTTATGTATTCACTTGACTTGACCAGCGATATTGCTATGACTCGACTTAGTAATTAATAACCTTCCTTTTGTATCTCATATTTTGTTACATGATTTAAAGATGCGATAATCTCATCATTGTTGCATGATGCGTGAGCATTGAGCAGTTGAGCACTCTGAGCAGTCAATACACCACGAGTAAGCGCACTCATGGTCATCGTGCTCTTAGTTGTGGTGCAACATGCGACGACGCAATGCAGTTCACAGTTTTATTAATTTGAATCAATGGTTCTTAACCTTTTTCCGCCAGCACCATCTTTCAGGGAATTTCATGGTCTGGCGACCTCACATTATGAAGAGGGCTGTACTGAAGACGATGGGTGATCGAAGACGGATTTGCAGATTCGGGCGTGTATTCCGAAGAATCTTCAGGCCCTAATCGTGACGGATGGTGGTTGACTATCGAACGATGCGAATATTGTTTATAATATATGTTTTGGGCAATCAAGCTGTTATTAAAACATTGGGGAACTGTCTTAAATCTACATTACTCAATTTCACATTTACTTCCGATATGGCCATTACAAAACTCCAAGCATATGCTCATCAGTCCTGGTTAAATAAATAAATGCAGACTATATAGCAAATTTCTGAAAACGATACATGCAGTAGAGATTATATAGCAGGGTGGGCAAACTGCGGCTCGCGAGCCGCATGCGGCTCTTTCAGCCTTTGATTGCGAGTCTTTAATGACCGCACAATGCACATGAGTTTCGTCATTTTGCTAGAGAGGTTTCACCTAATTATAAATTGATGCATTCTATCGCGTATTAAAAATATACGTATTGATCTCTTGTTGTTTCTTTCCATCTGGTTTACGCAATCAATGATATTGATAAATGATTGTAATCAAGTACAGATAACTCCCGTACGTAGGTTAGTTCTATAATGAACTTGATAATTAATCACGCCTGCGCAAATCCAATCATTTCCAGGCTAACAGTGGTGTATCATGCTCTTCCATTTGTATTGTAAAGGCTAGTAATAACTGCAGAGTTTGTCCATGAAAAATCCGTCGAGATTACCGAGCTGAAATCTTCCTTGAATTTACATCATGACTTGAAGGTGCTGCTCTGCACTGCTCGGACGTCATAGCAGACTGGTTTCAAACAACTTGCATCTCAGGTGGAGACGCATCGTATCACCTCACAATAACAAAGTCATTCAACTATGGTTACGCGAACGTAAACCTCATGACGTCATGTGACTTCATATTGCTTATTCCAACCCTACATTTCAGTGAAGTGATATATTAATGTACGTGATACCTAGCGACGACTCGGGCCAGATAATGCCAAAATGCTGAAGTACATACTGACCTTTTAAACGTCGCCAAATGTCTCAACTGTGGCAATCAAATGATATAATAATCCTATAAAATCGATATTTTTTGTCGCCTTTCCAGCAATTTCGACGAGGACTTGCAAGGGAATATAAGCTTACGCTTTAACAGTCTAGGTCAGACGACGTATCCGGCGTCTGAGTGTTGCTACGTTTATATTGAGCAGAGTGTAAACGGGTCTCCATAGTTGCTACCGATATTACTCCATTAACAAGTTGTGTACAGCAGTAGCCAAAACCCCAATCGCGCGGATTTGGTTTGTATAACACAACAAACATATAAAATGGATATGGAGCCCGTAAGCTTGCTAAATGCTTTACCTCAGACAACGATAGCCATTTCATAAATTGGTTGAATAAGCATCATTCACAGACTATAACTACAGACAGGGCCGTAACAGCACTTCGCCAGCCCCTCAAAAAACGTGGGTCTTGGGCCCCCCTATGTTGATGAACCGAACTTTTGGGGGGCTTCGCCCCCCAGTCCCCCTCATGCTATTAGATAATTACCGCGACTTACATATCATCTACATTTAGAGCCGTTTAGTAGGTCAGCTTTTCTCGCCTAAACGCGCGAGGCGCGAAATTTTTCTATAATTCATGATTCAATCGGTTAATATGATCGGGAATTGCATATCTCTTGTTATCAATTTTTATCCTCTCTCTGCTCACGTAATCAGATTTACAGGTAGAGGTGAGTGAGGTGTGTTTGAAAAGGTAGGACCCCTCAATATTATAATTAAACATCTTCGGGCGTATACCCGTTGGCAGGAACGAAACAGCACTTCGTCAGGCCCCGCAAAAAATCTTAGTCTTGGACTCCCACGGGGTGATAAACCTACGCCACATGATCTTGTTCGCTTTTGCCACGAAATGAGTGGTAGGCTACTGCCGAGTGAGCCAGCGCCAAGCGCGAAAATTTTCGAAAATTCATGATAAAATCGGCGAATAAGATCGGGAATTGCAAATATATTGCCATCAACTTCTTGTCCTCTCTGCTCAGGTAATCAGATTTACCGGTAGAGCTGAGTTAGGTGTTTTGGAAATTGTAGGGCCCGTTGGTATAAATCCTTAACATTATGTTATTTCGTGACCTCCTGTCTCCTATATAAAAAAATATATAGAATCGCCATAACGTAGGCTAGGAAACTAAAAGACGCAGACGATTTCAAATTAGTATTTCTTCACAGGCATATAATTTTTCCCTGCGGGATGGTATTGGTCTTGTGAGGTTCGGATTGCCAAGACAGTATTTTGTTTTCGGTCAGCATTTAGGCGGTCCTTTACGGCCAAGATTTTCTCGCTGTCCATCGTTCTGGCACACTTCTTGTAGTTCCATGTTACATGGCCTACTTGGTGCGTCGTGGTGGGGTAATGGTCAACGCCGATATGCCCTTTTCTATCAATCTTGCGTATTTTTTCTTTGGGGAAGAGTACCCAAAAATCAAGATAATTGGCAACTTGAAGTTGCGCGGAGTGGGAGTGAACTTCAACCTCCAAATTTCTGAGGTTCACACACAGAACGCGAACGTGAACCTCACGTTCATACTATCCCTAGTGTCTATTACACAATAATACAGTATACCAGGGGTCGGGAACCTATTGCTCGCGAGCCATATATGGCTCTTTTGGGTATAGGATATGACTCTTTGCCAAATTTGTAGACCCAATTTATCAATATTGCAGCAACTCGTTAGTAAATTTCAGCACGGTCAGAATGATTATTCTTGTGACAGTACAAAAAACATGTCTTTGAGACGTCAAGACCATGAGGTATTCAGGGTGAGGGGCTAGGACCCCCCGTTTCAAAATCATCATTTTTGATTATTTCGATTTTACTATCTGCGTCTCACGAATGGATTTCGGTACAGTACTATACCATTTTTGATAAAAGAACTCAAAGATTTTCAACCAAACTATACCGAATTACTTTAGTGATAACCGAGTTGTTAATGATACGATTGTGCGTGTTTTTAATGAGAGTTTGATTCCAAGGCGACAAATTAAAACAATGATTGAATAATCTCTGGATTCCTGTCGCATATAGGCAGTTGGTATTGATCCTATAATTGTGTGAAAACAGCGGAATGGCGGTCGCGGGAATAATCCGAAACTCAACTGGGTGAAAGTCGACAAAGTCAATTGTAATATTCAGGTTACGATTCAACTTGTCACGCTAGCTCAATCAAATACAAAAGAGTTAACCTCTCAAAGGATTAGGGTTAGAACAGAGTATACTTTTCAGACCATTTGTTATCGAGTCATGATTGAAATCTGATTCTATGATTTCGTAATTACAACCTTACCAGCGATCGTAGGGTTTTGCAACAAACTAATCACTTATTATCATCTCGCAGCCCATCGTAGGGTTTTGCAACACCACAAACTAGTTATTTGTTATTATCTCGCGTCCAATCGTAGGGTGTTCACTGTACACAGATCTCTGCCGATAGACAAATGTCTGGAAAACCAAGCCATTAGCGATTCCTATGTCTGTATCGTTATCTTGCTAGCGATAGTAGGGTTTCGTAACAAACTAATTACGTATTATTATCTCACGACCTGTCGTAGGGTTCTGAGACAAACCAACTACCGATTAGGGTTTTAGCTCATTATTATCTCGAGGCTGAAAGCCCACCTCATCAGCGATCGATATCTCCAAAGTGTTAGTTCAAACCCGATCGTAGGGGATTAAACTCACCACCGGCCCCATTATTTGATGAAGTGTTAGTTCACCACCGAGCCCTATTGAAGTACAGCCACCTTGTCAGCGATTAATACTACTGACGAGCCTACGATCTCTCGTGTAAATAGTAGATTCACGCTTTTACTACTATCTAAATCTGTTGGAAATCAAAATTTTAATTTTCTTGAGCCTCGTAAAATATCATACGGCTCAAACAAGCTGTAACTTACAAAATAACTATGTAACCCAAGTTTCGCATGCTCAAATAAGTCCACCAGTATGATTAGTACAAGTTTTTACAGAGAATCGACGAACCCCATGTAGTGAGTTTGAATTAGTGCTACCCTAACATCACGGATTTTTAATTGTGGCGTAGCAGTTGGTTGACATGTGTGGCATAGGCTCTGAACTCTTATTTTCCGTCGTTAAGCGGGATCAATGACGTCACAGAGAGGTGATGTCATAATACGTCAGAATTGACATATGAGTAGGGTTACCATATTTTTGTGAAGCAAATTCCGGACACTCTTTAGCGCCCACTAGCGGATTTTAAAATAAGGTGTAACACAAAGTCCGTCTATATGACGTCATACTAGCAAAGCATCGCCCATCGACTGTGATACACTATACAGGAATGGAGTGGAACATAGGTCATGAATTGGGCCATCTGTACTGTGAGCTCTGGTGATTGCTACTTGCTACGGTCTGCAATAGATTCCTCCACGGGCTGGATGAAATCGTCAGCGGGCCGTGTCTGGCCTGTCAGGATTGTGATTGAAAGCCCTGCTATACTGTTAGGTCGGTGCGGCCATCTGGTTATGTGTTTTAATCAGGTCCGAAAAAACATTTTTTTGCCCCCTTCCGCCCAAAAGAGCACTGATCTTGGGCCCATCATAGGGTAGTCGATGTAGCCTGTTGTGCACTTACTATATGCATTTGGCTGTTAAATTTTATGTATGAATTCTGTCAATAATATTGATTCTTTCGTAGGCTACTATAAAATGCACCAGCAGGTTACACATCTGGTGATTTCCAACCTTTCATGGTCGCGACCTCATTTCGCACTTGAAAATGTTCCGTGGCAAAAGCTCAAAACTTGATAAGCTGATTACTAAAAAAATTCAGCTTGTCCAAACTTACTCATGGCCTAGGAATCTGATTACGTCTAAAGCCATCGCGATCCCCAGATAAAGGCAAACGACCCCAAGATTTGGAACCACTGTCTGTGACTGAAGCATCCCATCGGCCTTAACCAACTCTAGGAATAGCTTATTATTGCGATTACAATCAGACTTATTTCAGTAAATGATGGTTATTTATATATATTTTGATTGCATTTTTGACGAGGGTGGTGCCTGGTGCCCATACTAATATCATTATACGTTGCACCAAGTCGCGCGCGGCGCGAATAAGAGTTTTGAATAACATAAATCTGCTTGAAAATATTATTGTTTATGTTGATTTACGAAAAACTTTTGAGCCTGTTTCGAGCCATCAAAATTCCGGACATTTTGGCATATTTTAGAAATTCCTCCCGGACGCAGATTTTTCATTGGAATTCCGGACATGTCCAGGAAATTCCGGACGTATGGCAACCCTACATATGAGCCGACTCGAACGTGTTCATTCTGTTCAATATAAAAAATCACCTGTCGCTCGTATATGATGAAAGACAAAATTACGATACTATCATGCAGGCGCATTGCCAGTCGACCGCCGGCTGTATTGATTGAATTTGACTAGCGAGTCCGACTGCCGCCAATCGGGTTGCTCGCGATCTCCGTCAATACGCAACGTATTTGTCAGGGATAAGGGGATATAGGGATATCTAGTAGTTCTAGATATTCCTGGTATTCGCCAACACGCGCGCCGAAAATCACAAGATTTCAATCACTCCGTCTTGAGAACAAACGAATACGCATCTTCGGCGACGGATAATAAACTGATTTTACAGGAATTATTTTCACAAATGCGAAATCTGTTCAATAGTGACACTAATTTCAGAGGAGTCTATCGATCTCGCTTCCCATGACATGCCGCCCTATTTCTTGTCGCATTCTTTTTCTATACTATCTTCTTTACTTTCATTCAGTGTGCATGCCTCTTCTTTACATCGCCTAGGCCAAGGTGGGTGTCAGATTCCATAGACTACTCCTTGTCGCTTCGACATCTTCCTGTCTTTTCATTGTATCGCATTTTTTGTGGTGTATTGAACTGATAAAATTGCTAATAAACCAATGATGATGATGATGATGAGTCAGAACTTTCCATATCAAGCGTCTAATTCTGCTTACTGCTACGCTTCAGTTACGCACGCATGCTCCCAGGTAAGCGTTGCCTTTTCTTTTTTGAAATTATGTCACACACGCAATCCTTCGCAATAACTACACGTCGTTGGGGATATTTTGGGTTCACGTGGTGTGTAGCGTGTACTCTCAAGTCAGTTTACCCGTCAACCGTTACAGCCCTAATTATACTCTTCTACTCATATATGTTGTTCGTTCAGATGCCCAGGATTTATTTGTTGGACTTGGATTGCTTACGTCCTTACGACATTCGTAGATTTGTGCTTTCCAACATTCCATGTTCACAATGTCACCAGCGTTTCAGCCAATTATATTGCATCAACAATTGTACATGGGCATTACGTCACACCATAAACACATTTTAGATCTGTATTGCTCATATCGGTCGCTTTGTGACCGAGCCCTCGTATTTTCAGATTCTTTCTCACCTGATTGAACACGAATATGTTTTATGTTAGATCTGACGAGGGGTTCAGTCACCCCATCTCAGAACATGTGATCATGTGGCTTTGCTGATGTTCTGTTACCGAGTCATTAATTTAATTTTTGTATATTTATCAACTTCAAGCAGAGCATTTGGAACGGCACGTATAGTCTCACCATGACCCCATTCGCTCTTTACTCCTTGATCATCGCTGCCGTATAATTGCGAGACGACGATTTCCTGTTGTTTGGGAGTAACACGCCACCTCCTATTTTTCTAGCGAAACCAGTTCACTCTTCGTGCTCTTAGCATTTTCACCCTAGTTATGATGCGCCTATCTCCTTAGCAACTACAAAATCACACAATCCTATTAGTTTCGCATTTCCTACAGTGTACGACATTCCGTTAATTATCACATCTTATCAAACGTATCATATCAACCGGTGCCGTTGTATTTTATTAATTTAACCTTCGATTCATGTATATTTTCATTTATTTCATTTTAAACTACCTCTTAAATGATACGACACCCGTTATATTTCATTACATCGCGCGTACACATTTCACAGTCTTGCAAAAGGCATCAATTACGTACTGCACGCCTACTTTACGCATTGCAATTGAATAATATATATTCATATTGAAATGAACCCGAACTCCTTTTGTTGACACAGCCTTGGATGGTGTATTTTGACAAACTTCGACTCTAAGGCACACCGATGTGTCTGCACAGTGTACACTGTACACACACACGGTTACCACATCGACAAGATATCGGTTGACATAGCGCTAGGCCAGCGGTTCTCAACCGGGGGTCCGCGAAGCCTCCAAATAGTTGATAAGCTAATTTGTATTTTTTTTAATTCGGAAAATCACGAGGCAGTTTCGCTTCATTACTATAGTTAAACTCCAGAGCTCACATCAACAGAATGGCAGTCTGAGATTAAATATTCTACTGTGCAGACTCATTTTAATTGCTAAATTGTCTATAGCCCACGGATACAAACATTTTCTTGTTTAGAGATGTTTTGTTGGGGATTGTGGAAAAAAAGTTGGATGAGTAAGGTCGATCACGGTGACTTCGAAATATTAAAAAAAAATACATTTTCTCCTGTGATATGTATAACCATTTTTCCATAATAACTTTAAGATAAGCTGCTAGATAGAAATGACCAGGTTTGACGTCATATGTTCATTAAAAAAATTGTTTGTCAATTTCGGTGCCATATTTGTTGCGATGATACCCAAATGGGACGTCGGAAGCGTTACGAGTTATTATTATATTCGCCACCACCTATATTTGTGGAAATGGATTTTCGACACTCGGTAATATCCTATCGAAGGCGCGGATTTTCAAGACAATACTACTTGTTTCACGAAATGCAATTGTAGAATTCGCTTTGAATTTATAGAACTCAGCTCAATTTCTACATGTATGATTATTTCCAAAGAAAGTCGTTTGTTGCTGTTTATCACTAAGCCTACAGTTATAATTTGCGCAAGACAGATGACGATTGCACGATATGTAAGCTAAAGTTGAACTAAAACTTTGTGGGGTCCGCGGGGGTCCGTGACGATCTGGAAGGGGTCTGCGAATACAAAACGGTTGAGAACCACTGCCCTAGACCTTTCGCACATTCATGTAATCATGCATCATGACAGCATGGACTACCACGGCTACGCTCACACGCGTTAATTACGCGCACTTTCATCACGGTTATTTTCTTGTTTCATTTCACGAGTCACACCCTATTACACTCGTGCGGTCGGGTACGCCATGCACACAGCGCGCATGACGACATTTAATACATTAGCCTACATCATTTATTACATAACAATACATCAGTGCTTCTTAACCTCGTCGGCAGCGCCCCCCGAGGAGCGATTTGTATTTTGAAGGGTGTGGAAATGCTAAGGGGCGCTGGGCTCAGGGGGCGGTTTGGGTGGCACAGAAGACAATTGGTGTCGCAGTAGAAAGGGTGCAGTAGGGACATACGATTAGATAGTAAAACAACAGTTCTATTTATTCCTGAGTTCTCATTGCAAATTAACATTCAACACAATCTGTCAAATCTCGAAATTTGTCTCGCGCTGCGCTCGAAGTATATGCCGACAATCTTTGCATGGATGCAGTGGGTTATTGTAAAAAATGAATTATATAGTGGAATAAATATGACAATATGAACGTATTGTTTGCTGCAGTAAAATGAATTGCGTGTACATTTAGATCGCCAATTCCCCGTTAAAATACTCACATCACTCTAGCTTGGATTATTTTACGCAAAATGTTTCGATCTCAGAGGTATTTTATCCCGCACCGTATAGCGTGTCGAAATCGAAGAGGTACTGTACCAGTTTGGGAGTGAGAGCCCTTCGTACATCAAAGATGCTTTGAAGCTTCTTGGTCAAAATGATGAACTAAATATATTTGTATTTGACAGCTACAAAATTTACTTTTCAGACTATTTCCTAATCGTATCATGGAGTATCATGGGCTGCATTGTTTGGAATACATTCATGTTGAAGTTACTAACTGGGTGCAGTACTAAACTCAATCTAAGCAAAATCTCTATCACTATCTCAGTTTATTAGTCACAGAAGGCAATAAAACAAAACCCAATATAATTAGCGTCCCCGTATTGCCAGTTGCAGAGGTGAATTCTGGATGCGTACGTTGGGCTCGAACCAGATGATATGAACCCGTGCCCGATGGTTGTTGTAGCAACCTTGATTTGATCCCGAATATAGCGCATACAGTTATTATAGCGTTAATCAGTCGAGTGGTCCTCGGGCGCGATTCAAGCTATTTGCAATAGTCAAGTCCCCACCCAAAAAGACCGGCCGGACTTTGAACTGTTACTCCTTGTTCTTACTACCGTCCTTAAATTATATGGGGGAGCTAGACTTGGGCAATTGTCGGAAAGGGGCGCTGCAGGGGAAAAGGTTACGAACCATTGCATTGCATCATTACACAATATATCCATTTTTCTTATTCACTGCGCCGCGTTACAGCACCCTATCCCGCAATCATCGGGCTTTTCCAAGCATCATGATACAGGCCTGCTTCCGTCTGGTTGTAGTTACTATTGCAGTGAAATTGTATTTTACTTCCGTTTTCATTTTGTACATAAATCGTTTCCAGGCTTAGTAATCATTTTAATTGTTTGTATCTCGTGATGCTGTCGCAAGCTTATTTCAGCCGCGAAAGATACCCAGCCGGACGATCGGTACGCCGCAGATTCGTGGATGACACCGGACGCTCAGGCCACAAGTACATTGAAATACAATCGTCTCACGCTAACGTATCTCGCCCTGACACAGCGACTTCCGAACAACTGCGGTTCACGGCTCAGTCACAAGGTGCCCGATGCAAGTATTCAACAACCTACTTCAGCAATCATCTTCGACGCCGAAGGCAACCGACACGTCACGAGCAAGCAACGCATCGCATCTGATACCAGCTGGCGCACAGCTACGGGGCCACAGATGTTAGCCTCACTTCTTTTCAGGTGGCGTATGCTGATTCTCAACCACTAATATTTGCATTATATATATATGTACATAGTTTAAATGCATCAAATTACATGACTCTATTGGTTAAACAGCGTTAAGAACTGGTAAAATATACTGTAAAACAGTCAGAGTTGGTCAAAGCAGTTCTACTGAAGTTCAAGTAGAAATAATGCCGTAAATTCCTCTTCAATTGGAACTAAAAGCAGCGATATCCAGTTCGTTCCAAAACTATATCAATTGAAAGCCGAAAGTGAAAGGTCTGATAGTGTAGTTTCAAAGAGTAGAGTTGTTGGAGACTTGGAGGGTACTTTGACCAACTAAAAACTGTTAAGCAGCAGTGATAGCGTAGACTAAAATGCATGAGCACTTGAGTAAGTTGTGCAGGTAGTAAACGCCTATAAGACTGAATAGTTCAGAAATGTAGAAGTAGCCTATTACGTTGCTGACCAACTATGATTTGAAGTTATGGAATGTTCTGTTCGAGATTTACTCTTGCTTGCGTTAGCAATAATAAGGAATGGAAACGTCAACACGATTGCTATGCAAAAAGTTTATTTAATATACACTGCACATTTTTCAGGATCGAACATAAGTGTTGAAAATAACAATTATAATTATAAAGGCTTATCACGGGCAGCATCAGTCACGGCGAACGAAATTACGCATCCAAAAACCCAAACATGAAAATATATATGCTGCGTGCCATGAGTGTCAGTGCCATTGCATCACGCGGAAACAGCGTGCGGGACACACAATATTTTTCACGTAATAGCCTAAGTAAATGGGACTGTAAGATTGAAGTCGCGTCGATAAACTGCAACATCGATGAATACATGCCAGAGCATGTATAGACAAAGGGTTGAGAAACCGTGACATGCGATGGCGATTAACCTCGACACTACCGAGATTTCTTCATGTTGCGTATTATCAAAATCGTTTAGCTGCAGTTCCAATGCGGTGGTTCCTCGAGAAAATGGTTCGCTGCAAATGTTTTTCCCAATTTTATCTACAATTTGAGACCACGTCATATTTAGAGAGCTCTAGATATGAACATAAATACAGTACACATGTACGAACATAGGCATATCCTGCATTGCCTACAATGTGAGAAGTATCGAACGACCTGAACTAACGAGCGTATCATGCTTACGGCGTTGCAATATAATTGAGCGTAACGAATTCATTGCAGCTGGGCCATATCATCATAACGACAACCTTTGACGGGTCTAATATCATTTACCGCAAGGGTCGGCAACCTACGGCCCGCGGGCCGGATCCGGCCCGCCAAGCGAAATCGTCCGGCCCGCGACATGATAATTAGTTATCACAAGAATACGGCCCGCCGCTTCATAAAGAGTTTCAATCTGCAGTGCAGCGCTGCATGAAAGAAATGCGGCATTGCTACGATATAATAGTAGCCTACATCGTATTAGTCTATTGTTACGCCATAAAACGAAGGTGGTTGAAGTAGGAGATGGAGTTAGACTAGACTGGATCAGTGCTTATCAATCGGGTGTATCTCGCAACCGAAGGTGTTCCATGCTTTTTAAAGGGCTGATCACTCTAACGGGGTGTGACAATAAAGGTGTTCTTCCGTAGCTTCAAAAGCGCTTGGAGCATCTCAGACGCAATGACGGAATCTCAAACTATTCAATTATAGATAACTGGCCTCCGTATGTTAGATAGCCTGTCTACAGTTTGATTTTCCAGAAGGCATTGTGTGCCAAGACAAAAAAACCTGAATAGTGTTTTGGCCACAATGGTGAAAACTGTTAATATGATTTTTGTCTCATCAACTGTATCAGTTACGCCATATATCACTAGATGCAGAGAATCAATATGGCGATGTTATGTAGGCCTATATATCTATCATGTTCGCTCATTGAGTCGAGCAGCTATGCTTACACGAGTGTATGATCTGCGAAATGAAATAGCAACTTTCCTCAAAAATACAAATATCGCCGACTCATAATCTTGTAATCGAAAATGGGTATCTCATCTTGCCTTCCTGGCACATTTAACGTCACATCTGAACAAATTGAACTTGCAACTTCAGGGGGAAAACAACTACATAATGAGATGTTGAGGCGCATTCAAAACAAATCTGTGACTCTGGAAATGCCAACAGTACAACGAAAATTATGCTCACTTTCCTATACTGGAGGAGAGAAAACCTAGTATCAACACTACATTTGTAATTGTGATACGAAATTTAACTACTGAATATTCACCCGCTTTTCCGACATTTCTTGTCTACAAAATGAATTCTGACTATTCAGTACTCTGTTTAATATGGACGCCAATACCATTGCCTGGAAATTTCAAATGGGCCTTTCTGAAATGCGATGCAGTTGAATTGAATGACATATTTCATACAAAGAGCATATCGCTGCATGACTTTGACAAAGAGTACGTTCTTGAAATTGGTCTTTATCCCAGCTTGACCAGCAATGCAAAAAAATTGCATCGATTTTTGAAAGCACGTACGCATGTCAACAATAGTTTTGAACAATGAAATTCACGAAGAGCAAGCTAAGATCACGTATTTCGGACGTCCGTTTTGAATAGGGTCTGATTCTTGTTTCATCTGACTTGTTACCAGAAGTTGAAAACCTTTCACAAAGCAAGCTGCGTCAATTGTCACAATTATTCTGTGTCGTTGAAGTGTAAATACATGTGTCTTCGGATTGGTATGATTGAGATTGCAGCAATGTAGGATAATATACCGAAGTGAGCGTAAAATATAGTAATAGGAAAAAATCCGGCCCGCCGAAAGGTTGTACACCCGAAATTTGGCCCGCGACTAGCAAAAGGTTGCCGACCCCTGATTTACAGCAATATAATTTAGAATATGGAATGAATAGTATCCGTAAACATCATATTGTCTATAATGCCAGATACGCATATGGATGTGGGAAAATGGTCTACGTAACTGATTATAACAGACCCCAAATATTTTTAGGACTTCGGCTCAGTTCGTTTTGGTTGAAGCGGTTTCCAACTCTGCCCACAAATATGATTGACAGGGCGTCCTTGATGCTCTCGCGGGCCACATAAAATTACGCATCTAAGATGGAAAATATAAAATACTTATTCTCGAGTTTGATATATTTGCGTCAATGATAGTTGGGCGTGTGCAAAGAAATGCTGAGGATAAATAAACTACGATTTATACATAATTTACTCTCTATAATGCTCATTTCATGATAAAGTTATGAGGGTAAGGGATGCCGATTGACAGTTTTGTTAGCATTTTGTCAATATCCACTGTAAAAACGCCGTAAGAGAACAAAAGTACCACGACGCCTCCAATGATTACATTTGGCCCCCGATAAGTGTCGATGGCGAAGAAAAATGCTATTTTAAAATATTTTCTCATACATAATTACAATGTCCAAGTCATGGATAGGGGATTCATGTAGCCAATATCTGTGTCACTGAAAGTCGGTGGTTTGTCGACGAAAGAAAAAACATTGCAAGTTCATACCAGGAGCTTATGTCTGATGAATTGCTTGTTGGCGCACATGGTTTCCAGAGGGAGTATTTCCTGTCTCCCTTGATGGGCTCTTTGACATAAGACTAACCATGGAAACAATTTTAATTTCCAATCGGTTGAAATTAAATTGACGCAAAGTAGATTGATCAGCAAGTTCAGGCCATTCATACTTTGCAAGACGTTAGTGAGTTCCAACAAGTTCACAAGTAATACTGACATAGTTGTATCCGTGACTAAGACTACAGTTGTCAGGATGGTTACTCTTTTTAGCAATCGAACATATTTACGATCGGTTGGAATATTTGACTTGCGATTATTTTGCATGTTCTTAATCAATGGATAGATGAATAAAATCAGGAGTGGAAACTGAATGGTCCACGGAACCGCCATCAACATCCACGTGAGCCGTCCGGCCACCATATGCGATATGGTTCTGTGCGATTCCACTATCATGAAGACAATTGCAAAAACGAAAAAGACTGTCATATAAACAATGAGGTATTTACTGATAAATCTTGTAATCTTATTTGAAAGATGAGCCAATGTCTGTTCCCGATAGAACGTTCTTTGCCTTTGCCAAATCACTGCATATATGGTTAGTGTCACAAATCCCCATACAGGTGGGATGTAATGTGACACTGACATCATATAATCGTAAACCAATCCACATTTGGCAGGTAAGAGAGTCGATAAAAGATGGTACATCTCTGCAGTATTTTTTCCGGTAGCAAAGACATTGTGGAAATCAGACAGGTTCCATTTGTTTTGAAACATCTCAATCACAGTTCTTTGACCTTCGGACAAATTCTTATTTGTACTATTGAAATTCAAAATCGAATACCGAGATATATCTTTTCGTTCGTCCACCACGAAAGAGCAATGTCGTTTTAATAATATCGCACTTGCTATAACCATAATTTCTGAAACAGCGAAGACAGTGCAGCTAACAGAAAGCATAATGCTTTCAATGCGCTTCCTTGAAATCTTGCAATCACAGCAAGGCTGCTCTTTTTCACGAATCAGATGCAACCATAAAACAAAACACATGTAGACTGCGACACCACACACCACGGATTCACACGCGATTAGAGTATCGACACCAGGAAAGATATCTTCTTGTTTGGCCATATCTACTTCAATAAGCTTTTAAATTATCAAGTAATTAAATCTCTGTAAAATGCAACGTCAAAACGCAAGTAGCAGATAAAGCAGTAACATATCATAAAATTGTAACGCGTAATTAAACGAAGATTAACACTAAACATGGTATAGGCTACATGTAGTATGATATCCTAACCAAGTAAAACTAGACGGCCGGTGAATGGCTATAATACACAATGCTCCATTGGGTAACATATGTGCAGATTTGCTTCAGGTGATGAGAGGTCGTCTGAGGTGTGGTTTTGTAAATTGACTACAAATTTACGTTGTGAAATACTTCACACCGCTCTTTGATGTAAAGATACAGAACAGTCAGAGGTAAAGGTATATAGCGAATTCCGAAAAGCTCTTCCATGTGGTATATTGCTAGATTTTCTAAAGTGCAGTCGTATCAATTCAGAGGTGGTCAAAGTAGTCAAGAAATCTACTCAAGTAGAAGTAGAAGTAGCGACGAAAATATCTACTCAAGTACGAGTAGAAGTACTTCTTCCATTAGCAACCTAAAACTACTTGAAGTAGAAGTAGAATTGACTAAATTTAAAAGTACTCAAGTAAGTAAGTAATTATGAAAACGATCCTAATTCGTTCACATGGATTGTAAGGTGCAAATTGAGCTATAGGTGACGAGCTTGATTCATATTGATGCATACCAGCAGGTATCCTTTTCGATAGCATAAGTATTCGTCCACATCATGGGATGAAAATGATAGAAGTGATATGGAAATGCGATGCTAATACTCTGTTTTTTCGAACAGCACGTTTTAGAAAATAGCATGCGTTATGGTGCCATTCCCCATATTATAAGGCCCGTAGTTTAGTCGAAGAGCAATACGGAGAAGTTGTATAGGATACGGTGTAAACACTTTGCGCGATTGGTAAACGTTAATAAAAAATATGGTGGACCGTAAAAATGCCATATTGTGTAGCTTTATTTCCAGAAATTAAAGGCATTACTACACTTGCTTTTATACTTCAACATGTATGTTATCCAGACAAAAGAACTGATAATAATTATAACTCAAAGTATATGATACTGGGAATTGAAAGTGTAATGTAAATACTACTTCTAAAATCAGAACACGTATTTCATGTTTTAGTCCAGAAAGGTTCAAAGGTTGTGTGCTAAAACAGCTCTAAAACTAAAAAAAGTCATAGTTCACTTTTCCAGATTTGGACACGCCATGGACATGCTAGATTACGATATGACAAGTAAATGCTAGATTGCGAAACATCAATTTCAAACGTTATGATGAGCTATATATACTGAAATGAATTATTTGATATGGACGAAGGGCGACAATGTGGTGTGAACGGAACCACGCCAACCCTCCACCTGAATTATATTCACCGATACTTTCGTGAAATCATACTGGTCACTCCGTATCCAGCACTGCACGCGAAGCGCGACGAAAATTCTGGGCTTTACTAAACTTTTATGAAAATTTAATGTTGATACTCCGTGAAAACAGCCCCGAAATTCCTCAGGCTATCTTCCTGATTGGAAGATTGAACTACTTCTACTTGACAAACTGAAAATAGCGAAAAGTAAGTAAGTAGATCACAAAATATTACGAAGTAGAAGTAGAAGTAGCGAAAATCAGATCTACTTGAGTAAGTACCAGAAGTAGAGGAAAACTACTTGAGTACTTCGAAAAAGTAGAAGTACTTCGTTACTGACCACCTCTGCGTATCATAGACATTCACATTTTTCTCCATCGCCGTGATAATCTTGCCACTTCATCGCATCTCGAAGAGGATTAATGTTTTCCTGAAAAAAGCCTATTTGTCCGCGGCGTTTTGCAGCGAGTTAACAAGAATATCCCTCTAGCGCGTGGAAATCCATTGCCAAGCCGCCATTACAGTACTTACACCGTACCCAGTCACAGTAGCTAATGTGCCACGAATAATAGCCATTTTGTGAGGGCATAGTAGCTTGTAGTCTGCGAACAGCATTCTAGTTTCGATCACAAACAGAACAAAAGCAAAGAAAAAGGGATAGTTATCAAAGGCCGTCTTATATGCGTCTCGGTCTTGTCAGTGTCTGGGCCATTGCACATCTAGGCAATATGCTTATTTATCGATGTGTCGATGACCCCTGGTATAGTGTAAAAGGAGCCATGTTTGGTGAACACACGGAGCGCATTGTGATTTGATATGAAATGAACTTTTTGCTGTATTTATTCATCATTCACAATTTCAGTCAATTTCCAAGTTTTTGCGAATTCAGTAATTCTAATTCCAATCTAATTTGGAAGAAACTGCGTATCTCTAATTCTAATACTATTCTAATTTGGAAATAACTTTATAACTCTAATTCTAATCTAATTTTGAAAAAGCTGTGTAGCTGTAATTCTAATTCTAATGTAATTTGGAAAAAACTGTATAGCTCCAATTCTAATGTAATTTGGAAAAAGCTGTGTAGCTCCAATTCCAGTTCTAATGTAATTTGGAAAATACCTGTATAGCTCTGATTCCAATCTAATTTGGAAAAAGCTGTGTAGCTCTAATCCTAATTCTAATATAATTATGAAGGGCTGAAAATTTTCTAATTGTTAAAGTCTGCAAATAAGCCAGAGTATCCCAATCCTTACAGGCAATGCTATAATTAGTTACATCGTCACATGTGTTTTTATTGAGCTTTTGAACTAATTGAAGTAGAGCGCTTTTCATTCGTTTAAGCCTGTCCATATATGCCATATTTTTAATATTTCTACAGTTTTTTACGTTCCAGAATGATTCGCAACACACCTGAGCATCTGTGACGGTACACATAGCTTGGGAATCACTGCATATAAAATGTAGGTTTATGCGAAAAGCAAATACACCAACATAGTTGCTTGTAAAACAGCTCCGAAATCCAATCTACATCTGTTATTGATACCGATGCTATTGCCGACCGATGGTATTATAAAACATTTTGCGCAAAAATCTTTCTGATAGCTAATATTCTAAAGAAGGAAACAGGTTATAACTTGGCCCTACCGTCTGTGCTAATGGGATTCGAACCTGGTTGCGTTTCTAGTTAAACGTATCATATCAACATCGTGCACTTACGCTTTATGTGGAAAGGAATCATGGCCACGCTTTGGTTTATATTTAACCCGACGCTCGAGACTCGCAGACCGTGTTGGGTTAAAAAAAATCGTGAACTTTTTTTACTGTTATGACGCACCTTCTATTGTGGTATTCACACGAAAACCAGAAATTAGATTAGGATTAGAATTAAATTTGGAGCAAAGAATAACGTCAAAAATTAGAATATCGGCATTTCGGTCTAATTGGTCTTTCTAATTAAGACAACTAAAAGTCTGCATCGGAGGAGCAAAAGAAATTGATCATTTTGCAAAAGCATCGTTGTGTTTCAAACAACTAAATCACAATTCTATATCATTATTCGATTCGGATTCTTTATTTGGATTATGCAAAAGTCAAGACCGGTACGCAACGTTTCCCTCGTGTCCGAAAACTGGTATCAGCAGACAGCTAGGATTGCCTCTCATTAGCGCTTGAGTGTCGCGTCGCAAAAACTACGTCAAGTGACAGTACGAAATGATGGGTTTGAAAAATGTAGGCCCTGTCAATGAAGTACTTTCCGAAAGCAGATTTAGCCGAGGAGTCGTGTGATTTTGACAATTAATCGCAGATAGCTATTTTTCGTAAGTGCCAGATGTACATTCGCAGTGAGTAGGCGTAATTGTGACATCGACGGTCAGCTACTTAGGCGCAGTGGCGTAGCAGCCACATGTCGGCTATGGCTCTGCGCCAGCGGCGACAGGCTGCAAGGGGGTGAAAAAATGAGACTGCGCAGTGCGCACATCATTGAGAGATGGCCAATCACGGTCAACACTTTTTAAAGGTTGGCTTTTTTGAGATATATGTGGAAATTGATAGGGATGGTGTGAACCCCAGAAAGGTTCTGGTTTGTGTGAAAGCGAACCTTTTTGAAAGGTTCTGTGTGAAGGCGAACGAAGAACGTGAACGTATGACGTCACCCGAAGTCACATCCTCAATTCTAACCCTACATTTCCTACAAGTTATTAATGTACATGATAACTAGTGACGACTCGGGCTACATTATGTCACAATGCCGAATTACATGCTGACTTTTTAACCTTCACCTAATGTATCCACTGGAACAATTAAATGCTATAATAATTCCACAAAATCAATATCTTCCGTCGCTTTGCCAACAATTTCAAAGAAGATTCGACTGGACCGGAAGGATGAATTCTTACGAGTGAAACACCAGTTTCTATACTTGCGCCAGATATTATTTCAAAAACAAGTTATACAGTAGCCAACACCCGAATCGGGTATCCAATAAGGATAGTAAATGAAGATAGATCCCGTACGCTTGATCAATTTTTTACATTACGCATCGATGTATCAATTTCGTTCATTTAAATATAATTGATTGGTTGACTATAAGCACAATTCGCTGACTACCTACATGTCGTGTGTTTCGTTTTGCTATTGTGTGATTGCGGGCAAAGCTCACATCAGAGAGTCGCAGAAGATTCACTCACAGAAAGCTGAATATTTCAAGCAAACTTTCGAGAAAATAATATTTGAAATAGGCAAGGTGCATACTCGTTTAGCGCAGAGTTTCTTTGCATGCTACCAGGACCTTATGGAGAGTGACCCAAAGTTGAGAAGCAAAGAATTTCAATCAAATACACGTTATAATGACGTGAAAAATGGTAATATATTGAAAAGGTTCACAGCTCAACTACCAAGGATCGTTTGTGAACGCGAACCTATTCATCAGGGATCGGCAACCTTTTGCTAGTCGCGGGCCAAATTTCGGGTGTACAGCTTTTTGGCGGGCCGCAAGTTTTCTTAGTACTATATTTTACGCTCACTTCGGTATATTATCCTACATTACTGCAATCTCAATCATACCAATCAGAAGACACACCTATTTACACTTCAACAACACAGAATAATTGTGACAGTTGACGCAGCTTGCTTTGTGAAAGGTTTTCAACTTCTGGTAACAAGTCAGATGAAACAAGAATCAGACCCTATTCAAAATGGACGTCCGAAATACGTGATCTTAGCTTGCTCTTCGTGAATTTCATTGTTCAAAACTATTGTCCACATGCGTACGTGCTTCCAAAAATCGATGTAATTTCTTTTGCATTGCTGGTCAAGCTAGGATAAAGACCAATTTCAAGAACGTACTCTTTGTCAAAGTCATGCAGCGATATGCTCTTTGTATGAAATTTGTCATTCAATTCAACTGCACCGCATTTCAGAAAGGCCCATTTGAAATTTTCAGGCAATGGTATTGGCGTCCACATTAAACAGAGTACTGAATAGTCAGAATTCATTTTGTAGAGAAGGAATGTCGGAAAAGCGGGTGAATATTCAGTAGTTAAATTTCGTATCACAGTTACAAATGTAGAGTTGGTACTAGGTTTTCTCTCCTCCAATATAGGAAAGTGAGCATAATTTTCTTTGTACTGTTGAAATTTCCAGAGTCACAGATTTGTTTTGAATGCGCCTCAACACCTCATGTATTTAGTTGTTTTCCCCCTAAAATTGCAAATTCAATTTTTTCAGATGTGACGTTAAATGTACCAGGAAAGATGAGATACCCATTTTCGATTACAAGGTTATGAGTCGGCGATATTTGTGTTTTCGAGGAAAGTTGCTATTTCATTTCTCAGTTCATACACTCGTGTAAGGATAGCTGCTCGACTTAATGAGCGAACATGACAGATATAGGCCTACATGACATCGCCATATTGATTCTCTGCTTCTAGTAATATCTGGCGTAACTGATTCAGTAAATGAGACAAAAATCATTTTAACAGTTTTCACCATTGTGGCCAAAACACTATTCAGGTTTTTTTGTCTTGGCACACAATGCCTTCTGGAAAATGAAATTATAGATAGGCTAACTAACATACGGAGGCTAGTTATCTATAATTGAACAGTTTGAGATTCCGTCATTGCGTCTGAGATGTTCCAAGCGTTTTTGAAGCAAAGGAAGAACACCTTTATTGTTACACCCCGTTAGAGTGGTAAACCCATTAAAAAGTATGGAACACCTTCGGTTGCGAGATACACCCGATTGATAAGCACTGATCCAGTCTAGTCTATCTCCATCTCCTACTCCTACTTCAACCACCTTCACTTTATGGCGTAACAATAAACTAATACAATGTAGGCTACTATTATATCGTAGCAATGCCGCATTTTTTCATGCAGCGCTGCACTGTAGATTGAAACTCATTATGAAACGGCGGGCCGTATTCTTGTGATAACTAATTATTATGTCGCGGGCCGGACGATTTCGCTTGGCGGGCCGGAACCGGCCCGCGGGCCGTAGGTTGCCGACCCTTGCTATAAATAAAGGTGGTTTCGGCTTAATCTGGCCAAATATATGCAAGTGCTGGAAATGCACGTTGGCCTAATACTTTTCAATGATGCATAAAAATGGCATCGCCTTATTTTGCTTGCTTCATATAGGAGATTTTTCCTCTAGCGTCACGCGAGCGCCTGTATTACAGTTTTGTGCTTCAGTTTCAATTCAGTTTGTTATTCGATTTCATATTCTGCTGCGACGCCAACAGGCGAAAGCATGAGCTAAAGTCGTTTCCGTGTCACCGTCATGAATGCTATACGGTCATATTTCCATTAGGATACGATTCCAAGACATACACGACGTACAATGCGATAAGACACAATGCGATATTATGAACAGATAGGAGGATGCCGAACGACCAGTTGCAGTTGCAGTTGCGGTTGCAGTTGCGTTCTCGGCCAAGAGCACGGTGTCACAGTTCTTTCTTCGGTGTTTGTCTCTATCGCTGCTCTTTACATTTCTTGTAAGTGCGCTCTTCTCTTCCATCAGGTCTTTTACAGGTCTTTTTCTGTCGCCGTAGAAACAGCGATGCGGGGAAGAGGAACCCGAAATAACCTCCGTCGTGGAATCGAACCCGGGCTGCTCGGGTGGCAGGTGCTCATCGCCACCACTGCGCTATCTCCCTTAGGGCAATGTGAAGAGCGGTAAGCTCAACAGATAAATAACTTGCTTTTGCAACTTTACACAGCAAGCGATCTTTCTCGCTCTCACATCAGCTTTCCAGTCGGTCTATGGGTCAAGATCCCTGGCTTTCACCCAGGTGACCGAGGTTCGGGCTACAACAACTATAAGCCGTCTTGAGAAACCGATTGAAATCTGGCACCCTAAGAAGCGATATATGGGCCGTATGCACCAACATGTTTTGAACCCAAACTGGAGCTCAAACAGGGGTTCAGGAGATATTTCCAAAGCACCAACACCGAAACGTCAATGATCTAGCGTTCACTCGCGCCGAATTTGATCGAAAAGTAAACAACCGCGGGAGGTTGTTTAAAATGTAGTTCAGTGCTTTGGCATGGTTGTCGCTGATTGTGGTCTCCTGTTTCTCGCGACTGGTTGACTGTAAATTGGTTCATGTTGAAGACGTAGGTGCACAATTTGCTATCTTTCCGTAAATTAGCAGACTTTCTAAGCTGTAGGAATAGATTTTAGATGTTTCCGAACCCAGTTTCACCAATGTGAGGCCGAATGGCTTACAGTTTACTGTTAGTTGATCGGTATACCGGTATTAGCGAGTATAGTGGTGAGCCAGGAAATCCATATGACTGCCTCAAGGTACCGGTAATGAAGATGCAATATTCTTGTCTTGCGCCTTGTAGGTTTGAATGAAAGACCTTCGGGTCAAAAATGAATGAAAATTATGACCAAGTCTGACGTCTGTATACAGTGTACAGTTTTTGAAGTACCCTGCGGGGTGCAATTGATGAGGCGTGTTCCCTATAAAGTTTGATATATTTCACCATCATTGAAGCTATGCCAGTACAGCCGATATTACAGTAGATTGTCCTCATAGCCCAAATGACCGGGTTGGAATCCCGGTACGTTTAGCGTAATATATTTGGTGTACCACGACGGTTTTCAGCGTCACACCTGTGTATATTAGTAGAATCTTTGATGTGCACGAGACACCGATTCCATATTGGCGAAATGGAAAGCACGTAGCTGCCGGCTGCCAATGTCACGGCATGTCATGAATTGCTGAATCCTCTTTTATGTAACTGTTCCAAGTTTAGTATGAAGTATGAGTACGGAATTTAGTAAAATGGACCCAAAACAAAACTGAAAGTTGATTTGCTTGCCAATGATGTAGGTTGTCGATTGAGTTATGGGAGCAGAAGCTGTATGGATTTGTACCAGACGTCAGGAATCGTGGTCCTGTGATTTGCGCTCGCGGTCGACTGTAGATAGGTTGAGTTTGGAGCCGCATGTCTTGCAAATCTCTATATTATAGTAATTTTACAGGTTTTAGGTTACTTGAGTGAAATATATACACGTCCTAACAACGATAAAGCGTTTCACTAATCTGGAGATTCTCGGATTAGGTCACAGTCAATGAGAACCGGCATCATCAAGTGATGTCGGCCAAGAGACCATCCTAAAAAATGTGCATAATATGCAATAATATTATGTTGGAAGAAGACACATATACATATACAAAAGAATCACCATGAAACTGAAGGTTATCGATTCCGATTTTGATGTACTTCGCAAAGAAGAGGGGACTAACTCTGGCTCGTATATCAATCGCTAGAGATTTTGGCTGAATATCATTACAAAGTTATCTGTCTGAGTCAAATTCCCCAAAAAGTCAATGACTGCAAGAGTACTCTAGTGATAGGACCGAGAAATCAAAAAACCAGTCATGGAAATGTGCATAATATGACTGCTTTGGAATTGAATCATGTTGGGGGAAGGTAGCCTACATCAACATGGACCACATTCATCTCGATTTCTACAATATCATCAACATGTAACTGAAGGTCATTCATTCTGATATTGATTTACTGCTCATGCTCAAAGAGGTGACAAACTGCCCTGGGTCGCACGTCAATTGCTAGAGATTTGGGCTGAATATCATTACAAAGTTTGCTGTCTGTGCCAAATTCCCCAAAAAGTCAATGACTACAAGAATACTCGAGTGGTAGGACCGTGAAATCAAGAAACCAGTCATGGAAATGTGCAAATATGACCGATTTGGAATTGTACCATGTTGGGGGAATGTTGCCTACATCAACATGGACCACATTCATCTCAATTTCTACAATAGCATCAACATGCAACTGAAGGTTGTCCATTCTGATATTGATGTAGCCTACTGTGCCTGTGTGATGATGGGACTAACTACCTTGGTCCGAAAGTCAATTGCTTTATATTTTGACTGACCGTCATTCCGAAGTTTGATGCTTGAGTCAACTCGCCAAAAATATGAATATACCACCAATCGAAATATAGTGAATGATTAGATCGACTCTGAAAAATGCTTCGGTTGGCACTATGATAAGGGATGTACAAATCTTACATATTCTATAACAAATAATCTTTTATCTCAAGCAAGGTGCTTACAATAATGCTTGAAAGTATGAATAGCATGGTATTTTATCTTGTCTAGAGCAGAAAATGTTAGGTGTGCACACTGTGCAGTACTCATGATTGAATGAAAAGGTTTTTACTTGGATGAGTTTGTATTTGTAGACTATTTTCATTTCATGTGTTTGGCTATCATGATAATTTATTGTGCGATGATGAAGACCAGACCCTGGAGATTCCTATTTACTTGACAAAAATGCAAATTGAAGGATTTCAGTTCTTTTCAAACTGTTCAAGTATACAACATGATCATGAACAATGAAATAAGTCTGTCGATTTGTGTTACTTTATCAGTTGAGAATGTTGAATATATGCTGTGCAGATATGGTAGTTGGATGTGATTGTCGGGCTATTGAGAGAACACAGTAATGGTGGAATCTCGGCAAGTTTTGCGCAATTGATTAGGGGAGCACTGATGATTCTCAAGGTGACAGTAAGGTACTCCCAAGAAATTAAGGAAGCACAGGACACTCATTCCGTTCGGGTTAGATTCGAATGTGGGTAAAACAACTGTTTTACCCACATTAGAATCTAACCCGAAGGTGATATTCCACACTGTGAACACACAGAACAAGTTGTGCAGGGTGAGGACAGTGGGTGAAAAGAGCCATTGGCCCTCGATTTTTACAGACAGTGTGGTGTCAAATATATATTCATAAGCCAGGATATTGTAAATTTTCGCCATGTCCTTCAATTTACCTCCTGGCAGGGCATCGCCAGTAAAGCCATGACTAAATTTTGGAACTTTAAAAGCATGATGGCAAAGCTAGCAATGGTATTTGATTCGAAAATGGTTACAGAAATATAGCCGGAGTTTTGTGAATGTGCTCAGCTGCTCATCATTGAAATGGACATCGCGCTAGCGACCGCTGAGTTCCACAAAAACCTTGTTTTGTTTACCATTCGGTCGGCCTTGAGTAGCTTTTCAGGGTGCAAATTGAGCATCTATTTACTGAACGCTAGCTCGTCTCAATGATCATCAGTTCGTCTGAACGGCGTTTAAATATTGATGGTGCATCGCGAAAAATTTTGAACTGATGTTTCGTTTGAGTTATGTTCGAGCGAACAGACGATCAGACTTGAACGTGTTCAATGTTGGTGCATACGGCCCTAATCTGACAACGAAGGTGAGAGATATAAATTGCAATTTGTATAACAACTTCTTCCCTCGGCAGTGGCTACTCGTCCGGACCCGGACGAATAATTTTCTCAGGCTATTCGTCCGGCACCGTGTGACGTAGGCCCGTTACTATGGAGACTGTATGCGTTTTTGACAGGCTTCGGTTTTGTACATTATTTATTCGCCCTTCTGGTTACTGATTTCAATGGTTACTGTTACTGATTTGTATGCTCATCATTATAGCTCCGAGGGAAAGTTTACGCCATACTAATAATTGCAAATAGCTGTGTTGAAAGTACCAGAACTTGACGCCCACCTTTACCTTTACAAGAGATGTTTACCTACGCTTAATGTAGTGAGAACAAGTAGGATAGTGATTTGTAAGCTCATAATTGGAGCTCCGAGGGAATGTTTGCGCCATACGAAGAGCTCCAAAGTGCTATCGTTAAATAACCGGATGCAGTCAGAACACGAACGATTCGCTGAAATTCTTGCTGTCTCCACCTATTTCTGAACTCATGCAAGCGCCATTGACCTAACCAATTGTACGTGAACTTGCACAGCTAAGACGGAATTGTCACCTCTGCTGTACTACGAGTACTCATACTTGATGTTGCTGTGCAGTAATGATTGGAATACCAACTGAGAGAGACTGTGCGTCTTTATTTTCATACAACAGAAATACAGAACAAATGGACAGCAGCAATGATCATACAGAAAACATGTGCATGCACAGTATTTGATGTCGGATAGAAGAGATCGATACAGCCATGGAAGTCAAGTGGTCTGATAAAACCCGCATGAAACAAGTATGCCTACATTGTCTCTGCATCATCTGACTGTAACAAATCGTAGTTGAAAAGATGAAGAAAAATTAAATGATAGCAAATGAATGAATGAATGAAGCAATGTCTGGGCAAAGTAGGGCAACAGTGTTAATACGACTATCAGAGGTAATCAGGTAGGTCAAGAGTGTTAATAGGACTATCAGAGGTAATTAGGTATGGCAAGAGTGTTATTACGGTGACAAGAGGAAATGAGGTAATTTTTTTTATAATCTGCCATACAGCAGTTCACAGATGGTAATCCATTCAAAATGATCGGTCAGTCGATAGATCTCTTGGTTAGGTAACTATTAAATGGGCCCAAGTAGATATTTCCCTTCGATGAGGGTCCTGTATTAAGGGAGTGAACAACTTAAGCAGGTATGAAAAAGTCATCGAACACATACGACAAACTGTTCGAAAAATATTTGTGTACAACTTCAATGTTTATATGATCATTGGGTGTTAATCTGGTATGCATGCTGGTATTTCCGCACATTCCTTATTGCAGGTGACAGTAAATGCTGTGCATACAATTTGCTGCTTTCAAGATATTCAAGCATTGATAGCGTGTTTTCACTGGGAACATCAATCATGAAAACTAAGTAGCCTACTTTCAATGTCAAAGTTGCCGCTACACATTTTTCTAACAGAGGCATCTGTTATTTTTTGCAGCGGCCACAGAACCATTTGTTTTGTTTAGGGTAAGTGTTTAGTCCAGCACATAGAAGATGATCCCGGTTGAGACAGGAGTCGCAACGAATTGAATTGCTCTTTGTAAGTTGAAGGTCGCATACTCCACAGTACCAGTCTTTCTGACTATATTTACTTTGGAATGCCTTCATCACAGCAGCCCATCCATCATATGCGAAGTAATTCTTGATGTGGAGTATATTCACAGTCTCATCAAGGCAGCTGTTGGGGATGAGACGAGTGTCAGACGTGACAGACTTACTGCCCAATTTCTTTCCATACACTGCTTCATTAGTGTCAGATGGTGATACAAACCATGACAGCATCACTGTGAATAAGGCAGAAGTGAAATTTGCTGAAGTTCTGCATGAAATAAACTTACATCGGTCTCTGTCTTTAGGATGTATTTTTTTAAATGGAACTGGAGTGTCACATTTCTTCTTCTTCGGAAGGCCAACCACAGTTTGTTCCAAGCCTTTTGGGCGTCCTCTTTTTTTCAGTTTTGATGGCAGATGAATGTTGGAAAGATCTGAAACAGCAAGATCAGTTTTACTATAGTGTAGCAAGATAAAGTTTGGATTTATTTGACACCAACCCGTGAACTTGTCTGGTGTCATGGTGATTTTGCTACAGTCTACGGACACTGCTGGGGTGCTATTTTCTGCATCACAGACTTCGGACACTGCTATAGCGCAATCTGAAGGTAAACAAACATGCAAACATCATGAAATTGCAACATACATCTAAATCCAGTGAGTATAGTGACCTGGTCTGTGATTTAAGATAATTTCTTTATTGTAATCAAATTGCAACAAATATAGAGTTTATTGATACTGATATTTTGTGAAAGCAGTCCTAATAACATGATGTCTGGTAGCTTAATTAACCTGAGATGTTGCTTGTGAATAGTGTATGTATGGTTGATTGATTGAATGAATGACTGATAGGCCTACATTACTTGGTGATGCAGTGTTGTCTGCAACTAATAGACTAGAATAACATTTCAAGTAAAATGCTAACTAACCTGATGTCTCAACAATCACCACCGTCTTTTCCTTCGCAGAGGCATGAGATCCATCTTTGTTCGAATCAACACAACCTACCAGAAACGGAGAGGATACCGAAATAAATACGTGATACGTTACCCTGTATTTCAAGCGTAATGCACAGCATGTGTGGCAGTGCTGCTACTCGTAGTCCAGTAGCGAGCTAAAAAGGGGGCACTTCTTCGTTATTCTCCACACATCAGGAAGTGGTCTCCATGAAACCAATGCTTCCTATGAACATGTGAGAATTTATAAACGTTAAAATAAATTGATTTTCGCGTTGGGGTGGGGGATATTAGGGTCGGGTGGGTTAGGATTGGGGTGGCGGGATTGTGGTTGCATGTGTGGGGTTAGGATTGGGGGGTCAGCACGCGTGGGTTAGGATTAGGGTGTCGTAAGATGAGGTTGCATGTGTGGGGTTGCGTATGCGTAAAATGGGGTTACAGTTGCATGTGTGGGGGTTGCGTATGCGGGGTTAGGATAGGGGTGGCACGGTTGCACGTGTGGGGTTGCGTATGCGTAAAATGAGGTGGTGGGGTTACAGTTGCATGTGTGGGGTTTGCATGTGTTGGGTTGCGTATGCGGGGTTAGGATAGGGGTGGCAGGGTTGCGGTTGCATGTGTGGGGTTAGAAGGGTGTCGTAAGATGAGGTTGCATGTGTGGGGTTAGGATTAGGGTGTCGTAAGATGAGGTGGTGGGGTTGCAGTTGCATGTGTGGGGTGGTGGGGGTGTGGTTGCAGTTGCGTGTGCGGGGTTGCGTATGCGTAAAATGAGGTGGTGGGGTTACAGTTGCATGTGTGGGGTTTGCATGTGTTGGGTTGCGTATGCGGGGTTAGGATAGGGGTGGCAGGGTTGCGGTTGCATGTGTGGGGTTAGAAGGGTGTCGTAGATGGGGTTAGGATTAGGGTGGGGGTGTGGTTGCAGTTGCGTGTGCGGGGTTAGGATAGCGGTTGCGGTTGCATGTGTGGGGTTAGGGATTGGGGTGTCAGCACGTGTGGGTTAGGATTAGGGTGTCGTAAGATGAGGTGGTGGGGTGTGCGGGGTTGCGTATGCGTAAAATGAGGTGGTGGGGTTACAGTTGCATGTGTTGGGTTGCGTATGCGGGGTTAGGATAGGGGTGGCAGGGTTGCGGTTGCATGTGTGGGGTTAGAAGGGTGTCGTAAGATGAGGTTGCATGTGTGGGGTTAGGATTAGGGTGGGGGTGTGGTTGCAGTTGCGTGGTTAGGATAGGGGTTGCGGTTGCATGTGTGGGGTTAGGGATTGGGGTGTCAGCACGTGTGGGTTAGGATTAGGGTGTCGTAAGATGAGGTGGTGGGGTGTCATAGGAATGGGTTGGGGTTTAGGCTGAGGCTAATTTAACCCTAATTTCACGATACCAAGACTACAAAATGCTCATGGGGAACATTGCTTGTTCATGTGGTTGTGGACCCGGTGGAAATTCCGTATCATACGTAACGCTTACTTACCGTTGGTTAGGTCGTAAACCCTTAGATAAGCTCTGAAATCTACGGCCGCCGTGGATGCAGTGAAAAGATATCTGGCCATACTTGAGCGCATCATTGAAATTTCGCTGAGTGGTTCGCTTTCTTACTGCATCGAGCGTACGTGAATCTCTCTTGTAGAGCTGGACGTAATTTTCTTTCTGGTATTTCTCCAAAGCACTTTTTAAGTCTTCATAAGAGGCGAACCTACTCTCGGAATCCATGCCGCAGTTACGGCCCACAGTTCCGGAAATCGCCGGCACCCATTCTACAGTTGCGGCATGCTTACACCGGACGAATAGCCTGAGGAACTTTATTCGTCCGGGTCCGGACGAGTAGACACTTCCTCTTCCCTCACAGAAATACCTTGACGGAGGACTGGAGGAAGGAAAAGAAAATCTTCGATGGATTCAAAAGCCCATCGCAAGAAGTACAAGAACTAAGCCAGAAAGAAATCTACCAGATCGTAGTTTAACAGAAGACACATTCAGGAGGAAACCGCATTGCTGACTGGAAATAAATATGGCTATACCAACCCAACATCAAATATCACACTGATAACCTGCAGCGTGAAATTTCATACCGCAATAACATTGAAAGTTAGTTTACAGGCTCCAGAAAAATCAACGCAGGTTGGGTACGAAGGTAAGACACCTACTTGAGTAACAGATGCAAATTCTGCCCCATACCTTCGCGGATTGTGCAACTTACAGAAACCTAGGATGTCGAGAATGACCTGCAAACCACTATCGACGATACACCCGACGAAATCATGCGCAACGTATACGACGGACCGCTTGCTCCGACCATAACAAAAACTTTTACGAACGTCAAATCCCTAGTGTGGGAATGGAAATATGCACTCGATATTCAAAACGAATACGGCCTAAATATTGACCAACGCATCAGCGATATAAGAAGTAAAACATACCGCAAAATTTACGCGGGACCAACCAACTGAACACTCCGATGATATGCGATAAATCGTATTTATCGTCCAACAAAACCCAACCATTTCACCCACAACCTCTCCCAAACACCCTAGCCTCCCATCCCATCCCATCCTCTGAATCCTTCCCCTTCCCATATCACTTCTCCGCCAATAACCCTCCCCCTACCCGAATACCCAACACGCCTACGCAAACCATACATCAACGATCATAAACGATACAATTACGTCTACAATAACTTAATATGAACAATAAACGCATACGAACGCCAGCTAGCGGCGATTTTTACTTCGCCTCTACTACAAATTCGACTTCGACAACGACTGCGATGAGATGAATCGATGGTGGGAACGAAAACGAACCAAACCGAATTTTATGCATTGATGATAATATTGCTATTTCATGTACATACAAAAATAAACATCACAAAAACCGTCGATTCCCGGACTGGGAACGTTTTTTTGTGGGGAAGTTGAAGGGACACTGCATAACTATAGCTTATTGAACTTTCCCCTATTGCATTTTAGCTGTAGTAGTCTACCGTTAAACCTCTTCCTCAACACCAGGGGTCAGCAACCTTTTGCTCGTCACGGGCCAGAAGTCGAGCGTAAAACTCTTTGGCGGGCCGGAATTTTCATTATCGCTGTAATTCACACTCACTTCAGTGCATCACGCTACAATGCTGTAATCTCAACCACACCAATCACAAAAAGAGCAACATATATGTATTCACACTTCAACAACATTGCATTATTGCTACACTTGGTGCTGCTTTCTTTGTGACAGCTTTTTCAACATCTGGTAACCAGCCAGATGAAGCAAAAACCACAGGTCTAGAATAAGTAGCATCCTGTAGCTGGAGTTGAATCAGGGTGCGGTGAGATTCCACATCAACTTACACTTCAAAATTACTCGATTCCATTGAGCTAAAACGGACTCAGGCTCAGAGTTGCGGCATTATGCTTGGAATCACTCAGTACCCCCTACTTTGACCACGTTTCATATAATAGCCTATATGCCCCATTGCTCAGGCTTTGTTACATTTCCACAGAGGCATAAGGCTTTCACCAGCATAACACAATTGAACTGAACCCCAGAGACACGCACCATAGATTACTAACCTACGTAGGTTAATGTTCTAACCAGAGGTTGTCAGTAAACAAGTACACCTACTTTTTCATAAAACTTTTGCCTACACACGTGATTACTGGTTATGTTCCATACTATATCCGCTCAGATTATCAGGCAAAACAACTTGGGCGCATCTTCGATTTTCTCAGGTAGTTGAGGACATAGGCGCCGAGTTACGGGAGGGCAGGGTGGCGCAGCCACCCGATAACACATTTAAGGGAGGGCGGCCATACCCCATACAACCGGATTAAACGCCCGCGGTCTGTGATTTTAAATCAGGGGTCACCAACCTTTTTGCAGCCGAGGGCTACTTTTGCGTAATGATTGAAGCGGCGGGCTACTATTTACTCCCGCCGTTGACCCGTACCACACCGTATTTCCGCTTTGATATTTATAGCACTGGGCGGGACTGGACATCATGTTATCAGTTTCTATAGCAGTCAGTGGGAAGCCTGACATTGTATGATATCAACTAGTGCACTGTACTCTGGTATGTCACTTGACGCTGCATGCAATTCTGAGTGAGTGTTCCAGATGTGCATTAATTAAGCGTGTTTTGTGTTTGTTTTTGATGAATTTCATGTCCGAAAAGGCTGATTCACAACGATAAGTTCAACCATAGACGCTTGCAACCTTCATAGCTGCTGCGCATACACCACTGTGCTTTTCCGTATCAACAAGGCCCCAAACGTTTGCTGCAGACTGAGGTGGGGATCATTTTTCAGTGTTACAATTTCAATGTCCAACTGTTCAGCATCCAGAAATGACAAGATTTCATTATACCGGACAACGGTTACATAAAGTTAGTAACATGGTATACTAAACTGCGTTGAGTGTAACAGAAACAAGCTGTGTCAAAAGATGCAATACGTAATGGGTATACAGATATTCAAAATCTGCTAGTACTTCACGGCCATCTAACTCCGAATAGTGATATTGTTTACTACTTTGGCATTGTCGTGGACGTCGAGCCATCATAACGGAACCCCCGCCATTTCAAGAAGACCGTGAATGGCATTCCGTCATGTCGCCTGTATAGGCAATGCGCCGTATCTTCAATTTCTGGTGATTCTATCACATACATCTATATATTACTAATTGTAATTGAGGATATTTATAAGTGTTTATATATGTAAGTTACATGTCAGTGTATTTTGAAACAAGAATAGCTGAATCAATCAAATCTATATATTTAAAAGCTCACTGGTAATAATCAGACGAATATTGGTAAATGCTGCTATTCCGCCTTTTTTAGAACGGGCTCGCGGGCTACTCATCTAGTCCTCGCGGGCTACCTGGGGCCCGCGGGCACCGGGTTGGTGACCCCTGTTTTAAATCATCATCGCTGTCAATTAGCGAGTCCGTGATGACGCGTAAATGCCAACTATTTGCAATTAACCGATCCGGGCGCGGATAATTGAATACGTACGCAGCTATACGTTGGCGACGACGAACTACCATTGCCGAATCTGAGTATTTAGGTATGACTAGCGCACCCTGTAATTGTAATTATTGCAGGTTTGCTGCATGTCTGCAATTTCGTTATCAGCGCAACTTTGCCGGCCGATTGTACAGTCCGATAAAATTAATCGCTACTATGTATTTCGCACAGCGTACTGATGCCGATCTCAGCAAATTACCGATTCTTTATAGATGTACAAATTCGACCTCATCGTTAGAAACGCAGATTTCATCGCGAGCTCTGAGAAATACCATCTCCTATCCTACGAATTTAAGTGCATTATTTGCAACGATGAGGGCCGCAAGCCGCGTTTAAAATATTTTGTGAACCATTTTTGTGATAAATATTCTCGGGGCGCAAAGTTGAACAGTGTTTTATTGTGTGTGCCTGCTAGTTGGAAGTTATTCCAGTGCCCATAATATTAATCCAATTATGCTTTGCGAACGTAAATCGGACGTAAATCGGGAAATGCATCGATGCAGTCGAAATCGATGTTTTAATAGCAACCAATTGTCGCGATGCGAGCTACTCAATACCAAGTAAAAACCCATTGTGTTGGCGGTATAAGATAATTACTAATTGGCCGCGCGCGTTTGTAATCATAATTCTTGTCTGTCTTCCGCGTTCCAGAATTGTCGCGCTGTGCTACTGCTCAGTCCAGCGACGTATGCCAAGCGCGCAGCAATCAATGACCTAATTTGGCAAGCATCTAGAGCAGTGGTTCCCAAACTTTTTCGGTGTGAGGGCCAAATTTAGAATTTCAGAGTACGGTCGGGGCCGCACGAACACTACGGCTATGAAACGGACGCAAACAGTCATCATGGCTATTTCGGAGTAGTTTCTTGCCCTAGCGAGATTTCAAAACTGTACACTGTTTACGGCTATACTTATCTGTTGCATTGGGTGTCCGTTGAGTGAATCAGCTTTTCGCGCATAAACGCGCGATGCGCGAGAAATTTCTTTAGTTTCATGACTGAATCGGTCAATATGATCGGGAATCGCATGTATTGCTATCAATTTTCATCCCGTCTCTGTTCACGTAATCTGATTTACCGGTAAAGCTGAGTGAGGTGTGTTTGTAAAGGTATAGGCCCCCTCAATAGTAATTAAACATCTCCGGGGTATACCAGTTGGCAGGAACGTAACAGCACTTCTTCAGGATCCAGGGCTCCCATAGGGTGATAAACTGACCCCGCATCACGTTGTTCGCTTTTGCCACGAAATTAAAGTTGTACTGTTTAGTGAGACAGCGCGCGACGTGCGAATATTTCGATAATTCATGATAAAATTGGTGACTAAGATCGGGAATTGCATGGTTGTCCTCTCTGCCCACGTAATCAGATTTACCGGTAGAGCTGAGTGAGAGGTGCCTTTGAAACTGCAGACCCCGTTAAATCAAACATCATCGGGCGGGCGGACCCCTAGGTATGACTTCTTTACATGATGTTATTTCGTGACCTCCTCCTGTCTGCTATATCAAAAAATGTAGAATTGCCAAAACCTACTAAACTGAAAGATCACACGATTTCAGATTGGTATTTCTTCACTGGCATATAATTTTCTTTCCTGCGGGATGGTATTTGTCTTGCGAGGTTCAGATTGCCAAGACAAGAACATTCGGCGCCAGTCATTTAGGCGCGTATATGGACAATTAAAACTATATGTATTTTGTATACATAACGAAGTTTTTGGTATTTCGAAGTTTTTGGTCAGCATAAAAGCAGTCCTTTACGGCCAAGGCTTTCTCGCTGCCGATCGTTCTGACACACTTCTTGGAGTCACATGTTACATGGTCTAAAACTTTATATGTCTTGGTTCGTTGTGGTGCGGTCATGGCCAACGCTGATATGCCCATTTCTATAAATCTTGCGTATTTTTTCTTGGGGAAGAGTACCCAATAATCAAGATATGTGGCGAATTGAAATCGCGCATGGCGCGAAAAATGTTTGAAAAAGTTGCATAAATTTTCCAAAAATGCTCTGTAAAACATGCTAATTCACGAAATAATTTTGGGCCCTTTCCGAGCTCGGCCCCCCTCAATTGGGGGTTTGGGGTGCGGCAGTTACGGTCCTGACTATATAGGACTACCAAATGTGCTGCTTTTAGCCGGCTAAGCAGTATGCATCTCGTCGTATTCAACCGTAAGTCACGTGTTGCAGATCTAGTCATCATAGGTTCTCTTTTTTGATTTTTTTTTAAATATGTCCTCGGAGGACGCCCAAATGTCTTATTTTTTGAGGATTTTCGTCACATATAGGGCCCAATTCGACTGATATACATTAAGTCAGCTCTGTAGGAACGCTACGGTGGCTATTTAGGGAGCTGGACCGGAAAGTTGACCTTTTTTTCAGTCAACCACCTGTTAGTGTAAGAGAAAAACTGTATTTTCCGGGAGTTGGGCCTCTTTTTCTCTTTTAGTCAAGCGACCACGAAGTGGGAAAAATTTACCATTTCTTCAGGATTTTTCTCCGATTTTGAAAGTTATCAATACCTATTTATATCTATAGCTACTGCTCGTTCAACTGGAAAGTTAGGGCACATTGCATTGAAAGAGCAGTGACGTAACGTTAGCAGTCTATACTCACAACTTTCCTGCAATTCTGTAATCAAAAACTACAGAGACCAAGCCAAACAAGAGTGTTTTATAAATATAAATTTTATTTTTTGTCATAAATCGATTTCTTAATATATTTTGGGGGCCGCAAGAAGGCTATCTGGGGCCGCACTTGGGAGTCACAGATCTAGAGGGAGATCGCGTCGCGTTGCATTGTGCGATGCGATATGCTTGCACAGACGGATCTCGCTAATTGATCGCGGCCCCGCGTAACACTGATAATACGACTTGATGAATTGCAACTGAATATTAGCGTCTGAATGGTGTAACCGGGTGAGTAAGCCAATGTAACGTAATATGTTCTCAAAAATTGAACCCTTCGCTGTCATTGGTATAGCTATATAAGCAACATATCCGCCAAACCCACCTGAAGGAGTAGCCAACTTTCCTTCACTTCAATATTCACTTAAGGCATAACGCTAAATTGAAATTTATGGATTTTCGGCACTCGTCGATGTGAAATCGACGGCGCAGATTTAAAGAAACAGCAGCAGTAGGCCTACAGAATTCGCGTTGAAATGACAAAGGCATTCTCAATTTCTACAGAAATAGTACTATATGATATTTTAAAGAGAGGTCATTTTTTTGCTGTTCATCACTAGCCTACAGTTACTATTTGCACACGACTGATGACGGTTGCACGATGATAGAGCTAAATTTGAACTAAAACTAAGGGATCCGACGGATCCGTGACGGTCCAAAGGGGGTCCGTGATGATAGAAAGGTTGAGAACCACTGCACTAAAGTAATTAGGAGTAAGTAGAGCAAGTAGGCAAAATCTATTTCATTACCCTACTCCTAAATTTATAGCTATATTTCGTTACTGGCCACTTCTTCATTTTTATTGAAGCGGCACCTCGCCATCTGATCCGCGTAAGCCGTATCTTAAAAAACCTAGAAGTTAAGGAATCATAATATAGAATATCCGCCTGTTACAAATGACCATTGCTGTCGAAACACACATGGATACAACAAACAACAAGAACAACAACAACACCTCTGCATTTAGCTGTACACTTCGCGGCGGCACATAGTCCCCTCCTCCCACAAAAGAGAATGTACTAATTGGGAAAGGTTGTCCGATGTTAGCCTCACTTCTTTCCGGGTGGCGTACGCTGAGGAAGCATCATCCAAACTACCAACAGAGGACTGGTTGGTGTCAGATCTGCCGGTTTTTCCACGGTATCAATGTAGACGACGCGTATCAAGGCCCTATCGCTCTTTGCAAATACATATCTGTCCTTCATTACAAGCACAGCAAGGCAGATGATGCGACATTCTATTCGCAGGACACGGATTAAGGAAGATAATACGCAGTGCTATTCGATGAAACTTAAATTAGACAAAACGGGGAGATTCTCAACCACTAATATTTGCATTATATATATATATATATATATATATAAATGGTTTAAATGCAGACAATTATACGAGTACATTGGTTAAACAGCGATAACCCTTACGAGGTGGGGTCATATTTTGAAGAACTGACCATCAGTTTTCAAATTCACAGCGTGACCTCACCGTTCCTGTTTAAAAGTGGGCGGAGTATAGCTATGTACCGATTCCGCCCTTGATCGACACCCTTTGATATGTCTAGGGTTTTTTAATAAACTTGAATAAACAAACTTTTTCTCCAAAAATTATCTCTCATTTACATCTCAAGGCTGACATCATGGCAGACTCCCTCGATGGCGTCAGAGAGACAAAAATAATGCTTCATTGCGTAGCCACCGTCGCCTGGTTTCAAACAAGCCGTCAACGATGGTTGTAAACCGCGCGGTTTTCTCAGATATCGAAAAATGGAAAATACATGGAAAATTCACAAATGGGTGTAGTCAGTGAGTGGTGATCAAGGTCAAGTTCATGATCAAACTTCAATCGAACCCCTACCGTCCGGTTTATGGCCTAAAAAAAACAATATACTTTCTTTTGTCATATCCAACCATTAGCAGACATAGTAAACCAGTTTATGACTCATATGCCGTCACGAATTTATAATGCAACTTGACCTAGATCTTGAAAATCGCTGAAACGTGACTACGATTAACAACCCGCCTCAGAAAACTCTCCAGTACACGTTTTGAACTTTTGATGGTTCGATACGGTGAAAATTTACACAGAATAGAATACCGTGCAACTTCGGATGTTCTGGCAGAATTTCCGACAATATTTCTCACATGGAAAATATCTGGAAATTTTAGGTGATAACCATTTTTCAGGGATTTTTTATTTCATTTAAGCAAACCAAGATTTTTGAGTTAGGTACTAAATGAATTGGAAAAGTCTCAGCTTTTCAAAAAACGTAGTACCCAATGTCTAGGCTCTAGGGCGTGTCAACATGGAGAAATCGGCCATGGAAACATGTCATATCATATATGATACATGATACACCCACCTCGTAAGGGTTTTAAGAACTGGTAAAATAAACCGTTTAACGGTCGGAGTTGGTCAAAGCAGTGCTGCTCAAGTTGAAGAAATAATGCCGTAAATTTCTCCTCAATCGGAACTAGAAGCAGCGATATCCAGTTCTTTTCAAAACTATTTCAATTGAAAGCACAAAGTGAAAGGTCTGATAACGTAGTTTCAAAGATTAGAGTTATTGGAGACTTGGAGGATACTTTGGCCTACTAAAACTGTTAAGCAGCAGTGATAGCAGTCTAAAATGCATGTGCACTTGAGTAAGTTGCGCAGGTATTCAACGTCTTTACCTGACTATTTCAGAAATGTAGAACTATTTCGTTGCTGACCAACTCGGATGTGAAGTTATGCTCTGTTTGAGATTTACTCTTGCTTGCGTTAGCAATTATAAGAAATGGAAACGTCCACACGATTGCTATGGAAAAAGTTTATTAATATAGTACACACTGCATATTCATCAGGATCGAATATTCTCGCAAGTGTTGAAAATACCAATTATAATTATAAAGGCTTATAATGGGCGGCATCAGTTACGGCGAACGAAATTACGCATCCAAAAACCCAAACACAAAAAATATATGCTGCATGCCATGAGTGTCAGTGCCATTGCATCACGCGGAGACAACGCGAGGGACACATCATATTTTTCACGTAATAGCCTAAGTAAATGGGACTGTAAGATTAAGGTCGCGTCGATAAACTGCTGTTTCGACGCGACACTCCGAGGTCAATGAGTGCCGATTTACCAGGCTTCGAACCCTGTCTGCTGCACTAAATCTGCTTCGGACTATGCGAACCTTGTGTATCTTCTTCCCATTCTATTTAATCCAACCAAACAACCCGAGTCGAAGAATCATATAGACTGCAGATTTCGTTGTCAGATATGCAAAGATGCTAAGTGTAACCGAGTGATTCGCAATAGTGCCCGCTCGTCCGTTGCTCGATGGAATGGAGGACGAGACAGCAGTAACGAGGGCAATTTATGCAAGCGAAAAAGACAATTCAAACAGTAATCTAACAATCAAATCACTGAAATCGTACAAATACAATTAGTAGAAACACGAAATACGTGTCAGAAATTTGGCAAAGAGTGTCAGAAATTTGGCAAAGAGTGGGGAAACCGTGACGCGCGATGGCGATTGACCTCGACACTACCGAGATTGCTTTATTATGTTGCATATTGTCAAAATCGTTTCGCTGCAGTTCCAATACGGTCGTTTCTCGAGAAAATGGCCGCTGCAAATAATTTTCGCAATTTTATCTATAATTTGAGACCGCGTCATATTTAGAGAGCCCTAGATATGAACATAAGTACAGTATACATTTACATCATGTGAGAAGTATCGAACAATCGGAAAAAACGAGGTTATGCTAACGGCGTTGCAATATAATTAGGTGTAACGAATTCATTGCAGCTGGCCGATATCAACATAACGAGAACCTTTAACGCAGTGGTTTTCAACCTTTTTTTAGACACGCCCCCCTTTTTGATAGTGAAAAATTTCGCGCCCCCCTTATTTATCGTCATATCACAAAATCCAACTGGGATGGTAGCAACCCCAACAGATTGTTTGATGGTATGGACGGTTATGAATGTTGATGAGAGAATAAAAATATATGAAATTGGGTCTATATAGAGAGAAACACGCGTGCATTGGAGGTAAATCGCGCGAAGCCCGAACAATTTTTTCAGGTGACCGCATCTTCGCGCCAGCTTCAGATGTTTCACGCCCCCGCACGGGGGGCGCGCCCCACAGGTTGAGAACCCCTGCTTTAACGGGTCAAATGCTATTATGAGCAATATCAATTGGAACTTGGATTGAATAGTATCTGCAAACATCTATATTGCCAGATACGGATTGTCGGATTGTCTATATTGCCAGATACGGATATGGATATGTGAAAATGGTCCACGTAACTGATAATAACAGACCACAAATATATTCAGGATTACAGCTTAATTCGTTTCGGTTGAGTACAGTTTCCAACTCTGCTCACAAATATTAGGAACAGAAACTCTTTGTAGCTCTCGCGGGCCACATAAAATAATAGTTTGGCGTCAGTAAAGAGATGCTGAGGGTATATAAACTACGATTTTTACATAGGTTACTCTCTATGCGCCGTTGATTTCATGATTTAGTTTATTGAGTGTAAAACAATGCTGATTGACAGCTTTGTTAGCATATCGTCAATATCCAATGTAAAAATACCGTATGAGAACTAAAGTAACACGACGCCTCCGATGATTACATTTCGCTCCCGATAATGTGTTGATGGCGAAGCAAGAATGCTATTTAAAAATTTATTCTCATACAGAATTACAATGTCCATGTTCTAGATCGGGGAATACTGTAGCCTATATCTGTGTTACTGAAAGTCAGTGGTTTCTGGACGAGCGAAATTACAGTGGAATGAATTCATACCGGGAGCTTATGTCTGGCGCACAGGAAGGGTTTCCAAGGGAATATTTCCTGTCTCCCTTGATGCGCTCTCTGACATAAGACTAACCATGGAAAAAATTTTAATTTCCAATCGGTTGCAATTAAATTGACGCAAATTAGATTGATCATCACGTTTAAGCCACCAATACTTTGCATGACGAGAGCTAGTTCCACGAAGTTCAGAAGCAATAGTGACACAGTTGTATCCGTGACCAGCACTACGGTTGTCAGGATGGTTATTCGTTTTAGCAATCGAACATATTTATGATCCGTTGGAATATTTGACTTGCGATTATTTTGCATGTTCCTAATCAAAGGATAGATGAATAAAATCAGGAGTGGAAACTGAATGGCCCACGGAGCTGCCATCCACATCCACGTGAGCCGTCCGGACACAATATGCGCTACGATTCCCCGAGAGTCCACCAACGTGAAGACAGTTACAAAAGCGACAACGACTGTCATATAAACAATGAAGTATTTACTGATCAATCTTGTAATCTTATTTGAAAGATGAGCCAATGTTTGTTCCCGATAGAACGCTCTTTGCCTTTGCCAAATCACTGCATATATGGTTAGAAACACAAATACCCAGACAGCTGGGACGTATTGTGACACTGACAACAAATAATCGTAAGCCAATCCACATTTGGCAGGTAAGATAGTCGACAAAAGAAGGTACATCTTAGCAGAATTTTCTCCGGTATCAAATAAATTGTTGAAATTAAACTGCTTTGAATTGTTTTGATACATCTCAATCAAAGTTCTTTGACCTTCGGACAAATTCTTCTTTTCACTATTCAAATTCAAAAACGAATGCCGGGAAATGTCTTTCCGTTCGTCCATCATGAAAGAGCAATGTCGTTTTAATATTATCGCTCCTGCTATATCCATAATTTCCGAAACAGCGAAGACAGTGCAGCTAACAGAAAGCATAATGTTTTCAACCCGCTTCTTTGTCATCTTACAATCACAGCAAGGCTGCTCATTTTCACGAATCAGATGCAACCACAGAACAAAACACATGTAGACTGCGATGCCACACACCACAGATTCACACGCGATTAGAGTGTCGACGCCAGGGAAGATATCTTCTTGTTTGGCCATATTTTCTGCAATAAGCTTTTAAGGATATCAATTAATTCAATATCTGTAAAATGCAAGTTGCAACGTCAAACTCCATGTAGCGGATGAAGCAGCAACATACCAGCAAATTATAACACCTGATTAAATGAAGATTACCACTGAGCTTGAGCATGATATACACATAGTATGATAACCAAGTAAAACTGGACGGCCGGTAAACGGCTATACACAATCCATAACCTGCATAATCCTCATATGACGAGATTAAGGACAAAAGCTCTACAGCCGTGGTTTTTAACCGTTTTCGTCCAGCGCCCCGTTTCAAAAATTGTCTATGGCGATGACGATTTAATTTTGTATCCCTCAAATACAAGTACATTTAGTTAGTCATTTTGGCCAAAAAGCTTCCAAACATCTTTAATGTGCAAACCCCCTGGGCCCAGTGCCCCACATAGCTCGCCTGGACGTTCCGTTCCCTTAAAAATTCAAATTTCCCCCTGGTGCGGGGGCACTGTAGCCATAGGTAAAAACCGCTGCTCTGCAGCTATCGTGGATTAGGTGCTGACTGTCGGGAAAAATTATACGTCCACGATGTCACAATTTAAATCAAACTAATTCTGACACGAATTCTTCATGCGAGCAGTAAATTTGTCAATGTGATAAATGCCAGTCACCATTACATATTCAATTGTAGCTCATTCTTCAGACCACCTGACTCGTGCGCTTGCATGGGGTGAGTGTCGTCCTCATTACAAACCCTGGATATATATGTATGTATGTACCAATGTACCATTGTACCTACGTCCTGTACAGGATACTTGATTATTTGTACTTAGACTCTTAGAACTGCATTAGCAATGAGCAATTGAGCATACACAATCAACTTGGCCAGTCCGTTGGGGTTAGTGCATGGACTGGATCCTGTCATTGATCGTGTCGTTGATCGTGCTAGTCCTATCTCGAGCATCGATCGTTGACGGCTAAGCGAAAGGTCGATGAGTCGGCGCTGCAACTTTTTCCCAGGCGCGAAATCTAATTACTAAATAATGTCATTCGTCGCTGGAAAACCAAACTGTGTCATGTTCACCTTAAGTAATTTTGAATCTTTTTTTCTTCTATTACTATTTGGACATATGTCATTTGTTTTAAACGGGTTCCAAGTTCCCTAAGTAGCATGAATTTCTAGTGAAGTTGCGATGTGAATCTAAATCTTCAAGGTAAATTGAAAACAAAACTGATTTATATCCAAATGAAGGTCAAAATTTCCAAAAAATGGACATAAGACTGTTTGGTTTTCCAGCGACGATATGGTTTTGTATATTGACTGCAAATTCACGCTGTGAAATACTTTACACCGCTCTTTGATGTAAAGATACAGAAAAGTTACAGGTAATGGTAAAATAAAGAGAATTCCGAAAAGTTCTTCCATAGGATAGATTGTTTGATTTTCCAGAGTGCAGACGTGTCATAGACCGTCACATTTTTCTCCATCACAGCGATAATCTTGCCATTTCATCGCATCTCGAAGAGGGCCAAGACAAATCCTTATATCAACATAAAGCATAGAGTATTTTGCTGGGATATTTCTTCAACTTGAAAATTTTCTCCGCTCGATTTAGTTTCGCTACATTTCCCAATTTTAGTATGGAAGCTCACCCCGCCAAGAAAGGGATAGGCATAATTTATAGAAACGAAGCCTAATCCCCAATTATCAGAGAACGGTATTTTAGTAATATCGCTTGATACCGTTAAGATACCTGATTATAGGGTCAGACATTTCGGCGCCGGCCATTAACAGCGTCACGACACACCAAGACATGTGACTTCGTGAAGTGTGCAGACAAAAAAATATCGACGGGAGGAAACTTTAGCCGAAAACAACTAGCTGAAATGAGGCATGTTTGATGAAATGCCAATTTGGAACCGTGTGCACTTGACTGAAGAAGTGTTTCTTTTGGTTTCGAGTGGTACGTTTGGGCGATTCCAATCATATTTGAATACAGCGACAATCCTGACGGGCGGTCACGAAATATCAAAAAGTAACAAAGTATAGCCTACTAAATTATAACAACGCGCCGACCAGAACACGAGCCTAAATCTGATTATGTAGACCAGGGGTTCTCAATCAGCGGCCCGCAGACGTTTCTTTTGCAGCCCGCGATATCTTTCATTATAAATGCAATTGTTACTGACACGATATTGTTACATATTAATTTAGCTACTCAGCTCTCTTATCGCACCGTCTCTGTCTCGTTTGATAACTCATTCTTTGATGTGTTATGGTTTCTTGATATATGCTCGAGTGTAGATTGTTATTGTTTGGAATCGGTATTCGGCTGGACTGGTTCAAGGAACGGGAAATTAAACGGCGGGATCTGGGTTTGTAACTCTGCGTGGAACAATCAATTTGCTTACTCAGATATAAATGGAAAACCGATGTGACATATTTGTCGAAGAACAGTTTTCGTAACGAAGCGTAGAAGGTTAAAACTATATACTTGCTCGCTCACTCATTGACACAGAGAGTTCCGTTCTCTGGTGGAAGGTTATGACGGTGCATATACTTGCTCGCTCACTCATTGACACAAAGAGTTCCGTTCTCTGATGGAAGGTTATGACGGTGCATATACTTGCTCGCTCACTCATTGAAACAGAGAGTTCCGTTCTCTGATGGAAGGTTATGACGGTGCATATACTTGCTCGCTCACTCTTTGAAACAGAGAGTTCCGTTCTCTGGTGGAAGGTTATGACGGTGCATATACTTGCTCGCTCACTCATTGACACAAAGAGTTCCGTTCTCTGATGGAAGGTTATGACGGTGCATATACTTGCTCGCTCACTCATTGAAACAGAGAGTTCCGTTCTCTGATGGAAGGTTATGACGGTGCATATACTTGCTCGCTCACTCTTTGAAACAGAGAGTTCCGTTCTCTGGTGGAAGGTTATGACGGTGCATATACTTGCTCGCTCACTCATTGAAACAGAGAGTTCCGTTCTCTGGTGGAAGGTTATGACGGTGCATATACTCGCTCGCTCACTCATTGAAACAGAGAGTTCCGTTCTCTGATGGAAGGTTATGACGGTGCATATACTTGCTCGCTCACTCATTGAAACAGAGAGTTCCGTTCTCTGGTGGAAGGTTATGACGGTGCATATACTTGCTCGCTCACTCATTGAAACAGAGAGTTCCGTTCTCTGGTGGAAGGTTATGACGGTGCATATACTCGCTCGCTCACTCATTGAAACAGAGAGTTCCGTTCTCTGATGGAAGGTTATGACGGTGCATATACTTGCTCGCTCACTCATTGAAACAGAGAGTTCCGTTCTCTGGTGGAAGGTTATGACGGTGCATATACTTGCTCGCTCACTCATTGAAACAGAGAGTTCCGTTCTCTGGTGGAAGGTTATGACGGTGCATGTACTAATTGTACTTGCTCGCTCACTCATTGAAACAGAGAGTTCCGTTCTCTGGTGGAAGGTTATGACGGTGCATGTACCGACTTGGCAACTAATGCAATGCGCGCTCCATGACGGGATATACTTGCGTCGCTGGAAGATTATACTCTCACAAAAAAAAAACTGCGAACTTACGAACTCTGTCCATTATTGCTTTAGAATGCACGAAAATGTACTGAACGCCCGTATACGACTGGTAAATAGGCTACAGTAGCCTAAATGCATTAGTAGCCCACAAATACATGGAAATAACGTTCTACGGCCCGCAGCGTCTTTTGCTTTTAAATAGCGGCCCGTTATACAAGGGAAGTCGAAAACCCCTGATGTTGACTGATATAAAATCAAAAATTAATAGCAATTAACAGTTTGGAAATCACTGCATATAAGCTGTAGGTTTATGCGAATAGCAAATTCACCAACATATATGCTTACATAACAGCTCCAAAGTTCATCAATCTACATCCATGCCATCTGCTACTGACCGATGCTATTGTTGACCGATGTAAATATAAAACATGTTGCGCGTTAATCCTTCTGATAGCCTATATTCTAAAGAAGAGAATATGGCATTTGTCCTCTCTTCTGGCCGTGTTTTTCCTGCCATATCATAGCTCGACATAAAAACGAGTTTTTAAGAGTCGATGTATAGGTTCCAAACTGGCACCACCGTCTGTACTAACGAGATTCGAACCTGGTTACGTTTCTATTTAAACGTATCATATTAACATCGTGGACTTGCGCTTTATGCGGAAGGAAATCATGTAGCCACGCATTGGTTTATATTTAACCCGACGGTCGAGACTCGCAGACCGTATTTGGTAAAATAAAATCGTGAACTTTTTACAGTCGTGACGCACCTTTTGTTGTGGCATCGAAATACTGAAAACAATATGGTCTTTGTGACGTTATAGTAACAATTAAACTGACTTTCGAATGGTGTATATCAGTGGTTCCCAACCTTTTTCGGTTGCAGGGCCAAATTTAGAATTTCAGAGTATGGCCGGGGCCGCACGAATACCAAGGCAATGAAAGGAGCCCAAAATAGTCACCAAAATACGAAAATTGGCATTGTTCCGATCATTCGCTTGACGCCATTGGCCATTGTGTTGCCGCGCTCCCGTTGTTCAGAACAATCAACCTTTGCTGGCTATTTCGGATTAGCTTTATTGCCCTGGCGAGATTTCAACTCGTATTTTTGGAATCAGTGCGACACTTGCTTTCGATAAACACCGATATATCAAATTATACGCACGCTTGTATACGCATCTCGGCGTATTCAATCGTGAGTCACTTGTTGCACATGCACAATGCACATCTATCCGTAAATTAGTTATCAATACCAAGGGCCGTAACAGCACTTCGTCAGCCCCCCCAAAAAAAAACGTTTCTCTTGGGAGCCCCATAGGGTGATAAACAGAACTTCGAAACCCCCAGATCTCCTCAGGCTAGATGGCTATTTACCGCTATTTATCATCTAAATCGGGTGTCCGTTTTACGCAGCATCTATCGATTAATCGCGCGAAGCGCGAAAAATTTATAAAATTCATGATCAATATAATCGGGAATTGCATATATATTGGTATCAATTTTTATCCTCTCTCTGCTCACGTAATCAGATTGACCGGTTGAGCCGAGTGAGTGATGTGTTGTGCCGAGTGAGGTGTGTTTGAAAAGGTAGGACCACTCAATAATAATTAAACATCTTCGGGCGTATACCTGTTGGCAGGAACGAAACAGCACTTCGTCAGCCCCCCCAAAACACTTAGGTCTTGAGCTCCCATAGGGTGATAAACCGACCCCCGTGCCTTTGTTCGCTTCTGCCGCGAAATCAGGATCCCCGTTTAGTGAGCCAGCATGGAGCGCGAAAATTTTCGATAATTCAAAATAAAATAGGTCAATAAGATCGGCAATTGCATATATATTGCTATCAATTACTTGTCCTCTCTGCTCACGTAATCAGATTTACCGGTAGAGCTGAGTGAGGTGTCTTGGAAACTGTAGGGCCCGCAAATAATAATTAAACATATTCGAACGGGCGAACCCGTTGGTACGACTTCGTTACATGATGTTATTTGTTATTTCGTGACCTCCAGTCTGCTATATCAAGAAATATAGAATCGCCCGAACATACTAAACTAAAAGATGCACACGATTTCAAATTGGTAGTTCTTCACTGGCATATAATTTTTCCCTGCGGGATGGTAGCCTATTTGTCTCGCGGCGTTCAGATTGCCAAGACAGGAACATTCGGCGCCAGTCATTTAGGTACCTATGGTCAATTATACCAATATGCAGTTTCAATATACATACCGAAGTTGTCGGTCAGCGTAAGGGCAGTCCTTTTCGGCCAAGGTTTTCTCGCTGCCGATCGTTCTGGCACGCTTCTTGGAATCGCATGTTACATGGCCTAAAACTTTATATGTCTTCGTGCGTCGTGGCGCGGTAATGGCCAACGCCGATATGCCTACTTCTATAAATCTTTGCGTATTTTATCTTTATCGAAGAGTACCGAATAATTAAGGTACTTGGAAACTTGAAATCGCGCACAGCGCGAAAAATCTTTGAAAAAGTTGCATAAAATGTCATAAAATACTCTATAATTTATGCTAATTCACTAAATAATTTTAGGCCCCATTCGAGCTCGCTCCCTCCAATTGGGGGGCTTGGGGTGCGGCAGTTACGGTCCTGTCAATACCTATATCTATAGGTTTACTGCCCATTCAACTGGAGAGTTAGGGCACATTGCATTGAAACAGCAATGACTTAATCTTAGCAGTCTACTCACAACTTTCCTGCAGTCCTAATTGAAAACTCCAGACTCCAAGCCAAGCAAATTTTTTTCATAAATCGATTTCTCAATATTTTTGTGGGGGCCGCAAGAAGGCTAGGTGGGGGCCGCATGCGGCCCGCAGGGCCGCGGTTGGGAATCACTGGTGTATATTCAATATTCATATCCTATGTGTATATGACAGTATAGCAATATTTCATCAGTGTTGTGACTTGTGTTGGTTTCAGTGAATTTTGTTATCTAATTTCCATCTTTCGCTGACGTGGATTGTGCTTCTGGCCTTCATAATTTTCATGTTAAAATCTGAGCTACAATTTTATCGCTGTCTGAGAGCAAAATACGTTAAGTCTTGGATGAAATGTACACGGATTGTAGGGCCCAGCAGTGACGTGCAGTCAGGGGAGGCAACTGAGTCAGTTGCAACTTGCCAGTTGGCAAAACCTATTTCTGTACTTCTATAAACCAGTAGTTCCCAACGTTTTTGCCTTAATTCCGCACTTCAGATTTATTCCGAGTCTTCATTACCCACTATCCGAAACTATCGCCGTATATCTTTCAACTTTTGTCATCACGGAGCATCTCTTTGCTTGTTGAATATTAGACACACAACCACGCCAGTACGCAAGACAATCGCTTATAACTGCAACATAAAAAGTATTGTGAAGATGTGAACCGATACCCGTAGCCCTCAAAATTAAGCGAAAGGGTTATTTTACGTCATACCGATTGTGCTGGATGCGTTTGTGACGCCATGATGGGTTATTCAGAGTAGGAATGATAATCCCATCCCAAACCCCCCAATTGGGGGGGGGCGAGCTCGACGGGGGGCCCAAAATTATTTCGTGAATTAGCATAAATCATAGAGTATTTTTTGAAAATTTATGCAATTTTTTCAAAATTTTTTCGCGCTGCGCGCGAATTCACGTAGCCATTTATCTTTCTTATTGGGTATTGGGCCATTACCGCGCCACGACCCACCAAGACATACAAACAAGTTTTAGGCCATATAACATGCGACTCTAAGAAGTGTGCCAGAACGATTGGCTGCGAGAAAAGCTTGGCCGAAAAGGTCTATGCCCTTATGCAGATCAAAGACTTCGCTATATATACAAAATACATATAGGTTTAATTGTCCATAGGCGCCTAAATGACTGGCGCCGAATGTTCCTGTCTTTGCAATCTGAACCTCACTAGACAAATACCATCCCGCTGGGAAAAATTTTATGCCAGTGAAGAAATACCAATTTGAAATCGTGTGCTTCTCTTAGTTTAGAAGCCTACGTTTGGGCGGTTCTATATTTTCTGATATAGCAGACTGGAAGTCACGAAATAACATCATGTAACGAAGTCATATCAACGGTTCCGCCCGCCCGAAGATGTTTAATCATTATTTACGGGCCCTCCCGTTTTCAAGACACTTCACTAAGCTCTACCGGTAAATCTAATTACGTGAGTAGAGAAGACAATAAATTGATAGCATATTATATATGCAGTCGCCGATCTGATTTACCGATTTTATCATAAATTATCGAAAATTTTCGCGCTTGGCGCTGGCTCTCAATACAGTACGGGTAATTTCGTGACAAACGTGAACAACGTGATGGGGGGGTCGTTTTATCACCCTATGGGAGCCCAAGACCCACGTTCTTGGGGGCCTGACGAGGTGCTGTTTCGTTCCTGCCAACGGGTATACGCCCGAAGATGTTTAATTATTATTGAGTTGTCCTCCCATTTCAAACACACCTCACTCAGCTCTACCGGCAAATCTGATTACGTGAGTAGAGAGGACAATATATTGATAGCATATTATATATGCAGTCGCCGATCTGATTGACCGATTTTATCATAAATTATCGAAAATTTTCGCGCTTCGCGCTGGCTCACAATACAGTACGGGTAATTTCGTGACAAACGCGAACAACGTGATGGGGGGGCGTTTTATCACCCTATGGGAGCCCAAGAACCACGTTTTGGGGGGCCTGACGAGGTGCTGTTTTGTTCCTGGCAACGGGTATACGCCCGAAGATGTTTAATTATTATTGAGTGGTCCTACCTTTTCAAACACACCTCACTCAGCTCTACCGGCAAATCTGATTACGTGAGCAAAGAGAAGATAAAAATTGATAACAATGTATGCAATTCCCGATCATACTGACCGATGAAATCATGAATACTAGAAATTTTGATCGCTTCGCGCGCTTAGGCGACTAAAGCTGATTCACTAAAGAAACTCCCAATGAAAATGATGAATAGTGGTAAACAGTGTATCGCCGGAGGGGGGTCTATAACGTTCGGTCTATAACACTATGGGGGGGCCCAAGACCAAAGTTTTGGGGGGCCTGACGAAGTGCTGTTACGGCCCTGCTAGTAATGGTAATCATGCTTGTGTCTCCGTAAAAATGTAGACTATCCTGTATATCAGTGCTCGTCGTCGTACACCCCTGACCAGATAACGCATTGATTCATCCGTACAGTAAGCCTAATCCAGGAGGGTTCAGCCTCGTTGTTATTCACGGCCGTGCTTCGGCATACGGTCGCATTCCGGCGGAGAGTCGTTGTGACCCGTTTTGACGTCATATGCTCATGTTAAATTGGCTACTGATAAATTCGCACCGCGGAGAGCGCTTGTGGTCTGTGCGATCACTCATTTCTTGAGATATACCTTGCGTGTATAAGTTTTTAATTGTTGCAGCAGAACATCTCCGCAGGCGTGCTATCTTTGCACCAAAATCGTGAGTATAAATGTTCACAAAAGTTATCTGGATTCCCATTCTTGTCGCGCGGACCGCGAAAAATTTACGCCTGGAAAATTTCTTCAGTCGATGATATTCGTGGTTTCACATATTACTGTCAATCATTTATCCATTTTAGCCCACGTTATCAGATTAAACGATAGAGCAGGTGAGCTTCGAAAATGTTGGGAACAAATTTATGATGATGCATCACCATCCGGTTTTTATTAATCACTTTGTTGTATGTTGTTATTTTTGGCCTCCTATCATGATTGTAAGCATAGTCGAAATATACGTTGGAATCGAATAACGTAAGAGAAAAACGTTCGTTCGTGAGACGCTCACGATTCCGATTTGGTATTTCTTTATGGGATGTATCATTTTGCTCCGCGGTTCGCATTTGCACAGTGGGACTCAGATTACACCATTAAATTAAAAATGAAAATTCCGAGTCACCCTGAATCGCGCAAAGCGCGAATAAAATTGTTAAGTTTAAAATCTCTAAACGATTTGGGAACCAATCCGTTAATTCAAATTGCATATTAACTGTCGCCAACACACGCCGCATAATTATTGTTTAACGGCTGCATGCGACCGTACGTCTGCAGGTTGGCTACCTCTGGTCTGTTGAAATAAGGCTGCAACTTATTTGGAATGCTAAATATTAATTAGGACTCGAGGTTGCCGGACAGCCTTCTAGCACAGTGGTTTTGAAATGCGACCCCCTGAGACACTCTGTCTACGCCCCTGCAATGATGTGCATTGCCCTATTTATATGAGCATCACGCAGATAGTACCAATCCTAACTGTTGGCGAGAAGCGAAATCGTACATAATCGCAGATGTCTATTTTATGAGCATCGGCCTGTTAGCTCTTGCCGGTGCTCTGTGCCAAATAAGGCCGTAAATATCGTAGGCCCCGCACCAATTCACTATTTCTGAGCTCCCGCGGTGCATGGTTTCCTCGAGAATCATTATAGACAGATATCGCAAGCGGAACATATGTCAATTTCATCCTGTTGTACTCCAAATGGAGCCAATTAGTCCATCATCAACGTTTAAATGATGGGGAGAAACTCAGAAACATTTTCATATGATATCACAAAAGGAATGTAACTTATAAGCAATACGAACAGCTGATATTTACAAGCAATACGTACAGCTGATATGAACATTGTACGATATTGCACACCCGGTCAACATGTTATGAAGCATAAAGTTGCCAGTTTATTGAGATAGCTTGTCATCGGTCCATTTTAATTTGGATCTGGTGCACCCATGTACAGCACATCTGAGTGGTAAACCCATTTAAACTTTTGGTACGCCCTAGGGCAGGGGTTCTCAACCCGCGGCCCGCGAACGTATGTTTTGCGGCCCGCGACATATTTCATCATGAACGCAATTACTATTGGCACGATATTGTTACATATAAATTTAACTATTTATCTCTCTTATCGCACCGTCTATATGTTTCGTTTGATTACTCATTCTTTCATATGCTCTGGTCTCTTGATATATGCTCGACTCTCGTTCAAGAAAACCCCGCTGCGTAATACTCATTTGAAGATTGTTTCACTCACTGCGAATAGTTTGAACACAAACGAGAACAAGGAACGGAAATTAAACTGCGAACACTGGGTTTGTTTGTAACACTGCGCGGGACAATGTATTTGCTTTCTTAAAAATATATGGAAACCCGATGTGTCATATTTGTAGAAGATCAGTTGTCGTAACGAAGCGTAGAAGCTTAAAATAATACCACGACGGTTTCTTCTGGAGCTATACACATCGCCTGATCTCCGGAAAAACCGTTGCTAGCTAGGTGTCAAGCCCAGCAATCCATATTTCAAGCCATTGGTAAAATTACCGACGACGTTACTGACGCGTCTTTCAAAATTGCTTGGAATATCGCTAAACCCAAGAAATTTGTCGGAAAAGATGTGATTCTACTAAGACTTTAACATACTGTTGGAATATTCGCCGTTTCCGGAACCTAGCAGCAAGGACAACATCACCTGACAAATTTTGAAGCTACAGTTTTCTGATTCAACCGCGCCCAGAAGAGTAACAGCAATATCAGCAGATCTTCTATCGCATATTCTGAAACATACGTTGCCGCGTAGCCTACTTTATCCTAGCATTGGACGAAACCACCGACATACATTGCATACCTAATTATCTTGGTGCATTTGATCGGAGTGGACATATTTGCAGAGGAAATGCTGACAGGGAAAACGTGGGGAGGGATTAGCGAAAAACATTAGCTTGACAAAGCTGACTTCTGTAGCTAACTATTGGTGCAGAGCTCCAGATATGGCTGGAAAGGATAAAGGTTGATTGGTATGCTCAGAAATGACCCTGAACGCCAGACTTCTTCTCATATCACTGAGAGCTCAAAGTGATCATGGTCTTTGCAACAAAAACGCTACCGTCATTTTCTACTTGCTCGCTCAGGCATTTAAACAGGCATTTAAACAGTTCGGCTCTCTGGTGGAAGGGTTCGAATGGGTATGTACTGACTTGTCAAAGAATGCAATGCACGCTCCATGAAGGGATTTACTTGCGTCGGTGGAAGACACATATTTTCACAAAAACAGCAACTGCAAACTTACAAACGCTGTCTATTAATGCTTTAGAATGCATAAAAATGTATTAAGTGCCCGTATACGACTCGAAAATAGGTTACAGTAGCCAAAATTTAATAGTAGCCCACAAATACAAGATAATAATGTTCTGCGGCCCGCGGCGTCTTTTGCCGTTAAAGTGCGGCCCGTTACACAAGGGAAGTTGAGAGCCCCTGCCCTAGGGTGTACGAAACACCCGATTAAAAAGCCTTGCTGTATATAATGTTAAACAAATGCGTTTATTCCCCACCAGAAACCATTGAATTCCCCACCGGTTGAGAACCACTGTTTTAAACTGTAGAAGTGGATATTTCGTTACCGGCCACCACTACATTTTTATCTAGGCTTCAACTCGGCCATCTGAACCGCGTAACCCGAAGCGGTGTCTTAAAAAACCTTAAAAGTGAGCCGTAGTCGGCAGTTACGGAATCACAATAAAGAATACCGGCCTGGTGTAAATAACCATTGCACTCAAAAACGCCATGAACACCACAAACAACAACACCTGTGTATTTAGCAATGCATAACACTTCGCCGCGCCGTCACCCGGTACCCACGATAGAATATACACATTGAGAAAGGTAGCTCCATGTTGGCTTCACTTCTTTTCAGGTGGCGTACGATGAGGAGACATCACCCTAAGTACCGCCAGAAGACTGGTTGGTGTCAGATCTGTCGGAGATGACGCGTATAAAGTACCCTATCGCCCTTTACAGAGAAACCTGTCCTCCGTTGCAAGCGCGCCAAGGAAGATGGTGCGGAAGTCTATTAGCAAGATATGGATAAAGGATATTAATTAGAAGTGTTATTCGATGAGACTTAAATTAGACGAAGAAGGGATGATTGCCAGTGGTTAATATTTGCATTTTGTTCGTATAGTTCCGTGAGTATAAGTTATATATCACGTTGATGAACTGTCGAAGAAGCCGTAATACAGCCGACTTCATAGTAGTCAGCGTTGCTATACTCAAGTACAAGCAGGAGCTGGCTAATGCCGTAAATTTCTACTCGATTGCTAGTAGAAGCAGAGATTTCCAATAAATTATGTTATTTATTCACATTTGTTTGATATTGTGACGATTCGTGTTTTGGGGTGTCAGTTTGCAATTCAACTGCTATCCTTTAGATCAGTATGGTTCCCAGCCTGTGGTAGGCCTACGCGTACCACTAGTGGTCGCCGAAGGTATTCCAGGTGGTACGCGAGTAGATTCTGTTTTTTTTTCGACCGAAGGGAGTTATATTTCAGGTGGGGTTGAATTTGAGGTTTTTGAAACCGCCGTCGTCGTGGTAAGGTCTTCGTCTCGGGGTAGGGGCAATCCCACCAATGCCGGTCTACGGGGAAGAGATCTGGTCGTAAAGCATTGGGATTCTTACCTAACCAAATTCCATTTACTATATTTGACCACATGAATTCCAAATGGATCCAATACAGAAATCATATACAGCGGCCAGGACCGTAACTGCCGCGCCCCAAGCCTCCTAATTTGAGGGGAACGAGCTCGTAGGGGGCCCAAAATTATTCCATGAATTAGCATAAATCATACAGTATTTTTTAGAGATTTATGCAATTTTTTCATTTTTTGTCGAGCTACGCGTGATTTAATGTCAAATATCTTGATTATTGGATACCCTTCCTCCAACCAAAAATACGCACTATTTATGGAAATTGGCACTTCGGCGTTGGCCATAACCGCGCTACGACGCACCAAGACATATGAGCTTATATGCCATGTAACATGCGACTCGGAGGCGTGTGCCAGAACGATCAGCAGAGAGACGACCTTGGCCGAAAAGGACTACGCTCTATGTGCTTACCGAAAACTTCGGTGTAATACATATATGTTAAATTGTCCATATTCACCCACATAGCTGGCGCCGAATATTCCTGTCCTGGCGATCTGATCCCCACAAGACAAATGTCATCCCGCCGGGAACATTATTTACCAGTAAAGAAATATCAATTTGACATCGTTTACGTCTTTTAGTTTAGTACGTTTGGGCGATTTCAATATCTTTTGACATGGCAGTTAGGAGGTTACGAAATAGCATCACGTAACGAAGTCATTATACCAACTGGTATGTCCAAAGATGTTTAATTATTTTTAGGGCTCATACCTTCTCCAACACACCTCACTCATCTCTCTCGGTAAATCTGTTTACGTGAGCAGAGAGAGGATTAAAAATTGATAGCAATTTATATGCAATTCCCGATCAGATTGAAGGATTCAATCATGAAATATAGAATTCTTTCGCGCTTCGCGCGCTTAAGCGACACAAGCGCACTCACAAAACGGACACCCAGTGTAGATAATGATAAGAAGCGGCCAAATGCATAAGCCTGAGGGGGTCTGAGGTTCGGTTTATCACCCTATGGGGGCCCAAGACCAACGTTTTGGGGGAGACTGGCGAAGTGCTGTTACGGTCCTGACTGCGCCTTAAAATGGGAGGTTTATTTTCTATTTCGTTGCCTTCGGCAGCTCAACACGCTGGAAACTTTTTTGACCGCCTCGGCGCGAGTAACTTGCGTAGGTGGTACGCGAGCACTGCATAAAACCTCGAAATGGTACGTGGGTGGAAAAAGGTTGGGAACGACTGCTTCAGATGTACTTCGTTTCCCGTATCGCTTTTCTTAAAATCAACAATTCTAATTGTCCGTTTATATTTAATTTGATTGTTTAATTACTGTTTTACGTGTCTCTTCGCTTGCGTTATACTTTGTCTTCGTGAGTGTCTTCCCACTCCCTATTGCAGCAGATTGACGAATTTGCTATGCCTAAAGTGCAATAGTAGCTAACCAAATATTATAGGTTGCGCTGTACCAGTAACTTGACCTACGTCATTTGCTGTCATGGTATCGTGAATTCTCAATCCACAGATACACTCAATAAAGTTTATTTAGATACCTCACCATTGTAGGTAGCATAAAAGAGTCTCACATCTTAAAACCCAGGAAACAATATTATATACTCAAGGTTCATCATGTAGTAATGAGAGAATATCGAAGTACGAAGTAAGTTTCAGTGATATGGTGAGTAGTAGGGCGATCACGTGGTAAATTGTTACTGATAAAGTGTTATATTTCCTTAGTATCAGATACATTACGTTAAGCGGACTAAGGGCCCGCCGCACTATTCTTCGAGCATCGGAGCAGACTTGAACAACTGGATAATATATAGCTTTTGCAAATTAGATTAGAATTAGAATTATAGCTACACAGTCTCGTCCAAAATAGATTAGAATTAGAATTATAGCTACACAGTCTCGTCCAAATTAGATTAGAATTAGAATTATAGCTACACAGTCTCGTCCAAATTAGATTAGAATTAGAATTATAGCTACACAGTCTCGTCCAAATTAGATTAGAATTAGAATTATAGCTACACAGTCTCGTCCAAATTATATTAGAGTTAGAATTATAGCTACACAATTGTTTCCGCATTAGACTAAGAATAAGAATTATAGCGACACAGTCATTTCCCAATTAGACTCAAATTAGAAATATAGCTACGCAGTTTCTTCCATATTAGATTAGAATTAGAATTATTCGCGAATACTTGGACATTGATTGAATCAAGTTAAGCTCATATTAAATCACACTTCGTTCTTATGAGAAGGAGAACAGCAAATGCCTGTAGCCTGAAGCAAGCTTGACGCTTTTCGCATAGTTTTCCTATATAGCATTTACAGGAAAACCAGGAATAAGATTAGAATTAGTATTAGAGCAAGGAAAAATCTCACAAATCAGATTACAGTTAGGTTACCGGCATTTCGATCTAATTGATCTTTCTAATCGGAAAACTAAAATTATCTGGTTGTCCAAGTCTGCGTCGGAGGTGCAATCAAAATTGCTGATTTCGCATATGATTGTTGTGTTTCCAACAACTAAATTACAAGCCTATGTCATTATTCGATTCGAGTTTCTTGATTGGTATAAGTGAAATGCAAGACCGATACGCAACGTTTAATTCCCTAGTCCGAAAGCAGGCTTCTTTCAACTGAGCAAACAGGATTCGACGTCTGATAAATAGCCACGCATTAGCACTGAAGTGTCGAGTCCAAACATGTCATTACTTCACATGAAAATGAAAATGGTTGCTGTGAAAATGTACTCAAGTGAATAGTATCGAAAAGTAGATTTGATCGGGGATGACTAATTCCGTAAGTGCACGTTGTAGCCTAGGCTACATTTGCAACTAACACAAGACTTCTGGGCCTATAACCGATGGTCGCGACACCGAAGTGGTAGCATCTGCGTGTCGCTGGTCGCATAAGAAATTCGAGGGGGCGCGAAAAGTATATCAATTTAACACAAGAATTTATACTTCACATTGCACATTGAAACTATTGAAAGATCAATTTGGATACTCCGCACACGCGCTGATCAGAAATATTTAGGGTTGGGATTTCGGTATCAAATTGAATATGCCATTTCGTGATTTTTCCAAAATTAGCCTACAGTCCATATGATACCGGAATTTTTCGGGATTAGCAACATATAACGATCCGCAAGTTACGCAAACCGTATTTATCAAAATACTGACGCAAAAACACCAGTGCATCGATAGTATCACCGTTTAGAGACGGCTTCTGATTTTTCTGGCAAAATATGCAAGAACGCAAATGCACGTTATCCTAATATGTTTTAATTATGCTTGTAAATTGCATCGCCCTATTTTTCTTGCTCCATATAGGAGCTAGGGGAGATGTGGTACCGATGAAACACTGGGACCGAAAATACTTGAAAGATTATCGGTGATAATCTCATGGTTACAGAACCCGACTTTGTCCACAGTGGCATGCTGGCAGAATATTTCCTCACATGCAAAAAACTTCGACCTGCGTGCGTGAGTTATGGGGTCTGTGAAAAATGATTTACGTTTTAGGGGGTGCAAAGTAAATTTGGATCGAAATATGCATTTTGCTATATCACCTTGCAAACTAACAAACCCGCAACATTTTTGATGTGAATTATAGGGCTTGTATCAAGGTATACAATAACATATATTTTTTGAATCAATATCATCCTCGAGTGGACTACTTTCAATTCAATTACAATATTTATAGGGTGGGGGACCTATGATACCTTAACTAAATCAAGCAAAATAGTTTGACCAACTAATCACTTAAAACAGAAACACGCCTACATATATAGAGACTGTAAATCAGAGTTACCTGTGGTGTTTTATCGCCATTGCGAGGTATTTGAAAGTCGAAATGTCGATTTTCCGGTAATATGTATGTGGCATAAATTTTGTAAGTTTATGGCGGAAATCACAACGTGATTTTATCCCAACATCTGAGTTGATATAATCTATTTTATTCTTGTAGGAGGCGATGAAACATTCTTCATTGGCATGCTGTAGCTTAAATTACAGCACACAACAAAACAAGCGGACAAATTTTAGTTTTGAGCGTATGTCTCATAGGTCCCATGGTCGTGTGCCATTGGACCCACCGGGTGGGACCGATGGTACGTTCGGGCAACAAATTTTAAACGTTTATAAATATTTGTTGAAAAGGAGGATATCCATATAAATGTCTCCGATAGTTAGAGCTTGTATCAAAGTGTTGAGACAGCAAAAGATCCGCTATTCTCGGCTGAAGATTTGAGGGACAGAGATCATTTTGCAATTTTTGATCCATCGGTACCACATCTCCCCTACTCCTTCTTTGCAACAGTGATAGCAGTCTAAAATGCATGAGCACTTGAGTAAGTTGCGGATGTAGTCAAAACCTATACCTGAGTAGTCCAGAAATGTAGAAGTATTTCGTTGCTGACCAACTCTGATGTGAAGTTATAGAATGATTCGAGATTTGCCTTGCTTACGTATGCACTAATAAAAAATGGAAACGTCAACACGATTTCTATGCAAAAAGTTTATTTAGTATTCCTGCATATTTATCAGAATCGAATATTCTCGCAAGTGTCGAAAATAACGAATATAATTATAAAGGCTTGTATGGGCAGCATCAGTTACGGCGAACGGAATTAGGCATTCGAAAACCAAAACTTACAAAAATATATGCTACATGCAACGAGTGTCAGTACATCATGTTTTCACCTAATACCTAAAGAAATGGGACTATAAGATGGAGGTCGCGTCGATAAACTGCAACATTGATGAATACGTGCCAGAAATTTGTGAAAGGGTTAAGAAACCGTGACGCGTGATGGCGATTAACCTCGACTCTACAGAGATTGCTTTATGTTGCCTATTATGAAAATCGTTAAGCTGCCTTTACAATACGGTGACTCCTCGAGAAAAGGGGTGCTGCAAATGTTTTCCCAAGTATATCTGTACTTTGAGACCACGTCATATTTAGAGAGCTCTAGATATGAAAATAAATACTATCTACATTTACATAGGCGTACGCAGCGTAGCCTACAATGTGAAAAGTATTGAACTATCTGAAATAACGAGCGTATGGTGATTACAGCGTTGCAATATAATTAGGCATAACCAGGCCTGTTTATTTTTGGATGTTGGGTTTTATTTTTGGAGATTCTCCAAAAATAAGACTTGAAAACATCCAAAAATAAGCATTTTTTGGATGATATTTTTTCAAGTTTTTTAGTGAAATGCACGAGTCATAGTCAGTGTAAATACTGTTGAAACAACCAGGAAACTCACAAACACACACCAAAACAGCATGTGTGTGCGGGAGGGGGTATCCGAAACGCTAAGAGTATTTCCACTCACTGGAAGAATCAGAGGCGACACGACAAGGGCTGAAGAGGCGGCATGGTATGAAATCGTGCGAGTGTGGTGCAGGCGGGACCTTGTAACGCAGGCCGAATACTGCCACCTATACAACAATAACTTCGTCCACACGATGATGTAACTGAATCTCTACCTCCAACGGCAACAGGACTTGATCCAGGAAAAGAAAAGTATGTGCCCCAAGTTTGTAGACAGATGTTGGTTGTCAATTAAGAATATGACCACTTGGTTGACTAGACACCGTAACAAACTCCTCAGGGTTATAAACGATGAAAGTCCGGCCTGTGCACTTTCGCTGTAGTAGTGGATCCAACCAAGCACCACCGTCACAAAGATTCAGGGACTTGGCCATCTGATCGTGGAGCATGAGGATGAGCTCCATCGCCTGGTCGAACGCCTTCGAGCTCGGTGCCCAGCTGAGGGCTGGGACAATGACATCCGCGGCCAGGAAGGTCCTCTGGTCAGAGGGTGCTGGGCTATCAAGTTCACTGAGTCACGCAATTTCGTGGAGGATCAGAGTGTGCACTGCGCAGTCCTCGATCTTCTCGAGAATATCGACGAAGAAGAGAAGCAGTCCACGTTCGAGGCAGTCAGGAGCCTTATAGCAGGTCTGATCGACGGCATAAAGGAAATTGAAGTTGCCGACAATGAAGGGGTTCTGCCCTGTCTACCACATCAAGTGGTGCAACCTCGTAGGCAGGACAGAACAAACACTTCTTCCAATCCATGTCTGTCCGATACAAAATGGACGTCACTTTCAAGCGCATTATTGACGAGCGACAGTTCTTTGGACCCACATGACTCGATGTTTCCCACAACTGCGACGGTCGAAACCGATTTCTGGAAAATCAACTGGGAGAAAGGCTTCTACCGGGCGTCACCCACTGATTTTTATTTGGATGGCATTCTCTAGGCCAAAGACTTTGTGATGAAAGTATTAGAACATTAGATCAAGATCACTGATGATGTCGATGTGTTGCAGAACATGAATACATGATAATAACATACTTTCGGTGAAGTTTTCTATGTAGTATTAGGGCTAAAAACACCTTCATTTCTTATTTTTGGAGATTCTCCAAAAATAAAATTTGAAAACATCCAAAACTAAGCTATTTTTGTTAATTTTGGAGAAATCCAAAAATAAACAGGCCTAGGCATAACGAATTCATTGCAGCTGGGCCATATCAATATATAACGACAACCTTTGACAAGTCAAATGTTATTTACAGCATCATAATTTAGAACATGGAATGAACAGTGTCCGCAAACATCATATTGTTTATATTGCCAGATATGCATGTGGATTAGGGCGGAGCATGGACCGGACCCAGGTCAGTACTTTTTCTGATACGGCCGGAGCCGGATCGAAGCCGGATCAGTACTTTTTACTGAGAATAGGGCAGCCTTATCCTCTTCCGCCCTCGAATTAATAGTTCAAGTGGAACTTTCATGGAAAATAAACCATATGTTAAGTCCAAATTGGCATAATAACTCCAGATAAGGATTGGGCTTGGTCTTTCGTTTTCTAATCTCCTGTTTTCATTGTTTCAATCAATCTTCAGTACCATACTGTGAGTGGATATTCAGTATCGGAGTTTTTCGGACCAAATCGCGGTCATTTCTAAAATACGGCCCAGGAGTCGGACCGGAGTCGGACCAGACAGTTTGCCGATCCGCTCCGTACTCATATGGATGTGTGAAAATGGTCTATGCAACTGATCATAACAGACCACAAATATTTTTAGGATTATAGCTCAATTCGTTTCGGTTAAAGCGACTTCCAATTCTGCCCACAAATATGTTTGACAGGACCTCTTTGAAGTTCTCGCAGGCCGCATAAAATTCCACGTCTAAATTAGAAAATTAAATATATTTAGTCTCTAGTTTGATATATTTGCGTCAATTATAGTTTTACGTGTGCAAAGAAATGCTGAGGATATATAAACTACAATTTCTATATTATTGACTCGCTATAATGCTCATTTCATGATATAGTTATGAGTGTAGCGATATGCCGATTGACACCCTTGTTAGGATTTCGGCAATATGCCATGTAAAAAGGCCGTAAGAGAACTAATACCACGATGCCTTCAATGATTACATTGGGCCATCGATGATGTTGATGGCGAAGCAAAATGCTATTTTAAAATATATTCTCATGCACAATTACAATGTCCAAGTTCTGGATCGGGGAATCATGTAGCCTATATCTGTGTTACTGAAATTCGATGGTTTGTGGACGAGCGAAATTATACATTGCATTGGCCTACTAAAGACTGTTAAGCAGCAGTGATAGCAGTCTAAAATGCATGAACACTTGAGTAAGTTTTGCAGGTAGTCAAAACCTATGCCTGAGTAGTCCAGAAATGTAGAAGTATTTCGTTGCTGACCAACTGTAGTGTGAAGTTATAGAATGATTCGAAATTTGCCCTTGCTTACGTATGCAATAATAAAAAACCGAAACTTCAACACGATTTTTATGCAAAAAGTTTGTTTAGTATACACTGCATATTTATCAGAATCGAGTATTCTCGCAAGTGTCGAAAATAACAATTATAATTATAAAGACTTATATTGGGCAGCATCAGTTACGGCGAACGAAATTACGCATTCAAAAACCCAAACTTACAAAAATATATGTTGCATGCAATGAGTGTCAGTGCATCATGTTTTTCACCTAATACCTAAAGAAATGGGACTATAAGATTCGTCGATAAACTGCAACATTGATGAATACGTGCCAGGGTTAGGAAACCGTGACGCGCGATGGCGATTAACCTCGACACTATAGAGCAGGGGTTCTCAACTTCCCTTGTATAACGGGCCGCATTTTAACAGCAAATGACGCTGCGGGCCGCAGAACATTATTACCATGTATTTATGGGCGACTATTAAATTTAGGCTACTGTAGCCTATTTACCAGTCATATACGGGCCGGTATGCACCTTTTTATCCCTTCCAACAGAGAACTGAACTCTCTGTTTCAAAGCGGGAGCGAGCATGTATAAAATTACGGTAACTTTTTCGTTACAGAGGCCATTATCGCAATGAGCTCTCAGTGATATGAGAATAAGTTTAGCGTTGGGGGTCATTTCTGAGCAAACCAATCAACCCATCTCCATTCATTCCATGGCGGGGCCCTGCACCATTAGTTGATTTTTTTGCTGTCCCCCTCCTACGTTTGCCAAACCAGTATTTTCTCTGCAAATATGTCCGCTCCGATAAAAGGCTTCCAGATAAATAGCTATGAAATGTCAGTGGAGTCGGTGAATTCATCCAATGCTAGGATAAAGTAGTCTACGCGACAACGTGTTTCAGAACATTCGACAAAAGATCGACTGACATTGCTGTTACTCTTTGTGACTACGGTTGAACCAGTCCAGACAACTGTAGCTTCGACATATGTCAGGTGATGTTGTCATTGCTGCTAAGTTCCGGAAACAGCAAATACTCGCAGAGTTTTATTGAAGTCACAACTTCACTAGCAGATTTCGTGGGTTTAGCCCAGCAATTTTGAACGATGTGTCTGTAGCGTCGTCGGCAATTTTACAATGCCTCGAAATATAGATTGCTGGGCTTGACACCTAGTTAACATTTGTTTAACTCCTGACGAAACGGTCGCGGTATCGTTTTAAGCTTCTACGCTTCGTTACGACTTACGAAAACTGTTCTTCACAAATATGACACATCAGATTTCCATTTATATCTGAGAATGCAAATTCATTTTACCACTTAGAGTTACAAACTCAGTTCTCGCCGTTTAATTTCCCATTCCTTGTTCCCGTTTCTGTTCAAAGCATTAGCGGTGAGTGAAACACTCTTAAAAATGTACTTATACGTAGCGGGATTCTTGTGAACCGTAGTCCAACCGAACACAGATTCAAAACAATAACAATCTAAACTCGAGCATATAACATGAAACCAGAACACATCAAAAATGAGTAATCAAACGAAATAGAGACGGTGCTATAAGAGAGCTAAGCAGCTCAATTAATGTGCAACAATACCGTGTCAGTAATAATTGCGTTCATAATGAAAGACGTCGCGGGCCGCAAAATTAACGTCTGAGGGCCGCATGCGGCCCGCGGGCCGCGGGTTGAGACCCCTGCTATAGAGCTTGCTTTATGTTGCATATCATCAAAATCGTGTAGCTGCAGTTGTAATACGGTGGCCCCTCGACAAAATGACTGGTGCAAATGTTTTTCCCAATTCCATCTATTATTAGAGTTCACGCCATGTTTAGAGAGCTCTAGATATGTACATAAATACGTTATCCATATACATAGGCATATGCTGCGTAGCCCACAATGTGAGAAGTATCGAACAGTCTGAAATAACGAGCGTATGGTACTTACGGCGTTGCAATATAATTGGGCATAACGTAGGATTACCATATTTTGGGATCGGGAAAGGAGGACACCTTTTCAAAATTTTCAAACTCAGAATTCCGGTGAAAACTCTTGAAAAAATGGTGAAGTTTTCCAACTTCTTGGTCGGTTGACTAAAAAAAGAAGTTCATCTTCCCGGCTCAGCTCCCGAAATACCCGCTGGAGCTATACTTCGGGGCTAATTTACGGTATCTCAGTCCAATTTGACAGTAAATTCGGTCAAAATTCTCAAAAAAGAGGACAAAATTCTCAAAAAAGAGGAGAAAATCTCATAAAGGAGGACATCTGGGCGTCCTCGGAGGACATTTTCAAAAACCTGAAAAAGGTGGACAAATCCTCCTAAAGGACGTATGGTAACCAAAAACCATAGGCCTACATAACGAATTCATTGAAGCATGGCCATACCAACATCACGACAACCTTTGACGAGTCAAATGTTATTTACACCATTCTAATTTAGAGCATGGAATGAATAGTGTCTGCAAACATGTCGACATTGCCAGACACGCATATGGATTATGGTGGAGCATGGACCGGAGGCCGGAGCCGGTGCAGTGCTTTATCTGATACGGCTGGAGTCGGATCGAGGCCGGATCAGTACTTTTTACTGGGAATAGGGCAGCTTTACCCTCTTCCGCCATCGAATCAAAGTTAAAGTGAAACGTTCATGGAAATAAACCACATGATAAGTCCAAGTTGGCAAAATTACTTTAGATAAAGGTTGGGCTTGATCTTTCGGTTTTTACGTTCCTGTTTGCGTTGTTTCAATCAATATTCAATACCATACTGTGAGTGGATATTTAGTATCGTAGTTTCTCGAACCGGATCACAGTCATTTCTAAAATCCTGCCTAGGAATCGGACGGGAGTCGGACCAGAGAGTCTGCCTATCCGCTCCGTACTAATATGGATATGAGAAAATGGTCTTCGTAACTGATCACAACAGACCACAAATAATTTTGGGATTACAGCTCAATTCGTTTCGGTTAAAGCGACTTCCAATTCTGCCCACAAATATGTTTGACAGGACCTCTTTGAAGTTCTCGCAGGCCTCATAAAATTCCACGTCTAAATTAGAAAATAAACTATATTTAGTCTCTAGTTTGATATATTTGCGTCAATTATAGTTTTACGTGTGCAAAGAAATGCTGAGGATATATAAACTACAATTTCTACATAATTTACTCGCTATAATGCTCATTTCATGATATAGTTATGAGTGTAGCGATATGCCGATTAACAGCCTTGTTAGAATTTCGGCAATATGCCATGTAAAAAGGCCGTAAGAGAACTAATACCACGACGCCTTCAATGATTACATTGGGCCACCGATGATGTTGATGGCGAGGCAAAATGCTATTTTAAAATATATTCTCATGCACAATTACAATGTCCAAGTTCTGGATCGGGGAATCATGTAGCCTATATCTGTGTTACTGAAATTCGATGGTTTGTGGACGAGCGAAATTATACATTGCAATAAATTCATACCAGGAGCTTATGTCTGTGGAATCGCTTGTTGGCGCACATGAATGATTTCCAGAGGGAGTATTTCCTGTCTCCCTTGATGTGCTCTTTGACATAATACTAACCATGGAAAAAATTTCAATTTCCAATCGGTTGCAATTAAATTGACGCAAATTAGATTCATCATCAAGTTTAACCCAGCAATACTTTGCATCACGTTAGTGAGTTCCACGGAGTTCAGAAGTAATATCGCCGCAGTTGTATCAGTGACCAAGATTGCTGTTGTCAGGATGGTTACTCTATTTAGCAATCGAACATATTTATTATCGGTTGGAATATTTGACTTGCGATTATTTTGCATGTTCTTGATCAATGGACAGATGAATAAAATCAGCATTGGAAACTGAATGGTCCAAGGACATGCCATCATCATCCACGTGAGCCGTCCGGACACCATATGCGATACGGTTCTGTACGATTCCAATATCATGAAGACAGTTACAAAAACGACAACGACTGTCGTGTAAACAATGAAGTATTTACTGATAAATCTTGTAATCTTATTTGAAAGATGAGCCAATGTCTTTTCCCGATAGAACGCTCTTTGCCTTTGCCAAATCACTACATATAAGGTTAGAGTCACAAATCCCCAGACAGCTGAGAGGTAACGTGACACTGGCAACATATAATAGAAAACCAATCGACATTTGGCAGGTATGAGCGTTAACACAAGATGGTAGATATCTGCAGGGCTTTCTCCGGTAGCAACAAAATCTTTGGTATCAGACTGGCTCTGTTTGTTTTCAAACATCTCAATCAAAGTTCTCTGACCTTCGTACAAACTCGTAGATGTACGATTCCAATTGAAAGACGGATACCGGGATATATATTTTCGTTCGTCCATCACGAAAGAGCAATATCGGTTGTATAATATCGCTCTTGCTAGAGCTATCATTTCTGAAACAGCGCAGACAGTGCCGCTAACAGAAAGTATAATGTTTTCAATGCGCCTCCTTGATATCTTGAAATCACAGCAAGGCTTCTCATTTTCACGAATCAGATGCAACCATAGAGCGAAACACGTGTAGACTGCGATACCACACAACACGGATTCACACGCGATCATAGTGTCGGCACGATGGATGAAATCTTCTTGTTTAGCCATGTTTTCTTCAACAAGATTTTATGGAAATCAATTAAGTAAATCTCTGTAAATTGCAAGTTGCGACGGTTACACGCCGTTGCGGTATGATAGAGCAATAACATACCACTTTCTAAAGTGAAGCCTCGCATTTCTGAACTGGCATCTGAAATGGAACAGTTTGAGTCACGCTGATTACTTCCCGGGACGCATCAATACGAATCTAACTCTATGCACCTTCCGCATAGCTTAATTTGCAGCTTTCATGCGAACGAATTAAGACTGTTCTCAAAACTACTTACTTACTTAGGTAGATTTAAAGTCAGTCAATTCTACTTCTACTTCAAGTAGTTTTAGGTGGCTTATGGAAGAAGTACTTCTACTTGTACTTGAGTAGATTTTTTTCGGCGCTACTTCTACTTCTATTTAAGTAGCTTTCTTGACTACTTTGACCACCTCTGGTTCGTGTTAATACGAAAGTATGAAGTAACCGTAAATTTGTACTCAATTACAAGTCCCAGTAGAAGGAGAACTTAAAACCACTTCAAGTGGAAGTAGGAAGTTGAAGGTTCCAAAAGTACTCAAATAATTGCATTCAAAACATACACTTGGTCGAGAGGACATTAGCTTTTGTAAGTTATACTTTCGAGATCGCAAGATAAATTCCGCTACCATCGCTCAAGACTAAAACTACTGCAAATAGGTGGAATCTTTGGATACATACTCAGCTACCGTGATACAGAGGCTATTTCACGCGTTTCTTCAGACAATAATCACTCCTGTGTGAAGTTGTCCGTAAACTACATCCTATTTTTCAAATCCAAAGTGTAAAAGTCAGTTTTGAATACTAAATTGTTCTAGTCAAAGTTGAAGTTGTATAAATACATAACCACAATTGTTTTCGCGCTCCGCGCGATTTACTTCCATTTCATGGTTATTACTCTGTCTATAGTTCGGATTTAAAATTTGAGAATTATCTCATCAACTGTCGATACCTTCCAAATTATCCGTCGGGTTTGCCAGCATTCTGGTTTCCTTTTGTGATATGACGATAAGGGGGGCGCGAAATTTTTCACTATCATAAAGGGAGGCGTGTCTAAAAATGTTTGATAACCACTGATATAGAATATGGGCCTGGTATTTACGACCGTTTATGCCCACTTTTGAATAAAGAAAAATTTCCCAGTAATCAAACGCTGGGCAGCCATGGCGTTGCTGAAGCGTGTTCCGACCCCGGGGCTAGCATCATTCGTCAAATGATAATCACGCCATATTGAAATAGTTTGTATATCGCGCTAACCCCGCCACAAATGTATGTTTCTCTTAGGATTTTGTTTCATTGCATTCGTGATACTTGACAATTGTAATGTCTTTGTCCCTCCAAGAGACATCGTCACCATCAAATATGCCAGAGAATGCCGATCTTTACAGTTGATGTTGATGTTTTATACAGCTTTTGAACTAGTTGAAGTAGAGCGCTTTTCATTTCCATAAGCTTGTCCATATGCCCTATTTTTTATATGTTTTTGCAGTTTTTTTTTACAAGATTCCAAACACATTCGCGACTCACCTTAGCATTTGTCGGATACACAGTTTGGGAATCATTACATATGAACTGTTGGTTCATACGAAAGGCAAATACACCAACATAGATGCTTGTATAACAGCTCCATTCTACAACCATGCCGATCTGCTGCTGACACCGATACTATACCGCAGACCGATGAAAATAAAACGCGTTACTCATACATATTCCGCATAGAAAATCTGCCATTTGTACTCTGTTCTGGCAGTGCTTTTCCTGTCATGCTACGGATCCACAAAAAGAAAAAAGGCATTTAAAATCGATATATGGTTTACCGCCTGACACCACCATCTTTGCTAGTGGTATTCGATGCTGGGTGCGGTTCTAGTTATACGCATCATATCAACATCGCGGACTTGCGCTTAACGCGGAAGGAAATCCTCTATAGCCACGCTTTGGCTTATAATTAACCCGGCGCTCAAGACTTGCAGACAATGTTCCCTCTGAGCTCTGAGCGCGCCCACGAAGATGAAGCGACAGTCTATAAGCAAAATATGGATGAAGGGAGGATTACCCTGGTCGACATTTTTCAACTTTTTTTTTGTTTTTTAGAACGAATAATTGAATTTACATAATTTGACGATGCTGAGTCAGAACTTGCCGTCAGAAGTCACTGAACACGTCACAATTTTCTGCAAAAATCGAATAAAAATTCCGCTCAAAAACGGCTGTATTAAGGGTGCTTATGTCCGTTTATGTCCGTATACCATACGAAACACATCCTACAATGCGCTCAACTTACTTTATTGGATTTGAGGTGTTGTTATCTTAAACTAAACCCTCTAAATAATCAGGATCCATAGTAGGCCTATTTCCAAGAAATTTAGATGCAACTTCAATGAAAGAAAGTCATTAATTTTTTCCAAATCCGCTTTCCTAATAAGAAATAGGGGGTTTTGGTGAGTGTTCTGATTTGAGGTCCTTCAAACACACTCTCTACTGTATAAACTCAAGTTAGCAAACCTTTGGTGAATGTATTTAGACCATGCACCTCTTTGATCAGCGCTTTTGAAAACTTTTTCATTAGATCCAGCTTATCATATAATGGTGGGAATACAACATTAGATCTGTCTATAAGAACAGGCTCTGAAACATGTTAAAGCCTTTTATATATGATTCTTCCTTATCGACCGCATACGTTTAATTCAGTGATATCTACTGTCCCATTCACATATAAAACAAGGATACCTTGTAGTTCTAGACAGTTGAACCAGTAGCATATTTATGAGTTCAAAATCAACGGAAACTTCACACGCTTGAGTAGTTTGAGTGCTATATTCCAAACTTGAAATCAAAGGTTCATAATCTCGTAAGACCCTTTGATGCCAGTTGTACCAGCTACAGGGATAGAAGCACATTGATTTATTTGTATTGTGCGACGAAACAGCTTTTAGGCTTGGTGCATAGATAAAGAGGCACAATTCACAGTTCCCAATGTCTCTACGAGACATCGACGAAATAGACTAAAGTGGGTTCGGAGGCAAAGAAGCGTGTGTATTCACTCTCGCGATACATATACCGAGCAACAGTGGTATCAGTGCCAAGTAAATGTTTGGCTTTTAATCCGGAGCCTATAATAAGAGCAGATTAATTTGGCAAATTCAAATTTATGACAAAATTATTTAGTTCAGCTTGATTCAACTTTATATAGCTGCTGATCACCATCACACTGATGCTGAGAACATTCTTCAGGCAAAGACTCTTCACCGAGAGAATCATCTTAAACTGTTGCTAAAACTTTTGAAGGCAATGGAATTGTGATATCCGGCCCATGAGGAATCAGTCGTATTGCGCAAGTCAATTTGGATATTGAATTTTATGCTGATTTTTGACATTGAACAGAAAAAACATGAGCAAAAATAACAATCTTTTCCATGTCCCCGTGGCTCTCTTCAAACCATTAGCAAATCAAATGCTAAAGATTTTTGTATTTTAATGCTTCACAGCCTTAATGTCGCTTCATTTTTCATTCAGTGTGCTTTGAATTCCTCTTCTTTACATCACCTAGGGCCAAGTGGGGAAGCGAGTGGCGCAGTTGGTTAAACACTGTAGTCACGACATCGATGGTTGATGGTTCGAGTCTCGGCTCTGCCATGTTTCTATGTGTCGGAGGTTTATCTGGGCTCCTCATCGCCGATCCCGCTGTAATACAGCGCATTGAAAAAGCCCAGACAAAGAGAGAGCCGAACTCACGAAAGGAGGCAGCAAATGAGCAGAAAAAGGACTCAAGTCCATGAAGACATGACATTATGCGTTTATGAAATTTACTGTGTGGGCGCAAATAACCCCGAGTTGAAAAGCGCCAATTATATATGAGTTAATAAACAACAACAACAACAACAACCTAGGGCCAAGTGGGTGTCTGAGTTTAAAGACTACTCCAAGTCGTTACAACTTTTCATTGTATCGCAGTCTTGTGATGTTTTGAAAGGAAGGAAATATTAATAAATTGATACTGATATCAAAAACTAGTCCTAGAATACTTACTTTTTTACATACTTATAAAAAGTTACGTTCACTTCTACTTGATTAGAAATTGACGCCGTTACTTCTACTTCTACTTGAGTACCTATAGAAAGTACTTTGACCACCTCTGATGACGTCACCATGGTTATAGCAATGACCCAACAGCAAGTAATACGTCACAGAACAGACTGTTTTTAGCACGAAAATGCAAATTTTTAAATCACAGATTATAAAAAATCTTGACGTGATGGGAATAAAGCGACTTCATATTCGTAATCAGCGTACGAAAATTGACTTATAAGACATCATTTTGGCCAAAAAACAAAACAAAAATCATGTCGACCAGTGTTATCAGTGGGTAATATTTGCATTTTGTTGGTAGTTCGGTGAGTAGAATTGTGAGGAGAATTGTCAGTGGTTCATTTTTGCATTTTGTCAGTAGTTCTGTGAGTAGGTTATGTATGACGTTGATAAACTGTCGAAGAATCCGTAATATATCGCCGGCGTGGTTCATACTTCATAGTAGTCAGCGTTGCTATACTCAAGCACAAACAGAAGTGGGCTAATGCCGTAAATTTCTACTCAATTGCAAGTAGAACCAGCGATTTCCAATACATGTTGTTATCTCTTTACCTTATCTTGATATTGTGACGATTCGTGTTTTAGGGTGTCAGTTTGCAATTCAACTGTTATCCTTTTGTTTTTTGTTTTTGTTTTCCTGTCTCGTTTTTCCAATCAACAATTCTAATTGTCCGTTTTTATTTCATTTGATTGTCAAAGTACTGTTTTACGTGTCTCTTCGCTTGCGCTATCCATTGTCGTCGTGAACCTTTTCGCACTCCTTATTGCAGCAGATCGACGGACTTTCTATGCCTAAATTACAATGGTAGCTAATCAAATATTTTGGGTTGCGCTGTATCAGTAACTTGACCTAACGCGTCCTTTGCTGTCCTGGTAATGAATTCTCAATCCACAGATACACTCACTGCAGTTTATTTAAATACGTCATCATCGTAGGTAGCATAAAATAGTCTCATATCTTAAAACCCTGGAAACCAGTTTATATGCTCAGGGTTCATCTTGCAATAATGAGAGAATATCGAAGCACCAAGTAAAGATTACCGTGACATGGTGTTTTAGGCTAATCACGTGGTAATTGTTACTAACAAAGTTTATTTTCTTCGTATATTAGAGACGTTGCGTTGAGGAGACCAGGGGTCAGCTGCACTATTCTTCGAGCATCAGAGCAGCCTTGGACAACTGGATAATTTACTGCTTTCCCAAATTAGACTAAGAATCAGAATCATAGCTACACCTCGCCGAGCGAGATAGTGTAATGGTTATGCGTCCGGCTTCTCGAGCGGTAGGTCGTGGGTTCGATCTTCGATCCCCGGCCGGGTCATACCAAAGACTCGAAAAATGGTATCCGCAGCTATCCTGCTAGGCGCTCAGCAATCACGGATAGCATGGAGGAGAAAAAAAACGGGGGCGCAGACTAGATGACCTCATGGGGCCGTATCGCAACTCCGTCGCCAAAGCATCTCGATGGTGCAGGCGAGAAAGAATATCATATCTCTCTCTCTCTCTCTCCCTTCGTCACCTTGTTCCCAAATTAGACTCAAATTTGAATTATATCCACACGGTTTCTTCGGAATTAGATTAGAATCAGAATTATTCGCGAACACTTGGACATTGAAGAAAGTTCAGTTCATATAAAATCATAGTTCATCCTCATGAGAATGAAAACAGCAAATGACTGTACAGCAAGCTCGACACGTTTCGCACTGTATAGCCCAGCTCTCCTGTAGGCCTATAGCATTAACAGGAAAAAACAGAAATTAGATCAGAATTAAAATTAGAGAAAAGAATAACATCACAAATTACATTACAGTTTGATAACCGGCATTTCGACCTTTCTCATTAGTCAGCTAAAATTATCTATAGCTGTCCAAGTCTGCGTCGGAGGAGCAATCAAAATGGCGAATCTTGCATAAGCATTAGGGCTCTTCAAAAATAACTTTTTTTCAAAAATCGTACTGGCTACTTGATAAAATTGTTAGGTTGCCTAATTTAAGCCTACACACCAAATTTGCTGCAATTCCAACCAGTAGCCGCATTGCTACAGGAGAAGAAAGTTTCTATTTATTATATAAAAATAGATAACAAAAAATTGAAAATTTTCCGTTCACCCCATTAAAGTGTGGGGTTGTCTCTAGAAACGATGTTCACCAAATTTGGTTCAATTCCAAACAGTGGAAGCGGAGTCATTGCCGTCGAAAAATTTGGATTTGAATAAAATAGTATTTACAGTGGCCCCCACTATAATGAATAATTAAAAAATTGGTCACCGTAAATACTATTTTATTCAAATCCCAAATTTTCGACGGCAATAACCGAGATGGTGTCGCTGATCGCATAAGAAATTCGGTCGGGTGGAGGGCAAAGAGTATATCAATTTAACACAAGAATCTATACTGCACAAGGTACATTGAAACTATTGGAAGATCAATTAGGATACTTGGGACACGCGCTGATCAGAAATATTTAGGGTTGGGATTGCGGCATCAATTTAGATATGCCATTTCGGGATTTTTCGGGATTTGCAAAATATAACAATCTGCAAGCTACACAAATCTTATTTATTAAGTCAGTCGAGTAAAGTCATTTTCCATTCAACACCGAGTCAAGTCCTAGCCCAAGTCAGCTGGTAGAGGCTCGAGTCAGAGTCAGGGCGTTTTGACTGAGTCCGAGTCCAAGTCAATATGGTCACTGTGCGGTTTTCAGTTCAATCCGGTTCAACCCTCTCTTTTCAACTCTGTTCGAGTGATATAGAATGGCTCGCATTCAAAATATAGTGATTTTCCTCAGTCTTACCAGTTTCTGGCCATATTTTTCAAGTATCAGGCCTGATAGACGAAATACCAATAATGTGGTAACTCTACTATTCTTCGAAGTTACAATGAAATATCTGTCTTGGCGGTCCTAGTCTCGAGTCATATGACTTGGTTCGAGTCATGCGCAATGACTTGAGTACAAGTTGAGTCAATAAAGAAATTGACTCAAGTCGAGTCGAGTCATTTTACGTATTTGAAAAATTGACTCGATTCAAGTCGAGTCACCAAAAAATCGTGACTCGAGTCGGACTACATAATATAATCTACTATCATGCAGATTGGTACGGTGTCATAGTGCAATAGATTGGGGGATAATGTATCTTTCTGTGTTACTGAAAGTCAATGGTTTGTGGATGAGCGGAATTCCGTTAGAATCGGGAGATTGTATTACAGGAATCGCTTGTTAGCGCACATGAATGGCTTGCAGAGGGAATATTTCTGGTCTTCCTAAATGGGCTCTTTGACACAAGAACACCCAGGGAATAAATTTTAATTTCCAGTCGTTTGCAATTAAATTGACGCAAATTAGGTTGATCATCAAGTTTAAAGCAACAATACTTGTAAGTGGGTAACCAAGTCCAGTGAACATCCAAAGTAATATCGCTACGGCTGTGTCCGTCACCAAGGTTACTGTTGTCAGAACAGTCACTCTTTTTAGTAATCGAACATATTTATGGCAGGTTGGAAGACTTGACTTGCGATTATATTGCATGTTCTTAATCAATGGATAGTTGAATATAATCAGGAGTGGAAATTGGATGGTCCACGGATGTGCCATCAACATCCAAGTGAGGCGTCCGGTCACTAAATCCGATAAGATTCCGTACGATTCCGATTCTATTAACATAAAGGCAGCTAAAAAAATGATAACGGCTGCCATATAAAAGATGAAATATTTGCTGGTGAATCTTGTTATCTTATTTGAAAGATGAGCGAGCGTCTTTTCCAAATAGAACGATCGTTGCCTTTGCCAAATCACTCCGTATATGGCTAGACGCACAATTCCCCAGACAGATATCAAGTAAATAGATACTGACGACAGAAAATTGAAAATATATCGACATTTGTCAGGAAATAAAGAGTCCATGTATTTCACGTGCTCTTTAGTTAATCCTCCACCAGCAATAAAATCGTAAAACTCAGACTCGTTCGGATTGCTTTCAAGAAACTTAATCAGAGCTCTTTTAGCCTCGAACGACATTTTATTTGTACTGTTCAAATTCCGAATAATAGAATCACTGATGTCCTTCCATTCGTCCACCCCGAGAGTGCAATACTGTTTAATTAATATCCCACTTGCTATATCCAGCATTAATAGAACAGCGACGAAAGTGCAGCTAACAGCCAGCAGAATGTTTTCAATCCTCTTTCTTGTGACCTTACAATCCCAACAAGGCTGCTCGGAATCGCGAATCACATACAACCATAGAACAAAACAGATGTAGACTGCAATACCACACGCCACTGATTCACACGGTAACACAATGTCGACAGCACCAAAGGTTATATCCATTTGCTCTGGCATAATTTCTTCAATCTGCTTATAACAATATAAATAAAGTTGATCTGTCAAAAGTTAAAGGCAATTCGCGTCGTCAAAATTCAAGTTGCAGATAAAGTAGTAATATATCATCAACTTATAACGCCTGATTATAAAACTAAACAAAATGACTATTAACACTGAGATGGATATAGGCTGTATAGTATTCAGAGGTGGTCAAACTAGTGAAGGAAGTTACTCAAGTAGAAGTAGAAATAGTAACGCATAATTTTACTGAAGTACGAGTAGAAGTTCATGGTGCTTTTCGAAAGTTTTGTAAATAAGCTACAAATACGCCCGCGTGGAATGCGAAACTGTAAAATGACATGGTATGCGTATGGCGGATCGGATAAATTATTCCCTAGACTGTGTAACACGAGAAATGGTCCGTTTTGTACATGAGCCATCACGCGCACTGGCGCCCATTGTGACGACTTTGTCCTCGTGGTTTCAGAGGCATTTCCCTTCCAGTCGTTTGCTTATTCATGTGACTCATTGATGGATTTGTAGTTATTTGAGCTAGGAATTAGGGAGAATAGGTTGTAATTTGACATTGTTCTGTTGATTCACTTGATTGCATTGTTATTGTATTTAGATATTAGATTATCCTAGGGAGTTGACTGTTGGTAACCTGTTGCGACTGTACCTTAAATTGGCGTTGGCGTGAACTTAGTTACGGCAGCCCTTAAATTACTTTCCTATCTGTAAACCAGTGGTTTATATTGACAGGGTCTCAAGGGTAGATCGTGATAGGTAGGAAGTGATTACAAGCCAGGTAGGGTTGCAACCGAGTTGGCAAGCTTCTCGACTAGCCAAACTTTACATAGCCAAATATCCAATCCAAATATAACGCACGGGCGTTGACTAGGCAACGACTAAACGTATGTTAAAGACTGCGCAGTGCGCATCATCAGTTACAACCATTGGTGATCATTGTGCATAATTAAAGAAGACCATCGTTCGATGTGCGCCGGCTTTTTACCTAACTACATCGAGCGACGCGACACGATCATCGCTGTTTTACTAATCCATTGCTGTTATCCGGAATCTGTTCATGTTATACGTTGACCAATAAAATGTAGGTCAACTTATTCGTCGACTCTTGTTGCAGACCCTAAAGGGAACGCGACGTTGTCTCGTACTACTGCAGATAGCCAAACGCACACCATGTGCAGACTGTGTAGAGCAGGGATGGGTAAACTTTTCAAATTTTGGGCCGCATTCAACATCTGAATCCCTCAGCGGGCCGCATTGTAGTATGATCAGCATTATAAGCCACGACGCAAGCTTTTATTTGATTATATAGTAACCATATAGTAACCGAAGACATCGAGACAATACACAAACAATTTAAACATTGATTTCATGAACGCGCATTAGGGCGGTTCAAAAATAACCTTTTTTCCTGAATCTTGCTGGTTACTTGATTAAATCGTTAGGTTGCCTCAAAAAACGACGCACACCAAATTTGAATTCATTCCAACCAATATTCGCGGATTTCGTAGAGTTTGAAAATTTTTAATTTGCCTAAAAATGCAAAAAAAAAAAAAATTTCAAATTTTTATGCCAACCCCATGAAATTGTTGCGCTGTCTTCAAAAACGATGCAAAACAAATTTGACTCAATTCGAAGCCGTAGAAGTGGAGTTATTTCAGTTTTTCTTTGATAATTCTGGGATTATCCTTGATTGAGGGATCATCCCAGAATTATCATCAAAAAACTTGAATAACTCCGCTTCTGCAGCTTGGAATTGAGTCAAATTTGTTTTCCATCGTTTTTGAAGACAGCGCAACAATTTCATATGGATCGAGGGAAAATTGGAAAAAAAATTTTTTTTTGCATTTTTAGGCAAATTAAAAATTTTCAAACTCTACGAAATCCGCGAATATTGGTTGGAATGAATTCAAATTTGGTGTGCGTCGTTTTTTGAGGCAACCTAACGATTTAATCAAGTAACCAGCAAGATTTAGGAAAAAAGGTTATTTTTGAACCGCCCTAACGCGCATGCGTCAGAAACATTAACGAGATTTTATAAGCTGGCCATCCTCAAGCGATTCATCAAAATTAGGTGCGAAAGGAGGTCGTGCTGATTCTCAATAATGAATGGAAATTTGAATATGCGAGCAGTGATCGGCTCATAGATATGTGCTGATTCTGCGTTTGGTCATCTTCATAACGCACAATGCTGACAGCGTCATAACCAGCATATCACCTTTAAATACGTTTCAGTAAAGGCTTAAGCCAGGGGTCGGCAACCTTTTGCTAGTCGCGGGCCAAATTTCGGGTGTACAACTTCTTGGCGGGCCGGAATTTTTCTTAGTACTATATTTTATGCTCACTTCGGTATATTATCCTACATTGCTGCAATCTCAATCATATCAATCAGAAGACACATGTATTTACACCTCAACAACACAGAATAAATGTGACAACTGACGCAGCTTGCTTTGTGAAAGGTTTTCAACTTCTGGTAACAAGTCAGATGAAACAAGAATCAGACCCTATTCAAAATGGACGTCCGAAATACGTGATCTTAGCTTGCTCTTCGTGAATTTCATTGTTCAAAACTATTGTTTACATGCGTACGTGGATGCTTCCAAAAATCGATGCAATTTCTTTTGCATTGTTGGTCAAGCTAGGATAAAGGCCAATTCAAGAACGTACTCTTTGTCAAAGTCATGCAGCGATATGCTCTTTGTATGAGATTTGTCATTCAATTCAACTGCATCGCATTTCAGGAAGGCCCATTTGAAATTTTCAGGCAATGTTATTGGCGTCCACATTAAACGGAGTACTGAACAGTCAGAATTCATTTTGTAGAAGGAATGTGGGAAAAGCGGGTGAATATTCAGTAGTTAAATTTCGTATCACAGTCACAAATGTAGTGTTGGTACTAGGTTTTCTCTCCTCCAGTATAGGAAAGTGAGCATAATTTTCTTTGTACTGTTGACATTTCCAGAGTCACAGATTTGTTTTGAATGCGCCTCAACATCTCATGTATTTAGTAGTTTTCCCCCTGAAGTTGCAAATTCAATTTGTTCAGATGTGACGTTAAATGTACCAGGAAAGCAAGATGTCGAGATACCCATTTTCGATTACAAGATTATGAGTCGGCGATATTTGTGTTTTCGGGGAAAGTTGCTATTTCATTTCTCAGTTCATACACTCGTGTAATAGTACTGTAGAATTTGGTCTAAAAATGGGTCAACCTAGAAAAAATTCTTATAAAGACGTATGATACACCGTTGGAAAGGTAATTTTATCAGCTTTTCAATGATAGGTTTTGTCATTTTTTTCACTTTGGGGAAAAAAAGTTATGACCAAAAACGTGCGAAGGGGTAGAAATTGAAATTAGGGAAAAAATTGACATAAACATATGAACAGAAGGCTAGAAACTAATGATTTATCAACAGAAGAGCAGGATATAGATGCAGAAGCTATAAATGAAAATGACAGTAGAATGACATATCTGTTTCAGGGAGAAAGAGTGAGCAACATGGGGTGGGGGGGACGTTGGGGGAGGGGGGCACCAGTAGAGCTGTCGTTGTTCGTTATAACTTCATTGTGGTAATTCTTATAAAGACGTATGATATACCGTTGGAAAGGTAATTTTATCAGCTTTTCAATGATAGGTTTTGTCATTTTTTTTACGTTGAGGGAAAAAAGTTATGACCAAAAACGTGCGAAGGGGTAGAAATTGAAATTAGGGAAAAAATTGACATAAACATGAACAAAAGGCTAGAAAGTAATGAATTATCAACAGAAGAGCAGGATATAGATGCAGAAGCTATCAATGAAAATGACAGTAGAATGATATATCTGTTTCAGGGAGAAAGAGTTAGCAAGGCGGGGGGAGGGGGGGCGTTGGGGAGGGGGGCCCAGTTGAGCTGTCGTTGTTCGTAATAACTTCATTATGTTCTTGTTTACTTACTATGGTTTGTTCCATTTACCCTGCTTGTTTTTTTAAATAGTGCTTAGTCAAAAAGAAACAGCAATTTGTGTTAAGTGTAGAAAAGGCTATCGGACCGGGGATTCAATGTGTCATGTTGGAGCTTATTTCTGCGAGAGTCATAGTACTACACATCCTTTAGACTAGGGTTGCATTTAAAACAAAAATCAATTAAAAACAAACATGTTTAAAACAAGGCCCTAATTTAAAACATGTTTTTTATTGTTTTTTGTTTTTGTTTTTAAGCCACGACGTCACGAATATTCAATTGTGACGTCATAATGGATTGAAATTGACCATTGAAAATATAGTTTAAATATAGCCCCTTTGACAAAATATATGTACTGCAACTGTTGAACCGACTATTTTGAGGGTTCCAACCATCCCATAACGATATGCGTCGGCTAAATTGGGTGGTAATTGTCCGTGTGTTCATACAAGATGTTTTTGGTACGTATTTACACAATTATGGTATAATTTTACAACTTGAAAAAATACAATTTTGTTTTTTTTTCTTAAGGCTTTTGTTTAAAATATGTTTTAACAAAGTATTTTAAAACACCGTTTGTTTTAAATGCAACCCTACTTTGCACACTATAATTGGTCATGCTTTGAAACGGGATTGTGAAACGCTGATCGCAACATATCAGAAAATTAGGAAAATGGCCATATCCACACAACATGCCGTAATTTATTGAGAAACCATGCGAGATCCAAGAAACGTTTGTGGTGGCTTTATCGAGAATTGGTATTTCTTAACTGGCAAATAATTTTTCTCTGAGAAATGTTATTTGACCTGTGGGGTTCAGATTGCCACGGTCAAGGTTTTCTCGCAGGCGACCTATTGGCACACTTTTCGGAGAACCATATTGGCAAATACTTCGTATGTTTTCGTGCATCGCGGCGTGGTAATGGTCGATGCCGAAATGCCTATTTTTATTTTCTATAAATCATGCTTTTTTCGTGGGGGAAGGGTACTCAATATTCAAAAATTTGGCAACACGAAATCGCGTCCAGCGCAAAAAAAATTGAAATGAGTTGCCTAAATTGTCAATAAGTGATGTAGGCCTATAAATAATTTATGTTCATTCACCGACATAATTTCGGGCCCTTTTCGAGCTTGGGACCCCCAATTGGACGATTTGGGGTGTGGCAGTTACGGTCCTGGTTAGAGGTCAAAGTTCGGTCGCTGTTTTCTAGTTGTGATTTTACTATTGGAAATATTTTGCGCCTCAATCCCATATATACATTAATTGCATGTGGTATATTAGGGTTAAATCAAGGTTGTTATATCAGCCATCGGAGAAGGGTTCACACCATGTGCTTCGAATCAGATGTACGCAATCCGAATTCCCATCTGTGATTGGCAATACGGGAAATTATTTGTATTGGGTTTTGTTTTAGTGCTCTGTGTGACTATAGTAAATCAGCTGGGAATGTCATGGAGATATCTGCCCACCTTGGATTTGGTACTGCACCCAGTAATTAATTTTAACACGAGTGTATTCCAAACAAAGGTCCGCTCCGCAACGATGTTGGCTGTATATGATTTCATAAATGTAGTAGCCTTAACAGCCCCTAAAGCACGGTAACTGAATATATTTTCGAATATTCTACCAATGGGTATTGTGTCATTATAAACATTTTGCGTTAGCCGACAAGATACATGTTGCGATTTCGTATGTAGCCACCTCCGACTAAATTTCGAAAGTATGCGACCACCCTCCCCCCGACCAAATATACTTAGTTATTACTGCCACATGAAGTAGTTTTCACATGTCTTAGAAATTACTACTTATACTGTTAATTGAGTAGAAAATATAGGAAGTTACTTGAGTAGCAACGCCAATCACTTCTACAAAATCTAGTTCGGTGGTTCTCAACCGAGGGTCGGGGTCCGCGAAGCCTCTAAACTTACAAAATAGTTGATTAACTAATTTATAATTTTCAAATTAGGAAAATCACGTGGCAGTTTTGCTTCATTACAGTTGAACTCACATCAACAGGATGGCCGCCTGAGATGGAATATCCTGCTGTGTGGACTCATTTTAGTTGCTAAATTGCCAATAGCCCACTGATACAAATATTTGGCTGTATAGAGATGTATTGTTGTGCATTGCCTAAAAAATAAATGGTTGGATTAGTAAAGTCAATCACGCAGACTTCAAAATGTTCGCAAAAATCCGTTTTCTTCTGTGATATAGGCCTATATATAACCATTTTCCCTAATAACTTCAAGATGAGCTGCTAGATATAAATTAACAGGCTTGAAGTTATATGTTCAATAAAAAAATTGTTTGTCAATTTTGGCGTCATCATTGTTGCGACCATACCCAAATGTGTCACCGGTAGCGTTGTGCCTTATTATTACATTCGCCACCATCTTTCTTTGTCTAAATGGATTTTCAGCACTCGTTGATATCAAATCGAAGGCGCAGAAAAGACACGACCACGTATTTCAAAAAATGCAGTGGCAGCTTTGAAATAATAAAAGTCAACCCAATTTCTACATAAATAGAATGCTGGGGGTCCGTGATGGTCCAAAAAGGGTCTGCGAATACAAAAAGGTTGAGAACCACTGCTCAAGTTCATAATAAATATTACGGCAAATCAGAAACCGCCAAAAATGGTAAGATTTTTGTAAATAGAACTGGCGCTTAATATTGCAAAACACAAACAAAAAGCCTCGACACCCTTTTAAAACATCTCTGCCTCTGTTCCAGTATGGAATTTGGTGTGGTTTTTTGAATTTGTTGACCATTGTAATTTTATGGATCGAAAAGAACTTCTGATTGAACGATGATAGATAATCACTGTATTTAAGTTCACCGAAAACTCACTCATTGTGTATTACAACAACCCAGGTTTCATGATAGATGATTTCAATAACAATATTTGATCTGTTGCTATTGTACGCTAACCCTGATGTCACTAACGAAAGCTGAAATTTGAATAATTTATGAAAATGACAAAATTTAATACGGAAAAAATCTGACGTGATGGAGACATTATTATAGCACAGAATCGAATTCAGCAACCATAAATTAGCCTAAAATCAATCATGAAAATTTTTGACGCAATTTTTTTTCGAAATTTGTAAACCAGTGTTATCTCCGTCTCGGTCAACTTTCGCCCCCTTAACGTATGATAAATACCCCCTATCAAAGTTATGTTTCTTTTTTTGCTGTTCGAGAGTTAGTATGCTTTGCTGAGAGTCATATTTCAATTCATGGTGTTGTATTCTCTTGACGAAGGTATCATATTTTAGCTTATAATTGTATATAAATATTAGGCAAAATAGTGTTTTACCCCCTAGCACGTTTACCCCCATAACTTTTTTTCCCCAAGGTAAAAAAAATGACAAAACCCATCATTGAAAAGCTGATAAAATTATCTTTCCAACAGTATATAATACGTCTTTATAAGAATTTTTTCTAGGTTGACCGGAAATTCTACAGGACTATAAGTATAACAGCTCGACTTAATGCGCGAACATGACAGATATAGGCCTACATGACATCGCTAAATTGATTCTCTGCTTGTAGTAATATCTGGCGTAACTGATTCAGTTAATGAGACAAAAATCATATTAACAGTTTTCATCATTGTGGTCAAAACACTATTCAGGTTTGTTGTCTTGGCACACAATGCCTTCAGGAAAATTGAACTATAGATAGGCTAACTAACATACGGAGGCTAGTTATCTATAATTGAACAGTTTGAGATTCTGTCATTGCGTCTGAGATGTTCCAAGCGTTTTTGAAGCAAATGAAGGACACCTTTATTGTCACACCCCATTAGAGTGGTAAACCCTTTAAAAAGTATGGAACACCTTCGGTTGCGAGATACACCCGATTGATAAGCACTGATCCAGTCTAGTCTATCTCCATCTCCTACTTGAACCACCTTCGTTTTATGGCGTAACAATAGATTAATACGATGTAGGCTACTATTATATCGTAGCAATTCCGCATTTTTTTCATGCAGTGTTGCACTGCAGATTGAAACTCATTATGAAACGCCGGGCCGTATTCTTGTGATAACTAATTATTATGTCGCGGGCCGGACGATTTCGCTTGGCGGGCCGGATCCGGCCCGCGGGCCGTAGGTTGCCGACCCTTGGCTTAAGCTATTGTACTAAACTTGCCTTTTTCACGTTCTTTTGCGAGGACGACACACACGACGTAAATTACTTTGGTGTCAAACATTTGATTAATTCAGTTGATTTATTTTGCACCTCATAATTTGTTAAATGGTGCCTCTAATTTGGATAGTCGGAATCAAATGTTGTTTCAAATTACAGCAACAAAACTTTTCGCTTTTTGTATTGATTTGAACATCTCATTATGAATAAGTTGAGACCGAAGTTATGAATGATTTGCACCTATAACTGCGCATAGAGGACGATTCTTTTACACACTCATGAGACGTTTTTTTTTCAAGTACAGCACTGAAAGTTGGAGTTCTAATCTAAAGTCACAATTGTGATCCAAACTAAGTCATTTCCGTTTTGATTTTCTCAGATGTTTCGCAACCGAAACATTTCAATACACTTTGGACAACAATAAAATATTTTATCAATATTTTTATTACGTTTCACGATGCCTTCGCGTGCCGCAGGAAATGTTGTCACGAGCCGCATACGGTGTGAGAGCTGCTGCGTTCAGGATTCCACATACCATGCAGGAGATATATGTTTTAACATCATAAGCATTCTACGGCATCATGTGATACAAATGAGAAGTTTTGCTATAGAAAAGTGATATATTACTTATTTTCGTCCCAGAGCCCCTGTTCAAAAAACGTGGTGCTATGGCGTCCGTACTCCTATTATAAGGCCTGTAGTAAATAAGATGAGTGTAGCGATACGGATAAGATGTAATTATGCGCTTTGCGCCCTTAAGAAGGAAACTGTAAATATGCGGTGTATCGTATAATTCTGACCGTTTCACTGAGCTCTATTTACTGTGCCGCCAGAAAAAAATGCACATGAGCCAAGCAAACGCTACATAAATTTATTACATTGACCGAGACATTCGTGGAAACATATTGATTACTTCATTTGGCGCGAATCATGACTGCCCTGAATATGGCCATCTTGATCTCTCTCCATGTATCTTACTTTGAGAGAAATTGTAAATAACGAAAAGTAAATAAGTCAAAATATAGTAGAAGTAGCGGAAAATTTGATTTACTTCAGTAGGTACTGGAAGTAATGGAAAACTAATTGAGCACTTCAAAAAAGTAGAAGTATGCTTCGTTACTGGCCACATCTGGTGGTATTATATCCAGACCAAGTTGGACGAGCTGGGACGAAAGCGGCTACTACAATAAAGCGCCCCTGAAATACGTAGGTACAGATTTGTCTTTGATGTTTACTCTTGAAAAGTGGAAAACTTGCAGTATAAACAATTTCGTTATGAATTACTACTCTGATGGATATAAACGTCCTCTGTTGCCAATGGTCTGTATTTGGTAAATAGAACGTATTATTGTGAGTGGACACTGGACAGGCACATTTGACTATTAAACAGAAACCAAATGATAAGGAAGAAAAGCCAGACGCAATCTTACAGAGACATATCTCCATAGCGGTTATGGCGTGTCATAGACAGGTCCTCAAATAACCGTGTCAACACGTGGCATATGGGTAATATTATTTATAAAACAGAAATCTATGCAATATTCATATTTAAAGCAGATTTTTCGTTATTTTTCGTTTTGAGTAATGAATTCCCACAGACTACCCTATAAAATTACAATACAGCGGCTCGCGCGAGTGCACGGCATGGAATGCTCGAATGCGGTTCCTGTATCAATGAAATGTTATTGTAACGATAGATACACGTATCTATTTCTTACTACCAATATATTGGCTATTTTCGTCATAAAACACACCAGTATCTACTAGTGTCGCTACCTCCGATTCTCACGTCATATCGAGCCATTGCAGATTCTGACTCGAGTCAAGTGATACCGAATTATACAGTACGAGACGTGATTAAGTCATTGGATTTTTCAAGATGTTTAAAGTACAGATTGCATTGGTATTTATGCTGAAACGAGTAATGAAACCTGGTTTGTAATGACTTGAGACATAACTCGACTCGAGTCGGAATTTTTCGGTTTCTCGACTTTCCTCAATTTATATTGTTCAATCTCTAAACTGACTCGGCTCAACTGAAGTCACTTTAAGTATTCACTTGACTTGACCCGCGATATTGCTATGACTCGACTTAGTAATTAATAACCTTCCTTTCGTGTCTCATATTTTGTTACACTGTTTTAAAGATGCGATAATCTCATCATTGTTGCATGATACGTGAGCATTGAGCAGTTGAGCACTCCGAGCAGTCAATACAGCACGAGTAAGGGCACTCATGGCCATCGTGCTCTGAGTTGTCGTGCAACATGCGACGACGCAATGCAGTTCACAGTTTTAATAATTTGAATCAATGGTTCTTAACCTTTTTCCGCCAGCACCATCTTTCAGGGAATTTCATGGTCTGGCGACCTCATATGAAGAGGGCTGTACTGAAGACGATGGGTGATCGAAGGCGGATTTGCAGATTCGGGCGTGTATTCCGAAGAATCTTCAGGCCCTAATCGTGACGGATGGTGGTTGACTATCGAACGATGCGAATATTGTTTATAATATATGTTTTGGGCAATCAAGTTGTTATTGAAACATTGGGGTACTGTCTTAAATCTACATTACTCAATTTCACATTTACTTCCGATATGGCCATTACAAAAGTGCAAGCATATGCTCATCAGTCCTGGTTAAATAAATAAATGCATACTATATAGCAAATTTCTGAAAACGATACATGCAGTAGAGATTATATAGCAGGGTGGGCAAACTGCGGCTCGCGAGCCGCATGCGACTCTTTCAGCCTTTGATTGCGAGTCTTTATATGACTGCACAATGCACATGAGTTTCGTCATTTTGCTAGAGAGGTTTAACCTAATTATAAATTGATGCATTCTATCGCGTATTAAAAATATACGTATTGATCTCTTGTTGTTTCTTTCCATCTGGTTTACGCAATCAATGATATTGATAAATGATTGTAATCAAGTACAGATAACTCCCGTACGTAGGTTAGTTCTATAATGAACTTGATAATTAATCACGCCTGCGTAAATCCAATCATTTCCAGGCTAACAGTGGTGTATCAGGCTCTTCCATTTGTATTGTAAAGGTTAGCAATAACTGCAGAGTTTGTCCATGAAAAATCCGTCAAGATTACCGAGCTGAAATCTTCCTTGAATTTACATCAGGACTTGAAGGTGCTGCTCTGCACTGCTCGGACGTCATAATAGCAGCCTGGTTTCAAACAACTTGCATCTCAGGTGGAGACGCATCGTATCACCACACAATAACAAAGTCATTCAACTATGGTTACGCGAACGTAAACCTCATGACGTCATGTGACTTCATATTGCTTATTCCAACCCTACATTTCAGTGAAGTGATATATTAATGTACGTGATACCTGGCGACGATTCGGGCCAAATAATGCCAAAATGCTGAAGTACATACTGACCTTTTAAACGTCGCCATATGTCTCAACTGTGGCAATCAAATGATATAAAAATCCTATAAAATCGATATTTTTCGTCGCTTTTCCAACAATTTCGACAAGGACTTGCAAGGGAATGTAAGGTTACGCTTTAACAGTCTAGGTCAGACAACGTATCCGGGGTCTGAGTGTTGTTGTGAGCAGACTGTAAAACGGGTTTCCATAGTTGCTACCGATATTACCCCATTAACAAGTTGTACAGCAGTAGCCAAAACCCCAATCGCGCGGATTTGGTTTGTATAACACAACAAACATATAAAATGGATATGGAGCCCGTAAGCTTGCTAGATGCTTTACATCAGACAACGATAGCAATTTCAGAAATTTTCGAAAATTTATGATAAAATCGGCGAATAAGATCGGGAATTGCAAATATATTGCCATCAACTTCTTGTTGCATAAATTTTCCAAAAATAATCTATAGAAAATACTTTATAATTTATGCTAATTGACGAAATAATTTTGAGCCCCCTTCGAGCTCGCCCCCCCCCCCAATTGGGGGGTTTGGGGTGCGGCAGTTACGGGCCCGCCTACAGGTAGCGTGTTTCGCTCTTGATGTTATGTGATTGCGGGTCAAGCTCACAGCAGAGAGTCACTAAATATTCACAAACGGTGTGCAGAATATTTCGAGCAAACTTTTGTAACAAAGCAAGTAAAATTTTTGAGATTATCAAGGTGCATGCTCGTTTAGCGTTGATTTTTTTGTGCTGCCAGCGCCATGCATCGAGTAGCGCGCAGTTGAAATGCAGTAAATTTCAACCTAAGATGTTATAATTACGTGAAAATTTGATATAGGCCTACTAAAAAGTTTCACCGTGCAGAACCTACCAAGGTTCGTTTGTGAACGTGAACCTCTAAATTTCTGAGGTTCACACACAGAACGCGAACGTGAACCTCACGCTCACACTATCCCTAGTGTCTATTACACAATAATACAGTATACCAGGAGTCGGGAACCTATTGCTCGCGAGCCATATATGGCTCTTTTGGGTATAGGATATGGCTATTTGCCAAATTTTAATTTTTAAACCTAATTTATCGATATTGCAGCAACTCGTTAGTAAATTTCAGCACGGTCAGAATGATTATTCTTGTGACAGTATAAACATGTCTTTGAGACGTCAAGACCGTGAGGTATTCAGGGTGAGGGGCTAGGACCCCCGTTTCAAAATCATCATTTTAGATTATTTCGATTTTACTATACTGCGTCTCACGAATGGATTTCGGTACAGTACTACAGCATTCCTAATAAAAGAACTCAAAGATTTTCAGCCAAACAATACCCGAATTACTTCGGTGATAATCGAGTTGTTAATGATACAATTGTGCGTGTTTTTATTAAGAGTTTGATTCCAGGGCGACAAATTCGCACGGTGATTGAATAATCTCTGGATTCCTGTCGCATAGAGGCAGTTGGTAATGATCCTATAAGTGTGTGAAAACAGCGGAACGGCGGTCGCGCGAATAATCCGAAACGCAGCTGGATGAAAGTCGACAAAGTCAATGGTAATATTCAGGTTACGATTAAACTTGTCGCGGTAGCTCGATCCCGTACAAAAGAATTAACCTCTCAAAGGATTAGGGTTAGAACAAAGTACACTTTTCAGACCATTTCTTATCGAGTCAGGATTGAAATCTGATTCTATGATTTCGTAATTACAACCTTACCAGCGATTGTAGGGTTTTGCAACAAACTAATCACTTATTATTATCTCGCGGCCAATCGTAGGGTGTTCAGTGTTCACACTGTACACAGCTCTCTGCCGACAGACAAATGTCTGAATAACCAAGCCACTAGCGATTCCTATGTCTGTATCGTTATCTTGCTAGCGATCGTAGGGTTTCGTAGCAAACTAATTACGTATAATTATCTCACGACCTGTCGTAGGGTTCTGATACAAACCACCTACCGATTCATTATAACCTTGTCAGCGATCGTAGGGTTTTAGCTCATTATTATCTCGAGGCTGAAAGCCCACCTCATCAGCGATCGATATCTCCGTAGTGTTAGTTCAAACCCGATCGTAGGGGATTAAGCTCACCACCGGCCCCATTATTTGATGAAGTGTTAGTTCACCACCGGGCCCAACTGAAGTACAGCCACCTTGTCAGCGATTAATACTACTACTGACGAACCTACGATCTCTCGTGTAAATAGTAGATTCACGCTTTTACTACTGTCTAAATCTGTGGGAAATCAAAATTTTAATATTCGTGAGCCTCGTAAAATATCATACGGCTCAAACAAGATGTAACTTACAAAATATATATGTAACTCAAGTTTCGCATGGTCAAATAAGTCAACCAGCATGATTAGTACAAGTTTTTACAGAGAATCGACGAACCCCATGTAATGAGTTTGAATTAGTGCTACCCTAACGTCACGGATTTTCAATTGTGACGTAGAAGTTGATTGACATGTGTGGCATAGGCTCTGAACTCTTATTTTCCGTTGTTAAGCGGGATCAATGACGTCACAGAGAGGTGATGTCATACTACGTCAGAATTGACATATGAGCCGACTCGAACGTGTTCAATATCAAAAATCACCTGTCGCTCGTATATGATGACAAAATTACGATACTATCATGCAGGCGCGTTGCCAGTCGGCCGCCGGCTGAATTGATTGAATTTGACTAGTGAGTCCGACTGCCGCCAATCGGGTTGCTCGCAATCTCCGTCAATACGCAACGTATTCGCCAGCGATAAGGGGATATAGGGATATCTAGTAGTTCTAGATATTCCTGGTATTCGCCAACACGCGCGCCGAAAATCACAAGATTTCAATCACTCCGTCTTGAGAACAAACGAATACGCATCTTGGGCGACGGATAATAAACTGATTTTACAGGAATTATTTTCTCAAATGCGAAATCTGTTCAATAGTGACACTAATTTCAGAGGAGTCAGAACTTTCGATATCAAGAGTCTAATTCTGCTTACTGCTACGCTTCAGTTACGCACCCATGCGCCCCGATAAGCGTTGCCTTTTCTTTTTTGAAATTATGTCACACACGCAATAACTACACGTCGTTGGGGATATTTTGGGTTCACGTGGTGTGTAGCGTGTACTCTCAAGTCAGTTTACACGTCAACCGTTACAGCCCTAATTATACTCTTCTACTCATATATGTTGTTCGTTCAGATGCCCAGGATTTATTTGTTGGACGTGGATTGCTTACGACATTCGTAGATTTGTTCACAGTTCACAATGTCACCAGCGTTTCAATATACAATACAAACAATACAATACATTGGGTTATAATTTTCATCCGAACAAGCTACACACACAATGTACAACGCGATAAGACACAATGCAATGTAACGCGCTGATAGGGGGATGTCGAACGACATGCGAACGACACGCATCAGTAGCGATCCTTTACTCAAACATCCACCTCGGCCTAGGGTGCCCGATGTCACAGTTCTTATTCGGTGTTGATCTTTTTTGAAGCCGCGGCCCTCTCTATTAGTTCTTTCCGTTTCTTGTGAGTGCTTTCTTTCTTCGGATCTTTTTTTTTTTTGGGGCATTTTCGTCGCCGTAAGAACGCGACAGCTTGGGAAGAGGAGCCCAAATGAACCTCCGAAACAGTTCACTCTTCGGGCTTTTAGCATTTTCACCCTAGTTATGATGCGCCTATCTCCTTAGCCACTACAAAATCACACAATCCTATTAGTTTCGCATTTCCTACAGTGTACGACATTCTGTTAATTATCACATCATATCAAACGTATCATATCAACCGATGCCGTTGTATTTTATTAATTTAACCTTCGATTCACGGATTTTCATTTATTTCATTTTTAAACTACCTCTTAAATGATACGACACCCGTTATATTTCATTACATCGCGCGTACACATTTCACAGTCTTGCAAAAGGCATCAATTACGTACTACACGCCTACTTTACGCGTTGCAATTGAATAATATATATTCATATTGAAATGAACCCGAACTCATTTTGTTGAGACAACCTTGGCTGGTGTATTTTGACACAATTCGACTCTAAGGCACACCGATGTGTCTGCACAGTGTACACTGTACACACACACAGTTACCACATCTACAAGATATCGGTTGACATAGCGCTAGACCAGCGGTTCTCAACCGGGGGTCCGTGAAGCCTCCAAATAGTTGATAAGCTAATTTGTATTTTTTTAATTCGGAAAATCACGAGGCAGTTTCGCTTCATTACTAGTTAAACTCCAGAGCTCACATCAACAGAATGGCAGTCTGAGATTAAATATCCTACTGTGCAGACTCATTTTAATTGCTAAATTGTCAATAGCCCACGGATACAAACATTTTCTTGTTTAGAGATGTTTTGTTGGGGATTGTGGAAAAAAAGTTGGATGAGTAAGGTCGATCACGGTGACTTCGAAATATCAAAAAAAAAATACATTTTCTCCTGTGATATGTATAACCATTTTTCCATAATAACTTTAAGATAAGCTGCTAGATAGAAATGACCAGGTTTGACGTCATATGCTCATTAAAAAAATTGTTTGTCAATTTCGGTGCCATATTTGTTGCGATGATACCCAAATGGGACGTCGGAAGCGTTACGAGTTATTATTATATTCGCCACCACCTATATTTGTGGAAATGGATTTTCGGCACTCGGTAATATCCTATCGAAGGCGCGGATTTTCAAGACAAGACTGCATGTTTCAAGAAATGCAATTGCAGAATTCGCTTTGAATTAATAGAAGTCAGCTCAATTTCTGCATGTATAATATGATTATTTCCAAAGAAAGTCGTTTGTTGCTGTTTATCACTAAGCCTACAGTTATAATTTGCGCACGACAGATGACGATTGCACGATATGTAAGCTAAAGTTGAACTAAAACTTTGTGGGGTCCGCGGGAGTCCGTGACTGTCTGGAAGGGGTCCGCGAAGACAAAAAGGTTGAGAACCACTGCGCTAGACCTTTTGCACATTCATGTAATCATGCATCATGACAGCATAGACTACCACAGCTACGCTCACACGCGTTAATTACGCGCACTTTCATCACGGTTATTTTCTTGTTTCATTTCACGAGTCACACCCTATTACACTCGTGCGGTCATGCACACAGCGCGCATGACGACATTTATTACATTATCCTACATCATTTATTACATAACAATACATCAGTGTTTCTTAACCTCGTCGCCAGCGCCCCCCCCCCCCCCCCCCCCCCCCCCCGCGAGGAGCGATTTGGATTTTGAAGGGTGTGTAAATGCTAAGGGTCCCTTGGCTAAGGGGACGGTATGGGTGGCACTGAAGACAATTGGTGTCCCAGTAGAAAGGGTGCAGTAGGGACATACGATTAGATAGTAAAACAACAGTTCTATTTATTCCTGAGCTCTCATTGCAAATTAACATTCAACACAATCTGTCAAATCTCGAAATTTGTCTCGCGCTGCGCTCGAAGTATATGCCGACAATCTTTGCATGGATGCAGTGGGTTATTGTAAAAAATTAATTATATAGTGGAATAAATATGACAATATGAACGTATTGTTTGCTGCAGTAAAATTAATTGCGTGTACATTTAGATCGCCAATTCCCCGTTAAAATACTCACATCACTCTAACTTGGATTATTTTACGCAAAATGTTTCGATCTCAGAGGTATTTTATAGGGATGGTGTGAACGTGAGGTTCACGTTCGCGTTCTGTGTGTGAACCTCGGAAATTTAGAGGTTCGCGTTCACAACAGAACCTTGGTAGGTTCTGCACTGTGAACCTTTTGGTAAATTGTAACTTTCACTCCATTATAAGATCTTTGGCTCAAATTAATTGCATTTCAACTGCGGGCCACTCCATGCATGGTGCTGGCAGCATAGAAAATCAACACTAAAAGAGCATGCACCATTCACCTCGACAACCTTAAAAGTTTTACTTGCTTTGCTGCAAAAATTTTCTCGGAACATCCAGCTTTCCGTTTGTGAATATTTAGTGACTCTCTGCTGTGAGCTTGACCCGCAATCGATATACGTAGTCAGCGAATGATGCTTATTCAACCAATCAATGACATTGATATCGTCTTCTGATGTAAAAAATCGAACGGTCGTGCTGGGTCAATCTTGACTTCATATCTTTACTGTATCATTAAAACCAAATTCGTGAGATTAAGGTGCTTGCTACTGCTGCATAACTTGTTGTTTGTGGTATCGGTAGCGAGTATAGAAACCAGTTTTACACTCTGCTCAATATCAATGAATCAATACTCAAACTCCGAACACATTGTTCGGTCTGGCTAGGACCGTTAAGGCGTAAGCTTATATTCCTTGGTAAGTCCTCGTCGAAATTGTTGGCAAAGCGACGGAAGGTACTGATTTTATGCAATTATTATATCCTTTGATTACCGCAGTTGATACATTTAGCGACGTTTAAAACGCCGATATGTACTTCATCATTGTGGCATTATGTGGGCCGAATCTTCGCTAGGTATCGTGTACATTAATATAGGGCATAGGCTATCACTTCATTGAAAGAAAGGGTTGGAATTAGCAATATGACGTCACATGACGTCACGAGGTTCACGTTCGTGTTCACACAGAACCTTTCAAAAAGGTTCGCGTTCACACGAACCTGAACCTTTCAGAGGTTCACACCATCCCTACTATTTTATCCCGCACCGTATAGCGTGTCGAAATCGAAGAGGTACTGTACCAGTTTGGGAGTGAGAGCCCTTCGTACATCAAAGATGCTTTGAAGCTTTTTGGTCAAAATGATGAACTAAATATATTTTTATTTGACAGCTACAAAATTTACTTTTCAGACTATTTCCTGATCGTATCATGGAGTATCATGGGCTGCATTGTTTGGAATACATTCATGTTAAAGTTACTAACTGGGTGCAGTACTAAACTCAATCTGAGCAAAATCTCTATCACTATCTCAGTTTATTAGTCAGATTTATTAGTCACAGAAGGCAATAAAACAAAACCCAATATAATTAGCGTCCCCGTATTGCCAGTTGCAGAGGTGAATTCTGGATGTGTAGGGTACATCGGGCTCGAACCAGATGATCTGAACCCGTGCCCGATGGTTGTTACAACAACCTTGATTGGATCTCGAATATGACACATACAGTTATTATAGCGTTAATCAGTCGAGTGGTCCTCGGACGCGATTCAAGCTATTTGCAATAGTCAAGTCCCCACCCAAAAAGACCGGCCAGACTTTGAACTGTTACCCCTTGTTCTTACTACCGTCCTTAAATTATATGGGGGAGCTAGACTTGGGCAATTGTCGGAAAGGGGCGCTGCAGGGGAAAAGGTTACGAACCATTGCATTGCATCATTACACAATATATCCATTTTTCTTATTCACTGCGCCGCGTTACAGCACCCTATCCCGCAATCATCGGGCTTTTCCAAGCATCATGTTACATGCCTGCTTCCGCCTGGTTGTAGTTACTATTGCAGTGAAATTGTATTTTACTTCCGTTTTCATTTTGTACATAAATCGTTTCCAGGCTTAGTAATCATTTTAATTGTTTGTATCTCGTGATGCTGTCGCAAGCTCATTTCAGCCGCGAAAGATACCCAGCCGGACGATCGGTACGCCGCAGATTTCTGCATGACACCGGAGGATCAGGCCACAAGTACATTGAATTAGAATCGTCTCACGCTAACGAATCTCGCCCTGACACAGCGACATCTGAACAGCTACGGTTCACGGCTCAGTCACAAGGTGCCCGATGCAAGTATTCAAGAACCAACTTCAGCAATCATCTTCGACGCCGAAGGCAACCGACACGTCACGAGCAAGCAACGCATCGCATCTGATACCAGCTAGCGCACAGCTACGGAGCCACAGATGTTAGCCTCACTTCTTTTCAGGTGGCGTATGCTGATTCTCAACCACTAATATTTGCATTATATATATATGTACATAGTTTAAATGCATCAAATTACATGACTCTATTGGTTAAACAGCGTTAAGAACTGGTAAAATATACTGTAAAACAGTCAGAGTTGGTCAAAGCAGTTCTACTGAAGTTCAAGTAGAAATAATGCCGTAAATTCCTCTTCAATTGGAACTAAAAGCAGCGATATCCAGTTCGTTCCAAAACTATATCAATTGAAAGCCGAAAGTGAAAGGTCTGATAGTGTAGTTTCAAAGAGTAGAGTTGTTGGAGACTTGGAGGGTACTTTGACCAACTAAAAACTGTTAAGCAGCAGTGATAGCGTACACTAAAATGCATGAGCACTTGAGTAAGTTGTGCAGGTAGTCAACGCCTAAGACTGAATAGTTCAGAAATGTAGAAGTAGCCTATTACGTTGCTGACCAACTATGATTTGAAGTTATGGCATGCTCTGTTTGAGATTTACTCTTGCTTGCGTTAGCAATAATAAGGAATGGAAACGTCAACACGATTGCTATGCAAAAAGTTTATTTAATATACACTGCACATTTTTCAGGATCGAATATAAGTGTTGAAAATAACAATTATAATTATAAAGGCTTATCACGGGCAGCATCAGTCACGGCGAACGAAATTACGCATCCAAAAACCCAAACATAAAACTATATATCCTGCGTGCCATGAGTGTCAGTGCCATTGCATCACGCGGAAACAACGTGAGGGACACATCACATTTTTCACGTAATAGCCTAAGTAAATGGGACTGTAAGATTGAGGTCGCGTCGATAAACTGCAACATTGATGAATACATGCCAGAGCATGTATAGACAAAGGATTGAGAAACCGTGACATGCGATGGCGATTAACCTCGACACTACCGAGATTTCTTCATGTTGCGTATTATCAAAATCGTTTAGCTGCAGTTCCAATGCGGTGGTTCCTCGAGAAAATGGTTCGCTGCAAATGTTTTTCCCAATTTTATCTACAATTTGAGACCACGTCATATTTAGAGAGCTCTAGATATGAACATAAATACAGTACACATGTACGTACATAGGCATATCCTGCATTGCCTACAATGTGAGAAGTATCGAACGACCTGAACTAACGAGCGTATCATGCTTACGGTGTTGCAATATAATTGAGCGTAACGAATTCATTGCAGCTGGGCCATATCATCATAACGACAACCTTTGACGGGTCAAATATCATTTACACACAGCAATATAATTTAGAATATGGAATGAATAGTATCTGTAAACATCATATTGTCTATAATGCCAGATACGCATATGGATGTGTGAAAATGGTCTACGTAACTGATTATAACAGACCCCAAATATTTTTAGGACTACAGCTCAGTTCGTTTTGGTTGAAGCGGTTTCCAACTCTGCCCACAAATATGATTGACAGGGCGTCCTTGATGCTCTCGCGGGCCACATAAAATTACGCATCTAAGATGGAAAATATAAAATACTTATTCTCGAGTTTGATATATTTGCGTCAATGATAGTTTGGCGTGTGCAAAGAAATGCTGAGGATAAATAAACTACGATTTATACATAATTTACTCTCTATAATGCTCATTTCATGATATAGTTATGAGGGTAAGGGATGCCGATTGACAGTTTTGTTAGCATTTCGTCAATATCCACTGTATAAAAACGCCGTAAGAGAACAAAAGTACCACGACGCCTCCAATGATTACATTTGGCCCCCGATAAGTGTTGATGGCGAAGCAAAATGCTATTTTAAAATATTTTCTCATACATAATTACAATGTCCAAGTCATGGACAGGGGATTCATGTAGCCAATATCTGTGTCACTGAAAGTCGGTGGTTTGTCGACGAAAGAAAAAACATTGCAAGTTCATACCGGGAGCTTATGTCTGATGAATTGCTTGTTGGCGCACATGGTTTCCAGAGGGAGTATTTCCTGTCTCCCTTGATGGGCTCTTTGACATAAGACTAACCATGGAAACAATTTTAATTTCCAATCGGTTGAAATTATATTGACGCAAAGTAGATTGATCAGCAAGTTCAGGCCATTCATACTTTGCAAGACGTTAGTGAGTTCCAACAAGTTCACAAGTAATACCGACATAGTTGTATCCGTGACTAAGACTACTGTTGTCAGGATGGTTACTCTTTTCAGCAATCGAACATATTTACGATCGGTTGGAATATTTGACTTGCGATTATTTTGCATGTGCTTAATCAATGGATAGATGAATAAAATCAGGAGTGGAAACTGAATGGTCCACGGAACCGCCATCAACATCCACGTGAGCCGTCCGGCCACCATATGCGATATGGTTCTGTGCGATTCCACTATCATGAAGACAATTGCAAAAACGAAAAAGACTGTCATATAAACAATGAGGTATTTACTGATAAATGTTGTAATCTTATTTGAAGGATGAGCCAATGTCTGTTCCCGATAGAACGTTCTTTGCCTTTGCCAAATCACTGCATATATGGTTAGTGTCACAAATCCCCATACAGGTGGGATGTATTGTGACACTGACATCATATAATCGTAAACCAATCCACATTTGGCAGGTAAGAGAGTCGATAAAAGACGGTACATCTCTGCAGTATTTTTTCCGGTAGCAAAGACATTGTGGAAATCAGACAGGTTCCATTTGTTTTGAAACATCTCAATCACAGTTCTTTGACCTTCGGACAAATTCTTATTTGTACTATTGAAATTCAAAATCGAATACCGAGATATATCTTTTCGTTCGTCCACCACGAAAGAGCAATGTCGTTTTAATAATATCGCACTTGCTATAACCATAATTTCTGAAACAGCGAAGACAGTGCAGCTAACAGAAAGCATAATGCTTTCAATGCGCTTCCTTGAGATCTTGCAATCACAGCAAGGCTGCTCTTTTTCACGAATCAGATGCAACCATAGAACAAAACACATGTAGACTGCGACACCACACACCACGGATTCACACGCGATTAGAGTATCGACACCAGGAAAGATATCTTCTTGTTTGGCCATATCTACTTCAATAAGCTTTTAAATATATCAAGTAATTAAATCTCTGTAAAATGCAACGTCAAAAAGAAAGTAGCAGATAAAGCAGTAACATATCATAAAATTGTAACGCGTAATTAAACGAAGATTAACACTAAACATGGTATAGGCTACATGTAGTATGATATCCTAACCAAGTAAAACTAGACGGCCGGTGAATGGCTATAATACACAATGCTCCATTGGGTAACATATGTGCAGATTTGCTTCAGGTGATGAGAGGTCGTCTGAGGTGTGGTTTTGTAAATTGACTACAAATTTACGTTGTGAAATACTTCACACCGCTCTTTGATGTAAAGATACAGAACAGTCAGAGGTAAAGGTATATAGCGAATTCCGAAAAGCTCTGCCATGTGGTATATTGTTAGATTTTCCAAAGTGCAGTCGTATCAATTCAGAGGTGGTCAAAGTAGTCAAGAAATCTACTCAAGTAGAAGTAGAAGTAGCGACGAAAATATCTACTCAAGTACGAGTAGAAGTACTTCTTCCATTAGCAACCTAGAACTACTTGAAGTTGAAGTAGAATTGACTAAATTTAAAAGTACTCAAGTAAGTAAGTAATTATGAAAACGATCCTAATTCGTTCACATGGATTGTAAGGTGCAAATTGAGCAATAGGTGACGAGCTTGATTCATATTGATGCATACCAGCAGGTATCCTTTCCGATAGCATAAGTATTCGTCCACATCATGGGATGAAAATGATAGAATTGATATGGAAATGCGATGCTAATACTCTGTTTTTTCGAACAGCACGTTTTAGAAAATAGCATGCGTTATGGTGCCATTCCCCATATTATAAGGCCCGTAGTTTAGTCGAAGAGCAATACGGAGAAGTTGTATAGGATACGGTTGCGCGATTGGTAAACGTTAATAAAAAATATGGTGGACCGTAAAAATGCCATATTGTGTAGCTTTATTTCCAGAAATTAAAGGCATTACTACACTTGCTTTTATACTTCAACATGTATGTTATCCAGACAAAAGAACTGATAATAATTATAACTCAAAGTATATGATACTGGGAATTGAAAGTGTAATGTAAATACTACTTCTAAAATCAGAACACGTAGGGGAGATGTGGTACCGATGGATCACTGGGACCGAAAATACTTGAAAAATTCCCCATGATAATTCCATGATTACACTCCGTGAATTTGTCTACAATTACATGCTGACAGAATCTTTCCTCACATGCAAAAAAAATCGACCTGCGTGAGTTATGGGGTCTGTGACGAACGATTTACGTTTTAGGGGGTGTAAAGTAAATTTCGATCGACATTTGCATTTTTCCATATCACCTTTCAGACTAACAAACCCGCCATAATTGTTGATGTGAAGTATAGGGCTTGTATCAGGGTATATAATGGCATATCTTTTTTGAATCAATACCATCCTTGGGTGGACTATTTTCCAGTCAATTACAATATTTATGGGGTGGGGGACCTATGGTACCATAGCCAAATCAAGCAAAATAGATGGACCAACTAATCACTTAACAACAGAAACTCGTCTTCATATATATAGGCTGTAAATCATAGTTACCTGTGGTGTTTTATCGCTGGTACGAGGTATTTGAAAGTCAAAATGTCGATTTGCGGGTAATATGTATGTGGCATTAATTTTGTAAGTTTAGGCGTAAATCAAAACATGATTTTATGCCAACATTTGAGTTGATATAATCTATTTTATTCTTGAAGGTCGTGACGAAACATTCATCATTGGCTTTCTGTAGCTTAGCTTATAGTACACAACAAAACAAGTTAACAAATTTGAGTTTTTGAGCGTATGTCTCATAGGTCCCATGGTCGTGTTCCTTTGGACCCACCGGGTGGGGACCGATGACACGTTCGAGCAACAAATTTTAAACGTTTGTAAATATTTTTTGAAAAGGCGGATATTCATGTAAATGTCCGCGATAGGTAGAGCTTGTATCGAAGTGCTGAGACAGCAAAAGATCTGCTATTCTCGGCTGAAGATTTGAGGGCCAGAGCTCATTTTGCAATTTTTGATCCATCGGTACCGCACATCTCCCCTATTTCATGTTTTAGTCCGGAAAGGTTCAAAGGTTGTGTGCTAAAACAGCTCTAAAACTAAAAAAAAGTCATAGTTCACTTTTCCAGATTTGGACACGCCATGGACATGCTAGATTACGATATGACAAGTAAATGCTAGATTGCGAAACATCAATTTCAAACGTTATGATGAGCTATATATACTGAAATGAATTATTTGATATGGACGAAGGGCGACAACGTGGTGTGAACGGAACCACGCCAACCCTCCACCTAAATTATATTCACCGATACTTTCGTGAAATCATACTGGTCACTCCGTATCCAGCACTGCACGCGAAGCACGACGAAAATTCTGGGCTTTACTAAACTTTTATGAAAATTTAATGTTGATACTCCGTGAAAACAGCCCCGAAATTCCTCAGGCTATCTTCCTGATTGGAAGATTGAACTACTTCTACTTGACAAACTGAAAATAGCGAAAAGTAAGTAAGTAGATCACAAAATATTACGAAGTAGAAGTAGAAGTAGCGAAAATCAGATCTACTTGAGTAAGTACCAGAAGTAGAGGGAAACTACTTGAGTACTTCGAAAAAGTAGAAGTACTTCGTTACTGACCACCTCTGCGTATCATAGACATTCACATTTTTCTCCATCGCCGTGATAATCTTGCCACTTCATCGCATCTCGAAGAGGATTAATGTTTTCCTGAAAAAAGCCTATTTGTCCGCGGCGTTTTGCAGCGAGTTAACAAGAATATCCCTCTAACGCGAGGAAATCCAGTGCTGAGCCGCCATTACAGTATTTACACCGTACAGTCACAGTAGCTAATGTGCGACGAATAATAGCCATTTTGTGAGGGCATAGTAGCTTGTAGTCTGCGAACAGCATTCTAGTTTCGATCACAAACAGATCAAATGCAAAGAAAAAGGGATAAATATCAAAGGCCGTCTTATATGCGTCTCGGTCTTGTCAGTGTCTGGGCCATTGCACGTCAAGGCAATATGCTTATTTATCGATATGTCGATGACCCCTCATATAGTGTAGAAGGAGCCATGTTTGGTGTACACACGGAACGCATTGTGATTTGATATGAAATTAACTTTTTGCTGTATTTATTTATCATTCACAATTTCAGTCAATTTCCAAGTTTTTGCGAATTCAGTAATTCTAATTCCAATCTAATTTGGAAGAAACTGCGTATCTCTAATTCTAATACTATTCTAATTTGGAAATAACTTTATAGCTCTAATTCTAATCTAATTTTGAAAAAGCTGTGTAGCTCTAATTCTAATTCTAATGTAATTTGGAAAAAACTGTATAGCTCCAATTCTAATGTAATTTGGAAAAAGCTGTGTAGCTCCAATTCCAGTTCTAATGTAATTTGGAAAAAAACTGTATAGCTCTGATTCCAATCTAATTTGGAAAAAGCTGTGTAGCTCTAATCCTAATTCTAATATAATTATGAAAGGCAGAAAATTTTCTAATTGGTAAAGTCTGCAAATAAGCCAGAGTATCCCAATCCTTACAGGCAATGCTATAATTAGTTACATCGTCACATGTGTTTTTATTGAGCTTTTGAACTAATTGAAGTGGAGCGCTTTTCATTCGCATAAGCCTGTCCATATATGCCATATTTTGAATATTTCTACAGTTTTTTACGTTCCAGAATGATTCGCAACACACCTGAGCATCTGTGACGGTACACATAGCTTGGGAATCACTGCATATAAAATGTAGGTTGATGCGGAAAGCAAATACACCAACATAGTTGCTTGTAAAACAGCTCCGAAATCCAATCTACATCCATGACATCTGTTATCGACACCGATGCTATTGCCGACCGATGGTATTATAAAACATTTTGCGCAAAAATCTTTCTGATAGCTAATATTCTAAAGAAGGAAACAGGTTATAACTTGGCCCTACCGTCTGTGCTAATAGGATTCGAACCTGGTTGCGTTTCTAGTTAAACGTATCATATCAACATCGTGCACTTACGCTTTATGTGGGAAGGAATCATGGCCACGCTTTGGTTTATATTTAACCCGACGCTCGAGACTCGCAGACCGTGTTGGGTTAAAAAAAAATCGCGAACTTTTTTTACTGTTATGACGCACCTTCTATTGTGGTATTCACACGAATTCCAGAAATTAGATTAGAATTAGAATTAAATTTGGAGCAAAGAATAACATCAAAAATTAGATTACCGGCATTTCGGTCTAATTCGTCTTTCTAATTAAGACAACTGCATCGGAGGAGCAAAAGAAATTGATCATTTTGCATAAGCATCCTTGTGTTTCAAACAACTAAATCAAAATTCTATATCATTATTCGATTCGGGTTCTTTATTTGGATTATGCGAAAGGCAAGACCGGTACGCAACGTTTCCCTAGTGTCCGAAAGCTGGTATCAGCTGACAGTCAGGATTGCCTCTCATTAGCGCTTGAGTGTCGCGTCGAAAAAACTACTTCAAGTGACAGTACGAAATGAAAGGTTTGAAAAACGTTGGCCCGGTCAAAGAAATAGTTCCCAACAGCAGATTTTGCTGAGGAGTGGTGTGATTTTGACAATTAATCGCAGATAGCTATTTTCGAAAGTGCCACATGTACATTCGCAGTGAGTATGCGTGGTTGTGACATCGACGGTCAGCTACGCAAGCGCAGTATGGCGTAGCAGCCACATGGTGGCTATAGCTCTGCGCCAGCGGCGACAGGCTGCAAGGGGGTGGCAAAATGAGACTGCGCAGTGCACACATCACGGAGAGATGGCCAATCACGGTCAACACTTTTCAAAGGTGGACTTTTTTTAGTTATATGTGGTAATTGATAGGGGTGGTGCGAACCCCAGAAAGGTTCTGGTTCGTGTGAACGCGGACATTTCTGAAAGTTTCAGTGTGAACGCGAACGTAAACGTGAACGTATGACGTCACATGTAGTCATATCCCCAATTCCAACCCTACATTTCCGTAAAGTTATTAATGTACATTATAACTAGCGACGACTCGGGCTACATTATGTCACAATGCTGAAGTACATGCTGACTTTATAAACGTCACCTAATGTATCCACTGGAACAATCAAATGCTATAATATTTCCATAAAATCAATATCTTACGTCGCTTTGCCAACAATTTCAAAGTGGATTCGACTAGACCGGAAATATGTAGGCCTATTCTTAAGAGTTAAACACCGGTTTCTATACTTGTGCCAGATATTATCTCAAAAACAAGTTATACAGTAGCCGACACCCTAATCGGGTATCCAATACAGATATTAAATCAAGATATAGATCCCGTACGCATGATAGATTTTTTACATTAAACATCGATGCATTCTTTACATCAATTTCGTTGAAGTAAATATAATGGATTGGTAGACTATAAGCACAATTCGCTGACTTCCTGGATGTAGTGTGTTTCGTTGTTGCTACTGTGTAATTGCGGGCAAAGCTCATGGCAGAGAGTCGCAAAAGATTCACTTACGTAAAGCAGAATATTTCTAGCAAACTTTCGAGCAAATAATTTTTGAAATAGGCAAGGTGCACACTCGTTTAGTGCAGAGTGTCTTTGCATGCTGCCATCACCTTATGGAGAGTGACTCAAAGTTGAAAAGCAAAGAATTTCAATCCTGTCATATGTCTATGAAGATAAGATATTTTGAACACGAGACACACATGGTACAATGCCATGAGATACAATGCGATGTAATGAACATATAGGAGGATGCCGAACGACCAGTTGCGTTTCCAGTTGCGGTTGCAGTTATGGTTGCAGTTGTAGTTGCAGTTGTGGTTGCAGTTGCGGTCTCCTAAACTAGCATCCACCTCGGCCTAGAGCACGATGTCGCAGTTCTTTCTTCGATGTTTTGTCTCTATTGTTGCTCTTTCAATTCCTTGTAAGTGCGCTCTTTCATCGGGTCTTTTACTGGACTTTTTATCGCCGTAAGAACAGCGATGCGGGAGAAGATGAACACAAAATAATCTCCGTCGCGGAATCAAGCCCGGGCCGCTCTGGTGGCGGGCGCCCTACGTCACCACTGCGCTATCTCACTTTGTGCAATATGAAGAGAGGTAAGCCCGTGTTGAACAGATAAATAACTTGCTTTTGCAACTTTACACAGCAAGCGATCTTTCTCGCTCTCACATCAGCTTTCCAGTCGTTCTATGGGTCAAGATCCCTGGCTTTCACCCAGGTGACCCAGGTTCGGGCTACAACAAATAAGCCGTCTTGAGAAACCGATTGAAATATGGCACCCTGAAGCGATATATATAATCAGACAACGAAGGTGAGAGATATAAATTGCAATTTGTATAACAACTTCTACCCTCACAGAAATACCTTGACGGAGGACTGAAGGAAGGAAAAGGAAATCTTCGATGTATTCAAAAGCCCATCGCAAGAAGCACAAGAACTAAGCCAGAAAGAAATCTACCAGATCGTAGTTTAACAGAAGACGCAGCCAAGAGGAAACCACGTGGCTGACTGGAAATAAATATGGCTATACCAACTAGGGATGGTGTGAACCTCTGAAAGGTTCAGGTTCGTGTGACCGCGAACCTTTTTGAAAGGTTTTGTGTGAACGCGAACGTGAACCTTATGACGTCACGTGACGTCATATTGCTAATTCCAACCCTATATTTCAATGAAGTGATAGCCTATATTAATGTACACGATACCCAGCGACGACTCGGGCCACATAATGGCACAATGCTGAAGTACATATTGACGTTTTAAACGTCGCTAAATGTATCAACTGAGGCAATCAAATGATATAATAATCCCATAAATCAATATCTTCCGTCGCTTCGCCAACAATTTCGACGAGGACTTGCCCGGCAATATAAGCGTACGCCTTAACTGTCTAGGCCGGACCCTAAAATGTATTCGGCGTCTGAGTATTGCTACATGGATATTGCGCAGAGTGTAAAATGGGTTTTTATACTTGCTACCGCTATTACTCCATAGTAAGCTACACAAGCTATACAACAATAGCAAACACCCCAATCGCACGGATTTGGTTTTTATGATACAGTAAACATGTGAAGACAAGATTGACCTCGTACGATACTAGATTTTTACATCAGAAAACGATATAGATTGAATAAGCATCATTCGCTATCTACATGTAGTGTATTTCGATTTTGATATTGTGTGATTGCCGGTCAAGCTCACAGCAGAGAGTCACTAAATATTCACAAACGGAAAGCTGGATATTTCGAGCAAACTTTTGTTAGAAAGTAAGTTAAAATTTTTGAAATTGTCAAGGTGTTGATCGTTTATGCTGCCAGTGCCATGCATAGAGCGGTTCGCAGTTGAAATGCAATAAATGTGAACCAAATAAGTTAAAATGAAGTGAAAATTGTAATAAATATGAAAAAGGTTCACAGTGCAGAACCTACCAAGGTTCTGTTGTGAACACGAACCTCAGAATTTCCGAGGTTCGCACACAGAACGCGAACGTGAACCTCACGTTCACACCATCCCTAATACCAACCCAACATCAAATATTACACTGAAAACATGCAGCGTGAAATTTCATACCGCAATAACATTGAAAGTTGGTTTACAGTCTCCAGAAGCACCAACGGATAGGTTGGGTACGAAGGAAAGACGCCTACTTGAGTAACAGATGCAAATTCTGAACCATACCTTCGCGGAATGTGCAACTTACAAAAACCTAGGATCTTGAGAATGACCTGCAAACGACTATCGACGCTACACCCGACGAAATCATGCGCAACGTATACGACGGAACGCCAGCTCCGACAATAATTAAAGCTTTTATGAACGTCAAAAGCCTAGTGTGGGAATGGAAAATGCACTCGACATCCAAGGCGAGTACGCCCACAACATTGAACAAAGCATCAACGATATAAGAAGTGAAATTTACCGCAAAATCTCGGCGGAAACATCCAACTAAACTATCCGATAATACGCGACAAATCTTATTTATCAACCCACAGAACCCAACCATTTCACCCACCACCTATCCTAAACATCCTATCCTCTCATTCCATCCCATCCTTCCAACCCTTTTCCAACCCATATCACCCCCCACCAACACTCCTCCCCGAATACCCAACACACCTACACAAACCATACATCAACCATCATAAACGATAAAATTACGTCTACAAAAGCTTAATAAGAACAATACACGCATACGAACGCCAACTAGCGGCGGCTTCTACTACGACCTCGACTAGACTACTAATTCAACTCCGATAACGACTGCGATGAGATGAATCGATGATGTGAACGAACCAAACCGAAAGTTTTGCATTTATGATTTTATTGCTATTTTATGCACATACTTGAATAAAAATCACAAAAACGGTTCGATTCCCGGACTGGGAACGTTTTTTTTGTGGGGAATGTTGAAGGGACACTGCATAACTATAGCTATAATATTATTGAACTTTCCCTATTGTATTTTAGCTGTAGTAGTCTACCATTAAACCTCATCCTCAACACCAATGTTCCTTCTAAGCTGCGCACATGCGCAAATGCGCAGTGCTGACACGGTCTGTGCGCACAGAAAATCTAAGTTGCGCACAAAGAATCCTAAGTGATGACCTTTTTTTAGTCGTGACGCACTGTTGTCCAAGGGCAGGCCCGGGCAAAGTGCGGCCCGCGAAGCCATTCTGTGCGGCCCGCTAAAAGTTGCTTGGAATTCATAACATTAAACCTGCTTTTTGAAAATTGATTGGTGGAATAAAACCATAGGCTGTATCCTGTATCAACTAAACAGGAAAATCGTATACTTTTAAGCCTACTCATTAATATGCAACGATTACGCTGCCTACGTACCTCGCATGGGTATTCCAGATTTAAAATACAGGCAACAATTAAATTCACAAGATATCACCATTTCCATATAGTTTACGTCAAACCTTCTTTGTTGCCATTGTCACGTTACGCATTACGGGTACAGGCGGGTACACGTTTAAAATTGTTACGCGAGGCGTCTCCAAATCCCTAATTCGAAAAACAAATCAATCAGTGCTCGCGATTACTATATCTCATCATATCTATTACACATAAAGGATGAAAGGGCATGTCATAAAGAGAAAGCCGAAAGCTGAAATTCAAAGAAGGTTTAGAGCACTAAATATTTGCATATCGGAGTAAACTGGGGTAAACTGGGTAAACCCGTCCTTTTAGTTTTTGCCGGTAGGATATGGCGAATTCACACATGCACGGTTCCCGGCCACGATTTTTGGCCAGTAGGATTTTTATTATGACAAAAACACGAAACACTCGGTCAACGGAGGGCGAATTTCAGAAAAACTGCAAACTTCGCTCAGCTTTGTACTATCCCATATGCATTGCAGTGCAGTGATTCTTGAACTGGGGGGCGTGAATGCATCTGAAGGGAGGCGTGAAGCTGAAGGTAAATGAAAAAAATTCGCGCTAGGCGCTATTTAACCCCAGCTTATACTTTATTGCTCTGTGTATTGTCCGACTTTGATAATACAGAATTCTCTCATCAACAACCATAACCTTCCATGCTATCAAACTATCCTTCGGGATTGCTGGCATGCTGGTTGCTCTTTTTATTATGTTGTGATATCATGATAGGGGTGCGGGCGAAACACTGAACAGGGAACATGATATACATGAATTATGATATCCGAACCAAGTAAAATTGAACGGCCGGTAAACGGCTATACACAATGCGCCTTAAGGTATAACATAAGTGCAGATTTGCCTTATAGGTGGTGTGAGGTTATCTTACGTGTCCGACAGCCTGTAATGGTATACACAGCGAGTCCGTGGTCGACGGATGGCAACTTGCAATACAATATATTTATTTGACAGTCGCTGATACAGAATTCCTGCGTGAGTTCTTGGGGGCAGTTCAACGGACAAGAATTGCCTTTCCCAGATATATTGTACGAATAATTTAGGCAGTTATAGGTTCTTGAGTCTCTCGACAATATACGACAGACCAGTGGATACAAACTGGTGTTACATAGAACACTAGGGGCTGCCTGAACCCAAAACTCACACACATGATTTATCCGTCTTGGCCAGACCTGGGCAAAGCGCGACCCATTCTGTGCGGCCCGCGAGAGGTTGCTTGGAATTCGTAACATAAAACCTGCTTCTTGAATGTTGACGCGTGGACTAAAACCATAGACTGTATCAACTTAACAGGAAATTCGTTTACTTTAAAGCCTGTTCATTAATATGCCACGATTACGATGCCTACGTACCTCGCACGCGTAATCCAGATTCACAATAAAGGCAATGTGGCAAAGTATGAGTAGCAATTAAAGTCACAAGAAATCAATCTTTCCATATAGTTTAGGTCAAACATTCTTTGTTGCCATTGTTGCATTACGCATTACACGGTATTGTTGCGTGAGGCGTTTCCAAATCCCTAAGTCTTAAAACAAGTGAATCAGTGCTGGCGATTACTACATGACTCATCACTCAGTCATCATGTATAATGTATACCACCTATAAAGAATGAAAGTGCATGTCAAGAAAGCCAGCCGAAAGCTGAAATTCGAAGAAGGTTAGAGCCCTAAATATTTGTATACTGGAGTTAGGGGTAAACCCGTCCTTTCAGTTTTTGCCGAGCATCTCGCCGAGATTAGGGATTTTAATTATGACAAAAAACAGGAAACACTCGTTCAAGGGAGGGCGAATTTCGGAAAACGTACAAGCTTTGCTCAACATCAAGGCTATTAGAGCTGCACACTGCTTGGAAGGCAGCGACCGAGACAATAAACATTGTACTATACCATATATATTTCAGTGCAGTGGTTCTCGAACTGGGCGTGAAAGCATCTGAAGAAGGGCGCGAAAACGACGGTAAATGAAAAATTACGCAAAGATTATGTGGTGATATAGTTATGGCTCTGTGTATTGTCCGACTTTCATATAGTAAAATTATCTCACCACCCGCCATGAACCTTCCATGCCAACAGACCATCCGTCGAGAGTGCTAGCATTCTCGTTCGTCGTTTTAATATTTTGTGATATCATGATATGGGGGGTCGAAGGTTTTCACTATGATAAAGGGAAGCGTGCCTAAAAATGTTTGAGAACCACTGTTTGCTGTCTTAATAGAAGAACGTGGAGAGGGTTTTAAACAGGGTTAAAATGAATCATGTTCAACATTGTTTCGAGTCATGACGACAAATAGATAACTTTCTCATTACCTAACACCAACACAATCACTGAGCAGCATTAATAGCAATGTGATTGGGAAATAAAATTAAAATACGCTGGAAAACATTTCTAAAATTTTTCACTCGGCCCGCCAACGTATTTTCTACTTCTCATATGGCCCGCGTAGGAAAATAATTCCCCACCCCTGGTCTTGGCCATCATTGGTTGCAGGTAATTAGGGCCGATCAGAAGTCGAATTCTGCGTGATACTGTTACGGTGGTACGCAGTGTGCAGTGGCGTTTGCGAGCTAGCTCGAGCGAAGTATTTTACCGGTGAATTGTCGATCTAATAGTACGCGCAATTAATTTTGCATAAGCCATTTGGGGTACAGAACTTCAGACTAACGCGAAACAATAACTTCATATTGATAATTTATTCGATAAAGGCTTTTCGACTGACTCTCATCAGTAGCGAACGTCAGTAATAGGGTGAATCAAATTCGAAATGTAGGAGCTATTTTGTCTGTATGGCGTAATAATAACAAAAACAAACAACTAGTAGACAGGCAAGATACGGTAGTAACGAAACATAACAAACGTTAACGAGTACATCTTCGGTTATAAATAACCGAAAAACAACAACAAAATTTTGCATGAATTATAATAAACCACTGCATACGTGGACACATGTTGCAAACATCGGCGGTATATATTACGAGCGTAGCGCGAAGACAAATTTCGAGATTTGACAGAATTTGTCAAAGTTTAATTAGGATAAATAGAACTGTCCCTGCTACACCATCTACGGCGACGCCGTTTTTCGTTAGCATCCCCATACCCCCCTCAGAGTCTAGCGCCCCACATATCTCTCCCTGAACGTTCCGTTCCCTTCAATATCGAAATAGCCCCCTAGGGGCACTGGAGCCATGGTTAAACACCGCTGCTCTACAGCTATATCATGCATTAGGTGCTGACTGTCGGGGAATCAATATACGTCTACGGTGTCACAGTTAAAATCGAAATAACTACGGTTCATGTGCAATTATAAAAAGAATTCTTCTTGTGAGTAAATTTGTCAATGTCATGGATGCAAGTCTTCATACATGATAAGTTGTAGAGGATTCTTCACGCCCCATGACTAATGCGCCTGGGGAGAGTCTCCTCCTCATTACAAATCACGGAGATATAGGTACGTACCTTCGTCCTATACACGATACTTGATAATTTAGACTCAGATTCTTAGAGCTGCATTAGCAATGTGCATATACACAATCAAATTTTCCAGTCAGTTCGAGTTGGTATATCGACCGGATCATGTAATTGATCGTGCCATTGATCGTGCCAGTCCTATCCTGTCACTAGTATGGATCGATGACGGCACAACGAAAACAGCAACCTTTCTCCCGTAAGCGAATGTACTTACTAACAAAGGTCATATGTTTTCGTACATTGGCTACAAATTCTGCGTTGTGAAATACTTCACATCGCCCTTTGGCGTAAAGATACAGAAACGTTAGAGCTAAAGGTACAATACAGCGAATTCCGAAAAGTGCCTCCATGGGGTGTATTGCCACGGTGCTTTATTTTTTATGGCTCTCCCTTCTCCGCCTCGGGTGAGTGACGCGGTGGCGGTCGTCTGTTTTGTTGTTGTTGTTGTTGTAGTAGTATTAGTTTGCTTATATTTGGTATTATTTTATCAGGATTTCGAGTGATTTGTACCGTCATCAAATAATAGATTCGTCCACTTGGTGTTTCTTGTTTGATGTCAGTTGAGATTCTTGAGAACCACGAATAAGTCAGCTTTCTACAATCATCGCCATTTTTGGAGACAATGGGTATCGTTATATTTTCTAGAGAGCAGTTGTGTCATAGACTGTCGCATTTTTCTCCATCGCCACGATGATCTTGACATCGCTTTATACTCTGTATGCATGATTATAGGGTCAGAAACCTTGGCGTATGAAGTTTAGGATAACATGCGACTCCGTGAGGTGTGCAGACAAAAAATATAGACGGGAGAAAATATTCGCAAGTAACTACCACGTCTGTTGACAGAGATGACGCATGTCTGATAAAATGCCAATTTCGAACCATGCGCACTTCACTAAAGAAGTGTTTCTTCTGGTTTCGAGTGGTACATCCGGGCGATTCCGATAAAATTTGAATACAGCGACAATTCTGGCGCGGGCTCACGTTCGCGTTCTGTGTGCCAACTTCAGATATTTAGAAGTTCACGATCACAAACGAACCTTATTGGTAGGTTCTGCACCGTGAACATTTTTTCATATATTACAATTTTTCACGTCAATATAACATCTTTCGTTGAAATTCTTTGCATTTCAACTTCAGACCACTCTATGCATGACGCTTGCTGCATAAAAACAACCAGCAGTAAACGAGCATGCACCTTAGGCCTACCATTCTTATAAATTAAACTTGCTTTGTTACGATAGTTTGCTCGAAATATTCAGCTTCCCGTTTGTGAATATTTTGTGACTTTGTTCCTTATTCAACCGATCAATGAAATTGATAAAGAATACATCGTTGTCTAGCAGGCGTGCGGGATCCATCTTGATCTGACAGGTTTGTTGTATCATAAAAGTTTTGTTTTTGAAAATCCCTATTGTATATTGAAACTATTGAAAGATCAATTTCGATATTCATCACACATCAGAAATATTTTGGATTGGGATTTCGGAATCAAATTGAATAAGCCATTTCGTGATTTTCCCAAGATTTTAGCCTATACTCCATATAATCCCGGGATTTTTCGAGATTAGCAGAATATAACAATCTGCAAGCTACACAAATCTTATTTATTACATATACTGACACAAAATACCAGTGCATCGAGAGTAGCCTCTATCACCGTTTACGCGACTTCTGATTTTTGTGGCAAAATATGCAAGAGCTGAAAATGCACGTTGGATTAATACTTTTTCAAATTACATCGCCTTATTTTGTTTGCTTCATATAGAACAGTGGTTCCCAAACTTTTACGGTGTGAGGGCCAAATTTAGAATTTCAGAGTACGGTCGGGGCCGCACGACTACTACGGCTATGAAACGGACCCAAACAGTCATCATGGGTATTTCGGAGTAGTTTTATTGCCCTGGGGAGATTTCAAAACTGTACACTGTTTACCGCTACTTATCTGCTGCATTGGGTGTCCGTTGAGTGAATCAGCTTTTCTCGTCTAAACGCGCGAAGCGCGAGAAAGTTATTTAGTTTCATGACTGAATCGGTCAATATGATCGGGAATTGCATGTATTGCTATCAATTTTCATCTTGTCTATGTTCACGTAATCTGATTTACCAGTATAGCTGAGTGAGGTGTGTTTGTAAAGGTATCGGCCCCCTCAATAGGAATTAAACATATCCGGGGGTATACCCGTTGGCAGGAACGTAACGGCACTTCGTCATGACCCCGGGCTCCCATAGGGTGATAAACTGACCCCGCATGACGTTGTTCGCTTTTGCCACGAAATTAAAGTTGTACTGTGTATTGAGACAGCGCGACGCCCGAATATTTCGATAATTCATGATAAGACCGGTGAATAAGATCGGGAATTGCGTGGTTGTCCTCTTTGCCCACGTAATCCGATATACCGGTAGCGCTGAGTGAGGGGTGTCTTGAAACTGCAGACCCCGTAAAATTAAACATCTTCGGGCGGGCAGACCCCTAGTTATGACTTTTTCACATGATGTTATCGTGACATCCTGATGTCTGCTATATCAAAAAATGTAGAATTGCCCAAACCTACTAAACTGGAAGATCACACGATTTCAGATTGGTATTTCTTCACTGGCATATAATTTTCTTTCCAGCAGGATGGTATTTGTCTTGTGAGGTTCAGATTGCCAAGACAAGAACATTCGGCGCCAGTCATTTATAGGCACCTATATGGACAAATAAACCTATATGTATTTTGTATATGTAACGAAGTTTTTGGTATTTCGAAGTTTTTGGTCAGCATAAAAGCAGTCCTTTACGGCCAAGGCTTTCTCGCTGCCGATCGTTCACACTTCTTGGAGTCGCATGTTACATATGGCCTAAAACTTTATATGTCTTGGTGCGTTGTGGTGCGGTCATGGCCAACGCTGATATGCCCATTTCTATAAAATCTTGCGTATTTTTTCTTGGGGGAGAGTACCCAATAATCAAGATATGCGGCAAATTGAAATCGCACCCAGCGCGAAAAATTTTTGAAGAAGTTGCATAAATTTTCAAAAACTACTCTATAATTTATGCCAATTCACGAAATAATTTGGGCCCCCTTCGAACTTGGCCCCCTCAACTGGGGGGTTTGGGGTGCGGCAGTTACGGCCCTGAATAGGACTTCCAGCAATTATACTGCTTTTAGCGGACTAAGCAATATCCGTCTCGGCGTATTCAACCGTAGGTCACGTGATGTACATCTAGTTATAGGGTTACCATACGTCCTCTTTTAAGATGATTTGTCCTCTTTTTTATTGTTTTTGAAGTGTCCTCGGAGGACGCCCAAATGTCCTATTTTTTTAGATTTTGTCTTCTTTTTTGAGGATTTTTGTTACATATATGGCTAAATTATACTGATATACATTAAGTCAGCACTGTAGGAACGCTACGGCGGCTATTTCGGAGCTGGACTGGGAAGTTTTTTTTTCAGTCAACCACCTGTTAATGTGAAAGAAAAACTGTATTTTCTGGGAGTTGAGCCTCTTTTTCTTTTGTATAGTCAAGCGACCACGCGGGAGAGATTTTCCTCCGGTTTTGAAAGTTAGCAATACCTATTTATATCTACAGCTACTGCTCGTTCAACTGGAAAGTTAGGGCACATTGCATTGAAACAGCAGTGATATAACGTTAGCAGTGAATACTAACAACTTTCCTGCAATTCTATAATTAAAAACCACAGAGGTCAAGTCAAGCAAGAGTATTTTATAAATATATATTTCATTTTTGTTAGTTATCGATTTCCTAATATATTTTGGGGGCCGCAAGAAGGCTATCTGGGGGCCGCATGCACTTGGGAATCACTGATATAGAAGCTTTTCCTCGCATTTCCTGAGCGCCGATGTTACAGTTTTGTGCTTTAGTTTCTTATTCGCTTTTATATTCTGCTGCGAAAGCATGCGCTAAGCGGCTAAAGTATGAGCTTAAGACGTTTCAGTGTCACTGACATGGCTACGATATATTGCTGTCATAATTCTCCATTGATTAGCTGACTTTGGGAAATCTGATGAGCGGTAAGCCCGTGCTCACTGCTCAACGGTTCATCGAGATTCGAGAGAAGACTTTGGCAATATTGAAGCGATCGTCGCCTCCCTCATTCGGCTTCCCAGTTGGTCTAGGGGTCAGGATTCCTGGCTTTCACCCAGGCGGCCCGGGTTCGATTCCCGGACTGGGAACGTTTTATTATTGGCTGGAGAAGTTGAAGGAACACTGCGGAACTGCAGCTAAGATATTATTCGAATTTGCCCATTGCCCCATCAACCTGATCATCAACACTAATAGATTCAATTATTATTATTAGCTGGTTTGGAATAAATTGCACACTGCAGCAGATTTCACACCAACTTGCACTTTGAAACTGCTTGAGTCAATTGAGGTAAAACGTACTCAGCTGCAGAGTTGCGGCATTATGCTCGAAATCAATCACTACCATATACTTAGACCACAGCATATATATTTCCATTGATTAGGCTGTCACCACCATAAAGCCATTGAACCATCACCTTGACTCACACGAGAAGGATGCTCACTGCTCAGTAAACAAGTACACCTGCTTTTTCGAAGGACTTTTTTGCCTACACAGATGCGTATGTTCCATACATCGCGGTTGCCATACCGTCCTTATTTATAAGATTTGTCCTTATTTTGAAGGGCCACGTCTTAGAAAACTCAACTGTACTTATTTCCAAGAAATATCCTTTTTTTCGACTTGCATAATATTCTAAATTTATGCTTTTGCATCGAGATTTTATGACATTATAAGTGAACGGAGCGAATCAGCCAATGAATCGCAAAATAATTTCAAAAATCAAACTATAGAGTATGACTGGAGTGACGACTCGATTGTTCTCCCATTGTTAGCCGGCAGAATGGTCACGGTCAGATGGATCCACCCAAAACAGGATAGCTCAGTGCTTGTTTCAATGGCGTTCAAGGCGATTCGTCGTGTATTTCTTGAAGTTGCGTCGGAATTAGTTAGACAGTTCAACATTTAGGTAGCGGTGGCGAGTCGTTATGACTAGTGAATAATACTGTGTAGCCTATGTTACATTTCTCACGAGATTGATGTGATATTGTGGCTTTGATCCTTTGTAGAGTTTGCTACGTATATGAATAATGAATATGATGACGGAAGGTATAGAATATCTGGTTCGTGTGCATTGGCTATTGTGAGATGAACTCATGGAAAGAAAGACTGAAGAATACTACAAAGTGAACAAGTGGAAAGATCTTGAACTATACCGATATGCAATTCACAATATCGTTGATTGAAAATATGTCCTATATTAACTGAAGAAACTCGAGAATGAATATAACAAATAATATTGCAACTGTCTTGTAGTCTTATATAATGCCTGTCCGATAACCGCAGAAACTTGAGTATGACTAGCAGGACAGTAACTGCCGCACCCCAAACCCCCAATTGGGGGGGCGAGCTCAAAGGGGGTTCCAAATTATTTCGCGAATTAGCATAAATTATTGGGTATTTTTCAAAAATTTATGCAACTTTTTCAAAAAATTTTCGCGCTGCGTGTGATTTCAAGTTGCCAACTTTCTTAGTTATTTGGTAGCCTACTCTTCCCTAAGACAAAATACGCAAGATTTGTCGAAATGGACATATCGGCGAGACATTTAAAGTTTTAGAACATGTAACATGCGACTCCAAGAAGTGTGACAGAACGATCGGCAGCGAGAAAACCTGGGCCAAAAAGGACTGCCCGCTTACGCTGACCGAAAACTTCGTTATATATGCAAAATGCATATAGGTTTAATTTTCCATAGGCGCCTAAATGACTGGCGCCGAATGTTCCTGTCTTGGCAATCTCAACCTCAGAAGACAAATACCATTCCGCAGGGAAAAATTGTATGCCCGTGAAGAAATACCAATTTGAAATCGCGTGGGTCGTTAGTCTAGTACAGTTGTTCTTAACCTTGCCTCCAGCGCCCCCCAAGGGGCGCTGGCGATTTTGAAGGGGGCGGAAACGCTCAGGGGGCGCTGGGCTCTGGGGGGCGCTGGAGAAAAATGTCTTGGCAGTAGATGATGTGGTGGTAGGACATATCCTTAATGAGTATTCAGAGCAAATTAACACCGAAAACTTCATTGTATATAACCTACAAAAGACATATAGGTTTAATCGTCAATGGGCGCCTAAATGACTGGCACCGAATGTTCCTGTCCTGGCAATCTGAACCTCAGAAGACGAATTCCATCTGGCAGGGAAAAATTATATGCCAGCGAAGAAATAGCAATTTGAAATCGTGTGCGTCTTTTAGTTTAGTACGATTGGGCGACAGGGATATATAAAACTAGATTCTGTATTTTTTGATATAACAGACAGGAGATCACGAAATGACATCATGAAACGAAGTCATACCAACGGGGCCGCCCGCTCGAATATGTTCAATTATTATTTACGGGCCCTACAGTTTCCAAGCCACCTCATTCAGCTCTACCGGTAAATCTGACAACGTGAACAGAGAAAACAAGAAATTGATAGCAATATATTAGCAATTCCCAATATTATTAACCGATTTTATCATGAATTATCGAATATTTTCCCGCCTCGCGCTGGCTCACTACACTGTGGCCCTTATTTCGTGACAAAAGCGAACAACGTGATGGGGGGGGGGCGGTTTATCACCCTATGGGAGCCCAAGACCCAAGTTTTATTGGGGGGGCTGGCCAAGTGCTGTTTCGTTCCTGCGAACGGGTATACGCCCAAAGATGTTCAATTATTATTGAGGGGTCCTACCATTTCAAACACACCTCACTCAGGTCCACCATTAAATCTGATTACGTGGACAGAGAGAGGATAAAAATTGATAATAATATATATTTAATCCCCGATCATATTGACCGATTAAATCATGAATTTTGAAATTTTTTGCGCATCGCGCGTGTGGACGTCCAAAGCTGCCCCACTAAACGGACGGTGAACACAGATGATGAGTAGCGGTACACAGCGTATAGCCAATTGGGGTCTGGGGGGCGAAGTCCCCTAGAAGTTCGGTTTATCACCCTATGAGGGGCCTATGACCAACGTTTTGGGGGGGGGGCTGACGAAGTGCTGTTACGGCCCTGATGACTAGAACAAGAGCCTTGTGTAATGTTAATGTACTGCTTGAGCTCGACTTACAATAGCCGGAGCTTACTCCTTGAAAGGGTGCAAATCGCACTTAAAGGGAACTCGTTGTCATTGCCAAGAACACAGGAAGACGTCTGCCGGTCGACATTAGTAGTAAGCCAATGCACCACGTCAAGGTTTCGACCAACGCATTGGTTTCCTTTTTTAGGTAGGGAACCTCAATGTGGATAGGCAGCATTTGCCACAGAGAGAAAAAACTACCATACTGAAAGAGCATATTGTTCATTTTTTTTTCAAGCCATCTCGCAAACTTTTGGAAAATTTGGAGGACTTTTTTTGCTTCTCATGCAATGCAAACTTTGCAAAATTGTGAGACAAGATGTTATTCAAGTGTCTCATTGCCTTGTCCATGACATCCTCAACCTCATTTAGGTCTGAGCCAGATTGAAGTGACACAGTATGAATTAATTTGTTAAAGAATGGATCACAGTGAATTGCGTCAAGTACCCTGAAAAAATTGATCTTTTTCAGGGGTTTTGCCATTTCTTTACTGTGGATAACATAAAAGCGGAGAACCATGCCATGAAACTGTTCAGACGGGCTCTTCAATCCACCGACTTTCTTCTGCATCACTTTAATGAGGTTTCCCGATGGCGCTGCAGATGTTAGGCATGTGGCAATTGCTTCGTTAGCTTGCTTAGAAATGGCTCCCAAAAGCACTCCACCAATATATTCAAGTATGTCTAAAAACATGTCAAAGTTTTTCCATGGAAAGGCAAAGTATCAAAAGCTATTTACTTACCAGATTCCTTGCTGTTGACTCCTCCAATCTCTGTGATTGGATCCTGTTCTTTACCACACACGAGCGAATCAAACATTTTCAAAAGTAATGCTGAAGCTGGCAATTGCGGCAAACCCAGCAACTTGTTAGCTTGGTGACAGATATTAGAATAATGGGCACTTCTTCGTTATTCCCCACACATCCAGAAGTGATCACCATGAAACCAATAAATGATTCCCATGAACATGTGAAATTTTATAGACGTCAAAATGAATTGTTTTTCGCGTTGGGGTGGGATAGACGGATATTAGGGTTGAGGAGAGGGGTTAGGGGGGTTAGGGTTAGGTTAGGGTTATGATTAGGGTTAGGGGAGGTGGGATATTAGGGTTAGGGGAGGTGGAATATTAGGGTTAGGGGAGGTGGGATATTAGGGTTGGGGGAGGTGGGATATTAGGGTTAGGGGTTTGGTTAGGGTTATGATTAGGGTTAGGGGAGGTGGAATATTAGGGTTAGTGGAGGTGGGATATTAGGGTTAGGTTAGGGTTATGATTAGGGTTAGGGGAGGTGGGATATTAGGGTTAGGGGACGTGAATATTAGTGTTGAGGGAGAGGGTGATGTTAGGGGAGGCGGGATTTAGGGTTGGAGAGAGGGGGATGTTAGGGTTGGGGAGAGGGGTGATATTAGGGTTGGAGAAGAGGGTTAGGGACATGATATCCCACCTCCCCTAACCCTAACCTAACCCTAATATCCCACCTCCCCTAACCCTAATATCCCACCTCCCCTAACCCTAATATTCCACCTCCCCTAACCCTAATATCCCACCTCCCCTAACCCTAATCATAACCCTAACCCTAACATCCCCCTCTCCCCCAACCCTAATATCTCCCCTCTCCTCAACCCTAATATCCCCCTCACGTAACCCTAATATCCCCCTCTCCCCCAACCCTAATATCTCCCCTCTCCTCAACCCTAATATCCGTCTATCCCACCCCAACGCGAAAAACAATTCATTTTGACGTTTATAAATTTTTCTGTTTATGTTCATGGGGAAACATTTATTGGTGTCATGGGGATCATTTTTTCGATGTGTGGGGAATAACGAAGAAGTGCCGAATAATGTTGATAAAATCCGTCAACACCAAGTTTGCAATATTCAGAATGGAGTTGTTTCACCAATGGAACAGCTTTGGTCACGTCTAGTTCCTCGAATGATGGGGCGCATTCAAAGTATTTTTTGGTATTTACACAAGCCCTCTTCAAAACAGCAATTACAGCATCCTCAGATATATCCCAAGTACTGGTGGGAACTTTATGATTTTTGTAATGTTTTTTCAGAGCTTTCACAGTCGGAAAGGATGCTTCGCATTCCTCACAAATCACACCTTTCCAGTTATCGAGTCCTTCGAAACATTCTTCAATTTCCATTTCAGTCAGTTCCTCCCAGTCATCCCAAAGTGATGCAGCTGAATCAGTCATGATACCGATTTCTATCCGTGACGAAATATGATCTAAATCTGGCGAAAAATATTACAGAGGCTACACAGTATTATTCACTAGTCATAACGACTCGCCACCGCTACCTAAATGTTGAACTGTCTAACTAATTCCGACGCAACTTCAAGCAATACACGACGAATCGCCTTGAACGCCATTGAAACAAGCACGGAGCTATCCTGTTTTGGGTGGATCCATCTGACCGTGACCATTCTGCCGGCTAACAATGGGAGAACAATCGAGTCGTCACTCCAGTCATACTCTATAATCAAACCCATTGCTGTCATTGGTTACTGAACAACTCAACATATTCATCCTGCAACCTCTAAAACAGCCACATTCCACTATTTCTCAAGTATGCAAAACTCCGCCTAACCTACCCATCTGAGTATTCATCCCCCGGGTGCTAACGCAATCTACTTCTGACTAGGGATGGTGCGAACCTCTGAAAGGTTCAGGTTCGTGTGAACGCGAACCTTTTTGAAAGGTTCTGTGCGAACACGAACGTGAACCTCATGACGTCACGTGACGTCATATTGCTAATACCAATCCTATCTTTCAGTGAAGTGATAGCCTATACCGTACAGTGTACAGCTGTACACAATACCTAGCGACGACTCGGGCCACATAATGCCACAATGCTGAGGTACATATCGGCGTTTTAAACGTCGCTAAATGTACAACTGAGGCAATTAAGTGATATAAAAATCAATATTTTCAATCGTCTAGCCAACAATTTCGACGACGACTTACCAGGGAATAAAAGCTTACGCCCTAACGGTCTAGCCCAGACCGGACAATGTATTCGGCGTCTGAGTACTGCTACATTGATATCGAGCAGAGTGTAAAACAGGTTTCTATACTTGCTACCGATTTTACTCCATTAACAAGTTATACAGCAGTAGCCAACACCTCAACCGTACGGATTTGGATTTAATGATACAGTGAACCTATGCAGTCAAGATTGACCCTGAACTCCTGCTAGATTTTTTACATCAGAAAACGATATTAATCTCATTGATTGGTGGAGTAAGCATCATTGCTGACTACGCATTTCGCTCGTGATGTTGTGTGATTGCGGGTCAAGCTCACAGGAGAGAGTCACTAAATGTTCACTAAGGGTAATAAAGCTGGATATTTCGAGCAAACAATTGTAACAAAGCAAGTAAGACTTTTGAGATTGCAAGGTGCATGGTCGTTTGGTTGTTTACTGTTGATTTTTATACTGCCAGCGCCATGCACTGAGTGGCCCGCAGTTGAAATGCAATAAATTTGAACGAAAAATGTGATAATGAAGGGAAAATTGTAATATACGCGAAAGGTTCGCAGTGCAGAACGTACCAAGGTTCTGTTGTGAACGTGAACCTCTAAATTTCCGAGGTTCACACACAGAACGCGAACGTGAACCTCGCGTTCACACCATCCCTACTTCTGACCGAAATTACTTTCTCAAATTTCAAAAGTACTCGTACCTCATCTCTATTTTAGCCAGCAGTTTTGTCATTTCTCGGTAATGGCTACATCTACTTGTAATTGAACAGAAATTGGCACTATCAGACTGCAATCGAGAATGCTTTTACCATGTTTCCAACAAAATCCAGCTGTTAAGTCCTGATGACACCGATGAACACCCGGAAACTACGCAGAACACACATCTACAGCCAACAATAACATTTCCTGATCCACAAATAGTGTATTAGCTCGATAAAACGTTTCCGACTAATCGAAAAGTCCGAATCCCATGTCATCGTCAGATTCTTCTTCAGATTCCTCCTTCACCTCTTCTTTTTTCGCTGTAAAAGAATAGAATACGTCAGTTATGCAGCTTTTCCACACGTCACGAAGTAATATATCCTAACTGCTACACATGTTGCTGTACGTCCACGCCAGCCATACATTGTTTTGAAATGGCCTGTGGTAAGCGTTATACAGCGTTCTATGTTCCTCCAGGTAAATACAGTGAATGCGTATGTGTAGGCACCCGCTGGGTAAGATCAAGGAGGGTAATCATGGTACTATTACAAAGTGCGAACTTTGATAGGGATGGAAACGGGCTTTGTAGGGCCTCCCCCACATCTAACTAACCTATAGTACAGCAAGCAACATGATAGACCAGCAATTGGCTCTAGTTTGCAGCCACAGGGTGACAAGTCTGCCAATGGGGCACCGAGTGAATTGCAATACATACTCGTTTAAAGTAGATGCCATACGACCCAAATCACACCATTGGAATGACGAAGGAGACCAGGCACAGCAAATCAAGAGGAATGATCACATTGCTGGTAAGCCAAACATTCTTACTGTACACAATTGTGGTGCCATTACGGACGAGATGTGGAAACCGTGTTCGCTTCGAGCATGGCAGACAGTTACGATCAAAATCCTGAACAAGTTTTGTTAAAACAACTGGGCAAGTAACCCCTGTCGGCTGTATAGAAACGCAGGCTACAAACCACCATCGATCACCTGTGACACGTTCATTCTAGTTTCAATACTGTATTATAACTTGGTATTCACCACTACTTGGTTACAAATTTACTGAGTTGCCAGGCAAACAGCAACGCTCGACTACTCCAACCAACTACAGAGTATAGTGCTTGTTACAAATCACATGTCTATTACATAACGTAACTATAATGATTAAGCAACATACCCTCGGCTTCACCACCAGCAGCGGCGGCAGCTCCACCACCAGAGCTAGCGACAGCACCACCGGATGGAACGCTGGCCAGTTTCGCTTGTCCTGGTAAAAGAAAATGTGATGTCAGACCACGTCAAGGACCAAAAAAAATGGTTGTTGATCGAACGGGGTCAGAGCCTCAGAACATTATGATTCATTCACTTTCAGTCAGGCGAAAGATGGTAATATTTTGTTCATCACAGGCGTTGACAGGACAGTGAGCTGGGTGCAACGGTACACATGGTTAGGTGCTGGAGTGAGCTATAAGTGTTAGGTAGTTCAGACACTTAAAATGGATGACGGACATCGTAACAAACTTGGTATTCCAACAATTCATGATTCTTGTTTATAAATAATGACAATTGTTATATAGGCAGAAGAAGATGTATTCAGCATCAGCCCGGTACGAAACTACATCAGATGCGACTGCAAGATACAATGTTAGCATCGACCAGTCACCATAAATGCTATATTAAGCATATCTAGTCTTTACAAATACTGTACCAAACCACTCAATTACCATGAAAGCTAATATTTGGTCAGGCTCCAATAACAAAATTATAAATATGGATGGAATGGAACTGTGTGGCTGTCAATTTCCCAAGAACAATGCTACACAAAGTTCATGGTGGAACGTCGTTCGTTTCTACAAATGTACACAATGTGTAAAATGACAATGGCAGAAAGAATATCAAAATCTCGCAGTTGGATGGTCGGACACAAGGGCTCAAGTGCCCAGACTGGAATCGGTGGTTGTTTTCGACAACATATTGTGTGCTGTGACTGACAGATTTCTCGCATGATTAGAGAATTTGGTCCGTGTGACAGAATAGTTTATTACGGTCTGATTCGAGACTGAATTACTTATTAAACAAAACTATGTGCTAGAAAAGACCTGGTATGATACGCCGGACTAGGGTTACGCCATATATTTGTTGTTGAGCGAATGCCACGCTTGCTTGCTTTCATCGTAAAGCACAAGCGTTTTATTCTGGATCTGGACCTTATTATCGCTTCGTGACGTTAGCATATTTCATTAATCGGCACGATCAGATATATATGCTCGCGTGACGCGTGCCGTTGCCACAGATTTCACTTTGGTCAGGTGCTACTTTTAGAACGCGCACAATAAAACGGAACACTATAGGCCGGTGATTATATCAGAATCCAAGGTTATAGTATATAGATAGAATGGAAATTAATCTATTGTATAGCATGCAAGCCAGCAGTTCTTCAGTCAGTACTTGCACGCACACTACGTGATAGACTTCAAAGCTGCTACAAAAGAGAATTTCAAGACTTAGTGGTAATGTCTTCAAATTATTTTCAAAAAGTCTTTGAAGACTAATCAGTCTTAGCAAGCACTTTCAATCATTAAACCAAGGAATAAATTGCCTAATATAACAGACCCTCCTCCCCCAGGGATTCAGTAAGACTGAATTTGCTGAAATTGAGAACAAATCATTACATTGCCTAGTATTCAAGAACAAAATTACAAATTTTTTGTAGTGCACTGCTCAATATACAATTCTAGTAGGCTATTCATCAAGTCAAATCTCAATATTTGGTTCATTGCATGCTGATTAGTTAAAGATACAAGTGAATCTATCATTATTTTGATGCTCAAGAATAATTTATGTTTAGAAACACTGGACCAGACAGAAATTATGTTGATATTAATATCGATTATTAAAGAGTGGCTTCAATCATGGTTCAATAATCGAGGAGAGCATCAAGATCAACTTTACATCATCATATACTTTGTTTCATTTTCAACCAGTGTTTCAACCAGTCTGTTTCAGATGCCACGAGTTCAGACACAATGAATCTGCGACATAATTCCACAAGAGAAAACCTCACCAGCTGCGATAACTTCTTCCAGGTTCTTGCCCTTCAATTCCTTCATGACAATGTCAAGTTTTTCATCATCTACATCGATTCCGACAGATCCAAGAATGGATTTGATGTCGCTGGCGCTTGGAGAAGCATTGCCACCCAGGGCAGCCAGGAGATACGCGGCCACGTAACGCATTCTGAAGCACCGAAACAACAGTTGATGAATTAGTAATACCAATCGCGAAATACAATCATCACTATATTGTAAATCGCATCGCTACAACCACCATAACTACAACATGCATTATTAATTATATAAATGACCAGTAGACACTGAATTAACGAATGTATACTCACTTTTAAGTCCTGATAGACACGAAACGACAACGCGCGATGAGCTACTGAGTCAAAAGAGGACGGCTGTTAAGATATTTTTTCTCACGTGTAAAATTTTCACCGCATGATGTCTCGTTCTTGTAAAAATATGGCTCGACATCGCATAGCAACTCAGGATATGTCAGAAGATGTAAGAAGTTATTTCACATTCATGTATATTGTATATATTGTCGCTCACAATCCACGGAAAATCCATTCTCACATATAGATTCGTTCGGTGACAAATAATGAGAATTTATGTGAATAGGGAATTATGCAAACTCTGAAACTCACTCTAAATTGAGCTACTTGAAAGCGATACTTCTGCAGTCGCGGTATTGCGCGGTATCGCCAGTCGAATAATTCATCTTCGCAATTCTGACCTTGTTCATTTTGTCAGTGTAAATGTTAATCAAAATAAATGGTAATAAATTATCTTTTCTACGGGACAAAACTTCGTTCATCCAATTTGTGCATATTTTTATCAGCTGAAGCAAGCAATCTGCTCAACACATACACACAATGCGATAAACAAGACACACACTGCGACGTTATGAACAGATAGGGGGATGCCGAGCGACCAGTCAGTTGGGGTGTCTTCAACTGGCATCCACCTCGACCTAGTGCCCGATGTCACAGCCTTCTTTGATGTTATTCTTTCTTCGCCAGTCCTTTTTTGAAGCTATTTCTTGCATTCTTTATCGTGTCTTTTTTCTGGGCTTTTTTTGTCGCCGTAAGAACCGCGACACGGGTGACGAGGAGCCCATAATAACCTCCGACGGCGGACATCGCACCCGAGCCGCCTGCTCGGATGTCGCCGACTCTCACCAATATGCTACCTCCCCCCTAGATTGTATAAAGACGGATTGACATCGTGAAGAAATTAAACGAACAGCCACATACAGCCCTAAGTAGTGATAGAAACATGTTCAATGCCATTGAAGCTGCGTATGCATTATCTAATTTGATAGCTGATTTGGCAATTGCCGGTCAAAAATTCCAAATTTGTTAATACATTGGGTAAAGGAACTTTTGAAGTTGACTTGTCGATTTCGTTGGCTATAACATCACACTGTCACCATGTTATCAATATCTTGCTGTTGCCAGAGCTCCACACTGTTAATGTCATGGACGATATATTTAGTATGATAGCTGTACCTTCGTGTAGCTCATGTTTAGTGTTGCATCGGCCGCTACGTATCGCAGTTGAAATTGATTGCTTACGTGGAGATTATGGTTCAGGCGAATGGACGTATAGGCTACAATTGGCCGGCAGATCACATGCGACGGTGAGAGAGATATCCCTGAGAGAGACGTTGACTTTTGTTGTTGTGTCCTTCTGGCAATTTTTGTTTTAATCATTTTAATAAACTTCGCATAATAGCTAAATAAGCTTGATTTCGTGGCATTAGGAATATCGACATTATTTTCAGCAATTGTGATAGTCGTCATCGGGGATGTAGGCTATGATTTGTTTCGCCCTCACTAATTTTTTCCTTCGTATTCGAAGGCGTAGCCTACAGATTCACGCCGTAAATACTCGAACCACTGGATGGTAAGTCCACCATAAGTTACTGTCATAATTACATAAGTTCCGAATCAAGTAAAGTCCTTTCACTTCATGAAAGATGTGTGTCATATTCCATCCACACCCCTAAAACCGACCGCCTACGACCCAATTTCTTCTTGTAATGTAAGTTTTGCTTCCTCCCGTGTTCCTATAGTGCTAGCCTCTCGACACCACTGAGCTACAGCCACACCCTACCAATATTGATCACTCCCGAATAAAACAACAACACACAAGCGTACATAATATGCAATCCTTGCATAGACGAGATTATTGAAAGGTTGATAAGGAACTAAGCGATGCAACGGCTACAGAGAACGAACGATTTGAAGTCAACGCCACTAAATTAGGAATAGGAAAAGTAACAGCATATCGGCCAAGCCTCAGTGCTAGAGCTAAGCACATATTAATCGCTGATCTTTTGAGGAAATACATTTGAACAGGCGGTGATCGCGAAGCAAATATCTCAGGAACTTGAATTATTCAAACCAAAATACAAGAGATTTTTGACTAGTATGCGAGTATAGTATTCTGTTTTGAATTCGGGTTTTTCGCAGGGCGGTAATTGTGTCACAACAATGAGATTAGTTCAACAGATCTCTGACAATGTCTTCACACTGAAAAAGACGAATTCACAATTCCGGGTATGCAATTACTGTGAACTACAAGATTTTTTGACGCACAACTTTTACCATTCAAACATCTGAAAAAGTTGTGAAGTCCTAAAAACAGACGTCATCAATCGCGAAATCGTCACAAAGCTAAAATACTCGAGTATACAAAACAAAAAAAGTATTGCAAGCGGAATGTGACTAATAGACAAGCGCCGGACCTGCGTCAATGTCTTAGCCTGGATGACAATTGTGGTTGTAGACAAAAATGAATCACAATGTCGACGAATACGAGACTACATGTTGGTGAGTAAGAGACTGTGAAAACTCAAGCAGGCTTACATCCCGAAATCGATTACGAATTCAGCACTGGAAAATTAGTCACACCGAGAGATACTATCAATTTCCCGGTCGTAATCAGGCGATACAATATTTTCACTTCGACGCTGTCACAGTTACCCCATGTACGTTTGCTGCTGAATCAAAACAAATTTCGATTCCTAAACAGATGCATAGCTTATTTCTGAAGATGCGTAAGTCTAGAGGTGGTCAGTAAAGAAGCAGTTCTGCTTTTACAGAGTACTCAAATAGATTTGTATTTACTCGAATAGATCTTTTTACATCACTTACCCTTCTACCTTTCTACCTAACATTATTTAAAATAAAACTACTTGCTTTTTAGATATTTGATAATACAAAGTAGAGACTAGCTGGGACATGCATCACTTTTTTGAGAAAAGTCGTCAGTACTGGCCGAAATGGTCCTTGCGTCACAGTAAGCGGATACATTTTCGAAAATTAGTAAAACTGGTGATGACCGACCCGATTGGCGCTCAGATGCCGCAAAAACATCAAAGACAAAAACAAACAGCATCCTGTCCCATCCTTGAGTACATTTCAAACCCTCATTATTGCTCCCACTTGAAATAGTTATGACATATCTTCGAAATATCTATCTACCTCTACTTGTAATACAGTTGAAATTTAACCCATTACTTTTACTTCTGGTAGAGTATTAAAGCTACCTGCTTCGACCACCTCTGGGTGCGACGCAATGAAAACAGATGGCATCGCATAGTCCACATAAAAACTGAAAATACGATTGGAATGCTGAATGAAAACACTGAATTAAAATTAAATTGAAGAACTTTTTCTGATCTAAATAAAGAATACGTAGGTACACAAGTAAAATGAAGGCAACGATCAACGGCTGACATCTTAAGACATCTCGAACAGGGTTGTAATGACTCGAGACAAGATTTATTGGTGACTCGAGTCCTTTTGTTACATGCGAACAATGACTCGACTCGAGTCAATTTGTGTATTGAATCGACTTGTACTCGAGTCATTGCGTATGACTCGAGACGCGAAGGGCCGAGAGCTTTCATTGTAACTTCGAAGACTAGTAAAGTTATCACTTTATTGGTATTTTGTCTATCAGTACTGGTACTTGAAAAATAGGGCCAGAAACTGATAAGAGTAAGGAAATTTACTGTATGTATATAGTGGATTGGGCATGCCTTAACCGAAACTGAACAGTGAACATAATGACTTGGTCACGGTCGTCTGCTTGCCGACTTGGACTCAACTTGACTCGAGTCAAAACTATAAATGTAGGGTTGACTTGTGACTCGGAACCTTGTGACTTGGTTACAACCCTGGTCTCAAACGACGCAAAAGTGGTTGCGCCGAGATGTAAAAACTCACAATGACGTCACGATGTTCAAATGGCGGAAAATTGAGAACAAAGATCACTGTTTTGTTACGATGAGGGCAGATTACGCCTGCTGAAGACAGCACGAATTTTGATTCGAGATTTGAGTATATCTGGATTAGGACAATCGGGAATAATCTCGGCAGTTCTCGTCAGCGAATTTGCGCAAAGATTTGGACGTGATACCAAATAAATTCACGATTTGAATTACATAGTCTCGTACGAATATCGGGTTGAAGTACAGAATAACGAAAGTGCGAATCGTAAAATGTTGCTAGACCTCTTCGTAGATGTCTTCGTCAGCTGCAAAAATAACGACAAACATTTAACCAAAGATAGAGGGAAAGAGAAACTTGATTGATGGGAAGGTCTATAAGCTGAGGCTACTTTGCCGCTACCAGAGATTGGCGTTGGACCAGGATTTTAGTAAACAGAGTTTAAAGACAGTGGTCAGATTTGCAAATTTTATGCTGGATTTGTACGTTTGGAATTTCCAGTATGTTCTAATTTCCATGCAACTTCCGCATAATCGACAGTTATCAAGTCATAACGCACTGTGGCTTTCCATTTAGTGTTCATTCATGCCTCTTCTTTACATTGTGTAGGCCCGGACATTTCAGAACACCAGCATCACGATTCACGCCGAACTACAACTCTGTTTTCTAGTTGTACAGCAACTGAACTTTTTTCTTAAATGTGCAATCAGGACTAGAACTACTTTTTTTTTTCAAAATCCGCAACTAGAACTAGAACTAGTCACTTCTCGAAATTCGCAACTGGAACAACAACTACTCGCTTTTCAACATTCGCAATTAGAACTAGAACTACACAAAAAAACCAGAAGTCAGTTGACCGTCAAATAACCAGATTCGTAGCTCGAAGAATTCTTCAAATCAACTCGTCTCACACCTGTTTGGTCATAGATAACTTCGTCCTCCATACCCATGGGGGGTATGCTGGACGAGGACATGTCCATACTGGGTCGGGCCCCGCCGGCAACCCCCATCATACTTCGAAGGTCGTCGATTTGAATGTCGATCTTGTCAGAGTCCACGTATCCGACTGAAGGCAAAAAGGGAATTTAATCGGGGAGCGGTCAAAGCAGTCAGCATTGCTACTCATGCAGAAGTGACAACATAAATTTCTACTCAATTACGGGTAGAAGTGGTTGTCCAATACATGTCCAAACTAGTCTGGGACGATTCCCAAAGTAAATTTGTTGGAGCACTGCATACTTTTGGCGGCTAATCGGAGGTGGCTACTTTGGAATGAAGCTGCATCTTCTGGACTAATTACTAGGACTAATTACTAGGGTCTAAAACAGTCAAAATTTTGTCAAAACTGTAGCGTTAGGTCGACGTTTTTTGCAACCTGCATTTCGTTTGTATCGTAGATTTTGCACTGTCGGTGAACTTAGCATTTGACATTTTACAGCTTGCAGCCTACTTTATAGGCCTACCATACGGCCCATTGTCTGCTCATTGTCAAGCATAAACATTCAAATGAAGCAAACAGGTTGACATGGTGTTATGCTCAACGTACCGCAATATCCCAACTGAAGCAAGACTGCGTGGGCATTGCACGGTTCTTATATCAAAAAGCGCATGATGAAAAATTGTGATGTAGACACCATTGTAAGAATGAAGCAACACGGTTTGTCACCAGCTGTGTACGCACAACTTTAGTGTGTCAGCCAACAACTGCTGCTGTTGAACGTTCTTTCTCCATTCTTGGCAAGCTACTTGGTAAGGACAGACATTTTCTACCCGAGAATGTAGGAAAGTATCTTTCGTTGTAGTACAACAAATTTTAATCATTTCTACCATACTGCGTGATGTAACTACTGGATTTCTTCATAGGGCCAGATTTCGTGAAAATAAAGTCTTTTCATGTAAAAATTTGTCAGTTTTGAGTCAAAAAAGTTTTTTCATGCCAAACTACTTCGTGAGGACAGACAGTTCCAACTAGAAATGAAGATAAGTAATACAATTCTAACAATATGTGGGAAAACACCTGATTTGCATACGTTAGGTCAAAATTTGGTTAAAATTAAGTTTTTTAAGGTCAAAAAAAGTCAAAATTTTGATTTTTTAGGTCAAAATCTTCTATTTTTAGGTTAAAATAAATCGCCTTACTAATGACACTATGGACATGTGAATTTTTCAAAATCGGTTAACGCGATACAGGGGCTCTTTCGCCCACTTGTCATGACAATATTACTCATGAAATTAGCGCAACCGTCTCCCAGAACTAATGTAAAGATTAAAAACTAAGTAGTTTTGCCGAATTTGAAAAGCATAATGTAATTTTGGGATAAGTATGCATTGCTTTTACGAGTGATATTGCCGTAAGAACAGCGCGATGGCCCAGACACTGCCAAGACCAAGACGATTGGAAAACGGCTTAGGGCTTCCTTACAAGATCAAGCTTTACAATTAGATAGTATTTCAGCTAGTACCTTGTCACGCTAGCCCCAATATCGATTCCTTAGTCACTGAAAAGCGTTTTCAGGTACCGTACGCAGCTCATAGTTCAAAATAAAACAAAATTGACGATCACAATAGTTTTTGTTGTATTTGTGCTTCTTTAATAAAATATTACATCTTTTGTGGTTACTATACCCGTCGCCAATGTTAGAGAGCACAGCGTTGTAGTGACGTAAAAGTGTGGCCTATTTTATGTCGATATTGCGTTCTCAGGGCCTCTACGATGTTTGAAAAGTGGTCCGGGCCCGTTTTGAGTTGGCGACCCTTCCTCTAATATGTATGCACTGAGTCAAGAGAGTTGTGTCACTCACATTCCCCGTTGTTGTTTCGGACCAGCATTTTCCCTTTCGGATTGTCCGTCATTCTGATAACGTCGACGGCCTCGCCGGCAGTCAACGCCAACGCGCCCTTGCCTTTCGCCTTGGCATTTTCCTTCGCAAACGCCTTGCCCACGTGATTGATATCGCCTTCCGCAGGTAACTGTAAACACGGTAGGCTTGTAGATTTCGAGATATTGAGTGCGGAACAGATTCGTACTATATACTGGATTTTCAAAATGCGAAACTAGACCTGGAACTACTCACTTTTCAAAACGTGCAACTAGGCTATTGCTCGCGTCATTGCCAAAGTCAAATTAAATCGGAGTTAGATATATCTTCGAATACTGGAACAGACAAATACCAACATCATTATAAAATTAATGTGGCATGGTAGTTGGTATTGTATTATGGTGTGTCTTCATTTTATCCCCCAGTCAGTCCGAGGTTTAAGGTTTTTGAAGCAGTTTTGGAGTGAATTTCAAGTTCTCAAATCATTAAAAGATACGTGGTGTTTAAATATTGTCGAATACATGAAATTTCCAAATCCCGTGAGCCGCGTATCTGAGACCCTTCACTTTTTTTTATCATGGTTATGATGCTGTCAGCATTCTGTGTCCTAGAGCTAAACCAAAAGTGAAAAATCAGCAAATCAATGAACAGATCGTTTTTGGCTAACAATCTCAATTTTATGAAGTGCGACCCGCGAATAGAATCAGATGTTGAACACAACCAACTGATACCGGATAATTTACGAATTACTGAATAGCAAATAAGCCAAGAATTATTGGAGATTGATTCAGCATCAAGAGTTAGAAATGGGAGGTGTTTTGGCTCCCAAAGCCTACTCCGGCTACGTCACTGTTAGCAGTGATGACTCAGAGCAGTGGCTGCAAGAACATCACGCAACAGAATTCCGATTCACGTCAAACGCAGCCAGTTCTACAATTAATTTATCTTATTTGCGGATGGAACTAGAACTATGGTACTCAAATAACAAGTAATTATTAGTTGACCGTCACGCAACTACATGTGCATAATATCGTGTAGCACTAACGTGAATACACACATTTACGACTGCGGTTCTTCGTGCCACGATTTTCAATTTGTTGCGACACGTTTTTGGTCGTTTGGGACTAGGATTCAAAGTCGCAATTTTCGAGCGGTTGGAGTGCGGGGTTAGGACATTTCCGTCGTTTGGGAGTAGCAGTCAGATCCCACTTTTTAATTTGAGCGTTTCTGGTGTCAGTTTGATCATGATACGAAAGGAATGCCGGATTGGGACGCAATTCGAAATGAATGCTGGATTGGCCATGATACAAAAAGAAATCCTCAATTTTGACTTGGATTCATACAAGACACAAGATCAATTCTTGATTTTGACGTGGATTTTCTCACATCCAAAACAGTATTTGGAATATTACATTCGATCATCATTGCTGAGGACAGATATCACAATGTCTGGGTCAAAGATCGAGGTAAACGGGAGACATAGCCACCTTTTGCCCCCTGGCCACGGCCCTTGTCTGCCGAAGGGATAAAAACTAGAAAAATTGGGCATCGCACACACAAAGCATCGCAATAATAAGAAGATATGAAACAGTCCGTTTCTTGAAAATACGGTTGGCGGTACTCAACTTGAGTGTTGCTACAACTACATTCAATGCTCGAAGACTTTTCGTGCGCCCCCCATCGAGAGTTAACGGCACAATGACAAGCATACAGAAAAAGATTCATTTCATAGTTACATTGAACTTTTTCCGCATATCTTTTTCTTTCTTTTCCGATGCCTTTTTCTTCTTGTCTTTCTTGCTGCCCTCTTGGCTTCTGTTATCGAACAAAGACCGTGTCATTACATTTCGTAAACGGCAATTATTTTCGACGGCAGGTTCTCAGGTTTGGCGCAGGCATTGAGTTAGTTTGACAAGTTCAAATCAAAGTTAATAAAATCATTAATTCAACTCGAATTGTGAGACAAAATAAGCCACACACTTTAGCAAAAATTTACGACAGTAGGGAACGCCGTGTTCTCAAACATGGGCGACGTGCATTGTTCCGCAAAAGTAATTTTCTATCAAAGAAATGCAAATATAACAAAAATATCATGATCATCAATTTCATTTTCGTGTCAACTATGAGCTGCGAACGATATCCGACAACGCTATTCAGCGACTAAGGAATCGATGTCGGGGCTAGCGTGACACAGAACTAGATGAAAGACTATCTCCTCGCAAAGCTTGATCTTGTGGGGACGCCCTAAGCCGCTTTTGAGCTGGGAGGTCTTGGTAATAACTGGGCCATTGCATTTCAAGGCAATACGTGCCCATTAACATCAACTGATTCTCTCTCGAGGCCGTTTCATCTGGTGAGGAATAGCGATGTTGAGCACAGGCGACTAACGACAATATTTTGAAACTGAAAGAAATTTCAGCGTCTCAAAATGCTGTACTTAGAGTTGTTCCGCAATCTCGTATCCGATCGCGGGCTGCAAAATATGACCGTGACGGTAACCTCTGTTCTGGTGTATCACATTATACATTTTGGGTCTTGGGGGGGGATATGAAAATAATAGACGCCGCCGATTACAGCTATGGTACCCCTCTCAACTATATACTTATTAATACAGGGCTGGGCAAAATCGCGTAGCAGTGAGATTCCATTCCGAATCGAGTACGATATTGAACTTTGGGTCGAGAATCGCTTACTATGCACCAGGGTTGTTACCAAGTCACAAGGCTCCGAGTCACAAGTCAATCTCACTTTTATAGTTTTGACTCCAGTCAGGTCGAGTCATTTTCAACTCACCACAGAGTCAAGTTCGAGTCCCATTCATCAGGCATAGGGTCGAGTGCGAGTCATGCCATTATGACTCGAGTCCGAGTCCAAGTCACTATTTTGACTGCTCAGTTTCCAGTTAAAGTCTTCCTAAACCCACTTTTTATAACTCTGTTTGGTGATATCGAATGGTGTGTATATATAGTATACTGATTTTCCTCCCTTTTAGCAGTTTGTGGTCGAAACATGTCGCATTTTCAAGTACCAGTACCAATAGACGAAATCCCAATAGGGTGGTCACTTTACTATTCTTCGAAATTACAAAGAATTGTCGGTCTTGGCCGTCTGAGTCTCGAGTCATATGACTTGGTTCAAGTCATGCGCAATGACTCGAGTCCAAGTCAAGTCATTTCCGTATTTTGAGAAAGTGACTCGAGTCATTGCAACCCTGCCATGCACTCACAGCCGTATGAATGATGCAAAATATCCAAATATGCGCCTTTTTAACGACTGAAAAGAATATCAATTAAACCTTATTTGGCAGTTTTTCGACCATACCAACTTTATTTGACGTAGTGACAATGTGTTGATCACGACTTCGCAGATATGTCATGTCCAATGATCGTTTACAAATCATTGCGCCCAGTTCTACTTATCAACAAGATCGCTTGCGTTTCACGCCGTGATTTCCAGGCGTTGTTTTAGGATAGGCCTTTGAAAATTAACATTTTGCAGTGTAAAAGTCATTCACCCTAGGTTCGTTGGGGGCGGCGGCTGCTGCTGCTTCTGCTGCTCAAGCTGAAGCCTCTTGAACTTCATGTATTCGTCCACATCCTCGTACATGTCTTCACCCTGATATCACGAAAAACGGGAATTACAAAAGAGAACAGTGATCAATACGTGGACACGGTCTGCAAATATTTAACATCTACTCCTGCATTAGTTGAAGTAACACTGTAAATCTCTGCTCAATTACAGATGGAAGTAGCAATTTCAAAGACATGTCCAAACTACATCAAGGGTGTGAATAATACTTAAGATAGCGTAATGGTGGAGCGTCCGGCTTCTTGATCGGTGAATCGTGGGTTCAATCCCCGGCCGGGTCAGACAAAAGACCTGATTAGTAACACTGGTATCCATGACTCAGCTCAACATTACCGGGATACCACGAAGGGGTGGTGCAAGACCTAAAAAGCTGTACAAGGCTATATCTTCACCTTCCTTGTCCAGCGGCTCAAGCACATCATGCACTCACGGCATGCATACGCACAGACCGCGTGTACTTACATCATGAGCCTGTGTGTATGCCGCAAAAAAGGTTGCCCGACATATCAACTTGCGACACAATGGAAGACGAGAGTCGAGCATGGGACACTTCAGCATGTGACTTTATGACCCAAAAACTTACCCTACCCGAAACATTATCCTCCAAACCTAACCCTAACCCAACAATAAATCCATCCCTAACCCACCCCAACCCGTAATTTAACCCACATGCTCATGTGCCGCATGCTCATTAGGGGTATTCACAAATGACTTTTTTCCTCAAATTGTAATGGCTACTTGATAAAATTGTTAGGTTACCTAATTTAAGCCTACACACAGAATTTGGTTCAATTCCAGCCAGCAGCCGCATTGCTACAGAAGATAGTTTCTATTTATTATGCAAAAATAATTAAACAAAAATGTCAAAATTCTCTGTTCACCCCGTGAAAGTGTTAGGTTGTCTATGGACACGATGTTCACCAAATTTGCCTCAATTCCAACCAGTGGAAGCGGAGTTATTGCCGTCGAAACCTTTGGATTTGAATAAAATAGTATTTACAGTGGGCACAACTATAATAAATAATTAAAGAATTGGTCACCGTAAATACTATTTTATTGATAATCCAAATTTTTCGACCACAATAACTTCGCTTCAACTGGTTGGAATTGCGCCAAATTTGGTGTGTATCATCTCTACTGACAGCCTAACAATTCTGTGGGTCGGCAGAAAATTCTAATTTTCTGATTGATTTTATTTTTTTATATAATAAATACCAAGCTCTCTACTGCAAGAACTTTGCTTCTACTGGTTGGAATTGAGTCAAATTTGGTGTGCAGCGATTTTTTAGCCAACATATTACTTTTATCAAGTAGCCAGTGAAATCTGAAGAAAAATTTTTTTATAAACAGGATTATTGTCGACGGACCCACAAAAACATCAAGAACAGAAATATGCTACGCTATGCTACGTTTTGACATGCCTTAGAACAGTGGTTCTAAACCTTTTTGGACCGTCACGTACCTCCGCGAACCCCCATAAATTTTGGTTCAAATTTAGGTCACTTATCGTGCAATTGTCATCTGTCCGGTGCAAATATTACTTGCTATAGGCTGGTGATCAAAAGCAACAAAAGTGACTTTTCTTGAAAATAATACACTATACGTAGAAAACGGGGAGGCTTTTTTTACATAGCGAATTCCGCCGCTGAATTTCATGAAATACGTGGTCGTGTCTTGAAATTCGATTTGACATTGTAAAAACATTCACCGCTTATCGCCTGTCGAGCGACGGTAAACCAATTCCACCGAGATAATTGGTGGCGAACGTAATATGCCTGCTAACGAGTAAAGCTCTTGGCACATATATGCCACAAAAATTGAAAAACTGATTAATTAATGAACATATCACGTACACCCTAGTTATTTTTATCTACCAGCACATCTTGTTGAAGTTACTCTAGAATAGTATGGTTATGAATATCGAAGGAGAACAGGGATTCGGCGGTGAATTTTCACTCCCCATATTTGCACGGATCAGGAGAAAGACTTCAGGTATTTTTATGTTAACGACTGTTCCCTAATTCGCCGAGGCTAACAACTTCAAATCAAAGCCGGTTTGCAAGTATTTCGAAGCCAGCCTTACTACTGCAACTTTTTATTTTTTCCACAAACCCCAACAAACGTGTCGAAGCAGCTATATACGTTTGTATCAGTAGACTATTGGCAATTGAAATGAATTGCCACATTAGGATGTTTCATGCCAGGTCTGTTGATGTGACTCCTGAAGTTCCATCAGTTATGCAGCGAAACTGTCTCGGGATTTCCCTATAGTTTACAAAACTTTCAAATTAGGTTTTCAATAATTTTGCAAATTCGGAGGATTCGCGGACCCTTCGGTTGAAAACCACTGTCTTAGAAATTGCTACTTCCACACTTCCACTAGAGCCCGAACGATAAAGACTTCGCCCGTTCTCTGTTAAAATAATCAAATAAGACACTGAAAACAGGGATACTGACCTCAGCCTCTTGTGGAATGCCTCCGTCAGATGGGTGTGCGGCTGCGAAAAAAAAATGATAGAATTCAAGTAATCCTAGGTACAGGCTGTGTGTACTGTGTCCATTAGGGTTGTTATTCTCTGGATTCCCGGGATTCACCGATTTGATTGATAGATTAGCTAAAATAATCGCTGCACACCAAATTTGGCTCGATTGCAACTGGTATATGTCAAGGTACAGGAGTTTGAATACTTTGAATATAGATAACTAACCTACAGATAGATACGCAACACCCGCCGTCACGCTTGCTTGCCCGGAGGAAATTACTGCTCAGCAATCTGAACGCAGCATAATTGCTAATCCCATAGCTCAAATTCAATATTGTTGATCTTATTTGAAAGTTACTGTCGCGCTGATTCCGAAAATATACTTTAAAATCTAATCAGGGCAATGGAAACCCCTTGAAATACGCCTCAAAGTCTAAAAATCAGCATTGTTCGAAACAATCGCAGCGACGCATAACAATCACCATAAAAATGGCCCTTGTGTGGTTGCGATTGTTCAGAACAATGCCTATTTTCATACTTTGAGGTGTATCTCAAGGGGGTTCCATTGCCCTGATTAGATTTTAATGTATGTTTCCGGAATCAGCGCGACAGTAGCTTTCAAATAAGATCAACTTTATTGAATTTAAGCATGCGGGTCGTCAGCTATGGGATTAGCAATTCTGTTGCGTTCAGACTGCTGAGCAGTAATTCCCTCCGGGCAAGCAAGCGTAACGACGGGTGTTGCGTATCTATCCGTAGGTTAGTTATCTATACTTTGAACTTGTTATAAAAAAAGTATCAAAAAGGTTTTATTCAAATTTTACCTTCAATCCCATGTCAAGTTGTCTAAAAGAACGATGCATAACAATATTTGCTCATTTGCAACCGGTACAAGCGGAGTTATTGCAGTTGTACAGTTTGGTATTGAAAAAATAGCCTGGAAGGTGGATAATCCAAGAATTATTACTGACGAAGTCAAATAACTTCGCTTCTACTGATTTGAATTGCGACAACTCGACAATTTAATGTGGGTTACAATACAAATTTTTTAATTTAAAAAAAAATTATCATCAATTCAAAATTTACAGACACTTGTGCGTTCACAACTACCAGTTATAATTGAGCCAAATTTGGTGTGCAGGGTTTTCGGCAATCTCATAATTTAATCGGCGAATCGCCGGAATCCAGAAAAAAGGGTATTCTTGAACCACCCAAGTCCACAGCTTAATATTCGACTCATGATCGAATTCATGGGAAATTGATTACCACCAAACCTAGCTCAAGACCTTGATGAGCTTGCGATTGAATAAGATCGCAGAGAGCTGTTTAAACTCGGGTTCGACTTCACAGGTATCAGTGCGCAATAGGGCTGGTCAAAAAAGAAACTTTTCCTTCAGATTTCACTGGCTACTTGATAAAATTGTTAGGTTGGACAAAAAAACGCTGAACGGCAAAATTTGGCTCAATTCCAACCAGTACAATCGAGATTGTTGGAGTTGAAAGTTTTGAATTTATCGTATAAAAAATGAAAAAATATGATTTCAAAATTTTCCTGTCGACCCCATAAAATTGTTAGGCTGTCAGTAGAGATGATGCGTACCAAATCTGGCTCAATTCCAACCACTAGAAGCGAAGTTATTGCAGTAGAAAAATTTGGTTTTGAATAAAATAGTATTTACGGTGACTGACTCTTCAATTATTTATTATAAAATCATGGAATTAGAAATTTTTCTACTGCAATAACTTAGCTTCTGGTGGTGGGAATTGAGCCAAATTGGGTATGCATCGTCTCTACTGACAGCCTAACAATCTTATGGGGTCGACATATACATTCTGACATTTTATTTCTTTATTTTTTAATGATAAACTCAAAACTATCAACTGCAAGAATTTCGCATCCGCTGGTTGGAATTGAGCCAAATTTTGTGCGCACCGTCAATTTTTTAGCCAACCTAACAATTTTATCAAGTAGCCAGTGAAATGGGAAGGAAAAGTTTTTTCTGAACAGCCCTAGTGCGCAAGGATATCGCGCCAATTTTGGATTTGTACATGTGCATTGCTACTCACAGATTGCTGGCGGAAACTGCGGCATGTCGTCCGCCGTTTCGTCATATATGGCGGCACCTTCTTCTTCGTCACTGTCGAATGTGGGTCTGTCAACGAATACGGGCGTCATTAGTCGATACAAGTAGACATTCGCGTAAATTTCGAGTTTCTGGAACAGGGGTGCGTGTTATACGAAGAAAGCGTGAATTTCGGCAAAAATTTTGGAAATTCAAATTTCATTCTAGTTTAAAAGAAATCGTATAAGATAGACACGTCACCGGAGAATACAGGCAAGTATTTCACGCATATTTGACATCCTAGAACAGGGATGCATCTGAACGTCTCACACACAGGAAATGAAGATTTCCAGTTTCACCACCGAGTCAAATCCGAGCCCAAGTCATGGTGTTCACCGTTCAACTCTGCTCGAGTGATATAGATGGCTAGCATTCGTAACATCGAAATTTTCCTCAGTTTCAACAGTATCTAGCCCTATTTCCCAAGTATCGGGTCAGGACTTATAGACGAAATACCAATCACGTGGTGACTTTACTGTTCTTCGAAGTGAGAACGAAACGTCTGTCTTGGCCGTACTAGTATCGAGCCAAGTCGAGTCACCAGAAAATCGTGAGTCGAGTCATTACAGTTTCAGTTACAGTTACATGTTTCAGATGCTGCGGTACGGCGGTACGGCCAAAGTTTCAGTACTAGAAAGAATCAGGGCTGTAATGACTCGACTTGACTCGAGACATTTTCTCAAAACACGGAATTGCGCGTGACTCAAACCAAGTCACATGACTCGAGACTAGGACGCCCAAGACCGACATTTCATTGTAATTTCGAAGAACAGTAAAGTAACCGCACTATTGGGATTTCGTCTATTGGTACTGGTACTTGAAAATGCGACCAGAAACTGCTAAAAGATAGGAAAATTAGTATATCATAAATGCAAACCATTCGATAACACCAAACAGAGTTACAAAAAGTGGGCTAAACAAGACTTCAACTGGAAACTGAGCAGTCAACACAATGACTCGGACCCGAACCTCTACTCGCTGACCTGGACTCTGACTTGACTCGGCGGTGAATTGAAAATGACTCGACTTGACTCGAGTCACAACTACAAAAGTAGAATTCACTTGTGACTTGGTTACAACCCTGCAAGAAAGCGAGTTGACGTTGAATTGGTCTCGAAAATGAACAGTGAACACAATGACTTGGACTCGGACTCGAACCGCTGAGTCCTGACTTGGACTTGGACTTGACTCGGCGGTGAATTGAAAACGACTCGACTTGACAGGGTTGTAACCAAGTCACAAGGCTCCGAGTCACAAGTCAGTCTTACTTTTATAGTTTTCACTCGAGTCAAGTCGAGTCATTTCCAATTCACCGCCGAGTCAAGTCAGAGTCCAGGTCATGGTATTATAACTCGAGTCCCACTTTTTACAACTCTGTTTGGTGATTCGAATGGTTCGCATTTATAATATACTAATTTTCCTCACTTTTAGCAGTTTCTGGTCGCATTTTCAAGTACCAGTATCAATAGACGAAATCCCAATAGTGTGGTGACTTTACTATACTTCGAAATTACAATGAAATATCGGTCTTGGCCGTCTGAGTATCGAGTCCTATGACTTGGTTCAAGTCATGCGCAATGACTTGAGTCGAAGTCGAGTCAATACACAGATTGACTCGAGTCGAGACATTTCCGTATTTTGAGTCAAGTCGAGTCAGCAAAAAATCGCGAATCGAGTCATTACAGCCCTGAGTTGAACCCTGACTTAGACTCGGACTTGACTCGGTGATGAATGACTTGACTTGACTCGAGTCAAAATTATAACATAACAATCGACATGTGACTCGGCTACAACTAGAGGTCGACCGATATTGGTTTTGACAGGCCGATACCGATACTGATATATCGACACACACACATAGGCCGATATCAATATCAAGGGAGCAGAGCACAATTTCACCAAGAATATTATACATTAGGCAAGATTGCGCTTGTTAATGCCACGGAAAGCTGAACAACAATAGAGAAAACTGAAATTGAAAAGAGTTACTGCTTAATTGTGCACATTCATTGAAATTCGGGATAACCCAAAAAGCAAAACATGATACAGAATTGCATATCAGTCCCGAAAAGGTAGATTGCAATGCAGGAAGCATAGTCCTTCTACATTCTCACCCGGTTAAACTCGTCCCGCAAGAGTGAATCTGTCATATATCGCTCTTTGCGTCGACGATTTCTTGAGATTGAGAACACGAGGCATTGAATTTCCAATATTTTTGAAATTTTTTTAGATGTAAAATATCGGCTGCGTTATCGGACTTCATAGGCCGATATCGATAATCGGGAAAGCTCTAAATATCGGCCTCCATAATCGGTCATGTCGATAATCGCTCGACCTCTAGTCACAACCCTGGAAAGAATCATCTATCACTATTGCACTGGAATCAATGGACCAGACACTCTATTCAGATGCGAGTACTAAAATTATTGTCGCCAGCCTTAATCCCAGACAGTTCCACTCACATCATATCTGACGACGGCATCCGTTGCACGGGCGGCGGAACTGGTTGACGCATCGGCGGCAACATAGGTGGCGGCGGTTCAGGTGCGTCGGCGGTATCTTCGTAAATGTCGTCTCCGGGTTGCGGCACGCTCGGCAGAGGCAGCGATTTTTTATCTGAAACATATACGAACGATTTGAGAGCGGGCCAAAGCATCAGGAGTCTGTCTGGTGGCTTTGAAGATGATTTTCATATTCGATTAGAATTAGAATTACTGAATTTGACCTAAACAAACTGAATTTGGACCTAACGTATGCAAATTAGGTGTTTTTCAACACAATGTTAAAATTGTACCACTTATCTACATTTCTGGTTGGAACTGGCTGTCCTAACGAAGTAGTTTGGCCTGAAAAAAAACGTTTTTGGCATAGAAACAGGCAACTTTTTACATGAAAAAACCAACCTACGAAGAATTCCAGTGGTTGCAATACGTATTATGGTGGAAATAAATAAAAAAATTTGTAGTACAACGAGAGATACTTTCCTACATTCTTGGGTAGAAAGTGTCTGTCCTTACTAAGAAACTTGCCAAGGACGTTCAACAGCAGCAGTTGTTGGCTGACAACAGTTATGCGTACACTGCTGGTGACAAGTCTTGCTTCAGTTAGGTCATTGCGGTACGTTGAGCATAACACCATGTCCACCTATTTGTTTCATTTCAATGTTTATGATTCACAATGAGCAGACAATGGGCCGTCTACAACGGTAGGCCTATAAAGTAGGCTACGAGCTGTTAAATATCAAATGATAAGTTCACCGACAGTGCAAAATCTATGAAACAAACGAAATGCAGACTTTATAAAAACATTTTGCCGTTTTTTGACCTAACGCTACAATTTTGACCTAATTTTGACCTTTTTTGACATGTCAAAAAAATCGTCCTAGTGGTGACCCTTTTTTTTTCAGTCCTCAGTGCTATCGGTCAAAAAGCTTTCAGAATCACCACTTTTCTTTACCGTTGCTGGAGCTTTCAGAAATTTTAAAAAGTGTCCTCTTTTTCGGAACTCAAAATTTGGTAAAATTTGGGTACGTGGTTGAAAAAGGTTTGAGGGCCCATGCACTAGTAGTTTGTGTACCAAAGTTTGGTAGAACTGGACAACTACAATTATCTAGTACCTGGCTGAGGTGAAGGTAGCGGTCTTCTAAAAGGCAATTCGGGCGGTCCGTCTGCTGCTGGTGGGGCTGGCAGGCCCCTCATCATAGGCGGTAAAGGCGGGGGTTCATTACCGCGCGGTGGTAAGGGCAGTGGTAAGTCGTCCGGCGGCAATGGCAGTTCTTTTGTCTCCGGTGAAGATTTCGGCTTCAAAATTTGTGGCAATTGGAATTTCTTCTTACCTGGAATTGAGAAAGAATTCATTTAAAATGACGGTGGGCCGGGGCCTGTGTGTATATAACCTGAACCTGGGGCTATTTTGGGGGGTAATTCACTTCGACGTTTTTTGTATACCGGTACTTATAACTCTGCCTGAAGTATTTTCAAGCGTAAATATGAATTTAGGCTAACATATATTTTCGCGAGCTTGTATGTATTTCATTTCACTTAACACACTATGCCTGCTGCTATATCATGGTAAACATTAGTGATTATGAACAACAGGGCCGAATGTAGTTTAGTGCTGGCAAATTGCACGACAACAAGGGATGTCTAAGTTCATCTTTACACCTATAATGCAGTAACAATATCGTTGAAATATAGTTTTTAGCATTGGAGAGTGCAGCGGTCTAGTCTGAAATCAACAAAATGCCTTCGAAGAAATGAGGACAAGAATTTGGAACCTCTTGGGTTCGCCTTCACAATGAATAGCCCAACTTTTTCGTAAGTGCGTTGCAATTGCTGATTGAATTCCCTTCAACTTATTGCTGTGAAATAGGATTTTCTGCAATTGTAACTATCAAAACGAAATAAGTTTGCAATTGACTATTAAATGAGGTGATGTCTATTATCCACCCCTTCGTCTAGATGTGACGACTGGATAACACGAAAACAGAATCAGCCTTCCGTTTGACTTGATATTTTAAACAGTCATTTCAGTTTACATTACGACGTCATCTTTGCGCTGTTTTACAATAATTGAGTGCTAGCTGTAATTTGGTATTTTTTGAAAAGGGGTGATTGCATCCTGTCATCATCTTGGGTAACGATATGAAAAAGGTTAAGAACCACTGGTCTAGGAGGTTCAGACGGGGTCAGGTTTGCAGAGACGAGCATGGATTAGAATTAGGATTTGGGAAAACCGGATTTGTGAAACTTTGACGGATTAGGATTGGATTAAGAGTAAAGATTTTTTATCATGGACCAGGGTTAGGATTGGATTTTCGGGGAGATTGATGTGCTGTGGCAAACGGCGACAAAATTTTACGTCCTACCAAAGTTACTTTATATACTTTGGTACTCGTTTACGTTTCATTCCTTTTTACAGAATGATAGGCATGAGATGTAGGCTTTCCAAGTGGTATTCTAAGTTTGAGTCAGATTAGGATTAGAATCAGGATTGGAGTATGCAAAATTTCTGGATTAGGACAGAAATTTCAGGCTTGCACAAACTGCTGGACTACAGAACTAGAACGATAACTGACGACCTTCAGAAATGACCAGCTAAATGTTAACTAGGACAATTTTTTACCTAAAAACAGAAGATTTTGACCTAAAAAATCAAGATTTTGACATCTTTTTACCTTAAAAAACTTAGTTTTGACCTCATGTGTGTAAATTTGGTGTTTTTGCAAATAATGTTAGAATTGTAGTACTTATTTTCATTTCTGGTCGGAATTGTCGGTCCTTACAAAGTAGCTTGGCCAGAAAACACTTTTTTGACTTAAAAACCGACCAATTTTTACTTGAAAAAACTTTATTTTAACGAAATCGGGCGCTATGACGAATTCCAGTAGTTACATCATGCATTATGGTGGAAATTATTAAAATTTGTTGTAGTACAACGAAAGATACTTTCCTACATTCTCGGCTAGAAAGTGTTCGTCCTTACTAGGTAGCTTGCCAAGTATGGAGAAAGAACGTTCAACATCAGCAGTTGTTGGCTGACAACACACAAGTTGTGCGTGCGCCGTACATTGCTGGTGACGAACCGTGTTGCTTCATTCTGACAATGTTTTCTACATCACAATTTTTCATCATGCGCTCAAGTTTTAATATTGCGGTACGTTGAGCATAACACCATGCCAACCTATTTGTCTCATTTGATCGTTTGTCATGCACAATGAGCAGACGATGCACCGTCTACCAGAGATGAGCATGGATTAGGATTAGGTTTTGAAAAAACAGGATTTGTGAAATTTTGTCGGATTTGGATTGGATTAGACAGTTTTTTCGGAACGGATTAGGATTTGGATTGGATTGACCGATTTTCTGGTAGATTGAAATGTCGTGTGGCGAATGGCGACAAACTTGATTCAGATCAGTTATTAATGTACTTATGGTTACTAAGTTATCTTGAATCAAGTGAATCGTTGGTTGTGGAAGAAAATTTTCGAATCCCTCCATTGCATAAATTAGGATTTTGTCTGAATTTCCAGTTGGAATCGGATTAGGATTGGACATGGACTTGAGTATGAAAATGTTATGGATTAGGATTTGGATTTGAAGGTTCGGATTTGGATTGGATTAGGACATAGAAATTTCAAATCCGCTCATCTCTGCCGTCTACCACGGCAGGCCTATAAAGTCGGCCACAAGCTGTATAATGACAAATGAAGAGTTCACTGACAGCGCAGACATCTACCATACAAACGAAATGCAGGTTGCAAAAAAAATTTGACTTTGTAAATAATTTTGATGGTTTTTGACCTGCCGCTACAATTTTGACAAAATTTTGACAGGTGTCAAAAAAATAGCCCCAACGCCCCCATAATAACTGATAATACAAATTACGGAATTGCGAATGAGCCAAGAAATGTCGGATATTTTCGAACAACTATACAGTCGCTATCTGAACCAGTGATTGCCAGCAGCTGATCCAAGATAGCTTTCTTGCGATCTCACAAACAACATAATAGAGAGCCATAGAGAGTCGCTTTTTGTTCCTGTGAATAGTTTCCCTCAAAGTCAGTATATCCACAATAAAACAATAGAATCTAGTTATGTATGAGCCGCTCAAGGCTGCTTCTGAAAACCAGGAAGAGGATTTTTGCAGACTACCGTGCAAGCATCGAACGCACCGTGTACCATTGCCATTTGCAAATATCTTGAGCTCTGCTGGTTATAGACGTTTTTCGATTGTTTCTTTGAAGAGCAGATGCCCGTCCAATTTCACTGACATCAAAATAACGGCTAATAGTCAAATACAAATCGCAGCAACTTCAATATCAGCCCACGTACATTTCCCCTGCAAACTTGTACATAGGTGTGTGGGAAGTTGTAGAGCAGGGGTCACCAACGCATTTAGCGCATCAGGATATCTTCTGGATTAAAACAAGTTATGGAAACGGTGAATTGAGTGACACAGCGGCATCGTAGAGCCTTTGGCTGTCGATACTATGTTTTGGAAAAAATTGGAGTTGGTGAGCCCAGCTGTAGAGCTATCATATAACGGCATATATCTTACGTTGTAGTAAGGACAGTAATTTGCAGTTAGTTTCAAGGAATTGCACTCCAGAAGCCGAGGGTTTTCATGTGGCTTCACAGGTACCGGTACCGTTAGTTGAAAGTTTAAAATTCGCCCAAAAAAAGTGGGAACCACTGATTCAGACTTGGACAATTAGAAAATTTACAGCTTTTCTAAATTAGAATCAGAATTATAGGCCTAGCTATACAGTTTTTGGTCCAAATTAGACTAGAATTAAAATGATTACTAGGCCTACACAGTTTATTTCCAAATAAGATTAAAATCATAATAATATCTGAACAGGTTTTTCCAAATTAGACTAGAATTAAAATTATTGCTAAGCCTGCACAGGTTTTTCCGACTAAGATTATTAAAATTGTAATAATAGCTAAACAGGTTTTTCCAGATTAGATTAGAATTAGAATTTCTGAAGTCACCAAAACCAGGAAATTGAATGAACTTCAGTCCGTATCAAAGCAGAGCTCATCATCTCGAGCACGGGAATGACAAATGTCTGTACGCCGTACTGCAAACTTGGCTCGTTTCGCACTATACAGTTCTCCCGTAGCATTTTCAGGGAAACCAGAAATTAGATTAGAATTGAGAATAAAAATTTAAGATTGAAATTGGTTGGATTGAGATTGAAAATTTTCACAAATTAGATTAGAATTGGATTATCGTCATTTCGATCCAGTTAGTCTGATGATCCAGATGTCCAAGTCTACACTGATGCCGCTATTCAACAATAAATAAGTGAGCTGAATAACGGTTTGATCAAGATAGTGGATCAGGGGCCAAATGAAAAGCAGAAAATATGTTGGCGGTCAGAGTAAAAAAATTTAACTATATTCTCTGGGGTATTAATCATATTTCTAAATTGAAAGCGGTGAATCACAGTGTTAATAAATGCTGCTCAGTGATTGTGTCGATATTAGGTAGTGATAAAGTGACGATTAATTAACGAAAATGACATGCCTGTTCGTCCTAATGGGTGATGATGACTCATATCAGTCACAAGCATTGATTGACTTGTTTTACGAATTAGGTATTTGGAAGCACAGGCCGTGTAATTCGTAATGTGACCATGACAACAAAGAAAGTTTGAAATAAACTATATGTAAAGAGTGTGTTCTTGTGACTTCAATTGTTACGGCATACTTACCTACCTTTATTTTGAATATGAATTACGCATGCGAGGTACTAGGCTGCGTAATGACGGCACATTAATGAACGGGCTTCAAAGTAAACCAATTTGTGGTTCAGTTTATACAGCCTATGGTTTTTGTCTACGCAGCAACATTCTAAAGTATGTTTTATCTTTTGAATCCCAAAGCGACTTTTGGCGGGCCGCTCAGAACTGCTCCGCGGGCCGCAGTTTGCTCAGGGTTTGTAGTAGACGATGCAGAAAAAAATACATTGCGGACGTACAAAATATTTGCAGAAAAAACAAGGCTCACTCACCCTTTGTCGGCAGCACCACGTGCGGCGGCTTCGATTGCTTGATGGGCGCGGGCTCGGAATATTTCTCTGGCGGAATCCGTAGCCTAGGCGGGACACCGTTGACTTTCGTGGGCGTGTCAGGAAACATTGCAGGCGGCGGTGGTAAGCTGCCAACTGTGAAGAAAACTGTTTTACAAATCCTTGCCAAAAAAAAAGTACTTGTGTTTCGGAGAATCCACGAATTTCCCAGGGGCCATAGGGGAATTTATAGAGTCTTCATGACACCAAAGGAGTTCAGTAATGAAGTACTTCTACTTATTCAGAGTACTCAACTAGCACTAAATACTCAAGTGAGGATGTTTTTTGACTGCTCCCTCTTCCTTCTTGAACAGTTTTTTATCAAGAACGGCTATTTAGTTTCTGAATACTCTATTCAATTATTCATATTGAAATGAACCCGAATATTTTCGGCTGACACTCGTCAGGGCTAATCGTCAGCAACTAGTTGAGAATTGAAAAGAACATCATATATCAACAATCGTGTCACAAAATATGACGTCACCGGCATGAAATTTTGAATAATCGGCGCAAAGAGAGCACTCTCAAGCCCTATGTTATATCTTTAGATGGTACACAAACTCTTTCTGCTGGCCCAGACTCATTTGGCGTATTTTGATATAAGTTGACTCCAAGGCACCCAAATGAAAGCGTAAACGGCCTGTCCCGACAACACGAAATCTTTCGCCTCGTCAATTTTTCATGAAACAGGATTTTAAGAGCTTCTTGGAGGTACAGAACCTCAATATACAATTGCAACAATCATTATTGGTGGATAATCCGGGAATTATCAACAAAAAACTCAAATAACTCCGCTTCTATTAGTTGGAATTGAGTCAAATTTGTTTTGCACCGTCTTTGAAGACAGCTCGACCATTTCATGGGGTTAACAGGAAAATTTTAAAAAAATTTTTAATTTTCCCTAATAAATGAAAAATTTTAATTGGATCTGCGGTGTCTTATACTTGTTAGAATTGAACCAAATTTGGTGTGCAGCGTTTTTTAGGGTAACCCGACAATTTAATCAGTGAATGGCTGGAATCCAGAAAAAAGGTTCATTTTTATTGCACAGCAATCTAAGGCCAAAAATTCTGCCATTGGCAAGCATCTGTTGGATAATCCCCCTTGTGAGAAAAATTATACGACAGATTTCGCGCCGTCGGAAGGGGCCGTTCACACTTCCATTCGCGTGCCTCGGAGTCTACTTTTATCAAAATACACCAGCCAAGTCTGTGTCAACGAAAGGAGTTCGTGTATCATCTAAAAATAGCACATTGAACGCTCTCTTCTTCAAAATTCCATGCCGGTGACGTCATATTTTGTGATACATTGTTCATATACAATGTTCTTTCCAGTTCTCTACTAGTTGCTGACGATTACCCCTGACGAGTATCGGTCTAAAATATTCGGGCTCATTTCAAAGTAGCAGAAATCCACGAATACATTACCGTATCTCCGAAACGTGACGTGATAGAAAAAACACCAGGTTCAGCACCCTCAAATTAGGTATAGATGACCCAAATATAGCCTAGGGCCAAAATAGTGCAGACCGGTGTCATTATCATTTGAAATCATCTTCGTTTACCAGGTTTCGATTTTAGACTCGGCTTTGGACTGACGGGTTTCGGCCCCGGCTTTGGGCCTGGTTTAGGACCCGGCCTCGGTGCCGCCTTCGGAAGCGCAGGAGCGTGCAAAAACGACGTGTTTCGCCTGCCTGGCTTTTCTTCTGAAAAATACATCACAGACAAAAACAATTACACGGACGTCAACGTAACAGTGCACATCGCAAATCGTACAGAAACAAAAGAATATCTCACAAAAAACACGTGCACGATACGGCTGTTCAAAATAACGTGTTTTTTTTCAAATTCTACAGGCTACTTGATAAAATTGCTAGGTTGCCTCGGGCCCTACGATACTTAGTACTTAGATACTTAGACAGTTAAGTATCGTAGGCCCCGGTTGCCTACAAAACAGGTGCTGGTGCACACCAATTTTGACTCAATTCCAATCAGTGGAAGAAAAGTTTTTGCAGTATACAATTTTCGATTTGAAAAAAAATAGTATTTACGGTGGCACACTCTTAGATTATTTATTATAGACCTATCCATCGTAAATACTGTTTTTTCAAATCCATAATTTTCTACTACAACAACTTTACTTGCACGGATTGGAATTAAGTCAAATTTTATAGGCCAATACGGCACATCGTTTTTCCAGACAACCTTACAATTCCAGGAGCCGGTAAAATTTGAAAAAATTTATACTTATTAAGTAAATCCAAAACTTTATTCTTGCATAGCAATGCTTAAACAGCTTGGAATTGAGCCAAAATTTGGTGTGCAACGTTATCTTAGGTAGGGTTACCATACTTCCTGTTTTAAGAGGAATTGTCCTCTTTTTTGAAAATTTTGGTTAAATGTATGTTGAAATTCAACTGAGATATAGGAAATCAGCCGAGTGAAAAGTTGCCCTTCTTTTTTTTTGTTTTTAGTCAACCAACTACAAACTCGCACTAAATTTACCATTTTTTCCAGGATTTTACTCCGGTATATTGTAAGTCTGGAAATTTTTAAAAAGCGCCCTCTTTTCAGATTTTCAAAATATGGTACAGGTAACCTAATAATTTTATCAAGAAGCCGGTGAAATTTGAAGAAAAAACATTTTGAACAGCCGGAGTGTAAACGTTCATTGTTCATTGAAGACGAGAAAATATAATGTCTAAATCCAAATACGAAAATGCTGCGAAATTTGGTTCGAATCTAAAATTCACATCTCATCGTAGCACGTGATCAGACATACACAACATCAATATGATCAGGAATGTCTGCACACAACATTCCACGTTACCTAGTTCATTATTCAAGCCGTGGTGGCATTATAGCCATAACCAGGGCATGGAAAAATACAAACATTACAGTAGGTCAAATCACGGAAATTGCTGGTTCACCAAGCACGACCCATAGACACATAATCCATTGGTTTTTCCAAAGGATGGGGACAATCTCATTGCATGCAAACATTAACAATCACTGATAGCTACACACTGTAGACTAGGGTCATGTAAATAGCCAAGAGATGAAAGGAGCAATCACGAGTCACCAAGATAAAAAGCTAACTAAAAACACAGACACGCATACTGGTAGCTTTCCAAATAGGCCGTGAGTAGGTTTGGGGCAGAGATGCCATCAGCTTACCAGATTTTTGAGGTGGGCTGCGAGCATAAAAAGGTCGGAAACCACTGGTTTCGATTGAGGATATACAACATTCTTTCCAGTTATCTCCTAGAAGTTCACGATTAGCCTACCCCTAACGATTTTCAGTCCGAAACGTTTTGGGCTTGTTTTGATATGAATATAATATTCGATTGCATACTGAAGTCCTGCACTACAAAGAGTATCTTCAAATGTAACACTTTAGCCCAGTGGTGACCAACCACATTTCGATTACTTGTGTAGGCTACGGCCGCATTCCAGGGCACATCCGAAATTAGCTAACTGGACACCATATGTACCCATGTTAAACTGTCCATGTCCATTACCCCGGTGAACTCCGGACTAATTAACTTTTTCATATTCGCAGGGGTGTCGTCAGGGGTGATCGTCAGCAACTAGTAGAGAATTGGAAAGAACATTGTATATCAACAATCGTATTACAAAATATGGACCCGACAATTTAATTAGTGAATGGCCGGAATCCAGAAAACAAGTTATTTTTGAACACTGAACAGCCCGAATGCACAGCAATCTATGGCCATAAATTCTGCCATCGGCAAGCATCTGTTGGATGATCCCGTTCGTGCGAAAAATTATCGAGACGACAGATTTCGCGTCGTCGGAAGGGGCCGTTCACACTTTCATTTGTGTGCCTTGGAGTAGACTTTTATCAAAACACACCAGCCAAGGTCGTGTCAACGAAAGGAGTTCGTGTATCATTTAAAAATAGTACATTGATCGCTCTCTTATTCGAAATTTCATGCTGGTGACGTCATATTTTGTGTTCCGATTGTTGATATACGCTGTTCTTTTGAATTCTCTACTAGTTGCTGACGATTACCCCTGACGAATGTCAGCCGAAAAGATTCGGGTTCGTTTCAATATGAATATGCTATCCAAATTTTCTTCTGCAGCCAAAGGTTGCCCACCCCCTGCTTTAGCCTATAAAATCACCGGCAAAACACTCACGAGAGTCGTCGCTGTCCTGCCTGTTGTAACTGCCCGGGTACGTTTTCGGCGGGGTGGCTGGCGGTGCCGGAAAGTCGTCAGGGCCGGTGCTTTCCAAGTACATATCATCCTCGTCTTGTGGAAGAGTCTGGTCACCTGACTGATTTTGATTATTACTAGACCAGGACGGCGCGGAATGTGTGTCTTGTTTCGCGTTCCAAGAATTAGACGGGGCTGGTTTTTTCTGCGCCCAAGGCGGTGTATTCTGGGTCTTATTTTCAGGTTTCTTTGCCCAAGACGGGGTGTTGTCTTGGGGTTTCGATTGCCAAGACGGGCGGTCCGGGGACTTTTCCTTATTTTTGGCCCAGGGCGGAGTCGAATCGGTCGGGGGGTGGTCTGGGGATTTTTCTTTATTTTTGGCCCACGACGGGGTGGAATCGGGGCTCGGTTTGTTACCCCAGGAATTGCGAGGCGATGGGGCTTTTTGCTGCCAAGGTGGGGTGTTGTGTTGCCTTGCGTTTTCGCCAGGTTTCTTACCCCAAGGAGGGGTGTCTTTTTTCTCATCATCTTTGGGCTTGCCTTCAAAAGACCCCGGTCTGGACTGGTCTAGAGGTTTTGGTTTCCAAGACGGGGTCTGATCAGTTTTTTGTTGGTTTTGAGGTTTGGCCCATGGCGGGGCAGTGTCTTTTTGGTCCTGATTTTGCGGTTTCTTCCATGCGGGCACTGGTTTGTCCTGTGTTTTCGACGCCCAGGATGGGGCGTTATCTTGTTGGTTTGGGGTCGGCTTTTTCCAAGCCGGGACAGTGTTCGTTTGGTCGCTTTTAGCCGCCCAGGATGGGGTGCTTTGTCCGCCTGGGTGTAAAGCGGAAGGCTTTGGACCGAAGCCAGGACGAGTTCCGTTTGAAGGTTTTGGCGCAGATGGGGGTGGGGGTTTTCGGCCAGGGTCAGTTGAAGTGCTGACGGGAGGCCATTTTCTTGTCTGGTTGAAAAAATTAGAAAACATCAGCATCAATATAATTATGTGTGTGTAGAAGAAATGATTTGTAATAAGATATTACCGGCTTAATAGATCTTTTAAATGTTTCAAATAGAAGGCAATGAATCGAAAATTGAATCTAAAGTTGGAATTGAGCCAAATGTAATAGGCAATAATTTTTTGACAACAAAACAAATTTACCAACTAGCCCTACACTACACCCTACTGGAATCTCGGAACGTTTTGCCCAATATAACAGGTGAGCAGCGATAATTCTCCAAGTTCAAGTACTTAAAATAAACTATAATAAAATAAAGAACTTCCATAGGTTGAACTAGCCAGTAAAATTTGAAAAAAGTCATGTATAGGCCGATAGGCGTACAGTGAGGCTTTAGGGAGTAGATAAATTAAGGACAGGCAAAATACAATCTAATTATAATAAATAGGCCTACTAGTTAGCTCTCTAGTTTACGGGACCACAACCTGACACATCGATCTCGCCTTCTGACACATGCCACACATATTTTGTCACCTGTCCTTTTCTATTATCTTCTTCTACTTTTCATTCAGTGTGCAATGTGCATGCCTCCTTTTTTACATTGCCTAGGCCAGGTGGGTGTCTGATTTCGAAGACTACTCTAAGTCGTCTCGACACCTTCCTATCTTTCACTGTATCGCAGTCTTGTTGGTGTATTGAAATGAGATAATTTTTAGCAATAAATTGAACTGAATTACGGTAATGCTTTGCTGTGCTAGTAGCAGACGATATATGTATAAAGAAACGTAAGACGTTTTTATCTAAGTATAAGGAGATTTGAATAACCACGTCCTGACTCATTGCTTTTCCTAGCGACACCGTAAGTAAATCCATTTGTCACCAAAATATACCTTTCTTCATTTCCTGGAGATGGAAGGACAACGCCGCCTGTCAACAAACGCTGCAGCGGCGCTTGCAACGCACACACCATTGAGTTTAAGTTGATAGGTGATGACACGCTTCAGTGAATCGACAAAATGTCCTGCTGATTCACGATTCGGGTCTGCTCGAGCGGAATCAGGTCTGATTTGAATCGTTAAACCAGCGTGCACTTTGAGTACACGCGGGTTAAACCCAATCACCGGTCTTGCACAACGTACAAGTTTGTCGCGAAGTAGGTAATGCGAAATTTTAACTTCACGGTGCCATGTAATCAACAACTGGTTACGGCATCTTCTAACTGCGTAAATAAGTACTACATCATGCCTAATTAGCGGATTAAAATATTGGAACCGCCAGGTATGATTACGACTTCAGGTATCATTTGCCAATCATATTAAAACCAAAATTATTTGGATAAATAATGGTAGGAATCAAGAAAAGTAAAGTTTATGCATCAGTTGCATTGCGTTCACTGTCGAGCAAAATTTAACGCTCTCTTCATGTTGGAATATAAGCAGCACAAGTATATAAATCCAGCTCGTCCTTCTCTTCCAAATACTATATGTTCAGCATGGATTGCAACAGAACGCATTGCTCTATCAAGTATGGAGGACCATGACCATGGATCGGTATTTCGCTACTTGTAATTCAATGTACAAACATGCCTCTTATTTGCATGTTCTATGGTAGAGGTGAGATTCTTATTAAAAGACTACTACAGGTTGTTTCGACTTGTCCCTGTCTTTTAATTATTAGCGATCTTGTGTTGTTTTGAAGAGATTAAATTATTAACTGAACTGAAAGGCAGCAGCGCACATTTAAACACGACGAGTTGGCCGTCTATAAACAAATTGTATTGACAGCCAGATGACTTACGCGCAACCGTCGCACAGCCGTTAACATGCTTCCGCGGAGTCAAGTTGAGTCAACCAATATGCATAATACTCACCACAGGTGCTTGAGGCTTCGAATTCGTTGTTGGATTTTGATGTGAATACATCTTTACCATATCAGAAACTTTCTGAAAATAGACAGATGCCATGCGGTAATTTTAAGCAGCGTTCAAGTACGAGTTCTGCCAATTATGGATACTAAAAACTGTACAGTCAAATCGTAAGGCGGCGATACTGATTTAATACAATCTTCATCATTCTGCCTTGCCGTTTATGGGTTGTAGGGATGGTGTGAACGTGAGGTTCGCGTTCGCGTTCTGTGCGTAAACCTCAGAAATTTAGAGATTCACGATCACAAACGAACCTTGGTAGGTTCTGCACTATGAACCTTTTTCATATACTACAATTTTCCACGTCATTATAACATTTTTGGTCGAAATTCTTTACATTTCAACTGCGAGTCACTCTATGCATGGCGCTGGCAGCATAAAAAATCGACACTAAACGAGCATGCACCTTGACAATTTCAATCATTTTTCTTGCTTTGTTACAAAATTTTGGGAAACGATTAGCCAACAACACGCCACATCCTGCCGGATCACTGGATTCACTTCACTAAATGCATTTCCGTAACTAATTCAGTCCGGGACCGTCATAACTAACCCAGGCTAAAACTTATTAACTAGCAGATCGAGTGAGATAATGCCTCTGAAGTGGCGCTGTGTGAAAGGTGGAATTCATCCCGTTCGGTAGGATCACTATTTCGACCAGAAACCGATGCAAATAAATCCGCATAGGTTTCTTTTCCATTCGAAAGAACTTACGAGGAAAACGTCATATATACAGCATTTCGCTTCAAATATCAGTCACAACAAGTTGAACACAAAACAGTGATAAAGTAGCGAAAGTACAAAGACCAGTTATGGCTCTACTAAATGGCAGTCTGGGAACTTATGCCAGTATAGCTGCATCATAATCCGTTGTGTCCAACAAATATGATATGGGCTCGACAACCCGGTTTTATCAACGAAATATACCATCGGCTTGACAGAGAACTAGCTATTTTACTAACCAATCAAGCAATAAATTTATACATCCACCCAATACTCAGACTGATGCGACGACTGTGGAGGATGGATGTTCGTATATTGACACGGACAACATAGTAGAAAAGTTGAATATCTCATTACAAGGACAAAATACCAACTGTTGCCGATAAATATGATGGACAATTAGTCAGTGCGCGTAAGTGTTCAAGCGCAATCGTTAGCAAAATACATACTTGAGTTCGATACGCGGATTTGTGTATTGACGTTGTGTAGCCTATTTTTTTTATTAAATATTCCCTTAAGACAGCAAAGGTCGAGAATCTTCATAGGCTACATTATAACCACCCGGCTCCCGATTATATAATAATCACCAAAATTCCAACATCCGTGTTTACAATTAAATGTCTTGTGTTCCTCACAGCGCATGCGCAGGGCTGAAGCCAGTTTACGACTGAATCGAAGAAATATACCAACTTATATCGCCGTTAGCGCCATTGTTTTATCGGTTCTTAACTGTATTTGGTCGGACAATCACCGTATTTTTACCAATTCCATAGTTCACGAATAAAGGTGTTGTGACTTGCTACCTAGAATAAGACCCCTATGATCCGAGTATTATCTATGCTTGATAATAAAGTATTCAAGTGTAAAGCAAGGGCACGAGGTAACATTTTGGAATCAGTTGACTGGTCCGGCCCGCGAGCGGTTTGAAGGCTCGAATCCGGCCCACGAAGCAATTCGGGTTCGACACCCCTGGTGTACAGTAGGCCTATACTGTGCATAATACATTCCTTATGATCGAGATTGCTTATAATCCACGTGTCACCCTCAATATTTAAGCTGAGATGAATGCGACACAGTATTACTTCCAAGTAAACGTAGCACGGCAGGTACACCTCTACTACTCGCACCGCGTTCCGCTTATTCGGCATTCGAGCAAAATAGCGAGTGTCATAATAGAGAAACATTCAAAATAGCGGAGCCATCAGAATAGCGAGCGACCAGATCATGTGGAGACATTGTATTTGTTTGGTGCGGGTGTGATCAGACTTATTGTTCTATAACAGTGGTCGGGAACCTATGGCTCGGGAGCCATATATGGCTCTTTTGGGCATAAGATATGGCTCTTTTCTAAATTTTTATTTCTTTGTTTAATTTATCACTATTGCTGCAACTTGTTATTAAATCTTCAGCAAAAGCAGTACAATTATTATTGTGGCAATATAAACATGTCTTTGAGAGGTTAATACAGTGACGTATTGAGGGTTAGGGGCTCGGACCCCCGTTTCAAAATCCTCAAATTTAAGTTGCTGTCGCGCAATATCACTCGCAAATTCGACGTAGCTGGTACGAAATCATGAATTTAACGATGCGTTCAGTGATCAAAGAGACTAGGAGACATGGCAGCGCCTGTATCACAATGCTGTTTCAAATATACATTGTCTTTCTGATCTGCGGCGATAAATATACTGCCATGGAAGTGACATTCACAAATACAAATTCTAATTACAAACATCGCCATAGCTATCCCCGTTCTTGACAGATAACGTAGCTTTGCAGTCGCTGTTAAAATGTAGGCGTGTTGCGCTTGCGCAAATGTTACCGCCGAATACTTTGCGAATTGAGAAGCCAAATCGGAATCGGCGCGACAATTACGTTCGAATAATATCAGTTACTATACGTATACAATCTGTGATATTTACGATGAATTTCGCTATCACAATCCCTTAACCTACGTTTCGAACTTTATTTTCTAACAATAAATAAGCAAGTTGCGTGATTTTGGGAGTAAAATGTTTAAAATCTATTAGACAGGTGAGACACTGCGTCACTTGCCTTCCCTAACCCCACGCCATTGACGCATCACAAATGGGCAAGTACACTAATGTATAGTGTCCATGTTCGGCTCCAACTAGGTATGCCATCATGGGCCCTCGCATTTAAGAATGGCTTCAAGACGAACTTACGATCTCGTATAACTAGCGAAAGCCTCAAATTTTGTATGAGGCTTAACCTTACCGGTTACCAACTACGCAAAAAAGCCTTCAGGAATACCGTGCAACACCAAAAGACGCAATAACTGTAAAAGACGGGGTAAAAGTAGATTCATGGTTTTATTGTTGTCCACGTCTGTTGGAAATCTAAATGTCATTGGTCTTAAGCTTCGAAAAATATCATATGGCTCTCAGTGCATATAATTAAAAATATATTACTTGCAAAAAAGCTATATAGCTCAGGTTTTGCATACTCATTATTCAAATAAAGCAACCAGCATGATTAGTACGAGATTTTAGCGAGTTTTTGCGGACGACGAATTACCATGTAGTGATGTCGAATTTGCGCTACCATGACGTCACGATTTTTCAATTGTAATGTAGTAGTTGATTGTTATGTATGGCTCTTTGGGAGGTAAAATGGAAAATATGCGGTCAATATGGCTCTTCGGGCGACAAAGGTTCGCGACCACTGTTCTATAAGGTCGTATGGTTCACTCCCATCCAACACCAAATACTGCGTACCAAATACTATGTTTCCTCTGTATAATCATAATTACAGATGCTGTCTGCTGGTAATGTATTTCGGTTTTCTCTCCAACACAATATCATTTACCAACATCAACTTTGAGAAGTTTCAACTGACACGCGGCCTTGCGATGTGTAGCCTATATTTAGAACCTGACACAACATATACTTTCTACAGGGCTTAGCAACCGAAAAGGGAACTTACTCTCGTCGCGTATAGGATGCCGGGCAATATTTCGGCGTTGGCATGCACGTCCACAAATTCGTTTCACATCATAGTGGTTACACACAGAACTGGAGCCCAATATAACCTACCAATAAACTTTGGAATACATAATACATCGCGCGCTTCCTGCATATATGCTCTATGCAGGCAAAAGGGGTCAAATTAGTCAACGTTGGTACTCGAGTATCTAGAAGAGGTTGCATTATAGATTTCCACTCAATAACTATAGGATGCAGTATAATTTTGTCCTTGATGTTTCTGCGGCATATGCACCGACTCCTGATATATACATACATGCATACGCACCATCTGTCCATGTGCAATGTGCATACCAAGAGTACATGATGTGAATATGCCGCAGCACAAGGAAGGTGCAGATATAGCCTTGAAAGGCTAAGTCTTGCGCCACCCCTCCATGCTATCCCGGAAATGGTGAGCGCCAAACCGGGAAGCCACGGAAACCACGGACATTGTATAGCGTGCATATTCACGACAAATACCAAAAGAGTAAAGATACTACGGATGAGTGCAATCTTCGAAAATATATTCACTATTCAGTTATCGTGATACGGGGGCTATGTCGCCTAATTACTACTACCATTTCATTCGTAAATGTGATACAACATGGAAAGATATCAAAATACTATTTGCACTTTCTAAAATCCAAATCGTAATACGCAAGCATAGTTTTAGTAGTGAAGTATAGTAGGTAGTGTAGGTAAAAATGTTTAGTAAAATGACAGTAATCTAAAATATAACTATTCGAACGTGTCGTAAAAATAGGCAACATCTAATTGTGCACTCGTAACAAGAATTAGTTCTTCGTTACTGACCACTGACCGGGCGACCACCTCTGTTCTAAATACAAATCTGCGCATTGGAATCGTCCCTACGTTCTGACTAAGAGCAAAATGCGACTCAGTTGAATCTCACTTATACGCATCTGTAACAGATGATCCGGTTGCGGCCAGGTTTACCGAGAGATTCGTGGTCTGATACGGTGCCATACAATGAGCGGTTTCCAGTATGACGGTTCTATGTTAGCGAGTGACGCAATTTAGACAGCATGATCTATGGATTGCATAATATCATTTCTTGGCGTGAATGCATGCCAGAGCCGTGATGGCAGTGCAGTCGTGTACCAATGCCGACCAGGGATGCAGTTGTGCAATACCAAATTATATAATTTATATGTGGTCGGTAAGGAAGAACTTCTACATTTCCAAGTAGGCCTACTCAAGTATAGATTGTGCAATGTGCATGTGCACCCGAGTGGGTAGGTTTTAGACTATTTCCAATTCTAGGACAGCGGTTCTTGAGCGGGGGTCCGCGGAACCTCTAAATTTGAAAAATGATTAATAACCTAATTTGTAATTTGTTTTAATTGAAGAAGCATGACACAGTTTCGCTTCATTATTGTTCAATCTTCAGGACTCACATGATTAGAATAGTCGTCTGATATAAAGCATCCCACTGTGCAAACTCATTTTAATTACCATTTGCCAATAGCCTACTGAAATTCCTGAGTTTTTATCCTAATCTGTCCCAATGAAAGGATTGAAACCTCGCCACGAAATCCATTTTCTCCTGTGATGTACATACCTACTATTCCAGAATAACTTCAAGATGAGATGCTAGATAGAAATTACTATAGGCTGGAGGTTATATGTTCATTAACTATACTCTGTTTTCAATGTTGGTGCCATATATGTTGCGATCATACCCGAAGGTGTCGTCGGAAGTGTTGCGCGTTAATATTACATTCGCCAGCACCTATCTCCGTGGAAATATTTTCGGCACTCAACCTTCATATCAAATCGAATACGGGGTTTTGCAAGACAATAAATACAGCTGCGAAATTCAATTCGAAATAATAAAAGTCTACCCAATTTCTACGTATAGTAAGATGTCATTTTCACGAAAAGTATTTTTGTGGCTGTTCCTCACAAACCTACAGTTAATATTTGCACATGACAGATGACGGTTGCACGATAATGGAGCGAATTTTGGACGAAAACTTGAGGGGGTTGGCGGGGGTCCGTGAAGGTTCAAAGGGGGTCCGCGAAGACAAAAAGGTTGAGAACCACTGTTCTAGGAAGTACATATCTTCAATATACAATTGAATAGTATATTCATATCGAAATGAACCCGAATATTTTCGGCTGACACTCGCCAGGGGCAATCGTTAGCAACTAGTAGAGAATATTGAAAGAGCATTGTATATCAACAATCTACTAGTCGCTAATGATTACCACTGACGAGTGTCAGTCGGAAATATTCGGCTTCATTTCAATATGAATATACTATTCAACTTCTACTCGATTAGCAAGACTGACTGCTTTGATCACCTGTGAATTGAGCACTCATGCCAATGCTACATGTGTTACCTTTTACTAGAGAAGTATGGGTTTGTGCTAAAACGTATGATTGATGATCTGACAGCCTGCGCAGTCACACGCAAGAAGGGAAGCACCGGCCTTGTAATACTGCGTAACGCAAGTACTTTCAACCTTCCACAACGGTTTTTTTTAACCTGCGCAGTACCCAGTAAAGACCGGGTTCGTTTCTGTACTTTCCCTCATTAAACGTTGTAACGATGCGTATGATTGCGACAGCCATTCGAGGCGAGCATTTTATTGATGAACTTCACATGATCGCGACTTAGCGGAAATAGAGTTTCCATCTATGCGTGCGTGGCTATGTGCTATGTTGTTATGCGGCTAATCGAGATATTTGAGCTTTCACGGTAGGAAGAAAGCATAAAAACTATAATTAAGGTCGATAATATACCTGTTAGTGGAATGGGGCGTCTGATTTTAGTACACGCGCAGAAAAGGGGGTACGCATGAACATGACTCCATTATGATTAAGAGGACAGCATAGGATTACATGCCCTAATTTTCGAAGACTTCGGCTCCACCGGTATATATCTGATCACGTTGGCGCAGAGACGACTTTTTTGATATTCAAGGAAAATCTTACGTTGTTGACAAATTTCATTCACGAACTTTAAAAACTCTGGAGTACAAATGCCCACCGATATTTAATAAATGTAGCACTCGCGATTTTGGTGCGTGGTAAGCCGCTAGAAGCAAATAAATATGTCTATGTTCGTAGTCCGGCCTACCTACGGATCGTACGCAAATCGCGTGATACCGGACTGCATGTGTTCGCTACAGAAAGTGTGCGCGTCTATGTTTGTGAATCATAAATAAAAGGTGCTTCAGAGCTGGATTCTGCGAAATTGATCGCCAATTTCAATACTGCAGGGTTCGCTGAGCTTACAAAGTGATTACCCGCGAGGGGTTTGACAATAGGAAATGGTTTGAAACCACTGAGATACCCAGCATAGATCCCAATAAAAAGTGTTGTAAATAAATAATACGGAATCAAGGACTTTTTTGTAATGAGTGATGTTTCATAGCACTGCGTTGCGTACAACTGGCTATCTGTACTTTCTCTATTCCGTACATTGTAAGTAAAACGTTGCATAAACTAACATTAGAAATTCATTTATTTCAATGTGTGAGGTTTAGGTCGCGAGATGTCATTAAAACTCAGATTAGGGCCGCGCTGTAAAAAGTTCAAGAAACACTGCTGTAGAGTATGGGCATCTATTCGGGTACATTCTAGTGTCAATCGTTATTATATCATACCAGTATGGACGCCGCGGAAAGTTCAAATATGTACAATCGGTTATACATGCGTTGTAATCGCCAAACAAACATAATCAACAACAACACGCATTTTGCCATTAATTCCAAACAGAGTATTTCGTTTACAGCTTATTTTAATTTCGCTTAAAAAGGAAAGACCAAGTCCACCTAGCCACAAAGATGCAAATTTTAACACACTATATTGATTGGTTTTGCACCGATTATGGAATAGGATTTGCTAGCTGACAGCTTAAAATCACCCAATTTCTTTCGAAGAAATAGCTTAAAAGTATATCGTAAATCAAATCTAATTGCTCTTTCTGTCTGATTTATTTGGATACTATACCTGATTTCATCGTGCTTATTTATCAGCTGTTTAAGAAGTTGAAGCGTTTTTAAGTCACGTATAGCCTACTAAACGCCTCGAAATCCCAATTGCTGACAGTAAATTCAAAAAATAACCTAACCATTAATATCGCCGGTCAGCCCGTTTCCAACACAGATAATGCCAAATATCTCGGGGTTTTACTGGACTCGAACATGTCCCGGAAGAGTCACATTCAGTCCCTAGAAACTAAATTATCTCCGAAGTGCGGCCTGTTCTACAGCCTTGGGCGCTTCATACCAGCATGGGTTCTTCTGATACTCTTTAAATCCTTAATCCCATCGAAGTTACATTATGGCATCCTTTGTTGGGGGGCTGCCAGTAAAACTGCACACAAGCCACAGCAGAAACTACAGCATAAAGTGCTCCGAATCATAGCTAGGGCCCCAAACGGGCCTGGCTGCCCATCCAATAAGTCGCTGCTGAAGAGATTTGGCGTCCTAAACATAGAAGATATGCGGAAACTAGAAATCGCCAAGTTTATGTATCAGTTTCACTGCGGTCGTTGCCCCGAATATTTCAATGACTTCTTTACCTCTGAATCAAAAGCGCACAAGTACAACACACGCGCGTCCACGTCGTCCAAATATCATATGATCGACCAAGAAGATCATCGCTCTATCAGATATGCCGGACCTGATGTGTGGAACAGTATCCCGCCGGCCATCCGGCAGTCGACGAGCATGTCCACATTCAAGTCGAAATACAAGCAATTACTACTAAATAAATACAGTCCATCCTCAAGATTACCGGACCACGACTGACCTATCGATCTCGCTTCCCATGACATGCCGCCCTGTTTCTTGTCACTTCCTTTTTCTATACTATCTTCTTTACTTTCATTCAGTGTGCATGCCTCCTTTTTACATCGCCTAGGCCCTAGGCCAAGGTGGGTGTCTGATTCCATAGATAACTCCTAGTCGCTTCGACATCTTCCTTTCTTTTCATTGTATCGCATTTTTCGTGGTGTGTTGAACTGATAAAATTGCTAATAAACCAATGATGATGATGATGGTCTTCTGGCCTCTTACAAAATGTCTATACAGTAATTTTCCAAAACTCCAAAAATGTTCGCGGCACACCAGAGAATCTGTGGCGGCACACAGTTTTGGAATCACTGCTATACATCATTTTAAGGTGATTTGAAATGTTCGCATTGCACTCCGTGATAATGCTGCTGGCTGATCACGACAGATATATCGTTTCCACTTACTCGCGTAGCTTTCTACTCTGTCGTGATACGACTAATCGCGGTTTCAACGCTCCCCTAATGGGGAAAATGCATCGAAACTGTAATTGGCGCTAATAATGATATAACTCTTAGTGGGTAGAGGCGTCTAATCTAAGCACTAGAAAAAACATCGTCTCACACAACTCGACTAAAATCAATTGCAAGTAATATTCGACTAGGATGTGAGTACATGATATGCTCACTGCTCAGTCCAAGTAACTACGCTGTAAAACTAAATAGTTATTATTAAACATCGATTAAACACTTTCACGCAAACTAAGGCAAACTGTAACGTACGGTATGCTTCATAAATGCATCCAATTTTCTTTCATTGGATATAGCGCAATTGCCAGCCGACGAACAAGGATAGTTCATAAATAGCAACCGTAACTGATGTGGTCTCATTACATACGCACAAAATGTAGCTCTTATGCAATCCCTAGTGACTGGATTAGATGCACCATACATGAATTCTTACCGCAAATATCATTAGCAGACTATTACCCCAATAGGCATCAATCGTATAATTCCATTTCAGGATATGCATTCTACAGCTTCTCCCCGCATAATTATGCAAAATAGTTGCCCATGCGTTTGAAATTGTCTCTGCCTAAACGTCTGTCGCTAACGACAGAAGTATACTCTGTATGGTTCACACCGTACAATAGTCGGTCGGAGTTGACGCTCAGTCCCTTTGGACTGATGCCATTTTGACGCTGTCGTAAACTAGCTAGAATTATATCTATGAAGGTGCATCACCGCATACATATGTCATGCGTAATAGGAAACATTGGTTACAATTTAAACACTACCACTATCCAACAGCCTGCTGGCCTCTACATATACTGCACGGAAGATGCCAGATTACGAATTGGTGAGTAAAACAAAGCAATAAACAGAAACTAGCGGCATAATCACGATCCTTTTTAATAGCGCGCGTCGAAATGGAATAATCGATACGATGAGAATTATGAAAAATTCCCATGCATCCATGCCAAGAAATTCTAAGCTTTGTTTACGGGCGTTTTTATGCAGATTAGGAATGAAGTTATCGAAAGGACTGCACTGTCACGCTTTTCTCAACGTTGAGCTAGTCATGTACTTCCGCATTACCGGCATCCTTCTGTCTATCTGTTGACTGTTGGTGTCAACTGCTACACAAGCAGCAAAATCTCCGTTTCTTGTGTATGAAAATAGCAAGAGTCTCTGTAAACAATTGACGCATACTGCGAATCTCGCGAGGTTAACCAAGGAATGTCACACAACGCCACTGGAGTCGGTTTCAACATATTCTAAAGCAGTGCACTTCAACCTCTTTTTAGATTTTTGTATTGCTACACCCTTAATAATTGTAGCTCTCTACGTTACTACTAAAAAGACGTATGACGACTAGGGCTGGGCAAAATCTAGTACCTGAGTGATTCGATTCTGAATCACGTATTATGCTTCGAGTCGAGTCGAGTATTCGAGTATCTATCATTATGACGTCATAACAGCATGAAAGATATCGAAAGTTTAAATATGTACCTTTTATGCTACCTCAAAGAATATAATGCCTGTTAAGCACCACAAAGTAAATTTGCAGCTATGTAATACAACTTTTCCATGATATGATACGACCAATCATGGTTTCAAGGCTGCCACATTGCAACATACTGTCGAAACTATAATTTTCATCGATATATCAACTCTTAGTAGCATCGAAAGCATAATTTCAGTACTCGAAAAACTCATATTTTACTACTCGACTCGAATCATTGGAATAAATACTCGATTCAGATTCGAGTACTCGAATCATTGTGCCCAGCCCTAATGACGACCAAGAAAGGTCATAATTATTATCACCCGCTGAGTAAAAAAAACTCAACAGCCCCGCGCGTCGCTAATCATGGTCCATATCACATAAAACCGCATTACCGTACTTTGGAGTGTCATGTTTCTCATGCACCAAAGTGCACCATTTCATACCATGCAGATTTTTATGCGTCCACGCCGGTTGAAGAGAGCTGCTCTAACACATTTCAACCGGTTTCGACACCGCAGACGTTGACACAAAGCAGAGGTGGTTACTGGTGAGTAAACGAGTACTTAAACTTTTTCGGAGTACGCAAGAACTACACAAGTAGGTAGGTACTCCAGAGTACTCAAGTATGTAATTCCACTGCTACGTGAACAATTTTTAGTCAATACTCCTTATATTTCACACTTTAGACTTTTTCGAGTAGAAAGCAATTTTGCGATAGGTTTGCAGCCCTTTCGTGAGTCAAATTGTCGAAAGAACCACGTGAAATATAGCCCCCTGCCGCGCGATTGTTGAATATTTAATTAGGAGATCGCATCTATTCGCAGTGTCACGAATCATTTTGCGTTCGTTCCGAATATACATCTTGCAATTGCGAATGTATAGTCGCCTCCGATTGGCTGCAAAAAGTATGTGACCGCTCGGTTAGTCTACTTCTGACTCCAGATCTTCATTTGCTGCTCCAACTTGATGGAGTTTTCACATGTCTCGAAAATCGCTACTTGTACTTGTAAGGGATTTGGAATTTATGGTTATTACTTCTACTTCTATACTTGATTAGCACGCTGACTGCTTTGACCGCCCTGCCAGTATTCGCATCAAAGGCGAGCTCTTTCATCGCACGAAATAATAACTTTCCTAACGCTGACGACGTTAAACATAAATGCAGTGTGACGTAACACGCAGGTGACAATATTACCACAGCAGCAGCATGGAAGGCGGTGGAGATGATCTTTCGAAACCACGAAAAATCGAAATAACGCGTTGAGCTAAGTAGCGCCTGCAATCTGCATTGAAAACCGCTTCGAAAAAGCAATGCAACTCACAAACTTGCACTTGTTCAACGCGCAGCCATTGTATGGCGAATGCGTGACTCACTTAGCAACGGAAAATCTCCAGACATCAAGACAAATGTCTATAGCTCTAGCGTCTATACAACGCGTACTGCATGCACAAACCCGATATACAATTCCTGCCAATGAATATTCTAGGTCCATGTAGCAACGCACGTAGAGATAGCATTTCACTTTCGCTTCTGGCACATCCATCCTACCTCACCAAAACATAGCGAACGTGTGATAAGATGATCAAATATGAAGCTCTATACCAGCCCATATGGTTTGATATCGAATGTCTCGCTCCTATGACGCAACCCAGAATTTATTGGTGATATTGCCTTTCGAAAGGCGGTTATTTTAATAATAGATTACTATCCAGGGTAAACAACCGGGTGATGCTACGTGGATTTACTGTTACTGGCCAATATAAGTGGGCAGCACTGGAACGCTATTTAATACACATCTACGCATGGTGAAGGAGCGGGTAATGACTAATGAGTTTGCTTGTCCAATGTGAATATAACACATACCCTATACTTCGTTAGGTTGCAGGGGATTGCGAAGAACGTATGCCACTGCTGGGGCAGTCAAGACAACAGTGATGAACAGTGATGGGCAACATACGGCCCGCGATTCCCCACATCTTGCTTGCTACGTAAAATTTTAGTGACTGTATTACTACATAATATGTGTGCGTAGCGTGCATGGAGAGTGGAGCTTACGCGTTAAGTTTGTCGAAGCTTACATTATCGTATACATTATTAGTTTATTACATTACTTACATTATCGGCATTTACGATTTACTCAACCCTAATGTTGTTTGTGGTAATCATGATGTTTGTCGACTACAATGGTCATTTACACCAGGCCGATATTTCTTATTTTTGATTCCCTAATTAATTGATATATTGGGAAATTTGGGGTGCCGGGCTTATAGAAAGCCTTGAATCTTAATTAAGGATTGCACCGTATGTTGATTGATCAGAGAGAAGCAGACATGACGGGCGGCGTCGCCTGTACGACAACGCTGTTAAATAATCCACATTGTCTTCGTCGATATCGGCGAGAAATGGCTTTGCAGTGACATTGCTGTCGATAAAATACATTCATTAAATACGATGTATTCCTTGTATATGTGGATAAATTGGCGAATATTGTATCGATTTAGCAATCCGGCCCGCCGACTGGAGAAGTTTCCTGCCCCTGACTTAGTGGACGTGTGTGGTTTTTGTCAGCTATCCCTTCTGCTGCTGTTGTCGCAACACCACGAAAGGAAAATACGAGGTCGTTAAACTTTATAGCGTTGACATGCAAAGTTATATGGCCAAACGCGCTTTGTCAATAAAGAATTGGTTGATTTCATACCATTAAAACCTGTCGTCGTTTATGCGACGAGCTGTAGTTTCTCGCCAATAAATTAAACCAGGCCACCGCTCACCGGCCACAAGAGTCTTACTACGGCTTTACGAAAGTGTATGCGTATCTGTGTGTACTCATCACGTGAATCCCCTCTTAACATCACGCAGTCAAGCGGAGTTACATCTAGATCACTTCCACTTCACCGGTACAGCCTTTGGCTTCGAGTTATTTCCATTTCAAATTTTGAAATGATGGCGAGCATAAACTGTTGGATTTCGTTTCGAAATCGCTCATCTATGTTATCAATTCTGCATCAATATCGGGTCTATTTATTAAACTCTGATAGTTGTTTGTTGTTGTTGTTGTTGTTGTTTGTGGTATTCATCGTGTTTCGACTTCTATATTCAGTTTACACCAAGCCGAGATTCTATGTTGTGATTCCGTATCTGCCGACTTGCAGCACGGCCCAGTTCTAGTCATTTACAAAACACCGCTTACGCAGATCACAAGGCGAGGAGGAGCTTCGATCAACCACCAACACTTTGGTGGGAATTCTGGAGTCGATCACGTTCGGACTCGAACCCGCAACCCATTGGTGTTGTAGCTGTGGAACGTACTTTATAACTGCTCGCAACCGCCACTAGGAAGTCGTTATATGATTCGCATAAATCGCTACTTCCAATCCACTAGCCACTGACTGAATTTTCTACCATCACTGTTGCATTTACTCGAGTGGCATCGAAAACTATACATGGCCCACCATAGGTTGCCTCACACATGACAGTAATTCCAACAGACCAAAATGGGCTGCGTTATTTGACAGTGCGCCCGACTACTTTTGTGAAGAATCCAAACACGTTGCTAATATTCCACGAATTCCAATTTTTGGAGCCGATATACGTAGAGATCACCGGCTTATAGTCGAAAGTTATCATTTACAATAACAACCGATTGCTTCCGCATACAGTTCAGGACAAGCATTCGCTAAGTTTAGTTACGTTCAAGTTTCTCCTGAAGCACCAGCTGGTTCACAGAAAGTTCAAGTTCCTAATTGAAGGACAAGATAGTTTGCAATCTCGTGTGCAGAGAATAATATTTGTAGTTATTACCATTTCGACATTTTGAGCAGAAGTACACATTCATGTCGCAACGAATGGCATTCGAAATTGTTTTAAAACTGTAAAATCTGAGCAGCTTGAAAGAAGTTGAAGAGCACCTATACGCAACACTGCTCACTGTGAAGTCATAACTGTTTTCTACGTCACAAGGGGTGTTAAACGTCACCACAAATTATGAATTTTCACTGCCAAATTTTCGTGTCCTGGGTACGCCAGTGATGACAGCTGAAAGGTATTTCTAGTTGCGAAATGCGCATCTTCCGCGAGTCAAAGAACAAAACTAACTTGCCCAGACTGTCGCAGCGTGACTTGATTCATATAGTAATGTACTGTACAATGTACATTATTATAGCTTAGCTCCGAGCACTACTGTAGGCTATAAGTTATGTCAGCCACAGCGAAGAGTCTAGGAAACTTATTCTATGACAAGCGCAGGTCCATATCCCTGCAACACGATGGAGACGATTTTGATCCGACCATCAACAAGACTACAATCCTCGACGTCGTGATTGGATATTAGATACCGTACGTAATTTAATTATTTCCAATTTTTACACTGTTTGACTAAACTGTATCATATCTTGTGCGCTCCTTGTCAAAGGGCAATTATCGCCTTGAAACATATATTCCAGAGATTATGTGATTTACTATTTTAAGATTCACACACTGTCCCGGAATTGACCCGCCGATCTAAAGCAAATAATGACTTCGTTCGGGAATCACATGGCCGTTGAATGTATAATTATCACATGAAAGTCAAATCCAAAATAATAATACTGTTCCGCAAAAGTCGCAGCTCCAAATCCGGCCAACATCTTCGAAGCCTTTTTAAAAGTGAAATATATTTTACTTCATATCTATCTGACATATTAGTTATTTACTGACGCTGCATGATGTATCATTTTACGCATAGGTCTCACCGATACTTGTCAGCCCTACCGGACCACAATATGGTATATCAACCTCACCTAATGCCGACATATACCGTATTCATTTTCGGCGCTTCATTTTATGTTATTCTTTCTTAAATCCAGTGTGCATGCCTCTTATTTACATGCAGTAGGCCATGGTGGGTGTCTGAATAAAAGTCTACTCCAAATCGTTTCGGCACCCATCCTATCTTTTCAATTTTATATCACAATCTTGTGATGTATTGACTGGATGAAAATTTTAGTATAGTGATGATGATAATGAGATCAAGTCATCATCACGGAAAGTCATTGATCTATTGTAGATTATCGGAAAACGCACTGGTAGTGATAGTAAGTCACGACTAGGAACGACAGTGCGTCTAACCCACTGAGTTATATATAACCTCATAATAGTATTACAAAGGCAATGAACTATGGCATATCATAGAAGGCCTGTTACCGGGCTATAATATACTGGCTGTTGTTTGGCCGTCGCATCACTCATTTCCCTGTACGCAATTATGGAAATCATGCCATGCGATTCTGATGTCGCCGTTCCACATTTTACGATGCTATTTCTATCTGTGTAAGACTGGAGGCTAGCGTGATCACTTATTCTATTACTCAATCAAGCCGAGCTTGAAGTAGACGCTGCCAAGTTATGTGCATTATGTTCCCTGTGCAATATATTCTCTGTGAGTCATCTCCGCCTCTATGCATGATCGCTATCTCGCATTATAAAATCTTCTACGTAAGCATGGCAACTTACACCTCTTCCAACTGCTTGCTGCCAGCTCTAACGCGGAAATATTTCCGTTAGGGTTACAAGTACTGGCCAGCAAGGTCTCACACATCGCTTCAATGCGATAGCGGTTCCATGCATCATACTGCATAGACAAGCCTAAAGCGTGACTCAATATATGGCTTCCGTATCTGACTCAGCAGAAAGAAATAGCGTTTGTGATCTTGCACAATCGGTAAAAGACAACAAGGAAACACGTTCTTGAATAAGGACTTCAAATATTATACAGTTAGACATATAAATACCCATCCGAAAAAAACGGTGTCCCAACTAACTGTGGGCAGAGAAAATAACGGCGTATTTATGAGGAATATTGAGTAATAATTACATAAGTGTCGCGTATCGGCGAAATTTTCTGTTGAATATAAAATTAATTGGTTCATCCAATGTGGGGTGAACGACCGCATATTTGACTATGCACATGTACCTTGCACCATCTCATTAAATAATAACTCTGAGCGCATTACTTGCGAACATAATCAACAGAGATAGGCCTACTGGCCAAGTCGATAGCGATATCTTGCGGATTGCATTATGTCACTTGATTAGGTGGGTGCTGCATGGCTCGGTCAAACTTCATTCGTAGGGCACCTGTATTTGATAAACCTTAGATAGCGATTTCTGGTCTGCCTTCCATGTTTGGCCACGGTGATACAAAATATTGGATAACGATAAATAAATAACCTATTTAGCAGTGAACACTCGCACGCGCATTAGCACGCCTCTGTAATAAGATTTGGCTTGTGGATGCATCTACTTTTTCGGAGTAATACTCAAGCTGAGGTAGTCAAATAGTCGTGTTGCTACTCATGTATTAGAAGTGAAAATAGCTATTTCAAAGACATGAAAAACTACTCGAAGTAGAAGGTAGAAAATAAAGATATGAAAAGTACTCAATCACGAAGCTTCAAAAAGTAGATTTTATCGAGTATAGTCGCATACTTTCAGCAGTAAATCGGAGGCGGATATACTTTCGTTATCGCTTGATGCATGGTGTAGCGAAAATTTTGGAGGATAGGTATTCAATGCGGGACAATGGATACATGACGTTGGGGCATTGTGATAATTAGATATGGTACCGGTAGTTATCGTTGGTACTCAAGTATAAGCAGTATACCGACGTTATTTCAACTCTCGTACAAGTAGAAGTATAGATATTACGAATTAAGCAAAAAGTAAGTATTTGTAGGCATAGTTTTGACTAAAATTCATAGTGGAAGTGGATGGTGCCTAAAATCAGAACCACACGAGTAAACTGTGCAAGTAGGGAAAACCTATTGAGTACTGTGCAAAGGTAGAAGTAATTCGTTACTGACCTCTGACCTCGTTACCTCTGGGTATAACCCTACAATTTTCATTCGCAGCTCTCAAAATTTCAATAGAACTACGCTCACAATGCACGCTACACTCCAAACTAGCATAATTAGCGGTAGCTCGTGAGTTCGATCGCTGCGGCCTGGTCAAACCAATAAAGACCAGGTAATTAGTAACACCAACATCCATGACTTCTCCGCTTGGCGCTCAGCATTACCGGGATAGCATGAAGGGGTGGTGCACGATTTAGAAAGCCTTACAAGGCTATATCTCAGGGACGGGCAACATACGGCCCGCGAAGGGAGTTTGACCGGCCCGCAGAGAGTTTCTACCCTGAAAGTGGAATTCTATTCTGGAAGTATTGACAATTTTTTTGCCTCACAGAATGAATCCAAGTTTGCCAACCAGAGAAAGATAGACATGAAACTATTTGCTCTGTTCGGGTGTACAATTTCGACCATGAATATTAACATTAACAAGAAAAAGCTGCGTTCCAATCTGACTGATGTTCACGTGTAGGCTTTACTATTGGTTTCTATACATACGACATGGAGCTAGAGTTCAAAGAACTTGTTGACAACTTTGACCGACCACAGATGTCTGATGACTTCAACGGCTACTGTTAATAAATTCAACAAATACTGTTTTTGGTGTCTATGCTTTAATCTTAAAGTTTACATTAAATACGATTTATTTCTTTTATAGGTAGACAAATACGCGATTAGTGTATACTGTATATATTCTGTAATCCGGCCCGCCAAGTACTTCATTGCCCCATATCCGACCCGCCGACTAGAGAAGTTACCCGCCCCTGCTATATCTGCAACTTCCATGTCCAGCGGCATATGCACATCATGCACTCACAGATCGCGTGTATACTGTATGTATATCATGCGTCGGCGTATACGCCGCAAAAACATCAAGGACAAAAATGTACTACGTCCTATTCCTATTTGCCGGTGCTATACGCGAATCTGGTGACATTCGTTACAAATTAGTTCCGCCGTAGCGTGTAATACGACGCGATGATAGTGCATGGATATCAAGGGCTAAATACATCCGGACGTTAGGTAGTAGCTGCTTAGTTGTTACTCATGCAAAGTCCCCGACTACTGATGCCAATGCCCATATAGGCATCCGGTGATTGTATAGTACGTTACCATGATACCCGGTAGTCTAGTATACTGGGCAGCATTATTCGGCATGTAGTATCAGTTTCGTGGTCAATTATGGCAAAATTCGAATTGCTAAGGCCCGTGGAATACATGGGAATTTCCATGAAAGACGTCAGGCGAAAACGTAATGTATTGTAGGTAGGGCTGGGCACAATGATTCGAGTACTCGAATCTGAATCGAGTATTAATTTTGATGATTCGAGTCGAGTAGTAAAAGACGATTTTTTCGAGTACTGAAATTATACTCTCCTCGCCACTGAAAGTTGATTTATCAACGAGGAGTTTATCAACGATCAACGAGTTTATGCTAATTTCACTGTTGAAGCCTTGAAACCTTGATTGGCCGTATCGTAGCATACGAAACATGAAGTACAAAGCTACGAACGTTACTGGATATAGCACATTTTCGAAGTCATGATCCACCCACAATATTGTCACCAAGTGCAATGAAATCGGTAGGGTCGAAAAAAATAACAAAGTATCCTTAATATGATGGATAACAGGGATTATATTCTTTGTGGTCGCTTAAAAGGTACATATTTGAACTTTGACAAATAATATTCTGCTATGACGTCATAATGAGTGATAGTCGATTACTCGACTCGACTCGAAGCATTTTACGTGATTCAGAATCGAATCACTCAGGTACTCGATTTTGCCCAGCCCTAATTGTAGGTATAAGCATCTGTGATGAGATGGGTGTTGACTCGGTAGACAGGTAAACACACATAGCTATTTTCGTTCGCCAAAAATTTAGAAGCCCGTCCGGCTAGAATCCAAAACCTCAATCCTGAACCATCTGCGCTGAGCGAGCATGCTAAATGCGCACCTGGTTACGTTACACTGCAAGAATCATATTTCGATTTCGAAGAAAGTACAATTTTGTTGACCATTGCAACGATTATTATAACTCGTTATCATGACGAAAATTTTACAGGAACAAATCTGTACTTACCGACATGTTGTATGTTCGCTGAGAATACCAGCGCGAAATCGCGCAGCGCACAGCCAAGTGGATTAGTAGACCATAAGATTGATAATACTTATTTAAAGCTGTTAAATCGGTAATTCGTGGTAAGAGAAATGCCTCGGAAACAATGCGCCTTCAACAAATTCGATCCAGCCATAGCATAGCATATATACCGATAATCCAACAATAATGCAGCAAAGCCTAAAACTCCGCACTGTGTCGGGACGTTCCAAACTATAATAGAGTAAATGCGTTATATGCAAACATAAAAGTGAATATGCCTAAACCAGAGGTGTGCTTGTGCAACCTAAGCTGCGCAATCTTTGTCAACGAGCCGCAGGTTGCACAATGCACACTACACAGTGCACACCCCTGTCTCATATCGAATCTGCTCTGACCAATGCAAATTATACAATTGCGTAACACTAACATTAATTTGGCGACTCGACACGCGCGCTGCCAGCTATGAATCTACTGTTTAGAAGTGTGGCGTAAATATACAGCGCTAGGAACGCGAAGCTGATATCCTGTAGCCTACCGGTAAAGTTTATGAACTGGTTGCTGGTTTTACAAGTTACATTCAATTGATTGCTGCAAGATGGCCTACCATACCATCTCACACCCAGGTAAACTTCTTGAGAATAAATGTCGATATAGTTGCAGTGATAGGGTATACAGCAACGGTTGGGAACCCCTGGCACGCGTGTCAAAAAAGTCAAAAAAGAGGACCAATCCTTTTAAAAGAGGACGTACGGCAACCCTACCTAGATGCTATATAGAACGAATTTCCATCGCGGTATCATTTTCTGAAACAAGGAGTCCTTGAAGCTTTTCTGCACGATTATTCCAGTGCAAAAGAAAATTTGTAATGCAATAACAAAAATAGACATTTTTTTAAGTTTCAGTTTGTATTACTACGTCCGGGGCTGTATTGCAATGAGCTGACAGTAGATATACGAGATCAATGTTACCAGTTGCGCGAAGTTGTCTCTATATCACAGTAAGAGTCACTTAGGAAATTGTGCCTATTTATGCGCGATCACTGATTAAACAAAACATTCTCAACCAGTCGAGAAGATGAATTTTGCTATTTTGTAAGCTTACGGATGCCTTTGAAGTTTGAACTTCTACTGATTCAAACTGATTAATTCAGTATTTGCCAGACATTTTACTGCTCCATACTTCCATTTCAAGTAATATATTTATTGAAAACATTCTGATTTGCTGAGATATTTTTGGGTACATTTGCAGCTGGCACTTATGGGGAAGTTTTATATGAGACTACATGCGTTGTATCCCTACAATGGTTGTATGTATAGCATCGAAATTGAAACACTATTTTTATATATTGCAGTTTCGGCGTGTGTCGCCGTGTTCCCACCTGGTTTCGGTGCATATCATGCAAATTCTGCTACTCAAGAACCAGTAATTGGTACGCCTGTATACCATATCACTAATTGCTACGAAGCTACACGCGCGCAAGCGGGCGAGAAATATTGGACAACTTATATGGACTGTACCAGTACGAATATCTTGACCATCGCGAGTGCACCAGCGGTCAATGTACTTTCTTTGTTCTGGTTCTGTCAGTTAAAATGCAAAACTGCAATATCAGATTCTCCGTATCATTGGTAATGACCAGGAACGCCTGGATATGCGACCAATAGAACTCGACCGATAAAGGTTGATATCACATTAAGGATTGCATTTAAAACAAACGATGTTTTAAAACGCTTTGTTTAAAATATGTTTTAAACAGTTTTTTAAACAAATGCCTTTTTTCAAAAAACAATTTTCTTTTAAAGCGTTGTCTAATTATGCCATAATTATGGAAATATATCCGAAAAACATGATGCTACGGTCGATTTCCGTCCAATATAGTCGACGTATACGTTGTGGGGTGGCTGGAACCCTCAAAATCGTCGTCGGTTCAGCAGTTACAGCATATATATTATATATCATTGATCCGGAATGGATCTTCTGATGATGAAGACCACCGACCGCGAAAATGCTGCATAACGATGTAGTCCTGGTTAAGGATAATTTTGGTCTGTCTATGACAGTGGTCGGAATCGGAAGCCCTTTTCGTCTAAGAAGCCATTATTTACCCTACATTTTCAATTGTCAATGTCAATACATTGAGACGTCACAATGAAATATTCGTGACGTCATCGCTAAAATTCATTTTTAAACGAGGGCCAATATTTAAACATTTTTGTTTTAAATACAACCCTAATCACACATCGAATGAAATATCGGTATCAGCCATTTGAGTCAATTTTGATATTGTCGCGCCTTGTCGCGCCATCTGGCTTACAGGTTTCCAGAGATGAAGCGTTTGTAGTTTATTCCATTGAACAAGCATAGCAACGGCTGTAAAGCTAGTCAAATAAGTGCTCTGAACCTTTGGAAATGTACCGCCGCTAGATGTTAGATCTTTTGAAAGGACGCTAATGAAGGTTTTAGCGGTATCGGCCCAAAAATCTGATATCGTTCGTGCTCTAGCGACCAAAAATTGGCAGGGTGAAGGATTTTGATTTCTAAATATACAATATATAAGAAAGTTAGAATAGTAGTTCCAATGCGGTCACTGCCGCGAAATAGTTCGCGACTTCCTCGCATACGAATCGAAAACGCATAATTACAGGACAGGCGCGTCCTGATAGTACAATTACAATATATTGAGCGCTAATTACAACAGAACACATCGTTCGATAAAGTATATGACGGACCACGACTGAGGAACAGTATTTCGCCGGCAATCCAACAGTGTTCGAGCATGTTCCCCACATTCAAGTCAAAACACACGTAGATTCTACTTGCTAAATCCTATAGTCAATGCTTGAGAATACGTGACCACGATCTGACATATCGACGTCGCCTATACCAACTTAATTTCGTCGCTTTACCCTTTTATCTTATCTACTATTGCTTGCATGCAGCACAAAGTGGTGTCTGATTGAGCGCTCAATCAATCAATCAGTTTTATTAATATTTTCATCATTTCAAAACATCACAAGATTGCGATGCAATGAAAAGATAGGAAGGTGTCGAAACAACTTGGAGATCAGACACCCACCTTAGCCTAGACGAAGTAAAGAAGAGGCCTGCACACTGAATGAAAAGTAATGCAGAGAATATAAGACGCAAGCTGGTTACTACAAGTCGTTTCGATTTCCTTCCTATCTATTCATTTAATATAAATCTTGTGGTGTTTTAAGATATTAAGAATATTAATTAATAGACCGAACTGAAGAGCTACCAGCCATCTCTCACGGTACGACCATAGCTATAGCTATAGCCCCAGAACCAAGCTCAAATTTCTGTGTGAGGTGAGTACTGGTACCACTGCGCAGTAGTGTAGAATATTTCGTAGTCGCAGATATTGTGAGCGAATGTCATCATGATCAAATGAGGTTCGTCCATTCCATAGCTACATTGTTTACAACGGAGGTAATTTTGGTGACGATATCGACTGGCCCGCGTAATCCACTTTATAATCACCTTATTCGGATTATTTCATGTTTGTAAAATTTTGATTTCGACATCCGAGTGGGTAAAATTTTTTAAGATCAGCATTTTCATGATGCGGAAATAGTACGTTACGCTTTGAAGCCGAAATGTACAGCGAACCGTGCATAAGTGCGGAGAATGACATTCAGGTTTATACCGACAGCAGAGTGGTTATCTGAACGAGGTCGCAACCATTACAGTATGAAGCAAATTTTACATTACAGTCACAGCGTCGCGAGCTTGGGAAGACATTCCCTAGGAAAATTTTGCCATCGCCCGGTATATTCGTGCAATATCATTGAAAGAAGATTACGGTTTGTTATAATGATGGGGATAGACAAAATCTCTTCGTTTGAGCATACCATGATACCAATTCACTATTATCACATAGTATCCATGAAATACCACCGTCGACCGACGCAATATCATGTATATTGTATATTCTTTAGCTGAGTTAGTGCAAAAAATTATAATTAAAATCTTGTGAGCAATCACCGTGGTTTCACACTGCAAAATTGCTCGATACATACATATCAGTGAACCTACAACTATACGAATTCATGTGCAGCAGAATACTGATTTGCAAGCAGAATACTGATTTGCATTAGCCGTCTAACTCGTTATGTTTACAGTATATCAGATCGATCGGCAAATAAATAAAGTTGTGTGCTGGCTGCTGATGTTACTGAAAGAATATATCGCATTGATACAATACGCTGGACTGTGTATTGGTCTGTTGAACTAACTATCAAGGTCAAAAGCTGACTGTTCCAGTACTCGACTAACATTGCCACTCGCGAAACTATATACTGCGAATGCACTTGTAAAGCAACATATGCGAAGGACTGCTTAGTGCTAATTACCGGGAATACAGGATGTCTTCTACAGCCCTCAGAAATAAGTATAAGCGCCCTGCAACACGTAACAGTCCATTATTTATTGCTGAGCAGCGGTATCTGTCGAACCGCAGGTTGCTGGCGACTTCGCGTGTTTACTTAGCCATAAAAATACCGTTACATCGGTGATATAAACACAAATCGCCAGATCAATGCGGGCTTAATGCTCGCTCCATTTCCGGGTGGATGTCTGACGTGAATCACGGTGTATTCAAAGCTGCTTGTCTGTCGTAGTCTGGCCCAAACCATCTAGTTTCGTACCTATGCATATGCAAACATACAATGAGCAACTTGAATAGGCAAGGTAATTACGCGGTTGCCTCAGAAAAGATATCGGTACATAAGGAACACACAAAGCTACCTACGCTAGCTAGTCACTCAACTCAACACCGTGAACAACGCTAGTGAACATCAGTAGATTGAGAGAACAATCGGACAATCATTTAGTAACGACGACGTCGCGAATGCCAGTGTCGAACACGGCACACTATACCTCAAGTCTGCAGACAGATTTCAGTTGGTTTTACATATTGTCTTCAGCCTGTATACGTTCAACTAGCAAGCTATGCCCTACACTTGCATGATCATTCGTCGTCAATGCTAATCGTGTTTGTAGAAGGCGCAACAACATGCACGATGGCTTTAGGGCAAACCAAACATACAACCAAGCGGTATCGTGACTCGTGAGATCGTCATATCTGCGACACAATTGCAAGCTAAATACAAGACATGGATATGGAATTCTTCCCATCCACATTGTGACATCACGTCATGTTCTAGTCCAGAAGACGCTTCGGTAATAACATACAACACTTAACTCGGAAACGAGGAAATCAACCCCATTTAAAAGGACAGTTATATTCTTTAGTTTAAAGATTTGCTATTTACCTATGTTGCTGTTTCATTGTAAACTATAGGCCTGCATGCCCTTTCCACTGCCCAGTTGCGTACTCGGTATGATACAGTGGGGCAATGGTTCTCTACCGGGGTCCGCGAAGCATTTTCAGAGGGTCCGCGAAACCTCTAAAGTTGTCAAATGTTGATAACTAGGGCAAGTTTTTGCAACTTTTGCAACTTTTTTTTACAGCTTCCGGCAGCTTCCTAAATACTCGTAAGATTAGAATTCTGTTTCAAGCCCGTTGAAGGAATCTTATAGTGCAACTTTTTGCAACTTTTGTCCATTTTTTTCATGCAACTTTTTGCAACTTTTTCGATTTTTCATGAAAGTATTCTCGATTTTGGTGAAATACACGGCCAAATTCGACTGAAACACTGTAAATCAGCACCGAAATAACGCTTTTACGGGTATTTCGGGAGCTGAGCCGGAAAATTGCCTTTTATTAGTCAACCGAGCAAAATGTGGTCAAAGTGCAACTTCTGCAACTTTTGTTAAGATTAAAAAAATAAATGCAACTTTCTCAGGTTTTTAGTGCAACAAAAACTTGCCCTATTGATAACCTATTTTGTATTTTTTTAATTAGAGAAAGCATGAGACAGTTTCGCTTCACAATTGCTACAACTTTAGGACTCACATCATTAAAATGGTCGTCTGAGATGAAATGTCCTACTGTACAAACTCATTTTAATTGTCGAATTGCCAATAGCCTGCCAATGCAAACATATTCCTGCTTCAAGCCGTTGTGTTGGGGTTTGAGGAAAAATTAAATGTTGACGATAGCAAGGTCAAACGGTCCGCGAAGATAAAAAGGTTGAGAACTATTGTAGTAGGGTAAGCTAATTCAATGGGCTACGCGTCGGCATCGGCAACGGCAATCTTTCTGCCAATGTCATAATATTACCAACCGGCCTGTCAAGCATTATTAGTTTTGTCATATTTATCGTTTGAAGCAAAATTTATGATAAGATCTATCTTCTGTGGTTGATTTGGTCGTTTCCAAGTCCACTGTGTTCGGTACCATAGCCAATAAGTATAGGTAGGGTTACCATATTTTGGAATCGGCAAACAAAGACACTTTTACCATAACATAAAAGTTAAATGTCCGAAATTGAAAACAGCTGATTTTGAAACATTCATTGGAAATCTATGGTGTTGACTTAAAAAAGTCATTACTTTTATTCGACTCCAAATGACCCGCCCCAACGTCCGTATTACCCATTTCACGTCATTTTTTCCGGTTTTAAGTTGACTCTGTCCTTTATCCTAGTTGTAAAAGCTGTAAAGGTGGGCGAATTGCCAAAAATGGAGGACATTTAGGCGTTTCGTAGGACATTTTCAAAAACCGGAAAAAGAAGGACAGATCCTCCTGGAGAAGGACGTATGGTAACCCTAAATAAGTGACACGCGCACCAAAGTTGTTACGGCGATATGGCTTGATCATGAAGGTCCTAGCCCAGTAGTTTTCAACCGGGGTCCGCGAAGCATAATCAGGATGTCCGCGAAACCTTTATTATTGAAAAATGATTGAAAACCGAAATTGTGAGTTTTAAAACCATAGGGAAATCACGAGGCAGTTTCACTGAGTCACATCAACAGAATGGCGGTCTGAGATGAAATTCCTACTTTGCCAATTCATTTCAATTGCCAATAGCCTACTGTCATAGGCATATCGCTGCTTAGAGATGTTTTGTTGGAGTTTCTGGAAAAATAAAAAGTTGGAGTAGTAAGGTCAATCGACTTCAAAATATTTGCAAAGCATTTTGGATTTGAAGTTGTCAGTCTCATTAAATTAGTGGACGTGAACAGTCGTTTGAACTAAAATTCTGAAGTCATTTTCCTAATCTTAACAAATATAGGGATTGAAACCTCGCCGCGGAATCCATTTTCTCTCGTGATATACATAACCGTAGTATTCCAGAATAACATCAAGGTTAGCTGGTAAATAAAAATAACTAGGCTCGACGTGATAAATCTGTTTCTCAATTTCAGTGCCAAATACGTTGCGATCAAAGCCAATGGTGTCGCCGAGTGCTTTATGCATTCATATTACATTCGCCACCACCTATCTCTGTCGAACTGGATTATTTATCGGTACTCGTCTGACGACTAGCGGAAAATATTATCCACGAACCGTGCACAATACGGTTTCACATCAGCGTTTTCTCTCTCTGAATAGCCGTTTTTTGGTTACTTTTTCGAAAACTTATGAATACAGTGTGCACTTTTTAACCTTCGCGGGATGTGGTGTCAATGTCACCGAATGTTGACTGGAGTGAAAGCTAGACACTGCCGACGGATGCTTATATTGTGGCCTATGGCCAATTGACCATGTGCGACATTTCCTGCCTTGAGGGATTGTTTATATTTCTTACGAAAAATCTTAACTTTTGCTATAAATGTACTGGATATTACAAGCATTTCTGCATTTGCTCACAATTGTTTCGCGGGTTTGAGTAGCTGAGGGTAAATATGGCCAAATTTAACAGTCCAATTGTATTTATCATTGTGGCTCGTTAGCCAATTCCTAAAATTGTAGGCTGGGGGCCGACAGCATAGGCTTTTATTATCAAATTGAGTATCAACGACCGCAGCATAATTCATCAACGAGCGCAGGTTGGACACCGTTGCTATAAGCAGGGCTGTGGGGTCGGAGTCGGAGTCTCTTTTTAGCACGCCTTGGAGTCGGAGTATTGAAAACTATAGTGTCTGGAGTCGGAGTCCTGGAAAATACTCACTAGTGTCGGAGTTGGAGTTTGTGAAAATGACCCGGACTCTGACTCCGACTCCGACTCCCAACTTCTTTATTATGTAAACAAATGCTTTCAAAGCTATCTTTAAATTACTATTAATAACTAAAATAGGATTTTTATGTACCATCAACCACTGTCATTAGTATCGATATAGATACAATTGTACATTCTTTGCAAATTATAATTCAGTTGCATAGAGGATGTAAATCGCAATATGCATCTTCGGTAAGCAGTCACAAATTGGAATTATACCATGATACTGTGGTAGAGTAAATACATCGTCTGGTTTTGTGAAGTTGTAAAATTGATGTAAATCTAACCAAACTCTTCTTCCCACATGACAAAATTAAAACTGTTTGTAGTCTAGCTTAGCGGCTTGGGTCGAACAAATGATTAAGTAAGATTGCAAGTCCTAGTCCTTGAATACTTTAGTAAGTGCATGTAGACTAGACATATGCTATTTCACTACTTCCTAAATTTCGTTTCTGATCGATGTTTATTAGTGTAGTGTGTGTGTTTGTAATCAGTATAGTGTGTAATGAGAAAATTAGTAAGTTACATCTCTGTATTAATGGCTGACTCGTGCACAAGAGCTGCACTTCGATTGTTTTGTATGTTAATTATACATAACAGGATTGGATAGGTGTCATGTTTGAATGATTCATAACTATTAAGATATTAGAGAGTCCCTGTTATATTCAGAAAGGCATTTTTTCGTATTAATTGCATAGTGGATAATTCGAGTTGTGTCACAATGAAACAATTTTACATACCATCGTTAATAATATGTTCAATGGTTATCTGAAAGTCATTCTAACAAGGCGTATAATTTTCGCAGGTAGTGCTGTAGGCATCGGAGCCAGAACGTTGAAGACTCAGGGGTTGGTATATTGAGGATATCTGGAGTCGGTGGCAAAATTTCCCGACTCCACAGTCAGTGGCGTAGGAGCATATGCTGCCTAGGGCTGTTCAAAAATAACTTATTTTTATGGATTCCAGTCGTTCGGTTATCAAATTGTCAGGTTACCCTAAGAAATGCTACACACCAAATTTGGTTCAATTTTAACAAGTATAGGGCTCCGCAGATCCAATTAAATTTTATAATTTAAACAGGAAAATTTAAAAAAAAAATTCAAAATTTTCTGTCAACCGGCCCCATGAATTTGTTGAGCTGTCTTCAGAGACGATGCAAAACAAATTTGACTCAATTCCAACTAGTAGAAGCGGAGTTATTGAGGTTTTTCGTTGATAATCCTTGGATTATCCACCAATCAATCCGAGAAATATCAACGAAAAACTCCAATAACTCGGCTTCTACTAGTTGGAATTGAGTCAAATTTGTTTTGCATCGTCTCTGGAGACGGCTCAACAATTTCATGGGGTTGACAGAAAAATTTGAATTTTTTTTTTAATTTTCCGATTCAAATTATAAAATTTAATTGGATCTGTGGAGCCCTACACCTGTTAGAATTGAACCAAATTTAGTGTGCAGCGTTTTTTAGGGTAACCTGACAATTTAATGACTGAATGGCTGGAATCCAGAACAAAAAGTTATTTTTGAACATCCCTAATGCTACCGCCCCTGGCTTTCGTTGAAAATGCCTGACAAATTTTTGAATAGTTTCAATCTTTTCAATTATATTTACTGAGAGTCTCGTTTTGTTAGCTAAAAAAGTCCATAACCTCGCCTCGACACCCGCATTACCCACCTTTTTCTGTACTTCTGTAGTGTTGACTAAAAACCGGACATCATCTCACATTTGCCACCCCCTTGCAGCCTGCCGCAGAGCCAGAACCTAGCTGAGACAATTACGCAGAAGTGGCAGTTGGTTTAGAGACGTAACCAATTTAGTAAGTATAGCACAAATCAGTAGAACCTACTTGGGTACTTGGAAAAGTACAAGTACTTCGTTACTGACGGTGTTGGGATCAACTCACTACCTCCTAGTCACAAGTCAATTCGAGTCATTGCACATTGCACAACTTGCTCGAGTTATAGAGTTGATAATCGACTAAGGTGAAGTTATATCGTTTTCCATAACCAAAGTCCTGGTCTGGCACGAAAACAAAATCATTGCTACGATTCATCTTGTATTGGAGTTACACCAGAAAGCATGGCAAAAAGGGTAATTCACACACTGCTTAGTCTTTGCAAACCAATAATTTACAGGTATGCGCATAACGCGAATTCAAAAGCTACCAATTATGTCGCAACGTAGTTCGAAACAAATCGATGAATGTCACAACACATCTCCCTCGTACAAATAATGCAAATCTGCGAAAACATTACACCACACGTGACGCATCTTCGTAGCAAATGATAACGATGCTAACGAAGTAGAGTGAAAATAGTAATGGAAACACGAGATATATTTCGGACATGTTCGGATATCTTTTTGTTATCCTAATCATCTCAAAATTGTGTTTGTGCATATCTTGTCCGGAAACGTATCTTGAGTACATCTTTTTCTTATCCAACAAATTTCGTTAAAATGCCGAAAATACATTTGTGAGGAATCAAATTCGATTATTGTTTCATTTTATGGTATAATTTATCTATACTATCAATTTTATTGATGTCTTACTCTTATGGGGTGATATGTCACCATAATTGCCACTATCGAATCATAACAATTTACATCGTTGTAAATTGCTATGATCGAATGTTTTTCCTTTTGTCACACGCCGCTTTCGCGTGATTTTGCAGATATTTTGATTCTTGGCCATCCCAAATTTTGGAATCCGAATCCAGGCGGCAATTTGAAAATCTTATGAATTCTGGGTAACCCGAAAAACTGCTGCCAAAAAAAAGACAGAAGCGCTCTGATAATGGCGGCTTGCAGTGCAGATATCGTTGTCGTTTTGGTTTTAGTAGCGTTCAGGGAAATCGCAGTTAATCGAGGCTAATCCAAGCATATTTCTATATAAGAATACCGAAAACTTCACTGTGCAAGGTAATTTATATATGCTTGTTATATAATCATAGTGAAGGATTTGCTGTAAATGAATATAGGTGGGTATTAGTCGATCAATAAATCGAGCAATCATTTGCTGTTGTGCTTTTTGTTGAACAAGAACAACCGGTTGCTGTTGCTGTAATACATAAAAGCGATGTAGAAGTGATCTCATTGATTCCTAGCTTATATCTTATGAATTGTGAATTGTGCGAAATTGTTTGTATCTATAATAGAATTGCATGGCTGGTGGTTGCGTAAGAATGCAAATAGCACGGTAAGGCCAAGAACAAAAAGCAACCATAATATGATAATCGCAATTGGTCTCTGTATAAAAGATACAGATGAAATGCTCATCCAGTAAGTTATAAACTCAGAATTAGCGTACTGTTTTCCAAGTGGGCCTACCTTGCCATCTACATTATCCATCTATTTTAGATGTACGGAACGTAGCTTTTAGTGATATAATAAAAGTTGCGGAGAGTAGTGGCTTGCTCACGTCTTTGTCATAGTCTGGACTGAAAATGAAGCGCAGCGGCCAAGACGAAAACGTCAGCGGAACAAACAATTTTTGAATAGTTCGGCGTCAACTGATGGTCAAGGTATACCCTTTTATTCTGTGCAATATGGTATATATATATGTAAAACGTTTATAATTTGTAGATGATGTTTTTCCTGCAAGGAAGAAACGTAATCCAAGTATTCAGATACAAGACATGCCAATTTCAAGAATGCGGTCATCTTATGATTCTGGCAAGCTGGAGTGATATCAATGATGCTCGCAATGCAAGTTTGCCATCATTAACGAAAATAGTGTTCAAGAATGGCATAATCCCATCATTGAATGTAACGGCCAGAGATCTAAGTCCTGCAGTAAGTTCCTAGCACTTTGATGCGTTCTCGAATTTGAGAATAAAGTCTCGCTGTTTTTCAGATGCTCCTTCATTTGAAATCATCGCTGAACTACAAAATTTTGACCATCAACAACGCGGCCTGTCATAAAGTAATGGTAAGTTTATCACATAGGAAGATCAATCCAACTTCCTTGTAATCGAATCCTTTTTAGCTTGTGCATCAAAGACATAAAGTTGCAGAAAAACCAGATGATGGATTTCCTCAGACATCATATCGACAATTACTCCAAAAGACCTCAATCGAGTGCCCCAATTTTGCTGAAAGATATAATTGAAAATCCCTGTGAAACCTTGTCACAGCTGGAACACCTTTGAACAACGGCAAAGTCTGAACTGGTATGTTTTTGTTTCTCATTCGAACAAAGCGATTGACAGTCTAAATCAGGGGTGTCCGCCGACACCAAGGAATCATTTTCAGACACAGCAGGGGTCCGTCTCGAAATTAGTTCTATTATCCAAAATTGAATTGCCAATGTGATTTATTGCGAAATCGCAAAGTCAACCAAGCCATTGATGAGCGTGACCATGAAATTTATGGTGTGGATGGTTTTATCTAGAATGCCCATAAATGTCATTGTTAATTCTGGTGCAAACCATTAATGCAAGGCAGTACCATCTGTATTGTGTACCACTAATATAATGTTGTTACAGGTAGCCGCTTTAATGGGATTCCGGGGTGTACAATTGCCGGAAACTGTCGAAAATATGATGACCAGCGTAGCTGTAAAGAAAGTATGGAAATCCTAGTCTTAAGGGTCAAAAAAGCAAGAGTGACACTTGAAAAGACTATTAGACGTAAGTTATCAACGGTTATTGACGGAAATTGAACGTAATCAACGTAAAAAAAGTTGAGCCAAAGCCTCGATTTTTCAGCATTTTAATCGTTTGACGTCATATGTCGTCACTGATGTGCAAAGTTATCTACTTTAGTACTCTAGTTGTTGACGAGTTTTGTTCGTTGTCTGATGGCTGATGTATAATATACCATGACTGTGACTGGACAGTGGATATCTTCGTCCAATTATATCTCTTTTTAGAAGCATGCAGATCGGCTCATCCTGACCTCGAGATCCCAGATAAAAGAACTAAAGATCAGGTTGCAAGATCTCTAACTGTTGCTGGATCTTGCAAGGTAATTTTGTTATTAAGTTTGATGATTGTGTGGTGTGACAGTTGTGTCTTTTATGATATGAGTGGACTGTAAATGAATTGTTCTTGCCGCTCATCTTCAGAACATTGTATATCAGTGGTCCCCAAACTTTACGAGAAAATTTACGTGACAATTTCCCTCCGCGGGTCGCATTTGTCTCGCACGGGGAGAATAAAATTTAATTTGAATAACTCTACTTCATATTGATTTACAAAATAATTTTAAGCAACTTCGATTTTGGTTCAGACAATAACCTGTCTAAAAAATTTTATACTCTGGGAATTAAAATATTCGAAAATTTCTGGATCGTGTGAATTTTTGGAAGGTACTTTGCAGTCATAAAAATTGTCTCGCAGACCCCAGTTTGCGAACCACTGCATATATTTACTATGCCGTACATGGAATGAGCGATCATTATCACATCAGCCTCTCACAGGCAACTATTACCATATTAATAATAAAATGATAATGTAAAGAACAATCTTCACCCCGTGCCCAAACGATAGGTTTTGAAATCCGTTCCCAGCAACACGTCTTCATGACGCCAATAGCATGAAAATCTTCTCTATAATGACAGGCATTATTGAACTTGAACAGGTTCTGGTTTCTCATCTTGAAAGCGTAACTGCGTTAGTTATATCTTCAGTGTAAAAGTAAAGGTCATGTCGCTTTTGAAAGAGGGCTTGAGGTCTTTTGGTTAATGTAACTCAGATCACCATCCCATTTTACCCACAACCAAACACATAACGACTTCTGTTCTACAGTGATAATAATCAATTGTAGTAATTTGCTCATTTATGTTATAGGGTGGCGATAAAGAAGATAACAGGAGCAAGGCTGTCATCACAGAGTCTGACAATTCCGACAACGATTTCGAACTTATGCTTGGGCAGCAATATTTGCTGAAGTGATTGCGCAGTTCTGTGCTGATTTAATACACGAACAAAGCCATGCATGATTTGTAAAATCATTAGTCAGTCTTCATTGATAAGGGCAGTGCAGGGTGTGGCAGGTCCAGGTACCCAACCAGGGTCAGGGGTCACCTAGGGTCAGGGTTCATCTAGGGTCAAGCAAGATATCATGACAATGTCATACAGGTATCTTTGAAGATGTCCTATATATGTGCAAATGTGTCGATAGATTTATATAAACAATACATATGACTAGATATATTTTGAAGTAGTTGAGTCATATACAAAATATATCTGCAATATATTCTGTGTTTGCTGGGGGAGTAGGCTACTTCTGACATGAAAAAACATTGCCAACAAAACCTCATCATTTACACATATACAATAGGAAAATTGTCAATCAGCATATAAATATTATGCCCGATAGATAACAGGCTTCCTTCGGGTAAACCCAAAATATTAGGCTCCACTCGCACCGGATGTCTTGTCCAGAATGCCCAGCTGCAACCATGCATTCAAATACAGCCGACTTCTCTTACTCCGTAAACTTTGGTTCCGCTCACGTTTCGCTGAATCAAGTGGATATGGTAGGGTTACCATAGGTCCTCTTTTAAGAGGATTTGTCCTCTTTTTGTTACTTTTTTGAAAGTGTCCTCGGAGGACGCCCTTTTGTCCTCTTTTTTGAAAATTTAGGTCACATTTAGAGCGAAATGCGAGTGATATGCCGTAAATTAGCACAGAAGTGAAGCTCCGGCGGGTATTTCGGAGCGTAAAACGGTGCTTTAGGCTCTGAGCTAAAAGTTGACCCATTTTTAGCAAAGTGGAGAGGAAAACGGTATTTTGTGCTCTGAGCGGAAAGTTGACCTTTTTTTTTGTTTTAGTCAACCGGTCACAGAGTGGGAAAAATTCACTGATTTTGATAATTCTTCTCCGGTTTTGCAAGTCTCAAATTTCTGAAAAAGTGTCCTCTTTTTAGATTTCCAAAATATGGTAGGCCTAGGATATGGGCTTAGTCAAAATCAATCGGAAAAATTAATCGTTCGTTTCATGGTCATGCGAGAATGCGGCAACGCATTTAAAATACTGTACTGTTGGGTAACAAATGAATTGCACCTGCGGCACTAGACTGCCGTAGTCGGCACTGACCGCATAATACGCACACAAGTTATACTATCAGGATAGTATAGTATTGTACAATATTGTGATACAATAGGACTCAATACTATAAATTGTATTACATCTGTTTATCAATAGCAGTAGCAAGCCTTGCAGCAACGGCTGAAAGGGTATTTTCACTTGATAAAAGTATACCGAAAAACAATAGGTATTAAAGGCTTAACGCCATTCGTGTGTTGAGCGCCGTCGAGATAGGACGTCTCATCGTGATCTCGTATAGTGATCTCGCTTTTAGTCGTGCGAAAACATCATTAATGGTAAAGCTAACAACTGAGGGCGAAATACATAAAACACGATGAATCGGTGGGCCCGTACACCCTTATACGAGTTGCTTGTCGTTTGTTACTGCGTGGGTCATCATTGCTTCGCCATAGTCGTTCATCCTACGTTGAAACCAACAACTTACTTCGAAGTGAGTCATATCCTGATGATAAGAGTTGCCAGCCTGTGCCCGGATTAAGCGGAGGATTGTCTGAATTATACTTTTGTTTCGTTCCTAAGCATTTTGGCCGAATAAAGCGGCTGTTCGAATAACGGAGATTCAAGTGTATCGAATCTTCTGATATTATAGATGACAAATTACATGGCGATTATAAAGTGTAGCGGGTGGTCCATGGACAAAAGACGGCTCAAGGCAACGCCCTTGTGGGACAAGCGTTGTACTGCGTTACTGTCATCAACGCGATGTGGAAACATATTGCCAAATATGATACTACTTAGACATCGACCGATGGGACCACTGTTGAATAATTGGTTGACCACTATCACTATGGCACATCACAAGAGAACATCAATTGCATGTATATGCTCACTGTAAAATAGTCTCAAGATTGTTCCTTCGAGAGTATTCCGTCTCGCAAAAAATAAGAGTAGAAGATTTCCATTACCTCATCAGCATGTCTCTTCGTAGTGGTCAAGGAAGATTTTTTTTGCAAATTATCTCCCACATAAAATATGGCTATGATGCTTACCACGGGTATGCATATCTATCTATATATGAATCATGATATTATTGTTACCTACAAACATCTTAATTACGACTTTTTCCGCCACTATGAACATCAATATGAGCTTTCAAGTGCGATTTTCTATTGAATTTTTTCTCACAAACATCGCATTCATAATTTTTGATACCAGCATGAATTTCAAGATGCTTCCTTATGTTCGATTGCGTAGTAAATCGCCACCCGCAAATACAACATTCGTGATTCTTGACACCTGTATGCATATCCAAATGATTGTTCAAGTTCTGCTTTTGAGAAAATTCTCTCCCACAAATATCACATTTATGATGTTTGATACCAGCATCTGCAGCATGAGTACCGAGATGGCACCTCAGGTAAGATCTTGAAGTAAATCCTCTCCCACAAACACCACAGATTATATTATTCTTGATACCAACATGCACATCCATATGGATATTGAGGGATTGCCTGGTAGTGAATTCCTTTCCACAGACAATGCAGCTATGACTCTTGACACTTGCATGCACATCAGTATGAGTTCTGAGTTGACTGCTATGAATAAATTCTTTTCCGCAAATTTCACACTCATATCTTTTGACACCTACATGTATAGCGAAATGATTCCGGAGACATGACTTCTGAGAAAATCTTTTCCCACAAATTTCACATTCATGATTCTGAACACCAGCATGCTTATCCAAATGATTCCGGAGTCGCCACCTCTGAGCAAATCCTTTCCCACAAATATAGCATTTATGATTTTTGACATCATAATGAATACCAACATGAATTTTCAAGCTAGATCTTGCAGTAAATACTTTCCCACAAACGTCACAGCTATGATTGACTCCAGCATGCATGTCAGTATGAACCTTCAGATTACTACTTCGAGCAAATTCCCTCCCACAAATTTCACATTCATGATTTCGTATGCTTGTATGAGTATCAAGATGCCTCTTCAAATCTTGTTTTACGGTAAATTCTTTTCCACAAACATCACATTTATGATTTTTGACATCAGTATGAATATCAAGATGATTTTTCAAGTTGGATCTTGCAGTAAATACTTTTCCGCAAACACCACAGCTATATTTGACACCGAGATGCCTATCGGTATGAACCTTCAGATTACTTATGGCAAATGCTTTCCCACAAATTTCACATTCATGCTTTCTCACGCCAGTATGAATACCAAGATGATTCTTCAAGCTAGATCTTGCAGTAAATACTTTCCCACAAACATCACATCTATGATTGACACCGATATGCCTATCAGTATGAACCTTCAGATTACTACTTTGAGCAAATGTTGTCCCACAAATTTCACATTCATGATTTCTCACGCCAGTATGAGTATCGAGATGCCTCTTCAAGCCCTGCCTTGCGGTAAATTCTTTTCCACAAATAGAGCAATTGTGATTTTTGATAAGTATACGTTGTTCACCGACTGTATGCATCATCATATGCCTCCTCAAGCTGAATCGATAAGAGAACACTGAGGCGACTGAGCAGCAATTGTCTCAATATCTCAACGATGACGAGTCACAATGAAGGCTCACAACACGTGGCTCAGTGTCTGGCCTTTCAGAAAAATTCTTTCCATGAACACGCGGCAGGGTTTTTGATGACACGGAAAGTTGATGTTAGAGTCCAAGATACAGTGCGCGGGTTGTGCAACGAGCCTGTATTTGTTGTTCCACTTGAAAGGTCTACGCATTGGGTTTCGTATAAAGCTAGAATGGATGTGATATAAAATAAAGCACAGCTTGCTTTTGGTGTCAACATTTTATGGAAATCAGAATGACCAAGAAAGTCAACCGATAACACATATATCTCGAGCCCCAAAACACACCAAGGTTTCAAAATGGAAATGTCAGGAAGAAGTATCTGTCTGCAATTTCCGACAATACAGGCCATAGGTAATATTTAGATTTCATATCGAATTGTATTAGCTAGCAAGTAGAATTAGCTGTTATATATTGTTAAATATATCCAATAACTGAAGACAACAAGACACCTGGATACGCCAGGAAGACGTCAGTTTTTGCGGGGTATCAGTCGGCAACCTAAACAGAAATTTGGATTACACCTTCGTCAGCTACACATGACGGAAGACATGCAATGTTCGATTTTGAAGATTTAGTTCTGCATTAATCAGTTCGGAGACACTCTCAAAATTAAAGGGATCCAAGTATAGTTTCGACTTACATTTAACACAGTCAATTGTTTAGGGATAGTCGCAATTATCAATCCCCTGGGAATAAAAATTACACGTATACACTATACACATATGTTAGCTGTAACAAGCTAATAAACATCTGTGGCTCTCAATCGGGCAAATCATTTCTATGGGGTCTGAGAAGCCAAGATGAATAAGCTAAATGATCCGAATTCGCGTTAAAATTTGAGAGTGTCCGCAGGGACCTTCACGGACAAAATAATATTTGCAAAGGCAAGAAGGTTGCGAGCCACTGTAACATCCTATGCTAAGCTCAAGTTATATTATAGTTTTGGGCTTTTATTAATGAAGATTTCGATTGAAGACTGGCATTTTCTCCAGCCACTAGGTCGGATATAGAAAAGCGACATAGACCAATATTCAGTGCTTCGGATTATTAGGGGCAAATTGGTTCCAGCATAACGGGAAGTCGCAAATCGACTGTGAACAAAATTGTACAAACTACCGATCTATTCAACTACCTACTGTTTTTTTTTGAGTAATTCTGGTTGCATATTTTTAAATGTGTGTATTTCTAGTTTCAGTAGCACACTGAAAAATGATTGCCGAACAACTAGAAAAAATATGTCGTTTGGCGTGACCCGTAATAGTGTTGTTCTGTCGTGTGATATTCATACAGCCATCGCTAGCTCAGAGTCATATCTAATAACAGTAGCGTAGCCTGAGAGCTGAAAAAAATTAGTATGATGCAATAGACCAGTGTTGGAATGACCCGTGTCATGACTTGATTTGAGTCACCTTGCAAAAATGACTACTCTTTGACTTGACGTTACAGAAATGCGGAAACCCACTCCTTTTCAAGCGCGGAACCCTGTCCACTGAAATGCCCATTTGAACTCTTATATCCGATCGCAATTCATTATTTCATATTATCAGTGCTGCGTGTAGCCAACCAGCGAAAAGCGTGTTGCCGATTAGCGAGCTCGTCTGCGTGGACCGTAACGCGATCCTTCGCTGATGTTGTTTTTCATTTTGTACGCGAAATTATGTCATTGATTGCTGTGCGCTCGCCGCAATCTTCCCAAGCCTGATTTATCGGGTCTCCACCAAGCCTAGCTCCACTAGCCTGCACACTGTGCACAGTATGGTTGTTCAAGAGAAACATTTTTCCGGATTCCAGTCATGCACTTATTACACTGTCAGGTTACTCTAACAAAAACGCTGCACACCAAATTTGATTTAATTCTAACAAGTATAGGCAGCCGCACAGCCACGTAAAAATTTTAATTTATTGAAAGAATAAATCACATTTTTCTGTTAACCCAGTGAAAAATGTGGAGTTGTCTTCAAAAACGCTGCAAAATAAATTTGACACATTTCCAATTAGTAGAATTGGACTAAATCGGATTGAAGATTTTCGTTGATAATTTTCTTAACAACTCTACTGCACATTGCAATACACAATCGTATCTGCAATGGGCCTGGGGTAAAAGAAATTATCGCTGGCTTAACTATCGCGTCTCGAGCCTCGCAGGCTTTTGCTCCTATATCTTGATAGCTTGAAGCAGGGTTGTAGCCAAGTCACAAGGTTCCGAGTCACAAGTCAAACTCAATTTTAGAGTTTTGATTCGAGTCATTTTCAATTCATCAGCGAGCCAAGTCGGAGCCCAAGGCATTCATGTGTAGCAGACTGCTGATGCGTCGAATGTCTAACTCATCATGTTTACAGCAGTGGTGTCAAACATACGGACCGCCAGACGATTTCATCCAGTCCGCGAAGCAATTCTGGGTACACTGAAAAATTCGTTTATTATCCAGGTCATTTCTAAAAAATATTAGGATTTTCTGTAAGAAATACTTCCAATAAATAATCCCTCGCCACTACAAAAGTAAGCAATATTCATGGGCCCCATTCTAACCGTCCGACAGCGGTGTTGTGATTTCGCTCTAGTCACCTTTAGCAACAAGTTGCTCACATTGACACCACATTCCGAGAAGGCGGAAAATGTACATACAGAGGTCAGTACGTTATGGAAAATGGACCTAAAACTAGTTATTCACAGGGTTTAGCATACGTCCTCTTTCAGAAGGATTCTTCCTCTTTTTTTCACAAAATTTAAAGTGTCCTCGGAGGCGTATAAGTGTCCTCTTTTTTGGAATTTGTCTTATCTTTTCCGAAGAAATATTAAAATGCCATCGATAAGTCGTCTATGACCGTTAGACAGAATTGTTGGAAAGTGGGTAATGCGGGAGTCGATCACAACGATGACATTATTTTAGTCAACAAAGTATTGGCGGAAAATTTTTCAAATCCACTAGTTATTTTAGCCAGTCGCAGAGCTTTCAGAATTTTTGTAAAGTGTCATCTATTTTGGGATCTCAAAATATGGTAACTAGGCTTGCATTCAAATAATGACTTTGGCACTACGTTTAATAAAAAATTGTGCATTTTTCAATTTGTAAAATTATACCATGATTGTGCAATTACTTTCCAAAAAACATGTTGTATTAGCCTGCGGACAATTACCACCCATAATAAGGCGACGTATCGATATGGGATGGTTGGAACCCACAAATAGTCGGTTCAACAGCTATAGTACAGATACTTCGTCAAAGGAGCTATATTTACCCTATATATTTTCAATTGTTAATTTCAGTTCATCATGACGTCACAATTGAATATTCGTGACGTTATGGCTTATAAAAACAAGTTTGAAACAAGGCCCTTGTTTGTTTCAAATTAATTTTTTTAATGCAATCATGATAGTAACGCTACCCTATGATCCATAATATAATGCAATATATTATTGCGTATAGCAGCCTGATAATAAAGTATTCTAATGAAAATAACATGGGCATCGATTTTGAGTTAATATTTTGGAATAATTTGACTGGTGCGGCCCGCGAGCGATCTGAAGATTTGAATCCGTCTCGCGGCGCAAGTTGAGTTTGACACCCCTGGTTTACAGCAAATCAGATCGACGGGCATATAAATAAGTTGTGTGCTAGATCTTGATGTTACTGAAAGAATAAATTGCAATACTTATATTATAACGCGAAACAATAACTTCATATTGTCAATTTATTCTCTAAAAGCTTTTCGACTGACTCTCATCAGTAGCGAACGTCAGTAATAGGGTGAAACTATAGATAACTAACCTTCGGATAGATACGCAACACCCGTCGTCACGCTTACTTGCCCGGAGTGAATTACTTCTCAGCAATCTGAACGCAGCACAATTGTTAATCCCATAGCTGACGACCCACGTGCTTAAATTCAATAAAGTTGATCTTATTTGAAAACTACTGTCGCACTGATTCCGAAAATATACATTAAAATGTTATCAGGACAATGGAACTCCTTGAAATACACCTCAAAGTCTGAAAATCGGCATTGTTCTAAACAATCGCAGCGACGCGGCACAATGACCATAACAATGCTCTTTGCGTGGTTGCGATTGTTCAGAACAATGCCGATTTTCAGACTATGAGATGTATTTTTTCAAGGGGGTTTCATTGCCCTGATTAGATTTTATTGTATATTTTCGGAATCAGTGCGACAGTAGCTTTCAAATAAGATCAACTTTATTGAATTCAAGCACGCAGGTCGTCAGCTATTGGATTGGCAATTATGTTGCGTTCAGATTGCTGAGCAGTAATTGCCTCCGGGCAAGCAAGCGTGACGACGGATGTTGCGTATCTATCCGTAGGATAGTTATCTATAGTGAAACAAATTCAAAGTGTATGAAATATTTTGTCTGTACTGTGAGGTGAAATATTTTGTATGACGTAATAATAACATAAACAAACAGCTAGTAGACAGGCAAGATGCGGTAGTAACGATACAAAACAAAAGAATGGATTAACAATATGAATAGACAATATGAAGTTACTGTTTCGCGTTATTCTGAAGTTCTGTACCCCAAACGGCTTGTTCAAATAATTTTATTACACATTTGTCTAGATGGTGGTCTAGGAACCTCGAGCCCTGAGTAGTATTTAGCATTTCCCGTGCGTTGCAGCCTTGCTCATCCTCACTTCGATTAGGCCAAGGCTGGCCAACTTGCGACCGTCAATATATGCAATTTGAATTTACAAATTACTTACATAATCTTTGAGGGATTCTAATTCAACATAACAATTTTCTTCACAGTTCAGGGTGACATGGATTTTTCGTGTCAATATAATAATATGTCCTCGCAATCTGAGCCAGATCGCGTACAAATGCAAACTGGAGGGGAAAACGATGCGCCCCATAAAAAGACTAAGTCGGAATCGTGTGCGTCACACGAATGAAGGTTTTTCAGACACATTTGGGCGACTCGCTTGACTCTACCGACAATTTTACTGGGAGGTCAAGATCTAACGACATGTAACAAAGTGATCTATAGAAACCGAAAGATGCGTTAACAATAATATCGCGGCCGAAGTTTTCGAAGACACTCCTTCCATCAGCTCTGCTGATTAATCTGATTATGTTGGCTGAGATTGAATAATATTTTAATAGTAATATAGGAAACTACCAACACTATCGACGACGATGAAGTGCGATCGAGGGAGACAGGTGAGGCTACTGCCCAGCCTGTCGCCAGGATGAGTAAAATTGTGAAAACCTCCAATTTTATTATTGATATTTACCGTCGATGCTTATGAATGAATGAATTTGAATATTTTTTCATCCAATATCAACTAATTTTCATATTAATTGTTAGATATACGCGAAATGAGAGGTGAGGCACACCTACCACAATGCAATTCATCATTAACAGCTCAGAATTCGTATTAACTGGTATCTATCAAAAGTTAATGTCGCATCGATTCCGAACATCCTAATATTAACCATATAAGAGCACTGGAACCCCTCACAATTGCCAAGGAATGTGAAATTCGGCATAATTACGTAAAATGGCGCCGCACAATAGCCTGGTAAGGCGCAATCGAATCTCCCTCACTAACTATTCGCTATCAATATGTACAAGTACAATCGCAGCATAGTGAAACGCGCTATCGATTTCGGAAACCGACAGTGTTGCATGAATTGTATAGTAGCGATGGCCAATACGTAACGAGGAGCACATACTGATGTAGCTGTTCTGTACTTTCCATGCATATAGCTACGTTAAATTGTGGTTGTGATAGCAGCGTAGGCTACATAATCTGCGTTGTGGCCTTTGTGGTGTCTTCGACTGCAAAAAATATTTACAGCAGGTCGATTTTCTATGTTTGATTCCATATCTACCAACTTGTGGCACGGCCCACTTATAGGTATGTGTAAGACCCGATTACATGGTGCGGATGGCGAGGAGTAGCCTAGCCTGCGTGTGATGATGACTTATGTTGTGTTAAGAAACAGAACGCCAAAACACTCAGTTAACCTTGTACGTTTTATATATTTAGTGAATCATAATCCATATACATCTGCATCGCCGATCACAATCATGAATCTAACCCTGAATGACGCCTTCAACGAAGTTTGATGTTAGCGAGTGACATATTTAGTTTTCCTGACACAGTGTCCATTTAAATCTCGTAAACATGGAGATTGGACGAGCGATGGGTAATTAAGAATATAAAACCAAAATTAGAATCTTCAATAAAATATTTTGATGTTTTTCGTTTCATCCTTTTCGTTCAGCAATCAGTATCAAATAACTGTATTGAAGGGAAAAAAAATTAAATATGTATTGCAGAATGTTGAATTGTAACGTATTACATGGTGCAAATAGAACTTTCTCGCCTTGCGATTTCTCTTGCTGTTGTTATCCACATATTTGTGTATATTTAATTATTAATCAGTTACTTTGAACGTGTTTGTGTGAGTGTATATAGGGGGGTCAGTGCCTCACCAGCTATGAACCTCACAGCACGTCACCGATCGACTAAATTCATTCAAAAGCCTGAATGAAAACATTTTTACGTTCCGCGCGACTAGAAACCTCATCTCAATAATTTTTTCCTGATATTTATACTCGCAATTTTTATGCATGCATAGTAAGTATGCGGCCCGAGTATTTGTCGTCCCGATTGGCTATGACGTATCTCCGTTGGAATACGCCAGTTATGCTATATGAATGCAATCGAAGTGTGTCTTAATACGGAATCGGTGTATTATATGGTCAGGGGCAATGTTTCCTCTAATTTTTCACGAGTCTGCGCAAACACGCCAACTCACTGCGCAGGCCCTTGGACAACAGTGCGCAACCAGGCCCCCATAGTGTGATATATATATGTTCTGGGGGACTTCGACCCCCAGACCCCCCTTGGGCTGTGCGGTTTTTACCGCTGCGTATCATTTACATTGGCAGACCGTTCGGTGGGTGTGACGTCTGAACGCGCGAAGCGCGAAAAAGTTATGTAAGTCATGATTGAGTCGGTATATTGCTATCAACTTTTTATGCTCTCTCTGCTCACGTAATCAGATTTACTGGTTGAGCTGATCGAGTCAGGTATGTTGAAAAATGTATAGGACCCCTAAATAGTACTTAAAGGTATTCGGGCGTAACTACTTATGTCTTCCGTTTTCACATGCTGCGACAACCATTCCATGTAAAATGGCTCTCCCCTCTTTGTTAATTTGGCTTGGTGAAGGGATGAGCATGAGAAACTACCCATTCGTTTTGTCATCATTAAAAGAGATCATTATAAACAGTGACAATCAGAATTAGCGAGTATTCACTCAACGTTGGCCACACAGGCAAGCAGCTAGCCGAAACATTTGTTGCGACACAAATGGACGCTTGTAGCCGCAAGTACTATAGACCAGTGGTTCTCAACCTTTTATTAGACACGCCCCCCTGTTTGATAGTGAAAAAGTTCGCGCCCCCCTTATCGTCATATCACAAAATCCACCCGGGAGGCTAGCAACCCCAACAGATTCTTTGATGGTATGGACGGTTATGAATGTTGATGAGAGAATAAAAATATATGAAATTGGGTCTATATAGAGAGAAACACGCAGGCATTGGAGGTAAATCGCGCGAAGCGCGAAAATTTTTTTCAGGTGACCGCATCTTCGCGCCCCCCTTCAGATGTTTCACGCACCCCAAGGGGGCGCGCCCTCCAGGTTGAGAACCCCTGCTATAGACGGCGAATCGTAATTCTGTGCGACCGTATGTGACATGGGGACATATAGATTACTAGTAGACATACACGGTTACACACACACACGACTGGCACGAAAACGCACTTCAAATCAATACATGTGATCGATGTTAAAACACTGATGTGACGTCTTATTAATACCGGCAATACACTCATTACTATCAAGACATACAGTAATTTATATTGATACGAATATTCAAGTCTGACCGAAGCAAGAACAATATTAGCGTATGACCTCATCGACAGAACATTCCCGTTCAAACGAATCGAATAAAATCAAAATTTCTGCTGCTGAAAAGCTGATTTAATTCAACGCCCCACAGTGCGCAGTTAAAGCATATGCCGATACACGTTTGCAAGGGGATGGATTTTTTCAAAAATATTGGTGCTTGTACTTGCATATTCTGCATATTATGCTATCTCACCATACGTGATCATATTTGCCTGATGGAAGTGATGACTTCGAAAATTCACATGTAATTGTACAGTAAATCTTATGCAATGTTCATGCCACGCGAAGAATACTATTCGTTAGTTTCTCGCAGATTAACTTCGAGTTAGTCCATTGTTATTTATAACTTTGTTAAACCATGTTATTTCACCATTCCCAGAAAAAGACACCGCTACTAAAATGATATCAGTATCGCTGACGCGTACGAGATCATACTAAAAGAAAAATGTCTTTCGTGAGGCCCACGTCATTGCAAATTATCATTTGTTCACAGTGCGCAATTGTACCTCGGTTTCAGACTTCAGCGAGAACACTATCTGCCCTTGGCAATGTTCCCTCTAATTTTTCACGAGTCTGCGCGCTTGCGCGGTACCTTGGAGAACAGTGCGCAACGATTAAAAAAAATGTCATCACTTCAGATTTTTTGTGCGCAGCTTAGATTTTCTGTGCGCAGAGACCGTTTCAGCACTGCGCATTTGCGCACGTGCGCAGCTTAGAGGGAACATTGGTCAGGGGTGTACGAGTTTTGGGTGAACGTTAAAAAGATGTATCACGAAAGAGGTTGAAGAGCCCTGATGTAGTTTTATACATATGCATTATGCATATGCAAACACAGAATGGGAAACCTGAATAGGCTCCTTAATCACGGTTCACAGGGAAAAGATATCGGTACTTGAGGCAGTGTTGGGATCAAGTCACTACCTTCGAGTCACGAGTCACATCGAGTCATTGCACATTTTGACTCGAGTCAAGTCAAGTTAATCGATCTTTAAAGGTGACTCGAGTCAAGTCAAGTCACTCGATTTTTGGAGGTGACTCGAGTCAAGTCGAGTCAAGTCAAGTCAAGTCACGAGTCAAGTCACATTTCAAGTCAAGTTGGCTTTTCGAAGTGTGAGACATGATTACGTCATTTCAATTTGCTAGCTGTCTGATATACAAATTGAGTGGTTATTGATTCCGAACCGATGAATGAATATAGAGTTAAATACACATACACGCAAGAAGGCGCTGCATCGCTCACATATACGTAAAACTGTTAAACTGCGCAATTGCATAGTCTCAGTTTATAGTTACCAGACGAAATCGAGAATAGAGAAAAAATTGATAAGATGCAATACATTACCCATTTACAAATGGATATGATACAATTCGAGCCTGCGTCAATGGTTGAGAATTATAAACTATATTCGAATTCAATTTCAATAAAACAAGAGGTTTGGATAAGGTAAGAACAGAGAACAGAAATAGATGTTTTGCTATATTATTACTTTACAACTAGAGTTACGACAACGTAAGCTGTAAGTGTCGATCACTTCGTTTGCGGTCAATTTATTTGTGAGGGAACAATCGAGGCTCAGTGAAATGCACTATCATTCAATGATTGGTCGTTCTCACGGGTGGTGCACCGGCGTTTCGCGAAGAATCCGAACATATGCAAGATACAGTGATTTTTATCGACACCGATTACTTGATGACTAGGGCAATTTTTTTTTGACATGTCAAAAAAAGTCAAAATTAGGTCAAAATTGTAGCGTTAGGTCAAAATTTGTCAAAATTGTTTACAAAGTCAAACATTTTTTGACCTCTGCATTTCGTTTGTATCGTAGATTTTGCGCTGTCGGTGAACTTAACATTTGATATTTTACAGCTTGTAGCCTACTTTATAAGCCTACCGTTGTAAACGGACCATCGTCTGCTCATTATGAATCATAAATGGTCAAATGAAACAAATAGTGACATGGTTTTATGGTCAACGTACCGCAATATCCTAGCTGAAGCAAGACTGCTTGGACATTGCATGGTTCTTATATCAAGAAGTGCAAGCTGAAAAATTGTGATATAGACAACATTGTCAGAATGAAGCAACACGGTTTGTCACCAGCAGTGTGCATACAACTTGAGTGTTGTCAGCCAACAAATGCTGCTGTTGAACGTTCTTTCTCCGTTCTTGGCAAGCTACGTAGTAAGGACAGACACTTTCTACCCGAGAATGTAGGAAAGGATCTTTCGTTGTACTACAACAAATTTTAATTATTTCCACCAGAATACGTAATGTAACTACTGGAATTCTTCATAGGGCCAGATTTCGTTAAAATACTAGTTTTTCATGTCAAAATCTGTCAGTTTTTGAGGCCAAAACGTTTTTTTCAGGCCAATCTACTTTGTAAGGACAGACATTTCCAACCAGAAATGAAGATAAGTAGTACAATTTTAACATTATATGCGAAAACACCTAATTTGCATACGTGAGGTCAGAATTTGGTCAAATTTCAGTATTTTTTAGGTCAAAAAAGGTCAAAATTTAGATTTTTTAGGTCAAAATCTTCCGTTTTTTAGGTCATAAAAACATTGCCCTATTGATGACTTAAAATTGACTCGTGAATTTTGCTCCGAGTCACGAGTCAATCCACATTTCTGATACGCCAAGTCAAGTCAAGTCATTTTAGCAAAGTGACTCGAGTCAAGTCAAGTCATGCGAAAAAGGTGACTCGAGTCTGACTCGAGTCAAGTCATGACTCGAGTCATCCCAACACTTACTTGAGGAACACAAAAAACTACCTACACAAGCTAGTGACTCAACTCAGCACTGTTAACAACGCTGAACAACAGTTTGAAGGGTCAGTCAGACAACAATGTAATATCGACGCCGTCACGAATACCACTATCGCACAAGACACACTACCTCAAGTCTGCAAACATATTTCAGTTGGTTTTACATATTGTCTTCCGCCTATCTGTATAAGTTCAACTAGCAAGCTACCCCTACACTGCCACGAGCAATTGAGCAATGAGCATTCGTCGTCATTGCTAATCAGGTTTGTAGAAGGTGGAACACGACGCACGATATAGCTTTAGGGCAAACCAAACATACAACCAAGCGGTATGGCGAGATCTTCATGTCTGCGATACAATTGTAAGCAAAAGTCAAGACATGGATATGGAGTTCTTGCCATCCACAATGCATCATGCTCTAGTCTAGAACACGCTTCGGTAATAACATAGAGTTCTTAACTCGGAAGCAGGATATCAACGCCATTTAAAAGGATAGTTATAATATAAGAGATTTAGTATTTAGCCGAGTGCATGTTCGACTGGCCAAGCCCAATCCACTGCCCAGTTGCGCACACGGTATTATACAGTAGGCTAATTTGGTGGATTGGGAATCGGTACCAGCAACCTTCGTTGCGCAGCGTGCCAAAATTTGTCAATATCATAATATTGCCAACAGACGTGTCAAGCATTATTAGTTTTGTCATATTTAGCCTAATTAGTTATCGTTTGAAGGAAAGTTTATTTGCGATGAGATCTATCTTCTGTGGTTGCTTTTAGTCGTTTCCAACCTCAATGTTCGCGCGGTAACATAGCCGATGAGTGAATATCAGCCTGGTGTAAATGACCATAGTAGTCGAAAACGCCGTGAATACCACAAACATACAAACTTAGGTACGAATTCTGGAGTCGACCTCGGTCACGGTCGGACTCGAACCAGCCACCCATTGGCGTTGCACCTGTGGATTATACCACTACGCTGTCTCGCCACTCATCATCGCTTGTATTGTATAGTATTGTATTGATAAGGTACGGCAGTGGTGCTTATAGCCTTATGTGGCTTTGCGCTCCACGACAATGGCACGATCGCAATTTCAACATGACAAATGTAATTTCAACAGTTCAATTATAGCTAGTAGGCTTACCATATTTTGGAAATCTAAAAAGAGGACACTTTTTCAGAAATTTGAGACTTCAAAACCGGAGAAGAATTCTCAAAAACCGGTGCATTTTTCCCACTTTGTGATCGGTTGACTAAGAAAAAAAAGGTCATCTTTCCGCTCAGAGCTCAAAATACCGTTTTTCTCTCCACATTGATAGGCGGATGACTAAAAAAAAGGTCAATTTTTCGCTCAGAGCTCAAATCGCCGTTATTCACTCCGAAATACCCGCCGGAGCGTCACTTCTGTGCTAATCTATGGCATATCACTCGCATTTTGCTCTAAATGTGACCTAAATTTTCAAAAAAGAGGACAAAATCTCAAAAAAGAGGACAAAAGGGCGTCCTCCGAGGACACTTTCAAAGAAGTCAAAAAAGAGGACAAATCCTCTTAAAAGAGGACGTATGGTTACCCTAAATTATAGATAACTAACCTACGGAAAGATACGCAACACCAGTCGCCACGCTTGCTTGCCCGGAGGAAATTACTGCTCAGCAATCTGAATGCAATATAATAGCTAATCCCATAGCTGGCGACCCGCGCGCTTAAATTCAATAAAGTTGATCATATTTGAAAGCTACTGTCTCCCTGATTCCGAAAATATGCAATAAAATCCAATCAGGGCAATGGAACTCCCTTGGAATACACCTCAAAGTCTGAAAATCGGCATTGTTCTAAACAATCGCCGCGCCGCCACAGAATGACCATAACAATGACCCTTGCGTGGTTGCGATCGTTCAGAACAATGCCGATTTTCAGACTTTGATGTGTCTTTAAAGGGAGTTTCATTGCGCTGGTTGGATTTTAATGTATATTTCCGGAATCAGTGCGACAGTAGCTTTCAAATAATATCAACTTTATTGAATTAAGGCACTCGGGTCGTCAGCTATGGGATTAGCAATTATGTTGCGTTCAGATTGCTAAGCAGTAATTTCCTCCGGGCAAGCAAGCGTGGCGACTGGTGTTGCGTATCTATCCCTAGGTTAGTTCTCTATAATTGAACTGTTGAAATTACATTTGTCATGTTGAAATTGCGATCGTGCCATCGTGCCAATGCGTTTTTTCATGACGACTTTTCTTGCACTCTCTCTTCCACGAATCAGTCTCTCTTCCACCAGTCTCTCTTCCACTCTCTTCCATGCGTCTTCCTTCATTGGATCATTGCTGCCGACTTTCAAGCTCGGCTCACTGTACTTTCCGGCTTTTTGAGTCACTGCAATCGCAGTGAGGTCGGCGATGAGGAGCCCAGATAAACCTCCGACACATAGAAACTAGGTAGAGCCGAGACTCGAACCAACAAATCATATCGCTCGTGAAAGTTATCCAAATAGAGCCAAGCGCTGCTTCCCACTTGACAAAATCAAGAATATGTGTAGTTGTAGCTCAGCCGCTTGGGTCGATCAAATGTTCATGAAAGACTGTAAGCATAGTCCTAATCCATTACTATATAGCCTACATATCTGAGTATGTGTAGACATGTATGCTATTTGCCTACTCCCTAAATTACCACCTCCTATTAGTAATGTGAGAGTGCGTGTGTGCTTGTCATCAGTATAGCGTGTATTGAGAAAATTAGTACATCTCTGTATTAGGCCTACTTACTGCAGTGGTTTTAAACCTTTTTGTCTTCGCGGACACCTTTCGAACCGTCCCGGCTCCCCGCGGACCCCTCGGAATTTTATTCCAAATTTAGCTCAAATATCATGCAATCGTCATCTTTCTTGTGCAAACGATAACTGTAGGCTTAGTGGTAAACAACACCAAAATGACTTTTCTTTAAAATAAGATCATATACTATTCATGTATAAATTGAGTTGACTAATATCTCAAAGCGAATTCTGCAACTGCATTTCTTGAAATACGTGGTCGTGTCTTGAAAATTCGCCCCTCGTTGATATGAAGGAGTGCCGAAAATTCATTTCCGCACATTTAGTTGGAGGTAAACGTAATATTAACGCGTAACGCTTCCAACCACACATTTGGGTATGATCGCAACAATTATGGCACCAAAATTGACGACCAAATTTCTTAAATGAACATATAACGTCAAGCCTGGTCATTCTATCTTGCAGCTTATCTCGAAGTTAATATGGAAAAAGTGACAGTGTATCACAGGAGAAAATGGATTTTCGTAAATATTTCGAAGCAATCGTGATTTACCATCCAACTTTTTTCCACAATCCGCAACAAAACATCTCTAAACAGCAACATGTTTGCGTCAGTAGGCTATTGGCAATTAAGCAATCAAAATGCCTTCGCACAATAACATATTTCATCTCAGATGGCCATTCCTTGATGTGAGCTCTGGAGTTTTACTAGCAATGAAACGAAACTGCCTTGTGAATTTCCGAATTTAAAAAATACAAATTATGTTATCAACTATTTTGAGGCTTCGCGGACCCCCGGTTGAGAACCACTGACTTTTACTGACTCACACAAGAGCCAGGGATACAGAGTCGGTAAATTTTACCGCCGACTCCAAGTCCGGCTCCCGACATTTTAAATATTCTGACAACAATTCCGACTATGACTCGCGAGTAGGGCTGGGCACAATGATTCGAGTAGGCTACTCGTAGTTAATTTATTAACGAGAATGATAGTTTCGATACTATTTTCCGCTGTGGAAGTCTTGGAACCTTGATTGGCCGTATCGCAGCATACGGAACATGGTATAAAGCTACGAACATTACTAGAAATAACACATTTCCGAATTCATAACCATCCAACAGCATTATCACAAAGGCAATGAAATCGGTATGGCCGAAAAAGTGCCAAAGTATATATATATCTTTAATATGATGGGAAATAAGCAGGCATTATATTCTTTGTTGTGGCATAAAAGGTGCATATTTGAACTTTGACATATTACAGTCTGTTATGACGTCACAATTAGGTATACTCGAATACTCGACTCGAAGCATAATATGTGATTCAGACTAGAATCACTTAAGTATTCGATTTTGCCATGCCCTACACGCGAGTCTTCAAGCGCATCTACTCCGACTCAGGCTTCGGCAATTTTCCTCACAGAACTCCGACTCCGACTGTAGGCCTACCACAGATTGACATCGAAAATCATATGCCGCAGTGACGGTTAAATGACTTTTGTATAACCACACATACGCAAGCATATTATTCAAGATGACATGCAAAATTGTTTCGCTCGAAATATTCACTGTGTAATAAACATATGGAAGTATTCATTTGGAAACATACTTCCTTTTTTCATGTGTAATAAGTTTTTATAAACATAGACAAGCCACTGATTTTCTAATATGTGTAAATAATTCACACATGTTGTATATCCCATTCTGTATAATACAAATGTGGATATATAAACAATAGCGTGAGTCAGCAACGAATACAGAGATGTACAAATGTTCTCACTACATAGCTAGGGATCGTGTGAACCTCTGAAAGGTTCAGGTCCGTGTGAGCGTGAACCTTTTTGAAAGGTTCTGTGTGAACGCGAACGTGAACCTCATGACGTCACGTGACGTCATATTGCTAATTGCGATCGCATCTTTCATCGAAGTGATAGCCTATATTAATGTGACGCAGTGTGTACGACTGTACGTACACTATACCTAGAGACGACTTGGGCCACATAATGCCACGATGCTGAAGTACATATTGGCGTTTTAAATGTCGCTAAATGTATTATCAACCGAGGCAATCCAAGGATATAATAATCCCATGAAATCAATATCCTCCGTCGCTTAGCCAACAATTTCGACGAGGACTTACCAAGGAATATAAGCTTAATCCTTAACGGTCTAGGCCAGACCGGACAATGTGTCTCAGCGTCTGAGTATTGCTACATTGATATTGAGCTGAGTGTAAAACGGGTTTCTATACTTGCTGCCAATATTACCCCTTAAGTTATACAGTAGTAGCCAACACCTCAATGGCACGGATTTTGTTAATGATACAGTAAAATATGAAGTCAAGATTGATCCCGTACGCCTGCTATACATCAGAAAACGATACCAATATCATTGATTGGTTGAATAAGCATCATTCGCTGACTACGCATTTCGCTCGTGATGTTGTGTGATTGCGGGTCAAGCTCACAGCAGAGAGTCACTAAATATTCACAACCGGTAAGCTGGATATTTCGAGCAAACTTTTGTAACAAAGTAAGTAAAAATTTTGAGATTGTCAAGGTGCATGCTCGTTTAGTGTTTTTTTATACTGCAAGCGCCATGCATGGAGTGGCCCGCAGTTGAAATGCAATAACTTTGAACGAAAGATGTTATCATGAAGTGAAAATTGTAATATATGAAAAAGGTTCACAGTGCAGAACCTACCAAGGTTCTGTTGTGAACGCAAACCTCTAAATTTCCGAGGTTCACACACAGAACGCGAACGTGAACCTCACGTTCAAACCATCCCTACTACATACTATGTTACTATACTGATAAGAAGTACACACTCTCGCTACTGATGAAGATGGTTAGAAATTTAGGAAGTAGTCAAGTAGCATATGTCTGTGACTACATGACGCACTTACTGGCCTATTACTGATTTGTTCGACTCATTCGGCTGCGTCACTTACTAGAAATATTTTTGTTTTTTTTCAAGTGGGAAGAAGCGTTTGGTTATATTTGTATCCACTTTTCCAATGATGTTGTCACTTACAAAACCAGATGATGTATTTACTCTTTCACAGTATCGTGTACAATTCTAATAATCTCTCAAATTTGTGATCGCATCAGTAATTTTGTGTTGGTCACGACTCACGAAGATACATCTTGCAACTTTTTTCCTCTATGCAACTGACTTGTAATTTGCAAATGATGTCCAATTTCATCAATATCGTAATGCAGGACCGTAACTGCCGCACCCTAAACCCCCAATTTGGGGGAAAAGGGACGAGCTCGAACGGGGCCCAAAATTATTTCGTGAATTAACATAAATCATAGCCTGTAGCAGGGGTCACCAACCTTTTTGTAACCGAGGGCCATTATTTGCTCCCGCCGTTTACCCGCATCACACTCAATTTCCGCTTTGATATTCATAGCACTGGGCAGGCCTGGGCATCATGTTATCTGTTTCTATAGCAGTCAGTGGGAAGCCTGGCATTGTATGATATCAACTAGTGCGCTGCACTCTGGTATTTAACTTGACACTGCAATTCTGAGTGAGTGTTCCAGATGTGCATTAAATAAGCGTGTTTTGTGTTTGTTTTTGATGAAGTTCATGTCCGAAAAGGCTGATTCACAACGATAAGTTGAACCATAGACGCTTGCATTCTTCATAGCTGCTGCGCATACACCACTGTAGGCTACTTTTCCGTATCAACATGCACCAAACATTTGCTGCAGACTGAGATGGGGGTCATTTTGTAGTGTTACAATTTCAATCTCCAACTGTTCAGCATCCAGAAATTACAAGCTTTCATTATACCGGACAGCAGCAACGATTACAGAAAGTTAGAAACATGATATATCAAACTGCGTTGAGTGTAACAGAAACAAGCTGTGCCAAAAGATGCAATATGTAATGGGTATACAGATATCGAAAATCTGCTAGTACTTCACGGCTATCTGACTCCGAATAGTAATATTGTTTACTACTTTGGCATTGTCCTGGTCGTCGAGCTATCGCAACGGAACCCCCTACCATTTCAAGAAGACCGTGGACGGCATTCCGTCATGTCGCCAGTGTCTTGTTTGGAACAAGAATAGCTGAATCAATCAATCTATATATTCAAAAACTCACTGGCAATAATCTGACGAACATTGGTAAATGCTGCTATTCCAACTATTTTTAGAATGGGCTCGCGGGCTACTCATCTAGTCCCCACGGGCTACCTGGTGCCCGCGGGCACCGGGTTGGTGACCCCTGGCCTATAGTATTTCTTCGGATATTCAAGCAACTTTTACAATTTCGTTTTCGCGCTTTGCGCGATGTAATGTTGCCAAATATCGATCATTGGGTATCATTCCTCCAGCAAAAAATAGCAATGATTCATGGAAATGGGCACATCGACGTCGGCCATTACCACGTCACGACGCACCGAGACATATTAAGTTATAGGCCAGGGGTGGGCAGACCTGCTTCATGCGCGTGCCGCACATCAAAAATCTTTGCTTTAAAAGAGTCAGAACAAAGAAAGTCAAAAATACGAATTTATTAGGTCACAATGAAAAGTAGGCTATCGAATGTATAGCTTATTATTATGTGGTGATGCCTGGGCTGTAATGTGTTTAAAATCAGGCTGATATGACGACAAAGCAGTTCCTTCAAGTGTTTGCTGATGGTAAGGTAGATTTCAACTCGGCAATCTTGTTACTCCATAAATCTGTCTTCGTCGGGCAAAGTTTTGGTGTTTGGTTTCGTAATGACGTTTCAAGTTACTGTTCTATTTTCCTGTTGATACTTCCTTTACCTGCAATTATCGCTCGAGGATATTTTCTGGGTCAAACTCTGCAGTTATTGCTAGCCTTTACAATGCAAATGGAATAGCCGTATTATTCACCATTGCTAGCCCGGAAATCATGCATGACCTGCGCTGGCGTGCTTAATTATGTTCATTGTTGAACAAAATGATTTATCATTGATTGATGACCTGGCAGCATTGTTGCGGGTAAAACGTTTATGTGCACTCCATTCGAGAGTTCAATTGCTAAGATCTAACGTTGTAGTGCCACTACCCCTAAATTACAAGTCTTGCGTAAACCATTAAAAAACCATATTGTTAATACGCGACAGAATGCATCAATTTTATAATCAGGTTAAACCTCTCCAGCAAACGGTGAAACGCATGTGCATTGTGTAATAATCAAAGAGCCGTAATCAAACGCTCAAGGAGCCACATGCGGCTCGCGAGCAGCGGTGTGCCCAACCCTGTTATATATAGGCCATGTAACATGCGACTCCGAAAAGTGTGCCAGAACGATCACAAGCGAGAGACCTTGGCCGAAAAGGATTGCCCTTGAGCCGACCGATAACTTACACATGCGTGTATGTTTAATTGTCCACTGGCGCCGAAGGTTCCTGCCCTGGCGATCTGAGCCGCACAAGACAAACGCCATCCCGCAGCGAACAATAATTGTCAGTAAAGAAATACCAATTTGAAATCGTGTACGTCTTTTAGTTCAGTATGTATGGAAGATTTTAAAATCTTTTGACATAGCAGAGCTGGTTACGAAATAGCATCGTGTAACGATCTAAGTCATTCCACCAACGGATACACCCGAATATGTTTTAATTGTTATCTAGCGGTCCTACGTACTTTTCCAACACACCTCACTCAGCTCTAACGGTTAATCTGGTTACGTGAGCAGAGAGAGGATAAGAATTGATATCAATATATATATGCAATTCCCGATTACGTTGTTGACCGATTCAATCATATATTATAGACATTTTTCGGGCATGGCGCGTTTAGGCGGCACAAGCTCGCCCGCTAAACGGACACGAAATGTAGATGATAAGTAGCGGCGAACACCCTATAGCAGTGGTTTCCAACCTTTTTCGGTGGCAGGGCCAAATTTAGAATTTCACAGTACGGTCGGGACCGCACGAATACCAGGGCAATGAAAGGAACCCAAAATAGTCACCAACATATGAAGATTCGCATTGTTCCGATCATTCGCTTGGCGCCATTGGCCATTGTGTTGCCGTGCTCCCGTTGTTCAGAACAATCAACATTTGCTGGCTATTTCGGAGTAGTTTTATTGCCCTTGCGAGATTTCAATTCGTATTTTTGGAATCAGTGCGACACCCCCTTTCGATAAACACCGTCATATCAAATTATTCGGACGCTAGGGTCGCGAGCTATAGGACTACCAATTATGCTGTTTTTGCCGGCTAAGCAGTATACGCATCTCGGCGTATTTTATAGTGAGTCACTTGTTGCACATCTATCCGTAAATTAGTTATCAATACCCAGGGCCGTAACAGCACTTCGTCAGCCCCCCCCCCCAAAAAAATTGCTCTTGGCCCCCTCAGGCTAGATGGCTGTTTACCGCTATTTATCATCTAAATCGGGTGTCCGTTTTAGGCAGCATCACGCGATTAATCGCGCGAAGCGCGACAAATTTCTATAATTCATGATTGAATCGGTCAATATGATCGGGACTTGAAAATATATTAGTATCAATTTTTATCCTCTCTCTCCTCACGTAATCAGATTGACCGGTTAAGCCGAGTGAGTTGTGTTTGAAAAGGTAGGACCACTCAATAATAATAAACATCTTCGGGCGTATACCCGTTGGCAGGAACGAAACAGCACTTCGTCAGGCCCCTCAAAATACTTAGGTCTTGAGCTCCCATAGGGTGATAAACCGACCCCCCGTCCCGTTGTTCGCTTCTGCCACGAAATCAGGATCACCGTTTAGTGAGCCAGCGTGCAGAGCGAGAATTTTAGATAATTCAAAATAAAATAGGTCAATCAGATCGGGAATTGCATGTATATTGCTATCAATTACTCGTCCTCTCTGCTCACGTAATTAGATTTACCGATAGAGCTGAGTGAGGTGTCTTGGAAACTGTAGGGCCCGTAAATATTAATTAAACATATTCGGACGGGCGGACCCGTTGGCACGACTTCGTTATGATGTTATTTCGTGACCTCCAGTCTGCTATATCAAAAAATATGGAATCGCCCAAACGTACTAAACCAAAAGATGCACACGATTTCAAATTGGTAGTTCTTCACTGGCATATAATTCTTCCCTGCGGGATGGTAGCCTATTTGTCTCGTGAGGTTCAGATTGCCAAGACAGGAATATTCGGCGCCAGTCATTTAGGCGCCTATGGTCAATAGGGTTGTCCAAAATTTGGAAAATCTTAAAAAGTCTCCGTGATTGTGTCTCATTCTATAGATTATCGATGAAAAACAACAAGTAGCCTGAAAGAAGTTTACAGGAAAGCCGTTAAGATTTTGGGCAAAGCGTTTGAAAGTAGCTGCTCAAGAATGGGCGTGCCACCGACCATAGAACGGCGAGAAGACTAGTAATCAAACAACCACAGCTCTTGATTGGCTAATAGGCTATGCGTCAATGATCACGGCAGCAACAGCTTGCTGATTAGGTGCTGACTGACGAATGTAGGCCGATCGACGCGTAACGCTTCAGACGATACCTTAGGATATGATCGCAACATATATGGCACCAAAATTGAGAAACAGAGTATTTATTGGACATATAACGTCCAGCCTAGAAATTTATATCTATTTATCTTCGTGAAGTTATTCTGGAATAAGTTATGTATATCAGAGGAGAAATGGATTCCGTGGCGAGGTTTCAATCCCTTCATTGGGAGAAATCACGAAAAAAACTTAGGAATTTATTCAGTATGCCATTGGCAATTAAAATGAGTTTGGACAATAGGATATTTTATATCAGACGACCATTCTAATGATGTGAGTCATGAAGTTTTATGCTTTCTCTAATTAAAAGATACAAATTAGGTTATTAATCATTTTTCACTTTTAGCGGTTTCGCTAACCCTCTAAAAATGCTTCGCGGAAGCCCGGCTGAGAACCTCTGAGAGTATATGTTATAAAAAACTTATAAGACATAAACAATGACGGATTTAGAAATGAATACTTCTATATTAATTGCATGCTGCACAGTGAATATTTCGAGTCGTGGTCCCACAATGAAACAATTTTGCATACCGTCGTTAATAATATATTTGCGTATGTTCAATGATAATATGAAATACATTTATCAGTCAGCGTCGCATATAATATTCGAAGTAAATTGGTAGTACTGTTGGAGTCGCAGGAAATATTCCTTGAATATTAAGCAATTGACTCTTGCAATCGCAACCCAAATTTATAGCCTTCGCGGCCCATACGTTAAGAATCGCTGGCCTGAACAATTACGTGTCATTGGCAATAGGGTATAGAGCAGGGGCGGGCAAAATACGACCCGCAAGAGGATTTTGAGTGTCCAGCTGACAGTTTCAGGTCTTACATGATAATTGAGGCCCGCGGCCAAAGTCTTCCGCCACCCCTCTGCTTGCTTACTGCGTCAAATTATAGTGACTGCATGTTATTCTTTAGTTCTTTGTGTTGTTCGTTTATGCGTCACTGAATGAATTCAAGTTGCCAACCCTTGAAAGATGGCTACGAAACTACCTGTTCTCTTCGGGTCGATATTCATTTGCGAGCGAACATTTTCGACCATGATCAATAAGACAAATCTGCGTTCCAATCTAACTGACGTTCAGTTGTAAACTTTACTAAGGGGTTCTACGTTCGACATGCAGCCAGAGATCAAAGAACTCGTCGATAACTTTGACCACAGATTTCTCAATGACTTCAACAGCTATTGAAGTTCATTACGTTAATAAATTCTTTGAATATACTGTTTTGGGGCTGTATGCTTTAAATTAATGTTAACACATAAAATACGATATATTAATCGTATAGGTGGAAAAATTTGCGATTAATCCATCGATTCAGTAATACTGGAGCCAAGTACATGTACTTAAGCTTCCAACATGAGGTCCGCCGACTGAAGAAGTTGCTATAGACCAGGGGCGGGCAACTTCTCCAGTCGGCGGGCCGGATATGGCGAATTGAAGATTACTGAATCGATACAACGCGTATTTATCCACCTATACAAGGGTTAATTGTATTTATTGTAAATTTTACGTTTGAAGCATAATAAAAACCAAAACAGTATTCAATGAATTTATTGATGTAGGTAGCTATTGAAATCAATGAGACATCTGTGGTCGATCAAAGTTGTGAAAAGGTTCTTTGAACTCTGGCTGCATGTCGCACACAAAGAAAACAAAGAACTGCAGAATAACTAAAAATCACTATTATTTGTGTCCGAAAAATATAATAAATAACCCACAGTCACTATATAGTTTGACGCTATAGTGAGCAAGTAGTGGAGAATCGCGGCAGACTGTGACCGCGAGGCCGTATGTTGCGCGCCCCTAGTATAATGTGTATGCGAATGAGGGGTTGGGATTTTTCCAAATTTACCATATCAACTCAGTACGGTTGAGTACATGCGTAAATGCCGGTAATAAAATCCTTTACGCGTAAGCTCCACCCGCACTCCAATCACAGATACACGCTGAAACAGTGGTTCTCAACCGGGGGTCCGCGAAGCATTTTCCGGGGGTCCGCGAAACCGCCAAAGTTGTAAAATGATTATTAACCTAATTTGTACTTTTCAATCAGGGAAAGCATACTAGAAAGTTTCGCTTCATAATTGCGAAAGATTTGGGACTGACTCGTATCTAGGGCTGGTCACAATGATTCGAGTACTCGAATCTGAATCGAGTATTAATTTTAATGGTTCGAGTCGAGTAGCAGAAGACGATTTTATCGAGTACTGAAATCATACGCAACTGAGTGTTAATTTACTAACGAGAACTATAGTTTTGATACTATTTTCCACTGAAAAAGCCTTGAAAAATAGATTGGCCGGATCGCAGCATGCGAGACATAGTAACAAAGCTACGAACGTAACTAGAAATATCACATTTCCGAAGTCATGATCATCCCACAACATTGTCAAGAAGTGCAATGAAATCGGTACGGCCGTATCCTTAATGTGACGTAATAATAGGCATTATATTCTTTGTGGTTACATAAAAGGTACATATTTGAACTTTGAAACAGTGTATTCTGTTGTGACAGTGTTGAATCACTTAGGTATTCGATTTTGCCCAGCCCTACTCGTATCATTAAAATGGTCGTCTCAGATGAAATATCCGACGGGGCAAACTGATTTTACTTGTCGAATTGCCAATTGCCTGATGACAATGCAAACATATTGCTGTTTTGTTGGATTTTGTGGAAAAATGAAATGTTGGATAGATATAGCAAGGTCAAACAGGGTGACTTCGAAATGTTTGCAAAACATTTTGGATTTGGAGTTGTCAGTCTCACCAAATTAGTAAACACTCGTTTGAATTAGAAATTCTTGAAAAAAGAAGGAATTGAAAACTCTACGAAATCCATTTCCCCCTGAGATGCTAGATAGAAATGACTAGGCTGGAAGTGATATGTTCACAGAGGCTGTTTACCACAAGCCTGTTGATATTTGCAAAGACAGATGGCTCACAGCACAGTGCAGAATAATTGGGCTAATGTTGAACGAAAACTTGAGGTCCACGTGTCTATGTAGTAGTGCGGGGCGGATCGACAAATTCTCTGGTCCGGCTCCGATCCGGTTGTTCAATTCTCTGGTCCGGCTCCAATCCGGCTCCGGCCGTATCCGAAAAAGTACTGATCCGGCTCCAATCCGGTCCGGCCAAAACTGAAAAAGTCCGGCCAGAAATCCGGCCCTACTCGGTACGGAATTGATAAATATGCCTCCTTTATGTTCACACTGGCTTGGAGGTTACTTACGTGTGGTTGGTTGGTAGTTATATAGTTATAAAAGTTATGTTTATCCATATAAAAGTCATGCTTATCCATATAAAAGTCATGCTTATCCATAAAAATTCTGGCCGGATCAAAAAAGTAGTGATCCGGCTCCGATCCGGCTCCGGCCGTAAGAGAAAAAGTACTGATCCGGCTCCAATCCGGTCCGGCCAAAATTGTAAAAATCCGGCCGGATATCCAATCCGGCTCCGGTCCATGCTCCGCACTACTATGTAGGCCTACGGCCGGAAACCCTCTGCGGGCCGCTCCAAATCACGTCGCGGGCCGGATCTGGTCAGCGGGCCGTATGTTGCCGACCCCTGCTACAGACCTATCCAATTGACTAAGTATAGTACAAGGAAAACCTACTTGGATACTTGGAAATGTACGTACAAGTACATCGTTGATGAAAATGTTGGGATCAATGTAAAACAATCGACTCAGATCTACAGGTCAAGTCATATCGTTTTCATAATCAAAGTCCTGCTCTCGCACGAAAACAAACGCATTGTCGCCATTCAGCTTGTATTATTAGAGTAACACCAGGAGAGCATGGTGAAAGGAAAAGTCAGACACTGAATAATACGTGGAGTGAAATTGACTTTATCTATAAATCGAAAAAGGCGGGGTTCTCAAACCCCTACAAATGTCCTAAACCTTCAACAAAATTGAATTTAAGGGATTTCCACCATTTTCCTACAAGCGGGAGGGGGGAGGGGGATAAATTGCATATCTCGGCAAACGCTGGTCGTAGAGTCATGTCACGTTTATATACGTTTTCTCTATTGTGAACACAAAACTAGTAGTAAAACTTAGGGTAAACGACGGGAGTAACTACATTTTCAGGTGTTGGGGCTGCGAGGAGCCCATCCTGGTGACGCGAGGTACCACTCGTTTGCAACCGAGGTGACTACAAGGTTGCAATAAGAGGATCCTTTTCCAACAAGGGTATTCGGCGGGTTGTCGTCAGCAGGTCGGGGAGTGCCGCCGACTACGTCCGGTTAGTTTATATAGCTAGAAACGGCTGTTGAAGGACACCCTGAGCCCTGCAACCCAATACAATTGTGTATGTGGGTACTTCCGTCGTTTACCCGTATTTAACTGTTTTTATTTTTGCTGCACCTAGTTTTGTGTTCACGTGAGGGAAAACTGTCTTCTTAGGTAGGCTTACCATATTCTGGAAATCTAAAAGGGGGACACTTTTTCCGAAATCTGAGGGTTGCAAAACCGGAGAAAAATTCTCAAAAACCGGTGAATTTATCCCACTTTGTGACCAGTTGACTAAAAAAAAAAAGTCATATTTTCGCTCAGAGCTGAAATCACCGTTTTTCACTCCGAAATACCCGCCGGAGCTCTTAATCTGACCTAAATTTCTTACGGCCTTAAAAAGCGGGACGCTTTGCTGACTGGGCGGGACGCCGGGACAAGACGTTAAAAAGCGGGACTGTCCCGCCTAAAGCGGGACGTATGGTAAGCCTATTCTTAGGACTTGTATAAACATGATGTTTCTGCAGCTTTTAAGCTATATATCATGACTCAACGACAAGCGGTAGCTGAGACATGCAATCTTACGCACTCGCGCACAGAAATTGGGGGTGGTTGCCGGCTGCAAAATCCCCTAAATTCAATTTTCATTGAATTTTCAAGTCATTTGTCGGGATTCAAGAAACCCTTTTTTTTCGATTTAAAAAAAGCCAACTTCACTCCACCCTGCTGCATAAAGTCTTTGCAAACGAAAAATTTAAGGGTGTGCGAATAACGCGAATTGAAAAGCTACAAATTATATAGCGCAACATACTTTGACACAAATCGAATAATGTCACAACACATCGCGCTCGAACAAATGATGCAGATTTGGAAAAAAATGCATCACACGTGACGTGACGACTCTTCGTAGCAAATAATATGGCCTTGACATTCAAAGAAGTTGAGTGAAAATAGTAATGGAGAAGGCTACTTATGATAACATGCAAAAAATAACATTGCCAACAAAGCCTCATCATTAGTGCGATTTAATTTAGACATGTCATAAAAAGTAAAAAAAATTGCCACCAGCATTTCGTTTGCATCGTTGATTCTGCCCGGTCGGTGAACTTATCATTTGACATTTTACAGCTTGTAGCCTACTTTATAGGCCCACTGTTGTAGACGACAATTTTCTGCTCATGTCGGTTTTTTTTTCAACCAGAAATAAAGATACGTGGTACAATTATAACATTGTGTGAGAAAACAGCTAATTCGCATACGTTAGGTCGAAATTGAGTTTTTCAATGTCACAAAATGTCAAAATTTTGATTGTTAGGTTAAAATCTTCCGTAGTAGAAATGTTTGTCAGCATATTCATGTTATGCCCGGCAGATATCAGGCTTCCTTCGGCTAAATCCAGAAATTAGGCTACACTCACATAGGATGCCTTGTCCTGTTGTAAACATGCATTCAAATACAGTCGACTCCGCATACTTTGGTACAAGTATACCGCAAAACAATAGCGATTATCAGCTCAAGGTTTTTGGTCGTGCAAAAAATCATTCAAGGAAAAGCTGAAGGCTAAATACATAAAACACGATGCTTCGGTGGATCCGTACGCCCTTCTATGAGTTGGGAGGGTCATCATCGGTCCAAACAACTCACTTCCAATCGTGTCGTATCCTAACGATAAGAATTACCAGCCTGTGTCCGGATTAGGTGGAGAATTGTCCAAATTACCGCTAGTTTTCTATTTGTAATTTATACTCATGTTGTATTCTCGAGCATTTTGGCCGAACAACGCAGATTATTGTGCTTAATTGAAGTGGATCAAGTCTAATGAAATTATAGATGACAAACTACATGGCGATCATAAATTGTAGCGGGTGACAGCAACGCCATTGTGACACAAGCGTTAGACTCCATCAACAACGAAACAGCAAGCCATCACTGTCATGATCATTGAAGCATAGCCGATTAGCGAATCAAGAGCCGTGATTTCTAGTCTTGTCGCCGTTCTATGGTCGCTGGAGCGCCCACTCGTCGGCAGCTGCATTCATACGCTTTGCAACAAATCTTAACGACTTTCCTGTGAGCTTATTTTAGGCTCATTGCTGTTTTTTTTTATCAATAATCTATTGAATGAGACATTGATACCCATCATTTTTGAGATTTTTCAAAATTTGGACACACCTAATGCATATCTACATATAGGAATCGTGATTTTCTTTCCTACAAACACCTCCATTTACGATTTTTCACACCACTATGGATATAAAAATGATTTTTCAAGTCTGATTTTCTACTGAACTTTTTCCCACAAACATCGCATTCATGATTTTTGATGCCAGCATGAATATTAAGATGTTTAGTAAGGTTCGGTTTATAAGTAAATCCCCATCCACAAATACTACATTTGTGATTCTTGACACCTGCATGGATATCTAAATGAATCCGGAGACTCCACTTTTGATCGAATTCTCTCCCACAAACATCACATTTATAATTTTTGGTAACACCAACTGCAGCATGAGTACCAAGATGCCTCCTCAGGGAAGATCTTGAAGTAAATACTTTCCCACAAACACCACAGATAATGTGATTATTGACACCAACATGCCCGTCCATATGAATATTGAGAGATTGCTTTGTAATGAATTCTTTTCCACATACAATGCAGCTATGACTCTTGACACCCACATGCATATCGATATGAATCTTGAGATTATTTCTATGACCATATTCTTTTCCACAGATTTCACATTTATATCTTTTGACACCTGCATGCATAGCCAAATGCTTCATGAGAGGTGACTTCTCAGCATATCCTTTCCCACAAATCGCACATTTATGTTTCTGGACACCAGCATGCATATCCAAATGATTGTGGAGACGCCACCTCTGAGCAAATCCTTTCCAACAAATTTCACATTTATGGTTTTTCCGGTCAGTATGGGTGTCAAGATGCTTCTTCAAGCTAGATCTTGCACTAAATACTTTCCCACAAACACCACAGCTATGATTGACACCGGCATGCCTATCAGTATGGACTTTCAGATTGCCACTTCGAGCAAATGCTTTCCCACAAATTTCACATTCATGATTTTTCACGCCAGTATGAGTGTCTAGATGCCTCTCCAAGTCAGATTTCGCGGTAAATTCTTTTCCACAAATATCGCAATTATGATTTTTGATGCAAATTTCAAATATACGTTGTTTACTGGCTGCATGCATCATCATACGCCTCTTCAAGCAGAATTTATATGAGAACAATGACCATCAGTTGTCTCATTGATAAACTGTCAGAATGAAGGTTCACAACATGTGGCTCAGTATCGGGCTTTTCAGAAAATTATCTCCATGAACACGCAGCAGGGTTTTTGATAACACTTCAAGTTGTTGTTTAAGTCCAAGATATAGTGCGAGGGTTGTGCAACGATCCTGTATTTTGTATTCCACTTCAAATGTCTACGCATCAGGTTTCGTACAAAGCTAGAATGAAGGTAATCTAAAATAGAGCACAGTTTGATTTGGTGTCAACATTTTATGGTGAAGCAATGGAATTCAGAATGAGTAATAAAGCCTATCGAAAACACATTCTTCAAGCGAGCAAGTAGAATTAGCTGTCATATCTTGGTAAATATATCCAGGAATCCAGCAACTGACGACGACAAGATACCTGGATATACCAGGCTGACATCAGTTCTTTTGGAAGTGCCAGTTGGTAAGCTAACCACATTTAGACAACACTGGGGAGCCTTTGTCAGCCATACGGAAGGCATATAAGGTTAGGCTAAAGATTCAGTTTTGCATGACTCAGTTGGGCGACACTCAAAATTAACGCGAGCCAACTCAGCCAAGTTTTGACATACCCATAACAAAGTCAATGGTTTAATTAGAGAAACGACTAACAAACACACGCACAGTCACACACAGATGTTAGCTGTAACAAGCCAATAAACATCTCCGACGCTCTCAACCATTCAAGTCATTTTAGGGGATTAGAAAACCCCTGAATTTGCAAGATAAATAATTGAGCTTAATTCGAACTAAAGCACGGGCGGTGCGCAGAGACCTTCACGGACAAAAGGGTTCGCGAAGGCAAAAAGGTTGCGAGCTACTGTAACATCTAATGCTGTGCTCAAGTTATGTTACAGTTGTTGGCTTTTATTAATGAAGATTTCGATTGAGGGCTGGCATTTTCTTCAGCCACCAAATCCGATATAGAAAAGTGAAGTAGACTCAGTGGGACGGATTCCTAGGGGCACATGAGCCATGGATTCCAGAGGAACTGGTCCAGATATGGTGAACCGGAAGAAATGTGAGCCCCGATTTTGGTCATGGTGAAGAGGCAAGTTATAACGTAGCGAGTTTCATTAAATAAAGAGGTAACTGCATTGCATAATAAAAAGTGTAGCATTCAAACAGGAAGTGAAAACAGGGCTGGGCAAAGTGATTGGAATGCCAGTAGTGGAATCTGCATTGAGTATTTATTCACATGATTCGAGTCACAAGAGAAGATTTCTCAGAGTACCAAAACTATATGCTCCTTGCCACCCGGAGTTAATTTATCAACAATAACTATAATTTCGAAACTCTTTTCCACTGGGGGAGTCTGCATGATAGAGAATACACGGTACCCCACAAAGCCACGCACGTTGGTGAAAATAACATCGTAATCAGCATTCAGCATCAGAATTGTACAATATACCGGATTTCAAAAACAGCAACTAGAACAAGAACTACTTGCTTTTCGAAACCCGCAACTAGAACTAGAACTACTCGAAACTAGGCCTAACAACATTTAAAAATTGATACATCACAGAATATATCGCAAACTTTCGACTTGGCCTATCAACGTATTTCCTGCTTCTCATTCCCAGAAAACTAATTGATCACCTCTGACGTAGAGGCTGGGTTCCCATGTCATTAAATGTTAAGAAACATTCTGAACTGGATTTCATTCTCCTGGGCAACACATTAACGTTTATTTGATCGGAAAAGATATATCAGACATAGATTTGTCATTTCAAAAGGACGGGGTTTCGAGTTTGAAATGGGAGAGATTTGTATAGTAGTGAGTAGTGACGACTTCGAGCTAGTAATGGCTGCAGAAACATCATTCAACTGAACACCGGTATCTCGATGCACGCAAAACGTCGACACGTAGGCTAGTTGCTTGTCGTTTGGCAAGTAATATTTTTCCGATGTGAAACTAAAACTAGAACCATTGAATTTTTAAAATCTGCAACTAGAACTACTCACTTTTCAATATCCGCAACTTGAACTAGAGCAGGTAGAACTAGAACTACTCAATTTTTAAAATATGCAACTACAACTACTAAAAAAAAATGTTACTGTAGTTAGTTGACCGTACAAGTCAGTACAGCATTGTCACAAAATGCAATGCAATAGGTATACAGTCGAAAAAATAACAAAATATCTCTGTGATGTATTAACTGGCATCATATTCTTTATGGTAGCATAACAGGTATTTAAAACTATACATATTATCCATACTCTTGTGACATCAGAGGGTTGCATGGAACTTTAGTCTGGGTAGACAAGTGCCGCTTCATAAATTCTGCATATGAAGAATCATATGAATGTATGATAGACTTCGTTCTGCAATGTTCATTCGTACATTCAGCATCTTATACATCAAGTTAAACTCTATACCAGGGGTGGGCAAACTTTTTGGCTCGCGGGCCGCATACAACATCTGAAGCCATTTGCAGGCCGCACTGAAGGCTCGGTTACACGATGAGTTGGCGCGATGCTTTCTTTGTTTATTTCAAAGACTCCCGGTACTATGACTCTATCTGGAGTGCACTGTAGGCGCGAGCTAACGCGAAAATCTCGCCGCGCCGGAGCGCTTGATAACGCTCTTGTAGCGTCTTCAAACTGAAATCGATTTCAACACTTCCAAACGCTTAACTAAGCTTTCTTCCAATATCTCAAACGACTTCGTCGTCCGCAAAACATGACCCTTGCGGGCCGCATGTTGGGACTCCTGCGGACTCGAGTCGCGATTTGTAGGTGACTCGAGCCAATTTGTGTATGAACTCGACTGGTACTCGAATCATTGCGCATGACTCGGACCAAGTCATATGACTCGAGACTGGGTCCACCAAGACAGACATTTCATTGTAATTTCGAAAAATATTGAAGTTATCACACTATTATTATTTCGTCTATCAGTAGGCTACTGGTGCTTGAAAATGCTACCAGACACTGTTGAAAATTAGGAAAATTAGTACCGGTATATTATGAATGGGAAGCATTCAATATCACCGAGCAAAAAAAGTGGCTTTTACATGACAATAACTCGGAACTGAACAAGTCAACACAATGAGTTGGACTCGAGCCAAACACTATGACTCGACACTCTACTCCATGACTTGGACTTGACTTGGCGATAATTGAAAGGACTTGACTTGACTCGAGTCAAAACTATAAAAGTGAGATTGACTTGTGACTCGGAACCTTGTGACTTGGTTACAACCCTGGTATAGTATGTAGCCTATGTTCATAGGCCACATTATAAACTCCCGGCAGCGGTGTTGTTATTTCACTTTAGTATTCACCATTAGGAACAAGTCGCTAACATTGAGATTAAATTCTGAGAGGGCAGAAAAAGGGCATACAGACTTAACATTTTCTCAGAATTGTATGGAAAAAATGTATCGAAACTAGTTATACTCACTCAAGCAAAAACGCCAATGCGAAATCGTGACATGCAGGTAATGCAGGTTACATGGAGAATATAATACCTACACAGAAATATAATTCAAATATCTGTGGTCACACTGCTGCATCACTTCCAACTCAAATGTCCCCGAACTCGAGAGACACCCGCAATGGCGATTTGATAATAAGGATGCAGCTACATCTCAAACATAAGACATTAGGATGATTTGGTCTCCATTTTCATCAATTTGAGTCCTAATGATGAAGTGAGGTCCTAAAATTGAGGCTGATTTTCAAGACCATATAGAATTGACACGGCTATTCGGTCTTCAAAATAAGACCAGCAAGCGCTTCTTATAAGACAGGTTGTGCTTATTAGGACCGTTTTTTGATGCATACATTTTTTGGTCTTGCTATGAATTTTGCTATGATCAAGAAACAATATTGTCTGTCTGTGGTCCTAAAAATGAGACCAGATAGTGGCTACAGGGTTGGTTCGATTTGTTTGAAATAAGGTCACATTCGTTAGAAATAAGGTCAGTCTCATGTTTGAAATAAGGTCAGTCGCTATATTCACTATAAGGTCACTTGCAGTACCAAGGCACGATTTCCCAGTGGTACCACAGTCCGAACACATTCCAGACATGATGTACGAACACGCCCCAGACACGGTGTCCTAGTGGAACACTGAACACAAAACGAAAATACCCAGACCAGGGCTGGCCAGCCTTTTCGACCAAACGGCCACATTCGATTGACGAACTTTTGCGCGGGGTACTATCCGCGCTAAGGGCGAAAATTTTTCAAGTTCATAGGTCAATAATATTGTCATTTGACTATATTGCGGGCCTGCTGTATATCGCTGGGCTATGTTTGCGAGGACTTGGCTATTCGGCACATGGACATATCGATATCGAAAGCTGCGACCAACATGCGTCAATCATTTCGTGCCTATAGATTTCATAGTCGACGGTCTTACTGCGAGCGCAAACGCAAGGTCGCATATGTTGAACGACACTTTGTCTCGTAATCGCGAATATAGCTAGACTCAATCTGATACATTGGGTGTTCTTCCATTTTCACAAAAGGGCAACAATATTAAAAACAAGAAATCGAGTGACAACATTTTGCGCTAAGTTTATAGAAAATTTTTACCTTTGATAAATGAATCGCAAATTATTCTGCTTTATTGTAGTGTACGAAGATATACCAATATGTGAATGGCTGATGGATCTGTCAATGCGCCGAAACTGATATTTTAGTCACCACATCCTAAGTGTTGCGGCCAGACTAATCAAAATTTTGGATGGCCTTGCAAGTTCGCAATCTGTGCAATCCATTTTTGATGATATTAGAACTTTCGGAAATGATCTCGCGGGCCACGGGTTGGCCGGCCCTGCCCTAGACTATGTCCGAATGACAGCATAGGCCGAACACACCCCAGACACGATGTCCGAGTGTCAACACAGTCCGAACACACCCCACACACCATGTCTGCATGGCAACACAGCCCGAACACGCCACCTCAGACATGATGTCCGAAACCCAGACGTGATGTCCTGGTACTGCAACTGACCTTGTAGTGAATATAGCGACTGACCATATTTCAAACATGACTAACCTTATTTCAAACATGAGACTGGCCTTATTTCAAACATGACTATCCTTATTTCAAACATGAGACTGTCCTTATTTTAAACATGAGACTGACCCTATTTCAAACATGAGGCTGATCCTATTTCAAGCATGAGACTGACCCTATTTCAAACATGACTAACTATATTTACATTGCGTCTGGGGTGTGTTCGGACTGCAATTCCAATCGGACATTGCGTCTGGGGTGTGTTCGAACATCATGTCTGAGGTATGTGTCGGCCTGTGTTGCCATTCGTACATGGTTTCTGAGGTGTGTTCGGCCGTGTTGACACTCGGACATAGTGTCTGGGGCATGTTCAGACTTGAGGTGTGTTCGGGCAGTGTTGCCATTCGGACATCATGTCTGGAATGTGTTCGGACTGGGTTACCACTGGGAAATCGTGCCTTGGATATCTTGGTACTGCAACTGCCGTTATAGTGAATCTAGTGACTAACCTTATTTCAAACATGAGACTGACCTTATTTCAATCATGACCAACCTCATTTCAAACAGGAAACTGACCTATTTCAAACAAAACTGACCCATTTCAAACAAAACTGACCTTATTTCAAACAGATAGAACCAACCCTTCCCGATAATTGTCATATTCCTCACAACGCATACGCAGGGTTGCCAGTAGCCTATACGACAACAACAGTGGAGGTGCATAAATATATGACAACTGAAGCCACTGTTTCAACGGTGTATAACTGTATTCAACTGCCGATGCAGTTCTCTAATCCGGTGTTTCTCGATATGTCTTGTGCAAATACTACCAGTAGACTAGAGATTAACAGCAGCAAACTTTTCTTGAAAATACCAAATGCAATGTTGCAATGTTGCAAAAAATGGGTAGACTTTTATTATGTCAAAACGAATTCTGCAGCGGCATGTCTTGAAAATCCGTGCCTTCGATTTCATATGAACAAGTGCCGAAAATCCATTTCCACAAAGATGGGTGGTGGTGAATGAAATAATACCGCAAAACACTTCCGACGACACTTTTGGGTATCGTATGATCGCAACATATATTGCACCAAAAACGCCCAGCCTAGTAGATTCGGCACTTCTTCGTTATTCCCCACCCATCGAAAAAATGATCCCCATGACACCAATAAATGCTCCCCATGAACAATAACAGAAAAATTTATAAACGTCAAAATGAATTGTTTTTCGCGTTGGGGTGGGGTAGACAGATATTAGGGATGGGGGAGGGAGATATTAGGGTGGGTCAGGATATCCTAAGATTAGGGGTGGGAGGGGGATATTAGGGTAGGGTAGGTTAGCGTTAGTCTTAGGATATCCTAAGATTAGGGTAAAGGTTGGGGTTAAGATATATTAAGATCAGGGTTGGGGATATTTAGGGGGGGTTAGGTTAGGATATCTTAAGATTATGGATGGGGAGGGGATATTAGGTGGGTTAGGTTAGGATATCCTAATACTAGGGATGGGGGAGGGGATATTAGGGTCAAGGTTGTGGTTAGGATATCCTAAGATTAGGGTTGAGGATATTAGGGTCGGGAGATATTAGGGTGGGTCAGGATATCCTTAAGATAAGGGTTGGTTAGGGTTAGGATATCCCAAGATTAGGGTTGGGGGTGAAGATTACAATACTCCCAACCCTAATCTTGGGATATCCTATCTCAACCTTGAGCCTAATGTTAGGATATCCTCCCACCCTACTAACCCCAACCCTAATCCTAGGATATCTAGACCTTGACCCTAACCCACCCTAAAACGTAATGCCCCCTTCCCACGACCCTAATATCTCCCACCCCAACCCTAATATTCCCTTCCCTGACCCTAATATCTCCCACCCGACCCTAATAGTCCCCTAGCCCTAATCCAAATGCGAAAAACAATTTATTTTGACGTTTATAAATTTTCACATGTTCCTGGGAATCATTTATTGGTTTTATGGTGATCACTTCTGGATGTGTGGGGAGTAACGAAGAAGTGCCGTAGATTCTACCTAGCAGCTCATTATGAAGTCATTCTAGAATACGGGTCATGCATATCACAGGAGAAACATTGCAAACATTTCGAGGTCACCCTCTGATCGACCTTACTACTCCAACTTTTAATTTTTCCACAAACCCAAACGAAACATCTCTAAACAGTAATATGCTTTGTCTCAGTAGGCTATTGACAATTTGGCATTTCAAATGAATTTGCACATGTGTATTTAATCTCAGACTGTCATCCTGTTGATCTGAGTCATGAAGTTTTAGCAGTAATGAAGCAAAACTACCTTGTGATCCCTTAGCAGCCTCCCAAGACATTAGCTTAGAACTTTATATTTTTCACTCTTGTCTTACCTCTTTCATAACACAGCTTGCATTAAGTTATTACTCACCTCAGTTAGGCAGTCTTCTAGGGACTTAGCCGCGAAACATACTACTCGAAAATTGAAGTACTCGAATATCTAGCAATTAGATACATCACTGACATGAAAGAACAGCAAAGACTCTCTCCAAAATGTCAATGCCTATGCCCAAAACATCTCGAAAGTTCAATGTAAAGTAAAGGCTCTTGACACTCTGGAGTCTCGATGGAGCAGTGGTTCTCAATCTCAACCATCTCTCCAGCGCCCCCTAGAGGGTGATTTTGATGGGGCTGAAACTATACATTACTAAACTACGGAGGTTCGTAATCTATTGAAGCGCTCAAGGAGCGATATGAGGGGCGCTGCGATCAGAGCGTGGTATAAGGACGCTGGGGAGAAAATCGTCGCAGTAGATGATGATCTAGGGACATGTGATTAAATAGTAGAACAATAGTTCTATACAGTCATCACCGAATTCTCATTGCAAATTAGCATTCGACAAAATCTGTCAAATCTCGAAATTTATCACCACGCCCTGCGCGAAATACCGACGATGTTTGCGATATGTTTACATGAATGCAATCAGGACCGTAACTGCCGCACCCCAAACCCCAAAATTCCGGTGGGGTGAGCTTGAAGAGGACCCAAAATTATTTCATGAATGAACATAAATTATCCAACTTTACCAACAACAAAAATCGCGCTGCAGATAACATGCGACTCCAAGAAGTGTGCCAGAACGATCGACAGCGAGGAAGATTAAGCCGAAATAACGACTGTCCGGATGCTGATCGAAAACTTCTATATATACACAATTACATATATGTCTTATTGTCCATCGGCGCCTAAATGTCTGGTAGCGAATGTTCCTTTCCTGGCAATCTGATTAACCCCACAAGTCAAATGCCATTCCGCAGAGAAAAATTATTTCCCATTAAAAAAATACCAATTTGAAATCGTGCGGCAGGGGTTCTCAACCCGCGGCCCGCAGACGGGCATTTTGCGGTCCGCGACATCTCTCATTGTAAACGCAATTGCTGCTGGCACGATGTTGTTGAATAATAATTTAGCTACTTAGCTCTTTTGTCGCACATGCAGTCTCTGTCTCGTTTGATTACTGATTCTTTGATGTTTTCTGGTTTTTTGATATATGTCCGAGTGTAGATTGTTATTGTGTTGAATCGGTATTCGGTTAGACTCTGGTTCAAGACAATTCCGTTGTGTAGTACACTTTTAAAGAGTGTTTCACTCACCGCGAATGGTTTGAATAGATACAAGAACAAGGAAGGGTAAATGAAATGGCGGGAACTGAGTTGGTAAGTCTGCGTGGAACAATCAATTTGCTTTCTCATGTACAAATGGAAAACCGATGAGACATATTTGTCGATGATCAGTTGTCGTAACGAAGCGTAGATGCTGACTCACAGACATTGCATAGCAAATTATCTGGGTGCTTTTTATCTAGACTTACCATATTTTGGAAATCTAAAAAGAGGACACTTTTTCAGAAATTTGAGACTTGCTAAACCGGAGAAGAATTCTCAAAAATCAGTGAATTTTTCCCACTTTGTGACCGGTTGACTAAAAAAAAGGTCAACTTCCCGCTCACAGCTCAAAATAACGTTTTTCACTCCACATTGCTAGGTGGATGACTAAAAAAAAAGGTCAACTTTTCGCTCAGAGCTCTAATCACCGTTTTTCACTCCGAAATACCCGCCGTAGCGTCACTTCTGTGCTAAATTCCGGCATATCATTCGCATTTTGCTCTAAGTGTGACCTAAATTTTCAAGAAAGAGGACAAAATGTCAAAAAAGAGGACAGAAGGGCGTCCTCTGAGGACACTTTCAAAAAATTCAAAAAAGAGGACAAATCCTCTTAAAAGAGGACGTATGGCAACCAGAGTTGGATCAATTACAATATTTTAAATCAATTACAATTACAATTACTTCATTGCATGTTTCAATTACATTACAATTACAATTACTTAATGCTAAAAATATCAAATGGCAATTACAATTACAATTACTGTTAAACTTGTAATTATTTACAATTATAATTACTATTACAATTACTTTTAAATAGGGAATTGATTCAGTAAAGAGGTGTTCTTTGACAACCGTAGCGACGTAATTAGCAACAATCTCGAGCTATTCCTGTTTCATTCCTGATATGTAGAATACCCTTTATATAAAAAAAGTCGAACGTATTCGAACTATTCCTAATCACGAGTACTGAAAACTACAAGCACAGAAAAACGTTTCAAGCGACTGTTAAGAACCAATTGATTTGAGCGACTAACAGCGAATATAGGCCCCAGGACAGTCAATGAAATGTAATCAAACGATTAGGCTACTCAGAGCTGAGTCAGGATCATGAAATGTAATTGGTATGGCGTCAGCGATAAGGATGATACCGATACGGTGCGTAAAATTAAAATAAATGCAAAAGGAAAGAACCTCCTGATAACTAAGAATTACAATATTTTGGTTCGCATTTACATTTTCACTTGCTCGGAAACTGTTAGATTGCATTTGATGAATATTAGGGTGCGAAAAGTTTTAGGCTCCAGTAAATTTGGCCAAGATTGGAGGTAAGATTGAGATAACATCTCTACGTGCGTGATCAAGTTTGATGAAGCCATGGTTGGAAACTTGATTTTTTTGCTGTTGTTGCAACAAGCCTCGGTACTGGTCAGAGATTTAATACTTTGACCGTGGTGTAGGAAAATGGTTCAGCACACGTTTCAGAACAGTTTATTTCCTGTTCATCCATTTTTGAAATATTAAGATTTAGTTTAGGCCACTGGTTCTTTAACTTTTTTAGACACGCCCCCTTATGACAGTGAATATTTCGTGCCCCCCTTATCGTCATAGCACACAATGAACATGAAAGTTAGCAATCCTCACATATAGTTTGATGGAATGGAAAGGTTATGACTGTGTAATGAAAGAATTCTCCAATACGAAAATCAGACTATGCACCGAGCAATAACCATAAAACGGAGGTGAATCGGGCCAAGCGCGGAAAAGATTTCAGTTCACCGGAGCGTCGCGCCCCGTTCAGATGCTTTCACGCCGCCCAAGAGGGGACCGCCCCCAGTTTGAGAACCACGGGTTTAGCCTATATTGTAATTCACAAAGTTTGCTGTGGCTACTAAAGTATGGGAAACAGTTTAGCGTGACCGAATTATCTAGTTATAACGCAGCACGCATAGAACACCGATGTAAATAGGCCAATTATTACATGTGGTGACTGTTTACTAAAACCTTAACACCCCTCGTCGTCATCCTGGTTCGTACCAAATTTTCCTGGTGCGACGAATAAATGATTGATTGAATGATTATTTTATGTTGTGATTGTCAGGTTTCCATGAAAATGTAATTGATATTGTAATTGAGCAAAATTTTGATCAAATTACAGTTACAATTACACAAAATAGAAATGCATCAATTACAATTACATGAAAAAATGTATATATTACATTCAGCTCAATTACAAATTACAATTGATCCAACTCTGATGGTAACCCTATTTTTATCAGAGTGGAAATGCGGGCAGGGCAAACGCGGGGAGGGCCGAGCGAAAAACATCAACTTGACAAAGCTGACTCCTATCTGTATGACTATTGGTGCATGGCTCTAGCCATGGAAGTAAGGGAGTAGGGTTGATTGGTTTGTTCAGAAATGACCCGAATGCCAGACTTCTTCTCATGTCACTGATAACTCAAAGTGATAATGGCGTCTTTGTAACGAAAAAGCTACCGTAATTTGATACTTGCTCGCTCACGTATTGAAACAGAGAGTTCGGTTCTCTGGTGGAAGGGCTTGAAGGTCCATATACCGACTTGGCAACTAATGCAGTGTACCCTAAATGACGGGATATACTTGCGCCGCTGTAAAATAATATTCTCACAAAAATAACCGCAAACTCACGAACACCGTCCATTAATGCTTTAGAGAGCAGAAAAATGTACTAAACGCCCGTATACGACTGTTAAATATGCTAGAGTAGCCTAAATTTAATAGTAGCCCACAAATTATCGGAAATAATGTTCTGCGGCCCTCAATGTATTTTGCTGTTAAAATGCGGCCCGTTATGCAAGGGAAGTTGAGAACCCCTGTCGTACGGCATCGTGGAACATGACCTACCTTATTCCATGATTTTTATTTCGGAATATTATTGTTACACCTCATTCAAACCTTAATATTCACCTATTCATTCGTAGTCGTAGTATGACTTAAATATGTAAGTCATGATGACATTACCTATAGCAGTGGTTCCCAACCTTTTTCTCTTCATTCCCCACTTCAGATATATTCCGAGCCTTCATTCCCCACCAGGACTGTAACAGCACTTTGTCAGCCCCCCCAAAAAAAACGTTGGTGTTGCCCCCCCCCCACAGGGTGGTAAACCCAACTTCTGAGGGGTACGCCCCCAGAACCCCTTCATCCTGTACGCTTTCCCCCCGTCACTTATCAGCTACATTGGGTCTACTGTTGCGAGCGTCGCCTTATTTCGACCAAACGAGCGAAGCGCGAAAAAATTATATGATTCATGTTTGAATCGGTCAATATGATCGGGATTTGCATATATTTTGCTATCATTTTTTTTTATCTCCTCTCTGCTCAGGTAATCATATTTACCAGTAGAGCTTAGTAAGGTGTTTTAGAAAAGGTAAGACCCCTAAAGAAGTAGCCTATTAAACATCTTCGGGCGGACCCGTCCGTATATTGACTTCGTTACAATATGTTATTTCGTGACCTCCCACATCTGCTATTTCAAAAGATATGGAAATCGCCATAACTAAAAGGCACACACGATTTCAAATAGGTATTGCTTTACTGGCAAAAAAATTGTCATTTAGGGTTCAGATCGCCAGGACAGGAACATTCGGCGCCAGCTTTTTAGCCACCTATGGACATCGGACAATTGAACAGATATTTTTTCGGTTCTGGTTTTTGTGGTATTCACTATTCATGGCGTTTCTCGACTACTATGGTCATTTACACCAGGCCGATATTCTTCATTATTTTCCGTAACTTCTGACTTATAGCACGGCCCTCCTCTAGGCCTTTTGTAAGACGCCGCTTGCGCGGTCGAGAATTAGACATATATATATTTGTATATTGCATTCCTTCTCGGTTCTCGGCCAAGCTATTTTCGCTGCTGATTGTTCTTGCACACTTCTTGGAGTCGTATGTTACGTGGCTTATAACCTCATAGGTGCTGGTGCGTCGAGGCGCAGTAATGGCCGACGCCGAAGTCTCCATTTCTATCAAATCTGCGGAGTTTCGTGGGGGAAGGGTACATTAAATCGCGCAACCAGTGCGAAAATATTCTGAAAAAGTGCTTAAATTGAAAAAAAACCTCAATTTATTTCAATACACGAAATAATTTTGGGCCCCTTAGAGCTCGCCCCCACTTGCGGGCAGTGGTGGCTTTTGGGGTGGGTGAGGTGGGCGGTCGCCCTGCCCCCCTTTTGGATTATGCGCTTTTTTCAAGGATAATAACGAATAAACATGGAAATACGTGTACCAAGCGGTACAGATGTGTCAATCATCATCCAATTTCTGCATTTGTTAAAAAAGTCCCGTATCCCGATAATCATCAAGTCTCTGCATGCGGTAGAATTACTTAGTTTTGATAAAGTCTATCCTTACACGCATGCAATAACAGACATGGCCGAATCCAGCACCTGACCAAACTTTGGTGGGGTCGAAGATAGATAATAATAACAGAGCCTCCCCCATAAGTTACGGTTGAATACCTGAAGTCCCCCATCCCCCCCCCCCCCCGATAAGTCTCGCCCGTACAGTCAGTATTTGACCCGTGCGCTGTGAAAGGCCCAGGTATGCCCTACGCTAATCTACAAGCCTTCGGGGACCCCTCATTTTCAGGAAGTCACAAAACAAGTCTACCTCAAGTGTACAACTGTACGATCTAGCCTACATTGTACATATAGCCTACCATGTGCTGTGTGCAGGAATGTACCAGTGTAAAGCTACTCAGGAAGACTTGTACCCCTTTAGTTAGTTAACTGTCGATTCATTAACGTTTTTTATGCGGCTGTCAGGATAACGGAGATACCTGTGTTTAAAAGTGAATCGACTCTTCCGATATTAAAGATGACAAACTACATGGCGATCATATTTTGTAGCGGGTGGTACATGAACAAATGACGGCTGAAAGCAACGTCATTGTGAAACGAGCGTTCCTGCCATCCACGCGAATAGGAAACTAAGTGCTAAATTGCGGAAATATTACACTCAAAGATTTTTATTACCACATCAACATGCCTCTTCGTAGTGTTCAAGGAAGATTTCCCACATAAAACATGGCTATGATTCTTACCACCAACATGCATATCTATATAAAGGAATCATGATATTATTCTTTCTTACATAACATCTCATTTACAATTTTTTACACCACTGTGAACATCAATATGAACTTTCAAGTCATATCTGCTATAGAACTTTTTCCCACAAACATCGCATTCATGATTTTTGATGCCAGCATGAATTTTTAGATGCCTCCTTAGGTTCGATTTATCAGTAAATCCCCTGCCACAAATATAACAATTGTGATTCTTGACACCTATATGCATATCCAAATGATTCTTGAGCCCCTCCTTTAGAGCGAATTCTCTCCCACAAATGTCACATTTATGATTTTTGATACCAGCATCTACAGCATGAGTACCAATATGGATCCTCAGGTAAGATCTTGAAGGAAATCCTTTTCCACAAACACCACAGAATATATGATTCTTGACACCAACGTGCACATCCATATGAATATAGAGGGATTGCCTGGTGGTGAATTCTTTTCCGCAGACAATGCAGCTATGACTCTTGACACTGGCATGCACTTCCGCATGAGTTCTGAGATGACTTCTTTGAATAAATTTTTTTCCACAAATTTCACACTCATATCTTTTTACACCTGCATGCATAGCCAAATAGGCCCGGATACCTGAATTCTGAGCAAATCCTTTCCCACAAATATCACATTCAAGATTCTGGACATGGACACCTGCATGCATATCCAAATGATCCCGGAGACGCCCCCTCTCAACAAATCCTTTCCCACAAATATCACATTTATGATTTTTCACGCCAGTATGAGTGTTAAGGTGCCTCTTCAAGTTAGATCTTGCAGTGAATACTTTACCGCAAACGCCACAGCCATGCTTGACACCGGCATGCCTATCAGTATGAACCTTCAGATTACTACTTTGAGCAAATGCTTTCCCACAAATTTCACATTCATGATTTCTCACGCCAGTATGAATACCAAGATGATTCTTCAAGTAAGGTCTTGCAGTAAATATTTTCCCACAAACACCACAGCTATGATTGACACCGACATGCCTATCGGTATGAACCTTCAGATTACTACTTTGAGCAAATGCTTTCCCACAAATTTCACATTCATGATTTCTCACGCCAGTATGAATACCAAGATGATTCTTCAAGTAAGATCTTGCAGTAAATATTTTCCCACAAACACCACATCTATGATTTACACCGATATGCCTATCGGTATGAACCTTCAGATTACTACTTATGGCAAATGCTTTCCCACAAATTTCACATTCATGCTTTCTCACGCCAGTATGAATGCCAAGATGATTCTTCAAGTTAGATCAGTGGTTCTTAACCTTGCCCCCAGCGCCCCCCAGGGGGCGCTGGCGATTTTGAAGGGGGGCGGAAACGCTCAGGGGGCGATATGGGGGGCGCTGGGCTCAGGGGGGCGGTATGGGGGGCGCTGGAGAAAAATGGCGTCGCAGTAGATGATGTGGTGATGGGACATATCCTTAATGAGTATTCAGAGCAAATTAACCCCGAAAACTTCGTTACATATAGCCTTCAAAATACATATAGGTTTAATTGTCCATGGGCGCCTATATGACTGACACCGAATGTTCCTGTCTTGGCAATCTGAACCCCAGAAGACGAATTCCATCTGGCAGGGAAAAATTATATGTCAGTGAAAAAATACCAATCTGAAATCGTGTGCGTCTTTCAGTTTAGTACGATTGGGCGACAGGGATATTCCTGTTGGGCGATATCCCCGTTGAGCGATTCTATATTTTTTTGATATTGCAGACAGGGGGTCACGAAATAACATCATGCAACGAAGTCATACCAACGGGTTCGCCCGCCCGAATATGTTCAATTATTAGTAACGGGCCCTCCAGTTTCCAAGAAACCTCACAATGTTCGCTTTAAGTTTTGATGAGTCTGCGCACACTCAACAACTCACTGCGCTGACCCTTGGACAACAGTGCGTAACGACTAAAAAAAGGTATTATTTCCGGATTTATTGTGCGCAACGTAGATTTTCTGTGCGCAGAGACCGTGTCAGCACTGCGCACGTGCGCAGCTTAGAGGGCACATTGCACCTCACTCAGCTCTACAGGTAAATGTGTTTACGTGAGCAGAGAGAGGATAAAAATTGATCTCAATTTACATGCAATTCCCGATGATATTGACCAATTCAATCATTAATTAGTGAAATTTTTCGCACCCGAATATGTTTAATTATTAATTACGTGCCCTTTATTTTCCTGTACAACAGCTCACTCAGAGCTACTGGTAAATCTGATTACGTGGGCTGAGAGGATAAGACGTTTATAGCGATGTGATTACCACCTATTCATTCATGCATTATAGGAAATTTAGGTACCTAGGGCGACCAGGCCACACAAACTTTGCTGACCATCGAAATCACGCCATGGGATTCGTGGGGGCGAAGCCCTCAGAAGTTTGGTTTATCACGGTATGGGTGCGCAAGGCAATCGTTTTTAGGGGGGTTGACGAAGTGCTGTTACGGCCCTCCCTGTTACTCATTGTCTTTATTACATTCCTGACAATATGAAGTTGGGGGGCGCTGGAGCACAATAATTATTGAAAGGGGGCGCTGGAAGAAAAAAGGTTAAGAACCACTGAGTTAGATCTTGCAGCAAATACTTTCCCACAAACATCACATCTATGATTGACACCGATATGCCTATCAGTATGAACCTTCAGATTACTACTTTGAGCAAATGCTTTCCCACAAATTTCACATTCATGATTTCTCACGCCAGTATGGGTATCGAGATGCCTCTTCAAGTCCTGCCGTGCGGAAAATTCTTTTCCACAAATATAGCAATCGTGATTTTTGATAAATATACGTTGTTCACCGACTGTATACCTCATCATATGCCTCCTCAAGCTGAATCGATATGAGAACACTGAGGCGACTGAGCAGCAATTGTCTCAATATCTCAATGATGACGAGTCACAATGAAGGCTCACAACACGTGGCTCAGTGTCTGGCCTTCAGAAAAGTTCTTTCCATGAACACGCGGCAGGGTTTTTGATGACACGGCAAGTTGATGTTAGAGTCCAAGATACAGTGCGGGGGTTGTGCAACGACCCTGTATTTGGTGTTCTGCTTGAAAGGTCTACGCATAGGGTTTCGTATAAAGCTAGAATGGATGATATATAAAATAATAAAGCACAACTTGCTTTTGGTGTCAACATTTTATGGAAGTCAGAATGACTAGGAAAGTCTACTGATAACACATATATCTCGAGCCCCAAAAAACACCAAGGCTTCAAAATGGAAATGTCAGGAAGAAGTATCTGTCCGCAATTTCTGACAATGCAGGCCAGAGGTAAGAGTTAGATTTCATATCGAATTGTATTAGCTAGCAAGTAGAATTAGCTGATATATATTGTTAAATATATCCAATAACTGAAGACAACAAGACACCTGGATACACCAGGGAGACGTCAGATTTTGCGGGGTATCAGTTGGCAACCTATACATAAATTTAGATTACACCGTCGTCAGCTACACTTAACGGAAGGCATGCAAGGTTCAATTTTGAAGACTTAGTTCTGCATTAATCAGTTCGGAGACACTCTAAAAATTAAAGGGATCCAAGTATAGTTTCGACTTACATTTAACCAGGGCTTTGGAGCCAGAGCCGGAGCCCGGAGCCCCGGAGCCGTGCATTTTTACCAGATCTGGAGCCGGAGCCGCAGCTCCACATAGAATTCAGCCGGAGCCGGAGCCGGAGCTGGAGCCAGTTATTAGAGGTTTAGCTCCGGCCCCAACGTATTTCATAAGATACTCTTATATATATGCAACAACCACATCTGCTGAGTTCAGATAATTCAACAGCAGGCCTTCGCGAAATTACGAATCTTTTCCTCCTTTCCGACCAACCATGTTCCTTGGGATTTACCAGCAGAGCAGTCATATGTTCGATGTTCAATTTTCATACATGAGTGCAGAACCTCGGTATGCTAAATATGCCTGAGAATATTGTGGGTATTCGGCATACCCGCAATTTCATCGCATCACAACCTTGATGGCCAATCGTACGGTTCGAAAATAATGATCGCTATGTATTACGCGAATGGGAGAGAGGATAAAAACGCGATTTCGTTGCACATGTAGATGTGACAACCACGGGCCGAGAAATTCCAACTCATCGTTGCTATGAATTGGATGAGCACAAACTCGTTCTTTCGTGATAGTTCTTTAAAGCGGGCCGCGAAATTGGACAGTGTTATTGTGTATGCAATTATACATGCGAATTGGAATTCATTACTGCGAAGTGCGCATGATCGTCATTCACTACAGTGAGGATTTTCGAATGGAAATAGGGGATGGCAGAAGAGTAGCCCAAAACGCCGGTACACTCAGCAAAGAATTGTCGCGGTGCGAACTAATCAATGCGATGTCAAGACCCCATGGTGTTTTATGTTGGAGACAAATTATCGCGCACTGTGACTTGTAAATGTGCCTTGTGCAATGTGCTTACTGCATAGTTTAATTCGTTATGGGTATGGCGCAATGTGCATGGCGCAGTGTCTAATTCGATTATCCGATTCGTGTAAACGAGAAAATATTATATTCGGATAAACTTGATCGACACCGGATGGACTGGTAACGAGTGCACCAGTACTGAACGTCAAACCATTGACCATTTGAACAATTTGGTACATATCGAATTCCTATTCATGATGTCGTGATATCCCCCCATATTGCTCTTACTACATCTACAGTTGAATAATATAATCGCACATTTAAAGATTGAATTGAGCTGTATGGCTTAATGTTAACGAGTGCAGTGCCAGTGCTAAAACGCCCAATCAGAATGCCGTACACAGCAATGACATGGAGTAAAGTGCGTTCTAGTGCAACTATGATGCTATCGACAATTGTCAAGTATTCATTATGACGTTACCAGCCGGCCATGCGACACCCACGCCAGGCGCGTAAAATTGTCGAAGTTAATATTATTCTCACTTCGGTATATTGTGCTCATGATGCATCCTCTCGCATGATGTCTATAACTCATTCATTGAAAAAATCATGCCCGACCCAAGAACAATTTTATTCAAATATTTGAAAATGTGATTTTTTCCGCGTCAAGCGTGAATAGTAAATTGCATTTCCACGATGTGCATGGAATGCATGTCTGCATGGTCCTGTCAAATAACGCCTATACTTCGAAATTATTCATTGAATATCCCTATTATTGATGCTGCGGCCCGCGGCGTCATCAAAAACTAGGAAATTGGCCCGCGAGCACATTTGAGTTTGAGACCTCTGATCTAGATGGTGGTCCAGGAACCTCGAGCCCTGAGTAGTATTTAGCATTTTCCGTGCGTTGCAGCCTTGCTCATCGTTACTTCGATTAGGTCAGGGGTGGCCAACTTGCGATCGTCAATATATGTGCAATTTGAATTTACAAATTACTTACAAAATCTTTGAGGGATTCTAATTCAACATAACACTTTTCTTCACGCTTAGCGCGATTCAGGGTGACTTAGATTTTTCGTTTTTAATATAATAATATGTCCTTGCAATCGAGGCTTGATCGCGTACAAATGCAAACCGGAGGGGAAAACGATGCGTCTGATAAAAATACTAAGTCGGAATTGTGTGCCTCACACGAATGAAGGTTTTTCACACACATTTGGGCGACTCGCTTGACTCATACCGACAATCCTAATGGTAGGTCAAGATCTAACGACATGCAACAAAGTGATCAATAAAAACCGAAAGATGAGTCAACAATAATATTGCGGCCGAATTTTTCGAAGACACTCCTTCCATCAGCTGTATTGATTAATCTGAATACGTTGGCTGAGAATGAATAATATTTTAATAGGAATATAGGAAACTACCAACACTATATCGACGGCGAAGACGTGCGATCGAGGGAGACAGGTGAGGCACTGCCCAAAGTCCAACCTGTCGCCAGTGAGTAAAGAAAATTGTGAAAACCTTCAATTTTATTATTGATATTTACCGTCGATGGTTATGAATAAATCAGTTGGATTCTTTTTCATCGAATAGCAACCAAATTTCTTATTTATTGCTAAATATACGCGAAAGGAGAGGTGATGAGGCACACCTACGACAATGCAATTCATCATAAACAGCTCAGAATTTGGATTAACTGGTATCTATCATATGCTATTGTCGCCGATTCCGAACATCCTATTATTAACCATCTAAGAGCACTGGAACCCCTCACAATCGCCAAGGAATGGGACATTCGGCATAAATTTTGTAAAATGGCACCGCACAAAAGCCTGGTAAGGCACAATCGAATCTCCCTCACTAACTATTCGCTAACAATTGTACAATCGCAGCACAGTAAAACGCGCTATCGATTTCGGAAACCGACAGTGTTGCATGAATTGCATAGCAGCGATGGCCAATACGTAATGAGGAGCACATACATTCCTATGCTGATGTAGCTGTTCTGTAATTTCCATCCATAGCTACATTAAATTTTGGTATGTGATAGAAACTTACATAGCCTGCGTTGTGGCCTTTATGGTGTTTTCGATTGCAAAAACTATTCACAGCAGGTCGATATTTTATGTTTGATTCCATATCTACCAACTTGTATCACGGCCCACTTATAGGTCTTTGTAAGACCCGATTACATGGTACTGATGGCGAGGAGTAGCCAATAGCCTGCCTGTGATGATGACTGATGCGTTAAGAAACAGAACGCCAACACACTCAGTTAACCTTGTACGTTTTATATATTAGTGAATCCTAATCCATATATATCTGCATCGCCGATCACAATCATGAATCTAACCCTGAATGATGCCTTCAACCAAGTTTGATGTTAGTGAGTGACATATTCAGTTTTCCTGATACAGTGTCCATTTAAATCTTGTAAACATGGAGATTGGACGAGCGATGGGTTATAATTAAGGAATATAAAACCAAAATTAGGATCTTCAATAATACATTTTGATGTTTTTCGTTTCATCCTTTTCGTTCAGCAATCTGTATTAAATAACTGTATTTCATTGAAAGAAAAAAATTAAATATGTATTGTAGAGTGTTGAATTGTAACGGCTGACAGGTTGCAAAAAAAAACGCTCTCGCCATTGCGCTTTCTCTTGCTGTTGTTATTCACATATTTGTGTCTATTTAATTAATTATCAGTTACTTTGAACGTGTTTGTGTGAGTGTATATTGGGGGCTCAGTGCCTCACCAGCCATGAACCTCACAGCACGTCACTGATCGACTAAATTCATTCAAAAGGCTGAATGACAACATTTTTACGCTCCGCGCGACTGGAAACCTTATCTCAATAATTTTTCCTGATATTTATACTCGAAATTTTGATGCATGCATAGTAAGTATGCGGCCCAAGTATTTGTCCTCCCGTTTGGCTATGACGTCTCTCCGTTGGAATACGCCTGTTATGCTATATGAATGCAACCGAAGTGTGTCTTAATACGCCGGAATCGGTGTATTATATGGTCAGGGGTGCAGGAAAGAGGTTGAAGAGAACTGATCTAGTTTCATACATATGCATTATGTACGAAACATAATGGGCAACTTGAATAGACTCCGTATAATCACGGTTCACTCGGAAAAGATATCGGTACTTAAGGAACACACAATAATACCTACGCTAGCTTGTGACTCAACTCAACACCGTTAACAACGCTGAACAGCAGTCTGAAGGGACAGTCAGGCAGCAATTTAATATCGAAACCGTCACGAATGCCACTATCGCACAAGACACACTACGTCAAGTCCGCAAACAGATTTCAGTTGGTTTCACATATTGCCTTCCGCCTGTCTGTATAGGTTAAACTAGCAAGCTACCCTACATCTCCATGAGCAATTGAGCAATGAGCAATTGAGCATTCGTCGTCAATGCTAATCATGTTTGTAGAAGGTGGAAAACGACGCACGATATAGCTTTAGGGCAAACCAGACATACAACCAAGCGGTATGGCGAGATCGTCATGTCTGCAATTGTAAGCAAAAGGCAAGACATAGACATTGAGTTCTTGCCATCCATAATACATCATGTTCTAGTCTAGAACACGCTTCGGTAATAACATAGAGTTCTTAACTCGGAAGCAGGACATCAACGCCATTTAAAAGGATAGTTATAATCTAAGAGATTGAGTATTTAGCCGAGTGCATGTTCGACTGGCCAAGCCCAATCCACTGCCAGTGCCCAGTTGCGCACACGGTATGATACAGTAGGGAAATTAAGTGGACTGGGAATCGGTACCAGCAACCCTTTGATGCGCAGAGTGCCAAAATATTGCCAACTGACGTGTCAAGCATTGCTAGTTTTGTCATATTTAATTATAGTTATCGATTGAAGCAAAATTTATTTGCGATAAGATCTATCTTCTGTGGTTGCTTTTGGTCGTTTCCAACCTCAATGTTCGCGCGGTAACATAGCAAATAGGTGAATATAAGCCTGGTGTAAATGACCATGACCATAGTAGTCGAAAAACACCGTGAATACCACAAACATACAAACTTTGGTAGGAATTCTGGAGTCGACCTCGGTCGGACTCGAACCCGCCAACCATTGGCGTTGCACTTGTGGATTATACCACCATAGTGTCCTATGGTGTCGACTTTTCTTGCACTCTCTGTTCCACGAATCAGTTTCTCTCTCGCTTCCATGCGCCTTCCTTCATTGGATCATTGCTGCCGACTTTCAAGCTCTGCTCACCGTACTTTCAGGGCTTTTTAAGTCACTGCGATCGCAGTGAGGTCGGCGATTATGAGCCCAGATAAACCTCCGACACATAGAAACTTGGTAGAGCCGAGACTCGAACCAACAAATCATCGCTCGTGAAAGTTATCCAAATATAGCCAAGCGCTGCCTCCCACTTGACAAAATCAAGAATATGTGTAAGCATAGTTCTAATCCACGATTAGCCTACATATCTAAGTATGTAGACATATGCTATTTGCCTACTCCCTAAATTACAACCTTTTATTAGTAGTGTGAGAGTGTGTGTGTGCTTTGTCATCATTATAGCGTGTGATGAGAAAATTAGTACATCTCTGTAATACTTACTGCAGTGGTTCTAAACCTTTTCGTCTTCGCGGACCCCTTTCGGATCGTCACGGATACCCGCGAACCCCCTCCGGAGTTTTATTTCAAATTTAGCTCAATTATCATGCAATCGTCATCTTTCATGTACAAATGATAACCGTAGGCTTAGTGATAAACAGCACCAAAATGGGTTTTCTTCAAAATAAGATGGTATACTATTCATGTATAAATTGAGTTGACTAATATTTCAAAGCGAATTCTGCAACTGCATTTCTTGAAATGCGTGGTCGTGTCTTGAGAATTCACCCGTCGTTGATATGAACGAGTGCCGAAAATCCATTTCCGCAAATATAGTTGGTGGCGAATGTAATAATAACGCGTAACACTTCCAACGACACATTTGGGTATGATCGCAACAAATTTGGCACCAAAATTGACAACCAAATTTCTTTAATGAACATAAAACGTCAAGCCTGGTCATTCTATCTTGCAGCTTATCTTATGGAAAAAGTTACTGTGTATATCAGAGGAGAAAATGGATTAATGTTAACATTTCATAGCAATCGTGATAAACCTTACCATACAACTTTTTTCCACAATCCGCAACAAAACATCTCTAAACAGCAGCAATATGTTTGCGTCAGTAGGCTATTGGCAATTTAGCAATCAAAATGAGTCTGCACAATAACATATTTCATCTCAGATGGCCATTCCTTGATGTGAGCTCTGGAGTTTTACTAGCAATGAAGTGAAACTGCCTTGTGAATTTCCGAATTTAAAAAATACAAATTGGGTTATCATCTATTTTGAGGTTTCGCGGACATCGGTTGAGAACCACTGACTTACTGACTCATACACAAGAGCCAGGGCTACAGAGTCGGTAAATTTTAACGCCGGCTCCTGACATTTTAAATATACTGACAATTCCGATCATGGCTCGCGAGTAGAGCTGGGCACAATGATTCGAGTACTCGTAGATAATTTATTACCGAGAATGATAGTTTCGATGCTATTTTCCACTGTGGAAGCCTTGGAACCTTGATTCGCCGTATCGCTACATACGGAACATGGTATAAAGCTACGAAATAATACATTTCCGAGTTCATAATCATCCAACAGCATTATCAAAAAGGCAATGAAATGGGTATGGCCGAAAACATACCAAAGTATATACCTTTAATATGATGGGAAATAAGCAGGCATTATATTCTTTGTTGTGGCATAAAAGGTGCATATTTGAACTTTGACATATTACAGTCTGTTATGACGTCACAATTAGGTATACTCGAATACTCGACTCGAAGCATAATACGTGATTCAGACTAGAATCACTCAAGTATTCGATTTTGCCATGCCCTACACGCGAGTCTTCAAGCGCATCTACTCCGACTCAGGTTAAGGCAATTTTCCTCACAGAACTCCGACTCCAACAGTAGGCCTACCACAAATTGACATCGAAAATTATATGCCGTAGTGACGGTTAAATGACTTTTGTATAACCAAACATACGCAAGCATATTATTCAAGATGACATGCAAAATTGTTTCGCTCGAAATATTCACTGTGCAATTAACATATGGAAATATTCATTAGAAACATACTTCCTTTTTCATGTGTAATAAGTTTTTATGAACATAGACAAGCCACTGATATTCTAATATGTGTAAATCATTGTATATCCCATTCTGTATAATACAAATGTGGATATAAACAATAGCGTGAGTCAGCAACGAATACAGAGATGTACAAGTACATACCATGTTATTATACTGTTAAGAAGCACACACTCTCGCTACTGATGACGAAGGTTGGAAATTAGGACGTAGTCAAGTAGCATTTGTCTGTGACTACAAGACGTACTTACTGGCCTATTACTGATTTGTTCGACCCATTCGGCGCGTCACTGACTAGAAATATTTTTGATTTTTTTTTCAAATGGGAAGAAGCGTTTGGTTATATTTGTATCCACTTTTCCAATGATGTTGTCACTTACAAAACCAGATGATGTATTTACTCTTTCACAGTATCATGTACAATTCCAAAAATCTCACAAATTTGTGATCGCATCAGTAATTTTGTGTTGGTCACGACTCACGAAGATACATCTTGCAACTTTTTTCCTCTATGCAACTGACTGGTAATTTGCAAATAATGTCCAATTTCATCAATATCGTAATGCAGGACCGTAACTGCCGCACCCTAAACCCCCCATTTGGGGAAAAGGGACGAGCTCGAAGGGGGCCCAAAATTATTTCGTGAATTAACATAAATCATATAATATTCCTTCGGAAATTCAAGCAACTTTTACAATTTTGTTTTAGCGCTTTGCGCAATGTAATGTTTCCAAATATAGATCATTGGGTATCATTCCTCCAGCAAAAAATAGCAATGATTCATAGAAATGGGCACGTCGGCGTCGGCCATTACCGCGCCACGACGCACCGAGACATATTAAGTTATAGGCCAGGGGTGGGCAGACCTGCTTCATGCGCGTGCCGCACATCAAAAATCTTTGCTTTAAAAGAGTCAGAACAAAGAAAGTCAAAAATACGAATTTATTAGGTCACAATGAAAAGTAGGCTATCAAATGTATAGCCTATTATTATGTGGTGATGCCTGGGCTGTGATGTGTTTAAAAATCAGGCTGATATGACGACAAAGCAGTTCCTTCAAGCGTTTGCTGATGGTAAGGTAGATTTCAACTAGGCAATCTTGTTACTCCATAAATCTGTCCTCGTCGGGCAAAGTTTTGGTGTTTGGTTTCGTAATGACGTTTCAAGTTACTGTTCTATTTTCCTGTTGATACTTCCTTTACCTGCAATTATCGCACGAGGATATTTTCTGGGTCAAACTCTGCAGTTATTGCTAGCCTTTACAATACAAATGGAATAGCCGTATTATTCACAATTGCTGGTCCGGAAATCATGCATGACCTGCGCTGGCGTGCTTGATTATGCTCATTGTTGAACAAAATGATTTATCATTTGATTGATGACCAGGCAGCATTGTTGCGGGTAAAATGTTTATGTGCACTCCATTCGAGAGTTCAATTGCTGAGATCTAACGTTGTAGTGCCACTACCCCTAAATTACAAGTCTTGCGTAAACCATTGAAAAACCATATTGTTAATACGTGAGAGAATGCATCAATTTTATAATCAGGTTAAACCTCTCCAGCAAATGGTGAAACGCATGTGCATTGTGTAATAATCAAAGAGCCGTAATCAAACGCTCAAGGAGCCACATGCGGCTCGCGAGCAGCGGTTTGCCCAACTCTGTTATAGGCCGGCATGTAATGCGACCCCGAGAAGTGTGCCCGAACGATCACAAGCATTAAGAGACCTTGGCCGAATAGGATTGCCCTTGAGCTGACCGATAACTTAGACATGCATTTATGTTTAATTGTCCATTGGCGACTGAATAGCTGGCGCCGAAGGTTCCAGCCCTGGCGATCAGAGCCGCACAAGACAAACGCCATCCCTCAGCGAACAATAATTGTCAGTAAAAAATACCAATTCGAAATCGAGTACGTCTTTTAGTTCAGTATGTTTGGACGATTTCAAAATCTTTTGACATAGCAGAGGTTACGGAATAGCATCGTGTAACGATCGAAGTCATTCCACCAACGGGTACGCCCGAAGATGTCTAATTATTATTTAGCGGTCCTACGTGCTTTTCCAACACACCTCTCTCAGCTCTAGCGGTAAATCTGGTTACGTGAGCAGAGAGAGGATAAGAATTGATATCAATATATATATGCAATTCCCGATCACGTTGACCGATTTAATCATGTATTATATAAATTTTTCGGGCATGGCGCGTTTAGACGGTACAAGCTCGCCCACTAAACGGACACGAAATGTAGATGATAAGTAGCGGCGAAAACCCTATAGCCTGAGAGGGGTCTGGCGGATGAAACCCCCAATAAGTTCGGTTTATCACGCTACGGAGTCCCCAAGACCAACGCTTGGGAGGGGGCTGACGAAGTGCCGTTACGGTTGACAGCGATTGTTAGTAGCCTACATACAACTCCTATTTTATTTATTATTAGTAGGGATGGTGTGAACGTGAGGTTCACGTTCGCGTTCTGTGTGTGAACCGCGGGAAATTTGAGGTTCGCGTTCACAACAGAACCTTGGTAGGTTCTGCACTGTGAATCTTTTTTATATATTGCAATTTCCACTTCATTATAACATCTTTGGTTCAAATTTATTGACTTTCAACTGCGGGCCACTCTATGCATGGAGCTGGCAGCATAAACATTCAACACTAAACGAGCATGCCCTTGACAATCTCAAAAAATTTACTTGTATTGTTAGAAAAGTTTGCTCGAAATATCCAGCTTTCCGTTTGTGCATATTTAGTGTATCTGTGCTGTGAGCTTGACCCGCAATCACAAGACATCAAGAGCGAAATACACTGTATTTTGTCTGCAGATGATGCGTATTCAACCAATCAATGAGATTGATATCATTTGATATCATATCGTCTTCTGATGTAAAAATCTAGCAGGCGTACGGGGTCAATCTTGACTACATATGTATAGATTGTATACTGTATCAAAAAACCAAATCCGTGCGACTGGGGTGTTGGCCATACTGCTGTATAACTTGTTAATGGCGTAATATCGGTAGCAAGTATAGAAACCCATCATACACTCTGCTCAATATCCATGTGGCAATACTCAGACGCAGAGTACATTGTCCGATCAGGTCGAAATTGTTGGCAAAGCGACGCAAGATACTGATTTTATGGGATTATTATATCATTTGATTGCCTCAGTTGATACATTTGGCGACGTTTAAAACGTCATTATGTGGCCCCGGGTTGAAATTAGCCATATGACATCACGTGACGTCATGAGGTTCACGTTCGTGTTCACACAGAACCTTTCAAAAAGGTTCACGTTCACACGAACCTGAACCTTTCAGAGGTTCACACCATCCCTAATTATTAGTAATTTGAAGAGACTTTTGAAAGCACTGTATTCGTAATAAAGAGCTTGGAGCCGGAGTAGATATTATTTTAACAAACTCCGACCTCGATTCCAGCCCGTATTTTTTCGCGACTACGACTTCAAGGCGTGCTAAACATTTTAGAGACTCCGACTCTATTAAGGGAAAGATTAGCAAAACACCGACTCTACAGCCCTGACAAGAGCTAAACCTCCATTGTTTTTATCTACATTTTAATTATACAGAATGGATATATATTATATGTTTGAATGATTCAATCATATTAGAGCAGTGTTTCTCAACCTTTTTATCTTTGCGGACCCCTTTTGGACCCTCACGGACCCCTCAAGTTTTCGTTCAAAATTAACCCAATTATCGTGCAACCGTCATCTGTTTTGTGCAAATATTAACTGTAGGCTTATGAGAAACAGCCACAAATGACTTTTCGTGAAGATAACATTATGCTATATGTAGAAATTGGGTAGACTTTTAATATTTCGAAAATCTTTTTGCAGCTGTATTTATTGTCTTGAAAATCCCTGTCTTCGATTTGATGTGAACGAGTGCAGAAAATATTTCCGTAAAGATATAGGTGCTGAGACGAATGTAGGCCGATCAACGCGTAACGCTTCAGACGACACCTTAGGATATGATAGGGTTGCCATACGTCCGGGATTTCCCGGAATTTCACCGTTCTGTCTTCGATTTGATATGAGCGAGTGCAGAAAATATTTCCGTAAAGATATAGGTGCTGAGACGAATGTAGGCCGATCAACGCGTAACGCTTCAGACGACACCTTAGGATATGATAGGGTTGCCATACGTCCGGAATTTCACCGAATTTCACCGTTCAAACCTGCGTCCGGGACTCGGGAGGAATTTCTAAAATATGCCTAAACATTTGACGTAGACTAATAATTTTTTCGTAAATCAACATAATAACATTACTTTGGGAATATTTATGCTACATGATATTTTTCGTCGCGCTGCGCGCGATTTACTATCACATTTATTGATTTTAATATGGGGACTATCACCCTCGCAAATGCAATAAAATGTGAACAAAAGTAACCTTCATTTACTGAAATAAGCCTAATTGTAATCGAAATTATAGGAGAACGGTATATTGCTAGAGATGGTTAAGGCTGTTTAAATGCTTTATTCAAACATAGCGGTTCCAAATGTGAGGGTCGTTTGCCTTCATTCTGGGGTTCATAATGATGTTAAACGTAATCAGCTTACAAGATAGCCCGCGAGTAAGTCTGGGAAAAGGTCGTGACTTCTTGTATCGTCAAATTTTGATCTGGGCCACGGAACATTTTCAAATGGGAGATGTATTCGCGGCCATAAAAGGTTGGAAACCACTGCATGTGGGGTGTTTATGAAGTTCCGTGTTACCCACCGGCATAAGGCTGATCCGCAATCTTATCGGTATGACATGAACATGACTTAACGAGGTACAAGTGTACGCTCCCTGTATTTTCGAAGCCATTATCCTCCACCAGCTCTACCGCTAGCTCTCAGCATGTTGGAGGAGAAAGGATCGAACTAATACGGAAGAACCAATATTATTGACAGAACTCATTCAAAAAATTCAACGACCAGATGCATATGGCAACCCTCTCCAGTAGTTGCATCGATTATACCCTATGGTGGGCCCAAAATGATTGTTCATTTGGGCGTTAAGGGGCTGGAAAAATGTGGTTTCGGTCCCGGTTACACAACACACAGCCACATACTCCTGAACCGGATCGTGACCATCTCTGGTCTATAAGTAAAGCTTTGCTAGTGTGACGTCATATTGATAGACAATGTGCTCATAACTCATTTTGAAATCCACTAGTGGGCGCTAAAGAGTGTCCGGAATTTGGGTCAGAGAAATATGGTAACTCTAGGATATGATCGCAACATATATGGCACCAAAACTGAGAAATAGAGTATTTATTGAACATATAACGTCCAGACAACAATTTCTATCTATCTATCTTCGTGAAGTTATTCTGGAATAAGTTATCAGAGGAGAAATGGATTCCGTGGCGAGGTTTCAATCCCTTCATTGGGAGAAATCAGGAAACAAACTTGCCATTGGCAATTAAAAATAGTTTGGACAATAGGATATTTTGTATCAGACGACCATTCTAATGATGTGAGTCATGAAATTTTATGCTTTCTCTAATTAAAAGATACAAATTAGGTTATTAATCATTTTTCACATTTTGAGGTTTCGCGGACCCTCAAAAAATGCTTCGCGGTGAGAAACTCCGAGAGTATAAGTTATAAAAACTTATAAGACATAAAAAAGGAAGGATTTAGAAATGAATGCTTCTATATTAATTACATGCTGCACACTGCACAGTGAATATTTTGAGCCGTGGTCCCACAATGAAACAATTTTGCATACCGTCGCTAATAATATGTTTGCGTATGTTCAACGATAATATGAAAGTCATTTATCAGTGAGCGTGGCATATAATTTTCGAAGTGAATTGGTAGAACTGTCGGAGTCGAAGGAAATATTCCTTAAATATTAAGCAATTGACTCTGCGACCCATACGTTAAGAATCGCTGACCTAAACAATTACGTGTCAGTGGAAGTAGGCTATAGATCAGAGGCGGGCAAAATAGGACCCGCGAGAGGATTTTGAGTGTCCCGCTGACAGTTTCAGGTCTTACATTATAATTGAGGCCCGCGGCCAAAGTCTGCCGCCACCCCACTACTTGCTTACTCTATCAAATTATAATGACGGCAGGTTATTCTTCAGTTCTTTGTGTTGTTCGTTTATGCGTCACTGAATGATTTCGAGTTGCCAAGCCTTGAAAGATGGCTACGAAACTTGTTCTGTTCGGGTCGACATTCATTTGCGAGCGAACATTTTCGACCATGAACATAAATAAGACAAACCTGCGTTCCAATCTAACTGACGTTCACTTGTAAACTTAACCAAGGGTTTCTACGTCCGACATGCAGTCAGAGATCGTGGAACCCGTTGATAACTTTGACCACAGATATCTCCATGACTTCAACAGCTATTGAAGTTCATTACGTTAATAAATTCATTGAATACTGTTTTTGAACTGTATGCTTCAAATTAAAGTTAACATCAACTACGATATATTACTTGTATGTATAGGCGCATAAATTCACGATTAATCCATCGATTCACTGATATGACTGTGACTCGTTAGGTACTTGAGTTTCCACGTAAGACCCGCCGACTGAAGAAGTTGCTATAGACATAATCAATTAAGTATGGTACAAATCAGTAAAACCTACTTGGATACTTCGAAAAGTACAAGTACATCGTTGATGACAGTGTTGGGATCAACTCACTCCCTTGACGGAAGTCACTCGATTTCTTTTGAGGTAAAAAAATCCACTCAGATCTACAGGTCAAGCTACGTCGTTTTCATAATCAAAGTCCAGCTCTCGCACGCAAACAAACGCATTGTCGCCATTCAGCTTGTATTATTAGAGTAACACCATGAGGGCATAGTAAAGGGAAAATTCAGACACTGAATAAATAAAGTCTTTGTAAACGAAAAATTTATTGGTATGCGAATGGAAAAGCTACAACTTATTTCACAACATAGTTCGACAAAAATCGATGAATGTCACAACACATCTTCCCCTCGAACAAATGATGTGAATTCGGAGAAAAATTGCATCACACGTGAAGTGACGATTCTTCGTAGCAAATAATATGGTAGAGTAGAGTGAAAATAGTAACGGAGAATGCTACTTCTGACATGTAAAAAAAGAACATTGCCAACAAAGCCTCAACATTAGGGCGATTTTTTTGACAGGTCAAAAAAGTAAAAATTGTGTCGAAATTGTTGCGTTAGGTCAGAAAATATCAACATTTTGACAATGTCAAAAATTTTTTGCAACCTGCATGCACTTCGTTTGTATCGTAGATTTTGCTCGGCCTGTGAACTTATCATTTGACAGCTTGTAGCCTACTTTATAGGCCTACCGTTGTAGACGGCCCATTGTGAATCATAAACATTCAAATGAAACAAATAGGTTGACAACGTACCGCAATATCCTACCTGAAGCAAGACTGCGTGGGAATTTCATGGTTCTTATATCAAGAAGCGCATGATGGAAAATTGTGATGTAGACACCATTGCCAGAATTGAGCAACACGATGTGTCACCAGAAGTGTAGGCACAGCTAAGACAGATTCAGTGTTGGTAGCCAGCAACTGCTGCTGCTGAACGTTCTCCATTCTTGGCAAGCTACTTAGCAAGGACAGACACTTTCTACCGGAGAATGTAGGAAAGTATCATTCGTTGTACTTCAACAAATTTTAATTATATCTACCATAATACGGTAAGTAACTACTGAAATTCTTCATAGGGTCAGATTTCGGTGAAATAAAGCTTTTTTATGTAAAAATTTGTCACTTTTTGTGTCAAAAGTTTTTTCAGGTCAAACTACTTCGTAAGGACAGACAGTTCCAACCAGAAATGAAGATAGGCAGTATAATTCAAACATTATGTGGGAAAACACCTAATTCGCATACGTTACGGTAAAACTTCGGCGCGCAGACTCGTGGAAAATTAGAGGGATTAAAAGCTGAAGGTTTTTGGTCGTGCAGAAAATCATTTACGGATAAGCTGACGGCTAAACACACAAAGCACAATGCTTCGGTGGGTGTGTACGCCCTTATATGTGTTGATTGTTACTTAGGGTTACCATATTTTGGAATCGGTAATGGAAAATACTTTTTCAAAATTTTCAAACCTAGGGAAAATCTTCAAAGATGGTAAATTTTTCCGTTTCCGTGGTCGGATGACTAAAAGAAAAAGGTCAACTTTCACTCAGCTCCCGAGATACCCGCCTGAGCGTTAGTTCAGTGCTATTTCATGGTATCTCGGTCGAATTCTGTCCTATGTTTAACCAAAATTATCAAAAAAGAGGACAAAATGTCAAAAAGGAGGACACTTACACGTCTTCGGAGGCATTTTCAAAAACATAAAGGAGGGCGTATGGCAACCCTATTGTTAGTGCTTGTAGGTCATCGTTGCTTCAAACAACTCACTTCCAATCGTGTATTCGTGTCATAGCCTAATAAGAATTACCAGCCTGTGTCCGGATAAGGCGGAGAATAGTCCAAATTACCGCTAGTTTTCTATTTGTAATTTATACTCATGTTTCGTTCTCGAGCATTTTGGCCGAACACAGTGGCTGTCCGAATAGCGCAGATAAATGTGCTCAATTCAAGTGGATCAAGTCTTCTAAAATAATAGATGACAAACTACATGGCGATCATAAATTGTAGCGGGAGGCACATGACCAAAAGATGGCTGACAGAAACGCCATTACGAGACAAGCGATAGACTCCATTAACAACTAAACAGCAAGCCATCACCGTCATGATCATTGAAGCATAGCCGATTAGCCAATCAAGAGCCGCGATCTCGTGATTACTAGTCTTGTCGCCGTTCTATGGTCGCTGGAACGCCCATTCGTCGGCAGCTGCATTCATACGCTTTGCAACAAATCTTAACGACTTTCCCGTGAGCTTATTTTAGGCTCATTGCTGTTTTTTTATCAATAATCTATTGAATGAGACATTGAAACCCATCATTTTTGAGATTTTCCAAAATTTGGACAAACCTAATGCATATCTACATATAGGAATCGTGATATTCTTTCCTACAAACACCTCAGTTACGATTTTTCACACCACTATGGATATAAAAATGATTTTTCAAGTCTGATTTTCTACTGAACTTTTTCCCACAAACATCGCATTCATGATTTCTGATACCAGCATGAATATTAAGATGTTTAGTAAGGTTCGGTTTATAAGTAAATCCCCATCCACAAATACTACATTTGTGATTCTTGACACCTGCATGGATATCTAAATGAATCCGGAGACTCCACTTTTGACCGAATTCTCTCCCACAAACATCACATTTATAATTTTTGGTAACAGCAACTGCAGCAGGAGTACCAAGATGCCTCCTCAGGGAAGATCTTGAAGTAAATCCTTTCCCACAAACACCACAGATTATGTGATTATTGACACCAACGTGTCCGTCCATATGAATATTGAGAGATTGCTTTGTAATGAATTCTTTTCCACATACAATGCAGCTATGGCTTTTGAGACCCACATGCATATCGATATGAATCTTGAGATTATTTCTATGACCATATTCTTTTCCACAGATTTCACATTTATATCTTTTGACACCAGCATGCATAGCCAAATGCTTCATGAGAGGTGACTTCTCAGCATATCCTTTCCCACAAATCGCACATTCATGTTTCTGGACACCAGCATGCATATCCAAATGATTGTGCAGATACCACCTCTGAGCAAATCCTTTCCCACAAATTTCACATTTATGATTTTTCCCGTCAGTATGAGTGTCAAGATGCTTCTTCAAGTTAGATCTTGCAGTAAATACTTTCCCACAAACACCACAGCTATGATTGACACCGGCATGCCTATCAGTATGTACCTTCAGATTGCCTCTTCGAGCAAATGCTTTCCCACAAATTTCACATTCATGATTTCTCACGCCAGTATGAGTATCTAAATGCCTCTTCAAGTCACGTTTTGCGGTAAATTCTTTTCCGCAAATATCGCAATTCGAATTTTTGATGCAACTTTCAAATATACGTTGTTCACCGGCTGCATGCATCATCATATGCCTCGTCAAGCTGAATTTATATGAGAACTATGAGCAGCAATTGTCTCATTGATGAAGTGTCACTATGAAGGCTCACAACATGCGACTCAGTGTCTGGCTTTTCAGAAAATTCTTTCCATGAACACGCGACAGGGTTTTGATGACACTGCAAGTTGATGTTAAAGTCCAAGATGTAGTGTGACGGTTGTGCAACGAACAGGTATTTTGTATTCCATTTGAAAGATACACGAGTTTCGTATAAAATCAGAATGAAGGTAATCTAAAATGCAGCACAGTTTGATTTTGGTGTAAAATTTCATGGTAAAGCAATGTCCATTTGAAATATACACGAGTTTCGTATAAAATCAGAATGAAGGTAATCTAAAATGCAGCACAGTTTGATTTTGGTGTAAAATTTCATGGTAAAGCAATGGAAATCAGAATGACCAGGAAAGTCTGTCGATAACACATTCATCTCGAGCAACGAAGCACACCAACAGTTAAAAATGGATACACCAGAAAGAAGTATTTGTCCGCAATTTCCGACAATACAGGACCTTATGTCAGTTTTTGATTTTATATCGAATCACATTAGCTTGCAAGTAGAAATAGCTGTCATATCTTGGTGAATGTATCCAGTAACTGATGACAACAAGACACCAGGAGATACCGGGCCGACATCCGTTCTTTTAAAGGTGGCAGTTGGCAAGCTACCGGTAAACAGAAATTTAAACTACACCGAGGAGTCTTCGCCAGCTATACTGAGGGAATAAATAAGGTTGGATCTTGAAGATTTAGTTTTGATATCTCTAACACAGTCAATGATTTAATTAGAGATAGTCGCAGTTATCAATCCTCTGGAACTAACAAACACACGCACACATAAATTAGCTGTAACAAGCAAATAAACATCTCAGTGGTTCTCAACCAGGCAAATCATTTTCAGGGGGCCTGGAAAACCACGAAATTTGCAAGATGAATAATGAAGCGAAATTCGAACAGAAACTCCAGCCACAAGCTCTTATATAGTAAAGCGAAGTAGATCTATATTCAGTGGGTAGGAATAGTAGGGGCACGAGAGACCTGAATTCAAGAGAAACTGGTCCAGATATGGGGATCCGGGAATAATTTTCGCTCCGATTCTGGTCATGGTGAAGAGGTGAGGTAGAACGTTGTGAGTTTCATTAAAGAAAAATGTAACTGCATTGCATAACAACAAGAGTAACAAGAGTAGCATTAAAACAGGAAGCGGAAAACAGGGCTGGGCAAAATGATTGGAATGCCAGTACTGGAATCTGCATCGAGTATTAATTCTATTGATTCGAGTCATGAGAGATGATTTCTCAGAGTACCAGAACTATACACTCCATGCCACCAAGAGTTAACTTATCAACAAGAATTATAATTTCGATACTATTTACCACTGCTGAAGTCTGCAGTATACAGAACATCCAGTAGCTTACAAAGCCACGCACGTTGGTGGAAATACCATCGTGATGAACCTACAGCATCAGAATTGTACAATCTACTGCAGTTGTTCTCTGTCTGGGGGGAGCGTGAAAGCATACGAACGGGAGTGCGAAGCTGCGGTCAACTGAATTATTTTTTTGCGCTATGCGCGATTCACCTTCAAATCATATTTATTGCTCTGTCCTGTGCATACCGTAATTTTCCGAATTTAGTGCGCTCCCATGTATAATACGCACCCTTAAAATGGCGTGTAAACTCAGGGAAAAAGCCTGCACCCATGTATAGTACGCACCCTGCATTCGAATTACATGAATAGTTGTGTTTTAGCATACGATGTCATTCTGTTTTGCGATGTCACTGCTGAACAATCATGTCATAACGATCGCTAATCATAATACAATTAACGGCATTGTCCCTAAACGATAGTAGATAGCAGCCAAAGCCGGCGACGCAATAGTGCGCACATGTCCTATTGTGTATGCGATAGGTTAAGGCCCGTCGTTGACGCGATAAATTAGCAAGGATTGCCGCGCGCGCTTGTAGCGATCAACAATATAATTTCGCTCGCGTACAAACGGCAAACTAACTCATCAGGAGATCGCGTGCTGTGCAGACGACTCTCGTTAATTGGCAGCAATTTACACTCTACAATACGATTTACTGGGCATGACAGCTGGAAGTGATGCGCGATTGAAAACAAACATGAAAAAATGTCTGATTTCAAGTTTATCGAGGGAGATTTTTCAAGGCTTGTTGTACCCATGTATAATACGCACCCCCCTATTTTAGAGCAAAAATTCGGTAAAATTTTGCGCATTATACCTGGAAAATTACGGTAGTCCTAATTTCATTATGAGATTCCTTTCATCAACAGTCATAACCTTCCATGCCATCGAACGATCTGTTGGGATTGTTAGCATTCAGGTTATATTTTGTGATATGACGATAAGGGGTGCGTGAAATTGTTCACTATCATAAAGGGGGCGTATTTTAAAAAGTTTGAGAACCACTGATCTACTGGATTTTCAAAAAGAGTAACTATAACTAGAATTACCCACATTTATAATCCACAGCCATAACTAGAACTAGAGCTATTCATTTTTCAAAACCTGTAACTAGAACTAAAACTAGAACATTTAAAAATGATACATCGTAGAATTTAGCACCAACTTTTGACTTGGCCTGCCAACGTATTTCCTGCGTCTCATTCCCAGAAAAAATATTGATCACACCTCTGACATCGGGGTTCCCAAGTTATCAAATGTTAAAAACCATTCTGAACTGGATTTCATTCTCCTGGGCAACACATCAATTTTTATTTTCAAATTTATATCTGACATAGATTCGACATTTCAAAAGGACGGGGTTTCGAGTTTGAAATGGGAGAGATTTCGACCCCAAAAACCCACCAACTGGCTATGTCACTGTTAGCAGTGATGACTCCAAGCTAGTAATGGCTGCAGATTGTGCAGAAACATCACTCAACAGAAAACCGGTATCTGGATTCATGCAAAACAACGACGCGTGCTTTCTAGTTGCTCGGCGACCAAGATTTTTTCCAATGTGAAACTAAAACTAGAATTATCGAATTTTCAATATCCGCAAGCAAAACTAAAAGTTATTTGCCCGTACAAGTCTGTACAACAGCATTGTCATGAAATGCAATGGAATAGGTATACAGTTGAAAAAATAAGAAATTATGTTTAACGTGATGTAGAACTGGCATTTAATGCTTTATGGTAGCATAACAGGTACATATTAGAACGTAATACATCATCCATGCTGCACACTGCACACCAGTAAGCTATAAGAAGAAAATATATTAATATTTCCAGCAGTCTAGCTGTTGCAGATTAGTACAGTTCTCAGATGGCATAGTACCATGCATGAAAGTATCGTCATGAAAATTGACGATACTTTCGGAGCTCTATAATATCCGACACCGTTATTTCTCTCACGTGAATTATGAAGCATTTACTTTTTATACAATATTGAATTATTGATGCATTATTTTCATAATAATATTATAGCAATTACATTTCTAACGCCGAATACACCAAGTTCCGAATTTACTGGTAGCCGTTTGGATGTATAAGATGCGAATCAGAAACAAACATCCATATCTACCTTGCTTTGTTGAACTTATAGCAGGAAGACTAGAATATTTGGTGGGCTTGACTGTACAAAATATTTCATGTTATCGGGTATTTATCTGCAAAACCGCACACCGACAACCAAGTAAACAGTCCCCCACAAAAACAGTACACAATGCAGACGCGGCGCGGCCTCCCAAGCCACGCAAGAGTCACGACCTCCGGTTAACCGCAAGAAATTACGGGGTCGCAAATTACAGCCCGCGTCTCATACAATATTCATAACTCGCGCCGACAATTCCCCGTCTCGAAAACGACACAAGATCGCGCATGAGGTAAGGCTTTCGCCAATATTATTCTAGTAAAGATGTTATGCGCGCATCAGAGATTACGATGTCAGGGACTTGAAAAAACGGATCCGGAGATTTTTGTCGGTTTCGCAGAAAACGGATTTGGAGATTTCCGCCAAACTGGGAATGTATTTGAAGAAGAAGACGAAGTTTGGGATTTTACCCAGGTTCGGCTCGAATTTTTTTATTCACGACTAGGACTTGAACAGGGAATTTCCGTGCGTTTACAGTTTGCACGTGATTTATTCGTCTTATTGCCGGATTTCAACTTGAATGGCAGGGTGAAATCATGGCTTTGCATCTTAAACGAGCGAACGCGCTCATCTTCCAACCGCGGTCGGGCCCCAGACATGGACAAGATAATTCTGTTTGGTATGGTATGTATATCATGCGTTGCTAGGCTACATTACTCATATGAGTCGGGGTATATGCAGAAAAAAACATGAAGGACAAAAATACAAACGTCCTATTCCTATTGCTAGTTACCCAGACACTAATTTGTGCGAATGCCGGTAATCTAACTTCTATCGAATCCGTGAAATGTTTCTATGCTATCATTTCAATTCTAATCTAATTTCCGTTTTGAAAATGCTACAAGATAACTATATCATGCGGAACGAATCAAGCTTGGCGTGCAGACATTTTCAATGGGGTCCATCAAACACTAGGTGTCGCCAGACTTGGGTGTTAACCTATAGATAACTAACCTACGGATAGATGGGCAACACGTGACTCACGGTCGAGTGATGCGACAACGGCAGATTTGTTGTCGCTATACATACCATGAAACGGGAGCGTAATTGCTAATCCCATAGATGACGACCCGAGCGCTCAAATTAAATAAAGTTGATCTTATTTGAAAGCTACAGTAGCACTGATTCTGATAATATACATTAAATTTTCATCAAGGCAATGGAACCACTCCGAAATAGCCTTCAAAATATGAAAATCGGCATTGTTCTACACAATCGCAACCACGCACGGACCGTTGTTATGGTCATTGTGCTGCGCCGTTGCAATTGTTTAGAACAATGCCGATTTTCAGACTTTGAAGGCTATTTCGGGGTGGTTCCATTGCCTTGATCAAAGCTTATGTATATCATCAGAATCAGCGCGACTGTAGCTTTCAAATAATATCAACTTTATTTAATTTGAGCGCTCGGATCGTTATCTATGGGCTTCGCAATTACGCTCCCGTTTCATGCTATGAAGCGACAACAAATCTGCCGTTGTCGCATCACTCGACCGTGAGACCGCGAGTCACGTGCCCATCTATCCGTAGGTTAGTTATCTATAGTTAACCGCCGTTGTTCCGAAGTTTTAATTCATCCATTAACGAGCTCACGGTCCAAATAGAGCAGGTTGTAGCCATTATTTACAGTCGGAAAGCAGCCTACAGGTATCTGACAACGGTATCGCGTACGTAACAGCTGCGGTTACCACTCAAAGTCTGGCGACGCCTAGTGGTTTGATGGACCCTATTCTCATGCCTGACAGAACAAACTCCGGTTTGATATGAACTGAACCAGAATTTGGTTGTATTTCTTTCCAATCCAGAATTTAATTCAATTTCAAAGTTTTCGCGAATTCAGTATTTCTAACTCTAATCCACTGCGGGAAATCTCACTATTTTCTATTTGCGCAAGTCTGACTGGAGACCCGAATTATCTCCCCAGCCGCACAGGTGGCTTGCAAAACTTCCTCCGCCATCGATCAAGCTCCACCAGTCGATTATTTGTAGGAGTTTCGCGGCGCGTTCGAACTAAATACGGCATTGGCTGTCTATAAGATGAAGACAAAACTGTTTTCGGCGAAGCCCTAACCACACAGCGGGATCGTAACGCACAGTGAGTCAACACGATTGCGAAGTTGCTCCACGATCAATAAATCAGATTACGGCGCGCTGCGAAACGATAATCGTTGGGGTAGACTATCGCTCCCCCATGAATATGCATGCGAACGCGGGACCACAGCAAAGGAATGATGCAATCTCTGCAAGCTACGCCAATCGATACGAACAATAAAGTCTCGACCATCGCAGATTGCAATCCGTGTGCGTGGTAGTGACGAGTTGGATGTAGATTTGAATATTTAACCCGGATTCCGATTTGCGATTATTTTTTTAATCCAATAGTATATTCATAATGAAATAAACCGGATATTTTCGGCTGACACTTGTCAGGGGTAATCGTCAGCAACTAGTAGAGAATTGGAAGGAGCATTGTATGTCAACAATCGTGTTACAAAATATGACGTCACCAGCATGAAATATCGAATCGCCGGGGCGAAGAGAGTGCTTGAGCTCAATGTACTATTGTTAGATGGCACACAAACTTCTTATGTAGGCACCCAAATGAAAGTGTCAATGAAGCTGAGCTCAGGGTGTCCGGCCAATACCGTTAATACCATTACCGAGAATGTCATTACCGAGAATGGACACCACCGATAATGGACATACCGAGAATGGACACCACAGAGAATGGACATTACCGAAAATGCAATATATGCAATGCAGGCGTATTATGCATGTGTACAGGTCGTGTGAATGTGCATTTGTGCATGTGCATCAAGGCGTTGCCACGTTCGGTGTTAGTTCTCAGTTCGAAATTTCGACGACGTCCGTCCCAGTAAGTTAGATTTTCGGCATTGGCTATTCTGGGTAATGTCCATTCTCGGTGGTGTCCATTCTCGGTAATGCCCATTCTCGGTAATGGTTTTCTCGGTATTAGTATGGAACCGTATCGGTCGGGCTCTAGTTATAAACTCTCTTGGGTTAGTTGATTTGCTGCCAAGAGCCAACAGTCTCTCTACTCCAACATATCGGAAACGAGAGGATTTATTGTTTGCAAATCCGGTTCTATACCAATACCGAGAAAACCATAAGGTGCAATCTACCTCAAAAGGCGCATTTTAAAACTTCAGACCATTTATTTCAACGGATTTACAGTCAATGTCATACCGAACATGACATAAACTAGAAATGCTACATCTGGACACCTCGAAAGTGTAAGGGCAAGCTATATGAAATAGATCAATATTCCCCGACTATAGCGGTCAAGGAGTAAGCCTATATAGTTTTCTGACTTCCTATCGTCGTGTTGTGACGTCACGACAATTGCCGATATTTTTTCACCTCCAAAGGCCGATACCGATAATTCTTTTGAAGTGTAGAATCGACTCGATATCATCGGCGAACCGATATATAGTAATCAATCGTGCTCTATTTACAACACTATACCACATAGTATAACGCTTATGCATAAAACCTGCATCTATCACGCTCCAGACAAATTGATAATCCTGAACCGATAGCTATCAACTGCTATACTAGTAGACACTAGACAGCCACCGAGGTTGAACACGCCAGGCTGTTACCAAGCTTCAGAGGCAATATAGGTATTACTCATTTCCTGCCGAAAACGGCGCAGTACTCCGCTGCGTGCCAAAGATACTTTTTTCGCTAAACCTTCAACATGACGCCAGCTTAGCATTATGCTCGTAGGAGTAAGTATCACCGCTATCGAATTACGTAACTTGACCCCGAATCGGAAAACTTACGACACCCTTCGCAACATGGTACCAAGCGGCGCTGTTTCATGCCTCGCCGCAACGCGCGTATACATACAGTACGAACTAACTAAACATCAAATAGGCTTGTAATCGCTGCAGTCGACCGACAATGTTTTCCCATTAAATGCACGGCAAACCGGCTCAGCGCGCTGAGTCAGGCGAGATCGATCTTCCAAACCCGGGTGCGGGCAGGTATTGAGCAGAGATGGTCAAAGTAGTCAGAGTTGCTGCTCAGGTAGACAGAGAAGTACCGCCACGAATTTCTATACTTAATTACAAATTGAAGTGAAAATTTCCAATACATATCAAAACTATAACACAAGTACCCAGTTTAAAAAAGTAGACTGGATCGAAAGATAGCACTCTTTTAGCAGCTAATCGGTGTGGCCTATTCGAAATTGCACAACGTGTCTTGGCGATTAACGAGAAATCACTACTGGCACTTCCAATACGTACATTCGGGGCCTACGTTATCGTAGCCACCGGTACATTATTCGAAGATATATCCAATTAGAGTTACTATGATACAGGGACTATTACTCACGATTCTAATCACAATATCACGAATGAAAACGACGCGAACTTATCGCAAAACTACGTTGCATTTGTCATACCTCAAAGTGCACAATGAAAGCAGTACCGACGACATACTGTCCTAGTAGAGGTTGAAGTATAGTCTTCATACATAACCACTTGAGCTATGGCAATAGCTTCTGCCCCGGTATCACGGGAACAGAACAGCTTTAGCAAGCTTCGACTATTTGCAGTGTCATGAGTGATTTTCCGTTCGTGGAAATGTATCAAGGAATTTCCGAAGTAGCTACCTTCTAGTACATGCTAAAAATCTGTCAACAGATCCTTTTCTGTAACCTACTTTGCCTACTCGAGCAAGATAGTGTAATGGTGATGCGTCCGGCTTCCTGGTCGGTTGGTCGTTGGTTCGATCCCCGGCCGGGTCGCTCCAAAGCTTCGGAAACTGATATCCGCCGCTATCCCGTTCGGCGGTCAGCATGCAGGGATAGCATAGAGCAGGGGCGGGCAACTTCTCCAGTCGGCGGGCCGGATATAGGAAAATTAAATACTTGGCGGGCCGGATTGCTGTATCGATACATTATTCGCCCATTTATCCACATATACAAGGAATAAATCGTATTTAATGAATGTATTTTAACGACTGCAATGTAACTTCAAAGCCATTTCTCGCCAATAATGACGAAGACAATGTGGATTTGAGAACAGTATTTTCATTGTAATACAGGCACCACTATGTTTGCTTCTCTCTGATCGATCACCACGGTGGAATCCCTGATTAAGGTTTCAAGGCGTTCGATAAGCCCGGTACTACAAATTCACCAATATATCTCTTCATTAGGGTTTAGTACAGGTATGACCAACCTTTTTGCCATTCACGGCCGCATTTCGACTATACTCATGTAGCCTACGGCCGCATTCCGGGGCATAGTCGTAATGAACTATCTGGACGCCAAATACACATGTTATAGTGTCCAGCATGTCCCTTTCCGGTGAACTCCGGACTTATCCATTTAATCACATAGGCATACTATACGCACCGACTTCGCGAGTGGTCACTGGTGACTGGTCATGGTTATGTTATGGACCGTACATAATCGCGCGAGGCGCGAAAATATTTTCCGAATCACCTGAATTTCGTCACAAATAATAGTATTTTTCATATTATTTCTCATCCGATGTCATCAGATTCAACTGTAGATTTGATGGAGGGTGTGTTTTTCGAAAATTTAGGACAAGATATCAATGGTGATGGATCTTCGGGTGGGCCAATTATAATTAGTCACTTGGTTGCATGCTATTATTTCTTGACCTACCATCAAGATTGTCCGGATAGCGAGGAGTACAAGACTCCGAGTTGGTATTTCTATATGAGGCGCATCATTTTCCTCTGCTGTTCACGTCTGTAGGCTACTGTGGGGCTATGATTGCAAAGGGCGCCACTATATTAAAATCGATAAACGAAGTCACGTTGAATCGCGCGCAGCGCGAAGAAAATTTCATGATTGATTAGGATCTCTCAAAAAATCGAGACTCAATTTGTTAATTCAAATTGCATGTCGACGGCCGCCCGCACATACGGTACTAATTGAATTACTTGTCCACAAATTTTCCTTCTACGGCCGCAAGTTGGCCACCCTGGTTTAGTAGGTGACGAGATATAGCGTGGTTGTTCAACTGTGTGGTCTATTTTATCTCGATATTGAATTCATGCGGCCCGCGGCCTCTAAAAAATTTGAAAGTGCCCCGCGACCCGTTTCGAGTTGGCGACCCCTGGCATAAGCGATGTCTTACAAAAGCCTAGAAGTGTGTCGTGCTACAAGTCGACGGTTACGGAATCAAAAATATGAAATATCGGCCTGGTGTAAATGACCATTGTAGTCGACAAACACCATCATTACCACAAATGACATTAGGGTCAAGTACATCGTAAATGCCGATAATGCAAGTCTTCTCGCTTCGACTAACTTACGAGTAAGCACCACCCTCGCTCACTGCGCAGTGCGCATACATGTGTATAATAACATACAGTCACTAAAATTTGACGTTTACGCAAGCAGCAGGGAATCTCTGAATACTGGGGCCGCGGGCCACATTATCATGTAAGACAGAAAACTGTCCGCGGGCCGGACAAAATCCCTTCGCGGGCCGGATCCGGCCCGCGGGCCGTATGTTGCCCACCCCTGGCATAGAGGAAAAAAGTGATGGTGGCACAGACTAAATAACCCTCGCATAGTATATATCAGTGGTCGGGAACCTATGGCTCGCGAGCCATATATGGCTCTTTTGGACATAAGATATGGCTCTTTGCGAAATTTTTATTTTTGTGCCTAATTTATCAATATTGCAGCAACGAGTTATTAAATCATCAGCACGAGCAGTCTAATTATTCTTGTGGCAGTATAAAATGTATTTGAGAGGTTATTACAGTGACATTCAAGGTTAGGGGTTCGGACCCCCTTTTCAAAATCCTCAAATTTAAGTTGCTGTCTCGCCGTCGACCAATATCACTCGCAATAAATTCGATGTACCCGGTACGAAATCTTGAATTGCACGATGCATTCATTGATCAAAGAGACGAGGAGACATAGCGGCGCCTGTATCACAATGCAGTTTTCAAATATGCATTGTCTCTCTGATCTGCGGCGAGAAATAAACTGCAGTGGAAGTGACATTCACAATTACGAATTGAAATTACAAACAACGCGATAGCTATCCACGTTCTTGATTGATAACGTAGCTTTGTCGACGCTGTTAAAATGTAGGCGTGTTGCGCAAATGTTACCGTCGAACACGCGAGAATTAAGAAGCCAAATCGGAATCAGTGAGACAATTACATTCGAATAATATCAGTCATTACTCATTATACATTCAATGATATTTACAATCCCTTGTCCTCTGTTTCGAACTTTATTTTCTGACAATAAATAGGCAATAAGTTACGTGATTTTGGTAGTAAAAATGTTCAAAATCCAGTAGGCAGGTGAGGCACTGCGAGCCATATATAGCTCTTTTGGGTATAAAATATGCCTCTTTGCCAAATATATATTGTTGTACTGAATTGATCAATATTGCAGCAACTTGCTAGAAAATTTTCATCACGGCCAGAATAAGTATTTCTCGTGGCAATATACACATGACTTTGAGAGGTAAATACAACGCCGTCTTCAGGTTTGGGGCAGGAATCACCTCTTTTCAAAATCATCAAATTTAAGCTATACTGTCGCGCCGGCGACCAATATCACTCGCGAATTCGATGTACCCGACTCGAAATCTTGGATTGCACAATACGTTGATTGATCAAAGAGAATATAAGACATATGGCGACGCCCATATGACAACGCAATTTTCAAATACATATTATCTTACTGATCTACGGCGCGAAATGAACTGCCGTGGACGTTACGTTCACAATTACAATACTCAAATTACAAAAATTGTAGTAGCTATCCATGTTTTTGATTGGTAGGCCTAAGTAGCTCTGTACTACCGGCAATAAGACGTAGGCGTGCGTCGCAACGTTATGTGTAACTGCCGAAGACTTTAAGGATTTAGAATTCGATCAGTATTTAGATCTTAGGAATCACGGGGACAATTAGACTAGATTAATATCATTTATATTAAATCATAAGCTATTTACGATGAATTGTGTTATCAATGGTCTGTGTCTGCGTCTGTGCCTTACTTCTCGTTTCGCGCTTTATTTACGAACAATAAATATGCAAATTGTGTGATTTCGGGAGAAAAATGTTAAAAATCGTGTCGTTCATGAACATCGATAGAAGATACCAAAAGTAATTGAAGGTTTCACAATTTTCGTTCACTCATACTGACGACAGGTGAGGTACTGCCTCACTTGCCTCCCCTAACCCGACGTCACTGATGTATCACAAATTTTAGATTGGTAGGCATATTACTGCTGTAGTGGCCATGTTTGACTCCACCTACGCATGTGATCGTGGGTTCTCGCATTTAAAAGGATAATCACGACGAGCCTACGTTCTATTAACTCATGTTTTGCATGCTTAAATAAAGTAACCAGCATGATTAGAACGGGTTTTAACAGAGAAAATGTGGCGCACCCGACGGATACCATGTAGTTAGTTGAAATTAGTGCTACCATGACGTCACGAAGTTTCAATTGTGACGTAACAGTCGATCTACATGTATGGCTCTTTAATAATTAAAATGGAAAAAATAGGGCCAATATGGCTCTTCGGACAAAAAAGGTTCCCGACCACTGGTATATAGGCTCTATCATATCTCACAAGTCTAGAGGTCTCAAACACGCGGCCCGCGACGGCATTTTGGAATTTCAAGTACTCAACAATATATTCAAGTGACGTATATCTTTTTGGTATGAGAACTTAAATTTCACGCTCAAACTACTATAAGAAACACTGATATCTCAACAAACTTCACTATCACATCACTTTTAAAAGCTACCATGGGTAGAAGATCAGCTATTACGTCACATTTCTAGTTCATGATGATAAGACATGACCCGTTGATGATTCGTGACTGAAAATTGTGATTTGGTTTGGTGCGACCTTCTCGTAAAATTACTCGATTTCGGATTGACTGAGTGATTAAATAAAAATAACTCTAGTTGAGTCGGGTTAAACGTTTAAATCAGAGAACGACTTGCGACTCGGAACGGTGACTTGGTAATCCTACATATACAACAATCTATGAAACTGGTCAGTATGGCAACCATTGGTATTCTGTGACCCCCGTGACGTATAGTTGGCTACATGCTGGGTGTTGTTTGTTCTCTTTAGGCCTATCCATGTTATCAGTGGCGAGTAAGGTATAGTCAGGGATATCCCTGGGTATGATAGTACGCTCTACAGCTGTAACACCAATGAATTCTTCGCCGATTGGACATTTCTATTCCAGGGGTTCTGCACCACATCAGGGTTTCCGATATGTATTGTGAAATTAGGCCTATATGCTGCGGAATATTTTCTTCTCCAGTTTATTCAACTGGAAAATACTCTTCGCGCTACGCGCGATTTTGTGCGAATGTGCTTTCTGATTTTAATACGGATACCATCGGAAATTGTGTTGAAATGGACAGGGGCTACGAGAGATCGTATTGGAAACGCAAAGGGTACGATCGCTAAAAAGGTTCAGAAGCAATGACATTACTATGAAGCAATAATGATTATATTTAAGTTGTTAATAATATTTTCCAATAATAATCGATGGAAAAATCTAACGCTGATTTGATTTGACTTGGGCAATGACGGTAACAATATCCGATACTTATCACAACTATATCAAAACCATGATTACGCTACACCGCTCTGATATCAAATCAATCTTCAGTAGATTTTAAAATATTAAACAAAATTGTGACACGTCAAAAGTCCAGTAGCTGCATTACGTAGTCATGATGCATTCTCTCGCATGGTGTCTATGACGATAACTCATTAATTAAAAAAATTATGCGCGACACAAAAACGATTTTATTCAAATATTTGACAATGTGATTTTTTCCGTGTCAAGCGTGAACACGAACAGTAAAATAGTAAATTATATTTCCATGATGTTTGTGGAATGCCTGTCTGCAAGGTTCCGTCAAATAAGGCCTACTTGAAAATTGTGCATTAAATATCCCTATTATTGATCCTGCGGCCCGTGGCGTCATGGAAAACTAGGAAATGGGCCCGCGAGCACATTTGAGTTTGAGAGTTGTGCACTAGTCAAAGCATCTCGATCAAGGGCGGGCAACTTCTCCAGTCGGCGGGCCGGATATAGGAAAATTGGGAACTTGGCGGGCCGGATTGCAGAATCGATACATTATTTGCCCATTTATCCACATATACAAGGAATAACACGTATTTAATGAATGTATTTTAGACTGTCAGTATGCTTTCTTTCATCTCACCAACAAACACAACATATAAATTGGTATGGATTGGGAGACGACGGGGACCGAAAGGTCTTAGATTCAGTTGCAACCTAGTGGAGTTAACGAGTAAATATGGCACGATGTAAGTCTATCAAGACTAACGATTATTACAGTTAACCAATAGACATAAAAATTACAAAAGATAAAAGTAATGGGAAATCAGCCGTAAACATCCAAGCATTATTATTATTATTACAGAGGTATTATACAGTGACACCTGTTATCCTCCGTAGAGTCATAGTCCTGTTCATGTTGTGGTAATCACCGCCGCCGATATGCCTATATTTATCTAAAATATGCGCAATTGCGCATTTCTCTCTCACTAATCATATTTAAATTTGAACCTGCAGGAACGCTAAATCGCGGGAAGCGCGACGAAAATTTTTAAGTTTAATAAATCTCATCCAACAAATTAATTTTTGGCCACTGCGAGCTCCCCCCAGACAGATAGTTATGGCCTGGAAGATCATTTAACTCTTGTGTACACCCGCTGTTCCACTCACGTTGTGAAACCAAATCATGCAATCCCCACATGCACTGTGTGATCGGGGTTTTAGTTTCGCTATGGTGCGGAATAATATAACAATTATGGGCCTGCTTCAAACAATTCTTTGGTGAATGGGATACTACGTAAGACTAGAGAAATATTTTTAATATGCTAGCTGTAAAATGTACATAGGCTTGAACCTATTGAAGTTTCGATGTCAGAACATTAAATCCAACGATACAATCAATTCATGTTAGCCTACTCTTACATTATGTACAATGATTTTAACGCCGGACATTTTAGACCGATTCCAAAGAATGTACTGTGCTAAATCCTCATTCCATTACGATTTGTTGCGGTGATGCCGTAGAAAGTTGATGATAAATTGCAATTTAGGCTATTTTATGTTACAATAATACGACCTGCCAAAGTACCGTAAATCTACATCAAATGCACTTCAGTCCGAGTTTAATGCACACCGTTTTTAAGGGCATAAGACAAGGGCTTCAACTTCTCCAGTGAGCCGGATATAGGAAAATTAGGTACTTGGCAGGCCTGATTGCTGAATCAATATATTATTCCCAGGGTTATAATGACTCGAGTCATGACTCGACTCGAGTCAGACTCCAGTCACGATTTTTTGTGACTCGACTTGACTCGAGTCATTTTCTTGAAATGGGAAAATGACTCGACTCGACTCGAGTCAATATCTGGATTGACTCGACTTGTACTCGAGTCATTACGCATGACTCGACCCAAGTCATTGACTCGGCTTATTTTATAGGACTTGAAGATGAAGAAATTTGCGAATCGTAATGGTTAGATCAGGGCCGGCCAACCCGCGAGAAGGTTTTGAATGGCCCGCGAGGTAATTTCCGAAATTTCTAATATCATCAAAAAATGGATTGCACAGATTTTGAGCTTGCAAGGCCAACCAAAAATTTGATTAGTCTGGCCGCAATACTTGAGATGTGATGACTAAAATATCAGTTCCAACGCATTGACGGATCCATCAGCCAGTCAAATATTGGTATATCTTCGTACACTACAGTAGAGCAGAATAATTTGCGATAGATTTATCAGAGGTAAAAAAATTCTACAAGCTTAGCGCAATATGTTGTCACTCGATTTCTTGTTTTTAATATTGTTTCCCTTTTGTTAAAATGGAAGAACACCTAATGTATCAGATTGAGTCTAACTATATTCGCGATTACGAGACAAAGTGTCGTTCAACATATGCGAACTTGCGTTTGCGCTCGCAGTAAGACCGTCGACCATGAAACCTAGGCACGAAATGATTGACGCATGTTGGTCACAGCTTTCGATATCGATCTGTCCATGCGCCGAATAGCCCAGTCCTCGCAAACTTAGCCCAGCGATATACAGCAGGCCCGCAATATAGTCAAGTGACAATATTATTGACCCATGGACTTCATCAAAATGTCGCGCTTCGCGCGGATAGTGGCCCGCGCAAAAGTTCGTCAATCGAATGTGGCCCTTTGGCCGAAAAGGTTGGCCAGCCCTGGGTTAGATCAACGCATCTGACGAATTCTGCCGACATCGCTATTTGTCACCACTGCTTTCGTTGCACTCGTCTGATATCAGATATGCCGCCGTAAAAGTAACAGACAATGGTACATAGTGGCAATGCATTGTACAAAATCATCCAGTGATGAAGAGGTAATAGATCCTCCGCAATAAAAGTACTCAAGACTATACAATCAAACAATCGAAACAAAGTTCAATTAGGGCCAATGAAATGACTCAGATGGTCAAGTACTGGAAGAGACTGATAAGCTCATGTGCGGATTTGAAGGCGATGATTCTTTGCATTTTTGGGCGACTAGAAAGAATGAATAGGCTATCCATGCTCTTCAGTGTGGTTCAAAAATGCTGGTCAATTCCTGCATCTAGTGCGCCAGTGGAACGTGTATTCAGTAGATGTGGATTTATTATAAGTCGCTTTAACATATCTGAGGATCTCCCTTTAACTTTAGTATTTTTGAAGTGTAACTCATTGATTTGATCTGCTGTATGTGAAAACACACAATACCCTCCGTCCATTTGACGTTTTGTTAGGTATGTGCATTGTGCACGTGAGTAATAATGAATGGCTAATGTTGTGTAATGTTTGTACAATAGGGCTGTTCAAAAATAACTTCTTTTTTATTATTCTACCGGGTGGCTACTTGATAAAATTATTATGTTGCATAAAAAGAACACTGAATCTGGCTTAATTTTGAAAAATATAATCAATGATGAGAGGAGAAAATTTTGGATTTGAAAATAAATGGAGTATTTTAGTGTGAAATTCTTCCATATAATATTATTACATACTAGTAGTAAGCCACCCTAATACCTTTGCTTCTTCTAGTTGGAATAGAGCCAAATTTGCTATGAATTACGTTTTTACACAATCTAACCATATCACGATGTAGCCGGTAAAATTCGAAAATCTCCATTTGTAATTAATCCAAAATTTTCTCTCATAGCATTGCTTTCTACTGGTTGGGATTGAGCCAAATTTAAGTTCTTTTAGGCAATATAACAATTTCAAGAAGGGGCCTCCTTTTTGAGATTTTGTCCTCTTTTTTAAGAATTTTTGGTAAATGTAGGGCAAATTCGACTAAGATACAGCACTGAAGTAACGCTCCGGAAGCTATTTCGTGAGCTGAGCAGGAAAGTTGACCTTTTTCAGTCAACTACCTGATAATGTGGAAGAAAAACTGTACCTCTACATCTACATAGACATGCATATGTTGATTCTCTATCAGCTGATATCTAGACGTGAATTCGTTGGTTATCTATAAGCTATTTGTGAGCTGTCGTCGATGTGCTCATAATAAAAAATGAATGCTTGTATTTGTGATGTGATGTGACTGACGAGACAGATATTTGATTTAAAGTTCTACGAATAGTTAACTTATCATATTGGCGGCCTGTCTCGTCTATCTGTAGCATCGGTAAATGAGGCCAGCAACTGTCCGTTATCTACCTAAATATACATGGGCCAAGACTCTGGTAGGGACAAAATAAGCATGTTTGGCAAGCAAGGAATTCGATATCGCCCTAGCAGGATTGAGAACATAAGTTAAACATGACTTCAATGCTGTGACTTGGACTCGGACTCGAGTCATAACACTATGACTCGGACTTGACCGTTTAAACGGTGACTTGGACTCGGACTCGAGTCGGTGATTAATTGAAAATGACTGGACTTGACTCGAGTCAAAACCACAAAAGTAAGATTGACTCGTGACTCGGAGCCATGTGACTTGGTTACAACCCTGATTATTCCCCCATTTATCCACTATACAAGGAATAAATCGTATTGAATGAATGTGTTTTAACGACAGCAATGTCACTTCAAAGCCATTTCTCGCCGATAATGGCGACGACAATGAGGATTTGAGAATAACATTGTCATACAGGCGCCGCCATATCGGCTTCTCTCTGATCAATCAACACACGTTGCAATCCCTAATGAGGATTTCAAAGCCTTCGCTAAGCCCGGTAACCATAATTTACCAAGATATCAATTCATTAGGGTTGAGTAGGTGATGAGATAGCGTCGTTGTTCAACTCTGTGGCCGAATCAATCTCGATATTGAATTCATGCTGCCCGCGTCCGCTACGAAATTTGAAAAGTGGCCTGCGACCCGTTTTGAGTTGGCGACCCCTGGCATGAGCGGTGCCTTACAAAAGCCTAGAAGTGTGTCGTGCTACAAGTCGGCGGTTACGGAATCCGAAATAAGAAATATCAGCCTAGTGTTAAGTGGCCAATGGCCATTGTAGTCGACAAAATCATGATTACCACAGACGGCAATAGGGCTGAGTGCATCGTAAATGCCGATAATACAAGTCTTCTCGCTTCGACGAGCTTACGCGTAAGCTCCACTCTCGCAGCGCTGCGCACACAAGTATACAATAACATGCAGTTACTAAAATTTGACGTAGTGGGGAATATCGTATGCTGCCCGCCCCTGGCATAAGACGTATGACACTGCTTATGGTTACTTCAGCAATAACTTCCGGTTGTTATGTAATCGAAATTATTTTCGTTGCTATTGGTCGTAGGTTGTCATAGACAGGGGACAAAAGCCACCGCTATATCCCTCCCGTTTCGACTTGTACATTATGACTCCATACGCGTCTCATCAGAGTCGGATGAAAAGCTTAATGTAGCCTACGTAGTGGATAATATGAATATCTTTTTGAATATATGAACGTAACAAATATGACTACCAAACTTTCACTAATTCTACAATTGTCCAAATAGCTCCATGGCCCACCCTTTGAGAGCCCCTGGTCTAGTTTCTTGGCTATAGTACAACCCAACACAGTGACCTGGGTTATGTACAAACTATTCACATTTTTTTGGTTGCAAAATATTCAACAAATATTACTAACATATGAAAATATCGCTGCTGTACCATCGCGACCTATACTTCAAGTACCACTGCTATGAGTGGAAGTAGTATAAAACATAATGCCTTTAGTAAGTCGCACAAGTGGGTAACTAGTTCTTTGAGTGCCTCGGAAAAAGCACCAGATTTTCCTTACCGATCATCTCTGCTGATAACATCAAAGATTCTGGCCTATTAATCCTGCGAACATGCATCAGATATACCTGATGTAAGAAAAATTCTTATGATCCAGACATCGCTCCAGTCACAAACCTTGTATTGAAACATTTACAGCTTTATTTGAGGTGTTTTGTAAAGAAATAGATTTAAACAACTCAATGCAGCAATAACAAGAATCACGAGAGCAGAGTTGTAATGACTCGACTCGAGTCACGATATTTTGGTGACTCAACTTGAGTCAATCTTTTTAAATGCATGAAATGACTCGAATCTAGTCAATGACTGGAGAGTAGGACGGCCAAGACAGACATTTCATTGTAACTTCGGAGAACAGTAAGTCACCACATTATTGGTATTTCGTCTGTCAGTTCTGATACTTGCGAAATAGAACCAGGAACTGTTAGGACCAGGGCTTTGGAGCCGGAGCCGGAGCCCGTTATTTGAGGAGTAGCTCCGGCTCCGACGAATTTCATAAGATGCTATTATATATGCAACAACCATATCTGCTGATTTATCATAATTGAACACTGAACAGCAGACTCGAATTTTAATGCGGTGCACAGTAATGGCATGGCATAGACTAGAGTAAAGTGCGTTCTAGTGCAACTATGACAATTGACAAGTATTCATTATGACGCCACACGCCGGCACCTATGTCTTCGTTGCTACATCGGATGTTACTGACGGCTGACAGACTCTAGATTACTAGATAACTAACCTATGGGTAGATTAGTAATCTATATAGACCAGGAGTGGACAACCTTTTCGGCTAAAGGGGCACGTGCAATTGACGAACGAGTGCGCGGTCCACTAGCCGCGCCAAGAGGGTAAAAATTTGAAAGTTTATAAATAAACTAGGTCAATAATATTATTACTTGAGTATATTGCGGGTCTACTGTATACCACCCGCTATAGCCTATAGGCTCAGTTTGCAAGGACACGACTATTCGGCGTCTGGCCACATCGATATCGAAGGTCTCCGATAATATGCGACAATCATTTTGTGCCTACATTTCACAGTCGACGATCTTTATGCAAGCGCAAGCGCGAAAAGACTTTCTCCCGTAATTGCGAATACAGTTAGAATCAATCGGGCAAATTATAGGCGTTTTTTTTTCATTCTCAGTAGAGGGTAGGCTACCAAGCAAGAAATCGTGTGACAATTAAACACGCGAAGCGTGAAGAAAAATTTCACTACGATTTTATTTTTCACTACTAGTTTATTTTAATGTACGACGATTTACTGAAAATGTGACTGGACGCTGGATCTGACAATGCGTCGGAACTGATATTTTAGTCATCAACATCCCAAGTGTCGCAGCCAGACTTGTAATTTTTGGTTGGCATTGCAAGTTCACAATCTGAGCAATTCATTTTCGATAATATAATACTACCTCGCGGGTCACGCAAAACCCTCTCGCGGGCAGCATTTGGCCCGCGGGTTATCCACCCCTGATATAGACAGGTCCATTCGATAATTTCAGAGCCGGAGCTGGAGCAGTGGTAATAATGCGGCTCCGGAGCTGGAGCCGGAGCTAATGTATGATAGAAGAAAGCTCCGGAGCCGGAGCAGTTTAAATTTACGGCTGCTCCAAAGCCCTGGTTAGGACCGAGGAAAATTGCGATATTATGAATGCGAGCTATTGACTCGAGTCACAACACTATGGCTCGGACTTGACCCTCTACTCCAGGGCCGGGCAACATACGGCCCGCGACGGCATTTTGTCCGGCCCGTGGGCAGCTTCCCGTCTTACATGATAATGTGGCCCGAAGCCGATCAGTCTGCCGAGCTTTCCCACTACTTGCTTACGTCAGATTTTAGTGACTTTATGTTTTAATATATTCGTGTGTGTGCACTGCACAGCGTGCGAGAGTGGAGCTTACAGATCAGTTCGTCGAAGGGAGCAGAATCGCATTGTCAGCATTTAGTATGTACTTGACCCCAATGTTGTTTGTCGACTGCAATGGTCATTTACACCAGGCCGATAATGCCTATTTTTGATTCCGTAACGGCCAACTAGTAGCACGGCACACCTTCATGCAGGCTATTATGAGACACCGCTCAATAGTTATGCCGATGAGATGGCGAGGAGGAGCCTGGATAAACCTCCAACACTTAGGTAGCAATTCTAGAGTCGGACTCGAACTCATAACACATTGGGTTTTGTAGTTGTGGATCATACCACTGCACTATCTCGCCACCTACTCAACAACCCTAAGGAATTGATATTATGGTAAATTTGGGGTACCGGTCTGATCGAACAACTTAAAATCCTAATTAGGGATTACAACTTGTATTGATTGATCAGAGAGCATCGGACATGACGGTGCATGTATGACAGTGGTTCTCAAGCTGGGGGGCGTGGAAGCATCTGAAAGGAGCGCGAAGTCACAGTTAATTCATAAAATTTTCGCGCTCGGCGCGATTTACCTCGAGCTCATCGTGTTTACTCTATCTCATCATCATCATCATCATCATTGGTTTATTAGCAATTTTATCAGTTCAATACACCACAAAAAAGCGATACAATGAATAGACAGGAAGATGTCGAAACGACTTGGATTTGTCAATGGAATCAGACACCCGCCTTGGCCTAGGCGTAGTAAAGAGGAGGCATGCACACTGAATGAAAGTAAAGAATATAGTATAGAAAAAGAAAGCGACAAGAAATAGGGCGGCGTGTCACGGGAAGCAAGATCGATAGGTCAGTCGTGGTCCGGTAATCTTGAGGATGCACTGTATGTATTTAATAGTAATTGCTTGTATTTCGACTTGAATGTGGACATGCTAGTCGACTGTCGGATGGCCTGCGGGATACTGTTCCACACATCAGGTCCGGCATATTTGATGGAGCGATGATCTTTTAGGTCGATCATATGATATTTGGACGACGTGGACGCGCGTGTGTTGTACTTGTGCACTTTTGATTCCGAGGTAAAGAAATCATTGAAATATTCGGGGCAACGACCGCAGTGGAACTGATACATAAACTTGGCGATTTCTAGTTTCCGCATATCTTCTATGTTTAGGACGCTGAATCTCTTCAGCAGCGACTGTTGGATGGGCAACCAGGCCCCTTTGGAGCTCTAGCTATGATTCGGAGTACTTTATGCTGTAGTTTTTGCAGTGGCTTGAGTGCAGTTTTATTGGCAGCCCCCCAACACAGGATGCCATAATGTAACTTCGATTGGAATAAGGATTTAAAGAGTATCAGAAGAACTCACTATTGCCGAAATTTCATGTGACAATTCTCTCATCAATAGCCATAACCTGTAATGCCAGCAAACCATAAGTTGGGAGGGCTACTATTCTGATTCACCTCTTTAATATTTCTGATATCACGATAAGGTTGGCACGGAATCTTTCCCTATTAATAAGGGGTGCGTGTTCAAAAAAGTTTGAGAACCATACATGACAATACTGTTCTCAAATCCACATTATCTTCGACATTATCGGCGAGAAATTGCTTTGAAACAAAATTGCTTCCTTAAAATACTATCATTAAATACTATTTATTCCATGTATAATGTATATGTGAATGAATGAGCAAATATTGTATCGATTCAGCAATCCGGCCCGCCAAGCACCTAATTTTCCTATATCCGGCCCGCCGACTGGAGAAGTTGCCCGCCCCTGCTCTACTCACTGAGTTGGATTGACTCGGTGGTAAATTGAAAATGACTCGAGTCAAAACTATAAAAGCGAGATGGACTTGTGACTTGGTTACAACGCTGTGCGAGAGTACTGCAGTATGTAGATAAAGAATATTCCTGCTGTGACATACATTGAAAAAATTTACTGCTATCAAGTGTTACACAAAACCACCAATTTGTTTAGCAGTGATCGTGCCATATTGTGCATTCTGAAATAAGGTTAACAGTAAATAGCAGCCAATGATTTCAATGCAAATACAAGCAAACACATCAAATGCTAGCACATTTCAATGTGTCCGTCCGACCAAGTCAGTCACAAAATATGTGTCACTCTAAAAATGGCGGGTGGGATGATCAAATCCAGTTACACGAATACTCTGTTACTCTTTACTCCCTACTTTGAAGGCCAATGTCTGTCGATAGACTGAGTGAAACTGTTGACCTGCCCTTTTTAGTAATCAGCTTACCAGGGCTGTAACTAAGTCACGAGTCAATGTCACTTTTATAGTTTCGACTCGAGTCATTTTCAATTCGCCACCAAGTCAAGTCCGAGTCCAAGTCCGCTAGTAGTTGGTCGAGTCCGAATCTGTGTTTTGACTGGAGTCCAAGTCCAAGTCATTATGTTTCCAGTTCAACCCACCTTTTCAACTCTGCTCGAGTAATAGAGAATGGCTCGCATTCATGATATATTTATTTTCCTCATCCTCCCTACTTTCCAAGTATCAGGACTGATAGACGAAATACCAACAATGTGGTGACTTTACTGTTCTTTGAAGTTACAAGAAAATGTCTGTCTTGGCCGTCCTAGTCTCGAGTCATATGACTCGGTTTGAGTCATGCACAATGACTCGAGTACAAGTCGAGCCAATACAAAAATTGACTCTGTCGAGTAATTCAACTCATTTGAAAAAATGACTCGAGTCACCATAAAAATCGCAACTCGAGTCGACTCATGACTCGAGTCATTACAACTCTGCAGCTTACCAAAAGTCTGTGTTAACATTTGATATTAGTACTAGGTGAAAGCAGGGTTGTAATGAAATGACAACAGTCCCATGGACTCGACTTGAGTAGCAATTTTTCGTTGACTCGAGTCATTTTCTGAAAACTAGAAAATGAATCGACTCGAGTCAATTTCTGTAATGACTCGACACATTCAGGACTGATAATTAAAAACTAGGCCTTTGTTTAAATAAACACGTGCAGAGTGAGAAAAATGAGTAATTGAGTATATTATGAATCCGAAGACATCGATATCATCAAAGAGTTTCATAGAAGTGAGTTGAGCATGACCTGAACTAGATAGCTATTACTAGGGTTATCATACGTTCCCTTTTAAGAAGTTTTTCCTCCTTTTCAATAAATTGAAAGTGTTCCCGGAGGACACCTAACTGTCTTCTTTTTTGGGAATGTGTCCTCAATCCTTATATGACAAGGATTGAAATGCCATGAATGATGCGACTCCGACGCAGCTAACGTCGGAGTTCTGTAAAAAATCTGGTAAATCGGGAGTTGAGTCAAAGTGGCGAACTTTTTTTAGTCAACACAGTGTTATCGGAAAATAAATTTGCAAAATCACCAGTTTTCCTCTCCAGTGCTCGAGGTTTCAGAATTTAAGTTTCCTCTTCTGAGGATCTCAAAATATGGTAACCCTAGCTAACAGTAAACGCTATGACGTGGACTCGAGTCTAAACAGTAGGACTCCGTACGTTGCTTCCCGACTTAGACTTGCCTTGGTGTGAATTGAAAATGTCTCGACGTGACTCGAGTCAAAACAAAAAAAGTCAAATTGACTTGCGATCGGGAACCTTGTGACTTGGTTACAACTAGGGCTGGGCACAATGATTCGAGTACTCGAATCTGAATCGAGTGTTAATTTTAATGATTCGAGTCGAGTAGTAAAAGACGATTATTTCGAGTACTGAAATTTTCCGCTCCTTGCCACCGAAAGTTAATTTATCAACGAGAATTATAGTTTCGATACTAATTTTCACCGTTGAGGCCTTGAAACCTTGATTGGCCGTATTGTAGCATACGAAACATGTAGTACACAGCTACGAAAGTTACAGGAAATAGCATATTTCCGAAGTCATGATCATCCCACAACATTGTCACAAAGTGCAATGAAATCGGTATGGTCGAAAAAATGTGATGGATAAAATGCATTATATTTTTATGGTCGCATCAAAAGTACGTATTTGAACTTTGACATAGTACATTCTGTTATGACGTCATAATGAGTGATACTCGATTACTCGACTCGACTCGAAGCATTTTACGTGATTCAGAATCGAATCACTCAGGTACTCGATTTTGCCCAGCCCTAGTTACAACCCAGCTTTTGATCTCTGTCGATGGCAACTGTGCCTGTAAAGGACTTGTATGTATAAGAATTCCAAATATCCGCCTTGCAGCTTCAGCAGCTTGACTTTGCCGTGTAATCTTCTTCGCGTGGCGTTGTGGTACGTCTTTCTTAAAATGATTTCTGCCTAGAGCGATCTTAGCAGCATGAAGCTTGTTGTGATACTTGAGAGAGCTCTTTTGCGTGAACCTTGTCCCGCAAGTATTGCATTGATAATTTTTGTGCCCGGCGTGCGATCTTTCATGTCTCTGCATCGAAGTTTTGTGAGTGAAGGCTTTTCCGCAAATGACACATTTATGATCTCTCTTGTCGCTATGAACCATTAAATGACTCTTGAGGTAACTCTTAGTAGCAAATTCCTTCTCGCAAACGTGGCATTTATGCTTATCGCCGGCGTGATTACCCATATGATTCGTCAGGTTACTCTGTTGAACAAATTCTTTCCCGCAGACTCCGCACTTGAAATTTTTTCTGCCAGCATGAGCATGAGCAATGAGCATCCATATGCCGATTCAGGTTATATTTTTGAGCAAATTTTCTTCCACATTTATTGCATACATGCTCTTTGATACCAGTGTGAATGCTCATATGGCTCATCAGATTACTCCTATGAGGGAAAACTTTCCCACAGACATCACACTCCTTACCTTTTTTTACTATACTGGAATGAATTTCCTTATGTCTCTTTAGCCCTGCTTTCCGAGCGCAAGCTTTCCCACAAGCTTCGCATGGATATTTTTCGGCAGTCACGGGAAGACTTGGAATGTCAGACGCCACGGTGATATCTTCTGAAATTTTTCTTTCCGACCCATCGCAAGATATTTTTATGGCGGCATGTCTTTTCATATGTCGATTCAGGTTTTGAGCAAATTTTCTTCCGCATGTATCGCATACATGCTTCTTGATACCAGTATGAATGCTCATATGAGTCGTCAGATTATTGCTACGATGGAAAACTCTCCCACAGATCTCACACTCCTTAACTTTTTTCACTGTACTGGAATGATTTTTCATATGCCTCTTTAGTCCGGCTTTACAAGAGCACACTGTTCCACAAGTTTCACATAGATATTTTTTGGCCATTACAAGAAGATGTGGAACGTCAGACACGGCGGCGATATCTTCTGAAATTTTTCCTTGGGTCTCATCTTCTTTTGCCTCACAAGGATTAGGCAGTGTTTGTTTCTCCGTCAATATTATCTGAATATCCGATTCCATTGGCGTTGCAGCAAGATATTTTGACGTGAAGATCCGAAAAAACGACCCAGTACAGATATCCTAACAAATCAGGGTACCGATTATGATGAACTACTAATCAAATTAAGTTCCCTATCAAAAACTGCAAAAAATTTATAAGGAAATATCACGACAAAGCAAATAAGCAATAATCAGAGGCAGGGTTGCAATGACTCGAGTCACGATTTTCTGATGACTCGACTTGACTCGAGTCATTTTCTCCAAATACGGCCAAGTCATATGACTCGAGACTCAGACGACCAAGACCGACAATTCATTGTAATTTTGCAGAATAGTAAAGTAACCACACCATTGGGATATCGTCTATCGGCACTGGTACTTGAAAATGCAACCAGAAACTGCTAAAAGTGAGAAAAATTTGTGTATTATAACTGCAAACCTTTCCATATCACCAAACAGAGTTATAAAAAGTGGGATTCACGATTACCGGTTGGAATGAATTCAAATTTGGTGTACATCCTATTTCAAGGCAAGCAAGCAAGATTTGAAAAAATAAGTTTTTTTTTCAACAACCCTAGTGAACGACCGTCTGGCTCTCAAATCTATAAAGGAGGACATTTTGGATTTCTTAAAAAAAGAGGACAAATCCTCCTGCAGGAGGATGTAAAGTAGCCCTACCAATGGCGCTATGAAGCGGTGCTAATTTCAAAAATATGAAAATGGCATGTAGATTCAGGGAAAAAGCCTGGACCCATGTATAATAAATACCCTGCACGAGCAGTATGTTTGACACCCCTGCTCTACGGCATTGTCTCTAAACGATTGTAGATAGAGGTAAAGCCTGCGAGGCCCGGGACTCGATAGTTCAGGCCAGTGAGGATTGCACGCAATGACCAAATTTCGCACGCGTACAAATGGCAAACCAACTCAGCAGGCGATCGTATGCTGTTGTGCAGCTAATTGGCAACAGGCCTCTCGTTATTTGGCAGCGTCCAACACTGATAATATGAATTACTGGGCAGGATGGCTGAAGGTGACGGGCGATTGACAGAAAACAAGAAGGTGTGATTCAAGGTTTTATTTCGAGGGAGATTTTTTCAAGAAATGTGCCTGTGAAATATGCACCCCTCGATTTTGTGCACTATTCATGGAAAATCACAGTCCATAGTAACTGACCGCCTCTGTGAGTGACAACAAGCAAGTAATATTATTTCGGAGCAATAGTTTCTTTGCTACTTTCCACTAGGGCTGGGCACAAAGATTCCAGTAATCTATTCTGCATGGAGTATTAATCCTAATGATTCAAAGCGATTAGTGAGAGACTGTCTTTTTAACTACTGAAATTTTATGCCATCTGCCACTATGAGTGAATGAAGTAGAATTATAGTTTCAATCAGGGTTCTAATGACTCGAGTCACGACCAAGTCATATGACTCAAGACTAGGACGGCCCAGATAGACATTTCATTGTAACTTCGAAGAACAGTAAAGTCACCACATCATTGGTATTTGGTCTGTTAGTCCTGATACTTGGAGAATACGGCCATAAGCTGTTAGGACGGAGGAAAATTACGATATTGTGAATGCGAGCCATTCTATATCACTCGGGCAGGGTTGATAAAAGTGGGTTTGACCGGATTGAACTCAAAACCGACCAGTGAACACGATGACTTGGACTCGGACTTGACTCGGTGGTGAATTAAAAATGACTCGACTTGACTTGCGTCAAAACTATAAAAGTGAGATTGCCTTGTGACTTGGTTACAACCCTGGTTTCAACACTGTGGAAGCGTTGAAACCCCGATTAGTCGTATTGCAACAATCATGTCTGTGAAAGGTACAGACGTTACAGGAAATACCATCTGTGAAGTTGTGATTGACCCAATCCATTACCGCAAAGTGCAATGAAGTCTATTTATCGGTTGTCCTTTTCTCTTCATTACTCCATTCCTCGTCATCACTCGATTCGCTTACAGATTTCATCTTCTTGAGACATGTGTAGCATACTTTCAAACCTGGTATAATTGTTTCGTATTTCTTTCTCAATTTAATTGCGGAGATCCAAACTAATTATGTGTGTTCCTTTGGGGTGTTTCGACGTTTTTCTTCGATGTACTCCAAGTAAATCGCAACATCGTTTAGACGAAACTGTCGTAAATTTTTTAAGGTAGTACACTTCATGATGCAGGCATGAGTTTACGCCAACTTTTCCAGCTGCGCTACCTATGCCTGATCGCCACAGAAGCAATTTTCTTTCCTTTACTGGAAGCTTACTCAGAGGCTTGAGCAATTTTTTCCTGTAGTAGGACAGGGAATGACAATGATGGATGCTATTTGTGAGTGAGCCAATGGTACATGGCTCAAGTTCCGTTTCTTTGTTTTGTTGCAACATAGTATTCTGTTCTGATTAGCTATGTTACCTACATTACCTAGTCTATAAAAATCGAAGAAACAAAATATTTGCGATGGTAACTGCACTCAAAACATTTTATAGGTGGCGCCAAAGAGGCACCAATTTTCAAATATTTGCAAAACTGGCTAATCCATGGTGGAATAATGTAGGCCTACAATTTGAAAATCCAATTTTATATCAACAGTACTGGCTTCAGAGTACATTTTGCACTAATTTTTCTTGTGTGAACAGAATTCCACATCAATCTTAAGTCTGTGCCCCCATTTTTTTCATCCATAAGCTTTTTTCATCGAGTTTAGAGCGAAAAAGTTTATTTTTTTTTTCAATTCCTTGGCCCCAGAATTGGATAATCAGACATTTTCATCGGTTTTCTACTATCATTAAAGCGAAAAATGTCGATTTTAGAGATTTTTGCATGTTGCGCCACCTAGTGCCAAGAGAATTTTGAATCTGTCTGAATCTGATAATTTTTAAAATCTATTTTATTCACTCAGAATTCAAAAAAGAACAACACTTGTAAATGCTGGACAATTCTAAGGGTATGCATATGCATTAGCATTACAAATGTAAAAAATTTGCTGAATTACAATGGAACGAGTCATAGGTATGATTGAAAAAACACCAAATAGGCCTAATGTTCAATTTGATGTGAAACCGTCATTATATTCTTTGCGGTCGCTCAAAGTACATATTTGAACTCTCCTCATCTCTCATGCTGTTCATACTGCTACTTCTAATACACTACACACACGCACTACCTTTATACACTAGCTTCACTCTTACTTCAGTTATTGTCATAGTTGGAACTCTTTTTTGGAACGAATTACTCAATAAAAATTTTTCACTGATTTTTCAAGTTTAGATGCGACTGAGAAGAATATGCGATAGATTGTGCAATATTGTACATTTTCAAATATGGTAACACTACAACAGCCGCAACAGTGGTTTCAATGCAAAGACAAGAAAATTACACAAACAAATAGCACCTGTGATGCGTTCGACGCGGTCAGTTACAAAACACGTGTCACATTGAAAATGGCATGTCAGATGGTCACAGATAATGCATGAAATCAACAAAATAAATCCCGCGATATGAATACTCTAAACTCCTATAAAAACTAAGGACGATAAAGCACTCTAGTACCTGAGTAGTGACAAAAACGAAAAGTCGATAGCTTTGCGCATTCCTAATATCTACGGCTTTTTGGTACCGTAAGTTGATGACTAAAAGAGCGTCATCAGTCTCATCACGTTCGCCAAGGCACAATCACGGTTTTATTGCCAGAAACCACGCGCTAAGGCTGTGGTTCCCAACCTTTTTTGTCTTGAGGACCCCTTTGGCCGATATATCAGCCACAATTCCCTGTAAGTAATTAAGCAGTCTCGGACTAAAACGGGATATCTTTCCATTACAAGCACTAGTTGACTAAATAACAAGGATATCGCCGTGGCTTTCAATCTCTGTCAGAGATGCCCCTTCAAAAGCGGACCGCATTACATTCTGGTGACGTACCACGGCCCAATCAGTCTTGCCGCCCCGAAAATGAATGAATGAAAAAAATATGGTAGTCACGTTCGGTTGTGGCAACGCTGCAGTAAATTTTAACATGTTTTCGCAATCGGCTATCTGTTGACTAAAAATGAAACGTCACTTTCGATTACAACGAATTCGAAATAAATGGATAAATTAGATATGTTTTTTCTTCACAATCTTGACTCAATTGAATACCGGTAGTACATTTGTATTGAAATGAACCCGAATATTTGCCACTAGTCAGGGGTAATCGTTAGCAATTACTAGAGAATTGGAAAGAACATTGTATATCAACACTTGTATCACAGAATATGACGTCACAGGCATGAAATTTCGAATAGAGCATTCAATCAATACTATTTTTAGATTCTACACCAACTTCTTTTGTTATTGTACCATCTTAAAATAGTACATTGAACCTGAACGCTCTCTTATTCGAAATTTCTGCTGGTGACGTCACATTTTGTGATACGATTGCTGATATACATTGTTCGTTCCAATTCTCTGCTAGTTGCTGACGATTGCCCCTGATGAGTGTCAGCCGAAAATATTCAGGTTCATTGCAATATCGTTATACTATTAAATTGTATATATATTGAAGCTCTTTGCCTCCCAGAAACTCTTCAAATCTCGACTCAAAAAAAGATGAACACTTTTACTAGCAGACTCGTCGTGATGATGTGATATTCCCGCTTAGGAGAAATTTCTCCGTAGCTTATGTCCATTGTTAGCATTCCGGAAAAATAAAGTTTTGTCAGATTTTGATTTCGACCACGGTTATTGGTTAGCCTATGTTTTCCATAAACTAGGCTTTCCAAAGATGTTAAAAATGGGCATTGGGGCTGTTCTAAAAAAATCTTTTTTAAAAATTTTTCTGGCTATTTGATAAAATTGTTTGTTTGCTGCCTAAAAAATGCTGCACACCAATTTGGGCTTGATGACTAACTTACGCATATGATAAGCTTGGCAACGAGTCTGGAAGTGCTGTCAATTAGCGAGTCCCTGATATCTCGTGAACAATTAGAAATACGGGCTATATCAACGCGTATTACACAGACTCGGCAACGATTTACGCAGGTTAAAATGTCCGAGTTAATATGGAATCTGTTATATAATGGCACCGATTTCAGGCCAAGAAGACATGATAACCTTTTTGTAAATATAGAAAAGTCTTTATTAATTCCCTATGGAGTACACAATGTATCCAAACTGCGAATAAGTATGTGCTATTCAAGCAACACACATCTCTTCTTCCTAAACAAGCTACGGAGTGACCGATTTTCCTCAACTAATGCGATTGATGCATTGTAAACATTGTAGAGCGTTTCACAGAGTCTGACTCATGCATCAGCCGGGTCGGACTGGTGTTTATAGTGAGACGCTCTACAATGTTTTGATGGTATCGATCGAATTAATTGAGCAGAAGAGAAGACGATACCAGATGTGTTACATTGTGCACAGACGAATCTCGCTAATTGGCAACACACTTCTCTAAAATTTGCCGCGCAACACTGATAATACGACTTCTTGAATTGCAACTGAATATTAGCGCCAGAATAGTCATTTCAAAAATACGATGTTTCGACCCCCCCTCTGGTTACGCGTTTTTCAGACAACCAAACTTTCATGGGCTAGCCGGTAAAATCTGCAAATTATTTATATCTAATTTTAATAGATAAATCCTAACTTTTTCTTATATAGCAATGCCTCTACAGGTTGGAACTGAGCCAAAATTGGTGTGCAGCATTTTCGTAGGCAGCCTAACGATTTTATCAATGTAGCCAATAAAATTTGAAAGAAAAGTTATTATTGAACAGTCTTAATGGGCCTAAGCTACTCAGATTCCACCGTGGAGGCTACAGTTCCGACTGGAAACCAGGCAAAAGAAATACACATTGACAAGATCTACTCTCAGACTTTGCAGTTCTGATATAGAAGATATGAAACATTTGGCGAGTCGAGGCGTACCATCCTTGACAATTCTTAACCAGATTCCCGTCTAACAGCTATGAAATTACCCCTGCACTTGGGAACGGTGATAAGAACGTATCAAAGCAATGATGATGATGCAGTCTCATCCGACATTACCCCCGAGTCCCGAGTTCTCAACTTGTGCATCTTGAGTTAGGTGAGGGCTGTCTTTTTCTAATGGTGTTGTGGTTTCCAGTCTTTGATAAAATGACTTGAGCCAAATTGGATCCTTGTAGCATGGATGAGACTTGAGAGAACTCCTTTGAATAAACTTTGTACCGCATATATCGCATTCGTGATTCTTGCTCCCAGTGTGCAGTCTTTCGTGCCGCTTCATCGAAGATTTGCGAGAGAAGGTTTGCCCGCAAACTCCACATCTATGGTTTTTCACGCCGCTATGAACGACTAAATGCCTCTTGAGGTAACGCTTGGCGAAGAATTCCTTCTCGCAAACGTGGCATTTGTGCTTCTTGTCCGAGGCGTGAAGTTCCATATGATGTATCAAGTTACTTTTCAGAGTGAATCCTTTCCCACATAGTCTGCATTTGAACTTTTTACCGCCAGCTTCGGTATCCGAACAAGTCTCGAAGTAATCTTTTTGAGAGAACCCATCTTCAGATACGACACCATCACCATCACACTTGGTCCTAGCGTGCAATTTCTCGTGAGCCTTCAACGACGTGTTGCGTGAAAAAACCTTGTGACAGACTCCACATTTATGATTCTTAACGCCAAAGTGAACGTGAGCCAAATGAGACTGGAGGTAACGTTTGGAGACGAACTCCTTTCCGCATATTTCGCACTCGAGCTTCTCGTTGTGAACATTCATGTGACACGTCAGGCTACTCCTTTGAACGAAACCTTTCCCGCAAACGTTGCATATGAAATTTTTCAAGCCCGCGTGAATATCCATGTGCGGCTTCAGACTGGATTTATGCGCCATCATTTTGCCACATATATGACAAGTGTACTCTTTGATACCGGTATGACCACTCATATGCATCGTCACGAGAGTCATAGTAGGGAATTCTCTCCCACAAATTTCACATTCATGTCCTTTCTGTCTGAAACCGGTATGAATTTTTGTATGCCGCGTCAAGACTGATTTCTGGGAGAACACTTTTTCGCAAGTTTTGCATGGATATTCTTCAGCCTTCACAGGAAGACTTGGGACATCAGCTTCCGCGGCAATATTTTCTGGAATTTTTCCTTGGGTCTCATCGCGAGACGTTTTGCTGGCGGCATGCGTTTTCATGTGCCTCTTCAAGGATGCTTTTAGAGAAAATACTTTTCCGCATGTTTTGCATGAATGTTCTTTCGGTGAGCGAGGAAGGCTCAGTATCTGTCTCCATGTCAGTAGTTTCTTCACTTTATTTTCCATTGGGCTTGCAGGATGCTTTGGTGGTGATAAAGTACAGAGTTAGCAGGCTAGTGAGTACAGATCTTGGAAAAAATCACGGTCTCTAACCTAATTATGAAGAGCAACCAATTAAACAATGTTTTCTAAAGAAAACCTGAGTACATTTAAAAGGAATTACTATTGTGAAATACGGTATATGCAGGATTTTTAGAGAATATGCTTTTGGTAGTGACAATGCCAATTTCAACATGGCTTTTCCTTCAGGGATGTCATTTTCTCGAGAAATATTCTTTATCTCACATCTCACACACCATCTTGACTTCTTGTGTGAAACCTCTGCACTGAATATTACGTCCAGTCAATTGGAACAAGATAACCTAACCTGTACAGTTCGGGTGAATAATTCAGTTTCGACTTCTGGAACTTCAAACTCGGCCTAGGATGAAAACTACGGTAAGCTTGTCAGCTAGTCCGGTAGCCTACATCTTAGTCTTTTTCATACAAACTTCACTCCCTGAGTGGAATTGGTGGCAAACGTCACGTGCAACTTTTAATTTAATTATCTAATTATTCTACGAAAGAAACCCTTCCACCACGCGCAACTTATTGACGAAAATAACCACCGATTCCAGTCTGGCTTCACTCTTGCCTAGGCTGGATCATGTTCACAAACCGCCAGTCAGGATATTAAACAGTCTGCTACTGATAAAAATGTGCTGCAAGCAAGGCATTGTTCTATTGCGTTGGTTCTTCAATTACTAACTCTCCAAGTAGGCCTGCAAATTATTCAAAGCTCACAAAATAGCATTTTCATTTACAAATATTTCTTCAACAAAAACACTTGATTTGCCGAATTTTGAGAAAATATACACTAGATTGACTAGAACACTAGGTTAAGTCAAAATACACCAAATCTAGTGTAAAAACACTTGGAATGGTACCACTGAATATTAGATGAAATCAAATTTGCGAAATTTCACGAGGGGAGACATGATAAAACTTCGTTACTTGCACCATAACGTCGAAACATCATGCGGTACCGACTGCGACCTGCAACCGAATCGATTTGGCGCGAGCTCAACCCCCATCTTTATCGAAAGATGCTGTCAGACTGATCCTAATGTTATCAATAGTATAGCTGTCGGGGAACTAAAAGCCGCATTCTACCAGCACCGGCCGCACGACGCACACAAAATCTTCGATTTCCCAGTTCAAGTATGAGGTAACAATTAACAAACAATAACAACGAATCTAAAGAAGGCGTATATAAATTGGTGATACTAACAATGTCGGCGATGTCATCTTATTTTGTTGATGTCACCATTGAGCTATATATGTCACCCATATATCTTGAGGATGGCACCGAAGAAATCGTAATTTTGACGGTGTTACGATCAGAAATTAGACTAGCTCTCACTCCCCAAACTGCCAAGTGAAGTTTTAAAATCGTGCAATATGAAATTCTGGCAGCTACATGAATACCTTCTCAAAAGATTTGGTGTTTTAAACATAGAAGATATGAGGAAGCTAGAAGTTTATGTATCAGGTCCATTGTGGTCAATGTCCCTCAAATTTCAACGACTACTTCACCTCAGAGTCAAAAGTACAACACACGCGCGTCAACGAAGAACAACTACTATATGATCAGGACGGAATACAAGAAAACGCATTGCTCTATCAAGTATGCCGGACCCCAATTTTGGAACAGCCTCTCGTCGGCTATGCGACAGTCAATCCATTGGGTTATAATTTTCATCCGAACAAGCTATACAAGCTACACATACGATGTACAATGCGATAAGACACAATGCAATGTAACGAACGGATAGGAGGATGTCGAACGACACGCATCAGTAGCGATCCTTTACTTGAACATCCACCCTGGGCTATAGTGCCCGATGTCACAGTTCTTTTTCGATGTTGATCTTTTTGAAGCCGTGGCCCATTCTACTAGTTCTTTCCATTCCTTGTGAGTGCTTTCTTTCTTCGGGTCTTTTTTCTGGGCTTTTTCTGGGCGGGGGAAGAGGAGCCCAAATGAGCCTCCGACGGGAATCGAACTGGATCCGTCAGCATTGGGGGGCGCTTATCGTCACCACTACGCTACCTCCCCCGCTCGTCGTCGAGAATGTCCGCATTCAATTCGAAATACAAGCATTTTTTTCTAAATGGATAGTAGCCAGCCTTCAGGATTACCGGACCACGACCTAACACCGACCTCGCCTTCCGCCACATGCCCAGAGGTGGTCAAAGTAGTAGCCGTCGCCACTCAAGCAGAAGAAGAAGTAACACCGGAATTTATACTCAAGTAGAAGTAGAAGTGGGGTTTCACAAGTAAGTAAGTAGGTATTCTACGCTTATTTTTGCCTACAAAACTGAAAACTGTCAAGTAGAAGTAGAAGTAGTCTAAAATCATACCTACTTAAAAAGTAGTGTGAGTAGGCAAAATCTACTTCAAGTACTTCAAAAAGTAGAAGTACTTCGTTACTGACCACCTCTGCACATGTCACCTCATTTTGTCGCTAATGCGTCTTATATTCTCTGCATTACTTTTCACTCACTGTGCAAGCCTCTTCTTTACTTCGCCTAGTCTAAGGTGGGTATCTGATCTTAAAGGCTACTCCAAGTTGTTATAACTATGTTTTGTGATATCGAATGGTTCGCATCTATAATTTACTAATTTTTCTCACTTTTAATAGTTTCTGGTCGCATTTTCAAGTACCAGTACCAATAGACGAACACCCAATAGGGTGGTTATAGGCTATACTTTACTACTATTCGATATTACAATGAAACGTCGCTCTTGGCCGTCTGAGTCTCGAGTCATGATATGACTTGGTTCGAGTCATGCGACACATATTGACTCGAGTCGAGTCATTTACGTATTTTGAGAAAAAGACTCGAGTAAAGTCGAGTTATCAGAAAATCGTGACTTGAGTCTGACTCGAGTCATTACAACCCTGCTGCTTTGCGACACTATATACCTTGTTTATGGGTTAAGTTGAAACGATAATCAACGTATTTCATCCGGACATAACAACCCAATTATGCAGGGTTGTAACGAAGTCACAAGATTCCGAGTCACGAGTCAATCTCACTTTTCTAGTTTTGACTCGAGTCTAGTCGAGTCATTTTCAATTAACCACCGAATCAAGTCCGAATTCAAGTCCTTGTGTTGACTGTTCATTTTCTAGTAGTCTTCTTACTTAAGCCCAATTTTTACAACTCTTTTAGGTGATACTGAATGCTTCGCATTCATAATAACTTAACTTTCAACACTTTCAACAATTTCTGATCGCATTTTCTGGTACCAGCACTAATAAACTAGGACGGTCATATTTTGGAATCGGGATATGAGGACATTTTTATCAAACCATGAAAGTTAGTTTATTGAAATTGAAAACAGCTGATTTTGAAATATTTACTGAAAATCTCGTAGTGTTGACAAAAAACGGCCATGACTCCAACTCGACTCCCGAATGACCCGCTCGAACGTCCGCAATACGTATTTCGCGTCTATGACGATTTTCAGTTGACCCTCTCCATTGGCAACTGTCAGAGCTGTACAGGAGCACGAATGTCCGGAAAGGAGGACATTTAGGCGTCCTCCGAGGACATTTTCAATTTTCTGAAAAACGATGACAAATCCTCTTGAAGGAGGACGTATTGTAACCCTATAGGCCCAGATAAACGAAATGCGGAAAGTGAGATAGCTCTGCTGTTTCAAAATAGGAAATGCCAGCCCTGTCCGTAGGAGCCTCGAGTCATATGACTTGGTCCGAGTCCGAGGCATGCGCAATGACTCGAGTATAAGTCGAGTCAATACACAGATTGACTCAAGTGCAGTCGAGTCATTACAACCCTGCAATTATGATGCGGAAATGAAGCTATTCATTGGAAATTTCATGATTTGTTTTATGGACATAGTCACATGAGCTTATTTATCAGTCTGTTGAGAAATTCAAACCGCTTTTGAGTAGCACTATGTTTGTCCAAACTACATAATGCAATATTTTCAATATTATACGGTTTTCTTACAATCGCGGCACACAGCCTGGCAATCACTTATTAAGTACGTACAGGACCAGGATTTTGGATTCTAACCGGAACGGCATCCGGCAAGTTTTTTGTAGAACAACGGGATTGGATCAGTAAAATATTTTTAGTAGAATTGGATGTAGCCTAAATATGAGAACTTTAGTTAGTAGCGCGAGTAGGCAAGAGATATAGCCTACTTGAGTGCCATGAAAAAGTATAGATATAGGCCTACACTTCGTTACTGACCAAGTGACCATACATGTGGACGACAGGGGCACATGATGCTATCTTCATGATAGAAAACGGTGTCTATCCCAATAATATAAAAGCAGCCAGAGTGATCCCGATACACGAAGCTGGCGTAAGAATTATGTCACCATCTGCAGACCAACATCTGTTCTCCCATGTGTCGGGATTGTATTCGAAAAATTGCTCCTTTCCCGCCTATCTTCATACCTTGCCAAGATGTCTATAATTTCCTCTCATCAATTTGGCTTCCGCAACAAACACCAAACCTCACATGCCCCCCCCCCCCCCCCTCCCAACAGTGACTGAGAAGTAATACGGAATCCTGGAGACGCTAAATGTGGGGTCTAGAATTTTCCTTGATCTAAAAAAGCCTTCGACTGCGTGCCAAACATGATATGATGGGGTGCTGCCAGTGTTAGCGCAGTCAAGCCACTGCAAAAACTTCAACATCAGGTTCTACGTATCATGGGCAAGGCCGTGCCAAGGTTGTGCGCCTGTGCGGCTATCAAATCAATGCTCAAAAGATTCGGTTTCCCAAATATGAAAGATATAGAGAAACTATAAATTGCCAAGTCTAGGTATCAGTTCCATTGTGGTTAGATCCCCGAAACTTTCAATGAGTTCTTTACCTCGGTATCAAAAGTAGCCTACTACGCACGCGCGTCCTCGTTTTCCATCTGAACATGCGACATCATAGCATGCGACATTGGGCATGCGACACATGATCATGTGGGTTAAATTATGAGTTATGGGTTATGGATGTGTTACGGCTGACTTTAGGGCTGGCAACCTTTTTGTGCAGCGTGCCAAAATGTCAAATTATTACCAGCTTGCTTGCCAAACATTCAATTTATAAATATTTAACGTTTTAAGCACGGACCATCAATCGTTTTTCTACAACTGGCAACGGAATCCGTTACGCCAGTGATTCTGGAATTATTGGTCACGAAAGGAAAATGTTTTGGTCGCTACAGCACCCGACCTATCGCTTAGGCCTACATATTAATTTATTTTCAGTCGCTCAATGATCGATCGTCTAGCTGTGGTTGATTTGGTCGTTTCCATGTTCACTGTGTTCGGCACCATATCCAATGATTGACAGGCCAATCAGTGTTGTTACGATTAGGCTATATAGTCTGATGATGATGAAAAATGTGCCCACGCCCGTATCATGCTATCATTCAAGTCGGTTTGGTGTTACATTAATGTTGGTATGACACTAGATTTGCCTGCAGAAGTCACGGTAAAGCGATAACGATTATCGTTGCTCCAGATGTATTGGAATCGCTTGCACACCAGACGAAACTAACAGAATATCTTTTTGGGAGATACGAACACGATTAAAAACTCACGTTTTAGCTCGGGGCTCATTATTTTCCTAAGCGGGTCTCATTTGATACATGAGGGTCAAGCTGCAGCTGCTGGGCTATTAGGCGCTAGTCACTTTGGCCCCTTGACATGCAGTGGACATATCAATGTCGAACGTTTTGGCCTGCATTGAAAGGTTATTGTGTAAAGGTTTTACCGACGTTAATCATTTTGGCAACGCATACACCACACGGGAGTTGCATGGTCGCATTTTGCCCGAAACTTTATATCTAGGTCGTGTCTTCTATAGCGTAAAAATGCCCATCACTTGAATGCAGGTTCATATAATAGTGCTCCCCCTTAAGCTGCTGCACTTCCGTAGGCACAGTGAACACTCCTAGACTAACGCATCAAAACGGTTTCATACGATATTCGGTTGACATTCTTTCTTAACTGCTAATACGGTCGACTCATTTCTGTACATTTTCTACGTATTTATTTAGTGGGGTTTCCCAGTCCCACATTATAATCAAGACATCAGGTAAGATAAGTAAAATCTACCCGAAAAGACTTTATTTTATGTTGATTTACGAAATAATAATTTAGAACCGCATACGAGCTTCGCACATTTTGAAAACTTCTGTTTCCCTTTTTGGAAGACCATGATCTCAATAATGTCGTTTGCGTCATTTGGCATGTCATGAAAAATCATCTCCTGTGCCACAAAAGATACGCGTGCCAGGGGTAGCCGACTCCTGGGTTAGAGTAAGGCTTAGGGTTAGGATATATAGGGGTAATTTTAGAGTTATTTCTCGGGTTAGGGTTAGTTTTGGGGTTACATATTCTCTGCTTTACTTTTCATTCAGTGTGCATGCCTCTTCTTCACTTAGCCTAGTCCAAGATCTGTCATGGTCGAGTATAAAGATCAACGCTCTATCAGTTATGCCGCATCTGATGTATGGAACAGTATAGGCTATCTCGCCGGCTATCCGTCAGTCGTCGAGCATGTCCATTAGGGCTGTTCAAAAATAACTTTTTTTCCTGAATCTTGCTGGTTACTTGATTAAATCGTTAGGTTGCCTTAAAAAACGACGCACACCAAATTTGAATTCATTCCGACAAATATTCGCGGTTTACGTAGAGTTTGAATATTTTGGATTTGCCCATAAACGCAAAAAAAAAATTTTTTCAAATTTTTCTGCCAACCCCATGAAATTGTTGGGCTGTCTTCAAAAACTATGCAAAACAAATTTGACTCAATTCCAAGCCGTAGAAGCGGAGTTATTCCAGTTTTTCGGTGATAATTCTTGGATTATCCACCAATCAAGGATAATCCCAGAATTATCGAATAAAAACTGAAATAACTCCGCTTCTACGGCTTGGAATTGAGTCAAATTTGTTTTGCATAGTTTTTGAAGACAGCCCAACAATTTCATGGGGTTGGCAGAAAAATTTGAAAAAAAATTTTTTTTGCGTTTTTGGGCAAATCCAAAATTTTCAAACTCTACGTAACCCGCGAATATTTGTCGGAATGAATTCAAATTTGGTATGCGTCGTTTTTTAAGGCAACCTAACGATTTAATCAAGTAACCAGCAAGATTCAGGAAAAAAGTTATTTTTGAACAGCCCTAATGTCCATGTCCACATTCAAGTCAAAATACAAGCAATTCCTACCGAATGAATACTAGATGGCCGTCTACTATACCGGAGTCGGACTCGAGTCGAGTCATGACTCATCGAGTCATTAAAACCCTGCCAAGTCGTTTCGATACCCACATCTCTTTTCGTTGTAGCCTAACGCAGGTGTTCTGAAATGATGAAATTTCAATAATAAACTGAGATTAACTGGACTGAAGAAGGATTATTTTAAAATTAAAATTGACGGATATAGCTTGGATTATGATTCCGTCTTATAGAACCGGATATAGCGTAGGGTTACCATATTTTTGTGAGGCAAATTCCGAACACTCTTTAGCGCCCAATAGCGGATCATAAAATGAGGTAGGACACATTGTGTGTCGACATGACATCACACTAGCAAAGCTTTGCCGAGACGGACTTTCAGCATTCCCGTGGCCACTTACTGTCCACGGATAATTTCGTGGCCGGCCACAGATATTCCGTGGCCGGCCATGACAACATAGTGTCCTATATGGTGTCGACACAAGCAAATCTCACGGTTCAATGAAATTGTATCACGTCACAATTTCCATTTGGCTACAGGCAATTTGACGGTTATCTTTGACCGGTTTGCCGAGCAATAAATTTGATGAATCGGGTATCAATCGAAAGCTGACTCTGCACTGATTACGAAAATATAAATTTTATTCCAGTCATGGCCCTGGAACCCCCACAATCAGCCCCAAATTATTAATTGTTGAGTAGATTGACCGTGTGTCGCAACAATGCTGTCTAGCGAAACGAGAGAGAAACTCAAGAGCAAGGATGCGGCCGAGCGGCGAGAGTGGGATCAGCTGACGTCGCGGCAATAGCTATGTGCATGTGCAATCGCGTCGCAGAGAAGCGCTGCGCTGTTGATACGTTTTCTATTTGCTTCGGTAAAACCGAGCACGCCTTATCAGCCTTTCCTTGACTTTTAAGGGTAGAAATGGGTCCACAGAATGTATTAGGGCCCTACCAATTTTCGCGCATTATCCTTCAACTGATAGAGATATTTAGGCTACGTCTAAATTGTCTACATTGGATATGTCACATTATTATGATATCGATTGCCTTAGCCCGCTAGTTGCGTAGGGCTCCAGAGACGCGTGGCGCTGTTGATACTTTCTATAGGCGCTTCGCTAAAAGCGAGCACACATTACCAGCCTTTCCTTGATTTGTAAAGGTAGAACTGGGTCCACAGAATGTATTTGGTCCCTACCAATTTTCGCGCAATATCCTTCAGCTGATAGAGATATGTAGGCTACGCCTAAGTAGTCTACATTGGATATGTCACATTATTATGATATCGATTGCCTTAGCCCGCTAGTTGCGTAGGGCTCCAGAGACGCGTGGCGCTGTTGATACGTTCTATAGGCGCTTCGCTAAAAGCGAGCACACATTACCAGCCTTTCCTTGATTTATAAAGGTAGAACTGGGTCCACAGAATGTATTTGGTCCCTACCAATTTTCGCGCAATATCCTTCAGCTGATAGAGATATGTAGGCTACGCCTAAGTAGTCTATACATTGGATATGTCACATTATTATGATATCGATTGCCTTAGCCCGCTAGTTGCGTAGGGCTCCAGAGACGCGTGGCGCTGTTGATACTTTCTATAGGCGCTTCGCTAAAAGCGAGCACACATTACCAGCCTTTCCTTGATTTGTAAAGGTAGAACTGGGTCCACAGAATGTATTTGGGACCTACGAATTTTCCTGCAATATCCTTCAACTTATAGAGATCCTTCCGTCTAAGTATAGCTAGGTTAGTTATCTATAATTGCACAATTGCACATAGCCATTGCCGCGACGTCAGCTGATCCCACTCTCGCCGCTCGGCCGCATCCTTGCTCTTGAGTTTCTCTCTCGTTCCGCCAGACAGCATTGTTGCGTCACACTGCCAATCTACTCAACAATGAATAATTTGGGGCTGATTGTGGGGGTTCCAGGGCCATGAGTGGAATAAAATTTATATTTTCGTAATCAGTGCAGAATTAGCTTTCGATTGATACCCGATCCATCAAATTTATTGCTCGGCAAGCCGGTCAAAAATAACCGTTAAATTGCCTGTAGCCAAATGGAAATTGTGACGTGATACAATTTCATTGAGCCGTGAGATTTGCTTGTATCGACACCATATAGGACACTATGGTGACAAGTGCAATTCTGTGGCCAGCCATGATGATTTTCATGGCCGGCCATGAAATTTCAGTATGGACGGCCATGAAATTTCCATGGCCGGCCATGTCAAACTCATTCTCATGGCCGGCCATGACTAAATTTCATGGCCGGCTGCAATATATCAAGTAAGTATCGATGATAAGTACTGGTATATGTGGCCCAATCGTGGTCAAATGCATGATCAATTATGTTCTATTATGGACGTACAGTAAATAGAACTAGGTGAGAGCGAGAGTTTAGCTCAGTTTATACTCATTTTCACCCAAAATACCAGAAGAATAGCGATACAATGAAACGATAGGAAGAAGATGAAACGATCTGAAATAGTCTCTATATATCAATCAAAAACACAAATAATGATATAAAGAATGCATTAAAAAGGGGTATATCCGCTAAATGAAACAGGAAATAATGGTATAGAAAGCTAGAAGCGATGAAGACATTATCAAAACTGGTAACTGGTAAGTGTTGATTTGTATCTTTTTTTATAGAAATAGACCTAAATATTCGGCCGACACTCGTCACAGCTAATCGTATGCAACTGCATAGAATTGAAAAAAAAACAATGTATACCTAATGATATATATACAATGATTGGAAACTCCAGTGAGCTCTGCGTTTTAGCGCGTCGCGAGTCATGCTTCACCAGGGGTATGAAATCGATGTAAACAAACGGTTCGCCAGCAATCTTTCTGCAGCAACTGGCGTTAAAACATCATCATCATTCATCGTCATTGGTTTATTAGCAATATATATCAGTTCAATACACCGCAAAAATGCGATACAATGAGAAGATAGGAAGGTGTCAAAGCGACTATGGAATCAGTCACCCACCTTGGCCCATAGGCGATGTAAAGAGGAGGCATTCACACTGAATCAAAAGTAGATAAGATAGTATAGAGCAGGGGTTCTCAACCCGCGGGCCGCATGCGGCCCGCAGACGATTATTTTGCGGCCCGCGACATCTTTCAATAGGAACGGGATTACTACTGGCACATTATTGTTATGGAAGACCGATGTGTCACATTTGTCGAAGTACAGTTGTTGCAACGAAGCGTAGAAACTTAAAATGACACCACGATAGTTTCTTCTGGAGTTGTACAATGTACAATGTACATATTGCCTGATCTGAGAGAAACCGTTGCGAGCTAGGTTTCAAGCCCATCAATCCATATTTCGAGGCATTGTTAAAATTGCCGAATACGTTACAGACGCATTGTTCAAAATTGCATGGAATATCGCTGAACCCAAGAATCTGTTAGAGGGTGTGACTTCAATAAAACTTTAACGTACTGTGCGAATATTCGCTGTTTCCGGAACTTTGCAGCACGTCCAACAACACCTGACAAATTTCGAAGCAAAAGTTGTCTGATTCAACATTCCCCAGAATAATAACAGCAAAGTCAGTCCATCTTTTATCGCATGTTCTGAAACACGTTGCCACGTATACTTTAGCCTAGCCTTGGACGAATCCACCGACTGCACACACGTGGCATAGCTAATCATCCAGCTGCGTTTTATCAGACTGGACATATTTCCAGAGGAAATTCTGACGGGGCAAACGTGGGGAGGGGACCAGTGAAAAAACATCAACTTTACAAAGTTGGCTTCTGTAACTATTGGTGTAGGGCTCCAGCCATGGAAGGAAAGGAAAAGAGTTGATTGGTTTGCTCAGAAGTGATATTGGCCTCTGTAACGAAACAGTAGCCGTAATTTTATACTTGCTCGCTCACGCATTGAAACAGAGAGTTCGGTTCTCTTGTGGAAGGGTTTGAAGCAGGGATATCTAGAACTAGGAGTAGCCTACTAGCAGTTCTAGATATCCCTGGATTGCATGTGCAGATACCGACTTGGCAACGTATGCAATGCACGCTCAATGAAGGGATTTACTTGCGCCACTGGAAGCAGGGCTGTGGAGTCGGTAAATTTTACCACCGACTCCGGCTCCGACTCCGACTCCACACATTTTCAATATACCGACTCCGACTCCGACTCCGACTCCTGAGTCTTTAAACGTACCGACTCCGACTCCGACTCCGACTCCTGGGTCTTTAAACGTACCGACTCCGACTCCCGACTCCGACTCCGACTCCAGCATTATTACCAATTTACCTCGAAAATTATATGCCACATTGTCGGTTGAATGACTATCATACAACCATTAAACATATGCAAACATATGATTAACTGTGGCATGCTGAATTGTTTCATTGTGGCACAGCTCGAATTATCCATGAAATAAAGATTTGCTAAATATCCTTCCTTATTCAAGTTTTTATAACATGGACTCTCTAATATCCTGAAATGTATGAATCATTCAAATATGGCAGATATCCAATCCTGTATAATAAAAATATAGATAAAAAATCCAAGTGTAGGTCTTGTGTATGACTCAGCAACTGATAAAGAAATTGAACTTACTAATTTTGTCATTACACACTATCCTGATTACAAGCGCAAACACTCTTACTACTAGTAATAGACATTGGTCATAAATGGAATTTAGTTAAGTAGTCAAAGACCATAGCCTATGTCTAGTCTGCATGTACTTAATCAAGTATTCAAGGATTGGGACTTGCAGTCTTTCTTAATCATTTGTTCGACCCAAACAGCTAAGCTACACTACAAATATTTTTAATTTTGTCAAATGGGAAGCATCGTTTGGTCATATTTACATATTTTTACAATTTTACAAAACCAGCCGATGGCCTGGTCGAATTTTTTTGCAAGATAACGACTGAATTAGGCTATAGCAATATCAATAAATATGTCGCTAACATACATTGGGGGTCGCATCTGTATACCACTGGGCTCATTTAGCAAGGACAGGATTATTCGAAGTTTAGACATAGCAAAATCGACGGTATCAGTGAACATGCCTCTATCATTTTTGGCAAATGTTTTGTCGACGATCTCGCTGCGAGTGCACAAGCGAAGCCGTATCTCCTAATTGCGAATATAGTTAGACTCAATTCTGTGAAGAATATGTATTTATAATTTTCAAAAGGGGGCTAAAATACTGAATGCAAGAAATCTAGTGACAATGAATCATGCGAAGTTCCGAGAAAAATTTCAAGTCAAATAAATCTGCTATGAAATATTCTACTTCATGGTCATATACGAAGATCTCGGATAAATGTGGCTGACCCCTGGATACGTCAATGCCTCAGAACTGTTGTTTTAGTCATCATCAAATTTCTCGGTCATGCTAACCAAATTTTCGTTGGCCTTGCAATTGTACCTGATGTCATAAATAATTTCGAGAATTACCTCGCAGGCCACACCTACCCTTCTCGTGGGTTCCCTACTATTACCGAGAATGCTATTACCGAGATGGACATTACCGAGAATGCTATTACCGAGAATGGACATTACCGAGAACGGACAATACCGAGAATGGACATTACCGAGAATGGACAATACCGAGAATGGACAATACCGAGAATGGACAATACCGAGAATGGACATTACCGAGAATGGACAATACCGAGAATGGACATTACCGAGAATGACATTGCCGAGAATGCTATTACCGAGAATGAACATTACCGAGAATGCTATTACCGAGAATGGACATTACCGAGAACGGACATTACCGAGAATGGACAATACCGAGAATGGACATTACCGAGAATGACATTACCGAGAATGCTATTACCGAGAATGGACATTACCGAGAATGCTATTACCGAGAATGGACATTACCGAGAACGGACATTACCGAGAATGGATATTACCGAGAATGGACAATACCGAGAATGGACATTAGCGAGAATGCTATTACCGAGAATGGACATTACCGAGAACGGACATTACCGAGAATGGACATTACCGGATATCCGACAGTCGTCGACCATGTACGCATCCAAGTCGAAATACTAGCAATTTCTACTAAATGAATACTATAGTCTGCCCACAAGATGACCGGGGGACCACGACCTGACCTATCGATCTCGCCTGCCGTGAATGCCACCCCATTTGTGTCGCTTGCTTTTCTATACTATCTTTTCTTTTACTTTTCATTCATTTCTGATTTCCAAGACTACGCCAAGTCCTTTTGACACCTGCCTATCTTTTCATTGTATCGCAATTTTTGTGGTGTATTGAACTGATAAAAATTGCTAATAAACCAATGATGATGATGATGATTATACCTGGGCACTGTGGGACGCTGTGTGTGCAACGCGGTACATACGAGTTGTGGCATAGAACTCGGGCCTTGTTGCACGGCCTAGTCTAGAGACGGACGATAACACTGGCCCAAAAAAATTTCATCACCGTAGCCTCAGTCGGATTAAACGGATTAAACGGATTAAATAAAATCTCTCGAAAATTCGGGAGTGAATTCGTAATTGCAATTTGCATGTCTACGGCTGCCAACACAAATGCCGCACAAATTCCCTTCTACAGCCGCATGCGGCCGTACGGGCCGCCCACCCCTGATCTAATAGTATACATGAGGTATATCTTACGCCAATTTTGAATCCGCATTACCGTTGTTTAGGCTTTTACATTGCTGACAAACTTCCCCAACCTTGTTTGAAAATAACAAAAAAAAACATTGAAAAGGACATCAATTCATTTCAAGGTAGGTTGCACTAAGACTAATCCTGATGCTGGTAGTGACTACAGAGAGCACGGCGTCGTTCCGTCCTGCAATGCTAAATTTAATCAGTTTTGGAAATGAATTAAATTGTGTTGATTTACAGCCAAATTGAGGGCGAAACCGGGCAACCTATATCGCATCTAAATCTGTCTTAGGCAGTGCAGTTCGCCAGCTATCAACAACAGCTACCTAGCGCATAGAGATTTAGGCTACCGTCAAAGCTATAAAGTAATGAATGACTTGCACGTAAGAATTTCTCTAAATCTTCAAAGAATATGGAAAATTTGCTCAAATGAAGTTGAAGTCAGCCTATACTCCGTTGAGCGCGACTGCTGGAGTTTGAGTATGGCAAGCTTTCTAGAATACGAATTAAGTTTAATCTTCAATAATCGTCTCTTTAGAATGGTTGTGAAACACCTGTTTAGTCACAATATATACAGACATTGACAAAAATTTCTCGCCCCCCCTGAAAGCCCCTGCGCCCCTCAAGGGGGGCGCGCCCCCCAGGTTGAGAACCCCTGGCCTAGACTAAGGTGGGCGTCGGATCTCTAAGACTTCGTCACCTTCTTATCTTTTCATTGTATCGCAGTTTTGTGGTGTTTTGAATTGATGAAAATAATATTAAACCGATACTGATATGCATCATCTAGACCGGTGGTTCTCAACCGGGATTCCGCGACGCATTTTCAGGGGGTACGCGAAACCTCTAAATTTGCAAAATGATTTATAACCTAATATCAGGGAAATCGTGAGGCAGTTTCGCTTCATAAGTGCAAAAGCTTCAGGACTCACATCAACAGAACGGGGTTTGATATGAAATATACCGTACTGTGCAAACTCCTTTTAATTGCCAATAGCTCACTGATACTAACATTGCTGCTGAGAGATGTTATGTTGGGGTTTGTGCGAAGAAAAGTTAGAGTACTAAAAGATCAGTCATGGTGACTTTGGAATGTTTGCGCAAAATTGGGATTTGAAGTTCTTTGTACCCGCAAAATTGGAAACAATACTTTGGGATAGAAATTGCAGACTTTAAATTCCTAATCCATCCCTGCAAAGTTATTGAGACCTCGCCACGAAATATATTTTCTTCTGTGATACACAATATACATAACCACTATTCTAGATTCTCGAAAATCACTTTCTCAATATTGGGGCCATATGTTGCGAATATATCCAAAGATATCGTCGGAAGCTTTTACGCGTTAATAGTATATTTTCGACCACCTATCTTTGAGGAAACATATTTTAGGCAGTCGTTCATATCAAATCACAGGCGTGGATTTTCAAGCCACGGCCACGTATTTCAAGAAATGCAGCTACAGAATTCGTTTTGAAGTATTAAAAGTCCACCGAATTACGATATATATCATGGTGATATTTCAGGAAAATACAGTTTTTCCGGTTTAGCACTCTACAGTTAATGTGTGCACAAGACTGATGACGGTTGCATGATAATTGAGTTAAATTTGACTTTACCTTGAGTCCATAAGCACGAAGTTTCAGCCTATAATGCTAGTGCCCGGCGTTTATCTTGATCTCCCAACGTCATACCATAAACACTCCTCGTAAGTGCACTTGGTGCCATTTCACATATTAAATCGCTTCATTTTCAACGTGTTCTCGTAACGCGTGTAGCAAAACAAATCTAGGTCATTGCGACACTGTCTGTCTAGCTAACAATGATGGAAATTTCGAAGGTTTCGTAAAAACGGGTGTAAAAGTCGAAAATTGCGATTTTTCAAACGACTATTCTGAGCCCGATCGGTTCGCTTAGTCTGTACAGCATAAGGGGAGATCGCTTATCGCGTCGGCACCCGCGGGTGGTCTCTGGGACATGAGGTCGCCGAGTATTAGTGCGCCAAAGTGTATTGTCGTTGGTGTCCATTCTCGGTAATGGTCATTCTCGGTAATAGCATTCCTGGTAATGTCCATTCTCGGTAATGGTCATTCTCGGTAATAGCATTCTCGGTAATGTCCATTCTCGGTAGTGGTCATTCTCGGTAATGGTATTCTCGGTAATAGACATTCTCGGTAATAGCTTTCTCGGTAATAGCCATTCTCGGTAATAAACATTCTCGGTAATAGCATTCTCGGTAATAGTATTCTCGGTAATAGACATTCTCGGTAATAGTAATCTCGATAATAGCTATTCTCGGTAATAGCCATTCTCGGTAATAGTATTCTCTGAATTGTCCATTCTCGGTGATGTCCATTCTCGGTATTGTCCATTTTCGGTAATGTCCATTCTCGGTATTGTCCATTCTCGGTATTGTCCATTCTCGGTATTGTCCATTCTCGGTAATGTCCATTCTCGGTATTGTCCTTCTCGGTAATAGCATTCTCGGTAATAGCATTCTCGGTATTGTCCGGATACGCTTCTCGTGTGCCAAATTTGGCCTGCGTGCCACAGGCTGGCCGCACCTGATCTGTATGGTTAATAATAACAGTGATTGGTGGTACATAAAAATTATATTGAAAATTCTTTGAAAGCAAATGTTTTCATGATAGAGAAGTTGGAGTCGGAGTCGGAGTCGAAATCATAGTCATTCTCACAAACTCCGACTCCGACTCCAGTCAGTATTTTCCCACCGACTCCGACTCCGACTCCGACTCCAGCTATTACAGTTTTCACGACTCCGACTCCGACTCCGACTCCATCAAGCGAAAATTACCCCGACTCCGACTCCGACTCCGAATCCACAACCCTGACTGGAAGTTAGATATTCTCACAAAAAAACAGTAACTGCAATGCTTGATAATGCATAAAAATGTACTAAATGCCCGTATAAGACTGGTAAATGGGCTATAGTGTCCTCTAAATTGAACAGTAGCCCAAAAATACACGGTGATAATGTTCTGCGGCCCGCGGCCTCTTCCGCTGTTAAAATGCGGCCCGTTATACGAGGGAAGTTGAGAACCCCTGGTATAGAGGATGAACTAGTATTTCTTTGGTAGTAATTGCTTGTATTTCGACTTTAATGTGGACATGCTCGTCGACTGGGAACGCTTGGGAATGTTATGAAAACATATTTAAAAATAAGTATTTTGCGATGATCATGGGTAGAAAGTATTTACCACTGTCCATTTCATAGTAATTTACGTGATAGATACATCATTTTGCCTAGCTACAATATGACCACCCCGGCCAGTTTTTCGAGCTTAACAGTAATAGTTGACTTGGAAGATGCTATCGGGAACGAAATAGGGACAGTAATAGACGGAAGCAGGTTATTATGCAATTTAAGACACGTGCATTCAGTCATTCAGCCACACTAAACAATTTTCAGACTCACACAGCATCATATATTTGAAGAAAATATCCCATCAACTTCAATTGAGGTGATCATGGACGAAGCAATGTAATTCTATCCTAGAAGAAACGAAGTTTACAAATTTATTTACATTTTTCCTTGCAGTTCAGTGCCGAATCAAATGATTGGGAAGGCCACTACGAGTTCAGAGAATTATGAATGTAAGTAAAACACCAATTAAGGTAGTAATTGTTACTTGGTTGAAATCAACTACTTCTAGGGCAGTTTCATAAATATAAGAAATCCAGAGCTTTTGGAGCACTATTTGTGTGCTATGCATACAGAGTAGGAGCTAAAAACAAGACCACATAGTCGGTCAAGCCGTTGTTCTTCCTTACATGATACACACATGCCAATATTTGAACTGATTTAGGGTTTTCATCTTACAAAGTGTCCATCCGTAAGCCTGAATTTACTGAATAGTTTCAGATGCTTAAATCAAAAGTGCTTGGAGCAGTAGCACCAACGGTCAAGAACTACCAGCAAATTTATTTGAGTATTTGAAGAATACAATTAACAAGGCCAGTAGTGGAAGTCAGTTGATGCAGATGTTCAGCTGTGATGGTATAACACTTCCAGAACATTTCCCAAATCTGCGAAGAATATTTCTTCTCCAAAGTGTACGAAGGGTGTTCGACATAGCGTCATCGATATTTCAAAAAAGAAAATCCGGTAAGAAGGAAGTGGAGTGTGAGCTGACCGAGGATGAAAAGTATATAATACAGTATATTGCCGGGTATATAGGCCTACTACAGAAGATGAAAAAACGTTGCCGAGATGCAGACGAGTTTGACTTGATATGTCAATTGATTGACTCCGAGCCCAATAACAACGTGTCGCCGAATTCATTAATATCCGTACTCCAGAAGAAGGATTTTGGCCAGTTGACAGTACCTGTCCAGGGACTACTAAATGCACTGATGGTCATTGAGACAAAATTTAGATCAGGTTATCAACACCATAATATTATTGAAAATTTAATGCAGGATATAGATCTGACAACATTCACCATAGCAATTCAAAACTCCATAACAAATCAGTTACTGGAAAAAATCTTCCGTTACTACATCAGAATTCGTTGCTACCAGAAAGCAAGAGTTATAAACTCAGAACTTCAAAATAACAAGGACCAAAACATTAGTCAACGCAAGGCACTGAAGTCTATTTGTAACAAAAAGTGATTTGTACTAATGCGGATAAATTTTCCTCTTCAATTAATGAGAACTCTCCTATCATTATTAAATGAAGGACTACGCCTCGTAACGTGAATGCAGTGGATCAATCTTCTTTTCCAGTCTCCGTAAACCATTCTATTATGATTTGACGAATAACTGTGCCATTTTGCTTATATGCAGTTGTTCCATTTCCGCAAACTGATCTATTAGGATTTCCCGAATAACTGTGCTATTTTTATTATTAAATGCAATGGATCAATTTCCGTAAACTGTTTTAAATAGTATTATTAGGATTCAAGATTTGCTTCCAAAACTACATTCATTGCAGTGAAAAACTGTGGCACCGATTCCGAAAATATAAATTAAAATACTGATCAGGCACTGATCCACCTAGAATCTGTCCTCTAAGTCCGAAATATCGGCATTGTTTAGAACAATCGGGTAACCGCAACACAATGACCATAACAATGACCCGTTGCCACTCTCCGACTGTTCGAACAATACCGATATTTCAGACTTGGAGGGTGGATTCTAGGTGGATCAGTGCCTGATAATTATTTCACTTTATATTTTCGGATTCAGTGCAACAGTAGCTTTCGATCAAGACCAGATTCAATAATTTCTGCGCTCGGGAAGATAGCTTTTAGATTGCCAGAAATCCTACAGTCGCTTACGCAAAACAATTCTCCACTCCAGCCCCGGCGAAGCGGAACGAAGCTGCAAAATCGGTCGTTGCCGTTCCATGTTTAAGTACAGATAACTAACCTACGGATAGATACCCAACACCCGTCGTCACGCTTGCTTGCTCGGAGGAAAATACCGCTCAGCAATCTGAACGCAACGTAATTGCCAAACCCATAGCTGACGACCCGAGCGCTCAAATTGAATAAAGTTGATCTTATTTGAACGCTACTGTCGCACTGATTCCGAAAATATACATTAAAATCCGATTGGGGCAATAGAACCACCTCTAAATACACCTCAAAGTCTGAAAATTGGCATTGTTCGGAACAATCGAAGACACGCAAGGGTCATCATTGTTATGGTCATTGTGGTGCGTCGATGTGATTGTCTGGAACAATGCCGATTTTCAGACTTTGAACGCTATTTCGGGCTGGCTCTTTTGCCTTGATGAAAGTTTAATGTATATTTTCGGAATCAGTGCGACAGTAGCTTTCTAATAAGATCAACTATATTTAATTTGAGCGCTCGGGTCGTCAGCTATGGGATTGGCAATTACGTTGCGTTCAGATTGCTGAGCGGTATTTTCCTCCGAGCAAGCAAGCGTGACGACGGGTGTTGGGTATCTATCAGAGATGAGCGGATTTGAAATTTCGATGTCCTAATCCAATCCAAATCCGAACCTTCCAATCCAAATCCAAATCCTTATCCATAACTTTTTCATATTCAAGTCCATGTCCAATCCTAATCCGATTCCAACTGGAAATTCGGAAAAATACTAATTTATGCAATGGAGGGATTCGAAAATTTTCTTTCACAATCAACGATTCACTTGATTCAAGATAACTTAGTAACCATAAGTACATTAATAACTGATCTGAATAAAGTTTGTCGCCATTCGCCACACGACATTTCAATCTCCCAGAAAATCGGTAAATCCAATCCAAATCCTAATCTGTTCTGAAAAAAATGTCTAATCCAAATCCAATCCAAATCCGACAAAATTTCACAAATCCTGTTTTTTCAAAACCTAATCCTAATCCATGCTCATCTCTGGTATCTATCCGTAGGTTAGTTATCTATAGTACAATTATAGAAATTAAACATGGAACGGCAACGACCGATTTTGCAGCTTTGTTCCGCTTCGCAGAGGCTGGAGAAGAGAATTGTTTTGCGTAGGCGACTTTAGGATTTCTGGCAATCCAAAAGCTATCTTCCCGAGCACGGAAATTATTGAATATGGTCTTGATCGAAAGCCACTGCTGCACCGATTCCGAAAATATAAAGTAAAATAATAATCAGGCACTGATCCACCTAGAATCCGCCCTCCAAGTCGAAATATCGGCATTGTTCGAACAATCGGGGAGTCGCAACGGGTCATTGTTATGGTAATTGTGTTGCGGTTACCCGATTGTTCTGAACAATGCCGATATTTCAGACTTGGAGGAAAGATTCTAGGTGGATCAGTGCCTGATCATTATTTAAATTTATATTTTCGGAATCAGTGCAACAGTAGCTTTCGATCAAGACCAGATTAAATAATTTCTGCGCTCGGGAAGCTAGCTTTTGGATTGCCAGAAATCCTACAGTCACTTACGCAAAACAATTCTCCTCTCCAGCCTCCGCGAAGCGGAACGAAGCTGCAAAATCGTCGTTGCCGTTCCATGTTTAATTTCTATAGTACAATTATAGAAATTAAACATGGAACGGCAACGACCGATTTTGCAGCTTCGTTCCGCTTCGCCGAGGCTGGAGTGTTTTGCGTAAGCGACTGTAGGATTTCTGACAATCTAAAAGCTATCTTCCCCAGCGCAGAAATTATTGAATCTGGTCTTGATCGAAAGCTACTGTTGAACCGATTCCGAAAATATAAATTAAAATAATGATCAGGCACTGATCCACTTAGAATCCACCCTCCTATCTGAAATATCGGCATTGTTCGAACAATCGGAGAGTCGCAACGGGTCATTGTTATGGCCATTGTGTTGCGGTTACGCGATTGTTCTGAACAATGCCAATATTTCAGACTTGGAGGACAGATTCTAGGTGGATCAGTGCCTGATCGATATTTTAATTTAGATTTTCGGAATCGGTGCAACAGTAGCTTTCGATCAAGACCAGATTCAGTAATTTCCGCGCTCGAGAAGATAGCTTTCTGGTTGCCAGAAATCCTACAGTCGCTTACGCAAAACAATTCTCCACTCCAGCCTCAGCGGAGCGGAACGAAGCTGCAAAATCGGTCGTTGCCGTTCCATATTCAATTTCTATAGTACAATCATAGTGTCCTATATGGTGTCGACACAAGCAAATCGCACGGTTCAATGAAATTGTATCACGTCACAGTTTCCACTTGGCTACAGGCAATTTGACGGTGATTTTTGACCGACTTGCCGAGCATTAAATTTGATGAATGGGTATCAATCGAAAGCTGACGCTGTACTGCTTGCGAAAATATAAATTTTATTCCACTCATGGCCCTCGAACCCCCACAATCTGCCCCAAATTATTCATTGTCGAGTAGATTGGCAGTGTGACGCAACAATGATGTCTGGCGCAACGAGAGACTAGCTCAAGAGCAAGGATGCGGCCGAGCGGCGAGAGTGGGATCAGCTGACGCCGCGGCAATAGCAATGTGCAGCCGCGCCACAGAGAAACGCTGCGCTGTTGATACATTTTCTATGCGTTTCGGTACAAGCGAGCACACACCAGCCTTTCCTTGACTTGTAAGGTTAGAACTGGGTCCACGGAATGTATTAGGGTCCTACCAATTTTCGCGCAATATCCTTCAGCTGATAGAGATATGTAGGCTACGCCTAAGTAGTCTACATTGGATATGTCAGATTATTATGATATCGATTGCCTTAGCCCGCTTGTTGCGTAGGACTCCAGAGATGCGTGGCGCTGTTGATACTTTTTCTATGCGCTTCGCTAAAAGCGAGCACACACCAGCCTTTCCTTGACTTGTAAGGGTAGAACTGGGTCCACAGAATGTATTTGGTCCCTACCAATTTTCGCGCAATCCTTCAGCTGTTAGAGATATTTCTAGTAAGGAAATATACTTTCAAGTAATAAGATTCACTCAAGACAGCAAATTTAGATAATGTAAAAATATCATATTGTAGTAATACAACTACAGTGTTGAGTTTTCACTCTAGTCCCCATAAGCACCACGTCGGTGACCTTGCCAAATTCCGAGAAGGCGAAAAAGTGCAAACTCTGTTGGGCCGAATGGACAATTGACATTCAGTTATTCACAGATGCAAAAAAAAAACTGCAAATCCGTTTTACGTAAGTTACATTAGGAATATATATACAGGCTACAGAATGAAAGTAATTCAAATATCTGTGATAGCACTGTATTACTTTTGACGCAAAAGGTCCCCGGCATTCAAAAAAACTGTTTGGTGATTGAAAAATGCTAAACCAAATTCTAACGTCAACGTTTATAGTGATATCAGATATATTCCAGTGAAAAACAGAGGTATGAATTTGATGGTAACATTTTGGAATCATTTGGCAGGTATGGCCCGCAAGCTTTCTAGTAACGGATTGAATCCGGACAGCGATACCAGTTTAATTCGACACTCCATCTGTTAAACTTTATTCAACAATCAACATTTTACCTGCTGCATTCGCGGACCAAGTCCTACCCATACAGATCAAATAAAAGCTTAATTGTAATGTATGCTCATGCTCAATGCTCCTTGCTCACACTTAACCATAAAAGCGACTATAGAAAGTATCTACACCCGCCATCAACAGCGCGACGTGTCTCTGGAGCCCTACGCAACAAGCGGGCTAAGGCAATCGATATCATAATAATCTGACATATCCAATGTAGACTACTTAGACGTAGCCTACATATCTCTATCAGCTGACGGATATTGCGCGAAAATTGGTAGGGCCCTAATACATTCTGTGGACCCAGTTCTACCCTTACAAGTCAAGGAAAGGCTGGTGTGTGCTCGCTTTTAGCGAAGCGCATAGAAAAGGTATCAACAGCGCCACGCATCTCTGGAGCCCTACCCAACAAGCGGGCTAAGGCAATCGATATCATAATAATCTGACATATCCAATGTAGACTACTTAGACGTAGCCTACATATTTCTATCAGCTGAAGGATATTGCGCGAAAATTGGTAGGGCCCTAATACATTCTGTGGACCCAGTTCTACCCTTACAAGTCATGGAAAGGCCGGTGTGTGCTCGCTTGTACCGAAACGCATAGAAAAAGTATCAACAGCGCAGCGTTTCTCTGTGGCGCGGTTGCACATTGCTATTGCCGCGACGTCAGCTGATCCCACTCTCGCCGCTCGGCCGCATCCTTGCTCTTGAGCTAGTCTCTCGTTTTGCCAGAGAGCATTGTTGGGTCACACTGCCAATCTACTCTACAATGAATAATTTGGGGCTGATTGTGGGGGTTCCGGGGCCGCGAGCGGAATAAAATTTATATTTTCGTAATCAGTGCAGAGTCAGCTTTCGATTGATACCCGATTCATCAAATTTAATGCTCGGCAAGCCGGTCAAAAATCACCGTCAAATTGCCTGTAGCCAAATGGAAACTGTGACGTGATACAATTTCATTGAACCGTGCGATTTGCTTGTGTCGACACCATATAGGACACTATGGTACAATCGTACATCTCGAAAGCTCACTTCGGGGACTTTCCCCTCGAGAAAACGAGCGCAAGCATCGACGCCCTGTTTTTTACATTCGACGTGGCTTGTATCGTAGACTGTGCGAAATTTTCTCTGATGTCAGTCAATCAGATACAGATTTTAGATGAGGACTTACGATTCCTAGACTAGACAAGCATCGCTCATATCGTATTTTGCTTGATCGATTAGTTTTGCATTGCATATGGGTGATCGGGCAGCCGCCCTAAATTCACGTGGTGTGGTGTGGTGCGATATGCCAGTAAACATTCGGGCGCTTCTTCGATATACGCCCCAGATCGAAACAGTGTTTCACATGTCACCAGCAATTGTTTTTTATACACGTCAAAAGAAATAGTTTTTGCCTGTGGAGGGACGGATATTAGGGTGGATGTTGGTTAGGGTCCTATATGGAATCTCGGTTTATTTTTTGAAATAAATCCTGCGTGATGAGAGCTTTTTTGTATAAAATAATTGAAGCAAATAAACAGAAAATCCTATGTGATGTTGCCACCGATTCCATTCCGGGTTAGGGTCAAAGTTGGGGTCAGGGTATCCCAAGGTTAGGTTTTGGGGAGGGGGTATTAATGTACGAGAAAAGGATATTAGGGTTGGGGTCAGGGGAGGTTATTCCAAGATTAGTGTTGGGGAAGGGGGATATAAGGGTTAGAGGTGGGTTAGGGTCAAAGTTGGGGTTAGGGTATCCCAAGATTAGGGTTAGAGGATATTATGGTCGGAAGAGTGTGGGATATTAGGGTGGAATATCGTGTCCCTCACCCTGAACCGAATCTTGTGATACCCTAATCCTAACCCTAACCCAGCTCTAACTCTAACGGGTAATTTCTTGCCAAATCAACAAGGGGGTTACACCAAGGTTGGAGAATTTATATGAAATTTGGCACACTGGTTGATATTGCTTTAGATCTGTCAAATCCAATTTTTTTTTTAGAAAATTCTAAAAAAGTATCACGTTATGAGGCTTCGAAGTTTGAACATTTTCCTTGTCACGCTTCATTGAACATTGTAAATTATTTTTTTAATGTCGTAATTTTGAAGGTAAAAAGCCGTTGATGTGGATGAAATTTGGGGACATGATACCACTGGTCCCCAGGAATTCTTAAATTGATGGCTCGAACATTTCAGAGAATGTTATCATGTAAAAAAATGTTGCATGAGACGCCTACTGCTCGTTTTGGTACCGAAAGTTCAAACTCCCATAAATAAAACTTAGGGGAAAAATTTAAGAAACCAAAATTCTGATGTAGTGATCTTGAATATATTGTCTTTCATTTAATAATGATTCAATCCATTAATTTCCAACTACACCAGTAAAAAACTTCAAATGAATGATTGGATTATAATAACAATGGAGTTCAGACCTTTACGTCATTGTTCATTGTGATGTCACGATGCATCCAATGTTAAAGGTGGCTGAATGGAGTTAACTAGCCCTGGGAATTACAGTATAGTTGTGGCTGAGTAACTAGTCCAATTTTAGTGAGTGAGTAACTTTATTGTCTCAATTGCAGCAGGTAAATAACTTATTTTGAATGTCATAGTTAGAAAGGTGATGTCTCAGCCTGAAAATTGCAGTATTGGAATAAATTTGCCACAAATTACATTTTAACGTGAATACCGGCTTGGTAAGTGTGCCGATAAGTGTGGTTATATGATAGGAAATGATGGATTGGATTGGTGTTGGACGTAAATAAAGAGCAATATGATGCGACAATCAAATTCCTGCATCCTCACGATCCATCAGATTCATTTCATTGGCCAACAAGAGAAGATATATCTATTATGTCCCATTTTCTCACATACCGTATCGTACTTCTTTGCATTGACATGCATTCAAATGCTATAGTGGCAGACAATAGAAAATATATGAAGACAATATTTAAAAAAAACGGAAGATGTTACATGGATTGGGCAATTGAGATGCTTTTGTATGAAAAACTAATGCATATTCATTCAAGTATATTACGAGAACATTTTCTATTAATTTCAGTGGTTTTTCAGTTATGTTGTTCATAATACAGAAACTGTAAAATCCAGACCACATGGCATGTGAAATTTGGATTGGATTGCATGTATTAATTTACAGTAGGCCTACATAACCAGACCACATATTTAAATGCTCCATCTCTAGGGTTTTGAAAAAATCGGATATAGCTCCCAAATACGGACCAGAAAAATGCCCGGCATTTTTACACCTGCCTTGGCTAGGTAACGTGTCCAACCGTTTTGAAAAACTCATTAAATCGGCTGTTCACCGTTGTTATTACAGCGTAAACACGCATATGGTGTACACAACAAAACCCCTGTTGCCGAACTCTCGAAAAGGTGTACTTCCTGCCTTTGAAGCAAGTAATGTTGTTCACCAATACCAGTGCCACTGTGATAGTAGGTATGTAGGACGTACATCTCAAAGATTGTTTGAGCGTATTAAGCAGCATATCCCAAAATTGATTCGGTCAAAAACATGCGTAAATGATCGCACGGAGCTTGCACGTTAGTGCAAATTGGCTGCCAAAACAGACTGCTATGACGATTACCAAGCATATGCTTCGTCAATTGGTCAGCATTTGAGTGAAAACCTTGCCTGTGCACAGCACTATGATGACAATATGTTCACTGTCATTGCGCGTGGTAGGTCTTTGTTTCATCTAAAAGTGCTTGAGTCTACTATTATTCAGTTGAACAAACCTATTATATGTAGACAAAAAGATTTACTCTATAACCTAAAAATTTCTCATTAGTGCGTGTTGTCCCGTGCGTGTAAATGTTTATTTATGAATTGCATTGCTACTATAGTACCGTATGTCCGTATACTTCATAGATTGTTATTGTTGCCATTGGTACAATGCAAATTTCATTTTCTGTGATTTTGATTGTTGCGTCATACTTTGCCTTTTTGGTTTTGCTTTTAAATCTGTTTAAATCCCTTTAGTGTGCCGTTAACTCTTAAAAAGATGCTCCCGAAAAGTCTTCGAGTTCAATAAATATTATTTTACAATGGGTATTGTATTGAAAGCTATAACCATTTTATGCAAATTCCGTTTGTTAAGCTTGTTTGTTTATGACATCATAATCGAAAATACCAAAAATTCACAGTAATCAGAAATTGGCAAATTTCCACCAGATAACGTGAAAAGTAATTGTTCAAATTTTGTAGCAAAGTAGAAGGCATATTGAAAATCATTCCTCGAACCCCAATATCCGCCCTCTCCAACTCTAATATCCCTCTCTCCTGCAACCCTCCCTCCCTAGCCCTAATATCCCCCTCTCCTCCAACCATAATATCCACCCTTCCAAAACAAAGGCAAAAAACAACCTATTTTGACGTTTATAAATTTTAGTGTGTCCATGTGAAACATTTCTTGGTGTCATGGGAACACTGTTTCGATATGGGGCGTATATCGAAGAAGCGCCAACATTTGAGGATCATGAGTTCGCAGATTAGTGTAGTTGTTCCCCAGGTTAGTCAGGTTAAGAATCTCAGTAGTGATGCACATGCACACTGGTTTTCATAACATTGATGGTACCGTTTTTATGCGTTTATAGTGACCCCGTGAACCCTGAACCGATAGATACAAACAGATCAGTCTAGCCGACTGCAGAGAATAGTCTAATGGCTCCCTTGAACTCTTAAAATATTTGCCCAGCCTCAATATTTATTTTAGCGTCTTTACCAAACGATGGGGCCTGATCGCGAAATAGGGGATGATTACCATCACTAGCTAAACTATAAAAGCGGCACTGCGCTCTAAAAATGATGTTGTCTTAACCGAATGGCAACGGCTACAATTTTCGAAAAATTTTACTTCAATTTTCAAAATCGAAAAACTGTGCCTTAATGGGATTGGAGCCCGGTAAACAAGGTAGCGTTCGATTCAGAATTTCAACGCGGATCCGATTGCGCCACTCAAATCATTTCGAGCTCTGTGTCTGGCCACTTATATCAAGAGCAAGCCGTGAAAACGTTGGTTGGAAACAGAAATGCTAAATTGCGGACCTTATGAACCTTAGTATAGGTATTCGACGACCATACAGTCTGGTGTATTGTATAGGCTCAGAATTCATCGTTCTAGAGAGCCCTGAGTCGACGGTCTACGTCTAGCAGGCGCTAATTTCTAATCAAAACAATGCCGACCGTTTTAGTCAGCTCGCGGTAGACCGCAGACAGAGTAAGTCATGGCGCGTGATTCGCGCGTATGGTAACTTCGAAGGCTTATAACTCTAACTGTTGTGACCCTATATTAGTCATTTTAGTGTTCGTAGACGGATATTTACAGTCCATAATGATACCATGATACCATAATGATTTACTGCAAATGCTTATCATTACTACAACGTAAGATATATATCGATGTACGACAGCTCTTTGTATACCCAGACGCACGCTTTTGCGTAGGTATAATCGCTGAGTAATATTGTATGTATTCCGAATTATACTTTACCATTAGCCGTTATTTAGAATCATATAGACAACAACAATTCACAGACACAATCTATGAAGGTGTATGCCTATTAGAACACGATATATTTCACGTTATGTGACGGGTATTCAGCCATGTGCTTGAGGCGGGTACGGTAGTCTGACGGAATTCGCTTCCCGGTTTTCAAATGAAACCTTGAGCGGTATAGAACTAACTAGTATAGTTGCTTTAGCACAATATAAACAGAAACTGACAATCGCTATTCATAGCAACAAACTACAGCTGGTTATGACGAATAAAACCAACTAAACGACAGTGTATATGGCGGGTATGAGGAACGCGCGTGTCTGCGAAATGATGCTTCGGCGGATATTTTTGTCACGCGGCCTATCACATAGCTTTTGATCAGCTTAGATGTAACTAATATCAGATATGAAGATATGTGTGGACTTGTATGGACACTAGCTATTGACATAATGAAACAACTATGCCCGAAGGCGGCTAGAACGAAACATACAGAACGTTATCTGAGAGTGGTCAATGACGCGCGAATTGCCGACACAGGGCATTTTGCAACATAATTATCTACGGTGTTTGATATACGATTTTGACGTCTTCGATATAATAAATATCAAATAACAAGGTATCAATGAACTTGTACGAACAATATCTATTCACAGAAATGAACAACAACGACCTAGCACGATTAATATGTAATATATCGTGGTTTCAATTACGGCACCCTTCTCTCGTACCGGCATGTCGAAAAATAGACACGCCGGTGCGAAACGGTTAAATTGGTGACTCGTCTTGACTCGAGTCATTTATTCAAATGCGTAAAATGACTCGACTCGAGTCAATTTTTGTATTGAATCGACTTGTACTCGAGGCATTTCGTTGTAGCTTCGACGGACACTAAAGTTACCACATTAATGTCCTTTGTCTATCAATCCTGATACTTGAGAATAGAGTCGGAAAATTGATTGACTCGGTGATGAATTGAAAATGTCTCGACTTGACTCGAGTCAAAACTATGAAAGTGAATTTGACTTGTGACTCGCAACCTTTTGACTTGGTTACAACCCTGCACTACTGTTTTCAAGCGGAAAATCAAAACCGTTTTATTCACAGGAGCGTTCGAACTACGGTAGTGTTCATTCTGCCGTACAATTATGCACTCCGTCTGCCGTCGTTTACGTTCCATTCCTCCTATAACTCATTTGCCTATTTAGTGTAAGTTTGGATTTCGATGTGTGCATCCATAAGATTAAGTTATATTATTTAGTTCTCTTGATTATTCTGAGAGATCGTAATTACAATCTCTGCAAACATTGCATTGTTATTTCAATATTCACTATTAATAGTAATATGGAGATAATGGAAGAAATGTGGGGGACCATTTCCTTGCTTCAAGCCAGTGATTCCCAACAGTTCTTATTAGCAGGTCCGCACTTAAAACTTCAAAGTACGTATTTACATGATATCTGAGTTTTTGCAGGTTTACACTACTGTGCTGATGCTTTCAAAAACATTTTTGCTACGCAAAAATTAACAATGAACCAGTTTCTTGTAAAGGCATACATGAGCAGTCTGTACCTCAAAATGTCTCAGGAATTCCTGCGTTTAGTGTTGCTGATGTGCTTCTCAATGAGCGTGTTATTAGTAGACATCAAGTCATTCTTAAAATGTGTCTTCATAATGGTGGGAGGCTCTGAAGTGATAAAAATTGATGCAACTACGATCGTGTTGACCCTACTTGTGCCATCGTATGTTGGTGTCGTACTTTTATTGATGTCATGGCTGGTTATTCTGCGAAATTTCTGTTATAAAATTTTAGGGATGCTCAATGCTCATTTTCATATCAATTTCTAGAATTGCATTTGTTTATTGATCACATCACAAGAAGAAAATTCATAGAGGGTTCTGGTTTTGAAGTGCAGATTCAAGAACAACATGGCAATGTATGCTGATGTCAAAAGCGAATCTGATTGCGAAAACTACAAATGTGATGTGCATGGGGAAAAATTCACACGGAAGAGTGACCTGAAAAAATGCATGGTTACGGATGCTGGTATCGACTGTCATAAATGTGATGTATGTGGGAAAGAATTTGCACGCAAATGTGGACTCGAGACACACATAGTCATGCATGCTAGTTTTAAAAACCATGAATGTGAGATTTGTGGCAAAGTATTCATTGTAAAATCTAGATTGAAGTTGCATCTTGAAGACGTTCATTTTGGTATAAAAAATCACAAGTGTGATGTATGTGGGAAAAATTTCTCACGGAGGGGTTACTTCAAGCAGCACATGGCCATGCATGCTGGTCTTAGACGACATAAATGTGATGTTTGTGGAAAAGAATATATGGAAAAGAGTCATCTGAACTTACACATGAGCATTCACACCGGTGTAAAGAAGCATAGCTGTTTCGTTTGTGGGAAAAAATTCGCTGGAAAATCCGACTTGAACAGACATCTTTATAGGCATGCTGGTGTCAAAAACCATGAATGCGATATTTGTGGGAAAGCTTTCGATATGAAAGGTTCCTTGAAAAAGCATCTTGATATCCATTTTGGTGTCAGAAGTCACATATGTGTTCTGTGTGCCAAAGAATTCTCGTTTAAGGGTGACCTCAAAAGACACATGGATAGGCATATTGGTGTCAAGAACCATAAATGTGAGGTTTGTGGAAAAGAATTCATTCTGAAGGGTAACCAAAAGGTACACATGAATATACATTCTGGGGTCAGGAATCACGAATGTAGAGTTTGTGGCAAAAAATTCACTTTGAAGGGTAACCTCAGGACACACATGTATATGCATTCCGGTGTCAAGAATCATAAATGTGCTGTTTGTGGGAAAGAATGTACTCTTTTTAAGGCTAATCTTGAGAAGCACATGAAAATTCATTATGGTCTCAAGAATCACTAATTGTGGGAAGAATTCATGACATGGAAAAGGGTAAATTTGACGCGAACATTGCAATTGCTGTAAATGCATCTAGGCGAGGCTGAGCAGTGAGCACGGTATGCCACGCACATCCAGTATTTTGGGGGGTAGGCTACACTGCATCCCATTAGTCATGTATCGGCATAAACTTGCTGGTCAATTGTGTGATTTACAAAAATTTTGCTGCCCCGTAACATCGGGTGACTTTGTACCAATTTATCAGTTTAATGCTGTTTTTTTATGATATGTTATGATTTTCGAACATCTGCAATGTTGTTTTGAGTGGACGGATTGCATGAAAAAAACTTCATGTTCTCTATCAATTTAATAGAATTTTTAGTGCAGGTCAAAGTCACATGTAAACAGACCTACTTTCGCCGTCTGTAATTAATCACCAAATGCAGTGTCAAGACTGCTAGCAGTCATATATACTAATCACACAAGTTGACAAGTCTTTTAAAAGTGTCATATATATCTTATAGTGGTACCACTGGTACAGCATCAAGTTTATTGGTAAGATGGAGGAAATATTCTTTCATAACCTGGTGTTGAAGCCTGCTCGTTTGCAAGTATTATTTGTACACAGCCTTATTTGGTAATGACTGATTTCCCTGACTCGCTCTCATCCTGGGCCATTTCGATTCAATCTGTCCACCACAGACATACCCATGTAATCTGTTGAATATTTTATTTTAATTCACGTAAAATGAATTTGGCGTACTTTTGGATTGCTAATTCCGCTTTATAACACTCCGTCACGCTAGCTACTCGACACCTTCCTATCTATTCATTGTATCGCAGTTTTGTGATGTTTTGAAATGATGGATGAAAATATTAATAAACTGATACTTATACTGATAGCTCACGTTATTTTCCAAAAAAAAACTATTTGAGCTAGGTATTTTATCCTGCAGCGCACTGCGTGTCGATATCGAAAAGGCAGTGTAGGCTACGGTACAACTTTTGACAGTGATGCCCTTTGTACATTAACGATATTTTGAAGCTTTTTGGCCAAAATAATTGACTAAATATACTTGTATTTGGGAGCTACAAAATTAAATTGTCAGAGTATTTCTTCATCGTAACACAAAGGATGATACTGCTTAGTGTTGTTACCCCCATTCATGTTAAATTTAAGAGCTAGGTGCAGCACGAAATTTAATGTGAGCAAATCTCTACCACATTTTTAGTTGATTTAGTAGTCACACAAAGCAATAAGACAAAACGTATTATAATCAACTTCCCCGTATTGCCAATCACAGAGGAGAATTCGGGATGTCTACATCGATCTCGAACCAAATGCTATGAGCCCGTAGGCCTTACCCGATGGTTATTATAACAACCTGAATTTGATCCCGAAAGTAGCACATACAATTATACCGTTATCAGTCGAGTGGTCTAATATTGAAGTCCCAACCCAAAATTGGACTTCGACCACTTACCCATTTTTTACCACAGTCCTTAAAATAGGGGGGCACCAGACTAGCTCAATTTTTAAAAGGGGGCACTGGACAAAAAAGGTCAGGAACCACTGGCTTACGCTATTCAGTTTTCACTGGTGAGCTAATTTCTTCTCCAATAAAGCAGGATGGCGTCTCGGCGACTTGGATCCTTTTGTCTGTGCTCATTACGCAAAGTCCCCCTTGGAACTCCAGTTTTCTGACTAACTCATGTTACTCATATTTCTGACATTCCACCATGCCCGTTTATTCTCGACTCTACTCGTAGCTGATCTTCTGAGTAGTCTTTATGTCGCCTGACACCGACCTTTATTTTATATTTCTTTGGTATTTAATTACTTTGGATGATACTGATACTAAGATTGATCACAGTGCAAAAATACCGATGTTAGCTGACGGCAAATAGTAGGGATGGTGTGAACCTCTGAAAGGTTCTGGTTCGTGTGAATGCGAATTGCGAACCTTTTTGAGAGGTTCTGTGTGAACACGAACGTGAACCACATGACGTCATATTGCTAATACCAACCCTACATTTTAGTGAGGTGATAGCCTATATTAATGTACACAATACCTAGCGACGTCCCGGCCCACATAATGCCACAATGCTGAAGTACATATTGACGTTTTGCACGTCGCCAAATTTATCAACTAGGGAAATCAAATGATTTAATAATCCCATATAGTCAATATCTTCCGTCGCTTTGCCAACAGTTTCGACGGGGACTTGCAAGGGAATATAAGATTTCGCCTTAACAGTCTAGGCCAGACCGGACAAGTTTCGTTTGTGAACGTGAACCTTTAAATTTCCGAGGTTCACACAGAGAACGCGAACCTCAAGTTCACACCATCCCTAGTAAATAGCTGGCTAATGTTGCCCCAGAACTTGAAGGGAATTTGCATGACAACAGCGAGAATTGTAGCTGGGATCCTTGTCTCGAATTACTTCTGCTGGAACATTCGATTGTTGATATGAGCAACCAGTCGTATCTCTGAAGAACGGTACACATATGGCCTGTTTTTTCCTTCATCATTTGGTTACGATTGTTGATTTTGTTGGTATTCATTCTGTTTATCTCCATGATTTCATATCACTTTCCTCTGTAATGAGACTGATTTCAATTTGTTGCACGCAATTGCATGACGACTAGGGCTGGGCAAAATGATTCGAGTACTCGAATCAGAATCGAGTAGTAATTTCAATGATTCGAGTCGAGTAGTAAAAGACGATTTTTTCGAGTAATGAAATTATACGATCCTCGCAACTGAAAGATAATTTACTGACGAGAATCATAGTTTTGATACTATTTTCCACTGAGGAAGCCGTGAAACCTTGATTGGCCGTGTTTCAGCATACCAGGCACAGTACAAAGCTACGAACGTTACTGGAAACAACACATTTCCGAAGTCATTATCATCTAAAAAAATTGTTAAGAAGTGCACTGAAATCGGTATGGTCGAAAAAGTACCAAAGCATCTTTAATGTGATGGAAAACAGGTATTACGTTCTTTGTGGAGGCATAAAAGGTTTATGTTTGAACTTCGACATATTACATCCTGCTATGACGTCATAATGAGTGATACTCGATTACTCGACTCGAAGCATATTACGTGATTCAGAATCGAATCACTCAGGTACTCGATCTTGCCCAGCCCTAATGACGACTACTGCTTCATGACATTATTGTTGAAAATGCTTTCAAACAGCACTAGCTGTTCGTCTTTGTTAACTTCGGTTCTGGTCTGTTTTCATTGCAGTCTTGTTTGGTTTATTACTACTTAGACAATCTTTAAATTCCTATGGCCAAATTATGGGGACGAGGACAAAAGAGATTCCGCAAAATCTCAAAATGACAAAGATTTTGGAGCATCGCGGCTGATCAAGATCCTGCATCATCGCTTCACATCAAATCAGTGTATACCGTATGCGGTATGTGTATGTGACGTCCTCGGCAAATTCGCTGGCAAATTTTTTGTCATAATGAATGCAGTCGCCGACTTCAGAGCCTGAACAATTGTTACTGCATAACAGCATGATGTTAATGGGACAGAATTTTCAACCGGACTTCAAAGATACAGTTACTGAAAACAATAGTTACAACGCCTGTTCCGTCTAAGAACTTGAACCTGGACGTAACCAAAATACGATCCTACATGTGTTTTAGACCAGCTAACTACTGGTTTCACTGCGACAGCCGAGAAGATGATGAAAGCATTGGACATTTCGTACATTGAGTGCTGCACGAGGTAAGGTTCCAATGTGGACATTGAGATTATAAGGTTACAAGTATTTTCGTGAGAGATTAGAACCAGATAGTAGTCATAAACACATTTAATTTTCAAGTCCTTTTTTCCAACCCAAATCGATATATTATTTACAGCACAAGTGCGTGCAATTCGTGTTTGTCACATTATGACAGGGTTCGCCGACTCGAAATGGATCGCGGGCCACTTTCAAATTTTGTAGAGACGGGCCGCAAGAACGTAATATAGAGACGAAATAGGCCACACCGTTTAGCAAACGCGTTTTTAAAACCTCACGCCAGTACAACGCTGTGTTCTCTAACGTGGGAGACAGGCATAGTTACCCCAAAAGAAGTATGTATTATTTTACTAAAAAATACAAATACATCGAACAATATCATCATCGTCAATGTCATTTTATTCTGAACTATGAGCAGCGCACTATACCTGACAACACTTTTCAGCAATTGAGGAATCGATATTGGGGCTAGCGAGACACTGTACTTGCTGAATGACTATCTCCTCTTGAAGCTTGATTTTGTGGGGCAGTCCCACACCGTTTCCAAGCATCTTGGTCTTGCAAGTAACTGGGACATTGCACCTCAATGCAATATGGACATTAGCCTGGCATTCATATTGGCTGATTCTCCATCGAGGAATGCTGTTGCCATAACCGAAGCCGGTTTAGCTAGTGAGGAATAGTGATTCGGGGCAAAGAAGACCAACTTATTTTGAAAAAGCAATAGGCTACCTATATTTTGAAACTGAAATTAATTTCAGCGTTTCACAATGCTTCATTTACCGTTTTTCCTAAATCCAAATTCAGATCGCGGGCCGTGTCTTGGTCACCCCTGCACCGGTGATTTACTGATTATAGACTACTAACTGGCCAAGAGGCCGGTTGAATCATCCAATGTTAGTGCATCACAAGAGAGGGTCAACTCAAATGTGAAAATCCAGATTGCAAGGTCAGCAACATTTTTGTAGATGAGAACCTGGTCATAGTCGATGCATTCTGTTTGTTTAAATGTCTTTGAAATCTACGAACGCTTGCAGCTCTCATTGGAAATGGGAGACACATCGAATTGCCTTATATATTAATTGACTGTGTCAATGACCAACCTTGAATTCGGCCTGTTTATAGCGTGGGTCCACGTCCAACAAAAGAAATTCAATATGATCGTACGGAATATCTAAGGCAGGGGTGAGCAATTATTTTTCCAAAGCGGCCAAATAGGAGGCAGAAAATAGCTTGGCGGTCGAGTCGAAAGTTTAAACTACGGTATATTCTGCAATGCATCGAATTTATTTTAAAATTGAATGGAGTGAATTGCATTATTAACTCAAGCTGATGATTGGATGTGTTGATATGAGTAATGAAGAATTAGCGTTTAATTGACAAAAAATAATAGTACTCCTGACTCCTGCGCTATTATTTAAAAAAAGGTAAACATGAAACATTTTTACCGTACCTCAATTTTTAGTGGGGCGGTTTAGCCCAAATATTCAAAAGGATTGTGCATTTTGTGATACAAGCACCAAATTTGGCACACATGTATATTAACATGTTGCGAACATTTTCAGATATTGAGCCACTCGGAATTCTCTCTTTATGTCCGCCTTATTGGATTTCAAAATGGCCGCCATTTGAAATCTACATTTGCGATTATCTCTGAGCCTAATGCTGCTATTGACTTTATTTTGGTATCTAAATGTATGTTTTTTGGGTCAAGGAATCCAATGGTATCAATCTGCAATGCGTATTTTTACCAATGAGCCGCCATATTGAATTTGAAAATGGCGGCTTCACATTACATGTATGTGCGTTCTCTAAGGCAGAGATCGTTGACGATGTACCTCGATGCTCTGACAGAGCTAGTCACCTGGTTCCACGCACTAGATCATACTCAGTATGCTAGGTGGATACCAGTGCACCTGAAGGACGTGGCCGAACTCACTACCAAACACCCAGACGTAGTCAGGAAATTCAGTGAAGGCCATTTCACAGTTCAGAAAACACAGAGGGTGTTCTCTTCAATCCCGATTGACCAGGCACATGAGAAAAATAATGCCTGCATTGAAGGAGACGGTGGCGCAGTTGGGCTCACTAACAACTCTGGGGCCCTTCGTCGCTGGATGGTTGCGGGACCAGAAGTTGCTAGGGTGATAGAAGAATTCCAGGACGGGAACCAATACTGGAGACGGGAAACAGCAGACACACGTCATCACGATCAGACGCCAAGTGTACAGGCCTCATTTGTGAAAGATATTCGCTCTCTCGTCGGTGTCATAGAGGAGATGGGCAACCCATTCGAGGAGGAGAGTCAGGATCTAGTCGTACTGGACACAAAGGACATCGCAGGTCCTGCTGCTGTGGATACCGTGATGAATGCCAAGAGGATTGGCCAAGAGCAGTTCGAGGCTTTCACCAGAGAGTGTCTGTTGGACAGAACAAAGGCAGCGGACGACCCCATTCCTCGTAACAAGCTGAAAGTGTTCAACACTTCAACTCCAAGAAACCAGAGCAAAGGTCAGCAACAGCTCACCTCTGTCAAGAATGACCGTGAACTTTTCGCACGCCTGTACATTAGCTGCCAGACGAGGGATGGAAACCTTGAGGAGTTTTTTCGTCACGAGAACCAGGCATGTCCTCCTGCACTGTCTGCTGGTGGAAACCTCTTCACTGGTACCAAGAATGATCTCATCACATGCTTGGAAGAAGTCTCCGACCCCAGGACAGAGACTCCTGTCACTACCTGTATAGTGCTTGATGGAGCGGCCATAGTCCAGATGCTGAGGCCGGCTGCATTAAAGACCTTTGAAGAGTATGCACATCAGATCTTCATCCGATATATGTCTACGAAGCTGCAAACAGTGTCACGCCTGGATCTGGTCTGGGATACTTACCTTGCTGATTCGCGGAAAGGTATTACACGTGCAAAGCGGGGACAAGGCGTGCGGAGTCGTGTGGTGGCCGCCGCATCCATACCAGGAAACTGGCAAAATTTCCTACGAGTGGACAGCAACAAGACCGAGCCGTTCAAGTTCCTGTCAGCAGCTCTCATGGAATGGTTTGAACAGGAGGACAAGCAACTGGTCATTACTGATGGAGAGTCAGTACTCAGCACGCCACTACTACCAGATCTGACCTCACTCGCCCCATGCAACCATGAAGAGGCTGACAGTCGGATGTTGCTGCATGCATCTCATGCAGCCAAGCATGGACACCACTCAATAGTCATCCGGACTGTAGACACCGATGTTGTGGTACTGGCAGTGTCCGTGGTACAGGAGTTGCAACCAGAAGAAGAACTGTGGCTGGCATTCAGAACAGGCCAAAGATTCCGATACCTAGCAGCACACGAAATTGCAGCTGGACTGGCACCAGAATAGGCTCGTGCACTGCCAATGTTCCACGCTCTAACTGGATGCGACACTGTGTCTAGTTTTGCCAGACATGGCCAGAAGACTGCGCGGGCAGTCTGGACGGTACTGCCAGAACTCACTGAGGCGCTGCTGCTGCTGTCCTCCGCACCACATGGCATACCAAATGATGCAATGTGCATCATCGAGAGGTTTGTGATCTTGTTGTATGATCGAACCAGCAAATGCACGGACATTGACACGGCCAGGAGGTAACTCCTTGCAAGGAAGAACGATGCGCAGCTTATCCCTCCAACGAAGGCAGCTTTAGAGGAACATGTCAAGAATGCAGTGTATCAAGGTGGATATGTGTGGGGTGAGATATTGCTGCCAGCACCTGAGCTCCCTCCACCAACCAACTGGGGTTGGTCAATGACTGGAGGACAGTACACACCATACTGGACCAGGCTACCTGAGGCAGCTCACAGCTGCATTGAGCTGATTTCTTGCAAGAGCCAGAGGGGGTGTGAAGCGCTGCAAATGCAAGAAGGCTGGCCTTCAGTGCACAGTCCTCTGTGTGTATGACGGGGACTGCACAAGACGATGAGTCCACAACATACATGTACTTGTGGAAGTGCTGAACTTGTTAACATGACACTGTTTATGTACGCGTATCCTCAGTGCCGATATATAGGCTACCTAGCCTCAGATACCTATCATACCAGACCATTGTAGAATGTCAGTATACACCTAGCCTCAGAATTTAGACCATGTAGCATGTCAGAATTGTACCTAAGACATTTACAGACATAAGACTTTTACACCCATTTAACATGCTTGCATAAAATCATTCTTTTCAAAGTATCGTGTTCAATCAAATATTTCCTAGATAAGTTGTAATTACAATTATACAACAGACTATGAAAGATAACATTAAGTTGGAATTCGTACCATTGGATTGTGCATTGGATTAGGTTTGTGCATTGCATTTGATTTAGATTTGCATATTAGAATTTTTGATTTGTGCATTTGATTTAGATTTGTGCATTATAATCATAGATTTGTGCGTTAAAATTTTAGATTTGTGCATTTGATTTAGATTAGTGCATTAGAACTGTGCATTGGTTTGAGCATTGGATTGTGAAATTGGTACCATTGGATTCCTTGACCCAAAAAACATACATTTTGACACCAAAATGACGTCAATAGTAGCATTTGACCCAGACATAATCGCAAATGTAGATTTCAAATGGCGGCCATTTTGAAATCCAATATGGCGGACATAAAGAGAGAATTCCGAGTGGCTCAATATTTGAAAATGTTCGGAACATGTTAATATGCATGTGTGCCAAATTTGGTGCTTGTATCACAAAATGCACAATAGGTTTGCTATGCTGCCCCACTATTTATTCACATCAACCGCCAGACATTTTTTCTATTAAGACACCAAAATTTATTTGGAATATTACAAAGCTGGTTATTACAGTCGCTGCATCATGGGCAGTGTATAGCTCGGTAGAGTAACCTTGTTGTTTTGCTAGCTTCGCTAGCTGGTCATAATCTCATCGCTGGCCGTGAAATGGCGTGGTAAGTTTTCAAGTCTATGGCAAATATTTTTTGAAAAGGTCGCCAGATATAAATAACGCTGTGAACCCGTGGGTATCTCATGATAGGTTTTCCAGTACCGTTAGCTAAAAGGCCCATGCTATCATTAGGAATTGATGACGATAAATACTTAGCGAAAAAATTCTGGATTTACCTCGTACAAATAAAGCGAATACCGGGCAGCAAAAGAAATTAAGGCCACTACACACGCATAGTGAGCATATGTTAATGTTTAGGATTTTTCCGACGTCCTGGCATTTGTCTTCTCTTCGCTAAAGCATACCAGACCAAGCTGTTTTAGAAGCTTTGTTCATGGGGTTCAAAATTGCTACTAGGGCTATTCAAAAACAACTTCTTTTTCATATTATACTGACTTATTCATAAAATTGTCAAGTTGCCAAAATTTAGGATTTCCAATCATAATACTTCTGGTGGGTATGGATCTATAATAAATAACTGAAGAACCTGCCACCATGAATAGGCTACTATTTTTTTCAAATCCAAATTTTTTACTCCTATAACTCTGTTTCTACTCGTTGGAATTGAGGCAAAATTTGTTGTCCATCGTATTTTCGGACAACCTGACTACTTTTTGGGGTGACCAGTAAAATTTAAATAAAAATTCAATAAATCCAAAACTTTTTTCTTATATAGTAATGCTTCTATAGGTTGAAATTGAGCCATGAATGGTGTGCAGTGTTTTTAGGCAACTTAACAATTTTATCAAGTAGGCCTAACCAGAAAAATTTTGGAAAATTGTGCACCTAATGTGCACTCTTGTCGTCAATTCCTATTCAATTACAAGTAGAAATAGCAATTTTCAAATTAACTCCGAGGTAGAAGTCGAATACGAAAGATCTCATAGTACTCGAGTAATTAATAAAGTAAATTGAGAAGAGGCGTCACACACTTTGATTAGTCAATCGGTGGTGACTTATCTTTCAAAATTGTGAGGAAGATGTTCGTGACGCACAGAATGACTATTGCTGCCATGAATTCATGGTTAAATTACCAGCCTAAACGCAGGGTTTTATTACAACATCATTGATGGAAGTGGCGTAAATCTATGCAGCCAGAACTACGGTCAGATTTATTCAATCTGTATCTAACGGCTGATGGTTCATATTATGGCTTGTTGTCGCGGGTGACCGATTTCGGTTTCGCAAAACTGGTAAAAGGTCGCACCTGGACTCTCTGCGACACTCCCGTGTATCTGCCGTCCGAGATGATTTTAAGTAAGGTCAGTTGTGAATACCAGTAGTCAATGTCCGATATGTTATAATGTGACAGGGTCTAACCAAGTCACGAGGTTCCGAGTCACAAGTCAATCTCACTTTTATAGTTTTGACTCGAGTCATTTTCAATTCACCTCCCAGTCAAGTCCGAGTCCAAGTGTACTCGGCCTTTATGGCTAAGATCAAGTTTCGCCGACTCCTACGTTCGACCACCGAAGACGCTGCCCACGCCGGACCACTCAACTCGACCAGAAGATTCTTCGACCGCCTCCGTCTCAGCAGCCGCTTGCCGCGCCTCTGCCGTGGGTCATCTGAACACCATCTCCTGCTACAACGTTGGAATCTCCGGAAAGGTTAGTTATTCCGGAGCTACAATTCCAACGCCGGCCAGAGATTCCTTGTTGCTCAACTAAGGCGTAGCCGTCTACGCTGCAACAAGGGATAAGCAACGAAGAAGCCTATCAATTCCGTTGCTTTTGCCACGGTACGGTGTGATTTGAACACGTCGTTCAACCTCCGGAGTGATCTTGGATCGCTTGCCTTAACTGTTCGACTATAGCAGAAAGGCTGCCGTGTGCAACTCTGGTCGAGGCCCTAGACGTCGGGATTCCTCGCCACCTCGCTGCAAAGCATCTTCAAAGCAGCGAGACGAACTGCTACGCCGTCCAAAACAACATCATAAGAAGCGGAATATCAAGAACATCAAGATCGCTTCGTAAGGACGGCGTAAGATCGACGGCGAATCGTTTGGACATAACATCAGTATCAACAGAGAGCCGTCGATCTGCAAAGGCGAGGAAAACCCGGGTGTTAACGCGCATTCGTAAGGTAAATTTCGTTTTTACCGTTCGCGTTAACATACGTGTAGGGCGTAGCAGTAGTGCTGCTGACGCGGGGGTAATTAAGTCCGGCGTGGGTACACAATTACGTCTGGCCTGTATCCTAACGCGTTCGCTATTCCTTTACGAACCCTTGGTTAACCTTTGTATTGTCCCTTTAATTGTCTGTTACTATTCGTTTAATTTATCGCCTTTCCTATCCCCTCTAATAGCGAACGCTGGTGCAGGCCGCTTAGTCTTTGCTTCCAGTTATTGTCCCAATTCTCATTTCGTTACGTTTAATTGTGTGCGTGATTTGATCTTACTTGTATTTATATTCGTTGTAATAGGTCGCGACTCGGTCACCTTTAGGCCTTTAGTCCGCAAATTTCTTCGATGGCTAGCGGTAAAACTAGTCCTCTCGTTGTCCCTTACCACGGTCCAGGAACGAGCGTTGATGTCGCGTGTCCGAAACTAAATTGCGGTGCGTCCTTTTCTGCAGCCATAAGCTTAGTGGAACACTTGGCTTTTTTGCACCGCTGTGACAGTCTTATATACAAGTGTATGAAATGCGGTAATTTCTTTTCTGATTCTGATCATAAAATAAGCTGTCACTATAGGCGGTGCAAGGGCACGCGACATCATAGTTGGTTTGCCTGCCCCACTTGTGGAAAGTGTTTTAACGCGGTTCCGAAAGCGAAGGACCATTTTAAATCCAGTCACCCCGAGTCTGCTCTCCCCTTGGACTCGGCTTTTAAGCAATCTGGAATCCCCTCTGAAATTTTATTGACGGTCCCCATTAAATATAACGGCAAGGATGCAACTAGGTATCCTTGCCCAGTTACCGGGTGCAATAAGCAGGGCTTCCCGTACAAATTGTTGGTTTCTCTCCAGAAGCACATTTGTAGCAAGCACGACATCACAAAAAATCTTATAAATTATGATGTCGTGTGCGGCAGATGTGACCAATGGACAATTCTTGAGCAGCCAGATATGATCGCTGCCAAGAACCATTGGTCCGCCTGCCGCCTACGGGAAGCTGTGCCTGCATCCGGTAACTTATCCCCAACCACGTCCACGACTGTTTCGCGAGTCGACTCGATCTCCCCTATTTCTTCGCGTTCTGTAGTCCCCTTTGCCGTTGACGCAGCGGAAAACTCTCCTACTTCCTTTCCCGGTACTATACCGGACCCTGCCTTATCCGTGGCCAATCTTTCACTCTCGTCGGATACCACCTCCTTGGTAACCGTGTCATCTAGGCCTTGGTCACGGATTTCGAATAAATCTCGACGCTCTGTCAATTCTTCTAAAAAGTCAAAAAATAAAATAAAGTCCATGAGATTCTATCCCTCTTCTAGTAGTAATAGCTCCGTGTCTTCTGCTACATCCTCTGGGCCGCGCGACTCGCCAACAGTCGTGACGTCACCAAATTCCTCTGCGCCCCGAACCCCCTCCCCTATCCTTATCAGCCGATTCCCGGTCCGTAGGCCAGTCACTGGGGCCTTACCTGCCGCCCGTGCCTGGCTTCGGACTGCCGGGGATAGCAGACAGTCCCTAGGCCGACGTACCACACCCCCGAAAATTGTGGTTTCCCCTCCAAGGGAGTTTACTCCCTCCCCACCCCAATCGTTAGTGAAGAGCCGTTTGACCCCAGTCTCTTCACCAAGCCCCATTCCATCACTTTCGGAATTGTTTAAAGCACCTTTGCCTGGCAGCCCGAGCTCTACTCAAGAGCTCCTTGCCAGGTTGGACCGGGGAAGTCCCTTCCCCACCACACGCGATGATCTGAAACAGATATCGTCGGCGGGATCGAGTCCGAACACCGTAGACTCGCCTCCCGTCGGTCAGGGCATGTCTCCCTCGCGCCCACTTGCGGACGAGACATGTGCTGTGACGGCTGGACCAGCGGTCGAACGCTCCGAAGTTACCGGAGCTGTCGGCGGCTGTGAAAGCCCGACGAGATTGCCTCCTTCGGTAAGTGCACGTGACGGAGTAGATGTCGACGTGCCTTCTCCCGAACCGAGCGCACCTCGTGCAAAAGTCGATCTGCGCGAGTTGCGCTCGGAGCTTGCGGACTTGGTGTCAGAATGTCCTCACAACATCGAGGCTTTCGGGCACCTTGAACGTGAGCTGGAGCTCTGGACTGACCGTGCCTCTGATTGCAGCCGCCCTCCCGGCCGTAAACGCCCTAGGAACCGATACTCGCGCGAAGCACAACGCCGTGCTAAGGTCAATCAATTGAATGGCCAGCGCGAGTGTCGACCTGGGGCAGCCCAACATCTTCGGTCCGCTTTCTGGCGCAATCAGAAGGAAACGGTCAGACAGATCATCGAGGATGATTCTGGCGGTAAACGGTGCGAAATTCCTGCCGACATAATCGAGCGGAAATTTCGTGCTGACGCCGCCGCTGACGTCACTGATAATATTGCTGCTTTTCCTCGCTGGATGTCTCAGCACAGTTACCAGGGCAACCTGGCTTCTGCTGTTGACGACGAGTCGATTACTCCATCAGAGGTAGCAGGAGTGCTGGCGACCCTAAACACCAGTAGTTCGCCAGGCTCCGATGGTCTCACCTATGGATTTTGGAAACGCTTAGACCCCAAGGGAGAAATCCTCTCTGAGCTTTTCGAAGTCTGTAGGCGTTGCCGACGTATTCCACTTGTGTGGCGCTCGTCGCGGGTAATCCTGATTCCAAAGGACCGCGACGGCGACATGCAAGACGTCGGTAACTGGAGACCCATCGCGCTATCCAGGACGCTGTATAAGATCTACGCGTCCGTAATCGCTCGCCGTCTTCAGAGCTGGGCTTCCGATGGAGATGTTATCTCCATGGAACAAAAGGGGTTTGTTCCGCGAGAGGGGGTCTTCGAGCACGTGTTCATGCTTGAGTCCTTGCTTGCGGATGCCAAGTCGTCAAGGCAGGATATTTATCTTGCCTGGCTTGACATCCGCAATGCATTCAGTACCGTTCGGCATGGATCCGTGATCGAGGTCCTGAGGCACTTTAACGCCCCGGAGTATCTGGTGGAGGTGATGACCGATATCTACGCGTCTAACGTGTTTGCAGTCGCGACCAGCTCTGGTCCGACAGACCCCATTCCAGCGGGGAAGGGTGTCCGTCAAGGATGCCCTTTATCGGCCATCACCTTCAACCTGGTCATGGAGGTTCTCCTGCGTGGCGTTGCTGGGCTTCAAAGCAGCGGTTATCGGTTTTCTGCAGCGGATGGCGTCACCGTCAGAGTTCAGGGTTACGCAGATGACACCTGTCTGTGTGCTTCGTCTCGCGCCCAGCTTCAAGCACAACTAGATCTGTGCGATGAATTTTCTCGGTGGTCTGGTATGAAATTCAAGCCCGCCAAGTGTCGTGTTCTTGCCTTGGGGTTCAAGGGAAGCCGATCGATCGTGGACTCGGCCCCGTTCTGCCTCGATGGTGGCGAGGTCCGGGTCCTCGATCGTGACTCTTTCTGGCGATACCTGGGCAAGAACATGGGTTACCAGGCAACCGAGAAAGGTGAGAAGGCCCTTAAAACTTTCGAGGCCTACTGTGACAGACTTTTCCTGTCACATCTCACCTCATTTCAGAAGCTGCTCGCACTGAAGAGGTTCGTTATTCCAAGAATCCTTTTTCAGTTGAGAATCCGCAAGTTTTTCCGAAGCGATCTGCGTCGCCTGGATGCGCGTATCCGCACGTTGGTGAAGGCGGAATTCCGCCTCCCTAACAGAGCGTGTCAGCCCTTCTTCCATGCTGGGCTGACGACTGGCGGTCTGGGGATTCCCAACCTCTGCTGCGAAGCAGATGTGTTGAGGCTTTCCCAGGCCGTCAAAATGGTCAATTCCACTGACCCCTCTGTGCGGGCGGTTGCGCGTGGAAGGTTGGCGCTGGTCGTCCGGAGGACTTGCCGAGTCCCAGAGGCGTCGGAGACCCTGACAGTCGAGTTCTTGAACTGCGTGAGTCTAACAGGGCACGATTCCAGGGCGTACGGAGACGCCTACGGGCTTTGGACCGAGGTCCGACCCGTTGCTAGGCGTCTCGGTGCTCGCTGGTTCGTGACCGAAGACGGGCTCTACCAGTTGGCTCTAGGCGCCGACTGCTGTCAGGATTTGGGTCGTCTTACCAAATTCCTTCACCTGAAGGTGAACCAACGTTGGAAGACACGGTGGATGGAGCTTCCCGACCAGGGCAAAACTGTGGAGTGCCACAGCCGGTACGGGAGCTCCAATCGCTTCCTCCGGTCTTCCAACGTCCTGACGGCAGTCGAGCGTAGCTGGATGCTTAAAGCTCGACTGAATCTTCTACCACTCCGGTCGATCCGGGGTCGGTTTAGAAAACGTGTGGAGCCAAGTGTGGTCTGCTGCAAGTGCGGACAGCATACTGAGACCCTGCCCCACGTACTGAACCACTGCCTGCCAGTGATGGATAGCATCACGAACAGGCACAATTCGGTACTTGGGGTGCTCCTGGACTGTATACCAAGCTCCTCTTCTTTTTCCAGATGCGATGTGGACCGCGTTTGCGAGGAGCACGCCACATTGGCCAACAGGCGGCTGAGACCCGACCTCATCTTAGCGGATCGTCGCCGGGTCTTGGTCATCGATGTGGTGTGCCCCTTCGAGAATGGAGTAGCCAGTATGGACGCTGCCGTTGCACTGAAACACTCAAAGTACAAGGACCTCTGTGAGTCTCTCCGCGTTGCCACGGCCAAGGTGGTGGAGATGCATACGTTCGCGGTCGGGTCCCTGGGGAGTTACCACCCCGGGAACCTGACCACCTTACGTGCGATGGGTGTTTCGGTCTTCGAGTCCAGACTGGTCTCCGAGCGAGCCGTGGTCGCTTCTCAGCGCGGCTCTCATCGTGTCTGGAAGGCTTGGTGTAGTGTGCGGGACCACGAGAGGACTTGATCCCCCCCCTTCACGTGCTTTTTATTTGTTATGTGTTTTGTGTTATTGGTTATTAGCTTAGTCCGCTAGCCATCACGGGGTTCGACTGCAGGCAACTGGACACTGGATTGTATCACGGAACTCCTCCCCAAATTAACATAAATGGACCCCTGCTAGTTTTAGTTTTTTGAAGTTGTTTTTCTGAGCGGTTCTAAATGCTAAGGGGAGGAGTTCCCCCACCTCTCGACAAAAAGTTTGATTTGATTTTTCACCACCACAATTACTATGATAATGCCTGCAATCGGACCTCGCCAGTTCGTCCCTTATTTTTTGTGTTGTATGTCGGCCTCCACCACATATATCGTGTGTTTTTGGTGGAGGCCTTTGTCTGTGTTGGTGTCCCCTGTCCCCGGGCGAACTGGCCATGTCTTCTCTGGCCCTTATATTATTATCGCATTTTTCAGTATGTGATTTTCGCCATTTATTTTTTGTTAAATAAAATCTTTTTCCCCGTCACCGTAAATGGCGGGTATTGTTCTGTGATTATGTTTTGCATTTTCACAAGGTGACCGAAGTCGCGACTGTATTTATTTCAACGTGCAATTTCATTTCATTGAATTTTTGCCGAAATAAAATATTACAACAAAAAAGTAGAGGGTAGAGTCAAAGTCATGGTGTTTGGACTCGAGTTCGAATTCAAGTCATTATGTTCGCAGTCTAGTTTTGAGTTCAATCCACTTTTTTCAACTCTGTTCGAGCGATATAGAATGGCTCGCATTCATGGTATAGTAATTTTCCTCAGTCTTAGCAGTTTCTGGGCATATTTTCCAAGTATGAGGACTGATAGACGAAATACCAATCATGTGGTGACTTTATTATTCTTCAAAGTTACAATGAAATGTCTGTCTTGGCCGTCCTAGTCTCGAGTCATATGACTTGGTTCGAGTGATGCACAATGACTCGAGTCCAATTCGAGTCGATACAAAAATGGGCATCGGGTGAGTCGAGTAATTTTATGCATTTGAAAATATGACTCGAGTCAAGTCGCGTCATGTCTCGCGTCATTACAGCCTTGAAATGTGGTCCATCCTGATCTTCTTTGAGATCTTGGTAGCTTGTGTCAGTTGTCACACCTTGTTTAACGTCCAATGGAAATTAGATAAATTTGATTTTTTAATTTCAAATTTATTAATCTTTGTCATTCAGCTTTTCCCACGTAAGGGTTGCCAGTTGCCGCAGCTCATGAGTGATCCGCATTATAGTCTGTGCCAGAGATTAGCACTTGATTCCCTTCCTGCCCAACCCTATCCATTGTGCTGACTTGGGATAGGCACTGGAATCGCTTTTGCTTGTCAGTGGCAGGGTTTTAGGGTGACGTCGGTTCGGAATTCTGGCCTGCCGAATTGGAGACCAGAGCACGACCCTATGAGCTATAGCGGCTACCTCAATCTTGACTGTCCCGGTCCCTGAAATTTATTTTCAAGTTTCTTACGGCTTGGATAAATGTTATTTGGACATGTGATGGTTTGTTTTTCGCTCGAGAACACTGCATTGATATCTGATTTTGTTAAATATTGATATCAATCTGTTGTTGATTGATGTTACCGCCTGCCCCTGCTTACAGCATAGCATGTCTGTTTGACTCAACCATCCATTCTTTTTTCCAGAATGTTTTATCGACAGGATTCAACTGGGATGCTGGAGAACAACCATACCTATCTGGTGTTTTGCTGGAACTGGAAAATGCGCTCATCAATCATGCCATGGAAGCATCGTGTGTAAAGTATAAATATTAATAATCTCCTTAAATTTCTTCCCGTAGAAATAGCAATTTGAAGGCTTGTCAAAGCTACTTCAACTATAAGTTTAAAATGAATGGTATGAAAGTACTCGAGCAAGTAGTTTTAAAGACTTTTCGCAGGTGGCTACTTTAGGCTAACGCAGTTGTTCACCACCTTTTTGGTCATGCCCCCCTTGATGATGGTCAAAAATTCCACGCCTTATCGAAATATAAAAAATCTAATGTTTGCAATCCCAACGCAATGACTAGGGCTTGGCAAAATGGAGTACCTGAATGATGCGATTCATAATCACGTATTACGCTTAGGGTCGAGTATTCGAGTATCACTCATTATGACGTCACAACAGAATGTAATATGTCGAAGTTCAAATATGTGCCTTTTATGCCACCACAAATAACATAATGCCTGTTGTCCGTCACATTGAAGATACTTTGATATTTTTTCGACCATACCGATTTCATTGCACTTACTGACAATGTTGTGGGATAATCATGACTTCCGAAATGTGTTATTCCCAGTAACGTTCGTAGCTAGGTGTACTGTGTCTCATATGCTGCGACACGGCCAATCAAGGTTTCAAGGCTTCAACAGTGAAAATTGGTATCAAAACTATAATTCTCGTTAGTAAATTAAGTTTCAGTTGTGAGGAGCGTATAATTTCAGTACTCGAAAAAAATCGTCTCACACTGCTTGACTCGAATCATTAAAATTAATACTCAATTCAGATTCGAGTATTCGAATCATTGTGCCCAACCTAAGTTCTGGCTGATGAGGGACAAACATGATATTGGGATTATACATAGAGCAATATTTTGTCCAAAATAATTAAGTGCAATGGTAACATGTCTCATTTATATAATTTAGCGATTGAGTGTTTCTTCCCTTCTGTTATCGCACTTGTGCTTAGCTCAAACGTGCTCGACCATGGACTAAATTAAAAGCCAATGGCCCGACCAAACGTCATCAAACTTGGTAGTTCTTCACGTGATAAACAGGGTTGTAATGACTCGACTCAAGTCGCGATTTTTTGGTGACTCGACTTGACTGGAGTCATTTTTTCAAATGTGTCAAATGACTCGACTCGGGTAAATTTTAGTATTGATCAACTTGTACTCGAGTCATTATACTGTGCATGACTCGAGACTAGGACGGCCAAGACATTTCATTGTAACTTTGAAGAATAGTAAAGTTACCGGTAGGCGGTAGCACAATATTGGTATTTCGTCTATCAGTCCTGATACTTGGAAAATACGACCAGAAACTGGTAAGACTGAGGAAAATTACTATGTTATGAATGCCAGCCACTCCAGCAGAGTTGGAAAAAGTGGGTTGAACTGGATTGAAATCAAAACTGAACACTGATGAACAATATGACTTGAAATCGGACTCTAGTCAAACACCATATGACCCGGACTGCACCCTCAACTAGCTCACTTGGACTTGGACTTGACTCGGTGGTGAATTGAAAATGACTCGACTTGACTCGAGTCAAAACTATAAAAGTGAGATTCACTTGTGACTCGGAACCTTATGACTTGGTTACAACCCTGCGGACAAACATTTTTTCTCTACTGGTCGCAGGTGTTTGGCGAGAGAACAGTATCAACTCGGCACTTTAAGGGGACTAGCAAGTCAAAAACTTAACTCTCAGATGGCTACCCCCATCATCATGAAATTTTCACAGTCGATAGATGTCGCTATGCTATATACAAAAAAACAAAAAGTTTAGTCCTACCCTGCAGATTGTGGATTTGAAAGAAAAAAATGCACCGACACGGGGAATGCAAAATCTCAATATTGTGAAGTCCTTTTTTCAATCTAACGCCTTCTTTAGGAAGTACTAGGACAGTGCTGTGTTATGCTAAAATTTGAAGGAATATGTGAAATCCCATTTTGAAATTTTGAAATATCAAATTTCAAGTCATTTCTAGAAGAGTTTGCTGTGAAGCTCTGTAATTCAGAGCAAGGTAGACGTAGGCCAAACGTCTCTTAGCATAACACAGGTCTCTATGTTGACTTTTCAAAAACTTAATTGAATTTGAGGTTTTATTATCTTAAACTATACCCTCCAAATAATCGGGAACCTTGGTATCTCCATGAAATTTAGATGCAATTTCGATGATTTTTTTCCAAATCCGTCTTGGTAATAAGAAATAGGTGGTTTTTCGTGAGAACTTTTTCTAGAATGTATTTAGAACGTGCACCGGCAGTGGCTCTTTAACAATGCGCACAAAAGTCAAAAACGATAAAATTATCCTGTGCCCAAATTTTGAAAACTGAACCCTGGTCTGATCTGAATGTGATTCTGAATTCGTGTTTCGCCTCAGTTCAAATTTGCCATGAACTCGAGTTCTTGAAAAAGTAGCACGGAAATTGTAGACAATCAGAAATTATGTGTCCAAATCTGGTTTTAAATCGTAAATTCTGATGCAAATCGTCTTCTACAAATTGTATTTTTCCCAGGTTCGGTTTCCAGCCCACTTCACATCCGAGCTGAAATACCTCCTCCGCAACCTCCATCAGGTCGACCTGACCAAACGATACGGCAACCTGAGAAACGACGTTGCAGACGTCAAGAACCGCTGGTTTTTGGCCGCCGACTGGTTCGCGATTTACCGGAGAAAAGTAAGTTGACAGCATTTGGTTTTCAGGGCCAGTTAGGGCTGGGCAGTTGAGCGTGTCTAGTAGAAATCCTTTGATACTATACTGACTACCGGAGATAGGGCGCTCTAAAAATGATGCGGTCTCGCATTAAGGGGCACTGCACTCTAAAATGATGTGGTCTCAAATTGAAGGGCAAAACGATATAAAAATCTTGGCCGCACCCGTTTGCTTCAGAACGCCACGGTAATGAAGCTGCAATGCACCGAAATTTCGATAGCAACTTCACGCTCCAGCAGTCACGCAGAGATTGAACTTTATATCGTTGTCAGCCGATGTTATGAAGGAAATAGAATACACTAGGCCCGATTTTTACATAAATTTCCTGACTGGACATCTTCCATTGAACGCGGTATCTAAACCACCTTGGCGTGTACGACATATTTCCTTCATAACATCGGCTGACATCTATATGAACTTTGATCTCTGCGTGACTGCTGGAGCGTGATGCCCCTGTGGAAATTTCAATATATTGTAGCTCCATGACAATGACGTTCTGAAGAAAACTGCTGGGGCCAAAATTTTTATCTCGTTTTGCCCTACAATTTGAGACCACATCATTTTTGAAGTGCAGTGCCCCTTTAAAGCGCAGATCGAAAAAATGATTTTGGCCGCAGCCATTGTCTGCAGAAAGCCACCGTAATGGAGCTGCAATTGAATGAATTTCGCATAAGACCCGTTACGCTCCAGCTACCACGTTTCTTAACCCGTTGCGAAATTTCTGGCTCGATATCTTCACCGTCTCACTTACTCGACGCGACCTCCATATTGTAGCTTCATTTCTTGATGTAGTACGGGGAAAACATATGGTGTGTCATTCACTTTGCTGCCACAATCCATCTGATACAACAGCACGTACTCTCAATGTCACTTGCAACATGTAGCCTATATAATCACCATACTGGTCGAGGCGCAGTTGTACGCTACATGTAATGTGCTGTGCTAGTGTCTTATGATCTGACACTCGCCAAGATTGAACTAGTTATTACAGTAGAAAAATTTGGATTTGAATTAAATAGTATTTACAGTGGCTAACTTTTTAATTATTTATTATAAAATCATGGAATTAGAAATCTTGCTACTGCAATAACTTTGCTTCTAGTGGTTGGAATTGAGCCAAATATGGTTTGCATCATCTCTACTGACAGCCTAACAATTTTAAGGGGAAGACAGAAAAAATTTGAAATTTTACTTTTCATTTTTTATATAATAAATTCAAAACTTTCTACTGCAAGAATCTCGTTTCTACTGGTTGGATTTGAGCCAAATTTGGTGTGCAGCGTTGTTTTAGCCAACATAATAATTTTATCACGTAGCCAGTGAAATTTGAAAAAAAAATTGTTTTTGAACAGCCCTGAACAATGAACATTCTCAAGGACACATTCAAATTCACTTTAAATATTAGAAACAGCTGGCCTCTACAGGGAATTATCCAAATGAAGTCACAGCGACCGAATACGTTCTTGGCCAATGGCGTTTGTCGCTGTACTTTACCGTATGCACTACAAAAATGCTGTCATTTTACATCAATAATAATGAGGCACAGCCGGCACCACCTTCGTTATATCATTTTTGTGAATTGTGCATTTGTTGATATACAAATTATGCATCTATATTAATTCCCTATTTGATTAGACGGCATTGGCGCAGCATGGTACCGGTAATGTACGACATAGCCTCGACAGTATCGTGGTTATACATATGTTGCACGTGGCATTGAGAGTCCGTGCTGTTGTATCACTTGGAAGCAAACTGAGTGTCGCACTCGCAGCATATGTTCATCATATACTACATAAAGAAATTGAGCTACAACATGGAGGTCGCGTCGAGCAAGTGCGTCGGTGAAGATAGCGCCAGAAATTTCGCAACGGGTTAAGAACCGATGACGCGCCACCTTATACAAAAATCAATTAATTGCAGCTCCATTACGGTGGCTTTCTGACGAAATGGCCGCGGCCCAAAATTTTTTTTCGATCTGTTCTTCAATTTGAGACAACATCATTTTTAGAGCGCAGTGCCCCTTTAAAGTGCTTCGAGTCAGTTTAGTGTAGTGACTTGTCTTGAGTCACGTCACAACATTGACTTGAATATTCAACTCCTCGACTCGACGCAAACATTATATTCGTAATGGAATAACCATGGTACTCAACTTTTCCCAGCTGCGGCAGTGACTCAAATGAATTCAGTTAAGGTAATGACTCGAGTTACCCTTATGCTGACTCAAATACTCAACCCGAAATCGAATCAACCGGATAGCTTCTAGATTTTGCTCTACCCTGCTGTCGTCGCCATCACGTTATTTAGGGTGCCATACTTCATCCAAATACCTCATGTCCTCCTTGTTGGCAATTCTTCCTCCTTTATAACTTTAAAAGTCATGCAATCTAGGCACAACGAATACGCCATAAAAGAGAGGGAATCTGGATTTGGACGGCAAGGATGACTAAAGACAACAAGAAAGGTCATCCAAAACCTAAATGACGTCATAGTAGGACTTCGGTAGTCTTGTTTTTGTAGAAATTGTCCTCTTTTCCTGATTTCGAAATATGGTAACCCAAAAGTTATCCGAAATTTGTTAAATCTAAAAATTCAAAACCGAAGTATCTCGAAAAAGAAAGACAAATGCCAATCACATCCCTGCCAGAGTTGTAACCAAGCCACAAGGCTCCGAGTCACAAGTCAAATTCTCTTTTATAGTTTTGACTCGAGTCAAGTCGAGTCATTTGCAATTCACCACCTAGTCAAGTCCGAGTCCAAGTCAGCGAGCAGTGGGTCGAGTCCAAGTCATGGTCTTACGACTCAAGTTCAAGTCTTTGATTTGACTGCTCAGTTTCCAGTTAAAGTCCTGTTAAACCCACTTTCTATAACTCTGTTTGTTGATATCGAATGGTTCGCATTTTTAATATACTAATTTTCCGCATTTTCAATTACCAGTACCAATAGACGAAATCACAATTGTGTGGTTACTATTCTTCGAAATCACAATGAAACGTTGGTCTTGGCCGCCTGAGTCTCGATTCATATGACTTGGTTCGAGTCATACGCAATGACTTGAGTCTAAGTCAAGTCAATTCAATTCACAGATTGACTCGAGTCGAGTCGATTCACTTCAATGTTTTTCGAAAATGACTTGAGTCAATTTGAGTCAAAAAATCGTGACTCGAGTCGAGTCATGACTCGAGACAATACAACCCTGATCCCTGCGGTGATAGATATTGACCCCGGTGCGTTATTTACCAGATGTAATCGCCGTTCGTCCGAAATTGAAGCGCGCCTTGGATAAGTCCGAGAAGGAGAGACAGCTGCGAGTTCACGTGACTGGGAAGCAAGTCAACTTTTGATTCGGGTTTGGACCACGCCCAGGCCGAGGACGATACATTTACAAAGTATTCGAGATCATATTGGTAATTGCACTATCGAGAATTGAGCCCGGTCAAAGTGTAGAGGCAGCGTAATCACTTCCGGGATAAGCCTGGCTGTGGAATCGGTAAATTTTACCACCCACTCCATTATACCGCCTCCGACTCCGGAGTGTTCAAACATATCGACTTCAACTAGTTTCTCGAAAGAACTCTGACTCCATCACTATTACCAATTTACTTCGGTTAAATAACTATCGTTAACCATGAAACATACGCAAACATATGATTAACGATGGCATGCAAAGTTGTTTCATTTTGACCCACACAAATTATTCACTATGCAATTACCTTGAAAAAATGCATTTCTAAATATCCTTCCTTTTTTCATATTTTATCAGTTTTTATAACATGGACTCTCTAATACCCTAATATGTATGAATATGAACCATTCAAACATGACATATACCCAATCCTGTATAATTAAAATGTAAATAAAACAATCGAAGTGGAGCTCTTGTGTATGAGTCGGCAACTGATACAGAGATGTAACTTCCTTATTTCCTCATTACACACTATAATGGTTACAAGCACACACACTCTCACTACTAATAAACATTGGTCAGAAACGAAATTTAGGAAGTACGGTAGTCAGATAGCATATGTCTAGTCTACATGCACTTAGTATTCAAGGACTAAGACTCTCAGTCTTTCTTGATCAATTGTTCGACCCAAACAGCTGAGCTGCAGTACAAATATTTTTAATTTTGTCAAGTGGCAAGCAGCGTTTGGTTATATTTACATCAATTTTACAACTTTACAAAACCAGACGATGTATAATTACAAAAATTGCACCAATTTGTGACAGAGTCGTGGAGATGCAATTACGATTTATTTCCTCTATGCAACTGAATGGCAATTTCCAAGTAATGTCCAATTTTATCAATATCGTTACTAATAACACTGATTGATGGTACATAAAAATCCTATTTTAGTTAGTATTAGCAACTTGAAGATACTATTTAAGCAATTGTTTTCGTAATAAAGAAGTCAGTGTCGGGGTCATTTTCACAAACTCCACTCAGTATTCTTTTCACGACTCCGACTCCAGCCACTATATGTTTCTCGTCGTCAATTCCAGGCGCGCTAAAAAAAAGATTAGCCAAATTCCGTCACCACAGCGCTGGTTATAAGACCTCGTCTATGTATATTTGTACCGCGTGAGAATTTATTCACGATTTTCTTTCTGTAAAACCTTATGCCGAAATATATTCGCTTCTGACACTTTTGCGCTATATTAGGTTTCTTCATACAAGACAGATTTAGGAAATAGCGTTCAGGTAGAAACTCATCATCATGATCATAGGTTTGTTAGCAATTTTATCAGTTCCATACACCACAAAAATGCGATACAGTGAAAAGATAGGAAGTTGTCTTCGAGTAGTCTACAGAATTAGACACCCACCTTGGCCTAGGGCCTAGGCGATGTTAAGAGGAGGCATGTACACTGAATGAAAAGTAAAAGAAGATAGTGTTGAAAAAAAGCAAGCGACAAGATTGGGGTGACATTAGGCTTACCATATTTTGGAAATCTAAAAAGAGAACACTCTTTCAGAAATTTGAGTCTTGCAAAACCGGAGAGGAATTCTCAAAAATCTGTGAATTTTTCCCACTTTGTGATCGGTTGACTAAAAAAAAAGGTCAACTTTCAATACCGTTTTCATCTCCACATTGCTAGGTGGTTGACTAAAACAAAATCAACTTTTCGCTCGGAGCTCAAATCACCGTTTATCACTCCGAAATACCCGCCGGGGCGTCACTTATGTGTTAATTTACGGCAGAGGTCTCAAACACGCGGCCCGCGGGCCGCATGCGGCCCGCCAGAGCATTTTGTGCGGCCCGCGACGACGTTTTAGATTTTTATTAATTTGACAATATAGAATTGTCAAATATATCTTTTCAGGTTATAAAGTGAATATTCCCTCTTAAATTGCCCCGAAAGCCTGAAACTATTCATCAGACTTCAGTATCACATCAATTGCAAACGTTGCCGCAGTGGAAGATTCACTATTTCGCCACATTTCCAATTCATGATGACAAAACCTGACCCTTAGGCGATTCGTGACTGAAATTCGTGACTTGGATTTGGACGCGACCTTTTTTAGAATTACTCAGACTTGGGCTAACTCGATGGCAAAATGAAAATGACTCGAGTGGACTCGGAATACCGTGAATTCATTAGAACCATGGAAGCAACAAACTAGTCGCATACAAGGGGGATAGTAATAGATCAGAAGGTCGCAGCTTGGTATTTCGCTAACTAAGCAAGTAGTTTTGGCAACCATTGGCAATCTGTTAGTTATATCTTTGGTCGCTTAACCATGTTATTAGGGTCTTTCAAAGGTTCCTATAGTACCGTAGTGGTACGCTCCAACGATGTAACAACAATGGGCAGTTCGGCGTATTTATATTATATTTATATTTTTCTGCTCCTATTATTGAAGATATTTGGCCATGAGATTAATAGCCTACTTATCACAAGTATACACGAATCCTGGATTGGAATTACAATGATCAACCTAAAAATGTTTTGATGTCAGATCAGTTTCTATTATCAATCTGTTAAATTCAAAATATTCATACAGTAGCGGCAAAATTATAACCCGATAGCTTTTATGATGGCATCATATACGTTTGTCCGTCCATATGGTGTCTATATCTTATAATTAATATATATTATGTTTAATCGTTGAGTTGAGTACAACAACAATTCTATTCAAATAGTTATAAGTTATAACTGTGATGATTCTTTTCGTCTCAGGCCTAAATTGATACAAGAGTAAATCACATTTTGACGATGTGTGTTTACTGTCAGTCTGGTGGATCGGCTCACTTTCAATAGGACAATTCATTCCCGCCAAATAAGGCTTTCTTGGAAAGACATAGAATACCCCTATAAATGATGCGGCCCGCGGCGTCGTCAAAACTAAAAAACTGGCCCGCGAGGACATTTGAGTTTGAGACCTCTGATTTACGGCATATCACTCGCGTTTTGCTCTAATTGTGACCTAAATTTTCAAAAAAGAGGACAAAATCTCAAAAAAGCAGGTCAAAAGAGGACAAATCCTCTTAAAAGGGGACGTATGGTAACCCTACGTGACATGTCACGGAAGGCAAGAACGATAGGTCAGGTCGTGGTCCGGTAATCTTGAGGATGGACTAGTATGTATTAAGTAGTAATTGCTTGTATTTCGACTTGAATGCGGACATGCTCGCCGACTGTCGGATGACCAGCGGGATGTTAGTTTCCAACTCCATTCATTATCATACACATAAAGTAAGAGTTGATTTTTCCGTGTCCCGAAAAACCCAAACCTATTTTAGATCTATACCGACTCCGCAATGTCGACGTATGAACTTACAAATATTAACAATAATAATGACTTGCAAGTACGGATTGATTTTCGAACTTTGTGTCAGTACCAGTTAATAAATCATTTCAAATCAGCACAATATTTTGCAACAATGAAAAATAAGAGAGTGCTGAATATAACATTAGATCCAATCTACTACACTAGGGCGCTGTACACAAGAGGCAATAAAATATAAAAGTAATTTATACAATGTATATAAAAGACGTAGTGCATAGTTGTAGGACAGAATGAGCACTAATGTAGTTCGAACGTTCGTCTGAATAAAACGATTTTGATTTTGCCCTTGAAAACATCGTGTATCAGTTAGTCTGATGGAAAGAAACTTGAAGATTGTTCCACAGGGTGGCGGCCGAGGAAGAAAAGGTTTTCTCGCCACAGGTCGATGTATCGGCTCTTGGAACTGACAAGAGTTTCCGCGACTGAGAACGCAAAACTCTTCTGGGACTGTTTCGAAAGTATTGAAGTAGTATTTGATATGAGACGCCCACTTCAGCGTTTGTGAACGAGCCTTAGTGCCGGCTAGTTTGATTTGGAAGAGGTAATCAGGGACTGTTAGGTAGAATTGGTCAGTGACGAAGTACTACTTTTACAAAGTCGGGTTTGCACATACTCAAGTGGCTATGATTTTCGGCTATACTTCTACTTGACCGATTCAAGTTTTTACGTTAAACTAGGCCGGAGAAGCCGGACTCATCACCATTACACTATCTCGCACGGTTTCGGGATGTCATAAAGTTAGCATCATGCAAACTCGGAACAAAATAACTCACTCGTGACGTGGCAAAAAAGAAATCGAAGTAGAAACACTCACTGTAACTGTGACACATTGATCAAAATGACACAAAGGCCTCGACACGCGTTACCAAGAGAATGAATATAAATGCATTGAATGCGCACATCACTGTATGCACAGTGCACAGCTTATATGGTTAGTCGGTGAAAATGAAACAGTCAAATGATGCCGAACATTACGGCACCCTATGAAAGGGAAAGATTTCTCGCAGAATCCTAGCACTTCGAGTAGCCCTATGCAGGACTTTTTAAAACCAGAATGGAAGTCTTCACCAGATTGAAGTGTTCATAACAAAATATTTCTACTTTTCAAAGTGATTCAAATATATTTTGCCTACTTGCGCTACTTCCTTAAGTGGATGTGGTTTTAGACTAGTTCTACTTGACTGTTTTCATTTTTTGCGGCTAAAATAGGTCTTGAATATTTACCTTTTTTACTTAGTATATGTAGGGTTACCATATTTTGGAAATATGAAATGAGGACAGTTTTTCAAAATTTTCAGACTTTCATTACCGGAGTAAAATTCTGAAAAAGTGATAAATTTTTTGCACTTCGTGGTCGGTTGTCTAAAATAGGTCAACTTTTCTGGCCCAAATCCCAGAATACAGTTTTTTTCTTTCACATTATCAGTTGGTTAAATAAAAAAAGTTCAACTTTCCGGCTCAGTTGCCGAAATAGCCGCCGAGGACACTTTCAAAAAAGAGGACAAATACTCTTAAAAGAGGACGTATGATATGATAAAACCCCACTACTTGTAAATCGCTATTGTACTTCTACTTGAGTAAAAATTGAGAACGTTACCTCTGCTTGAGTACCGATGATGACTTCTTTGATCACCTTTGACAGGGATATCTAGATATCCCTGACCTTTGATCACACCATGACATGATGATGATACCTTTGGTCACATATATGCATATCATGAGTACATGATGTGCATATGCCGCCGGACTTGGCGGTTATGGCTCTGCGGTAGGCTCCAATGGGACGGCAATATGATAAAGTCTTAATTATTTACGTTCTACCATGAATGGTGATCGACTATCAGATCCATCCATTCTTTCCATAGAAAGGGACCACGTTCAAAAACTTGATTTTAAGGATATTGTCGCTGATTTCGCATCGGCGAAGACCCGAAAAGTTCAGTTTTCCCTACATTCGTTCACCGTTTCTTGTGTTCATTATTTTGGGCCTCGTCATAAGCGTCGAGACGGTGAGGCTTCTTTCTCAAGCTTCCGAGACGCATCATATTATTTGCAATAATTTGTATTGAAAAGATTGCTTGGACATGAAACTGGGTCGGAATTTGCTGCGGTCTACTTAGGGGGTGGGGTGGCATTTTCCACGAAAGCCATGGGCGACAGCTCATGCTGCTACGCCACTGCAAGGAAGGTACAGATATAGCCTTTTCCGGTTTTCTAAGTCTTGCACCAACCCGCCATGCTATCCCATTAATGCATGAGCACCAAGCAAGGAAGTCATGGGTACCAGTGGTTACCCGGTCGGGGATCGAACCCACGACGTACCGGTCAAGAAGCCGGGCGCTTCACCATTACACTATATCTTATCGGTCAGAATAAAAGTATCGCAACTGCATGCGTCTCGTTCGACATCCTCCTATCTTTTCATTACATCGAATTGTGTCTTATAGCATTGTACATTGTGTGTGACTTGTTCAGTCGAAAAAATAACCCAACGATTAATATAATTATTATTATTATAGTTCACATCACTGCACACTGCACAAAGCTACGGGACGTTAGATGGCGTACACGCAACACGGGTCAGTTGGGGGAATTCCCTATAAAAACACATGCACGGGTATTTCTTGTCTCAACTCAAGTCGATGTGCTAGTATTCACGCATTCAGCTCAACGTGTTTGCACGTATTGTACATCACTTCTCTGTTTTGTAGTCAATCAGATGTTGATTTCAGGTGAGAAATTGAAATGCATAGCCATCATTCATACTATGAACCGCGATCGATTTGTATATGAGGGTTCAGAATCGCAGAATCCGACACCGTAGGCTGGCTGTTGAATTACTGTTGATTATCATCATCATAACTATTAATTTTTTTTATCAAATCAATACACCACAAGATTGCAATATAGTGAGAAGATATGAGGGTGCCGGAACGTCTTGGAGTAGTCTTTTAATCGGACACGGACACCCACCTTGGCCTACACCTGCATCATGTATATAAGTAAGAGGCATATACATACTGGAGTTGAAGAAAAAATAACATAAAACGATAAAAGCAAGTGACGAAAATGAATGCTGCATGTGTCGGTAGGCGAGAGCGATATGTCAGATTGTGGTTGGGTAATCTTGGTCATTTTTATTTCTGAAATCAAATACTTAATTGACCGTTGATGTGCGATTTCTTATGGTATTGTAAAATGATAGCAACTGATTATGATTTGTTACGATTGCCAGTTGCAGAACTTGGGTCCGTGTATGGTCTGCTATGGTTGAACAATTACAATGTAATGATAATATCAAGTTTCTTACATACAACAATTGACAGTTCCGTGTATGCGCGGTCCACCCTCTTTATTGAATGACTTTATGATATTCTTGTTCAGTGATTTCGTGTGGCAGCATATTATGTAGATTTATCAATAAACTACTTGCTTTTTGACAAAAAAACGAAAAGTTAGTATTTTTCCTTACAAACCTGTTGAAGTGTAACTATAATCTAATAACATTACTAATTGTAACACAACCAGCGTACTGATTCCTTCCCCCCCAATAAAATAATTTACTGATAATTTGTAGGCTGTAGAGTCAATGGTTTTCAAGGCGAATAAAAATTACTTCAGGTCACAGAATACAGCAAGGATTACATTACTCAAGACAAAATTGGATTATTTGACAATATTTCATTACACTTTAAGAAAATCAGGACTTATTATCGAAGTGGTAGTAGTCTTAAAGCAAAATTGTATTGTGAGTTGTGCCTGTTCCGCAGACCGCTGCTTTCTTTGTGTATTTTGTGATAGATTGCCACTTTCGTTCGGTCCTCCGTTTGGTATTGCTTGTTCCACTGTGTAGATTTGAGTCATTTATCTCTGTCAGTAGTTTCGCACGGTCCGCCGTTTAGTGAAACAAGTTCCGCTGGCCGCCGTGGAGAGTTCACCTTTTCTGGTGACTCTGATGGTAACTGCTAAATCTGTCTGCTGATGAGAAGGATATGCATTGTCGAGTAACAATCAAGCTTTCCGGTATACAGCTGATTGAATACACCTAGGATTGCCACAATTGTACCATGCTTGAGCCGCATGTCTCAACAATTAGTTTTAAAAAGCACAGAGCATCAAAAAAGGTAATGAGTAATGAGCCAAGGACTCTAATCTAAATCGAGTATTAATCGTGATGGAATGGCGAAATAATGTGCATCTTTTCTCTTGGTTGTCTTGCAGATCCGATTATTATAGTAAGTTGTGTATCGAATATTACGTATCAGAACTGAGATGAAGAGAATATTACAGCACAATGGACGTGCTGATCAGACCGCCTTGTCGAAGCAGCAAGTAGAAACAAGTACAGTACAAGCCAACGAACACAAATTCAACAGTGGCAACTGTGACAAATCCTGTGAAAAACCGAGCCATTCGGAGATTATGAGTTTTTGGGGAAACATCATGCGGACAAAACGTGGTTATGATGATAGGAAGGTGGATCAAGCCAGGGACACTGCCTGGGACATTTTAAAGTTCATCTCGGAACAGGAAGTGAAACATTCTCTCTCCGTCTCCTACGAGTCATCAGGTCCGTATGGAATGACGATCTGCGATATCAAGCGAATCTCTCTGAGGTGCCTGGTCAAGATGTTTAATTTGTGGCTCTTGTCTCGGGCACTGCCGACACCTTTCCGAAACGGCCGAACCGTACTGGTCCCCGTGATTAGCGAGCCGCGCACTCCCGAAGATTACCGGCCAATGACCACAGGTCCGTTGTTCGCCAGGGTATTCCATAATATACTGGCCCAACGTCTCAGTCAAAATTTCAAACTAGCTCCGACGCAGATGGCGTTTATGCCGACCAATGCGTGTTCGGAGAATGTTACACTACTGGATGGGTTAATATCACAGGCGAAAGCAAATCTGACTAACTTGAACGTGGTTTTTCTGGATTTACGGAAATCATTTGATTCCGTAAAACATGATAGCGTCCTTCGTGCAGCACGTAGGTTGGGAGCTCCGGAACCTTTCGTCGAGTACTTGCAGAGCTGTTTCACAGAGGCGTGGACTGACCTTTACGGGGAATCCATTTTAGTATCACGCGGAGTTAGGCGGGGAGATCCCATGTCGGCCATACTGGTTAATGCGGTACTTGACGAAGCTTTATGTATTTCAGCGGAAGCGGGGCCGACCATCGGGGGTAAAATGGTCAGTGCCATCGGGTTTGTCGATCACATCGCCCTGGTGACGGTGACCGAGGTTGCGATGAAAACACGGCTAAAGCGATTTACGGATTGGCTGGAAGAATCCGGTGTGAAGTTCGATGCGGCGAAATGTAGGTCATTGGTGATACGGGCAGATGACAAATGAAAGAGTTGTTCTATTGATATGGTAGCTACGTTCCAAATCGGTGACAGCCTCGTCCCAGAGATAGGATGTCGCGAAGCTTTTGGATACCTGGAAATCAAAAATGGCAAAACCCTTGGAAAACCGTTGAACAGGGCATGCAAGAGACTTTCAAAGCCCCGCTTATACCTCAGTAGTGACTGTATATTCTCAGAGACCATCTTTTCCCGAAGCTAGCGTATGGTGGATCTAGTTGGAAACCTAAAAAATGCAAACTCATTCTCACAAACTCCGACTCCACTCAGTATTTTTTCCACGACTCCAGCCACTATGGTTTTCCCGACTTCGTTTCCAAGACATGCTAAAATATTTTGAGAGTCCGACCCCATTAAGCGAAAAATTAGCCAAACTCCGTCACTACAGCCCTGGGTATAAGAACTCGTATATGTGGATTTGTGCCGTGTGAGAATTTATTCGCGAGTTTCTTTCTGTAAAAATAATTTCTATTCTGACACTTTTCCGCTATATTAGATTTCTTCATACTAGACAGATTTAGGAAATAGCGATCAGGTAGAAACTAATGTTAGTTGGACACATAAAGTAGAAGTTGATTTTTCCGTGTCCTGAAAAATGCAAACCTGTTTCAGATCTATACCGACGCCGCAATGTCGACGTGTGAACTTGCAAGTACGGATTGATTTTGAACTCAGTATCATAATTTCGTCATTTCAAGTCACCACAAGATTTTGTAACAATGAAAAATGATAGTGTGCTGAATATAACAATATATCTATACTACACTAGGGCGCTGTACACAAGAGCCAATAAAATCTAGAAGTAATCTATACAATGTGTATAAAAGACGGAGTGCATAGTTGTAGGGCAGAATGAACACTACTGTTATTCGAACGTTCGTTCGCATAAAACGGTTTTGATTTTGCGCTTGGAAACATATAGTGAGTCAGATAATATGATCGAAAGAAACTGGAAGATTGTTCCATAGGATGGCAGCCGAGGAAGAAAAGGTTCTCTCGCCACAGGTCGATGCATTGGCTTTTGCGCCTGAGAACGTAACGCTGTTCTGGAAAGGTGTCGAAACGACTTGAAGTAGTATTTGATATCAGACGCTCACCTCGGCGTTTGTAAACGTGCTTTAGTACCCGCGAGCATTATTTGGGAGGGGACATCAGTGGCTGTTAGGTAGAAATGGTCAGTGACCAAGTACTGCTTTTTCATAGTAGATTTTGTACATACTCAGGTGGTTATGATTTTCCGCTATACTTCTATTTGGCCGATTCAAGTTTTTACGTTAAACTAGGACGGACGCTGGACGCATCACCATTACACTATCTCGCACGGATTCGGGATGTCATGAAGTCAGCATCATGCGAACTAGGAACCAAATAACTCACTCGTGACAGCAAAAAGGAAGTCGAAGTAGAAACACTCACAGTAACTGTGGCAAATTGATCAAAATGACATAAATGCATAGCCACGCGTTATAAAGAGAATTAATAAATAAATAAACTAGATGCGTAGATCACTGCATGCTCAGTTTATGGTTAGTTGGTGAAAATGAAACAGCCAAAAGATGTCGAACATAACGGCACCCTACGAAAGGGAAAGATTGCTCGCAGCATCCTAGCACTTAGAGTAGGCCTGTGCAAGACGTTTCAAAACCATCATGGGAGTCTTGACCAGATTGAGGTGTTCAGTAACGAATTATTTCTACTTTGCAGAGTAATTCAAATATATTTTGCCTACTTGCACTACTACTCCCTCAAGTGGATGTGGTTTTAGACTAGCTACTTGACTGTTTTCATTTTTTGCGGCTAAAATAGGCCTAGAATATGTACTTTTTTTACTTACTATAGGTAGGGTTACCATATTTTGGAAATCTGAAAAGAATACATTTTTTCAAAATTTTGAGACTTGCAATACCGGAGGAAAATTCTGAAAAAGTGGTAAATTTTTGGCACTTCGTGGTTGGTTTACTAAAAAAGGTCGACTTTTCTGGCTCGACTCCCATAATACAGTTTTTTCTTTCACATTATCAGTTGGTGAACTTAAAAAAGGTTAACTTTCCGGCTCAGCTGCCGAAATAGCCGCCGAGGACACTTTCAAAAAACAGGACGTATGCTAACCCCAAGTATAGGCCTACTTGTAAATTGCTATTCTACTTCTACTTGTGTAAAAATTGACAACGTTACTTCTGCTAGAGTACTGATAGAGTGCCGATGATGACTTCTTTGATCACCTCCGGTCATGACGAGCTTTCATGGGAACGAAATTTACGATTGCGGTACTCAGAGTACGCGTTTGCGGGACGTTTTTAGTTCACATCACTGCACGGAGCTACACGACGTTAGATGGCGTACACGCAAGACGGGTGAGCTGGGGGAATTCCCTACAAAAACACAAGCACCGGCATTTCTTGTCTTGTCTCGGTTGCCAGTAAACTCGCCCCAAAGTAAATTCGGCCCAGGCAAATTCGGCCATTACATCAGTAAATTCGGCCCACCGAGAATATTGTATTAAAATGTATTACCAACCGTTAACATGAATTAATTACATAATTATACTGTTATTAAGTGATTTGGATGTCAGGGTATGCGTAGATCGCGTAATCACGGGAGATAGCGCGGATATTCACGGGGACCGAATTTACCGACGGCCGAATTCACCGGTCAATTCACTGGTTACTCGGTCAATTCTGCCCTCGGAGAATTTTTTATAAAAATGTATTACCAACTATTAATGTGAATTAATTTCATAATTATATTATTATCAAGTGATTTGGAGAACAGGGTATGCGTATAAATACATATATGTATATATTTATGCCGATGTTTATGGGGCCGAATTTACCGACAGCCGACTTCAATCGGTATATTCGGCCCTCGGAGAACATTGTGTGAAATTGTATTACGAACTAATAATGTGTATTATATTACATAATTATAATATTATCTAACCTGAACCCTAACACTAATCCTAACCCTAATTCTAACCTAACCCTAATCCTAACCTAACCCTAACCCTAATCCTAACCTAACCCTAATCCTAACCTAACCCTAATCCTAAACCGAATCCTAACCTAACCCTAATCCTAACCTAACCTAACCTAACCCTAACCTAATCCTAACCCTAACGCTAATCCTAACCCTAAACCTACTAATAACTAATAACTAATAATGTGCATTATATTACATAATTATAATATTATCAAGTGATTTGGAGGTTAGGGGTTAGGTTTAGGGTTAGGATTAGCCGATTAGGGTTAGGTTAGGGTTAGGATTAGGGTTAGGTTAGGTTAGGATTAGGGTTAGGTTAGGATTAGGGTTAGGTTAAGATTAGGGTTAGGATTAGGGTTAGGATTCAGGTTAGGTAATGGTATTGTAACTGTTATTGTTACTCTGGCCCTGGCCGAATTTACCGAGGGCCGAATTTACCGAGGGCCGAATTCACCGACGGCCAAAGTGACCGAGGGCCGAATTCGACGGGCCGAATTTACTTTGGGGCGAGTTTACTGGCAACCCTTGTCTCAAGTCGATGTGCTATTCACGCATTCGGCTCAAGGTGGTTGTACGACTGTACGTAATGTAGATCACTTCTCTGTTTTATAGTTCATCAGATGTTGATTTCAGGTGAGAAATTGAAATGCATAGCCCTAATTCATAATATGAACCGCGATCGGTTTGTATAAGAGTGTTCAGAATTGCAGCATCCGATACCGTAGGCTGCCTTGTGAATTACTGTTTATTTATCATCATACGATTAAATTTTTATCAAATCAATGCACCACAAGATTGCAATATAATGAGGGTGCCGGAACGTCTTGGAATAGTCTTTTAATCGGACACCCACCTTGGCCTACACCTCCATCATGTAAGTAAGAGGCATACACACTGGAGTTGAAGAAAAAATAACATAGAACGATAAAAGCCAGTGACGAAAATGAATGCTGCATGTGTCGGTAGGCGAGAGCGATATGTCAGATTGTGGTTGGGTAATCTTGGTCATTTTTATTTCTGAAATCAAATACTAAATTGACTGTTGATGTGCGATTTCGTACGGTATTGTAAAATGATAGCAACTGATTAGGATTTGTCACGATTGCCAGTTGCAGAACTTTGATCTGTGTATAATCTGTATATGATAGCTTTGCTATGGTTGAACAATTACCATGTAATTATGATTTCAAGTTTATTACATACACACGGTACAACAATTAGAGTTCTCTGTTTACGCGGTCCACCCTCTTCATTGAATGACTTTATGATATACTTGTTCAGTGATTTCGTGTGGCAGCTTGTTATTGAGATTTATCAATAAACTACTTGCTACTTGACGAAAACGAAAAGTAACTATCAACTATTTTTCCTTAAAAGCCTGCTGAAGTGTAACTATAATCTAATAACCTAACTATAATTGTAACACAACCACGGTTCATGTAGAGATCCTTACTTGCTACTTTGCTACTGATTCCTTCCCCCCAATAAAATAATTTACTGATAATTTGTAGGCTGTGGAGTAAATGGTTTTCAAGGTGAATAAAAATTACTTCAGGTCACAGAATACAGCAAGGATTACATTAATTGACAAAATTAGATTATTTGACAATATTTCATTACAATTTAAAAAAAAATCAGTACTTATTATCGAAGGGGCACTAGTCCTAGATCAAAATTGTATTGTGAGTTGTGCCTGTTCCGTAGACCGCTGCTTTCCTTGTGTATTTTATGGTAGTTGGCCACTTCCGTTCGGTCCTCCGTTTGGTATTGCGTGTTCCGCTGTGTAGATTTGAGTCATTTATCTCTGTCAGTAGTTTCGCACGGTCCGCCGTTTAGCAAAACAAGTTCCGGGGGTCGCTGTGTAGAGTTTGCCTTTTCTGATGATTCTGACGGTAACTGCTAAATATGTCCGCTAATGAAAACGATCAGCATTGTCAAGTAACAACAACCTTTCCGGTATACAGCTGATTGAATAGACCTAGGATTGCCACAATTGTTCCATGCTTGAGCCGCATGTCTCGACAATTAGTTTTAAAAAGCACAGAGCATCAAAAAAGGTAATGAGTAATGAGTCAAGGACTCTAATCTAAATCGAGTATTAATCGTGATGGAATGGCGAAATAATGTGCATCTTTTCTCTTGGTTGTCTTGCAGATCCGATTATTATAGTAAGTTGTGTATCGAATATTACGTATCAGAACTGAGATGAAGAGAATATTACAGCACAATGGACCTGCTGATCTGACCGCCTTGTCGAAGCAGCAAGTAGAAACTAGTACAGTACAAGCCAACGAACACAAATTCAGCGGTGGCAACTGTGACAAATCCTGTGAAAAACCGAGCCGGTCGGAAATGATGAGTTTTTGGGGAAACATCATGCGGACGAAACGTGGTTGTGATGATAGGAAGGTGGATCAAGCCAGGGACACTGCCTGGGACATTTTAAAGTTCATCTCGGAACAGGAAGTGAAACATTTTCTCTCCGTCTCCTACCAGTCATCAGGTCCGGATGGAATGACGATCTGCGATATCAAGCGAATCTCTCTGACGTGCCTGGTCAAGATGTTTAATTTGTGGCTCTTGTCTCGGACGCTGCCGACACCTTTCCGAAACGCCCGAACCGTACTGGTCCCCGTGGTTAGCGAGCCGCGCACTCCTGAAGATTACCGGCCAATGACCACAGGTCCGGTGCTCGTCAGGGTATTCCATAATATACTGGCCCAGCGCCTCAGCCAAAATTTCAAACTAGCTCCGACGCAGATGGCGTTTATGCCGACCAATGCGTGTTCGGAGAATGTTACACTACTGGATGGGTTAATATCACAGGCGAAAGCAAATCGGTCCAACTTGAACGTGGTTTTTCTGGATTTACGGAAAGCATTTGATTCCGTAAAACATGATAGCGTCCTTCGTGCCGCACGTAGGTTAGGAGCTCCGGAACCTTTCGTTGAGTACTTGCAGAGCTGTTACACAGAGGCCTGGACTGACCTTGACGGGGAATCCATTTTAGTATCACGCGGAGTTAGGCGGGGAGATCCCATGTCGGCCATACTGGTTAATGCGGTACTTGACGAAGCTTTATGTAATTCAGCGGAAGATGGGCCGACCATCGGGGGTAGAATGGTCAGTGCCATTGGGTTTGCCGATCACATCGCCCTGGTGACGGTGACCGAGGTTGCGATGAGAACACGACTAAAGCGGTTTACGGATTGGCTGGAAGAATCCGGTGTGAAGTTCGATGCGGCGAAATGTAGGTCATTGGTGATACGGGCAGATGACAAATGAAAGAGTTGTTCTATTGATATGGTAGCTACGTTCCAAATCGGTGACAGCCTCGTCCCAGAGATAGGATGTCGCGAAGCTTTTGGAACCTGGAAATCAAAAATGGCAAAACCCTTGGAAAACCGTTGAACAGGGCATGCAAGAGACTTTCAAAGCCCCGCTTATACCTCAGTAGTGACTGTATATTCTCAGAGACCATCTTTTCCCGTAGCTAGCGTATGGTGGATCGAGTTGGAAACCTAAAAAATGCAAACTCATTCTCACAAAAATGCAAACTCATTCTCACAAACTCCGACTTCAGTCAGTATTCTTTCCACGACTACAACTCCTGCCACTATGGTTTTCCCGACTTCGTTTCCAAGACATGCTAAAATAGTTTGAGAGTCCGACCCCATTAAGCGAAAAATTAGATAAACTCCGTCACTACAGCCCTGGGTATAAGAACTCGTATATGTGGATTTGTGCCGTGTGAGAATTTATTCGCGATTTTCTTTCTGTAAAAATAATTTCGATTCTGACACTTTTCCGCTATATTAGATTTCTTCATACTAGACAGATATAGGAAATAGCGATCAGGTAGAAACTAATGTTAGTTGGACACATAAAGTAGAAGTTGATTTTTCCGTGTCCCGAAAAATGCAAACCTGTTTCAGATCTATACCGACGCCGCAATGTCGACGTATGAACTTGCAAAATAATCACTTGCAAGTACGGATTGATTTTGAACTCAGTATCATAATTTCGTCATTTCAAGTCGCCACAACATTTTGTAACAATGAAAAATAATAGAGTGCTGAATATAAGAATATATCTATACTACACTAGGGCGCTGTACACAAGAGGCAATAAAATATAGAAGTAATCTATACAATGTGTATAAAAGACAGAGTGCATAGTTGTAGGGCAGAATGAACACTACTGTAGTTCGAACGTTCGTTCGCATGAAACGATTTTGATTTTGCGCTTGGAAACATATAGTGAGTCAGATAATATGATCGAAAGAAACTGGAAGATTGTTCCATAGGATGGCAGCCGAGGAAGAAAAGGTTCTCTCGCCACAGGTCGATGCATTGGCTTTAGCGCCTGAGAACGTAACGCTGTTCTGGAAAGGTGTCGAAACGACTTGAAGTAGTATTTGATATCAGACGCTCACCTCGGCGTTTGTAAACGTGCTTTAGTACCCGCGAGCATGATTTAGGAGGGGACATCAGTGGCTGTTAGGTAGAAATGGTCAGTGACCAAGTACTGCTTTTTCATAGTAGGTTTTGTACATACTCGGGTGGTTATGATTTTCCGCTATACTTCTATTTGGCCGATTCAAGTTTTTACGAGTCGGGATAAGCCGGACGCATCACCATTACACTATCTCGCACGGTTTCGGGATGTCATGAAGTCAGCATCATGCAAACTACGAACCAAATAACTCACTCGTGACTTGGCAAAAAGGAAATCGAAGTAGAAACACTCACAGTAACTGTGTCAAATTGATCAAAATGACACAAATGCCTAGGCACGCGTTATCTTAAGACAGGGTTGTAACCAAGTCACAAGTCAATCTCACTTTTATATTTTTGACTCGAGTCAAGTCGAGTCATTTTCAATTCCCACCGAGTCCAAGTCAGCGAACAGAGGATGGAGTCCGAGTCATGGTATTATGACCCGAGTCCAAGTCATTGTGTTGACTGCTCAGTTTCCAGTTAAAGTCTTCCTAAACCCACTTTTTGAACTCTGTTTGGTGATATTGAATGGTTCGCATTATATTTTTGACTCGAGTCAAGTCGAGTCATTTTCAATTCCCACCGAGTCCAAGTCAGCGAACAGAGGATGGAGTCCGAGTCATGGTATTATGACCCGAGTCCAAGTCATTGTGTTGACTGCTCAGTTTCCAGTTAAAGTCTTCCTAAACCCACTTTTTGAACTCTGTTTGGTGATATTGAATGGTTCGCATTTATAATATATCAATTTTCCTCACTTTTAGCCGTTTCTGGTCGCATTTTCAAGCACCATTACCAACAAACGAAATCCCAATAATGTGTTGGCTTCAAAATTACAATGAAATGTCGGTCTTGGCCGTCTGAATCTCGAGTCAATGACTTGCTTCGAGTCCAAGTCGAGTCAATACACAGATTGACTCGAGTCGAGTCATTTCCGTCTTTTGAGAAAATGACTCGAGTCGAGTCATCCGAAAATCGTGACTCGAGTCTGACTCGAGTCGAGTCGTGACTCGAGTCATTACAACCCTGTCTTAAGAGAATGAATAATTAAATAAATTGAATGCGTAGATCACTGCATGCACAGTTCATGGTTAGTTGGTGGAAATGAAACAGCCAAAAGATGACGAACGTCACGGCACCCTATGAAAGGGAAAGATTGCTCGCAGCATCCTAGCACTTGGAGTAGGCCTGTGCAAGACGTTTTAAAACCATTATGGGCGTCTTGACGAGATTGAGATGTTCAGTAACGAATTATTTCTACTTTCCATAGTAATTCAAATATATTTTGCCTACTTGCACTACTTCCTAAAGTGGATGTGGTTTAAGACTAGCTACTTAACTGCTTCCATTTTTTACGGCTAAAATAGGTCTAGGATATGTACTTTTTTTTACTTAGTATAAGCAATGATATATATACATATATATATACATACATATATATCATTGGTATAGGTAGGGTTACCATATTTTGGAAATCTGAAAAGAGGACACTTTTTCAAAATTTTCAGACTTTCAATACCGGAGGAAAATTTTGAAAAAGTGGTAAATTTTTTGCACTTCGTGGTCGGTTGACTAAAAAAAGGTCAACTTTTCTGGCCCAAATCCCAGAATACAGTTCTTTCTTTCACATGATCAGTTGGTTAAATAAAAAAAGGGGTCAACTTTCCGGCTCAGCTGCCGAAATAGCCTCCGAGGACACTTTAAAAAAAAGAGAACAAATCCTCATAAATAGGATGTATGATATGATAACCCCAAGTATAGGCCTACTTGTAAATCGCTATTGTACTTCTACTTGAGTAAAAATTGAGAACGTTACTTCTTCTTGAGTACCGATGATGACTTCTTTGATCACCTCTGATCATGACGAGCTTTCATGGGAAGGAAATTTACGATTGCGGTACTCAGAGTACACGTTTCTAGTTCACGTCACTGCACGGAGCTACGGGACGTTAGATGGCGTACACGCAATACGGATGAGTTGGGGGAATTCCCTACAAAAACACAGACACAAAAGCACAGGCATTTCTTGTCTCAACTCGATGTGCTATTCACCCATTCGGCTCAAGGTGTTTGTACGTATTGTAGATCACTTATCTGTTTTTTAGTCAATCCCATGTTGATTTCAGGCGAGGAATTGAAATGCATAGCCCTAATTCATAGCGTGAACCGCGATCGATTTGTATCAGAGTGTTCAGAATCGCAGCATCCGATGGCTGGTGAATTTCTGTTGATTTATCATCAATCATCATCATACTATTAAATCACTACACAACTAGATTTCAATATCATGAGAAGATTTGAGGGTGCCGGGACATCTTGGAATAGTCTTTTAATCGGACACCCACCTTGGCCTACACCTGCACCATGTAAGTAAGAGGCATAAACAGTGGAGTTGAAGAAAAAATAACATAGGATGATAAAAGCAAGTGACGAAAATTAATGCTGCATGTGTCGGTAGGCGAGAGAGATATGTCAGATTGTGGTTGGGTAATCTTGGTCATTTTTATTTCTGAAATCAAATACTTAATTGACTGTTGATGTGCGATTTCTTATGGTATTGTAAAATGATAGCAACTGATTATGATTTGTCACGATTGCCAGTTGCAGAACTTAGATCTGTGTATAATCTGTATATGATAGCTTTGCTATGGTTGAACAATTACAACGTGATTATGATTTCAAGTTTATTACATTCAACAATTAGAGTTCCTTGTATGCGTGGTCCACACTCTTCATCGAATGACTTTATGATATTCTTTTTCAGTGATTTCGTGTAGCAGCTTGTTATTGAGATTTTTCAATAAACTACTTACTTGACAAAAAACGAAAAGTTAGTATTTTTCCTTAACAACCTGTTGAAGTGTAATTATGATCTAATAACCTAACTAATTGTAACTCAACAACAGTTCATGTAGAGATTTCTACTTGCTACTTTGCTGCTGATTCCTTCCCCCCTATAAAATTATTTACTGCTAATTTGCTAATTTGTAGGCTATGGAGTCAGTGGTTTTCAAGGTGAATAAAAATTACTTCAGGTCACAGAATACAGCAAGGATTACATTACTCGAGACAAAATTAGATTATTTGACAATATTTCATGACAATTTAAAAAAATCAGTACTTATTATCAAAGTGGCACTAGTCCTAAAGCAAAGTTGTATTGTGAGTTGTGCCTGTTCCGCAGACCGCTGCTTTCTTTGTGTATTTTGTGATAGTTCGCCACTTCCGTTCCGTCCTCCGTTTGGTATTTCGTGTTCCGCTGTGTAGATTTGAGTCATTTATCTCTGTCAGTAGTTTCGCACGGTCCGCCGTTTAGTAAAACAAGTTCCGCGGGCCGCCGTGGAGAGTTCACCTTTTCTGGTGATTCCGATGGTAACTGCTAAATCTGTCTGTTGATGAAAAGGATCAGCATTGTGGAGTATCAATCAAGCTTCCCGGTATACAGCTGATTGAGTAGCCCTGGTAGGGATTGCCATATAATTGTTTCATTCTTGGGCCGCCTGTCTCGAAACTGAGATCTAAAAGAAGCATGTAGGCCTACAATAAAAAATACGGATTTAAATACTCACAATTAGGGCTGGAAGTAATAATTCAAGTATTAGAATCTGAATCGAGTATTATTCGTGATGGGAAGGCAAGATAATGTGCATCTTTTCTCTCTATTGTGTCATGCCTGTCAGATTATAGTAAGCTGTGTTGCCTATCGAATATTAGGCTACGTATCAGAACTGAGATGAAGAGAAGATCACAACACAAGGGGCCTGCTCAGCTGTCTGCCTTGTCGAAGCAGCAAGTAAAAAGGAGTTCGGTACAAGCGAACGAACATGGATCGAGAGTAAAATTGAGCGTTGGCAACTGTGCCACATCCTTCAGCACCGTGAATGGGTTGGGCCCCCGGCAAATGCGTGGACATCCCAACTACGAAGGGGTATCGGGATTACCGTGTAAGAGAGCGCGGTTGAGCTACATAGAAGAGCGGGTTCCGGTCAGTTCAGGAGTAGCCCCCGAGAATTCGGGAAAGAAATTGTTAGACGTTACCTTGGCTGCAACGCTCCACGACAGGAGACCCGTTGGTGCTGTTGTATGGCGAACTAAGCGAGATGAACACAAGACAATAGGCCAGAACTTGAGGACTGGTCAGGTGGCCAGTGTGGTCAATCAGGACCTCCTTCAACAAGGCCACCTTATGAAAGGCAATGAAGTAGCTGCGTCAATAGAACAAGATGAGTCACTTGGAAGTCATAGTGAATGGGACTTGAGACGGTATGAATTCCTGGGTAAGCTGGAACGCTCGAAGCTTTCTGCCGCAAAGGACAAATGCGGCGAAGGTGTGCTAGATTCGCTAATCAGTCGCCGAGCCTCGGGAGAGGAGTTTGTGCGCAAGTTGAAAGACCATGCAATGGGACTTCTGTCCTGCCTCGGGAGTAAAACTTCGCCGAACCGATGGAGACCACGTGAGCCCTACGACACTCTCGTACCAGGCCGATCACAGAGAAGCATGAGACGCGATGAGTATGCGGTGGTACAGGAGCTGTACAAACGAGATAAAGAGTCCTGTGCAAGTATGGTCTTGAGCGGGGGCTGGAGAGCAAGTGACGTGGTTGAAAAACCTGAGCCGGTCGGAGATAATAAGTTTTGTGGGAGACTTGATGCGGATGAAACGCGGTTGTGATGATATGAAGGTGGATCAAGCCAGGGACACTGCCTGGGACCTGTTGAATCCCATCTCAGAACAGGAAGTGGAAGATTTTCTCTCCGTATCCTACCAGTACGCATCAGGTCCGGATGGAATGGCGATCCGCGATACCAAGAGAATCCCTCTGACGTGCCTGGTCAAGATGTTTAATTTGTGGCTCTTGTCTTGAACACTGCCGAGTCCTCTCCGCAACGCCCGAACTGTGCTGGTCCCCGCGGTTAGCAAGCCGCGCACTCCCGAAGATTGCCGCCCAATCACCACCGATCCTGTGCTCGTCAGGGTATTCCATAAAATACTGGCCCAGCGCTTGAGCCAGAATTTCAAACTAGCTCCGACGCAAATGGCGTTTACACTGACCGATGGGTGTTCGGAGAATGTTACACTACTAGAAGCCCTAATATCGCAGGCGAGAAATAATCGGTCCAACTTGAACGTGGTTTTTCTGGACCTACAAAAAGCATTTGATTCCGTAAAACATGATAGCGTCCTTCGTACAGCACGTAGGTTAGGAGCTCCAGAGCCTTTTGTTGAGTACTTAGAGGAGCTGTTACACGGAGGCGAGGACTGACCTTTACGGGGAATCGATTTTAGTATCACGCGGAGTCAGGCGGGGAGATCCCATGTCGGCCATACTGGTTAATGCAGTACTTGATGAAGCTTTATGTAATTCAGCGCAAGATGGGCCGACCATCGGGGGTAAAATGCTCAGTGCCATTGGGTTTGCCGATGACATCGCCCTGGTGACGGTGACCGAGGTTGCAATGAGAATGCGGCTAAAGCGATTTACGGATTGCCTAGAAGAATCCGGTGTGAGGTTTGATGCGGCGAAATGCAGGTCATTCGTGATACGTGCGGATGGCAAATCAAAGAGATACTCTATCGATACTGCAGCTAAGTTCCAAATCAGTGACATCCTCATCCCAGCAAAAGGATGTCGCGAAACTTTTGAATACCTGGGAATAGAAGATGGCAGAACCCTCGGAAAAACCCTCATTCAGGGCCTGGAAGAGATTTCCAAAGCGCCGCTTAAACCGCAGCAGCGACTTTATATTCTCAGAAACCATCTTTTCCCGAAGCTAGCGTATGGTGGATCGAGTTGGAAACTTAAAAAGTCCAAGCTCAACTCCTTTGACGAAGTATATTGGTATGACGCCATTTTAATAATATTCAATAAGGAGTTGGTGGACCTTACTTAATTCCCTGAAGTAAAAACCCGATAAGGCCTTCGTGAGTCGTATATTTTGTCGTGTGAACGTAGATAACATAGATAACATGAAATGAAATGGTACGATGTTTTTGTGCATGTACTCTCTCGTGCCTATGATGAGAGATATGCGTATGTAATACCACGTAGGGATATTCATTCATTCATTATTTGCTGATTCGGAAGTCCATTGCATTGTCGTACGTAATTCAATAAAGTTACAAGTCGCGGAGACAGAAACAAAATATATTCGTCAGTGTGATCCATCTAATACGTGTGCACTAGACAGGCTTCGTGGTACGTCAGCCAACGAACCCCTGCGGTGTGGGACGCCGGTCCGTCGAACGCAAGAAGAAACACGCAGCGAATTGTGAACGCAACCTTCTGGAGTCAGATTATACAATTATACAACTACAAACATTCGCTCTGCGTTTTGGCCTTTGTACACCAAGGTGGTTCAAATATTACTTTTTTCCGGATTCCGGATTTTAATGTGGGCAAAGATCTCTACCACATTCTCAATTGATTTACCGGTACCGGTAGTAGTCACATAATAAAGCAATATAACAAAACCCAACACAAATAAATTCGCCGTACTTCCGATCGCGAAGCATTTTCAGAAGGTCAGCGAAGCCTCTAAATTTTCAGAGTTGATAATAACCTAATATGTATTTCTTTAAATTAGGGAAATCATGAGGCAGATTCACTTCGTCGCTGCTAAATCCTCAGGACGCACATCAACAAAATGGAAGTTTTGTTGGGGTTTGTAATAAAATATAAATGTTGCTGTCGTGCAGGTCAAGAGAGAGAGAGAGAGAGAGAGTCTTTATTTTCATCGAACCAAAATACATAACAAACGGCAGTGATGGTGGTACAGAAAATATGCGTGCACAGTATTCGGTATTAGATAGGAATGATCGATAAGACCGTGAAGGTCATCTAGTCTGATCACACCAGCATCAAACAGGTACACTTGACTCAGAACAGTCTGGCTGTGAAAAAATGTTTAGTTAGGAAAGGAAAATATAAAAAAAAATTAAACAATGGTAGCAAATGATCAATGAAGCAATGTCTGGGCGAGGTAGGGCAACAGTGTTAGTGTCAATCAGGGTGATTTCGAAATGTTTGCAAATCCAATTTTCTCTCGTGACATACATATAACCAATATTCCAGAACAACTTAGAAAAAATAGCTACTTGATAGAAACAACTAAGTTGGACGTTGTATATTGTAGAGAACGTAGCGTTGTCGGATAACCTGCTAGAGCCGTAAGCCTGAGTCCAACGTAGGTTGTGACTTACGTAAATACTTAACTAGCAGTGGCGAACGCCTGGCCCTGCGTTAGTCCTTGATCTGACAGCTCAACGATGCATGCGACGACAATTGCCTCAGATAGATGTATTGGTCGAATGAATATGAACAGTAGTAGCGTATGAGTCCCATGTGGGATATCTGAATGTGCGCGTTTATATATGGCGCGATACAAGAAGAAGGGCGTGGTCACGTGATATACGGCGTGGTACAATGTGATTTAATGGCGTGTTTTATATTACAGGGTGTATGAACCGTAAGAGGGCGCAGGGCGTTCCACAATATGTAATGTTGCTGTCGTACAGGTCAATCAGGGTGATTTCGAAATGTTTGCAAAGCCAATTTTCTCCCGTGATTACATAACCAATATTCCAGAACAACTTAGAAAAAAGAGCTACTTGATAGAAACGACTAGGCTGGACGTTGTATATGTTCATTAAAAAATACGTTTCTCTATTTTGGTTCCATGTTGCCACATGCCCAAATGTCTCGTCGGAAGCATATCGCGTTATTAATATATTCGCCATCACGTATATATTGCCGGAAATGGATTTCCGGCGCTCGTTCATATCAAACCGAAGACACCGATTTTCGAGACACAATCATGTATTTCAAGAAATGCAGCTACACTGCTACAGAAATCGCTTTCAAATAAAGTCTACGCAATTTCTACATAAATAGCACGATGTTGTTTTGAGGAAAAGGCATTTTGATGCTGTTTATCACTAGCCTACAGTTGATATTTGCACAAGACAGATGAAGGTTGCACGATAATTGAGCTAGGTTTGCTCTAAAACTTTGGGGGTCCGCGATGACAAAAAGGTTGAAAACCACTGCCGTAGGCCTTACCCGATGGAACCACTGCTGTAGCCTGTGCGTCCTGAACGGATTAAAAATAAGAAAACGACTGATAATAAATATGAATAATCGTCATATCATACTTTCATCTGCCTAACACACACACACACACAGTGTACAATGCGATATACAAGACACACAATGTGATGTAATGATCGTTCAGCAAATGATTATGCATTGTATTGTAACCTACGTCGTATGAGCAGCATCGCACTGCCACTGCATATTTGGATATTTTCAAATTCTGAGAAATAAGGCGGTTGAGAATGAACATTTTTCTGTTGTAAATTTCATCGATTCAAGATACTTTCAACGATCACGGAAATCCTAATGAGTTTTTCTGGGAACGAAGGTTGCGCTTGCGCTTTGGTGAGTAGAAGTTGCTAGTTCATTGGACGTTAGATGGCGTAAACACACAACTTTGATTTGGAGTTTGGTGACGTGGAATGAGGTATTGTCGCAAGAAAAGATAATCGCTGGCAAGTCAAGTGTCAACTTGCTTTTTGTTTTTACGGTCACTGCAGAAAGGTGTTACGGGTATTGTGAAGAATTTTTTGTGTGTCTTGCATAGTCCAAAGCAAATTTTTGATGAGGAATTGTGATATAGGCTATAGCGCTAGTTCGTAGTCAGAGCCGTGATCGATTTGCACCTGAAGGATTAGAATCGCAGCATACGATATTGTGGGTTGACTAGTCTATATATAGTGATATCGTATTTACGGTGGGTGGGTTACGGGTAAAACTATAATAAATATTGGATGAATCGGGCGCTGTAAATATCATTTTATTCAAATCCAAATGTTTCGACGGCAATAACTCCACTTCCAGTAGTTGGAATTGAGCGGAATTTGGTGACCATCGTTTCTACACACAACCTAGCCATTTCATGCGATGAACAGAAAATTTGATTTTTTAAATTTATTTCTATATTATAAATAAAAAAACTTCCGTCTCCTGTAGCAATGCGGCTGCCGGCTACTGGTTGGAATTTACCCAAATTTGGTGTACAGCTTTTGAATAGGTTTCCTAACAATTTTATGAAGTAGCCATGCAGTGAGTAATTCCCTGTCAACATGCAAATATTTTGTAAATCCGTCTCCACACCCTCTCAGATTTTTCTCTAAATTTATATACAACTTAAGTATCTAGTTCTGAATACAACGAAATTTATTTCGGACAATTTCGTTGAACGGCTCTCGAGTTATTGCGGTTTGAAAAATGATGATTTTGTGATTACTCAACCATGAAATTTGGCAACACAAAACCTGTGTATGATTGTAACTGATATAGCTCAGAAGTTACGTAGAGTAAAGGTTTGTTATGTAGCAATAATTGTTGGTGCATGTTCTTCACTTACCACGAATTTCCCCGCTCCACAGTATTGGTCAAGGTTCAAAACGCGATTTCAAAATTGGCATATGTTAAAATTGGTGATGCATAACGATATTTTTCAACTCATCTGGTGCAATTCTATTTAAACCAAAATTCACAAGCAAGGTGTCATTTGAAAGGTGTTTCCAACTAGAATGCACGAAACTTAATTTTATTATTGGCAACATGGCTCAAAATATAATATGGTGCATAATGCAAAATAGGTCATTTTTTAATTAATTTTAATTATATTAATTCAGTGATTATCTGATTTTGCCATTATTCTACTCCTTATATGATAATGTGTTTCAGTAGATAATTATTGCCATGCTCAGAGAGTACTTTTATTTATTGCATGTGCATTATGCTTGCAAGGGTGCTTCTGGGTTTACCGACTATCAGTAATTCGAGTCAACATCCAAATAATATTTTAATTCGTCTTCACACCCTCTCAGATTTCTCTGCAATATCATGTACAACTAAAGTACCCAATTCTGAGTAGAATAGAATTTAATTATTATAACTTTATTGATCGGTTCTTGAGCAATTGCAGTATGAAGAATGGGGATTTCGTGCTTACTCAACCATGAAATTTGCGTATGATTATAACTGCTAAAATCATTACTTATACAGGCTGCAGGTAGTAATGCTGGTAAGCAATGATTGGTGGTACATGTTCTTCACTCACTAGGAATTCCCCTCCGCATTACAGAATCAAGGTTCAAATCTTGATTTGAAAATTGACATACCAGTATGTTAAAATCAGTGATGCGTGACGATATTCCTGAACTCTCTGACCCGACTCCATCTAACTCAAAATTCATAAGTAAGGTGTCATATGAAAGCTGTTACCAATTAGAATCCATCAGAATTGGTTAGAATTGAATATAAGACAGGAACACGGCAAAAAATATACTTAGACACTTAATGCAGAACAGGTCATGCACTATTTAGAGCGCATCTTTTCAATGAAGTTTTAGACAAGTGGCAGTCAAATATCACATGCAATACCAATTCAGCAACGTTCTACTCTTTCCAAGCTTCCATTTGACACCTTCCTCGAAAAAATTGGTTTAAATAGAATTCCGCTAGGCAGAGTTGCATATTTGTTACGCATGACTGATTTTGAAAACATGATGACTTTGAATTGACATTTGACCCCTAACCCCCATTCGTGAAGTTGAAAATTTAGGTCTATCACAATAAGCATAGGTTATACCAAAATATCTTACTACAGAAATTTAAGTCTGCCCGGCAACAATTTGATCACTATAATGTTAATTACAATTAGACACAGGTTTCAAGCGGTATAGCGTCACGGACGAGTGAGCACGAAATGTCACTTTTCAAATTGCGATAACTCTGTAACGAATTGTTCGATTTTCTTGAAACAAAATTTGTTATGCACCAAATTTAATGCCTGATCGATGTGAAAATTTTCAATTTGACCTGAAATGGTGTGGAGATGGGCGTTTGCATGTTGAGAGGGAATTACTCCAGTACAATTTGAAAACAAGTGATTTTTGAATACCCCTAATGCGTATAATACCTGCAAAATTACGGTATCTATGGGGAATAGTTTCAATACTTTGTCAATCTCTCTGATCTTGTAATTATAGTAAGACTACCTAAGATGGAGTGTTTGAGGTGTGGGGCGGCCCAAACCTGAATAGGCTGGAGCGTGGGACAACATAGCATATGCCTGAAATCCATATTTGATTGATCCTATTAAATATATTTATCATTACACTAGAACAGGTGTTGGTGTTATCCCTCCCACCATATAGGACACTATGTTTCCACATATAATCACTTGAAAGTGAATCGTGAAACAAACAAAAATGGGCCAGTTTTCCCAATCAAATCTTAACAAGGTAAAGCAGGGAAGGTATCAGAAAGAGAATGATGCCGTCTGACGTCTGTACAAAATTGATAGAGCTACATTGAACAGGTACCGTAATTTTCCAAGTATAGTACGCCCCCATGTATATATGCACCCATAAAATGACATGCAAATTCTGGGAAAAAGCCTGTACCGATGTATAGTACGCACCCTACATTCGCAGTAAATAAATAGTTATGTTTCAGTATTCGATATCATTCGGTTTTGCGATGTCACTGTCAAACAATCATGACATAACCATCGCTAATCATTATGCAATTATCGGGATTGTCTCTAAACGATAGTACAGAGCAGCCAAAGCCTGCGAGGCTGGCGACGCGATAGTTTGAGCCAGCGACACAACGTCTTGCGCATCTTGCCTATCACAGATGCGATTGCTAATCATTATACAAGTAACGGTATTGCCTGTATACGATAGTAGATAGCAGCCAAAGCCTGTCAGGCCGGCAACGAAACATCTTGCGCACGAGGTCAGATGCGATTGCTCAGGCCAACGGTTATGTCGCGCACACCACGCCTGTTGGAGTTGCGCGACTGATTACGCAAGTGATTATATTTTGCACACATGGCCTGTCGATGAACTAGCGAGGATCGCCGCGCGCGCGTTCAGCATTCAATGAATGACCTAAGTTCACTCGTGTGCAAAGGGCAAACCAACTCAGCAGGAGATTGCGTGCTGTGCAGGCGACTCTCGTGAATTGGCAACACGCTTTTTGCTAATTAGTAGCGTGTTACACTGATAATACAAATTACTGGACACGATAGCTGAAAGTGATACGCACTGCCCCCGATTTTAGGGCAAAAAATCGTGAAAATTTTGCGGATTATACATGGAAAATTACAGTATCTTGAAAAAGAAGGGGATGAATCTCACACGAAAAGATGTCAAAATCATTTGCCGATACTGTCTTTAATGAAGAGCAGGAAAGTTTGTTAGCGCAGCGCATCATCAAATGCTCCAAGATGTTTTTTGGGTTGTCACTCCCACTTTAACAAGACATAAGACATAAGAATGTGACGAGGTAGTGTAGGTAGAAGCATAATTTGATATTGATTTTCATGTTACATATTTTCAGTTATCTGGTTTCATGATGCGTTATGAACTTATTCGATTCGTTTGAATGGGGAATCTTCTATATTCCGATAAACTTGATTATTGGATGTACTCGTATCGAGAACAATAATATCGAATTTTAAACTATTAGGCATTTGGTAGACAGTGTATTTCTATTGATAAGATTGCCGCAATCGCGACATGCTCCCGGAAGTAGATCGGGAAACGCACCATCAATGCCGCCAAAATCACTGTTTTATTCTGCAAACGATCGCCGCGATGGGAGTTACTCAACACTAAGCCGGAAACCGCGAGAGACAATTACTGATTGGCTGTGCGATTTCACATGTAATCATCATTATTGTCTGCTCCAAATATTGGAGAGTTTCGAAGTTACTTGGCAGGCCAGTGCATAGTGTATTTCGTCACTCACACGGCACGTTGCGCGTGAATAACATTGATGCAATTCCAGATTCTCAGTGACGTAAATTCTGATTATTGTTCGATGCATTCCATCGGATGGACTGGTAACGCAGGCGGCGGTTATATTTTCGAATGATCGTACCGTTTTATCATTATAACTCGACTGCATGGTTTGATATTATTGAGTGCAGGGCCGATATTGAAACTTCACGCAAATGGTTTAACGCTGCACGTACACCAGCATCATGTAGTAAAGTGCGTTTTGGTGTGACGATGACTTCATCGATATGGAATAATTATGATGTCACAAGACTTCACCACGTTGTAAAGAAATAAAAGTCGGCGCCTATGGTTAAAAGTAAGTCTTGGTAAACCGCGGGAGGCGCGAAAAATATTCTCAAGGAAAATGAAATCGGCCCAATAAGATTACCGTGTGTTCCATGTTGATTTACGAAATAATTCTGGGTCGTCCACAATCTTTTTCCATTTTGAGAACTTATGGTACATGTTTTGCAACAAACATAGGTATATTATGTCGTGTGCGTCAAGTCATTTGGCATGTCCTAAAAAATCATCTCGCGTACCACAAATGGCACGCGTGCTTGGGGTTGCCGACCTCTTGTGTACACGAAATCATCGCTGGCCTACACTATCGCATCTGCAATAGGCCTGGTGCGAAAGGTATCATCGCTTGCCTAACTATCGCGTCTCGGGCCTAGCATGCCTTGGCTACTATGTCTCGATGGCTTGGAGACAATGCCGTTAAGTGTATACTGCTTAGCGACTCTGATTAAAAAGTGACATCGCGAAACTGAATGACATCGAATGTCCACAAATTAGTGCGTGCGCACTGCGCACAATTGATTTCTGCTAATACTTGAACATAATAACCATCAGAAGATATGTGTCAAGGCTTGAGTTTAAAAGAGGAAAAATGTTTGAATTTGAACCACCTCAAATTGGTGCCATTATAGAACAGACTCCATAACAACTCGGACATTTTGGACTTGCGCAAATAGTCGTCGAGGCTACGTAATATGTGCACTTATTTATTTGTCCACGTGATATCAGGAACTCACTAATTGACAGCACCTCCGGACTCGTTGGTAAGCTTGTCATATGCGTAAGCTCGTCAGCACGAGGCGATTGTATAATCGTCATTTACGCATATACTAGACATGTGGTTCTCGACCTTTTTTAGACACGCGCCTCTTTATGATAGTGAAAATTTTCGCGCCCCCCTTATAGTCATATCACAAAATCCAACCGGGATGCTAGCAACCCCAACAGATTGTCTAAGGCATGGAAGGATATGACTGTTTATGAGAGAATTCGAAGATATGAAATTCAGTCTATATATAGACAAACACGCGTGAATTGGAGGTAAATTTTTCGGTTGACCGCTTCTTTGCGCCCCCTTCAGATTATTTTACTTCCCCCAAGGGGGCACGCCCCCCATGTTGAGAACCACTGTACTAGACCCTAATGGATTGATGCTATATTAGTAAATTCGAATTGTTCTGCCATAATTATTGGATATCGAATCGAAATATAATGATGCTCATGTTTTAGATCAGAGGTGGCCAACGTGCGGCCGGAAGCCGGAAGGGAATTTGTGTGGATGTAGACTAGGGGTCTTTAAAAATATCTTTTTTTTCCTCAAACCGTACTGGCTACTTGATTAAATTGTTAAGTTACCTAATTTAAGTCTATGAACCTAATTTGGTTCAATTCCAGCCTGTAGCCAAATTGCTACAGGAGAAGAAAGTTTCTATTTATTATCAAATAATAATTAATAAAGAAATGCGAAAATTTTCTGTTCACCCCATAAAAATGTTGGGCTGTATATAAAAACGATGTTCACCAAATTTGGTTCAATTCCAACCAGTGGAAGCGGAGTTATTGCCGTCGAAAAATTTGGATTCGAATAAAATAGTATTTACGGTGGGCACCACTATAATATATAATTGAAGAATTGGCATGCACACCAAATTTGGTTCGACCCAGGGGCTACCAGTAGCCGCATTGCTGCAGAAAAAAGTTTTTATTTATTATTTAAAAATGAATAATTTTTTTTAAAATTTTCTTATCACTTCATGAAATTGTTAGTTTGTCTATAGAAACCATACTCACCCAATTTGGCTCAATTCCAACCAGCGGAAGGGTGTTATTGATTTGATGATCGAAAAATTTGGATTTGAATAAAATAGTATTCATGGTGGGCACACTTATAATAAATAATTAAGGAGTTGGGCACCGTAAATACCGTAATTTTCCATGTAATGCGCAAAATTTTTCCGATATTTTGTCCTAAAATCGGGGGCGCATATTATGCATGGTAAAACAAGCCTTGAAAAAAATCTCCTTCGAAATATAACTTGAAATCACACTTTCATTATGTTTGTTTTAATCACGCATCACATTCATCCATCATGCCCCGTAATTCGTATTATCAATGTTACATGATGCCAATTAGCGAGGAGCATGTTGCCAATTAGCGTCTGCGTTGCACAACTGCAAATGATCTCCTGTTGAGTTGGTTTGCCGTTTTTTCACGAGCGAAATTAGGGCATTGATTGCTACATGCACGCGCGGCAATCCTCGCTAATTCATTGCATCAACGTCAGGCCTGAACAATCGTATCTACAACACGCCATGTTCGCAAGATGTAATCGCTGGCACAGTCGCATCTCCAACAGACCTGGTGCTCACGACATAATCGTTGGCCTGAGCAATCGCATCCGTAATAGGCCTCGTGCGCAAGATGTCGCTGGCCTGAATCATCGCGACATGGGCCTCGCAGGCTTTGGCTGCTATCTATACTATCGTTTAGAGACAATGCCGTTAAGTGTATAATGATTAGCGATCGTTATGTCATGATTGCTCAACAGTAGGGCTGTTCAAAAATAACCTTTTTTCCTGAATCTTGCGGGTTACTTGATTAAATCGTTAGGTTGCCTTAAAAAATGACGCACACCAAATTTGAATTCATTCCAACCAATATTCGCGGATTTCGTAGAGTTTGAAAATTTTGAATTTGCCTAAAAATGCAAAAAAAAAAATTTTTCCAATTTTCCTTCCAACCTTATGAAATTGTTGCACTGTCTTCAAAAACGATGCAAAACAAATTAGACTCAATTCCAAGCTGCAGAAGCCGAGTTATTCAAGTTTTTTGATGATAATTCTGGGATGATCCACCAATCAAGGATAATCCCAGAATTATCAAAGAAAAACTGAAATAACTCCACTTCTACGGCTTCGAATTGAGTCAAATTTGTTTTGCATCGTTTTTGAAGACAGCTCAACAATTTCATGGGGTTGGCAGAAAAATTTGAAAAAATTTTTTTTTTGCATTTTTAGGCAAATTCAAAATTTTCAAACTCTACGAAATCCGCGAATATTGGTTGGAATGAATTCAAATTTGGTGTGCGTCATTTTTTAAGGCAACCTAACGATTTAATCAAGTAACCCGCAAGATTCAGGAAAAAAGGTTATTTTTGAACAGCCCTACTCAACAGTGACATCGCAAAACAGAATGATATCGAATACTGAAACATAACTATTCGTTTACTGCAAATGCAGGGTGCGTACTATACATGGGTACAGGCTTTTCCCCAGAATTTATACGTCATTTTAAGTTGTGTATTATACATAGGGCCCGGGCGCACTATATTTGGAATATTACGGTACTATTATATTGATAATCCAAATTTTTTGACGGTTTTAACTCCGCTTCCACTGGTTAGAATTGAACCAAATTAAATAAACATCGTTTCTGTAGACAACATAACACTTTCATGGGGTGAACAGAAAATTTTGAAATTTTTCCATTCATTTTTATATATTATATAAAACAATTTCTTCTCCATTAGCAATGCTGGTCTACTGGTTGGAATCTAACCAAATTTGGTGTGCAGGCTTGCATTAGGTAACCTAACAATTTTATCAAGTAGCCAGTACGATTGGAGGGGGAAAAAGTCATTTTTGCAGTATTTATTGGTGGCCATCGACATGCAAATTGAGTTTATAAGTTGACTCCCTAATTTTTGAGAGATTTCAATGAATCCAGAAATTTTCATCGCATTTTCTTCATTGCAACGAACAACACATTCATATTCGCAATTTATTCACTATAAGCTTTTCAAGAGACCCTCGTCGGAGATTGCAATTCGAAATGGAAAGATGAAATAGGTAGTGTGACATAAGATGGTATAACAACAACGAGAGATTTCACGAAACGAGAGCGTTACGCAAAAATGCGATTAGTGCAATACAAATAAGCTATAATATATATAGCCAGAGACGCAACACTAATGAAAAACACGGAGAGAATAGAGTCGGTCCTTTTGCCGACAAAGAATCTTTACATTTCGAATTGCAATCTCCGTATTATACTGACAGCCACTACCAACGAGGGTCAGTTGGAAAGCTTATAGTGATCAAATTGCGAATATGAATGTGTTGTTTGTTGCAGTATTCAAATTCTGTACCACAAGGAACCTATTTTCTTCATTACAACTTTATTTTTCAATTTTAATGTAGTACTGCTTTTAGCAATCTGCGCCGCACAGTACATATGTGAACGGCACAGGAAAATTATGCACCCCATATTGAAATATCAATTTGGAATCATGTGCTCCTCACGAAAGGAATCTGGTATGGTTGGGCGACTCTATTATCTTTCACTGTACCGGCAATCCTGAGGGCATGTCATGTACTAACAGCATGCAACAAAGTGAAGTGAAGATCCATACCATCATATCATCATATATAACTTGCCCAAAATTTTCGATAGCTCCCCTTCGTAAACTCTACCAGTGAATCTGATCGCATGCGCTGAGAAAAGTTAGATTATTGATAGTAAGATGTGAAACATTCGTGAATCTGAAAATATTGCGCGACTATATCGAATACCAGAAACTATTGATTACATGACCATTTGTCGATATGAATAAATCGATTAATCCAGAATTCACCGGAAGTGTACAAGGACAGTTTAACATGGGAATTTGACTATTTGGAGTCCAGGTAGTTCATTACGACAACCCCGTGGACGTGGAATGCGTCCTTAAGGTATATGAATGATCGAAATACAGCCGTGACTAGCAAAAGGTTGGGCATCACTGTTTTAGATCAATGTCTACACTAGTTTCGTGCAATACATTATTGTTATTGTTTGTTAGCTTATTTGACATTCTGAGACAAATACAACACCAGAACTAATTCGTAGCCAACACTCAACACTTGAAAATCAACTTTAATTTGGTTAATTATCATTCTTTCTGTTAACTCTAGGAACTTTTCGTACAGGATCGTCATTGACTTGACTATTGTCAGTCATTATTGCCACACAAAAGATAATCAATGTGATATCTGTTGAAAAGAATTTGCTGGAAAGAGTAATCTCAAGATTCATATGGAAATGGATACCGGTGTCCGACGTCACAGCTGCGATGTTTGTGGAAAGGAATTCACACTAAAGGGCAATCTGAATAAACACATGGCTATCCACTCTGGTGTTAAAAGCTATAAATGTGATGATTGTGGCAAAGGATTTACTTACAAGTGCAACCTAAAGACGCATATGAGAATACATGGTGGTGTGCCAGAAATGTGCCAGAAATGTGATATTTGTGGAAAAGTATTCGTTACAAAAGCCTCCTTAAGCCGCCATCTTGATGTCCATGCTGGTGTCAAAAATCATATATGTGGTGTATGTGGGAAAGAATTCACGCAAAAGGGTGAGCTCAAGACACACAGCAGTGTGCATACCGGTGTCAGCAGCCATACCTGTGATATTTGTGGAAAAGTTTTCACTACAAAACGCTCCTTAAGCCGCCATCTTGATGTCCATGCTGGTGTCAAAAATCATATATGTGGTGTATGTGGGAAAGAATTCACGCAAAAGGGTGAGCTCAAGACACACAGCAGTGTGCATACCGGTGTCAGCAGCCATACCTGTGATATTTGTGGAAAAGTTTTCACTACTAAACGCTCCTTGATCCAGCATCTTAATATCCATGCTGGTGTCAAGAATCATAAATGTGGTGTATGTGGGATAGAATTCACGCAAAAGGGAGACCTCAAGACGCACATCAGTATGCATACTGGTGTCAAAAGACACAAATGTGAAGTTTGTGGGAAAGGATTCATTTCTAAATCTGACTTGAAGAGGCATCTTTATGCTCATGTTGATGTCAAAAGATATAAATGTGAAATTTGTTGGAGAGAATTCACTTCTAAATCTGCCTTGAATATGCATCTTGACATTCATGCTGGTGTCAGAGATCATAGATGTGATGTATGCGGTAAAGAATTCACACAAAAAGGTGACCTCAAGACACACTTAGCCATGCATGCCGGTGTCAAAAGCCATAGGTGTGATGTTTGTGGAAAGGTATTTACTCAAAAGAGTAACCTAAAGGCTCATCTTACTGTGCATGCAGGTGTAAAAAATCATAATTGTGATATTTGTGGAAAAGCTTTCACTGCCAAATCTTCCTTAAGAACTCATCTTCTTATCCATGCTGGTGTCAAAAATCATAAATGTGATGTATGTGGGAATGCATTCACACAAAAGGTTGAACTCAAGAAACACATGGCTAGACATGCTGATGTCGTCTAACATAACTGTGATATTTGTTGGAACGGATTGATTTCGGCACTTGCAGAGAAAAAGCATCTTGATGTCCATGCTGGCGGCAAAAGCGATAAATGGGCTATTTGTAGAAGATATTCTTCTCTTCAATCTGCCATGAAAAGACACATTACTGTTCACACTGGTGTCTAAAAGGGTAAATAGTTTATATGTGCGGAAAGATTCGTTAAAACGATTTACCTCAAGATTCATGTTGATATGCATGACGGTGGCAAGAATCCAGGGCTTTATAGCAGCCGTAAACTTTAACTGCCCCAGCTCCGGAGCCGGAGCTTTCTTCTATCATACATTAGCTCCGGCTCCAGCTTCGGAGCCGCATTATTACCACTGCTCCGGCTCTGAAAATTATCGAATGGGTCTGTCTATATCAGGGGTGGCCAACCTGTGGGCCAAATGTGGCCCGCGAGAGGGTTTTGAGTGGCCCGCGAAGTAATAACCTGTATATTATCGAAATCCTGTTATATTATCGAAAATGAATTGCTCAGATTGTGAACTTGCAAGGCCAACCAAAAATTACAAGTCTGGCTGCGACACTTGAGATGTTGACGACTAAAAATATCAGGTTCGACGCTTTGGCAGATCCGGGGTCCAGTCTCATTTTTAGTAAATCGTCGTAAATTACAATAAACCAAAATAGTAGTGAAATTTTTCTTCACGCTTCGCGTGTTTGATTGTAACACGTAACGCGATTTCTTGCTTGGTAGCCTACCATCTCCTGAAAATGCAAAAAAAAAAAATAACTTACACGATTGAGTATAACTGTAATCGCAATTACGGAAGAAAGTATTTTCGCGTTTGTGCTCGCATGTGGGCATAAAATGATTGTTGCATATTATAGAAAACATTCGATATCGATGTGACCAGACGCCGAATAGTCGTGTACTTGCAAACCGAGCCCAGCGGGCGGTATACAGTAAACCCGCAATATAAGCTACTCAAGTCATAATATTATTGACCCAGTTCATTTCTAAACTTTGAAATTTTTACCCGCTTGGCGCGGCTAGTGGACAGCACACTCGTTCGTCAATTGCATGTCCCCGTGCCCCTTTAGCCGAAACGGCTGGCCATCCCTGGTCTATATAGATTACTGATCTACCCATAGGTTAGTTATTTATAGTAATCTAGAGTCTGTCATCCGTCGGTAACATCGGATGCAGCAACGAAGACATAGGTGCCGCCGTGCCAGCTTGTGACGTCATAATGAATGCTTGTTAAGTGTCGATAACATCATAGTTGCACTAGAACGCACTTTACTCCGTGCCATTGCTGTGCACAGCATTACAATTCAGGCCTGCTGTTGAATTATGTGAAATCAGCAGATATGGTTGTTGCATATATAATAGCATCTTATTAAATACGTCGCAGCCAGAGCTACTCCTCAAATAACGGGCTCCAGCTCTTCGTTCGGTCTATTGACTATATAGTCAACTTTTCATGTGCTGCATCCTAATTAGGGCTGGGCAAAATCGAGTACCTGAGTGATTCGATTCTGAATCACGTATTATGCTTCGAGTCGAGTCGAGTATTCGAGTATCACACATTATGACGTCATAACGTAATGTAATATGTCAAAGTTCAAATATGTACCATTTACGCCAAAGCAAAGACTATAATGCCTGTTATCCATCACATTAAAGATGCTTTGATATTTTTTCGACCATACCGATTTCATTGCACTTCGTGACAAGGTTATGGAATGATTATGACTTCGAAAATGTGTTATTTCACGTAAGCTTTGTAGCTTTGTACTATGTTTCGTATGCTTCAATGCAGCCAATCAGTGATTTAAGCCTTCCACATTGGAAACTAGCATCAAAGCTATAATTCTCGTTGATAAATTAACTTTCAGTAGCGAGGAGCTTGTAATTTCAGTACTCGAAAATATCGTCTTTTACTACTCGACTCGAATCATTAAAATTAATACTCGATTCAGATTCGAGTACTCGAATCATTGTGCCCAGCCCTAATCCTAATATGTATCATTTTTTATTGTAAGCTGCATTTTTGTCATAGTAACTGTAATATTTTGTATTTGCCTACACTTGAATGCAATTTTATAACTCATTGCAGAATGCAGAGACATATTATCCACTCAGTTATGTTTCTTAATCCTCATTTTATTGTATTGTTAGTTGTCTTGACTTTTTCAATAATGTCAATTCTAATTTGTTTTCGCTTCTCCAACTCATTGCATGTTATTAACTGTTTTATGATCTTTATATAATACAAGGTAATCGGTAGTGGATACCATTGCATATATGACGGCATGCTATTATGATCAGGTATGCCTAAATAGGTGAAGCAGGAAGGAATGTGTCAGGGTGGTCTTTTAACCAACGGATCTACATCCCACACGCTGATGAGAAAACGCAGTACTATTTACATTATTAAAATAGATAGAAAAGACAATGAATTGAGTCGACACAAAATCCCCCTTTCTACCAACCCGCCGAGCTCTCGTATCTACCGAATCAGAACAGCTTTTCTACATCTCTGGTCTATAAATTGTTTGCTGGGATGGCCAACCAAAAATTTGATTAGTCTGGCCCCAGCACTTGGGATGTGACGACTAAAATATCAGTTCCGACGTATTGGCAGATCCATGGGCCAGTCGCATTTTGGTAGATCTTCGTACATCACAGTAAAGCAAAATATTAAGCGGTAGATTTATCTTGAGTAAAAAATTTTATCACGCTTTCCGCAATATATGTTGAGTCAACATTGTTGACCCTCGATTTCTTGCTTTTAATATTGTTACCCCCTCCTGAACGCCTAATGCACCAGATTAAGTCTAATTATTATCGTAATTACGAGAGAAAGTGTCGTCCAACATGCAACCTTGCGTTTGCACTCGCACAAAGACCGTCAACGATGAAACATGTAGGCATAAATGATTGACGCATGTTGGCCGAGGCTTTCGATATCGATATGTCCAGGCACCGAATAGTCTAGTGCAGTGGTTCTTAACCTTGCCTCCAGCGCCCCCCAGGGGGCGCTGGCGATTTTGAAGGGGGCGGAAACGCTCAGGGGGCGGTATGGGGGGCGCTGGAGAAAATGGCTTCGCAGTAGATGATGTGGTGGTAGGACATATCCAGGCCGTGTTATTTTTGGCATTTCAGGAGCCAGATGCCAAAACTGCCAAAAATAAAAATTTAAAAATGCCAAAAATAAGCAATTTTTGGCATATGCCAAAAATAACACGGCCTGCCAAATAGTGTATTTCGTTCATGGTGTTGTGTTAACATGACCTCGTTACAAGCGAGAAGAGCGTTTGTGAAAGGCAGGTTTCTTAATCTGGGTCCAGCCCACCAATTACGGGTGAAAGCATGGTGTCCTAAATGGTGTGGGCACAGCGAGATTGAACGGCTGACTGCATTTGGTTTACGTCATACTTTCCATTTGTCCAAAGGCAATTTCACAACCATTTTTGACCGGCTTGCCGAGCACTAAATTTGATAAAACAGGCATCAATGAGAAGCTGCCGCAGTACTGATGATTAAAATCTAAATTATATTCTGCTCATGGAACTGGAACCCCAAAAATCAAACACAATTTTTGCATTGTGATCGAGTTGAACATTGTGACGCAACAAACTGTCTGGCTATTTCTGACCATAGTCTCGTTTTGCCAGACAGTCTTGTTGCGTCAATGTTCTTAACAAGCTAACCTTCCCAGGATTCTTCCATGCAAGTTGGTAATATTTAAGCCACCAAGTGACAAAAGTCCTCCGAAATTATATCAGTAGACTGAAGGAGAAATGATAATCGGGCTACTAAATAGAATGTGTTGAGCGACAACACAGGAAACTCCTGGAAAAGGATCGGGAAGAAAATTCTTTCCGCGATGAGATCGATGGTACTGGCGAAGTGATCTCTTTTCATGATGCATGGAAGCCGGTTCGGCCCTCCAAAGATTTTGAAGCTCTGAAAACCTTTTGTGGATGACTGGCAACATTCTTTCCCTCAACGGCTACTGTTGAAGCCGATATTTCCCAGATTCGCTGGGCGAGAAAAGAATTTAGGAGAAACTTAGCTGACCTGAGTTTGGAAGCACTGTTACAGTGCAAACGATTTAAGTCTATTCAACAGCTGTAACAATCAGCTGTTGAGCGTGTTTGTTAGGCTTTTCTTTCTTTTTATTGCTTATTGGCACCGATTCCGATGAATACTGCACATTTTGTGGTTTCGTTTGATATTATTAACCTATGAAATCGTTAGGTTTTTCTTCTTCTTATTGTTTGTTGGCACTGATTATACGTGGATGCTGCACATTTTGTGGTGTCTTTTGACAAACTAGCCCAAATAAAGGGTTTTTGTGACTAATTCGAGGCTGAAACTATCTATTTAGAGGACGATGCCAAAACTGCCAAAAATAAAAATTGAAAAAATGCCAAAAATAAGTTATTTTTGGCAGTTTTGGCATATGCCAAAAATAACACGGCCTGGACATATCGCTAATGAGTAATCAGAGCAAATAAACATCGAAAACTTCGACATAAGTTTAATTGTCCATGGGCGCCTAAATGACTGGCACCGAATGTTCCTGTCTTGGCAATCTAAACCCCAGAAGACGAAGTCATCTGGCAGGGAAAAATTACAAGCCAGTGAAAAAATCCCAATTTGAAATCGTGTGCGTCTTTTAGTGTAGTACGATTGGGCGACAGGGATATCTAAAGCTAGATATTCCTGTAGATATTCCTGTCGGGCGACATCCCTGTTGGGCGATTCTATATTTTTTGATATAGCAGACAGGAGGTCACGAAATAACATCATGCAACGAAGTCATACCAACGGGTTCGCTCGCCCGAACATGTTTAATTATTAGTTACGGGCCCTACAGTTTCCAAGACACCTCACAATGTTCGCTCTACGTTTTGACGAGTCTGCGGCCTGCGCACATTCAACAACTCACTGCGCAGACCCTTGGAAAATAGTGCGTAACGACTAAAAAAAGGTCATAACTTCGGATTTGTTGTGCGCAACGTAGATTTTCTGTGCGCAGGGACCTCGTCAGCACTGCGCACATGCGCAGCTTAGAGGGAACATTGCACCTCACTCAGCTCTAACGGTAAATGGATTGCAAGATATATGCAATTCCCGATCTTACTGACCGATTTTATCATGAATTATCGAAAGTTTTCGCGCTTCGCATTGGCTCGCTAAACAGTACAGTTGATTTCGTGGCTGAAGCGAACAACGTGATGGGGGCTGTCGGTTTATCACCCTATGGAAGCCCAAGACCTAAGTTTTTTTTCGGGGGGCCTGATGAAGTGCCGTTTCGTTCCTGCCAACGGGTATACGCCCGAAGATGTATAATTATTATTGAGCGGTCCTACCCTACATCATTCAGCTCTACCGGTAAATCTGTTTACGTGAGCAGAGAGAGGATAAAAATTGATATCAATATACATGCAATTCCCGATTATATTGACCAATTCAATCATTAATTATTAAAAATTTTCGCGCTTAGCGCGTCTAGGCAAGAATAGCTGGCTCAGTAAATGGACACCCAATGTAGATGACTATAGTATTGCAGCAATTAGAGCTTATGGTCTCTGATGATCTGGATAGAAGTACAGCTAACCAATCGTCTTGGTGCTCGGCTATACAATACTTATCTCGAGAAGCTGTTGCCTTGGGTGAAGTTCTTCGTAACAGATATATGCTCAATACAATGGTTTATTCGACGTTGATGCAGTAGTAGCGTATAGAGTCTCAATCATAATAATCATCTAAAACACTTGTTACAGGCACTTATGTACTAGTCTGGACCAGACATGTGGTAATCGCGATTAGTAATCGTAATCGATTACGACGATTACAGCATTTTGAAGTAATCGTAATCGCAATCGATTACATTCGAAAAAAATCCGAAGTAATCGTAATCGTAATCGACTGCTTCCCATATCTAATCGATTTCTTTGTCAAAGGACGATTACTTTTTGTTTGTACAAGGACTATGACATAAACTGAATATTCGTGAACAAGAATGAGATAATATACCTCGTTAGCGATAGCACAAACGTCTGATTTTCAAACGCCACTACTCATTATTACGTCAGAAGTATTAGCTCCGCTCGTCATTGCGTAACAAGTATCCACAGTCCACACATAGTAAACAGACATGCGATGGACATTGTAGCGTGATTGTAAGAACACCCCAGTGGTGTATATCAGGTTATCAATATACTACAGAAACCCTTACCACGCAGCAGGATATTGATCACCACTCTGCCTATAGTTTCAAATAGTAACTAATGTATTGATGTTTGGTTGTGCTTAGTTAAATGCAGTTTCAACGTTGCTGCTTGCCGAGCAGTAGGCCTACGTACGCACGTACACGTACACCTGACAAAAATTCGGAATTTTGTACTCGTCGAATAAAACATTGCAGTATCAAGAACGAAGCATTACCAATAAACAGCTGCTGATATATATCATAACAGAGCCGTGCTTAGCCGTTTCTCGTAACAGCAGCTCGCATAGTATCTGTATTAAGTTGAAGGCAGAATTTTTATGTTCGCTATATCTTATTCCCAAATAACTACTTGAAACGGGCGCCAATCGTTATTTCACAGGTCATTAGTCAGCATTTGGACCTGCCGCCATAACCATCCGCTTATATAGCCTGACATGTTAGCGTGGGTTGTAGCTAGAATGTGAACCAACAGCAATTCGTCCCCCAGTCCAACCGTTGGTCAATTTTCAAAACTGAATTTCGTCAATAATGTTGGTCATTGCATTAGATTACTATTCATTTTTAATCTCTCTCAGCCCCGAGTGTCAGATTTACCTGTAGAGCTGGGGCACGTAATTCATAATTATAGCATCTGGTATGTTGTCATAATTACTTTATTGCATGCTGTTAATTCGTGACCTCCAGTCTGTTGATTAATCAAAAGATATTGTACTCGCCCAAACGTAGCACACTAAAAGAATATCTTTCGTGAGACGCACACGTAAATTGTCATGGCTTTATTCCTATGTGGATGCGCCGGGTGGCATTTGCATTGTGGGCTCAGATTGGAAGGACAGGACGATTATTAGTCACGCCCACCCAGCGCGGCTATTTACAACGGACGAATACCCTAAGTTTCGGCCAAGGTATTTCTTTGGTGTCACATCCCGTGGAGTTGCGTGTTGGCTGAAACTGCATATCTCTTTTGGTTTGTTGTGGGATCGTGGCGCGGTAATGACCGGCTCCGAAATCCCTGTTCCCATAAAATAGTTATATGCATGTTTTTTCTTGAGGGGGAGAGGTATATGCATTTCAAACCCAGCTATATCTACTGGGGCAGGGGTCACCAACCGTTTTGAAACAAAAAACTACTTCTTGTGTAGTGTGTACTGATTATTGCGACGACCGACGGGTTACCACTTACTCCCACCGTTTATCCGTGCTAGTTGGATTTCTTCACTTAGAGTAAGACAATCAGAGCACTGGGCCGGGTTTCCGCCCTTTACCAAGAACAAAAAACGCTCACACGCCGGGACTCACACCGTATCCTCCGGGCTCAGTTGTGTTCTGCAGTGCGCGCCAAAGCGCTAATCTCCGCGTCGAGACTCGGGAATATTAACTACAGATTCCCGTTGAGCCGCCGCGTGGGCGAAGACGAGCAATGCCCCGAGCGACTGCGTTCGTATGTTCCTTGGGGTCGGCCGACCCATACTCAACTGCTGCTCATGCTCATATGAAACCAGCTTCAACTGTCAAATCTTTCATTTGAATATCTGCTACAGCGACCGCGGGCGACTCATTTGGTCCGCGTTGGTGACCCCTGTACTAGAGACATTTGAATCGCGAAGCTCGAAGAACATTTTCAAGAATTAATTAAATTCTCGAAAATACTCTATAATTTATGTTGGTTTACGAAATACTTTTGAGTCCCCTTCGAGCACGCACCCCGCCCTATTAAGGAATTTGGGGTGCGGCAGGTAAAGACCTGGCAATAATGCAAATCGTTGGGTGCGATAAATCATCCCAATAAAGTTGGGAAATTGGTATATTATGACGTAATAAGCAAATGACGCATGATGTATGAAGAGAGTTGATATCTCATCAAGCCTTTTCATCGCAATCCTTGTATTGTCTTCCAATATATCCTTTGAGATTATAGTCCTTATAGAAGCAAAGCAAATGTAATCGTGAGTAATCATGATTACTTTTCCAATGTAATCGTAATCGACTACTTCCTGATTTTGCTGTAATCGTAATCGTAATCGTAATCGCGTGATTCTGAAGTAATCGTAATCGCAATCGATTACATTCATGAAGTAATCACCCCATGTCTGGTCTGGACTCTCGAGTAATCTCAAAAAGAAGTAGTTCTTATTCGAGACATAGCAAAATATCATGGACGAGTGATCACAGCGGAATAGCTGCATTATTTCCACTCGAAAAGGGAATTAATTAGGAATAATTAAGGAAAAAGCCAATTAGATTATACGACCATGAATGACAAAATCGATTTACTATGTCGAATACAATTTTGGTACAGAAAGGTCACCCCGTCCCCCATTAAAAAGGAAATCGGATAAGTAACAATCACGAGTAAAGACTTTTAATTTCAACGACCCTTTAAGTAATTAGGCTACATGAAATGTTATCCAACAAACTATAATGAATTAGACCTACACGGGTTCGGTTTTAGTATGAGAATTGCAAGAGCAAGGTTTTATACTGCTTTTCGAATATACAAGTTAACCTAAATTGGAATAACACAAACAATTTAATCCTAAGCAAATAGTAAGCCTAACAGATACAAATACATCCACGTGACAGCCCAAATCATCATGAGTGGTACCGCCGCTGTTCACGTGAAGGCAAAATTAACTTCAGTGTGTGGCCGGTATATGTACAATAGTGGCCATTTCAAACATTGCAATATCTCGGTCGATATTGTGACTTAGAGTAACCAACATACTCAAGTCCGCGTAATCTTCAGTTTCGGGCCGTGGCCCATATGCACCAATGTGTTCCTGGTTAGTGAAATTCGTTCAAAATCTCGATCGATAATGTACAACTCGTGTGTGCCAGCACTTTTGCGTCCACGTGCAGGTATCCTGGGGTCTGGCATCGTTTTCGGTTGTAAAAACTGTAATTATCGTCTGCGATTCCTGGCTTGTCTGATTCACACAAACGTCAGCGTATAGCTGTTGGGGGGCTGGAGATTCAGCATGGTCGGCCAATGATTGCAGGGGTGGGATATCGTCGATCGTTAGCGGATATCGATACAGTTGCGTCGGTGAAGTAGCTGCGAACTGTTGCTGTCGACTGTTGCAGACGTTGCGTGGTGTCAGAATCGTACCGAAGTATATTGCCAGGCCGTTGTTGTTGAGTAGGTCGAAATCGTTTCGATGAATTCGCACACACGAGTAGAAGATTGGTACGCCGGAACGCGGAAGCGTGGACGACGGACACTAATCGCCAATTCTGTAAAAAAACTCACGACAGCATGACGAAGAAAGGGAATATACTAGCACGATTACAACTAGCGCAAGATAACAATTCAGCATGAAATAAACACAAAGCCTATCGATAAGTAACCAGTCTGAGAAGGCACCGAATTTAGCAAGGTGTCAACAATATCAGAAACAATTAAAGAAATATAAGGCACGCTATTCCCTTACAGCATTGCAAGCAAGGGGTCAATCTCTGGTGACTGCAGAAACAAATGTAAGCAGACGAGCAAAAGAAAAATTTCTGCACGTGGTAGAAGTAAATGCAAAATGTACAGGAAGTCTGCTAACTAGCGAACTCGTTGATGTATAAGTCAAACATGTCTGTTAAATTGCGATCCAAGTAATAAATTCCCGGTGCGGCCGGGGTCATGGTTTGCGTAATCTTGACAGCGGAGGTGCGATTGATAGGCACTGCTGAGTTTTGTAAAGATAATTCCAAACAACTCACCTCATTTCAACTGACACGCAAGGAGTTACGGAATAGATGCTCTGCTCACGAGGCATGGCGTAATTGAAAACAATTCAAAGATTTATTATATATGTCAGTCAGTAATGGAATTATCAGTCAAACTCACATTGATCAATGTACTACTGTTATGTGTCTGCGGTGATTTTAAAGCTGAAGTCCATATGAAACCACTTTTTGAAATGCCGTCAGAATACCATTACTCAATTTTACGTATAGTGGATTATTTGAATGAAGGATGCGTCATTCCGCAATGGTGTCTGGCGATTATGCAGAACCAGAAAAGCTGTATTGTGAAATTACACTTCTTCGCTAAAAGCGTTACGTAACTCAAGCATCCGTTGGGTTTGAAATCAGCGGAACACGTGGCGATATGGCGTGTGCCCTAAAACACTGTTTTAATATCAAAAGCTGAAAACCACATATGCGTTTTGTGTAAGGTATCCGTCAACGCATTGAAGAAAAAAAAACGATTTCCGTAACTAGAATATTTCGTAATATTAACGGGTCCGTTATCTATGAATCCAGAACCAATATACGCAGTTCAGTTATATCATCTGACCGAACAAGATATGTCATATTTATACCGAATTTTATAATAGGTCTTGCGCTGAGTACGTTGCATTGCGGCGTTCACAATGTTGACTACGAATTCACCGATTACACCTAAATGGCGGAGGCCATAGCTAAGTAGGTTACTCATGATCAGACATGGGGTAATCGCGATTAGTAATCGTAATCGATTACGACGATTACAGCATTTTCAAGTAATCGTAATCGCAATCGATTACATTCGAGAAAAATCGAAAGTAATCGTAATCGTAATCGACTACTTCACATATCTAATCGATTTCTTTGTGAAAGAACGATTACTTTGTATTTGTACAAACAATATGACATAGCCGAACATTCGTGAACAAGGAAGCGATATTATACCAAGTTATTGATAGCGCAAACGGTTGATTTTCAAACGCCACTGCTCATTATTACGTCAGAAGTATTAGCTTTGCTCGTCCTTGCGTAAGAAGTATCCACACGTAGTATAGCCTATATATATTCCATGTAAAATGTGTGATTGTTAGAACAGTGTAAGCCATGTTGTATATCAGGTTATCAATACACTTCAGACGCCACTACCTCGCAGCAAGATAATAACCACCACTCTGCCTATTATGTATTGATGTTTGGTTATGCTTAGTTAAACTATAGATAACTAACCTACGTAGGTTAGTTATCTCTAGTTAAACGCAGTTTTACCGCGTTGCTGCTTGGCGAGCAGTAGACCTACGTATGTAGTACACGTATGTATTGTACGTACACCGGACAAAGATTTGAAATTTTGTACTCGTCAAATAAAACATTACGATGGTTAAAATCAACAGCTGCTGATATATATCATAACCAAGCCGTTCTTTGCCGTTTCTCATAACGGCAGCTTGCAGTATCTGTATTAAGTGGAAGGTAGAATTTTAAGTTTACTTTATCCTATTCTCATATGACTCTACTTGAAATGGGCGCCAATCGTTATTTCACAATTATTCACTCGGCATTTACACCTGTCGCCATAGCTATCCGCTTATACACCATGTTACCGTGGGTTGTAGGTACAATCAGGACCAAAACAGCAATTCGTCCCCCACTCCAATCGTTGGTATAGGTAGGGTTGTAACCAAGTCACAATGTTCCGAATCACAAGTCAATCTCACTTTAATAGTTTTGACTCGAGTCAAGTCGAGTCATTTTCAATTCACCCCCGAGTTAAGTCCGAGTTCAAGTCAGCTAGTAGAGGGTCGAGTCCGAGTCATAGTGTTTGATTTGAGTACGAGTCCAAGTCGTTATGTTCACAGAACAGTGTTCAGATCAATCTGGTTCAACCCACTTTTTTCAACTCTGCTCGAGTGATATAGAATGGTTCGTATTCATAATATAGTAATAACTGATAGACGAAATACAAATAATGTGGTAACTTTACTATTCTTCGAAGTTACATGGAATGTTTGTCTTGGTCGTTCTAGTCTCAAGTCATATGACTTTGTTCGAGTCATGCAAAATAACTAGAGTACAAGTCGAGTCAATTTACGCATTTGAAAAAATGACTCGAGTCAAGTCTAGCCACAATAAAATCGCGACTCGAATTGGGCTCGAGTCATTACAACCCTGGGTATTGGGGCCCCGTAGGGTAGTGAGTTTTCAAGTCGATGACTGGATTTCGTCAATAATATTGGTAATTGCATTAAATTGCTATTCATTAAGATTTACTGGTAGAGCTGGGGACACGTAATTCATAATTATAGCATCTGGTATGTTGGTATAATTACTTTATTGTATGTTGTTAATTCGTGACCTAGCGTCTTTTATATAATCAAAAGATACTGTAGTCGCCCAAACGTAGCAGACTAAAAGAAAAACTTTCGTGAGACGCACACACAAATTGCCATGTCTTCATTCCCCTGTGAGTGCCCTGGGTGGCAGTTGCATTGTTGGGGCTCAGATTGGAAGTACCGAACTATTCGTCACGCTGGCTACTGACAATGGACACATACCCAAAGTTTTGGCCAAGGTCATTCTTTGGTAGCACACTTTGTGGAGTTGCATGTTGGTCGAAATTGTATACGTCTTTTGGTGTGTCGTGGCGGGGTAATGACCGCCACCGAAATGCCTATTCCTATAAATTATGCATGCTTTTGTCTTGAGGGGGAGAGGTATGCATTGCAAAATCAAGCTATTTAGAGACAATAAATCCAGAAGCTCGAAGAAAATTTTCAAGTCAATTAACTCTCTTGAAAATACTCTATAATAATTTATGTTGATTTACGAAATACTTTTGAGTCCCCTTAGAGCTCGCTCCTGGTCCTATTGGGGAGTTAGGGGTGTTGTAGTTACGGACCTGGCAAGAATGCAAATCGTTGGGTGCGACGAATAGTCATGTATAGAGTTGGGCAATGGTTGCATTATGACGTAACAAACAAATAACGTATGATTTACAAGGAAAGTTGTTATCTCATTAGACCTTTTCATCGCAAGCTATATATTGTATTGCAATATCTCTTCTGAAATTAGTTCTAAGAAGCAAAACAAATGTAATCGTGAGTAATCGTGATTACTTCTGAAATGTAATCGTAATCGTAATCGACTACTTCCTGATTTTGCTGTAATCGTAATCGTAATCGTAATCGCGGGATTCACAAGTAATCGTAATCGCAATCGATTACATTCATGAAGTAATCACCCCATGTCTGCTCATGATACGCGTTGTATCGCATGATAATGCTTTTCGACATAACATTCAAATGTACTTAAAATCAGACACGAGGTTGCGGTACTGTTCAAACGTTTTATCGTGTAAACCAGGAGATTCGCTAAAAGAAGACGCATTCAGCCCTGTCTCGTTCAAACTGCCCGCAGATTGTTTAGAGCAAGAACTTTATGCCCCAACCTTACAGCGAATTGGAACATCTTAAAATCCATTAAACCACAAGTATACCAGATATTACATCCAAATACATATAGTCACTCCGGTTCACACTCACGCGCGTAACGAAATCACAGTCGCCGATTTCCCGCATCTAATCCCCAAATACATGTGAGCGTGGCCGTATAAATTGCATAATTATCGGTGATTCTTCTCAAGCACATGTGGGACAAATCCATGATTTGCGTATGGTAATCCCATAATATTGGGCTTAACGAATTCAACAACTGTGGGATAAGTTCATTATATTTGTACACATGATATTCCCCATATTAACGAATTCAAGCAAAAGCTACCCAAGATCTGATTACATTCGTCCATATCTTGGCGTAATATCTTGGTTTGAAAAATCATAGATTAGTGATTACTGGACTCAGATATTTGTTTCGTTTCCCATTGGCACGTACTGGGGTTCCCGCATTTAATAGCCTTCTTGCCATGTTTATGGTGATGCCAGCAGAGGCTGAAAGAACTGCGCGATTGTGTCTTTTTGCTAAGGCCGATGTCATTTCTCAAGTCATCGTGTAGCTTCAACAGCTTCTCAAGCATTTGCAAAAGCGCCGCAGTGTGGTCTTGGTTGGTATTGCTCTGCAATCTATCAAGCACGCGTGCCTCATGGGTGGTATTCGAATGTATTGCGTTCACATGCGGAGTCGTGTCAAACTCTCTAGCGTGGGGTGACAGGTTTGACTGTACTGCGTTCACATATTTATTTCGCTCAGAAAAACCAGCGTCGGCACGCTGGGCAATGGTCAACAGTTCCTGTATGCTAGTATCTGGGCCTTGCGCGAACATGGAAGGTCTTAGGCGGGAATCCAAAAGTTCTACAAACATTGATCTCTTTGAACACGTGGTAGCTTCGCATTCCGGAAAGCCGGTGTGATATTCAACGGTATTGTCATATGCTTCCTCCGGTGACAGATTCCCAGCGTTAGCAATGGTCAAAATACTCCGGAAATTATTCGCTAGGGCCTTTGATGGTGGGAGGAATCTCTGAAGCAAAGCTTTTTTTGTGTTCTCGTAACTGTCCTCAGCCCTCGTATCGACGCCCCCACTGAAAGTACGCCTAATTATATCTTGATCAAGGTTAAGCAGTACAAACGACGTACGCGCGTGGTTTGAAGTGATTCTGTTAGCCTCAAAAGAGATTTCCGCTAGCATAAAAAATTGATTCGGGCAGCGCGTATCGAAAGTAATCCGCTTCAGTTTGTTCGCTACTAAGGCCATCTGCCTTTGTAAATTATCCAAATAATTCCTCATAGAAGACGAGGTGTCAACTGACGGCGCGGCGGCCACCGAAGGCGCAGCGATTGCCGAAGCCTCGACATAATTCTGAACGGGAAGGCGAGCTATTTGTTGCGTTTGCTGTGCTAAAGTAGCTGTCTGTCCGCCAACCTGCGCCGTTCGCCTCGGCATACGCCGGGTGGTTACATTCAAGTGATTATTCAAGGGTGCTAGACTAGTCGGCAGAATTGAAAATTCTCCATCATGCTCACCCTGTTCCGAATTATGGCCAAATACTGGCAAGGTATACCGACCCCCGGACGTGCCCCCAACTGCGCCCGCCAAAGCCGTATTCATTTCGCCGGACAATATGTCGGCGTTATTTTGATTCGTTTTCCTGACCCGCTCGATGCGGGCCTCGTCTTCATCTACATGCTCGTTTTTAACCTCGCTGGTAGGGAAAGCGTGCTTACTGTCATCGGCAATACTGTGAGAAGCAGCTTCGTGCTTAACATCTTTAGGGTGACCGATTACAGAGTTAGGCTCGATATCCTTATCAGCAATAACTGGTTTCTTATCATTACTATCCATTCAGACACTTTAGCAAACACTTGTATATGACAATATTGAATATGCAACGATATAACAATAACACTCATAAATCACTAACACATACACAGTCAATAGGGCAGTGGTTCTCAACCTTTTTGTCTTCGCGGACCCCTTTCGGACTGTCATGGACCCCGCGGACCCCCACGAACTTTTTGTTCAAATTTAGCTCAATTATCGTCATTTGTCTTGTTCAAATGATAAGTGTAGGCTTTGTGATAAAACAGTGCCAAAATGACTCTTCTTGAAAACAAGACCATATACTATGCATATGTAGAAATTGCGTTGACTTCTATTTTATTCGAAGCGAATTCTGCAACGGCATTTCTTGAAATAGGCCTACGTGGCCGTGTCTTGAAAATCCGCGCCTTCGATTTGATATGAACGAGGGCCGAAAATCCATTTCCACAAACATAGGTGGTGGTGAATGTAATAATAACGCGTGACGCTTTCGACGACACATTCGGGTATGATCGCAACGGCACCAAAATTGACAAACAAATTTTTCTTAATGAACATGTAACGTCAAGCCTGGTCATTTCTATCTAGCAGCTTATCTTCTAAGTTATCATCGAAAAATGGTTATGTATATCACGTGAGATTTTGTAAACATTTCGAAGTCACCGTGATTGACCTTACTCATCAACTTTTCCCCCACAATCACCAACAAAACAGCTCTCAACAGCAAAGTGTTTGTATCAGTAGGCTAATGGCAATTTACCAATCAAAATGAGTGTGAACAGTAGGGTATTCTATCTCAGACGGCCATTCTGTTGATGTGAGCTCTGGAGTTTTACTAGTAATGAAGCAAAACTGTCTTATGATTTTCCTAATTAAAAAAAATAGAAATTAGGTTATCAACTATTTGAGGTTTCGCGGAGTAGTAAGGGAAAGCAATTTATACGCCGGCCAATCCCAGAAGGCCACGTCGCCTTAATTGCCACACCTACATTGCCACATCATCCGCCCATTGCCGCACCTATGGGACGCCTATTGCCACATCATCCACCCATTGCCGCACCTATAGCACGCCCATTGCCGCACCTATAGCACACCTATTGCCACATCATCCGCCCATTGGCACATCACCTGCCACATTCATCTGTGTCACATCATCAAGCGCCACACCTATAGTGCCACATCATCCATTGCCACATCATCACCGCATTGATTGCCGCATCTTGATACTTTTCTCAGATATTGTATTATGTGTATTTAGGACTAATATCATCCGTCCATATTTTTTAAACTTGATTTTATGTGTACAAGTTACGGTTTCTGCAGTTTCCACATTTTACGACTTATGATTGCTGCGTCAAAACTTACCTTGGCTAGAATCGACAGATTTTCTATTATGTGTATTTAGGACTATGTATTTAAATTCCTATTCAGATTATACATAAATGCGAAAACTATGATGTCTATGTAAGGTTATATTCTCCGGATAATATTATTAATATCAAAATTCTATACATCATCACTATAATTACTTAATATAAAATGCGATTTTGAGCGCTGCGACTTGATAATATGAACCCCTACGCTTCTGATGCAGATTTTTTGTGATAAGGACCTAGGTAACATTCAGAGTCTGCAACGATTGTTTGGATATACATTATAGCAATACCCCACTAAACTATAGGCGGTTATATTACTCTATTGGTCAGAGATAACTCATCCGTCTATATTTTTAAACTTGATTTTATGTATACAAGTTACTGTCTCTGCAGCCTCCACATTTTACGACTTATTTTCATTAGACGCAGGCAAGCGATTCTCCAGTTCGGAGCTACGGAAACAAATCACTCGCATGTGCGCGTTCCGAATAGTCTTGTAGAATAACAGCTTAGTAGCATATACGCGAATCCCAAGGTGAAAATAATCGAACGAACTATAGCCGTAGGCGTGCGATTCGCAGGGCTTTATTTATACAAACTCTATCGATGCCTGTACGCGAACCCCAGCGTTAAAACGATTAGGTCTAATTAACACGTTCTGAAGCCGAAAATTTAGTCAACATCATTGAGATAGCCATGATTTGAAGATGGTGATCGAGTGTGACAATAGCACTCGCCAAGGTTAGACAAACATAACCTTAAACTACTCTCTACTTCACAAAATATAAAGTTATAAAAGTAAGCAGATTTCTATGAAAACCCGTGAAATAGAAGTAAAAGTAGCCTAGAAACATAACTACTTAATGAAAAATCGTGATTCTTGAAGTGACCACATTTCATACGATTCAGTCCTTTTCATGTCACTAGAATAAGGTGATTAAACTGACAGTGAAACGCCGCCGGCGTCTTATAACGTAATAATGTAAGCTGCGTCGGGTGCTGCTATAATGTTAGGAGCGAATATAGTAGAAAGTTCACGTCTGGACACCTGTAAGCAGGTGCGCATACTACCGTAGTAAAACGCATAACAGAATTCACGCAAAAGTCGATATTGCTTTGTGATGCTTTTGATGTTGTTCCATACCGATTGGGAAGATAGGACTCCTAATTTCCTAACTAACTACATAATCCCTAGTAACGTAGTCAGACGCATAACGGAATTTACGCAAAATCGGTATTGCTCTGCGATAATTTTGACCACTATGTTTTGATAATAACTTGCTTCCGAGAAATAAATAACATTCATTATACGTTAGATGATACTTTTCCTTGATATTCTATTATGTGTATTTAGGGCTAATGCGACATCACTATATTGCCGACAGGCCTGATTCGAACACACTAATTTTGCGAATTAAACTTTTATCGCGGAACGCAACAAGATAAATCATATGAATTTGTAAACTACTTATTCATGACATAGTAATAATTCTACTTGTGTACTTTTTCATATTTTGCAGCAATTTTAGTAGTACTTAAATAAAATTCGGAATATAAACTAATCGAAAAATTCGGTAACCAATTTCGCATAGGCTATCCCTAGACTGCTCAGGTGGAATATCGTTACACGATCGCTCTGGTGGGGTCGATTAGACCCCATCAGTTAATATGCTTTTTGTCTTACCAATTTCGCTATACAGCTGTCTAATAACTTCTTGCATGACGTTATAACGATTCATATTCCCTTTTTGAACCCTACTGTCTACCCATTTAAAAAGTCCCGCTCTGGCTAAACACCAACACGCAAATGGCGATATGGGGTCAAACACCCCCCACCAATTAATTTTATTAACGAAGAAATAACAAAAAGACAATACAAGACAATACAGCAATACAACAGAGTAACAACGACAACAACAAAGTAGATTCAATCCGAATCCTCCAGCTCCATGCACTCTTGACATGTCACTATTTTCACAGAGTGTGCTTGGCAGACAAATTCCCCACATTTTCCACATTTCTCGGTTGTTTTCCGGTCTTGTGCTCTACCGCAAAGACAGCATCTGCCACGTGCAGCTTTGGAGAGCTTTGCTGGTGGCATTTTACTGTCTTCTCCCGGAAAAATTCTTCTAGACGCGAGTCTTGTTCGGACGCGCAAGTGAGTATTTGATTGCCTGGACACTGCATTTTTCTTTGTTAGGGCCAGTGCAATTTCCACTATAAATCCTCTGTGTGTTTGTTTCTTCGCGCGGTTACCTTCAGCTAGCAAAGATAATAGCCGTTGCATGCAGACAAGTTCATCAATCCAAAGAAGATTGTCAGAGGCCAGCGCTTACTATTGCGAGAACAGGAATAGTTTGCCACCATTCTGTCTGCCACGTCGACGCCACCTTTTGTTTGATTATAAAATGTTATTATATCTGATTTCCGAGCGTCACCAGAGCTTACAGCAATTTTATCATCGTGATGCTGGCTGCTGTGGAACGCCCTGCGCCCTCTCACGGTTCATACACTTTGTAAGATACAACATCATTATGGTACATCGCCTATATCTGTATATCACGTGACTTATATCTTTCTTCTCGCAACCACGTGACTTACCATTTATCAGCTCGTGCATTTCAATTACAAACTAGACTCATATGCGACATCCTACTGTATATTCCATACATATTCGACCAATATATCTATCTGAGGCAATACTGTCGTTGCATTCACGTTGGAGTTGTCAGATCAAGGACTAACACAGGGACGTGCGTCTACTACGATAAGAGCTAAGTATATCTACCCAGCCACATATTACGTGGGACTCAGGTTACAACTCTAGCAGGTTATCAGACGCCATATCTGGTCTGCATGGTGCACACTCGTGAGATGATTTCAGCTTCAACGAAGGACGAATCGCCTCCTACACAATTTGACTTACAACTGCTATATGGAGCCATCCAGGACTTTTCCACCCTTACACGGTAAATCCGTTTATTTGACTTCGAATTTCGGGAATGCATTTTGCAGTGAGAATGATTTATCTCACTTGGCTTTATCGGCTAGCAGCAAATTTCATCGTTATTGCTCGATTCGTACTTTCTATATAATTATATTACTTGTTCGTGTTCCTATATTCAATGCCATGCCATTCAGAGAACCAGATTTGAGTGATACTCTGACACTGACAGAACATTGTTCATTGGTTTCGTTTTTATATTACGGCCTTGAAGTCTGTTATTTTAATCTCAGCGTTTTCCTTTCTAACGACATTATCACATACATTATGCGTCGGGAATTTCACTCTCGGCCACCTGATAAAATCGCTTCTCTACCCCGTGAAATCGAATATTAACCACCGATCCACTATTCAATATTTTCATATAGAACTTCACTTTCGCACAATTAGCCTACCTAACTCGTTTACCAAACCATTTGCTTACAATTGTTTAATTGTTCAACAACTCCATTTCGATTTTATTATAAATTTTGCGGTTTTCGTACTTTCATATTACCGCGTAAATCACTGCCAATCACCGTCGTAATTTACCAATCTATTTTTGTTCGTTTTTTTTAATTCACGGCATCTCCGTGGTACATAACTACCAATTCCATGATTTAATTTCGGAATACTTCTTTAAACCTAATTCATACATTACTTTTTTTTACGGTTTCAACTTCCACCTATTCATTCGTATAGCGATTTTATGTGTAATTCATGCGACATTTATTTTTGTGCGTATTTAAGCGCTGCCTTTTTAACTACCGTAACTATTCCGTCAATGTGAATTCGATAACAATAGTGAGTAGTGACGCGGCCTTTCGCCCGACTATAGCATAACATTCCACCGGGGTTTAATATGATAATTCTGCGGCAAAATCACCTCTTTTTAACCGAGAGTTTCTTTCTCGGCTATGAACTATTAAGATATACCAGTAGCACTGGGAATTGGGATTTCATAATTAATTTTTTTTCTAACTTCAATTCACCTTATCTAATTGCGCGTATTCGCATAGCCTCGCTTTTGCTACAATTTCTCATAATGGTTATTTGATTTTAATCACATATTTGCATTACTTAAAACTCAGCCTTATGCTGGAATTTGTGGATACGGAATTAATTTCCCATTTTTTAAAAAAAACATTGACTTATTTACTTTCTTTATACTAGGTCTTTTACATGATCGCTTACTTCTAATTACCCATACTTAAATAAGGCCTCTTTAACACGGTGACAAATTGTCATTTTTCTTCGTAATTTACGTCTTTACATACTTACCCGCGATAATGTCATCTTAACATACTCAGATTTTACAACCTAGTTACATGCGATTAACGATACATTTATTTTACCCGCAATGCCATTTGGACGCAATATTATCTAAACATCCCGTGATATATTTTGGCCACGGACATTTCCCATTCATATATGCTACTCCGACCTAGGAAATCAAGAGTGGTTTCGGTGGTGTTGCGATCCAAGGCACGATTTCGACCCGGGGGTATCCGAGTCTTCTCAAAGCGTCGGCCACGGGATTGCATATCTGGTCCCGCTTTACCGCCTTGATCAAGCGGTGGGGCGGAGTCAGTGTTGTAATTAGACTCGTGGTCTCCAGCGCTCAGACTCGCGATATTACGAAATCTGATGCTGACGTTCGCACCGCAATCTGAGTCATTTCTTCGATCTACTAGGAAGTCCGTACTTACAAAAGCGTTACAGTCACTGTATATTATATATATACTTTTAATGTGAAGCACGATTCTTACTTACGCAATTGTGCATTAACTGTCGCGACGTGTTTAACGGCACACGTCAATTTATTTCCGGAAACCTTTTTATATCTGGAGAGCATATGGCGCGCAGATCCAGCGACATGTCTGGATTTGTGGTATGCCATGCGGTGTACATATCGCTAGGGACTTTTCTGGACATGACTGCGTGTTCGCAGCACTAAATTCGTACATGCCATTAGGCTACCTAACAATACAAACATTTTTCATTACTTCGGCTATTGTTATTACATTCTCTTTATAATTTTTACACTATACTTTCACGACTTACTTTGTCATATAATTAAATGACGAATTCCCCGCGTTACGCTACGATTACATTCATCTTGACATGCTTTGATGCGAATATTCCATTTCTAGATACTTTTGATCTGATTAATACACCCGGATAACCCGGCATAATTTCCATTCACTTCGAGATTACGTAAATTTTTATTAATTTCTACTTGAAAGCTCAAATTACTCACAAGGCTTATATAACCGCCTTGCGCCCGTCACATATGGAATCGATTCAATACTTAGTACTTACGCCTACATTATAGCGTAGGCCTACTCGGCTCATTTCACCCCTATCGGTGCAGATTTTCACCACTTCATATCTGGTTCGCTGACAAATAATGTGTCTATTGTGTTTAATTTCTTTTTCAATTTGTCATTAGGCTATCTATACTATTATTGCTATTATTAATATTTTCCTACTTTGTGAATTAGCCTGTTTGCTGCCGATATTGCATTGCATTCTAGAATTCGTCGTCGTCTGCCAACGGGTCTACCGCGAACTGCCGAAATGCTCACTACTACACGACATTCCTCCGCTCTCCGATTCCGCCGCCTATGTCAACATTTCGGGACATACCAGTTCAACATTACTTTGGTAACACCACGTATTTATACGCATTTGTAAGTCGACTTCGATAGTCGTGAAGAATATTCGCAGAACAGGCGATACGCGTTTTAACCTTGGCGGAGTGAACTAATTGGATCTAAATACAATCATTATTGAGCAATGAGCATTGACTGTTAATTAATCCAGGCAGGTTCGCGACCCACGGTGCACGGTTTAACTGTATATAAATAATTATTCGGTCTTCCTAAAGACTGATGGACATTTGACATTTCCATCGCGATGAATTTCCTAATCCTTGAAATATTAGCATTCATGAACTTTTTCTATTATATTATATTAATTTTCGTCAATCGCACGTGGAAACCACGCTTCTCTTGCATGGCCGGTTATCGCGGGAACAATCCCGTAACCCGGATACCCAAAGTGGATTTTGATTGACAGACATTTCCCGCAACCTCTTCCGAGATACTGATTTGTTTTGCCTACATTTTGAGAGATACTTGCTACTTGGTTTGTATAATTTTCCCCTATTGCGGCAGACTTAACGCCGCCGCCCGTACCGTCTAATGTGATAATCGGTCTTCCCCGCTGTCGTGGGATTTTCGGCGGCTAACAATAACACATATCTACCCCATTTCCCACACTAATGACCTATTCGTCATGCCGTATTCCGCGGCTCCTTTGTTTGTCATATATCGAACCGATTGTCGGCCATTTTGTATTCAATTGTCGACCCTTTTTTTCGTGTTTTTTTTCCTTTTTCATTTTAATACAGCTTTCATAAAATTGCCCTTTACAAGCCGTTCTGGTATCTTGAACCGCGCGTTTCGACTACAGGACGCCGTTTGAATAATTTTCTATTCAACTCCATTGACTCATAAAAGCAGTCTCTGGTCGCTATAGAAAACCCAGACATCAGTTTCCTACTTCCGTTACTTCCTATCTTCTAATACCACGTGTTTCGATTAATTTGAAAAGTAGTTTTGACTTTAATATGCTCCCAAACCATACACTGGATTCCGCTTATATGATTTTGCCTTTACAAATAACATACACTCGTTTTAGAGCTACCACCAATTCGTTCTAGCGTATGACGCATTCGCCAGACCTAATGTCAATTCCTTTGTGTACATATTTTTTTTTCTTCTTTCGTTCTTTTAATAAAACACAAAAATTGCCTCAGATAACCAATTCGCCATTTTGACTATATTAAATCTTACCCTTAACGTGTTATCGTCACGCTATCTCATACGGTTGCATCGCAATCATGTTTTATAAATATTCCAACATCAGGCTACAATATCGCATTTTAAATTGACGTTGTTATCACCCTTCTACCAACACTTTATTAACTACACACTTCGGCCTTACCTCGTTAAACCACATGCTATGTGTTATATGTTGAAATTATTTCGTTTCGTAATCTTACTGCTATTCAATGCATGTAAATTTCATTTTCTATTGTCGCTAATCACGCCTTTTTAGCAGAGGCGATGTGGAACGCCCTGCGCCCTCTCACGGTTCATACACTTTGTAAGATACAACATCATTATGGTACATCGCCTATATCTGTATATCACGTGACTTATATCTTTCTTCTCGCAACCACGTGACTTACCATTTATCAGCTCGTGCATTTCAATTACAAACTAGACTCATATGCGACATCCTACTGTATATTCCATACATATTCGACCAATATATCTATCTGAGGCAATACTGTCGTTGCATTCACGTTGGAGTTGTCAGATCAAGGACTAACACAGGGACGTGCGTCTACTACGATAAGAGCTAAGTATATCTACCCAGCCACATATTACGTGGGACTCAGGTTACAACTCTAGCAGGTTATCAGACGCCATATCTGGTCTGCACTGCTCACCATGTTAAGAATTTTCTTTGAGCCTTTGCCCGTTGGAAGATATGACAGCAGTGTCATATCTTTTTGAAATCCAAAAATGCTGCTGTACACCTCCCTCCCCCGCAGAGAAATAAACGCAGGAGGTATCTCTCTCTTGTTCTTTCGAAGGGTGCCAACTGCTGTCAATTTATGGTCATGAAGCAATGACGTCACCAATGGTATACTGGTGTACCAGTTATCGAATGTGATGTTTCGGCCAGATCCTGATATATCAGACACCAGCCGTGTCACTACTTCTTTGGCAGAGTTGTCGACGTTGTACGGCCCGTCCAGTTGCGTCCCGCAATAAATTTCAAAATTATGGGTGCAGTAAGTCTTTGCATCACACAAGGCATGTAGTTTGATGCCATATTTTGCCGGTTTGTTTCGAATATACTGTCGGAAAGAACAACGTCCTCGAAACCCCCAAAGCATTTCATCAATTGTCACAAATTCAGACAACACGTAATTTTTCTTGAAGGTGTTCAATATCATATCCGATATTGTTCGAATTTTCGCCAATTTGTCATTTTTTTCTATCTTCGCGTGTGGTAATGTCATCAAACCGAAGACATCGCAAAATGAATCGGAATCTTTCGCATGACATTGTTACCTTGAAGATATCAAGTCCTGTGCCGTCATCTGCCCAATACTCATCAAGTGACAATCTTGAGCTTCTATGAACCCCAGCTAGAAGAAGAAGACCAATGACAGCTTCCATCTCCGCCGAATTAGTTGGCCCGACCCTGTACTTCTCTTTGTAGTTTTGGGCTTCTTCAGGTATCTTCTTGTTTGTAAATTCAACAAGTAAATCTATCACTTGTGGTGTAAAGAAGAGCTTCCAATAATCAATGTAGTTATCAGCTTCTAGGGCAGGCCCAGTGAGACCCGGTGAAAATTTTATCATATTCGCTGCACTTCTTCGACTAGCAGTCGGAGCAGTCTTTCTCCAAAACGTGGTACCGTCTTTTCCTAACCAACCACTGCCAGCTTCACCTTCTTCGGGATTTTCTTGATCATCTTGCTCTTCGTCTGAAGAGCTCTCAGAAATTGCAGGGTCCGGAATATACTCTTCTTCGTCTCCTTCACTACCGGACGATATAGTAAGTTCGGTAAGTTCAGCTAACACCTCTTCTCCCGTCAACCAGCGCATTATTTCCACACTCAATCCAGATATAACTGACTTCCTCTGACCAACAAAGAGGTCTGGAAGCATGCCGTCATGCCTCGTTGACTGCACGTGACAGAAACAATGCCAAGCAGCAACAAAAAGTCGAAATCCATCCGACTACAATGATGAGATAATTACTTAGTTTGCCCACTGTATCTGCAAAATCAGACCCATGCGCAATCAATAGCTCATTGCGCCGAGGTATTAGCGATAATCAGCTAATGCTTTATTCCGAATGATAGTGTATAACACCATTGAGGATTACATGTCTGGCAAGAACAATCCGACCGCACATAAAAATATGGCTCACATTTTTGTTCGCCTGGGGTCGTTTAGACCCCAACCTGAGCAGTCTAGGGCTATGCATACAAATGAGGAAAGTTACATCAACGCGTGTTAACTAATTGAATTATGTAGCTTGTAATTCATGCAAGTTGCGAAACTTCTACACTGAAACCTTTAAAGTAGATAGAATCGAAAAAACTAATCGAAAATATTCACGAAGTTTGGATGCGACATATTTGGGTTTTTTAAAATCATTCATACCCATGATTCGAAATACTTTAACTAACTTATGTTTTCGACATAAGATAAGCGTGAAATGTACAAATTTCTATGTTGCGCAAATACCACAAACTTTGCTTGCTTTCAGAGCCGGCAACTAAATGCAAGACAGAATTTACGCAAAAGTTGCTATTCTGAAAATTTTGTCAAGGTAATAGTTTAAAAACTTACACTTGAGCACTACGAAATGTTCAAGTACTTTATCTTTACACGACGTTTTTTGTAAAATGAATACTAATATTATTGAAAAAATAAAAAATAAAAAGAGCGAAAAATTACATTTTATCCCGGAACGCAACAAGAAAAATCGTATGAATTTGTAAACTACTTATTCATGACATAATATTAATTCTACTTGTACACTTTTTCACACTTTATAACACTTTAAGTAGTACTTAACAGTTTCAGTTTTAAATAAAATACGGAATATAAACTAATCGAAAAATTCGGTTACCAATTTCGCGTAGGCTATGCATACAAATGAGGAAAGTTACATCAACGCGTGTTAACTAGTTGTATCGAGTTATCGAATGATTTTTTCTTTACATCAAAATAACTAGAGTGTGTAGCTACATTAAAAACGTATCTAAATGAGCTCCAGGTCATTGTGATTATGCAGCATACCAAATTTCATCACATATTTCATGATGGAACAACTTTAAAACTAACGCAGTTCTATAGCAACTTTTGCCTAAATCTGTTTTCGGTAGCATGTACATATCCATAGTCAGCTTTAATAACAGAATTACCATGCTAATATGTGACTCCTCACCTTGAAACTTGGTACGTAGTTGTAGGACATTGTGATTATGCAGCATACCAAATTTCTTCACACATTTCATAATGGAACAACTTTAAAACTAACGCGGCTCTACATCGACTTTTTGCGTACATCTGTTTGCGGGAGCGTATAGCACGTACCTATACATAGTCAACTTTAATAACGGAATTACCATGCTTAACATTGAATCCCAACTCTAAACTTGATTCGTAGTTGTAGGACATTGTGACAATGCACCATGCTAAATTTCATCGCGCATCTAATGATGGATCACCTTTAAAATTAACGCAGTCGAATACCGACTTTTAAGCATATCTGTTTTGCGTGAACATAGCATATACCTATGCATAGTCAATTTTAATAGCAGAATTACCGTGTTAAACATTGAATTCCCACCTTGAAAGTTGGTACGGGATTATAGGACACTATAACAATGCACCATACCAAATCCCATCACACATTTCATGATGGAACAACTTTAAAACTAACGCGGCTCTACATCGACTTTTTGCGTATATCTGTTTTGCGGGGGCGTATAGCACGTACTCATACATAGCTAACTTTAATAACGGAATTACCATGCTTAACATTGAATCCCAACTCTAAACTTGATACGTAGTTGTAGGACATTATGGCAATGAACCATGCTAAATTTCATCACACATCTAATGATGGAACACCTTTGAAACTATCGCAGTCGAATACCGACTTTTACACAAATCTGTTTTTCGTGAACATAGCATATACCCATACATAGTCAATTTTAATAACAGAATTAGCATGCTAAACCTTAAATTCTCACCTTGAACGTTGGTACCCAGTTGTAGGACATAATAACAATGCACCATACCAAATTTCGTCAGGCATTTCATGATGTAACACTTTCAAAAACCAACGCAGTTCTATACAGGCTTTTGGCTAAATCTGTGTTTCCGTAGCGTAGCACGTACCTATACATAGTCAACTTTAATATCAATACATGTTTATCGTAAGTCCTACACAGTCATGATATCCGGCCGAGTTTGACTTTTAGAAAACATTATACCGACAACGCGACATCTTACAAAATTGAAACCACGGTGACTGCTTGAGAGACCTACCAGTGATATCGCGGTAATCTAGTTACTTCCACAAAATAGTATGTATTCAACTTACTTTCCACAAATCTAACGCGCAAAACAATTTACTTTGCTAACGAAAAGTGCTGAATCATCATATCATTATCCACGCAACAATACACCTAAAACATACTATCGTACAAAATGGTCGCTAACCTCTTTGTGCACCAGCTGTAAATCTCACAAGCAACAAGTTTCAAGATTCCAGTTATTGAAAAAATGTTAAAGTGTTTCTCCTGCGCCAAGTCGTTATGTTGACGAAAGCGTATATTGTAATATCATGATCGATTTGCATTCGTTGGTCACAAACTGTCACTACTCTAAATAATTATTTTTCACTCAAACACAACAGCATACTTGTCGCCATTCGTTTTCATCAAGCACGAGTTCAATAAACTTACTTACTACGACATGAATTGGTATTTTTATGTTGTGTAAATAGGTAATAATTAATTTTAGTAACACTATACCAACATCATCGAGTTGTGCGAATAGATTTACATGTGGTGTTATGGTTTTAATCGAAGTACACTGCACGATCTAATGTAGAGTCATCTCTATTGTATAGCAACTCGGTAATCGAAATGCATGCATTAACATTTAAACAGCGATCGTGTTTCGTCACGCGAAAAATATGTTCACTACTGCGATACTCCGCACAGGGCATGCAAATCCTTTTCACACTCGTAATAGTATACCAACGGTTACCGGCGACAACGTTTAACAATACCAACGACACTAAACATACGATACCTACCCAATCTGCAAATTGTTTCGATTTATTCTGTCCGTTTCAATTTAAGATAAGGAAGCCCATTTCACTCAATGTATCGATGCCTACGGTACTCTACAAAATTTTCTGATTAATTCTCCCTATGCTTATTTATCACAAGAAAGATGATTTGACACCTAAAGTACGAAATACTTTTTCGCTTGAGCTAAGTCGCAGCGCCTGGAGTGGAATTGTACGGGGTATGTGGACTCATTTCGTAGGGCTCTATGCCATAGGAGCATACTTTACGCTCCAATTCGATTCCCACACATTCCATATAATTACTAACAGAACCATTGAGTACCAGCCTTGACATTTTCCGTAGTACTAGATGGCATGTATACAATTTCACGACATCCGACATTACGACGAAGACTATCAAAATATCGAAAAGAAGCCCTCTATTCTTTTCTGAAATAATCAAGGTTTTATCAGGACTTCCCTTCATCTAAACTCCAGCAGAATCACTAATAACCTCTCAAGTGTACTCAATTTACTCTAATTTGATACTCGTGTACCAAATCCCTATTTTCCGCAAGTATGATAGAGGCTATCGCTCGATACTCAACGATTCGTAATTTTGCTGGAATACAAGTACAATTAGTTTAAAGTAGTTTGAGGTTACGTTTGTATCACCTTGACAAGTGCTATTATCAAAAAATACTTTTGCTAAACTCTTACACTTTCACTAAACTTCTACACTGAATTTTGGAAAGTAGATAGAAAAGGAAAACTATTAACATAAGCTAAGTGAGAAGCACGCAAATTTCGATTGCATACAAATGCCACAAACTGCGCTAACTTCCAGAGTTGTTAAGTATAGAAGTACTGGTACGTCTTGAGAATACCCAAGTAGGTTTTTTGCCTACATGTACCAAATACTCTCAAGTCCTTATGATATTGGATTTACATGCCCAAGTTGGGGATTCTCGTTACATTGTCTTCTTGTGTGTTGATGATTAAATACATTGCGACGCTGTCACTTGGCTCTTAATTGGATTGTTTCATCTGAAAGAACTAATTTTGTCTGTTATAATACTTTATTAGACTTGTATGGCGAGGCGTCTGGTATCGAGAAGTAAGATCGCAAGCAATCATTGAGTCAGTCGTGATGTCTGATTGGGAGTGTCGGCCTCTTATATCCAGCAAGTGTAATGAGCCATATTAGGCCATAAGTATCGTAGGCCCCGCGTGAAGTGTACAAATTTCGATGTTGCGCAAATACCACAAACTTTGCTTGCTTTCAGAGCCGGCAACTAAATGCAAGACAGACTTTACGCAAAAGTTGCTATTCTGAAAATTTTGTCAAGGTAATGGTTTGAAAACTTATACTTGAGCACTCGTACTTCTTGAGAATACCCAAGTAGGTTTTTTGCCTAGATGCACCACATAGTCTCAAGTCCTTATGATATTGGAGTACATCAACTTCATGATAGCTAGAGTATTAAACAGTAATATACTTAGAGTACTAATGTTTTACTTACTCGGAAATGACTACTTCTACCTTATTTTAAAGGATACCTCATTCGAAGCGAAATTGTATGTGGTTTTGGATAACATCCAAGATGTAGGCTCACTTTGAAGGTTACTTCGTAAAACTCAAATATTGCGCAGTGAGAGTTCGCAAATTCTCGAAGTATTTTTGTTATTTTTATTGCGATAAGTCATTCTGCAGCGCGAAAATGCGTCGTAGGATATAGATGAAACTAGCACCACTCATCAAGACCGCTGAAAACAGTACGTTTCAACATTTAGTAGCAGTAAATTTCTAGTAAAGTACAAGACGTGATGATTTCCGAGTGAGTTAAAAGTATTGCAGGTATAGTTTACCTGAAAACCGAATACTCTGAAATAGAAGTAGATGCAGTGTAAATAGTTAATCACTTGATTAAGTTTAGCGCAAGCAGATAAAACCTATACTTGAGTAGTACAAAATGCACGAGTACTTCGCTATCGCCTCCCTGCACGTAATAAGTGCTTTTACCGATACTCGTCGGTTTCAGTTTTAGATAGAATTCAGAAACCAAATAATTTCATAAACCTAAGCTAATTTAATGAATTTACTCGAATGTACTATGCCGCGCTGATAAGATTAATTATAATATACTTATCATGTTACAGCGATTTTTCTAGCGTAGAAAATCTTTAAAATGTAGTAAGCAGGCCAAATGAAGATATTCGTTGAGTTGAATAAACATAAAAAATACTCTAGACCACTTTATCGGTACTTTACAGTTTCAGTTTTAGATAAAATTTGTCCCTTTCACCTATAATTACAACTCCTCGCTATCTAAACATGTTTAGAATATATTATTTGCGATGATACGAACCCGTGAAGTACTCGAGTAGCTTTTCGTAGGATATAGATGAAACTGACAACACTCACCAAGACCGCTGGTCCACTGAAAAAAGTACATTGTAGCAGTAAAGTCCTACTAAAGTACAAGAAGTAATGATTTCCCAGTTAGTTGAAAAGTAAGTATTGAAGGTATAGTTTGCTGGAAAAAGCGAAAAACTCTGAAATCGAAGTAGATGCAGTGTAAATAGGTAATCACTTCATTAAGTATAGCGCAAGCAGGCCAAACCTATACTTGAGTACTGCAAAATGTACAAGTACTTCGCTATGTTCTCCCTCCACGTAAAAAGTGACTAGGTTTTAGACTACTTTATCGGTACTCGACAGTTTCAGTTTAGATAAAATTTGGTAAGACTTTAAATTTTAAAGTAGTTTGAGCTTACGTTTGTATCACCTTGACAAGTAACATTATCAGACATGAAAATGATAGGGACGTGTTCGGACATCATGTCCAGGGTGTGTTCGGCCTGTGCTGCCATTCGGACATGGTGTCTTGGTCGTGTTCGGACATCATGTCAGGTGCGTGTTTGGACATCCTGTCTGGGGTGTGTTCGCCCTGTGCTGCCAATCGGACATCGTGTCTGGGGCGTGTTCGGCCATTCAAACATGGTGTCTGGGTTGTGTTCCGACTGAGTTGACACTCGGATATCGTGTCTGGGGTGTGTTCGCCCTGTGCTGCCAATCGGACATCGTGTCTGGGGCGTGTTCGGCCATTCAAACAGAGTTGAATAACCATAAAAAAGATTCCCGCGCCCTCCTAAACCCAACTATTCCTATCCCCTACAACCTAGGGCGCGGGAATCTTTTTTATGGTTATTCAACTCTGTTTGAATGGCCGAACACGCCCCAGACACGATGTCCGATTGGCAGCACAGGGCGAACACACCCCAGACACGATATCCGAGTGTCAACTCAGTCGGAACACAACCCAGACACCATGTTTGAATGGCCGAACACGCCCCAGACACGATGTCCGATTGGCAGCACAGGGCGAACACACCCCAGACAGGATGTCCAAACACGCACCTGACATGATGTCCGAACACGACCAAGACACCATGTCCGAATGGCAGCACAGGCCGAACACACCCTGGACATGATGTCCGAACACGTCCCTATCATTTTCATGTCTGATAATGTTACTTGTCAAGGTGATACAAACGTAAGCTCAAACTACTTTAAAATTTAAAGTCTTACCAAATTTTATCTAAACTGAAACTGTCGAGTACCGATAAAGTAGTCTAAAACCTAGTCACTTTTTACGTGGAGGGAGAACATAGCGAAGTACTTGTACATTTTGCAGTACTCAGGTATAGGTTTGGCCTGCTTGCGCTATACTTAATGAAGTGATTACCTATTTACACTGCATCTACTTCGATTTCAGAGTTTTTCGCTTTTTCCAGCAAACTATACCTTCAATACTTACTTTTCAACTAACTGGGAAATCATTACTTCTTGTACTTTAGTAGGACTTTACTGCTACAATGTACTTTTTTCAGTGGACCAGCGGTCTTGGTGAGTGTTGTCAGTTTCATCTATATCCTACGAAAAGCTGCTCGAGTACTTCACGGGTTCGTATCATCGCAAATAATATATTCTAAACATGTTTAGATAGCGAGGAGTTGTAATTATAGGTGAAAGGGACAAATTTTATCTAAAACTGAAACTGTAAAGTACCGATAAAGTGGTCTAGAGTATTTTTTATGTTTATTCAACTCAACGAATATCTTCATTTGGCCTGCTTACTACATTTTAAAGATTTTCTACGCTAGAAAAATCGCTGTAACATGATAAGTATATTATAATTAATCTTATCAGCGCGGCATAGTACATTCGAGTAAATTCATTAAATTAGCTTAGGTTTATGAAATTATTTGGTTTCTGAATTCTATCTAAAACTGAAACCGACGAGTATCGGTAAAAGCACTTATTACGTGCAGGGAGGCGATAGCGAAGTACTCGTGCATTTTGTACTACTCAAGTATAGGTTTTATCTGCTTGCGCTAAACTTAATCAAGTGATTAACTATTTACACTGCATCTACTTCTATTTCAGAGTATTCGGTTTTCAGGTAAACTATACCTGCAATACTTTTAACTCACTCGGAAATCATCACGTCTTGTACTTTACTAGAAATTTACTGCTACTAAATGTTGAAACGTACTGTTTTCAGCGGTCTTGATGAGTGGTGCTAGTTTCATCTATATCCTACGACGCATTTTCGCGCTGCAGAATGACTTATCGCAATAAAAATAACAAAAATACTTCGAGAATTTGCGAACTCTCACTGCGCAATATTTGAGTTTTACGAAGTAACCTTCAAAGTGAGCCTACATCTTGGATGTTATCCAAAACCACATACAATTTCGCTTCGAATGAGGTATCCTTTAAAATAAGGTAGAAGTAGTCATTTCCGAGTAAGTAAAACATTAGTACTCTAAGTATATTACTGTTTAATACTCTAGCTATCATGAAGTTGATGTACTCCAATATCATAAGGACTTGAGACTATGTGGTGCATCTAGGCAAAAAACCTACTTGGGTATTCTCAAGAAGTACGAGTGCTCAAGTATAAGTTTTCAAACCATTACCTTGACAAAATTTTCAGAATAGCAACTTTTGCGTAAAGTCTGTCTTGCATTTAGTTGCCGGCTCTGAAAGCAAGCAAAGTTTGTGGTATTTGCACAACATCGAAATTTGTACACTTCACGCGGGGCCTACGATACTTATGGCCTAATATGGCTCATTACACTTGCTGGATATAAGAGGCCGACACTCCCAATCAGACATCACGACTGACTCAATGATTGCTTGCGATCTTACTTCTCGATACCAGACGCCTCGCCATACAAGTCTAATAAAGTATTATAACAGACAAAATTAGTTCTTTCAGATGAAACAATCCAATTAAGAGCCAAGTGACAGCGTCGCAATGTATTTAATCATCAACACACAAGAAGACAATGTAACGAGAATCCCCAACTTGGGCATGTAAATCCAATATCATAAGGACTTGAGAGTATTTGGTACATGTAGGCAAAAAACCTACTTGGGTATTCTCAAGACGTACCAGTACTTCTATACTTAACAACTCTGGAAGTTAGCGCAGTTTGTGGCATTTGTATGCAATCGAAATTTGCGTGCTTCTCACTTAGCTTATGTTAATAGTTTTCCTTTTCTATCTACTTTCCAAAATTCAGTGTAGAAGTTTAGTGAAAGTGTAAGAGTTTAGCAAAAGTATTTTTTGATAATAGCACTTGTCACGGTGATACAAACGTAACCTCAAACTACTTTAAACTAATTGTACTTGTATTCCAGCAAAATTACGAATCGTTGAGTATCGAGCGATAGCCTCTATCATACTTGCGGAAAATAGGGATTTGGTACACGAGTATCAAATTAGAGTAAATTGAGTACACTTGAGAGGTTATTAGTGATTCTGCTGGAGTTTAGATGAAGGGAAGTCCTGATAAAACCTTGATTATTTCAGAAAAGAATAGAGGGCTTCTTTTCGATATTTTGATAGTCTTCGTCGTAATGTCGGATGTCGTGAAATTGTATACATGCCATCTAGTACTACGGAAAATGTCAAGGCTGGTACTCAATGGTTCTGTTAGTAATTATATGGAATGTGTGGGAATCGAATTGGAGCGTAAAGTATGCTCCTATGGCATAGAGCCCTACGAAATGAGTCCACATACCCCGTACAATTCCACTCCAGGCGCTGCGACTTAGCTCAAGCGAAAAAGTATTTCGTACTTTAGGTGTCAAATCATCTTTCTTGTGATAAATAAGCATAGGGAGAATTAATCAGAAAATTTTGTAGAGTACCGTAGGCATCGATACATTGAGTGAAATGGGCTTCCTTATCTTAAATTGAAACGGACAGAATAAATCGAAACAATTTGCAGATTGGGTAGGTATCGTATGTTTAGTGTCGTTGGTATTGTTAAACGTTGTCGCCGGTAACCGTTGGTATACTATTACGAGTGTGAAAAGGATTTGCATGCCCTGTGCGGAGTATCGCAGTAGTGAACATATTTTTCGCGTGACGAAACACGATCGCTGTTTAAATGTTAATGCATGCATTTCGATTACCGAGTTGCTATACAATAGAGATGACTCTACATTAGATCGTGCAGTGTACTTCGATTAAAACCATAACACCACATGTAAATCTATTCGCACAACTCGATGATGTTGGTATAGTGTTACTAAAATTAATTATTACCTATTTACACAACATAAAAATACCAATTCATGTCGTAGTAAGTAAGTTTATTGAACTCGTGCTTGATGAAAACGAATGGCGACAAGTATGCTGTTGTGTTTGAGTGAAAAATAATTATTTAGAGTAGTGACAGTTTGTGACCAACGAATGCAAATCGATCATGATATTACAATATACGCTTTCGTCAACATAACGACTTGGCGCAGGAGAAACACTTTAACATTTTTTCAATAACTGGAATCTTGAAACTTGTTGCTTGTGAGATTTACAGCTGGTGCACAAAGAGGTTAGCGACCATTTTGTACGATAGTATGTTTTAGGTGTATTGTTGCGTGGATAATGATATGATGATTCAGCACTTTTCGTTAGCAAAGTAAATTGTTTTGCGCGTTAGATTTGTGGAAAGTAAGTTGAATACATACTATTTTGTGGAAGTAACTAGATTACCGCGATATCACTGGTAGGTCTCTCAAGCAGTCACCGTGGTTTCAATTTTGTAAGATGTCGCGTTGTCGGTATAATGTTTTCTAAAAGTCAAACTCGGCCGGATATCATGACTGTGTAGGACTTACGATAAACATGTATTGATATTAAAGTTGACTATGTATAGGTACGTGCTACGCTACGGAAACACAGATTTAGCCAAAAGCCTGTATAGAACTGCGTTGGTTTTTGAAAGTGTTACATCATGAAATGCCTGACGAAATTTGGTATGGTGCATTGTTATTATGTCCTACAACTGGGTACCAACGTTCAAGGTGAGAATTTAAGGTTTAGCATGCTAATTCTGTTATTAAAATTGACTATGTATGGGTATATGCTATGTTCACGAAAAACAGATTTGTGTAAAAGTCGGTATTCGACTGCGATAGTTTCAAAGGTGTTCCATCATTAGATGTGTGATGAAATTTAGCATGGTTCATTGCCATAATGTCCTACAACTACGTATCAAGTTTAGAGTTGGGATTCAATGTTAAGCATGGTAATTCCGTTATTAAAGTTAGCTATGTATGAGTACGTGCTATACGCCCCCGCAAAACAGATATACGCAAAAAGTCGATGTAGAGCCGCGTTAGTTTTAAAGTTGTTCCATCATGAAATGTGTGATGGGATTTGGTATGGTGCATTGTTATAGTGTCCTATAATCCCGTACCAACTTTCAAGGTGGGAATTCAATGTTTAACACGGTAATTCTGCTATTAAAATTGACTATGCATAGGTATATGCTATGTTCACGCAAAACAGATATGCTTAAAAGTCGGTATTCGACTGCGTTAATTTTAAAGGTGATCCATCATTAGATGCGCGATGAAATTTAGCATGGTGCATTGTCACAATGTCCTACAACTACGAATCAAGTTTAGAGTTGGGATTCAATGTTAAGCATGGTAATTCCGTTATTAAAGTTGACTATGTATAGGTACGTGCTATACGCTCCCGCAAACAGATGTACGCAAAAAGTCGATGTAGAGCCGCGTTAGTTTTAAAGTTGTTCCATTATGAAATGTGTGAAGAAATTTGGTATGCTGCATAATCACAATGTCCTACAACTACGTACCAAGTTTCAAGGTGAGGAGTCACATATTAGCATGGTAATTCTGTTATTAAAGCTGACTATGGATATGTACATGCTACCGAAAACAGATTTAGGCAAAAGTTGCTATAGAACTGCGTTAGTTTTAAAGTTGTTCCATCATGAAATATGTGATGAAATTTGGTATGCTGCATAATCACAATGACCTGGAGCTCATTTAGATACGTTTTTAATGTAGTTACACACTCTAGTTATTTTGATGTAAAGAAAAAATCATTCGATAACTCGATACAACTAGTTAACACGCGTTGATGTAACTTTCCTCATTTGTATGCATAGCCTACGCGAAATTGGTAACCGAATTTTTCGATTAGTTTATATTCCGTATTTTATTTAAAACTGAAACTGTTAAGTACTACTTAAAGTGTTATAAAGTGTGAAAAAGTGTACAAGTAGAATTAATATTATGTCATGAATAAGTAGTTTACAAATTCATACGATTTTTCTTGTTGCGTTCCGGGATAAAATGTAATTTTTCGCTCTTTTTATTTTTTATTTTTTCAATAATATTAGTATTCATTTTACAAAAAACGTCGTGTAAAGATAAAGTACTTGAACATTTCGTAGTGCTCAAGTGTAAGTTTTTAAACTATTACCTTGACAAAATTTTCAGAATAGCAACTTTTGCGTAAATTCTGTCTTGCATTTAGTTGCCGGCTCTGAAAGCAAGCAAAGTTTGTGGTATTTGCGCAACATAGAAATTTGTACATTTCACGCTTATCTTATGTCGAAAACATAAGTTAGTTAAAGTATTTCGAATCATGGGTATGAATGATTTTAAAAAACCCAAATATGTCGCATCCAAACTTCGTGAATATTTTCGATTAGTTTTTTCGATTCTATCTACTTTAAAGGATTCAGTGTAGAAGTTTCGCAACTTGCATGAATTACAAGCTACATAATTCAATTAGTTAACACGCGTTGATGTAACTTTCCTCATTTGTATGCATAGCCTATGCGAAATTGGTTACCGAATTTTTCGATTAGTTTATATTCCGAATTTTATTTAAGTACTACTAAAATTGCTGCAAAATATGAAAAAGTACACAAGTAGAATTATTACTATATCATGAATAAGTAGTTTACAAATTCATATGATTTATCTTGTTGCGTTCCGCGATAAAAGTTTAATTCGCAAAATTAGTGTGTTCGAATCAGGCCTGTCGGCAATATAGTGATGTCGCATTAGCCCTAAATACACATAATAGAATATCAAGGAAAAGTATCATCTAACGTATAATGAATGTTATTTATTTCTCGGAAGCAAGTTATTATCAAAACATAGTGGTCAAAATTATCGCAGAGCAATACCGATTTTGCGTAAATTCCGTTATGCGTCTGACTACGTTACTAGGGATTATGTAGTTAGTTAGGAAATTAGGAGTCCTATCTTCCCAATCGGTATGGAACAACATCAAAAGCATCACAAAGCAATATCGACTTTTGCGTGAATTCTGTTATGCGTTTTACTACGGTAGTATGCGCACCTGCTTACAGGTGTCCAGACGTGAACTTTCTACTATATTCGCTCCTAACATTATAGCAGCACCCGACGCAGCTTACATTATTACGTTATAAGACGCCGGCGGCGTTTCACAGTCAGTTTAATCACCTTATTCTAGTGACATGAAAAGGACTGAATCGTATGAAATGTGGTCACTTCAAGAATCACGATTTTTCACTAAGTAGTTATGTTTCTAGGCTACTTTTACTTCTATTTCACGGGTTTTCATAGAAATCTGCTTACTTTTATAACTTTATATTTTGTGAAGTAGAGAGTAGTTTAAGGTTATGTTTGTCTAACCTTGGCGAGTGCTATTGTCACACTCGATCACCATCTTCAAATCATGGCTATCTCAATGATGTTGACTAAATTTTCGGCTTCAGAACGTGTTAATTAGACCTAATCGTTTTAACGCTGGGGTTCGTGTACAGGCATCGATAGAGTTTGTATAAATAAAGCCCTGCGAATCGCACGCCTACGGCTATAGTTCGTTCGATTATTTTCACCTTGGGATTCGCGTATATGCTACTAAGCTGTTATTCTACAGGACTATTCGGAACGCGCACATGCGAGTGATTTGTTTCCGTATAGCTCCGAACTGGAGAATCGCTTGCCTGCGTCTAATGAAAATAAGTCGTAAAATGTGGAGGCTGCGGAGACAGTAACTTGTATACATAAAATCAAGTTTAAAAATATAGACGGATGAGTTATCTCTGACCAATAGAGTAATATAACCGCCTATAGTTTAGTGGGGTATTGCTATAATGTATATCCAAACAATCGTTGCAGACTCTGAATGTTACCTAGGTCCTTATCACAAAAAATCATGCATCAGAAGCGTAGGGGTTCATATTATCAAGTCGCAGCGCTCAAAATCGCATTTTATATCAAGTAATTAGTGATGATGTATAGAATTTTGATATTAATAATATTATCCGGAGAATATAACCTTACATAGACATTATAGTTTTCGCATTTATGTATAATCTGAATAGGAATTTAAATACATAGTCCTAAATACACATAATAGAAAATCTGTCGATTCTAGCCAAGGTAAGTTTTGACGCAGCAATCATAAGTCGTAAAATGTGGAAACTGCAGAAACCGTAACTTGTACACATAAAATCAAGTTTAAAAAATATGGACGGATGATATTAGTCCTAAATACACATAATACAATATCTGAGAAAAGTATCAAGATGCGGCAATCAATGCGGTGATGATGTGGCAATGGATGATGTGGCACTATAGGTGTGGCGCTTGATGATGTGACACAGATGAATGTGGCAGGTGATGTGCCAATGGGCGGATGATGTGGCAATAGGTGTGCTATAGGTGCGGCAATGGGCGTGCTATAGGTGTGGCAATGGGTGGATGATGTGGCAATAGGCGTCCCATAGGTGCGGCAATGGGCGGATGATGTGGCAATGTAGGTGTGGCAATTAAGGCGACGTGGCCTTCTGGGATTGGCCGGCGTATAAATTGCTTTCCCTTACTACTTCGCGGACCCCCTGGAAATGCTTCGCGGACCCCTGGGGGTCCGCGGACCCCCGGTTGAGAACCGCTGCGAATAGGGTCTGCTGTCGTGAAGTTTTCAACAGAAATCGACAATTAAAACGTGTACCGTGTTCGTCCGTGAAGAATGTCCTTGTCGTCGATAGCAAAAACGTCAGTCCCAGTATTGAAGTTGTATATCTAACGACTGTTCTCGGGGCCCATGCAGCAATTAGAGCTTATGGTCTCTGATGATCTGTATAGAAGTACAGCTAACCAATCGTCTTGGTGCTCGGCTATACAATACTTATCTCGAGAAGCTGTTGCCTTGGGTGAAGTTCTTCGTAACAGATATATGCTCAATACAATGGTCTATTCGACGTTGATGCAGTAGTAGCGTATAGAGTCTCAATCATAATAATCATCTAAAACACTTGTTACAGGCACTTATGTACTAGTCTGGACTCTCGAGTAATCTCAAAAAGAAGTAGTTTCTTATTCGAGACATAGCAAAATATCATGGACGAGTGATCACAGCGGAATAGCTGCAGTATCAGCAAATAGCGGATAGCCGAAGGAGGGCCTGGGAGCGAAGCCCCCCGGAAGTCTGGCTTATCACCCGATGGGGGGCCCAAGACCAACGTTTTTTTTGGTGGCGGCTGACGAAGTGCTGTTACGGCCCTGGTAACGAATTAGTTTTACCTACGGGAACGCCCGAATATGTTTAATTAATAAATACGAGCCTTTTATTTACCCATAAAACAGCTCACTCAGCGCTACTGGTAAATCATATTACATGGGCTGAGGGGATAAAAAGTTTATAGCGACTTACCTATGTAATTACTACCTATTCATTCATGCATCATAGAAAATTTTGGTACTTTAGGGCGATCAGGCCACACAAACTTTGCCTACCATCGAAATCACGCTAAGGCGTTCTAGGGGGCGAAGCCCTCAGAAGTTTGGTTTATCACGCTATGGGTGCGCAAGGCAATCGTTTTTAGGGGGGTTGACGAAGTGCTGTTACGGCCCTCCCTCTTAGTCATTGTCCTTATTACATTCCTTACAATATAAGGTTGGGGGGCGCTGGAGCACGATAATTTTTGAAAGGGGGCGCTGGAGGAAAAAAGGTTAAGAACCACTGGTCTAGTGCTTTCAAACTGAGCCTAGCAATATGCAGCAGACCAGCAATATACTGTAGCGTAACCGCTCCCTGATTACGTTGATTACTGACCGCACTGATCATCAATCATGCTGCTATTTGTTGCTGTTTGCGAACCTATGTCGTGTCAGTCGGCTTTTAGTCACCGTCGGAGGGCCAGTCGGCTTTTAGTCACCGTCGGAGGTGCAGTCGCATTTAGTCACCGTCGGACGAGCATCGTCATGTTTTAGTTGTTTTATTAAAAGAGCAATGCTGCCTTGTCTACTTTGACTTATCGAGCCGCGGACCAAGAAGAACGCGCGCCACGACAGAGCACGCTATAATACTCACGTAACAATAATTGACCTATAAACTTTTAAGGTTTTTCGCGCCTTGCGCGGTTAGTGGCTCCCGCGATGGTTCGTCAATGGAATGTGGCCCTTTATGCGAAAAGGTTGACCACCACTGATGAGACGGCGAGTATAGGAGCCTAGAGAAACCTCCAACACTTGGGCAGGGAGTCTATGGAGTCGAACCTGTACCCGCAATCCATTGGTGTTGCAGGCAGATGTGCATTATATCACTGCCCTATCCAGCCAGACTGTAGCTTGTGTGTCTTGAACGGATAAAAATAGGAAAGCCACTGATTACATTGCATTGTGGCCTACGTCGTATGAACATGAACAGCAGCGCACTGCCATTGCATATTTGGATTTTATCAAATTCAAGGAAATATGCGGTGGAGAATCAAATTTGTTCTGTTATAAGTCTCACCGATTCGAGATACTTTCAACGATCGTGGAAGGAAGTCTAGATGAGTTTTTCTGGGAACGAAATTCGTGATTGAGGTTTGTGGATTAGAAGTTGCTAGTTCATTGGACGTTAGGTGGCGTAAACACTCCACTGGTGAATCAGGGATTTCCCCCCGTTGACACTAGCGCAGGCAAGTCAAGTGTTAAATTGTGTTCATTTACTTGTAAGTGGAGAGGGTACTGTAGAGAGATTCTCATCCGTGTCTGTGAATCGTATGCAAATTTCTGATGAATTGTTATCTACAGCGCTAATTCCTAGTCATATCCGCGATTGATTTGCAACAGAAGGATTAGAATAGCCGCATCCGATATTGTAGGCCAACTTCTGTAGTGCCATCGTTTTTTTATTATTTGGCTTTACAGCAACTGAAACTGATTATAATTCCAACGATATTTTGAGTATACTTCTTTAACGAGCCGAGCAGGGCTGTCTGGTGACTGAATCACGATATTACGTGGGGGTCCTGTGTGACCAAATTTTAATACATTTTTAGAATCAGTGTCACACTGACACACACTGACAGTGTGAAAGTTGCTTTCAATTGACACCGGTTTGAATAAATTTCGCGCTCTGGTCTGGTCGCCAGCTATAAGATCGCTCGAAAATGTTGCGGTAAGCCTGCTGAGATTAAAACCCATGTAAATATTTATACTATTCTATACGATCAAAATAATGTAACTGAAGACATTTGCCTCATGAGTTATAACTGAAGGATTAAGCAATTAAGCATATACAAATGGAATTGCACCATCACAACTAATAGTTTGGGAATTAAATTTAAAGGTTTGGTGATCTTATAGTGTAGTGGGCGCCCACTGGTCATCAATGTTCCCTTTAATTTTTGACGAGTCTGCGCACACTCACCAAGTCATTGCACAGACCCTTGGACAACAGTGTGCAATGACTAAAAAAGGTCATCACTTCCGATTTTTTGTGTGCAACTTGAGATTTTCTGTGCGCAGAGACCATGTCAGCACTGCGCATGTGCGCAGCATATAGGGAACATTGCTGCTCATAATTCAGTAAAACCGAATTCCGAATATTCAATTTTTTTCAAGTCAAGGGAGGAGGGTTGGTTCGATTTGTTTGAAATACGGTCAGTTTTGTTTGAAATAAGGTCTGTCTCATATTTGAAATAAGGTCAGTCGCTATATTCACTATAAGGTCAGTTGCAGTCCCAACATATCCAAGGCACGATGTCACATTGGTAACCCAGTCCGAACACATCCCAGACCTGGTGAACGAACACGCCAAAGACACGATGTCCGTGTGTCAACACAGTCCGAACACTCGCCAGACACCATGTCCGAATGGCAGCACAGACCGAACGGCGAACACACATCAGACGTGATTTCGACATGATGTCTGAGTGGCAACACAGTCCGAACACACCCCCAGACATGATATAAATAAGGTTAGTCATGTTTGAAATATGGTCAGTCTCATGTTTGAAATAAGGCTAGTCATGTTTGAAATAAGGTTGCGGTCTCGTGTTTGAAATAAGGATAATCTTGTTTGAAATAAGGACAGTTATGTTTGAAATATGGATACGGTAGCGGCATAGTCATGTTTGAAATAAGGTCAATCTCATGTCGGTCTGTGCTGCCATTTGGACATGGTGTCTGAGGTGTGTTCAGCCCGTGTTGCCATTCAGACATAGTGTCTAGGGTGGGTTCGCACTGTGTTGACACTCGGATATCGTGTCTGGGGTGTGTTCGGCCTGTGCTGCCATTCGGACATGGTGTCTGGGGTGTGTTCGGACTGTGTTGACACTCGGACATGGTGTCTGGGGATTGTTCGGACATCACGTCTGTGATTTGTTAGGATTGGGTTACCACTGGGAAATCATGCCTTGGATATGTTGGTACTGCAACTGACCTTATAGTGAATATAGCGACTGACCTTATTTCAAACATGACTAATGACTATCCTTATTTCAAACATGAGACTGACCTTATTTCAAAGAAAACTGACCTTGTTTCAAACAAACCGAACCAACCCTGTAGAGTTGAGGTACTAATAAGCCCTCTCGGAATCAAAATATTGAATGATGCAAATTATCATTGTTCCGCACAATCGCAAAACAAACCGTGATTGATGACATCAGCCTATTCTGTAACGACATGAAATGTAATAGGACAAATGAAGTGTTCCCATCGACATATATATTTATTGGAGTTAGGAATTGCCGCTTTTATTGAATTAGGAATTGCCGCTTTTATTGAATTTTGAGGTGCAACACTGCTGTATGTAATAAGACTGCATGTTTTCAGTCGGCCTAACGCAGGTCGGTTCATTCACCAAAGGGAAGTCAGCCTCAAAATTGTTAATTAGCGATATCGCAGCACTAACGGGTGGTGTATAGCTACAACTATTCTGGCCACGTACTTTATCGGCGACTGCACATGTCTTGTTGAAACAAGAGAGTGATAGAGGGCTGTAACCAAATAATAGGTTTTTGAGTCACAAGTTAATTTGACTTTTATAGTGTTGACTCAAGTGAAGTCGAGTCACTTTCAACTCACCTCCTAGTCCGAGTCAGGGGCCATCTGTTTGATTTCGTGATTTACTGTGAATTTGCAAAGTCAACGAAAATATTGATTAGCCTGCTGACCACGGAATGTGGGATGGTGATAACTAAAATGTCAGTTGCGAAGCAATGGGGTAGCAACATTTTTCGTAGATCTTCGTGTGTTAGTATGAAGTAGAATATTTTGCGGCGGATTTATCCATGTTTGAATTTTGCGTAATGCGATTTGCGGACTTGAGTCCAACTATATTCACAATCATGACAGAACGTGTCGTTCGACATACAAATTCGCGTGTGCGTTCGCATAAAGATTGTCAGCAATGAAACTTTGGCACAAAATGAGAGACACATGGTGACTGAAACCTCCGATCTTGATATGTCCAAATAGTCCTGTCGTTGCAAACTGAGCTATACAGAGGCGACCTGCAATATATGCAAGTAACAATATTATTGACTGAATTCATTTACTAACTAAAAAAACTGAAAAAAAAATTGCGCCTGGCGTGACTAGGACATAATGCACACTGGTTTTTCATTAAATACATCATACATGTAGTGTAGACGATTTTGACGTGTAATAAGTCTATTTTCACCGCTACCTAAACCGAGTAGCTTTAGCAGTGGCTCGTAAATTGGTAGGCCGCCCTGCTAAATGTTTATCCAAACAGATTACTTGGTCGTGTCATGTGCTAGGAATTGAGGACAATAAAGGAGATAGCATATATTATTGTTCTTTCCTTATTATTCTCTCAGCATTAGGGTATATGATATATTTTTCTAATAATCATTTCGTAGAAGCTCGTATATTGGGAAGTGTTCTCGCAGTGATCACAATTTAGAGTGTGTGGCTTGCTAGGACTTCGTTTAGTGTTTAAACGTTCACTCTAAAATTATAATCAAACTTCAGAAACTTTTATGGGCATGCGTATGAGTACACATTCCCAGGGTTGTAATGACCAGAGTCAAGATTTTTGGTTACACGACTTGACTCGAGTCATTTTTTTTGTGGTCACGTACTGTTATCCAAAAATTAGAGAGAACATTGGTTAGGACTGAGGAAAATTACGATATTATGAATGCGAGCCGTTCTATATCACTCGGGCAGAGATGAAAAAAGTCGGTTGAATCATCATCATCATCAATCGGATTGAACTCCAATCTGAGCAGTGAACAAAATGACTTGGGCTCGGAGTCGATTCACAACACCATGACTCGGACTCGGCTCTCTATTCACTGACTTGACTCGGTGGTAAATTGAGAATGACTCTACATTACTCGAGTCAAAACTATAAAAGTGAGATTGACTTGTGACTTGGTTACAACCCTGGTTTCAGAGGATAGTGATTTCCTTTGTTGGGTTGTGGTGCTATGGTAAATTAATTTCTCCGTCTCCTCGAGACACCTAATCCATCCGTTACCACAGACATCTCTTTCTCTATGTTGTAAGCAGTGAATGGAAAATTCGAAACCTCTCTAACTATAAACAAAGTCTGCAATGTACAATGCATCGTGTATTGATTGAGAGTCATGTTCATCGTGCACGATCAGGATATTATGATGTCATTTTTGTATTAGCGTACCGGGTACCCTGATACTGTAGTTGCATTAATGATAATTAATTATTGCAATGAAAAAACGGAAGATTTTGATCTAAAAAAATTCAGACATTTTTTGACCTAAAAAAACTTCATTTTGACCTTTGCGTATTAGGTGTTTCCCACATAGCCTACTGTTAGAATTGTACTACTTATCTTCATTTCTGGTTGGAACTGTCTGTCCTTATGAAGTAGTTTGTTGTGAAAACTTTTTTGACTCGAAAACTGTCAATCAGCAGATTATGGGTCGTCCACAACCGTGGGCCTATAACAGGACCGGACAACCTCTGAAGTCGGCGGGCCGGACATGGGGAATTGAATTACTTGACGAGCCGGATTACTGAATCGTTATATACAAACGCGTAATTATCCACCTATACAAGGATTAATAGCATTAACTTTAAATCTAAGGCATACAGACCCAAGCAGTATCCAATGAATTTATTAACGTAATGTCAATTAATTTATTACCGTAATGCCTCCAATAACTGTTGAAGTCAATGAGGCATCTGTGGACGATCAAATTTATGTACAGATTCTCTGAACTCAAAGAAAACGGTGGGCAGACCTGCTTCATGCGCGAGCCGCTTATCGGAAATCTTAGCTTTGAAAAAACCACAGCACAAAAATTTAAAAATATGAATTTATAATGTTACAATGAAATGTAGGCTAACAAATTGAGTTTATTATTGTGTGGTGATACGATTAGTCTTCACATGTTTGAAATCACGCTGTTATGACGTCTAAGCAGTGCTGTTAAGAAGTGCTGATGAGAGTTTAAGAGCGATATTAGCTCAGTAATCTCAACGACACAGTTATTGCTAGCCTTTACAATACAAATGGAAGAGCCGTATTCACCATTGCTAGCCCGGAAATTATCATGACCTGCGCTGGCGTAATTAATCATCATGTGCATTGTTGAGCACAATGATTTGTCATTGATTGATGACCAGGCTCGATTTGAGAGCTCAATGGCGAATTTCTAACCCTGTAGTGCCACCTTACCCTAAATTTTAAAAGTCATGCGTGAACCATATGGAAAGAGATAACACAAAGACAATACGCATATTGTTAACACGTGATAAATGCATCAATTTATAATCAGGTTAAACCTCTAGTAAAAGGGCAAACGCATTTGCATTATGTTCAATCATGAAAGAGCCGCAATCAAAGGCTGGAAGAGCCGCAGTTTGCCTACCCATGATATATATCGTCGACACAAGGAAGCTTATCTGACCCTTTTGTTATTATTAATATTAACGTAGGTAATTATCAATAATAAATTCATAGAACCGTGCTAAATTGGCAAATTTTCAAATCCCTGCCCCTTTTTCTCAGAGGGGTACGTGTCCGCAACACACTTCACTCTCTAATCCAGTGGTTCTTAACCTTGCCTCCAGCGCCTCCCAAGGGGCGCTGGCGATTTTGAAGGGGGCGGAAACGCTCAGGGGGCGCTGGAGAAAAATGGCTTCGCAGTAGATGATGTGGTAGTAGGACATATCCTTGATGAGTATTCAGAGCGAATTAACATCGAAAACTTCGTTATATATAGCCTACAAAAGACATATACCTTTAATTGTCCATGGGCGCCTAAATGACTGGCACCGAATGTTCCTGTCTTGGCAATCTGAACCTCAGAAGACGAATTTCATCTGGCTGGGAAAAATTATATGCCAGTGAAGAAATACCAATTTGAAATCGTGTGCGTCTTTTAGTTTAGTACGATTGGGCGACAGGGATATATAGAACTAGATATCCCTGTTGGGCGATTCTATATTTTTTGATATAGCAGACAGGAGGTCACGAAATAACATCATGCAACGAAGTCATACCAACGGGTCCGCCCGCCCGAATATGTTTAAACATTAGTTACAGGCCCTATAGTTTCCAAGACACCTCACAATGTTCCCTCTAGGTTTTGACGTGACTGCGCACACTCACCACCTCACTGCGCAGACCCTTGAACAACAGTGCGTAGGGACTAAAAAAGGTCATAACATCGGATTTGTTGTGCGCAACGTATATTTTCTGTGCGCAGAGACCGTGTCAGCACTGCGCAGGTGCGCAGCTTAGAGGGAACATTGCACCTCACTCAGCCCTACCGGTAAATCTGGAAACGTGAGCAGAGAGGACAAGAAATTGATAGCAATATAGCCTATATGCAATTCCCGATCTTATTGACCGATTTTATCATGAATTCTCGAAAATTGTCGCGCTTTGCACTGGCTCGCTAAACAGTACAGCTGATTTCGTGGCAAAAGCGAACAACGTGATGGGGGGGTCGGTTTATCATCATATGGGAGCCCAAGACCCAAGTTTTTCGGGGGGCCTGACGGAGTGTCGTTTCGTTCCTGCCAACGGGTATACGCCCGAAGATGCATAATAATTATTGAGGGTTCCTGCCTTTTCAATCACACATCACCCAGCTCTACCGGTACACCTGTTTACGTGAGCAGAGAGAGGATAAAAATTGATATCAACATATATGCAATTCTCGATCATATTGACCAATTCAATCAATAATTAGTGAAATCCGCGTCTAGGCGAGAATAGCTGGCTCAGTAAATGGAAACCAAATGTAGATGACCAGTATCAGCAAATAGTGGATAGCCAAAGTGGGGGGGGGGGGCTTGGGGCGAATCCACCCGGAAGTTTGGTTTATCCTATCGGGGGCCCAAGACCACCGTTTTTTGGGGGGGCTGACGAAGTGCTGTTACGGCCCTAGTAACGAATTAATTGTACCTACGGGCACGCCCGAATATGTTTAATTTACAATTACGTGCCCTTTATTTTCCAATACAACAGCTCACTCAGCGCTACTGGTAAATCTGATTACGTGGGCTGAGAGGATAAAAAGTTTAGAGCGACGTATATATGTAAATACCGCCTATTCATTCATGCATTATAGAAAATTTTGGCACCTAGGGCGACCAGGCCACGCAGACTTTGCTGACCATCGAAATCACGCTACGGGATTCTCAGAAGCCCTCAGAAGTTTGGTTTATCAAGGTGTGGGTGCGCAAGGCAATGGTTTTTAGGGGAGTTGACGAAGTGCTGTTGCGGCCCTCCCTCTTACTCATTGTCTTTATTACATTCCTTACAATATGAGGTTGGGGGGCGCTGGAGCACGATAATCTTTGAAAGGGGGCGCTGGAGGAAAAAAGGTTGAGAACCACTGCTCTAATCAGTCAAATATTTACACTTCTAGTAACAGAGTTTTCGATGCCAAGCCACTTTTAGACAGGTAAAAGTATAATTTTATATGGGAAAATTTATTTGATAGTGTTATGATAATGCCACGAGAGCTGGTTGATGCTGCCACTGTTTCTGTACTGCCACTGCCAATGTATCTTCTGAAAAGTAGCTCATAATTTGGTGTTATCAATCACTATTCTGTCAGTGCAAAATACATTTTGTAATATTCAAAGATGCCAACAGCAATTGACTAAAGGGAGAAGGCCTGTGACGCCTAATCCCTATCTAAATTATGTCATGAAGTGATAGTAATGGAATATATATTTACATTATTACCAGTCACAAGTCAAACTCACCTTTAAAGTTTTGAATTAAGTCGAGTCGTTAAATTCACCACCGTGTCAAGCCCGAGTCATAGTTTTATGACCCGAGTCCGAATTCAAGTCATTGTGTTGACTGTTCAGTTTCAAGTTCAAATCTTTCAACTGCTTGGTGATATCGAATGCTGCTCGTGTTTAGGGAAAATAACTCAGGTCAAGTTGAGTCACCAAAATCGCTAGTAGAGTCATTACAACAACCCTCAATATTATTTAGCTACTTCTGCTTAAGCATGCTCATTGAATACTCTTGCCACATCTACGTAATCTTGTGATGTCATGGAATTATTGAAATTCCCAATGAGTATTGCTTTGATAGTTCAGACAAAGCATTGTCAAATACCGTAATTAATTTGAAGTTTGTCTGTTCAATCATGATATTTGTGCGATCCCATTGATGCAATATGATCTACAATCGGGCGTGATAGACTTTGGAATATGTTTTGCAGACCTGAAGTCGACCCATGGTACATTGATTCTGTGCCCTTTCGTATCCTTGGAACACGCAATTCCTTCAATTTTTTTTGTAGTCGTATTGTGAAAAGATGTATTTGTGTTATCCTTGGAAGCGCTACTTCACTCTGAATAGGGCAGTGGTCGGGAACCTTTTTCGTCTGAAGAGCCATATTAGACGTATATTTTCCATTTCAACTCCCGAAGAGCCATACATGTCAATCAATTGTTACGTCACAATTGAAAATTCGTGACGTCATGGTAGAACAAATTCGAACTCACTACATGGGATTAGTCGTGGGGGCCATATTTTATCTGTAAAAACTGGTAGGCTACTAAATCGTGCTGTGATAGCGCAATTCATGGTAAATAGCTCAGAATTTATATTAATTGATATTACGCTAATATAACTGTGGCACTGATTACGAAAATCTAACTATTGATCGACTTCTCAATTCGGCGGTAACATAAACGTTGCACTACGCCTACATTTTACGGCAGTACTAGGAACCTACTTATAAATGAAGAACGTGCATAGCGAAGCGTTGTTTGTATTTCGGATTTGTAATTGGAATGTCATTTCCAAGGCAGTTCATTTCTTGGCGTAGATCAAGAAGACGATGTGTATTTGAAAACTAGATCGTCATATAGCCGTCCCCATGTCTGCAAATCTCTTTGATCAACCAATGTATGGTGTAATCCAAGCTTACGCAGCGCGCGATTCGAATTCGCGAGGGATGTTGGTCGCTGGCGCAACAGCAACTTTATTCTGGCCGTTAAGAAAATTTACCAACAAGTTACTGCAATATCGCTAAAATTAAGTACAAAATTGAAAATACGTCAAAGAGCCATATGTTATTCCCAAAAGAGCCATATATGGCTCGCGAGCCATAGGTTCCCGACCCCTGGAATAGGGCGTAGTCTTGAATTAAAGTTAGAGGTCTGAAAAACTTTTGCCAGCAGCCATTTTTCTCAGAGCCATCATCCAAACTGTAGCTGAAAGATTTTCACAAAAGGTACCATCGCAGTCTTGCTACTTATGTGGTACCAAGGTTTCAGGCCATCACTTCTTTACCCTTTCCAACATTTCTGGCACACATTCTCCAATCTCCATTGTTGTACTCTCTTCATCTTTCATAGCAGTGGTTCTCAACTTTTTTGTCTTTACGGACCCCTGTTGGACCGTCAGGAACCGCCATGAACCCCAAAGTTTTAGTTCAAATTTAGCTCTATTATCGTTCAACCGTCATCTGTCTTGTGCGAATATTAATAGCAAGCTAGTGATAAGCAGCAACAAAATGACCTTCCTTGAAATTAACATCATAATTCATACTACCGTAATTTTCCATGTATAATGCACAAAATTTTCACAAGTTTTTGTCCTAAAATAGGGGTGTGCGTATTATACATGGGTACAACAAGCTGTGAAAAAATCACCCTCAAAAAACTTGAAATCACGCATTTCTTCATGATTGTTTCCAATCGCGCATCAATTTCACAGCCATCGTGCCCAGTAATTCGTATTATCAGTGTAACGCGCTGCCAATTGGCGAGAAGCGTGTTGCCAATTGACAAGAGTCGACTGCACAGCACGCCGCCTCCTGCTGAGTTGGTTTGTCGTTTGTACGCGAGCGAAATTAGGCAATTGATTGATTGCTGTATGCGCGCGCGGCAATCCTCGCTAATTCATCGCGTCAACGACAGACCAGAATAATCGCATATACAGCATGCTATGTGCGCAAGCTATAATCGCCTGTGTAATCAGTCGCATCTCCAACAGGCCTGGTGCGCACAACATAACTGTTGGCTTTACGAATCGCATCTGTAATAGGCCTCGTGCGCAAGATGTCGCGCCTCGCGCCGCTAGCCTGAACTATCGCGCCGCCGGCCTCGCAGGCTTTGGCTGCTCTCTACTATCATTTAAAGAGAATGCCGGTAATTGTATGATTGTTCGATAGTGGCACCGCAAAACAGAATGACATATACTAAATCGCAACTATTCGTGCACTGAAATGCAGGGTGCGTACTATACATCGGTAGTGGGTACAGGCTTTTTCTCAGAATTTGCATGCCATTTTAAGGGCGCGTATTATACATGGGGGCGTACTATACTTGGAAAATTTCTGTAGTTATGTGGAAATGGGAAACACATTCAGTATTTCAAAGCGACTTCTGTGGCTGTATTTCTGGAAATACACTGTCATATCTCGAAAATCAGTGCCCTTGATTTGACATGAGCGAGTTCCGAAAATCCATGAATGTAATAATAACGTGTGACGCTTCGGATAACACCTTTAGATATGATCGCAACTTAGCCTATATGTCACCAATATAACGTCCAGCCTTTGCAAGCGAATATATTCCGAAACCACTACAAAACATCTCTAAAAACCAGTATATTTGTATCAGTAGGCTGTTGCCAGTTTAGCGATTAAAATGAGTTTGCACTGTAGAATATTCCATGTTAGGCGGCCATTTTGTTTACGCGAGTCCTCAAGTTTTGGCAGTTATGAAGCGAAACTACTTTGTGATTTCTCTAATTTTAACCCAAGAAATTAGGTTATCACTAGGGCGTTTTTTTTTACCTAACAAAAGAAAATTTTGACCTAAAAATCCAAATTTTGATTTTTGACCAAATTTTGACCTAACGTATGCAAATTAGGTGTTTTCCCACATTATGTTAAAATTGTACCACTTATCTTCATTTCTGGTTGGATCTGACTGTCCTAACGAAGTAGTTTGGCCTGAAAAAGCGTTTTTGGCTTAGAAACAGGCAACTTTTTACATGAAAAAACAATATTTTAACGAAATCTGGCCCTATGAAGAATTCCAGTAGTTACAATATGTATTATGGTAGAAATAATTAAAATATTTTGTAGTACAACGAGAGATACTTTCCTACATTCTTGGGTAGAAAGTGCACGTCCTTACTAAGAAGTTGTTGGCTGATAACACTCAAGTTGTGCGTACACTGCTGGTGCTGGTGACACACCGTGTTGCTTCACTCTGACAATGTTGTCTACATCACAAATTTTCATCATGCGCTTCTTAATATAAGAATGATGCAATGCACAAGAAGTCTTTCTTCAGTTAGAACAGGGGTTCTCAACCTGGGGGGCGCGGAAGGCTCTCAGGGGGGGCGCGAGAAATTGACAAAGTCAGTATAAATTGTACGTGTCCGAACATGTGTTTCACATCCATTATGAGAAGACGATTAATGAAGATGAAATTTATTACATATTCAAGAAAGCTTGCAAAATACAAACTCTAGCAACCGCGCTCAACGGAGTATAGTCTGATTTCAACTTGATTTGAGCAAATTTTTGAAATTCTTTGGAGATATAGAGAGCAATTCCCACGTGTAAGTCATTCATTGCTTGATAGCTTTGACAGTAGCCTAAAGCTTGGCGCGCTGGGCAGCTCTTGTTAGTAGCTTGCGAACTGCACTGCCTAAGACAGAATTAAATGCAACATAGGTTGCCCGGTTTCGCCCTCAATTAGGCTATAAATCAACACAATTTAATTAATTTCCAAAACTGATCAAATTTAGCCTGGCAGGACAGAACGACGCCTTGCGCTCTGTACTCACGACCAGCATCAGGATTAGTCTCAGGGTGACCTACCTTGAAATTAATTAATGGATGTCTTGTTCAATGTTTTTTGTTATTTTCAAACAAGTTTGGAGAAATTTGTCATGTAAAAGACTCAACAACTGGAATGCCGATTCAAAATTGGCGTAAGATATAGCCTACCTTATGTATACTATTAGATCAGGGGTGGGCAGCCTGCGGCCGTAGAAGGGAATTTGAGCGGCGTTCGACGCCTAATTCAATTAGTAGGCTATATGTTGGCGGCCGTAGACATGCAAATTGCAATTACGAATTCACTCCCGCATTTTCGAGAGATTTTAATTAATCTTGAAATTTTCTTCGCCCTCCGCGCAATTCAACAAGACTTCATTTTTTGATTTTAATGCAGTAGCGCCCGTCTTAATCTGAGCCGGAATGGGAATTGGCAAGAAATAACAATTCGTTCGCAGCCCTGAAAAATGTTCGCGCTCCGCGCGACAATATGCACCTCCCGGCAACTATTCATACCATTGCCACTCGCGATTTCGTTGCGTACAATAGGCCATTGTGAAAAGTAGAATAGCCCGGAGTTCACCGGGAATGGATATGGACAGTTTACCATAGGAATTTTGTGTCCAGATCGTTCATTGCGGCTATGCCCTGGAATGCGGCCTTACGCTACCCCGTACATAAGTAATCGAAATGCGGCCATGATCATCAAAAACGTTGCCCACCTCTGTATTAGATGATGTGCTCTTTTTGACATGACGATAAATGCAAGGGGGGTCAGGGGGGGCGCGATTTTTTTGACCATCTCTAAGGGGGGCGCGAGTCAAAAAAGGTTGAGAACCACTGAGTTAGAATATTGTGGTACGTTGACCATAACACCATGTCTACCTATTATTTGGTTTATTTGACCGTTTATGATTCACAATGAGCAGACGATGAGCCGTTTACAACGGTAGGCCTATAAAATAAGCTAACAGCGGTAAAATATCAAATTATAAGTTCACCGACAGTGCAAAATCTACGATACAAACAAAATGCAGACGTCAAAAATTTTTTGACTCCATGAAAAATTTTGACAAATTTTGACCTAACGCTACAATTTTGACAAAATTTTGACAAATTTTGACATGTAAAAAAAAACGCCCTAGTTATCACACATTTTGCAAATTTGGAGGTTTCACGGACCCCTGGTTCAGAATCAGAACCACTGCACTAGAGGCAGGAAAGGAACTTTTGATAGTTGTCATTGTCAGCCTATATCATGAAGTAACTGTGCCTGGCAAACCACAGTTGTTTAGTTACAGAAATTTGCGTACAGTACCGGCTCTCAACAAACGTTTATATCCACAACTATGACTGAAACAGAGTGGGTAGGCCTACCGGTAACAAGCACAAATAAAAATGGCTGAATGTTGTCAGTTAATCTGTACAACTAATATTCATTATTAACAATAGTGAACAATACCATCCTACTCATTCAAATACTCGCTTGTTGCACGTATTTCCTTTATCCAGTCTTCCATGATATCGGATAATATTGGGTTCTATATTACCACATCTAATCTAATGTTTGGCCGTCAATGTTAAATTGAATTTGCTTTTTTTGTATTCTCCATAAAGAACCTGATTGAGATAGACCGTCGTGGTGGAATCAAAGTAGCTCATGTTCATTTTCAAATTTTGAGATCCCTTTTGAGATCCCCTTTTCAAACTCATAGAAAATCAAGTTCTTGTAAAATGTTCATTTTTTTCGGCATCATCTCGACCATTGTTTATGGTTATCTTATTGTTTCAGAGTTAATCATGGCCAAGATATGGTAGAATGAAAATGAAAGCATTACATATGGTAATTTTATCAAAAGTTGTAAAGTGGACATAAAGCTTCTTTAATTCCACTGCGACAATAAGGAGAATCATTCTAAATAGATTGTCTCCCGGAGTTTGTTGATCTGTGCCACAATGAGGTAGGAAAATATGAAAAATGCAATATTCGCAGATACTAAATTACTGGAAAGCTCAACCTTAATATTCATAGGGCAGTGCATGCTAATATGAAAAGCCATACGCATTGTGTTTCTGGGGAAGAACTAAATGGAAAATCTCCATCAAAGAGGCATCGCGATACTCATAGTGTCAAGAATCATGAACGTGATGTTTGCGACAAAAAATTCTCTCGAAAGGATAAACTGAAGAACCGTATGAATATACATACTGGTGTAAAGAATCCCAGCTGTGATGTTTGCGGAAAAGAATATGCACACAAGAGCTACCTTAGAGTTCACATGAATATTCATGCTGGTGTCAGAAAACATAGCTGTCGTGTTTGTGGGAAAGAATTTACTCAGAAGGGTAACCTCAACACTCATATGGATATGCATTCTGGCGTCAGGAACCATAAATGTGATATTTGTGGAAAAGAATTCATTCAGAAGGGTAACCTCAAGACTCACATGCATACGCATTCTGGTGTCAAGAATCATAAATGTGATGTGTGTGAAAGAGAATTTACTCAGATAGGCAACTTGCAGACTCACATGAAAATGCATTCTGGTGTCAAGAAGCATAAATGTGATGTTTGTGGAAAAGAATTTACTCAGAAGGGTAACTTCGAGAGACACAAGGATATGCATTATGGTGTCAAGAATCATAAATGTGAGGTTTGTGGAAAAAAATATACTCAGAAGAGTAACTTGGATGGTCACATGGATATGCATTCTGATGTCAAGAGATATAAATGTGAGGTTTGTGGAAAAGAATCAACTTTCATGAGTGGCTTCACTGCTCACATGGCTTTGCATGCTGGTGTCAAAAAACATGAATGTATGTATGTGTGGAAGCATTGACTGCAAAATCTTCCTTAAATATGCATAGTATTCCTTCTCGTGTCAAAAGCCATAAATGATATACTGGCGGGAAGATATTACTTGCTAAATCTGCATTGAAAAGACATCTGGGTATTAACACTGATGAAGGAAATCGTAATGAGATATTTACGGGAAATGATTCTCTTCTCGAATTGGTCTCAGAGTTTATATGAACATGTATATAGGTTAGGGCTGTTCAAAAATAACTTTTTTTCTGGATTCCAGCCATTCAGTGATTAAATTGTCAGGTTGGCCTAAAAACGCTGCACAACAAATTTGGTTCAGCTCCAACAAGTTTGAGGCACCCAGATCCAATTAAAATTTTTAATTTATCAGGTTAAATTTGAAAATAACAAAAACAAATTTGACTCGATTTCAACTATCCACCAATCAAGGATAATCCGAGAATTATATACGAAAAACTCGAATAACTCTACTTCTACAGGTTGTAATTGAGTCATATTTGTTTTGCATCGTCCTTGAAGACAGCTCAACCATTTCATGGAATTGACTGAAAAATTTGAAATTTTCCTCGACAAATTGAAAATTTCAATTGGATCTGCGGAATCCTATCTATATTTGTTTGAATTGAACCAAATTTGTTGCGCAGCGTTTTTTAGGGTAACCTGACAATTTAATCACAGAATGGTTCTAATCCAGAAAAAAAGTTATTTTTGAACAGCCCCAATGTAGGCGACACGAATTATTGCTGTGGAGTTTGTGGAAGAAATGTCGTGCAGTAATTTATTGGAAAAACACTTGAACAGCCATCTTGATATGGAAACTGCTATTAAATATTATTAAATGAGATCTTAGCTGGAAAGAAAGTCCTTAAAATAGAATATGAAGACTCTCCAAGGCACCTGATATTCATCTTATATGTGCCACAGTATGAATGAATGGTCAGCCAAATTCATCAGCAGTTTTCTATTTTATTGTTGAAGTATGAATATGGTTTACCGATATCCATTGAATTGACGCTGATGGCAGTATAAAGCTCAATTCGCCAGGAGATTGCGCTTTTTCATGCCATTCTACCATTTACAATTTACTTTTACCGTGTACAGTCTATCACCTCAAAATATCTTGAGGCACTTGAAATAAACTCGACACAACATGGTGCAATCGAATCTACAAGAAATTACCCAATTCGCGATTACAATTGTGCAATTTGTAGAAGCCTAAATTGCAGGTTTTTGTTGGGAACCTTTTTCGTCCGAAGAGCCATACTGGCCCTTCATTTTCAATTGCAACTCCCAAACAGCCATACATGCCAATCATCTGTTACGTCACAAGTAAAAATTCGTGACGTCATGGTAGCACTAAATCGAAGTCACTGCATAGGATTCGTTGTGGTTGATTATGGTATTCGTGTTGATGTTCGATTGCCATGGTTATTTGTACTTACAGCCGTTGAGACTTTCGTCAATTAAACGCGATTGTGGGTTCATCTGATTCTTTTTAAATGTGCAGGTGCAGCAAAACACGGTCACCACATCAGTACATACTTTTTACAGGATGTGTTATGTCAGGGGATGCAAGCAAGGGAGTTCCTCGCCTGTCGTCACGATGTGCGTAGGGAATTTATGAAATCTCCAATGATATGGTATTTTCCATCGATGTTCATGAATGACAAATTTTTTAAAAAATTTCTCTCGAAATAACGCAATTTGCGTATTTATTGCTAGAAAATGAAGCTCAAAATGAGAGGACGAAGCCTCGCGTGTCATAGCACAATCCATCTTCAATAACTCAGAACTGATATTAATTGAATAATGTTGCACTGATTGCGAAAATCTAGCTAGGCCTTGCCTATCCATCGAGTTTTCAATTTTTGAAGTATTAGCCGGTAACATAACGTTTGAGCCCCTAACCATGGATACAACACTGCCTTGGCCTCTCAAAGATATATTCATGCTGCCTCGAGAAACAACTGTCTTATCCGTTATGTAAATTTACTTTACAAGTTGCTGCAATATTGATAAATTAGGTTTCACATAAAATATGTCAAAGAGCCATATGTTATATCCAAAAGAGCCATGCCATAGGTTCCCGACCCGTGCCCAATATGAATTTCTGTTTTTGTACATGATTGGTTTTTTTTAAGGTCACTGTTTCGGTCACTGTTTCTTCCATTTTGTGAGATGTACTCCGGTGCTACTTCCACTTTACCTTTTTGATTGTCAAAGCCATGGTTATTGCTCCTGTCGATTTGTCATGTGTCGATGTATGATGAAATTTTCAACAGATGTTCAGTATTTTTACTGAGTAGATGTATTATGCCTTCTTTCAATTTGTTTGGAATATGTTTGGATGTAATTGGTTGACTTTCTATTCATCTTTGTTGCATACTTGCATACATCAATCACTGATTGTTTTTCAACAGAACAAATTATGTATGAAACTTGAAGCTGCACACTAAAAGCGGCTTACATGGATTCTTGTGCAGCGCTAAGCGCGCTGTCTATGTATTTTTTAATGGTATTTCAATTTCTGAGGCATCATCAAATTTGACGTTCATTGCAAAGCCAAGAGTGTATTTCTGCTACACGTAATTAGCGCTATGTGTGGCAATGTGTTTACTCAACTATTAGACTGTGTTGGATGAAGTAACTCTACTTGGACGTTAAATTCGCCTTATGAATCGTGTAATTTTATATTAGCATGGTGATCTATTTCAATGCAGTCCGAGTACTCATATTGTATCATGTCATCAGAAATAATCATTCCGTTTCAGCTAGTCCATTGATATGGTAGAGTAGATTAGAAAAAGCAATTTCTCGGGCATGTCGCAAATACCTTTGAGTCGATATCAAGGAAAGCATTTAAAAGGTGATTGCGAAAGTAATTTAGTTAAGTAGTTTTTAGTTGATATGCCACGCAAGTTTGAACATTGCGAGGCGCAGATTAACCATTGGTGTCATCGCATAATAATTTACTGTCCAGATAGCGTATTGGTGGAGTGTCCGGCTTCTTGGTCTGTAGGTTATGGCAGTGGTTCTCAACCGCCGGTCCGCGGACCGGCGCCGGTCCGCGACGACATTCCTGCCGGTCCGCCAGGTATATTACAATTTTATACCTTAATTTCAAGATGCAATGTTGACGGTGATAAGTACAGAACAGATACGAGCTCACCCATAAACAGTGCAGTTTGCGCGATCATTCGTTTTCAATTCATTCATTTTGTGCAGGGCCGTAACTGGGGCACTCCAAACCGCCCAATTGGAGAGGGGCCGAGCTTGAAAAAGGCCCCAAAATATTTTGCAAAATGAACATAAATCAGAGCGTGTTTTTTAAAAACTTTTCCTAACATTTTTCAATTTCTTTTCGTGCTTTGCGCGATTTAGTGTCACTGAATGCCTTGCATATTATGTTCCCTTCTCCGAGAAATACGCATGATTTATAGAAATAGGCATTTCGGCGCCAGCCCTTAGCGCGCCACGACGTACCAACAGTCCAACACATATAATTAGGTTTACGCTAACATGGGACTCCGAAAGGCCGGGTTGTAATGACTCGAGTCATGACTCGACTCGACTCGAGTCACGGTATTCGGATGACTCGACTTGATTCGAGTCAATGTACATGATTCGAACCAAGTCATATGACTCGAGACTCAGACGGCTAGGATCGACCTGTCATTGTAATTTCGAACAATATTAAAGCAACCACGTGCAATATTGGGATCTCATCTATTAGTACTCGTACTTGAAAATGCGACCAAAAACTGCTGAAAGTTAGGAAAATTAGGATATTATTAATGCGAATTGCGAACCATTCGTTATCATCGAACAGAATTCTAAAAAGTGGGTTTAACAAGACTTTAACTGGGAACTGAACAGTCAACAAAATGACTTGGACTCGGACTCGAGTCATAATACCATGACTCGGACTTGACCCTCTGCTCCCTGACTTGGACTCGGTCTTGACTCGGTGGTGAATTGAAAATGACTATAGATTTGATTCGAGTCAAAATTATAAAAGTGAGATTGACTTGTGACTCGAAGCCTTGTGAGTTGGTTACAACCCATCCGAAAGGCGTGCTAAAATTTCGGCAGCGAGAAAACCGATTGAGTCATGAATGATTAAAAATTTTCGCTATTGGCGCGATTAAGCTACATAAACTTTCTCCTTACACTAAGTAGAATGAATGTGCTCACTAGTACAGGTGAAAACCTCGACCCAAAAGCAGGGTCTGGGGCCGAAGTCCCCGGAAGTTTTGCTTATCGGCTTGTGGGGGCCCAAGACCAACGTTTTTTTGGTGGGCTGACGAAGTCCATTTTCGACCCGGTTCTGCGCATGGCCGGTATAGCTGCTGTAAGGTGTTTTCTTGCTGTACGCATTGTATTCGTATAGCTGCCAGAATAGCCTGCATCTGGTGGTAGTGGGCAATGAGCAAGGTAGCACGACAATGAGCTTGATTCGACTATAAAACGCTTCTTCTCTCGATATTGTCAAAAGGAAGAATATTATTCGAGTCGGCGTGGTCGGTTAAACCCACGGCCTTCGGCGCGAAAGACTGTAAACGACTCTCGGCGGTATCACGTTTATCTGGACAAGGCAATTCTATCTCGACTCAGCAGACTCACTACCATAAAATGTCACTCTCTAGCACCATATAATTGCAAAAAACGGTTGCGTACTCTACATTTTGGCTTCATATCAATTTTGAAAGTTCACCGGTCCGCCAGACATTTATGAAATTTTACCGGTCCGTGGGGTGAAAAAGGTTGAGAACCACTGGGTTATGGTTTCCGCCCCCTGCTGTTTCAGACCAAAGACGTAATCAGTATAACTAGTATCCTTGGCGTCCTTTCTTGATGCTCGTCATATCTGGGATAGCATGGAGGGATGGTGTGCTAGACTATATGAGCGGGTGTATATGCTGCCAAAAGGATGAAAATAACGTCCTATTCCCAATTTGATGGATGTGTAGCAACAATTTCTGCATTATATTCTGTCAGTCTGATGAAGCTGCACAAGGAATTTGTTTTCCAAAATCGTTGATGTCAGATGGAAGTGGTTTGTATTACAATCGCTCGAGCAGCATAACTTCAACAAAATCGACCCAAAACCTTGAAAAAATAGAAATTCCAGTATATGGTCCAGTGATTAAATTATTTACTGCTCATGGAACGAATATCTTTTGTTATTAAAATTCTAGCAGTTCACCAATGCTAGGCCTAGTAATATTGAAAACTGCGAGAATTGGGTTGGAACATTCTTATTAGGGTCAATCATTACCTATAGGTCTACAGTGTTAGGCTAGCAACTTGGAAAATCCTGATACCTTGCTGCACTGTTTTATCATTATGTCAAAATACCTCTGATAATCCAACTACCTTGCACATATATAGATCTCAGATTTTTAAACATATCTCTGACGTTAGTCAGTTGCTTATTAATACCCTGTTCTTGTCATAGCAAGTCACATTCAAGCATTAAAGGTGCTACGCCGTGCAGATCGTGTGCCTGCAATTTCTAGACATCGGCTACGAATATTAGAAGCCCGAGAAACCACACCAAGGCTTACAAGGATGTTTACAAGTGAGTCTGAAATAAAGTTTGGTGCATGGGAGTACTTGTCTGACTTCCCGCAACTGTGGCCAGGGGAAAAGTATTTTCCTAAATCAATAATTGACGCAGAGTATTTTTGTTCAGTTATTTATTCGACTGTCCATTTTGTGTTTAGTGGTCAGTACTAGTTTTCTTGATTTTAATATAGTGAACCCTGAGTTGAAAATTAGCATAATTTATAGGAATGAATCTGATTGTATTCTTAAATACCGGTATGCGAGCAAGTATATTCCTAGTATCGCTCGGCGCTGCTGCGTTTGTTTGAGTTCAAAGGTGTGCAACCTGTGGGTGTGTGACTATTGAGCTAAGGCATTTTTGACACTCCAAAATACATGAAGTTTGAATTAACATTGGACTCTGTGACGTGTTCTACCTTCGATGATGTATATGTTCGATTGTTTATTGTCCATAGGCACCTAAATGACCGTGGACGAATAGGCTTGTTACTGCAATATGATCTCTGCAGTACAAATGAGGCCTTTCGAGCAAAATTATGTCTTCGGTGAAGAATTTTGTAGTGTGCATCTCTCGAAGTAAACTATTCTTTTAATTTTGTCTGCTACTTTCGGCTATCGACAATGCTGAGGGGCCATTGGCCGCACTGCCTGCACATATAGGCTGCTCAGTTCATAAAAGGCCTGTCATCTCATTAGCGATTAGCCTAATAAAGTTGATAGCGAGACTTGATATTAAATTCGGTGTCAATCTTCAAATAGCAAATCCGAATACCTGGATGCAAAAAATAAATAAATGAATGAACTATTCTCGGAATACTCATCTGCGAAGTAAGCATAGAATAATTTTTTGATACTAACCAACGGTATGTAATATTTCTCTTTTCGAACTCGATTTCAGCTCACTCGTACCCAGGGTTGTACCAAGACTTGGTGACCAAGTCACAAGATTACGAGTCCCAAATCAATTTCACTTTTATAGTTTTGACTCGAGTCAAGTCCTAGTCCAAGTTGGCGAGCAGAGAGTCGAGTCCAGGTAAATGTGTTGACTGTTCGGTTTAAAGATAAAAGTCCCAAGTTTACAACTCTGGTGATATCGAAGGCTTCACATCCTTAATATACTAACTTTCCTCACTTCTAACAGCTTCTGGTCACATTTTCAAGTACAAGTACTAATAGACGAAATACCAATAGTGTGGTAACTATACTATTCTTTTAAATTACAATTAAATACAAGTCTTGGCCCTGAGAGTCTCGAGTGATATGACTTGGTCCGTGTCATGCATAATGAGTCGACTACAAGTCCAGTCAATACACAGATTGAACCAAACGATTAGAGTCATCTCTTGTATTTTTTTTTAAATGACTCAAGCTGAGTCAAGTCGTCAAAAAATCGCTACTCGAGTCATCACAACCCTGCTTATACTAGAGACTAAACTCGTAGCAGATTAAAAACTCCATTTATGGGCTGCACATCATACAAAATTGGCACTTCATCGTGGGTTGCGCACCCCTGTTGTAAATTCCTTCTCATTTACTATTAGTGGTAGCCATATTCGAGACATGCCAGATTACTGGCAGTAGAATTTAAAGTAACTCAAGTAATTAGTTTGAAAAAGTAAGCTTTGGCGTCATTGAACACTTTTCTCGTACGATAACCTGGACAATGGACGCTTGCGTTAATTTTGACCTGACATCTGGCAAAAGCAATAGCTGCTTAACTACTAGTGTACTAGGTACTTACTATATAGTTAGACAAACGAAACCTTTGTATTTGGTAATGTCCTTGTCTCTACTGCCTAACCTTAGTCACAGGAAAGTGGTGTGATCGCCATTCATTGCATAGCACTTGGTCAAACTTGTGTTTGATCAGAAATTAAAATAAGTGTCGTGCATTTTGTGTGTCTACCGATAAAACCAAAAGTTTGTGTGAACCGGACATCATGAAATTGTGAAATATGTGAACAAGACCTTCATAATATTGGACAGTACACCAATGACCCCGATAAATTCCTCCATATGTATAGAGGTAGTTCAATGGAAGTGTGCTCAGTTTTTAATAGAGAGGCCTTTATACTTAGTAGAATCACCCATGGGCATTGCGATTCAGTAAAACTAATATGACTGAGAAGTTGTACCGAGCTCTCATTCCAGAAGTGTATGCAAAAATTATTCTACTTCTTCCATGAGGACCGTGTCGATAAGACACTCCAATCCTAATGAGTGCAGATTTCTCAGGCTTCGAATCCTATCTGCTGAACTAAATCTGCTTAAATTTCGACTTCGCAAGCCTTGCGTTCCGATCTTGTATTCACCTACAATTAAGCATCCTATACTAATATGCTCTAAGCGCGATTCGGGATATTGATTGCTCGTCTTGTGCTTGACGAATAGAGAGAGTGAATAGCAGAGACATAGGAAATGTAATGTGGGCAAGTGATTTCAGACAGTGTACAAATTTAATTAATCAACGAAATCGAACCAAGTAGAAAAATGAAATACAAATCAAGTACAGTTGAATTTCAAACTGACTCACTAAATACACGACTGGTCATAACAAGGAGTCAAAGACAGAGTGTATAAATCTACATTCTACATTCATGGACATTGTAGGCTGGATTACCAGTGAACCCAGCCCTCGGTGAACCCAGCCTTACAAACTCGTCTCTCGGTGAACTCGGCCCTCGGGAACTTTTGTAATTAAGTGTATTAACGAGTATTATTATGAATTATTAAACTAATAATGTTATTATCAACTGATTTGTCAATCTTGTAAGGAGGTCAGTGCATGCGTAGATCACGCAGTCACGGCGTGATCACGGATTGCGCAAGCGCCAAGCGCGGGAAAGAACGCGACGTTCACATATCGATCAGACCTCGGTGAACTCAGCCTTACAAACTCGGACCTCGGTGAACCCGGCCCTAGGTGAATTCCGCCCTCGGGAAATTTTGTATTCACCGGCAACCCTAATATCCCCCCTCCCCCAACCCTAATATCACACCCCCGGCAACCCTAATATCTAGGCTTACGATATTTTGGAAATCTAAAAAGAGGACACTTTTTCATAAATTTCCAACTTTCAAAATCGGAGTAGAATTGTCAAAAACCGGTTAATTTTTCCCACTTTGTGACTGGTTAACTAAAAAAAAAAAAAAAAAAAAAGGTCATCTTTTCCGCTGAGATCACAAAATAACGTTTTAAAAAAGGTCATCTTTTCGCTCAGAGCTAAAATCACCGTTTTTCACCCGTCGGAGCTTCACGTCTGTGCTAATATGTGGCATATCAATCGCAATTTGCTCTAAATCTGCTCTAAATCCTAAAAAAGAGGACAAAATCTCAAAAAAGAGGACAAAAGGGCGTCCTCCGAGGACACTTTCAAAAAAGTCAAAAAAGAGGACAAATCCTCTTAAAAGAGGACGTATGGTAAGCCTACTAATATCCCACCTCCGGCAACCCTAATATCCCACCTCCGGCAACCCTAATATCCCACCTCCACCAACCCTAATATCCTACCTCCGCCAACCCTAATATCCCAGCTCCCAGCTTTGATACAAAATTTCCCGAGGGCCGAGTTCACCGAGGTCTGAGTTCACCGAGGACCGAGTTCACCGAGGGCCGAGTTTGTAAGGCTGGGTTCACCGGCAACCGTAGGAAGATTAACATTTTAGTTATAAAGCAAAAACAGAGTTTACCACTAGTAAATGATAAAGTTAAAAATGTAGGCAATGGAAAGCTCAATTTTTTTCCTCCTATATGATGTTGCAAAATGGCATTTATTCTATCTGTATAAGTATGTTGGTCCTAATTATGTCTTTTTGTCATAGGTGACCTATTTCTGTCTCACAAAAGTGCGATGGTTCGCACCTTGGATCTCTGCGGCACTCCAAACAATCTAAAGTTCGGGATCATCTTAAGCAAGATCAGTCTCGAATGCGAAGACTCGGTATATATTTTGTTGCAATGTTGTCTATCCTGGTCTTTAAGATCTTGGTGGCCTGCCACGCCTTGTTTTTACGTCCACTTTCCATGTAATGACTTTGAATTGATTTGAGAATTTTCAATTTTAAAGTCTTTGTAATTCGACCTTACCCATGTAGGGGTTGCCCACTCTGAGATGCGTTATAGTTTTTGCTAAAGTTACACACTAGATAACCTTCCTGTAGCAACCCTGTCTATTTTTCTAGACATCATATCTATCTCGGCCACTTCGATAAATTTACATGTTTCTTTCGGTATGGTTTGCTGACTGGAACTGTATTGGTCAGATACCATTTTAATTATCATTATAAACCTGCTGTCAATATTATTACCTGCTCTTTCTTGCAGCATGTCTTACTTGGATCAACCATTCCACTGGGAATTTTACGAAGAACAATCACTCACTTGGTGTTTTTATATCAAGGGACACCCGAGAAATGTGCTCATCAGTCATAGCATAGAATTGCAAGGTGAAGTAGGGTGGTATGTATAGCTCGCTGCAGTTACTTTGAAGTTTTAGATCCCAGTCTAAATGCGATAGTGGCTCATATTCTCAGAAAATCACATGAAAATGGGAGGTTTCCACAAATTGTATGTTTAAATCTGAAACCAGATTGGAAAAATTTAACTCAAATTCAACTCCATGCTCATCTTTGTCAGATGAGTGATTTCCTACTAAAATAGGTTGGCATACACGTGATCCAAATCTTTTTCCTGGTAAAATTGGTGGATCTGATCTTTGTCTTTTTATCAAATACAATTACGTGCTCTCTGCTCACCTCGAGTGTCGACCGTATTTTAAATTTGTATTTTGGATTAGAATCCCAAATCCATGACCCCGGCGTGTTTTATCGGCGCTAATGTTCTGTCTTTCGTCCAGGGCTACAACAATACAGCGAAATGGGGGATTCTACGAGATGACTGCTGGTATCTAGCCTTCAGGTTAACAAAGATATTTTGTCCGGGAAGGTAATATGCCAGTTCCTTACTTTGACCATTGTGGGTAAGGGTATGGATAACTTTACCAGGTTAATGGAGATTGATGAAAGTGACGCTTAAACAAGTGTATCGTTGGGCCGACTATCTAGCACTGGCCTTTCTAAAGGTGAAAATGTATGAACAGTAGTGGTCAGCAGTGGCGTATCCAGGGGGGGGTTTTAGGGGGTCGGAACCCCCCCCTTTTCAAAATCATAAAAAATGATGTCAAATATAGCCTCTAATATTTGCTAATTTATTAGTTTAACATATTCGTTTTTACGTATGAAAAGGCGAATATGGCGTCTTAATGTTATTTAAGGGGACTAAAACCCCTACAAAATATTGGAATTATGCGCCGAATTAGTCGAAAGGATAAAATAGGTCATTATAATTCGCTAATTCCATACGAATTCTGCGCTTGTTCAGCTACATTTCAGCTGTGGCAATTGCCGACGTTCTCAACTTTCTTCCCTCGATTTCTCTCTCGCCTTGCTAAACGAGAGACGCATTTTAGGAAAATCTAATCTAATTGGCCGACACGATACGTAATTGGAAAGACGAAGTTGTCGGCAATCAACATCGCTCGCGAATTCGCTGCACCTGCTCGCCATGAAATCCTAATTAAGAATTGCACGCGGCGTGTTGATTGATCGGCGAGACGCAGACACGACGGCACCAGTACGACAATGCTATTCTCAAATCCACATTGTATTCGCGATTATTGGCGAGAAATGGCCTAGGATTGACATTCACATTTCAAAATACAAGCCTAGCAATCCACGTTCTCGATTGTTAGGTGGCTTGCTGTCGTCCAAATACAGGCCTATGTTGTCGCTGAACGGGAGAATTGAGTAGGCCTAGTAGTAAAGTTAACCTAATTATATCGGCTGACAAGTTTCTCTGTCGATCAAGTTATTATCCCAGTGTGTACTCTGTATTAGTTGGCTGACTTGCGTGCTTGCAATTAAGGTCTAATTATCTTCGCGCGTACTACACGCTCAGCCGTACGGCTAGTAAAGCCATCGAAAAGCACACATTCGTGTACGACGTACACTGCTCACACCACACCTCTCTGTGGCGATCGCCCTCGTTTATGCTACCGCCCTATTCCGCGCTTGTTCGTCCGCTGCGATACTACCGACCTTGCGCATAATATCGTCAAAACCCAACAAAATCGCGCATCTCTGACCGGAACTAGGCGCTTGAAGACGGGCGGCGTTTGCCGGCTCATGACTAAATGTGAGCATTTACGAATTTCTTTCAATCATACCGTAAAAGAAACGCGATTTTCAGGCAATGTCCGTATCGTATTCGTACATCTCCCACTCACCGCAAATCTCTGTTTATTATTAAACTATAATATATTAAATATTCGCCATGGTGTGGAGACGAGTGATCGTAATCATGACGTCACAATAGCCAATTTCGTAACGCAAAACCCCCCCCTTTTTCGCGCTCTGGATACGTGCCTGGTGGTCAGTAACAAAGTACTCCTACTTTTCCGAGCACTCAAGTATGTTTTACCTGCTTGTGCTATTTATCCAATCACGGTGACACTATTTTTATAAAATCTAATTCTTGTGTCAATAGTCAATTTGTGTTTGTCTCGTAGATGCACCTCGCCATTTTCAAAGTAGCGATCTCACATTAACCGCTAAAATTTGCGATCCATCGACCAAATCAACTCCTTGGGAACTTTTCGTATCTTTCCTGTCTACGAGCCATGTCTTTGAAATTCATAGTTTACACATTTATGGCGTTGCTCTGACTACCACTGTACTGTGCAGTACATGAAGGAAGCAACATAACCCTCTCTGGAATATGATAGGATGTTGTTTATTTCAGTGCTCGATGTATTTGCGCCATATACACCGACTCATGATGGACATACACACAATCTGTTCAGTGTTCATACACATACCATGAGAGCATGATGTGCATATGCCGCTGGAATAGGAAGTGTACACAAATAGCCTTGTAAGGATTTTCAAGTCTTGAACCACCTCTCCATGCTATCCTGGTAATGATGAGCCTGAAGTTGGGAAGCCACGGATACCAATGGTACTAATCAGGTCTTTGGTCAGATCCGGACGTGGATTGAACCCATGAATTCCCGATCAAGAAGACGGGCGTAGCAACAAAATTTGCCATCATGAATACTAATATTTTGCAAAATGTTGGTTCATACTGAAATTTGCAGCTTTTCTCAGAAAAGTTGCACAGAAACGATAAGTTCATATAGTTTTGAAGAAATGCTAATTAGATCCGAAATTCACCGTCCAAATTCCAGCTTCGAAGAACCGTCATCAAAATTTATACGTCTTTTCAAATCCAACTCTAGATTCAAATTTGTTAACTAAGTTTGTTGAATTCCAGTTTCTATTCGTAAATCCCTATTCAAAGCGGCTCTTCTTTTTCCCAGGTCTGTTTTCGATCCGAGCTGGAAGATCTTCTCTGCAACCTAGTTACGGTTGACCTGACCAAACGATACGGCAAAGTGAAAAACACCGTCGCAGACATCCAGATTCACTGCTGGTTTTCAACCGTTGACTGGTCTGCAATTCACCGGAAAAAAGTAAGCTGACCAAGTCCACAGCTTTTGATTTAATGTGGCGATTAGGGGCTGGCGATATCGAGTGACGGCAATAGGTAGAAATGTCATCACTTTGCATAAGTTACAGAAGCAGATCTAAGTTACTGAGCTCCAGATATTAGCTGATTTATTATTTCGAAATCCGAACTATGTTCAGTTCATGTTCCAAATCCATGCTCATTGCTCATCTTTGAAGTAGGGCTGTATTCAGCACTGAAATATGAGTCGAGTAGCTAGATTCGATTTTTTCAAGTAACAGACCGACTCTAGCCTGTCTCTAGGGTGGATTTGTCGATGAGAAATATTGTCTAGAAATAATTATCTTCACATCGTCATATCACATCCAATACAATTGCCACAAGGTTACGGTATCCATGGTATGATACTTCTGTCGAGTACTGATACGAAATAGTCATGGTTAAGATTGGAAAGTTATTTTAATAGCATGTAGCTTGGGGTGCATTCCTTATCCTTGGCTCCACAAAGAAGGGACATATTTGAACTTTCTGCCTCATCACACCGGTATGCCGCATGATAGGTAGTACTATGCTCGACAAGGTATCAAATCATCCAGTTACCTGATTTTTCCCACCATTGAATTGTAAGCTTAACACTGAAGATTTAATATTTGTCTACTCGATTTTGCCCAAGCCTGTAGCGTGTAGCGACTCAGATCAAGTCAGGGTGGGGTAGGGACTCGAGATATTTCAGATCTGACTCAAATACTCCACTTGAAGCTTAATGCTTGTGTCATTATTAAATGACCCGTGTAGGTTCTCGAAGTTTGCTTTCCCCTATTGCTGACCATCCCTCGACGTCACGTTGTTGAAGATTTATCAGAACGTAAAGTTGAGAACCAAAATACCTCGCAAAAACGTGACAAGACTGCTTCTCAATACGACTTGGCCAAATTGAGTACCTGCTTAATGCGATTCTGACTTTAGTGTTAAGGTTCGAGTTGTATCGAGTATCACTGACTACAACATTATATCATTATGAAAGATATTGAAAGTTAAAATATGTAGGCCTACCTTTTATATGAACACAAAGAATATAATGTCAGTTCTACATCATATGTTGAGGGGACTAGCAACTCAACAGCACCACCTCGCCAAGGGCAATCCCCATCAGCATGAAATTTTCACAGCTGCTAGGTGTCGCTATGCTATAAAAATATATCACAAACTGTAGTTCTAGCCCACTGAATTTGGATTTGGCAAGAGAAACATTACTCCGGCACGCGAAACACCGTGATGCCCATTGCCCATTTTCTGATCTGATGCCTGTTTTAGGAAGCGGAAGGATAGTCCTGCTTGTTGCTTAAATTTGAAGGATTATGTGCAACTCGTCTCGGAGTTATTTCGCTTTGGAATTTCAAAATTAATTTTTTTTTTAATTTAATGTGACTTCCTTAAACTCAGACCATGTTATACCTAGACCAAACAAAAATGAGCAAAACATAGATCCGGATGTTGGCTTTTCAAAAAAACCATGAGCAAGTCATTTACGACAAAAATTTCGCACCAATTTCTTGTTTCTGCTTAAGAAATATTACGAAATTTTACAATGGAGAAAAACGTTACTGAACGTTTCCGCAATTAAAAGAGAACACTAACGGTATGACAAGTGAAATTGAAATTTTGCAATTTTTAATTTTTTTTTGGCCTCGACGAAAAAACAGAGTTTGCATGTTAATATTTCCAACCAAAAAAGATATTATTAAAATTTATAAACTTTTTCAAATTTATGGTCGCTAGTCCTCTTGAAGATAATTTGTTGTTTTGTACCATACCTATTTCATTGCACCTTGTGACGATGCTGTATGTTGATTCCGACTTCACAGCTGTATCACTTCCACTAATGCGGGTATTTCTGTACTACATGTTTCGTATACTGCGATGCAACCAGTCGGGCTTTCAAAGCTTCCTCAGTGGAAAATACTATCAAAACTATAATTTTCGTCGATAAAATAACGCTTAAAAATGGTCTCGAATCATTAGGATTACTACATCAGGGTTTTAACCAAGTGACAAGGTTCTGAGTCGCAAGTCAATCCCACTTTTATAGTTTTTACTGGAGTCAAGGCCAGTCATTTTCAATTCACCAAGGCAAGTCAGAGTCCAAGTAGGGTAGTAGATGCTCGAATCCTGGTCATAGTGTTTTGACTCGAGTCCAAATGTCCTTATGTTCACTGTACTGTTTTCATTTCGATCCAGCATAACCCATTGTTTTCAACTCTGCTCGAGAGATATAGAAGGGCTAGCATTCATAACATGGTAATTTTCCTCAGTTTTAACAGTTCTCAAGTCGAGTCGAGTCTCAAATCGCGACTCGAGTCACTACAACCCTGTTAAGTACTCGATTCAATATGCCCAGCTCTACTTATCACATCCCTGCACTGATAGATATCGACCCTGGTCTGTTCTCTGCCAGGTAGACGCGCTGCTCATTCCGAAATTGAAGCACACTGTGGACGCCACAAACTTGGATGACTACGAAGAGGAGTAAATACGAATTGATGTGAACGAGAAGCGCGCCAAAGAATTCGCGAGCTCGACCGCGTCCAGATCCAGGACTGTGCCTTTACAAATGATCGGATCGAGGGTACATCGGTAATCGCAGCAAAGACTTCCATGCCTCGTTAAAGGTCTAGGACAGTGTTTCTCAACCGGGGTTCTGACATTTTCAGACGATCCACGAAACCGCTAAATTTGGAAAATTGTTGACAGGCTAATTTGTATTTTTTTGAATTAGAGAAGTCACGAGACAGTTTTGCAACTGCTAAAACTTCATGACTCACATAAACAGAATGGTCGTAATTAGGGCTGGGCACAATGATTCGAGTACTCGAATCTGAATCGAGTATTAATTTTAATGATTCGAGTCGAGTAGTAAAAGACGAATTTTTCGAGTACGGAAATTATACGCTCCTCGCCACTGAAAGGTAATTTATAAACGAGAATTAAATTTACGATGCTATTTTCCACTGTGGTAGCCTTGAAACCTTGATTGTCCCGGACAATTTGTCCTTATCGCAGCATGCGAAACAGTGAAAAAAAGAACGTTACTAGAAATAGCAGTATAGCACATTTACATAGTTAAGATTATCCCACAACATTCTCACACAGTGCAATGAGATCGGTATGGTCGAAAAATATACCTAAGTATATATCTTTTATGTGATGAATAACAGGAATTATATTATTTGTGGTGGCTTAAAAGATACATATTTGAGCTTTGACATATAACATTCTGTTATGACGTCATAATGAGTGGTACTCGACTCGAAGCATAATACGTGATTCAGAATCGAATCACTCAGGTACTCGATTTTACCCAGCCCTAGTCGTAATATGTTCACTAAAATCTGTTTCTCAATTTTGATGTTGTGTATGTTGTGATCACACCCAAATGTGATGTTGGTAATGTTACGCGTTTTAATTACATCTGTTGTGGAAATGTATTTTCGGCACTCTTTCATATCAGATAGACGGCGCGGATTTTCAAGACACAACCGCGTGTGTCAGGGTTGTAACCAAGTCACAAGGCTCCGAGTCACAAGTCAATCTCAATTTTATAGCTTTGACTCGAGTCAAGTCGAGTCATTTCAATTCACCACCGAGTCAAGTCCGCGTCCAAGTCGGCGAGCAGAGGGTCGAGTCCGAGTCATGGAATTATGATTCGAGTCCGAGTCCAAGTCACTGTGTTCACTGCTCAGTTTCGTGTTAAAATCTTGGTAAACCCACTTTTTATATCTCTGTTTGGTGATATCGAATGGTTCGCATTCAAAATATACCAATTTTCCTCACTCTTAGCAGTTTCTTGTCGCATTTTCAAGTACCAGTACCTACAGACGAAATCCCAATTGTGTGTTGGCTCTGGAATCACAATGAAATGTCGGGGTTGGCCGTCTGAGACTCGAATCAATACACAGATTGACTCGAGTCGAGTCATTTCCGTATTTTGAAAAAATGACTCGAGTCAAGTCGAGTCATCAGAAAATCGTGACTCGAGTCGAGTCATTACAACCCTGGCGTGTGCTAGGAAATTTAGCTACACCACAGAATTCGCTTTGAAATAATAAATGTCTCATCAATTTCTACGTAACTGAGGACTACATGATGTTATTATCAAGAATGGCCATTTTGTTGTTGTTTATCAATTGGCTACAGCTGATAATTAATTACAAAGCACAGATGACGGTTGCGTGATAATTGGGCTGGATTTGAACTAAATCTTTAGGGGTCCGCAGAGGTTCGTGATGGTCCAACAGGGTCTGCGAAGATAAAAAGGTTGAGAACCGCCGGTCTAGGGCAAAGATCATAAAATTGGATTGATTAAAGATAGGATTTTCTTGTTCCTCAAGATTTAACTACCCAGAATTGAATAATTAAATATTTAAATTTTTGGTGTCGAACATTGCTTCGTTTCTATTTCAGCTGGCTTCTATGAGCTCTCGCCTATCCTGTTCAAATGCTGGAGATGTGTTGGTGGGTCTCGACGAACTCACAAATAAAAATACTTTATTACGGAGGCACTGGTGTGGTCTTTTGTGCGAGGTGGTTTTAGAGCAGAGGTGTCCAATGTCGCGCCCCATCAACTGATATTCCCTTGACAATATAAGGGAGATGGAAATGGTTTGGTTGTATCAGCATCAAAAATTGTGGAAGTAGTGGGCCTCGCAAATGACAAATCACGTGGTTAAGTGACAAAACCGACCTGCCTACTACGGAAAATAAAACTACTTCGTTTCTGATGTCACTTAGATTTTATGTGCCCGATAAAAAGATGACAACTGACTAGAGATGAATCACTGAAGAGAGGGAGAGTAAGAGATAACATTCCTTTTCGCCTGCACCATCGAGATTCTTCCACGATGTAGAATCCATACGACCGTAGGGTCACCTAAAGCTGCGGATACCAGTCTTCGAGCCTTTGGTCTGGCCCGGTCGAGAATCGAACCCACGTCCTACCGATCAAAAAGCCAGACGCATCACCGTTATACACTATCTCTATTTTTTTGGTTGGAAACAGTAACATGATACCCGGTCAGGTTCATTAAAAATAATTGCCATTAAAAATTTCAATTCTACTGGTTATACCGTCATAGTGTTTCTTTTACTGCGGAAATGTTCGATAGTGTAACATTTCATTACATCGCTTCATCGTATATCAAAATTTTGTATGAAATATTATTCGTAAAAGATTCACTAAAAGTTTTGTAGAAAAGCTATCATCCAGGCCTGTGTGTTCATATTATTTTTTTACTCAAGTTTACCATGCTGCGAATTGTGGAACCGAACAGCAAATGTTGAGAACGTAAAGTACAATTTTGAAACTCTAAATCGATATTTTTCCAAGATGAGTTGCAGCTAATCTTTCAAAATTTATATTCATGTAGCACTGTCCTAGTAATTCCTAAAACCTAGCGTTGGATCGGTGAAGGGACATCTCAATGTCGAGGTACGATGTTATGCGTGTCGTAGCAGTGGTAGCACTTTATTTTCTGTCAAATCCGCTTCGAAGTATCAAAAGTTGTTCACAAATATTTTTCCAATAGTCTGTCTCCTGTGTTTGATGACTTTTTCATACCTGCTAAAAATGTCCATTCCCATTGCACGAGATCCTCGTCAAAGGGAATAATCTACTTACCCCCACCCAATAGCAACCTAACTAAGAGATCTATATCGACTACTCGGGACCTATCATTTGGAATGCACTACCACCACATATCCGTGAATTGCCTTATGATAGATTCAAAAAAGCCCTACTTGATCACCTCCTGTCGTTACACTAACACTGTTGCCCTACCTCGCCCAGACATTGCCTCATTGATCATTTGCTACCATCGTTTAATTTTTCTTCTATTTTCTTCTATTTTAACATTTTTACAGCCAGACTGTTCAGAGTCAAGTGTACCTGTTTGATGCTGGTGTGATCAGACTAGATGACCTTCACGGTCTTATCGATCATTCCTATCTAATACCGAATACTGTGCACGCATATTTTCTGTACCGCCATCACTGCCGTATGTTATGTATTTTGGTTGGATGAAAAATAAAGACTCTCTCTCTCTTAGGTAGGTAAGAAGTAGAACTACAATTTTTGAGATTCCGCTTGTACCATAGCGACACCTAGCGTCTGCTAATTTTACGGTGATGGGACAGGCCTTCACAAGATCGCCCTGATAAGGTTCTAGTCCCATTATGATTGTAATTGTTATGATTATAAGGCCACTAACTGGATTGTGACTAATCGGTTTCCTTTCAACTAAATATGACTTCGTCACCGCCTCCCAAAACGTTGAACTCGCCCCCCCCCCCGCTAGGGTGAACGACCTGACATCTGGGGGGTTCACCTACAGAGCCCGTCCAAGCCAATAGTCCAAAGCGCGGGTTCATTCTCTTGCGGCTTCCTAGAGCATGAGCTCTTTATTACACACCATGCAGAAAATACGTTCCAAACTTTCAATGCAATTAAAAAAGTCATTTTTATAATTTCTCTGGTTAGTATTGGCACGCGTCCAAATTATTGCATTTTGAAAGTGAGATAGAAGGTTCCTATATATTGGCAGAACCGCGGTTGACAACCACTGTGTTTGAGTGAGAGATCGCACTTGGTCGATTCGACATCCTCCTCTCATAACACTACATCACACTATGTTTTTAGCGCATTGTACACTGTGTGTCTTGATCGGTAAAAATAAATAAACCCGCCCATTGCATATTAATTTATTGCACATTCAATAGATATTACACCGCTACCGTACCTCATTATTTGAAGTCATCGAATGACACGAAGGATGTGAATGATGAAAATCAAAAGCATGTCTTTTGGAAATTTCATAGATTCAAAATACTGTCAATCAAGGATATCTACAACTCGATAATTTCAGATATCACTGCATCCAACTATAGATAACTAACCTACGGATAGATACGCAACACCCGTCGTCACGCTCTCTTGCCCGGAGGAAATTAGTGCTCAGCAATGTGAACGCAGCATAATTGTTAATCCCATAGCTGACGACCTGATCACTCAAATTAAATAGAGTTGATCTTATTTGAAAGCTACTGTCGCGTTGATTCTGAAAATATACAATGAAAGTTCATTAAGGGAATGGAACCAGCTCGAAATAGCCTTCATAGACTGAAAATTGGCATTGTTGCTAACAATGGCAGAGACGCAGCACAATGACCATAACAATGGGCCCTGCATGGTTGCGATTGTTTACAACAATGCAGATTTTCAGACTTTGAGGTGAATTTTGAATGGGTTCAGCTGCCCTGATCCGATTTTAATGTACATTTTCGAAATCAGTGCGACAGTAGCTTTCAAATAAGATCAACTTTATTCAATTTGAGCGCTCAGGTCATCAGCCATGGGATTAGCAAATATGCTGCGTTCAGATTGCTGAGCCCGTAGGTTAGTTATCTATAATCCAACGATCATGGAAGTATATATAAGCTTTCCTGTTATCGTAATTTGTAATTACGAGATTCTGCCTAGAAGCTTGAAAGCTCAATGAACTAGATCACGCTAGATGGCGTAAATGCACCAGCCCGGTGACTTACACTATGGGGTTTCCCCACAGCAAAAGAAAGCCCAAGTATGGAGGAGCAGGCAGCATACTCGTTAATTCTCGTGCGTCAAGTGTCGACTACAGAACGTGCTCTTTGCAGTCGAGAAATAGTGTCTTGTGTCGTGCCAGTCGATAGGTTAGATATTTCAGATGAGGGATTGTGATGCACAGTCGCAATACTGGCATCGTTCATGCGATCGATTTTCACCAGGTGCTTAGACGTCAGACCCACTGCACCCGATAATCCGATATGTTGGCTGGTGCTGCTATATCAGCTTTTGTTGATGTGTGATTTTGTATTCTATACATACTGATACTTTCTGAAGCTGTAATTCCGATTTCAGTGTGCATCAGAAATGGTATACCCAGGAGTGGTGCACCCGAGGCCGTACAACGAAAATCATGCGGCCGTCAGTATACATGTTTAAGTTTGCGTGTGTTGGCAAATTTGTTTATGCATAGGTTTTCAGATAACATAACAATTTTATGGGGTAGCCAATGAGATTTGAATAATAATTTGCACCATTATTTTTAACAGATCGCAATGCTTCTATTGGTTGCAACTGTGCCAAAATAGGAGTGAAGTGTATTTTTAGCCAACCGAACAATTGTGTCAAGTAGTATCCAGTAAAATTTGACAAACAAGGTCTTTTTAAGCAGCTTTAATGCTTTACTACTTGATGAAGTAGCCTACTTCTACGGTTGCCGGTGAACTCAGCACTTGGTGAATTCGGCCGCACAAACTCGGCACTTGGTGAATTCGGCCCTCGGGAAATTTTGTAATGAAGTGTATTAACAGCTATTAATATGAATTATTAAACTTATAATAGTGTTATCAAGTGATTTGTCAATCTTGTAAGCAGGTCAGAGCATCCATAGATCACGCAGTCACGGCGTGATTAGATCACGGATTGCGTAGCCGCGGGAAATAACGCAGCGCTCATACGGTCTGCTTGGAATCGATGGCGTGAATGACGGGCGTGTGTCGTGTAAGTTTTGAGAAGATGAATCTTGGCGTTGTATGTGAGATCGCAGCTGTGGACGATCAAGCGGCGATTCTTCGTTTATCGATCACGACAAGCCAGTGTTCCTCATCAAATGTTTTGCATGATCACGTCAAAATAAATTATTTTTTGTCTTCGGAGAGACGATTCCACTCTGGGGTTAGGGTGTCTCGATAACAGGGTTGAAGGATCCCAAGATTACGAGATCTACCGCGAGCCACGACACATTTAAATTTCCTTTTTGATACTGTTCATTCATATTAAATGCATTTCTAATGTGAAGGTGTTCCAGTGCCAATTCCTCCAAGGGCCGAGTTCACCAATTGAAGAGCGTCGCATCATTTTCCACGGTTACGCAATCTGTGATCTAATCACGCCGTGACTGTGTGATCTACGCATGCCCTGACCCCCGTACAACATTGACAACCACTCAAAGTGCCAAGTTCACCGGCAAACATTCCAGTAATCACTCATGGTGACCGGTACCGCTACGAGATCTAACACGGCCGAATTCAACAAGTGCTGAGTTTGTGCGGCCGAATTCACCAAGTGCTGAGTTTGTGCGGCCGAATTCACCAAGTGCCGAGTTCACTGGTAATCACATCTGATTACCTTATTATCATATTATTCTTAGTATATTTCACCATGATAATTCTTAAACTGGGGTGCGTGAAAGCATCAGAAGTGGGGCGCGAAGCCGAGCTCAACTGAAAATTTTTTTTAACAACTACTTCATATTTGTTGTTGCTCTGTATTTAGTCTGAATTTCACAGTTAAAAATCTCACATCCATAGTCGTAACCTTCCATGCCATCAAACTATCCGTTAGGTTGCTAGCAACATATGGTTGCGTTTTGTGATATGTCGATAAGGGGGCATGAAATCTTTAACCATCATAAGAGGGAGCACGTGTCTTATAAAAGTTTGAGAACCACTGTTCTAAGGTAAATAGCCTACTTCCTATATTATTTTTTTATGTTCAATTCCAAGCGCGACAGCCCGATCTCAAGGCCCACACAGTTTGAAAGGTTTCAACTGCTAAACATAACAGAAATCCTAAACGAGATTGACATAATTGGGATCACGCGTGGGATTTCAGATTGGCCACTCCAGTTTTAATTATTTCAGCGATGTGCTTGCAGTGATTCGCGTGTGTCTTAGGTAGATTCGTTCTCTTTATGTGTAGACTTGGGGCATTTATATTTTATCTACACATAGTAGAAGCGTGTTTGAAGCTGACATAGTTATTATTCTGGGAGCATTGTGTGTCCTGTAACTGAAACATAGGTGAAGTTATGGAATCTATGAACAGATCACTGCTCACAGATTTGATTTTTAATCCTGTTCTAAGAATCGGAACAACCGACTTTCATCTCTATGGTTTTGACAAATTGGTTATTGAAGTCGACCAGCCTATCAAATCTCGCCACTATCTTTTCGACCCGTGTATGATATCATCAAAGCAATGTTTGTTTTGTTTAAAATAAGCACATATGTTATCTCCATGTCCTCACTATATAATCAAATACCAATATTGCGTTTTGGTTTATAATCCCATTTTATATTGTGCGGCCCGCGAATGGATTCAGATGTTGAATGCGGCCCGCAAGCTCAAAAGTTTGCCCATCCCTGTCCTATTGTATACGTAACCGCCATTTTGGACTAACTTCAACTTGCAACTTGGATTTTGTTCGTATTGTAGATGTTTGCACTGTTGATGAACCATAGCCTATATAAGGACTATGGATGAACTTATCATTAGGCATTTTACAGCTTGTAACCTACTTTATAGGCCTACCTTTGTGGATGGCGCATTGTCTGCTCATCGTGAATCATAAACGGTCAAATGAAACAAATAGGTAGACATATACACTAACTGAAGCAAGACTGGGTGGGCATTCGTTCTTATATCAAAAAGATTACGATGAAAAACTGTGATGTAGGTAGACAATATTGTCAGAATGAAGCTGCACGGTGTGTCACCAGCAGTGTACACACAACTCCAGTGTTTTCAGCCATCAACTGCTGCTGTTGAACGCTCTTTCTCCATTCTTGGCAATCTATTCAGTACTTAAAAAGGGACATGAACTTTCTACCCCAGAATGTAGGAAAGTGTCTTTCGTTTTCCTATAACAAATTTTAATTATTTCCACCATAAGGCGTGATGTAACAACTGGAATTCTTCATAGGTCCAGATTTCGTCACAACAAAGTTTTTTCATATTCAAAATAAGTCAGATTTTTAGTCAAAAAATGTTTATTTTAGGCCGAACTACTTCATAAGGACGGATAGTTCCAACTAGAAATGAAGATAAGTAGTACAATTCTAACATTATGTGGGAAAAAACTTGATATGCATACATTAGGTCAAAATTTGGTCACAATTATTTTTCTTATGGCTTAAAAATGTCAAAATTATGATTTCTACGTCAAAGTCTTCTGTTTTCAGGTAAAAAAAATAGCCCTAGTCCAGTGGTTCCCAACGCGGGCGATATCGCCCCCTAGGAGGCGATTTGGCGGTCTAGGGGGGCGAAAATAACGAAGGAGGCAATGGCGCGTTAAAACGGCTATATTGGAGTCGGGACCGTAACTACCGCACCCCAAACCCCCAATTGGGAGTGGGGGGCCCAAAATCGAAGGAAGCACAAAATTATTTCGTGAATTAACATATATGATAGAGTAATTTTTTAGAAATTCATGCGACTTTTTCTAAAGTTTATCGTGCCGCGTGCGATTCAATATTTTCATGTATCTTGATGTTGGGGCCCTGTCGCTTAACTAAAATACGCATGATTTATAAAAATGGGAGACTTCGGCGTCGGCCATTACTGCGCCACGACGCACCAAGACATATGTAGTTAGAGGCCATGTAACATGAGACTCCGAGAAGTGTGCCAGAACGATGAGCAACGAGAAGACCTTGGCCGAAAAGGAATGCCCTGGTGCTGACCGAAATCTTCCGTATATGTTTAATTGTCTATAGGCGCCTCAATGGCTGGCGTAGAATGGTCCTGTCCTGGCGACCTTAAACCTACAGGACAAATGCCATCTGGCGAAGAAAAAATTATTTGCCAGCAAAGAAATACCAACATGACATCATGTGTGTCTTTTAGTTTGGTACATTTTGACGATTTCCCTATCTTCTGACATAGCAGATATAGGAGGTCACGAAATAACATCATATAAAGAATTCGATATAACAAAGATTCCGCCCCAAGATGTTAAATCATCATATAGGGGTCCTACCTTTTCCAACATACCAAATCGACCATATTGACCGATTCAAGCATGAATTATATAAATTTGTTGCGCTTCGCGTGTTAGCCGCAGGGGGCTGACGGAGTGCTGTTTTTCGGTTCCCAATATTTGGAGGTCGATGATCGGTGTGGAGCTTCAAAGGGGGGCGATGAGTCGAAAAAGGTTGGAAACCACTGTCCTAGTCATAACTTTACATGCCATCAAATAAAACTATCCGTTGAGATTGTTAGCATCCGTGATATGACAGTAAAAGGGGGGGGGGGTGCGAAATTTTTTATCATCATAAAGAGGAACGAGGTTTCAAACAACGTTTGAGAACCACTAGACTAGAGGGTCGAGTCAGACTCATAGTGTCATACTATAATGATCAGTTTTGAGCTCAACTCGGTTCTACCCACTTTTTACAACTCTGCTCTGGTGATATAGATTGGGTAGCATTCATATTATAGTGGCTTTCCTCAGTCTTCACAGTTTCTGTCCCTATTCTCCAAGTACAAGGACTGATAAACGAAATACCTACTATTCTTAGAAGTTACAGTGAAATTTCTCTCCGGACTGTTCTTGCTCAAGTCGTATTTCTTGGTTCAAATCATGCACAAGGACTGGAGTACAAATCAGGTTAATACACAATTTGACTCAAATTGAGTAGAGTCATTGTATGCATTTGAAAAAATGACTCTAGTCAAGTTGAGTCAACAGAAAATCACGATTCGACTCTATCTGGGTTAAAGTATGCAAGCATTTGACGAAATCTAATTTACGAACTGCATACTTCAGTCCCTTTCAGTTTTGTTAAGTCATCTAAATCGTTGCTTCTATTCGGTTCGCATCCTTCACTGCTTTGACCGCCTCTGACTGACTATTACGAATTACCACATAATATATGCTTCTCGCTTGAAACCTTGAAATTGCAACCAACATTGTTTGAAGATTGAATTGTTTGAATTCTGTTGCGAAGCATGTCAAAATCTGCCTATGATGTGGTTGCTGAACCAATATACGATGGAGATAGTCAATAAACATCTATGAATGCAATGGAATCTAATGAAGAGAGATTGCATGTGTTATATTGATTTCCTTATCTTACCCTCCGCATAATAAATAATGTAGCCTACAATCACAGGAAGGCGTTACGTTCTCAGTCGCGAAAGCTCTTGTCAGTTGCAAGAGTCAGAGCATCGACCTACTGCGTGAGAACCTTTTCTTCCTCAGTTGCCATTCTGTGGAACAATCTCCCAGTTTCTATCACATAGTCTGACTCAATATATGTTTTCAAGCGCAAAATTAGAACCGTAGTGTTTATCTGCTCTACAACTATGAACTCCGTCTTTATGCATATCATAAACTTTTAGATGCTACTGCCTCTTGTGTAAAGCGCCCAAGTGTAGTAATGATATATTCGGTGCTCTATAGATTATATCATTGTATTATAATATTATTATAATAGCATAAAACAAACAAGAATAATCTAAGAGAGTAGTGTAAAGCAGTGGTTCTCAACCGCCGGTCCACCAGGTATGTTAAAATTTTATAATTTAATTTCAAGATGCAATATGGTGAAGGCTTGTCCATTGATAAATAAAAAATAACAAATTTCAAGCTGATTCAGAACTTTGTGAGGTTATATTAGGTGTGGAATCATGTTCGATTTGACTTGAAGTTCAAGCCGTCTCTGGTGACGACATGAAGTACTGGCTGACTAGCAACATGTAGGCCTACCAGCAGACTCGCTAAACCACGTAGTAATCGCGATCATTAGCGTTCGATTCATTCATTTTGTGGATGGCCAGTTATCGCTATTGCCAGGTATTTTTGTGCCGCATAATGTATACGTCTGGTGGTAGTGGGAAATGAGCAAGGTAGCAGGACAAGGTGCTTGGTCTAACTCCAAAACGGTTCTTCTCTCAATATTGTAAAAGAGAAGAATATATTTGAGTTGGCGTAGGCGGTTAATCAACGGCCTACGGTGAGAAAGACTGTAATTGACTCTCAGTGGTAGCACGGTTATCTGCGCAAGGCAATTTTACCTCGACTCGTCATTACATGAATACTATTATGAACATATTTGATTACGAACTAAATCCTGATACTGTCACGTTCTAGTATCGTACTTGCAAAAAACAGTTGCATGCTTTATACTTTGGATTGATTTCAAATTTTGAATGTCCACCGGTCCGCAGAACATTATTCAAAATTTTACCGGTCCGCGAGGTGAAAAAGGTTGAGAACCACTGGTCTTAAAGGGGCACTGCACTCTACAAATGATGTGGTCTCAAATTGACGGGCAAAACGAAAGAAAAATTTTGGCCACAGCCGTTTTCTTCAGAACGCCACCGTAATGGAGCTGTAATGTATTGAAATTTCCAGGGTTGCAGCACGCTCCAGCAGTCACGCAGAGATCGAACTTTATATAGTTGTCAGCCGATGTTATGAAGGAAATATGTCGTACACGCCAAGGTGGTTTGGATACCGCGTTCAACGGAAGATGTCCAGTCAGGAGATTTATGTCAAAATCGGGCCTAGTGTATTCTATTTCCTTCATAACATCGGCTGACAACTATATAAAGTTCGACCTCTGCGTGACTGCCGGAGCGTGCTGCAACTCTGGAAATTTCAATACATTACAGCTCCATTACGGTGGCGTTCTGAAGAAAACGGCTGCGGCCAAAATTTTTCTTTCGTTTTGCCCTTCAATTTGAGACCACATCATTTTTAGAGTGCAGTTCCCCTTTAAGACTTACAGGAATATTCATACTGGTGTGCAAAATTACATCTGTGCTCTTTGCAGGAAAGAGTTTGCCTACAATAGTGTACAAAACCGACATGGCTATGCCTGCTGGTGTCAGTAAGCATACTTGTGATATTTGTGGACAAGCATGTATTTCAAAATATTCGCTAAAGAAACATGTTGATATCCATTTTGGTGTCAAAAATCATGAATGCAAAATTTGTTGGAAAAAATTTGCTCGAAGAGGTCATCTCAAGATTCATATTGATGCGCATAGCGGTGTCAAGAACCATAGCTGTGATGTTTGCGGGAAAGAATTTTCTCGAAAGACTTCTCTCAAGTTACATATGAATACGCATACCGGTGGCAGGAATTATCGCTGTGTTATTTGTGAGAAGGAATTGGCCTCGAAGAATGGCCTGAACAGTCACATGAAGATTCATGCTGTGGTCAAAAATCATTGCTGTGATGTTTGTGGAAGAGCATTTGTTGACAAACACGAAATACAGATGCATCATTATAATACTCATGTTGGTGACGGGAATCATGAATGTTATATTTGCGGGAAAGAATTTGCTCGAAATCATCGTTTGAAGTCTCACTTGAAGATGCATGCCGGTGTCAGGAACCATGGATGTGGCGTTTGTGGGAAAGAGTTTACTCAGAAAGGCAACCTTAGGACTCACATGATGATGCATGCCAGTGTCAGGAATCATGAATGTGATGTTTGTGGGAAGAAATTTAGTTACCAGAGTTCCCTCCGAGCTCACATGATGTTTCATGTCGGCAGCATAAATTTTGAATGTGAAGTTTGTGGAAGAGGATTTACTCAGAAGGGCACCCTTAGTATGCACATGAAAACACATGCTGGTGTTAAGGACAATGAATGTGATGTTTGTGGGAAAGTATTTACTCAAAAGGGTAATCTCAAGACACATATGGACATGCATACAGCTCTGCGCTTATATAGGTGTGGTGTGTGCGGGAAAGAATTTACTTTTAAATCAGGCATGAACATGCATTATAAGATGCATGCCGGAAGAAATCATGAATGTGATATTTGTGGGAAAAAATTTGGTCGGAAGGATCAACTTATGACACACATGTATATGCATGCTGGTTTCTAGAAGCATAAATGTGATACTTGTTGGAACGATTACACGTATAATTCTGCCTGGAAAAAGCATATCCATATTCATGCTTGTATGACAAGCCACAAATAAAGTGGCTGTGCATGTCAAAAGTCAGAAATACTATGCTTGTGGGAAAGAATTTACCAGAACATCACAGTTAAAAGGAACTTTGATATTAACACTGTTGTAAAAATCGTATACAGGTCTATATATTTGTGGGAAAGAAATCTCCCATAGGGTTGATCTGAAGATACATAGGGATATGTATATTAGGGTGGAGTGAAAATGACTTTTTTTTTTCAAATCAAAAAAGGCCTTCCTCAATCCTGACAAATGACCTAAAACTTCAATTAAAAGTGACTTCAGGGTTTTGCCCCCATTTTCCAGCCGGCAACCCCCCAATTTCTGCGCGTGGGGGGGTAAAATGGCCCATCTCGGCAACCGCTGGTCGTAGAGTCATGATATATAGCTCAAAATCTGCGGAAGCATCATGTTTCTATCTGTCTTCTGAAGAAAGTTTTCTCTATTGTGAACACAAAATGAGTTATAGCCAAAAAACTATACATACGCACATTTTTGTTGAAATTCAGCATTTATTCTGACGAATTGTGATCTGTCATTAGTTTTTTTTTAAAGTAAAGTAACACACTGGCAATACCGAATATTGGGCCCATATTACAAATATATTCACAACACAGTCCTTTTAAAATCGGTTCAAAACATCATAATGAAACATTCACATTGAACGTCTTATATTAAAAATGCATTCTTTTGTCAAGTTTTTTCATCAGTTTACGAGACTTAATTTTTCGGCGAATGAGGCCATCTCGTCTTTGAAATCCCGAAACGTGCCCTGATGCTTCTGTTACGAGCTTTACATGATGTTCCATGCACTGTTTGATTGCGGCATGGATGAAACAAAATCAGAGGCTTCCCGCGGCATTCTTCTAACTCTGCATCAGTTAAGTGCTCAATCGCTGGAGAAAGTTGTTGATATAAGGTTCAATATCAACCAACTCGTGGTATACCTTTGCTTCCAAGTTCAACTTTGAGACGCAGAATAAACGAACAGGACCGCAGTTCAATTGGTTGGAACCGCTATGACTCTCAATGTCCAGGAGTGAATTTTATTCAGCGGCATGTTTTCGAATCGCCAGCACCTTGGTCACACCCAATTGAAAAAAACTACGTGGAAGTGTATCTTGTTGGCCAGTTACTCAATTCAAAAAGCTCTCGCCACCACTTGTGGCCTTTCAAAAGCTCCCATAGGAAATTGTTAGTGACTTAAGTAAGGACCAGTTATATGCTTATAAATGTGCTGGGCAATTATTCAAGGAAATGCTGATGATGATCTGGCTTACTTGGAGGTTGGACCACCGGCTGCGCATTCAAGATGGCTAACCTTAGGATGCAGTGCAGAGTTTTACGGTATTATGTAACAGTTAATGAACCGCCTTTAAACCTGGAGATTCTGGTTCGTTTTTGCCTTGAAGTATATTTTCCAACTTGGTTTGAGATCAAGGGAAACAAACATATAGCACATGGACCCAGAAACATCTTCAACTTGATTAAACAGGTTTGGAATTTCTCTGACCGAAACGTTCGAAAAATTGCTCCGAATGTGGTGATAAGAAACGGTTATTCCGCACACCCCGAAAATATTATGATTGCATGCTGGTAGATGATAATGAAGACATACGAAATAAGGGTGTGACCAAGGTGCTTGCGTTTCGAAGACATGCCGCTGAATAAAATTCACTTGTGGACATTGAAAGTCATAGCAGTTCCAACCAATTGAACTGGGGTCCTATTCGTTTATTCTGTGTCCCAAAGCCAAGGCATACCACGAATTGGTTGATATTGAACCTTATCAACAACTTCCTCCAACGATTGAGCACTTAACTGATGCAGAGTTAGAAGAATGCCGCGAGAAGCCTCTGATTTTGTTTCATCCATGCCACAATCAAACAGTGGAACGACATGTAAAGCTCGTAACAGAAGCATCAGCACTAGTTTCGGGATTTCAAAGACGAGATGGCCTCATTCGCCGAAAAATTAAGTATCGTAAACTGATGAAAAAACTTGACAAAAGAATGCATTTTTAATAAAAGTCGTTAAATGTGAATGTTTCATTATGATGTTTTGAACCGATTTTAAATGGACTGTGTTGTGAATATATTTGTAATATGGTCCCAATATTCGGTATTGCCAGTGTGTTACTTTACTTTAAAAAAAAACTAATGACAGATCACAATTCGTCAGAATAAATGCTGAATTTAAACAAAAATGTGCGTATATATAGTTTTTTGGCTATAACTCATTTTGTGTTCACAATAGAGAAAACTTTCTTCAGAAGACAGATAGAAACATGATGCTTCCGCAGATTTTGAGCTATATATCATGACTCTACGACCAGCGGTTGCCGAGATGGGCCATTTTACCCCCCACGCGCAGAAATTGGGGGGTTGCCGGCTGGAAAATGGGGGCAAAACCCTGAAGTCACTTTTTATTGAAGTTTTAGGTCATTTGTCAGGATTGAGGAAGGCCTTTTTTGATTTGAAAAAAAAAAGTCATTTTCACTCCACCCTAATGTATATCAGTGGCAAGCATCAGCTGAGGTTGCTCTTGAGAAAAAATACTTTCAAGAATATGTATTTTGATGCCAAAAATCATAACATCGGTGCTTGAAGAAACTAATTTACACAAATATCATATTGAGCAGTCATCTGTATATGTATTGTGCGATTACAATACAATAAATGAGAATTTGTGGGAACGGCAGTGCTAATAAAAGTAATATAAATACTTTCATGCATGTACCTGATATGTTTCATGACTTGTCATGGTAAGAGGGGCAAACTAATTACGCCTCTTGATCATTGGTTCTCTGCGTTCATATCAAATTATTGTTATGTTTATCTGATATCTATCCAAGTCACGTCGATAGCATTATGAAGTCACACTCCCTAAGACGTTGCTCTCAAGCAATGTTCTTGATGGAATACCTCGCGTTACCATTTTTTCGCCGTGTATTGCATATCATCCTTGAAGCTAAAAAGACCTCGCTTCAATCGATGAGCATTAGACAGAGCCATTTCTCTTGGGTATTTCCTTCCATTTTGTCGTGTGTGATGCAGCGTTACAGATTAGTAACAACGAAAAACGCCATAAATGACGTGAAATCCGTAATGTGGATGTTGGAGCTGGTTTTTAAATGGACTGTAAAAATGCCAGTTTTTAGTATACACTAGAGGTTTTCCCGGTAAATATTTTCGAATCTGTAGTTTTCTAGTGCGGTAATATAGCATTTATGTCTTGTAAAAAGTGTCCTTCTTTCTGGACCCTAGGATATGGTAACCCTTGTTCGAACTCGATTTGGATATAATTAGTTGCTTTTCAATTGATGTTCGTTGGATATAATAATCACTGATTGGTTTTCAACAGAACCAATTCTGTGAGAGGCTACATGTTGTTCAGCTCAGCAAAGATAGTATGTGTGATTTTTATATAGTGCTCAACTCCCTGTATGTGTATTTTGGTTTCGTATTTAAATTTCTGACGTGTGATCAAATATTTCGTTCATTGCCAACTCATGTTAATTGCGCCAAGTATAAAAATGTGTTTACTAAACTGTAATAAACAGCACAGCATGCAATTCTCAAGTGAATCATAGATCAGAACTCGGTCAGGATTAGTCCATTGATAAGTTTTCATTGATGCGATATCCCTGGTATGGAAAACTAATTTTATTAGATATCAAATAAAATCACTGAAACGTCACTACGAAAGTACATATCTTTGGCGTGAATGTCATCGCATAATCTGAATGCGTATTTTGTAGGATTCGCGTCCACTATTCTGTCATTGTAATGTCATCATGTGTATGCTGTTCAAGAAGCCTATTTTGAAAACCGTTGACGCAAAAGCGAAAGTAGTGATTCAATCGCACAAAGAGCACTTTTGGTAAAATCGATAAAAGCAGACATTCCGGTTTCAAATTACTTATATTTGAAATGTCACGTTTGTTCCTTATGAAATTGCTCATGTTCTTGCTTGACAGTGTTGGGATCAAGTCAATACCTTCGTGTCACAATCATTGTACATTTTGACTCAAGTCAATTGATTTTTGGAGGAGACTCGAGTCAAGTCACAATTCAAGTGAAGTTGGATTTTTGAAGTACTAGGCATACAATTAGGCTACGTCATTGAATTTTAATAGCTTATTGGTAGTCGCCATTTATTTTGGATTGAGGTACGAATGCAGAGTTCATTAAACACCCATAAAAGCGTCGTATCGCTCGCGCATGCGTAGAACTGCTAAATTACGTATAAGTAACTGAAGGGCAAGTGATTTATTGGGAGATGAATTCAACCTACAAATTTTCCTTGCGCGATTTATTGTAAATATATTTCCTGATTTTATAATGGGAAATCATGAGATGAGGCGAGCACCGACCGCAATGAGCACTTGAGCAGTCTATAGAAAAGAGATGGATACTTTTGCCATTTGACATTACTTCACTACTAGTTTACGGCAACGCTATCTGTTGGCTCAGATCACTTCGTTTGGGGTCAATTTGTTTGTGATAATCGGGGCTCAATTAAACGCACAATCATTGAGTGAGTATGCTAACTCTCACAGGTCACATCTGCGTATCGCGAATAATCCGAATATATACAATATATGCCATTTCTAACGACACCGTTACTTGATGACTTGAAATTGACTCATAAGTTTTGCTTAAGTCACGACCCTATCCACACTTCTAAAACGCCGAGTTATGTCAATTTTGGAAAAGGACTCGAGTCAAGTCATACGAAAAAGGTGACTCGAGCCAAGTCATGACTCGAGTCATCCCATCACTGGTTCTTGAACTGCGAGTAGTCTGGGTTGCCAGCATTCAGGGCATTCATCGAATTTTGTATGGATAATTACGAAACAGCATTTGAAATCATTCATATTCGACTCAATACCAAGCCGACAGTGGACCCGATACCTAATACCAAGCCGACAGAGGACCCGATACCCAGAGGTGGTCAGTAACGAAGTACTTCTACTTTTTCGAAGTACTCAAGTAGTTTTCCTCTACTTCTGGTACTTACTCAAGTAGATCTGATTTTCGCTACTTCTACTTCTTAATATTTTGTGATCTATACTTACTTACTTTTCGCTATTTTCAGTTTGTCAAGTAGAAGTAGTTCAATCTTCCAATCAGGAAGATAGCCTGAGGAATTTCGGAGCTGTTTTCACGGAGTATTAACATTTAATTTTCATCAAAGTTTAGTAAAGCAAAGAATTTTCGTCGCGCTTCGCGCGCAGTGGATACGGAGTGACCAGTATGATTTCACGAAAGTATCGGTGAATATAATTTAGGTGGAGGGTTGTCGTGGTTCCGTTCACACCACGTTGTCGCCCTTCACCCATATGAAATAATTCCTCACAGTATATATATGGCTCAGGATAACGTTTGAAACTGATGTTTCGCAATCTAGCATTTTCTTGTCATATCGTAATCTAGCATATATGTCCATGGCGTGTCCTAATCTGGAAGAGTGGACTTTGACATTTTTTTAGTTTTAGAGCTGTATTAGCATACCACCTTTGAAACTTTCTGGACTAAAAACATGAAATACATATTCTGCTTTTAGAAGTAGTATTTATATTTCACTTTCAATTCCCAGTATCATACACTTTGAGTTATAGTTAATATCAGTTCTTGTCCGAATAACATACATGTTGAAGTATAAAAGCAAGTGCAGTAATGCCTTTAATTTCTGGAAATAAAGCTACACAATATGGCATTTTTACGGTCCACCATATTTTTTATTAACGTTTACTAATCGCGCAAAGTGTTTACACCATATCCTATACAACTTCTCCATATTGCCAGGGTTGTAACCAAGTCATAAAGCTCCGAGTCACAAGTCAATCTCACTTTTATAGTTTTGACTCGAGTCAAGTCGAGTCATTTTCCGTTCACCACCGAGTCAAGTCCGAGTCCAAGTCATCGAGCAGAGGTTCGAGTCCGAGTCATGGTATTATGACTCGAGTCCGAGTCCAAGTCATTGTATTGACTGCTCAGTTTCCAGATAAAGTCTTGTTAACCCACTTTTATAACTCTGTTTGTTGATATCGAATGGTTCGTATTTATAGGATACTAATTTTCCTAACTTTTAACAGTTTCTGGTTGCATTTTCAAGTACCAGTACCAATAGACGAAATCCCAATAGGGTGGTTACTTTATTTGTTCTTCGAAATTACAATGAATGTTGGTCTTGACCGTCTGAGTCTCGAGACATATGACTTGGTTCGAGTCATTTGCAATGACTCGAGTCCAAGTCGAGTCAATACACAGATTGACTCGATTCGAGTCGAGTTATTTCCGTATTTTGAGAAAATTACTCGAGTCAAGTCGAGTCATTAGAAAATCGTGACTCGAGTCGAGTCATGACTCGAGTCATTACAACCCTGCATATTGCTCTTCGACTAAACTACGGGCCTTATAATATGGGGGATGGCGCCATACCATGCTATTTTCCAAAACGTGTTGTTCGAGAAAACAGAGGATTAGTATCGCATTTCCTTATCAATATTATCATTTTCATCCCATGATGTGGACGAATGCTTATGCTATCGAAAATTGGATACCTGCTGGTATGCATCAATATGAATCAAGCTCGTCGCCTATCACATAGCTCAATTTGCACCTTTTTATAATCCATCCAATCAGGATCGTTTTCACAACTACTTACTTACTTGAGTACTTTTAAAGTCAGTAAATCGTACTTCTACTTCAAGTAGTTTTAGGTTGCTCAAGAAATAAGTACTTGTACTTGAGTAGATTTTTTCGTCGCTACTTCTACTTCTACTTGAGTAGCTTTCTTGACTACTTTGACCACCTCTGCCGATACCTAACTGTGTGAAAGTATTGGTATTCAATGTGCCGCTTACGGATTCTTTTCCTGCGACGGTAGGAGTTCTTTTGCTTTCACGTGACGATCAGGGGCTGGCGATATCGAGTGACGGCAGTAGGTAGATATGTCATCACTTTGCATACATTGCAGAAGCAGATCTGAGTCACTGACCTCCAGTGATGAGCTGATTGATTCGAAATCCAAACTGTGTTTAGTAGGGGTCTTCAAAAATGACTTTTTTCTCAAATCGTACTGGCTACTTGATCAAATTGTTACGTTACCTAATTTAAGCCTATACACCAAATTTGGTTCAATTCCAGCCAGTAGCCGCATTACAACCCTGTTACTACTCGATTCGGATTTAAGAACTCAAATCAAAATCCTCAGCCCTACATCACATCCCTGCTTCGGCGACTATGAAGAGGATCAAACGTCAATTCGTGTGACCCGCAATCACTCCAAGGAGTTTGCGAACTTTTTCATTCGCCAAATTTGCAAAATTTCGGATAACATACTTGGTATTTTTTTGAATTAGAGAAATCACGAGACAGTTTCGCTTCATAACTGCCAAAACTTCGTAACTCACATGAACAGGATGGTCGTCTGGGCTAAAATATTATACTATGCAGACTCATTTTGATTTCCAAATTGCCAATAATCTACTGATTCAAACATATTGCTGTTTGGAGTTTTTTTTCTCAAGTCTAGCATGTTCCAAATTGTGGAACCGATCAGCAAACGTTTAAGGAAAAATACGATTTTAAAACTCTAAAACGATATTTTTCCAAGATGAGTTGCAGCTAACCTTTCAAAATTTAGAATCATGTAGGATTGTCCTAGTAATTCCTAAAACAGGCGTTGGTTGGATCGGTGAAGGGGCATCACAATCTCGAGGTACGATGCTACGGGTGTCGTCAAACTTTATCTTCTGTCAAATCCGAACTATGTGGATAAGAAAGTAGAACTACAATTTTGGAGATTTTGCTCAGGACGGTCGCCTGGGATAAAATATTCTACTAAGCAGACTCATTTTGATTTCCAAATTGCCAAGAATCTACTGATACAAACGAATTGCTGTATGGAGTTGTTTTGATGCCTTTTGGATAAAATTTGCTTGCACAAATCTATATGCATAACCACTTTTCTAAGATAACTTCAAGATGACCTGCAAGATAGACTTTGATGGACGTTATTCACTAAAAATCTGTTTATCAATTTTGATGTCATATATGTTGCGATCGTACCCAAAGGTGACGTCGAAAGCGTCGCGCGTTATAATTACATTCGCCACACCACCTGTCTTTGTGGAAATTGATTTTCGGCACTCGTTCATATCAGATTGAAGACCTGTATTTTAAGAAATTTAGCTGCACCGCAGAATTTGCTTTGAAATAATGAAATCTTCCCGATTTCTAGGTAAATGTTATTTTCAAGAATGGTCATTTTGTTGCTGTTTATCACTGGGCTACAGCTGATATTCGCACAGGACAGATGACGGTTGCACGATGATTTAGCTATATTTGAACTAAATCTTTGCGTTCGTGACGGTCCAAAAGGTTGAGAACCACTGGCCTAGGCGAAGATCTTGAAGATGGATTGATTACAGATTGGGTTTTCTCGTTCCTCAAGATTTAACTACCCAGAATTAAATATTTAAATTCTTGGTCTTGAACGTTTGTTTGTTTGTTTCAGTTCCATATGAGCTCTCGCCTGTCCTGTTCCCATGCTGGATATGTGTTGGGGTCCCGACGAACTCACAAATAAAAATTCCCTATTACGAAAGCACTGCTGGTGTGTTAATTTGTGCGAAGTGAGTTCAGAAAAGGGGTGTCGAGTGCACCTTTCCGTTTGGGGGTCGCGCCTCGTCCACTAATATTCCCTTGACAAGGCCTCTCAAACGAGAAAGCACTTGGTTAAGTGAAAAAACGACCTGCTCAGTGCTTGTAAAATAAAACTACTTCGTGTCTGATGTCATGTAGCTCTTATGTGGACGATGAAAATATGACAACGGACGAGATGGATCAATGAAGAGAGAGGGAGTGACAGATTATTTTCTTTTTCGCCTGCACCATCGAGATCCTTTTGACGACTGAGATGCGATGCGACCGTAAGGTCACCTAGTCTGCACCACCGTTTTCCCGCGCTATCGGTGGATGTTGAGTGCCAAGCAGGATATCTGCGGAGTGCGGATACCAGTTTTCTTTGGTCTCACCAGGCCGAGAATCGAACCCACGAACTACCGATCAAGAAGCCAGACGCATCACCATTAAACACTATCTATCTATATCTTTTGGTTGGAAACAGTAATTACATCGCTTCACCGTAAATCAAAATTTTGTATGAAATATTATTCGTAAAATATTCCCCGAAAGTTTTATAGAAAGCTTTCATCCAGGCCTGTATTAATTTTTTTTCTCAAATCTAGCATGCTCCGAATTGTGGAACCGATCAGCAAACGTTTGGAAGGACAAATACGATTTTAAAACTCTAAAACGATATTTTTCCAAGATGAGTTGCAGCTAACATTTCAAAATTTAGAATCATGTAGGAATGTCCTAGTAATTCCTAAAACAGGCGTTGGTTGGATCGGTGAAGGGGCATAACAATCTCGAGGTAAGAAGCTACGGGTGTCGTCACACTTTATTTTCTGTCAAATCCGAATTATGTGGATAAGAAAGTGGAGCTACAATTTTGGAGATTTTGCTCATTAACATAGCGACACCTAGCGGCTGCGAATTTCATGTTGATGGGGTAGTCCTTCACAACATCGCCCTGCAGAGGTTCTAGTGCCATTCTAAGGCCACTAACTGTATTGCGATTATTCGGTTTCCTTTCAAATAAATACGACTTCGTCATTAACTCTTGCCTCCATCCAGAGCCGCAACAGCATCGTCTATACCCCCCGAAACGTTGATCATGCCCTCCCATAGGGTGAACGACCTAACTTCGGAGGGGGCTTCACCTTAGATACCATCCAAGGCATTAGTCCAAAGCGAGGTTTCATACTTTTGAGGCATCGTAGAGCATGAACCCTTTATTACACACCATGCGGAAAATACGTTTCAAACTTCCAATGCAATTTAAAAAAATCATGTTTAATTTCTGTAGTTATTGACACCAATGATGTGACTGATGAGAATCAAAACCATTTCTTTCGAAATTTACTCGGAAAATACTGTCACTCGAGGATATCTACTATGCGAGAATTACAGATATCACTGCATGTGCATTAGGGCTGTTCAAAAATAGCTGTTTTTCCGAGATTCTGCCTAGAAGATGTAACTCATTAAACTAGATCACGCTAGATAGCGTAAATGCTACGCGGTGATATCCACTATGGGGTTTCCCCACAGGAAAAGAAACCGCAAGTATGGATGGATGGGCCAGTGTGCTAAGTGTTATGTGTTAACGACTCAACGACAAAACAAAACGTGCTCTTTGCAGGCGAGAGATTGTGTCTCATGTCGTGCCAGTCGATAAGTTGAATAATTCAGATGAGGGATTGTGATGTACAGTCGCAATACAGGCATCGTTCATGGTCTATAGCGCAATCAACTTACACCAGGTTATCATACTACTGTGAAGCCGCCGGAATATGAACACGTCATAAATACGAATCTGCTGGCTCATTGTCTACGCAGTGTTTCGCTCGTCGATGTACCAAATATTCATCACGGTAATTACATACTTTAATGGCAATCCACCAAATCAAAACAAAATTATATATTTCGAGTGCATGAAAGTGACTGTGCATTTGTTTACTTCTGCTGTATTTGTTTTGTGTCAACTTGAACTCGGTTATCTTTCATTGCATCGCAGCCTTGTGGTGTATTGAAGTGAATTGAATTAGTTTCTGCAATGCGCCTCTATTTCAAACGGTTGCAGTGAATTCCGTACGTTGAAATCGGCAGTTGGTGAATTTGACACTTCCAATGTAATAACTATCATTATGAAATCAATGCAAAAATATTGTATTAATAAATTTGGAAATGAATATTTCACGGAGTAATAAAGTGAAGTGTAGGGATGGTGTGAACGTGAGGTTCACGTTCGCGTTCTGTGTGTGAACCTCGGAATTTTAGAGGTTCGCGTTCACAACAGAACCTTGGTAGGTTCTGCACTGTGAACCTTTTTCATGTATTACAATTTTCACTTCATTATGGCATCTTTGGTTCAAATTTATTGCATTTCAACTGCGGGCCACTCTATGCATGGCGCTGGCAGCATAAAAAATCAACGCAAAACGAGCATGCACCTTGACAATCTCAAAAGTTTTACATGTTTTGTTACAAAAGTTTGCCCGAAATATCCAGCTTCCCGTTTGTGAATATTTAGTGACGCCTCTGCTGTGAGCTTGACCCGCAATCACACAACATCACGAGCGAAATACACTACATGTAGTCAGCGAATGATGTTTATTCAACCAATCAATGAGATTGATTTAGTTTTTTGATGTAACAAATCTAGCAGGTGCACGGGGTCAATCTTGGCTTCATATGTTTAGTCCATCATTAAAACCAAATCCGTACGATTGAGGTGTTGGCTACAGCTGTATAACTTGTGGGGTAGCCTAATATCGGTAGCAAGTTTAGAAACCAGTTTTACACTCTGCTCAATATCAATATGGCAATACTCAGACGCCGAATACATTGTCCGCTCTGGCCAAGATCGTTTAAGGCGTAAGCTTATATTCCCTGGCTAGTCCTCGTCGAAATTGTTGGCAACGCGACGGATGATATTGATTTTATGGAAGTATTTTATCATCTGGTTGCCTCAGTTGATACATCTAGCGACGTTTAAAACGCCGATATGTACTTCAGCATTGTGGCATTATGTGGCTCGAGTCGTCGCTAGGCTATCACTTCATTTCATTGAAAGATAGGTTTGGAATTAGCAATATGACGTCACGTGACGTCATGAGGTTCACGTTCGCGTTCACACAGAACCTTTCAAAAAGGTTCGCGTTCACACGAACCTGAACCTTTCAGAGGTTCACACCATCCCTAGACGGCACTCGGTATCATTGTTTTCGGGCTCGGGTTTAGGTTTAGGCTAGTGTTGAGAGAGACAGTTTTTATTCGGTAAAAATTACATTCAAAAATATACTACAGGCTGCAGAGATACGATCCTTAGGGATAATCCAGTCAGCTGCATCGAGGGAGTACTAAAGCGTCTTTCAAGTCGAGTCCCGCGTAAAGAATAAATTAAAACAGGGGTTAGCTTTGTGTCAGCGGTTCGGGGTTCGATTAAGTTAAAGACGTTGTGGTAGGGGGGGGGGGGGGTGAGGATTAGGCCTCCGAATTTACTGATAACCTTTCAAAAAGTCTTTAGTACCAAGCCTCAATGCATGGCCGGAGGTAAAATTAGAAAAATATCAACTACTAGAGGTGGTTAAATTAGTCGTATTTGGTACTCAAGTAGAAGTAGAGGCGTCGTCGTAATCTCTATAGTCAAGTACAGTAGAAGAAGCGAATTCCAATCCGGTAAATAACTAAGTATGCAAGTAAGCAAAATGAACATGAGTAGGCTACTTTAAGTAGAAGTGAAAGTAGCCTACATATGTAAACAGTCGAGTAATTATTAGCGCAAGTAGGAAAAACATACTTGACTACTCTGGAAAAGTAGAAATACTTGGTTACTGACCATCTCTGTCGAGGTCAGGGACAATAGCTGCTTGCTCATGGCCAGAGTTCACCCTTGAGCAACTGGCTTACTGTTATATAACGTATAGCCTGCGAGGGTATACACTATACAGCGAGTTCGTGGTCTACGGATAGCGGCTTACAAATATACTGGAAGTGAGACGAACGTCCTGACGAATGAGTCCTTGACTAGTAGTTAAACACACGACCATCGCCTTTTCCAGATATATTGTACGAATAAATCACACATGAGTCTATCTAGTTAATATACGATAGGCATTGGGTTATATACCATGTACGAATAGAGATCACGTGATCACGTGCATGCATCATCGGTAAATGAATTGAACAGCGGTATGAGTACAAAATGTAAGAATTTGAGTATTTAGGAAGCTGCCGGAAGTTTAAAAAAAATTGCAAAAACTTGCCCTAGTAATAATTGTAATATTCAACTGTATAGAATAGCCTATATGTTAACGCTTTAAGGTCGAATCCAGTAGTCAATGATATTATTTTATAAGGGGATATGACTTGCAAAAGACAAAAATCTTTTGTCGAACGCAAAATGTCAGTTAGTCTGTGATACAGATGACCACCATTTATTTACAAGGCCGCATAGGAAGTCGCGAAATTGCCGAATTGGTAGCAACAGTCAATGCTCAAAGTTTACGAATCGATCCACTGGGATCAGCGAAACTCTGTCGCGGTAATTGTGATTACCATATATAATCGCGATATGACTTTCGCAACTATAACCGATTTAGTTGGTCGGGTGCGAAGCTGAACTACTGGTGCGGTAAACTCCGGTCGAAGATCACATTCATATTAGTGCCGCACACTGCATTCGTAGGTCATGCGATTAGCGACCAATTCCACGTGTCCGGTGTCAATATCGGACAGGTAGTGAGTAATTGTCTTTCGAAAGAGCATTTCGGAATTCAGCAATTCACGCAGTCCTGACGGCGGGAAGGGGGTCCGATTTCTGCAACAAGAAGTCGGCAGCAGTATCACGACAACAAACGAAATGCACATTTACTAAACAAGAAAAATAATAACAATAATGCATTAATTACAATAAAGGCGTATACAGACAATAGGAATGCAACAAGGCAGGCAACTAATCAGATCAATGACGTAATGAATCTACCAAATACAAGTATTCATGGAATGGTATGACTTTTGGACACGGCAGACATAATGTGGTGTATTCTCACGTCCAATTTCGTGGCGCCGCAGATGATTTTAAATAGTATCCATGCTCGATAATCGCGAATTTTCGCGATTTGGCTATCAAGCTGATCAGCGGAGCAGCAATGACAATTAAGCCAATTAGGGAAGCACACTGCGTACGCAGACATGCAAACACAAACACCGCAGCTGAATGAATCCGATTGTTTGACCAAACATTTCAATTTGTACCCCCGTACATGACACCGGGTGGTGTTGTTCACGTGCGGAAATAAATGCTCGATCACTTTCATATTGAAATCAATGGGTGAAGGGCCAAGTGAGTCATAAATCGTGATATATTCGTCATCACTGCTGACTGTCAACAAGATAAAGTGCTTTCGCCAAAGTAAAGGGTATAACAAAACAAACGAGTTTTGGGTTTGGTTAACATATTTTGGGTATAGCGAACGAAGCGACTCCCTTTTATACGATTTATTTGCCAGTATTTCTGCCGTCAAATCCGGATTGACGCAGAAAATTTGTTTTTTGGAGTTTGTCTTGGAAGCAATTAAAGCGGAATTTTCGATATATCGGTATACCATTGTGACTGTCAACCAGCCATTGGGATCGGAAGTGGTTTTTTGCCTGCTGGGTCCGGGTCTGTTACAGGTAAAATCAGACAATGGTCTTGTGGAGAGTATATCGGACCAACAAATGACTTTTGTGTCACATTTAACGGCTACAGTATTCATATCTTCGATATCTTCCGCTTGATGCCAGACTTTATTGGAAAGTCTAAGGCAACACCCTTCGAATGTTTGTGGTGGTAACAGCCCAGGAAAAGGTGCGTCTTTCAGATACGCAGGTATTGTGTCCGCGCATGCAACCAGCATGCTATTAGTCGATTCCTGTTCTCGAGATTCCTGCAACGCAACGACTGATGACACTGCATTTTTGTATTTCAGCCGAGATTTGTTGATTTCGCCATGATAATACGAAGTAATGATTTTTCCGGTTTTGTTCTTTTTGAATTTGGATTCAATGAGTTCCGTTCCAGTTCCAGTGTTTTCAGAGCCAATTTCATCATCGGGATTAACTAGACCAGATAATGGACCATTAACCATGAAGCCGGATTTCTCCATAGAACTGCTTCTGTATTACATTGACAGCAGCTGTATAAAGCTTAACAAAATGGGAAAGGTCATTGGCACGAGAATTTTCGAGTATAACTCTTTTCAAATATCCGAAATGCTGCTCGATACAACCTTGTGTTCTGTTATTTTTCGACTCGTTTTGACATTCAAGACCGCGGATCTTTGCAAATCTCGACGAGAAAGTATTAAAGAGCTCTTGTTGTTCCAATGTCGTTTGACCATCCGCTCGGCAATGGCGAGACAAATCACCCAGCATCAATTTGGAGGTCGTGGATATTTTACTCAAAATAACACTTATTACTTTGTCGCAAAATGTTTCGCTGTAGTACACGTTATAGTCAGGGAGTCCATTACTGTCCTTGTGTTTCAAGCAATCTTCTGATTTCCGGAATTGATTTGCCATATCCTCATATCGTTTCAAAAATGGGGATTTCTTTTCATGGCGTTTATCGCATGACTTGATGTCGATTAGATGAACGTCAGTTGAGTCCTCACTGTTGAATCGATCTGTTGTGATATCATCACTGCCAATGCCATCACAGCTAACATTGAACGATTTCAAGTTGTTGAAATGATATTCCACCAAATTGGATGCTCTCTGGCAGTTTGTCACAACAATAAAACTCATGACCAGCTGGTCCAAGGCCTCGAGCGTATCCGCATTGAAGAATCTCGAAATCCAAGTCATCGCTGCAACTTTTTGGGCTGGATAATATTTCAATACAAAATGTTTCGCTGCCTTCATCGAATGACTCAAGCAATTCAGCACGATGCAAAGGTCCAAATCACCAGAGCAGCTTATCTTGAAGTCATTATGGAAAAATCGTTGCGTAGGCTTATATCCAGGGTTGCCATCGACATGGGCCCAAAAATAAGGACAGTCGAAAAATTAGATTAGCATGAAAAAGCATTTTTGTACATACTCTGTATTTATACGAGCCGCGGCATGTCACATTACATACTTTTCGCCAGAAACAATCTGCTCCAGCAACTCCTTGATATTGGAAAGTGCTTCATGGATCTCACGACAGCTCAGGTCTAGGTTTACCTTTACTCAGGGCCGAAACAGCACTTCGTCAGTCCCCTTCCCCCCCCCCCCAAAAAAAAAAAACAAAGTTGGTCTTGGGCGTCCCCATAGGGATATAAAACGGCGCTTCTTCGATATACCCCCCGAGATCAAAATTTAAAAACGGAAAAATAAATTCTTTTCGTGTCTGGGATTGGTGTGGGATTCAAGTTGTGGGTGCTGCATATTACGGTTGTAAGTGGGTTAGAGCTAGGGTTTTGGTTAGAGCATCCCAATATTAGGGTTGTGGGTGGGAGATATTAGGGTTGTGGGTGCGGGATATTAGGATTGTGAGTGGGAGATATTAGGGTTAGAAAATGGCGGATGTTAGGGTTACGGCTTTCGGACGTTGGTTCGGGGATTTTGTCACATCTAACCCTAATATCCCTCGCACCCAACCCTATAGTATACGTCATTCACACAACCCTAATATCTGTCATCCCCTAACCCTAATATATTTTACCCGCAACCCTAATATTGGGATGACCTAACCCCAACCATAACCCTTACCCACTGTCAACCCCAATATTTCGTACCCAACATGAAAAAAGAATTTAATTTTCCGTTCATAAATTTTGATCTCGGGGGTATATCGAAGAAGCACCTGTAAACCAAATTTCAGGACCTCGTTGTGATTAGAGGCGTCAACGAAGATGGAAAAAGGTCGTAGGCTACACCAAGTCTAGACAAAATCATTTTTGAGCGTATGGAGCAAGAATTCCAGTAACATTGCTTGTAGTCTTAGTCCTGGCCGAAGAAAACTTATTTGCGATGTTGGAATCGGGAAATATCGCTTTGAACAATTGCGATGTGCAATCGATGGTGAGGAATGATTGCTGGTGTTTGACATTATGGAATGCCCATGTACCCTCAGCAGCAGCAGCCTAGTAGTCTGTGGTCGTTCGTGCTGATCCACTGGCTCAAATTAATCATTATGACACACTTCTTGTGTTTTGGGATATCAATGTGAGTTGAAATAGCGGTCTTTTGTACGGCCTCCAAGTTAGTGTCACAATTGCAGATATTGCAATGTGCGAAACATTGGTCCTTCAAGCTTTTTACGCCTGCTCATTCTTACTAATCAGATTTAGCCTTGTTAGTAGCTAAAACTATATGCGCAAGTGCAATATAATTTAGATAAATTTATCAATGAATTATAGCTTTACTACTTTTTAACCAATGTGTCGACTGCACTGCGCCTTTTTTCACTACGCAATAAATGCTGCCTTCCCCACAGCTTGAGCTTATTCTGCTGCAGACTAAACAGCAGAAACCTGGTACTGCTGTTTACTGCTAATATGACGTCCGCTGCGGTAGCTTGGTGCAGACAAAACTGCTAAGCTACCACTCACTGCCCTAACTATCTCACCACTTAGAAGACAAATCTTGTTGTGTGTACGTCACGAGAGTTCCTTTCATTTATGATGTCATAAGATCTCAACGCAAAAGCATAATTTGAGAATATTATGCAACACAGATACCAAAGGAAAACGATCGAAGTTCTGTAGTGGTTGAAAATAAGACAAAATAAGGACGCAAGTCGAAAATAAGGACATCTCTTAGAAATAAGGACAGTTGAGTTTTCTAAGACGTTGCCCTTCAAAATAAGGACAAATCTTAGAAATAAGGACGGTATGGCAACCCTGCTTATATCACAGGAGAAAATGGATTTTTTTTAAATTTCGAAGTCACCATGATTGACCTTGCTCATTCAATTTTTTTTTACAATCCCCAACAAAACATCTCTAAACAGCAAATTTTTTGTATCAGTAGGCGATTGATAGCAATTTAGCAATAAATATGAGTCTGCACAGTAGGATATTTCATCTCAGATGACGACTCTGTGGATAATGAGCTCTGGAGTTTTACTAGTAAGGAAGCAAAACTGCATCGTGATTTTCCGAATTAAGAAATAATACAAATTAATTTATCAACTACTTCCAGGCTTCGCGGACCCCCGGTTGAGAACCGCTGACTTGGATACAGTAAATTAGCACTAAAGAACAGCTGCGGCAGGTATTTTTGGAGCTGGGCCGGTAAGATGACCTTTTTTGTCAACCGACCACGAAGTGGGAAAACTTTACCATTTTTTAGGATTTTCCTCCGGTTTTGCAAGTCTGAAAATTTTGAAAAAGTGTCCTCTTTTCAGATTTCCAAAATATGATACCCCTACTATAACATGCGATGTGTCCAAGAATTTCACACGACACGTAAGTAGTGTATATGATCGGTCGTGACTTGGTGTTTTTTGCATGGGGCCCTTATGGGCCCGCTGGTGACCTGCCGCGAAACTCGTATTGGTGACCCCACCCTTTTACACCCCCTATCGCTCGTGACCTGCCATTGTTTCTTATGGGATCTCTGGTGACCCCACCCTTTCAGGTATAGGGCTCGCTCATGACCTGCCGTGAAAACTCGTATTGGTGACTCCACCCTTTTCGAGTCCCTATCGCTGATGACCTGCCGTCTCGTCGGTGATACCACCCTTTCAGGTATACGCTGTATCGATGACCTGCCTGATAACGTTACGGGTATAGGGATCTCTGATGAAGTGGTGTTGAATAAGTATAGTAAACAGTGACGCCATTACTTAGTATGTATATTCAAAAATATTATATATGACCGATTCGAGGTAATCCCAACGTTTACGGTGAGTGCGACAATGATATATCGTTATTCTTATGGGTTCGACGGGGATTCGTACTTTCGGGTATAGACCGCGGTGACATGGTAACGTAGCTGATATAGACGCGACATGATAACGTTACAGGTATAGGGATCGCTCACACGGTTTCACATGAAGACGCCGTAGTTTAGTCGTGACAAATGACCGATCGTGTTCTAATTCAAGTCTTTCCTCGCTAGCTATTGATTCCTACGTAACCTGAATAGTACGCCGAGATTCAGATCGGATTATTGCACCTTCCATACCGCTGTTTCGCACCTACAGAATAGTCTGCTGTTCACAGTCACAACTTCATCGCGATAGCACAATTTTCACACCTCGATCAGTAGAACAACACCGCACTAACCCAGTTGTCGAATCACATAGGTCATACATTTTACGCGAAATGAAATATTGTATTGTGGTATACAAATATGCAAACTATTCTTTCAATTCAACAAGTCTAGTTAACGAATCGATTTTCAAGCTGCCGACACAGTTTTTAACACGAGTGAGTTGATATTTCTTCCCGGGTACGAGCGAGGCTTTGTTCCATTGATCCAAAACCACCTCACCAGTATCATCCTTCAATGTAAAACTGTATAATTTCAACTCCTTTCCGGTGCCGGAATTGACCGTCTTCTCCTCTCGAGAAACACACGTAGCGGTGATCGAAACGTATTCAGCTTTATGTCCGTATACCAATTCACAGGTCAATAATGGGTATTCTTCAGTCGTATGGCTCGATTTTCCATGTAGGGTTACTGACGAAGCCCGACCCAGTAATACAGTAGGTTTTCCAGTAAATTTATCAATTTGGACCCAACCGGATTTGACCACGAGTTTTTTCGTTTGTTGAATGCTTTCTCAATGTTCCCGAATAATTCACGATTGAAACACGTGAAAGATATCTCTTCATTATTACCGTCGATGAATATACCTTTGAGATATTGACAAACGCCGCCTCTGTTGGGTGATGAAACGAATTTGACACCGACATGAAAATTTGAAATTGCTCCGACTTGCATATTGCTGACACTGTTCGATGCCATATCGTTTTGTAAAGTGAGAGTCATCAACAAGGTTTGAAACCTTACAACTCGATCAGTGATTTTTTATTCAACTGTAAAATAAGTTAATATTCTGTAAGACACAACAATTATTGCTCGGGTAATGTGACATTGAGATTACCAAATTGTATATTGAGCATACGAGATTTGAATGTTTGACTAGTGATAGACTGAAAAATATCTCGCAAGAGAATCCATGTGTTATAATGCAGGCTATCGTTATACAAACAAATTCAATACGGAATACCTATTAACCAATTGGTCCACAACCCGAGATTCGAGTGTTCGATCAGTGCTCCATAAAAATTATTTTCATGCATACCAACTCTTGCGCTGTGGTGGAGGGTGTTATGATATAAGCAAAGTTTTAATAAACACCAATATCAGCACCCTGATTGAGAAAAAACTTGATTCGTATGTATGAAAAGTGTTTGATTGGGAATTTATCTATTTCTCACGCTCTGGGTTCGGGGCCAATAATAGGGATTAAATTGGGGCGGGCGGCATCCTCAGGATTGTCTCTTTATTGTATTCGCGGACTCCTTTTACCAGAACGGACCCATCTTAGAACCTCGAAACTTACAATATCACAACTTAAGTCTACGACAAATAGTCACAAGTCAACGGAGCCGGGTAGCCTATTCCTCGACGGTGTACGAAGGGTGACGACACGCAACGGATGCCGCACGAGACAACTATTTACATCGTACCGAAGGCGTAACGATATTTATGTAGCGATAAATATTACTCAAGTAAAATAGTTTTATTGCCGCCGACTCTGACGATTAGCTTAATATCTTACAGCCAATTTCAAAATTTATCAATTAGCTTGTGTCATTGATGAAATTATTGATAGCTTGTTGTTAAAAAACACCTTCGTTATTACAAGTACCGTACCATGATTATAATAAAGTATATAAATTATTCTTATAAAGTAAAAACCAAAGCTTAAACTTTTTGGATGTTTATTTCTAATAATTTAGTCCATACATTACTGGAAAATAATATAGTTGGATAAACTTTATGATGATGTAATTGGATTAACTCGATATTCTCATAGCGCATAAACTGTACAATGGTTGACTAAACTCTGCAAACTAGCATGATTTAGTCTTATGTTATTGGCATATACGTGGATGTGTTGGTACTGGAGCAGTTTCTTGCTTGAGTATATATGCCACGTATCATCATTTTATCCGACTTATGGAAATATTGAAATCGTCCGACACCAAAACACATTGGATGTTGATTAGAATGAATAATAATTTTATTTTCTGATCATGAATTCACGATAATTCACATATGCTACAGGTGATAAGAGGATGTATCATCAATCAATACTTATGGACCATGATCAAGTTGAAATTCCTTATGTTGAGTAGTGGTCAATAGTCACATTCTTTATGACTGGTTGCAAAGAGTCCATTTGAGAGGAATCACGGAAATGCTATTTTAATCTCAGAACATTTCGCTAATCTATTATGACGTGACTGGCTAATCAACATTTCTCTGTTATAAGTTTGTAATGTTTGTCTTCATCGCCGATTAATTCTTGTCGTAAATTGTCAGTTTCCCATATTCGTTTAGCGCCAATATCTCGACATCAGTTATAATTGTCTATGGGTGAAGAGTGTATGGCTGCACTGCCGCCCTTATTTTGTAAAGACAAAGCAGTTAGCCTTGTGATGAAAGGGTGCGACCTTACACCCGATGAAATTCATGCTTTTGAATGTTTTGGTGAAATCGAGGTAGCCATTCGTTTCCACAATTTTGTGTGTCGTTTTCAGAATAATTTGCTGTATTTTGTAGGTTGATAAACTCGATCTAAGTTACAATACGGATTTGGAACCGGTAGGATTGCAAGAAATCGGACGCTTCGCGAAAAGGCATAACACGAAGGCAGTTCGACTCTCAGCTTGCGAATAAGATGATCACTGAACAGTCATTAACTTCGTTAAATAATGGTCTCGGAAATCATGAGGTGATCCATTTTAGCTAGATCTATTTTGTTTTCTTGCAAGTTAAATAAACAAGCATAGTGTACTACTAATATGAGTTCCAATCAAGGTCAGGCATAGCATTTCAATTAGCGAGCAAATTTACCATCAATAAGGCATTCGTGATCACGTCTGCTGATAAAAAGTGTCATATTGCTAATGAGCGGAAGGTTTTCTATGGCTCATTCATATTAATGGTAGTTTCGGCAGTTTCTTCAAGTCCTATCGACGTTTATCAATTTCTGTATTACACCAGTTTTACGATGAGGCGCAGAAATTGATAATATTGCTCTGTCGTCGATAAATATCATTGTTACAGCAACTGAGCTGTTTGTAGCGTCGTAAAATATTTGATCATCACACTGTGTTTAAGCTGCATTCGCTGGATTTGAGTAGAAATCCTGACATTTCCTCCTGCTACAAAACAGTAACTGAAATCCTGCATAAAACCCGCGTTGAAGAATTCAACCTGAGTAATTGCAAGATGCTTTCATTGCAAATCAGGAATTTTACCGAAGAGATGGGGAAGCGATGCGCTACAGTAAGTTATTTCCTGCTCTCTCGTGGTTCTCAATAAAGCAATGTAGTTCAGATTTCGTTTATGAAATTGATCTAAACCGCCTAATAATCAATTATTCAATGAACAGCTAAAGGTATTCGACCTCAGTGACAGCGATAGAACAAGAATCGACGAGGAATATGTGACTACCATTCAGAGCTTCGTGAAATATCATCCTGAATGTCGCCAACACAAACCGATCTTACCGCGCTTGAATGGCGTAGACAGGAACACTTTAAGGAAACAATTGCATTCGTCCGGTAAGACGATATTTCCGCGTAAACACGCATCTATACATTGGGATTTGGCCCCCTTATTCCTTCACTTCATATTACTTATCGTGTTCGCTACGTCTTGGTAAAAGTGTAGGTAATTACATAACACTACAGGTTAACCCAGGTAAATGTAACTTGGCTCACTTGCATGTATTGAAGTTTAGAATCCCCGTGAAATTAATCACTGAGCAAAGTATTCTTCGTAAATAACAACAAAATAGCAACATTTATATCTGATCCATATACACAATATTTATAGAACACGATATTTGGTCGTGGAGAACCAACGATATTTGGCATAGAAAGATGGATAATTTTGAGCTGTCATAAGTCCCTGTCGCAACTATGGTCGGAATTGGGTCGAATATGACCTGCGGCGTTTTCTAGGTAACCTAACAATTCCCTTACGCAGCTGGATAAATTTGAAGAATAGAAATGTTCCAGATAAAGACGGTTTTATGGATTAATCTTTCATGTAATCTCAGAAGAAACTGCATCCGTCCTGCAGTATTTATTGATGTAATGAAACGGCGAAGAAATATATTATTTAAAAAATATTACATGATGTATGGCAAAGGAGTATCCATGATCTTGTTATTGCCATTGCAATAGACGTCAGTCCAATTCCGACAAACATGAGCCTCTTCCAAACTTTGCTATCATCGAAAGCTGCGTTATCAAAAAATCCTACAAAACTGTCCTGAAACAAAAAAAAATGTAAGGGTTCCTAATCTTGCAGAGGAAAGTCACCGTACTTGCTAGGTAATTCAAAGCTCGGAGCGCTTGGTCTGTAAATTTCTGTGCCTTATGACAAAATGTGAATTGAAAACCGAATTGTGAAGTGCAAGCTAAGTTTCATTATCGATAGATGGTATTGGCTCTCGAGAGCAGATACACAGTACCTCAAGCTAAACGATAATTCCCAAATCCTTATCAGGGCATGCAAAATCGCTTACTCATCCTCCATTTTCCCCTATCCACTTTCGTCTTCTTCTACCGATGTAATTCCCGACTGACTGTATGATACCTTCTATATTATCACCGTGATGCTCTTCCTCGTTTTTGCGAGCAAGAATGCTACCCAGCACAAACACAGATACAATCCGACCCCAATTTTCTTGGGTATCTTTAAAAATTTCATCAGCTATCATCAGAAACATCCGCTCATCCGCAGAATATTTTTCATATTTTTCATCGACTTCAACAATAGTGTATCGGAGACGTTTAGAGATTGCGTTTACGACAGTTCGATGTCGCTCGAACATTTCATCACCAACTCGCCGTAAGGTTGCCTCCGCATTCGTATTTGCTTTAACGCTTGGTCCGTCTAGTTCGTACATGATAAAATTCCTGGCCAAGGAATATGCCCCGGATATAATATCATCCTTTTCTTCAGTGACCGATGGTGAAACTCGTAATAATTCCATGGTTTGAAGATAACAGCGAGTCAGAGCTCATTCAGATATCTAAGCTAAGCTACTTTGAAAATCAGGATCCAAGGATTTGCTAATTCATTATTATGAGACACTGGTGATGGGGTTGAAATTACGAATTAGAACATATTCTCTGGTAACCGCAAAGAAAATATTGCCTGTTTCATAATACATACCACATTAATGATATTTTTATGTTTCCCAGACCTTGCATGATAATGTTTCGGATTAATTACTATTCAAGGAAAATTCATTAAGAGATTTACGTTATTTTGAAACTAGCATCAAAGTATTTGTTTATTTATTTTTATGAAAAAACTACCAATGCGGTTGAAATTACGAATTGGAAACTAATTGCGGTCTACCGCAAATACAATATTTCCAGTTTCATAATACATACACCATTGATGATATTTTTATGTTTCTTCAACATTATCTATTTATCATAATGTTTCGGATTGATTACTATTCCGGGGAAATGGCTACCAAATTTCGTATCGGTCATATAACTATATTACTGTAATTTCAGTGCTCGCTAATTAAATTTTACAACTCGACTCGAATCATTATGACAAACATAGTCGATTCGGATTTCAGCACTCGAATTAGTGCACTAGGCGCATCGAAGAAATATCGACTCCTTGAATATCCAATTCTAAATGGTCACTATGGCCAATGTCAGAGCAAATTTCATGTATAGCAATGTGAATATTATGAATATTATTCGTTTTTCAGGGATATTCAATATCGCCATTCGGAAGGGATCAGATAACGTGTTGTTATTTAGGTTTTAGGCAAAACTGGGTCCGTAATACTTATTTTCTAATCATCTTACAATCGCTACTTCTCTTACTTGAGTAGAAGTTTACTATGTCATGATAGTTAAATGTTGATAAGTACTTTTTCAACGACCTTGATGAAAGGTAGCAGTTTATTCTAAATTGTAGGCTACTATGAATTTTCGCGATGCTGAATGGCTATTGCAAGGAAAACATGACTAAATAAATCGAAAAATATTGCAAAGTTAGGCTATGCGATATTAGAGTTCTAAAAATTACCCTCGACATGAGCCCGTATGTTGGATTTATCGAAAGTAAACGAATGTCATTTCTCACTACTATCGCCAGCGCAATGCCGAGTAACGTTTTACTCGGTCGGAAATAGCTATATACCAGGGTTGTAATGACTCGAGTCATGACTCGACTCGAGTCGGACTCGAGTCACGATTTTTTTATGACTCGACTTGACTCGAGTCATTTTCTTGAAATGGGAAAATGACTCGACTCGACTCGAGTCAATATTTGGATTGACTCGACTTGTACTCGAGTCATTACGCATGACTCGACCCAAGTCATTGACTCGGCTTATTTTATATGACTTGAAGATGAAGAAATTTGCGAATCATAATGGCTAGATCAACGCATCCGACGAATTCTGCCGACATCGCTATTTGTCACCACTGCTTTCGTTGCACTTGTCTGATATCAGATATGCCGACGTAAAAACAACAGAAAATGATACATAGTAGCAATGCATTGTACAAAATCGTCCAGTGATGAAGAGGTAATAGATCAACCGCAATTAAAGTACTCAAGACTTTTCAATTATGCAAGCAAATAATTGAATCAAAGTTCAATTAGAACCAATGAAATGACTCAGATGGTGAAGAGACTGATAAGCTCATGTGTAGACTTGAAGGCGATGATTCTTTGCATTTTTGGGCGACTAGAAAGAATGAGTATTCAATGCTCTTCAGTGTGGTTCAAAAATGCTTATCAATTCCTGCATCTAGTGCACTAGTGGAACGTGTATTCAGTAGATGTGGATTCATTCTACGGCCATGCCGCTTTAACATATTTGAGGATCTCCTTTCCACATTAGTATTTTTGAGGTGTAACTCATTGATTTGATCTGCTGTCTGTGAAAACACACAATGCCCCTCGTCCATTTGACGTTTTGTTAGGTATGTGCATTGTGCACGTGAGTAATAATGAATGGCTAATGTTGTGTGATGTTTGTACAATATGCCTGTTCTAAAATAACTTCTTTTTTATTTTACTGGCTGGTTACATGATAAAATTGTTAAGTTGCATAAAAGGAACACTGAATCTGGCTTAATTTGAAAAAAATGGAATCATTGATGTGAGAGGAGAATATTTTGGATTTGAAAATAAATGGAGTATTTTAGTGAGAAATTCTTTCATATAATATAATTACATAGTAGTAAGCCAACTATTTTTTCATATCCAAAACATTCTACTCTAATAACTTCACTTTTTCTAGTTGGAATTGAGTCAAATTTGCTATGAATCATATTTTTACACAATGTAACAATATCATAAAATAGCCGGTAAAATTCGAAAATCTCTATTTGTAATTAGTCTAAAATTTTCTTTCATAGCATTGCTTTCTACTGGTTGGAATTGAGCCAAATTTGATTTTTTAGGCATTCTAGCAATTTTAAGAAGTAGCCGGAAAATTTGAAAAAATGTTTTTGAACAGCCCCATTGTACAATTATTTCTCCAATGCTGTAACTGCGATGTAGTCTGTAAAGCAATTGGGAAAACCTTTAGTATAATCAAAAGGTATCTGTTCTGTTGTCACTGCACAATGCACATAGTTGCATGCACGCTTTTACAGCATGCTGGCCTGTTGTAAATACCTCTACATAAACATGCATTTATTGATTATCTATCAACTAGTATCTTGACGTGAATTTGTTGGTTCTCTATCAGATAGTATGTAGACGTGAATTCGTTGGTTCTCTATCAGCTATTCGCGAGCTATCGTCCATGTGTTCATAATAAAAACTGAATGCTTGTATTGGTGATGTATCAGACTGACAAGAGAGATATTTGATTTTAAGTTCTAAGATTAGTAAAGTTATCTTTAGCATCGGTAAATGAGGCCAGGACCTGTCCGTTATCTGCCTAAATAAACACGTGCCAAGACTCTGATATTGACAAAATGAGCATGTTTCGCAAACAGGGAATTCGATATCACCCAGGCAGGATAGAAAACATGAGTTGAACATGACTTCAATACTGTGACTTGGACTCGACTCGAGTCATAACACCATGACTCGGACTTGACCCTTTAAACGGTGACTTGGACTCGGACTCGAGTCTGTGATGAATTGAAAATGACTCGACTCGACTCGAGTCAAAACCACAAAAGTATGATTGACTCGTGACTCGGAACCATGTGACTTGGTTACAACCCTGCACTTCTACTTTAATTGAAAGGAATTATCGGACATCGTAGCTTCATGTCCTGTTCATATTGCATGCTGTTCATTTATTTCGAGAGGTCGCGATTGGTCACCCATTTTGTGTTACTGAAGAAGTTGCTAACGAAAGGGGCTCGATAACGATTTACTCCCGCATTTATCAAAATATACTCTGGTAGGGCTTGCCTACCAACGGAACTCACTTGAAAGATTATGATTAAAACCAGGGATGAGCAAACTACGGTTAGCGGATCGCATGCGGACAACATTTTAGTGGCTCACGATAGCATCAAGATATATTTGTAGATATGGACGAAATGTATTCAAGAAATATATAAGTAGTTAGATAAATGTGCACGACGCGCCCATTCGCGATTTATAAAGAACAAACAAAGATTATCAAGATAAAAGATAGTGAAAGAATTAGCTCATTCTCATTTTTGCAGCAATACTCGAGGGGATTTCCCTTCTGACTGTGCGGCAATTAAAAAAGGGGGATTGACTGAGAGAAAACGAACAAAGAATCTGGATTGACCTTTGTACTGGAGTCATTCTACTTGTACTTTTTCCACTCCTGATTCTACCTCGCCTGACTTCTGGACACGAGACTTGCGTATTGGGTATTTATTATATTTTCCCACGTATTTGATAGTATTTATTATATTTTCCCATGAATAGCAATGGCTCGGTTTTTAATTTCCACTCCTGATTTTACCTCGCTTGATCTCTGAACACGAGACTTGTATATTTAGTATTTTTTTAATGAGGCTTGATAATAGCCACCTGTCGTGACCTATCGGTCCGTGGCCAATCCGAGGACGAGTCTTGGAAATAATTGCCCCTCAAATCCCCCTCGGATGACTTGTCGCTCCGCGTTTGATTCAATTTCGTGTACGGGGAGGTCATAATTACCGGTCGTGACGTCAGTGTAGTTTTCTCCTGATCCGTTAGATTCTGGTGCGTGTTTTAGGTGTCCATACGTCCGGCTGTGTAAAGTGACGCTTGTGGTCTGTCTCATACTGTCGTACTTGTCCGCCTTTTGCTGTTTTGTTGACTTAAATAGTGAGGAGAAATGATCTGTTATGATTATAAATATGTGTGTCATTTCGAGTCATACCGAGAATCAGATTTGGTAGAAATTTGTATTAGGCGCCCCGACATGGATTGACTTAAATAAAGCAGGATTATGAAAATAATAAGTAATTAAACAAATAGCTGATCCTCAATTCATCAACGTGTTAACTTCCGGCATTACGTACCTAGTAATCGGTGCAAGCAACAACTGCTGTTCCATACTTATACCGCGTTCTAGCGTCTTAGGACAGACAGTCCCAACCAAACAATGTATTTATGATGGGTTCTTTTACTGCTTCACGTCTGGTCAAGCGTAATCGGGCCGGTGTCTGTAAATAACATACAATTTACCGCGGCATATTAATTTTGTATGTTGTACATGATGTACATTGCACAACTTGAATCGATCTGTTGGCGAACGAATGCTTTGCCCGTCTGTAACATACACATATCGATCACGAGCTCACCACGCAGTTGTCGTTCGAGGGCGACTCATTTCGCTGCAGACAATCACTTGTGTCCGCGTGCCCCGTAAAAAAATCCTCAACACCTCCACACATATTTACAATATCATACTACGGGTATATTGCTTCGGCAGCCACGCACTATCGCTCGAAGTCGACAAATTTCGCTGCAGACAATCAGTTGTGTTCGCGTATGTGTCGTAAATATATCCTCAACACATTTTATGCCAACACCTGGTGTAGGAAATGGGGATTCGTCCTCTCAAAAACGAAGTCTGTGGCAATGCTCTTCACCAGGAAAAGAAAGATTCCCGATGTGTACTTGCACATTGACGGAAATCGAATCACCCTCGTTGACAACTTCAAGTATCTTGGTATTACTTTTGATAAGTTGTTGACATATAAAACACACATTGACAACGTCGCGAAAAAATGCTCCAGAAGAATGGGATTACTTCGTGTCGTCACAAACACCGCATGGGGTGCTAATAAACACGCACTCCTACAGTTATACAGATCTCTTATCAGATCCGTCATCGACTATGGTATGCCAGCATACTTTTTCACATCGAAGTATAACACTCACAAATTAGGGCTCATACAGAACCAAGCTTTACGTTTGTGTTGCGGAGCAATGCGGAGTACACCCATATGTGCTTTGCAAGCCGCATGTAACGAGCCGCCTCTCCACATTCGACACAAATATTTGTGTATGAATTATCGGTGCCATTTGCTTGGTCAGGAATACAACCAACACCCATCAACTGAACTACTAACTGATACATGGCATGAAATTTACTCCTTGATAAGACCAAACTTCAAGACGTTCAATACCCTGTCAAAATCCCCTATTCTGGAACGGTTGGTGGTGGAAAAAGAACGAATTCAGTGCGTGGCACCCTGGACAGTTCCACCCCCCACGGTCGACAGATCATTACTTGGGCTTATACGAAAGGGGGACTCGCCGATCTCAGTGAACTCGTGTTTCAGAGATTACCTTTTCGAGTGCCACGACCAAGCCGTCGAGATCTACACAGACGGTTCTAAGACGGATACAGCAACGGCTTTCGCGATTTACATACCATCTCAGTCAGTCCGACTTAGCCAGATCTGCCCGAGTTTATTTTCCGTTTTCCAAGTGGAGATGCTAGCTATCGCTAATGCCCTATCGTGGATAATCAATCATGGCAGACGAACCGATAAATATGTTATTCTGACAGATTGTCTTAGTGTTCTGAACACGATCGCCACCCCGAACCGCACACCGAGCAGAACTTTCAATAAGATTTTTCCTCTCTTCCTGCAGATGGCAGGGATGGGGATGGACGTTGCCTTCTCCTGGGTTCCAGGACATAGTGGCATTCCCGGGAATGAGGTTGCAGATGAACTTGCACGTTCCACCGCCTCTTTCGCATTTGACAGTCAGGGAATACCTCAAATTACCTATAGAGATGTCAAGAACGAAGTACGCAAATACGTCCGGACTGAGTGGCAGACCGAGTACCGCTCAACAGAGACGGGAAACCACTACAAACGTTTCCACCAAACGGTACAAACAACGTTTCCGTCGATGCACAGATCGCGTTTGTATGAAACGATAATATTCCGTCTCCGGTCCGGCCATTGTCGCCTAAAAGGGCATTTATTTAAAATAGGCTGCATCGACACGCCCTTGTGTGACTTATGCCTCGTACCGGAGAATGTGGATCACTTCCTCCTCGTATGCCCAAAATACGATTGGCACCGAGCATACTTGATTCATTCCTGCTTGAACTTGAAAGTTGAGTTCACTACATATAACCTTCTCGTACGACCAGAACTTCTCTCGCCTCTCGTCGAGTTCGTCCTGGCCAGCAATGTTTTGATTTGACAAATTTTCTTCAAGGTACACGATTTGCGACAGGTAATACGACAATTCTGTCGTGGCGCACCAGACCGATAAGGTGACAAGCGCCACAATGTCCCTTTTTCAAAATTAATAATAATAATAATAATGCCAACACCTCCAAGCATATTTGCGGCATCATATATCCTCAGCACATGTTATGCCAACACCCCCAAGCATATTTGCGGCATCATACTACGGATATATGGATTCGGGGGGAGTGTTACCGTCAGAGAATTGCTGTGTCACGCCTTTGAGCCTTGCATTTTCCTCTCGGTAACTGCGAGTACGATGTCAGATTCAATTGTACAGTGACGAATCTGGGATAGCTCGCTTTAGCGGGGTGGACCGACGTTATTTTGTTGAAACACGCTCGGTTGCGGTGGTGCAATAATGGGGGATAAATTGTGTCAGATCATACGAGATGCGATCTAGCCTACTTTCGGTGAGGTGTAAAGATGAGCGAGAGATTTCGAATTCTGACTCCACCCCGACTCGGGTTGCCAAATCAAAGTCCAGAAAATGTGGCTAGCACGTAAAGTCCTGTTATTTTCACATGTTGTGAGGACAAAATATAGTATAAATCCGACTTTCAAGGCCATTTGGTCGCATCCAATCTGGCTTCGCTGAAAACTGATGAAATCTGCGCCGGGTCCGGAGATGTTTCGTGACCTCCCCCCGTCCAGACAAGATTGTTCTGCTGTAATATAGGTGTCGTTGTATAATAATTTACGTACAAGGAGACTTGGTATCGCTCCTTTGGCGGGATTCTGTTTGATTCGTCTATACAGGTGTTATTAGGGCGATCAGATTTGGTACCTCAAGGAGTATATTGGTAAAAATCGTGTCACGATGACAATAGCTTTACCGGTCAACATGCGGTCAACGGTCAACGACGCGGTGTGATGTACGTAAATCAGCTGTGATCAATCGAGCGTGACACAATCGCTGTCAGTCATCAATCTGCGACTTGACAAAACTCGCGTTTTCTGGTTGACAGCAACGCGATATATTTGATGTCCCCGTCGACCCTCCTATTTTAATAGGGTTACCATGCGGCCTCATTTAGGGGAGCATATGTCCTTCATTTCCCAGTCACCCTTTCGCCAAAATGTACTCTCTTTCTGTCAATTTGCTCTCCTTGTTAGCTTAACATATCCAAAAAAAAACACCACGAGTAACGCAAAATGTGGGCCTAGATTACAAAAGTCGGGTATGTAGCCAAATCGGAAAAATGACGCTATGATGGTATTGTGCTGTCTATTACATGGATATACGTGCGGACCTGTGTAAACATGTGAATAGTAAAAGCGACTTAATCTACCGTTACATGTAAAAAGATCGAGCGCAGTCGACCATGCCGGGGTATACCTACCTTAGTACAGCCAAATGATCCAACGTCGTACCGAGAATGGCCGGGGTGGTGGTATATCATTCTCACGAGATGTACTTTGGAATGCGTGTGAAATCGACATCGCCCGTTACCCGACTGAAGCAAGTCGCCGCTGTAGTCCCTCTCTCTGTGTATGCACAACGTGCTGAGAGCTGCAGATCCAGACGAAACTACGCATTCTGGCGAGGTTATCGAGATAGCCGGAGCGATTTACAACACATGCTACATTTACTTCAAAACGGAAAGACAAAATATAGCTTTGGAGTACTCAAGTAGTTTTTAAGAAATGTCGGTATCGTGAAATCGCCTTCTATCCTAATTATAAAAGAGTAGGTGCCCATAAAACTGTCGAGCGCAAGCACGTTGGTAACTGTGATAGTAGACAAAACTGACTCGAGTACCTCAGAAATAGTGCCTGTATTTCGTTGCTGGCCACGCGCCTGCTTATTCACACCGACTGACTCGCGTAGTAAGCCACTGCGCCCCGTCATCTTCTTATTGCTCAAATAATATTACAATGAATATACACGAAATTGATTCTAATTTGTTGGTATTGTTATCAGCACAAAAGACACAGTTACATCAAATAATTTTACAATTCACGAAATCCATTCTCATTTGTCGGTAGTTTTATCAGCACAAAAGACACAGTTACACAAGTCTCGTAAATAGGTGTCGATACACTACAATCGTTTTATCGCCACTATTCAACTCATAGCCCGATCACACGACTGACGTTTCCGCAGATCAATTTTTGACGTTTGATCAACTCTTGCCTGGTTATGGGGTTTCTAATCACAGGGCGATTGAGATTCGGGTGTGTCTTTTCGATACGTTGCGCAAACTCGATACCTTTCGTTCGGAGTACGTATTCACACTGCGGAAACCATTTTGCATGTTCTGTCCAAACCTCGTCTTCACGGTCCCAACGAAGCCCGCCGTCACAGTAAAAACATTTGGTTCTGTCCGAATCAATGTAGTAAAACCCCGCTTTTGCTAACTGTTCAACACTAGCTCTAATTTTATTCGGTTCCCAGCCCTTGTCGAACGTTGCGATTCTTTTTGACAACGACGACATGAGAGGATTCACGGGGTTAAGACAAGGAAATAGTTGCTCAAGACATCGCTTTTCGTCCTCGGAGGGTTCCCGTGGTTCTTGCAGATGTAAAGTGAGACGTCGTATTTTGTCGCCGAGCAACTTATCCAAATTGTCTCGTTCGTGCTCGGTTAGCGCCACATTCCCCGAATCGTCGCCACGTGCGAAACAACAACCCGGGTGATACGTCAAGTGTATTTCAGATACATCGTCTGTAGGCCTCCAATTGCGGAGAACGCCGGAGCAGTTGAAGCACTGCGTTCTGTCCAGGTCACCGAGGTAGAATAAACCTTGTTTTGCCAACTCGCCGACCGCCCGCGGTATGGGATAGCTGGGCCATTTCTCAAAGGTTTCGCGACGCTTCGACTCCTTTCGCAAGTCGAGATTCCTAACCCGATACTCGTGCTCTTGATCAACGATATTCGCAAAGTTGATGTTGGCGTTTCCAACGGCTTTACACTGTCTCAATAAACTTTTGAAATTCGATTTCACAATAGGTATGTTCAACGCGTCTCGTACACAATTCGCGTCATGACGCCGTGCACTCGACCCGGTCCATCTTTCGAGGTATACACTGCATCCAAAGCATTTGATTTTGTCTTCAAATCCTAGCCAGTAGTATCCTTCAGATGCTAAATCGGTGCGTGTCGCGTATGATACTTTAGAGAATTTGGCGAACGTGGCGAGTCTGTACAATTCACTGCGGTGTGAACCGGAAGCGATATACACGCGTTTCTGTCCGGGTGGATCAGAGTATCTCTCCATTGACCTAATGCCAAGCTCTTTCATAAACATGAAGTACCAAGACAGAGCTTTTGTGTCTATGCGTGCCCCATAGGTCAACCGAGTCGGCTCACACTTATATTCCTAGTTTATCCTTGAGAGCTGTATTACTGGTTAGTTGTACTTTTATGGCTGATTGACAACCGTTAGCTGTCGCTATTGCACCATTTACGTATGTGTAGGAGCAGGCAACTTCTGCAGTCCGCGGGGCGTGTGTAGCATAGTACCTCGGGCGGTGCGAATTGCTGAATCGATACATTATTCGACCACCGACCAACACATACGAGGAATAAATCGTATTCAATATATTTTGGCAACAGCAATATCACTACAAAGCCGTATCTCCCCGATAATAACGAGGACAATGTGGATTTTATAACAGTATTTTTATACAGGCACCGCCATGCCTGCTTCTCTCTAATCAATTAACGCGCGGTACAATACTTAAATAAGGTTTCATAGTGGTCTATAAGCCCGATACCCTAAATTGACAGAGATATCAATTCATTAAGTTGTTTTCTAACGACGCTACAGACAAGTACCAGTAAAGACAAACCAAATTGTCACGCTATTGCGTCAATTCACCGACGACTCAGTATGAGAAATTCACTCTGTTTTACAACGGAACTCTGTTTTACAACGGGCTCTCATCGCTTGTCGTACGAGTACTTGTAATTTCGGTGTGACGTGCGCAAATCAGCTGTGATCATTCGAGTGTGACACGATCGCCCATCAGCTATTTGAGAAAACTCGTATATTCAGTAAGGTTGACGGCAATGCGTTATATTTGATGACCCTGTTGATACTAATGGGGGGTTGCCGTACGTCCTCCTTCCCCAGGAAAATGTCCTCGCACAAATGTACTCCTTTTTGTGAATTTATCTCCCGATTCAGCTTAAAATACCCAAACAGACCATGAATAACGCGAAATGATGACCTACGAGAGACAGGTTTCGCCTGAAGCGGTTGAGGAGTAAGTTAAAAACGACTTGGGTATATAGCACGAGTACTCGAATCAGTAGCGTGACACCATTACTCACCCAAGCCCACACAAACCGAAGAAATGATATACTGATGTGGAAATAACCCACAATATTTTCCGCCGATACGTGTTAGTACAACTCTACAGTCGAGTCCATCTAGCTGCGGCTTGCAATTTGAAAGAGTTTGAAAAAGCAGGGTGGTACCAAAACGTGATATTGTTTCAGTGTGGACAGGCGCCAACATGCTATTTTGTTATTCTCTCCCCGTGGCATGAAAGCAGGCGTTGGGGTGTCCCCGCAAGTCCACTGCGAGCGTAAGTCAATCTCACTGTTTGGACTGCTAATGCCGTCGCAATAATGATCACTCGCTCATGCTTAGAAAGCAGAAATTGACGCCTCGATTATTTTTACGACCTCGTGGCTTTAGTAGGCTTACTAAAGCGGAAAAGACACCGTCACATGGGACATTAAATGAGTTGATACTTGTTCTCTAGTTAGCGTTGATATTCGTTGGTACATGTGTTCATGCTTTTAAAATTTATGCTGGTTTTTGGGGTGCTCACCAATACAGTGTTGAACGTGATCTATAAGGACCCCGCTGCGTGCTATACGTCTAAATAAATATGTTTACTCGAGTTTACACCCTGCGTGGAGCAGTGAAGCGGGTGCAAAATCGCTATATGCTCACCCACTATCATGGTCGTTTCTAATACTCGGCTAGGACGAGTCGTGTCTATTGTAATACCGTCTCTTTTATCTCCGTAATACCCACTAAATGATTATAATACCAAGAAGCCTCGGACAAACAACACAGAATTACACAGACGCGAAAAAAAACATTTATTGACACACTCATATCGAAATACGATCGGCTCACACAAAGTGAGTAGTCTCGTGTCTGTGAAGATTTGCTTGTGAACCAAAAGCTTTACCGCAAACACCGCATGGATGTTTTCTCAGTCCCACGTGAGCCTGGAGGTGAGTTTGTAACCCGCATTGATCAGGAAACAGTCTCCCACACACCTATCACGACGTCATTTTAGATTTTTATTTAATTGGCAATATATAAGTGTCACATATATCTTTTCAGGTTGCAAAGTAAGAATTTCCTCTTGGATTGCTCCGAAAGCCCGAAACTATTCATCAAACTTCACTATCCCATCAATTGCAAGCGCTACCATGCAGCGGAAAATTCACAATTTCGCCACATTTCCACATCATGATGACAAAACCTGACCCTTAGACGATTTGTGACTGATATTTGTGAGGCAGTCTGAAACACAACGACTCATATAGCGCAGATGGACAAATCCTAATCGAGTACATCGGATAGAGTTGCATCCTTGAAATCGTTATTTCCTAGGGATGGTGTGAACCTCTGAAAGGTTCGGGTTCGTGTGAACGCGAACCTTTTTGAAAGGTTCTGTGTGAATGTGAATGCGGTGTTTGCGGTAAAGCTTTTGGTTCACAAGCAAATCTTCACAGACACGAGACTACTCACTTTGTGTGAGCCGATCGTATTTCGATATGAGTGTGTCAATAAATGTTTTTTTTTCGCGTCTGTGTAATTCTGTGTTGTTTGTCCGAGGCTTCTTGGTATTATAATCATTTAGTGGGTATTACGGAGATAAAAGAGACGGTATTACAATAGACACGACTCGTCCTAGTCGAGTATTAGAAACGACCATGAAAGTGGGTGAGCATATAGCGATTTTGCACCCGCTTCACTGCTCCACGCAGGGTGTAAACTCGAGTAAACATATTTATTTAGACCAGGGGTTCTCAAAGGGTGGGCCATGGCCCACTGGTGGGCCACAGAGCATTTTGAGGTGGGCCACAGAGCTATTTAGAAAATTTCAGAATTAATGTAAGTTTAGTTATATTTCTTACGTTATTCACTTAAAAATATAGATACGTAATCGAATTATACGTAGGCTACATAAAGCTTTTCATCCGACTCTGATTAGGCGTAGTGGCACGTATGAAGTCAGCATGTACAAATCGAAAACGTTAGGGAGAAACGGTGGCTTTTTCTACTGGCTATGACAAACTACGGCTAACAGTAACTAAAATAATTTCAAGCGTATAATAACTGGAAGATGATGCTGAAGTAACCAAGTATTCCGGCACGGTCATTTGTCGTATGCCGTTGAAAAGGGTGTGCAATGGACTCGCATTGAAGTGCAATTGATGTACAGATTTACTGTACTTCGGCAGGCCGTATTATTGCAAGCTAAAATGAGTCATAATAGCAAATTATTTGCAACTTCTGCCGGATGTATACTGCACCAACGCAACGAATCTTAATGGATTGAGAATTTATCGGAGCGCAAAAATCTTTGAAGTCGGTTTAAAATGTCCGGCCTGGAAATCATTGTATACATAATGGAAGAGTCACAGGAATTGATTGTATCATTGGATTGAATATTCTGACATCGCAACTTCACTTGTTTTGGCACAAGACATACAAAGTACATCATGCATATTGAAAAATCATTCTCCGATTCTCTGTGGTACCATATTCACCAATGAATTGTCCGATGCAGGCCCATAATGATTATAGTATTCCCCACAATAGTAGCCTATCACTTAAGTCCCAATCACACAGTGCGGGGAAGTGATCATTGTGTTTCGCGACGTGAATGGAGCAGCGGACGAAAATAATCTACTTAGGAGTTTTAGCTTATGATATACTATAGGGCTGTAACTGCCGCACCCTCACCCCCAATTGGGGGAGCTCGAAGGAGCCCAAGATTATTTCGTTGGTCGTTTGTTGGAGGATGTTTACTCTAGTTGAAATTTATTTCGCGCTTGGCGCGATTTCATATCCCGGGAGATCGAGTTCTAAATATCATCAGTTAGAGAAAAATGCGCCTATTTTAGAGAAATAGGCATATCGGCGCTGTCCATGACGACGCATTAAACAGGTGGGCCACAGCACATTTTTGAACCGGAAAATGGGCCATGGCCAAGAAAGGGCTGAGAACCCCTGATTTAGACGTATAGCACGCAGCGGGGTCCTTATAGATCACGTTCAACACTGTATTGGTGAGCACCCCAAAAACCAGCATAAATTTTAAAAGCATGAACACATGTACCAACGAATATCAACGCTAACTAGAGAACAAGTATCAACTCATTTAATGTCCCATGTGACGGTGTCTTTTCCGCTTTAGTAAGCCTACTAAAGCCACGAGGTCGTAAAAATAATCGAGGCGTCAATTTCTGCTTTCTAAGCATGAGCGAGTGATCATTATTGCGACGGCATTAGCAGTCCAAACAGTGAGATTGACTTACGCTCGCAGTGGACTTGCGGGGACACCCCAACGCCTGCTTTCATGCCACGGGGAGAGAATAACAAAATAGCATGTTGGCGCCTGTCCACACTGAAACAATATCACGTTTTGGTACCACCCTGCTTTTTCAAACTCTTTCAAATTGCAAGCCGCAGCTAGATGGACTCGACTGTAGAGTTGTACTAACACGTATCGGCGGAAAATATTGTGGGTTATTTCCACATCAGTATATCATTTCTTCGGTTTGTGTGGGCTTGGGTGAGTAATGGTGTCACGCTACTGATTCGAGTACTCGTGCTATATACCCAAGTCGTTTTTAACTTACTCCTCAACCGCTTCAGGTGAAACCTGTCTCTCGTAGGTCATCATTTCGCGTTATTCATGGTCTGTTTGGGTATTTTAAGCTGAATCGGGAGATAAATTCACAAAAAGGAGTACATTTGTGCGAGGACATTTTCCTGGGGAAGGAGGACGTACGGCAACCCCCCATTAGTACCAACAGGGTCATCAAATATAACGCATTGCCGTCAACCTTACTGAATATACGAGTTTTCTCAAATAGCTGATGGGCGATCGTGTCACACTCGAATGATCACAGCTGATTTGCGCACGTCACACCGAAATTACAAGTACTCGTACGACAAGCGATGAGAGCCCGTTGTAAAACAGAGTTCCGTTGTAAAACAGAGTGAATTTCTCATACTGAGTCGTCGGTGAATTGACGCAATAGCGTGACAATTTGGTTTGTCTTTACTGGTACTTGTCTGTAGCGTCGTTAGAAAACAACTTAATGAATTGATATCTCTGTCAATTTAGGGTATCGGGCTTATAGACCACTATGAAACCTTATTTAAGTATTGTACCGCGCGTTAATTGATTAGAGAGAAGCAGGCATGGCGGTGCCTGTATAAAAATACTGTTATAAAATCCACATTGTCCTCGTTATTATCGGGGAGATACGGCTTTGTAGTGATATTGCTGTTGCCAAAATATATTGAATACGATTTATTCCTCGTATGTGTTGGTCGGTGGTCGAATAATGTATCGATTCAGCAATTCGCACCGCCCGAGGTACTATGCTACACACGCCCCGCGGACTGCAGAAGTTGCCTGCTCCTACACATACGTAAATGGTGCAATAGCGACAGCTAACGGTTGTCAATCAGCCATAAAAGTACAACTAACCAGTAATACAGCTCTCAAGGATAAACTAGGAATATAAGTGTGAGCCGACTCGGTTGACCTATGGGGCACGCATAGACACAAAAGCTCTGTCTTGGTACTTCATGTTTATGAAAGAGCTTGGCATTAGGTCAATGGAGAGATACTCTGATCCACCCGGACAGAAACGCGTGTATATCGCTTCCGGTTCACACCGCAGTGAATTGTACAGACTCGCCACGTTCGCCAAATTCTCTAAAGTATCATACGCGACACGCACCGATTTAGCATCTGAAGGATACTACTGGCTAGGATTTGAAGACAAAATCAAATGCTTTGGATGCAGTGTATACCTCGAAAGATGGACCGGGTCGAGTGCACGGCGTCATGACGCGAATTGTGTACGAGACGCGTTGAACATGGGCAATTCCATACACAGACAAACGATGTTCACATCACCACCTCTTCAAATCTCCTGAAATTTGGTACACGCAGAGATGAGCTTATTCCTAACAGGATGAACTTTATTTTATGAAAATTGGACTTTGGGGTCAAAAGTTACGTCACTTTGAAAATTGACAATTTTCTGCTCATTTCGGATCTGCACATCTCAGGTTTTATCAGTGAAATATTCAAGAAGGTGTAGCTAGATGTTGAACGAGAGTTGAGATACGGCACTTGGATTTATCTGAAGCTTGTCTGATCGTCTATATTTCCAAGTGAAATTTAATACCCTGGAGGTTAGGGTCAAAGGTTAAATTGAGGGGGAAATCTAAATGCAGTCAGGCGTTACACGATTTAGACAGCGGATTGCTCCAAAACATATTAAAATATTTTGGAAAAAACGATCTTAAATGAAAGTTTGCTTCAAAGAGAATTCGTTCATAGCTGTTTGATTTTGGTTTTGAAACTGTGAAGTGATGAAATTGCAGTTTTAAGAGCACACTTCATTTGTACATGGAAATGCAGTACTAGTAGGGCGTGTTCGGACATCGAGTCTGGGGTGTGTGCGGGTAACATGTCTGGGGTGTGTTGGGACTGTGTTGCCATTAGGACATTTAATCTGGGGTGAGTTCGGACTGTTTTGCCCCTCGGACATCGTGTCTGGGGTATGTTCGGGACATCATGTCTTGGGTGCGTTCGGACAGTTTTGCAACTCGGACATCGTGCCTAGGGTGTGTTCGGAATGTGTTGCCATTTGGAAATCGTGTCTAGGGCGTGTTCGAACATCATGTCTGCGGTGTTAGGACTGTGTTGCCACTGAGACATCGCGTCTGGAGGGAGTTGTTCGGACATCATGCCTGGGGTGTGTTCGGACTGTGTTTTCACTCGGACATCGTGTCTGGAATATGTTCGTGCTGCGCCAGGCATGCCTCAGACCTGACATTTGCGCACTATTTTTATCCTGACATGTTTCGGAGCTGATAACTGCGCACCAAATACTCCCAGGCATGGTCCGGACCTGATATCTGCGCGCTGAATGGACACAGACATGCTTCAGACGTGATACCCGCGTCCTAAATGACGCGTGACCTATATATGACCTCTATGTTTGCGGTTTTTGGTGATAGATATCTGCGATAGCTGAGTATATCCACTGTAGCGATAGCTGAGTATATCCACAATTCCACATCCACAGTATTGTTATCTGTGATGGCTGAGCATATCCACAGTAGTGATAGCTGTGGATATACTCAGCTATCACTACTGTGGATATACCCAGCTATCGCAGATATAAGCAAAAACCGCAGACATATATAGTAGGGATGGTGTGAACCTCTGAAAGGTTCAGGTTCGTGTGAACGCGAACCTTTTTGAAAGGTTCTGTGTGAACGCGAACGTGAACCTCATGACGTCACGTGACGTCATATTGCTACTTCCAACCCTACATTTCAGTAGTGAAGTGATAGCCTGTATTAACGTACAGATTGAGCACGATGCCTAGCGACAACTCGGGCAACATTATGCCACGATGCTGAAGTGTAACATTGACGTTTTAAACGTCTCCAAATGTATCAACTGGGGTAATATTATCAGTATCCCATGAAATCAATATCTTCTGTCGCTTTGCCAACAATTTCGACGACTACTTGCAAGGAATATAAGCTTACGTCTTAACGGTCTATAGCCCAGACCAGACAATGTACTGCTACGTTGATATTGAGCAGAGTGTAAAACGGGGCTCTATATCTGGTACCGATATTACCCCATTAACAAGTTTTACAGCAGTAGCCAACAACCCAATAGCACGGATTTGGTTTTTATGATACAATAAACATAGGAAGTCAAGATTGACCCCGTCCTCCTGCTAGATTTTTTACATCGGACTTAACGATATCAATTTGGTTGATTGGTAGAATAAGCAATTGAGCATTATTCGCTGATTACCTACATATGTAATGTATTTCGCTCTTGATGTTGTGCGATTGCGGGTGCATGCTCGTTTGGTGTTGATTTTTTTACGCTGCCAGCGCCATGCATATAGTGGCCCGCAGTTGAAATGTCATAAATTTCAACCAAAGATGTTATAATGAAGCGAAAATTGTAATATATGAAAAAGGTTCACAGTGTAGAACCTACCAAGGTTCGTTTGTGAACGTGAACCTCTAAATTTCAGAGGTTCGCACACAGAACGCGAACGTGAACCTCACGTTCACACCATCCCTAATATATAGGCAGGTTTGCCATCGACATGGACCCAAAAATAAGGACAGTCGAAAAATTAGATTGGCATTTAAAAGCGTTTTCGTGCATAGTGTATTTATACGAGGCGTGGCATATCATTTTTCATACTTTCGCCAGAAACAATCTGCTCCAGCAACTCCTTGTTATCAGAAAGTGCTTCATTGATCTCACGACCGCTCATGTCTAGGTTTACCTTTACTCAGAGCCAAACAGCACTTCATCACCCCCCCCCCAAAAAAAAAAAAACATTACGATGGTCTTGGGTCCTCATAAGGTGATAAACTAAACTTATTCACCTCGCTGTGATTGGAGGCGTCAACGAATATGGGAAAAGGCTGTACACAAAGTTCAGACAAAATCATTTTTGAGTGTATGGAGCAAGACCTCCAATAACAAAGCTTGTAGTCTTGGTCCTGGCCGAAGCAAACTCCTTGCGATTTTATAATCGGGGAATATTGCGTGTGCAATCGTTGGGGAGGGAAGATTGCTGGTTTTTGTCAGCATGGAATGCCCCAGGTATCCTCAGCAGCAGCTTACACACTTCTTGTATTTTGGGGTATCAATATAAGTTGAAATAGGGGTCTTTTTCATATCGCTCCTAGGTCAATGTCGCAATTGCAGATATTGCAACACAGATACCAGAGGAAAATGATCGAAGTTCTGAAGTTGTTGAAAATAAGATAAAATAAGGACACAAGTCGAAAACCAGGAGATTTCTTAGAAATAAGGACAGTTGAGTTTTCTAAGACGTGGCTCTTCAAAATAAGGACAAATCTTAGAAATAAGGATGGTATGGCAACCCTACATATAGGTCATGCGTCGTTTAGGACGCAGGTATCACGTCTGACGCATGTCTGTCGTCCATTAAGCGCGCAGATATCCGGTCCGGGCCATGCCTGGAGGTATTTAGTGCGCAGATATCAGCACCGAAGCATATGTCCGGATAAAAATAGTGCGCAGATATCAGGTCTGAGGCATGTCCGGCGCAGCACGAACATATCCCAGACACGAAGTCCGAATGGCAACACAATCCGAACACATCCCAGGCATGATGTCTGAACATCCCCCAGACACGATGTCCGAGTCACAATACAATCCGAACACCCCCAGACACGATGTCCGAGTGGCAGCACAGTCCTAACACCACAGACATGATGTCCGAACACGCCCTAGACACGATGTCCGAATGGCAACACATTACGAACACAGCCTAGACACGATATCCTAGTTTCAAAACTGTCCAAATCCACCCCAAACATGATGTCCCAAAGACACCCCAGACACGATGTCCGAGGGGCAAAACAGTCTGAACTCATCCCAGATACGATGTCCGAATGGCAACACTGTCCGAACACACCCCATACATGTTGCTCGCACACACCCCAGACTCGATGTCCGAACACGTCCTACTAGTACTGCATTTCCATGTACAAATGAAGTGTGCTATTAAAACTGCAATTTCATCCCTTCACAGTTTCAAAACCAAAATCAAACAGCTATGAACGAATTCTCCTTGAAGCAAACTTTCATTTAAGATCGTTTTTTCCAAAATATTTTAATATGTTCTGGAGCAATCCGCTGTCTAAATCGTGTAACGCCTGACTGCATTTAGATTTCCCCCCTCAATTTAACCTTTGACCCTAACCTCCAGGGTATTAAATTTCACTTGGAAATATATACGATCAGACAAGTTTAAGATAAATCCAAGTGCCGTATCTCAACTCTCGTTCAACATCTAGCTACACCTTCTTGAATATTTCACTGATAAAACCTGAGATGTGCAGATCCGAAATGAGCAGAAAATTGTCAATTTTCAAAGTGACGTAACTTTTGACCCCTAAGTCCAATTTTCATAAAATAAAGTTCATCCTGTTTGGAATAAGCTCATCACTGCGTGTACCAAATTTCAGGAGATTTGAAGAGGTAGTGATGTGAACATCGTTTGTCTGTGTATGGAATTGCCCACATACCTATTGTGAAATCGAATTTCAAAAGTTTATTGAGACAGTGTAAAGCCGTTGGAAACGCCAACATCAACTTTGCGAATATCGTTGATCAAGAGCACGAGTATCGGGTTAGGAATCTCGACTTGCGAAAGGAGTCGAAGCGTCGCGAAACCTTTGAGAAATGGCCCAGCTATCCCATACCGCGGGCGGTCGGCGAGTTGGCAAAACAAGGTTTATTCTACCTCGGTGACCTGGACAGAACGCAGTGCTTCAACTGCTCCGGCGTTCTCCGCAATTGGAGGCCTACAGACGATGTATCTGAAATACACTTGACGTATCACCCGGGTTGTTGTTTCGCACGTGGCGACGATTCGGGGAATGTGGCGCTAACCGAGCACGAACGAGACAATTTGGATAAGTTGCTCGGCGACAAAATACGACGTCTCACTTTACATCTGCAAGAACCACGGGAACCCTCCGAGGACGAAAAGCGATGTCTTGAGCAACTATTTCCTTGTCTTAACCCCGTGAATCCTCTCATGTCGTCGTTGTCAAAAAGAATCGCAACGTTCGACAAGGGCTGGGAACCGAATAAAATTAGAGCTAGTGTTGAACAGTTAGCAAAAGCGGGGTTTTACTACATTGATTCGGACAGAACCAAATGTTTTTACTGTGACGGCGGGCTTCGTTGGGACCGTGAAGACGAGGTTTGGACAGAACATGCAAAATGGTTTCCGCAGTGTGAATACGTACTCCGAACGAAAGGTATCGAGTTTGCGCAACGTATCGAAAAGACACACCCGAATCTCAATCGCCCTGTGATTAGAAACCCCATAACCAGGCAAGAGTTGATCAAACGTCAAAAATTGATCTGCGGAAACGTCAGTCGTGTGATCGGGCTATGAGTTGAATAGTGGCGATAAAACGATTGTAGTGTATCGACACCTATTTACGAGACTTGTGTAACTGTGTCTTTTGTGCTGATAAAACTACCGACAAATGAGAATGGATTTCGTGAATTGTAAAATTATTTGATGTAACTGTGTCTTTTGTGCTGATAACAATACCAACAAATTAGAATCAATTTCGTGTATATTCATTGTAATATTATTTGAGCAATAAGAAGATGACGGGGCGCAGTGGCTTACTACGCGAGTCAGTCGGTGTGAATAAGCAGGCGCGTGGCCAGCAACGAAATACAGGCACTATTTCTGAGGTACTCGAGTCAGTTTTGTCTACTATCACAGTTACCAACGTGCTTGCGCTCGACAGTTTTATGGGCACCTACTCTTTTATAATTAGGATAGAAGGCGATTTCACGATACCGACATTTCTTAAAAACTACTTGAGTACTCCAAAGCTATATTTTGTCTTTCCGTTTTGAAGTAAATGTAGCATGTGTTGTAAATCGCTCCGGCTATCTCGATAACCTCGCCAGAATGCGTAGTTTCGTCTGGATCTGCAGCTCTCAGCACGTTGTGCATACACAGAGAGAGGGACTACAGCGGCGACTTGCTTCAGTCGGGTAACGGGCGATGTCGATTTCACACGCATTCCAAAGTACATCTCGTGAGAATGATATACCACCACCCCGGCCATTCTCGGTACGACGTTGGATCATTTGGCTGTACTAAGGTAGGTATACCCCGGCATGGTCGACTGCGCTCGATCTTTTTACATGTAACGGTAGATTAAGTCGCTTTTACTATTCACATGTTTACACAGGCCCGCACGTATATCCATGTAATAGACAGCACAATACCATCATAGCGTCATTTTTCCGATTTGGCTACATACCCGACTTTTGTAATCTAGGCCCACATTTTGCGTTACTCGTGGTGTTTTTTTTTTGGATATGTTAAGCTAACAAGGAGAGCAAATTGACAGAAAGAGAGTACATTTTGGCGAAAGGGTGACTGGGAAATGAAGGACATATGCTCCCCTAAATGAGGCCGCATGGTAACCCTATTAAAATAGGAGGGTCGACGGGGACATCAAATATATCGCGTTGCTGTCAACCAGAAAACGCGAGTTTTGTCAAGTCGCAGATTGATGACTGACAGCGATTGTGTCACGCTCGATTGATCACAGCTGATTTACGTACATCACACCGCGTCGTTGACCGTTGACCGCATGTTGACCGGTAAAGCTATTGTCATCGTGACACGATTTTTACCAATATACTCCTTGAGGTACCAAATCTGATCGCCCTAATAACACCTGTATAGACGAATCAAACAGAATCCCGCCAAAGGAGCGATACCAAGTCTCCTTGTACGTAAATTATTATACAACGACACCTATATTACAGCAGAACAATCTTGTCTGGACGGGGGGAGGTCACGAAACATCTCCGGACCCGGCGCAGATTTCATCAGTTTTCAGCGAAGCCAGATTGGATGCGACCAAATGGCCTTGAAAGTCGGATTTATACTATATTTTGTCCTCACAACATGTGAAAATAACAGGACTTTACGTGCTAGCCACATTTTCTGGACTTTGATTTGGCAACCCGAGTCGGGGTGGAGTCAGAATTCGAAATCTCTCGCTCATCTTTACACCTCACCGAAAGTAGGCTAGATCGCATCTCGTATGATCTGACACAATTTATCCCCCATTATTGCACCACCGCAACCGAGCGTGTTTCAACAAAATAACGTCGGTCCACCCCGCTAAAGCGAGCTATCCCAGATTCGTCACTGTACAATTGAATCTGACATCGTACTCGCAGTTACCGAGAGGAAAATGCAAGGCTCAAAGGCGTGACACAGCAATTCTCTGACGGTAACACTCCCCCCGAATCCATATATCCGTAGTATGATGCCGCAAATATGCTTGGGGGTGTTGGCATAACATGTGCTGAGGATATATGATGCCGCAAATATGCTTGGAGGTGTTGGCATAAAATGTGTTGAGGATATATTTACGACACATACGCGAACACAACTGATTGTCTGCAGCGAAATTTGTCGACTTCGAGCGATAGTGCGTGGCTGCCGAAGCAATATACCCGTAGTATGATATTGTAAATATGTGTGGAGGTGTTGAGGATTTTTTTACGGGGCACGCGGACACAAGTGATTGTCTGCAGCGAAATGAGTCGCCCTCGAACGACAACTGCGTGGTGAGCTCGTGATCGATATGTGTATGTTACAGACGGGCAAAGCATTCGTTCGCCAACAGATCGATTCAAGTTGTGCAATGTACATCATGTACAACATACAAAATTAATATGCCGCGGTAAATTGTATGTTATTTACAGACACCGGCCCGATTACGCTTGACCAGACGTGAAGCAGTAAAAGAACCCATCATAAATACATTGTTTGGTTGGGACTGTCTGTCCTAAGACGCTAGAACGCGGTATAAGTATGGAACAGCAGTTGTTGCTTGCACCGATTACTAGGTACGTAATGCCGGAAGTTAACACGTTGATGAATTGAGGATCAGCTATTTGTTTAATTACTTATTATTTTCATAATCCTGCTTTATTTAAGTCAATCCATGTCGGGGCGCCTAATACAAATTTCTACCAAATCTGATTCTCGGTATGACTCGAAATGACACACATATTTATAATCATAACAGATCATTTCTCCTCACTATTTAAGTCAACAAAACAGCAAAAGGCGGACAAGTACGACAGTATGAGACAGACCACAAGCGTCACTTTACACAGCCGGACGTATGGACACCTAAAACACGCACCAGAATCTAACGGATCAGGAGAAAACTACACTGACGTCACGACCGGTAATTATGACCTCCCCGTACACGAAATTGAATCAAACGCGGAGCGACAAGTCATCCGAGGGGGATTTGAGGGGCAATTATTTCCAAGACTCGTCCTCGGATTGGCCACGGACCGATAGGTCACGACAGGTGGCTATTATCAAGCCTCATTAAAAAAATACTAAATATACAAGTCTCGTGTTCAGAGATCAAGCGAGGTAAAATCAGGAGTGCAAATTAAAAACCGAGCCATTGCTATTCATGGGAAAATATAATAAATACTATCAAATACGTGGGAAAATATAATAAATACCCAATACGCAAGTCTCGTGTCCAGAAGTCAGGCGAGGTAGAATCAGGAGTGGAAAAAGTACAAGTAGAATGACTCCAGTACAAAGGTCAATCCAGATTCTTTGTTCGTTTTCTCTCAGTCAATCCCCCTTTTTTAATTGCCGCACAGTCAGAAGGGAAATCCCCTCGAGTATTGCTGCAAAAATGAGAATGAGCTAATTCTTTCACTATCTTTTATCTTGATAATCTTTGTTTGTTCTTTATAAATCGCGAATGGGCGCGTCGTGCACATTTATCTAACTACTTATATAATATTTTATCGACCTGATTAAACTTACTATGTTAATTTTTTTTATTGCTGGTGCAATGACCTGACTTTGGGGCGCACGCATTTTCAAAGGTAGTTTATAAAAATATCATGAATTCAAAATGGCAATGACTTATTTCGTGTCATGAATGTGATTTTAGATTGACAACTCCAGCACGTTTATTACTTTAAGCGATTTATTTGGAATAAGCGATCAATGCGCGTGTTAAGTAGATTCCGCATCTATAGGTGCACTGGACAGTAGGCACAATATTAACTTATTCATAACTACCGCCACGACTCGAAGCAATCTAAAATGCGACGAGTTGAATATAAACGCCTTTTGCAGTAAAGAAACGATCAAGAAGTAACGTAAAATGTAAGACTTGTAATGTAATGAAGTCGTTGCTGATTTCAAATTATGAGCTGCCAGATAAAGTAACCGAATGAATTAAATATTTAGGACATCAGTAAATTACGTTCGTCTTCACGGAAGAACGTGCAGAAAGCAAGTTTTACATAGTAAGACATTAGCTGACGGGTAAGTAAAGGTCGCATGGTTATGATGCTGTCAGCAGGTACCATAAGCAAATCTATAACCAGATTCTCGTGCTGTTCTAAGAATCCGTACAATCCACTTCTTCACTAGTTTCCACAAATTGGTTAGGCCTATTGAGGATAAGCAGCTTATAAAACTCGCTAAATGTTTATGACGTTATAACGAATACGTTATCATAAATTCAATACTTGATTTGCTCTAAATATATAGGCTAGTTATTATCTCCATTTCCTCGCCTACGCGTTTTGGCTCATCATCCTAAATAGGCTATAGTGCGTCACGCGAATGGATCCATATGTTGCATTCAACCCTCGAGCCAAAACAAGCCGCAGGCACCTTAGTTGCAATTAAATTACCCTTATTCTCGACCTACAAAAATTATGCTGGTATTAGATTGAAGACCAATGTGTCAGCTGTTGGGAGTTTATCGCATCGGCGGGCGACGATGACACTACAAATAACAACTGTACGTGTACACAGGTTTGTGTTGCCACATATTGTAGTGTTGCGACATAGGCCGGACGCATCAGTCCAAATTCTGAAAGCGAGAAAAGCCACTCTGATCTTATTTGATGTGGAATTTAACCCAACGGAATCTCAAGTTCGTGCCCATTGGACTGACAGCTGTGTCATAGATGTCTGCGAAAACGAGCTCATTCGATTTATTGGGGTCGTCAATATTCAACGAAAATTGGGCTACATAATTGTGCGCGGGTCGCATTGTTAAATGTGAATTGGTTAGCATCCAGCTACACATACTGCGCTATATCGATAAAGCATCAATGCTAGTTGAATATGCTCGTTTGTACGTCTATAATGTTATGGCACACTCGTCGTTTATTATTGCTCATGATTTACAGAGCCACTTACATTGAGCGCTTGTTGTACGTCTGCAATAGTAATTGTACACTCGTCGCCTCGCCGTGCAATTGAGGGCGCGGGCTCGGAAGCGTACGGTAACCATCTCTAATTTAATGGCAGCTTTCTTGAGGCTGGAAAATGGACCTGAATCCTTTTCTGAGGTCGACGAGAAACATTATAGCAAACATATCACAATATGTAATATCACAATATTAAAAGAATAACTGGAAAAATGTGTTTCAATGCTTGAATGCTAATCGTCGCGAATTCGATGTCGTATTAATTAAAATATTTATCAATGAACATTAATAATGAACGTAATTAGATGTAGCTAGCAATAGCTTAGTCGTATATAGCCAATGTAATTATCATTAATAACGAACGTAATTAGAGGAAGCTAGCAATAGCTTAGTCGTATACGAGCTTCGTTCAATGTTTATACTTGAAAGTTGCTGATAGCCTTTTAAAAGCTTCAATACGGACAGGGTTTGGCAGCGAGTGCGATAGTGTAATGGTCACGGTTCTGTTCTACAAGACATAGGGTCCTCGGTTCAAATCAGGGAGAGGAGCCGTATTCATTCGGCGTTATAGGTTCAGTACAGACGGGATTTCTCAGTGTAGTGTAGTTGGTTACAGTTCAGGTCTATAAGACACGAGGTTCTCGGTTCGATTCCGGGATTCCGGGAGAAGATGCGTTTTCATATCGGAGTAGTGAGATCCTCGGTTCAATTCTCGGCGAGAATCCGTTCTCATAATCCTTTAAAATTCGAGACAGCAAAATTAAAAAAAAATACGCGGGAAAATTTAAATTTGAAAGTGGGCGTGGCTGGACACGTGGCGTAATCTCATTGGTGGCTATAATCGGCCTACTCCTACTACTAATACCCTAGCTAGATGTTAGCAACCGCTAATACTCGTAGTCAAAGAAGACGAGCAATTTCACATTTGACATTAAAGGTAATTTGCACAATGTACCGGAACGTCTACTACGATAAATTTTACCAATATTGCTCTTTGTGCGATTGAATTACTCATCATTACTTTCGCTTTCACATCACCAGCTGTCAAAATAGGCTTCTTTGAATGCAGATATGATTCCTACAAAATATGCGATGACATCCACGCCAAAGATACCGCCAGCAATGGATAAACTTTGCATCAACCGAATCCATTTTTCTATTACTTTCATAGACATGTCATTCGTTTGATATCTCTAATTAACTAAGTTTGGCGTGCTCTGGAGATCGTATCTAGGAAAGCATATCAATGGACTAATTCCGACCTCAAATGTCGTTCTATACTGTATAGGACACACCACGATCTACGATTTACTTATGGAATTAAATGCCAAGTTGCTGTGCAGTTTATTTCAGTAACTTAAATACATTAGTAGACTCACAATTTACATGTAACACACGCGTTGACCGCAAGACTATCACACATCACAAATGTCAATACGGATCGAAAATACACATACATGACGCTGAGTAGGCCTACTATACTAAAATGCACTCAAGTGCTACCTATACTGAACAACATCCAACATTTCATGGAACTAGTTCCATTGAAAACCAATCAGTGATTAGTTTATCCAACGAACGTGAATTGGAGAGCAACTAATCATATCCAAATAGAGTTTGAACTAGGGTTACCATATTTTGGGTTCCGGACTGGAGGACACTATTTACAAGTCACAAATGTTAGATTACCGCACTAGAAACCTACTGATGTCAAAATATTTACCGGGATTTTTGTGTTGACTAAGAAAAGGGCATTTTTATAGTCCGACTCCCTAAAGAACCGCTGCAGCATCCACATTACGGATTTTGCGTTATATATATGGCGTTTTTTTAGTTATGCTTGACATGACCAGTGACCACTGATGACCACTGGTATGTCTGTAAAAGCCATAAAGGAGGACGAATTGATGAAAATGATGAATCTTTCAATTTCCTGAAAAAGGAGGACAAATCTTCCTAAACGGGGACATATGATAACCCTATTTGAACCAAATTACTAAAGGGCCAAATACTTCTCCCCCCGTAAATATAATTATGAAATCTGTAAAGCTGCATGACACATGACAAATCTTCAGTAAAAAGTATTGAAAGAGCACTTATGACAAAATGGAAGAAAAATGTCTCTCTTAGACTGGAAATTAGACTCACATCGACCTAGGGCAGAGGTCTCAAACACGCGGCCCGCAGGCCGCATGCGGCCCTCGTGAACATTTTGTGCGGCCCGCGAAGGCATTTTTCAATTTCAAGTATTCGACAATATATTCTAGTGTCATATATCTTTTTTTAGATGTAGGAACTTAAAGTTCACCCTAAAACTACTATAAAACCCTGGAATCTAAACAAACTTCACTATAACATCACTTTCTAAAATCTACCATGCAGTGGAAGATCGCTATCACGTCACATTTCAGGTTCATGATGATAAAACATGAACCGTTGATGATTCGTGACTGAAAATAGTGATTTTGTGTGGTGCGACCTTTCGTCAAATTACTCGATTTTGGATTGACTGAGTGATAAAGTAAAAGTGACTCGAGTTGAGTGGGGTCGAACGTTAAAATCAGAGAAGGACTTGACTCTCGGAATACTGACTTGGCAATCCTACTGACGCAAAAATCTAGGAAGCTGTCGTGGGGAATAGTAATATATTAAAAGCCCTTAGCTTGCATTGCGTAGGGTATATAGAATATAGAAATCTAATCAGGTCTGTATGGGAACCATTGGCATTCTGTGGCCCCGTGACGTATATTTACATTCTGGATGTTGTTTGTGCTCTCTGTCCTTGTTATTATCGGTTGCGAGTAAGGTAGTGGTACGCTCCACAGCTGCAACACCAATGGATTCTTCCGCGATGAGTCATTTCTATTCCAGGGGTTCCTAACCAAGGGTACGTATTCCCTTCGTGGTACAAAGAACCATAGGGGGTACCAGATGCATTGTGGAAATTGGCCTATAAGCTGTGGAATACTTTCTGGGCTAATTTATTCAACTGGAAAATATTTTTCGCGATACGCGCGGTTTTATGTGAATCGTCTTTCTGATTGTTATAGGTCCCATCAGAAATTGTGTTGAAAATCGACAGGGGTCACTGGAAATCTAATTGAAAGTACAAGGGGTACGATCGCTAAAACGGTTAAGAAACAATGCTATTACTATGAAACAATGATGATTATATTCAAGTTGTTATTGATCTGTTCCAATATTAATCGAAGAAAACTTAACGCTGGTTTAATTTGACCTTGGCAATGACAGTAACAATAGCCTATACTTATCACGAGTATATCAAAAACCCCAATTATAGGCTACACCGCTCACATGCTCTGATATCAGATCAATCTTTGGTGAATTCTAAAATATTCTACATAAAATTGTGGCATTTCAAAGGTCCAATAGCTGCAATATTACAGCTCGATAGCTTTTACGATATCATCATGCGTCCTATCGCATGATGTCTAAACTCATTATTTCTAACAAATTATGCCCGGCACAAAAACTATTTTATTCAAATATTTGAAAATGTGATTTGTTCGTGCCAAGCGTGAATAGTATAATAGTAAATTGCATTTTCTCGATGGCTGTGGAATGCCTGTCTGCAAGGTGCCGTTAAATAAGGCCAAGTTGAATATTATATTGAATACCTCCATTTATTGATGCTGCGGCCCGCGGGTCATCACAAATTAGGAAATTGGCCCGCGAGCACATTTGAGTTTGAGACCTCTGACCTAGGGTGTGTGTTTTCGCAGTTGTAACAGTCAATTAAACTATGTCTAGTAAATTCATCAGTGCGTTGCAGTGTAATGTTCATCGATTAAATCGAAGTCTTTTTAGAATATAGGTGATATAGATGCAATACATGGCGAAAGGTGGTAACAAGAGGTACGTAATCATGAATAGTGGTCGAGAGCAACGCCATAGCGAGTTTGATTTCATATTGCCATCGACGTGACTATGAGATATCTCGGATAAATCTAACAATAATTCGATATTAACACAGATAAACAAAGTTCCATGGGCTTAATTAGTTTACCCCTCTTATCGTGACACATCTAACAGTACTGCGACATTTCAGGCACAGGCACTTAAGTTTTTAAACTATTCTTACGAGTGTTTTTGTTCCACAAAAATCTCATATGCCTGCATCGACGGTATGATTTTTGGCATCAGAATTCATATGCCTGAAGGTAATTTTTCCCAAAAAAATCAGCTATCCATAGGAATACTGAGATGGGAGATTTCTGTCTACCGAATGCACATACGATTTTTATACCATTGTAAATCCGAAGGTTCTTTTCAGATGCGACCTTCTGGTAAATTCTTCCCGCAAGCATAGCATTTACGATTTTTGACACGAGCCCGAGCATGCATTGTCACCTTATTTAGGGCTTGTCATACGAGCATGAATATCAATATGCCTCTTCCATGCAGATTTTGACATGTATTCCGCATCACAAATGTTGCATTTATATTTCTTGAAACCCGCATGAATATACATGTGTGTCTGGAGTTGATACTTGTGACCAAATTGTTTCCCACAAATATCACATTTATGATTTCTTCCGGCATGCATGTTACAATGGCTGTCCAAGCCTGATTTAAAAGTAAATTCTTTCCCGCACACACCGCAGCTATATATGCGCAGAGCTGTATGCATATCCATATGTGTCTTGAGACTATCCTTTTGAGTAAATTCTTTCCCACAAACATCACATTCATGATCCTTGACACCAGCATGTATTTTCATGTGATTGTTAAGGCTGCCCTTCTGAGCAAATCCTCTTCCACAAACTTCACATTCAAATTTTTTGCTGCCAGCATGAAACATCATGTGAGTTCGGAGGGAACTCGTGTAACTAAATTTCTTCCCACAGACATCACATTTATGATTCCTGACACCGGCATGCATCATCATGTGAGTGCTAAGGTCGCTTTTCCGAATGAACTCTTTCCCACACACACCACATCCATGGTCCTTGACACAGGCATGAATCTTCATGTGAATCTTCACGAGATGCTTTCGAGCAAATTCTTTCCCGCAAATATAACATTCATGATTCTCGTCACTAACATGAGTATTATTATGATGCCTCTTTAATTCATATTTGTCGATAAATGCTTTTCCACAAACATCACAGCAATGATTTTTGACACCAACATGAATATTCATGTGAGCGTTCAGGCCAGCCTTCAAGGCCAATTCCTTCCCACAAATAAAACAGCGATAATTCCTGCCACCGGTATGCGTATTCATATGTGCCTTAAGAGGAGTCTTTCGAGAGAAATCTTTCCCGCAAACATCACAGCTATGGTTCTTGACACCGGAATGCATATTAATATGATTCTTGAGATGATGTGTTCGAGCAAATTTTTTCCCACAAATTTCGCATTCATGTTTTTTGACACCAACATGGATATTAACATGACGCTTCAAGACAGATTTTGCAGTAAACGCTTGTCCACAAATATCACAGTTATGTCTACTGACATTCCTGCCACCGGTATGCGTATTCATATGTGCCTTAAGAGAAGTCGCTCGAGAAAAATCTTTCCCGCAAACATCACAGCTATGGTTCTTGACACCGGAATGCATATTAATATGATTCTTGAGATTATATTTTCGAGCAAATTGCTTCCCACAAATTTCGCATTCATGATTTTTGACACCAAAATGGGTATTAACATGAATCTTCAAGGAGTATTTTGAAATACATGCTTGTCCACAAATATCGCAAGTATGTCTACTGACACCAGCAGGCATAGTCATGTCTGTTTTGTACACTATTGTAGGCAAACTCTTTCCTGCAAAACGCACAGCTGTAATTTTACACACCAACATGAATATTCATGTAAGCCTTTAGACCAGTGATTCCCAACCGCGGCCCTGAGGGCCGCATGCGGCCCCCAGCTAGCCTTCTTGCGGCCCCCACAAAAATATTAAGAAATCGCTTTATGAAAAAAAAAATATATTTATAAAATACTTTTGCTTGGCTTGGAGTCTGGAGTTTTCAATTAGGATTGCAGGAAAGTTGTGAGTAGACTGCTAAGATTACGTCACTGTTGTTTCAATGCAATGTGCCCTAACTTTCCAGTTCAACGGGCAGTACCTATAGATATAGGTATTGACAGGACCGTAACTGCCGCATCTCAAGCCCCCCAATTGGGGGGAGCGAGCTCGAAGGGGGCCCAAAATTATTTAGTGAATTAGCATAAATTATATGAAATTTTTTGCACCTTTTTCAACGATTTTTCGCGCTGCGCGCGATTTCGAGTATCCAAGTACCTTCATTATTCGGTACTCTTCGACAAAGATAAAATAGATTTATAGAAGTAGGCATACCGGTGTTGGCCATTACCGCGCCTCTACGCACGAAGACATATACAGTTTTAGGCCATGTAACATGCGACTCCAAGAAGCGTACCAGGACGATCGGCAGCGAGAAGACCTTTGCCGAAAAGGACTGCCCTTACGCTGACCGAAAACTTCGTTATGTATATTCAAAATACATATAGGTATAATTGACCATAGGCGCGTAAATGACTGGCGCCGAATGTTCCTGTCTTGGCAATCTGAACGTCACGAGACAAATAGGCTGCCATCCCGCAGGGAAAAATTATATGCCAGTGAAGAACTACCAATTGGAAATTGTGTGCATCTTTTAGTTTAGTATGTTTGGGCGATTCTATATTTCTTGATATAGCAGACTGGAGGTCACGAAATAACAAATAACATCATGTAACGAAGTCGTACCAACGGGTTCGCCCGTCCGAATACGTTTAATTATTATTTACGGGCTCTACAGTTTCCAAGACACCTCATTCAGCTCTACAGGTAAATCTGATTACGTGAGCAGAGAGGACAAGTAATTGATAGCAATATATATGCAATTGCCGATCTTATTGACCTAATTTATTTTGAATTATCGAAAATTTTCGAGCTCCATGCTGGCTCACTAAACGGGGATCCTAATTTCGTGGCAGAAGCGAACAACAGGACGGGGGGTCGGTTTATCACCCAATGGGAGCTCAAGACCTAAGTGTTTTGGGGGGCATAACGAAGTGCTGTTTCGTTCCTGCCAACAGGTATACGCCCGAAGATGTTTAATTATTATTGAGTGGTCCTACCGTTTCAAACACAACTCACTCGGCTCAACCGGTCAATCTGATTACGTGAGCAGAGAGAGGATAAAAATTGATACCAATATATATGCAATTCCCGATTATATTGACTGATTCAATCATGAATTTTATAAATTTTCCGCGCTTCGCGCGATTAGTCGAGAGAAGCTGCCTAAAACGGACACCCGATTTAGATGATAAATGACGGTAAATAGCCATCTAGCCTGAGGAGGTCTGGGGGCTTCGAAGTTCTGTTTATCACCCTATGGGGGGCTCAAGAGAAACGTTTTTTTTGTGGGGGGCGGCTGACTAAGTGCTGTTACGGCCCTTGGTATTGATAACTCATTTACGGATAGATGTGCAACAAGTGACTCACGATTGAATACGCCGAGATGCGTACTGCTTAGCCAGCAAAAAGCAGCATAATTTGTAGTCCTATAGCTCGCGACCCAAGCGTCCGTATAATTTGATATGTCGGTGTTTATCGAAAGCAAGTGTCGCACTGATTCCAAAAATAGGAGTTGAAATCTCGCCAGGGCAATAAAACTACTCCGAAATAGCCAGCAAAGGTTGATTGTTCTGAACAACGGGAGCGCGGCAACGCAATGGCCAATGGCGTCAAGCGAATGATCGGAACAATGCCAATTTTCATATTTTGGTGACTATTTTGGGTTCCTTCCATTGCCTTGGTATTCGTGCGGCCCCGGCCGTACTCTGAAATTCTAAATTTGGCCCTGCCACCGAAAAAGGTTGGGAACCACTGCTTTAGACTAATCTTGTAGATTATTCTTGCTTGTCATATGCTAATATAATAATAATAATTTATAGAAGACCGAATATAGCATTGCTCTACACATATGCGCTTTACACAAGAGGCAATAACATATAAAAGAAAAGGTCCTATTTTGCGGCCCGCGACCTGATTTGAAAAAAAAAATCAGAAAAACGCTTAGTAAATCATGTTGAAACGCTAAAATTGATTTCAGTCGAAACATAATGTTGTTGTTTTTCAAAGTGAGCCATTCTATGTGCCCACTATCACTATTACTCACTAGTTGATACGGCTTCGGCATGGTAATATCATTCCATGGATGAAGAATTTGCTGGTACGAATGGGCATATTGCCTTGACGTGCAATGGCCCACCACTGCCAAGACCGAGACGCCTGCAAAACGACTTCGGGCGCTCCAAAAGACCATGCTTTACGAGGAGATAGTTTTCTAGCAAGTAGGCCTACCGTGTATAGCTAACCCCAATATTGATTCTTCAATCCATGGGTGGCCAATCTGCAGCAGTAGAAGGAAAATTATGCGGCTGTCGACACTTGTAATAACAACCCTAAGTTTTCGCAGATACCCCCTGCATCAGCTGTATCTGGGAATCTGATCACCATGGCCGAGAAAGGATAAATATCTTATAGTAATATGTGAAACTATACTAATATTTATTGACGAAATTCACTCATGAACATGAAAAATTTTTCGCGCTTCGCGCGACTACAGATTGGTTCTCTGTGGCTCTTTACAACATAACTACTAACGATTTGGTGCGCATAGTAAGCCGATATGTGCATATAGATTAGTTCGGAGTGTACCGGCAATGGACATGGACATGATAACGTGGGTATTTGGCCCCAGCTAGTTTGTCACGACTAACCACCGGTATGCGGCCGCAGGCTAGCCTACATGAGTACGCGAAATGCGGCCGTGAATTACAAAAATGTTGGCCACCCCTGTTTTAGCGGCTAAAGAGTGTTGTCATTGTCAGGTATCGTGTACAGCTCATAGTCCAAAATATAATGACATTGATGATCATGATACTTTTTGTTGTATTTGTGTTTGTTCAATAAAATATTAGTTCTTTTGTGGTGACTTTAACCGTCGCCTATGTTAGAAAGCACAGCGTTGTAATAACGTAGAGTTATCAGACGTGGTTGTTGAACTGCGTTGCCTACTTTTATATCGATATTGATGTCATGCGGCCCGCGGCCTCCAGAAATTTGGAAAAGTGGCCCGCGACCTATTTTGAGTTGGCGACCCCTGACTTAGAGAATAGGGAAAAGGAGAACTGGAGAAAATAGATTTTTGCAAACAATTTCTTTCCGAAACCATAACAAAATATCTCTTAACAGTAATGCTTGTATAAGTAAGCTATTGGCAATTAAAATGAGTTTGCACAGTGGAATATTTCGTCTCTGACGGTTATTCTGTTTATGTGAGTTATGAAGTTTTAGTAGGTATGAATCGAAACTTTGTTGTGATTTTTCTAACTAAAAAAATACAAATTTGCTACCAACGACTCTTCAAATTCAGAGGTTTCGCGGACCGCTGAACTAGAACTTGAAGTAGTCTAACAGCATAAGTAATGCAACTAGATAAAATCTGTTTGAGTATTTGGGAAATGTACTTTGTTACTGGCCACCTGTGAGTATTATGCAATGGTAACTTTACGCCTGTGCCCTGGGCAGTAAGGCTGTTCAAAATAACTCTTTTGTCAAATTTTACTGGTTACTTGACAAAATTGTTAGGTTACCTAAACACTATTAACTATTTTGGCACAAGCATTGTGATATACCAAAAAAAATCATTTTTTTTATAAAGTCCCGACCAGTAGAAGCGAAGTCATTGGTGTACAAAATCTTGGATTTGAAAAGAAGTACCGTAGTATTTACGGTGGCAAAATCTTTTTAATACAGATCACCATAAATTAGGGTTACCCTATTTTGGGAATCTGAAAAAAGGACACTTTTTCAAAATTTTCAGATTTAGAATACCAGAATAAAATCCTGAAAAATTGATAAAATTCATTCAGAGTTTGTAGTTGGTTGACTAAAAAAAGGTAATCTTTCTGGCTCAACTCCCGAAAGACCCGCCGGAACGTAACTTGAGTACTAATTGCCTTTATCTCAGTATGTTTTTAATATAAATTTACCCAAAATTTAAAAAAAAGAAGACATTTGGGTGTTTTCCATGGTCACTTAAAAGAGGACATATGGTAACCTTATCGTAAATACTATGATTAGAGATCCTAAATTTTGATACTGGTTGGAATTGAGCAAAATTTGTTGCGGATCAATCAAAGCAGTGGTTTTCAACCTTTTTTTAGACAAGCCCAACTTTATGACAGAGAAAAATTTTGCGCCCCCCCCCCCCTTTTTCGTCATATCACAAAATTCAACCGGGATTCTAGCAACCCCAACAGATTGTTTGATGGCACGGAAGGTTATGACTGATGAAGAGAGAATAACAAAATATGAAATTCGGTCTATATATAGAGAAACACGCATGAATTGGAGGTAGTTCGCGCAGAGCGCAAAATTTTTTTCAGTTGACCGCTTCTTCGCGCCCCCCTTCAGATGCTTTCACGCGTCCCCCAGGTTGAGAACCACTGAATTAAGGCAACCTAACCAGTAAAATATTTATATTATTTTTAATACATAAATCCAACATCTTTTTCTTAAATATCAATGCTTCTATAGGTTAGAATTCACTCAAAATTGGTGTACAACGATTTTAACTTAGCTAACAATTTAATCAAGTAGCCAGTGAAATTTGAAAAACGAATACGAACCTGAACCTCGCATCCGCATATTACTACTATTTAGTTGTCCCATGGCTGAGTTTACGAGCGATGATTTTTCTTTATTGCTTTAGTCGCACGCTATGTATTACGGTCTGTTCTAGGTTCTGCTGGGATTTGTATGTAAAGTGGTTGCCGGTATAACATTTTCACTAATAAACATGATTGAAATCTAACAAAAATATACGTTCTACCTGACATTAAGAATCTATTGAAGTGGAAATAGCCTTTATAAACATAACTATTTGAACAAATGGTAGATATTGCAAAATAGATAGAAACCTACTCGCATTATCCGCAAAAAATAAGTAGCCTACCTTGCTACCGATAGTAAAATGATTTACTAATACATGCACCACTGAAGAAGAAAGATTGCTAGAAATTTATACTACAGTACAAGCGATATATTCTATATGGGTCCGTATTACTTTTCCTCTGCTGGTTCTCATTTGTACTGTTGGGCTCAGATTGCAAGGACACAACTATCCTGAAAACAAAAAACAAAAACAAAAAATCCCCTGAATCCCGTGAAGTGCGAATAAAATTTCAAGTTGAATTAAATACTCTCAAAAATTTGTGATCCATTTCATTAATTCAGATTGCATGTTGACAGCCACCAGCACACGCTAATTTAAACACATTGTATGGACGGCCGCGTAATTTTCGTTCTACGGCCGCTGGTAGACCACCCCTGGGTTACACCTTTTCTGATGCCCACTGACTCAAATAGGAATCACAGCCTTCAGAAAGTAAATAGTATTCAAGCATAGCCTACTCTCATATCTTTGAGTCTGAAAAGCATGAAAGACTTTGATTGAGAAAGAAATGCACACGAGCTTTCTTTTCAAAAATCAGTAGCAGTTCCTATCGTATAGAATATATAGAATACAAAATCACACATAAAACTGATACAGCAGCACCAGCCAATATATCGGGTGCTGTGGGTATGATAACCTGGTGTAAGTTGATTGCGCTATAGACCATGAACGATGCCTGTATTGCGACTGTACATCACAATCCCTCATCTGAATTATTCAACTTATCGACTGGCACGACATGAGACACAATCTCTCGCCTGCAAAGAGCACGTTTTGTTTTGTCGTTGAGTCGTTAACACATAACACTTAGCACACTGGCCCATCCATCCATACTTGCGGTTTCTTTTCCTGTGGGGAAACCCCATAGTGGATATCACCGCGTAGCATTTACGCTATCTAGCGTGATCTAGTTTAATGAGTTACATCTTCTAGGCAGAATCTCGGAAAAACAGCTATTTTTGAACAGCCCTAATGCACATGCAGTGATATCTGTAATTCTCGCATAGTAGATATCCTCGAGTGACAGTATTCTCCGAGTAAATTTCGAAAGAAATGGTTTTGATTCTCATCAGTCACATCATTGGTGTCAATAACTACAGAAATTAAACATGATTTTTTTAAATTGCATTGGAAGTTTGAAACGTATTTTCCGCATGGTGTGTAATAAAGGGTTCATGCTCTACGATGCCTCAAAAGTATGAAACCTCGCTTTGGACTAATGCCTTGGATGGTATCTAAGGTGAAGCCCCCCTCCGAAGTTAGGTCGTTCACCCTATGGGAGGGCATGATCAACGTTTCGGGGGGTATTGACGATGCTGTTGCGGCTCTTGATGGAGGCAAGAGTTAATGACGAAGTCGTATTTATTTGAAAGGAAACCGAATAATCGCAATACAGTTAGTGGCCTTAGAATGGCACTAGAACCTCAGCAGGGCGATGTTGTGAAGGACTACCCCATCAACATGAAATTCGCAGCCGCTAGGTGTCGCTATGTTAATGAGCAAAATCTCCAAAATTGTAGCTCCACTTTCTGATTTGCTCTAAATATATAGGCTAGTTATTATCTCCATTTCCTCGCCTACGCGTTTTGGCTCATCATCCTAAATAGGCTATAGTGCGTCACGCGAATGGATCCATATGTTGCATTCAACCCTCGAGCCAAAACAAGCCGCAGGCACCTTAGTTGCAATTAAATTACCCTTAAGGGTGATGGACACTAGTTTACATTGAAGGCGAAGGCTCTGTTTGTTTATTATAATTTGGAGCGCCTCATTACGCCTCAATACGCTTCATTACGCTTCGCCTCACTGCGCTCGAAAATCGATCTCCGAGCGTTTTTTTCGTGGCGTAGGGAAGCGCACAGCGGCGGCAACCAGTGTTGCCAATTTAGCGATTTTCGCGCTAGATCTAGCGATTTTTCATCCGGTTTAGCGCCAAAAAATATGGATCTAGCGCCTAGCGCTAAATCTAGCGATTTTTGAAAAGTATTTAGCGATTATTTAGCGCTTTTTTGCCGAAAATAACCACTAAAGATCAGTTCTGGCTGACCACCGCATTGGCTATACCGGTCACCAGAGTGCGGACTCCGATGATATATCAATATAGATCACTACCTACCGATAGATAGTAGGAGATACGCAACTCCGGGCGGTTACGCATGGGCAAACAGTGTGTCTTCTTGCTGAGTAATCTAAAGTAGCATAGTTGGCAGTGCTACATCTGGCGACCTGAACGCTGAAATTTAATATAATTTGCCAATGGTCATGATCGAAAGATAGTGTCGCAGTGATTTCGAAAATACAAAATAAAATCTCGTCCGGACAATGGAACCATGCACCCCGAAACAGCCCTCAAAGTCTGAAAACCGGCATTATTGCTCCAATGGCACCGCCCGAACACAATGAACATAATAATGACCAATTTTGTCCAGCGATTGTTCTTATCAATGCCGATTTCCAGACTTCGGGGGCTGTTTTGAGGTCGCTCCAATGTCTGGGTATTCGTTTAAGACCAGATTAATTACATTTCATACACCGGGCTGGTCTTCGGATTATTTTCTTAAGGTCTCTACTTATAGTGGCAAACAAACCCGTTTCAATGTCGTGTTGTGTCGGGTCAAGTCGCGTGTCGTGTACACGTGTGTCAAGTCGCATGTCGTGTTCAAGTAGGCCAACTCCAACACAGTTTAGAGAAGAAGTCAAGCGCATAACCACGGTACATTGCATCACGTATTCACGGACGCATCGAGTAAGGCACGCTGATATAGTGAGCGGTTATGTCTGCAAACCTGGTCAGTGTTCACGTATATAGCGATCGTTGCGCAAAACGATCTGTTTTATCGAACTGCACTGCCGTTTTGTCCCGCTTGGATATGATCGACTATTACGTATTATGAACTAGAAATATGATAAGTGACTTTGGCCCCAGACGAGTAAAATACAGATGAGAAGAATATATCGATATAATGGTCCAATTTAACACATTTAGCACCTTTTGCAGATTTAGCGCTATTTTTTAGCGCTTTTTTCTCAATATTTAGCGCCATCTAGCGATTTTTGACACCAGTTTTAGCGATTTTCTTCTATCCGGAGTTGGCAACACTGGCGGCAACTCGGACTCGCGGTCGTAGTCGAATCAGTATATCGCGATGCCGGTATTGATGAGTAGAGACGGAAAGAAAAAACGACTCCTTGGCGTTGACTTTGCTACTTTTGACTGAAACTGAAGAAAAGAAAAGATTGAGGGTTGACCCAATATTGAAGAAAAGAGAAACTTTAGGTAGGTAGACCACTAATGCTTTATATTACTCTTATGAAATGAAGTATTTCCCAGTACCAATTTTAACCTACTCAGAATCGGTTCGTGTGCTGGAAAAAGTTGTCTGACAGGCCAGATGCGACTCGCGGGTCGTATGTTTGACGACCCTGCTCTAGAACCATCCGTGCAAAAAGCGATATCATTTTTGGCTGATTTCAATTTTTGATGTTTCACCGGCCCGCCAAATACCTTATAAAATTTTATCGGTCCACTAGGTGAAAATTTGAGAACCACTGCTCAGCACTTATGTGAAGTACCATAAATGCTTTTTTCAACTCATAAATACTATTCAATGGCATAGCCAATTCTCAATTATCTCACTATCCTTTCCACTTGGCTATTTCAATGAGGTGGACCAATTTCCTGCTAATCCGTGCCGTATCTTTTTTTTTTGTTTATTGGCGATGTCTCCATCCAAACACCACCATAGGCCCTTGTCAAGATCAAAACAAATAGGAAAGACATCCCTACCTCTACCGCAGTTGTTCCCAACCTTTTTCGGTGTCAGGGCCAAATTTAGAATTTCAGAGTCGGTCGGGGTCGCACCAATACCAGGGCAATGAAACATACCCAAAATAGTCATCAATATATGAAAATCGGCAGTATTCTGATCAATCGTTATTGTTATGGTCATTGTGCTGCTGCGCTCCCACTCCTCCCAGTGCTCAGAACAATCGACCCTTGGTGGCTATTTAGGAGTAGTTTTATTGCGCTGGCGAGATTTCAATTCGTATTTTTGCATTCATTGCAACACTAGCTTTCGATAATGACCAGACCTATTAAATTATTCGGACGCTTCGGTCGTGAGCTATAGGACTACCAATTATGCTGCTTTCGGGGCAGTTTTGTGAGTCAGCTTTTATCGCCTATAAGCGCGAAAATTTTCTATAATTCAGATTGAATCGGTCAATACGATCGGGAATCGAATATATATTGCCATCAATTTTTATCCTCTCTCTGCTCGCGTAATCAGTTTTACATGTAGAGCCGAGGGAGGTGTGTTTGAAAAGGTGGGACTACTCAAAAATAATTAAACATCTACTAGCGTATACCCGTTGGCAGGTACGAAACAGCACTTCGTCAGCCCCCTCCACAAAAATAATAATAAATAAAAATAAAATAAACTTGGGTCTTGGGCTCCCATAGGATGATAAACCTACCCCTGTTACCTTTTCGCTGTTGCCACAAAACTAATGGTACTGTTAAGTGGGCCAGAGCGAAGCGCGAAAATTTTCGATAATTGATGATAAAATCGGTCAATATGATCGGGAATTGCATATATATTGCTATCAATTTCTTGTCCTCGCTTCTCACGTAATCAGATTAACCGGTAGAGCCGAGTAAGGTGTCTTGGAAACTGTAGGGCCCGTTAGTATGATTCCGTAACAAGTTATTTCGTGACGTCCTGTCTGCTATATCAAAAATATAGAATCGCCCAAACGTAGGCTTCTGAACTGAAAGACGCACACGATTTCAAATTGTTATTTCTTCACTGGAATATAATTTTTCCCTGTCCCGTGAGGTTCAGATTACCTAGGCAGTATTTTGTATATATAACGAAGTCTTCAGTCATCATAAGGGCAGTCCTGTTGGGCCAAGGTTTTCTCGCTGCCGATCGTTCTGACCCACTTCTTGGAGTCGCATGTTACATGGCCTAAAACTTAATATGTCTTGGTGCGTCGTGGCGCGGTAATGGCCAACGCCGATTTACCCAATGCCTATTTTTATAAATTTTACGCATTTTTTCTTGGGGATGACTACCCAAAAATCTCGATATTTGGCAGCATGAAATCACGCCTAGAGTGAAAAATTTTTGAAAAAGATGCATAATTTTGAAAAAACACTCTATAATTTATGCTAATTCACGAAATAATTTTTTGCCCCGTTGGGGGTTTCACATGCGGCAGTTATGGTCCTGTCTTTACCTAGTGACGATAGCAATCTACTCACTTTCCTGCAATCCTAATTAAAAACTCCAGACTCCAGGCCAAGCAAGTGTATTTTATAAATATAAATTTTATTTGTTGTCATAACTCGATTTCCTAATATTTTCTGGGGGCCGCAAGAAGGCTAACTGGGGGCCGCGGTTGGGAATCATTGCTCTACAGGCATACCTGGAAATCCTATGTTGCCTCTCAGCTGCGCACGTGCGCAAATGCGCAGTGCTGACATGGTCTCTGCGCACACAAAATCTAAGTTGCACACGAAGAATCCGAAGTGATGACCTTTTTTTTAGTCGTTACGCACTGTCGTCCAAGTGTCTGCGCAGTAAGTTGGTGAGTGTGCGCAGACTCGTCAAAAATTAGAGGTAACATTGCCTGGAACATGATTTTTAGTCATGACCGAGTGATGCAATTGGTCACCGTAAATACTATTATTTGTAAAATGAACGAAATTCCAATTTGACTGACCTCGGGTTCTACTGGTTGGAATTGAGTCAAATTTGGTAACGTGACGATTTGACGACTAAGCCGATAAAATTTGAAAAAAAAATTTGTACGCTCCTATTGCTTACATTGAAAAACAGATCATTGATTAGAAACCATTTGATGTATTATTATATTTTTAGGCGAATATCATCGACTTGTTCAAGAGCTTCGGCACAATCATGAAGAAGAAGAATTGAAGAATTTAATAGAATATGGCATTTTCCAAATTGCCTCGGATCAATAGACGAGAAGCATGTCATGTCGCTAGCACCAGCCAACTCTGGCTCATTATTCTTCAACTATAAGAAATATTTTAGTATTGTGCTACTAGCAGTTGCTGATGCTTCATACAAGTTCAGAGTGGTTGACATTGGTGCGTACGGTGCTCAATGCGACAGCTCGATATTTGCGAATTCGGCCTTTGGCAAACATGTTTTGGGAAAGACATTGAGTGTACCCCAGATAAACCGCTTCCTGGGGAAGTTGCTACTCTCCCTCATGTTTTCATTGCGGATGAAGCATTCCCTTTGAAACCAATTTGCTAAGGCCTTTTCCTGGTTGTGATCTAGACAACTCAAAAAGAGTATACAATTATCGAATGAAATTATAGAATGAAATGCTGGTAATCTAATTCTAATCTAATTTGTAGAAGCTGAAAATTTTCAAGTTGTCGAAGTCTGTTCTTAATGAGAGAACATTGAAACTATTGCCACGTTGGAAGTTTTTAGGCGTCTTGCTGTCAAACACTGTTGTATGCTCCTGTGCAATATCAACTTGCTATTGGTAATTGTATCTACTGTCTCTCACTCTCGCATTAATGTTGAACAGTGGTATCAAAATGACTTGAGTCAATTTAACACATTTTGAGAAAATTGACTTGAAGTAAAGTTTTCATCTTCTTGCAGACACATATTCACCATGATCAACTTTGAATTAGTGAGACAGACATTAGCATGGTTAAGATATTGCCGAAAATTATTGTAAATTTTCAAAAACTGTATTTCTTCAAGTTTTAAAAAATAGATACTTTGATTCCACTGTTACGATATACGGAATTGTTGCTGTATGTGTGGCATTGAGAAAGTTGCCTACATTTATGCAACTCTAGTAGAATGCATGCTGGTCTCCATTTTCATGTTGTATTTCCTATGAAGTAGGCTACTGCACGACCGTACTAATATGAGTTTATCTGATTGTTATACTGTGAGCTGAACGAAAACATTCCGTGTTGTAGAATAAATGTATTCCTATTAACCTTTGTCGAGTGATGGACCCTGGTTTACACTGAAGCTGAAAGCAGGACACCAATACTTGATCAGTCGTAAGGGCCTTTTTGCACAGTAAAGACCTTCTGCAGGTTGACACAAATAACAACAGGTTAGAAATGGTTCATGTTATTTACAGGAAAGAAGGCTACTGCATGCCAATATACACAAAGTATATGGGTGCATCACAATTGAAACATAAGTAAACAGTCAAAGAAGGGAACTGCATGTTATTTACAGACATTATATTTGCGCATCCCAGTAAAACCATGAAAACTGGCAAGGAATGAGGCTACTACATATTCCATGTCTCCAACTAATCTTCACTTCTATTTTCTGCAACTACTTTCATAATTTCAATTTCCACTTTCAGCCTTTTCTCTGGATTCATACTTCTCCAAGAGCGGTGCAAGCATGCGTGCGAATAAGTCAACTTCGTCTTCTTTCTCATCTACAAAAATTAAACTAGATGCATTCACGATATTTTTTTCATAAATAAGATTGTAATAATTACCTGCAGCAAGGCGTTCAATCGCAGAAAGAATGATTCGCTCACGATCTGACGACCGTGAGTCTTGTTTGTTTTGCTTTCCTGGAACCAGTTTGCTTAATGGCGTGCTGCAATCACTTGGCAACGGTGGTGCTGGATCTCCAGAACGCAATGGTCCTGTAGAGTGATAGGCCATCTATTCTATAAACATAACGAAATACAATTTGACAGGGTGTTCACAATTAATATTTGTAACTGAACTGAGCTGCTGGTAACTAAAGTCCTGACCAATGTTCCCTCCAAGCTGCGCAAACGCGCATCGCTGATCCTGATACGGTCTCTGCGCACAGAAAATCTAAGTTGTGCACAAAAAATCCGAAGTGATGACCTTTTTTTGGTATTTACGTACTGTTGTCCAAGGGTATGCGCAGTGAGTTGGTGAGTGTGCGCAGACTCGTCAAAAATTAGAGGGAACATTGGTCTTGACCAACGTCTTTCATGTTACATGAAATTTGAATGTTGTACTAACCTTGATTCTGCAAACCGCCATTCAGAACTTCAGTCAGGGTCAAAGTAACTAGTGGGTCATGTGTATTTAGAGGATTGGGGTCATGTGTAATGTATCGACGGCATTATGTGTATCCTCCAGGGAATCCTGTTCTTCACTACAATATTCGTCGACGTTTGAATATGTGCTGGAATAAACATATGAATTTATTTCATGATAGGAAATCGTATCTAATCAGTACCGTAACTAATAGTCATTTACCTTCGGATTTCAACAACTGCATCCAGAAAATCAAACATTGGCATTAGCTGCCACGGCCTGTATTTTGACTTTCCCGAACCAGATCTGGTTTGTTCTTGCATATTCTTTTTCTCCCGTCGATATTTATCACGGAGATAATTCCATTTCTTTTACATTCATCAACTATGAGAAAAAATCAGCAAAGCAATTGGTGAGTAGTTCGAAGTACTGTACGCGTTTTTTTTATAATTACCTGGAAATTGTACATCCCAGCTCACGCGTTCCCAGCAGTTTGCATAGCCACTTTGTCGCCATACGATTTGTGTGACTTTAAATACAGCGCTGGGAATTGCCTTACCAATTCGATCAGTACCTCCGGATCCATTAATGCAGATTGCAAAATCACAGCCGTAATAGACATCGTGCCGGGAATGTTTGTTGTTAGCGCGCGAACAATCAGCTGATCTCAGTGACGCCTGACTGAGCACAATTTACGCTGCCAGTGTGAACCTCAGGTTCGCTTCACATAGTTTAGCTTAGTTTAGCCTAGCTTAGCTTATTCTCAGTGTACACCGCCCTTAAATTATGCTGGTATTAGATTGAAGACCAATGTGTCAGCTGTTGGGAGTTTATCGCATCGGCGGGCGACGATGACACTACAAATAACAACTGTACGTGTACACAGGTTTGTGTTGCCACATATTGTAGTGTTGCGACATAGGCCGGACGCATCAGTCCAAATTCTGAAAGCGAGAAAAGCCACTCTGATCTTATTTGATGTGGAATTTAACCCAACGGAATCTCAAGTTCGTGCCCATTGGACTGACAGCTGTGTCATAGATGTCTGCGAAAACGAGCTCATTCGATTTATTGGGGTCGTCAATATTCAACGAAAATTGGGCTACATAATTGTGCGCGGGTCGGATTGTTAAATGTGAATTGGTTAGCATCCAGCTACACATACTGCGCTATATCGATAAAGCATCAATGCTAGTTGAATATGCTCGTTTGTACGTCTATAATGTTATGGCACACTCGTCGTTTATTATTGCTCATGATTTACAGAGCCACTTACATTGAGCGCTTGTTGTACGTCTGCAATAGTAATTGTACACTCGTCGACTCGCCGTGCAATTGAGGGCGCGGGCTCGGAAGCGTACGGTAACCATCTCTAATTTAATGGCAGCTTTCTTGAGGCTGGAAAATGGACCTGAATCCTTTTCTGAGGTCGACGAGAAACATTATAGCAAACATATCACAATATGTAATATCACAATATTAAAAGAATAACTGGAAAAATGTGTTTCAATGCTTGAATGCTAATCGTCGCGAATTCGATGTCGTAATAATTAAAATATTTATCAATGAACATTAATAATGAACGTAATTAGATGTAGCTAGCAATAGCTTAGTCGTATATAGCCAATGTAATTATCATTAATAACGAACGTAATTAGAGGAAGCTAGCAATAGCTTAGTCGTATACGAGCTTCGTTCAATGTTTATACTTGAAAGTTGCTGATAGCCTTTTAAAAGCTTCAATACGGACAGGGAATGGCAGCGAGTGCGATAGTGTAATGGTCACGGTTCTGTTCTACAAGACATAGGGTCCTCGGTTCAAATCAGGGAGAGGAGTCGTTTTCATTCGGCGTTAAAGGTTCAGTACAGACGGGATTTCTCAGCGAGCGCGGTAGTGTAATTGGTTACAGTTCAGGTCTATAAGACATGAGGTTCTCGGTTCGATTCCGGGAGAAGGTGCGTTTTCATATCTGAGTAGTGAGATCCTCGGTTCAATTCTCGGCGAGAATCCGTTCTCATAATCCATTAAAATTCGAGACAGCAAAATTAAAAAAAAATACGCGGGAAAATGAAAAAATTACGCGGGAAAATTTAAATTTGAAAGTGGGCGTGGCTGGACACGTGGCGTAATCTCATTGGTGGCTATAATCGGCCTACTCCTACTACTGGTATTTATCTAATTTTGGATTGAAAGTCGCGAAACTTAAAGAATTGGCATTGAAAACATTCATATTCGTCGCGAGACCAATAAAGGACCCGGTACCCAACTGTTTGAAATATTGGTGTTCATTGTGACGCCCAATGCAGGAATATTCTCTAGCGACGGTGTACGAGTTGTTGAACAAGTTAAAAGTTTTATTTTCTTTCCTGCGCAGGTTTTAAAAGTGATTCCTCAACCTGATTTTTCTCGTAATTGGAATTTACTATGGGATGTACCATAGTTTCAAATCAACACCCCTAATTGGAGACTTAATCGAAGGAGGCCACATTTTGATGTGAACGAGCAGGAAGTATCTGCGAAACTATAGTTACAAAATATCAGCTGCTATCAAATAATGCGGACCTTTATCACGGAATCTTAACCACACCGAAAACAAAACGGGCAACGGGCATTTCCGTAACATCGAAAACGTTATTATTGGCAAGTTCGTTAAACCTGAAGTAAAGTCGTATATTTCTACTCTTAAGTAGTTATGTTAAGTTTAGTTTTGTTTAACAAACTGGAGAAATACGAACAACCACTCAATTCAGTGAGCAAAGCCTACTTGAGTACTCCAAAAAAGTAGTAATTCCAGGAAACAGATATATTCTTACGGAAACAGAAATCTTGACGTCATCATTCATTGGTTTATTAGCAATTTTTATCAGTTCAATACACCACAAAAATGCGATACAATGAAAAGACAGGAAGGTGTCGAAGCGAATTGGAGTAGTCTATGGATTCAGACACCCACCTTGGCCTAGTTAATGTAAAGAGGAGGTATGCACACTGAATGAAAGTAAAAAAGAAAGCGACAAGAAATGGGGCGGCATGTCATGGAAAGCGAGATCGATAGGCCAGTCATGGTCTGGTAGTCCTGAGGATGGACTGTATTTATTTAGTAGTAATTGTTTGTATTTCGACTTGAAGGTGGACATGCTCGTCGACTGTCGGATGGCCGGCGGGATACTGTTCCACACATCAGGTCCGGCATATTTGATAGAGCGATGATCTTTTCGGTCGATGATATGATATTTGGACGACGTGGACGCGCGTGTGTTATAGGGGAGATGCGGTACCGATGGATCACTGGGACCGAAAATACTTGAAAAAATCTCCATGATAATTCCACGATTACACTCTGTGAATTTGTCTACATGCATGCTGGCAAAATTTTTTCCCTCCCATTTAAAAAATTTCCACGTGCGCGAGTTGTTGGGTCTCTGACAGATGTTTTCTGTTTTTTGGGGTGTAAAGTAAATTTGGATCGACGTATACATTTTTCATTGTCTCGTTCAACCAGAACAATCGAGCAATCATTTTTATTGTGATGTGTAGGGCTTGTATCAGGCTATATAATGGCACATGTAAACGACTGTCATGTGCGAAAGCATAAGTAGGCCGCACGCAAACCAAAACCGTGACGGCACACACGGGCACAGCCAATCTGCGAGGCACGTGTTCTCAGAACCCGCATATTGAGGTCGGCGCGCTCGCGCTTCAGGCGTAAGTTAGACAATTGGCTCCATTTCGCTTCATTTATTCTTTATATTTCTTGTTTAACCGCAGTATCATTTGAACCTGGTAAATCTATAAGTTTCTGACCATTAATTACTACTATTCGGCTGTTCTGTGCTATAAAGAAAGCTCCTTGGATCTGCGTGTGTGATCAGGATTGCCAGAGTACTCGGAGCGGTCATTAGTCAGTGACTAGTGCGTACAACAGGAACTGTAAGCTGTAGCGTCGACTCCAATCAAGCACTATACCAGCGTGTCTTGCAACAACCCGTTGCAGCGACCGCTACAGTCAGAAACTTTCCAGTTACAAAGTTGAAAGTCGGAGAAGTTGAAAGCAATGGAAGCTGCAGCAACGCCAGAGAAAGCTGACTGCTCAGCCGTACAAAGTAAAACTGTGGCAACGTCAGGGACGAGTGCTGACTGCCCAGCTCCACCAAGTTCGGAAAATGTTGAAGATGAACGTGGAAGTGTCAAGAAAGAAATTGTGGACCAGATCCCCGCGAAGAGCAAGTCAGTGGGTTCTGATGTTCCAACCAGTAGTGACGGCACTTTCCATGGATTCGATCAGAAATTGGTTGGATTTGAACGTCAGTTCCGTGAAACAAAAAGAGAAGTTGAAAGATGTTTTGATGCAACTGAGACTGCCATAGCGCTATCCACAAATAAGGAGGAAGTGCGTGAAGAAATGAAAAAAGTTGTGTGCCATCGAAACGAGTTGAAGGGAATTACTGAAGAGATTATTTCGAACTACGCCGAGAATACGGAAACCAAGGAATTCGCCAATAGCATGAGGTTGGTTGAAATGAAATTTGAAAAAGTCCGGCAAGCCGTTACGGATTTCGTGATGCTTCCATCCGAAAATGGATCCGTCTGTAGCCGCGCGAGATCTGGAGCCAGCTCGAGATCGAGTCGTCATACGCAAAACAGTCGCACCAGTCACAAACAGCAATTTTATGATCATCAAAAAGAAGCGGCTGCTCTGAAAACAAGACTTGAATTTACGAAGCGAGAAACGGAAGCAAAAAGAGAAGCTTTCGAAAATGAAACTAAATGCAGGGCAGAAATTGAACGAATGAAAATGGAAAACGAAGCAAAGTTGAAGCAATTGTCTCTGGAGTCTGAGCTAGCTGAAAAACTAGCCATGATCAAAGTTTGTGAGCAAATTGAAAGGGAGGAAAACGAAAACCTCTTTGGTTTTGATGACGATGAAGATGTCGTACGTGAAAAGCCAAGTTATAGAGATATACGGAGTAAGGTTCCCGTGTTGAATTCGGAAGACAAGGTACAAGAGTTTATTAGTAGTAACGCACGCGTTTGCCCTGAAGTAAGGCAATGTAATGTCAAATCTAGTGAACCCGTATCCTACGGGTCAGTTATCGATAAAACCCCTGTGCAAATGAACAATGTTCCACATATTGAACCGGAAGAAACCGGCCGAAACACGTTTGTAAAGATGCCCGGTAATCATTCCTTCGATATACCAATTGACAGTCAGTATAACATGAGACCGTTGACGCGAATACCTGATATAAAAGTTTGGGTTTTTGATGGCGATGAAACTTATTATATGGAATGGGAAAATTCGTTTAAAGCGTTAGCTGAAGATAGAGTGTATTGTGTTCATGAAAAGATGAATTTGTTGAAACAACATCTTGGTCCGGGCCCGTTGAAAGTTGTGAAATGTTATTTTTTGCGTGGTACCGAGGAATCTTATCGAAAAGCAATAAGTGACTTGCGAAGTAGGTATGGAAGCCCTGTCGTTGTTGGGCAGGCCTTTCTTGATAAATTGAAAGGTTGGCGTCATATAAAGGAAAATGATAGACTTGGGCTGCAAGAGTTCTCTGATTTCTTGGAACCAGTTTTTGTGAACAAACGGTTTGTGCCAGAGTTAGGCACTCTTGATTACTCGTCAAATCATGTTTACGTTGTGAAAAAGTTACCTCCGTCACTTATTGACAAGTGGCGTTGTAAAGTGTCAAAGTACAAGGCACAGATGAATGATGTAAATTGCTACCCCCCATTTGAGTATTTTGTGTCATTTGTGAGAGATCAGTCTGAACGTCGAAATATGCCAGAAACAGAATGTTGGATGAAAACCGAAATAGCAATATCACGCAATCTGCTCGAAAGTATGGCAGTGATAGGCCATGTGTTTCATTTGGAACTAAAGTTATGTCAAGCGAATATAATTGCATGTTTTGTGGAAGAAATGACCACCATATCCCAGATTGTGTGGATTTTGAGAATTTACCGTATTCTGAACGAATATCGTTTATGCGTGACAAGTTTTTATGTTATGGATGTGGGGAAAGATGTACTAGAATGCACCATGGTAAAGATTGTCCAAAACGCGTAGTTTGTGTGAAATGTGGAAAGTTACATTCAACTAGCTTGCATCCGTGCTCTGCTCCCGCTGTTTCGAATTGTATTGAAGTGTCCGAGCATGAAACTGTAGGTCAGTGGTTTCCAACCTTTTTCGTCTCGTGCCTCCCTTGGCCGAAATTTGAGCCAAAATTCCCCCCTTAAGAGAAATCTGCCCGATGATTAAAAAAGGTAATTTTTACCGCGCAAACACCTGTTGACTGAGAGAATAAGACGGGCAGGTACCGAGTGTTTGTTTCTAGCAGGGCTGTAACAACACTTTGTAGACCTCCAAAAACAATGATCTTGGTCCCAATCAAACAAATTCTGTGAGGCTTGACTCAACAGACCCCCACACTTCCATTTGTGTTTTCGTCTTACCATGCACCAATCGCTAATATAACTGCTGTGAAAAATCGGTATGCATAAATTTACTGGTCTCGCGATTTTTTTCTCAAGATTGCCTATGCATTTGGCCAATAATATTGGTACATTCATATATAGCAGGGTTGACTAGACTCGAGTCACCATTTTCTGATGACTCGACCTGACTCGAGTCATTTTCTCAAAATATGGAAACGACTTGAATCAAGACAATCTGTGTATTGACTCGACTTGGACTCGAGTCATTGTGCATGACTCGAACCAAGCCATATGACTCGAGACTATAAGACGGCCATGACCGACATTTCGTTGTAATTTCGAAGAACAGTAAAGTGACCTGACCAGTGACCACCCTATTGGAATTTCGTCTATTGGTCCTGGTACTTGAAAATGCGACAAGAAACTGCTCAAAGTGAGGAAAATTAGTATATTATAAATCCAAATTATTCAATATCACCAAACAGTGTTATAAAAAGTGGGTTTAACAAGACTTCAACTGGAAACTGAGCAGTCAACACAATGACTTGGACTCGGACTCGGACTCGAGTCATAATACAATTACCATGACTCGGAGTCGATCCCTCTGCTCGGTGACTTGGAGTCGGACTTGACTCAATGCTGAATTGGAAATGACTCGACTTAATCTCGAGTCTAAACTATGAAAGTGAGATTGACTTATGACTCGGAGCATCGTGACTTGGTTACAGCCCTGATATATAACATACACGTGATGAGATTTCCTGCTGGAGCTCATTGAAATTTAGGAAACCCATTACGTTTCGGCAACATTGCACTAAGTTTAACATGTCTTTTTTAGATGGGGGAGCTGCGTTCACTAAAAATAAAGCAAGGCTAGCGATCTCTTTGACTTGAATCGATGACGTTGGAATATTTTGTCACTGTCTGAAAATGTTGACTTGAAAATATAAGATAAATACCTTCACTAGAGGCCTGGTTGCGATAGATTCGGCACGACATTTGCTCGCTTATAGGATATATTTGATTGAGAGGACGTCGCTGGCCTACAAAATTGTCTATCGAACTGCAGCACATCTGAACTAGTTAAAAAAAAACTAGGGGGAATTTGTATGTGAAAAAGAGATTTCAAATAGCATTTGAACATACTTTCAGCAATAAAACAGCCATAAGGAGCATACATTCGGATATAGCTGGTTGACTACATGACAGTTCGGACATGAATAAGTTGGGAAATCCGTTACCATTCTAAAGTGGAATTCCTCCCTAAAAATTGCAAAATTCCCCCCAAGGGGGGAATTCCTCCCCGGTTGGGAACCACTGCTGTAGGTGATTAATGATAGTATATAATTTGTGATTTGGTCTCAGATTATCCTTGTCTGTTTTGTATTATCGCTGTATGATGTATTATGCTATTAGCATTTGCCCGTCTTTGTTGCCTGTTAGGGTCTATTTCTTTGGTGTTCGATGTAATGCTTGTAAAAGTCCGATGCCCCGACGTGGAGCCACATTGTTTACGAAAATAGTTGTAAAGACATTTTGTGTTGCACAAAAATGTCCTTAAGGGGGGAGTGTAAACGACTGTCATGCGCGAAAGCATAAGTAGGCCGCACGCAAACCAAAACCGTGACGGCACGCACGGGCACAGGCAATCTGCGAGGCACGTGTTCTCAGAACCCGCATATTGAGGTCGGCGCGCTCGCGCTTCAGTCGTAAGTTAGACAATTGGCTCCATTTCGCTTCATTTATTCTTTATATTTCTTGTTTAACCGCAGTATCATTTGAACCTGGTAAATCTACAAGTTTCTGACCATTAATTACTACTATTCGGCTGTTCTGTGCTATAAAGAAAGCTCCTTGGATCTGCGTGTGTGATCAGGATTGCCAGAGTACTCAGAGCGGTCATTAGTCAGTGACTAGTGCGTACAACAGGAACTGTAAGCTGTAGCGTCGACTCCAATCAAGCACTATACCAGCGTGTCTTGCAACAAGCCGTTGCAGCGACCGCTACAGCACATATTCTTTTATTCAATACCTTGTTTGAGTGGAATTTTTTTTCGACTCATTTATAAAATTCATATGGTGGGGAACGATGATACAATAGCCAAAATCAAGCAAATTAGTTGCACTAACTATTCATACAACATCTGAAACATTCCTACATACAGAAACTCGTTATGTAATAATTGCTTGTGCTCGCTATAACGAGGTATTTGGAAGTCAAAATGTCGATCAACGAGCAATATGTAACTACCCTCAAATTGATAAGTTCGAGCCTAAATCGAAACGTGATTATATGGCAACATTTAAGTTAATATTAATTCTATATTTTAACGGTTGCGACCATACATTCTTCTTTGGCATGCTGTAGCCCAGGTTATACTACACAGCAAGAAAAGATGTAACATCTGAGTTTTTGAGAATATATCTCATAGGTCCCCGGGTCGTGCGCCTTCGGACCCACCGGGTTGGGACCGATGACACGTTCGAGCAACAAATTTTGAACGTTCATAAATATTTTTTGAAAAGACGGATATTCATGTATATAAGCGCGATAGGTAGAGATTGTATCAAAGTGTTGAGTCAGCAAAAGATCTGCTGTTACCGGCTGAACATTTTGGGGCCAAAGGTCATTTTCCAATTTTTGATCCGTCGGTACCACATCTCCCCTACTTGTGCGATTTTGATTCAGAGGTAAAGATGTCATTGAAATATTTGGGGCAACGACTGCAGTGGAATTGATACATAAACTTGGCGATTTCTAGTTTCCGCATGTCTTCTATGTTTAGGAAACCGAATCTCTTCAGAAGCGACTTGTTGGAAGGGCAGGGCAGACAGGCCCCAGGTGAGGGTATATATATATCGGCTTTCAATTAAATAAAAGGGCAAAAGAAAACAGGAAACAAATGAACATCAAGATAATCAATTTTGGGCCCTTATTAAGCGCCTCCAGCGTGGGCGGTCGTGGGCGTCTTCGAGGGATAGCCCGCCTTGCGCTAGCTCGGTCTCTATTGTTGAGCGCCATGTGGTTCTATTCCAGCCACCTCTGCGCCATGGCTCCGTCGGAATGTGGTTGATGATGGCGGCGGCTGGTTGATCGTCTTGATGCCGCACTAGATGACCGATTAAGCGTAAGCGTCGTTCAGCAGCCAGCAAACGGCATGGGACTGTTTTTGTGAGTTTGCCCAGAGCATTGGTGGATATGTGCTCCGGATGGTGGATGCCGAGTGCGTAACGGAGGAGTGCATCGTAGTTGGCGTTGAGTGTCTTAGCCAGCTTTTCCGTCGTCGTGAGTGCTTCTATTCCGTAGAGAAGAACCTGCTCGACAGTGGCACGGAAGATGCGGGTCTTGAGCTGGGTTGAGGCACTTGAATGGAAGAGGCTATGTAGCCGTCTTACCGCGCCCCAGGCCTTTGCTCGCCTCGCCTTGAGCGCTTTTCCAGAGTCAGCGACGTCAATACCGAGGTATACAAAACTCGTTACATACTTGAGATCGATATCTCCCAGTTGAATTGGTGTCGCGTTCTCCGGTAGAGCTGTATGGCCAGAACCTCGGTCTTCTTAGCGTTGACCTGGAGGCCAACAAGAGCGGCGGCGGCCTCTAGCTGGTTAATGAGGCCCTGTGCCGATGCGGTGTTCGGGGCAAGCAGGGCTAGGTCGTCTGCGTAGGCAAGAATACCTACGTGGATTGCCTCGCGGGTCGTACGCGTGCGCGTTCCTTGCCGTGGCCACCATTCAAAGAAGTTCGTAGTATCCGGGAAGGCCGTTCGTAGCACGAAGTCAAGGTGAGGCGGCAGGCCTTCACAAGATCGCCCTGCTGAGGTTCTGGTCCCATTATAAGGCCACTAACTGGATTGTTATTATTCGGTTTCCATTCGAATAAATACGACTTCGTTGTTAACTATAGCCTCTATCCAGAGCAGTAACAACACTTTGTGACCTCCTTCCAAAACGTTGATCTTGCCCGCTCCCCCCCCCCCCATAGGGCGAACGACGTAACTTCATTCTTTTGAGGCGTCGTAGAGCATGAACTCTTTATTACACACCACGCAGAAAATACGTTCAAAGCAATTAAAAAATACGTGTTTAATTTCTCTAGGCCTTCGTCCAAATTATTGCGTTAAAATTGAGATAAAAGGTTTCTTTATATGTGACCGAACCGCGTTTGAGAACCACTGTGTTTGAGTGAGAGATCGCACTTGGTCGTTTCGACATCCTCCTCTCATTACATTACATCGCATTGTGTTTTGTGTGGCGCGGTGTACACTGTGTGTTTTGATCGGTAAAAATAAATAAACCCGCCCATTGCATATTAATTTATCGCACTTTCAATAGAGATTGCGCCGCTAGCACATCATTTGTAGGGCTGGGTAAAATCGAGTACCTGAGTGATTCGATTCTGAATCATGTATTATGCTTCGAGTCGAGTCGAGTAATCGAGTATCACTCATTATGACTTCATAACAGAACATATTATGTCAAGGTTCAAACATGTACCTTTCATGCAACCGCAAAGAATAAAATGCCTGTTCCTGTTACCCATCACATTAGACACTTTGGTATTTTTTCGACCATACCGATTTTATTGCACTTGGTGACTATGTTGTGGGACGATCATGAAATGTGCTAGTTCCAGTAACGTTCGTAGCTTTGCACTATATCAGTGATTCCCAACCGCGGACCCCAGCTAGCCTTCTTGCGGCCCCCACAAAAATATTGAGAAATCGATTTATGAAAAAAATTATATTTAAAAAATACTCTTGCTTAACTTGGAGTCTGGAGTTTTCAATTAGGATTGCAGGAAAGTTGTGAGTAGAATACTTAGATTACGTCACTGCTGTTTCAATGCAATGTGCCGTAACTTTCCAGTTGAACGGGCAGTACCTATATAGATATAGGTATTGACAGGACCGTAACTGCCGCACCCCAAGCCCCCCAATTGGGGGAGCGAGCTCGAAGGGGACCCAAAATTATTTAGTGAATTAGCATAAATTATAAAGTATGTTATGAAATTTTATGCAACTTTTTCAAAGATTTTTCGCACTGCGCGCGATTTCAAGTTTCCAAGTACCTAAATTATTGGGTACTCTTCGACCAAGATGAAATGCGCAAGATTTATAGAAGTGGGCATATCGGCGTTGGCCATTACCGCGCCACGACACACGAATACATGTAAAGTTTTAGGCCATGTAACATGCGATTCCAAGAAGTGTGCCAGAACGATCGGCAGCGAGAAAACCTTGGCCGAAAAGGACTGCCCTTACGCTGACCGAAAACTTCGTTATGTATATTCATAATACATATAGGTATAATTGACCATAGGGCATAGGCGCCTAAATCACTGGCGCCGAATGTTCCTGTCTTGGCAATCTGAACGTCACGAGACAAATAGGCTACCATCCCGCAGGGAATAATTATATGCCAGTGAAGAGCTACCAATTTGAAATCGTGTGTCTTTTAGTTCAGTATGTTAGGGCGATTCTATATTTCTTGATATAGCAGACTGGAGGTCACGAAATAACAAATAACATAATGTAACGAAGTCGTACCAACGGGTCCACCCATCCGAATATGTTTAAATATTATTCACGGGCCCTACAGTTTCCAAGACACCTCACTCATCTCCACCGGCAAATCTGATTACGTGGGCAGCGAGGACAAGTAATTGATCGCAATATATATGCAATTCCCGATCTTATTGATCTATTTTATTTTGAATTATCAAAACATTTCGCGCTCCTCGCTGGCTCACTAATCGGGGATCCTGATTTCGCGGCAGAAGCGAACAACGGCACGGGGGTCGGTTTATCACCCTATGGGAGCTCAAGACCCAAGTGTTTTGGGGGGCTTGACGAAGTGCTGTTTCGTTCCTACGAACGGGTATACGCCCGAAGATGTTTAATTATTATTGAGTGGTCCTACCTTTTCAAACACAACTCACTAGGCTCAACCGGCCAATCTGATTACGTGAGCAGAGAGAGGATAAAAATTGATACCAATATATATGCAATTCCCGATTATGTTGACCGATTCAATCATGAATTATAGAAATTTTTCGCGCTTCGCGTGATTAGTCCAGAGAGGCTGCCTAAAACGGACACCCGATTTAGATGATAAATAGCGGTAAACAGCCATCTAGCCTGGGGGGTCTGGGGGCTTCGAATTTCTGTTTATCGCCCTATGGGGGGCCAAGAGAAACGTTTTTTTGGGGAGGGTGACGAAGTGCTGTTACGGCCCTGGGTATTGATAACTAATCTACGGATAGATGTGCAACTAGTAACTCACGATTGAATACGCTGAGATGCGCACTGCTTAGCCGGCAAAAAGCAGCATAATTTGTAGTCCTATAGCTCGCGACCCAAACGTCCGAATAATTTGATATGTCGGTGTTTATCGAAAGCAAGTGTCGCACTGATTCCAAAAATACGAATTGAAATCTCGCCAGGGCAGTAAAACTACTCTGAAATAGCCAGCAAAGGTTGATTGTTCTGAACAACGGGAGCGATGAGCGATTCGAGTATTAAAGCAGAGGTCTCAAACTCAAATGTGCCCGCGGGCCATTTCCTAGTCTTTGATGACGCCGCGGGCCGCTGCATTAATAATCGGAATATTCAATATATAGGTTCCAACTAGGCCTTATTTGACGGGTCCTTGCAGACAGGCATTCCACAAACATCGTGGAAATGTGATTTACCATTGCATTGACAGGAAATAAAATCACATTTTCAGATATTTGAATAATTTTTCTGTGACTGGCATAATTTTTCTAATTAATAAGTTATAGACATAATACGGGAGGATGCACCATGACATCGCACAACTGTCAGGTTTTAATAGTGCACCAAGGGGACCTTTGACGTGCCACAATTTGATGTAGTGTATTTTAAAATATACTGAAGATTGATCTGATATCAGAGCATTTGAGCGGCGTAGTCTAATCCTGGTTTTGATAAAGTCGCGATAAATATAGGATATTGTTATTGTCATTGCCAAAGTCAAATTAAATCCGCGCTAAATTTTGCATTCGAATATTATTGGAACATATCAATAACAACTTATATATAATAATTATTGAGCCACAGTAATAGCATTGCTTCTTTGCCTTTTTAGCGATCGTACCCCTTGTGCTTCCAATGAGGTTTCTCGTAGCGCCTATCCATTTCAGCACAATTTCTGATGGTACCTATATTAAAATCAGAAAGCCCATTTATTTTCCAGTTGAATAAATTGGCCAAGAAAATATTCCACAGTATATAGGCCTAATTCCACAATGCATCTTGCACACCGTGATGTGGTGCTTCCTACCCCGATGGGGTCTACGGACCCTGGTTAAGAACCCCTGGATTAGAAATGCCCAATCGGCGAATAATTCATTGGTGTTACAGCTGTAGAGCGTAGTACTACCCTACTCGCCTACGATAATAACATGGACAAAGAGAATAAACAACAGCCAGCATGTAACCGCAACTATACGTCACGGGGGTCATAGAATGCCAATGGTTGCCATACTAACTTGATTACATAGTTATACACCCCAAGCAGCGCTAGCTACGACCTTTTGATATATTACTATTCTCCATGACAGTTTCATAGATTGTTGCGCCAGTAGGATTAACAATTCACCGTTTCGATTCGCAAGTCATTGTCTGTTTTTAACGTTTGATCCGACTCAACTCGAGTCATTTTTATTTAATCACTCAGTCAATCCAAAACCGAGTCATTTTACGAGAAGGTCGCACCAAACCAAACCACAATTTAAAGTCACGAATCATCAACGGGTCATGTTCTATCGTCATGAACTAGAAATGTGACGTAATAGCTGATCTTCTGCCTCATGGTAGCTTTTAAAAGTGATATGATAGTGAAGTTTGTTGAGATCCCAGTGATTTTTATAGTAGTTTTAGATTGAACTTTAAGCTCTTATATCTAAAAAAATATATGACAGTTGAATACATTGTTGAATACTTGAAATTCCAAAATGCCGTCACGGGCCGCACAAAATGCTCTTGCGGGCCGCATGCGGCTCGCGGGCCGCGTGTTTGAGACCTCTGCGTTAAAGGATTACATTACTCTAAAAATATTTTAACGAAACGTAAGTTTCAAAAAAGTCTGGAAAAATATCGCTTGAGAAACTAGAAATATTGAGAGATGCACCTGATCCGCGGTACGCCATATACATTGCGAATTTTGTGACAGTCCACCGGTCCCCCGTTTAGATGCGAGCTATTTCGCTGTGGTCCGCTCGGTCGTCGGTCCGCAGTTCCGCTTGGTCCGCCGTTTAGTATTGCAAGTTCCGCAGTCCGCTCTTTCCGCCGTTCAGAGTTGCCCTGCCTTATCGAATGGTTTCTTATCGCATTGTAGTGTACATCGTGTTTGTCTTGTTCAGATAAAAATAAAATCGGACGATTATTATCATTATTGATATGACCCATCATAATCAAAACCATTTCTTTTAGAAATTTCATAGATTGAAAATACTGTCGCGCATCCAACGAGCATGGGAGCATTAATAAGTTTTCGTGTTATCCTAATTTGTAATTGCGAGGTTCTGCCTAGAAGTTGCAACCCACTGAGCTATATAACCTCATTCAACTAGATAACGCCAGATGGCGTAAATGCACAACGGTAAGTCGGTGACTTCCATTATGGGGTTTCCCCTCAAGAAAAGAAAGCGCAAGTATCATTTTGAATATAGATAAGATAACTAACCTACATAGGTCAGTTATCTATAGTATGATGAAGGGCCATGTTAAATTGTTAATTCTCAAGTGTCAGTGTCAACAGCAGAACGTGATCTTTGAAATCGAGAAATTGTTTCTCGTGTCGTGTCAGTCGATAAGTTGAATATGTCAGATGAGGGATTATGATGCACAGTCGCAATGCAGGCATTGTTCATGTTCATGGTCTATAGCGATCAGTTTATGTTGATGTGTGATTTTGTATTCCATACATTCTTTACTATAGCAACTGCTACCGATTTTTGAAAAGATATCTCGTTTGCACTTCTTTTCAAACAAAGTTTTTCATGCTTTTCTAACTCAAAGATATCAGAGTAGGTTACTGAAATCCTAGTGATTCTGCAATTTACTACTGATACTTCCTGACGCTGTGACGATTCCGATTTCAGTGTGCATCAGAAATGGTATACCCAAGAGTGGCCAACCTGCAGCCATAGAACGAAAATCATGCGGCGGTCATTACATGTTGAAATTTACGTACGTTGGCGGCCGGTAACATGCATTTGAATTAGAGAATGGGATCATAAATTTCTGATTGATTCAATTCAACTTTAATATTTCTTTGCACCTCACGTGATTCACGGGACTTGGTTTAAATCGTTTTAACATAACATATTGTGGAGGTCTACCGATATTGCTTTTGCAGTCCGATACCGATTATCGACACACTCGCAAGGCCGGTTACCGATAGCATAGGTTGATATACATATGGAAGGCGCAGAGAGCCATTTGGCCGAAAATATCGTGTGTTAGGCAAGATGGCCATTGTACATGCCACAGAAAGCTGAACAACAAACAAGCAAACTGAAATTAGAAAGAATTATTGCTGAATTGTTCACATTCATTGAAATCTGGGCTAACCCAAAAAGCAAAACATACTACAGAATTACAGATCAATCCAGTAGTTGTAATTTGTAATGCAGGAGGCACAAAGTTTTTCTGCATAACCACATAGTAAAACTCGTCCTGCAAGCGTAAATCTGTCCCGTGTCTCCCTTTGTGTCGTTGATTTCTTGAGATTGTGAACTCGGAGCATTAAATCTCCAATATTTTTTCAATATATAAAATATTGGCCTTCAAATGCCGATATCGATAATCGGGGAAAGTTCCAAATATCGGCCTCGATAATCGGTCGACCTTTTGCACTCTGAGCCTCATGGCACAAATGAGAACCGCATAATACGATGATACGCTCACATAAATTAAAACCAATTTGGAATCGTGTGTGTCTCACGAATGAAGGTTTTTGGTACGTTCAAGCGATTCCTATTTTCACTATATTGACAATTCTGATGGGGGGAGGGGAAGGAATGAATTACATGCGAATAACTGATGCATTCATGCAACATCTATTGTTGCATATAATTGTAATTGTGTACCAGGAACCCTGTCGTGTTCTACTTGCCGTAGTTTGGATCTACTTGCAAAACTTATATCACTTGTACTTTAGCATAATTTCTAGCAATCATTCTACTTAAGTGGTGCATGTATTAGTGAATTATTTGACTCTCGGTAGCAAGGGACTTATTTTTTGCGGATAATGAAAGTAGGTTTCTATCTATTATATCTATGCTTCTTGCTCAAATGTTATATTCATAAGACTACCTCCACTTCAATTGATTCTTCAGCGAGACAGCTACATTTTTACCTGATGTCAGGTAGAACTTAGATTTATTTTAGATCTCAATCATTTTTGTTAGTGAAAATGTTGTACGGGTAACCACCTTCCATAAAAATCCCAGCAGACAGAACGTAATACATGGCCTTCAACCTGAGCTACAAAGAAGTATCATGGCTCCATTAGCTCAGCCATGGGACAACTAAATAATAGTGATATGCAGACGCGAGGTTGCCGTCCGTATTCATTTTTCAAATTTTACTGGCTTCTTGACTGAATTGTTAAGTAACCTAATAACGCTGTGCACTGCACCAATTTCGAGGCAATTCTAACCTATAGAAGCATTGCTATTTAAGTAGAAGGTTTTGGATTTATTTATAAAATTATAATCAAAATGTTAGTGGTGAGTGGTGACCTCATTCATTTGTTAGGCTGCCTGAATTGATCCACAACAAATTTGACTCGATTCCAACCGGTAGACCTGTACCGGTAGTTATTAAAAATGTAGGATTTCTAATCATAGTACCGTAATTTTCTGAATATAGTGCGCCCCCATGTATAATACGCACCCGTAAAATGGCGTTAAAATTCTGGGGAAAAGCCTGTAACCATGTATAGTATGCACCCTGCATTCGCAGTACATGAATAGTTGTGTTATAGTACACGATGTTGTTCTGTTTTGCGATGTCACTGTCGAACAATCATGACATAACCATCGCTAATCAGTAATCATATTACAATTAACGGCATTGTCTCTAAACCAGAGTAGATAGTAGCCAAAGCCTGCGAGGCCGGCGACGCGATAGTTCAGGCTAGCGACACACGACATCTTGCGCACGAGGCCTATTACAATTACAGAATACAGATGCGATTGCTCAGGCCAACGGTTATGTCGGGCGCACCAGTCCTGTTGGAGATGCGACTGATAACGCAAGCGATGATTATATCTTGCGCACATGGCCTCTTGTGTACGCGATTGTAAAGGCCTGTTGTTGACGCGATGAATCAGCAAGGATTGCCGCGGACGCTTGTAGCTTGTAACGGCTAACTCAACAGGCACTGTGCAGACGACTCTCGTTAATTGGCAACACGCTTTTTGTTAATTGGCATCACGCTTCTCTATTTAGCAGTGCGTTACCCTCTATAATACGAATTATGTGACACGCTGGCTAGAAGTGATGCGCGATTGGACACAAACATGATGAAAGGTGTGATTTCAAGTTTTTGATCGAGGGAGATTTTTTTCAAGGCTTGCTGTACCCATGTATAATACGCACTCCCCTATTTTAGGGCAAAAAATCGGTAAAATTTTGCGCATTATACATGGAAAATTACGGTATTTATAGTTATATTACCATACATCCTCTATTAAAAGGGTTTGTCCTCTTTTTTAAAAATTTTGGTTAAATCTATGTCAAATTTAGATAGATTCAGAGATTTAGGCAATTAGTACTCAAGTAACGTTCCGGCGTATCTTTCTGGAGTTGAGCCAGAAAATTGACCTTTTTTTAGTCAACCAACAGAGAATTCAAAGAAAGTGCGTATTACTGGAGTCGAGTTGGAAAAATGACCTTGTTCTTCGTCAATCTTCTACAAACTCGGAATAAATTTATCAATATTTCTGGATTTTACCCCGGTTTTGTGAGGCTGAAAATTTTTGAAAATTGTCCTCTGTTCAGATTTCCAAAATATGGTAACCCTAATTTTTAATGATCTATAATAGAAAGATTTTGCTACTGTAAATACTATTTCTTTTCTAATCCAAAATTTTTTACTCCAATAACTTTGCTTTTACCGGTTGGGATTGAGCCAAATTTTTTTGTACATAGAATTTTCAGATAACCTAACAATTTTATGGGGTATATCAATAAATTGATACTGATACCTTTATGTGACTCTGTTCAAGTTTCTGTAAGGTGCCGGCCACTAGCCAATGAAATTTGAAAAATAATTTGTACCGGTACCCTTATTTTTATCATATCGCAATGCTTCTGTAGGTTGGAATTGTTGCAAAATAGGAGTGCAGCGTATTTCTAGGTAACTTAACAATTATGTCAACTGTCAAGTATCCAGTAAAATTTGCCAAATAAAAGGTATTTTCGAGCAGCTTTACTGCGCAGGCGTAAAGTTACCATTGCATGATACTCGCAGGTAATCAATAATGTCAATAATGAAGTACCTCTACATTTCCAAAATATCTAGTTACATTACTTATGATGTTAGACTACGTCTAGTTCAGGGGGTCCGCGAAACCTCTGAATTTGCAGAATCGTTCGTAGCTAAATTTTTTTTATTAGAAAAATCACGAAGTTTCGCTTCATAACTACTAAAAGTTGATAACTCACATTAACAGAATGGCCCTATGAGATGAAATATTCTACTGTGTAAAGTCGTTTTAATTGCCAATAGCGTACTGATACAAACATATTGGTGTTAAGAGATGTTTTGTTATGATTTTGGAAAGAAATTGTTTGCAAATATCTATTTTCTCTTGTTGTATACGTGACCGCCATTCCGGAATAACTTCAAGATGAGCTTCTAGAGAAATGTCTAGGCTGGATGTTTATCTGTAAAAACCTGTTTCTCCATTTTGGTGTCATATATGTTGTGATCATACCCAAAGGTGTTGTCGGAAGTGGTGCACGTCATTATCACATTCCCCACCATCTATCAGGGTTGTAACCTAGTCATAAGACTCCGAGTCACAAGTCAATCTCACTTTCATAGTTTTGACTCGAGTGAAGTCGAGTCATTTTTAATTCACCACCGAGTCAAGTCCGAGTCCAAGTCAGCGTGCAGAGGGCCGAGTCCGAGCCATAGTATTATGACTCGCGTCGGAGTCCATGCCATTGTGTTCACTGCTGTTTCCAGTTGAGGACTTGATAATTCCACTTAGTGTGGTTACTTTACTCTTCTTCGAAATTATAATTAAATGTAGGTCTTTGTCGTCTTAGTCTTGAGTCATATGACTTGTTTCGAGTCATGCGCAAAGACTCCAGTCCAAGTCAAGTCGAGTCATTTTCATATTTTGATAAAATGACTCGAGTCAAGTCGAGTCATTACATCCCTGCCACCTATCGATGTGAAGATGGATTTTCGGCACTCACTCATGTCAAATAGACGGCACGCAATTTCAAAACATGTATTTTACAAAATTTAGCCAGTGAAATAGCTTTGAAAGAACAAAAGTCGTCCCAATTTCCACATAAATAGTAGGCCATGTTAGTTTTTAAGATTACTGGTACAGTTACTATTGGCACAGGACAGATAACGGTTGCACGATAATAGAGCTAAATTTGAACTAGAACTTCAGGTATCTGTGGGGTACCGTACGGTCCAAAAGGGGTCCGTGAAGACAAAAACATTGAGAACCACTGTTCTAATTGGGTAGTGTTTAAGGCAAAACTATTTGCTTTTTACAATTTGGATTTCAAAACGCAGTACATGTTTTCGCACTATGTTTTCATCACTATCGTCTGAGAAATTGCCACCACGGGTAGGCCTGCTAGCCATCACAGTAACTGTTGTACCTATTGTACCTATTTGTAGGCTTGTTATTCATTTTGTGTTAGTTGCGAAAGTAGCCTTCGCTGATTTACATGCTAAAAGCAGGGTTGTAACCAAGTCACAAGGTTCCGAGTCACAAGTCGATTCCAATTTTATAGTTTTGACTCGAATGAAGTCGAGTCATTTTCTATTCACCACCGAGTCAAATCCGAGTCCAATTCAGTAAGTGGAGCATTGGTTTCTCAAACTGGGTGCGCGCCTCCAATTCATGGGTATTACTCCGTGTATAATCCGGATTTCATATTTGAGAATCCTCTCTTCAACAGTCATTACTAGGGCGTTTTTTTACATGTCAAAATGAGTCAAAATTATGTCAAAATTGTAATGTTAGGTCAGGAAATTTTTAAAATTGTTTACATAGTCAAAAAATTTTTGCAACCTAAATTTTGTTTGTATTGTAGATGTTTGCACTGTTGATGAACCATAGCCTATATAAAGACTATGGATGAACTTAGCATTAGACATTTTGCAGCTTGTAGCCTACTTTATAGGCCTACCTTTGACCCATTGTCTGCTCATCGTGAATCATAAACGGTCAAATGAAACAAATAAGGTGACATATTTTTATGCGCGACGTACAGCAATATCCTAACTGAAGCAAGACTGCGTGGGCATTGGTTCTTATATCAAGAAATGTACATTGTAAAACTGTGATGTAGGTAGACATTGTCATCATGAAGCAGCACGGTGTGTCGCCAGCAGTGTACGCACAACTTTAGTGTTGTCAGCCAACAACTGCTGCGGTTGAGCAGTCTTTCTCCATTCTTGGCAATCTACTTAGTACTTCGAAAGGGACATAAATAGGGCTGGGCAAAATCGAGTACCTGAGTGATTCGATTCTGAATCACGTAATATGCTTCGAGTCGAGTATCACTCGTTATGACGTCATAAAAGAATGTAATATGTCAAAGTTCAAATATGTACCGTTTATGCCCCCACAAGGAATATAATGATTTTTATCCGTCTCATAAATGATAATTTGGTATTTTTTCGACCATACCGATTTCATTCCACTTGATTACAAATGTTGTGAGATAATCATGACTTAGGAAATGTGCTACGTCCAATAATCTACGTAGCTTCGTACCATATGTTTCGTATGCTACGATACCGCCATCCAAGGTTTCAAGGCTTCACAGTGAAAATTAGTATCGAAACTATAATTCTCGTTGATAAATTAACTTTCAGTGGCGAGAAGCGTATAATTTCAGTACTCGAAAAAATCTTATTTTACTACTCGACTCGTATCAATAAAATTAATACTCGATTCAGATTCGATTACTCGAATCATTGTGCCCAGCCCTAGACATAAACTTTCTACCCGAGAATGTAGGAAAGTTTCTTTCGTTGTCCCACAACAAATTTTATTTGTTTCTACCATAAACAAAGTTTTTTCATAGTCAAAATTTGTCAGATATTTAGATGAAAAAAAAGATTTTTCAGGCCAAACTACTTCGTAAGGATGGACACTGGACAGTTCCAACCAGAACTGAACATAAGTAGTACAATTCTAACGTTATATGGGAAATGCCGGAAAACATTCAATTTGCATACATTAGGTCAAAATTTGGTCACAATTAATTTTCTGATTGTCAAAGAATGTCAAAATTTTGATGTTTTAGGTAAGAAAACGCCCTAGTCATAATCTTCCATGCCATAAAATCAAACTATCCGTTGGGATTGTTAGCACTCTGGTTGCATTTCGTGATATGACGATAAATAAAGGGGGGAGCGAAATTTTTCATTATCATAAAGTGAGGCCTGTCTAACAACGTTTGACAACCATAGGAGTAGGAAGGAAAGGACGTAGTTTATTTTTGTCCTTGATGTTTATTGCGGCATATACACTACACATACACACGGTCTGTGCATATGCACACCATGAGTGCATGATGTGCATATGCTGCTGGACAAGAAAGTGCAGATATAGCCTTTACGGCTTTTTAAGTCATCCACCACCTTTCCATGCTATCCCAGCAATGCATGAGCGCCAAGCAGGGAAGTCATGGATACCAGTGTTACTAATCAGGTCTTTGGTCTGACCCGGTCGGAGATCGAACCCACGACCTACCGATCAAGAAGCCGGACGCTTCACCAGTACGCTATTTTGTCAGTAAGTAGAGGGTCGAGTCCGAGTCATAGTGTCATTCTGTTCACTGTTCAGTTTTGAGCTCATCCCACTTTTTACAACTCTGCTCGAGTGATATAGAATGGCTAGCATTCGTATATAGTGATTTCCCTCAGTCTTAACAGTTTCTGGCCCTATTCTCTAAGTACCAGGACTGACAAACGAAATACCAATAATGGAGGACTACTATTCTTTGAAGTTTCAATGCAATGTGTGTCCTGGCCGTCCTAGTCTTGAGTCATATTACTTGGTTCAAGTCATGCACAATGTCCCAAGTTCAAGTCAGGTTTATACACATAATGGTTCTGGTCAAGTCACTAGAAAATCGCGACTCGAATCTACCTGGCTAAAAGTATGCAAACATTCGACCAAATCTAGTGTACGAACTACCTACTCCAGTCCTTCCCAATTTTGTCTAGTCTTCAAAATCGTTACCTCTATTTGAGTCGCATCCTCGACTGCTTTGACCGTCTTTGACTAGATATTACGAAATAACACATATTATATGCTTCTCGGTTGAAACCTTGGAATTGCAACCAATATGGTTTGAAGATTGAATTATTTTAATTATGTTGCGAAGTATGTCAAAATCTGCCTATGATGTGGTTGCTGAACCAATATACGATTGAGATAGTCAATAAACATCTATGAATGCACTGGAATCTAACGAAGAAAGATTGCATGTGTTATAGTGGTTTCCTTATCTTACTCTCCGCATAATAATGTACAATCCCAGGAAAGCGTTACGTTCTCTGTGTTGCAGAAGCTCTTGTCAGTTGCAAGAGTCAGAGCATCGACCTACTGCGTGAGAACCTTTTCTTCCTCAGTTGCCATTATGTGGAAACATCTCCCAGTTTCTATCACTTCATCTGACTCACTATATGTTTTCAAGCGCAAAATTAAAACCGTTCGAACTGCAGTAGTGTTTATTCTGCTCAACAACTATGCACTCCATCTGTTATGCATATCATATACTTTTATATGTTATTGCCTCTTGTGTAAAGCGCCCAAGTGTAGTAATGATATATTCGGTGCTTATAGATTATATCCTTATATTATATTATTATTATAATAGCATATAACAAACAAGAATAATGTAAAAGGGTAGTGTAAAGCAGTGGTTCCCAACCGCCGGTCCGCCAGGTATGTTAAAATTTCATAATTTAATTTCAAGATGCAATATGGTGAAGGCTTGTCCATTGATAAATAATAAATTTCAAGCTGATTCAGAACTTTGTGAGGTTATATTGGGCCTGGAATCATTTTCGATTTGACTTGAAGCTCAAGCCATCTCTGGTGACGACATGAAGTACTGGCTGACTAGCAACAAGTAGGCCTACGAGCAGACTTGCCAAACCACGTAGTAATCACGATCATTAGCGTTCGATTCATTCATTTGGTGGATGGCCAGTTATCGCTATTGCCAGGTATTTTTGTGCCGCACATTGTATACGTTTGGTGGGAAATAAGCAAGGTAGCAGGACGCGGTGCTTGGTCCAACTCCAAAACGGTTCTTCTCTCAATATTGTCGAAGAGAAGAATATATTTGAGTTGACGTAGGCGGTTAATCCACGGCCTACGGTGAGAAAGACTGTAATTGACTCGCAGCGGTAGCATGTTTATCTACCTCGATTCACCATTACATGAATACTATTATGAACATATTTGATTACGAACAAAATCCTGATACTGTGACTTTCTGGTATTATACTTACAAAAACAGTTGTATGCTTTATATTTTGGGTTCATTTCAGTTTTTGAATGTCCACCGGTCCGCAAAACATTATTTGAAATTTTACTGGTCCGCGAGGTGAAAAAGGTTGAGAACCTATGGTCTGAAGGCTTACATGAATATTCATACTGGTGTGTAAAATTACACCTGTGCTCTTTGCAGGAAATACTTTGCCTACAATAGTGTACAAAACCGGCACGGCTATGCCTGCTGGTGTCAGTAGACATACTTGTGGTATTTGTGGACAAGCATGTATTTCAAAATCCTCCTTAAAGAAACATGTTGATATCCATTTTGGTGTCAAAAATCATGAATGCAAAATTTGTTGGAAAAAATTTGCTCGAAAAGATCATCTCAAGATCCATATTGATGCGCATACCGGTGTCAAGAACCATAGCTGTGATGTTTGCGGGAAAGAATTTTCTCAAAAGACTCATCTCAAGACACATATGAATATGCATATCGGTGGCAGGAATTATCTCTGTGCTATTTGTGGGAAGAAATTCGCCTTGAAGGGTGGCCTGGACGCTCACATGAAGATTCATGCTGGTGTCAAAAATCATTGCTGTGATGTTTGTGGAAAAGCATTTATTGACAAACAGGAATTAAAGACGCATTTTAGTATTCATGTTAGTGATGGGAATCATGAATGTTATATTTGCGGGAAAGAATTTTCCCGGAAGAATATCCTGAAGATTCACATGAAGATCCATGTCGGTGTCAAGAATCATGGATGTGGTGTTTGCGGGAAAGAGTTCTCTCGGAAAAGTGAACTTAACACTCACATGATGAGGCATGCCGGTGTCAGGAATCATGAATGTGGTGTTTGTGGGAAGAAATTTATTTGGAAGTCTTGTCTCCAAACCCATATGAGTTTTCATGCTGGTATAAAAAAATATAGATATGAATGTGAAGTTTGTGGAAGAGAATTCACCCACAAGTCTTCCCGTGACAATCACATGAAAATACATGCTGATGTCAAGAATCATGAATGTGATGTTTGTGGGAAACAATTTACTCGAAGAGATCATCTCAAGACGCACATGGATATGCATACAGCTCTGCATCTCTATAGCTGTGGTGTGTGCGGGAAAGAATTTACTTTTAAATCGGCATTCACCAAGCATTGTAAGATGCATGTCGGTATATATCATAAATGTGATATTTGTGGGAAAGAATTTGGTCAGAAGTATCAACTCGAGACACACATGCATATGCATGCTGGTTTCAAGAAACATAAATGTGATACTTGTGGGAAAGAATACACATCAAAATATGCCTGGAAGAAGCATATTCATATTCACGCTTGTATGACTAGCCATAAGTAAGGTGACTATGCCTGTCAAAAGTCATAAATGTGCTGCTTGTGGGAAGGAATTTACCAGAACATCACGTTTGAAAGGAACTTTAATATTTACACTGGTATAGAAATCGTATAAAGGTGTGTACATATTTTTGGGAAAGAAATCTCGCATAGGATTGATCTCAGGATTCATATGGATATTCATGCCAGTGGCAAGCATCAGCGGAGTTTTTTATGGAGAAAACAATACCTTCAAGAATGTTATCTGATACCAAAAATCATAATATCGTTACTAGTACGAACTAATTTACTCGAAAATGATATTGAGCAGGCATATGTATATGTATTGTGCGATTACAATTCATTAAATTAGAATTTTTGGGAACAAAAGTGCTCATAACAGTAATATAAAAATTTTCATGCATGCACGGTACCTGATATGTCTTGGTGATGTGTCATGGTAGCAGGGGCAAACTAAATAGGCCAATTCATCATTGGTTCTCTGTGTCAATATCGAATTATTGTTGTTTATCTGATATCTATCCAAGTCACGTTGATAGCAATATGAAATCAAACTCCCTATGACGTTGCTTCCAATCACTCTTTTAGGTGGAATACCTCCCGTTATCATTTTTCGCCATGCCTAGCATATCGCCACGTCTAGCATAGCACCCATAAGCTGAAAAGACCTCGCTTCGATCGATGAACAGTACACTCTTTTTCCTGGGTATTTTTCTTCCATTTTGTCATGTGTGATGCAGCGGTACAGATTCCATCATTTTTACGGCGGAGATGCATTTTGCCTTAAATATTTGGTTCAAATAGGGTTACCACACGTCCTCTGGGACAGTTGTTTTCAAACTATTTTTATACATGCCCACCTTTATGACAGTCGAAAAGTTCGCGCCCCCTAATCATCATGTTTCAAAATGCAACCAGAATGCTAGCAATCCGAAAGTTTGATGGCATGGACGGTTGTGACTGCCAATGAGATAACTCTCAAATATGAAATGCAGACTATCCACAAAGCGATAGCTATGAATTAAAGGTTAATCGCGTGGACCGTGAAAAAAATCAGTTGACCGCAGCTTCGCACCCCTTTCCGGTGCTTTCATGCCACCCCCCAGTGTGAGAACAACTGCCCCAGGAGGATTTGTCCTACTTTTCCAGGAAATTGAAAATGTCCTCCGAGGGCGCCTAAATGTCATATTTGGCTATTTGTCGTTCTTTATAGCTTTAGCAGTCATTCCAATGAACAGTAACAACGAAAAAACGCCATAAAGGACGCAAAATCCATAATGTGGATGTTGGAGCGGGTTTTTAGGGAGTCGGACTGTAAAAAAGCCCTTTTTGTTGTCATCACTAGAGGATTTCTCTGTACATATTTTCGAATCTGTAGTTTTTTAGTGCGATATTATAGCATTTATTAGTAGTAAAATATGTCCTTCTCTCTGTATTTTATAATATGGTAACTCTGGTTCGAACTCGATTTGGATATAATTAGTTGTTCTTCAATTAATGTTTGTTGGATACATTAATCACGGACTGGTTTTCAACAGAACGAAGTCCGTGAAAAGCTAGATGTTGTTCAGCAAAGGTAGCTCGTGTGATTTTTGTATAGTGCTTAACTCCCTGTATGTGTATTTTGGATTCGTATTTAAATTTCTTACGTGTGATCAAATACGGTATTTCGTTCATTGCCAACTCATGTAAATTGCGCGAAGTATAAAAATGTATTTACTAAACTGCAATAAAGTGCACAACATACAGTAACTTGGATTTCAATTCCCAAGTGATTCGTATACCGGTGTATATAACGCAGAGCGAATGTTTGTAGTTGTATAATTGACTCCAGAAGGTTGCGTTTACAATTCGCTGCGTGTTTCTTCTTGCGTTCGACGGACCGGCGTAACCACGCCGTACGGCCTTGTTGGCTGAGGTACCACGACCTGTCTATTGCACACGTACTCGATGGATCACACTGACGAATATATTTTGTTTGTCTCCACGACTTGTAACTTTATTGAATCACGTACGGCAATGTAATGGACTTCCGAATCAGCGAATAATCATGAATGGATGTGTCTACGTGGTATTACATACATATATATATCATAGTCGCGAGAGAGTATATGCACCAAAACATTGTACGATTTATTTCTCTTATCTATAATTCACACGACAAATAGACGACTCAAGAAGGTCTTTCGGGTTTTCACTTCAGGGAATTAGGTAAGGTTCACAACACTCCCTATTGCTCAAATCTTAAAATGGCGTGAACAATATATTTCGTTGAAGTGTATATCCAATGCTGCAGAGACCAAACATTTGATATCAGAATTAGTCCATTGATAAGCTTGCACAGACGCTATAGCCATGGTATTGGAAACTGATTTAACTAGATATCAATCGAAAGGACTGAAACGTTACTACAAAAGTACTTGAATAAAGGGATTTTGGTTTATTGCAGATATCGTGAAATCAAAACATCATTTTTTTCAAAATGCTTTCAAGCTACGTGCGTTGTTGTTTATTCGAGCATAACACACCTAACGACACAGAGTCTGCGAAAAAATAATTTTCTGCAAAATGTTAGCCGTGTTACATTCTTGCAGAGGTAATGTGGATGTTAGTGGTTACAATTTTCGAGGGCAAAATAATATTGCAAAGGACAAAAAATATTTAGAGCGATATCAAGTTTTCCGGTTAGAGATTTCGTTGAATTGAAGACAAGTACATTTCGAGGTATTGATGACAGCTTAATTTGATACAGTGGTATCGAATAAACGATGCATACGAAACTAGCGCCTTGGCCCGGATAGCTTGAAACACCAAAACAACTAGCAGCTGTGGTGAAGGTGGTCAGTGATGTGGAGGCGGAAGCTGTATAAGATTATAACAACTTGGTTAAGTCTAAGTATGCAGAGCTTACTCTAGCACTATATGCTACTGGTCACTGCAGCAGAGATGTAGAAAGCAGTCATCGTTTGTAATTGAGTAGAGGTAAAGTAACGAATCCTTCAACTCACATACAAGTAGTTATGATAAGTAAATATTCTGGATTTAGTTTGTTTCTACTTCAAACAGACTTGAATCATAACAACCACCCAATTCAGTAGGCAAACCCTACTTATGTACCCAAAAAAACAATTAATTCCAAAATCAACCCGTACTTGCGAAATATCATTTCGAATTTAAAACGGGATCATTCAGGCATCCATGCTGTTTGGAAGCAGGCTTGTGTTCTTGAGGACACGGAAATATTGACTTCAACTTTACCTATGAACACGCAACGAGGCATGAGTCAAACCCACGCTTAGGGCTGGGTACAATGACGCTAGTATTATTTCTAATGAGTCGAGAGTGAGAGATGATTTTTTCGAGTACGGTTATCATGCCATGCCACTAAGAGTTAAATTATCACCTATAATTATAGTTTATTATGTTACTCTGAGCCTCCATCTCCGCCATTTTCCAAATTCATGTTTGTGAAACTTATGCGTATGGCGACTTGCGATGTAATATCATGGTTTCAATCGTATTTTCCACTGTGGTAGCCTTGGAACCGCGATTGGTCGTATCACAGCAATCGTATTATTATGCTACAAATTAGCTTTACATGTTTTGCAATTGACATCATATTCTTTGTGGTGGGATAAAATACATATTCGAACCTTCCACATCATTGATACTCTCGTCATAATGAGTGATACTCGATCACCCGACTCGAAGCCAACTACTCGATTTAGAACCGAAACATTCAGGTACTAGATTGTTCCAAGTCCTCACCACGTTTGAACAGAATTGTTATTTCCTAAAGTTGGTTTAAATCAGGAAAAATATTTGCAGAAGTGTTAGTACCGGCCGTTTTGTTCTGTTTTTCTAATAAAAAAACGGAATAGCGAACAGCACACAACCATATTGATGGGGCTATAATGAAAAAGATTGCGCTGCCTCTACACCTCGAGTTTTGAAAAGTGAATAGTTAGAGGTCTAGTTGCGTATTTGGAAAACTGAGTAGTTCTAGTTCTACTTGCACATTAAGAAGTTTCTAGTTGCGTTATTTGAAAACTAAGTCGTTCTAGTTCTAGTTAAGAGTTTTTAAAAAGTGAGAAGATCTAGTCCAACATTTTGAACATCCAGTAGCCTGTAAAAGTATGCCCGAGACGGTTCTTGACAGCGCTAATACCGATCTCGTCTCATATAATATTTATGGCACAGTCCAAGACCGAGGTGCAGTGGAAAGTTGAATCAAAAGTCCATAAGCTGGTTGGTGTGCTTCTCTGTCGCATGAAAACGTATTTGCTCGCCATATGTATTCAAAGTTGCTGGCGACCACGGGGTGCTTCCATTTCAAGCTGAATGGCGCTTACACCTGGAAAAGAAATGACCGGCATTATAATTTAGAAGGGTGGGGATGTGATTGGTATTTTTGCTGTATTTCCAGGGAGAAATTTCAGATACGGTGAGGTACAGTGATGAACAGCAGTGGGGTGGAGCAAAAATCCAGCACCTACCCGGGTCATTTGATTTTGAGTCGATCGTTTGAGTTTGAGTCAGTATTGGGATAACTCGAGTCACGACTTAACTCAATCCCATTGTTAAATGACTTGACGCTACTCCAATGGTTCTCAAACTTTTATAGACACGCCCCCCTTTACGATAGTGAAAAATTCCGCGCCACCTTATTGTCATATCATAAAATGAAACCAGAATGCTAGTAAACCCAACAGATAGTTTGATGGCATTGAAGGTTATGATTGTTGATGAGAGAATTCTGCAATACGACATTTGGGCTATACACACATCAACAACAATGAATTGCAGGTAAATCGCGAAGCGCAATTTTTTTTTCTGTTGAACGCAGCCCCTTCAGATGCTGTCACCCCCCTCCCCACCCCAGTTTGAGAACCCCTGCTCTACTCGAATAACCACCCTAAACTGACTTGATTTGAGTCATTATTAGGGCCGGGCCAAATTGAGTTCCCTTGTGACACGATTTCGAGCACAGTTCGAGTCGGGTTGATTATCATTTGAGTCAAAACTTGACTCGAGTTACTGCTTTAAATTGACTTGATCTGAGTCTCGACTGCGACTCAGTGAAATCAAGTACCAGGAGTTTTGATTAAAAGTCAAGTACGAGTATTTAAATTTAATTTGATCTAAGTTGGCTATAAGGTTCAGAGTTGACTTGGGTCAGATTTTGTAGTGAATTGAATCGACTTGAGTCGCTACCCTAAACTGGTTACTACTGGACTGGATAAATCAAGAGGCCTGTGCGACTCGACTTCAAGTCGAGTATTAAGGTTTGAGTCAATTCGAGTACCGCCTATAGAAACGACATACCAATATTGATTACCGTAAACCGGGGTAACTTTGGACTTAAGGGTAACTTTGGACACTAAGCAGTAAAAGATTTAAATGGTTATTGATGAAAAGGGTTGCCGCTGGATGTCCAATTCTTTTTCATGAGGCAACAGTACTACAAGTAGTCTCTATAAAAGGTGGATTCATTTCACTACCAAATAAACTTGACCCAACATCAATAAAGTAATGGAGGGGGTCAATTTCGTCAAAATAGATGGCCAATAAACTTCTTACAGCCAAACATAGATAGCATGTGATTCATAGATTCAAAACTTGGCAGAAGATACCTCTAAGTAGTCTTAATCCATGGCCAAAATCTCAGTGGGCTCACCCTTAGATCAATACAAGAAAATGTGATGTCCAAAGTTACCCCGTCAAATTTTATCAGAATGGGGCAACTTTGGACAGTGAAAAATGTGATATTTAGAGCTCTGGAAAGTGGCTGCTTCATCTGTGTCAAAGGGTATCGTCAACTATATTCCTTATGACCGGCCTGATGGCTTCTTAAAATGGAATGAGAAGGTTAATAAATTAAGAGTTTGCCAAAATATGAAAAAATGGGTAGGCAATGAGCTGAGAGATTATAATCGGGTGTAAGCTACTTGAAAAACTTATCACATACTCCTAAAGATGCGCCTGCTGAATATGGGATATCGTAAATTACGACAAATATATCCATCAGAGGACATAGGAAAGGGAAAATATATCTTTTCTAGAACAGTAATATATTCAAAATCGGCAATAAATCACGCTAACATACTTAATGTTTGCTGTCGATTGCTGACACTGCCAGTGGGATACCCCATTGTCACCATACGTTATTATAAATTCCAATTGGTGAAGGCATGAGAGAAAATTGAGTAAAGGGATGAATAAGGGGGCATTAGCCTTCATAAACTACCTATTTTTTTGGGGGGGGAGGGGGGTATTAGGTAAAAATCATGCAATAGGCCAGACATATACTATTTTGTTTCAGTTTTAGTCACTGCTCTCATCAACTCTTACCAAATAAGCCTCATTTACGAGGTTTCATAAACAATAGAGGGTAAACGCATACAAAAAACTACATTGTCCAAAGTTACCCCACATGCACGGGTAACTTTGGACACGGATAATTTACAAAAATAAGGTACTTATTTATGACCATGAAGATTTTGGATTAGTTAATTCTAATCTTTGCTCCATGACTCCAAAAAACACAAAACTTGCCTCCCCTACACCCTAGCATTTCCAAGATACAAAGCGGAATTGTTGAGAATTGTCCAATGTTACCCCGGTTTACGGTACGTAGAAAGTCCAAGCACTTATGTTATTTGTTCCAGGTAGATTGTTTTCCCAGTAGCATGTCATCAAATTACAGTCAGTAATTCTCGACAATGACTATTTCATAGCGCTCTGCGGCCATGCTGCTATCAATACGTAGCACAAATGTTGTTTCCATGAATATAAGTAACCTGCAACGTGCATTGGAAGCTTCGTTATAACTTATAATCCAATGATAGTTAAAGATACCACCATGGATAGAAAGTATGCCAACTTAATAACTGATGGTAAAATAATTTTTAGTCACAAACGCATTAAAACTTTGTTACCCAAAAATATGGACTGTCACAACTAGAATCATAACCATAAACAAACGATTCCGTTTCAACTACAATATCTAACCCTAGCCGGCAGAAATGGGCAATTGAGCACTACGAAGCCACTCGCACTCGGGAGTGGTATAACTCTGTACTGAAGATTAATGGTACGAGATATGTTGCTCCAACCTCTACTTAAGAACCAAGGCTGACTAGTTCGATTACCCCCGATAATATGTCCTAAGTGGTCAGTAACAAATAATTTCTAGTATTACCGTGTAATGAAGTAAGTTTTGTCTGCTTGCACTTACTTAGTCAAATAATTCTGTTCATGACATACACGGCGCAAGTGATTCCAAGTGATTCTCAGTCGCGTGAATTCACATTTGCTTTCGGTAGTTGTTCAAGTTGTTGGCTTACATTAGGGACAGGACAGACCAGAGTTGACATTCATTGGCACGGAAGTGTGAATGTCGGTTTTGTATTTCTTATTTTCAAGATATGTCGGTTTGAGTTTTTAGATCAAATCAATGCACAAAAAAAATTGATGTCCAATGGCGGTGCGCAGTATCGATTACCCGCCTGGGTGAAATTTTTAGTTCGAGTCCGTATTGGGATTCACGAATTTGTGCAGTCCTTATTTCGAATGGCTAGATTCTGCCCAAGTTACTACCCCAGCCTGACTTCATTTGAGTCCCTAATATGACTGGGAAGAATTGAGTGCTATGATGTATCAATTCCGAGTACTAAGTTCGAGTGGAGTTCATTATTCAAGACATGACTTGACTTGACTCGACTCGAGTTACTACTCTAGACTGACTTGATATTAGCCACATCTCGGGCTAGGCAAAATCGAGTTCCCGGGTGATTAAATTCAAAGTCAAGTATCCAGTATTGAATCGAGTATCATAGTCGGTGTTGGAATAACTTGAGTCACGTTTTTGAATGACTTGACTCAGCTCAGCTCGACTGGACTAACTACACCAAACTAACTTGGGTCATTACTATCTACTAGAAAAAGCTAGTACTGGGGTGATATGGATTCCGAATATAGTATTAAGCTTTGATTCACTTCGAGTATTACCTATCGGGATGTAGAATGACGACGTAATAATGAAGTGTAGAATTCAAGTATGTGTATATGTATGTAAATATTGTATTCGGCCAAAAGGAATTGATTCCCAGTTACACGTCATCAAAAATAATTTTATAACCATTGACCCTGATTATGGTTCATATGGCTGTGCAATCATATTGTGACACGATCAATACTTACCACAAATGTTGTTTCGATGAATGCACAAAGCGTTGTGAGTGAGGTTTGCTCTAGATCAGGAGTGGCTAGCTTGAGGCCGCAGTAGAATGATCAAGTGGCCATCTACACATTATTTAAATAGCATATTATAGTGTCCGTCAACATGCAATTTGAAGTTATGAATTGGCTCAAATTTATTGGGAGATTTTACTTCAACTAGATAATTTGTTCCGGAGATTTGATTTTTAGATTTGAATAGTGGTAGTTGAGAAGTAGTAGTGTCCTTGCAATCCGAGCCCCGGAGAACAAATGTGAGCCGCAGAGGGACATGATGCGTCACATAACAAAATACCAACGATTTTAAATCGTGTGCGTTACACGAAAAACGTTTTTTGTGATATGTCTGGATGATTCCAATATATTTTGATTATAACGACAATCCTGGTGTGAGGTGTAGAAGTACCAGCATGCAACGAAGTGATAAATGACAATGGGCTCACCTCACGGTGCATCATCATTAATTCCGTGCCATCAGTCTTCGAAGACGCCATCAGCAGATTCAGCTCCACCAGTAAATCTGATCACATGGTCTGAACAAGGATGAATATTAGATAGTAATATGTGCATGTGCACTTTGTGCAGCTACCAACATTATTGATACTGACAAAACCAATCCCAATAACTTTTATGACATTAATGCTCGTGATTTCAATGCGTATAGTAAGTCAATATAAATCGATGATGCCGGTGTTCCCGCGTCTTTGTAAATAGCATTATCTATACCGGACATGGTTCGCTACGGGTAGAGTATGTGTGCCTTTTTGAAATGGTATACATAATGGGGTGTGTTGAAATAACTCGTCTTAAAAAAGAGAATTGCTTAACTTCCGGAGGTTTTGTTGTATAACGTATGGAGGCACAAGACCAACTTTGACAGATAAGGCGATCTGATTTCTACAATTAGTAAGTTTTATGCGCAAGATATATCACAAGCAAACAGTGATGGCACAGAAACACCAAGGGTTGTCCGCAATGGGAAGTCTCCCAGTAGCCAATTTAACATGAGCATATGGTCATTGGACGTACGCTACATAAGTAGTCAACACGCGGCCATAAACAGGAAAAATGTTGGAACATCGACTTTAAATGCTAAGTCACCATCAACCAAGATGTCAAGGCTCCCGCAGTGGGTAGCAAGTATGATGACTAGGCTATATCGGTTGTCGATGAATTGATTGCTAGTAGGCATGACCGCACAATTTCGGTACTCGAAGAAATAGACTCACACAACTTGTATCAAATTACTACATGTCAAAGTCAGGAATCGGCTCTTCATCTTACCAGATACAATCTTTTCGTAAATAGGCTGGTATGCAAAAACGGAAGGGTACAACGCCGGTCCTCTCGTAAATCAGCATCGCCAAGGCATGCTGAAATCAGGATGAGGGTAATAATATCCTTGATCCGAGGATTATCAACAAAAAACTCAAAATAACTCCGCTTCTACTAGTTGTAATTGACTCAAATTTGTTTTGCATCGTCTTTGAAGACAGCTTAACAATTTCATGGGGTTGACAAAAAAATTTGAATTTTTTTTCAATCTCCCTTATTAAATTAAAATTTTCAATTGGATCTGCGGAGTCTTATACTTGTTGGAATTGAACCAAATTTGGTGTGCAGCGTTTTTTAGGGTAACCTGACAATTTAATCAGTGAATGGCTGGAATCCGGGAAAAAAAGTTATTTTTGAACAGCCCTATTGTACATGATATCCGGAAAAGTCCACAACTATAATGAATTTAATGCCTCTAAATATAGTGCTGTTGCTGTATTTTGATTTAAAATAGTTTTCTGTATGTAAAAATAACAAGTAGATTGAATTTCCAAACTTTATAGTACGACTAAGTCGATTTTCTATCTACCCATTACTGCTAAAATGGGAAATTTTGGTCAAAATAGCCCTATGGATTTTCTCCAAAACAAGAACCGATTTGAAATAAACTAAGGTTATGTTCGGAATCAGTGCCCTTCAGAACCCCACAAACCACTCTTACTTAGTCTGCCTAAAAATATGTGTTGACCAGTGTTATAATCTACGACTGTTTCGGCAGTCTCTGTAAACAAGTATGCGAAGGAAAAAAACTCTTACTTTTTTCTCACTGGTGAATATTCTTGCTGGTGAATGAGCAGATACTCCAGATTCAAATCTCTGCAGTTGATGTTCAGAAAGTGCAGTTCCTCGAAGCATTTGATTTGAGTGGTCTTCGAAGACACCCCCACCATCAGCTCTACCGGTAAATCTGATCACATGGTCTGAACAAGGATAAATATTAGATAGCAGTATGTGCATGTGCAACTACCAACATTATTGACAAAACCAATCCCAATAACTTTTATGACATTAATGCACGCATGGTAAGTCAATATAAATAAATCGATGATTCCGGAGTTCCGGCGCATTCGTGGCTAGCATTATCTATACCGGGTTGGGAGTGTTGAAATGACCCGTCTCGAAAAAAGGCAATTGCCTAACCCCCAGAAGTTTTGTTGGATACGCTAAGGAGGCCCAAGACCAACTTCAAGAGATGAGGCGTTCTGTTTCTACAATTAGTAAGTTTTATGCGCGAGGTATCTCAGAAGCAAACAGTGATGGCACAGAAACCCCAAGGGATGTCCGCGATGCGAAGTCTCCCAGTAGCAAATTTAACATGAGCATATTGTCAGTTACATACCCTACAAAATGGGGCCATGAATAGCAAAAAGGTTAGACAATTCTGCTTTAGATGCTTAATTACAATCAACCAAGATGTAAAAGCTCCCGCAGTGGACAGCAAGTATGATGACTACCGTATACTACTTGTCGATGAATTGATTTCTAGTCACGCCCACATCATTCCGGTCTGCGATAACAGACGGGTATACGCCGGTTATGTCGATATTGTAATATAATATCGATTTTTTTTAAAAACTTGATAGGAATCATGTGCAAATAGAAATGTGACAGACCTACATCTCCACATAACATTTATCAATACCGGAAGATCTGTCCAAATTTATCACAGGGTCAAGGATAGACAGCATTGAGACAGTCGCCATAATGGGGGGAGGGGGGGTGTACTTCTTCTAGACCGGAATCAAAATGCTCTGTCTACTGTGATCCCAATATCCAGTCACTTACTAGCAAATTCTATTTTATTACTGGTGCCAAGCCCAGAAAATGGATAGGGTTGCAGCAGTAAGGGAATCCAGTGCAAAACCCAAGCAAAACAAAAATTTCTATCAGCTGTAGCTACCACTACACTGGAAAAGTAGAATTACACAGATCCTTTAATTAACAATAAAAAAAATTAAAATTACATCAAAATAGAATTGAAAATTCATTCAAGAATTTTCCGAATCGCAAGTGGACGTTAAACGAGGCGTGGCAAGCTGCCACAATTTTAAATTCCAGGGTAGACAACATTCTCACATGCCAGATTTCGGCTTATTTCAGTCGCAACTGACCTTGTCAGAGAGTCCAGGTGCACAATTTCCCCATTTTACGATACTGAAACTGGTCACCTGAAACAACAATACACAATAAGAGCCAACAGACCTTGGTCAGCGAAGATATCGGTTAACGTTGAATTGTCATGGTATACTTTGCTACATTGACTTTATCATGCGTCTGGATTACGCCTGCAACGTGGGAAGGCTACCCAATCGCAGCACATAAACGAGCTTCAAAGTAAACGAATTTCCAGTTCAGTTTATACAGCCTATGGTTTAAGTACATGCATGACATTAAAAAGTGGATTTTATGTATTGAATTGCAAGCAACTTTTCGCAGGCCGGATTTGGCCTGCGGGGTGCACATTGCCCAGGCCTGGTCGCTGCTAATTTTGCAAATCTTAAATTTTCTACTGCAATAACTTCGCTTCAGCAGGTTGGCAGTGGCCAAAAATTGTTTATCGTTATTTTAGACAAATTATCAATTTGATGGGATTGAAATTAAATTATAATTTAAAAAAATTACTTCATAATAAATCCATGATTTTTAAACTCCTGCAGCTTCACATCTACCAGTTGGAATTAGGCCAAATTTGGTGTGCAATGTTTTTTAGCCAGCTACCATTTTTATCGAATAGCTGCAAAAATTTGAAAAATGTGAACAGCCCTAATGTCCGTGCATTTTGAAAGATCAATAGAGCGTAATCACGTGACCCGTCAAACCGTGGACGACTGGACGTGGACATGAACAATTAACTGATTCACCATTTCTATCTTAAGTTTTAATTCATGGCATTACTTCTACCTGTACTCGATTATCGTCTACAGCTGTTTCGACCAGCTCTGTAAACGAGTATGTGAAGGAAAAAAACTCTTCTATTGACTCACTTGTAAATATCCTTGCTGGTCTATGAGCAGATTCTGTGGATTCAAATCTCTGCAGTTGATGTCCAGAACGTGCAGTTCCTCGAAGCATTTGAGCGGTGTAGACACATTGAGTGACACTCGCTGTGATAAGAATACAGTACTGATAAGCAACTGATCTCAGAGATAGGCTTGAAACCTATGATGTACCTAGGTCAGGGTCAGCCAAACCATGGCCTGTAAGAAGGTTTTGAGTGGCCCGCGAACTAATTTACGAAATTAGTATTAGTATCAAAAATTAAATTGCCCAGGTAATTTATTGTGAGCTTACAAGGCCAATCAAAAATTGGATTAGCCTGATCGCGGAATTTGGGATGTTGATGACTACGGTAAAATATCAATACCATCGCTTTTGAATAGCCAACCAGCCAGACGTAGTAGGGGCCAGACACACTTTTCGTAGATCTTTGTAAATGACCAAGAATATTTCATGGCAGATTTATTTGACTACAAATTTTTCTTGGAACTTCGCGTGATTCGTTGCCAATCGATTTCATGGTTTTAATATTGTTACACTCTCCTCAATACTAGAAATTAGAAATACGGCATATTTACAGAATTGAGTCTAACTTTATTCGCAATTATGAAAGAACGTGTCGTCCAACATGCGACTTGGAGTCTGCACACGCAGAAGGATTGAAACCTTGACACAAAATGATAGACAAATCTTTGCCAAAATCTTCGGTAATGATATGTCCAAGCGGCGAATAATCCTGTCCTTGCCAAATGAGCCCAGCGGTATACAGAGGCGACCCGCAATATATGCAAGTAACAATGTTATTGACATGCATAATAAGAGAAGTCTTGTCTTCACCGTTAACTAACCCAGTTCGCTCCTAGCGGACGACTAAAGAAAGTCATCAACATTCAAGTGGCCCACACAATGTTTCATAAATCTCATGTTGCACTTTAATCAAAAATGTTGGCCTCCCCTGACCGAGGTCCTCTGCAGTTTAGATTGCAAGAAGTATTTCGACACAATAGAAAACTATATACCACGATTTGTCACTGGAAACATGACACTACAGAAATATTAGAATTTACTGGAATATAAATCCTAATCCTCACGCTGTTTAAATATTACCATACCTAAATTTGATGAATTGACGTAATTGTCATCGATTTTCATAGTCTGGCGTTTCCCTATTGATAGGGCTATACTGAAGAAAATGGGGTAGAGGTCGAATCAGACTTCTTGATGATTTACTGATTTTATACCTTGTTTTTATCTTGACAGTTCTTGGAGGTACAATTCGAGGGTACGATTTGGATGAATGTATTCGGCAACCATATTCTTGATAACCACATGAGACTTTCATCGCCACAAATATCAGATCCCAACATACAAGAGGTGTATCACAGGTATTACAAGATTGTTTAAGTACACATGAATGCTGTGAAAAAGATAAAAAACAGTCACATTACAAAATAAAGTGAATGGAAAATAAATCAGAGCCAACATGAAAAACCCAAAAAATATATCACTCCTAATAAAATATGGAAAAATTGGTTATTTGCAGAACTTCAAAGATGTAACTGGTTAGACATAGCAACGATAGACTGTTTAGCAAGCTCCACGCTTCTGTGTTACGATAGTCCTCATGGTAAATTGCAATTTTAAAATCTTGATTTTAGGGTGGCGGTCAAGTTATTTGGACCATGACCACAGTTATAATTCCATCCACCAGCGTGTATATATGTATAAATCAGGGGTTCTCAACCCGCGGGCCGCATTAGGCCCGCAGACGTTCATTTTGCGGCCCGCGACATCTTTCACCATGATCGCAATTATTAGTGGCACGGTATTGTTACATATCAATTTAGCTACTTGGCTCTCTTATCGCACCGTCTGTTTCATTTGATTACTCATTCTTTGATGTGTTCTGGATTCTTGATATAGGCTACGCTCGAGTTTAGATTGTTGTTTTGAATAGCTATTCGGCTGGACTCTGGTTCAAGGGGACCCCGCTTCGTAGTACACTTTTAAAGAGTGTTTCCCTCGCCGCGAATGATTTGAACAGAAACAAGAACAAGGAACGGGACATTAAACGTCGAAAACTGGGTTTGTAACTCTGCGGGCAACAATGAATTTGCTTTCTCGGATATAAACGGAAAACCAATGTGTCATATTTGTCAACGAACACTTGTAGTAAAGAAGGGTTGAAGCTTACAATGGTACCACGACAGTTTCTTCTGGAGTTATACATATCATCTGATCTCAGAAAAATCGCTGCTACCTAGGTGTCAAACCAAGCAATTCAAATTTTTGACATTGTTAAAATTGCCGACGACGTTACAGACGCATCGTTCAAAATTGATTGGAATATCGCTAAACCAAAGAAATCTGCTAGAGAAGGTGTATTTCAATTAAACTTTAACATACTGCAGGAATATTCGCTGTTTCCGGCGCTTAGCACCGAGGACAACATCTCCTGACAAATTTCGACGCTACAGTTGTCTGATTCAACCGTGACCAGATGAGTAACAGCAATGTCAGTCGATATTTTACCGCATGTTCTGAAACACGTTGCCGCGAAGACTACTCTAGCCTCGCATTGGACTAATCCACTGGCTCCACATACATTGCAGAGCTAATTATCAGGGTACATTTATCAGAGTGGGCATATTTGCAGACGAAATGCTGGCGGGGCAAAAGTGGGGAGGGACCAGCGAAAAACATCAACTTGATAAAGCTGACTTTTGTAACTATGGAATGAAAGGAGAAGGGTTGATTGGTTTGTTCAGAAATGACCCCGAACGCCAGACTTCTTCTCATATATTTGCGAGCTTAAAGTGATAAGTTCCTCAGTACCGAAAAAGTGACAGTAATTTAAAGCTTGCTCGCTCACGCATTGTAACAGAGAGTTCGGTTCTCTGGAGGGAGAGTTCGAAGGTGCATATAACGACTTGGTAACGAATGCAATGCACGCTCCATGAAGGGAGTTACTTGCGCCGCTGGAAGATACTTATTCTCATAAAAATAGAGCAACTGCAAACTTACGAACGCCGTCCATCAATGCTTTAGAATTCATAAAAATGTCCTAAATGCCCGTATACGATTGGTAGCTAGGCTACAGAAGCCCCAAAATAGATGGTAATAATGTTCTGCGGCCCGCAGCGTCATTTACTGTTAAAATGCGGCCCGTTATACAACGGAAGTTGAGAACCCCTGGTATAAATCCTGAAAACAATTATTCATACAAATTCTTTGTGTAAAAAATCTCATTTACGATTTCCTACACAGGCCTGAATATCAAGATGTTTTCTCAAACTCGATTTTGTAGTGAATTCTTTTCAACAAAATTCACATTCATGATTCTTGAAACCACAAGGAAAATCTATATGCCTCTTAAGATTTCCTTTCAGAGTAAATGTCTTTTCACAAACTTATTACATACTACATTTATGGCTTTTGATGCCAAAATGTCTTGTGTCTCTTGAACTGAATATTTTTCAGGAATTCCTTCCCGCATATATCACATTTGTAATTTTTGATACCAGCATGCATAGCCAGATGCCAAGTCAGGTCTGATTTCTGAAAAAATCCTTTGCCACAGACACCACACCTATGTCTTATAACACCACTATGCCGGGACATGTGATACTCAAACGACTCCTTATGCAAGTATTCTTTCCCACAAATATCACAGAAATGGTTTTTGACACCGGCATGCATGGCCATGTGTATTTTGAATCTGTTTTTTATTAGAAATTCTTTTCCACAAATATCACATCTGTGATTCTTGACACCAGCATGCGTGGCCACGTGTAATTTGAGGCTAACATGCCACGCAAATGCTTTACCACAAACACCACATTCATGATTCTTTACACCAGAATGGATATCTATGTGTTTCCTAAGTTCACATTTCCAACTAAATTTTTTCCCACATACATCACATTCATGATTTTTGATACCAGCGTGCCTTTTCAGATGCGAATTAAGGGAACATTTCAAAGGAAATGATTTCCAACAAACATTACATTTATGGCTTTTGTCACCAGTGTGCATAGCCATGTGTGTCTTGAGGTCACTCTTTCGCACAAATTCTTTTCCACAGACATCACAATCATGGCTTTTGACACCGGTATGAATGGCCATGTGTTTCATGAGGACTCCCTTCAGCGTAAATTCTTTTGCACAGACATCACATTCATGGCTTTTGACACCGGCATGAATGGCCATGTGTTTCGTGAGGACTCCCTTCAGCGTAAATTTTTTTCCACAAACATCACATTTATGGCTTTTGTCACCAGTGTGCATAGCCATGTGTGTCTTGTGGTCACTCTTTCGCACAAATTCTTTCCCACAGACATCACATTCATAGCTTTTGACACTGGCATGAATAGCCATGTGCTTCGTGAGGACTCCCTTCCGCGTAAATTCTTTTCCACAAACATCGCATTCATGGCTTTTGACACCAGCATGAACAACCATGTGTTGCCTGAGGCCACCCTTTGACGCAAATTCTTTGGCGCATACATCACATTCGTGAATTTTGATACCAGTATGAATAGCTATGTGTTGCCTCAGGCCACCTTTTTGCTTGAACATTTTCACACAAACCGCACATTCGTAGCATCTGAAATCAGCATGCATAACCTTGTTAGTCTTGAGGTCATTCTTCTGTGCAAATGCTTTCTCACAGACACCGGCATGCATATCCACGTGTGAGTTGATTGCAAATTTGTTGATGAATAGCTTAGTAATAATCGAAGTCATAGAAAACTATATTAAAAAGCAAGAATAGATTAATTTCGCTCGATATTTCAACAGCAAAATTACGGATATTAGACAAGTATTGGTTGTCGAAAAAATTGAGAAGCCCACATAGTTTACACAGAAAACGCTGTGCTATTATTAGAATGAGTACAATGGCATTCTCAACTATTGTTACCAACAAACGAATGACGGCATCCAACATCATCACCTCGGTCTCATATGATCCACATGTTAGGTATAAGATAAGTATATCTATGAGGTGATCAAGTGTTTAGTGAAGGTTCTTCATACAAATTTTATATGTGTGATCAGTGAAAGATGTTGGCTCAAGGTACACTTTGAGAGGTTTCACAACAGATGCCGCATTTGGTATTAGCAACCATGATTGAGCAAGGAACTTGAGATAGTACTAAATGCACGAACCAAATTAATTCTGTACTGATCAATAAAAAAACTCGGAAAAGAGAAGAAATCAGAGATCATTAACAAGCTCGAATCATTTTCAACGATACTCCACTTACATTCGAGTATTAAAATTGGTATGTGTAGCCTACGTAAAAGTGGCAACGTAACTCACATGAATTGATTCCTATACAAGAGATTGCAGCAAAATCGTAAAACTGTTTGTCACCGGCTGCCATTTTCGAAAAACTTCACTTCATTTTTAAAAACCGAAAAATTGTACATTCCCGGGATTCGAACAGGGCAACCAAGGTATCGTTCTATTCAAAACTTCAACGCGCAGCCGATTGCGCCACCAAATCGACAAGAGCTCCGTGTATGATTACATATATCAAGAGCAAGCCGAGAAGATGTTGGTGGGAAACATAAATATTAAATTGTGTTCCCTATGAACCGTAGTATAGCTATTTGAAGACAATGGGGTCTTGCGTTCTGCAAAGGTACAGAATTCATCGTTCTAGAGAGCCCCGGAGTCGGTCGGCATTCTACGTCTAGCAGGCGATGATCAAAACAATATCAACCGATTTAGTCAACTCGCAACAGGCTGCCGAGAGAGCGAGTCATAGCAAGTGATGCACGCACGTATGATCACTTTGAAGGCTTGTAACTGAAATTGTTGTGAACCTAAATCATTCATTTTAGTATTCCCTGACGAAGATTATACAGTCCGGACCATAATGATAAACAGAAAATGCTTATCATTACTGCAACGCAAGGTTTATGGCGTTATTTGGTAGCACTTCCTACAAATATATACACATGTTTACGGGCAATGAATCAGTTCTTGACTCCGCCATGTTATTTATAGTTTTCAATTCTGAGGGGTGCTTTCAGAGAGTTACAGTGCCATGCTGTACTTACAGTCGGTGTCTCTTGTATACTGTTTGAGTCACGGACGTGCTAATCTAGACTTTCTATATGTCCCACTTTTTCAGGAAATCGAAAATCTCCTCCGAGGACTCTTAAATGTCCACATTTTTCTGAATTTATCCACCTTTATATCTTTGACAGCCTAATAACATCGACATCACAGCCACTCGATTGGGAAAACCTGGCACATCAATGCAAAAAGGCGTCAAACGGCGCATCATATAACCAAGTCAGTGCGAGGAATTCATCCATCGGTCGACATTTAATTCATAACCCGGTTTGTGCATAAAACTATTCCGACGATATGTTTTCTGCTCTCTCCAGGGGCAGAACCACTTTCCACTTGACAGCGTTGTAATCGACGTTCATTAAAGTGAACAATCCGGTCCTATGTCGACAGAAAAACATTTGTATAACCTTAAGATTTCGCACTAGTTGCCGTTATGTAGTTGTTGTGTGTCTTAAATATTAAATCACTCCGGCCAATGTGAGACAAATTTACCGTAAAAGGTACGATTAGCAGAGTGTCACTATTCTAACAAATTTTTAAAAATGCATCGCAATGTTACGTTTATCTGAATTATTCCACACCAGAAAAAGTAAAATAGCCTACATGCGCGATTTTCATCCGCACCACAATTGTCATCTGCACTTGTGTGTACCATCCCACAGGTTGAAAAGCACGGAACTAAAACATCATAACAGCCTCAAGCGAAATTAGCAATATTCTGTTCCCTAATAATTGTGAATACAGTCAGACTGTAGAGACAGTAAATTGCACTACGTATTCCACTGTCTGTCGATTTGTTAAATAGTTTTGGCACAACTTCAGTTCCTAGCCTACATGCCGAAAATTCACAAAATAGGTACCGTAAACCGGGGTAACTTTGGACTTGAGGGTAACTTTGGACACTAAGCAGTAAAAGATTTAAATGGTGATTGATGAAAAAGGGTTGCCGCTGGATGTCCAATTCTTTTTCATGAGGCAGCAGTACCACAAGTAGTCTCTATAAAAGGTGGATTCATTTCACTACCAGATAAACTTGACCCAACATCGATAAATTAATGGAGGGGGTCAATTTCGTCAAAATTGATGGCCAATAAACTTCTTACAGCCAAACATAGATAGCATGTGATTCATAGATTCAAAACTTGGCAGCAGATACCTCTAAGTCAGTGATTCCCAACCGCGGCCCTGCGGGCCGCATGCGGCCCCCAGCTAGCCTTTCTGCGGCCCCCACAATAATATTGAGAAATTGATTTATGGAAAAAAAAAATTATATTTATAAAATACTCTTGCTTGGCTTGGAGTCTGGAGTTTTCAATTAGGATTGCAGGAAAGTTGTGAGTAGACTGCTAAGATTACGTCACTGCTGTTTCAATGCAATGTTCACTAACTTTCCAGTTGGACGAGCAGTACCTATAGATATAGGTATTGACAGGACCGGAACTGCCGCACCGCAAGTCTCCCAATTGGGGGGAACGAGCTCGAAGGGGGCCCAAAATTATCTAGCGAATTAACATGAATTATAGAGTATTTAATGCAACTTTTTCAAAAAATTTTCGCGCTGTGCGCGATTTCAAGTTTCCAAGTACCTTCATTATTGGATACTCTTTCCACCAAGATAAAATACGCAAGATTTATAGAAGTGGGCATATCGGCATTGGTCATTACCGCGCCACGACGCACGATGACATATAAAGTTTTAGGCCATATAACATGCGACTCCAAGAAGTGTGCCAGAACGATCGACACCGAGAAAACCTTGGCCAAAAAGGACTGACCTTACGCTGACCGGAAACTTCGTTATGTATGTACAAAATACATATAGGTATATTTGACCATAGGCGCCTAAATGACTGGCGCCGAATATTCCTGTCCTGGCAATCTTAACATCACGAGACAAATAGGCTACCATCCTGCAGGGAAGAATTATATGCCAGTGAAGAACTACCAATTGAAATCGTGTGCATCTTTTAGTTTAGTACGTTTAGGCGATTCTATATTTTTTGATATAGCAGACTGGAGGTTACGAAATAACATCATGTAACGAACTCGTACCAACGGGTCCGCCCTTCCGAATATGTTAAATTATTATTTAGGGCCCTACAGTTTCCAAGACACCTCACTCAGCTCTACCGGTAGATGTAATTACGTGAGCAGATAGGACAAGTAATTGAAAGCAATATATATATATATGCAATTCCCGATCTTATTGACCTATATTTTATTTTGAATTATCGAAAATTTTCGCGCTACACGCTGGCTCACTAAACGCTAATCCTGATTTCGTGGCAGAAGCGAACAACCGGACGGGGTGTCGGTTTATCACCCTATGGGAGCTCAAGACCTAAGTGTTTTGAGGGGCCTGACGAAGTGCTGTTTCGTTCCTGCCAACGGGAATACGCCCGAAGATATTTAATTATTATGGAGTGGTCCTACCTTTTCAAACACTCACTCGGCTCAACCGCTCAATCTGATTACGTGAGGAGAGAGAGGATAAAAATCGATACCAATATATATGCAATTCCCGATTATATTGACCGATTCAATCATGAATTATATAAATTTTTTGCGCTTCGCGCGATTAGTCGAGAGAAGCTGCCTAAAACGGACATCCGATTTAGATGGTAAACAGCGGTAAACAGCCATCTATAGCCCTAGCGTTTTTTTTTTTGGGGGGGGGGGGGGGGTGGGGGGCTGACGAAGTGCTGTTACGGCCCTGGGTATTGATAACTAATTTACGGATAGATGTGCAACAAGTGACTCACGATTGAATACGCCGTGATGCGTACTTCTCGGCCGGCAAAAAATGGCATAATTCGTAGTCCTATAGCTCGCGACTAGGGCTGGGCAAAATGATTCGAGTACTCGAATCTGAATCGAGTATTAATTTTAATGATTCGAGTCGAGTAGTGAAATACGATTTTTTCGAGTACTGAAATTATACGCTCCTCGCCACTGAAAGTTAATTTATCAACGAGAATTATAGTTTCAATACTCATTTTCACTGTTGAAGCCTTGAAACCTTGATTGGCGGTATCGTAGCATACGAAACATATAGTACAAAGCTACGAAAGTTACTGGACGTAGCACATTTCCAAAATCATGATTATGCCACAGAATTGTCACCAAGTGGAATGAAATCGGATGGACAAAATAATACCAAAGTATCATTTATGAGATGTATAAGAGGCATTATATTCTTTATGGTGGCATAAACGGTACATATTTGAACTTTGACTTATTACATTCAGTTATGACGTCATAATGAGTGATACTCGATTACTCGACTCGACTCGAAGCATATTACGTGATTCAGAATCGAATCACTCAGCTACTCGATTTTGCCCAGCCCTACTCGCGACCCAAGCGTCCGAATACTTTGATATGACGGTGTTTATCGAAAGGAGGTGTCGCGCTGATTCCAAAAATACGAATTGAAATCTCGACAGGGCAATAAAACTACCCCGAAATAGCCAGCAAAGGTTGATTGTTCTGAACAACGGGAGCGCGGCAACACAATGGCCAATGGCGTCGAGCGAATGATCGGAACAATGCGAATTTTCATATTTTGTTGACTATTTTGGGTTCCTTTCATTGCCCTGGTATTCGTGCGGCCCGACCGTACACTGAAATTCTAAATTTGGCCCTGCCACCGAAAAAGGTTGGGAACCACTGCTCTAAGTAGTCTTAATCCATGGCCAAAATATCGGTGGGCTCACCCTTAGATCAATACGAGAAAATGTGATGTCCAAAGTTACCCCGTCAAATTTTATCAGAACGGGGCAACTTTGGACAGTGAAAAATGTGATATTTAGAGCTCTGGAAAGTGGCTGCTTCATCTGTGTCAAAGGGTATCGTCAACTATATTCCTTATGACCGGCTTGATGGCTTCTTAAAATGGAATGAGAAGGTTAATAAATTAAGAGTTTGCCAAAATATGAAAAAATGGGTAGGCAACGAGCTGAGAGATTGTAATCGGGTGTAAGCTACTTGAAAAACTTATCACATACTCCTAAAGATGCGCCTGCTGAATATGGGATTACGTAAATAACGACAAATATATCCATCAGAGGACATAGGAAAGGGAAAATATAACTTTTCTAGAACAGTAATATATTCAAAATCGGCAATAAATCACGCTGACATACGGTGCTTAATGTTTGCTGTCGATTGCTGACACTGCCAGTGGGATACCCCATTGTCACCATACGTTATTATAAGTCCCAATTGGTGAAGGCATGAGGGAAAATTGAGTAAAGGGATGAATAAGGGGGCATTAGCCTCAGGCGCGTATCCAGAGCGCGAAAAAAGGGGGGGTTTTGAGTGAAATCACCTATTATGACGTCATAATTACGATCACTCGTCTACACGCCAAGGCGAATATTTACGATATATTATAGTTCAATAATTAAAAGAGATTTGCGGTGAGTGGGAGATGTACGAATTCGATACAGACAATGCCTGAAATTTCGTGTTTTTACGTTATGATTGAACGAAATTCGTAAATGCTCACATTTAGTCATGAGCCGACTAACGCCGCCGGTCTCCAAGCGCCTAGTTCCGACCAGAGATGCACGATTTTGTTAGGTTTTGACTATATTATGCGCACAGCCGGTAGTATCGCAGCGGACGAACAAGCGCGGAATAGTGCGGTAGCATACACGAGGGCGATCGCGATCGCCACAGAGAGGTGTGGAGTGTACAGCTGCACACGAATGTGTGCATTTCGATGGCTTTACTAGCCGCACGGTTGAGCGTGTAGTACGCGCGAAGATAATTAGCCCTTAATTGAAGGCACGCAAGTCGCTCTATTAATACAGAGTACACACTGGGATAATAACTTGAGCGACAGAGGACCTTGTCAGCCGATATCATTACGTTAACTTTACTAATAGGCCTACTCAATTCTCCCGTTCAGCGGCAACATAGGCCTGTATTTGGACGACAGCAAGCCACCTAACAATCGAGAACGTGGATTGCTAGGCTTGTATTTTGAAATGTGAATGTCAATCGTAGGGCAATTCTCGCCGATAATCGCGAAGACAATGTGGATTTGAGAACAGCATTGTTGTACCGGTGCCGCCGTGTCTGCGTCTCGCTGATCAATCAACACGCCGTGCAATTCTTAATTAGGATTTCAAGGCGAGTAGGTGTAGCGAATTCGCGGGCGATGTTCATTGCCGACAACTTTGTCTTTGCAATTACGTATCGGCGGTATCGCGTCGGCCAATTAGATTAGATTTTCCTAAAATGCGTCTCTCGTTTTAGCAAGGCGAGAGAGAAATCGAGGGAAGAAAGTTGTGAACGTCAGCATCTGCCACAGCTGAAATGTAGCTGAACAAGCGCAGAATTCGTACGCAATTAGCGAAATATAACGACCTATTTTATCCTTTCGACTAATTCGGCGAATAATTCCAATATTTTGTAGGGGTTTTAGTCCCCTTAAATAACATTAAGACGCCATATTCGCCTTCTCATACGTAAAAATGAATATGTTGAACTAATAAATTAGCAAATATTAGAGGCTATATTTAACATGAATTTTTAGGATTTTGAAAAGGGGGGGGGTTCCGACCCCCTAAAACCCCCCCTGGATACGCCACTGATTAGCCTTCATAAACTACCTATTTTTTTTTTGGGGGGGGGGGATTAGGTAAAAATCATGCAATAGGCCAGACATATGCTAGTTTGTTTCAGTTTTAGTCACTGCTCTCATCAACTCTTACCAAATAAGCCTTATTTACGAGGTTTCATAAACAATAGAGGATAAAGGCATACAAAAACTACATTGTCCAAAGTTACCCCACATGCACGGGTAACTTTGGACACGGATAATTTACAAAAATAAGGTACTTATTTATGACCATGAAGATTTCGGATTAGTTAATTCTAATCTTTGCTCCATGACTCCAAAAAAACACAAAACTTGCCTCCCCTACACCCTAGCATTTCCAAGATATAAAGCGGAATTGTTGAGAATTGTCCAATGTTACCCCGGTTTACGGTATGGAAGGCAAATAACAGCAATATCTGTTAATTAAGGTATCTGCTCTGCACTATTCAGCCTCACAATTCACTAAACCCTCGCCAAGTAAAGTCAACACCGGTAGAGCATTGTTTGACAACTCTGCGATTAGTGAATTTTTAGGCCAATAATCGGTGAAGCAGATAAATTCGCGAGTAACCTTGAATTGTGTCACCTCGCTGTCATTGTACAGAGCAAAGCCGAATTTCACATTTCAGGATAATTTAGGTGGTTCTGGCGCCTTTGCATAGTGAAAAAATGTATTTCACATTCACAATATGTGCAACATTACAGCCCTAGATTATTCCCAGTTAATAAATTTGACGATCAGTTACGCCTGCTGGCCTTCCATTCTGCTGATGACTCCTAGTTTATGTGTGTCGCTGACTATGGTTAGGGTGAGGCTACAGTTATGAATGCCCCATTGCTTGCACCCGAGAACGGGAAATAGTTCAATGGTAACTCGTAAATGAGATGAATCTAGGAGGCGGAGCAAAGAAGTCATGTAAACGGGGCAAGACCAGAACCATAATGAAACCCTGTCATGAGATCTATAGATAGCCATGTGAACCAAATCATGGTCACTACTGTACTGTCTTCATTGGTTACACTTTTCAATATAGTATATGCATATAAAATCACAAAATATAACATATATGCTATCATGCAGAGCGGACAGTACAAACACATGCAATCTCGCGTATATAGATATAGATATTTGTTGAACAGGTCCACTTTTAGTAAACATACAGCGTACGTCACACATAGGCTACATGCTGTGATTTGAGATATGCTTGATTTCGAATGATTCAAATCACATGAACGATAATCATCCCCAACTACAGTGGTATATAAACATTGAAATGGGACCAAATATAGGAAAATACGCGTTGCGTCTGGCGCCACACTAGCAGTATTGTAAGTCCGAGAATTTTAAAAAAGTGTCCTCCTTCCAGACTTCCAAAATATGGTAACCCTAATGCAGTGCTTTTCAACCTTTTTGAGCTCCATTCGCACTTTTTTTGTAAAATAAATTTCATTTGCACAAACTAACCGAAAATTGTTTTACAACAAGAACATGAAGATACTTAACAACATTTTGTTCAGATGTGCAACAAATTGGCTACTATGTATCTAAAGCTATCGAGTGTCTCATTAAAAGGTAACTGTTTTTGCTCAATTTGATTTCAACCATTTCACTAAAACCCGTCTCGGCCAAACAAGTTGTTGGGTTTTGTACAAGAACGTCTACTAGCGCTTGGATGGCCAGGTCTTAAAGTCTGTTCTGCAATCCTATCCAAAATACAGAGTATTTTTCGCGAGTGAATAATGCTTGCTGGCAGAAATCGTTTTTGAGAGCTGACATAAAGGTCCCGGAGGCACCAGTTTGTCGAAAGGGTGAAAAATTCACATGTTAGTGTTGAGGCTTTGCCTTATGTCTTGGAGAATAAGGTCCAAGATGATCAAGGAGAGTAGGCACATTAGCGCTCACTACCTTATGATATGTTACTCCAGCTTTTTTTTTCGATTTTCCATTTTTCGTCTCCCGAGTAAATGAGAAGAGCAAATAATCTCACAATACTGTGTCACAATACTCTTTAGCTCAATCTAACTTGATAATTCATTACAGTTTAAAAACGGTAACACAGCTTTCAGACTACCACCAAAATCTGGGTTTTTGTGGCATCTCGCGACCCGAGCCTCACCCATGAAAAGGAATTCATTTTTAATATTACAGTAGTATACTACAATTTTACGGACATGCATGACATACAGAATGCGCACACCACAATTCTATACCGAACACAGCTCTACAAAACATGTCTGACTCACGCGATTTCAAATTATGGTGAATTTAATTCCTCTGCATGACGCAGTTGTACTACTGTCTATTCAGATTGCAATAACGAGACTATTCCATGCCGACAACGGAGCATATCCATATCGAAAGGTTTGGCCATTTTTCGGCCAAGGTTGTATCGTCGCTTATGTGTTTGGGACCGCATTTTATCAGCAGTTTGTAGGTCAAAACTTTACGTCTTCATGTGCCCTGACGCAAAAGTGGTTGGCCTCGAAATGAATGAGTCTCATAGGCCTGAGCTCGCTCGTTGCTCATCCTTACACTAGTTCATCCCAACGGTCTTCAACCATGTTTTCCAGAAAAACCAGTTGGACAAATCTTGCTATGAATTGTCATGAAAAAGCCATATTTTCAGTGTGTCTCGCTTATTGGCTACAGTACCCAGCACAGTGACCTTGGTTTTTTGCAATAAATACGATTTTACGGACATGCAGAACGCGCACACCACAAATTCAATCAATTACTACATATGAACATTGAACAAGCTAGCTCTGGCATCGTGTCGACCCAAAATTATACCCTTTGCGGTACATAATTCAATAAACCTTTGAACGGGTTAAAATTTTGGGGTACAGTAACTTGCAATCATGAGTCTGTATGATGGTATTTCTACTATCCTCGTGCCTCACGCTAATCGAACACTTATTACGATATGATGATTGTCATTTTTTCAACCTGTTGCTGGCTCAGACGGGCTGATATACTGTATGTCTGTCACTACACCAGCTTTCAAACTAGGCTTTCGGTTACAGTACGTATTTATTATAGTGCGAAAATATCAAATCACTACATGCTTGTGAGAGCTACGATTAGTGGTGCACCGTAAGTCAAACAAGTCTTTACAATTGCGTCTCACCTACAACAGTTACACTGCCCTTAAATTTCCTGTTTCGGTTTATTTGAATTATCCCATGTCAGCAAAATTAACAATTATTCACGATTTTCATTCGCACTCATTCGGATTTTTCATTCCCAGTGCTATTTTTTTCATTTGCACAAGTGCGAAGTGTCATACAGGTTGAAAAGCACTGGCCTAGAGTATTTTAATTATACGCAAGACACATTTGCGATATTTTACAGTATATTGCATCCATTCGACAAATAGCCTATATCTCTTATCTGAGGCAATACTGCTGTTGCATTGTCGTTGAGTTGTCAGATCAGGGTCTAACACAGGAAACACGCGTCTACCACTGCGAGTTGAACATTACCAAGCCACACAATACGTGCATGGAACTCAACTCTCGCAGATTTATCAGAGAACATGCGCACGCCTTCTTATAACTATACTAAGCCGGACTTAAAGCAGTGGTCGCTTTTGCAATAAATTGCGCGTGATGGGGTTTATTGCACCGAATAATCAACTAATTAAGTATTCAACTATTCTATGCAAGTGACCTTTCTGTCACGCAAAATTTTTGTCAAAGACAACCGCGGCCTGCCGAGTCTGACCTGACCTTGGACGTTATCGGATGCTGCGAGTCAGATTATCCTGATCAAAATTGATCTATGAAAGATAGCTGTATTATGGCTATGTAACTGAAATACTCATCTGAAATCTGATTAGCTGACACGCGGAAGAAGTTCTCCACAATACGTGTACAAACAAACACCTTTGACAGTGAAAAGTACGTGAACACTGCGCTTTCAGCTTTCACTCGACGCTTGTATCCTCGTGGGTAAATCCCCGAAGTCATAAGTGAGGTATTTGCATCATCTAGCGTCAAACGGCCAATGAAAATTAACAACTTCTGCGGCAAGTGAAATATTAGTGTTATCGACCGTTCTAATGGTTCTATTAATATCATCTAATGGTGTTTTGAATCAGTACCTTCCTGTTTACACCTTACGATTCGTCTCTATACTTCATAATATCATAGCATAGCAATTTACAACGTTGTAAATTGCTATGATCATAGGGTTACCATACGCCCTGTCTCAAGAGGATTTGTCCTCTTATTTTAAAAGTGGCCTCGGTGGACGCTGAAATGTCCTATTTTTGACAATTGTCTTATTTTTTGAAAATTTTGGTTCAATGCACGTGATTTTTTTTGTGCCGGACATAGTCGTTAAAACAATGAGCTAGACACGATGCGAGAGGATGTATCATGACATTGTCAAACTGTTGGGTTATAATATTGCAGCTAGTGGACCTTTCACGTACGACAATTTTATGTAGAATATTTAAAAATCTACAGTTGATTGATCTGATATCAGAGCAATTGAGCGGTGTAGCCTTATCCGGGTTTAGATAGTCGTTATAATATTAATAAAGCGTTTGGCTGCGTAGATCATAAAAATTCTCATCTCGAAATTGTCGCGTTACGGACTTCGGGGCTCATCATCATTGGTTTATGAAAAGTTACCTCACTGGACGCCAACAAATGGTTGCAATCTCAGACACCTTGTCCTCTCCTCACCTGGTGACCTGTGGTGTGCCCCAAGGCTCAGTACCTGGACCGGTCCTCTTCACCTTATACATCAACGACATTTTTGAAACCTCTTCATTGAACACCACGCTGTTCGCTGATGATACTCAACCCCTCTCTTCCGCATCTTCAACGGAAGAGCTGGATTCCCGACTAGTGACCAAATGCCGAAAGTCCATGAGTGGACGGCCCAGAATAACCTTTAGATAAACGCCTCGAAATCCCAATAATTGCTGACAGTAAATTCCAAAAACAACCGAACCGTTAACATCGCTGGTCAGCCCGTTTCCAACACAGATAATGCCAAATATCTCGGGGTTTTACTGGACTCGGACATGTCCTGGAAGAGTCATATTCAGTCCCTATAAGACCAGGGGTTCTCAACTTCTCTTGTATAACGGGCCGCATTTTAACAGCAGAAGACGCTGCGGGCCGCAGAAGAATATTTACATGTATTTGTGGGCTACTGTTAAACTTAGGCTAATGTAGCCTATCTACTAGTCGTATACGGCCATGTAGTACGTTTTTATGCATTCTAAAGCATTAATGGACAGCGTTCGTAAGTTTGCAGCTGCTACTTGTCGTGAGACTATGTATCTTCTTGCGGCGCAAGTAAATCCCTTCATTGTGTTCGATACCAAGTCGGTATATTCAACTTCAAACCCTTCCACCAGAGAACCGAACTCTCTGTTTGAATGCGTGAGAGAGCATGTATAAAATTACTGTAACTTTTGCGTTACGGAGGCTATTATCACATTGAGCTCTGAGCGATATGAGAAGACGTCTGGTGATCGGGGCCGTTTCCGAGGAAACCATCAATCAACTCTTTTTCTTTCCTTCCAAGCCTGGGGCACTGCAGCAATAATTACAGTGGTCAGCTTTATCAAGTTGATATTTTGCTGGTCCCCTCCCCACGTTTGCCCAGCCCGCATTTCCTCTGCATATATACGTCCACTCTGATAAGATTCAACCGGATGATTAGTTATGCAATATCGGTGGATTCGTCTGAGGCTGGGTTAAAGTATAGTCTACGCGGCAACTTGTTTCAGAACATGCGATAAAATATCAATTGACATTGATGTTTTTCGTCTGGTCACGATTGAATCAGACGACTGTATCTTTGCAATTCGTCGGGTGATGTTGTCCTTGCTACTAAGTTCCGGAAACAGCAAATATTCGCACAGAATGTTGAGGTTTTATTGAAATAACACCTTCTCTAGCAGATTTCTTGGGTTTAGCGATATTTCAATCAATTTTGAACGATGCGTCTGTAACGTCGTCGGCAATCTCAAGAACTGTTCGCAGTGAGTCTAACACTCTTTGAAAGTGTAGGCCTACTACGTAGCGGAATTCTCTTGAACTAGAGTCCAGTCGAATACCGATTCAAAACAATAACAATCTGAAGTCAAGCATTTATCAAGAAACGAGAACACATTAAAGCAGTGGTTCTCAAACTATTTTAGGCAGGCCCCCGTTTTTGATAGGGAAAATTTATTGCCCCCTTATCGTCATATAACAAAATGCAACCAGACTGCTAGCAACACAAACGGCTAGTTCGATGGCATGGAAGGTTAAGGCTGTTGATGAGAGAATTCTCAAATATGAAATTCTGACTATTGTAGCGAACCGCTGGTCCTTTTAACCCAATGTCCCTAGCTAACGCCAGGCATCCGTTATGAAGGAAATATACTTTGCGTGTATTAGGATTTTAGTATATCATGACAACTTGTAGAACTCTACTAACTCTGCATCGTCACAACAACAGCCAGAATTTTCAACACGACGCAGACAACTTCCAACCTTGTTGGAACACTCCACATCGAGCCAAGATCGCACTGCTACCGAACGTAGAGAAACGGCATTCGTGATTAACAAATTACCACGTGTTCAATTTGACGTTCACCAGCCGGAGCACTTTTTCGAAATCGCAGACTTAACGTTTGAAGCGAATGGTATCTTCACGCAACATGCGCGATCTTGCTTTCTCGTTGTAAACATTAAGCCCGATATCATACGACGCGCACTCGGCGGTCCCATCGACACACGGGATCCTAATAGTTATGACTTGGCCAAAAAAGCGCTGATGCATAGGTTCCATATTCCAATCGACAGCCTCGCAAGTAATTTCAGCAACCTTTTAAAAGTTGCCAGGACAGGTAACCTAACACCGGAACAGGCATACGACACGGTAGTTCAGTACCACAGTGGCCATGAAGATAGCGAATCCAACAGGAGCATGATGAAATCAACATTTCATTCCTTACTTGACCAGCGCCTGCAGTCAGCATTACTCTTTCATGTGAGCGAGAAGTCTCTCGACGAGTTACTAGGGATGGCACGAATACTATCTGCACAAATGTCGGACAATGTCCAACACGTTAACGCTGTCCACACCAACACAGTCACACCGTCTCAGAGCACGTGGTAATGCGACCAGTTTCATTCACAGCAGACAGTTCGGAAACAACCTAGCTGTTCGACGAATTTACGAATGAGCTCCTATCTTTTTAATTTCTCCACCTTCAAGCCGGACAGCATGTCTAATCTCTTTCCTACGTGCTCTCTCTTTTTTTTTTGCTTTCATTGTTTTCGCCCTAGTTACACAAACAGCCAGTTTTTCTAGCATTCGCTAATCATCTATTAGCCACAGGATCGCTACCACTTAGCTGCCATATCAACCTCCCGCTGTGTCTTATTCTCTCTTCGAATCTTAGTATTATCGTGACGTAACCTGGTCAGGTAACTAGCGCTGCCTAAGTACAAGGACTGTCTTTTGAGCTCCGTCTGTTCATAACGTTTGAACTTTGCTCACGACACATTTGAGGATCCATCTAGTGCTCCGGGACACTCGGCATATGTTCATCGTTAGTAAGAGTGAATACCCTAACTCCGAGGACGTCTTCAGAATTATGTGCACACGTGTGACCCCGACCTAGCAGCCCGCTGCCTCAAAGGCAGTCTTAGGGATTTTTCATCTTTCCTTTTCGCTGATGCCAGCGGGTGCGTAGCCATGGCGCGGTTTCGGAGTGTCTGCTGGCGGATACGATGAAACTCGCGTGGAAATGCACCTTCCGTGGTCGAGCGATCGGGGTCGCATGAAGTCTGGAGAAGGATTTGGTACAGTTAGACTCACATCTGAATCTTTGACTATGTATCGTGTACCGGTTAATATAATGTTCATGTATCGCCCGATAAGAATGTTCACCTTTGCACCCCCATTTCGCGAACAGGTGTGATGGATGGGTTCCTCTACCACTGACAACACTGCGTATACGCATTATACATGCAGTGGCCGCTTCTTACGATACCGGTCGGCGTAGCACTATACCTTCAAAACTACATGCTGCATTATAGCATGGCTACCACAGTTACGATTGCACGCGCTAATTCGAATCGTCATTAAGGTCCTCTTCATGTTTAATTCAACGCGTAACACCCTGTTTAACTCATGTAACGAGAATTGTCCTCCTCATGCGACACAAACCGCGCACGCGACGACACATATCACTCGCAACATTCACAATTTTCATACATCGCTCATCTCCGGCGATCGAGCTGAATCATAGGCGAACCAGCGGGCCACAGCGTCCTGTCCTATGCTGGGCACTGCCTTCACTCCCGTTTATTACATAGGCTGCCCCGCCTGGATTGTGGTTATTAGGCTGTGGTAATTGCATTGTTTCATGTACTGTATCTTCTGTACTTTGTCTAGGCTTAGTAATCGTTAGACTTATTTTTTTTTATCACGTTATGCTGGCGCCTAGCTTGTTTTCAGCCTACCCGCTCAATTCCCGACCCGGACGACGGTACGCCGCTCATTGGAGATGACATTGGATGCTTGGGCCACCAGGATATATAACTGCGATCGGTCAATCATGTCTACCACTCGGACAGCGTGACACGCGGACACAACCTCTACTGATTCGCACATTCCATTGCCGACAGCCGAACGACGCACAGTTCACGGCTCTGTCTCAAACGCACGACTTCAACAACCAGTTATTGCTCCACGTTCGCCTCAAAGCTTCGTACGAACCGATTCCTCCGGGATTTGACACCGACGTACAACGGTCACGACAGTACAGCAGCATACGGCAACGGAGTAAGATGACTAGCGCGAATCGCCCGGTTTCGATACCGAGGTCCGAGATTCAACTGTCCACACGCATGCATTATGACGCCACACGCTCATGGCTTGGTAGCGACACCAACCACCGATCCAGCCCATTCCAGCATCCCTGCACGTACCGTCGAGGGTCCTGCACATATTGACTCATTAGTCACTCAGCATGGTGACTTTGTACGAACCTTGCCCCCACGCGCGGCGCGATCGATTTAACTATCGTATTGCCACCCCTGGGTGGGTGATTTACTTGCTATGATTTTTTTAAGAACTTTGCCCCCACGCGCGGCGCGATCGATTTAACTATCATATCGCCACCCCTGCGTGGGTGATTACCTCTTTATTGTTGTTTCTGCATAGGCTACTTTTTTGTAGGCTAGTAGTGTGTTGTAATAATATAAAATTCACTCGGTCCATCAATCATTCATAACTGCATGTTTTTGCTTTTGTTGTTAGCTTTAAACCCACGCATTCGCTATCTTCCTTCAGGGCGGATACCGACAACGGTAATTCATTAATTTGACTCTTCCACGTCACCTAGTTCCGCTCCCTCTCAGAGGGGGGTCGGTGTAGCGAACCGCTGGTCCTTTTAACCCAATGTCCCTAGCTAACGCCAGGCATCCGTTATGAAGGAAATATACTTTGCGTGTATTAGGATTTTAGTATATCATGACAACTTGTAGAACTCTACTATCTCTGCTAGTGTTGCGCAAGCGTTGTAAGCATTGTTACGCCAAACATAGTCCTAGCTAGAGTACTGCCTTTTTCCTGTCACTAGAACTTTACCAACCCGTTCTCATTGGCTAACGCATTACAATCGCATTCATTGTTACGCATTTTCGGGTATATAAACCCACGTTTCTCTGTGACGGCCCTTGAGATCTGAGATTCACCTCAGCGCCTAACGTATCTCTGCTGCAATACATCCGTACCGAGTGAAACTGTGAGTTAAGAAGTCGCCAACCTAAAGACAGCCAGCCAGTCGCCAAGTCAGCTATCTACTGCTCCAGGCACGACACAGCCCCACCGTCACACTATACACCGAGAAATAACTAGGAATCGGAGATAAATTGCGCCCAGCGCAAATTTTTCTTCAGTTGACCCCAGCTTCGCGCCCCCGACGCCTCCCTTCAGATGCTTTCAGGCCCCTAAGGGGATCGTCCTCCCGTTTGAGAACCACTGCTTTCAAGAATGAGTAATCTAACGAAAGAGAGACGGTGCGACAAAAGAGCTAAGTATCTAAGTTAATTTGTAAAATTACTGTGTCATTAGTAATTGCGTTTATAATGAAAGATGTCGCGGGCCGCAAAATAAACGTCTGCGGGCCGCGGGTTGAGAACCCCTGCCCTAGACACTAAATTATCAAACAAGTGCGGCCTGTTCTACAGGCTAAGACACTTCATGTCACCATGGGTCTGCCAGTAAAACTCGGTGAAATTGACATTGGAGAATATAATATAAAAGTAAAAAAACAGATTGTCTGATTGCGCTTGGGCATTTTCGGCCCGTCTGCCATCGGTTGAATATCATCATCCTGCTCTGCTCGAATATCATCATCCTGCTCTGCTCGAATATCATCATCCTGCCCTGCTCGAATATCATCATCCTGCTATGTTCTTGTATCTGGTCGACAAACACACAAGTAAGCTCTCGCTGTCAGAGTAGTTATTTTATTGCACTTATCGTCATATGAAAACAGCACGAGATTTCGATGTAATGACAATGTGTTACGCCTAGTATAACTACAAATTGAAATAAGCGGCGGCCAGCAAAATGATGACATTCATAGTTGTAGGGGAGATGTGGTACCGATGGATCACTGGGACCGAAAATACTTTAAAAATTCTCCATGATAATTCTATGATTACACTCCGTGAATTTGTCTACAATTACATGCTGACAGAATCTTTCCTCACATGCAAAAAAATTCGACCTGCGTAAGTTATATGGTCTGGGACGAATGATTTACGTTTTAAGGGGGTGTAAAGTAAATTTAGATCGACATTTGCATTTTTCTATATCACTTTTCAGACTAACAAACCCGCCATACTTTTTGGTGTGAAGTATAGGGCTTGTATCAAGGTATATAATGGCACATATTTTTTGAATCAATACCATCCTCGAGTGGACAATTTTCAAGTCAAAAACAATATTTATGGGGTAGGGGACCTATGGTACCATAGCCAAATCAAGCAAAATAGATGGACCAACTAATCACTTAATAACAGAAACTCGCCTAAATAGGCGGTAAATCATAGGTACCTGTGGTGTTTTGTCGCTATTTCGAGGTATTTGAAAGTCAAAATGTCGATTTGCGGGTAATATGTACGTGGCATCAATTTTGTAAGTTTAGGCGTAAATCAAAACATGATTTTAGGCCAACATTTGAGTGGATAATGAATATAATCTATTTTATGCTTGAAGGTCGCGATGAAACATTCTTCATTGCCTTTCTGTAGCTTAGCTTATAATACACAACAAAACAAGTTAACAAATGTGAGTTTTTGAGCGTACGTCGCATAGGTCCCATGGTCGTGTGCCTTTGGACCCACTGGGTGGGTACCGATGACACGTTCGAGCAACAAGTTTTAAACGTTCATAAATATTTTTTGAGAAAGCGGATATTCATGTAAATGTCCGCGATAGGTAGAGCTTGTATCGACGTGTTGAAACAGCAAAAGATCCGCTATTATTGGCTGAAGATTTGAGGGCCAGAGATCATTTTGCAATTTTTGAACCATCGGTACCACATCTCCCCTACGTAGGCCTATACGTGCGCGTACAAAACAGTTGCAATCAAATTGATCGAGTTTGCGCGACAAAAATGCAAAAGCCGCCTACCTACACCCGGTATTTGATCGCTGCGCTGTATTCACGTATGAAGCATCGCGCGAAATTTGTAATTGTAGTCGGCCTAACGCATTTTCATTATATCGCAATCGTCTTAAAGAAACGGACAATGTCACATAAAACGGCAGAAACTGACACGATCTGTCGCCTACGACCATACCACGTTGAATATACCCGATCTCGTCCGATCTCGGAAGTCAAGCAACGTTGGGCCCGGTTAGTACTTGCATGGGTGACCGGCTGGGAATACCGGGTGTAGTAGACGGCTTTTTCATTTTTTTCGCACAAACTCGATCAATTTGATCGCTGCGCTGTATTCACGTATGAAGTATCGCGCGAAATTTGTAATTGTAGTCGGCCTAACACATTTTCATGATATCGAAATCTCGTGCTGTTTTTACATGACGAAAATTCCAATAAAATAACTACTCTGACAGCGAGAGCTTACTTGTCTGTTTTTCGACCAGACACAAGAACAGAGCAGGACGCCAATGATATTCGACCTCTTGTTGGTCAGAAAGTGCCTCGGCGCAATAAGACTATCTATACTATTCTGGCGTCTCGTCGACAGCATGGCGACGGAAATTGTCACATAAAACGGCACAGATCGTAACCACTGTCGCCTACGACCATACCACGTTGAATATACCCGATCTCGTCCGATCTCGGAAGTCAAGCAACGTTGGGCCCGGTTAGTACTTGCATGGGTGACCGGCTGGGAATACCGGGTGTAGTAGGCGGCTTTTTCATTTTTTTCGCACAAACTCGATCAATTTGATCGCTGCGCTGTATTCACGTATGAAGTATCGCGCGAAATTTGTAATTGTAGTCGGCCTAACACATTTTCATGATATCGAAATCTCGTGCTGTTTTTACATGACGAAAATTCCAATAAAATAACTACTCTGACAGCGAGAGCTTACTTGTCTGTTTTTCGAGCAGACACAAGAACAGAGCAGGACGCCAATGATATTCGACCTCTAGTTGGTCAGAAAGTGCCTCGGCGCAATAAGACTATCTATACTATTCTGGCGTCTCGTCGACAGCATGGCGACGGAAATTGTCACATAAAACGGCACAGATCATAACCACTGTCGCCTACGACCATACCACGTTGAATATGCCCGATCTCGTCCGATCTCGGAAGTCAAGCAACGTTGGGCCCGGTTAGTACTTGCATGGGTGACCGGCTGGGAATACCGGGTGTAGTAGGCGGCTTTTTCATTTTTTTCACACAAACTCGATCAATTTGATCGCTGCGCTGTATTCACGTATGAAGTATCGCGCGAAATTTGTAATTGTAGTCGGCCTAACGCATTTTCATTATATCGCAATCGTCTTAGAGAAACGGACAATGTCACATAAAACGGCAGAAACTGTCTCGATCTGTCGCCTACGACCATACCACGTTGAATATACCCGATCTCGTCCGATCTCAGAAGTCAAGTAACGTTGGGCCCGGTTAGTACTTGCATGGGTGACCGGCTGGGAATACCGGGTGTAGTAGGCGGCTTTTTCATTTTTTTCACACAAACTCGATCAATTTGATCGCTGCGCTGTATTCACGTATGAAGTATCGCGCGAAATTTGTAATTGTAGTCGGCCTAACACATTTTCATGATATCGCAATCTCGTGCTGTTTTGACATGACGAAAATTCCAATAAAATAACTACTCTGACAGCGAGAGCTTACTTGTCTGTTTTTCGACCAGACACAAGAACAGAGCAGGACGCCAATGATATTCGACCTCTAGTTGGTCAGAAAGTGCCTCGGCGCAATAAGACTATCTACTATTCTGGCGTCTCGTCGACAGCATGGCGACGGAAATTGTCACATAAAACGGCACAGATCGTAACCACTATCGCGCGAAATTTGTAATTGTAGTCGGCCTAACGCATTTTCATTATATCGCAATCGTCTTAGAAAAACGGACAATGTCACATAAAACGGCAGAAACTGTCACGATCTGTCGCCTACGACCATACCACGTTGAATATATACCCGATCTCGTCCGATCTCGGAAGTCAAGTAACGTTGGGCCCGGTTAGTACTTGCCTGGGTGACCGGCTGGGAATACCGGGTGTAGTAGGCGGCTTTTTCATTTTTTTCGCACAAACTCGATCAATTTGATCGCTGCGCTGTATTCACGGCGTCCTAAACATAGAAGATATGCGGAAACTAGAAATCGCCAAGTTTATGTATCAGTTTCACTGCGGTCGTTGCCCCGAATACTTCAATGACTTCTTTACCTCTGAATCAAAAGCGCACAAGTACAACACACGCGCGTCCATGTCGTCCAAATATCATATGATCGACCACGAAGATCATCGCTCCATCAAATATGCCGGACCTGATGTGTGGAACAGTATCCCGCCGGCCATCCGACAGTCGACGAGCATGTCCACATTCAAGTCGAAATACAAGCAATTACTACTAAATAAATACAGTACATCCTCAAGATTACCGGACCACGACTGACCTATCGATCTCGCTTCCCATGACATGCCGCCCTATTTCTTGTCGCATTCTTTTTCTATACTATCTTCTTTACTTTCATTCAGTGTGCATGCCTCCTCTTTACATCGCCTAGGCCAAGGTGGGTGTCAGATTCCATAGACTACTCCTTGTCGCTTCGACATCTTCCTGTCTTTTCATTGTATCGCATTTTTGCGGTGTATTGAACTGATAAAATTGCTAATAAACCAATGATGATGATGATGAAGTATCGCGCGAAATTTGTAATTGTAGTCGGCCTAACGCATTTTCATTATATCGCAATCGTCTTAGAGAAACGGACAATGTCACATAAAACGGCAGAAACTGTCACGATCTGTCGCCTACGACCATACCACGTTGAATATACCCGATCTCGTCCGATCTCGGAAGTCAAGCAACGTTGGGCCCGGTTAGTACTTGCATGGGTGACCGGCTGGGAATACCGGGTGTAGTAGGCGGCTTTTTCATTTTTTTCGCACAAACTCGATCAATTTGATCGCTGCGCTGTATTCACGTATGAAGTATCGCGCGAAATTTGTAATTGTAGTCGGCCTAACACATTTTCATGATATCGAAATCTCGTGCTGTTTTTACATGACGAAAATTCCAATAAAATAACTACTCTGACAGCGAGAGCTTACTTGTCTGTTTTTCGAGCAGACACAAGAACAGAGCAGGACGCCAATGATATTCGACCTCTAGTTGGTCAGAAAGTGCCTCGGCGCAATAAGACTATCTATACTATTCTGGCGTCTCGTCGACAGCATGGCGACGGAAATTGTCACATAAAACGGCACAGATCATAACCACTGTCGCCTACGACCATACCACGTTGAATATACCCGATCTCGTCCGATCTCGGAAGTCAAGCAACGTTGGGCCCGGTTAGTACTTGTATGGGTGACCGGCTGGGAATACCGGGTGTAGTAGGCGGCTTTTTCATTTTTTTCACACAAACTCGATCAATTTGATCGCTGCGCTGTATTCACGTATGAAGTATCGCGCGAAATTTGTAATTGTAGTCGGCCTAACGCATTTTCATTATATCGCAATCGTCTTAGAGAAACGGACAATGTCACATAAAACGGCAGAAACTGTCTCGATCTGTCGCCTACGACCATACCACGTTGAATATACCCGATCTCGTCCGATCTCAGAAGTCAAGTAACGTTGGGCCCGGTTAGTACTTGCATGGGTGACCGGCTGGGAATACCGGGTGTAGTAGGCGGCTTTTTCATTTTTTTCACACAAACTCGATCAATTTGATCGCTGCGCTGTATTCACGTATGAAGTATCGCGCGAAATTTGTAATTGTAGTCGGCCTAACACATTTTCATGATATCGCAATCTCGTGCTGTTTTGACATGACGAAAATTCCAATAAAATAACTACTCTGACAGCGAGAGCTTACTTGTCTGTTTTTCGACCAGACACAAGAACAGAGCAGGACGCCAATGATATTCGACCTCTAGTTGGTCAGAAAGTGCCTCGGCGCAATAAGACTATCTACTATTCTGGCGTCTCGTCGACAGCATGGCGACGGAAATTGTCACATAAAACGGCACAGATCGTAACCACTATCGCGCGAAATTTGTAATTGTAGTCGGCCTAACGCATTTTCATTATATCGCAATCGTCTTAGAGAAACGGACAATGTCACATAAAACGGCAGAAACTGTCACGATCTGTCGCCTACGACCATACCACGTTGAATATATACCCGATCTCGTCCGATCTCGGAAGTCAAGTAACGTTGGGCCCGGTTAGTACTTGCCTGGGTGACCGGCTGGGAATACCGGGTGTAGTAGGCGGCTTTTTCATTTTTTTCGCACAAACTCGATCAATTTGATCGCTGCGCTGTATTCACGGCGTCCTAAACATAGAAGATATGCGGAAACTAGAAATCGCCAAGTTTATGTATCAGTTTCACTGCGGTCGTTGCCCCGAATACTTCAATGACTTCTTTACCTCTGAATCAAAAGCGCACAAGTACAACACACGCGCGTCCATGTCGTCCAAATATCATATGATCGACCACGAAGATCATCGCTCCATCAAATATGCCGGACCTGATGTGTGGAACAGTATCCCGCCGGCCATCCGACAGTCGACGAGCATGTCCACATTCAAGTCGAAATACAAGCAATTACTACTAAATAAATACAGTACATCCTCAAGATTACCGGACCACGACTGACCTATCGATCTCGCTTCCCATGACATGCCGCCCTATTTCTTGTCGCATTCTTTTTCTATACTATCTTCTTTACTTTCATTCAGTGTGCATGCCTCCTCTTTACATCGCCTAGGCCAAGGTGGGTGTCAGATTCCATAGACTACTCCTTGTCGCTTCGACATCTTCCTGTCTTTTCATTGTATCGCATTTTTGCGGTGTATTGAACTGATAAAATTGCTAATAAACCAATGATGATGATGATGAAGTATCGCGCGAAATTTGTAATTGTAGTCGGCCTAACGCATTTTCATTATATCGCAATCGTCTTAGAGAAACGGACAATGTCACATAAAACGGCAGAAACTGTCACGATCTGTCGCCTACGACCATACCACGTTGAATATACCCGATCTCGTCCGATCTCGGAAGTCAAGCAACGTTGGGCCCGGTTAGTACTTGCATGGGTGACCGGCTGGGAATACCGGGTGTAGTAGGCGGCTTTTTCATTTTTTTCGCACAAACTCGATCAATTTGATCGCTGCGCTGTATTCACGTATGAAGTATCGCGCGAAATTTGTAATTGTAGTCGGCCTAACACATTTTCATGATATCGAAATCTCGTGCTGTTTTTACATGACGAAAATTCCAATAAAATAACTACTCTGACAGCGAGAGCTTACTTGTCTGTTTTTCGAGCAGACACAAGAACAGAGCAGGACGCCAATGATATTCGACCTCTAGCTGGTCAGAAAGTGCCTCGGCGCAATAAGACTATCTATACTATTCTGGCGTCTCGTCGACAGCATGGCGACGTAAATTGTCACTAAAAACGGCACAGATCGTAACCACTGTCGCCTACGACCATACCACGTTGAATATACCCGATCTCGTCCGATCTCGGAAGTCAAGCAATGTTTGGCCCGGTTAGTACTTGCATGGGTGACCGGCTGGGAATACCGGGTGTAGTAGGCGGCTTTTTCATTTTTTTCGCACAAACTCGATCAATTTGATCGCTGCGCTGTATTCACGTATGAAGTATCGCGCGAAATTTGTAATTGTAGTCGGCCTAACGCATTTTCATTATATCGCAATCGTCTTAGAGAAACGGACAATGTCACATAAAACGGCAGAAACTGTCACGATCTGTCGCCTACGACCATACCACGTTGAATATACCCGATCTCGTCCGATCTCGGAAGTCAAGTAACGTTGGGCCCGGTTAGTAATTGCATGGGTGACCGGCTGGGAATACCGGGTGTAGTAGGCGGCTTTTTCATTTTTTTTCGCACAAACTCGATCAATTTGATCGCTGCGCTGTATTCACGTATGAAGTATCGCGCGAAATTTGTAATTGTAGTCGGCCTAACGCATTTTCATTATATCGCAATCGTCTAAAAGAAACGGATAATGTCACATAAAACAGCAGAAACTGACACGATCTGTCGCCTACGACCATACCACGTTGAATATACCCGATCTCGGAAGTCAAGTAACGTTGGGCCCGGTTAGTACTTGCATGGGTGACCGGCTGGGAATACCGGGTGTAGTAGGCGGCTTTTTCATTTTTTTCGCACAAACTCGATCAATTTGATCGCTGCGCTGTATTCACGGCGTCCTAAACATAGAAGATATGCGGAAACTAGAAATCGCCAAGTTTATGTATCAGTTTCACTGCGGTCGTTGCCCCGAATACTTCAATGACTTCTTTACCTCTGAATCAAAAGCGCACAAGTACAACACACGCGCGTCCATGTCGTCCAAATATCATATGATCGACCACGAAGATCATCGCTCCATCAAATATGCCGGACCTGATGTGTGGAACAGTATCCCGCCGGCCATCCGACAGTCGACGAGCATGTCCACATTCAAGTCGAAATACAAGCAATTACTACTAAATAAATACAGTACATCCTCAAGATTACCGGACCACGACTGACCTATCGATCTCGCTTCCCATGACATGCCGCCCTATTTCTTGTCGCATTCTTTTTCTATACTATCTTCTTTACTTTCATTCAGTGTGCATGCCTCCTCTTTACATCGCCTAGGCCAAGGTGGGTGTCAGATTCCATAGACTACTCCTTGTCGCTTCGACATCTTCCTGTCTTTTCATTGTATCGCATTTTTGCGGTGTATTGAACTGATAAAATTGCTAATAAACCAATGATGATGATGATGAAGTATCGCGCGAAATTTGTAATTGTAGTCGGCCTAACGCATTTTCATTATATCGCAATCGTCTTAGAGAAACGGACAATGTCACATAAAACGGCAGAAACTGTCACGATCTGTCGCCTACGACCATACCACGTTGAATATACCCGATCTCGTCCGATCTCGGAAGTCAAGCAACGTTGGGCCCGGTTAGTACTTGCATGGGTGACCGGCTGGGAATACCGGGTGTAGTAGGCGGCTTTTTCATTTTTTTCGCACAAACTCGATCAATTTGATCGCTGCGCTGTATTCACGTATGAAGTATCGCGCGAAATTTGTAATTGTAGTCGGCCTAACACATTTTCATGATATCGAAATCTCGTGCTGTCTTTACATGACGAAAATTCCAATAAAATAACTACTCTGACAGCGAGAGCTTACTTGTCTGTTTTTCGAGCAGACACAAGAACAGAGCAGGACGCCAATGATATTCGACCTCTAGTTGGTCAGAAAGTGCCTCGGCGCAATAAGACTATCTATACTATTCTGGCGTCTCGTCGACAGCATGGCGACGTAAATTGTCACTAAAAACGGCACAGATCGTAACCACTGTCGCCTACGACCATACCACGTTGAATATACCCGATCTCGTCCGATCTCGGAAGTCAAGCAATGTTTGGCCCGGTTAGTACTTGCATGGGTGACCGGCTGGGAATACCGGGTGTAGTAGGCGGCTTTTTCATTTTTTTCGCACAAACTCGATCAATTTGATCGCTGCGCTGTATTCACGTATGAAGTATCGCGCGAAATTTGTAATTGTAGTCGGCCTAACGCATTTTCATTATATCGCAATCGTCTTAGAGAAACGGACAATGTCACATAAAACGGCAGAAACTGTCACGATCTGTCGCCTACGACCATACCACGTTGAATATACCCGATCTCGTCCGATCTCGGAAGTCAAGTAACGTTGGGCCCGGTTAGTAATTGCATGGGTGACCGGCTGGGAATACCGGGTGTAGTAGGCGGCTTTTTCATTTTTTTTCGCACAAACTCGATCAATTTGATCGCTGCGCTGTATTCACGTATGAAGTATCGCGCGAAATTTGTAATTGTAGTCGGCCTAACGCATTTTCATTATATCGCAATCGTCTAAAAGAAACGGATAATGTCACATAAAACAGCAGAAACTGACACGATCTGTCGCCTACGACCATACCACGTTGAATATACCCGATCTCGGAAGTCAAGTAACGTTGGGCCCGGTTAGTACTTGCCTGGGTGACCGGCTGGGAATACCGGGTGTAGTAGGCGGCTTTTTCATTTTTTTCGCACAAACTCGATCAATTTGATCGCTGCGCTGTATTCACGGCGTCCTAAACATAGAAGATATGCGGAAACTAGAAATCGCCAAGTTTATGTATCAGTTTCACTGCGGTCGTTGCCCCGAATACTTCAATGACTTCTTTACCTCTGAATCAAAAGCGCACAAGTACAACACACGCGCGTCCATGTCGTCCAAATATCATATGATCGACCACGAAGATCATCGCTCCATCAAATATGCCGGACCTGATGTGTGGAACAGTATCCCGCCGGCCATCCGACAGTCGACGAGCATGTCCACATTCAAGTCGAAATACAAGCAATTACTACTAAATAAATACAGTACATCCTCAAGATTACCGGACCACGACTGACCTATCGATCTCGCTTCCCATGACATGCCGCCCTATTTCTTGTCGCATTCTTTTTCTATACTATCTTCTTTACTTTCATTCAGTGTGCATGCCTCCTCTTTACATCGCCTAGGCCAAGGTGGGTGTCAGATTCCATAGACTACTCCTTGTCGCTTCGACATCTTCCTGTCTTTTCATTGTATCGCATTTTTGCGGTGTATTGAACTGATAAAATTGCTAATAAACCAATGATGATGATGATGAAGTATCGCGCGAAATTTGTAATTGTAGTCGGCCTAACGCATTTTCATTATATCGCAATCGTCTTAGAGAAACGGACAATGTCACATAAAACGGCAGAAACTGTCACGATCTGTCGCCTACGACCATACCACGTTGAATATACCCGATCTCGTCCGATCTCGGAAGTCAAGCAACGTTGGGCCCGGTTAGTACTTGCATGGGTGACCGGCTGGGAATACCGGGTGTAGTAGGCGGCTTTTTCATTTTTTTCGCACAAACTCGATCAATTTGATCGCTGCGCTGTATTCACGTATGAAGTATCGCGCGAAATTTGTAATTGTAGTCGGCCTAACACATTTTCATGATATCGAAATCTCGTGCTGTTTTTACATGACGAAAATTCCAATAAAATAACTACTCTGACAGCGAGAGCTTACTTGTCTGTTTTTCGAGCAGACACAAGAACAGAGCAGGACGCCAATGATATTCGACCTCTAGTTGGTCAGAAAGTGCCTCGGCGCAATAAGACTATCTATACTATTCTGGCGTCTCGTCGACAGCATGGCGACGTAAATTGTCACTAAAAACGGCACAGATCGTAACCACTGTCGCCTACGACCATACCACGTTGAATATACCCGATCTCGTCCGATCTCGGAAGTCAAGCAATGTTTGGCCCGGTTAGTACTTGCATGGGTGACCGGCTGGGAATACCGGGTGTAGTAGGCGGCTTTTTCATTTTTTTCGCACAAACTCGATCAATTTGATCGCTGCGCTGTATTCACGTATGAAGTATCGCGCGAAATTTGTAATTGTAGTCGGCCTAACGCATTTTCATTATATCGCAATCGTCTTAGAGAAACGGACAATGTCACATAAAACGGCAGAAACTGTCACGATCTGTCGCCTACGACCATACCACGTTGAATATACCCGATCTCGTCCGATCTCGGAAGTCAAGTAACGTTGGGCCCGGTTAGTAATTGCATGGGTGACCGGCTGGGAATACCGGGTGTAGTAGGCGGCTTTTTCATTTTTTTTCGCACAAACTCGATCAATTTGATCGCTGCGCTGTATTCACGTATGAAGTATCGCGCGAAATTTGTAATTGTAGTCGGCCTAACGCATTTTCATTATATCGCAATCGTCTAAAAGAAACGGATAATGTCACATAAAACAGCAGAAACTGACACGATCTGTCGCCTACGACCATACCACGTTGAATATACCCGATCTCGGAAGTCAAGTAACGTTGGGCCCGGTTAGTACTTGCATGGGTGACCGGCTGGGAATACCGGGTGTAGTAGGCGGCTTTTTCATTTTTTTCGCACAAACTCGATCAATTTGATCGCTGCGCTGTATTCACGGCGTCCTAAACATAGAAGATATGCGGAAACTAGAAATCGCCAAGTTTATGTATCAGTTTCACTGCGGTCGTTGCCCCGAATACTTCAATGACTTCTTTACCTCTGAATCAAAAGCGCACAAGTACAACACACGCGCGTCCATGTCGTCCAAATATCATATGATCGACCACGAAGATCATCGCTCCATCAAATATGCCGGACCTGATGTGTGGAACAGTATCCCGCCGGCCATCCGACAGTCGACGAGCATGTCCACATTCAAGTCGAAATACAAGCAATTACTACTAAATAAATACAGTACATCCTCAAGATTACCGGACCACGACTGACCTATCGATCTCGCTTCCCATGACATGCCGCCCTATTTCTTGTCGCATTCTTTTTCTATACTATCTTCTTTACTTTCATTCAGTGTGCATGCCTCCTCTTTACATCGCCTAGGCCAAGGTGGGTGTCAGATTCCATAGACTACTCCTTGTCGCTTCGACATCTTCCTGTCTTTTCATTGTATCGCATTTTTGCGGTGTATTGAACTGATAAAATTGCTAATAAACCAATGATGATGATGATGAAGTATCGCGCGAAATTTGTAATTGTAGTCGGCCTAACGCATTTTCATTATATCGCAATCGTCTTAGAGAAACGGACAATGTCACATAAAACGGCAGAAACTGTCACGATCTGTCGCCTACGACCATACCACGTTGAATATACCCGATCTCGTCCGATCTCGGAAGTCAAGCAACGTTGGGCCCGGTTAGTACTTGCATGGGTGACCGGCTGGGAATACCGGGTGTAGTAGGCGGCTTTTTCATTTTTTTCGCACAAACTCGATCAATTTGATCGCTGCGCTGTATTCACGTATGAAGTATCGCGCGAAATTTGTAATTGTAGTCGGCCTAACACATTTTCATGATATCGAAATCTCGTGCTGTCTTTACATGACGAAAATTCCAATAAAATAACTACTCTGACAGCGAGAGCTTACTTGTCTGTTTTTCGAGCAGACACAAGAACAGAGCAGGACGCCAATGATATTCGACCTCTAGTTGGTCAGAAAGTGCCTCGGCGCAATAAGACTATCTATACTATTCTGGCGTCTCGTCGACAGCATGGCGACGTAAATTGTCACTAAAAACGGCACAGATCGTAACCACTGTCGCCTACGACCATACCACGTTGAATATACCCGATCTCGTCCGATCTCGGAAGTCAAGCAATGTTTGGCCCGGTTAGTACTTGCATGGGTGACCGGCTGGGAATACCGGGTGTAGTAGGCGGCTTTTTCATTTTTTTCGCACAAACTCGATCAATTTGATCGCTGCGCTGTATTCACGTATGAAGTATCGCGCGAAATTTGTAATTGTAGTCGGCCTAACGCATTTTCATTATATCGCAATCGTCTTAGAGAAACGGACAATGTCACATAAAACGGCAGAAACTGTCACGATCTGTCGCCTACGACCATACCACGTTGAATATACCCGATCTCGTCCGATCTCGGAAGTCAAGTAACGTTGGGCCCGGTTAGTAATTGCATGGGTGACCGGCTGGGAATACCGGGTGTAGTAGGCGGCTTTTTCATTTTTTTTCGCACAAACTCGATCAATTTGATCGCTGCGCTGTATTCACGTATGAAGTATCGCGCGAAATTTGTAATTGTAGTCGGCCTAACGCATTTTCATTATATCGCAATCGTCTAAAAGAAACGGATAATGTCACATAAAACAGCAGAAACTGACACGATCTGTCGCCTACGACCATACCACGTTGAATATACCCGATCTCGGAAGTCAAGTAACGTTGGGCCCGGTTAGTACTTGCATGGGTGACCGGCTGGGAATACCGGGTGTAGTAGGCGGCTTTTTCATTTTTTTCGCACAAACTCGATCAATTTGATCGCTGCGCTGTATTCACGGCGTCCTAAACATAGAAGATATGCGGAAACTAGAAATCGCCAAGTTTATGTATCAGTTTCACTGCGGTCGTTGCCCCGAATACTTCAATGACTTCTTTACCTCTGAATCAAAAGCGCACAAGTACAACACACGCGCGTCCATGTCGTCCAAATATCATATGATCGACCACGAAGATCATCGCTCCATCAAATATGCCGGACCTGATGTGTGGAACAGTATCCCGCCGGCCATCCGACAGTCGACGAGCATGTCCACATTCAAGTCGAAATACAAGCAATTACTACTAAATAAATACAGTACATCCTCAAGATTACCGGACCACGACTGACCTATCGATCTCGCTTCCCATGACATGCCGCCCTATTTCTTGTCGCATTCTTTTTCTATACTATCTTCTTTACTTTCATTCAGTGTGCATGCCTCCTCTTTACATCGCCTAGGCCAAGGTGGGTGTCAGATTCCATAGACTACTCCTTGTCGCTTCGACATCTTCCTGTCTTTTCATTGTATCGCATTTTTGCGGTGTATTGAACTGATAAAATTGCTAATAAACCAATGATGATGATGATGAAGTATCGCGCGAAATTTGTAATTGTAGTCGGCCTAACGCATTTTCATTATATCGCAATCGTCTTAGAGAAACGGACAATGTCACATAAAACGGCAGAAACTGTCACGATCTGTCGCCTACGACCATACCACGTTGAATATACCCGATCTCGTCCGATCTCGGAAGTCAAGCAACGTTGGGCCCGGTTAGTACTTGCATGGGTGACCGGCTGGGAATACCGGGTGTAGTAGGCGGCTTTTTCATTTTTTTCGCACAAACTCGATCAATTTGATCGCTGCGCTGTATTCACGTATGAAGTATCGCGCGAAATTTGTAATTGTAGTCGGCCTAACACATTTTCATGATATCGAAATCTCGTGCTGTCTTTACATGACGAAAATTCCAATAAAATAACTACTCTGACAGCGAGAGCTTACTTGTCTGTTTTTCGAGCAGACACAAGAACAGAGCAGGACGCCAATGATATTCGACCTCTAGTTGGTCAGAAAGTGCCTCGGCGCAATAAGACTATCTATACTATTCTGGCGTCTCGTCGACAGCATGGCGACGTAAATTGTCACTAAAAACGGCACAGATCGTAACCACTGTCGCCTACGACCATACCACGTTGAATATACCCGATCTCGTCCGATCTCGGAAGTCAAGCAATGTTTGGCCCGGTTAGTACTTGCATGGGTGACCGGCTGGGAATACCGGGTGTAGTAGGCGGCTTTTTCATTTTTTTCGCACAAACTCGATCAATTTGATCGCTGCGCTGTATTCACGTATGAAGTATCGCGCGAAATTTGTAATTGTAGTCGGCCTAACGCATTTTCATTATATCGCAATCGTCTTAGAGAAACGGACAATGTCACATAAAACGGCAGAAACTGTCACGATCTGTCGCCTACGACCATACCACGTTGAATATACCCGATCTCGTCCGATCTCGGAAGTCAAGTAACGTTGGGCCCGGTTAGTAATTGCATGGGTGACCGGCTGGGAATACCGGGTGTAGTAGGCGGCTTTTTCATTTTTTTTCGCACAAACTCGATCAATTTGATCGCTGCGCTGTATTCACGTATGAAGTATCGCGCGAAATTTGTAATTGTAGTCGGCCTAACGCATTTTCATTATATCGCAATCGTCTAAAAGAAACGGATAATGTCACATAAAACAGCAGAAACTGACACGATCTGTCGCCTACGACCATACCACGTTGAATATACCCGATCTCGGAAGTCAAGTAACGTTGGGCCCGGTTAGTACTTGCATGGGTGACCGGCTGGGAATACCGGGTGTAGTAGGCGGCTTTTTCATTTTTTTCGCACAAACTCGATCAATTTGATCGCTGCGCTGTATTCACGGCGTCCTAAACATAGAAGATATGCGGAAACTAGAAATCGCCAAGTTTATGTATCAGTTTCACTGCGGTCGTTGCCCCGAATACTTCAATGACTTCTTTACCTCTGAATCAAAAGCGCACAAGTACAACACACGCGCGTCCATGTCGTCCAAATATCATATGATCGACCACGAAGATCATCGCTCCATCAAATATGCCGGACCTGATGTGTGGAACAGTATCCCGCCGGCCATCCGACAGTCGACGAGCATGTCCACATTCAAGTCGAAATACAAGCAATTACTACTAAATAAATACAGTACATCCTCAAGATTACCGGACCACGACTGACCTATCGATCTCGCTTCCCATGACATGCCGCCCTATTTCTTGTCGCATTCTTTTTCTATACTATCTTCTTTACTTTCATTCAGTGTGCATGCCTCCTCTTTACATCGCCTAGGCCAAGGTGGGTGTCAGATTCCATAGACTACTCCTTGTCGCTTCGACATCTTCCTGTCTTTTCATTGTATCGCATTTTTGCGGTGTATTGAACTGATAAAATTGCTAATAAACCAATGATGATGATGATGAAGTATCGCGCGAAATTTGTAATTGTAGTCGGCCTAACGCATTTTCATTATATCGCAATCGTCTTAGAGAAACGGACAATGTCACATAAAACGGCAGAAACTGTCACGATCTGTCGCCTACGACCATACCACGTTGAATATACCCGATCTCGTCCGATCTCGGAAGTCAAGCAACGTTGGGCCCGGTTAGTACTTGCATGGGTGACCGGCTGGGAATACCGGGTGTAGTAGGCGGCTTTTTCATTTTTTTCGCACAAACTCGATCAATTTGATCGCTGCGCTGTATTCACGTATGAAGTATCGCGCGAAATTTGTAATTGTAGTCGGCCTAACACATTTTCATGATATCGAAATCTCGTGCTGTCTTTACATGACGAAAATTCCAATAAAATAACTACTCTGACAGCGAGAGCTTACTTGTCTGTTTTTCGAGCAGACACAAGAACAGAGCAGGACGCCAATGATATTCGACCTCTAGTTGGTCAGAAAGTGCCTCGGCGCAATAAGACTATCTATACTATTCTGGCGTCTCGTCGACAGCATGGCGACGTAAATTGTCACTAAAAACGGCACAGATCGTAACCACTGTCGCCTACGACCATACCACGTTGAATATACCCGATCTCGTCCGATCTCGGAAGTCAAGCAATGTTTGGCCCGGTTAGTACTTGCATGGGTGACCGGCTGGGAATACCGGGTGTAGTAGGCGGCTTTTTCATTTTTTTCGCACAAACTCGATCAATTTGATCGCTGCGCTGTATTCACGTATGAAGTATCGCGCGAAATTTGTAATTGTAGTCGGCCTAACGCATTTTCATTATATCGCAATCGTCTTAGAGAAACGGACAATGTCACATAAAACGGCAGAAACTGTCACGATCTGTCGCCTACGACCATACCACGTTGAATATACCCGATCTCGTCCGATCTCGGAAGTCAAGTAACGTTGGGCCCGGTTAGTAATTGCATGGGTGACCGGCTGGGAATACCGGGTGTAGTAGGCGGCTTTTTCATTTTTTTTCGCACAAACTCGATCAATTTGATCGCTGCGCTGTATTCACGTATGAAGTATCGCGCGAAATTTGTAATTGTAGTCGGCCTAACGCATTTTCATTATATCGCAATCGTCTAAAAGAAACGGATAATGTCACATAAAACAGCAGAAACTGACACGATCTGTCGCCTACGACCATACCACGTTGAATATACCCGATCTCGGAAGTCAAGTAACGTTGGGCCCGGTTAGTACTTGCATGGGTGACCGGCTGGGAATACCGGGTGTAGTAGGCGGCTTTTTCATTTTTTTCGCACAAACTCGATCAATTTGATCGCTGCGCTGTATTCACGGCGTCCTAAACATTGAAGATATGCGGAAACTAGAAATCGCCAAGTTTATGTATCAGTTTCACTGCGGTCGTTGCCCCGAATACTTCAATGACTTCTTTACCTCTGAATCAAAAGCGCACAAGTACAACACACGCGCGTCCATGTCGTCCAAATATCATATGATCGACCGCGAAGATCATCGCTCCATCAAATATGCCGGACCTGATGTGTGGAACAGTATCCCGCCGGCCATCCGACAGTCGACGAGCATGTCCACATTCAAGTCGAACAACAAGCAATTACTACTAAATAAATACAGTACATCCTCAAGATTACCGGACCACGACTGACCTATCGATCTCGCTTCCCATGACATGCCGCCCTATTTCTTGTCGCATTCTTTTTCTATACTATCTTCTTTACTTTCATTCAGTGTGCATGCCTCCTCTTTACATCGCCTAGGCCAAGGTGGGTGTCAGATTCCATAGACTACTCCTTGTCGCTTCGACATCTTCCTGTCTTTTCATTGTATCGCATTTTTGTGGTGTATTGAACTGATAAAATTGCTAATAAACCAATGATGATGATGATGAAGTATCGCGCGAAATTTGTAATTGTAGTCGGCCTAACGCATTTTCATTATATCGCAATCGTCTTAGAGAAACGGACAATGTCACATAAAACGGCAGAAACTGTCTCGATCTGTCGCCTACGACCATACCACGTTGAATATACCCGATCTCGTCCGATCTCGGAAGTCAAGTAACGTTGGGCCCGGTTAGTACTTGCATGGGTGACCGGCAGGGAATACCGGGTGTAGTAGGCGGCTTTTTCATTTTTTTCGCACAAACTCGATCAATTTGATCGCTGCGCTGTATTCACGTATGAAGTATCGCGCGAAATTTGTAATTGTAGTCGGCCTAACACATTTTCATGATATCGAAATCTTGTGCTGTTTTTACATGACGAAAATTCCAATAAAATAACTACTCTGACAGCGAGAGCTTACTTGTCTGTTTTTCGAGCAGACACAAGAACAGAGCAGGACGCCAATGATATTCGACCTCTAGTTGGTCAGAAAGTGCCTCGGCGCAATAAGACTATCTATACTATTCTGGCGTCTCGTCGACAGCATGGCGACGTAAATTGTCACTAAAAACGGCACAGATCGTAACCACTGTCGCCTACGACCATACCACGTTGAATATACCCGATCTCGTCCGATCTCGGAAGTCAAGCAATGTTTGGCCCGGTTAGTACTTGCATGGGTGACCGGCTGGGAATACCGGGTGTAGTAGGCGGCTTTTTCATTTTTTTCGCACAAACTCGATCAATTTGATCGCTGCGCTGTATTCACGTATGAAGTATCGCGCGAAATTTGTAATTGTAGTCGGCCTAACACATTTTCATGATATCGAAATCTCGTGCTGTTTTTACATGACGAAAATTCCAATAAAATAACTACTCTGACAGCGAGAGCTTACTTGTCTGTTTTTCGAGCAGACACAAGAACAGAGCAGGACGCCAATGATATTCGACCTCTAGTTGGTCAGAAAGTGCCTCGGCGCAATAAGACTATCTATACTATTCTGGCGTCTCGTCGACAGCATGGCGACGTAAATTGTCACTAAAAACGGCACAGATCGTAACCACTGTCGCCTACGACCATACCACGTTGAATATACCCGATCTCGTCCGATCTCGGAAGTCAAGCAATGTTTGGCCCGGTTAGTACTTGCATGGGTGACCGGCAGGGAATACCGGGTGTAGTAGGCGGCTTTTTCATTTTTTTCGCACAAACTCGATCAATTTGATCGCTGCGCTGTATTCACGTATGAAGTATCGCGCGAAATTTGTAATTGTAGTCGGCCTAACACATTTTCATGATATCGAAATCTCGTGCTGTTTTTACATGACGAAAATTCCAATAAAATAACTACTCTGACAGCGAGAGCTTACTTGTCTGTTTTTCGAGCAGACACAAGAACAGAGCAGGACGCCAATGATATTCGACCTCTAGTTGGTCAGAAAGTGCCTCGGCGCAATAAGACTATCTATACTATTCTGGCGTCTCGTCGACAGCATGGCGACGTAAATTGTCACTAAAAACGGCACAGATCGTAACCACTGTCGCCTACGACCATACCACGTTGAATATACCCGATCTCGTCCGATCTCGGAAGTCAAGCAATGTTTGGCCCGGTTAGTACTTGCATGGGTGACCGGCTGGGAATACCGGGTGTAGTAGGCGGCTTTTTCATTTTTTTCGCACAAACTCGATCAATTTGATCGCTGCGCTGTATTCACGTATGAAGTATCGCGCGAAATTCGTAATTGTAGTCGGCCTAACGCATTTTCATTATATCGCAATCGTCTTAGAGAAACGGACAATGTCACATAAAACGGCAGAAACTGTCTCGATCTGTCGCCTACGACCATACCACGTTGAATATACCCGATCTCGTCCGCTCTCGGAAGTCAAGTAACGTTGGGCCGGTTAGTACTTGAATGGGTGACCGGCTGGGAATACCGGGTGTAGTAGGCGGCTTTTTCATTTTTTTCGCACAAACTCGATCAATTTGATCGCTGCGCTGTATTCACGTATGAAGTATTGCGCGAAATTTGTAATTGTAGTCGGCCTAACGCATTTTCATTATATCGCAATCGTCTTAGAGAAACGGACAATGTCACATAAAACGGCAGAAACTGTCTCGATCTGTCGCCTACGACCATACCACGTTGAATATACCCGATCTCGTCCGATCTCGGAAGTCAAGTAACGTTGGGCCCGGTTAGTACTTGCATGGGTGACCGGCTGGGAATACCGGGTGTAGTAGGCGGCTTTTTCATTTTTTTCGCACAAACTCGATCAATTTGATCGCTGCGCTGTATTCACGTATGAAGTATCGCGCGAAATTTGTAATTGTAGTCGGCCTAACGCATTTTCATTATATCGCAATCGTCTTAGGGAAACGGACAATGTCACATAAAACGGCAGAAACTGTCTCGATCTGTCGCCTACGACCATACCACGTTGAATATACCCGATCTCGTCCGATCTCGGAAGTCAAGTAACGTTGGGCCCGGTTAGTACTTGCATGGGTGACCGGCTGGGAATACCGGGTGTAGTAGGCGGCTTTTTCATTTTTTTCGCACAAACTCGATCAATTTGATCGCTGCGCTGTATTCACGTATGAAGTATCGCGCGAAATTTGTAATTGTAGTCGGCCTAACGCATTTTCATTATATCGCAATCGTCTTAGAGAAACGGACAATGTCACATAAAACGGCAGAAACTGTCTCGATCTGTCGCCTACGACCATACCACGTTGAATATACCCGATCTCGTCCGATCTCGGAAGTCAAGTAACGTTGGGCCCGGTTAGTACTTGCATGGGTGACCGGCTGGGAATACCGGGTGTAGTAGGCGGCATTTTCATTTTTTTCGCACAAACTCGATCAATTTGATCGCTGCGCTGTATTCACGTATGAAGTATCGCGCGAAATTTGTAATTGTAGTCGGCCTAACGCATTTTCATTATATCGCAATCGTCTTAGAGAAACGGACAATGTCACATAAAACGGCAGAAACTGTCTCGATCTGTCGCCTACGACCATACCACGTTGAATATACCCGATCTCGTCCGATCTCGGAAGTCAAGTAACGTTGGGCCCGGTTAGTACTTGCATGGGTGACCGGCTGGGAATACCGGGTGTAGGTAGGCGGCTTTTGCATTTTTTGTGCGCAAACTCGATCGTTTTGATTGCAACTGTTTTGTATGCGCACGTAGGCCTACGTACAACTATGATTGTCATCATTTGCTGGCCGCCGCTTATTTCAATTGGTAGTTATACTAGGCCTGACACATTGTCATTATATCGAAATCTCGTGCTGTTTTCACATGACGAAAAGTGCAATAAAATAACTACTCTGACAGCGAGAGCTTACTTGTGTGTTTGTCGACAAGATACAAGAACAGAGCAGGACGCCAATGATATTCGACCTCTAATTGGTCAGAAAGTGCCTCGGCGCAATAAGACTATCTACTATTCTGGCGTCTCGTCGACAGCATGGCGACGGAAATTGTCACATAAAACGGCACAGATCGTAACCACTGTCGCCTACGACCATACCACGTTGAATATACCCGATCTCGTCCGATCTCGGAAGTCAAGCAACGTTGGGCCCGGTTAGTACTTGCATGGGTGACCGGCAGGGAATACCGGGTGTAGTAGGCGGCTTTTTCATTTTTTTCGCACAAACTCGATCAATTTGATCGCTGCGCTGTATTCACGTATGAAGTATCGCGCGAAATTTGTAATTGTAGTCGGCCTAACACATTTTCATGATATCGAAATCTCGTGCTGTTTTTACATGACGAAAATTCCAATAAAATAACTACTCTGACAGCGAGAGCTTACTTGTCTGTTTTTCGAGCAGACACAAGAACAGAGCAGGACGCCAATGATATTCGACCTCTAGTTGGTCAGAAAGTGCCTCGGCGCAATAAGACTATCTATACTATTCTGGCGTCTCGTCGACAGCATGGCGACGTAAATTGTCACTAAAAACGGCACAGATCGTAACCACTGTCGCCTACGACCATACCACGTTGAATATACCCGATCTCGTCCGATCTCGGAAGTCAAGCAATGTTTGGCCCGGTTAGTACTTGCATGGGTGACCGGCTGGGAATACCGGGTGTAGTAGGCGGCTTTTTCATTTTTTTCGCACAAACTCGATCAATTTGATCGCTGCGCTGTATTCACGTATGAAGTATCGCGCGAAATTTGTAATTGTAGTCGGCCTAACACATTTTCATGATATCGAAATCTCGTGCTGTTTTTACATGACGAAAATTCCAATAAAATAACTACTCTGACAGCGAGAGCTTACTTGTCTGTTTTTCGAGCAGACACAAGAACAGAGCAGGACGCCAATGATATTCGACCTCTAGTTGGTCAGAAAGTGCCTCGGCGCAATAAGACTATCTATACTATTCTGGCGTCTCGTCGACAGCATGGCGACGGAAATTGTCACATAAAACGGCACAGATCATAACCACTGTCGCCTATGACCATACCACGTTGAATATACCCGATCTCGTCCGATCTCGGAAGTCAAGCAACGTTGGGCCCGGTTAGTACTTGCATGGGTGACCGGCTGGGAATACCGGGTGTAGTAGGCGGCTTTTTCATTTTTTTCGCACAAACTCGATCAATTTGATCGTTGCGCTGTATTCACGTATGAAGTATCGCGCGAAATTTGTAATTGTAGTCGGCCTAACGCATTTTCATTATATCGCAATCGTCTTAGAGAAACGGACAATGTCACATAAAACGGCAGAAACTGTCACGATCTGTCGCCTACGACCATACCACGTTGAATATACCCGATCTCGTCCGATCTCGGAAGTCAAGTAACGTTGGGCCCGGTTAGTAATTGCATGGGTGACCGGCTGGGAATACCGGGTGTAGTAGGCGGCTTTTTCATTTTTTTTCGCACAAACTCGATCAATTTGATCGCTGCGCTGTATTCACGTATGAAGTATCGCGCGAAATTTGTAATTGTAGTCGGCCTAACGCATTTTCATTATATCGCAATCGTCTAAAAGAAACGGATAATGTCACATAAAACAGCAGAAACTGACACGATCTGTCGCCTACGACCATACCACGTTGAATATACCCGATCTCGGAAGTCAAGTAACGTTGGGCCCGGTTAGTACTTGCATGGGTGACCGGCTGGGAATACCGGGTGTAGTAGGCGGCTTTTTCATTTTTTTCGCACAAACTCGATCAATTTGATCGCTGCGCTGTATTCACGGCGTCCTAAACATTGAAGATATGCGGAAACTAGAAATCGCCAAGTTTATGTATCAGTTTCACTGCGGTCGTTGCCCCGAATACTTCAATGACTTCTTTACCTCTGAATCAAAAGCGCACAAGTACAACACACGCGCGTCCATGTCGTCCAAATATCATATGATCGACCGCGAAGGTCATCGCTCCATCAAATATGCCGGACCTGATGTGTGGAACAGTATCCCGCCGGCCATCCGACAGTCGACGAGCATGTCCACATTCAAGTCGAAATACAAGCAATTACTACTAAATAAATACAGTACATCCTCAAGATTACCGGACCACGACTGACCTATCGATCTCGCTTCCCATGACATGCCGCCCTATTTCTTGTCGCATTCTTTTTCTATACTATCTTCTTTACTTTCATTCAGTGTGCATGCCTCCTCTTTACATCGCCTAGGCCAAGGTGGGTGTCAGATTCCATAGACTACTCCTTGTCGCTTCGACATCTTCCTGTCTTTTCATTGTATCGCATTTTTGTGGTGTATTGAACTGATAAAATTGCTAATAAACCAATGATGATGATGATGAAGTATCGCGCGAAATTTGTAATTGTAGTCGGCCTAACGCATTTTCATTATATCGCAATCGTCTTAGAGAAACGGACAATGTCACATAAAACGGCAGAAACTGTCACGATCTGTCGCCTACGACCATACCACGTTGAATATACCCGATCTCGTCCGATCTCGGAAGTCAAGCAACGTTGGGCCCGGTTAGTACTTGCATGGGTGACCGGCAGGGAATACCGGGTGTAGTAGGCGGCTTTTTCATTTTTTTCGCACAAACTCGATCAATTTGATCGCTGCGCTGTATTCACGTATGAAGTATCGCGCGAAATTTGTAATTGTAGTCGGCCTAACACATTTTCATGATATCGAAATCTTGTGCTGTTTTTACATGACGAAAATTCCAATAAAATAACTACTCTGACAGCGAGAGCTTACTTGTCTGTTTTTCGAGCAGACACAAGAACAGAGCAGGACGCCAATGATATTCGACCTCTAGTTGGTCAGAAAGTGCCTCGGCGCAATAAGACTATCTATACTATTCTGGCGTCTCGTCGACAGCATGGCGACGTAAATTGTCACTAAAAACGGCACAGATCGTAACCACTGTCGCCTACGACCATACCACGTTGAATATACCCGATCTCGTCCGATCTCGGAAGTCAAGCAATGTTTGGCCCGGTTAGTACTTGCATGGGTGACCGGCTGGGAATACCGGGTGTAGTAGGCGGCTTTTTCATTTTTTTCGCACAAACTCGATCAATTTGATCGCTGCGCTGTATTCACGTATGAAGTATCGCGCGAAATTTGTAATTGTAGTCGGCCTAACACATTTTCATGATATCGAAATCTCGTGCTGTTTTTACATGACGAAAATTCCAATAAAATAACTACTCTGACAGCGAGAGCTTACTTGTCTGTTTTTCGAGCAGACACAAGAACAGAGCAGGACGCCAATGATATTCGACCTCTAGTTGGTCAGAAAGTGCCTCGGCGCAATAAGACTATCTATACTATTCTGGCGTCTCGTCGACAGCATGGCGACGTAAATTGTCACTAAAAACGGCACAGATCGTAACCACTGTCGCCTACGACCATACCACGTTGAATATACCCGATCTCGTCCGATCTCGGAAGTCAAGCAATGTTTGGCCCGGTTAGTACTTGCATGGGTGACCGGCAGGGAATACCGGGTGTAGTAGGCGGCTTTTTCATTTTTTTCGCACAAACTCGATCAATTTGATCGCTGCGCTGTATTCACGTATGAAGTATCGCGCGAAATTTGTAATTGTAGTCGGCCTAACACATTTTCATGATATCGAAATCTCGTGCTGTTTTTACATGACGAAAATTCCAATAAAATAACTACTCTGACAGCGAGAGCTTACTTGTCTGTTTTTCGAGCAGACACAAGAACAGAGCAGGACGCCAATGATATTCGACCTCTAGTTGGTCAGAAAGTGCCTCGGCGCAATAAGACTATCTATACTATTCTGGCGTCTCGTCGACAGCATGGCGACGTAAATTGTCACTAAAAACGGCACAGATCGTAACCACTGTCGCCTACGACCATACCACGTTGAATATACCCGATCTCGTCCGATCTCGGAAGTCAAGCAATGTTTGGCCCGGTTAGTACTTGCATGGGTGACCGGCTGGGAATACCGGGTGTAGTAGGCGGCTTTTTCATTTTTTTCGCACAAACTCGATCAATTTGATCGCTGCGCTGTATTCACGTATGAAGTATCGCGCGAAATTCGTAATTGTAGTCGGCCTAACGCATTTTCATTATATCGCAATCGTCTTAGAGAAACGGACAATGTCACATAAAACGGCAGAAACTGTCTCGATCTGTCGCCTACGACCATACCACGTTGAATATACCCGATCTCGTCCGCTCTCGGAAGTCAAGTAACGTTGGGCCGGTTAGTACTTGAATGGGTGACCGGCTGGGAATACCGGGTGTAGTAGGCGGCTTTTTCATTTTTTTCGCACAAACTCGATCAATTTGATCGCTGCGCTGTATTCACGTATGAAGTATTGCGCGAAATTTGTAATTGTAGTCGGCCTTACGCATTTTCATTATATCGCAATCGTCTTAGAGAAACGGACAATGTCACATAAAACGGCAGAAACTGTCTCGATCTGTCGCCTACGACCATACCACGTTGAATATACCCGATCTCGTCCGATCTCGGAAGTCAAGTAACGTTGGGCCCGGTTAGTACTTGCATGGGTGACCGGCTGGGAATACCGGGTGTAGTAGGCGGCTTTTTCATTTTTTTCGCACAAACTCGATCAATTTGATCGCTGCGCTGTATTCACGTATGAAGTATCGCGCGAAATTTGTAATTGTAGTCGGCCTAACGCATTTTCATTATATCGCAATCGTCTTAGAGAAACGGACAATGTCACATAAAACGGCAGAAACTGTCTCGATCTGTCGCCTACGACCATACCACGTTGAATATACCCGATCTCGTCCGATCTCGGAAGTCAAGTAACGTTGGGCCCGGTTAGTACTTGCATGGGTGACCGGCTGGGAATACCGGGTGTAGTAGGCGGCTTTTTCATTTTTTTCGCACAAACTCGATCAATTTGATCGCTGCGCTGTATTCACGTATGAAGTATCGCGCGAAATTTGTAATTGTAGTCGGCCTAACGCATTTTCATTATATCGCAATCGTCTTAGAGAAACGGACAATGTCACATAAAACGGCAGAAACTGTCTCGATCTGTCGCCTACGACCATACCACGTTGAATATACCCGATCTCGTCCGATCTCGGAAGTCAAGTAACGTTGGGCCCGGTTAGTACTTGCATGGGTGACCGGCTGGGAATACCGGGTGTAGTAGGCGGCATTTTCATTTTTTTCGCACAAACTCGATCAATTTGATCGCTGCGCTGTATTCACGTATGAAGTATCGCGCGAAATTTGTAATTGTAGTCGGCCTAACGCATTTTCATTATATCGCAATCGTCTTAGAGAAACGGACAATGTCACATAAAACGGCAGAAACTGTCTCGATCTGTCGCCTACGACCATACCACGTTGAATATACCCGATCTCGTCCGATCTCGGAAGTCAAGTAACGTTGGGCCCGGTTAGTACTTGCATGGGTGACCGGCTGGGAATACCGGGTGTAGGTAGGCGGCTTTTGCATTTTTTGTGCGCAAACTCGATCGTTTTGATTGCAACTGTTTTGTATGCGCACGTAGGCCTACGTACAACTATGATTGTCATCATTTGCTGGCCGCCGCTTATTTCAATTGGTAGTTATACTAGGCCTGACACATTGTCATTATATCGAAATCTCGTGCTGTTTTCACATGACGAAAAGTGCAATAAAATAACTACTCTGACAGCGAGAGCTTACTTGTGTGTTTGTCGACAAGATACAAGAACAGAGCAGGACGCCAATGATATTCGACCTCTAATTGGTCAGAAAGTGCCTCGGCGCAATAAGACTATCTACTATTCTGGCGTCTCGTCGACAGCATGGCGACGGAAATTGTCACATAAAACGGCACAGATCGTAACCACTGTCGCCTACGACCATACCACGTTGAATATACCCGATCTCGTCCGATCTCGGAAGTCAAGCAACGTTGGGCCCGGTTAGTACTTGCATGGGTGACCGGCAGGGAATACCGGGTGTAGTAGGCGGCTTTTTCATTTTTTTCGCACAAACTCGATCAATTTGATCGCTGCGCTGTATTCACGTATGAAGTATCGCGCGAAATTTGTAATTGTAGTCGGCCTAACACATTTTCATGATATCGAAATCTCGTGCTGTTTTTACATGACGAAAATTCCAATAAAATAACTACACTGACAGCGAGAGCTTACTTGTCTGTTTTTCGAGCAGACACAAGAACAGAGCAGGACGCCAATGATATTCGACCTCTAGTTGGTCAGAAAGTGCCTCGGCGCAATAAGACTATCTATACTATTCTGGCGTCTCGTCGACAGCATGGCGACGTAAATTGTCACTAAAAACGGCACAGATCGTAACCACTGTCGCCTACGACCATACCACGTTGAATATACCCGATCTCGTCCGATCTCGGAAGTCAAGCAATGTTTGGCCCGGTTAGTACTTGCATGGGTGACCGGCTGGGAATACCGGGTGTAGTAGGCGGCTTTTTCATTTTTTTCGCACAAACTCGATCAATTTGATCGCTGCGCTGTATTCACGTATGAAGTATCGCGCGAAATTTGTAATTGTAGTCGGCCTAACACATTTTCATGATATCGAAATCTCGTGCTGTTTTTACATGACGAAAATTCCAATAAAATAACTACTCTGACAGCGAGAGCTTACTTGTCTGTTTTTCGAGCAGACACAAGAACAGAGCAGGACGCCAATGATATTCGACCTCTAGTTGGTCAGAAAGTGCCTCGGCGCAATAAGACTATCTATACTATTCTGGCGTCTCGTCGACAGCATGGCGACGGAAATTGTCACATAAAACGGCACAGATCATAACCACTGTCGCCTATGACCATACCACGTTGAATATACCCGATCTCGTCCGATCTCGGAAGTCAAGCAACGTTGGGCCCGGTTAGTACTTGCATGGGTGACCGGCTGGGAATACCGGGTGTAGTAGGCGGCTTTTTCATTTTTTTCGCACAAACTCGATCAATTTGATCGTTGCGCTGTATTCACGTATGAAGTATCGCGCGAAATTTGTAATTGTAGTCGGCCTAACGCATTTTCATTATATCGCAATCGTCTTAGAGAAACGGACAATGTCACATAAAACGGCAGAAACTGTCACGATCTGTCGCCTACGACCATACCACGTTGAATATATACCCGATCTCGTCCGATCTCGGAAGTCAAGTAACGTTGGGCCCGGTTAGTACTTGCATGGGTGACCGGCTGGGAATACCGGGTGTAGTAGGCGGCTTTTTCATTTTTTTCGCACAAACTCGATCAATTTGATCGCTGCGCTGTATTCACGGCGTCCTAAACATAGAAGATATGCGGAAACTAGAAATCGCCAAGTTTATGTATCAGTTTCACTGCGGTCGTTGCCCCGAATACTTCAATGACTTCTTTACCTCTGAATCAAAAGCGCACAAGTACAACACACGCGCGTCCATGTCGTCCAAATATCATATGATCGACCGCGAAGATCATCGCTCCATCAAATATGCCGGACCTGATGTGTGGAACAGTATCCCGCCGGCCATCCGACAGTCGACGAGCATGTCCACATTCAAGTCGAAATACAAGCAATTACTACTAAATAAATACAGTACATCTTCAAGATTACCGGACCACGACTGACCTATCGATCTCGCTTCCCATGACATGCCGCCCTATTTCTTGTCGCATTCTTTTTCTATACTATCTTCTTTACTTTCATTCAGTGTGCATGCCTCCTCTTTACATCGCCTAGGCCAAGGTGGGTGTCAGATTCCATAGACTACTCCTTGTCGCTTCGACATCTTCCTGTCTTTTCATTGTATCGCATTTTTGTGGTGTATTGAACTGATAAAATTGCTAATAAACCAATGATGATAATGATGAAGTATCGCGCGAAATTTGTAATTGTAGTCGGCCTAACGCATTTTCATTATATCGCAATCGTCTTAGAGAAACGGACAATGTCACATAAAACGGCAGAAACTGTCTCGATCTGTCGCCTACGACCATACCACGTTGAATATACCCGATCTCGTCCGATCTCGGAAGTCAAGTAACGTTGGGCCCGGTTAGTACTTGCATGGGTGACCGGCTGGGAATACCGGGTGTAGTAGGCGGCTTTTTCATTTTTTTCGCACAAACTCGATCAATTTGATCGCTGCGCTGTATTCACGTATGAAGTATCGCGCGAAATTTGTAATTGTAGTCGGCCTAACGCATTTTCATTATATCGCAATCGTCTAAAAGAAACGGATAATGTCACATAAAACGGCAGAAACTGACACGATCTGTCGCCTACGACCATACCACGTTGAATATACCCGATCTCGGAAGTCAAGTAACGTTGGGCCCGGTTAGTACTTGCATGGGTGACCGGCTGGGAATACCGGGTGTAGTAGGCGGCTTTTTCATTTTTTTCGCACAAACTCGATCAATTTGATCGCTGCGCTGTATTCACGGCGTCCTAAACATTGAAGATATGCGGAAACTAGAAATCGCCAAGTTTATGTATCAGTTTCACTGCGGTCGTTGCCCCGAATACTTCAATGACTTCTTTACCTCTGAATCAAAAGCGCACAAGTACAACACACGCGCGTCCATGTCGTCCAAATATCATATGATCGACCGCGAAGATCATCGCTCCATCAAATATGCCGGACCTGATGTGTGGAACAGTATCCCGCCGGCCATCCGACAGTCGACGAGCATGTCCACATTCAAGTCGAAATACAAGCAATTACTACTAAATAAATACAGTACATCCTCAAGATTACCGGACCACGACTGACCTATCGATCTCGCTTCCCATGACATGCCGCCCTATTTCTTGTCGCATTCTTTTTCTATACTATCTTCTTTACTTTCATTCAGTGTGCATGCCTCCTCTTTACATCGCCTAGGCCAAGGTGGGTGTCAGATTCCATAGACTACTCCTTGTCGCTTCGACATCTTCCTGTCTTTTCATTGTATCGCATTTTTGTGGTGTATTGAACTGATAAAATTGCTAATAAACCAATGATGATGATGATGAAGTATCGCGCGAAATTTGTAATTGTAGTCGGCCTAACGCATTTTCATTATATCGCAATCGTCTTAGAGAAACGGACAATGTCACATAAAACGGCAGAAACTGTCTCGATCTGTCGCCTACGACCATACCACGTTGAATATACCCGATCTCGTCCGATCTCGGAAGTCAAGTAACGTTGGGCCCGGTTAGTACTTGCATGGGTGACCGGCTGGGAATACCGGGTGTAGTAGGCGGCTTTTTCATTTTTTTCGCACAAACTCGATCAATTTGATCGCTGCGCTGTATTCACGTATGAAGTATCGCGCGAAATTTGTAATTGTAGTCGGCCTAACGCATTTTCATTATATCGCAATCGTCTTAGAGAAACGGACAATGTCACATAAAACGGCAGAAACTGTCTCGATCTGTCGCCTACGACCATACCACGTTGAATATACCCGATCTCGTCCGATCTCGGAAGTCAAGTAACGTTGGGCCCGGTTAGTACTTGCATGGGTGACCGGCTGGGAATACCGGGTGTAGTAGGCGGCATTTTCATTTTTTTCGCACAAACTCGATCAATTTGATCGCTGCGCTGTATTCACGTATGAAGTATCGCGCGAAATTTGTAATTGTAGTCGGCCTAACGCATTTTCATTATATCGCAATCGTCTTAGAGAAACGGACAATGTCACATAAAACGGCAGAAACTGTCTCGATCTGTCGCCTACGACCATACCACGTTGAATATACCCGATCTCGTCCGATCTCGGAAGTCAAGTAACGTTGGGCCCGGTTAGTACTTGCATGGGTGACCGGCTGGGAATACCGGGTGTAGTAGGCGGCATTTTCATTTTTTTCGCACAAACTCGATCAATTTGATCGCTGCGCTGTATTCACGTATGAAGTATCGCGCGAAATTTGTAATTGTAGTCGGCCTAACGCATTTTCATTATATCGCAATCGTCTTAGAGAAACGGACAATGTCACATAAAACGGCAGAAACTGTCACGATCTGTCGCCTACGACCATACCACGTTGAATATACCCGATCTCGTCCGATCTCGGAAGTCAAGTAACGTTGGGCCCGGTTAGTACTTGCATGGGTGACCGGCTGGGAATACCGGGTGTAGTAGGCGGCTTTTTCATTTTTTTCGCACAAACTCGATCAATTTGATCGCTGCGCTGTATTCACGTATGAAGTATCGCGCGAAATTTGTAATTGTAGTCGGCCTAACGCATTTTCATTATATCGCAATCGTCTAAAAGAAACGGATAATGTCACATAAAACGGCAGAAACTGACACGATCTGTCGCCTACGACCATACCACGTTGAATATACCCGATCTCGGAAGTCAAGTAACGTTGGGCCCGGTTAGTACTTGCATGGGTGACCGGCTGGGAATACCGGGTGTAGTAGGCGGCTTTTTCATTTTTTTCGCACAAACTCGATCAATTTGATCGCTGCGCTGTATTCACGGCGTCCTAAACATTGAAGATATGCGGAAACTAGAAATCGCCAAGTTTATGTATCAGTTTCACTGCGGTCGTTGCCCCGAATACTTCAATGACTTCTTTACCTCTGAATCAAAAGCGCACAAGTACAACACACGCGCGTCCACGTCGTCCAAATATCATATGATCGACCGCGAAGATCATCGCTCCATCAAATATGCCGGACCTGATGTGTGGAACAGTATCCCGCCGGCCATCCGACAGTCGACGAGCATGTCCACATTCAAGTCGAAATACAAGCAATTACTACTAAATAAATACAGTACATCCTCAAGATTACCGGACCACGACTGACCTATCGATCTCGCTTCCCATGACATGCCGCCCTATTTCTTGTCGCATTCTTTTTCTATACTATCTTCTTTACTTTCATTCAGTGTGCATGCCTCCTCTTTACATCGCCTAGGCCAAGGTGGGTGTCAGATTCCATAGACTACTCCTTGTCGCTTCGACATCTTCCTGTCTTTTCATTGTATCGCATTTTTGTGGTGTATTGAACTGATAAAATTGCTAATAAACCAATGATGATGATGATGAAGTATCGCGCGAAATTTGTAATTGTAGTCGGCCTAACGCATTTTCATTATATCGCAATCGTCTTAGAGAAACGGACAATGTCACATAAAACGGCAGAAACTGTCTCGATCTGTCGCCTACGACCATACCACGTTGAATATACCCGATCTCGTCCGATCTCGGAAGTCAAGTAACGTTGGGCCCGGTTAGTACATGCATGGGTGACCGGCTGGGAATACCGGGTGTAGTAGGCGGCTTTTTCATTTTTTTCGCACAAACTCGATCAATTTGATCGCTGCGCTGTATTCACGTATGAAGTATCGCGCGAAATTTGTAATTGTAGTCGGCCTAACGCATTTTCATTATATCGCAATCGTCTTAGAGAAACGGACAATGTCACATAAAACGGCAGAAACTGTCTCGATCTGTCGCCTACGACCATACCACGTTGAATATACCCGATCTCGTCCGCTCTCGGAAGTCAAGTAACGTTGGGCCGGTTAGTACTTGAATGGGTGACCGGCTGGGAATACCGGGTGTAGTAGGCGGCTTTTTCATTTTTTTCGCACAAACTCGATCAATTTGATCGCTGCGCTGTATTCACGTATGAAGTATTGCGCGAAATTTGTAATTGTAGTCGGCCTAACGCATTTTCATTATATCGCAATCGTCTTAGAGAAACGGACAATGTCACATAAAACGGCAGAAACTGTCTCGATCTGTCACCTACGACCATACCACGTTGAATATACCCGATCTCGTCCGATCTCGGAAGTCAAGTAACGTTGGGCCCGGTTAGTACTTGCATGGGTGACCGGCTGGGAATACCGGGTGTAGTAGGCGGCTTTTTCATTTTTTTCGCACAAACTCGATCAATTTGATCGCTGCGCTGTATTCACGTATGAAGTATCGCGCGAAATTTGTAATTGTAGTCGGCCTAACGCATTTTCATTATATCGCAATCGTCTTAGAGAAACGGACAATGTCACATAAAACGGCAGAAACTGTCACGATCTGTCGCCTACGACCATACCACGTTGAATATACCCGATCTCGTCCGATCTCGGAAGTCAAGTAACGTTGGGCCCGGTTAGTACTTGCATGGGTGACCGGCTGGGAATACCGGGTGTAGTAGGCGGCTTTTTCATTTTTTTCGCACAAACTCGATCAATTTGATCGCTGCGCTGTATTCACGTATGAAGTATCGCGCGAAATTTGTAATTGTAGTCGGCCTAACGCATTTTCATTATATCGCAATCGTCTAAAAGAAACGGATAATGTCACATAAAACGGCAGAAACTGACACGATCTGTCGCCTACGACCATACCACGTTGAATATACCCGATCTCGGAAGTCAAGTAACGTTGGGCCCGGTTAGTACTTGCATGGGTGACCGGCTGGGAATACCGGGTGTAGTAGGCGGCTTTTTCATTTTTTTCGCACAAACTCGATCAATTTGATCGCTGCGCTGTATTCACGGCGTCCTAAACATTGAAGATATGCGGAAACTAGAAATCGCCAAGTTTATGTATCAGTTTCACTGCGGTCGTTGCCCCGAATACTTCAATGACTTCTTTACCTCTGAATCAAAAGCGCACAAGTACAACACACGCGCGTCCACGTCGTCCAAATATCATATGATCGACCGCGAAGATCATCGCTCCATCAAATATGCCGGACCTGATGTGTGGAACAGTATCCCGCCGGCCATCCGACAGTCGACGAGCATGTCCACATTCAAGTCGAAATACAAGCAATTACTACTAAATAAATACAGTACATCCTCAAGATTACCGGACCACGACTGACCTATCGATCTCGCTTCCCATGACATGCCGCCCTATTTCTTGTCGCATTCTTTTTCTATACTATCTTCTTTACTTTCATTCAGTGTGCATGCCTCCTCTTTACATCGCCTAGGCCAAGGTGGGTGTCAGATTCCATAGACTACTCCTTGTCGCTTCGACATCTTCCTGTCTTTTCATTGTATCGCATTTTTGTGGTGTATTGAACTGATAAAATTGCTAATAAACCAATGATGATGATGATGAAGTATCGCGCGAAATTTGTAATTGTAGTCGGCCTAACGCATTTTCATTATATCGCAATCGTCTTAGAGAAACGGACAATGTCACATAAAACGGCAGAAACTGTCTCGATCTGTCGCCTACGACCATACCACGTTGAATATACCCGATCTCGTCCGATCTCGGAAGTCAAGTAACGTTGGGCCCGGTTAGTACATGCATGGGTGACCGGCTGGGAATACCGGGTGTAGTAGGCGGCTTTTTCATTTTTTTCGCACAAACTCGATCAATTTGATCGCTGCGCTGTATTCACGTATGAAGTATCGCGCGAAATTTGTAATTGTAGTCGGCCTAACGCATTTTCATTATATCGCAATCGTCTTAGAGAAACGGACAATGTCACATAAAACGGCAGAAACTGTCTCGATCTGTCGCCTACGACCATACCACGTTGAATATACCCGATCTCGTCCGCTCTCGGAAGTCAAGTAACGTTGGGCCGGTTAGTACTTGAATGGGTGACCGGCTGGGAATACCGGGTGTAGTAGGCGGCTTTTTCATTTTTTTCGCACAAACTCGATCAATTTGATCGCTGCGCTGTATTCACGTATGAAGTATTGCGCGAAATTTGTAATTGTAGTCGGCCTAACGCATTTTCATTATATCGCAATCGTCTTAGAGAAACGGACAATGTCACATAAAACGGCAGAAACTGTCTCGATCTGTCGCCTACGACCATACCACGTTGAATATACCCGATCTCGTCCGATCTCGGAAGTCAAGTAACGTTGGGCCCGGTTAGTACTTGCATGGGTGACCGGCTGGGAATACCGGGTGTAGTAGGCGGCTTTTTCATTTTTTTCGCACAAACTCGATCAATTTGATCGCTGCGCTGTATTCACGTATGAAGTATCGCGCGAAATTTGTAATTGTAGTCGGCCTAACGCATTTTCATTATATCGCAATCGTCTTAGAGAAACGGACAATGTCACATAAAACGGCAGAAACTGTCTCGATCTGTCGCCTACGACCATACCACGTTGAATATACCCGATCTCGTCCGATCTCGGAAGTCAAGTAACGTTGGGCCCGGTTAGTACTTGCATGGGTGACCGGCTGGGAATACCGGGTGTAGTAGGCGGCTTTTTCATTTTTTTCGCACAAACTCGATCAATTTGATCGCTGCGCTGTATTCACGTATGAAGTATCGCGCGAAATTTGTAATTGTAGTCGGCCTAACGCATTTTCATTATATCGCAATCGTCTTAGAGAAACGGACAATGTCACATAAAACGGCAGAAACTGTCTCGATCTGTCGCCTACGACCATACCACGTTGAATATACCCGATCTCGTCCGATCTCGGAAGTCAAGTAACGTTGGGCCCGGTTAGTACTTGCATGGGTGACCGGCTGGGAATACCGGGTGTAGGTAGGCGGCTTTTGCATTTTTTGTGCGCAAACTCGATCGTTTTGATTGCAACTGTTTTGTATGCGCACGTAGGCCTACGTACAACTATGATTGTCATCATTTGCTGGCCGCCGCTTATTTCAATTGGTAGTTATACTAGGCCTGACACATTGTCATTATATCGAAATCTCGTGCTGTTTTCACATGACGAAAAGTGCAATAAAATAACTACTCTGACAGCGAGAGCTTACTTGTGTGTTTGTCGACAAGATACAAGAACAGAGCAGGACGCCAATGATATTCGACCTCTAATTGGTCAGAAAGTGCCTCGGCGCAATAAGACTATCTACTATTCTGGCGTCTCGTCGACAGCATGGCGACGGAAATTGTCACATAAAACGGCACAGATCGTAACCACTGTCGCCTACGACCATACCACGTTGAATATACCCGATCTCGTCCGATCTCGGAAGTCAAGCAACGTTGGGCCCGGTTAGTACTTGCATGGGTGACCGACAGGGAATACCGGGTGTAGTAGGCGGCTTTTTCATTTTTTTCGCACAAACTCGATCAATTTGATCGCTGCGCTGTATTCACGTATGAAGTATCGCGCGAAATTTGTAATTGTAGTCGGCCTAACACATTTTCATGATATCGAAATCTCGTGCTGTTTTTACATGACGAAAATTCCAATAAAATAACTACTCTGACAGCGAGAGCTTACTTGTCTGTTTTTCGAGCAGACACAAGAACAGAGCAGGACGCCAATGATATTCGACCTCTAGTTGGTCAGAAAGTGCCTCGGCGCAATAAGACTATCTATACTATTCTGGCGTCTCGTCGACAGCATGGCGACGTAAATTGTCACTAAAAACGGCACAGATCGTAACCACTGTCGCCTACGACCATACCACGTTGAATATACCCGATCTCGCCCGATCTCGGAAGTCAAGCAACGTTGGGCCCGGTTAGTACTTGCATGGGTGACCGGCTGGGAATACCGGGTGTAGTAGGCGGCTTTTTCATTTTTTTCGCACAAACTCGATCAATTTGATCGCTGCGCTGTATTCACGTATGAAGTATCGCGCGAAATTTGTAATTGTAGTCGGCCTAACGCATTTTCATTATATCGCAATCGTCTTAGAGAAACGGACAATGTCACATAAAACGGCAGAAACTGTCTCGATCTGTCGCCTACGACCATACCACGTTGAATATACCCGATCTCGTCCGATCTCAGAAGTCAAGTAACGTTGGGCCCGGTTAGTACTTGCATGGGTGACCGGCTGGGAATACCGGGTGTAGTAGGCGGCTTTTTCATTTTTTTCACACAAACTCGATCAATTTGATCGCTGCGCTGTATTCACGTATGAAGTATCGCGCGAAATTTGTAATTGTAGTCGGCCTAACACATTTTCATGATATCGCAATCTCGTGCTGTTTTGACATGACGAAAATTCCAATAAAATAACTACTCTGACAGCGAGAGCTTACTTGTCTGTTTTTCGACCAGACACAAGAACAGAGCAGGACGCCAATGATATTCGACCTCTAGTTGGTCAGAAAGTGCCTCGGCGCAATAAGACTATCTACTATTCTGGCGTCTCGTCGACAGCATGGCGACGGAGATTGTCACATAAAACGGCACAGATCGTAACCACTGTCGCCTACGACCAAACCACGTTGAATATACCCGATCTCGTCCGATCTCGGAAGTCAAGCAACGTTGGGCCCGGTTAGTACTTGCATGGGTGACCGGCTGGGAATACCGGGTGTAGTAGGCGGCTTTTTCATTTTTTTCGCACAAACTCGATCAATTTGATCGCTGCGCTATATTCACGTATGAAGTATCGCGCGAAATTTGTAATTGTAGTCGGCCTAACGCATTTTCATTATATCGCAATCGTCTTAGAGAAACGGACAATGTCACATAAAACGGCAGAAACTGTCACGATCTGTCGCCTACGACCATACCACGTTGAATATATACCCGATCTCGTCCGATCTCGGAAGTCAAGTAACGTTGGGCCCGGTTAGTACTTGCATGGGTGACCGGCTGGGAATACCGGGTGTAGTAGGCGGCTTTTTCATTTTTTTCGCACAAACTCGATCAATTTGATCGCTGCGCTGTATTCACGGCGTCCTAAACATAGAAGATATGCGGAAACTAGAAATCGCCAAGTTTATGTATCAGTTTCACTGCGGTCGTTGCCCCGAATACTTCAATGACTTCTTTACCTCTGAATCAAAAGCGCACAAGTACAACACACGCGCGTCCATGTCGTCCAAATATCATATGATCGACCGCGAAGATCATCGCTCCATCAAATATGCCGGACCTGATGTGTGGAACAGTATCCCGCCGGCCATCCGACAGTCGACGAGCATGTCCACATTCAAGTCGAAATACAAGCAATTACTACTAAATAGATACAGTACATCCTCAAGATTACCGGACCACGACTGACCTATCGATCTCGCTTCCCATGACATGCCGCCCTATTTCTTGTCGCATTCTTTTTCTATACTATCTTCTTTACTTTCATTCAGTGTGCATGCCTCCTCTTTACATCGCCTAGGCCAAGGTGGGTGTCAGATTCCATAGACTACTCCTTGTCGCTTCGACATCTTCCTGTCTTTTCATTGTATCGCATTTTTGTGGTGTATTGAACTGATAAAATTGCTAATAAACCAATGATGATGATGATGAAGTATCGCGCGAAATTTGTAATTGTAGTCGGCCTAACGCATTTTCATTATATCGCAATCGTTTTAGAGAAACGGACAATGTCACATAAAACGGCAGAAACTGTCTCGATCTGTCGCCTACGACCATACCACGTTGAATATACCCGATCTCGTCCGATCTCGGAAGTCAAGTAACGTTGGGCCCGGTTAGTACTTGCATGGGTGACCGGCTGGGAATACCGGGTGTAGTAGGCGGCTTTTTCATTTTTTTCGCACAAACTCGATCAATTTGATCGCTGCGCTGTATTCACGTATGAAGTATCGCGCGAAATTTGTAATTGTAGTCGGCCTAACGCATTTTCATTATATCGCAATCGTCTTAGAGAAACGGACAATGTCACATAAAACGGCAGAAACTGTCTCGATCTGTCGCCTACGACTATACCACGTTGAATATACCCGATCTCGTCCGATCTCGGAAGTCAAGTAACGTTGGGCCCGGTTAGTACTTGCATGGGTGACCGGCTGGGAATACCGGGTGTAGTAGGCGGAATTTTCATTTTTTTCGCACAAACTCGATCAATTTGATCGCTGCGCTGTATTCACGTATGAAGTATCGGGCGAAATTTGTAATTGTAGTCGGCCTAACACATTTTCATGATATCGAAATCTCGTGCTGTTTTTACATGACGAAAATTCCAATAAAATAACTACTCTGACAGCGAGAGCTTACTTGTCTGTTTTTCGAGCAGACACAAGAACAGAGCAGGACGCCAATGATATTCGACCTCTAGTTGGTCAGAAAGTGCCTCGGCGCAATAAGACTATCTATACTATTCTGGCGTCTCGTCGACAGCATGGCGACGTAAATTGTCACTAAAAACGGCACAGATCGTAACCACTGTCGCCTACGACCATACCACGTTGAATATACCCGATCTCGTCCGATCTCGGAAGTCAAGCAATGTTTGGCCCGGTTAGTACTTGCATGGGTGACCGGCTGGGAATACCGGGTGTAGTAGGCGGCTTTTTCATTTTTTTCGCACAAACTCGATCAATTTGATCGCTGCGCTGTATTCACGTATGAAGTATCGCGCGAAATTTGTAATTGTAGTCGGCCTAACGCATTTTCATTATATCGCAATCGTCTTAGAGAAACGGACAATGTCACATAAAACGGCAGAAACTGTCACGATCTGTCGCCTACGACCATACCACGTTGAATATACCCGATCTCGTCCGATCTCGGAAGTCAAGTAACGTTGGGCCCGGTTAGTACTTGCATGGGTGACCGGCTGGGAATACCGGGTGTAGTAGGCGGCTTTTTCATTTTTTTCGCACAAACTCGATCAATTTGATCGCTGCGCTGTATTCACGTATGAAGTATCGCGCGAAATTTGTAATTGTAGTCGGCCTAACGCATTTTCATTATATCGCAATCGTCTAAAAGAAACGGATAATGTCACATAAAACGGCAGAAACTGACACGATCTGTCGCCTACGACCATACCACGTTGAATATACCCGATCTCGGAAGTCAAGTAACGTTGGGCCCGGTTAGTACTTGCATGGGTGACCGGCTGGGAATACCGGGTGTAGTAGGCGGCTTTTTCATTTTTTTCGCACAAACTCGATCAATTTGATCGCTGCGCTGTATTCACGGCGTCCTAAACATTGAAGATATGCGGAAACTAGAAATCGCCAAGTTTATGTATCAGTTTCACTGCGGTCGTTGCCCCGAATACTTCAATGACTTCTTTACCTCTGAATCAAAAGCGCACAAGTACAACACACGCGCGTCCACGTCGTCCAAATATCATATGATCGACCGCGAAGATCATCGCTCCATCAAATATGCCGGACCTGATGTGTGGAACAGTATCCCGCCGGCCATCCGACAGTCGACGAGCATGTCCACATTCAAGTCGAAATACAAGCAATTACTACTAAATAAATACAGTACATCCTCAAGATTACCGGACCACGACTGACCTATCGATCTCGCTTCCCATGACATGCCGCCCTATTTCTTGTCGCATTCTTTTTCTATACTATCTTCTTTACTTTCATTCAGTGTGCATGCCTCCTCTTTACATCGCCTAGGCCAAGGTGGGTGTCAGATTCCATAGACTACTCCTTGTCGCTTCGACATCTTCCTGTCTTTTCATTGTATCGCATTTTTGTGGTGTATTGAACTGATAAAATTGCTAATAAACCAATGATGATGATGATGAAGTATCGCGCGAAATTTGTAATTGTAGTCGGCCTAACGCATTTTCATTATATCGCAATCGTCTTAGAGAAACGGACAATGTCACATAAAACGGCAGAAACTGTCTCGATCTGTCGCCTACGACCATACCACGTTGAATATACCCGATCTCGTCCGATCTCGGAAGTCAAGTAACGTTGGGCCCGGTTAGTACTTGCATGGGTGACCGGCTGGGAATACCGGGTGTAGTAGGCGGCTTTTTCATTTTTTTCGCACAAACTCGATCAATTTGATCGCTGCGCTGTATTCACGTATGAAGTATCGCGCGAAATTTGTAATTGTAGTCGGCCTAACGCATTTTCATTATATCGCAATCGTCTTAGAGAAACGGACAATGTCACATAAAACGGCAGAAACTGTCTCGATCTGTCGCCTACGACCATACCACGTTGAATATACCCGATCTCGTCCGCTCTCGGAAGTCAAGTAACGTTGGGCCGGTTAGTACTTGAATGGGTGACCGGCTGGGAATACCGGGTGTAGTAGGCGGCTTTTTCATTTTTTTCGCACAAACTCGATCAATTTGATCGCTGCGCTGTATTCACGTATGAAGTATTGCGCGAAATTTGTAATTGTAGTCGGCCTAACGCATTTTCATTATATCGCAATCGTCTTAGAGAAACGGACAATGTCACATAAAACGGCAGAAACTGTCTCGATCTGTCGCCTACGACCATACCACGTTGAATATACCCGATCTCGTCCGATCTCGGAAGTCAAGTAACGTTGGGCCCGGTTAGTACTTGCATGGGTGACCGGCTGTGAATACCGGGTGTAGTAGGCGGCTTTTTCATTTTTTTCGCACAAACTCGATCAATTTGATCGCTGCGCTGTATTCACGTATGAAGTATCGCGCGAAATTTGTAATTGTAGTCGGCCTAACGCATTTTCATTATATCGCAATCGTCTTAGAGAAACGGACAATGTCACATAAAACGGCAGAAACTGTCTCGATCTGTCGCCTACGACCATACCACGTTGAATATACCCGATCTCGTCCGATCTCGGAAGTCAAGTAACGTTGGGCCCGGTTAGTACTTGCATGGGTGACCGGCTGGGAATACCGGGTGTAGTAGGCGGCTTTTTCATTTTTTTCGCACAAACTCGATCAATTTGATCGCTGCGCTGTATTCACGTATGAAGTATCGCGCAAAATTTGTAATTGTAGTCGGCCTAACGCATTTTCATTATATCGCAATCGTCTTAGAGAAACGGACAATGTCACATAAAACGGCAGAAACTGTCTCGATCTGTCGCCTACGACCATACCACGTTGAATATACCCGATCTCGTCCGATCTCGGAAGTCAAGTAACGTCGGGCCCGGTTAGTACTTGCATGGGTGACCAAATGGGAATACCGGGTGTAGTAGGCGGCTTTTTCATTTTTTTCGCACAAACTCGATCAATTTGATCGCTGCGCTGTATTCACGTATGAAGTATCGCGCGAAATTTGTAATTGTAGTCGGCCTAACGCATTTTCATTATATCGCAATCGTCTTAGAGAAACGGACAATGTCACATAAAACGGCAGAAACTGTCTCGATCTGTCGCCTACGACCATACCACGTTGAATATACCCGATCTCGTCCGATCTCGGAAGTCAAGTAACGTTGGGCCCGGTTAGTACTTGCATGGGTGACCGGCTGGGAATACCGGGTGTAGTAGGCGGCTTTTTCATTTTTTTCGCACAAACTCGATCAATTTGATCGCTGCGCTGTATTCACGTATGAAGTATCGCGCGAAATTTGTAATTGTAGTCGGCCTAACGCATTTTCATTATATCGCAATCGTCTTAGAGAAACGGACAATGTCACATAAAACGGCAGAAACTGTCTCGATCTGTCGCCTACGACCATACCACGTTGAATATACCCGATCTCGTCCGATCTCGGAAGTCAAGTAACGTTGGGCCCGGTTAGTACTTGCATGGGTGACCGGCTGGGAATACCGGGTGTAGTAGGCGGCTTTTTCATTTTTTTCGCACAAACTCGATCAATTTGATCGCTGCGCTGTATTCACGTATGAAGTATCGCGCGAAATTTGTAATTGTAGTCGGCCTAACGCATTTTCATTATATCGCAATCGTCTTAGAGAAACGGACAATGTCACATAAAACGGCAGAAACTGTCTCGATCTGTCGCCTACGACCATACCACGTTGAATATACCCGATCTCGTCCGATCTCGGAAGTCAAGTAACGTTGGGCCCGGTTAGTACTTGCATGGGTGACCGGCTGGGAATACCGGGTGTAGGTAGGCGGCTTTTGCATTTTTTGTGCGCAAACTCGATCGTTTTGATTGCAACTGTTTTGTATGCGCACGTAGGCCTACGTACAACTATGATTGTCATCATTTGCTGGCCGCCGCTTATTTCAATTGGTAGTTATACTAGGCCTGACACATTGTCATTATATCGAAATCTCGTGCTGTTTTCACATGACGAAAAGTGCAATAAAATAACTACTCTGACAGCGAGAGCTTACTTGTGTGTTTGTCGACAAGATACAAGAACAGAGCAGGACGCCAATGATATTCGACCTCTAATTGGTCAGAAAGTGCCTCGGCGCAATAAGACTATCTACTATTCTGGCGTCTCGTCGACAGCATGGCGACGGAAATTGTCACATAAAACGGCACAGATCGTAACCACTGTCGCCTACGACCATACCACGTTGAATATACCCGATCTCGTCCGATCTCGGAAGTCGAGCAACGTTGGGCCCGGTTAGTACTTGCATGGGTGACCGGCTGGGAATACCGGGTGTAGTAGACGGCTTTTTCATTTTTTTCGCACAAACTCGATCAATTTGATCGCTGCGCTGTATTCACGTATGAAGTATCGCGCGAAATTTGTAATTGTAGTCGGCCTAACACATTTTCATGATATCGCAATCTCGTGCTGTTTTGACATGACGAAAATTCCAATAAAATAACTACTCTGACAGCGAGAGCTTACTTGTCTGTTTTTCGACCAGACACAAGAACAGAGCAGGACGCCAATGATATTCGACCTCTAGTTGGTCAGAAAGTGCCTCGGCGCAATAAGACTATCTACTATTCTGGCGTCTCGTCGACAGCATGGCGACGGAAATTGTCACATAAAACGGCACAGATCGTAACCACTGTCGCCTACGACCATACCACGTTGAATATACCCGATCTCGTCCGATCTCGGAAGTCAAGCAACGTTGGGCCCGGTTAGTACTTGCATGGGTGACCGGCTGGGAATACCGGGTGTAGTAGACGGCTTTTTCATTTTTTTCGCACAAACTCGATCAATTTGATCGCTGCGCTGTATTCACGTATGAAGTATCGCGCGAAATTTGTAATTGTAGTCGGCCTAACACATTTTCATGATATCGAAATCTCGTGCTGTTTTTACATGACGAAAATTCCAATAAAATAACTACTCTGACAGCGAGAGCTTACTTGTCTGTTTTTCGACCAGACACAAGAACAGAGCAGGACGCCAATGATATTCGACCTCTTGTTGGTCAGAAAGTGCCTCGGCGCAATAAGACTATCTATACTATTCTGGCGTCTCGTCGACAGCATGGCGACGGAAATTGTCACATAAAACGGCACAGATCGTAACCACTGTCGCCTACGACCATACCACGTTGAATATACCCGATCTCGTCCGATCTCGGAAGTCAAGCAACGTTGGGCCCGGTTAGTACTTGCATGGGTGACCGGCTGGGAATACCGGGTGTAGTAGGCGGCTTTTTCATTTTTTTCGCACAAACTCGATCAATTTGATCGCTGCGCTGTATTCACGTATGAAGTATCGCGCGAAATTTGTAATTGTAGTCGGCCTAACACATTTTCATGATATCGAAATCTCGTGCTGTTTTTACATGACGAAAATTCCAATAAAATAACTACTCTGACAGCGAGAGCTTACTTGTCTGTTTTTCGACCAGACACAAGAACAGAGCAGGACGCCAATGATATTCGACCTCTTGTTGGTCAGAAAGTGCCTCGGCGCAATAAGACTATCTATACTATTCTGGCGTCTCGTCGACAGCATGGCGACGGAAATTGTCACATAAAACGGCACAGATCGTAACCACTGTCGCCTACGACCATACCACGTTGAATATACCCGATCTCGTCCGATCTCGGAAGTCAAGCAACGTTGGGCCCGGTTAGTACTTGCATGGGTGACCGGCTGGGAATACCGGGTGTAGTAGGCGGCTTTTTCATTTTTTTCGCACAAACTCGATCAATTTGATCGCTGCGCTGTATTCACGTATGAAGTATTGCGCGAAATTTGTAATTGTAGTCGGCCTAACGCATTTTCATTATATCGCAATCGTCTTAGAGAAACGGACAATGTCACATAAAACGGCAGAAACTGTCTCGATCTGTCGCCTACGACCATACCACGTTGAATATACCCGATCTCGTCCGATCTCGGAAGTCAAGTAACGTTGGGCCCGGTTAGTACTTGCATGGGTGACCGGCTGGGAATACCGGGTGTAGTAGGCGGCTTTTTCATTTTTTTCGCACAAACTCGATCAATTTGATCGCTGCGCTGTATTCACGTATGAAGTATCGCGCGAAATTTGTAATTGTAGTCGGCCTAACGCATTTTCATTATATCGCAATCGTCTTAGAGAAACGGACAATGTCACATAAAACGGCAGAAACTGTCTCGATCTGTCGCCTACGACCATACCACGTTGAATATACCCGATCTCGTCCGATCTCGGAAGTCAAGTAACGTTGGGCCCGGTTAGTACTTGCATGGGTGACCGGCTGGGAATACCGGGTGTAGTAGGCGGCTTTTTCATTTTTTTCGCACAAACTCGATCAATTTGATCGCTGCGCTGTATTCACGTATGAAGTATCGCGCAAAATTTGTAATTGTAGTCGGCCTAACGCATTTTCATTATATCGCAATCGTCTTAGAGAAACGGACAATGTCACATAAAACGGCAGAAACTGTCTCGATCTGTCGCCTACGACCATACCACGTTGAATATACCCGATCTCGTCCGATCTCGGAAGTCAAGTAACGTCGGGCCCGGTTAGTACTTGCATGGGTGACCAAATGGGAATACCGGGTGTAGTAGGCGGCTTTTTCATTTTTTTCGCACAAACTCGATCAATTTGATCGCTGCGCTGTATTCACGTATGAAGTATCGCGCGAAATTTGTAATTGTAGTCGGCCTAACGCATTTTCATTATATCGCAATCGTCTTAGAGAAACGGACAATGTCACATAAAACGGCAGAAACTGTCTCGATCTGTCGCCTACGACCATACCACGTTGAATATACCCGATCTCGTCCGATCTCGGAAGTCAAGTAACGTTGGGCCCGGTTAGTACTTGCATGGGTGACCGGCTGGGAATACCGGGTGTAGTAGGCGGCTTTTTCATTTTTTTCGCACAAACTCGATCAATTTGATCGCTGCGCTGTATTCACGTATGAAGTATCGCGCGAAATTTGTAATTGTAGTCGGCCTAACGCATTTTCATTATATCGCAATCGTCTTAGAGAAACGGACAATGTCACATAAAACGGCAGAAACTGTCTCGATCTGTCGCCTACGACCATACCACGTTGAATATACCCGATCTCGTCCGATCTCGGAAGTCAAGTAACGTTGGGCCCGGTTAGTACTTGCATGGGTGACCGGCTGGGAATACCGGGTGTAGTAGGCGGCTTTTTCATTTTTTTCGCACAAACTCGATCAATTTGATCGCTGCGCTGTATTCACGTATGAAGTATCGCGCGAAATTTGTAATTGTAGTCGGCCTAACGCATTTTCATTATATCGCAATCGTCTTAGAGAAACGGACAATGTCACATAAAACGGCAGAAACTGTCTCGATCTGTCGCCTACGACCATACCACGTTGAATATACCCGATCTCGTCCGATCTCGGAAGTCAAGTAACGTTGGGCCCGGTTAGTACTTGCATGGGTGACCGGCTGGGAATACCGGGTGTAGGTAGGCGGCTTTTGCATTTTTTGTGCGCAAACTCGATCGTTTTGATTGCAACTGTTTTGTATGCGCACGTAGGCCTACGTACAACTATGATTGTCATCATTTGCTGGCCGCCGCTTATTTCAATTGGTAGTTATACTAGGCCTGACACATTGTCATTATATCGAAATCTCGTGCTGTTTTCACATGACGAAAAGTGCAATAAAATAACTACTCTGACAGCGAGAGCTTACTTGTGTGTTTGTCGACAAGATACAAGAACAGAGCAGGACGCCAATGATATTCGACCTCTAATTGGTCAGAAAGTGCCTCGGCGCAATAAGACTATCTACTATTCTGGCGTCTCGTCGACAGCATGGCGACGGAAATTGTCACATAAAACGGCACAGATCGTAACCACTGTCGCCTACGACCATACCACGTTGAATATACCCGATCTCGTCCGATCTCGGAAGTCGAGCAACGTTGGGCCCGGTTAGTACTTGCATGGGTGACCGGCTGGGAATACCGGGTGTAGTAGACGGCTTTTTCATTTTTTTCGCACAAACTCGATCAATTTGATCGCTGCGCTGTATTCACGTATGAAGTATCGCGCGAAATTTGTAATTGTAGTCGGCCTAACACATTTTCATGATATCGCAATCTCGTGCTGTTTTGACATGACGAAAATTCCAATAAAATAACTACTCTGACAGCGAGAGCTTACTTGTCTGTTTTTCGACCAGACACAAGAACAGAGCAGGACGCCAATGATATTCGACCTCTAGTTGGTCAGAAAGTGCCTCGGCGCAATAAGACTATCTACTATTCTGGCGTCTCGTCGACAGCATGGCGACGGAAATTGTCACATAAAACGGCACAGATCGTAACCACTGTCGCCTACGACCATACCACGTTGAATATACCCGATCTCGTCCGATCTCGGAAGTCAAGCAACGTTGGGCCCGGTTAGTACTTGCATGGGTGACCGGCTGGGAATACCGGGTGTAGTAGACGGCTTTTTCATTTTTTTCGCACAAACTCGATCAATTTGATCGCTGCGCTGTATTCACGTATGAAGTATCGCGCGAAATTTGTAATTGTAGTCGGCCTAACACATTTTCATGATATCGAAATCTCGTGCTGTTTTTACATGACGAAAATTCCAATAAAATAACTACTCTGACAGCGAGAGCTTACTTGTCTGTTTTTCGACCAGACACAAGAACAGAGCAGGACGCCAATGATATTCGACCTCTTGTTGGTCAGAAAGTGCCTCGGCGCAATAAGACTATCTATACTATTCTGGCGTCTCGTCGACAGCATGGCGACGGAAATTGTCACATAAAACGGCACAGATCGTAACCACTGTCGCCTACGACCATACCACGTTGAATATACCCGATCTCGTCCGATCTCGGAAGTCAAGCAACGTTGGGCCCGGTTAGTACTTGCATGGGTGACCGGCTGGGAATACCGGGTGTAGTAGGCGGCTTTTTCATTTTTTTCGCACAAACTCGATCAATTTGATCGCTGCGCTGTATTCACGTATGAAGTATCGCGCGAAATTTGTAATTGTAGTCGGCCTAACACATTTTCATGATATCGCAATCTCGTGCTGTTTTGACATGACGAAAATTCCAATAAAATAACTACTCTGACAGCGAGAGCTTACTTGTCTGTTTTTCGACCAGACACAAGAACAGAGCAGGACGACAATGATATTCGACTTCTAGTTGGTCAGAAAGTGCCTCGGCGCAATAAGACTATCTACTATTCTGGCGTCTCGTCGACAGCATGGCGACGGAAATTGTCACATAAAACGGCACAGATCGTAACCACTGTCGCCTACGACCATACCGCGTTGAATATACCCGATCTCGTCCGATCTCGGAAGTCAAGCAACGTTGGGCCCGGTTAGTACTTGCATGGGTGACCGGCTGGGAATACCGGGTGTAGGTAGGCGGCTTTTGCATTTTTTGTGCGCAAACTCGATCGTTTTGATTGCAACTGTTTTGTATGCGCACGTAGGCCTACGTACAACTATGATTGTCATCATTTGCTGGCCGCCGCTTATTTCAATTGGTAGTTATACTAGGCCTGACACATTGTCATTATATCGAAATCTCGTGCTGTTTTCACATGACGAAAAGTGCAATAAAATAACTACTCTGACAGCGAGAGCTTACTTGTGTGTTTGTCGACAAGATACAAGAACAGAGCAGGACGCCAATGATATTCGACCTCTAGTTGGTCAGAAAGTGCCTCGGCGCAATAAGACTATCTATACTATTCTGGCGTCTCGTCGACAGCATGGCGACGTAAATTGTCACTAAAAATGGCACAGATCGTAACCACTGTCGCCTACGACCATAACACGTTGAATATACCCGATCTCGTCCGATCTCGGAAGTCAAGCAATGTTTGGCCCGGTTAGTACTTGCATGGGTGACCGGCTGGGAATACCGGGTGTAGTAGGCGGCTTTTTCATTTTTTTCGCACAAACTCGATCAATTTGATCGCTGCGCTGTATTCACGTATGAAGTATCGCGCGAAATTTGTAATTGTAGTCGGCCTAACGCATTTTCATTATATCGCAATCGTCTTAGAGAAACGGACAATGTCACATAAAACGGCAGAAACTGTCACGATCTGTCGCCTGCGACCATACCACGTTGAATATACCCGATCTCGTCCGATCTCGGAAGTCAAGTAACGTTGGGCCCGGTTAGTACTTGCATGGGTGACTGGCTGGGAATACCGGGTGTAGTAGGCGGCTTTTTCATTTTTTTCGCACAAACTCGATCAATTTGATCGCTGCGCTGTATTCACGTATGAAGTATCGCGCGAAATTTGTAATTGTAGTCGGCCTAACGCATTTTCATTATATCGCAATCGTCTAAAAGAAACGGATAATGTCACATAAAACGGCAGAAACTGACACGATCTGTCGCCTACGACCATACCACGTTGAATATACCCGATCTCGGAAGTCAAGTAACGTTGGGCCCGGTTAGTACTTGCATGGGTGACCGGCTGGGAATACCGGGTGTAGTAGGCGGCTTTTTCATTTTTTTCGCACAAACTCGATCAATTTGATCGCTGCGCTGTATTCACGTATGAAGTATCGCGCGAAATTTGTAATTGTAGTCGGCCTAACGCATTTTCATTATATCGCAATCGTCTTAGAGAAACGGACAATGTCACATAAAACGGCAGAAACTGTCTCGATTTGTCGCCTACGACCATACCACGTTGAATATACCCGATCTCGTCCGCTCTCGGAAGTCAAGTAACGTTGGGCCCGGTTAGTACTTGAATGGGTGACCGGCTGGGAATACCGGGTGTAGTAGGCGGCTTTTTCATTTTTTTCGCACAAACTCGATCAATTTGATCGCTGCGCTGTATTCACGTATGAAGTATCGCGCGAAATTTGTAATTGTAGTCGGCCTAACGCATTTTCATTATATCGCAATCGTCTTAGAGAAACGGACAATGTCACATAAAACGGCAGAAACTGTCTCGATCTGTCGCCTACGACCATACCACGTTGAATATACCCGATCTCGTCCGATCTCGGAAGTCAAGTAACGTTGGGCCCGGTTAGTACTTGCATGGGTGACCGGCTGGGAATACCGGGTGTAGTAGGCGGCTTTTTCATTTTTTTCGCACAAACTCGATCAATTTGATCGCTGCGCTGTATTCACGTATGAAGTATCGCGCGAAATTTGTAATTGTAGTCGGCCTAACGAATTTTCATTATATCGCAATCGTCTTAGAGAAACGGACAATGTCACATAAAACGGCAGAAACTGTCTCGATCTGTCGCCTACGACCATACCACGTTGAATATACCCGATCTCGTCCGATCTCGGAAGTCAAGTAACGTTGGGCCCGGTTAGTACTTGCATGGGTGACCGGCTGGGAATACCGGGTGTAGGTAGGCGGCTTTTGCATTTTTTGTGCGCAAACTCGATCGTTTTGATTGCAACTGTTTTGTATGCGCACGTAGGCCTACGTACAACTATGATTGTCATCATTTGCTGGCCGCCGCTTATTTCAATTGGTAGTTATACTAGGCCTGACACATTGTCATTATATCGAAATCTCGTGCTGTTTTCACATGACGAAAAGTGCAATAAAATAACTACTCTGACAGCGAGAGCTTACTTGTGTGTTTGTCGACAAGATACAAGAACAGAGCAGGACGCCAATGATATTCGACCTCTAATTGGTCAGAAAGTGCCTCGGCGCAATAAGACTATCTACTATTCTGGCGTCTCGTCGACAGCATGGCGACGGAAATTGTCACATAAAACGGCACAGATCGTAACCACTGTCGCCTACGACCATACCACGTTGAATATACCCGATCTCGTCCGATCTCGGAAGTCGAGCAACGTTGGGCCCGGTTAGTACTTGCATGGGTGACCGGCTGGGAATACCGGGTGTAGTAGACGGCTTTTTCATTTTTTTCGCACAAACTCGATCAATTTGATCGCTGCGCTGTATTCACGTATGAAGTATCGCGCGAAATTTGTAATTGTAGTCGGCCTAACGCATTTTCATTATATCGCAATCGTCTTAGAGAAACGGACAATGTCACATAAAACGGCAGAAACTGTCTCGATCTGTCGCCTACGACCATACCACGTTGAATATACCCGATCTCGTCCGATCTCGGAAGTCAAGTAACGTTGGGCCCGGTTAGTACTTGCATGGGTGACCGGCTGGGAATACCGGGTGTAGGTAGGCGGCTTTTGCATTTTTTGTGCGCAAACTCGATCGTTTTGATTGCAACTGTTTTGTATGCGCACGTAGGCCTACGTACAACTATGATTGTCATCATTTGCTGGCCGCCGCTTATTTCAATTGGTAGTTATACTAGGCCTGACACATTGTCATTATATCGAAATCTCGTGCTGTTTTCACATGACGAAAAGTGCAATAAAATAACTACTCTGACAGCGAGAGCTTACTTGTGTGTTTGTCGACAAGATACAAGAACAGAGCAGGACGCCAATGATATTCGACCTCTAATTGGTCAGAAAGTGCCTCGGCGCAATAAGACTATCTACTATTCTGGCGTCTCGTCGACAGCATGGCGACGGAAATTGTCACATAAAACGGCACAGATCGTAACCACTGTCGCCTACGACCATACCACGTTGAATATACCCGATCTCGTCCGATCTCGGAAGTCGAGCAACGTTGGGCCCGGTTAGTACTTGCATGGGTGACCGGCTGGGAATACCGGGTGTAGTAGGCGGCTTTTTCATTTTTTTCGCACAAACTCGATCAATTTGATCGCTGCGCTGTATTCACGTATGAAGTATCGCGCGAAATTTGTAATTGTAGTCGGCCTAACGCATTTTCATTATATCGCAATCGTCTTAGAGAAACGGACAATGTCACATAAAACGGCAGAAACTGTCTCGATTTGTCGCCTACGACCATACCACGTTGAATATACCCGATCTCGTCCGCTCTCGGAAGTCAAGTAACGTTGGGCCCGGTTAGTACTTGAATGGGTGACCGGCTGGGAATACCGGGTGTAGTAGGCGGCTTTTTCATTTTTTTCGCACAAACTCGATCAATTTGATCGCTGCGCTGTATTCACGTATGAAGTATCGCGCGAAATTTGTAATTGTAGTCGGCCTAACGCATTTTCATTATATCGCAATCGTCTTAGAGAAACGGACAATGTCACATAAAACGGCAGAAACTGTCTCGATCTGTCGCCTACGACCATACCACGTTGAATATACCCGATCTCGTCCGATCTCGGAAGTCAAGTAACGTTGGGCCCGGTTAGTACTTGCATGGGTGACCGGCTGGGAATACCGGGTGTAGTAGGCGGCTTTTTCATTTTTTTCGCACAAACTCGATCAATTTGATCGCTGCGCTGTATTCACGTATGAAGTATCGCGCGAAATTTGTAATTGTAGTCGGCCTAACGCATTTTCATTATATCGCATCGTCTTAGAGAAACGGACAATGTCACATAAAACGGCAGAAACTGTCTCGATCTGTCGCCTACGACCATACCACGTTGAATATACCCGATCTCGTCCGATCTCGGAAGTCAAGTAACGTTGGGCACGGTTAGTACTTGCATGGGTGACCGGCTGGGAATACCGGGTGTAGTAGGCGGCTTTTTCATTTTTTTCGCACAAACTCGATCAATTTGATCGCTGCGCTGTATTCACGTATGAAGTATCGCGCGAAATTTGTAATTGTAGTCGGCCTAACGCATTTTCATTATATCGCAATCGTCTTAGAGAAACGGACAATGTCACATAAAACGGCAGAAACTGTCTCGATCTGTCGCCTACGACCATACCACGTTGAATATACCCGATCTCGTCCGATCTCGGAAGTCAAGTAACGTTGGGCCCGGTTAGTACTTGCATGGGTGACCGGCTGGGAATACCGGGTGTAGTAGGCGGCATTTTCATTTTTTTCGCACAAACTCGATCAATTTGATCGCTGCGCTGTATTCACGTATGAAGTATCGCGCGAAATTTGTAATTGTAGTCGGCCTAACGCATTTTCATTATATCGCAATCGTCTTAGAGAAACGGACAATGTCACATAAAACGGCAGAAACTGTCTCGATCTGTCGCCTACGACCATACCACGTTGAATATACCCGATCTCGTCCGATCTCGGAAGTCAAGTAACGTTGGGCCCGGTTAGTACTTGCATGGGTGACCGGCTGGGAATACCGGGTGTAGGTAGGCGGCTTTTGCATTTTTTGTGCGCAAACTCGATCGTTTTGATTGCAACTGTTTTGTATGCGCACGTAGGCCTACGTACAACTATGATTGTCATCATTTGCTGGCCGCCGCTTATTTCAATTGGTAGTTATACTAGGCCTGACACATTGTCATTATATCGAAATCTCGTGCTGTTTTCACATGACGAAAAGTGCAATAAAATAACTACTCTGACAGCGAGAGCTTACTTGTGTGTTTGTCGACAAGATACAAGAACAGAGCAGGACGCCAATGATATTCGACCTCTAATTGGTCAGAAAGTGCCTCGGCGCAATAAGACTATCTACTATTCTGGCGTCTCGTCGACAGCATGGCGACGGAAATTGTCACATAAAACGGCACAGATCGTAACCACTGTCGCCTACGACCATACCACGTTGAATATACCCGATCTCGTCCGATCTCGGAAGTCGAGCAACGTTGGGCCCGGTTAGTACTTGCATGGGTGACCGGCTGGGAATACCGGGTGTAGTAGACGGCTTTTTCATTTTTTTCGCACAAACTCGATCAATTTGATCGCTGCGCTGTATTCACGTATGAAGTATCGCGCGAAATTTGTAATTGTAGTCGGCCTAACGCATTTTCATTATATCGCAATCGTCTTAGAGAAACGGACAATGTCACATAAAACGGCAGAAACTGTCTCGATCTGTCGCCTACGACCATACCACGTTGAATATACCCGATCTCGTCCGATCTCGGAAGTCAAGTAACGTTGGGCCCGGTTAGTACTTGCATGGGTGACCGGCTGGGAATACCGGGTGTAGGTAGGCGGCTTTTGCATTTTTTGTGCGCAAACTCGATCGTTTTGATTGCAACTGTTTTGTATGCGCACGTAGGCCTAAGTACAACTATGATTGTCATCATTTGCTGGCCGCCGCTTATTTCAATTGGTAGTTATACTAGGCCTGACACATTGTCATTATATCGAAATCTCGTGCTGTTTTCACATGACGAAAAGTGCAATAAAATAACTACTCTGACAGCGAGAGCTTACTTGTGTGTTTGTCGACAAGATACAAGAACAGAGCAGGACGCCAATGATATTCGACCTCTAATTGGTCAGAAAGTGCCTCGGCGCAATAAGACTATCTACTATTCTGGCGTCTCGTCGACAGCATGGCGACGGAAATTGTCACATAAAACGGCACAGATCGTAACCACTGTCGCCTACGACCATACCACGTTGAATATACCCGATCTCGTCCGATCTCGGAAGTCGAGCAACGTTGGGCCCGGTTAGTACTTGCATGGGTGACCGGCTGGGAATACCGGGTGTAGTAGACGGCTTTTTCATTTTTTTCGCACAAACTCGATCAATTTGATCGCTGCGCTGTATTCACGTATGAAGTATCGCGCGAAATTTGTAATTGTAGTCGGCCTAACGCATTTTCATTATATCGCATCGTCTTAGAGAAACGGACAATGTCACATAAAACGGCAGAAACTGTCTCGATCTGTCGCCTACGACCATACCACGTTGAATATACCCGATCTCGTCCGATCTCGGAAGTCAAGTAACGTTGGGCACGGTTAGTACTTGCATGGGTGACCGGCTGGGAATACCGGGTGTAGTAGGCGGCTTTTTCATTTTTTTCGCACAAACTCGATCAATTTGATCGCTGCGCTGTATTCACGTATGAAGTATCGCGCGAAATTTGTAATTGTAGTCGGCCTAACGCATTTTCATTATATCGCAATCGTCTTAGAGAAACGGACAATGTCACATAAAACGGCAGAAACTGTCTCGATCTGTCGCCTACGACCATACCACGTTGAATATACCCGATCTCGTCCGATCTCGGAAGTCAAGTAACGTTGGGCCCGGTTAGTACTTGCATGGGTGACCGGCTGGGAATACCGGGTGTAGTAGGCGGCATTTTCATTTTTTTCGCACAAACTCGATCAATTTGATCGCTGCGCTGTATTCACGTATGAAGTATCGCGCGAAATTTGTAATTGTAGTCGGCCTAACGCATTTTCATTATATCGCATCGTCTTAGAGAAACGGACAATGTCACATAAAACGGCAGAAACTGTCTCGATCTGTCGCCTACGACCATACCACGTTGAATATACCCGATCTCGTCCGATCTCGGAAGTCAAGTAACGTTGGGCACGGTTAGTACTTGCATGGGTGACCGGCTGGGAATACCGGGTGTAGTAGGCGGCTTTTTAATTTTTTTCGCACAAACTCGATCAATTTGATCGCTGCGCTGTATTCACGTATGAAGTATCGCGCGAAATTTGTAATTGTAGTCGGCCTAACGCATTTTCATTATATCGCAATCGTCTTAGAGAAACGGACAATGTCACATAAAACGGCAGAAACTGTCTCGATCTGTCGCCTACGACCATACCACGTTGAATATACCCGATCTCGTCCGATCTCGGAAGTCAAGTAACGTTGGGCCCGGTTAGTACTTGCATGGGTGACCGGCTGGGAATACCGGGTGTAGTAGGCGGCATTTTCATTTTTTTCGCACAAACTCGATGAATTTGATCGCTGCGCTGTATTCACGTATGAAGTATCGCGCGAAATTTGTAATTGTAGTCGGCCTAACGCATTTTCATTATATCGCAATCGTCTTAGAGAAACGGACAATGTCACATAAAACGGCAGAAACTGTCTCGATCTGTCGCCTACGACCATACCACGTTGAATATACCCGATCTCGTCCGATCTCGGAAGTCAAGTAACGTTGGGCCCGGTTAGTACTTGCATGGGTGACCGGCTGGGAATACCGGGTGTAGGTAGGCGGCTTTTGCATTTTTTGTGCGCAAACTCGATCGTTTTGATTGCAACTGTTTTGTATGCGCACGTAGGCCTACGTACAACTATGATTGTCATCATTTGCTGGCCGCCGCTTATTTCAATTGGTAGTTATACTAGGCCTGACACATTGTCATTATATCGAAATCTCGTGCTGTTTTCACATGACGAAAAGTGCAATAAAATAACTACTCTGACAGCGAGAGCTTACTTGTGTGTTTGTCGACAAGATACAAGAACAGAGCAGGACGCCAATGATATTCGACCTCTAATTGGTCAGAAAGTGCCTCGGCGCAATAAGACTATCTACTATTCTGGCGTCTCGTCGACAGCATGGCGACGGAAATTGTCACATAAAACGGCACAGATCGTAACCACTGTCGCCTACGACCATACCACGTTGAATATACCCGATCTCGTCCGATCTCGGAAGTCGAGCAACGTTGGGCCCGGTTAGTACTTGCATGGGTGACCGGCTGGGAATACCGGGTGTAGTAGACGGCTTTTTCATTTTTTTCGCACAAACTCGATCAATTTGATCGCTGCGCTGTATTCACGTATGAAGTATCGCGCGAAATTTGTAATTGTAGTCGGCCTAACGCATTTTCATTATATCGCAATCGTCTTAGAGAAACGGACAATGTCACATAAAACGGCAGAAACTGTCTCGATCTGTCGCCTACGACCATACCACTTTGAATATACCCGATCTCGTCCGATCTCGGAAGTCAAGTAACGTTGGGCCCGGTTAGTACTTGCATGGGTGACCGGCTGGGAATACCGGGTGTAGGTAGGCGGCTTTTGCATTTTTTGTGCGCAAACTCGATCGTTTTGATTGCAACTGTTTTGTATGCGCACGTAGGCCTACGTACAACTATGATTGTCATCATTTGCTGGCCGCCGCTTATTTCAATTGGTAGTTATACTAGGCCTGACACATTGTCATTATATCGAAATCTCGTGCTGTTTTCACATGACGAAAAGTGCAATAAAATAACTACTCTGACAGCGAGAGCTTACTTGTGTGTTTGTCGACAAGATACAAGAACAGAGCAGGACGCCAATGATATTCGACCTCTAATTGGTCAGAAAGTGCCTCGGCGCAATAAGACTATCTACTATTCTGGCGTCTCGTCGACAGCATGGCGACGGAAATTGTCACATAAAACGGCACAGATCGTAACCACTGTCGCCTACGACCATACCACGTTGAATATACCCGATCTCGTCCGATCTCGGAAGTCGAGCAACGTTGGGCCCGGTTAGTACTTGCATGGGTGACCGGCTGGGAATACCGGGTGTAGTAGACGGCTTTTTCATTTTTTTCGCACAAACTCGATCAATTTGATCGCTGCGCTGTATTCACGTATGAAGTATCGCGCGAAATTTGTAATTGTAGTCGGCCTAACACATTTTCATGATATCGCAATCTCGTGCTGTTTTGACATGACGAAAATTCCAATAAAATAACTACTCTGACAGCGAGAGCTTACTTGTCTGTTTTTCGACCAGACACAAGAACAGAGCAGGACGCCAATGATATTCGACCTCTAGTTGGTCAGAAAGTGCCTCGGCGCAATAAGACTATCTACTATTCTGGCGTCTCGTCGACAGCATGGCGACGGAAATTGTCACATAAAACGGCACAGATCGTAACCACTGTCGCCTACGACCATACCACGTTGAATATACCCGATCTCGTCCGATCTCGGAAGTCAAGCAACGTTGGGCCCGGTTAGTACTTGCATGGGTGACCGGCTGGGAATACCGGGTGTAGTAGACGGCTTTTTCATTTTTTTCGCACAAACTCGATCAATTTGATCGCTGCGCTGTATTCACGTATGAAGTATCGCGCGAAATTTGTAATTGTAGTCGGCCTAACACATTTTCATGATATCGAAATCTCGTGCTGTTTTTACATGACGAAAATTCCAATAAAATAACTACTCTGACAGCGAGAGCTTACCTGTCTGTTTTTCGACCAGACACAAGAACAGAGCAGGACGCCAATGATATTCGACCTCTTGTTGGTCAGAAAGTGCCTCGGCGCAATAAGACTATCTATACTATTCTGGCGTCTCGTCGACAGCATGTCGACGGAAATTGTCACATAAAACGGCACAGATCGTAACCACTGTCGCCTACGACCATACCACGTTGAATATACCCGATCTCGTCCGATTTCGGAAGTCAAGCAACGTTGGGCCCGGTTAGTACTTGCATGGGTGACCGGCTGGGAATACCGGGTGTAGTAGGCGGCTTTTTCATTTTTTTCGCACAAACTCGATCAATTTGATCGCTGCGCTGTATTCACGTATGAAGTATCGCGCGAAATTTGTAATTGTAGTCGGCCTAACACATTTTCATGATATCGCAATCTCGTGCTGTTTTGACATGACGAAAATTCCAATAAAATAACTACTCTGACAGCGAGAGCTTACTTGTCTGTTTTTCGACCAGACACAAGAACAGAGCAGGACGACAATGATATTCGACTTCTAGTTGGTCAGAAAGTGCCTCGGCGCAATAAGACTATCTACTATTCTGGCGTCTCGTCGACAGCATGGCGACGGAAATTGTCACATAAAACGGCACAGATCGTAACCACTGTCGCCTACGACCATACCGCGTTGAATATACCCGATCTCGTCCGATCTCGGAAGTCAAGTAACGTTGGGCCCGGTTAGTACTTGCATGGGTGACCGGCTGGGAATACCGGGTGTAGGTAGGCGGCTTTTGCATTTTTTGTGCGCAAACTCGATCGTTTTGATTGCAACTGTTTTGTATGCGCACGTAGGCCTACGTACAACTATGATTGTCATCATTTGCTGGCCGCCGCTTATTTCAATTGGTAGTTATACTAGGCCTGACACATTGTCATTATATCGAAATCTCGTGCTGTTTTCACATGACGAAAAGTGCAATAAAATAACTACTCTGACAGCGAGAGCTTACTTGTGTGTTTGTCGACAAGATACAAGAACAGAGCAGGACGCCAATGATATTCGACCTCTAATTGGTCAGAAAGTGCCTCGGCGCAATAAGACTATCTACTATTCTGGCGTCTCGTCGACAGCATGGCGACGGAAATTGTCACATAAAACGGCACAGATCGTAACCACTGTCGCCTACGACCATACCACGTTGAATATACCCGATCTCGTCCGATCTCGGAAGTCGAGCAACGTTGGGCCCGGTTAGTACTTGCATGGGTGACCGGCTGGGAATACCGGGTGTAGTAGACGGCTTTTTCATTTTTTTCGCACAAACTCGATCAATTTGATCGCTGCGCTGTATTCACGTATGAAGTATCGCGCGAAATTTGTAATTGTAGTCGGCCTAACGCATTTTCATTATATCGCAATCGTCTTAGAGAAACGGACAATGTCACATAAAACGGCAGAAACTGTCTCGATCTGTCGCCTACGACCATACCACGTTGAATATACCCGATCTCGTCCGATCTCGGAAGTCAAGTAACGTTGGGCCCGGTTAGTACTTGCATGGGTGACCGGCTGGGAATACCGGGTGTAGGTAGGCGGCTTTTGCATTTTTTGTGCGCAAACTCGATCGTTTTGATTGCAACTGTTTTGTATGCGCACGTAGGCCTACGTACAACTATGATTGTCATCATTTGCTGGCCGCCGCTTATTTCAATTGGTAGTTATACTAGGCCTGACACATTGTCATTATATCGAAATCTCGTGCTGTTTTCACATGACGAAAAGTGCAATAAAATAACTACTCTGACAGCGAGAGCTTACTTGTGTGTTTGTCGACAAGATACAAGAACAGAGCAGGACGCCAATGATATTCGACCTCTAATTGGTCAGAAAGTGCCTCGGCGCAATAAGACTATCTACTATTCTGGCGTCTCGTCGACAGCATGGCGACGGAAATTGTCACATAAAACGGCACAGATCGTAACCACTGTCGCCTACGACCATACCACGTTGAATATACCCGATCTCGTCCGATCTCGGAAGTCGAGCAACGTTGGGCCCGGTTAGTACTTGCATGGGTGACCGGCTGGGAATACCGGGTGTAGTAGACGGCTTTTTCATTTTTTTCGCACAAACTCGATCAATTTGATCGCTGCGCTGTATTCACGTATGAAGTATCGCGCGAAATTTGTAATTGTAGTCGGCCTAACACATTTTCATGATATCGCAATCTCGTGCTGTTTTGACATGACGAAAATTCCAATAAAATAACTACTCTGACAGCGAGAGCTTACTTGTCTGTTTTTCGACCAGACACAAGAACAGAGCAGGACGCCAATGATATTCGACCTCTAGTTGGTCAGAAAGTGCCTCGGCGCAATAAGACTATCTACTATTCTGGCGTCTCGTCGACAGCATGGCGACGGAAATTGTCACATAAAACGGCACAGATCGTAACCACTGTCGCCTACGACCATACCACGTTGAATATACCCGATCTCGTCCGATCTCGGAAGTCAAGCAACGTTGGGCCCGGTTAGTACTTGCATGGGTGACCGGCTGGGAATACCGGGTGTAGTAGACGGCTTTTTCATTTTTTTCGCACAAACTCGATCAATTTGATCGCTGCGCTGTATTCACGTATGAAGTATCGCGCGAAATTTGTAATTGTAGTCGGCCTAACACATTTTCATGATATCGAAATCTCGTGCTGTTTTTACATGACGAAAATTCCAATAAAATAACTACTCTGACATCGAGAGCTTACTTGTCTGTTTTTCGACCAGACACAAGAACAGAGCAGGACGCCAATGATATTCGACCTCTTGTTGGTCAGAAAGTGCCTCGGCGCAATAAGACTATCTATACTATTCTGGCGTCTCGTCGACAGCATGTCGACGGAAATTGTCACATAAAACGGCACAGATCGTAACCACTGTCGCCTACGACCATACCACGTTGAATATACCCGATCTCGTCCGATTTCGGAAGTCAAGCAACGTTGGGCCCGGTTAGTACTTGCATGGGTGACCGGCTGGGAATACCGGGTGTAGTAGGCGGCTTTTTCATTTTTTTCGCACAAACTCGATCAATTTGATCGCTGCGCTGTATTCACGTATGAAGTATCGCGCGAAATTTGTAATTGTAGTCGGCCTAACACATTTTCATGATATCGCAATCTCGTGCTGTTTTGACATGACGAAAATTCCAATAAAATAACTACTCTGACAGCGAGAGCTTACTTGTCTGTTTTTCGACCAGACACAAGAACAGAGCAGGACGACAATGATATTCGACTTCTAGTTGGTCAGAAAGTGCCTCGGCGCAATAAGACTATCTACTATTCTGGCGTCTCGTCGACAGCATGGCGACGGAAATTGTCACATAAAACGGCACAGATCGTAACCACTGTCGCCTACGACCATACCGCGTTGAATATACCCGATCTCGTCCGATCTCGGAAGTCAAGTAACGTTGGGCCCGGTTAGTACTTGCATGGGTGACCGGCTGGGAATACCGGGTGTAGGTAGGCGGCTTTTGCATTTTTTGTGCGCAAACTCGATCGTTTTGATTGCAACTGTTTTGTATGCGCACGTAGGCCTACGTACAACTATGATTGTCATCATTTGCTGGCCGCCGCTTATTTCAATTGGTAGTTATACTAGGCCTGACACATTGTCATTATATCGAAATCTCGTGCTGTTTTCACATGACGAAAAGTGCAATAAAATAACTACTCTGACAGCGAGAGCTTACTTGTGTGTTTGTCGACAAGATACAAGAACTCAGCAGGACGCCAATGATATTCGACCTCTAATTGGTCAGAAAGTGCCTCGGCGCAATAAGACTATCTACTATTCTGGCGTCTCGTCGACAGCATGGCGACGGAAATTGTCACATAAAACGGCACAGATCGTAACCACTGTCGCCTACGACCATACCACGTTGAATATACCCGATCTCGTCCGATCTCGGAAGTCGAGCAACGTTGGGCCCGGTTAGTACTTGCATGGGTGACCGGCTGGGAATACCGGGTGTAGTAGGCGGCTTTTTCATTTTTTTTCGCACAAACTCGATCAATTTGATCGCTGCGCTGTATTCACGTATGAAGTATCGCGCGAAATTTGTAATTGTAGTCGGCCTAACACATTTTCATGATATCGCAATCTCGTGCTGTTTTGACATGACGAAAATTCCAATAAAATAACTACTCTGACAGCGAGAGCTTACTTGTCTGTTTTTGGACCAGACACAAGAACAGAGCAGGACGCCAATGATATTCGACTTCTAGTTGGTCAGAAAGTGCCTCGGCGCAATAAGACTATCTACTATTCTGGCGTCTCGTCGACAGCATGGCGACGGAAATTGTCACATAAAACGGCACAGATCGTAACCACTGTCGCCTACGACCATACCGCGTTGAATATACCCGATCTCGTCCGATCTCGGAAGTCAAGCAACGTTGGGCCCGGTTAGTACTTGCATGGGTGACCGGCTGGGAATACCGGGTGTAGGTAGGCGGCTTTTGCATTTTTTGTGCGCAAACTCGATCGTTTTGATTGCAACTGTTTTGTATGCGCACGTAGGCCTACGTACAACTATGATTGTCATCATTTGCTGGCCGCCGCTTATTTCAATTGGTAGTTATACTAGGCCTGACACATTGTCATTATATCGAAATCTCGTGCTGTTTTCACATGACGAAAAGTGCAATAAAATAACTACTCTGACAGCGAGAGCTTACTTGTGTGTTTGTCGACAAGATACAAGAACAGAGCAGGACGCCAATGATATTCGACCTCTAATTGGTCAGAAAGTGCCTCGGCGCAATAAGACTATCTACTATTCTGGCGTCTCGTCGACAGCATGGCGACGGAAATTGTCACATAAAACGGCACAGATCGTAACCACTGTCGCCTACGACCATACCACGTTGAATATACCCGATCTCGTCCGATCTCGGTAGTCGAGCAACGTTGGGCCCGGTTAGTACTTGCATGGGTGACCGGCTGGGAATACCGGGTGTAGTAGACGGCTTTTTCATTTTTTTCGCACAAACTCGATCAATTTGATCGCTGCGCTGTATTCACGTATGAAGTATCGCGCGAAATTTGTAATTGTAGTCGGCCTAACACATTTTCATGATATCGCAATCTCGTGCTGTTTTGACATGACGAAAATTCCAATAAAATAACTACTCTGACAGCGAGAGCTTACTTGTCTGTTTTTCGACCAGACACAAGAACAGAGCAGGACGCCAATGATATTCGACCTCTAGTTGGTCAGAAAGTGCCTCGGCGCAATAAGACTATCTACTATTCTGGCGTCTCGTCGACAGCATGGCGACGGAAATTGTCACATAAAACGGCACAGATCGTAACCACTGTCGCCTACGACCATACCACGTTGAATATACCCGATCTCGTCCGATCTCGGAAGTCAAGCAACGTTGGGCCCGGTTAGTACTTGCATGGGTGACCGGCTGGGAATACCGGGTGTAGTAGACGGCTTTTTCATTTTTTTCGCACAAACTCGATCAATTTGATCGCTGCGCTGTATTCACGTATGAAGTATCGCGCGAAATTTGTAATTGTAGTCGGCCTAACACATTTTCATGATATCGAAATCTCGTGCTGTTTTTACATGACGAAAATTCCAATAAAATAACTACTCTGACAGCGAGAGCTTACTTGTCTGTTTTTCGACCAGACACAAGAACAGAGCAGGACGCCAATGATATTCGACCTCTTGTTGGTCAGAAAGTGCCTCGGCGCAATAAGACTATCTATACTATTCTGGCGTCTCGTCGACAGCATGGCGACGGAAATTGTCACATAAAACGGCACAGATCGTAACCACTGTCGCCTACGACCATACCACGTTGAATATACCCGATCTCGTCCGATCTCGGAAGTCAAGCAACGTTGGGCCCGGTTAGTACTTGCATGGGTGACCGGCTGGGAATACCGGGTGTAGTAGGCGGCTTTTTCATTTTTTTCGCACAAACTCGATCAATTTGATCGCTGCGCTGTATTCACGTATGAAGTATCGCGCGAAATTTGTAATTGTAGTCGGCCTAACACATTTTCATGATATCGCAATCTCGTGCTGTTTTGACATGACGAAAATTCCAATAAAATAACTACTCTGACAGCGAGAGCTTACTTGTCTGTTTTTCGACCAGACACAAGAACAGAGCAGGACGACAATGATATTCGACTTCTAGTTGGTCAGAAAGTGCCTCGGCGCAATAAGACTATCTACTATTCTGGCGTCTCGTCGATAGCATGGCGACGGAAATTGTCACATAAAACGGCACAGATCGTAACCACTGTCGCCTACGACCATACCGCGTTGAATATACCCGATCTCGTCCGATCTCGGAAGTCAAGCAACGTTGGGCCCGGTTAGTACTTGCATGGGTGACCGGCTGGGAATACCGGGTGTAGGTAGGCGGCTTTTGCATTTTTTGTGCGCAAACTCGATCGTTTTGATTGCAACTGTTTTGTATGCGCACGTAGGCCTACGTACAACTATGATTGTCATCATTTGCTGGCCGCCGCTTATTTCAATTGGTAGTTATACTAGGCCTGACACATTGTCATTATATCGAAATCTCGTGCTGTTTTCACATGACGAAAAGTGCAATAAAATAACTACTCTGACAGCGAGAGCATACTTGTGTGTTTGTCGACAAGATACAAGAACAGAGCAGGACGCCAATGATATTCGACCTCTAGTTGGTCAGAAAGTGCCTCGGCGCAATAAGACTATCTATACTATTCTGGCGTCTCGTCGACAGCATGGCGACGTAAATTGTCACTAAAAACGGCACAGATCGTAACCACTGTCGCCTACGACCATACCACGTTGAATATACCCGATCTCGTCCGATCTCGGAAGTCAAGCAATGTTTGGCCCGGTTAGTACTTGCATGGGTGACCGGCTGGGAATACCGGGTGTAGTAGGCGGCTTTTTCATTTTTTTCGCACAAACTCGATCAATTTGATCGCTGCGCTGTATTCACGTATGAAGTATCGCGCGAAATTTGTAATTGTAGTCGGCCTAACGCATTTTCATTATATCGCAATCGTCTTAGAGAAACGGACAATGTCACATAAAACGGCAGAAACTGTCACGATCTGTCGCCTACGACCATACCACGTTGAATATACCCGATCTCGTCCGATCTCGGAAGTCAAGTAACGTTGGGCCCGGTTAGTACTTGCATGGGTGACCGGCTGGGAATACCGGGTGTAGTAGGCGGCTTTTTCATTTTTTTCGCACAAACTCGATCAATTTGATCGCTGCGCTGTATTCACGTATGAAGTATCGCGCGAAATTTGTAATTGTAGTCGGCCTAACGCATTTTCATTATATCGCAATCGTCTAAAAGAAACGGATAATGTCACATAAAACGGCAGAAACTGACACGATCTGTCGCCTACGACCATACCACGTTGAATATACCCGATCTCGGAAGTCAAGTAACGTTGGGCCCGGTTAGTACTTGCATGGGTGACCGGCTGGGAATACCGGGTGTAGGTAGGCGGCTTTTGCATTTTTTGTGCGCAAACTCGATCGTTTTGATTGCAACTGTTTTGTATGCGCACGTAGGCCTACGTACAACTATGATTGTCATCATTTGCTGGCCGCCGCTTATTTCAATTGGTAGTTATACTAGGCCTGACACATTGTCATTATATCGAAATCTCGTGCTGTTTTCACATGACGAAAAGTGCAATAAAATAACTACTCTGACAGCGAGAGCTTACTTGTGTGTTTGTCGACAAGATACAAGAACAGAGCAGGACGCCAATGATATTCGACCTCTAATTGGTCAGAAAGTGCCTCGGCGCAATAAGACTATCTACTATTCTGGCGTCTCGTCGACAGCATGGCGACGGAAATTGTCACATAAAACGGCACAGATCGTAACCACTGTCGCCTACGACCATACCACGTTGAATATACCCGATCTCGTCCGATCTCGGAAGTCGAGCAACGTTGGGCCCGGTTAGTACTTGCATGGGTGACCGGCTGGGAATACCGGGTGTAGTAGGCGGCTTTTTCATTTTTTTCGCACAAACTCGATCAATTTGATCGCTGCGCTGTATTCACGTATGAAGTATCGCGCGAAATTTGTAATTGTAGTCGGCCTAACGCATTTTCATTATATCGCAATCGTCTTAGAGAAACGGACAATGTCACATAAAACGGCAGAAACTGTCTCGATTTGTCGCCTACGACCATACCACGTTGAATATACCCGATCTCGTCCGCTCTCGGAAGTCAAGTAACGTTGGGCCCGGTTAGTACTTGAATGGGTGACCGGCTGGGAATACCGGGTGTAGTAGGCGGCTTTTTCATTTTTTTCGCACAAACTCGATCAATTTGATCGCTGCGCTGTATTCACGTATGAAGTATCGCGCGAAATTTGTAATTGTAGTCGGCCTAACACATTTTCATGATATCGCAATCTCGTGCTGTTTTGACATGACGAAAATTCCAATAAAATAACTACTCTGACAGCGAGAGCTTACTTGTCTGTTTTTCGACCAGACACAAGAACAGAGCAGGACGACAATGATATTCGACTTCTAGTTGGTCAGAAAGTGCCTCGGCGCAATAAGACTATCTACTATTCTGGCGTCTCGTCGACAGCATGGCGACGGAAATTGTCACATAAAACGGCACAGATCGTAACCACTGTCGCCTACGACCATACCGCGTTGAATATACCCGATCTCGTCCGATCTCGGAAGTCAAGCAACGTTGGGCCCGGTTAGTACTTGCATGGGTGACCGGCTGGGAATACCGGGTGTAGGTAGGCGGCTTTTGCATTTTTTGTGCGCAAACTCGATCGTTTTGATTGCAACTGTTTTGTATGCGCACGTAGGCCTACGTACAACTATGATTGTCATCATTTGCTGGCCGCCGCTTATTTCAATTGGTAGTTATACTAGGCCTGACACATTGTCATTATATCGAAATCTCGTGCTGTTTTCACATGACGAAAAGTGCAATAAAATAACTACTCTGACAGCGAGAGCATACTTGTGTGTTTGTCGACAAGATACAAGAACAGAGCAGGACGCCAATGATATTCGACCTCTAGTTGGTCAGAAAGTGCCTCGGCGCAATAAGACTATCTATACTATTCTGGCGTCTCGTCGACAGCATGGCGACGTAAATTGTCACTAAAAACGGCACAGATCGTAACCACTGTCGCCTACGACCATACCACGTTGAATATACCCGATCTCGTCCGATCTCGGAAGTCAAGCAATGTTTGGCCCGGTTAGTACTTGCATGGGTGACCGGCTGGGAATACCGGGTGTAGTAGGCGGCTTTTTCATTTTTTTCGCACAAACTCGATCAATTTGATCGCTGCGCTGTATTCACGTATGAAGTATCGCGCGAAATTTGTAATTGTAGTCGGCCTAACGCATTTTCATTATATCGCAATCGTCTTAGAGAAACGGACAATGTCACATAAAACGGCAGAAACTGTCACGATCTGTCGCCTACGACCATACCACGTTGAATATACCCGATCTCGTCCGATCTCGGAAGTCAAGTAACGTTGGGCCCGGTTAGTACTTGCATGGGTGACCGGCTGGGAATACCGGGTGTAGTAGGCGGCTTTTTCATTTTTTTCGCACAAACTCGATCAATTTGATCGCTGCGCTGTATTCACGTATGAAGTATCGCGCGAAATTTGTAATTGTAGTCGGCCTAACGCATTTTCATTATATCGCAATCGTCTAAAAGAAACGGATAATGTCACATAAAACGGCAGAAACTGACACGATCTGTCGCCTACGACCATACCACGTTGAATATACCCGATCTCGGAAGTCAAGTAACGTTGGGCCCGGTTAGTACTTGCATGGGTGACCGGCTGGGAATACCGGGTGTAGGTAGGCGGCTTTTGCATTTTTTGTGCGCAAACTCGATCGTTTTGATTGCAACTGTTTTGTATGCGCACGTAGGCCTACGTACAACTATGATTGTCATCATTTGCTGGCCGCCGCTTATTTCAATTGGTAGTTATACTAGGCCTGACACATTGTCATTATATCGAAATCTCGTGCTGTTTTCACATGACGAAAAGTGCAATAAAATAACTACTCTGACAGCGAGAGCTTACTTGTGTGTTTGTCGACAAGATACAAGAACAGAGCAGGACGCCAATGATATTCGACCTCTAATTGGTCAGAAAGTGCCTCGGCGCAATAAGACTATCTACTATTCTGGCGTCTCGTCGACAGCATGGCGACGGAAATTGTCACATAAAACGGCACAGATCGTAACCACTGTCGCCTACGACCATACCACGTTGAATATACCCGATCTCGTCCGATCTCGGAAGTCGAGCAACGTTGGGCCCGGTTAGTACTTGCATGGGTGACCGGCTGGGAATACCGGGTGTAGTAGGCGGCTTTTTCATTTTTTTCGCACAAACTCGATCAATTTGATCGCTGCGCTGTATTCACGTATGAAGTATCGCGCGAAATTTGTAATTGTAGTCGGCCTAACGCATTTTCATTATATCGCAATCGTCTTAGAGAAACGGACAATGTCACATAAAACGGCAGAAACTGTCTCGATTTGTCGCCTACGACCATACCACGTTGAATATACCCGATCTCGTCCGCTCTCGGAAGTCAAGTAACGTTGGGCCCGGTTAGTACTTGAATGGGTGACCGGCTGGGAATACCGGGTGTAGTAGGCGGCTTTTTCATTTTTTTCGCACAAACTCGATCAATTTGATCGCTGCGCTGTATTCACGTATGAAGTATCGCGCGAAATTTGTAATTGTAGTCGGCCTAACGCATTTTCATTATATCGCAATCGTCTTAGAGAAACGGACAATGTCACATAAAACGGCAGAAACTGTCTCGATCTGTCGCCTACGACCATACCACGTTGAATATACCCGATCTCGTCCGATCTCGGAAGTCAAGTAACGTTGGGCCCGGTTAGTACTTGCATGGGTGACCGGCTGGGAATACCGGGTGTAGTAGGCGGCTTTTTCATTTTTTTCGCACAAACTCGATCAATTTGATCGCTGCGCTGTATTCACGTATGAAGTATCGCGCGAAATTTGTAATTGTAGTCGGCCTAACGCATTTTCATTATATCGCATCGTCTTAGAGAAACGGACAATGTCACATAAAACGGCAGAAACTGTCTCGATCTGTCGCCTACGACCATACCACGTTGAATATACCCGATCTCGTCCGATCTCGGAAGTCAAGTAACGTTGGGCACGGTTAGTACTTGCATGGGTGACCGGCTGGGAATACCGGGTGTAGTAGGCGGCTTTTTCATTTTTTTCGCACAAACTCGATCAATTTGATCGCTGCGCTGTATTCACGTATGAAGTATCGCGCGAAATTTGTAATTGTAGTCGGCCTAACGCATTTTCATTATATCGCAATCGTCTTAGAGAAACGGACAATGTCACATAAAACGGCAGAAACTGTCTCGATCTGTCGCCTACGACCATACCACGTTGAATATACCCGATCTCGTCCGATCTCGGAAGTCAAGTAACGTTGGGCCCGGTTAGTACTTGCATGGGTGACCGGCTGGGAATACCGGGTGTAGTAGGCGGCATTTTCATTTTTTTCGCACAAACTCGATCAATTTGATCGCTGCGCTGTATTCACGTATGAAGTATCGCGCGAAATTTGTAATTGTAGTCGGCCTAACGCATTTTCATTATATCGCAATCGTCTTAGAGAAACGGACAATGTCACATAAAACGGCAGAAACTGTCTCGATCTGTCGCCTACGACCATACCACGTTGAATATACCCGATCTCGTCCGATCTCGGAAGTCAAGTAACGTTGGGCCCGGTTAGTACTTGCATGGGTGACCGGCTGGGAATACCGGGTGTAGGTAGGCGGCTTTTGCATTTTTTGTGCGCAAACTCGATCGTTTTGATTGCAACTGTTTTGTATGCGCACGTAGGCCTACGTACAACTATGATTGTCATCATTTGCTGGCCGCCGCTTATTTCAATTGGTAGTTATACTAGGCCTGACACATTGTCATTATATCGAAATCTCGTGCTGTTTTCACATGACGAAAAGTGCAATAAAATAACTACTCTGACAGCGAGAGCTTACTTGTGTGTTTGTCGACAAGATACAAGAACAGAGCAGGACGCCAATGATATTCGACCTCTAATTGGTCAGAAAGTGCCTCGGCGCAATAAGACTATCTACTATTCTGGCGTCTCGTCGACAGCATGGCGACGGAAATTGTCACATAAAACGGCACAGATCGTAACCACTGTCGCCTACGACCATACCACGTTGAATATACCCGATCTCGTCCGATCTCGGAAGTCGAGCAACGTTGGGCCCGGTTAGTACTTGCATGGGTGACCGGCTGGGAATACCGGGTGTAGTAGACGGCTTTTTCATTTTTTTCGCACAAACTCGATCAATTTGATCGCTGCGCTGTATTCACGTATGAAGTATCGCGCGAAATTTGTAATTGTAGTCGGCCTAACGCATTTTCATTATATCGCAATCGTCTTAGAGAAACGGACAATGTCACATAAAACGGCAGAAACTGTCTCGATCTGTCGCCTACGACCATACCACGTTGAATATACCCGATCTCGTCCGATCTCGGAAGTCAAGTAACGTTGGGCCCGGTTAGTACTTGCATGGGTGACCGGCTGGGAATACCGGGTGTAGGTAGGCGGCTTTTGCATTTTTTGTGCGCAAACTCGATCGTTTTGATTGCAACTGTTTTGTATGCGCACGTAGGCCTACGTACAACTATGATTGTCATCATTTGCTGGCCGCCGCTTATTTCAATTGGTAGTTATACTAGGCCTGACACATTGTCATTATATCGAAATCTCGTGCTGTTTTCACATGACGAAAAGTGCAATAAAATAACTACTCTGACAGCGAGAGCTTACTTGTGTGTTTGTCGACAAGATACAAGAACAGAGCAGGACGCCAATGATATTCGACCTCTAATTGGTCAGAAAGTGCCTCGGCGCAATAAGACTATCTACTATTCTGGCGTCTCGTCGACAGCATGGCGACGGAAATTGTCACATAAAACGGCACAGATCGTAACCACTGTCGCCTACGACCATACCACGTTGAATATACCCGATCTCGTCCGATCTCGGAAGTCGAGCAACGTTGGGCCCGGTTAGTACTTGCATGGGTGACCGGCTGGGAATACCGGGTGTAGTAGACGGCTTTTTCATTTTTTTCGCACAAACTCGATCAATTTGATCGCTGCGCTGTATTCACGTATGAAGTATCGCGCGAAATTTGTAATTGTAGTCGGCCTAACACATTTTCATGATATCGCAATCTCGTGCTGTTTTGACATGACGAAAATTCCAATAAAATAACTACTCTGACAGCGAGAGCTTACTTGTCTGTTTTTCGACCAGACACAAGAACAGAGCAGGACGCCAATGATATTCGACCTCTAGTTGGTCAGAAAGTGCCTCGGCGCAATAAGACTATCTACTATTCTGGCGTCTCGTCGACAGCATGGCGACGGAAATTGTCACATAAAACGGCACAGATCGTAACCACTGTCGCCTACGACCATACCACGTTGAATATACCCGATCTCGTCCGATCTCGGAAGTCAAGCAACGTTGGGCCCGGTTAGTACTTGCATGGGTGACCGGCTGGGAATACCGGGTGTAGTAGACGGCTTTTTCATTTTTTTCGCACAAACTCGATCAATTTGATCGCTGCGCTGTATTCACGTATGAAGTATCGCGCGAAATTTGTAATTGTAGTCGGCCTAACACATTTTCATGATATCGAAATCTCGTGCTGTTTTTACATGACGAAAATTCCAATAAAATAACTACTCTGACAGCGAGAGCTTACTTGTCTGTTTTTCGACCAGACACAAGAACAGAGCAGGACGCCAATGATATTCGACCTCTTGTTGGTCAGAAAGTGCCTCGGCGCAATAAGACTATCTATACTATTCTGGCGTCTCGTCGACAGCATGTCGACGGAAATTGTCACATAAAACGGCACAGATCGTAACCACTGTCGCCTACGACCATACCACGTTGAATATACCCGATCTCGTCCGATTTCGGAAGTCAAGCAACGTTGGGCCCGGTTAGTACTTGCATGGGTGACCGGCTGGGAATACCGGGTGTAGTAGGCGGCTTTTTCATTTTTTTCGCACAAACTCGATCAATTTGATCGCTGCGCTGTATTCACGTATGAAGTATCGCGCGAAATTTGTAATTGTAGTCGGCCTAACACATTTTCATGATATCGCAATCTCGTGCTGTTTTGACATGACGAAAATTCCAATAAAATAACTACTCTGACAGCGAGAGCTTACTTGTCTGTTTTTCGACCAGACACAAGAACAGAGCAGGACGCCAATGATATTCGACCTCTAGTTGGTCAGAAAGTGCCTCGGCGCAATAAGACTATCTACTATTCTGGCGTCTCGTCGACAGCATGGCGACGGAAATTGTCACATAAAACGGCACAGATCGTAACCACTGTCGCCTACGACCATACCACGTTGAATATACCCGATCTCGTCCGATCTCGGAAGTCAAGCAACGTTGGGCCCGGTTAGTACTTGCATGGGTGACCGGCTGGGAATACCGGGTGTAGTAGACGGCTTTTTCATTTTTTTCGCACAAACTCGATCAATTTGATCGCTGCGCTGTATTCACGTATGAAGTATCGCGCGAAATTTGTAATTGTAGTCGGCCTAACACATTTTCATGATATCGAAATCTCGTGCTGTTTTTACATGACGAAAATTCCAATAAAATAACTACTCTGACAGCGAGAGCTTACTTGTCTGTTTTTCGACCAGACACAAGAACAGAGCAGGACGCCAATGATATTCGACCTCTTGTTGGTCAGAAAGTGCCTCGGCGCAATAAGACTATCTATACTATTCTGGCGTCTCGTCGACAGCATGTCGACGGAAATTGTCACATAAAACGGCACAGATCGTAACCACTGTCGCCTACGACCATACCACGTTGAATATACCCGATCTCGTCCGATTTCGGAAGTCAAGCAACGTTGGGCCCGGTTAGTACTTGCATGGGTGACCGGCTGGGAATACCGGGTGTAGTAGGCGGCTTTTTCATTTTTTTCGCACAAACTCGATCAATTTGATCGCTGCGCTGTATTCACGTATGAAGTATCGCGCGAAATTTGTAATTGTAGTCGGCCTAACACATTTTCATGATATCGCAATCTCGTGCTGTTTTGACATGACGAAAATTCCAATAAAATAACTACTCTGACAGCGAGAGCTTACTTGTCTGTTTTTCGACCAGACACAAGAACAGAGCAGGACGACAATGATATTCGACTTCTAGTTGGTCAGAAAGTGCCTCGGCGCAATAAGACTATCTACTATTCTGGCGTCTCGTCGACAGCATGGCGACGGAAATTGTCACATAAAACGGCACAGATCGTAACCACTGTCGCCTACGACCATACCGCGTTGAATATACCCGATCTCGTCCGATCTCGGAAGTCAAGTAACGTTGGGCCCGGTTAGTACTTGCATGGGTGACCGGCTGGGAATACCGGGTGTAGGTAGGCGGCTTTTGCATTTTTTGTGCGCAAACTCGATCGTTTTGATTGCAACTGTTTTGTATGCGCACGTAGGCCTACGTACAACTATGATTGTCATCATTTGCTGGCCGCCGCTTATTTCAATTGGTAGTTATACTAGGCCTGACACATTGTCATTATATCGAAATCTCGTGCTGTTTTCACATGACGAAAAGTGCAATAAAATAACTACTCTGACAGCGAGAGCTTACTTGTGTGTTTGTCGACAAGATACAAGAACAGAGCAGGACGCCAATGATATTCGACCTCTAATTGGTCAGAAAGTGCCTCGGCGCAATAAGACTATCTACTATTCTGGCGTCTCGTCGACAGCATGGCGACGGAAATTGTCACATAAAACGGCACAGATCGTAACCACTGTCGCCTACGACCATACCACGTTGAATATACCCGATCTCGTCCGATCTCGGAAGTCGAGCAACGTTGGGCCCGGTTAGTACTTGCATGGGTGACCGGCTGGGAATACCGGGTGTAGTAGACGGCTTTTTCATTTTTTTCGCACAAACTCGATCAATTTGATCGCTGCGCTGCATTCACGTATGAAGTATCGCGCGAAATTTGTAATTGTAGTCGGCCTAACGCATTTTCATTATATCGCAATCGTCTTAGAGAAACGGACAATGTCACATAAAACGGCAGAAACTGTCTCGATCTGTCGCCTACGACCATACCACGTTGAATATACCCGATCTCGTCCGATCTCGGAAGTCGAGCAACGTTGGGCCCGGTTAGTACTTGCATGGGTGACCGGCTGGGAATACCGGGTGTAGTAGACGGCTTTTTCATTTTTTTCGCACAAACTCGATCAATTTGATCGCTGCGCTGTATTCACGTATGAAGTATCGCGCGAAATTTGTAATTGTAGTCGGCCTAACACATTTTCATGATATCGCAATCTCGTGCTGTTTTGACATGACGAAAATTCCAATAAAATAACTACTCTGACAGCGAGAGCTCACTTGTCTGTTTTTCGACCAGACACAAGAACAGAGCAGGACGCCAATGATATTCGACCTCTAGTTGGTCAGAAAGTGCCTCGGCGCAATAAGACTATCTACTATTCTGGCGTCTCGTCGACAGCATGGCGACGGAAATTGTCACATAAAACGGCACAGATCGTAACCACTGTCGCCTACGACCATACCACGTTGAATATACCCGATCTCGTCCGATCTCGGAAGTCAAGCAACGTTGGGCCCGGTTAGTACTTGCATGGGTGACCGGCTGGGAATACCGGGTGTAGTAGACGGCTTTTTCATTTTTTTCGCACAAACTCGATCAATTTGATCGCTGCGCTGTATTCACGTATGAAGTATCGCGCGAAATTTGTAATTGTAGTCGGCCTAACACATTTTCATGATATCGAAATCTCGTGCTGTTTTTACATGACGAAAATTCCAATAAAATAACTACTCTGACAGCGAGAGCTTACTTGTCTGTTTTTCGACCAGACACAAGAACAGAGCAGGACGCCAATGATATTCGACCTCTTGTTGGTCAGAAAGTGCCTCGGCGCAATAAGACTATCTATACTATTCTGGCGTCTCGTCGACAGCATGTCGACGGAAATTGTCACATAAAACGGCACAGATCGTAACCACTGTCGCCTACGACCATACCACGTTGAATATACCCGATCTCGTCCGATTTCGGAAGTCAAGCAACGTTGGGCCCGGTTAGTACTTGCATGGGTGACCGGCTGGGAATACCGGGTGTAGTAGGCGGCTTTTTCATTTTTTTCGCACAAACTCGATCAATTTGATCGCTGCGCTGTATTCACGTATGAAGTATCGCGCGAAATTTGTAATTGTAGTCGGCCTAACACATTTTCATGATATCGCAATCTCGTGCTGTTTTGACATGACGAAAATTCCAATAAAATAACTACTCTGACAGCGAGAGCTTACTTGTCTGTTTTTCGACCAGACACAAGAACAGAGCAGGACGACAATGATATTCGACTTCTAGTTGGTCAGAAAGTGCCTCGGCGCAATAAGACTATCTACTATTCTGGCGTCTCGTCGACAGCATGGCGACGGAAATTGTCACATAAAACGGCACAGATCGTAACCACTGTCGCCTACGACCATACCGCGTTGAATATACCCGATCTCGTCCGATCTCGGAAGTCAAGTAACGTTGGGCCCGGTTAGTACTTGCATGGGTGACCGGCTGGGAATACCGGGTGTAGGTAGGCGGCTTTTGCATTTTTTGTGCGCAAACTCGATCGTTTTGATTGCAACTGTTTTGTATGCGCACGTAGGCCTACGTACAACTATGATTGTCATCATTTGCTGGCCGCCGCTTATTTCAATTGGTAGTTATACTAGGCCTGACACATTGTCATTATATCGAAATCTCGTGCTGTTTTCACATGACGAAAAGTGCAATAAAATAACTACTCTGACAGCGAGAGCTTACTTGTGTGTTTGTCGACAAGATACAAGAACAGAGCAGGACGCCAATGATATTCGACCTCTAATTGGTCAGAAAGTGCCTCGGCGCAATAAGACTATCTACTATTCTGGCGTCTCGTCGACAGCATGGCGACGGAAATTGTCACATAAAACGGCACAGATCGTAACCACTGTCGCCTACGACCATACCACGTTGAATATACCCGATCTCGTCCGATCTCGGAAGTCGAGCAACGTTGGGCCCGGTTAGTACTTGCATGGGTGACCGGCTGGGAATACCGGGTGTAGTAGGCGGCTTTTTCATTTTTTTTCGCACAAACTCGATCAATTTGATCGCTGCGCTGTATTCACGTATGAAGTATCGCGCGAAATTTGTAATTGTAGTCGGCCTAACACATTTTCATGATATCGCAATCTCGTGCTGTTTTGACATGACGAAAATTCCAATAAAATAACTACTCTGACAGCGAGAGCTTACTTGTCTGTTTTTGGACCAGACACAAGAACAGAGCAGGACGCCAATGATATTCGACTTCTAGTTGGTCAGAAAGTGCCTCGGCGCAATAAGACTATCTACTATTCTGGCGTCTCGTCGACAGCATGGCGACGGAAATTGTCACATAAAACGGCACAGATCGTAACCACTGTCGCCTACGACCATACCGCGTTGAATATACCCGATCTCGTCCGATCTCGGAAGTCAAGCAACGTTGGGCCCGGTTAGTACTTGCATGGGTGACCGGCTGGGAATACCGGGTGTAGGTAGGCGGCTTTTGCATTTTTTGTGCGCAAACTCGATCGTTTTGATTGCAACTGTTTTGTATGCGCACGTAGGCCTACGTACAACTATGATTGTCATCATTTGCTGGCCGCCGCTTATTTCAATTGGTAGTTATACTAGGCCTGACACATTGTCATTATATCGAAATCTCGTGCTGTTTTCACATGACGAAAAGTGCAATAAAATAACTACTCTGACAGCGAGAGCTTACTTGTGTGTTTGTCGACAAGATACAAGAACAGAGCAGGACGCCAATGATATTCGACCTCTAATTGGTCAGAAAGTGCCTCGGCGCAATAAGACTATCTACTATTCTGGCGTCTCGTCGACAGCATGGCGACGGAAATTGTCACATAAAACGGCACAGATCGTAACCACTGTCGCCTACGACCATACCACGTTGAATATACCCGATCTCGTCCGATCTCGGTAGTCGAGCAACGATGGGCCCGGTTAGTACTTGCATGGGTGACCGGCTGGGAATACCGGGTGTAGTAGACGGCTTTTTCATTTTTTTCGCACAAACTCGATCAATTTGATCGCTGCGCTGTATTCACGTATGAAGTATCGCGCGAAATTTGTAATTGTAGTCGGCCTAACACATTTTCATGATATCGCAATCTCGTGCTGTTTTGACATGACGAAAATTCCAATAAAATAACTACTCTGACAGCGAGAGCTTACTTGTCTGTTTTTCGACCAGACACAAGAACAGAGCAGGACGCCAATGATATTCGACCTCTAGTTGGTCAGAAAGTGCCTCGGCGCAATAAGACTATCTACTATTCTGGCGTCTCGTCGACAGCATGGCGACGGAAATTGTCACATAAAACGGCACAGATCGTAACCACTGTCGCCTACGACCATACCACGTTGAATATACCCGATCTCGTCCGATCTCGGAAGTCAAGCAACGTTGGGCCCGGTTAGTACTTGCATGGGTGACCGGCTGGGAATACCGGGTGTAGTAGACGGCTTTTTCATTTTTTTCGCACAAACTCGATCAATTTGATCGCTGCGCTGTATTCACGTATGAAGTATCGCGCGAAATTTGTAATTGTAGTCGGCCTAACACATTTTCATGATATCGAAATCTCGTGCTGTTTTTACATGACGAAAATTCCAATAAAATAACTACTCTGACAGCGAGAGCTTACTTGTCTGTTTTTCGACCAGACACAAGAACAGAGCAGGACGCCAATGATATTCGACCTCTTGTTGGTCAGAAAGTGCCTCGGCGCAATAAGACTATCTATACTATTCTGGCGTCTCGTCGACAGCATGGCGACGGAAATTGTCACATAAAACGGCACAGATCGTAACCACTGTCGCCTACGACCATACCACGTTGAATATACCCGATCTCGTCCGATCTCGGAAGTCAAGCAACGTTGGGCCCGGTTAGTACTTGCATGGGTGACCGGCTGGGAATACCGGGTGTAGTAGGCGGCTTTTTCATTTTTTTCGCACAAACTCGATCAATTTGATCGCTGCGCTGTATTCACGTATGAAGTATCGCGCGAAATTTGTAATTGTAGTCGGCCTAACACATTTTCATGATATCGCAATCTCGTGCTGTTTTGACATGACGAAAATTCCAATAAAATAACTACTCTGACAGCGAGAGCTTACTTGTCTGTTTTTCGACCAGACACAAGAACAGAGCAGGACGACAATGATATTCGACTTCTAGTTGGTCAGAAAGTGCCTCGGCGCAATAAGACTATCTACTATTCTGGCGTCTCGTCGACAGCATGGCGACGGAAATTGTCACATAAAACGGCACAGATCGTAACCACTGTCGCCTACGACCATACCGCGTTGAATATACCCGATCTCGTCCGATCTCGGAAGTCAAGCAACGTTGGGCCCGGTTAGTACTTGCATGGGTGACCGGCTGGGAATACCGGGTGTAGGTAGGCGGCTTTTGCATTTTTTGTGCGCAAACTCGATCGTTTTGATTGCAACTGTTTTGTATGCGCACGTAGGCCTACGTACAACTATGATTGTCATCATTTGCTGGCCGCCGCTTATTTCAATTGGTAGTTATACTAGGCCTGACACATTGTCATTATATCGAAATCTCGTGCTGTTTTCACATGACGAAAAGTGCAATAAAATAACTACTCTGACAGCGAGAGCATACTTGTGTGTTTGTCGACAAGATACAAGAACAGAGCAGGACGCCAATGATATTCGACCTCTAGTTGGTCAGAAAGTGCCTCGGCGCAATAAGACTATCTATACTATTCTGGCGTCTCGTCGACAGCATGGCGACGTAAATTGTCACTAAAAACGGCACAGATCGTAACCACTGTCGCCTACGACCATACCACGTTGAATATACCCGATCTCGTCCGATCTCGGAAGTCAAGCAATGTTTGGCCCGGTTAGTACTTGCATGGGTGACCGGCTGGGAATACCGGGTGTAGTAGGCGGCTTTTTCATTTTTTTCGCACAAACTCGATCAATTTGATCGCTGCGCTGTATTCACGTATGAAGTATCGCGCGAAATTTGTAATTGAAGTCGGCCTAACGCATTTTCATTATATCGCAATCGTCTTAGAGAAACGGACAATGTCACATAAAACGGCAGAAACTGTCACGATCTGTCGCCTACGACCATACCACGTTGAATATACCCGATCTCGTCCGATCTCGGAAGTCAAGTAACGTTGGGCCCGGTTAGTACTTGCATGGGTGACCGGCTGGGAATACCGGGTGTAGTAGGCGGCTTTTTCATTTTTTTCGCACAAACTCGATCAATTTGATCGCTGCGCTGTATTCACGTATGAAGTATCGCGCGAAATTTGTAATTGTAGTCGGCCTAACGCATTTTCATTATATCGCAATCGTCTAAAAGAAACGGATAATGTCACATAAAACGGCAGAAACTGACACGATCTGTCGCCTACGACCATACCACGTTGAATATACCCGATCTCGGAAGTCAAGTAACGTTGGGCCCGGTTAGTACTTGCATGGGTGACCGGCTGGGAATACCGGGTGTAGGTAGGCGGCTTTTGCATTTTTTGTGCGCAAACTCGATCGTTTTGATTGCAACTGTTTTGTATGCGCACGTAGGCCTACGTACAACTATGATTGTCATCATTTGCTGGCCGCCGCTTATTTCAATTGGTAGTTATACTAGGCCTGACACATTGTCATTATATCGAAATCTCGTGCTGTTTTCACATGACGAAAAGTGCAATAAAATAACTACTCTGACAGCGAGAGCTTACTTGTGTGTTTGTCGACAAGATACAAGAACAGAGCAGGACGCCAATGATATTCGACCTCTAATTGGTCAGAAAGTGCCTCGGCGCAATAAGACTATCTACTATTCTGGCGTCTCGTCGACAGCATGGCGACGGAAATTGTCACATAAAACGGCACAGATCGTAACCACTGTCGCCTACGACCATACCACGTTGAATATACCCGATCTCGTCCGATCTCGGAAGTCGAGCAACGTTGGGCCCGGTTAGTACTTGCATGGGTGACCGGCTGGGAATACCGGGTGTAGTAGGCGGCTTTTTCATTTTTTTCGCACAAACTCGATCAATTTGATCGCTGCGCTGTATTCACGTATGAAGTATCGCGCGAAATTTGTAATTGTAGTCGGCCTAACGCATTTTCATTATATCGCAATCGTCTTAGAGAAACGGACAATGTCACATAAAACGGCAGAAACTGTCTCGATTTGTCGCCTACGACCATACCACGTTGAATATACCCGATCTCGTCCGCTCTCGGAAGTCAAGTAACGTTGGGCCCGGTTAGTACTTGAATGGGTGACCGGCTGGGAATACCGGGTGTAGTAGGCGGCTTTTTCATTTTTTTCGCACAAACTCGATCAATTTGATCGCTGCGCTGTATTCACGTATGAAGTATCGCGCGAAATTTGTAATTGTAGTCGGCCTAACGCATTTTCATTATATCGCAATCGTCTTAGAGAAACGGACAATGTCACATAAAACGGCAGAAACTGTCTCGATCTGTCGCCTACGACCATACCACGTTGAATATACCCGATCTCGTCCGATCTCGGAAGTCAAGTAACGTTGGGCCCGGTTAGTACTTGCATGGGTGACCGGCTGGGAATACCGGGTGTAGTAGGCGGCTTTTTCATTTTTTTCGCACAAACTCGATCAATTTGATCGCTGCGCTGTATTCACGTATGAAGTATCGCGCGAAATTTGTAATTGTAGTCGGCCTAACGCATTTTCATTATATCGCATCGTCTTAGAGAAACGGACAATGTCACATAAAACGGCAGAAACTGTCTCGATCTGTCGCCTACGACCATACCACGTTGAATATACCCGATCTCGTCCGATCTCGGAAGTCAAGTAACGTTGGGCACGGTTAGTACTTGCATGGGTGACCGGCTGGGAATACCGGGTGTAGTAGGCGGCTTTTTCATTTTTTTCGCACAAACTCGATCAATTTGATCGCTGCGCTGTATTCACGTATGAAGTATCGCGCGAAATTTGTAATTGTAGTCGGCCTAACGCATTTTCATTATATCGCAATCGTCTTAGAGAAACGGACAATGTCACATAAAACGGCAGAAACTGTCTCGATCTGTCGCCTACGACCATACCACGTTGAATATACCCGATCTCGTCCGATCTCGGAAGTCAAGTAACGTTGGGCCCGGTTAGTACTTGCATGGGTGACCGGCTGGGAATACCGGGTGTAGTAGGCGGCATTTTCATTTTTTTCGCACAAACTCGATCAATTTGATCGCTGCGCTGTATTCACGTATGAAGTATCGCGCGAAATTTGTAATTGTAGTCGGCCTAACGCATTTTCATTATATCGCAATCGTCCTAGAGAAACGGACAATGTCACATAAAACGGCAGAAACTGTCTCGATCTGTCGCCTACGACCATACCACGTTGAATATACCCGATCTCGTCCGATCTCGGAAGTCAAGTAACGTTGGGCCCGGTTAGTACTTGCATGGGTGACCGGCTGGGAATACCGGGTGTAGGTAGGCGGCTTTTGCATTTTTTGTGCGCAAACTCGATCGTTTTGATTGCAACTGTTTTGTATGCGCACGTAGGCCTACGTACAACTATGATTGTCATCATTTGCTGGCCGCCGCTTATTTCAATTGGTAGTTATACTAGGCCTGACACATTGTCATTATATCGAAATCTCGTGCTGTTTTCACATGACGAAAAGTGCAATAAAATAACTACTCTGACAGCGAGAGCTTACTTGTGTGTTTGTCGACAAGATACAAGAACAGAGCAGGACGCCAATGATATTCGACCTCTAATTGGTCAGAAAGTGCCTCGGCGCAATAAGACTATCTACTATTCTGGCGTCTCGTCGACAGCATGGCGACGGAAATTGTCACATAAAACGGCACAGATCGTAACCACTGTCGCCTACGACCATACCACGTTGAATATACCCGATCTCGTCCGATCTCGGAAGTCGAGCAACGTTGGGCCCGGTTAGTACTTGCATGGGTGACCGGCTGGGAATACCGGGTGTAGTAGACGGCTTTTTCATTTTTTTCGCACAAACTCGATCAATTTGATCGCTGCGCTGTATTCACGTATGAAGTATCGCGCGAAATTTGTAATTGTAGTCGGCCTAACGCATTTTCATTATATCGCAATCGTCTTAGAGAAACGGACAATGTCACATAAAACGGCAGAAACTGTCTCGATCTGTCGCCTACGACCATACCACGTTGAATATACCCGATCTCGTCCGATCTCGGAAGTCAAGTAACGTTGGGCCCGGTTAGTACTTGCATGGGTGACCGGCTGGGAATACCGGGTGTAGGTAGGCGGCTTTTGCATTTTTTGTGCGCAAACTCGATCGTTTTGATTGCAACTGTTTTGTATGCGCACGTAGGCCTACGTACAACTATGATTGTCATCATTTGCTGGCCGCCGCTTATTTCAATTGGTAGTTATACTAGGCCTGACACCGTGTCATTATATCGAAATCTCGTGCTGTTTTCACATGACGAAAAGTGCAATAAAATAACTACTCTGACAGCGAGAGCTTACTTGTGTGTTTGTCGACAAGATACAAGAACAGAGCAGGACGCCAATGATATTCGACCTCTAATTGGTCAGAAAGTGCCTCGGCGCAATAAGACTATCTACTATTCTGGCGTCTCGTCGACAGCATGGCGACGGAAATTGTCACATAAAACGGCACAGATCGTAACCACTGTCGCCTACGACCATACCACGTTGAATATACCCGATCTCGTCCGATCTCGGAAGTCGAGCAACGTTGGGCCCGGTTAGTACTTGCATGGGTGACCGGCTGGGAATACCGGGTGTAGTAGACGGCTTTTTCATTTTTTTCGCACAAACTCGATCAATTTGATCGCTGCGCTGTATTCACGTATGAAGTATCGCGCGAAATTTGTAATTGTAGTCGGCCTAACACATTTTCATGATATCGCAATCTCGTGCTGTTTTGACATGACGAAAATTCCAATAAAATAACTACTCTGACAGCGAGAGCTTACTTGTCTGTTTTTCGACCAGACACAAGAACAGAGCAGGACGCCAATGATATTCGACCTCTAGTTGGTCAGAAAGTGCCTCGGCGCAATAAGACTATCTACTATTCTGGCGTCTCGTCGACAGCATGGCGACGGAAATTGTCACATAAAACGGCACAGATCGTAACCACTGTCGCCTACGACCATACCACGTTGAATATACCCGATCTCGTCCGATCTCGGAAGTCAAGCAACGTTGGGCCCGGTTAGTACTTGCATGGGTGACCGGCTGGGAATACCGGGTGTAGTAGACGGCTTTTTCATTTTTTTCGCACAAACTCGATCAATTTGATCGCTGCGCTGTATTCACGTATGAAGTATCGCGCGAAATTTGTAATTGTAGTCGGCCTAACACATTTTCATGATATCGAAATCTCGTGCTGTTTTTACATGACGAAAATTCCAATAAAATAACTACTCTGACAGCGAGAGCTTACTTGTCTGTTTTTCGACCAGACACAAGAACAGAGCAGGACGCCAATGATATTCGACCTCTTGTTGGTCAGAAAGTGCCTCGGCGCAATAAGACTATCTATACTATTCTGGCGTCTCGTCGACAGCATGTCGACGGAAATTGTCACATAAAACGGCACAGATCGTAACCACTGTCGCCTACGACCATACCACGTTGAATATACCCGATCTCGTCCGATTTCGGAAGTCAAGCAACGTTGGGCCCGGTTAGTACTTGCATGGGTGACCGGCTGGGAATACCGGGTGTAGTAGGCGGCTTTTTCATTTTTTTCGCACAAACTCGATCAATTTGATCGCTGCGCTGTATTCACGTATGAAGTATCGCGCGAAATTTGTAATTGTAGTCGGCCTAACACATTTTCATGATATCGCAATCTCGTGCTGTTTTGACATGACGAAAATTCCAATAAAATAACTACTCTGACAGCGAGAGCTTACTTGTCTGTTTTTCGACCAGACACAAGAACAGAGCAGGACGACAATGATATTCGACTTCTAGTTGGTCAGAAAGTGCCTCGGCGCAATAAGACTATCTACTATTCTGGCGTCTCGTCGACAGCATGGCGACGGAAATTGTCACATAAAACGGCACAGATCGTAACCACTGTCGCCTACGACCATACCGCGTTGAATATACCCGATCTCGTCCGATCTCGGAAGTCAAGTAACGTTGGGCCCGGTTAGTACTTGCATGGGTGACCGGCTGGGAATACCGGGTGTAGGTAGGCGGCTTTTGCATTTTTTGTGCGCAAACTCGATCGTTTTGATTGCAACTGTTTTGTATGCGCACGTAGGCCTACGTACAACTATGATTGTCATCATTTGCTGGCCGCCGCTTATTTCAATTGGTAGTTATACTAGGCCTGACACATTGTCATTATATCGAAATCTCGTGCTGTTTTCACATGACGAAAAGTGCAATAAAATAACTACTCTGACAGCGAGAGCTTCCTTGTGTGTTTGTCGACAAGATACAAGAACAGAGCAGGACGCCAATGATATTCGACCTCTAATTGGTCAGAAAGTGCCTCGGCGCAATAAGACTATCTACTATTCTGGCGTCTCGTCGACAGCATGGCGACGGAAATTGTCACATAAAACGGCACAGATCGTAACCACTGTCGCCTACGACCATACCACGTTGAATATACCCGATCTCGTCCGATCTCGGAAGTCGAGCAACGTTGGGCCCGGTTAGTACTTGCATGGGTGACCGGCTGGGAATACCGGGTGTAGTAGGCGGCTTTTTCATTTTTTTTCGCACAAACTCGATCAATTTGATCGCTGCGCTGTATTCACGTATGAAGTATCGCGCGAAATTTGTAATTGTAGTCGGCCTAACACATTTTCATGATATCGCAATCTCGTGCTGTTTTGACATGACGAAAATTCCAATAAAATAACTACTCTGACAGCGAGAGCTTACTTGTCTGTTTTTCGACCAGACACAAGAACAGAGCAGGACGACAATGATATTCGACTTCTAGTTGGTCAGAAAGTGCCTCGGCGCAATAAGACTATCTACTATTCTGGCGTCTCGTCGACAGCATGGCGACGGAAATTGTCACATAAAACGGCACAGATCGTAACCACTGTCGCCTACGACCATACCGCGTTGAATATACCCGATCTCGTCCGATCTCGGAAGTCAAGTAACGTTGGGCCCGGTTAGTACTTGCATGGGTGACCGGCTGGGAATACCGGGTGTAGGTAGGCGGCTTTTGCATTTTTTGTGCGCAAACTCGATCGTTTTGATTGCAACTGTTTTGTATGCGCACGTAGGCCTACGTACAACTATGATTGTCATCATTTGCTGGCCGCCGCTTATTTCAATTGGTAGTTATACTAGGCCTGACACATTGTCATTATATCGAAATCTCGTGCTGTTTTCACATGACGAAAAGTGCAATAAAATAACTACTCTGACAGCGAGAGCTTCCTTGTGTGTTTGTCGACAAGATACAAGAACAGAGCAGGACGCCAATGATATTCGACCTCTAATTGGTCAGAAAGTGCCTCGGCGCAATAAGACTATCTACTATTCTGGCGTCTCGTCGACAGCATGGCGACGGAAATTGTCACATAAAACGGCACAGATCGTAACCACTGTCGCCTACGACCATACCACGTTGAATATACCCGATCTCGTCCGATCTCGGAAGTCGAGCAACGTTGGGCCCGGTTAGTACTTGCATGGGTGACCGGCTGGGAATACCGGGTGTAGTAGGCGGCTTTTTCATTTTTTTTCGCACAAACTCGATCAATTTGATCGCTGCGCTGTATTCACGTATGAAGTATCGCGCGAAATTTGTAATTGTAGTCGGCCTAACACATTTTCATGATATCGCAATCTCGTGCTGTTTTGACATGACGAAAATTCCAATAAAATAACTACTCTGACAGCGAGAGCTTACTTGTCTGTTTTTGGACCAGACACAAGAACAGAGCAGGACGCCAATGATATTCGACTTCTAGTTGGTCAGAAAGTGCCTCGGCGCAATAAGACTATCTACTATTCTGGCGTCTCGTCGACAGCATGGCGACGGAAATTGTCACATAAAACGGCACAGATCGTAACCACTGTCGCCTACGACCATACCGCGTTGAATATACCCGATCTCGTCCGATCTCGGAAGTCAAGCAACGTTGGGCCCGGTTAGTACTTGCATGGGTGACCGGCTGGGAATACCGGGTGTAGGTAGGCGGCTTTTGCATTTTTTGTGCGCAAACTCGATCGTTTTGATTGCAACTGTTTTGTATGCGCACGTAGGCCTACGTACAACTATGATTGTCATCATTTGCTGGCCGCCGCTTATTTCAATTGGTAGTTATACTAGGCCTGACACATTGTCATTATATCGAAATCTCGTGCTGTTTTCACATGACGAAAAGTGCAATAAAATAACTACTCTGACAGCGAGAGCTTACTTGTGTGTTTGTCGACAAGATACAAGAACAGAGCAGGACGCCAATGATATTCGACCTCTAATTGGTCAGAAAGTGCCTCGGCGCAATAAGACTATCTACTATTCTGGCGTCTCGTCGACAGCATGGCGACGGAAATTGTCACATAAAACGGCACAGATCGTAACCACTGTCGCCTACGACCATACCACGTTGAATATACCCGATCTCGTCCGATCTCGGTAGTCGAGCAACGTTGGGCCCGGTTAGTACTTGCATGGGTGACCGGCTGGGAATACCGGGTGTAGTAGACGGCTTTTTCATTTTTTTCGCACAAACTCGATCAATTTGATCGCTGCGCTGTATTCACGTATGAAGTATCGCGCGAAATTTGTAATTGTAGTCGGCCTAACACATTTTCATGATATCGCAATCTCGTGCTGTTTTGACATGACGAAAATTCCAATAAAATAACTACTCTGACAGCGAGAGCTTACTTGTCTGTTTTTCGACCAGACACAAGAACAGAGCAGGACGCCAATGATATTCGACCTCTAGTTGGTCAGAAAGTGCCTCGGCGCAATAAGACTATCTACTATTCTGGCGTCTCGTCGACAGCATGGCGACGGAAATTGTCACATAAAACGGCACAGATCGTAACCACTGTCGCCTACGACCATACCACGTTGAATATACCCGATCTCGTCCGATCTCGGAAGTCAAGCAACGTTGGGCCCGGTTAGTACTTGCATGGGTGACCGGCTGGGAATACCGGGTGTAGTAGACGGCTTTTTCATTTTTTTCGCACAAACTCGATCAATTTGATCGCTGCGCTGTATTCACGTATGAAGTATCGCGCGAAATTTGTAATTGTAGTCGGCCTAACACATTTTCATGATATCGAAATCTCGTGCTGTTTTTACATGACGAAAATTCCAATAAAATAACTACTCTGACAGCGAGAGCTTACTTGTCTGTTTTTCGACCAGACACAAGAACAGAGCAGGACGCCAATGATATTCGACCTCTTGTTGGTCAGAAAGTGCCTCGGCGCAATAAGACTATCTATACTATTCTGGCGTCTCGTCGACAGCATGGCGACGGAAATTGTCACATAAAACGGCACAGATCGTAACCACTGTCGCCTACGACCATACCACGTTGAATATACCCGATCTCGTCCGATCTCGGAAGTCAAGCAACGTTGGGCCCGGTTAGTACTTGCATGGGTGACCGGCTGGGAATACCGGGTGTAGTAGGCGGCTTTTTCATTTTTTTCGCACAAACTCGATCAATTTGATCGCTGCGCTGTATTCACGTATGAAGTATCGCGCGAAATTTGTAATTGTAGTCGGCCTAACACATTTTCATGATATCGCAATCTCGTGCTGTTTTGACATGACGAAAATTCCAATAAAATAACTACTCTGACAGCGAGAGCTTACTTGTCTGTTTTTCGACCAGACACAAGAACAGAGCAGGACGACAATGATATTCGACTTCTAGTTGGTCAGAAAGTGCCTCGGCGCAATAAGACTATCTACTATTCTGGCGTCTCGTCGACAGCATGGCGACGGAAATTGTCACATAAAACGGCACAGATCGTAACCACTGTCGCCTACGACCATACCGCGTTGAATATACCCGATCTCGTCCGATCTCGGAAGTCAAGCAACGTTGGGCCCGGTTAGTACTTGCATGGGTGACCGGCTGGGAATACCGGGTGTAGGTAGGCGGCTTTTGCATTTTTTGTGCGCAAACTCGATCGTTTTGATTGCAACTGTTTTGTATGCGCACGTAGGCCTACGTACAACTATGATTGTCATCATTTGCTGGCCGCCGCTTATTTCAATTGGTAGTTATACTAGGCCTGACACATTGTCATTATATCGAAATCTCGTGCTGTTTTCACATGACGAAAAGTGCAATAAAATAACTACTCTGACAGCGAGAGCATACTTGTGTGTTTGTCGACAAGATACAAGAACAGAGCAGGACGCCAATGATATTCGACCTCTAGTTGGTCAGAAAGTGCCTCGGCGCAATAAGACTATCTATACTATTCTGGCGTCTCGTCGACAGCATGGCGACGTAAATTGTCACTAAAAACGGCACAGATCGTAACCACTGTCGCCTACGACCATACCACGTTGAATATACCCGATCTCGTCCGATCTCGGAAGTCAAGCAATGTTTGGCCCGGTTAGTACTTGCATGGGTGACCGGCTGGGAATACCGGGTGTAGTAGGCGGCTTTTTCATTTTTTTCGCACAAACTCGATCAATTTGATCGCTGCGCTGTATTCACGTATGAAGTATCGCGCGAAATTTGTAATTGTAGTCGGCCTAACGCATTTTCATTATATCGCAATCGTCTTAGAGAAACGGACAATGTCACATAAAACGGCAGAAACTGTCACGATCTGTCGCCTACGACCATACCACGTTGAATATACCCGATCTCGTCCGATCTCGGAAGTCAAGTAACGTTGGGCCCGGTTAGTACTTGCATGGGTGACCGGCTGGGAATACCGGGTGTAGTAGGCGGCTTTTTCATTTTTTTCGCACAAACTCGATCAATTTGATCGCTGCGCTGTATTCACGTATGAAGTATCGCGCGAAATTTGTAATTGTAGTCGGCCTAACGCATTTTCATTATATCGCAATCGTCTAAAAGAAACGGATAATGTCACATAAAACGGCAGAAACTGACACGATCTGTCGCCTACGACCATACCACGTTGAATATACCCGATCTCGGAAGTCAAGTAACGTTGGGCCCGGTTAGTACTTGCATGGGTGACCGGCTGGGAATACCGGGTGTAGTAGGCGGCTTTTTCATTTTTTTCGCACAAACTCGATCAATTTGATCGCTGCGCTGTATTCACGTATGAAGTATCGCGCGAAATTTGTAATTGTAGTCGGCCTAACGCATTTTCATTATATCGCAATCGTCTTAGAGAAACGGACAATGTCACATAAAACGGCAGAAACTGTCTCGATTTGTCGCCTACGACCATACCACGTTGAATATACCCGATCTCGTCCGCTCTCGGAAGTCAAGTAACGTTGGGCCCGGTTAGTACTTGAATGGGTGACCGGCTGGGAATACCGGGTGTAGTAGGCGGCTTTTTCATTTTTTTCGCACAAACTCGATCAATTTGATCGCTGCGCTGTATTCACGTATGAAGTATCGCGCGAAATTTGTAATTGTAGTCGGCCTAACGCATTTTCATTATATCGCAATCGTCTTAGAGAAACGGACAATGTCACATAAAACGGCAGAAACTGTCACGATCTGTCGCCTACGACCATACCACGTTGAATATACCCGATCTCGTCCGATCTCGGAAGTCAAGTAACGTTGGGCCCGGTTAGTACTTGCATGGGTGACCGGCTGGGAATACCGGGTGTAGTAGGCGGCTTTTTCATTTTTTTCGCACAAACTCGATCAATTTGATCGCTGCGCTGTATTCACGTATGAAGTATCGCGCGAAATTTGTAATTGTAGTCGGCCTAACGCATTTTCATTATATCGCAATCGTCTAAAAGAAACGGATAATGTCACATAAAACGGCAGAAACTGACACGATCTGTCGCCTACGACCATACCACGTTGAATATACCCGATCTCGGAAGTCAAGTAACGTTGGGCCCGGTTAGTACTTGCATGGGTGACCGGCTGGGAATACCGGGTGTAGTAGGCGGCTTTTTCATTTTTTTCGCACAAACTCGATCAATTTGATCGCTGCGCTGTATTCACGTATGAAGTATCGCGCGAAATTTGTAATTGTAGTCGGCCTAACGCATTTTCATTATATCGCAATCGTCTTAGAGAAACGGACAATGTCACATAAAACGGCAGAAACTGTCTCGATTTGTCGCCTACGACCATACCACGTTGAATATACCCGATCTCGTCCGCTCTCGGAAGTCAAGTAACGTTGGGCCCGGTTAGTACTTGAATGGGTGACCGGCTGGGAATACCGGGTGTAGTAGGCGGCTTTTTCATTTTTTTCGCACAAACTCGATCAATTTGATCGCTGCGCTGTATTCACGTATGAAGTATCGCGCGAAATTTGTAATTGTAGTCGGCCTAACGCATTTTCATTATATCGCAATCGTCTTAGAGAAACGGACAATGTCACATAAAACGGCAGAAACTGTCTCGATCTGTCGCCTACGACCATACCACGTTGAATATACCCGATCTCGTCCGATCTCGGAAGTCAAGTAACGTTGGGCCCGGTTAGTACTTGCATGGGTGACCGGCTGGGAATACCGGGTGTAGTAGGCGGCTTTTTCATTTTTTTCGCACAAACTCGATCAATTTGATCGCTGCGCTGTATTCACGTATGAAGTATCGCGCGAAATTTGTAATTGTAGTCGGCCTAACGCATTTTCATTATATCGCAATCGTCTTAGAGAAACGGACAATGTCACATAAAACGGCAGAAACTGTCTCGATCTGTCGCCTACGACCATACCACGTTGAATATACCCGATCTCGTCCGATCTCGGAAGTCAAGTAACGTTGGGCCCGGTTAGTACTTGCATGGGTGACCGGCTGGGAATACCGGGTGTAGTAGGCGGCTTTTTCATTTTTTTCGCACAAACTCGATCAATTTGATCGCTGCGCTGTATTCACGTATGAAGTATCGCGCGAAATTTGTAATTGTAGTCGGCCTAACGCATTTTCATTATATCGCAATCGTCTTAGAGAAACGGACAATGTCACATAAAACGGCAGAAACTGTCTCGATCTGTCGCCTACGACCATACCACGTTGAATATACCCGATCTCGTCCGATCTCGGAAGTCAAGTAACGTTGGGCCCGGTTAGTACTTGCATGGGTGACCGGCTGGGAATACCGGGTGTAGTAGGCGGCATTTTTATTTTTTTCGCACAAACTCGATCAATTTGATCGCTGCGCTGTATTCACGTATGAAGTATCGCGCGAAATTTGTAATTGTAGTCGGCCTAACGCATTTTCATTATATCGCAATCGTCTTAGAGAAACGGACAATGTCACATAAAACGGCAGAAACTGTCTCGATCTGTCGCCTACGACCATACCACGTTGAATATACCCGATCTCGTCCGATCTCGGAAGTCAAGTAACGTTGGGCCCGGTTAGTACTTGCATGGGTGACCGGCTGGGAATACCGGGTGTAGTAGGCGGCTTTTTCATTTTTTTCGCACAAACTCGATCAATTTGATCGCTGCGCTGTATTCACGTATGAAGTATCGCGCGAAATTTGTAATTGTAGTCGGCCTAACGCATTTTCATTATATCGCAATCGTCTAAAAGAAACGGATAATGTCACATAAAACGGCAGAAACTGACACGATCTGTCGCCTACGACCATACCACGTTGAATATACCCGATCTCGGAAGTCAAGTAACGTTGGGCCCGGTTAGTACTTGCATGGGTGACCGGCTGGGAATACCGGGTGTAGTAGGCGGCTTTTTCATTTTTTTCGCACAAACTCGATCAATTTGATCGCTGCGCTGTATTCACGTATGAAGTATCGCGCGAAATTTGTAATTGTAGTCGGCCTAACGCATTTTCATTATATCGCAATCGTCTTAGAGAAACGGACAATGTCACATAAAACGGCAGAAACTGTCTCGATTTGTCGCCTACGACCATACCACGTTGAATATACCCGATCTCGTCCGCTCTCGGAAGTCAAGTAACGTTGGGCCCGGTTAGTACTTGAATGGGTGACCGGCTGGGAATACCGGGTGTAGTAGGCGGCTTTTTCATTTTTTTCGCACAAACTCGATCAATTTGATCGCTGCGCTGTATTCACGTATGAAGTATCGCGCGAAATTTGTAATTGTAGTCGGCCTAACGCATTTTCATTATATCGCAATCGTCTTAGAGAAACGGACAATGTCACATAAAACGGCAGAAACTGTCTCGATCTGTCGCCTACGACCATACCACGTTGAATATACCCGATCTCGTCCGATCTCGGAAGTCAAGTAACGTTGGGCCCGGTTAGTACTTGCATGGGTGACCGGCTGGGAATACCGGGTGTAGTAGGCGGCTTTTTCATTTTTTTCGCACAAACCCGATCAATTTGATCGCTGCGCTGTATTCACGTATGAAGTATCGCGCGAAATTTGTAATTGTAGTCGGCCTAACGCATTTTCATTATATCGCAATCGTCTTAGAGAAACGGACAATGTCACATAAAACGGCAGAAACTGTCTCGATCTGTCGCCTGCGACCATACCACGTTGAATATACCCGATCTCGTCCGATCTCGGAAGTCAAGTAACGTTGGGCCCGGTTAGTACTTGCATGGGTGACCGGCTGGGAATACCGGGTGTAGTAGGCGGCTTTTTCATTTTTTTCGCACAAACTCGATCAATTTGATCGCTGCGCTGTATTCACGTATGAAGTATCGCGCGAAATTTGTAATTGTAGTCGGCCTAACGCATTTTCATTATATCGCAATCGTCTTAGAGAAACGGACAATGTCACATAAAACGGCAGAAACTGTCTCGATCTGTCGCCTACGACCATACCACGTTGAATATACCCGATCTCGTCCGATCTCGGAAGTCAAGTAACGTTGGGCCCGGTTAGTACTTGCATGGGTGACCGGCTGGGAATACCGGGTGTAGTAGGCGGCTTTTTCATTTTTTCGCACAAACTCGATCAATTTGATCGCTGCGCTGTATTCACGTATGAAGTATCGCGCGAAATTTGTAATTGTAGTCGGCCTAACGCATTTTCATTATATCGCAATCGTCTTAGAGAAACGGACAATGTCACATAAAACGGCAGAAACTGTCTCGATCTGTCGCCTACGACCATACCACGTTGAATATACCCGATCTCGTCCGATCTCGGAAGTCAAGTAACGTTGGGCCCGGTTAGTACTTGCATGGGTGACCGGCTGGGAATACCGGGTGTAGTAGGCGGCATTTTTATTTTTTTCGCACAAACTCGATCTATTTGATCGCTGCGCTGTATTCACGTATGAAGTATCGCGCGAAATTTGTAATTGTAGTCGGCCTAACGCATTTTCATTATATCGCAATCGTCTTAGAGAAACGGACAATGTCACATAAAACGGCAGAAACTGTCTCGATTTGTCGCCTACGACCATACCACGTTGAATATACCCGATCTCGTCCGCTCTCGGAAGTCAAGTAACGTTGGGCCCGGTTAGTACTTGAATGGGTGACCGGCTGGGAATACCGGGTGTAGTAGGCGGCTTTTTCATTTTTTTCGCACAAACTCGATCAATTTGATCGCTGCGCTGTATTCACGTATGAAGTATCGCGCGAAATTTGTAATTGTAGTCGGCCTAACGCATTTTCATTATATCGCAATCGTCTTAGAGAAACGGACAATGTCACATAAAACGGCAGAAACTGTCACGATCTGTCGCCTACGACCATACCACGTTGAATATACCCGATCTCGTCCGATCTCGGAAGTCAAGTAACGTTGGGCCCGGTTAGTACTTGCATGGGTGACCGGCTGGGAATACCGGGTGTAGTAGGCGGCTTTTTCATTTTTTTCGCACAAACTCGATCAATTTGATCGCTGCGCTGTATTCACGTATGAAGTATCGCGCGAAATTTGTAATTGTAGTCGGCCTAACGCATTTTCATTATATCGCAATCGTCTAAAAGAAACGGATAATGTCACATAAAACGGCAGAAACTGACACGATCTGTCGCCTACGACCATACCACGTTGAATATACCCGATCTCGGAAGTCAAGTAACGTTGGGCCCGGTTAGTACTTGCATGGGTGACCGGCTGGGAATACCGGGTGTAGTAGGCGGCTTTTTCATTTTTTTCGCACAAACTCGATCAATTTGATCGCTGCGCTGTATTCACGTATGAAGTATCGCGCGAAATTTGTAATTGTAGTCGGCCTAACGCATTTTCATTATATCGCAATCGTCTTAGAGAAACGGACAATGTCACATAAAACGGCAGAAACTGTCTCGATTTGTCGCCTACGACCATACCACGTTGAATATACCCGATCTCGTCCGCTCTCGGAAGTCAAGTAACGTTGGGCCCGGTTAGTACTTGAATGGGTGACCGGCTGGGAATACCGGGTGTAGTAGGCGGCTTTTTCATTTTTTTCGCACAAACTCGATCAATTTGATCGCTGCGCTGTATTCACGTATGAAGTATCGCGCGAAATTTGTAATTGTAGTCGGCCTAACGCATTTTCATTATATCGCAATCGTCTTAGAGAAACGGACAATGTCACATAAAACGGCAGAAACTGTCTCGATCTGTCGCCTACGACCATACCACGTTGAATATACCCGATCTCGTCCGATCTCGGAAGTCAAGTAACGTTGGGCCCGGTTAGTACTTGCATGGGTGACCGGCTGGGAATACCGGGTGTAGTAGGCGGCTTTTTCATTTTTTTCGCACAAACTCGATCAATTTGATCGCTGCGCTGTATTCACGTATGAAGTATCGCGCGAAATTTGTAATTGTAGTCGGCCTAACGCATTTTCATTATATCGCAATCGTCTTAGAGAAACGGACAATGTCACATAAAACGGCAGAAACTGTCTCGATCTGTCGCCTACGACCATACCACGTTGAATATACCCGATCTCGTCCGATTTCGGAAGTCAAGTAACGTTGGGCCCGGTTAGTACTTGCATGGGTGACCGGCTGGGAATACCGGGTGTAGTAGGCGGCTTTTTCATTTTTTTCGCACAAACTCGATCAATTTGATCGCTGCGCTGTATTCACGTATGAAGTATCGCGCGAAATTTGTAATTGTAGTCGGCCTAACGCATTTTCATTATATCGCAATCGTCTTAGAGAAACGGACAATGTCACATAAAACGGCAGAAACTGTCTCGATCTGTCGCCTACGACCATACCACGTTGAATATACCCGATCTCGTCCGATCTCGGAAGTCAAGTAACGTTGGGCCCGGTTAGTACTTGCATGGGTGACCGGCTGGGAATACCGGGTGTAGTAGGCGGCTTTTTCATTTTTTTCGCACAAACTCGATCAATTTGATCGCTGCGCTGTATTCACGTATGAAGTATCGCGCGAAATTTGTAATTGTAGTCGGCCTAACGCATTTTCATTATATCGCAATCGTCTTAGAGAAACGGACAATGTCACATAAAACGGCAGAAACTGTCTCGATCTGTCGCCTACGACCATACCACGTTGAATATACCCGATCTCGTCCGATCTCGGAAGTCAAGTAACGTTGGGCCCGGTTAGTACTTGCATGGGTGACCGGCTGGGAATACCGGGTGTAGTAGGCGGCATTTTTATTTTTTTCGCACAAACTCGATCAATTTGATCGCTGCGCTGTATTCACGTATGAAGTATCGCGCGAAATTTGTAATTGTAGTCGGCCTAACGCATTTTCATTATATCGCAATCGTCTTAGAGAAACGGACAATGTCACATAAAACGGCAGAAACTGTCTCGATCTGTCGCCTACGACCATACCACGTTGAATATACCCGATCTCGTCCGATCTCGGAAGTCAAGTAACGTTGGGCCCGGTTAGTACTTGCATGGGTGACCGGCTGGGAATACCGGGTGTAGTAGGCGGCTTTTTCATTTTTTTCGCACAAACTCGATCAATTTGATCGCTGCGCTGTATTCACGTATGAAGTATCGCGCGAAATTTGTAATTGTAGTCGGCCTAACGCATTTTCATTATATCGCAATCGTCTAAAAGAAACGGATAATGTCACATAAAACGGCAGAAACTGACACGATCTGTCGCCTACGACCATACCACGTTGAATATACCCGATCTCGGAAGTCAAGTAACGTTGGGCCCGGTTAGTACTTGCATGGGTGACCGGCTGGGAATACCGGGTGTAGTAGGCGGCTTTTTCATTTTTTTCGCACAAACTCGATCAATTTGATCGCTGCGCTGTATTCACGTATGAAGTATCGCGCGAAATTTGTAATTGTAGTCGGCCTAACGCATTTTCATTATATCGCAATCGTCTTAGAGAAACGGACAATGTCACATAAAACGGCAGAAACTGTCTCGATTTGTCGCCTACGACCATACCACGTTGAATATACCCGATCTCGTCCGCTCTCGGAAGTCAAGTAACGTTGGGCCCGGTTAGTACTTGAATGGGTGACCGGCTGGGAATACCGGGTGTAGTAGGCGGCTTTTTCATTTTTTTCGCACAAACTCGATCAATTTGATCGCTGCGCTGTATTCACGTATGAAGTATCGCGCGAAATTTGTAATTGTAGTCGGCCTAACGCATTTTCATTATATCGCAATCGTCTTAGAGAAACGGACAATGTCACATAAAACGGCAGAAACTGTCTCGATCTGTCGCCTACGACCATACCACGTTGAATATACCCGATCTCGTCCGATCTCGGAAGTCAAGTAACGTTGGGCCCGGTTAGTACTTGCATGGGTGACCGGCTGGGAATACCGGGTGTAGTAGGCGGCTTTTTCATTTTTTTCGCACAAACCCGATCAATTTGATCGCTGCGCTGTATTCACGTATGAAGTATCGCGCGAAATTTGTAATTGTAGTCGGCCTAACGCATTTTCATTATATCGCAATCGTCTTAGAGAAACGGACAATGTCACATAAAACGGCAGAAACTGTCTCGATCTGTCGCCTACGACCATACCACGTTGAATATACCCGATCTCGTCCGATCTCGGAAGTCAAGTAACGTTGGGCCCGGTTAGTACTTGCATGGGTGACCGGCTGGGAATACCGGGTGTAGTAGGCGGCTTTTTCATTTTTTTCGCACAAACTCGATCAATTTGATCGCTGCGCTGTATTCACGTATGAAGTATCGCGCGAAATTTGTAATTGTAGTCGGCCTAACGCATTTTCATTATATCGCAATCGTCTTAGAGAAACGGACAATGTCACATAAAACGGCAGAAACTGTCTCGATCTGTCGCCTACGACCATACCACGTTGAATATACCCGATCTCGTCCGATCTCGGAAGTCAAGTAACGTTGGGCCCGGTTAGTACTTGCATGGGTGACCGGCTGGGAATACCGGGTGTAGTAGGCGGCTTTTTCATTTTTTCGCACAAACTCGATCAATTTGATCGCTGCGCTGTATTCACGTATGAAGTATCGCGCGAAATTTGTAATTGTAGTCGGCCTAACGCATTTTCATTATATCGCAATCGTCTTAGAGAAACGGACAATGTCACATAAAACGGCAGAAACTGTCTCGATCTGTCGCCTACGACCATACCACGTTGAATATACCCGATCTCGTCCGATCTCGGAAGTCAAGTAACGTTGGGCCCGGTTAGTACTTGCATGGGTGACCGGCTGGGAATACCGGGTGTAGTAGGCGGCATTTTTATTTTTTTCGCACAAACTCGATCTATTTGATCGCTGCGCTGTATTCACGTATGAAGTATCGCGCGAAATTTGTAATTGTAGTCGGCCTAACGCATTTTCATTATATCGCAATCGTCTTAGAGAAACGGACAATGTCACATAAAACGGCAGAAACTGTCTCGATTTGTCGCCTACGACCATACCACGTTGAATATACCCGATCTCGTCCGCTCTCGGAAGTCAAGTAACGTTGGGCCCGGTTAGTACTTGAATGGGTGACCGGCTGGGAATACCGGGTGTAGTAGGCGGCTTTTTCATTTTTTTCGCACAAACTCGATCAATTTGATCGCTGCGCTGTATTCACGTATGAAGTATCGCGCGAAATTTGTAATTGTAGTCGGCCTAACGCATTTTCATTATATCGCAATCGTCTTAGAGAAACGGACAATGTCACATAAAACGGCAGAAACTGTCACGATCTGTCGCCTACGACCATACCACGTTGAATATACCCGATCTCGTCCGATCTCGGAAGTCAAGTAACGTTGGGCCCGGTTAGTACTTGCATGGGTGACCGGCTGGGAATACCGGGTGTAGTAGGCGGCTTTTTCATTTTTTTCGCACAAACTCGATCAATTTGATCGCTGCGCTGTATTCACGTATGAAGTATCGCGCGAAATTTGTAATTGTAGTCGGCCTAACGCATTTTCATTATATCGCAATCGTCTAAAAGAAACGGATAATGTCACATAAAACGGCAGAAACTGACACGATCTGTCGCCTACGACCATACCACGTTGAATATACCCGATCTCGGAAGTCAAGTAACGTTGGGCCCGGTTAGTACTTGCATGGGTGACCGGCTGGGAATACCGGGTGTAGTAGGCGGCTTTTTCATTTTTTTCGCACAAACTCGATCAATTTGATCGCTGCGCTGTATTCACGTATGAAGTATCGCGCGAAATTTGTAATTGTAGTCGGCCTAACGCATTTTCATTATATCGCAATCGTCTTAGAGAAACGGACAATGTCACATAAAACGGCAGAAACTGTCTCGATTTGTCGCCTACGACCATACCACGTTGAATATACCCGATCTCGTCCGCTCTCGGAAGTCAAGTAACGTTGGGCCCGGTTAGTACTTGAATGGGTGACCGGCTGGGAATACCGGGTGTAGTAGGCGGCTTTTTCATTTTTTTCGCACAAACTCGATCAATTTGATCGCTGCGCTGTATTCACGTATGAAGTATCGCGCGAAATTTGTAATTGTAGTCGGCCTAACGCATTTTCATTATATCGCAATCGTCTTAGAGAAACGGACAATGTCACATAAAACGGCAGAAACTGTCTCGATCTGTCGCCTACGACCATACCACGTTGAATATACCCGATCTCGTCCGATCTCGGAAGTCAAGTAACGTTGGGCCCGGTTAGTACTTGCATGGGTGACCGGCTGGGAATACCGGGTGTAGTAGGCGGCTTTTTCATTTTTTTCGCACAAACTCGATCAATTTGATCGCTGCGCTGTATTCACGTATGAAGTATCGCGCGAAATTTGTAATTGTAGTCGGCCTAACGCATTTTCATTATATCGCAATCGTCTTAGAGAAACGGACAATGTCACATAAAACGGCAGAAACTGTCTCGATCTGTCGCCTACGACCATACCACGTTGAATATACCCGATCTCGTCCGATTTCGGAAGTCAAGTAACGTTGGGCCCGGTTAGTACTTGCATGGGTGACCGGCTGGGAATACCGGGTGTAGTAGGCGGCTTTTTCATTTTTTTCGCACAAACTCGATCAATTTGATCGCTGCGCTGTATTCACGTATGAAGTATCGCGCGAAATTTGTAATTGTAGTCGGCCTAACGCATTTTCATTATATCGCAATCGTCTTAGAGAAACGGACAATGTCACATAAAACGGCAGAAACTGTCTCGATCTGTCGCCTACGACCATACCACGTTGAATATACCCGATCTCGTCCGATCTCGGAAGTCAAGTAACGTTGGGCCCGGTTAGTACTTGCATGGGTGACCGGCTGGGAATACCGGGTGTAGTAGGCGGCTTTTTCATTTTTTTCGCACAAACTCGATCAATTTGATCGCTGCGCTGTATTCACGTATGAAGTATCGCGCGAAATTTGTAATTGTAGTCGGCCTAACGCATTTTCATTATATCGCAATCGTCTAAAAGAAACGGATAATGTCACATAAAACGGCAGAAACTGACACGATCTGTCGCCTACGACCATACCACGTTGAATATACCCGATCTCGGAAGTCAAGTAACGTTGGGCCCGGTTAGTACTTGCATGGGTGACCGGCTGGGAATACCGGGTGTAGTAGGCGGCATTTTTATTTTTTTCGCACAAACTCGATCAATTTGATCGCTGCGCTGTATTCACGTATGAAGTATCGCGCGAAATTTGTAATTGTAGTCGGCCTAACGCATTTTCATTATATCGCAATCGTCTTAGAGAAACGGACAATGTCACATAAAACGGCAGAAACTGTCTCGATCTGTCGCCTACGACCATACCACGTTGAATATACCCGATCTCGTCCGATCTCGGAAGTCAAGTAACGTTGGGCCCGGTTAGTACTTGCATGGGTGACCGGCTGGGAATACCGGGTGTAGGTAGGCGGCTTTTGCATTTTTTGTGCGCAAACTCGATCGTTTTGATTGCAACTGTTTTGTATGCGCACGTAGGCCTACGTACAACTATGATTGTCATCATTTGCTGGCCGCCGCTTATTTCAATTGGTAGTTATACTAGGCCTGACACATTGTCATTATATCGAAATCTCGTGCTGTTTTCACATGACGAAAAGTGCAATAAAATAACTACTCTGACAGCGAGAGCTTACTTGTGTGTTTGTCGACAAGATACAAGAACAGAGCAGGACGCCAATGATATTCGACCTCTAATTGGTCAGAAAGTGCCTCGGCGCAATAAGACTATCTACTATTCTGGCGTCTCGTCGACAGCATGGCGACGGAAATTGTCACATAAAACGGCACAGATCGTAACCACTGTCGCCTACGACCATACCACGTTGAATATACCCGATCTCGTCCGATCTCGGAAGTCGAGCAACGTTGGGCCCGGTTAGTACTTGCATGGGTGACCGGCTGGGAATACCGGGTGTAGTAGACGGCTTTTTCATTTTTTTCGCACAAACTCGATCAATTTGATCGCTGCGCTGTATTCACGTATGAAGTATCGCGCGAAATTTGTAATTGTAGTCGGCCTAACACATTTTCATGATATCGCAATCTCGTGCTGTTTTGACATGACGAAAATTCCAATAAAATAACTACTCTGACAGCGAGAGCTTACTTGTCTGTTTTTCGACCAGACACAAGAACAGAGCAGGACGCCAATGATATTCGACCTCTAGTTGGTCAGAAAGTGCCTCGGCGCAATAAGACTATCTACTATTCTGGCGTCTCGTCGACAGCATGGCGACGGAAATTGTCACATAAAACGGCACAGATCGTAACCACTGTCGCCTACGACCATACCACGTTGAATATACCCGATCTCGTCCGATCTCGGAAGTCAAGCAACGTTGGGCCCGGTTAGTACTTGCATGGGTGACCGGCTGGGAATACCGGGTGTAGTAGACGGCTTTTTCATTTTTTTCGCACAAACTCGATCAATTTGATCGCTGCGCTGTATTCACGTATGAAGTATCGCGCGAAATTTGTAATTGTAGTCGGCCTAACACATTTTCATGATATCGAAATCTCGTGCTGTTTTTACATGACGAAAATTCCAATAAAATAACTACTCTGACAGCGAGAGCTTACTTGTCTGTTTTTTGACCAGACACAAGAACAGAGCAGGACGCCAATGATATTCGACCTCTTGTTGGTCAGAAAGTGCCTCGGCGCAATAAGACTATCTATACTATTCTGGCGTCTCGTCGACAGCATGGCGACGGAAATTGTCACATAAAACGGCACAGATCGTAACCACTGTCGCCTACGACCATACCACGTTGAATATACCCCAGCAAACACTCGATGTCCAGTTGACTTCCGGTGGAATTGCCGGCAGGACGTCCGGTAACTTACGGCCGTCACCTCCCTGGAGTGAGTTTGTCGACAACTAGGGACGTCCTGTCTGCTCTCTGAGTACGTCCGCAATGACGTGTTGTGGACATGAAGCGACTCATCATGGACGCGGCTGACCTATCCTGGACGTCACGTGGTTCCCTATGGACGCGTCTGACGTACTGTGGACGTGACGCCACCCCCTGTGGACGTCATGCCACTCCCTATGAACGCGCCTGACGTACTGTGGACTTGACGCCACTCCCTATGGACACCAGTCCACGTACTGCGGACGTCTTATTCGCCCCTGTTCAAGTCCTCAGGACTCCCTGTGGAAAACTTAATGATCTCTATGATTAGCTCCTCCACTTTGATACCTGCTCTGCTCCCACTACATGGAATCCAACATCATATAAGCTCACAAACTGTTTATATTGGGTTACTGGAAAACGACAATTGCAAATTTCAAGTAAAACATTAATTAAAGAACTCTTATTATTTAATACAACAAAGTTAAGGATTAAGTGAAAATTCGATCACAAAATTATAAATATATGAAATAAATGTGTCACATGAATTTTGGAAATATCAGCTAGTTTTAACTAACTAACATGACAAACATTCCAATTGAGGTGCATACGAGAAATTTGAAAGAAACGTGTCAAAGGAATTTGACAAAGGACAACCGCTAAGACAATTAAAAACAGACATAAGCAATCATAAGTAGGAACTACCATTGCAAGACGTAAAACGATGCATCGGCTGTACCGCATCATGTTAAGAGTCGCGAGCGCGTATTCGTCTTTGACAATAAACTTTGGTTGCAACAACAGGTTTCTTCTCAGTCCTTGTTTTGCCTGAAGCACATAAAAACAATGTCAGCAAATTGTATGTAGATACACTCTTCATAGCACATGAAATATGTATCAGAACTTCACTATATATTTCCACTTGCATTAATTGTAATATGTCTTGTAAATCGCTACTTCTATTTGTACTTGAGTGAAAATTTACGACGATACTATAACTACTGCGTCTATTTGAGTGTGGAGAGCTTCTGAACTAGCGATACAGAGTATGCGTCAGCCAATCAAATCAACTTGTGGAAACACCCAGGGCTGTAATTGCAATGAGTCGAGTTGCGATTTCTGGTGACTCGAGTCTTTTTCTCAAAATTCGGAAATGACTCGACTCGAGTCAATCTATGTAATGACTCGGACAAGTCATATGAATCGAGACTCGGACGGCTAAGACCGATAACACACTAGTGTAACCACACTATTGGTATTTCGTCTAATAGTAGCAGTACTTGAAAATGCGACCAGAAACTGTTAAAGGTGAGAAAAACCAGTAGCCTATATTATATATTATAAATGCGAACCGTTGATATCACCGAACAGAGTTATAAAAACTGGATTAAACAAGAATTTAGCTGGAAACTGAGCAGTCAACGCAATGGTTGAACTTGAGTCATAACACCATGACTCGGGCTCGACCCTATACTCGCTGACTTGGACTTGACTCGGTGGTGAATTGGAAATGACTCGACTTGACTCGAGTCAAAACTATATAAGTGAGATTGACTTGTGACTTGGCTACAACCCTGGAAACATCTAAAGTACATACTTGAGTACTTTTCAGAAATTATACTTTCACATCAATTAGTTTGGACAAGGCTTGTAAATCACTGCTTGTACCAGAGTGGAAATACATTGCGTTACTACTACGTCTACTCCATTGATGACACAACAAATACTTCTACTTGAGTGCTGAAAACAACTACGTTTTTGACTATCTCTGTTCAGAAGCATGCACCTACGACTCAGGGTTGTAACCAAGTCACAAGTCAATCTCAATTTTATAGTTTTGACCCGAGTCAATTTGAGTCATTTTCAATTCACCACCGAGTCCAAGTCATTGTGTTGACGCTCAGTTTCCAGTTAAAGCCTTGTTAACCCACTTGTTATAACTGTGTTTGGTGATATCGAATGGTTCTCAATTCTCATTCAAAATATAGCCTACTAATTTTCCTCACTTTTAGCAGTTTCTGGTCGCATTTTCGAATACAAGTACCAATAGATGAATTCCTAATAGTGTGGTCACTTTACTATACTTTGAAATTGCAATGAAATGTTGGTCTCGAGTCATATGACTTGGTTCGAGTCATGCGCAATGACTCGAGTCCGAGTCGAGTCAATATACAGATTGACTCGAGTAGAGTCAAATCATTTCCGAATTTTGCGAAAATGACTCGAGTCAAGTCAAGTCATCAGAAAATCGGGACACGAGTCGAGTCATGACTCGATTCATTACAACCCTGCTACGACTACATACAATAAGCCTCGACATTTCGACTGTGTCCACTTTTTGAAACTACTCACCCCAGTAGCCTACTTGTTAATGTTCAATTGTTCATGGTCGAAAATGTTTGATCGTAAATATACATGTAAAACGAACAGAACAAGTTATTTCTCAGGTTGGAAAACTTGGATCCATTATTTGACGCATAAAATTTGTCTATACGTTTAGATTGAGATTTCACTTTGACAGTAGAAACTCTCTGCGGGCCGTATGTTGCCCGTCCCTGCGCTAGATGCTGGACGTGATATATATTCATTAAATATATGTTTCTTCATTTTGGTGTCATAAATGTTGCGATCACACCATAAGTATCGTCGGAAGCGTTGTGCGTTAATATTCCATTAGCCTCCATCTATCTTTGTGGAAATGATTTTCGGCACTCCTCGTTTATGTCATAACGAAGACGCGGATTTACAAGACACGGCCACCGGGCCACGTACTTCAAGAAATACAGCAACAAAATTAGCTTTGGAATAATAAAAATCTACCAACTTCCACATAAATAGTATGATGTTATTTTCAAGAAAAATTATTATTTCGCTGTTTATCATAAGCCTACAGTTCATATTTGCACAAGATGGTTGAAGGTTGCACCATGATAGATCTAAAATTGAACTAAAACTTGAGGGGGTCCGCCAGAGCCCGTGACGGTCAAAAGGGGTCCGCGAAGCCAAAAAGGTTGAGAACCACTGCATTAGGGGTTAGTATAGGTGACAAGATAGCGTGGTTGTTCAACTGTGTGGCCTATTTTATCTCGATATTGAATTCATGCGGCCAGCGGCTTCGGAATTTGAAAGTGGCGCGCGACCCGTTTTGAGTTGACGACCCCTGGCATAAGCGGTGTCTTACAAAAGGCCAGGAGTGTGCCGTGCTATAAGTCGACGGTTACGGAATCAAAAATAGGAAATATCGGCGTGGTGTAAATGATCATTGTAGTCGACAAAAACCGTGATTACCACAAATGACATTAGGATTGTGTACATCGTAAGTGCCGATAATGCATGTCTTCTCGCTTCGACGAACTACGCGTAAGCTCCACTGTCGCCTTGTGAACCACTAATTATACTGGAGTAGATGTTAACAGCGTTGCTACTACTTCTACTCAAGTGCAAACAATGATTACTTTGATCACCCTACCAACTATTGAGTATGCAGCGGTCTGTGGACATACGGGCATGCGACACATGAGCATGCGAGTTAAATTACGGGTTAGGGTTGAATTTAAGCTTGGGTTCGGGTAGGGCTTGGGGTCGGGATATATAGCGATTAATTTCAGTGTTATGTTTCGGGTTAGGGTTAGTTTTGGGGTTATGAAGTCACATACTGAAGTGACGCATGCTAAACTGTTCCATGCTCAAATTGCTCATGCTCAACAGTCGTTTTCCATTGTGTCGCATGCTCATATGTCGGGCAATCGTATGCAACACATCGACCAAATCTACTTTTTAAAAGTAATTAATAGAGCATATTTCAGAACTTCATTTTCGACTTCCATTTCAAATAGATTTGACACACCTTGTAGCTTGTTACATCTACGTGTGTATAAATTCATGACATTACTTCAACTTCAGTACAAAAGATGATTACTTTGACCACCTCTGGTTTCTATATAGTCTGTTCAACGTTTTTTAGCTTCGATTGCTTTCTGAGTTTTTCCCGAGCATGGCGCAGCACCGATTTTGTAGAGTAAAAGCAACGCTTGTTCTAGGTCACAGTAGTTCTTCCAAACGATCTCGGCCCCAGTCTAGAAGGCATTCTTCGTACAGCCTGCTTGACGTTGTTGCCATCAATTGAAGACATTGTCGATCTAGAAAATTTAAATGATTAGAATAGGTTTAGTGAAGGCATTTGTCAAGAACTGAAGCCAGGTATCCACAACATCCTGTTGAAAAAACAAAAACAATGGTGTACAAGTACTAGCTTGGCACATGAGTACTCGAATCTAAATCGAGTATTAATTCGATTACCAGTAAACTCAGCCCATTGAACCCAGCCTACGGTAAACTCGGCCTAAACCTAAGCCTCTCCAACCCTAATCTTGGGATGCACCTAATTCACGATGTGCGATCTGATCCTTGACGTTCTGCACTCTTCGTCAACATTATACAGCTCCGTACGTTCAATATAACATTTTATACATCCGACATACGATACCGCCCTCAGTGGGAATAACATTCATGCGACATATCCGCCACCACCAATTCGCCATTGCCTTCAATTATTAATACGATTCACGACATTTATAATAATTTGTATTGACAAAGTCACCATGGGCCCAGTTCACCGAAGGCCGAGTTCAATAGGCCGAATTCGTCATGGGCCGAGTTCACTGGTCACCACTAATTCTATTGATTCGAGCCAACTAGATGACTTTTTCAAGTAGGCCTTCTGAAATTATACGCTCTTTGCCACCAAGAGTACAGTTATCAATAAAATTACATCTTTGATACCATTTTCCAATGTGGAAGTAGCATACAAAATACGTAGTACAAAGCTATTCACTTTAGTGGAAATGACATATCTGTGAAGTCATGATTAACCCACAGCATAGTCACAAAGTGCAATGAAATATGTATCGGTCGAAAATATACCAAATTATCTGTAATTTAGTGTGATGTAAAACTAGCATTGCATCATTGTATGTTCTTAGTAGAAACATAAAAGATACGTTTTCAACTTTCCATAATACTCATACTGTTATGACTGTTATCAGTATAACATCATAATGAGTGATTATCGAATACTTGACACTTAACACCAGATTCAGAATCAATCACTCTTCACTCAGGTGCTCGATTTTGCCAAGCCCTACTAATCAGAACAGAAGTGATGCAGCCAACCTGAGATATTTATGGAAATCATGTATACCAGATTAGCGTCACTGTGAATTATGGCACACTTGGATTCAACGAAACATCAGGTCGTAGAGTTACAATATCAAAATATCATGCAGCAATTCTGAGCACCACTGGCGAAATCCTGATCGGGAACCACCGTCACAGAGTCTATTTGCGCATTATTTATGACACTTTTTTCAGGCTAATAAATCGCTGATTAATGAACATGAACAATCATAAATCATCACTCCAACTTACATGATTCATCTTCTTAATCCATGGACAATGCACGACTGGGATGCGTTGCTCCGAAGTTGTAAAGTACTATATAACATTGCCTGTTCCATATTTAGACTCCTGCTAAAAATGAAGCGATGTTGTATACGCAGACCCATATATGCCCCTGCCTCATCCGCATTAAGAGTCCATTGATAATAAGGGTCAATAGTGTGCTTTCTTATTCATGACAACATGACTATCAGCAATCAGTCTTCCCTAGGGCCCATCTACTTTGTGAATGTCGCTGTAATGTAGGCAATGTTATTGCCGTGCAATATATTTTGTGAATGTCGGCATAATGTCTCCGAGCAATAGCCTATACTTATTGGAAGGTAATGGGCGAAATATCAAGATCAATGTCAACTCAAGGTCCGAGAAGAAGTGAAAATTCAAATGGAATAAGTATCTACTTTCACCAATTTTAAACTTTCATAATACATGACAAGGAACGCGCAAGATATCCAATGAGCTATAAATGCGACTATAATTTTTGCGACTACTATTTCTTACCAGGGATTTCAAGATATCGTATAGATAAGCTATATGTAAATTATAAGTTATCGTTATATTGCAAGTTATAAGTAAGCATTTTAAGTATGTTGCACGGCGACATTGCCGACATTGCGACAACCCGTCTGCCCCATGAACATGTTAAAATCCATGTAGTATATAATTGGTTTAGCATTAGGGTATCATTAAATTAGGCCGAGGTTAAAGTTGGGTTAACTATAATGATTGTTCCTAGAATACCCTAACATTAAACTAATAATAAAGCCATACATTTTGACATGTTCACCGAAAACCTCGACTAGTTTCAATGGTTATAATGTTGTTGTGGACACAACACAAAATTACAACGAATACGATAATAAATATGCCAGTCAATAGGATGCAAATATTCATTACCATAGGTGCAACAATAGTTTTCAGCCACAAATTCAGCAATCTCACATTCAGTAAAGGAACATCCTATAATACACTTTCAAATTATGTAGCTATATAAACCAAGGCTATAATACATTCATCGATGCTGCATCTGGTTTGCTGCATGGATCTTGCAGTCTTTGGAAATTCTTTTCAAAGTTTTAATAGTATATACCGTACACATCAAACAGAAGTTGGATATTACAACAACATGAAACCCACTGTGCTGCAAATCGAACTTCAATGATTGCACATAATTAAATATTATCATGATCATGCTCATCGCTATATAGTATTTCAAGTACTGCATAGGTTTACGATTAGCGGCGGGTCGATTAGTTTCGTTCGTACATCATAAACCGCGGCGCAGACGTGCCACTAGAATCATAGTAAATTCATGACGGTTATCGCAGTTAATGATGACCGAGGCTGTTGCTGTTCAATAAATATAGCACTCAAATACCAAGCTTCCCCGCTCTCTGCCTTTCTAGTACTCATGACAGCGACAATATCAATAATAATCAATAGCACGCACAATCCATCCACGCCGTTAAATATCCTATTCTAAACTAAACCATTCCTGTGATGAACCCGTCACTCCGCCATTACTACAAAACCTGTTCTTTCAAATTCAAACTGAATCACGCGCGCGCATGCTCGCCAGACAGAAGAACGCAGTCTTTATTGGTTTTATGGTTGAATGAATTTCAAGCAACAGGCGTGCTCGGCTCGACACTCGAGACTCGACAGGTATCGGAATGCCTCATATCACTGAGCTATATGCATTATCGCTGGCCTCTTGCGCAGTACGGCCTCAATTATCGATAATAGCCGGGCAGACTGAGTAGTTCCGTGATTGGAATAGTCATCACCATACCATTATAACGGATGTCAAGTTTTCATTTCGGAAGATTTCACATGCATTGGGTATACGGTATATTTGAAATAACATATATTTTGCCTTGATGTGGACATTTCGATCCAGTAATGTCACAATAAAATAGCTGTATGTCTCTATATCGTACATTATATCTCTAACAATGTACAACCGCGATCATCGACAGCCGGGCTTCTGAAGTTACGCGCGATAGAAAATCATCGCCATATCATCAATCAACATTCTCGTATTCACTCCGATAGATTACAAATGGTGAAATGTATCATGACATTCATGAGTGTATTCAGAAAACTATTTTGCATTGATTGCACAATGCACACTTGAATTCATAGAAAGTAGGGACATCCTGACGAACTCCTGTGTAGGTGGCATCCAGGCATCACACCATTATGACATCCACTGGAATGGTCAATGGTGACTGGCACAGGAGCATTCTAAAATTCACTTCCTCTGGTAGTCACCTGGAGTTACATAAATTGACGTCCAATGTTGGGCATACTGAGCAAGTCCTCCGTAACTGATGGTGGGAGGTGGGACGAGTGGGAACAATTGTGGACATACCAGTAACTCCACGGGATATCGGGTGTTTGCTGGGACCCGATCTCGTCCGATCTCGGAAGTCAAGCAACGTTGGGCCCGGTTAGTACTTGCATGGGTGACCGGCTGGGAATACCGGGTGTAGGTAGGCGGCTTTTGCATTTTTTGTGCGCAAACTCGATCGTTTTGATTGCAACTGTTTTGTATGCGCACGTAGGCCTACGTACATCTATGATTGTCATCATTTGCTGGCCGCCGCTTATTTCAATTGGTAGTTATACTAGGCCTGACACATTGTCATTATATCGAAATCTCGTGCTGTTTTCACATGACGAAAAGTGCAATAAAATAACTACTCTGACAGCGAGAGCTTACTTGTGTGTTTGTCGACAAGATACAAGAACAGAGCAGGACGCCAATGATATTCGACCTCTAATTGGTCAGAAAGTGCCTCGGCGCAATAAGACTATCTACTATTCTGGCGTCTCGTCGACAGCATGGCGACGGAAATTGTCACATAAAACGGCACAGATCGTAACCACTGTCGCCTACGACCATACCACGTTGAATATACCCGATCTCGTCCGATCTCGGAAGTCGAGCAACGTTGGGCCCGGTTAGTACTTGCATGGGTGACCGGCTGGGAATACCGGGTGTAGTAGACGGCTTTTTCATTTTTTTCGCACAAACTCGATCAATTTGATCGCTGCGCTGTATTCACGTATGAAGTATCGCGCGAAATTTGTAATTGTAGTCGGCCTAACACATTTTCATGATATCGAAATCTCGTGCTGTTTTCACATGACGAAAATTCCAATAAAATAACTACTCTGACAGCGAGAGCTTACTTGTCTGTTTTTCGACCAGACACAAGAACAGAGCAGGACGCCAATGATATTCGACCTCTAGTTGGTCAGAAAGTGCCTCGGCGCAATAAGACTATCTATACTATTCTGGCGTCTCGTCGACAGCATGGCGACGGAAATTGTCACATAAAACGGCACAGATCGTAACCACTGTCGCCTACGACCATACCACGTTGAATATACCCGATCTCGTCCGATCTCGGAAGTCAAGCAACGTTGGGCCCGGTTAGTACTTGCATGGGTGACCGGCTGGGAATACCGGGTGTAGTAGGCTGCTTTTTCATTTTTTTCGCACAAACTCGATCAATTTGATCGCTGCGCTGTATTCACGTATGAAGTATCGCGCGAAATTTGTAATTGTAGTCGGCCTAACACATTTTCATGATATCGCAATCTCGTGCTGTTTTGACATGACGAAAATTCCAATAAAATAACTACTCTGACAGCGAGAGCTTACTTGTCTGTTTTACGACCAGACACAAGAACAGAGCAGGACGACAATGATATTCGACTTCTAGTTGGTCAGAAAGTGCCTCGGCGCAATAAGACTATCTACTATTCTGGCGTCTCGTCGACAGCATGGCGACGGAAATTGTCACATAAAACGGCACAGATCGTAACCACTGTCGCCTACGACCATACCGCGTTGAATATACCCGATCTCGTCCGATCTCGGAAGTCAAGCAACGTTGGGCCCGGTTAGTACTTGCATGGGTGACCGGCTGGGAATACCGGGTGTAGGTAGGCGGCTTTTGCATTTTTTGTGCGCAAACTCGATCGTTTTGATTGCAACTGTTTTGTATGCGCACGTAGGCCTACGTACAACTATGATTGTCATCATTTGCTGGCCGCCGCTTATTTCAATTGGTAGTTATACTAGGCCTGACACATTGTCATTATATCGAAATCTCGTGCTGTTTTCACATGACGAAAAGTGCAATAAAATAACTACTCTGACAGCGAGAGCTTACTTGTGTGTTTGTCGACAAGATACAAGAACAGAGCAGGACGCCAATGATATTCGACCTCTAGTTGGTCAGAAAGTGCCTCGGCGCAATAAGACTATCTATACTATTCTGGCGTCTCGTCGACAGCATGGCGACGTAAATTGTCACTAAAAACGGCACAGATCGTAACCACTGTCGCCTACGACCATACCACGTTGAATATACCCGATCTCGTCCGATCTCGGAAGTCAAGCAATGTTTGGCCCGGTTAGTACTTGCATGGGTGACCGGCTGGGAATACCGGGTGTAGTAGGCGGCTTTTTCATTTTTTTCGCACAAACTCGATCAATTTGATCGCTGCGCTGTATTCACGTATGAAGTATCGCGCGAAATTTGTAATTGTAGTCGGCCTAACGCATTTTCATTATATCGCAATCGTCTTAGAGAAACGGACAATGTCACATAAAACGGCAGAAACTGTCACGATCTGTCGCCTACGACCATACCACGTTGAATATACCCGATCTCGTCCGATCTCGGAAGTCAAGTAACGTTGGGCCCGGTTAGTACTTGCATGGGTGACCGGCTGGGAATACCGGGTGTAGTAGGCGGCTTTTTCATTTTTTTCGCACAAACTCGATCAATTTGATCGCTGCGCTGTATTCACGTATGAAGTATCGCGCGAAATTTGTAATTGTAGTCGGCCTAACACATTTTCATGATATCGAAATCTCGTGCTGTTTTTACATGACGAAAATTCCAATAAAATAACTACTCTGACAGCGAGAGCTTACTTGTCTGTTTTTCGACCAGACACAAGAACAGAGCAGGACGCCAATGATATTCGACCTCTTGTTGGTCAGAAAGTGCCTCGGCGCAATAAGACTATCTATACTATTCTGGCGTCTCGTCGACAGCATGGCGACGGAAATTGTCACATAAAACGGCACAGATCGTAACCACTGTCGCCTACGACCATACCACGTTGAATATACCCGATCTCGTCCGATCTCGGAAGTCAAGCAACGTTGGGCCCGGTTAGTACTTGCATGGGTGACCGGCTGGGAATACCGGGTGTAGTAGGCGGCATTTTCATTTTTTTCGCACAAACTCGATCAATTTGATCGCTGCGCTGTATTCACGTATGAAGTATCGCGCGAAATTTGTAATTGTAGTCGGCCTAACACATTTTCATGATATCGCAATCTCGTGCTGTTTTGACATGACGAAAATTCCAATAAAATAACTACTCTGACAGCGAGAGCTTACTTGTCTGTTTTTCGACCAGACACAAGAACAGAGCAGGACGACAATGATATTCGACTTCTAGTTGGTCAGAAAGTGCCTCGGCGCAATAAGACTATCTACTATTCTGGCGTTTCGTCGACAGCATGGCGACGGAAATTGTCACATAAAACGGCACAGATCGTAACCACTGTCGCCTACGACCATACCGCGTTGAATATACCCGATCTCGTCCGATCTCGGAAGTCAAGCAACGTTGGGCCCGGTTAGTACTTGCATGGGTGACCGGCTGGGAATACCGGGTGTAGGTAGGCGGCTTTTGCATTTTTTGTGCGCAAACTCGATCGTTTTGATTGCAACTGTTTTGTATGCGCACGTAGGCCTACGTACAACTATGATTGTCATCATTTGCTGGCCGCCGCTTATTTCAATTGGTAGTTATACTAGGCCTGACACATTGTCATTATATCGAAATCTCGTGCTGTTTTCACATGACGAAAAGTGCAATAAAATAACTACTCTGACAGCAAGAGCTTACTTGTGTGTTTGTCGACAAGATACAAGAACAGAGCAGGACGCCAATGATATTCGACCTTTAATTGGTCAGAAAGTGCCTCGGCGCAATAAGACTATCTACTATTCTGGCGTCTCGTCGACAGCATGGCGACGGAAATTGTCACATAAAACGGCACAGATCGTAACCACTGTCGCCTACGACCATACCACGTTGAATATACCCGATCTCGTCCGATCTCGGAAGTCGAGCAACGTTGGGCCCGGTTAGTACTTGCATGGGTGACCGGCTGGGAATACCGGGTGTAGTAGACGGCTTTTTCATTTTTTTCGCACAAACTCGATCAATTTGATCGCTGCGCTGTATTCACGTATGAAGTATCGCGCGAAATTTGTAATTGTAGTCGGCCTAACACATTTTCATGATATCGCAATCTCGTGCTGTTTTGACATGACGAAAATTCCAATAAAATAACTACTCTGACAGCGAGAGCTTACTTGTCTGTTTTTCGACCAGACACAAGAACAGAGCAGGACGCCAATGATATTCGACCTCTAGTTGGTCAGAAAGTGCCTCGGCGCAATAAGACTATCTACTATTCTGGCGTCTCGTCGACAGCATGGCGACGGAAATTGTCACATAAAACGGCACAGATCGTAACCACTGTCGCCTACGACCATACCACGTTGAATATACCCGATCTCGTCCGATCTCGGAAGTCAAGCAACGTTGGGCCCGGTTAGTACTTGCATGGGTGACCGGCTGGGAATACCGGGTGTAGTAGACGGCTTTTTCATTTTTTTCGCACAAACTCGATCAATTTGATCGCTGCGCTGTATTCACGTATGAAGTATCGCGCGAAATTTGTAATTGTAGTCGGCCTAACACATTTTCATGATATCGAAATCTCGTGCTGTTTTTACATGACGAAAATTCCAATAAAATAACTACTCTGACAGCGAGAGCTTACTTGTCTGTTTTTCGACCAGACACAAGAACAGAGCAGGACGCCAATGATATTCGACCTCTTGTTGGTCAGAAAGTGCCTCGGCGCAATAAGACTATCTATACTATTCTGGCGTCTCGTCGACAGCATGGCGACGGAAATTGTCACATAAAACGGCACAGATCGTAACCACTGTCGCCTACGACCATACCACGTTGAATATACCCGATCTCGTCCGATCTCGGAAGTCAAGCAACGTTGGGCCCGGTTAGTACTTGCATGGGTGACCGGCTGGGAATACCGGGTGTAGTAGGCGGCTTTTTCATTTTTTTCGCACAAACTCGATCAATTTGATCGCTGCGCTGTATTCACGTATGAAGTATCGCGCGAAATTTGTAATTGTAGTCGGCCTAACGCATTTTCATTATATCGCAATCGTCTTAGAGAAACGGACAATGTCACATAAAACGGCAGAAACTGTCTCGATCTGTCGCCTACGACCATACCACGTTGAATATACCCGATCTCGTCCGATCTCGGAAGTCAAGTAACGTTGGGCCCGGTTAGTACTTGCATGGGTGACCGGCTGGGAATAACGGGTGTAGTAGGCGGCATTTTCATTTTTTTCGCACAAACTCGATCAATTTGATCGCTGCGCTGTGTTCACGTATGAAGTATCGCGCGAAATTTGTAATTGTAGTCGGCCTAACGCATTTTCATTATATCGCAATCGTCTTAGAGAAACGGACAATGTCACATAAAACGGCAGAAACTGTCTCGATCTGTCGCCTACGACCATACCACGTTGAATATACCCGATCTCGTCCGATCTCGGAAGTCAAGTAACGGTGGGCCCGGTTAGTACTTGCATGGGTGACCGGCTGGGTATACCGGGTGTAGTAGGCGGCTTTTTCATTTTTTTCGCACAAACTCGATCAATTTGATCGCTGCGCTGTATTCACGTATGAAGTATCGCGCGAAATTTGTAATTGTAGTCGGCCTAACGCATTTTCATTATACCGCAATCGTCTTAGAGAAACGGACAATGTCACATAAAACGGCAGAAACTGTCTCGATCTGTCGCCTACGACCATACCACGTTGAATATACCCGATCTCGTCCGATCTCGGAAGTCAAGTAACGTTGGGCCCGGTTAGTACTTGCATGGGTGACCGGCTGGGAATACCGGGTGTAGTAGGCGGCTTTTTCATTTTTTTCGCACAAACTCGATCAATTTGATCGCTGCGCTGTATTCACGTATGAAGTATCGCGCGAAATTTGTAATTGTAGTCGGCCTAACACATTTTCATGATATCGAAATCTCGTGCTGTTTTTACATGACGAAAATTCCAATAAAATAACTACTCTGACAGCGAGAGCTTACTTGTCTGTTTTTCGACCAGACACAAGAACAGAGCAGGACGCCAATGATATTCGACCTCTTGTTGGTCAGAATGTGCCTCGGCGCAATAAGACTATCTATACTATTCTGGCGTCTCGTCGACAGCATGGCGACGGAAATTGTCACATAAAACGGCACAGATCGTAACCACTGTCGCCTACGACCATACCACGTTGAATATACCCGATCTCGTCCGATCTCGGAAGTCAAGCAACGTTGGGCCCGGTTAGTACTTGCATGGGTGACCGGCTGGGAATACCGGGTGTAGTAGACGGCTTTTTCATTTTTTTCGCACAAACTCGATCAATTTGATCGCTGCGCTGTATTCACGTATGAAGTATCGCGCGAAATTTGTAATTGTAGTCGGCCTAACACATTTTCATGATATCGCAATCTCGTGCTGTTTTGACATGACGAAAATTCCAATAAAATAACTACTCTGACAGCGAGAGCTTACTTGTCTGTTTTTCGACCAGACACAAGAACAGAGCAGGACGCCAATGATATTCGACCTCTAGTTGGTCAGAAAGTGCCTCGGCGCAATAAGACTATCTACTATTCTGGCGTCTCGTCGACAGCATGGCGACGGAAATTGTCACATAAAACGGCACAGATCGTAACCACTGTCGCCTACGACCATACCACGTTGAATATACCCGATCTCGTCCGATCTCGGAAGTCAAGCAACGTTGGGCCCGGTTAGTACTTGCATGGGTGACCGGCTGGGAATACCGGGTGTAGTAGACGGCTTTTTCATTTTTTTCGCACAAACTCGATCAATTTGATCGCTGCGCTGTATTCACGTATGAAGTATCGCGCGAAATTTGTAATTGTAGTCGGCCTAACACATTTTCATGATATCGCAATCTCGTGCTGTTTTGACATGACGAAAATTCCAATAAAATAACTACTCTGACAGCGAGAGCTTACTTGTCTGTTTTTCGACCAGACACAAGAACAGAGCAGGACGCCAATGATATTCGACCTCTAGTTGGTCAGAAAGTGCCTCGGCGCAATAAGACTATCTACTATTCTGGCGTCTCGTCGACAGCATGGCGACGTAAATTGTCACATAAAACGGCACAGATCGTAACCACTGTCGCCTACGACCATACCACGTTGAATATACCCGATCTCGTCCGATCTCGGAAGTCAAGCAACGTTGGGCCCGGTTAGTACTTGCATGGGTGACCGGCTGGGAATACCGGGTGTAGGAGACGGCTTTTTCATTTTTTTCGCACAAACTCGATCAATTTGATCGCTGCGCTGTATTCACGTATGAAGTATCGCGCGAAATTTGTAATTGTAGTCGGCCTAACACATTTTCATGATATCGAAATCTCGTGCTGTTTTTACATGACGAAAATTCCAATAAAATAACTACTCTGACAGCGAGAGCTTACTTGTCTGTTTTTCGACCAGACACAAGAACAGAGCAGGACGCCAATGATATTCGACCTCTAGTTGGTCAGAAAGTGCCTCGGCGCAATAAGACTATCTACTATTCTGGCGTCTCGTCGACAGCATGGCGACGGAAATTGTCACATAAAACGGCACAGATCGTAACCACTGTCGCCTACGACCATACCACGTTGAATATACCCGATCTCGTCCGATCTCGGAAGTCAAGCAACGTTTGGCCCGGTTAGTACTTGCATGGGTGACCGGCTGGGAATACCGGGTGTAGTAGACGGCTTTTTCATTTTTTTCGCACAAACTCGATCAATTTGATCGCTGCGCTGTATTCACGTATGAAGTATCGCGCGAAATTTGTAATTGTAGTCGGCCTAACGCATTTTCATTATATCGCAATCGTCTTAGAGAAACGGACAATGTCACATAAAACGGCAGAAACTGTCTCGATCTGTCGCCTACGACCATACCACGTTGAATATACCCGATCTCGTCCGATCTCGGAAGTCAAGTAACGTTGGGCCCGGTTAGTACTTGCATGGGTTACCGGCTGGGAATACCGGGTGTAGGTAGGCGGCTTTTGCATTTTTTGTGCGCAAACTCGATCGTTTTGATTGCAACTGTTTTGTATGCGCACGTAGGCCTACGTACAACTATGATTGTCATCATTTGCTGGCCGCCGCTTATTTCAATTGGTAGTTATACTAGGCCTGACACATTGTCATTATATCGAAATCTCGTGCTGTTTTCACATGACGAAAAGTGCAATAAAATAACTACTCTGACAGCGAGAGCTTACTTGTGTGTTTGTCGACAAGATACAAGAACAGAGCAGGACGCCAATGATATTCGACCTCTAATTGGTCAGAAAGTGCCTCGGCGCAATAAGACTATCTACTATTCTGGCGTCTCGTCGACAGCATGGCGACGGAAATTGTCACATAAAACGGCACAGATCGTAACCACTGTCGCCTACGACCATACCACGGTGAATATACCCGATCTCGTCCGATCTCGGAAGTCGAGCAACGTTGGGCCCGGTTAGTACTTGCATGGGTGACCGGCTGGGAATACCGGGTGTAGTAGACGGCTTTTTCATTTTTTTCGCACAAACTCGATCAATTTGATCGCTGCGCTGTATTCACGTATGAAGTATCGCGCGAAATTTGTAATTGTAGTCGGCCTAACACATTTTCATGATATCGCAATCTCGTGCTGTTTTGACATGACGAAAATTCCAATAAAATAACTACTCTGACAGCGAGAGCTTACTTGTCTGTTTTTCGACCAGACACAAGAACAGAGCAGGACGCCAATGATATTCGACCTCTAGTTGGTCAGAAAGTGCCTCGGCGCAATAAGACTATCTATACTATTCTGGCGTCTCGTCGACAGCATGGCGACGGAAATTGTCACATAAAACGGCACAGATCGTTACCACTGTCGCCTACGACCATACCACGTTGAATATACCCGATCTCGTCCGATCTCGGAAGTCAAGCAACGTTGGGCCCGGTTAGTACTTGCATGGGTGACCGGCTGGGAATACCGGGTGTAGTAGACGGCTTTTTCATTTTTTTCGCACAAACTCGATCAATTTGATCGCTGCGCTGTATTCACGTATGAAGTATCGCGCGAAATTTGTAATTGTAGTCGGCCTAACACATTTTCATGATATCGCAATCTCGTGCTGTTTTGACATGACGAAAATTCCAATAAAATAACTACTCTGACAGCGAGAGCTTACTTGTCTGTTTTTCGACCAGACACAAGAACAGAGCAGGACGCCAATGATATTCGACCTCTAGTTGGTCAGAAAGTGCCTCGGCGCAATAAGACTATCTACTATTCTGGCGTCTCGTCGACAGCATGGCGACGTAAATTGTCACATAAAACGGCACAGATCGTAACCACTGTCGCCTACGACCATACCACGTTGAATATACCCGATCTCGTCCGATCTCGGAAGTCAAGCAACGTTGGGCCCGGTTAGTACTTGCATGGGTGACCGGCTGGGAATACCGGGTGTAGGAGACGGCTTTTTCATTTTTTTCGCACAAACTCGATCAATTTGATCGCTGCGCTGTATTCACGTATGAAGTATCGCGCGAAATTTGTAATTGTAGTCGGCCTAACACATTTTCATGATATCGCAATCTCGTGCTGTTTTGACATGACGAAAATTCCAATAAAGTAACTACTCTGACAGCGAGAGCTTACTTGTCTGTTTTTCGACCAGACACAAGAACAGAGCAGGACGCCAATGATATTCGACCTCTAGTTGGTCAGAAAGTGCCTCGGCGCAATAAGACTATCTACTATTCTGGCGTCTCGTCGACAGCATGGCGACGTAAATTGTCACATAAAACGGCACAGATCGTAACCACTGTCGCCTACGACCATACCACGTTGAATATACCCGATATCGTCCGATCTCGGAAGTCAAGCAACGTTGGGCCCGGTTAGTACTTGCATGGGTGACCGGCTGGGAATACCGGGTGTAGGAGACGGCTTTTTCATTTTTTTCGCACAAACTCGATCAATTTGATCGCTGCGCTGTATTCACGTATGAAGTATCGCGCGAAATTTGTAATTGTAGTCGGCCTAACACATTTTCATGATATCGAAATCTCGTGCTGTTTTTACATGACGAAAATTCCAATAAAATAACTACTCTGACAGCGAGAGCTTACTTGTCTGTTTTTCGACCAGACACAAGAACAGAGCAGGACGCCAATGATATTCGACCTCTTGTTGGTCAGAAAGTGCCTCGGCGCAATAAGACTATCTATACTATTCTGGCGTCTCGTCGACAGCATGGCGACGGAAATTGTCACATAAAACGGCACAGATCGTAACCACTGTCGCCTACGACCATACCACGTTGAATATACCCGATCTCGTCCGATCTCGGAAGTCAAGCAACGTTGGGCCCGGTTAGTACTTGCATGGGTGACCGGCTGGGAATACCGGGTGTAGTAGGCGGCTTTTTCATTTTTTTCGCACAAACTCGATCAATTTGATCGCTGCGCTGTATTCACGTATGAAGTATCGCGCGAAATTTGTAATTGTAGTCGGCCTAACACATTTTCATGATATCGCAGTCTCGTGCTGTTTTGACATGACGAAAATTCCAATAAAATAACTACTCTGACAGCGAGAGCTTACTTGTCTGTTTTTCGACCAGACACAAGAACAGAGCAGGACGACAATGATATTCGACTTCTAGTTGGTCAGAAAGTGCCTCGGCGCAATAAGACTATCTACTATTCTGGCGTCTCGTCGACAGCATGGCGACGGAAATTGTCACATAAAACGGCACAGATCGTAACCACTGTCGCCTACGACCATACCGCGTTGAATATACCCAATCTCGTCCGATCTCGGAAGTCAAGCAACGTTGTGCCCGGTTAGTACTTGCATGGGTGACCGGGTGTAGTAGACGGCTTTTTCATTTTTTTCGCACAAACTCGATCAATTTGATCGCTGCGCTGTATTCACGTATGAAGTATCGCGCGAAATTTGTAATTGTAGTCGGCCTAACGCATTTTCATTATATCGCAATCGTCTTAGAGAAACGGACAATGTCACATAAAACGGCAGAAACTGTCACGATCTGTCGCCTACGACCATACCACGTTGAATATACCCGATCTCGTCCGATCTCGGAAGTCAAGTAACGTTGGGCCCGGTTAGTACTTGCATGGGTGACCGGCTGGGAATACCGGGTGTAGTAGGCGGCTTTTTCATTTTTTTCGCACAAACTCGATCAATTTGATCGCTGCGCTGTATTCACGTATGAAGTATCGCGCGAAATTTGTAATTGTAGTCGGCCTAACGCATTTTCATTATATCGCAATCGTCTAAAAGAAACGGATAATGTCACATAAAACGGCAGAAACTGACACGATCTGTCGCCTACGACCATACCACGTTGAATATACCCGATCTCGGAAGTCAAGTAACGTTGGGCCCGGTTAGTACTTGCATGGGTGACCGGCTGGGAATACCGGGTGTAGTAGGCGGCTTTTTCATTTTTTTCGCACAAACTCGATCAATTTGATCGCTGCGCTGTATTCACGGCGTCCTAAACATTGAAGATATGCGGAAACTAGAAATCGCCAAGTTTATGTATCAGTTTCACTGCGGTCGTTGCCCCGAATACTTCAATGACTTCTTTACCTCTGAATCAAAAGCGCACAAGTACAACACACGCGCGTCCATGTCGTCCAAATATCATATGATCGACCGCGAAGATCATCGCTCCATCAAATATGCCGGACCTGATGTGTGGAACAGTATCCCGCCGGCCATCCGACAGTCGACGAGCATGTCCACATTCAAGTCGAAATACAAGCAATTACTACTAAATAAATACAGTACATCCTCAAGATTACCGGACCACGACTTACCTATCGATCTCGCTTCCCATGACATGCCGCCCTATTTCTTGTCGCATTCTTTTTCTATACTATCTTCTTTACTTTCATTCAGTGTGCATGCCTCCTCTTTACATCGCCTAGGCCAAGGTGGGTGTCAGATTCCATAGACTACTCCTTGTCGCTTCGACATCTTCCTGTCTTTTCATTGTATCGCATTTTTGTGGTGTATTGAACTGATAAAATTGCTAATAAACCAATGATGATGATGATGAAGTATCGCGCGAAATTTGTAATTGTAGTCGGCCTAACGCATTTTCATTATATCGCAATCGTCTTAGAGAAACGGACAATGTCACAAAAAACGGCAGAAACTGTCACGATCTGTCGCCTACGACCATACCACGTTGAATATACCCGATCTCGTCCGATCTCGGAAGTCAAGCAACGTTGGGCCCGGTTAGTACTTGCATGGGTGACCGGCTGGGAATACCGGGTGTAGTAGGCGGCTTTTTCATTTTTTTCGCACAAACTCGATCAATTTGATCGCTGCGCTGTATTCACGTATGAAGTATCGCGCGAAATTTGTACGTGTAGTCGGCCTAACACATTTTCATGATATCGAAATCTCGTGCTGTTTTTACATGACGAAAATTCCAATAAAATAACTACTCTGACAGCGAGAGCTTACTTGTCTGTTTTTCGAGCAGACACAAGAACAGAGCAGGACGCCAATGATATTCGACCTCTAGTTGGTCAGAAAGTGCCTCGGCGCAATAAGACTATCTATACTATTCTGGCGTCTCGTCGACAGCATGGCGACGTAAATTGTCACTAAAAACGGCACAGATCGTAACCACTGTCGCCTACGACCATACCGCGTTGAATATACCCGATCTCGTCCGATCTCGGAAGTCAAGCAATGTTTGGCCCGGTTAGTACTTGCATGGGTGACCGGCTGGGAATACCGGGTGTAGTAGGCGGCTTTTTCATTTTTTTCGCACAAACTCGATCAATTTGATCGCTGCGCTGTATTCACGTATGAAGTATCGCGCGAAATTTGTAATTGTAGTCGGCCTAACGCATTTTCATTATATCGCAATCGTCTTAGAGAAACGGACAATGTCACATAAAACGGCAGAAACTGTCACGATCTGTCGCCTACGACCATACCACGTTGAATATACCCGATCTCGTCCGATCTCGGAAGTCAAGTAACGTTGGGCCCGGTTAGTACTTGCATGGGTGACCGGCTGGGAATACCGGGTGTAGTAGGCGGCTTTTTCATTTTTTTCGCACAAACTCGATCAATTTGATCGCTGCGCTGTATTCACGTATGAAGTATCGCGCGAAATTTGTAATTGTAGTCGGCCTAACGCATTTTCATTATATCGCAATCGTCTAAAAGAAACGGATAATGTCACATAAAACGGCAGAAACTGACACGATCTGTCGCCTACGACCATACCACGTTGAATATACCCGATCTCGGAAGTCAAGTAACGTTGGGCCCGGTTAGTACTTGCATGGGTGACCGGCTGGGAATACCGGGTGTAGTAGGCGGCTTTTTCATTTTTTTCGCACAAACTCGATCAATTTGATCGCTGCGCTGTATTCACGGCGTCCTAAACATTGAAGATATGCGGAAACTAGAAATCGCCAAGTTTATGTATCAGTTTCACTGCGGTCGTTGCCCCGAATACTTCAATGACTTCTTTACCTCTGAATCAAAAGCGCACAAGTACAACACACGCGCGTCCACGTCGTCCAAATATCATATGATCGACCGCGAAGATCATCGCTCCATCAAATATGCCGGACCTGATGTGTGGAACAGTATCCCGCCGGCCATCCGACAGTCGACGAGCATGTCCACATTCAAGTCGAAATACAAGCAATTACTACTAAATAAATACAGTACATCCTCAAGATTACCGGACCACGACTGACCTATCGATCTCGCTTCCCATGACATGCCGCCCTATTTCTTGTCGCATTCTTTTTCTATACTATCTTCTTTACTTTCATTCAGTGTGCATGCCTCCTCTTTACATCGCCTAGGCCAAGGTGGGTGTCAGATTCCATAGACTACTCCTTGTCGCTTCGACATCTTCCTGTCTTTTCATTGTATCGCATTTTTGTGGTGTATTGAACTGATAAAATTGCTAATAAACCAATGATGATGATGATGAAGTATCGCGCGAAATTTGTAATTGTAGTCGGCCTAACGCATTTTCATTATATCGCAATCGTCTTAGAGAAACGGACAATGTCACATAAAACGGCAGAAACTGTCACGATCTGTCGCCTACGACCATACCACGTTGAATATACCCGATCTCGTCCGATCTCGGAAGTCAAGTAACGTTGGGCCCGGTTAGTACTTGCATGGGTGACCGGCTGGGAATACCGGGTGTAGTAGGCGGCTTTTTCATTTTTTTCGCACAAACTCGATCAATTTGATCGCTGCGCTGTATTCACGTATGAAGTATCGCGCGAAATTTGTAATTGTAGTCGGCCTAACACATTTTCATGATATCGCAATCTCGTGCTGTTTTGACATGACGAAAATTCCAATAAAATAACTACTCTGACAGCGAGAGCTTACTTGTCTGTTTTTCGACCAGACACAAGAACAGGGCAGGACGACAATGATATTCGACTTCTAGTTGGTCAGAAAGTGCCTCGGCGCAATAAGACTATCTACTATTCTGGCGTCTCGTCGACAGCATGGCGACGGAAATTGTCACATAAAACGGCACAGATCGTAACCACTGTCGCCTACGACCATACCGCGTTGAATATACCCGATCTCGTCCGATCTCGGAAGTCAAGCAACGTTGGGCCCGGTTAGTACTTGCATGGGTGACCGGGTGTAGTAGACGGCTTTTTCATTTTTTTCGCACAAACTCGATCAATTTGATCGCTGCGCTGTATTCACGTATGAAGTATCGCGCGAAATTTGTAATTGTAGTCGGCCTAACGCATTTTCATTATATCGCAATCGTCTTAGAGAAACGGACAATGTCACATAAAACGGCAGAAACTGTCACGATCTGTCGCCTACGACCATACCACGTTGAATATACCCGATCTCGTCCGATCTCGGAAGTCAAGTAACGTTGGGCCCGGTTAGTACTTGCATGGGTGACCGGCTGGGAATACCGGGTGTAGTAGGCGGCTTTTTCATTTTTTTTGCACAAACTCGATCAATTTGATCGCTGCGCTGTATTCACGTATGAAGTATCGCGCGAAATTTGTAATTGTAGTCGGCCTAACGCATTTTCATTATATCGCAATCGTCTAAAAGAAACGGATAATGTCACATAAAACGGCAGAAACTGACACGATCTGTCGCCTACGACCATACCACGTTGAATATACCCGATCTCGGAAGTCAAGTAACGTTGGGCCCGGTTAGTACTTGCATGGGTGACCGGCTGGGAATACCGGGTGTAGTAGGCGGCTTTTTCATTTTTTTCGCACAAACTCGATCAATTTGATCGCTGCGCTGTATTCACGGCGTCCTAAACATTGAAGATATGCGGAAACTAGAAATCGCCAAGTTTATGTATCAGTTTCACTGCGGTCGTTGCCCCGAATACTTCAATGACTTCTTTACCTCTGAATCAAAAGCGCACAAGTACAACACACGCGCGTCCACGTCGTCCAAATATCATATGATCGACCGCGAAGATCATCGCTCCATCAAATATGCCGGACCTGATGTGTGGAACAGTATCCCGCCGGCCATCCGACAGTCGACGAGCATGTCCACATTCAAGTCGAAATACAAGCAATTACTACTAAATAAATACAGTACATCCTCAAGATTACCGGACCACGACTGACCTATCGATCTCGCTTCCCATGACATGCCGCCCTATTTCTTGTCGCATTCTTTTTCTATACTATCTTCTTTACTTTCATTCAGTGTGCATGCCTCCTCTTTACATCGCCTAGGCCAAGGTGGGTGTCAGATTCCATAGACTACTCCTTGTCGCTTCGACATCTTCCTGTCTTTTCATTGTATCGCATTTTTGTGGTGTATTGAACTGATAAAATTGCTAATAAACCAATGATGATGATGATGAAGTATCGCGCGAAATTTGTAATTGTAGTCGGCCTAACGCATTTTCATTATATCGCAATCGTCTTAGAGAAACGGACAATGTCACATAAAACGGCAGAAACTGTCACGATCTGTCGCCTACGACCATACCACGTTGAATATACCCGATCTCGTCCGATCTCGGAAGTCAAGTAACGTTGGGCCCGGTTAGTACTTGCATGGGTGACCGGCTGGGAATACCGGGTGTAGTAGGCGGCTTTTTCATTTTTTTCGCACAAACTCGATCAATTTGATCGCTGCGCTGTATTCACGTATGAAGTATCGCGCGAAATTTGTAATTGTAGTCGGCCTAACACATTTTCATGATATCGAAATCTCGTGCTGTTTTTACATGACGAAAATTCCAATAAAATAACTACTCTGACAGCGAGAGCTTACTTGTCTGTTTTTCGACCAGACACAAGAACAGAGCAGGACGCCAATGATATTCGACCTCTTGTTGGTCAGAATGTGCCTCGGCGCAATAAGACTATCTATACTATTCTGGCGTCTCGTCGACAGCATGGCGACGGAAATTGTCACATAAAACGGCACAGATCGTAACCACTGTCGCCTACGACCATACCACGTTGAATATACCCGATCTCGTCCGATCTCGGAAGTCAAGCAACGTTGGGCCCGGTTAGTACTTGCATGGGTGACCGGCTGGGAATACCGGGTGTAGTAGACGGCTTTTTCATTTTTTTCGCACAAACTCGATCAATTTGATCGCTGCGCTGTATTCACGTATGAAGTATCGCGCGAAATTTGTAATTGTAGTCGGCCTAACACATTTTCATGATATCGCAATCTCGTGCTGTTTTGACATGACGAAAATTCCAATAAAATAACTACTCTGACAGCGAGAGCTTACTTGTCTGTTTTTCGACCAGACACAAGAACAGAGCAGGACGCCAATGATATTCGACCTCTAGTTGGTCAGAAAGTGCCTCGGCGCAATAAGACTATCTACTATTCTGGCGTCTCGTCGACAGCATGGCGACGGAAATTGTCACATAAAACGGCACAGATCGTAACCACTGTCGCCTACGACCATACCACGTTGAATATACCCGATCTCGTCCGATCTCGGAAGTCAAGCAACGTTGGGCCCGGTTAGTACTTGCATGGGTGACCGGCTGGGAATACCGGGTGTAGTAGACGGCTTTTTCATTTTTTTCGCACAAACTCGATCAATTTGATCGCTGCGCTGTATTCACGTATGAAGTATCGCGCGAAATTTGTAATTGTAGTCGGCCTAACACATTTTCATGATATCGCAATCTCGTGCTGTTTTGACATGACGAAAATTCCAATAAAATAACTACTCTGACAGCGAGAGCTTACTTGTCTGTTTTTCGACCAGACACAAGAACAGAGCAGGACGCCAATGATATTCGACCTCTAGTTGGTCAGAAAGTGCCTCGGCGCAATAAGACTATCTACTATTCTGGCGTCTCGTCGACAGCATGGCGACGTAAATTGTCACATAAAACGGCACAGATCGTAACCACTGTCGCCTACGACCATACCACGTTGAATATACCCGATCTCGTCCGATCTCGGAAGTCAAGCAACGTTGGGCCCGGTTAGTACTTGCATGGGTGACCGGCTGGGAATACCGGGTGTAGGAGACGGCTTTTTCATTTTTTTCGCACAAACTCGATCAATTTGATCGCTGCGCTGTATTCACGTATGAAGTATCGCGCGAAATTTGTAATTGTAGTCGGCCTAACACATTTTCATGATATCGAAATCTCGTGCTGTTTTTACATGACGAAAATTCCAATAAAATAACTACTCTGACAGCGAGAGCTTACTTGTCTGTTTTTCGACCAGACACAAGAACAGAGCAGGACGCCAATGATATTCGACCTCTTGTTGGTCAGAAAGTGCCTCGGCGCAATAAGACTATCTATACTATTCTGGCGTCTCGTCGACAGCATGGCGACGGAAATTGTCACATAAAACGGCACAGATCGTAACCACTGTCGCCTACGACCATACCACGTTGAATATACCCGATCTCGTCCGATCTCGGAAGTCAAGCAACGTTGGGCCCGGTTAGTACTTGCATGGGTGACCGGCTGGGAATACCGGGTGTAGTAGGCGGCTTTTTCATTTTTTTCGCACAAACTCGATCAATTTGATCGCTGCGCTGTATTCACGTATGAAGTATCGCGCGAAATTTGTAATTGTAGTCGGCCTAACACATTTTCATGATATCGCAGTCTCGTGCTGTTTTGACATGACGAAAATTCCAATAAAATAACTACTCTGACAGCGAGAGCTTACTTGTCTGTTTTTCGACCAGACACAAGAACAGAGCAGGACGACAATGATATTCGACTTCTAGTTGGTCAGAAAGTGCCTCGGCGCAATAAGACTATCTACTATTCTGGCGTCTCGTCGACAGCATGGCGACGGAAATTGTCACATAAAACGGCACAGATCGTAACCACTGTCGCCTACGACCATACCGCGTTGAATATACCCAATCTCGTCCGATCTCGGAAGTCAAGCAACGTTGTGCCCGGTTAGTACTTGCATGGGTGACCGGGTGTAGTAGACGGCTTTTTCATTTTTTTCGCACAAACTCGATCAATTTGATCGCTGCGCTGTATTCACGTATGAAGTATCGCGCGAAATTTGTAATTGTAGTCGGCCTAACGCATTTTCATTATATCGCAATCGTCTTAGAGAAACGGACAATGTCACATAAAACGGCAGAAACTGTCACGATCTGTCGCCTACGACCATACCACGTTGAATATACCCGATCTCGTCCGATCTCGGAAGTCAAGTAACGTTGGGCCCGGTTAGTACTTGCATGGGTGACCGGCTGGGAATACCGGGTGTAGTAGGCGGCTTTTTCATTTTTTTCGCACAAACTCGATCAATTTGATCGCTGCGCTGTATTCACGTATGAAGTATCGCGCGAAATTTGTAATTGTAGTCGGCCTAACGCATTTTCATTATATCGCAATCGTCTAAAAGAAACGGATAATGTCACATAAAACGGCAGAAACTGACACGATCTGTCGCCTACGACCATACCACGTTGAATATACCCGATCTCGGAAGTCAAGTAACGTTGGGCCCGGTTAGTACTTGCATGGGTGACCGGCTGGGAATACCGGGTGTAGTAGGCGGCTTTTTCATTTTTTTCGCACAAACTCGATCAATTTGATCGCTGCGCTGTATTCACGGCGTCCTAAACATTGAAGATATGCGGAAACTAGAAATCGCCAAGTTTATGTATCAGTTTCACTGCGGTCGTTGCCCCGAATACTTCAATGACTTCTTTACCTCTGAATCAAAAGCGCACAAGTACAACACACGCGCGTCCACGTCGTCCAAATATCATATGATCGACCGCGAAGATCATCGCTCCATCAAATATGCCGGACCTGATGTGTGGAACAGTATCCCGCCGGCCATCCGACAGTCGACGAGCATGTCCACATTCAAGTCGAAATACAAGCAATTACTACTAAATAAATACAGTACATCCTCAAGATTACCGGACCACGACTGACCTATCGATCTCGCTTCCCATGACATGCCGCCCTATTTCTTGTCGCATTCTTTTTCTATACTATCTTCTTTACTTTCATTCAGTGTGCATGCCTCCTCTTTACATCGCCTAGGCCAAGGTGGGTGTCAGATTCCATAGACTACTCCTTGTCGCTTCGACATCTTCCTGTCTTTTCATTGTATCGCATTTTTGTGGTGTATTGAACTGATAAAATTGCTAATAAACCAATGATGATGATGATGAAGTATCGCGCGAAATTTGTAATTGTAGTCGGCCTAACGCATTTTCATTATATCGCAATCGTCTTAGAGAAACGGACAATGTCACATAAAACGGCAGAAACTGTCTCCATCTGTCGCCTACGACCATACCACGTTGAATATACCCGATCTCGTCCGATCTCGGAAGTCAAGTAACGTTGGGCCCGGTTAGTACTTGCATGGGTGACCGGCTGGGAATACCGGGTGTAGTAGGCGGCTTTTTCATTTTTTTCGCACAAACTCGATCAATTTGATCGCTGCGCTGTATTCACGTATGAAGTATCGCGCGAAATTTGTAATTGTAGTCGGCCTAACACATTTTCATGATATCGAAATCTCGTGCTGTTTTGACATGACGAAAATTCCAATAAAATAACTACTCTGACAGCGAGAGCTTACTTGTCTGTTTTTCGACCAGACACAAGAACAGAGCAGGACGCCAATGATATTCGACCTCTTGTTGGTCAGAAAGTGCCTCGGCGCAATAAGACTATCTATACTATTCTGGCGTCTCGTCGACAGCATGGCGACGGAAATTGTCACATAAAACGGCACAGATCGTAACCACTGTCGCCTACGACCATACCACGTTGAATATACCCGATCTCGTCCGATCTCGGAAGTCAAGCAACGTTGGGCCCGGTTAGTACTTGCATGGGTGACCGGCTGGGAATACCGGGTGTAGTAGGCGGCTTTTTCATTTTTTTCGCACAAACTCGATCAATTTGATCGCTGCGCTGTATTCACGTATGAAGTATCGCGCGAAATTTGTAATTGTAGTCGGCCTAACACATTTTCATGATATCGCAATCTCGTGCTGTTTTGACATGACGAAAATTCCAATAAAATAACTACTCTGACAGCGAGAGCTTACTTGTCTGTTTTTCGACCAGACACAAGAACAGAGCAGGACGACAATGATATTCGACTTCTAGTTGGTCAGAAAGTGCCTCGGCGCAATAAGACTATCTACTATTCTGGCGTCTCGTCGACAGCATGGCGACGGAAATTGTCACATAAAACGGCACAGATCGTAACCACTGTCGCCTACGACCATACCGCGTTGAATATACCCGATCTCGTCCGATCTCGGAAGTCAAGCAACGTTGGGCCCGGTTAGTACTTGCATGGGTGACCGGCTGGGAATACCGGGTGTAGGTAGGCGGCTTTTGCATTTTTTATGCGCAAACTCGATCGTTTTGATTGCAACTGTTTTGTATGCGCACGTAGGCCTACGTACAACTATGATTGTCATCATTTGCTGGCCGCCGCTTATTTCAATTGGTAGTTATACTAGGCCTGACACATTGTCATTATATCGAAATCTCGTGCTGTTTTCACATGACGAAAAGTGCAATAAAATAACTACTCTGACAGCGAGAGCTTACTTGTGTGTTTGTCGACAAGATACAAGAACAGAGCAGGACGCCAATGATATTCGACCTCTAGTTGGTCAGAAAGTGCCTCGGCGCAATAAGACTATCTATACTATTCTGGCGTCTCGTCGACAGCATGGCGACGTAAATTGTCACTAAAAACGGCACAGATCGTAACCACTGTCGCCTACGACCATACCACGTTGAATATACCCGATCTCGTCCGATCTCGGAAGTCAAGCAATGTTTGGCCCGGTTAGTACTTGCATGGGTGACCGGCTGGGAATACCGGGTGTAGTAGGCGGCTTTTTCATTTTTTTCGCACAAACTCGATCAATTTGATCGCTGCGCTGTATTCACGTATGAAGTATCGCGCGAAATTTGTAATTGTAGTCGGCCTAACGCATTTTCATTATATCGCAATCGTCTTAGAGAAACGGACAATGTCACATAAAACGGCAGAAACTGTCACGATCTGTCGCCTACGACCATACCACGTTGAATATACCCGATCTCGTCCGATCTCGGAAGTCAAGTAACGTTGGGCCCGGTTAGTACTTGCATGGGTGACCGGCTGGGAATACCGGGTGTAGTAGGCGGCTTTTTCATTTTTTTCGCACAAACTCGATCAATTTGATCGCTGCGCTGTATTCACGTATGAAGTATCGCGCGAAATTTGTAATTGTAGTCGGCCTAACGCATTTTCATTATATCGCAATCGTCTAAAAGAAACGGATAATGTCACATAAAACGGCAGAAACTGACACGATCTGTCGCCTACGACCATACCACGTTGAATATACCCGATCTCGGAAGTCAAGTAACGTTGGGCCCGGTTAGTACTTGCATGGGTGACCGGCTGGGAATACCGGGTGTAGTAGGCGGCTTTTTCATTTTTTTCGCACAAACTCGATCAATTTGATCGCTGCGCTGTATTCACGGCGTCCTAAACATTGAAGATATGCGGAAACTAGAAATCGCCAAGTTTATGTATCAGTTTCACTGCGGTCGTTGCCCCGAATACTTCAATGACTTCTTTACCTCTGAATCAAAAGCGCACAAGTACAACACACGCGCGTCCACGTCGTCCAAATATCATATGATCGACCGCGAAGATCATCGCTCCATCAAATATGCCGGACCTGATGTGTGGAACAGTATCCCGCCGGCCATCCGACAGTCGACGAGCATGTCCACATTCAAGTCGAAATACAAGCAATTACTACTAAATAAATACAGTACATCCTCAAGATTACCGGACCACGACTGACCTATCGATCTCGCTTCCCATGACATGCCGCCCTATTTCTTGTCGCATTCTTTTTCTATACTATCTTCTTTACTTTCATTCAGTGTGCATGCCTCCTCTTTACATCGCCTAGGCCAAGGTGGGTGTCAGATTCCATAGACTACTCCTTGTCGCTTCGACATCTTCCTGTCTTTTCATTGTATCGCATTTTTGTGGTGTATTGAACTGATAAAATTGCTAATAAACCAATGATGATGATGATGAAGTATCGCGCGAAATTTGTAATTGTAGTCGGCCTAACGCATTTTCATTATATCGCAATCGTCTTAGAGAAACGGACAATGTCACATAAAACGGCAGAAACTGTCTCCATCTGTCGCCTACGACCATACCACGTTGAATATACCCGATCTCGTCCGATCTCGGAAGTCAAGTAACGTTGGGCCCGGTTAGTACTTGCATGGGTGACCGGCTGGGAATACCGGGTGTAGTAGGCGGCTTTTTCATTTTTTTCGCACAAACTCGATCAATTTGATCGCTGCGCTGTATTCACGTATGAAGTATCGCGCGAAATTTGTAATTGTAGTCGGCCTAACACATTTTCATGATATCGAAATCTCGTGCTGTTTTGACATGACGAAAATTCCAATAAAATAACTACTCTGACAGCGAGAGCTTACTTGTCTGTTTTTCGACCAGACACAAGAACAGAGCAGGACGCCAATGATATTCGACCTCTTGTTGGTCAGAAAGTGCCTCGGCGCAATAAGACTATCTATACTATTCTGGCGTCTCGTCGACAGCATGGCGACGGAAATTGTCACATAAAACGGCACAGATCGTAACCACTGTCGCCTACGACCATACCACGTTGAATATACCCGATCTCGTCCGATCTCGGAAGTCAAGCAACGTTGGGCCCGGTTAGTACTTGCATGGGTGACCGGCTGGGAATACCGGGTGTAGTAGGCGGCTTTTTCATTTTTTTCGCACAAACTCGATCAATTTGATCGCTGCGCTGTATTCACGTATGAAGTATCGCGCGAAATTTGTAATTGTAGTCGGCCTAACACATTTTCATGATATCGCAATCTCGTGCTGTTTTGACATGACGAAAATTCCAATAAAATAACTACTCTGACAGCGAGAGCTTACTTGTCTGTTTTTCGACCAGACACAAGAACAGAGCAGGACGACAATGATATTCGACTTCTAGTTGGTCAGAAAGTGCCTCGGCGCAATAAGACTATCTACTATTCTGGCGTCTCGTCGACAGCATGGCGACGGAAATTGTCACATAAAACGGCACAGATCGTAACCACTGTCGCCTACGACCATACCGCGTTGAATATACCCGATCTCGTCCGATCTCGGAAGTCAAGCAACGTTGGGCCCGGTTAGTACTTGCATGGGTGACCGGCTGGGAATACCGGGTGTAGGTAGGCGGCTTTTGCATTTTTTATGCGCAAACTCGATCGTTTTGATTGCAACTGTTTTGTATGCGCACGTAGGCCTACGTACAACTATGATTGTCATCATTTGCTGGCCGCCGCTTATTTCAATTGGTAGTTATACTAGGCCTGACACATTGTCATTATATCGAAATCTCGTGCTGTTTTCACATGACGAAAAGTGCAATAAAATAACTACTCTGACAGCGAGAGCTTACTTGTGTGTTTGTCGACAAGATACAAGAACAGAGCAGGACGCCAATGATATTCGACCTCTAGTTGGTCAGAAAGTGCCTCGGCGCAATAAGACTATCTATACTATTCTGGCGTCTCGTCGACAGCATGGCGACGTAAATTGTCACTAAAAACGGCACAGATCGTAACCACTGTCGCCTACGACCATACCACGTTGAATATACCCGATCTCGTCCGATCTCGGAAGTCAAGCAATGTTTGGCCCGGTTAGTACTTGCATGGGTGACCGGCTGGGAATACCGGGTGTAGTAGGCGGCTTTTTCATTTTTTTCGCACAAACTCGATCAATTTGATCGCTGCGCTGTATTCACGTATGAAGTATCGCGCGAAATTTGTAATTGTAGTCGGCCTAACGCATTTTCATTATATCGCAATCGTCTTAGAGAAACGGACAATGTCACATAAAACGGCAGAAACTGTCACGATCTGTCGCCTACGACCATACCACGTTGAATATACCCGATCTCGTCCGATCTCGGAAGTCAAGTAACGTTGGGCCCGGTTAGTACTTGCATGGGTGACCGGCTGGGAATACCGGGTGTAGTAGGCGGCTTTTTCATTTTTTTCGCACAAACTCGATCAATTTGATCGCTGCGCTGTATTCACGTATGAAGTATCGCGCGAAATTTGTAATTGTAGTCGGCCTAACACATTTTCATGATATCGAAATCTCGTGCTGTTTTGACATGACGAAAATTCCAATAAAATAACTACTCTGACAGCGAGAGCTTACTTGTCTGTTTTTCGACCAGACACAAGAACAGAGCAGGACGCCAATGATATTCGACCTCTTGTTGGTCAGAAAGTGCCTCGGCGCAATAAGACTATCTATACTATTCTGGCGTCTCGTCGACAGCATGGCGACGGAAATTGTCACATAAAACGGCACAGATCGTAACCACTGTCGCCTACGACCATACCACGTTGAATATACCCGATCTCGTCCGATCTCGGAAGTCAAGCAACGTTGGGCCCGGTTAGTACTTGCATGGGTGACCGGCTGGGAATACCGGGTGTAGTAGGCGCTTTTTCATTTTTTTCGCACAAACTCGATCAATTTGATCGCTGCGCTGTATTCACGTATGAAGTATCGCGCGAAATTTGTAATTGTAGTCGGCCTAACACATTTTCATGATATCGCAATCTCGTGCTGTTTTGACATGACGAAAATTCCAATAAAATAACTACTCTGACAGCGAGAGCTTACTTGTCTGTTTTTCGACCAGACACAAGAACAGAGCAGGACGACAATGATATTCGACTTCTAGTTGGTCAGAAAGTGCCTCGGCGCAATAAGACTATCTACTATTCTGGCGTCTCGTCGACAGCATGGCGACGGAAATTGTCACATAAAACGGCACAGATCGTAACCACTGTCGCCTACGACCATACCGCGTTGAATATACCCGATCTCGTCCGATCTCGGAAGTCAAGCAACGTTGGGCCCGGTTAGTACTTGCATGGGTGACCGGCTGGGAATACCGGGTGTAGGTAGGCGGCTTTTGCATTTTTTATGCGCAAACTCGATCGTTTTGATTGCAACTGTTTTGTATGCGCACGTAGGCCTACGTACAACTATGATTGTCATCATTTGCTGGCCGCCGCTTATTTCAATTGGTAGTTATACTAGGCCTGACACATTGTCATTATATCGAAATCTCGTGCTGTTTTCACATGACGAAAAGTGCAATAAAATAACTACTCTGACAGCGAGAGCTTACTTGTGTGTTTGTCGACAAGATACAAGAACAGAGCAGGACGCCAATGATATTCGACCTCTAGTTGGTCAGAAAGTGCCTCGGCGCAATAAGACTATCTATACTATTCTGGCGTCTCGTCGACAGCATGGCGACGTAAATTGTCACTAAAAACGGCACAGATCGTAACCACTGTCGCCTACGACCATACCACGTTGAATATACCCGATCTCGTCCGATCTCGGAAGTCAAGCAATGTTTGGCCCGGTTAGTACTTGCATGGGTGACCGGCTGGGAATACCGGGTGTAGTAGGCGGCTTTTTCATTTTTTTCGCACAAACTCGATCAATTTGATCGCTGCGCTGTATTCACGTATGAAGTATCGCGCGAAATTTGTAATTGTAGTCGGCCTAACGCATTTTCATTATATCGCAATCGTCTTAGAGAAACGGACAATGTCACATAAAACGGCAGAAACTGTCACGATCTGTCGCCTACGACCATACCACGTTGAATATACCCGATCTCGTCCGATCTCGGAAGTCAAGTAACGTTGGGCCCGGTTAGTACTTGCATGGGTGACCGGCTGGGAATACCGGGTGTAGTAGGCGGCTTTTTCATTTTTTTCGCACAAACTCGATCAATTTGATCGCTGCGCTGTATTCACGTATGAAGTATCGCGCGAAATTTGTAATTGTAGTCGGCCTAACGCATTTTCATTATATCGCAATCGTCTAAAAGAAACGGATAATGTCACATAAAACGGCAGAAACTGACACGATCTGTCGCCTACGACCATACCACGTTGAATATACCCGATCTCGGAAGTCAAGTAACGTTGGGCCCGGTTAGTACTTGCATGGGTGACCGGCTGGGAATACCGGGTGTAGTAGGCGGCTTTTTCATTTTTTTCGCACAAACTCGATCAATTTGATCGCTGCGCTGTATTCACGGCGTCCTAAACATTGAAGATATGCGGAAACTAGAAATCGCCAAGTTTATGTATCAGTTTCACTGCGGTCGTTGCCCCGAATACTTCAATGACTTCTTTACCTCTGAATCAAAAGCGCACAAGTACAACACACGCGCGTCCACGTCGTCCAAATATCATATGATCGACCGCGAAGATCATCGCTCCATCAAATATGCCGGACCTGATGTGTGGAACAGTATCCCGCCGGCCATCCGACAGTCGACGAGCATGTCCACATTCAAGTCGAAATACAAGCAATTACTACTAAATAAATACAGTACATCCTCAAGATTACCGGACCACGACTGACCTATCGATCTCGCTTCCCATGACATGCCGCCCTATTTCTTGTCGCATTCTTTTTCTATACTATCTTCTTTACTTTCATTCAGTGTGCATGCCTCCTCTTTACATCGCCTAGGCCAAGGTGGGTGTCAGATTCCATAGACTACTCCTTGTCGCTTCGACATCTTCCTGTCTTTTCATTGTATCGCATTTTTGTGGTGTATTGAACTGATAAAATTGCTAATAAACCAATGATGATGATGATGAAGTATCGCGCGAAATTTGTAATTGTAGTCGGCCTAACGCATTTTCATTATATCGCAATCGTCTTAGAGAAACGGACAATGTCACATAAAACGGCAGAAACTGTCTCCATCTGTCGCCTACGACCATACCACGTTGAATATACCCGATCTCGTCCGATCTCGGAAGTCAAGTAACGTTGGGCCCGGTTAGTACTTGCATGGGTGACCGGCTGGGAATACCGGGTGTAGTAGGCGGCTTTTTCATTTTTTTCGCACAAACTCGATCAATTTGATCGCTGCGCTGTATTCACGTATGAAGTATCGCGCGAAATTTGTAATTGTAGTCGGCCTAACACATTTTCATGATATCGAAATCTCGTGCTGTTTTGACATGACGAAAATTCCAATAAAATAACTACTCTGACAGCGAGAGCTTACTTGTCTGTTTTTCGACCAGACACAAGAACAGAGCAGGACGCCAATGATATTCGACCTCTTGTTGGTCAGAAAGTGCCTCGGCGCAATAAGACTATCTATACTATTCTGGCGTCTCGTCGACAGCATGGCGACGGAAATTGTCACATAAAACGGCACAGATCGTAACCACTGTCGCCTACGACCATACCACGTTGAATATACCCGATCTCGTCCGATCTCGGAAGTCAAGCAACGTTGGGCCCGGTTAGTACTTGCATGGGTGACCGGCTGGGAATACCGGGTGTAGTAGGCGGCTTTTTCATTTTTTTCGCACAAACTCGATCAATTTGATCGCTGCGCTGTATTCACGTATGAAGTATCGCGCGAAATTTGTAATTGTAGTCGGCCTAACACATTTTCATGATATCGCAATCTCGTGCTGTTTTGACATGACGAAAATTCCAATAAAATAACTACTCTGACAGCGAGAGCTTACTTGTCTGTTTTTCGACCAGACACAAGAACAGAGCAGGACGACAATGATATTCGACTTCTAGTTGGTCAGAAAGTGCCTCGGCGCAATAAGACTATCTACTATTCTGGCGTCTCGTCGACAGCATGGCGACGGAAATTGTCACATAAAACGGCACAGATCGTAACCACTGTCGCCTACGACCATACCGCGTTGAATATACCCGATCTCGTCCGATCTCGGAAGTCAAGCAACGTTGGGCCCGGTTAGTACTTGCATGGGTGACCGGCTGGGAATACCGGGTGTAGGTAGGCGGCTTTTGCATTTTTTATGCGCAAACTCGATCGTTTTGATTGCAACTGTTTTGTATGCGCACGTAGGCCTACGTACAACTATGATTGTCATCATTTGCTGGCCGCCGCTTATTTCAATTGGTAGTTATACTAGGCCTGACACATTGTCATTATATCGAAATCTCGTGCTGTTTTCACATGACGAAAAGTGCAATAAAATAACTACTCTGACAGCGAGAGCTTACTTGTGTGTTTGTCGACAAGATACAAGAACAGAGCAGGACGCCAATGATATTCGACCTCTAGTTGGTCAGAAAGTGCCTCGGCGCAATAAGACTATCTATACTATTCTGGCGTCTCGTCGACAGCATGGCGACGTAAATTGTCACTAAAAACGGCACAGATCGTAACCACTGTCGCCTACGACCATACCACGTTGAATATACCCGATCTCGTCCGATCTCGGAAGTCAAGCAATGTTTGGCCCGGTTAGTACTTGCATGGGTGACCGGCTGGGAATACCGGGTGTAGTAGGCGGCTTTTTCATTTTTTTCGCACAAACTCGATCAATTTGATCGCTGCGCTGTATTCACGTATGAAGTATCGCGCGAAATTTGTAATTGTAGTCGGCCTAACGCATTTTCATTATATCGCAATCGTCTTAGAGAAACGGACAATGTCACATAAAACGGCAGAAACTGTCACGATCTGTCGCCTACGACCATACCACGTTGAATATACCCGATCTCGTCCGATCTCGGAAGTCAAGTAACGTTGGGCCCGGTTAGTACTTGCATGGGTGACCGGCTGGGAATACCGGGTGTAGTAGGCGGCTTTTTCATTTTTTTCGCACAAACTCGATCAATTTGATCGCTGCGCTGTATTCACGGCGTCCTAAACATTGAAGATATGCGGAAACTAGAAATCGCCAAGTTTATGTATCAGTTTCACTGCGGTCGTTGCCCCGAATACTTCAATGACTTCTTTACCTCTGAATCAAAAGCGCACAAGTACAACACACGCGCGTCCACGTCGTCCAAATATCATATGATCGACCGCGAAGATCATCGCTCCATCAAATATGCCGGACCTGATGTGTGGAACAGTATCCCGCCGGCCATCCGACAGTCGACGAGCATGTCCACATTCAAGTCGAAATACAAGCAATTACTACTAAATAAATACAGTACATCCTCAAGATTACCGGACCACGACTGACCTATCGATCTCGCTTCCCATGACATGCCGCCCTATTTCTTGTCGCATTCTTTTTCTATACTATCTTCTTTACTTTCATTCAGTGTGCATGCCTCCTCTTTACATCGCCTAGGCCAAGGTGGGTGTCAGATTCCATGGACTACTCCTTGTCGCTTCGACATCTTCCTGTCTTTTCATTGTATCGCATTTTTGTGGTGTATTGAACTGATAAAATTGCTAATAAACCAATGATGATGATGATGAAGTATCGCGCGAAATTTGTAATTGTAGTCGGCCTAACGCATTTTCATTATATCGCAATCGTCTTAGAGAAACGGACAATGTCACATAAAACGGCAGAAACTGTCTCCATCTGTCGCCTACGACCATACCACGTTGAATATACCCGATCTCGTCCGATCTCGGAAGTCAAGTAACGTTGGGCCCGGTTAGTACTTGCATGGGTGACCGGCTGGGAATACCGGGTGTAGTAGGCGGCTTTTTCATTTTTTTCGCACAAACTCGATCAATTTGATCGCTGCGCTGTATTCACGTATGAAGTATCGCGCGAAATTTGTAATTGTAGTCGGCCTAACACATTTTCATGATATCGAAATCTCGTGCTGTTTTGACATGACGAAAATTCCAATAAAATAACTACTCTGACAGCGAGAGCTTACTTGTCTGTTTTTCGACCAGACACAAGAACAGAGCAGGACGCCAATGATATTCGACCTCTTGTTGGTCAGAAAGTGCCTCGGCGCAATAAGACTATCTATACTATTCTGGCGTCTCGTCGACAGCATGGCGACGGAAATTGTCACATAAAACGGCACAGATCGTAACCACTGTCGCCTACGACCATACCACGTTGAATATACCCGATCTCGTCCGATCTCGGAAGTCAAGCAACGTTGGGCCCGGTTAGTACTTGCATGGGTGACCGGCTGGGAATACCGGGTGTAGTAGGCGGCTTTTTCATTTTTTTCGCACAAACTCGATCAATTTGATCGCTGCGCTGTATTCACGTATGAAGTATCGCGCGAAATTTGTAATTGTAGTCGGCCTAACGCATTTTCATTATATCGCAATCGTCTTAGAGAAACGGACAATGTCACATAAAACGGCAGAAACTGTCACGATCTGTCGCCTACGACCATACCACGTTGAATATACCCGATCTCGTCCGATCTCGGAAGTCAAGTAACGTTGGGCCCGGTTAGTACTTGCATGGGTGACCGGCTGGGAATACCGGGTGTAGTAGGCGGCTTTTTCATTTTTTTCGCACAAACTCGATCAATTTGATCGCTGCGCTGTATTCACGGCGTCCTAAACATTGAAGATATGCGGAAACTAGAAATCGCCAAGTTTATGTATCAGTTTCACTGCGGTCGTTGCCCCGAATACTTCAATGACTTCTTTACCTCTGAATCAAAAGCGCACAAGTACAACACACGCGCGTCCACGTCGTCCAAATATCATATGATCGACCGCGAAGATCATCGCTCCATCAAATATGCCGGACCTGATGTGTGGAACAGTATCCCGCCGGCCATCCGACAGTCGACGAGCATGTCCACATTCAAGTCGAAATACAAGCAATTACTACTAAATAAATACAGTACATCCTCAAGATTACCGGACCACGACTGACCTATCGATCTCGCTTCCCATGACATGCCGCCCTATTTCTTGTCGCATTCTTTTTCTATACTATCTTCTTTACTTTCATTCAGTGTGCATGCCTCCTCTTTACATCGCCTAGGCCAAGGTGGGTGTCAGATTCCATGGACTACTCCTTGTCGCTTCGACATCTTCCTGTCTTTTCATTGTATCGCATTTTTGTGGTGTATTGAACTGATAAAATTGCTAATAAACCAATGATGATGATGATGAAGTATCGCGCGAAATTTGTAATTGTAGTCGGCCTAACGCATTTTCATTATATCGCAATCGTCTTAGAGAAACGGACAATGTCACATAAAACGGCAGAAACTGTCTCCATCTGTCGCCTACGACCATACCACGTTGAATATACCCGATCTCGTCCGATCTCGGAAGTCAAGTAACGTTGGGCCCGGTTAGTACTTGCATGGGTGACCGGCTGGGAATACCGGGTGTAGTAGGCGGCTTTTTCATTTTTTTCGCACAAACTCGATCAATTTGATCGCTGCGCTGTATTCACGTATGAAGTATCGCGCGAAATTTGTAATTGTAGTCGGCCTAACACATTTTCATGATATCGAAATCTCGTGCTGTTTTGACATGACGAAAATTCCAATAAAATAACTACTCTGACAGCGAGAGCTTACTTGTCTGTTTTTCGACCAGACACAAGAACAGAGCAGGACGCCAATGATATTCGACCTCTTGTTGGTCAGAAAGTGCCTCGGCGCAATAAGACTATCTATACTATTCTGGCGTCTCGTCGACAGCATGGCGACGGAAATTGTCACATAAAACGGCACAGATCGTAACCACTGTCGCCTACGACCATACCACGTTGAATATACCCGATCTCGTCCGATCTCGGAAGTCAAGCAACGTTGGGCCCGGTTAGTACTTGCATGGGTGACCGGCTGGGAATACCGGGTGTAGTAGGCGGCTTTTTCATTTTTTTCGCACAAACTCGATCAATTTGATCGCTGCGCTGTATTCACGTATGAAGTATCGCGCGAAATTTGTAATTGTAGTCGGCCTAACACATTTTCATGATATCGCAATCTCGTGCTGTTTTGACATGACGAAAATTCCAATAAAATAACTACTCTGACAGCGAGAGCTTACTTGTCTGTTTTTCGACCAGACACAAGAACAGAGCAGGACGACAATGATATTCGACTTCTAGTTGGTCAGAAAGTGCCTCGGCGCAATAAGACTATCTACTATTCTGGCGTCTCGTCGACAGCATGGCGACGGAAATTGTCACATAAAACGGCACAGATCGTAACCACTGTCGCCTACGACCATACCACGTTGAATATACCCGATCTCGTCCGATCTCGGAAGTCAAGCAATGTTTGGCCCGGTTAGTACGACGGCATTAATTCGTACGATCAAGACGAATATCTATCATCGTACCAACACGACTGCATGCACGGGAAAGACAATGAACAAACATCGGTAATACAATCTAGCGAAATATTACAAATACTAAAAGCAATGAACAGGGAAAGGTCACCGGGTTTCGACGGCCTGACAGTGGAATTCTACCTTGCAATGTGGCAAAACATTGGCTCGAGATTAACAGAAATCATAAACAACGCGCTAATATACGGAAACATACCGCATAGCTGGAAACGTGCTAAAATTATTTTGATTCACAAAGGAAAGGACAAAAAGGATTTAGCGAACTGGCGACCCATTTCGCTATTAAACACGGACTACAAAATAATGGCGAAAATTCTCAACAACAGACTGGTTGAGGAAATTTCGAGCAACATCAACATGACACAGAAAGCGGGAATTCCCGGAAGACAAATGGACGTGATACACAACAATGTGAGTGCAATTGTTAATTATCATCAAGAAAAACCTTTGGAAGGTTATATAATGACAATAGACGCAAGGAAAGCCTTTGATAAGGTAAATCACCAAATGCTCTTCAAAGTGCTTGGTAAACTGCCCGTCACGAGAGAAACTCTTAAAGTGATCAAAGCTATATATGATAATCCTATTGCGACCCTCGAGGTTAACGGCCTCCAAGCAGCCAACGTAAATTGTACGAGGGGCATTAGACAAGGATGTCCTTTGAGTATGACGCTATACGCGATTAGCGCAGACCCGCTAGCCCACAAATTATGCACTAACGACAACATCAAGGGTATCCGAATCGGCGGGATAGAGCATAAATTAGACCAATTTGCTGATGACGTCACACTGTATCTAAGAACAACTGACTCTATTGCCACAGTCATTAACGAATATCAAAGCTTGCACAGAGTGACAGGTCAAGATATCAACACAGACAAGACGGAAATCCTACCGCTGAACGAAAAATCGCGTATCAAACTGCAAAAAACTGCGCACGCAGATATGCTAAAGCCAGTAATTAAGATACTGGGCCTATACCACGGTGAAAGCGAACTGCAAATGAACTTCGACAGACTCTGGCAAGGAGTCGAGAAAAGCGTAAGGCATATTAAATCAAAACGACTTTCTTGGATTGGTAAAATAATGGCGATTAAGGCATACATAATTAGCAAAATAACTTATACATATGCCAACAAGCAAATTCCAGGTGACAAGCTCAAGCAACTCGAACGCCTCGTCTTCGGCCTACTGTGGAGTCCTGAGAAACTCGAGCAAAAAAGCAGAATGCAACTGATCAGACCTAAGCCAGAAGGAGGGATTGATATGCCAGATATCGAATCTGCAACACAAGCAAAGAGAGCAAAAAGACTACAACAACTTAGTCGACTCGAGAACCCGATTGATATCTGGCATGCAGAAGCGATATACAATCTCACAACGAAGGTGAGCGACATAAATTGCAATTTATACAACAACCTCTACCCTCACAGAAATACATTGACGGAGAAATGGAAGAAAGAAAAGGAAATATTCGACGTAATTAAAAGTCAATCACAGGATATACAAGAACTAAGCCAGAAAGAAATGTACCAGATCCTTGTTAAAACAAAGACGCAACAAGAAGGAAGCCGCATGGCGGACTGGAAAGAGATATGGCTATACCAGCCCAATATCAAAGATCACATTGACAACAAGAAACGTGAGATTTCTTATCGCATTAACACTGAGAGCTACTTTACAGGCTCCAGAAAAACCAACGCAGGCTGGGTACGAAGAAAAGACGCCTACTTGAAAAACAAATGCAAATTCTGCCAACACGCCGAAGATACTCTGCGTCACACCTTCGCCGAATGCGCAACTTACAAAAAACTGTTCTCTCTTGTAATACAGGATCTCGAGAACGACCTGCAAACGACTATTGACGCTACACCCGACGAGATCATACGCAACGTCTACGACGGACCGCAAGCTCCGACTATAATAAAAGCTTTTATGAACGTGAAAACCCTTGTGTGGGAATGGAAAAATGCACTCGACATACAAAATGAATACGCCCAAAATATTGACGAACGCATCAACGATATAAGAAGTAAAATATACCGAATAATTTAAGCGAGCCCATTAAACGCTCGCGCGATAAATTGTATTGTAGTTATCGACCCACAAAACCCAACCAATCCACCTACCACCTATCCCCCCCCCAAACCTCCCATCCCATCCCTCTTTACCTCAACCCTAAACAACAAACCCCCCCACCCCCCACCCCCCCACCCCCCGCCCCCCCCCACCCCTACCCAATCCACCCCTAACCCTACCATATTCCTACCCCACCCCTCACCACGCCACCAAATTTATATGAAAAACACACGCAAACGAGCGCCAAGTACTGGCGGCTCCTACTACGACCGCAACAACGAATCGACATCGACTGATGCGATGAGATGAGCCGAGCGACTACGAGCGCCAACCTACGACGGCGTCTACCACGACAGCGAATAAGAATCCGACTTCGGCAACGGCTGAGACGAGATGAACCGATGATGGGGAAAGATTTTCTTTATGAAATTTTTGATATTTTATGTACATACTTGAATAAACATCACTAAAACGGTTAGTACTTGCATGGGTGACCGGCTGGGAATACCGGGTGTAGTAGGCGGCTTTTTCATTTTTTTCGCACAAACTCGATCAATTTGATCGCTGCGCTGTATTCACGTATGAAGTATCGCGCGAAATTTGTAATTGTAGTCGGCCTAACGCATTTTCATTATATCGCAATCGTCTTAGAGAAACGGACAATGTCACATAAAACGGCAGAAACTGTCACGATCTGTCGCCTACGACCATACCACGTTGAATATACCCGATCTCGTCCGATCTCGGAAGTCAAGTAACGTTGGGCCCGGTTAGTACTTGCATGGGTGACCGGCTGGGAATACCGGGTGTAGTAGGCGGCTTTTTCATTTTTTTCGCACAAACTCGATCAATTTGATCGCTGCGCTGTATTCACGGCGTCCTAAACATTGAAGATATGCGGAAACTAGAAATCGCCAAGTTTATGTATCAGTTTCACTGCGGTCGTTGCCCCGAATACTTCAATGACTTCTTTACCTCTGAATCAAAAGCGCACAAGTACAACACACGCGCGTCCACGTCGTCCAAATATCATATGATCGACCGCGAAGATCATCGCTCCATCAAATATGCCGGACCTGATGTGTGGAACAGTATCCCGCCGGCCATCCGACAGTCGACGAGCATGTCCACATTCAAGTCGAAATACAAGCAATTACTACTAAATAAATACAGTACATCCTCAAGATTACCGGACCACGACTGACCTATCGATCTCGCTTCCCATGACATGCCGCCCTATTTCTTGTCGCATTCTTTTTCTATACTATCTTCTTTACTTTCATTCAGTGTGCATGCCTCCTCTTTACATCGCCTAGGCCAAGGTGGGTGTCAGATTCCATGGACTACTCCTTGTCGCTTCGACATCTTCCTGTCTTTTCATTGTATCGCATTTTTGTGGTGTATTGAACTGATAAAATTGCTAATAAACCAATGATGATGATGATGAAGTATCGCGCGAAATTTGTAATTGTAGTCGGCCTAACGCATTTTCATTATATCGCAATCGTCTTAGAGAAACGGACAATGTCACATAAAACGGCAGAAACTGTCTCCATCTGTCGCCTACGACCATACCACGTTGAATATACCCGATCTCGTCCGATCTCGGAAGTCAAGTAACGTTGGGCCCGGTTAGTACTTGCATGGGTGACCGGCTGGGAATACCGGGTGTAGTAGGCGGCTTTTTCATTTTTTTCGCACAAACTCGATCAATTTGATCGCTGCGCTGTATTCACGTATGAAGTATCGCGCGAAATTTGTAATTGTAGTCGGCCTAACACATTTTCATGATATCGAAATCTCGTGCTGTTTTGACATGACGAAAATTCCAATAAAATAACTACTCTGACAGCGAGAGCTTACTTGTCTGTTTTTCGACCAGACACAAGAACAGAGCAGGACGCCAATGATATTCGACCTCTTGTTGGTCAGAAAGTGCCTCGGCGCAATAAGACTATCTATACTATTCTGGCGTCTCGTCGACAGCATGGCGACGGAAATTGTCACATAAAACGGCACAGATCGTAACCACTGTCGCCTACGACCATACCACGTTGAATATACCCGATCTCGTCCGATCTCGGAAGTCAAGCAACGTTGGGCCCGGTTAGTACTTGCATGGGTGACCGGCTGGGAATACCGGGTGTAGTAGGCGGCTTTTTCATTTTTTTCGCACAAACTCGATCAATTTGATCGCTGCGCTGTATTCACGTATGAAGTATCGCGCGAAATTTGTAATTGTAGTCGGCCTAACACATTTTCATGATATCGCAATCTCGTGCTGTTTTGACATGACGAAAATTCCAATAAAATAACTACTCTGACAGCGAGAGCTTACTTGTCTGTTTTTCGACCAGACACAAGAACAGAGCAGGACGACAATGATATTCGACTTCTAGTTGGTCAGAAAGTGCCTCGGCGCAATAAGACTATCTACTATTCTGGCGTCTCGTCGACAGCATGGCGACGGAAATTGTCACATAAAACGGCACAGATCGTAACCACTGTCGCCTACGACCATACCGCGTTGAATATACCCGATCTCGTCCGATCTCGGAAGTCAAGCAACGTTGGGCCCGGTTAGTACTTGCATGGGTGACCGGCTGGGAATACCGGGTGTAGGTAGGCGGCTTTTGCATTTTTTATGCGCAAACTCGATCGTTTTGATTGCAACTGTTTTGTATGCGCACGTAGGCCTACGTACAACTATGATTGTCATCATTTGCTGGCCGCCGCTTATTTCAATTGGTAGTTATACTAGGCCTGACACATTGTCATTATATCGAAATCTCGTGCTGTTTTCACATGACGAAAAGTGCAATAAAATAACTACTCTGACAGCGAGAGCTTACTTGTGTGTTTGTCGACAAGATACAAGAACAGAGCAGGACGCCAATGATATTCGACCTCTAGTTGGTCAGAAAGTGCCTCGGCGCAATAAGACTATCTATACTATTCTGGCGTCTCGTCGACAGCATGGCGACGTAAATTGTCACTAAAAACGGCACAGATCGTAACCACTGTCGCCTACGACCATACCACGTTGAATATACCCGATCTCGTCCGATCTCGGAAGTCAAGCAATGTTTGGCCCGGTTAGTACTTGCATGGGTGACCGGCTGGGAATACCGGGTGTAGTAGGCGGCTTTTTCATTTTTTTCGCACAAACTCGATCAATTTGATCGCTGCGCTGTATTCACGTATGAAGTATCGCGCGAAATTTGTAATTGTAGTCGGCCTAACGCATTTTCATTATATCGCAATCGTCTTAGAGAAACGGACAATGTCACATAAAACGGCAGAAACTGTCACGATCTGTCGCCTACGACCATACCACGTTGAATATACCCGATCTCGTCCGATCTCGGAAGTCAAGTAACGTTGGGCCCGGTTAGTACTTGCATGGGTGACCGGCTGGGAATACCGGGTGTAGTAGGCGGCTTTTTCATTTTTTTCGCACAAACTCGATCAATTTGATCGCTGCGCTGTATTCACGTATGAAGTATCGCGCGAAATTTGTAATTGTAGTCGGCCTAACGCATTTTCATTATATCGCAATCGTCTTAGAGAAACGGACAATGTCACATAAAACGGCAGAAACTGTCACGATCTGTCGCCTACGACCATACCACGTTGAATATACCCGATCTCGTCCGATCTCGGAAGTCAAGTAACGTTGGGCCCGGTTAGTACTTGCATGGGTGACCGGCTGGGAATACCGGGTGTAGTAGGCGGCTTTTTCATTTTTTTCGCACAAACTCGATCAATTTGATCGCTGCGCTGTATTCACGTATGAAGTATCGCGCGAAATTTGTAATTGTAGTCGGCCTAACGCATTTTCATTATATCGCAATCGTCTAAAAGAAACGGATAATGTCACATAAAACGGCAGAAACTGACACGATCTGTCGCCTACGACCATACCACGTTGAATATACCCGATCTCGGAAGTCAAGTAACGTTGGGCCCGGTTAGTACTTGCATGGGTGACCGGCTGGGAATACCGGGTGTAGTAGGCGGCTTTTTCATTTTTTTCGCACAAACTCGATCAATTTGATCGCTGCGCTGTATTCACGGCGTCCTAAACATTGAAGATATGCGGAAACTAGAAATCGCCAAGTTTATGTATCAGTTTCACTGCGGTCGTTGCCCCGAATACTTCAATGACTTCTTTACCTCTGAATCAAAAGCGCACAAGTACAACACACGCGCGTCCACGTCGTCCAAATATCATATGATCGACCGCGAAGATCATCGCTCCATCAAATATGCCGGACCTGATGTGTGGAACAGTATCCCGCCGGCCATCCGACAGTCGACGAGCATGTCCACATTCAAGTCGAAATACAAGCAATTACTACTAAATAAATACAGTACATCCTCAAGATTACCGGACCACGACTGACCTATCGATCTCGCTTCCCATGACATGCCGCCCTATTTCTTGTCGCATTCTTTTTCTATACTATCTTCTTTACTTTCATTCAGTGTGCATGCCTCCTCTTTACATCGCCTAGGCCAAGGTGGGTGTCAGATTCCATAGACTACTCCTTGTCGCTTCGACATCTTCCTGTCTTTTCATTGTATCGCATTTTTGTGGTGTATTGAACTGATAAAATTGCTAATAAACCAATGATGATGATGATGAAGTATCGCGCGAAATTTGTAATTGTAGTCGGCCTAACGCATTTTCATTATATCGCAATCGTCTTAGAGAAACGGACAATGTCACATAAAACGGCAGAAACTGTCTCCATCTGTCGCCTACGACCATACCACGTTGAATATACCCGATCTCGTCCGATCTCGGAAGTCAAGTAACGTTGGGCCCGGTTAGTACTTGCATGGGTGACCGGCTGGGAATACCGGGTGTAGTAGGCGGCTTTTTCATTTTTTTCGCACAAACTCGATCAATTTGATCGCTGCGCTGTATTCACGTATGAAGTATCGCGCGAAATTTGTAATTGTAGTCGGCCTAACACATTTTCATGATATCGAAATCTCGTGCTGTTTTGACATGACGAAAATTCCAATAAAATAACTACTCTGACAGCGAGAGCTTACTTGTCTGTTTTTCGACCAGACACAAGAACAGAGCAGGACGCCAATGATATTCGACCTCTTGTTGGTCAGAAAGTGCCTCGGCGCAATAAGACTATCTATACTATTCTGGCGTCTCGTCGACAGCATGGCGACGGAAATTGTCACATAAAACGGCACAGATCGTAACCACTGTCGCCTACGACCATACCACGTTGAATATACCCGATCTCGTCCGATCTCGGAAGTCAAGCAACGTTGGGCCCGGTTAGTACTTGCATGGGTGACCGGCTGGGAATACCGGGTGTAGTAGGCGGCTTTTTCATTTTTTTCGCACAAACTCGATCAATTTGATCGCTGCGCTGTATTCACGTATGAAGTATCGCGCGAAATTTGTAATTGTAGTCGGCCTAACACATTTTCATGATATCGCAATCTCGTGCTGTTTTGACATGACGAAAATTCCAATAAAATAACTACTCTGACAGCGAGAGCTTACTTGTCTGTTTTTCGACCAGACACAAGAACAGAGCAGGACGACAATGATATTCGAATTCTAGTTGGTCAGAAAGTGCCTCGGCGCAATAAGACTATCTACTATTCTGGCGTCTCGTCGACAGCATGGCGACGGAAATTGTCACATAAAACGGCACAGATCGTAACCACTGTCGCCTACGACCATACCGCGTTGAATATACCCGATCTCGTCCGATCTCGGAAGTCAAGCAACGTTGGGCCCGGTTAGTACTTGCATGGGTGACCGGCTGGGAATACCGGGTGTAGGTAGGCGGCTTTTGCATTTTTTATGCGCAAACTCGATCGTTTTGATTGCAACTGTTTTGTATGCGCACGTAGGCCTACGTACAACTATGATTGTCATCATTTGCTGGCCGCCGCTTATTTCAATTGGTAGTTATACTAGGCCTGACACATTGTCATTATATCGAAATCTCGTGCTGTTTTCACATGACGAAAAGTGCAATAAAATAACTACTCTGACAGCGAGAGCTTACTTGTGTGTTTGTCGACAAGATACAAGAACAGAGCAGGACGCCAATGATATTCGACCTCTAGTTGGTCAGAAAGTGCCTCGGCGCAATAAGACTATCTATACTATTCTGGCGTCTCGTCGACAGCATGGCGACGTAAATTGTCACTAAAAACGGCACAGATCGTAACCACTGTCGCCTACGACCATACCACGTTGAATATACCCGATCTCGTCCGATCTCGGAAGTCAAGCAATGTTTGGCCCGGTTAGTACTTGCATGGGTGACCGGCTGGGAATACCGGGTGTAGTAGGCGGCTTTTTCATTTTTTTCGCACAAACTCGATCAATTTGATCGCTGCGCTGTATTCACGTATGAAGTATCGCGCGAAATTTGTAATTGTAGTCGGCCTAACGCATTTTCATTATATCGCAATCGTCTTAGAGAAACGGACAATGTCACATAAATCGGCAGAAACTGTCACGATCTGTCGCCTACGACCATACCACGTTGAATATACCCGATCTCGTCCGATCTCGGAAGTCAAGTAACGTTGGGCCCGGTTAGTACTTGCATGGGTGACCGGCTGGGAATACCGGGTGTAGTAGGCGGCTTTTTCATTTTTTTCGCACAAACTCGATCAATTTGATCGCTGCGCTGTATTCACGTATGAAGTATCGCGCGAAATTTGTAATTGTAGTCGGCCTAACGCATTTTCATTATATCGCAATCGTCTAAAAGAAACGGATAATGTCACATAAAACGGCAGAAACTGACACGATCTGTCGCCTACGACCATACCACGTTGAATATACCCGATCTCGGAAGTCAAGTAACGTTGGGCCCGGTTAGTACTTGCATGGGTGACCGGCTGGGAATACCGGGTGTAGTAGGCGGCTTTTTCATTTTTTTCGCACAAACTCGATCAATTTGATCGCTGCGCTGTATTCACGGCGTCCTAAACATTGAAGATATGCGGAAACTAGAAATCGCCAAGTTTATGTATCAGTTTCACTGCGGTCGTTGCCCCGAATACTTCAATGACTTCTTTACCTCTGAATCAAAAGCGCACAAGTACAACACACGCGCGTCCACGTCGTCCAAATATCATATGATCGACCGCGAAGATCATCGCTCCATCAAATATGCCGGACCTGATGTGTGGAACAGTATCCCGCCGGCCATCCGACAGTCGACGAGCATGTCCACATTCAAGTCGAAATACAAGCAATTACTACTAAATAAATACAGTACATCCTCAAGATTACCGGACCACGACTGACCTATCGATCTCGCTTCCCATGACATGCCGCCCTATTTCTTGTCGCATTCTTTTTCTATACTATCTTCTTTACTTTCATTCAGTGTGCATGCCTCCTCTTTACATCGCCTAGGCCAAGGTGGGTGTCAGATTCCATAGACTACTCCTTGTCGCTTCGACATCTTCCTGTCTTTTCATTGTATCGCATTTTTGTGGTGTATTGAACTGATAAAATTGCTAATAAACCAATGATGATGATGATGAAGTATCGCGCGAAATTTGTAATTGTAGTCGGCCTAACGCATTTTCATTATATCGCAATCGTCTTAGAGAAACGGACAATGTCACATAAAACGGCAGAAACTGTCTCCATCTGTCGCCTACGACCATACCACGTTGAATATACCCGATCTCGTCCGATCTCGGAAGTCAAGTAACGTTGGGCCCGGTTAGTACTTGCATGGGTGACCGGCTGGGAATACCGGGTGTAGTAGGCGGCTTTTTCATTTTTTTCGCACAAACTCGATCAATTTGATCGCTGCGCTGTATTCACGTATGAAGTATCGCGCGAAATTTGTAATTGTAGTCGGCCTAACACATTTTCATGATATCGAAATCTCGTGCTGTTTTGACATGACGAAAATTCCAATAAAATAACTACTCTGACAGCGAGAGCTTACTTGTCTGTTTTTCGACCAGACACAAGAACAGAGCAGGACGCCAATGATATTCGACCTCTTGTTGGTCAGAAAGTGCCTCGGCGCAATAAGACTATCTATACTATTCTGGCGTCTCGTCGACAGCATGGCGACGGAAATTGTCACATAAAACGGCACAGATCGTAACCACTGTCGCCTACGACCATACCACGTTGAATATACCCGATCTCGTCCGATCTCGGAAGTCAAGCAACGTTGGGCCCGGTTAGTACTTGCATGGGTGACCGGCTGGGAATACCGGGTGTAGTAGGCGGCTTTTTCATTTTTTTCGCACAAACTCGATCAATTTGATCGCTGCGCTGTATTCACGTATGAAGTATCGCGCGAAATTTGTAATTGTAGTCGGCCTAACACATTTTCATGATATCGCAATCTCGTGCTGTTTTGACATGACGAAAATTCCAATAAAATAACTACTCTGACAGCGAGAGCTTACTTGTCTGTTTTTCGACCAGACACAAGAACAGAGCAGGACGACAATGATATTCGAATTCTAGTTGGTCAGAAAGTGCCTCGGCGCAATAAGACTATCTACTATTCTGGCGTCTCGTCGACAGCATGGCGACGGAAATTGTCACATAAAACGGCACAGATCGTAACCACTGTCGCCTACGACCATACCGCGTTGAATATACCCGATCTCGTCCGATCTCGGAAGTCAAGCAACGTTGGGCCCGGTTAGTACTTGCATGGGTGACCGGCTGGGAATACCGGGTGTAGGTAGGCGGCTTTTGCATTTTTTATGCGCAAACTCGATCGTTTTGATTGCAACTGTTTTGTATGCGCACGTAGGCCTACGTACAACTATGATTGTCATCATTTGCTGGCCGCCGCTTATTTCAATTGGTAGTTATACTAGGCCTGACACATTGTCATTATATCGAAATCTCGTGCTGTTTTCACATGACGAAAAGTGCAATAAAATAACTACTCTGACAGCGAGAGCTTACTTGTGTGTTTGTCGACAAGATACAAGAACAGAGCAGGACGCCAATGATATTCGACCTCTAGTTGGTCAGAAAGTGCCTCGGCGCAATAAGACTATCTATACTATTCTGGCGTCTCGTCGACAGCATGGCGACGTAAATTGTCACTAAAAACGGCACAGATCGTAACCACTGTCGCCTACGACCATACCACGTTGAATATACCCGATCTCGTCCGATCTCGGAAGTCAAGCAATGTTTGGCCCGGTTAGTACTTGCATGGGTGACCGGCTGGGAATACCGGGTGTAGTAGGCGGCTTTTTCATTTTTTTCGCACAAACTCGATCAATTTGATCGCTGCGCTGTATTCACGTATGAAGTATCGCGCGAAATTTGTAATTGTAGTCGGCCTAACGCATTTTCATTATATCGCAATCGTCTTAGAGAAACGGACAATGTCACATAAATCGGCAGAAACTGTCACGATCTGTCGCCTACGACCATACCACGTTGAATATACCCGATCTCGTCCGATCTCGGAAGTCAAGTAACGTTGGGCCCGGTTAGTACTTGCATGGGTGACCGGCTGGGAATACCGGGTGTAGTAGGCGGCTTTTTCATTTTTTTCGCACAAACTCGATCAATTTGATCGCTGCGCTGTATTCACGTATGAAGTATCGCGCGAAATTTGTAATTGTAGTCGGCCTAACGCATTTTCATTATATCGCAATCGTCTAAAAGAAACGGATAATGTCACATAAAACGGCAGAAACTGACACGATCTGTCGCCTACGACCATACCACGTTGAATATACCCGATCTCGGAAGTCAAGTAACGTTGGGCCCGGTTAGTACTTGCATGGGTGACCGGCTGGGAATACCGGGTGTAGTAGGCGGCTTTTTCATTTTTTTCGCACAAACTCGATCAATTTGATCGCTGCGCTGTATTCACGGCGTCCTAAACATTGAAGATATGCGGAAACTAGAAATCGCCAAGTTTATGTATCAGTTTCACTGCGGTCGTTGCCCCGAATACTTCAATGACTTCTTTACCTCTGAATCAAAAGCGCACAAGTACAACACACGCGCGTCCACGTCGTCCAAATATCATATGATCGACCGCGAAGATCATCGCTCCATCAAATATGCCGGACCTGATGTGTGGAACAGTATCCCGCCGGCCATCCGACAGTCGACGAGCATGTCCACATTCAAGTCGAAATACAAGCAATTACTACTAAATAAATACAGTACATCCTCAAGATTACCGGACCACGACTGACCTATCGATCTCGCTTCCCATGACATGCCGCCCTATTTCTTGTCGCATTCTTTTTCTATACTATCTTCTTTACTTTCATTCAGTGTGCATGCCTCCTCTTTACATCGCCTAGGCCAAGGTGGGTGTCAGATTCCATAGACTACTCCTTGTCGCTTCGACATCTTCCTGTCTTTTCATTGTATCGCATTTTTGTGGTGTATTGAACTGATAAAATTGCTAATAAACCAATGATGATGATGATGAAGTATCGCGCGAAATTTGTAATTGTAGTCGGCCTAACGCATTTTCATTATATCGCAATCGTCTTAGAGAAACGGACAATGTCACATAAAACGGCAGAAACTGTCTCCATCTGTCGCCTACGACCATACCACGTTGAATATACCCGATCTCGTCCGATCTCGGAAGTCAAGCAACGTTGGGCAAGCAACGTTGGGCCGAGAGAGGCGGCGAGCGAGACGGACGTGTTTTCGACGCTGCGGAAGATTACTAGCTTAGAGGCGAGGTATTACTGGATTACGCGAAGTACTGGATATACCGAATATATTGGATAAACGAAATATACTGGATATAAGACATAACACCTGAGAAAGGTAAAAGATTGATAATGGCGACGGCCATGACGACCTGCAACGCTAGTGAAGCAGAAGGAAATGCTACACAGCCATCATATGCAACAGTAACGTCGAAATCAAAGAATACAACAACATACAAGAAAACCAAGCAAGAAATACCGATCTACAAGAATACGAGAAATAGGTCTTACTTCGTAAGGGGAGAAGACAACCTTGACCTTGATATTGTAGCAAAAGAGCTGGAAAGCAACACCATCACTGCAAAGTACCATGAACACATTGAAGGAGTATACAAACTGAAAGCCGGAACATTCGTTATCACAATGAAAGAAGATAAAAGTGGAAAGAAGCTAAAAGACGAATTGCTACAAGAGCTGAGCCGAAACCCTGCACAGGCAGGGTTTAACGAGATAACCATAGAGCTCCCAAAGCGTCCAGCAACACATCTTATTGTCAAAGGCATAGCATGTGAAACTAAAAGGGACACGGCAGTTGAACAACTGAACAAATATGGATTCGGAAAGGTTGTCAATCAGACAAGAGTACTTTACAAGAATACTAACTGGTACAATGGCTACACAAACATCTGGATGGAAGATTTCAGAAAAGAAGATATGCCAGAAAGTATGATTATTGATGGTGTGAGATGCTGGATCCAGACTGCTGCAGATGCATATCAAATGCGATGCTACAACTGCAAGAGGACGGGTCATATGGTCAAAGATTGCCAATCCGAAAAATTGGAATGCGCGAAATGCAGTCGGCTCGGCCATAGTACAGATGAATGCAAAGCAAAACGTAGCAAAAGACAAAGCGAACACGAGGCTGAAATCGAAAATGCTGAGGGAGTCAATGATCAAATCGTAGATAACCCTGTGAGAAAAAACTCAAGCGAACCCAATGCTGGTGAGAGAATAACAGACGATACGAACGAATCGACGAGAATAACAACAGAGAAACCAGCTGACCTGAATATGAGTCAGAATGAGGACACGAACAGAAATCAAACAGCGCCGAATAGCCCAGTGATGACGAAATCTTACACGTCAGCGGACGCTGCATACGAGAATGAAGACACAACAGAGGAACACTCCGTACAGCCTCAGGTCAGCGAGAAAAAACGCGAATCAGGCAAATCAAATGAAATACAGACGGCCCAAAAGCTACTCAGTAAAAAGTCGTCTAATGCCAACAAAGGACCAAAACCGAGCGCCAGCTGAGATAAGGCGGCGAAACAACAATGCGGAAATAGAGTAACGACCAGGAACAACACAAGCAACCAAGTGAGAATAATAAAACCGAATATAAATGGTATTAAAAAAGACAACAGTAAAAGAAAGACAGCCATAATCCAGCAGGACCCCCAAAACAAAATCAATGGCGAACCTATTGAAGCTAGCATCGGTTAACGTAAATGGATTATCAAACAGACTACAGGATTTGGAACAATATATACGGACATCGAATTTGGATATATTATTGATTCAGGAAACGCATAAGATCGATAATGTGGATATACGTAACTGGGCAGCGGATATCGGATTTATTATCTACTTCAACACAAAGAACGAAGTGAGACAATATTCTGGCACTGCGATAATGATTAAAGAACATCACGAAGGTAAAATTTTACGCCACTATAGCATGATCGAAAACCGTGCCCAATGCCTCTGCATTCAAATTGACAAATGTCCAATAACTATAATAAATATTTATGCCCCGTCTGGACAATCCGCAGATGCGAGAAAGTTACGTGACGATTTCCTAATCCAACTAGAATCAGAAATCCATGAAATTGAAGTCCCGATTATAATGGGTGGTGATTTCAACCTAATTATTGACAAAAAAGACACTCGAATTAAACAGAACCTCCATGTCAGAAGCGCCGAGAGACACTTTGAAAAGCTAACTAATGACGCGGAACTGATTGACGTGTTTAGGAGTAAACATCCTCTTGCCGAAGTATTCACTTACGTCACTGGAAAAAACGCGAGGAGACTAGATCGTTTCTACGCATCTTGTGAACTCATGAGCCATGTCCAGAATGCAGGACATGAAAATAACCTTGTGGCTGACCACATAAGTCCGACAATAACACTCGCAATTGAGCCAAGCACTCTATGGGGAAGAAAAAATTGGAAGTGTAATAATGACCTTTTGCGAGATGACGTGTACCGAGATATAATATCTAATCTCATCAGCTTTGAAGAGAATAATATCCAACACTGCCATGGCATTCAACAATGGTGGGACAGACTAAAAGATAGAATTGCCAACGTAAGTAAGAGATATGAGATAGACAAATATAAAACTTGTGATCCTCAGATAACGTATCAGAGGGTAACGGGAAAATTGCGCATGTTAACCAAAATTGACCGTTGCGAAGGTGAACCTAACACGACGAGACAATTTTGGCAAGAATTAAAGACAAGACGACGCAAGACCGAGCTTAAAGAACTTCAGCTCAGAGATGGAACGGTAACGACTGACCGTAATATTATTGCTAACCAGATTGAACAATTTTACACAGAATTGTGGACCCGACACGACGGCATTAATTCGTACGATCAAGACGAATATCTATCATCGTACCAACACGACTGCATGCACGGGAAAGACAATGAACAAACATCGGTAATACAATCTAGCGAAATATTACAAATACTAAAAGCAATGAACAGGGAAAGGTCACCGGGTTTCGACGGCCTGACAGTGGAATTCTACCTTGCAATGTGGCAAAACATTGGTTCGAGATTAACAGAAATCATAAACAACGCGCTAATATACGGAAACATACCGCATAGCTGGAAACGTGCTAAAATTATTTTGATTCACAAAGGAAAGGACAAAAAGGATTTAGCGAACTGGCGACCCATTTCGCTATTAAACACGGACTACAAAATAATGGCGAAAATTCTCAACAACAGACTGGTTGAGGAAATTTCGAGCAACATCAACATGACACAGAAAGCGGGAATTCCCGGAAGACAAATGGACGTGATACACAACAATGTGAGTGCAATTGTTAATTATCATCAAGAAAAACCTTTGGAAGGTTATATAATGACAATAGACGCAAGGAAAGCCTTTGATAAGGTAAATCACCAAATGCTCTTCAAAGTGCTTGGTAAACTGCCCGTCACGAGAGAAACTCTTAAAGTGATCAAAGCTATATATGATAATCCTATTGCGACCCTCGAGGTTAACGGCCTCCAAGCAGCCAACGTAAATTGTACGAGGGGCATTAGACAAGGATGTCCTTTGAGTATGACGCTATACGCGATTAGCGCAGACCCGCTAGCCCACAAATTATGCACTAACGACAACATCAAGGGTATCCGAATCGGCGGGATAGAGCATAAATTAGACCAATTTGCTGATGACGTCACACTGTATCTAAGAACAACTGACTCTATTGCCACAGTCATTAACGAATATCAAAGCTTGCACAGAGTGACAGGTCAAGATATCAACACAGACAAGACGGAAATCCTACCGCTGAACGAAAAATCGCGTATCAAACTGCAAAAAACTGCGCACGCAGATATGCTAAAGCCAGTAATTAAGATACTGGGCCTATACCACGGTGAAAGCGAACTGCAAATGAACTTCGACAGGCTCTGGCAAGGAGTCGAGAAAAGCGTAAGGCATATTAAATCAAAACGACTTTCTTGGATTGGTAAAATAATGGCGATTAAGGCATACATAATTAGCAAAATAACTTATACATATGCCAACAAGCAAATTCCAGGCGACAAGCTCAAGCAACTCGAACGCCTCGTCTTCGGCCTACTGTGGAGTCCTGAGAAACTCGAGCAAAAAAGCAGAATGCAACTGATCAGACCTAAGCCAGAAGGAGGGATTGATATGCCAGATATCGAATCTGCAACACAAGCAAAGAGAGCAAAAAGACTACAACAACTTAGTCGACTCGAGAACCCGATTGATATCTGGCATGCAGAAGCGATATACAATCTCACAACGAAGGTGAGCGACATAAATTGCAATTTATACAACAACCTCTACCCTCACAGAAATACATTGACGGAGGAATGGAAGAAGGAAAAGGAAATATTCGACGTAATTAAAAGCCGATCACAGGATATACAAGAACTAAGCCAGAAAGAAATGTACAAAATCCTTGTTAAAACGAAGACGCAACAAGGAGGAAGCCGCATGGCGGACTGGAAAGAGATATGGCTATACCAGCCCAATATCAAAGATCACATTGACAACAAGAAACGTGAGATTTCGTATCGAATTAACACTGAGAGCTACTTTACAGGCTCCAGGAAAACCAACGCAGGCTGGGTACGAAGAAAAGACGCCTACTTGAAGAACAAATGCAAATTCTGCCAACACGCCGAAGATACTCTGCGTCACACCTTCGCCGAATGCGCAACTTACAAAAAACTGTTCTCTCTTGTAATACAGGATCTCGAGAACGACCTGCAAACGACTATTGACGCTACACCCGACGAGATCATACGCAACGTCTACGACGGACCGCAAGCTCCGACTATAATAAAAGCTTTTATGAACGTGAAAACCCTTGTGTGGGAATGGAAAAACGCACTCGACATACAAAATGAATACGCCCAAAATATTGACCAACGCATCCAAGATATAAGAAGTAAAATATACCGAATAATATAAGCGAGCCATTTAAACGCTCACGCGATAAATCATGTTGCATTTATCGACCGGCAAAACGCAACCAATCCACCTGCAACCTATCCAAACCACCAAACCTCCCATCCCACTCTACCCCACCCCTAAACCAACACCTACTTCCCCAATCTACCCTATCCACCACCCCCCATGCCCTATCCCTACCCCACCCACCCCTACCCTATTCCTACCCCACCCACCACCACTCCACCGAATTTATATGAAAATCACACGCAAACGAGCGCCAAGTACTGGCGGCTCCTTCTACGACCGCGACAACGAATCGACATCGACTGCTATGATGAGATGAGATGAGACGAGCGACTACGAGCGCCAACTTACGACGGCGTCTACTACGACCGCGTATACAAATACTACTTCGGCAACGGCTGAGACGAGATGACCAGATGATGGGGAAAGATTTTCTTTATGAAATTTTTGAAAATTTATGTATATATTTGAATAAACATCACAAAAACGGTTAGTACTTGCATGGGTGACCGGCTGGGAATACCGGGTGTAGGTAGGCGGCTTTTGCACTTTTGTCGCACAAACTCGATCAATTCAATTGCTGTGCACTATTCTCATATGAACTATCCCGCGGAATTTGTAATTGTAGTCGGCCTAACGCATTTTAATTATATCGCAATCGCCTTATGCTCAGAGAAACGGACAATGTCACATAAAACGGCAGAAACTGTCACAATCTGTCGCCTACGACCATACCACGTTGAATATACCCGATCTCGTCCGATCTCGGATGTCAAGCAACGTTGGGCCCGGTTAGTACTTGCATGGGTGACCGGCTGGGAATACCGGGTGTAGGTAGGCGGCTTTTGGACTTTTTTCGCACAAACTCGATCAATTTGATTGCACGTACTTCGTACTTCGTACTTCGTACTTCGTAAGGGGAGAAGACAACCTTGACCTTGATATTGTAGTAAAAGAGCTGGAAAGCAACACCATCACTGCAGAATACCATGAACACATTGAAGGAATATACAAACTGAAAGCCGGAACATTCGTTATCACAATGAAAGAAGAGAAAAGTGGAAAGAAGCTAAAAGATGAATTGCTACAGCAGCTAAGCCAAAACCCTACGCAAGCAAAGTTTAACGAGATAACCATAGAGCTCCCAAAGCGTCCAGCAACACATCTTATTGTCAAAGGCATAGCATGTGAAACTAAAAGGGACACGGCAGTTGAACAACTGAACAAATATGGATTCGGAAAGGTTGTCAATCAGACAAGAGTACTTTACAAGAATACTAACTGGTACAATGGCTTCACTAACATCTGGATGGAAGATTTCAGTAAAGAAGACATGCCAGAAAGTATGATTATTGATGGTGTGAGATGTTGGATCAAGACTGCTGCAGATGCATATCAAAAGCGATGCTACAACTGCAACGGAACGGGTCACATGATCAGAGATTGCCCAGCCGAAAAATTAGAATGCACGAAGTGCGGCGGGCTTGGCCATGGTGCAGAAACATGCAAAGCAAAACGTGGCAAAAGACAAAACGAACACGAGGCTGGAATCGAAAAGGCTGAGGGAGTCAATGTTCAAATCGCAGATAAACCGGTGAGAGTCAACTCAAACGAACCCCATGCTGGTGAGAGAAAAACCGACGAAACGAACGAATCGGCGAAAACAACAACAGAGAAACCAGCTGACCTGAATATGAGTCAGAATGAGGACACGAGCAGAAATGAAACAGCGCCGAATAGCCCAGTGATGACGAAATCTTACACGTCACCGGACGCTGCATACGAGGATGAAGACACAACAGAGGAACACTCCGTACAGCCTCAGGTCAGCGAGAAAAAACGCGAATCAGGCAAATCAAATGAAACACAGACGGCCCAAAAGTTACTCAGTAAAAAGTCGTATAATGCCAACAAAGGACAAAAATCGAGCGCCAGCTGTGATAAGGCGGCGAAACAACAAAACGGAAATAGAGTAACGACCAGAAACAACACAAGCAACCAAGTGAGGATAACGAAACCGAATATAAATGGCATTAAAAAAGACAACACGAAAAAGAAGACAGCCATAATCCCGCAAGACCCCCAAAACAGAACCAATGGCGAACCTATTGAAGCTAGCATCGATTAACGTAAATGGACTATCAAACAGACTACCGGATTTAGAACAATATATACAGACATCGAATTTGGATATATTATTGATTCAATATTGCAGCAAACAATACGCTCATATTGTAAATTTATTCCACTGGAAGCTTTTCGTCTGGCTCTCTTCAGCAGTGAACGCCAGAAAATGAGGTTAACCAAGTTCGAAATATAGGAAGAATTTTGTCGTTGTGACGTAATAATGACAAGTACACAAGTCGCGAACGGCAGTAAACAGCGCACGGTTACGGTACAGCACACACGAAATCAGCTGTAAAACAGCCGAATGACAAAACAACACTAATGGAAGATTCCCAGCGTGTAGAGATGTTCCTTCTGGCGGCAGAGGATCGGCTTTTGCAGCTTTATAATGGTTGATTCAAGGACCTTTAAATGAAAAAGAGAACGACCACGAGCAACTATGGAAAACTGATTGATATTGTAATGTTTTGCACACTCTGGGTGTTTCAATAGGTGCTGTCCGATGGCAGAATTACATGCTGTTACTTGGTCATAATCATGCATGGTAACTAGGGACTGTGATGATGAAGCAGACATGTCATCACCCTGCGAATTCCTAATTTGACGTGGGACATGTTGACGAATTCTTTGTTGCAAGCGTTGAGATGTGCGACCCACATACCGACTGTCACATCGGCACGTATATTGGTAAATTATGTAACTCTGATCAATCGCAGGAAGCACATCCTTACGCGTTGCTGGTAGCAAAGACTTCGTAGTAAATATGACACGGGGTTCCACTTGTGGGAAACAATGACTCACGGAGGACTTAATCTGTTTTTCAAACCTGTTGCAGGCTGTGCCTATCCACGGGAGATGCAAATAAACTGGGCACCTTCTCGGTCCAAACGGCTTATCTTTGTGGAAATCTTGTATTTTACGTTCAATAGTTACTTTGACAATACGCTCAGGATATCCATTGGCAAGGAAAATGGATTTGATAGTATTTATTTCACAATCCAGTTTGTCATTGCTGCAAATCATCAGGGCCCTGTGTACCAGGGTTCTTATCAAATTGATTTTACGTTTCACAGGGCAAAACGAATCCCATGAAAGATACTGGCCACTGAATGTAGTCTTACGGTAGACAGATGTAACAAAATTATTGTTCATCTTCTCAACAAAGACATCCAAAAACGGTATCGAATTGTTATTCTCTTTTTTCAACAGTAAACTTGAGAGAAGGGTGAAGGTTATTTAATTTGGCCAGAAACAAATCACATTGAGCTTCATTATTAAACATGACAAAAGTGTCATCAACATAGCGATAGTACATCAATGGCCGATCGGCACTATCCAACAATCTCTTTTCATGAAACCCCACAAAGATGTTAGCCAAGATGGAGCCGAGTGGAGAACCCATGGCCAAACCATCTGTCTGTTTGTATATGGTGTTATTAAAACTAAATTCAACACCGCAAGTCGCCATTCGCATAAGTTTTACGAACATGGATTTGGAAAATGGCGGAGACGGAAGCTCACCACCATAAAGTGCATTGGCGCAGATCTCTATGGTTTCCTCAATAGGGACATTGGTGAAGAGGCTCGATATATCAAAGGAGCTGAGGTATACCTTGGAGGCATCATGATCTATATTATTGATAATATTAGCAAACGTGAACGAGTCCCGAATGCAGTTGTCAACATAGAGCGCACTCACCGGCTTAAGGAATTCCACCATCCACTTCGTTCGCGACTTGTGTACTTGTCATTATTACGTCACAACGACAAAATTCTTCCTATATTTCGAACTTGGTTAACCTCATTTTCTGGCGTTCACTGCTGAAGAGAGCCAGACGAAAAGCTTCCAGTGGAATAAATTTACAATATGAGCGTATTGTTTGCTGCAATATTGAAGTTCTGTACTTCGAAAAGCCTATTATTGATTCAGGAAACGCACAAGATCGATAATGTGGATATACGTAACTGGGCAGCAGATATCGGATTTATTATCTACTTCAACACAAAGAACGAAGTGAGACAATATTCTGGAACTGCGATAATGATTAAAGAACATCACGAAGGTAAAATTTTACGCCACTATAGCATGATCGAAAACCGTGCACAATGCCTCTGCATTCAAATTGACAAATGCCCAATTGCTATAATAAATATTTATGCCCCGTCTGGACAATCCGCAGATGCGAGAAAGTTACGTGACGATTTCCTAATCCAACTAGAATCAGAAATCCATGAAATTGAAGTCCCGGTTATAATGGGTGGTGATTTCAACCTAATTATTGACAAAAAAGACACTCGAATTAAACAGAACCTCCATGTTAGAAGCGCCGAGAGACACTTTGAAAAGCTAACTAACGACGCGGAACTGATTGACGTATTTAGGAGTAAACATCCTCTTGCTGAAGTATTCACTTACGTCACTGGAAAAAACGCGAGGAGACTAGATCGTTTCTACGCATCTTGTGAACTCATGAGCCATGTCCAGAATGCAGGACATGAAAATAACCTTGTGGCTGACCACATAAGTCCGACAATAACACTCGCAATTGAGCCAAGCACTCTATGGGGAAGAAAAAATTGGAAGTGTAATAATGACCTTTTGCGAGATGACGTGTACCGAGATATAATATCTAATCTCATAAGCTTTGAGGAGAATAATATTCAGCACTGCCACGGAATACAACAATGGTGGGACAGACTAAAAGATAGAATTGCCAACGTAAGCAAGAGATATGAAATAGACAAATATCAAACCTGTGACCCTCAGATAACGTATCAGAGGGTAAAAGGAAAATTGCGCATGTTAACCAAAATTGACCGTTGCGAAGGTGAACCTAACACGACGAGACAATTTTGGCAAGAATTGAAGACCAGACGGCGCAAGATCGAGCTTCAAGAACTTCAGCTCAGAGATGGAACGGTAACGACCGACCGTAATATTATTGCTAACCAGATTGAACAATTTTACACAGAACTGTGGACCCGACACGACGGCACTAATTCGTACGATCAAGACGAATATCTATCCTCGTATCAGCAAGACTGCATGCACGGGAAAGACAATGAACAAACATCGGTAATACAATCTAGCGAAATATTACAAATACTGAAAGCAATGAACAGGGAAAGGTCACCGGGGTTCGATGGCCTAACAGTGGAATTCTACCTTGCAATGTGGAAAAACATTGGCTCGAGATTAACAGAAATCATAAACAACGCGCTAATATACGGAAACTTACCGCATAGTTGGAAACGTGCTAAAATTATTTTGATTCACAAAGGAAAGGACAAAAAGGATTTAGCGAACTGGCGACCCATTTCGCTGTTAAACACGGACTACAAAATAATGGCGAAAATTCTCAACAACAGACTGGTTGAGGAGATTTCGAGCAACATCAACATGACACAGAAAGCGGGAATTCCCGGAAGACAAATGGACGTGATACACAACAATGTGAGTGCAATTGTTAATTATCATCAAGAAAAACCTTTGGAAGGTTATATAATGACCATAGACGCAAGAAAAGCCTTTGATAAGGTCGATCACCAAATGCTGTTCAAAGTGCTTGATAAACTGCCCGTCACGAGAGAAACTCTTAAAGTGATCAAAGCCATATATGATAATCCTATTGCGACCCTCGAGGTTAACGGCCTCCAAGCAGCAAATGTAAATTGTACGAGGGGCATTAGACAAGGATGTCCTTTGAGTATGACACTATACGCGATTAGCGCAGACCCTCTAGCCCACAAACTATGCACTAACGACAACATCAGAGGTATCCGAATCGGCGGGATAGAGCATAAATTAGACCAGTTTGCCGATGACGTCACACTGTATCTAAGAACAACTGACTCTATTACAGCAGTCCTTAACGAATATCAAAGCTTGCATAGAGTGACAGGTCAAGATATCAACACAGGCAAGACGGAAATCCTACCACTGAACGAAAAATCGCGTAACAGATTGCAAAAAACTGAGCACGCACATATGCTAAAGCCAGTAATTAAGATACTGGGCCTATACCACGGAGAAAGCGAACTGCAAATGAACTTCGACAGACTCTGGCAAGGAGTCGAGAAAAGCGTAAGGCATATTAAATCAAAACGGCTTTCTTGGATTGGTAAAATAACGGCGATTAAGGCATACATAATTAGCAAAATAACTTATACATATGCCAACAAGCAAATTCCAGACGACAAGCTCAAGCAACTCGAACGCCTCGTCTTCGGCCTACTGTGGAGTCCTGAGAAGCTCGAGCAGAAAAGCAGAATGCAACTGATCAGACCTAAGCCAGAAGGAGGGATTGATATGCCAGATATCGAATCTGCAACACAAGCAAAGAGAGCAAAAAGACTACAACAACTTAGTCGACTCGAAAACCCGATTGATATCTGGCATGCAGAAGCGATATACAATCTGACAACGAAGGTGAGAGATATAAATTGCAATTTATACAACAACCTCTACCCTCACAGAAATACATTGACGGAGGAATGGAAGAAGGAAAAGGAAATTTTCGACGTAATTAAAGGCCAATCACAGGATATACAAGAACTAAGCCAGAAAGAAATGTACAAGATCCTTGTTAAAACGAAGACGCAACAAGGAGGAAGCCGCATGGCGGACTGGAAAGAGATATGGCTATACCAGCCCAATATCAAAGATCACATTGACAACAAGAAACGTGAGATTTCGTATCGCATTAACACTGAGAGCTACTTTACAGGCTCCAGAAAAACCAACGCAGGCTGGGTACGAAGAAAAGACGCCTACTTGAAAAACAAATGCAAATTCTGCCAACACGCCGAAGATACTCTGCGCCACACCTTCGCCGAATGCGCAACTTACAAAAAACTGTTCTCTCTTGTAATACAGGATCTCGAGAACGACCTGCAAACGACTATTGACGCTACACCCGACGAGATCATACGCAACGTCTACGACGGACCGCAAGCTCCGACTATAATAAAAGCTTTTATGAACGTGAAAACCCTTGTGTGGGAATGGAAAAACGCACTCGACATACAAAATGAATACGCCCAAAATATTGACCAACGCATCTCCGATATAAGAAGTAAAATATACCGAATAATTTAAGCGAGCCATTTAAACGCTTGCGCGATAAATCATATTGCATTTATCGACCCACAAAACGCAACCAATCCACCCACAACATATCCAAACCTCCCATCCCACTCTGCCACACCGCTAAACAAACATATATACTCCCCCAATCTACCCCATCCACCACCACCCCATGCCCTATTCCTACACCACCCACCCCTACCCTATTCCTACCCCACCCACCACCACTCCACCAAATTTATATGAAAATCACACGCAAACGAGCGCCAAGCACTGGCGGCTCCTTCTACGACCGCGACCTCGAATCGACATCGACTGCTACGATGAGATGAGATGAGACGAGCGACTACGAGCGCCAACTTACGATGGCGTCTACTACGACCGCGTATACAAATCCTACTTCGGCAACGGCTGAGACGAGATGACCCGATGATGGGGAAAGTTTTTTCTTTATGAAATTTTTGAAATTTTATGTACATATTTGAATAAACATCACAAAAACGGTTAGTACTTGCATGGGTGACCGGCAGGGAATACCGGGTGTAGTATTAGGCTGCTTTTGCATTTTTGTCGTACAAACTCGATCAATTCGATTGCTGTGCACTATTCTCATATGAACTATCGCGCGAAATTTGTAATTGTAGTCGGCCTAACGCATTTTCATTATATCGCAAACGCCGTAGAGAAACGGACAATGTCACATAAAACGGCAGAAACTGTCACAATCTGTCGCCTACGACCATACCACGTTGAATATACCCGATCTCGTCCGATCTCGGAAGTCAAGCAACGTTGGGCCCGGTTAGTACTTGCATGGGTGACCGGCTGGAAATACCGGGTGTAGTAGGCGGCTTTTTCATTTTTTTCGCACAAACTCGATCAATTTGATCGCTGCGCTGTATTCACGTATGAAGTATCGCGCGAAATTTGTAATTGTAGTCGGCCTAACGCATTTTCATTATATCGCAATCGTCTTAGAGAAACGGACAATGTCACATAAAACGGCAGAAACTGTCTCGATCTGTCGCCTCTACGACCATACCACGTTGAATATACCCGATCTCGGAAGTCAAGTAACGTTGGGCTCGGTTAGTACTTGCATGGGTGACCGGCTGGGAATACCGGGTGTAGTAGGCGGCATTTTCATTTTTTTCGCACAAACTCGATCAATTTGATCGCTGCGCTGTATTCACGTATGAAGTATCGCGCGAAATTTGTAATTGTAGTCGGCCTAACGCATTTTCATTATATCGCAATCGTCTTAGAGAAACGGACAATGTCACATAAAACGGCAGAAACTGTCACGATCTGTCGCCTACGACCATACCACGTTGAATATACCCGATCTCGGAAGTCAAGTAACGTTGGGCCAGGTTAGTACTTGCATGGGTGACCGGCTGGGAATACCGGGTGTAGTAGGCGGCTTTTTCATTTTTTTCGCACAAACTCGGTCAATTTGATCGCTGCGCTGTATTCACGTATGAAGTATCGCGCGAAATTTGTAATTGTAGTCGGCCTAACGCATTTTCATTGTATCGCAATAGTCTTAAAGAAACGGACAATGTCACATAAAACGGCAGAAACTGACAGGATCTGTCGCCTACGACCATACTACGTTGAATATACCCGATCTCGGAAGTCAAGTAACGTTGGGCCCGGTTAGTACTTGCATGGGTGACCGGCTGGGAATACCGGGTGTAGTAGGCGGCATTTTAATTTTTTTCGCACAAACTCGATCAATTTGATCACTGCGCTGTATTCACGTATGAAGTATCGCGCGAAATTTGTAATTGTAGTCGGCCTAACACATTTTCATGATATCGCAATCTCGTGCTGTTTTGACATGACGAAAATTCCAATAAAATAACTACTCTGACAGCGAGAGCTTACTTGTCTGTTTTTCGACCAGACACAAGAACAGAGCAGGACGCCAATGATATTCGACCTCTAATTGGTCAGAAAGTGCCTCGGCGCAATAAGACTATCTACTATTCTGGCGTCTCGTCGACAGCATGGCGACGGAAATTGTCACATAAAACGGCACAAATCGTAACCACTGTCGCCTACGACCATACCACGTTGAATATACCCGATCTCGTCCGATCTCGGATGTCAAGCAACGTTGGGCCCGGTTAGTACTTGCATGGGTGACCGGCTGGGAATACTGGGTGTAGGTAGGCGGCTTTTGGACTTTTTTCGCACAAACTCGATCAATTTGATTGCACGTACATCTATGAATGTCATCATTTGCTGGCCGCCGCTTCTTTCAGCTATGAACTCGCGCTCAATTTGTAGTTGTACGGGGCCGTTTTCAATATATCGCCATCTCGTGCCGTTTTGGCATGACGAGAATTGCAATAAAATAAACTCTGACACGGAGAGCTTAAGTTTTATGTGTGTTTTTTGACCAGTTCGTCCGAAAGTGCCTAAGAGCAATCAGACAATCTGCTTTTCAGGCGTCTCGTTGACAGCGTGGCGACGGAAATTGTCACATAAAACGGCACAGATCGTAACCGCCGTCGCCTACGACCATACCACGTTGAATACACCCGATCTCGTCCGATCTCGGAAGTCAAGCAACGTTGGGCCCGGTTAGTACTTGCATGGGTGACCGGCAGGGAATACCGGGTGTAGTATTAGGCTGCTTTTGCATTTTTGTCGTACAAACTCGATCAATTCGATTGCTGTGCACTATTCTCATATGAACTATCGCGCGAAATTTGTAATTGTAGTCGGCCTAACGCATTTTCATTATATCGCAAACGCCGTAGAGAAACGGACAATGTCACATAAAACGGCAGAAACTGTCACAATCTGTCGCCTACGACCATACCACGTTGAATATACCCGATCTCGTCCGATCTCGGAAGTCAAGCAACGTTGGGCCCGGTTAGTACTTGCATGGGTGACCGGCTGGAAATACCGGGTGTAGTAGGCGGCTTTTTCATTTTTTTCGCACAAACTCGATCAATTTGATCGCTGCGCTGTATTCACGTATGAAGTATCGCGCGAAATTTGTAATTGTAGTCGGCCTAACGCATTTTCATTATATCGCAATCGTCTTAGAGAAACGGACAATGTCACATAAAACGGCAGAAACTGTCACGATCTGTCGCCTACGACCATACCACGTTGAATATACCCGATCTCGGAAGTCAAGTAACGTTGGGCCAGGTTAGTACTTGCATGGGTGACCGGCTGGGAATACCGGGTGTAGTAGGCGGCTTTTTCATTTTTTTCGCACAAACTCGGTCAATTTGATCGCTGCGCTGTATTCACGTATGAAGTATCGCGCGAAATTTGTAATTGTAGTCGGCCTAACGCATTTTCATTATATCGCAATAGTCTTAAAGAAACGGACAATGTCACATAAAACGGCAGAAACTGACAGGATCTGTCGCCTACGACCATACTACGTTGAATATACCCGATCTCGGAAGTCAAGTAACGTTGGGCCCGGTTAGTACTTGCATGGGTGACCGGCTGGGAATACCGGGTGTAGTAGGCGGCATTTTAATTTTTTTCGCACAAACTCGATCAATTTGATCACTGCGCTGTATTCACGTATGAAGTATCGCGCGAAATTTGTAATTGTAGTCGGCCTAACACATTTTCATGATATCGCAATCTCGTGCTGTTTTGACATGACGAAAATTCCAATAAAATAACTACTCTGACAGCGAGAGCTTACTTGTCTGTTTTTCGACCAGACACAAGAACAGAGCAGGACGCCAATGATATTCGACCTCTAATTGGTCAGAAAGTGCCTCGGCGCAATAAGACTATCTACTATTCTGGCGTCTCGTCGACAGCATGGCGACGGAAATTGTCACATAAAACGGCACAAATCGTAACCACTGTCGCCTACGACCATACCACGTTGAATATACCCGATCTCGTCCGATCTCGGATGTCAAGCAACGTTGGGCCCGGTTAGTACTTGCATGGGTGACCGGCTGGGAATACTGGGTGTAGGTAGGCGGCTTTTGGACTTTTTTCGCACAAACTCGATCAATTTGATTGCACGTACATCTATGAATGTCATCATTTGCTGGCCGCCGCTTCTTTCAGCTATGAACTCGCGCTCAATTTGTAGTTGTACGGGGCCGTTTTCAATATATCGCCATCTCGTGCCGTTTTGGCATGACGAGAATTGCAATAAAATAAACTCTGACACGGAGAGCTTAAGTTTTATGTGTGTTTTTTGACCAGTTCGTCCGAAAGTGCCTAAGAGCAATCAGACAATCTGCTTTTCAGGCGTCTCGTTGACAGCGTGGCGACGGAAATTGTCACATAAAACGGCACAGATCGTAACCGCCGTCGCCTACGACCATACCACGTTGAATACACCCGATCTCGTCCGATCTCGGAAGTCAAGCAACGTTGGGCCCGGTTAGTACTTGCATGGGTGACCGGCAGGGAATACCGGGTGTAGTATTAGGCTGCTTTTGCATTTTTGTCGTACAAACTCGATCAATTCGATTGCTGTGCACTATTCTCATATGAACTATCGCGCGAAATTTGTAATTGTAGTCGGCCTAACGCATTTTCATTATATCGCAAACGCCGTAGAGAAACGGACAATGTCACATAAAACGGCAGAAACTGTCACAATCTGTCGCCTACGACCATACCACGTTGAATATACCCGATCTCGTCCGATCTCGGAAGTCAAGCAACGTTGGGCCCGGTTAGTACTTGCATGGGTGACCGGCTGGAAATACCGGGTGTAGTAGGCGGCTTTTTCATTTTTTTCGCACAAACTCGATCAATTTGATCGCTGCGCTGTATTCACGTATGAAGTATCGCGCGAAATTTGTAATTGTAGTCGGCCTAACGCATTTTCATTATATCGCAATCGTCTTAGAGAAACGGACAATGTCACATAAAACGGCAGAAACTGTCTCGATCTGTCGCCTACGACCATAGCACGTTGAATATACCCGATCTCGGAAGTCAAGTAACGTTGGGCCAGGTTAGTACTTGCATGGGTGACCGGCTGGGAATACCGGGTGTAGTAGGCGGCTTTTTCATTTTTTTCGCACAAACTCGGTCAATTTGATCGCTGCGCTGTATTCACGTATGAAGTATCGCGCGAAATTTGTAATTGTAGTCGGCCTAACGCATTTTCATTATATCGCAATCGTCTTAAAGAAACGGACAATGTCACATAAAACGGCAGAAACTGACAGGATCTGTCGCCTACGACCATACTACGTTGAATATACCCGATCTCGGAAGTCAAGTAACGTTGGGCCCGGTTAGTACTTGCATGGGTGACCGGCTGGGAATACCGGGTGTAGTAGGCGGCATTTTCATTTTTTGTGCGCAAACTCGATCAATTTGATCGCTGCGCTGTATTCACGTATGAAGTATCGCGCGAAATTTGTAATTGTAGTCGGCCTAACACATTTTCATGATATAGCAATCTCGTGCTGTTTTGACATGACGAAAATTCCAATAAAATAACTACTCTGACAGCGAGAGCTTACTTGTCTGTTTTTCGACCAGACACAAGAACAGAGCAGGACGCCAATGATATTCGACCTCTAATTGGTCAGAAAGTGCCTCGGCGCAATAAGACTATCTACTATTCTGGCGTCTCGTCGACAGCATGGTGACGGAAATTGTCACATAAAACGGCACAAATCGTAACCACTGTCGCCTACGACCATACCACGTTGAATACACCCGATCTCGTCCGATCTCGGAAGTCAAGCAATGTTGGGCCCGGTTAGTACTTGCATGGGTGACCGGCTGGGAATACCGGGTGTAGGTAGGCGGCTTTTGCATTTTTTGTGCGCAAACTCGATCGTTTTGATTGTAACTGTTTTGTATGCGCACGTAGGCCTACGTACAACTATGATTGTCATCATTTGCTGGCCGCCGCTTATTTCAATTGGTAGTTATACTAGGCCTGACACATTGTCATTATATCGAAATCTCGTGCTGTTTTCACATGACGAAAAGTGCAATAAAATAACTACTCTGACAGCGAGAGCTTACTTGTGTGTTTGTCGACAAGATACAAGAACAGAGCAGGATGCCAACGATATTCGACCACTGGCAGATGGGTCGAAAATGCCCCGGCGCAATCAGACAATGTGCTTTTCTGGCGTCTCGTCGACAGCATGGCGACGGAAATTGTCACATAAAACGGCACAGATCGTAACCGCTGTCGCCTACGACCATACCACGTTGAATACACCCGATCTCGTCCGATCTCGGAAGTCAAGCAATGTTGGGCCCGGTTAGTACTTGCATGGGTGACCGGCTGGGAATACCGGGTGTAGGTAGGCGGCTTTTGCACTTTTGTCGCACAAACTCGATCAATTCGATTGCTGTGCACTATTCTCATATGAACTATCCCGCGGAATTTGTAATTGTAGTCGGCCTAACGCATTTTAATTATATCGCAATCGCCTTATGCTTAGAGAAACGAACAATGTCACATAAAACGGCAGAAACTGTCACAATCTGTCGCCTACGACCATACCACGTTGAATATACCCGATCTCGTCCGATCTCGGAAGTCAAGCAACGTTGGGCCCGGTTAGTACTTGCATGGGTGACCGGCTGGGAATACCGGGTGTAGGTAGGCGGCTTTTGGACTTTTTTCGCACAAACTCGATCAATTTGATTGCACGTACATCTATGAATGTCATCATTTGCTGGCCGCCGCTTCTTTCAGCTATGAACTCGCGCTCAATTTGTAGTTGTACGGGGCCGTTTTCAATATATCGCCATCTCGTGCCGTTTTGGCATGACGAGAATTGCAATAAAATAAACTCTGACACGGAGAGCTTAAGTTTTATGTGTGTTTTTCGACCAGTTCGTCCGAAAGTGCCTCAGAGCAATCAGACAATCTGCTTTTCAGGCGTCTCGTTGACAGCGTGGCGACGGAAATTGTCACATAAAACGGCACAGATCGTAACCGCTGTCGCCTACGACCATACCACGTTGAATACACCCGATCTCGTCCGATCTCAGAAGTCAAGCAACGTTGGGCCCGGTTAGTACTTGCATGGGTGACCGGCAGGGAATACCGGGTGTAGTATTAGGCTGCTTTTGCATTTTTGTCGTACAAACTCGATCAATTCGATTGCTGTGCACTATTCTCATATGAAATATCGCGCGAAATTTGTAATTGTAGTCGGCCTAACGCATTTTCATTATATCGCAAACGCCGTAGAGAAACGGACAATGTCACATAAAACGGCAGAAACTGTCACAATCTGTCGCCTACGACCATACCACGTTAAATATACCCGATCTCGTCCGATCTCGGAAGTCAAGCAACGTTGGGCCCGGTTAGTACTTGCTTGGGTGACCGGCTGGAAATACCGGGTGTAGTAGGCGGCTTTTTCATTTTTTTCGCACAAACTCGATCAATTTGATCACTGCGCTGTATTCACGTATGAAGTATCGCGCGAAATTTGTAATTGTAGTCGGCCTAACACATTTTCATGATATCGCAATCTCGTGCTGTTTTGACATGACGAAAATTCCAATAAAATAACTACTCTGACAGCGAGAGCTTACTTGTCTGTTTTTCGACCAGACACAAGAACAGAGCAGGACGCCAATGATATTCGACCTCTAATTGGTCAGAAAGTGCCTCGGCGCAATAAGACTATCTACTATTCTGGCGTCTCGTCGACAGCATGGCGACGGAAATTGTCACATAAAACGGCACAAATCGTAACCACTGTCGCCTACGACCATACCACGTTGAATATACCCGATCTCGTCCGATCTCGGATGTCAAGCAACGTTGGGCCCGGTTAGTACTTGCATGGGTGACCGGCTGGGAATACTGGGTGTAGGTAGGCGGCTTTTGGACTTTTTTCGCACAAACTCGATCAATTTGATTGCACGTACATCTATGAATGTCATCATTTGCTGGCCGCCGCTTCTTTCAGCTATGAACTCGCGCTCAATTTGTAGTTGTACGGGGCCGTTTTCAATATATCGCCATCTCGTGCCGTTTTGGCATGACGAGAATTGCAATAAAATAAACTCTGACACGGAGAGCTTAAGTTTTATGTGTGTTTTTTGACCAGTTCGTCCGAAAGTGCCTAAGAGCAATCAGACAATCTGCTTTTCAGGCGTCTCGTTGACAGCGTGGCGACGGAAATTGTCACATAAAACGGCACAGATCGTAACCGCCGTCGCCTACGACCATACCACGTTGAATACACCCGATCTCGTCCGATCTCGGAAGTCAAGCAACGTTGGGCCCGGTTAGTACTTGCATGGGTGACCGGCAGGGAATACCGGGTGTAGTATTAGGCTGCTTTTGCATTTTTGTCGTACAAACTCGATCAATTCGATTGCTGTGCACTATTCTCATATGAACTATCGCGCGAAATTTGTAATTGTAGTCGGCCTAACGCATTTTCATTATATCGCAAACGCCGTAGAGAAACGGACAATGTCACATAAAACGGCAGAAACTGTCACAATCTGTCGCCTACGACCATACCACGTTGAATATACCCGATCTCGTCCGATCTCGGAAGTCAAGCAACGTTGGGCCCGGTTAGTACTTGCATGGGTGACCGGCTGGAAATACCGGGTGTAGTAGGCGGCTTTTTCATTTTTTTCGCACAAACTCGATCAATTTGATCGCTGCGCTGTATTCACGTATGAAGTATCGCGCGAAATTTGTAATTGTAGTCGGCCTAACGCATTTTCATTATATCGCAATCGTCTTAGAGAAACGGACAATGTCACATAAAACGGCAGAAACTGTCTCGATCTGTCGCCTACGACCATAGCACGTTGGATATACCCGATCTCGGAAGTCAAGTAACGTTGGGCCAGGTTAGTACTTGCATGGGTGACCGGCTGGGAATACCGGGTGTAGTAGGCGGCTTTTTCATTTTTTTCGCACAAACTCGGTCAATTTGATCGCTGCGCTGTATTCACGTATGAAGTATCGCGCGAAATTTGTAATTGTAGTCGGCCTAACGCATTTTCATTATATCGCAATCGTCTTAAAGAAACGGACAATGTCACATAAAACGGCAGAAACTGACAGGATCTGTCGCCTACGACCATACTACGTTGAATATACCCGATCTCGGAAGTCAAGTAACGTTGGGCCCGGTTAGTACTTGCATGGGTGACCGGCTGGGAATACCGGGTGTAGTAGGCGGCATTTTCATTTTTTGTGCGCAAACTCGATCAATTTGATCGCTGCGCTGTATTCACGTATGAAGTATCGCGCGAAATTTGTAATTGTAGTCGGCCTAACACATTTTCATGATATAGCAATCTCGTGCTGTTTTGACATGACGAAAATTCCAATAAAATAACTACTCTGACAGCGAGAGCTTACTTGTCTGTTTTTCGACCAGACACAAGAACAGAGCAGGACGCCAATGATATTCGACCTCTAATTGGTCAGAAAGTGCCTCGGCGCAATAAGACTATCTACTATTCTGGCGTCTCGTCGACAGCATGGTGACGGAAATTGTCACATAAAACGGCACAAATCGTAACCACTGTCGCCTACGACCATACCACGTTGAATACACCCGATCTCGTCCGATCTCGGAAGTCAAGCAATGTTGGGCCCGGTTAGTACTTGCATGGGTGACCGGCTGGGAATACCGGGTGTAGGTAGGCGGCTTTTGCATTTTTTGTGCGCAAACTCGATCGTTTTGATTGTAACTGTTTTGTATGCGCACGTAGGCCTACGTACAACTATGATTGTCATCATTTGCTGGCCGCCGCTTATTTCAATTGGTAGTTATACTAGGCCTGACACATTGTCATTATATCGAAATCTCGTGCTGTTTTCACATGACGAAAAGTGCAATAAAATAACTACTCTGACAGCGAGAGCTTACTTGTGTGTTTGTCGACAAGATACAAGAACAGAGCAGGATGCCAACGATATTCGACCACTGGCAGATGGGTCGAAAATGCCCCGGCGCAATCAGACAATGTGCTTTTCTGGCGTCTCGTCGACAGCATGGCGACGGAAATTGTCACATAAAACGGCACAGATCGTAACCGCTGTCGCCTACGACCATACCACGTTGAATACACCCGATCTCGTCCGATCTCGGAAGTCAAGCAATGTTGGGCCCGGTTAGTACTTGCATGGGTGACCGGCTGGGAATACCGGGTGTAGGTAGGCGGCTTTTGCACTTTTGTCGCACAAACTCGATCAATTCGATTGCTGTGCACTATTCTCATATGAACTATCCCGCGGAATTTGTAATTGTAGTCGGCCTAACGCATTTTAATTATATCGCAATCGCCTTATGCTTAGAGAAACGAACAATGTCACATAAAACGGCAGAAACTGTCACAATCTGTCGCCTACGACCATACCACGTTGAATATACCCGATCTCGTCCGATCTCGGAAGTCAAGCAACGTTGGGCCCGGTTAGTACTTGCATGGGTGACCGGCTGGGAATACCGGGTGTAGGTAGGCGGCTTTTGGACTTTTTTCGCACAAACTCGATCAATTTGATTGCACGTACATCTATGAATGTCATCATTTGCTGGCCGCCGCTTCTTTCAGCTATGAACTCGCGCTCAATTTGTAGTTGTACGGGGCCGTTTTCAATATATCGCCATCTCGTGCCGTTTTGGCATGACGAGAATTGCAATAAAATAAACTCTGACACGGAGAGCTTAAGTTTTATGTGTGTTTTTCGACCAGTTCGTCCGAAAGTGCCTCAGAGCAATCAGACAATCTGCTTTTCAGGCGTCTCGTTGACAGCGTGGCGACGGAAATTGTCACATAAAACGGCACAGATCGTAACCGCTGTCGCCTACGACCATACCACGTTGAATACACCCGATCTCGTCCGATCTCAGAAGTCAAGCAACGTTGGGCCCGGTTAGTACTTGCATGGGTGACCGGCAGGGAATACCGGGTGTAGTATTAGGCTGCTTTTGCATTTTTGTCGTACAAACTCGATCAATTCGATTGCTGTGCACTATTCTCATATGAAATATCGCGCGAAATTTGTAATTGTAGTCGGCCTAACGCATTTTCATTATATCGCAAACGCCGTAGAGAAACGGACAATGTCACATAAAACGGCAGAAACTGTCACAATCTGTCGCCTACGACCATACCACGTTAAATATACCCGATCTCGTCCGATCTCGGAAGTCAAGCAACGTTGGGCCCGGTTAGTACTTGCTTGGGTGACCGGCTGGAAATACCGGGTGTAGTAGGCGGCTTTTTCATTTTTTTCGCACAAACTCGATCAATTTGATCACTGCGCTGTATTCACGTATGAAGTATCGCGCGAAATTTGTAATTGTAGTCGGCCTAACACATTTTCATGATATCGCAATCTCGTGCTGTTTTGACATGACGAAAATTCCAATAAAATAACTACTCTGACAGCGAGAGCTTACTTGTCTGTTTTTCGACCAGACACAAGAACAGAGCAGGACGCCAATGATATTCGACCTCTAATTGGTCAGAAAGTGCCTCGGCGCAATAAGACTATCTACTATTCTGGCGTCTCGTCGACAGCATGGCGACGGAAATTGTCACATAAAACGGCACAAATCGTAACCACTGTCGCCTACGACCATACCACGTTGAATATACCCGATCTCGTCCGATCTCGGATGTCAAGCAACGTTGGGCCCGGTTAGTACTTGCATGGGTGACCGGCTGGGAATACTGGGTGTAGGTAGGCGGCTTTTGGACTTTTTTCGCACAAACTCGATCAATTTGATTGCACGTACATCTATGAATGTCATCATTTGCTGGCCGCCGCTTCTTTCAGCTATGAACTCGCGCTCAATTTGTAGTTGTACGGGGCCGTTTTCAATATATCGCCATCTCGTGCCGTTTTGGCATGACGAGAATTGCAATAAAATAAACTCTGACACGGAGAGCTTAAGTTTTATGTGTGTTTTTTGACCAGTTCGTCCGAAAGTGCCTAAGAGCAATCAGACAATCTGCTTTTCAGGCGTCTCGTTGACAGCGTGGCGACGGAAATTGTCACATAAAACGGCACAGATCGTAACCGCCGTCGCATACGACCATACCACGTTGAATACACCCGATCTCGTCCGATCTCGGAAGTCAAGCAACGTTGGGCCCGGTTAGTACTTGCATGGGTGACCGGCAGGGAATACCGGGTGTAGTATTAGGCTGCTTTTGCATTTTTGTCGTACAAACTCGATCAATTCGATTGCTGTGCACTATTCTCATATGAACTATCGCGCGAAATTTGTAATTGTAGTCGGCCTAACGCATTTTCATTATATCGCAAACGCCGTAGAGAAACGGACAATGTCACATAAAACGGCAGAAACTGTCACAATCTGTCGCCTACGACCATACCACGTTGAATATACCCGATCTCGTCCGATCTCGGAAGTCAAGCAACGTTGGGCCCGGTTAGTACTTGCATGGGTGACCGGCTGGAAATACCGGGTGTAGTAGGCGGCTTTTTCATTTTTTTCGCACAAACTCGATCAATTTGATCGCTGCGCTGTATTCACGTATGAAGTATCGCGCGAAATTTGTAATTGTAGTCGGCCTAACGCATTTTCATTATATCGCAATCGTCTTAGAGAAACGGACAATGTCACATAAAACGGCAGAAACTGTCTCGATCTGTCGCCTACGACCATAGCACGTTGAATATACCCGATCTCGGAAGTCAAGTAACGTTGGGCCAGGTTAGTACTTGCATGGGTGACCGGCTGGGAATACCGGGTGTAGTAGGCGGCTTTTTCATTTTTTTCGCACAAACTCGGTCAATTTGATCGCTGCGCTGTATTCACGTATGAAGTATCGCGCGAAATTTGTAATTGTAGTCGGCCTAACGCATTTTCATTATATCGCAATCGTCTTAAAGAAACGGACAATGTCACATAAAACGGCAGAAACTGACAGGATCTGTCGCCTACGACCATACTACGTTGAATATACCCGATCTCGGAAGTCAAGTAACGTTGGGCCCGGTTAGTACTTGCATGGGTGACCGGCTGGGAATACCGGGTGTAGTAGGCGGCATTTTCATTTTTTGTGCGCAAACTCGATCAATTTGATCGCTGCGCTGTATTCACGTATGAAGTATCGCGCGAAATTTGTAATTGTAGTCGGCCTAACACATTTTCATGATATAGCAATCTCGTGCTGTTTTGACATGACGAAAATTCCAATAAAATAACTACTCTGACAGCGAGAGCTTACTTGTCTGTTTTTCGACCAGACACAAGAACAGAGCAGGACGCCAATGATATTCGACCTCTAATTGGTCAGAAAGTGCCTCGGCGCAATAAGACTATCTACTATTCTGGCGTCTCGTCGACAGCATGGTGACGGAAATTGTCACATAAAACGGCACAAATCGTAACCACTGTCGCCTACGACCATACCACGTTGAATACACCCGATCTCGTCCGATCTCGGAAGTCAAGCAATGTTGGGCCCGGTTAGTACTTGCATGGGTGACCGGCTGGGAATACCGGGTGTAGGTAGGCGGCTTTTGCATTTTTTGTGCGCAAACTCGATCGTTTTGATTGTAACTGTTTTGTATGCGCACGTAGGCCTACGTACAACTATGATTGTCATCATTTGCTGGCCGCCGCTTATTTCAATTGGTAGTTATACTAGGCCTGACACATTGTCATTATATCGAAATCTCGTGCTGTTTTCACATGACGAAAAGTGCAATAAAATAACTACTCTGACAGCGAGAGCTTACTTGTGTGTTTGTCGACAAGATACAAGAACAGAGCAGGATGCCAACGATATTCGACCACTGGCAGATGGGTCGAAAATGCCCCGGCGCAATCAGACAATGTGCTTTTCTGGCGTCTCGTCGACAGCATGGCGACGGAAATTGTCACATAAAACGGCACAGATCGTAACCGCTGTCGCCTACGACCATACCACGTTGAATACACCCGATCTCGTCCGATCTCGGAAGTCAAGCAATGTTGGGCCCGGTTAGTACTTGCATGGGTGACCGGCTGGGAATACCGGGTGTAGGTAGGCGGCTTTTGCACTTTTGTCGCACAAACTCGATCAATTCGATTGCTGTGCACTATTCTCATATGAACTATCCCGCGGAATTTGTAATTGTAGTCGGCCTAACGCATTTTAATTATATCGCAATCGCCTTATGCTTAGAGAAACGAACAATGTCACATAAAACGGCAGAAACTGTCACAATCTGTCGCCTACGACCATACCACGTTGAATATACCCGATCTCGTCCGATCTCGGAAGTCAAGCAACGTTGGGCCCGGTTAGTACTTGCATGGGTGACCGGCTGGGAATACCGGGTGTAGGTAGGCGGCTTTTGGACTTTTTTCGCACAAACTCGATCAATTTGATTGCACGTACATCTATGAATGTCATCATTTGCTGGCCGCCGCTTCTTTCAGCTATGAACTCGCGCTCAATTTGTAGTTGTACGGGGCCGTTTTCAATATATCGCCATCTCGTGCCGTTTTGGCATGACGAGAATTGCAATAAAATAAACTCTGACACGGAGAGCTTAAGTTTTATGTGTGTTTTTCGACCAGTTCGTCCGAAAGTGCCTCAGAGCAATCAGACAATCTGCTTTTCAGGCGTCTCGTTGACAGCGTGGCGACGGAAATTGTCACATAAAACGGCACAGATCGTAACCGCTGTCGCCTACGACCATACCACGTTGAATACACCCGATCTCGTCCGATCTCAGAAGTCAAGCAACGTTGGGCCCGGTTAGTACTTGCATGGGTGACCGGCAGGGAATACCGGGTGTAGTATTAGGCTGCTTTTGCATTTTTGTCGTACAAACTCGATCAATTCGATTGCTGTGCACTATTCTCATATGAAATATCGCGCGAAATTTGTAATTGTAGTCGGCCTAACGCATTTTCATTATATCGCAAACGCCGTAGAGAAACGGACAATGTCACATAAAACGGCAGAAACTGTCACAATCTGTCGCCTACGACCATACCACGTTAAATATACCCGATCTCGTCCGATCTCGGAAGTCAAGCAACGTTGGGCCCGGTTAGTACTTGCTTGGGTGACCGGCTGGAAATACCGGGTGTAGTAGGCGGCTTTTTCATTTTTTTCGCACAAACTCGATCAATTTGATCGCTGCGCTGTATTCACGTATGAAGTATCGCGCGAAATTTGTAATTGTAGTCGGCCTAACACATTTTCATGATATCGCAATCTCGTGCTGTTTTGACATGACGAAAATTTCAATAAAATAACTACTCTGACAGCGAGAGCTTACTTGTCTGTTTTTCGACCAGACACAAGAACAGAGCAGGACGCCAATGATATTCGACCTCTAATTGGTCAGAAAGTGCCTCGACGCAATAAGACTATTTACTATTCTGGCGTCTCGTCGACAGCATGGCGACGGAAATTGTCACATAAAACGGCACAAATCGTAACCACTGTCGCCTACGACCATACCACGTTGAATACACCCGATCTCGTCCGATCTCGGAAGTCAAGCAATGTTGGGCCCGGTTAGTACTTGCATGGGTGACCGGCTGGAAATACCGGGTGTAGTAGGCGGCTTTTTCATTTTTTTCGCACAAACTCGATCAATTTGATCGCTGCGCTGTATTCACGTATGAAGTATCGCGCGAAATTTGTAATTGTAGTCGGCCTAACTCATTTTCATTATATCGCAATCGTCTTAAAGAAACGGACAATGTCACATAAAACGGCAGAAACTGACAGGATCTGTCGCCTACGACCATACTACGTTGAATATACCCGATCTCGGAAGTCAAGTAACGTTGGGCCCGGTTAGTACTTGCATGGGTGACCGGCTGGGAATACCGGGTGTAGTATTAGGCTGCTTTTGCATTTTTGTCGTACAAACTCGATCAATTCGATTGCTGTGCACTATTCTCATATGAACTATCGCGCGAAATTTGTAATTGTAGTCGGCCTAACGCATTTTCATTATATCGCAATCGTCTTAGAGAAACGGACAATGTCACATAAAACGGCAGAAACTGTCTCGATCTGTCGCCTACGACCATACCACGTTGAATATACCCGATCTCGTCCGATCTCGGAAGTCAAGTAACGTTGGGCCCGGTTAGTACTTGCATGGGTGACCGGCTGGGAATACCGGGTGTAGTAGGCGGCATTTTCATTTTTTTCGCACAAACTCGATCAATTTGATCGCTGCGCTGTATTCACGTATGAAGTATCGCGCGAAATTTGTAATTGTAGTCGGCCTAACACATTTTCATGATATCGCAATCTCGTGCTGTTTTGACATGACGAAAATTCCAATAAAATAACTACTCTGACAGCGAGAGCTTACTTGTCTGTTTTTCGACCAGACACAAGAACAGAGCAGGACGCCAATGATATTCGACCTCTAATTGGTCAGAAAGTGCCTCGGCGCAATAAGACTATCTACTATTCTGGCGTCTCGTCGACAGCATGGCGACGGAAATTGTCACATAAAACGGCACAAATCGTAACCAATGTCGCCTACGACCATACCACGTTGAATACACCCGATCTCGTCCGATCTCGGAAGTCAAGCAATGTTGGGCCCGGTTAGTACTTGCATGGGTGACCGGCTGGGAATACCGGGTGTAGGTAGGCGGCTTTTGCACTTTTGTCGAACAAACTCGATCAATTCGATTGCTGTGCACTATTCTCATATGAACTATCCCGCGGAATTTGTAATTGTAGTCGGCCTAACGCATTTTAATTATATCGCAATCGCCTTATGCTTAGAGAAACGGACAATGTCACATAAAACGGCAGAAACTGTCACAATCTGTCGCCTACGACCGTACCACGTTGAATATACCCGATCTCGTCCGATCTCGGAAGTCAAGCAACGTTGGGCCCGGTTAGTACTTGCATGGGTGACCGGCTGGGAATACCGGGTGTAGGTCGGCGGCTTTTGGACTTTTTTCGCACAAACTCGATCAATTTGATTGCACGTACATCTATGAATGTCATCATTTGCTGGCCGCCGCTTCTTTCAGCTATGAACTCGCGCTAAATTTGTAGTTGTACGGGGCCGTTTTCAATATATCGCCATCTCGTGCCGTTTTGGCATGACAAGAATTGCAATAAAATAAACTCTGACACGGAGAGTTCAAGTTTTATGTGTGTTTTTCGACCAGTTCGTCCGAAAGTGCCTCAGAGCAATCAGACAATCTGCTTTTCAGGCGTCTCGTTGACAGCGTGGCGACGGAAATTGTCACATAAAACGGCACAGATCGTAACCGCTGTCGCCTACGACCATATACCACGTTGAATACACCCGATCTCGTCCGATCTCGGAATTCAAGCAACGTTGGGCCCGGTTAGTACTTGCATGGGTGACCGGCAGGGAATACCGGGTGTAGTATTAGGCTGCTTTTGCATTTTTGTCGTACAAACTCGATCAATTCGATTGCTGTGCACTATTCTCATATGAACTATCGCGCGAAATTTGTAATTGTAGTCGGCCTAACGCATTTTCATTATATCGCAAACGCCGTAGAGAAACGGACAATGTCACATAAAACGGCAGAAACTGTCACAATCTGTCGCCTACGACCATACCACGTTGAATATACCCGATCTCGTCCGATCTCGGAAGTCAAGCAACGTTGGGCCAGATTAGTACTTGCATGGGTGACCGGCTGGAAATACCGGGTTTAGTAGGCGGCTTTTTCATTTTTTTCGCACAAACTCGATCAATTTGATCGCTGCGCTGTATTCACGTATGAAGTATCGCGCGAAATTTGTAATTGTAGTCGGCCTAACGCATTTTCATTATATCGCAATCGTCTTAGAGAAACGGACAATGTCACATAAAACGGCAGAAACTGTCACGATCTGTCGCCTACGACCATACCACGTTGAATATACCCGATCTCGTCCGATCTCGGAAGTCAAGTAACGTTGGGCCCGGTTAGTACTTGCATGGGTGACCGGCTGGGAATACCGGGTGTAGTAGGCGGCTTTTTCATTTTTTTCGCACAAACTCGATCAATTTGATCGCTGCGCTGTATTCACGGCGTCCTAAACATAGAAGATATGCGGAAACTAGAAATCGTCAAGTTTATGTATCAGTTTCACTGCGGTCATTGCCCCGAATACTTCAATGACTTCTTTACCTCTGAATCAAAAGCGCACAAGTACAACACACGCGCGTCCACGTCGTCCAAATATCATATGATCGACCGCGAAGATCATCGCTCCATCAAATATGCCGGACCTGATGTGTGGAACAGTATCCCGCCGGCCATCCGACAGTCGACGAGCATGTCCACATTCAAGTCGAAATACAAGCAATTACTACTAAATAAATACAGTACATCCTCAAGATTACCGGACCACGACTGACCTATCGATCTCGCTTCCCATGACATGCCGCCCTATTTCTTGTCGCATTCTTTTTCTATACTATCTTCTTTACTTTCATTCAGTGTGCATGCCTCCTCTTTACATCGCCTAGGCCAAGGTGGGTGTCAGATTCCATAGACTACTCCTTGTCGCTTCGACATCTTCCTGTCTTTTCATTGTATCGCATTTTTTGTGGTGTATTGAACTGATAAAATTGCTAATAAACCAATGATGATGATGATGAAGTATCGTGCGAAATTTGTAATTGTAGTCGGCCTAACGCATTTTCATTATATCGCAATCGTCTTAGAGAAACGGACAATGTCACATAAAACGGCAGAAACTGTCTCGATCTGTCGCCTACGACCATACCACGTTGAATATACCCGATCTCGTCCGATCTCGGAAGTCAAGTAACGTTGGGCCCGGTTAGTACTTGCATGGGTGACCGGCTGGGAATACCGGGTGTAGTAGGCGGCATTTTCATTTTCTTCGCACAAACTCGATCAATTTGATCGCTGCGCTGTATTCACGTATGAAGTATCGCGCGAAATTTGTAATTGTAGTCGGCCTAACGCATTTTCATTATATCGCAATCGTCTTGGAGAAACGGACAATGTCACATAAAACGGCAGAAACTGTCTCGATCTGTCGCCTACGACCATACCACGTTGAATATACCCGATCTCGTCCGATCTCGGAAGTCAAGTAACGTTGGACCCGGTTAGTACTTGCATGGGTGACCGGCTCGGAATACCGGGTGTAGTAGGCGGCTTTTTCATTTTTTTCGCACAAACTCGATCAATTTGATCGCTGCGCTGTATTCACGTATGAAGTATCGCGCGAAATTTGTAATTGTAGTCGGCCTAACGCATTTTCATTATATCGCAATCGTCTTAGAGAAACGGACAATGTCACATAAAACGGCAGAAACTGTCTCGATCTGTCGCCTACGACCATACCACGTTGAATATACCCGATCTCGTCCGATCTCGGAAGTCAAGTAACGTTGGGCCCGGTTAGTACTTGCATGGGTGACCGGCTGGGAATACCGGGTGTAGTAGGCGGCTTTTTCATTTTTTTTCGCACAAACTCGATCAATTTGATCGCTGCGCTGTATTCACGTATGAAGTATCGCGCGAAATTTGTAATTGTAGTCGGCCTAACGCATTTTCATTATATCGCAATCGTCTTAGAGAAACGGACAATGTCACATAAAACGGCAGAAACTGTCTCGATCTGTCGCCTACGACCATACCACGTTGAATATACCCGATCTCGTCCGATCTCGGAAGTCAAGTAACGTTGGGCCCGGTTAGTACTTGCATGGGTGACCGGCTGGGAATACCGGGTGTACTAGGCGGCATTTTCATTTTTTTCGCACAAACTCGATCAATTTGATCGCTGCGCTGTATTCACGTATGAAGTATCGCGCGAAATTTGTAATTGTAGCAGTGTTGGGATCAAGTCACTACCTTCGAGTCACGAGTCATTTCGAGTCATTGCACATTTTGACTCGAGTCAAGTCAAGTCAATCGGTTTTCAAAGGTGACTCGAGTCAAGTCAAGTCACTCGATTTTTGGAGGTGACTCGAGTCAAGTCGAGTCAAGTCAAGTCAAGTCACGAGTCAAGTCACATTTCAAGTCAAGTTGCCTTTTCGATGTATGTATGAGGCATGATTACGTCATTGCAATTTGCTAGCTGTCTGAAATACAGTTTGAGTGGTCATTGGTCATTGATTCCGAACCAATGACCGAATATAGAGTTAAATATACACGATAGAAGGCGCTGTATCGCTCACATATGCGTAGAACTGTTAAACCACGTAATTGCATAGCCTCAGTTTATAGTTACCAACCAAAATAGAGAATGGAGAAACGAACTGAGAAGATGCAATATGTTACCCATTTACAAATAGATATGATACCATTCGAGCCTGCGCCAATGGTTGAGGATTATATAAACTATAATCGACTTCAATTTCAATAAAACAATCGATTTGGTTAAGGTAAGATAAGAACAGAGAACAGAAATATACATTTTGCTATTCTATTACTTTAACACTACAGTTACAACAACGTAAGCTTTAAGCTTTGATCACTTCGTTCAATCTATTTGTGAGAGAACAATCGAGGCTCGGTGAAATGCACGCTCATTGAATGATTGGTCGCTCTCACGGGTTACACAAGCGTTTCGCGAACAATCAGAACATGTCCAAGATACAGTGATTTTTATCGGCACCGATTACTTGATGACTTGAAATTGACTCGTGAATTGTGCTCCGAGTCACGAGTCAATCCACATTTCTGATACGCCGAGTCAAGTCAAGTCAAGTCATTTTAGCAAGGTGACTCGAGTCAAGTCAAGTCATGCGAAAAAGGTGACTCGAGTCTGACTCGAGTCAAGTCATGACTCGAGTCATCCCAACACTGAATTGTAGTCGGCCTAACGCATTTTCATTATATCGCAATCGTCTTAGAGAAACGGACAATGTCACATAAAACGGCAGAAACTGTCTCGATCTGTCGCCTACGACCATACCACGTTGAATATACCCGATCTCGTCCGATCTCGGAAGTCAAGTAACGTTGGGCCCGGTTAGTACTTGCATGGGTGACCGGCTGGGAATACCGGGTGTAGGTAGGCGGCTTTTGCATTTTTTGTGCGCAAACTCGATCGTTTTGATTGCAACTGTTTTGTATGCGCACGTAGGCATACGTACAACTATGATTGTCATCATTTGCTGGCCGCCGCTTATTTAGATTGGTAGTTATACTAGGCCTGACACATTGTCATTATATCGAAATCTCGTGCTGTTTTCACATGACGAAAAGTGCAATAAAATAACTACTCTGACAGCGAGAGCTTACTTGTGTGTTTGTCGACAAGATACAAGAACAGAGCAGGATGCCAACGATATTCGACCACTGGCAGATGGGTCGAAAATGCCCCGGCGCAATCAGACAATGTGCTTTTCTGGCGTCTCGTCGACAGCATGGCGACGGAAATTGTCACATAAAACGGCACAGATCGTAACCGCTGTCGCCTACGACCATACCACGTTGAATACACCCGATCTCGTCCGATCTCGGAAGTCAAGCAATATTGGGCCCGGTTAGTACTTGCATGGGTGACCGGCTGGGAATACCGGGTGTAGGTAGGCGGCTTTTGCACTTTTGTCGCACAAACTCGATCAATTCGATTGCTGTGCACTATTCTCATATGAACTATCCCGCGGAATTTGTAATTGTAGTCGGCCTAACGCATTTTAATTATATCGCAATCGCCTTATGCTTAGAGAAACGGACAATGTCACATAAAACGGCAGAAACTGTCACAATCTGTCGCCTACGACCATACCACGTTGAATATACCCGATCTCGTCCGATCTCGGATGTCAAGCAACGTTGGGCCCGGTTAGTACTTGCATGGGTGACCGGCTGGGAATACCGGGTGTAGGTAGGCGGCTTTTGGACTTTTTTCGCACAAACTCGATCAATTTGATTGCACGTACATCTATGAATGTCATCATTTGCTGGCCGCCGCTTCTTTCAGCTATGAACTCGCGCTCAATTTGTAGTTGTACGGGGCCGTTTTCAATATATCGCCATCTCGTGCCGTTTTGGCATGACGAGAATTGCAATAAAATAAACTCTGACACGGAGAGCTTAAGTTTTATGTGTGTTTTTTTACCAGTTCGTCCGAAAGTGCCTCAGAGCAATCAGACAATCTGCTTTTCAGGCGTCTCGTTGACAGCGTGGCGACGGAAATTGTCACATAAAACGGCACAGATCGTAACCGCTGTCGCCTACGACCATACCACGTTGAATACACCCGATCTCGTCCGATCTCGGAAGTCAAGCAACGTTGGGCCCGGTTAGTACTTGCATGGGTGACCGGCAGGGAATACCGGGTGTAGTATTAGGCTGCTTTTGCATTTTTGTCGTACAAACTCGATCAATTCGATTGCTGTGCACTATTCTCATATGAACTATCGCGCGAAATTTGTAATTGTAGTCGGCCTAACGCATTTTCATTATATCGCAAACGCCGTAGAGAAACGGACAATGTCACATAAAACGGCAGAAACTGTCACAATCTGTCGCCTACGACCATACCACGTTGAATATACCCGATCTCGTCCGATCTCGGAAGTCAAGCAACGTTGGGCCCGGTTAGTACTTGCATGGGTGACCGGCTGGAAATACCGGGTGTAGTAGGCGGCTTTTTCATTTTTTTCGCACAAACTCGATCAATTTGATCGCTGCGCTGTATTCACGTATGAAGTATCGCGCGAAATTTGTAATTGTAGTCGGCCTAACGCATTTTCATTATATCGCAATCGTCTTAGAGAAACGGACAATGTCACATAAAACGGCAGAAACTGTCTCGATCTGTCGCCTACGACCATACCACGTTGAATATACCCGATCTCGTCCGATCTCGGAAGTCAAGTAACGTTGGGCCCGGTTAGTACTTGCATGGGTGACCGGCTGGGAATACCGGGTGTAGTAGGCGGCTTTTTCATTTTTTTCGCACAAACTCGATCAATTTGATCGCTGCGCTGTATTCAAGTATGAAGTATCGCGCGAAATTTGTAATTGTAGTCGGCCTAACGCATTTTCATTATATCGCAATCGTCTTAGAGAAACGGACAATGTCACATAAAACGGCAGAAACTGTCTCGATCTGTCGCCTACGACCATACCACGTTGAATATACCCGATCTCGTCCGATCTCGGAAGTCAAGTAACGTTGGGCCCGGTTAGTACTTGCATGGGTGACCGGCTGGGAATACCGGGTGTAGGTAGGCGGCTTTTGCATTTTTTGTGCGCAAACTCGATCGTTTTGATTGCAACTGTTTTGTATGCGCACGTAGGCATACGTACAACTATGATTGTCATCATTTGCTGGCCGCCGCTTATTTAGATTGGTAGTTATACTAGGCCTGACACATTGTCATTATATCGAAATCTCGTGCTGTTTTCACATGACGAAAAGTGCAATAAAATAACTACTCTGACAGCGAGAGCTTACTTGTGTGTTTGTCGACAAGATACAAGAACAGAGCAGGATGCCAACGATATTCGACCACTGGCAGATGGGTCGAAAATGCCCCGGCGCAATCAGACAATGTGCTTTTCTGGCGTCTCGTCGTTAGCATGGCGACGGAAATTGTCACATAAAACGGCACAGATCGTAACCGCTGTCGCCTACGACCATACCACGTTGAATACACCCGATCTCGTCCGATCTCGGAAGTCAAGCAATGTTGGGCCCGGTTAGTACTTGCATGGGTGACCGGCTGGGAATACCGGGTGTAGGTAGGCGGCTTTTGCACTTTTGTCGCACAAACTCGATCAATTCAATTGCTGTGCACTATTCTCATATGAACTATCCCGCGGAATTTGTAATTGTAGTCGGCCTAACGCATTTTAATTATATCGCAATCGCCTTATGCTTAGAGAAACGGACAATGTCACATAAAACGGCAGAAACTGTCACAATCTGTCGCCTACGACCATACCACGTTGAATATACCCGATCTCGTCCGATCTCGGATGTCAAGCAACGTTGGGCCCGGTTAGTACTTGCATGGGTGACCGGCTGGGAATACCGGGTGTAGGTAGGCGGCTTTTGGACTTTTTTCGCACAAACTCGATCAATTTGATTGCACGTACATCTATGAATGTCATCATTTGCTGGCCGCCGCTTCTTTCAGCTATGAACTCGCGCTCAATTTCCCAGCAAACACAAAACCGTAAAAGGATCATCCGGGATCATCTCGATTAGGTTCTGATTTTCTAAGTGTCGAGGGAATGTCTAAAATACGTAGTAGGATGGTCTTGTGGTTATATTCAATCAGAATAAATTCATACTCGGTGTTGTTCCATCTCATGCATTAGGCTTCGTTATATCCGGTAGTTAACCTAATAATGCAAATTTTCTATCTCTCGCGGGTACGACTAAAATACGTAGAAAGGATGACTTTGTCGGTACATTCAATCACGATGAATTCTATCCGGTTTTGTTCGATCTCATGCGGTAGCTTCGTTCTATCCATTAGGCTTCGTTATATCCGGTAGTTAACCTAATAATGCAAATTTTCTATCTCTCGCGGGTACGACTAAAATACGTAGAAAGGATGACTTTGTCGGTACATTCAATCACGATGAATTCTATCCGGTTTTGTTCGATCTCATGCGGTAGCTTCGTTCTATCCATTAGAAAACAATGTTCTCCCTTCGTTTTATTGCGTGAGGATGTCACCGGTGTTGTATATTCGTGTTGTTGCTCTAAAGTCGAATAGTTTTGTTTTCCTCTGATATATATGATCTTCATTATATATATATTCGCTCTTTCGGTAATCTCGCATGTTCAACGAGTATGGTTAATAGTTTTATTCAGAGAATAACTAAATAAGTGATATGTTGTACGTTTAGGAATATGATTATCGATGCGTGACTTCTAGAATATTTCGGCGATTCAAATTTTACGTCATCGCGCCATACAAAGATTTGAAGCGCAACAGGTCGCAGCCAGGCATAGTTCGCTCTTTCTGTATGGTAAATGCCGTAAATATATAGGAATTGTGACTGACTGAGGTAGCGGGTTAAAGGTATATATGCAGTAGCATATAGCTTATGGGGTATTTCGAATTGCCTGTAGTATATGACGCCTAGAGCTGTTTGACTTTCTGCAAAACAGGTGTAGACAACTATAGAAAAGTTTCAGCTTTTCCAGGTTAGAATTAGAGCTAAACCGTTTTTCCGAATTAGATTACAATTATATTGCTGGCATTTCGCTCTAATTTAGTGAAATTAGACCACTATAATTCGCTTCAAACATCTGAATTACCGGTACCTATACCTACGGTATATCATAATATTTATGCTTGAATTTCCTAGGTATATAAGTCATATAGATACATTCCTGTAGAACACTGATTCATGATTTTATAAAAGTTGGTGCAAGAATGGAAATTTTCAACTTGATGTTGATTAATGGAGCAAAATTTGATATTTGAGTGCAATTATACCTCGAATCCAGTGACAAGATTATTAATCGTTGAAACCAAACGCAGCTTGATTATGTTGGCCAGAGAATTTGGCTAGCCAGACCATATTGATGGAATATGGTCACAGTAAGATAATATTTTGGGCTATTTTACATGAACTTTCCAACATTTGATTTGATATGTCCACTAAAACAGTTGTTATTCTGCTTTCGAATAAGACCTTAATTGCTGGTTTCAATGGTAACTGTGTTTGTCAAAGGCTGCAAAGGTAATTTCTTTTCCTTGTTAGATGTTTATTTGTTTGTTTGTGGTGTTCATGGTGGTGGTTCGACTACACTGGTCATTTTACACCAGGCCGGTTCTTATTATTATTCCGTATCTGCCCGATTACCAGTGAACTCGGCACTTGGTGAATTTGGCCGCACAAACTCGGCACTTGGTGAATTCGGCCGTGGTAGATCTCGTAGCGGTACCGGTCACCATGATTGGTTACTGGAATGTTTGCCGGTGAACTTGGCACTTTGAGTGGTTGTCAATGTTGTACGGCGGTCAGGGCATACGTAGATCACACAGTCACGGCGTGATTAGATCACAGATTGCGTAATTGCGGGAAATAACGCGACGCTCTTCACTTGGTGAACTCGGCCCTTGGAGGAATTGGCACTAGAAGACCTTCGCATTAGAAATGCATTTAGTATGAATGAACAGTATCAAAAAGGAAATTTAAACGTGTCGTGGCTCGTGGTAGATCTCGTAATCTTGGGATCCTTCAACCGTGTTATCGAGACACCCTAATCCCAGAGTGGGATCGTCTCTCCAAAGGCAAAAAATAATTTATTTTGACGTGATCATGCGAAACATTTGTTGATGAGGAACACTGGCTTGTCGTGATCGATAAACGAAGAAGCGCCGCTTGATGTTCCACAGTTTTGATCTCACATACAACGCCAAGATCCATCTTCTCAAAACTTACACGACACAGGCCCGTGACTCACGCCATCGATTCCAAGCAGACCGCGCGTGGTCGGTATATGAGCGCTGTGTTATTTCCCGTGGCTACGCAATCCGTGATCTAATCACGCCGTGACTGCGCGATCTACGGATGCCCTGACCTCCTTACAAGATTGACGAATCACTTGATAATACTATTATTAGTTTGATAATTCATATTAATAGCTGTAAATACACTTCATTTCAAAATTTCCCGAGGGCCGAATTCACCAAGTGCCGAGTTTGTGCGGCCGAATTCACCAAGTGCCGGGTGCATCGGCAACCATCTGCCCACTTACAGCACGGCCCACTCCTAGGCTTTTTAAGACATGGCTATGCGAATCAGATGGCGAGGAGGAGCCTAGATAAACGGTCAACACTTCGGTAGGAATTATGGAGTCGACGTGTCACGCTCGAACCCGCAATTCATTGGTGTTTAGCTATAATGGGACGTACCACTACGTTTCCTCGCCATACCTTGTAAAATGAGACCGTAGCATTTGGCATTTCGTGTGGCAATTGACTTTTGTGTGGAAAATTGTGTTCGTTTTAGAACTTATCCGAAACTTTTATTCCGCCATAGTTTGTATATGATAAAACAATATCGGAATTGATCCTAGAAGAATTCCAAAGCAACTCACCACAAAGGAGGATTTAAAGAAGTTTGATGGAAAATTGAATGAAAGCAAAAGCCTTTGCAAGAGATGTGGTATGTTGAATCTGTTTTGGTATTTTTAAATAGGCCTACTTTGTTGTGCCGATAGCAGACAGTATATATAAACGTAAGATGTGGAAGCTATCAAGGTGTTTTTAGAAATTCAGTCAGTCAAAGTGGACGATCGTATTGCTTGGATTATATTTAGGCTTATTTTAGCATCTTTGAGATGCAACTCTAAACGTGGACGGTCATGAACAGTAGGGCTCTTCAAAAATGACTTTTTTTCTCAAATCGTACTGGCTACTTGATAAAATTGTTAGGTTACCTAATTTAAGCCTACAAACAAAATATGGTTCAAATCCAGCCAGTATCTGCTTTGCTACAAGAGAAGAAAGTTCCTATTTATTATATAAAAATGAAAATTTGAAGATTTTCTGTTAACCCCATGAAAGTGTTAGGCTGTCTATAGAAACGATGCTCACCAAATTTGGTTCAATTCCAACCAGTGGAAGCGGAGTTATTGCTGTCGAAAAATTTGGATTTTAATAAGATAGTACTTACGGTGAGCACAACTTTAATAAGTAAACAAAGAATCGGTCACCGTAAATACTATTTTATTCAAATCCAAATTTTCGACGGCAATATCTCCGCTTCCACTGGTTGGAATTGAACCAAATTTGGTGAGCATCGTTTCTATAGACAGCCTAACACTTTCATGGGGTGAACAGAAAATTTTCAAATTTTTATTACCTATTTATTTTTATATAATAAATAGAAACTTTCTTCTCCTGTAGCAAAGCGGTTACTGGCTGGAATTGAACCAAATTTTGTGTTTAGGCTTAAATTAGGTAACCTAACAATATTATCAAGTAGCCAGAACGATTTGAGAAAAAAAGTCATATTTTAAGAGCCCTAATGTCCATGTGAGAGAAACGTTTTAGGGTAGGCCTACTCATATGTCTCGCAGCGTTCTCTACATAATTGTCAATTGCGATACAAACTGTTTGCTTGTATTGGTGAAGCCATCCAACTTCGAATTGTAAAATGTTGGGAGTCTTGATATCAAATTTTTGAAAGGTGCACTTTGAGAAGATTTCCGATCTGTCAAATTATACAAAAATTTAGCAAATTCTTTGACATATTTCATCTATTTGGGACTCGATCAACGTAAAAGAATTGGTAATCATTTTATACAATGTATTGTATTTGTAGTTGAAGTATAGTAATAATTCTTATGGTTACCGCACTTGTAACGATTCACGGCCATAACTGGAATAATTAGAATGATGTAACTTTCAAATTGTCATGCATTTTGCAACCACATTGTTCTCAATTTTCAAGGTGCTGACCATTCGAGGAAGAATCACCCACCGGGAATTCACGATCCGTAAACGCGGCCGACTGTTTCTCTCCTCAAGCGGAAGCGACAGAGAAGAGGAACGAAGAGAAAAAAGGAGCAGAAATAGCAAGAGTGTGACAAGTCGCGTCCGTTCGCTTTAATGCGTATTTCCATCCGCGAAGTAGTAGGTGGGAAAACTAATGGGCGTTTGGTTAGGGCTTATATAAGGTTGACTCCAGCGCTGTATTTGCTTAATGTTGCTATGAAATAGGGGTGGTGTCATTTGGTATCAATATTGACTATTGAAAGACCATTTGTTAGTGGTCATGGATTTGTTCGGCCAGTATGCAGTAATTTCTGATGGTCACTTCCCGGGCTTCTGTTCTCTAACCCCTCATGATTGTTATTCTGCTTCTAGTAAGACTGTCGATTCTAATGTTTTATCGTATCATTTGTCGGAGGTTTCGCTCGCTTTATTTACAACGTTTTGCTCTCTGCTAGGTCAATTACTGGCTGAGTATCACTACAGCCTAAGAAACTGCACTAATTCTCATTTTAATGTCTTGCTGGTTATCTTGCTGTCAATTCTAATAATTTATTAATGTCTATACCAGTGCCGCCACTCAAATGTTTTGTTCTCTGTACACAATATTGTTAGGTCTTCAGCTTTCCAGGCAGAGTATCATTCCACTTTCTAGACTTGAGTATATATCTCTCCAACTAGCTGCCAAATAACTGATTCATTTGGATTGTTGAATTGATCATTTTGGACAGAATGTGAAGAAATTTTAGTCAAGAATTCTTTTTGTGTTAGTGGCTGTTTTCAAAGAGTGCTGAAGTAGTCATCGTTGATCTTGATAATCAAGTAGAAGTGACGATTGAAGTCAGTTCTCTAGTCATATAATATTAAAAAATATAATAATAAAACTTGAAAACTTAGTGGAAATAGTTCAGAATCGAATCCATTTTAGTAAGTATGGGCGAAAAAAATGTAGGAGTCATTCGTTAGTCGCTACCTCTGCCATTTTCGCAGTACGAATGTCTTAGCTATTAATCATCATTTTCATTTTATTTCTGCAGTGTGTTGAGAAAAAAGGCCGCATGCTGGTTATTTGACTGGCTCATCAGAAGATGAAACCTGATGATAAGGACTGTTTTCACTTTCTTTCTAAAGACATTCGTTCGTTTGTTCGTTTTATTTTTTACAACGGCATTATTGCCAATTCGTTTGAAATTAAATTATCACAAATGTGATTAATATGTAGTAAATAATGTGGTGTGTGTACGCAGCCGTGATCAGGTTAAGCCCATAGTGGTAGAAAACAGGTTATTATATCAGGATCTTCTTCTTCTAACGTAGGATCTACATTCTACTCACCATGTTTAAAGGCTGTAGCATCTGCATAATATTTACATTATTGAAGGACATGGAAAAGACGTTGAATTGAGTCGACACAAAATCCCCCTTTCTACGACCTGCCGAGATCTAATATCTACTATATCGGCTCGGCTTTTCTACATCTTTGGTCTGTACTGTGTTTGCTGGGTTGTAGTTGTACGGGGCCGTTTTCAATATATCGCCATCTCGTGTCGTTTTGGCATGACGAGAATTGCAATAAAATAAACTCTGACACGGAGAGCTTAAGTTTTATGTGTGTTTTTTGACCAGTTCGTCCGAAAGTGCCTCAGAGCAATCAGACAATCTGCTTTTCAGGCGTCTCGTTGACAGCGTGGCGACGGAAATTGTCACATAAAACGGCACAGATCGTAACCGCTGTCGCCTACGACCATACCACGTTGAATACACCCGATCTCGTCCGATCTCGGAAGTCAAGCAACGTTGGGCCCGGTTAGTACTTGCATGGGTGACCGGCAGGGAATACCGGGTGTAGTATTAGGCTGCTTTTGCATTTTTGTCGTACAAACTCGATCAATTCGATTGCTGTGCACTATTCTCATATGAACTATCGCGCGAAATTTGTAATTGTAGTCGGCCTAACGCATTTTCATTATATCGCAAACGCCGTAGAGAAACGGACAATGTCACATAAAACGGCAGAAACTGTCACAATCTGTCGCCTACGACCATACCACGTTGAATATACCCGATCTCGTCCGATCTCGGAAGTCAAGCAACGTTGGGCCCGGTTAGTACTTGCATGGGTGACCGGCTGGAAATACCGGGTGTAGTAGGCGGCTTTTTCATTTTTTTCGCACAAACTCGATCAATTTGATCGCTGCGCTGTATTCACGTATGAAGTATCGCGCGAAATTTGTAATTGTAGTCGGCCTAACGCATTTTCATTATATCGCAATCGTCTTAGAGAAACGGACAATGTCACATAAAACGGCAGAAACTGTCTCGATCTGTCGCCTACGACCATACCACGTTGAATATACCCGATCTCGTCCGATCTCGGAAGTCAAGTAACGTTGGGCCCGGTTAGTACTTGCATGGGTGACCGGCTGGAAATACCGGGTGTAGTAGGCGGCTTTTTCATTTTTTTCGCACAAACTCGATCAATTTGATCGCTGCGCTGTATTCACGTATGAAGTATCGCGCGAAATTTGTAATTGTAGTCGGCCTAACGCATTTTCATTATATCGCAATCGTCTTAGAGAAACGGACAATGTCACATAAAACGGCAGAAACTGTCACGATCTGTCGCCTACGACCATACCACGTTGAATATACCCGATCTCGGAAGTCAAGTAACGTTGGGCCAGGTTAGTACTTGCATGGGTGACCGGCTGGGAATACCGGGTGTAGTAGGCGGCTTTTTCATTTTTTTCGCACAAACTCGGTCAATTTGATCGCTGCGCTGTATTCACGTATGAAGTATCGCGCGAAATTTGTAATTGTAGTCGGCCTAACGCATTTTCATTATATCGCAATCGTCTTAAAGAAACGGACAATGTCACATAAAACGGCAGAAACTGACAGGATCTGTCGCCTACGACCATACTACGTTGAATATACCCGATCTCGGAAGTCAAGTAACGTTGGGCCCGGTTAGTACTTGCATGGGTGACCGGCTGGGAATACCGGGTGTAGTATGCGGCATTTTCATTTTTTTCGCACAAACTCGATCAATTTGATCACTGCGCTGTATTCACGTATGAAGTATCGCGCGAAATTTGTAATTGTAGTCGGCCTAACACATTTTCATGATATCGCAATCTCGTGCTGTTTTGACATGACGAAAATTCCAATAAAATAACTACTCTGACAGCGAGAGCTTACTTGTCTGTTTTTCGACCAGACACAAGAACAGAGCAGGACGCCAATGATATTCGACCTCTAATTGGTCAGAAAGTGCCTCGGCGCAATAAGACTATCTACTATTCTGGCGTCTCGTCGACAGCATGGCGACGGAAATTGTCACATAAAACGGCACAAATCGTAACCACTGTCGCCTACGACCATACCACGTTGAATATACCCGATCTCGTCCGATCTCGGATGTCAAGCAACGTTGGGCCCGGTTAGTACTTGCATGGGTGACCGGCTGGGAATACTGGGTGTAGATAGGCGGCTTTTGGACTTTTTTCGCATAAACTCGATCAATTTGATTGCACGTACATCTATGAATGTCATCATTTGCTGGCCGCCGCTTCTTTCAGCTATGAACTCGCGCTCAATTTGTAGTTGTACGGGGCCGTTTTCAATATATCGCCATCTCGTGCCGTTTTGGCATGACGAGAATTGCAATAAAATAAACTCTGACACGGAGAGCTTAAGTTTTATGTGTGTTTTTTGACCAGTTCGTCCGAAAGTGCCTCAGAGCAATCAGACAATCTGCTTTTCAGGCGTCTTGTTGACAGCGTGGCGACGGAAATTGTCACATAAAACGGCACAGATCGTAATCGCTGTCGCCTACGACCATACCACGTTGAATACCCCCGATCTCGTCCGATCTCGGAAGTCAAGCAACGTTGGGCCCGGTTAGTACTTGCATGGGTGACCGGCAGGGAATACCGGGTGTAGTATTAGGCTGCTTTTGCATTTTTGTCGTACAAACTCGATCAATTCGATTGCTGTGCACTATTCTCATATGAACTATCGCGCGAAATTTGTAATTGTAGTCGGCCTAACGCATTTTCATTATATCGCAAACGCCGTAGAGAAACGGACAATGTCACATAAAACGGCAGAAACTGTCACAATCTGTCGCCTACGACCATACCACGTTGAATATACCCGATCTCGTCCGATCTCGGAAGTCAAGCAACGTTGGGCCCGGTTAGTACTTGCATGGGTGACCGGCTGGAAATACCGGGTGTAGTAGGCGGCTTTTTCATTTTTTTCGCACAAACTCGATCAATTTGATCGCTGCGCTGTATTCACGTATGAAGTATCGCGCGAAATTTGTAATTGTAGTCGGCCTAACGCATTTTCATTATATCGCAATCGTCTTAGAGAAACGGACAATGTCACATAAAACGGCAGAAACTGTCTCGATCTGTCGCCTACGACCATACCACGTTGAATATACCCGATCTCGGAAGTCAAGTAACGTTGGGCCAGGTTAGTACTTGCATGGGTGACCGGCTGGGAATACCGGGTGTAGTAGGCGGCTTTTTCATTTTTTTCGCACAAACTCGGTCAATTTGATCGCTGCGCTGTATTCACGTATGAAGTATCGCGCGAAATTTGTAATTGTAGTCGGCCTAACGCATTTTCATTATATCGCAATCGTCTTAAAGAAACGGACAATGTCACATAAAACGGCAGAAACTGACAGGATCTGTCGCCTACGACCATACTACGTTGAATATACCCGATCTCGGAAGTCAAGTAACGTTGGGCCCGGTTAGTACTTGCATGGGTGACCGGCTGGGAATACCGGGTGTAGTAGGCGGCATTTTCATGTTTTGTGCGCAAACTCGATCAATTTGATCGCTGCGCTGTATTCACGTATGAAGTATCGCGCGAAATTTGTAATTGTAGTCGGCCTAACACATTTTCATGATATAGCAATCTCGTGCTGTTTTGACATGACGAAAATTCCAATAAAATAACTACTCTGACAGCGAGAGCTTACTTGTCTGTTTTTCGACCAGACACAAGAACAGAGCAGGACGCCAATGATATTCGACCTCTAATTGGTCAGAAAGTGCCTCGGCGCAATAAGACTATCTACTATTCTGGCGTCTCGTCGACAGCATGGTGACGGAAATTGTCACATAAAACGGCACAAATCGTAACCACTGTCGCCTACGACCATACCACGTTGAATACACCCGATCTCGTCCGATCTCGGAAGTCAAGCAATGTTGGGCCCGGTTAGTACTTGCATGGGTGACCGGCTGGGAATACCGGGTGTAGGTAGGCGGCTTTTGCATTTTTTGTGCGCAAACTCGATCGTTTTGATTGTAACTGTTTTGTATGCGCACGTAGGCCTACGTACAACTATGATTGTCATCATTTGCTGGCCGCCGCTTATTTCAATTGGTAGTTATACTAGGCCTGACACATTGTCATTATATCGAAATCTCGTGCTGTTTTCACATGACGAAAAGTGCAATAAAATAACTACTCTGACAGCGAGAGCTTACTTGTGTGTTTGTCGACAAGATACAAGAACAGAGCAGGATGCCAACGATATTCGACCACTGGCAGATGGGTCGAAAATGCCCCGGCGCAATCAGACAATGTGCTTTTCTGGCGTCTCGTCGACAGCATGGCGACGGAAATTGTCACATAAAACGGCACAGATCGTAACCGCTGTCGCCTACGACCATACCACGTTGAATACACCCGATCTCGTCCGATCTCGGAAGTCAAGCAATGTTGGGCCCGGTTAGTACTTGCATGGGTGACCGGCTGGGAATACCGGGTGTAGGTAGGCGGCTTTTGCACTGTTGTCGCACAAACTCGATCAATTCGATTGCTGTGCACTATTCTCATATGAACTATCCCGCGGAATTTGTAATTGTAGTCGGCCTAACGCATTTTAATTTTATCGCAATCGCCTTATGCTTAGAGAAACGGACAATGTCACATAAAACGGCAGAAACTGTCACAATCTGTCGCCTACGACCATACCACGTTGAATATACCCGATCTCGTCCGATCTCGGAAGTCAAGCAACGTTGGGCCCGGTTAGTACTTGCATGGGTGACCGGCTGGGAATACCGGGTGTAGGTAGGCGGCTTTTGGACTTTTTTCGCACAAACTCGATCAATTTGATTGCACGTACATCTATGAATGTCATCATTTGCTGGCCGCCGCTTCTTTCAGCTATGAACTCGCGCTCAATTTGTAGTTGTACGGGGCCGTTTTCAATATATCGCCATCTCGTGCCGTTTTGGCATGACGAGAATTGCAATAAAATAAACTCTGACACGGAGAGCTTAAGTTTTATGTATGTTTTTCGACCAGTTCGTCCGAAAGTGCCTCAGAGCAATCAGACAATCTGCTTTTCAGGCGTCTCGTTGACAGCGTGGCGACGGAAATTGTCACATAAAACGGCACAGATCGTAACCGCTGTCGCCTACGACCATATACCACGTTGAATACACCCGATCTCGTCCGATCTCGGAATTCAAGCAACGTTGGGCCCGGTTAGTACTTGCATGGGTGACCGGCAGGGAATACCGGGTGTAGTATTAGGCTGCTTTTGCATTTTTGTCGTACAAACTCGATCAATTCGATTGCTGTGCACTATTCTCATATGAACTATCGCGCGAAATTTGTAATTGTAGTCGGCCTAACGCATTTTCATTATATCGCAAACACCGTAGAGAAACGGACAATGTCACATAAAACGGCAGAAACTGTCACAATCTGTCGCCTACGACCATACCACGTTGAATATACCCGATCTCGTCCGATCTCGGAAGTCAAGCAACGTTGGGCCCGGTTAGTACTTGCATGGGTGACCGGCTGGGAATACCGGGTGTAGGTAGGCGGCTTTTGGACTTTTTTCGCACAAACTCGATCAATTTGATTGCACGTACATCTATGAATGTCATCATTTGCTGGCCGCCGCTTCTTTCAGCTATGAACTCGCGCTCAATTTGTAGTTGTACGGGGCCGTTTTCAATATATCGCCATCTCGTGCCGTTTTGGCATGACGAGAATTGCAATAAAATAAACTCTGACACGGAGAGCTTAAGTTTTATGTGTGTTTTTCGACCAGTTCGTCCGAAAGTGCCTCAGAGCAATCAGACAATCTGCTTTTCAGGCGTCTCGTTGACAGCGTGGCGACGGAAATTGTCACATAAAACGGCACAGATCGTAACCGCTGTCGCCTACGACCATACCACGTTGAATACACCCTATCTCGTCCGATCTCGGAAGTCAAGCAACGTTGGGCCCGGTTAGTACTTGCATGGGTGACCGGCAGGGAATACCGGGTGTAGTATTAGGCTGCTTTTGCATTTTTGTCGTACAAACTCGATCAATTCGATTGCTGTGCACTATTCTCATATGAACTATCGCGCGAAATTTGTAATTGTAGTCGGCCTAACGCATTTTCATTATATCGCAAACGCCGTAGAGAAACGGACAATGTCACATAAAACGGCAGAAACTGTCACAATCTGTCGCCTACGACCATACCACGTTGAATATACCCGATCTCGTCCGATCTCGGAAGTCAAGTAACGTTGGGCCCGGTTAGTACTTGCATGGGTGACCGGCTGGGAATACCGTGTGTAGTAGGCGGCATTTTCATTTTTTTCGCACAAACTCGATCAATTTGATCGCTGCGCTGTATTCACGTATGAAGTATCGCGCGAAATTTGTAATTGTAGTCGGCCTAACGCATTTTCATTATATCGCAATCGTCTTAGAGAAACGGACAATGTCACATAAAACGGCAGAAACTGTCACGATCTGTCGCCTACGACCATACCACGTTGAATATACCCGATCTCGGAAGTCAAGTAACGTTGGGCCCGGTTAGTACTTGCATGGGTGACCGGCTGGGAATACCGGGTGTAGTAGGCGGCTTTTTCATTTTTTTCGCACAAACTCGATCAATTTGATCGCTGCGCTGTATTCACGTATGAAGTATCGCGCGAAATTTGTAATTGTAGTCGGCCTAACGCATTTTCATTATATCGCAATCGTCTTAAAGAAACGGACAATGTCACATAAAACGGCAGAAACTGACAGGATCTGTCGCCTACGACCATACTACGTTGAATATACCCGATCTCGGAAGTCAAGTAACGTTGGGCCCGGTTGGTACTTGCATGGGTGACCGGCTGGGAATACCGGGTGTAGTAGGCGGCTTTTTCATTTTTTTCGCACAAACTCGATCAATTTGATCACTGCGCTGTATTCACGTATGAAGTATCGCGCGAAATTTGTAATTGTAGTCGGCCTAACACATTTTCATGATATCGCAATCTCGTGCTGTTTTGACATGACGAAAATTCCAATAAAATAACTACTCTGACAGCGAGAGCTTACTTGTCTGTTTTTCGACCAGACACAAGAACAGAGCAGGACGCCAATGATATTCGACCTCTAATTGGTCAGAAAGTGCCTCGGCGCAATAAGACTATCTACTATTCTGGCGTCTCGTCGACAGCATGGCGACGGAAATTGTCACATAAAACGGCACAAATCGTAACCACTGTCGCCTACGACCATACCACGTTGAATACACCCGATCTCGTCCGATCTCGGAAGTCAAGCAATGTTGGGCCCGGTTAGTACTTGCATGGGTGACCGGCTGGGAATACAGGGTGTAGGTAGGCGGCTTTTGCATTTTTTGTGCGCAAACTCGATCGTTTTGATTGCAACTGTTTTGTATGCGCACGTAGGCCTACGTACAACTATGATTGTCATCATTTGCTGGCCGCCGCTTATTTCAATTGGTAGTTATACTAGGCCTGACACATTGTCATTATATCGAAATCTCGTGCTGTTTTCACATGACGAAAAGTGCAATAAAATAACGACTCTGACAGCGAGAGCTTACTTGTGTGTTTGTCGACAAGATACAAGAACAGAGCAGGATGCCAACGATATTCGACCACTGGCAGATGGGTCGAAAATGCCCCGCCGCAATCAGACAATGTGCTTTTCTGGCGTCTCGTCGACAGCATGGCGACGGAAATTGTCACATAAAACGGCACAGATCGTAACCGCTGTCGCCTACGACCATACCACGTTGAATACACCCGATCTCGTCCGATCTCGGAAGTCAAGCAATGTTGGGCCCGGTTAGTACTTGCATGGGTGACCGGCTGGGAATACCGGGTGTAGGTAGGCGGCTTTTGCACTTTTGTCGCACAAACTCGATCAATTCGATTGCTGTGCACTATTCTCATATGAACTATCCCGCGGAATTTGTAATTGTAGTCGGCCTAACGCATTTTAATTATATCGCAATCGCCTTATGCTTAGAGAAACGAACAATGTCACATAAAACGGCAGAAACTGTCACAATCTGTCGCCTACGACCATACCACGTTGAATATACCCGATCTCGTCCGATCTCGGAAGTCAAGCAACGTTGGGCCCGGTTAGTACTTGCATGGGTGACCGGCTGGGAATACCGGGTGTAGGTAGGCGGCTTTTGGACTTTTTTCGCACAAACTCGATCAATTTGATTGCACGTACATCTATGAATGTCATCATTTGCTGGCCGCCGCTTCTTTCAGCTATGAACTCGCGCTCAATTTGTAGTTGTACGGGGCCGTTTTCAATATATCGCCATCTCGTGCCGTTTTGGCATGACGAGAATTGCAATATAATAAACTCTGACACGGAGAGCTTAAGTTTTATGTGTGTTTTTCGACCAGTTCGTCCGAAAGTGCCTCAGAGCAATCAGACAATCTGCTTTTCAGGCGTCTCGTTGACAGCGTGGCGACGGAAATTGTCACATAAAACGGCACAGATCGTAACCGCTGTCGCCTACGACCATACCACATTGAATACACCCGATCTCGTCCGATCTCAGAAGTCAAGCAACGTTGGGCCCGGTTAGTACTTGCATGGGTGACCGGCAGGGAATACCGGGTGTAGTATTAGGCTGCTTTTGCATTTTTGTCGTACAAACTCGATCAATTCGATTGCTGTGCACTATTCTCATATGAAATATCGCGCGAAATTTGTAATTGTAGTCGGCCTAACGCATTTTCATTATATCGCAAACGCCGTAGAGAAACGGACAATGTCACATAAAACGGCAGAAACTGTCACAATCTGTCGCCTACGACCATACCACGTTAAATATACCCGATCTCGTCCGATCTCGGAAGTCAAGCAACGTTGGGCCCGGTTAGTACTTGCATGGGTGACCGGCTGGAAATACCGGGTGTAGTAGGCGGCTTTTTCATTTTTTTCGCACAAACTCGATCAATTTGATCGCTGCGCTGTATTCACGTATGAAGTATCGCGCGAAATTTGTAATTGTAGTCGGCCTAACACATTTTCATGATATCGCAATCTCGTGCTGTTTTGACATGACGAAAATTTCAATAAAATAACTACTCTGACAGCGAGAGCTTACTTGTCTGTTTTTCGACCAGACACAAGAACAGAGCAGGACGCCAATGATATTCGACCTCTAATTGGTCAGAAAGTGCCTCGACGCAATAAGACTATTTACTATTCTGGCGTTTCGTCGACAGCATGGCGACGGAAATTGTCACATAAAACGGCACAAATCGTAACCACTGTCGCCTACGACCATACCACGTTGAATACACCCGATCTCGTCCGATCTCGGAAGTCAAGCAATGTTGGGCCCGGTTAGTACTTGCATGGGTGACCGGCTGGAAATACCGGGTGTAGTAGGCGGATTTTTCATTTTTTTCGCACAAACTCGATCAATTTGATCGCTGCGCTGTATTCACGTATGAAGTATCGCGCGAAATTTGTAATTGTAGTCGGCCTAACGCATTTTCATTATATCGCAATCGTCTTAAAGAAACGGACAATGTCACATAAAACGGCAGAAACTGACAGGATCTGTCGCCTACGACCATACTACGTTGAATATACCCGATCTCGGAAGTCAAGTAACGTTGGGCCCGGTTAGTACTTGCATGGGTGACCGGCTGGGAATACCGGGTGTAGTATTAGGCTGCTTTTGCATTTTTGTCGTACAAACTCGATCAATTCGATTGCTGTGCACTATTCTCATATGAACTATCGCGCGAAATTTGTAATTGTAGTCGGCCTAACGCATTTTCATTATATCGCAAACGCCGTAGAGAAACGGACAATGTCACATAAAACGGCAGAAACTGTCACAATCTGTCGCCTACGACCATACCACGTTGAATATACCCGATCTCGTCCGATCTCGGAAGTCAAGCAACGTTGGGCCCGGTTAGTACTTGCATGGGTGACCGGCTGGAAATACCGGGTGTAGTAGGCGGCTTTTTCATTTTTTTCGCACAAACTCGATCAATTTGATCGCTGCGCTGTATTCACGTATGAAGTATCGCGCGAAATTTGTAATTGTAGTCGGCCTAACACATTTTCATGATATCGCAATCTCGTGCTGTTTTGACATGACGAAAATTCCAATAAAATAACTACTCTGACAGCGAGAGCTTACTTGTCTGTTTTTCGACCAGACACAAGAACAGAGCAGGACGCCAATGATATTCGACCTCTAATTGGTCAGAAAGTGCCTCGGCGCAATAAGACTATCTACTATTCTGGCGTCTCGTCGACAGCATGGCGACGGAAATTGTCACATAAAACGGCACAAATCGTAACCACTGTCGCCTACGACCATACCACGTTGAATACACCCGATCTCGTCCGATCTCGGAAGTCAAGCAATGTTGGGCCCGGTTAGTACTTGCATGGGTGACCGGCTGGGAATACCGGGTGTAGGTAGGCGGATTTTGCATTTTTTGTGCGCAAACTCGATCGTTTTGATTGCAACTGTTTTGTATGCGCACGTAGGCCTACGTACAACTATGATTGTCATCATTTGCTGGCCGCCGCTTATTTCAATTGGTAGTTATACTAGGCCTGACACATTGTCATTATATCGAAATCTCGTGCTGTTTTCACATGACGAAAAGTGCAATAAAATAACTACTCTGACAGCGAGAGCTTACTTGTGTGTTTGTCGACAAGATACAAGAACAGAGCAGGATGCCAACTATATTCGACCACTGGCAGATGGGTCGAAAATGCCCCGGCGCAATCAGACAATGTGCTTTTCTGGCGTCTCGTCGACAGCATGGCGACGGAAATTGTCACATAAAACGGCACAGATCGTAACCGCTGTCGCCTATGACCATACCACGTTGAATACACCCGATCTCGTCCGATCTCGGAAGTCAAGCAATGTTGGGCCCGGTTAGTACTTGCATGGGTGACCGGCTGGGAATAGCGGGTGTAGGTAGGCGGCTTTTGCACTTTTGTCGCACAAACTCGATCAATTCGATTGCTGTGCACTATTCTCATATGAACTATCCCGCGCAATTTGTAATTGTAGTCGGCCTAACGCATTTTAATTATATCGCAATCGCCTTATGCTTAGAGAAACGGACAATGTCACATAAAACGGCAGAAACTGTTACAATCTGTCGCCTACGACCATACCACGTTGAATATACCCGATCTCGTCCGATCTCGGAAGTCAAGCAACGTTGGGCCCGGTTAGTACTTGCATGGGTGACCGGCTGGGAATACCGGGTGTAGTATTAGGCTGCTTTTGCATTTTTGTCGTACAAACTCGATCAATTCGATTGCTGTGCACTATTCTCATATGAACTATCGCGCAAAATTTGTAATTGTAGTCGGCCTAACGCATTTTCATTATATCGCAAACGCCGTAGAGAAACGGACAATGTCACATAAAACGGCAGAAACTGTCACAATCTGTCGCCTACGACCATACCACGTTGAATATACCCGATCTCGTCCGATCTCGGAAGTCAAGCAACGTTGGGCCCGGTTAGTACTTGCATGGGTGACCGGCTGGAAATACCGGGTGTAGTAGGCGGCTTTTTCATTTTTTTCGCACAAACTCGATCAATTTGATCGCTGCGCTGTATTCACGTATAAAGTATCGCGCGAAATTTGTAATTGTAGTCGGCCTAACACATTTTCATGATATCGCAATCTCGTGCTGTTTTGACATGACGAAAATTCCAATAAAATAACTACTCTGACAGCGAGAGCGTACTTGTCTGTTTTTCGACCAGACACAAGAACAGAGCAGGACGCCAATGATATTCGACCTCTAATTGGTCAGAAAGTGCCTCGGCGCAATAAGACTATCTACTATTCTGGCGTCTCGTCGACAGCATGGCGACGGAAATTGTCACATAAAACGGCACAAATCGTAACCACTGTCGCCTACGACCATACCACGTTGAATACACCCGATCTCGTCCGATCTCGGAAGTCAAGCAATGTTGGGCCCGGTTAGTACTTGCATGGGTGACCGGCTGGGAATACCGGGTGTAGGTAGGCGGCTTTTGCATTTTTTGTGCGCAAACTCGATCGTTTTGATTGCAACTGTTTTGTATGCGCACGTAGGCCTACGTACAACTATGATTGTCATCATTTGCTGGCCGCCGCTTATTTCAATTGGTAGTTATACTAGGCCTGACACATTGTCATTATATCGAAATCTCGTGCTGTTTTCACATGACGAAAAGTGCAATAAAATAACTACTCTGACAGCGAGAGCTTACTTGTGTGTTTGTCGACAAGATACAAGAACAGAGCAGGATGCCAACGATATTCGACCACTGGCAGATGGGTCGAAAATGCCCCGGCGCAATCAGACAATGTGCTTTTCTGGCGTCTCGTCGACAGCATGGCGACGGAAATTGTCACATAAAACGGCACAGATCGTAACCGCTGTCGCCTACGACCATACCACGTTGAATACACCCGATCTCGTCCGATCTCGGAAGTCAAGCAATGTTGGGCCCGGTTAGTACTTGCATGGGTGACCGGCTGGGAATACCGGGTGTAGGTAGGCGGCTTTTGCACTGTTGTCGCACAAACTCGATCAATTCGATTGCTGTGCACTATTCTCATATGAACTATCCCGCGGAATTTGTAATTGTAGTCGGCCTAACGCATTTTAATTTTATCGCAATCGCCTTATGCTTAGAGAAACGGACAATGTCACATAAAACGGCAGAAACTGTCACAATCTGTCGCCTACGACCATACCACGTTGAATATACCCGATCTCGTCCGATCTCGGAAGTCAAGCAACGTTGGGCCCGGTTAGTACTTGCATGGGTGACCGGCTGGGAATACCGGGTGTAGGTAGGCGGCTTTTGGACTTTTTTCGCACAAACTCGATCAATTTGATTGCACGTACATCTATGAATGTCATCATTTGCTGGCCGCCGCTTCTTTCAGCTATGAACTCGCGCTCAATTTGTAGTTGTACGGGGCCGTTTTCAATATATCGCCATCTCGTGCCGTTTTGGCATGACGAGAATTGCAATAAAATAAACTCTGACACGGAGAGCTTAAGTTTTATGTGTGTTTTTCGACCAGTTCGTCCGAAAGTGCCTCAGAGCAATCAGACAATCTGCTTTTCAGGCGTCTCGTTGACAGCGTGGCGACGGAAATTGTCACATAAAACGGCACAGATCGTAACCGCTGTCGCCTACGACCATATACCACGTTGAATACACCCGATCTCGTCCGATCTCGGAATTCAAGCAACGTTGGGCCCGGTTAGTACTTGCATGGGTGACCGGCAGGGAATACCGGGTGTAGTATTAGGCTGCTTTTGCATTTTTGTCGTACAAACTCGATCAATTCGATTGCTGTGCACTATTCTCATATGAACTATCGCGCGAAATTTGTAATTGTAGTCGGCCTAACGCATTTTCATTATATCGCAAACGCCGTAGAGAAACGGACAATGTCACATAAAACGGCAGAAACTGTCACAATCTGTCGCCTACGACCATACCACGTTGAATATACCCGATCTCGTCCGATCTCGGAAGTCAAGCAACGTTGGGCCCGGTTAGTACTTGCATGGGTGACCGGCTGGGAATACCGGGTGTAGGTAGGCGGCTTTTGGACTTTTTTCGCACAAACTCGATCAATTTGATTGCACGTACATCTATGAATGTCATCATTTGCTGGCCGCCGCTTCTTTCAGCTATGAACTCGCGCTCAATTTGTAGTTGTACGGGGCCGTTTTCAATATATCGCCATCTCGTGCCGTTTTGGCATGACGAGAATTGCAATAAAATAAACTCTGACACGGAGAGCTTAAGTTTTATGTGTGTTTTTCGACCAGTTCGTCCGAAAGTGCCTCAGAGCAATCAGACAATCTGCTTTTCAGGCGTCTCGTTGACAGCGTGGCGACGGAAATTGTCACATAAAACGGCACAGATCGTAACCGCTGTCGCCTACGACCATACCACGTTGAATACACCCTATCTCGTCCGATCTCGGAAGTCAAGCAACGTTGGGCCCGGTTAGTACTTGCATGGGTGACCGGCAGGGAATACCGGGTGTAGTATTAGGCTGCTTTTGCATTTTTGTCGTACAAACTCGATCAATTCGATTGCTGTGCACTATTCTCATATGAACTATCGCGCGAAATTTGTAATTGTAGTCGGCCTAACGCATTTTCATTATATCGCAAACGCCGTAGAGAAACGGACAATGTCACATAAAACGGCAGAAACTGTCACAATCTGTCGCCTACGACCATACCACGTTGAATATACCCGATCTCGTCCGATCTCGGAAGTCAAGTAACGTTGGGCCCGGTTAGTACTTGCATGGGTGACCGGCTGGGAATACCGTGTGTAGTAGGCGGCATTTTCATTTTTTTCGCACAAACTCGATCAATTTGATCGCTGCGCTGTATTCACGTATGAAGTATCGCGCGAAATTTGTAATTGTAGTCGGCCTAACGCATTTTCATTATATCGCAATCGTCTTAGAGAAACGGACAATGTCACATAAAACGGCAGAAACTGTCACGATCTGTCGCCTACGACCATACCACGTTGAATATACCCGATCTCGGAAGTCAAGTAACGTTGGGCCCGGTTAGTACTTGCATGGGTGACCGGCTGGGAATACCGGGTGTAGTAGGCGGCTTTTTCATTTTTTTCGCACAAACTCGATCAATTTGATCGCTGCGCTGTATTCACGTATGAAGTATCGCGCGAAATTTGTAATTGTAGTCGGCCTAACGCATTTTCATTATATCGCAATCGTCTTAAAGAAACGGACAATGTCACATAAAACGGCAGAAACTGACAGGATCTGTCGCCTACGACCATACTACGTTGAATATACCCGATCTCGGAAGTCAAGTAACGTTGGGCCCGGTTAGTACTTGCATGGGTGACCGGCTGGGAATACCGGGTGTAGTTGGCGGCATTTTCATTTTTTTCGCACAAACTCGATCAATTTGATCACTGCGCTGTATTCACGTATGAAGTATCGCGCGAAATTTGTAATTGTAGTCGGCCTAACACATTTTCATGATATCGCAATCTCGTGCTGTTTTGACATGACGAAAATTCCAATAAAATAACTACTCTGACAGCGAGAGCTTACTTGTCTGTTTTTCGACCAGACACAAGAACAGAGCAGGACGCCAATGATGTTCGACCTCTAATTGGTCAGAAAGTGCCTCGGCGCAATAAGACTATCTACTATTCTGGCGTCTCGTCGACAGCATGGCGACGGAAATTGTCACATAAAACGGCACAAATCGTAACCACTGTCGCCTACGACCATACCACGTTGAATACACCCGATCTCGTCCGATCTCGGAAGTCAAGCAATGTTGGGCCCGGTTAGTACTTGCATGGGTGACCGGCTGGGAATACAGGGTGTAGGTAGGCGGCTTTTGCATTTTTTGTGCGCAAACTCGATCGTTTTGATTGCAACTGTTTTGTATGCGCACGTAGGCCTACGTACAACTATGATTGTCATCATTTGCTGGCCGCCGCTTATTTCAATTGGTAGTTATACTAGGCCTGACACATTGTCATTATATCGAAATCTCGTGCTGTTTTCACATGACGAAAAGTGCAATAAAATAACGACTCTGACAGCGAGAGCTTACTTGTGTGTTTGTCGACAAGATACAAGAACAGAGCAGGATGCCAACGATATTCGACCACTGGCAGATGGGTCGAAAATGCCCCGCCGCAATCAGACAATGTGCTTTTCTGGCGTCTCGTCGACAGCATGGCGACGGAAATTGTCACATAAAACGGCACAGATCGTAACCGCTGTCGCCTACGACCATACCACGTTGAATACACCCGATCTCGTCCGATCTCGGAAGTCAAGCAATGTTGGGCCCGGTTAGTACTTGCATGGGTGACCGGCTGGGAATACCGGGTGTAGGTAGGCGGCTTTTGCACTTTTGTCGCACAAACTCGATCAATTCGATTGCTGTGCACTATTCTCATATGAACTATCCCGCGGAATTTGTAATTGTAGTCGGCCTAACGCATTTTAATTATATCGCAATCGCCTTATGCTTAGAGAAACGAACAATGTCACATAAAACGGCAGAAACTGTCACAATCTGTCGCCTACGACCATACCACGTTGAATATACCCGATCTCGTCCGATCTCGGAAGTCAAGCAACGTTGGGCCCGGTTAGTACTTGCATGGGTGACCGACTGGGAATACCGGGTGTAGGTAGGCGGCTTTTGGACTTTTTTCGCACAAACTCGATCAATTTGATTGCACGTACATCTATGAATGTCATCATTTGCTGGCCGCCGCTTCTTACAGCTATGAACTCGCGCTCAATTTGTAGTTGTACGGGGCCGTTTTCAATATATCGCCATCTCGTGCCGTTTTGGCATGACGAGAATTGCAATATAATAAACTCTGACACGGAGAGCTTAAGTTTTATGTGTGTTTTTCGACCAGTTCGTCCGAAAGTGCCTCAGAGCAATCAGACAATCTGCTTTTCAGGCGTCTCGTTGACAGCGTGGCGACGGAAATTGTCACATAAAACGGCACAGATCGTAACCGCTGTCGCCTACGACCATACCACGTTGAATACACCCGATCTCGTCCGATCTCAGAAGTCAAGCAACGTTGGGCCCGGTTAGTACTTGCATGGGTGACCGGCAGGGAATACCGGGTGTAGTATTAGGCTGCTTTTGCATTTTTGTCGTACAAACTCGATCAATTCGATTGCTGTGCACTATTCTCATATGAAATATCGCGCGAAATTTGTAATTGTAGTCGGCCTAACGCATTTTCATTATATCGCAAACGCCGTAGAGAAACGGACAATGTCACATAAAACGGCAGAAACTGTCACAATCTGTCGCCTACGACCATACCACGTTAAATATACCCGATCTCGTCCGATCTCGGAAGTCAAGCAACGTTGGGCCCGGTTAGTACTTGCATGGGTGACCGGCTGGAAATACCGGGTGTAGTAGGCGGCTTTTTCATTTTTTTCGCACAAACTCGATCAATTTGATCGCTGCGCTGTATTCACGTATGAAGTATCGCGCGAAATTTGTAATTGTAGTCGGCCTAACACATTTTCATGATATCGCAATCTCGTGCTGTTTTGACATGACGAAAATTTCAATAAAATAACTACTCTGACAGCGAGAGCTTACTTGTCTGTTTTTCGACCAGACACAAGAACAGAGCAGGACGCCAATGATATTCGACCTCTAATTGGTCAGAAAGTGCCTCGACGCAATAAGACTATTTACTATTCTGGCGTTTCGTCGACAGCATGGCGACGGAAATTGTCACATAAAACGGCACAAATCGTAACCACTGTCGCCTACGACCATACCACGTTGAATACACCCGATCTCGTCCGATCTCGGAAGTCAAGCAATGTTGGGCCCGGTTAGTACTTGCATGGGTGACCGGCTGGAAATACCGGGTGTAGTAGGCGGATTTTTCATTTTTTTCGCACAAACTCGATCAATTTGATCGCTGCGCTGTATTCACGTATGAAGTATCGCGCGAAATTTGTAATTGTAGTCGGCCTAACGCATTTTCATTATATCGCAATCGTCTTAAAGAAACGGACAATGTCACATAAAACGGCAGAAACTGACAGGATCTGTCGCCTACGACCATACTACGTTGAATATACCCGATCTCGGAAGTCAAGTAACGTTGGGCCCGGTTAGTACTTGCATGGGTGACCGGCTGGGAATACCGGGTGTAGTATTAGGCTGCTTTTGCATTTTTGTCGTACAAACTCGATCAATTCGATTGCTGTGCACTATTCTCATATGAACTATCGCGCGAAATTTGTAATTGTAGTCGGCCTAACGCATTTTCATTATATCGCAAACGCCGTAGAGAAACGGACAATGTCACATAAAACGGCAGAAACTGTCACAATCTGTCGCCTACGACCATACCACGTTGAATATACCCGATCTCGTCCGATCTCGGAAGTCAAGCAACGTTGGGCCCGGTTAGTACTTGCATGGGTGACCGGCTGGAAATACCGGGTGTAGTAGGCGGCTTTTTCATTTTTTTCGCACAAACTCGATCAATTTGATCGCTGCGCTGTATTCACGTATGAAGTATCGCGCGAAATTTGTAATTGTAGTCGGCCTAACACATTTTCATGATATCGCAATCTCGTGCTGTTTTGACATGACGAAAATTCCAATAAAATAACTACTCTGACAGCGAGAGCTTACTTGTCTGTTTTTCGACCAGACACAAGAACAGAGCAGGACGCCAATGATATTCGACCTCTAATTGGTCAGAAAGTGCCTCGGCGCAATAAGACTATCTACTATTCTGGCGTCTCGTCGACAGCATGGCGACGGAAATTGTCACATAAAACGGCACAAATCGTAACCACTGTCGCCTACGACCATACCACGTTGAATACACCCGATCTCGTCCGATCTCGGAAGTCAAGCAATGTTGGGCCCGGTTAGTACTTGCATGGGTGACCGGCTGGGAATACCGGGTGTAGGTAGGCGGCTTTTGCATTTTTTGTGCGCAAACTCGATCGTTTTGATTGCAACTGTTTTGTATGCGCACGTAGGCCTACGTACAACTATGATTGTCATCATTTGCTGGCCGCCGCTTATTTCAATTGGTAGTTATACTAGGCCTGACACATTGTCATTATATCGAAATCTCGTGCTGTTTTCACATGACGAAAAGTGCAATAAAATAACTACTCTGACAGCGAGAGCTTACTTGTGTGTTTGTCGACAAGATACAAGAACAGAGCAGGATGCCAACTATATTCGACCACTGGCAGATGGGTCGAAAATGCCCCGGCGCAATCAGACAATGTGCTTTTCTGGCGTCTCGTCGACAGCATGGCGACGGAAATTGTCACATAAAACGGCACAGATCGTAACCGCTGTCGCCTATGACCATACCACGTTGAATACACCCGATCTCGTCCGATCTCGGAAGTCAAGCAATGTTGGGCCCGGTTAGTACTTGCATGGGTGACCGGCTGGGAATAGCGGGTGTAGGTAGGCGGCTTTTGCACTTTTGTCGCACAAACTCGATCAATTCGATTGCTGTGCACTATTCTCATATGAACTATCCCGCGCAATTTGTAATTGTAGTCGGCCTAACGCATTTTAATTATATCGCAATCGCCTTATGCTTAGAGAAACGGACAATGTCACATAAAACGGCAGAAACTGTTACAATCTGTCGCCTACGACCATACCACGTTGAATATACCCGATCTCGTCCGATCTCGGAAGTCAAGCAACGTTGGGCCCGGTTAGTACTTGCATGGGTGACCGGCTGGGAATACCGGGTGTAGGTAGGCGGCTTTTGGACTTTTTTCGCACAAACTCGATCAATTTGATTGCACGTACATCTATGAATGTCATCATTTGCTGGCCGCCGCTTCTTTCAGCTATGAACTCGCGCTCAATTTGTAGTTGTACGGGGCCGTTTTCTATATATCGCCATCTCGTGCCGTTTTGGCATGACGAGAATTGCAATAAAATAAACTCTGACACGGAGAGCTTAAGTTTTGTGTGTGTTTTTCGACCAGTTCGTCCGAAAGTGCCTCAGAGCAATCAGACAATCTGCTTTTCAGGCGTCTCGTTGACAGCGTGGCGACGGAAATTGTCACATAAAACGGCACAGATCGTAACCGCTGTCGCCTACGACCATACCACGTTGAATACACCCGATCTCGTCCGATCTCGGAAGTCAAGCAACGTTGGGCCCGGTTAGCACTTGCATGGGTGACCGGCAGGGAATACCGGGTGTAGTATTAGGCTGCTTTTGCATTTTTGTCGTACAAACTCGATCAATTCGATTGCTGTGCACTATTCTCATATGAACTATCGCGCAAAATTTGTAATTGTAGTCGGCCTAACGCATTTTCATTATATCGCAAACGCCGTAGAGAAACGGACAATGTCACATAAAACGGCAGAAACTGTCACAATCTGTCGCCTACGACCATACCACGTTGAATATACCCGATCTCGTCCGATCTCGGAAGTCAAGCAACGTTGGGCCCGGTTAGTACTTGCATGGGTGACCGGCTGGAAATACCGGGTGTAGTAGGCGGCTTTTTCATTTTTTTCGCACAAACTCGATCAATTTGATCGCTGCGCTGTATTCACGTATGAAGTATCGCGCGAAATTTGTAATTGTAGTCGGCCTAACACATTTTCATGATATCGCAATCTCGTGCTGTTTTGACATGACGAAAATTCCAATAAAATAACTACTCTGACAGCGAGAGCGTACTTGTCTGTTTTTCGACCAGACACAAGAACAGAGCAGGACGCCAATGATATTCGACCTCTAATTGGTCAGAAAGTGCCTCGGCGCAATAAGACTATCTACTATTCTGGCGTCTCGTCGACAGCATGGCGACGGAAATTGTCACATAAAACGGCACAAATCGTAACCACTGTCGCCTACGACCATACCACGTTGAATACACCCGATCTCGTCCGATCTCGGAAGTCAAGCAATGTTGGGCCCGGTTAGTACTTGCATGGGTGACCGGCTGGGAATACCGGGTGTAGGTAGGCGGCTTTTGCATTTTTTGTGCGCAAACTCGATCGTTTTGATTGCAACTGTTTTGTATGCGCACGTAGGCCTACGTACAACTATGATTGTCATCATTTGCTGGCCGCCGCTTATTTCAATTGGTAGTTATACTAGGCCTGACACATTGTCATTATATCGAAATCTCGTGCTGTTTTCACATGACGAAAAGTGCAATAAAATAACTACTCTGACAGCGAGAGCTTACTTGTGTGTTTGTCGACAAGATACAAGAACAGAGCAGGATGCCAACGATATTCGACCACTGGCAGATGGGTCGAAAATGCCCCGGCGCAATCAGACAATGTGCTTTTCTGGCGTCTCGTCGACAGCATGGCGACGGAAATTGTCACATAAAACGGCACAGATCGTAACCGCTGTCGCCTACGACCATACCACGTTGAATACACCCGATCTCGTCCGATCTCGGAAGTCAAGCAATGTTGGGCCCGGTTAGTACTTGCATGGGTGACCGGCTGGGAATACCGGGTGTAGGTAGGCGGCTTTTGCACTTTTGTCGCACAAACTCGATCAATTCGATTGCTGTGCACTATTCTCATATGAACTATCCCGCGGAATTTGTAATTGTAGTCGGCCTAACGCATTTTAATTATATCGCGATCGCCTTATGCTTAGAGAAACGGACAATGTCACATAAAACGGCAGAAACTGTCACAATCTGTCGCCTACGACCATACCACGTTGAATATACCCGATCTCGTCCGATCTCGGAAGTCAAGCAACGTTGGGCCCGGTTAACGGTTAACGTAAATGGATTATCAAACAGACTACAGGATTTGGAACAATATATACAGACATCGAATTTGGATATATTATTGATTCAGGAAACGCATAAGATCGATAATGTGGATATACGTAACTGGGCAGCGGATATCGGATTTATTATCTACTTCAACACAAAGAACGAAGTGAGACAATATTCTGGCACTGCGATAATGATTAAAGAACATCACGAAGGTAAAATTTTACGCCACTATAGCATGATCGAAAACCGTGCCCAATGCCTCTGCATCCAAATTGACAAATGCCCAATAGCCATAATAAATATTTATGCCCCGTCTGGACAATCCGCAGATCAGATGCCAGAAAGTTACGTGACGATTTCCTAATCAAACTAGAATCAGAAATCCATGAAATTGAAGTCCCGGTTATAATGGGTGGTGATTTCAACCTAATTATTGACAAAAAAGACACTCGAATTAAACAGAACCTCCATGTCAGAAGCGCCGAGAGACACTTTGAAAAGCTAACTAACGACGCGGAACTGATTGACGTGTTTAGGAGTAAACATCCTCTTGCCGAAGTATTCACTTACGTCACTGGAAAAAACGCGAGGAGACTAGATCGTTTCTACGCATCTTGTGAACTCATGAGCCACGTCCAGAATGCAGGACATGAAAATAACCTTGTGGCTGACCACATAAGTCCGACAATAACACTCGCAATTGAGCCAAGCACTCTATGGGGAAGAAAAAATTGGAAGTGTAATAATGACATTTTGCGTGATGACGTGTACCGAGATATAATATCTAATCTCATAAGCTTTGAAGAGAATAATATTCAACACTGCCACGGAATTCAACAATGGTGGGACAGACTAAAAGATAGAATTGCCAACGTAAGCAAGAGATATGAAATAGACAAATATAAAACCTGTGATCCTCAGATAACGTATCAGAGGGTAAAGGGAAAATTGCGCATGTTAACCAAAATTGACCGTTGCGAAGGTGAACCTAACACGACGAGACAATTTTGGCAAGAATTGAAGACCAGACGGCGCAAGACCGAGCTTAAAGAACTTCAGCTCAGAGATGGAACGGTAACGACCGACCGTAATATTATTGCTAACCAGATTGAACAATTTTACACAGAATTGTGGACCCGACACGACGGCATTAATTCGTACGATCAAGACGAATATCTATCATCGTACCAACACGACTGCATGCACGGGAAAGACAATGAACAAACATCGGTAATACAATCTAGCGAAATATTACAAATACTGAAAGCAATGAACAGGGAAAGGTCACCGGGTTTCGACGGCCTGACAGTGGAATTCTACCTTGCAATGTGGCAAAACATTGGTTCGAGATTAACAGAAATCATAAACAACGCGCTAATATACGGAAACATACCGCATAGCTGGAAACGTGCTAAAATTATTTTGATTCACAAAGGAAAGGACAAAAAGGATTTAGCGAACTGGCGACCCATTTCGCTGTTAAACACGGACTACAAAATAATGGCGAAAATTCTCAACAACAGACTGGTTGAGGAAATTTCGAGCAACATCAACATGACACAGAAAGCGGGAATTCCCGGAAGACAAATGGACGTGATACACAACAATGTGAGTGCAATTGTTAATTATCATCAAGAAAAACCTTTGGAAGGTTATATAATGACAATAGACGCAAGGAAAGCCTTTGATAAGGTGAATCACCAAATGCTCTTCAAAGTGCTTGGTAAACTGCCCGTCACGAGAGAAACTCTTAAAGTGATCAAAGCTATATATGATAATCCTATTGCGACCCTTGAGGTTAACGGCCTCCAAGCAGCCAACGTAAATTGTACGAGGGGCATTAGACAAGGATGTCCTTTGAGTATGACGCTATACGCGATTAGCGCAGACCCGCTAGCCCACAAATTATGCACTAACGACGGGAAGCGAGTGGCGCAGTTGGTTAAACACTGCAGTCACGACACCAATGGTTGGTGGTTCGAGTCTCGGCTCTGCCATGTTTCTATGTGTCGGAGGTTTCTCTGGGCTCCTCATCGCCGACCTCACTGCGGTTGCAGTGCATTGAAAAGCCCAGAACGAAAGTGAGCCGTGGTAGAAGTCGGCAGCAAAGACCACGACGGGGACGCATGGATGTGAGAGAGTCTGACGTATGAATGAGAGAAAGATCGAAGAAGTCGTCCCCAAGATTACTGAAGACAAAGACCCATGAACTTTACAAATATTCGTGTCGTGGTGCACAAAGCCTGAAAAAGGCGATAAGCGCCACTGTAAATGTGTCATTAATAATAATAATAATAATAATGCACTAACGACAACATCAAGGGTATCCGAATCGGCGGGATAGAGCATACATTAGACCAATTTGCTGATGACGTCACACTGTATCTAAGAACAACTGACTCTATTGCCACAGTCATCAACGAATATCAAAGCTTGCACAGAGTGACAGGTCAAGATATCAACACAGACAAGACGGAAATCCTACCGCTGAACGAAAAATCGCGTATCAAACTGCAAAAAACTGCGCACGCAGATATGCTAAAGCCACATGACGAAAAGTGCAATAAAATAACTACTCTGACAGCGAGAGCTTACTTGTGTGTTTGTCGACAAGATACAAGAACAGAGCAGGATGCCAACTATATTCGACCACTGGCAGATGGGTCGAAAATGCCCCGGCGCAATCAGACAATGTGCTTTTCTGGCGTCTCGTCGACAGCATGGCGACGGAAATTGTCACATAAAACGGCACAAATCGTAACCACTGTCGCCTACGACCATACCACGTTGAATACACCCGATCTCGTCCGATCTCGGAAGTCAAGCAATGTTGGGCCCGGTTAGTACTTGCATGGGTGACCGGCTGGGAATACCGGGTGTAGGTAGGCGGCTTTTGCATTTTTTGTGCGCAAACTCGATCGTTTTGATTGCAACTGTTTTGTATGCGCACGTAGGCCTACGTACAACTATGATTGTCATCATTTGCTGGCCGCCGCTTATTTCAATTGGTAGTTATACTAGGCCTGACACATTGTCATTATATCGAAATCTCGTGCTGTTTTCACATGACGAAAAGTGCAATAAAATAACTACTCTGACAGCGAGAGCTTACTTGTGTGTTTGTCGACAAGATACAAGAACAGAGCAGGATGCCAACGATATTCGACCACTGGCAGATGGGTCGAAAATGCCCCGGCGCAATCAGACAATGTGCTTTTCTGGCGTCTCGTCGACAGCATGGCGACGGAAATTGTCACATAAAACGGCACAGATCGTAACCGCTGTCGCCTACGACCATACCACGTTGAATACACCCGATCTCGTCCGATCTCGGAAGTCAAGCAATGTTGGGCCCGGTTAGTACTTGCATGGGTGACCGGCTGGGAATAGCGGGTGTAGGTAGGCGGCTTTTGCACTTTTGTCGCACAAACTCGATCAATTCGATTGCTGTGCACTATTCTCATATGAACTATCCCGCGCAATTTGTAATTGTAGTCGGCCTAACGCATTTTAATTATATCGCAATCGCCTTATGCTTAGAGAAACGGACAATGTCACATAAAACGGCAGAAACTGTTACAATCTGTCGCCTACGACCATACCACGTTGAATATACCCGATCTCGTCCGATCTCGGAAGTCAAGCAACGTTGGGCCCGGTTAGTACTTGCATGGGTGACCGGCTGGGAATACCGGGTGTAGGTAGGCGGCTTTTGGACTTTTTTCGCACAAACTCGATCAATTTGATTGCACGTACATCTATGAATGTCATCATTTGCTGGCCGCCGCTTCTTTCAGCTATGAACTCGCGCTCAATTTGTAGTTGTACGGGGCCGTTTTCTATATATCGCCATCTCGTGCCGTTTTGGCATGACGAGAATTGCAATAAAATAAACTCTGACACGGAGAGCTTAAGTTTTGTGTGTGTTTTTCGACCAGTTCGTCCGAAAGTGCCTCAGAGCAATCAGACAATCTGCTTTTCAGGCGTCTCGTTGACAGCGTGGCGACGGAAATTGTCACATAAAACGGCACAGATCGTAACCGCTGTCGCCTACGACCATACCACGTTGAATACACCCGATCTCGTCCGATCTCGGAAGTCAAGCAACGTTGGGCCCGGTTAGCACTTGCATGGGTGACCGGCAGGGAATACCGGGTGTAGTATTAGGCTGCTTTTGCATTTTTGTCGTACAAACTCGATCAATTCGATTGCTGTGCACTATTCTCATATGAACTATCGCGCAAAATTTGTAATTGTAGTCGGCCTAACGCATTTTCATTATATCGCAAACGCCGTAGAGAAACGGACAATGTCACATAAAACGGCAGAAACTGTCACAATCTGTCGCCTACGACCATACCACGTTGAATATACCCGATCTCGTCCGATCTCGGAAGTCAAGCAACGTTGGGCCCGGTTAGTACTTGCATGGGTGACCGGCTGGAAATACCGGGTGTAGTAGGCGGCTTTTTCATTTTTTTCGCACAAACTCGATCAATTTGATCGCTGCGCTGTATTCACGTATGAAGTATCGCGCGAAATTTGTAATTGTAGTCGGCCTAACACATTTTCATGATATCGCAATCTCGTGCTGTTTTGACATGACGAAAATTCCAATAAAATAACTACTCTGACAGCGAGAGCGTACTTGTCTGTTTTTCGACCAGACACAAGAACAGAGCAGGACGCCAATGATATTCGACCTCTAATTGGTCAGAAAGTGCCTCGGCGCAATAAGACTATCTACTATTCTGGCGTCTCGTCGACAGCATGGCGACGGAAATTGTCACATAAAACGGCACAAATCGTAACCACTGTCGCCTACGACCATACCACGTTGAATACACCCGATCTCGTCCGATCTCGGAAGTCAAGCAATGTTGGGCCCGGTTAGTACTTGCATGGGTGACCGGCTGGGAATACCGGGTGTAGGTAGGCGGCTTTTGCATTTTTTGTGCGCAAACTCGATCGTTTTGATTGCAACTGTTTTGTATGCGCACGTAGGCCTACGTACAACTATGATTGTCATCATTTGCTGGCCGCCGCTTATTTCAATTGGTAGTTATACTAGGCCTGACACATTGTCATTATATCGAAATCTCGTGCTGTTTTCACATGACGAAAAGTGCAATAAAATAACTACTCTGACAGCGAGAGCTTACTTGTGTGTTTGTCGACAAGATACAAGAACAGAGCAGGATGCCAACGATATTCGACCACTGGCAGATGGGTCGAAAATGCCCCGGCGCAATCAGACAATGTGCTTTTCTGGCGTCTCGTCGACAGCATGGCGACGGAAATTGTCACATAAAACGGCACAGATCGTAACCGCTGTCGCCTACGACCATACCACGTTGAATACACCCGATCTCGTCCGATCTCGGAAGTCAAGCAATGTTGGGCCCGGTTAGTACTTGCATGGGTGACCGGCTGGGAATACCGGGTGTAGGTAGGCGGCTTTTGCACTTTTGTCGCACAAACTCGATCAATTCGATTGCTGTGCACTATTCTCATATGAACTATCCCGCGGAATTTGTAATTGTAGTCGGCCTAACGCATTTTAATTATATCGCGATCGCCTTATGCTTAGAGAAACGGACAATGTCACATAAAACGGCAGAAACTGTCACAATCTGTCGCCTACGACCATACCACGTTGAATATACCCGATCTCGTCCGATCTCGGAAGTCAAGCAACGTTGGGCCCGGTTAACGGTTAACGTAAATGGATTATCAAACAGACTACAGGATTTGGAACAATATATACAGACATCGAATTTGGATATATTATTGATTCAGGAAACGCATAAGATCGATAATGTGGATATACGTAACTGGGCAGCGGATATCGGATTTATTATCTACTTCAACACAAAGAACGAAGTGAGACAATATTCTGGCACTGCGATAATGATTAAAGAACATCACGAAGGTAAAATTTTACGCCACTATAGCATGATCGAAAACCGTGCCCAATGCCTCTGCATCCAAATTGACAAATGCCCAATAGCCATAATAAATATTTATGCCCCGTCTGGACAATCCGCAGATGCCAGAAAGTTACGTGACGATTTCCTAATCAAACTAGAATCAGAAATCCATGAAATTGAAGTCCCGGTTATAATGGGTGGTGATTTCAACCTAATTATTGACAAAAAAGACACTCGAATTAAACAGAACCTCCATGTCAGAAGCGCCGAGAGACACTTTGAAAAGCTAACTAACGACGCGGAACTGATTGACGTGTTTAGGAGTAAACATCCTCTTGCCGAAGTATTCACTTACGTCACTGGAAAAAACGCGAGGAGACTAGATCGTTTCTACGCATCTTGTGAACTCATGAGCCACGTCCAGAATGCAGGACATGAAAATAACCTTGTGGCTGACCACATAAGTCCGACAATAACACTCGCAATTGAGCCAAGCACTCTATGGGGAAGAAAAAATTGGAAGTGTAATAATGACATTTTGCGTGATGACGTGTACCGAGATATAATATCTAATCTCATAAGCTTTGAAGAGAATAATATTCAACACTGCCACGGAATTCAACAATGGTGGGACAGACTAAAAGATAGAATTGCCAACGTAAGCAAGAGATATGAAATAGACAAATATAAAACCTGTGATCCTCAGATAACGTATCAGAGGGTAAAGGGAAAATTGCGCATGTTAACCAAAATTGACCGTTGCGAAGGTGAACCTAACACGACGAGACAATTTTGGCAAGAATTGAAGACCAGACGGCGCAAGACCGAGCTTAAAGAACTTCAGCTCAGAGATGGAACGGTAACGACCGACCGTAATATTATTGCTAACCAGATTGAACAATTTTACACAGAATTGTGGACCCGACACGACGGCATTAATTCGTACGATCAAGACGAATATCTATCATCGTACCAACACGACTGCATGCACGGGAAAGACAATGAACAAACATCGGTAATACAATCTAGCGAAATATTACAAATACTGAAAGCAATGAACAGGGAAAGGTCACCGGGTTTCGACGGCCTGACAGTGGAATTCTACCTTGCAATGTGGCAAAACATTGGTTCGAGATTAACAGAAATCATAAACAACGCGCTAATATACGGAAACATACCGCATAGCTGGAAACGTGCTAAAATTATTTTGATTCACAAAGGAAAGGACAAAAAGGATTTAGCGAACTGGCGACCCATTTCGCTGTTAAACACGGACTACAAAATAATGGCGAAAATTCTCAACAACAGACTGGTTGAGGAAATTTCGAGCAACATCAACATGACACAGAAAGCGGGAATTCCCGGAAGACAAATGGACGTGATACACAACAATGTGAGTGCAATTGTTAATTATCATCAAGAAAAACCTTTGGAAGGTTATATAATGACAATAGACGCAAGGAAAGCCTTTGATAAGGTGAATCACCAAATGCTCTTCAAAGTGCTTGGTAAACTGCCCGTCACGAGAGAAACTCTTAAAGTGATCAAAGCTATATATGATAATCCTATTGCGACCCTTGAGGTTAACGGCCTCCAAGCAGCCAACGTAAATTGTACGAGGGGCATTAGACAAGGATGTCCTTTGAGTATGACGCTATACGCGATTAGCGCAGACCCGCTAGCCCACAAATTATGCACTAACGACGGGAAGCGAGTGGCGCAGTTGGTTAAACACTGCAGTCACGACACCAATGGTTGGTGGTTCGAGTCTCGGCTCTGCCATGTTTCTATGTGTCGGAGGTTTCTCTGGGCTCCTCATCGCCGACCTCACTGCGGTTGCAGTGCATTGAAAAGCCCAGAACGAAAGTGAGCCGTGGTAGAAGTCGGCAGCAAAGACCACGACGGGGACGCATGGATGTGAGAGAGTCTGACGTATGAATGAGAGAAAGATCGAAGAAGTCGTCCCCAAGATTACTGAAGACAAAGACCCATGAACTTTACAAATATTCGTGTCGTGGTGCACAAAGCCTGAAAAAGGCGATAAGCGCCACTGTAAATGTGTCATTAATAATAATAATAATAATAATGCACTAACGACAACATCAAGGGTATCCGAATCGGCGGGATAGAGCATACATTAGACCAATTTGCTGATGACGTCACACTGTATCTAAGAACAACTGACTCTATTGCCACAGTCATCAACGAATATCAAAGCTTGCACAGAGTGACAGGTCAAGATATCAACACAGACAAGACGGAAATCCTACCGCTGAACGAAAAATCGCGTATCAAACTGCAAAAAACTGCGCACGCAGATATGCTAAAGCCAGTAATTAAGATACTGGGCCTATACCACGGTGAAAGCGAACTGCAAATGAACTTCGACAGACTCTGGCAAGGAGTCGAGAAAAGCGTAAGGCATATTAAATCAAAACGACTTTCTTGGATTGGTAAAATAATGGCGATTAAGGCATACATAATTAGCAAAATAACTTATACATATGCCAACAAGCAAATTCCAGGCGACAAGCTCAAGCAACTCGAACGCCTCGTCTTCGGCCTACTGTGGAGTCCTGAGAAACTCGAGCAAAAAAGCAGAATGCAACTGATCAGACCTAAGCCAGAAGGAGGGATTGATATGCCAGATATCGAATCTGCAACACAAGCAAAGAGAGCAAAAAGACTACAACAACTTAGTCGACTCGAGAACCCGATTGATATCTGGCATGCAGAAGCGATATACAATCTCACAACGAAGGTGAGCGACATAAATTGCAATTTATACAACAACCTCTACCCTCACAGAAATACATTGACGGAGGAATGGAAGAAGGAAAAGGAAATATTCGACGTAATTAAAAGCCGATCACAGGATATACAAGAACTAAGCCAGAAAGAAATGTACAAAATCCTTGTTAAAACGAAGACGCAACAAGGAGGAAGCCGCATGGCGGACTGGAAAGAGATATGGCTATACCAGCCCAATATCAAAGATCACATTGACAACAAGAAACGTGAGATTTCGTATCGAATTAACACTGAGAGCTACTTTACAGGCTCCAGAAAAACCAACGAAGGCTGGGTAAGAAGAAAAGACGCCTACTTGAAAAACAAATGCAAATTCTGCCAACACGCCGAAGATACTCTGCGTCACACCTTCGCCGAATGCGCAACTTACAAAAAACTGTTCTCTCTTGTAATACAGGATCTCGAGAACGACCTGCAAACGACTATTGACGCTACACCCGACGAGATCATACGCAACGTCTACGACGGACCGCAAGCTCCGACTATAATAAAAGCTTTTATGAACGTGAAAACCCTTGTGTGGGAATGGAAAAACGCACTCGACATACAAAATGAATACGCCCAAAATATTGACCAACGCATCCAAGATATAAGAAGTAAAATATACCGAATAATTTAAGCGAGCCATTTAAACGCTCACGCGATAAATCATGTTGCATTTATCGACCCGCAAAACGCAACCAATCCACCTACAACCTATCCAAACCACCAAACCTCCCATCCCACTCTACCCCACCCCTAAACCAACACCTACTCCCCCAATCTACCATATCCACCACCACCCATGCCCTATTCCTACCCCACCCACCCCTACCCTATTCCTACCCCACCCACCACCACTCCGCCGAATTTATATGAAAATCAGACGCAAACGAGCGCCAAGTACTGGCGGCTCCTTCTACGACCGCGACCACGAATCGACATCGACTGCTACGATGAGATGAGATGAGACGAGCGACTACGAGCGCCAACTTACGACGGCGTCTACTACGACCGCGTATACAAATCCTACTTCGGCAACGGCTGAGACGAGATGACCCGATGATGGGGAAAGATTTTCTTTATGAAATTTTTGAAATTTTATGTACATATTTGAATAAACATCACAAAACGGTTAGTACTTGCATGGGTGACCGGCTGGGAATACCGTGTGTAGTAGACGGCTTTTGCATTTTTGTCGCACAAACTCGATCAATTAGATTGCTACTGTTTTGTATGCGCACGTAGGCCTACGTACAACTATAAATGTCACCATTTGCTGGCCGCCGCTTATTTCAATTTGTAGTTATACTAGGCCTAACACATTGTCATTATATCGAAATCTCGTGCTGTTTTCACATGACGAAAAGTGCAATAAAATAACTACTCTGACAGCGAGAGCTTACTTGTGTGTTTGTCGACCAGATACAAGAACAGGGCAGGACGCCAATGATATTCGACCGCTAGCAGACTTTTCTTTCGAGTTATTGGGCCGAAAGTGCCTCGGCGCAATCAGACAATCTGCTTTTCAGGCGTCTCATCGTTGGTAGCGTGGCGACTTTTCGCCTGAGATGAACGAAAAATGTCACGTAAAACGGCACAGATTGTATCCACTGTCGCCTACGACCATACCACGTTGAATACACCCGATCTCGTCTGATCTCGGAAGTTAAGCGGCGTTGGGCTCAGTTAGTACTTGCATGGGTGACCGGCTGGGAATACCGGGTGCGTGTAGGCTTTTGCATTTTTTTCCGCACAAACTCGATCAATTCGATTGCTGTGCTTTATTTTCAAATGAATTATCGCGCGAAATTTGGAATTGTAATCCGCCTAACACATTTTCATTATATCAAACTCTCGTACTGTTTTGACATGACAGAAAGTGCAATAAAATAACTACTCTGACAGCGAGAGCTTACTTGTGTGTTTGTCGACAAGATACAAGAACAGAGCAGGATGCCAACGATATTCGACCGCTGGCAGACGGGTTGAAAATGCCCCAGCGCAATCAGACAATCTGCTTTTCTGGCGTCTCGTCGACAGCATGGCGACGGAAATTGTCACATAAAACGTCAGAATTGGTAACCACACTTGCCTACGACCATACCACGTTGAATATACCCGATCTCGTCCGATCTCGGAAGTCAAGCAACGTTGGGCCCGGTTAGTACTTGCATGGGTGACCGGCTGGGAATACCATGTGTAGTAGACGGCTTTTGCATTTTTGTCGCACAAACTCGATCAATTAGATTGCAACTGTTTTGTATGCGCACGTAGGCCTACGTACAACTATAAATGTCACCATTTGCTGGCCGCCGCTTATTTCAATTTGTAATTATACTAGGCCTAACACATTGTCATTATATCGAAATCTCGTGCTGTTTTCACATGACGAAAAGTGCAATAAAATAACTACTCTGACAGCGAGAGCTTACTTGTGTGTTTGTCGACAAGATACAAGAACAGAGCAGGATGCCAACGATATTCGACCGCTGGCAGACAGGTTGAAAATGCCCCAGCGCAATCAGACAATCTGCTTTTCAGGCGTCTCATCGTTGGCAGCGTGGCGACTTTTCGCCTGAGATGAACGAAAAATGTCACGTAAAACGGCACAGATTGTATCCACTGTCGCCTACGACCATACCACGTTGAATACACCCGATCTCGTCTGATCTCGGAAGTCAAGCAACGTTGGTTCCGGTTAGTACTTGCATGGGTGACCGGCTGGGAATACCGTGTGTAGTAGACGGCTTTTGCATTTTTGTCGCACAAACTCGATCAATTAGATTGCAACTGTTTTGTATGCGCACGTAGGCCTACGTACAACTATAAATGTCACCATTTGCTGGCCGCCGCTTATTTCAATTTGTAGTTATACTAGGCCTAACACATTGTCATTATATCGAAATCTCGTGCTGTTTTCACATGACGAAAAGTGCAATAAAATAACTACTCTGACAGCGAGAGCTTACTTGTGTGTTTGTCGACCAGATACAAGAACAGGGCAGGACGCCAATGATATTCGACCGCTAGCAGACTTTTCTTTCCAGTTATTGGGCCGAAAGTGCCTCGGCGCAATCAGACAATCTGCTTTTCAGGCGTCTCATCGTTGGTAGCGTGGCGACTTTTCGCCTGAGATGAACGAAAAATGTCACGTAAAACGGCACAGATTGTATCCACTGTCGCCTACGACCATACCACGTTGAATACACCCGATCTCGTCTGATCTCGGAAGTTAAGCGGCGTTGGGCTCAGTTAGTACTTGCATGGGTGACCGGCTGGGAATACCGGGTGCGTGTAGGCTTTTGCATTTTTTTTCCGCACAAACTCGATCAATTCGATTGCTGTGCTTTATTTTCAAATGAATTATCGCGCGAAATTTGGAATTGTAATCCGCCTAACACATTTTCATTATATCAAACTCTCGTACTGTTTTGACATGACAGAAAGTGCAATAAAATAACTACTCTGACAGCGAGAGCTTACTTGTGTGTTTGTCGACAAGATACAAGAACAGAGCAGGATGCCAACGATATTCGACCGCTGGCAGACGGGTTGAAAATGCCCCAGCGCAATCAGACAATCTGCTTTTCTGGCGTCTCGTCGACAGCATGGCGACGGAAATTGTCACATAAAACGTCACAATTGGTAACCACACTTGCCTACGACCATACCACGTTGAATATACCCGATCTCGTCCGATCTCGGAAGTCAAGCAACGTTGGGCCCGGTTAGTACTTGCATGGGTGACCGGCTGGGAATACCATGTGTAGTAGACGGCTTTTGCATTTTTGTCGCACAAACTCGATCAATTAGATTGCAACTGTTTTGTATGCGCACGTAGGCCTACGTACAACTATAAATGTCACCATTTGCTGGCCGCCGCTTATTTCAATTTGTAGTTATACTAGGCCTAACACATTGTCATTATATCGAAATCTCGTGCTGTTTTCACATGACGAAAAGTGCAATAAAATAACTACTCTGACAGCGAGAGCTTACTTGTGTGTTTGTCGACAAGATACAAGAACAGAGCAGGATGCCAACGATATTCGACCGCTGGCAGACAGGTTGAAAATGCCCCAGCGCAATCAGACAATCTGCTTTTCAGGCGTCTCATCGTTGGCAGCGTGGCGACTTTTCGCCTGAGATGAACGAAAAATGTCACGTAAAACGGCACAGATTGTATCCACTGTCGCCTACGACCATACCACGTTGAATACACCCGATCTCGTCTGATCTCGGAAGTCAAGCAACGTTGGTTCCGGTTAGTACTTGCATGGGTGACCGGCTGGGAATACCGTGTGTAGTAGACGGCTTTTGCATTTTTGTCGCACAAACTCGATCAATTAGATTGCAACTGTTTTGTATGCGCACGTAGGCCTACGTACAACTATAAATGTCATCATTTGCTGGCCGTCGCTTATTTCAATTTGTAGTTATACTAGGCCTAACACATTGACATTATATCGAAATCTCGTGCTGTTTTCACATGACGAAAAGTGCAATAAAATAACTACTCTGACAGCGAGAGCTTACTTGTGTGTTTGTCGACCAGATACAAGAACAGGGCAGGACGCCAATGATATTCGACCGCTAGCAGACTTTTCTTTCCAGTTATTTGGCCGAAAGTGCCTCGGCGCAATCAGACAATCTGCTTTTCAGGCGTCTCATCGTTGGTAGCGTGGCGACTTTTCGCCTGAGATGAACGAAAAATGTCACGTAAAACGGCACAGATTGTATCCACTGTCGCCTACGACCATACCACGTTGAATACACCCGATCTCGTCTGATCTCGGAAGTTAAGCAGCGTTGGGCTCAGTTAGTACTTGCATGGGTGACCGGCTGGGAATACCGGGTGCGTGTAGGCTTTTGCATTTTTTTTTCCGCACAAACTCGATCAATTCGATTGCTGTGCTTTATTTTCAAATGAATTATCGCGCGAAATTTGGAATTGTAATCCGCCTAACACATTTTCATTATATCAAACTCTCGTACTGTTTTGACATGACAGAAAGTGCAATAAAATAACTACTCTGACAGCGAGAGCTTACTTGTGTGTTTGTCGACAAGATACAAGAACAGAGCAGGATGCCAACGATATTCGACCGCTGGCAGACGGGTTGAAAATGCCCCAGCGCAATCAGACAATCTGCTTTTCTGGCATCTCGTCGACAGCATGGCGACGGAAATTGTCACATAAAACGTCAGAATTGGTAACCACACTTGCCTACGACCATACCACGTTGAATATACCCGATCTCGTCCGATCTCGGAAGTCAAGCAACGTTGGGCCCGGTTAGTACTTGCATGGGTGACCGGCTGGGAATACCATGTGTAGTAGACGGCTTTTGCATTTTTGTCGCACAAACTCGATCAATTAGATTGCAACTGTTTTGTATGCGCACGTAGGCCTACGTACAACTATAAATGTCACCATTTGCTGGCCGCCGCTTATTTCAATTTGTAATTATACTAGGCCTAACACATTGTCATTATATCGAAATCTCGTGCTGTTTTCACATGACGAAAAGTGCAATAAAATAACTACTCTGACAGCGAGAGCTTACTTGTGTGTTTGTCGACAAGATACAAGAACAGAGCAGGATGCCAACGATATTCGACCGCTGGCAGACAGGTTGAAAATGCCCCAGCGCAATCAGACAATCTGCTTTTCAGGCGTCTCATCGTTGGCAGCGTGGCGACTTTTCGCCTGAGATGAACGAAAAATGTCACGTAAAACGGCACAGATTGTATCCACTGTCGCCTACGACCATACCACGTTGAATACACCCGATCTCGTCTGATCTCGGAAGTCAAGCAACGTTGGTTCCGGTTAGTACTTGCATGGGTGACCGGCTGGGAATACCGTGTGTAGTAGACGGCTTTTGCATTTTTGTCGCACAAACTCGATCAATTAGATTGCAACTGTTTTGTATGCGCACGTAGGCCTACGTACAACTATAAATGTCATCATTTGCTGGCCGTCGCTTATTTCAATTTGTAGTTATACTAGGCCTAACACATTGACATTATATCGAAATCTCGTGCTGTTTTCACATGACGAAAAGTGCAATAAAATAACTACTCTGACAGCGAGAGCTTACTTGTGTGTTTGTCGACCAGATACAAGAACAGGGCAGGACGCCAATGATATTCGACCGCTAGCAGACTTTTCTTTCCAGTTATTTGGCCGAAAGTGCCTCGGCGCAATCAGACAATCTGCTTTTCAGGCGTCTCATCGTTGGTAGCGTGGCGACTTTTCGCCTGAGATGAACGAAAAATGTCACGTAAAACGGCACAGATTGTATCCACTGTCGCCTACGACCATACCACGTTGAATACACCCGATCTCGTCTGATCTCGGAAGTTAAGCAGCGTTGGGCTCAGTTAGTACTTGCATGGGTGACCGGCTGGGAATACCGGGTGCGTGTAGGCTTTTGCATTTTTTTTTTCGCACAAACTCGATCAATTCGATTGCTGTGCTTTATTTTCAAATGAATTATCGCGCGAAATTTGGAATTGTAATCCGCCTAACACATTTTCATTATATCAAACTCTCGTACTGTTTTGACATGACAGAAAGTGCAATAAAATAACTACTCTGACAGCGAGAGCTTACTTGTGTGTTTGTCGACAAGATACAAGAACAGAGCAGGATGCCAACGATATTCGACCGCTGGCAGACGGGTTGAAAATGCCCCAGCGCAATCAGACAATCTGCTTTTCTGGCATCTCGTCGACAGCATGGCGACGGAAATTGTCACATAAAACGTCAGAATTGGTAACCACACTTGCCTACGACCATACCACGTTGAATATACCCGATCTCGTCCGATCTCGGAAGTCAAGCAACGTTGGGCCCGGTTAGTACTTGCATGGGTGACCGGCTGGGAATACCATGTGTAGTAGACGGCTTTTGCATTTTTGTCGCACAAACTCGATCAATTAGATTGCAACTGTTTTGTATGCGCACGTAGGCCTACGTACAACTATAAATGTCACCATTTGCTGGCCGCCGCTTATTTCAATTTGTAATTATACTAGGCCTAACACATTGTCATTATATCGAAATCTCGTGCTGTTTTCACATGACGAAAAGTGCAATAAAATAACTACTCTGACAGCGAGAGCTTACTTGTGTGTTTGTCGACAAGATACAAGAACAGAGCAGGATGCCAACGATATTCGACCGCTGGCAGACAGGTTGAAAATGCCCCAGCGCAATCAGACAATCTGCTTTTCAGGCGTCTCATCGTTGGCAGCGTGGCGACTTTTCGCCTGAGATGAACGAATAATGTCACGTAAAACGGCACAGATTGTATCCACTGTCGCCTACGACCATACCACGTTGAAGACACCCGATCTCGTCTGATCTCGGAAGTCAAGCAACGTTGGTTCCGGTTAGTACTTGCATGGGTGACCGGCTGGGTATACCGTGTGTAGTAGACGGCTTTTGCATTTTTGTCGCACAAACTCGATCAATTAGATTGCAACTGTTTTGTATGCGCACGTAGGCCTACGTACAACTATAAATGTCACCATTTGCTGGCCGCCGCTTATTTCAATTTGTAATTATACTAGGCCTAACACATTGTCATTATATCGAAATCTCGTGCTGTTTTCACATGACGAAAAGTGCAATAAAATAACTACTCTGACAGCGAGAGCTTACTTGTGTGTTTGTCGACAAGATACAAGAACAGAGCAGGATGCCAACGATATTCGACCGCTGGCAGACAGGTTGAAAATGCCCCAGCGCAATCAGACAATCTGCTTTTCAGGCGTCTCATCGTTGGCAGCGTGGCGACTTTTCGCCTGAGATGAACGAAAAATGTCACGTAAAACGGCACAGATTGTATCCACTGTCGCCTACGACCATACCACGTTGAATACACCCGATCTCGTCTGATCTCGGAAGTCAAGCAACGTTGGGCCCGGTTAGTACTTGCATGGGTGACCGGCTGGGAATACCGTGTGTAGTAGACGGCTTTTGCATTTTTGTCGCACAAACTCGATCAATTAGATTGCAACTGTTTTGTATGCGCACGTAGGCCTACGTACAGCTATAAATGTCACCATTTGCTGGCCGCCGCTTATTTCAATTTGTAGTTATACTAGGCCTAACACATTGTCATTATATCGAAATCTCGTGCTGTTTTCACATGACGAAAAGTGCAATAAAATAACTACTCTGACAGCGAGAGCTTACTTGTGTGTTTGTCGACCAGATACAAGAACAGGGCAGGACGCCAATGATATTCGACTGCTAGCAGACTTTTCTTTCCAGTTATTGGGCCGAAAGTGCCTCGGCGCAATCAGACAATCTGCTTTTCAGGCGTCTCATCGTTGGTAGCGTGGCGACTTTTCGCCTGAGATGAACGAAAAATGTCACGTAAAACGGCACAGATTGTATCCACTGTCGCCTACGACCACACCACGTTGAATACACCCGATCTCGTCTGATCTCGGAAGTTAAGCGGCGTTGGGCTCAGTTAGTACTTGCATGGGTGACCGGCTGGGAATATCGGGTGCGTGTAGGCTTTTGCATTTTTTTTTCCGCACAAACTCGATCAATTCGATTGCTGTGCTTTATTTTCAAATGAATTATCGCACGAAATTTGGAATTGTAATCCGCCTAACACATTTTCATTATATCAAACTCTCGTATACTGTTTTGACATGACAGAAAGTGCAATAAAATAACTACTCTGACAGCGAGAGCTTACTTGTGTGTTTGTCGACAAGATACATGAACAGAGCAGGATGCCAACGATATTCGACCGCTGGCAGACGGGTTGAAAATGCCCCAGCGCAATCAGACAATCTGCTTTTCTGGCGTCTCGTCGACAGCATGGCGACGGAAATTGTCACATAAAACGTCAGAATTGGTAACCACACTTGCCTACGACCATACCACGTTGAATATACCCGATCTCGTCCGATCTCGGAAGTCAAGCAACGTTGGGCCCGGTTAGTACTTGCATGGGTGACCGGCTGGAAATACCATGTGTAGTAGACGGCTTTTGCATTTTTGTCGCACAAACTCGATCAATTAGATTGCAACTGTTTTGTATGCGCACGTAGGCCTACGTACAACTATAAATGTCACCATTTGCTGGCCACCGCTTATTTCAATTTGTAGTTATACTAGGCCTAACACATTGTCATTATATCGAAATCTCGTGCTGTTTTCACATGACGAAAAGTGCAATAAAATAACTACTCTGACAGCGAGAGCTTACTTGTGTGTTTGTCGACAAGATACAAGAACAGAGCAGGATGCCAACGATATTCGACCGCTGGCAGACGGGTTGGAAATGCCCCAGCGCAATCAGACAATCTGCTTTTCAGACGTCTCGTTGACAGCGTGGCGACTTTTCGCCCGAGACAACGGAAAATGTCACATAAAACGGCACAGATTCTAACCACTGTCGCCTACGACCATACCACGTTGAATACACCCGATCTCGTCTGATCTTGGAAGTTAAGCGGCGTTGGGCTCAGTTAGTACTTGCATGGGTGACCGGCTGGGAATACCGGGTGCGTGTAGGCTTTTGCATTTTTTTTTCCGCACAAACTCGATCAATTCGATTGCTGTGCTTTATTTTCAAATGAATTATCGCGCGAAATTTGGAATTGTAATCCGCCTAACACATTTTCATTATATCAAACTCTCGTACTGTTTTGACATGACAGAAAGTGCAATAAAATAACTACTCTGACAGCGAGAGCTTACTTGTGTGTTTGTCGACAAGATACAAGAACAGAGCAGGATGCCAACGATATTCGACCGCTAGCAGACTTTTCTTTCCAGTTATTGGGCCGAAAGTGCCTCGGCGCAATCAGACAATCTGCTTTTCAGGCGTCTCATCGTTGGTAGCGTGGCGACTTTTCGCCTGAGATGAACGAAAAATGTCACGTAAAACGGCACAGATTGTATCCACTGTCGCCTACGACCATACCACGTTGAATACACCCGATCTCGTCTGATCTCGGAAGTTAAGCGGCGTTGGGCTCAGTTAGTACTTGCATGGGTGACCGGCTGGGAATACCGGGTGCGTGTAGGCTTTTGCATTTTTTTCTCCGCACAAACTCGATCAATTCGATTGCTGTGCTTTATTTTCAAAGGAATTATCGCGCGAAATTTGGAATTGTAATCCGCCTAACACATTTTCATTATATCAAACTCTCGTACTGTTTTGACATTACAGAAAGTGCAATAAAATAACTACTCTGACAGCGAGAGCTTACTTGTGTGTTTGTCGACAAGATACAAGAACAGAGCAGGATGCCAACGATATTCGACCGCTGGCAGACGGGTAGAAAATGCCCCAGCGCAATCAGACAATCTGCTTTTCTGGCGTCTCGTCGACAGCATGGCGACGGAAATTGTCACATAAAACGTCAGAATTGGTAACCACACTTGCCTACGACCATACCACGTTGAATATACCCGATCTCGTCCGATCTCAGAAGTCAAGCAACGTTGGGCCCGGTTAGTACTAACCGGGCCCAACGTTGCTTAACTTCCGAGATCGGACGAGATCGGGTGTATTCAACGTGGTATGGTCGTAGGCGACAGTGGATACAATCTGTGCCGTTTTATGTGACATTCTATCGGGCGAAAAGTCGCCACGCTGTCAACGAGACGCCTGAAAAGCAGATTGTCTGATTGCTCGGAGGCACTTTCGGACGAACTGGTCGAAAAACACACATATAAATTAAGCTCTCCGTGTAAGAGTTTATTTTATTGCAATTCTCGTCATGTCAAAACGGCACGAGATTGCGATAAACGGCCCTGCACAACTACAAATTGAGCGCGAGTTCATAGCTGAAAGAAGCGGCGGCCGGCAAATGATGACATTCATAGTTGTACGTGCAATCAAATTGATCGAGTTTGTGTGAAAAAATGCAAAAGGCGGCCTACTACACCCGGTATTCCCAGCCGGTCACCCATGCAAGTACTAACCGGGCCCAACGTTGCTTGACTTCCGAGATCAGACGAGATCGGGTGTATTCAACGTGGTATGGTCGTAGGCGACAGTGGGTACAATCTGTGCCGTTTTATGTGACATTCTATCGGGCGAAAAGTCGCCATGCACGCTGTCAACGAGACGCCTGAAAAGCAGATTGTCTGATTGCTCGGAGGCACTTTCGGACGAACTGGTCGAAAAACACACATATAAATTAAGCTCTCCGTGTAAGAGTTTATTTTATTGCAATTCTCGTCATGTCAAAACGGCACGAGATTGCGATAAACGGCCCTGCACAACTACAAATTGAGCGCGAGTTCATAGCTGAAAGAAGCGGCGGCCGGCAAATGATGACATTCATAGTTGTACGTGCAATCAAATTGATCGAGTTTGTGTGAAAAAATGCAAAAGGCGGCCTACTACACCCGGTATTCCCAGCCGGTCACCCATGCAAGTACTAACCGGGCCCAACGTTGCTTGACTTCCGAGATCAGACGAGATCGGGTGTATTCAACGTGGTATGGTCGTAGGCGACAGTGGGTACAATCTGTGCCGTTTTATGTGACATTCTATCGGGCGAAAAGTCGCCATGCACGCTGTCAACGAGACGCCTGAAAAGCAGATTGTCTGATTGCTCGGAGGCACTTTCGGACGAACTGGTCGAAAAACACACATATAAATTAAGCTCTCCGTGTAAGAGTTTATTTTATTGCAATTCTCGTCATGTCAAAACGGCACGAGATTGCGATAAACGGCCCTGCACAACTACAAATTGAGCGCGAGTTCATAGCTGAAAGAAGCGGCGGCCGGCAAATGATGACATTCATAGTTGTACGTGCAATCAAATTGATCGAGTTTGTGTGAAAAAATGCAAAAGGCGGCCTACTACACCCGGTATTCCCAGCCGGTCACCCATGCAAGTACTAACCGGGCCCAACGTTGCTTGACTTCCGAGATCAGACGAGATCGGGTGTATTCAACGTGGTATGGTCGTAGGCGACAGTGGATACAATCTGTGCCGTTTTATGTGACATTCTATCGGGCGAAAAGTCGCCACGCTGTCAACGAGACGCCTGAAAAGCAGATTGTCTGATTGCTCGGAGGCACTTTCGGACGAACTGGTCGAAAAACACACATATAAATTAAGCTCTCCGTGTAAGAGTTTATTTTATTGCAATTCTCGTCATGTCAAAACGGCACGAGATTGCGATAAACGGCCCTGCACAACTACAAATTGAGCGCGAGTTCATAGCTGAAAGAAGCGGCGGCCGGCAAATGATGACATTCATAGTTGTACGTGCAATCAAATTGATCGAGTTTGTGTGAAAAACTGCAAAAGGCGGCCTACTACACCCGGTATTCCCAGCCGGTCACCCATGCAAGTACTAACCGGGCCCAACGTTGCTTGACTTCCGAGATCAGACGAGATCGGGTGTATTCAACGTGGTATGGTCGTAGGCGACAGTGGATACAATCTGTGCCGTTTTATGTGACATTCTATCGGGCGAAAAGTCGCCACGCTGTCAACGAGACGCCTGAAAAGCAGATTGTCTGATTGCTGTGAAGCACTTTCGGACGAACTGGTCGAAAAACACACATATAAATTAAGCTCTCCGTGTCAGAGTTTATTTTATTGCAATTCTCGTCATGTCAAAACGGCACGAGATTGCGATAAACGGCCCTGCACAACTACAAATTGAGCGCGAGTTCATAGCTGAAAGAAGCGGCGGCCGGCAAATGATGACATTCATAGTTGTACGTGCAATCAAATTGATCGAGTTTGTGTGAAAAAATGCAAAAGGCGGCCTACTACACCCGGTATTCCCAGCCGGTCACCCATGCAAGTACTAACCGGGCCCAACGTTGCTTGACTTCCGAGATCAGACGAGATCGGGTGTATTCAACGTGGTATGGTCGTAGGCGACAGTGGATACAATCTGTGCCGTTTTATGTGACATTCTATCGGGCGAAAAGTCGCCACGCTGTCAACGAGACGCCTGAAAAGCAGATTGTCTGATTGCTCGGAGGCACTTTCGGACGAACTGGTCGAAAAACACACATATAAATTAAGCTCTCCGTGTAAGAGTTTATTTTATTGCAATTCTCGTCATGTCAAAACGGCACGAGATTGCGATAAACGGCCCTGCACAACTACAAATTGAGCGCGAGTTCATAGCTGAAAGAAGCGGCGGCCGGCAAATGATGACATTCATAGTTGTACGTGCAATCAAATTGATCGAGTTTGTGTGAAAAAATGCAAAAGGCGGCCTACTACACCCGGTATTCCCAGCCGGTCACCCATGCAAGTACTAACCGGGCCCAACGTTGCTTGACTTCCGAGATCAGACGAGATCGGGTGTATTCAACGTGGTATGGTCGTAGGCGACAGTGGGTACAATCTGTGCCGTTTTATGTGACATTCTATCGGGCGAAAAGTCGCCATGCACGCTGTCAACGAGACGCCTGAAAAGCAGATTGTCTGATTGCTCGGAGGCACTTTCGGACGAACTGGTCGAAAAACACACATATAAATTAAGCTCTCCGTGTAAGAGTTTATTTTATTGCAATTCTCGTCATGTCAAAACGGCACGAGATTGCGATAAACGGCCCTGCACAACTACAAATTGAGCGCGAGTTCATAGCTGAAAGAAGCGGCGGCCGGCAAATGATGACATTCATAGTTGTACGTGCAATCAAATTGATCGAGTTTGTGTGAAAAAATGCAAAAGGCGGCCTACTACACCCGGTATTCCCAGCCGGTCACCCATGCAAGTACTAACCGGGCCCAACGTTGCTTGACTTCCGAGATCAGACGAGATCGGGTGTATTCAACGTGGTATGGTCGTAGGCGACAGTGGGTACAATCTGTGCCGTTTTATGTGACATTCTATCGGGCGAAAAGTCGCCATGCACGCTGTCAACGAGACGCCTGAAAAGCAGATTGTCTGATTGCTCGGAGGCACTTTCGGACGAACTGGTCGAAAAACACACATATAAATTAAGCTCTCCGTGTAAGAGTTTATTTTATTGCAATTCTCGTCATGTCAAAACGGCACGAGATTGCGATAAACGGCCCTGCACAACTACAAATTGAGCGCGAGTTCATAGCTGAAAGAAGCGGCGGCCGGCAAATGATGACATTCATAGTTGTACGTGCAATCAAATTGATCGAGTTTGTGTGAAAAAATGCAAAAGGCGGCCTACTACACCCGGTATTCCCAGCCGGTCACCCATGCAAGTACTAACCGGGCCCAACGTTGCTTGACTTCCGAGATCAGACGAGATCGGGTGTATTCAACGTGGTATGGTCGTAGGCGACAGTGGATACAATCTGTGCCGTTTTATGTGACATTCTATCGGGCGAAAAGTCGCCACGCTGTCAACGAGACGCCTGAAAAGCAGATTGTCTGATTGCTCGGAGGCACTTTCGGACGAACTGGTCGAAAAACACACATATAAATTAAGCTCTCCGTGTAAGAGTTTATTTTATTGCAATTCTCGTCATGTCAAAACGGCACGAGATTGCGATAAACGGCCCTGCACAACTACAAATTGAGCGCGAGTTCATAGCTGAAAGAAGCGGCGGCCGGCAAATGATGACATTCATAGTTGTACGTGCAATCAAATTGATCGAGTTTGTGTGAAAAACTGCAAAAGGCGGCCTACTACACCCGGTATTCCCAGCCGGTCACCCATGCAAGTACTAACCGGGCCCAACGTTGCTTGACTTCCGAGATCAGACGAGATCGGGTGTATTCAACGTGGTATGGTCGTAGGCGACAGTGGATACAATCTGTGCCGTTTTATGTGACATTCTATCGGGCGAAAAGTCGCCACGCTGTCAACGAGACGCCTGAAAAGCAGATTGTCTGATTGCTGTGAAGCACTTTCGGACGAACTGGTCGAAAAACACACATATAAATTAAGCTCTCCGTGTCAGAGTTTATTTTATTGCAATTCTCGTCATGTCAAAACGGCACGAGATTGCGATAAACGGCCCTGCACAACTACAAATTGAGCGCGAGTTCATAGCTGAAAGAAGCGGCGGCCGGCAAATGATGACATTCATAGTTGTACGTGCAATCAAATTGATCGAGTTTGTGTGAAAAAATGCAAAAGGCGGCCTACTACACCCGGTATTCCCAGCCGGTCACCCATGCAAGTACTAACCGGGCCCAACGTTGCTTGACTTCCGAGATCAGACGAGATCGGGTGTATTCAACGTGGTATGGTCGTAGGCGACGGTGGATACAATCTGTGCCGTTTTATGTGACATTCTATCGGGCGAAAAGTCGCCACGCTGTCAACGAGACGCCTGAAAAGCAGATTGTCTGATTGCTCGGAGGCACTTTCGGACGAACTGGTCGAAAAACACACATATAAATTAAGCTCTCCGTGTAAGAGTTTATTTTATTGCAATTCTCGTCATGTCAAAACGGCACGAGATTGCGATAAACGGCCCTGCACAACTACAAATTGAGCGCGAGTTCATAGCTGAAAGAAGCGGCGGCCGGCAAATGATGACATTCATAGTTGTACGTGCAATCAAATCGATCGAGTTTGTGTGAAAAAATGCAAAAGGCGGCCTACTACACCCGGTATTCCCAGCCGGTCACCCATGCAAGTACTAACCGGGCCCAACGTTGCTTGACTTCCGAGATCAGACGAGATCGGGTGTATTCAACGTGGTATGGTCGTAGGCGACAGTGGGTACAATCTGTGCCGTTTTATGTGACATTCTATCGGGCGAAAAGTCGCCATGCACGCTGTCAACGAGACGCCTGAAAAGCAGATTGTCTGATTGCTCGGAGGCACTTTCGGACGAACTGGTCGAAAAACACACATATAAATTAAGCTCTCCGTGTAAGAGTTTATTTTATTGCAATTCTCGTCATGTCAAAACGGCACGAGATTGCGATAAACGGCCCTGCACAACTACAAATTGAGCGCGAGTTCATAGCTGAAAGAAGCGGCGGCCGGCAAATGATGACATTCATAGTTGTACGTGCAATCAAATCGATCGAGTTTGTGTGAAAAAATGCAAAAGGCGGCCTACTACACCCGGTATTCCCAGCCGGTCACCCATGCAAGTACTAACCGGGCCCAACGTTGCTTGACTTCCGAGATCAGACGAGATCGGGTGTATTCAACGTGGTATGGTCGTAGGCGACAGTGGGTACAATCTGTGCCGTTTTATGTGACATTCTATCGGGCGAAAAGTCGCCATGCACGCTGTCAACGAGACGCCTGAAAAGCAGATTGTCTGATTGCTCGGAGGCACTTTCGGACGAACTGGTCGAAAAACACACATATAAATTAAGCTCTCCGTGTAAGAGTTTATTTTATTGCAATTCTCGTCATGTCAAAACGGCACGAGATTGCGATAAACGGCCCTGCACAACTACAAATTGAGCGCGAGTTCATAGCTGAAAGAAGCGGCGGCCGGCAAATGATGACATTCATAGTTGTACGTGCAATCAAATTGATCGAGTTTGTGTGAAAAACTGCAAAAGGCGGCCTACTACACCCGGTATTCCCAGCCGGTCACCCATGCAAGTACTAACCGGGCCCAACGTTGCTTGACTTCCGAGATCAGACGAGATCGGGTGTATTCAACGTGGTATGGTCGTAGGCGACAGTGGATACAATCTGTGCCGTTTTATGTGACATTCTATCGGGCGAAAAGTCGCCACGCTGTCAACGAGACGCCTGAAAAGCAGATTGTCTGATTGCTGTGAAGCACTTTCGGACGAACTGGTCGAAAAACACACATATAAATTAAGCTCTCCGTGTCAGAGTTTATTTTATTGCAATTCTCGTCATGTCAAAACGGCACGAGATTGCGATAAACGGCCCTGCACAACTACAAATTGAGCGCGAGTTCATAGCTGAAAGAAGCGGCGGCCGGCAAATGATGACATTCATAGTTGTACGTGCAATCAAATTGATCGAGTTTGTGTGAAAAAATGCAAAAGGCGGCCTACTACACCCGGTATTCCCAGCCGGTCACCCATGCAAGTACTAACCGGGCCCAACGTTGCTTGACTTCCGAGATCAGACGAGATCGGGTGTATTCAACGTGGTATGGTCGTAGGCGACAGTGGATACAATCTGTGCCGTTTTATGTGACATTCTATCGGGCGAAAAGTCGCCACGCTGTCAACGAGACGCCTGAAAAGCAGATTGTCTGATTGCTCGGAGGCACTTTCGGACGAACTGGTCGAAAAACACACATATAAATTAAGCTCTCCGTGTAAGAGTTTATTTTATTGCAATTCTCGTCATGTCAAAACGGCACGAGATTGCGATAAACGGCCCTGCACAACTACAAATTGAGCGCGAGTTCATAGCTGAAAGAAGCGGCGGCCGGCAAATGATGACATTCATAGTTGTACGTGCAATCAAATCGATCGAGTTTGTGTGAAAAAATGCAAAAGGCGGCCTACTACACCCGGTATTCCCAGCCGGTCACCCATGCAAGTACTAACCGGGCCCAACGTTGCTTGACTTCCGAGATCAGACGAGATCGGGTGTATTCAACGTGGTATGGTCGTAGGCGACAGTGGGTACAATCTGTGCCGTTTTATGTGACATTCTATCGGGCGAAAAGTCGCCATGCACGCTGTCAACGAGACGCCTGAAAAGCAGATTGTCTGATTGCTCGGAGGCACTTTCGGACGAACTGGTCGAAAAACACACATATAAATTAAGCTCTCCGTGTAAGAGTTTATTTTATTGCAATTCTCGTCATGTCAAAACGGCACGAGATTGCGATAAACGGCCCTGCACAACTACAAATTGAGCGCGAGTTCATAGCTGAAAGAAGCGGCGGCCGGCAAATGATGACATTCATAGTTGTACGTGCAATCAAATCGATCGAGTTTGTGTGAAAAAATGCAAAAGGCGGCCTACTACACCCGGTATTCCCAGCCGGTCACCCATGCAAGTACTAACCGGGCCCAACGTTGCTTGACTTCCGAGATCAGACGAGATCGGGTGTATTCAACGTGGTATGGTCGTAGGCGACAGTGGGTACAATCTGTGCCGTTTTATGTGACATTCTATCGGGCGAAAAGTCGCCATGCACGCTGTCAACGAGACGCCTGAAAAGCAGATTGTCTGATTGCTCGGAGGCACTTTCGGACGAACTGGTCGAAAAACACACATATAAATTAAGCTCTCCGTGTAAGAGTTTATTTTATTGCAATTCTCGTCATGTCAAAACGGCACGAGATTGCGATAAACGGCCCTGCACAACTACAAATTGAGCGCGAGTTCATAGCTGAAAGAAGCGGCGGCCGGCAAATGATGACATTCATAGTTGTACGTGCAATCAAATTGATCGAGTTTGTGTGAAAAATTGCAAAAGGCGGCCTACTACACCCGGTATTCCCAGCCGGTCACCCATGCAAGTACTAACCGGGCCCAACGTTGCTTGACTTCCGAGATCAGACGAGATCGGGTGTATTCAACGTGGTATGGTCGTAGGCGACAGTGGATACAATCTGTGCCGTTTTATGTGACATTCTATCGGGCGAAAAGTCGCCACGCTGTCAACGAGACGCCTGAAAAGCAGATTGTCTGATTGCTCGGAGGCACTTTCGGACGAACTGGTCGAAAAACACACATATAAATTAAGCTCTCCGTGTAAGAGTTTATTTTATTGCAATTCTCGTCATGTCAAAACGGCACGAGATTGCGATAAACGGCCCTGCACAACTACAAATTGAGCGCGAGTTCATAGCTGAAAGAAGCGGCGGCCGGCAAATGATGACATTCATAGTTGTACGTGCAATCAAATCGATCGAGTTTGTGTGAAAAAATGCAAAAGGCGGCCTACTACACCCGGTATTCCCAGCCGGTCACCCATGCAAGTACTAACCGGGCCCAACGTTGCTTGACTTCCGAGATCAGACGAGATCGGGTGTATTCAACGTGGTATGGTCGTAGGCGACAGTGGGTACAATCTGTGCCGTTTTATGTGACATTCTATCGGGCGAAAAGTCGCCATGCACGCTGTCAACGAGACGCCTGAAAAGCAGATTGTCTGATTGCTCGGAGGCACTTTCGGACGAACTGGTCGAAAAACACACATATAAATTAAGCTCTCCGTGTAAGAGTTTATTTTATTGCAATTCTCGTCATGTCAAAACGGCACGAGATTGCGATAAACGGCCCTGCACAACTACAAATTGAGCGCGAGTTCATAGCTGAAAGAAGCGGCGGCCGGCAAATGATGACATTCATAGTTGTACGTGCAATCAAATCGATCGAGTTTGTGTGAAAAAATGCAAAAGGCGGCCTACTACACCCGGTATTCCCAGCCGGTCACCCATGCAAGTACTAACCGGGCCCAACGTTGCTTGACTTCCGAGATCAGACGAGATCGGGTGTATTCAACGTGGTATGGTCGTAGGCGACAGTGGGTACAATCTGTGCCGTTTTATGTGACATTCTATCGGGCGAAAAGTCGCCATGCACGCTGTCAACGAGACGCCTGAAAAGCAGATTGTCTGATTGCTCGGAGGCACTTTCGGACGAACTGGTCGAAAAACACACATATAAATTAAGCTCTCCGTGTAAGAGTTTATTTTATTGCAATTCTCGTCATGTCAAAACGGCACGAGATTGCGATAAACGGCCCTGCACAACTACAAATTGAGCGCGAGTTCATAGCTGAAAGAAGCGGCGGCCGGCAAATGATGACATTCATAGTTGTACGTGCAATCAAATTGATCGAGTTTGTGTGAAAAATTGCAAAAGGCGGCCTACTACACCCGGTATTCCCAGCCGGTCACCCATGCAAGTACTAACCGGGCCCAACGTTGCTTGACTTCCGAGATCAGACGAGATCGGGTGTATTCAACGTGGTGTGGTCGTAGGCGACAGTGGATACAATCTGTGCCGTTTTATGTGACATTCTATCGGGCGAAAAGTCGCCACGCTGTCAACGAGACGCCTGAAAAGCAGATTGTCTGATTGCTCGGAGGCACTTTCGGACGAACTGGTCGAAAAACACACATATAAATTAAGCTCTCCGTGTAAGAGTTTATTTTATTGCAATTCTCGTCATGTCAAAACGGCACGAGATTGCGATAAACGGCCCTGCACAACTACAAATTGAGCGCGAGTTCATAGCTGAAAGAAGCGGCGGCCGGCAAATGATGACATTCATAGTTGTACGTGCAATCAAATTGATCGAGTTTGTGTGAAAAACTGCAAAAGGCGGCCTACTACACCCGGTATTCCCAGCCGGTCACCCATGCAAGTACTAACCGGGCCCAACGTTGCTTGACTTCCGAGATCAGACGAGATCGGGTGTATTCAACGTGGTATGGTCGTAGGCGACAGTGGATACAATCTGTGCCGTTTTATGTGACATTCTATCGGGCGAAAAGTCGCCACGCTGTCAACGAGACGCCTGAAAAGCAGATTGTCTGATTGCTCGGAGGCACTTTCGGACGAACTGGTCGAAAAACACACATATAAATTAAGCTCTCCGTGTCAGAGTTTATTTTATTGCAATTCTCGTCATGTCAAAACGGCACGAGATTGCGATAAACGGCCCTGCACAACTACAAATTGAGCGCGAGTTCATAGCTGAAAGAAGCGGCGGCCGGCAAATGATGACATTCATAGTTGTACGTGCAATCAAATTGATCGAGTTTGTGTGAAAAAATGCAAAAGGCGGCCTACTACACCCGGTATTCCCAGCCGGTCACCCATGCAAGTACTAACCGGGCCCAACGTTGCTTGACTTCCGAGATCAGACGAGATCGGGTGTATTCAACGTGGTATGGTCGTAGGCGACAGTGGGTACAATCTGTGCCGTTTTATGTGACATTCTATCGGGCGAAAAGTCGCCATGCACGCTGTCAACGAGACGCCTGAAAAGCAGATTGTCTGATTGCTCGGAGGCACTTTCGGACGAACTGGTCGAAAAACACACATATAAATTAAGCTCTCCGTGTAAGAGTTTATTTTATTGCAATTCTCGTCATGTCAAAACGGCACGAGATTGCGATAAACGGCCCTGCACAACTACAAATTGAGCGCGAGTTCATAGCTGAAAGAAGCGGCGGCCGGCAAATGATGACATTCATAGTTGTACGTGCAATCAAATCGATCGAGTTTGTGTGAAAAAATGCAAAAGGCGGCCTACTACACCCGGTATTCCCAGCCGGTCACCCATGCAAGTACTAACCGGGCCCAACGTTGCTTGACTTCCGAGATCAGACGAGATCGGGTGTATTCAACGTGGTATGGTCGTAGGCGACAGTGGGTACAATCTGTGCCGTTTTATGTGACATTCTATCGGGCGAAAAGTCGCCATGCACGCTGTCAACGAGACGCCTGAAAAGCAGATTGTCTGATTGCTCGGAGGCACTTTCGGACGAACTGGTCGAAAAACACACATATAAATTAAGCTCTCCGTGTAAGAGTTTATTTTATTGCAATTCTCGTCATGTCAAAACGGCACGAGATTGCGATAAACGGCCCTGCACAACTACAAATTGAGCGCGAGTTCATAGCTGAAAGAAGCGGCGGCCGGCAAATGATGACATTCATAGTTGTACGTGCAATCAAATTGATCGAGTTTGTGTGAAAAAATGCAAAAGGCGGCCTACTACACCCGGTATTCCCAGCCGGTCACCCATGCAAGTACTAACCGGGCCCAACGTTGCTTGACTTCCGAGATCAGACGAGATCGGGTGTATTCAACGTGGTATGGTCGTAGGCGACAGTGGGTACAATCTGTGCCGTTTTATGTGACATTCTATCGGGCGAAAAGTCGCCATGCACGCTGTCAACGAGACGCCTGAAAAGCAGATTGTCTGATTGCTCGGAGGCACTTTCGGACGAACTGGTCGAAAAACACACATATAAATTAAGCTCTCCGTGTAAGAGTTTATTTTATTGCAATTCTCGTCATGTCAAAACGGCACGAGATTGCGATAAACGGCCCTGCACAACTACAAATTGAGCGCGAGTTCATAGCTGAAAGAAGCGGCGGCCGGCAAATGATGACATTCATAGTTGTACGTGCAATCAAATTGATCGAGTTTGTGTGAAAAAATGCAAAAGGCGGCCTACTACACCCGGTATTCCCAGCCGGTCACCCATGCAAGTACTAACCGGGCCCAACGTTGCTTGACTTCCGAGATCAGACGAGATCGGGTGTATTCAACGTGGTATGGTCGTAGGCGACAGTGGGTACAATCTGTGCCGTTTTATGTGACATTCTATCGGGCGAAAAGTCGCCATGCACGCTGTCAACGAGACGCCTGAAAAGCAGATTGTCTGATTGCTCGGAGGCACTTTCGGACGAACTGGTCGAAAAACACACATATAAATTAAGCTCTCCGTGTAAGAGTTTATTTTATTGCAATTCTCGTCATGTCAAAACGGCACGAGATTGCGATAAACGGCCCTGCACAACTACAAATTGAGCGCGAGTTCATAGCTGAAAGAAGCGGCGGCCGGCAAATGATGACATTCATAGTTGTACGTGCAATCAAATTGATCGAGTTTGTGTGAAAAAATGCAAAAGGCGGCCTACTACACCCGGTATTCCCAGCCGGTCACCCATGCAAGTACTAACCGGGCCCAACGTTGCTTGACTTCCGAGATCAGACGAGATCGGGTGTATTCAACGTGGTATGGTCGTAGGCGACAGTGGATACAATCTGTGCCGTTTTATGTGACATTCTATCGGGCGAAAAGTCGCCACGCTGTCAACGAGACGCCTGAAAAGCAGATTGTCTGATTGCTCGGAGGCACTTTCGGACGAACTGGTCGAAAAACACACATATAAATTAAGCTCTCCGTGTAAGAGTTTATTTTATTGCAATTCTCGTCATGTCAAAACGGCACGAGATTGCGATAAACGGCCCTGCACAACTACAAATTGAGCGCGAGTTCATAGCTGAAAGAAGCGGCGGCCGGCAAATGATGACATTCATAGTTGTACGTGCAATCAAATCGATCGAGTTTGTGTGAAAAAATGCAAAAGGCGGCCTACTACACCCGGTATTCCCAGCCGGTCACCCATGCAAGTACTAACCGGGCCCAACGTTGCTTGACTTCCGAGATCAGACGAGATCGGGTGTATTCAACGTGGTATGGTCGTAGGCGACAGTGGATACAATCTGTGCCGTTTTATGTGACATTCTATCGGGCGAAAAGTCGCCACGCTGTCAACGAGACGCCTGAAAAGCAGATTGTCTGATTGCTCGGAGGCACTTTCGGACGAACTGGTCGAAAAACACACATATAAATTAAGCTCTCCGTGTAAGAGTTTATTTTATTGCAATTCTCGTCATGTCAAAACGGCACGAGATTGCGATAAACGGCCCTGCACAACTACAAATTGAGCGCGAGTTCATAGCTGAAAGAAGCGGCGGCCGGCAAATGATGACATTCATAGTTGTACGTGCAATCAAATTGATCGAGTTTGTGTGAAAAACTGCAAAAGGCGGCCTACTACACCCGGTATTCCCAGCCGGTCACCCATGCAAGTACTAACCGGGCCCAACGTTGCTTGACTTCCGAGATCAGACGAGATCGGGTGTATTCAACGTGGTATGGTCGTAGGCGACAGTGGATACAATCTGTGCCGTTTTATGTGACATTCTATCGGGCGAAAAGTCGCCACGCTGTCAACGAGACGCCTGAAAAGCAGATTGTCTGATTGCTGTGAAGCACTTTCGGACGAACTGGTCGAAAAACACACATATAAATTAAGCTCTCCGTGTCAGAGTTTATTTTATTGCAATTCTCGTCATGTCAAAACGGCACGAGATTGCGATAAACGGCCCTGCACAACTACAAATTGAGCGCGAGTTCATAGCTGAAAGAAGCGGCGGCCGGCAAATGATGACATTCATAGTTGTACGTGCAATCAAATTGATCGAGTTTGTGTGAAAAAATGCAAAAGGCGGCCTACTACACCCGGTATTCCCAGCCGGTCACCCATGCAAGTACTAACCGGGCCCAACGTTGCTTGACTTCCGAGATCAGACGAGATCGGGTGTATTCAACGTGGTATGGTCGTAGGCGACAGTGGATACAATCTGTGCCGTTTTATGTGACATTCTATCGGGCGAAAAGTCGCCACGCTGTCAACGAGACGCCTGAAAAGCAGATTGTCTGATTGCTCGGAGGCACTTTCGGACGAACTGGTCGAAAAACACACATATAAATTAAGCTCTCCGTGTAAGAGTTTATTTTATTGCAATTCTCGTCATGTCAAAACGGCACGAGATTGCGATAAACGGCCCTGCACAACTACAAATTGAGCGCGAGTTCATAGCTGAAAGAAGCGGCGGCCGGCAAATGATGACATTCATAGTTGTACGTGCAATCAAATCGATCGAGTTTGTGTGAAAAAATGCAAAAGGCGGCCTACTACACCCGGTATTCCCAGCCGGTCACCCATGCAAGTACTAACCGGGCCCAACGTTGCTTGACTTCCGAGATCAGACGAGATCGGGTGTATTCAACGTGGTATGGTCGTAGGCGACAGTGGGTACAATCTGTGCCGTTTTATGTGACATTCTATCGGGCGAAAAGTCGCCATGCACGCTGTCAACGAGACGCCTGAAAAGCAGATTGTCTGATTGCTCGGAGGCACTTTCGGACGAACTGGTCGAAAAACACACATATAAATTAAGCTCTCCGTGTAAGAGTTTATTTTATTGCAATTCTCGTCATGTCAAAACGGCACGAGATTGCGATAAACGGCCCTGCACAACTACAAATTGAGCGCGAGTTCATAGCTGAAAGAAGCGGCGGCCGGCAAATGATGACATTCATAGTTGTACGTGCAATCAAATTGATCGAGTTTGTGTGAAAAACTGCAAAAGGCGGCCTACTACACCCGGTATTCCCAGCCGGTCACCCATGCAAGTACTAACCGGGCCCAACGTTGCTTGACTTCCGAGATCAGACGAGATCGGGTGTATTCAACGTGGTATGGTCGTAGGCGACAGTGGATACAATCTGTGCCGTTTTATGTGACATTCTATCGGGCGAAAAGTCGCCACGCTGTCAACGAGACGCCTGAAAAGCAGATTGTCTGATTGCTGTGAAGCACTTTCGGACGAACTGGTCGAAAAACACACATATAAATTAAGCTCTCCGTGTCAGAGTTTATTTTATTGCAATTCTCGTCATGTCAAAACGGCACGAGATTGCGATAAACGGCCCTGCACAACTACAAATTGAGCGCGAGTTCATAGCTGAAAGAAGCGGCGGCCGGCAAATGATGACATTCATAGTTGTACGTGCAATCAAATTGATCGAGTTTGTGTGAAAAAATGCAAAAGGCGGCCTACTACACCCGGTATTCCCAGCCGGTCACCCATGCAAGTACTAACCGGGCCCAACGTTGCTTGACTTCCGAGATCAGACGAGATCGGGTGTATTCAACGTGGTATGGTCGTAGGCGACAGTGGATACAATCTGTGCCGTTTTATGTGACATTCTATCGGGCGAAAAGTCGCCACGCTGTCAACGAGACGCCTGAAAAGCAGATTGTCTGATTGCTCGGAGGCACTTTCGGACGAACTGGTCGAAAAACACACATATAAATTAAGCTCTCCGTGTAAGAGTTTATTTTATTGCAATTCTCGTCATGTCAAAACGGCACGAGATTGCGATAAACGGCCCTGCACAACTACAAATTGAGCGCGAGTTCATAGCTGAAAGAAGCGGCGGCCGGCAAATGATGACATTCATAGTTGTACGTGCAATCAAATTGATCGAGTTTGTGTGAAAAATTGCAAAAGGCGGCCTACTACACCCGGTATTCCCAGCCGGTCACCCATGCAAGTACTAACCGGGCCCAACGTTGCTTGACTTCCGAGATCAGACGAGATCGGGTGTATTCAACGTGGTGTGGTCGTAGGCGACAGTGGATACAATCTGTGCCGTTTTATGTGACATTCTATCGGGCGAAAAGTCGCCACGCTGTCAACGAGACGCCTGAAAAGCAGATTGTCTGATTGCTCGGAGGCACTTTCGGACGAACTGGTCGAAAAACACACATATAAATTAAGCTCTCCGTGTAAGAGTTTATTTTATTGCAATTCTCGTCATGTCAAAACGGCACGAGATTGCGATAAACGGCCCTGCACAACTACAAATTGAGCGCGAGTTCATAGCTGAAAGAAGCGGCGGCCGGCAAATGATGACATTCATAGTTGTACGTGCAATCAAATCGATCGAGTTTGTGTGAAAAACTGCAAAAGGCGGCCTACTACACCCGGTATTCCCAGCCGGTCACCCATGCAAGTACTAACCGGGCCCAACGTTGCTTGACTTCCGAGATCAGACGAGATCGGGTGTATTCAACGTGGTATGGTCGTAGGCGACAGTGGATACAATCTGTGCCGTTTTATGTGACATTCTATCGGGCGAAAAGTCGCCACGCTGTCAACGAGACGCCTGAAAAGCAGATTGTCTGATTGCTCGGAGGCACTTTCGGACGAACTGGTCGAAAAACACACATATAAATTAAGCTCTCCGTGTAAGAGTTTATTTTATTGCAATTCTCGTCATGTCAAAACGGCACGAGATTGCGATAAACGGCCCTGCACAACTACAAATTGAGCGCGAGTTCATAGCTGAAAGAAGCGGCGGCCGGCAAATGATGACATTCATAGTTGTACGTGCAATCAAATTGATCGAGTTTGTGTGAAAAATTGCAAAAGGCGGCCTACTACACCCGGTATTCCCAGCCGGTCACCCATGCAAGTACTAACCGGGCCCAACGTTGCTTGACTTCCGAGATCAGACGAGATCGGGTGTATTCAACGTGGTGTGGTCGTAGGCGACAGTGGATACAATCTGTGCCGTTTTATGTGACATTCTATCGGGCGAAAAGTCGCCACGCTGTCAACGAGACGCCTGAAAAGCAGATTGTCTGATTGCTCGGAGGCACTTTCGGACGAACTGGTCGAAAAACACACATATAAATTAAGCTCTCCGTGTAAGAGTTTATTTTATTGCAATTCTCGTCATGTCAAAACGGCACGAGATTGCGATAAACGGCCCTGCACAACTACAAATTGAGCGCGAGTTCATAGCTGAAAGAAGCGGCGGCCGGCAAATGATGACATTCATAGTTGTACGTGCAATCAAATCGATCGAGTTTGTGTGAAAAAATGCAAAAGGCGGCCTACTACACCCGGTATTCCCAGCCGGTCACCCATGCAAGTACTAACCGGGCCCAACGTTGCTTGACTTCCGAGATCAGACGAGATCGGGTGTATTCAACGTGGTATGGTCGTAGGCGACAGTGGGTACAATCTGTGCCGTTTTATGTGACATTCTATCGGGCGAAAAGTCGCCATGCACGCTGTCAACGAGACGCCTGAAAAGCAGATTGTCTGATTGCTCGGAGGCACTTTCGGACGAACTGGTCGAAAAACACACATATAAATTAAGCTCTCCGTGTAAGAGTTTATTTTATTGCAATTCTCGTCATGTCAAAACGGCACGAGATTGCGATAAACGGCCCTGCACAACTACAAATTGAGCGCGAGTTCATAGCTGAAAGAAGCGGCGGCCGGCAAATGATGACATTCATAGTTGTACGTGCAATCAAATTGATCGAGTTTGTGTGAAAAACTGCAAAAGGCGGCCTACTACACCCGGTATTCCCAGCCGGTCACCCATGCAAGTACTAACCGGGCCCAACGTTGCTTGACTTCCGAGATCAGACGAGATCGGGTGTATTCAACGTGGTATGGTCGTAGGCGACAGTGGATACAATCTGTGCCGTTTTATGTGACATTCTATCGGGCGAAAAGTCGCCACGCTGTCAACGAGACGCCTGAAAAGCAGATTGTCTGATTGCTGTGAAGCACTTTCGGACGAACTGGTCGAAAAACACACATATAAATTAAGCTCTCCGTGTCAGAGTTTATTTTATTGCAATTCTCGTCATGTCAAAACGGCACGAGATTGCGATAAACGGCCCTGCACAACTACAAATTGAGCGCGAGTTCATAGCTGAAAGAAGCGGCGGCCGGCAAATGATGACATTCATAGTTGTACGTGCAATCAAATTGATCGAGTTTGTGCGAAAAAAATGAAAAAGCCGCCTACTACACCCGGTATTCCCAGCCGGTCACCCATTCAAGTACTAACCGGCCCAACGTTACTTGACTTCCGAGAGCGGACGAGATCGGGTATATTCAACGTGGTATGGTCGTAGGCGACAGATCGAGACAGTTTCTGCCGTTTTATGTGACATTGTCCGTTTCTCTAAGACGATTGCGATATAATGAAAATGCGTTAGGCCGACTACAATTACAAATTTCGCGCGATACTTCATACGTGAATACAGCGCAGCGATCAAATTGATCGAGTTTGTGCGAAAAAAATGAAAAAGCCGCCTACTACACCCGGTATTCCCAGCCGGTCACCCATGCATGTACTAACCGGGCCCAACGTTACTTGACTTCCGAGATCGGACGAGATCGGGTATATTCAACGTGGTATGGTCGTAGGCGACAGTGGGTACAATCTGTGCCGTTTTATGTGACATTCTATCGGGCGAAAAGTCGCCATGCACGCTGTCAACGAGACGCCTGAAAAGCAGATTGTCTGATTGCTCGGAGGCACTTTCGGACGAACTGGTCGAAAAACACACATATAAATTAAGCTCTCCGTGTAAGAGTTTATTTTATTGCAATTCTCGTCATGTCAAAACGGCACGAGATTGCGATAAACGGCCCTGCACAACTACAAATTGAGCGCGAGTTCATAGCTGAAAGAAGCGGCGGCCGGCAAATGATGACATTCATAGTTGTACGTGCAATCAAATTGATCGAGTTTGTGTGAAAAAATGCAAAAGGCGGCCTACTACACCCGGTATTCCCAGCCGGTCACCCATGCAAGTACTAACCGGGCCCAACGTTGCTTGACTTCCGAGATCAGACGAGATCGGGTGTATTCAACGTGGTATGGTCGTAGGCGACAGTGGGTACAATCTGTGCCGTTTTATGTGACATTCTATCGGGCGAAAAGTCGCCATGCACGCTGTCAACGAGACGCCTGAAAAGCAGATTGTCTGATTGCTCGGAGGCACTTTCGGACGAACTGGTCGAAAAACACACATATAAATTAAGCTCTCCGTGTAAGAGTTTATTTTATTGCAATTCTCGTCATGTCAAAACGGCACGAGATTGCGATAAACGGCCCTGCACAACTACAAATTGAGCGCGAGTTCATAGCTGAAAGAAGCGGCGGCCGGCAAATGATGACATTCATAGTTGTACGTGCAATCAAATTGATCGAGTTTGTGTGAAAAAATGCAAAAGGCGGCCTACTACACCCGGTATTCCCAGCCGGTCACCCATGCAAGTACTAACCGGGCCCAACGTTGCTTGACTTCCGAGATCAGACGAGATCGGGTGTATTCAACGTGGTATGGTCGTAGGCGACAGTGGATACAATCTGTGCCGTTTTATGTGACATTCTATCGGGCGAAAAGTCGCCACGCTGTCAACGAGACGCCTGAAAAGCAGATTGTCTGATTGCTCGGAGGCACTTTCGGACGAACTGGTCGAAAAACACACATATAAATTAAGCTCTCCGTGTAAGAGTTTATTTTATTGCAATTCTCGTCATGTCAAAACGGCACGAGATTGCGATAAACGGCCCTGCACAACTACAAATTGAGCGCGAGTTCATAGCTGAAAGAAGCGGCGGCCGGCAAATGATGACATTCATAGTTGTACGTGCAATCAAATCGATCGAGTTTGTGTGAAAAAATGCAAAAGGCGGCCTACTACACCCGGTATTCCCAGCCGGTCACCCATGCAAGTACTAACCGGGCCTAACGTTGCTTGACTTCCGAGATCAGACGAGATCGGGTGTATTCAACGTGGTATGGTCGTAGGCGACAGTGGATACAATCTGTGCCGTTTTATGTGACATTCTATCGGGCGAAAAGTCGCCACGCTGTCAACGAGACGCCTGAAAAGCAGATTGTCTGATTGCTCGGAGGCACTTTCGGACGAACTGGTCGAAAAACACACATATAAATTAAGCTCTCCGTGTAAGAGTTTATTTTATTGCAATTCTCGTCATGTCAAAACGGCACGAGATTGCGATAAACGGCCCTGCACAACTACAAATTGAGCGCGAGTTCATAGCTGAAAGAAGCGGCGGCCGGCAAATGATGACATTCATAGTTGTACGTGCAATCAAATTGATCGAGTTTGTGTGAAAAATTGCAAAAGGCGGCCTACTACACCCGGTATTCCCAGCCGGTCACCCATGCAAGTACTAACCGGGCCCAACGTTGCTTGACTTCCGAGATCAGACGAGATCGGGTGTATTCAACGTGGTGTGGTCGTAGGCGACAGTGGATACAATCTGTGCCGTTTTATGTGACATTCTATCGGGCGAAAAGTCGCCACGCTGTCAACGAGACGCCTGAAAAGCAGATTGTCTGATTGCTCGGAGGCACTTTCGGACGAACTGGTCGAAAAACACACATATAAATTAAGCTCTCCGTGTAAGAGTTTATTTTATTGCAATTCTCGTCATGTCAAAACGGCACGAGATTGCGATAAACGGCCCTGCACAACTACAAATTGAGCGCGAGTTCATAGCTGAAAGAAGCGGCGGCCGGCAAATGATGACATTCATAGTTGTACGTGCAATCAAATCGATCGAGTTTGTGTGAAAAAATGCAAAAGGCGGCCTACTACACCCGGTATTCCCAGCCGGTCACCCATGCAAGTACTAACCGGGCCCAACGTTGCTTGACTTCCGAGATCAGACGAGATCGGGTGTATTCAACGTGGTATGGTCGTAGGCGACAGTGGATACAATCTGTGCCGTTTTATGTGACATTCTATCGGGCGAAAAGTCGCCACGCTGTCAACGAGACGCCTGAAAAGCAGATTGTCTGATTGCTCGGAGGCACTTTCGGACGAACTGGTCGAAAAACACACATATAAATTAAGCTCTCCGTGTAAGAGTTTATTTTATTGCAATTCTCGTCATGTCAAAACGGCACGAGATTGCGATAAACGGCCCTGCACAACTACAAATTGAGCGCGAGTTCATAGCTGAAAGAAGCGGCGGCCGGCAAATGATGACATTCATAGTTGTACGTGCAATCAAATTGATCGAGTTTGTGTGAAAAATTGCAAAAGGCGGCCTACTACACCCGGTATTCCCAGCCGGTCACCCATGCAAGTACTAACCGGGCCCAACGTTGCTTGACTTCCGAGATCAGACGAGATCGGGTGTATTCAACGTGGTGTGGTCGTAGGCGACAGTGGATACAATCTGTGCCGTTTTATGTGACATTCTATCGGGCGAAAAGTCGCCACGCTGTCAACGAGACGCCTGAAAAGCAGATTGTCTGATTGCTCGGAGGCACTTTCGGACGAACTGGTCGAAAAACACACATATAAATTAAGCTCTCCGTGTAAGAGTTTATTTTATTGCAATTCTCGTCATGTCAAAACGGCACGAGATTGCGATAAACGGCCCTGCACAACTACAAATTGAGCGCGAGTTCATAGCTGAAAGAAGCGGCGGCCGGCAAATGATGACATTCATAGTTGTACGTGCAATCAAATCGATCGAGTTTGTGTGAAAAAATGCAAAAGGCGGCCTACTACACCCGGTATTCCCAGCCGGTCACCCATGCAAGTACTAACCGGGCCCAACGTTGCTTGACTTCCGAGATCAGACGAGATCGGGTGTATTCAACGTGGTATGGTCGTAGGCGACAGTGGATACAATCTGTGCCGTTTTATGTGACATTCTATCGGGCGAAAAGTCGCCACGCTGTCAACGAGACGCCTGAAAAGCAGATTGTCTGATTGCTCGGAGGCACTTTCGGACGAACTGGTCGAAAAACACACATATAAATTAAGCTCTCCGTGTAAGAGTTTATTTTATTGCAATTCTCGTCATGTCAAAACGGCACGAGATTGCGATAAACGGCCCTGCACAACTACAAATTGAGCGCGAGTTCATAGCTGAAAGAAGCGGCGGCCGGCAAATGATGACATTCATAGTTGTACGTGCAATCAAATTGATCGAGTTTGTGTGAAAAAATGCAAAAGGCGGCCTACTACACCCGGTATTCCCAGCCGGTCACCCATGCAAGTACTAACCGGGCCCAACGTTGCTTGACTTCCGAGATCAGACGAGATCGGGTGTATTCAACGTGGTATGGTCGTAGGCGACAGTGGATACAATCTGTGCCGTTTTATGTGACATTCTATCGGGCGAAAAGTCGCCACGCTGTCAACGAGACGCCTGAAAAGCAGATTGTCTGATTGCTCGGAGGCACTTTCGGACGAACTGGTCGAAAAACACACATATAAATTAAGCTCTCCGTGTAAGAGTTTATTTTATTGCAATTCTCGTCATGTCAAAACGGCACGAGATTGCGATAAACGGCCCTGCACAACTACAAATTGAGCGCGAGTTCATAGCTGAAAGAAGCGGCGGCCGGCAAATGATGACATTCATAGTTGTACGTGCAATCAAATTGATCGAGTTTGTGTGAAAAACTGCAAAAGGCGGCCTACTACACCCGGTATTCCCAGCCGGTCACCCATGCAAGTACTAACCGGGCCCAACGTTGCTTGACTTCCGAGATCAGACGAGATCGGGTGTATTCAACGTGGTATGGTCGTAGGCGACAGTGGATACAATCTGTGCCGTTTTATGTGACATTCTATCGGGCGAAAAGTCGCCACGCTGTCAACGAGACGCCTGAAAAGCAGATTGTCTGATTGCTGTGAAGCACTTTCGGACGAACTGGTCGAAAAACACACATATAAATTAAGCTCTCCGTGTCAGAGTTTATTTTATTGCAATTCTCGTCATGTCAAAACGGCACGAGATTGCGATAAACGGCCCTGCACAACTACAAATTGAGCGCGAGTTCATAGCTGAAAGAAGCGGCGGCCGGCAAATGATGACATTCATAGTTGTACGTGCAATCAAATTGATCGAGTTTGTGTGAAAAAATGCAAAAGGCGGCCTACTACACCCGGTATTCCCAGCCGGTCACCCATGCAAGTACTAACCGGGCCCAACGTTGCTTGACTTCCGAGATCAGACGAGATCGGGTGTATTCAACGTGGTATGGTCGTAGGCGACAGTGGATACAATCTGTGCCGTTTTATGTGACATTCTATCGGGCGAAAAGTCGCCACGCTGTCAACGAGACGCCTGAAAAGCAGATTGTCTGATTGCTCGGAGGCACTTTCGGACGAACTGGTCGAAAAACACACATATAAATTAAGCTCTCCGTGTAAGAGTTTATTTTATTGCAATTCTCGTCATGTCAAAACGGCACGAGATTGCGATAAACGGCCCTGCACAACTACAAATTGAGCGCGAGTTCATAGCTGAAAGAAGCGGCGGCCGGCAAATGATGACATTCATAGTTGTACGTGCAATCAAATTGATCGAGTTTGTGTGAAAAATTGCAAAAGGCGGCCTACTACACCCGGTATTCCCAGCCGGTCACCCATGCAAGTACTAACCGGGCCCAACGTTGCTTGACTTCCGAGATCAGACGAGATCGGGTGTATTCAACGTGGTGTGGTCGTAGGCGACAGTGGATACAATCTGTGCCGTTTTATGTGACATTCTATCGGGCGAAAAGTCGCCACGCTGTCAACGAGACGCCTGAAAAGCAGATTGTCTGATTGCTCGGAGGCACTTTCGGACGAACTGGTCGAAAAACACACATATAAATTAAGCTCTCCGTGTAAGAGTTTATTTTATTGCAATTCTCGTCATGTCAAAACGGCACGAGATTGCGATAAACGGCCCTGCACAACTACAAATTGAGCGCGAGTTCATAGCTGAAAGAAGCGGCGGCCGGCAAATGATGACATTCATAGTTGTACGTGCAATCAAATTGATCGAGTTTGTGTGAAAAATTGCAAAAGGCGGCCTACTACACCCGGTATTCCCAGCCGGTCACCCATGCAAGTACTAACCGGGCCCAACGTTGCTTGACTTCCGAGATCAGACGAGATCGGGTGTATTCAACGTGGTGTGGTCGTAGGCGACAGTGGATACAATCTGTGCCGTTTTATGTGACATTCTATCGGGCGAAAAGTCGCCACGCTGTCAACGAGACGCCTGAAAAGCAGATTGTCTGATTGCTCGGAGGCACTTTCGGACGAACTGGTCGAAAAACACACATATAAATTAAGCTCTCCGTGTAAGAGTTTATTTTATTGCAATTCTCGTCATGTCAAAACGGCACGAGATTGCGATAAACGGCCCTGCACAACTACAAATTGAGCGCGAGTTCATAGCTGAAAGAAGCGGCGGCCGGCAAATGATGACATTCATAGTTGTACGTGCAATCAAATCGATCGAGTTTGTGTGAAAAAATGCAAAAGGCGGCCTACTACACCCGGTATTCCCAGCCGGTCACCCATGCAAGTACTAACCGGGCCCAACGTTGCTTGACTTCCGAGATCAGACGAGATCGGGTGTATTCAACGTGGTATGGTCGTAGGCGACAGTGGATACAATCTGTGCCGTTTTATGTGACATTCTATCGGGCGAAAAGTCGCCACGCTGTCAACGAGACGCCTGAAAAGCAGATTGTCTGATTGCTCGGAGGCACTTTCGGACGAACTGGTCGAAAAACACACATATAAATTAAGCTCTCCGTGTAAGAGTTTATTTTATTGCAATTCTCGTCATGTCAAAACGGCACGAGATTGCGATAAACGGCCCTGCACAACTACAAATTGAGCGCGAGTTCATAGCTGAAAGAAGCGGCGGCCGGCAAATGATGACATTCATAGTTGTACGTGCAATCAAATTGATCGAGTTTGTGTGAAAAACTGCAAAAGGCGGCCTACTACACCCGGTATTCCCAGCCGGTCACCCATGCAAGTACTAACCGGGCCCAACGTTGCTTGACTTCCGAGATCAGACGAGATCGGGTGTATTCAACGTGGTATGGTCGTAGGCGACAGTGGATACAATCTGTGCCGTTTTATGTGACATTCTATAGGGCGAAAAGTCGCCACGCTGTCAACGAGACGCCTGAAAAGCAGATTGTCTGATTGCTCGGAGGCACTTTCGGACGAACTGGTCGAAAAACACACATATAAATTAAGCTCTCCGTGTAAGAGTTTATTTTATTGCAATTCTCGTCATGTCAAAACGGCACGAGATTGCGATAAACGGCCCTGCACAACTACAAATTGAGCGCGAGTTCATAGCTGAAAGAAGCGGCGGCCGGCAAATGATGACATTCATAGTTGTACGTGCAATCAAATTGATCGAGTTTGTGTGAAAAAATGCAAAAGGCGGCCTACTACACCCGGTATTCCCAGCCGGTCACCCATGCAAGTACTAACCGTTTTTGTGATGTTTATTCAAGTATGTACATAAAATTTCAAAAATTTCATAAAGAAAATCTTTCCCCATCATCGGGTCATCTCGTCTCAGCCGTTGCCGAAGTATGGTATGTATACGCGGTCGTAGTAGACGTCGTCGTAAGTTGGCGCTCGTAGTCGCTCGGCTCATCTCATGTCATCGTAGCAGTCGATTCGTGGTCTTAGAAGGAGCCGCCAGTGCTTGGCGCTCGTTTGCGTGTGATTTTCATATAAATTTGGTGGAGTGGTGGCGGGTGGGGTAGGAATAGGGTAGGGGTGGGGTGGGTAGGAATAGGGCATGGGGGGTGGGAGATCGGGTAGATTGGGGGGGGGGACGTGTAGGTGTTGGTTTAGGGAAGGGGCAGAGTGGGATGGGAGGTTTGGTGGTTTGGATAGGTTGTAGGTGGATTGGTTGCGTTTTGTGGGTCGATAAATGCAATATGATTTATCGCGCGAGCGTTTAAATGGCTCGCTTAAATTATTCGGTATATTTTACTTCTTATATCGGAGATGCGTTGGTCAATATTTTGGGCATATTCATTTTGTATGTCAAGGGCGTTTTTCCATTCCCACACAAGGGTTTTCACGTTCATAAAAGCTTTTATTATAGTCGGAGCTTGCGGTCCGTCGTAGACGTTGCGTATGATCTCGTCGGGTGTAGCGTCAATAGTCGTTTGCAGGTCGTTCTCGAGATCCTGTATTACAAGAGAGAACAGTTTTTTGTAAGTTGCACATTCGGCGAAGGTGTGGCGCAGAGTATCTTCGGCGTGTTGGCAGAATTTGCATTTGTTTTTCAAGTAGGCGTCTTTTCTTCGTACCCAGCCTGCGTTGGTTTTTCTGGAGCCTGTAAAGTAGCTCTCAGTGTTAATGCGATACGAAATCTCACGTTTCTTGTTGTCAATGTGATCTTTGATATTGGGCTGGTATAGCCATATCTCCTTCCAGTCCGCCATGCGGCTTCTTCCTTGTTGCGTCTTTGTTTTAACAAGGATCTGGTACATTTCTTTCTGGCTTAGTTCTTGTATATCCTGTGATTGTCTTTTAATTACGTCGAATATTTCCTTTTCCTTCTTCCATTCCTCCGTCAGTGTATTTCTGTGAGGGTAGAGGTTGTTGTATAAATTGCAATTTATATCTCTCACCTTCGTTGTCAGATTGTATATAGCTGCTGCATGCCAGATATCAATCGGGTTCTCGAGTCGACTAAGTTGTTGTAGTCTTTTTGCTCTCTTTGCTTGTGTTGCAGATTCGATATCTGGCATATCAATCCCTCCTTCTGGCTTAGGTCTGATCAGTTGCATTCTGCTTTTCTGCTCGAGTTTCTCAGGACTCCACAGTAGGCCGAAGACGAGGCGTTCGAGTTGCTTGAGCTTGTCGTCTGGAATTTGCTTGTTGGCATATGTATAAGTTATTTTGCTAATTATGTATGCCTTAATCGCCGTTATTTTACCAATCCAAGAAAGCCGTTTTGATTTAATATGCCTTACGCTTTTCTCGACTCCTTGCCAGAGTCTGTCGAAGTTCATTTGCAGCTCGCTTCCTCCGTGGTATAAGCCCAGTATCTTAATTACTGGCTTTAGCATATGTGCGTGCGCAGTTTTTTGCAGACTGATACGCGATTTTTCGTTCAGCGGTAGGATTTCCGTCTTGTCTGTGTTGATATCTTGACCTGTCACTCTATGCAAGCTTTGATATTCGTTAAGGACTGTGGTAATAGAGTCAGTTGTTCTTAGATACAGTGTGACGTCATCAGCAAATTGGTCTAATTTATGCTCTATCCCGCCGATTTGGATACCTTTGATGTTGTCGTTAGTGCATAGCTTGTGGGCTAGAGGGTCTGCGCTAATCGCGTATAGTGTCATACTCAAAGGACATCCTTGTCTAATACCCCTCGTACAATTTACATTGGCTGTTTGGAGGCCGTTAACCTCGATGGTCGCAATAGGATTATCATATATGGCTTTGATCACTTTAAGAGTTTCTTCCGTGACGGGCAGTTTATCAAGCACTTTCAGGAGCATTTGGTGGTCCACCTTATCAAAGGCTTTCCTTGCGTCTATAGTCATTATATAACCTTCTAAAGGTTTTTCTTGATGATAATTAACAATTGCACTCACATTGTTGTGTATCACGTCCATTTGTCTTCCAGGAATTCCCGCTTTCTGTGTCATGTTGATGTTGCTCGAAATTTCCTCAACCAGTCTGTTGTTGAGAATTTTCGCCATTATTTTGTAGTCCGTGTTTAACAGCGAAATGGGTCGCCAGTTCGCTAAATCCTTTTTGTCCTTTCCTTTGTGAATCAAAATAATTTTAGCACGTTTCCAGCTATGCGGTATGTTTCCGTATATTAGCGCGTTGTTTATGATTTCTGTTAATCTCGAACCAATGCTTTGCCACATTGCAAGGTAGAATTCCACTGTCAGGCCGTCGAAACCCGGTGACCTTTCCCTGTTCATTGCTTTCAGTATTTGTAATATTTCGCTAGATTGTATTACCGATGTTCGTTCATTGTCTTTCCCGTGCATGCAGTCGTTCTGGTACGATGATAGATATTCGGCTTGATCGTACGAATTAATGCCGTCGTGTCGGGTCCACAATTCTGTGTAGAATTGTTCAATCTGGTTAGCAATAATATTACGGTCAGTCGTTACCGTTCCATCTCTGAGCTGAAGTTCTTTAAGCTCAGTCTTACGCCGTCTGGTCTTCAATTCTTGCCAAAATTGTCTCGTCGTGTTAGGTTCACCTTCGCAACGGTCAATTTTGGTTAACATGCGCAATTTTCCCTTTACCCTCTGATACGTTATCTGAGGATCACAAGTTTTATATTTGTCTATCTCATATCTCTTGCTTACGTTGGCAATTCTATCTTTTAGTCTGTCCCACCATTGTTGAATGCCATGGCAGTGTTGGATATTATTCTCTTCAAAGCTGATGAGATTAGATATTATATCTCGGTACACGTCATCTCGCAAAAGGTCATTATTACACTTCCAATTTTTTCTTCCCCACAGAGTGCTTGGCTCAATTGCGAGTGTTATTGTCGGACTTATGTGGTCAGCCACAAGGTTATTTTCATGCCCTGCATTCTGGACATGGCTCATGAGTTCACAAGATGCGTAGAAACGATCTAGTCTCCTCGCGGTTTTTCCAGTGACGTAAGTGAATACTTCGGCAAGAGGATGTTTACTCCTAAACACGTCAATCAGTTCCGCGTCATTAGTTAGCTTTTCAAAGTGTCTCTCGGCGCTTCTGACATGGAGGCTCTGTTTAATTCGAGTGTCTTTTTTGTCAATAATTAGGTTGAAATCACCACCCATTATAACCGGGACTTCAATTTCATGGATTTCTGATTCTAGTTTGATTAGGAAATCGTCACGTAACTTTCTCGCATCTGCGGATTGTCCAGACGGGGCATAAATATTTATTATAGCTATTGGGCATTTGTCAATTTGAATGCAGAGGCATTGGGCACGGTTTTCAATCATGCTATAGTGGCGCAAAATTTTACCTTCGTGATGTTCTTTAATCATTATCGCAGTGCCAGAGTATTGTCTCACTTCGTTCTTTGTGTTGAAGTAGATAATAAATCCGATTTCCGCTGCCCAGTTACGTATATCCACATTATCGATCTTATGCGTTTCCTGAATCAATAGTATATCCAAATTCGATGTCTGTATATATTGTTCCAAATCCTGTAGTCTGTTTGATAATCCATTTACGTTAATCGATGCTATTTTCAATAGGTTCGCCATTGATTCTGTTTTGGGGGTCCTGCTGGATTATGGCTGTCTTTCTTTTAGTGTTGTCTTTTTTAATGCAATTTATATTCGGTTTTATTATCCTCACTTGGTTGCTTGTGTTGTTCCTGGTCGTTACTCTGTTTCCGTTTTGTTGTTTCGACGCTTTATCACAGCTGGCGCTCGATTTTGGTCCTTTGTTGGCATTAGACGACTTTTTACTGAGTAGCTTTTGGGCCGTCTGTGTTTCATTTGATTTGCCTGATTCGCGTTTTTTCTCGCTGACCTGAGGCTGTACGGAGTGTTCCTCTGTTGTGTCTTCATTCTCGTATGCAGCGTCCGGTGATGTGTAAGATTTCGTCATCACTGGGCTATTCGGCGCTGTTTGATTTTTGTTCGTGTCCTCATTCTGACTCATATTCAGGTCAGCTGGTTTCTCTGTTGTTATTCTCGTCGATCCGTTCGTTTCGTCGGTTATTCTCTCACCAGCATTGGGTTCGCTTGAGTTTTTTCTTACAGGTTTATCTACGATTTGATCATTGACTCCCTCAGCCTTTTCGATTCCAGCCTCGTGTTCGTTTTGTCTTTTGCCACGTTTTGCTTTACAAGTTTCTGCGCCATGGCCTATCCTGCCGCACTTGGTGCATTCCAATTTTTCGGCTGGGCAATCTCTGATCATGTGACCCGTTCCGTTGCAGTTGTAGCAACGCTTTTGATATGCATCTGCAGCAGTCTTGATCCAACATCTCACACCATCAATTATCATACTATCTGGCATATCTTCTTCACTGAAATCTTCCATCCAGATGTTAGTGAAGCCATTGTACCAGTTAGTATTCTTGTAAAGTACTCTTGTCTGATTGACAACCTTTCCGAATCCATATTTGTTCAGTTGTTCAACTGCTGTGTCTCTTTTTGTTTCACATGCTATGCCTTTGACAATAAGATGTGTTGCTGGACGCTTTGGGAGCTCTATGGTTATCTCTTTAAACCTTGCTTGCGTAGGGTTTTGGCTTAGCTGCTGTAGCAATTCATCTTTTAGCTTCTTTCCACTTTTGTCTTCTTTCATTGTGATAACGAATGTTCCGGCTTTCAGTTTGTATATTCCTTCAATGTGTTCATGGTACTTTGCAGTGATGGTGTTGCTTTCCAGCTCTTTTGCTACAATATGAAGGTCAAGGTTGTCTTCTCCCCTTACGAAGTAAGACCTATTTCTCGTATTCTTGTAGATCGGTATTTCTTTCTTGGTTTTCTTGTATGTTGTTGTATTCTTTGATTTCGACGTTACTGTTGCAAATGATGGCTGTGTATCATTTCCTTCTGCTTCACTAGCGTTGCAGGTCGTCATGGCCGTCGCCATTATCAATCTTTTACCTTTCTCAGGTGTTATGACTTATATCCAGTATATTTCGTTTATCCAATATATTCGGTATATCCAATATTTCGTGTATTCCAGTAATACCTCGCCTCTAAGCTAGCAATCTTCCGCAGATCGGGTGTATTCAACGTGGTATGGTCGTAGGCGACAGTGGATACAATCTGTGCCGTTTTATGTGACATTCTATCGGGCGAAAAGTCGCCACGCTGTCAACGAGACGCCTGAAAAGCAGATTGTCTGATTGCTCGGAGGCACTTTCGGACGAACTGGTCGAAAAACACACATATAAATTAAGCTCTCCGTGTAAGAGTTTATTTTATTGCAATTCTCGTCATGTCAAAACGGCACGAGATTGCGATAAACGGCCCTGCACAACTACAAATTGAGCGCGAGTTCATAGCTGAAAGAAGCGGCGGCCGGCAAATGATGACATTCATAGTTGTACGTGCAATCAAATTGATCGAGTTTGTGTGAAAAACTGCAAAAGGCGGCCTACTACACCCGGTATTCCCAGCCGGTCACCCATGCAAGTACTAACCGGGCCCAACGTTGCTTGACTTCCGAGATCAGACGAGATCGGGTGTATTCAACGTGGTATGGTCGTAGGCGACAGTGGATACAATCTGTGCCGTTTTATGTGACATTCTATCGGGCGAAAAGTCGCCACGCTGTCAACGAGACGCCTGAAAAGCAGATTGTCTGATTGCTGTGAAGCACTTTCGGACGAACTGGTCGAAAAACACACATATAAATTAAGCTCTCCGTGTCAGAGTTTATTTTATTGCAATTCTCGTCATGTCAAAACGGCACGAGATTGCGATAAACGGCCCTGCACAACTACAAATTGAGCGCGAGTTCATAGCTGAAAGAAGCGGCGGCCGGCAAATGATGACATTCATAGTTGTACGTGCAATCAAATTGATCGAGTTTGTGTGAAAAAATGCAAAAGGCGGCCTACTACACCCGGTATTCCCAGCCGGTCACCCATGCAAGTACTAACCGGGCCCAACGTTGCTTGACTTCCGAGATCAGACGAGATCGGGTGTATTCAACGTGGTATGGTCGTAGGCGACAGTGGATACAATCTGTGCCGTTTTATGTGACATTCTATCGGGCGAAAAGTCGCCACGCTGTCAACGAGACGCCTGAAAAGCAGATTGTCTGATTGCTCGGAGGCACTTTCGGACGAACTGGTCGAAAAACACACATATAAATTAAGCTCTCCGTGTAAGAGTTTATTTTATTGCAATTCTCGTCATGTCAAAACGGCACGAGATTGCGATAAACGGCCCTGCACAACTACAAATTGAGCGCGAGTTCATAGCTGAAAGAAGCGGCGGCCGGCAAATGATGACATTCATAGTTGTACGTGCAATCAAATTGATCGAGTTTGTGTGAAAAATTGCAAAAGGCGGCCTACTACACCCGGTATTCCCAGCCGGTCACCCATGCAAGTACTAACCGGGCCCAACGTTGCTTGACTTCCGAGATCAGACGAGATCGGGTGTATTCAACGTGGTGTGGTCGTAGGCGACAGTGGATACAATCTGTGCCGTTTTATGTGACATTCTATCGGGCGAAAAGTCGCCACGCTGTCAACGAGACGCCTGAAAAGCAGATTGTCTGATTGCTCGGAGGCACTTTCGGACGAACTGGTCGAAAAACACACATATAAATTAAGCTCTCCGTGTAAGAGTTTATTTTATTGCAATTCTCGTCATGTCAAAACGGCACGAGATTGCGATAAACGGCCCTGCACAACTACAAATTGAGCGCGAGTTCATAGCTGAAAGAAGCGGCGGCCGGCAAATGATGACATTCATAGTTGTACGTGCAATCAAATCGATCGAGTTTGTGTGAAAAAATGCAAAAGGCGGCCTACTACACCCGGTATTCCCAGCCGGTCACCCATGCAAGTACTAACCGGGCCCAACGTTGCTTGACTTCCGAGATCAGACGAGATCGGGTGTATTCAACGTGGTATGGTCGTAGGCGACAGTGGATACAATCTGTGCCGTTTTATGTGACATTCTATCGGGCGAAAAGTCGCCACGCTGTCAACGAGACGCCTGAAAAGCAGATTGTCTGATTGCTCGGAGGCACTTTCGGACGAACTGGTCGAAAAACACACATATAAATTAAGCTCTCCGTGTAAGAGTTTATTTTATTGCAATTCTCGTCATGTCAAAACGGCACGAGATTGCGATAAACGGCCCTGCACAACTACAAATTGAGCGCGAGTTCATAGCTGAAAGAAGCGGCGGCCGGCAAATGATGACATTCATAGTTGTACGTGCAATCAAATTGATCGAGTTTGTGTGAAAAATTGCAAAAGGCGGCCTACTACACCCGGTATTCCCAGCCGGTCACCCATGCAAGTACTAACCGGGCCCAACGTTGCTTGACTTCCGAGATCAGACGAGATCGGGTGTATTCAACGTGGTGTGGTCGTAGGCGACAGTGGATACAATCTGTGCCGTTTTATGTGACATTCTATCGGGCGAAAAGTCGCCACGCTGTCAACGAGACGCCTGAAAAGCAGATTGTCTGATTGCTCGAAGGCACTTTCGGACGAACTGGTCGAAAAACACACATATAAATTAAGCTCTCCGTGTAAGAGTTTATTTTATTGCAATTCTCGTCATGTCAAAACGGCACGAGATTGCGATAAACGGCCCTGCACAACTACAAATTGAGCGCGAGTTCATAGCTGAAAGAAGCGGCGGCCGGCAAATGATGACATTCATAGTTGTACGTGCAATCAAATTGATCGAGTTTGTGTGAAAAATTGCAAAAGGCGGCCTACTACACCCGGTATTCCCAGCCGGTCACCCATGCAAGTACTAACCGGGCCCAACGTTGCTTGACTTCCGAGATCAGACGAGATCGGGTGTATTCAACGTGGTGTGGTCGTAGGCGACAGTGGATACAATCTGTGCCGTTTTATGTGACATTCTATCGGGCGAAAAGTCGCCACGCTGTCAACGAGACGCCTGAAAAGCAGATTGTCTGATTGCTCGGAGGCACTTTCGGACGAACTGGTCGAAAAACACACATATAAATTAAGCTCTCCGTGTAAGAGTTTATTTTATTGCAATTCTCGTCATGTCAAAACGGCACGAGATTGCGATAAACGGCCCTGCACAACTACAAATTGAGCGCGAGTTCATAGCTGAAAGAAGCGGCGGCCGGCAAATGATGACATTCATAGTTGTACGTGCAATCAAATCGATCGAGTTTGTGTGAAAAAATGCAAAAGGCGGCCTACTACACCCGGTATTCCCAGCCGGTCACCCATGCAAGTACTAACCGGGCCCAACGTTGCTTGACTTCCGAGATCAGACGAGATCGGGTGTATTCAACGTGGTATGGTCGTAGGCGACAGTGGATACAATCTGTGCCGTTTTATGTGACATTCTATCGGGCGAAAAGTCGCCACGCTGTCAACGAGACGCCTGAAAAGCAGATTGTCTGATTGCTCGGAGGCACTTTCGGACGAACTGGTCGAAAAACACACATATAAATTAAGCTCTCCGTGTAAGAGTTTATTTTATTGCAATTCTCGTCATGTCAAAACGGCACGAGATTGCGATAAACGGCCCTGCACAACTACAAATTGAGCGCGAGTTCATAGCTGAAAGAAGCGGCGGCCGGCAAATGATGACATTCATAGTTGTACGTGCAATCAAATTGATCGAGTTTGTGTGAAAAATTGCAAAAGGCGGCCTACTACACCCGGTATTCCCAGCCGGTCACCCATGCAAGTACTAACCGGGCCCAACGTTGCTTGACTTCCGAGATCAGACGAGATCGGGTGTATTCAACGTGGTGTGGTCGTAGGCGACAGTGGATACAATCTGTGCCGTTTTATGTGACATTCTATCGGGCGAAAAGTCGCCACGCTGTCAACGAGACGCCTGAAAAGCAGATTGTCTGATTGCTCGGAGGCACTTTCGGACGAACTGGTCGAAAAACACACATATAAATTAAGCTCTCCGTGTAAGAGTTTATTTTATTGCAATTCTCGTCATGTCAAAACGGCACGAGATTGCGATAAACGGCCCTGCACAACTACAAATTGAGCGCGAGTTCATAGCTGAAAGAAGCGGCGGCCGGCAAATGATGACATTCATAGTTGTACGTGCAATCAAATTGATCGAGTTTGTGTGAAAAACTGCAAAAGGCGGCCTACTACACCCGGTATTCCCAGCCGGTCACCCATGCAAGTACTAACCGGGCCCAACGTTGCTTGACTTCCGAGATCAGACGAGATCGGGTGTATTCAACGTGGTATGGTCGTAGGCGACAGTGGATACAATCTGTGCCGTTTTATGTGACATTCTATCGGGCGAAAAGTCGCCACGCTGTCAACGAGACGCCTGAAAAGCAGATTGTCTGATTGCTGTGAAGCACTTTCGGACGAACTGGTCGAAAAACACACATATAAATTAAGCTCTCCGTGTCAGAGTTTATTTTATTGCAATTCTCGTCATGTCAAAACGGCACGAGATTGCGATAAACGGCCCTGCACAACTACAAATTGAGCGCGAGTTCATAGCTGAAAGAAGCGGCGGCCGGCAAATGATGACATTCATAGTTGTACGTGCAATCAAATTGATCGAGTTTGTGTGAAAAATTGCAAAAGGCGGCCTACTACACCCGGTATTCCCAGCCGGTCACCCATGCAAGTACTAACCGGGCCCAACGTTGCTTGACTTCCGAGATCAGACGAGATCGGGTGTATTCAACGTGGTGTGGTCGTAGGCGACAGTGGATACAATCTGTGCCGTTTTATGTGACATTCTATCGGGCGAAAAGTCGCCACGCTGTCAACGAGACGCCTGAAAAGCAGATTGTCTGATTGCTCGGAGGCACTTTCGGACGAACTGGTCGAAAAACACACATATAAATTAAGCTCTCCGTGTAAGAGTTTATTTTATTGCAATTCTCGTCATGTCAAAACGGCACGAGATTGCGATAAACGGCCCTGCACAACTACAAATTGAGCGCGAGTTCATAGCTGAAAGAAGCGGCGGCCGGCAAATGATGACATTCATAGTTGTACGTGCAATCAAATTGATCGAGTTTGTGTGAAAAACTGCAAAAGGCGGCCTACTACACCCGGTATTCCCAGCCGGTCACCCATGCAAGTACTAACCGGGCCCAACGTTGCTTGACTTCCGAGATCAGACGAGATCGGGTGTATTCAACGTGGTATGGTCGTAGGCGACAGTGGATACAATCTGTGCCGTTTTATGTGACATTCTATCGGGCGAAAAGTCGCCACGCTGTCAACGAGACGCCTGAAAAGCAGATTGTCTGATTGCTGTGAAGCACTTTCGGACGAACTGGTCGAAAAACACACATATAAATTAAGCTCTCCGTGTCAGAGTTTATTTTATTGCAATTCTCGTCATGTCAAAACGGCACGAGATTGCGATAAACGGCCCTGCACAACTACAAATTGAGCGCGAGTTCATAGCTGAAAGAAGCGGCGGCCGGCAAATGATGACATTCATAGTTGTACGTGCAATCAAATTGATCGAGTTTGTGTGAAAAACTGCAAAAGGCGGCCTACTACACCCGGTATTCCCAGCCGGTCACCCATGCAAGTACTAACCGGGCCCAACGTTGCTTGACTTCCGAGATCAGACGAGATCGGGTGTATTCAACGTGGTATGGTCGTAGGCGACAGTGGATACAATCTGTGCCGTTTTATGTGACATTCTATCGGGCGAAAAGTCGCCACGCTGTCAACGAGACGCCTGAAAAGCAGATTGTCTGATTGCTGTGAAGCACTTTCGGACGAACTGGTCGAAAAACACACATATAAATTAAGCTCTCCGTGTCAGAGTTTATTTTATTGCAATTCTCGTCATGTCAAAACGGCACGAGATTGCGATAAACGGCCCTGCACAACTACAAATTGAGCGCGAGTTCATAGCTGAAAGAAGCGGCGGCCGGCAAATGATGACATTCATAGTTGTACGTGCAATCAAATTGATCGAGTTTGTGTGAAAAAATGCAAAAGGCGGCCTACTACACCCGGTATTCCCAGCCGGTCACCCATGCAAGTACTAACCGGGCCCAACGTTGCTTGACTTCCGAGATCAGACGAGATCGGGTGTATTCAACGTGGTATGGTCGTAGGCGACAGTGGATACAATCTGTGCCGTTTTATGTGACATTCTATCGGGCGAAAAGTCGCCACGCTGTCAACGAGACGCCTGAAAAGCAGATTGTCTGATTGCTCGGAGGCACTTTCGGACGAACTGGTCGAAAAACACACATATAAATTAAGCTCTCCGTGTAAGAGTTTATTTTATTGCAATTCTCGTCATGTCAAAACGGCACGAGATTGCGATAAACGGCCCTGCACAACTACAAATTGAGCGCGAGTTCATAGCTGAAAGAAGCGGCGGCCGGCAAATGATGACATTCATAGTTGTACGTGCAATCAAATTGATCGAGTTTGTGTGAAAAACTGCAAAAGGCGGCCTACTACACCCGGTATTCCCAGCCGGTCACCCATGCAAGTACTAACCGGGCCCAACGTTGCTTGACTTCCGAGATCAGACGAGATCGGGTGTATTCAACGTGGTATGGTCGTAGGCGACAGTGGATACAATCTGTGCCGTTTTATGTGACATTCTATCGGGCGAAAAGTCGCCACGCTGTCAACGAGACGCCTGAAAAGCAGATTGTCTGATTGCTGTGAAGCACTTTCGGACGAACTGGTCGAAAAACACACATATAAATTAAGCTCTCCGTGTCAGAGTTTATTTTATTGCAATTCTCGTCATGTCAAAACGGCACGAGATTGCGATAAACGGCCCTGCACAACTACAAATTGAGCGCGAGTTCATAGCTGAAAGAAGCGGCGGCCGGCAAATGATGACATTCATAGTTGTACGTGCAATCAAATTGATCGAGTTTGTGTGAAAAAATGCAAAAGGCGGCCTACTACACCCGGTATTCCCAGCCGGTCACCCATGCAAGTACTAACCGGGCCCAACGTTGCTTGACTTCCGAGATCAGACGAGATCGGGTGTATTCAACGTGGTATGGTCGTAGGCGACAGTGGATACAATCTGTGCCGTTTTATGTGACATTCTATCGGGCGAAAAGTCGCCACGCTGTCAACGAGACGCCTGAAAAGCAGATTGTCTGATTGCTCGGAGGCACTTTCGGACGAACTGGTCGAAAAACACACATATAAATTAAGCTCTCCGTGTAAGAGTTTATTTTATTGCAATTCTCGTCATGTCAAAACGGCACGAGATTGCGATAAACGGCCCTGCACAACTACAAATTGAGCGCGAGTTCATAGCTGAAAGAAGCGGCGGCCGGCAAATGATGACATTCATAGTTGTACGTGCAATCAAATTGATCGAGTTTGTGTGAAAAATTGCAAAAGGCGGCCTACTACACCCGGTATTCCCAGCCGGTCACCCATGCAAGTACTAACCGGGCCCAACGTTGCTTGACTTCCGAGATCAGACGAGATCGGGTGTATTCAACGTGGTATGGTCGTAGGCGACAGTGGATACAATCTGTGCCGTTTTATGTGACATTCTATCGGGCGAAAAGTCGCCACGCTGTCAACGAGACGCCTGAAAAGCAGATTGTCTGATTGCTGTGAAGCACTTTCGGACGAACTGGTCGAAAAACACACATATAAATTAAGCTCTCCGTGTCAGAGTTTATTTTATTGCAATTCTCGTCATGTCAAAACGGCACGAGATTGCGATAAACGGCCCTGCACAACTACAAATTGAGCGCGAGTTCATAGCTGAAAGAAGCGGCGGCCGGCAAATGATGACATTCATAGTTGTACGTGCAATCAAATTGATCGAGTTTGTGTGAAAAACTGCAAAAGGCGGCCTACTACACCCGGTATTCCCAGCCGGTCACCCATGCAAGTACTAACCGGGCCCAACGTTGCTTGACTTCCGAGATCAGACGAGATCGGGTGTATTCAACGTGGTATGGTCGTAGGCGACAGTGGATACAATCTGTGCCGTTTTATGTGACATTCTATCGGGCGAAAAGTCGCCACGCTGTCAACGAGACGCCTGAAAAGCAGATTGTCTGATTGCTGTGAAGCACTTTCGGACGAACTGGTCGAAAAACACACATATAAATTAAGCTCTCCGTGTCAGAGTTTATTTTATTGCAATTCTCGTCATGTCAAAACGGCACGAGATTGCGATAAACGGCCCTGCACAACTACAAATTGAGCGCGAGTTCATAGCTGAAAGAAGCGGCGGCCGGCAAATGATGACATTCATAGTTGTACGTGCAATCAAATTGATCGAGTTTGTGTGAAAAAATGCAAAAGGCGGCCTACTACACCCGGTATTCCCAGCCGGTCACCCATGCAAGTACTAACCGGGCCCAACGTTGCTTGACTTCCGAGATCAGACGAGATCGGGTGTATTCAACGTGGTATGGTCGTAGGCGACAGTGGATACAATCTGTGCCGTTTTATGTGACATTCTATCGGGCGAAAAGTCGCCACGCTGTCAACGAGACGCCTGAAAAGCAGATTGTCTGATTGCTCGGAGGCACTTTCGGACGAACTGGTCGAAAAACACACATATAAATTAAGCTCTCCGTGTAAGAGTTTATTTTATTGCAATTCTCGTCATGTCAAAACGGCACGAGATTGCGATAAACGGCCCTGCACAACTACAAATTGAGCGCGAGTTCATAGCTGAAAGAAGCGGCGGCCGGCAAATGATGACATTCATAGTTGTACGTGCAATCAAATTGATCGAGTTTGTGTGAAAAACTGCAAAAGGCGGCCTACTACACCCGGTATTCCCAGCCGGTCACCCATGCAAGTACTAACCGGGCCCAACGTTGCTTGACTTCCGAGATCAGACGAGATCGGGTGTATTCAACGTGGTATGGTCGTAGGCGACAGTGGATACAATCTGTGCCGTTTTATGTGACATTCTATCGGGCGAAAAGTCGCCACGCTGTCAACGAGACGCCTGAAAAGCAGATTGTTTGATTGCTGTGAAGCACTTTCGGACGAACTGGTCGAAAAACACACATATAAATTAAGCTCTCCGTGTCAGAGTTTATTTTATTGCAATTCTCGTCATGTCAAAACGGCACGAGATTGCGATAAACGGCCCTGCACAACTACAAATTGAGCGCGAGTTCATAGCTGAAAGAAGCGGCGGCCGGCAAATGATGACATTCATAGTTGTACGTGCAATCAAATTGATCGAGTTTGTGTGAAAAAATGCAAAAGGCGGCCTACTACACCCGGTATTCCCAGCCGGTCACCCATGCAAGTACTAACCGGGCCCAACGTTGCTTGACTTCCGAGATCAGACGAGATCGGGTGTATTCAACGTGGTATGGTCGTAGGCGACAGTGGATACAATCTGTGCCGTTTTATGTGACATTCTATCGGGCGAAAAGTCGCCACGCTGTCAACGAGACGCCTGAAAAGCAGATTGTCTGATTGCTCGGAGGCACTTTCGGACGAACTGGTCGAAAAACACACATATAAATTAAGCTCTCCGTGTAAGAGTTTATTTTATTGCAATTCTCGTCATGTCAAAACGGCACGAGATTGCGATAAACGGCCCTGCACAACTACAAATTGAGCGCGAGTTCATAGCTGAAAGAAGCGGCGGCCGGCAAATGATGACATTCATAGTTGTACGTGCAATCAAATTGATCGAGTTTGTGTGAAAAATTGCAAAAGGCGGCCTACTACACCCGGTATTCCCAGCCGGTCACCCATGCAAGTACTAACCGGGCCCAACGTTGCTTGACTTCCGAGATCAGACGAGATCGGGTGTATTCAACGTGGTATGGTCGTAGGCGACAGTGGATACAATCTGTGCCGTTTTATGTGACATTCTATCGGGCGAAAAGTCGCCACGCTGTCAACGAGACGCCTGAAAAGCAGATTGTCTGATTGCTGTGAAGCACTTTCGGACGAACTGGTCGAAAAACACACATATAAATTAAGCTCTCCGTGTCAGAGTTTATTTTATTGCAATTCTCGTCATGTCAAAACGGCACGAGATTGCGATAAACGGCCCTGCACAACTACAAATTGAGCGCGAGTTCATAGCTGAAAGAAGCGGCGGCCGGCAAATGATGATATTCATAGTTGTACGTGCAATCAAATTGATCGAGTTTGTGTGAAAAATTGCAAAAGGCGGCCTACTACACCCGGTATTCCCAGCCGGTCACCCATGCAAGTACTAACCGGGCCCAACGTTGCTTGACTTCCGAGATCAGACGAGATCGGGTGTATTCAACGTGGTATGGTCGTAGGCGACAGTGGATACAATCTGTGCCGTTTTATGTGACATTCTATCGGGCGAAAAGTCGCCACGCTGTCAATGAGACGCCTGAAAAGCAGATTGTCTGATTGCTCGGAGGCACTTTCGGACGAACTGGTCGAAAAACACACATATAAATTAAGCTCTCCGTGTAAGAGTTTATTTTATTGCAATTCTCGTCATGTCAAAACGGCACGAGATTGCGATAAACGGCCCTGCACAACTACAAATTGAGCGCGAGTTCATAGCTGAAAGAAGCGGCGGCCGGCAAATGATGACATTCATAGTTGTACGTGCAATCAAATTGATCGAGTTTGTGTGAAAAAATGCAAAAGGCGGCCTACTACACCCGGTATTCCCAGCCGGTCACCCATGCAAGTACTAACCGGGCCCAACGTTGCTTGACTTCCGAGATCAGACGAGATCGGGTGTATTCAACGTGGTATGGTCGTAGGCGACAGTGGATACAATCTGTGCCGTTTTATGTGACATTCTATCGGGCGAAAAGTCGCCACGCTGTCAACGAGACGACTGAAAAGCAGATTGTCTGATTGCTCGGAGGCACTTTCGGACGAACTGGTCGAAAAACACACATATAAATTAAGCTCTCCGTGTAAGAGTTTATTTTATTGCAATTCTCGTCATGTCAAAACGGCACGAGATTGCGATAAACGGCCCTGCACAACTACAAATTGAGCGCGAGTTCATAGCTGAAAGAAGCGGCGGCCGGCAAATGATGACATTCATAGTTGTACGTGCAATCAAATTGATCGAGTTTGTGTGAAAAATGGCAAAAGGCGGCCTACTACACCCGGTATTCCCAGCCGGTCACCCATGCAAGTACTAACCGGGCCCAACGTTGCTTGACTTCCGAGATCAGGCGAGATCGGGTGTATTCAACGTGGTATGGTCGTAGGCGACAGTGGATACAATCTGTGCTGTTTTATGTGACATTCTATCGGGCGAAAAGTCGCCACGCTGTCAACGAGACGCCTGAAAAGCAGATTGTCTGATTGCTGTGAAGCACTTTCGGACGAACTGGTCGAAAAACACACATATAAATTAAGCTCTCCGTGTCAGAGTTTATTTTATTGCAATTCTCGTCATGTCAAAACGGCACGAGATTGCGATAAACGGCCCTGCACAACTACAAATTGAGCGCGAGTTCATAGCTGAAAGAAGCGGCGGCCGGCAAATGATGACATTCATAGTTGTACGTGCAATCAAATTGATCGAGTTTGTGTGAAAAATTGCAAAAGGCGGCCTACTACACCCGGTATTCCCAGCCGGTCACCCATGCAAGTACTAACCGGGCCCAACGTTGCTTGACTTCCGAGATCAGACGAGATCGGGTGTATTCAACGTGGTATGGTCGTAGGCGACAGTGGATACAATCTGTGCCGTTTTATGTGACATTCTATCGGGCGAAAAGTCGCCACGCTGTCAACGAGACGCCTGAAAAGCAGATTGTCTGATTGCTGTGAAGCACTTTCGGACGAACTGGTCGAAAAACACACATATAAATTAAGCTCTACGTGTCAGAGTTTATTTTATTGCAATTCTCGTCATGTCAAAACGGCACGAGATTGCGATAAACGGCCCTGCACAACTACAAATTGAGCGCGAGTTCATAGCTGAAAGAAGCGGCGGCCGGCAAATGATGACATTCATAGTTGTACGTGCAATCAAATTGATCGAGTTTGTGTGAAAAATTGCAAAAGGCGGCCTACTTCACCCGGTATTCCCAGCCGGTCACCCATGCAAGTACTAACCGGGCCCAACGTTGCTTGACTTCCGAGATCAGACGAGATCGGGTGTATTCAACGTGGTATGGTCGTAGGCGACAGTGGATACAATCTGTGCCGTTTTATGTGACATTCTATCGGGCGAAAAGTCGCCACGCTGTCAACGAGACGCCTGAAAAGCAGATTGTCTGATTGCTGTGAAGCACTTTCGGACGAACTGGTCGAAAACACACATATAAATTAAGCTCTCCGTGTCAGAGTTTATTTTATTGCAATTCTCGTCATGTCAAAACGGCACGAGATTGCGATAAACGGCCCTGCACAACTACAAATTGAGCGCGAGTTCATAGCTGAAAGAAGCGGCGGCCGGCAAATGATGATATTCATAGTTGTACGTGCAATCAAATTGATCGAGTTTGTGTGAAAAATTGCAAAAGGCGGCCTACTACACCCGGTATTCCCAGCCGGTCACCCATGCAAGTACTAACCGGGCCCAACGTTGCTTGACTTCCGAGATCAGACGAGATCGGGTGTATTCAACGTGGTATGGTCGTAGGCGACAGTGGATACAATCTGTGCCGTTTTATGTGACATTCTATCGGGCGAAAAGTCGCCACGCTGTCAACGAGACGCCTGAAAAGCAGATTGTCTGATTGCTCGGAGGCACTTTCGGACGAACTGGTCGAAAAACACACATATAAATTAAGCTCTCCGTGTAAGAGTTTATTTTATTGCAATTCTCGTCATGTCAAAACGGCACGAGATTGCGATAAACGGCCCTGCACAACTACAAATTGAGCGCGAGTTCATAGCTGAAAGAAGCGGCGGCCGGCAAATGATGACATTCATAGTTGTACGTGCAATCAAATTGATCGAGTTTGTGTGAAAAATTGCAAAAGGCGGCCTACTACACCCGGTATTCCCAGCCGGTCACCCATGCAAGTACTAACCGGGCCCAACGTTGCTTGACTTCCGAGATCAGACGAGATCGGGTGTATTCAACGTGGTGTGGTCGTAGGCGACAGTGGATACAATCTGTGCCGTTTTATGTGACATTCTATCGGGCGAAAAGTCGCCACGCTGTCAACGAGACGCCTGAAAAGCAGATTGTCTGATTGCTCGGAGGCACTTTCGGACGAACTGGTCGAAAAACACACATATAAATTAAGCTCTCCGTGTAAGAGTTTATTTTATTGCAATTCTCGTCATGTCAAAACGGCACGAGATTGCGATAAACGGCCCTGCACAACTACAAATTGAGCGCGAGTTCATAGCTGAAAGAAGCGGCGGCCGGCAAATGATGACATTCATAGTTGTACGTGCAATCAAATTGATCGAGTTTGTGTGAAAAACTGCAAAAGGCGGCCTACTACACCCGGTATTCCCAGCCGGTCACCCATGCAAGTACTAACCGGGCCCAACGTTGCTTGACTTCCGAGATCAGACGAGATCGGGTGTATTCAACGTGGTATGGTCGTAGGCGACAGTGGATACAATCTGTGCCGTTTTATGTGACATTCTATCGGGCGAAAAGTCGCCACGCTGTCAACGAGACGCCTGAAAAGCAGATTGTCTGATTGCTGTGAAGCACTTTCGGACGAACTGGTCGAAAAACACACATATAAATTAAGCTCTCCGTGTCAGAGTTTATTTTATTGCAATTCTCGTCATGTCAAAACGGCACGAGAATGCGATAAACGGCCCTGCACAACTACAAATTGAGCGCGAGTTCATAGCTGAAAGAAGCGGCGGCCGGCAAATGATGACATTCATAGTTGTACGTGCAATCAAATTGATCGAGTTTGTGTGAAAAAATGCAAAAGGCGGCCTACTACACCCGGTATTCCCAGCCGGTCACCCATGCAAGTACTAACCGGGCCCAACGTTGCTTGACTTCCGAGATCAGACGAGATCGGGTGTATTCAACGTGGTATGGTCGTAGGCGACAGTGGATACAATCTGTGCCGTTTTATGTGACATTCTATCGGGCGAAAAGTCGCCACGCTGTCAACGAGACGCCTGAAAAGCAGATTGTCTGATTGCTCGGAGGCACTTTCGGACGAACTGGTCGAAAAACACACATATAAATTAAGCTCTCCGTGTAAGAGTTTATTTTATTGCAATTCTCGTCATGTCAAAACGGCACGAGATTGCGATAAACGGCCCTGCACAACTACAAATTGAGCGCGAGTTCATAGCTGAAAGAAGCGGCGGCCGGCAAATGATGACATTCATAGTTGTACGTGCAATCAAATTGATCGAGTTTGTGTGAAAAATTGCAAAAGGCGGCCTACTACACCCGGTATTCCCAGCCGGTCACCCATGCAAGTACTAACCGGGCCCAACGTTGCTTGACTTCCGAGATCAGACGAGATCGGGTGTATTCAACGTGGTATGGTCGTAGGCGACAGTGGATACAATCTGTGCCGTTTTATGTGACATTCTATCGGGCGAAAAGTCGCCACGCTGTCAACGAGACGCCTGAAAAGCAGATTGTCTGATTGCTCGGAGGCACTTTCGGACGAACTGGTCGAAAAACACACATATAAATTAAGCTCTCCGTGTCAGAGTTTATTTTATTGCAATTCTCGTCATGTCAAAACGGCACGAGATTGCGATAAACGGCCCTGCACAACTACAAATTGAGCGCGAGTTCATAGCTGAAAGAAGCGGCGGCCGGCAAATGATGATATTCATAGTTGTACGTGCAATCAAATTGATCGAGTTTGTGTGAAAAATTGCAAAAGGCGGCCTACTACACCCGGTATTCCCAGCCGGTCACCCATGCAAGTACTAACCGGGCCCAACGTTGCTTGACTTCCGAGATCAGACGAGATCGGGTGTATTCAACGTGGTATGGTCGTAGGCGACAGTGGATACAATCTGTGCCGTTTTATGTGACATTCTATCGGGCGAAAAGTCGCCACGCTGTCAATGAGACGCCTGAAAAGCAGATTGTCTGATTGCTCGGAGGCACTTTCGGACGAACTGGTCGAAAAACACACATATAAATTAAGCTCTCCGTGTAAGAGTTTATTTTATTGCAATTCTCGTCATGTCAAAACGGCACGAGATTGCGATAAACGGCCCTGCACAACTACAAATTGAGCGCGAGTTCATAGCTGAAAGAAGCGGCGGCCGGCAAATGATGACATTCATAGTTGTACGTGCAATCAAATTGATCGAGTTTGTGTGAAAAAATGCAAAAGGCGGCCTACTACACCCGGTATTCCCAGCCGGTCACCCATGCAAGTACTAACCGGGCCCAACGTTGCTTGACTTCCGAGATCAGACGAGATCGGGTGTATTCAACGTGGTATGGTCGTAGGCGACAGTGGATACAATCTGTGCCGTTTTATGTGACATTCTATCGGGCGAAAAGTCGCCACGCTGTCAACGAGACGACTGAAAAGCAGATTGTCTGATTGCTCGGAGGCACTTTCGGACGAACTGGTCGAAAAACACACATATAAATTAAGCTCTCCGTGTAAGAGTTTATTTTATTGCAATTCTCGTCATGTCAAAACGGCACGAGATTGCGATAAACGGCCCTGCACAACTACAAATTGAGCGCGAGTTCATAGCTGAAAGAAGCGGCGGCCGGCAAATGATGACATTCATAGTTGTACGTGCAATCAAATTGATCGAGTTTGTGTGAAAAATGGCAAAAGGCGGCCTACTACACCCGGTATTCCCAGCCGGTCACCCATGCAAGTACTAACCGGGCCCAACGTTGCTTGACTTCCGAGATCAGGCGAGATCGGGTGTATTCAACGTGGTATGGTCGTAGGCGACAGTGGATACAATCTGTGCTGTTTTATGTGACATTCTATCGGGCGAAAAGTCGCCACGCTGTCAACGAGACGCCTGAAAAGCAGATTGTCTGATTGCTGTGAAGCACTTTCGGACGAACTGGTCGAAAAACACACATATAAATTAAGCTCTCCGTGTCAGAGTTTATTTTATTGCAATTCTCGTCATGTCAAAACGGCACGAGATTGCGATAAACGGCCCTGCACAACTACAAATTGAGCGCGAGTTCATAGCTGAAAGAAGCGGCGGCCGGCAAATGATGACATTCATAGTTGTACGTGCAATCAAATTGATCGAGTTTGTGTGAAAAATTGCAAAAGGCGGCCTACTACACCCGGTATTCCCAGCCGGTCACCCATGCAAGTACTAACCGGGCCCAACGTTGCTTGACTTCCGAGATCAGACGAGATCGGGTGTATTCAACGTGGTATGGTCGTAGGCGACAGTGGATACAATCTGTGCCGTTTTATGTGACATTCTATCGGGCGAAAAGTCGCCACGCTGTCAACGAGACGCCTGAAAAGCAGATTGTCTGATTGCTGTGAAGCACTTTCGGACGAACTGGTCGAAAAACACACATATAAATTAAGCTCTACGTGTCAGAGTTTATTTTATTGCAATTCTCGTCATGTCAAAACGGCACGAGATTGCGATAAACGGCCCTGCACAACTACAAATTGAGCGCGAGTTCATAGCTGAAAGAAGCGGCGGCCGGCAAATGATGACATTCATAGTTGTACGTGCAATCAAATTGATCGAGTTTGTGTGAAAAATTGCAAAAGGCGGCCTACTTCACCCGGTATTCCCAGCCGGTCACCCATGCAAGTACTAACCGGGCCCAACGTTGCTTGACTTCCGAGATCAGACGAGATCGGGTGTATTCAACGTGGTATGGTCGTAGGCGACAGTGGATACAATCTGTGCCGTTTTATGTGACATTCTATCGGGCGAAAAGTCGCCACGCTGTCAACGAGACGCCTGAAAAGCAGATTGTCTGATTGCTGTGAAGCACTTTCGGACGAACTGGTCGAAAACACACATATAAATTAAGCTCTCCGTGTCAGAGTTTATTTTATTGCAATTCTCGTCATGTCAAAACGGCACGAGATTGCGATAAACGGCCCTGCACAACTACAAATTGAGCGCGAGTTCATAGCTGAAAGAAGCGGCGGCCGGCAAATGATGATATTCATAGTTGTACGTGCAATCAAATTGATCGAGTTTGTGTGAAAAATTGCAAAAGGCGGCCTACTACACCCGGTATTCCCAGCCGGTCACCCATGCAAGTACTAACCGGGCCCAACGTTGCTTGACTTCCGAGATCAGACGAGATCGGGTGTATTCAACGTGGTATGGTCGTAGGCGACAGTGGATACAATCTGTGCCGTTTTATGTGACATTCTATCGGGCGAAAAGTCGCCACGCTGTCAACGAGACGCCTGAAAAGCAGATTGTCTGATTGCTCGGAGGCACTTTCGGACGAACTGGTCGAAAAACACACATATAAATTAAGCTCTCCGTGTAAGAGTTTATTTTATTGCAATTCTCGTCATGTCAAAACGGCACGAGATTGCGATAAACGGCCCTGCACAACTACAAATTGAGCGCGAGTTCATAGCTGAAAGAAGCGGCGGCCGGCAAATGATGACATTCATAGTTGTACGTGCAATCAAATTGATCGAGTTTGTGTGAAAAATTGCAAAAGGCGGCCTACTACACCCGGTATTCCCAGCCGGTCACCCATGCAAGTACTAACCGGGCCCAACGTTGCTTGACTTCCGAGATCAGACGAGATCGGGTGTATTCAACGTGGTGTGGTCGTAGGCGACAGTGGATACAATCTGTGCCGTTTTATGTGACATTCTATCGGGCGAAAAGTCGCCACGCTGTCAACGAGACGCCTGAAAAGCAGATTGTCTGATTGCTCGGAGGCACTTTCGGACGAACTGGTCGAAAAACACACATATAAATTAAGCTCTCCGTGTAAGAGTTTATTTTATTGCAATTCTCGTCATGTCAAAACGGCACGAGATTGCGATAAACGGCCCTGCACAACTACAAATTGAGCGCGAGTTCATAGCTGAAAGAAGCGGCGGCCGGCAAATGATGACATTCATAGTTGTACGTGCAATCAAATCGATCGAGTTTGTGTGAAAAAATGCAAAAGGCGGCCTACTACACCCGGTATTCCCAGCCGGTCACCCATGCAAGTACTAACCGGGCCCAACGTTGCTTGACTTCCGAGATCAGACGAGATCGGGTGTATTCAACGTGGTATGGTCGTAGGCGACAGTGGATACAATCTGTGCCGTTTTATGTGACATTCTATCGGGCGAAAAGTCGCCACGCTGTCAACGAGACGCCTGAAAAGCAGATTGTCTGATTGCTCGGAGGCACTTTCGGACGAACTGGTCGAAAAACACACATATAAATTAAGCTCTCCGTGTAAGAGTTTATTTTATTGCAATTCTCGTCATGTCAAAACGGCACGAGATTGCGATAAACGGCCCTGCACAACTACAAATTGAGCGCGAGTTCATAGCTGAAAGAAGCGGCGGCCGGCAAATGATGACATTCATAGTTGTACGTGCAATCAAATTGATCGAGTTTGTGTGAAAAACTGCAAAAGGCGGCCTACTACACCCGGTATTCCCAGCCGGTCACCCATGCAAGTACTAACCGGGCCCAACGTTGCTTGACTTCCGAGATCAGACGAGATCGGGTGTATTCAACGTGGTATGGTCGTAGGCGACAGTGGATACAATCTGTGCCGTTTTATGTGACATTCTATCGGGCGAAAAGTCGCCACGCTGTCAACGAGACGCCTGAAAAGCAGATTGTCTGATTGCTGTGAAGCACTTTCGGACGAACTGGTCGAAAAACACACATATAAATTAAGCTCTCCGTGTCAGAGTTTATTTTATTGCAATTCTCGTCATGTCAAAACGGCACGAGAATGCGATAAACGGCCCTGCACAACTACAAATTGAGCGCGAGTTCATAGCTGAAAGAAGCGGCGGCCGGCAAATGATGACATTCATAGTTGTACGTGCAATCAAATTGATCGAGTTTGTGTGAAAAAATGCAAAAGGCGGCCTACTACACCCGGTATTCCCAGCCGGTCACCCATGCAAGTACTAACCGGGCCCAACGTTGCTTGACTTCCGAGATCAGACGAGATCGGGTGTATTCAACGTGGTATGGTCGTAGGCGACAGTGGATACAATCTGTGCCGTTTTATGTGACATTCTATCGGGCGAAAAGTCGCCACGCTGTCAACGAGACGCCTGAAAAGCAGATTGTCTGATTGCTCGGAGGCACTTTCGGACGAACTGGTCGAAAAACACACATATAAATTAAGCTCTCCGTGTAAGAGTTTATTTTATTGCAATTCTCGTCATGTCAAAACGGCACGAGATTGCGATAAACGGCCCTGCACAACTACAAATTGAGCGCGAGTTCATAGCTGAAAGAAGCGGCGGCCGGCAAATGATGACATTCATAGTTGTACGTGCAATCAAATTGATCGAGTTTGTGTGAAAAATTGCAAAAGGCGGCCTACTACACCCGGTATTCCCAGCCGGTCACCCATGCAAGTACTAACCGGGCCCAACGTTGCTTGACTTCCGAGATCAGACGAGATCGGGTGTATTCAACGTGGTATGGTCGTAGGCGACAGTGGATACAATCTGTGCCGTTTTATGTGACATTCTATCGGGCGAAAAGTCGCCACGCTGTCAACGAGACGCCTGAAAAGCAGATTGTCTGATTGCTCGGAGGCACTTTCGGACGAACTGGTCGAAAAACACACATATAAATTAAGCTCTCCGTGTAAGAGTTTATTTTATTGCAATTCTCGTCATGTCAAAACGGCACGAGATTGCGATAAACGGCCCTGCACAACTACAAATTGAGCGCGAGTTCATAGCTGAAAGAAGCGGCGGCCGGCAAATGATGACATTCATAGTTGTACGTGCAATCAAATTGATCGAGTTTGTGTGAAAAATTGCAAAAGGCGGCCTACTACACCCGGTATTTCCAGCCGGTCACCCATGCAAGTACTAACCGGGCCCAACGTTGCTTGACTTCCGAGATCAGACGAGATCGGGTGTATTCAACGTGGTATGGTCGTAGGCGACAGTGGATACAATCTGTGCCGTTTTATGTGACATTCTATCGGGCGAAAAGTCGCCACGCTGTCAACGAGACGCCTGAAAAGCAGATTGTCTGATTGCTGTGAAGCACTTTCGGACGAACTGGTCGAAAAACACACATATAAATTAAGCTCTACGTGTCAGAGTTTATTTTATTGCAATTCTCGTCATGTCAAAACGGCACGAGATTGCGATAAACGGCCCTGCACAACTACAAATTGAGCGCGAGTTCATAGCTGAAAGAAGCGGCGGCCGGCAAATGATGACATTCATAGTTGTACGTGCAATCAAATTGATCGAGTTTGTGTGAAAAATTGCAAAAGGCGGCCTACTTCACCCGGTATTCCCAGCCGGTCACCCATGCAAGTACTAACCGGGCCCAACGTTGCTTGACTTCCGAGATCAGACGAGATCGGGTGTATTCAACGTGGTATGGTCGTAGGCGACAGTGGATACAATCTGTGCCGTTTTATGTGACATTCTATCGGGCGAAAAGTCGCCACGCTGTCAACGAGACGCCTGAAAAGCAGATTGTCTGATTGCTGTGAAGCACTTTCGGACGAACTGGTCGAAAAACACACATATAAATTAAGCTCTCCGTGTCAGAGTTTATTTTATTGCAATTCTCGTCATGTCAAAACGGCACGAGATTGCGATAAACGGCCCTGCACAACTACAAATTGAGCGCGAGTTCATAGCTGAAAGAAGCGGCGGCCGGCAAATGATGATATTCATAGTTGTACGTGCAATCAAATTGATCGAGTTTGTGTGAAAAATTGCAAAAGGCGGCCTACTACACCCGGTATTCCCAGCCGGTCACCCATGCAAGTACTAACCGGGCCCAACGTTGCTTGACTTCCGAGATCAGACGAGATCGGGTGTATTCAACGTGGTATGGTCGTAGGCGACAGTGGATACAATCTGTGCCGTTTTATGTGACATTCTATCGGGCGAAAAGTCGCCACGCTGTCAATGAGACGCCTGAAAAGCAGATTGTCTGATTGCTCGGAGGCACTTTCGGACGAACTGGTCGAAAAACACACATATAAATTAAGCTCTCCGTGTAAGAGTTTATTTTATTGCAATTCTCGTCATGTCAAAACGGCACGAGATTGCGATAAACGGCCCTGCACAACTACAAATTGAGCACGAGTTCATAGCTGAAAGAAGCGGCGGCCGGCAAATGATGACATTCATAGTTGTACGTGCAATCAAATTGATCGAGTTTGTGTGAAAAAATGCAAAAGGCGGCCTACTACACCCGGTATTCCCAGCCGGTCACCCATGCAAGTACTAACCGGGCCCAACGTTGCTTGACTTCCGAGATCAGACGAGATCGGGTGTATTCAACGTGGTATGGTCGTAGGCGACAGTGGATACAATCTGTGCCGTTTTATGTGACATTCTATCGGGCGAAAAGTCGCCACGCTGTCAACGAGACGCCTGAAAAGCAGATTGTCTGATTGCTCGGAGGCACTTTCGGACGAACTGGTCGAAAAACACACATATAAATTAAGCTCTCCGTGTAAGAGTTTATTTTATTGCAATTCTCGTCATGTCAAAACGGCACGAGATTGCGATAAACGGCCCTGCACAACTACAAATTGAGCGCGAGTTCATAGCTGAAAGAAGCGGCGGCCGGCAAATGATGACATTCATAGTTGTACGTGCAATCAAATTGATCGAGTTTGTGTGAAAAATGGCAAAAGGCGGCCTACTACACCCGGTATTCCCAGCCGGTCACCCATGCAAGTACTAACCGGGCCCAACGTTGCTTGACTTCCGAGATCAGGCGAGATCGGGTGTATTCAACGTGGTATGGTCGTAGGCGACAGTGGATACAATCTGTGCTGTTTTATGTGACATTCTATCGGGCGAAAAGTCGCCACGCTGTCAACGAGACGCCTGAAAAGCAGATTGTCTGATTGCTGTGAAGCACTTTCGGACGAACTGGTCGAAAAACACACATATAAATTAAGCTCTCCGTGTCAGAGTTTATTTTATTGCAATTCTCGTCATGTCAAAACGGCACGAGATTGCGATAAACGGCCCTGCACAACTACAAATTGAGCGCGAGTTCATAGCTGAAAGAAGCGGCGGCCGGCAAATGATGACATTCATAGTTGTACGTGCAATCAAATTGATCGAGTTTGTGTGAAAAATTGCAAAAGGCGGCCTACTACACCCGGTATTCCCAGCCGGTCACCCATGCAAGTACTAACCGGGCCCAACGTTGCTTGACTTCCGAGATCAGACGAGATCGGGTGTATTCAACGTGGTATGGTCGTAGGCGACAGTGGATACAATCTGTGCCGTTTTATGTGACATTCTATCGGGCGAAAAGTCGCCACGCTGTCAACGAGACGCCTGAAAAGCAGATTGTCTGATTGCTGTGAAGCACTTTCGGACGAACTGGTCGAAAAACACACATATAAATTAAGCTCTACGTGTCAGAGTTTATTTTATTGCAATTCTCGTCATGTCAAAACGGCACGAGATTGCGATAAACGGCCCTGCACAACTACAAATTGAGCGCGAGTTCATAGCTGAAAGAAGCGGCGGCCGGCAAATGATGACATTCATAGTTGTACGTGCAATCAAATTGATCGAGTTTGTGTGAAAAATTGCAAAAGGCGGCCTACTTCACCCGGTATTCCCAGCCGGTCACCCATGCAAGTACTAACCGGGCCCAACGTTGCTTGACTTCCGAGATCAGACGAGATCGGGTGTATTCAACGTGGTATGGTCGTAGGCGACAGTGGATACAATCTGTGCCGTTTTATGTGACATTCTATCGGGCGAAAAGTCGCCACGCTGTCAACGAGACGCCTGAAAAGCAGATTGTCTGATTGCTGTGAAGCACTTTCGGACGAACTGGTCGAAAAACACACATATAAATTAAGCTCTCCGTGTCAGAGTTTATTTTATTGCAATTCTCGTCATGTCAAAACGGCACGAGATTGCGATAAACGGCCCTGCACAACTACAAATTGAGCGCGAGTTCATAGCTGAAAGAAGCGGCGGCCGGCAAATGATGACATTCATAGTTGTACGTGCAATCAAATTGATCGAGTTTGTGTGAAAAAATGCAAAAGGCGGCCTACTACACCCGGTATTCCCAGCCGGTCACCCATGCAAGTACTAACCGGGCCCAACGTTGCTTGACTTCCGAGATCAGACGAGATCGGGTGTATTCAACGTGGTATGGTCGTAGGCGACAGTGGATACAATCTGTGCCGTTTTATGTGACATTCTATCGGGCGAAAAGTCGCCACGCTGTCAACGAGACGCCTGAAAAGCAGATTGTCTGATTGCTCGGAGGCACTTTCGGACGAACTGGTCGAAAAACACACATATAAATTAAGCTCTCCGTGTAAGAGTTTATTTTATTGCAATTCTCGTCATGTCAAAACGGCACGAGATTGCGATAAACGGCCCTGCACAACTACAAATTGAGCGCGAGTTCATAGCTGAAAGAAGCGGCGGCCGGCAAATGATGACATTCATAGTTGTACGTGCAATCAAATTGATCGAGTTTGTGTGAAAAATGGCAAAAGGCGGCCTACTACACCCGGTATTCCCAGCCGGTCACCCATGCAAGTACTAACCGGGCCCAACGTTGCTTGACTTCCGAGATCAGGTGAGATCGGGTGTATTCAACGTGGTATGGTCGTAGGCGACAGTGGATACAATCTGTGCTGTTTTATGTGACATTCTATCGGGCGAAAAGTCGCCACGCTGTCAACGAGACGCCTGAAAAGCAGATTGTCTGATTGCTGTGAAGCACTTTCGGACGAACTGGTCGAAAAACACACATATAAATTAAGCTCTCCGTGTCAGAGTTTATTTTATTGCAATTCTCGTCATGTCAAAACGGCACGAGATTGCGATAAACGGCCCTGCACAACTACAAATTGAGCGCGAGTTCATAGCTGAAAGAAGCGGCGGCCGGCAAATGATGACATTCATAGTTGTACGTGCAATCAAATTGATCGAGTTTGTGTGAAAAATTGCAAAAGGCGGCCTACTACACCCGGTATTCCCAGCCGGTCACCCATGCAAGTACTAACCGGGCCCAACGTTGCTTGACTTCCGAGATCAGACGAGATCGGGTGTATTCAACGTGGTATGGTCGTAGGCGACAGTGGATACAATCTGTGCCGTTTTATGTGACATTCTATCGGGCGAAAAGTCGCCACGCTGTCAACGAGACGCCTGAAAAGCAGATTGTCTGATTGCTGTGAAGCACTTTCGGACGAACTGGTCGAAAAACACACATATAAATTAAGCTCTACGTGTCAGAGTTTATTTTATTGCAATTCTCGTCATGTCAAAACGGCACGAGATTGCGATAAACGGCCCTGCACAACTACAAATTGAGCGCGAGTTCATAGCTGAAAGAAGCGGCGGCCGGCAAATGATGACATTCATAGTTGTACGTGCAATCAAATTGATCGAGTTTGTGTGAAAAATTGCAAAAGGCGGCCTACTTCACCCGGTATTCCCAGCCGGTCACCCATGCAAGTACTAACCGGGCCCAACGTTGCTTGACTTCCGAGATCAGACGAGATCGGGTGTATTCAACGTGGTATGGTCGTAGGCGACAGTGGATACAATCTGTGCCGTTTTATGTGACATTCTATCGGGCGAAAAGTCGCCACGCTGTCAACGAGACGCCTGAAAAGCAGATTGTCTGATTGCTGTGAAGCACTTTCGGACGAACTGGTCGAAAAACACACATATAAATTAAGCTCTCCGTGTCAGAGTTTATTTTATTGCAATTCTCGTCATGTCAAAACGGCACGAGATTGCGATAAACGGCCCTGCACAACTACAAATTGAGCGCGAGTTCATAGCTGAAAGAAGCGGCGGCCGGCAAATGATGATATTCATAGTTGTACGTGCAATCAAATTGATCGAGTTTGTGTGAAAAATTGCAAAAGGCGGCCTACTACACCCGGTATTCCCAGCCGGTCACCCATGCAAGTACTAACCGGGCCCAACGTTGCTTGACTTCCGAGATCAGACGAGATCGGGTGTATTCAACGTGGTATGGTCGTAGGCGACAGTGGATACAATCTGTGCCGTTTTATGTGACATTCTATCGGGCGAAAAGTCGCCACGCTGTCAACGAGACGCCTGAAAAGCAGATTGTCTGATTGCTCGGAGGCACTTTCGGACGAACTGGTCGAAAAACACACATATAAATTAAGCTCTCCGTGTAAGAGTTTATTTTATTGCAATTCTCGTCATGTCAAAACGGCACGAGATTGCGATAAACGGCCCTGCACAACTACAAATTGAGCGCGAGTTCATAGCTGAAAGAAGCGGCGGCCGGCAAATGATGACATTCATAGTTGTACGTGCAATCAAATCGATCGAGTTTGTGTGAAAAAATGCAAAAGGCGGCCTACTACACCCGGTATTCCCAGCCGGTCACCCATGCAAGTACTAACCGGGCCCAACGTTGCTTGACTTCCGAGATCAGACGAGATCGGGTGTATTCAACGTGGTATGGTCGTAGGCGACAGTGGATACAATCTGTGCCGTTTTATGTGACATTCTATCGGGCGAAAAGTCGCCACGCTGTCAATGAGACGCCTGAAAAGCAGATTGTCTGATTGCTCGGAGGCACTTTCGGACGAACTGGTCGAAAAACACACATATAAATTAAGCTCTCCGTGTAAGAGTTTATTTTATTGCAATTCTCGTCATGTCAAAACGGCACGAGATTGCGATAAACGGCCCTGCACAACTACAAATTGAGCGCGAGTTCATAGCTGAAAGAAGCGGCGGCCGGCAAATGATGACATTCATAGTTGTACGTGCAATCAAATTGATCGAGTTTGTGTGAAAAAATGCAAAAGGCGGCCTACTACACCCGGTATTCCCAGCCGGTCACCCATGCAAGTACTAACCGGGCCCAACGTTGCTTGACTTCCGAGATCAGACGAGATCGGGTGTATTCAACGTGGTATGGTCGTAGGCGACAGTGGATACAATCTGTGCCGTTTTATGTGACATTCTATCGGGCGAAAAGTCGCCACGCTGTCAACGAGACGCCTGAAAAGCAGATTGTCTGATTGCTCGGAGGCACTTTCGGACGAACTGGTCGAAAAACACACATATAAATTAAGCTCTCCGTGTAAGAGTTTATTTTATTGCAATTCTCGTCATGTCAAAACGGCACGAGATTGCGATAAACGGCCCTGCACAACTACAAATTGAGCGCGAGTTCATAGCTGAAAGAAGCGGCGGCCGGCAAATGATGACATTCATAGTTGTACGTGCAATCAAATTGATCGAGTTTGTGTGAAAAATGGCAAAAGGCGGCCTACTACACCCGGTATTCCCAGCCGGTCACCCATGCAAGTACTAACCGGGCCCAACGTTGCTTGACTTCCGAGATCAGGCGAGATCGGGTGTATTCAACGTGGTATGGTCGTAGGCGACAGTGGATACAATCTGTGCTGTTTTATGTGACATTCTATCGGGCGAAAAGTCGCCACGCTGTCAACGAGACGCCTGAAAAGCAGATTGTCTGATTGCTGTGAAGCACTTTCGGACGAACTGGTCGAAAAACACACATATAAATTAAGCTCTCCGTGTCAGAGTTTATTTTATTGCAATTCTCGTCATGTCAAAACGGCACGAGATTGCGATAAACGGCCCTGCACAACTACAAATTGAGCGCGAGTTCATAGCTGAAAGAAGCGGCGGCCGGCAAATGATGACATTCATAGTTGTACGTGCAATCAAATTGATCGAGTTTGTGTGAAAAATTGCAAAAGGCGGCCTACTACACCCGGTATTCCCAGCCGGTCACCCATGCAAGTACTAACCGGGCCCAACGTTGCTTGACTTCCGAGATCAGACGAGATCGGGTGTATTCAACGTGGTATGGTCGTAGGCGACAGTGGATACAATCTGTGCCGTTTTATGTGACATTCTATCGGGCGAAAAGTCGCCACGCTGTCAACGAGACGCCTGAAAAGCAGATTGTCTGATTGCTGTGAAGCACTTTCGGACGAACTGGTCGAAAAACACACATATAAATTAAGCTCTACGTGTCAGAGTTTATTTTATTGCAATTCTCGTCATGTCAAAACGGCACGAGATTGCGATAAACGGCCCTGCACAACTACAAATTGAGCGCGAGTTCATAGCTGAAAGAAGCGGCGGCCGGCAAATGATGACATTCATAGTTGTACGTGCAATCAAATTGATCGAGTTTGTGTGAAAAATTGCAAAAGGCGGCCTACTTCACCCGGTATTCCCAGCCGGTCACCCATGCAAGTACTAACCGGGCCCAACGTTGCTTGACTTCCGAGATCAGACGAGATCGGGTGTATTCAACGTGGTATGGTCGTAGGCGACAGTGGATACAATCTGTGCCGTTTTATGTGACATTCTATCGGGCGAAAAGTCGCCACGCTGTCAACGAGACGCCTGAAAAGCAGATTGTCTGATTGCTGTGAAGCACTTTCGGACGAACTGGTCGAAAAACACACATATAAATTAAGCTCTCCGTGTCAGAGTTTATTTTATTGCAATTCTCGTCATGTCAAAACGGCACGAGATTGCGATAAACGGCCCTGCACAACTACAAATTGAGCGCGAGTTCATAGCTGAAAGAAGCGGCGGCCGGCAAATGATGATATTCATAGTTGTACGTGCAATCAAATTGATCGAGTTTGTGTGAAAAATTGCAAAAGGCGGCCTACTACACCCGGTATTCCCAGCCGGTCACCCATGCAAGTACTAACCGGGCCCAACGTTGCTTGACTTCCGAGATCAGACGAGATCGGGTGTATTCAACGTGGTGTGGTCGTAGGCGACAGTGGATACAATCTGTGCCGTTTTATGTGACATTCTATCGGGCGAAAAGTCGCCACGCTGTCAACGAGACGCCTGAAAAGCAGATTGTCTGATTGCTCGGAGGCACTTTCGGACGAACTGGTCGAAAAACACACATATAAATTAAGCTCTCCGTGTAAGAGTTTATTTTATTGCAATTCTCGTCATGTCAAAACGGCACGAGATTGCGATAAACGGCCCTGCACAACTACAAATTGAGCGCGAGTTCATAGCTGAAAGAAGCGGCGGCCGGCAAATGATGACATTCATAGTTGTACGTGCAATCAAATCGATCGAGTTTGTGTGAAAAAATGCAAAAGGCGGCCTACTACACCCGGTATTCCCAGCCGGTCACCCATGCAAGTACTAACCGGGCCCAACGTTGCTTGACTTCCGAGATCAGACGAGATCGGGTGTATTCAACGTGGTATGGTCGTAGGCGACAGTGGATACAATCTGTGCCGTTTTATGTGACATTCTATCGGGCGAAAAGTCGCCACGCTGTCAACGAGACGCCTGAAAAGCAGATTGTCTGATTGCTCGGAGGCACTTTCGGACGAACTGGTCGAAAAACACACATATAAATTAAGCTCTCCGTGTAAGAGTTTATTTTATTGCAATTCTCGTCATGTCAAAACGGCACGAGATTGCGATAAACGGCCCTGCACAACTACAAATTGAGCGCGAGTTCATAGCTGAAAGAAGCGGCGGCCGGCAAATGATGACATTCATAGTTGTACGTGCAATCAAATTGATCGAGTTTGTGTGAAAAACTGCAAAAGGCGGCCTACTACACCCGGTATTCCCAGCCGGTCACCCATGCAAGTACTAACCGGGCCCAACGTTGCTTGACTTCCGAGATCAGACGAGATCGGGTGTATTCAACGTGGTATGGTCGTAGGCGACAGTGGATACAATCTGTGCCGTTTTATGTGACATTCTATCGGGCGAAAAGTCGCCACGCTGTCAACGAGACGCCTGAAAAGCAGATTGTCTGATTGCTCGGAGGCACTTTCGGACGAACTGGTCGAAAAACACACATATAAATTAAGCTCTCCGTGTAAGAGTTTATTTTATTGCAATTCTCGTCATGTCAAAACGGCACGAGATTGCGATAAACGGCCCTGCACAACTACAAATTGAGCGCGAGTTCATAGCTGAAAGAAGCGGCGGCCGGCAAATGATGACATTCATAGTTGTACGTGCAATCAAATTGATCGAGTTTGTGTGAAAAATGGCAAAAGGCGGCCTACTACACCCGGTATTCCCAGCCGGTCACCCATGCAAGTACTAACCGGGCCCAACGTTGCTTGACTTCCGAGATCAGGCGAGATCGGGTGTATTCAACGTGGTATGGTCGTAGGCGACAGTGGATACAATCTGTGCTGTTTTATGTGACATTCTATCGGGCGAAAAGTCGCCACGCTGTCAACGAGACGCCTGAAAAGCAGATTGTCTGATTGCTGTGAAGCACTTTCGGACGAACTGGTCGAAAAACACACATATAAATTAAGCTCTCCGTGTCAGAGTTTATTTTATTGCAATTCTCGTCATGTCAAAACGGCACGAGATTGCGATAAACGGCCCTGCACAACTACAAATTGAGCGCGAGTTCATAGCTGAAAGAAGCGGCGGCCGGCAAATGATGACATTCATAGTTGTACGTGCAATCAAATTGATCGAGTTTGTGTGAAAAATTGCAAAAGGCGGCCTACTACACCCGGTATTCCCAGCCGGTCACCCATGCAAGTACTAACCGGGCCCAACGTTGCTTGACTTCCGAGATCAGACGAGATCGGGTGTATTCAACGTGGTATGGTCGTAGGCGACAGTGGATACAATCTGTGCCGTTTTATGTGACATTCTATCGGGCGAAAAGTCGCCACGCTGTCAACGAGACGCCTGAAAAGCAGATTGTCTGATTGCTCGGAGGCACTTTCGGACGAACTGGTCGAAAAACACACATATAAATTAAGCTCTCCGTGTAAGAGTTTATTTTATTGCAATTCTCGTCATGTCAAAACGGCACGAGATTGCGATAAACGGCCCTGCACAACTACAAATTGAGCGCGAGTTCATAGCTGAAAGAAGCGGCGGCCGGCAAATGATGACATTCATAGTTGTACGTGCAATCAAATTGATCGAGTTTGTGTGAAAAATTGCAAAAGGCGGCCTACTACACCCGGTATTCCCAGCCGGTCACCCATGCAAGTACTAACCGGGCCCAACGTTGCTTGACTTCCGAGATCAGACGAGATCGGGTGTATTCAACGTGGTATGGTCGTAGGCGACAGTGGATACAATCTGTGCCGTTTTATGTGACATTCTATCGGGCGAAAAGTCGCCACGCTGTCAACGAGACGCCTGAAAAGCAGATTGTCTGATTGCTCGGAGGCACTTTCGGACGAACTGGTCGAAAAACACACATATAAATTAAGCTCTCCGTGTAAGAGTTTATTTTATTGCAATTCTCGTCATGTCAAAACGGCACGAGATTGCGATAAACGGCCCTGCACAACTACAAATTGAGCGCGAGTTCATAGCTGAAAGAAGCGGCGGCCGGCAAATGATGACATTCATAGTTGTACGTGCAATCAAATTGATCGAGTTTGTGTGAAAAATGGCAAAAGGCGGCCTACTACACCCGGTATTCCCAGCCGGTCACCCATGCAAGTACTAACCGGGCCCAACGTTGCTTGACTTCCGAGATCAGGCGAGATCGGGTGTATTCAACGTGGTATGGTCGTAGGCGACAGTGGATACAATCTGTGCTGTTTTATGTGACATTCTATCGGGCGAAAAGTCGCCACGCTGTCAACGAGACGCCTGAAAAGCAGATTGTCTGATTGCTGTGAAGCACTTTCGGACGAACTGGTCGAAAAACACACATATAAATTAAGCTCTCCGTGTCAGAGTTTATTTTATTGCAATTCTCGTCATGTCAAAACGGCACGAGATTGCGATAAACGGCCCTGCACAACTACAAATTGAGCGCGAGTTCATAGCTGAAAGAAGCGGCGGCCGGCAAATGATGACATTCATAGTTGTACGTGCAATCAAATTGATCGAGTTTGTGTGAAAAATTGCAAAAGGCGGCCTACTACACCCGGTATTCCCAGCCGGTCACCCATGCAAGTACTAACCGGGCCCAACGTTGCTTGACTTCCGAGATCAGACGAGATCGGGTGTATTCAACGTGGTATGGTCGTAGGCGACAGTGGATACAATCTGTGCCGTTTTACGTGACATTTTTCGTTCATCTCAGGCGAAAAGTCGCCACGCTGCCAACGATGAGACGCCTGAAAAGCAGATTGTCTGATTGCGCCAAGGCACTTTCGGCCCAATAACTGGAAAGAAAAGTCTGCTAGCGGTCGAATATCATTGGCGTCCTGCTCTGTTCTTGTATCTGGTCAACAAACACACAAGTAAGCTCTCGCTGTCAGAGTAGTTATTTTATTGCACTTTTCGTCATGTGAAAACAGCACGAGATTTCGATATAATGACAATGTGTTAGGCCTAGTATAACTACAAATTGAAATAAGCGGCGGCCAGCAAATGATGACATTCATAGTTGTACGTAGGCCTACGTGCGCTTACAAAACAGTTGCAAGCAAATTGATCGTGTTTGCGCGACAAAAATAGCCTTCTACACCCGGTATTCCCAGCCGGTCACCCATGCAAGTACTAACCGGGCCCAATGTTGCTTGACTTCCGAGATCGGACGAGATCGGGTATATTCAACGTGGTATGGTCGTAGGCAAGTGTGGTTACCAATTCTGACGTTTTATGTTGACAATTTCCGTCGCCATGCTGTCGACGAGACGCCAGAAAAGCAGATTGTCTGATTGCGCTGGGGCATTTTCAACCCGTCTGCCAGCGTTCGAATATCGTTGGCATCCTGCTCTGTTCTTGTATCTTGTGGACAAACACACAATTAAGCTCTCGCTGTCAGAGTAGTTATTTTATTGTACTTTCTGTCATGTCAAAACAGTACGAGAGTTTGATATAATGAAAATGTGTTAGGCCGATTACAATTCCAAATTTCGCGCGATAGTTCATTTGAAAATAAAGCACAGCAATCGAATTGATCGAGTTTGTGCGGAAAAAAAATGCAAAAGCCTACATGCACCCGGTATTCCCAGCCGGTCACCCATGCAAGTACTAACTGAGCCCAACGCCGCTTAACTTCCGAGATCAGACGAGATCGGGTGTATTCAACGTGGTATGGTCGTAGGCGACAGTGGATACAATCTGTGCCGTTTTACGTGACATTTTTCGTTCATCTCAGGCGAAAAGTCGCCACGCTGCCAACGATGAGACGCCTGAAAAGCAGATTGTCTGATTGCGCCAAGGCACTTTCGGCCCAATAACTGGAAAGAAAAGTCTGCTAGCGGTCGAATATCATTGGCGTCCTGCTCTGTTCTTGTATCTGGTCAACAAACACACAAGTAAGCTCTCGCTGTCAGAGTAGTTATTTTATTGCAATTTTCGTCATGTGAAAACAGCACGAGATTTCGATATAATGACAATGTGTTAGGCCTAGTATAACTACAAATTGAAATAAGCGGCGGCCAGCAAATGATGACATTCATAGTTGTACGTAGGCCTACGTGCGCATACAAAACAGTTGCAAGCAAATTGATCGTGTTTGCGCGACAAAAATAGCCTTCTACACCCGGTATTCCCAGCCGGTCACCCATGCAAGTACTAACCGGGCCCAATGTTGCTTGACTTCCGAGATCGGACGAGATCGGGTATATTCAACGTGGTATGGTCGTAGGCAAGTGTGGTTACCAATTCTGACGTTTTATGTTGACAATTTCCGTCGCCATGCTGTCGACGAGACGCCAGAAAAGCAGATTGTCTGATTGCGCTGGGGCATTTTCAACCCGTCTGCCAGCGTTCGAATATCGTTGGCATCCTGCTCTGTTCTTGTATCTTGTGGACAAACACACAATTAAGCTCTCGCTGTCAGAGTAGTTATTTTATTGTACTTTCTGTCATGTCAAAACAGTACGAGAGTTTGATATAATGAAAATGTGTTAGGCCGATTACAATTCCAAATTTCGCGCGATAGTTCATTTGAAAATAAAGCACAGCAATCGAATTGATCGAGTTTGTGCGGAAAAAAAATGCAAAAGCCTACATGCACCCGGTATTCCCAGCCGGTCACCCATGCAAGTACTAACTGAGCCCAACGCCGCTTAACTTCCGAGATCAGACGAGATCGGGTGTATTCAACGTGGTATGGTCGTAGGCGACAGTGGATACAATCTGTGCCGTTTTACGTGACATTTTTCGTTCATCTCAGGCGAAAAGTCGCCACGCTGCCAACGATGAGACGCCTGAAAAGCAGATTGTCTGATTGCGCCAAGGCACTTTCGGCCCAATAACTGGAAAGAAAAGTCTGCTAGCGGTCGAATATCATTGGCTTCCTGCTCTGTTCTTGTATCTGGTCAACAAACACACAAGTAAGCTCTCGCTGTCAGAGTAGTTATTTTATTGCACTTTTCGTCATGTGAAAACAGCACGAGATTTCGATATAATGACAATGTGTTAGGCCTAGTATAACTACAAATTGAAATAAGCGGCGGCCAGCAAATGATGACATTTATAGTTGTACGTAGGCCTACGTGCGCATACAAAACAGTTGCAATCTAATTGATCGAGTTTGTGCGACAAAAATGCAAAAGCCGTCTACTACACACGGTATTCCCAGCCGGTCACCCATGCAAGTACTAACCGGGCCCAACGTTTCTTGACTTCCGAGATCGGACGAGATCGGGTATATTCAACGTGGTATGGTCGTAGGCAAGTGTGGTTACCAATTCTGACGTTTTATGTGACAATTTCCGTCGACAGCCGCCAGAAAAGCAGATTGTCTGATTGCGCTGGGGCATTTTCAACCCGTCTGCCAGCGTTCGAATATCGTTGGCATCCTGCTCTGTTCTTGTATCTTGTGGACAAACACACAATTAAGCTCTCGCTGTCAGAGTAGTTATTTTATTGCACTTTTCGTCATGTGAAAACAGCACGAGATTTCGATATAATGACAATGTGTTAGGCCTAGTATAACTACAAATTGAAATAAGCGGCGGCCAGCAATTGATGACATTCATAATTGTACGTAGGCCTACGTGCGCATACAAAACAGTTGCAAGCAAATTGATCGTGTTTGCGCGACAAAAATAGCCTTCTACACCCGGTATTCCCAGCCGGTCACCCATGCAAGTACTAACCGGGCCCAACGTTGCTTGACTTCCGAGATCGGACGAGATCGGGTATATTCAACGTGGTATGGTCGTAGGCAAGTGTGGTTACCAATTCTGACGTTTTATGTTGACAATTTCCGTCGCCATGCTGTCGACGAGACGCCAGAAAAGCAGATTGTCTGATTGCGCTGGGGCATTTTCAACCCGTCTGCCAGCGTTCGAATATCGTTGGCATCCTGCTCTGTTCTTGTATCTTGTGGACAAACACACAATTAAGCTCTCGCTGTCAGAGTAGTTATTTTATTGTACTTTCTGTCATGTCAAAACAGTACGAGAGTTTGATATAATGAAAATGTGTTAGGCCGATTACAATTCCAAATTTCGCGCGATAGTTCATTTGAAAATAAAGCACAGCAATCGAATTGATCGAGTTTGTGCGGAAAAAAAATGCAAAAGCCTACATGCACCCGGTATTCCCAGCCGGTCACCCATGCAAGTACTAACTGAGCCCAACGCCGCTTAACTTCCGAGATCAGACGAGATCGGGTGTATTCAACGTGGTATGGTCGTAGGCGACAGTGGATACAATCTGTGCCGTTTTACGTGACATTTTTCGTTCATCTCAGGCGAAAAGTCGCCACGCTGCCAACGATGAGACGCCTGAAAAGCAGATTGTCTGATTGCGCCAAGGCACTTTCGGCCCAGTAACTGGAAAGAAAAGTCTGCTAGCGGTCGAATATCATTGGCGTCCTGCTCTGTTCTTGTATCTGGTCAACAAACACACAAGCAAGCTCTCGCTGTCAGAGTAGTTATTTTATTGCACTTTTCGTCATGTGAAAACAGCACGAGATTTCGATATAATGACAATGTGTTAGGCCTAGTATAACTACAAATTGAAATAAGCGGCGGCCAGCAAATGATGACATTCATAGTTGTACGTAGGCCTACGTGCGCTTACAAAACAGTTGCAAGCAAATTGATCGTGTTTGCGCGACAAAAATAGCCTTCTACACCCGGTATTCCCAGCCGGTCACCCATGCAAGTACTAACCGGGCCCAATGTTGCTTGACTTCCGAGATCGGACGAGATCGGGTATATTCAACGTGGTATGGTCGTAGGCAAGTGTGGTTACCAATTCTGACGTTTTATGTTGACAATTTCCGTCGCCATGCTGTCGACGAGACGCCAGAAAAGCAGATTGTCTGATTGCGCTGGGGCATTTTCAACCCGTCTGCCAGCGTTCGAATATCGTTGGCATCCTGCTCTGTTCTTGTATCTTGTGGACAAACACACAATTAAGCTCTCGCTGTCAGAGTAGTTATTTTATTGTACTTTCTGTCATGTCAAAACAGTACGAGAGTTTGATATAATGAAAATGTGTTAGGCCGATTACAATTCCAAATTTCGCGCGATAGTTCATTTGAAAATAAAGCACAGCAATCGAATTGATCGAGTTTGTGCGGAAAAAAAATGCAAAAGCCTACATGCACCCGGTATTCCCAGCCGGTCACCCATGCAAGTACTAACTGAGCCCAACGCCGCTTAACTTCCGAGATCAGACGAGATCGGGTGTATTCAACGTGGTATGGTCGTAGGCGACAGTGGATACAATCTGTGCCGTTTTACGTGACATTTTTCGTTCATCTCAGGCGAAAAGTCGCCACGCTGCCAACGATGAGACGCCTGAAAAGCAGATTGTCTGATTGCGCCAAGGCACTTTCGGCCCAATAACTGGAAAGAAAAGTCTGCTAGCGGTCGAATATCATTGGCGTCCTGCTCTGTTCTTGTATCTGGTCAACAAACACACAAGTAAGCTCTCGCTGTCAGAGTAGTTATTTTATTGCAATTTTCGTCATGTGAAAACAGCACGAGATTTCGATATAATGACAATGTGTTAGGCCTAGTATAACTACAAATTGAAATAAGCGGCGGCCAGCAAATGATGACATTCATAGTTGTACGTAGGCCTACGTGCGCATACAAAACAGTTGCAAGCAAATTGATCGTGTTTGCGCGACAAAAATAGCCTTCTACACCCGGTATTCCCAGCCGGTCACCCATGCAAGTACTAACCGGGCCCAATGTTGCTTGACTTCCGAGATCGGACGAGATCGGGTATATTCAACGTGGTATGGTCGTAGGCAAGTGTGGTTACCAATTCTGACGTTTTATGTTGACAATTTCCGTCGCCATGCTGTCGACGAGACGCCAGAAAAGCAGATTGTCTGATTGCGCTGGGGCATTTTCAACCCGTCTGCCAGCGTTCGAATATCGTTGGCATCCTGCTCCGTTCTTGTATCTTGTGGACAAACACACAATTAAGCTCTCGCTGTCAGAGTAGTTATTTTATTGTACTTTCTGTCATGTCAAAACAGTACGAGAGTTTGATATAATGAAAATGTGTTAGGCCGATTACAATTCCAAATTTCGCGCGATAGTTCATTTGAAAATAAAGCACAGCAATCGAATTGATCGAGTTTGTGCGGAAAAAAATGCAAAAGCCTACATGCACCCGGTATTCCCAGCCGGTCACCCATGCAAGTACTAACTGAGCCCAACGCCGCTTAACTTCCGAGATCAGACGAGATCGGGTGTATTCAACGTGGTATGGTCGTAGGCGACAGTGGATACAATCTGTGCCGTTTTACGTGACATTTTTCGTTCATCTCAGGCGAAAAGTCGCCACGCTGCCAACGATGAGACGCCTGAAAAGCAGATTGTCTGATTGCGCCAAGGCACTTTCGGCCCAATAACTGGAAAGAAAAGTCTGCTAGCGGTCGAATATCATTGGCTTCCTGCTCTGTTCTTGTATCTGGTCAACAAACACACAAGTAAGCTCTCGCTGTCAGAGTAGTTATTTTATTGCACTTTTCGTCATGTGAAAACAGCACGAGATTTCGATATAATGACAATGTGTTAGGCCTAGTATAACTACAAATTGAAATAAGCGGCGGCCAGCAAATGATGACATTTATAGTTGTACGTAGGCCTACGTGCGCATACAAAACAGTTGCAATCTAATTGATCGAGTTTGTGCGACAAAAATGCAAAAGCCGTCTACTACACACGGTATTCCCAGCCGGTCACCCATGCAAGTACTAACCGGGCCCAACGTTTCTTGACTTCCGAGATCGGACGAGATCGGGTATATTCAACGTGGTATGGTCGTAGGCAAGTGTGGTTACCAATTCTGACGTTTTATGTGACAATTTCCGTCGACAGCCGCCAGAAAAGCAGATTGTCTGATTGCGCTGGGGCATTTTCAACCCGTCTGCCAGCGTTCGAATATCGTTGGCATCCTGCTCTGTTCTTGTATCTTGTGGACAAACACACAATTAAGCTCTCGCTGTCAGAGTAGTTATTTTATTGTACTTTCTGTCATGTCAAAACAGTACGAGAGTTTGATATAATGAAAATGTGTTAGGCCGATTACAATTCCAAATTTCGCGCGATAGTTCATTTGAAAATAAAGCACAGCAATCGAATTGATCGAGTTTGTGCGGAAAAAAAATGCAAAAGCCTACGTGCACCCGGTATTCCCAGCCGGTCACCCACGCAAGTACTAACTGAGCCCAACGCCGCTTAACTTCCGAGATCAGACGAGATCGGGTGTATTCAACGTGGTATGGTCGTAGGCGACAGTGGATACAATCTGTGCCGTTTTACGTGACATTTTTCGTTCATCTCAGGCGAAAAGTCGCCACGCTGCCAACGATGAGACGCCTGAAAAGCAGATTGTCTGATTGCGCCAAGGCACTTTCGGCCCAATAACTGGAAAGAAAAGTCTGCTAGCGGTCGAATATCATTGGCGTCCTGCTCTGTTCTTGTATCTGGTCAACAAACACACAAGTAAGCTCTCGCTGTCAGAGTAGTTATTTTATTGCACTTTTCGTCATGTGAAAACAGCACGAGATTTCGATATAATGACAATGTGTTAGGCCTAGTATAACTACAAATTGAAATAAGCGGCGGCCAGCAAATGATGACATTCATAGTTGTACGTAGGCCTACGTGCGCTTACAAAACAGTTGCAAGCAAATTGATCGTGTTTGCGCGACAAAAATAGCCTTCTACACCCGGTATTCCCAGCCGGTCACCCATGCAAGTACTAACCGGGCCCAACGTTGCTTGACTTCCGAGATCGGACGAGATCGGGTATATTCAACGTGGTATGGTCGTAGGTAAGTGTGGTTACCAATTCTGACGTTTTATGTTGACAATTTCCGTCGCCATGCTGTCGACGAGACGCCAGAAAAGCAGATTGTCTGATTGCGCTGGGGCATTTTCAACCCGTCTGCCAGCGTTCGAATATCGTTGGCATCCTGCTCTGTTCTTGTATCTTGTGGACAAACACACAATTAAGCTCTCGCTGTCAGAGTAGTTATTTTATTGTACTTTCTGTCATGTCAAAACAGTACGAGAGTTTGATATAATGAAAATGTGTTAGGCCGATTACAATTCCAAATTTCGCGCGATAGTTCATTTGAAAATAAAGCTCAGCAATCGAATTGATCGAGTTTGTGCGGAAAAAAAATGCAAAAGCCTACATGCACCCGGTATTCCCAGCCGGTCACCCATGCAAGTACTAACTGAGCCCAACGCCGCTTAACTTCCGAGATCAGACGAGATCGGGTGTATTCAACGTGGTATGGTCGTAGGCGACAGTGGATACAATCTGTGCCGTTTTACGTGACATTTTTCGTTCATCTCAGGCGAAAAGTCGCCACGCTGCCAACGATGAGACGCCTGAAAAGCAGATTGTCTGATTGCGCCAAGGCACTTTCGGCCCAATAACTGGAAAGAAAAGTCTGCTAGCGGTCGAATATCATTGGCGTCCTGCTCTGTTCTTGTATCTGGTCAACAAACACACAAGTAAGCTCTCGCTGTCAGAGTAGTTATTTTATTGCACTTTTCGTCATGTGAAAACAGCACGAGATTTCGATATAATGACAATGTGTTAGGCCTAGTATAACTACAAATTGAAATAAGCGGCGGCCAGCAAATGATGACATTCATAGTTGTACGTAGGCCTACGTGCGCATACAAAACAGTTGCAATCTAATTGATTGAGTTTGTGCGACAAAAATGCAAAAGCCGTCTACTACACACGGTATTCCCAGCCGGTCACCTATGCAAGTACTAATCGGGCCCAACGTTTCTTGACTTCCGAGATCGGACGAGATCGGGTATATTCAACGTGGTATGGTCGTAGGCAAGTGTGATTACCAATTCTGACGTTTTATGTGACAATTTCCGTCGACAGCCGCCAGAAAAGCAGATTGTCTGATTGCGCTGGGGCATTTTCAACCCGTCTGCCAGCGTTCGAATATCGTTGGCATCCTGCTCTATGTTCTTGTATCTTGTGGACAAACACACAATTAAGCTCTCGCTGTCAGAGTAGTTATTTTATTGTACTTTCTGTCATGTCAAAACAGTACGAGAGTTTGATATAATGAAAATGTGTTAGGCCGATTACAATTCCAAATTTCGCGCGATAGTTCATTTGAAAATAAAGCACAGCAATCGAATTGATCGAGTTTGTGCGGAAAAAAAATGCAAAAGCCTACATGCACCCGGTATTCCCAGCCGGTCACCCATGCAAGTACTAACTGAGCCCAACGCCGCTTAACTTCCGAGATCAGACGAGATCGGGTGTATTCAACGTGGTATGGTCGTAGGCGACAGTGGATACAATCTGTGCCGTTTTACGTGACATTTTTCGTTCATCTCAGGCGAAAAGTCGCCACGCTGCCAACGATGAGACGCCTGAAAAGCAGATTGTCTGATTGCGCCAAGGCACTTTCGGCCCAATAACTGGAAAGAAAAGTCTGCTAGCGGTCGAATATCATTGGCGTCCTGCTCTGTTCTTGTATCTGGTCAACAAACACACAAGTAAGCTCTCGCTGTCAAAGTAGTTATTTTATTGCACTTTTCGTCATGTGAAAACAGCACGAGATTTCGATATAATGACAATGTGTTAGGCCTAGTATAACTACAAATTGAAATAAGCGGCGGCCAGCAAATGATGACATTCATAGTTGTACGTAGGCCTACGTGCGCATACAAAACAGTTGCAAGCAAATTGATCGTGTTTGCGCGACAGAAATAGCCTTCTACACCCGGTATTCCCAGCCGGTCACCCATGCAAGTACTAACCGGGCCCAACGTTGCTTGACTTCCGAGATCGGACGAGATCGGGTATATTCAACGTGGTATGGTCGTAGGCAAGTGTGGTTACCAATTCTGACGTTTTATGTGACAATGTCCGTCGACAGCCGCCAGAAAAGCAGATTGTCTGATTGCGCTGGGGCATTTTCAACCCGTCTGCCAGCGTTCGAATATCGTTGGCATCCTGCTCTGTTCTTGTATCTTGTGGACAAACACACAATTAAGCTCTCGCTGTCAGAGTAGTTATTTTATTGTACTTTCTGTCATGTCAAAACAGTACGAGAGTTTGATATAATGAAAATGTGTTAGGGCGATTACAATTCCAAATTTCGCGCGATAGTTCATTTGAAAATAAAGCACAGCAATCGAATTGATCGAGTTTGTGCGGAAAAAAATGCAAAAGCCTACATGCACCCGGTATTCCCAGCCGGTCACCCATGCAAGTACTAACTGAGCCCAACGCCGCTTAACTTCCGAGATCAGACGAGATCGGGTGTATTCAACGTGGTATGGTCGTAGGCGACAGTGGATACAATCTGTGCCGTTTTACGTGACATTTTTCGTTCATCTCAGGCGAAAAGTCGCCTCGCTGCCAACGATGAGACGCCTGAAAAGCAGATTGTCTGATTGCGCCAAGGCACTTTCGGCCCAATAACTGGAAAGAAAAGTCTGCTAGCGGTCGAATATCATTGGCGTCCTGCTCTGTTCTTGTATCTGGTCAACAAACACACAAGTAAGCTCTCGCTGTCAGAGTAGTTATTTTATTGCACTTTTCGTCATGTGAAAACAGCACGAGATTTCGATATAATGACAATGTGTTAGGCCTAGTATAACTACAAATTGAAATAAGCGGCGGCCAGCAAATGATGACATTTATAGTTGTACGTAGGCCTACGTGCGCATACAAAACAGTTGCAATCTAATTGATCGAGTTTGTGCGACAAAAATGCAAAAGCCGTCTACTACACACGGTATTCCCAGCCGGTCACCCATGCAAGTACTAACCGGGCCCAACGTTTCTTGACTTCCGAGATCGGACGAGATCGGGTATATTCAACGTGGTATGGTCGTAGGCAAGTGTGGTTACCAATTCTGACGTTTTATGTGACAATGTCCGTCGACAGCCGCCAGAAAAGCAGATTGTCTGATTGCGCTGGGGCATTTTCAACCCGTCTGCCAGCGTTCGAATATCGTTGGCATCCTGCTCTGTTCTTGTATCTTGTGGACAAACACACAATTAAGCTCTCGCTGTCAGAGTAGTTATTTTATTGTACTTTCTGTCATGTCAAAACAGTACGAGAGTTTGATATAATGAAAATGTGTTAGGGCGATTACAATTCCAAATTTCGCGCGATAGTTCATTTGAAAATAAAGCACAGCAATCGAATTGATCGAGTTTGTGCGGAAAAAAATGCAAAAGCCTACATGCACCCGGTATTCCCAGCCGGTCACCCATGCAAGTACTAACTGAGCCCAACGCCGCTTAACTTCCGAGATCAGACGAGATCGGGTGTATTCAACGTGGTATGGTCGTAGGCGACAGTGGATACAATCTGTGCCGTTTTACGTGACATTTTTCGTTCATCTCAGGCGAAAAGTCGCCACGCTGCCAACGATGAGACGCCTGAAAAGCAGATTGTCTGATTGCGCCAAGGCACTTTCGGCCCAATAACTGGAAAGAAAAGTCTGCTAGCGGTCGAATATCATTGGCGTCCTGCTCTGTTCTTGTATCTGGTCAACAAACACACAAGTAAGCTCTCGCTGTCAAAGTAGTTATTTTATTGCACTTTTCGTCATGTGAAAACAGCACGAGATTTCGATATAATGACAATGTGTTAGGCCTAGTATAACTACAAATTGAAATAAGCGGCGGCCAGCAAATGATGACATTCATAGTTGTACGTAGGCCTACGTGCGCATACAAAACAGTTGCAAGCAAATTGATCGTGTTTGCGCGACAGAAATAGCCTTCTACACCCGGTATTCCCAGCCGGTCACCCATGCAAGTACTAACCGGGCCCAACGTTGCTTGACTTCCGAGATCGGACGAGATCGGGTATATTCAACGTGGTATGGTCGTAGGCAAGTGTGGTTACCAATTCTGACGTTTTATGTTGACAATTTCCGTCGCCATGCTGTCGACGAGACGCCAGAAAAGCAGATTGTCTGATTGCGCTGGGGCATTTTCAACCCGTCTGCCAGCGTTCGAATATCGTTGGCATCCTGCTCTGTTCTTGTATCTTGTGGACAAACACACAATTAAGCTCTCGCTGTCAGAGTAGTTATTTTATTGTACTTTCTGTCATGTCAAAACAGTACGAGAGTTTGATATAATGAAAATGTGTTAGGCCGATTACAATTCCAAATTTCGCGCGATAGTTCATTTGAAAATAAAGCACAGCAATCGAATTGATCGAGTTTGTGCGGAAAAAAATGCAAAAGCCTACATGCACCCGGTATTCCCAGCCGGTCACCCATGCAAGTACTAACTGAGCCCAACGCCGCTTAACTTCCGAGATCAGACGAGATCGGGTGTATTCAACGTGGTATGGTCGTAGGCGACAGTGGATACAATCTGTGCCGTTTTACGTGACATTTTTCGTTCATCTCAGGCGAAAAGTCGCCACGCTGCCAACGATGAGACGCCTGAAAAGCAGATTGTCTGATTGCGCCAAGGCACTTTCGGTCCAATAACTGGAAAGAAAAGTATGCTAGCGGTCGAATATCATTGGCGTCCTGCTCTGTTCTTGTATCTGGTCAACAAACACACAAGTAAGCTCTCGCTGTCAGAGTAGTTATTTTATTGCACTTTTCGTCATGTGAAAACAGCACGAGATTTCGATATAATGACAATGTGTTAGGCCTAGTATAACTACAAATTGAAATAAGCGGCGGCCAGCAAATGATGACATTCATAGTTGTACGCAGGCCTACGTGCGCATACAAAACAGTTGCAAGCAAATTGATCGTGTTTGCGCGACAAAAATAGCCTTCTACACCCGGTATTCCCAGCCGGTCACCCATGCAAGTACTAACCGGGCCCAACGTTGCTTGACTTCCGAGATCGGACGAGATCTGGTATATTCAACGTGGTATGGTCGTAGGCAAGTGTGGTTACCAATTCTGACGTTTTATGTTGACAATTTCCGTCGCCATGCTGTCGACGAGACGCCAGAAAAGCAGATTGTCTGATTGCGCTGGGGCATTTTCAACCCGTCTGCCAGCGTTCGAATATCGTTGGCATCCTGCTCTGTTCTTGTATCTTGTGGACAAACACACAATTAAGCTCTCGCTGTCAGAGTAGTTATTTTATTGTACTTTCTGTCATGTCAAAACAGTACGAGAGTTTGATATAATGAAAATGTGTTAGGCCGATTACAATTCCAAATTTCGCGCGATAGTTCATTTGAAAATAAAGCACAGCAATCGAATTGATCGAGTTTGTGCGGAAAAAAAAATGCAAAAGCCTACATGAGTAGTGTATTCGATCGCTCTGGGGGTGGCAGGGGCTCTTATGGGCGGGGTGGTGACGGGCTGGAAAACCGGGGGTGGTGAGCGGCTCTTATTTCTTATGGCGGGGGTGGTGAGCGGCTATTGCGTCTTATGGCGGGGGTGGTGAGCGGCTCTTATTTCTTATGGCGGGGGTGGCGAGCGGCTGGAAAACCGGGGGTGGCGAGCGGCTCTTATTTCTTATGGCGGGGGTGGCGAGCTAACGTTTTCGTCTTATGGCGGGGGTGGCGAGCGGCTATTGCGTCTTGTGGTCGAACGGTAACCCTTTTCAGTATAGACTGCGGTCGCAAGCGGCTTCGTTGTTGGCATGTCGTACTTCGTGTTGAATATGTATCAAGTAAATAGTCATGTGAATGAACCTTTGTTAATGTGTATATCGTCGTGTATTATTACACGGTCTCTACTGATTCACCATGTGTTCTTATGGATGCGTTCGTGATTCGCACTTTCAACCATCTCTCGCGTGGTGTTGAATAGTCACCAACAATAACCGCGCAAACGGAAACGTGGCTTGCAAGAGGATTAAGCAGTGCGACCTATATTTCGAATGACCTGCGCGCAGAATTGTTTCACGGCCAACCGCTACTATCGAATATTACACTAGACCAGTCAGTGCGAAATAGTTTGATCGTAAATTATGATATATGATGTCGTAGTTTAGTCGTGTCAAATGACCGATCGTGTTCTCTTTCCTCGCTATTGATTGCTAGCTGAATAATACTTTCGGATTATTCCGCTGTTTCGCGCCTACAGAATAGTCTGCTGTTCACAGTCACAACAAGAATCACAAGTATACACATTTACACATTCGTTTATTACTCTGAAATCAAACTCTTCACAAAAGCACGTACAATCGTATCATTCACTTTTTTATCATCGCCAAAATTATCCAAGTATTCCTCGGTTGAAAACCCTTGAGCTCTTTTTATCAAGAATGCGATAGCATGATCTCCACACACATTCGAAGTTTTACTCTGTAACTGTTTGCCAGTCACAGAAAATTCATCCGGCTCCAGGAATTCGATTATCTGAGGTTTTAGTGGTCCGAAGCCTAGCGAATCATGAAAATGAGTATCGTCATCTCTGTATATAGACACCCAGTGAGACCCAGGCAAACTCGACTCATCGTAATTAATGGTGATAGCGAATTTTCCGCTAGTTGGTTTCTTCGGTAACTGATCTACTGGATAAGTTCCTAGATATAGACTTTGTGTGTCAGGATGGTTATAGAGAATATCATTGATCTCAGACGTATTCATATTTCGACGACTTGTCTTTTTTGATTCAGCTGTAGAAGATGTTGAAACTCCTTCAAACATAACAAGGTTACGGAGGTTGGTAAAGGCTTCGACGTAGTCAAAACCAGATGCACAGTTCCCGTCTTATGAAGTTGATAACATCCCAAACTATTATCAGGTGTCAAATCAAACACAAAAAGAGTGTACCCCTTGACATAATCTTCGCGAGAAATATTCAAAGGTGCCTCGGATTCCCAGCGACCTGTCTGAGAGAATAGTGTCATATAACCTTCGAGTCCGCCATGTTTATCAAAATCGAAATGAAATTCGCGTCCGTTAATTTGTCGCCCGTCCACACTTAACGAAAGATTTTGAACATCAAAGTGTTTAAAGTTGAATGGATTTTTGGCTCGAACACCGTTAAATGTCGTGGTCTCGACTAAACCAATTACGATCTTCTTTGGCATGGTGCCGCTAACTAACTCTCTATCAATTTTCGACAAGCCCGCCGCGAATGTATGAGTCGACATTTGTAAGCGTATCCAGGGGTACTTGGCAGTATTCTTCTGTAATACAGACTTGTGTGCTAAGCTTACACTTTCAGCGATCTTCATCTGTTTGACATACACCTCCATTTCGAGTAAAACAATTTGTACATCTTCCACATCACCAAGCAGACAGAAATTATCTTCGTTACGTGTAAATTTTAATTTCATGTCGACATTATCCAACATACATCTAGACTGTTCAAAAAGACCCATTCGAATTTTTCCGATCAACTCTAGCGGAGTGCTGTTTTTTGTAAGGTCTTTTCGTTTAACATATCCAGTATTCGCTGCACCAAGAACATCCATAGATCCAGCGACATCTTTATAAAAACCTTGGCCTTGCACAAAACTCTCCGAGGCCCCGTGAGTATCATTCAACAACCGAGAGATATAAGCTTTGTACGCATGACAATTATCCGAATTTGTGATAACCTTATAGCGTGCTCTGTCGTGGGCGCGCGTTCTTCTTGGTCCGCGGCTCGATAAGTCAAAGTAGACAAGTCAGCATTGCTCTTTTAATAAAACAACTAAAACATGACGATGCTCGTCCGACGGATACTAAAAGACGACTGGCTCGGACGGTGACTAAAAGCGACTGACCCGGACGGTGACTAAAAGCGACTGACCCGGACGGTGACTAAAAGCGACTGCTCGTAAAAAGAGTACAACACAAGACCTAGCCTAGCAGTAACATAATCAGTGATCAGCGGGGATAATTACAGGTTAATCATGGAGCGGTACGCTACAAGGGCCCCCCTGGTTGGTAAAAGCTTTAGGATATAATATGGACACTACATCAGTCGGCGATTCAAGTATATATACGAATGAAGGACGCTACCAGACATGGTAGTGATTACAGATTAGGTTTCGAATACGAGTTCAATTCTAATGGTATAACGAAAGCAAGGTGGGTGTGGTGGTGAAACTATAACGGCAGAATGATTCGTTCAGCGATAAAGATGCACTTTACAATGTGAAAATCTCGATGAGACAAGATTTCTAGAACATACAGGAGATGAAAAAGCCTGTTGCGAAAAAATACAAGCGATGGTGGTAAAGTGAATGAGTAACACACTAAATATCCATTTTAAATACTGGTGACAACACAAAATCATTCAAGTGATGTGGAGTACGAATAATACGGCCACTGGCCGACACAGAGTTTGTTCGCGAAGTGTCAACTTGCGGTGGCGTCAATTCGTCGAGACGCTCGATGGGAAGTCTGCCAGGTATAAGCCTGTCGGTTGAGGCGTCATAAGGACCCTTATTCGTTAGAATTGTGAAACATTTATGAGTGCGTTTTAAAACTTGATGCGGACCAGAATAAACCGGATCGAGTGATCTACGATGACCATCTATCCGCAAGAAAACGTGCGTGCAATTATTCAAATCGTTCGGGACATAAGATTTTTGATTCGAATGAAACCTAGTCGGCATCTCACCCACGGCTGAGAAAAAGCGTTTCAATTCACCAACGTAGTTGAAATCATTAGCGTTATTACCACTGGAAGAAGGATTGACTAATTGACCGGGTAGTCGAAGGGAAGTGCCATACACAAGCTCTGCTGGTGAATAACCGAGATCTTCCTTGACAGAACATCGAAGCCCTAAAACAATTAAGCCTAAGTGATGATACCAATTATGAGGACTTTCTAATGCGCGGAGGGAGGCTTTCAAAGTTCTGTTATAGCGTTCGACAAGAGAATTTTGCTCCGGCTTATACGCCAAGGTTTTGATGTGGAAAATACCCAAGAATTGCATATACTGAGTCCATTCAAGCGAGGTAAACTGACTTCCTCGGTCGGTTATTATTTTACGGGGTGAGCCGAAATTTGACACCCAGCCAAAACTAAACGCATCAATAACAGTTTGAGCACGAATGTCCATCATGGGAACACATACAGGCCAGCGAGTATAGCGATCAACACACATCAAAATATACGAGTAACCGCAACTATTCGGGAGTGACAATATGTCGACGTTAACCGTATGAAAGCGTTCGGAAGGGACGGGAAGATTGGTAATTGCAGTTCGAGTATGCCTATGAATCTTCGATCGTTGACACTGCTGACAATGACGGACGAAATCGTTCACATGTCGTTTCATGCCAGGCCATACATAACGTTCAGCTATCAATTTAGTGGTCGCGCGTATACCGGGGTGCGAAATATCATGCACACTGTGCATTACAGTCTCTCGAAGTGCCGCAGGAACGTAGGGACGTTCTCTACCAGGCAAAGACTTGTCGAAGATGATATAGGATCGTTGAACTCTTCGAAATGTACTTCCGCGAGATGCAAGGAGTGGTCATCGGCGTTAGCGAGGAGTTCCTTGAGCTCTGCATCGTCTTTCTGGGCTTCTAGTAATGCTTCCGCTGTGATGGGAACAGTGTTCGGAAAAATCGCGTTCACCTCGAGTCTGGAGAGAGTATCCGCAGCCGTGTTCAGAGTCCCTTTGATGTGTCTAACGTCGTCGGTATATTCCGTGATAAATTCCAACTGTCTTGCTTGACGATCCAGAAGTCTGTCGGTTGGATTCCTTAACGATTTTACAAGGCCGTCATTATCGGTAATCAGTTGAAATTTCCTACCCTTTAGCTGGACATGAAAATGCTTGATTGCTGAATAAGCCGCTAAAAGCTCGCGATCAAATGCGGAGTACTTGCGCTGTGTCGGGTTCAAGGTTTTCGAGAAGAATGCTAAGGGGGACCACGAATCATCAGATTTCTGTTGCAAAACAGCTCCAATTCCGACTTGACTAGCGTCTACCACGAGTGACAGTTCGGCATCATGAATCGGGTGGAATAATATGACATTATCGGACAGTTCGGTCTTGATGCGTTCGAAAGCAGTGTTAGCACTGTCTGTCCATTTGACACGATCACGCTTATTCGATGCTGCATTGGCCACGTCATACAGTGGCTTCAAAATCTCGGCACACTTTTTGACAAAACGGTGGTAATAGCAGACTAGTCCAAGGAATGAACGTAGTTGTTTTACATTTTCAGGACGAGGATAGTTAGAGATCACTTCAACCTTTGAGGGCAAGGGACTAATTCCCCTTGCATTAACAAGGTGACCTAAAAATTCGATTTCTTCCTTACCGAAACTGCACTTATCGACATTTATGACCAGTCCGAACTTACGAAACCTTGAAAACAAATTCGTCAATGTTGCCATGTGCTCTTCCTCAGTACGAGTCGCAATTAAAATGTCGTCTAAAAACACAAAAATATTGTCTAGTCCTTCGGTTACTTCAGATATAAAACGGCTAAAAGTACTACAAGCGTTGGTCAAGCCGAACATCATCGTCGTTGGTTGGAATAGTCCTTCGGGACAAATAAAAGCAGCCTTCTCTTGATCGTCTGGATGAAGAGGAATTTGATGGTACGCCTTCGCTAAGTCAACTTTGCTAAAAACATTACAGTTCGACAGTTCATCGGTAAAATCACGCAGAAATGGGACAGGCCATCGATCCTTGACCGTCTGATTGTTTAATTTCCTATAGTCGACACAGATTCTAATATCATCTATGCCCTTTGGTACGACAGTAATGGGAGAGGCGAAAGGCGATTTTGAGCGAATGATTACACCGGACTTCAACATCTCTTGCAATCGATTCTTCACCTTCTGTTTCAAATGGGGCGGCAATGGGCGACAGCGAGAACGAGTGGGACATCCGTTAGTAATAATTCGATGTACAGTACCGTGCTTAGCTCGTACTGCTGCATTCCGTGGAATGGTAATGTCGTTGAATCTCGACAAAAGATCTACATATGGTGTATTGTGATCAGGCGCTATAAAGTTCAGCCCGCGAACTACTGGATTACACTTCCAGCCCGGAATGAAACCTCCTGAAACAGTATCAATCAGACAATTGCTCCTCAAATCAACGACGAGAGAAAATCGCTCAATAAAATCAGCCCCCAATATGGCAATGTGTGTATCGGCAATATAGAATCGAAATCCATACTTGTGTCTATCGGAGAACTCGATCCGTAAATATCTCGTTCCAAACGTCGCAATTTTTGATCCATTTGTAGCGTACAGATTTGGTCCTGGTTTATTCTTGAAAACGTTACTTGAAGTCGGTAGAACAGAAACGGATGCTCCTGTATCGACGAGGAAAATCTGCCCTGAAATCGAATCTCGCACATGCAATAAAGGGTTTTGACATTCAGAGTTGGCATTCACTGATGAAAATTGTTGCGATCCCTCACGAGGCCTCCGTCTAAAAAAGGGCGATTTGAAGAGTAGGAACAGGGTGGACGGCAGTTTCGAGCTCGATCACCGAATTTATCATGATAAAAGCACAATTGATTCGTACCGCGCAGATGAGCAAATCGAGTTACCTCGCCACGTGTCTCTGAACGGTTTGACAGCGTCCGAAAAGCTGGTCGATCACCTCTAAAAGGTTCACGGCGAGGAACGGTACTACGATTGAAATTGTGCGAGCTTTGTCCGCCCGATGCAGGTAAATCTCGTGCCGAAGGTATCGCCTTCAATTCCCTGACCTCTCGAGCTATCGATTGAACAGTTAGTTGCAATTCATCTAATTGATTTGTGGGAGGATAACTGTAATGATTTGAAACCACACGAGGAGAAGCGCGAGTGTATATACTATCAGCTCTTAGGGCAAGCTGTTCCACGGTATCGTCTACATGTGACGACAATATCCCAGCAATATGATCTGGCAAATGGTGAAGGAACGTTTCCTTTAAATAACAGTCGGAACCTGGTGTGTTTGATAGAGCCCCCATTGCATTCCGCAATTTTTTCAGAAGTTCAGAGGGTTTTAAATCTCTACAGCGATCACTATAAAGTTCCTTAACACGGTCTCGTAAGGGAACAGCGTACTCACGCATCAGAAGATCACGCAATACTTCGTAGCAGTCGTCGTCTTCTGGGGCAGGTAACTTCAATCGAATCGATTCGAGCTGCTTGCCGTCCAGACATCTCAGAACGTGAAAATACTTCGCCGCAGAGTCCGTAACCCCATAACTGACAAATCCGGCTTCCACCGAAACAAACCACGACTCCGGCGAATGGGACCAGAAATTGACCACCGGTGGCGGCATCCTCGGGGCACCAGTGAAATTGGCCGAGCTGGCAATATCTTCCACCGATTGTTGTCGTCGTCGTCGTCGAGAAGACATTTCAAATACAGCAGAGAGTGAGCAAGGGATTCGAGTCGGCTAGTGCAAGTCGGGTTCGAATCGGCTGGCGATATCACGTCGGCTAGGAAGGCTAGCGAAATCACGTCGGGGTTTCAAGTCGGCTGGCGAAATCACGTCGGCTAGGATGACTAGCGAAATCACGTCGGCTAGGATAGCTAGCGAGATCACGTCGGCTAGGAAGGCTAGCGAGATCACGTCGGGGTCACCAAAATATAGCGTGCTCTGTCGTGGGCGCGCGTTCTTCTTGGTCCGCGGCTCGATAAGTCAAAGTAGACAAGTCAGCATTGCTCTTTTAATAAAACAACTAAAACATGACGATGCTCGTCCGACGGATACTAAAAGACGACTGGCTCGGACGGTGACTAAAAGCGACTGACCCGGACGGTGACTAAAAGCGACTGACCCGGACGGTGACTAAAAGCGACTGCTCGTAAAAAGAGTACAACACAAGACCTAGCCTAGCAGTAACATAATCAGTGATCAGCGGGGATAATTACAGGTTAATCATGGAGCGGTACGCTACAACCTCATTTGAAATAGTTACATCGATTTGTTTGAAAAGAGAATCCAACATGTTATTGACCAGACCCACTTGTGTATCGTTTGCTAAATCAGTTCCATCGCGTTTAGTGAGCTTCAAACGTAATCTCAAGAACGTGTTTTGTAGATCCATATATCGATCCGTCCTTGGTAATTGTACTTCCATGACATTACCTAAACTATGGGGTTTGACGACGACATATTGCGATTCCTCAATACTGGTTTGTGTGTGGGGTATACTAAATATGTTTAATCCAGAGTTATGACATTCTCGGGAACCCGCATGCATCAACATAGTTCTTAGTCGAATATATCCTGTTGTTTACGACGACGTTTGGGTGAAGTGTTCTTTGACTTTGTTTTTTTCCTTTTTATAGCTTTTGGGGTTAAAATTTTATCAATTACTCGACCGCCAGCTTGTTTACTTCTCTTGACAACACTAGACTTGATCGAGTTACCCCGTAATAGATCTCTCGCTATTTCACCTCCAGTCCGTAACAATTGACCACCAGCGTATTTTGCAATAGGTGTCACTAAACGACCGAGTGATTTAAACAAACTCCCGATACCGGAGCCGGCTTGAACTCCACCACTAAAATATCCATAACCATCACCTGTCTGGTTATAATGACGATGGACAGAATGATGATCACACGTGAAAACAACTTTCATAATCGCTTCCTAATGTTAAATGTAGCTTGCAATGAACGACTTATTATATTTATAGGTTCCCCAAACTCATCCCTGAGGTAAAGACATACAGAATCTACAACATCTTTTGAAACAGGGAAATAATACGGATTTGTCGCTACCCAATTATGCGTGACATCACCAGGTGTCAGCGGTATAACTCGTAATAAACGCGCTAACACATCTCCAAGTAAGTGAGGGTTAATAATATCGCAATACACAAACAAATATTGACCAATCGCCGGTTCGGTTAAAGTGAAATCGATCTCCATGAGGGCTAATTCACAATATCTTGTCGGGATGTTGTTGATGGTGAGTAGTCTGTGTTCAAAATCAACACCAAGCATAGAGGTGGTTAACGTCACTATTTTCATCGTGCGTGGAGTGTCAATGTGGTCTCTATATCATGTACTAACTGACCGTATTGATCCCGGATGGTGATTTTTATATCGCGGATGTGGTTAATCGATACTGGGAAATAAAAAGGTTTTTCATATACAACTTCTTGTCTCATACACGTCTCGTTATTTACTTGGATCACACGAAGCAATTGACTCATGTAATCACCCACCGGATGATGTCGTAGTACATTGATATACACAAAAAGATATCTGAGGTGGGGTTGAGTTGGTTTAGGTTTGATCGACGTGACATTACATACTGGTGTCGACACTTGATCAACTACACTGAAATAATTCGTGAATATATCCGTGGGGTGGAGTGTGATACGTTTCGAGTAACGAATTCGGAAAAGTTCATCGTTGATTCTTTCGGTGAAACAGTGTTTGAAACTGTCAGATAATATTCTTCGCGTCAACTCGAGGTTGTTTGCATAATTCCCAAGTGGTGTTAGGTACGCTTCTACTATTCGATCTTTCTCATTATGTAGCTCCCAGAGTGCTTGATCACGATTGATTATAATTCGATCAAGAGATTCACTGACAAAACTCATATCCATCAACGCAAGCTCATTACAAATAATTTCATTCGGTAACACCACCGAGAATTCACCTTGGGTGCCAGACAACGTGATGTAACTCATATTGAATCAACAGCTCTACGACGGAAGCGTAGGGTTACTGTCACTGGTGCTTTTCGAAATTTAATAGGGTTGCCAGCTGCATCACGTAGATAAATTCGTATTGTTCTAAAATTGTTTCTCGCTAAAGCAAAGAAGTATGGTTTTGGGAATATGTTGATTTGGTTTTCATTCGGTTTAGCGGTTACAGTAACCACCCGTAAAAGTTGTTGTAGTTTGTTACCGTGCGGTCTTGGTTGTATCAGATCACAATACACATAAACCTTATCAATCCGTTCCAGCTTTACCGCAGGTGTAAATATAAATTCTACCACTCCGCGGCGACGAGATACAACGCGTCTAAATGTTATTGTATCCAACACAGAACCAAGCGGTATCAGTCCGTAAGGCTCGGGTGAATCATGCGTGGTGCGGGGTATGTGTTTGGCGCTAGAGTCTGCGGTGTCAGTATTTATGGATGCAGCTCGCTTGGGTCTTTTTTTACTCGTGACTAATCTTCTGAATGTGATTCTAAAGTCTCCGAATCCTTGTAAAATGAAAATGTCGCCCAAGTAATATTTCTCGTACGATTCTAACATTTCACCGATGCTGTAATACGAACCTTCGGGAATATAATACCGTTCGGTGTATCCATTTGCATCGACAAATCCAAAACCTATACTTTTCGCTGTCACTTCAATTCGCGGTTGGAAATCATGTGGGAAGGTCAGCTCACATAATCCTAGCTCATGGCGATTCATTTCTAATTCTTTGTAAAGTTCCGTTTGAAAATCTGTGCTAGTATTCGGAAATTTATCCAAACTCGCGTTCGAAGGTAGAGTCAACAACATTTTATTGTTTCTTTCAACATATACGATGAGGTGATGGATTCGGTAATAAATACCCAAGTGAAGAAGACAGTAGCGTTAAATATATCTCACGATCCACCCCGACAGAAATTTGATATAATGAAAACACGATTACACACACTAACATACAAATCTGTACAATAAACACAATCTGGTTTTTCAGACTGTTCGAGACTTGACCCATGCGAGATGAGTCGGAATCAGAATCCATAGTTTGGTTGAACAACATTTTCAGAGTCTATTTATACAAATCCGAGACCCAAGAATTAAATTTAGACGGGTAACCCAACCATTTTACAAGATATTGCGTTTTCTTTCCTTTCCTGCGAGTAGACAGGATTTTCTCGATATTATAAATATTATTATTTTTAGTTATTGGTTGTAACTCTTCACGCTGAAAGCGACCGTCTATAACTTCACCGTGGTAGTCTTTCAACTGATAAGTAGGAGGGTCACCTTTACGACATTGAGATACGAAAAAGATTTCTTCGGTCCAACTCGCCAAGGCACTTTTTACAAAATTACCACGCGATTTCGAAATCCTGACGGGTGTGCCGATAGTTAGTTTGGGTTTTTTAGGGGTCATGTCACCGTATAACCTATGAAAAATTTGTTCTTGATTCGAATAATTAACATCCGCTGGAGGACACCCTATAGCCACGTGAAAAGTAGTGTTATACCCCTGGCATATCTCAGACAGGACACTGACATAATTCAAAGTCTTATTATGCGTGAAATAACGGTATAACACTTGCTTCAGCGTACGAATAACACGCTCGCATATCGATGCTTTCAGTTCGCTATTTGTATGAAAATGTCGCACATTGTTCTCTTTTAAGAAAGTCTGAAACGCACGATTAGTAAACTCAGAACCCTGATCACTTTGAATAACATGAGGTATACGATCCTTAAATATTTCCTTGAATCCGCGAATAATACCTTGCGAGGTTTTGTTTTTGAGTGGATACAGATATAAAAATCGGCTGAAACAATCGATCGTCACCAACACATATTTAAAATTATCGTTTTCTTTTGAAAGATTTTGCATATGCATGAGATCGGTTTGATACTGAACACCAAGACCGGACGTAATCACTCTAGGTCTCTTAAATTTCTTTCGATAGGGAAAATGTTTCGTGTACGCGTCCTTGTTCGAAAGAAACTCCTTGACTTTGGCTCTATTCCGCCCTCTAGAGAATACGTATGCACCGCGGTAACTACCAGGTAGCCCTGGTGTGAAATACTTAGTATGGCTCCCATCCGTATCGTCTCGGGGTCTTGGGTGTACGACCGCTTTTCGTCTTGGCATGTTGAGTCTTTACTTTGCTTCGTTGGCTACTCGGTGAGTGGGGTTTAGGAATTCTTGGTGGTTCACCCTTGATCAGACGTCGCAGTGCGTCCAACTCACTAGCCGAAAATAGATTCCTTTGTTCTGATATATCGATTTTCATCGGTTGATTCAGTGTGTCGTGTTTTGTTTGATAACGATTTATAGCGTCGTTATATAAGGCTAATTTTCGTTCTTGGGGTATGTTCATCTGTAATATGTCGCTCATACATTTGTCGATATCCAAATCCAATTTCTGAACGTCAGCGGCGTTGATCGGATTCGGATTTATGAAGATTTTTTTAAAAGAAGTCATTTTTTGAAAAGATTACCGAGTAAACCAGTGACGACGGGTAGGATGCTTGATAATAGAGTCATAAACATACCCCCATTCTGGTTGACCATACGTTTTTTATGTCGAATAGGGATGTCTTTCCTGACAAGTCGACGTAAACTACATTTATGAACTGATAGTCGCTTTCTTTTATACTTTGAAAGAGGGATGTTGCCGTTTAAAATGTTCTTTGTACAATCACATATACACTCGATCAACTCTCTGCTGGCACCCGATATAATTTGCTTGCGTATTTCGGGTTTACTTTTATGTAGGAACTCTAGTGTGGGTATATGCCGCCGTGTCCGAGCTGGTACCTTGGTCATTTTGAGTTTAAAGTCGTCTCTGTGCTTGGCTATTTATACCAGTGGGCTATAAACCACCATGGTTTCACCAGGGAATATATTGGTCATAACTCGTCGATTTTCAGGTGCTTCTTGCGTGAGATCAAGGAATAAATAACTATGAGGTTGTCTAGCAGCGTCACGATAAGCCTCTGTTAAAAATCTAGAGTTTGGGTACATTTGTCGACCAAGAAAACTGATCTGCTGTTGGTCGCGCGGATTCTTGAAAATCACCATATACGAGCTTGAGAGACTCAAGTCACGTGCTCCTTTACCCTTGTGGTACAGGTTCTGCGTGATATAGCAAATTGATTTGGCTGAATGATGAGAAAATCTTGTAAAGTAGTCTGCAATTTTCGCGGTCTCAGTCATGAAATCATCCACTATAATCAAGGTGTCTTCAGAGCAAACCTTCAACTCTTCTAAAATATCTAGACCGGCGTGAAATTCTACATTATGCATCGTCTTGAAAACTTCCTGATAATTATTGTAACAATATACGACCCTGGATACACTTGGTTTAATCATTGATGTCGCATGCCTAATCAGCTTTGCAACAAAAGTAGTCTTCCCACTTCTTGAAGGACCACTCACAATACACGCGAATGGGTGGATCAATTCCATCATTTGTTGTTTATTGAAATCTCTATAAAGTGCATGTGTTTATATATCAACAAGCTTGGGAATATCCACTGTTGTAGTCATCTTGTTCTAGTGGAATATATAAACCCAGTAGAGTTCGATTTAACAATTTTCCCCGGGTTATGAAATCTTCATCTGTTCCTCATCGTCAGTGGAAGTTGTAGTGTTACAAACGCTTTATTCAGGTTGTCAAGCAGCTGATCCCAATCTGTAAAATAATAAATCACATAAGAGGATTCATAACACGAGAGGATTCATAGAGCTTTAAAATCTAGCAGTGTTACTATACCAAACTATAGACCTTACCACGGATCACAAGTTTTGGTGGTCTGCTTTTCATCAATCGGATATCATCGACGTTGGGAGTTGTTTGGTAGAACCAAGAATCATGAACTGTGGTAATTCCCGCTCCAATGTAATCATCTCTACATGTAAACTATTCAAATCTAATGACATAACAGACTTTAGAAAGCGTTATCCATCTGGAAAACAAATGACACGTTACCACACACAAGTCAATCAAACATATAAACAAGTAATAAATAAGTAAATCAAAATAAAATCGAACACACACAGAATATACAAATAAAATGCAATAACACACAAAATATACAATTACACATTTAATGGTAGGGTTGACACACCATCCTCGAGCACTCGACGTTTGGCATAGAAATAGGACAATGTTTTACGCTGTTGTTTGTACGTATAGACACCCCCATCTCTGCACCGAAACCCCTTGTTCACTCCTCCCGTAGCTTCCTTAGATGTCAAGACACCCAGAAAATTTTCGAAATCAATTTGGTTGGATTTCTGGAGCCCTTTGGACGCTAATTTTTTCTTTGGTCCATCACAAAAGTAATTTTTGGATTGGAGCCCACAGAAAGATGTACCACCTTCATACTCCACTTTCATCAAACCCGGTTGACGGAGGTAATACGCATACGTGTCTTTGCAACACTGTCTCGAGCGATCAAAAGAAACCGGATCAGCCAAAAACTCAGTTCGGTGCTCATCGCAAAAATAGCGCGGAAACCAGTTCTCGTATTCAAGATAAAATTCATCTCTTTTCTCAGGGATAAGAATATCGTCGAATGAGGCTGAATGCGAAAGATAGAGGGAGTCTGTGTCCATCATTAATAGCATGAAGCACTCGTCACGGAAATATTTACACAAGCAGTCATAAAAAAACGACAACATCTTGAGCTTAGCATTGTTATACACCCAGAATCCTACTTGAATACAGTTACCCCACTTGATCGTTTTAAGTCGCTTCGTTATTTCAAACAGATCAGCGTGTAATTCGTCACATTTCACAAAAAAACGATCCTTCACATTGGCGCCCAATTCGCTTTTATCACAGTACGAGGTTCGTTTGAATTTACGTGGATTCATCAAAACCCGACCATAACTACTGTTTCCGGCTAATTTTTGCGTTAGGGCAATGATCTCTAGGCTAGGGTCGCGGTCCCCAGCTCGTCGACAGTCTGAGACATTTTTCGCAAAGTTGTCAAAACAGGTCTTTTTTGTGAATTCGACCGCCTCATGAATTTTGGATATAATCAATCCGTGTTCAACATACCACTTGATCAAGTCGGAGGTCAACAAGATTTTCTTACCCCAGTATGAAGCAACTAACATACGCGTGGGTTTGGTGAGTAATTTACGATCAATGGCGAACTGTTTCATGTGACCTGACAAATGCTCGCGAGACACCATCGTATTTTTGAATATCGGACATAGTTCAACAAACTTCCTTTGCAAATGATTTGGCGTAAAAATATCGACTGATAAACACCCGAAGAATGTACCACTCATTACCATCTCCATCAATTTATGTGCGGTGACAGACTTGGTTCGAGTCAATTGTGGTTGAATACCATTAAGATATCGCACAATATCAGGATTTTCCTGTTTCTCCGTGCGCCAGTCACATTCCCATTTACATATGACTTGGTAATTGAGGCTTTTGTAATAATCATGAACACGTTTAGTCCGTTCTCGACGTTCCAAATCATCACAACCAAATCTGCACTGATGTGCATGGAAATGACATCCAAGAAAAGACAAGATTACCCCTTGACCAGCTGAATTACGATAGAACCCGTCAGCAGGGTAATTACGAGCTCCTACGCGGATTTCAGGTCCATTAAAAGCATGGTGGACATGTACATTGTGGGTATACGAATACCAGTTTAACCATTGAGCTGCTGTCTCCCCCCATTTCGGTGCGGTCTTCACCGGTTTGAATTTAGTACACTCAGCATCGAGTGGTTGCCAATGTACCGGGAAACCGGTTGGACTAGGTTCACTCAAAGCAAAAAGGTATAACGAATTGCTGTCCAGCCCTGTTACATGTTGGGTAATCTGTGCGTTTTCCTTATAAAAAACTTCTTTGATTCGAGTTTCACCCTGTTTTTGATATCGATGGAAAATGACCGACGGTCCGCCCACTAAATTGTCTCTGAATAGCGAAACCAGATCTTGGTGTTTATCATTGAACAAGGTGAAATCACGCGGAATGCTATTGAAAAGATGCCTCGATACAACCCCGGGTAGGGAGACAGCTTCTTTGAATATATCCACACTGAATTGACTTTTGAAAGATTGAAATTGTTTTTCTAACCCCTCAATGAAGTAATGAGTATCGATTGCGTTGTACCATTTGAGATAATCGCGTAAAGTGGTCATTTTGTTATCGTTCCAAACCTTCAAACAGTTTTCATATTCAGCTGCGGATATATTACGACCTTTTAACGAGCTGTAAAAGTCGCTGTGGCTAGGAAGACTCGGATAATCTAACTTTTCCAAACTAGTCAGAAACTCGTACGGAAAATGACCTTTAGCGGCGCTGCATTTGAAGGCTTTCAAATAAGCATCGTACGAGAACCCAGGTGCCAAGTAATTCACAATATCCAAAAATTTCAATCTGTTGGTTGTCAACGAGAGGAAGTTGTTACCCCGTTTCAATACACTCAGATTTTCATCAACGAGTAAACCCATCAAGTACTCTTTGAGACAGTTCAAGTCATACCGGCCGCCATTGAACGATAAAACAGGGATTTGTTTTAAATATCGCATGAGCTCCTCTTGTAAACGTTCAAGTGGTATTTTTTTCTCGGAAGGATCGAGTGCTTTCATTTCGGTAATTTTAGTTTCGAGCATGCCCAAGTAGTGTTGATATTCCATCTGTAACAACCTAAATGACTCACTTTGAATATCATGAAAATGATCAACCATTTCCGCACACAAGTCGTTTGGGTCGCCGTTCGAGACAATTACATACGGTTCCAAGAACCCTTCCACATTAGAAGATATACTAACGGAAATGGGGATATGTTTACACTCCCATGAAGTTTTGGAGGAATCTGGAATATCACACTTCTCAAACATGCTCTCGATATCAAACGCGATACGGTATTTGAAATAACGAAGCTGGTGGGGAACGAACACCCCTTCTAGATCGAGTTTTTCAAAAATGTTCAAAGGAGGGCTATACACGCCACCCGGAAACACTTCAACAGGACCCGTTGCACATTTGTGTCTGGTCAATTCATACTGCAAATTGAAAAATCTTTGACAAACATCACATCGATAGCTCTCCATATATCGCCTCATATCAGTAATTAGGCAGAAATGGTTGCTTTCTAAATGTAAGTACACAGGTTTCCCTTCAAACGTACTACGACGTAGTGCGACAGCTTTACCCTCGGTCTTGGTGTACACGAATATAGCGACATTAAACAAATCCTCGATATCATCCAACATGTCAAGAGTTACACCAGAATCTACATTGATGCCATATACCGACGTGAATTGTTGAGCCATTGCTTTTGTATCTTTTCCTAGCGAGTGGGCGATACAACGAAAAGCACACAGATTGTCGTTGTACAGGTTCTTATTTTTTCGACGCAACATTGTCATGATACATCTCGCTCTCGCAAGCCATTTCGGTAGCTTAATACCAACACAACCAATCAACACACCATTGGTAGGATATACATATAACCGCGGGTTGATCAGACAGAACGATTGTGAATCACAGAAAACATCCAACCGCTTACGATTGCTGACGCAAGTATTGTGCACGTGGCTACTGTTTACTACATACGATTTCACCGCTTGCCAGTTCTGGGGTGTAATTTGTTGGTGTTGGTTGTCGATCTCTGGCGTCGCATCCCCATCCCTGTGATTCCACAGACATCGACTCATCTGTAAAATTGATAACGCATGGTTACATTCAACACTCGGTAATATTAAACTAGTGTTACTTACAATGTGGTTTCTTTTTCGGTGTCTTCCTTGGATCTTTATACTAAACAAGTAACATGTCAAACTATGTCGCTAACATAGTGCTATAGCAGATAACTTACCAGTAGACTTGTGTATCCCACTTAATCATTGAGTTCGCTTTGTCTGTTCAACAACAAAATCATTACATCATGCTCACTAGTTCTGTGCAGTAATAACTCACCGTTTCAATTCTTTAATTCCACGCCTGTTTTGTCTGGGGACTGAATAAATAACAAATTATATTCATAAATCGAAGTATTCACACCGAATAACTTACCTATTAAACCCTTAATCCCTGCGTCGATGTAATCTCTATATGTAAACTATTTAAATCTAATGACATAACCGACTTGAGATATGAAATAATGTTATCCACCTGGAAACAAATGATACATTAACAAACAACACAAAAATCATATTAAACAAACAAAATGTACAAATATATTCCAATAACACCACACACAATACATACAAGTACATCTCAATAGAATTCAATGACAGGATTATTTTCTTGGGTCGCAATGAAAATGATTGAGATCATGAAAGACACATCGGCGTCGTAGTTTTTTTCACCGTATAAATGGTGTGGTACATCTTGATCGTGCAAGTCCTGGCGGTATTTCGATATCAGCTCAATCAATCAACAAACCATCAGTGGGGTATACGTAAAACTGTACATTAGCCAGACAGACCGCCCTGTATTTTGTATCTGGTCGAGAGTCTTGTAACACATCTAGTGCCGTTTCCAATCTTATAGATTCAACAAATTCATCGAATTCAGCTAGTGATGTAATCGCTGCTGGGACTTCTAATACGCTATCGACGTTCGCCGATGCATGAAAATACCGAAATCTCCCAGCCGCGATGTTATGTAAAATGATTCCATACGCGAAATTCACTTTGAAACGGGTCGACTCTGAGAAAAATATCGCTTGGATATCGCGGAAAACATCCGGTATCTCACGATCGATGACTCGGATATTATACACGCGCCGACTCTGATTCACTACATATGATTTTATCGCTTGCCAGTTCTGGGATACAACTTCTTGGTATTGGTCGCCTGTCTCTGGTGGTGTGTCTTCTTCCTCGCGAACACGACTCCGTCTGCGTCGACTCACAGACTTCGGCCCTACCTGACGCGCTATATCTGCGTGGTTTGGTTGCATTTCGATCGTGAGGTCGCGTTCTGCGGATTCACCTCTTAAATCCGGTGTCATCAGATCACTAGGATTAATCGCATCAAAGATATCCGCGTTCTCTTCAAATTCCGATTCGAATGCATTTGGCTCATAACCAAATTTGTCAAGATTATCTATCTGAACCTCGGCCATTGTATAATAATTAATCTAATTGCTCCAACCAACGTTTATGTCTGCAACAGCGAAGTATAACAACCGGATTGCGGTGTTGGCTATTTATAGATTTAATTCGATAGTAGCACGCGGTTGGATGGAAAATAATTCGGCGCGCAGGTCATTCGAAATATAGACCACACGCACACTGCGTAATCCTCAGAACCGATCGCGTTTCCGACTTTCAGAACCGGACGTGTTTAGTGTGTCACAGATCAAAACGTCGCTACAGATATCTGATTTTTCAAAATCGCACAGAGCACTGCGCTTTAGTGAATTTCCTGTTTAGTGAAACGGGCGATTTTATTGCGCCACACATGTCAAACGCACCCGCCAACATCTGTTTTCTCGAAATCTGAGCGGTGTATTTCACCATTTTAACACATTGTGGTATCATTATCATGGTTTACTTTTTCAGTTGATAGTTACATATACTCGTTATGGCAACTAGTGCGATTATTGAGAATTACCTTCTCTACTATCATAACTTGACAACCCCCACACTGAGCGAAACGGAAAAATTCATCCACGGAGTACTAGATTTCTATGTACATGGACAAAACGTGAGCCGTGTTCGAAAGTGTGATTTTACCGCATTGGTTAACTCGATTCGATCATACGGCATCGACTGGAATGGGGTTTTTAGTGTCATAAGCATTGCGGCGATGAAAAGTGACATACGTACCCTAGCGGCGTACAGAGATTTAGCAACAGACATCTTGAATACTCACTACAGTACATTGATAATTGACTGGGTAAGAAGAAAATTCATTCGTGTCGTTTGTCACTTGTGAACGGCGTCCTTTCTTACAGAACTCCTGTAAAGTTTATTTCAATCCAAGTCTATTCGCGCGGGTCATCAGGATTATACCAAGACTGTTAACTCACTCAATACCACGTGTCTAATTCTATAAATATCGACGGGTTTGTTGATGACTCCCACTTTATCAAACGACATGACATCGAATAGCGTCAACACTATGCAAGTCGGAGCAACTTCAAATTTTCACGTCGGCGTCAAATTCGTCTCATCACCCAAAAGAGGCGGCGTTAGCCAATATCTCAAAGGTATATTCGTCGACGGCAATAACGAAGAGATATCTTTCACGTGTTTCAATCGTGAATTGTTCGGGGTCATTGAGAAAGCATTCTCCAAACGAAAAAAACTCATGGTCAAATCCGGTTGGGTTCAAATTGATAAATTTACTGGAAAACCCGCTGTATTACTTGGTCGGGCTTCGTCAGTAACTCTACATGGAAAATCGAGACATACGACTGAAGAATACCCATTATTGACCTGTGAATCGGTATACGGAAATAAAGATGAATACGTCTCGATCGCCGCTACTTGTGTTTCTCGAGAGGAGAAGATGGTCAATTCTGACGCCGGAAAGGAGTTGAAATTATACAGTTTTACATTGAAGGATGATACTGGCGAGGTGGTTTTGGATCAATGGAACAAAGCCTCGCTCGTACCCGGGAAGAAATATCAACTCACTCGTGTTAAAAACTGTGTCGGCAGCTTGAAAATCGATTCGTTAACTAGACTTGTTGAATTGAAAGAATAGTTTGCATATTTGTATACCACAATACAATATTTCATTTCGCGTAAAATGTATGACCTATGTGATTCGACAACTGGATTAGCGCGGTGTTGTTCTACTGATCGAGGTGTGAAAATTGCGCTATCGCGGTGAAGTCGCGACTGTGAACAGCAGATTATTTTGTAGGCGCGAAACAGCGAATAAGTCGAAAGTATTATTCAGCTAGCAATCAATAGTGAGGAAAGAGAACACGATCGGTCATTTGACACGACTAAACTATGACATCGTATATCATAATTTACGATCAAACTATTTCGCGCTGACTGGTCTAGTGTAATATTCGATAGTAGCGGCTGGACGAGAAATAATTCAGTGCGCAGGTCATTCGAAATATAGGTCGCACTGCTTAATCCTCTTGCAAGCCACGTTTCCGTTTGCGCGGTTATTGTTGGTGACTATTCAACACCACGCGAGAGATGGTTGAAAGTGCGAATCACGAACGCATCCATAAGAACACATGGTGAATCAGTAGAGACCGTGTAATAATACACGACGATATACACATTAACAAAGGTTCATTCACATGACTATTTACTTGATACATATTCAACACGAAGTACGACATGCCAACAACGAAGCCGCTTGCGACCGCAGTCTATACTGAAAAGGGTTACCGTTCGACCACAAGACGCAATAGCCGCTCGCCACCCCCGCCATAAGACGAAAACGTTAGCTCGCCACCCCCGCCATAAGAAATAAGAGCCGCTCGCCACCCCCGGTTTTCCAGCCGCTCGCCACCCCCGCCATAAGAAATAAGAGCCGCTCACCACCCCCGCCATAAGACGCAATAGCCGCTCACCACCCCCGCCATAAGAAATAAGAGCCGCTCACCACCCCCGGTTTTCCAGCCCGTCACCACCCCGCCCATAAGAGCCCCTGCCACCCCCAGAGCGATCGACTACACTACTTACATGCACCCGGTATTCCCAGCCGGTCACCCATGCAAGTACTAACTGAGCCCAACGCCGCTTAACTTCCGAGATCAGACGAGATCGGGTGTATTCAACGTGGTATGGTCGTAGGCGACAGTGGATACAATCTGTGCCGTTTTACGTGACATTTTTCGTTCATCTCAGGCGAAAAGTCGCCACGCTGCCAACGATGAGACGCCTGAAAAGCAGATTGTCTGATTGCGCCAAGGCACTTTCGGCCCAATAACTGGAAAGAAAAGTCTGCTAGCGGTCGAATATCATTGGCGTCCTGCTCTGTTCTTGTATCTGGTCAACAAACACACAAGTAAGCTCTCGCTGTCAGAGTAGTTATTTTATTGCACTTTTCGTCATGTGAAAACAGCACGAGATTTCGATATAATGACAATGTGTTAGGCCTAGTATAACTACAAATTGAAATAAGCGGCGGCCAGCAAATGATGACATTTATAGTTGTACGTAGGCCTACGTGCGCATACAAAACAGTTGCAATCTAATTGATCGAGTTTGTGCGACAAAAATGCAAAAGCCGTCTACTACACACGGTATTCCCAGCCGGTCACCCATGCAAGTACTAACCGGGCCCAACGTTTCTTGACTTCCGAGATCGGACGAGATCGGGTATATTCAACGTGGTATGGTCGTAGGCAAGTGTGGTTACCAATTCTGACGTTTTATGTGACAATTTCCGTCGACAGCCGCCAGAAAAGCAGATTGTCTGATTGCGCTGGGGCATTTTCAACCCGTCTGCCAGCGTTCGAATATCGTTGGCATCCTGCTCTGTTCTTGTATCTTGTGGACAAACACACAATTAAGCTCTCGCTGTCAGAGTAGTTATTTTATTGTACTTTCTGTCATGTCAAAACAGTACGAGAGTTTGATATAATGAAAATGTGTTAGGCCGATTACAATTCCAAATTTCGCGCGATAGTTCATTTGAAAATAAGGAACTAGTGAACTATATGCCCGCTTCACTCGTGTGAATGATTGACGTCATCTATCATGTTTCCCCATGATCATTTAATTCAATCTCCTTGTTTATGCTATCACTTATTCTTTTTTCTTCTTGTTCTCTCGTTTTTCCGCACGAGATAGAAAAATGCTGACTCGGCATTTTTTCTAGTTACGACGTTTCAGTTTTGTCCGTTTGCTCCCATTAAAGGGATTTTTGTCCGTTCACCCTTATTATATCACATATTTACACTCTGCCAAAAGCAGCTTTACATCTTTTGTATGATCGTGGGTGGTATAGGGCCTTCGCACAACACCACTTCTTGTACGTTTGATTGCAGCAGCACGAGCCCTTTATTCCTTATATCGGCTGCTTTCATACAAATTACCACATTCCTTGTTTTGCTTCTCTTCGTTATCGTTTTGCTCAAATGAACGAATCTCCTGTTCATTCGTTCAATGCCTGCTGACATTATCTGTCTTGCATTGTTTTCAGTCGTCATGTGGGTACAATATCTCGTTACCTTCATATTTACAGTATTGAGGAGGCGTCCCCTTTGTATGTCCATGGGCGGCCTCCAATCCATTTTTCGAGACTATTGCTCTGTCGCACCTTTTCATGACGTACGTGATTTCTTCAATTCTCATTTGCATCCCCATTTTCTTTCTAATGACGCCGCAAATTCCTTCCCAGGGATGATATCCATCCACTGAGTCATTACAAAGATCATGGCGATGATGAGACTCTTGAGTTCCGTCTTAACGCTTGGACTGGTCCCTTGTTGCGGTAACTTGGCCAGCCATTGGCTAATGGGAATCTCGTGATGAACGGGGTTCTGTGTTTGGTGGAGAGAGGGCGAGGTCCTTCGATGTAGGCCTCTGATGTCGGTGCGTGCCCGCACCTACCGTCACGCCGACGGACTCCTTTTCCGCCGGGAACTCTTTTTCTGGGGAGACGTGCATCCTAAAATCCCCAGACTCCTTGTCGGACATGACCGGGTGTGTATCCGGTTGACCGGCAATCGCTGCTTCGTTTGAACCTTTTGGGAAAGTACTCATTACTGTGGCTGTCGTCATGCATCTATGGGCCGATTCATTAAGGTTATTCGGACAAGTGCATCCACGAAAGCATTTAGGACCAGTTTTCTCGTGCAGGTCTTTATTTTCGCCAGCGGGGATTCCACGCTCGACGTCTTCATTAACGGTGTTAGCAGGCATTCCTGTCTCAACACCAATAGTTTCCCATGGGTTCTGTGTGACGTTAGTTGCTATTTTCAACTCGTCGTTCGCACCAGTGGTGATTACCATCTCGGTACTTGCGCCAGCGGCAACGGCCAGCGGCGACGGCTAGCGTGCCGGCTCGACGCTTATTTGATTTGCAGCTTCCATCAACCCCATCATCGGTTACAGTGTCGCGAGGACTGCTTCCGACTTTGGTTCCGTCCCGTTGATCTCATGAGATCCCATCATGTAGAGTTACTAAAGACAACTCTTCAATCGCATTAGACGGTGTTTTCAACCCAATTACTATGCTTGGTAATTGCTGTACTTGTTCAATGGAACGGACATACCATCAAAATTAATCTCTACCAAGGAATCAACTTGGGACGAGCCACCTATTCCTGTCAATTCCATGTCTATTGGTTGACGTTCCTCCCAGCTTTGTGGGTATTTAGTAATAACGACCTTTTTCATTATCAAATTGGGGATGCTTCCCGTGTCAGCTAGGAATTTCGAACCCGTTATTGTATCAATCAAATACAACAATTGGCCTCCGAACAATTCCGTAAATCGGGCTGTAATGGGTCATCCGGCGTATCAAGAAATGTAAATAAGGGTAAAGAAGAGTTATGTACAGTTTTTGTGTGTTTGGGGTAATAAATTATCTGGGAGCTGATTTACCGGATCAATCAGCTCCCGCAAGCGATCGAGAGTCGAATACCTTGATTCAGTTCATCATCCGTCCAATATGAAGCATCATATCGACGTGGATGATCAGGGTATTGAGGTTCCGCCCAAGTCACTTGGCTATTACCTCGGGACGAGTGTGCAGGCGGTAAAGATGGCTTTGTGTCACGCACTTCCTTTGTTTCCTGGTTCCTAGGGCGCGTCTCTTGTTCATCCAGAAACTCGGAGTTACAGACGAGTTGTAGTTCCTCCGCAACGTCCCGCCAGGTTTTCTCTTCTTCCCAGCCTCGTAACATCAGTCTGAGCGCTTCTGGAAGTCGTTGTCGTAAATTTCGGAAAAGACGCAATCCATCCGGATTATCCTCAATAAGACTATCCATGTCTATTTCTAGTTGCTTCAAAGCGCTATTCAGCATAGGTAGCGGCTCTTCCTCCCAGCGATAATTTCTGCGGAAATCCCCAATGATCTTTTCATCATTTACCAAACCCTGGGGATTGGATAAGGAAAGGGATCGCATCACCGATTCCCATTCTGCTTCCCCCGAATTGGTATTAAAAAAATTTCCCAGTTGAGTAGCCTGCTTGTGTCTGTCAGCCGCCCGCAATTTCTTCTGCATCGCATTAGCCAATATAACATCCACATCCGTATTCCCGGAACCGTGGCGTATTCGTCGCATCGAATTTTCCATCCACTTTAGCAGTGGCATGTCCCCAGGATCCATCATAAGCTGAAGCATTTCTTTTTCTGATTGGATTTTAACAGGCACGTTGAGCATTGGGACCGTAACACCGGGATATTGGTGCGGCTGTTGTTGGCCTGACCGTCTGCTACGATCGTTAGGAGTAGAGGTAAAACGAGGCATATTTGGATAAATCGGGTTGTTAGGTCGGCCCTCATCCGTATCTTCAACCGACGAATTTTCGGAACTTCGTAGAGACTTCCCAATCTCCTTTATTTCTCGTGCCAATAATCGCATACGAGCATCGTAATCGTCGTCTCCAGTGTCTTCCGCATCTTTTCTAGTATCACCCTGTTCTTGGAAGGTCACCCGTCGGGATTCGCCATCCGCACTTCCCGCTCGTCTTCGAGAATCCTTCTCCTCGTTACGACGTTCCTGCCATCCTCGATACCCCATATATTTATCTAAGGGATTCTTTTTTGGTTTTGACGCAACGGGGGGCTCGAGCTCGTTCCCCCCAAGTCTAATGAAGCTTGGCATTTCCACGGGGTTTTGCTTATTCTGTTTGGCGCGTGCACCACTTCCCACGTGGAAGCATGTTGCCGTTCCCATTCGAGAGTCTGACAACGAGGTCGAGTCAGAACGTGGTAGCTTAGGATAGACGGCCGTTACAGTATGACAATCCAGACCCTTGCGAACCGTCATCGTTGGTCCTTGTTTTACGTTACCAGACGGCTGCTCAGTGAGAGGAACGTAAGCCGGAGGGTCATATTCTGGTGCAGTTGGAGCTACTGTCAAAACGGGAGATTGGATGCTATCTCGTGTAGCCTGTGCATGCGACTTTCCGAGCTCAAATTCTGACGTAAGGATGTCATTCAGAACGTCGGTGGAGACCTTCCCGCTAACTTTTGTTGTGGCATCGCAAACAGCTTTGAGGTCCGCTTGAGCTTTTCGAACCTCTTTCTTTGCCTTTTCTAACCCTTTCATGGTCCCCGGTAGAGCTGTCTTTACTTCTTTTAATAGCTCCGTTTGTTCAGCCACATCTTTAGCAAGTTGTCTTTCTTGTCGCCGTACATCTTCATGGCGTTTTTGTGTTGCTTTAAGCAAGGTAATGCCCTGTTTAAGTTCATTTGTCGCTTCTGACGACCTTTTCCTTTTAAATGCTTTCAATATTCTTCGCATAGTACTCTCTATTGACTAGAGGAAGTACTGTTGACAAATATTAGATCAGGCAAGGATGCGTTGAAAAAGACTGTAGGTCCTGGCGGCGTATTCGTGGTTTTGACGTAAGCAGTGGGTTCGCTGCTATTTGATCCCAAAAATACGTTCAACAGATTAGAAAACGCTCCAGGCGATACGTGCAGATAAATTGCTGCCAATATTATCAGGAGAGATACAGACGAGGAAAGCAAGGATACAACAAGTACAAGTTTTACGATAGTCGTCTTAGAAAGCATCGATTGGTCAACGTCTTAGCACCGGAAGATCCCCGTACTGGCCACCAATTTTGTTTTTATATTGCAGCTCCACAACGATTGTTATGCGAGTAGTCCACACTTGTTCGGGTTACTTCCTAGTAAAGCGTTGCCTTTCGTTTGCTTTAGTATCTTGACGACGTCTGTAAATGGTGATTGGAGCAACAAAAGTTGTAGGATTGTTTCTTCTCAAGTTGACAATGACCCTGGGGTCCAGAATTTTAATCTACCCTTATCTACTGATAATCTAGAACCTTAATACAACCAAATACTCCAATCATTATCAACCAATTATGGACACAAAAATAGGGCGCTTCTATAAATATCGTCCCGCACGGGTCTATCAGAATACGAGTAAAAGCTAGGCCTATAAATATGTCATGCATGATTGATAACTTTTCAATACTCCAAGGTTAGTTTACACATATAAATGTGAAGGCCTTTCCTGCCTCGACACACAAGCATATGCAATATACAAGAAACATGCCAATAGATGTTACAAAAAATACACTCAGAGTTCAAGTTGACCAACTTGCAGACTCGTGTATTATAAGAGTTCTCCAGTCTTCCAGCTGCAGGTATAGAACCGAAAGCAGTCCAGAAACCGACCCCTTGTTGAGTACTTTACATCATCAAGTACTTTCGTGTCGATTCGGGGATCGGGCATTCCAACAGAAGGCGGCGTTTGTTGAGGGTTCGTCGTAGGCAGAGATTCCGAATGCAATATCTCTATACTCTTGGCTCTTTTCATCTTTAGTTCATCGACTTCATGGAGCTATTCCAGCACATTTCATTTGGCTTCTCCATTTCTGTATACTTTGCAACTTCGGCTAGCAGTCAATCCCATTTTATTGCACTGCTTTATTTCTGTATACTTTGCAACTGTGGCAAGCAGCCGATCCAATCATTATAAGGTCAAGAGCTTCCAGGGGGACATGCGAACATCACCCTTCAATGCCGAAAGACTTTAGAACCTCCCGCAATCAATCGTCAATATACTGTTTTGTGGATATAGTCTGATACTGGATGCTTCGTTTTGGGCTGTGTTTCGAGAGTGCTGGACTGCTGGTGGCTTTACATTGGTAGAGCCAGAAATTAGCCAACACTAGAGGACACATTCATGATGTCTGCATTGGTAGTCATTGGATATTACAACTGAATGTACAATTCATGTGGGCACCATACATGGCATGGATATGCAATATGCATACACACATGTATTACATACACTTCAGCTCACTGCAAAAGTTCGCATACATGGAAAAATGGTGGCGCCATTTTCGGTAAAGCAACCTGATGGTATAGCTAACTACTAACATGCATACGACAATTCCAGATAAGCACAAAGTGCTATCAACACAACGGCTAAATCTACAAAGCATATTCGACTGTTCATTCAATAACCCATGCGCGAATTCGAAATACAAAATGGCGGCATTTTTGTTAACTCAACACGATAGTGAGTATCGGCAATTATAAAGTTCGAACACGTTCTGTTAATTTAGCGTTGACGCAATCGATCTCATGAAACGAAAGCGTGAACCCTGGGACTCAATATTCGACACATCAATTTCGCAAAAACTGATGTGTGTATTTTTCTATTGTATCTAAGAATTTTTGTTTTTAATTCTATTGAGAGTTATTTAGGGTGATTATATCTGTTGCTTACGCAACGGCAATTCTTCTTACTAACGGCTCATATGGGCAGCCTCATGACTACAGAAGTCACCTCTATTTTTTCGGTTACTATAATTCCTTACCTTAACAATTTGGAGGGGCAGTGTAGGCATTCTCTGAAATATAAGATTTGCAGTGCCTATAGTTGAGAGCTTAAATTTACGACCTTTTACTTTGTATAGCTACAATCCCTGAAGCGCGGATTTATGCATTTGAAACTCAGTGACAATGCGGCTCGTTTTGGAAAGGCACGAACTCACACCGGCGTTTCCACGCTATTGAATTGTGAACAGTCCACCGTATTATATTTATGTTAGCATCTTGGCACATAAGGGAGGCTTGAGAACGGTACGACTTTGATAGTCGTAGCTTTCACACATTAAAGCGGATCAATAAATTCGTAGCTCATCAAATTTCAACGTACACAAACTAGAATAGTTGCGCCTCAATGTAGGAATCGTCACATACATATGACTAGCGCATTCCTAACTTTCAAGTCCTTTTTCTAGATAGGGCGTCTTGCGCAAAGTCGTTATTGTTCAACAATTATCCGGCCCGCAACGTAATATGAGTTTGACACCCCTGGGAGTTGTCTATGCGGCTCGGACCTCATTGTCGCAAATACTTGGCGTTGAATTATTGTGCCAAAGTGCCTAAATTAGGACACGACGAAGCAAGCTATACGCAAAAGCACAGCTAATGTTTTAGAACTTTAGACTAAGTGAAAAAAACCAATTGACCTTTAATATCAGTGTGCCAAAGTTTGAGTGTCCGGTGTGTTATAATCATGAACTTATTTGCGGGAACATGCACAGATTATACCAGAAGCCTGATATATACTCCATTCCGAATCGAATCACTCACATACTTGATATGGACCAGCCCTAATCACAAGTCATTGCGATGACCGGTAATGCCGAAGAATATAAGTATCACGGATTAACGTATTCATTTTATTTCCGCAATGTACGCATTAATCTTAGTAACAGTCGTGATGCTTGAGATCACTTGCGACTGCATGGTGACATGGCATCTGTCCTATAAAACTATAAACCTAGCATAGAACCCAGTAGTTTGCCACAGGCTAAATCGAATCCCCCAGTGTGGCGATTCCAACCGATACGCTGCAATGCGTCATATTATGCCATTGCAAGCAATGCCCAAAAGGATATTGGAATCAGATGCCAAAATCATACGGCGAAGATGCCATTTTCAGTTTATATGTAAGGAACAGCTATAATAGCAAAAGGTGTCGACAGCAGGCTGATACCATAAATCATAAAATTCCAGACCTACTGTCATTATGTGCCGCAAATAATTGTATTTGCAAACGTCTTTAGCAGGGATTGGCAGTACTTTAATAGACACAGGCAAAATTATGAGTGAGCGAGTGTTTGGCGGGCCGAAATTTTATTGTGTGGTATATTTTATGCTTATATCAGTATATTATACTATCTGATGCAATCTCAATCATCCCAACCGCAAGACACAAGCATTTATACTTCAGCAACGCAGAATGAATGCAATAATTGGTGCAGCTTGCTTTACGAGAGATCATCAACTTCTGACAATAGGTCAGGTGAAGCAAGAGTCAGACCATATTCCATATAGGCTTCCCAAATTCGTGATATTAGCTTGTTCTTTCATAATTTTGGTGTTCAAAACTATTGATCACATGCGTATATATAATACTAAAATCAATGTAATCTTGTTTGCATTATTGGTCACTTGGCAAGGATAGATTTAAGGACGTACTCTCTATAGTGATGTGCTCCTTGTGTTGTTTTTGTCATTAATTTCTACTGCATAGCCTTTCCGAAGGCTCACTTTATTTTTACAGACCAGTTATTTAGCGTTTATATTGAGTTAGTAACGAGTGTTTTAAAATTTATTTGGTATGGTAGAGGTGTCAATGAAGCGAGTGATTATAATTAAGTCTCATATCATATTTATAAATGCCACGTTGATTTTCTCTCTCCCCTTTATAGGAAAGTGAGCATCAGTTTCTTTGTACTGTCAAGGTTTTCCTAGGCGCCGATTTAATTAGAATAAGTCTATATTTCTCATATATCCAGTTGTTATACCCAAAGTAGCAAATTCTAGTTGTTCAGATGTGACACTTAAAAGTGTTAGAAGATTAAGATGAGATACCTATTTTTTTGTAAAATTATTAGTCTGAGATGTTTATAGTTCAAGCAAAGTTGCCGTTTTATTTCACAGCTCATTACTCCATGCAAGTATAGCTACTTGATTTAATACGCGAACAGGGAATATATTCATCCTTTCGTTCTATTGATTCAATGCTTCTGGTTACCAGCATAACATTGATGGCGATTCAGTTAGAGAGACAGAATTATTTTAAAATTGTTTTTCATTCCACTCGATTAGTCAGCACTGATGTATTATATTCCGCCCAGATATTCTTCATCACCTATTTCAACCTTTTTTGTTCTATGACGTCCATTTGTATGATAAAATGGTGGTCATGATCTTTTCTCATCAAAGTATTGGGCCAGGTGATTTCTCGTGAGGGGTCGGATACAGCCAGTGTTGGGATCAAGTCACTACCCTCGAGTCACGAGTCATCTCGAGCCATTGCACATCCTAACTCGAGTCAAGTCAAGCCAACCGATTCCTGAAGGTGACTCGAGTCAAGCCAAGTCACTCGTTTTTTGGAGGTGACTCGAGTCAAGTCGAGCCAAGTCAAGCCAAGCCACGAAAAAGTCGACCCGAGTCTTCCCAACACTGGATACAGCCCCTGCCTATAGCTATGTGGCATAGGATCATACAACTGATAACATCACGTATCAACGAGGGTTTTAATATCTTAGGTGACTTACCAAGAGACAATTAATTTGCTAAAACAAATTAAAAACGACCATCATTAAATGTCGTAATGCTATTGTCTATAAGATTTGACTAACTTGTCATTAATCTTAGTCAACTTCTTTTCAAACCCTGCTAGCTTTCTAGACTCTTCATGCTGTTCAGCTCTGTGTAGGGTGAACTGAATTTTCTGTTCTTACGCTTCGAGTTATATTCAGTTATGAGCGGAAGATCGTTGACATGCCTGCATCCGCCCCCCATCTTTACGAGCGATAAATTATTTTCGGAAAGTAGGGACTGACGCACATCCGAACATTCATCAAGCAAAATTTTGTCGCTATCATTTGTACTACGGCGTGACTAAACCACCCACTGCAATCAAATTTCACCATTTTGCTGCAGTTAATTATTTCCTATGAGTCAATCTACCCCTGCAACGTTTCCTTTCCCACCGCCTTCTGCAAAATTATTTTGCAAAAGTTTCGCAATTTGATTCCAAATTCGCATATTGACGCATTACATAAACAGCACTTGGCTCTGTTACCCAATCCGCAACTTCCTTAGTTACATCAATTATTTTTTCTCTTGTTATGCAATTCGTAGTTTTGCTAGTTATGTAATTCTTAATTTTACTTATTACGCAATTCACATTTTTTTTCTTATTCTGCAATTCGCATTTGTGCTTGTTACGCAAGTCGCAATCTTCGGCCAGTTCGCGCGAATTAAATTTACTTTCCACAGACTTAACCAGGGCCGAAATCAGAAAAAAACTTCTCCATTTTTAAAAACCCGATGTTATACTTGTAACAGTCACTGTTAACTCCCTAGCGCCCGAAACTACTAAAACCTACTTCGTTCAAAACGTGGTTTTTCGTGTATATAGTGTAGTTATCATCATATGTGTATGATTTTGACTCACAATATCGTCCTTTCACACATTATTAGTCAATCCAAGTTCTACAATTTAGCGGAAAACACTCCTGTTTGGGGCAAGTTGTCCGCAGAATCTGTCACGAGGTTCAGTAACTTCTCAAAGGGTCGTAAGGAGGTTAGGACTTGGGTATCTCTAACCACGCCACCATCGCCAATCGAAAGACAGCGAGCAACAAACCGGTGGGCTCGACAGCGGTAATCACCCACGGAATGCTAGGCGACTGAACCCTTCCTTGCCACGTAACATTTAGGTACAAAGCCCCTTCTGTCGAGCACCATAATACAACATCAATTACCAAGGTAGACTAATTCAGTAGGCTAATGGTGTTGTTATTTATCCGTTCCAATATTCGAAGATAAATCTATATTTAGACTTCAATAGATTTTGGTGAACATTAAATCTTTCCACGGCCGCAAAACTTCAACGCGACAGAACCCACTATGCGCGACGCAACCGCACGCCCGCACTAATCCGCCGTCACACAACCCCGACAATCCATGCCAAGTGCAACTACCCCTCTATTCAGCTATTCCAAAATGTACCTTTTTCTCGTGACAGGCGCAAATGTTGCTATAGTACATAATACATTTACAATGTGTGTGGAATCTGCACAGTTCAAATTCAAAATATGGTCGACACCACGCATATTAATTCTAGTTATTGTTATTGTAAAACCATGTACTTTTTTGCCTAAACTGCAAAGGGTAAGTTGTTGATAGTTCGCATTCTACCATTTTGAGCTATACTACTTTATGGCCTTTCAACAGAATACCTATTCATAACTGCCTGCACCGCACAAGAGATTTCCGGCAATTTTTGTGGAAATCGGTACTTTAATTCAATTATTGATCTTACGCGCAGTCGTGACTGGTGCTATGTACATACTGTTTTGTTACTGACATATGTCAGAATTACCACTCTTCTTTGTGTACTCGAATGCACGATGTAGCGCATTGTGTAATGCAATTTACTTACACTAAACCAAAGCCGCGAAACAAGCGGTATTCACTTCGTGTCGTTAGACAGCAGTAGTTGTAAAAACCAAATTGACAGAAGTGTTGGAAAATCAACTCACCCGACACAAAAACCTACCCACTGGTTCCGAAATATCTAATGCAAATGGTGATGCGGTATGCACGCATAACCACCTGCATTCATGCAGCTTACAACACCGACCATGATAACAATTTAGAATTGCTGTTAATACTTTTTGGCCACAACTATTCACTCGCTAGCCAATAGTTAGAATTCACGAGTTACTGATAAAGCAGTAAGTTACCGAATGTTTGGGGGACCAGTATGGTAGACATTGGTGGGGTTACTTCTTAGTCACTTGGGCAATTAAATTAACGACTATTAGTTCAGCGGGCCTTTCAAGATTTTTCTATTTATTAGCATATTCGTCAAGCAAAGTCCGCTGCAACAGATATATTTTCCGTGAGCATTCAAAGCTAGTGTTTTCCGTAACTTTGCGGTTTGTTAGATCACGCAATTCTACATTATAATGTCAGCTAATTTCAATTTGGATTCAAAAGTGCACATTCCCACTGTGTGCGTTCACCTTTGACCAAAAGTGATCGTCAGACTGTGGTGTGAACACACACGTCTTCATAGATATGCCATTCCAATAACGTGCATATTGCGTAGCTTTGTACTGAATGCTTAATATGTTGCGATGTGGAAAATGGAGGTTTCAAAGCTTCCATAGTTGAAAATAATATCGCTCAGACGGTAGACAGACATAAAATTAGCACCAACAATCTCCCCCACCTTCAAGAAATACAATTATTAATTCATTAGTTCAATTATTTCGTCTTTATTATTGACGATTTTAATTTGTCCTGCAAAGCAATAGCTGTTATTTACGTTTACTGGTTATTACGACGAGTAACACCCCTAATATATTTTCTAGTACTGTTTTTGCAGTACTTGGACCAACTCGATATTCTCAGCACTATGTTATGTGCTGTGGTCGTTGCGAATAGTATTATTATTATTATTTGGTCCCTGGTCTAATCGTCGCAAATATTATGTTCGCAGTTGGCGTCCAGCTCTCCGTCACGTCGTTTCGGCCCAATGTTGTTGGAACATTCTGGCCATCCCCTGACGAAATGAATCTGGTTAATTTGGTACTTACCTTCCGACCTTGATCTCGGGTATGATAGTCCGCCCTGGTGCTGAAGTGTTTCTTGCTTGTGACGTAGTTGTTCGTTTCGATTTTTCTGGCCACTTGTATTGTGTCAGGCACTTCGTCATGGTGTTGAGTTGTTGTTACGAGACGATTGATTACACGGATTGGTTGCGTATAGGGCTCAGTTTCGAACGTATTGCGCACCCGCGCTTTTAATACTGGACTTGACATTCTACGTAGCTCGGTCAGAACCGGGGTATCAATTTGGGATGATTTTATTCTACCAGAACTGAGCGGTCCAGACGATAGAACCGCGGCTGGAACCATGATCGCTACAATAGCACCGCTTGTGGCTCGAATATTGACGTTTTGGTCTATTTTGTTCAGGTGTCTCATCGGAAATGCTTGTGGTGTTTATTCGTGTGACATTTGTGTACTGCCCCTGACGGGACCAAGCGCAGTACATTGTATGTCCTTCTTTGACGGCCTGCGTAGATATGCGTAGGCAAACAGCACAACACGTGTGGACTATCAGATCCCTACCGCCATGTGCGGGGCTAACGTCGTTTTTCTCGACAACTCATAACTCTACGATTCTCTCCCATTTGATCCCGTGCTATTCATATGGCAGGGTGGTTTTTTTCACTTGTTCCTTACTAGACCTAGCGATTCTTCCACCCTTAATTCAATGTATATGTGCAACACTTCCAATCCTACAACACACCCACTTTCTGATGCAACAACTATTGCCGTAGTAATCTCCGGGTACTTATTTCACTAGTACCGAAAATAAAGCACAGCAATCGAATTGATCGAGTTTGTGCGGAAAAAAAATGCAAAAGCCTACATGCACCCGGTATTCCCAGCCGGTCACCCACGCAAGTACTAACTGAGCCCAACGCCGCTTAACTTCCGAGATCAGACGAGATCGGGTGTATTCAACGTGGTATGGTCGTAGGCGACAGTGGATACAATCTGTGCCGTTTTACGTGACATTTTTCGTTCATCTCAGGCGAAAAGTCGCCACGCTGCCAACGATGAGACGCCTGAAAAGCAGATTGTCTGATTGCGCCAAGGCACTTTCGGCCCAATAACTGGAAACAAAAGTCTGCTAGCGGTCGAATATCATTGGCGTCCTGCTCTGTTCTTGTATCTGGTCAACAAACACACAAGTAAGCTCTCGCTGTCAGAGTAGTTATTTTATTGCACTTTTCGTCATGTGAAAACAGCACGAGATTTCGATATAATGACAATGTGTTAGGCCTAGTATAACTACAAATTGAAATAAGCGGCGGCCAGCAAATGATGACATTCATAGTTGTACGTAGGCCTACGTGCGCATACAAAACAGTTGCAAGCAAATTGATCGTGTTTGCGCGACAAAAATAGCCTTCTACACCCGGTATTCCGAGCCGGTCACCCATGCAAGTACTAACCGGGCCCAACGTTGCTCGACTTCCGAGATCGGACGAGATCGGGTATATTCAACGTGGTATGGTGGTAGGCAAGTGTGGTTACCAATTCTGACGTTTTATGTTGACAATTTCCGTCGCCATGCTGTCGACGAGACGCCAGAAAAGCAGATTGTCTGATTGCGCTGGGGCATTTTCAGCCCGTCTGCCAGCGTTCGAATATCGTTGGCATCCTGCTCTGTTCTTGTATCTTGTGGACAAACACACAATTAAGCTCTCGCTGTCAGAGTAGTTATTTTATTGTACTTTCTGTCATGTCAAAACAGTACGAGAGTTTGATATAATGAAAATGTGTTAGGCCGATTACAATTCCAAATTTCGCGCGATAGTTCATTTGAAAATAAAGCACAGCAATCGAATTGATCGAGTTTGTGCGGAAAAAAAATGCAAAAGCCTACGTGCACCCGGTATTCCCAGCCGGTCACCCATGCAAGTACTAACTGAGCCCAACGCCGCTTAACTTCCGAGATCAGACGAGATCGGGTGTATTCAACGTGGTATGGTCGTAGGCGACAGTGGATACAATCTGTGCCGTTTTACGTGACATTTTTCGTTCATCTCAGGCGAAAAGTCGCCACGCTGCCAACGATGAGACGCCTGAAAAGCAGATTGTCTGATTGCGCCAAGGCACTTTCGGCCCAATAACTGGAAAGAAAAGTCTGCTAGCGGTCGAATATCATTGGCGTCCTGCTCTGTTCTTGCATCTGGTCAACAAACACACAAGTAAGCTCTCGCTGTCAGAGTAGTTATTTTATTGCACTTTTCGTCATGTGAAAACAGCACGAGATTTCGATATAATGACAATGTGTTAGGCCTAGTATAACTACAAATTGAAATAAGCGGCGGCCAGCAAATGATGACATTCATAGTTGTACGTAGGCCTACGTGCGCATACAAAACAGTTGCAAGCAAATTGATCGTGTTTGCGCGACAAAAATAGCCTTCTACACCCGGTATTCCCAGCCGGTCACCCTCGCAAGTACTAACTGAGCCCAACGTCGCTTAAATTCCGGGATCAGACGAGATCGGGTGTATTCAACGTGGTATGGTCGTAGGCGACAGTGGATACAATCTGTGCCGTTTTACGTGACATTTTTCGTTCATCTCAGGCGAAAAGTCGCCACGCTGCCAACGATGAGACGCCTGAAAAGCAGATTGTCTGATTGTGCCAAGGCACTTTCGGCCCAATAACTGGAAAGAAAAGTCTGCTAGCGGTCGAATATCATTGGCGTCCTGCTCTGTTCTTGTATCTGGTCAACAAACACACAAGTAAGCTCTCGCTGTCAGAGTAGTTATTTTATTGCACTTTTCGTCATGTGAAAACAGCACGAGATTTCGATATAATGACAATGTGTTAGGCCCAGTATAACTACAAATTGAAATAAGCGGCAGCCAGCAAATGATGACATTCATAGTTGTACGTAGGCCTACGTGCGCATACAAAACAGTTGCAAGCAAATTGATCGTGTTTGCGCGACAAAAATAGCCTTCTACACCCGGTATTCCCAGCCGGTCACCCATGCAAGTACTAACCGGGCCCAACGTTGCTCGACTTCCGAGATCGGACGAGATCGGGTATATTCAACGTGGTATGGTCGTAGGCAAGTGTGGTTACCAATTCTGACGTTTTATGTTGACAATTTCCGTCGCCATGCTGTCGACGAGACGCCAGAAAAGCAGATTGTCTGATTGCGCTGGGGCATTTTCAACCCGTCTCCCAGCGTTCGAATATCGTTGGCATCCTGCTCTGTTCTTGTATCTTGTGGACAAACACACAATTAAGCTCTCGCTGTCAGAGTAGTTATTTTATTGTACTTTCTGTCATGTCAAAACAGTACGAGAGTTTGATATAATGAAAATGTGTTAGGCCGATTACAATTCCAAATTTCGCGCGATAGTTCATTTGAAAATAAAGCACAGCAATCGAATTGATCGAGTTTGTGCGGAAAAAAAATGCAAAAGCCTACATGCACCCGGTATTCCCAGCCGGTCACCCACGCAAGTACTAACTGAGCCCAACGCCGCTTAACTTCCGAGATCAGACGAGATCGGGTGTATTCAACGTGGTATGGTCGTAGGCGACAGTGGATACAATCTGTGCCGTTTTACGTGACATTTTTCGTTCATCTCAGGCGAAAAGTCGCCACGCTGCCAACGATGAGACGCCTGAAAAGCAGATTGTCTGATTGCGCCAAGGCACTTTCGGCCCAATAACTGGAAAGAAAAGTCTGCTAGCGGTCGAATATCATTGGCGTCCTGCTCTGTTCTTGTATCTGGTCAACAAACACACAAGTAAGCTCTCGCTGTCAGAGTAGTTATTTTATTGCACTTTTCGTCATGTGAAAACAGCACGAGATTTCGATATAATGACAATGTGTTAGGCCTAGTATAACTACAAATTGAAATAAGCGGCGGCCAGCAAATGATGACATTTATAGTTGTACGTAGGCCTACGTGCGCATACAAAACAGTTGCAATCTAATTGATCGAGTTTGTGCGACAAAAATGCAAAAGCCGTCTACTACACACGGTATTCCCAGCCGGTCACCCATGCAAGTACTAACCGGGCCCAACGTTTCTTGACTTCCGAGATCGGACGAGATCGGGTATATTCAACGTGGTATGGTCGTAGGCAAGTGTGGTTACCAATTCTGACGTTTTATGTGACAATTTCCGTCGACAGCCGCCAGAAAAGCAGATTGTCTGATTGCGCTGGGGCATTTTCAACCCGTCTGCCAGCGTTCGAATATCGTTGGCATCCTGCTCTGTTCTTGTATCTTGTGGACAAACACACAATTAAGCTCTCGCTGTCAGAGTAGTTATTTTATTGTACTTTCTGTCATGTCAAAACAGTACGAGAGTTTGATATAATGAAAATGTGTTAGGCCGATTACAATTCCAAATTTCGCGCGATAGTTCATTTGAAAATAAAGCACAGCAATCGAATTGATCGAGTTTGTGCGGAAAAAAAATGCAAAAGCCTACGTGCACCCGGTATTCCCAGCCGGTCACCCATGCAAGTACTAACTGAGCCCAACGCCGCTTAACTTCCGAGATCAGACGAGATCGGGTGTATTCAACGTGGTATGGTCGTAGGCGACAGTGGATACAATCTGTGCCGTTTTACGTGACATTTTTCGTTCATCTCAGGCGAAAAGTCGCCACGCTGCCAACGATGAGACGCCTGAAAAGCAGATTGTCTGATTGCGCCAAGGCACTTTCGGCCCAATAACTGGAAAGAAAAGTCTGCTAGCGGTCGAATATCATTGGCGTCCTGCTCTGTTCTTGCATCTGGTCAACAAACACACAAGTAAGCTCTCGCTGTAGGAGTAGTTATTTTATTGCACTTTTCGTCATGTGAAAACAGCACGAGATTTCGATATAATGACAATGTGTTAGGCCTAGTATAACTACAAATTGAAATAAGCGGCGGCCAGCAAATGATGACATTCATAGTTGTACGTAGGCCTACGTGCGCATACAAAACAGTTGCAAGCAAATTGATCGTGTTTGCGCGACAAAAATAGCCTTCTACACCCGGTATTCCCAGCCGGTCACCCACGCAAGTACTAACTGAGCCCAACGTCGCTTAAATTCCGAGATCAGACGAGATCGGGTGTATTCAACGTGGTATGGTCGTAGGCGACAGTGGATACAATCTGTGCCGTTTTACGTGACATTTTTCGTTCATCTCAGGCGAAAAGTCGCCACGCTGCCAACGATGAGACGCCTGAAAAGCAGATTGTCTGATTGCGTCAAGGCACTTTCGGCCCAATAACTGGAAAGAAAAGTCTGCTAGCGGTCGAATATCATTGGCGTCCTGCTCTGTTCTTGTATCTGGTCAACAAACACACAAGTAAGCTCTCGCTGTCAGAGTAGTTATTTTATTGCACTTTTCGTCATGTGAAAACAGCACGAGATTTCGATATAATGACAATGTGTTAGGCCTAGTATAACTACAAATTGAAATAAGCGGCGGCCAGCAAATGATGACATTCATAGTTGTACGTAGGCCTACGTGCGCATACAAAACAGTTGCAAGCAAATTGATCGTGTTTGCGCGACAAAAATAGCCTTCTACACCCGGTATTCCCAGCCGGTCACCCATGCAAGTACTAACCGGGCCCAACGTTGCTTGACTTCCGAGATCGGACGAGATCGGGTATATTCAACGTGGTATGGTCGTAGGCAAGTGTGGTTACCAATTCTGACGTTTTATGTTGACAATTTCCGTCGCCATGCTGTCGACGAGACGCCAGAAAAGCAGATTGTCTGATTGCGCTGGGGCATTTTCAACCCGTCTGCCAGCGTTCGAATATCGTTGGCATCCTGCTCTGTTCTTGTATCTTGTGGACAAACACACAATTAAGCTCTCGCTGTCAGAGTAGTTATTTTATTGTACTTTCTGTCATGTCAAAACAGTACGAGAGTTTGATATAATGAAAATGTGTTAGGCCGATTACAATTCCAAATTTCGCGCGATAGTTCATTTGAAAATAAAGCACAGCAATCGAATTGATCGAGTTTGTGCGGAAAAAAAATGCAAAAGCCTACATGCACCCGGTATTCCCAGCCGGTCACCCATGCAAGTACTAACTGAGCCCAACGCCGCTTAACTTCCGAGATCAGACGAGATCGGGTGTATTCAACGTGGTATGGTCGTAGGCGACAGTGGATACAATCTGTGCCGTTTTACGTGACATTTTTCGTTCATCTCAGGCGAAAAGTCGCCACGCTGCCAACGATGAGACGCCTGAAAAGCAGATTGTCTGATTGCGTCAAGGCACTTTCGGCCCAATAACTGGAAAGAAAAGTCTGCTAGCGGTCGAATATCATTGGCGTCCTGCTCTGTTCTTGTATCTGGTCAACAAACACACAAGTAAGCTCTCGCTGTCAGAGTAGTTATTTTATTGCACTTTTCGTCATGTGAAAACAGCACGAGATTTCGATATAATGACAATGTGTTAGGCCTAGTATAACTACAAATTGAAATAAGCGGCGGCCAGCAAATGATGACATTCATAGTTGTACGTAGGCCTACGTGCGCATACAAAACAGTTGCAAGCAAATTGATCGTGTTTGCGCGACAAAAATAGCCTTCTACACCCGGTATTCCCAGCCGGTCACCCATGCAAGTACTAACCGGGCCCAACGTTTCTTGACTTCCGAGATCGGACGAGATCGGGTATATTCAACGTGGTATGGTCGTAGGCAAGTGTGGCTACCAATTCTGACGTTTTATGTGACAATTTCCGTCGACAGCCGCCAGAAAAGCAGATTGTCTGATTGCGCTGGGGCATTTTCAACCCGTCTGCCAGCGTTCGAATATCGTTGGCATCCTGCTCTGTTCTTGTATCTTGTGGACAAACACACAATTAAGCTCTCGCTGTCAGAGTAGTTATTTTATTGTACTTTCTGTCATGTCAAAACAGTACGAGAGTTTGATATAATGAAAATGTGTTAGTCCGATTACAATTCCAAATTTCGCGCGATAGTTCATTTGAAAATAAAGCACAGCAATCGAATTGATCGAGTTTCCGCGGAAAAAAAAAATGCAAAAGCCTACATGCACCCGGTATTCCCAGCCGGTCACCCATGCACGTACTAACTGAGCCCAACGCCGCTTAACTTCCGAGATCAGACGAGATCGGGTGTATTCAACGTGGTATGGTCGTAGGCGACAGTGGATACAATCTGTGCCGTTTTACGTGACATTTTTCGTTCATCTCAGGCGAAAAGTCGCCACGCTGCCAACGATGAGACGCCTGAAAAGCAGATTGTCTGATTGTGCCAAGGCACTTTCGGCCCAATAACTGGAAAGGAAAGTCTGCTAGCGGTCGAATATCATTGGCGTCCTGCTCTGTTCTTGTATCTGGTCAACAAACACACAAGTAAGCTCTCGCTGTCAGAGTAGTTATTTTATTGCACTTTTCGTCATGTGAAAACAGCACGAGATTTCGATATAATGACAATGTGTTAGGCCTAGTATAACTACAAATTGAAATAAGCGGCGGCCAGCAAATGATGACATTCATAGTTGTACGTAGGCCTACGTGCGCATACAAAACAGTTGCAAGCAAATTGATCGTGTTTGCGCGACAAAAATAGCCTTCTACACCCGGTATTCCCAGCCGGTCACCCATGCAAGTACTAACCGGGCCCAACGTTGCTTGACTTCCGAGATCGGACGAGATCGGGTATATTCAACGTGGTATGGTCGTAGGCAAGTGTGGTTACCAATTCTGACGTTTTATGTTGACAATTTCCGTCGCCATGCTGTCGACGAGACGCCAGAAAAGCAGATTGTCTGATTGCGCTGGGGCATTTTCAACCCGTCTGCCAGCGTTCGAATATCGTTGGCATCCTGCTCTGTTCTTGTATCTTGTGGACAAACACACAATTAAGCTCTCGCTGTCAGAGTAGTTATTTTATTGTACTTTCTGTCATGTCAAAACAGTACGAGAGTTTGATATTATGAAAATGTGTTAGGCCGATTACAATTCCAAATTTCGCGCGATAGTTCATTTGAAAATAAAGCACAGCAATCGAATTGATCGAGTTTGTGCGGAAAAAAAATGCAAAAGCCTACATGCACCCGGTATTCCCAGCCGGTCACCCATGCAAGTACTAACTGAGCCCAACGCCGCTTAACTTCCGAGATCAGACGAGATCGGGTGTATTCAACGTGGTATGGTCGTAGGCGACAGTGGATACAATCTGTGCCGTTTTACGTGACATTTTTCGTTCATCTCATGCGAAAAGTCGCCACGCTGCCAACGATGAGACGCCTGAAAAGCAGATTGTCTGATTGCGCCAAGGCACTTTCGGCCCAATAACTGGAAAGAAAAGTCTGCTAGCGGTCGAATATCATTGGCGTCCTGCTCTGTTCTTGTATCTGGTCAACAAACACACAAGTAAGCTCTCGCTGTCAGAGTAGTTATTTTATTGCACTTTTCGTCATGTGAAAACAGCACGAGATTTCGATATAATGACAATGTGTTAGGCCTAGTATAACTACAAATTGAAATAAGCGGCGGCCAGCAAATGATGACATTCATAGTTGTACGTAGGCCTACGTGCGCATACAAAACAGTTGCAAGCAAATTGATCGTGTTTGCGCGACAAAAATAGCCTTCTACACCCGGTATTCCCAGCCGGTCACCCATGCAAGTACTAACCGGGCCCAACGTTGCTTGACTTCCGAGATCGGACGAGATCGGGTATATTCAACGTGGTATGGTCGTAGGCAAGTGTGGTTACCAATTCTGACGTTTTATGTTGACAATTTCCGTCGCCATGCTGTCGACGAGACGCCAGAAAAGCAGATTGTCTGATTGCGCTGGGGCATTTTCAACCCGTCTGCCAGCGTTCGAATATCGTTGGCATCCTGCTCTGTTCTTGTATCTTGTGGACAAACACACAATTAAGCTCTCGCTGTCAGAGTAGTTATTTTATTGTACTTTCTGTCATGTCAAAACAGTACGAGAGTTTGATATAATGAAAATGTGTTAGGCCGATTACAATTCCAAATTTCGCGCGATAGTTCATTTGAAAATAAAGCACAGCAATCGAATTGATCGAGTTTGTGCGGAAAAAAAATGCAAAAGCCTACATGCACCCGGTATTCCCAGCCGGTCACCCATGCAAGTACTAACTGAGCCCAACGCCGCTCAACTTCCGAGATCAGACGAGATCGGGTGTATTCAACGTGGTATGGTCGTAGGCGACAGTGGATACAATCTGTACCGTTTTACGTGACATTTTTCGTTCATCTCAGGCGAAAAGTCGCCACGCTGCCAACGATGAGACGCCTGAAAAGCAGATTGTCTGATTGCGCCAAGGCACTTTCGGCCCAATAACTGGAAAGAAAAGTCTGCTAGCGGTCGAATATCATTGGCGTCCTGCTCTGTTCTTGTATCTGGTCAACAAACACACAAGTAAGCTCTCGCTGTCAGAGTAGTTATTTTATTGCACTTTTCGTCATATGAAAACAGCACGAGATTTCGATATAATGACAATGTGTTAGGCCTAGTATAACTACAAATTGAAATAAGCGGCGGCCAGCAAATGATGACATTCATAGTTGTACGTAGGCCTACGTGCGCATACAAAACAGTTGCAAGCAAATTGATCGTGTTTGCGCGACAAAAATAGCCTTCTACACCCGGTATTCCCAGCCGGTCACCCATGCAAGTACTAACCGGGCCCAACGTTGCTTGACTTCCGAGATCGGACGAGATCGGGTATATTCAACGTGGTATGGTCGTAGGCAAGTGTGGTTACCAATTCTGACGTTTTATGTTGACAATTTCCGTCGCCATGCTGTCGACGAGACGCCAGAAAAGCAGATTGTCTGATTGCGCTGGGGCATTTTCAACCCGTCTGCCAGCGTTCGAATATCGTTGGCATCCTGCTCTGTTCTTGTATCTTGTGGACAAACACACAATTAAGCTCTCGCTGTCAGAGTAGTTATTTTATTGTACTTTCTGTCATGTCAAAACAGTACGAGAGTTTGATACAATGAAAATGTGTTAGGCCGATTACAATTCCAAATTTCGCGCGATAGTTCATTTGAAAATAAAGCACAGCAATCGAATTGATCGAGTTTGTGCGGAAAAAAAATGCAAAAGCCTACATGCACCCGGTATTCCCAGCCGGTCACCCATGCAAGTACTAACTGAGCCCAACGCCGCTTAACTTCCGAGATCAGACGAGATCGGGTGTATTCAACGTGGTATGGTCGTAGGCGACAGTGGATACAATCTGTTCCGTTTTACGTGACATTTTTCGTTCATCTCAGGCGAAAAGTCGCCACGCTGCCACCGATGAGACGCCTGAAAAGCAGATTGTCTGATTGCGCCAAGGCACTTTCGGCCCAATAACTGGAAAGAAAAGTCTGCTAGCGGTCGAATATCATTGGCGTCCTGCTCTGTTCTTGTATCTGGTCAACAAACACACAAGTAAGCTCTCGCTGTCAGAGTAGTTATTTTATTGCACTTTTCGTCATGTGAAAACAGCACGAGATTTCGATATAATGACAATGTGTTAGGCCTAGTATAACTACAAATTGAAATAAGCGGCGGCCAGCAAATGATGACATTCATAGTTGTACGTAGGCCTACGTGCGCATACAAAACAGTTGCAAGCAAATTGATCGTGTTTGCGCGACAAAAATAGCCTTCTACACCCGGTATTCCCAGCCGGTCACCCATGCAAGTACTAACCGGGCCCAACGTTTCTTGACTTCCGAGATCGGACGAGATCGGGTATATTCAACGTGGTATGGTCGTAGGCAAGTGTGGTTACCAATTCTGACGTTTTATGTGACAATTTCCGTCGACAGCCGCCAGAAAAGCAGATTGTCTGATTGCGCTGGGGCATTTTCAACCCGTCTGCCAGGGTTCGAATATCGTTGGCATCCTGCTCTGTTCTTGTATCTTTTGGACAAACACACAATTAAGCTCTCGCTGTCAGAGTAGTTATTTTATTGTACTTTCTGTCATGTCAAAACAGTACGAGAGTTTGATATAATGAAAATGTGTTAGGCCGATTACAATTCCAAATTTCGCGCGATAGTTCATTTGAAAATAAAGCACAGCAATCGAATTGATCGAGTTTGTGCGGAAAAAAAATGCAAAAGCCTACATGCACTCGGTATTCCCAGCCGGTCACCCATGCAAGTACTAACTGAGCCCAACGCCGCTTAACTTCCGAGATCAGACGAGATCGGGTGTATTCAACGTGGTATGGTCGTAGGCGACAGTGGATACAATCTGTGCCGTTTTACGTGACATTTTTCGTTCATCTCAGGCGAAAAGTCGCCACGCTGCCAACGATGAGACGCCTGAAAAGCAGATTGTCTGATTGCGCCAAGGCACTTTCGGCCCAATAACTGGAAAGAAAAGTCTGCTAGCGGTCGAATATCATTGGCGTCCTGCTCTGTTCTTGTATCTGGTCAACAAACACACAAGTAAGCTCTCGCTGTCAGAGTAGTTATTTTATTGCACTTTTCGTCATGTGAAAACAGCACGAGATTTCAATATAATGACAATGTGTTAGGCCTAGTATAACTACAAATTGAAATAAGCGGCGGCCAGCAAATGATGACATTCATAGTTGTACGTAGGCCTACGTGCGCATACAAAACAGTTGCAAGCAAATTGATCGTGTTTGCGCGACAAAAATAGCCTTCTACACCCGGTATTCCCAGCCGGTCACCCATGCAAGTACTAACCGGGCCCAACGTTGCTTGACTTCCGAGATCGGACGAGATCGGGTATATTCAACGTGGTATGGTCGTAGGCAAGTGTGGTTACCAATTCTGACGTTTTATGTTGACAATTTCCGTCGCCATGCTGTCGACGAGACGCCAGAAAAGCAGATTGTCTGATTGCGCTGGGGCATTTTCAACCCGTCTGCCAGTGTTCGAATATCGTTGGCATCCTGCTCTGTTCTTGTATCTTGTGGACAAACACACAATTAAGCTCTCGCTGTCAGAGTAGTTTTTTTATTGTACTTTCTGTCATGTCAAAACAGTACGAGAGTTTGATATAATGAAAATGTGTTAGGCCGATTACAATTCCAAATTTCGCGCGATAGTTCATTTGAAAATAAAGCACAGCAATCGAATTGATCGAGTTTGTGCGGAAAAAAAATGCAAAAGCCTACATGCACCCGGTATTCCCAGCCGGTCACCCATGCAAGTACTAACTGAGCCCAACGCCGCTTAACTTCCGAGATCAGACGAGATCGGGTGTATTCAACGTGGTATGGTCGTAGGCGACAGTGGATACAATCTGTGCCGTTTTACGTGACATTTTTCGTTCATCTCAGGCGAAAAGTCGCCACGCTGCCAACGATGAGACGCCTGAAAAGCAGATTGTCTGATTGCGCCAAGGCACTTTCGGCCCAATAACTGGAAAGAAAAGTCTGCTAGCGGTCGAATATCATTGGCGTCCTGCTCTGTTCTTGTATCTGGTCAACAAACACACAAGTAAGCTCTCGCTGTCAGAGTAGTTATTTTATTGCACTTTTCGTCATGTGAAAACAGCACGAGATTTCGATATAATGACAATGTGTTAGGCCTAGTATAACTACAAATTGAAATAAGCGGCGGCCAGCAAATGATGACATTTATAGTTGTACGTAGGCCTACGTGCGCATACAAAACAGTTGCAATCTAATTGATCGAGTTTGTGCGACAAAAATGCAAAAGCCGTCTACTACACATGGTATTCCCAGCCGGTCACCCATGCAAGTACTAACCGGGCCCAACGTTTCTTGACTTCCGAGATCGGACGAGATCGGGTATATTCAACGTGGTATGGTCGTAGGCAAGTGTGGTTACCAATTCTGACGTTTTATGTGACAATTTCCGTCGACAGCCGCCAGAAAAGCAGATTGTCTGATTGCGCTGGGGCATTTTCAACCCGTCTGCCAGCGTTCGAATATCGTTGGCATCCTGCTCTGTTCTTGTATCTTGTGGACAAACACACAATTAAGCTCTCGCTGTCAGAGTAGTTATTTTATTGTACTTTCTGTCATGTCAAAACAGTACGAGAGTTTGATATAATGAAAATGTGTTAGGCCGATTACAATTCCAAATTTCGCGCGATAGTTCATTTGAAAATAAAGCACAGCAATCGAATTGATCGAGTTTGCGCGGAAAAAAAATGCAAAAGCCTACATGCACCCGGTATTCCCAGCCGGTCACCCATGCAAGTACTAACTGAGCCCAACGCCGCTTAACTTCCGAGATCAGACGAGATCGGGTGTATTCAACGTGGTATGGTCGTAGGCGACAGTGGATACAATCTGTGCCGTTTTACGTGACATTTTTCGTTCATCTCAGGCGAAAAGTCGCCACGCTGCCAACGATGAGACGCCTGAAAAGCAGATTGTCTGATTGTGCCAAGGCACTTTCGGCCCAATAACTGGAAAGAAAAGTCTGCTAGCGGTCGAATATCATTGGCGTCCTGCTCTGTTCTTGTATCTGGTCAACAAACACACAAGTAAGCTCTCGCTGTCAGAGTAGTTATTTTATTGCACTTTTCGTCATGTGAAAACAGCACGAGATTTCAATATAATGACAATGTGTTAGGCCTAGTATAACTACAAATTGAAATAAGCGGCGGCCAGCAAATGATGACATTCATAGTTGTACGTAGGCCTACGTGCGCATACAAAACAGTTGCAAGCAAATTGATCGTGTTTGCGCGACAAAAATAGCCTTCTACACCCGGTATTCCCAGCCGGTCACCCATGCAAGTACTAACCGCGCCCAACGTTGCTTGACTTCCGAGATCGGACGAGATCGGGTATATTCAACGTGGTATGGTCGTAGGCAAGTGTGGTTACCAATTCTGACGTTTTATGTTGACAATTTCCGTCGCCATGCTGTCGACGAGACGCCAGAAAAGCAGATTGTCTGATTGCGCTGGGGCATTTTCAACCCGTCTGCCAGCGTTCGAATATCGTTGGCATCCTGCTCTGTTCTTGTATCTTGTGGACAAACACACAATTAAGCTCTCGCTGTCAGAGTAGTTATTTTATTGTACTTTCTGTCATGTCAAAACAGTACGAGAGTTTGATATAATGAAAATGTGTTAGGCCGATTACAATTCCAAATTTCGCGCGATAGTTCATTTGAAAATAAAGCACAGCAATCGAATTGATCGAGTTTGTGCGGAAAAAAAATGCAAAAGCCTACATGCACCCGGTATTCCCAGCCGGTCACCCATGCAAGTACTAACTGAGCCCAACGCCGCTTAACTTCCGAGATCAGACGAGTTCGGGTGTATTCAACGTGGTATGGTCGTAGGCGACAGTGGATACAATCTGTGCCGTTTTACGTGACATTTTTCGTTCATCTCATGCGAAAAGTCGCCACGCTGCCAACGATGAGACGCCTGAAAAGCAGATTGTCTGATTGCGCCAAGGCACTTTCGGCCCAATAACTGGAAAGAAAAGTCTGCTAGCGGTCGAATATCATTGGCGTCCTGCTCTGTTCTTGTATCTGGTCAACAAACACACAAGTAAGCTCTCGCTGTCAGAGTAGTTATTTTATTGCACTTTTCGTCATGTGAAAACAGCACGAGATTTCGATATAATGACAATGTGTTAGGCCTAGTATAACTACAAATTGAAATAAGCGGCGGCCAGCAAATGATGACATTCATAGTTGTACGTAGGCCTACGTGCGCATACAAAACAGTTGCAAGCAAATTGATCGTGTTTGCGCGACAAAAATAGCCTTCTACACCCGGTATTCCCAGCCGGTCACCCATGCAAGTACTAACCGGGCCCAACGTTGCTTGACTTCCGAGATCGGACGAGATCGGGTATATTCAACGTGGTATGGTCGTAGGCAAGTGTGGTTACCAATTCTGACGTTTTATGTTGACAATTTCCGTCGCCATGCTGTCGACGAGACGCCAGAAAAGCAGATTGTCTGATTGCGCTGGGGCATTTTCAACCCGTCTGCCAGCGTTCGAATATCGTTGGCATCCTGCTCTGTTCTTGTATCTTGTGGACAAACACACAATTAAGCTCTCGCTGTCAGAGTAGTTATTTTATTGTACTTTCTGTCATGTCAAAACAGTACGAGAGTTTGATATAATGAAAATGTGTTAGGCCGATTACAATTCCAAATTTCGCGCGATAGTTCATTTGAAAATAAAGCACAGCAATCGAATTGATCGAGTTTGTGCGGAAAAAAAATGCAAAAGCCTACATGCACCCGGTATTCCCAGCCGGTCACCCATGCAAGTACTAACTGAGCCCAACGCCGCTTAACTTCCGAGATCAGACGAGATCGGGTGTATTCAACGTGGTATGGTCGTAGGCGACAGTGGATACAATCTGTACAGTTTTACGTGACATTTTTCGTTCATCTCAGGCGAAAAGTCGCCACGCTGCCAACGATGAGACGCCTGAAAAGCAGATTGTCTGATTGCGCCAAGGCACTTTCGGCCCAATAACTGGAAAGAAAAGTCTGCTAGCGGTCGAATATCATTGGCGTCCTGCTCTGTTCTTGTATCTGGTCAACAAACACACAAGTAAGCTCTCGCTGTCAGAGTAGTTATTTTATTGCACTTTTCGTCATGTGAAAACAGCACGAGATTTCGATATAATGACAATGTGTTAGGCCTAGTATAACTACAAATTGAAATAAGCGGCGGCCAGCAAATGATGACATTCATAGTTGTACGTAGGCCTACGTGCGCATACAAAACAGTTGCAAGCAAATTGATCGTGTTTGCGCGACAAAAATAGCCTTCTACACCCGGTATTCCCAGCCGGTCACCCATGCAAGTACTAACCGGGCCCAACGTTGCTTGACTTCCGAGATCGGACGAGATCGGGTATATTCAACGTGGTATGGTCGTAGGCAAGTGTGGTTACCAATTCTGACGTTTTATGTTGACAATTTCCGTCGCCATGCTGTCGACGAGACGCCAGAAAAGCAGATTGTCTGATTGCGCTGGGGCATTTTCAACCCGTCTGCCAGCGTTCGAATATCGTTGGCATCCTGCTCTGTTCTTGTATCTTGTGGACAAACACACAATTAAGCTCTCGCTGTCAGAGTAGTTATTTTATTGTACTTTCTGTCATGTCAAAACAGTACGAGAGTTTGATATAATGAAAATGTGTTAGGCCGATTACAATTCCAAATTTCGCGCGATAGTTCATTTGAAAATAAAGCACAGCAATCGAATTGATCGAGTTTGTGCGGAAAAAAAATGCAAAAGCCTACATGCACCCGGTATTCCCAGCCGGTCACCCATGCAAGTACTAACTGAGCCCAACGCCGCTTAACTTCCGAGATCAGACGAGATCGGGTGTATTCAACGTGGTATGGTCGTAGGCGACAGTGGATACAATCTGCACTGTAAAAAATAATCATGGGTGTACCCATAGTCTAGACCTGGTCCCACCTGAGTCATGTTGACATGGAAAAGGCCCATGATAACTTGTCAACATCCATGTAGACCTGTTGACATCCATGTTCCTACCCATGTCCTAATATTGCCTCAAATTGACCTTTCACCTCTAGTAATGTACATATACCCTGTGGTTAGATGTATTTATCTGTATTTGACATCTGGAATGTTTGCAAGAAAATCTGTGAAAAGTTCAATGAACTCGCTGACGCTGGCGCAAACTTGATGTTGAAACGCAATATGTCGCCAATGTATGATGGAAACTCATTATTCCATCGACAGATTCCCCAACGAAATGGATTGTCCACTTTTTCTGAAGAGTATCGAACTTCATCATCGGGTAGACATTCTTCGGATCCTATAATGAATATAAATGTCATTACCATCCATGCACTATTCAAGGCACATGGGTTGATAGAATACAGATGAATGGTTTCCAAGGTGGTTTAAAGTTGTATCAATCACAGCCAGTTAAGATGACAAAAATCTATTAGCACCTCATTACATTGACCTTGTCTATGAATTGTCTCGGTATGTACAAAATCTACTTTTAACTTGACAATATTATGTATGCACACATGCACAGTCTTCCATTCCTTTACCTCTGCACTACTATACTATTTGATGCTGCGACCTACGATAATCCAATTATTAATAAATGGATGGATTAATGCACCGATGGGCGGTAAATCCAGGATTTGAAAACTTGTATTTTGGTGACGGAGTTCAACTTTGGTGATTGTGACCCAGCCAAAGGTTGTTTGTGTCTTTTCTGGGAATTCCGAAAACAGAACTACTCGCTTTTTCATATCCGCAAGTAAAACTAAAACTAGGACTAATCAATCATCTTATAAAATTCAAAACTAGAATTGGAACTAAAATTACTCAATTTTAAAAATCCACAAATATAACTATAACTTACAACTATACCTAGAACTTTTTAAAATTCGATACTAGAACTAGTACTAGCAACCTTTTAAAATCAGGAGCTTACGAACTAAATCACAACTAAAAATATCAGTGGCTTTTGACTGGTTTTCCCGCGAGGCAATGGCGCACACTAAACTCACATTGTTTGTAGGGCTGGGCATAATGATTCGAGCACTTGAATCTGAATTGAGTATTATTATTATTATTGTTTTCAATACAACATCCATTGATAGTAAAATATTTATTCAACTCGAAGACTTTTCGGGTGCCTCTTTTCAAGAGTTAACGGCACACTGAAGGGATTTAAACAGAATGAAAAGCAAAACCAGAAAGGCGAAGTATGACGCAACAATCAGAAATTACATACCATGGAGTCCGCAATGTAACAATGGCAACAATAACAAACTTGAAGTGTACGGTACTAGTAACATATCAATTTGAAACTAAACAATAACAAACACGAATTAGAACGCATTATAATGGGAAATTTATAAGTTAAACATAAAATCTTTTTGTCCACATAATATAGACTTGGTCAATTGGATGATTGTTGATTCTAGGGCTTTCAAATGAAACAAGGATCTGATTCGCTCAAAAACTTGCGCAAATGACCGTACGGAGTTCGCACGACAATGTAAATCAGCCGCCAAAACCGACTGTTACGACGATTACCAAGCATACGCTTCGGCCAACATTTAAGTGAGAACCCTTCTTGTGCTCAAATTTATAATGACCAAATGTTTACTGTCATTGCGCGAGGCAGATCCTTGTTTCATTTGAAAGCCCTAGAGAATGAACAATCATCCAATTGACCAAGCCTATTTTATGTAAACAAAAATATTTTCTGTATAACTTACAAATTTCCCATTCGCGCGTTCTAATTCGTGTTTGTTATTGTTTAGTTTCAAATTGGGTTGCCAGTAAACTCGCCCCAAAGTAAATTCGGCCCGTCGAATTCGGCCCTCGGTCACTTTGGCCGTCGGTGAATTCGGCCGTCGGTAAATTCGGCCGTCGGTAAATTCGGCCCTCGGTAAATTCGGCCAGGGCCAGAGTAACAATAACAGTTACAATACCATTACCTGACCTGAACCCTAACCCTAATCCTAACCTAACTCTAATCCTAACCTAACCCTAATCCTAACCTAACCCTACTCTTAACCGAACCCTAATCCTAACCCTAATCCTAACGTAACCCTAATCCTAACCTAACCTAACCCTAATCCTAACCCTAACATAATGCAAACCCTAACGCTAATCCTAACCCTAAACGTAACCCCTAACCTCCAAATCACTTGATAATATTATAATTATGTAATATAATACACATTATTAGTTATTAGGTTTAGGGTTAGGATTAGCGTTAGGGTTAGGATTAGGGTTAGGATTAGGATTAGGGTTAGGATTAGGGTTAGGTCAGGTTAGGATCAGGGTTAGGTTAGGATTAAGGTTAGGTTAGGATTAGGGTTAGGTTAGGATTAGGGTTAGGGTTAGATTAGGGTTAGGTTAGAATTAGGATTAGTGTTAGGGTTCAGGTTAGATAATATTATAATTATGTAATATAATACACATTATTAGTTCGTAATACAATTTCACACAATGTTCTCCGAGGGCCGAATATACCGATTGAATTCGGCTGTCGGTAAATTCGGCCCCGTAAACATCGGCATATATATATACATATATATATTTATGCGCATACCCTGTTCCCCAAATCACTTGATAATAATATAATTATGAAATTAATTCACATTAATAGTTGGTAATACATTTTTATAAAAAATTCTCCGAGGGCAGAATTGACCAAGTAACCAGTGAATTGACCGGTGAATTCGGCCGTCGGTAAATTCGGTCCCCGTGAATATCCGCGCTATCTCCCGTGATTACGCGATCTACGCATACCCTGACATCCAAATCACTTAATAATAGTATAATTATGTAATTAATTCATGTTAACGGTTGGTAATACATCTTAATACAATATTCTAGGTGGGCCGAATTTACTGATGTAATGGCCGAATTTGCCTGGGCCGAATTTACTTTGGGGCGAGTTTACTGGCAACCTCAAATTGATATGTTTCTAGTACTGTACACTTCAAGTTTGTTATTGTTGCCATTGTTACATTGCAGACTTCATGGTATGTAATTTCTGATTGTTGCGTCATACTTCGCCTTTCTGGTTTTGCTTTTCATTCTGTTTAAATCCCTTCAGTGTGCCGTTAACTCTTGAAAAGAGGCACCCGAAAAGTCGTCGAGTTGAATAAATATTTTACTACAATGGATGTTGTATTGAAAGCTATCTTCAAGTTCTGTACCACGAACCAACTGTTTTTATTATTATTGTAGTATTGTCTAGTAGTATTATTGAGCAAACCCGTTTTGGCCATTATCAACAACTCACCTTATCCACAATCAGGAAGCTGCCGAAGCGTTCATTGAAAATGGTGGGGATGCCGGCCACCCAGTCCAATTTCTGATTACCTGAATGAGAAGTGAGAGATCAGCTCAAGTGAAACACTCGAGAAAAAAAAACGTTTTAAAAATTAAATAAATGCAGTTACAAAAATTAAATGAATGCAGTTAATGTTAGTGTAGTGTGAACTGCAAATATGAGCGTGGCAAAAAATATGCAAATTTTACCATTGCCTTAGGAACCAGACAGTTTTTAAAATCGGCAACTTGAAATACCCTATTTCTATAATATCCTACCAAGTAATCAATGACTTTTATGAATCCGCAACTAACGAACTATAATACATCGAACTCAGCCATGGGCAAAGTGAGCCCCGCTATTTTGAGAAGCACGCGTGGCCATTATTTAAAATTAAAAACATAAAACGTACTTTTGAATATTGCTGCATGGAATAAAACCATAAGCTGGATGAGCTGAGCTGGAACGGAAATTGATTTACTTTGAAACCTACTCAATAATATATCGCGATTACATAGCCTACGTCCCTCCCAAGCTTGTATGCGTAATCCAGATTTAAAATCAAGTCAATGTAGCAAAGTCGTAACAATTAGTCACTCCTTCCATATAGTTTGGTTCAGACCTTCTTTGTTACCATTATCAGAGCGCGTGTTGACGGAGACCTCATCATACATAAAGGGTGAATGGGCATATCATAAAAAGAATGTCGAAAGCTGAAATGCAAAGAAGGTATGGAGCACTAAACACAGGGCCGCAACTGCCGCATCCCAGACCCCTCAAAGGGAGAGGGCCCGACCTCGAAGCATCAAAAATTACTTCGTAAATGGACATAAATCCTATAATTTATGAAACTTCATTCAAATTCAAACAAAGATGTTTTGATAATAATATGGGTACCACTCTACCCGCAAAAACAGCCCATTTATAGAGATCAGCATTTCGGCGTCGGCCGTTAGCGCGTCAGGACACACCACGACGTTGACAATGACGTTTCGGCTAACAATTGACTGTGCGAAGTGTGCTGCAAAAAAGCTCAACGGCGAGGAAACCTTGACCAAAAGTACCGCCACATGTCGACCGAAACCGATATATATATGTCAATTTCATCAAGTTGCAACTGTTAGGATATAGCCTACCTTTTAATGTCTTGATATAAAAGCCTGGATTACAGAGAATTCAAAATGTATCATGTTTAACATTATCTTGAATCACGAGGGAAAATAAATATAAATTTTCATTTCGTTAATTAACCGTACTTTTCTCAATAGGCTATCTAATATCAACACATCCACGGAGACGTATTTATTAACAATGTAATTCACTGCTTTCCATTTATAAATTAAATCAATACACTGGAGAATATAGCTAAATATGTAGGCTCGGCAGTCGGTACGCCAACTTATTTTCTATTACTGAAGTGGCCTGCAGAGAAAAATAATTGCCCACACCTGATCTAACTAAATCTGTGGAATCACTCAGGTAGGCTATTCGATTTTAACCCACCCTCGCGATGACATGTGTTTTTCAGTTATTGAACACCTACACAACTGCGAAGGTGAAACAAGAATTACTCAGTTCCCGAAACCCGCAACTAAAATTTGAACTAATCATTTTTCACAATCCGCAACTAGAACTATACTCGACAGATATTGACCGCCAACTAACTAAATTTTCAAAAGTCTCTTACTTACCCATAAATTTTTGTATTTCTATCAGAATTTCTTGCGGTTGCAGGAGACTGAGTGCAGAGTTCCCAAGTCTTTTCCAAAATCTTCGAGGTCAAGTCAATATCCAAGCAGGCTTGATTCAGGCAACATATTTTCCCTTCTTCCAAAATCTGAACATTGTGACAGATTTACATCATAGCTAATTAATCAAGTTCGTCTGCAGGAGCCTTTAGTACTATCAGTAGTCTCAATTTAAGCACAAGTCGGGCTTTTGGTGGAGGATATGTCACAACCAATGTTCCCTCTAAGCTGCTAACGTGCGCAAATGCGCAGTGTTGACACGGTCTCTGCGCACAGAATATCTAAGTTGCGCACAAAAATTCCGCAGTAATGACCTTTTTCTAGTCGTTACGCACTGTTGTCCAAGGGTCTGCGCAGACTCGTCAAAAATTAGAGGGAACATTGTTCACAACTATCGTAAATTATTTCAGCAATATATATATGTAGTTTGTTTTGTACTATCATAGCACTCTGAAAAACGAACTCTTTGTGGGTTTTTTGCAAAGTAGCGGGTTGACTCGATCATGGCAATGTTGTGTTTGAAACCACTGCGTTAGGCTGTACCTACCAAGGGAGCATGGGTAAAAACTGGGTATATCTTCAATTCCATTTACGACACTGTCGCGGCGTGATTTAAAAGTTCTTCTCATTCTATCTTGCAGCATCTCTTCATCTGGCACCCTCTCTGACTTATTCCCTTTTGATGCTCGTCGACGCTAAGTTCGTCTTCGGAAGGGTAGATGTGTTGACTTTGCAAACAGCTTTCTCTGCACAAGTATAGAAGAGTCACGATAATACTTGGCTTAGCCATGGAAATATCTCTTCAGCGCAAAAAATAGCAACGTGCTTGTAAGAAATGGATTGCAAGGTTGAAATTAAAGGGGCACCACTCTAAATCTGATGTGGTTGTGGCCTCTCAAGAAATAATCTATAAAAAACTCCAATTATGATAAATCCAATTACCATTAATATAATTATTTACTGCATTTTGATTTAATACAGTGTTCAGTATAACAAGTAGATCTAATTTCTTTTTTTATCTGGACCATACAGTGAAAATGTGACGTTTGTCAAAATAACCCCATGGGACATCACCAAAACCAGAGACAATTTGAAAAAACCAAGGTCATATTTGGAATAAGTTTCCTTCGGAAACCCGAAACAACTCTTCCAATATGCGTTCAGAGTGTAATCCTAGTATAGTTGCCTACCAATTTATTTGGGGTAATAATTACTCACTTTCATCGTCTGTCAAGGTTAGTCCTTTATCTTGAATTGCCGAGAGATCATTCGAGGCAAATGCCTCGTCGGAATATAGAAGTTGAATATACTGTCCCCGACATTACTCCGAAATACAGTTCTCACAGTTTCAGCTATCTCAGATCTGTGATCCACTGTAATCACTTGTTCATGATCTCCGGCAGCCTCATTTTCAATGTGACAAATATCTCAGGAGTAATATTACTAACAACTGCAGTATGTATATCTGTAAAATACAAATTTACATCAGTTCCTTATGTTTCTAGGGTTTTCAAATCTTGAATCAAAGGATCGAGTATAGCATGACATCCCATATTTTTTAAAGCTGAAGTTTTTTCAATCACCTCAGGATGAATATTCCTCCAGTTGGATAAATACTTCACTTGAACATTGCCCAGTACGGTACAAAATAAAAGCAAGGGAGCTCGTGTAACGTCTCGAACTAGGCCTACTAGCGCTTTACCAACTTCCATATGATCTACAACTACATACAAATGGATACGCAGTAAACTTTGATCACTATGTGCAGCCGCTCGGCAGTATATACCGCTATATACCGGTATCTGATTGAATACGGCTAAGTTGCTAAAGGTTCGACTATACGTCTATACCCAGTGACGCATTGCAGATTCGGCGGATATATTACAACGAAGGCAGTCACAATAAATATATCAATACTTACCATCCAATCCACGGCTTAATACAGCAACAAGCAATAAACTTTGCAACTTTGACTAAGCCAACCCAAGAAATGACCAACTCTATCAAACTTACTCTTTATGCCAATCCTTTTGAATCGAACGCTACACCGTACGCATGACTGGTCTTGTAACCAGATAATCCGGAGTCATTATGGCTCCGTAACCGAACGCCTATGTTTGCGTGCGATGATGTAGCTATTTGTGTGTTGCAATATATCCTGTGAGGATGTAACGATATTTACTTGTCACTCAGCTGTAATAGCGATATAGTGAAATGGTAAAGCGTCCTGCTTCTTGATCGGTAGGTCATATTATCAATTCTCGGCCATGTCAGACCGAAGACTAAAAAAATGGTATCCGTGGCTATCTGGCTCAACGTTCAGCATTCAGGGATAGCATGGTTATCGCATCTCAATCGTCAAAGCATCTCAATGGTGCAAACGAGAATAACTCTGATATCTCTCCCCCCTATCTCTCTCCTCCCCTTTTTCTCCCTCATCTCTCTCTCTCTCTCTCTCTCTTGCTCTCCTTTCTCTATGCTCCCTTTCCCTTCTTTCTCCCTCTCTTCTTTCTGCTTTATTCTCTATATCTCCCCCCTCTCTCTCTCCCCTATCTCTCTCCTCCCCTCCCCCTTCCCCTCTCTATCTCCTTTCTCTATGCTCTCTTTCCCTTCTTTCTCCCCCTATCTTCTTTCTGCTCTATTCTCTATCTCTCCCTCCTCCTCTCTCTCCTCACCCTCCTCTCTCTCTCTCCCTCCCCATCCGCTCTCTCTCCCTCCCCCCTCCTCTCTCTCTCTCTCTCCCTTTCTCTCAGTGACGATGATGATGATAATTATGATGATATCACTGAAGCTCAACGTGATTATCTTACTCGATAACCATGGACATGGATGCCTTTATCATGTCTAACATGGAAGTTTTTGTCATGTCAACATGAGATTTTAAAGTCATGTCGGTGTTTTCATGGAATTAACATGACTCAGAGCAAGTCATGTCATTTCCATGACAAAAACCCATGTTTTTTTTTACAGTGTGTGCCGTTTTACGTGACATTTTTCGTTCATCTCAGGCGAAAAGTCGCCACGCTGCCAACGATGAGACACCTGAAAAGCAGATTGTCTGATTGCGCCAAGGCACTTTCGGCCCAATAACTGGAAAGAAAAGTCTGCTAGCGGTCGAATATCATTGGCGTCCTGCTCTGTTCTTGTATCTGGTCAACAAACACACAAGTAAGCTCTCGCTGTCAGAGTAGTTATTTTATTGCACTTTTCGTCATGTGAAAACAGCACGAGATTTCGATATAATGACAATGTGTTAGGCCTAGTATAACTACAAATTGAAATAAGCGGCGGCCAGCAAATGATTACATTCATAGTTGTACGTAGGCCTACGTGCGCACACAAAACAGTTGCAAGCAAATTGATCGTGTTTGCGCGACAAAAATAGCCTTCTACACCCGGTATTCCCAGCCGGTCACCCATGCAAGTACTAACCGGGCCCAACGTTGCTTGACTTCCGAGATCGGACGAGATCGGGTATATTCAACGTGGTATGGTCGTAGGCAAGTGTGGTTACCAATTCTGACGTTTTATGTTGACAATTTCCGTCGCCATGCTGTCGACGAGACGCCAGAAAAGCAGATTGTCTGATTGCGCTGGGGCATTTTCAACCCGTCTGCCAGCGTTCGAATATCGTTGGCATCCTGCTCTGTTCTTGTATCTTGTGGACAAACACACAATTAAGCTCTCGCTGTCAGAGTAGTTATTTTATTGTACTTTCTGTCATGTCAAAACAGTACGAGAGTTTGATATAATGAAAATGTGTTAGGCCGATTACAATTCCAAATTTCGCGCGATAGTTCATTTGAAAATAAAGCACAGCAATCGAATTGATCGAGTTTGTGCGGAAAAAAAATGCAAAAGCCTACATGCACCCGGTATTCCCTGCCGGTCACCCATGCAAGTACTAACTGAGCCCAACGCCGCTTAACTTCCGAGATCAGACGAGATCGGGTGTATTCAACGTGGTATGGTCGTAGGCGTCAGTGGATACAATCTGTGCCGTTTTACGTGACATTTTTCGTTCATCTCAGGCGAAAAGTCGCCACGCTGCCAACGATGAGACGCCTGAAAAGCAGATTGTCTGATTGCGCCAAGGCACTTTCGGCCCAATAACTGGAAAGAAAAGTCTGCTAGCGGTCGAATATCATTGGCGTCCTGCTCTGTTCTTGTATCTGGTCAACAAACACACAAGTAAGCTCTCGCTGTCAGAGTAGTTATTTTATTGCACTTTTCGTCATGTGAAAACAGCACGAGATTTCGATATAATGACAATGTGTTAGGCCTAGTATAACTACAAATTGAAATAAGCGGCGGCCAGCAAATGATGACATTCATAGTTGTACGTAGGCCTACGTGCGCATACAAAACAGTTGCAAGCAAATTGATCGTGTTTGCGCGACAAAAATAGCCTTCTACACCCGGTATTCCCAGCCGGTCACCCATGCAAGTACTAACCGGGCCCAACGTTGCTTGACTTCCGAGATCGGACGAGATCGGGTATATTCAACGTGGTATGGTCGTAGGCAAGTGTGGTAACCAATTCTGACGTTTTATGTTGACAATTTCCGTCGCCATGCTGTCGACGAGACGCCAGAAAAGCAGATTGTCTGATTGCGCTGGGGCATTTTCAACCCGTCTGCCAGCGTTCGAATATCGTTGGCATCCTGCTCTGTTCTTGTATCTTGTGGACAAACACACAATTAAGATCTCGCTGTCAGAGTAGGTATTTTATTGTACTTTCTGTCATGTCAAAACAGTACGAGAGTTTGATATAATGAAAATGTGTTAGGCCGATTACAATTCCAAATTTCGCGCGATAGTTCATTTGAAAATAAAGCACAGCAATCGAATTGATCGAGTTTGTGCGGAAAAAAATGCAAAAGCCTACATGCACCCGGTATTCCCAGCCGGTCACCCATGCAAGTACTAACTGAGCCCAACGCCGCTTAACTTCCGAGATCAGACGAGATCGGGTGTATTCAACGTGGTATGGTCGTAGGCGACAGTGGATACAATCTGTGCCGTTTTACGTGACATTTTTCGTTCATCTCAGGCGAAAAGTCGCCACGCTGCCAACGATGAGACGCCTGAAAAGCAGATTGTCTGATTGCGCCAAGGCACTTTCGGCCCAATAACTGGAAAGAAAAGTCTGCTAGCGGTCGAATATCATTGGCGTCCTGCTCTGTTCTTGTATCTGGTCAACAAACACACAAGTAAGCTCTCGCTGTCAGAGTAGTTATTTTATTGCACTTTTCGTCATGTGAAAACAGCACGAGATTTCGATATAATGACAATGTGTTAGGCCTAGTATAACTACAAATTGAAATAAGCGGCGGCCAGCAAATGATGACATTCATAGTTGTACGTAGGCCTACGTGCGCATACAAAACAGTTGCAAGCAAATTGATCGTGTTTGCGCGACAAAAATAGCCTTCTACACCCGGTATTCCCAGCCGGTCACCCATGCAAGTACTAACCGGGCCCAACGTTGCTTGACTTCCGAGATCGGACGAGATCGGGTATATTCAACGTGGTATGGTCGTAGGCAAGTGTGGTAACCAATTCTGACGTTTTATGTTGACAATTTCCGTCGCCATGCTGTCGACGAGACGCCAGAAAAGCAGATTGTCTGATTGCGCTGGGGCATTTTCAACCCGTCTGCCAGCGTTCGAATATCGTTGGCTTCCTGCTCTGTTCTTGTATCTTGTGGACAAACACACAATTAAGCTCTCGCTGTAAGAGTAGTTATTTTATTGTACTTTCTGTCATGTCAAAACAGTACGAGAGTTTGATATAATGAAAATGTGTTAGGCCGATTACAATTCCAAATTTCGCGCGATAGTTCATTTGAAAATAAAGCACAGCAATCGAATTGATCGAGTTTGTGCGGAAAAAAAATGCAAAAGCCTACATGCACCCGGTATTCCCAGCCGTGCAAGTACTAACTGAGCCCAACGCCGCTTAACTTCCGAGATCAGACGAGATCGGGTGTATTCAACGTGGTATGGTCGTAGGCGACAGTGGATACAATCTGTGCCGTTTTACGTGACATTTTTCGTTCATCTCAGGCGAAAAGTCGCCACGCTGCCAACGATGAGACGCCTGAAAAGCAGATTGTCTGATTGCGCCAAGGCACTTTCGGCCCAATAACTGGAAAGAAAAGTCTGCTAGCGGTCGAATATCATTGGCGTCCTGCTCTGTTCTTGTATCTGGTCAACAAACACACAAGTAAGCTCTCGCTGTCAGAGTAGTTATTTTATTGCACTTTTCGTCATGTGAAAACAGCACGAGATTTCGATATAATGACAATGTGTTAGGCCTAGTATAACTACAAATTGAAATAAGCGGCGGCCAGCAAATGATGACATTTATAGTTGTACGTAGGCCTACGTGCGCATACAAAACAGTTGCAATCTAATTGATCGAGTTTGTGCGACAAAAATGCAAAAGCCGTCTACTACACACGGTATTCCCAGCCGGTCACCCATGCAAGTACTAACCGGGCCCAACGTTTCTTGACTTACGAGATCGGACGAGATCGGGTATATTCAACGTGGTATGGTCGTAGGCAAGTGTGGTTACCAATTCTGACGTTTTATGTGACAATTTCCGTCGACAGCCGCCAGAAAAGCAGATTGTCTGATTGCGCTGGGGCATTTTCAACCCGTCTGCCAGCGTTCGAATATCGTTGGCATCCTGCTCTGTTCTTGTATCTTGTGGACAAACACACAATTAAGCTCTCGCTGTCAGAGTAGTTATTTTATTGTACTTTCTGTCATGTCAAAACAGTACGAGAGTTTGATATAATGAAAATGCGTTAGGCCGATTACAATTCCAAATTTCGCGCGATAGTTCATTTGAAAATAAAGCACAGCAATCGAATTGATCGAGTTTGTGCGGAAAAAAAATGCAAAAGCCTACATGCACCCGGTATTCCCAGCCGTGCAAGTACTAACTGAGCCCAACGCCGCTTAACTTCCGAGATCAGACGAGATCGGGTGTATTCAACGTGGTATGGTCGTAGGCGACAGTGGATACAATCTGTGCCGTTTTACGTGACATTTTTCGTTCATCTCAGGCGAAAAGTCGCCACGCTGCCAACGATGAGACGCCTGAAAAGCAGATTGTCTGATTGCGCCAAGGCACTTTCGGCCCAATAACTGGAAAGAAAAGTCTGCTAGCGGTCGAATATCATTGGCGTCCTGCTCTGTTCTTGTATCTGGTCAACAAACACACAAGTAAGCTCTCGCTGTCAGAGTAGTTATTTTATTGCACTTTTCGTCATGTGAAAACAGCACGAGATTTCGATATAATGACAATGTGTTAGGCCTAGTATAACTACAAATTGAAATAAGCGGCGGCCAGCAAATGATGACATTCATAGTTGTACGTAGGCCTACGTGCGCATAAAAAACAGTTGCAAGCAAATTGATCGTGTTTGCGCGACAAAAATAGCCTTCTACACCCGGTATTCCCAGCCGGTCACCCATGCAAGTACTAACCGGGCCCAACGTTGCTTGACTTCCGAGATCGGACGAGATCGGGTATATTCAACGTGGTATGGTCGTAGGCAAGTGTGGTAACCAATTCTGACGTTTTATGTTGACAATTTCCGTCGCCATGCTGTCGACGAGACGCCAGAAAAGCAGATTGTCTGATTGCGCTGGGGCATTTTCAACCCGTCTGCCAGCGTTCGAATATCGTTGGCATCCTGCTCTGTTCTTGTATCTTGTGGACAAACACACAATTAAGCTCTCGCTGTCAGAGTAGTTATTTTATTGTACTTTCTGTCATGTCAAAACAGTACGAGAGTTTGATATAATGAAAATGTGTTAGGCCGATTACAATTCCAAATTTCGCGCGATAGTTCATTTGAAAATAAAGCACAGCAATCGAATTGATCGAGTTTGTGCGGAAAAAAATGCAAAAGCCTACATGCACCCGGTATTCCCAGCCGTGCAAGTACTAACTGAGCCCAACGCCGCTTAACTTCCGAGATCAGACGAGATCGGGTGTATTCAACGTGGTATGGTCGTAGGCGACAGTGGATACAATCTGTGCCGTTTTACGTGACATTTTTCGTTCATCTCAGGCGAAAAGTCGCCACGCTGCCAACGATGAGACGCCTGAAAAGCAGATTGTCTGATTGCGCCAAGGCACTTTCGGCCCAATAACTGGAAAGAAAAGTCTGCTAGCGGTCGAATATCATTGGCGTCCTGCTCTGTTCTTGTATCTGGTCAACAAACACACAAGTAAGCTCTCGCTGTCAGAGTAGTTATTTTATTGCACTTTTCGTCATGTGAAAACAGCACGAGATTTCGATATAATGACAATGTGTTAGGCCTAGTATAACTACAAATTGAAATAAGCGGCGGCCAGCAAATGATGACATTTATAGTTGTACGTAGGCCTACGTGCGCATACAAAACAGTTGCAATCTAATTGATCGAGTTTGTGCGACAAAAATGCAAAAGCCGTCTACTACACACGGTATTCCCAGCCGGTCACCCATGCAAGTACTAACCGGGCCCAACGTTTCTTGACTTCCGAGATCGGACGAGATCGGGTATATTCAACGTGGTATGGTCGTAGGCAAGTGTGGTTACCAATTCTGACGTTTTATGTGACAATTTCCGTCGACAGCCGCCAGAAAAGCAGATTGTCTGATTGCGCTGGGGCATTTTCAACCCGTCTGCCAGCGTTCGAATATCGTTGGCATCCTGCTCTGTTCTTGTATCTTGTGGACAAACACACAATTAAGCTCTCGCTGTCAGAGTAGTTATTTTATTGTACTTTCTGTCATGTCAAAACAGTACGAGAGTTTGATATAATGAAAATGTGTTAGGCCGATTACAATTCCAAATTTCGCGCGATAGTTCATTTGAAAATAAAGCACAGCAATCGAATTGATCGAGTTTGTGCGGAAAAAAAATGCAAAAGCCTACATGCACCCGGTATTCCCAGCCGGTCACCCATGCAAGTACTAACTGAGCCCAACGCCTCTTAACTTCCGAGATCAGACGAGATCGGGTGTATTCAACGTGGTATGGTCGTAGGCGACAGTGGATACAATCTGTGCCGTTTTACGTGACATTTTTCGTTCATCTCAGGCGAAAAGTCGCCACGCTGCCAACGATGAGACGCCTGAAAAGCAGATTGTCTGATTGCGCCAAGGCACTTTCGGCCCAATAACTGGAAAGAAAAGTCTGCTAGCGGTCGAATATCATTGGCGTCCTGCTTTGTTCTTGTATCTGGTCAGCAAACACACAAGTAAGCTCTCGCTGTCAGAGTAGTTATTTTATTGCACTTTTCGTCATGTGAAAACAGCACGAGATTTCGATATAATGACAATGTGTTAGGCCTAGTATAACTACAAATTGAAATAAGCGGCGGCCAGCAAATGATGACATTCATAGTTGTACGTAGGCCTACGTGCGCATACAAAACAGTTGCAAGCAAATTGATCGTGTTTGCGCGACAAAAATAGCCTTCTACACCCGGTATTCCCAGCCGGTCACCCATGCAAGTACTAACCGGGCCCAACGTTGCTTGACTTCCGAGATCGGACGAGATCGGGTATATTCAACGTGGTATGGTCGTAGGCAAGTGTGGTAACCAATTCTGACGTTTTATGTTGACAATTTCCGTCGCCATGCTGTCGACGAGACGCCAGAAAAGCAGATTGTCTGATTGCGCTGGGGCATTTTCAACCCGTCTGCCAGCGTTCGAATATCGTTGGCATCCTGCTCTGTTCTTGTATCTTGTGGACAAACACACAATTAAGCTCTCGCTGTCAGAGTAGTTATTTTATTGTACTTTCTGTCATGTCAAAACAGTACGAGAGTTTGATATAATGAAAATGTGTTAGGCCGATTACAATTCCAAATTTCGCGCGATAGTTCATTTGAAAATAAAGCACAGCAATCGAATTGATCGAGTTTGTGCGGAAAAAAAATGCAAAAGCCTACATGCACCCGGTATTCCCAGCCGTGCAAGTACTAACTGAGCCCAACGCCGCTTAACTTCCGAGATCAGACGAGATCGGGTGTATTCAACGTGGTATGGTCGTAGGCGACAGTGGATACAATCTGTGCCGTTTTACGTGACATTTTTCGTTCATCTCAGGCGAAAAGTCGCCACGCTGCCAACGATGAGATGCCTGAAAAGCAGATTGTCTGATTGCGCCAAGGCACTTTCGGCCCAATAACTGGAAAGAAAAGTCTGCTAGCAATCGAATATCATTGGCGTCCTGCTCTGTTCTTGTATCTGGTCAACAAACACACAAGTAAGCTCTCGCTGTCAGAGTAGTTATTTTATTGCACTTTTCGTCATGTGAAAACAGCACGAGATTTCGATATAATGACAATGTGTTAGGCCTAGTATAACTACAAATTGAAATAAGCGGCGGCCAGCAAATGATGACATTTATAGTTGTACGTAGGCCTACGTGCGCATACAAAACAGTTGCAATCTAATTGATCGAGTTTGTGCGACAAAAATGCAAAAGCCGTCTACTACACACGGTATTTCCAGCCGGTCACCCATGCAAGTACTAACCGGGCCCAACGTTTCTTGACTTCCGAGATCGGACGAGATCGGGTATATTCAACGTGGTATGGTCGTAGGCAAGTGTGGTTACCAATTCTGACGTTTTATGTGACAATTTCCGTCGGCAGCTGCCAGAAAAGCAGATTGTCTGATTGCGCTGGGGCATTTTCAACCCGTCTGCCAGCGTTCGAATATCGTTGGCATCCTGCTCTGTTCTTGTATCTTGTGGACAAACACACAATTAAGCTCTCGCTGTCAGAGTAGTTATTTTATTGTACTTTCTGTCATGTCAAAACAGTACGAGAGTTTGATATTATGAAAATGTGTTAGGCCGATTACAATTCCAAATTTCGCGCGATAGTTCATTTGAAAATAAAGCACAGCAATCGAATTGATCGAGTTTGTGCGGAAAAAAAATGCAAAAGCCTACATGCACCCGGTATTCCCAGCCGGTCACCCATGCAAGTACTAACTGAGCCCAACGCCGCTTAACTTCCGAGATCAGACGAGATCGGGTGTATTCAACGTGGTATGGTCGTAGGCGACAGTGGATACAATCTGTGCCGTTTTACGTGACATTTTTCGTTCATCTCAGGCGAAAAGTCGCCACGCTGCCAACGATGAGACGCCTGAAAAGCAGATTGTCTGATTGCGCCAAGGCACTTTCGGCCCAATAACTGGAAAGAAAAGTCTGCTAGCGGTCGAATATCATTGGCGTCCTGCTCTGTTCTTGTATCTGGTCAACAAACACACAAGTAAGCTCTCGCTGTCAGAGTAGTTATTTTATTGCACTTTTCGTCATGTGAAAACAGCACGAGATTTCGATATAATGACAATGTGTTAGGCCTAGTATAACTACAAATTGAAATAAGCGGCGGCCAGCAAATGATGACATTCATAGTTGTACGTAGGCCTACGTGCGCATACAAAACAGTTGCAAGCAAATTGATCGTGTTTGCGCGACAAAAATAGCCTTCTACACCCGGTATTCCCAGCCGGTCACCCATGCAAGTACTAACCGGGCCCAACGTTGCTTGACTTCCGAGATCGGACGAGATCGGGTATATTCAACGTGGTATGGTCGTAGGCAAGTGTGGTTACCAATTCTGACGTTTTATGTTGACAATTTCCGTCGCCATGCTGTCGACGAGACGCCAGAAAAGCAGATTGTCTGATTGCGCTGGGGCATTTTCAACCCGTCTCCCAGCGTTCGAATATCGTTGGCATCCTGCTCTGTTCTTGTATCTTGTGGACAAACACACAATTAAGCTCTCGCTGTCAGAGTAGTTATTTTATTGTACTTTCTGTCATGTCAAAACAGTACGAGAGTTTGATATAATGAAAATGTGTTAGGCCGATTACAATTCCAAATTTCGCGCGATAGTTCATTTGAAAATAAAGCACAGCAATCGAATTGATCGAGTTTGTGCGGAAAAAAAATGCAAAAGCCTACATGCACCCGGTATTCCCAGCCGTGCAAGTACTAACTGAGCCCAACGCCGCTTAACTTCCGAGATCAGACGAGATCGGGTGTATTCAACGTGGTATGGTCGTAGGCGACAGTGGATACAATCTGTGCCGTTTTACGTGACATTTTTCGTTCATCTCAGGCGAAAAGTCGCCACGCTGCCAACGATGAGACGCCTGAAAAGCAGATTGTCTGATTGCGCCAAGGCACTTTCGGCCCAATAACTGGAAAGAAAAGTCTGCTAGCGGTCGAATATCATTGGCGTCCTGCTCTGTTCTTGTATCTGGTCAACAAACACACAAGTAAGCTCTCGCTGTCAGAGTAGTTATTTTATTGCACTTTTCGTCATGTGAAAACAGCACGAGATTTCGATATAATGACAATGTGTTAGGCCTAGTATAACTACAAATTGAGATAAGCGGCGGCCAGCAAATGATGACATTCATAGTTGTACGTAGGCCTACGTGCGCATACAAAACAGTTGCAAGCAAATTGATCGTGTTTGCGCGACAAAAATAGCCTTCTACACCCGGTATTCCCAGCCGGTCACCCATGCAAGTACTAACCGGGCCCAACGTTGCTTGACTTCCGAGATCGGACGAGATCGGGTATATTCAACGTGGTATGGTCGTGGGCAAGTGTGGTTACCAATTCTGACGTTTTATGTTGACAATTTCCGTCGCCATGCTGTCGACGAGACGCCAGAAAAGCAGATTGTCTGATTGCGCTGGGGCATTTTCAACCCGTCTGCCAGCGTTCGAATATCGTTGGCATCCTGCTCTGTTCTTGTATCTTGTGGACAAACACACAATTAAGCTCTCGCTGTCAGAGTAGTTATTTTATTGTACTTTCTGTCATGTCAAAACAGTACGAGAGTTTGATATAATGAAAATGTGTTAGGCCGATTACAATTCCAAATTTCGCGCGATAGTTCATTTGAAAATAAAGCACAGCAATCGAATTGATCGAGTTTGTGCGGAAAACAAATTCAAAAGCCTACATGCACCCGGTATTCCCAGCCGGTCACCCATGCAAGTACTAACTGAGCCCAACGCCTCTTAACTTCCGAGATCAGACGAGATCGGGTGTATTCAACGTGGTATGGTCGTAGGCGACAGTGGATACAATCTGTGCCGTTTTACGTGACATTTTTCGTTCATCTCAGGCGAAAAGTCGCCACGCTGCCAACGATGAGACGCCTGAAAAGCAGATTGTCTGATTGCGCCAAGGCACTTTCGGCCCAATAACTGGAAAGAAAAGTCTGCTAGCGGTCGAATATCATTGGCGTCCTGCTCTGTTTTTGTATCTGGTCAGCAAACACACAAGTAAGCTCTCGCTGTCAGAGTAGTTATTTTATTGCACTTTTCGTCATGTGAAAACAGCACGAGATTTCGATATAATGACAATGTGTTAGGCCTAGTATAACTACAAATTGAAATAAGCGGCGGCCAGCAAATGATGACATTCATAGTTGTACGTAGGCCTACGTGCGCATACAAAACAGTTGCAAGCAAATTGATCGTGTTTGCGCGACAAAAATAGCCTTCTACACCCGGTATTCCCAGCCGGTCACCCATGCAAGTACTAACCGGGCCCAACGTTGCTTGACTTCCGAGATCGGACGAGATCGGGTATATTCAACGTGGTATGGTCGTAGGCAAGTGTGGTAACCAATTCTGACGTTTTATGTTGACAATTTCCGTCGCCATGCTGTCGACGAGACGCCAGAAAAGCAGATTGTCTGATTGCGCTGGGGCATTTTCAACCCGTCTGCCAGCGTTCGAATATCGTTGGCATCCTGCTCTGTTCTTGTATCTTGTGGACAAACACACAATTAAGCTCTCGCTGTCAGAGTAGTTATTTTATTGTACTTTCTGTCATGTCAAAACAGTACGAGAGTTTGATATAATGAAAATGTGTTAGGCCGATTACAATTCCAAATTTCGCGCGATAGTTCATTTGAAAATAAAGCACAGCAATCGAATTGATCGAGTTTGTGCGGAAAAAAAATGCAAAAGCCTACATGCACCCGGTATTCCCAGCCGGTCACCCATGCAAGTACTAACTGAGCCCAACGCCTCTTAACTTCCGAGATCAGACGAGATCGGGTGTATTCAACGTGGTATGGTCGTAGGCGACAGTGGATACAATCTGTGCCGTTTTACGTGACATTTTTCGTTCATCTCAGGCGAAAAGTCGCCACGCTGCCAACGATGAGACGACTGAAAAGCAGATTGTCTGATTGCGCCAAGGCACTTTCGGCCCAATAACTGGAAAGAAAAGTCTGCTAGCGGTCGAATATCATTGGCGTCCTGCTCTGTTCTTGTATCTGGTCAGCAAACACACAAGTAAGCTCTCGCTGTCAGAGTAGTTATTTTATTGCACTTTTCGTCATGTGAAAACAGCACGAGATTTCGATATAATGACAATGTGTTAGGCCTAGTATAACTACAAATTGAAATAAGCGGCGGCCAGCAAATGATGACATTCATAGTTGTACGTAGGCCTACGTGCGCATACAAAACAGTTGCAAGCAAATTGATCGTGTTTGCGCGACAAAAATAGCCTTCTACACCCGGTATTCCCAGCCGGTCACCCATGCAAGTACTAACCGGGCCCAACGTTGCTTGACTTCCGAGATCGGACGAGATCGGGTATATTCAACGTGGTATGGTCGTAGGCAAGTGTGGTAACCAATTCTGACGTTTTATGTTGACAATTTCCGTCGCCATGCTGTCGACGAGACGCCAGAAAAGCAGATTGTCTGATTGCGCTGGGGCATTTTCAACCCGTCTGCCAGCGTTCGAATATCGTTGGCATCCTGCTCTGTTCTTGTATCTTGTGGACAAACACACAATTAAGCTCTCGCTGTCAGAGTAGTTATTTTATTGTACTTACTGTCATGTCAAAACAGTACGAGAGTTTGATATAATGAAAATGTGTTAGGCCGATTACAATTCCAAATTTCGCGCGATAGTTCATTTGAAAATAAAGCACAGCAATCGAATTGATCGAGTTTGTGCGGAAAAAAAATGCAAAAGCCTACATGCACCCGGTATTCCCAGCCGTGCAAGTACTAACTGAGCCCAACGCCGCTTAACTTCCGAGATCAGACGAGATCGGGTGTATTCAACGTGGTATGGTCGTAGGCGACAGTGGATACAATCTGTGCCGTTTTACGTGACATTTTTCGTTCATCTCAGGCGAAAAGTCGCCACGCTGCCAACGATGAGACGCCTGAAAAGCAGATTGTCTGATTGCGCCAAGGCACTTTCGGCCCAATAACTGGAAAGAAAAGTCTGCTAGCGGTCGAATATCATTGGCGTCCTGCTCTGTTCTTGTATCTGGTCAACAAACACACAAGTAAGCTCTCGCTGTCAGAGTAGTTATTTTATTGCACTTTTCGTCATGTGAAAACAGCACGAGATTTCGATATAATGACAATGTGTTAGGCCTAGTATAACTACAAATTGAAATAAGCGGCGGCCAGCAAATGATGACATTTATAGTTGTACGTAGGCCTACGTGCGCATACAAAACAGTTGCAATCTAATTGATCGAGTTTGTGCGACAAAAATGCAAAAGCCGTCTACTACACACGGTATTTCCAGCCGGTCACCCATGCAAGTACTAACCGGGCCCAACGTTTCTTGACTTCCGAGATCGGACGAGATCGGGTATATTCAACGTGGTATGGTCGTAGGCAAGTGTGGTTACCAATTCTGACGTTTTATGTGACAATTTCCGTCGACAGCTGCCGGAAAAGCAGATTGTCTGATTGCGCTGGGGCATTTTCAACCCGTCTGCCAGCGTTCGAATATCGTTGGCATCCTGCTCTGTTCTTGTATCTTGTGGACAAACACACAATTAAGCTCTCGCTGTCAGAGTAGTTATTTTATTGTACTTTCTGTCATGTCAAAACAGTACGAGAGTTTGATATTATGAAAATGTGTTGGGCCGATTACAATTCCAAATTTCGCGCGATAGTTCATTTGAAAATAAAGCACAGCAATCGAATTGATCGAGTTTGTGCGGAAAAAAAATGCAAAAGCCTACATGCACCCGGTATTCCCAGCCGGTCACCCATGCAAGTACTAACTGAGCCCAACGCCGCTTAACTTCCGAGATCAGACGAGATCGGGTGTATTCAACGTGGTATGGTCGTAGGCGACAGTGGATACAATCTGTGCCGTTTTACGTGACATTTTTCGTTCATCTCAGGCGAAAAGTCGCCACGCTGCCAACGATGAGACGCCTGAAAAGCAGATTGTCTGATTGCGCCAAGGCACTTTCGGCCCAATAACTGGAAAGAAAAGTCTGCTAGCGGTCGAATATCATTGGCGTCCTGCTCTGTTCTTGTATCTGGTCAACAAACACACAAGTAAGCTCTCGCTGTCAGAGTAGTTATTTTATTGCACTTTTCGTCATGTGAAAACAGCACGAGATTTCGATATAATGACAATGTGTTAGGCCTAGTATAACTACAAATTGAAATAAGCGGCGGCCAGCAAATGATGACATTCATAGTTGTACGTAGGCCTACGTGCGCATACAAAACAGTTGCAAGCAAATTGATCGTGTTTGCGCGACAAAAATAGCCTTCTACACCCGGTATTCCCAGCCGGTCACCCATGCAAGTACTAACCGGGCCCAACGTTGCTTGACTTCCGAGATCGGACGAGATCGGGTATATTCAACGTGGTATGGTCGTAGGCAAGTGTGGTTACCAATTCTGACGTTTTATGTTGACAATTTCCGTCGCCATGCTGTCGACGAGACGCCAGAAAAGCAGATTGTCTGATTGCGCTGGGGCATTTTCAACCCGTCTCCCAGCGTTCGAATATCGTTGGCATCCTGCTCTGTTCTTGTATCTTGTGGACAAACACACAATTAAGCTCTCGCTGTCAGAGTAGTTATTTTATTGTACTTTCTGTCATGTCAAAACAGTACGAGAGTTTGATATAATGAAAATGTGTTAGGCCGATTACAATTCCAAATTTCGCGCGATAGTTCATTTGAAAATAAAGCACAGCAATCGAATTGATCGAGTTTGTGCGGAAAAAAAAATGCAAAAGCCTACATGCACCCGGTATTCCCAGCCGTGCAAGTACTAACTGAGCCCAACGCCGCTTAACTTCCGAGATCAGACGAGATCGGGTGTATTCAACGTGGTATGGTCGTAGGCGACAGTGGATACAATCTGTGCCGTTTTACGTGACATTTTTCGTTCATCTCAGGCGAAAAGTCGCCACGCTGCCAACGATGAGACGCCTGAAAAGCAGATTGTCTGATTGCGCCAAGGCACTTTCGGCCCAATAACTGGAAAGAAAAGTCTGCTAGCGGTCGAATATCATTGGCGTCCTGCTCTGTTCTTGTATCTGGTCAACAAACACACAAGTAAGCTCTCGCTGTCAGAGTAGTTATTTTATTGCACTTTTCGTCATGTGAAAACAGCACGAGATTTCGATATAATGACAATGTGTTAGGCCTAGTATAACTACAAATTGAAATAAGCGGCGGCCAGCAAATGATGACATTTATAGTTGTACGTAGGCCTACGTGCGCATACAAAACAGTTGCAATCTAATTGATCGAGTTTGTGCGACAAAAATGCAAAAGCCGTCTACTACACACGGTATTTCCAGCCGGTCACCCATGCAAGTACTAACCGGGCCCAACGTTTCTTGACTTCCGAGATCGGACGAGATCGGGTATATTCAACGTGGTATGGTCGTAGGCAAGTGTGGTTACCAATTCTGACGTTTTATGTGACAATTTCCCTCGACAGCTGCCAGAAAAGCAGATTGTCTGATTGCGCTGGGGCATTTTCAACCCGTCTGCCAGCGTTCGAATATCGTTGGCATCCTGCTCTGTTCTTGTATCTTGTGGACAAACACACAATTAAGCTCTCGCTGTCAGAGTAGTTATTTTATTGTACTTTCTGTCATGTCAAAACAGTACGAGAGTTTGATATAATGAAAATGTGTTAGGCCGATTACAATTCCAAATTTCGCGCGATAGTTCATTTGAAAATAAAGCACAGCAATCGAATTGATCGAGTTTGTGCGGAAAAAAAATGCAAAAGCCTACATGCACCCGGTATTCCCAGCCGGTCACCCATGCAAGTACTAACTGAGCCCAACGCCGCTTAACTTCCGAGATCAGACGAGATCGGGTGTATTCAACGTGGTATGGTCGTAGGCGACAGTGGATACAATCTGTGCCGTTTTACGTGACATTTTTCGTTCATCTCAGGCGAAAAGTCGCCACGCTGCCAACGATGAGACGCCTGAAAAGCAGATTGTCTGATTGCGCCAAGGCACTTTCGGCCCAATAACTGGAAAGAAAAGTCTGCTAGCGGTCGAATATCATTGGCGTCCTGCTCTGTTCTTGTATCTGGTCAACAAACACACAAGTAAGCTCTCGCTGTCAGAGTAGTTATTTTATTGCACTTTTCGTCATGTGAAAACAGCACGAGATTTCGATATAATGACAATGTGTTAGGCCTAGTATAACTACAAATTGAAATAAGCGGCGGCCAGCAAATGATGACATTCATAGTTGTACGTAGGCCTACGTGCGCATACAAAACAGTTGCAAGCAAATTGATCGTGTTTGCGCGACAAAAATAGCCTTCTACACCCGGTATTCCCAGCCGGTCACCCATGCAAGTACTAACCGGGCCCAACGTTGCTTGACTTCCGAGATCGGACGAGATCGGGTATATTCAACGTGGTATGGTCGTAGGCAAGTGTGGTTACCAATTCTGACGTTTTATGTTGACAATTTCCGTCGCCATGCTGTCGACGAGACGCCAGAAAAGCAGATTGTCTGATTGCGCTGGGGCATTTTCAACCCGTCTGCCAGCGTTCGAATATCGTTGGCATCCTGCTCTGTTCTTGTATCTTGTGGACAAACACACAATTAAGCTCTCGCTGTCAGAGTAGTTATTTTATTGTACTTTCTGTCATGTCAAAACAGTACGAGAGTTTGATATAATGAAAATGTGTTAGGCCGATTACAATTCCAAATTTCGCGCGATAGTTCATTTGAAAATAAAGCACAGCAATCGAATTGATCGAGTTTGTGCGAAAAAAAAATGCAAAAGCCTACATGCACCCGGTATTCCCAGCCGTGCAAGTACTAACTGAGCCCAACGCCGCTTAACTTCCGAGATCAGACGAGATCGGGTGTATTCAACGTGGTATGGTCGTAGGCGACAGTGGATACAATCTGTGCCGTTTTACGTGACATTTTTCGTTCATCTCAGGCGAAAAGTCGCCACGCTGCCAACGATGAGACGCCTGAAAAGCAGATTGTCTGATTGCGCCAAGGCACTTTCGGCCCAATAACTGGAAAGAAAAGTCTGCTAGCGGTCGAATATCATTGGCGTCCTGCTCTGTTCTTGTATCTGGTCAACAAACACACAAGTAAGCTCTCGCTGTCAGAGTAGTTATTTTATTGCACTTTTCGTCATGTGAAAACAGCACGAGATTTCGATATAATGACAATGTGTTAGGCCTAGTATAACTACAAATTGAAATAAGCGGCGGCCAGCAAATGATGACATTCATAGTTGTACGTAGGCCTACGTGCGCATACAAAACAGTTGCAATCTAATTGATCGAGTTTGTGCGACAAAAATGCAAAAGCCGTCTACTACACACGGTATTCCCAGCCGGTCACCCATGCAAGTACTAACCGGACCCAACGTTTCTTGACTTCCGAGATCGGACGAGATCGGGTATATTCAACGTGGTATGGTCGTAGGCAAGTGTGGTAACCAATTCTGACGTTTTATGTGACAATTTCCGTCGACAGCCGCCAGAAAAGCAGATTGTCTGATTGCGCTGGGACATTTTCAACCCGTCTGCCAGCGTTCGAATATCGTTGGCATCCTGCTCTGTTCTTGTATCTTGTGGACAAACACACAATTAAGCTCTCGCTGTCAGAGTAGTTATTTTATTGTACTTTCTGTCATGTCAAAACAGTACGAGAGTTTGATATAATGAAAATGTGTTAGGCCGATTACAATTCCAAATTTCGCGCGATAGTTCATTTGAAAATAAAGCACAGCAATCGAATTGATCGAGTTTGTGCGGAAAAAAAAATGCAAAAGCCTACATGCACCCGGTATTCCCAGCCGGTCACCCATGCAAGTACTAACTGAGCCCAACGCCGCTTAACTTCCGAGATCAGACGAGATCGGGTGTATTCAACGTGGTATGGTCGTAGGCGACAGTGGATACAATCTGTGCCGTTTTACATGACATTTTTCGTTCATCTCAGGCGAAAAGTCGCCACGCTGCCAACGATGAGACGCCTGAAAAGCATATTGTCTGATTGCGCCAAGGCACTTTCGGCCCAATAACTGGAAAGAAAAGTCTGCTAGCGGTCGAATATCATTGGCGTCCTGCTCTGTTCTTGTATCTGGTCAACAAACACACAAGTAAGCTCTCGCTGTCAGAGTAGTTATTTTATTGCACTTTTCGTCATGTGAAAATAGCACGAGATTTCGATATAATGACAATGTGTTAGGCCTAGTATAACTACAAATTGAAATAAGCGGCGGCCAGCAAATGATGACATTCATAGTTGTACGTAGGCCTACGTGCGCATACAAAACAGTTGCAAGCAAATTGATCGTGTTTGCGCGACAAAAATAGCCTTCTACACCCGGTATTCCCAGCCGGTCACCCATGCAAGTACTAACCGGGCCCAACGTTGCTTGACTTCCGAGATCGGACGAGATCGGGTATATTCAACGTGGTATGGTCGTAGGCAAGTGTGGTTACCAATTCTGACGTTTTATGTTGACAATTTCCGTCGACAGCACGCCAGAAAAGCAGATTGTCTGATTGCGCTGGGGCATTTTCAACCCGTCAGCCAGCGTTCGAATATCGTTGGCATCCTGCTCTGTTCTTGTATCTTGTGGACAAACACACAATTAAGCTCTCGCTGTCAGAGTAGTTATTTTATTGTACTTTCTGTCATGTCAAAACAGTACGAGAGTTTGATATAATGAAAATGTGTTAGGCCGATTACAATTCCAAATTTCGCGCGATAGTTCATTTGAAAATAAAGCACAGCAATCGAATTGATCGAGTTTGTGCGGAAAAAAAATGCAAAAGCCTACATGCACCCGGTATTCCCAGCCGTGCAAGTACTAACTGAGCCCAACGCCGCTTAACTTCCGAGATCAGACGAGATCGGGTGTATTCAACGTGGTATGGTCGTAGGCGACAGTGGATACAATCTGTGCCGTTTTACGTGACATTTTTCGTTCATCTCAGGCGAAAAGTCGCCACGCTGCCAACGATGAGACGCCTGAAAAGCAGATTGTCTGATTGCGCCAAGGCACTTTCGGCCCAATAACTGGAAAGAAAAGTCTGCTAGCGGTCGAATATCATTGGCGTCCTGCTCTGTTCTTGTATCTGGTCAACAAACACACAAGTAAGCTCTCGCTGTCAGAGTAGTTATTTTATTGCACTTTTCGTCATGTGAAAACAGCACGAGATTTCGATATAATGACAATGTGTTAGGCCTAGTATAACTACAAATTGAAATAAGCGGCGGCCAGCAAATGATGACATTTATAGTTGTACGTAGGCCTACGTGCGCATACAAAACAGTTGCAATCTAATTGATCGAGTTTGTGCGACAAAAATGCAAAAGCCGTCTACTACACACGGTATTCCCAGCCGGTCACCCATGCAAGTACTAACCGGGCCCAACGTTGCTTGACTTCCGAGATCGGGTATATTCAACGTGGTATGGTCGTAGGCGAGTGTGGTTACCAATTCGGCCGTTTTATGTTGACAATTTCCGTTGCCATGTTGTCGACGAGACGCCAGAAAAGCAGATTGTCTGATTGCGCTGGGGCATTTTCAACCCGTCTGCCAGCGGTCGAATATCGTTGGCATCCTGCTCTGTTCTTGTATCATGTCGACAAACACACAAGTAAGCTCTCGCTGTCAGAGTAGTTATTTTATTGCACTTTCCGTCATGTCAAAACAGTACGAGAGTTTAATATAATGAAAATGTGTTAGGCCTAGTATGACTACAAATTGAAATAAGCGGCGGCCAGCAAATGATGACATTCATAGTTGTACGTAGGCCTACGTGCGCATACAAAACAGTTGTAATCTAATTATCAAATAATGCAGGAAGTTCAGGCTTCCCGCATGCTGCTGCCTGCTATCCGATCGTTGCCCTTGTTCACGTGCCACGAGTTGGGCTCTTAAACCAGCACACACAAAAATAACATACCGGCATTTCAGTAACATCGAAAGCGTTTTTTACTTGCTATTTCGTTGAACCCAGCACAGGGCTGCAACACATCAAACACGGAACAGGATCAGCGAGATCAAACAGGAAAAAAAACATTGTTCTACACCACACAATCAAAATTGCCCTACCCGCAAGGCCGCAATGTCCCGTGCCGCACAACAGCACATCCGCATTGCAGACATTGCGATATTACATTTGTTCCAAGCATACATTAGTTGACCAGATATCGTTTTTCTCGAAATGCTTCCGACCTACATACCTTGATGTATATTCGAGCACAACACATCTAGCGACACTGAGTCTGCAGACTATACTTGCCGTCAATAAATAATTATTCGCAAAATAATCGCCGTGCAACAATACCAATGCATGTAAACCTGATTTCAAAGAGCAGTCAACATTATTGAATAGGTGATGCAGACCTGAGCGCCTACACTTTTCGAGGGCAAAAGAATATTGCAAAGCACAAAAAATTGTAGATGTGCGCTCAGGCTAAAATCATAACCACTTGAGTAAGTATAGTGTAAGTATGCAAGACATACTCCAGTACTTCGAAAGAGTAGTATTTTGTTAGGGACCACTTCTGGTGACACTTCAGCAGAGGTGCCGAATACAGTCATCGTTCATGCTCTAGTAGAGGTAGCAGTAACGCTGTATATTTCTACTCAAGTACAAGTAGTAGTGGAAGGTAAGTTTTCTAGGTTTCGTTTTGCTTTAAAACTATGAAGTAGAAATGCAATAGTTTATGAATATGCAATAGTTTGTACAAGTATGCCAGACACGGTACTTGGTGGCGCGATCACCAATCTAGTCTCTATCAGATAATTTGTAAAGGTACAGTCCAGGAATGAGGTGCAGCAGAAAGTTGACTCAACACTTCGGAAGCTGGTGGGTGTGCTCCTCTGTCGCATGAAAGAGTATTTGCTCTTCGCCATAGGTGGTCAAAGTTGCTGGCGATCATATGGTGCTTTCATTTCAGGAAGAATGGCGCTTACAACTGGCAAAGAAATAACTGGCATTAATATATCTCAGGGCGGGAATGTGATTGGTATTTTTGCTCTGTTTTCAGATATTACATCAGGGATAAATTTCTGATTAAGTGAGGTACGGAGTTGTTGAGTAAGTCACAAGGCTCCGAATCACAAGTCAATCTGACTTTTATAGTTTTGACTCGAGTCAAGTCGAGTCATTTTCAATTCACCACCGAGTCCAAGTCGCCGAGCAGAGGGTCGAGTCTGAGTCATGGTGTTATGACTAGAGTCCGAGTCCAAGTCATTGTGTTGACTGCCCAGTTTCCAGTTAAGGTCTCGTTAAACCCACTTTTATAACTCTGTTTTGTGATATCGAATGGTTCGCATTTATATTATACTAATTTTCCTCGCATTTAGCAGTTTGTGGTCGCATTTTCAAGTACCAGTACCAATATACGAAATCCCAATAAGGTGGTTACTTTACTATTCTTCGGAATTACAATGAAATGTTGGTCTTTGCCGTCCGATTCTCGAGTCATATGACTTGGTTCGAGTCACGCACAATGACTCGAGTCCAAGTCGAGTCAATACACAGATTGACTCGAGCCGAGTCGAGTCATTTTCGTATTTTGAGACAATGACTCGAGTCAAGTTAAGTCATCAGAAAATCGTGACTCGACTCGGACTCGAGTCATTACAACCCTGGGGAAAATCCAGTAACTACCCAGGTGATTTGATTTTGAGTCGACTGTTCGAGTCAGCATTGGGCAAAATCGAGTCAAGACTTGAATAAATCACATTTTTTAATGACTTGACTCTACTCAAGTCACCACCCGAGACTGACTTAAAAGAAGTCACTACTAGGCCCGGGCAAAATTGAGTACCTGGGTGACATGATTCTGAGCACTGAGATCACGTCAAATTAATTATCCCAGTAAAAACTTGACTCGAGTTACTGATTTTAAATGACTTGATTTGAGTCACATCTGAGTCTCAGTAAAATCGAGTACTGTGCGATATTATTACCAGTCAAGTACGAGTATTTAAATTTGATTTAAGTTGGCTATATATTTCAGTTTGCATTGAGTCACATTTTGCAGTGAATTGAATCGACTCGAGTCGCTACCCAAAACTGGCTACTAGGGTTGGACAAAATCAAGTGCCCGGGTTTGAGTCCATTCGAGCGCCATTCATCATAATATCATACCAGTATTGATTGCATAGAAAGTTCAATTACGTATGTGGATTATATATTCCCAATCGCACGTCATCAAAAATGATCCGTTCATTCTCGTCAATAACCATTGCATAGCGCTTTGCGATCATCCTGCTGGTGGATCGAATCGCAGCACAAATCTCCTTTCAATGAATATAAGTACCATGCGTTGGATGCTTCATTACAATCAAACAATGGTTTTAGATGTCACAGTTCCACTCACGACGTCATTCTTATAGGACAATCTGGTTTTGTAGTTTTTTTGATGATGTGCCGATTCACGAACCCCTAAAACTAGTTCAAGGACCCCTTAGGGCTGTAGACGCATCGCTATTAGAGTAAGTTTTGGATTTATGAGATGAAAAAATTCCGATCTTACTGGCTACACCATGAAGTTGTTAGGTTGTCTAAAAAACGCTGAATAGGCTATAAATTGGGCTAAGAGTACAGCACCGTTATTGTTGTGGTTAAATTATCGCCATAGCGTACACCCGAGCCTCAACAGTATGGTGATTATTACGGCGATTTTTTGTTTACTTGAAGAACGGAAAATTTTTACCTAAAAGATCAGAATTTTGACATTTTTTTACCTAAAAAACACTTACCGTAATTTTGACCACATCTTGACCTGACGCATGCAAATTAGGTGTTTTCACACATAATGTTGAAATTGTACTACTATCTCAATTCCTGGTTGGAACCGTCTGTCTTTACGAAGTGGTTAGGCCGGAAAAACCGTTTTTGACAAATTTTAACATGAAAAAACTTTATTGTAACGAAATCTAGCCCTATGAAGAATTCCAGTACTTACGTTACGTATTATAGAAGAAATAATTAAAATTTGTTGTAGCATGTAGCACAACAACAACAACGAAAGATACTTTCCTACATTCTCGGGTAGAAAGTGTATGACCTTACTAAGTAGTTTGCCAAGAATGGAGAAAGAACGTTCAACAGCAGCAGTTGTTGGCTGACAACACTGAAGTTGTGCGTACACTGCTGGTGACACACCGTGTTGCTTCATTCTGACAATGGTGTCTACATCACAATGTTTCATCATGCGCTTCTTGATATAAGAGCCATGCAATGTCCGAGCAGTCTTGCTTCAGTTAGGATATTGCGGTACGCTGAACATAACACCATTTCAACCCATTTATTTCATTCGACCGTTTATGATTCACAATGAGTAGACAATGGGCCGTCTACAACGGTAGGCCTATAAAGTAGGCTGCAAGCTGTAAAATATCAAATGATAAGTTCACCGACAGGGCAAAACCTATGATACCATCGAAATGCAGGGGTCAAAATAATTTTGAATTTGTAAACAATTTTGACAATTTTTTGGCGTAACGCTACAATTTTGACTTATTTTGACATGTCAAAAAAATCGACCTAGTGATTACGCAGTGCATATGTTGCAAGTGGCATTGAGAGTCCGCATTGCTGTATCATGTGGAAGCAAAGTGAGTGATGCAGCATACGTTTACCACGTGCTATAAAAAGCAATGGAGCTACAATAAGGCTGCCGCGTCGGGCAAGTACAACAGTGAAGATATCGCGCCAAAAATTTCAAACCGAAAACGTGCAGCAGCGGCAGCTAGTACGGCACGGGACGATATGCAAATTACATTTAGCTGCAGTTCCATTACGGTGGCTTTCTGACGAAAATGGTTGCGCCCAAAAATATTTTTGACCTGTTCGCAATTTGAGACCAGATCCTTTTGAGAGAATAGTGCCCATTTAACACGAGCAAGATTATCTGATCCTTGTTGCATTGGTATTTGCACATAGATTTAACCTGATTCTTCCATTACGATTAAGAGTTATCTAGACTCTAGAGCAGTGCTTTTCAACCTGTGTGACGGTTCGCACTTGTGCGCATGAAAAAAATTGCAGTGCGAATGACGAAGGTGGTGCGTACGGTGCGAATGAAAAACCCCGAATGAGTGCGAATGAAAATCGTGAATCATAATTGTTAATTTTTCTGACCTGGAATAATTCAAATAAACCAAATAGAAAATTCAAAGGCAATGAAACTTTCGTTGTTGCGATGCAATTGTAAAAGCTAGTTTAACTTACGACCCACCATTAATCGTAGCTAATATTTTTGCTCTATAATTATTACGCAACCAAAAGCCTGGTTTGGTATATCTTGTGTAGTGGCAGACATACAGTATATCACGTCACCCCGGCTGAGTCTAAATAAATTCACTATGACAGTATGGCGTATAAACATTGAGAAACACGAGGCAATACCAGGTTGACAATTAAGTTACCTAAAATTCCTGTGCTCGGGGTTGAGAAACACTGTAAAATTTAGAACATCATCCGTTTTCAAAATAAACCTCCTTTTCTTTCAGCTAGCTATGCCCCTAGTTGGGGGGGGGGTGAGGACCTGTTCAGGTGATTTGATACAGAACCAAGCACTAAGCTTCGAATAACTAAACTGACTTTGAGTTGGCTTGAGCACCGCCTATTATGACGGCAAACCGTCGTGTATCGACTTGAACTGAAATCCTTTGGCGAGAAGAAATTGATTCAAAATTAACAAAATCGAAGATGACTTGTCTCGAGTCACAAGTCAATCCAGTGAATAGAGTTGAGCAATGAGAAATGATTTATACGAGTAGGCCTGCTCGAATATACGCTTCTTGCCATGGAGTTAATTGTAAACGAGAATTTCAGTTTCGATAGTATTTTCCCCTATGGCAGTGGTTCCCGACCTTTTTCGTCTCATGGACCCCTTGGCCGATATTTGAGCTACAATCCCCCCCCCCCCCCTATGAAAAAGTTTCCTGTGACTAAAAAAGGTGCTTTTTAACGCACAACCATTTATTGACTTAGCAATATATGGTCAAACATATTTCGATATATCCGAACTACCATGTTCGAATGCGGACCGGGACCACACTACACTTTGGTAAAGTACAGCTAAATTTGACATGTTTTCTACTGGTCTGGTAGTCACTGACGAAAAAAATCACCAAGTCCGCTTGCTATGGCCCTGAGTTGAATAGACGAATTTGGCATGTTTTTCACGTTAGCTCATATGTTGGCTTGAAAAGGTAAAAATTTTCACCAGCGACCTTGTCCTGAATTCGGCTTGACTTTTTCCTGCTTAGTAGCAATTTGGTCGGGAGGCTGTCACAAGCCCAACGAAATCGTCTCACGAGCCTCACTTTATCAGGGAGTGTCATATCTACGGAAAGCATTTGAACATATACCTGGCTTAAAATCCGCCAGAGAAACATACAGTTGTAAAGAACTAGTTTCATACTCGACAGTTCTACCATAAAAATCTAAAAACCTTGTGAGCCTGTGTATCTTCTGATACAATCCGAAAGCCAGATTCCCCCCTAAAAATTTCTAATTTTCCCCCCAAGGGGGGAATTCCCCCCCGGTTGGGAACCACTGCCCTATGGAAACCTTTATCCCTAATTTGGTGGTGTCGCAGCAAACGAGAAAAAGGTAGCCAGTCACACTTGGTCACAAATAATTTTGTTATCTCTGGACAGTGACTATTTATTGACCATCGCAAGTGTGGATCGGTACGTGACAGCAGTCTTGTGCTATTCGAAAGTATTGAGACAATTTTTCTATGCGACGGATCAACTAATGGTGGCGTGTGAATTCGTTGCTTGAAAAAGTATTATCTCACTACTCGATTCAGCTTTAGTCCGCATCCGTAGAGATGAGCAATTGATAACTGGTTTAGATTCGCGACTTTCCGAAGTCCCATGATTTACAATTTTTATGCTCGTTTTAAGGAAGGTTTACGGTAAGTCAACAACGGACTTGCACTCGGATGACGATCTCAGATGCAGGATAGGATTTGGGTTGGGCAATATTAAATCAGGCCATCTCCGGTGTTCAGTAACAAAGAACAGCAACTTTCAATTTTACCCGACCCAAACAGACTCAAAGTAAAAAGCTGTCAGATGAGCCCACTTACTTTTCTCAGGTAAACAGCGAATCATTCGATTGCCGAAAACCAGCGGTGGTCATGTTTCAGTTGCCGTATTTTTTGCTCACTTCGACCTGAAGGAGGTTGCAGGTAGGATATTTTAGCTCGGACATGAAATGACATGAAACCGGAATCTGCGGAAAAGAGAAAACATTCTGCATCTGCATTTGGATACTGAGAAGCTTTCTATCTTCGTTTAAATTTTTCAAGAACTCGAGTTTATGCAACATTTGAACACAATTTAAATATTGTCAATGTAAGATAAGAACACGGGATTGAAGTTGAAGTACCTCCAAGAAACTCTTTGAACACATGATTATAATACTGACTAGAGCAGTGGTTTTCAAACTGGGGGGCATGAAAGCACGGAAGGAGGCCGCGACGCTGCGGTCAACTGATTTTTTTTTAGCGCTCCGCTCGATTGACATCGAATTCATTTTTTGCTCTGTCTATAGTCCGAATTTCATATTTGAGAATTCTCTCATCAGCAGTCATAACCGTCCATGCAATCAAACTATCCGCTGAGATTGCTAGCATTCTGGTTGCATTTTGTGATATGACCATAAAGTGGGCGCATCATTTTTCACTATCATAAATGGGGCGTGTCTAAAAAAGCTTGAGAACTACTGAAAAAAAAACGATAAAATCAGTATTGCACTCGAATACAAGAACTTGAATCATTGTCCCAAGACCAGGGGTGGCCAACCTGCTGCCGTACGGCGGCATGCAGTCGTAGAATCATAACTGTGCGGCTGTCTGAACGCAATTCAATTAGTGTGTGTTGGCAGCCGTCAACACGCAATTTGAATTTAAATTTACAAATCTACTCCCAAATTATCGAGAGAACTTCATACTACTTGTAAAATTTTCACACTCGTTGCTCAACCCAATACACCTTGAATTTCCGATTTTAATGTATTGGTGTCCGTGCAATCTGAGTCCCACAGTGGGTATGCGAGACGGAAAGGAAAATAATGTATCCGATAAAGATCAGGCCCAGGCAGAGCCTACCTGAGTAAAGTCAAATAACAAAAGATGACAAGCCACAAAGACACCAAAGATAACCAGAATCGACAACATTACAACCTACCAGACACCGGTGACCAATGTTCCTTCTAAGCTGCGCACGTGCGCAAATGCGCAGTGCTGAAACGGTCTCTGCGCACAGAAAATCTCCGTTGCGCACAAAAAATCCGAAGTGATGACATTTTTTTTTAGTCATTACGCACTGTTTGTTCAAGGGTCTGCGCAGTAAGTTGGTGATCGTGCGCAGGCTTGTCAAAAATTCGAGGGAACATTGCCGGTGACCTTGCCTAAAATGAGCTTGGGCACCAGATACGCGGGAATGCCACTTGTGCTCGGGAGTGCACGGAAGATGAACGGTACGAGATATGCGGCTCCTACTTCTACTTGAGAACCTAGGCTGACTACTTCGATTACCTCGGATGGTATGTTCGAGACTAAAGTGGTCAGTAACAAAGAACTTCTACTTTTCTTGAGTACTGAAGTAGGTTCTGCCTACTGTTGTGACAACTTACAGAGCTCAAGTACACAGCGCCCGTAGTTGTCAAAGTTTTTGGCGAGTGGCACTTATCACGGTTGTAATGACTTGAGTCATGACCTGACTCGAGAAGCAATTTTTCGTCGACTTGACTTGACTCGAGTCATTTTCCTAAAATTGTAAAATGACTCGACACATTCTACTTCAACTTATACAAGTCTCGTATATCAGGACCGATAATTGAGAAATAGGCCCAGAAACTGTCTGATATCTGTTTGAATTAGCATGTTTAAAGTGAAAAAATGAGCATATTATGAATACGAGGCCTTCGATATCACCTAAGTGTTTTGACAGAAGTGAGTTGAACTTGACTCAAATCGATACTGAACAGTAAACACTATGACCTAGACTCGGACTCGAGTCTTAACAATATGTCTCCGACTCGACCCTCTGCTCGCTGACTTCGACTCGGAGTTGACTTCAGTCAAAACAATAAAAGTCAAATTGACTAGTGACTCGGAACCTTGTGACTTGGTTACAACCCTGGTGCTTACGCCAGGGAGAGGACAGACCGGGGTTGGCATTCTTTGTCACAACTGTGTGAATGACGGATTTCTAACTCTTAATTTTTATTTTTTATGTTGGTATGAGTTTTTAGAACAAAGAAATTTACGATAAGACAATGATGTCCAAGGGCGGTCCGCAGTAGCGCGAGACAAAATTGATTACCCGCCTGGGTGAAATTTTGAGTTCGAGTCCGTATTGGAATTAATTAGTTGGTGCAGTCCTAATTTTGAATGGTTGGATTCTACCCTAGTCACTGACCGACACCGACTTAAATTGAGTCCCTACAACGGCCAGGAAAACTTGAGTGCTGTGGTGTATCGATTCCAACCATCAAGTTTGAGTCGAGTTGATCCAGAGTTGTAACCAAGTCACAAGGCTCCCAGTCACACGTCAATCTCACTTTTGTAGAGTTTTGACTCGAGTCAAGTCGAGTCATTTTCAATTTACCACAGAGTCAAGTCCTATTCATTGTGTTGACTGCTCAGTTTCCAGTTAAAGTCTTGTTGAGCCCACTTTTTATAACTCTGTTTGGTGATATCAAATGGTTCGCATTTATATTATACGAATTTTCCGCACTTTTAGCAGTTTCTGGTCGCATTTTCAGGTATCAGTACCAATAGACGAAATCCCAATAGTGTGTTTACATTGCTATTCTTCGAAATTACAATGGAATGTCGGTCTTGGCCGTCTGAGTCTCGAGTCATATGACTTGGTACGAGTCATGTCCAATGACTCGAGTCCAGGTCGAGTCATTACGCAAATTGACTCGAGTCGGGTCATTTCCGTATTTTGAGAAAATGATTCGTGTCTAGCCAAGTCATCAGAAAATCGTGACTGGAGTCATTACAACCCTGAGATGATCATTCAGGACATGACTTGACTCGAGTTGCTACTCTAAACTGATTTCAACAGGTCCAGTATCAAGTTTCGAATCGAGTATCATAGCCAATGTCGGAATAACTTAAATCACGTTTTTGAATGACTGGACTCAGTTCGACTCGACTCACTTCTCATTATGCTAATTAAACTCGGGTCATTACTATGTACATGAAAAAAGCAAGAACCTAGATGTCGAGTATTAAGCTTTGATTCCATTCGAGTATCACCTATCGTGATGTAGAATGACGACGTAATAATGAAGTGGAGAATTCAAGTACGGTATGTATGTATATATTTTCTTCGGACAAAAGGAATTGATTCCCAGTTACACGTCATCAAAAATAATTTTGTAAACATTGACCACGATTATGGTTCATAGCGCTGTGCAATCATAATGTGACACGATTAATACTTAAGGCAAATGTTGTTTCCATGAATGTACAAAGTGTTGTGAGGTTTGCCTTAGATCAGGGGTGGCTAACTTGAAGCCGTAGTAGAATGATTAAGTAGCCATCTACACATTATTTAAATAGCATATGATAGTGTCTGTCAACATGCAATTTGAAGTTATGAATTGGCTATAAAATTTTTGAGAGGTTTTACTTCAACTAGATAATTTGTTCCGGAGATTTGATTTTTAGATTTGAATAGTGGTAGTTGAGAAGTTATAGTGTCCTTGCAATCCGAGCCCTAGAGAAAAAATGAGAGCCGCAGAGGGACATGATGCGTCACATAACAAAATACCAATGACTTTAAATCCTGTGTGTCAAACGAAAAACGTTTTTTGTAATATGTGTGGATGATTCAAATATATTTTGATTATAACGACAATCCTGATGTGAGGTGTAGAAGTAACGGCATGCAACAAAGTAATGAATGACAATGGGCTCACCTTGAAGATGAATCATCATTAATTCCGTGCCATCAGTCTTCGAAGACACCATCGGCAGATTCAGCTCCATCTGTAAATCTGATCACATGGTCTGAACAAGGATGAATATTAGATACCGTAGTAATATGTGCCTGTGCAGCTACCAACAATACTGATATTGGCAAAACCAATCCCAATACCTTTTATAGCAATAATGCTCGTGATTTCAATGCGTATGGGAAGCTAATGTAAATAGATTCCGGCGCCTTCGTGAATAGCATTATATATCTATACCGGACTTGGTTCACTACAGATATACCTATGTGCGCCTTTTTTGAAATGGCATGCATAATAGGGAGTGTTGAAATGGCCCGTCTTAAAAAGGGAATTGCTTAACCCCCAGAAGTTGTGCTGGATACCATATGGAGGCGCAAGGCTATATATGAGACATAAGGCGTTCTGTTTTCTACAATTAGTAAGTTTTATGCGCATGCGCAAGGTATTTAACAAGCAAACAGTGATGGCACAGAAACGCCAAGGGCTGTCCGCGAGGTAAAGTCTCCCAGTAGCCAATTTAACATGAGCAATTGAGCATATATGGTAATTGAATAATTACATACGCCACACAAGTAGTCAAAATGCGGCCATAAACAGCAAAAAGGCTGTACGTACACAATTACACATCGGCTTTAGATGCTAAGTTACAATCAACCATGATGTCAAGGCTCCCACAGTGGGTAGCGAATATGATGGCAAGGCTATATCATTTGTCGATGAATTGATTGCTAGTAGTCATGACCGCATAATTTCGGACTCGAAGAAATATACTCTTTCAACCTCCACCGAATTACTACATGTCAATATCGGAAATCAGCTCTTTACCTTACCATGCAGATAGAATCTTTTCGTAAATAGGCTGTTCTTCAAAAACGGATGGGTATATGCTGGTCATCTCGTGAAGCAGCATCGCCATGGCATGCTGAAATCAAGATGTGGGTGATAATATCGATATACCGAATTCAAAAACTTGATATGAATCATGTGTTCTGGTGCAAATAGAAATGCACGACATGTCCACGTAACATATATCAATACCGGAACAAATGTCTAAATTTATTGCAGGGACCGGGATAGACAACATTGCGACAGCCGCCAAAATGGGTGGCTCACTTCTTTTAGATCGGATTCAAATTGCTCTGGCTGTTCTCACCCCAACATCCAGCCATTGACTAGCCAATTCTATTTCATTACTGATGTCAAGCCCAGATAATGGGAAGGGTTGCGGCAGTAAGGGCATCCAGTGTAAAATCCACGACAATCAATAATTCCAACTAAACCGTGGACAGTGAACAATTATTAAATTCACCATTTCAATCTTACGTTTCAATTTACAGCAATACTTCTACTTGTTCCCGATTATAGTCTACGACTGTTTCGGCCAGCTCTGTAAACGAGTATGTGGAGGCAAAAAACTCTTACTTTTGGCTCACTTGTAAACATCCTTGCTGTTCGATGAGCAGATTTTCCAGATTAAAATCTCTGCAGTTGATGTCCAGAAAGTGCAGTTCCTCGGAGCATTTGATTTGAGTGGCGTAGAACAGCAAGTGACACTCGCTGTGATAAGAATACAGTACTGATAAGCAACTGATCTTTGAGAAACCTATGATGTACCTAGGTCAGGGTCAACCAACTCGTGGCCTGCAAGAAGGTTTTAATCGGCCGATGAGGTAATTTTCGAAATTAGTTATAATATCAAAAAGTAAATTACCCAGGTAATTTATTGTGAACTTAGAAGGCCAACCATAAATTTGATTACCCTGACCTCGAAATTTGGGATGTTGATGACTAAAATATCAGTTCCGACACATTGTAGTAACCAGTCAGCCAGCCACAATTTTACATCTTACATCTTCGTGTATGACCATAAAGTAGAATATTTCGTGGCAGATTTATTTGGCTTGAAATTTTTCACTTCGTGTGATTTATTGTCACTCGATTTCTTGATACTAGTTGACATCAGCATGCATAGCCATGTGTTCTTAGATGTCTGCCTTTCGTAAGAATTCCTTTCCACAAACCTCGCATTTATGGCGCTTGAAACCGGCATGAATAGCCATGTTTGCATTGAGTTCACCTTTTTGCTTGAATACTTTTCCACAAACCTCACATTTGTGGCTTCCGAAACCAGCATGCATAACCTTGTGTGTATTGAGGTCACTCTTTTGCACGAATTCTTCCCCACAAACATCACATTCATGGCTTTTAACACCAGTGTGAATAGCTATGTGTTGCCTCAATCCAACCTTTCGCTGGAACCCTTTCCCACAAATTTCACATTCATGGTTTCTGAAACCAGCATGCATAACCTTGTGTTTCTCGAGGTCACTCTTTCGTGCAAATGCTTTTCCACAAACATCACATTTCTGATTCTTGACATCATTTTGAATATTCATGTGAGTGTTCATGTCACTCTTGCGGCTGAGCTCTCTCCCACAAACACGACAGCCATGATTCTTGGCACCGACATGCATATCCATGTGTGAGTTGAATACAAATTTGTTGATGGATAGCCTAATGATAATCGAAGGAATGGAGAACTACATTAAAAAAGAAAGAATAGAATTATGTAGTCGATATTTTGACCAAAACATTACATAGAATAGACAAGCATTGGTTGACCTACAAAATTGAGAAGTCCACATAGATTACACTAAAAGTCGCTGTGCTATTATTTTAATGAGTGCAAGAGTATTCTTAGCTATTGCTACCAACAAACGAATGACGGCAGTCTCATATATGATTGACATGTTAGTTATAAGTAGGGCGATTTTTTTTCGACCTAAAAAGCGGAAGTTTTTGACCTAAAAAACTGAATTTTGACCTCACGTATGCAAATTAGGTGTTTTCGTATATAATGTTGAAATTATACTATTTTTCTTCATTTCTGGTTGGAAATATCTGTCTCTATGAAGTAATTTTGCCTGAAAAAACGTTTTTGACTTTGACAAGTTTTGCCGTGAAAAAAATTTATTTCAACAAAATTTGGCCCCATGAAGAATTCACGTATTACGACAGTAGTTACATAACGTATTATGGCAAAAATGACTAAAATTTGTTGTAGTACAACAAAAGATACTTTCCTACATTCGAGTAGAAAGTGTCTATCATCACCAAGTAGCTTGCCAAGAATGGAGAAAGAACGGTCAACAGCAGTAGTTGTTGGCTGGCAACACTGAAGTTGTGCGTGCACTGCTGGTGACACACACCGTGTTGCTTGACAATGTTGTCTACATCACAATTTTTCATCTTGGAGTTATTGATCTAACAACCAATGCCCAGAAAGTCTTATTAGGATATTGCCGTCCATTGAGCATGACACCACGTCAACCTATTTGTTTCAATTGATGATCTATGATTCACAATGGGCGGACTATAACAGTAGGCCTATGAAGTACGCTACAAGAGAATAAGTTCACCGACAGTGCAAAAGCTGTGATACAAACGAAATGCAGGGGTCTAAAACAATTTTGACAATTTTTTTGACCTAACCTAACAAAAAATGTCGCACGAATAAGCATGGAACTTGAAATAGTACTAAAAGCACTATCCAAGGTCAGTAGACATCAATGAAAAGACCAGAAAGAAGAAATCAGAAATCATTACCGAACAGGAATCATTTCAGCAATCATTTCAAAAGATACTTCACTTGGATTCGCGTATAGAAAATGGCAACGTAACTCACATCAATTGATTACTATAAAAAAGAATACAACAAAATCTTTTCATATTTTGAGCATATAAAAATGAAGGGAATTAAGCGATCCATGGACAATTGGACATGAATGGACTAAAATCAATACACCCGATATATACTTGAGGTGTGCAGAGTGTATATCAAGCCAGATTCTACATCATACTGCATCACTGAGAACGCAGAAATAATACCATCAGGCAGTGATAACATACGATTCGAAACAAATTATCCAGGGATGCATTGCACGAGTCTTGACATCATTCTTCTTAATTTCTAATTACAAAATGATGTGGTTGCTAGTGATTGCTACGGCATTCATTGACGATGCTCTAGTTAAAGTAGTATACTCAATTTTTAGTCTATTACAAGCAGAGATAACAATTTTATTGATGTGTATCAATTACTTGAAGCAGAACACTTGGCTACTAAAACCATTAAACTAAAGAATTCAGAATCGATCATCTACCAGAATCTCCAATCTTTTAGGCAGCATTCTCAAACTCATATTTGCTCACGGACCAATTTACTAGGCGTTATAAATAATAGTAGTATTTAATGCCTTTCCAAGTAGGAAATTCGACCTTATTTGATGGGAAGTTGCAGAGTGATATTCCACACCCATCGTGAAAATGTGAATTACTCTTTAGCAAGTGACGCCTGGCACGAAAAAATCACACTTTCAGAAATTTGAATAACATTCTTTATGCACCTACTTTCGACGCGGGCACCACAAAATTTTCTCACGATTCGTGTGTTTGAGACCCCTGTTTTAAGGGTATTTAGGTCCATTTTTGTCAGGATTGCATTATTTCACTGATTGTGATGTCAAATACTTCTGCAGCACCTATATCAGAATACACTCACACATGGTGGTGGTAGCAACCTATTGATGAAAATACGTCTGAAAGCTGAATAACATTCACAAATGACAAATCTACAAGGGCAAGGACCGTACCATAGTTATGAAATCAAAGTAAAGTAAAAGTAGCATAGGAATGTTTTCTATACTGAAAGAAACAGGGCCAATAAAAATACTGATATCTAAAACAGTAGAAATACCATTCGGTATATTCAGACCATGCACAACGGATAAATTGCATTTTCGGGTTAAATCCGGATATTGGGCTCCGCCCGGAAGAGGATGCTTTCTACTGAACGGTTCCAAGCATGAACTATTTCTTGTACATTTGTTGAAATTGCATTATTGTGTTGAGTCGATTTTAGTCACTTATGTCATTTTGAGATGATAGCTGATGGACCAAACAACCATACATGGTGATTGGCGAACATAAATGGTAACTAGGTGTGATATGAAAATAGATTGAGAGCAATGAGCTTTAAACTGACGACAGAAAAATACAGACCAGTCTTCTTTTCTCGTGATTATTTTCAACCAGCACCTCATTCATTGTTCTTGACACAAGCATGGATAGCAAGTTGTGATATGAGTTGGCCATTTTGTGTCAAATCTATTCCACAAACATTACATTTAAATTTCTAGACATCAGAATTCATGCGAATCTCGAGGTGTTTTTCCCCTCAAACACCGCAACTATTGCACTTTGATACCAGCATGCATATTGATGTGAGTTTTCAGGGTACTCCTGTCAGTAAATTTCTTTCCACAAATCTCACATTGATGACGCTTGACGCCAGTATGTATATCAAGATCATGATTCATGACACCAAAATGAACATTTATATGAATATTGATATCACTCCTCCGAGCCGACCGTTTCCCACAAAATTTCACATTTGTGAGTTTTGAGACCAAGATGCACATCCATATGAGATATGAGACACTGCTTCGATGTGAATTTTTTCCGACATATATCACATTTGTGTTTCTTTAGACCAAGATGAGCATGGATGTGACAATTGAGGGAGTTCTTCCAGCGGAATCCCCTGCCACAAACATCACATTTATAGCTTTCGATGTCCGAATGCGTGACCAGGTGTGCCCCGAGGTGACTTTTGAACAAGAATTCTTTCCCGCACACACCACATTTATGGATTTTGAGACCTGAATGTGTGAGCAGGTGTGCTTTGAGGTGATCCTTCTTTACAAACTCTTTTCCACAAATATCACATTGATGGTTTTTTACACCGGCGTGAATAGCCATGTGTATCTTCAGTGTGCCCTTTCGCACGAAGTCTTTTCCACACACTTCACACTTATGGCTTTTGATGCCAGCATGAATAGACATGTGCATCTTCAGGGTGCCCTTTCGCACGAAGTCTTTTCCACACACTTTACATTTATGGCTTTTGATACCAGTATGAATAGCCGTGTGTGCATTGAGTTGACCCTTGTGCGTGAATTTATAACCACAAACATCACATTTATACCTTCTAATACCGGTATGACTATCAAAATGATTCTTCATGTCATAATTTGACACAAATCCTTTATCACAAACTTCACATTTATGGCTTTTGGCATGTATGGCCATACCTACAGGTATATATTACTCCTGAAAAGCAAATATATGAATGCACTGTAGAGAAAATAGTCACAAGTTCACTCTTATTTAGTGAGATCTACTTCAAGACCATAACCTTCCAGATATTGACCAACACTTGGGAATATTTTCCTGTATTTCGCCACAGTGATCGTTTATTTACATCTTCGTGGTCGCCAAATTCAGTGAAGAAGTTATTTCATTTGCGATTTATATCATCATAGTTTTAACAATCCTGTATCAATGAAGTTGACTAATTTCCAGCTACGAAAATCAGCATCCTAATTTCTTTTGAATATTTACCAATGCCAATATCTGATCGGTGACTACTACCATACATCTATCTCAAGGGGCACGGATGCAAAAAGCATCAATCTCATTGCAGGAATGTGTGGAACGTTTTTGGTTGCGGAAAAAGCGATTAAAATTGCCATTTCAAGTACAATTACAGTCGACTCTGCTCAATTGGACCTATCAGTTTCAGGGCGCGTAGCCAGCGGGCTGGGGTTGAACCTTGGAACTTAAACTCGTGGGTCTAAACTCAAAACCTAGTCTTTTTGAAATGATTATTTTATCCACAATATTCAGCTGCAATTCAGTAATTCGTATTATCAGTATTACGTGCGGCCAGTTATGGAGAAGCGTTTTGCTAATTAGCGTCAGTCATCAACTGCTGTGCGCAATCTTGGCTGGCATGATTTATATCATCAACAATAGGCCTGGTCGTAATCGTATCTACAGTAGGCCAGCTGCGCAAGATACCATCGCTGGCCTGAATCATCGCATCTACAATAGGCCAGCGCACACAATACAATGACTAGCCTGAACAATTACATCTGCATTAGGCCTGGTGTGCAAGATACTGTCACGGGCTTGAGCCATCACATCTACAATGGGCCTGTTGCGCACGATATAATCGTTGACCTGAACCATCGCATCTACAAAAAGCCAGTTGCTTTTGATATAATAGTGGGCCTGAACAATTACATCTGCAATAGCCCTGGTGTGCAAGATATCGTCGCTGGCCAAAACGATCACGTCTCGGGCCTCGCATGCTTATACTCCTATCTAACCATTGTTTCGAGCTGTGTTTCTCTTTCTGATTTGATATTGGGTTTGATGATTGCTAAAAACAATTTCATTCTAAAATCTTCATTCTCGTACTGTCAAGTCGGTTTCTGCTATGAGTCATAAGCTTTGTGACGGCATTCAAATCACGTTCCAAGAAATATGAGCGAGGACGGGCAGCGCCAACTCCAGCGAGACTATTTCCATTTGATCTAGTTGTGTAATTAGGGTGCCATTTTCACCATACACATGTTTCATCATTACTAAGAACTGAACTGATTTATTCTACTCATACATTAGGGAGGGCAGTGGTTCCCAACTTTTTTGGCTTCGCGGATCTCTTTTTGACCGTCACGTACCTTCGCGGACCCCCTCAAGTAAGTTCAAATCTAGCTCAATTATCGTGCAACCGACATATGTCGTGTGCAAATATGAACTGTAGGCTTGTGATAAACAGCAAGAAAATGACTTTTCTTGAAGATAATATCATGCTAATTATGTAGAAATTGGGCAGACTTTTATTATTTCAAAGATAATTTTGGAGCTATATTTCTTGATGTACGTGCTCTCGAAAATCTGCGTCTTCGATTTGATGTGAACAAGTGCCGAAAATCCATTTCAACAAATATAGATGGAGGCTAATGTAACATTAACGCGTAACGCTCCCGACGACACTTTTGGCGTGATCGCAACATTTATGGCCCCATAATGAAGACACATATTTTGAATGAATATATCACAACCAGCCTAGTCATTTTTATCTAGCATCTCGTCTTGAAGTTAAGTAACGTTTGAAAGGAAAAGCTTTTTCACAAACATTACATTTATGGCTTTTGACATCAGCATGCATATCCATATGTCTATTCAGTTCACTCTTGACCACAAATCCTTTTCCACAAATATTGCATTCATGGCTTTTGACACCAGCATGACTAAACATGTGTTGTCTGAGGCCATCCTTTAGCGCAAATTCTTTCGCGCAAACGAAACATATATGGCTTTTGACATCAGCATGCAAGGCCATGTGTTTCTTGACGTTTGATTTGTGTATGAATTACTTTCCACCAACATCACATTTATCGCTTTTGACACCAACATGAATAGCCATGTGCCCCCTGAGGACTCCCTTCAACGCAAATTCTTGTCCACAAACCTCACATTCGTGGCTTCTGAAATGCACAGTTTTGTGTTTCCTGAGGTCACCTTTTCGCACGAATTCTTTTCCACATACCATACATTCGTGGCTTCTGACACCAGTATGAATAGCTATGTGTTGCCTCAGGTGACCCTTCCGCTTGAATACTTTACCACAAACCTCACATTCATGACCAGCATGCATAACCTTGTGTTTCTAGACGTCACTCTTTTGTGCAAATGCTTCCTCCCAAACATCACATCTATGCCTCTTGACATCATTATGAATATTCATGTCAGTGTTTAGGTCACTCTTGCGACTGAACCCTCTCTCACAAACACAACAGCTATGATTCTCGGCACCGGCATGCATATCCATGTGTGAGTTGATTACCAAATTTGTTGATGGATAACCTAATAATAATCGAAGTCATAAAAAACTGGATTAAAAAGAAAAAATAGTTTTATTTAGCACAATATTTCAACAGAAACATTACGCATAATAGACAACTGTGGGTTGTCGACAAAATTGAGAAATCCACATAGAGTAGTCAGAAAACGCTGTGCTACTATTTGAATGAGTACAATAGTATTCTTATCTATTGCTACCAGCAAACGAATGACGGCACCCAACTTCGTCACGTCAGTCTCATATATGATCCACATGTTAATTATAACATATGTATATCTATGAGCTGATCAAGCTTATGTCAATTCAGGGTTCTTCATATAAATTTTATATTTGTGATTTGCTAAAGATTTTAGCTCAAGGTACACTTAGCGGGGTTCCAGAACAAATGTCGTATTTACTATTGGTCTCCATGAATAAGCATGGAACTTGATATAGTACTAAACTTGATATAGTACTAATATCGACTAACCAAGTTCTGTAGTGATCCATTAAAAGACTCGAAATGAGAGAAGACATCAGATATCATTAGAGGGCTCGAATCATTTCAAACAATGCTTCACTTACATTCGAGTATTAAAATTGGTATGCGTAGTCTACATAAAACTGACAACGTTACTCATATAAATTGATTCCTATAAAAGAGAATCAAACAAAATCTTTTCATATTACGGACATCTGAAAATGAATGGAATGAAATGATTCATGGATATGAATGGGCTAAAATCAATATAGCCGGATTGACTTGAGGTGTACAGAATATATGTCAAGCAAGATTGTATGTCATACTGCATCACCGATAATGCAAATATAATACCATCAGGTAGGGACAAAATACAAGTCCCATGGAATTATCAAGGAATGCATTGAAAGAGTATTGAAAACATACTTCATAATTATATATCACCAAATGATGTAGTGATTGCTACAGTATTCATTGATGATGCTCTGGTAGAAAAGTAATATCCTCAATTTCCCCTCTATCACAAGTAGAGATACCAATTTTCATGACATGTATCAATTACTTGAAGCAGAATACGTGGCTACTAAAACAACTCAGCTAAAGAATTCAGGAGATAGATTGGGAATCGATCATGTACTAGAATCTGCATTTTTCAAGGCAGAGTTCTCAAATTCAAATTTGTTCACGGACTAATTTCATAATTCTCGTTGATGCCGAAATAGTAGGGGTATCCAAGGCCTTTCCCAGTAGGCAAGTAGACGTTATTTGATGGGACTTTGCAGAATTACAGTCCACACTCATCGTGAGAATGTGAATTACATTGTAGCAAGACACGCCAGGCACGAAAAAAATCATATTTTTAAACAATTGAATAAAATTGTTTATGCACTTGCTTTCGATGTGGGCCGCACGACGCGTCATGTGTTTGAGACCCCTGTTCTAAGGTTATTTAAACCAGTTTTGTCAGGATTACGTTATTTCAGTGGTTGTAAAGTAAAATATTTGTACAAGCCCTATATCAGAATATACATATACACGGTGGTGATAGCAACCCGTTGAGGAACGTAGTCTGAGAGCTGCATGACATTCCCACATGACAAATCGTCAGGGGCAAGAATCGTACCATAATTTCCAAAACCAAAGTAAAGTCACAGTAGTACCGGGACCGGCATAATGTAGTCACATGTTGACCGAAACTGCATATGTCTTATATGTGTCGTGGCACGGTAATGGCAGGCACCGAGATGCCTATTTCTATAAATTATGAATATTTTTTCTGAGGCAGACAAAAATGTATTTCAAATCAAGATATTCAGCGATAATAAATCGCGAAACAAATTTTTAAGTAAGGTAATTAAATCTCTCGAGAACACTCTATTAATTATATATGTTGATTTACGAAATAACTTTGTGTCCTCTTCGAGCTCTCTCCCCAACCTATTGGTAGTTTTGGTTACGACCCTGGCTAGAATGCAAATCGTTGGTAGGGCTGGGCATAATGATTCGAGTACTCGAATCTGAATTGAGTATTTATTCTAATGATTCGAGTCGAGTAGTAAAAGAAGATTTTTTTCGAGTAGGCCTACTAAAATTATACGCTCCTCGCCACTGAAAGTTAATTCATCAACAAGAATTACAGTTTTGATACCAATTTTCACTGTTTGAGCCTTGAAACCTTGATTGGCGGTATTTTAGCATACGAAACATAGTACAAAGCTACGAAGGTTACTGGACGTAGTACATTTCCGAAGTCATGATTATCCCACAACATTGTCATCAAGTGGAATGATTCGGCATGGTCGGAAAAATACCACAATATCATTTAAGCGATTGATAGCAGGCATTATATTCTTGGTGGTGACATAAACGGTAGATATTGTACTTTGACGTATTACATTACGTTATGGCGTCATAATGGGTGATACTCGATTACTCGACTTGACTCGAAGCATATTGCATGATTCAGAATCAAATCACTCAGGTACTCGATTGTGCCCATCCCTAATCGTTGGGTGCGTGAAATCTTCAGCTCTAAAGTTGAGCAATGGGTATATTATGACGCAAACAGCAAATGATGTCATGATGTGTCATTCAAAAATAAAACTGTTCTCTAATGAGACCTTTCATCGCAATCGTTATATTGTCTTCCAATGTATTCAAATACAAATTCTAAGAAGGAAAATAAATGTAATCGCGAATAATCTTGATTACTTTCCAATGTAATCGTGATCGACTACTTCCAGATTTTGCTGTAATCGTAATCGCAATCGCGAGATTTGAAAGTAATCGTAATTACAATCGGATACATTCATGAAGTAATCACCCTATGTATAGCTATGACACTTCATTACCAGCATGCATGCTCATGTGACTCTTCAGGGTACTCAGATAAGCAAATCTCTTCCCACAAACCTCACATTTATGTCGCTTGATGCCAGCATGTATATCAAGATGGGTCCTCAAGGAAGATATCAAAGTAAATTTCTTTCCACAAACACCACAGTTATGATTGTTGACTCTGGTATGACCAATAATATGATTCTTCAGCCTGCCCTTTTCTGAAAATTCTTTCCCACAAATGCTACAGCATTGATTCTTGACACCAACATGCACATTCATGTGAACCACGATATCCTTCTTTCGGGAAAACCCTCTCCCACAAATTTCGCATTCGAAATTTTTGACACCTACATGCACATACATATGAGAAATGAGATCATGTTTAGCTGTGACATCTTTCCCACATATATCACACTTGTGTTTCTTTAGACCAAGATGAATATTCATGTGAATATTGAGGGCTTGCTTTGATTGGAACCCTTTACCACAAACATCACATTTATTGCTTTTGACACCTGAATGTGTGACCAGGTGTGTTTCAAGGTTTCCCTTTGACGAGAATTCTTTTCCACAAACAATGCATTCATAGCTTTTACCACCAGCATGAATAGTCATGTGTGTATTAAGGCTTCCAGTTTGCGCGAAATAATTTCCACATATATCACATTTATATTTCTTGGCCCCAGAATGCATATTCATGTGAGTCTTAATGCCGCTCTTTTCCATGAATTCCTTCCCACAAATTTCACATTTATGATTTTTTATACCAGTGTGCACATCAAAATGCTTATTCAAGTTACTTTTGAGAGCATATCCCTTCCCACAAACACCACATTTATGACTTTTCAAACCTGAATGTGTGAACAGGTGTTGTTTGAGGTGACCCTTCTCTCGAAACTCTTTCCCACAAACATCACATTTATGGCTTTTCACACCCATGTGAATGGCCATGTGTATCTTCAGGGTGCCATTTCGCACGAAGTCTTTTCCACACACTTCGCATTGATGGCTTTTGACACCAGTATGAGTAGTCATGTGGTTGTTGAGGGCACTATTTAGTGTGAATCCCTTTCCGCAAATATCACATTCATAGTATTTCACACGAACATGGATACGTATGTGTTTCTTGAGGTCAGACTTTCGCGTGAATTCTTTTCCACAGATATCACATTCATGACATTTGAAACCAGTATGAATATCAAAATGCCTATCCAAGTCACATTTCAGGGTAAATTCTTTCCCACAAATATCACATCTATGATCTTTGACAGCGGCATGCCGAACAAGGTGAGTCTTCAGATGGCACTTTAGAGCAAACTTCTTTCCACAAACATCACATTCATAGCTTTTCACATCAGTATGCAGAGCCATATGCATATTCAGGACTCCCTTTCGCAAGAATTCCTTTCCACAAACATCGCATATATGATTCTTGAAACCAGCATGCATAGCCATGTGTGCATTGAGGTGACCCTTTTGGGTGAATTCATTACCACAAACATCACATTTATACCTTTTAATACTGGTATGACTATCAAAATGCCTCTTCATGTCATAATGTGACCTAAATCCTTGATCACAAACTTCACATGAATGGCTTTTCGCACGTTTGGCCATAACTAAAGGTATATAATACTCCTGAAAAGCAAACATCAAAATGCATTGAATAGAAAACAGTCGGAAGTTAAATCTTATTTAGTGAGATTAGCGTGTACTCAAAGGTGGTGTGGACACTCGGAAAATCACATGACTGTCACGCCAAGATGCCTTTGACGACTTTGTTATTGTCGATCCGCCTACAACAGTAAATAAAGGCAGAGTCGCTTGGTCTTCGTTGATTTTTACTACGTTCCATATCAAGTTGGGTGACAGGATTTGGTATGGTATATTTTGATGATGTCATCTAACACTGTACAAAGTGTCAAGACTGTGAGTCGATGATTAGCGTATTAATTTTGCTGTCAAAGTCGAGTATCCGGTAGATCAGCGCACACCGATGTATTGGCGACTTTGATAACGGAATTACTACGGTATGTTAATCATTTGATGTCAATCCTGAAACTTACTGCGAAGTTGGATAACACAACCAAGATATACCATACAGAATTTTGTCATCCATCTCGGTATGGAACACTTTCAAAATTCCCAAATACCAATATAGAATTTTGCAAAAATTCCTGTGGGTAGGCTGTAGACTCCATGCCAAATCAGCGCAAGCAGACTCTGGATATTCGACTCTCATAACGTGCCTACCAGAGTTGGATCAATTGTAATTTGTAATTGAGCTGGATGTAATTAATTACATTTTTTCATTTAATTGTAATTGAAGCATTTCTATTTTGTGTAATTGTAATTTCATCAAAATTTTGCTCAATTACAATCTCAATTACTGTAATTTTCCAAGTATAGTACGGACCCTTAAAATGGCATGCAAATTCTGGGAAAATGCCTGTACCCATGTATAGTACGCACCCTGCATTCACAGTACATGAATGGCTGTGTTTTAGTACGCGATGTTGTTATGTTTTGCGATGTCACTGTCGAACAATCATGCTGTAACCATCGCTAATCATTATGCAATTAATGGCATTGTCTCTAAACGATAGTACAGAGCAGCCAAAGCCTGCGAGGCTGGCGACGCGATAGTTCGGGCCAGCGACACGACGTCTTGCACACGAGGTCCATTACAGATGCGATTGCTAATCATTATACAAGTAACAGTATTATCTCTATACGATAGTAGATAGCTGCCAAAGCCTGCGAGGCCGGCGACGCGACATCTTCCGCACGAGGTCAGATGCGATTGCTCAGGCCAACGGCTATGTCGTGCACATTGCACACCACGCCGGTTGGAGGTGCGACCGATTACGCAAGCGATTATTTTTTGCGCACATGGCCTGTCGATGAATTAGCCAGGATTGCCGCGCGCACGTTCAGCGATCAATGAATGACCTAATTTCGCTCGCGTGCAAACGGCAAACCAACTCAGGAGATTGCGTGCTGTGCAGACGACTCTCGTTAATTGGCAACACGCTTTTTGCTAATTGGTAGCTAGGGTTAGTTCGGATATCAATAATTTTCACTATCTGGATAACGGATATATCCGGATATTTGGAATTTAGCTAACCGGTTAACTGGATAATGAATGCTAAGTGAGATAATCGATTTCACGAGGTCTGCATGAAAAATGGATCGCAAAATCATTACGCAGTGTTATTGTAGATTTATACGTACACGCGCAGTACGAGCGAATACGAGAAAAATCACGCAAATTTAATGTTCACTACTTCTGCAACTCCCTCCTTATAAAGTACACTGCATCAATGGCGGCATCCTGTAGCCGGGACTGGAGTTTTGTAACAACAAGTCCACACGTATTAAATGCCCTTTCTGCTTCCACAAAATGGGCTGAATATAGTAAGCAGCGCTTTCTTTTTGCCCATTCTTCTGTTTAGGTGTCCAGTACTGTAAGGACGAGTAGTTGATACTGGAATTGAGGCCGACATGATAGCTCGCTCTAATTCCTCCATGGGAAATTCAGCGGAAAAATAATGGGGGGGGGGTGTGTTTTAAATAAAACGAGGTGGTTTCGATTTTTTTTCGAATTTAGTATCAGTGGAAATTAATTACGCTTGCACGCATGAACATGCTTGCGAAATACGAACATTCGGTGTCATTAAGTTACGCGATGTCACTCATTAATCACAATCGCTGATCATAATAGTCTTACCGGCATATTGTCTCCAAGTCACCAAGAGATAGGAGCCAACGCATGCCAGACCCGAGACTCGATGGTTACGCCAGCGATGATAGGATATCGTTCGTACCATGCCTATTGCAGATGCGATTGTGTATGCCAGCGATAATATCGTGAGCACCAAGCCAATGCAGGTGTGATTATGTAGGCCAGTGATGGTATAAAGTACACAGAGCCTATTGCCGATGTGATTCTGCCAGCGGAACTATAGGCTTGTTGAAGACTCGAAAAATCAGGCCAGCAACGATAGCCGAGTTTGCGGCAATCAATGACCTAATTTGGCGAACTTCACAGCGGGAGATTGCGTCGCGTTACACACTGCATTGACGTATCTCGCTAATTGGCAGAGCGCAACACTGATAATACGACTTATTGAAGCTTCCTAAAAGTGTAAAATGCATTATTACCGATACTATTTTATCCGGTTAACCGGCAGATTTATATCCGGATATCGGATAATAAAAAAACCTGCGGTTAACCGTTATCCGAATAATCCAACCCTATTGGTAGCGCGTTACAAGGATAATACGAATTACTGGGCACGATGACTGAAAGTGATGCGCGATTGGAAACAAACATGAAGAAAGGTGTGATTTCAAGTTTTTTATCGAGGGAGATTTTTTTCCAGCATGTAGGGCAAAAAATCGTGAAAATTTTGCGGATTATACATGTAAAATGACGGTACATTTTCATGGAAACCTGACAATCACAAGATAAAATGAATGAATTAACCAATCATTTATTCGTCGCCCCAGTGAAAATCCGGTACGAACCAGGATGACGACGAGGGACCTTAGTAAACCAGTGTTGAGATCAAGTCACTACCTTCGATTCAATTCGAATCATTGCACATTTTGACTCGAGTCAAGTCAAGTCAATCGAGTTTCGAAGGTGACTCGAGTCAGTCAAGTCGAGTCAGTCGATGCGTGAAAGCATCTGAACGGGGCGCGACGCTCAAGTGAACTGAAATATTTTCCGCGCTTGGCCCAATTCACCTCCGTTTTATGGTTATTGCTCGGTGTATAGTCTGAATTTCGTATTGGAGAATTCTCTCATCAACAGTCATTCATAACCTTCCATACCATCAAACTATATGTAAGGATCGCTAACTTTCTGGTTTCACGGAGTGATATGACGATAAGGGGGGCACGAAATATTCACTGTTATAAAGGGGGGCGTGTCTAAAAAAGTTAGAGAACCAGTGGGCTGAACTAAATCTTAATATTTCAAAAATGGTTGAACAGCAAATAAACTCTTCTGAAACCTGTGCTGAAGCATTTCCTACACCACGGTCAAAGTTTTTTTAAATCTCCGACCAGTACCGAGGCTTGTTGCAACAATAGCAAAAAAAATTCAAGTTTCCAAGCAATTAAGGCTTCATCAAACTTGATCACGCATTTGTAGAGATGTTATCCCAATCTTACCTCCAATCTTGGCCAAATTTACTGGGGCCAGAAACTATTCGCACCCTAATGTTCATCAAATGCAATCCAACAGTTTTCGAGCAATTGAAAATGTAAATGCGAACCAAAATATTGTAATTCTTAGTTATCAGGAGGTTCTTTCCTTTTGCATTTATTTTAATTTTACGCACCTTATCGGCATCATCCTTATTGCAGACGCCTTACCAATTACATTTCATTATCCTGACTCAGCTCTGAGTAGTCTAATCGTTTGATTACATTCATTGACTGTCCTGTAGCCTATTCGCTGTTAGTCGCTCAAACCTTTGATTCTTAACGGTCGCTTGAAACATTTTTCTGTGCTTGTAGTTTTCAGTACGCATGATTAGGAATATTTCGAATACGTTCGAGTTTTTTTAATTAAAGGGTATTCTACATATCAGGAATGAAACATGAATATCTTGAGATTGTTGCTAATTACGTCGCTACGGTTGTCAAAGAACACCTCTTTACTGAATCAATTACCTGTTTAAAAGTAATTGTAATTATAATTGTTGTAATAATTACATGTTTAACAGTAATTGTAATTTGATATTTTTAGCATTGAGTAATTGTAATTTTAATGTAATTTAAACATGCAGGGAAGTAATTGTAATTGTAATTGAATTAAAATGTAATTGATCCAATTTCTGGTAGCTACTACTGTAATTATTGAGTCACAGCCTTGAAACTTAGTACGGTGTTAGATTCCTTCATCGAGATTTTATTATCCATCGCCGTATAAAATTCATTCAGATTGTACACATACCAATACTGGCTTTTGCATAAAATCTGCGCCGCGGACCCGGACATACTCGACTTTGATACCGTAATCATTGAGTCACAGCCTTGATACTCGGCACAGTGCTAGATGTCTCCATCAAGTTATAGAATACGACATTGTGTCATCTACCGCGGAATAAAACACATTCAAAACCTAGATATAGCAATTCAAGCCTTTGTGAAAAATCCGCCATGCGGTGGGCTAGATGTCAGGTCACCGCTCAACCTGATATACTCGACTATGATAACAAAATTACTATCCTAATCATCGAGTCACACCCTCAAAAATTGGTTCAGTGTAAGATGCAATCATCCGACCTTCAGCCTACCGCATTGCTGATTTTTCTGTAGAAGACTGTATTGGTACAGTGTTGGATGCTTGAAGATATGTAGTTACAAATTTTGTTATCTGTCGCCGTGGAGAACACAATCAAAATCTCCTCATACCAAGTTTCAAGGCTTTGACCCAATAATTACAGTAGTAAGTACGTTGTCAAAGTCGAGTATCCAGGGTCAGCGGGCGATGATGTGGCAATGAGCCAACTGCATAAAGGAATTTTCGCGGAATTTGATATTGGTATATGTGAGTTTAGAAAGTGTTCCATACCGATATGGATGACGAAATTCCGTATGGTATATCTTGGTTGTGTTATCCAGCTTCGCAGTAAGTTTCAGGATTTTCACTCAATGATTAGCCTGGTAATTCTGTAATTGAAGTCGGCAATATATCGGTGCGCGTTGATCTACCGGATCTTCGTCAGCGGAATTACTGCACTAATCATTGAGTCAGAGCATTGAAACTCGGTGCAGTGCTAGATGACAGCATCAAAATACACCATACTAAATCCTGTCACCCAACTCGATACGGAACATAGTCATAATCAACAAAGACTAATAGCGACTTTGCCTTTAATTACTGTTGCAGGCGGATCGACAATAACAAAGTCGTCAAAGGCATCTGGGCGTGGCAGTCACATGATTTTCTGAGTGTCCACACCACCTTTGAGTACACGCTAGTGATATCAACTATAGGGCCATAACCTTCAAGATATTGACGAACACTTGGGAATATTTTTCCTGTATTTCAACTCAGTGATATTATATTTACATCTTCGATTCTTCGTGGTCGCCGATTTTAGTGAATAAGTTATTTCATTTGCGATTTATATAACCTAGTTTAAATGCTGTCTCAATGGACTAGATTAATTAAATATTACCAATACCAATATCTGACCGATGACCGCTGCAACACATCTATCTCAAGGGGAAAATATGTGAAAAAGCACCACTCTCCCTGCAGGAATGTGTGGGAAATTTTTGGTTATGGCAAAAGTGATGAAAATTGCCATTTCAATTACTATCACAGTAGAATCTGATTAATTTTAGACAACGGTACCTGGGCGCGTAGCCAAGGGGCAAGGGTCGAACCTTGGGACTTACAGCCAGTGGTGTTCAAACTTGGAACCCAGTCTTTTTGAAATGATTATTTTATCCTCAATATTCAGTTGCGGCCAGTTAGCAAGAAGCGTCTTGCCAATTAGCGAGATTAGTTGGCTCACAATGACAAGCGATCTCTCTGGTGAGTTTTTTTTCATTTGCGAACAAGCGAATAAAGTCATTGATTTCCTGGTGTGCAAGATATCGTCGCTGGCTAAAACGATCACGTCTCGGTCCTCGCATGCTTTGACGCCTATCTATCCATCTTTTAGAGCAGTGTTTCTGAAACTTATTTGAGCTGCCCCCCCCGGTCATTGAAAGACGCACCAGCGCGCCGACCCCCGACACCCCCGCCTGAATATTATTGCGTCGTTCTTGCTGTCGAAAAATTTTGGATTTGAATAAAATAGTATTTACGGTGAACAATTCTCTATTTATTTATGATGAGTGTGCTCACCGTAAATACTATTTTATTCAAGTCAAAAATTTTCTAAGGCAGTAGCTCTGCTTCCAGTGGTTGGAATTGAGCCAAATTTGGTGAGCATCGTTTCTATAGACAACCTAACAATTTCATGGGGTGAACAGAAAATTTTGAAATTTTTTTCATTTATTTTTATATAATAAATAAAAAACTTTCTTATCTCGCAGCAATGCGGCTACTGGTTGGAATTGAACCTAATTTTGTGTGCAGGCTTTAATTAGGTAACCTAACAATTTTATCAAGTAGCCAGTACAATTCGAGACGAAAAGTCATTTTTGAACACCCCCAGTACTGATATTAATTATGAAATTGCCAATAGCGTTCTGATACAAATATATTGCTGTTTCGTGATGTTGTGTTGAGATTTGTGGAAAAATAAAAAAGTTGTTGCGGTAAGGTCAATCAGGACGACCTCGAAATGTTTGCAAAACATCATGGATTTGAAGTTTTCAGCCTCAGCAAATTTGTAAACAGTCGTTTGAAATAGATATTCGAGTTTTCCTAATCTGTTCGAACAAAGGAATTGAAACATCGCCAAGCAATCCATTTTCTCGTGTGATATACAAAACCACTATTCTAGAATAACTCACGATGAGCTGTTTGATAGAAATGACCAGGCTGTTGGTTGAAAAAAAAACTACAATTTGGTGCCATGTATGTTGCGATCTTACCCGAATGTGTAGTTAGTTGTGCATCGAAGGCGAGGATTTTCAAGACACAGCCATGTATGTAAGGATGCAGCTGCAGAATTAGCTTTGAGTTGAAAAAGTATACCAAATTTATAGGCCTATATATCTTATGATGTTATTTACAAAAAAGTCATTTTAGCACTGTTTATAACTAGTATACAGTTATTTTTTGCGTAAGACGGATGACGGTTGCACGGCAGTTGAGCTCAATTGAAAATATAACTTGAAGGGGTACGCGGGGGTCCGTGACTGTTCAAAACGCATCCGTGAAGACAAAAAGGTTAAGAACCACTGGCGTAGGCAATTCAGCAGCTTTATTCATCAACACCACACAGTAATTGCCTTCTCAACCTACACCACCCATATTTGCTCTCAGCACCTCCTACTCTGAAAGTTGTAGCAACCCACCCTCCCCCCCCCCCTTTAATTTCAACCCGCCGCCCACCCTTCTTTATTTTTGGCTGTGAAATGTTCTGGTCCAAGTTCAGTCCTGAAAATTTTCAATTCAGTCCAACCTCATCCTGATAAAATATTTTTAAAATTCACAGTCCAACTCCATCCCGATCCAAAAATATTTCCAAGTCTAAAAGCACAATTCTATGACTAGGCTTTTGGAAGTACAGAACTTCAATATTGCGGCAAACAATATCAACAATACAAACAATAACAATACGGTCATGTTGCCAAATTTCGACTGGCTCTCATCACGAGCGAACGCCAGTAAATGAGGTTAACCAAGCTCGAATTTACTGGCGCTCGCTCCCGAAGAGAGCCAGTCGAAAAGCTTTAAGTGGAATAAATTTGGCAACACGGACGTACTGTTTTCTGCAAAACTCGACGACTGAAAAAATAGGAATCCCACGTGACTGATAATAATTGAAGTCCGCGTAATAGAAACCAGGTCTGAAGTACACAATATGTATGATTCTCCACGTCTCTAGCATGCATTTAGGCCACTCCCCACTACACGGTATCTTCATCCTGTGTTGAATCAACAAGACTCCTGATCAGAACTAGCATGATGTCTGTCTTCCCTATGGAATCTCGGTTCATTTTTTGAAATTAATCCTGCGTGATGAGAGCTTTTCTACATAGAATAATCAAATAATAAACAGAAAATCTTATGTGACGTTGCCACCAATTCCACTCAGGGGCTGTCTACACCTCAAGCATCTCAACATGTCTATATCATCGCAATGGAATCAAAGTGGCTCATGCCTATTTTACACATTTTAAACATAATCATGGCTAAGATGTGACCAAAGAAATATGAAAATTTTACAAAAAGTTGATTATTCATTCAAAAATTTGGCTCAAACTTTGAGAAAATGGATATACGTTATAACAATAAAATCATTATCAGAGGGTCTCTACACAAAAAAACAGTCTGCTATAGTAGTTTACCGAATATACACATAAAATATTGAATAGTATGTTCGTATTGAAATGAACAGCAACTGACAATTACCCCCGAGAAGTGTCAGCCAAAAATATCTGGGTTCATTTCAATATCAATATACTATTGAAGTGAATATTGAAGGTCTATATCCAAGCTGATCTTCACATTAATATTATGGACGATAAATCCAGCCAGCCGGCCCACTGCAAGACTTTTTGTAAGACATCGCTTACGCGGATGAGATGGCGAAGACGAGCCTAGACCTCCAACACTTGAGTAAGAATTCTGGAGTCGACCTCGGTCAGACTTGAACCCGCAACCCATTGGTGTTGAAGTTGTCGAGCACCATGTGCCAATGGTGTAATTTGCTGCTTTAAATTTGGAAATATCATTTATGAACTACAGGATATCGTTAAAATTTTTGAAACGGCTCGCTTTCAGATTTTCTGCTTTCATTTGGCCCACAGAAAAAAATAATTGCCCACCTCTGCCATACTGTATGATTCGTACAGATCCAAAACCTATTTTTCATAAAGATCATGTTTGAAAACACTAAACAGCCAATCACACCTGTATTTACAAACCCGAATAGGGCAATAATTAGCACGATGTTGGATTTTGTTTTGATTAATTCAAGTAATTGTATTGGAGTACTACCAAGGAAGACGAAAAACACTTATTGTCTTAGGCAGTAAGTTTTGCTTTACAAACGGGCATGGGATGATTGAGTGTCGGTCGGTAATTAAACCGAAATTGCCACCAATTCCATTGCATTGCTGAGAACAGCCGCGGTGTCCAGCAGTCTGACCCGGTCCTACGCAGTATTGGATGCTACAGGTCAGATCATCCTGTTCAAAGTCGATCTATGAATGATTCCTGTGTTATAGCTATGTAACTGGCTTACTGATCTGGAATATAATTGCCTGGCATGAGTAAGAATTTCTCTACAATCGCACAAACACCCGTCACTATCTGACACTATGATCCAGAGTGGAATTGGTGGCACCGTCACACGCAACTTCTCGTGTCTATTACTTAATTATTCTATGCAAGAAACGCTTCTGCCATGCGCAACTTATGTTTGAAAACAACCACTGTTTCCAGTCTTGACTATGAACACTTCATATCAAAAGCTGCGCTTTCGCTCAGTTTTCTCTAGTATTTTCGTAGGGAAATCCCCGAAGTCACCCGTGTCGCGCATACGTCATCTAGCGTTCAATGGTTCAATGAAAATACACACAAAAAATTATAAATTCTGCAACTTTTTCTGCAACTTTTGTTACAATTAAGTGCAACCTACTCGCTATTCGACTGCTACAAAAACCTGGCCTGGTAATTATACATATACCGACAAGATACCGACAAGGTAGCGTAATGGTGAAGCGTCCGGCTTCTTGATCGGTAGGTCGTGGGTTCGATCCCCGGCCGGGTCAGACCAAAGATCTGATCAGTAACACTGGTATCCATGACTTCCCTGCTTGGCGCACATGCATTACTGGGATAGCATGGAGGGCCGTCCAAAGTTATATCGGTACCTTCCTTGTCCAGCGGCATATGCACATCATGCACTCATGGTATGCATATGTTGTGGTTCTCTGGCCCCTTCTCTCTCATATCTGTAAATCACGTGATTTATGTCTTTCTTCTCGTATCACGGAACTTACCATTTATCAGCACGTGCATCTCAAATTACGAACTAGACTCATCTGCGATATCCTACTGTATATTCCATACATATTCGACCAATATATCTATCTGAGGCAATACTGTCGTTGCATTCACGTTGAAGTTGTCAAATCAAGGACTAACGCAGGGACGTGCGTCTACTACTAAAGAGCTAAGTATATCTACCCAGCCACACATTACGTGGGACTCAGGTTACAACTCTAGCAGGTTATCAGACGACGTATCTGGTCCGCAATGTACAGATCGTGTGTATGTATATCATGAGTCGGTGTATATGCCCCAAAAACATAAAGGAAAAAATAAAACTACGTTCTTGCTTCCCTTTCCTCTCCAGCTAGACCGTGGTTCCCAGCCTTTTTCGACTCATCGCCCCAAATTTTTTGAACCGAAAAATGGGCATGCAAACTGTAATCATCGTCGGGTTGACTGAAAAAAGTCAACTTTTCGGCTCGAACTCGAACTTATACACTTTTGCAGCTAAATTTCTGTGGGTTGACTAAAAAAAAATCATTTTTCCGTCTTGACTCCAATACAGCCGTTTTATCGCGCCATCGCCCCGACGCTATTTTCGCCCCTTACCGCCCCCTCTGTCCGTTTTAGCCGCCTCTATCGCCCCATTCGTTATTTTCTCCCCCCCCCCCTAGACCGCCAAATCGCCATCGTTGGGAACAACTGAGCCAGACTAAGTAATCTTTGTTGAAGCATGTTATTATTATTCCGTGACCCCCGATAAAGTGTCGCTACTCTAATATATTGGAATCATTCACATTTATCTGACTAAAATAAAAGAAAATCTTGTATGAGACGCGCGCGACTTCAAATTGTGGTAGCTTATCTTAAATTGTGAGGGCGGGACTATTCGTTCTGCGATAATTTCGACGACTTGACATATCAATATCGAATTTTCTGGTCAACCGGCGACGGTCATTTTGGGCTAAGGGTTTATCGCGGCGGAACTTTTTGGCACTGCACATCATGCTGCTTGTTTACCAAAACCTATGTCGTTGTTATTTAATGTTAATGGTGTTTCGACTACTGATCATTTTACACCATGCCGATATTCTTTATGTTTCCGTGTTTACTGACTTTTAGCGAGGCCCACTTCTAGTTTTTTTAAGACACCGCATATACGGACCACGTAGCGAAGAGGAGCCTAGATTAACCTCCGACACTCAGGTAGGAATTCTGGGGTCGGCCTCGATCGTACTCAAACCCGCTATCCCGACACGTAAAGGCTCGACCCCGAAATACCCGAATCTGATATTCTCATACCTGTGCGTTACGCACCCATAGACTAAAACCATAGCCTCTATAAAGGCTATGATAAAACATCCCCAACATTCTCCGACGTCGCTCGGCGATACTAGGAATATACCGTTCTTTCACAATTGCCAACATAATAAAATTAATCTCTGTAAATTATGCGTATTAAAAAAGTAGGGGATGCGCAGTTACGGCCTGCCATTTCCTTCTCTCCACCCTGCCTGCGTAAGCTACTAACTGAACAAGTTGGAACTTCCACAGAATCCAATGTTAGACAAGTTACTCAAATCAATTTGTATAAAAGAAAGGTAGGTAGGCTACATTTTCATGATCTAGCCATGTTGTCATAACCATTTTTCTGTGTGCCTTTATTGTACCCAACACAAATGACCTCGGGTGGATATGCCCAAATTATCAACATGAGATCGCGCGAGGTGCGGAGAAATTTCTGCTATCGCAAGAAATTCAGCAAATATTTTATACATAATAAACCATCGCTCAAGAGCGGCCCAATCGCGCCGCGACGCATACTTTAAGAACTATGAACTATGACATTTTACATAGTAATTTAATTAGGAATTGCCGATGTTGATACTTGTAAGTTTCAGCAAAAATTAAACTCATTCTAAGTTCAAGAATATTAATTTCTCTAAGACGTATCTATACTCGCGTCTCTTCAGATGCTTTCACGCCCCCAGTTTGAGACCATAGTGTTGGGATCAAGTCACTACCTTCGAGTCACGAGTCATTGCACATTTTGACTCGAATCAAGTCAAGTCAATCGATTTTCGAAGGTAACTCGAGTCAAGTCAAGTCACTCGATTTTTGGAGGTGACTGGAGTCAAGTCGAGTCAAGTCAAGTCACGAGTCAAGTCCCAATTCAAGTCAAGTTGCCCTTTCGAAGTATGAGGCATGATTACGTCATTGCATTTTGCTAGTTGTCTGAAATACAGATTGAGTGGTCATTGATTCTTAACCAATGAAAGAATATAGAGTTAAATATACACGCAAGAAAGCGCTGTATCGCTCACATATACGTAAAACTGCTCAACTACGTAAGTAATTCCGTATCATCATTTTATAGTTACCAGCCAAAATAGAGAATAGCTGCTATACATTATCCATTTACAAATTGATATGATAGACTTTGAGCTTGCGCCAATGGTTGATGACTACTTAAAACTATATTCGAATTCAATTTCAATAAAACAAGAGGTTTGGTTAAGGTAAGAACAGAATACAATAAGATGCAATACATTACCCATTTGCAAATTGATATGATAGAATTCGAGCTTGCGCTCTTGGTTGATGTTGATGACTATATAAACTATATTCGAATTCAATTTCAATAAAACAAGAGGTTTGGTTAACTAAACAGTACAATAAGTGTCGGATATAAGTCGCGGTAAACACGACTAACCGGTGGCGAAGCCCCCAGAAGTTTGGTCTATCCCCCTTCGAAGGGCCTGACGAAGTGTTGTTGTGGTCCTGCCATAAAATAATGCGGGAAGTTTAGGCTTCCCGCATGCTGCTATCCGATCGTTGGCCCTATTCACATGTCTCGAGTTGGTCTCTGAAACCTACACACACAAAATAACGCACCAGCATTTCATTAACATTGAAAGCGTTTTTATTTGCTAGTTCGTTAAACCCACGGTCAGGGGCTGCAACACATCAACCACACGGGAACAGAATCAGCGAGATCAAACAGGAAATAAACATTGTTCGACACCACAAACTCAAATTTGCTCTGGCCGCAACGTCATCCGCATTGCAGACATTGCGATATCACTTTTGTCCGAAGCATACATTAGTTGCCCAGATATCATTTTCTTCGAAATGCTTCCAGCCTTGATGTATATTCGAGCACAACACATTCAACGACACAGATCCTGCAGACTACTAGCCGTCAATATACAATTTATCGCAAAAAATCGCCGTGCAACAATACCAATGACTGTAAAGCTGATTTCAAACAGCAATCAACATTAATGAATAGGTAATGCAGACGTGAGCGGTTACACTTTTTAACAGCAAAAGAATATTGCAAAGCACAAAAAATTGTAGATGTGGACGCAGTCTAAAATCATAACCACTTGAGTAAGTATAGTTTAAGTATGCAAAACTTACTCGAGTACTTCGAAAGAGTAGTATTTTGTTAGCGACCACTTCTGGTGACACTGCAGCAGAGGTGCCGAAAACAGTCATGGTTCGTACTCGAGTAGAGGTAGCAGTAACGCTGTATATTTCTACTCAAGTACAAGTAGTAGTGGAAAGTTTTCTAGGTTTCGTTTTGCTTTAAAACTATGAAGAAGTAGAAATACAATAGTTTATGAATATGCAATAGTTTGTACAAGTATGCCCGACACGGTTCTTGGTGGCGCAATCACCAATCTCGTCTCGATCAGATAATTTGTAAAGGTACAGTCCAGGTCCGAGGTGCAGTAGAAAGTTGACTCAACACTTTGGAAGTTGGTGATGTGCTTCTCTGTCGCATGAAATAGTGTTTGCTCTTCGCCATAGGTGGCCAACGTTGCTGGCGACCATGCGGTGCTTCCATTTCAGGATGAATGGCGCTTACACCTGGCAAAGAAATGGCCGGCATTAATATATATCAGGGCGGGAATGTGATTGTTATTTTTATTACACCTGGAAAAAGGTAAGGTACAAAGATGGATGACGGTAAGACGGTGCAAAATCCAGTATCTAACCCGGTGACATAAATTTGAGTCGACTGTTTGAGTCAGTATTGGGATAACTCGAGTCATGACCGAATTCGGCCACATTCTTGAATGACTAGACCAGGCGTGTCAAACATCCGGCCCGCCAGATGATTTCATCCGGTCCGCGAAGCAATTTCGAGTAGATTTAAAATATGTGCACATTTCTAACAAACATCGAGATTTTTATTGAGAAATACTTCATTAAATAACCCCTAAGACAGCAAATGTCGAGTATGTTCATTGCGGTTTCTAGTCACCATTAGGAACAAGTCGCTGACATTGACATCCAATTACGAGAACGCAATAAATTTAGTTTTTACTAATTGATTTTATTTAATTGATTAAATTTAGAGTTTATTTTACAAATTGATCAAAATCGAGTTATTCAGAGAAGCAAAAACGCCAATGCGAAACCCTTATATGCAGGTTACATAGAGAAAATAATAGTTGTAAAGAAATACAAATTGAAATATCTGTGGTTGCATTTCTGCTTCACTTCTGATTCACCCGAATCACGTAATAATAATATATAATAGTATAATGAAGCTAATTCCAAAGTTCGCGTTTACAGCTAAAACCGGTGTCTTCCGTTTCAACGCATACGCAGGGTCGACGTCATTATACGACTAAAATAAAGGCTTTATAGAGAATAGAGATATGCCAACTTATACTATCGTTAGAGCCACTGCTCTATCGGTTTATAACTGTATTTAGCCTTCCTATCATCGCATCATAGCCAAATTCATTGTTTGCGAATAAAGGTGTTGCTAGAATTATACCCCTATGATCCGTAATATAATGTAATATATTGTGTAGGTTAAGTATTCAAATGAAAAACAAGGACATTGATTTTGAGGTGAAATATTGGAGTTTGGCACATCTGGACTATACTCTACTCGAATCACCACCCTAGACTGACTTGATTTGAGTCACTGCTAGGGCCGGGCCCAATTGAGTACCCGGGTGACTCGATTCCGAGCACAAAGTTCGAGTCGAATTGATTATCCTAGTCAAAACTTGACTTGAGTTAGTCGAGTCCATATATTTCATACTTTTTTGGTGTCGTTATGTGAGATATTAGACTAGGCCTACTCAAATCGACTAGAAGCCTGATACTCGATTTAGAATCGAATGACTTAACCCCTTGATTTTGGCCAGTCCGAATTATGGCATATGATAACACCGATAGTAACTTCATGAATGTAATAGCAACCTGGCGTTCACGAGGTGAACGTAGTCAACCACACATGGTCCTAAATAATTTCGTATCTCTGGACCGTGACTATTTAGTGACCGTTGCAAGTGTGAATCGGTACATGACATCAGTGTTGTGCCATGAATATTCGAAAGTACCGAGAAAAAATTTCTAGATGACGAATCGACTCTTATACTGCGTTCCCATGCATGGCCGATTCCGATTCTCTCGTTTTCGTGCAACTCGGCCAACGACCGAGAGAAATTCTGCTGCACAGCACACCCACGTCAGGCGACTTGTCAGACATCGAGTGAATACTCCGGCTTGGCCATTAGGCTGTCCTGGCATGGTTTCTTCAATCAGCTGGTTGCAGTTTGCTAGTTACAACACACTTTTCGTATCGAATTTACCATGGTTGACACTCATGGCTAGGGCGATTTTTTTGACATGTCAAAAAAAAGGTCAAAATTAGCTCAAAATTGTTGCGTTGTGTCAAAAAATGTCAAAATTGTTTACAAAGTCAACATTTTTTTGCAACCTGCATTTCGTTTATATCGTAGATTTCACACTGTTGGTAAACTTGTCATTTATTATTACGTCTGGGTGGTCAATGGTCATGGAAACACAGCCGACATGTACAATGCACGCGTCCTGGCCTTTCAGTCACCCATGTACCGTGCAAGGAAAGAAATAATAGAGGCAAGTGCGTGTGAATCTGTTACTCACTATCATTATCTCACTACTCGATTCAGCCCTAGTCGGCAGAGATGAGCAATTGATAACGGATTCGTGACTTTCCTAAGTAAATAGAACTTTCCATAGCTTACAATTTTTATGCTAGTTAGAAGGAATGTTAGAATCAGCATAGGACCTTCACTCAGATTAAGATCTCAAATGCAGAAAAGGATTTGGGTTTGGCCATCTCCGGTGGTCAGTAACAAAGGATATTGCCAGTCTGTAACCGACTCAAAGTCGAAAGCTGTCAGATGTGTCCACTTACTTTTCTCAGGAAAATAGCGAATCAATCGATTGCCAAAAACCAGCGATGGTTTTTGGATGACGCTACAGTCATGTTTCAGGTTGCTGTATTTTTTGCTCATGTCGACCTGAAGGAGGCTGCACAGACGATCTTTCAGCTCAGACATCATTTGAGATGGAAACAGGACCTGCGAAAAAGAGAAGCCCATTTGTATCTGGATTTGAAGACAGAAAAGCTTTCTACTCTAGTGCAGATTTTTCAATAAACCAAGTTCTTGCAGGTTTCTGACACGATTTGAAAATTCTCTGAGATTAAAGCTCATGATTGAAATTGAAGTACCTCCAAGAAGCTGATCGAACACAGGATTACTGACTAGAGCAGGGGTCGCCAACTCAAAATGGGTCGTGGGCCACTCTTCGAAATTCATATGGGCCGCGTGCCGCATGACTTTATTATCGATATAAAAATATCCAACGCAGTGTAACAACCACGTTTGATAACTCTATGTCAGTACAACGCCGTGCTCTCTTACATGGGCGACGGCATAGTTACCACAAATGAAATAATATTTCATTGAAGAAATACAAATACCACAAAAAATATCATGATCATCAATTTCATCGACTATGTTGAACTATGAGCTGCGCACGATACCTGACAACACTCTTCAGCAACTAAAACGGGGTTGGCTAACCTTTTCGATATTCACGGCCACAATTCGACTACTTACCTAGCCTACGGCCGCATTTCAGTGCGTAGTCGTAATGAAATAACTGGTGGCCGAATATCCACATTAAACTGTCCATGTCGATGAGCCGGTCAACCCCGGAGTAATCTATTTACTGGTATCGGCTTACTATGCGCACCGAAATCGTGAGTAGTCATGTTGTGAACTAGAGGTCGACCGATTATCGAGGTCGATATTTGGAATTTTCCCGATTATCGATATCGGCCTATGACGGCCGATATTTTATGTAGCCTATAAAAAAATCAAAAATATTGGAAATTCAAGGCTCTGTGTTCTCAATCTCATGAAATCCACGACGCAAAGGGCGACACGTGACAGATTTAGCCTTGCAGGACGAGTTTAACTGGGTCAGCATGCAGAGAAACCATGCTTCCTGCATTACGATCTACCTCTACTGGACCGATCTGCACTCCTGTATCACGTTTAGCTTTTTGGGTTATCTCAAATTTCAATGAATGTGCACAATTAAGCAATTATTCTTTTTAATTTCTGTTTTCTCGTTTGTTGTTCAGCTTTCGGTGGCGTACAAGTGCGATCTTGCCTAATATATACGATAATATTTTTTAGCGAAATGGTTCTCTGATCCTTCCATATTATTATGATATCGGTTATCGTCATTGTGAGTGTGTCGATAATCGGTATCGGCCTGCAAAATCAATATCGGTCGACCTCTATTGTGAACATGTTCGATTTGTACATTGTACACGTATGCTCTATGTGTTCGCGCGAAGCGCAAACATTTTTTCGTATCCATGATTGAATTTCGCCAATAATATTAGTATAGTTTCACACATTATTATCAAATATTTGTGTTGGGAAGTTATTCATGCTGCTGTGCTGAATTATTATATAGGTAATAAGGTAGTAATAAGAAGAAAAAAATTTCATGATAAATTCACATCTACTAGTTAGAACTAAGCCAAATCTGGTGTACAACGTTTTATTAGCCAACCTAACGGTTTTTATCGAATTGCTAGATTTTTTTTAAATAACCATCATTTCGTCACATTTTATAAGACTATTACTTGTGAATATCCTTGCTGGTCGGTGAGTAGATTTTCAGGCTTTAAATCTCAGCACTCAGCAGTTTATGTCCACAAAGTGCAGGTCCTCGAAGTCTGACATGATTGTAGTGGCGTTGGTCATCGAGTGACGCTCGCTGTGATAAGAAGCATAGTTATAAGCACCAAATCTCAGAGATATGCTTGGAACTTATGAGGTACCTAGGTTAGGGTCGGCCAACCCGTGGCCCGCGAGAAGGTCTGAATATCCCGCGAGGTAATTCTCGAAAATTGTTGTATTATAAAAAAAAATAACCTAGGTAATATATTTTGAACTTGCCTGGCTAACCGATAATTTGATTTGCCTGACCGCAAAATTTGGGATGCCGATGACTTAAATATCAGTTCTGTCGCGTTGGCGTAGCCAGTCAGCCAGGCGCAGGGTAGGGGCCAGCCACATTTTCGTGAATCTTTGCATATGACCCTAAAGTAGAATATTTCGTGGCAGATTTATTTGACTAGAAATTTTACTTACAACTTCACATGATTCAATGTCACTCGATTTCTCGGTTTTTGCATTGGTACTAGGGTTGGGACTTCGGGATCGAATTTGAAATCCCGGGATCGGGATTTCCGGGATTTTCGCTTCTCAATCCCGGGATTTCCCGGGATTAGCAAAATAGTAAAATACGCATAATGCAAGCTACATAAACAACATTTATTCCTTGTAATATTGATTCCCAACTGCGGCTCCAAGGTAGCCTTCTTGCGGCTCTGAGTGACCTCTAAATATGCCACAAAATATAATGGACGACAGTTGTTGTTGTTTGTTTCTATATATAGTTATAGGCAATTTTTGTATATGAATGCTGAAATGAGGAATACTAGATATCTCTAGAGCCGTCCAAGGCCGCTTCTGAAAACAGAGAAACAGAATTCTCGCAGACTAACGTCAAACGCACGGAGGAATACCCGTCAGACAACGACATAATCTTGAGTTCTGCTGCTCGTAGACCTATCGTATTTTTGAAGAGTAAATTACGACACAATTTCACTAACAATAAAATAACGGCTCATAGTCAAGTATAAATTGCAATAAGTCCAATATTTTTCATAGAATAATCCTCCGCAAACTTGTGTATCAAGTGCTGGAATGTATGAAGAGGTATCACATAACAACAAAATAGTATGTTGAGTAATGATATGCATTTTCAATTTATTTCAATGTATAGCACTTGCCTATCTGCGTCTACCAATGCTAGAATAACAGATATACAATCTGTAGAAGTCTATGTGCAATTGTGCATGTAAATACTTTTGAGTTTGCTAGATGGTGAGATTTAGAGGTAGGTTTTCAGATACCTTTAGAATCAGTATATAGTCTAATCGGGTGTTTTAATGAGGCTCCCTGCGTATACTATGAAGTTTGAAATGCGGCTCCGACATTCAAATTGGTTAGGAACCACTAATAAAGAGTATCATCGCTTAGACGGTTTCGTAATTTGTTGGCGAAATATCCTTAAAATATGGGCGGGGGCGCCAGACATAGGCCATTTTCGAAAAGGGGCGCTGTAGGGACGTAAGGTTAAAAAACAATATTTTAGACAACTTGTCTAGTTTTTGACACTGCTTTATTACCACAAAATGACGCATGACGTTAGTAAGCCCTGGTAGATGCTGTTCACAAATCCCGGGATTTCATTGGGGCTAATCCTGGGATCGGGATTGCTTCAAATCCCGGGATCCCGGGATCGGGATTTCCCGGGGTCCCAACGCTAATTGGTACCCTCCTGTGAACTAAATATATATGCCATATTCACAGAATTGAGTTTAACTATATTCACAATTATGAGAGAACGTGTCGTCCAACATGCGACTTAGTGTCTGCACTCACGGAAGGATTGTCCATGCTGAAATCTTGGCACAAAATGATAGACACCTATCTTGTAATGATATGTCCAAGCAGCGAATAATCCTGTCCCTTCCAAATGCACCCAGCGGCATACAGAGGCGACCCGCAATATGCGCAATGTTATTTACCGAATTTACTAATTAACTTTATATATGTTTAGCGCTTCTCGCGGCTAGGATATGAATGAACACATAGTTTTAATGATATAATTAAGATCGTAATAAGGAAAGTCTTGTTTTCACCATTACCTAATCCGATTTTCTCTTATTGGACAACTAAAAAAGGTCATCAACATTCAAGTGACCCACGCAATGGTTCGTAAATATCATGTGGCCCGTCGACCAAAAATCTTGGCCAGCCCTGCCTTAGGCGCTATGTAGTTTATTGCAGCAAACAATACGCTCATATTGTTAAATTTATTCCACTGGAAGCTTTTCGACTGGCCAATATTACTGCAATATTGAAGTCCTGCACTTCTAAAAGCCTATGTAGTTTAGCTTGCCATAATTATTTCGACACAATGGAAAACTATGTATCAGGATCTGTCACTGGTAACATGACACTTAGGAAATATTGATATTTACCAGAATACAAATCCTAATCCTCACGCCGTTTACCATACCTGAATTTGATGAATTGACGTCATCGTCATAGATTTTCATAGTCTGACGTTTCCCTATTATTAGGCTACACTAAAAAAGAGGGGTAGAGGTCAAATCAGTCTTCTTAGTGATTTCATACCTTGCTTTGATCTTGACAACAACAATCACTGCCGTTTGTTATGTATTTTGGTTGGATGAAAATAAAAACTCTTTTCTCTCTCTCTCTCGAACGAATATATTCAGCAACCATATTCTTGATAACTACATGACAATTTCACCAAAAGAGAATTATACTGTTATGTGTAACAGTCTCCGCTATGTTTTGCTGTGAAGCCGGTGACCGCATTCAGTACTACAGAAAATTCATTTATAGAACCTGCTAACGTTGTCACAATAAACCTCATAAGCATCGCATAGATTTGAAGTGATGACGTAGGATCATGATCAGTTAAGATGGGTCAAAAGTTGAGTCTTGGGATTTTGATGGTTGTAGCCGAATTGCTTTTGTCATCGTCATCAATATTAGATCCCATCACACAAGAAGTGGATCTCACGTAGTTCAAGATAGTGTAAGTAGCCTACACATAACACTAACCACAACTGCAATGAAAAAAGACAAAAACATTCACATTCAGAGACAAGTGTTCGAAAAAAAAATCAGAGCTAAACATAGGAAACACAAAAATCACCTCTCCAAACCAATCGTGGGGATTTTGATGGTTGTAGCCGAATTGCTTTTGTCATCGTCATCAATATTAAAATTCTATCACACAAGAAGTGGATCTCACGTAGTTCAAGATAGTGTAAGTACACATAACACTAACCACAACTGCAATGGAAAAAGACAAAAACATTCACATTCAGAGACAAGTGTTCGAAAAACAAATCAGACCTAAACATAGGAAACACAAAGATCACCTCTCCAGACCAAACGTGGAAAAACACCTCATTAGAAAGCCCCCCTCTTCTGTGTTAGTCCTTATGGTAAATTGGGATTTTAACATCTTCATGTTAGGGTGGTAACCTGGCCATTGAAGTCATTTAGGACAAGGCCCGCAGCTATAACTCTATCCAGTGGCATGCATATCCATATGATTCTTGAGATCAATCATTCATGTAAATTATTCACCCAAAGAATCTCACTTACGATTTCCTACACTAATATGATTATCAAGATGTCTTCTCAAACTCGATTTTGAAGTTAATTCTTTTCCACAAACATCACATTTATGATTCTTGACACCAGAATGGAACTCTAGGTGCTTATTTAGTTGACCTTTTTGCGCAAATTTTTTTCCACATACATCACATTTATGGATTTTGATGCCAGCATGCATGGTCATGTGTGTCTTGAAGCTACTCTTTCTCACTTCTTTCCCACATACATCACATTTGTGATTTTTGATACTAGCATGAATAGCATGATGCTGAACCAAGCTTGATTTCCAAGTAAATCCTTTACCACAGACTTCACACGTATGGCATTTAACACCTGCATGCACAGTCATGTGTAACTTTAGGCCATGCTTTCGCAAGAATTCTTTCCCACAAAAATCACAGTTATGGCTTTTGACACCAGCATGCATGATCATGTGTTTCAGCATGTACCTTTTCAGGAATTCTTTCCCACAAATATCACATTTTTGATTTTTGATACCAGCATGCATGGCCATGTGTCCCTTAAGACCATCATTCCGCGCAAATTTTTTGCCACAAACATGACATTTATGATTCTTGACACCAGAATGGAGATCCATGTGCCTCTTTAGGCTACTTTCCTGAGTAAATATTTTTCCACATACACCACATTTATGGTCTTTGATACCAGCATGCATTTTGAGATGCAATTCTAGGGCACGTTTGAAAGTAAATCCTTTTCCACAAACATCACATCTATGGCTCTTGACACCCGTATGCATAGCCATGTGCGATCTGGGAACTTCTTTCAGCGCGAATACTTTTCCACAAACAACACATTCATGGCTGTTGATACCAGCATGAATAGCCATGTGCTTCGTCAGGGCTCCCTTCCTCACATATTCCTTTCCACAAACCTCACATGGATGGCTTTTTAAATCGGCATGAATAACCATGTGTGCGTTGAGTTCACTATTTCGCTTGAATACTTTCCCACAAACCTCACATTCGATGCTTATGAAATCAGCATGTATAACCTTGCGTTGCTTGAGGTCACTCTTCAGTGGAAATGTTTTCCCACAAACGTCACATTTGTGATTCTTCACATCATCATGAATATCCATGTGAGGCTCCAGGTTACTGTTGCGACTAAACTCTCTCCCACAAACACAACAGCTGTGATGTGTGATACCGTTATGCATTGCCATGTTTGTGCTGTTTACGAGTTTTTTGATGAATAGCCTAATAATAGTCGAAGTCATGAAAAATAGATTAAAAAAGCACGATTATATTGTAGCCCGATATTTCAACAGAAAAAATTACATAGATTGCACAGAAAACATTGTGCTATGACTTGAATGAGCACATTAGTATTATTAGCTATTGTTACTGACAAACGAATGATGGCACCCAACATCTTCAACTCAGTTTCATATACGTTTCACATATTAGTCGTAAGTATATCTGTGAGGTGATCAAGCTAGTGTTAAGTCACGGTTATTCATACAAATTTCTTATTTGTGATGCTTTATAGATGTTGGCTTCAGGTGCACTTTGCGAGGTTTTACAAAAAATGTTGCATTTAGTATTGACCACCATGAATAGGCATGGAACTTGAGATAGTACTAAAAACACTATCCAAGTTCTGTAGTCATTAATTAAATGACCCGAAAGAAGAAGACATGAGAAATCATTACCGAGCTGTCATCATTTCAAAAGATACTTCACATGGATTTGTGTATAGAAAATTGCTATGTCTACCCTACATAAAATTGGCAACATAATACACATAAATTGATTACCGAACTATAAAAGAGAATACAACAAATCTTTCATATTATGAGCATATGATAATGAAAGGAACGAAGAGATCCATGAACATGAATGGACTAAAATCAATACACCCGGGGTCCGGATATGTACTTGAGATGTGCTGAATATATCTCAAGTCAGATTGTATGTCATATTGCATCACTGAGAACGCATAAAATCAAACTTCATAATTTCATATTACAAAATGATGTAGAGATTGCTCTAGTAGTCATTGATGACGCTTTAGTTGAAGCAATATTCCAAATTTCCACTTTTTACAAGAGAACGATTTGCATGACATGCATCAATTACTTGACCCAGAACACATGGCTACTAAACCCACTCAACTATACATAATGATATGACACCATTAACTCCAGGATACACTCGCAATGTTGCTCAGTTAGTCCATTTCTGCAGATTTGGTAGAGTGAAAAGGGAGCTGACATGCGAAAAAGATGCTATCACAGAAATGATCCTCAAAGTCAGTTGCTAGCAGAGGTGGTCAGTAACGAAGTACTTCTACTTTTTCGAAGTACTCGAGTAGATTTCCTCTACTTCTGGTACTTACTCAAGTAGATATGATTTTCTCTACTTCTACTTCTACTTCGTAATATTTTGTGATCTACTTACTTACTTTTCGCTATTTTCAGTTTGTCAAGTAGAAGTAGTTTAGTCCCCCAATACGAAAGATAGCCTGAGGAATTTTTGGGCTGTTTTCACGGAGTACCAACATTTAATATTCATAAAAGTCAAGTAAAGACCAGAAATTTTGTTGCGCTGCGCGCACAGTAGCTTTGGAGACACAACTATGTTTTCACGAAAGTATCAGTGAATATAATTTAGGTACCGGATTGCTTGGTTCCGCTCACACCGCATTGTCGCCCATATCAAATATTTCATCACAGTAAACATGGCCCACTATAACGTTTGAAACTACCGTTTCGCAATCTAGCAATTATACCTATCATTTCGTAATCTGACAGCACATAATGACGTGTCCTGCTATTCTGGAAAATCCGTTTTTTTTAATGTTACGCCTGTTTTAGCAGATCACCTTTAAAGCTTTATGAACAAAAGACATGAAATATATTTTCCGCTTTTTAGAAGTGGTATTTGTATTTGACTTTTGATTCCGAGTATGATACTTTGCGCTCTAATTACTATCAGTTCTTTTTTCTGCAGAACATACATGTTGAAGCATTACAACAAATGTAATGCCTCTATTTTCCGAAAATAAAGCTACACTAAATATAACTTTTCAGTTCCACAATATTTGTTATCAACATATCAACGTATAATCGTGCAAAGTGTTGAAACCGTATCCGATACAACTTCTCCATATTGCTCTTCGCCTAAACTCGGGGCCTTAGATTATGCAGTAGGGCGTCATGCCCCCAGATTCCCTAAAACAGGGTATTCTAGTAATCAATGGGTTAGTAGCGCATTTTCATATCAATAATATTACTTGCATCCCATGATGCGAAAGAATGCTTATTCTGTCGAAAATTGATTCCTTCTGGGATACATCAATACGAATCAAACCCTTTGCACCTTCCGCATAGCTCAATTTGCAGCTTTTGACAGTTTATGCGAGGGAATTAGGACTGTTTTCAAAACTACTTACTTACTTGAGTAGATTTAAAGTCAGTCAATTCTATTTCTACTTCAAGTAGTTTCAGGTGGCTTCTGGAAGAAGTACTTCTACTCGTACTTGAGTAGATTTTTTCCTCGCTACTTCTACTTCTACTTGAGTAGCTTTCTTGACTATTTTGACCACCTCTGGTTGCTAGTGCCCGTCAGCGATAGAGAATTTTCAAATTTCTCAATCCGCCCAGCTATGGCTAGCAATTTGAAATTCTGAGTGGGAATAATCCGCCCGGTAAGTGGGGTTGATTTTAAAACAAAAATCAACTTAAAACAAACATGTTTAAAACAAGGCCATTGTTTAAAACATGTTTTTCCTTGGTTTTTATGCCATGACGTCACGAATATTCAACGTGACGTCATAGTGGATTGATACTCACAATTAAAAATATTGAGTAAATATACCTCCTTTGCCAAATTATATGTACTATTGCTGTTGAACCGACTATTTTGAGGGTTCCAACCATGCCATATCGATATACCTGGGCTATATCGGGTGGTAATTGTACGTAGGCTCATACAGCATGATTTTTGAAAAGTATTAACACAATTTTGGCATAATTTTACAATTAGAAAAAAAGATTCAAAAAGCCTCTGTTTCAAACACCGTTTGTTTTAAATGCAACCCTACTGGTAAGTAACAATATTTTTGACCAAATTCATTATTACCTTTGCGAAATTTTAGCGCTTCTCACAGCTAGGACAAGAATGCACACCGAGTTTTCATTACAGAATTGTTATCGATTTTGATGCATAGTAAGTCTTGTTTTCACCGTTACCTAATCTGGTACGCCCCTATCGGACGACTAAAAAAGGGCACGGTTAGTAAATATCATTGGCCCTCTGACCGAAAAGGTTTACCACCCCTGAAATAGGTCCATGCCAGAAGTAGTTTTCACAATGGAAAACAAAATATCCGGATCTGTCACTGCCAACATGACACAACAGAAATATTGAAATTGACTGTAATATAAATCCTAATCCTCACGCCGCAAAAAATTACTGTACCTAAATTTCATGAATTGAAGGAATTTTCAGATCTTGCAGGTCTGACGTTTCCCCATTATAAGGGCAACACTAAAGAAAATGGGGTAAAGTTCAAACCATTTTCTTGATAACCACATGATAATTTCATCAAAACAATATTATGCAGTGATGCGTTACAGCATCCACTATTTGTCAGACTGTAAAGCTGGTAACCACATTCGCTCTATGACAGGAAATTCATTATTGGATCTGCCAACATTCACAATGAGCCTCATAACCATCGCTTAGAACCGAAGTGATGACATATGATCATCATTAGCCAAGATGAGATAAAAGTTGTGTCGTCTTGGGATTTTGACGCTTGTGGCCGTGTTATTTTCGTCGTCGTCACCGTCACCATTATTAGATCTCATCAAACAAGAATTGAATCCCATGTATTTCAAGATTGTGTAAGTACACAAAACCCTAACCACAACTGCAAGTGAAAAAATACAGAAACATTCACATTACAGAGACAAGTGTTTGAAATATGAATCAGAGCTAAACATGGAAAACACAAACAAACACCATTCAATCAAATGTGCAAAAATGGGTCATTTTCAGAACTTTGTCGATGTAACTGGTTGGACATAGCAACCGTGGACTGGTTAGCAAGCTTCTCTCTACAGTGTTAGGCCTCGCGGTAAATTGCGAATAAAAAATCTCCATTTTAGGGTAGCGGTGAAATAGGAGGCGGGCAACACACAGGATTTTGAGCAGCTCGCTGACAGTTTCCGGCACGCAGCTCTGGACTAAATATATTTGCAAGCAAGTAATTTAGACTATGAGCAAAACAAGATAAAGTGGCATTCCAATAATGACTAATGTTCACTTGCAATCTTCAATAAAGGTTTATACGTCCGACATGACCACATATTTTTTTGCTTCAATAGTGATTGAAGTAGGCCTACATTACGTCAAGTCATTGACTTCTGCTTTTGGTCTGTATCAGGAATCACCCCAGGTAGCCCGTGAGGACCATACGAGTAGCCCGCGACCCTGTTGTAAAAATAAATCGAATACCAACATTCACCAATATATGTCAGCTTATTACCAGTGAGCTTTTAAATATATAGATTGATTGATTTAGCTATTCTTGTTTAAATCACACTAACATGTACCGGCAACTTACAAATGACAATGCATGTATATAAACACTTAAAATGATGATATCAAATATCCTCAATTACAACTGGTAATATACCAACATGTAATAGAATCACAAGATATCGAAGACGTAGGATGACATGACAGAATGCCATCGACGGTCTTTTTGAAATGACGGGGGCTCTGTTATAGTGGCTCGACGTCAAGGACAATTCCAAAGTAGAAAACAACATTACTATTCGGTAGCAGATAGCCGTTAAGTACTAGCCGATTTTCAATGTCTGTATGCCCATTGCGTGTTACATCTTTTGAGACAGCTTGTTCCTCTTGTTTAGTACCATGTATTTAACTTTCTGTGATCGTTGCTGCTCTCCGGTATAATCAGAATTTGTCATGCTTGGATGATGAACAGTTGGGGATTGGAATTGTAACACTGCAAAATGACCTCCACTTCATATCCCACAACAAACTTTTGGTGCCTTGTTGACACGGAAAAGTACAGTGGTGTATGCGCAGCAGCTATGAAGGTTGCAAGCATGTTTGGTTCAACTTATGGTTGTGAATCAGCCTTTTCGGACATGAACTTCATCAGAAACAAACAGCCTTTTGGACATGAACTTCATCAGAAACAAACACAGAACACGCCTCACTAATGCACATCCGAAACACTCACTCAGAATTGCAGTGTCAAGTTACATACCGGAGTACAGCGCACTAGACATGACTTGCATGCAATGACATGCTTCCCATTGACCGATATAGAAACAGATAACATGATGTACATGTCCAGTCTTAAGTGTGACATGATATATTTTAAAATTTGACTTGACCGTTGTTGTACAATTTATACAAACAACCATTGTTGTATAATTTATACAAGCATGGTGTGAAGTACAGTCATCTCCCAGTTAAGTACGCAACTTGATCCTGAGTAGTTTGTGCGAACTTATGTGGTGGACCGTAATTAGCAGATATACAGCCACCTGGGGTACCAAATTCACAAATTTTGCATTTATTAGCGTAGTCATTGACGATGCGTTACCCATGTGCGGTTTTGTATGCCATTCTTTTATGCTGGCGTACAGTACAGCACAAGAAATTTGTTGGGTACAATGTTCTCGTTCGCATGATGTCAAGTAAAGATAAGTGTTGGAGGAAGTGATGAATCCAAAAGATTGGAAGTCATCGTCAAGTTATGTGTGTCGTCCGCTCCGAGTAGAAGTCTCGCAAGATAGTATGGCGTGAGTGACGCTGCTATCTGAAAGATTTTGAAAAACAGGGAAGTTATTCGAAGGCGTTCTGCTTTGATGTCTGAGGAGACAACGACAAAAAGTTTCGAACATCCGTTGGTCGGTTTCCTGAGTCGGAAGATATTCTATATCTTTGGATTGATAGCATGCACCGTGTAAGTCTTCCCGTTCCCCCCTCACTGATCATTGCAAAAGCAAAACATCGCTCAACAATTATCGATATCAGGAGATGATTTTAAGGCATCGTGTGGCAGTGGCTTGGCCGATTCATAGCACAGCATGGACTGCAGAAAGTTCTTCCTCATGGTGAAGGAGATGGGATAGAAAAGAAGACCCAAATGATCCACATTCTATAATTGCTCGTGTGATCCTGAAAATGCGTATATCATGGTTTGACACAGGGTTGTTTTTCCGTCTGCTACCTACATTTACCTTGCTTATGCCATTCGAATATCTCAGCAGCATCCGAGGGAAGAAGAAAGCTTAACACCGTATGTCTCTGGTTGTTTGTGCAAATGCCACAGGAACACACAAAGTTCCATGCACATTGATTGGGAAGCCTAACTCTCCGGCCTGTATAAGAAATTGGCGATTCACAGTCGAGTTTTAGTGATGTGAATGAGATGTTGAGAACGATGCAGACTGAAAATGACACTGACGACCATCATCTTCTTGTGAGACCCCCAGTTGGTATCTGTGTGTATCTACTTTATTCCGTTACCTCGGCATTTTTTGTGTATATTGTTATTGACCGTGACGTAAAAGGCCGTCATTCGATAGGCGCCATTCCTTTTGTTTAATAAACAACAACAACACTGACGATGATGCTGGCCCAAGCAACAATTGTGCCATTTTCATAGCTTCGAACAACTTTAAAAGAAGGTGTTTCAAATTGAGGATCAGTTGTGTGTCCTGCCTAACAAGATCAAGCAGCAGATGCTTACTATAATCTCCAACGCACTTTGGAATGCTTTCTGTGACGGGTGACGTGGGAAGCCAAGCAAAAAAGAATGCAAAATATACATCAGATGACTTTGCACGACATGTTCAGGCATTGAACTTTAGTTAAGTTGACGTTCAACTTTTCCTGACATCTAATCCTCTGTTTAAAATGAATGAATTGTTGAAAAAGTTGAACCCAGAATTTGTGAATAAATATTGCGTACTTATCTGGGATGCGAACTCAAACGGGTGCGTACTTAACCGGGAGTTAACTGTAATTCATGATTTCTCAAAAAATTAAATTTCATGATTTCAAAGACTCTCTTAGAATAGAAGTCTTATTACAATGTGATTCTTGCCCAGTGCTATGAATCTCAAAGCGGAAATTTAGTCTGGTGCGGGTGAACGACGGGAGTAAATTGGCAGCCCGTCGCTTCATTCAGTACCCAAGATACAGCTCTTGATTGCAAAAAGGTTGGTGACCTCTGGTTTATATGCTTGACACTTGAAGTTTACTCCAACTACGATTTACCGCTATAGTATGTACGTGGATGAATACACAATCGAGTCAGGAAGCCGGCCTGCCAAGTGCTTCATTTTTCCATATCCGACCCACCGGAAGAAGTAGTTACCCGCCACTGAGCTTAAGTAATTCGGGATAATGACCACAGCTCTAATTCTATCCACCGGCATGCATGTATGTATAAATCCATTGATCAATCATTCATGAAAATTCTTTGCATCAAAAATTAAACTTACGATTTCCTACACTAGCATGAATGTCTTCTCTCTGAAGATGTCTTCTCAAACACGATTTTGTAATGAATTCTTTTTCACATACATCACATTTATGATTCTTGACTCCAGAGTGAAATTTTAGGTGCCTCTCGAGGTTACCTTTTTGAGTGAAGTCCTTTCCACAAATTTCACATTTACGGCTTTTGATGCCAGCGTGCATGGTCATGTGTGTCTGGAACTGACTATTGTTCAGGAATTCTTTACCACATATATCACATTTGTGATTTTTGATACCAAGATGCATAGCCAGATGCACAGTCAAGCTTGCTTTCCGAATAAATCCTTTGCCACAGACTTCACACAAATGGCTTTCACCACCAGCATGCACGGCCATGTGTGACTTCAGGCTGTTTTCTAGCATGAATTCTTTCCCACAAACATCACAGTTATGGTTCTTGATACCAGCATGCATGGCTATGTGTTTTTCGAAGCTGTTATTCTTCAGGTATTCTTTCCCACAAATATCACATTTATGGTTCTTGATACCAGCATGCATGGCCATGTGTATTTTGAGGTTAACATGATGCACAAATTTTTTCTCACAAACACCACATTTATAATTCTTGACACAAGAATGGATATCTATGTGCATACTAAGTTCACTTTCCTGACAAAATGTTTTTCCACATATATCACATTTATGATTTTTGATACCAGCATGCCTTTTAAGATGCAAAGTTAATGTAGATTTGAAAGTAAATCTTTTTCCACAGACATCACATGTCTGGATTTTGTCACCAGAGTGAATAGCCATGTGTGTCTTGAAGTCACTCTTTCGCAAAAATTCTTTTCCACAAACATCACATTCATGGCTTTTGACACCAGCATGAATAGCCATGTGATCCGTGAGGACTCCCTTCCGCGTAAATTTCCTTCCACAAACATCGCATTCATGGCTTTTGACACCAGCATGAATAACCATGTGTTGTCTGAGACCACCCTTCAACGCGAAATCTTTGGCGCAGACCTCACATTTATGTCTTTTGACAGCAGCATGCATAGTCATGTGACTCATGAAGTCTCCCTTTCGTATAAAATCCTTTCCACAAACATCACATTTATGGCCTTTGAAACCAATATGACAAGCCATGTGTTGATTGAGCTCACCCTTTCGCTTGAATACTTTTCCACAAACCTCACATTCATGGATTCTAACATCAGCATGCATAACCTTGTGTGTCTTGAGGTCACTCTTTTGTACGAAATCTTTTCCACAAACATCACATTCGTGGTTTTTGACACTAGTATGAATAGCTACGTGTTGCCTCAGGCCACCCTTCTGCTTGAACACTTTTCCACAAATCTCACATTCGTGGCATCTGAAACCAGCAACCATGTTTGTCTTGAAGTCACTCTTCCGTGCAAATGCTTTCTCACAGACACCAGCATGCATATCAACGGGTGACTTGATTGCGAATTTCTTGATGGATAGCCTACTAATAATCGAAGTCATAGAAAACTGGATTAAAAAAGCAAGATTAGATTTAGCTCGATATTTCAACAGAAAAATTACGTATAATAGACAAGTATTGGTTATCGACAAAACTGAGAAGTCCACATGGATTACACAGAAAACGCTGTGCTATTATTTGAATGAGTACAATCGTATTCTTGGCTATTGTTTTCAACAAACGAATGACGGCACCCAACATCTTCATCTCAGTCTCATATATGATCCACATGTTCGTTATAAGATAAGTATAACTATGAGGTGATCAAGTGCTAAGTCAAGGTTCTTCATACAAATTTTATATCTGTGATCTGTGAAAGATGTTGGCTCAAGGTACACTTTGAGAGGTTTCACAACAAATGCCACAATTAGTATTGGCCAACATGATGAACCATGGAACTTGAGATAGTACTAAACGCATAGGCACCGAGTTGCGGGATGGCGGAGCACCCCCATGACACGTTTATGGCGTGGCGGCCACCCCATACAAAGTGCTTAAACGCCCGCCGTCTGCGATTTCAAATTTTTGTATAATTCTATTGTCTTGCTAGTTCGATACGACATCAGCCCAACGAGATCATCATATTCTGAATTTATTGGATAAGTGTGAGCAGGAACCTTCTATGTTCCAATAAACTTCATTGCTGGATGGACTCTATCGGGTGCAACTATATCGCGGATCCAATTTCAAACCATCGGGATTTCTATTTCTATTGATCGGGTTGCGGCATGCGCTCATATTGCCCTTGCTGCAATAACACCTGGATAATTAAAATCGCACAATTACACGATCAAATTCGACTGGCTGATATGAAGCAGCGCGTTGTCGGCATAAAAACCCTAGGTGCGTAGCCACTGGGAGTTTCTCATTTATAGCTAGAAATCCCGTTCTTTTGAAATGCCAATTCACTAATTTGTATTGATGCTGCGTACTGCAAATTAGCGAGAATCATTTGTATGCGAAATGAGTCATTGGCATCTGAAGTGCGCTGCGCTATCGTCGCTTATTTGATTTAGCACGTCCGAATGCAGGCCTGCATGCTACAATAGCTGGCATGAACTATCACGTGCACCAGACTAGGCCTGATATCGTTGGTTACCAGCCTGAACTGGTCCGTGGACATATTAGCATGCGACACAATAGCAAGCGACACTTGAGCATGCGACACTTGAGCATAGCGACTTTTGGTCATGGCGACTCGTGGGCATCTAGACACATGAGCACAGAGACATATTAACATGAGGACATATTAGCATGGGGACACATGAGTATAGGGACACACGAGCATGGATACACGTGAGCATAGGGACACATCAACATGCCACTGGAGCATGGTGACACATGAGCATGCGATACGTGAGCCTTGACGACACATGAGCATGGGTACACAAGAGCATGGGCACACATGTGCATATGGACACATGGGCATATGGACACAAAAGTAAATGTGTACATGAGCATGGGGTCACGTACGCATGCGACACTTGAGCATGCAACCCGTCTACATGAAGACACTTGAGCATGCGAAACGTGGATATGCAGACACTTGAGCATGCGACACTTGAGCATGCGACACTTGAGCATGCGACACTTGAGCATGCGACACTTGCGCATGCGACACTTGCGCATGCGGCATTTGAGCATGCGACACTTGCGCATGCGACACTTGAGCATGCGACACTTGCGCATGCGACACTTGAGCATGCGTCACTTGAGCATGCGGCATTTGAGCATGCGACATTTGAGCATGCGACACTTGAGCATGTTCGACTTGAGTATGGGATATTTGAGCATGCGACACTTGAGCATGCGACACTTGAGCATGCGGCATTTGACCATGCGACACTTGCGCATGCGACACTTGAGCATGCGACACTTGCGCATGCGACACTTGAGCATGCGACACTCGAGCATGTGACATTCGAGCATGCGACACTCGAGCATGCGACACTCGAGCATGCGACACTCGAGCATGCAACAATTGAGCATGCGACACTTGAGCATGTTCGACTTGAGTATGGGATATTTGAGCATGCGACACTTGAGCATGTGAGCATGATTTGTGTGAAAAGCTTCAGAAATCGCGGTAGAGCAATAAAGGTTGTCATTGCTCCACATATATTGGAATCGCGTTCACACGTATCAGACGAACTAAATCAGTGGTTCTTAACCTTTTTCATACCGTTACCCCCAAGAAGAAAATGACAGGATGCAATTACCCCTTTTCAAAAAATAACAAATTACAGCTTGCACTCAAAGTGACGTCATAATGTACACTGAAATGCCTGTTAAGAATATCAATTCAATGGGAAGGCTGATGCTGTTTTTGTGTTATCCAGTGGTCACATCTAGGAAAAGGGGAGGATAATAGATAGCATCTCATACAATTGTCAATCACAAACTTATTTCGTTTTGATGGATACCATTGAAGGAAAGTCAATCAGAAAGTTCAACGCTATTATGACGAAAAATGGTTATTCATTTTGAAGGTGATACCAAAAGGTTCCAACATATTCCCATATTTTCTTGTAAGGCATTTCGATGATGCCAGACATAATTTTTTCTGACTGGACTAGACCACTGCACTGTTCAATACTGACAACTATATTTTTACGATATTGCTACTGCATTATAAGCGTAAAGCTGACCTTAGACGGCCCTTGTTGTCTTTCAATTTGCCAGCATATGTAACAATATATGATCCTTACTACTGCAAAATAAATTGGACTTACCTAGCATTATACTAAACTACATTCGACCCTGTTATTCATAATCACTATTGGTTCTGGTTACTATGATATCAGAATAGGCATGGCATGTTAAGTTAAACAAAATATATATCCTACAAGCTTGCAAAAAGAGATGTTAGCCTACATTAATATTTACGTTATAAGTGCGGCGTCATAAGTTTATAAGAAATTTCACTTCGAATTACCCCCCGAAAATTGGCAAATTACCCCTTTGGGGGTAATTACCCCCAAGTTAAGAACCACTGAACTAAATGAATATATCCTTTTGTGAGACGAAAGCGATTACAAATTCGCATTTCGACACGGTACTTATTATTTTATTTTGCGGGTCTCTTTTGATAGGGAAGTTTTACGTGCCGTGGGTGGGTAGGGGGAACATTAGGGTTCGAAATGGGTTAGGGTCCATGCTGCGGTTAAGGTATCCCAAGATTAGGGTTGGGGGTGACGGATATTAGGGTTGGTTAGGGTTAGGGTTAAGGTATCCCACGATTAGGTTCGGGGATTATGGGTATTAGGGTTGGGAGGGGGATATTAGGGTTAGGGTAATAGGGTTAAGGGTAAGGTATCCCAAGATTAGGGTTAGGGTTTGCGTTAGGGATATGGTATCCCAATACCAGGGTTGGTTAGGGTTAGGGTTAAGGTATCCCAAGAGTCGAGTTAGGGTTTGCGTTAGGGTTAAGGTATCCCAAGATCAGGGTTGGGGTGATGGGTATAAAAGTTGGGAGTGGGGATATTAGGGTCGGAGGAGGGGAGATATATTATGTACGGGCTGGTATAAATCCATGATTTTGACGCTAGTTAAATGCACCTAACATATGAAAAATGCTCAAGTGTCGCATGCTCAAATGTCGCATGCACAAGTGTGACATGCTCAAATGTCGCATGCGCAAGTGTCGCATGCGCAAGTGTCCTCATGCTCATTTGTCATCATGCTAATATGTAACCATGCTCATATATCACCATGTACAAGTGTCAACATGCTGAAGTGTCCCAATGGTTATGTGCCCCCATGCTCACGTGCTACCATGCCCATATGTAACCATGTTGATTAGACTCAATGCTAAAGTGTAACCATGCTCAAGTGTCGCATGCTAATCTGTTTCCATGCCCATGTGTCCCCTTGCTCATGTTTCACCCTGCTGATATGTCCCCATGCGCATGTGCCCCCATGCTCATGTGTCCCTATTCTCATGTGTTACCATGCTAATGTGTCCTCATGCTATAGCGTCGCATGCTTAACTGTCGTTTTTCATTGTGTCGCATGCTCATGTGTCGGGCAAACCCTGAACTATCGACTCTACAGCAGAACTGGCGCATGTGATATCATCGCCGGCCTAAATTATAGCGTCTGCTTCATGATTTGCCTACTACAGGCCTCGCATGATTTATCTGCGATATCTACTTACGTGATTGTTATGTCATACTGGCTTAACACTCTGACAGCATGAAATTGAATACCTTTGAATCTGTGCAATCGGCCACGAACAGACTTGAACGGACGTAATTGATTAACGCTAATACTGAAACATCAGAAGATGTGTGTTAAGGCCGAGTTATCAAAAGATACGACAGGCCTGAATCACCTGAAGTCGGTGCCATTACAGAACAGTGATCAGATTCCACAGTAGACCTCAATCGTATTGATTTGTGAAATAGTTCGTCGTCACCGAGGTCGCGTAATCTACTGTGCGCGCGAGTCTTGGTGAATAGGGAATAGTTGATATTGAAGTGAGATCTAGGAATCGCAAATTAACCGCTGGACTCGCTGGCAAACTTACGCGCACACGTAAATTCGTCAACATGATGAAGCTTCTCCTATCCATGTATTATGAGCATTTACCCATGTATTAACTGTAATAAATTGATGCCAACTTGGTAAATTTGAAACAATTTCAAACCCCTTCCTTTTTCACCTGGCAACCCAGTGTAAAAATAAAAGTCGGCGCCTATGACTAAATTCACTAACCAAGTTCTGTAGTGATCAATAAAAAGACTTGGAGAAGAAGAAATCAGAGATCATTACCGAGCTCGAATCATTTCAAGCAATACTCCACTTACATTCGAGTAATAAAATTGTTATGTGTAACCTACATAAAAGTGGCATTTTAACTCACATGAATTGATTCATATACAAGATATGCAACCAAATTGTTAAAATTGCGACTTGCAAGCAAATGAAAATAAAAGGAATGAAGAGATACATGGATATGAATAGACCTGGGATTGACTTGTGGTGTGCAGAATATATAGGCATATCGAGCCAGATGGTATGTCATACTGCATCACTGAGAACACAGGAACAATACCATCATCTAGTGACAAGATACAATTCTAATCGAATTATCCAGGAATGCATCCTGCGAGTGAAACAACGTCTTATCAAATTTTATTGGATCAAGCAATTATAAAGGGTGGAAATATAGATTTCATGTTGTGGGGGATGAAGATAAAAAGGTTGGGAACCAATCTTATAAACAGACAATAACTTCCTTTGATGTAATTTCGCAGTTAATGGTACTGCTAGCAGATTCTGCTGTGATTTTCAAATAATCCCGTGTGTATATATTATATATTCCATCTTCAATGAGTAGGCAACCTATGTATACATCGCTGACGACATGTGCTATAGAGCAGGAGGTTCTCAACCTGGGGGGCGAGAAATTTTTGTATAAATTGTGACTAAACATGTGTTTCACAACCAATCTGAAGAGACGATTATTGAAGATTAAACTTAATTCGTATTCTAAAAAGCTTGCCAAGCTCAAACTTCAGCAGTCGCGCTCAACGGAGTATAGGCTGGCTTCAACTTCATTTGAGCAAATTTTTGATTATCTTTGAAGATTTAGAGAAATTCTGACGTGCAAGTCATTCATTACTTTATAGCTTTGGCAGTAGCCTGAATCTCTGTGCGCTAGGTAGCGAACTGCACTGCCTAAGACAAAATTAGATGTAATATAGGTTGCCCGGTTTCGCCCTCAATTTGGCTATAAATCAACACAATTTAATTCATTTCCAAAACTGATCAAATTTAGCATGGCAGGACAGAACGACGCCGTGCTCTCTGTAGTCACTACCGGCATCGGGATTAGTTTCAGTGCAACCTAACTTGAAATGGATTGATGTCCTTTTCAGTGTTTTTTTTTGTTATTTTCAAACAAGTTTGGGGAAGTTTGTCAGCAATGTAAAAGACTAAACAACTGGAATGCGGATTAAACATTGGCGTAAGATATACCTTATGCATATTATCAGATCAGGGGTGGGCAGCCGGTACGGCCGTAGAAGGGAATTTGTGCGGCCGTCGACGTCTAATTCAATTAGTATGTGTTCGCAGCCGTAGACATGCAAATTGCAATTACGAATTCACTCCCGGATTTTCGAGAGGCCGTTGTGAAAAGTAGAATAGTCCTGAGTTCACCGGGAATGGATATGGACAGTTTACCATATGCATTTTGCGTCCAGATTGTTCATTGCGACTATGCCCTAGAATGATGCCTTAGGCTACATAAGTAATCGAAATGCGACCATGATAAGCAGGAAGGTTGCCCACCTCTGTATTAGATGATGTGCTCTTTTTGACAAGACGATAAATGTAAGGGGGGTCAGGGGGCGCGATTTTTTTGACCATCGCCAAGCGGGTCGCGTGTCAAAAAAGTTCGAGAACCGCTGGAGTAGAGGGTTGAGGCCGAGTCATAGTGTAGTGACTTGAGTCCGAGTTCAAGTCATTGTGTTCACTGTTCAGTTTCGAGTTCAATCTGGTTACACCCACTTTTTTGAACTCCGATCAAGCGATATGGAATGGCTCGCATTCATAATATCGTAATTTTCTCGAGTCCTAACAGTCTCCGGCCCTATTTTCAAAGTATCAGGACTGACAGACGAAATTAATAATGTCGTGACTTTTCTTTACTTTGAAGTTACAATGAAATGTTTGTCTTGGTCATTTTATTCGGGAGTCATATTATTTGGTTCGAGTCAAGCACACACAATGACTAGAGTAGGCGTACAAGTGGAGTCAATACATAAATTGACTCTAGAAGAGTCATTTTACGCATTTGGAAAAATGACTCGAGTCAAGTTGAATTGATCATCAAAATTCCTGACTCGAGCCGACTCGTTACAACCATGGCACGGTGCCTGTTGAAGACGCGCTAGTTCAGGCAACGATGATATCGCGAACATCAGGCCTGCTCTACCGGATTTTTCAGGCCAACGGTGATATTATGCTCTCTGGGCCTATTGCAGATGCGCTAGTTCAATACAACGATGACACCGTGCGCACCAGCAATGTTCCCTCTAAGCTGCGCACGTGCGCGAATGCGCAGAGCTGACACGGTCTCTGCGCACAGAAAATCCAAGTTGCGCACAAAAAATCCGAAGTGATGACCTATTTTTTTAGGAGTTATGCACTGTTTTCCAGGTGTCTGCGCAGTGAGTTGGATGGTGTGCGCAAACTCGTCAAAAATTAGAGGGAACATTGCGCACCAGGCCTGTTATAAGCAATTGTTCAGGCCTACTGCAGACGCGCTAGTTGAAGCCAACAATGATATTACGCGCAGCAGGCCTGTTCTACGCGATTGTTCAGGCCAACGGTGATATCATGCGCTTGCGCACCACACATATCCTAGCCAATAAATGAGGCCAGAGACGATAGCGCACGCAAAGCAATCAATGCCTTAATTATTGCAGTATTGGAGATAGAATGGGCATTTCAGAAGGACTAGCTTGCAAGTTTGAATAGGAAGGGGCTTTGACCTCCGAAACCACCTCTCTAGCTATACGCCTGCGTCGAACACTTTTTGATAGTGGTCAAGTGATGAAAATTACCATCTCAAGTACTGTTGTAGTTGACTCCGCTTATTTCAGAAACTTTCGCTTGAATGAAGCGAAAAATCAATCGTTCGTTTCATTGTCATGCATGCATGCAGACAAGACATCAAAAATACTATAAACTGTACTGTCTGGTGATAAATGAATTGCAGCTGCACTACATTACAGTAAACGCATAAGACGCATAAGAGTTGTACGTCAGGTTAGTTGTATTGTAAAATATTGCAATACCAAGGGTCTCAATAAATTATAAATATCTAATTACTGTGTAACAGACATAACATAAATAAGGTTAAAACAGTAGCCCACAGCAATTATTTAACTACAGTATTAATCCAGGCACCCAACGGCTGAAAGAGGTTCTGTAAGCCGGGATAACTTTGGACAATTTTCAACAATTCTGATTTGTATCTTGGTAATGCAAGGGTGTAGGGGAGGCAAGTTTTGTGTTTTCCAGGGGTCATGGAGCAAAGATTAGAATTACCTTATCCAAAATCATCATGGTCATAAATAAGTACCGTAATTTTCCAAGTATAGTACTCCCCCCTATGTATAATACGCACCCTTAACATAGCATGTATATTCTGGGAAAAAGCCTGTACCCATGTATAGTACGCACCCTGCATTTCAGTACATGAATAGTTCCGATTTCGTATAAGATGCTATTCTGTTTTGCGATGTCACTCTTGAACAATCATTACACAAAAACGCTAATCATTATACAATTAGCGGGATTGTCTTTAAACGATAGTAGATAGCAGCCAAAGCCTGCGATGCGGGCGGCGCGATAGTTCAGACTAGCGAAACGAAATCTTGAGCACGAGGAGATGTGATTGCTAATCATTATACAATTAACGGTATTCTCCCTAAACGATAGTAGATAGCAGCCTGATATATCAGGTGAGAATTGAAGATTCCCTGTGAGCACAGGCGATTTTAGTGTGAGACAATCTCGTTACCTGTGAGACACTGACGATTTTGCTGTGAGACTATCTCGACACAGGTGATTCTGCTGTGAGACAATCTCGTTCCCTGTGAGACACCGAGGATTTTCCTGCGAGAAAATCACCATTGCCAATAAGAAATACATAGGCCACCCGCACAATAGCGATTTTCTCACAGGAAAATCCTCCCTATCAATTTTTGTCGAGAGTGATCTTCAAGAAAAACTATAGAGAGAATAGCGTGGGTAAGACAAGCAGTGAGCAAGAGCCTCCCTGCCAGGTGAGCACGGGGCGCCAATTCATGAGGAACATTGTGAGCAGTGAAAAAGGCATCCGGCAAGCCGTCAGGTGAGCACCTGCCACCGATTCCAAACGGGATCACATTGGCTGAGAAAGGATAAATGCTTGATATAAATATGTAAAACTACTAATATTAATAACGAAGGTTAGTCATTCTGAAATTTATCAGGCCAGGCGTGACCATTACGTTTCCTATTAAGCTATTCATAACATGACCGCTCGCCATTTCAGAGCGTATGATGCATATGAATAAATAGGTGAGTCCAGAGGGCCAGTTTAACATGGATATTTTGCGTCCAGTTAATTCATCACGACCATGTCCTGGAATGCAGTCGTAGGCTATATGAAAAATCGAAATGAGGCCATGAATAACAAAAGGGTTGCCGACCCCTGATATAGGCCTACTAAATTTGGTAACGCTAATGTGACATTATAGCAAAATTAGGTTATAAGAGAAAAGTATTTATTGTTTTGTATAACTAGGGGGAGAACTGGGATTTTAAATTTCTCGCTATTTCTTTAAATCCTGCTTCTTAAGTGGTAAGATTGGGTCAAAGGCGGTGGTGATGGTTTCACTGACAATGACAATAATATGTAAGACTCTTACAGATACGACATTCATTCTTCATAAAGATCATGTTTGAAAACGGTGACTCGTAGCTGCAACTATAGAGCCCGACATTGCCAGAATTTGCACTGCTAATTTTATGCAAATAAACAGTGATGAAAATTTATTTGTTAAAAAGCATGTATTACTAAGCAGGACTAAAAGCAGTGGTAGTTTTTGCAATAAATTGGGCGTGACGGAAGAGTTTCTTGCATAGAATGATGAACTCATCAAATATTTACCTATTCTATGCAAGTAATCCTTCTGTCACGCGAAATTTATTGTCAAAAACAACCGCGGAGGCGGATTACAGTCTGGCGAGTCTGGCCTGACCTACCTACGCTGTCATCGAATGATGTGAATCGGATTATCCTGATCAAAATCGATCAATGAACGATAGCTGCATTATGGCTATGTAACTGATATACTCATCTGAGATCTGATTAGCTGACACGAGCAAGAATTTCTCTAAAATACGTATACAAGTTACACCTTTGACAGGGAAGAACACGTGAACATCATTTCATTCCGCAAGCTAAAGCTACCAAGCTGCGCTTTCGCTCAACGCTTGTTTCCTTGTAGGGAAAGCCCCGAAGTAATCCGCAGTGATGAGCATCGGAGTGGAGTCGGAGTTGATTCGGAGCGGAGTTTTGCCAATTTTGTGACAGTCGGAGCGGAGTCGGAGTTTACTACAGATATTTGTTCGGAGAATTTCGGAGTATTGTAACTTTTGTCTCTGATATATTTGACCAGAATACACTATTGACTATGATTACAAACCAAAACACAGACAGTTGACACCTGGTAAAGTTGTAATATGACGGGTAACATGCAATAATGATTGCTAAGTGCATAAAAACCAGCCATCTGCACTGCAATTGAGGACTGGAGAGTAAATAATACTATGAGGCCAACCATATTATCACATGTACCATGTTGTACCATGTGTACCATGTACCATGCTTGCCACTGTTTCGGATACTTGACGAGATTCGTCGGAGTATCTCGGAGTCTGGGATTGAGCTCTTCGGAGTCGGAGGGAGTTTTACTCAGACACTAAAGTTGTCGGAGGGATTCGGAGTTTCGAAAAGCACTATCCGCTCATCACTGGTAATCCGTCAGGCATTAGCGCCGTCTAGCGTCCAACGTCCAACGAAAATAAACAACTGCTGCGGGAAGAAAAATATTCGTGTTCGACAGTTCTATTAATATTATCTGATGAAGTTATGAATCAGTACCGTCCTGTCTACACCTTATGATCCGTCTCTATACTTCATAATATCATAGGGTTATCGGACGACCTGTTTTAGGACGATTTGTCCTCTTTTTTGAAAGTGGTTCCGGGGGACGCCTAAATGTCCTCTTTTTTTGAGAATTTGTCCTCTTTTTTGAAAATTCTGATTCAATGTACGTGCCAATTGGACTGAGATTTAGGTAGTCAGCGCTCAAATAACGGTCTGGCTGACATTTTCGGGACTTGAGCCAGAAAATGACATTTTTAGCAACCAACGGAAGAAGATGTGATATAAGTCGGTATTTAGGGATTTGGGGCGGAAAGATGACTTTTTTTAGTCAACCAACCAACCACAAATTTACTCCAGCATTGTAAATCTGAAAATTTTCAAAAAGTGTCCTATTTTCAGATTCGCAATCCTAATATCAGCTCAATTCAAACTCAGTAGATCTGTTCATACAGCGAGCAACGTATCTCAATACACAGCGAGGAATCGGTTCAAAATCAATACACCGAAGCATCAGAACATTAATAACAGCAGGCAGCATTTTTTTTTCTTTCAAAAATCATGATGCGTGAGATCGATTAAGAGGTACATTATGGGCGCTGAGTCTACGAACGGTATTACTTTTGCCGAGTTATTGCCTCTTCCTGGGTCTGGATATTGGGTAATATAGGTTAACTCGCGCTTGAAGAGGTGAATATGGTCTTGGATTAGTTTATATCATCTCCCATGTTGTACCAACATGTGCGTTGTAGTGCACTGATAAAGCAATAATTAGTTTTATCCTGAAAATTATCATTTAGAGCAGGGGTTCTCAACACGCGGCCCGCGACATCTTCCATCATGAACGCAATTATTAGTGGCACGGTATTGTTATATATCAATTTAGCTACTTGGCTCTCTTATCACACCGTCTCTCTTTCATTTAATTACTCATTCTTTGATGTGTTGATGCTTCCTAGTACATCTTTTTAAATAATGTTCCACTCACCCCGAATGATTTGAACAGAAACAAGAACAAGGAACGGGGAATTAAACGTCGGAAACTGGGTTTGTAACTCTGTGCGCAACAATTAATTTGCTTTCTGGGATATAAACGGTAAGCCAATGTGTCAGATTTGTCGAAGAACACTTGTAGTAAAGAAGGGTTGAAGCTTACAATGGTACCACGACAGTTTCTTCTGGAGTTATACATATCACCTGATGTTAGAAAAAACGCTGCTACGCAGGTGTCAAACCAAGCAATTCAAATTTCGAGACATTGTTAAAATTGCCGACGACGTTACAGACGCATCGTTCAAAATTGATTGGAATATCGCTAAACCAAAGAAATCTGCTAGAGAAGGTGTATTTCAATAACACTTTAACATACTGTGGGAATATTCGCTGTTTCCGGCGCTTAACACCAAGGACAACATCACCTGACAAATTTCGACGCTACAATTGTCTGATTCAACCGTGACCAGATGAGTAAAAGCAATGTCAGTCGATCTTTTACCGCATGTTCTGGAACACGTTGCCGCGAAGACTACTCTAGCCTAGCATTGGACTAATCCACTGGCTCCACATACATCGCAGAGCTAATTAGCTGGGTGCATTTATCAGAGTGGGCATATTTGCAGACGAAATGCTGGCGGGGAAAAAGTGGGGAGGGACCAGCGAAAAACAGCAACTTGATAAAGCTGACTTTTGTAACTATGGAATGAAAGGAGAAGGGTTGATTGCTTTGCTCAGAAATGACCGCTCATATATTTGCGAGCTTAAAGTGATAATTGCCTCAGTACCGAAAAAGTGACAGTAATTTAATGCTTGCTCGCTCACGCTTTGAAACAGAGAGTTCGGTTCTCTGGTGGAAGCGTTCGAAATATCATATAACGACTTGGTAACGAATGCAATGTACACTCCATGAAAGGAGTTACTTGCGCCCCTGGAAGATACTTATTCTCACAAAAATACAGCAACTGCAAACTTACGATCGCCGCCCATCAATGCTTTGGAATTCATAAAAATGTCCTAAATGTCCGTATACGATTGGTAGATAGGCTACAGAAGCCCGGATTTAATAGTAGCCAAAAAATACAAGGTAATAATGTTCTGCGGCCCGCAGCTTCATTTGCTGTTGAAATGCGGCCCGTTATACAACGGAAGTTGAGAACCCCTGATTTAGAGACTATTTTTCCGACAGATTACGTCACTTACCACCCCCTCATTTAAGCTACAGAATGAGTCAAATGACACTTATCTTTCATCACCGATGATTAGTTGGCTCAGTTTAACATGCTTTCGGACGTATTTTAATATTAGATGCTGTCCCATGCTAACATTTTTAGAAATTTCAATTGGGTGTTTTATTAATATGTTGAAAATTGAGTGATAGCTAAACAGAGAAAGTGTCGTCATGACCTAGATTTGTTTTGCTACATATGTTACGAGAACACGTTGAACATGTAGCGATTCTATAAGTCAAATGTCACCAAGTGCACTTACAAGGAGTAGGCCTACTTTGGAATGAGGTTGAGAGATCAAGTTATAAACGCCAGGCAGCGCAAACGGTCCACCAGCTGAAAATTCGCGCTTATGGACAATTTGCGATCCCCATAGCATAGTGCGAGTCAAGGTACGAACCATTGATGATTGATATTTTTACCTGAATGAGATGTAAGGTTGGAACAAAAACAAGAAGTGATAGCACTTCTTAAACAATGACACTCTGCTTTACACCCAATTACCCATTCCCCCGGAATTCCAGTTGCAGTTTCACATCCCTGCCAGATATGATTTCGAATGATGCTACGATAGAGAACAGTGGTTCCCAACGTGGGCGATATCGCCCCCCAGGGGGCGATTTGTCGGTCCAGGGGGGGCGAAAATAGCCAAGGGGGCGATAGGGGGGCGAAAACGGACGGAGGGGGCGATGGCGCGTTGAAATGGCTATATTGGCGTCCATGACCGTAACTGCCACACCCAAACCCCCCAATTGGGATGGGGGACCCAAGCTTGAAGGGGGCCCACAATTTTTTCGTGAATTAACAATAACTTTGGAGTATTATTTTAAAAATTTAGGCAACTTTTTCAAAACGTTTCGGGCTGCGCGCCATTGCGTATCACATATTTATTGCTTATTGGATACCCTTCCCCCAGGAAGTAATACGCATGAGGTATAAAAATGGGCATCTCGGCGTCAGCCATTGTCACACCATGACGCACCAAGACATATGAAGTTTCAGGCCATGTAACATGCGACTCCGAGAAGTGTGCAAAAACGAGAAAACCTTGGCGGAAAAGGACTCCCTTTATGCTGACCGAATTCGATAAATATACGATATACATCGATATTTAATTGTCCAAAGGCACCTAAATGGCAGGGGCCAAATGTTTCTGTCTTGCCTATCAGAACCCTGCAAAAATTATGCCATCTCGCAGAGAAAAATTAATTGCCAGTGCAGAAATACCAATTTGAAATCGTGTGCGTCTTTTAGTCTAGTTGTATGGGCGATTTGAATATCTTTTGACATATCAGACAGGCAACGAAATGTCATTACGTAACGTCATTATACCCACGGGTCCGCCCGAATATGTTCAATCATTATTCACGGGCCCTACATTTTCCAAGACACCTCACTCAGCTTTATCGGTAAATCTGAATACATGACCTATCGATCTCGCTTCCCATGACATGCCGCCCTATTTCTTGTCGCATTCTTCTTCCATACTATCTTCTTTACTTTCATTCAGTGTGCATGCCTCCTCTTTACATCGCCTAGGCCAAGGTGGGTGTCAGATTCCATAGACTACTCCTTGTCGCTTCGACATCTTCCTGTCTTTTCATTGTATCGCATTTTTGTGGTGTATTGAACTGATAAAATTGCTAATAAACCAATGATGATGATGATGATGAGCAGAGAGAGTATAAAAAATTGACAGCAATATATATGCAATTCCCGATCATATTGACCGATTCAATCATGAATGATAGCAATTTTTTGCGCTTCGCGCGAATTAAGCCGACTAACTAAAGAGTCAAAGAATTTGTGCTGAGAAGTAGCGGTAAAGAGGTATCGGCGGAGTTTGATCTGCGGGATGCATAAGTTTGCTTTATCGCCCTGTGGAGCGGGCTCAAGACCAACGTATTGGGGCGGGGGGCTGACGAAGTGCTGTTACGGTACTTTTGGATTGAAGTCAGAGAAATCTCCTTTTTTAGTCAACTCACCAAAATTTAGCTGGAAAAGTGTAATTTCGAGGTCGAGCCGAGAAGTTGACCTTTTTTCTTAGTCAACTCGCCGGTTATTTCAGTCTGTATGCCCATTTTCCGTTCCCAATATTTGGGGGGCTATGATCGGTTTGGAGTTTGAAAAGGGGGCGATGAGCCGAAAAAGGTTGGGAACCACTGATATAGAACGTAGTGGAAGATGTAGATTGCACTAGTATATGCTGTAGAAAATCCATTACCACCGTCTACTCAACATTATTATCACAAATACAGAGTGAAACAACGCCATTTACTCGAGATCAGCTAAACAACGAAGGTCTTGACTTATATTGAGACGACAAAAAATAAACAAACTATGGGGATAACGTGGGGGTGATGTTCACGAACGTTCTTTGGTCAAGGATAAGCATCAAGCAGGATCATAAACGTTCAGTATCATCGCTTCCCCCAAACAAGCGGGAAGTATGAGTGAAGAACGAGGTGGAAGGTTTCTCCTATAAATCAAATAAATGGGAGAGGAATATCAAGATAGTTAGGATGCTCACAGTATGGCTGATTACTCCCAGCTGCCTATTGCGAATCCGTCCCCATCGAAATCGTATAAGAGGACTTTCGTGCAGATGACTTCAAGCTAATTTGAGTTAATAATAGGAGTTATATCTAAGAACTTCACTAATGCACATCCCGATATTGATTTATTTCTACGCGAAGATTTGAATACTGCAGCAGACCTTTAATGCAATGTCCCCAGTTAACGCCGGGTGTCTGTTATGAAGGAAATATACTGTGATTGTAGTACTAGGAGGAGTTGACCATATCATGACAAATATTAGAAATTTATTTATTCTAGTGTTGCGCAAGCTTAGTCAATATTCATCATTGTTACGCCAAACATAAGTCCTAGCTATGGTTCTGCCTTTTTCCTATCGCTAGAACTTTACGATTGTTCCTATTGGCTTAAACGCTACAATTACATGCATTGTTACGCATTTTCTGGTATAAAAACCCAAGTTTATCTCAAGTCGGCCCTTGAGACTTCAGATTCATCCACGAACGGTACGTATCTCTTCTGCAATACATTCGACCGAGTGAGAGAGAGATATGATATTCTTTCTCGCCTGCACCATCGAGATGCTTTGGCGACGGAGTTGCGATACGGCCCCATGAGGTCTAGTCTGCGCCCCCGTTTTTTTTTCTCCGGCTGAGCTGCGGATACCATTTTTCGAGTCTTTTCGAACCCACGACCTACCGCTCGAAAAGCCGGACGCATAACCATTACACTATCTCGCTCGGTGAACATGTGAGTTAAGGAATCACTGCCTAAGACAGCCAGTCGCCAGCTCAGCTACGTGGCTCCAGCTCGACACACACCCCTTCTGTTACAATACTCATTGATTAACAAAAATATTGCTTGTTCGTTTATTTTGTCCGTATGTTTTCAAATTGTCGTCTTTTTGTAGGTTCAGGCATTGCAGTTGCTCGGCAACTTAAGGGTTTAAGTTAATAAACAACCAACCAATAATTAGCATGGAGCTTATTATAATTACATCACGTACTACACATCAAGCATGCTTTAGTAAATACTAATGACGTAATATTTCACGTAGTCACTCTCTCGTTCGAGAGACTGCAAAACAGTGGAGTCTCTCTCATATCAGATGAGACTCATTTTACGCTACCTACGGTAAACATCGACGAATAAATCCTGTATTGAGCAATCTCTTGGTTCAAGAACTTACTACAGAGTTGACGTTCAAGTTAAGTATAGCGCAGCAATTACCTACAATACACAGGTTACGCTACTTTGCTACTTCAGGACGACACTGCAGCATACATGGTTTGTTATTACCTAATTACAGCTATTTGTTGTTTACTTCGAACACATTGATCGGTATAGGAAGCTTATTGTAGCAAAATATATTACGATAATCCAAGGATATCTAGAAGTTCTTGGTATCCCTGCGAGAATCCTATGAAAACACGAATAAATAAGACATTTTTGTGTTCGATATCTGGAAAAGAATAGATTTATTCAGCAGTTTCATTCCGCCTATCTAATTTCTCACATGCTCGTAGTTTCAGTACAGATGGACCTACTAAAACATTAATTATAGGCTGTTCGAATAAAATGTATCCTAGTTTGAACAAAGTAAAATAATGTCCAAATTCAGTGGTATCTTGAAAAATAGAGTGAACTCGCAGAAACCAATGCCATTTTCGAGCTCAGCGCCCCCGATTTACCCGGAAAACGTTCCCAGCTACCATGATGAATTTTTTTGTTGTCTAGTGTAATTTTCATTCGGACGTACCCGGGAAAACCAGAGCACTTTCAAGATTAATCATCGTCACTCATACCGGGAGATTTATGGTTAGCGAAGAAAGTTACAAAATATTCCGAAAACTATGGTATGGTTCTCGATTCGTTTTTACTCTCGCTGTTTGTTGACACTAAGTGGATACTCCACGTTTTATGACTTTCGCTTGATATGAAACCGCGTTTCACATCGTTAATTCGAGTACACAAATTTGAAACGCTGTCGATGTCAAACCGCCCAAAATAAAATTTGGAAATACCCAATAAAAGCAATTTTTGGCTAAAAATAACACTGCCTGTGCCAAAGGCATCCTTGACATATGGTAAAACTATCATTATGTAGATGTTTATCGAAGTCGTGCCTGGCGATTGCAGTATGGACTCTTACTTCAATGGTTCACGAATCCAATTTTCTTGTCTAGCCCCGACATCTGAGCTAGGAGTGAAACTGAGTATGCGGCAATATCATTGGCAAAGAAGCTTCTGGCAATGTTCAAGGTTGTGGTTCACATCAACAAATATTTACTTGGCTAACTACATTCATAATCTCCCTTCAATCCGTTGACTTGATATCTACCGGCAGTAGTTTTAGCATGCCCTGGAAGTCGCTTATTCTATACCTATTTAACGCAGAGCGAACGTTTGTAGTTGTTATAATTGTATATCTGACTCCAAGAAGGTTGCGTTTACAATTCGCTGCGTGTTTCTTCTTCCGTTCGACGGACCGGCCTTGTTGGCTGACGTACCACGAAGCCTGTCTATTGCACACGTATTCGATGGATCACACTGACGAATATATTTTGTTTCCGTCTCCCCGACTTGTAACTTTATTGAATGTCACGTACGGTTCAAAATGCAATATATATTTCTCGCAATTAGCGAAGCACTTATAAATGTCTATCGACTTCCGAACTGGCTCATAATCATGCATGTATATCGACTTCCTCACCAGCTAATAATCACCAACGAATGCATCAACGTCTCTACGTGGTATTACATGCACCAAACATCGTACGATTTATTTCCATTATTGAATATTATTAAAATGGCGTTATACCAATATATTTCGTTAAAACCTACTCGAGCATATCAATGGACTAATTCTGTATCCAGTACGACACTGTAATTATAGCGATCCCTTTCAAAATCAACGATTTATTTGCTAAATTCAAAGTCAAGTAGCGTTGCTGCATGTTCTAATGAGTAACACACTCCGCGCAATTCGCATAAGGTGCACAAACGTCGTTGCATTGACCACAAGATTCGAACACATAAAAAACATCAAGTTTTCCAAGTAGTCAGCGATTAATGCAGCCAACGCATATGAATTGACGAGCAACAAATTATATTAAACAATAGTTCGATATCTCAATTTCAATTTTGTCACATCATTAAGATGCCTATTCAATTTAGGTTTCCAATTAAATGCTTCCCCACAAACATTGCATTTATGGCTTTTGACACCAACATGCATAGTCATGTGTATTCTAAGGCAGTCCTCTGATGTGAATTCTTTCCCACATACATCACATTTATGGATTGCGATACCAGGATGCGAACGAAGATGTCTATTTAAGTTATCTCTCAAAGTAAATCTTTTCCGACAAACATCGCGTTCATGGTTTTCGACAGTAGCATGTACAGCCAGCTATTTGCATACTGCAGACAAACCGCAAATGTCATCGCATTGAGAAAAAGATTTAAACGCATCAGTAAAAAAACTTCAAGTTTTTCACATAGTGAGCAATTAATGTAGTCAACGTTCTTGAGAGCGACAAATTATATCCAAACATTGTTCGAAATCTCAATCTCAATTTTTGACACCAACATGAATACCAAGATGCCTATTCAATTTGGATTTGAAAATAAATCTTCTTCCACAAACATCGCATCTATGTCTTTTAACACCAACATGTATAGCCATGTGTATTCTAAGGTTATCATTTCCAGGGAATTCTTTCCCACATACTTCACATTTATGGATTTCGATACCAGCATGCGAACGAAGATGCCTATTCAAGTTGCATTTCAAAGTATATCTTTTCCCACAAATACCGCATTCATGGTTTTTGACACTGCCATGCACAGCCATGTGTGATTTGAGTCCACCTTTTCGCATAAATTTTTTCCCACAAACACCACAAGTGTGATTTTCGACCCCAGCATGAATATCCATATGATGATTGAGATTACTAGTATGCTTGAATTCTTTCCCACAGACTTCGCATTCATATGTTTTGACTTTGAAATGCATCTTCAAATGGGTATGGAGGTCTTTTTTTCGGACGAATTCTTTTCCGCAAACATCACATTCATAGCTTTTACCACTAGCATGCACAGCCATATGTCCCCTTAGGCCCATATTTTGTCTGAATTCTATCCCACAAACATCGCATTTATAATTTTTGGTGTCAGAGTGCAGAGCCATGTGTGACTTGAGGTAAACCTTTGTCATGAATTTTTTTCCACAAACCTCACATTTGCTGCCACCCGAATGCACTTCCATATGTGAATGGAGGCCATCGCTTTGCACGAATTCTTTCCCACAAACATCACATTTATGATTCTTGACATCATTGTGAATATGCATGTGGTTTTTCAGATTATACCTACGAAGAAATTCTTTCCCGCAAACGTCACAGCTATGATTCTTGACACTGACATGCGTAGCCATGTGACTTCTCAGGTTACGTTTTAGCACAAATTCTTTCCCACAAACATCACATTTGCAGCTTATAACAGTAGAATGCACCGACATATGTAGACGGAGGCCGTCACTTTGCGCAAATTCTTCCCCACAAACATCACATTTATAATTCTTGACATCACAATGAATATCCATGTGATTTTTCAGCTTACTCCTGTTGGTAAATCCTTTCCCGCAAACTTCACAATTATGATTCTCGACACCAACATGCCAAGCCATGTGCCTCGTCAAGTTTCCTTTTCGCACAAATTCTTTCTCACAAACATCACATTTGTACCTTTCACCGCCAGCACGCTGAGCCTTGGGCAGCTCGAGGCCATAGTTTTGAGTGACGTCTTTTCCATAAGTAAGACATTTATCATCCTCATCCATGACACAAGAACGCATCTCAGTGTGTAAATTGAGGTCACCCTTCCGAGTATATTCTTTTCCACATACATCACAGTTATAGATTGTCATTCCGGCATGCATACTCTTATGAATAATGAGGCTGCACTTTTCAATGCCTTTATCACGACGAATGTCGCATTGGTGATACTTTGTTTGACCATTTTTGCACGGAGCTTTCAAATTCGTGTTAGAATCAATTGAGAGTGATTCCCCGTACATCTCAATGCAGGCTGTTTGGTAACAGAGGAGATCAAAAACGAGTTCAATCAAATGATGAAGTGCAAATCGTTGATTACTAATGTGTTGATGAATAGGCTAGTAATATTTTGTGTTACAGAAGACTGGATTAAAAAATCATCGTTAATATTTTCAATTGAGAGATGCATTTGATGTCAACAAAATTGAAACCCACATTTCCTACATAAAGAAAACTGTGCTAGTATCTGCATACATGTTGCGATCATACCCAAAGAAGTCGTATGAAGTGTAGAGGCTTAGCCAGACAGGACCCCTATAGCCGAAAGCATAGCGGTTTGAGCGTATAACCGAAAAGGCGAAAACGTATGTGATACAGACGTGCGTGCGTGCGAAGAAGCGTTCTCTCGTTTTTTTGCGAATCTGGCCGAAAGTGTACGGGCGCGTATCGAGTTGAAATATTTTGAACTTTATACGCTATCGGCGCTGCCGGCTGGTCGTTTATGTGCTTCAGTTGTATTTGGCTAGCGGGGCGCTGTTTTGCCGAGTGTTTTGAATCGCAGGGAGAAGAGATGCGGTGGCAGTGGCGTTGTTGTTTGGAGTAGCAGTACTAGTTTACATCAATTGTAGTTGAGTATAGTGCCAGCCTATCTTAGGAATATTGTTTACCGCACAGTATATTTGATGAGGACAGTATGAGATGGTAGGCAATCACGAAACCAGGTATGTCGCTATATTGAGGAGGGTTGGTTCGATTTACTTGGAATAAGGTCAGTCTCATGTTTGAAATGAGGATGTCAGTCTCATGTTTCAAATAAGGTCAGTCGCTATACTCACTATAAGGTCAGTTGCAGTACCAACATATTGTTGCAGTACCAGGCACGATTTCCCAGCGGTAACCCAGTCCGAACACATTCAAGACATGATCCGAACACGCCCCAGACACGATGTCTGAGTTACAACATAGTCCGAACACACCTCAGACACCATGTGCGAATGGCAGAACAGTCCGAACACACCTCAGACACAATGTCAGAATGGCAGTATATGCCGAACACACTTCAGACATGATGTCTGAACACGCCCCACTGTGACAACACAGTTCGAACACACCTCAGATATGATGTCCGAACACACCTCAGACATGATGTCCGAACACGCCCCAGACACCATATGTCCGAGTGCCAACACAGTCCGAACACACCCAAGACACATGTTTGAATGCCAACACCTCAGACATGATGTTCGAACATGCCCCTAGTGTCAACACAGTCCCAACACACCTCAGACACCATGTACGAATGGCAGCACAATCCGAACACACCTCAGACACCCTGTCTGAATGGCAGCATAGGCCGAACACACTTCAGACACGATGTGAGAATGTCAGCATAGACCGAACACACCTCAGACCAGGGGTGGGCAAACTTTTGAGCTCGTGGGCCGCATTCAACATCTGAATCCATTCGCGGGCCGCACTATATAAAATTGAGATTATAAACCAAAACGTGATATTGATATTTGATTATATAGCGAGGCCATGGAGATGATATATGGGCTTATTTAAAACAAGCCAAACATTACTTCGATGATATCGTACGCGCTGCAGAAACATATAGTGGCAAGATTTCATAGGCTGGCGGACCTCAATAACCAATTTGTCAAAACTATAGAGATGAAAGTCGGTTTGCCCGATTCTTAGAACCGGACTGAAATTTAAATCTTTGACAGCGATCTGTACACATATTTATTAATACCACTTTTGGTTCAGTTCCAGGACACACCATGCTGACAACATCATAACCATGTTAGCCTCAAACACGCTTCTACTATGTGTAGATAAAATATAAATACGCCAATTCTAAGCATACAGACAACGAATCTACTCAAGACACGCCCCAATCGTTTTTATAGGCGCAACACTGAAAAAATAAAAAATGAAGTGGACAATCTGAAATCCCACTCGTGATCCAAATTATGTCAATCTCGCTGAAGCTATCCTGCTGTGATATTAAGTATATACCTTAAATCAGTGGTTCTCATACACGCACCCACCCCTATGATGGTGAAATATTTCGCGCCCCCTTATTGTCATATTACAAAACGCAACCAGGATGCTAGCAAACGCAACGGGTATAGTTTCATGGTATGGAAGGTTACGACTGGGAATGAGAGATTTTTAAATATTTAATTTAGACTAAATACGGAGCAACAACTTTGAATTGGATGTAAATCGTGCGAATCGCAAAAATTTTTCAGTCAATCTCAGCTTTGCGCCCTCCTTTCTTATGCTTTCACGCCCCTAAGGGGGATGTGCCCACCAGTTTGAGAACCACTGATGTCTTAGAATTATCATGGTGAAATATACTCAGAAAAAGTCAAACAAGTCCCTGCATTAATTCGATTTTTAGTACGCATTTTATCAATATTTGAAAAAAGTTTCTCCAGACTCTCGAGGGCCGCCGCGGGCTGTAGTTTGTCCACCCCTGCCTTAGACATATGTCCGAACACGCGCCAGACACGATGTCCAAGTGTCAACACAGGCCGAACACACCTCAGACATAATGTCAGTCAACATGTTTTGATCGCAACAATATTTTGATCGGCGCCCGCGAAACGCTGACGGTCCGATACACACGAATAAAGCGGAAAGCCGAAAACCTGCCGAAAGCTGAAAACCGCTGCGCTTCGGGAAACCGCTACGCTTTCGGCTATAGGCGTCCTGTCTGGCTAGGCCTTAAGCGTAATTACTTTATTCGTCAACAACCTATATTTGTGAAGAGCCTTTCTCGACAGTGTTGATTTTCAAGACACGGCCACGTATATCAAGAAATGCAGCAACAGAATTCGCTTTCAAATATCCTCAATTTCTACGTAAATAATACGTTATTTTCAAGAATGGTCATTTTTCGCTGTTCATCAGCAGCCTACAGTTAATATTTAAACAAGACGGATAACGGTTGAGGTAAACGAAAAGCTAAACGATTGAGTTAACGACAATTGAGCTAAATTTGAACTAGGGTCAACACATTCCGAACACACCTCAGACACCATGTCCGAATGGCAGCACAGTCCGAGCACACCTCAAACACCATGTCAGAATTTTGCGCCTAAAAGATGGAAAATTACGGTAATTGGAATTTGATAAAATTTTTGCTGAATTACGATTTTATTTACAGCATATTGTTATGGAGACCGGACAAGCACAACATAAAATAATGGTTGTTTATTACCATAGTTTCACGATCAACAACCAACCAGTGCTCAAAGTGAGAACAATAACTGTGTCGCTCGCTACTTTGGTCAAGGATTATCTGGGTCTAACAGCAACATCAACCCCGTCAGAAAGAACAATTTCAATTGCATGTAATTATTTTAAGGCAAAAAGAAACTTATTGCAGGGCCAGAAACTTTTCGCACCCCAACTTTCATTAAATGCAATTGAACAGTTTTTGAACAAGTGAAAATTTAAAAAGCGTAACAAAATTTTTGTGATATGTAGTTATCAGGAGCCTTTTGCCCTTTGCATGTATAATAATTTTACACACCTTATCACTGACACCTGACGATTACCAATCACATTTCAGCTTGGTGTGTTTATTTGATTACATTTCATCGCTCCTCTTGTAGCCTATTCGTTGTTAGTCGTTGCTAGTCGCTTGAATTTTTTTTGTGTTTTGTATTTTCCAGTACTCATGATTAGGGATAGTTCGAACACGTTGGAGTTCTTTTAATTAAAGGGTATTCTATGTATCATCAATTGAACTGGAATAGCATACGGTTGTTACCTACGGTTGTCAAAGAGCACCTCTCTACCGGAGTTGGATTTATGATTAATCAATTACAGTTAACAATAATTGTAATTTTATATTTTGAGAATGGAATGGCATGTAATTGAACTGAATTCAAGTAATTGATCCAACTCTGCTACCAATCACAACGTACAACCGAAGCACCATGCTACCGCCTAAAAACGAATTCATCCGCATATATTTAGGAAAGATTCGAATTGAAAAAAAAGATTGATAACATGGAAGATTTTATTTACCAGAAGCCTACCTAAAAAAACGGAATATTTTGATCTAAAAAACTAAAACTTTGATATTTATTTCCTCGAAAACTTAATTTTGACAAAATTATGCCCCTAAACTGACAGTTTTTACATTTAAAAACTTTATTTAAACGAAACCTGGACCTATGAAGAGATCCAGTAGTTACATCAGGCATTATGGTAGAAATAATAAAAATTTGTTGTAGTACAACGAAAGATACTTTCCTGCATCCTTGAATAGAAAGTTTCTGCCTTACTAAATAGCTTGTCAAGAATGGAGAAAGAACAACAGCTGTTGGCTGGCAACACTGAAGTTGTGCATACACTGCTGGTGACACACAGTGTTGCTTCAATCTGAGTTCTGACAATGTTATGTTGTCTACACCAGTGGTTCTCAACCTTTTTCACCCCGCGGACCGGTGAACTTTCATAATTGAAATGAAGCCAAAATGTAGAGTATGCAACCGTTTTTTACAATTATATGATGCTAGAGCAGTGATTCCCAACCTTTTTATCGTAATTCCCCACTTCCGATTTATTCCGAGCCTTCATTCCCCACCTAAAATCTCTATATCCAATTATCCATATCTACCCTTTAAAGTGCTACCTCCAATAATATTTTGCTAGACTATGCTTAGTAAATAGTACGTGCTATTGGTGATTGTTAAGATCCCCGGAATTGATCAACACGCAATAAAATTAACGCAGCGCTGAACTAGTAACCGAAAACGCACCTCCGTAGATTTATGTATCTACCCCGGCGCGCAGCCAACAGAAATATAGGAGGGGTTTGAAAATTGTCCAACTGTTGCGGGATAGCATCAATTTACATACGTAAGTGCCGAATATTACACGGGTCAGACAAACTTCCTGATGTTGACGAACTCATGCGTGCGATATATATATATATAAGCCACCGTAAACTACACTTTCGCACAATACTAAAATAACTTGAAATAACATAAATATGTAATTTCATTTGTATGTGCTATCAATTAGCGATTCCACGATCTCCCATGAATGCATGTTCTTCAAGATGAGCTCTTATTACAACGAATCAGAATTTTTCTATCACTACGTTTCGTGACCGATGATGGTGTACAAATGAATAAATACATTTCTGGAGAGTAGGCCTATACGTGTCGCTATCCAGGTGATTCTCGCTAATTGGAGGCACTGATAATGTAAATCGCTGAATTGCAAATGGCTACGAAATATTCGGCCGGCATTTCAAAACGACATTTAATAAAGGAGAATATTACTGTAAAGATTTTTTCAAAAGTGATTCCATTCCCCACCAGAAATCCCGAAATTCCCCACCAGTGGGGAATTCCCCACCGTTTGGGAACCACTGTGCTAGAGAGTGACATTTTATGGTAGTGAGTCTGCTGAGTCGAGGTAGAATTGCCTTGTCCAGATATTCGTGATACCGCCGAGAGTCGTTTACAGTCTCTCACGCCGAAGGCTGTGGGTGTAACCGACCACACCAACTCGAATAATATTCGTCCTTTTGACAATATCGAGAGAAGAAGGGGTTTCGGGGTCGAATCAAGCACATTGTCGTGCTACCTTGCTCATTGCCCACTACTACCAAATGCAGGCTACTGTGGCAGCTACGAATACAATGCGTACCGCAAGAAAACACCTTACAGCAGCTATCCAGGTCATGCGCAAATCCGAGCCGAAAAAGCACTTCGTCAGCCGATAAGCAAAACTTCCAAGGGGGCTTCGCCCCAGACCCTGCAGTTGGGTGAAGGTTTTCACCTGTACTAGTGACTAGTGAGCACATTCATTCTACTTAGTGTGAGCATAGAGTTTATGTAGCTTAATCGCGCCAATAGCAAAAATTTTTGATCATTCATGACTCATTGGTTTTCTCGCTGCCGAAATTTTGGCACGACTTTCGGCAGGGTTGTAACCAAGTCACAAGACTTCGAGTCACAAGTCAATCTCACTTTTATAGTTTTGACTCGAATCAAATCTAGTCATTTTCCAATCACCACCGAGTCAAGTCCGAGTCCAAGTCAGCAAGCAGAGGGTCAAGTCCGAGTCATGGTATTATGATTCGAGTCCGAGACCAGGTCATATTGTTGACTGTTTAGTTTCCAGTTAAAGTCTTGTTAAGCCCAATTTTCAGAACTCTGTTTGATAATATCGAATGGTTCGCAATAATAATATCCTAATTTTCCTCACTTTCAGCAGTTTTTGGTCGCAATTTTAGGTACGAGTACTAATAGACGAGATCCCAATATTGTGGTTGTTTTAACCCTATTCGAACGGCCGGCCTCAAGTCCAAATTTCAATGGATTTAAAGAAATGTTCATAAAATCTGAACCACGGGATCTGAACCGACACCCAATATATCGCTGTAATAGTGAAACAGCCGCCTAACCAACTGAGCTACTCTGAAAGCGAGAGAGAAACAGGTGATGCCCCTATACCAAGATGTGTTCTCAACTTTTTGAAAATAAAAGAGAATTTGATTTTTGAATTTGTGACTACGTCATACATAGACGTACTCGGGATAGACTCATCGCCTGACTGATTTCAAAGCAATATCAGGATTCTAAAATGACCTGAGTGAGATTCTTACGATAATACAATCGAGTGTAACGACCGCTGATATACCGATGGCTACAGTTGGCTATAGCGCGATTGATACCAGGCGTCTCGCATTCACCGCACATACACGCGCCGCGTGTTATCGTAGTATTGACGAAGTTCAATCATTCATTCCACAGTGCCGCTGTATGTAATCACTTTGAACGAGTTACTAAGTACTAGATAGTGCTTTGTCGAAACACTCCTTGCTCTTGTACAACAACTAGAACTAAATATATATTGGTTGGTTTGACAGGTAGTCATACCTGCAATATAAGATACAGTGTTTCACTGATATTTTACTAGACATTTGAAAAACATTAGGTCATATTATGCAAGCCTTTCATCGACAATTGTGATGTAGACAATCGCTTTGAGACAAGAGTTGTCTATTGAACCAATAGGCATCCTGATAACCCAGCTATCATGACGTGCACATCGCAGCAATCAGTTTTGAAGTGCAAAACTCGACTGCCGAATCTACATACCTATATTTTTCGGTAATTTGACAATGGCCATTGGACATTCAACCATATTTTGGTTTTTTTCTCTACCATCGGCCAGATCTGAAACATTTTCACCAGAAGTAAAGCCATTTATGGACATAAATTTGCTGTCATATCGATTGTGCGTTGGAGATCTTGTAGCTCGCTGAACACTATCATGTTGGTAATGCTGTATTAGTATGAAAAGCAGCAATCGATATGCGTAATCTGCAACAGCAAATCTGCGCTAATCACAACAGCAAATATAATGCCGCGTGTTATTGTTGGGTAATAACATAGTATCGCGGATGTCCAATAGTGAGACTGTCGTCTGGTATATCAGGTAGCACATCGGCATATGCGGCAATGATATGTCGAGTCGCATGATATAATATATGAAATAATGCATCAAACGTGTAATACAACAGCGAATCGAAATAATAACAAACCAGCACATCTAGCACCAACACATGGAAAAACACGGGTACAATGATGGCTTCGTATGAAACCACTATAGCATTGGCGACCGAAGTTATTGCAAAGATATTCCTTGCCCACACCTCAATGAAAATAGGTCAACTGCAGAGTTACGCCGAATTTTCTTGCCTCTCGTGAATAATGGACGAATAAAATACATTGAATCAAAAAAGTGCATTGATTAGAATTTAGATGGAGGTTGAATTTGATGCCATTGGATCTGCTGGTCGTTGTGGACGGAAATCTCGAGCAGACACGAAAATACATTTCAATACCAGAATTGCGATCCGAGCTTTGATGTGACGGTGCGTTTCGTTTCATTCGCTACTATACGAAAGATTTTCACCAGAAGTGCAGCTATTTAGGAACATAAATTTGCTGTCATATCAATAGCAGAGATCTTGTAGCTCGCTGAACAAAATCATGGCAGTATTGGTGTATTAGTATGAAAAGCAGAAATAATCAATATGCGTAATCTTCAACAGCAACAAAAATATATTGCTAAAACCCGCGCATGTTATTTCGTAAAATATTTTTAATTTCAGTTCGAAGAATCTTCCCTGCGACTAATGTTTGATTATTATTATGTCACAGGCGCTGGTTTATCTCACGCGTGCACAACTGCACATTCACGCGAGCGTCGTGGCAAATTGTAGTTTGCGCAAAACGTATTTTTGTATTCAATCTGCATTTTGAACAGGTTATTCGATAGTATAATAGGTTATTTAATTGTAATTGTCTACGACCAGAACAAAGCAGGAAATTTGGGATTAAGTAAAGCGTGTTCGTGAAAATACGCTCAGGGCTCATTAACGAGTCTGCCGGATATAAAGGGGTAATATTGTTCGAGATTACAATGAAATGTCGGTCCTGGCCGTCTGAGTCTCGAGTCATATGACTTGGTTCGAATCACGCACATTGACTCGAGTCCAAGTCGAGTCAATACACAGATTGACTCGAGTCGAGTCGTTTCCGTATTTTATGAAAATGACTCGAATCAAGTCGAGTCAGCCGAATATCGTGACTCGAGTCGAGTCATGACTCGAGTCATTAAAACCCGGCCTTTCGGAGTCCCATGTTAGCGTGAACCTCACTATGTGTTGGTACGTCGTGGCGCGCCAACGGTTAACGCCGAAATGCTTATTTCTAAAAATCATGCGTATTTCTCGGAGAAGGGAACCTAATATGCAAGACATCCAGTGACACTAAATCGCGCTAAGCGCGAAAAGAAATTGAAAATGTTCTAAGAAGTTTAAAAAAATTACGCTATGATTTATATTCATTTGCAAAATAATATTGGGCCCTTTTCAAGCTCGGCCCTCCTCCAATTGGGCGGTTTGGAGTGCCCCAGTTATGGCCCTGCACAAAATGAATGAATTTAAAACGAATAATCGCGCAAACTGCACTGTTCAGCTATGGGCTCGTATCTGTTCTGTGCTTATCGCCTTCAACATTGCATCTTGAAATTAAGGTATAAAATTGTAATATACCTGGCGGACCGGTAGGAATGTCGTCGCGGACCGGCGGTTGAGAACCACTGGTCTACACCACAATTTTTTATAATGCGCTTCTCGATTTAAGAACAATTGCCCAATGCCAATGAAGTCTTGCTTCAGGATATTGCGGTACATCGAGTAAAGCACCATGTCATTTGACCGTTCATTATTCACAATGAGCAGACAATGGCCCGTTTACAACGGTAGACCTATAAAGTTGACTACAAGATGTAAAACGTCAAATGATAAGTTCACCGACAGTGCTAACATTCACGATACAAACAAAATGCAGGTTGCAGAAAATTTTTGACCTTGGTAACAATTTTTTGACGCTACAATTTCGACAAAATTCGTCATATTGATAACCACCTCACTTCAAGTTTACCGAAAATAAAACTAGATCTATTGCTTTTATACGCTCATCGTAACTTTACTACAGTAACCGAGTCGAAATTTGAGCAATTTAAGGAATTAGGCAAATTACCTGCAAATAAATCCGGCATCATAGAGAAATTCTGAGCCGGAATCGGATTCAACAATCAAAAATTAGCCTACACCAGTGGTTCTTAACCATTACCAACTTGCGGATCATTTACGCTAATCTGCAGTTACGATACTATTAATTTTATCTGCGACCAACGATGGCGAAGATGAGCATATCATCACAAATCCTTTGCATGAGTTGAGTATGTATCTTGACCGCCAGAAAAACTGGCTCAGAAAGCCTTTTGTGTTGTGTTGAATTACATGGCTTTAATGAACAATATGTACAGTACATCTAAAGAGAAATTTTATTGGATACTGCAGCTATTTTGAAATACCAACAACTGTTCATGTAGATTATGCATCGCCCTTGAAGTTCGAAGATTTTAAATGATTTTTGTCGACAATAAACTTGCAAATGGTGCAAGAAGGCGATTGCTATTTACCGTACCGTAAGTACGAGCCCATTCTAGCAATTGCAAATTCATAGGCAAAGAGATATTCACTCTGTGCAATGGACTCTCGCTAATCTACAACACGGAATAAGCGTCAAAAATGAGATAGATTCATTGCACCTCAACACATTCAATTATTACTGATCGAGCATATCATGAGAGCATGGATCATATTTTCCGACACCGTGACACACTATAATGGGATAGTTAGCCTACTTCCTTTTATACAAGAGAGAAAGCATAAGGAAAAAGTAAGCATCAGACTGAGAAATTTAGTTGTCTTCCCTGGGTACGAGCAAGAATTTAATTAGTCACTTTGTGTCAAAGATAACCATGACCAAGACATGCCCGAAAGAAACGAAAATCATGAAACACAACTCAATTTTTCCAAGCTGTTTAAAATGGATATAAGCTCCAACGAGTCGATTTTAGTCTTGAATTCCCAAAAGTCACCAGTAGCCTATCGAATTATGCCATCTATCGATTCTATCGTCCTACAGTTCGATGAACTGCAAACAAAACATAAATATTGTTTCCAGGAATAGCCTACCTTGATAATCCAATGAAATTTCGTGAAAAATCACAATCATTTTAAAACATGTCTGCTAACAACTCATTTCTTAAGCTTTAATCACTTGTACTTCCTTGATAATGAGACTACCCATTATCCAAAGCTCCTCACGATTGACTGACAGATTGACACCCATGCTTGAGAAACCTGACACACTGTATCCTAGAACTAAAAGATTTAGCAAAAAAACTGACAGCAATACTTTCTTGAGCAGTAGGGCTGTTCAAAAATAACCTTTTTTCCTTAATCTTGCGGGTTACTTGATTAAATCGTTAGGTTGCCTTAAAAAATGACGCACACCAAATTTGAATTCATTCCAACCAATATTCGCGGATTTCGTAGAGTTTGAAAATTTTGAATTTGCCTAAAAATGCAAAAAAATTTTTTTTTTCAATTTTCCTTCCAACCTTATGAAATTGTTGCACTGTCTTCAAAAATGATGCAAAACAAATTTGACTCAATTCCAAGCTGCAGAAGCCGAGTTATTCAAGTTTTTTGATGATAATTCTGGGATGATCCACCAATCAAGGATAATCCCAGAATTATCAAAGAAAAACTGAAATAACTCCACTTCTACGGCTTCGAATTGAGTCAAATTTGTTTTGCATCGTTTTTGAAGACAGCGCAACAATTTCATGGGGTTGGCAGAAAAATTTGAAAAAAAATTTTTTTTGCATTTATAGGCAAATTTAAAATTTTCAAACTCTACGAAATCCGCGAATATTGGTTGGAATGAATTCAAATTTGGTGTGCGTCATTTTTTAAGACAACCTAACGATTTAATCAAGTAACCCGCAAGATTCAGGAAAAAAGGTTATTTTTGAACAGCCCTATTGAGCAGTTATCACAGCCTACATTTCCTACTTCAACTGCCTTCTTGGGCAGCCAGCTCCTCGGACGTCCATTTTCTACTTGCAATTGAGTAGACACCCGAAGTATAATTGTATATTCAAACGTATAACATCACAAATTAGGTTATCATTCGTGCCGCAGAATGCATGTTAGGAATCAGTTCTTTACCCCGCCATGCTCATCATAGTTTCCAATTCTGAGGTATGTCGTCAGAGAGTTACAGTGCCATGCTGTACTTACAGTCGATGCCTCTTGTATAATGTTTGAGTCACTGACGTGCTAATCTAGGGATTCCATACCCACTTTTCCAGGAAATCGAAAATGTCCTCCGAGGACTCTTAAATGTCCTCGTTCTTTGAATTTATCCACCTTTATAGCTTTGCAAGCGTAATAAGATCGACATCACAGCCGCTCGATTAGGAAAACCGGGCACATCAAGGCAAAAAGGCGTCGAACGGCGCATCATACAACCAAGTACGCGCACATATTTCATCAACTGGTCAACATTCAATTAATAAACCAGTTTGTGTCCAAAACTATTCCGACGATATGTTTACTGCTTTGTTCAGGGGCAGAGCCACTTTCCACTTAACAGCATTGTGATCGATGTTCATTAAACTGAACAATCCGGTCCTATGACGACAGAAAAAACATCTGTATGACCTTAAGATTTCCAACTAGTTGCCGTTGCGTAGTTGTTGTGTGTCTTGCTATAAAACACCGTTTCCTGTTACATTTGCTACGTTAATTGTATCATTTGTGTCTAATATTGACATTACTGTTTTACGCTACCGTTGCTATACGCTGCATTGTTGCTATGTGCTGGCTCCACTGATGTTATTTATAAATTTGGTATTATTGCGTCATAATTCTTCATTTTGGTTTGAATTCCACTCTATTTTATTTCCTTTATCGTGCCGGTAGCTCTTGATGAGCGTCGCGCGAAAAGTTCTTCCGAGTTAACGTTTATTATGAACCTACTTTTGAAAGCAGTAATAATAATAGCGCACAAATATTAATTCACTCCACAAATGTATCGCAATGTTACGTTTATCTGAATTATCCCATGCCAGAGAAAATGAAATACATGCACGATTTCCATCCACACGATAATTGTCATCAGCACTTGTGTGTACCAACCCACAGGATGAAAGGCATTGACCTAAAAATCACAACAGCCTAAAGCAAAATTTGCAATATTCTGTTCGGTAATAATTGTGAATACAGTCCGACTGTAGCTACAGTAAATTGCACTACGGATTTCACTGTATGTGGATTTGTTGAATAATTTTGGCCAAACATCAGTTACCGTAATTTTCCGAATAAAGTACACCCCCATGTAAGCCTATAATTATGGCTGGGCACAATGATTCGAGTACTCGATTTTTTCGAGGACTGAAATTTTATGGTATTCGCAGCTGAAAGTTATTTTATCGACGGGAGTTATGGTTTCGATACCAATTCCCACTGTGGAAGCCTTGAAACCTTGATTGGCTGCATTGCAGCATACGAAACATAGTACAAAGCTACGAACGTTACTGGAAATAACACATTTCCGAAGTCTTGATCCTCCTGCAACATTGTCACAAAGTGAAATGAAATAGGTAGGGTCGAATTGATACCAAAGTAGGCTATGTTTAATGTGATGAATAACAGGCATTATATTCTTTTTGGTGGCATAGAGGTACATATTTGAACCTTGACAACTTATATGCTGCTATTACATCATAATAAGTGATACTCAACTCTACTCGAAGCATAATTCGTGATTCAGAATCGAATCACTCAGGTACTCGATTTTGCCCAGCCCTACCTATAATACGCAATACGTACCCTTAAAATGACATGCAAATTCTGGGAAAAAGCCTGTACCCATGTATAGTACGCAACCACGTCGCACCCTGCATTCGCAGTTACACGAATAGCTTTGTTTTACCATACGATGTCGTTCTGTTTTGCGGTGTCACTGTTGAACATGAACAATCATGACATATCATCGCATCGCATATCATTATGCAATTAACAGCATTGTCTCTAAGCGATACTAAATAGCAGCCAAAGCCTGCAAGGCTTGCGACGCGATAGTTCAGGCCAGCGACACAACATCTTGACCACGAGGCCTATTACTGATGCCATTGCTAATCATTATACAATTAACGGCATTGTCCCTGCAACCCTGCGATTAGTGAAGTCTTAGGCCAATAAACGGCAAAGCAGATAAATTCTCGAGTAACCTTGAATTCTGACACATCGCTGTCATTGTACAGAGCAAAGCCGAATTTCACATTTCAAGATCTTTTAGGTGGTACTGGCGCCCTTACATAGTGAAAAATTGTATTTCACATTGACAATACTTGCAACAATACAGCCCAGGATAATTACCAGTTAATAAATTCAACGATCACCTACGCCTGCTCGACTTTCATTCTGCTGATGACTTGTAATTTATGTATGTAGCTGACTGTGGTTAGGGTTAGGCTACAGTTATGAATGCCATATTTCAACGGTAACTCGTAAATGAGATGCATCGAGGTGGCGGTGGTGGAGCAAATAAGTCATGTGAACGGGGCGAAACCAGAACCATAATGAAACCCCATCATGAGATCTCTAGATAGCCATGTGGACCAAATCATGGTCACTCCTCACAAACTATAACAAATATGCTATCATGCAGAGCGGACAATACAAACACATGCAGTCTCAAGTACAGGCTATATAGATATAGATCATTGTTGAACAGGTCTACTTTTAGTAAACATACAGTATACGCTGTACGTCACACATAGGATACATCAGGGGTCGCCAACTCAAAACGGGTCGCGGGCCACTTTTCAAATTTCGTAGCGGCCGCGGGCCGCATGAGTTCAATGTCGTTATTAATTAGGCAACCGCGTTATAAAACTCTACGTCAGTACAACGACGTACTACATAAACATAGGCGATGGGCATAGTGACCGAAAAAGAAGTAATATTTTAATAAAGGAATACAAATCGATTTCATTTTATTTTCAACTCTGAGCTGTGCACGATACCAGGATACGCTTTGCCGAGACAAAGAAATCGATATTGGGGCTAGCGAGATAACTTACTAACTGAAAGATCATCTCCACCTACAGCTTGATCTTGTGGGGAAGCCCTAAGCCAGTGGTTGTCAAACTTTTTAAGACACGCCCCCCTTCATAATACTGAAAAATTCCGGTCTCCCTTATAGTCATATCACAAAATGCAACCAGATGGCTAGAAATCCTAACGGATAGTATGGAGGCATGAAAGGTTATGACCAGGCCGTGTTATTTTTGGCATTTCAGGAGCCAGATGCCAAAACTGCCAAAAATAAAAATTTGAAAATGCCAAAAATAAGCAATTTTTGGCATATGCCAAAAATAACACGCTCTGCCAAATAGTGTATTTCGTTCATGGTGTTGTGTTGGCAGGACCTCGTTACAAGCGAGAAGAGCGTTTGTGAAATGCAGGTTTCTTAATCTGGGTCCAGCCGACCCATTAGGGGTGAAAGCATGGTGTCCTAAATGGTGCGGGCACAGAGAGATTGAACGGCTGACTGCATTTGGTTTACGTCATACTTTCCATTTGTCCAAAGGCAATTTTACAACCATTTTTGACCGGCTTGTCGAGCATTAAATTTGATAAAATGGGTATCAATGAGAAGCTGCCGCAGTACTGATTATTAAAATCGAAATTATATTCTGCTCATGGAACTGGAACCCCCAAAATCAACCACAATTTTTGCATTGTGATCGAGTTAAACATTGTGACGCAACAAACTGTCTGGCTATTTCTGAGCTGCATAGTCTCGTTTTGCCAGACAGTCTTGTTGCGTCAATGTTCTTAAACAAGCTAACCTTCCCAGGACTCTTCCATGCGAGTTGGTAATATTAAAGCCACCTGAAGTGACAAAAGTCCTCCGAAAATATATCGGTAGACTGAAGGAGAAATGATAGTCGGGCTAATAAATAGAATGTGTTGAGAGACAACACATGAAACTCCTGGAAAGGGATCGGGAAGAAAATTCTTTCCGCGATGAGATCGGTGGCACTGGCGAAGTGATCTCTTTTCATGATGCATGTAAGCCGGTTCGGCCCTCCAAAGATTTTGAAGCTCTGAAAACCTTTTGTGGATGACTGGCAACATTCTTTCCCTCAACGGCTACTGTTGAAGCCGATATTTCCCAGATTCGCTGGGCGAGAAAAGAATTTAGGAGAAACTTAGCTGACCTGAGTTTAGAAGCACTGTTACAGTGCAAACGATTTAAGTCTATTCAACAGCTGTAACAATCAGCTGTTGAGCGTGTTTGTTAGGCTTTTTTTTCTCATTGGCCCCGATTCCGATGGATACTGCACATTTTGTGGTTTCGTTTGATATTATTAACCTATGAAATCGTTAGGTTTTTTATTTTTCTTATTGTTTTTTGGCACTGATTATACGTGAATGCTGCACATTTTGTGGTGTCTTTTGACAAACTAGCCCAAATAAAGCGTTTTGTGACTAATTCGAGGCTGAAACTATCTATTTAGAGGACGATGCCAAAACTGCCAAAAATAAAAATCGAAAAATGCCAAAAATAAGTTATTTTTGGCAGTTTTGGCATATGCCAAAAATAACACGGCCTGGTTATGACTGTTGCTTAGAAAATTCTATAATATGAATTCCGAACTATACACAAAATCAGTTGACCGCAGCTCCGCGCCCCCTTCAGATGCTTTCACGCCCCCACAAGAGGTGTGCGCCCCCATGTTGAGAACCACTGCCCTATGCCGTTTTCTAAGCGTCGCGGTCTTGGCAGTGTTTGGGCCATTGCACGTCAAGGCAATATGCTCATGCTCATATCAGCTGATTATTCTCCCTCGATGGAATGCAGTTGCCATCGCCGATGCCATTAAAGCTAGTGACGAATAGTGATGTTGGGCGCAAGAGAATAGCTTGTTTTGAAACAACAGCAACAACAATATGTTGAAACTGTAGTCAATTTCAGCATTTCAAAAATGATTTTCTTATATTTATTCCGAAATCTCAAATCATGTCGCGGGCCGCAAAATATGACATCGTGGGCCGCATGCGGCTCACGGGCCGCGTGTTGGTGACCCCTGGGCTACATGCTGTGATTTGAGATATGCTTGATTTCGAATTCATGATTCAAATCACAATTAAACGATTTTCATCCCAAACTACAGTGGTATAAAAATATTGAAATGGGACCAAATATATGAAATACGGGCGTCACACTAGCAGTATTGTAAGACTGAGAATTTTGAAAAAGTTTCCTCTTTCCAGATTTCCTAAATATGGTGAGTGGTATCCCTAGTGCAGTGCTTTTCAACCTTTTTGAGCTCCATTTGCACTTTTTTTGTAAAATAAATTTTCTTTGCACAAACTAACCGAAAATTGCTATACAAAAAGAACATGAAGATACTTCACAACATTTTGTTCAGATATGCAACAAATTGGCTACTATGTATCTTAAGCTATCGAGTGTCTCATTAAAAGGCAACTGTTTTCGCTCAATTTGATTTCAACTATTTCACTAAAACGCGTCTCGGCCAAACAAGTTGTTGGGTTTTGTACAAGAACGTCTACTAGTGCTTGGATGGCCAGGTCTTGAAGTCTCTTCTGCAATCCCATCCAAAATGCAGTGTATTTTTTGCGAGTGAATAATGCTTCCTGACAGAAATCGTTTTTGAGAGCTGACACAAAGGTCCTGGAGGCTCCAGTTTGTCGAAAGTGTGAAAAATTCACATGCTAGTGTTGAGGCTTTAGCCTTATGTCTTGGAAAATATGGCTCAAAACGATCAAGGAGAGTAGGCACGTTAGATCTCGCTACCTTATGACACGTCCCTCCAACTTCTGGTATTTTTTTCCGATTTCCCATTTTTTGTCTCTCGAGTAAACGAGAAGAGAAATAATCTCACGATACCGTGTGTTCTTCTATTTAGCTTAATCTAAGTTGAGAATTCATTACAGTTTGAAAACGGTAAAGCAGCTTTTTTGACTCAACAAAATCTTGAGTTTTGTGGCATCTCACGACCCAAGCCTCACCCATGAAAAGGAATTCATTTTTAATGTAAGAGTAGTATACTACGATTTTACGGACAAGTGTGACATACATAACACGCACAGGACTATTCTATGCTAAACACAGCTCTACAAAACATGCCGCACGCAATTTCAAATCATGGTGATTCAGTAAAATAAATTCCTCTGCGTGTCGCAGTTTTACTACTGAGTCAATCCGTGTCAGTTCTCCTGGCCACTGTAACCACTACCTCGGAATTTTATGAAAATTGGTATGCTTACAGAACTTTATTTTCTGATTTGAGAAAAGTTGATATTATCAAAATCGGTCAAATAGAATAGAAGATATGACCCTCCAAAAATTGCTGTTTTTGTAATCGCTCAAGCGGAAAAAATGCTAAAAATTCAGACATGTCATTTAAATTTGCCCTATTTTGGTCAAATTACGGGTGTTGAGGGTGATACTTTCAAACTTTGTCATTTACACCCTGCTTCATACTTATACCCCTTGCTCGACACCTGAGGTTGCATAGCTTGACCTGTGACCCCATGATTTTGTTCGCACTTTCAGAAATCACTCACGCGTGACGGCATTTTCAATTGCAAATATCTCTTGCTGACCAGGTAGTAACACCAAGTTTGAGGTGTCGTTGGAAAGCTCTTGTAAAGGACTTTTGAAATCAACAAAAATACTAGTGGGGAATTAATCGAAACAATCCAAAAATTTGTTGTAAAACAGTCTTTAAAAAGTTGTCACGTTTTTGAAAATTTTTACTATTATACATTCATAACAGGCTGCAAGCCTATTGATTAAGTCTTGTATTTCTAGTATAGGTTCCGTTTTTGAAGCTGGTTCTCACAAAAAAGGTTTCCACTACCAAAAACAAAAATTAAAAGTAGATCATATTTTATCAATTGAAAATTGGATATGTCAAAAGAAAAATTTAATCTCAATGTTAAAGCAAAGCTTGTCAAGGTTTTCAAGGTGATGAGATGCCAGAATTAGTGGAGATGGCAGACAAATAAAGTGAAAAATTGTAATGAAGCAACTTTCGAAAATATAATATAAAAAGAAAAATCAATAATCCAAATTCATCAAGAGCTCAAATCGTTCGAGTCCTAACAATGGCTCCAGAAAATCTCAAAATTTTTGAGCAAATGAAAGGTTGGTGAGAGATGCCAAAGAGCAAGAAAAAGACAATGAAGTTTGTTCTTTGCCAGCACCACGAAAAGGAAAGTAACTTTCAGAAGAAACTAGGAACTAACATGCATATAACATCTTTCAATCTAAATTCTCATCTTACACTCATAAAACAAACTCTGTAGAATACCTAATTTCACTTTTATTCTATCTGTCAATTACTTTGTATGGAGGGTAATCGGTATAATTCAAACAGATAATTGCTCACATAGAATGTGTTGACAATAATTTTAAAAAGATTTTTAAGAACGTAAGGGAATTTTGCTGCACAGTTTGAGTTGAAAACACAATACTTTGAAGCAGATATCAGAATACTGGATGTGTCCTAGATGCTTCTACACTAACTCACCAATTTGGTCTTAATTGAGAGCTAGTCCAATATTTAAATCAGGGTTTCGCTGTTTAACAGGGCCTTTAATTCTTTCAGAGTACATAAAAGTTGATGTTTTTCTTGATACACATTCTTTTTAATGCCAACTCGGTCTTTCATTCCTATCATCATCCTGCTACATTCGTTGTTTTAAAAAAAAATTACAACCTTTTGAATTCTTTCCTCCTTTTCGTGGTGGTGGCAAAGAATATCCGTTGTCTTTTTCCTAACTCTTTGGCATCTCTCACCATCCTTTCACTTACTCAAAATTTTTTTTTCTTCACCAATGTTACTGGAGCCATTGTTAGGACTGGAATTTTTGGAGATCTTGTTGAATTTGAGTTACAGTACTTCTTTTTTCCAAACCTGATTCATTTCTATTTTTCACTTTATCTGGCTCTACTAATTCAACTTGAAATACCCTGACAACTGCTTTACAATTGAGATTTATTTTTGAATTTTTTGTCTTGTCCCATTTTTAATTAATATAATAATAATACATTTTGAATTATTGATGATTTCTGCTTTTGGTAATGGAAAAACTTTTTGTGACAACCAGCTTCCAAAACAGAACTTATTTTACGAATATTCATGCTACAAATATAAGACTGACACCTGTTATGTTAAGTAAAATTGCAACAATTTTCAAAAACTCAACAATTTTTTCAAGACTGTTTCACAACGAATTTTTTAAATGTTTCGATTAATTCCCCACTAATATTATTGTTGATTTCAAAAGTCCTTTACAAGAGCTTTCCAACGACACCTCACACTTGGTGATACCACCTGGTCAGCAAGAGATATTTGAAATTGAAAATGCCGTCACGCATAAGTGGTTTCTGGAGGTACAAACAAAATCATGGGGTCACAGGTCAAACTATGCAACCCCATGTGCCAAAAACGGGTAAGAGAATGAAGTAGGATGTGAATGACCAAGTATGAAATTATCACCTGCAATACCCTTAATTTGACGTAAATATGACAAATTCAAATTACATGTATAAATTTTATACATTTTTTCCGCTTGAGCGATTACAAAAACAGCAATTTTTGAACGGCCATATCTTCGATTCTAGTTGACCGATTTTGATGAAATTTGTTCTTCTGAAATCAGAAAATGAAGTTTTCTATGCCTGCCAATTTTCATGAAAAACTGAAAAATTGGTTACATTTTTCTGTTTTTCTGGTGAACTCGACATGGAGTTACAGTACTGTAACTACTGTCTACTCAGATTGCCAGAACAGAACCATTTCGTGCCGACAACGAAGCATATCTATATCGAAAGGTTTGGCCATCCAGCATCAGTCATTTTTCGGCCAAGGTTTATCGCCGCTTATGTGTTTGGGACCGCATTTTATCAGCGGTTTGTTAGTCGAAACTTTACGTCTTCATGTGCCCCAACGCAGAAGTGGTTGGCCTCGAAATGAATGAGTCTCACAGGCCTGAGCTCGCTTGATGCTCATCCTTGCACTAGTTCATCCCACCGGTCTTGGATCATGTTTTACTGAAAAACCAGTTGGACAAATCTTGTCATGAATTCTCACGAAAAAGTCATATTGTCTGAGTATCTCGCTTATTGGCTACAGTACCTAACACAGTGACCTTAGATATGTGAATACTATCAGAGTTTTTTTTCGCATCAAATACAATAATGTTACATGCATATGGACATGATAGCTCTGGCATCGTGTCGACCCAAAATTATACCCTTTGCGGTCCATACTTCAATAAACCTTGAATGGGTTAAATTTTGCGCTGTAGCAACTTGCAATTGTGAGACTCTATGATGGTATTTCTAATATCCTCGCGCTAATCGAGCAGTTATTACGAAAATATGATGATTGCTTAGCGAAAGAAAGCAGAAAGTCAATTTGAAGTAATTTTTTTTAACCTGTCGCAGGTTCAGAAGGGCTGATATACGGTATGTCTGCCACTACACCAGCTTCCAAACCAGGCTTGTGGTCCATACTATATTAACCCTTTGCAGGGTAAAAATTTGCCTTACAGTAACTTGTAATGGTGAGTCTGCAATGGTGGTATTTACTTGTACCCACGTGCCTCGCGCTAATCGAACGGTTATTACGAAAATATGATGATAGTTTAGCGGAAGAATGCAGAAAGTCAATTTGACGTCATTTTTCCAGCCTGTAGCAGGTTCAGACGCCAGACGGGCTGATATGCTGTATGTCTGCCACTACACCAGCTTCCAAACTAGCCTTTTGGATACCGGTACGTAGTAATTATAGTGCGAAAATAATAAATCACTACTGCTGGTGGAGAGCTACGATTAGTGGTGTGTCGTAAATCAAACAAGTTTTTACAATTGTGTCTCACTTACAACAGTTACACTGCCATTAAATTTCCTGCTAGGTTTATTTCAATTATTCCACGTCAGCAAAATTAACTATTATTCACGATTTCCATTCGCACTCATCTGGATTTTTCATTCGCACTGCAATTTTTTTCATTTGCACAAGTGCGAAGCGTCACACAGGTTGAAAAGCACTGCCCTAGTGTATTTGAATTATACGCCAGATACCTTTGCGATCTTTTACAGTATATTCCATCCATTCGACTAATATATCTATCTGAGGTAATACTGTCGTGACATTCTCTTTTTAGTTGTTAGATCAAGGACTAACACAGGAAACACGCGTCTACCACTGCAAGTAAAGTATTATCTACCCAGCCAGGTTACAACCCTTGCAAGTTTATCAGATGCCTTCTTATAACTATACTAAGCCGGACTAAGACCAGTCGTCCTTTTTGAAATAAATTTGCGTGTGATGGAAGGGTTTCTTGCATAGAATAATCAACTAATTAAATATTTACCTATTCTATGCAAGTGACCTTCCTGTCACCCATATTTTTTGTCAAAAACAACCGCGGCCTGCTGAGTCTGGTCTGTAACCTACTCTATCGGATGCTGCGAGTCAGATTATCCTGATCAAAATTGATCTATGAACGATAGCTGCGGAGATGCCACTGGGATATTTTGGCCCAGATGGAGACGCCAAATAAACCCAGAAAAAAACAGATCCTATATTACACCGAAATGACAGTCATTAGGCTATTACAGTCACGCAGTAATAGAAGTAAGATTTAGCCCGTGACATTGAAATTACAAGCGTCTATAGGCCTACTCTACATTTTGCTGCGTGAACATTGCAAATCCCACAAAAGTACCGTATCTTGTTTTACTCTCAACGCATTGCTATGAAACAATTGATGCGCCGCGACTGTTCGAAACAATGCCATTCATCCTCATCTTTGAGGATGATTTTCGGGTATTTCCATACAGCGATCGGACCAGTTGAAAGTTACTTTCGGTTGATTAAACCATGGGATATGGAGAAATGTTCAGTCGCAAACACTGTCCTAGTGTCCAATCATGAAATTCAGAGTATATTCAAATGTGCTGATAACCAACCCCTCCGACTATCATTACTGGTGTGTCCGACTGTCTCTGAGTATCCCTGTAGAAAGTGAATATACTCAGATACCCATGTGCACAGTTACATATTACTTATTGATAGACAACATATCTATTGGAGTGATTCAAGTCATTCATTCAAGTCTTAAATCGTTATAAATTGTAAGAAAACGGCTCCACTGAGTTGCCCTCTGAACAAGATTTTTTCGACCTGTAAGTTGGTATTCAATGAAGCTCCATCGCATTGCGGATCGCACCGAGGCCTATCATTTTACTAGTGAAAAAGTGTCTCACAATAACTCGTTACGCCATTACAACAATGAATAATAACGAAATCAATCAACAATTCTATAGATATCCTTACAATGCCGAACTGAACTGCGTGTATTTTATGACATTATGATCTAACTAATCTAACAATCTTCGAGTGTAAAATTGACCTGACGAGCATTATGTTAAAAAAAAAAGATTTTAAGGACAAAACCCCAGAAACCCAGGTGATGCTCGAAAAACCCAGATCTGGGTGGAAAAGCCCAGGAGTGACATGTCTGGATGGCTGTATTATGGCTATGTAACTGAAATACTAATCTGAAACGAGCAAGAATTTCTCTTCAATACGTATACAAACACCTTTGACAGCGAAAAGCACGTGAACACTGCATTCCGTAAGCTAAGCTGATAGCTGTGCAAAGCTGCGCTTTCGCTCGGCGCTAGGATCGTAGTAGGGAAATTCCCGTAATCATAGGTGAGACTATAGATAACTAAGGTAAACCGTAGATACGACACTCACGATCGTCACGCTCCAGTTATACTCTACGGTACTGTTGTTGTTTTGCCGGGAGCTTGTGTACGAAGAGCTGGATTACGGCATTTGGACAGGAATATCTATTCATGAGAATAGATGAGATAGGTTTAGCCAGGTTCTGCTCCCTTTGGTTATCAACCAAGGTTGTATGGTTGATAATTCACAATCTCTGCCCGGGAAACGTACAGGTAAATACAATTTTTAAGCCATAATAAATGACTATACCACACAAGTAGAAATTCAGAGATTGGAAGTAATTACGGGTTGGATTAGAAAAAGCATTCTGGTTGCCCTGATCTAAATCCCTTCTAATATTGGAGATATCTTGATATGCATGAAGTTATGCTGCAGTGATAAGAATTATTGTTACTTGACAGGCAGTTAACTGTGTAATAAATTTAGAAACCAACAGCCGTGGCAATCTACAGCTTCATTTTGCTGTGAATTCAGTGGATAATGATTGAGTGTTTTACAAAGAATAACTATTTCATATAAGGCTCAAGGTTGTTACCAGGGTTTTGCCTATTGAGTTCGCTGATATGTGGTCAATATATAGCTGTTGAGGTTTGTGCAGAATACAATGCAGCGATGCCGAGTGTAGTCTCACAATCACTGACTAATCGGTAAGATCTATGCAGAATCAAAGCAAGGGGCAGTAAACAATCCGTAAAATATTCAAGTCATTGTAAGAAATGTTTTATGGTATTTCACATGATATCGGACTTTCTGCGACATCACGTCCATTTGCGAAGTGGTAGCATGCAGTAAAATCATGGGTTTTCTAATCAATCCAGTCACTGTATGTAAACTATTTAACGATGGCACCAACACACTGTGCAATGCCGGGCTGCAATTGGTCACGTTCCAGCAAGACAAAGCGTGCATTATTCATAATCCGCCAACCCCAATTTGCAAAGACTGCTGAAGAGAGATCTCACCGGGAAAAGTTAACAAATTTCATCTTGTCTCTCAGAGACCACACTCGGGGAGATATTATAAAAGATATGTTACATAAAGAAACGTAAGTCGATACTTCCGCAAGCGTTGCGTGTAAATGTGGCCTAATGTGCCATGGTTATTGGCTGATCTAGTCGACGATATTAGAATTATAGTATTTAATGTTGCAGTGCTGCCATTTGCGACCATCACTTCGCTAAAGATGATGTAGTTTGGACTACTGGCGGTAAAAGACCCAAGCTCCGTCTTGGTGCTCTACCAACAAAAAATATTTCAAAACAATCATCCTCTAGCTGCCAACCCCACAGGAAGTCTCCTACACCTAGGAAAGAACTTCCTCCAAAAAAGGTTTACGCCTGTCTGACAACCGTGAAAACGGCTGCTAAATGCTTGAAAGAAATTTACAAAGGTAAAAAGTTTTGTTGTGCTGCTGTACCTACCTTTCTTGTAATAACGCCTATGAATTGCTAGATTGCTGGCTCATAACTGAGGAGGATGATCATTTGGTCATACAGAAAAGAACCGGATTGTTTGAAAGCATAGTACCTGAATTGAGGTTTGTTGTAGTAGTAGGCTGCTTAGTCTAAGATGTGGGTGAAATTACGAGTTTTTATATTTTGAAAAAAAGAGTTGTAATAGACGAGACTGTCACGATACAGTCAATCTCATGTTATGGCTGGCAAGTAGAACCAGAAAAAGTACAGCTCCCTCAGCTATCATTCTGCACTCTGACTTCATTTCTAGGTGAGTAGTAATGGTTCGAGTTCATCATGGTGATTGCAAAACTTGAAAGTTGTTTTGTTCAGATCAACTTAACAGGATTGCTTTATGCAAGGGGCTTGCAGACAGCATGACAGGCTGTGTGCATCACACAATAGTACGATGGAATGGGGACAGAGTAGTGGCCAAGGATGTATTTAGGTCATCTGGTTGTTATGTACTAGGCAAGTAGTATAATTTGGTTCAGATGATTTGTATGTATGTCGGCAGTAGGCCATCCATGAGGTAATTTCAATGCAAGAATAACTTTTCAGGGAACAGTTTTGACACAGATGGCATTTGCACCGCTTGTAGTAATTTTATGCAAAGGGGCAGTTTCAGTACTCATGAAGAACTTGAAATTGATGAGATTGAATGTGATCAGCAGGTGGTGTTATTGCTTCCAGATCAGCTTTGTTTGTAAATTATTAATTATTTCAGGAGTCAGTCAGTCGAAGCAAATGGCAGAACATTTTTGCTAATGCTCAGTCGAGCAACATGTCTTCGCACAGAAATGCTCGACGATACCCCACTGAAGTGATTCAATGGGCTGTTGAGCTGTTTTCCAGGTCCCCAGCTGCCTACAAATTTGTTCAAGAAAGTGGTTTCTTGGTATTGCCAACGTCAAGGACAATCCAACGTTTTCGGTAACACTTATTCATGCTACTTGATGATGTGTTCAAAAGTAGATTTATCCACAGGAATAAGATCAAGCCTACTCCCGGAATTAATATGATTGCCATCAATGAAATTGAGGCGGTCATGGACGAGCATAAGTCTCTCCCGGCTTATATCACGCTTGATGAAATGAAAAGTTGGCACCAATTTTTTTATGATGACATTAGGCACAGCAAGTAAAACTTCCTTTGTCTTTGACAGTTCGTGAAAATGTAGTTGTGAGAGATGGCAGGCTGATTGGGTTTGTTGACTCGCCTTTCAATAATAAAGCTGAGATAGCAACACACATTTTGGGTAAAAAATGCATGTTCCATAGCCTACCGTTGCAGCTTGTCTTCATGATTTTTTTTTACAGTTTTCTATGTCCGTTCCATTCGAAAGGAAATTTCTCTACCATTGGCATGGTATCCAACTCGCTCGCTTCCACCTGGTGACCTGGCAGTATACTTCTGGGAGCTGCTATATGAATGCGAAGTCAGAGGGTTAAATATCCATGCTGTTGTAGCTGACGGTCTGTCCATCAATCGCAGCTTTTTCAAGCTGATCTCTGGGCAGAAAAAAATACCCCTTGATACAGCATTTACAGCACCAAATATGTATGCACCAGATAGGCTAATATACTTGTGCTCAGATCCTCCACATCTTCTCAAGGTAAGTATACTTTGAAGTTGCTGAGAAACTTACAAGTTATGCGGGACTGTTAATTGCAGACTGCTAGGAATTCTCTGCTTTCGTCCAGAAGTGCGGGGTCCAGGTATATGAATATTGATGGCAAGGGCAATGACATATTATGGAGTCATGTTCTGGAACTCTATAACACCGAGTCAACCAGCCTCGTCCTGTATCAATCTGGGCTAACAAGGGCACACGTGAAATTGAATCCTCGGTCAAAGGTATGTGACCACTCGGCATTTCGTTCATTTATTTTCTGATTAATCTATGTGCGTAGATGAATGTGAGGCTGGCAATGGGTGTCCTGAGTGAGAGGGTAGCTATCTGTCTTAAGCAGATGGACCATCAAGGAACTGCGGATTTCGTTTTGATGATGTACCGGTATGACCATTGTACGAATAAATGGCATTTTCTACCCAGTCAAATTAATCTTTTTTATGGCAGGTGGTTTCACATTGTGACTTGCAAAGTGAACTGTCCATGCAATTTACAACATGGATGATAAAAGAATAAGTTTCCTTCGTGAGTTTGCAGACAAACTGGCAAATTGGAAAGTAACTAAATGGAATATACCTGCTATTCGTCATCCCAGTCCTATCTCTTCGTTCGATTACAGAAGGACTCCGAAGCTCGAAAAGAGCCCAAAAGGATGATGACGCTGCCAACAATGGAAGGCCTCATCTTCACCTCACGAAGTTTGGTTGGCGTCTGCGAACAGTTATTGCGACAGATGCCTCGTGTGGCTCTTGGGACATTCACGCAAGATGTTTTGGAAGCGTTCTTCGGGAATTTGGTTGGTAGTAAACTATGCAATGCTGTGTTTACGAAATATATTTTTTTTTAGAGACAACGGGGCAGACGCTGCCAAAATCCCGATATCGGCCAGGCTGCTTATGGAATCAATCACCTCTCGCAAAGCAAGGTCATAAAACGATCTGCATGCTTTAGCCCAAAAGCCTTGAAGCGAGCTAAGAAAAATTGAGTCAAATTTGGTGTACAGGGGTTTTCAAGCAACTTAACACTTCTATCTATTAGCCAATATTTTTCCGATTCCTTACCGAGACGAGTCAATTTTACTTTTTTTAGTTTTGACTTGAGTCTGATCGATTCATTTTCGATTCCTTACCGAGACGAGTCAATTTTACATTCTTAAGTTTTGACTTGAGTCTGATCGAGACGAGTCCGAGTCAATTTTACCTTTTTAGTTTTGACTTGAGTCTGATCGAGCCATTTTCGATTCCTTACCAAGACGAGTCAATTTCGATTCTTTACCGAGACAAGTCCGAGTCAATTTTACTTTTTTTAGTTTTGACTTGAGTCTGATCGAGTCATTTTCGAATCCTTTTCCGGAATAAGTCCAAGTCACAGTCTACACGCTTCAGTATCGGGTTCAACTTGCGTAGCTGTGAAACTCTTATGTATATCGAAGGCCTCACAGTTTCTAGGCCTAATACCCAATTTTGGTCCTGGTATAAGAGACTTGATGCTAACATATAGTATGACGGATGACTAGGTCTGTAGCCGTGCGATTTTGGTCATTCTCACATCTGTTCATTCCTCGTGTTGAAGAAAGCAATTATATTCGAATCAACTCTAATGTTTGTCTCTGTCTGATATGAGAAGCCTGAAGTGAATTTGAGCATTGAGACAAGAGTATTTATTTTTATGCAATCGAAACATTTGAATCACAGTGAACTCACAGCATCATCAGTGATACAGAAAAGAAATGCATATTTGACTCACTGAATTGACAGCATCATTGCCGATACAGGAGAGAAATGCATATGTGTATCAGTGGACCAACAGCATCTTCGAGGATACAGAAAATATGCAAAAAAGCATGCATAATATGTGGTAGTAGATAGCAATCACCGTTAACGATACAGATTTTGATTTCAACTAGAATGATCTTACATGCATCAAACAGCATACTTTCTCTACCTTAAAAAATCGAATAATAATAGCAAACCGCAAATTGGAAGCAATGTTAGGGCTAAATGGGGCAACAGTGATAGCATGACGACAAGAGGTAATCAAGTAAATGTCACACGGCAGTACACTATGAAGCAAAACCTAGAAATTTACAAAATTTTGTTTACAGCAGTAAGGAGACAGTCTGGCGCGTAGCGACGCAAATAACCTACTATGTTGCCTGTAGAAGCGAATTGTTTAAAAAAGATTGGGAGTCACAAACAGGGCAATAAACTAGACTGCATCAAATCATCCAGGTAAATGACGGTGAGGTGAAAAATCATTCATTATGCTAACCACTTGGCATGCACAAATTGACTTGTTGAGAAAAATGAACACCCGCTATTTTGATAGCTGACTTCGGAGGGAAATTGCTCCACTAGTAACTCCACTGTGCAGGCGTTCAAAGAGTTTCTTTGCAAAGCTGTGCGAAAAAACACGTACCATCAACGACGTTACGTATGTCACAAGTTGTCGTATATCTGACTCGGATGCATCCTCCATGCACATGTCATAAATCCTATGAATGAAAGACTCGTAGTGTTGCCCACTGAAAATTATGATTTTAGCATTTTCAAAATTGATCAACGACGGGTGTCGGTTAGCTTCTTTACAGAATGCTAGATACACGTGTTCCACAAAAAACATGTACTCCTCGGTAGGATACATCAACGATCCGGCCTTCCTTTCCATAAATAAAATGAATGAGCCACGTGGTTGGTCATTGCAAAGCAGCTTCACAATTTCCAAGCGGAAGCGTTCACGTCCAGGAGGCCCTCGTGCCTTGTTCAAAGTATATCCAGCAATATATTCAAGAGTTTCGCTTTCAAACTGCCGAATTTCACCCCCAATAGTTTTATCCTCTTTGACTGGACCCAACATTATCATATGTTTCATTGTGTCAAGCAAGAACTTTGATGCCTCTATCGGAGATAGCTGCTCATTGAAATACTCTCGTGCATGAACTGCTTCAGTAGGGAAGTGGCGTATCACCGTTGCCGATTCCGGCTTTGACACAAACTCACTCCAAAATCCATCAAATTTCTGCCTGCCATAGCCAGACAACGTGATTTTATCACTGATTTGTTGAATGAAGTCATGAGGTAAAATACTATTTATTATAATAGCCGCTTTAGCTGTAGGCTTCTCAACTTGACCAGATGCTTCTTTGTCGTTACTTTCTTCCATGTCGTTGTACAACAGGTCATGAATTACGTCGTCAGTCAACAGTGACTCCCAATCAAATACACCTCCCTCCATCCCTATCTCAAGTTATGTACGATTCTAAATTTATTACACAGTTAATCGCCTGTCAAGTAACAATAATTCTTATCACTGCAGCATAACTTCATGCATATCAAGATATCTCCAATATTAGAAGGGATTTAGATCAGGGCAACCAAAATGCTTTTTCTAATCTAACCCGTAATGAGTAACTACTTCCAATCTCTGAATTTCTACTTGTGTGGTATAGCCATTTATTATGGCTTTAAAATTGTATCTACTTGTACGTTTCGACTGAAATTCCGTTTCTTATTCTGATTGATATGATACCAACACATCATTAGTAGTATAATTACTTTCAATACGACACCTCGGAACTTCTATCGCGAGAAACAAGAAACCCGCTTCGGGCAGCCGTATTTAATGGCTTCGAAATGGTATTCGATTGGTCGTTTTCCTATCACAGATTGTTTAGCATGGATCCAACAACCTTAGTTAGTAACCATACGGAGCAGCTACTCGCTAAACATGCCCCATGGATAGATATTACCATCCTAATGCTGAAATCTGCCTCCTGCTGCATAAGCGCCAAGCAAAACAACAACAGTGCCGTAAAGTATATTTAGAGCGTGAAGTCACGTGATGCTCGCTAGTGTCGCATCTACGGTTTACCTTAGTTATCTATAGTGAGACTATAGTGAGACTATGGTTTTGCGTAAGCGACTGTAGGATTTCTGGCAATCCAAAAGCTATCTTCCCGAGCCCAGAAATTATTGAATCTGGTCTTGATCGAAAGCTACTGTTGCACCGATTCCGAAAATATAAATTTAAATAATGATCAGTCACTGATCCACCTAGAATCTGTCCTCCAAGTCTGAAATATCGGCATTGTTCAGAACAATCGGGTAACCGCAACACAATGACCGTAACAATGACCCGTTGCGACTCTCCGATTGTTCGAACAATGCCGATATTTCGACTTTGAGGACGGATTCTAGGTGGATCAGTGCCTGATCATTATTTTAATTTATATTTTCGGAATCGGTGCAACAGTGGCTTTCGATCAAGACTATATTTAATAATTTCTGTGCTCGGGAAGATAGCTTTTGGATTGCCAGAAATCCTACAGTCGCTTAGGCAAAACCACTCTCCACTCCAGCCTCGGCGGAGCGGAACGTAGCTGCAAAATCGGTCGTTGCCGTTCCATGTTTAATTTCTATAGTGAGACTATACTATAGGGGTCGGCAACCTTTTGCTAGTCGCGGGCCAAATTTCAGGTGCACAACATTTTGGCGGGCCGGACCGGAATTTTTCTTAATACTATAGTTAACAGTCACGTCGGTATATTACCCTACAATGCTGCAATCTCAATCATACAAATCACAAAAGAGCAAAACACATGTATTTACACTTCAACAGCGCAGGATAAATGTGACACTTGGCGCAGCTTGCTTTGTGATAGGATTTTCAACTTCTGGCAACAAGTCAGATGAAGCTAGAATCCGGCCATATTCAGAATGTGCGTTGAGATACGTGATCTTAGCTTGCTCTTCGTGAATTTCATTGTTGAAAACTATTGTTCTCATGCGCACGTGCTACCAAAAGTCGATGCTATTTCTTTTGCATAATTGTTGGTCAAGCTGGGATGAAGACCCATTTCAAGAACGTACTCTTTGTCAAAGTCAATCAGCGATATGCTCTTTGTATGAAATTTGTCATTCAATTCAACTGCATGGCATTTCAAATGGGCCCATTTGAAATTTTCTGGCAATGGTATTGGCGCCCACATTAACCGGAGTACTGGGTAGTCAGAATTTATTTTGTACAGAACGAATGTCGGAAAAGCGGATGGAAATTCATTAATTAAATTTGGTATATCAGAGTTACAAATGTATAGTGCTGGTACTAGCATAGCCTTTACAAACTAGCCTGGAAGCGGCAGACCGATTCAATGCTTTTGTTGTTCCGTGCAGCGACACCGCGTGTAAGACTGCGACTTTCAATTTCTGCAGCCATTTGATACTTGGAGATGTGTGTATTCTGCATATCTACCCGATCGATCTGACTGAGGAAGAACTCAAAGAAATGTTTAAAGACGTAAGTAATAGCTATAAAACATCAAGGACAAAAATAAACTACGTCCTTTCTTGTGGTAACTGATGATAGACAAATTATTTCAATAGAGCAGTGAAATCAAACGGAATCAGGGAGTAGGCCTACTCTCCCCGTTGCTGTTCTGTTGATCCAAGCTTGTTGAAAAGATGGATGACGTGTTGCTCATATTATGTTTCAGAATGAAGAGGACGTAGTTGTAACGTCAAATGAAGAGGGATGTTTTGAGATTCAAACTGGAGATATTGATATCGGATGTTAACTGCCGTCACTTTCATCTTCACAACAAATATCTGTACAGTACTGCTGGTGGTATAGATCCTCTATACTGGGATCATAACTATTATTGGTGTGACATTGGATATGACTCTGCAACTCAACGGAATACTCAACAATGTGAGTAATAATTATTTACCGCGTTTTTTTCGGACGATTTGTGCTTCTAAACTTGTCCCTGGAAACATCAGAACGATACTATAAAATGACTGAAAAATTGCAAACTAACAGCATATCATTGCAAAGAACAGTATATTTAAAAAATATCGATCATCCTGTAGCTATGTCCTACATAGTCATAACTTAACGTTGGAACTTGTTGGTGCTTCAATTGGTTGCTTCAACACAGCCAAGTTCAACATGTTGGTAGCAAACTGACATATTGTTGGATTATTTGTCCTTTCCCCACGTTCTCTTTGCATACCGAAGTATGCCTCCAAAGTGTCCTGATTTACTTTTCTTGTCATCACAAAGTCTGCTCCACTGCCCAGGGTATTTTTCACAATTTCGACCATTGATTTGGTGGCAATGCGCAAACCATTTCTGGTTGCATCACTCAAAATCATTTTTGATCGGTCAACCTCTCCTACCAATCTCAAATTTTGGGCATTAGTTTCCCAGCTGTCTAAGTATCCCAAAAATTCCATCGACAGCCAGTTTAACCGTGGGTCGGTTACAGATTTGAATGGTTCTCTCGACTCCTTGAACTTTTTGCCTTGATAACCAGTATTCATATAATCAAACCATTTATCAATTGTCATCAAGAATTTTCCCAAAGCCTCATATCCTCTGCTTTGAACTACAGAGCCTATGAAAATGAGAAGATGCTGGTTAGCAAATATCTGATTCGAGGTGCAAGCTTCATTAATTATAATGCTCACCCATAGTTGCAGACAGAGTTTGAGCGGCGATACGGACATTCATTTTTTGCCAGGCATTTGGTGATGCATGGGCCTCAGTCAGCTGGGGATAGATGCGAAGATCGCCTCTCGATATGTCTTCCTATTTTTCAAATATGGATATTGGATATATATGAAGTGTCAATAATAAAAAATGGCTAGTCAATTATACCCGTATAATCTCAGTGATTGGCTCTTTGTAAATAGGACCCATGTTCCACAGACTCTTTTTACCGTTAAAGAGATTATTTCTGCAGGTTTTCAACAGATGTGGTGGATCGGGTATAAAATATATGTACCTGTGTTAGAAATACGGTAAGATTAGTCAATAGAATGTTGCCTGAAGTAGAAGATCATGTGCCTTTTTGTGTCAATGGGGTTTTTCATGCGATATGGAACTTGATCATCATTATAATCTCCAAGCAAAGCCATCACAGTTCGGTTCGCTGAAAGTCCATCAACTAAACAAAACTCACGTAGTCATCTTTATTAAAGAAGTGTACCATATTTCAAGAATTAACTATGATAATATACTTCTGATACCAAAGAGCAAATGAGGTAAGCCAATTAAGCATTGGCACATGATGTAATAGGACTTACAAACAATTCCTTCAATGATACAACTTGTCTGAAGTTGAACTTCGACCAGAAGATCCAGTAACAGAAAAAAGAGATCCGACGAATCTATCCCAGCTGTCGGGTAACATGCAATGACTCCATCTAGGTCTTTATTGGTTATTCCTGGATTTTAGTTCACGAGGCACCAGTTTTAAACTATGTCCTTTTATTTACAGAATTCACTGACCTCGCATGTATGCAGCAAGGATGTGAGTGGCCATTTTATCGGAAGATTTTGACAATCCTGTGTATACTTCATTTTCGTAGTCAACCAGTCCAATGATAGCATTTGTTGAAGATTGATAAATAAGTTCCTCTGAAAGTTGACGGTAAGCAATGTGTAACAATGATGACATACCGTACTGTCAATAAGCCAAACCTTTTATTGTCATCTCATCCAAAGCAAGAACAACATATCTGTCACATTCTTTTGAAGCTTTTGCAACAGCATCTCTTGTGATCTCTGCGGCCTTGGTTTGAAAGCCATACCCACATATTCCAAAGTCTTTGTTTCTGGTGGTATTTAATGTCCCGGGTGATGGCAAAATCAATATTTTCCGAATTAACTTGTATGCTGCTGGTGATTTGGCGTACAACTTTAAGCAATACCTAGAATGAAGAATATTTATATCTTAGGTCCCAAACACAAAGACTGTTTTCAATTTACCTTACTACCGATGGCGGAAATCTTCTTTGAAATTTGGACTTTTCAGCCTGCAAAGCTAACTGCGTCTCCCACCATTCCTTCAGGAAATTGTCAGTGCTAGCAATTTCCTCCACAAAATTAGCCATTCCTTCACCTAATGTTACACCCTTAGCTTCCAGCAGTGACTCAAGATCAGAAATTCTGGATAAAATTTATAGGTGAATTCTCGATTTAGTTCAAGCCAATCTGTTACCACTTACCAATATATTATCCTATATTGTTTATATCGCCCCATAACTAACTCTCTTACAATATGTAAAACGCATTCAATGTTTCAACTGACCGTGTCTGACACAAAGACCATGATTGTTCTAGTCTTTCTCGACTGGCCCTTTCTGCTTGCTTTATAGGTACCTCCTGCAATTTGGACAGCCTGCGATATTTACTCCTTTGCTTTTCATCAAATTTAACATGTGACTTCATGCATTCTGCACATACAGATCCATCTTTGGAGATGACAACCTCGCATGTTTTGGTATAATGTCTGCAAAAGTAACATCCTCGAAATTGTTGGTATAATTGCGTCACAGTTTTAAAATAAGGACAATAATATTTATAATATAAGAATATATGATTAAGTATCTGCTTTGCTTGGAAACTTGCAAACTACCTCATTGCAATGTACTTGGTCGTATTTCTGAAGTTTTTTTTATATTCTTTGCCAACTTTTGTAAGTCTATTCAACTTTGTAATTTTAATTTTCTCAGATCCAATACACGAAAAACTTAACTGACCTCGATTTTTCGACCAACTTTCCTCCCTCTTTTGTTGCAGTGCAACGTACTCTCCAGAGGTTATCCTCCACGCTAAAATCTGCATACCCGTCACAGACATCCAACTTTTTCAAATCCCGAAGCAGCTTTTGAAGCGAAAATTCCAAAGTAAGAGTATGTGAGTATGCTGATGCATACACTCCTTGAATGGCTAAAGACAGTTCAAAGGAAGAAGATTGATGCCGAATCAAGAGACTCATGTATGGACACGCGTGAATGTCGGGGTCTTTGTAATATGTCAAGTGCAGCCTGTTTTCATCGATTTTGTGGGCTCTCCAGTTTACAATAGGATGCAAAACAAAGTCAGTGTAAACATCATCAATAGAACCATAATCTTTCTTATTCGGGTAAGAAATTGGAAGTGAATATTTGACAATTGTTCTTCTAGCAGAATTTGGAGTGCACTCGTGTGATTTTTTTGGGAGATTTTCCGTAGGCAGAGCTCCCCATTTGATCCGGGATCGTTTGCTGTTGGCCACTATGTCTCCTGAAGCAAAATGCTTCTCGCAAATGTACACTTCCTTCGTCTTCAGACGATTACGAAATTGAGAATCATCCCTGTATTTCAATAAACGCTGAAATGAAAGGATACTTGATGTTCATGGATTGCATTGTGGTTTTTGGGGTCAATGAATAGATGGATTGGTAACAACAGTAGGTACCGGACGAGCAGGTATTCACTAGAGGTGGCAATAGAGTAGGGTTACCATACGTAGGATTTGTCCTCCTTTTTCAGGTTTTTGAAAATGTCCTCTGAGGACGCCTAAATGTCCTCCTTTATGGTGATTCGTCCTTTACAGCTAAGATAATGAAAATTCGTGGTTCGATCAAAAGCGACGACCTTTTTTTGTCAACCCTTCAGCAAAAATAGCGAAATCGGCTGATTTCAGTTTTGACCAACTAACTTATCTGAATTGGTAAAAGTGTCCTCCTTTCCCCCTTCCAAAATATGGCAACCCTACAATAAAGTGATCAGAGTTTAGAACGAGTTGTTAACCTGATGAAAATTGGATGCCCATTCTTGATCTGCAGAATGGGAGCTACCATCTTTCTCATTTGGAACTTTATACAGGCGAATCCCACTTCTCTGAGAACTTGTACACCCCGGCAAACAGCAGTATTTACCGGATCCCTTTCCACATCAGGCCTTTTTCATGCCTCTCTGTAGGCAAAACTATCTAATTCTTTCTCAATTAAAGGATGAACTCGGTCATTACTTCACAATTCCAGCAACTTGACAGCAAATTTTGTCATTGTAATGCAAAAGTAACAAAGTTTAACACTCAATCATTGGGCTATTCATGCATACCAAAACTTTGCATTTTTTTTCTCGTTCCAATGTAGTAATTGACAAATAATTGCAAAGAATGAACGAAGTGACGAGCAGCCAGTAATCTATTGATATTTTTTTCCAATAAAAAACTCTAAAAACACCACAAGATTGTCATAATGAAAAGTTACGAGGGAGACTTGGAGTAATTGTTTTTTAATTTTCTAATATGACACCCAACTTGGCCTCAGAGAACATTTAAATGCATGCAAAGTGTACACTGAAAGAAAATAATAGAAAGCAATATAAAATGGAAACGGAAATATGCAAAGGAAATGAAGTAGCATGTGTCGGAAATATGAAGAACCAGTTTCGATAATGTTGAGACCATATTCAACTTCGGATACGATCTCGCAGTGCTTTGGAACCTCTAGATTTATATTTCTTTTGTTCATGATAATTTCTCGTCGCAGCCAGGCAGTATGTATGAGTTCTTGTTCTCACATATTTAGAAATGAGGAGTTTCACAAGGATCTGGTCACAATGTGGATAATGTAATGGAATATTGACATTCTCGAGAATGCTTTTCATGTCAATAAACCGTGAGTTTTTTTGCTTTTGAAAATAAATTTCGACTTCTTTCATTAGGTAAAAAAATCTTTCATTTGGGCATATCATTCCTCTGTTTTTAGGTTCGAATTCCATTGGTAGAGGGTTCTTAGACACTTGGTTTTTACACCAATCTCTCCATTCACCAGGAAACTTTTTGACAGCCCACTTCAATATAGCACCACATATATATTTAATTACTTTCAGGTCATCATCAGTTATCAATACACTCTTATACTTTGAAACTCCCCAGTCCGTAGCTTTTTTAATTGCTCCAGGAATAATCGTCTTCAGCAATTGCTTGACACGACTTTCAGGTATATCTAAGCAGCAAATGTAGGTCTTTTGCATGAGGGCAGAGTATGATAGCATCATTTCCTTTTTACTTTCGAATGATACAGTTTTCTTTATATCTTGCAATAGTTCTTTGTATAGGTCTGTTTCCTTTCTTATCGTTATTTCCAATCCTAAAGTACATATCCCGGTGTCCAATAGTTCCTCACAGTTAACATCCGATATCAATATCTCCACAGTTTGACTCTCCGAACATCCCTCCCTATCTGACGTTCCAACTATGTCCTCTTCATTCTGAAACATATGAGCAAAACGTCATTTAACTTCAAGAGGCCCTTTTCAACACAACAGCAAGGGCCAAGGGGGGGTACTCCCTGGTTCCGTTTGACTTTCACTCCTTTATTAAGAACATCAAATAATTAGTATATCATCAGTTACTATAGCTATTACTTACGTCATTAAATATTTCTTCGAGTTCTTCCTCAGTAAGATCCATCGGCTAAATATATATAGAAAATACGCACAGGTCTAAGTAGCAAATGGCCGCAGAAAATGAAAGTCGCAGTCTTACACGCGGTGTCGCTGCACGGAACAACAAAAGCACTGAATCGGTCTGCCGCTTCCAGGCTAGTTTGTAAATGCTATGGTACTAGGTTTACTCTCCTCCAGTATAGGAAAGTGAGCTTATTTAGTTGTTTCCCCCTGAAGTTGCAAATTCAATTTGTTTAGATGTGACGTTAAATGTTCTACGAAAGCAAGATTAGATACCCATTTTCGGCGATGTTTGTATTTTCAAGGAAAGTTGCTATTTCATTTCTCAGTTCATACACTCTTGCAAGCATCTCGACGTAACAAAGCATGTACCCGTTTTGCCTGCCAGTGACACTTGCAACCGACGGGTTTGCCCAAGACACAGAAAACTTCTGAAGAACGCATATTGCTTGGAATGCCGAACAGCTTCTTGTAGTTTAAGTGCTATATGTTTCGTTGTTCTTGTGTTTGAAATATACGTGACAAAGCAATGCTTATTGGGGTAGGCCTATCTTTACTATTGCTTTTGGGTCTGCATTCATTACAGTGGAACATATTGACTCAAAGGCTTTTCGCGTGCGCCTTGTCAGGAGTTAGCGACACAAGAAGAGCTTACTGAAATATAGACATACGAAAACCAAATTGGCAAAATATGACGTAACAATGCAATAACAAAAAGGATCGCTAACAGCTGTATCGGTACTCCGGTAGTCATAACAAAGTGACAAGAGAAAATCAAATCATACAAAACACAGACAATTAGCGGTATTTTATTTAATATTTTAGGATTGCATAGATAGGCCTACTCTTTGTGCTTGTTATTGTGCCGTTAACTCTTTGATGGGGGCACACGGGGGATCTTTGAGGTGATGGATTCTGCTGTGGTGAATGTGGTTCTGAGAGCAATATTCAAGTTCAGTACCGCCGGTAACATTTGAGGTATCTCTGCGTTTCTCTGAGAGCTATTAAGGTGATTAACATTTAAAAAGTGGTATTCTGCGACTCACGCAGCAGCCTGATTCTAAAATCGGAATATGACGAACCCGGACCAGCTCGGGGCTCGTTCACTTTCGGACCAAAAACCCTTTTTCTCCGTAACGCTGTACTAAGTTTGGTCCGAAAGTGAACGAGCCCCGTAGGTGCGTGAATTACATGTTCCGGAATCATCATCCGTAAGTGGAAGAAAACATTATAAATTTTGACATTTTTCGAAGCAGTGCTGCACTGCAGATTGGAACTCATTACGAAACGGCGGGCCGTATTCTTGTGGTAACTAATCATTTCGTCGCGGGCCGGACGATTTCGCTTGGCGGGCCGGATCCGGCCCGCGGGCCGTAGGTTGCCGACCCTTGATGTAAACAGTCAACAGACGTCAGCTGATCCCACTCTCGCCGCTCGGCCGCATCCTTGCTCTTGAGTTTCTCTCTCGTTTCGCCAGACAGCATTGTTGCGTCACACTGCCAATCTACTCAACAATGAATAATTTGGGGTTGATTGTGGGGGTTCCAGGGCCATGAGTGGAATAAAATTTATATTTTCGTAATCAGTGCAGAGTTAGCTTTCGATTGATACCTGATTCATCAAATTTATTGCTCGGCAAGCCGGTCAAAGATAACCGTCAAATTGCCTGTAGCCAAATGGAAATTTGACGGTGATTTTTCACCGACTTGCCGAGCATTAAATTTGATGAATCGGGTATCAATCGAAACCTGACGCTGTACTGCTTGCGAAAATATAAATTTTATTCCACTCATGGCCCAATGGCAACATCCTTCAGCTGATAAAGATATGTAGGCTACGTCTAAGTAGTCTACATTGGATATCAGTGGCGGCTCGTCCTATAGGGCAACTGGGGCATTGCCCCACCTTAAATTCTGTTCAATAACAATTCTTTACCATTTATAGACGCACACAAATCTATATATACCGAAATCACAGCGAAAATCGTATTCTTCTTGTCCTTTCGCTTGTAAATGCCCATATATAGCGAAGTCTCTGCGAAAATCGAATTCTCTTCTGTGTTTTCGCTTTGCGAATGCCTATAGCCGGGGCATGCCCCGGTAGCGCTCATAACAAGCTTTCACTGTCTATTCTCTCAAAGCCGCGCACAATAAAGAAACGGTGATTTACTCTCGCCTATTCATAAAATTACCGAGCAACCGGGGCACAATAGCTCTGTGCCCCTAAGGTGTGATGTAACAATCGTATCTAAAGCTGAACTCGGTTACCGTCATATGCGTTTAGTCGACCTTTGCTGGTATAGGTCGATTTTGATGGTGTTTCACCCCATGAAAACTCTTGAAACTTGGTATGTCATGTCGTGATGGTGGTATTTAACACTGCCCCAAGTTTCAGGGTTTCTACTTAAAGTTTAGGGTAGTAATTCCGCTTCCGAAGTTGAGTGTGTGCTGATCCGTCATGCATCGCAAACAGATTTTACTCAAAAGCCGGTATTGGTATCCATTGATTTTGACGATGTTCAATACTGAGATCGGTTATGACATTTGGCACGGTAAGTCTTAATGTTAGTATAGAACGCTGTACCAAGTTTTAAGTTTGTCACTGAACTATGTTAGTGGTAATTTCGTTTCCTAAGTCGAGTGAGAGCTGACTCGTCATTTATCGCTAACAGATTATACGCAAAGCCAGTATTGGTCTCTATTGATTTTAACGATGCTCCTTACCTAGATCCGTCAAGCTTTTGCACGGTATGTCTTGATTTTAGTATCGAACGCTGTGCCAAGTCACATGGTTGACACTCAATGATTAGGGCAGTAATTTCGTTATCAAGGTCGAGTATGGTAGAGATGTGCTCCGATCTGGCACTTTAGCCTACAACGCATTGCGGATTTCACGCAAAAGCCGGTGCATCTGCGGTAACGTTAACTGAGATGATAATATCATTCTCAGTTTGCATTCAAATATTTACTTTGATATTATAATCTCCAATGTCAATTTCACCGTGAAATTGTGGCGTTCAAGCCATTTGCTTACAACCCCCTGTCAAGCGCGATAGCTATTTCGTTTTCGATGGCGGCTTACAGCTGATCACTTGATCAGCCTATTCCTCAGTAAATTTTACGCAAAATTCGGTGATGGTCTGTTCGCATTAATTTTGACAGTGTACCATACCGAAAAGGGCCATGAGGCCACTTCTCGATGATGTCACGTAACAGTGTATTATAAGTTTAAGGCTTTCATTCACGTACTTATTCGATAATCTATTTTCCAAAGACGATTTTGCAGCAGACCTTAGAGTGTAATAAAGCCGTATATGTCGTGTTACAGTCTCCAGTTTCAAGGCCAAAATCTCCCATGCTGTACCGAGACCGAATTTCCGAGGCTGCTATTCTTAGTTCTTCAGAATGATGTTTTGGATTCAATATGACAGGCCCAATCTATGATATAACAATTGCGTATCTGTCCGAACTCGCTGACCTTTCCAACTAGGCTTACGCTATCTCTCGAGTAGTCATCTCCAGGTCTAGTGCGAACATGAACCGTGTTGAATCTTAGTTCCGTACGCCGTTTACGTAGTTACGACACTTCAAGTCACAGCCCACCGGCGGACCTCTCGTGGCACATACGTTAAAATCACTGTTGCCGGCAAATTCATGTTAACGTACCATCATTAAGTTACTTGTTTACGTTGGAAAACGCCATTGTGACGTCATCTTAATAAAAAGTCGCTTGCAGCCCTTGCCCCACCACCCGATATTGTCACGAGCCGCCACTGTTGGATATGTCAGATTATTATGATATCGATTGCCTTAGCCCGCTTGTTGCGTAGGGCTCCAGAGACACGTCGCGCTGTTCATGGCGGGTGTCGATACTTTCTATAGTCGCTTTTATGGTTAAGTGTGAGCAAGGAGCATTGAGCATGAGCATACATTACAAGCTTTTATTTGATCCGTATGGGTAGGACTTGGTCCGCGAATGCAGCAGGTAAAATGTTGATTGTTGAATAAAGTTTTACAGCAGGACTGTCGAATTAAACTGGTATCGCTGTCCGGATTCAATCCGTTACTAGAAAGCTTGCGGGCCATACCTGCCAAATGATTCCAAAATTTTACCACCAAATTCATGCCTTTGTTTTTCACTGGAATATATCTGATATCACTGTAAACGTTGACGTTGGAATTTGGTTTACCGTAAACCGGGGTAACTTTGGACAATTTTCAACAATTCCGCTTTGTATCTTGGAAATTCTAGGGTGTAGGGGAGGCAAGTTTTGTGTTTTTCATGGGTCATGGAGCAAAGATTAGAATTACCTAATCCAAAATCTTCATGGTCATAAATAAGTACCTTATTTTCGTAAATTATCCGTGTCCAAAGTTACCCCTGCATGTGGGGTAACTTTGGACAATGTAGTATTTTGTATGCCTTTACACTCCATTATTTATGAAACCTCGTAAATGAGGTTTATTTGGTAAAAGTTGATGAGAGCAGTGGCTAAAACTGAAACAAAATAGTTTACGTCTGCCCTATTGCATGATTTTTACCTAATCCCCCACCCCCCAAAAAAATAAAAAATTAGGTAGTTTATGAAGGGTAATGCCCCCTTATTCATCCCTTATCTCAATCTTACCTCATGCCTTCACCAATTGGGACTTATAAATAACATATGGTGATGAGGGGTATCCCACTGGCAGTGTCAGCAATCGACAGCAAACATTAAGCATGTTACCGTGATTTATTGCTGATTTCAATTATGTTACTGTTCTTCAAAAGATACACTTTCCCTTTCTTATGTCCTCTGATGGATATATTTGTCATAATTTACGATATCCCATATTCAGCAGGCACATCTTTAGGAATATGTGATAAGTTTTTGAAGTAGCTTACACCCGATTACTATCTCTCAGCTCATTGCCTACCCATTTTTCATATTTTGGCAAACTCTTAATTTGTTAACCTTCTCATTCCATTTTAAAAAGCCATCAGGCCGGTTATAAGGAATATAGTTGAAGATACACTTTGACACAGATGAAGTAGCCACTTTCCAGAGCTCTAAATATCACATTTTCCACTGTCCAAAGTTACCCCGTTCTGATAAAATTTGACGGGGCAACTTTGGACATTAAATTTTCTTGTATTGATCTAAGGGTGAGCCCATTGAGATTTTTGCCATGGATTAAGACTACTCAGTGGTATCTGCTGCCAAGTTTTGAATCTATGAATCACATGCTATCTATGTTTGGTTATAAGAAGTTTAATGGCCATCAATTTTAATGAAATTGACCCCCGCCATTAATTTATCAATGTCGGGTCAAGTTTAACTGGTAGTGAAATGAATCCATCTTTTATTGAGACTACTTGTGGTACGCTTGCCTCATGAAAAAGAATTGGACATCCAGCTGCAACCCTTTTCCATCAATAACCATTTGAATCTTTTACTGCTTAGTGTCCAAAGTTACCCTTAAGTCCAAAGTTACCCCGGTTTACCGTAGCATTTTTCAATCACCAAATAGTTTTTTTGAATGCCGGGGACCTTTTGCGTCAAAAGTAATACAGTGGTATCACAGATATTTGAATTATATTCATTCTGTAGCCTGTATATATATTCCTAATGTAACTTACGTAAAACGGATTTGCAGTATTTTTTTCGCATCTGTGAATAACTGAATGTCCATTGTCCATTCGGCCCAACAGAGTTTGCACTTTTTCGCCTTCTCGGAATTTGGCAAGGTCGCCGACGTGGTGCTTATGGGGACTAGAGTGAAAACTCAACACTGTAGTTGTATTACTACAATATGATATATTTACATTATCTAAATTTGCTGTCTTGAGTTAATCTTATTACTTGAAAGTATATTTTTCTTACTAGAAATATCTCTAACAGCTGAAGGATTGCGCGAAAATTGGTAGGGACCAAATACATTCTGTGGACCCACTTCTACCATTACAAGTCAAGGAAAGGCTGGTGTGTGCTCGCTTGTACCGAAACGCATAGAAAAAGTATCAACAGCGCAGCGTTTCTCTGTGGCGCGGTTGCACATTGCTATTGCCGCGACGTCAGCTGATCTCACTTTTCGCCGCTCGGCCGCATCCTTGCTCTTGAGCTGGTCTCTCGTTTCGCCAGACATCGTTGTCACACTGCCAATCTACTCGACAATGAATAATTTGGGGCAGATTGTGGGGGTTCCAGGGCCATGAGTGGAATAAATTTTATATTTTCGCAAGCAGTACAGCGTCAGCTTTCGATTGATACCCGATTCATCAAATTTAATGCTCGGGAAGTCGGTCAAAAATCACCGTCAAATTGCCTGTAGCCAAATGGAAACTGTGACGTGATATAATTTCATTGAACCGTGCGAATTGCTTGCGTCGACACCATATAGGACACTACGGTGAGACATTTGCGTCGAACGGCAAATGAAAATGCACAAATTCTGCTGGAATTGTTCTATTAATGTTATCAGATGACGAATCAGTACCGTCCTGTTTATACCTTATAATCCTTATCCATATTTCATATTATTATAGGGTTACCATACGCCCTGTTTCACTAGGATTTGCCTCTTAAAGTGGCCTCGGTGGACGAAATGTCCTCTTTTTGACAAATTGACTTCATTTTTGAAAATTTTGGTTCAATGTACGTGATTGTTTTTGTGCCGAACATAAGTTGGTAAAATAATGAGCTATACGCAGAGGTCTCAAACACGCGGCCCGCGGGCCGCATGCCGCAATTATTACTGACACGATATTGTTACATATTAATTTAGCTGCTTAGCTATATCTTATCGCACCGTCTCTGTTTCGTTCAATGATATATATACAATTATTGTAAACTGCCACGGCGTGCCACGCCCCTGAACGCTATAAGGCCCTTTTCATACCGGATTTATGAAACTCTTTCGGGAACAAGTTCCGAAACAGGCGATGTTCACATAGAGAAAAAATTACCGAAACAGTTCCGGGAAAAGAGCGCGTTCATACCTATTTAGAGTTACCGCGAACTTATGTTCAATCTGTATCAGTATAGAGCCCGAGCATGTTCCTATGGCTTGTATATTATCAACTGAAGCTGAGAGCAGGAACTGAAAGCCAGCAAAGAGGATAGAGTCCTGGAATGAAAAGAACCACCGATCACATCTGCGTACGACAAAGTCAGTTTATCTCCGTGAGAGAAACATTTGTTATACTCTGCGAAGAGCTTCGAGACCATAACGAAAAGCAGCCAGCAAATTATTCGAACTCAATTTCTCTTGCTTGCTGAGTAGCTGTCGCTCTTTGGAGGCTAGCCAATGAAGCCAATCGTTTTATAGATCCAGGCAGTGGCGGCTCGTGACAATATCGGGTGGTGGGGCAAGGGCTGCGAGCGACTTTTATCAACATGACGTCACAATGGCGTTTTCCAACGTAAAAAAGTAACTTTATGATGGTCACATGAATTTCCCGACAACAGTGATTTTAACGTAGGTACCGCGAGAGGTTTGCCGGTGAGCCGTGACTTGAAGTGTGGTAACAAATGTTTTATTCATTTATTTTTAATCAAAGGATTATTTTACAAAATGTACGTGAACTAAGAATCGTCCCTATGCCACGAATCAAGTATCAGGTCATCCTTAGTAGCATGCGTTTTGATTTCATGGTAGAGTTATAGATTACGCAAATCGATAGACCCTAAAATCCGACCGTCACCCCAAATTCGAAATCCGGATCCAGTCCGGCCAGGTAAAAAACATTGAAATCCTGCTCCGGCTCCTGAACCGGACTGTGGCCATCTCTGGTTACGACCAGGTGATAATAGGCAACCAAAGCGGAAGCACCCGGCGTACGATTGGATCAATAGACTGGACAACTTCTAGACCTCTCATTTTCGCTCTAAAGGCAACTGCGTAAACTACGTACGGAATAAAGATTCAATACGATTCATGTTCGCACTTGACTTGACCTGACTAATTCCAATGACTAGAACTCGAGAGATTGCGTAAGCCTAACTGGAAAGGTCAACGAGTTCGGACACATACGCAATTGCTATCTCATAGATTGGGCCTGTCATATTGAATCCAGAACATCAATTTGAATGGTCTTTGAAGAACTAAGGACAGCAGCCTCGGAACTTCGGTCTCGGAACAACGTAGGACATTTTGGCCTTGAAACTGGAGACTGTGACACAACACATACGGCTTACTATCTATAAGTCTGCTGCGAAATCGCCGTTGGAAAATATATTAATATATAAATACATGAATAAAAGCCGTAACTTAGTATACTGTTACAAGAAATCATCGAGAAGTAGCATACGCAATCTCATAACCCATTCCGGTATGGTACACTGTCAAAATCAATGCAAACAGACGAACACCGAACTTTGAGTAAAATAGATCGAGGAATAGGCTGATCGAATGATCAGCTGTTAGCCGACATCGAAAATGAAATAGCTATCGCTATTGACAGGGGATTGTAAGCAAATGGTTTGAAGGCCACAATTTCACACTGAAATGGACATTGGCGAACATGAAATTATATGAATATTTGAATGCAAACCGAGAATCTTGGTTAGCTGTTTCATGCGATCATCGAGATATACCATTGGAAATATCATCACCGATCTCGTTATGGAACGCAGACTATAGATTAGCACAGACCGACACCGGCTTTTGCGTGAGATCCGCAATGACGTAGGTAGGCTAAGTATCAGATCAGCGCGCATCTCTACCATACTCGACCTCGAAAACGAAATAACTGCCTCAATCATTGAGTGTCAACTTTAAGACTTGGCACCGCGTTCGATACTAAAATCAAGACATACCGTGTGAAAGCTCATGACAGATCTAGGTATGGAACATCGTTAAAGTCAATAGAGACCAATAACGGCTTTTGCGTAAATTTGTTGGCGATAAATGAAGAGTCAGCTCTTACTCGACTTTGGAAACGAAATTACCACCCACATAGTTCAGTGACAAACTTAAAACTTGTTACAGCGGTCGATAATAACACTTACCGTGCCAAATGTCATGACCGATCTCGGTATAGAACATCGTCAAAATCAATGGAGACCAATACCGGCTTTTGAGTAAAATCTGTTTGCTGTACTATGTACATGATAGATCAGCACACACTGAACTTCCGAAACGGAATTACTACGATTATCTTTAAGTAGTAAGCCTGAAACTTGGAGCAGTGTTAAATACTACCTTCACGACATATCATACCAAGTTTCAAGAATTATCATGGTGCGAAACACCGTCAAAATCGACCTATACCAGCAAAGGTCGACTCAACGCATATTACGGTAACCGAGTTCAGATATAGATACGATTGTTACATCACACCTTAAGCTCGAGTAGGCATATTTGCCCCGGTTGCTCGGCCATTTTACGAATAGGAGAGAGTAAATCACCGTTTCTTTATTGTGCGCGGCTTTGAGAGAATAGATAGTGAAAGCTTGTTATGAGCGCTACCGGGGCAAGCCCCGGCTAGGCATTCACAAAGCGAAAACACAGAAGAGAATTCGATTTTCGCAGAGACTTCGCTATGTATGGGCGTTTGCAAGCGAAAGCACATGAAGAACGCGGGTTTCGCTGTGATCTCGGTATATATTGATTGCTGTGCGTCTATAAATGGTTGAATTGTTATTGAACAGAATTTTAGGTGGGGCAATGCCCCAGTTGCCCTATAGGACGAGCCGCCACTGGATCCAGGTAAACATCAGATGTATTTTAAGAAGGCAACTGTCACAAGTTGATTTTATTGAAAATAATTGCTGGTGCCTAGTAGGGCTAGCCACAATGATTCGAGTACTCGAATCTAAATCGAGTATCAACTTTGATGATTCGAGTCGAGTAGTAAAATAATATTTTTCGAGTACTGAAATTATACTGAAAGTTGATTTATTTTCTAACGAGAATTATACCGTAGTTTTGATACTATTTTCCACTGAGTAAGCCTTGAAACCTTGATTGGCCATGTCGCAACATACGAGATATAGTACAAAGCTACGAACGTTGGCACGTTGCTGGAAATAACACATTTCCGAAGTCATGACCATTCCATAACACTGTAAAGCAGTGCAATGAAAACGGTATGGTCGAAAAAACACCAAAGTATTTTTAATGTGACGGACAATAGGCGTTATGTTCTTTATGGTGGCATAAAACGTAGCCTACACATTTGAATTTTGACATAGTACATTGTGTTGTGATGTCATCATGATGATACTCGACTCGAAGCGTAATAAGTGATTCAGAATCGAATCACTCAGGTACTCGATTTTGCCCAGCCCTATAGTGCATAGTAATATTTCTACATTTGTCATGGCGGAATGTCAGCCAGTTTTTGCATAGCATACCACTACAAAAAGGTCGGACAAATTTGGCATTGAATCATTATGTCAGAAAAAGAAGTCTGAAAGACCAATTGTTCTTGCCAATTAGGCTACTTTCTGTCTCAAAAGTAAGACCCAAATTGATGGAAAATTAGCTTAAACTGGAAACTGAGCAGTCAACACAATGACGTGGACTCGAGTCATAAAACCATGACTCGAACTCGACGCTCTGCTCGATGAGTTGGACTCGGATTTGACTCGGTGGTAAATTGAAAATAACTCGGCCTGAATCTAGTCAAAACTATTGAAATTGCTGAAAATGAGACCAAATTTATATGTTTTTGTAGTGTAGTCAGACATGTACTTCAACTTACTCATTTAGGTACTTTTAGTTACTAAAACTAAGTAGTTCTAGTTGTGGATTTGAAAAAGGGAATAGTTTTTGGTTCTAGTTGCGGATGTTTGAAAGTGAGTAGTTCTAATTTCAGATTTTGAAAAGTTGATAGTTCTTGTTCTGGACCGGCCAACCCGTGGCCCGCGAGTTAATTTCCGAAATTAGTAGTATTATCAAAAATGGATTGCACAGATTGTGAACTTGCATGGCCAATCAAAAATTTGATTAGTCTGGCCGCAACACTTGAGATGTGATGACTGAAATATCAGTTCCGACGCATTGGTAGATCTATGAGCCAGTCACATTTTGGTAGATCTTCGTACATTACAATAAAGCAGAATACTTCATGATAGATTTATCAAAAGTTTTCTACACGCTTAGCGCAACATCTTGTCACCCGATTTCTTGCTTTTAATATTGCTGCCCCTTTGTGAAAATGAAAGAACGCCTAATGTATCAGATTGACTCTAACTATATATATATTTGCGACCTCCCGTTAGCGCTCGCAGAAAGACAGTCGACTATGAAACCTAGGCACAAATTGATTGCCGCATGTTGGACGAAGCTTTCGATATCGATGTGTCCAGGTGCAGAATAGTCCAGTCCTTGCAAACTGAGCCCAGCGATATACAGCAGGCTTGCAATATAGTCAAGTGACAATATTAATAATTTATCAACTTCAAAGAATTTTCGCGCTTCGTGCGGTTAGTGGCCCGCAGAATAGTTCGTCAATCGAATGTGGCGATTTGGCTGAAAAGGTTGGCCACCCCTGTTCTAGTTGCTAGTTTAAAAAATTGCGCATTTTGAAATTCCAGTACTTGCACAAGTCTGAGTGTTGTGGCTGGTTAAAAAAATTACCACAGCAACATTTGTACCAAACATGCATTTGCTGCATTCAAGTTGTTCAGGATGACTTCATGATTGGGAGCCAGAGGGTTCCGTACTAGCCTACATAACTGATGACGCAGCCTATCCCTTTCAGCCCCGGCTCGCGAAAACAAACAGAGCATAAGCTAAAGCTAATTTCAAATATGTAATATAAATTTCCTTTCTGCTGCCCTTAAAATTCACAATTGCTTTTTCAGAAACTTAGCAAAGCACACATGAAGGTTGAAAGATTTTGGTCGACTGAAGGCGCGGTGTTCGACTTTGCTCAGAAACTGCAATCCGCTAAGGCCAGAATGATACAGAGTATGGTATACGCAATGAAGACAAGACCTGGTGGTGATCCAAGTATCGCTGGCCCAGACGTCGGAAATGCTCTGTGTGACTTTCTCAATAAACAATGCTCTTGCTTAACCAGATGTGTTTGTGCTGTTTCATTTTATTCGTGAGAGAAACTATAACTTAATGCACACTTGCACAGTTCCACCTTTTTCATCAGTATCCTCCATCTAGACCTGCGAAAAGATCAAATTAAGTTATACTTGCCTAACATTGCATAACAAAGGAATGACTTGGTTGTAACAAGATAATGAAGGCAAAGGTGAAAACCTAATTATGGCTTGGATGATGTGTGATGGTTTACCAGCCCGTTGGTACAATTTCAATTTTGGTTAGTGATTCAGAGCTAAGGACATCATTCTCTGTTGCGCTGCCACTATCAAAGCAGATGTTACTAAATCCCCTATTCAGTTGGCGTATATGACGGTGACTAACCTACGCACAGCATATCCGTGGTTAGAAACTTGCCTTTGATGTAACAAATTTGGTAACGGTTAAGATCACCTACCAAATTAGTGTTGAAGTACTAAAGTTTTCAGGCAACTCACCCAATGCTGCATCATTTGGAGATGGTGTTCTACCTTTTTAGCCGTGCTCTGTTTACAAAACTACAGAAAAAAGAAGTTGACTAGTAGTCAGTGACTACGTATTGTGGGCATACATAATATAAATCCAAGAATAATGCATTCCCAACACCATTACACAAGAAGATCAAATGCCGCAGGTAGCTGGCCTCGAAATAGGAAGCAGCCTGAATGAACAGCGCGTTACCGTAACTAAATGTTTGATTGACGGCGTTCCGGGAACCCAGCTGCGCCATTCGTGTTCATACCCAGTTGGTCCCGTAAAAATCTCCGAAAATAAGCGCGTTCATACCGCCCCGAAAAACCAGTGTTATGTTCACATAGAGGGGTTCCGGTAAACATTTTCGAGAAATGTTATTCCCGGAACCCCGGTATGAAAAGGGCCCAAGATAGATTCCCGGCGAAATCAGTCCGTCGCGGGATATGCTTGAGTAGAGGTACGGAATTGCGTATGTCGACTGTGGGGAGTGCTGCAATCGACCATTCTGGCGTACTAATTTACTGATTTTCCCCAATTGGTTTAGTTTTTGTTGGATTCTTGAGCATAGTGAGGCAGTGCTGCGTACTAGGGTCTAATATAACTTTTAACAATGCACATTTATCAAAGTACCAACTAGCTGTGAGCAATGTTCCCTCTAAGCTGCGCACGTGCGCAAATGCGCAGTGCTGACCAAGCCCCGAACTACTGCCATCTCCGGCTAAGCAAATTTGCGTTGTCACCATGTTACAGTTGCATTGTGGGGGATAGGCTGGACGACTTAGTACAGGCGCTTATGGAAAAACGTCCAGTTTTAAAATATATTTGATTCGTATTGGGTTTGTAGTATTTTATACGAATGGAGCTTTGAATGAATAATCATCATAACATTCAGGATTTGTTTCAGCCCAATATCTCGTGTTTATATCTGTGTTATCTGTGTATTTCGACATGTCGAAGACATCTCGTTTTGGTGGTAGCGTTTGTTGCGCCTATGGGTGCAGTAAAAGGCAGAAAAAGATATCCACGGAGTCATATATGAGAAGTAATAGCGATGGTAGTAGCGATGAAGAGTCTTTGGTAAAGCGTCGGCATCCAAGAACATTTCACCGGTGAGTGAATGGCAGAATATGCAGGGCAACAAGACTATCTTTGAAGAATCAGTTTCTATATTTAATATTTCCTGACCATCACAGTTAATCAATGTCCAGATAAGCCACAGCATTAATGAATAGGCCATGTTAAAGTGTCATTATACCAGAACATTTTGTCACAAGTATATGGATGTTGGTATGATCAGAGCAGACTCTATCAGCAGTCTCAGCACCATGTCAGTTCATCAGTATACCTGTAATAGCATGACCAGCCAGGTCACTGTTTGTATTCTGTATGGGCAGTTCAGCCAATAACTAGCTTAGTACTCAATCCTTGCCTAAAATTGTCGTGAAGGTAGGACTAGAAGGAAAGGTATAATTGAGGGCCACACGGTTTTGTCCAGCATAGTTGAGTAATAATTCTATATTTCTGGTGCCAGATGCTCACACTAAAGTTCAAATTGCTAATTCCGTGGTCGAGTTCATTATAGCTTTGTGCGTGCGAGACGTTCGATTTGTCTCGTAAGATGTTCTTTTTAGGTTTACCTTTGGCTTTAGATTTAAAAGGTTACCTAATAGTTTATCCTTCTGGGGTAGAAAGTAACAGATATATCTAAATCAAACAAGATAATTTCTCATATGTTCCTGCTACTTTTATCATCGTTCATAACAAAGAATGGTCAATTTGGTGTGCTTCGTATGATAGAATTACTTGTGAACTGATACAATGTTCTCTACAACGCAGCTTTCCTACCAATGATTCCCTGAAAGAAAGATGGATAGAATGTATTAGAAGAAAAGACTGGGAGCCAGCAAGATCGTCGGTCATCTGCTCTGATCATTTTTCAAAAAGTGATATTTACCGTGTTGGCGGGAGAATTCGTTTAAGGACGAATGCGGTGCCGACAAGATTTCTGAATTTTCCAAAATATATGAGGCCAAAGGTACGGTAGACACTAGACAGTGACTATATATTTATGAAGTTTGAGTTCCAATTACTATACCTTTATTTTAGCCCTAGTTAACATAAAATTCACAAATTTCAGGCTTCAAACAACCGACGAGTGAGACCTTCTGCAGTTCCAGATAAGAAACGGCATTATGAAGCACAAACCGCTGAACCTGAAGTAGTTCTTCACGACCACAGCTACTGTGCGCCCACGTCTCCTCGAAAAGTCGTTCAACAGCAACGCCGTAGGGTCGCAGAAATTAAAAAGAGGTTGGTTGCAGCCAGAATGAGAACATACCGTCTGCAAAAAAAAGTGAAATCTCTGGATGAGGTCATTGCATCTCTTAAGAAGAACAATTTGATAAGCGATTCGTGTGTGGAGGTAATGTCACAAAAATTCAGTGGTCTACCAAGTTGTGTCTCCAGAGTCGTAATGTCATGATAATATAAATTATGTGGAAAGCTCAAATCTTTATGTTTGAAAAAATTCCAAGAGTTGGTTCTATCTATAGAACATATTTAGGTGTTTTTTCGATCATGCGTATTTTATAGGCTTCCATTAAAATATATTCTCTACTAGCACAGATTGGGCATTAATGTTATTTCATTAAGCTGGTTCTGTTACGGCGATTGACACCTTTGCCATATGTTCAATAATGAGGCTCAAGGTGATTCAATTGTTGAATTACCTTCACCCTTCCGTTGAAAAAGAAAATGACAATTCGTTACCGCTTTCCGATGTTGTCGTTGAGAAGGTGGATAACAATTTTGTTACATCCCAGCAAACACTCGATGTCCAGTTGACTTCCGGTGGAATAGCTGGCAGGACATCCGGTTACTTCCGGCCGTTACCTCCCTGGAGTGGGTTTGTCGACAACTAGAGATGTCCTGTCCACTCGCTGAGTACGTCCGCAATGACGTGCTGTGGACATGGAGAGACTCGTCATGGACGCGTCTGACCTAGCCTGGACGTCACGTGGTTCCCTATGGACGCGCCTGACGTACTGTGGACATGACGCCACTTCCTATGGACACGCTTGACGTACTGTGGATATGACGTCACTCCCTATGGACACGCCTGACGTACTGTGGACATGACGCCACTCCCTATGGAAGTGTCATTCGCCCCCTTTATCATCTCCACTCCATATCTGGTTCAACGCCTCACGACTAACAACATGGGATACAACATCATATCAGCTCACACACAGCGTATATTGGGTGAGTGGGGAATGAAACTGGCAAAATACAAATACGATATTGGTTATTATCAACGAAACTACATCTAATTTACGAAACACAAAATGTGAAATAATGCGAGAACTACTACCACTTAACACAGTCAAGGCTAAAGTAAAAAATCATATTGCGACAAGCAATCACAGAAAATGTGTCACAGGAGTTTAGCAAACAGCAACTGCTAATACCACTCAAACTAATGACAAATAGTCAAAGTAAAAAAGCATTAATTACATAAAAAAGGTGTCACAGGAATATAAGACACTGCAACTGTTGGGACAACTTGAAGCTAATGGAACAGTCCATGTGCAAAAGATTGATGAAATGAAAGAATGGTATCGCAGGAATAAAGTAACCGCAACAATTTAAAACGAGCATTACAAAAAGCGTTCAGTAAAAATTCACTCTCCAAGAATTAAATCTATGCACCGTTTGCGGATGTCGAGTGCCTGATTGCCTATTCTTTTTCTTCGTCAATCACAAGTGGCTGCACCAAAACGTTTTTTCTCTGCGCTTGTGGCTGAAATATATACAGCAATGTCAGTGAATTCCGTATGTTGCCTATTTCTGCTCGAAGTAGTTATACAACGCCTTGGAAAGTGCTACATATGCTTCACTACATATTTACGTTACTTTCCGGTACATGTCCGCTTGAGAACTAACTCCTGTTCGACGAAGACCACTTCTTGAGTACTTATCAACTTATATTTCTACTTCCACTTGAAATAATCTTGACATACCTTGAAAATTGCTACTTCGACTTCAGTTGAAATTTATGATGTTACTTCTACTTCAGCTTAAGTATCAAAAATGACTACTTTTACTTCGGCTACCCATGTTCGGACCATTACATGGTAAAAGAATGAAACATTACAACCAAATCTACCATTTTCAAACAACTCGAGTACCTTTCAACTTCAATTTCAACTTGGAGTAGTTTTAACATACTTCGTAAATCATTACATACTCCAGTATAAATTCCTGTTACTTCTACTTCCACTAGAGTCCCAACGTTGAATACTTCAATTTGTTAAATGCCACTTACGGTTATATGCAAAAATCAAGCGACACCTCGACCAAATTTACGACATCACCCTAACGGCTTCCTTGAGGTAGGTTTAACATGTCTTGTAAACCACCACATATATTTCACTAGAAATTATGTACTACTTGAGCAGCACTGACTACTTTTACCTCGACTACCCATGTTGGCAAGAAGCCAAATTCCATTACATCAGGGCTGTCAAACATACAGACCGCCCAGCAATTCTGCATAGATTGAACAATGCTTGTTTGATGCAATGCAACGTTTGAAATTTCCGTAATAAATACTTCCATTAAATAATCCCTCAACACTGCATATATCGAGTGCGGAAAAAATGCATATTGCGTTCCGAGTTCTATGAAAAAATTACCAAAAACAGAAGCACAAACGCCAAAACGGAACTGATACATGCAAGTTACGTGGTGAAGACAATAGTTTCACAAAAATATAATTACAATATCTGTGGTCGCACTAGTGCAGGGCTGGCCTACCTTTTCAGCCAAAGGGCCACATTCGAACGCCGAAATATTGCGCGGGCCACTAGCCGCGCGAAAAGTTTTCGAAGTTCATAGCTCAATAATATTGTCACTTGACTATATTGCGGACCTGCAGTATATCGCTGGGCTCAGTTTGCCAGGACTGGACTATTCAGCGCCTGGACATATCAATTTCGAAAGCTTCGACCAACATGCATCAATCATTTTGTGCCTAGGTTTCATAGTCGACGGTCTTTCTGCGAGCGCAAACGCTAGGTCGCATATGTTGAACGACACTTTGTCTCGTAATCGAGAATATAGTTAGACTCAATCTGATACATTAGGCGTTAATTCATTTTCAAAAAGGGGTAACAATATTAAAAGCAAGAAATCGAATGACTACATGTTGCGCGAAGCGTGTAGAAAATATTTACTTTTCATAAATTTATCGCAAATTATTCTGCTTTGTAGTGTACGAAGATCTACCAAAGTGTGACTGGCTCATGGAAATGCCAATGCGTCGTAACTGATATTTTAGTCATCACATCTCAAGTGTTGCGGCGAGACTAATCAAATATTTGGTTGGCCTTGCAAGTTCACAATCTGTGCAATTCATTTTTTTTTATAACATTACCAAGTTCGGAAATTACCTCGCGGGCCACTCAAAACCTTCCCGGGCCATGGGTTGGCCAACCCTGCACCAGTGCATCACAAAAGACTCAAATGATACCTGGCCTTGAGGGAAACCTGAATCACTATTTAAGACGATGAAGAAAATTTCAACGTCCGCGTTTACAGTAACATACTTTGTCTACCTCAACGCATACCCAGGTTTGCCGCAGTGTTCGAGTAAATTATAGGTAGCATAGAAAAATACCGACTTACATCATTGTTAGAAGAGCTACTGTTTTATTGATTTTAACTGTATTTTGCCGCCAAATCACCATATTATTGACAATTCCATTGTTTGCGAATATAGGTGCAGCTAGAATAGAACCTATATGATCCGAAATCGCGAAATTTTTTCAAAGTTAATGAATGAATTCTGGCAATAATAATGTTGCATATATTGTGGGTCACCTCTGTATACCGCTGGGCTCAATTGACCAGATCTGTGTACCGCAGGGCATAATTGACCAAGACACGAATAATCGAAGATTTCAGTGAACATGTGTCTATCATTTTGCGCAAAGGTTTCATCAACGACTATTTTTCAGCGAGTGCAGGCGCGAAGTCGCATGTAGGACAAGTTCTCACATAATTGCGAATATAGTTGAGCTCAATTCCGTAGATTGGGCGCATATTTAATTTTCATGAGAGGGAAACAATACTATAAAAGCTACAAATCGAGTGACAATAAATCGTGCGAAGAGCTAAGAAAAATATCAAGTCAAATAAATCTGCGACAAAATATTCTACTTTATGTTCATATACGAAAATGTGGATGGCCCCTGGCTACGCCAATGCGTCGGAACTAATATTTTCGTCATCAACATCTCAAAGTTTGCGGTCAGGATAATCAAATTTTCGTTGGTCTTGCAAGCTCACAATAAATTACCTGCCTAATTTATTTCTTGATATTGCAATTTATTTCGATAATTAACTCGCGGGCCACTGAAAACCTTCTCGCGAGCCACGGGTTGGCTACTCCTGACCGAGATCAAATCTACTCTATGAAACAAATTACAAGATTTCTTTCTAACTCAATTTTCTGCTTGTACTGGAAGCAGCTTTTACATGCCTTATAGATCTCTACATACACTCGATTAGAAATTTGATGCTTTGCTTGGGTTCCAATGCTGATCATCTTCAACATAAAGATACGCGCTAGTCAACATGGATATACGTTGACTGCCTATATTCAGAAATAGTCACGATTTCGTGGCAAGATGATGGTAAAACCTTGACCAAATTTACTTACAGAAAATGATATTATACGGGCACCACTTGTTCTGTGCTCTTTTTTGTCAAGTTGAAGCCCATGATGTATTTAAGTACTTCATTATGTTGACGGTACACTACACAATTTATAATGCATTCTTCGTGCAGTCTGCTTGACGTGGTCATCACCAACGGCGGACATTGCTGATATCTAGGTAAAAAATCAGAATGGTTGTATTCAAGTCATCTGACAGTACGAAAAACAAAAACAAACCGATGCGGGTGCAATCATGCTGCCTATAGTACATTTACACACTAATCAGTTATCAGGTTACTGTTGGCGAGAATATTGGCTACTGTGAATCACCCAGAATATGATTACGTCATCAATGGTAATTCGATAATTCATTTTGATAGCCGAGAGTCGCTGGGCGATAAAGGCCAAACCGCGGCTCTGAGTTGAGGGTTTGATTGCGGCACATGCATTTCCTCAACTTGAAGAGGGAGTCAACATAATCTTAAATAATGCCTTCTATCACGTTTAGACAATATGCTTGTATATTAACATCAGTTGTCACGCGAGCATTTATATCTGATCACGCCGATTAATGGATTATGCTGACATCACAAAGCGATATCATAGTCCAGATGCAGAATAAGGCGCTTGCGCTTTACAATGAACGCAAGCAACCGTGGCATTTGCGCAACAGCGAATATACGGTGTAACTTTAGTCCGGTGTATACCAGGTCTGTTTCAGCACATATTGTCGTTCAAAAGTAATTAAGTATCGAATCGGAGCGAAAAATATTTCCGCCACGCGAATGAAAGTTTTCAATCACGCGAGAAATGTGTCTGTCACGCACAACATGTTGTCGAAAACAACCACCGATTCCAGTCTGGGGTGCGGCTATATATACAGGGTGAATTTGGCCACGGCAAGAGCGTATCATGTACTACAAAGGGGCATAGTCATTAATAATGAACTATACATAATAATCAATCATGGTATCCTATCAAAGTATAACTTGCACTTGTTCATAATCAATTACTCATTTAGGTTGTATATGGCCATGGGACATACTTTTCAGCAAATGTACTCATTTTATCAGGTTTTTGAAGGAAAAGTCAGCAGAATACTTTCAGCAAGAGTTGTTAATTGGGAATAATCCACAATGGCGGCAATCAGTCTCAGGCGCAACCTAACTGGTACAATCCATATAGAGTTAGCCAGTGATCAAGCAATATATAAATGCCTTATTACATAAATTACTATGGTATGACCGCGCAAATACATGAGATATTTTTATCACTATCTTGAGGAACATTCAGTCTACCGACCAGCAAAACATTGCTATTGGAATGAATCAGCAAATAGGTGTTTATGGCGTTTCAATCATACTGCAGCGTGTTCACACTTCACAGTATGGCGTATCTGCATTCCAAGAAATAACGAGGCGTAACAAACAATGAGTGTTCTACCATATATCGATATTGAACACAAACTATCAACGAAAAAGGAGAAGCTAAATTACGCTCACAAGAAGTGTATACGGTGGTTAAGTCTATTTACGCATCATTCTATATCATTATTAATTAGAACTCTTACCATTTCAAACTGTTTCACTGTTGGAGCGGTTCGGGTAGAGTTTCTGAATCAACAACACTAACAACAGAGAGCAAGTCTTCAGCTTTCGCTTCGTACAGCTTCTCAATCTAATCAATGACTAATGACTGTTTTGTCTGCGTCCATTATCTCTAAGAAACTCGTCGCATCAGTCACACAGACATCAACTCAGATTCAAATGCCAGAAGCACGCGCCGTCGCGCTGCACTGAGCAGGTATCACGTGACGGAGAAGGAAGAAGGCTGTCTGGGCCGCGATTGTTGAGATACCAGACTTGACGTGTTGTGTGCTACGAATGGTCAATTGGTCATGGCGTATCATGCTTACTGAATCACGTTGTGATGCCGCCACATGCATCACAATTTCACCTTGATGCTCACATTTGTACTTGTATTTCACCATATTGGGATAGTATACATATTCAGAACACGTATTTCGCCATGATGTGCACTGTGCAGTTGTGCAGGTGCAGGTGCACGCCTGGGTCCTGCTATATGCCTCTTTAGGCCTATAGTTCAGCTTATTAACAATTTCATTAAATCAATACAAAGCAGGATTGCGATATATTTAAAAAAAAACAGTACACCAATAAATGGCTATAAATTATAGCCTATATGTCTTACGATTTCGTCCGCGAGATGTGCATGTGCATCCCACGTGGGGATGAATAATGATAATATGCCATTTTGAACACAGAGAGAGAGAGAGTCTTTATTTTAAACAAGCCAGCTGGACTCCATGAAAACGATATCCAAGTAGGGGCATCCTGATGAACTCCCATGTACGTGGCATCCAGGTGACTGACTACCATGACATCCTCTGGAATATTCATTGGTGACGGGAATAGGAAGATTCTAAAAATTTCTTCCACTGGAATTCACCTGGAGTTACATAACTGGATGTCCAATTTGTGACAAACTGAGCAAGTCCTCAGTAACTAACCTTGGGAGGTGGGACGAGTTGGAACAATTGTGGACATACCAGTAAATCCATGGGATATCGAGTGTTTGCTGGGATCTGTCATCCTTTTATCATTAGGCTGCATTCAGTGTCCAATACCTTTAGCGGTTAACTGTCAATATATAATTTATATGATATGTGCTCTGGTACACAGATGTAACTATCGCTTTATTCCATACTTGCTCGTGGCTGTTTTCTTTTCCATTCAAAGGTTCTGGAATCGACTATCGTTAAGCTGTAAAGCCAACCCTGCGTCGCCAGAGAGAATATTTACATACCCAACTCTTACTTCGAACCCACGGAAGACACCGGCTAACCCACTGAATGAGGTGAGGCCACTTTCTTCGTATGCCGTAGACTTTTCATTATTGTAATTCTGTACTCACAGTTTTTGGTATCTTTACAGATAATAAGAAAACAAAGAAGGGAGCAAGTCTAGCCAACACATACTTCAAACCCGTAGAAGACACCGGCTAACACACTTTCTTTACTATTTTATACGCATTTTGATATAAAAACGTTGTCGTGACATCAAGGTATGTCGATCAATGTGTCTTCAAGTGAACAATTTCTCATATGTTAGTTCATTTATCTTGAACAGTGCCCCAAAACGACGTCGTCGTCGTAGGACCCGTAGTGGGGTGGCCTTCAATGTGACTGTGCCTGTGCCGCGTAAGAAGAGAAGAAATTCCATTAAATTGGAACTAAGATCAGAATCGCTTCGTTTATTATACCTCGTTCGCAGATATTAAGCCCTAACTTATCCCACATTTGACTTTCAGATCACCGTTAATTACGCCGAAGGCGACGTAAAGTCGATAACAATTAATTTATTTCTGTTTTTATTTTTTATGTTGTTATTTTAATAGAAAAATTCGTTTCTCATAACCGAAGCTGGTGTTTCTGAAAACGAGAGTTCAGCATTTTGGTACGAGACAGTACAGCGCGGTATTTCGTGTGACGAGGCAGTACAGCGCGTTATTGGTTGTGACCACAGAAATGGTTGATCTAAAGCAAGGTTCGAGTGCTTCATCTAGTAGGGTAGGCAAGTATCGTGGGCAAAAAAACTGAGTTGGAATGTTCACATCTCCAGTTAGTTTTGAATCTAAACTAATTTCTGGTTTCATGAAAGTGCAAAACGAGCCAAAGCTTCATGTACACACGTATATGGGTAGCTATAGGTGTAATTATGATAAAATACATGTACGCCATTTAGATTGTATCTTGTGCCGTTTTGATTCGATAAAATTAATATTTATTATGAACTCCCAAAGTGCACAGATTGCTGTTACAACCAACATAGCCCCAATTTCACTGTGAATTGGGCAATTCTAGCTACATCTGAATAAGGACCCATGCATTTCTTGTTTCTCTCATTCAATGAACTCATTCAGTCACTTCTACAGAAATCACTACCCCATCGCCACACATAGCAGACATATCTTTACTTTCTCTTTTTTGGATTTATTTAAATACTCTGAACCAATAAATACGTAGAATAACCACAATGGCATTCAGTTGATTTCAGCAGTGCCTTTTGATATGTCCCATGATGCTGAATTTTCTCCATCAGCAATATTCACAGCTGGCAGTTATAGCATTCACATCAGCTCCATTGAAGTATGAAGATTTTGAATCCAGGATAGGTAATTCCGAGGCACGCTCCGATAATAACTTCAAGCTGACAATCGTAGATGCTTTTACTTCCTATAGATACATATATCTGAAAGATAACTGAACTGGCATTATACATCTTTTGACAGCTTGGTTATTTCTGTACACGTAAAATATGCTGGATACAACGAGTAAAGCAATCTACATCAGGAATATAACCACAAAAAAATACATACGATGACACATAGACAACCTTATTTTACCACGAACAGTCGAAACCACTTATATCTTCGACATGTCGAAATACACAGATAACACAGATATAAACACGAGATATTGGGCTGAAACAAATCCTGAATGTTACGATGATTATTCATTCAAAGCTCCATTCGTATAAAATACTACAAACCCAATACGAATCAAATATATTTTAGAACTGGACGTTTTTCCATAAGCTCCTGCACTAAATCGTCCAGTATATCCCCCACAATGCAACTGTTTCTAGTGACAACGTAAATATCGCGAGTAGCGCACTCCAGTGTTTATATAGCTCAGTGGTGCTGACGCGCTCTCTGCGCACAGAAAATCTATGTTGCGCACAAAAAATCCGAAGTGATGACTTTTTTTAGTCGTTACGCACTGTTGTCCAGTGTCCACGGGTCTGCGCAGTAAATTGTCGAGTGTGCGCAGACTCCCCGAAAATTAGAGGGAACATTGGCTGTGAGGCATTTTAGCATCGGTTGCAACCATGCATGTACGACACAGCCAAAAAAATTGATAGATACTGTGGGTGAGCGTCAATATAGATGTGCAGAACCTAGAAGGATTGTTAAAAGAGGATTTTAAAATATTCTGGCAGCATTTATGTCACCTGATTTTTTAAAAGAAAAGGGTTTATTACGATAATTGTGTGAGCAACTAAGTTGTTTTATATAGTATATATTGTAATATTGTAGGGCCGAATTCACCAAGGGCCGAGTTCACTGGCAACCATAGTATCAGTATAGCGATTGTACCTTCATAATATAAAATCGGAACTAACCGGAAACTATCATTGCACTGATTGGTAAACTGCTAACAGATATAACTTTTTACCGGGTCAGGCCGTTGAATCCACATCAATGATGAGAATCGGCATTGTTCCAAACAATATTCCATCGGCAAAACAATGCACTAGAATGACATTGAGGATAATCACTCCATAGTTGGTATTGTGCACATCGACCAGGCGTGATATGTCGTACTCCTCTCAATAGTTGAATCTTTCACACTGGGGTGTCCGAAAGCGTCTACCAATGCCCATTTATTAAAAATATACCTGGTAAACGTTGTGGGACTTCTTTGATATGAACTACCCGTTGTGAAGTGTTCCCCATGAATTGCCTGTAAACCTTGAATAGTAACAAGGAGTACTCGTTAAGATTGATAGCTGGAAGGATTGTACAAAATAGATGATTTATGCATTTGCGAGCAACATTCTATGGCGTCTTATTCATTGAAAGGTTAGGAAATGATTTTTTAACCTTCTTCATTGTATAGTGTGTACGTCTATGGTATTTTATGTATAACCTTCATAACTTTTCGCCATTTGCATCACACTTTATGAATGCTGAGCATGAGCAATGAGCATCAACTTGCATTGTATGTGCTGCTGCCTCAAATACCCAGGTTATATTTCCAGCAACGTAACTCCACAATCCTCCAATGCGAAATCTCTCCCTTGAATATGCACATTGCTCATATATATTGCATATCGGTAGTACGGAAAATACTTGACGGATTGAATAAATAACTTGATTTCAATTGTAGTTGACTGGCAAAACTGTGACATAACAAATTCCCATTCTGTAAATGTCTAATACATAATTTTTTTACAGGACCGTTAACATTTTTTATAAATTATAGTCCATTCTAACTTTCAAGAAAAGATTGTTCATGTATTGAAACAGCCGCAAAGCAACCCACAGCCGCGAGGAAATTGAAAATAATTCAGGGATCTTAATAAAAGTGCAAATCATTATCTTATGGGATTCTGGCACGCCGGGCCGTCCATGAGAAGCAACCATGTCATGTTCCACTTTGCTTCAGACATTGAGATATTTCCAAAGATTGTAGTCAAAATGAATAATACTTTGACGAATGGTGCCGGATTGGATTGATACTCATTGGATCGATGATGCAGAGAAAAATAGTCTTGCTGAAAGACTATGCATATTATTTGAGTACGAGAGCAATGCAATCTGTGGATAATTTCGTGTGCCTTGTGAATATGACAACCAAGTTCAGCTACAACTGCCATTTAAAGCCATATTGCATTCCAGATAATATTGCTTCACTTGTACTAGCTGGAAAAAGATATGCCGCTACTGCAAAACTGGAGATATTCTTATGCCGCAGAAACAGCAACGAAATTCGTGAGCAGGAAAGCTTATCAAAGAGACAAGAAAACAACAACAATGATAAATTTGATACGGACATTTTTGCCAATCCATTGAGCAGACTACCTCATTATCACCAAGAGATTTGAGTCTTGATCCGTTATTGGAATCATTTTTATCCTGATCAGGAAATAATGGCCGCACCTGCGATATGAAGAGGCTTGAAACATACTAGTGTTCAAATGCCATGGTACTTGATGCTTCAATGCCCTCCGATGTTCAACGTCATGTGAGATCGCTGCTCTACCATCCAACTGCTGTCCTGTTATTGTCATTATGAGAGGATAAGAAAGCTCGAAAAAATAACATTTGAGAATATATATTTTTGTTACGTGACAAGAAACATTGACGTTATCAACTACTAGGCACAGTTATTCGATTGTTCATAATAGCACAGCACATGCAGTTTCATAAATTACAACAAAAATAGATGCAGACAGTACATTTATCGAATGGCTTAAACATAGGTATATCTGATATTGTAATTTGCATAAACATGAAAATCCCTTTTTGCTACATATTGACTTGACTTAAATGCTTTCCGTTGACTAGGATTTTGGTTCTTGTTATTCTGAATTTAGATGACAACAAGTCTGACATGATAACAGAAGTTGTTTACGCAGATTTCAAGTGCTATAGTAAATGAAATATCCATACCCTGTATAAAAGTCTCAATGATACTATGGTGTTGGTATCCTCATTAACATTTAGACACGACTAGTATCAGAGCATTTAGGAGTCCATGAAGAGGTGAGGTATTTAAGCTGTTCAAATTCCTGCTTCTGTAACACCCATGCGATGAGACATTGTTATGATGCTCGGATTCGTTCCATGATCACCTCGACCGTTGAGGGAATAGATGGTGATGTGTAAGTTCGGAAATTTGTTTAGTGAAGGGGATTGTTGGATAGTCTCTATTCCGTCCCATTCTTCGAAGTCACCATCTTGCAAGTCAACTATGATTGTAAGAGTTGACAAACTGGACTGGACATGGACAACATTACAATTTAATGACTATACAAAGTATATGCTGTGAACAATAATTTATAGATCATTGGCTGTGCACAAGTCTATCAAACCTGACTTGGACAGTGGCAGGAACTTTCTACCTATTGTGGGTCGCTCTTGCGCACACATACACTTATAAGATATACCATCATATCATTGCAAATTGTACTCATGAAGTAATTTGAAAAAGTAGGTTAAGACCAGGTTTTGCAGACGTTTCTTAGTCAATTGGATATTGAAATCTACTTGTTGTAGCAGAAAATGAACGGTCTGAAAAGTATTAGAGTAGTATGAAGAAATGAGTTGGACTTTACTTTGTATACATCTGTTAGTCAATTGTATACTGTATCTACAAGCTGCTGACGATTACTCCTGATAAGTATCAAACAAAAATATTTTTATTTTTATTCAATTGTATATATGAGCATTCGGATCACAAGATGAATCTCCGTAACAAAGGAATAATGACTATTATTACTTCAAAAACGTGATGCTTTTTGCGATATCCTCAAGTAGGTTTTGCCTACTTTCACAACTTCAGAAGGCCTGACTTCAGAGTCAGTTTTAGAACCTGCCTGAATTGACTTGAAAAATTCAGAAATGACTTCGTGACTTGATTAAAAATTTGCAATGACTTGAAGATAGTGACCTGATCCCAACTCTAGCTCGTACTGTGAAGTATCCACCTGTATTTGATATTGCGAGACCACCTCCGATCGTTCATCAGATAGGCACACTGGTACATCAGTTTCGTCTGAATATTAAGCCATGCTACTGGTATTGGCCAAAACCTGTGCAGTATGCACACATTTCACGTGCAAAAGAGGTCTCGATAAAAAAACTTTTCACTACGTTAACGCCAGTTACTGAAGAAAGATTGCTGGCGAACCGTTCGTTTACATCGATTTCATACAGCTGGTGAAGCATGACTCGCGACACGCTCAAACGCAGAGCTCACTGGAGTTTCCAATCATTGTATATATATCATTGGTTTCGTTTGATTACTCATTTTTGATGTGTTCTGGTTTCTTGAAATATGCTCGAGTTTAGATTGTTCTTGTTTTGAATCTGTATTCGATTGACTCTGGTTCAAGAGAATCCCGCTACGTAGTACGTTTTTTAAAGAGTGTTTCACTCACCGCGAATGGTTTGAACAGAAACATGAACAAGGAATGGTAAAATAAACGGTGAACATTGAGTTTGTAACTCTGCGTGGAACAATGAATGTGCTTTCTCAGATATAATGGAAAACTGATGTGTCATATTTGTCGAAAAACAGTTTTCGTAAGTCGTAACGAAGCAATGAAGCTTAAAATTATACCACGACAGTTTCGTCTGGAGTTATACCTATCGCCTGATCTTAAAAAAACGTAGCCAGCTAGGTGTCAAGCCCAGCAATCCATATTTCGAAGCATTGTAAAATTGCCGACGACGTTGCAGACACTTCGTTCAAAATTGCTGGGAATATCGCAAAACCCAAGAAATCTGCTAGATAAGGTGTGATTTCAATAAAACTGAGCGATTATTCGCTGTTTCCGGAATTTGGCAGCAATGACAACATCACCTAACATATTTCGAAGAAACTGTTGTCTGATTCAACCATAGTGTCCTATATGGTGTCGACACAAGCAAATCTCACGGCTCAGTGAAATTGTATCACGTCACAATTTCCATTTGGCTACAGGCAATTTGACGGTCATTTTTGACCGGCTTACCGAGCATGAAATTTGGTAAAACGGGTATCAATCGAAAGCTGACTCTGCACTGATTACGAAAATATAAATTTTATTCCGCTCGTGGCCCTGGAACTCCCACAATCAGCCTCGATTTTTCATTGTTATGGAGATTGGCATTGGGACGCAACAATGCTGTCTGGCGAAACGAGAGTGTAGCTCAAGAGAAAAAGGTCCAAAAAGCATTGTTGCGTCCAAATGCCAACCTCCATAACGACCAAATGAGTAACAGCGATGTCAGTCGATCTTTTATCGCATGTTCTGAAACACATTGCCGCGTAGACTACTTTTGCCTAGCATTGGACGAATTCACCAACTCCACAGACATTGCATAGCTAATTATCTGGGTGCATTTTATCAGAGTGGACATATTTGCAGATGAAATGCTGGCTGGACAAACGTGGGAGGCTGACCAGCATAAAAACATCAACTTGACAAAGCTAACTTATGTGACTAATGGTGCATGGCCCCCGCTATGGAATGAAAAGAGAAGGGTTGATCGGTTTGCTCAGAAGAAATGACCCCGAACGCCAGACTTCTTCTTCTATCACTGAGAAATCAATGTGATAATGGCCTCTTACGAAAAAGTGACCGTAATTTCATACATGCTCGATTGCTCGCTCACGCTTTGAAGCAGAGAGTTCGGTTCTCTGGTGGAAGGGTGGAAGGCCCGCATACCACTGGTAAATAGGCTATAGTAGCCAACAAATACATGGTAATAATGTTCTGCCGCCCGCAGCGTTTTTTGCCTTAAAATGCGGCCCGTTATACAAGGGAAGTTGAGAACCCCTACCCTAAATTCATTTTTATTGAAGTTTCAGGTCATTTGTCGTTATTCAATGTCCTAATGCACACTAAATGTAAAGCAAAAGAATATAGTATAGAAAAACAAACCGACAAAAATTCGAACTTGAGATTCCACTCAGAAAGCTATAAGCCTGTATCAGACGAGGCGATGTCGGCGATGTCGGCCGATAATTTCTCTACCATCATGTGAGAGATCGTTGCACTTGATTAGTTTCAGAAAGCGTTGACCCGTTGCATTTGAACCTTCTCGGGATGATTGACATATGCGAATCGGTTTTTTTTTGTCGTTGTACAATGTAAAATGTACACTGTACAGTACACTACCATATTCTGATGCCTGTTGAATGTGTTCATGCTGCAATGTCTTGTCGAATGAAACCTTCTCGGAACCATGGTAGTATTGGCATTTGTAAGGGTAGGTCAAAAAAATTGAAAGTAGCACGAGTATTGACTGCCGTGATAGCTGGCGAAGAATGTGCGCGTATTGGTGCTACTCGAAGGTGGTGGGTACATCCGATTTTGCAACGCCGGCCTATACTGGGTAAGTGAAGTAGCTCAATAGTTTTTTTTCTCGTTGTAAAATACTATGATTATTTTTAGGGGAGTTTCACAGACTGGTACAGGAATTGAGACTGGAAAGGCAGTCATCCTTCCAGGTATATTTTAGGATGACACCGACTCGTTTTGAGGAGATACTCCGTCTGGTTGCACCTCACATCAGGAAACAGACTACTGTTATGAGAAGACCTATTCCACCAGCCGAAAGGTTGGCCATCACACTACGGTATGAACAAATACTGCCTTTTTGGTACTTTTCAAAACTGTTTTTGATATACTTGTATCACTTACAGATTTCTGGTGACTGGTGACTCTTACCAGACAATAGGCTTCTCGTACCGTTGCGGAAGCAATACTGTCGGGATTATCGTCCTTGACACGTGCAAAGCTTTATGGCACATCTTGCATCCGATGGTAATGAAGGTGCCCGATGAAGCCATGTGGCGAAGAATTGCTCGGGAATTTTTCAACCTTTGGAATTTTCCCAACTGCATTGGTAGCATCGACGGGAAGCATGTGCTCATGCAGAAACCGATACATTCCGGCTCACAATTTTTTAACTACAAAAAAACATTCAGCACTGTCCTTATGGCAGTGGTTGATGCAAATTATCGTTTCATTGCGGTTGATTGTGGCTCATATGGGAAGGAATCCGATTCGACCATATTTCGAAGATCTATTTTTGGACAGAGGCTCGAGCAGAATCAACTGAATATCCCTTCTGATGAGCCCCTGCCCAACAATGTATCGCCAACACCATTTGTTTATGTTGGGGATGAAGCGTTCTCTCTTCAAACACATTTGATGAGACCTTTTCCTGGCAGAAATCTGAACGACAGCCGGAGAATTTTCAACTATAGACTGTCAAGAGCGAGGAGAACGGTTGAAAATGCTTTTGGTATCATGTCATCGAGATTTAGAATTTTTCGGCGACCTATAATCCTGGCTCCTGAACGTGCTGATGCAGTTGTGCAGGCATGCACTGTGTTGCACAACTACTTGCGAGAACACACCCTTTACTGGGATTCGGGGTTAGTGGATCGGGAAGATGAGATGGGAGAATTTTACCCTGGTCAATGGAGATCAGAGCCACAAGTACATGCTCCGATCATTGGTTCTGGTGGCAGAATTAGCAGGCGGGCAGAAGACGTCAGAGACACCTTCAAGACCTACTTTACCAGCGAAAGTGGGTCATTGCCTTGGCAGAACAATGTTTTGTATTCTGGTAATACAATATAACTTGCCGTTACATGAATGTGTTCACTTTATTCAATATCCGATTTTTGCGAAGTCAGTAATTACGATCTAATTTGGAAATCAACTGTGTAGCCCTAATTCTAATCTAATTTGAAGAAACTTGTGTAATTCTAATCGAATTTGGAAAAAGCTGTGTAGCTCTAATTATAATCCTAGTCCAATTTTGAAAATCTTGGGTAGCTCTAATTCTAATCAAGTCGGAAAAGCTGAAAATTTTCTAGAAATGTCCAAGTCTGGTCCTGACCACATAACACACCCGTGTTGGGATCAAGTCACTACCTTCGAGTCACGAGTCATTGCACATTTTGACTCGAGTCAAGATTGCACATTTTGACTCGAGTCAAGTCAAACGCCCGTTCATTGAATTAGTCGCTCTCACGGGTTACACGAGCGTATCGCGAGCAATCCGACCGTATGCAAGATACAATGATTTTTATCGACACCGATTAGTTGATGACTTGAAATTGACTCGTGAATTTTGTTCCGAGTCACGAGTCAATCCACATTTTAGATACGTCGAGTCAAGTCAAGTCATACGAAAAAGGTGACTCGAGTCAAGTCGAGTCATCCCAACACTGTAACACACTGATTTCTTATAAGCCTAATCCAGGGGTTTTCAAGCATTTTGCTATTCACGGTCGTACTCATACCCGTGTTAAATTGGCTACCGGAAACTTCGCACCGTGACAAGCCCTTTTGGTGTTCTTTCCCATCACCGATGTCTTGAGACATACTTTGCGTATAAAACGTTTTTAATTTTATCAGTATCCGCAGGATTACTATATAGGTACCGCACCGAAATCGCGAGTTCAAAAGCCCAAGGCGAGACAAGTCATTTCCGCATTTGGAGAATATGAGAAGAGTCAAGTCGAACCATCAGAAAATCAGTTTTTTGAGTTCATTGACACATAGATGATGACAACGGAATATCTGCATCGGTCTGCACAGCTAATGCTTCTTCAATAAGAGAATGAATTTTCATTTGGACTTTGCTTTTATGTACATAATCCGTCAGTCTTTTCAACTTCTTGCACATAGCTGCCATGAAGAGTTCATCTTCGTCATATTCTGAAGCAAATTCGGGATATCAGATAAAGCTCAAGTATTTTATGCTTAAATAAATAGTCACCTGGTGATGGTTCCTTCAGATCTGCAATAAGACTAGCCACATCTGAAGAAATCCCTCTTTTATGACCTCTCTTCTGTTTTTTCCTATTCAATGGTGTGCAACCTGGAAAAAGAAAATCATTCTTACAGCATTCGGTATTGAGCACTTCATAAGGTTTGAAATTAATCGACTCTTCCTGTCACTGGGTTGTACAGAGGAGATCGGGAATTGGCCGTTGTTTAATGAAGAGCAATCTTATCACATAATATCTCATTTTGTCGCAGTGGAATCAAAGTGACTGATGTCCATTTTACACATTTGTAGTGCAAAGCATTTGGAGTGATATGTAAGTTTGTTACCACGACCATTCACATCTCCGTGTTCAGTAACCGGCGTGATACCACCGTCATGTGCAACTTCGAGATGAGAATCTGACGATGGCTGATAGTCCTCGTCGGAATCAATGCAACCGAAATCAGACATGTTAATTGTGTCCATGTTCGAATTTGTGCTACAAAAATGAGACACCAAACACAGTTAGTAGCTTCTATGATACAGATTTTGTCACCTACTGCCTAGGCATGGTTGGCGCCACTAAGAACTGCAGTTGCTGATAATATTGCCACGTTGATGATGTGCTGGCCGCTGCACCAGACTTGCTGGAGTTCTTCATTTTATTCTGTTCTCTTGTAAATCTGGTTCTCAAAGATTTCCATTTGATACGCACCTGTTGCTCTGAAAATGTCACCCTCATGATTACAATTCAACTTGCTGAACTTACTGTCAATGTGACTTGAGCTGCTTCTTCCACAAACCAATTTATCATTCACCTTAGCATACTAATATATAATAATATTGCACTGTCATTCATGACGTTACTAACTACTACATGTACTCGTATGCAGAGAGGCTCATTCTTTCAACCTAATCACTTCATAACGCTCATAAAGTGTCGTAAAAGATATCACTGATGTGGCATGCTAATCCTCAAACACAGTTTAATAATTATAAATTAGATGAACTGATGCTTCGTCTCGTACATCAAAACATATCATATTGGACTGCCTAGTTCAATTATTTGTGTTTGATGATAAAAAGTATATAGATTTTACCTGAACGTTTCAAACTTTCAGCGATTTGGCGCCATGCAAAATTCTTTATAATCTGGTTGTAATAATCCCGCCGTCTCGTGTCATAAATGATCGGACGTTTCGCCACCTCGCTAATTAACAATTCGAGAAAGTCAGTCTCCATTTTATCATAAGATCTATAATAAACGAAAGAGGTCGTTCATTTCGCCAAGTCTCGCCAGGAGGTCTGTCCGCCATACGGCTTGAGCAGAAGTGACGCTATTCAAGTCTCGACACTGGTTTATATATGGATACGCATGAGCGCATCTCTCACTTCTCTCATCGCCGGCGATGTCGCCGAGTTAATTGACACTGTCAATGAAAATCGGCGGCGATTCGGCCGATGGCAGCGATGATAAAACAAACACTAACGCTCCGCCGACATCGCCTCGTCTGATACAGGCTATAGCCTACATCCAGGGACGTAACTGCCGCATTCCAACCCCCCCCCCAATTGGGGAGCCCAAGACCAACGTTTGGGGGGGGCTGACGAAGTGCTGTTACGGCCCTGCCTACATCATACGCCTATATAGATACATAATTTATTAGATTCGCCTCACCAGGAGAATTTGAAACATTCAAATAAGCGGCATGAACAGGTAACGGACAATGTGACTGGGTGGTCAATATATAAATCGCTCAATGAGTGTTAAACAGACATGAAGTACTAACTTTAACGTTAAATCGTTGTAGGACGAAAATCTTTGTTGCCATTCGCCAAACAGTAAATCCAATCCTAATCCTTTGAAAATAAAATCTCAAATCCTAATCCGGCGAAATTTCCTAAATCCGGTTTTTCGAAATCGTAATCCTAATGACCTAATCCAAGCTCATTGCTCATCTCTGATGTCTTGCGTAAGCCATAAGGAATGAAAAAACACGAAGACAATACGCATATTTGTTAATACGCGATAAGTGCATCCATATATAATCTAGCAAAATGATGAAAAGTATTTCAATCAATGAATGGACGCATTCAAACTTGAAAGACATCCTTGTCAATTAGTTTTTACTCTCGCTGTTTGATGACACAAAGTGGGTACTCAACGTTTTATGACTTTTGCTTGATATGAAACAGCGTTTCACATCGTTAATTCGAGTATACAAATACGAAACGCTGTCGTGTCAAAACTGCCCAAAATAAAATTTGAAAAATGCCAAAATAAAGCTATTTTTGGATAAACTTAACACTTCCTGTGCCAAATGCCTCCATGGCATATGGTAAAACTAGTATGTGTTATCGAAGGTGTGTCGGGAGATTGCAGTACGGACTGTTAGTTCAATGGGTCGCGAATCCAATTCACTCATGGTATGCATATACGCTGATCGTGTGTATGTATATCATGAATCGGTGTATATGCCACAAAAACATCAAGGACAAAAATAAACGACGTCTTTTCCTTTCCTTTCCTTCCTTGTCTAGCCCTGACATCTGAGTTTAGGAGTAAAACTGATTATGCGGCGATACCATTGGAAAAGAAGCGTCAGGCAATGTTAGGTTGTGGTTCACGTCAACCAAAATTTACTTGGCTAACTACATTCATTATCTCCCCTCAATCCCTTGACTTGATATCTACCGGAAGTAGTTTGAACATGCCCTGTAAGTTGCTACTTCTCTATCTACTCGAGTATATCAATGGATTGATTTCGTATCCTACACGGCACTGTATTTATAGCGATCCCTTTCAAAATCAACGATTTATTGGGTGAATTCAAAGTAGAGTAGCGTTGCTGCATGTTTTAATATGTAACTAGGGCTGGGCACAATGATTCAAGTACTGGAATCTGAATCGAGTACCAATTTTAATGATTCGAGTCGAGTAGTAAAATACGATTATTTTCGGGTGAAAGTTAATTTATCAACGAGGACTGTAGTTTCGATAGTATTTTTCACTGAAGAAGCCTTGAAACCTTGAACAGCTGCGTCCCAGCATGCGAAACATATAGTACAAAGTTACGAAGGTTGCTGGAAATAACACATTTCCGAACTACTGCTCATCCCAAACCATTGTCACAAAGTTCAATGAAATCGGTATGGTCGAAAAATAACCAAAGTATCTTTAAAGTGATGTATACCAGACATTGTATTCTTGTTGTGGCATAAAAGGCACATATTTGAACTTTGACATATTACATTCGGTTATGACGCCATAATATTTGATACTCGAATTCTCGACTCGACTCGAAGCAAAATACGCATTCAGATTCGAATCACTCAAGTACTCGATTTTCCCCCGCCTGATATGTAACACACTCTGCGGGATTAGCACACGGCGCACTAACACCATGGCATTGAGCACAATATTAAAATACGAAAAAAACATCTAGTTCTCCAAAAAGTCAGTGATTATTGCAGTCAACGCATATGAATTGACGAACAGCATATTATATCTAGGGCTGGGCAAAATCGAGTACCTGAGTGATTCGATTCTGAATCACGTAAAATGATTCGAGTCGAGTATTCGAGTATCACCAATTATGACGTCACAACAGAATGTACTATGTCAAAGTTCAAATATGTACATTTTATGCCACCACGAAGAACATAATGCATGTTACTCGTCACATTAATGATAATTCGGTATTTTTTCGACCGTACCGACTTCATTGCACTTCATGAAAATGTTGTGGAACGATCATGACTTCGGAAATGTTCAGTAACGTTCGTAGCTTTGTACTATGTCTATTATGCTGCGACACGCCCAATCAAGGTTTCAAGGCTTCCTCAGTGGAAAATAGTATCAAATCTATAATCCTCGTTTGTAAATTGACTTTCAGTTGCGAGGAGCGTATAATTTCAGTACTCGAAAAAATCGTATTTTACTACTCGACTCGAATCATTAAAATTAATACTCGATTCAGATTCGAGTACTCGAATCATTGTGCCCAGCCCTAATTATATCCAATCATAGTTCGATATCTCAATTTATACACCACATCAACACCAAGATGCCTATTCAGTTCAGATTTCCAAATGAATGCTTTTCCACAAACATCGCATTTATGGCTTTTGACACCAACATGCATAGCCAATAGCCAGGTGCTTTCTACGGCAGTCCTCTGATGTGAATTCTTTCCCAAATATATCGCATTTATGGATTCTGATGCCCGCATGAGAACGAAGATGTCTATTAAGTTATCTCTCAGAGTAAATCTTCTCGACAAACACAGCATTCATGGTTTTTGAGACTACAGACAAACGTCACTGCATTGAGAAAAAGATTCAAACGCATCAGAAAAAAGAAACATTCGAAGTTTTTCACATAGTCAGCAATTAATGTAGAAAACGCACTTGAGAGTGACAAATCATATCCAAACATCGTTCGATATCTCATTCTCAATTTTTGACAGCAACATGAACACCAAGATGCCTGTTCAATTTCGATTTGAAAATAAATCTTCTTCCACAAACATCGCAGCTATGGATTTTGGCACCAACATGAATAGCCATGTGTTGTCTAAGGTTCTCCTTTGCAGGGAATTTTTTTCCACATACTTCACAGTAATGGATGTCGATACCAGCATGCGAGCGAAGATGCCTATTCAAGTTGCATTTCGAAGTATATCTTTTCCCGCAAACACCGCATTCATGGTTTTTGACACTACCATGCACAGCAATGTGTGATTTGAGTCCACCTTTTCGCATAAATTTCTTTCCACAAACACCACAAGTGTGGTTTTCGACACCAGCATGAATACCCATATGATGATTGAGATTACTTATATGCTTGAAATCTTTCCCACAAACTTTGCATTCATACTTTTTGACATTGAAATGCATCTTCAAATGAGAATTGAGGCTCGTTCTTCGGACGAAGTCTTTTCCACAAACATCACATTCATAGCTTTTACCACTAGCATGCACAGCCATATGTTCCCTTAGGCCCATATTTTGTCTGAATTCTATCCCACAAACATCGCATTTATGGTTTTTGATGCCCGAGTGCAGAGCCATGTGTAACTTGAGATAAACCTTTGTCATGAATTTTTTTCCACAAACGTCACATTTGCTGCCATCCGAATGCACCTCCATATGTGAATGGAGGCCACTGCTTTGCACGAATTCTTTCCCACAAACATCACATTTATGATTCTTGACATCATTGTGAATATGCATGTGCTTTTTTAGATTATCCCTACGAAGAAACTCTTTCCCGCAAACGTCACAGCTATGATTCTTGACACTGACATGAATAGCCATGTGACTTCTCAGGTTACGTTTTAGCACAAATTCTTTCCCACAAACATCACATTTGCAGCTTATAACAGTAGAATGCACCGAAATATGTAGACGGAGGCCCTCCCTTTGCGCAAATTCTTCCCCACAAACATCACATTTATAATTCTTGACATCACAATGAATATTCATGTGATTGTTTAGCGTACTCCTGTTAGTACATCCTTTCCCGCAAACTTCACAACTATGATTCTTGACACCAACATGCATAGCCATGTGCCTCGTCAAGTTTCTTTTTCGCACAAATTCTTTCCCACAAACATCACATTTATACCTTTCACCGCCAGCACGCTGAGCCTTATGTAGCTCGAGGCCATGGTTTTGTGTGATGTCTTTCTCAAAACTATGACATTTATCATCCTCATCCATGACACAAGAACGCATCTCCGTGTGTAAATTGAGGTCACCCCTTCGAGTATATTCTTTTCCACGAACATCACAGTTATAGCTTGTCATTCCGGCATGCATACTCTTATTAATAATGAGGCTGCACTTTCCAATGCCTTTATCACGATGAATGTTGCATTGGTGATATTTTGCTTGACTATTTTCACACGGAGCTTTCAAATTCGTGTTAGAATCAATTGAGAGTGATTCCCCATACATCTCGATGCCGGCTGTTTAGTAACAGAGGAGGCCACAAACGAGCTCAATCAAATGACGAAGTGCAAATCGTTGATTACTGATGTGTTGCTGAATAGGCTAATAATATTTTGTGTTATAGAAGATTGGATTAGAAAATCATCGTTAACATTTTCAACTGAGAAATGTAGACATGCATTTGATGTCAACAAAATTGAAGCCCACATTCCTTACATAAAGAAAACTGTGCTAGTATTTGCATGATTAGAATAACATTGTCGCATATCATTAACCACACAAGAATGCCGGCTCCTAACATTGTTAGCTCAGTCTCATATATAGTCCACATGTTGTTGAAAACTATACATTTGAGTTATTCCTTTTTTAACAAGCTAGTGCTCAGACAAACCAATTCTCACAAATTTAATTTAGCGATTGGGTCAACATGTCACCACCTCATGTATCTTATGTTATATAATATGGGCTGCTTTTTGTTGAGTACATGCATGTTAAATTCTAAAGCCTAGTGCAGTATCTTGCTATTTCACCAACCTAAAATCAATGTGAATGCCTGCGCATTGGTCTATACCAGACGGAGGCGAACTACATCCCGCAGGCCGCATGTGCCCCGTTACAGCATTTTTGCAGATAGCGAAAGCCCTAATAAAGCTATAAAAGACAGTAATAAAATGCATAGCAAGAATTAAATTACTGCAGCGATTCGAGCAAGCTTCCTCCTAATATATTTCATCATGATATTGATAGGCAGTAGTCTTACTATCGTATTTCGTCTTTTCTGGCTAACGCAATACCGGGACCTCGCGGCCTACGAATTTCAAAAGGTTTTGGTTGCTAAACATCTAGAAAGTCAAATCCGGAAACGTCTTAAATCGGATCATGTGCGTGGGATTTTGGATTGGCGACTCCAGCAAATTTATTATTATCGGCGTTGTACTTGAAAACACCGATTCGCGTGTGCTTTAAATGGATGCGTCATGCATATGTGCAGTTAGGTACAAACTCATTTACAGACTTTAGTCACAATTCATTCATGAATAACAAAAAGTTGCATATGTTTAGCTTTTGTTAAATAATCCAATGGATATTGCCGCAGTACTGTACCATATGCACAAAATTACAATCATTCAACATCAATAATAATGAGGCACAACCGACAGCACCTTCGTTACATCATTCCTGTGAATTGTACATTCGTTAATATCCAAATTATACATGTGCATTAATTCCCCATTAGATCAAGATGGCATTTGCACAGCAGGGTACCGGTGGTGTACAACTAAGCCTCCACAGTATGGCGATTATGCATATGTTGCAAGTGGCATTGAGAGTCAGTGCTGTTGTTGTATCATGTGGATGCAAAGTAAGTGACGCAGCATATATGTTCGCAACATACTACATAAAGCAATCAAGCTACAATATGGAGATCGCGTCGAGCAAGTGCGACGGTGATATCACGGCAGAAATTTTGCAACAGGTTAAGAAACGATGACATGTAGCCGCCTAAGTGGAACAGGGCTTATCCGAAATTCATTTAATTGCAGCTCCATTACGGCGGCCTTCTGAAGAGAATGTCTGCGGCCAATTTTTTTTTAATCTGCGCTTGAAACCACATCAGTTACCATAGTTGACTGGCAACCAATTAGATTGGTAGTATTTGCAAGTCTGCTTGGAAGATTGACCCCTGCCCGACTTTCTAATGTTTTTTCTTTTACACTTATCCTCCGGTTTGAACATCCGGGCCAACGAATTATGAATTACTATTTTCTTGATAACGTCCATTCTCGGTACAACCCAAGCACAATGTGAAGAGATGGTAACTGCTACCAACTAAAAACGAATTCATCCACATATATTTCATTTCACCCACATATATTTTGGAAAGTCGAGATATTCTGATTAAAAAAGATTGATAACTAGGGGGACTTTTTCTATGTAAAAACAGAATATTTTGTCCTAAAAAGTGAAAATCTTGACATTTATTTACCTTGAAATATTCAATTTTGACAAGATCCTGCCCCCGTGTATATAAATTAGTTGTTTTCGCACATAATGTTAGAATTGTACTACTAATCTTCATTTCTGGTTGGAACTGTCTGTACTTACGAAATAGCTTGCCCTGACTTAGAAACTGACAAATTTTTACATGAAAAAATTCTATTTGAATGATATCTGGACCTATGAAGAACTCCAGTAGTTACATCAGGCATTATCATAGATATCATTAAAACTCGTTGTATTACAACGAAAGATACTTTCCTACATTCTCGAGTTGCAAGTTTTTGTCCTTACAAAATAGCATGCCAATAATGGAGAACGGCAGCTTTGGCTGGCAACACTGGTGGTGACACAACTCTTGCTGCATTCTGCACTCTGCTCATTCAATGTTGCCTAAATAACAATTTTTCATCACCCGCTTCTCGATACAAGAACCAATGTTCGGATGCAGTCTTACTTCAGATAAGATATTGTAGTACGTTTACCATATCAACCTACCGGTATTTGTTTCATTTGCCCGTACGATTCACAATGAGCAGACAATGCGCCGTCTACAACGGTACACCTATAAAATACCGTAGGCTACAAGCTGTAAAATGTCAAATGGTAAGTACACCGACAGTGCAAACATCTACGATACAAACAAAATGCAGGTTTCAAATATTTTTAGACCTATCGCTACAAATTTCACAAAATTTTGACTTTTGCGACGGGTCAAAAATCGTCCTATTGATAACCACCGGATTTAAGTTTACCCAAAACAATACTAGAACTGTTGTTTTCATACGCTTATTGTAACTTAAATAAACAAGTTGAAATTTGATCAATTCAAGTAATTAGGCAAATGTCAAGGAAAAAAATCTGGCATGATAGAGAAATTCCGGGATCAGAATCGGATTCAGCAACCAAAAATTAGCCTAGACCTGTCGTTCTTAACCATTACCAACTTGCGGAATACTTACGCTAATCTGCAGTTACGATTCGACTGATTAGCCTACATCTGCTACCAACAATGGCGAAGATGGGCGTATCATCACAAATCCTATGCATGAATTGAAAGTAGATCTTGACCGCCAGAAAAACTGGCTGAGGGACCTTATTGTGTCGAATGGCTTGGCTTTGATGCACAATATGTACATCCAAAGATAATTTAATAGGATATTGCAGCTGTCTCGAAAGAAATTACCAACAACTGTTTGTGTAGATTATGTATGCATTGCCCTTGAAGCAAGGCGATTCTCAGAAATTGTGTTTTTTACCGGTATCTCTTTAAATTTTCTGGATTTTTGTCTGCAATGAACGTGCAAATTATACACGAAGGCGATTGCTATTTACGTACGAGCTCATACTTGCAATTCCAAATTCATAGGCATAACCGCAAAGTCAGATATTTGCACTATACCCATTTAATTATTACTAGGGCAATTTTTTCAACTTCAGCTTCCTAAAAACTCAGAAGTTATGTAGTATGGTGTTTTAAGCTGTTTTCGGTATCGCAACTTTCTGCGACTTTTCTTCATTTTTTTCATGCAACTTTTTGCCCCTCTTTTCGATTTTTCATTAACTTTTTGCAAGTTTTTTTTAAATTTTTTACACAAGTACCTTTTTACTGGAAATATTTAGCACTATATATAAATAGATCGCTCGATTATTTCATTGTCGTTTAAATTTGAGTCTAGAATTCCCAAAGGTCACCTGTAGCCTATTGAATTTCTGCCAACTATCGTCCTATGGTTCAATGAACTGCAAACCAAACATATATATTGTTTCCAGGAATACCTACTTAAATATTCCACTACTAAGTATTTTGAATCGAATTAAATTCGTGAAAAATTACAATCATTTCAAAACATGCCTGTTAACAATTCCATTTCTTAAGCATTAATCGCTCGTACTTCCTTGACAATGAGACTACCCATTACCCAAAGCTCCTAACAGCAGACAGACAGTTGGACACCAATGCTTGAGACACCTGAAACTCTGGATCCTAGAACTAAAAAGATATGGCAAAAAAAGCAACTCTTACTTGAGCAGTTTTCACAGTTTCCATTTCCTACTTCAACTTGAGGTGGTCTTGATGTATTAGACAGACAATTATGACACGGGGGGTAACTATCTTACATTGTACTCAATTTATACTGAGAAACCTTGGACGTCTGGGAAAGTGTCGCTTGCTAACTAGTGGTCCCATGGATGAATTACGTCATCATTCTTCTTTACTGATTTAGTTGTAATACACGTTGCTGGAATTTGTACAACAAATTGTTATGAAAATTTCTCTCGCAAGGTTGAAAGTGATGTAACAAAAATTTATTTCCTACTTGACAGTAAGTAAAACGTTAGTAGTTCGGTTTCAAAGTATGTTCATGTTCAATTGGATGTAAGCTACAAGATAAATAAACATTGAAATGGACGTGTTAGCTTAGCTGCAATATTATTTAACAATTGGCACATCTTTCAGGTGACTTTGAAGCAAATCTTTACATCATTTTGATCACATTGAATACAGTATCCATTATACATTAAACTTGAATAATATCGAATCATTCTCCGTGACTATCGATCTATGGTACTGCCATAACTATAAGGAAATCTAATGTTGAAGCTATCCGGTACAACAGATTTTAGCTGTAGATATCATCCACTCACTGGACTGGACAATGAGCATCACTGTTCAGTTGGGGAAGTCTACTGAGATATGTTTTTAAAAATCGGAATCAGCTGCTATAATTATACAACACGAAATCACATTTCAACGACTGGTCGGCCCCTATGGAATCTCGGTTCATTTTTGGAAATAAATCCTGCGTGATGAGAGATTTTCTGCATATAGAATAATTAAATAATTAAAGAGAAGGTTCGGCGCGACGTTGCCACCAATTCCACTCTGGCAGGTCGATAGCACCCGTCAGATTACACGGTTCAGTCTCTTATTAGGGCTACGCTCCTACGCATCTCTAATCCTCATTTGATCTAAAATATCTAGTACGTAACTCACCAAGCACAGACGCTCTAAGCTTTGACTGTGAACACATTTTGGATGAATCTGACTGTGCTAAAGCTGTTACTACACGCTTCGACAGCTTTTGTGTCGCTTTCGAAAGCGCATCTCTCGTGGGGAAAACCCTGAACCCAGCCATGTCGCGTGTACGCCATCTACCGTTCCATAATCATTATCGTCATCATCATTGATTTATTAGTAATTTTATCAGTTCAATACACCACAAGAAATGCGATACAATGAATAGACAGGAAGATTTCGAAGCGAATTGGATTAGTCTATGGAATCAGACACCCACCTTGGCCTAGGCCAGGGGCGGGCCGGATCCGGCCCGCGGACAGTTTCCCGTCTTAAATGATACTGTGGCCCGTAGCCCCAGTCTTGCGAGATTCCCCACTACTTGCTTACATACGTCAACTTTTAGTGACTGTATGTTACTATATGTGTATGCGCAGCGAGCGAGGGTGGAGCTTACGCGTAAGTTCGTCGATGCGAGAAGACTTGCATCATATTGTCCTATATGGTGTCGACACAAGCAAATCTCACGGTTCAATGAAATTGTATCACGTCACAATTTCCATTTGGCTACAGGCAATTTGACGGTCATTTTTGACCGGCTTGCCGAGCATTAAATTTGATGAACCGGGTATCAATCGAAAGCTGACTCTGCACTGATTACGAAAATATAAATTTTATTCCACTCATGGCCCTGGAACCCCCACAATCAGCCCCAAATTATTCATTGTTAAGTAGATTGGCAGTGTGACGCAACAATGCTGTCTGGCGAAACGAGAGTGTAGCTCAAGAGCAAGGATGCGGCTGAGCGGCGAGAGTGGGATCAGCTGACGTCGCGGCAATAGCAATGAGCAATCGCGTCGCAGAGAAACGCTGCGCTGTTGATACTTTTTCTATGCGCTTCGGCACAAGCGAGCACGCCTTATCAGCCTTTCCTTGACTTTTAACGGTAGAACTGGGTCCACAGAATGTATTAGGGCCCTACCAATTTTCGCGCATTATCCTTCAACTGATAGAGATATGTAGGCTACGTCTAAATAGTCTACGTTGGAATGGATATGTCACATTATTATGATATCGATTGCCTTGGCCCGCTAGTTGCGTAGGGCTCCAGAGACGCGTGGCGCTGTTGATACTTTCTATAGGCGCTTCGCTAAAAGCGAGCACACACCAGCCTTTCCTCGACTTGTAAGGGTAGAACTGGGTCCACAGAATGTATTTGGGACCTACAAATTTTACTGCAATTTCCTTCAACTTATAGAGATCCTTCCGTCTAGGCATAGCTATATACATTAAATATTGTATTAGCCCGCTTGTAGTGTCGGTCCCCACAGGCAGGTTGCGCTGTTGGTGGCGGGTGTCGATGTCGATACTTCCTATAGTCGCACACATTACGAGCCTTTCGTTTACCTGTAAGGATAGTGGTACACAGAATGCATTAGGGCCTTATGAACCTTCACGCATTCTTCTGCAACTTATAGATCTTTCCGTCTATGTAGCTATAAACATTAAATATGTCAGTGTCAGATCATGAGGTCGACTGGCTTAGTCCGGAAATAATACAGGAATTACTGGCGATTAGTGACGAGGATGAGGCACCGAGAGTATCTTCCCGGCTATCAGTCGGGTCTATAGCAACGGTAACCAACGCAGATGTTGCGAATTTGCTGATTGCTTTAGGAATAAATGACATAACCTTCACTCCGTATGGGGACCAAACTGTAAAGAATTGGATGATGACGACGTCAGCTGGTCCCACTCTCGCCGCTCGGCCGCATCCTTGCTCTTGAGCTCACTCTCGTTTCGCCAGACAGCAATGTTGCGTCACACTGCCAATCTACTTAACAATGAATAATTTGGGGCTGATTGTGGGGGTTCCAGGGCCATGAGTGGAATAAAATTTATATTTTCGTAATCAGTGCAGAGTCAGCTTTCGATTGATACCCGATTCATCAAATTTAATGCTCGGCAAGCCGGTCAAAAATGACCGTCAAATTGCCTGTAGCCAAATGGAAATTGTGACGTGATACAATTTCATTGAACCGTGAGATTTGCCTGTGTCGACACCATATAGGACACTATGCTTGTATCATCGGCATTTACGATGTACTCAACCCTAATGTCATTTGTGGTAATCATTGTGTTTTTCGACTACAATTATCATTTACACCAGGCCGATATTTCTTATTTTTGATTCCGTAAGCGTCGACTTGTAGCACGGCACATTTCTAGGCTTTTGTAAGACGCCGCTTATGCCAGGGGTCGCAAACTCAAAACAGGTCGCGGGGCACTTTCAAATTTCATAGAGGCCGCGGGCCGCATGAATTCAATATCGGGATAAAATAGGCCACACAGTAGAACAGCCAAGCTATCTCGTCACCTACTAAACCGTATTGGATTAATATCTTGGCAAATTTGGGGTACCGGGATTATCGAACGCGTTGAAATCTTAATTAGGAATTGCGCCGTGTGTTCATCGATCAGCTGGAAGCAGACATGACGACGCCTGTATGACAATGCTATTTTCAAGTCCACATTGTCTTCGTCCTTATCGGCGATAAATGGCTTTGAAGTGATATTGCTGTCGGTAAAACACATTAATTAAATACGATTTATTTCTTGTATACATGGATAAATGGGCGAATAATGCATCGATTCAGCAATCCGGCCCGCCAAGTAGGCTACTTAATTTTCCTATATCCGGCCCGCTGACTAGAGAAGTTGCCCGCACCTGCCCTAGGCGATGTCAAGAGGAGGCATGCACACTGAATGAAAGTAAAGAAGACAGTATAGAAAAAGAAAGCGACAAGAATAGGGCGGCATGTCATGGGAAGCGAGGTCGATAGGTCAGTCGTGGTCCTGTAATCTTGAGGATGGACTGTATTTATTTAATAGTAATTGCTTGTATTTCGACTTGAATGTGGACATGCTCGTCGACTGTCGGATGGCCGGCGGGACACCTATAGATTCATGAACTAGGAACGTCTACTCTGCAAACCGTAATCACAAATTCCGTTTGCAGGAAAAGTTACATGATTTACATGATCGTTACAAGTATTTTGAATCAATAAAACTCACGAAAAAAATGATTTGAATCGTTCACCTTTCCACTCCCTACCTAGTACCTAGTCCTAGACCTACAACTCGATAACATACGCTGTCAAACAACTACCTCAACATGAATTTAAAACCCATAATACCTGGATTACCTTTTTTCAAATTACAATAGGATATGAGAGAATGTACCCGTTAATTTATAAATTATACATCTATTTATTGATTCCATATTGCTTTAACTAGTAGGTTTATGATTACTGTCTTTGTTATATTTTGTGTTTATTATTTTCTTCAATGTTGCAGACTGTCCAGTGTCCACTGTTATATATATATAAATGAATACACTCGATTAGCCTACTTCACTACCGTGGTGCTGTCGAGAAACAAGGCTATATTATCACCGAAGTGCGGCCTGTTCTACAGCTTTGGGCGCTTTATATGCCAGCATATGTTCTTCTGATACTCTTTAAATCCTTAATCCAATCGAAGTTACATTATGGCATCCTCTGTTGGGGAGCTGCCAGTAAAACTGCACTCAAGCCACTGCAGAAACTACAGCATAAAATACTCCGAATCATAGCTAGGGCCCCAAAGGGGCCAGGCTGCCCATCCAATAAGTCGCTGCTGAAGAGATTCGGCGTCCTAAACATAGAAGATATATATGCGGAAACTAGAAACTGCCAAGTTTATGTATCAGCAGCACCGTAACTGCCGCACCCCAAACCCCCCAATTGGGGGGGGCCCGAGCTCGAAGGGGGCCCAAAATTATTTCGTGGATTAGCATAAATTATAGAGTATTTTTTGAAAATTTATGCAACTTTTTCAAAATTTTTTCGCGCTGCGCGCGACTTGAAGTTGCCACATATCTTGATTTTGGAGTACTCTTGCTCCCCCCCCCAAAAAAACAAGCAAAACAAAAGATTATCGAAATGGGCGTATTTGCGTTGGTCATTATCGCGCCACGATATACCAAGACATATAAAGTTTCAGGCCATGTGACATGCGACTCCAAGAAATGTGCTAGAACGATCGGCAGTGAGAAAACCTTGGCCGAAAAGGACCGTCCTTATGCTGACCGAAAACTTCGTTATATATACAAAATACATGTAGGTTTAATTGTCCAAAAGCGCCTAAATGACTGACGCCGAATGTTCCTGTCTTGGCAATCTGAACCACACAAGACAAATACCATCCCGCAGGGGAAAATTATATACCAGTGAAGAAATACCAATTTGAAATCGTGTGTGTCTTTTAGTTTAGTAGCCTACGTTTGGGCGATTCTATATTTTTTGATATAGCAGACAGGAAGTCACGAAATAACATTATGTTACGGAGTCATACCAACGGGCCCTGCAGTTTCCAAGACACCTCACTCAGCTCTGCCGGTAAATCTGATTACGTGAGCAGAGAGGACAAGAAATTGATAGCAATATATATGCAATTCCCGATCTTATTGACCGATTTTATCATGAATTATCGAAAATTTTCGCGCTTGGCGCTGGCTCACTAAACAGTACGACTAATTTCGTGGCAAAGCGAACGTCATTGGGGGTCGGTTTATCACCCTATGGGAGCCCAAGACCCAAGATTTTTTTAGGGGTCTGACGAAGTGCTGTTTCGTTCGTGTCAATGGGTATACGCCCGAAGATGTTTAATTATTATTGAGGGGTCCTACCTATTCAAACACGCCTCACTCAGCTCTACCTGTAAATCTGATTAGGTGAGCAGAGAGACAGTAAAAATTGATAGCAATACGTATGCAATTCCCGATCATATTTACCGATTCAATCACGAATTACAGAATTTTTCGCGCTTCGCGCGTTTAGGCGAGAAAAGCGTACCCAGTCAACGGAGCCCCATGAAAGATGATAAGTAGCGGTTAACGGCGTACAGGATACAGCGTGAGGGGGGTCTGGGGGGCGAAGCCCCCCAGAAGTTCGGTTTATCATCATATGGGGGGCCCAACACCAAAGTTTTCGGGGGGGCCTGGCGAAGTGCTGTTACGGCCCTGTGTATCAGTTTCACTGCGGTCGTTGCCCCGAATATTTCGATGACTTCTTTACCTCTGAATCAAAAGCGCACAAGTACAACACACGCGCGTCCACGTCGTGCAAATGTCATATGATCGACCGAAAAGATCATCGCTTTATCAAATATGCCGGACCTGATGTGTGGACCCAGCAAACACGAAACCGTAAAAGGATCATCCGGGATCATCTCGGATCATCTCGATTAGGTTCTGATTTTCTAAGTGTCGGGGGAATGTCTAAAATACGTAGTAGGATGGTCTAGAGGTTATATTCAATCAAAATAAATTCCTACTCGGTGTTGTTCCATGACATGCGTTAGACTTCGTTATATCCCGTTGTTAACCTAATAATGCTAATTTTCTATCGCTTGCAGGTATGTCTAAAATACGTAGAAAGGATACTTCGGTGTTACATTCAAAAACGATATATATTCCTATCCGGTGTTCTTCGATCTCATGCGAAAGCTTCGATATATCCATTAGAAAACATCATTAACCCTTCATTATGTTGCGTGAAGTGCAACTTACCCTGCTCCGGAAGCATAATAACTCCGGAGCCTTCGGTTGAAAAGACCAGTCATGCGTATAGTAGCGTGCTGGTTCTGGTTGCTGCCGGACTGAAGCAGATTGCTGATGTCGGAAAAGAGGAAGTAAATATTCATAGACTAATTGGGTTGTCTTTTGTGTGTAACGTTAGTGAATATTCCTAGATATTGAGAGCAGGCCGTCGGAAGTTTAGAACGGTACGACTAGCTTACTGTCTTGGGGTAGCTGGTGCTTTAGCAAACGTATTAGGACATTTACAGTGCTAATATAGAAGTTCGCTCTGGAATCTGTATGCGTACGCGGGCTGACTTCTGCTTTATCTTGCTTTTGTCGGCAATTAAACTAGCAGTGAATGAAGGTCTGCAATAGTGCATAGTCATAACCGAAATTGACGCGGAAACATTTTATCACATCCTTTGATAATCTGCAATTTTGAAGTTGTTATTGATGTTGTTTGTAATGACTTTGAAAGTATAGTCAATAGTCATTGATGTGTTAAGTAACTCAAAAACCAATCCAAATTATAAGCGTGCTCATCACATGGTATATAATGTATTGATAAGATGAGCATGTATCAGCAATTAAGTAAACTGGTTTAGTGGTTTGCACAATGCATCAATTTGATATACTCTGAGATTGCATCTCAGACTAGGACAGGTCATGATTGGGTTTCGTTGGGAGCACAGTTGTTGATCACGTGAAACAGCAATCGTTGGGCATGCTCATGGGGACCAGACATGGGGTAATCGTGATTAGTAATCGTAATCGATTACGACGATTACAGCATTTCCAAGTAATCGCAATCGATTACATTCGAAAAAAATCCGAAGTAATCGTAATCGACTACTCGCGGATTTTGCTGTAATCGTAATCGTAATCGCGTGATTCATAAGTAATCGTAATCGCAATCGATTACATTCATGAAGTAATCACCCCATGTCTGATGGGGACCACTCACACTCACTAACCGGTGGTCGTCACATCACTCAGTGAGCACTTCTTGATGTGGCCAACAAGGTAAACCAGACCCGATTTTGCAAAAACTGATGTGATTGATAGATACCTGTCACAACAGTCGACTTTAATCGCCTAAAATGAAACTTTACTTATATAGGTCTGCAGATTAATAATATTGTTTTGGTCATTGCTGTTTCTGCGGAATCTCAAGTGACTGCACGGTGACTTGAAATCAGAATATATGGAGGACACAATGCGGAAGCGCCGATCCTATCAGAGACGTTGGGTGAAGGCTAAGCGTTTGAAGCTCAAACAAGGCACATTTTCAACATCTGATAATACTGATAGCCACGAAGAAGAATCTTCATTCGCAGACAGCATGGAAGGTAGCTCAAGTGTGATCGCTGCGGTTCCGGTACTGGAATCTGAAGAATCATTGGGTATTGGGTATATGCAGGTACTATAGTTGAAGGAAACTTGGAATATGATGTTCGTGATGCTGTCGGACAAATGCAAGATGCCATTGGACAAATGCAAGATGGCATTGGACAAATGCAAGCCACTTTGTCCAGTCTGGAGCCTATCATAATGGAAATAAGCCACAGTGTCAAAGGCAGAAAAAACAGCAAGAAGCCATCAGATTTGATTGTGCAAGATATAATCCCAGTAACCATGACTACTAATGAGGATTTGAAAGCATTTGATAAGAAATTACAACAAAATAAAGAATTCGCAAGCGATGCGGTATGTTGAGCTCATGATTTTATTGTATAAATTATGGAAGTAGAAGAACTTGATCGTATTGCTTGGAGTACCAATATGATTGTGTTATTTCATTCACCGAGAATCAGCTGCCCATACAGATTCATTTTTTATTTGTATAGTTCACGCAACATGCTTGGATAAACCATTAAACATGGTGACTGGCGACTGAACTTGTGGTGTTTTTATATGATAAAAACATTAATTAATCAGCATAAAGATGTGAGCCTGCCTCCACACGAAAGTTAAGCAACCATAAAACTTCCTGTGTTTAAAAATTAAATTGGAATTAGAGTTGTTCTTACAGTTTATGTCAAATCATACTATGATTAGATTTGCAGCTACAGTTTTTTCCAAATGATGTTAGAATTATATGGTATTAGATTATAATTAAAATTACTGAATTTGCGAAAACTTTGCAATTACATTGGAAGTTTTATTAGGACCGGTATGGGCAAGTGGTTGTAAACTACTGACACTACTGACGTATTGTGAATTATTCATTTGGCAGCGTGAATAAATTTGTTATTTATTTTTCATTGAAATATGCATGTGGAATTTTGGATTTTACGCAGTGCTTCTATATATCTTATTCTTAATCTAAGAAGATTGTGAAGATCTTTACCAGGATTATAGGGTCTAGGATAGTTAACTAAATCTGTTTTCATATCTTGATTTCAGATAATTGGATTCAGCTCAGTCGGAGGCGACAATATAGGGCAAACTGTTCGATTCATCTTGAAAAAGGTCGCCAGCGCTGGAGTATGGAGTTGCTACAGCCGCGTTGGCAAAAATGCAAAAGAGGCTTTCAGCAACTTGGCTTTGGACAAGATCATATATAGTGAGGAGCATTTATGATAATCCGAGAACATGTCATTGTTCGACCTTTGTTTTATACGCCCATGTCCCTAATGAGGCTGGATCAGTGGTTTCCAACTGGGGGAATTCCCCACTATGTGAAGAGGGAATCTGGCTTTAGCCAGTGCAGGCATTATAATTTTATAAACGGAGCAGTCATGAGAAATATGCAGCATTTGAAATATCTTGTTCCATGCTTTGTGTTTACCATAGAATGGAGGGTGAATCACGAAGTCTATAACACGCCACTAGGAAACATGCTGTGTAGAAACGACTGGGGACAACTGTGCTAGATATACTGAGCGTTTTAACTGAACTTGAATATGATTTTTGTTTGTTATTTTATCAAAAATGTTTCATGAAGTTGAATGACTGCCAAACCAAATGTTAATGATAATACCTTTAGGAGCTTGCAAAAAGATCCATGGCAGGAGTTTCTCTGAAAAAGATTACATTCGTGTAGTGGGTGAGGCACTGCGGCATTTTCCCAGCCAAAAAGGGGGATCTCGATAGAAGGTTTGATTTCAATTTATGCTCTTGACATCATCAATCGACTGCTGTAATTAAACACTTTTATATATTTATAAAGCTATGCCTGGTACTCGGATGCCCTTTCTCTCAATCAGTTAGCTGCCAAATAACTGATTTATGTGGATTATTGAATTGATCATTTTTGACAGAATGTGAAGAAATTTTAGTCAAAAATTCTTTTTTGTGTTAGTGGCTGTTTTCAAAGATTGCTGAAGTAGTCATCGTTGATCTTGATAAACAAGTAGAAGTGGCGATTGAAGTCAGTTCTCTAGTCAAGAATTCTTTTTGTGTTAGTGGCTGTTTTCAAAGAGTGCTGAAGTAGTCATCGTTGATCTTGATAATCAAGTAGAAGTGGCGATTGAAGTCAGTTCTCTAGTCAAGAATTCTTTTTGTGTTAGTGGCTGTTTTCAAAGAGTGCTGAAGTAGTCATCGTTGATCTTGATAATCAAGTAGAAGTGACGATTGAAGTCAGTTCTCTAGTCATATAATATTAAAAAATATAATAATAAAACTTGAAAACTTGAGTGGAAATAGTTCAGAATCGAATCCATTTTAGTAAGTATGGGCGAAAAAAATGTAGGAGTCATTCGTTAGTCGCTACCTCTGCCATTTTCGCAGTACGAATGTCTTAGCTATTAATCACCATTTTCATTTTATTTCTGCAGGGTGTTGAAAAGAAAAGGCCGCATGCTGGTTATTTAACTGGCTCATCAGAAGATGAAACCTGATGATAAGGACTGTTTTCACTTTCTTTCTAAAGGCATTCGTTCGTTTGTTCGTTTTATTTTTTACAACGGCATTATTGCCAATTCGTTTGAAATTAAATTATCACAAATGTGATTAATATGTAGTAAATAATGTGGTGTGTGTACGCAGCCGTGATCAGGTTAAGCCCATAGTGGTAGAAAACAGGTTATTATATCAGGATCTTCTTCTTCTAACGTAGGATCTACATTCTACTCACCATGTTTAAAGGCTGTAGCATCTGCATAATATTTACATTATTGAAGGACATGGAAAAGACGTTGAATTGAGTCGACACAAAATCCCCCTTTCAACGACCTGCCGAGATCTAATATCTACTATATCGGCTCGGCCTTTCTACATCTTTGGTCTGTACTGTGTTTACTGGGGAACAGTATCCCGCCGGCCATCCGGCAGTCGAGCATGTCCACATTCAAGTCGAAATACAAGCAATTGGTACTAAATAAATACAGTCCATCCTCAAGATTACCGGACCACGACTGACCTATCGATCGCGCTTCCATGACATGCCGCCCTTTTCTTGTCGCTTCCTTTTTCTATACTATATTCTTTACTTTCATTCAGTGTGCATGCCTCCTCTTCACATCGCCTAGGCCCTAGGCCAAGGTGGGTGTCTGATTCCATAGACAACTCCTAGTCGCTTCGAAATCTTTCTTACTTTTAATTGTATCGCATTTCTTGTGGTGTATTGAACTGATAAAATTGCTAATAAACCAATGTTGATGATGATGATAGGCCATATCGTCACCTCCAGTCAAATTCCTTAAGTTTGACGAAGCAATAAATGTCTGTCTGTTTGTTCCTACGACGTACAATACAATACATTCAGAAGTTCTATATTATTTTTATCCGATCAAGACGCACAATGTACAATGCAAGCGCCATCCACAATGCGATGTAATGATCGTATAGTAGGATGTCGGTACCATTAAGTGTGGTCCATCAAACGAACACCAAATTCGGTCCAAGAGTGTAGCCACTAGCGAGAAAAAAAGATTCGGGGAGGGGCAAATTTTTGATGAAATGATAGACCCCCTTGCAGATATGGAAAATATAGTAAAAAACGAGAGTCGTGTGCCTTTATTGGATGATTAACACATCTTCTGGGAGTCTATATACATATTTTTCAAGTTAAGTTAGGTCATAGTATTATTATATTAAAAATAAGTGTACTATTAACATAGCCTTCATGAAGGCCAACATACTGACCCTTGTGTCAAACAAGCATTCAAGTATCTAGCATCAAGAAACTAATATGACACAAAAGTATAGGACGCAAAATTATTGGCGAAAAGCTCACATCAGCATAGACGTCGTTATAACGAAAACGGCTATGATGCCATAACACCTCGACCTTGGATCTGGCACGTTTCACGGTAGCGTACGCTCGATTACCAATCTAACCCCGCACAGATAAGATATTTATATAAGGTAAAGGTATAGTCATTGGTCAGGGCTTGGTCGTAAGCCAAATAATTGGCGTGCTTCTAGGTCGCAAAAATTCGCAGTTGTCCATTCTTCGAGTCGTTATAGTTGGTGGTGCTCACGTGTTTCGATCCCGGGATGAATAGCGCTTCCACCTGTCATAGAACACACCGTGGACGATATTTAACGGCGCAGGGATGTCATTGGAATTTTTCGTCTATCTTTTTATAGATGTTGATGTCTTAAATTTTCTGACCGGAAAGGTCGGTAATGTGATGTCTAGGCGTATCAGGCAATTATCTAAAATTGAGTACTTACTCGGGTGATTCGATTTCGAGTTGAGTATCAAAGTCATGACTGGGATAAGTTGAGTCATGAGTCAGTAGCCAAAACTCAGGGATATCTAGAACTAGATATCCCTGCCAAAACTCACCTGATTTTATCCACTACTACGATTACCGGACCACGACCTAACATATCGATCTCGCCTCTCGCCATATGTCCCCTCATTTTGTCGTTTGCCTTTTATATTCTCTGCTTTACTTTTCATTCAGTGTGCATGCCTCTTCTCTACTTCGCCTAGGCCCTAGGCCAACGTGGGTGTCTGATTTCAAAGACTACTCCAAGTCGTTTCGACACCTTCCTATCTTTTCATTGTATCGCAGTTTTGTGGTGTTTTGAAATGATGAAAATATTAATACTAAGCCTCGAATCGAGTATTTGAGTGTCAAGTCGGGTCGAGTCACCACTCCAAACTGACTTGATTTGAGTCACTACAAGGGCTGGGCAAAACCTGGGCTTCGATTCAAGACTGCATGTCATTGTTGAAAAGCTCAACCAAAATCAAGTCACGATTTTTAAATCACTTGACTCGAATCAGTAACCCACACTGACTTCATTTGGGTCACTACCATTGCTGGCCGAGATCGAGTACTCGGGTGATTCGAATTAGGTGTTGGAATATTTGACTCGATTCGCCTTCTGGAATGACTTTATTCGACCTAAGTCATTACCCTAAACTGGCTTGACTTCGTCTACTAGGACTGGACATATCATGTAACGGGATGATTTCATTGCGAGTCGATTCGAGCATCACCTATTGTGGCAGTGGAGACAGTAACGGTGCAGAAAGTATTATCTAATTGGTGGTCAAAGGGAATACATACATTCCAGTCACGCTTGATCAGAAGTAATCTTGCATTTCTCGATTAGGATTTGCATACTTAATCCAGTCCTAGTCGGCAGAGATGAGCATTTGAGCATGGACTTGGATTATTGATTTTCTGAAGCCGTGAAATTTCGGATTTACAGTTTTGAAGACTTGAATCACTAGGTTAGCTGTTGAATTATAATCTAAAATATGCTACAGGATTTTGATTTTGAAATTTTAAATCTCCTCATCTCCAGTGCTCAGTGACAAATGTCTTCTACATTTCCGGCAAAGATATCTTTACATTCAAGCGGCAAAAATTACCTTCGCATGTAAAATATGCATACGTTCATAGCTTATTGTTTCCGACAGAAGCATCGCGTCACTGCAACGCTCAACGTAGGCTATATCCAGCACCGTAACTGCCGCACCCCAAACCCCCCAATTGGGGGGGGCCCGAGCTCGAAGGGGGCCCAAAATTATTTCGTGAATTAGCATAAATCATAGAGTATTTTTTGAAAATTTATGCAATTTTTTCAAAATTTTTCGCGCTGCGCGCGATTTCATGTAGCCGTTTCTCTATATTATAGGGTATTGGGCCATTACCGCGCCACGACCAATCATGACATACAATCAAGTTTTAGGCCATATAACATGCGACTCCAAGAAGTGTGCCAGAACGATCGGCAGCGAGAAAAGCTTGGCCGAAAAGGTCTATGCCCTTATGCAGACCGAAGACCTCGTTATATAGGCTATACAAAATGCCTATAGGTTTAATTGTCCATAGGCGCCTAAATGACTGGCACCGAATGTTCCTGTCTTTGCAATCTGAACCTCACAAGACAAATACCATCCCGCTGGGAAAAATTTTATTCCAGTGAAGAAATACCAATTTGAAATCGTGTGCGTCTCTTAGTTTAGAAGCCTGCGTTTGGGCGATTCTATATTTTTTGATATAGCAGAGTGGAAGTCACGAATTAACATCATGTAACGAAGTCATATCAACGGGTCCGTCCGCCCGAAGATGTTTATTCATTATTTACGGGCCCTCCCGTTTTCAAGACACTTCACTCAGCTCTACCGGTAAATCTAATTACGTGAGTAGAGAGGACAATAAATTGATAGCATACTATATATGCAATCGCCGATCTGATTGACCGATTTTATCATAAATTACCGAAAATTTTCGCGCCTCGCGCTGGCTCACAATGCAGTACAGATAATTTCGTGACAAACGCGAACAACGTGATGGGGGGGGGGTCGTTTTATCACCCTATGAGAGCCCAAGACCCACGTTTTTGGGGGCCTGACGAGGTGCTGATTCGTTCCTGCCAACGGGTATACGCCCGAAGATGTTTAATTATTATTGAGTGGTCCTACCTTTTCAAACACACCTCAATCAGCTCTACCGGCAAATCTGGTTACGTGAGCAGAGAGAAGATAAAAATTGATAACAATATGTGCAATTCCCGATCATGCTGACCGATGAAATCATGAATTCTAGAAATTTTGCGCGCTTCGCGCGTTTAGGCGACAAAAGCCCCCCAGAAGTTAGGACTATAACCCTATGGGGGGCCCAAGACCAAAGTTTTGGGGGGGGCCTGACGAAGTGCTGTTACGGGCCTGGCTATATCATAAAGTGACAGTCACGCCATAGCCCAATTTACCACTTCTTCCTGAATAGTAAGGGCGTTTTTTCATCGATTTCAGAATTGTGAGCTACCATGTCACTGTTCAGCTTCTCCTCCCTAGATACCCCAATATCTCGGAACCACAGAACCTCGAGCAACTTTTTAAATGAATTTTGCATGTCGTCGAAACTATATTGCCATTGCATTGACCTCACTATTTACGAAGCTTTAAATTATCAGTAAGCACACGCAGAGCAATGGCCTTGCTCTAAAGCAGTTGTTTCCAACCTTTTCCGGAAGGGAAACCGGAAGGGTAGCGGTATCAGTGACCAAATGTGGAACCGCCACAAGGGAAAGGTTAAATGAAAACAGTCAGCGACTGACCTTGCCTGAAACGATCCTGTTTGTTCGATGCTTGAGTGATCAGCTGAGAGTCCAGGAGCAAACATTCACCTGTTTTGCGAAGCCGAAATCGGCCAACTGTTACAACAGGACACAATTAGCACCGACAATGGGACATCGGATGGGGTTCATCACCCAGTCATAAGCACGCCATGCCAAGCCGGAACCAGACGTCACCATTATTTCATGTGGGTCACCTATTCCAGCATTACTCAGTGAAGCAGTATTATCTGTATACCTACTACTTAAATTTCCATCGTTCTGAAGAAAAAATACTAACCAGCTCCCGCCTATGCAAAATCTGTGATAATATCTTCCAAATCAAGTTTTGAACGTAGTTGATAGCGATCAACATTTATGGTAGAATGTGAATGCGACTTTTCCATACTGCTCTTTAAGAAACTCCTCTCACAGCTCGAAATTGAAACAGCAATGGTTTCAAACACGGACACGTTTCATTTTCAAGTCTAAATTAACACTTGTATAAATTGATAAATTGAAACTGTCATTCAAATCGTTACAATTATTAAGAACTTAAGCAATTAGCTTATGATTATACATCTATGTGAAATGTGCATCCTCATTTCGCCACCCCCCGCCCAGCCTGCTGCCTCTGGCGCAGCTCTGTTCAGAGTTTGGAAATCATTGGTGTAACGTAGATACACCTGACAGAGGAGTCCAAGTCAAGAAACAGCCTCTTAGTTACCTCGATACAATCTTTCTGTTAATAAGAACAGGCTGGTCCACGGAATAGGATGGCTACCCGACGTCCATCTCGTAGGTCAGCACCCTCAACACCCACTGCCTTGCTGTAGACCTGGAAGAAAGAAGGGTGTTAAGTTTCAGCCTAAAAAATCTCTTATTTGGAGTACTGTCGGCGCAGCACCCAAGTGAGCGCAGATTTGGGTGATGATATGCGCAAGACATAGTGCAAGCAGGGGCTGGTGACAATTTCAACAAGAGGTTAAGGTTGATGCTTTAAAAACGGCTATCAATATAGGTTTTGAGGCCTTACTTCAAATGATAGCTGGTTCCAGATAATCGGGAAGTCGAGAGTGCCACAGAGCGTCCAGATGGGACCTTTCACCATTTTCGAGACTGAAATTGGTCATATGCGGCAGAAACCATAATTAGTCATTCGATATTGATTAAATAAATCCCCGATGTGTCAAACAACATCCCGTAAAAATGCCCGTGAAAAAAAAGACGTGAAAGTACAAACTTTGTGCTTGTGACGAATAACATGATATATAATTCTACTTCTTCAGTGCAAACATTGACAATTTTGATCACCACCTCAGACAATAAAATGTTAAAATACATTTGAAAAGTATTGGATCACTCACGATTGTTGTATGGGAGTCAGGGATGGTTGTCTGGCATTTTAAAAATCAATTGCGCGTAGTGTCAGCAAGCAAGCAATGAGAGGTAGACCTGTTAATGCGTCACATCAATTTTACCCTCAAAACAACAGGTTACATCGTTTCTGTCCTCTTCCCCAATGTGTCCTGACGGCCCCATCGTACAATAATTTGGTCATGGGAATTTCAAGATTGGGTGGGTTAGTACACCTATCTCTAACCAACACTGCATTGAAAAAGAGAAGAACATGAAAGCCAGAAGAGCATTTTTAGGGACCAAATCGAAATCAGTCACATTACAGGGGCAAGTGTTGTACAAAAAAATCCATGGAGCTAAATACAAAACACACAACAAAACGATTGGTTGCGCGTGACAATGACCGGCTAGCTAGCTACCAAACAATTCTATACTGTGTTAGTGTCTGTGGTCGAGTTCTTACTTTGAAATATTCATTTGTTGGTTGCGGCGAAATTAATTCGAAACGAAGACCAAAGCTTCTTGTACACATGTCAATATGAATTCGAAGATCAAACCTTCTTACGAATTTCACACCAATATGAATATGAAGATGGTATGTTTAAGTACGATTTTCTAGTACAGGGGTGTCAAACTTAACTTGCGTCACCGACCGGATTCAAACATTCAGATCGCTCGCAGACCGAACCAGTCAAATGATCGAAAAATGTTACATCAAAATCCATGGGATCAATGCCCCTGATTTTATTCATTTATCAAGGCTATAAGCATAATAATCAGAGGTGGTCAAACTAGTCAAGAAAGCTACTCAAGTAGAAGTAGAAGTAGCGATGAACATATCTACGACAGTACGAGTAGAAGTACTTCTTCCATAAGCCACCTAAAACTTCTTGAAGTAGAAGTAGAATTGACCGAATATAAATCTACTCAAGTAAGTAACTAGTTTTGAAAACAATCCTAATTCGTTCGTACGAACTGTCAAAAGCTGCAAATTGAGCTATGCAGAAAGTTCAGACAAGCTTGATTCGTATTGATGCATCCCAGGAGGTATCAATTTTCTACAGAATAAGCATTCTTGCGCATCATGGGATGCAAATTATAGTATTGATATGAAAATGCGATACTAACCCTTTGTTTACTAGGAGACCCCGTTTTACCGAATATCATGACATGGCGCCCTACCCCATATTAAAAGGCCCCAAGTTTAGGCGAAGAGCAATACGGAGAAGTTGTATCGGATACGATTTCAACACTTTTCGCGATTAGTATACGTTAATAACAAATATTGTGGATCGTAAAATTTATATATAGTGTAGCTTTATTTTCGGAAAATAGAGGCATCACTACACTTGCTTTTACACTTCATGTATGTTCTGCAGACAAAAGAAATGAAAGTAATTAGAGCTCAAAGAATGATAGTGGGAATTGAAAGTGAAATACAAATTCACTTTTAAAAAGCGGGAAATATATTTCATGTCTTTTGTACATAAAGCTTCAAAGATGATCTGCTAAAACAGATGTAACGTTCCAAAAAGCCATATTTTCCAGATTAGCAGGACACGTCATGGGCTGCTAGATAACGATAGGATAGGTGCGAAACCGTAGTTTCAAACGTAATGGTGGGCCATATTTACTGTGACGAAATATTTGATATGGGCGACAATAATGCGGTGTGAGCGGAACCATTAAACGATTAGCAATCCTTAATTATATTCACTGATACTTTCATGAAAACATATTTAACACTCCCTAACTACTGTGCGTAAAGCGCAACAAAATTTATGGGCTTTACTTGACTTTTATGGATAATAAATGTTCGTACTCGGTGAAAACAGCCCCGAAATTCGTCAGGCTATAGTTCGTATTGGGGGATTAAACTACTTCTACTTGACAAACTGAAATTAGCGAGAAGTAAGTAAGTAGATCACAAAATATTATGAAGTAGAAGTAGAGGAAAACTACTTGAGTACTTAGAAAAAGTAGAAGTACTTCGTTACTGACCACCTCTTAATAATTGCCTACATCATAACACCGATCATCGGATTCTATTCTATCAACACCTGCATTCGCAAACAATGGAATCAAGATAATGGCCGTTTGAATATGGATATATTTACTGCTACAACACAGGCTTTAACGACGATATACGTTGGAATTTTGCTATGATTGCTTTGCTTTAATCCAGTGGTTCCCAACCTTTCTAGACTCATCGCCCCCTTAAACAGCTCAAAAAAAATTTTTGCCCCCCAAAATCTACACGGGAAATTTATACATCTAACTCTCTGATCCAGTGACTTCAAAAACTGTTTCTGATTGTGGCACACTTGAAAAAGTTGCACTAAATTGCACGATGATTACACTCATTTAACGAATATATACGACTGGAACAAGGTTGTATGGTAGATAAACACACACGGATGTCGATGTCAATTGCAAGCAGTCTCTCTCATTTACATATATAAAGTTCAGTCAAAACAGAAAAGGCTAAGCAAGTAGCAACAAGACTTTGATTTCTTCTACACCTATCATTGAATACGATTGGAAAAGTCAGCAAAACTCGTCTATTTTTCACAGAAACAGAATTAACAAAAAAGAGCGTTATCTAAATCAGTGACTCGTTCTTCTGCAGAATAATCGCTTGATTCATTGCTTCCGCATGGATCAACTACGCATTCAAGATTTTAACAGCAAATCATGTGAAGTAATGCTGCCATGCAATTGATTTTTTGTTATGATTTAATTCATCGGTAGCGTGAAACACGCTAAAGACTTTTTCGGGTTATACCGGCGCAATTATGACGCTGCAATTGCGCTACTTATCGGCCATGCCACATGATTGGTTTTATAGCAATGGTTACAAGACCTCATGAAACAGCAATTGAAAATGCTCCGTTTACCTTGTCCGTTTTTTTCTCAAAATCAAAGCAAAATATCGCGGCACACCAGAAAATGCGTGACGGCACACAGTTTGGGTGAGTATCACTGCTAAGGTTGTTATTGAATTGACTGAAAAAAACTTCAATTTTTTGGAGAGGGTGACAACGTTGTCAACTGCGTGCGGCAGTCACAGAATGAGTCGTTTGTCACGTGAATTTTTTGGCGGTGTCTGGTTGCCTTTTCAATTGAGTATATATCACTGGACCTTTCAACATTCCCGCCCACCCCCCCCCCAAAAAAATTTTTTATCCCATCACTCAAAATTGCCCCCTGGGGAAGGGGAGGAGCGTTGGGAACCACTGTTTTATTCATTATCTAGCAATAGCCCAGGGTATGGGCTGAGGGGAAAGCAAGAAAATAACCGGTAAGCGAAGGCGTTTAAATTTGGTTCGTTATTCATTATATTGCTATTCCGGTTTCTCTGGAGGCCATAGAGCTGTCGAGTCCTAAGCTACAAACGAGTGCAACCACAGATATTTGAATAAAATATTGTGTAACAGTTATATTTCCCCCTGCATATGCCGACTTCTGTGAATAACTAATTTTTGGTCCATTTTCCCATAAAACTGTGTGTTGGAAATTCGACTGATCACGCAAGCGATTATATCTTGCGCACATGGCCTGTTGCATATGTGATTGTTCAAGCCTGTCGTTGACGCGATGAATTAGCGGGGAATGCCGCGCGAGCGTTCTGCAATAAATGACCTCATTTTGCTCGTGTACTACCGGCAGACATGGCAGGAAATCGCGTGCTGTACAAACAACTGTTAATTAGCAACACGCTTCTCGCTAATTGGCAGCACAGCACACTGATAATACAAAGTACTAGGCACGATGGCTGAAAGTGTTGTGCGATTGCAAACAAATATGGAGAAAGGTGTGATTTCAAGTTTTTTTATCGAGATTTCTTTCAAGGCTTGTTGTACCCATGTATAATACGAGCCCACTATTTTAGGGGAAAAATCGGTAAAGTTTCACACATTATACATGGTAAATAACGGTGTGGCTAACACACCAACCCTTGAGTCAAACAAAAAATTTTACTGGGTAGCATCGAGTAACTTATAAAACACAAAAGTATAGGATGCAAAATTATTTATCAAAAGCACACATCAGAATGGATGTTCCATTAAAGAAAACGGTTATTGTCCCAACACATCAACCTTGGATCTGGCATGGCTCGATTACCAAGCTGACTCTGCATAGCCTAGATAATTTGTACAGGTATAGTCCTTGGTACGGGCGTGGTCGAAAGCAAAATCATTGGCGTGCTTCTAGGTCACATGAATTTGCAGTTGCTTCTTTTTCGAGTCGGTGAAGTTGGTGGTGCTCACGACATGACTCGGGATTATTAGCACTTCCACCTGTCAGAAAAAACACCATTATCGATATTTAACGGCGCAGGGATGTCAGTGGCAAATTATGTGTATCAGATTAATGGTGTTAACACCCACATGAAGAGCCATGTGTTGCTTGAGGCTGCACTTCCACGCGAAATCTTTCCCACAGACAACGCATTTATGATTCTTCACTCCAGCATGCTTAATGTATATCCTATCCATGTGTGTCTTGAGTGGACCAGCTCGAGTAAATCCTTTCCCTCAAACATCACATTTATAGCTTTTGATACCTGAATGTGTGGACAGGTGGGATTTGAGGCTATCCTTTCTTGCAAAATCTTTTCCGCAAATATCACATCGATGGCATTTTACACCAATATGAATAGCCGTGTGTTTTTTCAGAATGTCCTTACGCACAAATTCTTTACCACACACATCACATTTATGGCTTTTGACACCAAAATGAATAGCCACGTGCCTCTTCAGGGTATGCTTTTGCAAAAATTCACCACACACCTCACATTGATGACGCTTGACGCCAGCATGTACACGAAGATGGGCTTTCAATCCCGCTTTCAAAATAAATTTTTTCCCACAAACACCACAGCTATGATTCATGACTCCTGCATGCCCAATAACATGCGCCCTCAGCTGATACTTCCCAGCAAATTCTTTTCCACAAATGCTACAACATTGATTTTTGACACGTAAATGCCCATTCATATGATCCTTGATATACCTCCTAGAAAACTGTTTCCCACAAATTTCACATGCATGATTTTTGAAACCAAGATGCACATCCATATGACGATTCATACCGCTATTTGTTGTGAATTGTTTCCCACATATATCACATTCGTGTCTCTTTAGACCAAGATGAGCATTGATGTGATAATCGAGGCCCTCCTTCGAGAGGAATCCTTTACCACAAACATCACATTTATACCAGACGCCAGAATGTGTGACCAGGTGTCTCGTGAGGCGATCCTTACTTGCAAATTTTTTTCTACAGATATCACATGCATGGCTTTTTACACCGATGTGATTAGCCATGTGTCTCCTCAGGGTGCCCTTAACCATAAATTCTTTACCACATACATCGCATTTATGGCTTTTGTCATCAAAGTGAATAGCAACATGTGTCGTCAGGGCACCCTTTTGCCCGAATTCTTTACCACACACATCGCATTTATGACTTTTTTCATTAAAGTGAATAGCAACATGCGTCTTCAGGGTGTCCTTTCGCCCGAATTCTTTACCACACACATTACATTCATGGATTTTTACACCAGCATGAATAGCCATGTGTACGTTGAGGCCACTATGACGTGTGAATACTTTCCCACAAATATCACATTTATGGCACCTAACACCAGTATGTTTAACTAGGTGTTTCTCGAGGTCAGACTTCCACATGAATTTTTTTTCACAGACAGCACATGCATGGCTTTTGATACCAGTATGAATATCAAGATGCCTCTCCAAGTGACATTTAAAAGTAAATTCTTTCCCACAAACATCACAGCTATGATCCTTGACACTTGCATGCCTAGCCAGGTGATCCTTCAGTTGGTTCTTTTGAGCGAATTCCTTCCCAAAAACATCACAGTTATGATTCTTGACACCAGATAGCATACTGATTAGGGTCTTGTTGTGACTCTGTTGCGTGGATTCTTCTCTACAAACACCAGCCGGAATATCAAGGTGCTTCATGTCAGATTTTGACATAAATCCCTTATCACAAACTTCACATTCATGCCTTTTGACAGCAGCATGCATATGTGTAGCCATATCTAGTGGTATGTAGCATAGAACTCCAGAAAAGAAAGTATCATATTGCATTGTTGATAACATAGCCACAAGCCTAGCTCATATATTAGTGAGACCTACATTGTCAACAAAAATTTCAAGATATTGACCATCACTTTATCCTATATTTAACCTCATTGATAGTACACTACATGGTTGTAACCAAGTCACAAGGCTCCGAGTCATAAGTCAATCTCACTTTTATAGTCTTATTCGATTCAAGTCGAGTCATTTTCAATTCACCACCGAGTCAAATCCTAGTCCAAGTCAGCCAGCAGAAGTTTAATCCGAGTCATGGTATTATGACTCGAGTCCGGGTCATTGTGTTGACTGCTCAGTTTCCAGTTGAAGTCTTCTTTAAAACCAATTTTTATAACTCTATTAGGTGATATCGAATGGTTCTCACTTGAAGCAGTTTCTAGTCGCATTTTCAAGTATCAATAGACCAAATCCCAATAGTGTGGTTACTTCACTATTCTTCAAAATTACAATGAAATGTCGGTCTTGGTCGTCTAGAGTCTCGATGTCGGGTCATATGACTTGGTTCGAGTCATGTGCAATGACGTCGGTCGAGTCATTTCCGTATTTCGAGAAAATGACTCAAGCTAAATCTAGTCATCAGAAAATCGTGAGTGGAGTCATGACTCGAGTCATTACAACTCGGGTACACTTCCTGCAGCGGAACCTGAGGCGTAGCCCAGTAACGTGGAGAGGGGGATTGGGATCGCCGCATATCCCCCGTTCCGAGCTTGAGTCATCAGAAAATCGTGAGTCAAGTTGAGTCATAACTCGAGACATTACAACCCAGATACACTCCCTGCAGCGGAACCTGGCGCGTAGCCCAGTGGCGTGGACAGGGAGTGATTGGGATGGCCGAACATCCCACGTTCCGAGCTTTTCAAATCTCAAATCTAGCGCTAACATTTCTAGGCGTAATCGCTGACTCATGATTGATTCGCGATCAGCGTTCCCACTGAACAGTGAATCAAAGATATCCCTTTTCTCCAATTATTCTCTCATCTGTCACAACGAGAGTATGATGCCTATCATTTCACAACACACGGGGATATCTCACCATTTCTCGTTTCAAATAAGTTGCTCTGCTTGATATCTTAGCATATTATAGAAATCAAATGTCCAAAGCAGAATCTATCATGTATCGATGCAATTTTCGATTTGGTTGTGTCAGTAAAGACTGCCTGCCTTTTATTTAGGGTTTTAGTATCTCTTGTCCGTTTTCACACACGTAGCCAGCAATAAGTACAATTGGACGAATCGCGGGTTACTTTTCAAATTTCGTAGGAGCTACGATTCAATCAGTACAACAATGATCGCTCTATCATGGGCGACTGGCATAGTTTCCCCAAAAGAAATATTGTTTTATCAAAGAAATACAAACACACAATAATTTTATTATCATCGCTTTCATTCCATTGGGCACGATACCTGAATACACTTTTCAGCGACTAAAGAATCGATCTTGGGGTTAGCTAGACAGGGTACTAGCTGGAAAACTGTCATCGTGTAAAGCTTGATCATGTGGGGAAAACTCAAGTCGTTTTTTAGGCGTCTCGGTCTTGGCAGTGTCTGGGTCAATGCACGTCAAAGGCAAAATGATAACTCAAATCAGCTAATTCTTACTCCATAGAATGCTGTTTCCACTGCGGAAGCCGTATCAGCTAGTGAGGAGCAGAGTTGGATCAATTACATTATTTCAGTTCAATTACAATTATAATTACTTTCATGCATGTTTCAATTACATTACAATTGCAATTACTCCATGCTAAAAATATCAAATTACAATTACAATTACAATTACCGTACTCCTTGCATGCTTCAATTACATTACAATTACAATTGCTGCTGTTGAACATGTAATTCAATAATCATAAATTCAACCATGCTCCTTGACAACCGTAACGTTGTATTTAACAACAATTCAAGTCTAGTTCAGATTGTGTAGTAATAAATGCGTTTATGTGCGTACATAGTATGATATGTAAGACGTCATTGTAACGTAATATAAGCGTGTTTTGTATGCTCAGTAATTATGGCTCACGTAACTGGAAATGTAAAATGTTATTTACCTAATTTTTTATGGGTTAGGATTAAGGATAGGGTGCAGTATGTCGTTGAAAAAAGAATTATAATATATGCACATGTTGGATTTGCGTATATAGTATATAATTAAAGAAATAATATTATTTTTATCGAGGGACGTAGGAATTAGGATGAGGAGTAAAAACAAAACAGTGCTTTGTCAGATAGGCGTTATATAATATCAAGTGGTCTGGTTAGTTAGCCAGACGAAGTAACGATGCAGCATCGTGATCTGAAATCGTATTGTAGATTGCCAACCCACGGATAGATGCGCAAGATGTGAGTCGCGGATGAATGCACCGACAAACGTACTGCAGAGCCGGCTAAAAGCAGCAAACTTTGTAGTCCCAGAGCTGGCGATCTAAGCGTCCAAATTAGATGTATCGGGTCTTTATCGTAAGCTATTGATGCACTAATTCCTAAAATACAAGTTAAAATCTCGTCAGGGCAATGTAACTGCTCCAAAATAGCCGTTTAAGGCCGACTGTTCCGAAAAGTGAGAGCGCCGCAGCAGCATGACCACAACAATGACCAATTACACCCAGCGATTGTTCAGAACAATGTCGATTCCCAGACTTTCATGACTATTTTGGGATGGTACCATTGTCAGGAAATATACTTTTATTGCGGGATCAGTGCGACACTAGCTTTCGATTAGGACAATACGTATCAAATTTCGACGCTTGGATCGCCAGCTATGGTACTATCAATTCTGCTGCTTTTAGCCGGCTCAGCAGTTCGCTTCTCGGCGTATTCAATCGTGAGTCACGTGTTGCGAATCCATCCTTTGGTTAGTAATCTAAAAATTGTATACAATGGCAGCCGAGGCCAGCATTGCGGTAAAAATAAAAAACTTCGCCCGCAAGGGCGCAGTCAAGGGCTTCCGCGAATGGATCCACCAAATTCCTTGTCGACATTTAAAGAGAATGCATTAAGTCAATTATTTTATGTTGTGCTTGTCAGGTCTCAATAGCAATTTAATGTAATTGAAATTGTAATTGAGCAAAATTTTTGTCAAATTACAATTACACAAAATAAAAATGCTTCAATTACAATTACATTACAATTACACTGAAAAATGTAATTATTACACTCACTCAATTACAAATTACAATTGATCCAACTCTGGCGAGGAGTAGTAAGAGGAGAATAACTTATTCTGAACAACAACAACAATATCGTTAAACTGATATTAATTTCAGCATTGCAAATTGCTTTACTAAGCGTTCTTCCAAAATATTAAATCTGGTCGCGGGACCATTCGCATGTCACTATTTCGCCGCAATCCTATTGAAAAATGCTTTTTCGATTACAGGTCTACACCTGGGCACGAGCCGAGCTACTGTTATTGACGATTGTATCACATACACCGGACGTGGTCCAGTGGTCCATACCACAATAAAACAACAGAAATGCTAAACCATTTTAGCAAACGAGCTACTTCAACGCAAATTTTATCATTACATACCGGTAACAATTTCCTCATTGGACAGTTTGATTTGTGAAATCTGACATGATAAGAAACCAAGTCTACATCGCTTTTAATAATTAGGAGCTGTTATCTTAGCTTAACGTAGCGGTGCTATATCTTAATAATACTATCAGGTAGTGACAAGATATAATTACAATCAAATTATCCAGGAATGCATTACAAGAGTCTTGAAATTGCCGACGTTTGCATAAGCATTAGAATATCGCTAAACCCAAGAAATCTGCTTGGGAAGGTTTGATTTCAATAAAACTTCATCCTACCAATATTCTTTGTTTCCGGAACTTAGCTAAACCTGACAAATTTCGAAGCTACAGTAGTCTGATTCTACTGTGACCAGAAGAGTTGCAGCAATGTCAGTCAATCTTTTATCGCATGTACTGAAACACGCTACTGTAGTAGACCAGTGGTTCTCAACCGCTGGTCCGCGGACCGGCACCGGTCCGCGACGACATTCCTGCCGGTCCGCCAGGTATAATACAATTTTATACCTTAAATTCAAGAGGCGATGTAAAAGGCCTGTCATTTGATCAAATGAATAAAACTTCAAATTTTAAACTGATTCAGAACTTCATGAGGTAACGCTAGGGCTAGAAATATGTTCGATTTGACTTAAAGTTCAAGACAAGTCATTTGACGACATGCAAGCGACAAGTACAGAACAGCTACGAGCTGACTCATCGCTAAACAGCGTAGTTTGCGCGAGCATTCGTCTTCGATTCATTCATTTTGTGCAGGACCGTAACCGGGGCACCCCAAACCGCCCAATTGGAGAAGGGCTGAGCTTGAAAAGAACCCGAAATTATTATGCAAATGAACAATGGGTTGTAACCAAGTCACAAGGTTCCGAGTCACAAGTCAATCTCACTTTTTTTGTTTTGACTCGAGTCATGTCGAGTCATTTTCAATTCACCTTCATAATATCCTCATTTTCCACACTTTTAACAGTTTCGGGTAGCATTTTCAAGTAACGGTATTGATAGACGAAATAATATCAGCGTGATAACATTACTATTCTTCGAAATTGCAATGAAATAGTTGTCTTGGTAGACCCAGTCTCGAGTCATATTAATTGGTCCAAGTCATGCGCAATGACTCGAGTACAAGTCGAGTCAATACACAAATCAACTCGAGTCATTACAACCGTGATGAACATAAATCATAGGGTATTTATTGAAACTTTTCCCAACATTTTTCAATTTATTTTCGCTCTTTGCGCGATTTAGTGTCACTAAATGTCTTGCATATTAGGTGCCCTTCTCCGAGAACTACGCATGATTTATAGAAATAGGCATTTGGGCGCCAGCCATTACCGCGCCATGACGTAGGCTACCAACACATAACAATGAAGATTAGACTGACACGGGACTCCAGAAGACGTGCCAAAAATACGGCAGCGAGAAAACCGATTCAGTCATGAATGATGGAAAATTTTCGCTATTGGCGCGATTAATGTACTTGCACTCTTTGCTTATACTAAGTAGAATGAATGTGCTCACAAGTAAAGGTGAAAACATCAGGTAAACTGTGGCTTTATCGACTTGTGGGGCACAAGATCAACGCTTTTGGGGGGTGGGCTGACAAAGTGCTTTTTCGGCACGGATTGCCGGTATAGTTGCTGTAAGGTGTTTTCCTGTGTCACGCATTGTATTCGTAGTTGCCAGAGTAGCCAATGCGTCCGGTGGCAGTGGGCAATGAGAAACGTTGCACAACGGTGCTTGGTTCGACTCCGAAACGCTTCTTGTATCGATATTGTCAAAAACAAGAATATTATTCGAGTTGGCGTGGTCGGTTAAACCCACGGCCTTCGGCCCGAAACAATATAAACTACTCTCGGCGGTAGCACGTAAACGACTCTCGGCGGTAGCAGGCCTATCTGGATAAGGCAATTTTACATCGACTCAGCAGACTCACTACCATAAAATCACATGGATGCCATCGTGAACATAATTAATTACGATCAAAACCCTCTAAATGTCACTCTCTGGCATCATATAATTGCAAAAAACGGCTGCATGCTTTATATTTTGGCTTAATTTCAATTTTGAAAGTTCACCGGTCCGCCAGTCATTTTTTGAAATTTTACCGGTCCGCGAGGTGAAAAAGGTTGAGAACCACTGGTGTAGACTACTTTAGCCTAGCATAGGAAGAATCCACCGACTCCACAAACATTCAATAGCAATAATTATCTGTATGCATTTTATCCGAATGGACATTAGGGTTGTCCAAAATTTGGAAAATCTCAAAAAGTCTCAGTGATTGTGTCTCATTCTATAGATTATTGATAAAAACAACAATTAGCCTGAAAGAAGCTTACAGGAAAGCCATTAAGATTTCGGACAAAGCGTTTGAAAGTAGCGGCTCAAGAATGGGCGTGCCACTGACCATAGAACGGCGAGAAGACTAGTAATGAAATACCCACGGCTCTTGATTGGCTAATCGGCTATGTTTCAATGACCACGGCAGCAGCACCTTGCTGATTAGGTGTTCAAGAAGTCTGCTACCGGCGGGGATTCTGAGTGCGCATTGTTAGTAGTTTGACAGGTGATGATTTAAGATCAATTCATGACATGTTAAGGTATGAAATACATGTAACGACTTGGACTCGAGTCATGATACCATGACTCGGACTTGACCCTCTGCTCAATGACTTGGACTCGGACTCGACGGTGAATTGAAAATGCCTCGACTTGACTCGAGTCAAAACAATAAAAGTGAAATTGACTTGTGACTCGGAGCCTTGTGACTTGGTTACAACCCTGAATAGTAGCCCCCATATACATGGATGGTAACAATTTTCTGCGGCCCGCAGCATCTTTTGCTGTAAAAATGCGGTCCATTATACATGGGAAGTTGAGAACCCCGACAGGGCTGTTCAAAAATAACTTTTTTCACCGGATTCCAGCCATTCACTGATTGAATTGTCAGGTTACCCTTAAAAACGATGCACACCAGCTTTGGTTCATTATAACCAGCATAAGCTGCCGCAGAGCCAATCTGAATTTTCAATTCATTCTGAAAAATTGATAAAAAAATTTAAAAATTTTCTGTCAACTCCATGAAATTTTTGAGTTGCAACGATGCAAAACAAAATTGACTCAATTCCGTAGAAGCGGAGTTGAGTTTTATAATTCTGGGATTATCCACCGTCAATGCTATTTTTGCAAATGCAGAACTTTTAATTGCATTAGGGCCCTGTGTACAAATCGAGTCAAGTCAAGTCAATCGTTTTTTTAAGGTAACTTGAGTCAAGTCAAGTCACGACTCAAGTCGCAATTCACGTCAAGTTGTCTTTTCGAAGTACGAGGTATGATCAAGTCATTGCATCGGCCATCTATTTTAAATCTAGGACCTAATACACAATTAAATAGCCATGCAAAAAGGTCTTGTATAGTTGACGCATGTGTAGAATTGCTGAATTGCTAAACTACGTAAGTAAATATATAACCTTCGTCGATATCCGCCAAAATAGAGAATAGAATACGAAACCGCAGTTATAGTTCAAACAAATTGATATGATGCACTAGGCACCACCCAATTACATATCCATGGGATAAAAGTTAGGCCTGCACTAATGGTTGACAAGTAATATAAACTATATTCGAATTTGGTTACGGTGAGCACCGGGCACCAATGACCATTGACCACAAGTATATGGAACACAGATGGATACTGTGCTATTTTATTGCTTTCGTACTAGTTAACGACAACGTATGCCGTAAGTTCCAATCACTTCGTATGTGGTCAATTTATTTGCGATAAAACAAACGAAGGTTCCGTAAAATGCATAATCATTGAATAAATGAAATTAGTCGCTCTCACAGCTCACACCAGCGTATCAAGAACAATCCGAACATATAAAAGATACAGCGATTTTTATTGACACCGATTTACTTCATGACATGGAATTGACTCGTAAATTCAAGTCAAGTCATACTACAATGGTGAATCGAGTCGTCTCAACACCGGTTAAAATATTAATTCACTACGGCCGGTACGAGACAAATTTACCGTAAAAGCTACGACTAGCAGAGCATCGCTAGTACCACGAATTTTGACAAATGCATCGCAGCCTTACGTTATCTGAATTATTCCACGTCAAAAAAGTAACATACATGCACAATTTTTATCCACACGACAATTGTCATCCGCGCTTGTGCGTACCATCCCACAGGTGAAAAGCACTGAACTAAAACAACAGAACAGTCTCAAGTGATATTAGCAATATTCTGTTCCCCAATAATTGTGAATACAGTCAGACTTATGTCTGTAATTTGCGACATATTTCGGCAGGGTCCATAATACAGAAAAATAGATGTAGCGACAGTAAATTGCATTACGTATTCTACTTTATGATGATTTACCATGATTGTAATGACTAAAATCATGACTCGACTAGAGTCGCGACTTCTTGATTACTCGAGTCCGTTTTCGTTTTGACTCGACTTGTACTCGGGTTATTGTGCATGACTCGAACAAAGTCATATGACTAGAGACAAGGACGGTCAAGACAGACATTTCATTGTAATTTTGAAGAATAGTATCGTATTCGGGTTCATTTCAATATGAATATACCGTAGGCCTACTAATCAATTGTATATTGAAGTTCTGTACCTCCTACCTTTACTAACAAGATAGCGTAATAGTTAAGCGTCCGGCTTCTTGATCGGTAGGTCGTGGGTTCGATTCCCGGCCGGGTCAGACCAAAGACCTGATTAGTAACACGGGTATCCATGGCTTCCCTGCTTGGCGCTCATGCAATAATGGGATAGCATGGAGGGGTGGTGCACGACTTAGAAAGCCGTAAAGGCTATATCTGCACTTCCTTGTCCAGCGGCATATGCACATCATGCACTCATGGTATGCATATGCGCAGATCGTGTGTATGTGTATCATGAGTCGGTGTATATGCCGCAAAAACATCAAGGACAAAAATAAACTATGTACTTTCCTTTCCTTTCCTGCAAGAAGCTCTTCATAATATGAATGCGAGCCAGTCTATATACCGGTAACTCGAGCAGAGTTGATAAAAGTGGGTTGAACGGGATTGAACTGAAAACTCAACAGTGAACACAATGACTTGGACTCGAGTCAAAACACTATGACTCGGACTCGGCCCTCTACTCACTGACATATACTCGTCTCCTTGGTGAATTGAAAACGACTTGACTTGACTCGAGTCGAAACAATGAAAGTGAGATTGACTTGTGACTTAGTTGAAATCCTTCGATTTACCAAATAGTTTGGCCGAACATGTACTGCATAACGAAAATGGCTATGAAATTTAAAAAAGCAGGTATGGAAGGCAAATAACATCTACCGTATATCAGTAAATGCAAGTACCGAAACTATTCTGCACTACACAGAATCTCAAGATTTTTAAGGGGGTTCTGGTATCCTTGCATAGTTAAAAATTGTATTTCACATTCACAATTAGTGCAACAATATTGTACCAGACTAGATTATTACCCATTAATCAATTCAACGATCACCTATGCCTGGATTGCCTGCTGGTCTGCAATTCTTCTCGACTCCTAATTCATGTGTGTCGCTGACTCTGGTCAGGGTTAAGCTACGATTATGAATGCCATTGCTTGCTGCCTAGAGAGGAAGTTATTTCGATAGTAACTGGTAAATAAGATGAGTCTATGAGGCGGAGCAAAGCAGTCAGCATTACATGTCAGCCCCGCCTTGAAAATCATGCGCCCTTTTAAACCCTTTTAAAATCGGCACTTTTCACCGAATTTGAATCGGTTTGCTAAAATTGCGATTAAGATACATCTATACGCTGGAGCAAGGCGTGTTTGGTATCATGGTAACGAGAAGATTGCCCTCTAGCGCTTAACGCCTATGAAACAGCTATCCACTAGAGGTATCACAGTGCCATGGTCTGCTGAAGGTAGAATACTGTCTGTTTTGATCAGCAGTTTTGTGTTTATGACCTAGTGTGAACTCTGGTAGCCTCGTTCTGCGTTCTCGAACATAACCTACTTCAAAGATTATGATATTATCTTTTCAACAAAACATTACTCAATGCTCTAGCATTATTCATCTCGTTATTACGAACGAAATGCTGACCTAACTGTGCAGAATTTCAGTAGGCGCGTTATCCGACGGCGATGCCGGCTTATCACGGCTGAATGAACACGACTGATGCTCTGTCTTCAGCGGACGGCTAAGCTATCTTGCAGTAATATAGTCATTGGAAACGGATCATAAAGCAGATATGAATGAAATTGCGATGCATTGCCAACAAACTATGTACCGGTACACAGAATGTTCATTTGTGATATAACATGATCCATTTTCTATTCAAGGAACAAATTAGACTTTTGAGTGATATAGCATAAAGCATTCACGGTCGTCGTTATCGCAAAGATGGACTCTTTTCTGTAATTTTGGTTTCGAATATATCAGTGCATCAATATCTTTCCATATAGTCCCATGGGACATTCGTTCTACATACACAGACTGTGAAATAGCTGTATATCGATGTAGAAATTTACACATACAGTTGGCTGACGCATTTGTAGCGCTCGACCCTTCTATTTTTGGTTAGCCATGTGCACCAAATCATGTCCCTACTGTACTGTCGTGATTGGGAACACTTCTCAAAATACTATGTACATCTAAAAACACAAAATAAATCATGTTTGCTAATATGCTGAGCATAAGATACGACCACAAACATAACCCAAACAATTTCGTGCATATAGCAGATATTTGTTGAGGTCTACCTTCAGCCACCACCGTATATGCAATAGTAACTTTAAGGCTGTATGTTACACATAGGCCTACATGCTGTGATTTAAATTATGATCGCCATCACAATTCATATTTATAATGCACACTGAGTTCACAGTCTCAGAAAGCGTGATTCCGTGCCAAATGAGCATATTTATTTTCATATAAGCACCATGGTACTTGACACACTGATTCTTCTGGCATCACCATGAAAACTATAAAAAATTCACGAGTTATCCTCACAAAATTGTGGTTTTTACCTGTCACGCTTATGCAATTTTCATCATATCTGCAGTGAAATCCTCATAACTCCGAGCTGATTTGAGAATTTTCAAGAGAAATTTTTGATTCAGTGTTATAGCCTATAGCCAACTATTGCACCAATCAGCCAAATTTTATAGACCTTCCTCAATCATTGTGCAACCCACCTGTTCATATCCAGTGTAACTACCCATAGTCTGGAGTGCGTACACAACAAACTCTTTCATGAATCACAAATGCACAACAAAATTATTCAGTCAGGGATCAAAGTGCATTAGAGATATCTTTGTATGAGTCAGAATCAGTTCCTAGAATGCCTTGAAGACGAAATCACACATCAACGATAGCAACAATCACCTACAGCCAGGCTACTGAACTATTTATGCAGCGGTCTAGTTACAAAAGTTTGAGATTTGCTTTGATCCGTTATAATTCTCATGAAATAATTTACACTCATACAAATGAGAAACGGTGTAACTATATACTCAATCAAGTAACGTGGTAACATAACAATTAAGCAATAACTGAATAATACTATGTAACGCAGGGGTCACCAACACGCGGCCCGCATGCCGCCCGCGACCTGATTTGAAATTTCTGAAGAGCGCTTAGTAAAGCATTTTGAAACACATGGTGAAATTGATTTCAGTTCAAACATATTGTTGTTGTTATTCCTGTGCCCAATGTCACTATTCCTTACCAGCTGATACGGCCTCGGCGATGGTAATATCATTCCGTGGGGGAAAATTTGCTGATATGAATTGGCATATTGCCTGGACGTGCAATCACCGACCACTGCCCAGACCAAGACGCTGAAAAAACTACTACGGACCCCCAAAAGACCAAGCTTTACGAGGAGATAGTTTTCCAGCAAGTACCGTGTGTATAGCTAACCAGCATATCGATTCTTTAGTCCAGCGGTGGCGAATCTGCGATAGTAGAAGGAAAATTATGCGGCCATCGACACTTATTTTGAATAGGATGTGTTGGCGGCCGTCAATATTCAAATTGAATTATGAATCGATTCCCTAATTATTCAGAAGTTTGAAGTATTCCTGAAATTTTCTTCGCGCCGCGCGCGATTCAGTGCGAGTTGACTTTCGATATTTGTATTGTAGCGTACTTTGTAATCTGAGCCCCACAGTACAGATGCGAACTGCAGAGGAAAATGATGCTCCCCATAAATAAATACCAATTTGTAATCTAGGTCTCCTCACCACAACGGAAATTTGTTTCTGGTAGTTGTTTGGGCGAATCCAATATCTTCCCACTATATCGACAATCCTGATGAGATGTCGAGAAACAACAGCATGCAACAACGGGGTCTAATAACAATTGGCCAACCCAACGATGCAGCACAGCATTCTAATAACTTCCCTAACGTTTCGAAAACGCCCCCTGCATCAATTCCACCAATGAATATGATCACATGGACTGAGAAAGGATGAATATTTGATAGTAATATGTGATACGATACTAATACTAACGACGAAATTCACTCAAGAATATGGATACGGATCCTGGTACTTCATAACATGGCTACTCACGATTTGCCCGCCGTCCATGTTAGCATTGTACTGACGTATAGTTATCAAACCGTGGCTGTTATACAGCGTTGCCTATTTTTATCTCAATATTGAAGTTATGCGGCCCGCGGCCTCGACGAATTCTGAAAAGTTGCCCACGACCCATTTTGAGTTGGCGAACCCTGATGTAACGTAACCAATCTTCTGATAGTCTCAACTAAGGGGGAATTGACATTTTCTATTTCTTGCGAATTCTTTAAATCCTGGTTATAAATTGGTGGGATGGAGTCGAAGGCAGTAGTGAAGGTTTCACTGAAAATACTTTATACTAATACAGATCAGAAATTTATTCTGTATAAAGATCATGTTTGATAATGGTGACTCGCAGCTGCAACTATAGACCCAAGACATAACGAGAATTAGCACTGATATTTTTTTTGTTAATACACGATGATGGATTTCGATTTGTTAGAAAGCATGTACGGTACTCAAGCTGGACGACAAATAGTGGTTGTTTAGGACCGATAAGTTGCGCGTGACGGAATGGTTTCTAGCATAGAATAATTAAACGGAAAGTTGCACGTGACGTTACCACCATTCCACTCTGGCTACCAAGCAAATACTTTGACAAATGAGGTTCGCATTAGGACCTTTGGCGGCTTGACACAGAGTGGAATTAGTGGCAACGTCATTAGTAATTTTCCAAGCAAATACTCAACTGTTCTATAAGCAAACAAGCAAGTAACTGTTCTATCGCATTTTTGTGGTGTATTGAACTGATAAAGTTGCTAATAAACCAATGATGATGATGATTAAAGAAACCCTTCTGTCACGCGAAATTTATTGTCTAAAATAGCCGCGGTTTCCGCGGTGAACGTTGGCTGTATTATGAATATGTAACTAAATCACTCATCTGAAACCTGATTGGCTGACACGAACATGAATTTCTCTACAATACGTGATACAAACACCTTTTTGACTGTGAAAAGCACGTGAACACCTCCTCTTATAAGCTGCGCTTTCGCTTTTGTATCCTCGTAGGGAAATCCCCAAGCAGAGATGAGCGGGTTTGGAATTTGGAGAGAGAGATATGATATTCTTTCTCGCCTGCACCATCGAGATGCTTTGGCGACGTAGTTGCGATACGGCCCCATGAGGTCATCTAGTCTGCGCCCCCGTTTTTTTTTCTCCTCCATGCTATCCGTGATTGCTGAGCGCCTAGCAGGATAGCTGCGGATACCATTTTTCGAATCTTTGGTATGCGGCCGGGGATCGAACCCACGACCTACCGCTCGAGAAGCCGGACGCATAACCTGCACTATCTCGCAGGTACAGGATGGTATATTCATATTGAAATAAACCCGAATACTTTCGGCTGAAACTCGTCAGGGGTAATCGTCAGCAACTAGTAGAGAATTGGAAAGAACATTGTATATCAACAATCGTATCACAAAATATGACGTCATCAGCGTGAAATTTCGTGAATGAGAGAGCGTTCAATGTACTATTTTTAGGTGGTACACGAACTCCTTTTGTTGACAGAGTTTTGGTTGGTGCTGGTGTTGGTGGATTTGGAATTTATATGTCCTAATCCAGTGGTTCCCAACCTTTTTCGTCTCGTGCCCCCCTTGGTCGATATTTGAGCTAAAATTCCACCCCTATTAAAAAATTGCCTGCGACTAAAAACATGTGATTTTTAACGCGCAACCATTTGTTGACTGAGCAATTAATGACCGAACATATTCAGACATGTCCGAACCATGGCGAATGCGGACCGCACTAAAGTTTGGTGAAGTACAGTCAAATTTGACATGTTTTTGACCAGTCGGGTAGCCGCTTACGAAAAATAAATCACCAAGTCTGCTTGCTATGGGCTTGAGTTGAATCGATGAATTTGGTATATTTTTCACGTCATCTCATATGTTGGCTTAAAAAGTTAAACAATTTCACTAGCGGCCTTGTGCTGAATTCGGCTTGACGTATTCCTGCTTAGCAGCGATTTGGTCGAGAGGCTGTCTCGGACCCAACAAAATTGTCTCGCGAGTCTCACTTTATCAGAGGGTGTAATATCTATGGAAGGCTTGAAATCCGCCAAAGAAACATACAATTGTAAAGAACTAAATTCTACTTAACAGTTCTATACCATAAAAATCTGAAAACCTTGCAAACCCAGTGTATCTTCCGATACAATGTCTTAGCCAGTTTCCCCCTAAAAAAATTAAGCCAGATTCCCCCCTAAAAATTCCAAAATCCCCCCCGGTTGGGAACCACTGTGCTAATCCAATCCAAATCCATGACTTTTGCATATTAAAATCCGCGTACTGTCCTAATCCGATTCTAACTTGAAATTTAGAAAAAATTATAATTAATGCAAGGAAGGAATTGGAAATTTTCTTTCTCAGCCAACAATTCTCTTGCTTTAAGATAACTTAGCATAGGCTGCACCTCTTATGTTCATTGGCACCGAGTGTAACTCAGTGTAGTGTACAAGTTCATTATTAACTGATCTGATAAAATTTCGTTGCCATTCGCCACTCGACATATCAATCTCTCGGAAAATCGGTAAATCCAATCTAAATCCTAATCCGTTCAGAGAAAATCTCTAATCCTAGTCCAATCCGAATCCGACAAAATCTCACAAATCCGTTTTTTAAAATCCTAATCTTAATCCATGCTCATCTCTGGTCCCCATACTCCCCAAAGACCCCACGTCATCGGTGGTGTCCGGTCAACACCGAGAATGCTATTACCGAGAAGGACAATATCGAGAATGGACATTACCGAGAATGGACAATACCGAGAATGGACATTACCGAGAATGGACACCACCGAGAATGGACATTACCGAGAATGCAATATATGCAATGCAGGCATGTTATGCATATGAACAGGTCGTGTGTGTGCATCACGGCGTGGCCACATTCGGTATCGATTCTCAGGTATAAATTTCTCGACAACATCCGTCCCAGTAAGCTAGATTCTTGGCATTGTCCGTTCTCGGTAATGTCCATTATAGGTAATAGCATTCTCGGTAATAGTATGGAACTATATAAATTAAACATGTAACGGCAACGACCGATTTTGCAGCTTCGTTCCGCTTCGCCGAGGCTGGAGTAGAGAATTGTTTTGCGTAAGCGACTGTGGGATTTCTGGCAATCCAAAAGCTATCTTCCCGAGCACAGAAATTATTGAATCTAGTCTTGATCGAAAGCTACAGTTGCACCGATTCCGGAGATATAAATTAAAATAATGATCAGGCACTGATCCACCTAGAATCAGTCCTCCAAGTCGGAAATATCGGCATTGTTCGAACAATCGGAGAGTCGCAACTGGTAATTGTTATGGCCATTGTGTTGCGGTTACCTGCCATTTCAAGCCATATTGCATTACAAACAGAGGTGGTCAGTAACGAAGTACTTCTACTTTTTCGAAGTACTCAAGTAGTTTTCATCTACTCTGGTACTTTCGCTACTTCTACTTCATAATATTTTGTGATCTACTTACTTACTTTTCGCTATTTTCAGTTGGTAAAGTAGAAGTACTTTAATCCTCCAATCAGGAAGACAGCCTGAGGAATTTCGGGGCTGTTTTCATGGAGTATCAACATTTAATTTTCATAAAAGTTGAGTAAAGCCCAGAATTTTCGTCGCGCATCGCGCTCAGTGGATACAGAGTTACCAGTATGATTTCACGAAAGTATCGGTGAATATAATTTAGGTAACGGGTTGGTGTGGTTCCGTTCACACCGCATTGTCGCCCTTCGCCCATACGAAATATTTCATCACAGTATATATGGCTCATCATAACATTTGAAACTGATGTTTCGCAATCTAGCATTTACTTATCATATCATAATCTAGCAGACCATGGCGCGTCCTAATCTGGAAAGGTGGACTCCAACTTTTTTTTAGTTTCAGAGCTGTTTTAGCATACCACCTTTGAAACTTTCTGGTCTAAAGACATGGAATACATTTTCCGCTTTCAGAAGTAGTATTTATATTTCGCTTTCAATTCCCAGTATGATATACTCAGAGGTGGTCAGTAACGAAGTACTTCTACTTTTTCCAAACACTCAAGTAGTTTTCCTCTACTTCTGATACTTACTCAAGTAGATCTTTAATATGTATCATTATATACCCAGATACAAGCCCTATAATTCTCATCAAAAATTATTGCGGGTTTGTTAGTCTGGAAGGTGATATAGAAAAATATATATGTCGATCCAAATTCACTTTTCACCCCCTAAAATGTAAATCATTTGTCAAAGACCACATAACTCACGCAGGTCGAAGTTTTTTGCATGTGAGGAAAGATTCTGCCAACATGCTATTGTAGACGAAGTCGCGTACAGTAATCATGGGATTATCACAGAGAATTTTTCAAGTATATTTTCGGTCCCAGTGTCTCATCGGTACCACATCTCCCCTACATGCACGCAGAGAGATAGTGACCGAGACCCTAGCGTCAACACTCAACATAGATGTGATGAACCGGGAAGGATTGTTCAAAGAGTATAAAAAAATTTCTGGCATCATTTACGTCTCCTGATTTATTAAAAGAGAAGTGTTGATAAGGGTGATTGTGTGAGCAACTAAGTCATTGCATATAGCAGGGGCGGGCAACATACGGCCCACGGGCCTTATCCGGCCCGCGAACAGTTTTTCGTCTTACATGATAATGTGGCCCGCGGCCCCAGATTGCCGATATTCTCCACTACTTGCTTACTACACCAAATTTTAGTGACTGTATGTTATTATATACGTGTATGCGCAGCGTTGCGAGAGTGGAGGTCAGGCATAAGTTAGTCGAAGCGGGAAGACTTGCATTATCGGCATTTACGATGCACTCAACCCTATTGTCGTCTGTGGTAATCATGATTTTACTACAATGGTCATTTACACCAGGCTGATATTTCTATTTTTGATTCCGTAACCGCCGACTTGTAGCACGGCACGCTTCTACGCTTTTGTAAGGCACCGCTTATTCCAGGAGTCGCCAACTCAAGACGGCTCGCAGTCCACTTTTCAAATTTCGTAGAGGACGCGGGCCGCATGAATTCAATATCGAGATTAATTAGGCCACACAGTTGAACAACGACGCTATCTCGTCACCTACTCAACCCTAACGAATTGATAACTTGGTAAATTAGGGTTACCGGGCTTATCGAACGCCTTGAAATCTTAAATTAGGGATTGCACCGTGTGTTGATTGATCAGAGAGAAGCAGACATGGCGACATGGCGGGCGCCTGTATGACAATGTTATTCTCAAATCCACATTGTCGTCGCCATTATCGGCGAGAAATGGCATTGAAGTGACATTGCTGCCGTTAAAATACATTCATCAAGTACGATTTATTCCTTGTCTATGTGGATAAATGGGCGAATAATGCATCGAATCAGCAATCCGACCCGGCAAGTAGGCCTACCTAATTTTCCTATATCTCGCCCGCCGACTGGAGAAGTTGCCTGCCCCTGTTTTAGGGGGTGCAAAGTGAATTTGGATCGACATATACATTTTTCTATATCACCTTCCAGACTAACAAACCCGCAATAATTTTTGATGAGAATTATAGGGCTTGTATCTGGGTAGGCTATATAATGATACATATTTTTTGAATCAATACGATCCTCGAGTGGACTATTTTCAATTCAATTGCAATATTTATAGGGTGGGGGACCTATGGTAACATAGCTAAATGAAGCAAAATAGTTGGACCAACTAATCACTTAACAACAGAAACACGCCTACATGTATAGAGGCTGTAAATCATAGTTGCCTGATGTGCTTTATCGCTACTACGAGGTATTTGAAAGTCAAAATGTCGATTTTCCGGTTATATTTAGGTCAGAGGTCTCAAACACGCGGCCCGCGGGCCGCATGCGGCCCTCAAGAACATTTTGTGCGGCCCGGGGAGGCATTTTTCAATTTCAAGTATTCGACAATATATTCTAGTGTCATATATCTTTTTTTAGATTTAGGAACTTAAAGTTCACTCTAAAACTACTACAAAAACCTGAAATCTAATCAAATTCACTATCACATCACTTTCTAAAATCTACCATGCAGTGGAAGATCGTTATTACGTCACATTTCTGGTTCATGATGACAAAACATGAACCGTTGATGATTCGTGACTGAAAATTGTGATTTTGTTTGGTGCGACCTTTCGTCAAATTACTCGGTTTTGGATTGACTGGGTGATAAACTAAAAATGACTCGAGTTGAGTAGGGTCGAACGTTAAAATCAGAGAAGGACTTGCCTCTCGGAATAATGACTTGGCAATCCTACGGACGCAAAAATCTAGGAAACTGTCGTGGGGAATAGTAATATATCAAAAGCCCGTAGCTTGCGTTGCGTATATAGAATATAGGTCTGTATGGAAACCATTGGCATTCTGTGGCCCCCGTGACGTAGATTTGGTTACATCCTGGATGTTGTTTGTTCTCTCTGTCCATGTTATTATCGGTGGCGAGTAAGGTAGTGGTACGCTCAACAGCTGTAACACCAATGGATTCTTCGGCGATGAGTCATTTCTATTCCAGGGGTTCATAACCAGGGGTCCGTACCGTATCCCCTTCGTGGTACAAAGCACCACATCAGGGGGTACCAGATGCATTGTGGAAATTGGCCTATATGCTGTGGAATCTTTTCTGGGCAAATTTATTCAACTGGAAAATATTCTTCGCGCTACGCTCGATTTTATGTGAATGGACTTTCTGATTTTTATATAGGTCCCAGCACAAATTGTGTTGAAAATCGTCAGGGGTCACTGGAAATCTAATTGAAAGTACAAGGGTTACGATCGCTAAAACGGTTAAGAAATAATGCTATTACTATGCAACAATAATGATTATATTTAAGTTGTTATTGATCTGTTACAATATTAATCGAAGAAAACCTAACGCTGGCTTAATTTGACTTTGGCAATGACAGTCACAATAGCCTATACTTATCTCGAGTATATCAGAAACCCCGATTAGACTAAACCGTTCACATGCTCTGATATCAGATCAATCTTTAGTGAAATCTAAAATATTCTACATAAAATTGTGGCATTTCAAAGGTCAAATAGCTGCAATATTACAACCCGACAGGTTTTACGATATCATGCGTCCTCTCGTATGTCTAAACTCATTATTTCAAACAAATTATGCCCGGCACAAAAACTATTTTATTCAAATATTTGAAAATGTGATTTTTTCGTGCCAAGCGTGAATAGTATAATAGTAAATTACATTTTCTCGGTGGTTGTGAAATGCCTGTCTGCAAGCTGCCGTTAAATAAGGCCTAGTTCATCATCATCATTATTGGTTTATTAGCAATTTTATCAGTTCAATACACCACAAAAAATGCGATACAATGAATAGAAAGGAAGATGTCGAAGCGACTTGGATTTGTCTATGGATTCAGACACCCACCTTGGCCTAGGCGTAGTAAAGAGGAGGCATGCACACTGAATGAAAGTAAAGAAGACAATATAGAAAAAGAATGCAACAATAATAGGGCGGCATATCATGGGAAGCGAGATCGATAGGTCAGTTGGATATTATACATTGAATACCCCTATTTATTGATGCTGCGGCCCGCGGGTCATCACAAATTAGAAAATTGTCCCGCGAGCACATTTGAGTTTGAGACCTCTGATTTAGGTGGTATTAATTTGGTAGGTTTCGGCAGAAATCAAAACGAGCACTCCGCGCAATTTGCATACGACACACCACCGTCATTGCATTGAGGATAAGATTCAAACACATCACAAAAAACATATCAAGTTTTCCACGTAGTCAGCAATTAATGTAGTCAACGCACTTGAATTGAACAGAGACAAATTATATCCAAACATCGTCCGATATCTCAATCTCAAATTTTGACACCAACATGAATACCAAGATGCCTATTCAATTTGGATTTGAAAATAAATCCTTTTCCACAAACATCACATTCATGCCTTTTGATACCAACATGGATAGCCATGTGCCTTTCAAGGTTCTCCTTTCCAGGTAATTCTTTACCACATACATCACATTTATGAATTTCGATACCCGCGTGCAAACGAAGATGTCTATTTAAGTTCTCTTTCAAAGTATATCTTTTCAGACAAAAACCGCATTCATGGCTTCTGACACTAGCATGCACAGCCATGTGTTTCTTGAGGCAACCTTTTCGTAGAAATTCTTTTCCACAAACATCACATGTATGGGTTTTGACACCAGCATGAATATCCAAGTGATGATTGAGATTACCTATATGCTTGAAATCTTTCCCACAAACTTTGCATTCATACTTTTTGACGTTGAAATGCATCTTTAAATGGGACTTGAGGCCACTTCTTCGGACGAAGTCTTTTCCACACACATCACATCTATAGCTGTTACCACTAGCATGCACAGCCATATGTTCCCTTACGCCCATATTTTGTCTGAATTCCATCCCACAAACATCGCATTTATATTTTTTGATGTCCGAGTGCAGCGCCATGTGCGACTTGAGGTAATCCTTTGTCAATAATTCTTTTCCACAAACGTCACATTTGCAGCCACCCGCATGCACCGTCATATGTGAATGGAGGCCACCTCGTTGCGCGAATTCTTTTCCACAAACATCACATATATAATTCTTGACAGCATTATGTATATCCTTGTGAGCGATTAGATTTCTTTTATCAGTAAACTTTCTCCCGCAAATCTCACAGCTATGCTCCTTGACACCGACATGCATAGCCATGTGACTTCTCAAGTTTTTTTTTAGCACAAATTCTTTTCCACAAACATCACATTTGCAGGTTATAAAAGTAGAATGCACTGACATATGTAGACGGAGGCCCGCCCTTTGAGCAAATTCTTCCCCACAAACATCACATTTATAATTCTTGACATCCCAATGAATATTCATGTGATCTTTTAGCTTGCTCCTGTTAGTAAATCCTTTCCCACAAACATCACAACTATGATTCGTGACACCAACATGTATAGCCATGTGACTCGTCAACTTTCCTTTTCGCCCAAATTTATACCCACAAACTTCACACATATACCTTTTAACGCCAGCACGCATATCTGTATGTAGCTCGAATCCATGGTTTTGTGCGAGGTCTGTTCCAAAAACATGACATTTATCATCCTCATCCTTGACACAAGAATGCATCTCTGTGTGTAAATTGAGGTCACCCTTCCGAGTACATTCTTTTCCACGACGATCACAGCTTGCCACTCCACCATGTATACTTTTATGAATATTGAGGATGCACTTTCCAATGCCTTCATCACGACGAATGTCGCATTGTTGATATTTTGCTGCACCATCTTCGTAAGGATCTTTCAAATTTGTGTTAGAATCAATTGAGAGTGACTCGCCGTACATCTCGATACAGACTGTTTGGTAACAGAGGAGGTCACAAACGAGTTCAATCCAATGATGAAGTGCAAATCGTTTATTACGGACGTGTTGATGAATAGGCTGATAATATCTGGTGTTAAAAAGCCTGGCATAAAAATCATCGTCAGATTCAAGCAACCCAATATTTTCAACCGAGAAATTACGTACTGTAGATATGGATTTGACGTAAACAAAATTGAAGCCCACATTCATTACTTATAGAAACCTGTGCTAGTATTTGCATAATTAGAATACTGTTGTTGCCTATCGTTAACCACACAATAATGCCGGCTCCTAACACTGTTAACTCACACACGTTCGTGAAAACTATATATATGAGTTAATCCTTTTTCGAACAATTTAATTTCTTGATTGGGTCAACATGTCACCACCTCATGTATCTTATGTTATATAATATGGGTTGCTTTATGTTGAGTACATGCATGTTAAATTCAAGAGCCTAGTGCAGTATCCTGCTATTTCACCGACCTAAAATCAATGTGAATCCCTGCGCATTGGTCTATACCAGACTTAGGCGAACTACACCCCGCAGGCCGCATGTGCCCCGTTATAACATTTTTGCAGTCCGCGAAATCCCCAATTAACTTATAAAAGACAGTAATAAATGCTTAGCAAGAATTAAATTACTGCAGCAATTTGAACAAGATTTCTCCTAATATATTTCATCATGATATTGAAAGGTTTTTGTTGTTAAACATTCCAGAAAGTCAAAACCGTAAACGACTTTAATCGGATCATATGCATGGGATTTTGTATTGGCGACAGCTTCGCGCCCCCTTCAGATGCTCTCATGCCTACCAAGGGGGGTGTGCCAACCAGTTTGAGCGCCACTGATCTAATGGAAATTGTATCAATCCCGTACCATATGCACGACAAAATTACATTCGCAGTACATGAATAGTTATGTTTTAGTATACGATGTCATTCTGTTTTGCTATGTAACTGTTGAACAATCATGGCATAACGGTCGCTAATTATTAAACAATTAGCGGCATTGTCTCCAAGTCTAAACGAGAGTAGAGAGCAGCCAAAGCCTGCGACGCGATAGTTCAGGCCAGCGACACGACATCTTGCACACGAGGCCTATTACAGATGCGACTGCTCAAGCCAACGGTTATATCGTGCGCACCAGGCCTGCTGGAGATGTGACTGATTACGCCAGCGATTATATCTTGAGCACATGGCGTGTTGTTGATGCGATAGTCCGTTCGGGCCTATCATTGACGCGAAGAATTAGCGGGGACTGCCACGCGCGTGTAGAGCCGTCAATGACCTAATTTAGCTCGTGTACAGACTACGGTGGCTCAGCAGGAGATCACATCAGACTTGACAACTAGATAATTCAATAATGCAATATCGAGACAAGATAGGCCACACAGTTGAGCAATCCCGTTTTTACAACTTTACGTATGTACAATGCGATGGTCACTAACATGGGCGATGGGCATGGTTATTACAAAAGAAGTAATATTTTATTATAGAAGTACAACAACAAATAGCATGATCATGAACAGGCCGTGTGTAGGTGACCACTGGTATAGTGCAAAACAAGTCAAGCTTGGTGTACATACGTAAACCATTCTAATGCTCATCAGAAAGCATTGTGATTTAATATGAACCTAACTTGATTTTGCTGTATTTCTATCTCATGCACAATTTCATTCAATTTCGACGTTGTTGCTAATTCTGTAATTCTAAAACTTGTGTAGCTCTAATTCTAATTCTAATCTAATTTGGAAAAATCTGCATAGCTCTAATAACAATCTAATTTGGAAAAATCTGTATAGCTCTAATTCTAATCATAATCTAATTTGGAAAAATTGTGTACCTCTAATTCTAATTTTAATCTAATCTGGAAATAACTGTTTAGGTAGTGCCACGTCAACCAGACCGGATTTCAGGAATCATATCTCCAAGGCAGAATCTGTTGTATCGTGATGAATTTGGACATGATTCTGTTTGCTTGGAACAATTTCGTACTTTTACAAACTACGGCATTTTCAAAATGCGCGACTGAAACTATTACCAATATTTTGAAATCGGCAACTAGGATTATACTAGCAGAACTACTCACGAAAACATAAGTTAGTTAGACCTACCCGGCAACCAATTATTTTGGTATTTTTTACAAGACCAGAATAGTAACACCTTCCCGACTTATAAATCTTCTCTTTTTTAATTACTGATCCTCCGGTTCTAACATCCTGGCAAACGATTTATGACTTATATTCTCTTGGTACTGTCCATTCTCCGTATTGTCTTGGTAACAGCATTCTCCGTATTGGCCTGTCACGCTGCATGGCAGAGGTATAAATATCGCAATGGACCGATGGTAACCATTAACCAAGTACGGATTTATCAATCGGAGTTGAATCTATTGTAATTAGTAATTGAGCTGAATGTGATTCATTACATTATTCTTGTAATTGTTATTGTAGCATTTTTATTTTGTAGAATTGTAATTTGATGAGATTTTTGCTGAATTACAGATTTAATTACAGCACATCGTTATTGAGACCGGACAAGCACAACATAAAATAATGGTCGTTTATTACCGTGGTTTCACGCTCAACAAACAACCAGTGCTCACCGTGACACCAATAACTGTGTCGCTTGCTACTTTAGCCTAGGATTATCTGTGTCTAGCAGCAACATCGGCCCCGTCAGAAAGAATATTTTCAATTGCATGTAATTATTTCACGGCAAAAAAGAAACTTACCGTACTGGGGCCCGAAACTTTTCGCACCCCGATTTTCATTGAATGCAATCGAACAGTTTTTGGGCAAAGTGAAAATGTAAAACAAAACCTTGTAATTTTTAGTCATCAGGAGCCTTTTGCCCTTTGCATGTATATTAGTTTTACACACCTCATCGCTCTCATCCTTATCGCTGACGCCTTATCAATCACATTTCAGCTTTGTGTATTCATTCGATTACATCTCGTCGTCTGTCTTGTAGCTTATTCGTTGTTAGTCGTTGCCAGTCGCTCAAACTCCAACAGTCGCTTGAAAATTTTTTGTTGTGTTTGTATTTTTCAGTACTCATGATTAGGGATAGTTCGTAAACGTTGGAGTTCTTAAAATTAAAGGGTTTTCTATGTATCATGAATTGAACAGGAATAGCATATGGTTGTTGCCCACGGTTGTCAAAGAGCACCTCTCTACCGGAGTTGAATTGATGATTAATCAAATACATACCGTAGTTAACAATAACTGTAGTTTATTATTTTAGAATGGAACGGCATTGTAATTGTAATTGAACTGAATTAAAGTAATTGATCCAACTCCGCTACCAATCACAATGTACAACCCAAGCTCCATGTGAAGAGATGTTAACGGCTACCGCCTAAAAACAAATTCATCCACATATACTTTTGAAAGATTCGAATTGAAAAAAGCTTGATAACGGGGAAGATTTCATTTACCTAAAAAACAGAAGATTTTGACCTACAAAACGAAAATTTCGATATCTTTTTCCTCAAAAACTTAATCCTAAAACTGACAAATCTTTACATGGAAAATAACTTTATCTAAACGAAATCTGGACCTATGAAGAATTCCGGTAGTTACATCAGGCTTTATGGTAGAAATAATTGGAATTTGTTGTAGTACAACGAAAGATACTTTCCCGCATTCTCGAGTAGAAAGTTTCTGCCATACTAAATAGCTTGTCAAGTATGGAGAAAGAACATCTGTTGGCTGGCAACACTGAAGTTGTGCGGTACACTGCGGGTGACACAAAGTGTTGTTTCATTCTGAGTTCTGACAATGTTATGTTGTCTACACCACAATTTTTCACAATGCGCTTCTCGATATAAGAACCATTGCCCAATGCCCATGATGTCTTGCTTCAGTTAGGATATTGCGGTACCGTACGTCGAGTATAGCACCATAGTGTCCTAAATGGTGTCGACACAAGCAGATCTCACGGCTCAGTGAAATTGATTCACGTCACAATTTCCATTCGGCTACAGGCAATTTGACGGTCATTTTTGACCGGCTTGCCGAGCATTAAATTTGGTAAAACGGATATCAATAGAAAGCTGACTCTGCACTGATTACGAAAATATAAATTTTATTCCGCTCGTGGCCCTGGAACTCCCACAATCAGCCTCGAATTTTTCATTGTTATGGAGATTGGCATTTGGATGCAACAATGTTGTCTGGCGAAACGAGAGAGTAGCTCAGAACGCAACAATGCTGTCTGGCAAAACGAGAGAGTAGCTCAAGAGAAAAAGAGCCACACAGCATTGTTGCGTCCCAATGCCAATCTCCATAACAATGAAAAATTTGAGGCTGATTGTGGGAGTTCCAGGGCCACGAGCGGAATAAAATTTATATTTTCGTAATCAGTGCAGAGTCAGCTTTCGATTGATACCCGTTTTACCAAATTTAATGCTCGGCAAACTGGTCAAAAATGACCGTCAAATTGCCTGCATCCAAATGGAATAATTAGAATAGTAAGTGCAAAATGCCAGCAATATATTTCTAACTTAATTTCTGGTTTTGCTGAAAATTCTACAGTAGAACTCTACAACACTAAGCGAGTTGTGCAGATTCAATTTCCAAATTTTCACATATTCAGTAATCCCTATTCTGATATTATTGAAAAATAACCACCGTGTCTATAATTCTATTCTAATTTGTAAAAATATACAGCCATAATTATCATCATAGTCTAATTTTGAAAAGCTGATTTTCTAGTTGTCCAATTCTGACTACAGCATAGGCTACTGGATCTCGTAATAAAAATAATTGACGAGGAATTGGATGTGTGGTTAGTGTGTTCAAACACGAGGTGAAATACTCAAGACATTCCAGAGAAGTGATTTTGAACATTCCAGAGAAGTGATTTTGAACAATCTGTCTGCGCTGAAGTCGTGCTCGGTTGTGCCGTCACGTTATCGGTGTCGCTAACCTCCAGGGTATATTCCAATGGATTGATTTGCTCTGTCTTTGACCAATCTACTGGCACTCTCTCTTCTGCTAGGCTCTCTAACATCTGGAGGGTAGCAAGAACATCGAGGTATGGATCCATTGTTATTCTCAGTCGATATTGCACTATATTAATGTAGCTCTCTATAAAACAGGTTGTATTGAATTTTATGGTTGACCAAATTCTTGATAAACTGAAGTGGGGTTTGGCTGTCAACAAACAAGATTACTCGAATGGGTAACAGCAGATAACTTTGCATTGCAAAATTGTAACATAAATGTATTACAGCACTTGAGCACATGTATGCATATGACTTATTATATGATAACATCGTCACATTGCACAACAGTTAGATCCTTGCAATGGCTGAAATTTACTTCTACACTCCTGCAGAGCCAATTGTCATAGGTTTGGAGAAATCAAAATCGTATGCAAATGTGTGTGCATGAACTCAGATTGTATATAATCACATTGGTGAAGCGGCTATCATGACTACGTGAAGCGGCTATCATGACTAATGCATCAATAAACGGAAAATAAAATTATATCTGAAAGTATCTATCTAGTTCTAGATATCCCTGAGTAATGAGATAAATGTCCTGCAATATACGAAATTTGCAGTAGAGTTTCTGGCACAGCAATACCGGTATAAGACGATGATTTTGGTACGCTATTCCTACAATACCTCTTTTCATAACCTCAAAATGTTTGTTCTGACGGGTTCTGACGTTCATAACCTTACACTGTGCAGTAGCAACAGTTTAGTTAGCTGCTATACGCACATGACATCAACTAAACATTCATATCTATGAACAGCGCATCTCTCCCTTATGACGACACAGTTCATATCGCCACCGACCGAAAACAGCTGATTGCTAACGTACGTCATTTGCGTCGATTTGCGTCAGTAATCCGCGATAAGATAACTCACAGGCGAATCCGTATCTGTACCACAGAGTCACCAGGTGACCTTGCTCGCTGAATAAATTATCGCCGATTAAGGCAATCGGTGATTACTTTTCAATCGGCATCTGTGCAATCCACCCCTAGTGCCAACTGCCAATCCGCCATCGCATTACTTACAGTACACAGCACGTACGATCATGGTAGTAATTGTGACGAATAATAATGAACCATGCGTTAGTGCAACGCCGAAGCAGCTTCTGCTGGTGCGGAATAGTGTTGTTGGGCACAGGCAAATATATTATTTTGAAAAAAAAAAATTTGAAACTGAAATCAATTTCATGATTTCACAATGCTTTACTTCGCGTTCTTCCAAAATCCAAAATCAGATCGCCGGCCGCATGTGGCGCGCGCGTCTTGGTGAACCTTGGTTACTGCAAAACGAGCCAAACTTGGTGTACAGACCATTCTCATGCGTTTGGGAACGCACTGTGATTTGATATGAACTGAGACTGATTTTTGCTGTATTAATTTCTCATTTACAATTTCATTCAATTTTCAAGTTTTTCCGAATTCAGTAATTCTGATTTAGAAAAAGCTGTGTAATCTAATCTAATTTGGAAAAATTTTGTTGCTCTAATTCTAATTCTAATCTAATTTGGAAAAAATTGTGTAGCTCTAATTCTAATTCTAATCTAATTTGGAAAAAACTGTGTAGCTCTAATTCTAATTCTAATCTAATTAGAAGAAGCTGAAAATTTTGTAGTTGTACAAGTCTGCATAATACTGAAATGTTGGATTGGAATTAGCAATATGACGTCACAGGAAAATGACGGTGAGCTAATTCTAATCTGATTTGTGAAATGATTCTATGCCAGTGATTCACAACCGCTGCTTCGTGGAGCGAGATAGCGCAGTGGTTTAATCCGCGGCTGCAACACCAACGGGTGCGGGTTCGAGTCCGACCGAGGTCGACTTCTGAATTCCGATACCTAAGTGTTGGAGGTTTACCTAGGCTCCTCCTCGCCACCTCATCCGCGTCAGCGGTGTCTTACAAAAGCCTAGAGGTGGGCCTTGCTATAAGTCGGCCGTTACGGAAAATAAGAAGAATATCGGCCTGGTGTAAATAACCATAGTAGTCGACAAACACCATGAATACCCCAAAACAAACAAACAAAAAACCGCTGCTTCAAGCTACCCTTCTTGCGCCTCTGATTGACCTATGAATATGCCACAAAATATAATAGACAATTTTTGCTTATTTCTATCAATAGTTACAGTCGATCTTTGTATATGAATGCTAAAATAGTTGATATACCATACAAGAAGTCGAAATGGTACAGGCACCACTGATTTCATTCGCTCACTAGAACGCAATAAGAGTAGCCTATTTCACTATTGAATATTACCGTACCGGTACTCCGTTACTACTTTGACAAATGAGGTTCGCATTAGTATCCTTGGGGCTGACCTGCCCTATCGTATGCTGTGAGTCAAATTATCCTGATCAAAATCGATCTATGAATGATGCCGGTATTACGGTATTACGGCTACATAACTGAATTACTCTTTTGAAATCTGATTAGCTGACACAAGCAAGAATTGCCTTCCAATACGTATACAAACAACTTTGACTGTGTAGATTGGCACAGTGAGAAGTGTGATGTCAATAAAATTTAAATGGGGTCAAAAAACGCATCGAAATTATGGAAGTATACATTATACAAGCAACAGACACACACCCATGCAATCTTAGCTTTGTTTGTGTTCACAGGTGAAACTTCATCAATTAATTTTCTCAATAGTGTTGGCACTTATTATCAGATACTATGATGAGAGCTAACACCTCTTTATTCACTGGTTCAACAAGCAGGCCACCGGTTCATCAGTTACATGATTGCTGCTGAATATTTCTCTGGCAATTTCAGCACATTCATGCAGAACTTCATTCTCCAAAGCTACACTGATTAGGCTATCACATTTCTCATTAAGACAACTGATTTGCCTTGTGCCGATGTCTACTAGTACATTAAAACCCGTTTCGGCCATTTCAGTTGTGGAGTTCTGTAAATGAACTCCTAGTGCTTGGATTACTCAGTGCCCAGATTACCAGACCTTTGATTAGCCTACGCAAAAGTAATAACGCGCAAATATTGATTCTCGGAGTACAGAACTTCAATATTGCAGCAAACAATACATTCATATTGCAAATTTATTCCACTCGAAGCTTTTCGACTGGCCCTTTTCAGAAGTAACTTCATTTACTTGCGATCACTGTTCTCATTGCTTTAATCGTGATGCATCGTTTGCCCTGCGTATTCCTGGTGGGAATTGTAAGAGATTGTAACCGCGGCGCTGGAATTTCGTTCAACATTTTTATATCACCAATTCACCATTCGATTTCTGGAGACTGGGGCTGGGGCCTTTTGCGTCAGAGTGATATAAGAAGTAGTGCGACCATATATATTTGAATTCTAGTATTCGTGTAGCTATGTCTCCATGTATTTTACATGTAGCGGTTTCTGATTATCGTTTCCACCTCTCTGAATAACGATTATTTGGTCCATTTTTACAAGAAAACTCCGAACAGAGTGTGTACTTATTTGCCTCCCCACAATGTAGTGTCCATGCACCGCCTTGTTCCTGATAGTTACTTGAGTGAGAACTCAACACTGTCGATAGATGGTTATAAATTGGCTGATGAACATGTTCGACATTTACTTCTATTAGAAATGTGCTGTAAAATTACAATATTTCTTCAATTTAGTCAGAATGACCTCACGGGCCGGATGAAATGGTCTGGCGGGCCGAATGCGGCCCGTGGGTCGTATGTTTGACACCCCTGCTGTACATGAACTGGGATGTGATGTGAGTAATGTTATACCCCGGGTATACAATTATACAAGCTTGGGCAGAAGAAACAGTTACATCAATCACATTAAATTATGTTTTGTTAGTATGCATTAGTAGTATTACATAGTAATAATGCTATACTACCTATCGGTACATTTGAATAAATGTATCATTCAGAATCCAGGTGGTACAAAATGCAGTAAAAAAAACAAATAGGCGATACGTTGTTGGAAAAAGTGTGAGAAACACCGGTAAAGAAGGTGAGTTTAGGAGGCAGAGTAAAGCAGCCGGCATGACACTTTAACCCTACCTCGGAAATCATGTGCCCTTAAGAGGCTTTTACACACATGCATGGCCCATACAAGTTTGATACCAATTCTAGAGCAAAGATGTAAGGGGGCCTGGAACCATCATGAAACGCAGTAATCACATCCAGAGTTAGCCATGTGCACCAAATGATGGTCACTGCTGTACCGTCGTCATTGGGACCACTTCTCAATATATTATGTGCACATAAGAACACAAATATATCATATGCTTTTATGACAAGCGCCAGTGAGCGGAAGAGAAGAACACGGACTTAACACATGCAATCTGGCGTACATAGAGATATAGATATTTGTTGACTAGGTCTACTTTTAGCAAACATAGGCTTACGTTAAACGCAAGTAACTTTATGGCTGTATGCCACATATACACTGTGATTTGAATCACCATCGGCTCGAATGCTGTAAGTCACATGAATGATAATCATCATGAACCAATGGCATAAAAACATTAAAATCGGGCGAAATATAGGAAAATACGCGTCTGGCCTCACACTGGCAATTATAAAGTATAAATATTGACACGGGATTACTGTATCATCTGGCAATGCCAGTTACTCTGTGTAGAACTCCCTTCACTAATACTTTCCCCTGCGCATTTTTCGGCCAACTCATTTATAATGCACTATGGACTCACAGCTTCCGAAATGGTAATTCCATGCCAAATGAGCAAATTTATTTTCAGATAAGCACCACGGTTAGTGAATTTCTATAAAATTTGACACACTGATTCATCTGCCAGCACCATGGAAACCAAAATAAATCTCGAATTCGACCTGATGACGGAGTTATCCTCCTCACGAAATTGTGATTGTTCGAGAATTGTTTGAGCTGTTTGAGAATTTTCGGGGAAAATTTGGATTCAGTATAGGCCTATAGCCGACTATTGCATCGATCAGCTCAATTTTATAGACCTTCCCCAATCTTGATGCAACCCCCTGGTTTGTATCCAGCGGAATTGCGCATATTCTGGCGTACGTAGACAACAAACTCTTTTACAAATCACAAAAGCAGAATGAAATTATTCCGTCGGAGACCGAAGTGCATTTGTGATATCTTTGGAACTATTCTATTGGACGAATCAGAATCAGTTCGTAGAATGCCTAGAAGACGTATGCACAGTGCACACATCAACGATAGTAACAATCACATTCAGCCAGGCTACTGGACTGTTTATGCAGCGGTCCGGTTACAAAAGTTCGATATTAGCTTTGATCCGTTATAATTGTCATGAAATAATTTACATTCGTACAAATGTGAGACTCTGTAACTACAGACTAAATTCGTAAATAGCTGGTTTGTGGTACAGATCTTGAATATAGCTTTCAATACAACATCAACTAAATTCGCTAACTTGCTATTATAGCAATTAAACAAACAATTAAGTGTGAAATGGAGCTAATGTTCTGTTAGTCAGAACTATGGGGGAATTGGCATTTTCTATTTCTTGCTAATTCTTCAAATCCTGGTTTTAAAGTGGTGAGATCGAGTCCACGGCCGTAGTGAAGGTTTTACTGGAAATACTTTATACTCGTTAGAGATCAGACACTTTTTCTTTATGAAGATCATGTTTGAAAACGGTGACTCCCTCGCAGCTTTAACTATAGACCCAGAAATGGCGAGAATTTGCACTCCTATTTTTTTGCAAATAAACGATGATCGATTTGTTAGAAGTTAAAAAGCATGTAGCCCACTACTAAGCCGGACTAGAAGCAGTGGTTGTTTACGCCAATAAGAGCGTGTGACGTTACCAGTGTTACCACCAATTCAACTCATGGCTACAAAGTAAATCGACGAATAACGTCCGCATCAGGACCCTTGCTACGCTTTCGGATGCTACGAGTCAGATTATCCTGATCAAAATCGATGTATGAACGATGCCTGTGCTATGATTATATAACTAAATTACTCATATGAAACCTGATTAGAGTGATTAGCTGACACTAGTAATAACAATTTCTCTAAAATTGACATAAGCTGCGCTTTCGCTTGTATCCTCATAGGGAATTCCCCGAGTCATCCGTATGACGTTTGCGTCATCTGGTGTCCAATGGTCAGTGAAATTATACTACTTCTTCTCTGTGTGGTATTATCATTTGTGTATTATTATTATTATCCTCATCATTATTGGGTTGGAGATTTATAAGAATAATCTCATTCTAAAAGCTCCAATCTCCACGTCCAGTACTGGCAAGTCGGTTTCTGCTGTCGGTATCTGAAACTTTGGTACGGCACTGAAACCATTATTTGAAGAGCTTCTTGGAGGTACAGAACTTCAATATACAATTAAATAGTATATTCATATTGAAATGAACCCGAATATTTTCGGCTGACACTCGTCAGGGGTAATCGTCAGCAACTAGTAGAGAATTGGAAAGAACATTGTATATCAACAATCGTATCACAAAATATGACGTCACCAGCATGAAATTTCGAATGAGAGAGCGTTCAATGTACTATTTTTAGGTGATACACGAACTCCTTTTGTTGACAGAGTTTTGGTTGATGTATTTTGATAAAAGTTGATTCCAAGGCACACAAATGGAATTGTGAACGGCCTCGACCTACGATTCGAAATCGGTCGTCTCGATAATTATTCGCACAAATCGGATTATCCAACAGATGTTTGCCGATGGCAGAATTAATGGCCTTTGATCGATCAGCATCAATCTTAAGTGGATGAGTTAAGGGTGAGCTTTTCACATCGCGTGATCAGAACACGTGCGTCACGCGATGTGAAAAGCTCACCCTTAACTCATCCACTTAAGATTGATGCTGATCGATCAAAGGCCATTAATTCTGCCATCGGCAAACATCTGTTGGATAATCCGATTTGTGCGAATAATTGTCGAGACGACCGATTTCGAATCGTAGGTCGAGGCCGTTCACAATTCCATTTGTGTGCCTTGGAATCAACTTTTATCAAAATACATCAACCAAAACTCTGTCAACAAAAGGAGTTCGTGTATCACCTAAAAATAGTACATTGAACGCTCTCTCATTCGAAATTTCATGCTGGTGACCAGTGACGTCATATTTTGTGATACGATTGTTGATATATACAATGTTCTTTCCAATTCTCTACTAGTTGCTGACGATTACCCCTGATGAGTGTCAGCCGAAAATATTCGGGTTCATTTCAATATGAATATACTATTTAATTGAAACCATTATGTTCTATCAAATATAAGTGGGGAAGGGCAACGTCGAACCATAGTGTTCTAAGGTGGTGTAGACACTAGCGATCGTTCCGCTTCGGCAGTTTGGTATCGCTGTCGCCAAGATGCATTCTCTGCCGCTTGAGCATAGGGAAAAGTTGCGTTCTAATCAGATCTAGGAAGTTAATTGGTTAGCGCGGTGTGTTTTCTGTGCGCCATTCTTGATGATGAGATATCAATTTATAAATTAAGATGTCAAATTTTACTGCCCGTAAGGTTTTTCAGGCAGTGTAAGCGGCATGTTATCGCGTTACATTGCAACTGGAGTAACCTGTCATAGCTTCCTTGTTAATGTTATCGTTACCATGCTATATGTACGCCAACATGTCTTTTGTATCATATCAGGCAAGTAATATATCCGACGATTCTCTAATTTTTCAAAATGCGAGCTGTGACTGGCACCAAGAATCCTATTCTTACTGTCAGACACCTCAGAGAATTGCGAAGTTCAGGGAATTAATTGAAGAGCTAGAAGCTGTGGTGCAAGATGCGTATCGGTTACAAGAATTCCATGCCATTGATCGCTTATGAGAGGAAATGAATGGATTCGATCAACAGAACGGCCCATTACCCCTGAATTACTGATGCTTGATGAAGACATTTTGCGGATGCAGTCATCGTGGAAAAATATCTATGCCGGAAGTAACTGACGACTAATTTCTTTTATGGAAGTCAGGGTACATCTTATCCCCTTGAATGGAAATCCTTTGGACTACAAAATGTCAAAATGTGGATGCATGACTATGATCTGGCACAAACTGTGGCTTTTTACTCAGCAAGAGCAGAGCAAGCTATTTCTTGAGGCATTCGTAATATTTTAAAGATACTGATGAACATAATGATGATCCTCTTCATTCTCTACTTCTTATCTCTAAAGCAATTTCCAAATATCAATGCTCATTGGAATTAATGAAAGACTAACGGAAATACAGACAAATGAATGTGACAATTTTCTACATTTACACTTAAGGGATTTGCACAATATCCGCATCTGAAAACAGTTCGCTCATGGCTAGCTTGAACTGTCAACCAAAACGTGAAAGCTCAAATCACATTTATGGAATCACCAATCAGCCTTTGAATAAACTTTATTGGATAGTGGGTGAGGATTTCAAGAAGAAAACTGCAAGATAGATATCACTATCTTCACCAGTGAGCTCAGATGCAATTTGTATTACATGTATGTTGAAAGGCTATACTATCATAGCTTGAATGCAGAGATTATATTGCATGTTGTTACCATGGTAATTCCTCTGAGTAAATGGATTTGCAAAAATATATTTCAGCATATATGTAGTAAATGCCTTCATTCGCATCACTTGAGAGGGGATCTCTACTCGCAGGTCCAGCGGTAGATCTTCTTGACATTTTTCACAGTCATACAAACAAGACTGCCAAGTGATAAGCTTCCAACTAGAACCACTTATAGTTACCTGCACCATATTGTGATAGCGTTGGCTCAAGCACCAGTCAGGGTTCATATTGGGTTTATTAAATATATTCAAGAGATATTGCAACGAGTCAGCAAAATAGTTGAGACCAGAGGCATACTCAGAGTTGCAAGTTATATGAGGAAATTTCAATAAGCATATATATAAATTGTACGATACAATCATAATGATCAAAGTGCAATACTTTTTTGAACTAATCTGACAAAAATTAATGCTCTGTTCTGCACAGTTTTGGACAAACGATTTATGCTATATAAATGCGTGAATGAAAATATGGTTGGCGGTGCTAAACTTGAGTCTTCGAGTTAATAAATTCTTTACTGCAATGAATGTAGTTGTGAAAGAAATGCGTGAATGTAGTCACCTATGCCATTTATGTAGAAACAATTATTCAAGTAAAAGTGCTATAGTTTACTCAAGCAGGAAGTATATATTGTAACTCAAACATCTCCATCTGATTGCTATGCAAGTTATCTTCGACACGTATATTTCACAAGAACCGACTGTTGGATGATAAAGATGCGTGGTTTTCGGCGTTCATATGCAGAGATCAGTTGACACCGACAGAAGATTGAGGAATTTCTAAAAATGAATGAGATGTAAGCGAGCAACCATACCAAAACTACCTTGGGTCTCTGGCTAACCATCATATTTTTGGCGCTTCGATAAAGGCTCCTAACTAGGGCGATTATTTTTTTTTTGACATGTCAAAAGAAGTTGTAGCGTTAGGTCAAAAAGTGTCAAAAAAGTTGAAAGTTTTTTGCAAACTGCATTTCGTTTGTATCGTAGATTTTGCACAGTTGGTGAACTTATCATTTGACATTTGGCAACTTGTAGCATATCAAGATTTTTAGGGTCAACAAATGTAAAAATTATGATTTTTTAGGTCAAAATCTTCCGTTTTAAGGTAAAAAAAAATCGCCCTACTCATAACATTTAGTTGGTGTTGGTCAGGAACGAAGTATTTCTACATTTTCAAAGTAGGCTACATAAGTAAACGTTTTGTCTATCTGCACAATTTATTCAGGTGGCTATGTCTTGGAATACTTCCAGTTCTACCTGGAACAGTTTTCAGTCAAAAGTTCTTTTCACAATATGGATTTCGAAAAGTATAAATTTGATTTGGGAAAAGTTGGCATCACATTTACAAATTTTCTTCAGGACCACGTGATATAGCCGTATCAATTAAGATAACTGAATAGATTTTCGAGGAATCTACCCGGTACCTGTTACATCGTGCCGGTATTGAAACTATATAGTCGACAGTGGTATCGATTACTCCATGGTGGGCTCAAAATCACTGTTTATTTGGGCGGGAAGGAGATGAAAAAAGTGGTTTCGGTTCGTGACCACCTCTGGTCTATGAGTAAAGCTTTGCTAGTGTGACGTCACAACTCATTTTGAAATCCATTAGTGGGCGCTAAAGAGTGTCCGGAATTTGGATTGCAGAAATTTGGTAACCTAGCATAACACCATGTCAACCTATTTGCTTCCTTTAAATGTTTATGATTCACAATGAGCAGACAATGTGCTGTCTACAACGGTAGGCCTATAAAGTAGGCTACAAGCTGTAAAATACCAAATGATAAGTTCACCGACAGTGCGAAATCTACGATGCAAATGAAATGCAGGTTGCAAAAAAGTTACAACTTTTTAAACAATTTTGACATTTATTGATCTAACGCTACAATTTTGACCTAATTTTGATTTTTCATGACAAGTAAAAAATCTCCCTAGTCATGAGCTACTGCGCAGATATACTTTACCACAGCATCATTACCCTGCGTGCCTGCTTTACTTTACTTATTCCTGAATAGTAAGGTCATTTTTACTTGTTGACGTAGGTTTGCAACATCCATTCCAAATTCTGATTAAAAAGTTCCCGGACTCCACAGAAAACCGTATCACGATTTCATGATAATGAACCAAATTCCAACGTCCGCGTTTACGATTAGTGTTTCTTGTATTCCTCACAACGCATACGCAAGGCTAACGGCAGATAACGACTAAAACAAAAAGGAAGAATTGAAATATGCCAACTTACACCGCCGTTAGAGCCACTGTTTTAGTGGTTTATATATGTATTCAACCGGTCAGTCATCGTATTGCTTCAATCAATTCCCTTGGTTGTTCCGAAGAACAGCAGCCAACGCTTTGGAAAACACTAGTATTTACGGACGCAAATTCTGTCGCTACACCATGATAAACACTAGTGGTTTTTTAGGCATGTACCAGTAGTAGTTTCACCTTACAGTGCAATGTTTGTCAATTTCCTTATACCTGGTAGAGTTGTCAATACCCACCAGTATTGGGATGACTCGAGTCACTTTTTGTATGACTAGGCTTGACTTGACTCGAGTCTCTTCGCAAAAATGACTTGACTTGACTAGACTCGACGTTTCAGAAATGCGGATTGATTCGTGACTCGGAGCACAATTACGAGTCAATGTCAAGTCATAAAGTATAGGTGTCGATAAAAATGGCTAATCTTGCAAATATTCGGATTGTGCGCGATGCGCTGGTGTGACCTGTGAGAGTATGAGGAATCAATTAATGATTGTGCGTTTTACTGAGCCTCCGTTGTTCTATGACACATAAATTTACCACAAACGAAGCGATCGGAGCTTACAGCTTACGTTGTCATCAAGTATTAGCAAAGTAATCTAATGGCAAAGTATCCATCTCAGTTCTTTCGACTGCTCATTGTGGTCGGTACCAGTGTTGGGATAACTCGAGTCATGACTTGACTCGAGTCAGATTCGAGTCACCTTTTTCGTGTGACTTGACTTGACTCGAGTCACTTTGCAAAAATGACTTGACTTGACTTGACTCGGCGCTTCAAAAATGCGGATTGACTCGTGACTCGGAGCAAAATTCACGAGTCAGTTTCAAGTCATTAAGTAAGCTGTGTCGATTAAATAACCATATCGTATGTATGTTCGGGTTGTTCTCGATACGCCGGTGTCACTAGTGAAAGCAACCAGTCATTCGGTGATTGAACGTTTCACTGATTCCCCATAGTCACGTTACAAATAATTTGACCGCTAACGAAACAATCACAGCTTACGTTATCGCAGTGGCAATAGATTAATCTAATGGCAGTGGCTACTCGTCCGGTACCGGACGAATAATTTTCTCTGGCTATTCGTCCGGCACTGTGTGACGTAGGCCTGTTACTATGGAGACTGTATGCGTTTTTGACAGGCTTCGGTTTTGTACATTATTTATTCGCATTTCTGGTTACTGATTTGAATGGTTAAGCTGTTACTGATTTGTATGCTCATAATTATAGCTCCGAGGGAAAGTTTACGCCATACTAATAATTGCAAATTGCTGTCGTGAAAGTACCAGAACTTGACGCCCACCATTACCTTTACAAGAGATGTTCGCCTACGCTTAATGAAGTAAGAACAAGTAGGATACTGATTTGTATGCTCATAATTGGAGCTCCGAGGGAATGTTTGCGCCATACGAAGAGTTCCTAAGTGCTATCGTGAAATAACCGGATGCAGTCAGAACACGAACGATTCACTGAAATTCTTGCTGCCTCCACTTATTTCTGAACTCATGCAAGCACCGTTGACCTAACCAATGATACGTGAATTTATACCACCAAGACGGAATTTTCACCTCTGTTGTACTACGAGTACCCACTACCCATACTTGATGTTGCTGCACAGTAATGCTTGGAATACGAACTGAGAGAGACCGAGGGGCTTTTATTCTCATACAACAGAAATACAGAACAAATGGACAGCAGCAATGATGATACAAAAAACATGCGCATGCACAGTATTTGGTGTCGGATAGCAGAGATCGATGCAACCTTGGAAGTCAAGTGGTCTGATAAAACCCGCATGAAACAAGTATATGCCTACATTGTCTCTGCATGATCATTCTGTAACGAATTGTAGTTGAAAAATTATATGATAGTAGCAAATGAATGAATGATAAAATGTGTGGACGAAGTAGGGCAACAGTGGTAATGGTAATCCATTCAAAATGATAGGTCTTTGAGTAGTCGATAAATCTCTTGGTTAGGTAGCTAGCTATTAAGTAGGCCCAGGTAGATATTTCCCTTCAACGAGCGTCTTGTATTATGGAAGTGAACATCTGAAGCAGGTATGAAAAAGTCATCAAATACATACGACAAACTGTTGCAAAAATACTGATCATTGGGTGATAATTTGGTACGCATGGTACGATTTAGCAGGGTCCAATACTGCAAAAAATTTTTGCTGGTATTTCCCCACATTCTGTATTGCGAGTGACAGTGAATGCTGTGCATTCAATTTGCTGCTTCCAAGATATTCAAGCATTGATAGTGTGATTTCAATGTGAACATCGATCATGAAGAATAGCACTGAAGTACTTTCAATGTCACAGTTGCCGCTACATATTTTTCTAACAGAGGCATTTTTTGCAGCAGTTACAGAACCATTTCTTTTGTTTCGGGGAAGTGTTTAGTCGAGCACATAGGAGATGATCCCGGTTGAGACAGGAGTAACAGCCACTTGAATTGCTTTTAGTAAGTTGAAGGTCGCATATTCCACAGTACCAGTCCTTCTGACTATATTTACTTTGGAATGCCATCATCACAGCAGCCATTACATCATATGCGAAATATTTCTCGATGTGGAGTATATTCACAGTCTCATTAAGGCAGCTGTTGGGGATGAAACAAGTGTCAGACGTGAAAGACTTACTGCCCAATTTCTTTCTGTACATTTCTTCATAGTGTCGGATGGTAATACGATCCATGACAGCATCACTGTAAATGAGGCAGAAATAAAATTTGCTGTCGTTCTGCTTGAAAGTAACTTACATCTGTCTGTGTCTTCAGGATGTCTTTTTTAAATGCAACTGGAGCGTCACATTTCTTCTTCGTTCGTTACTTTCGCTCTCTCGATCGTTCTGGTGACGCACACCGCTTAATCGCAAACCCAAGCCTTTTGGGCATCCTCTTTTCTTTAGTTTTGCTCGCAAAAGTGTCAGACTCTTCACTATGAGATTCTGCCCATCCTCTGCCGTACCAAACCTGATATGATCTTGGCTCTCTTTACGGAAAGTGCTGCAATGAAATGTGATGCGTTACCCTGTGTTTCAAGTGTAATGCACGGCATGTGTGGCAGTGCCGCTGCTCGTAGTCCAGTAGAAAGCAAAAAGGGTGTAGGCTAGTAGACTTTCTTATCCACAACCATCATACCATGTTCCCCATGAACATGTTCAAATTTATAGGCTATATATTTGATTTTTGGTTAGGTTATCAATTTAGGATTGCGCCTGTGACGTGTCGCAAGGTGAGGTGATGGGGTTAAGATTGTGGTTTCGGCACGCGTGGGGTTAGGATCGGGGTGCCGTAAGATGAGGTGGTGGGTTTGGGGTTGCACATGTGGGGTGTCATAAGATAAGGTGGTGGGGTTGGACTGTAGGGTTAGGATTGGGGTGTCGCAAGATGAGGTGGTGGGGTTGCACTGTGGGGTTAGGATTGGGGTTTTGGCACGCGTGGGGTTAGGATCGGGGTGCCGTAAGATGAGGTGTTGGGTTCTGGGTTGCACGTGTGGGATTAGGATTGGGGTGCCGTAAGATAAGGTGGTGGGGTTGGACTGTAGGGTTAGGATCAGGGGTTCTGGCGCATGTGGGGTTAGGATTGGGGTGTCTAAGATGAGGTGGTGGGGTTGCACTGTGGGGTTACGATTGGGGTTTCGGCACGTGTGGGGTTAGGATTGGGGTGCCCTAAGATGAGGTGCGGAGGTGGTGGGGTTAGGGTTGCTCTGTGTGATTAGGATTGGTTGCGTGTGTGAGGTTAGAATTAGGGTGTCGTAAGTTGAGGTGGTGGGGTTGGGGTTGCACGTGTGGTGTTAGGATTGAGGTGTTGGGGTCATAGGAATAGGGTTGGAGTTTAGGCTGAGGGTAATCCAACCCTCATTTCACGATACCCGACTACAAAATGCTCATGGGGAACACTGCTTCTTGATGTTCAAGTTGTTATGAACCCGGTGAAAATACCGTATTGTATGTAACTAACGCTTACTTGCCGTTGGTTAGGTCGAAGACCCGTAGATGAGCTCTGAAATCTGCGACCGCCGCGGATGCAGTGAAAAGATATCTGGCCAGTGCCCACTGCCCATATACCGTAGTTGAGCGCATTATTCAAATTTCGCCGATTGATTCGCTTTCTTACTGCATCAAGCACACGCGAATCTCTCTTGTAGAGCTGGACGTAATTTTCTTTCTGGTATTTCACCAAAGCACTTGCCAAGTCTTCGTAAGAGGCAAAATCTCGAGGAATCCATGCTGCATTTACGGCTCACAGTTCCGGAAATCTACGTACCCATTCTGCAGTTACGGCGTGCTTACGCCGGACGAATAGCCTGAGGAACTTAATTCGTCCGGTACCGGACGAGTAGACACTTCCTAATCTAATAGCAACGTGTATCTTTGTTTCTTAGACGGCTCAGTGCTAACATTGCGGATGCGCTCATCTTTACGAACCATGTTGTTTGATATAAATCGAACGAATATAGTTTACGAGTTTATATTCTCACGCATGTCTATAGTTGGGCAGTGTGTCACATCAATTCCTTCAACTTGTCGAGGATTCGTAAGTAGTATAGTAGATCGGTCGTGAGCGGCCATTGGTTCTTACGGGCCCGCTCGTGAGGTGCCGCGAAACTCGTGTTGGTGATGGCACCCTTTAGACCCCCTTCCGCTGGTGAGATGCCATGTGTTCTTATGGGATCTCTGGTGATGGTACCCTTTCAGGTATAGGCTGCGTCGGTGATGTGCCGTGAAAACTCGTGTTGGTGATGGTACCCTTTCAGACCCCCTATCGCTCGTGATGTGCCATTGTTTCTTACGGGATCTCTGGTGATGTGCCATTGGTTCTTATGGGATCTCTGGTGATGTGCCATTGTTTCTTATGGAATCTCTGGTGACGGCACCCTTTCAGGTATAGGCTGTAGCGATGATGTGCCCACGGATTCTTGTCTCGTAGTGAACTAATGTTGTTGGTATAGGTTGCGGTCATGAGGTGATGTTGATTACGAAGTATATTGATCACGTGATTGATCCTTAGTTATTGTGTATACCCCAAATTATTATATATGAGCGATTCGAGTTATTCCTAACGTTTACGATGATTGCGACTTGAATACATCGTTATTCTTATGGACGCGGCGGTGATTCGTACTTTCGGGTATAGACTGCGTCGGTATGTCGTACTTTCAGCGAAAAAGGTGCGAAATAGTTTGCTAAATCTAGGAATCAGTCGCATGGTAATGTTTTGGTAATTAGTTTGCCACAGAACCGGCGTAGACGGCGATTCGAATATCAACAATAACCACAATAACCACGCTCACAAACTAACACTTCAAAAAGGTGTGAAATAGGTTACAAATCCCGCGATCGCTCACAAGATAATACCTAAGACATAACCATCGCTCGCGATTTGCTGTTACATACATTCCAATCACTCACGAGGTACTATTTTGGTAATTATAGTTTGTCGCAGAACTGGATTTCACTGGTAAGACTTAATATGTAACGAATAACCGAACCGTTGCAGACGGTGATTCGAATACCGACAAATTCTCACTTATTTTCTGATCCAACCCTAATCCTTTGCGTTGTTGGCGCTTATTCAACAAGGTGTGAAATAATTGTAAAATCCTACGTCGCTGACACGATAATGCATCATGCATAGCGATCTAGTTAAAGTACGGTGTCGGAATCCATTCGCGAGATGTTCTATAGGTAAATTGAGATAATCCGAAACGAAATATTTTGACTTTGGCGTAGTGTGAATTGAAATAGGATTGACAAACATGACTACCAACTTTCCCACAGTCCCATTTCGATATTATACGCACATTGATTTGAAACAAGTAATGAAACATTGCAACTCTTCGCGATCCGGCTTTCCGTTTGTCAAAGAGACATTTTAACATCTTACCATACTCAAAAGAATTATTCACAACATTAACCGGTGTTACAAATCTAGTTTTCACTTACTTGATTATATCACTACAACTCGCAAACTCGAATTGATTCATCTGGTTGTATTCATATGACCGATAATTTTATCCAACTGTAAAGGTCATTATACTATTCTGTAAGACAGAGTATTTACTAATCGGTGCATATACGACTTGACATAAACATATTATATTTTGAGTATACGAGATTTGAATGTCTGAACAATAACTGAGAAATAATTTATCGCAATTAAATCCGCATATTATAGTGTAAAATATATTGGAATGCCAGCAACTCTTTACGATCATAGTTACTACCGCATTAACTAATTTACCCGGCCAACTCGTCATAATCATTCCTGAAATCAACACAAACATGGTCACTGACTTGAGTTAACCACAAGACAGCATCAAGTTTTAAATCCGCTTGTAGCTCTCGGATTATTCGCATGCATCGATAGACAATATTGTTGAACTCATGAGTATTCTATTTCAATGAAGTTTCGTTTTATACCGACTGCGAAAGTTAATATCGAATTGTAAGACTTGAAAAAAAAATCACATATTTGTTTGACGATAACACAGACATGACAAAAAACATAACCGAGATTTTATAAACTATAGTCATATTACTCTACACATCTATCAATATCAGAATGCAAGTCGTCAAAATTTTTGTTTAAAGTAACATTTCACTTTTGGAATCGGATTCGTTATAGCCATACAAATTACATTAAACCCAACACCAAAACAAAAGGACTTTTTACTTCATTAAAATCAAATCATTCGTCTTCGACTTGTGCTTTATTAGATTGCGCGCGACAGTTCGTTACGAATGAGCTGAAACCAAAGTTGAGAAATCTTTGTGTCCACAGATATAGAGCATGCATATAGCTAACACAATCACGAATCGGCGTTTCTGAGTATTTCACGGAGGTAATAAACTTGTTAGTGTCACCTATCTAAAAGTATGCATGCGTTCGATTTCCATACCGCCTGTTGCGACGTTTAGGATTCGCTTACAATGACCAAAAGTGAGGATTTAACATTAATGTCGTTACTGTTGGTATCCGCAACAGAGAATTGAAACATTACACAGTGTGAAAATATCTCTTTGATATCAAAGCACTATCCCAAGTACACGATTAATACTCAACTTCGTTCACACTTTCTATAGAACGTGCTAAATGTAAAGTATCGCGAGGACTCTTTGATCATTACAAAAGTAAATTGGGATATGTTTGCTAGACGCATCCAATTCAACTAGAAATGTCTACTGCACAACACTCGTAATATCAAGGAAGTACTTGCTACACTGTAATTCACTAAACGTGTTTTGCATTGTTATTGATTTGTAGTATTGATTGAAATTGTTTTTGAACCCTCAAATAATAATAATTCCCGACATGAAACCAAGCCGCTGAAAGTCGTTGCCACCACAAAGAAACAATTTGCACGATGTTTATCAAATGTGTCCTATAGTTCGGTGTACTAGAATTATTTGTGTAACACATACACCGACAAAGAAATCGGAAATTTTTCCGTTGTCATTCGCGCGACTAAGAACATCATCGCTACAGCCTATACCTGAAAGGGTGCTGTCACCAGAGATCCCATAAGAAACAATGGCACATCACCAGAGATCCCATAAGAACCAATGGCACATCACCAGAGATCCCGTAAGAAACAATGGCACATCACGAGCGATAGGGGGTCTGAAAGGGTACCATCACCAACACGAGTTTTCACGGCACATCACCGACGCAACCTATACCTGAAAGGGTACCATCACCAGAGATCCCATAAGAACACATGGCACCTCACCAGCGGAAGGGGGGTCTAAAGGGTGCCATCACCAACACGAGTTTCGCGGCACCTCACCAGCGGGCCCGTAAGAACCAATGGCCGCTCACGACCGATCTACTATACTACTTTCGTATTTGATCCTCTATATTGGCCGATAAAATCAGACTGTAGCATGTAACTATACAATTACTCGCGTATTTTATTAGCAGTTCTACGTTTGCATGAGTGCTGCAACATCGTCTTGCATGTATATTTTACTTTATATTCGTTATTTGATTTCAGATAAATGGCCAATCCATCTGTCCTTAATCCAGTTAGCAAAATGTAATGATTTCTCATCGTCACTCATACTTCGAAAATTCAATTTGACTTGAATCGTGACTTTACTCGTGACTTGACTTGACTCGACTTGACTCGAGTCACCTCCAAAAAACGAGTGACTTGACTTGACTCGAGTCACCTTTGAAAATTGATTGACTTGACTCGAGTCAAAATGTGCAATAACTCGAGATTACTCGTGACTTGAAGGTAGTGACTTGATCCCAACACTGGTCGGTACTCACTTTAACCAGACCTCTTGTATGATTTAAATCGAATTTTAAGTTTATAAGTTTATTTTACTCGCCAATCATCGGTGCAGACTTACATTGTATCTCACGGATGTGTATAGGCGGGCTCGTGTCAATTCGTTTTTGAAGATTCGTATTCTATTCTCTATTTTGGCTGATAATTCTAGACTGAATCGATACAGTTACATATACGCAGTTTAGCAGTCCTATGTATGCATGAGCGATACGACGCCTTTTCCGCGTTTACTTACCTCTATATTCACCCCACGATTCAAAATTAATGGCGACATTGAAACAGCTATCCAAATGCAATGCCTTAATTATGCCTCGTACTTTTAAAAATCAACTTGACTTGAATTGTGACTTGACTCGTGACTTGACTTGACTTGACTTGACTCGAATTGACTCGAGTCATCTCCAAAAATCTAGTGACTTGACCTGACCCAAGTCACTTTCAAGAATAGATTGACTTGACTTGACTCGAGTCAAAATGTGCACTGACTCGAGATGACTCGTGACTCGAAGGTACTGACTCGATCCCAACACTGATACCCACAATGACCTGGGTCAATGTCAGGAATGGGTCTCTTACCTTCCGAGAACCTTATCGTAATATGAAATGGCTGGTCTGCGAAAAAAGGTGGTGGCCGGGGTGAATATTGCAGATCACCACCACCAATGCTCCACTAGACCACTGCTTTCTTGTAGGCCTGAGGGAAAGAAAAAAATTGAGGTTGCAAAGTTCGACATCACATCCAAAGCACAAATTTGGAATGCGATCGACAATCGGTATGGTAGTAGGGAAAAGATTTGTCGTCTTTTGTTCGTCTTTTAGTAATAGATTACCTATCAGAAAAATAGACGCATGGAATTGTATTCAAAATAAAATTTAGGCAGGATTCGAATCGGATATTTGTAATATAGACACAAATTTGGAAATGCGATTTTTGGTAATTCCTATTTACATGTGATTACTTATAGAATCCGAGCTACTTTAAAATTTGGACTGGGATCTGAAGCCCGAACAATAGAACTGGGATTTCGACAAAATAATTCACGTGCTAGCTATAGCTTGTACCAGTGGCGGCTCGTGACAATATCGGGTGGTTGGGCAAGGGTTGCAAGCGACTTTTTATTAAGATGACGTCACCATGGCGTTTTCCAACGTAAACAAGTAACTTAACACTAGAACGAACAAGTGGCTTTTTTGACGCATTTTCATTTTTGAAGAGCTGGCATTCAGTCAAATCTTACGCCCTTCGGCTGAAACTTCTTGACTTTTATTTATTTTATGTAGGCCACCTTACCTATGATTTTCATCACTCATCTAGTACAAATAAAAAAGTTATACACAGAACTACCTAGAACTACCGAGTGGCTTTTGTGACGCATTACAGTTTTTCTACCTTAAGGCATCGCAGTTTCATATTCTTGAAAGTGGTTATGTATCTGCTAGACGCAGAAAAGTCGTTTGTAACAACAGAACTTTGTTAATATCGACTTGGTCTAACTGTGTTAGCAACAACATCCCTTGTAATAGAAGGCCGTGGATCTTCCTCGTTCCGAGTCCCCAAAGCTCTGTAATCTTATATTTCTGAAGCTCGACGTGTTACAGGGCATGGCATTTGAAAAGTACCACGAGACCAAGCCGACATCTGTATTGTCCATACTAATATACTATAGGGTTGTACAAGGGCAAAGGGCCTTTGCACTCGTCTACGAGATGGATCTTCGAGGGGAGATGGAGCTGAATCTTGTAAATCGAATGCATATGAGAACTGAGGGCATGAATGCATTATGTTTAGTCAGACCCTTTCGAGGAACAGATTTATGGAAGTCATGAGCTTTCTATTGACATAACGAGGAAAAAAAGGTGTAGACTCGATAAAGATAATATTGTTTTCGTTAATTACATGGTCGAAATGCCACCAAATAATTGGGGTAAAATGTCAGATGGTGGACGCTGCTGCTGCCTAGTATTTGTACAAGGGCGTCTCGTATTTAGGCAAGGATAGGACAGGACACCTCGTCTATAAGCTATACATTTGCCAAGCATCGTAATGTGAAGAGTCTGATGTAATCCATCTCGAAACAATGTTACGTGAATGTGGCTGTATACGCTTGGAAAGGCAAGCGAAGTCCCAGTTGACACTATTGTCAAAAGTTGCTTGAAGCTACCCAGGACCAGAAGGAACACAGGCAGCCTCATGTATCCACACTTTTCAAAGCTATCATCTTGTTGATAAGCGTAACGGCGAGATGCCAGTGTATAGAGATCGAAGTTTTACACCTATATATTGAGTTCACTCCAACCGAAGGTAACTGTTTCCTTCAGAAACAACACAAACAAGAAACCAGTGTCGGTTAAATGTTATAACGAAACAAAACCAGGGGGATATTATTGGCCAGGTTTCAAAGCAGTATTCTATGAAGGTACCAACAAGTCGACGATGGTCCGGGCATGTTTTCTTAGAATGTAAATGATCTTCTACTTGCCAAAATGCCGATACTATAAAAATATGCAAATCCAGGGTTAGTTGCGAGATTGCATTATGCAAATCTTATCTGATAAGCTTTGTGATATGTCAGCAATAACCAAGAATGGTGTGGCTAAGGCGGATCTGGAACCTACTCCAAATTTGTAAAGAACGTGCTCAAATACCAAATGCGCACCAGAACAACACTTATAGGCCTATGTTGCACCAAAAAAACGGCGATTTGTTATATAAGCGTTGCACTAAGGTGTGTCTAAAATATTGCAAGTAGCTGTGAGCGCAATAAACAATGGTTTCTGATGCCGTTTGTTGAGATTTGAGCTGATTTTTAACTCCATTGAATGCATTTAATCGAAGAAAATTAAACATGCGTCAAAAAAGCCACAAGGTAGTTCTAGGTAGTTCGAAGTTCCGGTAGTTCTAGTGTTAATGATGGTACGGTAACATGAATTTGCCGGCAATAGTGATTTTAACGTATGTGCCACGAGAGGTCCGCCGGTGAGCTGTGACTTGAAGTGTGGTAACTGCGTAAACGGCGTACGAAACAGAGATTCAACACGGTTCATGTTCGCACTAGACCTGGAAATGACTATAACTGGAGAGATAGCGTAAGCCTAACTAGAAAGGTCAACGAGTTCGGACAGATACGCAATTGTTATCTCATAGCTTGGGCCTGTCATATTGAATCCAAAACATCATTTTGAAGAACTAAGAATAGCAGCCTCGGAAATTCGGTCTCGGTACAGCATAGGAGATTTTGGCCTTGAAACTGGAGACTGTAACACAACACATACGGCTTTATTACTGTCCAATGTCCATAGGTCTGCTGCGAAATCGCCTTTGGAAAATATATTACCGAATAAATACGTGGATGTAAGCTTTAAACTTAGTACACTGTTACATGACATCATCGAGAAGTGGTCTCATGGCCCTTTTCGGTATGGTACACTGTCAAAATTAATGCGAACAGACCAACACCGAATTTTGCGCAAAATTTACTGAGGAACAGGCTAATTAAGTGATCAGCTGTTAGCCGCCGTCGAAAACGAAATAGCTATCGCGCTCGACAGCAGGGGGTTGTGAGCAAATGGCTTGAAGGCCACAATTTCACGGTGAAATTGACATTGGAGAATATAATATCAAAGTAAATATTTGAATGCAAACTGAGAATGATATCATCATCTCAGTTAACGTTAGCGCAGATACACCGGCTTTTGCGTGAAATACGCAATGCGTTGTATGCTAAAGTGTCAGATCGGAGCACATCTCTACCATACTCGACCTTGATAACGAAATTACTGCCCTAATCACTGAGTATCAACCTTGAGACTTGGCAGAGCGTTCGATACTAAAACCAAGATATACCACGCAAAAGCTTATGACTGATCTAGGTAAGGAGCATCGTTAAAATCAATAGATACCAATACCGGCTTTGCATATAATCTGTTAGCGATAAATGACGAGTCAGCTCTCACTCGAATTAGGAAACGAAATTACCACTAACACAGTTCAGTGACAAACTTAAAACTTTGTACAGCGTTCGATACTAACATTACGACTTACCGTGCCAAATTTCATAACCGATCTCAGTATTGAACATCGTCAAAATCAATGGATACCAATACCGGCTTTTGAGTAAAATCTGTTTGCGATACATGGCGGATCAGCACACACTCAACTTCGGAAACGGAATTACTACCCTAAACTTTAAGTAGAAACCCTGAAACTGAGGGCAGTGTTAAATACCACCATCACGACATGACATACCAAGTTTCAAGAGTTTTCATGGTGTGAAACACCATCAAAATCGACCTATACCAGCAAAGGTCGACTAAACGCGTATTACGGTAACCGAGTTCAGATATAGATACGATTGTTACATCACACCTTAGGGGCGACCAGGCATATTTGCCCCGCTTGCTCGGCCATTTTACGAATAGGAGAGAGTAAATCACCGTTTCTTTATTGTGCGCGGCTTTGAGAGAATAGACAGTGAAAGCTTGATATGAGCGCTACCGGGGCATGCCCCGGCTAGGCATTCGCAAAGCGAAAACACGGAAGAGAATTCGATTTTCGCAGGACTTCGCTATATATGGGCATTTACAAGCGAAAGGACAAGAAGAATAGGATTTTCGCTGTGATTTGGGTATATGGAGATTGGTGTGTGTCTATAAATGGTAAAGAATTGTTATTGAACAGAATATTAGGTGGGGCAATGCCCCGGTTGCCCTATAGGACGAGCCGCCACTGGCTTGTACCGCCCTAACTCACCCGCCTATGCCATGAATCATAAGCTTATTTGGTTCGGCTACAGGTCCAGTAATATCGCAATGGCAGATACTCAGTCGAATTGAATGGGGAGGGTTGTAATGACTCGACTTGAGTTGCGACTTTTCGGTGACTCGACTTGACTCGAGTCATTTTTTCAAAATACGGAAAATGACATTACACTATCGGAGTCATAACACTATGACTCGGACTCGTGCCTCTGAACACCCTTTTATGGCATTTTCCAGTTGTCTTTGTATACGATAGCTTGACTCTCAAAGCTATAAAGCAAGACGAATTTAGAAAAAGGAAGACATTTGGGCGTCATCGGAAGACATTTTTGATATGGTTACCGCTGTAATAGGTCGATTTTAATCAAAGTTGTGCCAGGCGATTGCATTACGGACTACTACCATTTTTAATTCAATGATTCGCAATTTACTTGTCCATCCCCGACATCTGAGTTACAGAATAAGCTGCAGAAAAAGTTCATAAAAATGGCGGGCGCCAATTGACTATGCGGCGATTTAATTGGCAAAGAAGCGTCTTGCAATGTTCAAGGTTGTGGTTCACATCAACCAAAATCTACTTAGTAAACCACATTTATAATCTGCCCCCATTTCGTTGACGTGATATTTACTGGAAGTCTGAATCTGTCTTCTGTACTTAGTCGAGCATAGCAATGGACTAATTCTGAATCCAATCTGACACTGTATTCATATCGGTCCCTTTCACACTCAACTATTTATTGGCTGAATTCAAAGTCAGGTAGCGTTGCTGCATGTTATCTAATATGTAATGCAGTCTAGTAATTACATTGCTGCACTTCGCCCGATTTGCATTCGGCACACAAAGATCTTTGCATTGAGCATAAGATTCAATCACACATCAGAAATGAAAACACAAACAGAACGTGTTGAGCACTACACAATAATCCGTAACAACTGATTTCCACATACTTTGAATTGTTCGAGACTATCATAATCAGCGATTAATGTAGTCAACGCACTTGAATTCGTGAGCAACAAATTATATCCAAACATAGTTTGATAGCTCAATCTCAATTTTTGACATCAACATGAATACCAAGATGTCTATTCAATTTAGATTTCCAAATAAATCGTTTTCCACAAACATCGCATTTATGACTTTTGATACCAACATGCATAGCCATGTGTATTCTGAGGTTATCCCTTCCTGTGAATTCTTTCCCACATACATCACATTTATGGATTTCGATACCAGCATGCAAACGAAGATGCCTATTCAAGTTTGATTTCAAAGTATATCGTCTCCCACAAACACCGCATTCATGGTTTTTGACAATAGCATGCACAGCCATGTGTATCTTCAGGTCACCTTTTCGCATAAATTCTTTTCCACAAACACCACATGTGTGGTTTTTTACACCAGCATGAATAGCCATGTGTTTGGTGAGGTTATCGTTATGCTTGAAATCTTTCCCACAAACATTGCACTTATAATTTTTGACGTTGAAATGCATCTTCATATGGGTATTGAGGTCACCTGTTCGGGCGAATTCTTTTCCACAAACATCACATTCATGACTTTTGCCACTAGCATGCACAGCCATATGACACCTTAGGCCCATATTTTGTCTGAATTCCATCCCACAAACATCGCATTTATAGTTTTTGATGTCAGCGTGCAGATCCATGTGTGACTTGAGGTAAACTTTTGCCGCGAATTCTTTTCCACAAACATCACATTTGCAGCTTTTACCACCGGCATGCACCGGCACATGTGAACGGAGGCCATCCAGTTGCACGAATTCCTTCCCACAAACATCACATATATAATTTTTAACATCATTGTGAATATCCATGTGATTGTTTAGATTGCTGATATGAGCAAATGTTTTCCCGCAAATGTCACATCCATGATTCTTGACATCGACATGCATAGTCATGTGATTCGTCAGGTTACTTTTTCGCACAAATTCTTTTCCACAAACATCACATTCATAGATTCCAGCACTAGCATGCATAGCCATATGTAGCTTGAGGACTTGATTTTGCGTGAAATCTTTTCCACAAATACCACATTTATGATCCTTGACACCAGAATGCACGTCCATGTGTCTCTTGAGGTGACTCTTTCGAGCATATTCTTTTCCACAAACATCACATTTATGATTTTTGACCTCAAAATGCATATCCATGCGAGTCTTGAGGAGTCCATTCCGAGACAATTTTTTTCCACGAACATCACAGTTATAGCTTTTCACTTCGGCAGATTTAGCTTCATGAATATTGATGCTGCACTTTCTAATGCATTTATCACGGCGAATGTCGCATTGGTCATATTTTGCTTCATCATCTTTGCTCAGAACCTTCAACTTCGTGTTAGAATCAATTGAGAACGATTCCCCGTCCATCTCGATGCAGGTTGTTTGGAAACAGCGAAGCACAAACGAATTCAATAATGAAGTGAAAACGTTCGATTACAGATGTGTTGATGAATAGGCTAATAATATTTGGAGTTATAGCAGACTGGAATGAAAAAATCATCGTTAGATATCTGCAACCCAACATTCTTAACACAGTAATGACGCAAAATAAATATGTATTTGACGTCAACAAACTTGAAGCCTACATACATTACACAAAAAAAAAATTTATAAGTAGAATACTATTGCTGTCTACAGAAGAATAACGGCTTCTAATATCGTTATCTCAGTCTCATATATGATCCATATGTTGGTGAAAACGATATCAATGAGCTAATCCTTCTTTAACAATCTAGTGTTTAGAAAAATTCATACTCACAAATTTAATATTGTGGTTGGGTCAACATGTCACAACCTCACATGTACCTTTATGTTATATCAAATGGGTTGCTTTTGCTGAGTAGATGCATGTTGAATTTAAGAGCATAGTTCAGTATCCCGCTATTTTACCTACCGAAATTCAATATGAGATCCCTGAGCATGGGTCTATACCAGTGGTTCTTACCCAATGTTCCATGGGACACTGGGGATTTCGTGGGCGTGAGGACAGTCCAATAATTATAGGATATTGATTTTTGAGAATCCGAATCCGTCCGACAGCTTGCGTGTCTGTGAAACTATTCGTCCGAATCCAAAGAATCTGAACCAACTATAATACTATATCCGAAAATCTCGTCCAAAAATCCGTACAACTGAGCTGAGATACAGTTCTGCACTGGAATATCACTATAATTGTTTGGGATCGGGCATGTTATTTGTTATTCTTTATTTGATGACGTTTTTAGGGGAATCAGTTTCCAGTTCAATTGTCCTTTATTTCTATTTCGCTTTTCTAATCATTCTAATTGTCTGATTTCAATCCTAATTGTCAGGGTTGTAACCAAGTCACGAGGCCCCGAGTAACAAGTCAATCTCACTCTTGTAGTTTTGACTCGAGTCAAGTCGACTCATTTTCAATTCACCACCGAGTCAAGTCCGAGTCCAAGTCATCGAGCAGAGGGCCGAGTCATGGTATTATGACTCGAGTCCAAGTCATTGTATTGACTGCTCAGTTTCTAGTTAAAGTCTTGTTAAACCCCCTGTATTACCTGTTTAGTGATATCGAATGGTTCGCATTTACAATATACTAATTTTCCCCATTTTTAGCAGTTTCTGGTCGCATTTTCAAGTACCAGTATCAACAGACGAAATCCCAATATTGTGATTACTTTACTATTCCTTGAAATTATAATGAAATGCCGGTCTTGGTCGTCTGTGTCTCGAGTCCTAAGACTTGGTTCGAGGCATGCGCAATAGGGTTGTCCAAAATTTGGAAAATCTTGAAAATACTCCGTGATTGTGTCTCATTCTATAGATTATTCATAAAAAACAACAATGAGCCTGAAAGAAGCTCATAGGAAAGCCGATAAGATTTCGGGCAAAGCGTTTGAAAGTAGCTGCCCAATAATGGGCGTGCCACCGACCATAGAACGGCGAGAAGACTAGTAACCAAATAACCACGGCTCTTGATTGACTAATCGGCTATGCTTCAATGATCACGACAGCAGCAGCTGGCTGATTAGGTGTTCAGCGAGTCTGCTACCGGCGGGGATTCTTAAAGCGCATAGGTAGTTGGTTGGCAGATGATGATTTAAGAATAATTCGGGACATGTTTAGGTACGAAATACATGATGAACAAACAACAACTGCTTCACAAAATCTTTTACAGCATGACTGCTTTATTGTGAAGGAAACTGCTGTAGCCTACATGTCGTGTTTTCATCGAGGGAAAGCAAAGGCGCTTATGCAAGTGGTGAACGAATACCTCGTTTCAGAAGCGATCCATCATCAGTGAATACAAATATAAAGCATAACTATGACACTATACTTTGTGTGATCTTATTGGGCTCAAGCTGTAGAATATAGGTGACGTTTTGAATGCTATAGGGATCGGCTGAATCAGCGGGTTATGCTTGGCACTTATCAGATGCTTACAGCAGATTGAATTCACTTGTAAGTGTTCTCAAAGTCCCTAATGATAACGCAGAAGAGAGGTGTAGATGTACGCACAGGCTATGCTGGATATGGTATGTCAAAGTCCTTATTGATCCCGCAGAAAAGAGATGTAAAGAAAAGCACAGACTATGCTGCATAGTATCCAGCATAGTTTGGATATCATATCCAGTATAGTCTGTGCTTACTTTACACCTCTTTTCTGCATCATCATCAAGGATTTTGACAACACTTACAAGTTATTTCAATCTGCAGTAAGTATAACTGCCAAGCATAACCGGCCGATTCAGTCGATCCCTAGAGCATTCAAAACTCCAACTATATACTACAATTTGGGTCCAATGAGATCACACAAAATATAGTGTCATAGTCAAGCTTTATATCTGTATCATCATAGTCATCCACCTGGCAATGTGGAGAGAAAAACGTTATATTTTGAGCTGTGAGCGAAAGTGATGCCCTTTTTTTTTTACGTCAACCGATCACGAAGTGGGAGCAATTTTACGGGTTTTTGAGAATTCTTCTCCAGTTTTGCATGTCTGAAATTTCTGAAAAAGTGTCCTCTTTTTACATTTCCAAAATATGGTAAGCCTAATCAAGTAGGGCTTTTTTGGGTCTATTATAAGGCAATTCACGGATATGTGGTGGTAATGCATTCCAGATGATAGGTCCCGAGTAGTCGATAGATCTCTTAGTTAGGTTGCTATTGGGTGGGGGTAAGTAGATATTTCCTTTAGACGAGGATCTCGTGTAGTGGGAGTGGACATTTTTAGAAGGCATGAAAAAGTCATCAAACACAGGAGGCAAACTACTGGAAAAATATTTGTGAATGACTTTTGATACTTCGAAGCGATATAGTTTGTCAACTTGCAAAATTCGGTGCTCACGGTAGAAAGGCGATAGTTTGGTACGTAAAGGTACAGATGAGATCAGTCGTATCGCACGGTTTTGCAGGGTTCGAATTCTGCACAAAAATGTTGTGCATGCACTTACCCATACTACGATTCCATATTGCAGGTGAGAGTGGAAAAGAGAGAAATAGATGGTTCGTAGTATTGATCTGGAGACCAAAAGATTGCAGAAGGGTCATTATTCTCACACACCGTGCTAGTTTTGATATTGTGAATTCAATATGCTGCTTCCAAGACATTTTGGCATCGATGGTGACGCCGAGATATTTTGCTGAGTCACATATGGAGATTTGTTTATGATTGATGTTCACAGTGAAACTATGATTGGCATTATTTAAAACAGGGGTGTCAAACATACGGCCCGCGGGCCGCATCCGGCCCGCCAGACGATTTCATCCGGCCCGCGAAGCAATTCTCAGTAGATTGAATAAATTCTATATTTTACAGCGTATTTGGTACAAATGATGAGATTTTTTGCAGCAATGAAATACTTCCATGTTCATAGGCCCCATTATAACTACCCGACTACGGCGCTGTGGTTCCACTCTAGTTACCACTAGTAATAAGTCGGTGAAATTTACATCCAATTTCAAGAAAGCCAAAAGTGCAGAGTTTTATACAAATATGGAGCGAAAACGCCAATGCGGAACCGTTATATGCAGTTTACTTTGAAAATATATTAGTTGCGAAAATATATAATTTCGATATCTATGGTCGCTCTGCTGTCGACCCAATAGACTCGCGGTTTAATAATAATAAACCAAATTCCAACGTCCGCGTTCCCAATTAAATATCTCGTATTCCTCACAATGCATTTGCTATGCAGGGCTAACGGGAGATTACGACTAAATCAAATGGAGCATGGAATATGCCAACTTATATATCGTTTATTTGTTGTAAACGCCACTGTTTTAGCGGTTCTTAACTGTATTCAACCGGACAATCGTCGTATTTTTGCCACTTCTATTGTTCGCGAATAAAGGTGTTGTGACTTTCTCCAAACGTCATGATCCGTGTATCATCTATACATGCTTTTATGGTATTCAATTAAAAAGCAAGAGCACGAGGTAACATTGTGGAATCAGTTGACTGGTCTGGCCCGCGAGTGATTTGAAGGCTTGAATCCGGCCCGCGAAGCAATTTTAGTTTGACACCCCTGATTTAAAAGGAGCATCTCGGTCTTATCTGCATTCAAACTTAGTTTGTTTGCTGGTAGCCATTTCGACACTTTGGGGAGTTCCCTATTCACAGATGCATGCAAACATAGTGTCCTATATGGTGTCGACACAGGCATATCTCACGCCTCAGTGAAATTGTATCACGTCACAATTTCCATTTGGCTACAGGCAATTTGATGGTCATTTTTGACAGGCTTTCCGAGCATTAAATTTGGTAAAACGGGTATCAATCGAAAGCTGACTCTGCACTGATTACGAAAATATAAATTTTATTCCGTTCGTGGCCCTGGAACTCCCACAATCAGCCTCGAATTTTTCATTGTTATGGAGATTGGCATTGGGACGCAACAATGCTGAACAATGCTGTCTAGCTCTTTTTCTCTCGAGCTACTCTCTCGTTTCGCCATTACTATGATGCAAATCATCGACAGTGTTGGAGGTTATGAAGAGGTGAGTATCATCAGCAAATAGGGTTGTGCGGAATAAAGATGCATTAACAATGTCGTTAATATAAATGAGGAAAAAAGTCGGTCTAAGGACTGAGCCTTGTGGCACTCCACAAGTTATATCTCTGGTAGTCGTTCTTGATGTCCCCAGTTTAACAAATTGTTTGCGGTTTGCCAGGTAGCTTTCAAGTAGAGTTGCTGCAATACCCCTGATTCCCTAGTGTTCTAGCTTGTATCTTAAGATTCTGTGGTTAACTGTGTCGAAAGCTTTGCGGAGGTCGATAAAAATGCTGCAGCCACTTTTTTTGCTTGATGGTTTTGTAATAGTCATAATGCTGAACAACCATCTTGAGATAAAGTCCCACAAAGACCGTGACGGTTGACTCCTAGGTTATGACTTCACTGTACTGTACTGACTACATGCGACTTTCATTTCGTGGTAATCATAATTCTACCAATCACAGTCGCAGTATCTTTTGTCAGCAGCCTGCCGTTTCATTCCACATCCTGATAATTGACGCAGAGTACCGCGTTTCCGCATTATGATGCAACACATATCGCAACATCACTTCGATTAACCATAGTGTCCTATATGGTGTGGACACAAGCAAATCTCACGGCTCAGTGAAATTGGTCCATGTCACTCTTTCCATTAGGTTAAAGGCAATTTGATGGTAATTTTTCACCGGCTTGCCGAGCACTAGGTTTGATAAAACAGGTATCATTCGAAAGCTACCCCAGTACTGATTGCGAAAATATAAATTTTATTCTGCTCATGGCCCTGGAAACCCCAAAAGCAAGCTCAAATGTTGCATTGTAACGGAGTTTGGCATCGTGACGCAACCATGGCGTCTGGGCAGCTCAGGAGCAAGTGTGTACGAGAGTGAGAGTGTGAATGCTCAATAGCTTATTTTGACCAATAGGTTAGTTTGAACAACAACGACGTATTTTTAAACTGAAATCAATTTCAGCATTTCATAATGCTCCAATAAGCGTTCTTCCGAATTCTCAAATCGGGTTACGGGCCGCAAAATATGACTTCGCGGTCTGCGTGTTGGTGACCCTTCTTTCAGATGCTACGATAAGACTAATCTAGGTTTCAAGACTCCAACCATGTCAGGAAAGTGTCGGAAGTATAATTGTCTTTGATATTCTACCTCTTAGTCTGTTAGTCATAAGAGTGAACCAGATGTTATTTTCTACTTACGAGTAAGTAAAATGTTACCTATAGTAATTCGGTTTCAGAATATGCTGAAGTGGATGTAGCTATAAGCTTGTCAAATCTTGAAATTGAATTCCGAGGCTGGCTGTGGTGGCTGCAATTCCATTTATCATTTGGCACATCTTTCGGGTGACTTAGAGGCAAAAATATCTTCATCTACTTCGATCTCATTGTATCTAATATATATATATATATATATATTTATATCGTATCGAATAATTTTCCCTGACTATCGAACTATGGTACTGCCGTAATTAGGGTACTCTAATATTGTAGGTGTCAAGCTCAACAGATTTTAGCTGTAGATATATCATCCGCACACTTGGCAGTGAACTGGACCAATGTTCCCTGTAATTTTTCACGAGTCTGCGCGCACTCACCAACTCACATCGCGGTCCTGGACAACAGTGCGTAGCGACTAGGAAAAAAGGTCATCATTTCGGCTTTCTTGCGAGCGGTACACGTTTTTCTGTGCGCGGCGACTTTAAAAGCAGTGCGCGGCCGCACACGCGCGCAGCTTAGAGGGAACAGTGAACCGGACACTAGCGTTGGGACACCGGGAAATCCCGATCCCGGGATCCCGGGATTTGAAGTAATCCCGTTTCCGGGATTAATCCCAATGAAATCCTGGGATTTGTAAACATTATCTACCAAGCCTTACGTAGCCCCATATACATTATTTTGGCAATAAAGTAGTGTCACTAACTCGGCTGATTGTCTAAAAAAACATTGTTTCTTCCTTTTTTTCCTGCAGCGCCCTTTTTCGAAAATTTCCCCGGTCTGCCCCCCTCCCCCATATTTTAAGGATATTTCGCCGACAAATTACGAAAACGTCTAAACGACGGTAGGCTACTCTTGATAACTAGTTCCCAACCATTTTGGATGTCGGAGCAGCATTCCAAACTTCTGAGTATACGGAGGGGGCCGTATTATTAATTAAAACACTCGAGTAGGCTAGGCTATTTAGGCTTACTTATAACTAAACTTTACCTAAGTGTTGGAGGTTTACCTAGGCTCCTCCTCGCCACCTCATCCGCGTCAGCGGTGTCTTACAAAAGCCTAGAGGTGGGCCGTGCTATAAGTCGGCAGTTACGGAAAATAAGAAGAATATCGGCCTGGTGTAAAGGACCATAGTAGTCGACAAACACCATGAATACCCAAAACAAACAAACTAAACTTTAAAGGTAGCTAATAAATTTACCTCTGGATCTCACCATCGATAAGCTAACTCAAAAGCATGCACATTAGGGCTGTTCAAAAATAACCTTTTTTCCTAAATCTTGCTGGCTACGTGATTAAATCGTTAGGTTGCCTTAAATAACGACGCACACTAAATTTGAATTCATTTCAACCAATATTCACGGGTTCGTACAGTTTGAAAATTTCGAATTTCCCCAAAAATGCAAAAAATATATTTTCAAATTTTTCTGCCAACCCCATGAAATTGTTGCGCTGTCTTCAAAAACTATGCAAAACAAATTTGACTCAATTCCAAGCCGTAAAAGCGGAGTTATTTGAGTTTTTCGTTGATAATTCTGGGATTACCCTTGATCGGTGATGGATTGATGCTCTGTTCAATATTACAAGGAATAAATGTTGTTTGTGTAGCTTGTATGTATGTGTATTTTACTATTTTGCTAATCCCGGGAAATCCCGGGATTGAGAAGCGAAAATTTGATCCCGAAGTCCCAACCCTACTGGACACCCCTGTTCTGTATGGGATATCTACTCAGATATCTTTCAAAAATCATAATCAGCTGCGATAATTTTACTATACGAAATCATACTTCAACGATAGGTCGATAGCACCAGTCAGCTTACACGGTTCAGACTTAGGGCTTTGCATCTCAAATCCTCATCTGGAATTAAACTGATTGATTGACACGAGAGAGAACTTATCTAGCTAGTACGTAACTTACATAGTACGTGTACGGACGCCTTTGGCTTTGACTGCGAGCACATTCTAGATGAGCCAGACTGACTGACAATTTCCCGTAACACTCAAGTATATCTGTGCTAAAGCCGTTACTACACGCATCGCGCACTTTTGTAACACTTTCGAAAGTGCCACATCTGAACAACAAGTTAAAACGTGACATGCCCTGCGGCTATAGATGGATAACTAATCTACACAATTGTGTGACTCACGGTTGAATACCCAAATGCAGACAGCGATTGTTGGTCGCTTCGTAAACAGAAATTGTGTCCCAGCGACCGGACAGCATTATGTCCGCGGGGGTAGATTCGGGCGGTATTGTAACTCGGACACAACGTCTGGGGAATGTTGTGACTCGTTGCAACTCGGACATCATATGTGGGATAGCTTCAGACTTCAGTACAACTGAGATATTATGTCTTTAGTATGCTCGTAACAGAGTTGGATCAATTGTAATTTGTGATTGAGCTGAATGTTATCAATTACATTTTTTTATGTAATTGTAATTGTAATTAAAGCATTTCTATTTTGTGTAATTGTAATTTGATGAAAATTTTGCTCAATTACAATTTTAATCATATTTTTATGGAAACCTGACGATCACAACATGAAATAATCATCAATCAATCATTTATTCGTCACACCTGTGAAAATCCGGTACGGACCAGGATGACGACGAGGGGCCGCAAGGCCTTAAGGCCTTAGTACACAGTCGCCACCTGTAATAATCAGCCTATTTACATCGGTGTTCTATGCGTGCCGCGTTATAACTAGATAATTCAGCCATGCCAAACTGTTTTCCCTACTTCAGTAGCAACAGAAAACTTTGTGAATTATAATATAGGCTAAACCAGTGGCCCTTAAACTGGTGGGCGTACCCCCTTGCGCGACGTGAAAGCATCTGAAGGGGGCGCGAGGCTCTGGTAAACTGAAATCTGCACCTGACTGACACGAGACAGAATCTATATCCATCTGCTATTCCTAAAATAAACATATTCGGATTTATAAAGTGAGTTGACAGTGTTGGTACTTAAAAGCTGCGCCTGTGTTCTGATGGGGATATTCCTGAAATCCTCCGTGGTACGTTTACGCCATCTAGCGTCCCATAGTTCAATGGGATAGCAACTTCTTCGAAAACCGGAATCACAAATTTCATCGAGAGAGAGAGAGAGAGAAATGATTTTATTTTTCGCCTGCACCATCGAGATGCTTCGACGACGGAGATGCCATACGAACGTAAGGTCACCTAGTCTGCACCCACGTTTTTTCTCCTTCTCCATGCTATCCGTGGATGCCAGCAGGATAGCCGCGGATTACCAGTTTTCGAGTCTTTGATCTGACCCGACCGGGGATCGAAACCACGACCTACCGACCAAGAAGCCGGACGCATCACCATTACACTATCTCGCTCGGCTTTCATGCTCGCCAGGGCCACAAGAGCCGCACCCCAAACCCCACACTGCGGCCACTGCTCCGATCACTTTAATGACTTCTTTACCTCGGTATCAAAAGTGCATAAGTACGAGACACGCGTGTCCACGTCGTCTAACTATCATATGGTTGACAAAAAAGATCATCAATCTATAAAATATGCCGGACCTGAAGTGTGGAACAGTATGTCGCCGGCTATCCGACAGTCATCGAGCATGTCCTCATTCAAGTCGAAATACAAGCAATTTCTGCTGAATGAATACTATACCCAGCCCTCACCATTTACCGGACCACACGACCTGACATATCGATCTCGCCTTCCGTCACTTAACACCTGATTTTATCGGTTGCCACTTAATATATTATCTTCTTTTACTTTCATTTACTGTGCGTGCCTCCTCTTTACATCGCCTAGGCCCGGGTGGGTATCTGATCTTAAGACTAGGCTACTTCTTATAGTCGTTTCGGCATCTTCCAATCATTCATTGTATTGCAGTCTTGCGATGTTTCGAAGCGATGAAATTGTATGAATAAACTTGAACTTGAACAGTTGTGGGGGTCCGAGCTCGAACGGGCCCCAAATCAACATAAGCTATAGTTTTATGGGAGTCACAAAAGCCTAGAGAAAGACCCAATTAATGAAGAACGTACTCAAGAAAGAAAGCGAATGGAAAGAGCAAAAAAGACAATAAAGATTACAATAAAAATCTTTGACATCGCGGGCACTATAGGCCGAGGTAGATGCCATGCCAGACCGTATAACTGGTCGTTTCGGCATCCTCTATCTATTCGTTCCATTGCATTGTATATTGTGTGTGTACTGATCAGATGAAAGTATAATTTGCCGATTATTTTTATTATCAAAAATGTTTTTCTTGAAAATTTTCTTTGCGCTTCACGTGATTTGAAATGAGTTTACATGTCTTGATTTTATAATGCGTGACCCAAAACAAAATACCTATCAGTTCTAGAGATAGGCATTTCATTTTCCATCGTTACCGCACCACGACAGACCATCAAAGTCATATGAATTTTCATTGTGTTAATGAAATGTTCATTATGTTTAATATCCAGCATTATCCAATTTGGAATCGTGTAGTGCGTCTCACGAAAGAAGTATTTTGAGCGATCCCAATATTTTTTTACTATAGCAGACGGGAGGTCACAAAATAGCAACTGGAAGTAAAGCACTTAATATCAGCTCTACCGATGATTCTGATCACGTCGGTTGTCAGAGGACAAAAAATAAAAATCCAATTACCCAAATTATTGACCTGTACGTATCACCGAATTGCATTTTTATATGTATATGTTATTCTTGATTTGAAGAATGAGAGAGAGAGAGAGAGAGAGAGAGAGTGAGTGAGTGTCTTTATTTTCATCCAACCAAAATACATAACACACGGCAGTGATGGTGGTACAGAAAATATGCATGCACACTGCACAGTATTCGGTATTAGATAGGAATGATCGATGAGACCGTGAAGGTCATCTAGTCTGATCACACCAGCATCAAACATAGGTACACTTGACTCTAAACCAGGGGTGGGCAAACTTTTGGGCTCGCAAGCCGCATTCAACATCTGAATCCATTTGCGGGCCGCACTCTATAAAATTGGGAATATCAACCAAAAGCAATCCAAACATTGCTTTGATGATATCGTACACTCGTCAGAAACAGTGGCGAGATTTCATAGGCTGGTCGACTTCAACAGACAATTTGTCGAAAATATAGAGAGGAAAGTCGGTTGTCCCGATTCTTAGAACAGGATTGAAATTTAAATCTGTGCGCAGCGATCCGTTCATTGATTTACTACGTCCACTTTTGGTTCAGTTCCAGGGACTCACAATGCTGACAGCATCATAACCATGTTAGCTTCAAACACGCTTCTACTATGTGTAGATAAAATAGAAATACCCTAATTCTACGCATACAGAGAACGAATCTTCCTAAGACACACGCGAATCATTTTTTATGAGCACATCACTGAACTAATTACAACTGGAGTGGCCAATCTGAAAACACACTCGTGATCCGAATTATGTCAATCTCGTTTAGGATTTCTGTGATGTTTAGCAGTTGAAACCTTTGAAACTGCGTGGAATAGGAAGTATTTACCTTAGAACACGTGGCTCTCAAACTTTTTGAGAAACGCCCCCTCCCACCTTTATGATGGTAAAAGATTTCGAGCCCCCCTATCCATATCATCATATCACCACACGCAATCAAAATGCTAGCAAACCTAACTGATAGCTTGATGCAGGGATATCTAGATATCCCTGGTTTTATGGCATGGAAGGTTACGACTGTGGATGAGAGATTTTTAAATATGAAATTTAGACTACATACATGAGCAACTATTACGAATGGGTAGTAAATCGCGTGAAGCGCGAAAAAGTTTTTCAGTGGAGCACAGCTTCGCGCCCCCTTCAGATGCTTTCACGCACCCAATGGGGTGCACCCCCGGTTTGAGAACCACTGCCTTAGAATTATCGTGGTGAAATATACTAAGAAAAAGTTTAATCAAGTCCCTGCATTAATTCGATTTTAAGTACGCATTTTATCAATATTTTATTAAGTTTCTTTAGACTCTCGCGGGCCTCACAGAACGGTGTGGAGGGCCGCATGCGGCCCGCGGGCCGTAGTTTGCCCACCCCTGCTCTAAACAGTCTGGCTGTAAAAACTGTTAGATAAAAAAAGTAAAATTAAACGATGGTAGCAAATGATCAATGAAGCAGTCTGGGTGAGGTAGGGCAACAGTGATTTTATAACGACAAGAGGTGATCAAGTTAGGCTTTTTGAATCTATTATAAGTCAATTCACGGATAAGTGGTGGTAATGCATTCCAGAAGATAGGTGCGGAGTAGTCGATAGATCTCTTAGTTAGGTTGCTATTGGGTGGGGGTAAGTAGATATTTCCTTTAGACGAGGATCTCGTGTAATGGGAGTGGAAATTTTTAGCAAAGTCATCAAACACAGGAGGCAAACTATTGGCAAAATATTTGTGAATGTCTTTTGATACTTCGAAGCGATATAGTTCGTCAACTGTCAACTGTCTTCGGCAGGTGCAATAATACCTCGAGTAGGATTTTTTGAGATCCAAATTTTAACATAACAGGCGAAAACATGATCCGACTTTAATCAGGATTCCATTTATCGATCAGCAGTGGATTGGTATTGGAAAAACCATATATCTGTCCATAGCCAAGTGCCGAGTTCACTGGCAACCGCCTTTATAAGAGATAGATCTCTATGAAATTGATTTTCGAACGCTCTGGTTCAATTGACATCTGATTGACAGGTACGAACCCAACTTTTGATAAAAAATTGACTGGGGCTACGAAGTTGAAGTGAATAAAGTTGATCATATCGCTACTCGCTAGGTCAGGGCCATCAGGAGCAATATAAATATATACCTACAACAGTCTACCGCTTAAGATAAGATACATACATATCTTACAAGCACCTATATATATATTTCTTTTTGTGTTATGTTACTTTCGGGAATACTCAATACTGCACTTCGAAATAAAAGCACCAAAGATTAGGAGTTTTAATTGAAGTACTGCGATCCTATAACAATGGAAAATTTCCTAAAATTGTTTTCATCGCTTTCTGCATCCCATTTGAAATTCACTACCACGATAGTTATACAGTTCATAAAGTGATTTATTCCCACTTTGCTTTCAAATGTCGAATTATATGGTATATTACTATCATTACACTTTGGGCCACAGTGCACATACGATATGTATAGATTTAGTGTAAAAAGTATGAGTTCCTTATACAGCCATGCTTTTTTCATGGGCGTCCGTCTGCAATACTTTCCACATTCTGACATTCTCATAATAATGCGGTTAATCTAACGCCGTTGCCGCACTTTTCGGGTCTTTTTCGTAAATGTTGGGCTATCCTATTCATCTATCACCCAAGTAAATCCCGTTTTACTTTCAAATGACGAATTCTATTGCTTCAATAGCACTATATCGGTACATATTTGATTAGAAGAATTAGGCCTACCGCCGCTACCGGTATATTTTATTGACATGTAATACCTTACCCTGGTAAGTCCTACATTACTTTCAAATGACGAATTCTATTGTTGTCAACTTGTCATAGCGCTGCAGTTACAGTGTACAGATTCTATCAATATTGATTTAAAGGAATGCTGAGATGTTAGCCACAAGGTTCTTGAAAGATGCACTAAACTCCAAGTACAACCGGCAATATTTGAACTTGCGAACATTCAGATGGAAGATATCAACTCAACATGGGAATAAGCCGCTTATGCTGCAAAGAAGAGAGCTGGGAATATTAAGAAATGGCAAAATACCGAAGTCGAACTATAAGAATGTACGATATCAAATTCCCGGTCCAACGAACGTAGTCGGAAAACTGGACGGTTTAGAAACCACGCACGTCGGCGCTAAGAAGATAACCAAGTTTATGATGTCATACATCTGGCCGAAGGACAAGCCGCAAGTTAAAAGAACGGTAGTGTTCTCCTTATCCTTACTTGTAGGCGCGAAATTATTGAACGTACAAGTGCCTTTTCTCCTCAAATACGCCGTAGATCAAATATCTCTGATGTCTACTACTTCCCCAGAGCTGGCGGCTTTTACGACTGTGTATTTTCTGATAGTGGGCTACGGGGCCGCCCGTGTAGGCGCCAGTCTTTGTAATGAGCTGCGGGACGCTGTGTTCGCAAAGGTGGCGCAGAGGTCTATCCGAGAAATCGCCAGGGAACTGTTCGGACATTTGCACTCTTTAGACATGAGATTTCATATGGGCAGACAGACTGGTGCGTTGTCAAAAGCAATTGACCGCGGCACCAGAGGCATCAACTTTGTTTTCCGGGCTCTTGTGTTTAACATTGTCCCTACAATATTCGAAGTTACCTTAGTGTCCTCGATATTATGGTACAAATGTGGTGGTCAATTCGCAGTCGTGACTCTAGCCACTCTTACGACTTACATAGCATGGACGCTGTCGATAACGGCTTGGCGCACGAAATTCCGTCAAACCATGAACCGCGCTGATAACGAAATGGGAAATTTAGCCGTGGACTCGTTGATCAATTACGAAACCGTCAAGTATTTCAACAACGAAGACTTTGAGACCAAACGCTACGATAAAGTCCTCGCGAGGTACGAAGAAGCGAATTTGAAGACAAACACGTCTCTCGCGCTGCTAAATTTCGGCCAGCAGTTCATTTTCGGATGTGGCTTGACAGCGATTATGTTACTAGCTGCGCAAGGCATCCAAACCGGAACCCTAACAGTCGGAGATTTAGTCATGGTTAACGGATTGTTATTCCAGCTTTCTGTCCCGTTGAATTTCCTCGGATCAGTCTACCGAGATATAAGACAAGCTCTCATCGATATGGGAACTATGTTTAATTTGATGGAACGTAAAAGAGAAGTGACGAACGCGATCGACGCTGCACCGTTACTCGTTAAAGACGACATCGCCGCTATTAAATTCGACAACGTAACTTTCGGATATGAGAAAGACAAAACTATATTAAACGGATTATCGTTCGAGGTACCTACTGGCAAAAAAGTAGCGATTATCGGCGGAAGCGGAAGCGGTAAAACCACAATCGCTAGACTCCTGTACCGATTTTACGATCCGTGGCACGGAAGCATACACATCAACGATCAAAACATCAGACTCGTGACTGTGGAAACTCTGCGGAAAGCGATAGGTATTGTACCTCAAGAAACAGTGTTATTTCACGATTCGATATACCATAATATCTCGTACGGAGACTTAAACGCTGGCAAAGAGAATATCTACGATGCTGCACGTGTAGCCGATATTCACGACTCAATCATATCGATGCCGAAAGGCTACGAAACTATGGTAGGAGAGAGAGGTCTGAAATTATCAGGAGGCGAAAAGCAGAGAGTCGCGATCGCGAGGGCTGTGCTCAAACAGCCGTGTATTGTGTTATACGACGAAGCCACATCGTCGCTAGACTCTATCACGGAGCAGAACATTTTGAAAGCGCTACGTAGATTCACGATTAACAAAACCTCGATATTTATCGCGCACCGCCTGTCGACTGTGATGGATTGCGACGAGATTTTGGTGTTGAATCAAGGCCGGGTGGTGCAGAAAGGCACTCATCAACAGTTGATGGCCGACCCGACTTCGTTGTACACCAAACTGTGGGAAAGTCAGAACACTGTGTCGTCTGACGAGGGTGACAAAGACAAATACGGCGATAATTTAATTCAGTAGTCGCCGATCCGTCTTTTCGAAAATATGCTGTGAGTTTTTTTCGATCTCGTTTACATTTGAGAGCAGGTTCAGGTGAAATCGAGATCGAGTACCTGGGTAATTTGATTCCGAGTCGAGCATCAAGATTCGATTTGATATCCGAGCATCGCATGTGAATGACGTCATTACTACGGCTGGGCAAAATCGAATACCTACCTGGGTGATTTGATTATGAATCGCGTATTATGCTTAGAGTCGGGTATTCAAGCATCACTCATTATAATGTCACATGACGCAAAGTTATCGAGAATTAAGATATTTACTTATAAGGTCATGTCATTTGCCATGTATTCAAAAGTAAGCGCATGTTAATATTGTAATCTATGGGCTCCATTATTGTCATTTTATGATATGGGGATTATGGTCAGGATGCTCTTACAAACATGAATCAGCGTGACTTTCTCAAACTATATAAATACCATTTTTGGCATATTTCTGTTCTATCTCAAACCTCTCTGCCTCAGTCAAATGGTAGAACTATAGAACGGCAATGTGGCAACAACATGGTTGAATCGTTCTGTAAATCAGCAAATTGTTCTATGGAAAAAGGCCGTGTCTCATGTTTGCCTCCTCTCCCGAATCCTACGACTTGCTACAGTTGCGCATGATTATTTTTGGCGCAATAATAAACTGAAAGTTTTTCACGCGCTAAGCTCGATTTGCTTCCACTTGTAGTTATTGCTCTGTGTCTAGTCCAGATTTCATATTTGAGAGGTCTCTCTACAGGGATAACCTGCCGTGCCATCAAACTATGCATAGCAATTGCAAACATTCTGGTTGCTCTTTTTAACATTTATATGACAGTAAGGGAGGCACACAATTTTTAATTGGTCAAGAACACTTCCTCTTTTACGTACCGTACTTGGAAAATTGCTACTTCTACTTGAGTAGGCTATCAACTAAGCAACTACCAATGATTACTACCTCTGACCACTTCTGTTCTGGACCATGGCCATTGTGAGGGTTGTTCATAACTTGCCAGAATTGCCTTACCACGAACATTCGTGCAACCTGCTTTACGATGCCGAGTTGACGCTAACCAAGATTTTCAAGCTCCATAGGAGTAAAGTATTGAAGCTACCCTTTTCCATGTTCAAATATTAGGCCTACTTTCGGTGAAAAATTTTGCTTCTCGAGACCCGACTCTCACTACTCGACTTAAATCATTACAGTTGATACTCTACTTGGAGTTTAATACACGAATCACGGTGCTCAGCTCTAGATACGAGATTATGCTGGCACACTTTCTTCTTGTTTCTTCGTCAAGAACATTTGTCTCGACTTTATCTAGGAAAATTGTTGATTCATTCATCGTATGCAATACTTAATAGACCATTTGGATAACAGATATTAAATAGTCTCATTTCAATACTGTTTGTGTTGAATTTCTCATGTACATAACTTTAAAACGTACTGTCCTGATGTGTTTGAGCCAAGTTTTGAACCATGACCCTCAGCCTTTCAAAGTGGTAAATGGTACTCCGATTTAAATTATCTGGCGCTTGATTTCAGCGTGTCAGTAAAAAAAATTTACCAGTTGATTCGTCATTTGTAATAGTGGCGCTGTATCTGTGAAATTTTGATATTATGACCGTCAATTTAGCTAATTGCATGGCGTTTAAGGTGTCCAGTTGAAACTGTCCCTGGTACAAGTATATATACCGTACTCTGAAATGTTGAGAATGTCAAATGTTGTAGTGTTATGGTGCAAAAAGCAGGAGTTTCAGACACGGCTATACATTTTAAGGGTATGGGTGTGAAATGCTTTCCAAATCTACGTAATGTTATCGGTCCAACGCGGTTGCAAAGACAGCTAAAATGACATTGAATTTGTCTTTGCCCTAGCGATTGGCCTACCATTCACATGTACCACCGTAGCAGAAGTAGGCCATTACATATTAAGTGTAACGAGCATGTTATTTGATTTCCTTCTCTTCCCTCTGTCAAACAAAACGAGTTCGCACCCACCTTTAGCCTACCCCCGACTTCAAGGCCAGACACGCATGTAAACAAACATAATATGAGAGCCTGTTCTCTGTTTTGAACAATATACAATGACAAAAAGAGTGATGACGATGTACCCTGCAAATATCAGCTGTCCATTTTTATTAAAGCGTAGGCGATGCTTTACCATACATCCATTCATTTACTTATCGACATTTTAATGCAGGAGAGGTATGAGTATGAGAGGCCGTTCTCTCTTCAGATCCAAATACAAGAATAAGTGTGATCACATACCCTCAAAATATCAACGTTTCTTATTAAAGCATAGACGATACTTTGCCATACGTTTACATATCTACATTTTGATGAACAGCTTTTGATTTTTTGTCAGAATTCTAACTGTATCTAATTCTCGTTTGGATGTGTGTCCAGTGTGGAGGAGTGCTTCATTTTGAATTTTATGGCTTCCGAATCGGACGATAAAGCGCTAGAAGCGTTGGCAGCGGCCGAACTGTTGAAGGAAGCTAAACGTGGGCGAGAGAGAGAGAAAACGTTGGGAACGGAAGGATGGAAGAAGCCGACCGGCCGTCCGAACAAACTCTTCATAGGAAGATCGGTAGCGAGTGCTATGAAGCAGACTCGGTACCAAGACGAAACAAGACGCAGTAAAAGCTCAAAATCGAGCCAAGACTCACGAGATAAGAAGCGCTCTCGAGCGTCTCCAGAGAAAACGCATACAAGCAAGAAAGACATTGAGGAAGCTGACTCTCGAAAGAGAAAACGCAAGCATTATGATATGGATTACGAGAAGAAATTTAAAGATAAGAAGCGAAAGTCTGAACGGCGGTAGTCAGGAGGGAGATTCGAAATCCGTTAGGCGCCTTCGCAGAATTTGTTTGCTGTCGGTACTGTCGGGGGGAAATAGAGTGCAGCATTCAACGCCTAAACCGTCATGCTTTTACACTGCTCGACTTGCAGTTGTGAGCAAGGTTTATCAAGCATATGCACTGTGTAGGGTTACCATATTTTGGAAATCTTAAAAGAGAACACTTTTTCAGAATTTTGAGACTTGCAAAACCGGAGGAAAATCCCGAAAAAATGATGAAAAAAAATCAAAAAAACAAAAAGAAGGTCAACTTTCAGGCTCAGCTCCCGAAATACCCGCCGCAGCGTATTTACGGCATATCAGTCGAATTTGACCGTAAATTTGACCAAAATTCTCAAAAGAGAGGACAAAAGGGCGTTCTCCGAGGACGCTTTCAAATAAGTCGAAAAAGAGGACAAATCCTCTTTCAAGAAGACGTACGGTAACCCTAGCACTGTGTATACTGCACGGTGAAGAGCAAATTTTGCGCCAAACTTTCGGTTGCAGATTATTTATGCGTTTGCCTTTTCCAAAACATTTTCGAGAGTAGATATAGGCTACTCTTATGCATTAAATGTGCGAAGTGATGTACGAAAGTGTTTATTCTTTTCAATTGCATGCACTTTATGCTACATTACTTTTAAGTGGTATGCCGAGGGTTGTAAGCAAGTCACAAGTCAATTACGGTAGACTTTTATAGTTTTGACTCGAGTCAATTTGAGTGATTTTTAATTCACTACCGAGTAAGTCCAAGTCCAATTTCGGGAGCAAAGGGATGAGTCCGAGCGTTAAGACTCGAGTTCAAGTCATAGTGGTAACTGTTCAGTATCTAGTTCCAGTCAAGTTCAACTTACTCCTGTGAAACTCTTGGGTGATATCGCTGACCTCGGATTCATAAATATACTCATGTTATCTCACTCTAGACATGTTTATTCAAACTGATAAAAGACAGCTTCTGTGCCTATTTTTCAACCGTCGGTCTTGAGATAGGAGACTTGAATAAGTGATATAGAATGTGTCGAGTCATGCTCATTGACTCGAGTACAAGTCGAGTCAATACACAAACTGACTCAAGTCATTACCACCCTGGGCACGCAATTCATGCAGATATATCAAAAGGTTACCGGGTTAAAAATGTTTCAGAACAGCTGCCATAGACAATGGCTAAATCAGCACTGAATATTTATTGAGTTTGTTTTAGTACTGATACTTAGTCCCTTAATTCACAATGCAAAACTTTCACCCATTTTAACTCTTGTGTGTTTCATCCTCACAGCGTTAGGACTTAGATGATGAGTTTTGACACGTACCGCGAGTTTGAGGCGTCCTTGCAAGCGGCCAGGGAAAGAAGAAAAAAGCCGAACGTCAACAAGAGAGTGCTGAAAAAATTCATACTGAGCACGGAAGCCCACAATCGGAATCAGGAAGAGCAGGAGATGTGGACGAAGCATTTTGCGTCGAAAAATAAAAACTCTGAAACGTCGCAGTCGTCATCGGACGAGAGACACAAGAAAAAGAAGAAAAAGGCGACAAAAAAGGAGAGAATTGACGAGAAAAAAGAACAAAAGAAACGCTACGACGATGACAGCTTGTCTTCAGGTAAAGAAATCGAACCTGACATTGATAAATATCTGCGACAAAGTCAGACTTTTACAAACTACTGGATTTTCAAATTGCGCCACTAGAAGTAGAACTAGAACCACTCACGTATTCAAATCTGCACCTAGAACTAGAACTGCGGTACCGGTAGTCACTTTTCAAAATTCGCAATGCGATCTAAAACTAGAACTACCGTAATTTTCCATGTAGACCTGCAATACGGTCTGTGGACATATGAGCATGCCCCTTTTTATTTTATATGACAAGATAGCGTAATGCTGAAGCGTCCAGCTTCTTGAACGGTAGGTCGTGGGTTCGATCCCCGATCGGGTCAGACCAAAGACCTGATTGGTAACACTGGTATCCATGACTTCCCTGCTTGGCGCTCATGCATTACTGGAATAGCATGGAGGGGTGGTGCATGAATTAGAAAGCCGCAAAGGCTATATCTGCACTTCCTTGTCCAGCGGCATATGCACATCATACACTCATGGTATCCACATGCACAAATCGTGTGTATGTGTATCACGAGTCGGTGTATATGCCGCACAAAACATCAAGGACAAAAATAAACTACGTCCTTTCCTTAATTGAAAAAGTCGATATATATATATAGCATGCGACACTTGAGCTTGTGGGTTAAATTACGGGTCATGGGTTGGATTTATGGTTGGGTTAGGGTTAGGGCTGGGTTAGTATGCATATGAGGGTTAATATCATGTTATGTTTCGGTAAGTTTTGGGTTATAAACTCACAAGCTGAAGTGACGCATGCTCAAGTGTCCCATGCTGAATTGTCGTTTTCCATTGTGTCGCATGCTCATATGTTGGGCCACCGTATAATACACCCCCATGTATATTACGCACCCTTAAAATGGCATGTAAACTCTAGGAGAAAGCCTGTAACCATGTATACTACGCATCCTGCGCGAGCAGTACATGCATACTGCATAGTAGATGCGTAATGCTGGTAATACCAGCTTCTCATGTTGACAAACTTGCACGTATAAATGTTGACAAACTTGCACGTATAAGTTACCAGCGATGGTTATGCTTCTGTATTAGCGGAAACCGGTTACGCTCTTTGAAGTCTGCTTGCGGTAATTCGATCGATGTCATTCTGTTTTGCGATGCCACTCTTGTACAATCGTGACTTAACGATTGCTAATCATTATACACTTAACGGCATTGTCTATAAACGATAGTAGATAGCAGCCAAAGCCTGTGAGGCCCGAGACTTCATAGTTCAGTCAAGCGATGATATTCTGTGCACCAGGCCTATTGCTTGGGCCAACGATGATATCGTGCGCACAAGGCCTACTGTAGATGTGATTGTTCATACCAGCGTGACCAGGCCTGTTGCAGATGCGACATAAGACACTGCTACTTGCAGTTTTTAGGGAAAAACACCTACGGAGGCGGTCAATAATGCAGTACTTCTACTTTTTTGGAGTACTGAAGTAGGTTTTGAACTTGCACTGGCTAAAGTGGTTTGGTTTTTAGGCACAAAAAGAAACCCTATGTTGATAAAGATCTTGTCTTTTCCAGGTGACGATATTGGTCCTGACATTGATGAATACATGAGGCGTTGCACGGCGAAATGGGGTCACGATGGGTATCAAGAGCTTTATGGGCACTCAGCGGGTTCAGACTCTGAAAAAGAGAAGAAATCAAGCACAACAAGCAAAATAACAAGTCACCGCAGTCGCGAAGATCGCAAAACCTCTGAAGTCAATGACAAATTTGATGTTGATTGTGAAAAACGAAAACTTGCCAACGGCAAAAAACGCTACCGCGAAATGTCCAGCGACAGTTCAGATGTAGTCTGCACGAGTAGAAAAAAGGCGAAAAAATCTAAACGGAAAAAGTCCAAAACAAAGATGGAATGGGTTGAAAAGACGTAGCCGGTCATGTGCGGTGCGGATTGGATTACAAAATCGCGATGGCTTGTCATCGTACCTGACGCTGAGTCAAGTTACCCCAACTCGGCCATTGGGTATAGAATTATCGAGTATGTGGAAGTGCTGGATGGGTCGTTGCAAGCCAGGCATTTGACGGTGAATTGGGCCTACAAGACATAGAACGGAAAGCAGGCTGAGTAATACGTTACAATGTGCCGACTGAGGTCAGTTGTGTGGATTGGAATTACGCTTTTTGACCCTTTGATTGCTGCATTGGCAGGTTTGGAGCCATCCTCAATTCGAATTTAAGTAGCCGTTAGTAGATAAAGAACTTTAGCAATCTGAGATCAAATCTCAAATTTTCTGCACAGTCAGAAATTTGAAGTGTTCTACGTTATGCTTGGAGTCTCCTGGACACTTTTGGATTTTTCAAGCATACCTCAAAGAGACGGGATTCTGTTTCTGCCGAACGTTCGATTGGAAGACCCTGTGCCCCTCCGAATTTCGGCATAGGAATTACGGCTGAAATTTACATCACGTGGAAAGAAGAGAACCCGCTCACCAATTTCTGAGTAACTAGACTCTAATATTTATGAGATATCACAATTTGAAAATTTACCGAACGAAACCCTACTCATTGAAATGTTTTTAATAAATGAACACCCTATCTAAATGTGGATAATAAATGATCAATGGCGTCTCTTCGCTACTGTTTTCAATCCTTGCTGCGCAAAAATACCAAAGTTAGAGGTAATAGATTAACCACTTCAATCTTTACTATATTTGCTCACCAACTCACGTGACAGTTGCACTTTTTTGCGCTATTTTTAATTCTAATGAAAGGCATGCGTTTGATATGTAGATGTAGGCATATTTATGGCAAATTTCCATGTTTTATCTATCTACCGTATCATTTGAATTGTTTTAGCTGCTTAACGTAAATATTCGTTGTGGTTGTTAAAGTTATCGGTAAAGTTTGGTGGCTAAATCGTCACAGATTTAGGTACCGTGTGCAGATGACTACTTCTGATACGCAATTAATTACAGCACCATATGAAATGCAATAGCACTATTATAGTGCTATAGAGCAGGCCTACACAACACTTATTCCAGACATTCTTTGCTTTTAACGAATATTGAGTCATAATACCACAGCCACTTGAATCCGAACAGATATTTGGATTGTTAAGAGCTGAGAGGCCTTTATTTTGAAATTCCTTGAGTTTAATCCCGAATGATTTTGATTACTCATGATCACAATGAATCGGTTTCCGCTCCAACCCTGTTACTTTTGGGTCAGCAGTCTGAGTCGCGATTAATCATTATTGATTTCATCCCTAATATATGATTTGTAACAGTTATGAAACTGCCCAGATTGATTTAGCATTTATCAGCTTTGCGATTCCAATGTCGCCAGTTGCGTTGTTAACTTCCTGAAAGCCTCAGAGCTGCCCATTGCAAAAGATATGCATTTGGCAAGGAAATTACGTTGCTGCATTTGGAACTTTACTGGTAAGTGACAATGACTGCATCCGTTCTGGGCAGTATAATAGATATGGGATATTTAAAATCAGCAGAGCTGTCTTTGTAGTGAATTTACTGCAAACTCTGATCCTACGTTGATAATTCCTTTATAATGATAATGCCTCATATCAGCAATGTTGATGGTATGGACGTATGGTATTGCTAAACAGCTCATGTGTCATAGTGTTTACTAGATGTCAGCTGATAGGAAGTGGTGAAAATACAGCCGAGCTATCACCACCACCACGTTATTCCGCCTTGTTAATAAAGCCAGTTCTGTGATAATTCGATCTTGCTGCAATTATCATCATTAACATGCATGATTGCTTTACTATGTCCTATCTAATTGCTCTGTATTGTAAAGTGTTGAGATTATTGCAACACTTAATGAGGCGAAGGAATTACAGGAGATGTAATAACACCACCAGGAGTAGGGAGAGTGGGTAGGTATGGGCCACTGTTGAGGTGTGGGCCACTGCCATATCTGGTGACTGTGACATCACATATGCTTGTCAAGCTCTGTGATTGTTAGAAAAAGGCTCCAGACTCACCCATGTTACTCACAGCCATGAGGCCAGCGGAGTTTTTGACTCAGCTAGAGATATATAATTTTTGCGGTCTAAAGTAAATTTATTTGAAAATAGGGAATTTGGGTTTGAGTCCACATATGTGCATGTTTGGATTAGACTTATTTATGGTGTGAAAGCTATTGAAATATGCTATCTATAGAGTATAGTTTTAATGCTTTGTCAATCTCTCGGATCTTGAAATTGTGGTAAGAATCCCCAAGATGGCGTGTTTGAGGTATGGGCCTTTTAGCAGGTTGGGGTATGGGCCGGCCCATACCTCAATAGGCTGAAGTATGGGACAGCATAACATATACCTGAAATCAATATTTGAATGATCCTATTAAATATATTTATCTCTAGAATTCAGAAGGTGTTGGTCTTATCCCTCCCATATACAATCACTTGAAAGTAAATCATGAAACCCATAAAAAGGCCAGTTTTCCGAATCAGATCTGAGCTTGGCAATATGAAACGTTAAAGCATGGGAGGTATCAAAAAGAGAAGCATGCCGTCAGTACAAAATTGGTAGAGCTACATTAAACAGGTATATAGAAAAACAGGGGATGAGTCTCACATGAAAAAGATTTCAAAATCGTTTTCCAATACTGTCTTTAATGAAGAGGAGAAAAGTTTGTTATAGCACAGTAGGCTATGTCATCATATGCTCAAATATGTATCGTGGTTTGTCACTCCCACTTAAATAAGATATAGGGCTGTGACATTTGGATTTGATGGGGTGGTTGAGGCGAAAGAAGCATGATTTGTTAGTGATTTTCATGTTACATATTTTTAGTTATGCGTTATGGCTTACGATCAATACCGGAATTGAAATATATGAATTGTCCACTTCCAGCCCAGCTTTATATCAGTATATACAAACTGTTGGTAACTGTGACAAGAGTTGAGGTTTGTAGGATATGAATGGCATTTATTGATTCAATACAGACAGCGGCCCATACCTCACCACCCCCCGGCCCATACCTCACAGCCTATTTTTTATTTACAAAAATGATGTATTGTTACAAAATTTGATGTCACTTTCAAATGCAAGGGTATTTTAGCTTAATTCTACCAGTAATAGTTAGCCATATAACTAATGATCGTCTATACCGAAATTTAGTAATATTAGACCAAGTTTGGCCAAGTTATAGCTTTGTAAGATTTGGTGGCCCATACCTACCCACTCTCCCCTAATGGTGTTTTAACATAGCCTATTGAGGCTTTACGCACTTTTGCTAGGAATTTTCCGTTCAAGTTGCTTCGCCTCAAGTCTATAGGATGAATTATTGATAATGGAGTATGTTTTCAAAGACTTAATTTTTGATGGCTATGGGTTGTGGTAGTTGATGTACTTTCGGTTAGTGTTTGACTGATATTTGGTGTCTGGGTGTATTGGTTTATCACTGATTTTGAAAGCTACTAGGCCTTTATATGACCATGCAAGCTTTATTCCGTTAAGATTACCAGAACAGCAATTACGGTATATGCTTTGTGTGAGCTTTCTTATTGCTTATTCATCTTGCGCTATTCCCATCTCTACCTTCAATTTTCACTAATTACGAAAAGTCAGACACTGCCGCAAGAATGATATAGTTATTCGACAATCAATACTTCAGATATTGCAGCTCCTGTTTGTAATGTTGTTGCGCTTGCTTGCACTATAGGGCCAACAGACATTAGTCATCACATGTATTTCTGGTTTCATTTCATAGGGAACAATGCACACTGGGTCTGATTACAGTCTTAACTTGAAAAGCCACAGCCGAATTCCATCGATATTTTTGATATGATTTTATTAAGCGAGATAAGGTACCAGTGTTCTGCTTGGTAATAGGCTTACTAGTGTCTTGAATGAGTGTATGCATGTATGTATTATTGTATTACTAATATAATTCCAACTGTGATAGATATGTATGTAAGATGTACATCACAGAAGATTTTTCAAGTGAATAGAGCTAAATTTGAAATAAATCCCGCTACAGACTACTTGGAAACAACCAAATGGAGCTTGCACGCCGGTGTAAACAAGCTGCCTATTTCATATGACGATTTCGCAGCATAAACTTCCTTCAGAAGTCGGCATTTGAATGCGAATCTTTCTTGTGCGTAAAACTCCTAGTTGTTTTGACACAGTCTTCCTCTCTTTCATGGTATCGCAGTCTTGTGTTGTATTGAAATGATGAAATTAATGGAATGTATTGAAACTACAATAATTGCATGCTCACTGTAATTGCATAGGTATGTTGCATTTGAAAATGTTGGAATCGACAATTATTCAGTTGACCAACCCATGTTTTTTGTTCATAGTATGTTGTCTGTCGTTTTTAGTTTTAGCAATGCCATAGTAATAGCCTACATTATACTGTGGTCTGTGAAACATCCAGAATTTGCCAAATATTATAGTAGCAATCAGTTTGCCATAGTTGCTTGCAGACGTTCTCTTTTTCATTTAAATCAGTGCTTCCTAAACTTTTTTGGCTTGTGGCACTCTAGAAAAATCATAACAACTCGCGGAACACTTACAAGAAAGTTGCTTTTAAAACAATTGCAATGGTTGTGCTTATTTATATGAATATATACAAGGCTGAAACGCGGTTGTATTGTTGACAAACGTACCCTCAATTTGTTGTCAATTTCCAGCAGTCTCTCTCATGTGCAACTGTGTACGGAGTAATTATTTGTTTATGAGTTGATGCATCAGGAGCGTGAAACGAACTAAACACTCTTCAACATATAGCAGCCCAATTATAACGTATAATGCCATGATTGGTTGTGGTTCCATTGTAGCACATGCGCTTACTTTTCAGCTATGTGGCAGTTGGAGCGCTTTCAAGTCACATATGCATGCCTCATTTTTACAGATTTATGAACTTGTATTCCAGAATTACAACAATATCGGCGGTACAGAGTTTGGGAATCACTGATTTAATTGTTCTTGAATTGAATGTACTTCGTTTTGTCTTGGGAATATTTCGTTGGTGTTTTGTTGTTACCGTATTTGGTTATTCTTATAGCTGAATTTGTCTCTGTTAAACAGTTTCCTGTGCGTTGTTATAAGCCGACAAAATCTTGACCAACTGCATTTAGTGACGGCTGCTCCTGATGAAAGTCAGTCGAAGCTTATACTGGAATTTGGCAATAGGAACATATTGTTTGTTGCGATATTGAAGTTTTGTACCTGGAGGAGCCATTTTATTCGTAATAGAGAATTGTTTATGCAATCTTTCGAGGGCCCAGCAGTATTGGGTCACTGTGCATACGCCCTACGTCTTTTGTAATCAGCATCGAATGATTTGTTCTTGTTTTAACAGACTATATCACGGATGTAGTTAGCTTGATTGAACAATTCTGTGTTTTCTTCGTTATTCCGAAGTATGCATTACAGTGTGGCTGGTAATGTGACAAAAAGCGTTTCGTGAGTTTGGCTCCCAACCAGAGGTGGTCAGCAACAAGGTACGGTGGTTCTCTCTTTTCGTGGTACTTAAAGTAGGTATAGAAGTTATGATAAGCGAAATGTAAGCAGTAACGCAACAGCGGTCGAACATCATTCGTTTTTTATGATATTGAGATTGGTATAATAGTCATTGATATTATTTTCGTTCATGCGCACGACTGCGCGTTGCACATTTTTTTTTCTTTTTCAAATATAATTGAATAGTATATCCATATTGAAATGAACCCGAATATTTTCGGCTGACACTCGTCAGGGGTAATCGTCAGCAACTGGTAGACAATTGGAAAGAACATCGTATATCAACAATCGTATCACCAAATATGATGTCGTCAGCGTGAAATCTCGAATGAGAGAGCGTTCAATGTACTATCTTTAGGTGGTACACCAACTTCTTTTGTAGACAGAGTTTTGGTTGCTGACGTCATATTTTGTGATACGATTGTTGATGTACAATGTTCTTTCCAATTCTCTACTAGTTGCTGACGATTACCCCTGATGAGTGTCAGCCGAAAATATTCGGCTTCATTTCAATATGAATACACTGTTCAATTGTATACTGATGTTCTGTACCTACAAGAAGTTTTTCAAATGTCTGTCGGTGAGTCTTGGTCGCAATTAAGTTATGAACACAGACGTAACAATGAACAATTTTCGGAGGTATGCAATCATTTTGAAAAATCGAAAGTAGGATCATTGTTATGGTTATGGCAAAACTGGCAAATGGAAATCTTGAAAACAATTTCAATACCATAATTGGAAATATCCACACCATACCATACTTGCACATTACCCTATTCAATACCGAAATTTCGTTCCATGCCCTGACTTTAACTTCTACTTCGGTAGCAAAGTCAATCACTTGGTCTTTGCCCGCCCCCAATCTTAACTCATCGAACTTGTGACAGGAGCATGGCTGCTAAAAAAACGAAATTCGAAGAGTTCATCAGCGACATGAAGTCGATCACGCAGATACCGATGTTCACGTTGTCGCCGGCCAAGAAAATTGAGAGAGAAGACGGCGACGGGAAGAAAGACGAGAAGGTGAAGACCAAGATTCTGGAGGCGTGGAACAACATCAGATACGGTTTGTTGAGTTGGTGGCTACCTTTAATCAGTGTGTTGGCGAATTAAACGGTGTTACTAAATCGGATTAGAATTTGAATTACCGTCATTTTCCATGTATAATGCGCAAAATTTTACCGATTTTTTGCCTTAAAATAGGGGGTGGGTATTATACATGGGTACAGCAAGCCTTGAACAAAATTTCGCTCGCTCAGAATCTTGAAATCACACCTTTCGTCATGTTTGTTTCCAATCGCGCATCACCTCTAGCCATTGGGCCCCGTAATTCGTATTATAGAGTGCAACGCGCTGCCAAATGGAGAAGCATGTTGCCAATTAACGAAAAGCGTGTTGCCAATTAACCGTTTGTAGGCGAGCGAAATTAGGTCGCTGATTGCTACTGGCGTCCGCGGCAATCCTTGCCGATTCATCCGGCAATCCTTGCTGACTCATCGCGTCAACAACAGGCCTCAACAATCACATACACAAGAGGTCATGTGCGCAAGATATAATCGCTTGCGTAATCAGTCGCATCTCCAACAGGACTGGTGCGCCCGGCATAACCGTTGGCCTGAGAAATCGCATCTGTAATTGTAATAGGCCTCGTGCGCAAGATGTCGTGTGTCGCTAGCCTGAACTATCGCGTCGCCGGCCTCGTAGGCTTTGGCTACTATCTGCTATCGTTTAGAGACAATGTCGTTAATTGTATTATGATTAGCGATGGTTATGTCACGATTGTTCGACAGTGACATCGCTAAACGGAACAACATCGCGTACTAAAACACAACTAGTCGGGTACTACGAATGCAGGGTGCGTACTATACATGGGTACAGGCTTTTTCACAGAATTTACACGCCATTTTAAGGGTGCGTATTATACATGGGGGCGCACTATATTCGGTATAGCTACACAGTTTTTTTCGAAATCAGATTACAATTAGAATTTCGGGATTCGCAAAAACTTGGAATTTGAAATTAAGTTCCGAATTAAAATGAAATACAAGAAAGATCAAGTTTTGATTGCCTGGTATCGTCTAGACTTGGGACCTATCGCAACTTTGAAGAAGGACATGCCAATATGGATTCTCGGCTTGTGCCATCACTGGAGGTCGTCAACGACGGATTTGTCGGACAAGCTCGAAGGTAACTTTCTGCCATTAGCATCAAGAAATAGACCCAATCACAATAATTACTCGTGCATAGGCAAGGGTGGTCAGTAGGGTTGTTCAAAAAAAACTCTTTTTTCCAAATCTCACTCGCCTAGTGACTAAATCGTCAGGTTGTCCAAGAAAACGATGCACACCAAATTTGACTCAATTCCAACCAGTAAAGGCCGTGCAATCTTGAATTGAAATTTTTAATTTATTATTGAAAATTAAAAAAAAAATTCTCGAATTTTTCTGTCAACCCCATGAAATTGTTCAGCTGTCTTCAAAGACGATGCAAAACAAATTTGGGTCAATTCCAACCAGTAAAGGCCGTGCAATCTTGAATTGAAATTTTTAATTTATTATTAAAAATTAAAAAAAAAGTTCTCGAATTTTTCTGTCAACCCCATGAAATTGTTGAGCTGTCTTCAAAGACGATGCAAAACAAATTTGGGTCAATTCCGACTTGTAGAAGCAGAACTATTTGAGTTTTTTGTTGAAAATCCCCGGATCAAGGATAATCCGAGAATTATCATCGAAAAATGCGAATAACTCCGCTTCTACAAGTCGGAATTGACTCAAATTTGTTTTGCATCGTCTTTGAAGACAGCTCAACAATTTCATGGGGTTGATAGAAAAATTTGAAACATTTTAAAAAAATTTTTTATTAATAAATTATAAATTTCAATTCAAGATTGCATGGCCCTTACTGGTTGGAATTGAGTCAAATTTGGTGTGCATCGTTTTCTTGGACAACCTGATGATTTAGTCACTAGGCGAGTGAGATTTGGAAAAAAAAGTTTTTTTTGAACAACCCTACAGTGGTCAGTAGCACTGGGCAGTGGACAATGATTCGACTATTCTAATCTAGTATTAGGTGTATGATTCGCGTAGTCAGATACCATTTTTTGAGTAGGCCTACTGAAATTATATGATTATTTTCCACAAAGTGCAATATCATCAACCAAGAATAAAGTTTCAATGCTTTTTTTCTCATCATGGAAGGCTTGAAACCTCAAATAGCTGTATCACGTGATTCACGCCATCCAAAAGAAGTAGTGCAAAGCCACGGTTGTAATGACTCGATCATTTTTGTATTGACTCGACTTGTACTCGAGTCATTGTGCATGTCTCGAACCAAGTCGTATGACTCGAGACTAGGACGGCCAAGACAGACATTTCATTGAAACGTCGAAGAATAGTAAAGTCACGACATTTTTGTTATTTCATCTATCAGTCCTGATACTTTGAAAATAGGGCTAGAAACTGTTCGGACTGAGGATAATTACGATATTATGAATACGAGCGATTCTATATCACTCGAGCAGTGTTAAAAAACATGGGTTGAGCCGGATTAAACCCAAAACTGAACAGTGAACACTACGGCTTGGACTCGACCCTCTACTCACTGACTTGGACTCGGACTTGACTCGGTGGTGAATAGAAAATGACTCGACTTGAGTCTTGTCAAAACTATAAAAGTGAGATTGACCTGTGACTCGAAACCATGTTACTTAGTTACATCCTCGTGCATAGCTACACTATATCCTGAAGTTTTAGGACAATTTCACACGTAAATTTGATGCAACTATACTCTACTTTTCTAAATCCAAAGCATAAGAAGTCTGTGGTTTTGCCTAACAAAAAAAAACGATACATAGAAGTCCCGACTGTCTTGACCTTGTCTGGTTTCGAAATCTTCAGATGACGTGTTCGACTCGATACTGGACCGGCGTATCTATACGGATTTTGCCAGCCGACCCAGGTTCACGTACAGGAAAAACTTTCCCCCGATTCAAGGTACGTGTGCACGTATATTTCGCCTTGCCCCGGTCTAACTCTTGGGTCACCGACTCTTTTGAAACCAAGAGCTACTTCTCGGGCACTGATTAATGTGAAGGGCTGCCAGTTACTATGCCGTTGAATTTCTTAACTTTCACATTCAGAGTATTCGGGGGGGGTTGCGCTCCTTACCAAGAGAATATAACTCTTCCAACTAGTCACGCCAGCCGAAAAAGAAGGGGAAGGGTTGAAATAAAGATGGGAGGTTTCGATTTTTTTTTCGAATTTACCAATATAGCATCAATTCATTAGGGTTAAGTTCATGCGTAAATGCCGATTATACAATCTCCTTGCGTTGACGAACTTACGCGTATGATAAGCTTGCCAACGCGTCCGGAAGTGCTGTCAATTAGCGAGTCCCTAATCTCTCGTGAGCAATTAAATATGCGCGCTTATGAACGCTATTTCGTGGAAACGGCGTCGATTTGCGCAAGTCAAAATGACCGAGTTGTTATGCGGAATCTGTTCTATAACGGCGCCGATTTCTGGTGGTTAAATTTCAAACCTTTCTCATCTTTTATAACTCAAGCTGTGACACTCCTCTTCTGATGGTTATGTTCAAGTATTAGCGGAAATCAATTACGTATGTAGTCGCACACATATGTTTGCGGACATTCGATGTCATTCAGTTTCGCAATGTCACTCTTTAATCACAATCGCTAATGATCAATGATCATACACTTAACGGCATTGTCTCCAAGCCAAAGCATGCTAGGCCCGTGACGCGATCAAGTCGGGCTAGCGATGATATCTTTCGTATCAGGCCTATTGCAGATGCGATTGTGTATGCCAAGCATGCTAGGTCCGTGACGCGATCAAGTCGGGCTAGCGATGATATCTTTCGTATCAGGCCTATTGCAGATGCGAGTGTGTATGCCAACGATGATATCGTGCGCATTGCGCACCAGGCAAAGGAGGTGCGGTTGTGCAGGCCATCGATGGTATAGTGTGCAACGGGCCTATTGCAGATGCGATTCTTCAAGCCAGCGGAACTGGGCTTGTTGGAGACGTGATAAACCAGGCCGGCGACGATTTCCAAGCGTGCGGCAATAGACGACCTAATTTCGCGATCATCTCATTGTGCACAGACGAATCTCGCTAACTGGCAATCCGCTTCTCGCTAATTGGCCGCGCGCAAAACTGATAATACGACTTGTTGAGCTGCAACTGAATATTAGAGTCAGAATGGTCACTTCAAAATGGCGGGGTCTTGCATTTCAAGAGGAGGTTGTTTCGACCCCCGAAACCCCTTCCCCTGGCTGTGGCTACGCGGCTGCTCAGAAGTATTAACTAGATTTTTTTTCGGACTCCGCACTTGGAGTCCGTACTTTGCACCTGGAACCCTTCTCAACATCGAGCTTCAAAGCTCTTGTTGAAATATTTGCTACTGCCACCAAGTATCTGGTCCTTATGGTGGACCCGGTGTCCAGCAGGCACCGCGTTGGGGACCCCTGGTCTAACTAGAATTCTCTGTTGCAGGAACTGACATCACTAATGACACGGGATGGGGCTGCATGCTACGTTCTGCGCAGATGATGGTCGCACAAGCGCTGCTGTTTCATTTTCTCGGTATGACAGCGACACGTCAGTGGCAGAGGGTCTAAGTAGCCGGAGTTGCTAATGAAATAGAAGGATAAGTGATGCCGTGATTTTGTACTCGATTACAGGTTGAAGTAGCCATTTTCAAGGTGCAATTGAATATTGTATTTATATTGAAATGAACCTGAATATTTTCGGCTAACACTTGTGATGGGTAATCGTCAGGGTTGTAATGACTCTAGTCACGATTTTATGGTGACTCGACCTGTACTCGAGTGATTGTGCATGACTTGAACCAAGTCATATGATTGGAGACTAGGACGGCCAAGCAGTTATTTCATTGTGACTTCGAACAATAGTGAAGTCACTGCATTAATGGTATTCTGTCTACCAGTCTTCATACTTGGAAAATAGGGCCTGAAACTGTTCGGGCTAAGGGAAATTACGATATTATCAATGCGAGCCATGCTATATCACTCGAGCACACTTTAAAAAAGTGGGTTGAACTGAATTGAACTCAAAACTAAACGGTGAACGCAATGACTCAGACTCGACCCTCTATTCACTGCCTTGGACTGAGACTTGACTCGGTGGTGAATTGAGAGTCAAAACTATAAATGTGAGATTGACTTGTGACTTAGAGTCTTGTGACTTGGTTACAACCCTGCTATCTAATACTACTGGATGTTGTTTTTTACGCTTTGAAGATCGGTACTTCTAGATGTAATTGGGTGAAACTTGATAATGTTACTTCTACTTGATTACCAACACTGGCTACTTTGACCACTTCTGGTTATGAATAAGTCTCGCAAAAATTTGAAAAATATTGTGAAATTCGCATTAGCAAAAATCGAAAATTTCAATCTGGGCTTCACTTTACATTTGAACTATGCTATTTACTTTTGCGCTAAGGGCGAGATTGGAGATGGCTTACCCGAGACCCTCACGATCAACGGGAGAAAAATCTTCACAAAGAAATCATCGGCTGGTTCATCGACGATCCAGGCTGTCCGTTGAGCATCCACCGGCTATCGGAAATAGGTTTGTACCACTTGACTAGGCAGGATTGGAAGTTATCAGTGTCAGAAGAATATTTGCTTGGTCATATGGACCAATAGTTAGGATTAGGGTTAGGTTAGCGTGGATTAGGTTTTGCCTGCTTCTGCCTCTTATTGAGTGGTTACAGATGGTAAAAGCAGTTAGCGTTGGTGCTTACGCAGAAGTCGTGCTGTAAATTTCTACTCAAATGCCAGTGCAAGTGCCGATCTATGAAATATATCAACTACTCTAAGTGGAAGTGACAGGGTTGTAACCAAGTCGCAAGGCTCCGCGTCACAAGTCAATCTCACTTTTGCAGTTTTTACACGAGTCGAATCATTTTCATTTAACCACCGAGTCCAAATCGAGTCCCAGTCATAGTGTTGTGACTCGAGTGTTAGTCCATGTCATTGTGTTCACTGTTCAGTTTTCATTTCAGTCCGGTTCAACCCACTTTTTCAACTACGCTCGAGTGATATAGAATGGCTCGCATTCATAATATCGTAATTTTCCTCAGTCCCAATAGTTTCTGGGCCTATTTTCCAAGTACCAGTACTGATAAACAAAATACCTATAATGTGGTAACTTTACTATTCTTCGAAGTTACAATGAAATATCCGTCTTGGCCGTCCTAGTCTCTAGTCATGTGACTTAGTTCGAGTCATGCACAATAACTCGTGTACAAGTCGCATCAATGTAGAAATTGACTCGAGTCCAGTTATTTTACGCAGTTGAAAAAATGCCTCGACTCAAGTCGAGTCACGAAAAAATCACGATTAGAGTTGGACTCGAGTCATTACAACCCTGCACTTGAGTACCCCACCTCGCCAAACCTGCTTGGGTACTCTGAAAACGTAGAAATATTTTTTTACTATTCGCTTTTGAATGCAAGTAAGAAGCAAGTCTACTTAAGTCCTCTGAAAATAGTACAAGTACTTTGTTACCGGCCGCCTCTGCTTATTTCAGGCAGAAGATTCGGCAATATTCCCGGGAACTGGTACGGCCCAAACACAGTCTCGTATATCATGAAGCACGCCATGGACGAGGCGAGGGAGAAGCATCCGAAACTGAGAGAAGTCGCCATTTATGTCGCGGTCGACTGCACCGGTAGGTTTTCTGGGGATAGCAGAGTGGATTTTGATTTTAATGTAAAAAAAAACAAGTTCAAGGGTTTTGTTTGGATTGGTATTTGCGTTTGTTTGAAAAAAAATAGACTTGGCTGGATTCGATTGAAGTTGGCCATGAAATTTCTAGTAATTTACAGTTTCCGTGCGTCTCGTAAACAAAATTTCAGTCTTTACCTGGCATTGACTTGGATCTCTACGCAAGATGGCGTCAAAATAGTCAGTTTTTGTGCTCATGTAGAAGTTATTGCTCTATTACAAGTGCGAGTAGTAATTTCAAAGACAAACTACGTGAAATTGCAGCAGAAAATGAAGGTAATAAAAGTACTTGAGGAAGTAGTTTCATGTAGATTTGCCCACTTGCATTTGGCAGTTAATCTGAGGTCGCTACTTTGAATACCATACCGGTAACGGATCTTCGAGTGCAGGGTCCTGAAATTTTTTTTGAATTCTCGCGGACAAAAAATTTGCGAGCACTAATATGGATCATGGTATATTTATGGAGATTGTTACTGTGGATATCAAGTAAACTATTAGATTCCAATAGCCGATGTAGCGCAGCTTGTAATATTTTAGTACCGGTCGCCGATTGGATGCCGCAAATATAAAAATATATTTGGTTACCGTAATACGGAAGTATTTTGCCTAGTCGATACCAATTTCAATCAGAAATTTTATGTAAACTTATCTCTAAACTACGTTCTCCTTTTACAATATCCAAAGTAGAACATATCCCCTAAGTACGTAGCACAATTGATTACTAGTGAATTCGGCACTTGGGTAATTTGGCATTAGAAATGTAATAACTATTATAATTATTATTATGAAAGAGAGACACAGATATTGCGTTGATTGTGATATATAGCATTTGAGTTCTACCCTTGGTGAATTTGGCACACGACACTTGGTATTTACATTGTACATATAAAAGTATTCAGGTTAGCAGTTGGGTTAGGCTTGGGTTTAAAACCTACATGTGCGCGCACAATAGTATGTCCTTACCGAGCGTCTTTGTTGAAAAGCATGTCTGAAAACGGCTGTTTTCCCTCAACAGTGTACTCGGAAGACGTCTACGATCTCTGCGAATGGCTTAAAGACCCGTCTGAAGAACAACCAGGGACGTCGTCCGGGCAAAAGGACAGCGACCGATCAAGTATGAAATATTCGGCAGAGGGTGGCAGTAGAACAGAACCAAGCAAGTCAAAATCTTCACCAAAAGTCACTGACCACAACTCTTCGGATGTCCCCAGTTACAAAAATGATATCGACGAGCCTGCTTCTCCGTCTTGCGACACTGACGACGGCGCTGACCCATCAGAGGCACACCAGCGCACCGAATCTTGGTGCGAAGTGTCTGAGATCACCACGACGGAGAGCTACGAGAACTTCAAAAAGTACACGGAAGGCTTCGGGAAACAGCAAGCGAAAAAGTCACGTTTCAAATTTAAGCGGACAAAAAAAGACAAAGTCAGTCTTTACAACGGTGACGGTGAGCGCGACGCGCCACAATTAAACGGCAGAGTAATTATGCCTCATTTTCGAGTTGAAAAACCGGGTACGTCCCGCGTAAGTCCTACGCTTGTGTCATCAGATACGAGTGTAGCGATCGGGGTAGACACGACAGACAGCGCTAAAAGCGCTGTGTACGTAAAATCAGAATTTCCGTCACCGATACTGTACAGAAACTCGACAATAGGGGATGCCGACGATACCCCAAGTCCACCCCCACCTATATCTGCGTTGTCGTTTTTTCCGTGTGACGAAAATCGTAAAATCGATGACAAAGACTCTTTTCTGTCCTCGTTCATCGAGCATAGCGTCGCCGATCAAAATACTGATTCAGAATTGAAACCGGTTGGGCATGACTATGACTCAGTATGTTCTGGTGAATTTCGATCAAATTTGGGCTCAGATCCCGGCGGTACAGACTTGGAACGCTCGCGGGACCACAGTTTTGAACAAAAACTTCTGCCTTGTGATGAAAATCGAAAAATTAATGACAAAGACTCCTTTCTATCTCCGAACATCGAGACTATCGCTTCAAATCAAAATGCCGATTTGGGGTTGAAATCAGTCAACTGTGACAATGACTCAGCAAAGTTGAGTGAGTTTCGATCGAATTTCGGCTCGGATCACGATGGTACGCATCTAGAGCATTGTCGGGACGGTAGTTTCAAACTTAACTTCTCTCGGGTTACAAAGCTCGAAGATGAAATCGACGGTAGAAACAAAACTCCTAAGCATGGCTCGTTGAAATTCGAGACCAGACCCGGCACCGTCCTGCATTCGGCCAGGCTTTTGCGGCGGTCCTCTTCCACGCCTGGCGTTCGAGAACGCTCGGCTACACTCGGCGGTGACTCGACGCTGAAAAGAAACCGCGGCGTACGTAACAAGTCGCTGCCCAGCCGGGAATCGTCTCGGCACAAAGCCGTGCTTATTTTGATCCCTGTGCGGTTGGGGGAGAGTGCGCTCAACCCTATCTACGCGCCTTGTGTCGAGGCTATGCTGTCGTTGGAGTCTTCGGTCGGGATTATCGGAGGCAGGCCGAAACATTCACTGTACTTTGTCGGCTGTCAAGGTGAGCTTGTTTTCTTTTCTTTATCCGCAGAGGTGGCAAAAAGTAGTCATTGTTTGTAGTCCAATAAAAGTGACGCTATAAATTTTTGCTCCATTACAAGCTGAAGTGGCCATTTCCCAGACAATCCAAAATTATCTGAAGGTGATATTCTAGTATTCTAGTAGTCTCCAAAGGTAGATTTGGTTAAGTTGCCTAGGAAAACGCTGCGCACCAAATTTGGTTCGATTCCCACTGGTAGATGTTAACGCACAGGATTTCGGAAATATTGAAATTTTTATCAAAATGATTGGAAATTTCGTTACAAATTTCACTGTCAGCCCCACGTAATTGTTGAATTGTCAACGGAACGATGCAAAACCAATTTGACGCGATTCCAACTCGTAGAAGCGAAGTTATTTTGGTTCACAATAATTCTGGGATTACCCACCATCCAGGTTGTTTTTGCAAATCCAAAATTTTCAACTGCGATAACTTAGCTTCCACTGGTTGGAAGTGATCAAAAACTTAAGCATCGTTCTTTTAGACAACTTAACAATTTCACGGGAGTTGACCGAAAAATTTGAAAAAAAACCAAATTTCGAAACGCCTGTACGTTCACATCTATCAGATAGAATTGGACCAAATTTGGTATGCAGCGTTTTTTTTAGGCAACCCAACAATTTGTTCAGTGAGTCCCCGGAATCCGCAAAAAAGGTTACTTTTGCAAATCCCTATTGCGCATGGATAGGATATTCTATAACATGGTTAGTTATAGTGATAAAGCGCCCATTTCCTAGGTTCTTTCAATAATTTCACTCATGTGATGCAAAGAACAGCAATTAAATAGTATTATTCATATTGAACTGAACCCAAATGTTTTTGTCCGACACTTGTCAGGGGTAATCCTCGGCAACTAGTAGAGCATCGGAAAGAACATTGTATATCAACAAAGTTCGGGTATATTTCGTTATCAAGATACTATTGAATCGTGTGTTGAAGTTCTGTACCTACAAGAAGCTCTCCAAATAACTACTGGTGTGAAAAAGCAAGTTGTTTTGCGTTAAAAAGTGTTCAAGCAAGGTGAAAGTAGGTCTTTAAATAACCATTTCAGTTAGTAATGCCAGTAGGCTAAGTCTTCTTGCTTACTCTGAAAACTGGAAGTACATTGTTTCTGACCATCTCTGGTAATCACCCCAACCTTGTCGTCGCTATATATCTACTGTTTGATGGACGAAGTGCTATTTTTGTCCAGGTTCGCAACTCCTGCACTTGGACCCGCATTACTGCCAGCCCGCAGACATCCCCAATGGTTTCGGCAAGAATTTGCACGACTACCACACGACGCAAATACGAAAGGTACGTGTCGCTTCCTCGGAAAATCGGTTTCGAAGATGTATGAGATTTTGCTTTTTGACTTCCGACCTGTCCGAGCCCAAGTCACGGACTACACTGTTTAACAGCTGATTGCGAAAATAAACTTTTTATTCTGCTCGCGGTCCTGGAACCCCCCAAATCAGCCTCGAATTTTGCATTGTAATCAAGTTTGTGGGAGCACGTGAGGAGCAGCGCAAACCGCAAGCGTATCAGCCAATGGCCGTTGTTGCGCAACCGATTGAGCATTCACACTCTCACTCTCGTGAGCTGCTCAGACGGCATCGTTGTGTCACAACACCAAACTACGTTACGATGCAACAGTCAAGGCTGATTTTGTGGTGTTCCAGGACCACGAGCAGAATAAAATTTATATTTTTGCAATCAGTACCGCGGTAACTTTCGATTGATACCCGTTTTATCAAATGTGATGCTCAGCAAGTCGGTCAAAAATTATCGACAAATTGCCTTCGACTAAATGGAAAGGGTGGCGGAGACCAATCTCAGTGAGCCATGAGATTTGCTTATGTCCACACCATATAGGACACTATAATGACACCATTCCGAAATGTGCTGACCATGTCCACACACCAGTATAGTATCGTCACCATATGTCCTCCTTTTTGCAATCCGTTGCAGAGACAACTAAAAAATGCCAAAATAGACGTGAAATCTGGATTTCACCGCCGACGTTGATTAAAATCTAACCAATTGTACGTGGGGACGGGTCTTTTAGGAATCGAATCAAAAAAATAACCCTTTTTTAGTCAACCCCTCAATATTACCAGTAAAATTTCCAAATTACCTGCATTAGTTACCACACATGCCGGGGTGACTTTGAACGCGGATAATTTACAAAAATAAAGTACATATTTATGACCATGAAGAGTTTGGATTAGTTAATTTTAATCTTCGCCCCGTAACCCCTGAAAAACACAACAAAACTTGCTTCCCCTACACTCTAGCATTTCCAAGGTCTAAAGCAAAATTGTTGAAAATTGTCCAAAGTTACCCTGGTTTACGGAAGGCATCTCTTCAATGAAGTCTTATACAAGTGGTAGTCAAATATCACATACAATACCGATTCAGCAACGTTCTACTCTTTCCGAGCTTCCATTCGACACCTTCCTCGAAAATATCGGTTCAAACACAGTTACGCTAGGCAGAGTTGCATATTTGTCACGCATGGCTGATTTTGAAAACATGATGACTTTGAATTGACATTTGACCCCTAACCCCCATTCGTAAAGTTAAAAATTTAGGTCCATCACGATAAGCATATACCAAAATATCTTACTACAGAATTTAAGTGTGCCTGGCTGAACTTTGATCACTATAATGTCAATTACAATTAGACACAGGTTCCACGCTTTATAGCGTCACGGTCGAGTGAGCACAAAATGTCATTTTTCAAATTGTGATAACTCTGTAACATATTGTCCTATTTTGTTGAAACAAAGTTTGTTATGCTCCAAATTTAGACCTGATCTGTGTGAAAATTTTCAATTTGATATGAAATGTAGTGGTGACGGGCGTTTGCGTGTTGAGAGGAAATTACTTGACTTTGTTACAACCCTGGTTCACTGATCCCGTGAAATTGCAGTCCATTCTATAGAACTGCCTCGTTGTTCACCCCAACTTTGATACATTGATTTCTCAGATTAACGTCCGCAAGATCGACCCCAGTTGCTGCCTGGGCTTCTACTGCCGTTCCCCGGAAGAATTCGAACGTTTCAAGGTGGACGGAGCCAAAAACTTCACCCCGCCCCAGCAGCCTGTCAGCTACCCCATGTGTCTGATCATGGACGGAAGATCGGGAGACCACAAGATCGCGACACCCCCAGATTCACCCTACCCCGATGAATTCTCCGGTGTGACGAAACCCACAGAGTTACCTTTTGAGTCGTATGGTTTTGAGTCAACGTACGAGGGTCATTCACTGTCTACGGGCGCGAAAAGCGAACATTCCAGCGTCTCTAGTAATACGAAGAAAAAGAAAAAAGCCAACTCTTCGATGATCGAGGGGGCGAGTTCAAAGTTCACAAAGTTCAACCCCCTTTCTAAGTTTATGCGTAACAAGTCGACGGCTGATAAACGTAAAAGCGATTCGGGTCAGGAAGAAGAGTCTCTCGAGTCTCAGTTCGAGTTGCTTTGAATCTTAAGGAACCTTTGGAGCCATCATTTATTTATGATGTCACTGTGTTGAACACAATGATCGGAGTGCGAAAACGAGGAAGAAGAGTCTTAAAATCTGAATTTGAGTAGCTTTGAGCCTCTCCCGTTCTCTCCATTCTCACTTTTATGGTTATGAATCGAGTCATTTTTAATTCACCACCGAGTCCCAAGACAAGCAGAGGGTCGAGTCATAGTGTTGAGACTCGAGTCCAAGTCATTGCTTTCACTGTTCGGTAGGGTTGTTCAATAATTTATCTCCATGATTTGGGGGATTCACTGATCAAATTGTTAGGTTGCCTAAAAAAGGCTCCACACCAAATTTGGCTCGATTCTAACTGTTATATGTGAACGGTGAACGCACATGAGTTCTAAAAGCAAAGTTATTGCAGTTGAAAATTTTGGATCGGCAAAAACAGCCTGGTAGGTGAGTAATTCCAGAATTATTATTGAAAAGCTCAAATAACTTGGCTTCTACGGGCTGGAATTCCGTCAAATTTGATGTACATCGTTTTCGTAGACAACTCGGCAATTTAACGGGGTTGACAGTTAAATTTGAATTTCTTTATAATAATTTTAATATTTTCTAAATCCTGTGCGTTTACATCTACCAGTTGGAATCAAGTCGAATTTGATGTGCAGCGTTTTGTGAGGCAACCCACAATGAATCCCCGGGATCCTGAAAAAACAATTATTTTTCAACAACCGTACTGTTCAGTTTTGAGTTCAGGTCATGTTCAACCCACTTTTTACAACTCTACTTGGGAGATATCGAATGCCTCACATTCATAATTTACTAATATCCTCCCTCTGAACAGTTTCGGACCTATTGTTCAAGTACTGAGAGACGAAATGCGAATAATGTGATAACTTTACTATTCTAAGTTACAATGAAATGTCTGTCTTGGTCATCCGAGTCTCGAGTCATACGACATGGTGGAGTCATGTGCATTGTGCAATGACTCGAGTACAACCCTGCATTGCGATGCTTGATGTGAAAGGCCACCACACCCCCACCCGAGCACGAAAGCGTTAGATTCTTGGAGGCAAGATTTATTGATGACGTCACAACGATTGGAGCGAGCATCCTGAAAGCAAGCTAGAATCTGAATTTAAGTTGCTTTGAGCCACATTCGTATTGTTGGTATCATTGTGAAGACGGGATTCAATGATTCACAGTGACGGGAAAGAACGATCCTAAGAAGAAGATTGCTGGCATCTCAATTCGAAATAGATTCTGCACCTAGCTCTCCTCTGGTTCAATTCCGACATCATGATAACGTCGCAGTGCTGGGATAGAACTGTGTCTAGATTCTCCGAACCAAATTTGTGCTGCTTCCTCGGCTCAATTGTGATGTCATATAACTATGATGACATAACGATCCCAAGGTAAAGAGGCTCTGGATTTAAGCTGTGCTTGCTGTTGAGTCGACTCGAGTCAATTTTTGTATTGACTTAACTTGTACTCTAGTCATTGTGCATGACTCGAACCAAGTTATATGATTCTTGATAAGGACGGCCAAGACAGTTGTTTCATTGTAACTTCGAAGAATAGTAAAGTCACCACATTGGTATTTCGTCTATCAGTCCTGATACTTTGCAAAATAAGGCCAGATACTGTTAGGACTGAGAAAATTTTCGAAATTAATAATGCGAGCCATTCTACATCCCTCGAGCAGAGTTGAGAAAAGTTGGTTGAACCGGATTGAGATCAAAACTGAACAGTGAAAAGAGTGACTTGGACTCGGACCAGATTCACAACACTATTACTCGACCCTCGATCTATTCACTGACTTGGACTCGGACTTGACTCGAGTCAAATATATAAAAGTGAGATTGACTTGTGATTCGGAACCTGGTGACTTGGTTACAACCGTGCTTCTTAGCTTTTCCAATTTTCACCAGCAAATCTTGGATCGGCGAAACACAGTTGTATACTGAACCTTTCCACCCTACCCCCACGGCCCCCTATCGACCGAAATTTGGGGCTGCAAAGTAAAACAGAATGAAAAATTGCAACTCCAACGGCACTAGTAAGTCACTTGGACTCAGCTCTTGCTCTGTCTCCACTTTTGGCTACAGAGTAGGACTATTGTCAGCCTCCTTGTGACATCATCATTGACAGGTAATGTCACAATACTCTAACTTACGAGGGCTTTGCTACCGACAGGGTCGTTTCGTGGATCCCGTTGTGAGGTCATGATTTACTGCTGACGTTGTAACGTTTAGAAATCTTCAACGCGCCTGTGTGCAATCTGCTGGGTCGGCCTCTACAACTTTTCTGATTAATTAATTTTTCGTGTCTGATATGTTTTTCTCGCTTGGTAGCCATTATTTCTAGTTTGACACGCTCTTGTGCATGCAATTTTCGCAAAGGCGGTCGGTGACAGTAATTCTACTATTTTTGGAGCACTCAAGTAGGTTTATTTCTGCTTGATCTGCATACTCAAAACTAGGCCTAGAATACATAATTGCTTACCTTGGAGTCGCTACGTACCTTGGGTTTACCAACTTCAACTCGGCAATACATTCCTCAGAATTTGTAACATTCAGTGCGATTTATCATGCATAGGTTGATAGTAGGCTATCATTACTCTAATTTCTGCTGGTTTGTTTTCGGTAACAAGGTGTCAGGTGATGAATTGCGTGAATGTGTAGCTGTCACTTAGTCCCGCTAATCTGCTGACGCTGTCTCGCCTGATTTTCTTTGATGTCAAGTTCGGTCTGGGCTCATATTGCTTTACCTTACGTGTCGGAATCGATCGTGTACGTCTGCAGTGTTCTGTTTTGTGCACTGTGATGGGCTGCTTGTTGTTTTTCTTTCTCTGTTTTACGACTATTGCTGCGGAATGAATAAATCACATGCAAACAGCACTTTGTAATAGACGTACGAAGGTAGTGGGCTTGCCTGGCAACTGTTATCATAGCTCATTCTTGAGTCGGCGGGTCAGAACATCGCCGTAGTGTAAAAGAGATGTACTTATCGATTTTTGCTACTTCCCTTACTTGCACTGGAGTGGTTACGTTTGAGACCAGGGGTTCTCAACCGCCGGTCCGGGCAAATTTCCTGTCGGTTCGCCAGATATAAGAAATTGTTTAACAGCTGCCTACAACTCGTTTCGGTTATGTTTTACACGAAAGCTACGGAGACTTAAACAAACTTCGGTAAATCCCGACAGCACAATGAAGCGACACACTACACAGCATAATAGGATGCCGAACAATACTTGAACAGCTATTCGTTTTAGAACAGTGGTTCCCAACGTGGGCGATATCGCCCCCCAGGGGGCGATTTGGCGATCTAGGGGGGCGAAAATGACGAAGGGGGCGATAGGGGGGCGAAAATGGACAAAGGGGGCGACGGGGGGCGAAAATAGCGAAGGGGGCGATAGGGGGGCGATGACGCGTCAAAACGGCTGACCTTTTTTTTTTTTTTTTTTTTTTTTTTTTTTAGTCATCCACCTAGCAATACGGAGAGAAAAAACGTTATTTGCAGCTCTGAGCGGAGAAAGATGACCTTTTTTTTTTTTTTTTTTTAGTCAACCCGCCGGTGATTACAGTCTGTATGCCCAATTATCGGTGCACAAAATTTTGGGGGGCGATGATTGGTGTTGACCTTGAAAAGGGGGCGATGGGTCGAAAAAGGTTGGGAACCACTGTTTTAGAATGTCATTTTGGAGAAGTGGGGATTACTCTTACGAGCGAAATTTTCATCAGAATCGCGCGGAATAGTCACTGCGTGATATCTTTTCGTACGTTGCATGCACCGCACCTATTTACGGTGGCATCTGTCATTTTGCGTAAGATATATAGAAATTTCGAACTCGAAGCCACTTTCGCGAGTGACTGCCAAATCTATGCGACGCAGCTACCAAATCTTCTTACTGCGGTGCTTATCGGAGCCATCATTTTCTCCTACTGGAAGTAGCTTGACATGTGTCGGAAATAGCTTTTACTAGTAAATGTGTAGAAATTAATGGCGTTACTTCTACTTGAGTCAATTTTGTATGGACTCGAGACTAGGTCTACCAAGACAAGCATTTCATTGAAATTTCGAGAATTAGTAAAGTCATCATACTATTATTATTTCGTCTATCAGTACCGGTTCTTGAATATGCTTCCAGAAACTGTTGAAAGTGAGGAAAATTAGTCTATTATGAATGCGAAGCATTCGATATCACCGAGCAGAGTAAAAAGTGGGCTTCACATGACATTATGTCGGAACGGAACAGCCAAACACGATGACTTGTACCCGGACTCGAGTCAAAACACTATGACGACTCGGACTCGACATACTCAGGGATATATAGAACTATAGAACTATATATCCCTGGACATACTACCTCTGTGACTTGGGCTTGACTCGGTTGCGAATTGAAAATGACTAGACTTGACTCCAGTCAAAACTATAAAAGTGAGATTGACTTGTTACTCGGAACCTTGTGACTTGGTTACAACCCTGTCGGAACACCACGATGGCAGCAACTACTGAATTTCTGCACGGCGACTTGGATGAATGTCCGACTTGTCCGTGTTTTCGTTCTTACCCCACTGCCTTTTTGTACTGCGGGTTTTCGTTGTGTTCTTCGGCGATCTCCGCATATACAGATTTCAGTAATTGCGCCATTTTCGCTGGTGGATTGATGGAACAGTCAGTGAAATGCTACCTTATGACCCACAAAGACTTTTGGTTCAGATTCATATTGAATTTATTTCATGTTTCAATTAGCTCTCACGAACCGGCATTTCTCGAGTAAAGGGCGTAGGCTATCTGATGTTGTGATAAACATAAGTATTGATATCAATGTTGGTCCTTAGAAATTTTTGAAAGCAATTTACAAGCACTGCAGTAGTCGGATATAATGAAGATAGGGTGTTGACACAAATCATCATCATTGGTTTATAAGCAGTTTTCATCAGTTCAATAGGCCTACACCACACAAATGCAATACAATGAAAAGATATAGGAAGATGTCGAATTGGGATGGTGTTTAGATCAGTCACCTCTTGGCTAAGAGTAGCCGATGTCAATTAAGAGGCATGTACAATTGTGAATGCACAAGTTGTACACTGGATGAAAAGTAAATCCAACATGTAGCATAAATGGACAATTTGGCTCCTGGTACAGAAATCGAGGATTATAGCTCCCATCACCATATCCATCGTAACAATACACATATTCAAATAAGACTTTTAAGTTGTCTAATATTATAACGAGCGACGACAAAGACTGTTGACATGTGTCGGTAGCGGCAGTCGATATACGTCAGATCGCGGTCCGTTAACACCGAGGGCCGACTCGTATTCAACATCCTGCGACAGCAGTTGAGCAGTATGTCAAATATGATAACTATAACACTGGTCAACAAAATGAAGAAAAAAAATTAGGCAGAACATTTGAGAGCCGTTTCTGGGGTTTTTGAGGTTGCTGATTACGAATATCACATTAGTTTTGTCAGATTGGCTCTTTGTCAGAAGAGATCCCCCGATCAAGGATAATTCGAGGATTATCATCGAAAAGCTCACATGACTCCGCTTTTACTGGTCGAAATTAGCCACATTTGTTTTGCATCGTTTAGATTTTTTTTTCTTCCAATTTTCCCTAATAAATTAAAGATTTCAATTGGATATGCGGAGTCTATTTATACTTGTTAGAACTGAACCATATTTGGTGTGCAGTGTTTTTTAGGGTAACCTGACAATTTAATCAGTGAATGGCTGGAATCCGGGAAAAAAACGTTATTTTTGAACAGCCCTAATGGTCATTGGTCAGTTTATCATGAACATTAGGTGTCCAGGTAGTTCATTGCGACTGTGTCCTGGTATGCGGTCGTAGGCCACATAAGTAAGTAATCGAAGTGCCCCCGTGAATAGCAGAAAGTTGGCCTTCCCTGCAGAAAAACGGCTGCATACATTACATTTGGGGTTGGTTTCAATTTTTTAGGGTCGATCGGTCCGCCAAATATCTTTTGAAATTTTGCCGGTCCCCGAGGTGAAAAAGGTTAATAACCACTGGCCTACATCACCGTTTGATGGACAGTCCGCGTTACTAACGATACCGCATTGTTTGCTTCAAGCTTCAAGCTTCCAGTAGCCTACTGACACGATGATATAACACAACACATAATCAAGTAACGAGCTGTATTGCGTGGACATAAGAATCATGAAAATGAAATGAGATAAAATTCATACAGTAGTGCGTTCATTCGTTCGTATGAGAAGATCAGCAATTTTTGCCGCCTCCATCTTTAATTGGAATCGCTCCCGTTCGATATGTAGCAATTCCGTCTGCACCAGATGCTGCGCTCTCAGCAAATCCATCTGGCTAGGCGGGCGTCGGCATGTATGCGTATGGTTCTTTCTACGAAAAAGACAGGATCTTGTTGAACCACAGTTAAATCAGAAAGTCCACGGTCCCCGTGCATTTACAGCATAAAAACATCGAATATGTTGTTCAACCGATCTGTAATTTCGTTTCAGATAGCTAGATAGAACTTGAACAAGTTTACATGTTATATTTGTTACGCGAATTCTCTCAATCAATGTAGGCTATGTTGTAGGCCTATAGGTTATATTTGTATAGCCTACTCCGTATTATACGCCATCAATATCCGCACAGAAGACATACGGAACTAATTAGCCACGGTCCATTCTTATGGCCCCGTATTCACTACAAATGGTCAGGTCAAGTTCATATTAGGCTACGCCCTTTTAATTCACGTTTTCAGGGGTTATGAAGCATTTCGAACTGCGGAGACCCCATGGATTGTTAATATAGGTTTGCTGGATACTCAACTCATGCGTTACACGCACCGTACCAGTAGCCAGCACCATGCCAGTGCCAGTATATGGTATATGCCAAGTGAACTCGTCCGTCTTCGCGTATCGCGCCATATACAACCGCGTACAGCCGTATATTCATTATTAGCTCCTTGAACTCATTTCGTTATCCACTCTATATCAAATCGATTAATACATAATATCGGAGGCAAGCCGTAATTAGGCCTACTATTGTAGGCTATTTGTCCACTACTATGTTGGAGATGCCAGGAAGAAGCGTTACGCGGGACATATCTCCATCCGACGCCAATGCTAAGTTGAGTGTATGTATTGTATATATAATTAGGCCATAACTTGGGAAATTGGGCTTACTACTGTAGCACGTTATCAAGCAACAGCACGCAAAGTAAGGATGGAATCAGCGAGGAAGTCGATATGTACTTTTTACAGACATAATTGATAAATAATAGGATATAGACCTATAGATTTTATTTCAAGCAACACCGAGCGCACGCTGTTCGCGTGAAAGGAAGACGACGGAAAAGTATTCTCTGCAAAACAGATCTATCACTATCACATATATAGAATAAATCTGTGATCTTCGTATCTGGTGCTGCTTCCGTAACATTGGAAACGAGCTGCTATGCCAGAAGAATTTATAGTTCTAGTTCTGGATATCCCTGTCACCCAATTAACCTACATATCAATCATATACAACAAATCATACTTGATATTTTTCAAAGCATTGAGGTTAAATCTTCTAAAACTTTCATACCGACGTGCTACGTCCTACGCATACCTATTTTTCGGTTTATTTCTCGTTATTGACACCGCCCGGGATTTGATGATCTTCTTCCGTAGAATCTGATGCCATTTGTCCTTCTCATTTCTTTTTGTTCCTTCACGGCTACTGTATTTCATTGTTTGCTTGTGAATTTCTGTCGTCCTTGACGCAGGTATAACTTAATTGTAAGCTGCTTCTGACTGAGACGCTGAAAAGTGTATGGAAGCTGCTGTATTCCGGCCGTGATTACGTTCGGTGTGATGATTACCCCAAGTGAAAAGTGGTTAAACTAAATTAACAATCATGAGATCATTGCTAATTTGGTTTCGAGATTCCCACACTCAGTAGACTGGACTCTCAGTTGACATACACTTTGGCAAGCACAAGAAAATCAGGAATATTTTTATTATTCATTTAAAGTGCTTTTTTATCGATTGCCCTCACTGGTCGTGGTCATGGTCATGTATTGTTCGCCCGACGTTTTCTCGTAGTTAATTTCACGAGCCGAAGCGCGCTGCATCGCTTTTTCCGCTATCGTTTTAGCTTCATACCTTCGATGTTATACGGAGTACGTGGACCTACGAACTATGGCACATTCTAGAAATGGACTCCCAATCCAAATCAGCCCTGATGAGGCCAGGTTCTGGAATCATGAGCATGAGCATGACCCCATCCCACTCCAATAAATCAATCATATACCCAATATCAGTATCATCGATTCAAAGCACCACAAGATTGCCTAACGAGGAAAATATAGGAAGGAGTAGAAACGATTGAGTGGTCTTTTAATCAGACACCTACACATGCTCCCAGCTAGAAGATACAAAAAAGACGCATTTCCACTGAATGAAAAGCAACATAATTTTGACTTGAATGTGGCTAGAGAAGTGGTCAAAGCTAATAAGCTACACCCCTGCTGGCCATACATCATGAATCTCATTGTCACGGGGCCTGCATGAGAGTTAGTAAGCGTTGCTACTCAATTCTATGCCTATGCCGTTTGCTGGTAGCTGAACGACGACTTCCACCTAATCGGCCATCTAGTGCGGCATCAAGACGAGCAATGAGCTGCCGCCATCATCAACCACATTCCCGCGGAGCAATGGCGCAGAGGTGGCTGGAATAGAACAACACGGCGCTCGACCATGGAGACCGATTTGGCGCAACGCGGACTGTCGCTCGAAGACGCCCACGACCGCCTACGCTGGAGGCGCTTAACACGAGTCCGAAACTGATTCTCTTGATGTTCTTTTGTTTCCTGCTTTCTTTTGCCCTTTTTATTCAATTGAAAAGTCGATATATATATAAAGCAGGTTAGAGACTATGTTTGACTATCATGATAATGGGGCCATTTCACGCATCTACTCTGAAAATTTCACGCATAAAATGCAGCGAACTTATCTCAAAACTACTTTCTGCGATTTGCGAAATCCGAAATGCAAAAAGTAAATATTTTGCCACAATAATTTCAAGTAGAAGTAGTTTAAAATCATAGCCATTTGAGTATAGGTAGTATAATTATCCAGAACCTACTTGAGTATTTGCCGATCCGAGCGAGATAATGTAATGGCGATGCGTCCTGCTTCTCGATCCGTAGGACGTGGGTTCGATCCCCGGCCGGGTCAGACCAAAGACTCGAAAACTGGTATCCGCAGCTATCTTGCTAATCAATCAATCAGGTTTAATAATATTTTCATCGTTTCAAAACATCACAAGACTGCTGCGATACAATGAAAAGATAGGAAGGTGTCGAAACAACTCGGAGTAGCCTTTAAGATCAGACACCCACCGTAGCCTAGGCGAAGTAAAGAAGACGAGGCATGCACATGCACACTGAAAGAAAAGTAATGTAGACAAAAGGGGGGAGATGTGGTACCGATGAGACACTGGGACCGAATATACTTGAAAAATTATCTATGCTAATCCCATTATTACAGTGCGATACTTTGTCTACAATGGCATGGTGGCAGAATCTTTCCTCACATGCAAAAAAATTCGACCTGCGTGAGTTATGGGGTCTGTGACAAATGATGTACATTTTAGGGGTTGTAATATAAATTTGGATCAACATATACATTTTTCAATATCACCTTCCAGACTAACAATCCCGCAGTAATTTGTGATGTGAAGTATAGCGCTCGTATCAGGTTGTATGATGGCACATATTTTTGAATCAATTGAATTACATAATTTATAGGGTGGGGGACCTATGGCACCATAGCCAAATCAAGCAAAATAGTTGAACCAACTAATCACTTGACAACAGAAACACGCCGCCTACATATATAGAGGCTGTAAATCATAGTTGCCCGTGGTGTTTTATCACTATTACGAGGTATTTTAAAGTCAAAATGTCGATTTTCGGGTAATATGTATGTAGCATTAATTTTGTAAGTTTCAGCAGAAATCAAAACGTGATTTTATCCCAACATTTGAGTTGATATTTTCTATTTTATTCCCGAAGGTGGGGAGGAAACATTCTTCATTGGCTTGCTGTAGCTTAGATTATAGCACACAATAAAACAAGTTGAAAAAATTTGAGTTTTGAGCGTATGTCTCTTGTCTCATAGGTCCCATGCTCATGTGCCATTGGACCCACCGGGTGGGGAGCGATATGATACGATCGAGCAACAAATTTTAAACGTTTCTAAATATTTTTGGAAAAGGAGGATATCCATGTAAATGTCCGCGATAGGTAGAGCTTGTATCAAAGTGTTGAGAGAGCAAAGATCTTCTATTCTCGGCTGAAGATTTGAGCGCCAGAGATCATTTTGCAATTTTTCATCCATCGGTACCATATCTCCCCGATAAGACGCAAGCGACAAAATGAGGTGGCATGTGGCGGAGGGCGGGGTCGATGGTAGGTCGTGATCCGGTAATCCTGAAGGCTGGCTAGTATTCATTTAGAAGAAATTGCTTGTATTTCGACTTGAATGCGGACATGCTCGACGACTGTCGGATAGCCGGCAATTAATATGCTGTTCCACAATTGGGGTCCCGCATACTTGATAGAGCAATGCGTTTTCTTGTATTCCGTCCTGCTCATATGATAGTTGTTCTTCGTTGACGCGCGTGTGCTGTACTTGTGCGCTGTGGTCTCCGATGTGAAGTAGTCGTTGAAATTTGAGGGACATTGACCGCAATGGAACTGATGCATAAACCTGGCAATTTCTAGCTTCCTCATATCTTTTATGTTTGTTTAGCTAGGCGCTCAGCGTCCGTGGATAGCATGTAGGAGAAAAACACGGGGGCGAAGACTAGGGGACCTTACGGTCGTATCGCATCTCCGACGTCAAAGCATCTCGATGGTGCAGTCGAAAAAGAATATCATATCTCTATTTGGAAAAAAGTAGTATTTTGTTACCTGTCACCTCTGCCGCAAGGTGCTGCGCGTGACTCACATGCCAGCACGAAATAACGCTACTGGACCCCTACGCCCTACGGCAGGGGCGGGCAACTTCTCCAGTCGGCGGGCCGGATATAGCAAAATTAAGTACTTGGAGGGCCGGATTGCTGAATCGACACATTATTCGCCAATTTATCCACATACACAAGGAATAAATCGTATTTAATGAATGTATTTTAACGACAGTAATGGCACTTCAAAGCCAGTTCTCGCCGATAATGACGAGGATATAATGTGGATTTGAGAACAGCATTGTCATACAGGCGCCGCCATGTCTGCTTCTCTCTGATCATAGTGTCCTATATAGTGTGGACACAAGCAAATCTCACGGCTCAGTGAAATTGGTCTACGTCAAACTTTCCATTTGGTCAAAGGCAATTTGACGGTAGTTTTTGACCGACTTGCCGGGCATTAAATTTGATCAAACGGGTATCAATCGAAAGCTACCGCGGTGCTGGTTGCAAAAATATAAATTCTATTCTGCTCGAGGTTCTGGAACCCCCAAAATCAGCCTTGAATGTTGCATTGTAACGGAGTTTGGTATTGTGACGCAGCCATGCCGTCTGAGCAGCTCAGGAGCAAGCGCGCACGAGAGTAAGAGTGTGAATGCTCAATCGGTTGCGCAACAATGGCTAATACGCTTGCGGTTTACTCTGCTCCTCACCTGCTCCCAGACGGCATAGTTGCGTCACAATACCAAACTCCGCTACGATGCAACATTCGAAGCTGATTTTGGGGGGTTCCAGGACCACGAGCAGAATAGAATTTATATTTACGCAATCAGGGCCGTAACAGCACTTCGTCAGCCCCCCCCCCCAAAAAAAAGTTGGTCTTGGGCCCCCCATATGGTGATAAACCGAACTTCTGGTTCGCCCCCCAGACCCCCCTTTGGCAATCCGATCTTTGCCGCTACTTGTCATCTAAATTGGTTGTCCGTTTAGTAAGTCGGATATTCCCGTCTGGACGCGCGAAGCGCGAAAAATTTATATAATTCATGATTGAACCGGTCAATATTATCGGGCGTACACCCGTTGGCAGGAATGAAACAGCACTTCGTCAGCCCCCCCAAAAATATTGGGTCTTTGGCTCCGGTAGGGTGATAACCCGCCCTCTCCCCCATCACGTTGTTCGCTTTTGTCACGAAATTAGTCGTACTGTCTAGTGAGCCAGCGCTAAGCGCGAAAATTTTCGAAAATTCATGATTAGGGCTGGGCAAAATCGAGTACCTGAGTGATTCGATTATGAATCACGTAATATGCTTCGAGTCGAGTCGAGTAATCGAGTATCACCCATTATGACGCCATGACATAATATAATACGTCAAAGTTCAAATATCTGAATCTTATGTCACCACAAATAATTTAATGCCTGTTATCCTTCTCATAAATGATACTTTGGTATTTTTTCGACCATACGGATTTCATTTCACTTGGTGATGATGTTGTGGGATAATCATGACTTCGGAAATGTGCTACATCCAGTAACCTTCGTAGCTTTGTAGCCTACCATATGTTTCGTATGCTACGATACAGCCAATCAAGGTTCCAAGGCTTCTACAGTGAAAATGAGTATCGAAACTATTATTCTCGTTGATAAATTAACATTCATTGGCGAGAAGAGTACAATTTCAGTACTCGAAAAAATCGTGCTTTACTACTCGACTCGAATCATTAAAATTAATACTCGATTCTGATTCGAGTACTCGAATCATTGTGCCCAGCCCTATTCATGATAAAGGCAGCCAATAAGATCTGGAATTGCATATATATTGCTATCAATTTCTTGTCCTCTCTGCTCACGTTATCAGATTTACCGGAAACTGTAGGGTCCGTAAATAATAATTAAACATCTTCGGACGGGCGGACCCGTTGGTATGACTTCGTTACATGATGTGACGTGACGTGACCTCCTGTCTGCTATATCAAAAAATATAGAATAGCCCAAACGTACTAAACTAAAAGACGCAGACGATTTCAAATTGATATTTCTTCACTGGCATATAATTTTTCCCTGCGGGATGGTATTTTTTGTCTTCTGAGGTTCAGATTGCCAAGACAGGAACATTTGGCGCCAGTCATTTAGGCGCCTATTGACAATTAAACCAATATGTATTTTGTATATATAACGAAGTTTTCGGACTGCGTAAGGGTGGTCCTTTTCGGCCAAAGTTTTCGCACTGCCGATCGTTCTGGAACACTACCTGGAGTCGCATATAATATGTCCTAAATCGTTATATGTCTTGGTGCGGTAATGGCCAACGCCGATATGTCTATTTCTATAAATCTTGCGTGTTTTTTCTTGGAGGAAGAGTAGGCTACAAATATTGAACATGTTTGGTAGCTTGACATCGCGCACAGCGCGAAAATTTTTTTAAAAAGTTGCATAAATTTTTAAAAAATGCTCTTTAATTTATGCTAATTCACGAAATAATTTTGGGCCCCCTTCGAGCTCGCCCCCCCCCCAATTGAGGGGTTTGGGATGCGGCAGTTACGGTGCTGTACGCAATTAATACCGCGATAGCTTTCGATTGATACCCGTTTTATCAATTTTAATGCTTGGCAAGCCGGTAAAAAATTTCCGCCAAATTGCCTTTGACGAAAGGGAAAGTGTGACGTAGACCTATTTCACTGAGCCGTGAGATTTGCTTGTGTACACACCTTATAGGACACTATGCTCACGGCGCAATCCCTAATTAATATTTCAAGGTGTTCGATAAGACCGGTACCCCAAATTTACCAATATATCAATTCATCAGGGATGAGTAGGTGATGAGATAGCGTCGTTGTTCAACTGTGTGACCTATTTTATCTCGATATTAAATTCATGCGGACCGCGGCATCTACGAAATTTGAAAAGCGGCCCACGACCCGTTTTGAGTTGGCGTCCCCTGGCATAAGCGGTGTCTTACAAAAGCCTACAAGTGTGCCGTACTACAAGTCGGCGGTTACGGAATCAAAAATTAGAAATATCGGTCTGGTCTAAATGACCATTGTAGTCTACCAACACCATGATTACCACAAACGATATTAGGGTTGAGTACATCATAAATGCCGATAATGCAAGTCTTCTCGCTTCGACGAACTTACGTGCAAGCTCCACTCGCACGCTGCGCATACAAATAACATACAGTCACTAAAATTTGACGTAGTAAGCAAGTAGCGGGGTATCTCGGCAGACTGTAGCCGCGGGCCACATTATCATATAAGACGGAAAACTGTCCGCGGGCCGGACAAAATCCCTTCGTGGGCCGGATCCGGCCCGCGGGCCGTATGTTGCCCACCCCTGCCCTACGGCATTTCGGAATCTGATGGACGTTACAAAGGCAGCTAGTGATTTGCGTATGCTGTATTATTCTAATTTAGACATAATTCGTTGGATTGCTAAAACATCATCATCTAATGATTAGGATCTAATCGCTTATCGTCTTTCACGACCGAATCTACAAACGCACCGGCGATCGCTGCAATGTAATGTGCAGCAAAGCGTGCAACCCGGTAAATTCGAAAGTAAACTGAGGATAAGAGGAGTGATCATAATAATGCTTTCAATGTCTTGTGAAAAGGAATGGACTTGTGAAGTATGTGGAATGAAATCTGAATCAGGAATCCACCCCAAATGCTTTTCCATGATAGCGTGGCACTGTGAGTGTAGCGTGTATGCCTGTTTATATTTGTAAAAGTCCTCATAATTTTGGTGCTATAGGCCTACTATTGTTTTCAGGAGTTGACAAATATCAGCTGCTGGGTAGAGGTTTTCAAGGTTCCCGACTGTTGCAGAAAATTGGCCTTCCCTGCAGAAAAACGGCTGCATACATTACATTTGAGGTTGGTTTCAATTTTTTAGGGTCCATCGGTCCGCCAAATATCTTTTGAAATTTTGCCGGTCCGCGAGGTGAAGAAGGTTAATAACCACTGGCCTACATCACCGTTTGATGGACAGTCCGCGTTACTAACGATACCGCATTGTTTGCTTCAAGCTTCAAGCTTCTAGTAGCCTACTGACACGATGATATAACACAACACACAATCAAGTAACGAGCTGTATTGCGTGGACATAAGAATCATGAAAATGAAATGAGATAAAATTCATACAGTAGTGCGTTCATTCGTTCGTATGAGAAGATCAGCAATTTTTGCCGCCTCCATCTTTAATTGGAATCGCTCCCGTTCGATATGTAGCAATTCCGTCTGCACCAGATGCTGCGCTCTCAGCAAATCCATCTGGCTAGGCGGGCGTCGGCATGTATGCGTGTGGTTCTTTCTACGAAAAAGACAGGATCTTGTTGAACCACAGTTAAATCAGGAAGTCCACGGTCCCCGTGCATTTACAGCATAAAAACACCGAATATGTTGTTCAACCGATCTGTAATTTCGTTTCAGATAGCTAGATAGAACTTGAACAAGTTTACATTTTATATTTGTTACGCGAATTCTCTCAATCAATGTAGGCTATGTTGTAGGCCCATAGGTTATATTTGTATAGCCTACTCCGTATTATACGCCATCAATATCCGCACAGAAGACATACGGAGCTAATTAGCCACAGGGTCTATTCTTATGGCCCCGTATTCACTACAAATGGCCAGGTCAAGTTCATATTAGGTTACGCCCTTTTAATTCACGTTTTCAGGGGTTATGAAGCATTTCGAACTGCGGAGACCCCATGGATTGTTAATATAGGTTTGCTGGATACTCAACTCATGCGTTACACGCACCGTACCAGTAGCCAGCACCATGCCAGTGCCAGTATATGGTATATGCCAAGTGAACTCGTCCGTCTTCGCGTATCGCGCCATATACAACAGCGTACAGCCGTATATTCATTATTAGCTCCTTGAACTCATTTCGTTATCCACTCTATATCAAATCGATTAATACAGAATATCGGAGGCAAGCCGTAATTAGGCCTACTATTGTAGGCTATTTGTCCACTACTATGTTGGAGATGCCAGGAAGAAGCGTTACGCGGGACATATCTCCATCCGACGCCAATGCTAAGTTGAGTGTATGTATTGTATATATAATTAGGCCATAACTTGGGAAATTGGGCTTACTACTGTAGCACGTTATCAAGCAACAGCACGCAAAGTAAGTATGGAATCAGCGAGGAAGTCGATATCTACTTTTTACAGACATAATTGATAAATAATAGGATATAGACCTAGATTTTATTTCAAGCAACACCGACCGCACGCTGTTCGCGTGAAAGGAAGACGACGGAAAAGTATTCTCTGCAAAACAGATCTATCACTATCACATATAGAATAAATCTGTGATCTTCGTCTCTGGTGCTGCTTCCGTATCGTTGGAAACGAGCTGCTATGCCAGAAGAATTTATAGTTCTAGTTCTGGATATCCCTGTCACCCAATTAACCTACATATCAATCATATACAACAAATCATATTTGATATTTTTCAAAGCATTGAGGTTAAATCTTCTATAACTTTCATACCGACGTGCTACGTCCTACGCATACCTATTTTTCGGTTTATTTCTCGTTATTGACACCGCCCGGGATTTGATGATCTTCTTCCGTAGAATCTGATGCCATTTGTCCTTCTCATTTCTTTTTGTTCCTTCACGGCTACTGTATTTCATTGTTTGCTTGTGAATTTCTGTCGTCCTTGACGCAGGTATAACTTAATTGTAAGCTGCTTCCGACTGAGACGCTGAAAAGTGTATGGAAGCTGCTGTATTCCGGCCGTGATTACGTTCGGTGTGATGATTACCCCAAGTGAAAAGTGGTTAAACTAAATTAACAATCATGAGATCATTGCTAATTTGGTTTCGAGATTCCCACACTCAGTAGACTGGACTCTCAGTTGACATACACTTTGGCAAGCACAAGAAAATCAGGAATATTTTTATTATTCATTTAAAGTGCTTTTTTATCGATTGCCCTCACTGGTCGTGGTCATGGTCATGTATTGTTCGCCCGACGTTTTCTCGTAGTTAATTTCACGAGCCGAAGCGCGCTGCATCGCTTTTTCCGCTATCGTTTTAGCTTCATACCTTCGATGTTATACGGAGTACGTGGACCTACGAACTATGGCACATTCTAGAAATGGACTCCCAATCCAAATCAGCCCTGATGAGGCCAGGTTCTGGAATCATGAGCATGAGCATGACCCCATCCCACTCCAATAAATCAATCATATACCCAATATCAGTATCATCGATTCAAAGCACCACAAGATTGCCTAACGATGAAAATATAGGAAGGAGTAGAAACGATTGAGTAGTCTTTTAATCAGACACCTACACATGCTCCCAGCTAGAAGATACAAAAAAGACGCATTTCCACTGAATGAAAAGCAACAGAATTTTGACTTGAATGTGGCTAGAGAAGTGGTCAAAGCTAATAAGCTACACCCATGCTGGCCATACATCATGAATCTCACTGTCACGAGGCCTGCATGAAAGTTAGTAAGCGTTGCTACTCAATTCTATGCCTATGCCGTTTGCTGGTAGCTGAACGACGACTTCCACCTAATCGGCCATCTAGTGCGGCATCAAGACGAGCAATGAGCTGCCGCCATCATCAACCACATTCCCGCGGAGCAATGGCGCAGAGGTGGCTGGAATAGAACAACACGGCGCTCGACCATGGAGACCGATTTGGCGCAACGCGGACTGTCGCTCGAAGACGCCCACGACCGCCTACGCTGGAGGCGCTTAACACGAGTCCGAAACTGATTCTCTTGATGTTCTTTTGTTTCCTGCTTTCTTTTGCCCTTTTTATTTAATTGAAAAGTCGATATATATATAAAGCAGGTTAGAGACTATGTTTGACTATCATGATAATGGGGCCATTTCACGCATCTACTCTGAAAATTTCACGAATAAAATGCAGCGAACTTATCTCAAAACTACTTTCTGCGATTTGCGAAATCCGAAATGCAAAAAGTAAATATTTTGCCACAATAATTTCAAGTAGAAGTAGTTTAAATCATAGCCATTTGAGTATAGGTAGTATAATTATCCAGAACCTACTTGAGTATTTGCCGATCCGAGCGAGATAATGTAATGGCGATGCGTCCTGCTTCTCGATCCGTAGGTCGTGGGTTCGATCCCCGGCCGGGTCAGACCAAAGACTCGAAAACTGGTATCCGCAGCTATCTTGCTAATCAATCAATCAGGTTTAATAATATTTTCATCGTTTCAAAACATCACAAGACTGCTGCGATACAATGAAAAGATAGGAAGGTGTCGAAACAACTCGGAGTAGCCTTTAAGATCAGACACCCACCGTAGCCTAGGCGCAGTAAAGAAGACGAGGCATGCACATGCACACTGAATGAAAAGTAATGTAGACAAAAGGGGGGAGATGTGGTACCGATGAGACACTGGGACCGAATATACTTGAAAAATTCTCTATGCTAATCCCATTATTACAGTGCGACACTTTGTCTACAATGGCATGGTGGCAGAATCTTTCCTCACATGCAAAAAAATTCGACCTGCGTGAGTTATGGGGTCTGTGACAAATGATTTACAATTTAGGGGGTTTAATATAAATTTGGATCAACATATACATTTTTCAATATCACCTTCCAGACTAACAATCCCGCAGTAATTTGTGATGTGAAGTATAGCGCTCGTATCAGGTTGTATGATGGCACATATTTTTGAATCAATTGAATTACATAATTTATAGGGTGGGGGACCTATGGTACCATAGCCAAATCAAGCAAAATAGTTGGACCAACTAATCACTTGACAACAGAAACACGCCGCCTACATATATAGACGCTGTAAATCATAGTTGCCCGTGGTGTTTTATCACTATTACGGGGTATTTTAAAGTCAAAATGTCGATTTTCGGGTAATATGTATGTAGCATTAATTTTGTAAATTTCAGCAGAAATCAAAACGTGATTTTATTCCAACATTTGAGTTGATATTTTCTATTTTATTCCCGAAGGTGGGGAGGAAACATTCTTCATTGGCTTGCTGTAGCTTAGATTATAGCACACAATAAAACATGTTGAAAAAATTTGAGTTTTGAGCGTATGTCTCTTGTCTCATAGGTCCCATGCTCATGTGCCATTGGACCCACCGGGTGGGGAGCGATATGATACGATCGAGCAACAAATTTTAAACGTTTCTAAATATTTTTGGAAAAGGAGGATATCCATGTAAATGTCCGCGATAGGTAGAGCTTGTATCAAAGTGTTGAGAGAGCAAAGATCTTCTATTCTCGGCTGAAGATTTGAGCGCCAGAGATCATTTTGCAATTTTTCATCCATCGGTACCATATCTCCCCTATAAGACGCAAGCGACAAAATGAGGTGGCATGTGGCGGATGGCGGGGTCGATGGTAGGTCGTGATCCGGTAATCCTGAAGGCTGGCTAGTATTCATTTAGAAGAAATTGCTTGCATTTCGACTTGAATGCGGACATGCTCGACGACTGTCGGATAGCCGGCAATTAATATGCTGTTCCACAATTGGGGTCCCGCATACTTGATAGAGCAATGCGTTTTCTTGTATTCCGTCCTGCTCATATGATAGTTGTTCTTCGTTGACGCGCGTCCGCTGTACTTGTGCGCTTTGGTCTCCGATGTGAAGTAGTCGTTGAAATTTGAGGGACATTGACCGCAATGGAACTGATGCATAAACTTGGCAATTTCTAGCTTCCTCATATCTTCTATGTTTAGCTAGGCGCTCAGCGTCCGCGGATAGCATGTAGGAGAAAAAACACGGGGGCGAAGACTAGGGGACCTTACGGTCGTATCGCATCTCCGACGTCAAAGCATCTCGATGGCGCAGGCGAAAAAGAATATCATATCTCTATTTGAAGAGCTTCTTGGAGGTACAGAACTTCAATATACAATTAAATAGTATATTCATATTGAAATGAACCCGAATATTTTCGGCTGACACTCGTCAGGGGTAATCGTCAGCAACTAGTAGAGAATTGGAAAGAACATTGTATATCAACAATCGTATCACAAAATATGACGTCACCAGCATGAAATTTCGAATGAGAGAACGTTCAATGTACTATTTTTAGGTGATACACGAACTCCTTTTGTTGACAGAGTTTTGGTTGGTGTATTTTGATAAAAGTTGATTCCAAGGCACACAAATGGAATTGTGAACGACCGCGACCTACGATTCGAAATCGGTCGTCTCGATAATTATTCGCACAAATCGGATTATCCAACAGATGTTTGCCAATGGCAGAATTAATGGCCTTTGATCTCTATTTGGAAAAAAGTAGTATTTTGTTACCTGTCACCTCTGCCGCAAGGTGCTGCGCGTGACTCACATGCCAGCACGAAATAACGCTACGGGACCCCTTCGCCCTACGGCATTTCGGAATCTGATGGACGTTACAAAGGCAGCTAGTAATTTGCGTATGCTGTATTATTCTAATTTAGACATAATTCGTTGGATTGCTGAAACAGCATCATCTAATGATTAGGATCTAATCGCTTGTATAGTCTTTCACGACCGAATCTACAAACGCACCGGCGATCGCTGCAATGTAATGTGCAGCAAAGCGTGCAAGCCGGTAAATTCGAAAGTAAACTGAGGATAAGAGGAGTGATCATAATAATGCTTTCAATGTCTTGTGAAAAGGAATGGACTTGTGAAGTATGTGGAATGAAATCTGAATCAGGAATCCATCCCAAATGCTTTTCCATGATAGCGTGGCACTGTGAGTGTAGCGTGTATGCCTGTTTATATTTGTAAAAGTCCTCAAAGTTTTGGTGCTATAGGCCTACTATTGTTTTCAGGAGTTGAGAAATATCAGCTGCTGTGTACAGGTTTTCAAGGTTCCCGACTGTTGCAGTACAGTTTTACTTAGGAATTCAAATGAGCGCATTGTGTTATCAAATATTCAGATTTCCCCCAGGGTGAAGGTTAAGCATGCATATTGAATACGCGAATTACTACTATAAAATTCATAAATTATAAGGCAATGGCATGAAATATTTATAATGCTTCATTGAATATTTCAGGGCTGGCATGAATTATAGCTAGCCTGTATAAATTACTATTTGATGTCCTCACAATTTTGTGTGTCCAGAACTCTGGAACATCCCATATTGAGCTTGTTATACATATTTATGCAGTAGGTCTTGTGTTGATGTTTGTTGTTTTATTGAAATTCGGACTTTTGAATTGTCTCGAAGATATATTAGTCAAGGATTATATTTATGACAATTGGATCGATATCTGAATACGGTTATCTTACCTGGACCTGGAGATATAGCCTATACATTTTTAGAAAAATAATTTATGAGACAACGCATGATTGGAGCTATGTTGGTCATTCTTGGGTATTTATCTGGAGGCTATTATGTAGAAAGTGATATTGGTCAAAGTCAAAAAAGGAATTTACTGCTTCAGTTGTGCTTTATCGTGTTTTGAATTAGCCGGATTTTGGATACCGGTAATCTGTTTTGATTTTCCTGTTATAAATCTCACAAATAATTCATGAACAAGGCATTAGCTATTAGTAGGGTATTGAATTCAAATTCTGGCATATATCCATTAGGCTGTTATTGCAACAACGCCGATGTAATCCCGATTAAGCCTAATATATTATTATTTTAAAATACTGGTACCATACTATGATGTAAAAACATTATAGTCATTGTGAATTTTCTTTTCCCGTGGGCCTTGGTCAATAATTGGATTAATATAGTTGTTGCATATTTTATAAACTTGAGCACTTGAATCTGATACAGGTATGGAGAGTAGTATACAGAGTATGGATACCGGTCTAGTAGACCATGAGGTTTCCATACTAGATCGAATTTCCGTAGCTGACACATTGCACGAATTATCAGAGTGCAGTAGATTAATGTTTTACTATTTTTAGGAATTCAAATCGTAAAACATTGTACGTCGAAGTAAGGTAGCTCCTTTTAAAGTAAATAACAATCTTTCATGGAAGGTGCAAGGTATTCTGGGTCTGAGTTATTGTCAAAGGTTTAGGAATACAGGGCAGTCTGAAGCCTATTTTCCTGTTATTTAAGAATGCCCGATTCAGTTATTACTTATTACCATGTTTTACAATCATGAATTTGGACAATTACTGGAGCGCATGACTCACCCTAGCATAATAGGCTTTGCAGGCATGTCATTTTATTGACCCTAATTTCACATTTATTCTGATGTTGGAGGGAATAGATGGAATTTTGGCATTTTCATGGGCATCCGTTTGCTGCGTCAATCAGAATCTTTACTGTAGGCCTACCAAGAGTGTGGAAGCCCCGCAAAAGACTGATACTTTGATAGTATTTGTTCTATTTTTGAGTGCTGTGCTCGATTTAATGTGTTTGAAGTAATCTGCGGTGTTGTGAATCATCGTTGATTGATACGTTGGCTTGGCTTCCATTAGTGTTTATGATAACATTGCTGAATTAGGAATAGGCTATTTACAATGCCTGGTGGAGACTGCCGTGTTTAAATCGCAAATTTCTTAACATAAGAAGAGATAGAAGTTTATTTTGACACAAAATTAATTTATGACTGGTATGGATGTTATCAGGCTATTTGTCTTCAATTTTTCATTTCTGCTAATGCCCCATTTGCTTATTCACGACTATCAGATTGTTATAATATAATTTCTGTCAGCCGTGGATACATTTAGGTTACTTGGTTTTAATTCCAAGGTTTACAAATTGAATTAGTTTTCCCTCGCTAAGACAACGTCTCTGTCTGTGTTTAGCGTCATCACTAGAATGCTTCACTTAACAAATATTCAGTGGCATAAGAATCAGAGACCTATTTGACTTATGTATGTATATTGCCAGACAGCAATGTGTACATTGTGCTGTCATGTGTCAAACCAATTTTATGCTAGAGTTGACTCGGTTGTAGTTTTTCATGGTTGAATTTGTACCTCAGGGAATGTCACCATGACTTGTCCATAAAACTATGTCAGACCGGCTGATGAAGAAGGTGTGTGACCATCAAACGCTTTTGGCATTTATCTATTCCACTAACTCATTGTTTAACTTTCCCTCAAGTGTGGCCGTCTACTTTGAAAGAGATGACATCTCAACTCTATCTGCGGCGCTTTGAGTCCACTTGAGCTGTATTTGTAACCACAATTAGGGTATCTATTGACTTTCAAAAATAGGACTCCCTTTGTGCCGCATTGTCGGATTGGGACGCACCTTTTGTAGTGTAGGATTTCGTTCAGCTTGATGGTTATTTATATTGCTGAGCAGATCTCCACCCGTGTAGTGACAGCGTATGATGAATTAGTCAGGGTTATCTTAGGTCTGTTATCTTGGATGTACACATTCCTTGTGGAATTGATGAAGAGAAGTTTATTAATTATGATATGTAGTTTCACTTTAGCTAAGCATAATTGTGGAAATATTGTATAGACTAATGTATTCGGTTTGGAAGGTTACTGATTTCTGAGATAAGCAACAAGATTGAGTTATTACTACATGTCAATAAAGCAGTCAACACTGTGAGGCAATGAATATCTGATTTTGTTGGTTTTTATTTGGATAAGGGCAGTGTTGTGATTCTTGAAAGGGAAAATTAATAAGTAAGCCTTGGCTTAGTATGCGATGTCTCTGTCTGTCTTAGTATTCTTTTGTCGCATTTGATCTCTCTTTATTAGGCCAACTACATTTTAGTGGGACAGAAACCATACCATATTGCAGTGGTGTCAAAGTAACTTATGTCCAGTTTTCAAATTTTGAAGGTTCGCCTTTAAAACTTGAAAATTTTTCAATTTTCTTTCGGCCCTGTCTTGGCCATGGTTATGTGTGCTTCATTATTTCAAAGTAAATCGGGACCAAAGATAAAAACTTGAAGTTAATTTTGTGAAAATGTATAAAATGGATATGAGATACTTTAATACCACTGCGGCGATGTATTGATATATAGGCCTACATGACATAATATGAACCTGAAAGCATAAGATCCTACACTAGTTTGTAGCATAACGAAAACTTATGAATCCTGGATAAATTGTCAAGTCATTTACTTTACCACCTTATGAATTGGTTATGTAGGCCTACTTAGGCGGTTAAGCGTATTTTCTTCTCATACATTTGTATCGTACTTATAGTGGTAGCATTTTACCGAGGTTTAACCTGGAAAAATAACATTGACATCATAGTGCAAACGACTACCATATGACTATTTATCACCTAGTGTCGTTTGACTCTGAAACGACAAGCCTAGCATTAATCTGATTCCCCTTGGCATGTGCACAGCAATTGTTTTGTTCCAGCACTGTAGCCTACATAAATGTAAGAGTAATTTGTTTCTTATGTTAAAACGACAAGTTTTTCGTTTGTATTTCATCCTTAGAAAGCTGTGTGCAATAGCCTGTTATAAGCAGCTTTAATTCAACTGGCGTCCATCAGAAGTCTTGACATGTTTCAGATGTTCTCACTGTTTCTCCACTTGCACTTATTCAAGTGATTTTATTTGTACAGGCGGGTCAAATTACTTAAATTCAACTTGTCCTAATTTTGTCAGATTGAAGTAGTCTTAGGATACGGTGTGGGATGGATTCACATCATTCCTACAAGTTGAATAACTTGAAATACAAGAAGTAGTTACTCTTCAAAACCAGTTGAAGTAGAGATAGAGTAGGTCTATCCTAAAAGTAGTTGAGTTGGAGTTTGCAGTGTAATTAGACAAATCCCACTTGAATACTTCAAAACTGTCTTTAGTGAATCTTTGAAGTTGCTAGTGTGCTTGAATTCCAAGACTTCCTTGTTCAGTTTTACTTCAATTAGTAATGAAAATAGGTACTTTTGCACAAGTTGAATATATGACTACTCAGCACATCTCTGAATTTGTGTCAAAACATCGTTGACCTACTTAGCGCTGCACGAGATTCTACCACTTAGCCCCAATGAGATTGTCTGAAAAATAGTAAGTAATCACAGTTGAGGTTGCTGAATGAATTGCCACTCACCTTGATGGCCTGCTGATCTGCATAATCTACAGGCCTACTTAGTTAAACTTGGCCGTTAATCCTACGAATTGCTCACGGTAACAATGTTACCTTCAAGCATCCAATTGAATAAAGTGCATTGCTCGAACTTATTATCATGGGCTGTTTTATTCGGTCACCTATTGCAGGTTTGAAATTTTGTCTTGAAATTGCTGATTATCCATTTTGGATTTGATCGAAACAAATTTTTGTGGCAAATTTTTATACCAAAATTTGAAAAGCAGAAATGTAATGATTTACAAGTATGAGCAAATGAGCAGCTCAAGTGAAGGGTAGGCCTCTGTTGCAAGTTCTTGTTGTTGCCAGATTGCGTTGAAATTAGTTTTGTCCATAGTTGTTGCTCAAAATCATATCTTGTTTATGAAGTTTCCATAACCAATTGACTTTTTAGGTCATGCGGACTTTTATGACCTACAGGTGTAATTTGGTAGACTTTCTGCATGATGGTCGTCTAGTTCTTCAACAACCATATCAATGTAGCTGTATCGCTAAGCACTGGCAGCCCCACACTCGAGACAAACCGAAAAACTTTCTTTGTCTCTGTTTCTGTCTCTCTCTCTCTCTCTCTGAATCTCATCAATATCAACTTTGATCGGTTCGTGGACATGAGCATGCGACACTTGTCATGATTGGAGTCATGACTTGACTCAACTTGTACAAGAGTCATTTTGTATGACTCGAAACAAGTCATATGACTCGAGACTAGGACGGTCAAGACGGACATTTGATTGTAACTTCGTAGAACAGTGAAGTCGCCCCATTATTGGTATTTCACCTATCAGTCCGGATACTTGGAAAATAAGGCCAGAAACTGTTAGGACTGACAAAGATTAGATATTATGAATGCCAGACATTCTATCAGGGTTGTAATGACTCGAGTCATGACTCGACTCGAGTCACGATTTTATGATGACTCGACTTGGCTCGAGTCATTTCTCAAAATATGGAAATGACTCGACTCGACTCGATTCAATCTGTGTATTGACTCGACTTGGACTCGAATCATTGCGCATGACTCGAACCAAGTCATATGACTCGAGACTCAGACGGCCAAGACCCTGCTATTTCGAAGAATGGTAAAGTAACCACACTATATGGATTTCGTCTATTGGTACTAGTACTTGAAAATGCGACCAGACACTGCTAAAATGAGGAAAATTAGTTTATTATAAATGCGAACCATTCGATATCACCAATAGAGTTATAAAAAGTGGATATAACAAGACTTTAACTGGAAACTGGTCCGTCAACACAATGACTTGGACTCGAATCGAGTCATAATACCATGACTCGGACTCAAGCCTCTGCTTGCTGACTTGGACTCGGACTTGACTCGGTGGTGAATTGAAAATGACTCGACTTGACTCGAGTCAAAACTATAAAAGTGAGATTGACTTGTGACTCTGAGCCTTGGGACTTGGTTACAACCCTGCATTCTATATTACCCGAGCAGAGTTGAAAAAGTGGGATGAACCGGAGTGAATTCAAAACTGGACCGTGAACACAATGACTAGGACTGTAACAGGCCCAACTGTTTCATTATGTTGCGTGCTCTAATGTCGGGCTATCACTTTGACCACCTCTCCTGTTACCCTTTGAAATGTAACAAATCGTTCAAAGTAACTCTATCCTTATGAGAAAACTCATGAATTGTGTACGTTCGAACCTTTTTTTTTAAGATCAAGGATTTGTAACCTAGGGTACATGGACTCCATGAGAATCCCCATACAAGTTTTCAGGAGTCCATGAAAGGCCAATGTTGGAAACTATGAAACTATAGAAGGTTAACATATAATGGCAACGACCGATCTTGCAGCTTTGTTCCGCTCCGCTGAGGCTGGAGTGGAGAAATGTTTTGCGTAAGCGACTGTAGGATTTCTGGCAATCCAAAAGTTATCTTCCAGAGCGTAGAATTTACTGAATCTGGTCTCGATCGAAAGCTATTGTCGCACTGATTCAAAAAATATGAATAAAAATATTATCACGCTCCAGACTTCGACGAATAATCACCATCAACATCTGACTCCCCGATTCCTCAAAGCTGCAAAATCGGTCGTTGCCATTCCATGTTTACATTCCATAATGAAACTACATTTGTCCTTACTTATAAGATCTACTCTAATTTTTAACTTCTCCTCATATTTTGTCTCGTGAAATGATGACGTTTTTTAAGTCGCCAGGCCCGGAAATACGTGTTTAGGGGGTCCACGCAACAACCCATAATAATCTAGTCGGGTGCACCGATGCTAGAAAAGAGCTTGAAATCCATGCATTACATCTTTTGCATTTTTGCGCCCCCTAATTGTGTCACATGTAGTCTATAGAATATGTTGTGAATGTAGGCTAATGCAAGCTGTGCTTCTATCTGTTTCCAGACTACCTTATTGTAAATATACTCGGCAGACCTGATAAGCAAGGATCGTTATTCATTTGAAGAAGCCGTGCACGGAATTTCAAAGAGCATGGGCAACGCACCTACAAAAAAGGGCGAACAAGCGGAAAGTGGTGAGACTGTTTGCATTGATATGACCTGACCGCGGCTCGTCTATGACTCGAGTCAAGTCCAGTCCTTTCAAAACTGTTCAAGCCAAGTGACAAGTCAGCTCAAGCAAATTTTCAAAGCATGACTAGTGAGTCGTCATAATATCATCTGAAAATTTCCGAGTTTGAGTCAATTTCAAGTCGTTTAACTGTCATGTTCGGATGCATATGTATGATTGAATATAGAGATACCACACCAAACTGGTCAAACATGCCAATTTTAGAGTACTAAAACGATTAGTCACTGCGGTTATTTATGTAAATATGTCAGAATTCTGCCCACAGGGCATGCCGCATTCATTATGGGAGTATAATTCAAAATAAGAGATATTTATGCTGTTGAAGGCTATAAAGGCAGTACTGATCTCATATAATATATGTGTGTAGGAAAAATAATGTCCAGGCGTCCTGAAGAATTTTTTTACCAAATTTAATAAACATTGCCAAGAAAAGGCCAGTTTTCATTCTTTTGCTGCTGACTGAGTATATTTACACATGGTTCTTATAATACTGTAATGCCAGGAAAGGGCAAGCTGCAGCTGATATGACTGTGATGTCAGTGGTGATGGAAGTCACCACATCCAAAGCATTGATGGAAATGGTATACAGTAAATATAGGATTAGTATTGATCACTTGGCTTTGCAAGGGGTAAGATATTTGATGATTTGAAAATTAACTCGAAATTGTGTATCCGAGTAGCGAGTCGTTCCATATTTTTCAAACGTCAACTTTGAGTCAAGTCGAGTCATTTTAGGGCAATGACTCAAGACATTCAGAAAACTCCAGTCTGCCTCCATCCATCCACTCGTCGCAAAACTATTCCAGTCAATAATCTAGCCTTTTAGCCTAGACCAGTGGTTAATAATTTAACCAATTAGCTCCCTATTCCATTCAATATACTGCTAACAATCTCATCATTTCAATACAACACAAGACTGCGATACAATGAAAGACAGGAAGGTGTCGAAATGACTTGGAGTAGTCTTCGAAATCAGACACCCACCTGGCTTAGCCGATGTAAAAAGGAGGCATGCACATTGAACAAAAAGTCAAAGATATTATAAATGGACAGGCGACAAAAAGAGGTGGCATGTGTCGAAAGGCGAAATCGATATGTCAGGTCGTGGTCCTGCAAACCAGAGGGCTGACTTGTATTGGTTGTGGACGCAAAGCTGGCAAATATCATGACGATTGTATTATATGTGTCCTAGCTGTCTTGTAACATGGTTTACATTGAGGCATGATTAATTATTTTACATACATATTCTATTCACCCACTGCATGCAAAGGGTAGCCTATATGGCCCTTAAGCCTTACTTGATTTTAATAATATGCAGTGTAATTATGCGATAAATTTCACTGCCGCTATTTCTCTTGTGTGTGTTGTGGCCTCTTGATCTGCATCACTATTCGATTACATTATAATATCCTCTTCCATGACCTTGCTCATTAATATTTATGACCTTTGGAGCATTCCGCTAAGCAAGGAGGCTCTGAATTTTATTTGTCGGACTAGCTTGGTTTCATATTTTGATTCTTATTTTGTTGTGTTTAGTGCATTTCGTGCTGTATCAAAATCATGGCAAGCGAGCTAGCACTTCTGAAATAGAACAACCCTTTTCTGCAACGCCAGTGACTACTCACACCACATTTGGCTACTGAATCCATTTTCCGTTAATGACCGTTGATCGAACAAAATTTCAGCTCTTTCAGCCTAAACTGGAACTGTTTTGGAGTCAAACCACGGACTTTTGCAACACGTATTTTTACAAAAGAAAGAAAATAGTCCTTGGGTAGATGAGCAATGCAAATTGTACATTGTTATTAGTGGGATTGTCATATTGAGCGGTCGATGGAACTATGGTCTTAACACTAACAGAACACAGTTTTGAAAAGCTCTTTTAGGGTGCCATTAGTCGTTATGTGATAGTTGCAAAGATGTATCTTGCAATGTTGAAAACACCAGTGATTGACTAACTAGCTTTGTCTCAGAGTGCTTACTCGGTAATTTTTTTTACCTGAAGGTTTGTATTCTGCTCTGAGCTGTATGTACAATTGTACATTGTGCATTGTACAACATGTGTTGAAAATCTTCCTCATCATGCATCACTACCGTGATCGTTGCCAATCAGCCATCTAATGACCATCTTCGTATCACGATCGACTTTGTCCAGAGAACGCTGTTTCTCTCTGTTTACGTTTTACTATTGAACACGAGATGGCGCTCCAGCGCAGATGCTTTCTGTGTTATTTCAGCACTGTCCCGGAGTTAACGTTGAGTCAGGTAAAATTTCATACTCTCAACCAGCCAGCGGGGTTCTCGTTGTCTTCGTCGCGTACGAAATTGACCAATTACTTATTATTGGTTCTGAGATCATGTGAGTTTACTAACTAAAGTTTTCCGATGAGTGCGTCTTTCCGGAAGTTTCGTGCCGATAAAAATGTGTAAGAGCAGTCCGTTGCGGATACGGCTTCGAGTAGACCGGGTTGCTAAAGTTTTAAATCGGATTTATAACCGTATTCGGTTCGAAAGCTCCTTCAATTTTAGTTGCTCTGTTAACAGCAAATCCGAATAAGTTTTCGTATTGCATCCAGTAAACTCACTATGTCAATGTTTTAGTCAGCGCAGCCACAGAACAAGACTGCCACGTAGTGAAGAGATAGAAAGGAGTCGAAATGACTTGCTGAAGTCCGCCAATCGAAGTGAAGTCGGTCACGACACAAGACCAAAGATCCATTGAAACTGCAGTTGCGCACGCTAGAATACGTAAACCAGTTATGTGTGTGCTTGACGCGCTCAGCAAATACATCACTATTTTGAGGTATTAGCGGCATATTTCAGTGTTAATAAATAATTGAAAATCACCATTTCAATAGAATGTGCTGTGGATGATGTGTCGTAGTAGGATTGTGCAAACATTTTAATGAGCGGGTCAGGGGTCAGGTATAGATGACACAGTGGAACTGTGTGCCCATCTGCAAGGCCCGTCGTTTCAATGAAAGTTGGTAATGGTGATGAGGATGACGAAATTTACCAATACATTCAATATCGGACTACACATAAAAATTACACCACGACCTTGGTTTTGGTACTGGTACTAGTGGCGCTGTGAGGTCGTTTGCTGCTACATCCCACATGAATTCGTCAACTCTGAATCAATGTAATTAGACTTTAAAGCAGTGGTTCCCAACCTTTTTGGATGACGCAGGAGCCGCAGTTAAAACTTCATAGTACGTGTGGAGCCGCATCACAACACTCTAGTGGGCTACTTGTAACGAAAATTTAAAGGTACCTAGCCTACTTCTAGATCTCACCATCCAGCTAATTCAAAGGCAGGCACAGAGAGTTTTATGGATTCTATATCGGTTATTTTAGCATTGATAGGTGCAGATTGGCGAGTGCTATACATTGAAATAAACTGAAAATGCATATCATTACTACAACATACTATTATGTCGTTATGTGATAGCTCTTCACTTCATACATTCCACCACTTAATGCACAAGTTTGCGGTGGAATATACGCCGAGTAATATTGGACTTATTTCAATTCATACTTGACTATGAGCTGTTATTTGGATGTTAGTAAAATTGTGTCTAAATTTACACTTCACAGGGACGATATATAAAGGTGTGCGACTAGCGTTTGACGATAGCCTGCAATAATTCTCTCTCCCTGTTTTCAAAAGCGACCTTGTACGGCTTTAGACATATCCATTAATATCCCTCATTCCTAGACAAACAACAACTGCCGCAAGAAGGCACTGCTTTCGAGCGATTTCAGCTGTACCTCAACCGCCAGCAAAACTACACACTTTTACGATATACGTTTTTATAAATAGAAAGTAGCCCTTGGAAACTGACTTAAATAACTACATAGTTTATTTGTGTAATCAGATGTAATTCTAATCTAATGTAATTCTAATCTAATTTGTGAGATGTTTCTTTTATTCGAATCTAATTTCTGTTTTTTTTCTCCTAAAAGTGCTACAGGTGAACTGTACCGTGCGAAACGAACCAAGGCAATATCATTCTCCAGCTTGCAAGAATAAATTCAGATTTCATATAGACTGAACCTGATTTTTGTTGATTTTTTTTTCAAATATTAATTTCATCCAATTTTCAAGTTTTCTCGAATTCATTAATTCTTATCTAGTTTTTCAAAAGATAGTGTGACTATAAATGTAATCTAATTTGGAAAAGCTGAAAATAATATAGTTTTGTCCGACTCTTTCTTGAAAAGTGGTGCATTGCAGCATTGTGGATTACTGTAGTGAACGGGCCACCATACACAAATTTATGCAGTAAGCGTGTGTATACTGTATATTGTTAAGTTAGAAAAATTTGCGTTCTGGCGCTTAGCCGTAGTGCGGTTCATCTCAAAAAATCTACATGGCTCTGGCTCAAAAAATCTACATGGCTCTGGCTACGTTGCATCAGTCCCTGACGCTGCCAAAAACGAGATTAATCGATCTCCGACGAAAGAATGCTGCGCGACAGGTATCGTTGCTGCGAGTTGCTACCCTGTTATTCCCGCCTTTACTCGAATCAAAACCGGCGTCCAGCTAAACACGGCTATCTTGCTCGAGAAACTATCCGCTAAATCGTCCCCCGGGATGGCAGAGCGATCGATTCCAATCCAAAATGGACCGATAAGGTGTCTTATCGGCGCAAAGTACAGCGAGCGTACATGCTGTATATTTGTTTCTGAGATAACAATTCTGGTTGCATTAGTGGTTTCGTGCGATGCGGCAAGGTAACGAAAGGAGTGGAGTTTAGGACTAATAGGGTTGGATTATTCTACAAAGACACTCGTCATTGCGTATGAAATGTTACGTTTCTAGACGTTGGGCAGCGGGAATTATGGCTCCAATCAAACCCGACGAATCTTGAGGTGATTTGCAGAATGAAGATGCAATCAATGTACTTTTATAAACCAGTGTAGAGTGACATAGCTTGTGTGTGTGTAATAGAGATTTAATGGTCATATGTTTTTTGGGATCCGGATCCAATCCAGTTCGGTTTCGGTTTTAGTCTTTGATGTTAGAATCCGGATAAAAGAATCCTGTTCAAGGCTGAGCATGAGCGATGAGCATCTACTGCCGCTGTCAATAATTTTCTATTAGCTCGTCACCGGATTGAGGTTTCATATTCCACACAGAGAGAGAGAGATATGATAGCCTATTCTTTTTCGCCTGCACCATCGAGATGCTTTGACGACGGAGTTGCGATACGGCCCCATGAGGTCATCTAGTCTGCGCCCCCGCTTTTTTCTCCTCCATGCTATCCGTGATTGCTGAGCGCCTAGCAGGATAGCTGCGGATACCAATTTTCGAGTCTTTGGTATGACCCGGCCGGGGACCGAACCCACGACCTACCGCTCGAGAAGCCGGACGCATAACCATTGCACTATCTCGCTCGGTACAACTAGAATATATATGAATTTGTGGTGTAATGCAAAATCTACGCAGTGCAAGTTTACTCCAAAAAGTCGCACAACACTGACGAAAAGTTCATACAAAATACCGTAGCTCACTGACCAGGATCCATTTCTCTGGAAAAATATTAATCCGGATCCAGTCCTGTTTCATAAATTCTTGCCGGATTTATGTCCGGTTATTATCCTAATCCTGTACAGTGTACAACTGTACATATATGAAGTGTAGCACGCAGGTCATCAATGTGTTGTCATTTTAAGCTCGAATTTCTAAAATTGAAGAGAAATTATAGTAATTATGGAATACGAGATGTACTTAATGGCTGTAATTGGAGCGCTTCGAATGTAGACGAGTTTAGAAATTGCCAAATGACTGGGATGGTATACCAAATATTCACCTATGTATAGAGATAGTGACTTCCTCTCGTTATTCTGAAAGAAAGACCCGCGGTAATCGGATCAGAATTCGTTCCATTGCGTCTTCAGTAAGACCAAGCTAATGATACACGCACTGAATGCTGCATATACTGTATGTATACCGAGACGCTTCCACATTTATGTAGTGTACAAAATTAACATGAATGGCCAATATGCATCACCGAAATAGGAGATTACCATACCGGGCAACAATGTTATTACCCACTGCGTGACAATATGTACAAGTTGGCTGTAATATTTTTGAGGAACATAAGTCTGGATGTATCACCGTAAATTCCTGTCCATGTGACTTCGCGCCGCTGTAGAATCTAGCCTTGGAATCGGTTCGACTGCGAGCGACGCCACACAGGAAATACAGGCGGCAATATTGTGTACGTATTCTTACCTAGAAAAACGTGCACTTGCGGGTCATCACCTAGCGACGTCCAGACTGTAGTGTTGCAAGCACTGACTCCGGAATTTTTTTTTATCATTGCTTCAATAAGCAGCCTGTGGTAGCGGCGTAGCATGTTGGAGGTGATTATAACCGTTCTGAGTGCTGTTGAACCGTTATTATGGAGAACCCGGATTCACGGCTTAACTGTGGACCAAACTTGTACAAACTGCAAATCTAGTTAATTGAACTTCTACTACTGGATTGTGAGTAGTTCTAGTTGCTGATTTTGAAAAGTGAGTAGTTCTAGTTGCGCATTCAAAAATTAGTTGTAAAAGACAACTAGAAAACACGAATGTCGGCATGGACAACTAGAAAACACGAATGTCGGCGTGAATCGTGATAACTGATAACAGTGTTCTGTTGTGTGACGTTATTGCAGCTATAACCAGTTCAGAGTGATCACTACGAATAGTGGCGTCGCCAGGATTTGCTTTTGGGGGTTGAGACCCCTCCCATTTCATGCTAATCTAGGGTTACCATACGTCCTCCTTTGGGAGGATCTGTCCTCCTTTTTCGGGTTTTTGAAAATGTTCTCCGAGGACGCCTAAATGTCGTCGTTTTTGAGATTTTGTCCTCTTTTTTAGGAGTTTTGGTCAAATTTATAGCAAAATTCGACTGAGATGCTGTAAATCAGCACCGAAGTGACGCTCCGGCGGGTATTTCGGAAGCTGACCGAAAGTTGACCTTTTTTTTAGTCAACCGACTACGAAGTGGTAGAAATTTGCCACTTTTTCAGATTTTTCCACCGGTATTCTGTGGTTGAAAATTTTGAAAAAGTGCCCTCCTTTCCCGATTCCAAAATATGGTAACCCTATGCTAATGTTCGATTTATATGGGAATGAACCCGATTCCGATTAAATAAATATTAACGAGTTGCGTCAGAAACGAATCTAGATGGTTGTGTTTTAGATCGTTAGTTAGCTGCAGATTTTAAAAGGTCGTTAGTTCTTGTTGCGAGTTTTGAAAAGTGAGTAGTGCTTGACTGCTTGTTCTCTAGTTCTACCTGCGCATGTTAAAAATCCAGTAGTTTGTACAAGTCTAATCGCGAAGCAGTGTAGCGCCGTGCAAGCGCTTACTACATAGCCTGCAGCGTGTGATATCCCAGCTGGTGAATGACACAGCGCGGTGGTAATTGTATGTAAGGTAACTAACGCTGTATCTGACATCATTCCGGCTACACGTTGTCACCCGTTGGGAACGTAAATTTGGCACAGGTGATAGCCGTTAGAATGCGTATTGATTGTAAGTCTGTTTCAGGAAATTGGCATTAAGTCAAAATAGTCAGAGTTGGGATGGATAAGAATTTCGTTAAATGTCAGAATTACGCAATTATTTCATTCTATATTTTTTTGGTTAAAAAATTACTGTATTCAATATAGTTAGTAAACATCGCGTTAAGTGACTGCAAAGTTCGGATTTGTAGTTCGACAGCCTCTAGCCATCTGATATTTCGCAGTCATTACGTTCTGTAGTCTGAGGCAAGAGAGTCACTAAGTCAGAGATCAGCAAATATCATATTCAGACCCAGGGCTCGAAAAAAACGGATGTAAAAGCTGTGATCGGGTTCGGATCAGATTTATATATGCTATATGGGACTGTGATTGTGTCTGTGTGCTGTGGAATATGGCATGATCTGAAATCTTAATACGGCATCCGATCGAATCGGAGTCGATGCCGACAGTGGACTCGGATTCTGACAAGTGGAATAAATTACGGATTTAAAATCTTTTAAAGAGCTTATCTAGACGAAGGGCAATATTGAGGACCAAGGAAAGATATGTTTGGGTGCGGAAACGCGTGATTATCGTGATCGGACTCGTCTGAAAGTTACATCGTGCAGCAAGAAACTAGAACCGATCCCGTAGAAATCGTAATAATTTTTACTTTATTTGGCGAAATTAGTGTCCGTATATTATCAGGAATTGAGCTTCTACGTAATGTGGCTGGATTCAGATTGATATCCATTTTGTGTGGAATAATTAGAATGGGAATAATCTGCAGGACTACGCCATACTCGGAGGCGATCAAGGTAGTCGGCGTTGCTCCTAAAGTAAAGGTAGAAATTGCGACGTAACACAAATAGTAGTAGCGATAGAGTGTCAAAACTACTGTAAGCCTACTAAAGTACGGCAGACTATCAAAAGTCTGGAAAGTACGTGACAGAGAAACGTCACGTTTATTCTCATCTGCATCATCGAGATGCTTTGACTAGTGCAGAGGTCTCAAACTCAAATGTGCTCGCGGGCCAATTTCCTAGTTCTTGATGACACCGCGGGCCGCAGCATCAATAATAGGGATATTCAATGTATAATATTCAAGTAGGCCTTATTTGACGGAACCTTGCAGACAGGCATTCCACAAACACCGTGGAAATGTAATTTTCTATTGTACTATCCACGCTTGACACGGAAAAAATAACATTTTCAAATATTTGAATAAAGTTTTTTTTGTGCCGGGCATAATTTTTTCAATTAGTGAGTTATCGTCATAGACATCATGCGAGAGAATGCATCATAACATCGTAATGCAGCTAGTGGACTTCTGACGCGCCACAATTTTATGTTTAATATTTTAAAATCTACTGAAGATTGATCTGATATCAGAGCGTTTTATCGATGTAGCCTAATCCTGGTTTTGATATAGTCGTGATAAGTATCGGCTATTGTTACAGTCATTGCCCAAGTCAAATTAAATCAGCGTTAGATTTTGCCATCGATTATTTATTATTGGAACATATCAATAACAACTTGAATATAATCATTATTGATCCATAGTAATATCATTGCTTCTTAACCTTTTTAGCCATCGTACCCTTTGCGCTTCCAATGCGATTTATTTCTCGTAGCCCCTGTCCATTTTCAAGACAAATTCTGATGGTATCTGTATTAAAATCAGAAAGCCCATTCACATAAAATCGCGCGTAGCTCGAAGACTATTTTCCAGTTGAATAAACTGGCCAAGAAAATATTCCACAGCATATATGCCTAATTCCACAATGCATGTCAGACACCCTCATGTGGTGCATCGTACCGCGATGGGGTCTACGGACCCTGGTTAAGAACCCCTGGAATAGAAATGTCCAATCGGCGAATAATTCATTGGTGTTACAGCTGTAGAGCGTACTACTACCAGGGATATCCCTGACTATACCTTACTCGCCGATGATAGCATGGATAAAGAGAACAAACAATACCCAGCATGTAACCAACTATACGTCACGGGGGTCACAGAATACCAATGGTTGCCAAACTGACCTGATTAGATAGCTTTATACCCTACGCAACGCAAGCTACGGCCTTTTGATATATTACTAATCCCCATGACAGTTTCATAGATTTTTGTATTCGTAGGAATACCAAGTCACCGTTCCGAGTCGCAAGTCGTTCTCTGATTTTAAAGTATGACCCAACTCAACTAGTCATTTTTATTTAATCACTCAGTCAATCCGAAATCGAGTAATTTTACGAGAAGGTCGCACCAAACCAAATCACAATTTTCAGTCACGAATCATCAACGGGTCATGTCTTATCATCATGAACTAGAAATGTGACGTAATGACTGATCTTCTACCCATGGTAGTTTTTAAAAGTGATGTGATGGCGAAGTTTGTTGAGATATCAGTGATTTTTATAGTAGTTTTAGCGTGAACTCTAAGTTCTCATATCTAAAGGTATATGGAACTTGAATATATAGTTGACTACTTGAAATTCCAAAATGCCGTCGTGGGCCGCGTGTTTGAGACCTCTGTCCTAGTGAGATATGATAGAGTCTTTACACTAGGCGAGGGTTATTAAGTCTGTCGCACCATGGATTTTCTACACCATGTTATCCCTGAATGCCGACTGCCGAACGGGATAGCCGCGGATACCAGTTTCTGAAGCTTTGGTGTGGCCCGGCCGCGGATCGAACCCACGACCAACCGATCGGGAAGCCGGACCATTATACTATCCTGCCCGAGCAGGCGAAGAGGGTTACAGAAAAAGATTTGTAGACAGACTTTTAGTATGTAATTAGAGGTGGCTAGTTCGGAAATTCCATGATACATCTTCACGAGCGGAAAATCACTCACGACACTGCAAAAGCTTGCAAAAGGTCTTCTGTTCCCGTGATACCGGGGCAGAAGCTATTGCAATACTAACTCAGGTGGTTATGTTTGAAGACTATACTTCCACTTCTACCAGCACAGTATGTCGTCGGAACTACTTTCATTGTGCACTTTGAGTGACAAGTGCAACGTAGTTTTGCGATAAGCTCGCGTCGTTTTCATTCGTGAAATTGTGATAAGAATTGTGCGTAATAGTCCCTGTATCATAGTAACTCTAACTGAATATATCTTTGAAGAATGTACCGGTGGCTACGATATCGCAGGCCCCGAATGTACGTATTGGGAGTGCCAGTAGTGATTTCTCGTTAATCGCCAAGACACATTGTCCTATTTCGAATAGGCCACACCGATTAGCTGCTAAAAGAGTGATAGCTCTCGACCAAGCCTGCTTTTTTAAACTGGGTACTTGTGTAATAGTTTTGATATGTATTGGAAATTTCCACTTCAATTTGTAATTAAGTATAGAAATTCGTGGCGTTACTTCTCCGTCTACCTGAGCAGCAACTCTGACTGACTACTTTGACCATCTATGCTCAATACCTGCCTGCACCCGGTGTTTGAAAGATCGATATCGCCTGACTCAGCGTGCTGAGCTGTCTTGCCGTGCATTTAATGGGACAACATTGTCGGTCGATTGCATTGATTACAAGCCTATGTGATGTTCAGTTAGGTCGTACTGTATGTATACGCGCGTTGCGGCCAGGCATGAAACAGCGCCGCTTGGTATCATGTTGCGAAGGGTGTTGTGAGTTTTCCGATTCGGGGTCAAGTTACGTAATTCGATACCGGTGATACTTGCTCCTACGAGCATAATGCTAAGCTGGCGTCATGGTGAAGTTTTAGCGAAAAAAGTATCTTTGGCGCGCAGCGGAGTACTGCGCCGTTTTCGGCAGGAAATGAGTAATACCTATATTGCCTCTGAAGCTTGGTAACAGCCTGGCGTGTTCATCCTCGCTGGCTGTCTACTAGCATAGCAGTTGGTAGATATCGGTTATAGGATTATGAATTTGTCTGGAGCGTGATAGATGCAGGTTTTATGCATAAGCGTTATACTATGTGGTATAGGGTTGTAAATAGAGCACGACCGATTATTATATATCGGTTCGCCGATGATATCGAGGTGATACTACACTTCGAAAGAATTTTCGGTATCGGCCCTTGTAGGTGAAAAAATATCGGCAATTGTCGTGACGTCACAACACGACGGTAGGAAGCCAGAAAACTATGTAGGCCTAATCCTTGACCGATAGTCTGGGAATATTGATCTATTTCATATAGCTTACCCTTACACTTTCGAGGTGTCCAGATGCAGCATTTCTAGTTTGTCATGTTCAGTATGACATTGGCTGTAATTCCGTTGAAATAAATGCTCTGAAGTTTTTAAAATGCGCCTTTTGAGGTAGATTGCACCGTGTGGTTTTCTCGGTATTGGTATAGATCCGGATTTGCAAACAATAAATCCTCTCATTTCTGATATGCAGGAGTTGAGAGACTATTGGCACTTGGCAGCAAATCAACTAAACCAAGAGAGTTTATAACTAGAGCCCGACCGATACGGTTCCATACCAATACCGAGAAAACCATTATCGAGAATGGGCATTGCCGAGAATACCATTACCGAGAATGCCATTCTCGAGAATGGACATTACCAAGAATGGTCATTACCGAGAATGGACACCACCGAGAATGGACATTACCAAGAATAGCCAATGCCTAGAATCTAACTTACTGGGACGGACGTCGTCGAAATTTTTACCCGAGAACTAACACCGAATGTGGCAACGCCTCGATGCACATGCACAAATGCACATTCACACGACCTATACACATGCATAACACGCCTGCATCGCATATATTGCATTTTCGGTAATGTCCATTCTCTGTGCTGTCCATTCTCGGTGGTGTCCATTGTCGGTAATGACATTCTCGGTAATGGCATTTTCGGTAATGGCATTCTCGGTAATGGCATTAACGATATTGGCAGGACACCTCGAGTTCAGCTTCATTCACTCTTTCATTTGGGTGCCTACAGAAGAAGTATGTGTACCATCTAACAATAGTACATTTAGCTTAAGCGCTCTCTTCGCCCGGCGATTCGATATTTCATGCCGGTGACGTCATATTTTGTGATACGATTGTTGACATACAATGTTCTTTCCAATTCTCTACTAGTTGCTGACGATTACCCCTGACGGGTGTCAAACGAAAATATCCGGGTTATTTCAATATGAATATATGTGGTATTGTGATGTGCATCGTGTGAACCATTGCACAAAGTAACGTTTGGCGGCGGCCCTCGGTCGTGGTCGGGGAGAAGAGAGAGAGAGCTGTGGGGAAGTGTGCACGTGCTGTGTCGGTTGTCGTTGTTTTCTACCTTTGAATAAATCCATCTTCAATTACAAGACACTATTGGCTTCAAAAAATAATCGCGAATCGGAATCCGGGTTAAATATTCAAATCTACATCCAACTCGTCACAACCACGCACACGGATTGCAATCTGCGATGATCGAGACTTTATTGTTGGTATTGATTCGCGTAGCTCGCAGAGATTGCATCATTCCTTTGCTGGGGTCCCGCGTTCGCATGCATATTCATGGGGGAGCGATAGTCTCCCCCAACGATTATCGTTACGGCGCGCGCCGTAATCTGATTTATTGATCGTGGAGCAACTTCGCAATCGTGTTGACTCACTGTATACGTTACGATCCCGCTGTGTGGTTAGGGCTTCGCCGAAAACAGTTTTGTCTTCATCTTATAGACAGCCAATGCCGTGTTTAGTTCGAACCCGCCGAAAATCTGCTAAAAATAATCGACTGGCAGAGCTTGATCAATAGCAAGCCACCTGTGCGGTTGGGTAGATAATTCGGGGCTCCAGTCAGACTTGCACGAAAAGAAAACAGTGAGATTTTCCACAGTGGATTAGGGTCAGAAATACTAAATTCGCGAAAACTTTGGAGTTGAATTAAATTCTGGATTGGAAAGAAATACAACAAAAATATAATTCAGTTCGTATCAAACCAGAGTTTGTTCTGTCGGGCATGAGAATTGAAAATGTCTGTACGCCAAGCTTGACTCGTTTCGCATGATATAGTTATGTTGTTGTATTTTAAAAACAGAAATTAGATCAGAATTGAAATTAGAGCATAGAAACATTTCACAGATTCCATAGAAATTAGATTGCTGGCACTCGCACTAATTAGTCTCTGGGTGACTAGCAATTGGAATAGGACGTTTGTATTTTTGTCCTTCATGTTTTTGCTGCATATACCCCGACTCATGCGAGTCATGTAGCCTAGCAACGCTTGATATGCAATAAACATACAGTATACACGCGATCTGTGGATATGCAATATGCATACCGTACCAACCAGAATTATCTAGTCCAATTCTGGTGCCCGACCGCAGTTGGAAGATGAACGCGTAACGCGTTTGCTCGTTTAAGATCCAAAGCCACGAAATCCGGCAATAAGTCGAATAAATCACCTGGAAACTATAAACGCACGGAAATTCCTGTACAAGCCGTAGTCCTGAATAAAAATTCGATCGAAACCCGGATAAAATCCCAAACTTCGTCCTCTTTTTCAAATACATTCCCAGTTAGGCGGAAACCTCCAAATCCGTTTTCTGGGAATCCGACAAAAATCTCCCGATCCGTTTTCTTCAGGTCCCTGACATCGTAATCTCTGATGCGCGCATAACATGTTTACCAGAATAATATTGGCGGAAGCCTTACCTCGTGCGCGATCTTGTGTCGTTTTCGAGACGGGGTATTGTCGTCGCGAGTTATGAATATTGTATGAGACGCGGGCTGTAATTTGCGACCCCGTAATTTCTTGCGGTTAACCGGAGGTCGTGACTCTTGCGTGGCTTGGGAGGCCGCGCCGTGTATGCATTGCGTACTGTGTTTGTGGGGGATTGTTTACGTGGTTGTCGGTGTGGGGTTTTGCGAATAAATAGCCGATAACATGAAATATCTTGTATAGTCAAGCCCACCAAATAGTCTAGTCTTCCTGCTATAAGTTTTAACAAAGCAAGGTAGATATGGATGTTTGTTTCCGATTCGTATCTTATACAGTAAATGGTTACCAGTAAATTCGGAACTTTGTGAATTTGGCATTGGAAATGTAGTAACAATATATTATTATTATTATGAAAGCAATGCATCAATAATTCAATATTGTATAAAAAGTAAATGTTTCACTTGAAAGAAATAACGGTGTCGGATATTAGAACTTTAAAAGTATCGTCAATTTTCATGACGTCACAGTATGGTACTAGTCCATCTGAGAACTATGATGATCTACAGCAGCTAAACTGCTGGGAATATTAATATATTTCCTATAGCTTACAGGTGTGCCAGGGGATCGTTTCTGGTTCATTTTATGTCTAAGCGCAGCCTTGATTGTGAAGCTGTGAAAATAAATGCCATGGAATTTTAAAAATGCGCCTTAAGCTAGATATCATGTGTTTTAAATATCGGCTGAATCGGGGTTATCGGCGAAGCTCAGAGTTATCGGTATCGATCCAAATCGGGATGTTCATTTATTTAAAGATAACATTTATTCAAAGATGCTAGGATAGAAAAGTATTCCATCTTTTTATGCTGGTGTATAATAAGGTAAATTGGATATGGACATGGATATTTGATCAGTTTTAGATGCGGACCTTTAGAAATGCGAGTTATACTATATGCGTATCTACAACATCACCACACTACGCGTACTCCGTAATCGCTACCGGAGCCTTGTGTAGAATATCGATCGACCATTGTTTTTATTTCGCAAATCGCAGAATTTATCTCATTTAATGCCAGAACGGCCTGAGAATAAGTCCGTTGGTCGTGCAGGCGTTTAAGGAATAGCTCGCTACCATATAGACAACTCCCGCTGTAGGATGTACTGATTCCTGTTGACTAATGAGTATATGGAGATTTATCGAGAACTTGGACTTGGAATTGCGCGCTTAGCTTACGTAGACGCCTTGCCGATTGACAATAATGATAAATGAATTAGAATTTCGATTTTGGATGTATTTGTACAGAGAGGTTATTGTTTTTTGTTTGTGTTATTCGCGGTGTTAGTCGCCTACTATGGTCAATGACTCTGACCACGATGCGTTGGAGTTCCAAGGTCCTGAATACATTTTGGAGTATTGTTTAATTATTACAGATCTCAAGACACTCTTGGTGGCACAAAACTCCAGTATATAATTGCATATATTATTATATTGTGGACTTGCAAGTAAACTTGAATACCCGGGATAAGAAAATATGAAATATACCTATCCGGATTCAGTTTCGCATAGATCTCATATCTGGGCCCGGTTGATATCTGAAGCCCGCATTTTATTTATTGAAATACGAGCTTCGCCGCCACCTAACTCCTGCCTTTTGTACGGCGGCCCAAGCTACGTGGTGACGTCTTTACATTCAATTTACGGTGGCCAAGGTGTGAGACATCGTTCCATGACCCGTAATGCTGTAAAAGTATTTGATTAGCGGGCGCTTTGTCGAGGTCGTATTTACGGCCGGCTCAAACATAGAAGACTTTGATTTAGCGGCCGCTTGTTTCTACCACAAGCGCTCAATGCGTGTATGAGTCGAGTATGCTTGCACAACCGTAGACTGGTACTCCTTTCGAGGTTATCAAGGCGTGAAATATGCGGTGGTGTATTTTGAGTTGCTATATTCGGAGATAATAGCTAAGCCGCGGCGCTATCAATGGCTCCAGCGCATACGGATTAGCCGCCGTGCATCGCTCACTTTTGTGTTCGAATGTGGAACATAAAGGTACCTAGCAGTCCCGGTATTGTGCGTGGCGGATGAGTGGATGTCAAATATTGAAGGTCCTAAGCTGCTATAGTAACATTTGTAGTTTTTCGTATTGTGCACGAGATCGGCAGTTTGAGAGCATTCCGAAATTATTTCTGTTTCTGTAGCCCGGTTGGAAGGAATATTGGGAATTTGAATTCAAACCTGCTCGAATAGAGAAATTATTCTTGCTCTAATGCGAATAAGATTGGATTTGTTTATATCAGGTTTTATGCACTGTAAACGTCTAGTACAATAGTGTTACTTACCAGGGATTTGGGTGTCCATGAGTGCACTGTAAAGGGACGTAGGTAACAGCTGCGGTATTCAAATTCGATTCCAATGTTGATTATGTGGTTATCTTTGTTAAAAGTGAGGATAGTTTTGTGTAGTTAAAAGATCGTGAAAATGTTCCGGCGACTAGACTAAAGGTTAGAACCTCTGTTGTAGCGAACATGGAGATGTTGTGTATTTTTATTTTACGGTTGATAGCATAAAAGATAGGGTTCCCATATTTTGAAATCCGAAAAAGAGTACACTTTTTTACATAACGGGCAAAGTTCATTTTTCGATCGACTCCCGAAAAACTCATTCCCACGTTTAATCGGTTGGAGTTGACCTTTTTTAGTCATCCTATAAGCGATTAGAGTTTTCTATGTCGATTTCCTTTAGTTCCGCCGAAATACAGTTTCACGTCTATTATGACATTTTTCGTTGTCTTTGAGCAGTCGCCGAACTCTCAAAGCTATAAAAAGAGGACGGATTGCGAAAAAAGATGACATTTGGGTGTCCCCGGATGACATTTTACATTTATTGAAAAAAGAGGGCAAATCCTCTCAAAAGAGGACGTATTGCATCTAGGATTGCATTTAAAACAAGGGCTTTTAAAAAAATTGTGTTTTTTGAGTTGTAAATTATTCCATATTTGTGTAAATAGTTTCCAAAAAACATGTTGTATGAGCCTACGGACAATTGCCACCCAATTTAGCCGACGTATATCGACATGGGATGGTTGGAACCCTCAAAATAGTCGGTTCAACAGTTAGTACAGATATATCGTCAAAGGATCTATGTTTACCGTATATTTTCAATTGTCAATGTCAGTCCAACGCGACGTCATAATTGAATATTCGTGACGTCATGACTTGAAAAAAGGGCCCTGTTTTAAACATGTTTGCTTTAAAATTGATTTTGTTTTAAATGCAACCCTAATTGTATCCTTAATATAAGATGATCATAGCAGCCAGCGTTGCTGCTCACAAGTTAAAGTTGCGCCGTTAATTTCCACTCTACTACAAGTTTGGTACACTTAGCGAGCGATTTCCGAGACGTGTCAAACAGCTTGCTTGACGTATAGAAATTTAACATGAACAGTTCGAAAAACACATTTGTTTGAGAGCTCGCTGTCGCATACTCTAGACCAGGGGTGGGCAATTGTTTTCCTCCGCGGGCCAAATGAGAAGTAGAAAATACAATTGCGGGCCGAGTGAAAAATTTTAGTTATATTCTCCAGCGTATTTCAATTTCATTTCTAAATTACATTGTTAGTATATGCTGCTTAGTGAATGTGTTTAGGTCAGGTAACGAGAAGGGGAAGGCTTATTAAAAAAAGATATATTTGCCGTCATGATTCGAAATAATGTTAAACATGATACATTTTAACTCTCTTTAAACCCCTATCCACGTTCTTTTATTAAGATTCTAAAACAGAGGTTCTCAAACTTTTTTTAGGCACGCCTCCCTTTATGACAGTGAAAATTTCGTGCCCCTTATCATGATATCACAAAATTTTAAAAAGTGCAATCAGAGTCCTAGCAATCCCAACGGATAGTTTGATGACATCGAAGTTAATGGCTGTTGATGAGTTAATTCTGAAATATCAAAGTCGGACAATTACACAGAGCAATATAACTGTAAGCTGGGGGTAAATCGCGCGGAGCGCGAAAAAATAATCATTGAACTTCGGCTTCGCGCCCACTACTGATGATTTCACGCTTTCCAGTTCGAGAACCCCTGCACTGAATTGTATAATGTATATGTAATAGAGTACGAAGCTTATTTTCTTGGTCGCTGCCTTCCTAGTGGTGTGCACTGTGCTTTCGTAGCCTTGATGGTGAGCGAAGCTTGCAGTTTTTCTGAACTCTGCCCTCCATTGACCGAGTGTTTCGTGTTTTTTGTCATAAGACCGACATTAATTAAAATCCTTAATCTCGGCGACATGCTCTGCAAACACTAGAAGGAAGGTCATACCCCTGACTCCAACAAACAACTACTTATTGCTTTGAAGTCTAAACCTTCTTTGAATTTCAGTTTGCGGGTTTCTTTTTTGGCATGCTCGTTATTCCATTATGGGCGATAGATATAATGAGTAGGGATGGTGCGAACCTCTGAAAGGTTCAGGTTCGTGTGAACGCGAACCTTTTTGAGAGGTTCTGTGTGAACGCGAACGTGAACCTCATGACGTCACGTGACGTCATATTGCTAATTCCAACCCTATCTTTCAATGAAGTAATAGCCTATATTAATGTACAGTTAAACACGATGCCTAACGACGACTCGGGCCACATAATGACACAATGCTAAAGTACATATTGGCGTTTTAAACGTCGCTAAATGTATAAACTGAGGCAATCAAATGATATATATACTCGGGGGAGATAGTGTAGTGGTTTGGCGCCCATCAATCTGACGGACCGGGTTCGATTCCCGTCGGAGGTTTATCTGGGCTCCTCTTCCCGCGCCGTTGCCGTTCTTGCGGCGACAAAAAAGCCCAGTAAAAGGGCCGCGGCTTCAAAAAAGATCAACACCGAAAAGAACTGTGACATCGGACACTCTAGGCCGAGGTGGATGTTACAGTAAATAATCGCAACCGATGCGTGTCGTTCGACATCCTCCTACCTGTTCATGACATCGCATTGTGTCTTATCGTATTGTACATTGTGTGTGACTTGTTCTGATGAAAAATATAACCCAACGATGTTATGTTATAATGATCCTATAAAATCAATATCTTCCGTCGCTTTGCCAGGGAATATAAGCATACGACTGAACGGTCTAGGCCAGACCGTCCAATGTACTCGGCGTCTGTTACATTGATATTGAGCAGAGTGTAAAACAGGTTTTTATACTTGCCCCCCGATGTTGCCCCATTAACAGGTTATACAGTAGCCAACACCTCAATCGCACGGATTTGGTTTTAATGATACATTAAACATATGAAGTCAAGATTGACCCCATACGCCTGCTTGATATTTTTACATCAGAAAACGATATCAATTTCATTGATTGGATGAATAACCATCATTCGCTGTCTACATGTAGTGTATTTCGTTCGTGATGCTGAAAGCCAGATATTTCGAGCAAACTTTTGTAAAAAAGCAATTAAAATTTTTGAGATTGCCAAGGTGCATGCTCGTTTATTGATGCTTTTTTATGCTTCCAGCGCCGTGCATAGAGTGTCACGCAGTTGAAATGCAATAACTTTGAAGTGAAAACTGTATTATATGAAAAGGTTCACAGTGCAGAACCTACCAAGGCTCTGTTGTGAACGCGAACCTCTAAATTTCCGAGATTCACACACAGAACGCAAACGTGAACCTCACGTTCACACCATCCCTAATAATGAGTCATATAGTAATCGCGAGCACTGATTAACTTGTTTTACGAATTAGGGATTTAGAAACATATCACGTAACAATTTGAAACACATGCCGTATAATGCGTAATGTGACCATGGCAAAAAAGAAGGCTTGGATCAAACTACAGGGAAAGAGTGATTTCTTGTAACTCCAATTGCTACTCGTATTTTGCCATATTGCCTTTATTTGGAATTTGGATTACGCATGCGAGGTACGTAGGCAGCGTAATCGTGGCATATTAATGAACGGGCTTCAAAGTGAACGAATTTCCTGTTAAGTTGATACAGCCTACGGTTTTAGTCATTCAAAAAGCATGTTTTATGTCTTGAATTCCAAGCAACCTTTCGCGGGCCGCACAGAATGGCTTCGCGGGCCGCACTTTGCCCAGGTATGCTTTAGACCGTTAATGGTAGTGGGTGTTGGCTACTTTCGTTATCGCAAGATGCATTTTAGCGACTAACGCAATATGACTAACGGCGCTAGCAAGCCAATTGGTGTAATCGGGGCCTACGATAACTTAAGTTATCGTAGGCCCCGGTGTAATTCCTTAGATGTATTTAGCAGTCACTGTGACGGCTGTTTCACGCGGTTCTTATGACGATTTCGCTCGTAAAAGTTACGTAAACCCATCGCTAAATGTACTTTCTCTATTTAAAAATCAAATGTGTAGAGAGTAAACAGTTCTACCTGTAAATCTGTTCACGTAGGTGCGGAAGTTGTCTTGAAACATTATCCAACGATCAAGTGTTGTAAGTTAGGAAATCCTGCTTGAAGATTCTGAAAAAGTAGAACTCCGTTAGACCGTTACTGACCATGACCGCTTGACCAGTTGACCACCTCTGCATATTACGCACGGCCTTGGCCCGTCTTCATGACTTTCCGCATCTTGAGGTAAACGGCACTGCGACCCAACTATGTAAGCAGAGCGAATCTTATTTTATTGGTTACTTCCAAGCACGCTGTATCCTACTATAGGGAAAGCGCGTACGAAATCATATACCACCGAATTGCTAAATCATCATTTCCATACTCGTTATAACAGCGACGAAGGTAACCCAAGGTCGTTTCGGGCTGCCGATCGCTATATAATTTGGTAACGTCTCTTATGCTGCGCTAGCAACCTAGCCTGCTTTTTGTAATCTCCAAATAATACGGCGCTGCACGCTAATGCCCGTCTATAAATAGTGACCGTGCATAATGGGAACTAGCGTTTCTATTATGCAGTAACGATACGTAGATAGATACCGACCATACCGTTTTCGTGATTTAGATAATCTTCTGTATCACGGGGGTCTCAATATTTAATTTCAAGACCGATCTTGCGGACCGGTGGACCATCATGTAATTACGGCATGTGGAGGCGACCCAAAAGGAAATATTGGAATCTTCAGTAGAATGAGAAATTTGTTGCTACGGTTTCTCTGATAAAACACGTTGTATGCGTGATTCTACTGAAGTTTTTTGTAAGGCATAGTCCAAATAACACCATCGACTCGATTTCGACCACTTTGGTTTCTTTTCAAACTCGACTTCGCCGTTTGCTAGAATATATTATACTGTCAATGTCGTTAAATTCTATTGTTTTTTCATCAAATTTCCACGAAATAGACTTCTGAATTTTCGCATATTTCTGGTCTTAAACGAGTTGTAGTCTACTTTCGAACTAATGGTCCGTAACCGGTGTTCTCGGGGAATGCCGCTAAATTGTACTATAGATTTTCATGAATTTCGGTCCGCTGACCGGATGTTGAAAACCACTGATTGATCTAGCCCATCTTCACTCTCGCGTCGATTAGCATTTTGTGACCTGTTCAGTTGTGTCGCCAAGCACACAACATAAATCAAGTACAGACCATATCATGTCATAATTTACTCTCATAAGTGTCGATAATGGCGAATGTCTGTACAGAGTTTACACCGAGCTAGGCATTTTCAGGAAAACCAGCACATAGATTAGAATTGAAATCATCGAAGCAGTCCACAAAATAGATCAGAATTAGATTACCGGCATTTCACTATAACTCGAGCAATAAACAACTTGAATTTTCTAGTCCAAGTGACGTTACGTCATCGAATCCGTCGCCTATTCAAGCGTAACAATAGCCTCGAGATTGCTTGCACTTTCCGTATTCAACTCGCGTCACATTACGATATCCGGTTAATTAATCATAAAATACGGGCAAACTAGAACCCTTTTATTACGCTACGATTGTTTACGACCGGTATGTCGCAGGTAATAGGTTACTGACGGAGTGGCAGGCACCACTTCAAATTGAATTACTGCGACCTGTGCGACGTATCGTGTTCTGCTATCCGACCGGTAGTCGCCCATATACCGGGAAAACTCGGCGCACACAGCACGGTTATTGTAATTTTTCCGCTTGTAATGTCGCAGTGGGTTGTGCGCTTTTAGAAGAGGTGGTCTGTAGACTTGGACCACTATATAATTCTGGTTGTCTTATTGGACTATCATATCCACAGATCGTGTGTATGAAGGTCGTGCGGTGCTAGGATATATGAGTCGGAGCATATGCCGCAAAACATCACCGGCAAAAACACAAACGTCCCATTCCTATTTGTCCAAGTAGACTAATTAGTGCGAATGCCGGTAATCTATTGTTAATCTAACTAGAAATGTTTATATACTCTAATTTTAATTCTAATCGAATTTCCGGTTTTCCTGAGAATAGTATACTTGCCAACTCTATCGTGCGAAACGAGCCAGTCTTGGTGTACAGACATTTGCCATTATGATGCTTGCGGCAATGAACTTTGATTTCATATGAACTGAACTTGGTGTTAGTTGCATTTCTTTCTGAATCGGCATATATTTCAATTTCTAAGTTTCTACGAATTCAGTATTTCTAATTCAAATCAAATTTGAAAAAAAACCTCTGTAGCTATATATCTAATTAAAATTCTTATTTAATTTGAAAAAGTTGAACGCTTGTAGAACTCTGTTAGTCAGTAACGATCAACTTTTTCGGAATGCTGGAGTAGGTGTTGAACTGGGGTTGCCATTTAAAACCAACATGTTTTTAGTGTTTTTGTAAGCCACGGCCTCACGAATATTCAATCGTGACGTCGCAGTGGATTGACAATGACAATTGAAGATATAGGGTAAATATAGCTCCTTTGACGATTTACTATAGCTGTTGAACCGACTATCTTGAGGATTCCAACCATCCCATATCGTATACGTCGGATATATGGGTGTCTTTATTTTGTGCTAGGAAACTTATGAAACTTATGAAAACTTATGAAACTTATGAGACTTATGAAACTTATGAAAACTTATGAAACTTATGGGAACTTATGAAACTTATGAAAACTTATGAAACTTATGAAAACTTATGAGACTTATGAAACTTATGAAAACTTATGAGACTTATGAAACTTATGAAAACTTATGAAACTTATGAAAAGTTATGGAAATTTATGAGACTTATGAAAACTTATGTAACTTATGAAAACTTATGAAAACTTATGAAACTTATGGAAACTTATGAAGATAAAGAGCTCTTGGATGAAGAGCCGTTCAACATACAATTTAAGAATATCTTCCTATTGAAATGAACCCGATTATTTTCGGCTGAAACACGTCAGGGGTAATCGTCAGTAGCTAGTAGAGAATTAAAAAGAACACTGTAAAGCAACAATCGCAAGGACATAATGAATACAAGCCAATAAATAGTCAATCAATTTTAGTTGAAACCGTCCAGATATGTCGTAGGGGAGAGTGGGTAGGTATGGGCCACTGTTGAGGTGTGGGCCACTGCCATATCTGGTGACTGTGACATCACAGATGCTTGTCAAGCTGTGTGATTGTTAGAAAAAGGCTCCAGACTCACCCATGTTACTCACAGCCGTGAGGCCAGCAGAGTTTTTGACTCAGCTAGAGATATATAATTTTTTAGGTCTAAAGTAAATTTATTTGAAAATAGGGAATTTGGGTTTGAGTCCACATATGTGCAATGTGCATGTTTGGATTAGACTTATTTATGGTGTGAAAGCTATAGAAATATGCTATCTATAGAGTATAGTTTTAATGCTTTGTCAATCTCTCGGATCTTGAAATTATTGTAAGAATCCCCAAGATGAAGTGTTTGAGGTATGGGTCTTTTAGCAGGCTGGGGTATGGGACAGCATAACATATACCTGAAATCAATATTTGATTGATCCTATTAAATATATTTATCTCTAGAATACAGAAGATGTTGGTTTTATCCTTCCCATATACAATCACCTGAAAGTAAATCATGAAACCAATAAAAAGGCCAGTTTTCAGAATCAGATCTGAGCTTGGCAATATGAAACGTTGAAGCATGGGAGGTATCAAAAAGATAAGCATGCTGTCAGTACAAAATTGGTAGAGCTACATTAAACAGGTATATGGAAAAACAGGGGATGGGTCTCAAATGAAAAAGATTTCAAAATCATTTTCCAATACTGTCTTTCATGAAGGGAGAAAAGTTTGTTAGCACAGTATGTCATCATATGCTCAAATATGTATAATGGTTTGTCACTTCCACTTAAATAACAGATAGAGCTGTGACATTTGGATTTGATGGCGTAGTTGAGGCGAAAGAAGCTTGATTTGATAGTGATTTTCATGTTACATATTTTTAGTTATCTTGTTTCGTACGCGTTATGGCTCACGACCAATACGGGAATTGAAATATATGAATTGTCCACTTCCAGCCCAGCTTTATATCAGTATATACAAACTGTTGGTAACTGTGACACGAGTTGAGGTTTGTAGGATATGAATGGCATTTATTCATTCAATACAGACAGCGGCCCATACCTCACCACCCCCCCGGCCCATACCTCGTAGCCTATTTTTTATTTACAAAAATGATGTATTGTTACGAAATTTGATGTCACTTCCAAATACATGAGTATTTTAGCTTAATTCTACCAGTAATAGTTAGCCATATAACTAATGATCGTCTATACTGAAATCCAGGAATATTAGACCAAGTTTGGCCAAGTTATAGCTTTGTAAGATTTGGTGGCCCATACCTACCCACTCTCCCTCCCCTACTTATTGTCATCGCATATGTGCTGTGTCGATGTTTGATATGAACGCATGGCATCCCGCACACCAATGCTACTTAGCCTATTTCATAGCGTAATGGTGAGAATTCAGTATGCATACACCCGCTTCATCTTATACCATAAACCTGACTGGAAAGAAAATTTATTACCGTGAATTATACTAGACTCATTCGCCTTTACTTCGCTTAAATTTATTTCGAATGCCAAGTGAAAACCGTGGGCGTTGTCAGTGTTAAGTAGGATAACTTCACGACCAGTTGTGGAAATTAAGATAAGTTCATAACATAACATAACAAGTCAGAGCTATTTGTCATGAGCACGAGAATGGCAAATGTCCGTACAGCGACCTCGGTTCGTTTCGGACTATACAGTTCAGTAGTATTTTCTGGAAAACCAGAAGTAGATTAGATTCAAAATTGTAAAGCATTGAAAAATATCAGAAATAAATTAGAGATTACCAGCATTTCGCTCCAAGTAGACAATTATGTCGGAATCAGGGTATCTGGTATTCTCCTAAATTAACATTGCCATTAACATAAACATTGTTCGTAATTGTGGAAGAATTAAAGCTTCGTCCGGAGAGTTAGGATTTTTATTTAATCTGTTGTGAAGAACAGAGAGTACATCAAAACAATGAGACGTCTACCAGCGCATCTGAGATATTGTGCACATTGCACAATCTTGAACTTTCCCCGTGCGGCAATCAAATTGGGTCACGCGTTAGCATATGAAGATTGCGACACAGTCGCGTTTGTTGATTGACGCTGAATTGGTATCTTGGAAATAATAGTCGACGAAATGAAGTGTCGTCGATGTTCAAGTTTATAAATTCATATTGCAATCAGAACAGTCCCCATTCTCTTGTTAGGCGTGCTGGCACTTAGTTACCGCATGGTTATACGTATAGTACAAGAAGGCAAAGCCTACTCGCGGTCACCGAATAGGTAAAATAGCTTCGTCAGAGATCAACTCCGTGTGTCTATCGGTGCTGTCAAATCTTCCGCTAGTTTACAGTGTGGTGTTAGCTAAAAAAGGTCGGTAACCACTGTGCTAGGGTTCTGCTGAGTATTTTCCAATTACAGAGGGTGCCGCGAGGCTGAAAATTTTGACAACCACTGGTCCATGTAAATCTGGATTGCCATTATTGCAATCACGATTTAAAAATCCCTATTTGGAATCGAATACCGAGACAATGGTCTCACAATAAAATTCTAATCTGAATTAATTTACCTCATGTTTTATAAGTTTCATAAGTTTCCATAATATTCATAAGTTACATAAGTTTCCGTAAGTTTCATAAGTTTCCATAAGTTTCATAAGTTCCCATAAGTTTCATAAGTTTTGATAAGTTTCATAAGTTTTCATAAGTTTCCATAAGTTTCATAAGTTTTGATAAGTTTCATAAGTTTCATAAGTTTCATAAGTTTTCATAAGTTTCCATAAGTTTCATAAGTTTTCATAAGTTTCACAAGTTTCATAAGTTTCATAAGTTTTCATAACTTTCATAAGTTTCATAAGTTTTCATAAGTTTCATAAGTTTCATAACTTTTCATAAGTTTCATCAGTTTCCATAAGTTTCATAAGTTTCCTAGCACAAAATAAAGGCACCCGGATATATCGGGTGGTAATCGTCCGTAAGCTCATACATGTTTTTTTGGAAAGTATTTACACAATTGTGGCATAATTATGCATATACAACTTTAAAAAATACAATTTCTTTAAAGACTTTTGTTTTAAACAACCATTTGTTTTAAATGCAACCCTAATTGTATGTGCTGAGTGGGCATGTTGGTAATTATCGAGCGATATAAATGTATATACCAGTGGTTCCTTACAGGGGTTCTTACGAACCCCAGGGATGCGCTGAGCCGGTCTCAGTTCGCCGGAGGTAAAGCCACATACCCGACTCACACAGAAGAACTCGCGTTGATATGCAGTAAACATTCCTTTTAGGACACAGACATCTGTCGGGCTATAGTCTTAACCGCTAGAGACTATTGACAGAGCGGAATGTTCCTTACTTTTGTTCTGCTGCACTTTACTTGGTTTTATAGAGGCCCGAGGCAGTAACCACAACATTTAGTTTCAGAGCACCACCTACGTAGCATGTTACGCTACTTTTACCAATAACGGCAATAACTCTCTCTTAAATTTTGTCTGTGATACAGGCTGCAGTTAGTGACGAAGCAAGCAATGGCGCGACACGGCTCTGCAGCGTGCTGCGACCGGGAAGTTTAGGCTTATTGCCTATTCGTATAGCCGCAGTAGCGGATACCAGCCATATGACTGGTTGACTATATGCATGCTTGCATAGGCATGCGATGCTATCATAGGATGCGTAGACCATTATATTTGGAAACGTCCGGCTATTTTTAGATTTCAACTTTAGAATGTATTGTGTTTAGTTTAAAATAAGTTCCTGCTTCCTGTATGCATAACAGCGCGTGGTTCGATTTGAGTACGGCGTTGCGCTGGTTGGCTGACGTTCGTGCTGTGACTGTAGCGAAATGCGTGCCTTGGGCAAGGAAACGAGAGCCATGCAAAGCTTGCTGCTGTGTCAGTTTAGCCTGAGTGAACTTTAGATCGGCTTTTAAATATAGCACGCAGATACTGTGTAACTTTTGATAAATAGCGGTAAACGCTGACTGATATCTATGTGTATATATGGCTACATCAGGTGTCAGAGTCTGTGGAAGTCTTCGTAAGTTATAGCAAACACTCACTGATATCTGAGTATATATATTACACCAGGTATACTAAATCAGATTATGTGTAAGTGTTGGTAATTTACGCAAACTACGACTTCTGCACCAACTTATATTTGTTTGAATAAACGTACCGTATATAAGTTTTAATGTGGATTAATCCATGTTGTAGTGTTAGTATAGCCACGCAGTCACAGTATTAAATTAGTACATTGAGCTAGCGACCTGTCCGCCCCGATTATTTCATGAAATGTCTTGCCCCGAAATTTCATGCCAATGACGCCTTATTTTGTGATACTGATGTTGATATACAATGTTCCTTTCAATATTCGGGTTCATTTCAATATGAATATATTCTTCACTTGTTTATTAAAATTTTGCACATCGCAGAAGCTCTTTGTCCAAGTTTGATTGGAATCAGAATTGCTGAATTTATAAAAACTTAAAAACCGAACTATATTCCGAAATGGAACGGAATGGAATGCAACAAAATTCAAATTTTAATTCAATAATATATCCATACTGAAATTAGTGAAATAAACAGGACATTTTCGGGTGTAATTGTCAGCAATTAGTAGAGAACTGAAAATACCATTATATATCAAAAATCGAGATCAGGTCTTATCAAATCAGAGTTATTTATTTATTTATTTCAGCTTGAGAATGACAAATGTCTGTACACAAAGCTTGGCTCGTTTCACGCTATGCAGCTCTCTTGCGGAATTTTCAGGAAAGTCATAGATTAGATTAGAATTAAAATCAGAGCATAGAAACATTCACAAATTAGATGGAAATGAATTACCGGCATTATGCTGTAATTAGTACAATCCTACAGTCCGTACGCGACTTCTGACCTCCTTAGGCGGCTGAGCTTGGAATTCCTACATGGACATTGGCGTTACTTGGAGATGTTGAAGTATTTTAGTTCGGAAATTTTCTTTGTCAGACATTCAAATACCTGAAGGTGTTTGCTTGTGAACAGCGCGAAGTGATGTCGGCTTAAAAATCGTGGCATACTGCCGAATGTTCTCCGCTATTGCTGTGACCCTGTTGTTGTTCTGGCCAGTGTTTCAAACTATAGCTATTTATTACATCCGTTGGAATGTGCGCTGTCTATGTCAGACAGGCCCATTCAAAGTTGCTATATTACACCTACCGATCGTTGTGTCGAATCCAAATCGATAGCGGAAACCGTAATGCACTTACCGGCCTACTTAACCGGCCAGTATTGGACTAAAGTTTGCATAAAAGGATGGCACAATCGCTGTGAACTGTGTACGTCACATCACGCTAACATCATCGAAATATATTGCTATGCTATTGTCTATGGCCAATGGACCGCACTTTCTTATGCTCGCGCACTGTGGATGTTCGGATGAATCTAGTAAAAGAGTCACATTTACAAAAGAAGTTTTTAAAATCACCGGCGTTTAGTTAAGAAAGTAATGGCAAGTTTTATGTTTGGCTCTAGCACACAAAATGAATAAACGGGGAGCCCGTTCCCGAATATACAATTACATATGGATCACTCAGTTCGATGTGTCCGTAGCTGGGGCTTGGCTCAATGATTTGCGTACTCGAAACTGAATCGAGTATTATTTGTAATGATTCTAGTCCGGTAGCGACAGACGAATTTTTCGTGTACCACTATTATGCGTCCCTTTGCACCAAGAGTTTTATCATGGATGAGATTTCTACTTTCTATATTTTTTCATCACCGGGAAGTCTCGATCCCAGGATTGGTCGCATCATTCAAAGTATGTAGTCGTGATTAGGGCTGGGCAAAATCGACTACCAGAGTGATTCGATTCTGAATCGAGTATTATCCTTCGAATCGAGTCGAGTATTCGAGTATCACTCATTAGGACGTCATAACATTGTATAATATGTGTAAGTTCGCATATGTACCTTTTATGCCACCACAAAGAATAAAATGCTTGTTATTCATCACATTAAAAATACTTTTGTATTTTTTGACCATACCGATTTCATCGCACTTTGTGACAATGATGGGTGATGATCATGACTTCGGAAATGTGGTATTTCCAGTAACGATTGTAGCTTTGTACTAATACTTTATACCCTGTTTCGTGTGCTGCGATACGGCCAATCTTCGTTTCGAGGCTGCCGCGGTGAAAATTGTATCGAAACTATAATTCTCGTTGATAAATTAACTTTCAGTAGCGAGGAGCGTACAATTTCAGTGCTCGAAAATATCGTCTTCTACTACTCGACTCGAATCATTAAAATTAAAACTCGATTCTGATTCGAGTACTCGAATTATTGTGCCCAGCCCTAGTCGTGATCAACCCACAGCATTACCACAAAGTACACGAAAATAGACGCTGTTGAAAAAATACCGAATGATCTTCAATGCAGTGGAGAATAGGGCTGGGCACAATGATCCGAGTACTCAAATCAGAATCGAGTATTAATTTTAATGATTCGAGTCGAGTAGTAAAAGGCGATTTTTTCGAGTACGGTACTGAAATTATACGCTCCTCGCCACTGGCTATTAATTTATCAACGAGAATTATAGTTTCGACAGTAATTTCCACTGTTAAAGCCTTGAAACCTTGATCGGCGGTATCGTAGCATACGAAACATATAGTGCAAAGCTACGAACGTTACTGGAACTAGCACATTTCCGAAGTCATGATCGTCCCACAACATCGTCACCAAGTGGAGTAAAATCTGTGTGCTCGAAAAGATACCAAAGTATCTTTAATGTGATGGATAACAGGCATTATAATCTTTGTGGTGGCATAAAAGGTACATATTTGAACTTTCACATGTCACGTTCTGTTTGACGTCATAATGAGTGATACTTGATTACTCGACTCGAAGCATATTACGTGATTCAGGGTCGAATTGCTCAGGCACTCGATTTTGCCCGGCCCTAGTGGAGAACTGACACTTGCGGTCATGCACAGGATGCATATGTGAGCGCTACGAATTATCTATACTTTTATGGTGCCCCAATGCGTAATTATCGAATACCGAAGTCGAATCGAATCGAATTACTCACGTACTGTATTTTGCTCAGCCTTATTGGAAATTCTGTTTTGCACATACATGTATATACAATATACATGCATGTATGTATGTATCATTAGTGTTGCGTCTCTGGTTATGTATTATAGCCAATTTGTATTGCAGTAATTACATTTTTGCTTAACGCTCTCGTTTTGTGATTTCTCTCGTTGTTGTTGATATACCATTCTTACGTCACACTACCTATTTCATCTTTATATTTCGAATTGCAATCTCCGCATTATACTGACGGCCACTACCGACGAGGGCCAGTTGAAAAGCTTATAGTGAATAAATTGCGAATATGAATGTGTTGTTAGTTGCAATATTCAAATTCTGTACCACAAGGAACCTATTTACATACATGCAAGTAATTTGTATACTCAAGTTTTGGAAATTCCGCATTCTGTGATGACTGTCCCTCTGAAGAGTGGCTTTCCGCTCGGAAAGCTTCAGGTTTTAATATATTTAATAATCACGTGATTAAAATGTGTAATAAAGGTCCTTACTCATGACTCCAACAAGCCTCTGCATCCTCACTTTCAAGTACTTGCCCCAACCAAGCTAACGATAATGCCGTTACGTACCAGCAACTGTCGCTATTCATGATGTTTGATTCGAGTGCTTCTTAATATTTGCTGGAAAGCGGACATCTCTATGTAACGCCCGCCGCTGTTGTCTCTCGGGTCAGAAACAGCTCGGCGCTTGTTTCCTGGTCTGTGATTGAGCGTTTGCAAATTGACTCAATCGATCGCCGAGTAAATATTTTACATCATCGTTATCTGTGATAGGTAACCGGGACAAGGTAAAGAGTGACTGATTTATCTTTTGGTGGTGTTCCGTATATGGAGTGGATGAAAGGGTTTTGCGCGTTTAGAATCGGAAAATTTGAGATTGTGTTCCGTTAACGTCCGGCTCGTGTTCGTGTTTGATTCGAAAATCGCTGAAATTGTAATCTGATTTGTAGCTTCACAGCTCGAATTTCAAAATACGGATTTGGACTGATCAATTTATTTCCGTGTTTCAATAATGTCATCATTTCAAAACGTCACATGATTGCGATAGAGTGAAAAGATAGCAAGGAGTCTTTGAGTAGTCTCTTAATCGGATACCCCCATTTGGCCTCAATATACAGTGTTCGATGCATTAAAAATATTGCAAGGTAACATGAACAGGACAAGCGATGAAGATGAAGTGGGCTGTGACGGTGGGCGAAATATATATGCATGATGAGATCCGCTATTCTTTAACGCAAACTAGTATTCGTTAAGTAGAACTTGGTTGTATTTTGTCATCTGGTCCACGACTGTTATATTCCGGACTAACTACTGTTCCACAGTTGAATCGGCCGGATTTCGTACGGCTTTTGAAGGAATTTTATTCGCAGGAGAGTCTTTAGTATTGGTTGCGGGCTTGGAATTCACGTAGAGAGCTGGAATAGGGTATGGACCTGAGAATAGGAAAGCCTCTTCTTCTGTATTGATTATGCGGGCTTTGTTATTAGAGAATGCACCTTTGAGATTTGAACGAAGATTTTTGATCTGTAATAACTCCGACAGGCGTACTTTGTCGATTTGGCGCGTAACTGCTCGAAACCTTACTTGCACCACTTCACCAAATAAATGTTAATAGAATACTTCCGCCTCACAGTTTTCAGTTTTCTAGGCAGAACTTGATTCATAATACCTCCTTTTTTACTTATATGGAAATGGATAATCTACATGTACTTCTGCAGAAATCTACGACTTTATTTCTACTTCCACTTGTGTACCAACGATAACTAGTCTGGTCACTTCTGCTAACTAGTAATGCATAAACAAGAAGTCGCCGAGACTGACTCCACAGTACATGGTAAATATCTCTTGAGCTTGTGTTTAAACTCGAGATGTGAGCTTATTTTTTTAACTCGAGATCTTAGTTCGTGTTTAAAATCGAGATGTGAGCTTCTGTTTTAACTCGAGATGTGAGCTTCTGTTCGGAATCGAGATCGCGTCTAAACAAATTTTCTCGGATTTTGGACGCTCCAGGATCACCTCACTTCCATTCGCAGGGTAAGCGAGTGTTCCGATCCCGGCCATGCTCCGCCGCATAAATGATTAACGACCCACGTCGCGTAACTGGGCACCGCCGTAGCGGGGTGTTTGCTTTCACGCGCGGCAGTGCTTGGTAGAAAATCCGCGTTGCTTGCCACGGCCTTCCATTGAAACGCGGTGATCCAGGCAGGAAGCTATTCCGATGATACAAACCAGTTACGCTGCGTAAAGTGCGGTAGGCGGAGAGTCATTGACCAGTGTGCGGTAGCGTGGCTCAGACTGCGGAAATCAACCTTTCGAGGTTTGCGGTATTTCGTAGGATTACGCGGTAGAAATGCTCTTTTCTGAACCTTCTGCCAGTCTAAATGCGGTTTCTGTAAAGAATGTTGTTTATCAAGAGCTTCTTGGAGGTACATAACTTCAATATATTATACAGTTGAATAATATATTCATTTTGAAAAAAAAACGGATATTTTCGGCTGTGACTCGTCAAAGAGGTAATCGTTAGCAACTAGTAGAGAATTGAAAAGAGCATTGTATATCAGCAATCGTAGTTTATCAGTTACAATTGTGTGTAGCCAACAGAGGTTTTAGTTCTAATTCTAATTCTACTCCAATTTGAAAAAAAGGCTTTGTAGCCGTAATTCTAATTCTAATTTAGAAAAGGTGAAATTTTTCTAGTTGTCCGAGTCTGAAGAATATTGCAGATCGTTGTCCGGTAATCTCTAGCGCAGATAAGTACTCATTCAGTGGAGGCTTCTTGTATTTTGTATCCTTAGCTTCTGATGACGAAAGTGGCATTTATCATACAACTGATGGTTATATTCGAAAAATGTAGTCACTTATAACCCGTGATGCAGATATTGCACCGGCTATTTTCGGGTAGGAAATTTATTTTCGTGCCCGTAATTGAGGAGGTATGGCGGATTGAGACGCTGTTATAACAGGCAGTTGCCGACTATTAGTGGGGAATTGTGCAGTATGGCATTTTGCCAAACCAAATTTGGCTTTTGCATTGGAGATGGAACCATCGCAGCCCCGCAGCGTACTTTGATCAAGTGAGCGCGTCACCAGACGTCACAATACTATTAATAGATTACGACTTTGACATATTTCAATCGATCTATTTACGTCGCCGTAATGCACAACGAGACCGCAAAACGACGTAATCTCCCACTCGCGGGATTGCGGTATTGAGCGTCTTTGCTGTTGGGTTGAATTTACCACGTTTTGGCATTATGATTTCTGTAATACGCGGTACGTAGCCATGTACGCTATGTTTTATGGGAATGTGTGTAATGTATATGCGGTATATGTGGATTGTGGTATTTCAATAGAACAGTTGCGGGTTCAGGCCAAGCTTGTACGTACAAACTACCGGATGGTCAAAATCCACACCTAGAACTAGAATTATAACTTACGCCCTTTAAATTGAACACAACTTAGAAGATTCAATTTCGAAGCAATTCAATTCATTGCTAAATATTTTAACATTTCAATACACCACAAGACTGCGATACAATGAAAGATAGGAGGTGTCGAAACGACTTGGAGTAGTCTTCAAAATCAGACAACCTTCTGGCCTAGATGATGTAAAGAAGGAGGCGTGTACGCACAATGAAAAGTAAGAATATAATATAAAAGAAATCGTGACAAAAAAGGAGGCATGTGTCGGAAGGCGAGATCTAGATGTCAGGTCGTGGTCCGGTAAACTAGTGGGCAACTCAGTAATTTTTATTTCATCAAAAGTACGGGTTTTCGGGTTTTAAATAGGTAGGGGGGTCGACCCCAAAAAGTCACCCATTACTACTTACAGTATAGTAGTGATGACTCTTGGCTAGCAATGGCTTCAAGAATATCACACAACGGAACGCGAACAGCGGAACTAGAAATAGAAATGGAACTACTCAAAAAACAATAGTTAGTTCATCGTCAACTAACTAGATTTGTAGTTTATACCAGTCTGGTTCAAGCGCTGTTTAACCTGAACACTAGGTTCAGCGCTATTGATCCTGAACACTGAACAACAACAGTAACCGCATACGAATTTGTAGGGTTTGACGGATGGTTATGTTGGTGCCATATGCGAACAGCAATTGTTACTGATGTTAGTTTCGGTGTTGATTGTCCATTACATTGGGTTCTTGTAATGCCCATTTCAGAAATCGTTTAGTAGAATCGACGTGTTTGCGCCTACACAAAGGAATCCGAATTTCCGACGGGAAAACAAAATTAAACATTCGAAAGAGTAGAAGTGTGGGATCGCCCGGCGCAGTACGATGGAATCGCTTGGCGTGAAATTGACAGCGCGGCGCCGGAAAAAAAATCGAATACCGTGCACACCAGTGATGAGCTGATAGTGCTTTTCGAGACTCCGAATCCCTCCGACAACTTTAGTGTCTGAGGAAAACTCCCTCCGACTCCGAAGAGCTCAATCCCAGACTCCAAGATACTCCGATGAATCTCGTCAAGTATCCGAAACATGATTAACTACAGACAATGCTCAACGAAAATGCCTTGCTAGATCACTAGGCTAAGATAGCTCGTGGCCAATCATACCATTTTAACCATATCATTAGAGTGGCAAGCATGGTACGCTTGGTGATGTGTTTTACTAAATAAATGTGATAATATGGTTGTCCTTATAGTATTGTCTACTCTCTAGTCCCCAATTGCAGTGCAGATGGCTGGTTTTTATGCACTTGGCCATCATTTTTGCATGTTACCCGTCATATTACAACTTTACAAGGTGTCAACTGTCTGTGTTTTGGTTTGTAATCATAATCAATAGTGTATTCTGGTCAGACCTATCCAAAGATATCGGAGACAAAAGTTACAATACTCCGAAATTCTCCGAAAAAATATCTGTAGTAAACTACGACTCCGCTCCGACTGTCACAAAATCGGCAAAACTCCGCTCCGATGCTCATCACTGGTGCACACCGAACATCTGGAATAGAACAGGGATGCAGATATGCGTCTACTGCTGGGCCACGCATTACCGCAGTGTACTTTCGACAAATCTTCAATCCTCAACGTATATATCGTCGCTGACCATATGCGCGGCGCTTATAGTTTTTAAGAGACTCTATGGCAGGTACACAACTTCAATATGAAATTGAATACCGTAATATGATCATTGATCATATTGAAATAAACACGAATATCTTCGGTTGTCACTCGGCATGGGTAATGACTAATGAGAGAGAGAGTCTTTATTTTCATCCAACCAAAATACATAACAAACGGCAGTGATGGTGGTACAGAAAATATGCATGCACAGTATTCGGTATTAGATAGGAATGATCGATAAGACCGTGAAGGTCATCTAGTCTGATGGTCAGCAACTAGTAGAGAATTCGAAAGAATACAACGTAATATATTATTCACTTGCGTATAATTTTCGAACGTGGGAATCACTCCCGTTTAGGCGTTCACTACCGGGTGATGCGAATTTGCGAGATGTCTCCGCGGCATAAAAGTTTTTAAATCGTACAGTATGCAGCGCGTTTATAGCCGTGGCTTTTTACGCTTTGGTGATCTTACCAGCGATGACTCGTGCCATCGATATCGCACGGCCGGCGACGGATGACCGATTTCTATTATCTTTACTAGGTCGTATCATGTGAAATAGTAGCTGGTGCGGGTTCGCGATCATTTTGGAGTTTTGGCTGTTGCCCGTCTCTGTGTTTAGAGATAGTTTAGCGGGATGTTTTGGTTGTCGTGATGAACAGTGTTAATACTGTTAGCTGCGTGGTGTTTTCATATTTACTCTAAGCGTTATATCCTGTGTAGCGTCCGAGTGGCGTGTATACTTAATATCCTGTTTTGAGTGCGTGCATACTGTGTTTGTATGCGATATGAATGCAGTTTTGCGCACGGCGCCCGCAGTTAGAAATATCCAGATTATTGGTGATCATCTTCTGATACTATGTGAGTGTGCCTGTGGCATATCGGTCGCAAAACATGTGTGACCTTGTGTCGAATTTTGGAAGGAAAAAGCTTTGTAGGGAAGGGAAGCAACAAATACCAGTGGTCAGTGAATTACATTGTAATATTAACGGAAATAGTACTTCAACTCAGTCCAGATCAGTATATTTATAATATCAATATCATCATGTCACAGCATCGCAAGTAACAAATTCCAGTGTACTACATTGTAATATTAGTGAAAATAGTACTTCAGATCAGTCCAATTCTGTTTTTCCGTACTTTCATCACGACAAAACACCACAAGATTGCGATAAAATGAAAAAAAAATGGGAATGAGTAGAAACGCAGGGATATCTAAAAGTTTTAGAAATCCCTGGTAGAAACGACCTGGTCTAGTCTTTCAATCGGAAACCGACCTTGGCCTAGAACGTGTAAATAAGACTCATGTAACATTGTACGTGATAACGTACGGTGTATACTGCAATACAGGTAACGGAATATAACATAAAATGTAAATGAAGTGGCATGTGCGGGTAGGCAGAATAGATAATTGGGGTCGTGATTTCCCCGGTATTCATTCAGTAAAATCTTCTAGTAATACTGATAGTTATTTTGAGAAATTTGCAAATGGTTTGCTATAAGTATAGCCTACAGTATATTGAAATGAATTTGCGCGGCATTCCAAATCCTTCCCTGGACTACTGCAGATTGGGACTCGGCTCGAATCCTGGAGTTACACGCGTTCAATTTGCTCGAATTGGATCGTTTGAGTGATCGGGAGATTCGACTCGTAATTTTCTATGCATTCCGTTTTTTTTTGTGTTGGGATTCGACTTGGATCGGTTGATTTTATCGGGCTCGGTATTCAAACGTATGTTCTCTGGAAATTCGGCCTGGAATTTGAGATTATTCCCGTTTTCAATATAGTGATCAATATCTTCATTTGTATTCGGCGCTAACCACTCGACTTGCTTTATCGGGTTCGGTATACAATCGAATCTTCACGTCTGGATTCGTTTAATCACCGCTTGACAATCGTGCTATAGCAGTCCGTAATAGTAGGCTGGTGTCTTATTCACTGGCATATCTGCGCTAATTGTGTGATTGTGATTGATATGGCAATCTATGCATACTGTTGCGATATCGGGCTGCCTGCGCAATGGACTATTTGTTATCATCAATCATCATTAGTCAGTAATAACCGAACGTAATAATGCATCAATTGATCCGATTTCGGGCGACTGCGGGTTGCGTGGTCCGTGTCGTTATACTAATACTAATAGCACCGCCATTGATAAATCCAAAGATACATAAGTTCCTTAGAGATCTATATAATAGGCGAGTGGGTGACTGGCGTATCTGTGTTGACCTTGGGTTATAATTTTGACGTTTCATACTTCTAATTGCGTCGACAATTCACCAGAATTCGGGTATTTGTCGTCCATCTAATGTAATAGTATTGTAAGTTCCAAATTTCCACCAAGTTACACGTTCTAATGTTGGGACAGTGTAGCGGGGCATATCTGTTTGTTCTTCGCAAATTTGGTTTGTAATGGGACTGTCGTTAACTTCGTAACGAGTATGAATCAATTGATTAAACTTCGGTGCCGTGCGCTGTGGAATATCGCGGTATCTGGGCAGGGTGAGACAACTAGAAAATTGTTTGCTCTTCCAAATTAGATTAGAATTAGAATTATAGCGACACAGTTTTTTTTTTTTCAAATTAGATTATCATTAATTTTGGAATTACTGAATTCGCGAAAACGTGGAAATTAAACCAAATTTAATTTATATTAAATCAAATCATAGTATGAGAATGGGAATTGCCTGTACTGTACTGCAAGCTGGGCGTGTTTCGCTCGATACAGTCGTGCTGTAGCATTTCCAGGAAAATCATAAATTGGATTCGAATGAAAATTAGAGCGTAGAAATATGTCACATATTAGATTTTTGTTTGGTGATTTAGTAAGCATGATTCAAACCGGCGACCAGGAGGCTGGAGGGCTTCCTCTGTGCTGCACAGCCGTCTAAATTTAGACAGAGCAGTCGGGTTTATGAGCGATTTTGATGGAGTATTCCGACAAGTTGTGATAGTGAACATGTTTGCGTTTCCGTGGCTGTTCGCGATTAAATGGACGATTACTGCCGTTACGTTTTCATTTCGGTGACGTGCGGGCACTTATGCGGATGAACATTGTCGTGAAAAATGTATTCGTCTCACAACCCGGATTGGCAGTACATAGCAGACACCGTGGTTTGTGTCTGTGCTCGCGCAAACGAAATATGAATGTTTCGATGAAATTTTTGCGATTTTGAGTTCGGATTTGCACGCGTAATTCGGAACCTTCTTGTATTCTCACCAAAGATTGTCAGTACCGAAGTGTTTATACTTTTTCCGAGTTCTCAGGAATGTTTGCCACCTTGCACAACTTATTCGCGTGCAGTGGTTATACTATTAGACTACTTCCGCTTTCACTCCAACAGTTTTGTAGGCAAAACTGCTGACTTTTACGCCTTGGGTTTTGGAAATACGAACGCAGTATTGGGATAAGTTTGCATCACTTGTACGCGTTGATTTGGCGAAAGAACTGCGTGAAATATCTCCTGTGTCGACTCTCTACTATGCTACTAGTTGACTTGAACTCGGACTTGACTCGGTTGTGAATTGAGAATGACCAGACTTGACCCGAGTCGAAACTACAAAACTGAGAAGGACTTGAGACTCGGAACCTTATGACTTGTTTTACAACGTAACGACACTAGGAAGCTGTAAAAGTAAGCAAACCTGATTGAATACTCTGAACAAGTATAAACAAGTTCAACTACTTCGTTACTGACCACCTTGGGTTATTTTACAGTTCACACGTCACAGTCAGTATTTGTTATTTGCGCGTGCAATGCCGATTGACTTCGTCAGATTTCCGGATAGCTACAACTCGTTATGTTACAACCTGTCCGCAGATAGCCTCTCATACAACCCGTCGATTATTTACCGCTCTCATCATATTTGCCGCGTAGGAAATAGCTACGATGACACTTCATACGCACTTCACTCATGCGCACTTGCTCCGGATTATGAATAGAACGCCTGGCGTGTGTGTGGAAACTGTTGATTTTGTATGTAGCCGTTGAATGCAGTGCAGGTAGATTCACTATACTGGGCGCAGGTTAGGACCGGAATTATTTTACCCTATGAGCGTGTTTCCATTCAACGTGAGCCCGGAAGAGATGACCAATTGAACATGTTTAACCCGCTGTATTTATAAGTAACGTAACGCGAAGCGTGTTGAGTTGACTTATCTATGCAGTTAAACAAGGCATAACCAGAGGCCTAGTTTAACTTGTTGCTCGCACATGCGCCATATTGAGAAGATTGATAAGTAGAATCGCCGATTAGAAATCAAATCGAATCACCGCTAGTCTTTTTATTATCCAGTTAACAGAAATTAACCCATGCACTGTAGTTATATTGTGTCTGTGGGACTCGTTTCATTGTCCGATACGGTTCGTATCTGGGAATCGGTAGGCCTATTCGTAGCGAGCACGAGCACGATTTCATTTTGTCCATCCAATCATGTCTAACTATTGAATTTTCGAGAGTGTGATGTTATATCCATACGGCGTAACATGGCGTTGTTAGTCTTAGTCCGATTCTATTAGGATCTCGGGATCTGTATTAGAACCGATAACGATAGCAATTATCCCATACATAGACGACAGTACGGTGCAGGTAATTGCTGTTATCGACGATAGCAAACTTTTGAATGTAGAACTACTACGAGAGAGTGATACTTCTGAATAATTAAAAGGCACCAATGCGTAGCGTACTGACGTAAAAGGTGGATATTTCTGTACATAGCCCGGCCCCAGCCTTGCCCCTCGCAATGCGACAAAATTACGCAGGTGGTTGGCTTTTTATCACCAATTCATTATAGAAAAACTCTTCGCATAATAACCATAATTGTTCAAGATAATTGAAGACTTTTAAGTCTCAACCTGCATACCACATACCATCGGGTTCCTTAAGTGGAGTACTTTAATATGATGGTATTTGCAGGTCAATTTCCTTTATCATGATACCGTGGTTGCCGACTTGTAGCACCGCATAATCCATCTCTTTATTAGACACGGTTTACGCATATCAGATATAGTGGCGACATAGCGTAGTGATATAATCCACAGCTGCAACACCAATGGGTTGAGTGTTCGAGTCCGACCTCGGTCGACTCCAGAAAATCTTACCTAAGTGTTTGAGTTTTATCTATGCTCCTCCTCACCATCTCATCCGTGTAAGCACTGTAAGCGGTGTCTTATAAAAAGCATAGAAGTGGGCAGCTACGGAATAAAAATGAGGAAAATTGGCCTGGTATAAATGACCATAGTAGTCGACAAACAACCACAACAATATTAACAACAACGCAAATGGCATATCAAATGGCGAGGAGGTGATTGATTGTCCAATGTCCATCCATCCAATTTAATCTTAATTTTAGCGATATTCAGTACGAACTACATCATTCGCTACCTTGTGCAATTTCTTTCACTTCATAATCGCTTAACTCTGACGCGAAACTCATTCTAACTGACGTAGGCGCTGTCCGTAAGTTGATGACCGTGGTGTGTTTTGTCCTTTGGTTTTGGCGTAATTGCACGAATAATATTGCGCGTGTGTTTATGACGCGCGTGAGATTCAATTAACGCAGCTTAGGCGCTATGGTTGAGAATGAGGGCTCACAAGCACTAGCCGGAGGCTGTAATTCCGGTATCCGGAATTGTTGTGACAGGGTCTAAGGCAGAGCTCACCAATGGTTACACACACATACAGAGAAAGTGGCTCGGCTTTCATGACTTTGTCATATCGAACCTCCCGTCTATACCCTGTATAACGTTGTGTGTATCGCATTTCACCGAATTCTATTTTCGTTACGTAGCCTATGATATTGATTTTCACGGTAGACAAATAAAGATTCTCTCTCTCCCTCTCGTAGTAACGAAGGACATCTACTTCTCCAAAATACTCGAGTTATTCTGGCCTGATATGTGTGCGTCACTGTTACGAGTGAAATTGTCATGTGAACTGGGAGAAATAGCCCCTGAATCGCGGTGATGAAAGTAAGGCTTCCAGTTCCAATCCTGAAATCGGTTTGTTTGGTGTTTATATTCTAGTTCGCGATGGGAATTTCTATGCTCCAAAACATAATATCCATTTTCCACCTTCCATGTCTGTCTGACATGAGCAATTGAGCAATGAGCATGGATTTTGGATTGTATATAACGGGGTCCGTGGGCATATGTGCAATGAGCAATTGAGCATGCGATACGCCGGTATGCGACACATGAGCAATGAGCATTGTGGTTAAATTACGGGTTAGAGGTGGGTTAGGGTTGGATTTAGGGTTGGGTTAGGGTACGGCTCGGGGTTTTGTTTTGATATATAGGGGTTAATTTCAGGGTTTTGTTTCGGGTTAGGATTAGTTTTTGGGTTATAAAGCCACATGCTGAAGTGACGCATGCTTAAGTGTCCCATGCTCAACTGTCGTTTTGCATTGTGTCTCATGCTCAATGCTCATATATCGGGCAACCAAAAGACGGGTTCGAAAAGCGGGTTTGTGACGGATCCGGGTTAACGGTGTTTTCGGACCCGGTTTAAGTTTTTAATTCGTACATCAGGTTGGGTATTACCCAAACTTAATTGATTGTTCTTGATACTAAATGCTGTTGCTGCGACATATGTCTGGTATGAGCAATGGGCATAAATATGAATTGCATAAAACCATATTCCAATATCGTCGGTCAAGGTCGGTCAAAGGTTCGACTTCGTACACCGTGTCAGGTATTGTATGTGGCGAGATAGCGTAGTGGTATGATCCACAGCTGTAACGCCAATGGGTTGCGGGTTAAGTCCGACCGAGGTCGAGTCCAGAATTAGTACCTAAATGTTAGAGGTTTATCTAAGCTCCTCGCCACGTGATTCGCGTAAACGGTATATTATAAAAGCCTAGAACTTGGCCGTGTTACAAGTCGATAAATACATAATCAAAAATGAAGAATAACAGCCTGGTATAATAAGACCAATGACCATTGAGAAATGAAGTCGAAAGACCACGAATATCAAACCAACAAATGATCTCCAATCTTCACGATGCGTACAAACTACTGTGTGCCTTTTCTGGATAGTAGGCTTACAATATAAACCTTACGTGATGCATTCTGGGTTTTGCTTTTGAAACATATAATCCTGTAATATGAGTGCGTATCTGCGTCATGTGGACATTACCCCGCGCTAGATGGATACACTGTGCTCGGATTTATATGACTCATCGCGTAAATCTTCGAAGAGATGTTGTTTTGAAATTTGCGATACCCAATTCGCGTCACCGTCGTCTTTGTAACTTTCGAGTGACCATTTCGTGTCGTATCCGTACGGTAGCCAGAGGGGTTGCGATCTGCCGTACCTTATTGATCATTAAATCACAGTCTTACGTCCAATGCCCAGTCGGATCGGGCTTTGCAACAGATGGAACCGATTCGAACCGGTTTCGTTTTTTTCGACGTTAAGCCTGCTTTCAGAACAGCGGCTATCCGGTTGTTGGATTGTATTTGGAAGTAGCACGGATTGCGTCAGTGTTATGTATACTTGTTGACAGTGTGTGGTTTCGTGTTAAAAGCGGGGTGTGATCCTTGTAGCGATTATGTTGTTGATTAGATGTGATGTCCTTCCAATTCAGTAAAGTGTAGTAGCTAGCAAGATATTTTCTTGTGCGGACAACGGGTAGTGTCCCTTTAGTAGGTTGCATCTGATTTATTGAAACAGCTTTTCCAGAAAGAAGTCATTAATAGCACTGGCGTTATCAATTTGAGTACTCCAATCCGAGTAGAGTATCACTGGCACTGATTCGAGTCATGTAGTGAGAGTCAAAGTGATTGAATATCGAAATTATATACATTACAAGGCTTGTCAACTATTTGTAGCAAAGGTCCAGTTACAAAAGTTTAAAATTTGATTACGTACGCTGCAACTCATAAACTAACTTGCAGTAATACCAATGTAACACCGTATATCTATAATTCTATATACAAAGTCCGGTAAAGTGATATTAGCAAAAGTAATATGCGAAGTGCATTTGTTGTTCCGTTAGTTACCGGTAGTAGGAGAAATGGCATTCTTTTATTTCTTGATAGTTCTTGGTGAACGAGTCTACGAACATTCGTGTAAACGGTATTTCCGTGAAGTAGCGATCCACACTCAGCTTGGTAACAAAGTGCCGCATGAAATAGTCAGGGTTAAGCAACACAAAAATATTACGAGGACGTGATGCCTGTTGTTATTTTTCGTCTGCTCGTGAAACTGTCCAATATTATAACTTCATAAATGATTATTACAGACCAGTTATGGTTTCGTGATATGTGATACCCGAATACCCGTATCGGCTCAAAATCGAATCGGACCGATTATCGACTATCGACCAACTCCGGTCGATATTAATCGGCCTTTCCATCACTTCTTCAATTAAAAGACCCTTCTTCGAAGTACAGATCTTCAATATACGATTGAATGGTATATTGATGTTGAAATGAACCCGAATATTTTCGGCTGACATTCGTCAGGGTTAATCGTCAGCAACTAGTAAGGAATTGAAATGAACATTGTATGCCAACAACCGTATCAACAAATATGACGTCATCGACATGAAAACTTGATCTCCTACAACTGTTGGATTGATTTATGAGTATTGTAGCAGTTCAGGTTTGGTGAAAATACTGAAAAGTTGTGTTTGCTGGACTATAAGTCTCTTGAGCGGGAAGTATACTATAGTTTTTTACACAGCCGCAGTTTTATTGTAAATGATTAAAGTCTATATCGGTGCATATTTCGAATTAATGTCGCTAAAGAGATTCTGGTTGAAAATGTCACGTCGTGATATCAGCGAAATCGTCCGATTTGTCGCCGAAAATGTGTTGTATCGGGTTGGTCTGGAATTTCTGATGTCTGTCGTGTTCTATTTTGGAGTTTGTACAGCGTCCTTTTCGCGTAGTAGATCTGATTTATTGAAACAGCTCTTCCCGAAAGCGGTTATTAAATTCGAATTACAGCGCGTGCTGTAGATCCCGCGCTCTGATAGCGTCCGCTACTTTCCCTTGCGGCCATTAATTCTCCATAGTGACATCTGTTTGAATGCGCGGCGCGTTTGTTGTAGAACCGTGCTGTATTTGAGAGCATAGCTTCAAATTCGCATTTTCAAAATTTATGCGTGAGCCTTTTGCTCGCTGGCTGGCAGAGCGGGTCAAAGTAGTTAGCGTTGCTGCTCGAGTGCAAATAGCACCGGGAATTTCTACTATGTTGCATTTAAAAGTAGCAATTTGGAAGACATGTCTAAATCACTTCAAATGGAGTAGAAAAGGAAAAGTACGAAAAGCACACAAGCATAGTAGTTTAGCAAAGTTTATTTGGTCAAGTGCCCCACACTTTCTGCAGTTAATCAAAGGTAACTACTTTGAAAATCGGAAAATAATAATGTCTTCGTGACTGCCGCAAAACGACTGATCACGCTACAACTAGGGACGTTTTCATTCACATAATTTGTCACTCTAATCCTGGGGTCATTCCACGCGGGTTTTACTGTGGCGAGATAACGTAGTGGTATAATCCACAGCAGCAACACCAATGAGTTACGGGTTAGTGTCCGACCGATGTCGACTCCAGAATTCCTACCTTAAGTGTTGGAGGTTTATCTAGGCTCCTCCTCGCCATCTCATCCGTGCAAGCGGTGTATTACAAAAGCCTAGAAGTGGACCGTGTTACAAGTCGGTATCTACGGAATAAATAAATGAAGGAAATTCGCCTGGTGTAAATGACCATAGTAGTCGACAAACACCATGAATAGCACAAGAACAAACAAACGCGGTTTTTACGACAACTTCATACAGAAAAAGGAACGAAACCTATCCCAAATGCCCAAACTAGCATTTGCATTTCATAATCCAAATTCTAAATGGTAGCAGTTTTCTCGAAGAAAATGATCCAGTAAAATTGAAAGTTGTCTATAACCTTAACCATTATATGGTTCGAGTTCGCAAAACCTACTTGAACACTGCGACATAATAGAAATATTCGTCACTGACTGACCCGACCACCTCTGCGACCAGCAATGATTGCAGTCAAGTGTCTGATGGGAGTCGACAGACCCAGGGTCTTTTCGATATTATCACAGCCGCGAAACTACCTGTAATTCCGCATCTTCGAGACGACTTTTAAGTTTGTGTGCGATCGTATATTTTGAGTAATAGTGGTGTTTGCACGCTTCAACGCACACGATGTGTGACCTGATTTCGATGATACGAATCTGACTAAGAGATCGGTGACATTGCGCCATCTACCGCTCGCGATGTATTTTAGCTGTAGTCGTAACTAGGGCTGGAGGCAATGATTAGAGTAGCAAGATATTATTTTTCCGGTACTGAAATTTTACGATCATTGCGACCGAGAGTTAATTTATCGACGAGCGGGTTTCGATAGTATATTCTACTGTGGGCGGGGTAAACCTCGGTTGGTCATGCCGCAACATGCGAAAAATAGAGCACAAAGCTACGCGCGTTAGTGGAAATGACATTGTTGTGAAACCAAGATCGACCCACTGAAGACTGAATTGTCACAATGTGCAATTAAATAGCAGCCTGCCCTCAACAGCCGAAAATATTTGGGTTCATTTCAATATGAATATACTATTCAATTAAATATTGTCGAAAATGCCAAATTATTTTTAAAGTGATGCAGAACTGGCGTTATGTCTTTGTGGTCGCATAAAAGGTACATATTTGAACTTTCTACTTCTTTCATACCGTCATGACCTCATGAATGATACGCGAATATTCGACTCGACTCGAAGCCTAATACGTTCGCTGGCACGTGACACAACGGCGTTCCGGTGGAATCGATGCGTCAGGGCTGTACAGATGATGGGTAATTCCATCCGAAATAATTAGAATATAAACACCAGAGAATTCCTACTCGTCAAATGTAGATTCGCGTCTGAGATATCGCCAGATACGTCAGCAAGAGAAAAGTCGACGCAATCAATATATCACGCAAGCGCCAGTGCGTCACTCGGGCGCGTGTACGTAAAAAGCACTTTATGCCACTACGCTTACTGCAAGCTCTACAATTTACATTCTCCGCCGCATGCATGCCGAATCTCAGTTATATTTAGATGCATCTCCGGCCATCCGTGTGTACTTGATGCTGTCCGGTTTGATAGCTGTGACACAGTTTGCGTAGTTATAGTATTTTGATACGCTCTGACGCCATACGCGATGTGACGATGTACGAGTGTACGTACGTACGTACAATGTATAAGCACGATCAGCTAAAGTAAGGGGTCTGTTGTTTGGTCGGGGCATGTGTTATATTGCGTGTTAACCTTCAGACTAGTGGCTGGCCAATTGTTTTCTGCATTGATGCATTTAGAAAAGTTAAGTTCCAGCGTAGCGAGACATCCTGACTTGTGTCGCTAACAGCAAAGTGTACTTATTGAGACTGCGAAGTACATTATAGTTTAATGCAGCGGTTCTCAATCGCCTGTCTGTGTGAACGTGCATTTGTACAACCGTACCGTACATACTGCCCGCCAAATATATTACAATATAATATCTCAGTTGCTGAATGCAAGTAGATGCACGTTTGTCCAATGTCCAGTCGTTAAAGAAATGGAACTTCAAATGTTAAACTGATTTAGAAATTGATCGCACTATCCTTCTATGGGGTTCTTGGTCTGCGTTGGACGCTGAAAGTGTTGCATCGAAGTGTTAACATTCTTCAGGTAGACTGAAACTTATTCAGGACCAGTTATACCTTATATGTGAAAGCTGAGAAGACTTTTTGAACAAAATTCGTTACATTCGACAGTACAATTTAGCGACAATTGGCAGTATAATAGAGGGTTAGCAAACCGCTAAGGAGCAGTTCTTTGAAAAGAAACCGAACAATAAAAATCAAGCTAGTAGTTTTTAATACTATAGCCTACTTCGCCTTGTAGGCACTTCATATCAACAGAACCCTATATAATATGTGTATTACCAAAGATACCGCAGCAGAATCTCATTGCATTGAACTTTTCAACATTTGCTTTTGAGTTGTGGCTTAAGATCCACCGGCCTAGGTGCTGATTTTTTTTACTATAGCCCGTACACATGACGCACAGGATTTTAAGAATGCATCTTATTTCTGCATATAGCTCGAGTTAGTCACTATGCCGTGCACTTAATCATAATACCCCCTGCACACGGCTCGCTGCTAGTCACATAAGGAAGCTTGCTGCGTTCTGTTGGATACTTACCGGCGACAAAAGGCCTTTGCCATCAGCGCGCGCTACTCTTCGATGTGATCACGCTTGGGAAATTTATATGAAACACGGAGATAAATCGAGAATGTTCCCGTTCAAATTCGGCAAGTCGAAGGATCACTCTTCGCACAAAACGCCGAAAAATGCGAAGGAAGACCACCTGAACAACAGTGAGTATGCGGCAGTTGCATGGCGTGCTTGCGTCCGGTCTGAAATGCGAACGCATTTCGGCCGTCCTTACCGAGCGTGCATGGTGAAAGACGGCATCGTCAAAAGGAACTTGCTCTTTTGCCTGTCCCGCACGGATGTTTGATATCAGGGAACGCATGTTTTCCTTTCTGTCCTGCCGTAAGGAGCTCGGAATATTGTAAAGCCGTATAGCGACGCTTACAATCAGAATTTTCGTAAGTCAAATGACACCACAATGTGTTACCCTGAAGCAGAGGTAGTCAGTAACGAAGTACTCGTATTCTTGTGGAGTACTCATGTAGATTTCGCCTACATTTTACGACAGAGCTACTGTCTTATTACACCAGCAATTTTGCCAAGCATAAAGTAGTTTTGGAATATGTTTGCTTCACTTGTAGCGTGATACAACTGGCCGAAATAGCCCCGTTGTCCCGGTAACTGAATATATATTTCAGAAATCATACCTTATATAGTCATTGGCTAGTTTTGAAGTTGGAACTTTCGGTTAACTGGTAAAAGTACGCGACCCCCCCACAAAATCTACTATTTGAAACTAGTTACTTCGTTAGTTTTCTGACCACTGATTTTCTACTACTTCCACTTGAAGTCGTTTTGGCATGTGTTGGAAGTAGCTACTTTTACTTACCATTCAGCAGAAATTTGCGGCGTCACTTTTGGTTGAGTACATGTACTGTACAACGCTGAGTACAATTTCTTATCTTACCATCACTGTGTGTGGAGGTCGAAATATGCTGGCGCCGTGGGACGTATAGCCAGGAAGCTGTGGTTTGTACATTCAAGTTTCTCTAGCCAACTGAGCCAACACTGTGACCTTGAGTTCATATGTTCACTTCCTTCCGCATGCAAATGATGTGTATTTCTCTATATACTCACCAAAGTTATGAATCTGCAATCTGCCCGCGTGCTCTTGTAATACAATTTGGGAGCTTTCTTTTATACGCGTTCAACGGCGTTACCAGGCTTTATATTTGAGGCTTTAACACCGCCACCTAATGTTTGATTTTACGTCACAATGGATGAGTGGCGTACGTATTTGTTGCAATGTCGCTAGGCGCCTTCAAACTTGCTCTCGCACCTGTGCTGTGCACGACGCATGTGTTCACTGTTCACGTTTACTGTTCAAATTTTTGGTTGCAAGTGATTTGGCCTTTTCGTCTCCGTTAATTTTGGTTCTTGGGTTGTTTTTAGAAATATAGTCGTTCGAGATACGCGGTTTTGTGCGTTGATGTTAGTATAGGCAGAGTGTGGCGGAGGCGGACCTGCTGTAAATAGGTAACGTCAAATCCAACCGAGGCATATCTGTGCAGTTAATAGAGATGGTGAGAATCCAGGAAAATAGAGATGGTGAGAATCCAGTTCCTGATCAGATTGACAATGCATTAAATATTCGAATGACGCCCATACAGAATAATGACAAAAAATCCGATCTCCGATGATTTCTTACTACCACAAGATTATCATTTCCGCTTACGCTATTTCGGAGAAATCATGCTACACTTAGCAGTCGGAGCTGAGATATAGCGCTGGACTCTTTTGACAAAGATACTTAATATCCATTGGCGTAGTGACTAATGCGGTCCGTGTGTCACAAGCCTTGATGAAGACAGGTCAAATAGATTTTTGACCGCTTGGCAATGTAGCACAGACGAAGACAGAAACACAGGTCCAGATAGCCAGCAGAGGTGGTCAATGTAGTCAGGGTCTCTATACGCAAATGGAATTTGTGATAAATTTCCACTCTATCACAAGTATAAGTGACGATTTCAAAGACCTTCCGAAATTTATTCCAGTTGCAGTACAAAATGAAGGTCTAAAAGTGTTCTAGTAGTTCCAGAAAGAATATTCGGTCGATGGGACGCATACTTCTAGCAGTTGGTCGAGTTCTGCCCCGGTTGCCCCTTTCGAAATTACAGGGTGAATCTTAGCGTCTAACGCAAAATGACCAATGGCACTACAAATAGGTAGAATACTCGACAACATTGTCAATGACCGCTAATCAGGGGCTCCTAAGCCCAGTTGTCATGAGCATGACAACTCACTCATAAAATTGATGCAAACATATCCCAAAACGGCTACTAAAGCACCCGTGTTTGTATCTGTCCTATTCTTTGATTTCAGCTAGGGTTACCATATTTTGAAAATCTGAGAAGAGGACACTTTTCAAAATTTTCAGACTGACAAAGATGGAGTAAATTCCGGAAAATATGGTCAATTTTTCCTGAGTTTGTGGCTGGTTGACTAAAAAGAAGGTCATTTTTCTGGCTCAAGTCCCGAAAAACCCGCTGGACCGTTACTTGGCCGCAGATTCCCTATATCTCAGTTCAATTTCCACGTACATTTAACCGAGATTCTCCAAAAAGAGGACACATTCTCAAAATAGAGGACATTTAGGCGTCCTCCGAGGACACTTCCAAAAAAGTCGAAAAAGAGGACAAATCCTCCTAAAAGAGGACGCATGGTAACCCTAACCCTACCTTAAGCGCACCTCAGGCACGGACTTATGTCACTGTTACGCATCAAGGGTGGTCGGTATGTGCTTGCATCTAGCGGATTCGCAATCGCACCACCTGAACCACCTCTAGTCCATACGCATTCATCTTCGCTTTTGCATTAACGCTGATTCGCATTTTACGTGTGACGTAACCGGCTCTGAACTTGCGAAATTCACGACATCCTCATGGTGGCGATATTGTTTAATCTACGAGAATTTGCTTTTGCTGTAGTCTGTCAACTGTCAGCAAAATCGATTCATAAAAGTATGTCAATTTTCCGTCATGCGGTTGTGAGAAATATGTCCGATCCAGTGATAATTCTGTATAATCCGTCATTGTGATCTACGTGGTGCAGCGTTTTACTACCGGATGGCCTGTCGAAACCGACAGAGGATTAGAATGTGCACGCCGCTGCTGTGATTCGAAATTGGGTCCGCGGATTGCGAGACCAGTGCTCTAGTCATTGTGGGGTGAAAAATATAATTACCAATCTAGTGATACAGTCTTTGTAGTCGGTGCTATGTATTCGCGAATTCTTCATTAGTAACTGGTTATTGTTTCATGAACATTTTGATTGTATACGGTCGTTATTGGCTGCATTCGTTCAAAATTAAGGTATATGGGACAATTTCCTGACTTTGCATGTATCCGTATAATCTCATCGATTGAAAAAGAAATATCAAAATTCATATCACCTTCTAGTAACTTGCCTACACAAAGATTATATCTGTAAACCCTTTTTGAAGCTGTCTCCTGTTTACACTGTCATAGCTGCCTTTATCGGCCTGGCTTGGCGTACTCTAAAAATAATCCTTTTTCGTATCGGAATCGCGGCTTTCTTCTCGATTCAACAGTGGAGTTACGCGGGCAGATAATCTCTCGAGGGTTTGTTCAGTGAATCAAAAATGAACGCGTAGCTTTGTACCTTCACGAATGTTACTGCAGTGTTAAGACATTTTGAGATTAACCGATGGTCCTTCGTTATTTTGTGATGGCCAAATATCGTGTTCCTATGAGCGATGCCTATATTTTAGAAATGCATAACACCATAACTCCAGGGTTACAGACCAGATCAACAAAGCTAACCCAGTATAGTATATGCGGATGGACTTAAGTCGATTTGCGTATATGCAGAACGCCGTAGACAGGCAACAATAGTATTTTCCCAATTGAATCATCCGGAGGTGAGCAACTAGCGCAGAATATATGTGAAGCAGTTGTTTTCTATGCGTGTAAAGCAACAATAATAAGATCAACCCTTGCAACATGCTTCGCTAATGCCGCGACTTGAACCTTGCGGCGATATTCAACAGATTCACGATTTGTTGAACTGCTGCTATTTGTAGATCAAACACTTGGAACGAGTGCTCCCAGTGAGCTGACAGCGCCGTTGCTTCAGTCTACTTTCGACACATCTCTAGTTGGCAATTGGAGTGCATGATTGCAAAGTTATGCGCAGTGGCCACGAAATCGATCACCCATCCGAAACGATAATGCTGCTGTGTGTTAACGTTGCTGAACGAAGGATATAATTATGGGGAACATGTTTTGTGCACTTATGTATTGCTTGGCCGACGATCATACCTCAAACACGCCTCTCACGTCTTAATGGATCGTAACGAAGGCTAGTGTATACCTGCGGCAGCGCTCTACGATTATGGATGGCGCCTTAGTTGATTACTATTCTCAATTCCTTAGGAGCCGGGGGATAATCAGTTCATTACGGGACAGCTTGTCAAGTGGAATTAATTTCTAATGCGTGGCCGTTCGTGAGCTCGTATCACAGGCGCAACACGAGTGTACGCGGCTCTGAACCAAATATTTAAGCCTAGCGGTAGAAAGTGCAGTGGAGCTGCGGAAGTCAGGTTGTTTAAATATCTGTCCATGGTAAAATTTAACGCTTGACCGTTCGTGAGCTCCTATCACAGGCACAACAGGAGTGTATGCGGCTCTGAACCAGATATTTAAGCCTAGCGGTAGAAAGTGCAGTGCAGCTGCGGAAGTCAGGTTGTTTAAATATCTGTCCATGGTAAAATTTAACGCTTGATTTGAGGCATTGTGACGTTGACTTGAATATTCGCGTTGGCGCCTCGAATTTTCAACCAGTCGATATACCGGTACGGCCGGAGAAGTCTATATTGTTCAATACAGCTTAGGCAAGCTACTTGACCATCATTTATGGGTTTGACAAGGAATGAATGAGTAGTGCGTATCGATCGCGATGATATTCTGCCAAATACGCGCAGAGAAATGTAGTTAGCTGTCCGATTGCGTTATCAATATGTAGCAAGGTAAGCCTGGAACGGGCGTGTCTACGTCTACGATACTGTAATATAGTTGATTACAGAAGCTGTGAGGATAGTGCGGGCATATTTGTTGATCTCGTTAGCTATATTACTGTAATTGCATCAGGATAGTTTGACTGGCTGTTAAGATAAGTGCCTGTTTGGTAATAGTTTTGAGCAGTAGGTAGAGTACAGCCAAAGTATATATTTCTGGCCTCTCTGTGTCCTGTCAAGCTATGTGTACAGTTGTCCCATAATTCTCCACAACAGAATAGATAATACTAGTGATGTTTGTGTAAATGACTTGAAATGTTTGCTTAGCATACTATACGATGTAGGAGGTATAAATCAAGCGCATCAGCTACTTTCATTGTCACTACCTAGTTCGAATTGATGTTTGCAGGTTATTTCAGCAGTAAATACTATTCTGGTTAGTGGTGTGTGGTGATTCTTGATCTGCTGCTGTGCAGTCCGAACATACCAAAGCTCGTTTACAGGCTTTAAATATGGCAAAGATATTTAGTAGTAGCAAGAAGAATGATCCAAGTAAGTTATCAGCGATTCCTTTATTTCTCTCGATGGCAGTCAAAAGTCCATTGCTCTGGTATTTGTTAAAATTTGATTACTTCCTGAGATGGTCATGCCATATCTTCAGTAATGATGTAAGCTTGTAGCAATGTGAAAATGAAATTACCAAGTTTCTTGAGTTCTGTATTGTAACTAATCAGTGTACAGTTGTACATTATACATTAAACGTGAGTTCGTTGCTACACTGGCGCTGTTGAAACGGACGGAAGAGCTTCAATGATGTTATCCTACATCCCTACTCACCGAGCTAATCATTAATTACAAAGTTACACACAGTCCTACATGACAAGAGTGCAGTGCACTCACAAGGTAACTGTTGTCAATGCTCGACATATACATGGATTCCTTAGGCCCCCTGAATAAGAAATTTCAACCATTGATATAGGCCTGGAATTCGATGCGTGAATCACAACTCTTGAACTGGCAGCTTACGTTACACAGCATAGCCATCATCGCAAGTGTTCTTAGTTAGCTGGTTACGTCTTTGTAGTTGTTTAAAACGAGTATAACGACAGATGCCTCTAATGGAATATGCCTCGTTTTTTGAGGTTACAATTTGGTGTGAATGCGGTCATCTTGTTTTCCTGTAATTCAATACAGAAACAAGATTGTGATCCGCTAGATATGATCTTTTGTATTGCAAGTATACCGAATCTAGCTTCATTTAGAACAGTGCAGGCAAATTATGGTCGCCTGGCCTGATACGAGAAAAAGATTTCAAAATTTGTCAATACTTTCAGGGTAGAAACTCTCTGCGGGCCGCCCAAAATCCTGTCGCGGGACGGATTCGGACAGTGGGTCGTATGTTGTCAGCCCATGATTTACAAGTTACAACTATATTGCACAGTAATGTCGAAACGAAATTCTCTTTGTCAACTGTCTTGACCATCGAAATTTCCAATGGTGATTATAGAAGACAGTGTCTATTAGTAGAATAACCTAATGAGGGTATAGTTTCCTTGACAGCCCTTTTGTAATGCCAAAACAGCTGGCTAAGAATTACTGTATTATTGGTCTGCACATTTGCATAGATTCTTGGCTGTAAAGCTCTGGTTGTTTGCGTGTGACCTTACAGAGATATTTTGTTCTGAATGTTTATCCCCATATTTGCGACAGTTGTGAAATTTTTATGCGACGTTTCTCAGAACTCCTGCCATAGTCACGCACCTTTTATTGACTGCTATCAAGTCCACCATACTTTGTTGGTATGTTTGATTTCAATTCAACACTCAAATTTACCAGCTACAATGTAAAGATTCACGACACGGCTGTGTCTACAGGAAGTTGTATTGGATAATATAGCTTACATTCATACCAATAGGTATTCTTTTTGTGTACCATATTCACAAGCACTGTAGTACATTGATTTTTTAGTTAATGAAGAACAAATACTAACTCTCTCAAAAGGGTATTGATCCACTGAAAAGTGTTCCATCATGTTAATCGTGCATGTAATGTATACATACAGTTAGACCTATTTTCTTGTACCGTTGGTTTTAATCCAACATGTGAATGCCGAATGTTTATGTTACTTTGCTAGATAATCCCTGCAGCAGACTTGCATTTGATTAAAACCGCATACTTTCCGTTCTGGCACTGATGCTATATTTAGAAAGATGAATTCCTTTCCCTTCGTACACCATTGCGCAGTCTTCTCGGGTATTGATTTTCTGGCATGCTACCGATACTGGATGTCCGCTGATCTGTACAATGCTTGGTTGAGTTGCCTTTTGCATCTGGAGTCTGGCGGCAACCCCCTTGATCTGTAACCACATTCATTGGTTGCTGATTGATTGCAATTGTCTCTTTTTACAGTGAAGCAGTTCCTCGCTGAGTGCAAGGAAGAATTTTTAAAGAAATGGGACAACCCTGTACAGGTATGAATTGTGGTATGTGGTGGTGTATCCATTTTACATATTTTGTTGAACCTGTGATTGTCACAGCATATATTTAGCGTAGCACAGCTAGTACATGGTTTACAGACAGATCGCGGTTATGCAATCATTCTTGCTAGGGGTTTCTTGAATCACATTATACTGAGGAAATTTGTGAGTCGCATTATGCTTTGTGGAACAGTCTGTTAATAATAATTGTTTGCTGGACCTGACCAGCTCATAGTTGTGGGTTTGGATTCTGGTGTCATTGTCCTTGCAAACAAATTCAAGTTAGTCTTGGATTTTTTACCCTAATCAGACCCAGTATCCATTTGGGCTAGCTTACAGACTGGTAGGCTTTGTTACACTCTCTTTAGCGATGATGGTGAATGCATGTAGTCCTGTCTTGCTCCTGGGGGGCATTATCCTATTTTGTGCTTAGGCACAAAACCACATAGCTCTACACTTCAGTACCTCCACTGTTTCGTAATCTTCAACAAAAACCTTAATCACCTGCAACTTCATAGCCGAAAGGTATTTCAATGTGACATATCATAGTAAGTCGCGTAGAGAACAGGTAGCCTATATTTCAAAATATTTGATAATAAAATCTATGAGTATAAAGCAGGGGTGGCCAACCTGTGGGTAGCCTATATTTCAAAATATTTGATAATAAAATCTATGAGTATAAAGCAGGGGTGGCCAACCTGTGGCTGTAGAAGGAAATTTGTGCGGCCGTCGACACGTAATTCAATCAGTATGTGTCGGCGGCCGTCGACATGCAAGTTGAAATTTCGAATCGACTCCCAAATTTTTGAGGGATTGTAATCAGTCTTCGAATTTTTTTTCGCGCTTGGCGCGATTCAATGCGCCTTCGTTTTACGATATTAATATAGTAGCGCCCATTGCAATCTGCGGCTTACAGTGCCAATGTGAACAGCATTGGAAAACGATGCGCCCCATATCGAAATACCAGCTCGGAATCGTGTGCTCCTCACGAAAGAAATTCGTTTCCGGTACGTTTGGGCGATTCCAATATATTTCCACTAATTGGACAATCCTGATGGGAAGTTGAGAAATAACAGCATGCAACCAAGTGACTAATAATAATTGGCCGTTGGCCCACCCAAAGATGCATCATCTTTTAGAACTTGCCCTAAATTTTCGAAAACACCCCCTCCATCAACTCCACTGCTGAATCTGATCACATGGGCAGAGAAAGGATAAATGTGTGATAGCAATATGTGAAACAACTGATATTGATGACGAAATTGATTTGCAAATCCCGTAACATGACCACTTGTGATTTCGATCCGTTTAGTAAGCCGGTATGGACAAATAGATTTGGGCATCCAGCTAGCTCATTACGACTATGCCCTGGAATGCCTGCATTAGGCTACATGAGTAATCGAGATGCAGAAGTGGATAGCAAAAAGGTTGACCACCACTGGTATAGAGCAATTGTCGTTATCTTATCAACTGCGTACTACTGTACTAGATCATTGGCTCAGTATAGTGTGCCATTGGAACCTGTGAATGGCCTTGCTTATCAATCAATATCGAAAAAGATTTATGTCTTGTGTTTTCCATGCGGTGAATACTGTAAGTTTTATTGAGAAGAAATTGACTGGTTCTGTTGAAGTGTGGGTTTACATGGGAGCAGTTCCGTTATTTCCTAATTTGTTGTTTGTGTCAAATACATTATCGCGGATTTTAATTTAGTTCTTTTTGTTCTAAGAACAACTCGGGTTTGGAAGAATTCGAACGGATAAAGACGCTAGGAACCGGCTCATTCGGACGGGTAATGCTTGTCAAGCACAAGAAGAGTGATAACTACTATGCAATGAAAATTTTAGATAAACAAAAGGTAAGTTGCGTGTTTCGTGGTTGTAGCCTGCTACTCCGTGTGTTAGGTTTCCAAATTTAAATCATTGGGGCTGTGCTGAACTCGGTAATTGAAGAATAGGGCTGGACAAAATCGAGTGTCTGGGTGATTCGATCGAGTCGAGTAATCGAGTATCACTCATTATGACGCCATAACCGCACGTGGTATGTTAAGTACATTTATGCCACCACAAAGAACATAACGTTATCCATCACATTAAAGGTACTTGGGTATTCTTTGAACCTGACCGATTTCATTGCACTTGGTGACAATGTTGTGGAATGATCAGGACTACAGTATGGCCAGTCAAGGCTTCAACGGTGAAAATTAGTATCGAAACTATAATTTTCATTGGTAAACTAACTTTCAGTGGCGAGGAGAGTGCAATTTCAGTACTCGAAAAAATCGTATTTTACTACTCGACTCGAATCATTAAAATTACTACTAGAATCATTATGCCTAACCCTATTGAAGAAGTTGATTGATTTTCGGAAGTCTTAAGAGTCCTGTGTTATTTCAATAGAGGCCCACCTTACTACTGCCATATGAGATCGTAGTGTCAGGTATTTAATGTATCGACTCAACATGAAATTTTGAACTAATAGTAACTGTGTTTGGGCACTAACGGCTAATTTTGAATCAATTGGCCAGCGCCATAGTCCGATTTCTCTCTGGCAAGCAAAATATGATGTCCAGCTAGCAGCAGTGATGTTGTCATAGCAGTAATGTTATCTAAAATTTAGTCATGTTGAAATAAATATATGTAGCGATTACTCGATTACTGTCGCGGGATGCATGCCCATTGCCCGGAGATAGTCAAACTGGTCACTACTGCTGTTCACAAGTAGAATACTACATGCTTGAGTATTAAGTACAATATATCCACTCCAGTGAGTAATGGAAGTAGACAAAAAAGTATAATAAGCCTATGTTGGTACTGGTCGCCTTCTGTATCATGAAATATACGGGTATGATCCTGCTATTTATATATGTCCCAAACCACTTTGTTTTACTAGTTACGTTGGTGGCCTTTGCAATTTCAGTCAAATCGAAATAAGCACAATGCATTTCCTGCGGTTAAAAAGCTCATTTCTCTCAACTCAATTTCACCTGCTGGTCAGGGGTGAGGCACGCCTACTGCATCAATCAAATTATCCCTCCTGTTGAGCTGTACAGGGCATAAGTCTTTGTTTGACTTGCAAGGCTGTTTCCCTGGGGAAAAGCAGCTGTGTAATCAAATCTTTAGCTATGCTGGTCGCGTTGAGGATGAAACTTAATGCTGGCTTCGGCAGTAAATAATGTTAATGCATATCAAGTCTTGCAGAGGCATTAATTATAAAATTATACAGGCTCATACACTGTTTGATGTACCTTTGGAATACTTGTGATTGTGAGTTATCCCAATCCATATCTACTAGCAATCTTGGTTTATTGTCTGTCATACTCCTGTACCACAGGCCATGTACAATCCAACTATATAAATGTAATCCTGGCAGATTCTAGTGTGGATATCTTTAGATTTGATGATAACATAAATAGTACAAAGGCACTCGGTGTAATTGTAACAATTTTGAATATCAACAGGTCGTAACCAACTGGTGAACAGACCGTTATCCCTGTAAATATATATGTTTTTTATACATTTCTTCAGGTCGTCAAACTGAAACAAGTCGAACATACTCTGAATGAAAAGAAAATTCTTCAAGCCGTCAGTTTTCCATTTCTTGTTAATATGGAATTTTCGTTCAAGGTGAGTGCGATAGTTTCAAAAGGGGCTCAATGCTAGTTAATCAAGTAACTCGTGGTAATTGCTGCATTTTTTACTGTACAGAATTTTGCTGAGTTCGCTCTGGGAGTCTGTAGGATTGGATTTCATTGTGATTCTTAACACCACTGACCAATATGGTCTCTGTCCACTGTCATTGAATGCACTGTGATGCTTTTTAACTTTGAAATTGAATTTGTTCATCATCGCAAATATTCAAACTTGAAATTCAAATTTCGCATGCCAAGAATAGATCTGTTTTGTCCTCTCAAACAAACTATGACGTGGTCGGCTACGCCATATGTGATTTTACTACAAGACGCTAGTATTCTTTGGACGATTTCCAGTCTTGAACCAATGATGCGATATGTTCCTGCCTTCACTCTGGTCATTATTATTAACCCGTTTAATTGAATATGTTACGTTGTGCGATTCGAGCAACTTTATCATGATCAATCCGCCTTCCCTGCTGTCAATGAATGTGGAATGCAATGAAATTTGATACTAAGGCACTGCATACTCGTTACCAACTTGTGAGGTCACAAGGTAGTTGAATTACAGGAATGAAAGCTCCATACTTGTTGATTATTACGTGTAATTATTGTATACATAATGCACCGATGTCAGCACAATGAATTTATAGACATGCCATTTAAATGTATACCTTTCATTCACCATAATTATTTCAAGCTCAGCTGGTAAAGTCAGTTGAAATTTGTTTCAAAACTGGAACAGCTATTATCAGCAGTACTTGATATGCTCGGTTATGATTTTTGATGCTTTCTCCCCCAAATTATTACATTTTTGTGGTCCTTCGTACCACTCGGGGCCTATTGTGTGTGTGTCTATTATATGGGATAAATTTGTATCACGAAATCAGATTTGAAATCTCTTTTCCAGGATAATAGCAACCTCTACATGGTGCTAGATTTCATCATGGGCGGCGAAATGTTTTCACATCTTAGGAGAATAGGAAGATTCAGGTAAGGCTACAATGTATAGGTGTGTGTTTTGTGTGTTCTAATGATCTACCCCTTCTAAGCAGTGTAATAGCCAAGCCACTAGAAATTGCAGTTCCGACGAATCAATAATCTCAGTTGATTGCTATCGAATTTCTAAGGTCCCTTGAAATATGGCACCAGCAATCAATACCTATGTTTACTTATTGTAAAGTTATAATTAGCATACCATGCCAGAATATATGCTGTATTACTCTGTGGTAGTGCCTGACTGATATAAATTGATCATCCTGATACATTGCCGATAGCGTCATCATTATCTGTTGGCTGTTGTTGATCTGGGTGTATCAATGATCCCCACTTTTTGTTGTTAGTTTGGATGAGAGTAGACTTTACGTTTCCATCCATTAACTATGTGTCTACTAGGACTATTTTTTCACTGTATATCAAGGTATTGTCGTATTATCCAAAAAATAGGAATTGGGATTAATCACTGTCTGGTTTTTAGTGGAATGAAGCCTGCGGGAAAAGAAATCTTGCCCACTAAAACAGCTAGCATGGATTCTTGTGTAGCTTTCAGTGTGCTGACTATGTATTTTCGAATCGAATTTGCATTTCTGATGTGCGATCGAATCTTGCATTCAATGCCAAGTCATGAGCGTGTAACATGTAAATCGCGCTAAGAGTAGCAACGCATGTACTGAATTGTGTTACACTTTAATACATGCGTTAAATTCACAAAGTTGTAGAGTTTTAAATTAGCGTAGTGATCAATAATAATGCAATGCTATGTGGATTTCGGCGAGTCATAAGTAATTTCAATCCGATGTCGAATTCAGTTTGTTGATATGCTCCATATAGAAGTACAAGTTAGTGATTATCAAGGCATGCCAAGACTTCTTCAAGTAGAAATCAATAATAAGGATTATGAAAGCAGTTTGAAAAAGTAGATTTTAGTTGATGTGATCAGTCTGAAAATTGCTTGACACATCGTTGTCATTAGTGTGTCAGAGAATCTGATGGTGCCCTCACTGCCCTGTGTAGCAGCAATTTCTTTATCATATTCTGTGATTCTGGGGTAGGGACTGCACAAATATTTTGAATTCGAAAATAGTTCAAGTGAAAATGGAAGCAGACCGTATTAAAATTGCTCGATTACATCTTTGACAGAATTGACCCAATGCCACAAAAAAAGTAGTCGCCATGTTTGTGCCCTGTGAAACTGCTCATGTACAGAGCTTCAATATACAATTGAATAGTAAATTCATATTTAAATGATCCCGAGTATTTTCAGCTGACACTCGTCGGGTGTGATCGTCACCAACTATTAGAGGATTGGAGAGAACATTGTATATATATCGACAATCGTATAGCATCAACTTTCATTTGAGTTGACTTTTATCAAAATACGCCAACCAGGCCTGTGCCTACAGAAGGAGTTTGTGTTATTGTGTACCATCTAAAAATAGTGCATTAGGCTTGAGCTTACTCTTCGCCCCGATTATTTGAAATTCCATGCCTGTGAAATCATATTTTCTGATACAATTGTTGATATACAATGTTCTTTCCAATTCTCTACTAATTGCTGTCGATTACCCCTGACGAGTGACGAGTCTCCGCCGAAAATATCCGGGTTCTTTCCAATATGAATGTACTAGTCAAACATGTTCTTGTGTGTGTGACCGAGAGTGTTTATGGTTGACAATTCATCAAATTGCGCTGGCATTGAGAGTGAAAACGTTTGTATTCAGGTCAATACTGATTTTTCTGTAGTGTCAGTATGCCAATCACCAATCCTGATACATTGTTGCCAGTGTTTTTCTGTCATGCCGAAAAACCTCCTGCAGTCCAAACTGCCTGGGAATATCTTCGATTTCAAGTCTCCGATTTCCTTGTCAGTACCGTATTATTTTAACAGCGAGCCTCATTCGAGGTTCTACGCCGCTCAGATCGTGTTAGCCTTCGAGTACCTGCACTTTTTGGACATCATCTACCGAGATTTGAAGCCCGAGAATCTGCTCATCGATCAGCAAGGATATTTACAAGTGAGGCTGAATTGGGATTGTGTTCCTTCGAATACGGTTTTATCGGGGGAGTGCTTTTACCAGTAATAATATTGTACAAACACCTTTTCGATTCGTAAGAATCCTTTTTTTCCTAAGGATATGTGCCTTTGGTTAAATGGCCTGACAGGATGTTGATTCTATGAATCGTATCTGATCCCACTGGTAAATAAAGCCATGTCCCCTGTTGAATACGAATTAGAATGGGCCTGTCATTCTAACTTTGTTATAAGGGAAGCTCAAGCTATATATCTTGTTTGGGTTTTGTCAATAAAATTTGAAAAAGGGCTCATAACTACAGAGGTACCGTATAGCTGAAGTCGTTGTGTTGTTATCTTGTGTCAACATCGCAAGGTCCTTGTGTCCTTGTTAAGGCACCATGGCAAGCAAGGGTGTGATGTCTGATCTAGGATCATCTATTGATTTTCTTGCGCTATATTTAGCCGGCTGTGTTATTGTATTACTGAAATCTGATTTGTAGAATGATATATGGCCGTTAAAGTGGTAATTTATTTCGAGTATATTTTTTTACGGCAAAAGGTCACAGGTAATGTTTAAGGTGTCGTGAATTGTATATATCCGTCGATTTTGAGTGATAATTATAGTGATTTGCTTCTAAAATTACACTGGCAAGCACTCGTTTTGACGTTTAAGTGTCAAATATTATAGAAAGAGTTTTGGAAAAGATAAATAAATTTATATCATGATGGATGGCGATTGAATATTTCTTCGGCGGTCATTAACGGCCCGGCGTTACAGTACCAATTGTACGCAACTGGTAGGCTAACCCAACGTCTTTGTTAAAACATATCTGCCTGATTAGTTATTTATAACCTATAACCTGAGTTGAGACTTTGATACTGCCCATGACCCAAGTTAACCAGGTTTAAGCAGATTAGCGCTGTAATGTACATTGTGAATGTGGCCCTTGAATTATTCAAGTAGGCATGCAGCCAAACAAAGCATTCATGCTAGCTCTGGGTTGTCTGCAAGACTGATGAGTCGGTATGATTTACCTCATCTTTGAGAACAATATTAGTAGAAGAATGTTGTGGCGTTATACATTTAATCATGAAATGGCCCTGATCACTGACAATTGTGTTTTAACCTGCTATCATGCAAAAACTAAACTGGTTTGAGTATTGTTATAGACATTGTAGATTTGTCTCTATTGCTGTCAAGGCTGTCTGTGTAAAATCTCTGCCATTATTTATTCGGAAATGGTAACTTGTCAACAAGAGAAATGGTCTTGCTTTCAATTAGACAGCCGATTACAAAAAACGCACTTGGTGGGCACATAGTATATATCTGTTATAAATTTGGGCGATGAGGCTTCCCTAGTGCTATCTTAATTTAATAATCATGCTTTGAACTATTTTCACCAAAATTGTGCCTCCCTTGCGACTGAATTTATTCTATCAAAGACAATTATTGTTCTGCTGCGGTGGGAACCTTTGAACCAGATTTATCATCGAAAAACTTGAATAACTCCGCTTCTACAGCTTGGAATTGATTCAAATTTGTTTTGCATCGTTTTTGAAGACAGCGCAACAATTTCATGGGGTTGGCAGAAAAATTTGAAAAAAATGTTCTTTGCATTTTTTCACAAATTCAAAATTTTCAAACTGTACGAAATCCGCGAATATTGGTTGGAATGAATTGAAATTTGTCGTGCGTCGTTTTTCAAGGCAAACTCAGGATTTATTCACGTAGCCAGCAAGATTCAGGAAAAAGGTTATTTTTGAACAGCCCTAATATGCACAGATCGTGTGTATGTCATATCATATCATGAGTCGGTGTATATGCCTCATAAACATCGATGACAAAAATACATAACACCCTCCTTATCTTGTGACACAATGACATATTGGCAATACCTGCGTTTTTCCACGTACAGTAGGCTACCCGTTGCATGTTGCGTGTCTATCGGCAAGCTAACACCTGTAACTTGGAACGTGAAATTGAAATGAGGAATTGATGAATTATTCACTGCCTACGGCCTGTCGCCGGACATGATTACACTCAATTGATCTTCTAAAATGCACGTTCATTGATGGCGGACTGTCATGCTGAGGTTGGCAGTGAGTAAATTACTTCCGTTGTGTAATAAATCACAAGTTTTCGTTCTAAAGCCGATCGGGGATATTTCGGAATTGAAGGAATTGCAAATTTGGTCAATAACCAGGGTAGCAACCATGTCGCAAGGTTCCGAGTCACAAGTCAATCGCGCTTTTATAGTTTTGACTCTAGTGTAGTCATTTTACGCATGTGAAAAAAATTACTCGAGTCAAGTCAAGTCACCAAAAATCGCGACTCCTGTCGGACTCGATTCGAGTCATTACAACCCTGGTTGCTTGCTCAGTGAAAACGACAACTTTCACACGTCTACGTAACACATATCTAGACAAAATTACTTTCGTAATTTGTAGTTCGAAAAACAGGAAGTATTGGACACATATTTTGAGTTTGTTAAGGGATACCAGATTAAAAGCCACCAATCTAAATCCGATGTACATATGCGAGTGCTAATTGCGTCTTCCTGTTCCAGGTGACCGATTTCGGTTTCGCAAAACGAGTGAAAGGTCGCACATGGACTCTCTGCGGGACTCCCGAGTATCTGGCGCCCGAGATCATTTTAAGCAAGGTCGGTCGCGAATGTAACGGGCCAAAATCTGGTCCTTTTTAATATTGACTATCATGTTCTTCTTTGAGATTCTAGCGGCTTGTGACACCTTGTTTAACGCTCGATTTCAATTTATCCCTGAGTAAGTGTCACCCGAAAATATTCGGGCTCATTTCAGTATGAATATACTATTCCGTTGTATATCGAAGTTTTGTACCTCCAAGAAGCTCTTCAATTTCAATTTAATAAGTTTTTTCAAATTTTTGTTACCAATATTTTCAGTTATTTGGGTTTTCCCATGTAGCCACAGATGTAAAGTTCCAATTCTCAACTAGTTGCTGACGATAACACCTGCCGAGTGTCAGCAGACAACATCCGGGTTTATTTCAATAAGAATAATATATTATTCATTTGTGCAATTGAACAGTATATTCATATTGAAATGAACCCGAATATTTTCGGCTGACACTCATCAGGGGTATTCGTCAGCTACTAGTAGAGAATTCAAAAGAACAGCACATATCAACAATCGTAACACAAAATATGACGACACCAGCACGTGTATCATCTAAAAATAGTACATTGAACGCTCTCGTATTCGACATTTCGTGCTGGTGATGTCGTATTTTGTGTTACGATTGTTGATAAACGCTGCTCTTTTGAATTCTCTACTAGTTGCTGACGATTACCCCTGACGAGTGTCAGCCGAAAGTATTTTGGTTCGTTTCAATATGAAAATGAATATCATATTCAATTGTATGTTTAATTCTGAAATTTCATGATCTTACTTCAAATTTGAACTTTTCGTCAGTAGCCAGACAAAAACGTCTATCTTTTCTCCAGGGCTACAACAAAGCAGTGGACTGGTGGGCGTTGGGTGTGCTGATCTACGAGATGGCCGCGGGCTACCCGCCCTTTTTCGCTGACCAGCCCATTCAGATTTACGAAAAGATTGTGTCCGGGAAGGTAAGATGCCGACTTTGACCCAGCCCATTGTCTTTGTGGCGTGGATAGGAATGGGGAGAATTGTGTACCCGAGTACCAGAATCGAGTTTTCGAGTATCACTTTTATGATGCTGCAACAGAAGGAATGATGTCATTGATGTGTAAAGGTCAAATATGCACTTTTTATGACTTTTGTTGATAAGAAAACATAAAACTGTTACGGGGTGCAGTTAGTGATTTCTGATTTTCTGTGACATGTCAAAGCATCTTCAAGCGGAAGTAGATAATAAAGGCATTAGAAGTACTCCAGCAGGCAGCTTCCAAAAGTAGATCTGACCGTGGGGTCGCATATTTTCATCAGATAGTAAAAGGTAGCTACTTCGCGACTAACGCAAAACGACAAATGTCACAACAAATATGTGCGAATTTTGAAAATATATTCTGGTGCCGTGATACAGGGGCCTTGTTTCCCAGTTGCTATGACAATTTCTCTCTTGAAAGGGGCGCAAACTTGTCCCTAAACTACTCCCTACTTAACAATGGTCAGTTATGGTAGCAATGTTTGGAAAACATTCTGGATTCGAAGCTGTCTCGTTGAATTAGTAGTTGCTTTGAAAAAATATCCTTTTATAGGCCTGTTCCAATTATAATCATAGCCCCTTTTCCCAAAGGACTTCGAATTGGGCTATTGGATAGAAATGAAAAGGGTGGACGTGATATGCTCATTGAAAAATTTGTTTTTTAACTTTGGTGCAGGCCTCGTGTTTCGAGAATGCCCGAAGGCGTTGAAGGGAAATAGAGTTTTTGCGTCGTTCGCCGCCACCTATCTTTGTAAAAGTGGATTCCCAAAGCACGATGACGTATTTTAATGCTTGCTGCTGACGTACCAGTGCGCATATCTCGTTAAAGGATGCCGCTAATAAAGATGATATTTGTCACATTTTTGTACAGTATGTCATTATAGAATGTAAACGTGGAATGGCAACGACCGATTTTGCAGCTTCGTTCCGCTTCGCTGAAGCTTTACTCAGACTTATTGTACGGCAGCTACTGTAGGATCTCAGGCAATCCAAAAGTTGTCTTCCAAAGCTCAGAATTTACGGAATCTGGTCACGATCGAAAGCTACTATCGCACTGATTCCGAAAATATGAATCAAAATATGGTCAGGCCCCCGTACTTGGATGAAAAATCACCCTCAACATCTAAATTCCGCATTGTTCAGAACAATCGGATGACCGCAATGCCGATAATTCAGACTTGGAGGACGAATTCTAAGTGGCTCAGTGCCTTAACGTATTTTCATTTACATTTTCGGTGTCAGTGCGACAGTAGCTTTCGATCAAGACCAGATTCAGTTAATTCTGCGCTCTGGAAGACGACTTTTGGATTGCCCGAAATCGTACAGTAGCTGCCGTAAAATAAATCTGAGTAAAGCTTCGGCGAAGCAGCAAAATCAGTCGTTGCCATTCCACCTTTACATTCTATAATGTCATTCTCGAGAACAGCGCAATTACGGAGCAGTTTACACCAGCATGTAGTTATTATTTTAACAAGGTGGCAGGATAATTTAGGCAAATTCGAGCGGAAACTTGAGGTGGGTCCGCAAAGAATAAAGGTCAAGAACCACTGCACTAGACTTAATGATCACAAAGTCGCTACCGTGTACAATTTGGTTTCGAATCGTAAATTCAGATCTGAAGCAGTTCTCTTTCCGCAGGTCCGGTTTCCGTCCCACTTCACTTCCGAGCTGAAAGATCTCCTCCGCAACCTCCTTCAGGTCGACCTGACCAAACGATACGGCAACCTCAAAAACGGCGTCGCGGATATCAAGAACCACCGCTGGTTTTCGGCCATCGACTGGTTCGCGATCTACCAGAGAAAAGTGAGCTCGCCAAGCCGACGGCTTTCAAATTTTGGGCCGGATCGACGGATATGTATAATGCCGTTATAATTTGGCTCAGGCTGTAATGCATGTCTGCGGACTTGTCCAATATCTACACATGTTATCCTTTTTTAAATTCCGAGTACGCAAAAGGAAAATCTTCTGCGGCTCTAATAATAATGGGATTATAAATTTTCTTGTCACTAGGTGGCGCCACATGTGGCGAAGCTTTGAAATCAATATTCTGCGCTACAGTGATGGTAGAGAACCAATGAGAATGTCTAATAAACCAATTCTGACGCCAGGGAATTCAAGAATTTAATTGTTTTGCTCCAAATCAAATGCAAAAAAGTTAAGGATGAAAAAATAATTTGGGGGGGATTGAGTGACCATATTTACGAGGTGGCGGCCACCTCGTACAAAATGCTCAAACGCCTAAGTGATTTGCGACCAGTAATTTGTAATCAGGCGAATCGATGCGACCTTGTTAGGGACGTCTTGGATTTCGATACGCGCGTGTGCCAGGCGCGTAGCCACGAGGGTTTCGGGGTTCGAACGCGAAACCCCGTCAAATGATCATTCTAACTCTTAATACTCGATTGTAATTCCATAATTGTGTTATCAGTGTTCCGCGCGGTCGATTTGCAAGAAACGTGTTGTCAATTAGCGAGAAGAGTCTGTCATGATCTCCCGCTGAGATGGTCGCGAAATTAGGTCATTCATCCCGTGCGCGTGGCAATCGTCGCTGGCCGGATTTATCGCGTCCCGAACAAGCCTGGGTCCGAAGGCTTGAACATCAACAATCGCATCGGTAATAAGCCCAGTTCATACTATATCATCGCTTGCCTGTGCAATCGCATCTGCATTCTGCATTGGCAGCTTCGGCCTGGTGTGTACGATATCATCGCTGGCCTTGACAATAGCCTCTGCAATAGGCCTGGTGCGAAAGACGTCATTGCTGGCCAACTATCGCGTCTCGGGCCTAGCATGCCTTGGCTCCATCTCTCGCTGGTGTGGAGACAATGCGGTCGTGTGTACGCTAATTAGTGATTGTTTTATGTCAGTGATTAAAAAGCGACATCGCGAAACTGAATAACATCGAATCGCTGCAAGCGGACTTTAACGTGCGTAATTGATTCCCGCCAATACTTCAACAACGTAACGATCGGAAGATGTGTATCATGGCTCGAGTTCTGAAAGATGACATAGGTTTGAAATCGGTGCCATCAAGTTCGGACATTTTGATTTGCGAAAACTGTCGCCGAGACTGTGTAATACGCGCGCATATTTAATTGTTCACCAGGGATCAGGAACTCGCTAATTGACAGCCCTCCCGGACTCTTTGGCAAGCTTATCATACGCCTCAAATCGTCAATACGAAGAGATTATATGATCGCCATTTACATTTACTTGACCGGAATTGAATTGATGCTATTTTGGTAAATTTGGAAAAAAATCCAAATCCCACTAATATACAATCACGAGCTGTGCATATGCAGCTGGACATTGGACAAGGAAGGTGCGGACATACCCTTGTCAGGCTTTCTTAGTCTTGCACCACCCCTCCATGATATCCCAATAATGCTGATCGCCAAGCAGGTAAGCCGTGGACACCGGTGCTACTGGTCGGGTCATTGGTCTGACCCAGCCGGCGATTGAATGAACCCACGATCTACTGATGGAGAAGCCGAACGCTTCGCCATTACGCTGTCTTGTCAGTTTTAATAAAGTAGATGGTCGCTTCATTATTGAATCTAATTAGCCGTGTTTTAGTTAGTTCCGGATTGTAAATGTGGATTGTGGTTAGTTCTAGTTCTAGCTCCAGTTCTAGTTGCGAATTTTCAAAAGCCAGTAGTGAATGCAAAACTGCGGAATCGAATACTTAACTTCAGGTCGAGTGGCTTGGATAGGTAGGGACCGTACTCCATTCTGCCCAGCCTAGCTGCCGACCATGCCTGGACATCACATTGTCAGAACTCTTCTCCGAACTAAGTATTGGAAAACTGAAATATCTCACATGAGAGAGATAACAACTGCCAATCACACGTATGCCTGCGATTGTGGCTACATGGGAAGAACGTCAAAGCGTTTGCAGGAACGCATGAATCAGCACATCCCTAGATTTATCAGAACGCGCTCGATGAAAAGCTCACCCTTTGACTCGTCCCCTCAATTTGGATGCCTAGCAAACCGAGGCCATAAATTTTGCCATCGGCAAGCATCTGTTGTATAATCCCGCTTGTGCGAAATATTATCGAGACCGCAGATTTCGCGTCTTAGGAAGGGGCCCGTTCACACTTTCATTTGTGTGCCTTGGAGTCGACTTTTATCAAAATACACCAGGCAAGGCTGTGTCAACAAAAGGAGTTCGTGTACCATCTTAAATTAGTGCATTGAACGCTCTCTAACTCTCTTACGTCGTGTTCTTGTGATACGATTGTTGACATACAATGTTCTTTCCGATTCTCTACTAGTTGCTGACGATTACCCCTGACGAGTGTCAGCCGGAAAAATTCTGGTTCTTTTCAATAGGAATATACTATTCGACATATGCCTTGGTAAATATTGACCCTGGTCCTTTCTACGCCAGGTGGAAGCGCCGTTCATCCCGAAATTCAAGCACGCCGGGGACGCCAGCAACTTTGACGACTACGAGGAGGAGCAGCTTCGAATTCACGCGACCGAGAAGCACGCCAAGGAGTTTGCGGACTTTTGAATCCGCCACGCGTCCCTGGCCCAGGACTATCACACCTTTACAAGTTAGACGAACGAGACTAGCTCGGTATTCGCGCCCGGTCGAGGTGTAGAGGCGGCGTGACCGTTTCCGTTATAACCTCGTGGACTTGTGATGCTCGCGAATTGATTCGCGCGATTCTTTCGCTAATCTGGACGGTGAAGTAATTTCTCTTCCGATACCTTTTGCGTTATATTAGTTTTCTTCATACTAGCCAGATTTAGTAAATAGTCTGGTCGATACGTGCGTTACACTTGTAACTCTTATGTAAAGTCAAAATCGATGTATGCGTGTCCCAAAGAACACGAGCCTACTTTTGATTTATATCTACGCCGCAATGTAGCTATTTGAAATTCAAAATAACAGTGGGTCACCTACGAGTACAGCTTGATTCTATATTTTCGATCGTTTGCAAACGGTCATAATGCTTGATTGGGGATGACATCAGTGGCTTGTCGGTGGTTGTTTCGGCGTTCGAAAACGGCCTGGTTACAGCTCTGGTTTCGCGCGTCGCGTTTATTTGATACCACTGTCTCGGAATAGGCTGTCGTCAGTACCTTGAGTCGCGTTCTTTTTGCTTGATATCATCGTACTGGAAATGTATTCGTGAAAATGGCCGTCTTCGGAACGTGTAACCGGGAAACGTAGTATCGCTCTACATAGATTTTTGTGCTTTGTAATTATATTTTATTGTCGAAAAAGTCTTGCAAACCCATGCGTACGGATTACCTATTCAAGAATGTTGCGTACGCGCTTGTGTTGTTGCGCGGCGATTATTTTGCGGAAAACTGTGTACTCGCGCCGAGGATCTGCAGATTTTTGTGTCAATACCAAATTTTTCGTAGTCGAGCGATGCATGTAGCTGGAAACGAGTTTCATAAATATGATATCTAGGTAACTGACCTGTGCTCAGGACTCCGGTGATTTCGCGATGTCTGCAATGCGGACTTGGGCGAGACCCGTGCGGCACGCTACGTCGCGGACAGTTCAATTTTGAGTTTGTGGTGTTGAGCAATGTTTCTTTCCTGTTTCAGTTGGTTTCTATTTGATCGCGCCCATTCTGTTCCCGTGCGGGTGACGTGTTGCGGGCCCCCCATGGCTGTGTTTCAACGAACTCGCTAATAAAAAACGTTTTCGATATTACAGAAACGATGGTGTGTTATTGTGTGGGTGGGATTTAGAGCAGGGCTGTCAACCTAGACGCCGTTAAGTAAGGCTTGGGTCAACGATTTGATTACGGGCGGATTATAGAAAATTGCTTGATGACTATGGTAATCCACGAGCATCTTTCGACCACTTCGTCGTCTTGGCTTCAACAATCAAGTATTTCCATGCGACTTTGCCGAATAAGAGTCCCAATCAGTTACGGAGCTGACACATTCTTAGCATAATTATTTTATGTTACTCTGATCAATCGCAGGAAGCACTTCCATACTTGCAAGTAACAGCATGTAATTCTGCCATCGGACAGCGCCTATTGAAACACCCAGAGTGCAAAACATTACAATATCGATCGGTTTTCCTTAGTTGCTCGTGGTCGTTCTCTTTCATTTAAAGGTCCCTGAATCAACCGTTATAAAGCTGCAAAAGCCGATCCTCTGCCGCCAGAAGGAACATCTCTACACGCTGGGAATCTTCCATTAGTGTTGTTTTGTCGTTCGGCTGTTCTACAGCTGATTTTGTGTGTGCTATACCTTAACCGTGCGCTGTTTACTGCCGTTCGCGACTTGTGTACTTGTCATTATTACGTCACAACGACAAAATTATTTCTATATTTCAAACTTATTTCAAGAGACTGTAGAGTGTAGAGATTTGTGCCAATGAACTCTATGGTGGTGTCCTTCCATCTCCTCCATTCTCAAGGTCTTCTTTTGTTAAATTAATGCGATTGATCACTTGTGATGTCGAATTCAGTTTCAATAACACCATATATACACAGATCGATGGTGTTGCAATGGGATCGCCGCTTGGTCCCATTCTGGCTAACATTTTTGTGGGGTATTACGAAAAACGGTTATTCGAAGATATTGATCGACCATTAATGTATCAAAGATATGTTGATGACACCTTCGCCATATTTGAAAATGAATCCCAGTGTGATTTGTTTCTGAGCAAATTGAATGGTCTTCACCCATCACTGAAATTCACCATGGAAAAAGAGGTTAATAATTCATTGGCATTCCTTGATGTTGCAGTGGAAAAGACGGGTGCTAAGTTTGTTACATCAGTTTACCGTAAGCCTACATTCAGTGGGCAATACATTTCGTGGGATTCTTTCTGTCCAGTAAAACGTAAAGTAAATTTGATAAGAACTCTGGTACACAGGGCTCTGATGATTTGTAGTAAAGTCAAACTTGAATCTGAATTGGAGAACATTCGGTCAATCTTTCAGTCAAATGGTTATCCTGATCATATCATTAAAATGACCATAGATCGTAAACTCAAAGATTTCAGAAAAGTTAAACCGTTTGGACCTAGAAAATGTCCTGTTTATTTGCTTCTTCCTTGGATTGGGAAAGTGTCCAACAGGTTTGAAAAACAAATTAAATCGTCAGTGAGCCATTGTTTTTCACAAGTAGAACCTCAGATAATCTTCATGACGAAATCTCTGATGCCTGCAACGCAAAAGGATGTGCTACCTGCGACAAATCAAAGCAACATAATATATGAATACACGTGCCGATGTGACAGTCGGTATGTAGGTCGCACGTCTCAGCGCTTGCAGCAAAGAATTCGCCAGCATGTCCCACGGCAAATTAGAATGAATAATGTTTCTCCTACTCCTTCATCGCAGTCTGTTGACACACTACGTGATTATGATCAAGTTACTGCTTGTAATTCGGCTATTGGACAGCATCTCTTATCCAATCCAGAATGCGCTGATCATTACAATGACAGTCAATTTTCTATACTTGCTCGCGGCCGTTCTCTTTTTCATTTAAAGGTCCTGGAATCTACGATCATAAAGCTACGAAAGCCGATTCTCTGTCGCCAGAAGGAACGCCTCTACACTCTTGGAATATTTCATTAATGTTATGTGTTATGTGTTGTGTTTTCGGTTATTTATAACCGAATATGTACTCGTTAACGTTTGTTTTGTACCGTTACTACCGCATCTAGCCCGTCTACCAGTTGTTTGTTTTTGTTATTATTACGTCATACAGACAAAATATTTCTTACATTTCGAATTCGTTTCACCCCATCACTAACGTTCGCTACTGATGAGAGTTAGTCGAAAAGCTTTTAGCGAATAAATTAACAATATGAAGTTATTGTTTCGCGATATTTCAAACTTGGTAGCCTATACCTCATTTACTGGCGTTCACTGCTGAAGAGAGCCAGTCGAAAAGCTTCCAGTGGAATGAATTTAACAATATGAACGTATTGTTTGCTGCAATAATTATTTTAATCAAACAGTTAATTCATGGCTTCCAACCAATGTTCCCTCTAAGCTGCAAGCGTGCAGAGCTGACACGGGTTTAACGAAATATATTGTTAACGCCATTTTAAGATTCGAACAATAGGGAGTTTAGTGAACCTTACTTAATTCCCTGAACTGAAAACCCGATATGACCTTCGCAAGTCGTATATGTGTCGTGTGAATAAAGATAAGAGGAATAAATCGTACGATGTTTTGGTGTATGTAATCTCTCGTGGCTATAATATATATACGCATGTAATACCACGTAGAGACATGCATTTAGTCTATTCAATGTATAAGTGGGAAGTACTAGTTACGTCGTAGTACGTTGATTCAATAAAGTTACAAGTCGTGGAGACAGAAACAAAACATTCGTCCGTGTGATCTTCGAATACGTGAGCAATAGACAGGCTTCGTGGTACGTCAGCCAACGAGCCAATCCCCGGCGTGGGACGCCGGTCAGTCGAACGGAAAGATAGCCTATAGGCAACGAATGCTACAAGTAACCTTCTGGAGTCAGATTACACACAAGTATCTCATCTACAAGCATTCGCTCTGCGTTATAACGTTCTCTGCGCACAAACAATCGGCAGTGACGATATTTTTTGTTAGTCGTTACGCACTGTTGTCCAAGGCATTCTTTGGTCCAAGGTACCGCGCAGTGAGTTGCTGAGTGCGCGCAGACTCGTGAAGAATTAGCGGAAACATTGTTTCCAACTTGGCCGATTTTTAGAAACGAGGGGGCAAAAATGTTAGAACGTCCAGTTGGATATATAGTTGATTAACACGGCCAAAAAGTACACATGAACACAGCTTATTCAGGTCAACTCACAGGAAAGTAGACGCGGAAACCGGTTTCCCGAGCACATACTCGAAAAAAATGACCCTCTTTCAGTCAGGTCACCAGCGATCAGATTTAAGTGAATAAATTTCATGTTTATAAGTCCACTTCTATGTACAATTGAAAAGTATATTCATATTGGAATGAACCCGAATGTTTGCGGTTGACATTCTTCAGGGCAGGTGTAATCGTCAGCAACTAGTAGAGAATTGGAAGGAACATTGTATCAACAACCGTATCTCGAAACGTGACGTCACCAGCATGAAATGAGATCTCAAATGAGAGAGCGTCCAATGTACTATTTTAAGATGGCACACGAACTCCTTTTGTTGACAATGCTTTGGCTGATGTATCAGTGTTGACCAAAAAAGATGTCATTTTTCTGATTTGACTCCCGCGTAGCACGTCGTCTGCCTTTAGCCCAGAATTTAAGGTCTTTCGTGGTCTTGTTGTGCATTTTAGGTTAAAAGGGAGGACATTTTGGCGAAGGGGGGTCCTTTTCTTCAAAAAGGAGGGCAGGTTCTCCTAAACGAGGATGTTCAATTCAATTCATTGCTAATAATTTCATCATTTCAATACACCACAAGACTGCGACGCAATGAAAGATTGGAAGGTGTCGAAACGACTTGAAATATTCTGTGATATCAGACACCCACCTGGCCTAGGCGATATGAAAAAGGTAACGCAAGGTAACTCTACTATCACGAGACGGCAGATAAGTAGGATTTTCGAAATCATATCCCGTTACCGTGATACATGACACTTTCAATCAGTAATGTGATGAGAACTCATCTCAAAACTAATTTATACATTTAAGCGTCCAATCAGTAGAAAGTAAGTATATAGTAGTACTATAGTAGTACTATAGTTTGCCTGACAAACTGTTCAAGTATAGAAGTGGAAGTGGTATTAAACATAATCGCTTTAAGTAAGTATAGCGCAAGTAGGCAAAGTCTATATATTTGACTACGCGGAAAAATCTCAAGTAGCCTACGTCGTTACTGACCACTGACCAGGGACCACCTCGCAGCTGAGAACAGGGTAAAACCGCTGGGTTGCATTCAAAACAAAAATTAATTTAAAACAAACATATTAAAAACAAGGCGTTGTTTAAAACGTGTTTTTATTGTTTTTTAAGCCATGACGTCCCGATTATTTAATTGTGACGTCACAGTTGATTACCATTTAAAATTGAAAATATAGGTCAGGGTATAGGCACTGGCGTAGCAGCATGGGCTGCCGCCCCTGGCTCTCGCCTAAAATGCCGCCCCCCTCCCTTAAGTAGACCGCAGCAAATTACAAACAATATGCCGCGTCTCAGCCTCACAGTCTCAACGTTAATAAGGCCAAAAATAATAAAGACAAGAAATAGCGAACGATTGTATTGTGCAAATAGAAAATCAATTGCCGCCTGAAAGCAAAATCACCGATAATATCCTCAAATTCTAGTTTTTAAACGTGGTCTCTTTCTATATACACAGAATGGATAGAGCTGATAGCCGATCATCATTCATGGTAGAACGTAAATAAGACTTAATCAGCTTTGAGAAGCTCCTCTCACAGCTCGCAATTAAAACACCAATGGTCAGATAAAGTTTCAGACACGAGCATAAATATGGTGTCGAACCAAGTAACTTTGCATTTACTAATCACTGTAAAACATCAAACGCTGTTGCACTACGATCAAACGTGGTTTCATTGCTCCGCACCAGCCTCTTAACCCTTTTAAAATCTCAAGATAAACAATTTCACATGATCATATCTTAAGTTGTGTTCGTCCTAGAGGCCTCATATTGGTTTGTACGAAAAGCTAGCAATCTTCTCATTTATATGATCTCTAATTAGAAGGTATAAGGCATGACAATTTTCGCAGCTAACTGAAAAAAGTCCACCTCGTCGTCATAAATCAGACGCGGCCAACATACGGCCCGCGGACAGTTTTCCGTCTTACATGATAATGTGGCCGGCGGCCCCAGTCTTCCGAGATTCCCCACTACTTGCTTACATGCATCAAATTTTAGTGACTGTATGTTATTATACACATGTATGCGCATCGAGCGAGGGTGGAGCTTACGCGTAAGTTCGTCGAAGCGAGAAGACTTTCATTATCGGCATTTACGATGTACTCAACCCTAATGTCATTTGTGGTAATCATGGTGCTTGTCGACTATAATGGTCATTTACACCACGCCGATATTTCTTATTTTTGATTCCGTAACCGTAGACTTGTAGCACGGCACACTTCTAGCCTTTTGTAAGACACCGCTTATGCCAGGGGTCGCCAACTAAACACGGGTCGCGGGCCACTTTCAAATTCCGAGGCCGCGGGCCGCATGAATTCAGTACCGAAATAAAATAGGCCATACAGTTGAACAAGCATGCTATCTCGTCACCTACTAAACCCTAATGAATTGATATTTCGTACATTCGGGGTACCGGGCTTATCGAACGCATTAAAATCTTCATTATAAGGATTGCACAGTGTGTTGATTGGTCAGAGAGAAGCAGACATGGCGGCGCCTGTATGACAATGCTGTTATCAAATCCACATTGTCTTCGTCATTATTGGCGAGAAATGGCTCTAAAGCAGGGGTCACCAACACGCGGCCCGCGGGCCGCATGCGGCCCGCGAGCTCATATTTTGCGGCCCGCGACTTGATTTGAGATTTCGGAAGAAAGCTAAGAACACATTTTTAAATGCTGAAATTGACATGTATTGGTCCAAACACTACCGAGACCGAAACGCTTCGAAAACGCTTAGGGCAGTAGTTCTGAAACTGGGGGCGTGAAATTATCTGAAGGGGGTGCGAAGCTGCGTTTAACTAAAAATTTTTTCCGCGCGATTTTCCTTCAGTTCAAAGTTATAGTTATTGCGCTGCGTATAATCCGGAATTCATATTATAGAATTCTGTCATCAACATTCCAAACCTTCCATGCCATCAAACCATCCGTGGAAATTGCTAGCATTATGGATGCATTTTTGTGATATGACGATAAGGGGGGCGCGGAATTTTTCACTATCATAAAGGGGGCATGTCTAAAAAGGATTGAGAACCACTGGCTTAGGGCTTCCCACACGATATCAAGGTTTGCGTAGAGATGGTCTTTCAGCTGGTATCGTATCTCGCTAGCCCCCCGCCCCCAAAAAAAGCGTTTCCAGGTATCGTGCACAGCTCAGAGTTCAAAATATAATGAAATTGATTACAGTGATTCTTTGTTGTCATTTCATTGCTGAAAATATTACTTCTTTTGTGGTCACTATACCCATCGCCTATAAGTAAGGTAACACAGCGTAGTATTGACGTGTAGTTTTAAGACGTGGTTGCCTACTTTATACCGATATTGAATCCATGCGGCCCGCGGCCGCGACAAATTCCAAAAAGTGGCCCGCGACCCGTTTTGAGTTGGCGACCCCTGCTCTAAAGTTACATTGCCGTCGTTAAAATACATTCATTAAATACGATTTATTCCTTGTATATGTGGATAAATGGGCGAACAATGTATCAATTCCGCAATCCGACCCGCCAAGTACTTAATTTTCCTATATCCGGCCCGCCGACCGGAGAAGTTGCCCGCCCTGTCATAAATGCTTCTAAAAGCGCCGGTGAATAAATTGTGACTTTCGCTTTACAGCAGCGCGTGGGAATTCAAAAATCCAAACATATCATTTAAGTGGTGTATGCCGGTAAACCTATAGTTTCAGCTGCAAGTTTCCATCTGTCCAATGCTTGAAACATACATCGTCTAACTTTTTCTACAACACTGAGGCCAGCATCTTCTGATTGTTCGCCAGGCATTCTCCTTTTTCTGCGAACTCTCCGAACAATCGGCCTTGACGGCTATTACGGAGTGGTTCCGTCGCCATGTTAACATATTAATTCGTGTGTTCGGAATCAGCGCGACACTAGCTTTCGACTGAGACCTGTTTGATTAAATTTTAGCTCACGAGACGCCAGCTATAGGACTTCCAATTAGTCTTCTTTTAGCCGGCTGTGTATACTGTGCCGAGCGATATAGTGTAATGGTGATGCTCCCGGCTTCTTGATCGGTAGGTCGTGGATTCCATCCCCGGCCGCGCCAGACCAAAGACTCGAAAACTGGTATCCGCGATTATCCCGCTAGGCGCTCAGCAATCACGGAGGAGAAAAATACGGTGGTGCAGACAAGATGACCTTACTATATAGTCCGTATCGCATCTCCGTCGTCAAAGCATCTCGTCGATGGTGCAGGCGAAAAGAATATCATATCTCTCTCTCTCTCTCTCACACTGTACAGTCTCATTTTGCCGCCCCCTTGGAGCCTGCCGCCCCTGGCGCAGAGCCAGAACCGCCAAGTGGCTGCTACGCCACTGCGTATAGGCTATATATATATAGCTCGTTTGAAGAAATATCTACGTAGCTGTTCGACTGAATATTTTGAGGGTTGCAACCATTCGATATCGATTTACGTCAGCTATATCGGGTGGTAATTGTCCGTATAGGTTCATACAATATGTTTTTCGGAAAGTATTTGCACAATTATAGCATGATTTTACAACTTGAAAAAAAACTTTTTTTAAAGACCTTTGTTTAAAATTAAGTGTTTTAAACAACATTTGTTTTAAATGAAACCCTAATTGCAACCTTGAAAATGGTGTATGCTCCGTGACGCAATAACACTGTAATGATTTCTATGCAACATATTGCACAACACATTTCGCGTTTCAAGTTGGCCTATGTCTAGTAAGTGAGAATGTGCAACATAGCCGTTGTTATGCAAAAGAATCGAATACCCCCGGGACAATTTGTTATAAAAGAAGCAACAGCATATAATGGGATCACAACTACGATTATCCCGGTAATGATTATGGCTTTTCACTACAATGCACAACGCCTCGATGGCGCAGTAGGCAGCGCGTGAGTCTCATAATCTCAAGGTCGTGAGTTCGATACTCACTCGGGGCATTCTTTTTCATTCCTTTCGGTTAAGTTGGGGCCAGGACTTAAAATTCGTGTTACTTTTTCTGCGTCATAATAAGGCATCAGACGATATTCCCCACATAGCAACCCAGTATTCCTAGCCTGTATGGTATTTCTACCATATTTTCGTGGTTAGGCTACTCCAAGATTAGAATTATGACCATCATGGAAGCCAACCTAATAAGCACATATATGATATCGATCGGGTCAACTATGGATAACTAACCTAAGGATGGATCTGAACCACGTGGCCGGACGGTTGGCAGCCATGAAGGTCTAGCAATTTCTGGCAGCTTCTAAACTGCGGATTATATCGTAATATGATATAGCTTGCGACCCGGGCGCAAACTCTGCTGTTGTTCTGATCCCGATAATATCAACTTTGATCTGGCCACAGACTTGTACAAACTAAACATTTAGTTAGTTGATGGTCAACTAACTAACTAACGGTCTTTTAAGTAGTTCCAGTTGTAGTTCTAGTTGCTGATTTTGAAAACTGAGTATAGTTGTAGTTCTAGTTGCTGATTTTGAAATTGTGTAGTTTTAGTTCTGGTTGCGGATTTTGCTAATTGAGTAGTTCTAGTTCAGGGGTGGGCAAACTTTTGAGCTCGCGGGCCGCATTCAACATCTAAATCCATTCGCGGGCCGCACTATATAAAATAGGGATTATAAACCAAAACGCAATATTGGTATTTGATAATATAGTGAGGACATGGGGATAATATATGTGTTTATTTAAAACAAACGAAACATTGCTTTGATGATATCGTACTCGCGTCAGAAACATAGTGGCGAGATTTCATCGGCTAGTCGACCTCAATAACCAATTTGTCAAAACTTTAGAGATGAAAGTCGGTTAGAACCGGATTGAAATTAAGTCTGTGAGCAGCGATCGGTTCATAGATTTACTAATTCCACTTTTGGCTCAGTTCCAGGACACACAATGCTGACAGAATCATAACCATGTTAGCTTCAAACACACTTCTACTATGTGTAGATAAAATATAGATACCCCAATTTTACGCATACCGAGAACGAATCTACCTAAGACACGCGCAAATCGTTTTTATAAGCACATCACTGAGATAATTAAAACTGTAGTGGCCAATCTGAAATCCCACTCGTGATCCGAATTATGTCAATCTCGTTTAGGATTTCTCTGATGTTTAGCAGTTAAAACCTCTAAAACTGTGTGGGCCTTGAGATCGAGCTGTCGCGCAAGAAATGAAACATAGAAATTATAATAGGAAGTATTTACCTTAAAACAGTGGTTCTCGAACTTGTTAAGCCCCCCCCCCCTTTATGATGGTGAAACGCAAACCTAACGGATAGTTTGATGGCATGGAAGGTTACGACTGTGGAGGAGAGATTTTTACCTATGAAATTCATACTAAATACAGAGTAATGATTATGAATTGGATTACAATCGCGCGTAGCGCGAAAAAATTTTCAGTTGAGCTCAGCTTCGCGCCCCCTTCAGATGCCTTCACACCCCCAAGTAGGGGGTGCACCCCAGTTTGGTAACCATTGTTGTAAAATTATAATGGTGAAATATACTAAGAAAAACTTTAATCAAGTCCCTACATTAATTCGATATTTAGTATATATTTTATCAATATTTAAAAAAAGTTTCTTTAGACTCTCGCGGGCCGCACAGAACGGTGTTGCGGGCCGCATGCGGCCCGCGGGCCGTAGTTTGCCCACCCCTGTTCTAGTTGCACATTAAAAAAAATAGTTGCGGAACATCTAAAAAACACGTGTCGATGTTTTGGGCGAATTGATATGCAGGTGTTTTGTTCAATGATGTTTGTGCATGTGCACTAGGGTTATGACTAAAAAAAAAATTTTTGCCTGTAGCAGGAATTGATGAACATTTTGGTATAAATTAATAAAATTATAATCATTTTGTTCAAATCGAAAAAAATGTCCCGCACAAACTAACATCAATTTTCGACACTGGTCCAAATATGGAAAAAATTTAAAATTCAAAGATATTCTTTGCTACGAATTTGATCTTCAAATATATGTCCTTTTACACTTATTGTAAAGTTCATTCCATTCATCAATTTGACTTCCCTTTCTGTTATTATGTTAAAGCCAGGGACATCTACGACGGACATATCCGACTTCCAATGGGGTTTTGGGGCACTTTATCGCTGCAGGACATTCGACCGCAAAGATAGCAGCAAATAATCTTTGACATATTCTAGAGCCCGACCGATATTGGATTTTTGGGTTGATACCGATAAAACCAATATCTCACACCTTAGCCGATAACCCCAATACATTCAGCCGATATTCAAAAGAAGTTGGATGTATAGCCTACATAAGCAAATCTTCAGAGGGCATTTATTTGAATTGAACATCTTTACAGCTATTGTTACACTTGAACATGAAATGCACTAGAAAGGCTGCATCTGGACACCTGTAAAGTGTAAGCTATATGAAATATATCAATATTCTCAGTCTAGCGATCAAAGATTATAGTTTTCTGGCTTCCTTCCGCCATGTTGTGACGTCACACGCAAATTGCCGTTAATTTTTCAACTCCAATGGCCGATACCGATAATTCTTTCAAAGTGTGATATCGTCTCGATATTATCGACGAACCGATAATCGGTCGGGCTCTAGTATATTCCATCTTTAGACATCTGGTTAGAATACCAGTCTTCCTGACACGCATTCGCGATAAATAAGCATCTCCAGAGTTATTCTCTATCTGGGGAAGTGGAAGTACGCAACGCAACCCTTGAGCACCCTCTCGCATTGCGTAGAGATGGAAGTTTATGCCATTTGATCAGTGGTAATCTATACTATTTTATTCGAAAGAACGGCATGTTCTGCACATGCCATAGATAAACTTAAAAGCATCTATACATCCTCGGTTTTTTAATATTTTCATCTGAAATTCGTGCTTGGTGGATTGCACCTAGTTTTCGTAGTGTTTTACCACATCATCTCCAAATTTGTAGCTGAGAGTTGGATTTCTTCAAGACGTTGCACGTTGGATCGAAGAACTCTAATATATGCTTTAAGAATCGATAATATGATGTTGGCAAGGGATATGAAAACCCATGCTCATCATTGCATTTCGCAGTTTCGAAACAACGCCATTCTGCCGTCCAGTATCAACAGATGCTACGGTGTCACATATGATATATGAGTTTTTCGAATTTTCCTGTACATCATATTCTTCTAAGCGGTTTTCTAGACCGCTGAAAATACCTAGAGTTGTTCTACTTTCGCCTTTTCGAACACCCAGTTTGATTTTTGCCAGACAAATTGAAATTATACGATATATACAGTCTACATCTAAAATCGGAATTAATAATTATTTATTAATTATTTAATATTGACTGTAAACAAGAACACGATAGGAATAATTCAATCTGGGCGTTCAAAATGTACCAAAATACTATTTTAAATCCTCGCAATTGGAATTGGGTCACTTAAATTCAAATCAGTAGATAAATAAATTATAAAGTCAGTATCTACAAAAGAAAGCCTATCCTCCATACAGTGAAAACTGGAAATTTTTTGTGCGGGAGGTTTTTGTTCAAACAGTCTTAACTTTTGTGAGTTTTGAAATCAGGACACAAAAGCTCATCATTTGTGACTACAGGCCACACAAAATTTTGAATTTTTTTTTCTAGTCATAACCCTAATGTGCACTGTGCAGCCATTGCTCGCTCAGAGTCATCACTGCTAATAGGGCTGCACAAAATCGAGTAGGCTACTTGAGTGATTCGATTCTGAATCACGCATTATGCCTCGAGTCGAGTATTCGAGTACCACTCTTTATGACTTCATGAAAGGATGTAATATGTCAAAGTTCAAATATGAACCTTTTGTTAGGGATGGTGTGAACCTCTGAATGGTTCAGGTTCGTGTGAACGCGAACGTGACGTCATATTGCTAATTCTAACCCTGCATTTCAGTGAAGTGATAGCCTATAATAATGTACACCAGTGGTTCCCAACCTTTTTCGGTGGCAGGGCCAGATTTAGAATTTCAGAGTACTGTCGGGGCCGCACGAATACCCGGAAGGATGAAAGGAACCCAAAATAGTCTTCAAAATATGAAAATTCGCATTGTTCCGATCATTCGCTTGACGCCATTGGCCATTGTGTTGACGCGCTCCCGTTGTTCAGAACAATCAACCTTTGCTGGCTATTTCGGAGTAGTTTTATTGCCCTGGCGAGATTTCAATTCGTATTTTTGGAATCAGTGCGACACCTCCTTTCGATAAACACCGTCATATCAAATTATTCGGACGCTTGGGTCGCGAGCTATAGGACTACCAATTATGCTGTTTTTTGCCGGCTAAGCAGTACACATCTCGGCGTATTTAATCGTGAGTCACTTGTTGCACATCTATCCGTAAATTAGTTATCAATACCCATAGGGCCGTAACAGCACTTCGTCAGCCTAAAACGTTGCTCTTGGCCCCCTCAGGCTAGATGGCTGTTTACCGCTATTCATCATCTAAATCGGGTGTCCGTTTTAGCAGCTTCTCTCGACTAATCGCGCCATGCGCGAAAAATTTCTATAATTCATGGTTGAATCGGTCAATATAATCGGGAATTGAAAATATATTGGTACAATTTTTATCCTCTCTCTGCTCACGTAATCAGATTGACCGGTTGAGCCGAGTGAGTTGTCTTTGAAAAGGTAGGACCACTCAATAATAATTAAACATCTTCGGGCGTATACCCATTGGCAGGAACGATACAGCACTTCGTCGGGCCCCTCAAAACACTTGGGTCTTGAGCTCCCATAGGGTGATAAACCGACCCCCCCGCCGTCCCGTTGTTCGCTGCTGCCACGAAATCATGATCACCGTTTAGGGAGCCAGCGTGGAGCGCGAAAATCTTCGATAATTCAAAATAAAATAGGCCAAGAAGATCGGGAATTGCATATATATTGCCATCAATTACTTGTCCTCTCTGCTCACGTAATTAGATTTACCGGTACAGCTGAGTGAGGTGTCTTGGAAACTGTAGGGCCCGTAAATAATAATTAAACATATTCGGACGGGCGGACCCGTTGCTACGACTTCGTTACATGATGTTATTACGTGACCTCCAGTCTGCTATATCAAAAAATATAGAATCGCCCAAACGTACTAAACTAAATGATGCACACGATTTCAAATTGGCAGTTCTTCACTATGGCATATAATTCTTCCTGCGGGATGGTATAGCCTATTTGTCTCGTGAGGTTCAGATTGCCAAGACAGGAATATTCGGCGCCAGTCATTTAGGCGCCTATGGTCTTATCTTAGCAGTCTACTCACAACTTTCCTGCAATCCTAATTGAAAACTCCAGACTCCAAGCCAAGCAAGAGTATTTTATAAATATTTATATAAAATTTTTTAATAAATCGATTTCTCAATATTTTTGTGGGGGCCGCGGTTGGGAATCACTGATGTACACGATACCTAGAGACGACTCGGGTCACATCATGCCACAATGCTGAAGTATTTATTGAAGTTTTAAACGTCGCCAAATGTATCAACGGGGGCAATCAAATGATATAATAATCCCACAAAATCAATGCCTTCCGTCGCTTTCCCAACGATTTCGACGAGAACTTGCAAGGGAATATAATAAGCTTACGCCTTTAAGGTCTAAGCCAGACCAGATAATGTATTCGGCGTTGATATTGAGCAGAGTGTAAAACGGGTTCTATCTATACTTGCTACCGATAGTTATACAGCCGTAGCCAACACCCCAATCATCGTACGGATTCAGTTTTTATGATACAACAAACATATTGAATCGAGATCGACCCCGTACACCTGCTAGACTTTTTACATCAGACAACAATATCAATTTCATTAATTGGTTGAATAAGAATCATTCGCTGACTACCTACACGTAGTGTATTTCGCTCTAAATGTTGTGTTATTGCGGGTCAAGCTCACAGCAGAGAGTCACTAAATATTCACAAACGGTAAGCTGGATTTTCGAGCAAACTTGCAACGAAGCAAGTAAAATTTTTGAGATTGTTAAGGCGCATATGCTCGTTTAGTGTTTCTTTATTATTCTGCTAGCGCCATTGATGGAGTGACCCGCAGTTGAAATGCAATAAATTTCAACCAAAGATGTTATAATGAAGTTAAAATTGTAATATATGAAAAAGGTTCACAGTGCAGAACCTACCAAGGTTCGTTTGTCAACGCGAACCTTTAAATTTCTGAGGTTCACATACAGAACGCGAACGTGAACCTCACGTTCACACCATCCCTACCTTTTATGCTACTACAAAGAATATAATGGCTCTTATCCACCACATTAAAGATACTTTGGTATACTTTTCGACCATACCGATTTCAATGCAGTTTGTGACAATGTTGTGGGTTGATCATGACTTCGTAAATGTTTTATTTCCATAGTAACGTTCGTAGCTTTTTGCTATGTTTTGTATGCTTCGATACCGACAATCATGTATTTCAAGGCTACCTCAGTGGAAAATAGTATCGTAAATTCAAGTCTCGTTGATAAATTCACTTTCAATTGCGAAGAGCGTATAATTTCATTATTCGGAAAAATCGTCTTTTACTACTCGACTCCAATCATTAAAATTAATATTCGATTCAGATTCGACTACTCGAATAATTGTGCCCAGCCATAACTGCTAACAGTGACTCAGCCAGCGGGTGGCTTTTTGGGGTCGGAATCTCCCATTTCAAATTCGAAACCCAGTTCTTTTGAAATGTCGATTCAATGTCTGATATATTATAGATAACTAACCTACGGATAGATACGCAACACCCGTCGTCACTCTTGCTTGACCGGAGAGAATTACTGCTCAGGAATCTGAACGCAACATAATTGCTAATCCCATAGCTGACGACCCGCGCGCTTAAATTCAATAATCTTGATATTATTTGAAAGCTACTGTCGCACTGATTCCGAAAATATACATTAAAATCCAATCAGGGCAATGGAACTCCCTTGAAATACACTTCAAAGTCAGAAAATCGGCATTGTTCTAAACAATCGCAGCGACGCAGCACAATGACCATAACAATGGCCCTTGCTTTTGCTGTGCCATCTCTTCTTTGTGCTGTGCGCGTTGTTGATTTGCCATTGTTTCATGTAGACTCGCCATCATTGCCTATGCTGCTTCTCTAGAAGCTTCAAAATACCTGAATCCATGCTTTATCTTCGTCGCAGAAATAACTATGAATCCGACTTCTGACACCAATTGTTATGTTCTTGATCTTCTTTGACCAATAACTCAATACGACGAGGTTGCAATATGAAATCAGTATATTATCAGCAGATTAACTTTAAGACAAGCGACACGATCCAGAGTTCATTTAAACGAAAGACCAGTAGACAACAGAACTCAGATAAATACGAAGCACGACACACGAGGAAATAACGATTGGCGGTATTTACTAATCCTAGACAAATAAGAAACAAACGATACCAAAGTAAAATGCACGAACATAACATAGCGGTATTTTGGGACGGATTGTTTTATTATTTTTTCAAAATTTTCTCTGCACTTCAGTCCGTATTTGGCCCGCGTGCTGCGTGTTTGAGACCCCTGTGTTAGCATATATTACACCGGTGCTATTTGGTGATTTCAAGCGATAAAAATATGAGAAATTTTGCGATGAAATTAAGAACACAATAGCAAGTGAACAGCGCTATTCAACTTGTGATGATGCAACTTTTACAATGGCGTAACACACTGATAAAAATCATTCACCTTGAAGATGTCCCTGGTGACCCGTCCTCCCAATATGGATGACAGCATTGTCAGAGTTCGATACCATAATCTTCCCACAACCTTAGTTATCGTGTTTCGAACAGATGGGCGGGTACGATATAGTCTCATATTTAAAATTCATCGCGATCGAAGCAGTTTTCTCGTGAAATACCTTGCGCATAATATTTTATAATTATAGTAGCAGAATCCCAAATCTTTCAAGCAGGATTACGCCAGAAGTCTTTTGTGACCATCATCATTATCAGCCTCAGCATCATCATCACCATATTTATCTTCCACCTCCTATATTTTCTGAGGCATAGCATTCTAGATATTGCTGACTTCAAGGAATTCTATACATTCTCGTCGGCGCATTTACCATTATTATACATCACGACGACATAGTTCACAAGGTAGACTAATTTACGACAGACCTCGTATAGGTAAATTGACGCCAGCACTATCGGACCACAAGCTACCGAAAGAAAATCCCAAGAACCATATAATCAACACACTCAATATGACTTTTCGTTCGATACTAAGGACGATCATGGTCACCTACAATCAATCCCAGTGACAGAGCTCGATAAGCGATTGGAATCTAGCTCGAACAAAGATTAAAATATTCAACGAATGACGAACACCATCTAGGATTATTCTGCCGGGCTGCGGGTCAATTAGTAAATTCGAATTGCATGTTCACTGCATCGTGGCATTACCTCACGTGCTTATTGAATTACGTGTGAACGGCTGCATATGCATTCATCGACGGCCTCATGTTGGACACCTGCTGACTATACTAGTTCATTTCGGAACGTTAGCTTCACACGAAATCGAAATTTTCGCGATAAACATGTTTTTGAAACTATCATTGCCTCCTTTGTCAATGCGGTCGGGCTTCATTTGCTTTCCACTTGAAATATCCTATTACAAACGGGACTTTCTGCGAAACCGATACAAACGTTTTCCCATGACGCACACGGCTAGAGGTGAACCGAGACTATATATATCCTTAACCGAGCTTGACGTCAAATTTAATATCAGTTTAGGTTCAACTAGCTCGTCAGGTTCAGAGTTTAGCAAGCCTCTGTTATATATGTTCGGGCAGATGTGGTCAAAGTAATTATCAAGCAGAAGTAGAAATAACGTCGTAAATGTGTGTTGAGATAGCGTGGTGGTATAATCCATAGCTGTAGCACCAATAGGTTGCGGGTTCGAGTCCGACCGAGGTCATCCCATCCCAAGAATTGCTACCTAGGTGTTGCAGTTAAATCTGGGATCCTCGTCGCCAGCGGTGTCTGATTATTATTAATATCATTGACATTTTTACAGTTGTACTTCTCGCCTTTTCTAGGCTATGTGCACCACGACACTAATTTTTGTAATGTTCATATTTATTTGTCTTTTTTTGGTAATCTTGGGGACGACTTCAATCTTTCTCTTTGTCAATCATCATGCTCTCTCGCACCCATGGGTCCCCGTCGTGGTCTTGGGTGCCGACTTGTATCACGGCCCACTTTCAGTCTGGGCTTTTCAATGCACTGCAACTGCATTGAGGTCGACGATGAGGAGCACAGAGAAACCTCCGACACGTAGAAGTTGGTCCGAACCGGGATTCGAACATCTGCCATTGGTGTAGTGAGGCTGGTGCTTAACCAACTGCGCCACTCGCTTCCCCAAGCGGTGTCTGATAAAATCCTAGAAGTGGGCCGTGCTACAACTCGGCATCCACCTAATAAAAAATGAAGAAAATTGGCCAGGTGTAAATTACCATAGTCGTCGACAAACACCATGAATATCACAGACAACAACAACGTCGTAAGCATCTACTCTGATAAAGGTAGAAGTAGCGATTTCAGAGTAAGCGAAAAAGCACGTATTCTAGGCCTATAGTTTCTCCCAAAAACTGAAAGCTGCTCTGTAAGTAGACAAAAGCTACTCTGAAAAAGTAGAAGTAGCCTACTTCGTTACTCACCCCCTCTGTGTTTCGGATCATCACTTTTTGGATCAGGATTCGAATCTGTTCGATAAAAAAATCCTAATCGAATTCGGATTCTGTTTCCATCTCGAATGTTAGAATGCGGAACCGAATTAAGTGTGCTACGAGCAGCACAAGCAGCCTACTCAAAACCCTGTCGTCGATGATTTTATTATGATACTTCATCAATACATTGGGAAGAGGTCTTAAACTTTTTCGATCGCGGACCCCTTCAAGTTTTATGTGCGGTCGCACGTACCCCCAAAATCTCAGAAGTCGATGACTGGGAGGTAATACCTTCAAGCCCTACTCTATTTAGGCTATTCCAGTCCTAAAATGATATAACTAATGACTAAACAAGTTTGTCACAGTCCTACACACGACATCATTCTCTGGTTATGCAATGTCTCGGTGATGTATTGTCCTTTCATGGACCCCCAAACACTAGATTGTGGACTCCAGCTTATGGGGCGGGCGAGGTGGACGGTCGCCCAGGGCCTCATTGGTTTTAAGTGCCCTTTTTCAAGGGTTATAGCGAATAGACGTGGAAATCCGTGTAGCAATCAAGAAGACGATTCCGTACAGATAGGTGAATCATCAAATCTCTGCATTTGTTTGAAAAGTCCCATATCTCGATAATCATCAAGTCTCTGCATGCGGTAGAGGTACTTATTAGTTTTGATGTAGTCTATCCTTGCAACCATGCAATAATAGATATGACGTATTGACGTAATCCAGCGCATGGCTCAAACCGTGAGGTGGTGTGCTGCTGGCTTATTACTAATGTCAGCCGATAGCTTTCCAAATTAGTGTGGTCTATTTAGCCTGCAGCAGTTGTATCGCTATTCTATTATTTCACGCTACATGCCATACATCTTCAACATGAAGGCATGAACTATGTTTAACTGTGTCAATTCTATTTATAATTTGACAATGTATGGCTCAGGAGCTAAAGCAATTCAACATTTGGGCCTGCTTTAAAGTCGTGTTATAGTGTCATTTACACATCACGTAATTCCGTTCCATATGGCGCACTATAACATTAAGTTGGTAATAATACATGCGAAAGGGGAGTCTGGGTGGCGGATCCTCCCAGAAGCTGCGATTACGTACTTCTAGCCCCCCAATCGTAGGGCCACCACTGGCGGACCCCTAATGGCTCCGTAGACTCCGGTTTAAGAGCCCCTGTATAGGGGTTACGTGCAATGAAAGTTAACGAACAAAAATTAAATTTTATCAGTTATAAATTCTTAATTCTTTCTTTTTCCGAACCCGTTACTCGGGCGAAAATAGTAACTCAGTTCCGTTCGGATCGATTCCTATTATCAATAATTTTATCATTTGATAATCCCACAACATTATGATAAAATGGAAGGATCGAGAAAAATCGAAATGATTTGAAGTCGTCTCTAAATAAAACAAAACCTAATTGCTGTAAAAAACAAGCATACAAATTGATTAATAATGAAAAGATGATAATGTAATAAGAAGAGATGAAAATGAAAAGGCATGCGGTTTTCGATTTAGATTTCGGATCGCGGTCAGCTAATCTCGAGCGCAGAGCAGTATCCATTCAATAGCATCGACTTGAACTTTGACTTGCATGTGGATAATGCATATGGTTGACGACTATCGGAATACCGACGAAATATTGATCCACAATCGAGGTCCGCCAAACTAGATAGAGCGATGTGTTATTTTGTAAAAATATCTTGACGCATTGTAATGGTATGATGTGTATGTTGTTATCGTATGTTGCACACGTATGTTGAACTTATTCGCTTCACATTGCGAAATGAAGTGGTTGAATTTTGCGGCGTTTAGTGCCCGCAATGGGGCTGATACATTAACTTCACAATTTCCGGATTCCTCACATCTTGTATGTTTAGAAAACCAAAGCCCCCTTAAGTCCCAATAAGCTATGACACGGAGAACTAGATATTATGTTTTTGTAGTGAGCAAAGTTTTTTTCTCATCGGCAGCACCCCAGTAAGCAGGGCTGTGGAGTCGGAGTCGGAGTCCGAGTTTCGCTGATTTTCCGCTTAATAGAGTCGGAGTCTCAAATATTTTTTAGCACGGATTGGGGTCGGAGTCGGACTCGTGAAAACTATAGTGGCTGGGGTCGTAATCGTGGAAAAAATACAGACTGCATGGAGTCGGGATCGAAGTTTGTAAAAATGACTCCGACTCCGACTCCGAATCCAACATCTTTATTATGAAAACAATTGCTTTCAAAGGTACGTTATCTTTAAATTTCTAATATTAACTAAAATAGAATTTTATGTAGGCCTACCATCAATCACTGTTATTAGTAACGATATTGCCAAAATTTGACATTATTTGCAAATTGCAATTCAGTTGCATAGAGGAAAAAATCACATTATATGCGTCTTTGCGACGCAGTCACAAATTGATGCAAATTTTGAAATTATACCATGATACTGGACAGAGTAAAATACATCGCCTGGTTTTGTAAAATATCGATGTGAATATATCTAAACACTGCTAATATTCCTCACTTTTAACAGTTTCCGGTCGCATTTTCAAGTACCAGTACCAAGAGACCAAATCCCAATAGGGTGGTTACTTTACTATTCTTCGAAATTACAATGAAACGTCGGCATTGGCCGTGTGAGTCAATACACAGAATGACTCGAGTCGAGTCGAGTCATTTCCGTATTTTGAGAAAACGACTCGAGTCACGTCGAGTCATCAGAAAATCGTGACTCGAGTCATTGCAACCCTGCATTTAACCGTCACTGTGTCATATAATTTTCGAAGTAAATTAGTACTATTGTTAGAGTTCTCTTAAGAAAGTAGCCGGAGTCGGTACGTTTATGACTCAGTAGTCGGAGTCGTAGTTGGAGTCGACTCCCCACTGCCCTGCCAGTAAGAAATGCGATATTGTAGCTTTGATGAAAACGAGTAGGAATACCAGAAGCCAGAATAAGAACCCGAAGCAGCATGGGGCCTATCAGACGGTAAAACATAACGAATTCCTGTGACTACGGAACTTGTTTCAGAAAAAAAACCTTTGTAGGATTCCAGTCTGCTAGAGCAAAAAGATTCTGATCATGTAGTTCTCCATCGACAGATTTGGCTCCCTCGGTAATGGATTGCATTATCTTCGCGTTATCGCTGTCCTTGGTGACGGCAGCTCATGGGCAGAGCGAATCCGTCTGTGCTAAGCTACTGGGCTTTTATCAAACAACTTGTTCGCCCGGCGTAGAGGAGAGGCTATCCATTGCTGTACAGGGCCCGCCCGGCAAACGTGGTGCGCACGGTGAAAAAGGAGACCGGGGAAGTCCGGGTAGAACCGGTGTATCCGCCGAGATTGACTACGATCGAGTTGAAAGCATCATATCAGGGATATTTGCGGAAGGTGACTTAGGCTAAATCGTCATAAATCAGTTAACACCGAGCATGGATTTAAAATTATAAACCGACATATTCCGGAGATTAACCGCAGAGATGGTCATCATCGAAGTATTTCCAGGTATTCGGAGTATTCAAGTGGATTTGGTCTACATAGACTATACTTACCCAAATGGTTATGCTTTTGTACTACATTCATTTCGACTTGAATATTTTAGAACAGTGGTTCCCAACCTTTTTGTCTTCATTCCCCACTTCCCCGCCAAAAAACGTTGATCTTGGTCCCCCACAGTGTGATAAACCTAACTTCTGGGGGTAAAGCCCCCAGGACCCCTCGGCAAATATGATCGGGAATTGCATGTACTTTGTTATCAATTTTTTGTTCCCTCTCTGCTCACGAAATAAGATTTACCGGTAGAGCTGAGTGAGGTGTGTTGGAAAAGATAGGACCCCTAAATAAGAATTAAACATTTTGAGGCGGACCCCTTCGTACATTGACTTCATTACATTATGCTATTTCGTGACCTCCTATATCTGCTATGTCAAAAGATAAGGCACACACGATTTCAAATTGGTATTGCTTTACTGGCAAATAATTTTCCCTGCGGGATGGCATTTGCCCTGTGGGGTTCATATCGCCAGGACAGGAACATTCGACGCAAGCTATTTAGCCGCCTATGGACAATTAAACTTATATGTATATTGTATATATATCGAAGTTTTCGGTCATCAAAAAGCCATTCCATCTCGGCCAAGGTCTTCTCGCTGCTGATCGTTCTGGCACATTTCTCGGAGTTGCATGTTACATGGCCTTGGTGCGTCGTGGCGCAGTAATGGCCGACGCCGAAGTCTCCATTTCTATAAATTCTACGTATTTTCGTTTGGGAAGGATACCGAATAATCAGATATTCGACAATGTTAAACCGCGCACCCAGCGCGAAAATTGTTTGATAAAGTGGCTTAAATTTCTGAAAAAAAAACTTTGATTTATGTTAATTCACGAAATAATTGTGGGCCTCTTCGTGCTCGCCCCCTTCCCAATTGGGGGTTTGGGGTCCGTCAGTTACGGTCCTGCTCCCCACTTCCCAGCACTTTTGTCATCACAGAGCAGCTATCCGCTGGTTTGACTACACAAGACATACAACCACACCAAGTACGCAAGACGATCGCCTTTACCTGCAACATAAAACGTATTGTGAACCGATTCCAGTAACGCTCAAAATGTCGCGAAAGCGTTATTACACGTCAAACTAGTCGTGCTGGATGCGTTTGTGACGCTATGATTGTTGATCCAGAGTTAAAAATGAGGTTTTATGAGCAACACGCAATATAATTTTCGATACATACATTCCAGAGCAGTTGACTGGTAACGGTAATTGCGCATGTGTCTCCGTGAATATGTATACTGTCCTGTATATAATTTTGAACAAATGCGTCTATTTCGCCACCAGAAATCATTGAATTTTCCACCAGTGGGGAATTCCCCACCGTTTGGGAACCACAGTTTTAGAAGGTAAAATCACCTACTTTTCATAATTGTTCGTTTGATTGTTGTATTCATAGTGTTTGTCGACTGCTATGCTCTGCTACATCAGGCCAATCTTCTTCATTTATATTCCATAGCTGCCGACTTGTAGCACGGCCCACTTCTAGGCTTGTCATAATTAAGAACTCATAAACGTTGAATGTTGAGTTGACATCCCTTTTGGAGTGACACTGTCAAAAACCGCTCGAAATCGTCCCTTTATAACCGTTAACAGAATATTTTTTCCCAATTTGCGTTCTTTGCGCAGATGCACCAAGTAATTTCAAATGTGAAAATTTCGACAACTGCTGACTGTGTGCGATCTCGCGACCAAATTTACTTTGAGACTATATACTTGCTTGGGCATCTTTCAGTCCTTTTATTGTCTAGCTCAGTGGTTCCAACCTGTGGTACGCGTAGTCTAGTTTTTTGACTAGCGATGAAAAAACAATTCCATGCATCCCATCAACCGTGGCTGATAATGCCTAATAGTTTAATAGAATTTTTTATTACTAGGGTGATTTTTTGACATGTCGAAATATGTCAAATTTTTTGTCCAAATTGAAGCGTTAGGTGAAAAAAAATTGTCAAAATTGTTTACAAAATCAAATTTTTTCGACCCCTCCATTTCGTTTGTATCGTAGATTTCGCACTGTCGGTGAACTTATCATTTGATATTTCACAGCTTGTAGCCTACAATTTTAACATTATGTGCGAAAACACCTAATTTGCATACGTGAGGTCAAAATTAAGTTATTTTAGGTCAAAATCCTCCGTTTTTTATGTAAAAACATCGCCCTTGTTATTACCCCCCACCTAGGTCAAATACGTGATTATGACGTCACAAACGGTGAAACAATTTTGACCGCCTACGGCGCGCGTAACTTGTGTAGGTGGTACGCGAAAACTGCATAAAACCTCGATGTGGTACGTGGATGGAAAAAGGTTGGGAACCACTGGTCTAGCTTCTACGTGAAGTAATTTTGACATGAAAATCCCTACTTTCTACTTGTATTTAGATTTAAATTTACTGTATGGCTCCGACTTCCAATTAACAATCAACACTGACTATTTTGGCTATACCTCTGAATGTAATTTACCGCCGGGCAGGCATCCAGATTTATATTTCATCCGAATTACACACTCTTGGTCCTAATCTGATTGGTATAAACGTAACGTATGCAAGGATATAGAGTTATGCGGACTGTTCGCATGCGACACGGTTCCTGCAAGCCCGGTGTTTTACTGCAATGCGTTACAGTTCAAGTATGATTTATTCTGAAGGTCGATATTCATTTCTCAAGAATTATATATGACATTGGCCTCCAGGGTTCACTCTTGACAAAAACGCACACACTAGCTTTCGGCATTGTATCTGGAATCCAGATATGGAGACAGGAGCCACTACAATAGTGTGTCCATAGTGTCCTATATGGTGTCGACACAGGCAAAACTCACGCCTCAGTGAAATTGTATCACGTCACAATTTCCATTTGGCTACAGGCAATTTGACGGTCATTCTTGACCGGCTTGCCGAGCATTAAATTTGGTAAAACGGGTATCGATCGAAAGCTGACTCTGCACTGATTACGAAAATATAAATTTTATTCCGTTCGTGTCCCTTGAACTCCCACAATCAGCCTCGAATTTTTCATTGTTATGGAGATTGGCATTGGAGATTGGCCAAATTTAATGCTCGGCAAGCCGGTCAAAAATGACTGTCAAATTGCCTGTAGCCAAATGGAAATTGTGACGTGATACAATTTCACTGAGGCGTGAGATTTGCCTGTGTCGACACCATATAGGTGTGTCAGCATCTGGATTAACTGGGTAGCTGTGCTGGTTAGCACATAATTCATTCACACGCATGCAGCCTAATCATAGTAATGCATGATCTCTTAATCCATCGCGATTATAAGTTACTGTGATTTATACAAGCGTATCGCGTCGGAAGTTGAGTGACATGATTTGAAACCTGCGTCTTTCATAGATTACATGACTGTCGGATCAATAGCACAACCGGCCTCCAGTTGTAAAGAGATCAATCGAGTCAGCACAGGGGCGGACAACGGACTCTACTATTTGCGAGATACGGAGGTTGATGATACGTTCTTTTTTTGCTTTTTGTTCTTCCAAAATTTATTTACAGGTAATGATCTAAGTAATAACACTAACGGGCGTATAATATGCAGATAGCGTGTTCCGTCTACAAACATTTAAAGTCCATGTTGTGGCAAATTGATAGAAAGATCGATGGCACCGTTCTCGAAATATCCAATATTCTGGATCCATTACTAATGACCCCGTTCGCTAAAATAGAATGAAATGATAGCTGTACAATAGGGCTGTTCAAAAATAACTTTTTTCCGGATTTCAGCCATTCAGGCATTAAATTGTCAGGTTACCATAACAAAGCCTGCATACCAAATCTGGTTCAATTCCAACAAGTTGGGGTTGACAAATTTTTTGTCAACCCCATGAAAATGTCGAGTTGTCTTTAAAAAGGATGCAAAACAAATTCGGCTCGATTCCAACCCATACAAGCGGAGTTATTTGAGTTTTTCGTTGATAATCCTCGGATTATCGCCGAGGAATTGAGTCAAATTTGTTTTGCATCGTCTCTGAAGACAGCTCAACAATTTCATGGGGCTGACGGAAAAATTTAAATTTTTTTATAAAATTTTCCATTATAAATTAAAAATTTTAATTGGATCTGCGGAGCCTTATACTTGTTACAATTGAACCAAATTTGATGCGCAGCGTTTTTTAGGGTAACCTGACAATTTAATGCCTGAATGGCTGGAATCCAGAAGAAAAAGTAATGTTTGAACAGCCCTACTGTACAACCAGGGGCGAAGTCAACAGGACAATTCCAAGAGGGGAAGCGACTCGTCCTGATGTGACGCAGACATAAAAAGAGACGGAAAAATGTCCAAAACATGATTAAGGTGGCTAGTTAGCGTACTGGTATAATCCACAGCTACAACCTAAAAAACCAACGTGTTGTGGGTCCGACCGAGGTCGACTCCATAATTCCTATACCTAAGTGTTGGCGGTTTATCTATAGGCTCCTCCTCGCCACGTGCTTTTCAGCCGTTCATTCTCTACTTCTAAGTGCAGTAAGTTTTTACATGTCTTGGAAAATGCTATTTCTAATTGTACCATGTACCAGTGTTGTGATGACTCGAGTCAGACTCGAGTCACCTTTTTCGAATGACTTGACTTGACTCGATTCAATTTGCTAAAATGACTTGACTTGACTCGGCGTATCAGAAATGTGGATTGACCCGTGACTCGGAGCAAAATTCACGAGTCAATTTCAAGTCAGCAAGTAATCGGTGTCGATAAAAATCGGTGTCCTGCATATGTTCGGATTGTTCGCGAAACGCTGGTGTAATCCATGATCGTGCGTTTTACTGAGCCTCCATCGTTCGCTCACAAATATATTGACCGCAAACGAAGTGATCGAATCTTACAGCATACGTTGTCGTAAACTAGTATAGTATAGTAATTGAATAGTAAAATGTCTATTTCTGTTCTCACCTTCCCCAAACCTCTTGTTTCATTGAAATTGAAATCGAATATAATTTATACAGTCCTCAACCATTGCCGCAGGCTCGAATTGATTCATCTCAATTTCTAAATGATGGGTAATGTATTGCATCTTATCAATTCGTTTTTCTATTATTATTTTATTTTGGCTGGTAACTATAAACTAAGGCTATGCAATTACTTACGTAGTTTAGCAGTTCTGCGTATATATGAGTGATACAGCGCAGCGCCTTCATGCGTGTATATTCAACTCTATATTCGCTCATCGGTTAAGATTCAATGACCTGTATTCCAGACAGCTAGCAAAATGCAATGGCGTAATCATGCTTAATACTTCGAAAAGGCAACTTGACTTGGATGGTGACTTGACTCGTGGATTGACTTGACTCGAGTCACCTTCGAAAATCGATTGACTTGACTTGACTCGAGTCAAAATGTTCAATGATTCGAAATGACTCGAAGGTAGTGACTTGATCCCAACACTGCCATGTACTGTACAGTGTACATAAGTGTGAATTCACAGCACTGCTACTTCCGTGGCCCATCGGCCATCACCCATTTCGAGTTAATGACACATATTCTATGTATAGAGAATAGGTGTCATTAACATTCACCAGGAATATTTATCTCTGAAGGGGAATGTATTCCAAACGTACTGCGACTTCAACATCGCAGGCGGCGGCTGGACTCTGGTCGCGTCCGTTCACGAAAATAACATGAAAGGGAGATGCACGGCCGGCGATCGCTGGTCGAGCGAACAAGGAAACGGCGCCAGTCATCCGGACGGAGACGGATTTTGGGAGAACAGAGCCACGCACGGGTCGGCGACTTCTGCGGCGAGCGACGATTACAAGAATTCCGGCTATTTCGCCATGAACGCTACCGACGTCATGATATGGCAAGTGCCCAACGATACTCCTCTCACCGGTTTTGGCTCAAGGTTAGTAATGCGAGATGGCTATGGAGCTCTAGTGTTCAAAATATTTGGAGTAATGGTAATGTGGTCACATATAAAATAATGGATGGCAATACCGCGAGTGTCATAATAGCAGGGCATTCAAATAAGCGTGTAGAAATGTTGAGACAACATCATGGGTTGGCCACTACATAACAGAAAAGCGTTGTACTTAATGTATTTGATGTTGCAAAACGACCATTACCCAATCGACTTTGAAGGCTTTCACGGTGGGAAAACAGCATCGAAATTATATAACAGTCGTTGCTAATATAACTCTTAGTGAAAGGGGCATTTAATTTCAGAGCACGAAAAACCCGTATCTTCCTACCCCGATAATCTACTCATTACAATTAGTAATCGATTCGGATTCGAGCACTCAAATCATTGTGCGTAATCCAGCCCTAATTATATTAATCACAAATAACAATGATATATTATCTTTAAAAGTGAATTTTATTCTGAGTCTTGGATAAAGAATTTGGGGCACAAGATGACAAATTAATCGAAGACCTTACATGTTTTTGTCCTTGGCGTTTCTGCCGCATACAATGGAACCTGAATGTGAGTCGTCTATGATTGTGAGGTAAAATATATAGGTCTACAGGTATCTTAATTACCCTCCGGGGTTCTAGAATCATCTCTTATTACGCCAATTCACTTGAATACCAATCACACCTGCCGAGTGCAGTTCTAATCATTGGTTCCCGTGTCACCTATTGTATTTCGCATCCCTCTTTACACTCTGAACACCGCTTTAGAGCTTTCCTGAAGTATCGCACATCAAATGGCTTCATGACGCGCTTTGGCGGTAATCTCGCGTCGCTGTTCTCGCTTCATTACAATATAAAATCGAAGCAATACCGGACGAATCTGGACAACGGTCCCGCCATTCCTATCACGTGGGAGGTCGGAAGCAATCAGGACTTGATGAACCTGTACGGATCAAGCATCAGAGGCGAAGTAGACGCTGGATATATCCAGGTAATTTCGCATGTCTGCGCTGTGTCAGGTTGTTTTAGTAAACAGTGATATATATAACGCGTATATTATCATCATCAAGTGATGATTGGTAGATATGGCCGAAGTAGTTAGCGGTGACGCCGTACATTCCCATTCAATTACAGGTATGTAGCCATTTCCACGACATGTCTAACTTACTTTAAATGGAAGTAGAAAATGAATGTCTTGAAAGTACTGAAGTAGTTCCAAAAAGTAAATTTATTCCAGGGGTCGCACGTTTTTAACACTTAATCGGGGGTTTAAACTTCGCGAGTTTAAAGCTGGTGATTTATTATTCCCGCCAAATTTGGTTCTGGGAAACACTCAAGCAACATGATACAGGCAAATTCAAGTATTGAGTTCAGCTGACAAAATATCGATTGGTTCCGATGCCGTCGGAGAATAAGACAAAATTTTGCCATAAAAACTAACGCTTTTTGTAACGTAACACTCATACGTCATACACCTATACAATCCCTACAATACGCATATCGCGTACGGTGGCTCAGTTACTTGGGTAGTGAATATAGTTCGTTACGATGCAATCAATGAGTCAACCTAGCTAACACTTGGGATGTAGTAATGGGTAGCGAGGTTCAGTTAGTATATCATTATTTGGTAATGTTTAATCACTTACGTATGCGTTATAGTTCCGGGCGATCAATCACGAGCGAGACGCATTCGCCATTTGCCCAGGCGTGAAGATCAAAACGGGGAAGGGCAATATCGAACACGCGTGTATCGGGAGCACCAGCAATTCCCCAGCTCTAACACACTGCGGCGATTATGCGTGGAGAGATATCGATGATCAGAGATGGATTGCTTACCGGCTGAATCAGAGGATGATTGATTCTGTTGTGATGATATTTTACAGATGATTTCTTAACCCGCCGGATCGCAGAAAAACATTGCATTTCCAAATGAATGTTTTGCATGAATGTTCTTGTGGAAATAGTACAATCGCTTCACTTGCGTCGAAAGGACGTCATGAAATTAAAGTTCAGTGTCGCGTTGAGCTGCAAATTCCGTTCGATTTTATTTTATTGTCACCTATATATCGTATTCCATGTGTCGGGACGACGGTATTTACTGGAGTGATTTCTGCCGTTACCGAGCACTGACTAGGCCTATATTTCTGATCAAGTATCATATGATCGAAAAAAGAAAAGATGTGTCATACCTGATAAACTTATGGTAACGGTGATATATATAACGCGTATGATCATCAACACACTTCAAAAATCATTGATTGGTTATCTTGAAACATCATGTATTTGCCAGTTTCGCGCGTTCAATCACGTCAGGAGTTAAGACCAGACCACGGAAAGTCAATATAGACACCCGAGTATCGGGAGCAACATCAATTCCCCCGACTCCAATTCACTGAGGCATGTGATGACATTCTACAGATGATTTCCTAACCTGTCGGATTTCAGTAAAGCACTCACTACTTGTGCGAATGTATGTTTCGCATGGATATTTTGGTGCAGCAATGCAATCATTTCACTTGTGTCGGAATGATGTCTTGTAATTAGAGTTTACGGCGGCGTTGAGCTGCAAATTATGTTCGTTTTAATTACATGCACCCAACCTAACTTATTATATTTGTCAAGGCCACGGTATTTGCAGGGGTGATTACTGTTGCGACCTAGTGCTGACTATAATGATGACAAAATATGATATTGGCAGAAAAGAAATCAGGTGTCATATCTCATAAACTTATGTAAATCGGTCACGTCGTGTATCAGTTATGAATCTTGGAAATAATAAACTGACACTATCAAAATGAGTAATGACACTACGTGTAGACGCAAATCTCGAAAATATTCAGCTGTCATGATTCAGGTGCCAGATTTTAAGACAGGGGTGGGCAAACTTTTGAGCTCGCGGGTCGCATTCAACATCTGAATCCACACGCGTCAGAAATATAGTGGCGAGATTTAATATAGGCTGGTCGACCTCAATAACCAATTTGTCAAAACTATAGAGATGAAAGTCGGTTGTCCCGATTCTTAGAACAGGATTGAAGTTTAAATCTGTGAGCAGCGATCTGTTCATAGATTTACTATAATTTCACTTTTGGTTCAGTTCCAGGACACACAATGCTCACAGCATCATAACCATGTTAGCTTCAGACACGCTTCTACTATGTGTAGATAAATATAAATGCCCCAATTCTACGCATACAGAGAACGAATCTACCTAAGACACGTGCGAATCGGTTTTTATGAGCACATCACTGAAATAATTAAAATTAAAAATAGTAAATTACATTTTCACGATGTTTGTGGAACGCCTGTCTGCAAGGTCCCGTCAAATAAGGCCTACTTGGAAATTATATTTGAATATCCCTATAATTAATGCTGCGGCCCGCGGGGTCATCAAAACTAGGAAATAGGCCCGCGAGCACATTTGAGTTTGAGACCTCTGAAGTAGAGTATATTACTTATGTAGAGTTGGCAATTGCATTATGACGTCACTAGACGTCGTAGGTTCGTGTTCGCGCGCGTTCGCGTTCATATGAGTCAGAACCTTTTAAGGGTTCGCACCATCCCCAGTGATAATTGTTATATTCATTTAATCCAAGGGCGGGCAACATACGGCCCGCCAATGGATTTTGACCGTCCCGCAGAGAGTTTCTACGTAAAAGTAAAATTCTAATCTGAAAGTACAATTGGATAGTATATTCACATTGAAATGAACCCGAATATTTTCGGATGGCACTAGTCAGGTGTAATCGTCAGCAACCAGTAGAGAATTGGAAACAACATTGTATATCAACAATCGGAAGGGGCCGCTCACACTTTCATATGTGTGCCTTGGAGTGGACCTTTATCAAAATACATCAGTCAAGCTTCCTCTACAGAAGGAGTTCGTGTACATTAAACGCTCTCTTTTGTGAAATTACATTCCAACCTGGTGACGTCATATTTCGTGATACGATTGTTGATATACAATGTTCTTTCCAATTCTCTCGCTGACGATTACCCCAGACGAGTGTCAGCCGAAAATATTTGGGTAGGCTACATTTCCATATGAATATACTATTCAATTGTATATTGAAGTTCTGTACCTCCAAGAAGCTCTTCATTCTGAAAGTATTGACACATTTTATGCGTCACAGAATGAATCCAAGTTTGCCAACCTGGGAAAGATGGACATGAAACTACTTGCTCTATTCGGGTGTATATATATTTATGACCGTTAACATTAACGAGACAAGGCTACGTTCCAATATAACTGATGTTAACGTACAGTCTTTACTAAGGCTTCTACATACAACATGCAGCCAGCGTCCAAAGAACTTGTTGACAACTATCACCGGCCACATATGTCCGACTGACTTTAACGGCTGCTGTTAATAAATTCATTAAATAGGCTACTGTTTTGGTGTCTATGCTTTAAACTTAATGTTCACATTAAATACGATTTATTCCTTATATAGGTGGATAAATTCGCGATTAATGGATATATTCGCCATGTGCCCTCCATGTGCTTCATTTTCCCATATCCGGCCCGCCGACCGTAGAAGTTGCCCGCCCCTGATTTCATCAAAGGTATGTACAATCGGACGGTTGAAGCGCCCTTCTTGCTAATCAGTCGCATTGACGAGATAAATTGATTGCATCACACAAAATTTTTATCTGCAGGAGTCTCGCCCGTGGCGTTCAATGCATGGTTTAGGGATGGTGTGAACCTCTGAAAGGTTCAGGTTCGTGTGAACGCGAACCTTTTTGAAAGGTTCTGTGTGAACGCGACCGTGAACCTCATGACGTCACGTGACGTCATATTGCTAATTCCAACGGTATATATCAGTGAAGTGATAGCCTATATTAATACATGATACCTAGCGACGACTCGGAACACAGTGCTGAAGTATATATTGAAGTTTTAAACGTCGCCAAATGTATCAACTGGGGCAATCAAATGATATAATAATCCCATAAAATAATTATCTTCCGTCGCATTGCCAACAATTGCGACGAGGACTTGCAACGGAATATCAGCTTACGCCTTAACGGTGTAGGCCAGACCGAACAGTGCATTCGGCGGCTGAGTATTGCTACGATGATATTGAGCAGAGTATAAAACGCTGCACCCCAATCGCGCCGATTTGTTTTTAGGATACAATAAACCTATATGAAATCAAGATTGGCCTCGTACCTCGTACGATTTTTTACATCATACAACGATATCAATTTCATTGATTGGTTGAATAAGCATCATTCGCTGACTACCTACATGTACTGTATATCGCGCTTGATATTGTGTGAATGCGGGTGGTGCTATCAGCAGAGAGTCATTAAATATTCGAGCATATTTTGTAACAAAGCAAGTAAATTTTTTGAGATTGTGAAGGTGCATGCTCGTTTAATGTTGATTTTTTATGCTGCCAGCGCCATGCATATAATGGCCGGCAATTGAAATACAAAACGTTTCAACCAAAGATGTCATAATAAAGTGAAAATTGTAATATGAAAAAGGTTCACAGTGCAGAACCTACAAGGTTCGTTTGTGAACGTGAACCTATAAATTTCTGAGGTTCACACACAGAACGCGAACGTGAACCTTACGTTCACACCATCCTTAACTATATATTTGGATTCGAGGCTTCAACGGTGCTGGTCGTAACGTAAAGGCAGACCGGCGCGCATGAAATGCGCCATCAGACGAAAGTTTCGATATCGCAGAAAGGCAAGTTCTAGCTCCGAAAGAATCTGAATTAATCGCCATGAGTACTGTGGGAAACTTTTGAATTCCGAACCAAGTGTAATCCTAATCAGCGAAGACCCACAATCCCAAGGGCTAATTCGCACCAATACAGAATTTCGGGATTTTTCAAGCTTTTTGAGATAAGTTTCGTCCATCCCAACCTGTATCAAACCAGACGTTGCGGGCTAAACGAAACCTGTACGGAAATACGTCTCACAGTGGCAGGATACGCAAACTGTGTGCACACTGCACAGCCTAAATCCGTTGAACATTTTCTGCTAATATACCACAGACTCTCGAAGGTAATATATAATTAAAACTGCTGAAAAAAAAACTGTAGAATACGAGCACAAAAATCCCGCATACCAACCAACCAACCAACCAACTACTTTTCTCAGATTCTAATAATCATCGATCCTTTTCATGTTGTTAATCGCACGCATATCCAGGGCCGTAACCGCACTCTGTCAGATCCCCCCAAAACATTGGTCGTGGGCCCCCCATAGGGTGATAAAACTTACCCACAACACGCTATGCGCTGTTTGCCGATACTTATCATTGTTGTGCGTCCGTTTTGTGAGCCACCTTTTCTCGCGTACACGCGCGAAGCGCGAGTAATTTCTAGACTTCGTGACTGAATCGGTTAATATGATCGTGAATTGCATATATATTGCTATCAATTTTTCTCCTCTCTCTGCTCACGTAATCTGATTTACCGGTAGCGCTGAGTGAGGTGTGTTTGAAAAGGTAGGATCCCTCAATATTAATTAAACATATTCGGGTGAATACCTGTTGGCATGAGCAAACGGCACTTCGTCAGGCCCCCAAATAAAAATATAAAATAAAATAAAACTTGAGTTTTGGGCTGGAATTGGGTGTTAAACCGACCCCCAATCACGTTTTTCGCCTTTGCCACGAAATTATAGACGTACAGTTCAGTGAGCTAGCGTGAAGCGCGAAAGTTTTCGATAATTCATGATAAAGTCGTTCAATGTGATCGGGAACTGCATATATATTTCTATCAATTTCTTGTCCTCTCTGCTCACGTAATCAGATTTACCGGTAGAGCGGAGTGAGGTGAGTTTGTAACTGTAGAGCCCGTAAATAATAATTAAACATCTTCGGACGGGCCACCCCGCTATGGTATGACCTCGTTACATGATGTTATTTCGTGACCTCCTGTATGCTATATCAAAAAATATAGAATCGGTATTTCTTCACCTGCATATAATTTTTCACTGCGGGATGGTATTTGTCTTGTGAGGTTTAGATTGCCAAGACAGGAGCATTGGGCGCCAGTCATTTAGGCGCCTTTGGACAATAAAACCTAGTTGTATTTTATACAGATAACGCAGTTTTCGGTCACCATAAGGCAGTCCTATTCGTCCAAGGTTTTCTCGCTGCCGATAGAGTAGTTTTGTATTGAGTTTGCCTCACTTTCATGATTTTATGAAAGAGAAGTATAGGCTACATATGCCAATATCCTGTATTTAAATAATAGGACTCGACAGAAGATATGAACACTTTACTGACGTCACGTTCGGCGGGAAACTATTCTCTAACCCAGTGGTTCTAAACCGGTGTGCCATTTACGTCTCGCTAGTGTGCCGCGAGCGATTTCTTCGGAATTTTGAAATTATGCGCAAAATAATTCTATTTTATAGCAAACGATCAATAATATAAATCGAGATTTATGTGAAGTTTGTATATTTGACAAATCAAAATTGATATTACGCCGGCAATCAATATCCCCGTCGAATTTGCCTTACCGGGCAGATCGCGTGCTGAATTAAGTTTTGAAAAATACGTTGATTGATCGCACACAGAGCAGAGAAGGCATCGCGACGCATGTGTGACAATGCAGTTTTCTAATCCTCACTGTCTCCCCAATCACAAGCGAGAAATGAACTCATTTGGAATGGACGTTCAAGTAGTAAGGGTATCGACTTTATACGCAGACCAATCACAGAAGGCCACGACGCCTTAATTGCCACGCCTACATTGCCACATCATCCGCCCATTGCCGCACCTATAGGACACCCATTGCCACGTCACTTGCCGCACCTATAGCACACCCATTGCCACGTCTATAGTGCCACATCATCCATTGCCACATCATCACCGCATTGATTGCCGCATCCGCGCGATGTCGATTGCTGCACCTATGTCACTCATTGCCACGTCAAAACTTACCTTAGCTAGAATCGAACCTGGTTTGGTTGGGTATAATTTCACATCGCCCACCACCAGTCTATTGAGCAAACTAGCCGTATTGAGCTGTTTTGAGAATATAACCGCCGATTCTCTCTTAAATTCCGAGACAAAACCTTTTTCGAGTAATAACACATAAATGTAAGACTATGTTCGTGTGTACTATAACACTTGTGTCATCATTAATTAGTCAATGATTTTGAGGAATTCTGCGAATGCAACTTGATAATGCAGATATCGCCACCATAAATGTCTACAATGACGCGAAAGCTCACGCGCATATTGCTGAATACTATTCCAAGAAATTGACGCGTGTAAATGTGCCACGAATACAGTTGCTTACGATTCCAAAAAGTTGCGCCACATCGACAAAGTGAATTAGAACATTCTAAATAAAGTTGCGTTTCCAAGAAAATGCCGCGTTGGCGTTACGAATTAGAATGTTTAGTTCCGACGTAAAGCAATTCGCATTCTGAAAACGTCGCATTTCTATTACAAGTATGTGCGCAGCGAGGCAGCCATCGCAGACATAAGGTAAGATCAATGTATTTTCGTGCCAATTTAAACTAAATGTAGCTATAATTTCTCGATGCAGCATTAGCTTACGCGGATTGTGAACGCAGATTGATTTACGTTGAGATTTCTCCAATAGCTAACGTAATAATGAGTTCTGTGCGTGGCTATAATGTTAACCGGCAATATAGCCGAAGTCGCACAAATTCGAATGTATATGCAAGTTTTCTGTTAAAGGTAGACTATCTAGGCTCGGTTATTACTCGAATCTCGCTGTGGTTATAAATTAGGCATGCTAATGCGTTGAGTTTTAAGCTGAAACATCCTATTTCACGCAGCCAAGAAGACTAGCACCGCAAGCAAGCCCGGAACAAGCATATAGTGACAAAGCAGATTACGCAACACTGAAGGTGGGCTATTTCATTTCTTGACTATACTGAAAAATCGACAGCGTACCGCATATAGCTATAATTTTTCAATGCAGCAATGCACTTCGGATTAAGATATATAATATATAGCAACGTAGATGTTTTATAGAATATATTAGATCCAATACCTATACTAAAGCCGCAAACGCATTGGAGCATACATGGATAATGAGCGCAGATTGAATTACACCGAGATTTCCCCTATATCGCATCATTTAAATAGCTAATAATACTAGATAGTGCCTAGCTTTCTCCATCGCCAATATCTGATGCTGTCGGATAAGTTTATGAAACTGACACCTCTCATCCAGAGCAATGAAAAAAGTACATTCCAACATTTTATTATCACTAAATTTCTACTAAAGTACAGGAAGTGCAGATCTCCAACAAGTGAAAAAGTACGTATTAAAGGTATAGTTTGCCAGATAACTGAAAATAATAAATGAAATTAAAAAATTAAAAAGCGCGAAATATTACATTTTATCGCGGAACGCAACAAAAAAAAATCGTATGAGTTTTGTAAAGTAAATAGAAAACTATGCCTGATAACTGAAAATAATAAAAAATAAAATTAAAAAGCGCGAAAATTACATTTTATCCCGGAACGCAACACGAAAAATCGTGTGACTTTTTTAAAGTAGAAAGAAAACTACACTATTCCGATGCACTAAACACTTTTACACTCCGGATTTTGTATAGTATATAATAATTTTACATTGCGGGGTATTCAGTAAACTTTAATCCAGTGATCCTCCGTCTATTTTCAATCACGCTCCTCTTATTAGTCTAGGTTTCGAACCACACATCCAGTACGTTTTATGGGGATTAATATTTTTAGACTCAAATACATTTCCAATGTACCAAAGTCTTACAGTACAGATTTTGTAGAGTAGTTAGAAAACTACCTTTTGAGTCGATAGCGAAGTACTTGTTCATTTTAGAGTACTCAAGTATTGGTTTGGCCTTGGTAGCAATATACTCAATCAAGTGATTATCTATTTACAGCGCACTAAAAATTTACTGATACTAAAATGTTAAAATGTACTTTTTCAATGCCCTCGATGAGCAGCGCCAGTTTCAACTATATCCTACCATGCATTTTCGCGCTGCAGAATGACTTATCGCAACGACAAATAGCAAAAATACATTGAGAATCTGCAAACTCTCCCTGCGAAATATTTGAGTTTTACGAATTATCGTTCAAAGTGAGCTTACATATTGGATATTATCAAAACCCTCTTCATATCGAAATAATTGTACATTTGGAGTACTCAAGTATAGGTTTCGCCTGCTTACGCTATACTTAATCAAGTGATTATCTATTTAGATTTCATCTACTTCTATTTCCATTTCAGAGTTTTCAGTTATCAGACAAATAATACATTCAATACTTACTTTTTTACTCGCTCGGAAATCAGCACTTCATGTACTTCAGAAGAAATTTACTGGTAATAGAATGTTGAAATGTACTTTTCCATTGGCCTTGATGAGCGGGCCCAGTTTTATCTATATTGTACAATGCATTTTCACACTTCAGAATGACTTATCGCAATTAAAAATAGCACAAATACATCGAGAATTCGCGAACCAGCACTATACGATAATTGAGTTTTACAAATTACCCTTCAAAGTGAACGTACATGTTGGGTATTATCCAAAACCTCGTAGAATTTTGCTCCGAGCGACAAATCCTTTGAACTAAGGTGGAAGTACCTATTTCCGACTAAGTAAAACGTCAGTATTCTAGGTCTATTTCTGCTCAATTCTGAAACTATAACGGATTTGAAGCAGTACAATATCATAAACACTTGAGAGTATTTGTTGCATGTAGGCAAAAAACGTACTTGAGTACTCGGAAGAAGTCAATACTTACTTGTTTAGCCGCTCGGACATCGTCACTTCTTGTACTTTAATAGAAATTTACTTCTGATAAATGAGTAATCGACTTTACTCGATATTCGCGTACTATGAAACTGAAGAATGAATAGACGCGTTTACAAACTACAGAATGATATAGTCTCTACAAAATGTTTTTGATATCAAGATAACTCTTTACATGAATGGTCACGTATCCTAATATTCAAATAACCCAACACAGAGCTCGTACTTAGAGGAATATCGTAGTTCTTGTAACAAAGTTGTATGTGCACAATATATGTTTAAGGTAAGTCCTACAATTCATGATTTCGTCCGAGTTTGTATTTTAGAAAATATTATACAACAATTTACTTTACTAACGAGAAGTGTCGAGTTATCGAATGATTTTCCCTTCCGTCAAAACAAATAGAATGTGAAACTATATTTCTAACGTTTCTACCCCTTTGCACACCAGTGGTAAATCACACAAGCAACAAGTTTCGAGAATCGAGTTTTCGCTCACTGATGAAAAAGATGAAAGTTGTTAAAGAAAGCAGATTAGTATGAAAACTCGTTAAATAGAAGTAAAAGTAGCCTAGAAACATAACTACTTACTGAAAAATCGTTACGTAGAAGTGGGGTTAGTCTACGAACATATCCACTTACTTACTTTGAAATCTCAACTTGTACTTGTAGTCGTACTTTACCTTTACACGACGTTTTTGTATAATGGATACTAATTTTATTAAAAATAAACAAAAAGCGCGAGAAATTACATTTTATCCCGGAACGCATCAAGAAAAATCATATAAATTTTGTAAAGTAGATAGAAAACTACACTATTCCAATGCCCTGAAGACTCTTACACTCTGGATTTTGTGCAGTATATACTAATTTTACATTGCGGAGTATTCCATTGACGTTAATCCAGTGATCCTCCATCTATTTTCAATCACGATCCTCTTATTTGTCTAGGCTTCGAACCCCACATCCAGTACGTTTTCTGGGGATTAATATTTTCAGAGTCAAGTATAGCGTATCGAGACTTCATGAAACTTACTTGGAAATAGTTACTTCTACCCTAATTTAAAAGGTTTCTCAGATATCGTTACAATGGAAATGGGTTGAGCGAGCGGTTAAGGCGTTGGACTTAAGTTTCAATGAACAGGTGTTCACGTGGGTTCGAACCCAACACCCAGTACGTATAAGGGGATTAATACTTTTAGATTCAAATATAGCGTATCGAGTACTTTTTCTCAACTGTAATAACAACTTTTAGACTCCGGATTTTGTGTAGTATATACTAATTTACAATACCGCATTTGTCATTCGTGCAAGTACAGGAATATCATAGTTCTTGTAACAAAGATGTCTGCGCACAATATATGTTAATCATAAGTCCTACACATTCATGATTTCGTCCTAGTTTGAGTTTTAGAAAATATTATACCGACATCGCGACATCTTTCAAAAACAAAACCATGATCAATGCTTGAGAGATCATTTTTGCTATTTATCATTGACATAAGTCATTCTGGAGTGCGAAAACGCATTGTACGATATAGATGAAACTTGAGCAAATCCAAGGATCCTCATTTTCAAAGTAGCTTAGATCTCGAAATAAGCTCCGACTCGCTATTCTCCTCAAACCATGGAATTATCACGAGTATCAGCACCTTCGATCACTGAAGAGAAGGATGAAATTATATCCGAAGCATATTCCTTGACCAGGAATTTTATCATGTACGAACTCGATGGCTCATGCGTTAAGGTAAATACGAAAGCAGAGAGAACCTTACGTCGAGTTGGGGATGAAATGTTCGAGCGACATCGAACAGTCCTAAACGCAGTCTCCAAACGTCTCCGCTATAGTGATGTTGAAGTCAATGAAAAATATATAAAGAAATATAAAGAATATAAAAATATTCCCGCGCGCTCGTAAACCTAACACTTCCTACCCTACCACCTACTACTAAGACGCGCGCGGGAATATTTTTTATGCTTATACAACGCAACGAATACCCATCATACTTTTTAACTCGCTCAGAAATCATACCTTCTTTTACTTTACTAGTAATTTACTGCTACTAAATGTTGAAATGTACTGTTTTCAGTGGTCTTGATGAGTGGTGCTAGTTTCATCTATATCCTACGACGCATTTTCGCGCTGCAGAATGACTTTTCGCAATAAAAATAACAAAAATACTTCGAGAATTTGAGAACTCTCACTGCGCAATATTTGAGTTTTACGAAGTACCCATCAAAGTGAGCCTACATCTTGGATAGTATCCAAAACCACATAAAATTTCGCTCCGAGCGAAGAATCCTTTAAAATAAGGTAGAAGTAGTCATTTCCGAGTAAGTAAAACGTTAGTACTCTAGGTCCTTCCGATATTTTGATAGTCTCCGTCGTACTGTCGGATGTCATGAAATTGTATACATGCCATCTAGTACTACGCAAAATTTCAAGGCTGGTACTCAATGGTTCTGTTAGTAATTATATGGAATGTGTGGGAAGCGAATTGGAGCGTAAAGTATGCCGTATTTCTATCTATATCGATTTGGAATCCACCAGAAATTGGTTACTGAGCGAAGTATTCTTGCAAAGCAACAGCATAGGCAATTTTATATTTGTTCGGTATAAACAATATTATTGAACATGATATTTCCACTTGGAGAGAAGACGAAATTTGATGTCGTATAAGGTAGGTTATTTTACATTATCGTAAATCTCTGTCACAATACTGCTCGTATTCGAATCAAATTTGACCGGCGGCGTATTCTGAGTAACCCTAACAATTCCCTTACGTAGCTGTAGAAATTTGAAAAATTAAAAGTATAAAGAAGGTTTTCTTATGGGGCAAATGTTTCGAGTATTCTCAGAAAAACTGTATACATCCTACAGAAAAACGACCACGATTAAACGATGAAGAATTATATTGTTAAAATATTACATGAGATAAAACATGCGAACATCCATTATCTTGATAATGTTATTCCAATAGATGTCAGTCCGATTCCGACAAACACGAGTCCCTTCCAAACTTTATTGTAGTCGAAAGCGGTATTATCAAAGAATTCTACAAAGCCGTCCTGCAATAAAAATAGAAGCCTTAATGATCATACGGAGGAAAGTTATCGTGTCGTAGAATATAAATTGGGAACCGAATTAGAAGGTAAAGCTGAATTTCATCATCGAGAGGTGATATGGGCTCTGGAGAGCAGATACACTATATATCTCATGCTAAAGATAATTTGTAAATCCTAAGCAAGGCATGTAAATCACCCACCCATCCTCCATTTCGCACTATCCACTTTCGTCTTTTGCTAGCAATGTAATTCCAAACTGTCTGTATGATAGCTTCTATATGCTCCCCGTGATGTTCATTCTCGTTCTTGCGAGCAAGAATGCTACCGAGCACAAAAATGGAGACAATCCTCCCCCAGTTTTCTTTGGTATCTTTGAAAATTTCCTCAGCTATCATCAGGAACATTCGCTCATCGGGTAAATATTCTTTATATTTTTCATTGACTTCAACATCACTATAGCGGAGACGTTTGGAGACTGCGTTTAGGACTGTTCGATGTCGCTCGAACATTTCATCCCCAACTCGACGTAAGGTTCTCTCTGCTTTCGTATTTACCTTAACGCATGAGCCATCGAGTTCGTACATGATAAAATTCCTGGTCAAGGAATATGCTTCGGATATAATTTCATCCTTCTCTTCAGTGATCGAAGGTGCTGATACTCGTGATAATTCCATGGTTTGAGGAGAATAGCGAGTCGGAGCTTATTTCGAGATCTAAGCTACTTTGAAAATGAGGATCCTTGGATTTGCTCAAGTTTCATCTATATCGTACAATGCGTTTTCGCACTCCAGAATGACTTATGTCAATGATAAATAGCAAAAATGATCTCTCAAGCATTGATCATGGTTTTGTTTTTGAAAGATGTCGCGATGTCGGTATAATATTTTCTAAAACTCAAACTAGGACGAAATCATGAATGTGTAGGACTTATGATTAACATATATTGTGCGCAGACAACTTTGTTACAAGAACTATGATATTCCTGTACTTGCACGAATTACAAATGCGGTATTGTAAATTAGTATATACTACACAAAATCCGGAGTCTAAAAGTTGTTATTACAGTTGAGAAAAAGTACTCGATACGCTATATTTGAATCTAAAAGTATTAATCCCCTTATACGTACTGGGTGTTGGGTTCGAACCCACGTGAACACCTGTTCATTGAAACTTAAGTCCAACGCCTTAACCGCTCGCTCAACCCATTTCCATTGTAACGATATCTGAGAAACCTTTTAAATTAGGGTAGAAGTAACTATTTCCAAGTAAGTTTCATGAAGTCTCGATACGCTATACTTGACTCTGAAAATATTAATCCCCAGAAAACGTACTGGATGTGGGGTTCGAAGCCTAGACAAATAAGAGGATCGTGATTGAAAATAGATGGAGGATCACTGGATTAACGTCAATGGAATACTCCGCAATGTAAAATTAGTATATACTGCACAAAATCCAGAGTGTAAGAGTCTTCAGGGCATTGGAATAGTGTAGTTTTCTATCTACTTTACAAAATTTACATGATTTTTCTTGATGCGTTCCGGGATAAAATGTAATTTCTCGCGCTTTTTGTTTATTTTTAATAAAATTAGTATCCATTATACAAAAACGTCGTGTAAAGGTAAAGTACGACTACAAGTACAAGTTGAGATTTCAAAGTAAGTAAGTGGATATGTTCGTAGACTAACCCCACTTCTACGTAACGATTTTTCAGTAAGTAGTTATGTTTCTAGGCTACTTTTACTTCTATTTAACGAGTTTTCATACTAATCTGCTTTCTTTAACAACTTTCATCTTTTTCATCAGTGAGCGAAAACTCGATTCTCGAAACTTGTTGCTTGTGTGATTTACCACTGGTGTGCAAAGGGGTAGAAACGTTAGAAATATAGTTTCACATTCTATTTGTTTTGACGGAAGGGAAAATCATTCGATAACTCGACACTTCTCGTTAGTAAAGTAAATTGTTGTATAATATTTTCTAAAATACAAACTCGGACGAAATCATGAATTGTAGGACTTACCTTAAACATATATTGTGCACATACAACTTTGTTACAAGAACTACGATATTCCTCTAAGTACGAGCTCTGTGTTGGGTTATTTGAATATTAGGATACGTGACCATTCATGTAAAGAGTTATCTTGATATCAAAAACATTTTGTAGAGACTATATCATTCTATAGTTTGTAAACGCGTCTATTCATTCTTCAGTTTCATAGTACGCGAATATCGAGTAAAGTCGATTACTCATTTATCAGAAGTAAATTTCTATTAAAGTACAAGAAGTGACGATGTCCGAGCGGCTAAACAAGTAAGTATTGACTTCTTCCGAGTACTCAAGTACGTTTTTTGCCTACATGCAACAAATACTCTCAAGTGTTTATGATATTGTACTGCTTCAAATCCGTTATAGTTTCAGAATTGAGCAGAAATAGACCTAGAATACTGACGTTTTACTTAGTCGGAAATAGGTACTTCCACCTTAATTCAAATGATTTGTCGCTCGGAGCAAAATTCTACGAGGTTTTGGATAATACCCAACATGTACGTTCACTTTGAAGGGTAATTTGTAAAACTCAATTATCGTATAGTGCTGGTTCGCGAATTCTCGATGTATTTGTGCTATTTTTAATTGCGATAAGTCATTCTGAAGTGTGAAAATGCATTGTACAATATAGATAAAACTGGGCCCGCTCATCAAGGCCAATGGAAAAGTACATTTCAACATTCTATTACCAGTAAATTTCTTCTGAAGTACATGAAGTGCTGATTTCCGAGCGAGTAAAAAAGTAAGTATTGAATGTATTATTTGTCTGATAACTGAAAACTCTGAAATGGAAATAGAAGTAGATGAAATCTAAATAGATAATCACTTGATTAAGTATAGCGCAAGCAGGCGAAACCTATACTTGAGTACTCCAAATGTACAATTATTTCGATATGAAGAGGGTTTTGATAATATCCAATATGTAAGCTCACTTTGAACGATAATTCGTAAAACTCAAATATTTCGCAGGGAGAGTTTGCAGATTCTCGATGTATTTTTGCTATTTGTCGTTGCGATAAGTCATTCAGCAGCGCGAAAATGCATGGTAGGATATAGTTGAAACTGGCGCTGCTCATCGAGGGCATTGAAAAAGTACATTTTAACATTTTAGTATCAGTAAATTTTTAGTGCGCTGTAAATAGATAATCACTTGATTGAGTATATTGCTACCAAGGCCAAACCAATACTTGAGTACTCTAAAATGAACAAGTACTTCGCTATCGACTCAAAAGGTAGTTTTCTAACTACTCTACAAAATCTGTACTGTAAGACTTTGGTACATTGGAAATGTATTTGAGTCTAAAAATATTAATCCCCATAAAACGTACTGGATGTGTGGTTCGAAACCTAGACTAATAAGAGGAGCGTGATTGAAAATAGACGGAGGATCACTGGATTAAAGTTTACTGAATACCCCGCAATGTAAAATTATTATATACTATACAAAATCCGGAGTGTAAAAGTGTTTAGTGCATCGGAATAGTGTAGTTTTCTTTCTACTTTAAAAAAGTCATACGATTTTTCGTGTTGCGTTCCGGGATAAAATGTAATTTTCGCGCTTTTTAATTTTATTTTTTATTATTTTCAGTTATCAGGCATAGTTTTCTATTTACTTTACAAAACTCATACGATTTTTTTTTGTTGCGTTCCGCGATAAAATGTAATATTTCGCGCTTTTTAATTTTTTAATTTTATTTATTATTTTCAGTTATCTGGCAAACTATACCTTTAATACGTACTTTTTCACTTGTTGGAGATCTGCACTTCCTGTACTTTAGTAGAAATTTAGTGATAATAAAATGTTGGAATGTACTTTTTTCATTGCTCTGGATAAGAGGTGTCAGTTTCATAAACTTATCCGACAGCATCAGATATTGGCGATGGAGAAAGCTAGGCACTATCTAGTATTATTAGCTATTTAAATGATGCGATATAGGGGAAATCTCGGTGTAATTCAATCTGCGCGCATTATCCATGTATGCTCCAATGCGTTTGCGGCTTTAGTATAGGTATATGATCTAATATATTCTATAAAACATCTACGTTGCTATATATTATATATCTTAATCCGAAGTGCATTGCTGCATTGAAAAATTATAGCTATATGCGGTACGCTGTCGATTTTTCAGTATAGTCAAGAAATGAAATAGCCCACCTTCAGTGTTGCGTAATCTGCTTTGTCACTATATGCTTGTTCCGGGCTTGCTTGCGGTGCTAGTCTTCTTGGCTGCGTGAAATAGGATGTTTCAGCTTAAAACTCAACGCATTAGCATGCCTAATTTATAACCACAGCGAGATTCGAGTAATAACCGAGCCTAGATAGTCTACCTTTAACAGAAAACTTGCATATACATTCGAATTTGTGCGACTTCGGCTATATTGCCGGTTAACATTATAGCCACGCACAGAACTCATTATTACGTTAGCTATTGGAGAAATCTCAACGTAAATCAATCTGCGTTCACAATCCGCGTAAGCTAATGCTGCATCGAGAAATTATAGCTACATTTAGTTTAAATTGGCACGAAAATACATTGATCTTACCTTATGTCTGCGATGGCTGCCTCGCTGCGCACATACTTGTAATAGAAATGCGACGTTTTCAGAATGCGAATTGCTTTACGTCGGAACTAAACATTCTAATTCGTAACGCCAACGCGGCATTTTCTTGGAAACGCAACTTTATTTAGAATGTTCTAATTCACTTTGTCGATGTGGCGCAACTTTTTGGAATCGTAAGCAACTGTATTCGTGGCACATTTACACGCGTCAATTTCTTGGAATAGTATTCAGCAATATGCGCGTGAGCTTTCGCGTCATTGTAGACATTTATGGTGGCGATATCTGCATTATCAAGTTGCATTCGCAGAATTCCTCAAAATCATTGACTAATTAATGATGACACAAGTGTTATAGTACACACGAACATAGTCTTACATTTATGTGTTATTACTCGAAAAAGGTTTTGTCTCGGAATTTAAGAGAGAATCGGCGGTTATATTCTCAAAACAGCTCAATACGGCTAGTTTGCTCAATAGACTGGTGGTGGGCGATGTGAAATTATACCCAACCAAACCAGGTTCGATTCTAGCTAAGGTAAGTTTTGACGTGGCAATGAGTGACATAGGTGCAGCAATCGACATCGCGCGGGTTGATGCTGTGCAGCCTATAGATGCGGCAATCAATGCGGTGATGATGTGGCAATGGATGATGTGGCACTATAGACGTGGCAATGGGTGTGCTATAGGTGCGGCAAGTGACGTGGCAATGGGTGTCCTATAGGTGCGGCAATGGGCGGATGATGTGGCAATGTAGGCGTGGCAATTAAGGCGTCGTGGCCTTCTGTGATTGGTCTGCGTATAAAGTCGATACCCTTACTACTCGTTCACGTTTACAAATTCGAATTTCAAACATGGCAGTCCACATTGTGATTGTTAGGTATCGTGCTGGCACTTGCGTTAAAATGTAGGCTTGTAGTACAATGTTGTGTTACCATAGTGTCCTATATGGTGTCGACACAGGCAAATCTAACGCGTCAGTGAAATTGTATCACGTCACAATTTCCATTTGGCTACAGGCAATTTGACGGTCATTTTTGACCGGTTTGCCGAGCATTAAATTTGGTAAAACGGGTATCAATCGAAAGCTGACTCTGCACTGATAACGAGAATATATATTTTATTCCGTTCGTCGCCCTGGAACTCCCACAATCAGCCTCGAATTTTCCATTGTTATGGATATTGGCATTGGGACGAAACAATGGTGTCTGGCTCTTTTTCTCTTGAGCTACTCTCTCGTTTCGCCAGACAGCATTGTTACGTCCTGAGCTAATCTCTCGTTTCGCCAGACAGCATTGTTGCGTCCCAATGCCACTCTCCATAACAATGAAAAATTCGAGGCTGATTGTGCGAGTTCCAGGGCCACGAGCGGAATAAAATTTATATTTTCGTAATCAGTGCAGAGTCAGCTTTCGATTGATACCCGTTTTACCAAATTTAATGCTCGGCAAGCCGGTCAAAAATGACCGTCAAATTGCCTGTAGCCAAATGGAAATTGTGACGGGATACAATTTCACTGAGGCGTGAGATTTGCCTGTGTCGACACCATATAGGACACTATGGTGTTACTGTCGATGAATATGATAATTGAGAAGTAAGGTTGATCAAATTATATCAGTTAACAAACCTCTTCGCCGCTGACGTTATATTCTGGGCTTGTTTTAAGTATAATTGAACTGTGCGTGGCTGCCGGTAGAACTATTGAGGTATGGCTATCCTCACGCGTGCTACCCGATCTGCGTGAAAATGCATTGTGTAGCCTGGTATATAGCCTACACCTCTAGGCTATACGCCTCCGTATTTGTTAGCGGCAATCGCGCTTGAATTCTTCGACCCAATGCGACAGTGGGAAGATTTATTGTCAAACAAATCTTATGAAATCGTGTCTAAGGACAACCCGAAGTTTTTGTGAAGTCGTATATCAAAATCCCCCCATTTACTTCCGTCTGAATACGCCCTGTTTGTTGTAATCACAAAGGAACGATATTCTGCCCTGAGGGACACGACTATCTATCACGGTTTAGTAAGCTATATGTGGGATTCTTTAAGGGCAGAAGTTTTCCTCTAGAATTATAAAAACGGATAAGTTTATTTAAGAAAAGGAAGTAAAGAACATTTTGGTTTGAATGCAGAGGTGGTCACATTAGTCGGCGTTAATACTGGGTGCTAATAAGTATTTTGGTAGTTTGCAGGTGCCGTAAGACAAAAAAAATCAGAACCATTGCGATGGTGTGCCGCGAACTATTTTTCATTTCCAAAGGGTGCCGCGAGGTCAAAATGGTTGAGAACCACTGCGGGCCTAACCCAATCGCGTTTGAACGAAATTGAATTAATCATCCTACAATGGGACCACAAGTTGGCCTACATACGGGCGAACTGTGTCGATCGAAGTCAAGAATGAAGCGATTGTAGTTCGTGGGAAAATGCAGTAAAATTGCATGGCTCACGTGGATATTCCTAGTTTATTCTTTTTCGCTGTGACCTTCATCAATTATCATTATTTTGATTGCCGCACAGTCATACGGGGTATTCCCCGAGTATTGCTGCAAGAAATTAGGAATTAGCCATTTCTTTATTTATTCTTTATATTCAGAATCTTGGTTTATTCAAGTAAAGTTTTTACACGAGCATGAAATGACCATTACTATAACTACTCATGTTCATTATGAAGCCTTCTCTACCTGCGTCGCATATTGGCTACAGTTACTGTGGATACGCACAGACGATCCACATAAAATCGCTCGAATTACGAATAATTTTTTTCGTAGCAAGTAATTCAGCAAATATTAAATTGACATCAAAATATTGCCCGGCTGCAAATTTATACCTTCTGCGACCCATACTTCAGGAGCCCTGCACTATGATAAGACAATGAGGAGAAATTTCGGATCTTGTTTCAGCTCTGCAAAATACATGAGAAAATATAATCGGTATTATCCAGTATGATGTGTTAGTCGCGGTATGTTTAGGGAGGGCAGTATTCGCACACGTAGGTGTTTGATACTGTGCCGTCAGCAGTAGGCCTGATAAGTTCATAGTCGGTACCAGTCACGTCCGCAAAATTACTATTATCTCCGTCGTTATCGAAGTTCGTATCGCTGTCATCGACATAGAGCAAGGGTCGGCAACCTACGGCCCGCGGGCCGGATCCGGCCCGCCAAGCGAAATCGTCCGGCCCGCGACGAAATAATTAGTTACCACAAGAATACGGCCCGCCGTTTCGTAATGAGTTCCAATCTGCAGTGCAGCACTGCTTCGAAAAATGTCAAAATTTATAATGTTTTCTTCCACTTACGGATGATGATTCCGGAACATGTAATTCACGCACCTACGGGGCTTGTTCACTTTCGGACCAAACTCAGTACAGCGTTACGGAGAAAAAGGGTTTTTGGTCCGAAAGTGAACGAGCCCCGCACTGGTCCGGGTTCGTCATATTCCGATTTTAGAATCAGGCTGCTGCGTGAGTCGCAGAATACCACTTTTTAAATGTTAATCACCTTAATAGCTCTCAGAGAAACGCAGAGATACCTCAAATGTTACTGGCGGTACTGAACTTGAATATTGCTATCAGAACCACATTCACCGCAGCAGAATCCATCACCTCAAAGATCCCCCGTGTGCCCCCATCAAAGAGTTAACGGCACAATAACAAGCACAAAGAGTAGGCCTATCTATGCAATCCTAAAATATTAAACAAAATACCGCTAATTGTCTGTGTTTTGTATGATTTGATATTCTCTTGTCACTTTGTTATGACTACCGGAGTACCGGTACAGCTGTTAGCGATCCTTTTTATTATTGCCTTGTTACGTCATTTTTTGCCAGTTTGGTTTTCGTATGTCCATATTTCAGTAAGCACTAACTCCTGACAAGGCGCACACAAAAAGCCTTTGAGTCAATATGTTCCACTGTAATGAATGCAGACCTAAAAGCAATAGTAAAGATAGGACTACCCCATTAAGCATTGCTTTGTCACGTATATTTCAAACACAAGAACAACGAAACATAGAGCACTTCAACTACAAGACGCTGTTCGGCATTCCAAGCAATATGCGTTCTTCTGAAGTTTTCTGTGTCTTGGGCAAACCCGTCGGTTGCAAGTGTCACTGGCAAAACGGGTACATGCTTTGTTACGTCGAGATGCTTGCACGAGTGTATGAACTGAGAAATGAAATAGCAACTTTCCTTGAAAATACAAACATCGCCGACTCATAATCTTGTCATCGAAAATGGGTATCTAATCTTGCTTTCGTAGAATATTTAACGTCACGTCTAAACAAATTGAATTTGCAACTTCAGGGGAAACAACTAAATAACCTCACTTTCCTATACTGGAGGAGAGTAAACCTAGTACCAGCACTATACATTTGTAACTGTGATATACCAAATTTAATTAATGAATTTCCATCCGCTTTTCCGACATTCGTTCTGTACAAAATAAATTCTGACTACCCAGTACTCCGGTTAATGTGGGCGCCAATACCATTGCCAGAAAATTTCAAATGGGCCCATTTGAAATGCCATGCAGTTGAATTGAATGACAAATTTCATACAAAGAGCATATCGCTGATTGACTTTGACAAAGAGAAAGTTCTTGAAATGGGTCTTCATCCCAGCTTGACCAACAATGCAAAAGAAATAGCATCGACTCTTGGTAGCACGTGCGCATGTGAACAATAGTTTTCAACAATGAAATTCACGAAGAGCAAGCTAAGATCACGTATCCCAACGCACATTCAGAATATGGCCTGATTCTAGCTTCATCTGACTTGTTACCAGAAGTTGAAAACCTTTCATAAAGCAAGCTGCGCCCTGTGTCACATTTATGCTGCGTTGTTGAAGTGTAAATACATGTGTTTTGCTCTTTTTGTGATTTGTATGATTGAGATTGCAGCATTATAGGGTAATATACCGACGTGACCGTTAAATATAGTATTAAGAAAAATTCCGGTCCGGCCCGCCAACATGTTGTGCACCTGAAATTTGGCCCGCGACTAGAAAAAGGTTGCCGACCCCTGACATAGAGTGACAACACAGCGTCACCGGCGGCGTCACGTCCTTCGAACCATTCCAAAGTTATTTCGCTCGCGTCGCGGTTTGAATCGAACAGAGTCAGCCAAACACGGCCCGACAATGAGAGACGGTCTTCGAAAATAGCTCTGGAATTGGCGCGGACTTCAAACGTCTGTGACGTGATGGTAAACAAACTGCGGTACTCACTTGCGATCAATCGCAGTTCTGACGTTCCTATGAGCGAGGTTTACCCCCAGTGCGAGACAATCAGCGGTAGCTATTACGTACGTTACTGGGAACGCCCCGGCCGCATAGCGACATCCTTTGTATTCAACCCAAGTTTTAAACTCGTCCTGAAATATCGCAACGTGTTTTTTGCATTTCAGAAATTATGAAACAAAATCATTTTACCGGAATCTGTGGTTCATCTGGCTCCGACACAATGTTCTTCGTTGTTGCTGTCGTCATGGCCTTTGTCGTCTCTGGAGTCATCGTGTCTTTTGTGGTCGTCGGTGGCGAAAGCAGACCTTTTCGAATATATGACTTGTTGGTAATTGGCATGGACAATTTTCCAAAGTGTCCATTTTATGTGCTTGACGGCTTTCTGGACCATGGAATGATCTCGATCACTGATCCCAACCGCGTCTCTAAGAGCTAGCCTTATTACGGCTCTCGTTAACCACTGAATAGCACACAAAATGTGGTAATTGACAAGTCATGGACAGTGGCTGTTGGCTTATGCGGATACTTTTCGTCAATTTCGGTATTCAATGCTAAAATAACGGATCTAAGGTATGTATCATGGTATTATGACTCTAGTCCGAGCCCAAGTCATTGTGTTGACTGCTCAGTGCTCAGTTTCCAGTTAAATCCTTTTTAAAACAACTTTTCACGACTCTGTTTGGTGATATCGAATGGTTCGCATTTATAATATACTAATTTTCCCCACTTTTAACAGTTTCTGGTCGCATTTTCAAGTACCAGTACCAATTGACGAAATCTCAATAGAGTGGTTATACTTTACGGTTCTTCGAAATTACAATGAAATGTCGGTCTTGGCCGTCTGAGTCTCGAGTCATATGACTTGGTTCGAGTCATGCGCAATTCGAGTTAATATACACATTGACTCGAGTCGAGTCGAGTCATTTCCGTATTTTGAGAAAATGACTCGAGTCAAGTCGAGTCATCAGAAAATCGTGACTCGAGTCATTACAACCCTGATAGAATTCTCCAATATGAAAATATGACTTTACACAGAGCAACAACTATGAAATGGAGGTGAATCGCGCCAAGAGAGGAAAAAAATTCAGTTTACCGGAGCTTCGCCCTCCCTTCAGATGCTTTCACGCCGCCCAAGGGGGGCAGGCTCCCCAGTTTGAGAACCACTGATTATGCCTATATTGTAATTCACAAAGTTTTCTGTTGCTACTGAAGTTTGGGAAAGGAAAGGAAAAGGAAAGGACGTAGTTCATTTTTGTCCATGATGTTTTTGCGGCATATACACCGACTCTTGATACACATACACACGATCTGCGCATATGCATACCATTAGTGCATGATGTGCATATGCCGCTGGACAAGGAAGTGCAGATATAGCCGTTTTTACGGCTTTCTAAGTCATGCACCAGCCCTCCATGCTATCCCAGTAATGCATGAGCGCCAAGCAGGGAAGCCATGGATACCAGTGTTACTAATCAGGTCTTTGGTCTGACCCGGCCGGGAATCGAACCCACGACCTATCGATCAAGAAGCCGGACGCTTAACCATTACGCTATCTTGTCGGAAACAGTATATCATGGCTGAATAATTTAGTTGTAACGCGGCACGCATAGAACACCGATGTATATAAGCTAATTATTACAGGTGTCGACTGTGTACTAAGGCCTTAAGGCCTTGCGGCCCCTCGTCGTCATCCTGGTCCGTACCGTACCGTACCGTACCCTACCGGGTTTTCACTGGTGTGACGAATAAATGATTGATTGATTAAGTGATTATTTTATGTTGTGATTGTCAGGTTTCCATACAATGTAATTAAAATTGTAATTGAGCAAAATTTTTATCAACTTACAATTAAAATTACAAGTACACAAAATAAAAATGCTTCAATTACAATTACAATTACAATTACATGAAAAAATGTAATTATTACATTCAGCTCAATTACATATTACAATTGATCCAACTCCGTTCCCCACTACCCAAAACTCTTGTCATTGAGGAGCAACTATACGCTTGTTTGAGTACACGCGGAACACAACCACACCAGTACGCATGGCAATCTCCTATAACTTAGGGTTACCATAGGAGGATTTGTCCTCCTTTTTCGGGTTTTTAAAAATGTCCTCCGAGGACGCCGAAATGTCCTCCTTTTTGAGATTTTGTCCTCTTTTTTAGAATTTTGATTCAACACAGGGCAGAATTCGACCGATATACCATAAAATAGCACTGAACTAACGCTCAGGCGGGTATGTCGGGAGCTGAGCGAAAGGTGACCTTTTTTTAAAGTCAACCGACTACGAAGTGGAGGAAATTTACCATTTTCAGGATTTTCCACCGGTATTCTAAGTTTGAAAATTTTGAAAAAGTGTCCTCCAGAATATGGTAACCCTACTATAACTGCAACATAAAACGTATTGTGAACCGATACCGGAAACCCTCAAAATTTAGCGTAAGCGTTATTTCATGTCATACCGATCGTTTCGGATGCGTTTCTGACGCCGTGATTGGTTATCTGGAGTTAAAAATGAGTTTTTGTGAACAACACGCAACTTAATTTAAAACCAGCCAGACATTGCTTTGATGATATCGTACGCGCGTCAGAAAGATATAGTGGCGAGATTTCATAAGCTGGCGGACCTCAATAACCAATTTGTCGAAACTATAGAGATGAAAGTCTGTTGCCCCGATTCTTATACCAGGATTGAATTTTAAATCTGTGAGCAGCGATCTGTTCAGAGATTTACTAATTCCACTTTTGGTTCAGTTTCAGGACACACAATGCTGACAGCATCGTAACCATGTTAGTTTCAAACATGCTTCTAGTATGTGCAGATATAATATAAATACCCCAATTCTACGCATACAGACAACGAATCTATCTAAGACACGCCTGAATCGTTTTTTTGTAAGCACATCACTGAAATAATTAGAAATGGAGTGGCCAATCTGAAATCCCACTCGTCATCCAAATTATATCACTCTGGTTGCAGCTATCCATCCCGCTGTGATAGTAAGTATTTACCTTAGATCAGGTGTTCTCAAACTTTTTAAGAAACCCCCCCTAACGGGTAGTTTGATGGCATGTTACGAGTGTGGTTGAGGGATTTTTAAATATGTAATTAAGACTCAATACAGAGCAATAACTGGTAATGGTATGTAAATCGCGCGAAGCGCGAAAAAAAATTCAGTTGAGCTCAGCTTCGCGCCCCCCTTCAGATGCTTTCACGACCCCAAGGGGGGCACGCCCACCAGTTTGAGAACCACTGTCTTAGAATTATCATGGTGAAATATACAAAATAATTATCATGGTGAAATATACAAAAAAAGAGTTAATCAAGTCCCTGCATTAATTCGATTTTTAGTACGCTTTTCATCAATATTTAAAAAAGTTTCTTTACACTCTCGCGGCCAGCGGGCCGTAGTTTGCCCACCCGTGCGCTAGATAATAATAAAACATCTTCGGACGTACCCGTTGGTATAATGACTTTGTTACATGATTCTATTTCGGGACCTCCTATATCTGCTATGTCAAAAGATATTGAAATCGCCAAAACGCCAAAACTAAAAGACGTACACGGTTTCAAATTGGCATTTCTTGACCGGAAAATAATGTTCCTTCGATGTGGCATTTTTCTTGTTGTAGGACTCGGGTCGCCAGGACAGGAACATTAGGCGCCAGCCATTTAGGCGCCTATGGACATGGACAATTAAACATATATGTATTTGTATATATCGGAGTTTTCAGTCAGTACATGGGCGTACTTCTCGCAGTCGCATGTTACATAGCCTATAACTTCATATGTCTTGGCGCGTCATGGTGCGGTAATGGCCGACGCCCAACTGCCCATTTCTATAAATCATGCGTATTTTTTGGTGGGAAATAATCATAATATCAGACAACATTAAATTGCGCTTAGCGCGAAAACATTCCTGAAAAATTGCAAAAAATACACCATGACTTATGTTAATTCACGAAATAATTTTGGGCCCCGTTCGTGCTCGGCCCCTTCAATTGGGGGTTATGGGTGCGGCAGTTACGGTCCTGAGTAAATCTTACGCAATGTTCATGCAACGCGGAGAAGACTATTCGTTAGTTTCTCGCAGATTAACTTCAAGCTAGCCCATTGTTATTTATAACTTTGATAAACCATGTTATTTCGCCATTCCGAGAAAATAATGCGCTATTGAAATGATATCAGTATCGCTCACGCGTACGAGACCACACTAAAAAAAATCTCTTCCGTGAGACGCACGTGATTGTAAATTCTCATTTCGTCACGGAGCGCAATATTTACCTTTGCGGGCCGCACTTGTACCTCGGTTTCAGACTTCAGTGATAACACTATTTGCCCGTGGCAATGTTGCAACTAATTTCTCACGAGTCTGCGCGCCAGCGTGGTCCGTGGAACAAGAGTGCGCATACTGCGCAACGACTAAATAAACATCACTTCGGATTTTTTGTGCGCAGCTTAGATTTTCTGTGCGCAGAGACCGTTTCAGCGCTGCGCATTTGCGCACGTGCGCAGCTTAGAGGGAACATTGCTGACAAGTGCCACGCATAAACGGCCGATTCAGCTCATTCTTAGAGCATTCAAGACTTTAATTATATACCACGACAAACCCTTATAATATCAGACGAAGTCGTGTCATTGTTAAGCTTTATATTTGTATTCAATGATGGTACATCCATTCTGAAACTAGAAATTCATACGTCATTTGCATAAGCGTCATTGCAATATTTCTTCGCGTGTTTCTGTGCTTTCCCTCGTTGAAAACAAGGCATACCGACTGCAACGGTTACCTTCAGAATATGCTAGTCAAGTATTAAGCGTTTTTTGTATCACATCCGGAATTAATGTTGAATCGTAATCTGCGGACCAACCGTCAACGCGCTTACAGATACACCACCGTTAGCAGACTCCTTGAACAGCAGATCAGCAAGACGCCACCGCCGTAATCATTCAAGCATCGCCGATTAGCCAATCAAGCGCCGTGATTTCGCGATTGCTAGTCTTCTCACCGTTCTATGGTCACTGGCCCGCTCCCTATACAGCAGTTGCTTTCAAGCGCATTCAGACAAATCTTGACGAAGCTCTCGTGTGCTTATTGCAGGCTCATTGACGTTTTTTTTTTATCAATAATCTATAGAATGAGACATGTATAGTGTATACGCATCATTTCAGAGATTTTCCAAATTATGGACAATCCTAACTTGCATGCTTATGAATCATAGGGATGGTAGTATTCAGACATACAAGATTCAAAATGTTAGAAACCACTGATGGAGATCCAGATCCATCAGCCACGCTCGAAACATGACCGCGTGGACTTCGTAGCCTACTCACCTCTAAACAATTGTGCCGATAGGTACGCTCGTAAGATCTGCTTTACGCGGTTTTCTCGTCTACGAACAGGTGCTGCGTAGTAATATCTCGTAGTGTATCTTGGAACCGCTACATACTGTAATAACGACGCGAGAAGTAGTCTCATTAGAAACCAAATTGAAAATTAACTCGGTTCCACACACGCTCAGATACTCACCCCTGCATGTCTAGCTGCCGGCCTATTCGAGGTCACTGCAATGGAAGAAGCCTTCTGACATATGACGCAATAGAGATCGCTATAATACCTCCCACTCACCTGCTACAAAGGTCGCCGCCAAAAGTAAGATAAAACTGGCAAAGAATCGCATATCGGTAGCAGATCAGAAGATATAATTCAATCTGTAGGGATGGAATTGGAGACTGACACGTGCATTGAAGTAGACTGACACTCCCGGGGAAGATCTCTGGTTCGGTTGTTCCATGGACATGAGCATGCGACATTACAACATGCGAGACTTCGGCATGCGACAATTTGGCATGCGACACATGAGCATGTGGGTTAAATTACGGGTTAGGGGTAGGTTAGGGTTGGATTTATGGTTGGGTTAGGGTTAGACTTTAGGTTAGGTTAGGCTAGGTTAGGTTAGGTTAGGCTATGTAACGGGTTAGGGCAGTGTTGGGATGACTCGAGTCATGACTTGACTCGAGTCAGACTCGAGTCACCTTTTTCGTATGACTTGACTTGACTCGAGTCACTTTGCTAAAATGACTTGACTTGACTTGACTCGGAGTATCAAAAATGGGGATTGACTCGTGACTCGGAGCGAAATTCACGAGTCAATTTCAAGTCATCAAGTAATCGGTGTCGACAAAAATCATTGTGTCTTGCATATGATCGGATTGCTCGCGAAACGCTCGTGTAACCCGTGAGAGCGACTAATTATTCAATGATCGTGCGTTTCACTGTGCCTTCATTGTTTTTTCCGAAATAAATTGACCGCAAACGAAGTGATCGAAGCTTATAGCTTACGATGTCGTAAACTAGTATAGTAAAGTAATTTTATAGTAAAATGTATATTTCTGTTTTCTGTTCTTACCTTAACCAAATCTCTAGGGTTATTGAAATTGAATTCGAATATAGTTTATACAGTCATCAACCATTGGCGCAGGCTCGAATGTATCTTATCGATTCGTTTCTCTATTCTCTATTTTGGCTGGTAACTATAAACTGAGGCTAAGCAATTATTTACGTAGTTTAGCAGTTCTACCGTATATGTGAGCGATATAGCGCCTTCTTGCGTGTATATTTAACTCTATATTCGTTCATTGGTTCAGAATCAATGACCGCTCAATCTGTATTTCAGACAGCCAGCAATATGTAATGTCATAATCATGCCTCACACTTCGAAAAGCCAACTTGACTTGAATTGTGACTTGACTCGTGACTTGACTTGACTTGACACGACTTGACTCGAGTCACCTCTAAAAATCGAGTGACTTGACTTGACTCGAGTCACCTTCAAAAATCGATTGACTTGACTTGACTCGAGTCAAAATGTGCAATGACTCGAAATGACTCGTGACTCGAAGGTAGTGACTTGATCCCAACACTGGGTTAGGGTAGCTGAAGTGACGCATGCTGATGTGTTCCATGCTGAACTGTCGTTTTCCATTGTGTCGCATGCTCATATGTCGGGCAACCGGTTCGGTTACCAGCCCGGTTGGAAAAAATAGCCCCTCAAAATCCAACTTTTGTATCAAATGTTCGATACGGAACGGAAATAACAAAATTTCAAGATTTCGAACCTGACTCCTTACAAAAACTCTGCTGCTCTGCCAATGAATAGAAAGTTCGAAAGGCAGCCGACTTAACTGTTTATCCAGGTAATTTTATTCATACAGACGCTTTTCTGAACAGGGAAAAAGTCACAGTTCATATATAATAGTGGTTCTCAACCATTATGTCTTCTTGGACTCATGCGTACTACCGAATAAGTTTTAGTTCAAATTTAAAGGTCAATTATCGTACAACTGCCATCTATCTTGCGTAAATAAAAACAGTGGGATGGTGATAAACGGCAGCGATTTGACTTTTCATGAAAATATTTCATACCACATGTAGAAATTACGGATACTTTTTTATTTATCGCTAAGCGAATTCTACAGTTCCATATTTTGGAATCCGTTGTCATGTCTTGAAATTCCGCGTGTTCGATTTGATATGACTGTGAGCTGAAAATCCATTTATATACGCAGACATATGTGGCGGCAAATAGCAAAATAACATATGTCAGGCTTCCGACAAAATCTTTGCGTATAATCGCGACATCTTTGGCACCAAAGTTGATAACCGGTTATTTAATGAACATATCACGCCCATGCTAATCATTTCTGATCAGCAGGTCATCTTGACGTTCGTCTCGATTAATATACACCAACGGAGAAAAGGGATTTTGCGGTGAGGTTTTACTCCCTTTCGTACAGGTTCGGCAATTTATTTAGGAATTACTATATTTCAAACGACTGTTAACTTATGTGCCGAGATATACAACTTTTAATGGAATTTGTTTTGCAACATTGCTAAGTTACCAATGACTAACCTTTCTTTTCTAACTTTTTCATCTTTTCCACAAACCCTAACAAAACATCTCGAAACAGCAATATGCGTGTAACAGCAGGCCTGCCCGATGGCAATTAAGATGAACTTGCACAGTATATGATATTTTATCTCAGACGGCCATTCTGTTGATGTGAGTATTAGCAATTATGAAGCGAAACTGTATTATGATTTACTAGATTAGAAATATACAAACACATTTTTTTTAATTTAGAGGTTTCGTCGAAACCTGAAAATGATTCGCGGAGCTAGGTTGAGAACCGCGGATTTATAACTTGGCCTCTCTATGGGCTTTTCTTAACTTACTTCACTTCCACAGTTCCCATTCGAATATTTTATGTCGAGGATACAATATTCTGCTGTTGGGGCACCACGATCTAAATTTGATGAAGGTGTTAAATTAAAGAATTAATCATCTTCTGCAGAAATTCACCGTATTAGATCTGCAACTAAAATATTCAAAAAGCAATGCTCGTTGCACGATTGCTGCTTAAATAAATTCTTGTGGTTTTACTGCTGCGCGTCTTCGCCTCTTAACCCGTTGGGAATTTCTGGCACGATTTCCCGTTTGTTTCACACTCAAATTTGGATTAAAGAGTCAAAAAAGTCCAACGTAATGCCACGATTTAGCACTCGGCTTTATAGTCCCCGAAGTGACCTTTGTATGACCATTATCACTCTACGGGTGAACTCGCGCACAATACCAAAATATTCAACATGCACTATAACGAGAGTTACGGTCGAATTACGGATATGTACGAAGGCGACATTTGATTTATTTTCGACAAAATTCTAAAGACATGTTGGCCGACCGCGGATGGTAATTGTATGGCGTTGAAAACAGGAATGCAATGCTATATAGACTGGTACTCGATGTCTTTTGCGAACTCTGCGTGAACCTAAACTGGTTGGAGAGCTTTTTGGGGGTAGAGAATGAATCCGAATATTTTCGGCTCAAACTCGTCAGAGGTCAGAAACTAGTAGGGATCTGAAAAGAACATTATGTATATCAACAATCGTATCACCAAATATAACCGGCATTCGAAATTTCAATCAGGTGATTACTAAACACGATTCCTCCATGTATGAATAGAACCATACAGAAATTCAATTCACAATATATAGCCGGGCTACATCGTATGGCCAATTCAGAACACCATAGGCTAACGTTAACCACAGCATTGCCACAAAGTGCGATGAAAAATATATAGTCGAAAACATATACCAAATTATCTGTAATGTGATAGAACTGACTTCATGGTTGCATTAAATAGGCATATTTGGGCTTTTCACGTCATTCATTCCGTTATGACGCCATAATTAGTGATACACGACTCGACTCGAAGCCTAATGCTCGAATCAGAATCGAATCAGTTAGGTAGACGATTTTGTCTAGCCCTAGCTGTGACTTATTTTGACTATATGATTGGGTATCGTGAAAACTATACGAACGACTAACACAGTGCCACGTTAAAAAAGGAACCAGCATCGAATCTGTGATGACCGCGAATGTGATTGGTTGGCAGTTTTTGCTCTGGTCCTGGCATTACAAAATAAAAACTTCATGGAGTCACAACTTTTCTCCTCGTCCCTCTGACCACTCCTCGCTTCTGGTTACGATACCAGCAACCTCCAGTTCGGATTCTGGTTTGCTAAACCTAAAAGACCGTCCAAGTTCAACCGGATACAACATTTCTGAAAAAATCAAAGTCCAGTCCGGTCTGTTCCGTATTAAAAAAGAGCCTGTATATGACACAAAACATCAGTATTTCTTCCGTAACTCGCGAACACAAGTTGTACTGGCTTTTAGACTCGTACCGAGCAACAAGAAATTGTCTATTTGTTGTTGGATCAACGCATCAGATTTCTGCACAGATTGAGCGTGATTACAAAGTATTGGCTCTACACATCCAGCTTCAAATGATAATATATATCCGCACAGCATTAACGTGTATCGTTCTTGCCGGGGGGCAGTTCGATCTGTTGTGACGTGCAATCCGGAGCAAACAGCGAGTTTTACTGAGAAATTAACAAGATATTTCAATTCTCGAATGCTTTTGTCTAGTAAACATATGAGATAAAGATGGTGTCTGTGTATATATATTCTAACCAGAATTGTGATAGCATCTTTCCACCTCCACAATTTACATTTTCTATCACGTTATCTACAACATTTCTCATCGCCAACATGATTTGAGCTATAGTTCTTGCTGTTTAATCTTACATCTTTCTCGCATTTTACTTTCTCTTATCGTAGAGTGCGATCGTAAGGTGCGAATGCATTCGTGCAAATATTCAATTTACGGTGCGTCTCATGACCACGACTGAGATCAATCCGAACGCCGCAATGTAGCACGACGATGCGTGTTTAAAATACAGTATGTTCTATTTTTGCGTACAGGAAGAAATTTGTCTGGTCTTGAAAAATCTTCCAAGGAAGGGATGAATTTTGTGCCCTATAGTGGTAGCCTACTTCACTAAGCGTGTTTTCTCATACTGCTATACATCTTAATTGAGTTGTGCTTGAGAGAAGAAATTTTGGATTTATTACATAGTATTTAAATAAAACTTTTTTCAGAATTTTCTGTTCATCCCATGCGATTGATAAGTTGTCTACATAAACACAGCTCACCAAATTTTGCTCAATTCCAGCCAGTGGAAGTAGAGTTATTGCAGTTTAAAAATTTGGATTTGAATATAATAGTATTTACGGTGACTAACCTTGTCTTCTATCATTATGGCTACTGGTTGGAATCGAGTCAAATTTGGTGTGCAGAGTTTATTTCAGCCAACCTAACAATTTTACCAAGCAGCCAGAGAAATTTGAACACCCTTAATAGTCCATGAGCTGTTTACATGAAGCACCATCGACCTTGCAGTTTTGTGTGACACTGCTTTGTATATCGGATAGCGATGAATAACCTAGACCAGTGCTTTTCAACCTTTTTGAGCTCCATTTGCACTTTTTTTAGTAAAATAAATTTCATTCGCACAAACTAACCGAAAATTGTTATACAAAAAAAAGATGGAGATACTTTACAACATTTTCCTCAGATGTGCAACAAATTGGCTGCTATGTAGCTTGAACTATAAAGTGTCAAAAAGGCAACTTTTTCGCTCGTTTTAATTTCAACTACTACACTAAAACCCTTCTCGACCAAACAAGTTGTTGGGTTTGTACAAGAACGTCTGCTAGTGCTTGGATGGCCAGGTCTTAAAATCTGTTCTGCACTCCTATCCAAAATACAACGTATTTGTCGCGAGTGAAAAATGCTTCCTGGTAGAAATCGTTTTTTAGAGCTGACAAAAAGGTCTCGGACGCTTCAGTTTTCGTAAGGGTGAAAACCCCACATGTTTGCGTTGAGGCTTTTGCCTTATGTCTTGGCATATAAAGTCCAACACGATGAAGGAGAGTAGGCACATTCGAGCTCGCTACCTTATGATACACGTTACTCCAACTTGTGTTCTGTTTTTTTCTCGATTTCCCATTTTTTGTCTCGCGAGTATATGAGAAGAGCAAATAAACTCACGGTACTGTGTGTTCGGCTCACCCATGTAAAGCAATTCCTTTTTAAGATGACAGTAGTATGCTATGATTTTACGGACATGCATGGCATACAGAATGCGCACGCCACAGTTCTACCCAACACAGCTCTCAGAACATGTCTGACGCACGCGATTTCAAATTGGGGATATTAAATTCCTGTGCGAGTAGAATTTGTACCACTGTCTACTCCGATTGGATTGCAAGAACGGGACTATTCCGTGCCGACTACGGAGCATATTCAAATCGAAAGGTTTTGTCATCCAGCATAGGTCATTTTTGGTCAAGGTTTTGTCGCCTCTTATCTTTTGGCACCGCATTTTATCAGCGGCATGATGACACAAACTTTACGTCTTCATGTGCCCGACGCAGAAGGGGTTGGCCTCGAAATGAATGAGTCTCATATGTCTGAACTCGCTCGTTGCACATCCCTACACTAGTTCATCCCAACGGTCTTCATCGCTGACCTCACTGCAATTGCGGTGACTTAAAAAAAGCCCTGATACGACAGTGGGTCGAGCTATAAGTCGACGATAAAGAAAGAACCGATGAAAGCCTTGAAGATACAGAGACTGCTGAAAGAGCGCACGAGCAATCGAACATGAAGAAATGCATTGAACTGTGTGATAAAATGTGATGTCGCGGAGCACAAAGCCCTAATCGGCCTATAAGCACCACTGTTGTGTGTTGTAATAATAATAATAATCCAAACGGTCTTCAGCCATGTTTTTCAGAAAAAAACATTCGGAAAATTCATCATGAATTATAACCAAAGGTCGACAGATTCTCAAGATCAAGTCATATTTCTGTGTGTCTCGCTTATTGGCTACAGTAGGCTACCCAACACAGTGACCTTGGATATGTAAAAACTATTATCGCAGGATATTTTGCAATGACTTAAACAAATATTACAGGTACACAATAACAGATAGTTCTGTCACCAACCCAAACTTATACCCTTTGCGCTCCATACTTTAATAGCCCTTGAAGAGGTAGAAATTTCCAAATGTGAGTCTGTAACGATGGTATTTACCTCGTGCCTCGCGCTAATCGAACAGTTATTGCGAAATTATGACGATTGTTCAGCGAAAGAAAGTAGGAAGTTAATTTGACGTCATTTTTCAGCCTGTCAGAGGCTCAGACGGGCTGATATACTGTATGCCTGCCACTACAACAGCTTCCAAACCAGGTTTTCGGTTACGTATTAATTATATTGCGAAAATATTAGACTACTACGGCTTGTGATACCTACAATTAGTGGTGCGTCGTAAGTTAAACAAGTTACAATTGAGTCGCAACTACAAACGTTACACTTCCTTGAATTTCCTATTAGGTTTATTTTAAATATTTAACATCATAAAAATTAAAATTTATTCACGATTTTCATTTAAAAGCCCTGACCTAAACTAAATAAATCAACCTCCGACGTCTCGGTAATGGTTCTGGAGTGAGGTCTAAAACCCGATAATGCTAACGTCTTACAAAGAAAACTCCTTGCTTTCATCGCATTGCAAAGGACACCAAAAATCGCGTTGGATGGTGATATATCTGTGTTTCCATAGAACTCATTGCAATTTTAAATAGCTTTAATTGGGCGCGAATTGAAATATTTAAGTATAGTCATACTATCGGGCAGTTTAAGCGCCCAACTCCAGACCCAACCAGGGCTGTATTTAAAACAAACGGCGTTTTATAATACTTTATTTAAATTAAAAGATGTTCTAAACAGTGTTTTGAAAATGCCATTTTATAAAAATTAAGTTGTTTTCTTTTCATTTCAAAAGATCATTGTGCCATAATTGTGCGAATACCTTCGAAAAACATGTAGTGTAAGCATACGGACGAAATGCTCCCTAGATATAGATCATTGGTACGGTATGGATGATCTGATGATGATGATGACCGCCGACCGTCAAAATGTTACATAACGATGTGGTATTAGTTAAAGATATTTTTGGTCTGTTTATGACAGGAGTCGGAAGCATTTTTCATATTTTTAATTCTCAATGTCAATCCACTATGACGTCATAATTGAAGATTTGTCTCGTCATGGCAAAAAAATTAAGAAAACAATAAAAACATGTTTTAAAATAGAGCCATGCTTTAAATATGTTGTTTTACATCAGTGGTTCCCAACGTTTTTCAACCCACGTACCATTTCGAGGTTTTATGCAGTGCTCGCGTACCCCCTACATAAGTTACTCGCGCCGAACGTGGTCAAAAAGTGTACCCACAGAAGATAATCTGCCCATTTTAGGGCGCAATATATGATTTCTGTAGTGGATCTATTTGGAATTCTTGTGGTCAAATATATGAAAACGGAATTTGGTTAGGTGAGAATCCGAATGCTTTATGACTAAATCTCGTCCCATTAGGCCGTCCTCGGTGGGATTGCCCCTACCCACGACGAGGACGTTACAACGGCGACGACGGTTTCAAGAAACTCAAAATCAACCCCACCTGAACTAATAACTCCTTTCGGTCAAAAAAAAAAGAACCTACTCGCGTACGACTTGGAAGACCTTCGCGTACCACTAGTGGTACGCGTACCACAGGTTGGGAACCACTGTTTTAAATAGAACAGAGTCTCGCCAAGCGTTCCATACACTTGAACTTCCTATGGATTTCAGGATTCGGACGTGTCGGTCGTAACAAAGAAGAAGACCGACCCACAAGATCGACAACATCAGGCGCAATTTTAGATATATCACAATCGCAAACTATACCTCTCAAAATGGAGATCAATCGTGACCATTTCTGTAGAAAGAGTGGAAGTCCGAACCGCGCGATGTCAGCAGAGACTCACAACACCAAGGCCTCAATAAGAGATAAGATTCGTCCATTTTAACCCGACATAATACCGGATATTGCGGGTTAAATCTGCAATGCTGGTTGGGTGTAATGGGTGTAATGGCGACGGATTGCTGACATTTCGTTTGACTATGGAGCATTTTCAACGAGCATACCTGTGATTACCCATATATAGACTATATGTCATTGAAGCTGTCAGGAATCCTGTCGTTATTATTGCGATATCAGGCGTACTAACTATCAGTTCACTACAGTGTCTGTCGAAGAACTTGCTATATCGTCAAATACAATAATGTAAGAAGGCTTATTGCAATCAAATCCTATGGTGCACAAGATCATTATAGTCGAGCACCCAAACCCTACATCAACTGCTTTTCTCAGATTTATACAGTGATCTGTTCATGCAATGTTTTTATTCGCACAAATTCCTTCAATACATTACCATATACAAAAGGTCATGTATTCGTTATGATGCCGGAGCGCTGCGGTCAGCCTTCAGTGAGAATCGGTTTCATCGGGGAAAGAGTCCGTGGGCAAACTAATCCTGGGAATTTGCAAAGCTTGCGAACCAATTCCTGAAAAGTAAATTATCCAGTGCCTAATTGACTAGGTTATTCCATGATGACGTCAATGCGTAATGGATTCATAAGCGGAGGTGTTCAAAGTAGGTGCTGGGGTAGATTTACAAGAAAAACCACGAAATACATCTCGATTAGGAGCAGAAGTAGCAATTTCCAGGTTTTAAAAATAGATTTGGTCGTTGCGTCATATACTTTTAGCAGTTAATCGGAAGTAGCTACATTGACTGACGCACAATGACCAATGACACTATGCTAACAGGTATACGATTCTTTAAAATATATTCAGATACCATGATAGAAGGACTATATTCCGCACAGCTGTCATTAAAATTTCAAGCATAACATTGATGAAAGCATCTCCTAAAAATACTTTCTGTTGAAAGTGAGTAGTTTTGCCGAAGAAAACTGTAATCCGAAGTGGAAGTATTCTACACACATTACTACTTGACTTAGTAGTAATAATGAGCAAAAATATTTTAGGAAGAATGAGTACTTCGATAACATAATTCCCTCTGGGTATAAACATAAGTAATACCTTAACCCGGTACTTGATTAAAACAATGTATAAAAGAGGTGATTCAAGTTGTCACGTGACTACATAGTGCACTTAGTGCAAAAAGTTAGTATGAAAAGTATTCAAGTATGTTGTTGAAGGAGTAGATTGGGACGAGGGAAGTAAGTAGTGGGAAAAGATTAAACCCATCTGAGTACTTTGAACATGTAGCAATACTATATTATCGACCACCTCCGGACTGGACATACGCAATATGCAATATGCATATAGGCTACATCGGGAGAGTATCAAACGGTACGTTTGTATTTTGCACTATACTGACATAAGTCTGATAGCTTTGACTTACCAATTGGTTCTTTGTCAGACAGTACCCAGATCTAGTGGTGATTGGGATGATTGGAAGAACTATTTTCGTTGATGGGTAAGATGTACTTCCGCGGCAGAGAGGACCCACTTGGCAGACCAATCCTTTTCTGCGGTCGCATCGTCCGTATCGGTTGAATAAACCACCACAGCGTTCGTATTGTTTCTTAGGTCTGACGCACACGTAGCAGCAACTGAAACGATAAATATATTGTTGATTCAGAAACCAAGATATAGTTTTTTTGTTAGTGACAAGAAGGCAACAATACGCAGATGTATTCAAAATAATCATTGACGTGCCTATGCTCAACACATGCTACATCAGCGGCGGGCAATATACAGACCCGGCCAGCGACAGAATTTCGATCTGCCTCCTCAGAGAGTTTTACCCTGAAAGTGAATTTCTAATATGAAAGTTATGACAAACTGTAAGCGTCACTGAATAAATCCAAGTTTGAGAAAGATGGTCATGAAACTATGTCCTGTTCGGGTCTACATACAATTGCCGGCAAACATTTTCGACCACGAACATATTGACAATGCAAAGCAGCGATCCAATGTAACTGATGTTCACGTGCAGTTTTTACTAAAGGTTCTATATACGATATTCAGCCGGAGTTCAAAGAGCTTATTGAGAACTTTGATCGACTACAGATATCTGATTGACTTTAATAGCTCTTAAAGTAAATTACGGTAAATACTGTTTTGGTCTCTGTGCTTTAAATTTAAAGTTTAACTTTAATACGTTTTATTCCTTGTATAGGTGGATAAAAGCTCGATTAATGTATCGATTCCGGGACCCCCCGAGCACCCCACGTCATTTCCCCACATCAGTCCCGCCGACCGGAGAAGTTTCCGGCCCTTATGCTACATGCTAACAGCACCTACCCGCATCTGTCCTTTTCGAGAATCTTTCCTTGTGGACATTTCGGTCTTGGACAGGACCTGGTACATGGCGCTCAACTCAGTGATTTCGATGGTGATGCTCCATGCACTGCACCGACGTAAAACAAAACGACGAGACACAAAGTATTCATAATCTCAGCTCCCAATATTATAAAACTATTCTACAAATATAGATCTATTTCAGATATATTTCTACCTCGCATGATAACAAATTGGCCCTAGCGACTAATAGCGTTAGCTGCATATTGGTTTGATATCATGTCGGCCGTCGAACACAAGTATGGAGAACAAATAAGATATGGTGATTGGCTAGCGCCGGGGCTTTGGCAAGCAGAAATATATCTAGATACGAACTGTTTGTTTGTATTCTCCTGCAACCAGATGGCCTACGTGACAAAGTGATACGTTTTGGAGTAATCAAGTATGTTTCGTTTTGGAGTACTCAGGTATGTTTCGTCTTGGCAGGAATCAGCGAAATGGACGGTTTCTGTCTCTACAGTATGCATGACATTCCGCTGTATTATCGTTGCATGTTGGCATAACCACATGACTTAGATCAGGGGTGGGCAAACTACGGCCCGCGGGACGCATGCGGCCCGCAACACCGTTCTGTGCGGCCCGCGAGAGTCAAAATAGTATTGAAAATATTGATAAAATGAGTACTAAATATCGAAATAATGCAGGAGGCGCGCATCTGAAAGGGGGCGCGAAGCTGAGCTGGAAAAATTTTTCGCACTCCGCGCGATTTACACCCAAATCCTTATGATTGATCTATATTTAGTAGGAATTTCATATATAAAATCTCTCATCCACAGTCGTAACCTTCCATGCCATCAAACTAGCCGTTAGGTTTGCTAGCATCCTACATGGTTGCGTTTTGTGATATGACGATAAGGGGGCTCGAAATCTTTTACCATCATAGGTGGGGGGGGGGCGGCATGTCTTGGGAAAGTTTGAGAACCACTGTTCTAAGGTAAATTCTTCCTATATTGTTTTTATGTTTAATTTCTGGCGCGACCATCTCAAGGCCCATACGCAGTTTGAAAGGTTTCAACTGCTAAACATCACAGAAATCCTAAACGAGATTGATATAACGCAGAGCGAATGTTTGTAGTTGTTATAATTGTATATCTGACTCCAGAAGGTTGCGTTTACAATTCGCTGCGTGTTCTTCTTTCGTTCGACGGACCGGCGTAACCGGGACGTACGGCCTTGTTGGCTGACATACCACGAAGCCTGTCTATTGCACACGTATTCGATGGATCACACTGACGAATATATTTTGTTTCCGTCTCCACGACTTGTAACTTTATTGAATCACGTACGGCAATGCCACGGACTTCCGAATCAGCGAAATATCATGAATGAATGACCGTCTCTCATAGCCACGAGAGAGTACATGCACAAATTGTTATCTACGTTCACACGACAAAATATACGACTCACAAAGGTCTTATCAGGTTTCAGTTCAGGGAATTACGTAAGGTTTACCAACTCCTTATCGAATAATATTTAAATGGTGCTATACCAATATACTCCGTTAAAAGTTCCCCCTTCCCACCAAAAGAACTTGGTGTAAAAAAAACGAGTATATTGGTCAATATCTCAAACCTAGGGTCATACAACATATGGACTGGGGCTAATCATAGGGACTGGAGACAGGAAACGATTTTATATGCAGGGGCAAAAGTAAACTAATGAAACGAAATACCATCCAAGCGTGGCATTCGGAAACCCTATTTTACCTAACCATCCCGGGATGACACGAAATCACACTATTACGCCCTAGAGGCAACTGAAACACAGATCAACAATAGTGTTCAAACAAAACAAAGAAATAAAATACATAATTTAACCAGCACAAAAGCGGTACCACCGTGACATCAACGGTCACTACGCAAGCAACAACAACATTATATCACCAATAAAATAAAATAAAATAAACATAATAATTAGCCCAAAAGCGATACCATAGAGACATTCACGATCTCATTGCTTGCAATAACATACCATTATTAAACACAAATGCAGAACTAAAATATTAATATCACAAAAGCGGGACAACGGATACCTTATCGGTCCCTTCGCATGCAAAACACAAGTTAATGAAAATTAATAATAAAGATCAACAAAATGAAACACAATACAATGCGATTCATAGACGAAACCAGTCTATAGGTACTGACGAAAGCCATCAACGTGTATGCAAGGTCAACACCATAATTCATCCAGCAAACATGCTTCAAAACCCACAGAACATGCTATTCACTGTCATCAATCACTTCTTCTACTTCCTCATTATAACTGTTAACCCGTCCAGCGGGAAAAGCAATCATTCCTACCAAATCCGTGTTGCTCGTACGTCTACGTAACAACAGAGGGCTGGTGACAATCCAACAATCCTTCTACAGTGACCATTTCAAATATGACGCACTACTCCGTGAAGCATAAGCGGGCATACACGAGCCTAACATTCTGAAGTCCGCACATATTACTACAACGCATACTTTAGCAACGAGCTTCGGTGACCCCACCTTACATTCTATGACGGGAGTCACAACATGATGCAGCAATCCTGCATTTACACAACATATCAATGTATAAGGCACAATTTTCATCACGCATATCTTCATTCTACGCGATTTAATGCAACACGTAATCATTCAAATGTCTTGGTCTAACAATTCGTCTCCCTCTGGACGTATATCTTGGACTTGACTCGTTGAGAGTTCTGCCTTCATTACATGTTTGGGTCTTAGATTTGGATTCATGCCCATTATTATCGCGATCGACATCCACAGGTAAGCATTCAGAGATACGCTCTCGGGACGCGCTACCAATACTACTCGGACAGTCGCTCTCGCTGTCATCACTACCGGACGAAATTACACCTGCGTCAACCGGATTAGCCGCGGAATTTAGTACCGATTCGTCCGCATCAACGGGCGGAAACTGCTGAACGAAATCATCGAACGCGTCGTTATCTACATCAAATGGTGGAAAGTAACACACTTTCAGTCTGTCAATCGACACGATTTTCTCTTTCCACTTAATCAACAAAGTGAAGGACTTCCCCGATTTCGATCTCTCGATTACCTTGTAAGGACCCACATACCAGAAATCAAAAGCGGTCTTTTTACCCCTCTCGTTTTTTACATAAACATGTGAACAAACCATGAGATCCGGCGGAACGTACGCATTTACATTGGTTCGTATGTTGGACTTATTGAAATTCAAGTTCTCGAAAAATTCCCGTACATCACAAAGCACCTCTGCTTGACTATTCTTGAACTTATTCGGGTCATATTCAAAATAGGTTCCAGGTAACCGCACATTTTCCCCATATGTCATTTCCGCCGCGGAATAATCATACCCCTCGCGCACAGAGGCATTCAATGACAAAATCACAAAAGGCAATAGCCTATCCCAGGCCGCGGGATTATTAGCGCACCGCAAACCGCGCTTTATCCGCCGAATCCCCGTCTCGGAGATCGAATTCTGCTGTGGTGAAAGTGCCAACGAAAATGAATGTTTACATTCAAGGACCGACATGAACTTTTCCCATTCATACGAAGTAAACACTGAGCCCCGGTCTGACCTTATAACCATAGGTGCTCCACGATCCTTTACAAAACCATCAATCAAAGCACGGATCACTGTGTCGGTATCTTGTCTTTTCATGGGGACTGCATTAGTATAATTTGTGACACGATCAACGATTATAAGAAAATATCGATTACCATCTTCCGTTTCACGAAGCGGACCAGCGATGTCAATTGAAATGTCGACATTACGATCACTACGGCGCGGCACATGTTTTAAAGCGGAACGCACATGACGAATTATTTTGCTTTTGCTACACATCGGACACGCCCGCACAGATTCTCGTAACCAACGATCCATGTCAGGGAACACGTAATGCCGTTTAGCGAATGCCAACGTCGCACGAATACCGGGATGCGACAACGAATGCACATGTTCAAACAACTCACGCCTCATATGACGTGGAACCCACACTCGTGGAATTACAGACGACCTCTGTGATTTAGCGTCTACATCTGGGACGTGACAAATCACGCCCATCTCACACCCGACCAACTTCAACTCTATCAACTTCAAACCAGTCTCACTCAAAGTACGCTCACGAAATTCTGCCAATTCCTTGTCTTGCCTCTGTGCAACTGCAATACGCTTTATAAAATCAGGCTTCAAGCCCTATGGCACAACAAATTCATTAATCTCGACACGAGACAAACAATCGGAAACAGAATTGAAAATACCGCGAATACATGTAGATTTATTTACAAAGTAATTAATGTATTCAAGAAACCGAAACATCGCTGGATCAGCACACTCTTTTGGGTTGATAATCATCTTGGCCAACACCTGACAGTCTGTGACCAAACTCACTGACCTGCCCATGCAAAAATCTCGAAAATGCTGCAGAGCCATGAATACAGCATATGTCTCTCTCTTCACCGCTGACCACTTTCGCTGAGACGCAGTTAAACTCTTGCTGAAGAAAGCCAGGGGCACATACCTGCCGTTCTGGTACTCGTTGATAACTGCACCCACTGCGACCTGACTCGCGTCCGTCGCAAGCTGTATAGGCCCTTGAAATGTTGGAAAAGCCAAGCTCGCCGTCTCTATCAAAGCTGCCTTGATCTGCTCAAATGCCTTCTGCGCCGCACTGGACCATTTAAGCTTACTTCGAGCACTTGTTCCTTTCAATAAATCGTAGAGCGGCTGCATAATCGCTGAGCAATTCTTGATGTTTCTCGAATAATAATTAACCATGCCGATCATACGCCTCACCTCGCGAACAGTCTTTGGCACTGGAAATTTCACAATCGCCTCAACTCGTCTGGGATCTGGTCTGATGCCATCCTTGTCAATCAAAAACCCCAAAAATCGAACTGACTCTGCTCCAAATTTACACTTCTCAATAGACAACGAAAGGGACTCACTCTTCAATTTCTCAAAAATTACCCGCAACGTCTCCAAATGAGACTTCTCGTCCGGCGTTGCTACAACAATATCATCACAATACAGAAAAGTGTTAGGAATGTCACCAAGCAACTCGTAAGCCAATTTACACCATTGATCTCCACTGGACCGAAAACCGAACGGACACACATTGTACTGAAATTTACCGATTTCTTTAGCATAAAACGCAGTCAAATGGCGGTCTGACTCTGCCACTTCAATGTTATGATACGCGCTCGCTATATCAAGAGTGGAAAAAACTTTGGCCCCTGCCATTTGCGTTCGCATCGATGCAATATTCGGCAGTGGATAACATTGAGGGACCACATGCGAATTCAAATACCGATAATCGATGCACAACCGTACACCAGGAGGTTTCCCCTCAACGTGACCCTGCTTTGGAACACACACGATCGGCGAGCAAAAATCTGAATCCGATTTTGAAATGATACCGCGCTCCAACATTTCTTTAATCTGCCGCCGGACCTCAAACAAATACTGCGGTGGGATCGACCGTGGTTTTGGAGACTTTAAATAACCGAACGTTTTTATTCTCATGACATGTTTCATATCGCGCCGTTTCACAGGTTGCCGGACCAAAATCTCCGGAAACTCTTTAAGTAAATCAGCATACGGCGTGCGTTCACTTGCATCAATATGCGCGACAATAGACGAAAATTTATCTTGAGACAATTTAATAACAACACTGCGGTCACGCGTTGCGAGCTCATCAAGCTCCGGATCCAGAATTAACTTATGCTTTTTCATGAAATTCCAACCCAATATAGGCTTAGACACTTCCGTTATCACAAAAGGACATTCAAGTGGTTCATTATCACCGAACTGCAACATCAAAGTTTTAGTACCATACGCATTAATCACAGAACCATTTGCTCCCCGAAATTGCCATTTCGGCGTATAATGCCGAATCACGTGTTCACTAGCTGGTAAATTAGAAATCATGGAACCACTGTCACTCAAGAAATTCAAACCATTTAACTTATCAAACGCATAAGCCAGATACTCAAAATCAAAAGAATTAATACTTGGAACACTCGAACGAAGGCCACTGCCATGTAGTCATGAACTACGATCAAAATATTTACATCCACGATCGCATGAAAAGCTCCGATCACCATATCGATGATGATTCTGGCATACCCATTCAGTATTACTGCCACCTCGGGTACCAACGTTGCCGCCCCGATAATATCGCGTACCTCCGCGGTTTGACTCAGCCCCATTCCACGACATGGGAGAATGGTTCAAAGAGTTATTGCTATCATCACTTGGTTGGACTTTAACAGCAGCCAATTTCAATTCCGCCATTTGCTTTTCCACACTAGCGAGTTGCTTACTCATCGACTCGATCAACTGTGTATGTTCGTCGGATCTAACCGTGCGCTCCGTTTCCTGTTTTTCCACACTTACTTCATTAGTTTGAATGGAGTTATTACCCTGATTCGCCCCCCCCCCCCATACAGCTCAACCGCGCGCTGACACATAGTATCAAAATCATCTCTATAATGTCCACGTAATGCGAAAGCGATGTCGGGTCTGCAGTACTGCAAGAACACGTGGCGCTTGAACCCCGACATATACGGTGAATTATCGGTACCCGCAAACTCATTAATCCGCGATCGCAAATCTCTGGGATCCATACCCGGAACTGCCTCGGCATAAAAGTTATCCAACTTCTGATTAATCGGAACATCAAAACAGTCCAACAAAACCTGTTTAACCGTCTCCCGCCGGCGTGGGTATTTTTACCCATTGCCGTTAGAGGGAAGCCTACTGTATTAGAACCACTATATATCCCGTTCTAATCGTGCTAGGTCGCTGCTGTTCATGTCTGCGGATAGATATTGTTTGTGCCAGTTCATTGATACCATATTATTTGATATATATTATATCTAAGACGTCGAAATCGGATATCAAATACCGTAGATAAATATGTTGCAAAATACACTGTCTCGGCAACACGCGCGTCATTGACCACTCTCAGATAACGTACTGTATGTTTTGTTCTAGCCGTCTTAGAGCATAGTTGTTTCTTTCTGTGAAAAGCTAGTGTCCATACAAGTTCACACATATCTTCGTATCTGATATTAGTTACATATAAGGTGTTATAAATCTATGTGATAGGCCGCGTAACAAAGATATCCGCCGACAGCATCATTTCGCGGAAACGCGCGTTCCCGATACCCATCATATACCCTGTCGTATATTTGGTTATATTCGTCATAGCCAGTTGTTGTAGTTTGTTTCTATGAATAGTGCTTGTCAGCTTCTGATTTTCTTGCTAAAACAACTATACTAGTTATGTCTGCATCGCTCAAGGTTGCATTTGAAAACCGGGAAGAGAATTCTCGCAGCCTACCGTACCAGCTTCAAGCAGATGGATGAATACTGGTCACAAAACGGGATATGTATCGAGTTCTAATAGTGATATACCTTCATAGATTGTGTCTGTGAATAGTTGCTGCTTATACGATTCTAAATAATGGCTAATAGTCAAGTATAATTCGGAATAAATACAATATTACTCAGCGCATATACCTACGCAAAAGTGTTCATCTGGATATACAAAGAGCTGTCGTATAACGATATATATCTTTCGTTGTAGTAATGAAAGGCATTTACGGATTGCCTCTTTCAATAGAACTAGCCAATCTCCACCTTCAAGGCCAAAATAAACATTAGTTATGCCTATGTCACCCCAAGGCCGCTTCTAAAAATCGTGAAGAGAATTCCTGCAGACTACCACACTAGTGTCAAACGCAGGGACGAATATCTGTAACATAGTGTGTTATATCCTGAATTTTATCGGTAGTAGACATTCTTAGATTGTTTCTGTGGAGAGTACATGCCCATAAGATTATATCTACATCAGACTAACATCTAATAGTGATGTATATATCGCAACAAGACCAATTCTACACGCTGTGTATTCCCCGCAAACGTGTGTATCATGTCTGTATGAAGTGCTACCAACTAACGTCATAAACCTTACGTAGTGGTAAGATATGCGTTTGTGGTTTGTCCTTATGGTTAGGTCTTGACAATCTCCGTTTATCAATACTAAAGTGACCCATTTACGTGCTCAATAAGCTTTGTAAATGCCCTGGAAGGCTACGCTACCTAATAAATACACGCGCGTCACTCGCTCACTCGCCGATGACTCATTCACTCTGCGGTCTGGCGCGTGTTTATTGTGCAAACCGTCAGTATTGTATCTATCGGATAATGGCGATATTAGGGCGTATTAGATTGACTGAGCCATCTCCATGATCATGATTTCCTCGCCGATATGATTCACAAGAAGCCTATGTCACCAGATATCCATGTTAAGGTTTATAAAGAGTACAGTAAATGTAATACGTTTCTCATCAACGAATTCTCGGCTTGCTCTTGATATAAGTGGCCAGACACAGTGCTCGAAATGGTTTGAGTGGCGCAATCGGACGCGCGCTGAAGTTCTGAATCGAACGACACCTTGTTTGACGTGTTCCAATCCCATTAAGGTACAGTTTTTCGACTTTGAAAATTGAAGTAAAATTTTTCGAAAATTGCAGCTGGCGCCAATCGGTTCAAGTCGTAGCAATTTGCAATGCTTGGGCAGGGAACACTTCCGTCAATAGCGGCGATGTGTGCGTCAGACAAGTTCTCTAACAAAATGAGATATTTAGCTTTCTGCGACTGTACATTTTTGCCTTCAAATAGGTGTTCTAACATCATGAAATACCGTGCCGGGTCATTTTCGTTAAAAGGCCGATTGATAGTGGTCTCGCGAGAGGTGAATCTGTCCAGAGGTTCGTTGTCACTACTTTCCACTTCCATTTATAACAGTGAATAGCAATTGCTCATGCGAGAATTGAAAATGATTACCTTTTCGTTGCCCGTACACGCAAATGTCGTACTGCACACAGACGAATATTCAGACTTTATCTCGAAATAATGGCTATATCACTGAGAAAACAAAATTCAATGAACAATACGGAATTCACACAAACTTACTAGCAATTTCTAATTATAATTAACCTGTTCAACATACATGAAAACTTCCCAAACAACACAATTTTACCACATAGCTCGATACTCTGACATGACTAAACAATTAATTCTGATATTTATGCAGTTCAATACACACTCCACCACCGTATCTGAAACCAAAATACAATGGAAATCCCTGTCCGGGAAAGCTACTTAACTTCAAAATATGTTACAATCCTTCGTCTGTTCTGAGTAGGCGCTGTTCGTTGTCGTTTCTTCTGCGAGAACGTCGCGATGACTTTTGTTTCCGTCGTCGCTGTATTGCTGATTGATCTTTCTCGCCGTTGTGTAACGCAAATCTTTATATTGATCGTTTTCGGTCGGTCGGCCGGCCGGTCTTGATTAATTGAGCGTCGGGGTCACCCATATAACGCAGAGCGAATGTTTGTAGTTGTTATAATTGTATATCTGACTCCAGAAGGTTGCGTTTACAATTCGCTGCGTGTTCTTCTTTCGTTCGACGGACCGACGTAACCGGGACGTACGGCCTTGTTGGCTGACGTACCACGAAGCCTGTCTATTGCACACGTATTCGTTGGATCACACTGACGAATATATTTTGTTTCCGTCTCCACGACTTGTAACTTTATTGAATCACGTACGGCAATGCCACGGACTTCCGAATCAGCGAAATATCATGAATGAATGACCGTCTCTCATGGCCACGAGAGAGTACATGCACAAATTGTTGTCTACGTTCACACGACAAAATATACGACTCACAAAGGTCTTATCAGGTTTCAGTTCAGGGAATTACGTAATAAGGTTTACCAACTCCTTATCGAATAATATTTAAATGGTGTTATACCAATATACTCCGGTAAAATTGACATAATTCGGATCACGAGTGTGATTTCAGAATGGCCATTCCAGTTTTAATTATTCTAGTGATGTGCTTATAAAAAACGATTCGCGCGTGTCTTAGGTATATTCGATCTCATGCGTAGAATTATGGTATTTAAATTTTATCTACAAATAGTAGAAGCGTGTTTAAAGCTAACATGGTTATAATGCTGTCAGCAATGTGTCTCCTGGAACTGAACCAAAAGTGGAATTATTAAATCTATGACGAGATCGCTGCTCACAGATTTAAATTTCAATCCTGTTCTAAGAATCGGGACAACCGACTTTCATCTCTATAGTTTTGACAAATTGGTCATTGCGGTCGACCAGCCTATGAAATCTCGCCACTTTTCCTGACGCGTTTACGATATCATCAACGCAATATTTGATTTCTTTTAAATAAACATATATATTATCTCCATGTCCTCACTATAGTAAAGTACCAATAATGCATTTTGGTTTATAATCCCGATTTTATATAGTACGGCCCGCGAATGGATTCAGATTTTGAATGCGGCCCGCGAGCCCAAAAGTTTGCCCACCCCTGACTTAGATAGAGAGCTAAATATTAAGGTCATAGTTTATTCGATTAGGCCAGGATCAGGCCCTGGCCAGCATTAAACTCGATGTATGCTTCAATCACGAAAGTAGAATTGTCTATGAACCATTGAAAAACCTTCAAATAATATCTGACAACACTGTAACGTGTATGGCAACCAGGGTTTCTCTATATATAGACTTTGCCGAAGCTTAGACTGCTATAGGCATTGTCAAATGAGATGATGTCCCAGATCCCAAAGGCGAATGTGATCCCTGTCTCATTGCGTGGCGATATTTATGCTCCAGAGTCACGGGATGAAGCAATTAATCCTTGATAGTAACAAAATACCTCACTCGTTTAATGATCGAAAATGCTTCTCTATAATCGCCATATGGCAAGGTCAAGAGATAATTGTATCGGATTGAAGGACATCTTTATTTGGATAATCACAGGGTTGAACATGTGACACACACGGCTATGACAAAGTCTGCGTTTTTGCGAAAAATATAATTCATACAGTAAGCAGCATCCATTCCTACAGTGTAGCGAATATTGATATTCAAATACAAATAGAAACACTGTTACGGTTTTCTACTAAAGTGTGATCAAAGCTAGCTCTTTTGAAGGCATGCTGAAGCATAGTTAAGGAAAAGTGTGAATAGGGAGGCCAAGGTCCACAATTGTGTATATTAGCAGTAAGTTCTCAATTGAATGGTTTGTAAAAAGTAGATATAGGTAAATCCAGATTTCCCTACAATTAGATCATGATTCCTCCCTGGCGTTACTATCTATAGATGTTCACGGTGTTCGACCACTTGTTGTATATGCATACGGTTTTAATTGAATTGATTGACAGTCTTGATAGTCAAATTCTGTAATTACCCGGGATCTCAACGCATTAATCATTTCCCAGTCGCAAACAATTGAATATCGCGAACAGTACATATTTGAATATTGCGAAGGCGCCTGAGCGATTTAAAACATATTAAATATCTTTTGAGTAACATAGCTACCAATTAGCTAAGGCCGATATTCATGCGTTGTGACGTGTCATGTAGGGCTACCCTATTTTGGAAACCGGAAAGGAGGACACATTTTTAAAATCCTAAAGTTAATTTACCGAAACTGAAAATAGCTGATTTTAACTTATTCACTGGAAATCTTGTTGTGCTGACTGAAAAATAAAAAAGGCCATCACTTCAACTCGGCTCCCGAATCCCGCGTTATTTACGCTACGTTTGTGGTGTTGATTTAAACAAGGGTTAGCGTTCTGAGTCGTCTCCGGAAAAACGCGTTTGACGCGACTGCATTACCTATTTCTTGTCCTTTATACCGATTTCCAGTTGACTCTGTACATTAGCATCGCTTTTAAATCTGTAAAGGAGTAGGAATTGCTCAGAAGGAGGACGTTTTCAATTTCTTTAAAAAATACGACAAATGATCCTATGCTGCCTTCTTGGCCTCCGACGACTATAGACTAAAAGTACGAGTGTCTTTAAGCTGGGATTAAGAAGTTATAAAGCAGTGGCTGGCGGCATTCACGAACAAGTTTATTGTCTAGTTTATTCGCAGTCAAATCACGAAGACAATGACAGCAATCACAATGGTAAGATATGATCATTGATGATTCAACATCAACCTGTAGGTTACTATTATCGTGCTACTGGTAGTAAAACTGCAGACTGTACGCAAGTCATAAATAGAAGAACTGTGAAGTTCATTTTTACGACCTCCATTATCTCGTCTATTTCATCCATTGACTGGAATAGAATAAAATAATAGCTGTACAACCAGGGGCGTAGCAAACATGACAATTCCAAGGGGGGAAGTGACTCGTGATGTGACGCAGACAGAAAAAGAGACGGGAAATGTCCAAAACATAATTTAAATCAATTTGCAAACGCCACACGGCCCAACGAAATCTATATAGGGACCACGTCCTACATCTTTTACCGATAGGTCTACGTTTGTAATTGCATATCATGGACATTGGACATGTAAGTGGGAACAGTATTGCACCATATCCTTTTTCAACTCTCCGAGTTTTCGTATTTGATCGTATATTTTGGCTGATAATTATAGACTGGGGCTATAGCTCTACTTGCATAGTTGAGCACTTCTACGTATGCGTGACGTATACAGCGCCCTTTTGCGTGTTTAATCAACTCTTTATTTGTTCCGCGATTCAAAATAAATGGGGACTCCGTCTGTATTTAAAACAGTTAGCATGATGCAATGACTTTGAATCATTCCTCGTACTTCGAAAACTCAACTTGACTCGAATAGTGACTTGACTCGTCATTTGATTTGACTCGACTCGACTTGACTCGAGTCGCCTCCAAAAATTAAGTGACTTGACTTGACTCGAATCACTTTTGGAAATTGAGCGACTGGTCTTGACTCGAGTCAAAATGCAATGACTCGAGATGATTTGTGACTCGAAGGTATATTGACTTGATCCCAACACGGGTACCGCGTCAGAAAGTCCCTGTATCTTCGAAACTGAATATCTTTTCGTTGGCTGTACCTATTCGTAGTGTCGCGGATTATCGAGTTATTAGCAAATATATATATATATATATTGCGACTTCGAAAGAAGTCAAATTTGATTTAACTGCCAATATTATGTGACTCCTCGACCACTTGAACGTTTGAGACTGCTTCCTTGAGTGCTTTTCAGCCTTTGATTTTCTACTTCTAATTGAAGTACAGTTTATATGTTTTGCTATTTCTAATTGTACCATGCAGGCCTGCACGAGTGGGAATTCACAGCACTGCGACCACTTCCCGTAGCCCATTACCCATTTTGAGTAAATGACCCCTATTCTATGGAGAATGTACCTTCACCGGGATTATTTCTCTCTGGAGCCTAGAAACGTTCAACACTTCGGTAGGAATTCTGGGGTTGACCTCGGTCGGACTCGACCCCACAACCCATTGGTGTTGTAGCTGTGGATCATACCACTACGCTATCTGGTCACTATAGAATCATTGTTTCTAGTTCCCCATGTTAGGTTTCTTTTATCCCTGTTCACACTACTAACATCGTTTTAGAGCCTTTCTAAAGTATCGCATTTCAAATGGCTTCATGACGCGCTTTGGCGGTAATCTCGCGTCCCTGTTCTCTCTTCATTACAACATCAAATCGAAGCAATATCAGACGAATCTGGACAACGGTCCTCCCATTTCAATCAAGTGGGAGGTTGGAAGTAACCAGGAATTGATGAACCAGTACGGATCAAGCATTAGAGGCAAAGTAGACGCTGGATATATCCAGGTAATATTGCATGTCTGCGTTGTGTCTGATTGTTTTAGTGAACAGTGATATACATAACACGTATATCATCATCATCATCAAGTGATCATTGTCTGATATGGCTTAAGTACGTAGAAGTGATGCTGTACATTCCCAGTCAATTACAGGTAGAAGTAGCCATTTCCACGACCCGTCTAATTTACATAAGGTGAAAGTTTAAAAAAAATAATGTTTTAACAGTACTGAAGTAGTTTCAATTAGTAAATATATTCGATTGGTCGCATGCTTTAAACCAGAGGTCGCGGAACTCAAAACGGTTCGCGGGCCAATTTTCTAATTTCGTGAATACCGCTGACCGCATGAATTCAATATCGCGATAAGATAGACCACAGAGTTTAACAACCACGTTTTCGAAACTTTATAGTCAGTACGATGTTTTGCTCTCTAACATGGACGACTGGCCTAGTTTCTGCAAAAGAAATAATTATATTCTCAAATATAACAAAGATATCATGATCACCACTTTTATTATATTATGAACTATGAGCAGAGCACCCGACAACACTTTTAGGCGACTAAAGAATCGATATAGGGGTTAGCTATACACGGTATTTGCAGGAAAACTAACTCTTCTTAAAAGTTGCTCTAGTTGGGAAGCCCCAAGTCGTTTTCTGAGCGTCTTGGTCTTGGCCGCATCTGGGCCATCGCAGGTGAAGACATTATATGCCCATTCATATCAGTTAATTCTTCCTTCATGCTATTACCATCGCCGAAGCCGTATTAGCTAGTGAGGTATAGTGATATTGCACACAGGAGAATGGCTTGTTTTTAATATCAACAACAATATTTTGAAACTGAAATAAATTTCAGCATTTTAAAATGCTGTAACAAGAGTTGTTCCCGTATCTCAAATCAGTTCGCAGGCCGCAAAACATCACCCCGCGGGCCGCGTGTCGGTGACCCCAGCTTTAAACATTTAATCGGAGGTGGTTTCGGTGCATTTGCTCGACCAACGCAATAATAAACGACATTCGAAATAGGTGTATTCTCTAAAATGTATTCTGTTACCGTGATGCAGGGGCCATTGCGCGCAGGTTTATGACAATTTCACTCGTGATGGGGATGCCAACATCTGTCAATATTATAATTTCTACTTTACAAAGTCATGTACCTACAATCCCCACAATACGCATATCGCGTACTGTGGCACAGTTACTTAGATAGTGAATATAATTCGTTACGACGCAATCAATGAGCCAACATAGCTAATACTTGGGATGTAGTACTGGGCAACGAGGTTCACAAATATGACGTTACCAGAGTCAATAACTATGATATATCGCACTATATATTTCCAGATTATGTCATATTCCTTATTATTCCAAAGAGAATAGTGATAGTCATCGTCCTTTTACAACTTAATCTATTATATATGCAATATATTGGATCACACAAATGCAGTAACCCCCATGTCTGGATGTTACATTATTTCCGTCATTTATCACTACGACCACCAAACTTGCACCCTCAGTTAACATATCATTATTTGGTAATGTTTAATCACACACGTCTGCGTTATAGTTCCGGGCGGTCAATTACCAGCGAGACGCATTCGCCATGTGCCCAAGAGTAAAGATCAAAGCGGGGAAGGGCGATATCGAACACGCGTGTATCGGGAGCACCAGCAATTCCCCAACCCTAACACACTGCGGCGATTTTGCGTGGAGAGATATCGATGATCAGAGATGGATTGCTTACCGGCTGAATCAGAGGATGATTGATTCTGTTGTGATGATATTTTACAGATGATTTCTTAAGCCGCCCGATCGCAGAAGAACATTGCTTTTCCGAATGAATGTTTTGCATGAATGTTCTTGTGGAAATAATACAATCATTACACTTGTGTCGAAAGGACGTCATGAAATTAACGTTTAGTGTCGCGTTGAGCTGCAAATTCCGTTCGATTTGATTCTAGTGTCACCTATATATCGTATTCCATGTGGAGGGACGATGGTATTTACTGGAGTGATTTCTGCGGTTACCGAGTACTGACTTTACTTTCGATCAATTATCATATGGTCGAAAAAAGAAAAGATGTGTCATACCTAATAAACCTATGGTTACGGTGATATATATAACGCTTATGATTATCATCACACTTAACAAGTCATTTATTGGTTATCTTGAAACATCATGTATACGCCAGTTTCGCTCGTTCAATCACGTAAGGAGCAGTGATGAGCGTACTGTGCTTTTCGAGACTCCGTATCCCTCCGACAACTTCAGTGTCTGAGGAAAACTCCCTCCGACTCCGAAGAGCTCAATCCCAGACTCCGAGATACTCCGATGAATCTCGTCAAGTATCCGAAACATCGGACACTACAGACACTGCTCAACAAAAATGCCTTGCTAGATCACTAGGTTAAGGTAGCTCGTGGTCAATCATACCATTTTAACCATATCATTAGAGTGGCAAGCATGGTACACTTGGTAATGTGTTTTACTAAATAAATGTGATAAGATGGTTGGCCTTATAGTATTGTCGACTCTCCTCAATTGCAGTGCAGATGGCAGACTTTTATGCTCTTGGCAATCTTTTATGCATGTTACCTCTCATATTACAACTTTACAAGGACAAAAGTTACAACACTCCGAAAATCTCCAAAAAAATATTTGTAGTAAACTCCGACTCCACTCCGACTGTCACAAAATCAGCCAAACTCCGCTCCGAATAAACTACGACTCCGCCCCGATGCTCATCACTGGTAAGGAGTTAAGACCAGACCAGAGAAAGGCAATACAGACACGCGTGTATCGGGATCACCAGCAATTCCCCGACTCCAATTCATTGAGGCAATCATGCGTGTATGGATATAGAATATAGGTGATAAGAGATGGATCTCTTACCGGCTGAGTCAGAGATGGATTGATTCTGTTTTGATGATATTCTACGGACGATTTCTTAACCTGCCTGATTTCAGTGAAGCACCATTTGTGCGAATGAAATCTTTGAATGAATATTTTGGTGCAGCAATCCAATCATTTCACTTGTGTCGGCAAGATGTCATGTAATTAAAGTTTACGGCGGCGTTCAGCTACAAATTATGTTGGTTTTGAATATATGCATGCACCCAACCTAACGTATTCTATTTGCCAAGGCCAGTGTATTTGCAGGCGTGATTACTGTTGCGACCTAATGTTGACTATGATGACGAAATGTGATATCGGAATAGAAAGGAGGTGTCATATCCGATAAACTTATGCAAATTGATCACGTCGCGTATCAGTTATGAATCTTTGAATTATTAAACTGGCACAATCAAAATGGGTAATGACACTACGTGTAGATGCAAATCTCGAAAATATTCAGCTGTCATGATTCATGTGCCAGATTTTAAGACAGGGGTGGGCAAACTTTTGAGCTCGAGGGCCGCATTCAACATCTGAATCCATTCGCGGAACGCACTATATAAAATGGGATAAACCAAAACGCAATATTGGTATTTGATTATATATAGTTAGGGCATGGAGATATTATATGTACCTATTTAAAACAAACCAAACATTGCTTTGATGATATGGTACACGCGTCAGAAAGATAGTGGCGAGATTGTATAGGCTGGTCGATCTCAGTAACCAATTTGTCAAAACTATAGAGATGAAAGTCGGTTGTCTCGATTCTTCGAACAGGATTGAAGTTTAAATCTGTGAGCAGCGATCTGTTCATAGATTTACTAATTTCACTTTTGGTTCAGTTCCAGGACACACAATGCTCACAGAATCATAACCATGTTAGCTTCAAACACGCTTCTACTATATGTGTAGATAAAATATAAATGCCCCAATTCTACGCGTACAGAGAACGAATCTACCTAAGACACGTGCGAATCGGTTTTTATGAACACATCACTGAAATAATTAAAACTGGATCGAGTGGCCAATTTGAAATCCCACTCGTGATCCGAATTATGTCAATCTCGTTTAGGATTTCTGTGATGTTTAGCAGTTGAAACCTTTAAAACTATGTGGGCCGTGAGATCGGGCTGTCGCGCCAGAAATTAAACATAAAACATAATATAGGAAGTATTTACCTTAGAACAGTAGTTCTAAAACTTTTTAAGACACGCCTTACGATAGTGAAAGATTTCGCGCTCCCTTACCGTCATATCACAAAACGCAACCAGGTTGCTAGCAAACTTAACGGATAGTTTGATGGCATAAAAGGTTACGACTACATATGAGAGATTTCAAAATGTGAAATTCAGACTAAATACAGAGCAACAAATATGAGATTTTTGGTAAATCCCGCATAGCGCGAAAATTGTTTTCAGTTGAGCTCAGCTTTGCGCCCCACTTCTGATGGTTTCACGCCCCCAGTTTGAGAATCGCTGTATTAGAATTATCATGGTGAAATATACCAAGAAATAGTTTAATCAAGTACGTGCATTATTGCGATTTTTAGTACGCATTTTATCAATATTTAAAAAAAGTTTCTTTAGACTCCCGCGGGCCGTACAGAACGGTGTTGCGAGCCGTAGTTTGCCCGCCCCTGTTTTAAGACGTTATACCTCCTTTCAGACCAGCTCTGCCTAACAGCAACTTTAACCTAACTCTAATCGGGATTTGAGTAACCTGATATTCGTAACCATATAATACCTCCTAATAATATACCTTGTCCGAATTTACTGGTGACCAGAGTTGGCCAATACCGATATCTTTACGGAGACAGATGTCGTTAGGGCCAGCACCTACGCGACAAACTGATTTCGCACCCAGAGCTGATGGCATCAGCTCTCCAATTAGCTGGAGGTGGTAATGCACAGCAGTCGGAGTTGATGCAGTTGCGATTCCCAAGAAATGTCAGAACTTGAAAGGCATGGAAAGCATCCACGTTGGTAATTTCAAACGGCAGATTAGGTGGCAGTGAGGTCGTGAACCTTTGGCAGTCAATCTGAGTTAGATACTTCCAAAAGGAACGATAGATCTTTGTGACCAACGCAGAATGACTAATGAAGCGACCAGTTCATAGAATCTCTAATATATTTTCATTTACCGAGATACAGGGTTGATTTAAGGCAGTGTTTATAAGAATTGGACTTATAAACGTGATGGAAAATCATCCTCACATTACTTCCAACTTTCTAAAAACAAAATTGTTGAATGCTAATATTTTCCCTAACAACGGGTTCAAATAGGAGTGATAGTAGTCCAAAAACATTGCCATTGGGCTCACAGTACAGGTGGACAAGTCCTACTCGGGTATGCTGTAAAAGAAGGAGTATATGCTTCGTTACATGATATGTAGCAGTCGCGTGACCCCATTAAGCCGGTACAGACATCACACATAATACAATGGTCTGTTTTCTTTACTGAAATAACGAGCATCCTTGATTCGTTGCAAAGCGGAAAATACAATTCAACGTTAAATCTGGGTTCGTGCTCGATTCCCGATGAGCTGATATCAAGCCTTCGTAAAATAGTTGATGGGGGTGTTCGCGCAAAGAAATCCCGGGAACTTGCAGAGCCTGCGAATCATTTCCTAAAATAAAAAACAGAGATAAAGAGAGAGTTAGAAAAATTCCGTAGGCTTTATTCTAATCTTCGTTACTAAGTTGCGATTTAAATAAGGATTGGGACAGTTTTGCGAAATAAAGTGATAACTGTGAAGTAGGAATGGTATATACTCACAACAACCTGAGTGAGTAGTGCAGAGGTTCTCAACCTTTTTATGGTCGCGACCGAAAATTTCAATTTGTTAATGTTCTGCGACCCCACTCTTAATTTTGCGTGCTTATTACTACAATATATGCACACCTTAGTTGAAATTATGCAATTATGAACTCGTCCTCACTCTATCAAGACTATATAAACGTATATAGGTCATTTGGAACGATTTCTATATCAATCCGGGTTCACATTCTTCAGAGGTCGTTTTTTCTTCTACTTTGAAAAATGAACTAAAGCATCCACTTAATGGGCATTTCGTAATGGTCATTTGTAGGGCTGGGCAAAATAAAGTAGCCGAGTGATTCGATTCTGAATCACGTACCACGCTTCGAGTCGAATCGAGTATTCGAGTATCACTCATTGTGACATCACAACATGATGTACTATGTCTAAGTTCAAAAATGTGCCTTTTATGCTACCACTAAGAACATAATGCCTGTTATCCATCATATTAAAGATACTTCGGTATTTTTCGACCATACCGATTTCATTGCACTTCTTGACAATGTTCTGTTATGATCATGCTGATTTCGGAAATGTGTTATTTCAAGTAACGTTCGTAGCTTTGTACTAGGTCTCTTATGCTGCGACGTGGCCAATAAAGGTTTCATGGCTTCCACAGTTTAAAATAGTATCAAAACTATAATTCTCGTTAGTAAATTAACTTTTAGTTGCGAGTAGCGAATAATTTCAGTACTGGAAAAAATCGTCCTTTACTACTCGACTCGAGTCATTAAAATTGTTTTTCGATTCAGATTCGAGTACTCAATTCATTGTGACCAGCCCTAGTCACTGGTATTTCATTTTTGTCTCTATGCGACCCCAGAGAATGGGCAAACGACATCATTTAGGTCGTGACCCCTACTTTGGGAACGTTTGAAGTAGCGGGAATAGGGTGCTAAACACAGTTTAGTACTCCAAAAAGGTAGAAGTGCGTCGTTACTGAACATCTCTGACGAAAACATGGCGTTAACTTACTGCGTCTTTCCTTCTTAGACAGTAACCTGATGGCGCGACTATCGGCATTGCAATGAAAGTAACACCGCCGCAGATAGGCCCAGACACGCACACTAGGTCTTTTCTGGTGTCACATTCTCCCAGCCGTTGAAAGCCACCGCATCGCTGATATAGCTGTTTCGGGCATTGGTAGCAGCACCTAAATGCAACGTAAAATTTACCGTTACGTGAGCAGAGGTGTCGGATGGGACTCCATTTAAAATTGCAGGGCGCATCTTCTCGACTATAGTGCTAAATGACTAATGCCACAACAAGTAGGTGGTATTTTCGAAACTAAATTTTGTTACCGCGATACAGGGCCTTCTTCGCCAAGTCGTTATGACAATTGAACACGTACAGGTGGCGCAAACATACACCAAAACCACGATCTACTTTAGAAAACGCAAGGTCGAAATGTAAGCAGCTTTGCTTGAAATAGGTTCGGTGGTAGAGGAAATATTCTAAATAGAAGTGTAGTGTAGTGCCGGTTACACTTACAATCTCTTCGTGAGAACTTTGGAAAAGTATAAAAACAAGATACACTCTAAGCGAAAAGACTGTGTACTTACACCAGTGTACCATCCGTGATATATTGGTGTGAATAGACTAACACCACGGTATATATGAAACACAAATATTAATCCAAATGATGCATGCATTGCACGCTGGGACGCAAAAAGGCATGCACGTAGGCACGTAGGAAGTATAACCGAGATATAATTCAACAATACGTATACGCTAAGAGTGTGACAATTATACATATAATCGCTGTCGCAATAGATAAAGGTAAGATCGCTTAATCATATGAAACAGGCCCCATCTCACACTCACCCACAATAATCCTTTATTGGCATTCCTCCGCCAAAGCAATACGGGCGAGGACAAGGTCGTTTGCATGGTGGGCAGCGTATGCCTGTACAATACGCTGTACTGATGGCAAGCAATAATATGAAACACAGCGTATGCATGATGGATTCTTGTCTAATAATAGAAAAAGGGACGTACACTCATTATATGTCTTATCAAGTCACATAATTATAGCCTACTGCCTATAGTGTTACTTCCCAAGTAGAAGTAGCAGTGATGCCGTAGATTTGTTCTTAATTACAAGTATCGATGTGAAAATACCCAAGATGACATGTGAAAACTATTTGAAATAGTAACTGAAGAACTGAAAATTAATCAAGTGAGCATATGCAGTTTAAAAATGTTGATTTGTTTTTTTTTGCGGTTTATTAGAGGTGGTAATTTTCGAAATTGCTGACTGCATCTTCGCTACTGACGAAAAATGGCTAACGACACTACGAGTGCGAGGGTTATTTGTAACTAAATCTCGTTACCGCGACACCGTGGTCATGAGAATTTTACGCATCAACGCGATGAAAGCATATCCGAAAATTAACTTTATTATCCTACATGATATCGAAAGTGCTCAAAGCAAGTAGTTCGTCCTGAAAAACTGTTGATTAAAAGTTGCAACGCAATCACTTGAAATAGATCGCGGCCAAACCAATAACCACCTCCTTGCGCATCACACAGATATCCAATCGCTCACTTACTTCAAGTTATCACCCATAATATACAGAAGCCCGCTGTACCGGCGAAAATTTACCTTTTTCAAATACGCGACAAGTACTCTCTATACATCCAAAACCCAAGCAAAGGCGTTTTCTACACGACATAGGCTACTGCCATTACGATACGGTGTTATCAAACCACCCACTTAACCCTGACGTGTTAAATCATTTCCCCGATCTACTAAGTATAGCACGGGCTTGTGTGGTTTCCAATGTGCGCATCCACATAGTTACAATGTAAAACGGTATTTTAGTGAAGTAACCTCATGTTGAGATTCTGACAAGGACAGGTAAAATAAACTAGTAGAAATATGATGTCCTAGTCTACATTTGATGGTGTTTTACAGTTATTTTCATCGTCGGTTTGCTATGAAGATAACACTTTGAAATTGAGTTTTAAGAGAAAGAGATATTTCATTTAATTGGTCAACCGGTATACTATAGGTGAATCTTATAAATCTAACTTCTACATCCAATGGAACAGAGAATCTATGATTACTTGGATGGCGATACATGATAAAGATTCATGATTGACTGACCTAAACCTATACCGAACCACATGCCCCATTAAACGAAATGCGAAAACCTTGCCGACCAAATTGCTAGCATTAAACCGCGTTGGAATGGACTGTGTGAAAAGCGCATCCTACGTGAACTCCATTTGCCATAACGCGAGGGTATTTATATATTTCGGAAGGAGGTGATAAAATATTTTGCCTTTCTCACGATAGCAATTAATATATTATTTTTAAGATAATGGGGTACGTTCCTTGAAACCTGCTGTTGTAATACACGTAAGAGTGTAGGAGGCAATTTATATGGTAATGGATAAATCAATTAGAAAAACCTCAGATTTCATAAAATATCAAATGAAGTTTTAAGAGCTGAATCGGAAAGATTAAAATCTGATTAGATTGATTAAATCTAAAGTAATGAGGTTCCTTGAAATCTTCTGCTGTAATAAGCGTCAGAGTGTCGAAAGCAATTTATATGGTACCGAAGACATCGATTACAAGACCACAGATTTAATTAAACCTTAAATAATGTTTTTCAGTGCCGATTCGGAAAGATGACAATGTTCGAACCGGCTTAGATACGAAATTACATCTTTCGACAGACATATCAACCGATTCGTTAAAAACATCTTAGTCAATATGTGGTTGTTGTATTAAATATGGACGTTTCATTTTGCCTATATCAGTTCGATTATGGCCTTATATTAAACACGTCGCTGTGTAGTCAATACAGGAAATATGCTCTCTTTTACGAAAGATCTAGATCTGACAACTGATTTTAATTGCCTATTGAAAATATATTGCTCGCTTTGATCTCCCTTGAACGGGCTATTTACTCATAAGTTGTAATCAAGTTTACAAGTAGGCGTAAAATGACGCTGGAATATACAAATGAAAGTAAAAGGCATTGGAATTCAGATTAAAATACATGTATGTGAACACCAAATGTAAAATCTCAAACGTGATCAATAATAGATTTAATAGTAAGATTACTAACAAAATCCAACACGTGACGCGTTTTCAGACTTAATACAGTTGCGGTGGTAGGAATAATGCAGTCGCTCCCAAACTGTGTTACGAGTACCACAAGTGGTAATTGAGACTCTCTCAGGGGGTACGCGAAAAGATTCGGCGGATGTAGAAATTAATGAAGTTTTGAATTCGATACAGCGAGAGATACTAGGTTGTCGAGATGAACTGGGCTACCGTCACTCTAGGCCCAGTGTTCTTTTAGGGCTTCCCAAATTTCGGACTTGCAACTAAAGTAGAAAATTATTGGTTGTTTCTCGCTATGTCTTGTCGATAATACGAATATAGCCGACGATCAATAGTTGCGGTACAGCTATAACAGCTGAATCAAAGAGGTATTCACAAAATAAGCGCACCTTCGATACTTCTAAATGTTTTTTTCTCCTGATTTATGGCGCATAATGATCAATTTTTACGTGTGGAAACATAACAAGCAGAAGCCAGCAGCCAGAAGCCAGAAGCCAGAATCCTGGCCCAAGCGAAGATTTTCGTCGCTATGTCGTGTTAAAACCATACAACGAAATATGCTACTAGATATCACCCTGAATGATCTAATAAACATCTCGATGAACGCTCCAGAGCAGGTCGCTGGCGAGGATGCACAAAAGATAGCTGACAAGTGGCAAAATCAAAGGACCGACGAACAGTGACAGCGCGGCATTGAAATGCGTGGGAATCTGCAATCAATGAAGAAATGGAAGCTGGCGGATGGGAACGGGATTGCGAATCTGTTTCGTTGCATGAGATAGAACCTGAAAATTTCGTTCTGTGATTGTGCACTTCCAGTAGCCTAATAAATAATTCGTTCAAGCAAATATGGCAATTTTTGGTATTGAAATGACACACTTGTGGTCTTTTTAAACTACTTAGCGGTCACCCAAATCAAAACTTAGAAAAACTGTAAAGGCCTACCCATATTCTACGACTCTTACATTGATCTAGCATATATTCTATAAGTATAGATTACTAACCTACGGATAGATACGCAGGTCCCGTCGTTACGCTCCGGCAAGCAGTCACACTTATTGCTGAGCAATCTAAAAGCAGCATAATTGGTGGTGTAATAGCTTGCGACTCGAGGGCTGAAATGTAATGAAACTGGTCCCGATCCAGAGCTACTGCCGCATTGATTCTGATAATACAAATTAAAATCTTGTCGGGGATATGGAACCACCTCAAAACACCCCTCAAAATCTGAAAATCGGCATTGTTCCAACAATGGCAACACCGAAACACGATGAACATAACAATGGCAATTTCGTCAAGCGATTGTTAAGAACAATGTCGATTTTCAGAATTTGAGGGATGTTTTGACGTGGTTCCATTTCCCTGACAAGGTATTTATTTTTATTCTCCGAATCAGTGCGACAGTAGCTCTCGTTTAAGACCAGTTTCATTAAATTTCACCACTCGGGTCGCAAGTTATAACACCACCGATTATGCTGCTTTTAGATTGCTCAGCAATAAGTGTAACTGCTTGCTGGAGCGTAACGACGTGACCTGCGTATCTATCCGTAGGTTAGTAATCTATGCTATAAGTCACTACACGTTACGCTGCGCCGAGCAGTTACTATCAAACTGTGATTCCACTTAAATCAACATCAAAACTTTATTCTTATCACCGGATTATGCACATGTATGAGCGGTGTTCAAAAATGACTTTTTTGAAATTGTACCGGCTATACTTGATAAAATTGTTAGATTACCTAAAAAACGCTGCACACCTATTTAAGCTCAATTCCAACCTATAGTGGCATTGCTATAAGAGAAAAAGTTTTGGATTTATTTAATAAAAATAAACATGAAATTTCCTCGAATCTTATTGGCTATACACCATGAAATTGTTTGATTGCCGGAAAAGGCGATGGACAACGGATTTACCTCAATTCGAACCAGTAAAAAACGAAGTTACTGATGTTCAAAATTCAAGATTTCAAATAATAGTAATTACGGTGGTTAAAAATCTATAATAAATAACTGAAGAATTTGCCACCGTAAATACTATTCTTTTCAAATCCAAAATAGTGTCCTCCAATAACTTTGCTTGTACTGGTTGTAACTGAGCCACATTTTTTGTGCATCGTTTCTTCAGACAGCCTAACAATTTCATGGGGTAGTCAGTGAAATAAAAAAATATATATGGCAGGCATTTAGCTGAGCATGCTACTTGCGCCAATAACTATAGTGACGACAGATTCTCAATTTTGGGTAGAGGCCGCACACTTTTCCACTTGTCCGCGCTGGAATCGACATTCATTAAGATCCATCAACCACGCTTATGCCAGCAGAAGGGACGTTTGCTTCAGCTAAAAATTGGCCACTAGCTGTGCTCGCGGTTTGTCTGCACTTGATGTTGTTTTGTTTCTATGACGTCACAATTGGCTGTATGCAATGCAGTTATATGCAAGTTTTTGAAATTCTCTTTATGCCGACGATTACCCCTGAAGAGTGTTGCTTCAAAAGCTTCGGGTTTTAATATAGTTCTAATATGAATATATTATTAAAATGTAAATTATAAATAACCTAAATTGGGTGCGAAATGAATGTTTCTATACTTTAGGGATATATCAACCATCGGACAGTTTAAGCGCTCTTCTCGTTTTCTGGTCTTAACGACGTGATAAATAAATTGCATCTGACATAATTCACGACGAAGAAGCAGACCAACTCGCAAGATCGGCAACGTCAGGCGAATTTTTAGATATTTCACAAACGCGAAGTCTATCTCCCGAAAATGCAGATCAGTCGTAATGAGCAATGCTAAGGAAAGAGTGGAAGTAAGAACTGCCCGAAGTCAGCAGAGACAATACCAGAGCTTCAATCATAGATAAGACTCGTCCATTCTAACCCGAAATTAAACCGGATATTGCGAGCTAAATCTGTAATGCTGAATCTGTACAGGATTGGGTGTAATGGTGACGGATTGCTGACATTTGGTTCGACCATGGAGAATTTCCTGCAAGCATACCTGATATTCTCCAAATATAGACTATCTGTCATTGAAGCTGCCAGGAATCCTGTCGTTAATATTGCGCTATCAGACGTAGCCTACTAACTAACTAGTTCACTATAATACCTGTTGAAGAATTTGCTATTTCGTCAAATACAATAATGTAAGAGGACTTATTACAATCAAACCCTCTGGTGCACAAGATCGTAGTAGTCGAGCACCAAAACCCTACATCTACTGCTTCTCTCAGATTCATACAATGATCTCTTCATGCAATGTTTTTATTCGCACAAAGTTCTTCAATAGGCTACATCACCATTTACAAAAGGTCATGTATTCGTTATGACGAGCGGAACGCTTCGGTCAGACTTCGGTGAGAATCGGTTTTACCGGGGAAGGAGTCCCTGGGCAAACTAACCCTGGGAATTTGCAAAGCTTGCGAGCCAATTCCTGGAAAGTAAATTATCCATTGCATAATTGACTGCAGTCAAACCCATGGGTTTTTCATGGTGGTTGCATAAGCCAATGCGTAATAGATTCATAAGCGGAGGTCTTCAAAGTAGGTACTGGGATAGAAGTACAATTAAAACCACGAATTACTACTGAATTACAAGCAGAAGTAGCAATTTTCAGGTTTTAAAAATAGATTTGGTCCTTGCGTCATACACTTTTAGCTGTTAATCGAGAGTAGCTACATTCAAGATTTGTGTATCATATTGACCAATAACACTAGAAATAGGTATACGATTATTTAAAATATATTCAGCTATCGTGCTAGAAGGGCTATATTTCGCACAGCCGTCATATGAATTTCAAGCATATCGTGGATGAAAGCATATCATATAAATACTTTCTGTCCAAAGTGAGTAGTTTTGCCGAAAAAACTGTGTAGAAGTGGAAATATTCCACACACATTATCACTTGACTTAGGAGTTTTGATAAGCAAATATATTCGAAGAAGTATAAGTACTTCGTTACTAATTTCCTCTGGGTATAAACATAAGTAATACCTTAACGTGGTACTTGATTATATCCAGGTATAGAAGTGGTGATTCAAGTTGTGACGTGACTATTTAGTGTGGCAGTACAAAAAAAAAGTATGGAAAGTACTGAAGTATGTTGTTTGATGATGTAGTTTGGGAAGAGGGAAGGAAGTAGTGGAAAAAATTAAATCCACTTGAGTACTTTGAACATGTAGCAATATCGGCCGCCTCGGGTCTGGACATACGCAATATGCAATATGCATAGGCTATTTCGGGAGAGTATCAAACGGTACGTTTGTATCTTGCACTATACTGACACGAGTCCTATAGTTTTGACTTACCACTTGCTTCTTTGTCAAGCAGTATCCAGATCTACTGATGATTGGGATAACTATATTCTTTGCTGGATAAGATGTACTGCCGTGGCAGAGAGGACCCACTTGGCAGACCAATCCTTTTCTGCGGTCGCATCGGCCGTATCGGTTGAATAAACCACCACAGCGTTCGTATTGTTTCTTAGGTCTGACGCACACGTAGCAGCAACTGAAAAAAAAACAAAGATATTGTTGTATCAGGAATCAAAAGATATAGTTGTTTGTTGGTGACAAGAAGGCAGATCTAATACGCCGATCTAATCAAAATAATGTTTGCCAACCTGTGAAAGATGGTCAGGAAACTACTTCTTCTGTTTAGGTCTACATACATTTGCGTGCAAACATTTTCGACCACGAACACTGACCAGACAAGACTGCGATCCAATGTAACTTATGTGCGCGTGCAGTCTTTACTAAAGGTTCTATATACGACATGCAGTCAGAGTTCAGAGAACTCATTGAAAACTTTGATCGACCACAGATAGCTGATTGACTTCAATAGCTTTTGCAGTACATTACGTTAAATACCGTTTTATTCTTTGTATAGGTGGATAAGAACGCGATTAATGTATCGATTCCGGAATCCAGCCCGTCGAATAGGCCTACCCTACGTCATCTCCCCACATCAGTCCCTCCGACCGGAGAAGTTTCAGGCCCTTATGCTACATGCTAACAACCTACCCGCATCTGTCCTTTTCGAGAATCTTTCCTTGTGGACAGTTGGGTCTTGGACAAGGCCTGGTACATGGCGCGCAACTCAGTGATTTCGTTGGTGATGCTCCATGCACTGCACCGACGTAAAACAATACGACAAGACACAAAGTCTTCATAATCTTAGCTCAATATTATATAAATATTCTACAAATAGCGATATATTTCAGATTTATTTCGACCTCGCATGTTAACAAGTTGCCCTCAGCGACTAATAGCGTAGCGTTAGATGCATATTGGATTGACATCACAACACAACTGGCCTATATGGAGAATAGGTAAGATATAGTGCTTGGCTGGTGCAAGGGCCTTGGCAAGCAGAAATATATCTAGACGCAAATTGTTCGTTTATATTGTCCTGGAACCAGATGGTCTCCGTGACAAAGTGCTACTTTTTTGGACTTCGGTCTTTGTGAGAATCAACGAAATAGGCGATTTTCGTCTACAATATGGATGACATTTCGTTCTACTATCGTAACATGCGAGTATATCGTTACCACTTGGATAGAGAGCTAAATATTCGGGTCGTAGTTAGGACAGGTTCGGCCCGGGCCAGTATTTAGTTCCACGTATGCTTCAAAAACTCGTTAAACAGCTCATAAAAGTCGAATTGACTATGAACCATTATAAAACCCTCACATAAAATGTTTTGAGCTAATATCTGACAACATTTTCAATCGTCGAATGCCGACCAGATTAAGACTCTTATTTGTATGCTCAGGCCTGGTTCGTCACCTACCGAGTCCATATTTATAACGTTTGTGGCAACCAGGTCTTCGCTATATTGACTTCGCCCAAGCTTAGACCGCTGTGGACATTGTCAACTGGGATGATGTTCCCGATCTCAAAGGCGAATGTGATCTCTGTCTCATTGCGTGGCGATATTTATGCTTTAGAGTCACGGGATGAAGCAATTAATCCTTGATAGTAACAAAATACCTCACTCGTTTAACGATCGAAAATGCTTCTCTATAATCGCCATATGGCTAGGTCAAGAGATAATTGTATCGGATTGATGGAGATCTTTATTTGCATAATCACAGGGTCGAACCAGTGACACACACAACTATGACAAAGTCTGCGTTTTTGCGAAAAAAAATATATACATTAAGCAGCATCCTTTCCTACAGTGGTAAAAGTAGCGAATATTGATATTCAAATACAAATAGAAACACTGTTCCGGTTTTCTACTAAATTGTGAGTAAAGCTGGCTCTTTTGAAGGCATGCTGAAGCATATTTAAAGAAAATGGGAATCGGGAGGTCAAGTTCTACTACAATTGAATAAATATACGTACTCAATTGAGTGGTTTGTAAATAGTAGATATAGGTAAATCCAAGATTGCCCGACAGTTCGATCATGATTCCTCAGTGGCGTTACTATGTATAGATGTTGCCGGCGTTCGTCCAGTTGTTGTATACGCAGACTGTTTTAATTGAATTGATTGTCAATCTTTATATTCAAATTCTGTAATTGCGTGGGATGTCAACGCATTGATCATTCCCCAGTCGCCAACAATTGAATATCGCGAAGAGTAGATATTTGAATATTGCGAAGGCACCTGACGGATTTTAAAACATATTTAATATATTTTGAGTAATAGCTCCAATAAGCTACGGCCGAGATTCATGCGATGTGACGTGTCATGTAGGGCCACCGTATTTTGTAACCTGGAAAGATGGTCACATTTTAAAAATCATTAAAGGTAGTTCACCGAAATTGAAAACAGCTGAGTTTGAAATATTTACTGGAAATCTTGTGTTGACTGAATAATATAGAAAAGGCCTTCACTTCTACTGGGATTCCGAATCCCGATTTATTGACGTTACTTTTGTGGTGTTGATTAAAATACAGGTCATCACTCTGAGTCGGATCCAGAACGACCCGCTCGAACTTCCGCGTTACATATTTAGCGTCCTTTAGGCCGATTTCCAGTTGACCCTATACATTAGCCTAGCTGCTGCTAAGCTGTAAAGGAGGACGGATTGCTAAAAAGAAGGAGATTTTCAATTCCTTTAAAAAGTAAGACAAATCCTCCTACACTGTAAAAACTGTGCCCTCCTTTAGAGGAGGTTCAAAGATTACCTTACAAACAGGAGGAAAATTTTCTACCTTATTTCACAGGTAGGTATTTTTCTACCTTATTTCACAGGTAGGTATTTTTCTACCTTATCCCCAAGGTGGGTTATTTCACACCTCTATCCGGTACCAACCCATCCTATATACGGCATACGCATATCCTCGTCAAACAGCAACATACATATATAATGCATCACATGTTGACATGAAATTGGATTTATTATTAACAATTCAAGACGTCATTACTCAAAAGATTTTATTTGGTGGTGCATTGCACGGAGTTTGGTCTTCACAGCATTGGTGATGTGCACACCAGGCAAATGTTCCAGAATCACTGACAAGAAGTTTCGCCTTCCATTCACTTACGGTAGGTTTGATGAGCGGCGCGTTGGTAGCTGGTGATGGCTTCATTACATCTTAATAAAGGAATGAAACTCCTTTATTATATATTCTGATGTGTGATATTGTGCATAAACATCTAGCAAATGAGAGCTATGCTATACATTAAGGCAGGCCTGGTCAAAGCCAGATGCCAAAACTGCCAAAAATAAAAATTGAGAAAATGCGTACAAAAATTCAATTACTTTTTCTCAATATATTTCAACATGGTGATAATAAGTTATATTCTTACCAGGACCATAACTGCCGCACCACAAAACAGGAATGTCTGACATCACACTGACACGATCCTCCTGTGAGCATAGACCTTAAAAGATGCATGTTGCAACTATAACCCATGAAGAATCTATAATATTGTATAATACTATAATATAATACAAACCAGCACTATCCGATGAACTGAAGCCATGGGAATCTGCTTTTTCCTTGTCAGCAGAGGCAGTGGAGGCAGCATTTTCAGAGGGGTCTCAACATGAAGTTGTGGAACGAGTTCTGTAATGAATAGAGTGTCATAGATTATATAGTTCAGCGGTCCCAGGCGTGATCTTCCAATATGTACGACGTACGTAGCATCTGTGAATTTCATCAGAGTGCCCGGTGGACACGAGCAAATCTCCCGACCCAGCGAAAATTCACGCTTGACACGGAAAACATCGCAGTTTCAAATATTTGAATAAAATTGTTTTTGTGCGGGCATAATTTTTTAATTAATGAGTTATATATACATCATAACGAGAGTTTGCATCATGACATCGTAAAACTGTTGGGTTATAATATTGTAACTAGTGGACCTGTGACGTGTCACAATTTTATATAGAATATTTTATAATCTAATGAAGAATGATCTGATATCAGACATTTGAGAGGTGTAGCCTAATCCTGGTTTTGATAAAGTCATAAGTTTAGGCTATTGGTATTGTCATTGCCAACTTCAAATTAAATCAGCGCCTGTCGGATGCTGTCCCATTGGATTGTGACGGAGTTTGGAATTGTGACGCAAGGATGGCAGCAAGCGTATCGGACTATCGGCCATTGTTGCGCAACCGATTGAGCATTCACACTCTCACTCTCGTGCGCACTTGCTCCTGAGATGCTCAGGCGGCATTGTCGCGTCACAATACCAAACTCTGCGCAACAATGCAACATTCGAGGCTGGTTCCAGGACTCGAACTACGATCCGTTTGACGCCCTCTATTAATTCACTCCGCATCCGCACTCAGCAAAACTTCGTAATAGCATTGCTTCTTAATCTTATTAGTGATCGTACCCCTTGTACTTCCAATGAGATTTCTCGTAGCCCCTGTCCATTTTCAACACAATTTCTGATGTTACCTATTTTTTTAAATCAGAAAGCGCATTGACATAAAATCGCACGTAGCGCGAAGACTATTTTCCAGTTGAATTAATTGGCCAAGAACATATTCCACAGCATATAGGCCTAATTCCACAATTCATCTCGCACACCCTGATGTGGTGCTTCGTACCCTGATGGGGTCTATACGGACTCTGGTTAAGAACCCAAGGAATATAATGTCCGATCGGCGAATAATTCATTGGTGTTACAGCTGTAGAGCGTGCTACTACCTACTTGGCCTACCCTAATCGTCACGGATAATAACATCGATAAAGAGAACAAACAACACCCGCGTGTTTGAGACCTCTGCATTATTTGAAGATTTAATAACCTTGCAGAAGGCAATGTGTAAATTTGAAGCATAAATAATACACTATGGGCTTACCTTTGATTATTTGGTGTTGTTCTAGAACTTCAACGTTTATTTTACCTTTGTCTTTAATAATTGCGTCTTCATCAAGGTCAATAAAATCTTCAACTGATTTGTCGTAATACTTGATCAATAATTGACGACCACGCAGTTTATCTTTATAGACTTCATAAACTGCACTCCGTATCTCAGAGACATTGTCGACTTTTATCCGCTTGGAATGTACCCATAATTTAGCTACCAAGTTCATTGTCATCTAAAGAGACAGATTGAATAACAAATGTTTATATATCACTGTCAGGTGACAGGCACACGCAATGATTAAGTCTTATGAACTTGGAGTCATTGATTGAGTAAACATCAAAAGGTCTTTGGTAGATCAATTCATTCGGCAAAAAGCATGGTAACGATCAGTTTCGCGAACACAGTAACAATGCAGATGACGAGAGAAATATATTGATTCGATTAATTTTCCCAATATTTTCCATTGCTTGGCAATAAGTAAAATGTATTCGACTTTACAAAATATAGGACCATCATCGTTTTCGTCCACAAGATATATGCCACGAGATTCGTACTTGTTAAAACCATCATCAAATATTTTGGATTTACCAATGTTCATTTGGTCATTTTGCAAAATTTCAGCGCCTAATAAGGCGCGATAAAAATTTGGTAGCGTTGAAACCATAACTTTCTCAATGTTAATATTTGGTGGACAGTCATACAAGCAGTTTGGAGCCATCATTTCCCAACATTTTCGTTGCATCAAACGACTAGAGACTGTCAAGCTGATATTTTTGAAATTTCCAGAACTTCGACAAATTTTCTTTACAATTTGATGATAAGATTTTGTCATTGTACACATTACAACTTTTTCAATTAAACTGTGGAAGATCAAGCGGCGCTTCTTCGTTTATCGATCAAAACGAGCCAGTGTTCCTCATCAACAAATGTTTCGCATGATCACGTCAAAATAAATTATTTTTTGCCTTTGGAGAGACGATTCCACTCTGGGGTTAGGGTGTCTCGATAACAGGGTTGAAGGATCCCAAGATCACGAGATCTACCGCGAGCCACGACACGTTTAAATTTCCTTTTTGATGCTGTTCATTCATATTTAATGCATTTCTAATGCGAACGTGTTCTAGTGCCAATTCCTCCAAGGGCCGAGTTCCCCAAGTGAAGAGCGTCGCGTTATTTCCCGCGATTACGCAATCTGTGATCTAATCACGCCGTGACTGTGTGATCTACGCATGCCCTGACCCCCGTACAACATAGACAACCACTCAAAGTGCCAAGTTCACCGGCAAACATTCCAGTAACCAATCATGGTGACCGGTACCGCTGCGAGATCTACCACGGCCGAATTCACCAAGTGTCGAGTTTGTGCGGCCGAATTCACCAAGTGACGAGTTCACTGGTAATCAGGCAGATACGGAATGATAATAATAAGAACCGGCCTGGTGTAAAATGACCAGCGTAGTCGAACCACCACCATAAACACCACAAACAAACATCTAACATGGAAAAGAAATTACCTTTACACCCTTTGACAAACAGAGTTATCATTGAAATCAGCAATTTAAGTCTTATTCGAAAGCAGAATAACACACTACATTCTTGTACCAACTTTTATAAAATCACGAATCAGTGTTCTACAGGTATGTAGCCTATCTATATGACTTATATACCTAGAAAATTCAAGCATAAATATTACGATATACCGTAGGTATAGATACCGGTAATTTAGATGTTTGAAGCGACTTGGACAACTAGATAGATAATTATAGTGGTCTAATTTCACTAAATTGGAGCGAAACGCCAGCAATATAATTGCAATCTAATTCGGAAAAAACGGTTTAGCTCTAATTCTAGCCAGGAAAAGCTGAAACTTTTCTATATAGTTGTCTACACCTGTTTAAAGAAAGTCAAACAACTCTAGGCGTCATATACTACAGGCAATTCGAAATACCCCCTAAGCTATATGCTACTGCGTATATACCTTTAACCCGCTACCTCAGTCAGTCACAATTCCTATATATTTACGGCATTTACCATACAGAAAGAGCGAACTATGCCTGGCTGCGATCTATTGCGCGTCAAATCTTTGTCCGGCGCGATGGCGTAAAATTTGAATCGCCGAAATATTCTAGAAGTCACGCATCGATAATCATATTCCTAAACGTACAACATCTCACTTATTTAGTTATCCTCTGAATAAAACTATTAGCCATACTCGTTGAACATGCGAGATTACCGAAAGAGTGAATATATATATAATGAAGATCATATATATCAGAAGAAAACAAAACTGTTCGACCTTAGAGCAACAACACGAATATACAACACCGGTGACATCCTCACGCAATAAAACGAAGGGAGAACATTGTTTTCTAATGGATAGATCGATGGATATGTTTTCCAATGGATATATCTTCCACCTCCCAAAACCCTCCTATAAAGTAATGTATCGTATATATCACTTTATAGGAGGGTTTTGGGAGGTGGAATATGTATTTCTGGAGGTAAAAAAAATGTATTATACCTTCTTGACAGGTGTATGGCATACTCTACCTCTCGTAAAAGGAAGGAATATACTTTCCTCCTCCATTTTAGCCAAAAACCCACCTTTATTTTTTACAGTGTAGAGGAGGACGTATGGTAACAAAAGTTCCATCTAAGCTGCACGCGCGCGCGCACCACTATCACAGTCTGCGCTCACAAAAAATCTGTGCAACGCAGAAACAAAATCCACATGTGGTTCGAAAAAGAAATGCTATGCCTTTCTCAAAAGGCTTTGATACTCATCCGACCACACTGACAACCCTTTTAGATGTACAAATATACATCACTAATTTGTAATAGATAATTCTTAATGAGACGAAGCGACGCCATCTCGGTAGATAGGTCGAGTACCCGAGTGCCCCGAGAAACACCATCTCCTCTCTCCAACGGACGAGTGAGTCCACGTTTTCCTTCTCTAAATTATATTGCGTTTGAGCCCATGAGCGTCGCATTCCCGTACATCAAAATAATTCGTGAGTGATTTTCGTGTTAGTCTGGCGATTTGGATTTTGAAGGGAGCGGAAACACTCAGGGGTCGATATGGGGCGCTGGGACACCATGGGGGTAAAGTAGAAAAATGGCGTAGCAGTATATATGGTGTAGTAATAGTTATCATTGGGATACAAAGTCTATATAGTAGAACTATATCTCTATATATCATAAAATCTCGTTGGAAAATGCATATACCTTTGACAAAACTAATCAAAAATCCCGATTTCTCGTTGCGCATCGCGCGAAATATTCCGACGATGTATCAAATTTTCATAAATGCACTTGGTTACTATAATTCATGTCAAATGTAGGGTAGGTTTTATGCTCCATGCGCGTACTTCTACATTGGAAAGTTTCCGTTAACACGGTTCTATCCAGACAAAATGTTTGGAACCGCTGCACACTGCTCATCCAAATCTGGAAACGCGGTTCTATACCAGTGATAGAATGGCGGTGGTTATGGTTTCGGACAGACCATTCCGGAGAATATGCGAAGTTTTCGCGCGATGCTCTAAAACAGATGATAGATTGCCAAAATGTCGTATCATTCAAATATGATGTAGCCTACATTGATATCTCCAGTAAATGTCGATGAATTCCCGTGACACGGAACAGACGTAACGTTTGATTCCTTCCCACTGTCACTATATGTACATAATTTGACGATATAAACTGGGGGATGTATCTATTCTATTCTATAGGATAAAGTAAGGGGTAATCAAGAATATCTGTTGATTCAATCGTGATTTCTTCCAAGTGTTACTATGTATAGGTTTTTACGATATTGGTTCATTGATCTAGCTAATGGGATAACATATAGGTAAATCTAAATTCCCCTATATATACTTCGATCATGATTCCTTCCTGGCGTTACTATGTATAGATGTTGACGGTGTTAGCCCAGCTGTTGTGTAGTCCTATGCAGACTGTTTAAATTGAATTGATTGTCACTCTTGATATTCAAATTATGTAATTGCGCGGGATGTCAACGCATGAATCATTCCCCAATCGCCGTCAATTGAATATCTCAAAGAGTACATATTTGAATATTGCGCAGGTGCCTGTCCGATATTTAAACATATTGAATGTATGTGGAGTGATAGCTTCCAATTAGCTACAGCCGAGATTCATGCACTGAGACGTGTCATGTTGGGTTTCAATATTTTTGTATCTGGAAGCAACGACACTTTTTAAAAATAACAAAAGTTAGTTTACGTTACTTTTGTGGTGCTGACAATAAAAAAGATCATCACTCTGCAGCGACTCCCTAATGACCCACTCGACAGCAGACATGGGGTGATTACTTTATGATTGTAATCGATTGCGATTACGATTACTTATGAATGACGCGATTACGATTACGATTACGATTACAGCAATATCAGGAAGTAGTCGATTACGATTACGATTACATTGGAAAAGTAATCACGATTACTCACGATTACATTTATTTTGCATCTTAGAAGCTATATTTGAAGACAATATATGGATTGCACTGAAGAGGCCTAATGAGATAACAAACTCCCTTTAAAAGAGATCCGGCATTTGCTTGTTGCGTCATAATGTACCCATTGCCCATTTTTAAAGGGGTCAATTTATCGCGCCCAATGATTTGCATTCTTGCCAGGGCCACAAATTTCCCAATATGGTGGCCCAATACTCAAAAAGTATTTCGTAAACTAACATAAGTTATAGAGTATTTTTGAGAGATCTAATTAACTTGAAAATCCTCTCTAGATCAGTGATTCCCAACCGCGGCTCTGAGAACCCCATGCGGCTCCGAGCTAGCCTACTTGCGGATCCCATTGACGGTGGAAAATTCAACAAAAATATCATAAAATCAATTTAGAACAAAAAAAAATTGATTTTCCAAAATTACACTTGCTTGGCTTGGAATCTGGAGTTTATAATTAAGGGTCGAGAGCAATTCCTTTGCTGTCGAGTAGCGATTCTCTACTCAGCAACGATTTCGTTACTCAACTCACGTCAAAAAGTATGCTCACACTAAAATGCGTTTGGATCGTCACTCAAATTTAAGTCTGCTCATCATCAGACTTGATTAAGTGCAGGTGGTGTTGCAACACGTTTTACAAAGCTATCTATCAAACCGATGGATTATTTGACTTGAGTGTTAAGTTCAACGGCCGCATTGACGGAATGAATGCTTTTTTCCCCATGATGAAAATATTTTCAAGTCCTATTGTAGTTAATGTGGCCACTGACTCTGTTAATTTACAGCTTGAGTTGCTAGACATGCAGTCAGATATAAAGACATGACCATTTGTTTGTGCGTCTCACGAAAGTTTTTCTTCTAGTCTGCTACGCTTGAGCCACTACAATATCGTTTGATTATATAACAAACCGGAGGTCACGAATTAACAACATACACTAAAGTAATTATAACAAGATACCGGAGGTTAGAATTATGAATTACGTGCCCCAGCTTTACAGGTAGGTAATTCTGTGGCGAGATAGCGCAGTAGTATAATCCACGGCTGCAACGCCATTGGGTTGCGGGTTCGAGTCCGACCGAGGTCGACTTCAGAAATCCTTTCCAAGTGTTGGAGGTTTATCTAGGCTCCTCCTCGCCGCCTCTTCCGCGTAAGCGGTGTCTTACACTAAGCCCAGAAGTGGGCCGTGCTACAAGTCGGCAGATACGGAATCAAAAATGAAGAAAATCGGCCTGGTGTAACTGACCGTTGTAGTCGACAAACACCAAGATTACCTCAAACAAACAAACTCTACTGGTGAATCTGACCATCGGGGGCTGAGAGATGATTAAAAATCAATAGTAATATAATGCAATTATTGACGAAATTAAGTCTTCAACTTTCGATTACCACCCTATGGTGGACGAACTGCTGTTTTGGTCTTAATTCCAGCTACAGCCCATGTTAACATGATATATAGGCCCATGGCCATGGCCACGCCAATGTTGAGTAAAGATTGGCACCCGTTTCAAGTAGAGTCATATGAGAATAAGATGTAGCGAACATAAAATTCTGCCTTCAACTTAATACAGATATTGTACTGCAAGCTGCCGTTACGAGAAACGGCAAAAACGGCTCGGTTTTAATATATATATATCACCAGCTGTTGATTTTTACTGCTTCGTTGTGGAAATCGCAATGTTTTATTTGACGAGTACAAAATTTCAAATCTTGATGTACGTACGTAGCCTACTTAATAGGCCTACTGTTCGCCAAGCAGCTACGGTTAAATTGCGTTTAACTGAGCATAAGCATAACCAAACATCAACCATAAGTTACTATTTTAAAGTAGGCAGAGCGGAGATAAATTATCCTGCTGCGAGGTAGTGGCGTGTGGAACGTGTTGATAACCTGATAGATAGCACGACGGGTGTTCTTACAATGACACTAATGTGCGACGTATGTACATGTACGATTGTACATCGAATATCTATTTACTGTGGATACTTCTTACGCAATGACGCGCAAAGCTAATAGGCTGCTTCTGACGTAATAATGAGCTGTGGCGTTTGAAAATCAGACGTGTGTGCTGTCACGAGCCTGGTATAACATCTTTTCCTTGTTCACGAATGTTCAGTTTATGTCACAGTCCTTCCAAAATAAAAAGTAATCGTTCTTTCACAGAGAAATCGATTAAATATGAGAAGTAGTCGATTACGATTACGATTACTTCGGGATTTTTTTGAATGTAATCGATTGCGATTACGATTATTTGAAAATGCTGTAATCGTCGTAATCGATTACGATTACTAATCGCGATTACCCCATGTCTGCTCGACAGCCGGCGTTACCGATTTCTAGCCGATTTTCAGTTGATTCTGTCCATTGGCCAAGATTTAAAAGCTGTAAAGGAGGGCAAATTGTCAATGGTGAGGACATTGAGGCGTCCTCAGAGGACATTTCAATTTCTTGAAAAAGGAGGAAAAATCCACCTAATTAAGTAGTATAGTAATATTGAAATGAACCCGAATATTTTCGGCTGACACTCGTCAGGGGTAATCGCCAGCAATAGGTAGAGAACTGGAAAGAACATTGCTCATCAACAATAGTATCACGTCATATTTCGTGACGTGACGTCGTATTTCGTGATACGATTGTTGATATTCAATGTTCTTTCCAATTCTCTACTAGTTGCTGAAGATTACCCCTGACGAGTGTCAGCAGAAAATACTCAGGTTCATTTCAATATGTATACACTATTCAATTGTATATTCAAAATATGTACCTCCAAGAATCCATCTCACGTCATATTGCTAATCACAACCCTACATTTCAGTGATGTTTTAGCCAATATTAATGTACGGTGTAGCACAGGATACCTAACGACGACTCAGGCCACGTAATGCCACAATGCCGAAGTACATATTTACGCCAAATGTATCAACTGGGGCAATAAAATTATATAATGGTCCCATAACATCAATATATTCCGTCGCTTTACCGACAATTTCGACGAGGAAACTTGCAAGAGAAAATAACTTACGCCTTAACGGTCTAGGTCAGACCAAGCAATGTATTCGGCGTGTGAGTATTGCTACGTTGATATTGAACAGTGTATAAAACGGGTTTCTGTACTTGCTACTGATTTACTTCAACAAGTTATGAAGCACTAGACAACACCCCAATCGCACGGATTTGGTTTTTACGATACAATAAACATATGAAATCAAGATTGACCCCGTGCGCCTGCTAGATTTTTTACATCAGACAATGATATTGATTGATTGGTTGAATAAGCATAATTTGTTTACCATACCTACATATAGTGTATTTTGCTCTGGAAGTTGTGTGATTGCAGGTCAAGCTCACAGCAGTGGGTCATTAAATATTCACAAACGGAAAGCTGGATATTTCGAGCAAACTTTTGTAACAAAGCAGGTAATATTTTGAGATTGTCAAGATGCATGCTCGTTTAGTGTTAATTTTTATGCTGCCAGCGCCATGCATAGAGTGGCCCGCAGTTGGAATGCAATAAATTTCAACCAAAGATGTTATAATGAAGTAAAAATTGTAACATATGAAAAAGGTTCACAGTGCAGAACCTACCAATGTTCGTTTGTGAACGTGAACCTATAAATAGCCTGGTGCACCTGATAGTTCGATATATAGTTGATGCCAGCGTGTAGTCCTGCATGCGGACTCGCTAAATCAGATAAGAGACGATAGCGCAGATCAGACGTCAATGACCCATTTCGCATACAAATGATCCTCGGTAATTTGCAGTACGCAGCATCGATAATACGAATTAGTGAATAGGCATTTCAAAAGGACGGAAATTGTAGTTTTAAATGACAAACTCACTGGCTACGCACCTAGGGTTTTAATACCGACAACGCGCTGGTTACTTTCAGCCCGAGGAATACGGCCTACGTTGGACCCGATAAGCCAGTCGAATTTAATGACCCAGGTTTCATTGCAGCAAGAGCAATATGGGCGCATGCCGCAAACTTATCAATAGAAATACAAATCCCGATGGTTTGAAATTCGATCCGCGATATGGTCGCGCCCAATAGAGTTCGCCCAGCAAAGAAGTTTATTGGTTCCCGCTCAAAATAGTCGAATAAATTCAAAATATGTGCCACGAGAATCTCTCGTTGCATCGATACTTGACAACGTAATTCAACGCCGTGCACTGCACAATGCCCAGTATTATTAACGAATCAAACGCTGACAAGTGACATCGAGGGAATGCGAGTGTATATAGCAGCCAAGAATTAGTAGCCTACAGATGATAGCAAACGAGAAAGCGCTCATCTAATCAGTAATTCTTCAACTTGCGTAGAGCACAATGGGATCCGTGTGTCACATCGCGACAATTGATGGCTCATTATAACGACGTTTGAGCTGCAGTGCTGCATTTCCCGATAAAAGTTAGCAAAGCCTTGTTGGAGTAATGAATAAGCGCACTTTGCGCAGGAATGACTTTCAATTCGCAGGCATACACAAACACACTGTCGTGTTTCGTGCTCCAATTAAAAAGACTCACGAAACTAACTCAAGAATTATTTTGTAAACGAACATGCGCGCAAATAGATTTTAATTGAGGGAAGTAGAACATGAATTAGGTCGTAAACGAGGTCGCTTCGATGGCATGATTACAAATCACGGATTACAATTTATTGGGGCGTTTCAAGCATAGTTCGTCGTCGCCGACGAAGCTGTGTATGGTGGTCATTTACGTGATATCACGGACTAGCCAATTGACAGCTCAGACGGCGGGTGTTGAAGCATTCTGTATGGGGTGGCCGCCACCCCATAATTGTGTCATTGTGTCACCCCGTACCTCGGCGCCTATGCCTCAGAGTGTCGGAAGCAATTTGTACGTTAGTTACTTTAGCATATAGGCCTACCGGGGAAATCAGTCAGTAAGACCACATATTTCGCTAACCCACTAATATAATTGGTATTTGTCGATTCGGAAAGATGGAATATTCATTTATCCCTTACCAAGTAAATTCATCCGTGGACTCACAGTCCAATGACAATGATAAGAGAGTGAATCTGCGTATTTCAGCTCTAGTGCGCTTCATCGAAACATGCTAGTTCACCGCTTGTTGCACATTGGGCCGGGTGCATTATTGCACGTGCGATGTTGTATTTTATAACTGTAGGCAAATTAAAGTACTAAACGGTACAGTTAAAGAGGCAATTCCAATAATTATGCCATTGTCGGCATCTCGCAAATTCTTGGTTTCACCATACTCGGCAGATTGTTTGATTGGTGGTTTATGTTTAAAAGCGTTATAATACACGGTAAAGATATCTTCTAGAGATTACTTGGATGCCTTTCAATTTGCAATGTTTGTCTATTAGAAATGATTGTTCAAGAGGCCAGATTTGATTTAAATATGAAATTATATCTTTCGACAGAATACAAGCCTAATATTGTTCTTAGCAAATCTCAGGCATTATGTGGATGTGGTATTAACTATGGATATTTTATTTTGCTAATATCAGTTCGATCGGGGCCCATTCATCCACTAGCTATATGGTCAATACAGGCAATGTTCTTTGTTTTACAAGTAATCAAAGTATAATAAGCGATGGCAACTGCTTAATGAAAATATATTGCTCGCTTGGATCCGCCCGGAAAATAACCTATAGTGTAATCCATTAGAGATTGTAATCAAGTGTAGAAGTAAGTGACACTGGAAAATACAGATGAAAGGTAAATGCATTTGAATTCAAATAAAAATAGAAGTGTGTGAATGTCAATTGTAGAATCTCAAACGTAATCGAATAGCTTTAAAAGGATGATTAGCCTAGTCCGTTTATTACGTAATCCAAAACGTTGAACGTTTTGAGAATATTAAGCATTGGTCGGGAACCTTTTTTGTACGAAGAGCCATATTGGCCCTATTTTTCCATCTCAACTCCCAAAGACCCATACATGCCATTCAACTCTTACGCCACTATTGGAAATTCATGACGTCATGGTAGCACTAATTCGAACTCACTCCATGGGATTCTTCGTGTGCGCCACATTTTCTCTGTAAAAACTGGTACTTATTGTTCGAAAATAAAGCTCGAAACGAGAGGTAAGACGTAGACGGGCCAAGCCTCACCAATGATAACGCAATTCATTGCATAAGTAGTTTAGAATATATTATAACTGATATTAATTAAATGTGACTGTCACACTGATTCCGAAAATCTAAATAATTATCGACTTCTCCGTTCTCAAAGTATTCGGCGATAACGTAATGTTACGCTACATACATACATTTTATACCTCACAGAACGTGGAGAAAATGGAGCGTGGATAGCTATGGCGTTGTTTGTAATTAGAGTCTGTAATTGTAAATGTCACATCCACAACAGTTCATTTCGCACCGTAGATCAAAAAGACAATGGGTATTTAAAAGCTGCGTTTTGAAATGGGCGTCGCCATATCTGCTGTGCTCTTCGATTCAAGGTATCGCACAATTCATTATTTCGATTCGGATACATCGCCAGGAGGTTTGAGCTACCAGTAATTTTTATAGCGTGGGTTGGAATCCCATCGCTGCCACTACGCCAGAATACAGAGCCTGTACTCCCTGTTGCACCACGAAACTATGTCACCACACGATAAACGTTTAGTACAGAAGAGACATCCTAACAGCACGAGTATATAGTTGTTATGTAAGACAACTAAATAAACGGCGCAATCAGAGAACTAATCATTAGCCTGTCAATTAACAGGTGCCTAGGCTCGGCTCCAGTATAACACAAACAATACTGGCGCATGGAATTCGCGAGTGATTTTGATGATTTTGAAGAGAGGGGGTCCGAGCCCCTAAACCTAAACATGTCTTTATCTCTCAAAGACATGTTTAAACTGCCACGAGAATAATTATTTTGGCGGTGATGAAAATTTACCAATAAGCTGCTGCAATATTGATCAATTCAGTACAAAAATAAATATTTGGCAATGAGCCATATCTTATACCGATAGGTTCCCAACCACTGGTATAAAGGCTAGCTGCAGCAGTCGCCATAAAGAACGTTTATTGCTCATTCGCTATAAGTTACGTTGCGCATTTTTGTGCATCAAAACAATGTAGACCGATGTTCGAGACAATTTTTAATTGACAAAATTTGGTGTGTAAAACGAAGGATTTCGCTCTGGAAACATTTGCGGCACATCACAAAGGTATCCCGAAGCCTACCTTCCGAAAATGCAGATCAATCGTAATGAGAATTGCTAAGGAATGAGTGGAAGTCAGAAGTGTCAGCTGAGATTCACAATACCAAGGCCTCAATACGAGATAATAGAATCGTCTATCTATTCCAGTGGTTCCCAACCGTTTTCCACCCGCGTACCATTTCGAGGTTTCATGCAGTGCTCGTGTACCCCCTACATAAGTTACGCGCGCCGAAGGCGGTCAAAAATGTTTCCACCGCGTTGAGCTACCGAAGCCAGCGAAACAGAAAATAAACTGCCCATTTAAAGGTGCAAGTGGATCCATTTGGAATTCTTGTGTTCAAATATATTAAAACGAAATTTGTTTAGGTAATAATCCCAATGCTTTACGACTAGATCTCTTCCCCGTAGGTCAGGGGTGGCCACTCATTTTGCCATTCACGGCCAAAAATTTCAACTACTCATGCAGCCAACGGCCGCATTCCATGGCATAGTCGTAATTAGCTATAGGTGGGCGACAAATGCCCACATTAGAGTGTCTGTCTATATCCATTTCTGGTGAACTCCGGACTTATCTATTTAATCATATAGGCTTGCTATACGCACCGAAATCGCGAGTGGTCACTGGTGATGTTATGGGACTGCTAGCATTGCCGCGCGGATTGTCAAACTTTTTTTTAAAGATTTACCAATGAATTACGTGATTAATATTAGTAGTTCAAGAAATCGGGAGTCAATTCGTAAATTCAAATTTCATGTCGACGGCCGCCAACACATATTGATTTAATTACGTGTCCACGGCCGCACAAATTCCCTTCTACGGCCGCACGTTGGCCAACCCTGCCGCAGGCCGTCCCTGGTGCGATTGTCCTTACCAACGACGACGACGGCCAGGAATCATGCGGTAAATGCGCTATCAGGCGTATTACTCAACCAGTTCGCTATAATGTATGTCGGAGAATTTGCTATTTCGTCAAATACAATAATGTAAGAAGACTTATCACAATCATACCCTTTGGTGCACACATAGTAGTCGAGAGCTAAGACGCTACACCAACCAATCAACTGCTTTTCTCAGATTCATGCAATGATGTATTTATGCAATGTATTTATTCGCACACATTTCTTCAATTCATCACCATGCACGAAAAGGTCATGTATTCGTTATGACGACAGTAACGCTTCGCTCAGCCTTTGGTGAGAACAGGTTGGATGGGGTAAGGAGTCCGTGGGCAAACCAATCCCGGGAATTTGCAAAGCTTGCGAACGACTTCCTGAAAAGTACATTACTCAGTGCGTAATTGACTGGGCCCGTCCGGGCTGGCTGTATAAGACAATGGGTAATGTATTCATAAATGGAAGTGGTCAAATTAGGTACTGGAATAGAAGTTGAAGTAACACCACAAACGTCTACCCAATTACAAGTACAAATAGCGGTTTACAAACTACTTCAAGTTTAGTTCTAAATGTACTCAAGTAATGAGGTTTGGAAAATATATCTGGTCTACGCTACTTTCAAGACTCCGCGACTGACACATGCTGACTAATGACGTTACATATTGAAGGATTCTTCAAAATATATCCAGCTACCGCGATACAGAGGCTTTTTTGTTATCTTGGCAATTACACTCATAAAATTGATGCAGACATCCCCTAGAACTACTTTTTACTTTATGTCCCCTAAAGTGCAGTGATGTAATGAGTAGAGTCATGACTCGACTCGAGTTCGACTCCAGTCCTTATTTTTTGTTCACTCGACTTGACTCGAGGCATGTTTTCAAATGCTTAAAAATGACTCGACGTGACGCGAGTCAATTCGTGTATTGACTCGAGTCACTGTGCATGACTCGAACCAAGTCATGACTTAAGACTAGGACGGCCGAGACGGACATTTCATTGTAACGTCGAAGAATACTAAAGTTACTGCATTATTGGTTTTTCGTCTATCAGTCCTGATATTTGGAAAAAGGGCAATAAACTGTTAGGGCTGAGAAAATCTACGATTTTATGAACGTGAGCCATTGTATATCACCGAAACAGAGTTGAAAAAAGTGGGTTGAACCGGATTGAATTCAAAACTGAACAGGGGACACAATGACTTCGAATCAGACTCGAGTCGCAACACTATGACTCGGACTCGACTGTCTACTATCTGACTGGGACTAGGACTCGACTCAGTGGTGAATTGAAAATGACTCGACTTGACTCGAGTTAAAACGATAAAAATGAGATTGAATGGTGACTCGGAACCTTGTGACTTGGTTTCAACCGTGTTAAAGTGTAAAAAGTGAGTCGTTTCCCCTAAAAACTGTCAAGTACAAGTGGAAGTGTTCTAAATACGTTACCACTTAACTTAGTAGTGTAGGTAATCAAAAACATTTTAGGATTCAGAAAAAGTACAAATACTTCGATTTTAACTCTCTCTGGGTATAAGGATAAGTAATACCTTAACCTGGTATTCAATTATATCCAGGTTTAGAAGTGGTGATTCAAGTTGTGACGTGACTTCTTGAAGTAACAGTCCCAAAATATAGTATGCAGAGTATTCGAATAGGTTACTTGAAGAATTAGACTATAGGGTGGGGGAAATGAGTAGTGAAAAAAGATTAAATCCGCTTGAGTACTTTGAACATGTACCAATACTATATTATTGACCACCTCAGTACTGGAGATACGCAATATGCGTAGCCTACATCGGTAGAGTATCAAACGATACGTCTCTTGTACTACTAGGATGAGTCTTACTTATAGTATTGACTTACCACTTCCTTCTTTGTCAGACAGTATCCTGATCTACGGACGATTGAAAGGGCTACAGGTTTTGATAGATAAGGTGCACTGCCGCGGCAGATAGGACCCACTTGGCAGACCAATTTTTTTCTGGGGTCACATTGTCCGTAATAGTTGTACAAACCACCACAGCGTTCGTATTGTTGCTTAGGTCTGGCGCACACGTAACAGCAACTGAAAGGACACATATATTATTGATTCAGAAATCAAGATAAATATTTTGTGATGACATCACGGCAGCAATATGCAGATATAATCAAAATAATCATTGGCGATGTCAATATATGTACCACACGTGTTACATCAGTGGCGGGCATCATACGCCCCGTGGGATGATTTTGATCGGCCGTCAGAGAGTTTCTACCCTGAAAGTGAAACTATAATCTGAAAGTAGTGACAAATTGTATGCACACTGAACGAATCCAAGTATGGATCCCGATAAATATGGTTATGGTCATGGAACTACTTGTTCTGTTCCGGTCTACATACATTTGCGAGCAAACATTTTCGACCATGGACATGGCCAAGACAACGCTTCCTTTCAACCTATACGTGATGATCACGTGCAGGTTTCTATATCCGACACGCAACCAATGTTCAAAGAACTTTGTTCAATCACAGCTATCTGATTAACTTCACCAGCTATTGATGGACATTATGTTAAATACTGTTTTGATCTCTATGCTTTAAACTTGAAGTCTACATTAAATATGGTTTATTCCTTGTATAGGTGGATAAATACGCGAATGATTTATCGATTTGGGAATCCGGCCCTACAAGTACGCATTATCCTATATCAGTCCTGCCGTCCGGAGTAATTGTGCGCGCCTGTGCTAAATGCTAGCAATACATACCCGCATCTGTCCGTTACGGGAATCTGTCCATATGGACAGTAGGGCCTTGGACAAGGCCTGGTACATGGTGCGCAGCGCAGCGATGTCGTTGATGATGCTTCATGCACTGCACCGACGTAAAACAAAACAACAAGACACAAAGTCTTCATAATCTCAGCTCGATATTATATAAATAGGCTATTCTATAAATATTCTACAAATATATACATACATTTCAGATAAATTTCGACCTCGCATGGTAATGAGTTGCCTTCAACGACTAATTGAGTTAGAGGCATGTTGCATCGATATCACATCAGCTGCCGAACAGAAGTGGGGAGAACGAGTTGGATGAGAGGGGGTCTAGGTGCTTGGCTTGTGCCAGGACCTTCACAAGCAAAATTGTTACTAGATTGTTTGCTTATATCGTCCTCGAGCCACATGGTCTCCGTAACGAAGTAGTCTACTTCTACTTTTTTGGAGCATTCAAATAGGTTAGGATATTAGCCTAGTTTTACCATAGTGTCCTATATGGTGTCGACACAAGCAAATCTCACGGCTCAGTGAAATTGATTCACGTCAGAATTTCCATTTGGCTACAGGCAATTTGACGGTCATTTTTGACCGGCTTGCCGAGCATTAAATTTGGTAAAACGGGTATAAATCGAAAGCTGACTCTGCACTCATTAGGAAAATATAAATATTATTCCGCTCGTGGCCCTGGAACTCCCACAATCAGCCTCGAATTTTTCATTGTTTTGGAGATTGGCATTTGGACGCAACAATGCTGTGTGCGAAACGAGAGAGTAGCTCAAGACCAGTGGTGGCTTTTGGGGTAGGCGAGGTAGGCGGTCGCCTAGGGCCCCCCTGGTTGATTTACGCGCTTTCGAGGGCCCCCCTCCTCGGTTTACGCGCTTTTTCCAACTATTTCTCCGGTTTACGCGCTTTTTTCAAGTATTACCATTTTCTGAATAACCGCGGAATCCTTGTATCCATAAAGAATATGGTATTGTACCGTAAAGACAGGTCAATCATCAAATCTCATTTTTTAGTAAGCATTTTACGAATGACTTCAAAAATCCATGCGCCAATTTAGAATATGGTACCGTAAGCAGTACTTGATCATTAAATTTCTGCGCTGGTTGCTAGAGCTCACTTTGATTTGATGATCTCTATCTATTTTGCCATTAGCTAAACGCCCCCCCTCCTACATTTACGCAAATGTTATCATTTTGCAAATAACTGTGAAAATACATGTACCCATGTAGAATGTAATACCACACACAGAAGTCAATCATTAAATTACTGCACCTGCTAAAAGCTTACTTTGATTTTATGAGGGGGGCCCCTTCTTCATTTACGCGATTTTTGGTTATCATTTTACGAATAACCGTGAAAATATATGTACCCATGTAGCATATGGTACCGTAAACAGTAGTCGATCATTGAATTTCTGCATCCGCTTAAAGAGCTTACTTCGATTTTATTAGCCCCCCCCCCACTACATTTATGCGAATTTTAGTTATCATTTTGCGAATAACCGTGAAAATGTGTGTACCGATGTAAAATATGGTACCGTAAACCGTCGATCATTAAATTTCTGCATCTGCTAAAAGAGCTTACTTTGATTTTATGAGCCCCCCCTTACATTTATGCGAATTTTAGTTGTCATTTTACGAGTAACCGTGAAAATATATGTACCCATGTAGAATATGGTACCATAAACAGTAGTCGATCATTAAATTTCTGCACCTGCTAATAGAGCTTACTTTGATTTTATGAGGGGGCCCCTTCTTCATTTACGCGATTTTTGGTTATCATTTTACGAATAACCGTGAAAATATATGTACCCATGTAGCATATGGTACCGTAAACAGTAGTCGATCATTGAATTTCTGCATCCGCTTAAAGAGCTTACTTCGATTTTATTAGCCCCCCCCCCCCCCACTACATTTATGCGAATTTTAGTTATCATTTTGCGAATAACCGTGAAAATGTGTGTACCGATGTAAAATATGGTACCGTAAACCGTCGATCATTAAATTTCTGCATCTGCTAAAAGAGCTTACTTTGATTTTATGAGCCCCCCCCCTTACATTTATGCGAATTTTAGTTGTCATTTTACGAGTAACCGTGAAAATATATGTACCCATGTAGAATATGGTACCATAAACAGTAGTCGATCATTAAATTTCTGCACCTGCTAATAGAGCTTACTTTGATTTTATGAGCCCCCCCTCCATTTATGCCAATTTTAGTTTATCATTTTGCGAATAACCGTGAAAATACATGTAGGCCTACCCATGTAGAATATTGTCTTGTAAACGGTGTTCGATAATTGAATTTCTGTGCTTGTTAAAAGCTAGCCTACTTCGATTTTATGTTAATGAGGTCATATTGTATCATGGAATGAATTATTATTTTTGAGTATATATTTCCTAGTGGCAGCAGTGTATATATCAGTGCATCAAAATTTTCCAGTATAAGTTTGTGAGATTCTACTTGCTAGCTCTTGATGCCAGCTTTCATATGATACCGTATGTTAATTGATAATGAACCGTGTCCACACTGAGCCTGAATATCCAAAATATCAAAGGAAATAGTCATTTGAAAGCCAATGAAAGCATAGGCTATTATAGCCTATATATTGTTGTTTACTGAGCCATTCTCTTGACTCAACATATAAGTTGTGAATTGGGCCTTTTCTGAATGGAAATCCATTCTCAGGGTTGTCATGATGGTAAATTTGTTCATTTCTGGTCTGCGGATTAGCAGCGTATTTTCAAAGCTTTACCATGCTCAATGTGCACCCGGTACAGTCAGTCAGAAAGTGTTGATGGTGTTGTCAGAAAGTGTTTTTTTATCACAGGTGGATGTCTTTTAATTGGTGGTGTACTATAGATAGATATGCAATACATCTTTCATTCAGGAATGTTTCTAGCGGCCTGATGCCTGATATTTTATGCCTCAAAAATCTATGTCGATACTTGAAAGGTTTGAATGGCTATTATTGAGAAAGGTGTACGAAAGGCTACATATATTCAATTTGTTGTGAGGTTGATAATTTAATGTGATGTCACAGAAAAAGACCAAAATGTGACCAAACAATTAGCAATGGAATCAATTTCAGCAGGGCAGAGGAAAGAATTAGATGATCACAAGGCAAGTTTTTGCAACTTTTTCTACAGCTTCTGGCAGCTTCCTAAATACTCGGAAGTTATATAGTATGTTGTTTTAAGCTGGTTGGAGGAATCTTACATTGCGACTTTTCCTCATTTTTTCAAGCAACTTTTTGCAGCTTTTCGATTTTTCATGCAACTCACTTTTTACTGGAAATATTTGGTACTTTATGTAAATAGATCGCTTGATTATCATCACTGTCGTATTTGAGGTCATTTCTCAGTTGACATACATTCAGGCTAGACCGCCGCAAATTATATTAGCCTACTACTGGGTCAATTTTTTCAGGCTATTGATTTTGTTGAAGGCGCCAACACTGAGTTTTGCGACAGTGCCTTGGATACGCATCGATTCGAGTATCTCATACCTTAATAATGTCAAGAAACTTATCCATAAATGTACTTTTTTAGTGTAACTTTAGTGAAAAATAAATGAAAAATAAATGCAACTTTTTACTTCAACTTTTATGAAAAATATGTGCAACTTTCCACGGATTTGACTGCAACCAAAATTTGCCCTAAGATCAGGTGTTGCATAAGAAAATGTTGACCATTACACTCTTGAAATGGGCTACCAGTTCAATATAAATGTGACTCGGTAAACAGCATATTTAGTAAGGCGCACTCGTCAGTTGACAACCGTACCTTTCATTAGCTACGATGAGTTTGGTATCACTCAGTTATATGTTATGTTGTAATTGGTAGCATCAGTATCTCCTAATTACTGCAGTCAAGTATCTGTTACAATGCCGCGAGTACATGCTAAATGTAAGTCAGGATCTCAGAAAAGGAAGTGGTTCAGATTTGGAAAGAAAGTGACAATGCAAATTTTGAACTGCGACACAAATACTTAACCATCTATTTCAGCTCAGGAATGTTCTGCACAAATTGAATATGATGCTGTTTTTCCACCAACTATATTGCCTTGTAGACTTGAATGATGTAACAGTGCTTTCAAATACGTATATTGTATTTGATTGTAGTGGTCTTTTGTAGAGTTGTAGATTACGCAAATCGATAGACCCTAAAATCCGACCGTCACCCCAAATTCGAAATCCGGATCCAGTCCGGCCAGGTAAAAAAACATTGAAATTCTGCTCCGGCTCCTGAACCGGACTGTGGCCATCTCTGGTTACGACCAGGTGATAATAGGCAACCAAAGCGGAGGCACCCGGCGTACGATTGGATCAATAGACTGGACAACTTCTAGACCTCTCATTTTCGCTCTAAAGGCAACTGCGTAAACTACGTACGGAATAAAGATTCAATACGATTCATGTTCGCACTTGACTTGACCTGACTAATTCCAATGACTAGAACTCGAGAGATTGCGTAAGCCTAACTGGAAAGGTCAACGAGTTCGGACACATACGCAATTGTTATCTCATAGATTGGGCCTGTCATATTGAATCCAGAACATCAATTTGAATGGTCTTTGAAGAACTAAGGACAGCAGCCTCGGAACTTCGGTCTCGGAACAACGTAGGACATTTTGGCCTTGAAACTGGAGACTGTGACACAACACATACGGCTTACTGTCTATAAGTCTGCTGCGAAATCGCCGTTGGAAAATATATTAATCAATAAATACATGAATAAAAGCCGTAACTTAGTATACTGTTACAAGAAATCATCGAGAAGTAGCATATACGCAATCTCATAACCCATTCCGGTATGGTACACTGTCAAAATCAATGCAAACAGACGAACACCGAACTTTGAGTAAAATAGATCGAGGAATAGGCTGATCGAATGATCAGCTGTTAGCCGACATCGAAAAGGAAATAGCTATCGCAATTGACAGGGGATTGTAAGCAAATGGTTTGAAGGCCACAATTTCACAGTGAAATGGACATTGGCGAACATAAAATTATGTGAATATTTGAATGCAAACCGAGAATCTTGGTTAGCTGTTTCATGCGATCATCGAGATATACCATTGGAAATATCATCACCGATCTCGTTATGGAACGCAGACTATAGATTAGCACAGACCGACACCGGCTTTTGCGTGAGATCCGCAATGACGTAGGTAGGCTAAGTATCAGATCAGCGCGCATCTCTACCATACTCGACCTCGAAAACGAAATAACTGCCTCAATCATTGAGTGTCAACTTTAAGACTTGGCACCGTGTTCGATACTAAAATCAAGACATACCGTGTGAAAGCTCATGACAGATCTAGGTATGGAACATCGTTAAAATCAATAGAGACCAATAACGGCTTTTGCGTAAATTTGTTGGCGATAAATGAAGAGTCAGCTCTTACTCGACTTTGGAAACGAAATTACCACCCACATAGTTCAGTGACAAACTTAAAACTTGTTACAGCGGTCGATACTAACACTTACCGTGCCAAATGTCATGACCGATTTCGGTATAGAACATCGTCAAAATCAATGGAGACCAATACCGGCTTTTGAGTAAAATCTGTTTGCTGTACTATGTACATGATAGATCAGCACACACTGAACTTCGGAAACGGAATTACTACCATTATCTTTAAGTAGCAAGCCTGAAACTTGGAGCAGTGTTAAATACTACCTTCACGACATATCATACCAAGTTTCAAGAATTATCATGGTGCGAAACACCATCAAAATCGACCTATACCAGCAAAGGTCGACTCAACGCATATTACGGTAACCGAGTTCAGATATAGATACGATTGTTACATCACACCTTAGGGGCGAGTAGGCATATTTGCCCCGGTTGCTCGGCCATTTTACGAATAGGAGAGAGTAAATCACCGTTTCTTTATTGTGCGCGGCTTTGAGAGAATAGATAGTGAAAGCTTGTTATGAGCGCTACCGGGGCAAGCCCCGGCTAGGCATTCACAAAGCGAAAACACAGAAGAGAATTCGATTTTCGCAGAGACTTCGCTATGTATGGGCGTTTGCAAGCGAAAGCACAAGAAGAACGCGGGTTTCGCTGTGATCTCGGTATATATTGATTGCTGTGCGTCTATAAATGGTTAAATTGTTATTGAACAGAATTTTAGGTGGGGCAATGCCCCAGTTGCCCTATAGGACGAGCCGCCACTGCAGTAGAGTAACTTTATTAATTGCGTGGACTGCTGTAAGTAGTGATTTTATTGCCATATTTGCTTGTTTGTTTGGGGTTTGGATATCGTCTCGTATCTGCGAACAAATGGCATTGTAGTATAGGCTAAAATACGTAGTGGTTTTTCTGACCGGGCCCTCATCCAACACCTAACATGGACAAACGGTGGGGGTTTCGGATGGAACCACGACGGGCACGGTACCTTCGACGCTAAAAGTCAAATTATTGCATGCAGCAACACCAGATTAAGTTCAGGTCGCGCACACTGTAATAAATAGTTAGGAAATAGCGGTGTTTACTAGATTTCCACCATAGGGCATATTGCAAATTAGGCCGACACTATAGTTTTTGCTACCAGATTTTGATTTCGAACTCAATGCGATGGGTAAAAACAAGTTAAATACATCCACCCGTATTGAGACATCTCCCATCGTGTAGTGGGTTTTGTTCAAGTATAGGTCAACCATGCACGTTTGTGTTCCTCCTTGGCGTGCTACACGAAAACAGAATCCACTGCAACACTCGGATATAACTCCATATGGATTGGTGGTTTAGGCAACTGTAATATATGTACCAGAAAGTGCTTTTCCACTGATTTCCACCCACATTAGGGCATATATCGTCAAGTTATACGATTTTTCTTTACAACGTGCATCGCATTCCCCTATACGAGGGGTGGACAATTATTTTCCTCCGCGGGGCGAGTGAAAGATTTTAGCTATATCTCCAAGTATTTTAATTTTATTTCTAAATCGCATTGTTAATAGAAGCTACTCTGTGAATGTGTTGGTGTTAGGCAATGAGATAGTGACGGTTAATTAAAATATATCTATTTGCCGTCACGATTCAGAACAATGTTAAACATGATACATTTTTAAATCTTTTAAAACCCATATCCATGATTTTCTATAAAGACTCTGAAAAATTCCGCGTCTCCTTATAATGATATCACAAAATATCAAAAAGTGCAACCAGAATGCTAGCAATCCCAACGGACAATTTGATGGCATGGAAGGTTGCAGTTGTTGAGGAGAGAATTCTGAAATATCCAAGTCTTACAATACACAAATCAATAACTATAAGCTGGGGAAAATCGCGCGGTGCGTGAAAACAATTTTCAATAAACTTCGGCTTCGTGCCCACCTTCTGACGTTTATTGTTTTTGTCATAAGACCGATGTCACGGTGGTTTTACGCCTGTATCTATGATACCGTCACACATGACTGCTGCGCAACACGAGGTCAAGTCTCCTAGCACATGCTCAGTCTCTCTGTAGTTTTCGCAGTGTAAACAGGGCTGTGTAACGCTGTTAGTTTGAACTGGTATTAACGTATTTTCGCATTTAGAGTATTTGCCAACGTATTTTTTAACGATATGCTATTGGACTAGACTGATTGACCTTGATCTGCAATACATCACAACGGGAGAATTATTGTGTCTGGAGTCTGGACTTATAGCAGTCAGTTGGAGATACCAGAAGTCCGTCATTACTCGCAACTATACTCTAGTCCGGCTCAAGCTGAGCTGTTTCAGTACTGTGAACAATTACTTTCGCAATCACACGGGACAAAGAGTTAAAAAATACGAGAGCTGACAGACCTCGATATGGATCATACACCGAGAGTAGCGGATAAACAGGCGATGAGCGGGCACTATATCGACGAAGCCCTTCATAAATACAGCGCCGCTTACGAGATAGCTGAGCGCGACTTCTTTTTCGCTATAAAGAATGCATCACCTATGGAGACGGTTGTAAAGTTCAAGAATGAATTAGATGAAGTACGCGATCAACTTAATATCGACTTGTACCGATTAAGTGAAGAAATAAAGAAGATAGAAGCTCTTCATGACCGGATCTCGCCCTTGCAGGAGTTGTGGTGCAAGATCACAAGTGGAAAGTGTAGAGCCGACGGCGCTTATAAGGAATACCAAGAAGATGAGATGAACTCTCTTACCGACGTTACTATCGATTGCATTAATCGAGCCTCAGGCCGCAAATCGCCATCCTTTCATTCCGTCGCACCTTCAACCACTTCGAGCAGTTCCGCAAAAGTCCGCAAGGCTGCTCTGGCATTACAAAAAATCGAACTTGAGGAAGAGGCTGCAGCTGCTGCTTCAAAACGCAAAGAAGATGCCGCCAAAACAGTTTTGGAATTCAAGCTTAGAAAATTGGACGCTGCTGCAAATTTGGAAGATGCCAAAGAGGGGGCGTCTGGTGGCTCTGTCGGATCGCGAGGATCGATCATTTCAGATGCAGAAAACATTGCCGTGAGTACTGAACACTTAGATTTGCCCGCTACTCAAGCAATGACTTTCACTACCTTGAGCACGCCTGCATCAGTCAGCAGTATTGCACAGAGGCCTGCTTCCGAGCCGGCGATGACTCAATCCCTACCGACCATTCGTCAGTCAACCGCAACAGCGGGTACTGAAAATGTTGAAGGAATTCTAAGATCACCCCCTTATCGTAGTGATGATAAGTCCGTCAGTTTTTTAGCGGAAAATCGTAGTGGCCAGGCTTGGGAACGGGAGTTACATTCCCAGTCTGCGCGTTCGCGTAATTTAGATGCCGGTTCGGGTCCGGCCATTCTCTCATATTCTCAAAGCACCCCGCAGTGGCAGAGTGGCCTTAGCTATGGCGACCTCATTCCTCGTTCTCGCGGTCACGCAGCCAGCGATATTCGTAACGTGCCAAACGCGCACAATGATCTCATTCCTCGTTCTCGCGGTCGCGCAGCCGCCGATATTCGTAACGTGCCAAATGCGCACAATGATCTCATTCCTCGTTCTCGCGGTCAATCCGCCGATATTCGTAATGTGCCAAATGCGCACAATGATCTCATTCCTCGTTCTCGCGGTCAATCCGCCGATATTCGTAATGTGCCAAATGCGCACAATGATCTCATTCCTCGTTCTCGCGGTCAATCCGCCGATATTCGTAACGTGCCAAATGCGCACAATGATCTCATTCCTCGTTCTCGCGGTCACGCAGCCGCCGATATTCGCAACGGGCCAAATGCGCACAATGATCTCATTCCTCGTTCTCGCGGTAACGCAGCCTCCGATAGCCGTTATATTCCAAATGAGCACACCGATCTCATTCCTCGTTCTCGCAATCGAGTACCAGTAGTCGATGATTACGACCGTCCAGGCGATTTAGCGTCTTTCGAACACGATTCTATTCCTCAGCCTGGACAAAGTCAATTCGCAGCCTTAGCACATAATACTCGATATTCATTGCGAAATTACAGACCATCTGTTCCAACGACACCGGATAGCCCGGTGAACTCGAATAATGATTCCTATCTTGCCATGTTAGGTTCCATGAAGCGTAGTATATGGACCTCAATACTGTTACAATTGCTGAGTTCGATGGCAACCCGCTAGATTATTACCGCTTCATGAACGAATTCGACAGTGCTTTTGAACCCGTAAATGCCAATCCGTGCGAACGGCACGACGCCCGAACCAAGCTTAACAAGTTGATATCGTGCTGTACTGGCGACGCTAAATCCTCTCTTGCTGGCTGCCGTGCTAATCGTTATGACGAGGATGCATACTTGTATGCCCGTGACGTCCTCTATGATAGTTTTGGCCGAGACTCGTATGTTATTGACGCTTTCATTTATGAATTGACTCATGGCGATAAAGTTAACACTAATGATAATCGGGAACTGGCTGCAGCATACGATCAGCTTCGGTCGGCAAATCACGTCCTTTCGCAACTTGGCGCTATGGCCCAAGTAAATGCACCAGCAGTCTCTGATGCAATAATGAATCGCTTTCCCCGCCACTAAATACAAAGATTCTCGAGCAAGTACGAAGAAATGATGGAGAGAGGGTTCGAACCGCAGTTCGAAGAATTTGTCGCCTTCGTGGGTAGACAGGCTGGTACCTCTAGAACTCGACTCGGAAAATTCGTGTCGCGCATGCCGTTCGACAGAGGTACGAAGTTTCCAAAGCAAAAGACGCAAGTGAACGCAACGTCCGTAGATCGTCCCACAGCCGTCTCCAACGAACCAAGACGAACGAGACCACCGCCTCGCTGCCACCTCTGTGACGACTCGCACGTGCTCTACCAGTGTGGCCTTTTCCACCAGAAGACTCCAGCCGAACGCAAGAAACTCGTAGAAGAAAAGTCAGTCTGTGTCAACTGCCTGGGCTACGGGCACGAGGCCAGCACGTGCAGGTCAGATCGCAAGTGTCGCATCAGCGGCTGCGGAGCGTCGCATCATACCCTCCTGCATGGGGGCTTTCAAAATAAAATAACCGCAGATGTCCACACCATGTCGTCTTGGCTAAACGGGAAAGTCAATCCCGTGCGGTTATCCGTTATACCGGTTATAATCACCTCTCCCAATTCGAATGTTAGAGTGATAACCAATGCATTCCTAGATCCAGGTTGTGGACATGTTCTGTGCACACCGCGCTTGCGTAACAAATTAAATATCCACGGTGATCGTATGATTTGCGAAACGTCGACTGCAGGTGGCGTTTTTGAAAGCGAAGTAGAGGTAGTTTCTCTTACAGTGCAATCCCTTGATCAAAGCACAAGTATCGATATAAAATATGTGCTTGCGTCTTCTCACTTTCCCGATGTGCAAAATCATGCGCCAAATGTTGATACGATATCTACATGTGATCACCTGAGACACATAAACATACCGGTCGCCGATACGAATGATGTAGACCTGGTCCTAGGAAAAGATTTCCTAATGCAATACCCAAATACGGACGTCATTAAGCCTCAGAATGGATTGCCCGGTGCTGAGCGTTCGGTTTTCGGTTGGTCTCTTGCTGGCGCTGACCGCACCCTTGTCAAATCTGGCTTTAAGCCCAATAGTGTGAATTTTATCGATATCAATTTTGTGCATGCCGAAAAACCCTTGTTTGACCGATTTGATTCGCCAAAATTGCCAATGTGTTCTAGTTGTAACGCTGATTTTTCGGACGTTTGGGTTGACCCCTACGAGTCGCAAAACTCGATCGAAGACGAACAAGCGCTGTCCATTATGAAAGAATCCGCGCACATATTGAACGGCCGGTTCCGAGTTGCTCTGCCATGGAGAACAAAAGAGGTGAAACTTCCGTATAATCGCGAAGCTGCCGAGAAATCGCTCGAAAATCAACGCTCGAGATTCAAGAAAGATCCAGAGTTCTTTCGAAAGTATAAAGAAAAAATTGACGAATACTTGTCTCGAGGCTACGCGCAAGTGGTCCCGCCCGACTTACTTCCTTCATCTGAAAGGACTTTCTATCTCATCCATTTCCATACCCGACAGCAGAAGATGCGAATTGTCTTTGATGCTAGCCGCAAATTCTCGGGCATCAGCCTGAATAGCCAACTGCTCAGTGGGCCCGACGTCAACTCCTCTCTAATTGGAGTCCTATGCCGTTTTCGTATGGGCAGGTACGCTTGGGTCGCCGACCTGGCTCAGATGTTCTCAAGAATTCAGACCTATCCAGGAGACTCGGATAGCTTACGTTTCCTCTGGTTCGAAGACAGCAGACTGGATGGAAAAGCGATCGATTATCAGATGACGTCTCACGTTTTTGGAAGCACGTCTTCACCTTGCATTGCTCAATTCTGTCTTCGTCAAATTGCTATGTTAAACGGCACCAGCGCCGACAAGCCTACGCTCGACTGTATCTTACGTAACACATATGTAGATGACATACTTCATTCATCAGATGACCTCGGAGCTTCGATCGCGATCATCGAGCAGCTACGAACGCTTTTCGCTCATTACGGTTTCAACCTCACGAAATTCGCCAGCGGCAGGAGCGAGATCATGTCGCGGATCCCCCAAGATGCCCGCGCTGCCAACCTGGTTGATCTCGACTTCACGAATTCCAGTGACGAACGTACATTGGGAGTTATCTGGGACATGACAGAAGACTCGCTTCGCGCCCGGACTAACATCAAACCCAAGCCTTTTACACGAAGAGGCATCGCAAGCCAAATCGCTCAGATCTACACTCCGTTTGGATATCTGAGCCCGTTCCTGTTACCGGCACGGCTGCTCCTGCAAGAAATATCTCGTGATGACCTGGAGTGGGACGCACCGATCGATGATGCTTTCACAGAAAAGTGGAATAAATGGGTCGATGCACTTCCAGAACTCGAAAAGCTATCGTTTCCCAGGTGTTACAAGCCGCCTGGGTTCTCGCCAGTAAATATTCAGCTCCATGCGTTTGCTGATGCTAGCACATATGGTTATTCTTCCTGTTGTTACCTCCGCTTTGAGGACGCTGGCGGAAAGGTTCATGTCTCCTTCGTCAGAGGAATATCCAGGGTCGTGCCAAAGAACGCACCCAGCATTCCAAGACTAGAACTCACGGCTGCCGTAGCCTGCATAAAACTTGCCAGAGACATTATCAAAGACATTGACTACAAGATCGACTCCGTTCACTACTGGACCGACAGTACCGCGGTACTCCAAAGCATTCGGAGTACTTCTGCTCGTTTCAACACCTTCGTACATCAAAGACTGCTCAAGATTCGAGCTCTGTCTCGTACCGACCAATGGTGTCACGTCGACTCGGCTAATAATCCGGCTGATATTGGCTCATGCGGGCTCCCACCAGTGGCAACGCGCAAAAATGTGGTTCGAAGGTCCTGACTTTCTACGTCAGTCTTTCGACTCAGGGTCTGGTCTCACAGATGCACACCGACCCGTCAAGCTAATGGAGCCAGTGTTCTCGATTGACGTGTCGCCGACAAAAGGGCCGCTCAGCGACTACTTGCGTAGTTTCTCATCATTCACCAGTCTCGTTCGCTCGACCGCTTGGATACTTCGGCTACGTTCTATGCTGCGCTGGAAGATGAAAGGCTCGCCAACGAACCCGCTCCTTGAACCGCGCTCTGGCTTCCTCACGGTTGAGGAGCTGGAGGAAGCGACGAAGGAAGTCATCAGACTAGTGCAAGCCGAGTCATTTCCCAGTGCTATCGAATCGCTTCGTGACAACGCTCGCGCTGAGCATGTTAGTGTTAACAAAAAATATGTTCCCAATTCGTTGTCGAAATTGATACCTTTTGTAGATGATGGTGTCATGCGTGTCAAGGGTCGTCTGAATCGCTCACAACTGCCCGATGACGCAAAAAATCCCATGATCCTACCGGCTGGCCACCATGTCACTCACTTGATTATTCGTCAATATCATGTGGCTAATGGCCATTGTGGCACGCTACAAGTCCTGTCCCTAATTCGTGAGAAATTCTGGGTCATGAAAGGTCAAACTTCCATTCGCAAAGTACTAAATAAATGTGTATTTTGTCAATGCCGCCGTGCTAACCTGGGCTCCCAATACATGGCCGACCTCCCGCACTATCGTCTAACCCCACACAAGGCTGTTTTCAATCATACAATGGTCGACTATTTTGGTCCTTTGATCTGCAAGCGCAAACGTACCGAGCTTAAGCGCTATGGCTGTGTATTTACCTGTTTATGTACTCGAGCTGTACATTTGGAAGTCGTTGATTCACTTGAGACTTCTTCCTTTCTGATGGCATTTTTAAAATTCTGTGATATTCGAAATAGGTCCACCCACATGTTCAGTGATAATGGCACGACTTTTGTAGGCGCTCAAAAAGAGCTTGCAAAAGCACTCAAAAATTTGAACTCCAAGCATGTTGCCTCCTCACTAGCTGACAGAGGTATCCAGTGGCATTTTTCACCCAGTCTCGCACCGCATTTCAATGGATGTGTTGAACGTGTAGTCGCTTTGTGTAAACGCACTCTATATGCCCTCAATAACAATGCTGCTTTTCAGGATAATACTTTATCTGCGTTGTTTTATGGAGTCGCTCGCATTTTGAACGATCGGCCCCTAACGCCCATTTCAGATGACACAAATGACTTGCCGTGTCTGACTCCAAACTCCCTCATTCTAGGGAGACTTGACCCTTCTATCCCGACTCACAAGTTCTGTAAAGCTGATGATTATGCTAAAAACTGGCGTAACGTCCAACGTAAACTCGATCTCTTTTGGGAAAGGTGGTTGAAAGAGTACCTACCCTTGCTGCAATCTCGTTCGAAGTGGCTTGAAAAAACGCCCAATTTCAAAGTAGGGGATATCGTTCTCATGTCTGATTCCTCTGCACCACGCGGTAAATGGCCGAAAGCCATAGTTGAGCAGACATTTCCAGATTGTCATGGTTTGGTCCGAAAAGTCACTGTACGTACTCCCACTGGTACTTATAGTCGCGACATACGCAAGTTGTGTCGCCTCGAACTCGAATAATTTTTTACTTTCTCGTTTTGCATGCCTTTCTGTATCTTGCCAATTTGTACCCTATTTGGCAATATTGCACGTTTTCTGTACATTATTTTCACTTACTGCGGCTGTATCCGCTTCTGTACATTGCAACCACTTTGCATATATTTCTTCACTCCCTGATTGTCTTCATGATCTGAAAAACCACCATTCCTCAATTTCTGTGGCTCACCGATAACTGCATTTTTACAATTATGTTTCGCCACGGGGGCGGCCTATGTCACGGTGGTTTTACGCCTGTATCTATGATACCGTCACACATGACTGCTGCGCAACACGAGGTCAAGTCTCCTAGCACATGCTCAGTCTCTCTGTAGTTTTCGCAGTGTAAACAGGGCTGTGTAACGCTGTTAGTTTGAACTGGTATTAACGTATTTTCGCATTTAGAGTATTTGCCAACGTATTTTTTAACGATATGCTATTGGACTAGACCAGGGGTGGGCAAACTTTTGAGCTCGCGGGCCGCATTCAACATCTGAATCCATTCGCGGGCCGCACTATATAAAATTGGGATTATAAACCATAACGTAATATTGATATTTGATTATATAGTGAGGACATGGAAATAATATATGTGCTTATGTAAAACAAGCCAAACATTGCTTCGATAGTAGTTATATAGATCGGTCAACCGGTGGCAGGGGTTCTTATGGGCGGGGTGGTGAGCGGCTGGAAAACCGGGGGTGGTGAGCGGCTCTTATTTCTTATGGCGGGGGTGGTGAGCGGCTATTGCGTCTTATGGCGGGGGTGGTGAGCGGCTCTTATTTCTTATGGCGGGGGTCGTGAGCGGCTGGAAAACCGGGGGTGGTGAGCGGCTCTTTTGTCTTATGGCGGGGGTGGTGAGCGGCTATTGTGTCTTGTGGTCGCACGGTAACCCTTTTCAGTATAGGGATCGGTCGCAAGCGGCTCTTATTTCTTATGGCGGGGGTCGTGAGCGGCTATTTCGTACTTTCAGGCATCTCTCTCGCGTGGTGTTGAATAGTCACCAACAATAACCACACAAACGGAAACGCGGCTTGTAAGAGGATTTACGCAGTGCGTGCGACCTATATTTCGAATGACCTGCGCGCTGAATTGTTACCCGTGCAGCTGTGTGCTACTATCGATTATTACACTATTCCATTCAGTGCGAAATAGTTTGATCGTAAATTATGATATATGATGTCGTAGTTTAGTCGTGTCAAATGACCGATCGTGTTCTCTTTCCTCGCTATTGATTGCTAGCTGAATAATACTTTCGGCTTATTCGCTGCTTCGTGCCTACAAAATAGTCTGCTGTTCACAGGCGCAACAAGAATCACAAGTATATACATTTACACATTCGTTTATTACTCTGAAATCAAACTCTTCACAAAAACATGTACAATCGTATCATTCACTTTTTTATCATCGCCAAAATTATCCAAGTATTCCTCTGTTGAAAACCCTTGAGCTCTTTTTATCAAGAATGCGATAGCATGATCTCCACACACATCTGAAGTTTTACTCTGTAACTGTTTCCCAGTCACTGAAAATTCATCCGGCTCCAGGAATTCGATTATCTGAGGTTTTAGTGGTCCGAAGCCTAGCGAATCATGAAAATGAGTATCGTCATCTCTGTATATAGACACCCAGTGAGACCCAGGTAAACTCGACTCATCGTAATTAATGGTGATAGCGAATTTTCCGCTAGTTGGTTTCTTCGGTAACTGATCTACTGGATAAGTTCCTAGATATAGACTTTGTGTGTCAGGGTGGTTATAGAGAATATCATCGATCTCAGACGTATTCATATTTCGACGACTTGTCTTTTTTGATTCAGTTGTAGAAGATGTTGAAACTCCTTCAAACATAACAAGGTTACGGAGGTTGGTAAAGGTTTCGATGTAGTCAAAACCAGATGCACAGTTCCTGTCTTATGAAGTTGATAACATCCCAAACTATTATCAGGTGTCAAATCAAACACAAAAAGAGTGTACCCCTTGACATAATCTTCGCGAGAAATATTTAAAGGTGCCTCGGATTCCCAGCGACCTGTCTGAGAGAATAGTGTCATATAACCTTCGAGTCCACCGTGTTTACCAAAATCGAAATGAAATTCGCGTCCGTTAATTTGTCGCCCGTCCACACTTAACGAAAGATTTTGAACATCAAAGTGTTTAAAGTTGAATGGATTTTTGGTTCGAACACCGTTAAATGTCGTGGTCTCAACTAAACCAATTACGATCTTCTTTGGCATGGTGCCGCTAACTAACTCTCTATCAATTTTCGACAAACCCGCGGCGAATGTATGAGTCGACATTTGTAAGCGTATCCAGGGGTACTTGGCAGTATTCTTCTGTAATACAGACTTGTGTGCTAAGCTTACACTTTCAGCGATCTTCATCTGTTTGACATACACCTCCATTTCGAGTAAAACAATTTGTACATCTTCCGCGTCGCCAAGCAGACAGAAATTATCTTCGTTACGTGTAAATTTTAATTTCATGTCGACATTATCCAACATACATCTAGACTGTTCAAAAAGACCCATTCGAATTTTTCCGATCAACTCTAGCGGAGTGCTGTTTTTTGTAAGGTCTTTTCGTTTAACATATCCAGTATTCGCTACACCAAGAACATCCATAGATCCAGCGACATCTTTATAAAAACCTTGTCCTTGCACAAAACTCTCCGAGGCATCATGTGTATCATTCAACAACCGAGAGATATAAGCTTTGTACGCATGACAATTATCCGAATTTGTGATAACCTCATTTGAAATAGTTACATCGATTTGTTTGAAAAGAGAATCCAACATGTTATTGACCAGACCCACTTGTGTATCGTTTGCTAAATCAGTTCCATCGCGTTTAGTGAGCTTCAAACGTAATCTCAAGAACGTGTTTTGTAGATCCATATATCGATCCGTCCTTGGTAATTGTACTTCCATGACATTCCCTAAACTATGGGGTTTGACGACGACATATTGCGATTCCTCAATACTGGTTTGTGTGTGGGGTATACTAAATATGTTTAATCCCGAGTTATGACATTCTCTGGAACCCGCGTGCATCAACATAGTTCTTAGTCGAATATATCCTGCTGTTTACGACGACGTTTGGATGAAGTGTTCTTTGACTTTGTTTTTTTCCTTTTTATAGCTTTTGGGGTTAAAATTTTATCAATCACTCGACCGCCAGCTTGTTTACTTCTCTTGACGACACTAGACTTGATCGAATTACCCCGTAATAGATCTCTCGCTATTTCACCTCCAGTCCGTAACAATTGACCACCAGCATATTTCGCAATAGGTGTCACTAAACGACCAAGTGATTTAAACAAACTCCCGATACCGGAACCGGCTTGAACTCCACCACTAAAATATCCATAACCATCACCTGTCTGGTTATAATGACGATGGACAGAATGATGGTCACACGTGAAAACAACTTTCATAATCGCTTCCTAATGTTAAATGTAGCTTGCAATGAACGACTTATTATATTTATAGGTTCCCCAAACTCATCCCTGAGGTAAAGACATACAGAATCTACAACATCTTTTGAAACAGGGAAATAATACGGATTTGTCGCTACCCAATTATGCGTGACATCACTAGTTGTCAGTGGTATAACTCGTAATAAACGCGCTAACGTATCTCCAAGTAAGTGAGGGTGAATAATATCACAATACACAAACAAATATTGACCAATCGCCGGTTCGGTTAAAGTGAAATCGATCTCCATGAGGGCTAATTCACAATATCTCGTCGGGATGTTGTTGATGGTGAGTAGTCTGTGTTCAAAATCAACACCAAGCATAGAGGTGGTTAACGTCACTATTTTCATCGTGCGTGGAGTGTCAATGTGGTCTCTATATCATGTACTAACTGACCGTATTGGTCTCGGATGGTGATTTTTATATCGCGGATGTGGTTAATCGACACTGGGAAATAAAACGGTTTTTCATATACAACTTCTTGTCTCATACACATCTCGTTATTTACTTGGATCACACGAAGCAATTGACTCATGTAATCACCCACCGGATGATGTCGTAGTACATTGATATACACAAAAAGATATCTGAGGTGGGGTTGAGTTGGTTTAGGTTTGATCGACGTGACATTACATACTGGTGTCGACACTTGATCAACTACACTGAAATAATTCGTGAATATATCCGTGGGGTGGAGTGTGATACGTTTCGAGTAACGAATTCGGAAAAGTTCATCGTTGATTCTTTCGGTGAAACAGTGTTTGAAACTTTCAGCTAATATTCTTCGCGTCAACTCGAGGTTGTTTGCATAATTCCCAAGTGGTGTTAGGTACGCATCTACTATTCGATCTTTCTCATTATGTAGCTCCCAGAGTGCTTGATCGTGATTGATTATAATTCGATCAAGAGATTCACTGACAAAACTCATATCCATCAATGCGAGTTCATTACAAATAATTTCGTTCGGTAACACCACTGAGAATTCGCCCTGGGTGCCAGACAACGTGATGTAACTCATATTGAATCAACAGCTCTACGACGGAAGCGTAGGGTCACTGTCACTGGTGCTTTTCGAAATTTAATGGGGTTGCCAGCGGCATCACGTAGATAAATTCGTATTGTTCTAAAATTGTTTCTCGCTAAAGCAAAGAAGTATGGTTTTGGGAATATATTGATTTGGTTTTCATTCGGTTTAGCGGTTACAGTAACCACCCGTAAAAGTTGTTGCAGCTTGTTACCGTGTGGTCTTGGTTGTATCAGATCGCAATACACATAAACCTTATCAATCCGTTCCAACTTTATCGCGGGTGTAAATATAAATTCTACCACTCCGCGGCGACGGGATACAACACGTCTAAATGTTATTGTGTCCAACACAGAACCAAGTGGTATCAGTCCGTAAGGCTCGGGTGAATCATGTGTGGTACGGGGTACGTGTCTGGCGCTAGAGTCTGCGGTGTCGGTATTTATGGGTACACCCCGCTTGGGTCTTTTTTTACTCGTGACTAATCTTCTGAATGTGATTCTAAAGTCTCCGAATCCTTGTAAAATGAAAATGTCCCCCATGTAATATTTCTCGTACGATTCTAACATTTCACCGATGCTGTAATACGAGCCTTCGGGAATATAATACCGATCGGTGTATCCATTCGCATCGACAAATCCAAAACCGATACTTTTCGCTGTCACTTCAATTCGCGGTTGAAAATCATTGGGGAAGGTTAGCTCACATAATCCCAGCTCATGGCGACTCATTTCTAATTCTTTGTAAAGTTCCGTTTGAAAATCTGTGCTAGTATTCGGAAATTTATCCAAACTCGCATTCGAAGGTAGAGTCAACAACATTTTATTGTTTCTTTCAACATATACGGTGAGGTGATGGATTCGGTAATAAATACCCAAGTGAAGAAGACAGTAGCGTTAAATATATCTCACGATCCACCCCGACAGAAATTTGATATAATGAAAACACGATTACACACACTAACATACAAATCTGTACAATAAACACAATCTGGTTTTTCAGACTGTTCGAGACTTGACCCATGCGAGATGAGACGTTATCAGAATCCATAGTTTGGTTGAACAACATTTTCGGTGTCTATTTATACAAATCCGAGACCCAAGAATTAAATGTAGACGGATAACCCAACCATTTTACAAGATATTGCGTTTTCTTTCCTTTCCTGCGAGTAGACAGGATTTTTTCGATATTGTAAATATTATTATTTTTCGTTATTGGTTGTAACTCTTCACGCTGAAAGCGACCGTCTATAACTTCACCATGGTAGTCTTTCAATTGATAAGTAGGAGGGTCACCTTTACGACATTGAGATACGAAAAAGATTTCTTCGGTCCAACTCGCCAAGGCACTTTTTACAAAATTACCACGTGATTTCGAAATCCTGACGGGTGTGCCGATAGTTAGTTTGGGTTTTTTAGGGGTCATGTCGCCGTATAACCTATGGAAAATTTGTTCTTGATTTGAATAATCAACATCCGCTGGAGGACACCCTATAGCAACGTGAAAAGTAGTGTTATACCCCTGGCATATCTCGGACAGGACACTGACATAATTCAAAGTCTTATTATGCGTGAAATAACGGTATAACACTTGCTTCACAGTACGAATAACACGCTCGCATATCGATGCTTTCAGTTCACTATTTGTATGAAAATGTCGCACATTGTTATCTTTCAAGAAAGTCTGAAACGCACGATTGGTAAACTCAGAACCCTGATCACTTTGAATAACATGAGGTATACGATCCTTAAATATTTCCTTGAATCCGCGAATAATACCTTGCGAGGTTTTGTTTTTGAGTGGATACAGATATAAAAATCGACTGAAACAATCGATCGTCACCAACACATATTTAAAATTGTCGTTTTCTTTTGAAAGATTTTGCATATGCATGAGATCGGTTTGATACTGAACACCGAGACCGGATGTAATCACTCTAGGTCTCTTAAATTTCTTTCGGTAGGGAAAATGTTTTGTGTACGCGTCCTTGCTCGAAAGAAACTCCTTGACTTTGGCTCTATTCCGCCCTCTAGAGAATACGTATGCACCGCGATAACTACCGGGTAGCCCTGGCGTGAAATACTTAGTATGGCTCCCATCCGTATCGTCTCGGGGTCTTGGGTGTACGACCGCTTTTCGTCTTGGCATGCTGAGTCTTTACTTTGCTTCGTTGGCTACTCGGTGATGGTATAGGAATCCTTGATGGTTCACCCTTGATCAGGCGTCGCAGTGCGTCCAACTCACTAGCCGAAAATAGATTCCTTTGTTCTGATATATCGATTTTCATCGGTTGATTCAGTGTGTCGTGTTTTGTTTGATAACGATTTAGTGCGTCGTTATATAAGGCTAATTTTCGTTCTTGGGGTATGTTCATCTGTAATATGTCGCTCATACATTTGTCGATATCCAAATTCAATTTCTGAACGTCAGCTCCGTTGATCGGGCTCGGATTTATGAGGATTTTTTTAAAAGAAGTCATTTTTTGAAAAGATTACCGAGTAAACCAGTGACGACGGGTAGGATGCTTGATAATAGAGTCATAAACATACCCCCATGCTGGTTAACAATACGTTTTTTATGTCGAATGGGGATGTCTTTCCTGACAAGTCGACGTAAACTACATTTATGAGCTGATAGTCGCTTTCTTTTATACTTTGAAAGAGGGATGTTACCGTTTAAAATGTTCTTTGTACAATCGCATATACACTCGATCAATTCTTTGCTGGCTCCCGATATAATTTGCTTGCGTATCTCGGGTTTACTTTTATGTAGGAACTCTAGTGTGGGTATATGCCGCCGTGTCCGAGCTGGCACCTTCGTCATTTTGAGTTTAAAGTCGTCTCTGTGCTTGGCTATTTATACCAGCGGGCTATAAACCACCATGGTTTCACCAGGAAATATATTGGTCATAACTCGTCGATTTTCAGGCGCTTCTTGCGTGACATCAAGAAATAAATAACCATGAGGTCGTCTAGCAGCGTCACGATAAGCCTCTGTTAAAAATCTAGAGTTTGGGTACATTTGTCGACCAAGAAAACTGATCTGCTGTTGGTCGCGCGGATTCTTGAAAATCACCATATACGAACTCGAGAGACTCAAGTCACGTGCTCCTTTACCCTTGTGGTACAGGTTCTGTGTGATATAGCAAATTGTCTTTGCCGAATGATGAGAAAATCTTGTAAAGTAGTCTGCAATTTTCGCTGTCTCAGTCATGAAATCATCCACTATAATCAAGGTGTCTTCAGAGCAAACCTTCAACTCTTCTAAAATATCTAGACCCGCGTGGAATTCTACATTATGCATCGTCTTGAAAACCTCCTGATAATTATTGTAACAATATACGACCCTGGATACACTAGGTTTAATCATTGATGTCGCATGCCTAATCAGCTTTGCAACAAAAGTAGTCTTCCCACTTCTTGAAGGACCACTCACAATACACGCGAATGGGTGGATCAATTCCATCATTTGTTGTTTATTGAAAACTCGATAAAGTGCATTTGTTTATATATCAACAAGGTTGGGAATATCCACTGTTGTAGTCATCTTGTTCTAGTGGAATATATAATCCCAGTAGAGTCCGATTTAACAATTTTCCACGGGTTATGAAATCTTCATCTGTCCCTCATCGTCAGTGGAAGTTGTAGTGTTACGAACGCTTTATTCAGGTCATCAAGCAGCTGATCCCAAGCTGCAAAATAATAAATCACATAAGAGGATTCATAATAAGAGAGGATTCATAGCGCTTTAAAATCTAACAGTGTTTCTATAACAACTATAGTATTCACCCTTGGAACACTCTTTCAAATCTTTATGTTGTCTCGACACGCGTTGTTCGTATAATTCATGCGATATCTCTCGATTCAAATACAGCTCCACGAAGTGTACATGATCGCGGCGTTGTACAAGTGTCTTTTCGTGTAACCGAGTCAGGTCTGGTTGTTCCAGAACAGATATTATGTAATCACTAGCCATCTGTAAAACAAGACACAGATTTCAGGAAATATTATTACTAAAACGTTTTAGTTACAAGTTGACATTTCGAAAACACCCACAGATTGTAAACAAAGTTTCACCTAAAACTATCAGTGTTCACCACAGGATTATGTTCACAATGACCAAGGGAATCATGTTTGCAAAAATCATCGGTTGTAGCATCGCTACTTTCAGAGTCAGAACGAGTTCGTTTCAAACTGTTTGCAACTCGATGTTGATCAAGGAAAAATTGGAATTTTCGATGTCGCTTGCGGGTTCTCAAGTAGGCTTGTCTCTCTTCGTGACCGAAAAGCGGTATCCACGAACAATTTCTTCCCAGGACCACATGATTTGTAAGCTTTGCTCTGTTGAATAGGATGTGGTTATCACTCGGCATCTTTCGATCAGGAAATTGTAGTTGAAGTAGCGCTTCTATGCAGACACTTCGGTCACGGGTCCATTTCTCGTCTAGTTCCTGACGGCGCGCCTTGGATCGATCGGGTATCGTGCGGTCTTGTGAGTTGTCGTCGGTACCGTGAATCGAGAGCTGTGTTAATTCCTGCTCCAGTTCAAGCGTCTCTTTGTGCAAACTATTTAAATCCAATTCTGACATTACTGACTCAATATATGAAATAGCGTTATCCATCTGGAAAACAAATGACACATCAACACATAAAAAATACAAATAAATCATAATAATAGCAGACACACAGATAAAATACAATAGCACACAAAATATACAATTACACATTCAATGGCAGGGTTGATACACCATCCTCGAGCACTCGGCGTTTGGCATAGAAATAGGAAAATGTTTTACGCTGTTGTTTGTATGTATAGACACCCCTATCTCTGCACCGAAACCCCTTGTTCACTCCCCCGACAGATTGCCTAGATGTCAAGACACCCAGGAAAGTTTCGAAATCGACTGGGTTGGATTTCTGGAGGCCTTTGGAAGCTAATTTTTTCTTTGGTCCATCACAAAAGTAATTTTTGGATTGGAGACCGCAGAAAGATGTACCACCCTCGTACTCCACTTTCATCAAACCCGGTTGACGAAGGTAATAGGCATACGTGTCTTTGCAACACTGTCGCGAACGGTCAAAAGAAACCGGATCAGCCAAAAACTCAGCTCGATGCTCGTCACAAAAATAGCGTGGAAACCAGTTCTCGTATTCCACATAAAATTCATCTCTTTTCTCGGGGATAAGGATATCGTCGAATGAGGCTGAATGCGAAAGATAGAGGGAGTCTGTGTCCATCATTAATAGCATGAAGCACTCGTCGCGGAAATATTTACACAAGCAGTCATAAAAAAACGAGAGCATCTTGAGCTTAGCATTGTTATAAACCCAGAACCCCACTTGAATACAGTTACCCCACTTGATCGTTTTAGGTCGCTTCGTTACTTCAAATAGATCAGCGTTCAATTCATCATATTTCACAAAAAAGCGATCCTCAACATTGACATCCAATTCACTTTTATCACAGTAGGTGGTTCGTTTGAATTTACGTGGATTCATCAAGACCCGACCATAGCTGCTGTTTCCGGCTAATTTTTGTGTCAGGGCAATAATCTCTAGGTTAGGGTCACGGTCCCCAGCGCGTCGACAGTCTGAGACATTTTTCGCAAAGTTGTCAAAACAGGTCTTTTTTGTGAATTCGACCGCCTCATGGATTTTTGATATAATCAATCCGTGCTCTACATACCACTTGATCAAGTCAGAGGTCAACAAGATTTTCTTGCCCCAGTATGAAGCAACTAACATGCGCGTGGGTTTGGTGAGTAATTTACGATCAATGGCAAACTGTTTCATGTGTCCTGACAAATGCTCGCGAGACACCATCGTATTTTTGAATATCGGACATAGTTCAACAAACTTCCTTTGCAAATGTTTTGGCGTAAAAATATCGACTGATAAACACCCAAAGAATGTACCGGTCATTACCATCTCCATCAATTTATGCGCGGTGACAGACTTGGTTCTATTCAATTGCGGTTGGATGCCATTAAGATATCGCACAATATCAGGATTTTCCTGTTTCTCCGTGCGCCAGTCACATTCCCATTTACATACGACTTGATAATTGAGGCTTTTGTAATAATCATGAACACGTTTAGTTCGTTCTCGACGTTCCAAGTCATCACAGCCAAATCTGCACTGATGTGCATGAAAATGACACCCAAGAAAAGACAAGATTACCCCCTGACCAGCTGAATTACGATAGAACCCATCGGCAGGATAATTACGAGCTCCTACGCGTATTTCAGGTCCATTAAAAGCATGGTGGACATGTACATTGTGAATGTGAGAATACCAGTTTAACCATTGAGCTGCTGTCCCCCCCCATTTCGGTGCGGTCTTCACCGGTTTGAATTTAGTACACTCAGCATCGAGTGGTTGCCAATGTACCGGGAAACCAGTTGGACTAGGTTCACTCAAAGCAAAAAGGTATAACGAATTGCTGTCCAGCCCTGTTACATGTTGGGTAATCTGAGCGTTTTCCTTGTAAAAAAATTCTTTGATTCGAGTTTCACCCTGTTTTTGATATCGATGGAAAATGACTGACGGTCCACCCACTAAATTGTCTCTGAATAGCGAAACCAGATCCTGGTGTTTATCATTGAACAAGGTAAAATCACGTGGGATGCTATTGAAAAGATGCCTCGATACAACCCCGGGTAGGGAGACAGCTTCTTTGAATATATCCACACTGAACTGACTTTTGAAAGATTGAAATTGTTTTTCTAACCCCTCAATGAAGTAGTGAGTATCGATTGCGTTGTACCATTTGAGATAATCACGTAAAGTTGTCATTTTGTTATCATTCCAAACCTTCAAACAGTTTTCATATTCAGCTGTGGAGATATTACGACCCTTTAGCGAGCTGTAAAAGTCGCTGTGGCTAGGAAGACTCGTATAATCCAGCTTTTCTAAACTAGTCAGAAACTCATACGGAAAATGACCCTTAGCGGCGCTACATTTGAAGGCCTTCAAATAAGCATCGTACGAGAACCCGGGTGCCAAGTAATTCACAATATCCAAAAATTTAAGTCTGTTAGTTGTCAACGAGAGGAAGTTGTTACCTCGTTTCAATACATTCAGATTTTCATCAACGAGTAAACCCATCAAGTACTCTTTGAGACAGTTCAAGTCATACCGACCACCATTGAACGACAAAACAGGGATTTGTTTTAAATATCGCATAAACTCCTCTTGTAAACGTTCAAGAGGTATTTTTCTTTCGGAAGGATCGAGCGCTCTCATTTCGGTAATTTTAGTTTCGAGCATGTCCAAGTAGTGTTGATATTCCGTCTGTAGCAACCTAAATGACTCACTTTGAATATCATGAAAATGATCAACCATTTCCGCACACAAGTCATTTGGGTCACCGTTCGAGACAATTACATACGGTTCCAAGAACCCTTCCACATTAGAAGAGATGCTAACCGAAATGGGAATATGTTTACACTCCCATGAAGTTTTGGAGGAATCTGGAATATCACACTTTTCAAACATGCTCTCTATGTCGAACGCGATACGGTATTTGAAATAACGAAGCTGGTGAGGAACAAACACCCCTTCTAAATCAAGCTTTTCAAAGATGTTCAGAGGAGGTGTATACACGCCACCTGGAAACACTTCAACGACACCCGTTGTACATTTGTGTCTGGTCAATTCATACTGTTCGTTAAATAATCGTAGACAAACATCACATTTATAGGTCTCTATATACCGCCTCATGTCAGTAATGAGACAGAAGTGTGCATGTTCTAAATGTAAGTACACAGGTTTCCCTTCAAACGTACTACGTCGGAGAGCGCTAGCTTTACCCTCGGTCTTGGTGTATACAAATATAGCGACATTAAACAAATCCTCGATATCATCCAACATGTCAAGAGTCACACCGGATTCTACATTTACACCATATGCTGAAGTGAATTGTTGGGCCATTGCTTTGGTGTCTTTACCTATCGAGTGACCAATACAGCGAAAAGCGCAGAGATTGTCATTGTACCGATTCTTATTTTTCCGACGTGTAAATGGCATGATCGATTTCGACTGCGCAAGCCATGTCGGTAGTTTAATACCAACACAACCAATCAACACACCCTCGGTAGGATATTCATATAACTGCGGGTTGATCAGACAGATCGATTGGGTATCTGGGAAAACATCCGACCGCTTACGGTTCAAGTCGTGAATATTATACACACGGTTACTGTTCACTACATACGATTTCACCGCTTGCCAGTTCTGAGATGTCATTTGTTGTTTTTGGTTGTCGATCTCTGGCGGTGCGTGTTCTTTATGATTCCAAAGGTGTCGAGTCATCTGTAAAAATTGATACCGCGTGGTTACATTCAACACTTGGGAATATTAAACTAGTGTTACTTACAATGCGGTTTCTTTTTCGGTATCTTCCTTGGATCTTTATACTAAACAAGTAACACGTCAAACTATGTCACTAACATAGTAATATAACAGATAACTCACCAGTAGACTTGTGTATCCCACTTAATCATTGAGTTCGCTTTGTCTGTTCAACAACAAAATCATTACATCATGCTTAATAGTTCTACACAGTAATAACTCACCGTTTCAATTCTTTAATCCCACGCTCGTTTTGTCTGGTGGATAAATAAATAACAAATTATATTCATAAATCAAAGTATTCGCATCGAATAACTTACCTATTAAACCCTTAATCCTGTGTCAATGTAATCTCTATATGTAAACTATTCAAATCTAATGACATAACCGACTTGAGATATGAAATAATGTTATCCACCTGGAAAACAAACGATACATTAACAAACAATAAAAAAAATCATATTAAACAAACAAAATGTACAAATATATCCAAATAACACCACACGCAATACATACAAGTACATCTCAATAAAATTCAATGACGGGATCATTTTCTTGGATCATTATGAGAATGATTGAGATCATGAAAAGACACATCGGCGTCTTAGTTTTTCGACGTATAAATAAATGATTGTGCAAGTCCTGGTGGTATTTCGATATCAGCTCAACCAATCAGTAAACGACTCGTAGGGTATACATAAAACTGGACATTAGTCAGACACACTGGTAGTGACTTTGTATCTGCTCGAGAGTTTTGTAACAAATCAAGTGCGGTTTCCAGGCGAATAGATTCAACAAATTCATCAAACTCAGATAGTGTTGAAATTAGCGCTGGTGTTTCTAATACACTATCGACGTTCGCCGACGCATGAAAATAACGAAATCGCAGAGTCTCAGTGTGATATAAAATAAAGGCATGTGCGTAGTTCACTTTAAAGGTATGTGACTCAGAGAAAAATATAGCTTGTATATCACGGAAAACATCCGCTAGCTCCCGACCGATGACTCGAATATTATACACATGACCAGTCTTTTTCACTACATACGATTTTATCGCTTGCCAGTTCTGATTTACAACTTCTTGACGTTCGTCCCCAATCTCTGGTGGTGCATTCGGTTCTTCGCGAACACGATTCCGTCTGCGTCGACTCATCTGTAAAATTAATAACACGCGGTCAAATTCAGCACTTGGGGAACATTAAACTAGTCTTACTTACAATCTAGTTTCTTTGCCGGTGTCTTCGATTCTTTATGCTTAATAAAACAAGCAACACATCAATCTATGTCCACTAACGTTGTGTTATAGCGGATAACTTACCAGTAGACTCGTGCGTTCAACTTGAGTTTGCTCTGTCTGTCAACAACATAGAGAATTACATCATGTTCACTAGTTCTAAACAGTAATAACTCACCTATGCAATTCTTTACTTCAATTCTGACGCTTGTTTTGTCTGTAGGATAAACGAATAACATATTATATTCATAAATCAAAGTAATCGTGCCGAATAACTTACTAATTAACTCCTTATCCGGCAATCTGCGATCGAATATACCCAACCAGTAAGCCACGTTGTTCACCGCTCGACACCCGGAGAGAAAGACCTAAACCGCTGATTCGAGATTACAAGAGCACCAGCGCCGCTAGTGGTTGTGCTTTCAGAAGCTATTGTTTATTTATGGCTCTAATGTAAAATCTGAAACGGAAAACAGAAATTGAGAATAGACACTCACAACAATGAAAATCATTCAGCCCAATCACAAATTATACTTCAATTTCGTTCTAATTTCTAGAAGTCGATGCAAGTACTCATCGGTTGCGGTATTTAATTCAGGCTGAATCTCATCAAGACTCCAACGCTGACCCTTGACAGTAAGCAATCGTTTGATGTCAGCCATGAGCTTTGTGACAGTCAAATTTTTTTTCTCCGTCAACGAATCAACATAACATAGTATTGAACCTAAATGCGGTTTAACAACGTCAATAGTCTGGAGGTAGGTGACCATCTTGTCAACTGTGTATTGACATAACTTTTCTTCCTGCTTCTTTTTTCCCTTCACGTCGTCGCGAAAATCATCGTCACTCGCACTTTTAGATTTCACAGGTTTCTTACCAACCTTCTGTCTGGGTTCGGTACGATTCAAATTTTTCGATTTCCCATTGCGAAGCTGTTTAGCCGGTGGTATGCCCGCCGTTGTCGATGTGGTTCTTTTTCGAGTCGGCTTGCCGGTTGATACAGATTTAGGAGTATCAGTCGCCGATAGCAACCCCGCGGGGCGCGGTATCGTCATCCCAGAAGTCGACGGTTTCTCGGGATTCGGTAATTCGTTGCTAACGGCTGTCTCGTCGGTCGGTACACACGGTATCGTCACCAAGTTCGTGAGATCGTTAATCGCGCTTTCTCTAGCTAGTTGACCCGACTTCAACCACGCCTGGCGCGCTATATCTGTATAGTTTGACTGCATTTCGATCGTTGCCGTAAGGTCGCGTTCTGCGGATTCAACTCTTAAATCCGGTGTCATCAGATCACCAGGATTAATCACTTCAAAGATATCCGCGTTCTCTTCAAATTGCGATTCGAATGCATTTGGTTCATAACCAAATTTGTCAAGATTATCTATCTGAACCTCGGCCATTGTATAATAATTAATCTAACTGCTCCAACCAACGTTTATGTCTGCGACAGCGAAGTATAACAATCGACTCGTGGGTGTTGGCTATTTATAGATTTAATTTGATAGTAGCACGCGGTTGGATGGAAAATAATTCGGCGTGCAGGTCATTCGAAATATAGGTCGCACGCACACTGCGTAATCCTCAGAACCGATCGCGTTTCCGACTTTCAGAACCGGACGTATTTAGTGTGTCACAGATCAAAACGTCGCTACAGATATCTGATTTTTCAAAATCGCACAGCGCACTGCGCTTTAGTGAATTTCCTGTTTAGCGCAACGGCCGATTTTTATTGCGCCACACATGTCAAACGCACCCGCCAACATCTGTTTTTTCGAAATCTGAGCGGTGTATTTCACCATTTTAACACATTGTGGTGTCATTCTCATGGTTTACTTTTTCAGTTGATAGTTACATATACTCGTTATGGCAACTAGCGCGATTATTGAGAATTATCTTCTGTACTATCATAACTTGACAACCCCCACATTGAGCGAAACGGAAAAATTCATTCACGGAGTACTAGATTTCTATGTACATGGAGAAAACGTGAGCCGTGTTCGAAAGTGCGATTTTACCACATTAGTTAACTCGATTCGATCATACGGCATCGACTGGAATGGGGTTTTTAGTGTCATAAGCATTGCGGCGATGAAAAGTGACATACGTACCCTAGCGGTGTACAGAGATTTAGCAACAGACATCTTGAATACTCACTACAGTACATTGATAAGTGACTGGGTAAGAAGAAAATTCATTCGTGTCGTTTGTCGCTTGTGAACGGTATCATTTCTTACAGAACTCCTGTAAAGTTTATTTCAATCCAAGTCTATTCACGCGGGTCATCAGGATTATACAAAGACTGTTAACTCACTCAATACCACCCACCTAATTCTATAAATATCGACGGATTTGTTGATGACTCTCACTTTACCAAACGATATGGCATCGAACAGCGTCAGCAGTATGCAAGTCGGAGCAGTTTCAAATTTTCACGTCGGTGTCAAATTCGTCTCATCACCCAAAAGAGGTGGCGTTAGTCAATATCTGAAAGGTATATTCATCGACGGTAATAAGGAAGAGATATCTTTCACGTGTTTCAATCGTGAATTGTTCGGGGTCATTGAGAAAGCATTCTCCAAACGAAAAAAACTCATGGTCAAATCCGGTTGGGTCCAAATTGACAAGTTTACTGGAAAACCTGCTGTATTACTGGGACGGGCTTCGTCAGTAACTCTACATGGAAAATCGAGACATACGACTGAAGAATACCCATTATTGACCTGTGAATCGGTATACGGAAATAAAGATGAATACGTATCGATCGCCGCTACTTGTGTTTCTCGAGAGGAGAAGATGGTCAATTCTGGTGCCGGAAAGGAGTTGAAATTATACAGTTTTACATTAAAAGACGATACCGGAGAGGTGGTTTTGGACCAATGGAACAAAGCCTCGCTCGTACCCGGGAAGAAATACCAACTCACTCGTGTTAAAAACTGTGTCGGCAGCTTGAAAATCGATTCGTTAACTAGACTTGTTGAATTGAAAGAATAGTTTGCATATTTCTATACCACAATACAATATTTCATTTCACGTAAAATGTATGACCTATGTGTTTCGATAACTGGGTTAGTGCAGTGTTGTTCTACTGATCGAGGTGTGAAAATTGCGCTATCGCGGTGAAGTCGCGACTGTGAACAGCAGACTATTTTGTAGGCACGAAGCAGCGAATAAGCCGAAAGTATTATTCAGCTAGCAATCAATAGCGAGGAAAGAGAACACGATCGGTCATTTGACACGACTAAACTACGACATCATATATCATAATTTACGATCAAACTATTTCGCACTGAATGGAATAGTGTAATAATCGATAGTAGCACACAGCTGCACGGGTAACAATTCAGCGCGCAGGTCATTCGAAATATAGGTCGCACGCACTGCGTAAATCCTCTTACAAGCCGCGTTTCCGTTTGTGTGGTTATTGTTGGTGACTATTCAACACCACGCGAGAGAGATGCCTGAAAGTACGAAATAGCCGCTCACGACCCCCGCCATAAGAAATAAGAGCCGCTTGCGACCGATCCCTATACTGAAAAGGGTTACCGTGCGACCACAAGACACAATAGCCGCTCACCACCCCCGCCATAAGACAAAAGAGCCGCTCACCACCCCCGGTTTTCCAGCCGCTCACGACCCCCGCCATAAGAAATAAGAGCCGCTCACCACCCCCGCCATAAGACGCAATAGCCGCTCACCACCCCCGCCATAAGAAATAAGAGCCGCTCACCACCCCCGGTTTTCCAGCCGCTCACCACCCCGCCCATAAGAACCCCTGCCACCGGTTGACCGATCTATATAACTACTTTCGATGATATCGTACACGCGTCAGAAACATATAGTGGCGAGATTTCATAGGCTGACGGATCTCAATAACCAATTTGTCAAAACTATAGAGATGAAAGTCGGTTGGTCCGATTCTTAGAACAGGATTGAAATTTAAATCTGTAAGCAGTGATCTGTACATAGAATTATACTAATTCCACTTTTGGTTCAGTTCCAGGACACACAATGCTGACAGCATCATAACCATGTTAGCTTCAAACACGCTTCTACTATGTGTAGATAAAATATAAATCCCCCAATTCTACGCATACAGACAACGAATCTACCTAAGACACGCCCGAATCGTTTTTTATAAGCGCAAGACTGAAATAATTATTGAATGGCCAATCTGAAATCCCGCACTCGTTATCCAAATTATGTCAATCTCGTAGCAGCTTTCCCGCTGTGATATTAAGTATTTACGTTAGATCAGTGGTTCTCAAACTTTTTAAGACACGCCCCCCCCTCCTATGACGGTGAAAGATTTCGCGCCCCCTTATTGGCATATCACAAAACGCAACCAGGATACTAGCAAACCTAACGGGTCGTTTGAAGGCACGGAAGGTTACAACTGTGGATGACAGATTTTAAAATATCTAATTCAGACTAAATACTAAATACTTTAAATTGGAAGTAAATCGCGCGGAGCGCGAATTTTTTTTCAGTTGAGCTCAGTTTCGCGACCCCTTCAGATGCTTTCACGCCCCAAAGGGGGGCGCGCTCACCAGTTCGAGAACCACTGTCTTAGAATTATCATGGTGAAATATACCAAGAAAAAGTTAATCAAGTCCCTGCATTAAGTCGATTTTTAGTACGCATTTTATCAATATTTAAAAAAGTTTCTTTAGACTCGCGCGGGCCGCACAGAACGGTGTTGCGGGCCGCATGCGGCCCGCGGGCCGTAGTTTGCCCACCCCTGGACTAGACTGATTGACCTTGATCTGCAATACATCACAACGGGAGAATTATTGTGTCTGGAGTCTGGACTTATAGCAGTCAGTTGGAGATACCAGAAGTCCGTCATTACTCGCAACTATACTCTAGTCCGGCTCAAGCTGAGCTGTTTCAGTACTGTGAACAATTACTTTCGCAATCACACGGGACACCCGGACTACCGTACAGCAAGTAGGCTACTTTGTGCTGCACCAAATTGCGCATCTCGCAATGCTTTGTAACGATTTCCAGCGGATGAAGAGAAGGCGGATATGGAAGATAAATTGCCAGCGGGATAAATACACGCCAACACAGGGTGTTCGACTTTGATTACCTGACCTAACCTGTCATATCGACCTCGCCTACCGACATATGCTGCATTCATTTTTGTCGCTTATCCCTCTTAGGTTATCCTTTCTTAGATCCAGTGTGCATGACTCATATTTACATGCTGTAGGCCAAGGTAGGTGTCTGATTAAAAGATTACTGCAAGCCGTTTCGGCACCCTCCCGTCTTTTCATTATATTCTATCGCAATCATGCGGTATACTGATTCGATAAAAAGTTTAATAAAGATGATATATCCGAATGTTTTGATTATAGGCGAATGCATACAATTTATGATCGTTTTCAATCAGGGTAGTTGAAAGTAAACTCTGATACGACGAAAAGAATGCAGAAGGTGACAGGAAAGTTTTTTAACGATATGATCAGATCGACGGTGTGAAACGGCAAGGACAGACAGTTGGCCTGTGGGTGCAAATAGAGCGACGATCGACACAATTTTGCCATCAACGAAAACCAGGTTTTCATCTGGAAACCTTGTAGAACCACAGTATAGAGATTTTTGGTCTTCGATCTTTAATAGTTATAACCGATCTTTAGATATGAATACCTGAGAATACCGTTTTATCGATGAGCGCTGTGTGAACTGGTGGTATTAGGCTACGTTTTAATTAGCCGCTGGAACCCGGTACATGTGGTCCTGGATTTGATTGCAAAGATGTTGACCAGGGATATCTAGACTAGTAGTCTAGATATCCCTGATGTTGACATCTGACAAGCTAGCTTTCATGAGAGGAACTACATTGTGTTCCTGGATGTAGCTGTCCCAAAGGTGATGAATACGACTTGGGATTAAATTCGCTCGTTTGGTAGCCTACGTCAACTGAGACAGCCGACTGAACTTCATGCTTCACAAAGTAGACAGTATAGCAATATATGCTACTTGTATACATGGATTTCTAAATATCACGTGTATAGGCTGATGGTTGTTTCTCATATTTATTGTTCCTTCATCCGTACTGTGTTGCTGTTGATGCGATAGCTATCATTATAGTCGGCTATGTTTTATATTTATAATTGCTTCATAGGCAAATGTGATCAAGAAACCTACTCAAGTAGAAGTAAAAGTAGCGACGCCTAATTCGACTCAAGTACACGTAGAAATATATAGCGCTTTTCGAAGCAGCCCAAAGTAGTTATAAATGGGCACTCATGGATAATTCCATTCGCGATGTATTATTATAGAATCATCATCATCATCATCATCATCATTGGTTTATTAGCAATTTTATCAGTTCAATACACCACAAAAATGCGATACAATGAAAGAAAGGAAGATGTCGAAGCGACTAGGTTGTCTATGGAATCTGACACCCACCTTGGCCTAGGCGATGTAAAGAGGAGGCATGCACACTGAATGAAGGTAAAGAAGATAGTATAGAAAAAGAATGCGACAAGAAATAGGGCGGCATGTCATGGGAAGCGAGATCGATAGGTCAGTCGTGGTCCGGTAATCTTGAGGATGAACTGTATAGTGTTGCTATACTTTTTCACCCCAGTGATGACTTCTTTCATAAACTGTGACATGGCCCCGCCCCTCGTATTTCAAGGCCTGTAGATGATATGATGCTGAGCGAGGTATAGGATAATGAGATTTACTTGGGTACTGCAACTAGAGGAAAACTACTCAAGAACTTCGCAAAAGTAGGAAGTGCTTAGCTACCGAGCACCTCTTCATGTAGGGCGTAGGCCTATATAAACAGCCTTAATTTTTGAATTATGTATATTCTCGGCTTAGTAAGGTTATAAATTGAGCATTAATACTGTAACTTTACGAATAAACTGGTGGAAATCATTCAAAAAGTCAATTTTAGGCGAACCGACGAGAGCATCTATAGGCAAATCAATGATAGATCGCTGCAGCTTCAGGACCAAAATGGCGGACGCCCTAAACGTAACAATCAAATGACGACACAATGACCTCGCACTTCTTGTCCTTCTACATTCTTTGGTCCAAGGTACCGCGCAGTGAGTTGCTGAGTGCGCGCAGACTCGTGAAGAATTAGCGGAAACATTGTTTCCAACTTGGCCGATTTTTAGAAACGAGGGGGCAAAAATGTTAGAACGTCCAGTTGGATATATAGTTGATTAACACGGCCAAAAAGTACACATGAACACAGCTTATACAGGTCAACTCACAGGAAAGTAGACGCGGAAACCGGTTTCCCGAGCACATACTCGAAAAAAATGACCCTCTTTAAGTCAGGTCACCAGCGATCAGATTTAAGTGAATAAATTTCATGTTTATAAGTCCACTTCTATGTACAATTGAAAAGTATATTCATATTGGAATGAACCCGAATGTTTGCGGTTGACATTCTTCAGGGCAGGTGTAATCGTCAGCAACTAGTAGAGAATTGGAAGGAACATTGTATCAACAACCGTATCTCGAAACGTGACGTCACCAGCATGAAATGAGATCTCAAATGAGAGAGCGTCCAATGTACTATTTTAAGATGGTACACGAACTCCTTTTGTTGACAAAGCTTTGGCTGATGTATCAGTGTTGACCAAAAAAGATGTCATTTTTCTGATTTGACTCCCGCGTAGCACTTCGTCTGCCTTTAGCCCAGAATTTAAGGTCTTTCGTGGTCTTGTTGTGCATTTTAGGTTAAAAGGGAGGACATTTTGGCGAAGGGGGTCCTTTTCTTCAAAAAGGAGGGCAGGTTCTCCTAAACGAGGATGTTCAATTCAATTCATTGCTAATAATTTCATCATTTCAATACACCACAAGACTGCGACGCAATGAAAGATTGGAAGGTGTCGAAACGACTTGAAATATTCTGTGATATCAGACACCCACCTGGCCTAGGCGATATGAAAAAGGTAACGCAAGGTAACTCTACTATCACGAGACGGCAGATAAGTAAGATTTTCGAAATCATATCCCGTTACCGTGATACATGACACTTTCAATCAGTAATGTGATGAGAACTCATCTCAAAACTAATTTATACATTTAAGCGTCCAATCAGTAGAAAGTAAGTAGTTTGCCTGACAAACTGTTCAAGTATAGAAGTGGAAGTGGTATTAAACATAATCGCTTTAAGTAAGTATAGCGCAAGTAGGCAAAGTCTATATATTTGACTACGCGGAAAAATCTCAAGTAGCCTACGTCGTTACTGACCACTGACCAGGGACCACCTCGCAGCTGAGAACAGGGTAAAACCGCTGGGTTGCATTCAAAACAAAAATTAATTTAAAACAAACATATTAAAAACAAGGCGTTGTTTAAAACGTGTTTTTATTGTTTTTTAAGCCATGACGTCCCGATTATTTAATTGTGACGTCACAGTTGATTACCATTTAAAATTGAAAATATAGGTCAGGGTATAGGCACTGGCGTAGCAGCATGGGCTGCCGCCCCTGGCTCTCGCCTAAAATGCCGCCGCCCTCCCTTAAGTAGACCGCAGCAAATTACAAACAATATGCCGCGTCTCAGCCTCACAGTCTCAACGTTAATAAGGCCAAAAATAATAAAGACAAGAAATAGCGAACGATTGTATTGTGCAAATAGAAAATCAATAGCCGCCTGAAAGCAAAATCACCGATAATATCCTCAAATTCAAGTTTTTAAACGTGGTCTCTTTCTATATACACAGAATGGATAGATCTCATAGCCGATCATCATTCATGGTAGAACGTAAATAAGACTTAATCAGTTTGAGCTTTGAGAAGCTCCTCTCACAGCTCGCAATTGAAACACCAATGGTCAGATAAAGTTTCAGACACGAGCATAAATATGGTGTCGAATCAAGTAACTTTGCATTTACTAATCACTGTAAAACATCAAACGCTGTTGCACTACGATCAAACGTGGTTTCATTGCTCCGCACCAGCCTCTTAACCCTTTTAAAATCTCAAGTTAAACAATTTCACATCATCATATCTTAAGTTGTGTTCGTCCTAGAGGCCTCATATTGGTTTGTACGAAAAGCTAGCAATCTTCTCATTTATATGATCTCTAATTCGAAGGTATAAGGCATGACAATTTTCGCAGCTAACTGAAAAAAGTCCACCTCGTCGTCATAAATCAGACGCGGCCAACATACGGCCCGCGGACAGTTTTCCGTCTTACATGATAATGTGGCCGGCGGCCCCAGTCTTCCGAGATTCCCCACTACTTGCTTACATGCATCAAATTTTAGTGACTGTATGTTATTATACACATGTATGCGCATCGAGCGAGGGTGGAGCTTACGCGTAAGTTCGTCGAAGCGAGCAGACTTTCATTATCGGCATTTACGATGTACTCAACCCTAATGTCATTTGTGGTAATCATGGTGCTTGTCGACTATAATGGTCATTTACACCACGCCGATATTTCTTATTTTTGATTCCGTAACCGTAGACTTGTAGCACGGCACACTTCTAGCCTTTTGTAAGACACCGCTTATGCCAGGGGTCGCCAACTAAACATGGGTCGCGGGCCACTTTCAAATTCCGAGGCCGCGGGCCGCATGAATTCAGTACCGAAATAAAATAGGCCATACAGTTGAACAAGCATGCTATCTCGTCACCTACTAAACCCTAATGAATTGATATTTCGTACATTCGGGGTACCGAGCTTATCGAACGCAATAAAATCTTCATTATAAGGATTGCACAGTGTGTTGATTGGTCAGAGAGAAGCAGACATGGCGGCGCCTGTATGACAATGCTGTTATCAAATCCACATTGTCTTCGTCATTATTGGCGAGAAATGGCTCTAAAGTCTAAAGTTACATTGCCGTCGTTAAAATACATTCATTAAATACGCTTTATTCCTTGTATATGTGGATAAACGGGCGAACAATGTATCAATTCAGCAATCCGACCCGCCAAGTATTTAATTTTCCTATATCCGGCCCGCCGACCGGAGAAGTTGCCCGCCCTGTCATAAATGCTTCTAAAAGCGCCGGTGAATAAATTGTGACTTTCGCTTTACAGCAGCGCGTGGGAATTCAAAAATCCAAACATATCATTTAAGTGGTGTATGCCGGTAAACCTATAGTTTCAGCTGCAAGTTTCCATCTGTCCAATGCTTGAAACATACATCGTCTAACTTTTTCAACAACACTGAGGCCAGCATCTTCTGATTGTTCGCCAGGCATTCTCCTTTTTCTGCGAACTCTCCGAACAATCGGCCTTGACGGCTATTACGGAGTGGTTCCGTCGCCATGTTAACATATTAATTCGTGTGTTCGGAATCAGCGCGACACTAGCTTTCGACTGAGACCTGTTTGATTAAATTTTAGCTCACGAGACGCCAGCTATAGGACTTCCAATTAGTCTTCTTTTAGCCGGCTGTGTATACTGTGCCGAGCGATATAGTGTAATGGTGATGCTCCCGGCTTCTTGATCGGTAGGTCGTGGATTCCATCCCCGGCCGCGCCAGACCAAAGACTCGAAAACTGGTATCCGCGATTATCCCGCTAGGCGCTCAGCAATCACGGAGGAGAAAAATACGGTGGTGCAGACAAGATGACCTTACTATATAGTCCGTATCGCATCTCCATCGTCAAAGCATCTCGTCGATGGTGCAGGCGAAAAGAATATCATATCTCTCTCTCTCTCTCTCACTGTACAGTCTCATTTTGCCGCCCCCTTGGAGCCTGCCGCCCCTGGCGCAGAGCCAGAACCGCCAAGTGGCTGCTACGCCACTGCGTATAGGCTATATATATATAGCTCGTTTGAAGAAATATCTACGTAGCTGTTCGACTGAATATTTTGAGGATTGCAACCATTCGATATCGATTTACGTCAGCTATATCGGGTGGTAATTGTCCGTATAGGTTCATACAATATGTTTTTCGGAAAGTATTTGCACAATTATGGCATGATTTTACAACTTGAAAAAAAACTTTTTTTAAAGACCTTTGTTTAAAACAAAGTGTTTTAAACAACATTTGTTTTAAATGAAACCCTAATTGCAACCTTGAAAATGGTGTATGCTCCGTGACGCAATAACACTGTAATGATTTCTATGCAACATATTGCACAACACATTTCGCGTTTCAAGTTGGCCTATGTCTAGTAAGTGAGAATGTGCAACATAGCCGTTGTTATGCAAAAGAATCGAATACCCCCGGGACAATTTGTTATAAAATAAGCAACAGTATATAATGGGATCACAACTACGATTATCCCGGTAATCATTATGGCTTTTCTCTACAATGCACAACGCCTCGATGGCGCAGTAGGCAGCGCGTGAGTCTCATAATCTCAAGGTCGTGAGTTCGATCCTCACTCGGGGCATTCTTTTTCATTCCTTTCGGTTAAGTCGGGGCCAGGATTTAAAATTCGTGTTACTTTTTCTGCGTCATAATAAGGCATCAGACGATATTCCCCACATAGCAACCCAGTATTCCTAGCCTGTATGGTATTTCTACCATATTTTCGTGGTTAGGCTACTCCAAGATTAGAATTATGACCATCATGGAAGCCAACCTAATAAGCACATATATGATATCGATCGGGTCAACTATGGATAACTAACCTAAGGATGGATCTGAACCACGTGGCCGGACGGTTGGCAGCCATGAAGGTCTAGCAACTTCTGGCAGCTTCTAAACTGCGGATTATATCGTAATATGATATAACTTGCGACCCGGGCGCAAACTCTGCTGTTGTTCTGATCCCGATAATATCAACTTTGATCTGGCCACAGACTTGTACAAACTAAACATTTAGTTAGTTGATGGTCAACTAACTAACTAACGTTCTTTTAAGTAGTTCCAGTTGTAGTTCTAGTTGCTGATTTTGAAATATATCAATATTCTCAGTCTAGCGATCAAAGATTATAGTTTTCTGGCTTCCTTCCGCCATGTTGTGACGTCACACGCAAATTGCCGTTAATTTTTCAACTCCAATGGCCGATACCGATAATTCTTTCAAAGTGTGATATCGTCTCGATATTATCGACGAACCGATAATCGGTCGGGCTCTAGTATATTCCATCTTTAGACATCTGGTTAGAATACCAGTCTTCCTGACACGCATTCGCGATAAATAAGCATCTCCAGAGTTATTCTCTATCTGGGGAAGTGGAAGTACGCAACGCAACCCTTGAGCACCCTCTCGCATTGCGTAGAGATGGAAGTTTATGCCATTTGATCAGTGGTAATCTATACTATTTTATTTGAAAGAACGGCATGTTCTGCACATGCCATAGATAAACTTAAAATCATCTATACATCCTCGGTTTTTAAATATTTTCATCTGAAATTCGTGCTTGGTGGATTGCACCTAGTTTTCGTAGTGTTTTACCACATCATCACCAAATTTGTAGCTGAGAGTTGGATTTCTTCAAGACGTTGGATCGAAGAACTCTAATATATGCTTTAAGAATCGATAATATGATGTTGGCAAGGGATATGAAAACCCATGCTCATCATTGCATTTCGCAGTTTCGAAACAACGCCATTCTGCCGTCCAGTATCAACAGATGCTACGGTGTCACATATGATATATGAGTTTTTCGAATTTTCCTGTACATCATATTCTTCTAAGCGGTTTTCTAGACCGCTGAAAATACCTAGAGTTGTTCTACTTTCGCCTTTTCGAACACCCAGTTTGATTTTTGCCAGACAAATTGAAATTATACGATATATACAGTCTACATCTAAAATCGGAATTAATAATTATTTATTAATTATTTAATATTGACTGTAAACAAGAACACGATAGGAATAATTCAATCTGGGCGTTCAAAATGTACCAAAATACTATTTTAAATCTTCGCAATTGGAATTGGGTCACTTAAATTCAAATCAGTAGATAAATAAATTATAAAGTCTGTATCTACAAAAGAAAGCCTATCCTCCATACAGTGAAAACTGGAAATTTTTTGTGCGGGAGGTTTTTGTTCAAACAGTCTTAACTTTTGTGAGTTTTGAAATCAGGACACAAAAGCTCATCATTTGTGACTACAGGCCACACAAAATTTTGAAATTTTTTTTCTAGTCATAACCCTAATGTGCACTGTGCAGCCATTGCTCGCTCAGAGTCATCACTGCTAATAGGGCTGCACAAAATCGAGTAGGCTACTTGAGTGATTCGATTCTGAATCACGCATTATGCCTCGAGTCGAGTATTCGAGTACCACTCTTTATGACTTCATGAAAGGATGTAATATGTCAAAGTTCAAATATGAACCTTTTGTTAGGGATGGTGTGAACCTCTGAATGGTTCAGGTTCGTGTGAACGCGAACGTGACGTCATATTGCTAATTCTAACCCTGCATTTCAGTGAAGTGATAGCCTATAATAATGTACACCAGTGGTTCCCAACCTTTTTCGGTGGCAGGGCCAAATTTAGAATTTCAGAGTACTGTCGGGGCCGCACGAATACCCGGAAGGATGAAAGGAACCCAAAATAGTCTTCAAAATATGAAAATTCGCATTGTTCCGATCATTCGCTTGACGCCATTGGCCATAGTGTTGACGCGCTCCCGTTGTTCAGAACAATCAACCTTTGCTGGCTATTTCGGAGTAGTTTTATTGCCCTGGCGAGATTTCAATTCGTATTTTTGGAATCAGTGCGACACCTCCTTTCGATAAACACCGTCATATCAAATTATTCGGACGCTTGGGTCGCGAGCTATAGGACTACCAATTATGCTGTTTTTTGCCGGCTAAGCAGTACACATCTCGGCGTATTTAATCGTGAGTCACTTGTTGCACATCTATCCGTAAATTAGTTATCAATACCCATAGGGCCGTAACAGCACTTCGTCAGCCTAAAACGTTGCTCTTGGCCCCCTCAGGCTAGATGGCTGTTTACCGCTATTCATCATCTAAATCGGGTGTCCGTTTTAGGCAGCTTCTCTCGACTAATCGCGCCATGCGCGAAAAATTTCTATAATTCATGGTTGAATCGGTCAATATAATCGGGAATTGAAAATATATTGGTACAATTTTTATCCTCTCTCTGCTCACGTAATCAGATTGACCGGTTGAGCCGAGTGAGTTGTCTTTGAAAAGGTAGGACCACTCAATAATAATTAAACATCTTCGGGCGTATACCCATTGGCAGGAACGAAACAGCACTTCGTCGGGCCCCTCAAAACACTTGGGTCTTGAGCTCCCATAAGGTGATAAACCGACCCCCCCGCCGTCCCGTTGTTCGATGCTGTCACGAAATCATGATCACCGTTTAGGGAGCCAGCGTGGAGCGCGAAAATCTTCGATAATTCAAAATAAAATAGGCCAAGAAGATCGGGAATTGCATATATATTGCCATCAATTACTTGTCCTCTCTGCTCACGTAATTAGATTTACCGGTACAGCTGAGTGAGGTGTCTTGGAAACTGTAGGGCCCGTAAATAATAATTAAACATATTCGGACGGGCGGACCCGTTGCTACGACTTCGTTACATGATGTTATTACGTGACCTCCAGTCTGCTATATCAAAAAATATAGAATCGCCCAAACGTACTAAACTAAATGATGCACACGATTTCAAATTGGCAGTTCTTCACTGGCATATAATTCTTCCTGCGGGATGGTATAGCCTATTTGTCTCGTGAGGTTCAGATTGCCAAGACAGGAATATTCGGCGCCAGTCATTTAGGCGCCTATGGTCTTATCTTAGCAGTCTACTCACAACTTTCCTGCAATCCTAATTGAAAACTCCAGACTCCAAGCCAAGCAAGAGTATTTTATAAATATTTATATAAAATTATTTCTCAATATTTTTGTGGGGGCCGCATGCGGCCCTCGGGGCCGCGGTTGGGAATCACTGATGTACACGATACCTAGAGACGACTCGGGCCACATCATGCCACAATGCTGAAGTATTTATTGAAGTTTTAAACGTCGCCAAATGTATCAACGGGGGCAATCAAATGATATAATAATCCCACAAAATCAATGCCTTCCGTCGCTTTCCCAACGATTTCGACGAGAACTTGCAAGGGAATATAATAAGCTTACGCCTTTAAGGTCTAAGCCAGACCAGATAATGTATTCGGCGTTGATATTGAGCAGAGTGTAAAACGGGTTCTATCTATACTTGCTACCGATAGTTATACAGCCGTAGCCAACACCCCAATCATCGTACGGATTCAGTTTTTATGATACAACAAACATATTGAATCGAGATCGACCCCGTACACCTGCTAGACTTTTTACATCAGACAACAATATCAATTTCATTAATTGGTTGAAAAAGAATCATTCGCTGACTACCTACACGTAGTGTATTTCGCTCTAAATGTTGTGTTATTGCGGGTCAAGCTCACAGCAGAGAGTCACTAAATATTCACAAACGGTAAGCTGGATTTTCGAGCAAACTTGCAACGAAGCAAGTAAAATTTTTGAGATTGTTAAGGCGCATATGCTCGTTTAGTGTTTCTTTTTTATTCTGCTAGCGCCATTGATGGAGTGACCCGCAGTTGAAATGCAATAAATTTCAACCAAAGATGTTATAATGAAGTTAAAATTGTAATATATGAAAAAGGTTCACAGTGCAGAACCTACCAAGGTTCGTTTGTCAACGCGAACCTTTAAATTTCTGAGGTTCACATACAGAACGCGAACGTGAACCTCACGTTCACACCATCCCTACCTTTTATGCTACTACAAAGAATATAATGGCTCTTATCCACCACATTAAAGATACTTTGGTATACTTTTCGACCATACCGATTTCAATGCAGTTTGTGACAATGTTGTGGGTTGATCATGACTTCGTAAATGTTTTATTTCCATAGTAACGTTCTTAGCTTTTTGCTATGTTTTGTATGCTTCGATACCGACAATCATGTATTTCAAGGCTACCTCAGTGGAAAATAGTATCGTAAATTCAAGTCTCGTTGATAAATTCACTTTCAATTGCGAAGAGCGTATAATTTCATTATTCGGAAAAATCGTCTTTTACTACTCGACTCCAATCATTAAAATTAATATTCGATTCAGATTCGAGTACTCGAATAATTGTGCCCAGCCATAACTGCTAACAGTGACTCAGCCAGCGGGTGGCTTTTTGGGGTCGGAATCTCCCATTTCAAATTCGAAACCCAGTTCTTTTGAAATGTCGATTCAATGTCTGATATATTATAGATAACTAACCTACGGATAGATACGCAACACCCGTCGTCACTCTTGCTTGACCGGAGAGAATTACTGCTCAGGAATCTGAACGCAACATAATTGCTAATCCCATAGCTGACGACCCGCGCGCTTAAATTCAATAATCTTGATATTATTTGAAAGCTACTGTCGCACTGATTCCGAAAATATACATTAAAATCCAATCAGGGCAATGGAACTCCCTTGAAATACACCTCAAAGTCAGAAAATCGGCATTGTTCTAAACAATCGCAGCGACGCAGCACAATGACCATAACAATGGCCCTTGCTTTTGCTGTGCCATCTCTTCCTTGTGCTGTGCGCGTTGTTGATTTGCCATTGTTTCATGTAGACTCGCCATCATTGCCTATGCTGCTTCTCTAGAAGCTTCAAAATACCTGAATCCATGCTTTATCTTCGTCGCAGAAATAACTATGAATCCGACTTCTGACACCAATTGTTATGTTCTTGATCTTCTTTGACCAATAACTCAATACGACGAGGTTGCAATATGAAATCAGTATATTATCAGCAGATTAACTTTAAGACAAGCGACACGATCCAGAGTTCATTTAAACGAAAGACCAGTAGACAACAGAACTCAGATAAATACGAAGCACGACACACGAGGAAATAACGATTGGCGGTATTTACTAATCCTAGACAAATAAGAAACAAACGATACCAAAGTAAAATGCACGAACATAACATAGCGGTATTTTGGGACGGATTGTTTTATTATTTTTTCAAAATTTTCTCTGCACTTCAGTCCGTATTTGGCCCGCGTGCTGCGTGTTTGAGACCCCTGTGTTAGCATATATTACACCGGTGCTATTTGGTGATTTCAAGCGATAAAAATATGAGAAATTTTGCGATGAAATTAAGAACACAATAGCAAGTGAACAGCGCTATTCAACTTGTGATGATGCAACTTTTACAATGGCGTAACACACTGATAAAAATCATTCACCTTGAAGATGTCCCTGGTGACCCGTCCTCCCAATATGGATGACAGCATTGTCAGAGTTCGATACCATAATCTTCCCACAACCTTAGTTATCGTGTTTCGAACAGATGGGCGGGTACGATATAGTCTCATATTTAAAATTCATCGCGATCGAAGCAGTTTTCTCGTGAAATACCTTGCGCATAATATTTTATAATTATAGTAGCAGAATCCCAAATCTTTCAAGCAGGATTACGCCAGAAGTCTTTTGTGACCATCATCATTATCAGCCTCAGCATCATCATCACCATATTTATCTTCCACCTCCTATATTTTCTGAGGCATAGCATTCTAGATATTGCTGACTTCAAGGAATTCTATACATTCTCGTCGGCGCATTTACCATTATTATACATCACGACGACATAGTTCACAAGGTAGACTAATTTACGACAGACCTCGTATAGGTAAATTGACGCCAGCACTATCGGACCACAAGCTACCGAAAGAAAATCCCAAGAACCATATAATCAACACACTCAATATGACTTTTCGTTCGATACTAAGGACGATCATGGTCACCTACAATCAATCCCAGTGACAGAGCTCGATAAGCGATTGGAATCTAGCTCGAACAAAGATTAAAATATTCAACGAATGACGAACACCATCTAGGATTATTCTGCCGGGCTGCGGGTCAATTAGTAAATTCGAATTGCATGTTCACTGCATCGTGGCATTACCTCACGTGCTTATTGAATTACGTGTGAACGGCTGCATATGCATTCATCGACGGCCTCATGTTGGACACCTGCTGACTATACTAGTTCATTTCGGAACGTTAGCTTCACACGAAATCGAAATTTTCGCGATAAACATGTTTTTGAAACTATCATTGCCTCCTTTGTCAATGCGGTCGGGCTTCATTTGCTTTCCACTTGAAATATCCTATTACAAACGGGACTTTCTGCGAAACCGATACAAACGTTTTCCCATGACGCACACGGCTAGAGGTGAACCGAGACTATATATATCCTTAACCGAGCTTGACGTCAAATTTAATATCAGTTTAGGTTCAACTAGCTCGTCAGGTTCAGAGTTTAGCAAGCCTCTGTTATATATGTTCGGGCAGATGTGGTCAAAGTAATTATCAAGCAGAAGTAGAAATAACGTCGTAAATGTGTGTTGAGATAGCGTGGTGGTATAATCCATAGCTGTAGCACCAATAGGTTGCGGGTTCGAGTCCGACCGAGGTCATCCCATCCCAAGAATTGCTACCTAGGTGTTGCAGTTAAATCTGGGATCCTCGTCGCCAGCGGTGTCTGATTATTATTAATATCATTGACATTTTTACAGTTGTACTTCTCGCCTTTTCCAGGCTATGTGCACCACGACACTAATTTTTGTAATGTTCATATTTATTTGTCTTTTTTTGGTAATCTTGGGGACGACTTAAATCTTTCTCTTTGTCAATCATCATGCTCTCTCGCACCCATGCGTCCCCGTCGTGGTCTAGGGTGCCGACTTGTATCACGGCCCACTTTCAGTCTGGGCTTTTCAATGCACTGCAACTGCAGTGAGGTCGACGATGAGGAGCACAGAGAAACCTCCGACACATAGAAGTTGGTCCGAACCGGGATTCGAACATCTGCCATTGGTGTAGTGAGGCTGGTGCTTAACCAACTGCGCCACTCGCTTCCCCAAGCGGTGTCTGATAAAATCCTAGAAGTGGGCCGTGCTACAACTCGGCATCCACCTAATAAAAAATGAAGAAAATTGGCCAGGTGTAAATTACCATAGTCGTCGACAAACACCATGAATATCACAGACAACAACAACGTCGTAAGCATCTACTCTGATAAAGGTAGAAGTAGCGATTTCAGAGTAAGCGAAAAAAGCACGTATTCTAGGCCTATAGTTTCTCCCAAAAACTGAAAGCTGCTCTGTAAGTAGACAAAAGCTACTCTGAAAAAGTAGAAGTAGCCTACTTCGTTACTCACCCCCTCTGTGTTTCGGATCATCACTTTTTGGATCAGGATTCGAATCTGTTCGATAAAAAAATCCTAATCGAATTCGGATTCTGTTTCCATCTCGAATGTTAGAATGCGGAACCGAATTAAGTGTGCTACGAGCAGCACAAGCAGCCTACTCAAAACCCTGTCGTCGATGATTTTATTATGATACTTCATCAATACATTGGGAAGAGGTCTTAAACTTTTTCGATCGCGGACCCCTTCAAGTTTTATGTGCGGTCGCACGTACCCCCAAAATCTCAGAAGTCGATGACTGGGAGGTAATACCTTCAAGCCCTACTCTATTTAGGCTATTCCAGTCCGAAAATGATATAACTAATGACTAAACAAGTTTGTCACAGTCCTACACACGACATCATTCTCTGGTTATGCAATGTCTCGGTGATGTATTGTCCTTTCATGGACCCCCAAACACTAGATTGTGGACTCCAGCTTATGGGGTGGGCGAGGTGGACGGTCGCCCAGGGCCTCATTGGTTTTAAGTGCCCTTTTTCAAGGGTTATAGCGAATAGACGTGGAAATCCGTGTAGCAATCAAGAAGACGATTCCGTACAGATTGGTGAATCATCAAATCTCTGCATTTGTTTGAAAAGTCCCATATCCCGATAATCATCAAGTCTCTGCATGCGGTAGAGGTACTTATCAGTTTTGATGTAGTCTATCCTTGCAACCATGCAATAATAGATATGACGTATTGACGTAATCCAGCGCATGGCTCAAACCGTGAGGTGGTGTGCTGCTGGCTTATTACTAATGTCAGCCGATAGCTTTCCAAATTAGTGTGGTCTATTTAGCCTGCAGCAGTTGTATCGCTATTCTATTATTTCACGCTACATGCCATACATCTTCAACATGAAGGCATGAACTATGTTTAACTGTGTCAATTCTATTTATAATTTGACAATGTATGGCTCAGGAGCTAAAGCAATTCAACATTTGGGCCTGCTTCAAAGTCGTGTTATAGTGTCATTTACACATCACGTAATTCCGTTCCATATGGCGCACTATAACATTAAGTTGGTAATAATAGATGCGAAAGGGGAGTCTGGGTGGCGGATCCTCCCAGAAGCTGCGATTACGTACTTCTAGCCCCCCAATCGTAGGGCCACCACTGGCGGACCCCTAATGGCTCCGTAGACTCCGGTTTAAGAGCCCCTGTATAGGGGTTACGTGCAATGAAAGTTAACGAACAAAAATTAAATTTTATCAGTTATAAATTCTTAATTCTTTCTTTTTCCGAACCCGTTACTCGGGCGAAAATAGTAACTCAGTTCCGTTCGGATCGATTCCTATTATCAATAATTTTATCATTTGATAATCCCACAACATTATGATAAAATGGAAGGATCGAGAAAAATCGAAATGATTTGAAGTCGTCTCTAAATAAAACAAAACCTAATCGCTGTAAAAAACAAGCATACAAATTGATTAATAATGAAAAGATGATAATGTAATAAGAAGAGATGAAAATGAAAAGGCATGCGGTTTTCGATTTAGATGTCGGATCGCGGTCAGCTAATCTCGAGCGCAGAGCAGTATCCATTCAATAGCATCGACTTGAACTTTGACTTGCATGTGGATAATGCATATGGTCGACGACTATCGGAATACCGACGAAATATTGATCCACAATCGAGGTCCGCCAAACTAAATAGAGCGATGTGTTATTTTGTGAAAATATCTTGACGCATTGTAATGGTATGATGTGTATGTTGTTATCGTATGTTGCACACGTATGTTGAACTTATTCGCTTCACATTGCGAAATGAAGTGGTTGAATTTTGCGGCGTTTAGTGCCCGCAATGGGGCTGATACATTAACTTCACAATTTCCGGATTCCTCACATCTTGTATGTTTAGAAAACCAAAGCCCCCTTCAAGTCCCAATAAGCTATGACACGGAGAACTAGATATTATGTTTTTGTAGTGAGCAAAGTTTTTTTCTCATCGGCAGCACCCCAGTAAGCAGGGCTGTGGAGTCGGAGTCGGAGTCCGAGTTTCGCTGATTTTCCGCTTAATAGAGTCGGAGTCTCAAATATTTTTTAGCACGGATTGGGGTCGGAGTCGGACTCGTGAAAACTATAGTGGCTGGGGTCGTAATCGTGGAAAAAATACAGACTGCATGGAGTCGGGGTCGAAGTTTGTAAAAATGACTCCGACTCCGACTCCGAATCCAACTTCCTTATTATGAAAACAATTGCTTTCAAAGGTACGTTATCTTTAAATTTCTAATATTAACTAAAATAGAATTTTAGGATCACATGAACTATACGCCGTCATTTCCCGTACACAGGGAACACGAGTAAAACAATGAATCCCCATGTGCATTAATGATCCCCTATGTACGGCCTTTTCTTCAGATGCCTTTTTCTTTTTGCACTCTCTCGAATGTCATTGAAAAAGTGCTGACTCAGCGTATTTCTAGTTACGAGGTTTGAGTTTTTTCCGTCTACTCCCATTATAGAGAAATTCGCACATCTCCATAATGTACACTTTTCTTGCCTTATAATCTCAGCAGGTATGGGCCCTTTGTATTCCCTCTATTTTCCAATAAAAAGTGCTGACTCAGCGTATTTCTAGTTACGAGGGTTGAGTTTTTCCCATCTACGCCCATTACGTAAAATACTTCACTTGATACCTATTACAAACACTGGCTCGTCGGGATTATTTTTGTGTGCCTTATACATATCACAAGGTCACTCAACGATTTACCAATATTACAGAATCACGCTTCACTACTTCACTATAGAAAATAGGTATATCCTGTATTTACAACTAATTTTTAAGAACCTAATCTCTAACCTTTAAACTCTGTCATTCTCCGTTGTGTTTCGTATTACTCTTGTCGCCATCCATTGCTCTGCTCCGTTTCGTCTCCTCGTGTTCCTCATGCGACTTAAGGTACTACGTCGACGACACTTTTTATAACTTACCCATGTTACAATCAACGGAGCAATCAACCCTATTACCGCCACTAATTCAGTCACGTTTTCTAGGGTAGGTATCAACTTCGCACCTTCAATAATCATCCTATCGATCAAGAACAATCCTCTTACCTTATATTCACCTTCCATCATCACCAGTCTTGCAGCCGTTGAGTATAGTTGTAGTCAACGAATTCTGTGGACATCTTCTCCACGGTGGTTCTTGATAGTCGGGGACATTCAGGTACGGATGTTCCCACCCCTGGGTTTTTCTGCCCAGACAGTGGCAATGCTTCAACCGTTGTTGACCGTAATGGTCATCAGCTCGACACTACTCGTGAATACGTCGTCCTTGTCGTCTCCTGATGAATACAAAATGGACGTTTCGGCACCTACCTTATTGCCGTCATCCATAGTTCGGTAGTGCGTTCCGATGCCGCTCCCGCCGTCATCCGTGAAGTTCTGCAGAGCGTCCGTAGTGGTAACCGGATGCACTGACGTTTCTCTAGGCGTTTCCACCATGATTTTCGTCATTCCGTCGGTTTGGTTCCGCGCGCGACGAGTTTGCAACTGTTGCTTCCCATGAGTCGCATCAGTTGGTTTGACATTTTCATTTTGTCCCCTTATTTTAACCATCGATCTCAATCGTTTAAAGGTTTTCGTCAGTTTTAGTTTTACAAAGCATGTCCACAGGTTTAACAACAGTAACCGGTGTGGCCTCTTCCAGTTTTCTTTCTTCAAATCTAAGAGGGAGAGTACTTCTCTTCCTTGGGCTTCTTTCAATGCCTTCGCCTGGCCCTCCCCCTTCAAATTACAAGGTCCAGATACAAATGGTTTGGTCGAAGGGTCCTTAAGTTCGATGCCGCATCTGTATGCCATGGCGTGTGAGGAGCCGAGGTGACCACGCAGGTCCTCGAGTTCGGACGCAAACGGCGCGTAGAAGGCTTTCCAGACTTCATCAGAAATAATGGTATTTTCTGGAGTCGTCAGGTCAGGAGGTTTGTACGGGAGTTTGGCCAGCGCTACATATTGTACACAAATATCTTCAAGTTCCGTCATGACGCTTGAGTTAGTGTCTTTATGCAAAACATACGCAGTAACTGGTCCAGCCATGGGCTGGTGTGAGCCTCGTGATGATCGAGGTTTTGGTGTTGGTGGAGAGAGGGCGAGGTCCTTCGATGTAGGCCTCTGATCTCGGCGCGTGCCCGCGTCTACCGTCACGCCGATGGACTCCTTTTCCGCCGGGGACCCTATTTCTGGGGTGACGTGCATCTTAAAATCCCCAGACTCCTTGTCGGACATGACTGGGCGTGTATCCGGTTGACCGGATATAGCTGCTTTGTTTGAACCTTCTGGGAAAGTAATCATAACTGTGGCTGTCGTCATGCATCTATGGGCCGAATCATTACAGTTATTCGGACAAGTGCATCCACGAGAGCATTTAGGACCAGTTTTCTCGTGCAGGTCCTTATTTACGCCAGCGGACATTCCACGCTCGACGTCAGCTGTAGCTGTCGCCATGCATCTATGGGCCGAAGTTCTGCAGTTCTTCGGACAAGTGCATCCGCGAGAGCTTTTGGGACCAGTTTTCTCGTGCAGGTCTGTATTTACGCCAGCGTGCATTCCACGCTCGACGTCAGCTGTAGTGGTCGCCATGCATCTATGGGCCGGATTTTTACATTTATCCGGACAAGTGCATCCGCGAGAGTTTTTGGGACCAGTTTTCTCGTGCAGGTCCTTATCTACGCCAGCGGGCATTCCGCGCTCGACGTCTTCATTAACGGTGTCAGCAGGCATTCCTGCCTCGACACCAACAGTTTTCCATAGGTTCTGGGTGACGTTCGTTGTGATTTTCAACTCGTCGTTCGCACCAGTGGTGATTTCCATTTTGGTACTCGCGCCAGCGGTAATTTTCCGCTTCACGCTATCTTGGTTTGCAGCATCCATCAACCCATCGTCGATTGCAGTGTAGCTAATACCGCTTTCGACTTCGGTTCCCTTCCATTGATTGCACGGGTTCTCATCATGTAGTGTTACTAAAGACAACTCTCCATTTGCGTTAGACGGGGTTTTCAATTCCGTAACTATGCTTGGTAATTGTTGGACTCGATCAATCCATTTTAAGCCAATTACATTGAGAGGGACTCCTTTCCCGGTCGCAAATGGAACCGGTAGTTCGTCAAAATCAATTACAACCAATGAGTCAACGTGGGAGGAGCCCCCTATACCACGTAACTTCATATCTAAAGGTTGCCGTTCCTCCCAGCTCTTTGGATACATGGCTTTTACGATATTTTTCATAATTAGATTAGGTAGGCTTCCCGTGTCGGCCAAAAATGTCGTACCGGTTGTTGAATCAGTCAAGTACAAAAGCCGACCGCCGAATAACTCCGTGAAGTCTGGCTGTAGAGGGTTATCCGGTGTATTAAGGGGTAGAGAAGCGTTATGAACAATCTTTGCGGGTTGGGGTAATAAATTTTCTGGGAGCTGATTTACCGGATCAATCAGCACCCCCAGTCGTTTTTTGAGAGTCTCAACCCTTGTTCAAGTTCCTCATCCGTCCAGTGTGAGGCGTCATAGTGACGTGGCGGGCGTCGAAATAGCGGTTCCGTCCAGGCCACTTGGCTATTGCTTTGATTTGGCTGTGCAGACGGTCCCTGAGGACCCCATTGATCCTTATCATGCCAGTGAGTTCCATCTCTATTTTTTGGCCTAGTGTCATAATAGGCTTCGCACAAGGCAGTTCTCTGTGTCAGCGAGGGAGAGCCTTGGGCGGCAAGGTATCGGTCGAGGTCCGGGACCGTCAGTATGTTATTCCTCGCAAGGAAAGGCCCCCAATCACGTTCAGCGGACTCCTTAACGCGAGTAGGTATTGGTTGTACTCGCTTGCGAACTACCCATCCCAAGGTATCATTCTTGGCAAGCACCTCCTCATTTAGCCGAAGTATGAATTTTGCCACGCAATTTCGGGATTGGTGTCCCGGGGCCTTACAGCAAAAACATACGGATAAGGACTGCCCCTGAGGAGGTTCCAGATATAAGCCTAGAGGGGCGAAGATGTTTGGGTTCCCAAGAAAATTATATCTCTCCCCTTGGCTCTCCGCGATGCGGAGGGCTTCCTGACTGCTTGATGGTGTGATTTCCTGGCCACCCCCGCCGATCCCAGAGTCCTGCGTCTTCGTCAGTTGAGGTGTCCGGTTCCAAGTACTTGGTCCCTGACTAGGTTGAGAAGACCTGGAGTTTCGCGTTGGTGTAACGTTGAGTCCATTCGATGCGTTGCGCACGTTTTGTGGTCGGGCAGGTTTAGCCCTGGGAGTCGGACCACGTCTGCCGAACCCATTGCCAATCATAACGTTGGTAAAAAAACGGTTGGTCTTGGTGCCGCGAGGAGGGTTACGTCGTGGCTGTGAAGCTTGCCCGACACCGACGAGCTGCCGTGGCCACATTTCCCCAGACCGTCCGGGTGGTGTCCCTCCGATCATGTGTAGAGGTGGTTTAGGTGAGGATGGTTGCACCATCAGAAGTGGTGTTATAGTCGGTGGGGGAGGGGTGTTCAGTCGTCCATCTTCACTCCCGTGAGTAGGGTAACTGTGCATCATGGGTCCTGCAGGTTGAACATAATATATATATACCGGCGGTAGGGAAGGCTTCGTTTCACGTATTTGACCAGTTCCCTGATTCTTGGAGCGCGTCTCCTGTTCGTCCAGAAATTCAGAGTTCCACACAAGCTGTAGTTCCTCCGCAACTTCCCGCCAAGTCTTTTTTTCTTCCCAGCCTCGTAGCATTAGTCTGAGTGCCTCTGGTAATCGTTGTCGTAGATTTCGGAAAAGTCGCAGTCCATCCTGGTTATCCTTAATGTCACTTTCCATGTTTATTTCTAATTGTTTCAAGGCGCTATTTAGCAGCGGTAGGGGTTCGTCCTCCCAGCGGTAATTTCTACGGAAATCCCCAATGATCTTTTCATCATTTACCAGGCCCTGGGGGTTAGATAAAGAAAGGGATCTCATCACCGAAGCCCACTCTGTTTCCCCCGAAGTTGTGTTGAAGAAATTCCCCAGTTGGGTTGCCTGCTTGTGGCGGCCAGCATCCCTTAACTTCTTCTGCATGGCGTTTGCCAAAATAACATCAGCATCCGTGTTTCCTGGGCCGTGACGTATTCGTCTCATCGAATTTGCCATCCATTTCAGAAGTGGCATGTCTCCAGGATCCATCATAAGCTGAAGCATCTCTTTTTTCCGATTGGGGTTTAACGGGTATGGTGATCATCGGGGCTGTGACACTAGCTTGTTGTCGTGGCCGTTGTTGCCCAGACCTTACACCATTATCTTTTGGAGTAGAAGTAAAACGAGGCATATTAGGGTGCCCGGGGCTGTTAGATTGGCCCCCATCAGAATATTCGTCAGTAAAATCATCATGGCTGTAGCTGTCTTGGAGTGACGTTTGGTAATTTCTTATCTCTTTAGCCAGACGTCGTATTCGAGAATCGAAGTCGTCACTCTCTGAATTGTCCTCGTCGTTTCGCTGGTCCTCCTGTTCCAGAAATGTCACACGTCTAGATTCGCCATCCGCACTTCTTGCTCTCCTCCGAGAGTCTACCACTGCCGTACGACGGTTCTGGCGGTTTTGCCGTGCCCGATAGCCTCTATACTTGTCCAGAGGGCCCTTTTCAGGATCTGATTCGGCACGGGATTCGTCTCCCTCAACCCTGACAGGGTTCGGTATTTCGCCGGGCCCCCCTTTTTTCTGCTTGGCACACGCACCGCCGTCCACATGGAAACACGGTGTCGTTCCCTTACGGGAGCCTAACAACGCAGTCGGTCCTGAATTAGGTATCGTAGGGTATACAGCCTTTACCGTATGGCAATCTAAGCCTTTCGTGACTGTCATGGTAGGTATTTGCGTTACGTCTTGTAATGAATGTTCAGCAAGAGGATCGTACGCTGGAGGATCGTAAGCTGGTGAGTTTGGTAGTACAGTCAAAACAGGAGTTGGATTTCTTTCCCTTACAGCTTGCGCATGTGACTTTCCGAGGTCGAACTCTGAAGCAAGAATTTCATTTAGTACCTCGGTAGAGACTTTCCCGCTAACCTTCGAAGTGGCATCGCATACTGCTTTGAGGTCGGCTTGAGCTCTCCTGACTTCTTTCTTGGCCTTTCCCAGCCCCTTCATTGTCTCGGGCAGAGCTGATTTGACTTCTTTTAGTACCTTTGTTTGATCAGCCACGTCTTTTGCCAGCTGTCTTTCTTGTTGTCTGACGTCTTCATGGCGTTTTTGCGTTACTTTCAGCAGCTTGATACCCTGCTCGAGCTCGTCAGCCGCCTCTGACAGCTTCTTTTTCTTCTTCCTAAAAATTTTTAGCATTCTTCGCATAATTTATGTAAATTTTGATTGTCTGTATATTAGTTCCGTGCCTTTTACTGGCCAGGGTAAGTACCGTTCTGAGGTAAATTACTCACGGACGTGGTTGTGTTGTCCCCGATCACTCGTCCTTGCGTCGTGGGTACGGAATGTCTTATGAAGATAACCGGGTCAGTTCTGTTGGTGATTACCACAGCAAATCCGTTATGTGCGACATGTAGTAGTTCGGTCGTTGTAGTGACGTCGTCAGAGAGACCTTCAGGAGTCTTCGTAGGATAGAATACCGGCGCAAGGTGTGCGTAGATCGATGCCAATATTATAAGCAGAGATATAACAGAAGTGACTACCGTCACACGGAGCACAATTCTCACGAGGGTCGTCCTTGAGAACATCAAAAGGTCAATGTTTTTACACCGGAAGTATCCCAGTGGTGCCTCCATTTGTGTCTTTATAGTGCAGCTCCATAACGATTGTTATGCGAGTCGTCTACACTTGGTTCGGATCACTTCACGGCAAAGAATTGACCTTTTATTGCACTGTACTGTCCAGACGACGTCCGTGGACGTTGATTGAAGTAGCAGTAGTTGCAGTAGTGGTATCTTTCAGCATCAGACAATGACCCTTAGGTCCAGAGTTCTAAACTAGCCTTATATAACGTGTGATTAGGCCTTAATACAACCAAATACTCCAATATACGTCCCACTTAGACTTGAATATCATATCAATCCTTGATAAATCCTACATATTTTACATCACATTTTCACAATTTGTGTGGAATATGCGCAGCCCGAATCTAAAATGGGGCCGACTCAACACTGATTATTCCAGATTTGGTTTTTCGAAAACAACGTACATATATATTTTTATATTTTTAATCTGCCAAGAGCCATATTTTTCGGTCGTTCATACGAAAGATCCAGAAGTGGGTGGTGTTATAAGTCTGTAGCTACGGAGAATTAACGAATAACATCGGCCCTGTGTAAATGAACACAGCGGTCGACAATCGCCATGAATACTGCAAAAGCAAAATCAACTATTCTATGCTCTTTCCGCGGCCTTTCTACAATTCACCTATTCACATCCCAGTATAGCACATTGGTTTCCGGTTCTTTTTGTGGAAAACGGACACCTCGCAACCCTATAACTTACATCCTATTCAATTGTCAATTCGTATGCTCGATCATGAATAAAACTTATGAACAGGCCGTGTTAACCTGTCATATACTAGGACAGTGGTTCCCAACCTTCTTCATATCGTTACCCCCAAGAAGAAAATGACGGATTGCAATCACCCCTTTTCAATAAATGACAAATTACAGCTTGCACTTAATTAAATCGAAGAACAGCACAGAGATGACGCCATAATGTACACTGAAAGTTACACTGTTAAAAATATCAAGTCCATGCGAAGGCTGATGCTGTTTTCGTGTTATCCAGTGGTCAAATATAAACAAAGGGTATGATAATAATTGACAGCATCCCTCATGTAATTGTCAATCGCAAAATCATTCAGTTTGATAGAAAACCCTCCTTCATAGCAATAAGTTGAAGGAAATTCAATCACAAGGTTCAATGCCATACGAAGATTGGTTATTCATTTTTGAAGGAGAACCCAGAAGGTTCGAAAATCTTCCCCTCGTTTCTTTAAAGGCATGTTGATGATTTCAAACTTAATTTTACAGACTAGACTAGACCAGCACTACACTTTTCTATACTAACAAGTATATTTCTACGATATTGTTAACGCATTTTAGGTGTAAAGCTAAACTTAGACGCCCCTTGTTGTCTTTCAATTTGTCAGCCTGCGCAACAATATATGATCCGCCCTACCACGAAATAAATTAGAATTACCTAGCCCTATACTGAACTACATTCGGCCCTGTTATTCGTAATCACTAATGGTTACTATGATATCACAGCAGGCATGGTGTACTAAGTGAAACGAAATATATAGGTCCACAAGCTCGCAAAGACATATGTTAGCCTACATTCATATTAACGTTTGGAAATACTTTGAACAGTGCAGCGTTATAAGTATAAAAATTTGAATTACCCCCCAGAAATTGGTAAATTACCCCTTTGGGGGTAATTAACCCCTGGTTAAGAACCACTGTGCCAGGAGGTCAAATATAGCTTATCATTTATTTTTTATTGCCATTTTTCATATCTATTTCTTAACCCCTCTGGCATCACCAAGGACTCTTATATTCACGGCGTAGAATGCTGTATAGTGCATTTATTAGCCTATATCAAACGAAAGTCGCTAAACATGCAGTGTCTGCTTTGTGTATGATACGCTCCCATGTTTAATACGCACCCTTAAAATAGCATGCAAATTTTAGAAAGGCCTGCACCCATGTATATTACTTGTTCTGCGTCTCAATGGGCGAGTAGTTGCGATTTTAGGGTGCGCTATCATTGCGTATTTGCGATGCAGTTATTAAACGATCATTACTCAATCAGTGGAATATTCTTTGAACGATAGCGGATAGCAGCCAAAGCTCGCAAGGCCGGCAGAGCGATAGTTTCGGCTATCGACACTATATCTTGTACACGATGTCCATGACAAGTGTGATAGGTCAGGCCAACGATTATGTCGTGCGTACCAGGCCTGCCGATGATGCGACCGATCGCGAAAGCATTTGTATCCTGCGAACATGGCATACTATATGTGCGATTGGGGGGGCCTGTCGTTGACGTGATGAATTGGCGATTACTGCCGCGTGCGCGCTGCGATCAGTCATAAAGAATCCGATAATTTAACTGCCTCAGTGTTTTGAGTTGGACATCTTCTTAGTATACTTTACATAATAGCATCTTAGCTCATACAACGAAATGGTTTTTAGCTCAGAATTACCCTTTACTGACCGCTATCAATTTTGTTAGCATACTCTCCACGCAAGGTCCGCTGCAACAATTCTATTCGCCTTGGGCACCTCAGAGCAAGATCGGGAAAGATCGGGAGCCACCTCAAGACGTACACCAATCGTCCATTGATCCATACCACAGGTTTGTCTTACACAATTAGTGTTTAGTATTTGATATTTTCCTGGCAATGGCGCACAAAATTAGATTGAAGACATAATATTTCAAAAGACACCCCCCATTAAAAAAACGCTGTTTAAAATACGTTTTGAACAAGGTGTTTCAAAATAACGCCTGATCCAAATGCAATCCCAACGGCAACGCCGATCAGTTACCACGGCAACAGGCGGGATAGCCAGTAGTGTAAAAATTGATCTGGTTTTAATTGGCAATTTGACACTACCCATGACGCGAAAACACGCATATGTGCGTGTTTACGCCCATATTTCCTTGCATTCACCATTCATTGCATTCATCTTCAGGGACCCTCAATGGTGTTCAATTTCTATAAAGTCTTGCGGTTCTATAGCGTTGAAATTCTATAGCTTTACAATTCTCACGGGTCGCTGTTTTTTTTCATTTGTACTATCGTCGTCACGTGTGGCATATGTAACTAATTTCGCCTAGTGCATGGTATTCGTCTAATAGATATCAGGTCCCAAACCCTAAATACAAAATACTTAAAACGCTTGACGCCTGTTAGTTAGCGAGTCCGCAACATCGCGCAAATGCCAACCAACCATCATTCTACCCCCCTCAACTAAACTGCATTGCGCGCATATCCACCAAATATATATATATATATTTTTTTTCTTTTTGGCCCATAATAGTCTCGTAAACTAGGTCGCGAAATAGGTTAGTAGGTTTGTGTATATCCGCGAATTGACGTCATTCCTGCGCAAGGTGCACATCTACCCTGTGCGATCAAGTCATAATTACCAATTATCGGGAAATGGAGCAATACAGCTCCGACGTTGTTATCATAAGCAAACAATTGTCGCGATGTTAGATCCGGAACCTCATTGTGATGTACGCCGGTAGGGGAATTCGATTAGAGATAGAGCTTCGGAGCTGGAGTCAGTTCTTTAGGGGTAGCGACGGCTTCGACGTATTTCATAAGATGCCATTGTATATGTAATGACCATATCTGCTGAGTTAACATAATTCAACAGCAGGCCTTTTCCCCCCTTTGGCGCTATCGTTCCCGACTAACCATGTTCTTGGGGATTCAACAGCAAGGCAGTCGTATGTTCCATATTCAATTTTCATACATTAGTGCTCAACCTCGGTATGCGAATTACGCCTGTGAATATTGTGGATATTCTGCATACCCGCAATTTCATCATCAGCACAACCTTATTGGCCAATTATAACGTTAACGAGTACAGTGCCAGTGTTAAAACGCCGCATCAGAATTTTAATGCTGTATACTGTACAGCATTGGCACGAAGCAAAGTGGGTTCCAGTGCAACTATGACGTTAGCGACAATTGACAAGTATTCATTATATCGCCACAAGCCGGCACAGCGGCACCCATGTACCGTTGCCGCATCCGATTTTACTGACGGCCAACAGACTCCAGATTACTATAGATAACCAACTTACGGGTAAATTAATCAAACTACTCAGAATTGCTTCACATGCCGCATGCGGTCTGCTGGCCTTATGCTCGACATCGCTATCCTAGGCCATCATTGTTCGAGAAATTGACAAGAATAAGAAAAGTCGCGGTATGCCATGCTATAGCGTCTCAAAGTTTCCAAATTGCAACTGTGTTGATGACAGCATAATCTTTGCTCAGATTATAGAAGAACCTACAAAAGAGCATGGCCCAAAGTACAGTCCTTCAACTGCTGCTGAAGTTTTGATGAAGCCCTCTTCATTCAGGCAGTTGCTGACTGATGATATCCACAAGAAAGACTGGATTCCCGTCATTATCCACACTTACTTTTTTTTTTTACGTGTTCCCGCACCAAATAAACCTGATTCAAATTTACTGGTCTCAGGAGCTTAAAACTGCTGCAAGGGACCAGACGAGTATATTGATATTACAGCAGATTTCTGTTGCCTTTAGTTACGGAAATTTTCCGTAAAACTTCCTACGGTCAGCATATGTAAAATCATATTACGGGGAGAGTTATTTCGAATTTACTGGTCTCATCAGCGTAAAACTGCTGCACTGGACCAGACCAGTAACTTGGTATTACAGCCGTTTTTCGTTACATCAGGTAACGGGAATTTTTCCGTAAAAACTTTAACAGTCAATCTTTGTAAAAAAAAATTACGGTCAATAATATTTTACGGGAAAATATTTTTCAAATTCACCGGTCTCAGAGTCGTAAAACTGCTGCCAAGACCAGACCAGTAATTTGGCATAGAATATTCTCAACAGTGTATTTCATCGTTGACGATCTTTCTGTGAGCACAAACGCGAAAATAAACCCTCTCTCGCAATTGCTAATCGGCTAAATCCGGCACTTTTTCATTTTCAGATGGGGCAGTCTCCAGAGAAAAAAATCGTGTGACAATTAAACACGTGAAGCACGAAGAACGATTTCACCACTTTTTTAGTCTATTGCAATGTACGACGATTTACCAAAAATGTGACTGCTAGACCCTCGATCTGCCAATGCGTATGAGTTGACATTTCAGTCATCATCATCCAAGTGTCGCGGCCACGCCGACTATATTTTTGGCTGGCCCTGCGAGCCCACAATCTGAGCCATTCAATTTTGATAATAATATATTGAAAGTTAGCTCACGCGCTACTCAAACCCACTCGCGGGTCACATATGGTGTTTACGTACATTTGTCACTCACACCCATGCTAGTAGGTGTGATCAAATATTGCACCGTTCTTTCATGCAACTATGAAGATTTTCTCCCTTTTAAAAAAATTAGTTTTGTGCTTTGATTTTCCAAAACTTGACCTTTGGAGTGTGGAATCTGTGTCGGTCAGGAACCCGGATAAATGAACAGGGATGCGACAAGTGTGCACTGCTAAATGTATCCTTGTGGAAAATTTAGCCGAATCATAATGCTGCTCACCGTATAAGAAGTGAGCACCCATCTGCTGAAGTAAGCTGTAGGTTGTATAGGGTATTGTCTTTCGAGGGTGAACTATCAATTGGAACGCGTGGTTTTGCCCACTTTATTGTTGTTCGTATCTCTAAATTATACGGTCTGTGCGCCGGCATCAGATATATCATTGACGAGAATATCAAATTCGTTGATTTTTTTGACCACCGCAAGATCCAGATCGGTTGCAACACAGCACCTGGAACGGGTATCGCAAAGCAACTCACGTTAGTGATTTAGTGAGCTAGCCATTGCTCCTCAACCCCCGAATGACGCGCAATGAAATAGGTATGGTCCAAATGAATGGCACTGAATCATCTTCGACGTGACGTCGAATTGGCATTACATTTTATAGTAATGGTTTTTGATGTAATTTTCCCTATTCTCTGATTTAAATTAAAATTAGTGTTATAGCTTCAAGGTTTTCTGTTCCAAGTCAACCTAGAAATTAGGGTTGCAGCTGCAGTTATATATATATATTATTTTTTTTTTAAACTTAGATTGTATTTGTAATAACTATATTTCCAATATTACAACTCCGAAACTTAATCTTGTTCAGTTCATGTCAAATCATGTTCAGTCTACCAGTCAATCAGGTCCATCATTTTATTCCTATAAGCACGAGATTGACGAATGTCTCAACAGTAAGTCTCGCTTGTTTTTCACTACGCAGTGTCCCCGCATTATCTCCAGAAGCGCCGGGAACCAAATCAGAATCAATATCAGGGAACTAAATCAGAATTAATATCAGAGCTTGAATTCATTTCGCAAATTAGATCAGAATTAGATTACCGTATGAGCACCCCGCTCCAATAAGACTAAAATTTACTAGCTATCCAAGTCTACCCAATCAGAATGATGTTACTGTTTTAGTATCGCCGCTGACATCGATCGTACGTAGGCTAAACGTTTTCTTTATTTGTTACCCTAATACGTTTTTAATTATTGCGGTTTGCGTGACCTAATTCCATATGTTGAGAAGTTCTCGTGTCAGAACGAAGCCAGGAATTGTTACGTGTTAGTTGCCTGTGATTCGTAAACTAAAAAATCTTTGCCGCGCGATTATTTGTGACACGAGATCCGATTTCAATCTTTTGCGAATGATATTCAGGACAATCCCGAGGAGAACGAAGTTAAAGAGATTCCCGACAATCCAAAGGACAGGGAAGACAAGCGGGACGAAGCGGCCCATAAGCGAAGATCAAAACTACAGGCCATCCAGGATTTTCTGCATCTCAACTGAGAGGTAACGTGTTATAAATTTTACTATGACTCCCGATCCCTGGCTCAAGGTGCGATTTTCAAAAGATAAGAGGTGTGACCGCAAATTCGAATTCTTCATTATGCAGTACAACATTTCCCGAACCCTTTCGACTTGTAGTTTTTCGTTGACTCCAAAAATCGCCTTCTAAACAGTAGTGGTCAAAATTGACCGAGCGCTTCCCCTTACAGCACCTAAGTAGCTTTATCTACTATTTTCACATACCCGAGTGGTCCCTTTATTTATATTACTTACGCGTAGTAATAATTTTAAAGACTCGAGTCGTGTAACAAAACACAATTTTTTGTGAGTACCGTAAACCGGGGCAACTTTGGACATTAAATAGTAAAAGGTTACGGTAGCTAAATTATAGTTTTACGGCGGAATGTGGCCGTACGACCGCGAGTACCCTTGGCACCCTTGGTCTGACCGAATTCAGGATGAACACTTGAGCAATGCTGCAACGTATTGGGAATGCTAAACACGAATCTGAGCTGTAGCGGTGATTTCCTCAAGAATCATTAGACAGATATCGCAAGCTGAGCACATGCTAGCTCCACCCTGTGTCAAAGAGAACTTCTAAGTCCATGACCATAGGTTAAATGATGAGAAACATTTGCTTACGGCCTCACATTTTAAGATATTACACATCCAGTCAACCTGCCCTGAAGCATAAACCGGCGTATTTATTGTGATAACTATAGTCACCGACTTCTCGGTTCATTTGCGGATCCGGTACATCCCACTACACCCCATTCGAGTGGTACACCCCCTTTTAAATATATTATGGTACACCCTGAGGTGTGCGAAAACCCCGGTTGGAGATCACTGCCTTAGACGATTCGAGGTGCAATGGCACGCTACGCTGCATAGCATAGTGTAATTTTAGATCTAATAAAAAAGGTATCAGAGCATAGCAACAACAACTTACACACTTTACAGCGCGAGGGGATAAACACTTTGATGTATTTTAAGGCAGGTATAGTATGAGGCGATTGCGAAAAACAGTAGCTCCAATCACAGGGTAGGGCGGTACGAAATTTGATTATTTATGTGCTACAAATTAACTCCCGAATTCTTGGTAGGTATCGATAAATTTTGAGGTTTTCTTCGCACCGCTCCCGAGTCAATATGACTTCATTTTCGATTTTAATATAGTTTGGCCCTTAGTGATTATATCCCTACATTACAGATACGGGCAGCAGAGGGAGATGATGCGCGCCATATAGAAACACAAATTGGACTCGTGTACCCCTCACTGCAACTACAATCTTGATAGGAAACTCCAGGTCAGTGCACTTCTGTATCCTGTTTGCCCCCTCAATAAGTTATGTATCAGACAACCAACACTTTAACCACACAAATCTACGTTAACGAGTTATCCGACTCAAACACAACTCCAAAAACGAACATTCAAACAGTACTAAAGACTTGCGCAAACCTTCTCGCCCCCACCTAATACTATTCTTTATCAACAGTTTAGTTTTTCCTGCCACGCGATAGTTGTTATACACGATTTTTGGTTATTTCGTCGAGCAACACCTCTAAAATATTTTTGAGACCCGTTATTGCAGTACTTTCTGTAAATAACATATATTAATAAGAATACGACAGACATGCATACTGCGACAATTATGGAATGAATGTTTCCCGGATTTATCAATCCTCCGCCATTGTATAATTTAGTAAAAATGTTTCTTACCGTGTAAGTCCGTTCAAGTATTTGTAAGTTATACAACTCTTCGTAAAAATCAAAATCACTTTGGATCAAAATCAAAATCACTTTGGATCAGTCAGTCATATGCGGTGTTCTGCGATGTGCTGTGCTCATTGAAGATCGTCCTCTTTAGTACTGTGTTTCCTGATCCGATCGGCAGAGTCTGTCTGTTGGTAGTTGACGACAAGATCGCCGTATCGTCCCTCGGATCAATTGTTGTTGGTCCAGATGTGCCATCTCCTGATGAAATTGAAGTGGTTATTTTGGAACTTACCTTTCGATCATGCTGTTGGAGTTGGTGATCCGGCCCGGTGATGGAGAGGTGCGTATTCGTCACATAGTACGGATCTGTTTCGGTTGTTCTTCCAGCCCGTTTTGTTTCCATCACATCTACGCGGCGTTGCATTGATATTGTGCGTCGATGATTTACGCGCAATGGTTGCGTATAAGGCTTGGTTTTTAGGTTAATTTCGAACGTCTCTAGTAGTCGTTTCTAAGGCATTTTTTACATTTCATTTTTCGCACCAATAGTCCGTGCTCCCTTAGAAACCATACGTAATCACCTACGTTGGGCAACGCTCCCGCTTGAATTGATCGCAATACGTTGTATGTCCTTCCATGAACGCCTACGTAAGCTAAATGGTAGGGCATGTGCAGGTTTTCGCTTTTCGGGTATCTGCTGTTTCTTGTGGGGAAACGCCATTTTTTTTCAACAGCGCGTCGCTAGACGGTTCTCTCCTATCTGTTTCCGTGCTATGGTTAGGCAGGGCGGATAATTTACTTGCTCCATATAAGATCTAGTGAATTTAAAAACCTTCATTTCAATGTTCATGTACAGCACACATCTTATTAAAGTGAAACATTCACACTCCTATCGCACACCCACAATTCAGTGTTCCACACTGGCGCCGTCTCTATTTACGGCGCTTACTACACTTGAACCGAATTTTATGTAGGCCTACCATCAATCACTGTTATTAGTAACGATATTGCCAAAATTTGACATTATTTGCAAATTGCAATTCAGTTGCATAGAGGAAAAAATCACATTATATGCGTCTTTGCGACGCAGTCACAAATTGATGCAAATTTTGGAATTATACCATGATACTGTGACAGAGTAAAATACATCGCCTGGTTTTGTAAAATATCGATGTGAATATATCTAAACGCTGCTAATATTCCTCACTTTTAACAGTTTCCGGTCGCATTTTCAAGTACCAGTACCAATAGACCAAATCCCAATAGGGTGGTTACTTTACTATTCTTCGAAATTACAATGAAACGTCGGCATTGGCCGTGTGAGTCAATACACAGAATGACTCGAGTCGAGTCGAGTCATTTCCGTATTTTGAGAAAACGACTCGAGTCACGTCGAGTCCTCAGAAAATCGTGACTCGAGTCATTGCAACCCTGCATTTAACCGTCACTGTGTCATATAATTTTCGAAGTACATTAGTACTATTGTTAGAGTTCTCTTAAGAAAGTAGCCGGAGTCGGTACGTTTAAGACTCAGTAGTCGGAGTCGTAGTTGGAGTCGACTCCCCACTGCCCTGCCAGTAAGAAATGCGATATTGTAGCTTTGATGAAAACGAGTAGGAATACCAGAAGCCAGAATAAGAACCCGAAGCAGCATGGGGCCTATCAGACGGTAAAACATAACGAATTCCTGTGACTACGGAACTTGTTTCAGAAAAAAAAACCTTTGTAGGATTCCAGTCTGCTAGAGCAAAAAGATTCTGATCATGTAGTTCTCCATCGACAGATTTGGCTCCCTCGGTAATGGATTGCATTATCTTCGCGTTATCGCTGTCCTTGGTGACGGCAGCTCATGGGCAGAGCGAATCCGTCTGTGCTAAGCTACTGGGCTTTTATCAAACAACTTGTTCGCCCGGCGTAGAGGAGAGGCTATCCATTGCTGTACAGGGCCCGCCCGGCAAACGTGGTGCGCACGGTGAAAAAGGAGACCGGGGAAGTCCGGGTAGAACCGGTGTATCCGCCGAGATTGACTACGATCGAGTTGAAAGCATCATATCAGGGATATTTGCGGAAGGTGACTTAGGCTAAATCGTCATAAATCAGTTAACACCGAGCATGGATTTAAAATTATAAACCGACATATTCCGGAGATTAACCGCAGAGATGGTCATCATCGAAGTATTTCCAGGTATTCGGAGTATTCAAGTGGATTTGGTCTACATAGACTATACTTACCCAAATGGTTATGCTTTTCTACTACATTCATTTCGACTTGAATATTTTAGAACAGTGGTTCCCAACCTTTTTGTCTTCATTCCCACTTCCCCGCCAAAAAACGTTGATCTTGGTCCCCCACAGTGTGATAAACCTAACTTCTGGGGGTAAAGCCCCCCAGGACCCCTCGGTAAATATGATCGGGAATTGCATGTACTTTGTTATCAATTTTTTGTTCCCTCTCTGCTCACGAAATAAGATTTACCGGTAGAGCTGAGTGAGGTGTGTTGGAAAAGATAGGACCCCTAAATAAGAATTAAACATTTTGAGGCGGACCCCTTCGTACATTGACTTCATTACATTATGCTATTTCGTGACCTCCTATATCTGCTATGTCAAAAGATAAGGCACACACGATTTCAAATTGGTATTGCTTTACTGGCAAATAATTTTCCCTGCGGGATGGCATTTGCCCTGTGGGGTTCATATCGCCAGGACAGGAACATTCGGCGCAAGCTATTTAGCCGCCTATGGACAATTAAACTTATATGTATATTGTATATATATCGAAGTTTTCGGTCATCAAAAAGCCATTCCATCTCGGCCAAGGTCTTCTCGCTGCTGATCGTTCTGGCACATTTCTCGGAGTTGCATGTTACATGGCCTTGGTGCGTCGTGGCGCAGTAATGGCCGACGCCGAAGTCTCCATTTCTATAAATTCTACGTATTTTCGTTTGGGAAGGATACCGAATAATCAGATATTCGACAATGTTAAACCGCGCACCCAGCGCGAAAATTGTTTGATAAAGTGGCTTAAATTTCTGAAAAAAAAACTTTGATTTATGTTAATTCACGAAATAATTGTGGGCCTCTTCGTGCTCGCCCCCTTCCCAATTGGGGGTTTGGGGTCCGTCAGTTACGGTCCTGCTCCCCACTTCCCAGCACTTTTGTCATCACAGAGCAGCTATCCGCTGGTTTGACTACACAAGACATACAACCACACCAAGTACGCAAGACGATCGCCTTTACCTGCAACATAAAACGTATTGTGAACCGATTCCAGTAACGCTCAAAATGTCGCGAAAGCGTTATTACACGTCAAACTAGTCGTGCTGGATGCGTTTGTGACGCTATGATTGTTGATCTAGAGTTAAAAATGAGGTTTTGTGAGCAACACGCAATATAATTTTCGATACATACATTCCAGAGCAGTTGACTGGTAACGGTAATTGCGCATGTGTCTCCGTGAATATGTATACTGTCCTGTATATAATTTTGAACAAATGCGTCTATTCGCCACCAGAAATCATTGAATTTTCCACCAGTGGGGAATTCCCCACCGTTTGGGAACCACTGTTTTAGAAGGTAAAATCACCTACTTTTCATAATTGTTCATTTGATTGTTGTATTCATAGTGTTTGTCGACTGCTATGCTCTGCTACATCAGGCCAATCTTCTTCATTTATATTCCATAGCTGCCGACTTGTAGCACGGCCCACTTCTAGGCTTGTCATAATTAAGAACTCATAAACGTTGAATGTTGAGTTGACATCCCTTTTGGAGTGACACTGTCAAAAACCGCTCGAAATCGTCCCTTTATAACCGTTAACAGAATATTTTTTCCCAATTTGCGTTCTTTGCGCAGATGCACCAAGTAATTTCAAATGTGAAAATTTCGACAACTGCTGACTGTGTGCGATCTCGCGACCAAATTTACTTTGAGACTATATACTTGCTTGGGCATCTTTCAGTCCTTTCATTGTCTAGCTCAGTGGTTCCAACCTGTGGTACGCGTAGTCTAGTTTTTTGACTAGCGGTGAAAAAACAATTCCATGCATCCCATCAACCGTGGCTGATAATGCCTAATAGTTTAATAGGGTGATTTTTTGACATGTCGAAATATGTCAAAATTTTTGTCCAAATTGAAGCGTTAGGTGAAAAAAAATTGTCAAAATTGTTTAGAAAATCAAATTTTTTCGACCCCTCCATTTCGTTTGTATCGTAGATTTCGCACTGTCGGTGAACTTATCATTTGATATTTCACAGCTTGTAGCCTACAATTTTAACATTATGTGCGAAAACACCTAATTTGCATACGTGAGGGCAAAATTAAGTTATTTTAGGTCAAAATCCTCCGTTTTTTATGTAAAAACATCGCCCTTGTTATTACCCCCCACCTAGGTCAAATACGTGATTATGACGTCACAAACGGTGAAACAATTTTGACCGCCTACGGCGCGCGTAACTTGTGTAGGTGGCAGACATGGGGTGATTACTTCATGAATGTAATCGATTGCGATTACGATTACTTCTGAATCACGCGATTACGATTACGATTACGATTACAGCAAAATCAGGAAGTAGTCGATTACGATTACGATTACACTGGAAAAGTAATCACGATTACTCACGATTACATTTATTTTGCATCGTAGTAGTTATATTGGAAGACAATTATACATGGATTGCGCTGAAAAGGCCTGATGATATAAAAACTGTCTTTACAAAAGATGGGAAATTTCTCTGTTACGTCATAAATCATAATGTACCATTGCCCATTTTATAGAGGACGGTTTATCGCATACAACGTTTTGCATTCTTGCCAGGTCCATAACTGCCGCACCCCAAATTCCCCAATAGGGTGGGGAGCGTGGTTGGAGGGTACTCAAAAAGTATTTCGTAAACCAACATAAATTATAGAGTATTTTCGATAGATGTCATTAACTTGGAAATTATCTTTGAGCTTTGCGATTTAAATGTCTCTAGATAACTTGATTTCGAAATGCATTTCCCCTCAAGAAATAAACATGTATAATTCATAGTAATAGGCATTTAGGTGCCAGTCAATACCGCTCCTCGACACATCAAAAGACATATGCAGTTTCGGCCAACATGAGACTCCACGAAGTGCGCTACTAAAGGAATACATTGGCCGAAACTTATGGTATGTGTCCATTGTCAATAGTCGCGCTGGGTGGGCGTGACTAACAGTCCATTCCTTTCAATCTGAGCCCACGATGCAAATTGCACCCGAGCACCCATAGGGCATTAGACATGACAATTTTTTGTGTGCGTTTCACGCAAGTTTTTCTTTTAGTCTGCTATGTTTGGGCCACTACAATCAATATCTTTTGGTTATATAACAGACCGGAGGTCACGAATTAACAACATACAATAAAGCAACTATTGCAAGATAGACCAGATTCTAGAATTATGAATTACGCGCCCCTGCTCTTCAGGTAAATCTGGCCACTGGAAGCTAAGATAGGATTAAAAACGCAATATAATGCAATTAGCAATATTTTTGATTAAATTAAATCTTCAACTTCAAAATTGACTACTCTATGGGGGCCCAAGACCGATGTTTGGGTGGGGTAAAATTTTGCTGTTTCGAACCTGATTTTTGCTACAAGCCACGCTAACATGCTATATAAGCCGATGGCTATGGCGGCAGGTCCAAATGTTCAGTAAAGAATTGTGAAATAGCGATTGGCGCCCGTTTTGAGTAGAATAATATGAGAATACGACAAAGTGAACATAAAATTCTGCCTTCAACTTAATGCAGATAATGTAATGCAAGCTGCCATTACGAAAACGGCAAAACAACGGCTCAGTTATGATATATATCAGCAGCTGTTGATTTTAATGCTTCGTTATGGAAACCGTAATGTTTTATTTGACGAGTACAAAATTTCAAACCTTTGTCTGGTGTACGTTCGTACCATATAGGCCTACTGCTCGCCAACCAGCAACGGTGAAACTGCATTTACCTATAGAATTAGAAGTATTAGATTCTATACTTTAACTAAGCAGAACCAAACATCAATACAAAAGTTGCCATTTTAACTTAGGTATAAAGGTGATGACTTATCCTGTTGCGAGATAGTGCTGTCTGAAATGTATTGATAACCCGATATACAGCACGGTGGGTTTTCTTACAATCACATTAATGTACATCGAATATCTATATTTACTATGCGTGGACACTTCTTACGTAAAGACGAGCAAAGCTCATAGACTACATCTGACGTAATTCAGTGTTGGGATCAAGTCACTACCTTCGAGTCACGAGTCATTTCGAGTCATTGCCCATTTTGACTCGAGTCAAGTCAAGTCAATCGATTTTCAAAGGTGACTTGAGTCAAGTCAAGTCACTCGATTTTCGGAGGTGACTCGAGTCAAGTCGAGTCAAGTCAAGTCAAGTCACGAGTCAAGTCACAATTCATGTCAAGTTGCCTTTTCGAAGCCCGAGGCATGATAACGTCATTGCATTTTGAAAGCTGTCTGAAAAACAGATTGAGTGGTCATTGATTTTGAACCGATGAACGAATATAGAGTTTAATATTCACGCAAGAAGCCGCTGTATCGCTCACAGATACGTAGAACTGCTAGACCACAGTTTATAGTTACCAGCCTAAATAGAGGATAGATACGAATTGATAGGATGCAATACATTACCCATTTACAAATCGATATGATACAAATCGAGCCTGTTGAGGAGTTGGTTGAGGTTGAGGAGTATATTATAAACTATATTCGAATTCAATTTCAATAAAACAAGAGGTTTGGTTGAGGTAAAAAACAGAGATTAATTACTTTACTATACTAGTTTACGACAACGTAAGCTGTAAGCTTCGATCACTTCGTTTGCGGTCAATTTATTTGTGATGTAACAATGGAGGCTCAGTAAAACGCACGATCATTAAATGATTGGTCGCGATCACGGTTGCACCAGCGTTTCGCGAACAATCCGAATATATGCAAGATTCAGTGATCTTTATCGACACCGATTATTTGATGACTCGAAATTGACTCGTGAATTCTGCTCCGAGTCACGAGTCAATCCATATTTCTGATACGCCGAGTCAAGTCAAGTCAAGTCATTTTAGCAAAGTGACTCGAGTCAAGTCAAGTCATTCGAAAAAGGTGACTCGAGTCTGACTCGAGTCAAGTCATGACTCGAGTCATCCCAACACTGCGTAATAATGAGCAGTGGCATTTGAAAATCAGACGTTTGCGCTTTCAATAACTAGTATAATATCTCTTCCCTTTTCACGAGTGTTCAGTTCATGTCAAAGTCCTTGCACAAATATAAAGTAATCGTTCTTTCACAAATAAATCGATTAAATATGGGAAGTAGTCGATTACGATTACGATTACTTCGGGATTTTTTCAAATGTAATCGATTGCGATTACGATTACTTGAAAATGCTGTAATCGTCGTAATCGATTACGATTACTAATCGCGATTACCCCATGTCTGGTAGGTGGTACGCGAAAACTGCATAAAACCTCGATGTGGTACGTGGATGGAAAAAGGTTGGGAACCACTGGTCTAGCTTCTACGTGAAGTAATTTTGACATGAAAATCCCTACTTTCTACTTGTATTTAGATTTAAATTTACTGTATGGCTCCGACTTCCAATTAACAATCAACACTGACTATTTTGGCTATACCTCTGAATGTAATTTACCGCCGGGCAGGCATCCAGATTTATATTTCATCCGAATTACACACTCTTGGTCCTAATCTGATTGGTATAAACGTAACGTATGCAAGGATATAGAGTTATGCTGACTGTTCGCATGCGACACGGTTCCTGCAAGCCCGGTGTTTTACTGCAATGCGTTACAGTTCAAGTATGATTTATTCTGGAGGTCGATATTCATTTCTCAAGAATTATATATGACATTGGCCTCCAGGGTTCACTCTTGACAAAAACGCACACACTAGCTTTCGGCATTGTATCTGGAATCCAGATATGGAGACAGGAGCCACTACAATAGTGTGTCCATAGTGTCCTATATGGTGTCGACACAGGCAAAACTCACGCCTCAGTGAAATTGTATCACGTCACAATTTCCATTTGGCTACAGGCAATTTGACGGTCATTCTTGACCGGCTTGCCGAGCATTAAATTTGGTAAAACGGGTATCGATCGAAAGCTGACTCTGCACTGATTACGAAAATATAAATTTTATTCCGTTCGTGTCCCTTGAACTCCCACAATCAGCCTCGAATTTTTCATTGTTATGGAGATTGGCATTGGAGATTGGCCAAATTTAATGCTCGGCAAGCCGGTCAAAAATGACTGTCAAATTGCCTGTAGCCAAATGGAAATTGTGACGTGATACAATTTCACTGAGGCGTGAGATTTGCCTGTGTCGACACCATATAGGTGTGTCAGCATCTGGATTAACTGGGTAGCTGTGCTGGTTAGCACATAATTCATTCACACGCATGCAGCCTAATCATAGTAATGCATGATCTCTTAATCCATCGCGATTATAAGTTACTGTGATTTATACAAGCGTATCGCGTCGGAAGTTGAGTGACATGATTTGAAACCTGCGTCTTTCATAGATTACATGACTGTCGGATCAATAGCACAACCGGCCTCCAGTTGTAAAGAGATCAATCGAGTCAGCACAGGGGCGGACAACGGACTCTACTATTTGCGAGATACGGAGGTTGATGATACGTTCTTTTTTTGCTTTTTGTTCTTCCAAAATTTATTTACAGGTAATGATCTAAGTAATAACACTAACGGGCGTATAATATGCAGATAGCGTGTTCCGTCTACAAACATTTAAAGTCCATGTTGTGGCAAATTGATAGAAAGATCGATGGCACCGTTCTCGAAATATCCAATATTCTGGATCATTACTAATGACCCCGTTCGCTAAAATAGAATGAAATGATAGCTGTACAATAGGGCTGTTCAAAAATAACTTTTTTCCGGATTTCAGCCATTCAGGCATTAAATTGTCAGGTTACCATAACAAAGCCTGCATACCAAATTTGGTTCAATTCCAACAAGTTGGGGTTGACAAATTTTTTGTCAACCCCATGAAAAAGTCGAGTTGTCTTTAAAAAGGATGCAAAACAAATTCGGCTCGATTCCAACCCATACAAGCGGAGTTATTTGAGTTTTTCGTTGATAATCCTCGGATTATCGCCGAGGAATTGAGTCAAATTTGTTTTGCATCGTCTCTGAAGACAGCTCAACAATTTCATGGGGCTGACGGAAAAATTTAAATTTTTTTATAAAATTTTCCATTATAAATTAAAAATTTTAATTGGATCTGCGGAGCCTTATACTTGTTACAATTGAACCAAATTTGATGCGCAGCGTTTTTTAGGGTAACCTGACAATTTAATGCCTGAATGGCTGGAATCCAGAAGAAAAAGTAATGTTTGAACAGCCCTACTGTACAACCAGGGGCGAAGTCAACAGGACAATTCCAAGAGGGGAAGCGACTCGTCCTGATGTGACGCAGACATAAAAAGAGACGGAAAAATGTCCAAAACATGATTAAGGTGGCTAGTTAGCGTACTGGTATAATCCACAGCTACAACCTAAAAAACCAACGTGTTGTGGGTCCGACCGAGGTCGACTCCATAATTCCTATACCTAAGTGTTGGCGGTTTATCTATAGGCTCCTCCTCGCCACGTGCTTTTCAGCCGTTCATTCTCTACTTCTAAGTGCAGTAAGTTTTTACATGTCTTGGAAAATGCTATTTCTAATTGTACCATGTACCAGTGTTGTGATGACTCGAGTCAGACTCGAGTCACCTTTTTCGAATGACTTGACTTGACTCGATTCAATTTGCTAAAATGACTTGACTTGACTCGGCGTATCAGAAATGTGGATTGACCCGTGACTCGGAGCAAAATTCACGAGTCAATTTCAAGTCAGCAAGTAATCGGTGTCGATAAAAATCGGTGTCCTGCATATGTTCGGATTGTTCGCGAAACGCTGGTGTAATCCATGATCGTGCGTTTTACTGAGCCTCCATCGTTCGCTCACAAATATATTGACCGCAAACGAAGTGATCGAATCTTACAGCATACGTTGTCGTAAACTAGTATAGTATAGTAATTGAATAGTAAAATGTCTATTTCTGTTCTCACCTTCCCCAAACCTCTTGTTTCATTGAAATTGAAATCGAATATAATTTATACAGTCCTCAACCATTGCCACAGGCTCGAATTGATTCATCTCAATTTCTAAATGATGGGTAATGTATTGCATCTTATCAATTCGTTTTTCTATTATTATTTTATTTTGGCTGGTAACTATAAACTAAGGCTATGCAATTACTTACGTAGTTTAGCAGTTCTGCGTATATATGAGTGATACAGCGCAGCGCCTTCATGCGTGTATATTCAACTCTATATTCGCTCATCGGTTAAGATTCAATGACCTGTATTCCAGACAGCTAGCAAAATGCAATGGCGTAATCATGCTTAATACTTCGAAAAGGCAACTTGACTTGAATGGTGACTTGACTCGTGGATTGACTTGACTCGAGTCACCTTCGAAAATCGATTGACTTGACTTGACTCGAGTCAAAATGTTCAATGATTCGAAATGACTCGAAGGTAGTGACTTGATCCCAACACTGCCATGTACTGTACAGTGTACATAAGTGTGAATTCACAGCACTGCTACTTCCGTGGCCCATCGGCCATCACCCATTTCGAGTTAATGACACATATTCTATGTATAGAGAATAGGTGTCATTAACATTCACCAGGAATATTTATCTCTGAAGGGGAATGTATTCCAAACGTACTGCGACTTCAACATCGCAGGCGGCGGCTGGACTCTGGTCGCGTCCGTTCACGAAAATAACATGAAAGGGAGATGCACGGCCGGCGATCGCTGGTCGAGCGAACAAGGAAACGGCGCCAGTCATCCGGACGGAGACGGATTTTGGGAGAACAGAGCCACGCACGGGTCGGCGACTTCTGCGGCGAGCGACGATTACAAGAATTCCGGCTATTTCGCCATGAACGCTACCGACGTCATGATATGGCAAGTGCCCAACGATACTCCTCTCACCGGTTTTGGCTCAAGGTTAGTAATGCGAGATGGCTATGGAGCTCTAGTGTTCAAAATATTTGGAGTAATGGTAATGTGGTCACATATAAAATAATGGATGGCAATACCGCGAGTGTCATAATAGCAGGGCATTCAAATAAGCGTGTAGAAATGTTGAGACAACATCATGGGTTGGCCACTACATAACAGAAAAGCGTTGTACTTAATGTATTTGATGTTGCAAAACGACCATTACCCAATCGACTTTGAAGGCTTTCACGGTGGGAAAACAGCATCGAAATTATATAACAGTCGTTGCTAATATAACTCTTAGTGAAAGGGGCATTTAATTTCAGAGCACGAAAAACCCGTATCTTCCTACCCCGATAATCTACTCATTACAATTAGTAATCGATTCGGATTCGAGCACTCAAATCATTGTGCGTAATCCAGCCCTAATTATATTAATCACAAATAACAATGATATATTATCTTTAAAAGTGAATTTTATTCTGAGTCTTGGATAAAGAATTTGGGGCACAAGATGACAAATTAATCGAAGACCTTACATGTTTTTGTCCTTGGCGTTTCTGCCGCATACAATGGAACCTGAATGTGAGTCGTCTATGATTGTGAGGTAAAATATATAGGTCTACAGGTATCTTAATTACCCTCCGGGGTTCTAGAATCATCTCTTATTACGCCAATTCACTTGAATACCAATCACACCTGCCGAGTGCAGTTCTAATCATTGGTTCCCGTGTCACCTATTGTATTTCCCATCCCTCTTTACACTCTGAACACCGCTTTAGAGCTTTCCTGAAGTATCGCACATCAAATGGCTTCATGACGCGCTTTGGCGGTAATCTCGCGTCGCTGTTCTCGCTTCATTACAATATAAAATCGAAGCAATACCGGACGAATCTGGACAACGGTCCCGCAATTCCTATCACGTGGGAGGTCGGAAGCAATCAGGACTTGATGAACCTGTACGGATCAAGCATCAGAGGCGAAGTAGACGCTGGATATATCCAGGTAATTTCGCATGTCTGCGCTGTGTCAGGTTGTTTTAGTAAACAGTGATATATATAACGCGTATATTATCATCATCAAGTGATGATTGGTAGATATGGCCGAAGTAGTTAGCGGTGACGCCGTACATTCCCATTCAATTACAGGTATGTAGCCATTTCCACGACATGTCTAACTTACTTTAAATGGAAGTAGAAAATGAATGTCTTGAAAGTACTGAAGTAGTTCCAAAAAGTAAATTTATTCCAGGGGTCGCACGTTTTTAACACTTAATCGGGGGTTTAAACTTCGCGAGTTTAAAGCTGGTGATTTATTATTCCCGCCAAATTTGGTTCTGGGAAACACTCAAGCAACATGATACAGGCAAATTCAAGTATTGAGTTCAGCTGACAAAATATCGATTGGTTCCGATGCCGTCGGAGAATAAGACAAAATTTTGCCATAAAAACTAACGCTTTTTGTAACGTAACACTCATACGTCATACACCTATACAATCCCTACAATACGCATATCGCGTACGGTGGCTCAGTTACTTGGGTAGTGAATATAGTTCGTTACGATGCAATCAATGAGTCAACCTAGCTAACACTTGGGATGTAGTAATGGGTAGCGAGGTTCAGTTAGTATATCATTATTTGGTAATGTTTAATCACTTACGTATGCGTTATAGTTCCGGGCGATCAATCACGAGCGAGACGCATTCGCCATTTGCCCAGGCGTGAAGATCAAAACGGGGAAGGGCAATATCGAACACGCGTGTATCGGGAGCACCAGCAATTCCCCAGCTCTAACACACTGCGGCGATTATGCGTGGAGAGATATCGATGATCAGAGATGGATTGCTTACCGGCTGAATCAGAGGATGATTGATTCTGTTGTGATGATATTTTACAGATGATTTCTTAACCCGCCAGATCGCAGAAAAACATTGCATTTCCAAATGAATGTTTTGCATGAATGTTATGTGGAAATAGTACAATCGCTTCACTTGTGTCGAAAGGACGTCATGAAATTAAAGTTCAGTGTCGCGTTGAGCTGCAAATTCCGTTCGATTTTATTTTATTGTCACCTATATATCGTATTCCCTGTGTCGGGACTACGGTATTTACTGGAGTGATTTCTGCCGTTACCGAGCACTGACTAGGCCTATATTTCTGATCAAGTATCATATGATCGAAAAAAGAAAAGATGTGTCATACCTGATAAACTTATGGTAACGGTGATATATATAACGCGTATGATCATCAACACACTTCAAAAATCATTGATTGGTTATCTTGAAACATCATGTATTTGCCAGTTTCGCGCGTTCAATCACGTCAGGAGTTAAGACCAGACCACGGAAAGTCAATATAGACACCCGAGTATCGGGAGCAACATCAATTCCCCCGACTCCAATTCACTGAGGCATGTGATGACATTCTACAGATGATTTCCTAACCTGTCGGATTTCAGTAAAGCACTCACTACTTGTGCGAATGTATGTTTCGCATGGATATTTTGGTGCAGCAATGCAATCATTTCACTTGTGTCGGAATGATGTCTTGTAATTAGAGTTTACGGCGGCGTTGAGCTGCAAATTATGTTCGTTTTAATTACATGCACCCAACCTAACTTATTATATTTGTCAAGGCCACGGTATTTGCAGGGGTGATTACTGTTGCGACCTAGTGCTGACTATAATGATGACAAAATATGATATTGGCAGAAAATAAATCAGGTGTCATATCTCATAAACTTATGTAAATCGATCACGTCGTGTATCAGTTATGAATCTTGGAAATAATAAACTGACACTATCAAAATGAGTAATGACACTACGTGTAGACGCAAATCTCGAAAATATTCAGCTGTCATGATTCAGGTGCCAGATTTTAAGACAGGGGTGGGCAAACTTTTGAGCTCGCGGGTCGCATTCAACATCTGAATCCACACGCGTCAGAAATATAGTGGCGAGATTTAATATAGGCTGGTCGACCTCAATAACCAATTTGTCAAAACTATAGAGATGAAAGTCGGTTGTCCCGATTCTTAGAACAGGATTGAAGTTTAAATCTGTGAGCAGCGATCTGTTCATAGATTTACTATAATTTCACTTTTGGTTCAGTTCCAGGACACACAATGCTCACAGCATCATAACCATGTTAGCTTCAGACACGCTTCTACTATGTGTAGATAAATATAAATGCCCCAATTCTACGCATACAGAGAACGAATCTACCTAAGACACGTGCGAATCGGTTTTTATGAGCACATCACTGAAATAATTAAAATTAAAAATAGTAAATTACATTTTCACGATGTTTGTGGAACGCCTGTCTGCAAGGTCCCGTCAAATAAGGCCTACTTGGAAATTATATTTGAATATCCCTATAATTAATGCTGCGGCCCGCGGGGTCATCAAAACTAGGAAATAGGCCCGCGAGCACATTTGAGTTTGAGACCTCTGAAGTAGAGTATATTACTTATGTAGAGTTGGCAATTGCATTATGACGTCACTAGACGTCGTAGGTTCGTGTTCGCGCGCGTTCGCGTTCATATGAGTCAGAACCTTTTAAGGGTTCGCACCATCCCCAGTGATAATTGTTATATTCATTTAATCCAAGGGCGGGCAACATACGGCCCGCGAATGGATTTTGACCGTCCCGCAGAGAGTTTCTACGTAAAAGTAAAATTCTAATCTGAAAGTACAATTGGATAGTATATTCACATTGAAATGAACCCGAATATTTTCGGATGGCACTAGTCAGGTGTAATCGTCAGCAACCAGTAGAGAATTGGAAACAACATTGTATATCAACAATCGGAAGGGGCCGCTCACACTTTCATATGTGTGCCTTGGAGTGGACCTTTATCAAAATACATCAGTCAAGCTTCCTCTACAGAAGGAGTTCGTGTACAATAAACGCTCTCTTTTGTGAAATTACATTCCAACCTGGTGACGTCATATTTCGTGATACGATTGTTGATATACAATGTTCTTTCCAATTCTCTCGCTGACGATTACCCCAGACGAGTGTCAGCCGAAAATATTTGGGTAGGCTACATTTCCATATGAATATACTATTCAATTGTATATTGAAGTTCTGTACCTCCAAGAAGCTCTTCATTCTGAAAGTATTGACACATTTTATGCGTCACAGAATGAATCCAAGTTTGCCAACCTGGGAAAGATGGACATGAAACTACTTGCTCTATTCGGGTGTATATATATTTATGACCGTTAACATTAACGAGACAAGGCTACGTTCCAATATAACTGATGTTAACGTACAGTCTTTACTAAGGCTTCTACATACAACATGCAGCCAGCGTCCAAAGAACTTGTTGACAACTATCACCGGCCATATATGTCCGACTGACTTTAACGGCTGCTGTTAATAAATTCATTAAATAGGCTACTGTTTTGGTGTCTATGCTTTAAACTTAATGTTCACATTAAATACGATTTATTCCTTATATAGGTGGATAAATTCGCGATTAATGGATATATTCGCCATGTGCCCTCCATGTGCTTCATTTTCCCATATCCGGCCCGCCGACCGTAGAAGTTGCCCGCCCCTGATTTCATCAAAGGTATGTACAATCGGACGGTTGAAGCGCCCTTCTTGCTAATCAGTCGCATTGACGAGATAAATTGATTGCATCACACAAAATTTTTATCTGCAGGAGTCTCGCCCGTGGCGTTCAATGTATGGTTTAGGGATGGTGTGAACCTCTGAAAGGTTCAGGTTCGTGTGAACGCGAACCGTTTTGAAAGGTTCTGTGTGAACGCGACCGTGAACCTCATGACGTCACGTGACGTCATATTGCTAATTCCAACAGTATATATCAGTGAAGTGATAGCCTATATTAATACACGATACCTAGCGACGACTCGGAACACAGTGCTGAAGTATATATTGAAGTTTTAAACGTCGCCAAATGTATCAACTGGGGCAATCAAATGATATAATAATCCCATAAAATAACTATCTTCCGTCGCATTGCCAACAATTGCGACGAGGACTTGCAACGGAATATCAGCTTACGCCTTAACGGTGTAGGCCAGACCGAACAGTGCATTCGGCGGCTGAGTATTGCTACGATGATATTGAGCAGAGTATAAAACGCTGCACCCCAATCGCGCCGATTTGTTTTTAGGATACAATAAACCTATATGAAATCAAGATTGACCTCGTACCTCGTACGATTTTTTACATCATACAACGATATCAATTTCATTGATTGGTTGAATAAGCATCATTCGCTGACTACCTACATGTACTGTATATCGCTCTTGATATTGTGTGAATGCGGGTGATGCTAACAGCAGAGAGTCATTAAATATTCGAGCATATTTTGTAACAAAGCAAGTAAATTTTTTGAGATTGTGAAGGTGCATGCTCGTTTAATGTTGATTTTTTATGCTGCCAGCGCCATGCATATAGTGGCCCGCAATTGAAATACAACACGTTTCAACCAAAGATGTCATAATAAAGTGAAAATTGTAATATGAAAAAGGTTCACAGTGCAGAACCTACAAGGTTCGTTTGTGAACGTGAACCTATAAATTTCTGAGGTTCACACACAGAACGCGAACGTGAACCGTACGTTCACACCATCCTTAACTATATATTTGGATTCGAGGCTTCAACGGTGCTGGTCGTAACGTAAAGGCAGACCGGCGCGCATGAAATGCGCCATCAGACGAAAGTTTCGATATCGCAGAAAGGCAAGTTCTAGCTCCGAAAGAATCTGAATTAATCGCCATGAGTACTGTGGGAAACTTTTGAATTCCGAACCAAGTGTAATCCTAATCAGCGAAGACCCACAATCCCAAGGGCTAATTCGCACCAATACAGAATTTCGGGATTTTTCAAGCTTTTTGAGATAAGTTTCGTCCATCCCAACCTGTATCAAACCAGACGTTACGGGCTAAACGAAACCTGTACGGAAATACGTCTCACAGTGGCAGGATACGCAAACTGTGTGCACACTGCACAGCCTAAATCCGTTGAACATTTTCTGCTAATATACCACAGACTCTCGAAGGTAATATACAATTAAAACTGCTGAAAAAAAAACTGTAGAATACGAGCACAAAAATCCCGCATACCAACCAACCAACCAACCAACTACTTTTCTCAGATTCTAATAATCATCGATCCTTTTCATGTTGTTAATCGCACGCATATCCAGGGCCGTAACCGCACTCTGTCAGATCCCCCCAAAACATTGGTCGTGGGCCCCCCATAGGGTGATAAAACTTACCCACAACACGCTATGCGCTGTTTGCCGATACTTATCATTGTTGTGCGTCCGTTTTGTGAGCCACCTTTTCTCGCGTACACGCGCGAAGCGCAAGTAATTTCTAGACTTCGTGACTGAATCGGTTAATATGATCGTGAATTGCATATATATTGCTATCAATTTTTCTCCTCTCTCTGCTCACGTAATCTGATTTACCGGTAGCGCTGAGTGAGGTGTGTTTGAAAAGGTAGGATCCCTCAATATTAATTAAACATATTCGGGTGAATACCTGTTGGCATGAGCAAACGGCACTTCGTCAGGCCCCCAAATAAAAATATAAAATAAAATAAAACTTGAGTATTGGGCTGGAATTGGGTGTTAAACCGACCCCCAATCACGTTTTTCGCCTTTGCCACGAAATTATAGACGTACAGTTCAGTGAGCTAGCGTGAAGCGCGAAAGTTTTCGATAATTCATGATAAAGTCGTTCAATGTGATCGGCAATTGCATATATATTTCTATCAATTTCTTGTCCTCTCTGCTCACGTAATCAGATTTACCGGTAGAGCTGAGTGAGGTGAGTTTGTAACTGTAGAGCCCGTAAATAATAATTAAACATCTTCGGACGGGCCACCCCGTTATGGTATGACCTCGTTACATGATGTTATTTCGTGACCTCCTATGCTATATCAAAAAATATAGAATCGGTATTTCTTCACCTGCATATAATTTTTCACTGCGGGATGGTATTTGTCTTGTGAGGTTTAGATTGCCAAGACAGGAGCATTGGGCGCCAGTCATTTAGGAGCCTTTGGACAATAAAACCTAGTTGTATTTTATACAGATAACGCAGTTTTCGGTCACCATAAGGCAGTCCTATTCGTCCAAGGTTTTCTCGCTGCCGATGGAGTAGTTTTGTATTGAGTTTGCCTCACTTTCATGATTTTATGAAAGAGAAGTATAGGCTACATATGCCAATATCCTGTATTTAAATAATAGGACTCGTCAGAAGATATGAACACTTTACTGACGTCACGTTCGGCGGGAAACTATTCCCTAACCCAGTGGTTCTAAACCGGTGTGCCATTTACGTCTCGCTAGTGTGCCGCGAGCGATTTCTTCGGAATTTTGAAATTATGCGCAAAATAATTCTATTTTATAGCAAACGATCAATAATATAAATCGAGATTTATGTGAAGTTTGTATATTTGACAAATCAAAATTTATATTATGCCGGCAATCAATATCCCCGTCGAATTTGCTTTACCGGGCAGATCGCGTGCTGAATTAAGTTTTGAAAAATACGTTGATTGATCGCACACAGAGCAGAGAAGGCATCGCGACGCATGTGTGACAATGCAGTTTTCTAATCCTCACTGTCTCCCCAATCACAAGCGAGAAATGAACTCATTTGGAATGGACGTTCACGTTTACAAATTCGAATTTCAAACATGGCAGTCCACATTGTGATTGTTACGTATCGTGCTGGCACTTGCGTTAAAATGTAGGCTTGTAGGACAATGTTGTGTTACCATAGTGTCCTATATGGTGTCGACACAGGCAAATCTAACGCTTCAGTGAAATTGTATCACGTCACAATTTCCATTTGGCTACAGGCAATTTGACGGTCATTTTTGACCGGTTTGCCGAGCATTAAATTTGGTAAAACGGGTATCAATCGAAAGCTGACTCTGCACTGATAACGAGAATATATATTTTATTCCGTTCGTCGCCCTGGAACTCCCACAATCAGCCTCGAATTTTCCATTGTTATGGATATTGGCATTGGGACGAAACAATTGTGTCTGGCTCTTTTTCTCTTGAGCTACTCTCTCGTTTCGCCAGACAGCATTGTTACGTCCTGAGCTAATCTCTCGTTTCGCCAGACAGCATTGTTGCGTCCCAATGCCACTCTCCATAACAATGAAAAATTCGAGGCTGATTGTGCGAGGTCCAGGGCCACGAGCGGAATAAAATTTATATTTTCGTAATCAGTGCAGAGTCAGCTTTCGATTGATACCCGTTTTACCAAATTTAATGCTCGGCAAGCCGGTCAAAAATGACCGTCAAATTGCCTGTAGCCAAATGGAAATTGTGACGGGATACAATTTCACTGAGGCGTGAGATTTGCCTGTGTCGACACCATATAGGACACTATGGTGTTACTGTCGATGAATATGATAATTGAGAAGTAAGGTTGATCAAATTATATCAGTTAACAAACCTCTTCGCCGCTGACGTTATATTCTGGGCTTGTTTTAAGTATAATTGAACTGTGCGTGGCTGCCGGTAGAACTATTGAGGTATGGCTATCCTCACGCGTGCTACCCGATCTGCGTGAAAATGCATTGTGTAGCCTGGTATATAGCCTACACCTCTAGGCTCTACGCCTCCGCATTTGTTAGCGGCAATCGCGCTTGAATTCTTCGACCCAATGCGACAGTGGGAAGATTTATTGTCAAACAAATCTTATGAAATCGTGTCTAAGGGCAATCCGAAGTTTTTGTGAAGTCGTATATCAAAATCCCCCCATTTACTTCCGTCTGAATACGCCCTGTTTGTTGTAATCACAAAGGAACGATATTCTGCCCTGAGGGACACGACTATCTATCACGGTTTAGTAAGCTATATGTGGGATTCTTTAAGGGCAGAAGTTTTCCTCTAGAATTATAAAAACGGATAAGTTTATTTAAGAAAAGGAAGTAAAGAACATTTTGGTTTGAATGCAGAGGTGGTCACATTAGTCGGCGTTAATACTGGGTGCTAATAAGTATTTTGGTAGTTTGCAGGTGCCGTAAGACAAAAAAAAATCAGAACCATTGCGATGGTGTGCCGCGAACTATTTTTCATTTCCAAAGGGTGCCGCGAGGTCAAAATGGTTGAGAACCACTGCGGGCCTAACCCAATCGCGTTTGAACGAAATTGAATTAATCATCCTACAATGGGACCACAAGTAGGCCTACATACGGGCGAACTGTCAAGAATGAATCGATTGTAGTTCGTGGGAAAATGCAGTAAAATTGCATGGCTCACGTGGATATTCCTAGTTTATTCTTTTTCGCTGTGACCTTCATCAATTATCATTATTTTGATTGCCGCACAGTCAGACGGGGTATTCCCCGAGTATTGCTGCAAGAAATTAGGAATTAGCCATTTCTTTATTTATTCTTTATATTCAGAATCTTGGTTTATTTAAGTAAAGTTTTTACACGAGCATGAAATGACCATTACTATAACTACTTATGTTCATTATGAAGCCATGCGTCGCATATTGGCTACAGTTACTGTGGATACGCACAAACGATCCACATAAAATCGCTCGAATTACGAATAATTTTTTTCGTAGCAAGTAATTTAGCAAATATTAAATTGACATCAAAAAATTGCCCGGCTGCAAATTTATACCTTCTGCGACCCATACTTCAGGAGCCCTGCACTATGATAAGACAATGAGGAGAAATTTCGGATCTTGTTTCAGCTCTGCAAAATACATGCGAAAATATAATCGGTATTATCCAGTATGATGTGTTAGTCGCGGTATGTTTAGGGAGGGCAGTATTCGCACACGTAGGTGTTTGATACTGTGCCGTCAGCAGTAGGCCTGATAAGTTGATAGTCGGCACCAGTCACGTCCGCAAAATTACTATTATCTCCGTCGTTATCGAAGTTCGTATCGCTGTCATCGACATAGAGTGACAACACAACGTCACCGGCGGCGGTACGTCCTTCGAACCATTCCAAAGTTATTTCGCTCGCCTCGCGGTTCGAATCGAACAGAGTCAGCCAAACAGGGTCCGACAATGAGAGACGGTCTTCGAAAATAGCTCTGGAATTGGCGCGGACTTCAAACGTCTGTGACGTGATGGTAAACAAACTGCGGTACTCACTTGCGATCAATCGCAGTTCTGACATTCCTATGAGCGAGGTTTACCCCTTGTGCGAGACAATCAGCGGTCGCTATTGCGTACGTTACTGGGGACTCCCCGGCCGCATAGCGACATCCTTTGTATTCAACCCAAGTTTTAAACTCGTCCTGAAATATCGCAACGTGTTTTTTGCATTTCAGAAATTATGAAACAAAATCATTTTACCGGAATCTGTGGTTCATCTGGCTCCGACACAATGTTCTTCGTTGTTGATGTCGTCATGGCCTTTGTCGTCTCTGGAGTCATCGTGTCTTTTGTGGTCGTCGGTGGCGAAAGCAGACCTTTGCGAATATATGACTTGTTGGTAATTGGCATGGACAATTTTCCAAAGTGTCCATTTTATGTGCTTGACTGCTTTCTGGACCATGGAATGATCTCGATCACTGATCCCAACCGCGGCTCTAAGAGCTAGCCTTATTACGGCTCTCGTTAACCACTGAATAGCACACAAAATGTGGTAATTGACAAGTCATGGACAGTGGCTGTTGGCTTATGCGGATACTTTTCGTCAATTTCGGTATTCAATGCTAAAATAACGGATCTAAGGTATGTATCATGGTATTATGAGTCGAGTCCGAGCCCAAGTCATTGTGTTGACTGCTCAGTGCTCAGTTTCCAGTTAAAGCCTTGTTAAAACAACTTTTCACGACTCTGTTTGGTGATATCGAATGGTTCGCATTTATAATATACTAATTTCCCCCACTTTTAACAGTTTCTGGTCGCATTTTCAAGTACCAGTACCAATTGACGAAATCTCAATAGAGTGGTTATACTTTACGGTTCTTCGAAATTACAATGAAATGTCGGTCTTGGCCGTCTGAGTCTCGAGTCATATGACTTGGTTCGAGTCATGCGCAATTCGAGTTAATATACACATTGACTCGAGTCGAGTCGAGTCATTTCCGTATTTTGAGAAAATGACTCGAGTCAAGTCGAGTCATCAGAAAATCGTGACTCGAGTCATTACAACCCTGATAGAATTCTCCAATATGAAAATATGACTTTACACAGAGCAATAACTATGAAATGGAGGTGAATCGCGCCAAGCGAGGAAAAAAATTCAGTTTACCGGAGCTTCGCCCTCCCTTCAGATGCTTTCACGCCGCCCAAGGGGGGCAGGCTCCCCAGTTTGAGAACCACTGATTATGCCTATATTGTAATTCACAAAGTTTTCTGTTGCTACTGAAGTTTGGGAAAGGAAAAGGAAAGGAAAGGACGTAGTTCATTTTTGTCCATGATGTTTTTGCGGCATATACACCGACTCATGATACACATACACACCATCTGCGCATATGCATACCATTAGTGCATGATGTGCATATGCCGCTGGACAAGGAAGTGCAGATATAGCCGTTTTTACGGCTTTGTAAGTCATGCACCACCCCTCCATGCTATCCCAGTAATGCATGAGCGCCAAGCAGGGAAGCCATGGATACCAGTGTTACTAATCATGTCTTTGGTCTGACCCGGCCGGGAATCGAACCCACGACCTATCGATCAAGAAGCCGGACGCTTAACCATTACGCTATCTTGTCGGAAACAGTCTATCATGGCTGAATAATTTAGTTGTAACGCGGCACGCATAGAACACCGATGTATATAAGCTAATTATTACAGGTGTCGACTGTGTACTAAGGCCTTAAGGCCTTGCGGCCCCTCGTCGTCATCCTGGTCCGTACCGTACCGTACCGTACCCTACCGGGTTTTCACTGGTGTGACGAATAAATGATTGATTGATTAAGTGATTATTTTATGTTGTGATTGTCAGGTTTCCATACAATGTAATTAAAATTGTAATTGAGCAAAATTTTTATCAACTTACAATTAAAATTACAAGTACACAAAATAAAAATGCTTCAATTACAATTACAATTACAATTACATGAAAAAATGTAATTATTACATTCAGCTCAATTACAAATTACAATTGATCCAACTCCGTTCCCCACTACCCAAAACTTTTGTCATTGAGGAGCAACTATACGCTTGTTTGAGTACACGCGGAACACAACCACACCAGTACGCATGGCAATCTCCTATAACTTAGGGTTACCATAGGAGGATTTGTCCTCCTTTTTCGGGTTTTTTAAAAATGTCCTCCAAGGACGCCGAAATGTCCTCCTTTTTGAGATTTTGTCCTCTTTTTTAGAATTTTGATTCAAAACAGGGCAGAATTCGACCGATATACCATAAAATAGCACTGAACTAACGCTCAGGCGGGTATGTCGGGAGCTGAGCGAAAGTTGACCTTTTTTTAAAGTCAACCGACTACGAAGTGGAGGAAATTTACCATTTTCAAGATTTTCCACCGGTATTCTAAGTTTGAAAATTTTGAAAAAGTGTCCTCCAGAATATGGTAACCCTACTATAACTGCAACATAAAACGTATTGTGAACCGATACCGGAAACCCTCAAAATTTAGCGTAAGCGTTATTTCATGTCATACCGATCGTTTCGGATGCGTTTCTGACGCCGTGATTGGTTATCTGGAGTTAAAAATGAGTTTTTGTGAACAACACGCAACTTAATTTAAAACCAGCCAAACATTGCTTTGATGATATCGTACGCGCGTCAGAAAGATATAGTGGCGAGATTTCATAAGCTGGCGGACCTCAATAACCAATTTGTCGAAACTATAGAGATGAAAGTCTGTTGCCCCGATTCTTATACCAGGATTGAATTTTAAATCTGTGAGCAGCGATCTGTTCAGAGATTTACTAATTCCACTTTTGGTTCAGTTTCAGGACACACAATGCTGACAGCATCATAACCATGTTAGCTTCAAACATGCTTCTAGTATGTGCAGATAAAATATAAATACCCCAATTCTACGCATACAGACAACGAATCTATCTAAGACACGCCTGAATCGTTTTTTTGTAAGCACATCACTGAAATAATTAGAAATGGAGTGGCCAATCTGAAATCCCACTCGTCATCCAAATTATATCACTCTGGTTGCAGCTATCCATCCCGCTGTGATAGTAAGTATTTACCTTAGATCAGGTGTTCTCAAACTTTTTAAGAAACCCCCCTAACGGGTAGTTTGATGGCATGTTACGACTGTGGTTGAGGGATTTTTAAATATGTAATTAAGACTCAATACAGAGCAATAACTGTTAATGGTATGTAAATCGCGCGAAGCGCGAAAAAAAATTCAGTTGAGCTCAGCTTCGCGCCCCCCTTTAGATGCTTTCACGACCCCAAGGGGGGCACGCCCACCAGTTTGAGAACCACTGTCTTAGAATTATCATGGTGAAATATACAAAATAATTATCATGGTGAAATATACAAAAAAAGAGTTAATCAAGTCCCTGCATTAATTCGATTTTTAGTACGCTTTTCATCAATATTTAAAAAAGTTTCTTTACACTCTCGCGGCCAGCGGGCCGTAGTTTGCCCACCCGTGCGCTAGATAATAATAATACATCTTCGGACGTACCCGTTGGTATAATGACTTTGTTACATGATTCTATTTCGGGACCTCCTATATCTGCTATGTCAAAAGATATTGAAATCGCCAAAACGCCAAAACTAAAAGACGTACACGGTTTCAAATTGGCATTTCTTGACCGGAAAATAATGTTCCCTCGATGTGGCATTTTTCTTGTTGTAGGACTCGGGTCGCCAGGACAGGAACATTAGGCGCCAGCCATTTAGGCGCCTATGGACATGGACAATTAAACATATATGTATTTGTATATATCGGAGTTTTCAGTCAGTACATGGGCGCACTTCTCGCAGTCGCATGTTACATAGCCTATAACTTCATATGTCTTGGCGCGTCATGGTGCGGTAATGGCCGACGCCCAACTGCCCATTTCTATAAATCATGCGTATTTTTTGGTGGGAAATAATCATAATATCAGACAACATTAAATTGCGCTTAGCGCGAAAACATTCCTGAAAAATTGCAAAAAATACACCATGACTTATGTTAATTCACGAAATAATTTTGGGCCCCGTTCGTGCTCGGCCCCTTCAATTGGGGGTTATGGGTGCGGCAGTTACGGTCCTGAGTAAATCTTACGCAATGTTCATGCAACGCGGAGAAGACTATTCGTTAGTTTCTCGCAGATTAACTTCAAGCTAGCCCATTGTTATTTATAACTTTGATAAACCATGTTATTTCGCCATTCCGAGAAAATAATGCGCTATTGAAATGATATCAGTATCGCTCACGCGTACGAGACCACACTAAAAAAAATCTCTTCCGTGAGACGCACGTGATTGTAAATTCTCATTCCGTCACGGAGCGCAATATTTACCTTGGCGGGCCGCACTTGTACCTCGGTTTCAGACTTCAGTGATAACACTATTTGCCCGTGGCAATGTTGCAACTAATTTCTCACGAGTCTGCGCGCCAGCGTGGTCCGTGGAACAAGAGTGCGCATACTGCGCAACGACTAAATAAACATCACTTCGGATTTTTTGTGCGCAGCTTAGATTTTCTGTGCGCAGAGACCGTTTCAGCGCTGCGCATTTGCGCACGTGCGCAGCTTAGAGGGAACATTGCTGACAAGTGCCACGCATAAACGGCCGATTCAGCTCATTCTTAGAGCATTCAAGACTTTAATTATATACCACGACAAACCCTTATAATATCAGACGAAGTCGTGTCATTGTTAAGCTTTATATTTGTATTCAATGATGGTACATCCATTCTGAAACTAGAAACTCATACGTCATTTGCATAAGCGTCATTGCAATATTTCTTCGCGTGTTTCTGTGCTTTCCCTCGTTGAAAACAAGGCTGCCGACTGCAACGGTTACCTTCAGAATATGCTAGTCAAGTATTAAGCGTTTTTTGTATCACATCCGGAATTAATGTTGAATCGTAATCTGCGGACCAACCGACAACGCGCTTACAGATACACCACCGTTAGCAGACTCCTTCAACAGCAGATCAGCAAGACGCCACCGCCGTAATCATTCAAGCATAGCCGATTAGCCAATCAAGCGCCGTGATTTCGCGATTGCTAGTCTTCTCACCGTTCTATGGTCACTGGCCCGCCCCCTATACAGCAGTTGCTTTCAAGCGCATTCAGACAAATCTTGACGAAGCTCTCGTGTGCTTATTGCAGGCTCATTGACGTTTTTTTTTATCAATAATCTATAGAATGAGACATGTATAGTGTATACGCATCATTTCAGAGATTTTCCAAATTATGGACAATCCTAACTTGCATGCTTATGAATCATAGGGATGGTAGTATTCAGACATACAAGATTCAAAATGTTAGAAACCACTGATGGAGATCCAGATCCATCAGCCACGCTCGAAACATGACCGCGTGGACTTCGTAGCCTACTCACCTCTAAACAATTGTGCCGATAGGTACGCTCGTAAGATCTGCCATACGCGGTTTTCTCGTCTACGAACAGGAGCTGCGTAGTAATATCTCGTAGTGTATCTTGGAACCGCTACATACTGTAATAACGACGCGAGAAGTAGTCTCATTAGAAACCAAATTGAAAATTAACTCGGTTCCACACACGCTCAGATACTCACCCCTGCATGTCTAGCTGCCGGCCTATTCGAGGTCACTGCAATGGAAGAAGCCTTCTGACATATGACGCAATCGAGATCGCTATAATACCTCCCACTCACCTGCTACAAAGGTCGCCGCCAAAAGTAAGATAAAACTGGCAAAGAATCGCATATCGGTAGCAGATCAGAAGATATAATTCAATCTGTAGGGATGGAATTGGAGACTGACACGTGCATTGAAGTAGACTGACACTCCCGGGGAAGATCTCTGGTTCGGTTGTTCCATGGACATGAGCATGCGACATTACAACATGCGAGACTTCGGCATGCGACAATTTGGCATGCGACACATGAGCATGTGGGTTAAATTACGGGTTAGGGGTAGGTTAGGGTTGGATTTATGGTTGGGTTAGGGTTAGACTTTAGGTTAGGTTAGGCTAGGTTAGGTTAGGTTAGGCTATGTTTCGGGTTGGGGCAGTGTTGGGATGACTCGAGTCATGACTTGACTCGAGTCAGACTCGAGTCACCTTTTTCGTATGACTTGACTTGACTCGAGTCACTTTGCTAAAATGACTTGACTTGACTTGACTCGGAGTATCAAAAATGGGGATTGACTCGTGACTCGGAGCGAAATTCACGAGTCAATTTCAAGTCATCAAGTAATCGGTGTCGACAAAAATCATTGTGTCTTGCATATGATCGGATTGCTCGCGAAACGCTCGTGTAACCCGTGAGAGCGACTAATTATTCAATGATCGTGCGTTTCACTGTGCCTTCATTGTTTTTTCCGAAATAAATTGACCGCAAACGAAGTGATCGAAGCTTATAGCTTACGATGTCGTAAACTAGTATAGTAAAGTAATTTAATAGTAAAATGTATATTTCTGTTTTCTGTTCTTACCTTAACCAAATCTCTAGGGTTATTGAAATTGAATTCGAATATAGTCTATATAGTCATCAACCATTGGCGCAGGCTCGAATGTATCTTATCGATTCGTTTCTCTATTCTCTATTTTGGCTGGTAACTATAAACTGAGGCTAAGCAATTATTTACGTAGTTTAGCAGTTCTACCGTATATGTGAGCGATATAGCGCCTTCTTGCGTGTATATTTAACTCTATATTCGTTCATTGGTTCAGAATCAATGACCGCTCAATCTGTATTTCAGACAGCCAGCAATATGTGATGTCATAATCATGCCTCACACTTCGAAAAGCCAACTTGACTTGAATTGTGACTTGACTCGTGACTTGACTTGACTTGACACGACTTGACTCGAGTCACCTCTAAAAATCGAGTGACTTGACTTGACTCGAGTCACCTTCAAAAATCGATTGACTTGACTTGACTCGAGTCAAAATGTGCAATGACTCGAAATGACTCGTGACTCGAAGGTAGTGACTTGATCCCAACGCTGGGTTAGGGTAGCTGAAGTGACGCATGCTGATGTGTTCCATGCTGAACTGTCGTTTTCCATTGTTTCGCATGCTCATATGTCGGGCAACCGGTTCGGTTACCAGCCCGGTTGGGAAAAATAGCCCCTCAAAATCCAACTTTTGTATCAAATGTTCGATACGGAACGGAAATAACAAAATTTCAAGATTTCGAACCTGACTCCTTACAAAAACTCTGCTGCTCTGCCAATGAATAGAAAGTTCGAAAGGCGGCCGACTTAACTGTTTATCCAGGTAATTTTATTCATACAGACGCTTTTCTGAACAGGGAAAAAGTCACAGTTCATATATAATAGTGGTTCTCAACCATTATGTCTTCTTGGACTCATGCGTACTACCGAATAAGTTTTAGTTCAAATTTAAAGGTCAATTCTCGTGCAACTGCCATCTATCTTGCGTAAATATAAACAGTGGGATGGTGATAAACGGCAGCAATTTGAATTTTCATGAAAATATTTCGTACCACATGTAGAAATTACGGAAACTTTTTTATTTATCCCTAAGCGAATTCTACAGCTGCGTTCTGGAATCCATTGTCGTGTCTTGGAATTCCGCGTGTTCGATTTGATATGACAGTGAGCTGTAAACCAATCATTTATACGCAGACATAAGTAGCAGCAAATAGAATAATAACATATGTCAGGCTTTCGACAACACCTTTGTGTATAATCGCGACATATTTGGCACCAAGATTGATAACCGGTTATTTAATGAACATATCACGTCCATGCTAATCATTTCTGATCAGCAGGTCATCTTGACGTTCGTCTCGATTAATATACTCCAATGGAGAAAAGGGATTTCGCGGTGTGGTTTTACTCCCTTTCGTACGGATTCGGCAATTTATTTAGGAATTACTATATTTCAAACGACTGTTAACTTATGTGCCGAGATATACAACTTTTAATAGAATTTGTTATGCAAAGATTGCGAAGTTACCTGTGACTAACCTTTCTTTTCTAACTTTGTCATCTTTTCCACAAACCCTAACAACACATCTCGAAACAGCAATATGCGCCTAACAGCAGGCCTGCCCGATGGCAATTAAGATGAACTTGCACAGTACATCATATTTTATCTCAGACGGCCATTCTGTTGATGTGAGTAATAGCCATTATGAAGCGAAACTGATGTATTATGATTTACTAGATTAGAAATATACAAACACATTTTTTTTTTAAATTTAGAGGTTTCGTCGAAACCTGAAAATGATTCGCGGAGCCAGGTTGAGAACCGCTGATTTATATGATTATCACTCTACGGGTGAACTCGCGCACAACCCCAAAATATTCAACATGCACTATAACGAGAGTTACTGTCGGATTACGGATATGTACGAAGGCGACATTTGATTTATTTTCGACAAAATTCTAAAGACATGTTGGCCAACCGCGGGTGGTAATTGTATGGCTTTGAAATCAGGAATGCAATGCTATATAGACTGGTACTCGATGTCTTTTGCGAACTCTGCGTGAACCTAAACTGATTGGAGAGCTTCTCGGGGGTAGAGAATTTCAATATATATTTGAAAAGTATATTTTGGCTTTCATTTAAAACAAACATGATTGAAACAGTGTTTGAATGAATGCGTTTAATTTTTTTAAACAGTACAATTATGGTATAACTGTGTAAATACTTTCCAAAACACATGTTGCATGAGCTTATGGACAATTACCACCCGATATAGCCGACGTATATCGATATGGGATGGTTGAAACCCGGAAAATAGTCGGTTCAACATTAACAGTACAGATATCTCATCAAAGGAGCTATATTTACCCTATATTTTCAATTATCAATGTCAATCCACTATGACGTCACAATTACATATCGGTGACGTCATGGCTTAAAAAAACATGTTTTAAGTAACGGCCTTGTTCTAAACATGTTTGTTTTAAATTGTTTTTTGTTTTAAATGCAACCCAAAGTATATTCGTATTGGAATGAATCCGAATATTTTCGGCTCAAACTCGTCAGAGGTCAGAAACTAGTAGGGATCTGGAAAGAACATTGTATATCAACAATAGTACCACCAAATATAACCGGCATTGGAATTTTCAATCAGGTGATTACTAAACACGATTACCCCATGTCTGGATATAACCATACAGAAATTCAATCCACAATATATAGCCGGGCTACAACGTATGGACAATTCAGAACACCATAGGCTAACGTTAACCGCAGCATTGTCACAAAGTGCAATGAAAAATATATAGTCGAAAATATACCAAATTATCTGTAATGTGATAGAACTGACTTCATGGTCGCATTAAATAGGCATATTTGGGCTTTTCACGTCATTCATTCCGTTATGACGCCATAATTAGTGATACTCGACTCGACTCGAAGCCTAATGCTCGAATCAGAATCGAATCAGTTAGGTAGACGATTTTGTCTATCCCTAGCTGTGACCCGTTTTGACTATATGATTGGGTATCGTGAAAACTATACGAACGACTGACATAGTGTCACGTTAAATAAGGAGCCAGCGTCGAATCTGTGATGACCACATTCGCAACAAGGTCTGCAGTTTTTGCTCTGGTCCTGGCATTACAAAATAAAAACTTCCTGGAGTCACAACTTTTCTCCTCGTCCCTCTAACCCAGTGGTTCCCAAAGTGGGCGCCAGCGCCCCCCTGGGGGCGTTCGCGAGCGTGAAGGGGGCGCTGGCTATGAAATGGGCGATTGGGGGGCGCTGGCTTGAAAATTGGGCGGTAGGGGGGCGCTGAGAGCAAATGCGGGTGGTGTAGGTTTAGAAGTCAACTGCTCCGTATAGTGCTGAAACGATTGATTAATAATGAGGCTAGATTCGCAGTAAATATTCATCAATAAAGAGGCTAGATTGACAGTAAAAATGCATACTAGATTCAGTCAGGGCAATTTAGGGTCGTCCGTCTATTTATTCAGCTGTACCGGAAAAGTCCATTGTTACTTGTCAATGCTATTCCTTCTCGTCAATGGACTCATTTAGCAGTCGGCAGCATCCCCGAAAAGCGTGGTTCATTGTGTGCTGCTGTGAGAACTACGAAGTGTATTTGAGCAGTTATTGCTCACTGCAAGATGTGATGGCTTTTTAAGAGAAACTGTCTTGCATGATTTTAATATCTGTTTCAAACGATCGTGGATTTTCAACAGCGCTGTCACCGCGGCCTTCGACACGGCGTTCTGGTTGCAAGAAACGGCATCACTCCTACTTGAAGGTCGTATGAAACCTTATAAACGTGAACATGGCACTGACCGTATTCGTTGACAAGTCAGTGATAATTCACCGGAATTTTGCGACACGTCCAATTGTAAAGTTTGCTTTGAGCTACCGGTTCAACTCGAATACCTGATTTTGATGGACAAACATGAATCAATCAATCATCTCGTAAAATTACACGAGGATGGGTGATTTGGTTCCAGGATATGTTCCAATTAGAAATTCTTCACCGGATAATCAATCCACTCTGTGAAGTTTCCAGGCATGAAATGTTTGAGCAGCTAAGTACATTGTAGCCAGGGGTACCATACGCCCGTAGTAACGGTTACCATACGTCCTCTTTTTTGAAAGTGTCCTCGGAAGACGCCTAAACGTCCTTTTTCATGATAATTTGTCTATTTTTTTGGAAAATTTTGGTTGAATGTTCGTGGAAATTGGACTGAGATATAGGAATTCAGTGTTCGAGTGACGGTCTGGCGGTTTTTTCGTGACATGAGCCAGAAAAATGACCATTTTTCAGTCAACTAGCCACAAACTGGGGAAAAATTTACCATTTTTTACGGATTTTCCTCCATCATTGTGAGTCTGAAAATTTTGAAAAATCGCCATCATTTCAGATTCCCAAACTATGGTAACCCTAGTTGTAGTGTAAAACAATTTCGAGTTCAACCAAAAGTTCAATTTCTCCAATCAATCGTTCTGGGTACACAATTGAATAAAAATAAACACTCTCACTATGGTCGGGTTGGCTTTTTCGTCGTTACCCTTTCCGCGCATATTTGATAGAACGCTCTCAGCGCCGTGAATATTTTCTGACTCACAGCAGAAACCTACTAGCCAGTAGGCCTACATGAAGTGAACACTGGAGATTTTAGACTGATGTTGTTCTTATCAAAACGTTAACCCAATATGACGAGAATGATGATATTGATACACTAGCTTCATCCGTCTCAATATTAGCTGTATTAAATGCAGAAAAAGTTTCGTTTTATGATTAAACGTGGTGAGGGGGTGTCGGGGGGCGGTGGCACATTATTCGTTGTCCAAGGGGGCGGTAGCTCAAAAAAGTTTGGGAGACACTGCTCTAACCACTCCTCGCTTCTGGTTACGATACCAGCAACCTAAAGTTCGGATTCTGGTTTGCTAAACCTAAAAGACCGTCCAAGTTCAACCATATACAACATTTCTGAAAAATCAAAGTCCAGTCCGATCTGTTCCGTATTTAAGAAAGAGCCTGTATATGACACAAAACATCAGTATTTCTTCCGTAACTCGCGAACACAAGTTGTAGGGGCTTTTAGACTCGCACCGAGTAACAATAAATTGTCTATTTGTTGTCGGATCAGCGCGTGAGATTACTGCACAGATTGAGCGTGATTACAAAGTATTGCCCCTACACAGCCAGCTTCAAATAATAATATATATCCTCACAGCATTACCGTGTATCGTTCATGCCGGGGGGCAGTTCGATCTGTTGTGACATGCAATCCGGAGCAAACAGCGAGTGTTACTGAGAAATTACCAAGATATTTCAATTCTCGAATGCTTTTGTCCAGTATAAACATATGAGATAAAGATGTTGTCTGTTTATATATATTCTAACCAGAACTGCGATAGCATCTGTCCACCGCCACGATTTACATTTTCTATCACGCTATCCACAACATCTCTCATCTCCAACATGTTTTGAGCTATAGTTCTTGCTGTTTAATCCTACATCTTTCTGGCATTTTACTTTCTCTAATTGTAGAGTGCGATCGTAAGGTGCGAATGCATTCGTGCAAATATTCAATTCACGGTGCGTCTCATGATCACGACTGAAATTAATCCGAACGCCGCACTGTAGCAAGACAATGCGTGTTTAAAATACATGTTATATTTTTGCGTGCAGGAAGAAATTTGTCTGGTCTTGAACAATCTTCCAAGGAATAAGGGATGAATTTTGTGCCCTGGTGGTAGCCTACTTCACTAAGCGTGTTTTCTCATACTGCTATTCAATGTTCCCTCTAAGCTGCGCACGTGCGCAAATGCGCAATGCTTTTACGGTCTATGCGCACAGAAAATCCAAGTTGCGCACAGAAAATCCGAAGTGATGACCTTTTTTTTAGTCGTTACGCACTGTTTTCCAAGGGTCTGCGCAGTGAGTTGGTGACTCTGCGCAGAACCGTCAAAAATTAGAGGGAACATTGCTGCTATTCATCTTCATTGAGTTGTGCTTGAGAGAAGAAATTTTGGATTTATTACAGAGTATTTATATAAATCTTTTTTCAAAATTTTCTGTTCACCCCATGAAATTGATAAGTTGTCTACATAAATACAGCTCACCAAATTTTGCTCAATTCCAGCCAACGGAAGTAGAGTTATTGCAGTTTAAAAATTTGAATTTGAATAAAATAGTATTCACGGTGACTAACCTTGTCTTCTATCATTATGGCTACTGGTTGAAATCGAGCCAAATTTGGTGTGCGGAGATTTTTAGCCAACCTAACAATTTTATCAAGCAGTCAGAGAAATTTGAACACGCTTAATAGTCCCTGAGCTGTTTACATGAAGCACGATCGACCTTGCAGTTTTGTGTGACACTGCTTTGTACATCGGATAGCGATGAATAACCTAGGTCCTAGACCATTGCTTTTAAACCTTTTTGAGCTCCATTTGCACTTTTTTTTTGTGAAATAAATTTCGTTCGCACAAACTAACCGAAAATTGTTATACAAAAAAAAAGATGAAGATACTTTACAACATTTTCTTCAGATGTGCAACAAATTGGCTGCTATGTAGCTTAAACTATAAAGTGTCTCATTGAAAAGGCCACTTTTTCGCTCGTTTTAATTTCAACTACTACACTAAAACCCTTCTCGACCAAACAAGTTGTTGGGTTTTTTACAAGAACGTCTGCTAGTGCTTGGATGGCCAGGTCTTAAAATCTGTTCTGCACTCCTATCCAAAATACAACGTATTTGTCGCCAGTGACAAATGCTTGCTGGTAGAAATCGTTTTTGAGAGCTGACACAAAGGTCTCGGAGGCTCCAGTTTGTCGTAAGGGTGAAAACCCCACATGTTTGCGTTGAGGCTTTTGCCTTATGTCTTGCCATATAAAGTCAAACACGATGAAGGAGAGTAGGCACATTAGAACTCGCTACCTTATGATACACGTTGCTCCAACTTGTGTTCTGTTTTTTTCTCGATTTCCCATTTTTTGTGTCGCGAGTATATGAGAAGAGCAAATAAACTCACGGTACTGAGTGTTCGGCTCACCCATGTAAAGGAATTCCTTTTTAAAGTGACAGTAGTATGGTATGATTTTACGGACATGCATGGCACACAGAATGCGCACGCCACAGTTCTACCCAACACAGCTCTCAAAACATGTCACGCGATTTCAAATTAGGGATATTAAATTCCTGTGCGGGTAGAATTTGTACTACTGTCTACTGAGACTGGATTGCAAGAACGGGACTATTCCGTGCCGACTACGGAGCATATCCATATCGAAAGGTTTTGCCATCCAGCATCGGTCATTTTTGGTCAAGGTTTTGTCGCCTCTTATGTTTTGGCACCGCATTTTATCAGCGGTATGATGACACAAACTTTACGTCTTCATGTGCCCGACGCAGAAGGGGTTGGCCTCGAAATGAATGAGTCTCATATGCCTGAACTCGGTCGTTGCACAGCCCTACACTAGTTCATTCCAACGATCTTCATCCATGTTTTTCATCGCCGATCTCACTGCAGTTGCGGTGACTAAAAAAAAGCCCAGATACGACAGTAGGTCGAGCTATAAGTCGACGATAAAGAAAGAACCGATGAAAGCCTTGAAGATACAGAGACTGCTGAAAGAGCGCACGAGCAATTGAACATGATGAAATGCATTGAACTGTGTGATAAAATGTGATGTCGCGGAGCACAAAGCCCTAATCGGCCTATAAGCACCACTATTGTGTGTTGTTATAATAATAATAATCCCACCGGTCTTCATCCATGTTTTTCAGAAAAAAACATTCGGAAAATTTATCATGAATTATAACCAAAGGTCGACAGATTCTCAAGATCAAGTCATATTTCTGTGTGTCTCGCTCATTGGGTAGAGTACCCAACACAGTGGCCTTGGATATGTAAAAACTATTATCGCTGGATATTTTGCAATGAATTAAACAAATATTACAGATACGCAATAACAGATAGCTCTGTCACCGTGTCGACCCAAACTTATACCCTTTGCGGCCCATACTTTAATAGCCCTTGAAGAGGTAAAAATTTGCAAATGCGAGTCTGTAACGATGGTATTTACTACTATCCTCGTGCCTCGCGCTAATCGAACAGTTATTGCGAAATTATGATGATTGTTCAGCGAAAGAAAGCAGAAAGTCAATTTGACGTCATTTTTTTCAGCCTGTCACAGGCTCAGACGGGCTGATATACTGTATGCCTGCCACTACACCAGCTTCCAAACCAGGTTTTTGGTTACGTATTAATTATAGTGCGAAAATATTAAACTACTACGGCTTGTGAGACCTACAGTTAGTGGTGCGTCGTAAATTAAACAAGTCACAATTGAGTCGCAACTACAAACGTTACACTGCCATTGAATTTCCTATTAGGTTTATTTTAAATATTCAACATCATAAAAATTAAAAATTATTCACGATTTTCATTTAAAATCCCTGACCTAGACTAAATAAATCAACCTCCCACGTCTTGGTAAGGGTTCTGTAGTGAACCCCGATAGGACTGAAACCCGATAATGCTAACGTCTTACAAAGAAAACTACTTGCTTTCGTCGCATTGCAAAGGACACCAAAAATCGCGTTGGATGGTGATATATCAGTTTTTCCATAGAACTCATTGCAATTTTAAATAGCTTTAATTGGGCGCGAATTGAAATATTTAAGTATAGTCATACTATCGGGCAGTTTAAGCGCCCAACTCCGGACCCAACTAGGGCTGTATTTAAAACAAACGGCGTTTTATATCACTTTATTTAAATTAAAAGATGTTCTAAACCAGGGGTCACCAACACGCGGCCCGCGAGGTCATATTTTGCGGCCCGCGGCCCGATTTGGAGACATTTTGGAATAACGCTCAGCGAACCATTTCGAAATGCCGAAATTGATTTCAGTGTAAATATATTGTGGTTGTTGTTCAAAGTAGGTCATTCTACTGTGCCCAATATCACTATTGCTTCGATTCGGCAAGGTAATATCATTCTATGCGGGAGGAATAATTTGCCGATATGAATGCGCATATTGCCTTGGCGTGCAACGGCCAACCACTGCCAATACCGGGAGGCTTGATAAACGACTTCGGGCTCTACAAGATACCATGCTTTACGAGTAGATAGTTTTCCAGCAAATAGGCTACCTTGCCTATAACTAACCCCAATATCGATTCTTCAATCCTGGGGCGGCAAATCTGCGGCAGTAGAAGAAAAATTATGCGGGCGTCGACACTCAATTCAATTAGGATGTGTTGGCGGCTGTCAATATTATGCAAATTTAATTTACGAATTGACTCCCTAATTATAATGAGATATTTGAATTATTCCTGAAATTTTCTTCGCGCTGCGCGCGCGTCAATGCGAGTTCATTTTTAATATTAATATAGCAGTGTCCATTGTAATCTGAGCCCCACCGTACAGATGCGAACAGCAGAGAAAAATTTTGCGCCCCATAAAGATATACCAATTTTGATCGTATTCTCCTCATCCCGAATTAATTTTTTTCTGGTAGACCTGCGTTTGGGCGAATCCAATATATTTCCACTATAACGATAATTCTAATGGGAGGTCAAGAAATAACTGAATGCAACATAGGAGACTAATGAGAATTGGCCCACTCAAAGATGCACCACAGCAATAATAACTTCTCCAAGTTTTTGAAGACACCGGCCGCTGCATAAACTCTACCGGTGAATCTGATCACATGCGCCGAGAAAGGATGAATTTTTGATAGTAATATGTGAAACAATACTAATAATACATTGACAAAATCCACTCATGAACATGAAAAAAATTTTCGCGCTTGGCGCGACTACGGTCTACGAATCCCTGTTGCTCATCTTCACAACATGACTATATTCACGATCTCGGTGCCATAGTAAGCCGATATGAGTAAATAGATTTGTCCGGAGTGTACCAGCAATGGACATGGTGAGTTTAACGTAGATATTTGGCCCCAGCTTGTTTATTGGTACCACTATGCACCGGAATGCGGCCGCGGGCTACATGAGTAATCGAAATGCGACCGTGAATAGGAAAAAGGTTGGCCACCCCTCTTTTAGTTGCTACAGAGTGTTGTCTCATGGTATCGTGCGCAGCTCATAGTTCAAAATATAATGAAATTGATGAGCATGATATTTTTTTTTGTATTTGTCTTTGTTCCATAAAATATTATTCATTTTGTGGTGACTATGCCCATCGCCCATGTCAGAGAGCACAGCATTGTACTTACGTAGAGTTATCACACGGGATTGATAAGCTGCGTTGCCTATGTTAATCTCGATATTGAAGTCATGCGGCCCGCGGCCTCTAGGAATTTCGAAAAGTGGCCCGCGACCCATTTTGAGTTGGCGACCCCTGTTCTAAACAGTGTTTTGAAAATGCCATTTTATAAAAATTAAGTTGTTTTCTTTTCATTTCAAAAGATCATTATGCCATAATTGTGCGAATACTTTCGAAAAACATGTAGTGTAAGCATACGGACGAAGTGCTCCCTAGATATAAATCATAGGTACGGAGTGGATGATCTGATGATGATGATGACCGCCGACCGTCAAAATGTTACATAACGATGTAGTATTAGTTAAAGATATTTTTGGTCTGTATATGACGGGAGTCGGAAGCCTTTTTCATATTTTTAATTGTCAATGTCAATCCACTATGACGTCATAATTGAAGATTTGTCTCGTCATGGCTAAAAAACTAAGAAAACAATAAAAACATGTTTTAAAACAAAGCCATGCTTTAAACATGTTGTTTTAAGTAGAACTGACTCTTGCAAAGCGTTCAACACACTTGAACTTCATTTTGATTCCATGATTTAGACGTGTCGGTCGTAACAAAGAAGCAGACCGACCTACAAGATCCACAACATTGGGCGCAATTTTAGATATATCACAATCGCAAACTCTACCTCTCAAAATAGAGATCAATCGTGACCATTTCTGTAGAAAGAGTGGAAGTCAGAACCGCGCGATGTCAGCAGAGACTCACAACACCAAGGCCTCAATAAGAGATAAGATTCGTCCATTTTAACCCGACATAATACCGGATATTGCGGATTAAATCTGCAATGTTGAATCTGTACAAGGTTGGGTGTAATGGCGACGGATTGCTGACATTTCGTTTGACTATGGCGCATTTCCTCCGAGCATACCTGTGATCCCCCATATATAGACTATATGTCATTGAAGCTGCCAGGAATCCTGTTGGTATTATTGCGCTGTCAGGCGTACTAGCCTAACTATCAGTTCACTATAATGCAGGGCTGGCCAACCTTTTCAGCCAAAGGGCCACATTCGATTGACGAACTATTGGGCGGGCCACCAGCCGCGCGAAGCGCGAAATTTTTTTGAGGTTCATCGGTCAATAATATTGTCACTTGACTATATTGCGGGCCTGCTGCAGTTCGCTGGGCTAAATTTGCGAGGACTGGGCTACGCGGCGCCTGGACATATCGATATCGAAAGCTGCGACCAACATACGTCAATTGGTTGGTTGGTTTTGAGGTATTCATGGTGTTTGTCGACTACTATGGTCCTTTACACCAGATCGATATTCTTTATTTATATTCCGTAACTGCCGACTTACAGCACGGCCCACTTCTAGGCTTTTTCTAAGACACCGCTTACGCGGATGAGGTGGCGAGGAGCCTAGAAAAACCTCCAACACGTGGATATAGCAAATGCGTCGATTATTTTATGCCTAGGTTTCATAGTCGACGGTCTTACTGCGAGCGCAAACGCAAGGTCGCATATGTTGAACGACACTTTGTCTCGTAATCGCGAATATAGTTAGACTCAATCTGATACATTAGGCGTTCTTTCATTTTCACAAAGGGGCAACAATATCAAAAACAAGAAATCAAGCGACAACATGTTGCGAGAAGCTTGTCCAAAATTTTTACATTTGATAAACCCATCGTAAATTATTCTGCTTTATTGTAGTGTACGAATATCTACCAATATGTGACTGGCTGATGGATCTGCCAAAGCGCCGGAACTGATATTTTAGTCATCACATTTCAAGTGCCAGATACTAATCGAATTTTTGTTTATCCTTGCAAGTATGCAATCTGTGCAATCCATTTTGGTGATATTAGAAATTTGGGAAATTACTTCGCGGGCCACTCAAAACCTTCTCGCGCGCCACATGTGGCCCGCGGGCCACGGGTTGGCCGGCCCTGCTATAATGTCTGTCGGTGAACTTGCTATTTCGTCAAATACAATAATGCAAGAGGACTTATTACAATCAAACCCTCTAGTGCACAAGATCATAGTAGTCGAGCACCAAAACCGTACATCAATATAGCTGTTCTCAGATTCATACAATGGTCTCTTCGTGCAATGTTTTTATTCGCACAAATTTCTTCATTACATCACCATTTACAAATGGTCATGTATCCGTTATGACGAGCGGAACGATTCGCTCAGCCTTCGGTGAGAATCGGTTTCACCGGGGAAGGAGTCCGTGGGCAAACTAATCCTGGAAATTTGGAAAGCTTGCGAACCAATTCCTGAAAAGTAAATTATGTATTGCATAACTGACTGGGTTCTTCCATAATGGTTGCATAAACCAATGCGTAAGGGATTCATAAGCGGAGGTGTTGGTAGGTACTGGGGTGGAAGTACAAGTTAGACCGCGAATTACTACTCGATTACAGGCAGAAGTAGCAATTTCCAGGTTTTAAAAATAGATTTGGTCGTTGCGTCATAAACTTTTAGCAGTTAATCGGAAGTAGCTACAGTGACTGACACTGACGCACAATGACCAATGACACTACTAACAGGTATACGATTCTTTAAAATATATTCAGCTAGAACAGGGGCGGGCAACTTCTTTAGTCGGCGGGCCGGATATAAGAAAATTAAGTACTTGGCGGGCCTGATTGCTGAATCGATACATTATTCGCCCATTTATCCACATATACAAGGAATACATCGTAATTGATGAATACTGCAGAAAACAATACCTTCATATTGCAAATATATTCCACTCGAAGCTTTTCGACTGGCCCTCTTTAGAGTGACCGCCACCAAATGAGGTTTACCCAGTTTGAAATAAAGAAATTATTTTGTCGTGGTGACGTAATAATGGCAAGTACTCCGAGTCGCGAACGGGAGTAAACAACGCACGGTTACAACGTACACAAAATCAGCTGTAAGACAGCCGAACGACAAAAAAAACACTAACAGAAGATTCCCAGCGTGTAGAGATGTTCCTTCTGGTAACAGAGGATCGGCTTTTGCAGCTTTATGATAGTTTATTCAAGGACCTTTAAATGAAAAAGAGTGCGACCACGAGCAGCTATGGAAAACTGATTGATATTGTAATGTTTTGCACACTGGGTGTGCACTGTGCAGTAGAGGGCCAGTAGAGAAGCTTCGAGTGGAATAAATTTGCATATGAACGCATTGTTTGCTGCAATATTGAAGTGCCGTACTCCGAAAAGCCTATTTAATTAATGTATGTATGTATTTTAACAACAGTAATGTCACTTCAAAGCCATTTCTGGCCGATAGTGACGAAGCCAATGTGGATTTGAGAATAGCATTGTCATACAGGCGCCGCCATGTCTGCTTCTATCTGATCAATCAATCAGATTAATTAATTAGGATTTCAAGGTGTTCGATAAGCCCGGTACTCCAAATTTACCAAGATATCAATTCATTAGAGTTGAGTAGGTGACGAGATAGCGTCGTTGTTCAACTGTGTGGCCAAGTTGATCTAGATATTTGATTCATGCGGCCCGCGTCCTCTACGAAATTTGAAAAGTGGCCTGCGACTCGTTTTGAGTTGGCGAGCTCTGGCATAAGCGGTGTCTTATAAAAGCCTAGAAGTGTGCCGTGCTACAAGTCGGCGGTTACGGAATCAAAAATAAGAATACCAGCCTGGTGTAAATGACCATTGTATTCGACAAACACCATGATTACCACAAACGACATTAGGGTTGAGTACATCGTAAATGCCGAAAACGCAGGTCTTCTCGCTTTGAAGAACTTACGCGTAAGCTCCACTCTCGCACACTGCGCGTACGTACACGTATATAATAATATACAGTCATCAACATTTGATGTAGTAAGCAAGTAGTGGGGGATCTCGGCATACTGGGTCCGCGGGCCACATTATCATGTAAGATGGAAAACTGTCCGCGGGCCGGATCCGGCCCGCGGGCCGTATGTTGCCCACCCCTGAGCTAGAAGGACTATATTCCGCACAGCTGTCATTTAAATTTCAAGCATAACATTGATGAAAGCATCTCCTACAAATACTTTCTGTTGAAAGGGAGTTGTTTTGCCGAAGAAAACTGTAAGTAGAAGTGGAAGTAGGCCTATTCTACACACATTATCACTTGACTTAGTAGTGTTAATGAGCAAAAATATTTTAGGAAGAATGAGTACTTCGATATCATAACTCCATCTGGGTGTATACATAAGTAATACCTTAACCTGGTACTTGATTAAAGCCATGTATAAAAGAGGTGATTCAAGTTGTCACGTGACTACTTAGTGTATTTAGTGCAAATAGATATTATGAAAAGTACTCAAGTATGTTGTTGAAGGAGTAGATTGTGACGAGGGAAGTGAGTAGTGGAAAAAAATGAAACCCACCTGAGTACTTTGAACGTGTAGCAATACTATATTATCGATCACCTCAGGACTGGACAGTGGGCATACGCAATATGCTATATGCATATAGGCTACATCGGGAGAGTATCAAACGGTATATGTTTGTATTTTGCACTATACTGACATGAGTCTAATAGTTTTGACTTACCAATTGCTTCTTTGTCAGGCAGTATCCAGATCTAGTGATGATTGGGCTAATTGGAAGAACTATTTTCGTTGATGGATAAGATGTACTTCCACGGCAGAGAGGACCCACTTGGCAGACCAATCCTTTTCTGCGGTCGCAACGTCCGTATCGGTTGAATAAACCACCACAGCGTTCGTGTTGTTTCTTAGGTCTGACGCACACGTAGCAGCAGCTGAAAGGACAAATATATTGTTGATTCAGAAACCAAGATATCGTTATTTTGTTAGTGACAAGAAGGCAGCAATACGCAGATGTAATCAAAATAATCATTCACGTGCCTATGCACAACACATGCTACATCAGCGTGGGGCAATATAAAGACCCGGTCCGCGACAGAATTTTGATCTGCCTCCTCAGAGAGTTTTACCCTGAAAGTGAATTTCTAATATGAAAGTAATGACAAACTGTATGCGTCACTGAATAAATCCAAGTTTGCCAACCTGAGAAAGATGGTCATGAAACTGCTTGTCCTGTTCGGGTCTACACACATTTGCGGGCAAACATTTTCGACCACGAACATTGACAAAGCAGAGCTGCGATCCAATGTAACTGATGTTCACGTGCAGTCTTTATTTAAGGTTCTATATACGATATTCAGCCGGAGTTCAAAGAGCTCATTGAGAACTATGATCGACCACAGATATCTGATTGACTTCAATAGCTCTTAAAGTAAATTACGGTAAATACTGTTTTGGTCTCTGTGCTTTAAATTTAAAGTTTAACTTTAATACGTTTTATTCCTTGTATAGGTGGATAAAAACTCGATTAATGTATCGATTCCGGGACCCCCCTTCGAGCACCCTACGTCATTTCCCCACATCATTCCCGCCGACCGGAGAAGTTTCCGGCCCTAATGCTACATGCTAACAACACCTACCCGCATCTGTCCTTTTCGGGAATCTTTTCTTGTGGACATTTGGGTCTTGGACAAGGCCTGGTGCATGGCGCGCAACTCAGTGATTTCGTTGGTGATGCTCCATGCACTGCACCGACGCAAAACAAAACGACGAGACACAGAGTATTCATAATGTCAGCTCCCAATATTATATAACTATTCTACAAATTGGCCCTAGGGACTAATAGCGTTAGCTGCATATTCCCAGCAAACACAAAACTTATTAAAGATATTTTTTAAACATCTTCCATGAGTTCAAAAGATGTCCTTCAATGATGTGCAAAATATATACATTTGTCGACAGAAATGGATATATATAAGATGTCCTGTAGGACATCCTCAAAGACATTCTGATGGACATCCTCAAAGATATCCTGATAAACATCCTCAAAGATATCCTGATGGACATCCTCAAAGATATCCTGATAAACAGCCTCAACGATATCCTATAAGATATTTTTTGTACAACTCGACCCTGAATCCTGGTTGGCTAAACCTGCTATATGCTGCACTTCACGTATGAACGAATACGACTCGTCAGTTTTACAAATCATGTATGGCTTTTTGTTCTATATTATACCAGTTCAAGATACAAAAAAATGCACTGGACTAGACCTCGGCGGAAAATTGCAATAAAAATGGATGAAGAATGAAGGTAAAATAACAGTCCGTGACAACACACAGCATAAGTTAACAAAAAGTAGACAGCAAGAGGTAGGGCCTTGTTACAGAATGAAAACTAATCGCCAATTTTTAAAATCCTTTATATGGCTTTCTGTTCTGTATGAAATCGGTACAAAATACACCCCACAAAAAACTTGAATGAAGAAAATACGTTAGCAAGAATTGGGCCTTAATTGATACAGAACTGTGCAATCACTTCAGCAAATATTTCTGCATTAGCATTAGTCCATGTTATCGGTATCGGAATAATCAGCCTCCTCGATAACAGTCTAGCTCCCGTCTTCCCAATTTATCGTCGTCCTACAACATAAATTAATTGATTACTTTGATTGATTATAGCAGTAGAGAAAAAGTAATTACATGTGTTTGGGCTGAGTACCGTGGGACGGTCATGTCAAGTCACATTCATCCAAGGAGTCCGAACCGTCTTTTGTAAATCATGACAACCTTGGTGGTGCGTGACAGCCAAGTCAAACTTTACCATCTACTTCGACTAAATTATTGATAAAACTCTGCGCGTCAAATTTGGCTCAATTCCAACATCTAGAAGCCAAGCCAGGGGTTCTCAGCCATCTTTTGGCCATGGCCCATTGTCGGGTTTGAAAGTGTTAGGAGGCCCGCCTCTTAGCACAGAGTAGAGTCGTAGTCCTTTTCAATGTGTGGTAATCGCCACCGCCGATTTGTATATTTCTCTAACATAGCACTTTTTTTATCTTACTAATCATATTTAAATGTAGACCTACAGCGACAAGAAATCGCGCAAAGCACGACAAAATTTTTCAATTTGATTACATCTACTTCAACAAACGACCAACAAAGTAATTTTGGGTTCAGTCGAGCTCCCCCTAATTGGGTGTTTGGAGTGTGACAGTTACGGCCCTGGAAGATAGTATAACTCATCGGTACTTCCGCTGTTCCACTGGCGTCGCGGAACCCTATGATCCAATCCCCGCATTCGCACTGTGTGATTGGGGTTTTAGTTCCACTATGGTGGAACGATTCTGGGCCAGCTTCAAAAATTTCTTTGGTGAACGGGATAGTATAGCTAGCTGTACAATGTACATATAGTTGGTTGTATACCTATTAACGATGCGATGTCAAAACATTAAAACCACCAATACAATCAATTCATGTTGCTCTTACATTATGTACAATGACTTTAAGGTCGGACATTTTTCGCCAACTCTAAAGATTATTGTACTGCGCTAATCCTAAATCCATTACGATTTGTTGCGCTTCTTCCTGTGGATGCCCCTGTGGATGCCGTGTACTTCCGCAGGAAGTTGATAATTGATAATAAATTGCAATTGTGGCTATTTTTATGTTACAATAATACACCCTGCCAAAGTAACGTAAACCTACATCAAATGCACTTTAGTCCCAGTCTAATGCACACCCTTACAAGGGCATGTGACTTATGTCACTGCCAAAATACTTGGTTACTTCAGCATCAACTTGCAGTTATTAAATAATCGAAATTATTTTCGTTGCTGTTGGCCGTTCGTTGTCATTGCCGGGGAACAAAAGCCACCGTTTCCACTCCCATTTTCGCATTGTACATTGCGACTCCATACGTGCCACTACATATCATCAGAGTCGGATGAAAGCTACCTGTGGCCTACCCCTGAGTTAAGTTATTAGAGTTACAAAATTTTCAATTTATTAAAAAAATTGAATTATTTTTTAAATTTTGCTGTTATCCCTATGAAATTGTCAAGTTGTCGAAAAAAACAATGCATAACAAATTTGGCGCAATTCCAACCAGTAGATGCGAAGTTTCAAATCCCTAATTTGGTATCTCAATAATTTCACTTCTACACGTTGGGATTGAGCCAGATTTGCCATGCCTCTTGTTCGCCACCGAAACACCCGGCCCAGAATAGTCAGGCGCAATGTTCCCTCTGATTTTTGACGAGTCTGCACACACTCACCAACTCACTGCGTGGTCCCTTGGACAGCAGTGCGTAACGACTAAAAACAATGACATCACTTAGGATTTTTTGTGTGCAGCTTGAATTTTCTGTGCGCAGAGACCGTGTCAGCACTGCGCAATTGCGCACGTGTGCACTGTGCAGCTTAGAGGGAACATGGGTCAGGCCATTGCAATTTGAGCCCCCCTCCCATGCAGTAGAAATGCAACCAGTGGAGGATAAACTTCCTTCCCGTGTTGAAATGTGAATTGAAAGGAGTTTGAAATGAGTGATTAATTATTTGCCCAAGTTTTTTGATGACATTGGTTCCACCGCTAAATCTGAGCAAGTGCAACGAGAGGATCAAAAATTTATGCAAGACCGACAATATTGACGAAATTCAATAATTACAATAAATTTTTTAAAAATCACATTATGTCAAAGTTGCATTACGCGATTACAAAATAACAGTTTGGGAACCACTGGTATAGTGTTCTGAAGAAGAATGGTAGCAGCCCTGGAGGTAGAAACGATTCACTTACTGTCAAATAATATGATAAAGAGCACAGCTGTCACACAGACGTCAACTTCATAAACAAAATTACCTTGCAAGCTCCAATAACAGTTGGAAAGCAGCCCATTTTAGCTGTAGTTGTTTGATTCTCGACCGTAGGATGAGCCACTTTACAGGCTCCTCCAAAGAGAATATAAGTAGATCAGGGGCAGCACAAAACAATGCAGCAAATCGGAATCTCCACCAGCGGTAACAATATCTCTTGAATGCGATTACAGCAGTGTCAAAATTGGGATTTCAAAACATTCCAGACGCAACAGAGTTTCGCAATCAACGCACTTGTTTGTGATTTCGCCAGGTTGGATCTCAGTAAAAGAGGACTTGAAACGAGGGTTTAGCCTATAAAGCTGTGTGGTCAATAACAATTTGAAATTTAGCTGCGATGATCTTCCACAAAAAGGGAAATCAAAATACCCTACCTTGGTAAAAATGCTCTCCGTTATTGAGGGTTTTGTAATTGCGATTGTAATATTAGTAACAACTTGTAAAGAGTCAAATTTTGAAAATTTATTTTCTGTTCATTTTTGCTACACAGCTTATTGTCTTGACCGCTGACTTCCGAATAGTTGCTGCTTGGTGAAATGGACATATATATATATATATCGGTTTCGGCCAACATGAGGCGGTACTTTTGGTCAAGGTTTCAGAGATGTGTAGATATCCCTGCAAGGTTTCCTCGCCATCGAGCTTTTTGGCGGCACACTTCACAGAGGCACATGTCAGCCGAAATGTCATTGTCAACTTCTTGGTGTGTCGTGACGCAACACCGAAATGCTGATCTTTGTAAATTAAGCGTTTCTTGGGGGGGGGGAAGGTTACTCATATTAATACCAAGACATCTGGCCACAATAAATCACACGAAGCGCTAAGAAAATTTAAATAAAGTTTCCTTCAGCTTAATTTTCAAAATCACTTTGGGCCAAACTTCCAGCCTTCTCCAATGGGGGGTTTAGGGTGCGGCCCTGTGTTTAGTGTTCCTTACCATCATTGCATTTCAGCTTTCGGCGGTCTTTTTTGACATGCCCGTTTATCGTTCATGGATGATGATGTCTCATAGTAAAAACGAGCACTGATTGACTTGTTTTACGAAATAGGCATTTCGAAACGTACCCTATCACGAAACAATTTGAAGCACAGACCGTGTAATGAGTAATGTGACAATGGCACAAAGAAGGTTTGAACTAAACTATATGGAAAGAGTGACTTATTGTGATTTCAATTGTTATGACATACTTTGCTACATTGGCGTTATGTTGAATATGGATTAAGCAAGCGAGCTTGCGAGGTACATAGGCTGCGTAATATGCGCGGCATATTTCCGTTCCGGCCCAGTTTATAAGCTTATGGTTTAATTTCACGCAGTAATATTCAAAAGTAGGTTTTGTGTTTTGAATTTCAAGAAATGGACACGCGGGCTGCTCAGAATGGCTTCGCGGGCCGCACTTTGCCCAGGGCTTAGTTACATAGTCCGGCAAAGTTTGCTCTAATCAACTAAATCATACCAGTTCAGACTTTTTGCAATCACAGTAAATCAAGTTCTTTTCCAGTTGTTCCAGATGAGATAAGGTTTGACAGGGGTCTTCAATAAGATCTTCCAGCAAAATTGGGGTTGTGGTACTGTGTTTTTTTGAGTCTGCGATGATGTGACCTTTAATGATATCCATCATCTGGTTCATCTCTAACTTCAATTCTTTGATGTCTTTACGCATCAAAGAAACAGAGTGGTCACTGTATGCAGATGTTGGAGTTGATGGTGTGCACGGAGCAGCTAAAAAATTATTTGAATATAAGAAAGCTGGATTAATCATATGTGATAAACTGATAATCTTACCATTACTCTGTGACAGGCCTCGTTGTTGACAGTCAGAATTTTGCAGTTCAACATTGCTTACAAATGAAGGAACGTCTGGAAAACAGAGCGACGCTATAACTCAAATTCAAGAATGAATCAAAGTGTTAGAAGCTCGCTGATTGGGTTAGTTCCCTGCAACTGGCCGCTACATTCAATGTTGGGATCATGCTGTTCTTGAACATTCTCCGAATGATGGCAAACTTGCATTGCAAGCATCATTGAAAACAGCACTCTTGCTTGTCACACTTTCATTGCCAGAATCATAGGAGATGGCCGCAGTATTAGAATTGTTATAGGCATTGCTGCTTTAAAGGAAACACATCATCTACAAAGTATAAAAGTTTTACATAAGAATATTCTGTGTACAACATATTGGGCAGAATAACAGAGTATATTATACCCTGATCATCAGTCGAAATAGAATTATCCAAATTTTTTTTGGGCGGCTGACGTCTTCTTTAGACTGTTGTCGTTGTTCCTCTTCAGACAATGAAGAGGAGGACAGGCTACTCTTGTCCGCAACTTCCTTCATATCAATCTTTATAAGCCTTCTCCCATACATCTAAAACAGATGGATAATATATAGATGGCAAGGTACCAGGCTTGTACAAACTACTGGATTTTTAAAAAGCACAACTAGAATTACTCAAATTTGAAAACTTGCAACTAACGACGGGCACTCTTTAGTTGTTTGGAAACTGCGGTACTGAAAAAACCGTTGGTTAGTTGTTCGTCAACTAACTAAACACGTAGTCAGTACAAGTCTGCAATACTGCAATGATACTTTATACTTGGTAGGCAAACTTTCACAAATTATTGATAAGTTTATACTTACTGGAACTGGATGAGCATTTGATCTGGATTTTCTACAGAGACCTATTGCCCTTGTCATGTTTTCGTGGCTTCTTGTTTTTCCCCTCATCAGTGGCATTCTTTGCTTTCGTATGTGCTTCCACTGTCATATTATTTATCTCTGGGAATTACCACGTCTTGGCTGAGCAGACAAGCGCCACGCTACACTATTATAGACAGAAGTACAAAAACATTCAAACAGAATGCATGATTTGAGCGACCACCATGTCCTGATATTATTGTAACGGGGCGCCATCTATGGCTAGTGACGACGTCATGCATATTGACGAAGCGTGTTGTAATTGATGCGTTCACTCTCTTGGATGGACGCCGTGCGAGGTGCACGTGCTGTGTTTACTGGTCATGTTTCCATGCGCCTGTGCTGCGATCTGATAGCTTGAAGAATAAAGAACTTACAACAACACTGTTACAAATGGCGAGCACTCCAGTCTTCAAGCCTTTCAAGAGTCAGTGAGCAGTAACAAAGTGTCATGGATTTGTTGCGTAAGGATCATGAATATATTCGTACAGAGATCAAGCGGGCTGATCGCCGGATTGACGACATGGTTGAGGCCCAGAAGAGTATTCTCGATCAAGTATTGAGTATTGTGCAAAGTTTCGGAGGTTCGCCTGCGCATCCAGTGCGATTTGTTAAACCCTGTAACGAGGTTGAATCGTCGGGAATTGTTCCGAGAAAGCACGAAAATGTTGGTGCACTCGTTTTGCCTGGTCTGGCTGATCCTGTGTTGTCCGAGGTGTCTGCTAAGTTGGATGGTTCCTTAGCACATCTTGAAGATTGTGGATCTGTGATGGTGTCTGCTAAGTTGGATGATTCCTTAGCGCATCATGATGACTGTAGGCCTGTGATGGAGCCTGATGTGTATGCTAAGAGGGATGATTCCTTAGCACAACTTGAGGATTGTGAGCCTGTGACTGAGGCCGAGGTGGCTGCTAAGAAGTATGATTCCTTCGCGCAACGTGAGAATTGCGGGTCTGTTGTGACATGTCATAACATTGAAGTTGACCCGAGCTTGGACTTGAAAGAGTTGACCGTTTTCGAGAAAATCTGGAATAAGTATAATGCTCCGTTTGTTCTGTTGCCGACGGAAGACAAAACGTACTGCGTCCGTACTGATGTCAGCAAGCTGAATTCCATTACTGTACAAGACGTTATCAAATGGTGCGGTGAAGAAATTGAGGACCTTGCTTCACATAACTGGGTGGATGGATCGACAGACCTGATGATGATCGACAAGATTGTTTGGAATTTCATGTTTTTATTGTTGTGGGCTATTTGTTTGGCCTAGTCTTCATGATGTTGTATGTGTCTTTTTGCCTTTGATTCGGGTTTCCATTTGATGTGTTATCGGTTTTAGTTTAGAGGTAAATGTTCCTCGTGTTACCTCTAAAAAATTGGAGGGGGGTATATGTAACGGGCGCCATCTATGGCTAGTGATGACGTCATGCATATTGACGAAGCGTGTTGTAATTGATGCGTTCACTCTCTTGGATGGACGCCGTGCGAGGTGCACGTGCTGTGTTTACTGGTCATGTTTCCATGCGCCTGTGCTGCGATCTGATAGCTTGAAGAATAAATAACGTACAACAACACTGTTACATTATATAATCCAGCACTGTCACTATAGCTCATGATATTCGCAAAAGTGCAAACCAAACCAAGGTCTATACTTTATGACATTATACCATACACCGAACCTACGTTTAATATTAAGCATATATAAATTACCATGCACCCTATACCCTATATCCTCTTCTCAAACCCAGTACTGTATAATATATCCTGTTCCCAAACCACAATCCTTACCCGTCATCTTACAACAACTAACATATGCTTCGTAATTGACTTATCAGGTAATAAATAAAGTAACTTACATGTTAGCATCGTGAAAGAGATGATTCGCAGACGACCTTGACCAAAGAAAGGAGTTCTCTTTATACTCGCTAACATGTGCCTCAAACTCGAACAACCAAGCGTAACATACTCACCCAATTCAAGATGAGCCATATCTACTAAAAAGTTTTTTAAATATGTATATTGTAAGTTATAAGTTCGTATTTTGTATCTACATTGCGGCGACATTGCGCTTACATTATCGACATTGCGCCGGCATTGTCGACATTGCGCTGGTATTATCGACATTGCGGCAACATCATCGACATTGCTAGCTGTCAAGTATAATATCAGTTATAATTCTTTGAATATAAGTATATTTCACGGTATAAGTTCGTATATTGCACCTACATTGCGCCGACATTGCCGACATTCACAAAGTAGATGGACCCGGCTGAGCCTCACTTTACCATGATTAATTCCTGAACGCGACTAAACCAAACCCACAGCTGCAGCTAAGCCGCCATTATGAGAGTGAGAGCGCTTTGTCTGCCAGTAATATATTTCGCGCCGAGACTTGTATTCGCGTGGGAGAAATGACCTCTCGTTTACACTCCGGATCAGGAACCGGATTCGGCGCAGTATTTCAGCGATACAGTACAGCCGGACTGGATGCGGATTCTGAATTTAATTTCGACTGCGGGATTTTAGCAAGAAGCTTACTTATAATCTTAAATACTATATCATGATTTTGGCAGAAGTTTTTCGAACGCAAAACTGGAAATTTTCCAGCCGGATTTTGCGGACGTTCAAATTGCCACCTAGAGCCGGATGGATTCGGATTCGAAAATTTGGGAATCAGACCATCTCCGGAGGATTTAGAATCCGACTGCGTAATTATAGATAACTAACCTACGGAGGTTAGTTATCTATAGCATAATACACTAATACCCAAGCACCGAAAGCAGCGGATGGGACGGAGCGCGATGATGTGGGCTAATATGATATTGAAGTTAATTGGTTTGATATCATATCGGCCGTCGAACACAAGTATGGAGAACAAATATGATATGGTGCTTGGCTATCGCCGGGGCCTTGGGAAGCAGAAATATATCTAGACACAAACTGTTCGTTTGTATTGTCCTGTAACCAGATGGCCTACGTGACAAAGTGATACGTTTTGGAGTACTCAAGTATGTTTCGTCTTGGTAGGAATCAGCGAAATGGACGGTTTCTGTCTCTGTAGTATGCATGATATTCCGCTCTACTATCGTTGCATGTTGGCATAACCACATGACTTAGATAGAGAGCTAAATATTAAGGTCATAGTTTATTCGATTAGGCCAGGATCAGGCCCTGGCCAGCATTGAACTCGATGTATGCTTCAATCACGAAAGTAGAATTGCCTATGAACCATTGAAAAACCTTCAGATAATATCTGACAACACTGTAACGTGTATGGCAACCAGGGTTCGCTATATATAGACTTTGCCAACGCTTAGACCGCTATAGGCATTGTCAAATGAGATGATGTCCCGGATCTCAAAGGCGAATGTGATCCCTGTCTCATTGCGTGGCGATATTTATGCTCCAGAGTCACGGGACGAAGCAATTAATCCTTGATAGTAACAAAATACCTCACTCGTTTAATGATCGAAAATGCTTGTCTATATTCTCCCTACGGCAAGGTCAAGAGATAATTGTATCGGATTGAAGGAAATCTTTATTTGCATAATCACAGGGCTGAAGCAGTGGTACCCACGGCTCTGGCAAAGTCTGCGTTTCTGCGAAAATGTACTTTATACATTAAGCAGTATCCATTCCCATAAGTGGTAAAAGCAGCGAATATTGATATTCAAATGCAAATAGAAACACCGTTTCAGTGTTCTACTAAATTGTAAGTAAATCTAACTCTTTTGAAGGCATGCTGAATCATAGTTAAGGAAAAGTGTGAATAGGGAGGTCAAGGCCCACAATTGAGTATATTAGTAGTAAGTTCTCAATTGAGTGGTTTGTAAAAAGTAGATATAGGTAAATCCAGATTTTCCTACAATTAGATCATGATTCCTCCCTGGCGTTACTATGTATAGATGTTCACGGTGTTCGTCCACTTGTTGTATATGCAGACTGTTTTAATTGAATTTGATTGTCGGTCTTCATATTCAAATTCTGTAATTGCTCGGGATCTCAACGCATTAATCATTTCCCAGTCGCCAACAATTGAATATCGCGAACAGTACATATTTGAATATTGCGAAGGCGCCTGAGCGATTTAAAACATATTAAATATCTTTTGAGTAACATAGCTTCCAATTAGCTAAGGCCGATATTCATGCGTTGTGACGTGTCATGTAGGGCTACCCTATTTTGGAACCAGGAAAGGAGGACACATTTTTAAAATCTTAAAGTTAATTTACCGAAATTGAAAATAGCTGATTTTGAATTATTCACTGGAAATCTTGCTGTGTTGACTAAAAAATAAAAAAAAGGCCATCACATCAACTCGGCTCCCGAATCCCGCGTTATTTGCGCCACGTTTGTGGTGTTGATTTAAACAAGGGTTATCGTTTTGAGTCGACTCCGGAAAGACGCGTTCGACGCGTCTGCAATACCTATTTCGTGTCCTTTATGCCGATTTCCAGTTGACTCTGTACATTAGCCTCGCTTTTAAAGCTGTAAAGGAGTACGAATTGCTCAAAAGGGGGACGTTTTCAATTTCTTTAAAAAGGAGGACAAATCATCCTAGAGGATGACGCATGGTAACGAAAGTATACCCTCTAAGCTGCACGCGAGCGCGCACTTCTGCCACAGTCTGCGCACACAAAAAATATGTGCCACGCCCACACAAAGTCCACATGTGGTTCGTAAAATTACATTGTCTTACTCAAATGGCATTGATGTGCATCTGAACACACTGACGACCTTTTTAGATGTACAAATGTACATCACTAATTTGTAATCAGTAGATTCGTAATTAGATGAAGCGACGCCATCTCGGTAGAAAGGTGGATTTCAACCCGAGTGCTCGGAGATACAGCATTTCCTCTCTCCATCGGACGAGTAAGTTAATGTTCCTCTTTTTAAAAGTATATTGTATCTGCGCCTATAAGCGTCGCATTGCGTCGCCAGCATTGCCAGGGCTCCTAGGGTCATTTCGATTTTGAAGTGGGCGGACACACTAATGAGGCGATGTGGGCATGCTGGGACACAATGTGGACGCCGCAGAAAAATGACGTAGCAGTAGGGGAGATGTGGTACCAATGGATCACTGGGACCAAAAATACTTTGAAAATTCTCTATGATAATTCCATGATTACACTCCGTGAACTTGTCTACAATTGCTTGCTGGCAAAATCTTTCCTCACATACAAAAAAATTCGACGTGCGCGAGCTATGGGGTCTCTCACAGATGTTTTTTGTTTTTAGGGGTGTAAAGTAAATTTATATCGACATATACATTTTTCTTTGTAACCTTCAACACGAAGAAACCAGCAATCATTTTTATTGTGAAGTGCAGGGCTTGTATCTGGCTATATAATGGCACCTATTATTTTTTTCAGTACTTTCCTTGAGTGGAATTTTTTTCGATTCATATATAAAAGTCGTAGTGTGGGGACCGATGATACAATAGCCAAATCAAGCAAAATAATCAAGCATACTAATCATAAAACAAATGAAACATGCCTACGTACAGAAAATCTTTATGTAATAATTGCATATGATGTTTTATCGCTATAACGAGGTGTTTGGAAGTCACACTGTCGATTTTCGGGCAATATGTACGTACCCTCAAATTTATAAGTCCGAGCCTAAATCGAAACGTGATTTTATGACAACATTTGAGTTAATATTTATTCTATTTCTTGACGGTTGCGATCAAACATTCTTCTTTGGCTTACTGTAGCTTAGATTATAATACTGAGCAAGAAAAGTTGTCACATCTGAGGTATTTAGGGTATATGTGTCATAGGTCCCCGCGGGTCGTGTGCCATTGGACCCACCGGGTGGGGACCGATGACACGTTCGAGCAACAAATTTTGAACGTCCATAGATATTTTTTGAAAAGACGGATATTCATGTATATGTGCGCGATAGGTAGAGCTTGTATGAAAGTGCTGAGCCAGCAAAAGACCTGCTGTTTTCGGCTGAACATTTTGGGGCCAGCGATCATTTTCCAATTTTTTATCCATCGGTACCACATCTCCCCTATATATTTAGTAATAGTTCTCATGTGAATACAAAGTTATATAGTTGGGCTATAGCACTACACTCTAAATTTTTTTCCGTTGGTGACAACATCTAAGAGAACGCGTTGCGTGTAAAAAAAAAGAACATCTGAAAAGGTGTTCGTGTTGTTGCTTGGCGTTGCCAGATACTGTGTTGTCTCATATAACCGTTGTCAAACGCTGTGTTGTCTGATATAGGCGTTCTCCACGATATCGCCCACGTAACGGACACGAAAAACTACTAAATAATCTGGCCGACACGAATGCTATCTCTCTGCAGCTTTTTCTTACTAAATAATCTGGCGTACTCGGCCCACACCCTGTCGCTTGTAACTCCGCATCATTCTAGTTCACAATGACATCATTATATTCAATGTCAATATTTATATTCAATGTCAATATGACATCATAAGTGATAAAACGAAACCATCATTGAAATGTAAAAGCAATGCACTGCACAATGAAGCAAGACTGCTGCTAGTAAAAATAAAGAATCATCGGCACAGTGATAAATTATGTGCTTCAAGAACAATATGAGCATGCGACATACTTAGTTTGAGTAACTTGAGCATATGACTTTATAACGTAAAAACACTTCTGAAATGAACCCGTAAATATAGCCCCGGTGTACTGCAAAATTCAACCCATATACTGAAGTGTCACGCTTCAAAGTCGCATGCTTATGTCCAAGGATCTAATGGAATGGAGTATAATAACAAAATATTGTCAAGGAAAACAAGACAGTCAGTGTGTCAATACTAAGGTAGAGTATGAACAACTGGTACAGTCATATTCAAGTCAAATTAGTGGGCCTATCACGCCTTTACAGTATGTGCTCAAAATTTTTGAAGAAATTTTTCAATTATCCAGTAACACTAAATCCAACCCAAATGCTGAAAGAGTCACACGCTATCCAGCCACATGTTCATGCCCACGGATTCAATGGACTGATAAATATAAATGAAATATTGCAAATAAAAACAAAGATAGTGTCCTAAGATAAAACTAGAGTATGAACTACTGTTCCACAACTTGCACAGCAATAACCAAGTCAAATTACTTAGCCTATTAGGCCCCTCACCTATGTGCTCAAAATTGTTGAAGGCATTATTCAATTTTCCACAGACACTAAATTCAACCAACATGTGTCACGCACTATCAATTCACATGTCTGTCCAGTGTCGACAAAGCTAATGGATTTATGTATACCAACGAAATAGAAGCAAATGATGAACTACTGTTTAACAACTTGCACAAAAGTAACCTTATGTCAAAGAAAGAGGTCTATTATGACCTTACAGCATGTGTTCGAATTTTCTGAAGAAATTATTCAGTTTTTCAGACACATATTGGGTGTTTTTGTCGCCAACAACTACTCTCTGAATAAATGCCAGGAATTGAAATTCCTTTGGGTATGACACATCCTAGGCACAATAACATGCCATCATATCGATTAAAATATCGAACACCGTTGCGCCATCGTTACCACAAGGGACGGATTCCCCAACAGCTAGGATCCAGCCTTGAATGGACCCATCCTGATGTCTTGCGACAACTAGATGTGGAGGATCATGCTTTTGACTCCTGTTCTCTATGTCGTGAGCCTGAAACATGTGCACAGACATATATTCAAGTACTTGCATACAAATTTTTGTTATCGCTTCCAAAAAAATCTGAAGTCATCAGATAAGGACATCCATAATATACATCAGTTAATAGGTTAGCATTTCCTGCCTAAACATATTCCTATCACATATCAATGGAAGTGGCAATTATGTATTATTATGTACCTGTTGGACTAGCAAAGCAGTTAAACCGCTTTTTTGCCGACAATTAATTCTTGCATCGGTAAGCTCCGACTGTAGTTTCAGCAGTTTGGTGAGCTCATCCTTGTCACCTTCAGTGGACTGATGAAATGAAATGGTAAAATAATTATTACTAATTGTGGAGCACACTAAATTTGCAAGCCCAAATTTACCTGAAATATTACATCCAATATATTTATCATATTTTGATAACTGCTTTTCATGTCTTCAATGGTGGTTGGTGCAATTATCTTGAACTCTTCTCTGATCTGAGATGAAAAGCAAATTCATCACAAACACTGATAGAAATGGTTGATAGCATTAGACGAGGAGCGGGCAGCCTTTTTTGCTATTCACGACCGCGTTTCGATTTCCTATGTAGCCCACGGCTGCATTTCAGTGCATAGTTATAATGAACTATATTGACACCAAATGCCCACGTTGAACTTTCCATGGTATATTTACAGTGAGTTATGGACAGACCATGTAGCCATGACGTCTTACTCGACGGATCGAAATCACGAGTAGTCGTGCAGATATGAATAACTATAGTGGGATTGAGGTTGCAGTTTAACATATTACTATCAAATATGTAAGCAGATATGGTAGGCCGTGGCTATGGCTGCCACAATATATTACGCAACAAATGCGTTACGCTCACATCAAAGACTAAAATCAATGAATGAGTTTGCAATCGCAGAGAAAAACAGGCAGACTTTTATTTGTGCATGTCAACATTATCTCTATAGCAGACTTGCGAACTAAACAGTCCTAGTTGTCTGATTTTTCTAATATACATGCAAGAAGGTGTTGTATTGCTCGTACACACGTGCAATTGCCAATAAAATATACGTAACAGTTAATTTGATGACTTGAAATTGACTCGGAAATTTTGCTCAGAATCACGAGTCAATACACATTTATGAAGCGCTTGAGTCAAGTCATTTTGCTCATTGACTCGAGACAAGTCAAGCCACGCCAAAAAGTTGACTCGAGCCAAAGCAACACAGTGGTATAAGAACTATAAAGTGATTATAATATGGTTCCATGATATAATAACCACACTCACCAGTTTGATATCAGTCAAGGAAGGGAACAGATCAAGTATTTCCGACAGGGGAATGTCTTTTTGAATTATCTTGGAACGTCGATGTCCGTAGAGGTAGTTGAAAAGAAAGACAACTTTTTTCCAATCGCGATTGACATTCAAAAATTCACTTCGAAGCTGGAGAGAAGCTTCTTCGGCATTTAGAATGGATCCACCTAAAATCGCACATTTGAAGTATTCACCAAAAACATTGAAAATTGTACTTCTGGCCTATTACTATTCCCATGACTCCGTGTCCACTCGGGTCATTTTCGTGTAACCATTGAGTCAGCCCGAGTTATAGTAATTCTAATAAAGGTCGCGTCAAAGTCTAACTCACAAATTTCAGTCACGCATCGTTTAAGCATAGTGCTGTAAACGACTATCGTCTGAGGGTCAGGGTTTATCATCATGAATTGTAAATGTGGCGAAATAGTGAAACTTCTACTGCATGGACGCGGATAGTGAAGTTTAATGAATAGTTTAAGGCTTTCGGAGCAATAGAGCGAATTTTCACTTTAAAAGATATATGCGCCACTTATATATTGTAAAATTATTTAAAATATAAAATGTCGTCGCGGACCACACAAAATGATCTGGCGGGCCGCATGCTGCCCGCGGGCCGTGTGTTTGAGACCTCTGTTCTAAACCATACCTGAAGTCACAAGCGAAGTATTGCTTTTGCCCTGAGGTGCAGCGAGATTTCTCAGAAGTCTAAGTTGTCTTAGTTTCTGGGACAACTTCTTGTTGAAATTACGCTTGAAAGCAAATGAAAATATGATTGCAAATAAATATAGGAAAAAACAACGGAGATTTGACTTTACCCAAGGTGGATGTTGCAAAGTTGATCCTAGACATGGATACTTTTCTATAAGTGCCTTTCCAAATTTGGAATAGGCCGACTTTCCAGTCATGTCACCACTGCTGAGGATGTGATTGGCACACTCTTCCACAACAAGATGTATGACTTCATATGCAGCTCGTGCCTCGAGAGCCTGTCGCACTTCGTAACTGAATTCGGGTAAAGGTATCCCATGAATTCGTTTGGAGTGATTGCCGCTAGATGACGGCTGCAATATTACTATAAACAGGATTGTGTTAAACTATATTTATTTGGATATATTACCCCTTCGTCTACACTTGTATCAGGCAGGGTATCTGGTACGGACAGATCGGTCATCATTTCTTCCTCGTCTTTGCTGGTTGGTACGGACTTCTGAAGCATACAGTTGGGATGGGTAGTTGCAAAATATTACCAAATAAATCAATACGAGTTTCACAGCTGCGCAAGATGCTACACCGTCAATGAACGGCTCTGCTATGGGCCAAGTGGTATCCGACGCTTCTGCCAGTGATTGTGCATCAACGTCGAACGATTTCTTCGGAGGGATGATGGTATACGGCTCAGATGAAGAGACAGAAGCATCACACGGATTTTATGAAGCCTCGGTCAACATCTTTTTCCATAACTGAAATATCAACATCAACTTGCATACACACATTCAACAGCAAATGAGTTGCTTCTACCTCTTGTAATTTCAGTAGACGGCGTGTAGTACCAATATTGAATAACTGCCATAGATGTTTGTCGACAACTTCGGTGAAAACATCCGAGTCTATATCATTATCTGAAAAATAATTGACGCTAAGTTGCAAACAGAACTCAATATGGCGATAAGACTGAAACCCCATAACTACAAACACCAAACATGCCCAACATTCTTAGTCATCACAAACCGCTGCGTGTTGATATTATGACTGATTTGAGGCCACAGAAAATCACGATCAGAAATACAGCACAATCCGTGACTACTGCCATCTTCAACGGCAAATGAATTCATAGCAGACTCATGTACAACAGTTTATCAATGCATATAAATTCTGGAAAACCATCATCTTGGAAGCTGTCAACTAGGATATCATCTACGACCTACGTTGTATGCGATGTTTTTGTGCAAAACTCGTGTAGCAGTAACAACACACGCGTCTAATTGACAATTCTCAAACTCCATTAGTTCCGGATAATCTGCAACTGGTGCAGTGGTTTTGTCAGCAACAACAGTTTCGTCCTTCAAAAAGTTGATTTTTCTCACACCGTTATTATCAATCATTTTCATACACATCCACTTCTGGTGATGAAAACTAAGACTCAGGGGAAGATTTTTGAAATTAAACCACCTCTTTTGTTTAAAAAATCCATTCTTAGCCTCATATCTCATATACACGAATGAAAACCAAGGGGACCAAACGCCAACAATTGCCATGACATGTGTACAAGAAAATGCATTTTGGGAGTAAATGACAAAGTTGCATACAATCGCTTGAATTCTTCATTGTGGATAGCTATCAAGCAAGTTAGGTCATACGCCACATTGGGTGAACTGACAAAAGAAAATGACACCTGCACAATTTTAAGCAGTCGAACTAAATTCAGATTCCATACTTTGTGATGAAGAATCTAATACAATTACTTCATTGACGAGGTCATTCAAATCAATTTCAACCTGTCCGTTATGATGTGTCCCACAATGATTTTTGAAACGATTATTATTTTCAAATCTTTTCCGACAAACCGTGCAAGTTAAGATCAAACTTGGATGATCCTTGTGGCGCTTCAGCAAGTGTTTTCCAAGATTATCTGGACTTTCAAAAAATGAGCACAGCCACCAGGATTGTACAGACGTGACATTATTTGAGGAACTTAAGATCGGTCGAAGTATTATTTCTGCATTAATAGCATATATCTGTAAAATTTATATAAATGATTACACTTGGTAGTACCATTCAACCCCACCCAAGATGCATAAAAATGAAATGAGTGTAGAGAGGTTTCACACGTCAATCAGGAGAGATATCAAAGCACACGAACAAATCATCACTGCCAACTATACATCATGATGTAGCCTACACAGGTGATGTGAAGAAACAATAATGAGGATCAATCAGTTTATATTTCGCTCACCAACAATTTGCACAAAACATGTTCATAGGGAACACTGATTCTTGCTGATCAAGCAATCATGTATCGATGTTTGCGATGAACCAGACAACGAAATAACAGAGAATTTACAAGTGGAATTAAACTCTTCTATCAAGGATAGTTATCAGAGGATAGGAATAAAATGATCACTGCCGACTTAATTATCACGTAGACTACACAGGCTTGGCAGAGAGATATGTACCTTTTTCTTAGGTCAAGTTGTTTGCCAATCAACACTACGTCCACACGGCATGTTCAGGGGGAACACGAATAGGGTAAGGTCATGCTTAAAACCTCTCGATGTCTGAAAATGACATCAACCACCTAGACCACATCTGTCTAGTCTTCAGTACTTCATAATTAAGCAAGCAAAGGATGCAATACCTGGCAAATGACCAGCATCTTGTAAATTTCCTTAAAACTTCCGAAAGTCATTACATCAGCCTAACTTGGCCCTTATTGCGCTAATGTTAAATCATACCATCAGGTAACATACAAACGAAGGCGACAAATGCTTTAGCTTTTACCTTCCCATTTATCGATATGGTGAGATGCGATACCGTTAATGGCTAAGAAACCTCTCAAATCGGCGCAAGCTCTTCCTGTCATGGTGTCGTATCGCAAAAGAACCACGTGGCGGTGTTCGACGGGAGATGACGTTGTCAGTATTGGGAAAAGGTGAACGCGAAAAAAGGAAAGACATCAAACTTCTCTCGATCGCGGCGTTGTTGACACGATTAGCCGTTGCCACCAACGGAAAATACTGTGCTAGTGTTGTCTCGAATTTAGAGTGTATATATCCTAAAATCTCGTTGGAAAATGCAAATACAAAATTAGTCAAAAACTCCGAATTTTCGTTGCGCATGGCAAAATGCATGCGCAAAATATTCTGATGATGTATCCAATTTCCACAAATGCACTGGTTACTATAATTTATGTAAAATGTAGGTTTTTTGCTTCATGCGCCTACTTTTTAGTGCAGAGCATGGACCGGAGACTTTTCTAGCGTTGACTCTAGTCAAGTCGAGTCCGAGTCAAAGTGTTGTTACTCGAGTCCGAGTCCAAGTCATTGTGTTCACCGTTCAGTTTTGACTTCAATCCGTTTCAACCCACTTTTTTCAACTCTGCTCGAGTGATGTAGAATGGCTCGCCTTCATAATATCGTAATATTCCTCGGTCCTAACAGTTTATGGCCCTGTTTCCCAAGTATCAGGACTGATCGACGAAATACCAACAATGTGGTCACTCTGCTATTCTTCGAAGTTACGATGAGCTGTATGTCTTCACCTTCCCAGTCTCGAGTCGTATGACTTGGTTCCAGTCGTGCACAATGACTGGAGTACAAACCGAGTCGATACACAAATTGACTCGAGTCAAGTCGTTTTACCTATTTGAAAATGCTACTAGTAGATCTAAAGTAGGGCTTGGATCAACGATTTGATTATGGATAGGTGGATAGTAGCAAGGTACTTTCAACTTATGGAGATTCGCAATCATCTTTTCACTACTTTCCTGCTTGGACAAGTGGTATAGAGTAATTCTGTATGACTTGACGAATAGAGTCCCAATCAGTTCCGGAGCAGACACATTTTCAACATAATCAAACCTCTAATTCTGTGGTTTCCAACGTGGGCGAAAATGTTAAAACGTCCTGCGAGATATATCTAATTAACACGGCCAACAAAGTGCTCGTGAAGACAGCCTATTCAGGTCAACTCAACGGACAGTAATCGCGGACACCGGTGTTCCGAGCACTTACTCAAAAAATACCTTTTTTTTCAGTCAAGTCACCATCGATACCGTAGTGGTGACTATAAGCGCCTACTAATCGGGCGGCTCCGATTCGATTCCCGTCGGAGGTTTATCTGGGCTCTTCTTCGCCCGCCGTCACCGTTCTTACGGCGACAAAAAAGACCTGACGAAAGAAAGCACTAATGAGTAATGGAAAGAACTAGAAAGGGCCACGGCTTCAAAAAGATCAACATCGCAAAGAACTGTGACGGTGGGCAGTGGGCACTCCAGGCCGAGGTGGATGTCAGCCTAGAAATACCGCAACTGCGCGTCGTTTGGCATCCTCCTATCCGTTTATTACATCGCATTATTGTGTCTTAATGGCATTGTACATTGTGTGTGTCTTGTTCAGATGAAAATATAACTCAACAATTTATTGATTGATCAGATTTAGGTGGATAAATCTCACTTTTCTATGTCCGCTTTTTCGGATCCGCAAATATACGGGACTACAATTTGTGTCGAGCTTGATCAGTCGAAAATTGGGAACCCCCGCTCTAATTAAACATCTTAGGCCATGAAAAATATTGATACATTTACATCCATGAAATCGACATTTAAAACAATACCTTTACCGCAAGCACAAGTGTAGCTCCGCCAACTCGTCGATCGTTTAGGCTTACCATATTTTGGAAATCTAAAAAGAGGACACTTTTTCATAAATTTAAGACCCGCAAAACCAGAGAAGGATTCTCAAAAATCGGTGAATCCAGTGGTGGCCCTACGAACGGGGGGGCCCTGGGCGAGACTTACCGGGGGGCCCTATAAGCATCTAACCGTAACTTCTGGGGGACTCCGCCCCCAGACCCCCCTTTTCCATCTGTTTTTATTATCTATCTTTCACCACGCCAAGGTTTGGCCAGGTGCTGGATTCGGCCATGTCTATTATTGCATGTGTGCAAGGATTATTGCATGTGTGCAAGTAATTCTACCGCATGCAGAGACGTGATGATTATCGGGATATGGGGCTTTTCTAACTAATGCAGAGATTTGATGATGATTGACACATCATATTCTTGCTTGGTACACGGATTTCCATGTATATTCGTTATTATTCTTGAAAAAAGCGCATAATCCGAATAGGGGGGCCCCTTCGACCAGGGGGGGGGCGGGCTACCGCCCACCTCGCCCACCCCAAAAGCCACCACTGGGTGAATCGTTCCCACTTTGTGATCGGTTGACTAAAAAAAGGTCAACTTCCCGCTCAGAGCTCCAAAAAACATTTTTCTCTCCACATTGCTGCTGTGCTAATTTACGGCATATCACGCGCATTTTGCTCTAAATGTGACCTAAATTTTCAAAAAAGAGGACAAAATCTGAAAAAAGAGGACAAAAAGGCGTTCTCCGAGGACACTTTCAAAAATGTCAAAAAAGAGGAGGAATCCTCTTAAAAGAGGACTATGGTAATCCTACGATCGTTGCTATATAGGGTAACCACTTACCATATGTCCTCTTTCAAGAGGATCGATCAATCAGGTTTAATAATATTTTCCTCGTTTCAAAACATCACAAGATTGCGATACAATGAAATGATCGTAATGTGTCGATTAACTTGGAGAGCCATTATGATCAGACATCCACCTACCACAGGCTTCATTGAGAATTAATATACTGATTATGCTTACATGAATGTCAAACATTATAATTTATATAGGCCTACCATTAATCGGATGGATGGACAATTTGGACATGGAAATAGAAAGATAATTTGATGGTCAGCCGCTTGTATTATGTTGACTCGCGGGTTGGCGCTCCTATTATTTTTTAAAGTGCACGTCGCTACTTATAGTGGCCGGCACACCAGGTGCGAGTCATGTCTTGTTCAAGTACTCCAATCCAGTTAAGGAACGCAAGCACGTTTCCGCAAGTATATCGCATCAATGTATATTATATATCATTGATCGCACCGCGTATTCACAGACGCGTCGAGCAAGGCACTTGTATCTCTAGGACGCTTTTCACATGAAATCCCCCTCAGCGGCAGTAAGTGTCACGCCTATATTGTGAGTACTTGTGACTGCAAACCTGGTCAGTGGTCATTACACGTTCAGTCGTTCACGCAGAGTGATCTGGTTTCTTGAAATGTATGTTGTCCCGATTTGAGATAACCGACATAACTCTTACGTATTTTGAGCTAGAAATATGATAAGTGGCATTTGAAACAGACGATTCAAATATAGCTAACAAGAGTGTATGTAATATATGGATATAGTTTGGTTGAATTGAACAACTTTAGGAATCAGATTTAGCGACCCAGCGATTTTGATTCAACATTTAGCGACATCTAGCGAATGTCGACACCAGATTTAGCGATTTTTGTCTATCCGGAGTTGACTACAATGTTTACATTCCGTAGTTTTTACATTATTTTAGATATAGTTTATTCTGGCTTGAAGTTCCCGGAATTAGTGTTCCAGTATATTTTTGTCGAAGCTCGGCAAATCTAGTGTTTTTTCATGAAAAAGATATTTGTAGTAAATGCGGATGCTATTTTGATGTGCTTCAAATAATTTATACTTGAAGAGACGGCAATTACTATTCGTATTTGGTCATCATTTCGCACCGCACGAGTACCAAGCAAGAACAACCCAATGACAATGCAGTATTGTAACCAAGTCTCGCGGCTCCGAGTCGCAAGTCAGTCTCACTTTCATAGTCTTGAATCCAGTCATTTTCAATTAACTATCGAGTCAAGTCCGAGTCCAAGTCAGCGAGCAGAGGGTCGAGTCTGGGTCATGGTATTATGACTCCAGTCCCCGAGTCAAAGTCATTTTGTTGACGGCTCGGTTTCCAGTTAAATTCTTGTTGAACCCACATTTTATAACTCAATTTGGTGATGTATCGGATGGTTCACATTTATAACAATATTTATAATATAACATTGTGGAACAGCATATCGCCGGCTATCCGACAGTCGTCGAGCATGTCCGCATTCAAGTCGAAATACAAGCAATTTCTTCTAAATCAATACTAGCCAGTCTCCAGGATTACCGGACCACGGCCTAACATCTACCTCGCCCTCCACCACATGCCACCTCATTTTGTCGCTTGCGTCTTATATTCTCTGCATTACTTTTCATTCAGTGTGCATGCCTCTTATTTACTTCGCCTAGGCTAAGGTAGGTGTCTGATCTTAATGGCTACTCCAAGTTGTTTCGTCACCTTCCTATCTTTTCATTGTATCGCAGTCTTTTGATGTTTTGAAACGATGAAAATATTAATAAACCTGATTGATTGATTGATTGAACATTTATATTAATTTATATTATAGGCCTACTTATTTCCATCACTTCTAGCAGTTTGTAGTCGCATTTTCAATTACCAACGTACCAATAGACGAAATACGAATAATGCGGTTACTTTATTATTCTTCGAAATTACAATGAAATGTCTGTCTTGGCCGTCTGAGTCTCGAGTCATATGACTTGGTTCCAGTCATTCGCAATGACTCGAGTTCAAGTCGAGTCAATACACAGATTGACTCGAGTAGAGCCATTTCCATATTTTGAGAAAATGACTCGAGTCATCAGAAAATCGTGACTCGAGTCATTACAACCCTGGGACAATGCCTTGCTTTCTGAACATTCCTATCAGTAGCAGTCTAGCAGACTGTTTAATATCCTGAGATTAAATCCAGGACTTTCACCCCTCTGTAAACCTGATCGTAGTTTACGAGTGAAGTTTATATGACAAAGACTGAAATAGACTGGGACTGGGTCAGCCGTCAAGCTTGTCGTAGTTTTTATCCTAGCGTGAGACGCAGGGTTTCAAGTCCCAGAAGTCAAAACTCTGCTACTCATTCCAAGCGAACAGGATAGGCTACCATGCTCCAATTGACTGGACCCAATATTGAATAGTTGGTGGATGTATAGCCCGGCGATATAGGACTACACCCAGTTATATATATCCTTGGTCGAATGCCTTGCCAGAATGTGAAATTTTAGGGCCAAATTATTTTAAAAAGGAAAAAAATTGTATTTTGTCCTACACTTACTAGGCTACTGCCATTTTAATTCATTACAGTGTTCCTATGTAGATAGATTTCTTCGAGCCTTGGACAGTGGAATACCGTACTCGAGAAATTCGAGTGCACGATGTTACTATGAGTGTCTCAGACCTTTTTACTTTTTAGCTACACAAAGTAAAATTTTGTTATGGGGAAATAAAATACATTGCAATATTGTCAGATGTCGAAAGAATGCAGAAAGCGTGATGATTTTGTCATTTGCTGAGTATTCTCATTATGTTGTTGTTTTGAATCAGTTCATTTTCTTTATCGTTCACGATTTACTAAATAATTTTGGCCTAAATTTCAAAACTATAGTGTATTTTTTGTCAATCTAGTGTTATTTAGTTGCCAAATCTAGTGTTTTTTTTCACGAATCTCGAGTGGCACCACTGCTGACTATATCCACAGTTGTGATAGCTACGATAGATGAGTATGACCATGCGGCCTTTAGTTGTAGGCTATTTCTAGAATCGACAATCTGACCCCTAAATGGAGGGAAGCGTAAACATTGTCGGTTCATTCTTTTTTCTTAGAAAGCAACATTTTGGAATTGCACTGATTGCAATACTGTATTTTTGTTACATTTTTGCAGCATAAGTAGTTATAGGTGTCTAACTGATCTCCTATGAAATATGGCTCCAACGGAATCTTCCTTGCATCCACGGTTAATGCTGGATTCCATGAATGCATTGAAAGACGAAGAACAGTTTTGTGACATCACGATTGTGACTGGCCAAGATGAAATCAAGGTTCACAAATTTGTATTGATTGCCGCGTCGGAATATTTCCGAGCCATGTTTTCGAGTGATACAAAAGAGACAAATACTGGGATTGCCTCATTCCCTGACACTCCTGGGGATGTCGTGAAACAATGCATCAACTTCATTTATACTGGGAAAGTTGATTTAACTTTGGATCACATCACTGATTTCATAAAAGCATCGGATATGTTTTGCCTCCATGACTTGACGAATCTCTATGTTGAATTTCTTTCTGTGAATGTAACCGTGGGAAATGTAGCGGATATGCTGTCGGTGGCTCTACTTTATCAGAAGGAACTTTTGAAAACCAACATTCAAATATTTTTTCGGGAAAATCTCAAGACATTTGTCGAGTCACAAGAACTGCAGTCATTAACAAAAGATAAATTCCTCGACATGCTGTCTCTTGTGGAAAATTGGGGTAAGAAATATGAAATGTTGAAATGGAAGGCAGTAGTGACCTGGGTCAAGCACGACATTGATGAACGAAAGGGCGCGTTTGATGATTGCTTCCGTTTAATTGATCTATCATTTCTTCCCCAACAATTTATACGAGAAAATATTGTTTGTGAGGCATTGGTGACTGATTCAAAGAAATGCCTGCATAAGATAGTGTGCTATGATTATACATTGGATAAAAGTTCGAAAGTGCCCATGGCTTGTGGTCAACAGATGACAGGCATCATATCATGTGACACTAAATCCAGGATGGTGTACAGGTACAGCCTAATTGAAGAAAAGTGGTCGCTATTTTCGCCACTTCCTTCCGGAATATCAACAATGTGGCTCGGTGTAGTTGAGCATAAAGGAATAATTTATATCACAACCGGCAATGCAGTCTTCCGTTATAGTGAGTTGAAATGGAAAAAGTTGTACGAGAACGATTCGGAGGAAGAATACAGCAGGTGTATCATATGTGGAAAATACATAGCTATGGTTACACATGGACAAGTAGTCCTATATGAAATTGGCGTTGGCACGTCGTCATCAATTAAAATCAAAAGAAATGCACAATACACTAGTAATACATTTGCTATTACGAGTATGGAAGGATGCATTTATGTCATTGATGTTCTACAGTGGAGTGCTAACTCACATGCTTTTCGGATCAATTCGAGAACCATGCAGTGTATCCAGATCTCACCGATACCAATTTCAATCGCGGAAGGATCTGCATTTGGGTACAATGGGAATGTTTATGTTATCAGTATCGATTCTAAGCGAGTTGTATTCTACAATGATATAACCAGGACATGGCAAGTTATCCCAGGTCTTGTCATCGGAAAATACTACGCAGGATGCAAAGTTCATATCTCAGACAAGTTGTGTATACATGGAGAACGATTGGGAAAAGCGATAGGTACTGTAGAACTGGAAAAGTTCGTAGTATCTGAAGAAGATAAGCAACCGCCCGTTCCGAAAGATATGGGTGTTACTGTTTGGTGCATGTCATTTTCAAAATGATAGGTGTTTATATATCAGTTCCACTGCGGTCATTGCCCCGAATATTTCAATGACTTCTTTACCTCGGAATCAAAAGCGCACAAGTACAACACATGAGCGTCCACGTCGTCCAAATATCATATGACCGACCTGAAAGATCATCCCTCCATCAAATAGGCCGGACCTGATGTGTGGAACAGTATCCCGCCGGCCATCCGAACGTCGACGAGCATGTCCAGTGTCCACATTCAAGTCGAAATACAAGCAGCAATTACTACTAAATAAATACTAGTCCATCCTCAAGATTACCGGACCACGACCTGACCTGTCGAACTCACCTTCTATGACATGCCACTTCATTTTTGTCGCTTGCTTTTCTATATTATCTTTTACTTTTCATTCAGTGTGCATGCCTATCCTCTTCACATTGCCTAGGCCAAGGTGGGTGTCTGACTCCAAAGACTACTCCAAGTCGCTTCGACACCTTTCTATCTTTTCTTTGTATCGCATTTTTGCGGTGTATTTATCTGATAAAATTGCTAATAAACTAGTTTCCAAATTACACTGGGGCTGGGGAAACCGGAAAATCGAGTGTCTGAGTGGTTCAATTTCGAGTCGAATACGAATTGTGTCACTTTAACGTCATCAGAATAAGACTAACACGAAGAGTTCAAATATATGTCAGTCAACAGTGCGGTCCAATCACTGCTTCACAGACATGTCTTGTCTGTGAACTGAGCTTGACTGGCCAGTGGACATGCGCAACACCGGTTTGTATAGACCAGAGGTCTCAAACTCAAATGTGCTCGCGGGCCAATTTCCTAATTTGTGATGACCCGCGGGCCGCAGCATCAATAAATAGGGATATTCAATCTATAATATCCAACTAGGCCTTATTTAACGGCACCTTGCAGACAGGCATTCCATAACCACCGAGAAAATGTAATTTACTATTATACTATTCACGCTTGGCACGAACAAATCAAATTTTCAAATATTTGAATAAAATTGTTTTTGTGCCGGGCATAATTTGTTAGAAATAATGAATTTAGACATCATGCGAGAGGACGCATGGTGATATCGTAAAAGCTGTCCGGTTGTAATATTGCAGCTATTGGTCCATTGAAATGTCGCAACTTTATGTAGAATATTTTAGAATTCACTAAATATTGATCTGATATCAGAGCATGTGAGCAGTGAAGCCTAATCGGGGTTTCTGATATGATTACCAGTGAACCCAGCCTTACAAACTCGGCCCTCGGGAACTTTTGTAATTAAGTGTATTACCAAGTATTATTATGAATTATTAAACCAATATTGTTATTATCAACAACTGATTTGTCGATCTTGTAAGGAGGTCAGGGCATGCGTAGATCACGCAGTCATTGAAATGCGATGCGTGCAGCATGTGCTGCCACATTGATTGTGGGATTACCACTGAACTCAGACCTCGGTGAACTCAACCCTAATATCCCACCTCCACCAACCCTAATATCCCACCTCCACCAACCCTAATATCCCACCCCCAGCAACCCTAATATCCCACCTCCAGCAACCGTAATATCCCACCTCCACCAACCCTAATATCCCACCCCCGGCAACCCTAATATCCCACCTCCGGCAACCCTAATATCCCACCTCCCCCAACCCTAATATCCCACCTCCCCCAACCCTAATATCCCACCTCCGGCAACCCTAATATCCCACCTCCGGCAACCCTAATATCCCACCTCCACCAACCCTTATATCCCACCTCCGGCAACCCTAATATCCCACCTCCACTTTAACGCAGAGCGAACGTTTGTAGTTGTATAATTGTATATCTGACTCCAAGAAGGTTGCGTTTACAATTCGCTGCGTGTTTCTTCTTTCGTTCGACGGACCGGCTTACCACGCCGTACGACCTTGTTGGCTGACGTACCACCAAGCCTGTCTATTGCACACGTATTCGATGGATCACACTGACGAATATATATTTTGTTTCCGTCTCCACGACTTGTAACTTTATTGAATGTCACGTACGGTTCAAAATGCAATATATTTTTCTCGCAATTGGCGAAGTACTTATGAATGTCTATTGACTTCCGAACCAGCTAATAATCATGAATGTATATCAACTTCCGAACCAGCTAATAATCATGAATGTATACATACACACGTATATCTCGAAATGAACCCAACGTCGTACGATTTCCTATTTCGTTATCTACGTTCACACGACAAATTATACAACTCACAAAGGTCTTATCAAGTCTCAATTCAGGGAATTACGTACGGTTTACCAACTCCTTATTAACCATTATTCAAATGGCGTTATACCAATATATTTCGTTAAAAGTTCCCCCTTCTTACCAAAAAGAACTTGGTGTAAAAAAAACACGAATATATTGGTAAATATCTTATACCTAGGGTCATACAACATATGGACTGGGGCTAATCATAGGGACTGAAGCTAATCCTAGGGATTGGAGACAGGAAACGATTTTATATGCAGGGGCAAAAGTAAACTAATGAAACGACATACCATCCAAGCGTGGCATTCGGAAACCCTATTTTACATTACCACCTCGGAACGACTCGCAATATCATCGTTCCGTCCTACTGGCAACTGAAACTCAGATCAACAATAGTTAGCGTTCTAACAAAACAAAGAAATAAAATACATAATATAACCAGCACAAAAGCGTTACAACAGCGACATTAAAGGTCACTTCGCATGCACTAACAACAAATTAATGAAAATGTATAATAAAGAGCAACGAAAACTAGAAAATGCAATCCAACTCATAGACGAAACCAGTCTATATGCACTGACGAATGCCATCAACGTGTATGCAAGGTCAACACCATAATTCATCCAGCAATCATGCTTCAAAACCCACAGAACATTCTATTCACTGTCATTCGCTTATACTACTTCTACTTTCTCATCATTACTGCTAACCCGTCCAGCGGGAAAAGCAATCATTCCTACCAAATCCGTGTTGTTCGCGCGCAACAACAGAGGGCTTATGGCAACTCAACGACAATTCTGCCGTGACCATCTCAAACATGACGCACCGTTCCGTGACCACAACCGGGCCTACACGAGACTAACATTTTGATGTTAGCATTTATTACTACAACGCATACTTCAGCAATGAGCTTCGGTGACCCCACGTTACATTCTACGACGGGGAGTCACAACATGATGCAGCAATCCTGCATTTACATAATATATCAATGCACAAGGCACGCTTTTCACTACGCATATCTTTATTCTACGCGATTTAATGCAACACGTAATCATTCAAATGTCTTGGTCTAACAATTCGTCTCCCTCTGGACGTATACTTTGGGCTTGTCTCGTTGAGAGTTCTGCCTTCACTACATGTTTGGGTCATAGCGTTATCGTCCAAAATGGATTCATGCCCAGGATTATCGCGATCAACCTCAACAGGTAAGCTATCAGATATTCGCTCTCGAGCCGCGTCACTGATACTACCCGGACAGTCGCTACCGCTGTCATCATCACTAGACGACACTACACACGCGTCACCCGGAGTTACCGCGGAGTTTAGTACCCCTGTGTCCGCATCAACGGGCGGAAACTGCCGAACAAAGTCATCGAACATGTCTTTATCTACATCAAATGGCGGCAAAAGTAACAACGGTCTGTTTATGCAGACTACTGAAATACAAATCAACAACATAAGGCGCTAAAAAAAAACACAAACATCACGTAATACCTCAAAACAGTACATACACCTTATTACGGCAACATTAAAGGATACATTACATAGGCATTCAAAAACCGATATTATTACTCGCACGCAAACTAATTAGAAAGATACTGTTATGGGTATTAAAAGGCCTAAATTCACTTGCAATCATTTTATTCTAAATTGATACGAAACTTCCTAATTCATATCACGTAGCATTTAACATTGGCATATACCAACAGAACGAGAGTGTGCCCTATTTATTGTATTACATGCAAAGCACTGTTTGCAAATATCATGCACTACCGCGGTGCATATTTTCTCAATGATATACTCAAGATAAGGGTATCGTCGTATGGCAGAGGCCTAATATCTCTTCATAAGGCTTGCAATATATCATCATTCATCACACATACATATCAAGCTATTCAGCTATTGGATGCATCATGGCATCGAATAAATAGGGTAGCCTTCTTGCCACGGGTTTACCCGCACACATCTCTTATCAAAACATCATGCTATATAAGCACCTGCGTCCTACAGCTCTAGTAGCGGAGGATTTGACTCGCAGGAAATGCGACCCCTACCTGGGTTCAGAAACCAATGATTGCAAGTTACTCTACTAAACTATACTTTGTCAATATCCCAATAACAGTAACCAACTAACGTCGTAGTGCAAGAAAATAAAATCGATCTACCTTACATTTTTCTACTCCGTGTGATGCATTAATCAGCGATTTCAGAGCTCTGGGGTTCATGCCCGGAACTGCCTCGGCATAAAAGTTATTTAACTTCTGATTAATCGGAACCTCAAAACGGTCCAACAAAACTTTTGTAAGCAAATCGTAGCAATTAGGATCATGTGAGCTAGGAACACTTCCGTCAATAGCGTCGAATTGCGCGTCATTCAAGTTCCTCAGCAAAATGATATATTTAAATTTTTGCGACCGTATATTCTCGCCTTCAAGTTGACATTCTAACGTCATGAAATACCGTGCCGGGGCATTCTCGTTAAAAGGCCGATTGATGTTGATCTCGCGAGAGGTGAATCTATCCAGAGGTTCGCTGTCACTACTTTCCACTTCCATTTATGACAGTGAATAGCAATTGCTCATGCGAGAATTGAAAATGATTACCTTTTCGTTGCCCGTACACGCAAATGTCGCACTGCACACAGACGAAGATTCCGCAGCAAAAACAGCTCAGCTTCTAGCACGAATTATTGGCTATATCACTGAGAAAACAAAATTAAAGTAAGCCACATGGAATTTACACCGAAATACTAGAAATCTTCTACTTTTAATTTACTTATTTAATCGGAAATGGAATATTCATACCACAATACACATTTACAACATATCTCGATTCTCTGACATGACTCAAAGAATGAATTCTGATAATTATGCAGTTCAATACACACTCCACCGTCTCTGAAACCGAAATAAAATGCAAAGCCCTCTCCGGGAATGCTACTTCACTTCAAAATATGTTACAATCCTCCGTATCTTCTGCGCAGGCGCACTTCGTTGTCAATTCTTCTTGCGAGAACGTCGCGATGCCTTTTGTTGTCCGTCCTCGTCACTGATTGTTGATTGAACGTTCCCACCGTCGCCGTTTTGCAAGGCGAATCTTTATATTGATCGTTTCCGTGGTCCGTTGCTGTATTGCTCTTTCTCGCCGTCGTGCAAGGCGAATCTTCGATTGTCAATTCTTCTTGCGAGAACGTCGCGATGACTTTTGTTTCCGTCGTCGCTGTATTGCTGATTGATCTTTCTCGCCGTTGTGTGAGGCAAATCTTTATATTGATCGTTCCCGTGGTCCGTTGCTGTATTGCTGTTTCTCGCCGTCATGCAAGGCGAATCTTTATATTGATTGTCTTCGGTCGGCCGGTCGGTCTTGATTATTTGAACGTCGGAAGGTCAACCACTTTAACGCAGAGCGAACGTTTGTAGTTGTATAATTGTATATCTGACTCCAAGAAGGTTGCGTTTACAATTCGCTGCGTGTTTCTTCTTTCGTTCGACGGACCGGCTTACCACGCCGTACGACCTTGTTGGCTGACGTACCACCAAGCCTGTCTATTGCACACGTATTCGATGGATCACACTTACGAATATATATTTTGTTTCCGTCTCCACGACTTGTAACTTTATTGAATGTCACGTACGGTTCAAAATGCAATATATTTTTCTCGCAATTGGCGAAGTACTTATGAATGTCTATTGACTTCCGAACCAGCTAATAATCATGAATGTATATCAACTTCCGAACCAGCTAATAATCATGAATGTATACATACACACGTATATCTCGAAATGAACCCAGCGTCGTACGATTTCCTATTTCGTTATCTACGTTCACACGACAAATTATACAACTCACAAAGGTCTTATCAAGTCTCAATTCAGGGAATTACGTACGGTTTACCAACTCCTTATTAACCATTATTCAAATGGCGTTATACCAATATATTTCGTTAAATAATATCCCACCTCCACCAACCCTAATATCCTACCTCCGCCAACCCTAATATCCCAGCTCCCAGCTTTAATTCAAAATTGTTCGGGGGCGGAATTCACCGAGGTCCATAGTATTCGAGAAACACCATGAATACCACAAAACAAACAAGTAGAGTATGTGAGCGTCGCGTTATCTCCCCCGCTTACTCAATCCGTGAATACAAAATTTCCCGAGGGCCGAGTTTCTAAGGCTGGGTTCACCGAGGGCTGGGTTCACCGGCAACCTTCTGATATACTAGTGATAAGTATAGGCTATTGTTACTGTCATTGCCAAAGTCAAATTAAGCCAGCGTTAAGTTTTCTTCGATTAATATTGGAACAGATCAATAACAACTTCATATAATCATTATTGTTCCATAGTAATAGCATTGTTTCTTAACCGTTTTAGCGATCGTACCCCTTGTACTTTCAATTAGATTTCCAGTGACCCCTGTCGATTTTCAGCACAATTTCTGATAATCAGACAGTCCATTCACATAAAACCGCGCGTAGCGTGAAGAATATCTTCCAGTTGAATAAATTGGCCCAGAAAATATTCCACAGCTTATAGGTCAATTTCCACAATGCATCAGGCACCCCCTATGGTGCTTTGTACCACGAAGGGGATACGGACCCCTGGTTAAGAACCCCTGGAATAGTAATGACTAATCGCGTAAGAATCCATTGGTGTTACAGCCAGAGTTGGATCAATTGTAATTTGTAATTGTAATTGAATGTAATTAATTACATTTTTCAATGTAATTGTAATGTAATTGTAATTGGAGCATATTTATTTTGTGTAATTGTAATTGTAATTGTAATTTGACAAAAATTTTGCTCAATTACAATTTCAATTACATTAAATTGCTATTGAGACCTGACAAGCACAACATAAAACAATTGACTTATAATGCATTCTCTTACGAACGACAAGGAATTTGGTGGATCCATTCGCGAAGGCCATTGACCGCGCCCTTGCGGGCGAAGTTTATTTTTATTTTCACCGCTATGCTGGCCTCGGCTGCCATTCCATACAATTTTTAAATTACTAACCAACCGATGGATTCGCAACACGTGGCTCACGATTGAATACGCCGAGAAGCGAACTGCTGAGCCGGCTAAAAGCGGCAGAATTGATAGTCCCGTAGCTGGCGATCCAAGAGTCGAAATTTGATATGTATGGTCCTAATCGAAAGCTAGTGTCGCACTGATTCCGCAATAAAAGTATATTTCCAGGCAATGGTACCATCCCAAAATAGTTGTGAAAGTCTGGGAATCGGCATTGTTCTGAACAATCGCTATGGGCGTAACTGGTAATTGTTGTAGTCATGCTGGTGCAGCGCTCTCACTTTTCAGAACAGTCCGCCTTAAACGGCTATTTTGGAGCAGTTACATTGCCCTGACGAGATTTTATTTTGTATTTTCGGAATTAGTACATCAATAGCTTACGATGAAGACCAGATGCATCAAATTTGGACGCATGGATCGCCAGCTCTAGGACTATAAAGTTTGCTGGTTTTAGCCGACTTTTCAGTACGTTTGTCGGTGCATTCATCCGTGACTCACATATTGCGCATCTATCTGTGGGTTGGCAATCTACAATACGATTTCAGATCACGATGATGCATCGTTATTTCGTCTGGCTAACTAACCAGACCACTGGATATTATATAACGTCTTATCTGACAAAGCACGGTTTTGTTTTTACTCCTCATCCTAATTCCTACGTCCCTCGATAAAAATAATATTCTTTCTTTAATTATATACTATATACGCAAATACAACACATGCATATATTATAATACTTTTTCAACGACATACTGCACCCTATCCTTAATCCTAACCCATAGGAAATTAGGTAAATAACATTTTACATTTCCAATTACGTGAGCCATAATTACCTAGCACACAAAACACGCTTACATCACGTCACAGTGACATCTTACATAGCATACTATGTACGCACATCAACGCAATTATTACTACACAATCTGAACTAGACTTGAATTGTTGTTAAATACGACGCTATGGTTGTCAAGGACCACGGTTGAATTTATGACTATTCAATTACATGTTCAACAGCAGCAATTGTAATTGTAATGTAATTGATGCATGCAAGGAGTAATTGTAATTGTAATTGTAATGTAATTGATGCATACAAGGAGTAATTGTAATTGTAATTGTAATTTGATATTTTTAGCATGTAGTAATTGTAATTGTAATGTAATTTAAACATTCATGGAAGTAATTGTAATTGTAATTGTAATTCAACTGAAATAATGTAATTGATCCAACTCTGGTTACAGCTGTGGTGCGTAGCACTACCTTACTCGCCACCGATGATAACATGGACAGAGAGAACAAACAAAATCCAGGATGTAACAAAATGTACGTCACGGGGGCCACAGAACGCCAATGGTTTCCATACAGACCTGATTCTATATACCCTACGCTACGGGCTTTTGATAAATTACTATTCCCCACGACAGCTTCCTAGATTTTTGCATCCGTAGAATTGCCAAATCACTATTCCGAGAGGCAAGTCCTTCTCTGATTTTTACGTTCGACCCTATACTCAACTCGAGTAATTTTTAGTATATCACTCAGTCAATCCAACATCGAGTAATTTGACGAAAGGTCGCACCAATTAAAATCACAATTTTCAGCGACGAATCATCAACGGTTCATGTTTTATCATCAGGAACCTGAAATGTGACGAAATAGCGATCTTCCACCGCATGGTAGATTTTAGAAGTGATGTGATAGTGAAGTAATTGTTTGGGTTTCCGGTTTTTGTAGTAGTTTTAGAGTGAAATTTAAGTTCCTAAATCTACAAAAAAGATATATGACACTAGAATATATTGTCGAATACTTGAAATTGAAAAATGCCTTCGCGGGCCGCACAAAATGTTCTCGGGGGCCGCATGCGGCCCGCGGGCCGCGTGTTTGAGACCTCTGGTATAGACGGATATTCCATTCAAGGTATATAAATTAGCAAAATGATAATCATCATTGATAAAATATATGTTGGGCATGAGGGTGTAAAGGTTAGGTACTCTAAAATCGGCTCTGACTGCTCAACTTGAATCATGAAAATTGATGCTCAGTTCGGATTTGAGTAGGCTACTATGAGTTTGTTGCGTTCCGAGATTTAACCAAAACAATAATTTCCTATTGTTAATTTATTCCCTAAAAGCTTTTAGAGTGTATCTTCAGTAATCGGATGAATCAAATTCCCAATATAGGATATAATTTGCTGTATGACCTAATATTATTAACAGAAGCAAACAAATCGTAGACACTGTATTAACGGCACACAATAAACCTTGATAAGTACTTATCTGATTATGAATGACCAGAAACAAAAACATTGTTCCATGAGTGTAGAGTAGGGTTATGACTAGAAAAAAATTCAAAATTTTGTGTGTCTTGTAGTCACAAACGATGAACTTTGTGTCCTGATTTCAAAATTAACAAGTTGAGACTGGTTAAACAAAACCTCTCGCACAAAAATTTTCCAGTTTTCACTGTATGAAGGATAGGCTTTTATTGTAGATACAGATTATACAATATATATACCATTACCGACTTATTTGAATTTAACTGACACAATTCCAATTGCGAAGATTTAAAATAGAATTTTGGTAAATTGTGATTGCCCAGATTGAATTAATCCGATCGTTTTCTTGCTTACATACAATATTAAATAATTAATTATTAGTTTTTATTTTAGATGTAGACTGTATATATCGTATAATTTCAATTTGCCTGACACAAATCCAACTGGCTGTTCGAAAAGGCGAAAGTAGAACAGCTCAACATATTTTCAGCGGTCTAGAAAACAGATTCGAGGAATTTGATGAAAATTTGAAAATGACATATCATACTTGACTCAGTATCTGGTGATACTGGGCGGCGGAATGTCGTCTTGAAACTGCAAATTGCGACGACGAGCAAGGGTTTTCATAAATCACAATACATTGGTTGCCGACATAATTTTATCGATTCTTAAACATAGGCCTATGTCAGAGTTCTTCAATCCAACATCCTCCACAAATCCAACTCTCAGCTACAAATTTGTAGATGATATGTTAAAACACTACTAAGCCATAATTTCAAGTAAAAATATTAGAAAACCGAGGATGGAGTCATGATTTTAAGTTTATCTATGTGCTGCGCAGAGCGTGCCGCTCTTTCAGAGAAAATAGTAGATTACCACTAATAGCATCAACTTCCATCTTCTACGCAATGCGAGATGGAGCTCAAGGGTATAATTCCATACTGCCAAGTCCCCAGATGGAGAGTAACTCTTGAGATATCATGCTGATTCATCGCAAATGCGTGCCAGGAAGCTTGCTATTCTAACCAGGTGTCTATAGATGGAATATACTGTATCCCGAACTGACGATATCACACTTTTAAAGAATCATCAGTATCGGCCATTGAAAGGACGTAGTTTTATTTTTGTCCTCGATATTTTTGCGGCATATACACGGACTCGTGATACACATAGCCTACACACGATCTGCACATATGCATATCATGAGTGAATGATTTGCATATGCCGCTGGACAAGGAATGGTGTAGATAATAGCCTTGTACGGCTTTCTAAGTCTTGCAACACCTCTCCATGCTATCCCAGTAATGCATGAGCGCCAAGCATTACTAATTAGGTCTTTGGTCTGACGCGGCCGGGGATCGAACCCACGACCTACCGATCAAAAAGCCGGACGCTTCACCATTACGCTATCTTGTCGGTTAAAAGCTGAAAATTATCGAGTACGAGTACAAGTAACGTCACGGATTTCTACTCGAGCACAAGTAGAATTACAAATTTCAAGACGTGCTACTACTTGAAGTATAGTAGTGCAATGTCTGAAATTACTTGAGTAGTTTGATGAAGAGCTTGAATCGTGATGGACAAAGGACAATCATTCGTGAGTATATAAAACGTTCAGAAATATCTGAAATTTTGAAATATCAAAGTCGAACAATATACAGATTAATAAAACTATAAGCTGTAGTGCCATTGCTGGGGATAAATCGCGCTGAGCGCGAAAACAATGTTCTATAAACCAGTGTTGGGATGACTCGAGCCATGACTTGACTCGAGTCAGACTCGAGTCAACTTTTTCGCATGACTTGACTTGACTCGAGTCACTTTGGAAAAATGACTCGACTTGACTTGACTCGGAGCTTTAAAAATGCACATTGACTCGTGACTCGGAGCAAAATTTACGAGTCAATTTCAAGTCATCAAGTAAACGGTTCGAAAAAATCACTGTATCTTGTGTATGTTTGGATTGTTCGAGATACGCCGGTGTCACTTGTGAGAGCATCCAGTCACTCACTGATCGTACGATACACTGATCCTCGATTGTTGGATCACAAATAAATAGACCGCAAACTAAAGTATCACAGCTTGCGCTGTCGAAGTAGTAGTAGTAGTAGTAGAAGATTACTCTAAATAGCAATGTGTCTCTGTTTCTTAGACGGATCAATGCTTACGTTGCGCAGTGCTCACCTTTACCAACCTTTATGTATGATTTAAATCAAACAAATATAGTTTGGGCGTTTATTTACTCACGGATGTATAGATGTTGATTATGTCCTATATTTTGGCTGATAATAACTGACTTTAGCATGTGACTGTACAGTTACTCACGTATTTTATTAACAGTTCTACGTGTGCGTGAGTGGCACAACGTCTTTTCGCAGGTATATTTAACTAGATATTCGTTATTTGATTCAAGATAAATGATCAGCATTGATCAATTTATCTGTCTTTCACACAGCTAGCAAAGTGTAATGACTTTGAATCATCACTCATACATCGAAAATTCAATTTGACTTGAATTGTGACTTGACTCGTGACTTGACTTGACTTGACTCGAGTCACCTCCAAAAAACGATTGACTTGACTTGACTCGAGTCACTTTTGAAAATCGATTGACTTGACTTGACTCGAGAGTCAAAATCTGCAATGACTCGAGATGACTCGTGACTCGAAGGTAGTGACTTGATCCCAACACTGCTATAAACTTCGGCTTCGCCCCCCGCCCCCTGCTGATGATTTCACGCCCCCAGTTCGAGAACGACTGCACTGAATTGTATATGCAATAGTATACATAGTATATTTTCTTGGTGATTGCTTTCCGAGCCGTGTGCAGCTTGAATTGCCTTGATGTTAGCGAAGCTTGCAGTTTCGTGTTTTTGTCATAAGACCGACTTCAATTAAAATCCTTAGTCTCGTCGACATGCTCGGAAAAAACTAAAAGGAAGGGTATACCTCTGACTACAGTATACAAATATCCATTATCCAATGCTCTGAAGTCTAAACCTTCTTTGATTTTCAGTTTTTGGCTTTCTTTTTTTGGCATGCCCGTTAATCCTTTATGAGTGATCGATATGATGAGTCATATAGTAATCGACAGCACTGATTTACTCCTTTTACGAATTAGGGATTTGGAAACGTATCACGTAACAATTTGAAACAAATACCGTATAATACGTAATGTAAAAATGGCAACAAAGAAGGTTATTTGAACTAAACTATAGGCCTAAGGAAAGAGTGATTTCTTGTGACTCTAATTCAGGGCCGGCCAACCCGTGGCCCGCGGGCCACATATGGCCCGCGAGAAGGTTTTGAGTGGCCCGCGAGGTAATTTCCGAAATTGGTAATGTTATCAAAAATGGATTGTACAGATTGTATTGTGAACTTGGAAGGCCAACCAAAAATTCGATTAGTCTGGAAGCAACAATTGAGATGTAAGGACTAAAATATCAGTTCCGACGCATTGGCATTTCCACGAGCCAGTCACACTTGGTAGATCTTCGTACACTGCAATAAAGCAAAATAATTTGCGATAAATTTATCAAAAGTAAATATAGTCTACACGCTTCGCGCAACATGTTGTCGCTCGATTTCTTGCTTTTAATATTGTTACTCCTTCATGAAAATGAAATAACGCCTAATGTATTAGATTGAGTCTAACTATATTCTCGATTACGAGACAAAGTGTCGTTCTACATATGCGACATTGCGTTTGCGCTCGCAGAAAGACCGTCGACTATGAAACCTAGGCACAAAATGATTGACCCATGTTGGTAGAAGCTTACGAAAATGATATGTCTAGGCCCTGAATAGTCCAGTCCTTGCAAACTGAGCTTAGCGATATACTGTAGGCCCGCAATATAATCAAATGACAATATTATTGAGCTATGAACTTCGAAAAATTTTCGCACTTCGCGCGGCTAGTGGCCCACGCAGTATTTCGTCAATCTAATGTGGCCCTTTGGCTGAAAAGGTGGGCCAGCCCTGCTCTAATTGTTACTTATACTTTGTCACATTGCCTTTATTTTGAATCTGAATTACGCATGCGAGGTACGTATAAGGACGCGTAATCGTGGCATATTAATGCACACTGCACAGGCTTCAAAGTAAACGAATTTCCTGTTCAGTTGATACAGCCTATGGTTTAGTCATTAATAAAGCAACTTTATTGTTTTTGAATTTCAAGCAACCTTTTGCGGGCCGCCATTGTATCGCATTTTTTGTGGTGTATTGAACTGATAAAATTGCTAATAAACCAATGATGAGTATACTATCGTTTTGGATGAATTTGCATCACTGTAACTCACAAGGCCGAGAACCATTTCGCCAAAAATATTTATATCTATATTAGGCAAGATGGCATTTTTCAATGCTACAGAAAGCTGAACAACAAACGAGAAAACTGAAATTGAAAAGAATTATTGCTTAATTGTGCACACTGAAATTTGATATAACCCCAAAAGCAAAACGTGATACACAATCGCAGATCCGTCCAGCAGAGGTAGATTGTAATGCCGAAAGCATAGTTTCTCTGCATGCTCATTGCTCACCCAGTTAAACTCGTCATGTAATGGTAAATCTGTCGCGTATCGCCTTTGCGCCGTCGATTTCTTGAGATTGAGAACACGGATCATGGAATTTCCAATATTTTTGAATTTTTTCATACATAAAATATCGGCCGCGATTTCGAAATTCGGTAAAGTTTCAAATAACGGCCTCGATAATCGGCGTGGTCGATAATAAATCGTTCGACCTCTAATTTATTCGTCCAAGCGCCGAGCAATCCTGTCCATTGCTAAATAATCCCGGCGGTATATAGAGGCGACCCGCAATATAGGCAAGTAACACTTGCTATTCGCCGAATTCATTCGTTAACTTTGAAGAACAAGACTTAAATGCACATTTACTTTTCATGACATGAATGCTACTGATTTTGATGGGTAGTACGAAAAGTCTTGTTTTCACTTCTACCTAATCCGGTTCGCGCCTAATGGACGTCTAAAAAAGGTCTTTAACATTCAATTGGTCCGCACAATGGTTCGTAAATCTCATGTGCTCCTTCGGCCGAAGAGGATGGCCGCCCCTGCTGTATAGGCTATGGTACTGATTACCGTACTGATGAAACAGATATAATCGCATGCACCACATGATTGAAACCTCGGGATTATCTTATCAAACGTTATGCTTGCGGATTAGTAGTTTTAATCAAACGATTAGCATTCTTCCGGATCAGCTAACTTTATTATCTCCGCCCTTAGTCTTTAACATGAAATGTCGTATCGAGGGGGCTTACTTTATGGGCATTAGGCGTGTCTATTGTTCATGCTTCCGAGTGGCGGCTTTGACACAGTAATGGAGAATTTGTATGAAATACCGACAACAGCATTATGAACTAGGCAATCTTACTCAAAAGGGTATATCCCTTTATAGGTGAACAACAGTTGCTGTCAAATCATTTGTGGATATGTGGTAGAAATGACTTGAGGATGCAGACTGAATGGGAAATATGAGTGTTGCCTTTGCCCCATAAAATTTGTCCTATGCATTCTGACGCCATCCATACATCCATACCATTCTCTCCGGGATAACAGTATGTTGACAGGAATTCCACTAAATTTACTGATTGGCAGGCAGTGTTATTTTTGGCATTTCTTGAACCAAATGCCAAAACTGCCAAAAATAAAAATTTTAAAATTCCAAAAATAATGCTTTTTGAAAATATGTATTTTTATGAACGTTTTAGATAGAAAAGCATTGAAATGAGTCTGCTTAATTCCTAAATTGGGTTCAGTGAACCCTTCGGAAGGCTGCGGTCTACCGTCCAAGCCAAGAGATCTATGTAATGCGTATGAAAATCTTAGGGTTTCACCAAAATGCGAGTATTGAGATCTGGATTTACGATGTACAGTGGATTGATCAACCCAGGTAGTAGATGATATCCAGCGATTAGGAAGAAGATAATCGCTGCCCGCAACAGGCGAGTGTTCGTTGATAATTAGCATATTTTGGAATCCGTGAATGAGAGCATTAATTTTCAGATGTAACGTAATCACTAGTCATTTTCCTGTTGTCCCCCCTAGTGCATTTTGTTACTTTCATGTAGCCGACACGCGCGACCCATACCGCATTTAGCTCAATGCGTAGGCATATATATATATTTCCATGTCTTTCTAGCTTGTTAATTCAAAATGTCAGCATATGGTACAATCAGCATTAATGGTCTGTGTCCCGTTGGACAACATGGATATGGTTTCATCAATTAACAATTGAACACACCTACTTACACAGGGTAAAATCAGAGGTGGCCAGAGTAGTCAAGAAAGCTACTCAAGTAGAAGTAGAAGTAGCGACGAAAGAATCTACTCAAGTACAAGTATAAGTACTTCTTCCATAAGCAACCAAAAACTACTTGAAGTAGAAGTAGAATTGACCGACTTTAAAAGTACTCTAGTAAGTAAGTAGTTGTGAAAACGATGCTAATTCGTTCACATGGATTGTAAAAAGGTGCAAATTGAGCTATGCGATACGTGACGAGCTTGATTCATATTGATACATACCAGCAGGCAGCAGGTATCCGATTTTCGATAGCATAAGCAATAGGCATCCGTCCACATCATGTGATGAAAATGATAGTATTGATATGGAAATGCGATGCTAATCCCCTGTTTTCTCGAACAGCACGTCTTAGAAAATAGCATGGTATAGCGCCATACCCCATATTATAAGGCCCGTAGTTAAGTCGAAGAGCAATACGGAGAAGTTGTATAGGATACGGTGTAAACACTTTGCGCGATTAGTAAACGTTGATAAAAAATATGGTGGACCTTAAAAATGCCATATTGTGTAGCTTTATTTCCAGAAATTAAAGGCATTACTACACTTGCTTTTATACTTTAACATGTATGTTATCGAGACAAAAGAACTGATATTATTTATAACTCAAACTATATGATACTGGGAATTGAAAGTGAAATATAAATACTACTTCTAAAAGCAGAACATGTATTTCATGCTTTTAGTCCAGAAAGTTTCAAAGGTGGTATGCTAACATAGCTCTAAAACTAAAAAAAGTCAGAGTCCACATTTCCAAATTAGGACACGCCATGGAAATGTTAGATTACGATATGACAAGTAAATGCTAGATTGCGAAACATCAGTTTCAAATGTTATGATGACCCACATATACTGTGATGGATTATTTCGTATGGGTGACATGCGACAATGTGGTGTGAACGGAATCACGTCAACCCTCTACCTAAATTATATTCACCGATATTTTCGTGAAACCATACTGGTCACCCCGTATCCACTGCGCGCGAAGCGCGACGAAAATTCTGGGCTTTAGTAAACTTTTATGAAAATTAAATGTTGATACTCCGTAAAAACAGCTCCGAAATTCCTCGAGCTATCTTCCTGATTGGAAGATTGCACTACTTCTACTTGACAAACTGAAAATAGCGAAAAGTAAGTAAGTAGGTCACAAAATATTACGAAGTAAAAGTAGCGAAAATCAGATCTACTTGAGTAAGTACCAGAAGTAGAGGAAAGCTACTTGAGTACTTCGAAAAAGTAGAAGTACTTCGTTACTGACCACCTCTGTGTAAAATGCCCCAGTCACCAAGAAGTAAGCCCCATCCATACTTAAAGGTTTACAAACAGTCAATCTGTTACTGTTTTGCTTGCCGGTTGGACATTTTTTCATATGATATTGAATAATAAAGCCGCTCGTGATTTCTAACCATTATCGAGTTTGCGGTTATAGCGAGTGACGGGCTGGTTAGGAACCACTGCTCTAAAATATGCGCATTTTTCTCTGACTAATCATATTTAAATGTACCTCTTATCGCATGAAATCGCGTAGCGAAAATTTTCAAATTGATTACATCTCCTCCAACAAACGACCAACAAAATAATTTTGGGCCCCTTCGATCTCCTCCAATTGGGGGTTTGGTGCGGCAGTTACTCCTGTGTACATTATGCCCATTCGCTGTTCCACTCACGTCGCGAAACCCAATGAACTAATCCCGGATGTGTGATTGGGGTTTTAGTTCCACTATGGTGGGGAATAAAATAACTATTCTGGGCCAACTTCAAACAATTCTTTTGTGAATGGGAGACTACAGAGAAGTGGAGAATGAATTTTTTAATATGCCAGCTGTACCATATAGGAGAAACCGGGGACATAATTGCAACACTTCTTGTATTTTCTAACATTACGTGTTTTTCTCGTGGAAATTTAATTTCCAAATTTTTATATAAAGAAGCCAATACCTCGATAGTGGATATAGAAACTAAAATGGAGCTCAATCATCAATCACTCATGGAAATTTTGGGTAGCGAAAATCGCTGCTTAAATCTTACAATCGCCCCGTAGCCAGGGCCAATCGTACCACCACTTCCGGGCAATTATAACAGTGTTATTTATAACTAAAATCAAACGAAATAAACAACTAAAACGGGAGCACAAATTGTATTATTGTATTAAACTAAATAAAGAGCTACGCCCATCGCATTTTTGGCATCTGAATACATTATAACTAGGGCTGCATTTAAAACAAACGGTGTTTTAGAACACTTTGTTTAAAACATGTTTTAAACAGTGCTTTAAACAGAGGCCTTTTTAAAAGAAACATATTTGTTCTTGTCTTCAGTTTTTCTGTGCGCAGAGACCGTGTCAGCACTGCGCAATTGCGCTCGTGCGCAGTAGGGTTGTGACTAGAAAAGAATCTAAATTTTGTGTGTCCTATAGTCACAAACCATGAACTTTTGTGTCCTGATTTCAACATTAACAGAAGTTGAGACAGGTTAAACAGAAATCTCCCGCCTAAAATTTTCCAGTTTCCACTGTTGAATATAGTATATTCATATTGAAATGAACCCGAATATTTTCGGCTGACACTCGTCAGGGGTAATCGTCAGCAACTAGTAGAGAATTCGAAAGAACGGCGTATATCAACAATCGTAACACAAAATATAACGCAACCAGCACGAAATGTCGAATACGAGAGCGTTCAATGTACTATTTTTAGATGATACGCGAACTCTTTTTGTTGACACGGCGTTGGCTGGTGTATTTTGATAAAAGTCGACTCCAAGGCACACAAATGAAAGTGTGAGCGACCCTTTCCGAGTATGCGAAATCTGTCGTCTCGATAATTTTTTGCACAGGCGGGATTATCCAACAAGTGTTTGGCAATTGCAGAATTTATGGCCTTTGATTGTTCGGCATCAATCTTGAGCGGATGAGTTAAGGGTTCATTTCAATATGAATATACTATTCAATTGTATATTGAAGTTCTGTACCTCAAAGAAGCAGTTTCCACTGTATGAAGGATAGGCTTTTTTGCAGATACAGACTACATAATATATATACCAACTGATTTGAATATACCTGACGCAATTCCAATTGCGAAGATTTCAAATAGTATTTTGGTAAATTGTGATTGCCTAGATTGAATTAAGCCGATCGTTTTCGTGCCTACAGTCAAAATTTAATAATTAATAAATAATTATTAATTTCGATTTTAGATGTAGACTGTATACATCGTATACACTGTAAAAAATCTGGTAGATTTACTGGGAAATCTCTGTAAATTTTACAACGAATTACCGGTCGCAGCCAATAACTGTGCGTAGCTTGTAATTTTACATTTTGATATGTGATATTACCGTAGTTTAGCTGTGAAGTCAAGTTGCCAGAATTTCCTCGCAAAATTACTGACAGTTACTCGTAACTGCAGTTTACAAGGCTATTGGGAAGATTGATTAGCTTCATAATCGCTGCAGCCTATATATACGTGGAAATGAATGTTACTGATATATCATTCTCGTGGTGATTTGACTTGATTCAACCTCGTTCGCGAAACTGGGGTCTGTCGTACGGAAATTGTTGGCCCTATAGTACCAATTTCAGTATAGTACATAGTAAGTAGGGTACAAGAAACAACTGACAATCGTAGCTAATGTAGTTACACCATAGCCATTATAATATATTATAAGGCTATATGGCTATACGGCCGTTCTCGCTGGTTACATTCGTTGTTACGGATACGGCTGATAAGTTAGAAAATCAGTTTAGGATGTATAATATTGTTCGGGAAACTAGAAATATCAGCACCGCATGCTCAGTTGACCATTTGCTAATGGCGGACAAGGCGACCTGTAATAGGTTACAATAGGTTACCGTTACGCGTTACTGGTTTTCTGAGATTTGTAGTAAACAGCCAACGCACAACTGTGACATCACAAGGAGCGTCTCGTTTAGTAAGTACAGAAAGTAGTGAACAACACTTGGGATAAATATCAATTTATACGAAATTAGACGGAAAAGAAAGGAACTATATGTACTGATAAATGTTTCTGTATGAAAGAGAAATAACTTAAGTCAAACATTATAACGTGGCCAGCAAATATTATTGGTGGCATGTCAGCGGATGAATACGACTTATTTCGAAATCGTTCGAGTGTCGTATCATAGTGTCCTATATGGTGTCGACACAAGCGAATCCCACGGTTCAATGAAATTGTATCACGTCACAGTTTCCATTTGGCTACAGGCAATTTGACGGTCATTTTTGACCGGCTTGCCGAGCATTAAATTTGATGAATTGGGTATCAATCGAAAGCTGACGCTGTACTGCTTGCGAAAATATAAATTTTATTTCACTCATGGCCCTGGAACCCCCACAATCAGCCCCAAATTATTCATTGTCGAGTAGATTGGCAGTGTGACGCAACAATGCTGTCTGGCGAAACGAGAGACTAGCTCAAGAGCAAGGATGCGGCCGAGCGGCGAGAGTGGGATCAGCTGACGTCGCGGCAATAGCAATGTGCAACCGCGCCACAGAGAAACGCTGCGCTGTTGATACTTTTTCTATGCGCTTCGGTACAAGCGAGCACACACCAGCCTTTCCCTGACTTGTAAGGGTAGAACTGGGTCCACAGAATGTATTAGGGCCCTACCAATTTTCGCGCAATATCCTTCAGCTGATAGAGATATGTAGGCTACGTCTAAGTAGTCTACATTGGAGATGTCAGATTATGATGATATTGATTGCCTTAGCCCGCTTGTTGCGTAGGGCTCCAGAGACACGTCGCGCTGTTGATGGCGGGTGTCGATACTTTCTATAGTCGCTTTCATGGTTAAGTGTGAGCAAGGAGCATTGAGCATGAGCATACATTACAAGCTTTTATTTTATCCGTATGGGTAGGACTTGGTCCGCGAATGCAGCAGGTAAAATGTTGATTGTTGAATAAGTTTAACAGCAGGAGTGTCGAATTAAACTGGTATCGCTGTCCGGATTCAATCCGTTACTAGAAAGCTTGCGGGACATACCTGCCAAATGATTCCAAAATGTTACCACCAAATTCATACCTTTGTTTTTCACTGGAATATAATCTGATATCACTATAAACGTTGACGTTGGAATTTGGTTTAGCATTTTTCAATCACCAAACAGTTTTTTTTTTAATGCCGGGGACCTTTTGCGTCAAAAGTAATACAGTGGTATCACAGATATTTGAATTATATTCATTCTGTAGCCTGTATTTATATTCCTAATGTAACTTACGTAAAACGGATTTGCATTATTTTTTCGCATCTGTGAATAACTGAATGTCCATTGTCCATTCGGCCCAACAGAGTTTGCACTTTTTCGCCTTCTCGGAATTTGGTGTCAAGGTCACCGACGTGGTGCTTATGGGGACTAGAGTGAAAACTCAACACTGTAGTTGTATTACTACAATATGATATATTTACATTATCTAAATTTGCTGTCTTGAGTGAATCTTATTACTTGAAAGTATATTTTTCTTACTAGAAATATCTCTATCAGATGAAGGATATTGCGCGAAAATTGGTAGGGACCAAATACATTCTGTGGACCCAGTTCTACCCTTACAAGTCAAGGAAAGGCTGGTGTGTGCTCGCTTTTAGCGAAGCGCCTATAGAAAGTATCAACAGCGCCACGCATCTCTGGAGCCCTACGCAACAAGCGGGCTAAGACAATCGATATCATAATAATCTGACATATCCAATGTAGACTACTTAGACGTAGCCTACATATCTCTTATCAGCTGAAGGATATTGCGCGAAAATTGGTAGAACAAGTGATTTGTGGTACAGAACTTCAGAATAACGCGAAACAATAACTTCATATTGATAATAACTTCATATTGTTAATAATAACAAAAACAAACAACTACTAGTAGTAGTAGTAGTAGTAGTAGTAGTAGTAGTAGGTAGGGCCCTAATACATTCTGTGGACCCAGTTCTACCCTTACAAGTCAAGGAAAGGCTGGTGTGTGCTCGCTTGTACCGAAGCGCATAGAAAAAGTATCAACAGCGCAGCGTTTCTCTGTGGCGCCGTTGCACATTGCTATTGCCGCGACGTCAGCTGATCCCACTCTCGCCGCTCGTCCGTATCCTTGCTCTTGAGCTAGTCTCTCGTTTCGCCAGACAGCATTGTTGCGTCACACTGCCAATCTACTCGACAATGAATAATTTGGGGCTGATTGTGGGGGTTCCAGGGCCATGAGTGGAATAAAATTTATATTTTCGCAAGCAGTACATCGTCAGCTTTCGATTGATACCCGATTCATCAAATTTAATGCTCGGCAAGCCGGTCAAAAATCACCGTCAAATTGCCTATAGCCAAATGGAAACTGTGACGTGATACAATTTCATTGAACCGTGCGATTTGCTTGTGTCGACACCATATAGGACACTATGGTCGTATCGTTATCTGACCATTATTGAGATTTGAGCAAAGGGTGATGCGAAGCTTGTTGTGCTTGAAGAAAGTGGACACGATCGTGGAAGATTCCTAGGAACGCTGAATGGGATACGCATCGTAAAAGGTACAGTACTACATAGTACTTGTTACCGTGAATATCTGCGACTGTGCAATGTGCACACCACTTTGATTTCATGATTGAAATATTTCATTCTCCGCATTCTCTGTTCTATTTTGGGATACTAGTCGACTTATCTAGTGACCTGTGACACCACATACTCCGCCACGGAGGAGTTGAAACTGTTGGCTTGTTTATGTCATTTTCGGGCCATAGCATAGAGATGTTTTCATCCACTGCTGGATTTGTTTGGCACACATGCCACCTCATATCCAGAGTGGAATTGGTGAGGATGAGGAACCTTTTGCTTCAATACATTGATAAAGTAAGTCATGAATCTCTGCTATATCATGTACAAGGCGGAGCCTTCATCACACAATGTACCAGTACCGGTACTTCAAAACATGTTACCGTATATTTTTGTTTGCCTATTTGTCTTGGTAGTCTTTATAATGTCATGTCTAGGTTAGGAACTTTGCTTTATATAGCGACTTACTCATGAATTCTTTTTAGTGGAACTGCAAGATACTAGTTACACAGAAGGAATGAGGAAGATAAAAAGAAACAATTGGAAGTTTCGCCGGTGGTGGAATTAATTCTCCTTTTCTTGCGACCGCTCGTGTTACTGCATGTCTCCTAAAGAAGAATTAGACCTCCAGCAGCAATTCTTTTCCATCGATTACCACTTCATCGTGATATCAAGAATGAATATACAGTTTCTTCCAATGTCGTTTTGGGAGTGTGAAGAAAATTTTGCGATATTTTAGCATCGGGTTGCTTTGCGATAGGTATGGGTGTACGTGAATTTACAAGCTGGTATGTATCCTGATTTGCAGGGACAGCATGTAAGTAGGTAGGTAGGTAGGTGGGTAGGCGGTCTCGGTCTCAAATGTACAGGAGAACATGTAGATTGGATATATCCGGAGGGGACTGTAACCGCTGTCTGTCGTGTAAAGTGAGATTACCGGACGAGTGTAAGTTGGATTTGCATTGACCAACGGTAATGTTAGATTACCACGAAATGTCTGGCTACCGTGCTTCCAAACATTTCGCGGTAAATCGAGGTTTTTATTTTTTACAGTGTACTTTCAATTTGTCTCACACAAATCGATCTGGTTGTTCGAAAAAACGAAAGTAGAACAAATCAACATACTTTCAGCGTTCCAGAAAACCGATTAGAGGAATATGATGAAAATTTGAAAATGTCATATCATATGTGACTCAGCATCTGTTGATACTGGGCGGCGGAATGGCGTTGTTGTGAAACTACAAATTGCAATGATAAACAAGGTTTTTCATGAGCCACAATAGGTCAGACTCGAGTCAATTTTTCGCATGACTTGACTTGACTCGAGTCACTTTGCTAAAATGACTTGACTTGACTTGACTCGGCCTATCATAAATGCGAATTGACTCGTGACTCGGAGCAAAATTCACGAGTCAATTTCAAGTCATCAAGCAATCACTGTCGATGAAAATCCAGTATCTTGCATATGTTCGGATTGTTCGCGCAACGCTGGTGTAACCCGCGAGAGTGAGCAATCATTCAATGATCGTGCGTTTTACTGAGCCTCCATTGTTCTCTCACAAATATATTGATCGCAAACGAAGTGATCGAAGCTTACAACCTACGTTGTCGTAAACTATAGTATAGTAAAGTAATTTAATACCAAAATGTCTATTTCTGTTCTGTGTACTTAACTTAACAAAATCTATTGTTTTATTGCAATTGAATTCGAAAATACTTTACATAGTTATCAACCATTGGCGCAGGCTCGAATTGTATCATATCAATTTATATATATATATAGGTCTAGCTCTGTCTGCGTTCAGACTTAGAGCACCATCACCGAGGTGATGGAAGCAGCCTATCCATCAAAAAAGAGAGCATCAAAGATTTAAGTTATAAATTAAATTTCCCTTGAAAGTGCTGCTTTTGAGACTGTCCTGATGTCGGTGTCGTTCCGATTGAGGACATTGTTCATCAGCGTTGCGGAGGGTCTTCCTTTTTTCGTTCTCCTTTCATCTTCAAACGTTATTGAACTTCACGACACTGTCATTATGTTTTCGAATTATGTGTGCAAGAAATTTAGCTTGTTGGTGATCAATGAATGCTGAAAGGCCTTCAGTGCGACAAATTCTATGAAGATTCTGATTGCTAATTTTGAATGCGCGATCGGTTCCCCTTCGAGTGTAGCCTCCGTTTGCAAAAGGGTAATGTATTGCATCTTATCAATTCGTTTCTCTATTCTCTATTTTGGCTGGTAACTGAGGCTGTGCAATTACTTACGTAGTTTATTGGTTCTACTTATATGTGAGCGATACAGCGCCTTACATCCATGTATATTCAACTCTACATTCCGTCATCTGTTCAAAATCAATGACCACTCAATCGGCATTTAAGACAGCTAGCAAAATACAATGACGTAATCACGCCTCATAACTCGAAAAGGCAATTTGACTTGAATTATGACTTGACTCGTGACTTGACTTGACTTGACTCAACTTGACTCGAGTCATCTCCAAAAATCGACTGACTTGACTTGACTCGAGTCACCTTCGAAAATCGATTGACTTGACTTGACTCGAGTCAAAATATGTAATGACTCGAAATGACTCGTGACTCGAAAATAGTGACTTGATCCCAACACTGTTAGGATTTTTCTTCACGCTTCGCGCGTTTACTTGTCACACGATTTCTTGCTTTGTAGCCTAGGCCTACCCCCCTGAAAAATTTATCCGATTGAGTCCAACTATATTCGAATTACGAGAGAAAGTCTTTTCGTGTTTGCACTCGCAGAAAGATCGTCGACGATGAAATGTAGGTACAAAATGATTGTCGTATATTAGCGGAAATCTTCGATATCGATATGTCCAGATGCCGAATAGTCATGTCCTTGCAAACTGAGCCCAGCGGGCGGTATACAGTCGACCCGCAATATACCCAAGTATTATTAATAACTTTGAAAATTTTACGCGCCTGGCGCGGCTAGTGGGCAGCACACTCGTACGTGGCTAGTGGGCAGCACACTCGTTCGTCAATTTCATGTGGCCACTTAGCTGAAAAGGTTGGCCACCCCTGGTCTATATAGATTACTAATTTACTTGTAGGTTAGTTATCTATAGTAATCTAGAGTCGGTGATGTCATAATGAATTGTTGTCAATTGTCGATAGCATCATAGTTGCACTGGAACGCACTTTACTCCTTGTCATTTCTCCGTACAGTATCAAAATTTTGATGCGGCGTTTTAACACTGGCGCTGTACTCGTTAAAATTAAGCCATACAGCTCAATTCAATCTTTAAATAAGCGATTATTAATAAAACTGTAACTGTAGTAAGAGCAATATGGTCGGACACCACGACCTGATCAATAGAAATTCGATTTGTACCAAAAACCCAATGTTTTGACGTTCGATATTGGTGCACTCGTTCCGTTACCAGTCCATCCGAATCAGAACATCAAGAATGAATTTACGAAACAGATGATTACAAATTGGAAATCGCGTATCAAATCAGTAATTTGTCTCCACCATAAAATAATATGGGGTCCTGACATCGCATTGAGTAGCTCGCACCGCGAAAATTGTTCGCTGAGTGTAACGGCGATTTAGGCTACTCTTCTGCCATCCCCTATTTACGCTAGAAAATCCTTACTGGAGTGAATGACGATCATGCCCAGTAATGAATTCCAATTCGCATGCATAATTGCATACTCAATAGCACTGTCCAATTTCGCGGCCCGATTAAAGAACTATCACGAAAGAACGAATATTTGCTCATCCGATTCATAGCAACGATGAGATGGAATTTTTCGGCTCCTGCCCGTCATATCGACAAGTGCAACGAAATCACATTTTTATCCTCTCTCCCATTTTGCGTAATATACAGTGATCGTTATTTTCAAACCGTACTATTGGCCAACAAGGTTGTGCTGATGACGAAGTTGCGGGTATGTCGAATACCCACAATATTCACTGGCACATCTAGCATACCGAGTTTCAGCACTCGTGTATGAAAATTGAACATTGAACATATGACTGCTCTGCTGTTAAATCCTCAGGAACATGGTTAGTCGAAAAAAGTATCGCCAAAGACGAAAAGATTGTTAATTTCGCGAAGGCCTGCTGTTGAATTATGTGAACTCAGCAGATATGGTTGTTGCATATATAATAGAATCTTATGAAATGCGTCGGAGCCGGAGCTACCCCTCAAATATCTAGCTCCGGCTCCTGCTCCACCTCCGGCAAAAATGCACAGCTCCGGGTTCCGGCTCCGGGTTCCGGCTCCGGCTCCAAAGCCCTGCTCTGTACAATAAAGATATTTTGAAGCATTTTGGCCAAATTAGTTAACTAAATGTACCTGTATTTGAGAGTTACAGAATTGAATTGTAAGAATGTTTCTTCATCGTATCTAGGGCTGGGCACAATGATTCGAGTACTCGAATCTGAATCGAATATTAATTTTAATGATTCGAGTCGAGTAGTAAAAGATGATTTTTTCGAGTACTGAAATTGTACGCTTCTCGCCACTGAAAGTTAATTTATCAACGAAAATTATAGTTTCGACACAACTTTTCACTGTTGAACCTCGAAACCTTGATCGGCCGTATCGTAGCATACGAAACATATAATACAAAGCTACAAACGTTATTGGAAACAGCACATTTCCGAAGTCATGATCATCTCACAACATTGTCACCAAGTGCAATGAAATCGGTATGGTCGAAAAAATACCAAAGAATCTTTGATGTGATGGAAAACAGGCATTATATTCTTTGTGGTCGCATAAAAGGTACATAATCAAACTTTTACATATTACATTCTGTTATGACGTCATAATGAGTGATACTCGATTACTCGACTTGACTCGAAGCATAATACGTGATTCAGAATCGAATCACTCAGGTACTCGATTTTGCCCAACCCTATTCGTATCACAAAGAGCTTGGTGCAGGACTAAATTTAATGTGAGCAAATCTCTGCCACATTCTCAGTTGATATAGTCGTCACACAAAGCAATAAAACAAAACAAAATGTATTACAATTAATTTCCATGTATTGCCAATCCCATAGGAGAATTCGGGATGTCTACATCGATCAGCTCGAGCTAAATGCTGTGAGTCCGTAGGCCTTACCCGATGGTTGTTAGAACAACTTGGGTTTGATCCCGAAAATAGCGCATACAATTATGCCGTTAATTCGTCGAGTGGTCTTATAGTGAAGTCCCAACCCGACAACGGACTTCGACCACTTACCCATTGTTTTTACTACAGTCCTTAAAATAGGAGAGCGCCAGACTCAGGCAGTTTTTGAAAGGGGGCGCTGGAGAAAAAAAGGTTAAGAACCACGGGTGTAAAGCATAATTCTTTAATTAGGGCCCGTGGACCGTGAATCCTTCGGGGGGCCCACAGACTACTATCCAAGGGGTCCTTGAAAAGCCCAAAGAGTCTAGTGATTAAATCTGGATTTACGACCAATCTGTGGATTGATGAATCCATCGATTAGGAAATAGATGATATCCCTCGATTAAGTAGTATATGATATTAAACGAATAGGAAGTGGGATGATCTCCTCACGCCAAAGTAGTAATCAACATATTTCGGAATGTATGATGGCGGGCCCTATAATCTTAAAATTTAGCACGATTACTAGGTATTTACCTGTTGTCAATGCTCATTCATTTTGTTACATCATGCAGCCACCACGCGCGACCCAGGATACATCTATAGCTCAATTTGCGTTACAGCAAATTCCATTCCCCTTTAATTTACAATTGAAATCTATCAGCATGTTCAGTGTTCAATAACTCATTGATTGCGTCACGTTTTCCAATAGGGACATAGTTTAATCAATGAACAGACATGGTGCAAAAGGCCTCCAGATCTATACGTACCAGTTTTTCATTGCCGGATGGATAAGTAGTGTGACCTGTGTGAATGCCGGTAATTTTGCACGCATAGTGAATCGACGGTTGAGAATATATATTGCAGAAGCACCCGGTTTTGTATCGGGTAAATTTCGTCTCCAACATCGTTTTCCATTTGGATTTATATCTCGCCGTTTGAGGGCACAGTGTGGATACTGCATGTTTTGTGACTTCCGTTTTATAATAAAGACCATTTAACAGGGTTAATTCGAGTCTATAAGTATGAATTCACGGCGATGCCAAAACTGCCAAAAATAATATATGAAAAATGCCTGATTATGACCATCACTAGTGTAGGCCTATCTAATGGGATCACAACTACGATTAAGTTGAGGACATGGGTTTTACCGGTTTGCACAACGCCTCGATGGCGCAGTAGGCAGCGCGTGAGTCTCATAATCTCAAGGTCGTGAGTTCGATCCTCACTCGGGGCATGTTTTTCCATCCGGTTAAAGCAGTGGTTGTTCACCTTTTTTCCTAGCGCCACCTTTCGGAAATTTTCATGGTCTGGCGCACCCCATCGTTTGAGGCAGGGGTCGCCAACTCAAAACGGGTCGCGGACCACTTTTCAAAATTCGTAGAGGCCGCGGGCCGCATGACTTCAATGTCGAGATAAAACAGGCAACGCAGTTTAACAGCCACGTTTTAATACGTCTACGTCAGTACAACGCCGTTCTCTTTAACACGGGCAACGGGCAAAGTTACCGCAAAAGAAATAATATTTTATTGAAGAAATACAAATAGCCTACAAAAAAATCAAGACTTTCATTCTATTTTGAGCTATGAGCTGCGCACGATACCTGACAACACTATTCAGCAACTAAAGCACATGTGGCCAAACTTTTTCCTATTCAAGGCCGCATTTCGATTAGGCTACTTATGTTGGCTATGGTCGAATTCTAGTGCATAGTCGTAATGAGCTAACTGGAGGTCAAATACCCACGTTGAACTGTCTAGTGTCCATGTCCATTGCCGGTGAACTCCGGACTAATCGAGTTACTGATATCGGCATAATCTGCACCACAATCGTTAGTTAAAAATAAGCACAGGCATTCGTGGACTAGTCGCGCGAAGCGCGAATATTTTTTCATGTTCTTGAGTGCATTTCGTCGTTAATACATGTATAGTTTCACATATTACTATCACATATTTATCCTTTGTCAGCCCATGTAATCAAATTCACCGGTAAAGCTGATGCCGAGGGTGTCGTCGCAAATTTAGGAAAGTTATAAATGCTCTGCTGTATCTTTGGGTGGGCCAATTGTTATCAGTGCCCTTTGTGGCATGCTGTTTTCTTGACCATTCATCAGGATTGTCAGTGTAGTGGAAGGATATTGGATTCGCCAAACGTTGGCCTACCACATTTCCTTCGTGATGAAGAGAACGCGATTACAAATTGGTATTTTTTTAAGGGGCGCATCAATTTCCCCTGCTGTTTGCACCCGTACTGTGGGGATCAGATTACAAAGAACACTACTATATTAAAATCGAAAATCAACTCGCAATGAACCGCGCCTGGCGCAAGGGAAATTTCAAGAATAATTCAAACCTCTCATTATAATTAGGGAGTCAATTCGTTAATTCAATTTGCATATTGACTGCCGCCAACACATCCTAATAGAAATAAGTGTCGACGGCCGCATAATATTCCTTCTACTGCCGCAGATTGGCCACTCCTGGACTAAATGATCGATATTGGGATTAGCTCGACATGGTGCTTGCTGGAAAACTATATCTTCTCGTAAAGCTCAGTATTTTAAGGCGCCCGAAGTCGTTTTCTAAGAGTCTTGCGGTCTTGGCAGGGGTGGTCCCTGTGCACTTCAAGGCAATATGCCCAACTGCTCATTCATATTGGCAAATTCTTCCTCCATGAAATGTTATTACCATCGCCGAAGCCGTATCAGCTAGTGAGGAATAGTGATATTGGGCACAGAAGAATAGCTTACTTCGAACGACAACAACAATATGTTTGAACTGAAATCATTTACAGCATTTCAAAATGCTTTACCAAGTGTTCTTCCGAAATTACAAAATCAGGTCGCGGCCAGCAAAATAGGACCTCGCTGGCTGCATGCGGTCCGCGTTCCGCATTTTGGTGACCCGTGGTTTAAGGACTGTACTGCATGGGCGGGGTGGAGGTCTAAGTCCGGTAATTTTTTCGGGATTGGACCGAACTATCGGAAATACTTCGCGCTTGAATTGCGTCTGATGACCACTCGACTAATTAACGATCTAATATGATTGTATGTATTATTTTCGGGATAAAATCAAGATTCTTACCAAGATTCTTATAACAGCTGTCGGGTACGGGCTCATACCCCGAGCTTAATGTACAGTGTACACACCACTATTCGTTCACGTTGTATTTTGTAGCTCTCGAGAACAAAGATATTTCTAGTTATTTATTCTGGTTGATGGCATCTAATCGTGTCTACTGTGCAAATGGCTCTCGCTGTTAAAAGAGGTATGGAACCACGCTTCCAGATTCTCAGACGCAGTGTGCTGCAATATATAATACCTAGTTCAAACCATTTTGTCGCGTCCGGCATCTCGATCGGTAGGTCGTGGGTTCGATCCCCGGCCGGGTCAGACCAAAGACTTGATTAGTAACACTGGTATCCATGACTTCCCTGCTTGGCGCTCATGCATTACTGGGATAGCCTGGAGGGGTGGTGCAAGACTTAGAAAGCCGTAATAGGCTGTAGCTGTACCTTCCTTGTCCTGCGGCATATGTACATCATGCACTCATGATATGCATATGCGCAGATCGTGTGTAGGTATATCATGAGTCGGTGTATATATGCCGCAAAAAAAACATCAAGGACAAAAATAAACTACGTCCTTTCCTTTCCTTTCAAGTAACATTTTGCTATCTAGAAGTACGCGTATGAGCGATAAGGAACACATTTTAGATGAATTATAGTAGCCGCTTCATTAGCGGAAACCCTACGCGACGAAAGTTTTCGTTAATTGATGAATTTTGTTTCGAATGAATGAATGGATAAAATTTGCAAAGGGATCGCAGAGAAATATAGAACTATCGAAATTTGCATCTCCCATTCCCCCCCCCCCATATCACCCCTGAGTGTTTCCGCCCCATTGGAAGTCCATATGGCCCATAGGGGGCGCTGACGACATGGTTAAGACTTAAGAATAGGGTTGCATTCAAAACAAACAGTGTTTAAAAAAAGGCCTTAAAAACAAAATTTTATTTTTTTTAGTTGTGAAATCATGCCATAATTGTGTAAATACTTCCCAGAAAACATGTTGTATGAGCCTACGGACAATTACCACCCGAAATAGCCGACGTCAATCGATATGGGATGTTTGGATCCCTCAAAATAGTAGGTTCAACATTAATAGTACAAATATTTCGTCAAATGAGCCATCTTTACCCTATATTTTCAATTGTTAATGTCAATACACTATGACGTCACATTTGAATATTCGTGACGTCATTGCTTTAAAAAACAAAAAAAACATGTTTTAAATTTGGGCCTTGTTTTAAACATTTTTGTTTTAAATTGATTTTATTTTTAAATGCAACCCTACTTAAGAACCACTGGATCAAAGTCTGTGACCAGACTTGTAATTCGTAATACTCTTCTATTACCTTTCTAATCAGACGATATTCCTCACATCGTAATCCAGTATCCCTCTCCTATATAATTGGGATTATAAACCAGAACGCAATATTGGTTTTTGATTATAGACTGAGGACATGGCAATAATATATATACTATGTATATTTAAAACCAACCAACCATGAATTTGATGATATCGTGCACGCATCAGAAGCAATGGCAAGATTTCATAGGCTGTTTAACCTCAATAACCAATCTTCAAAACTATAGGGACGAAAGTCGGCTGTCCCGATTCTTAGAACAAGATGGAAATTTGAATCTGTGAGTAGTACACTGTAAATTTCAAACTCGTTTCTGAAACGGAAAATTAAACGCCAAAAGTGAGCCCCTTTTTACCGTCCGATTGTGTCTACAAATACGTCTACCACTTTTTCCGTTTAAGTATAACGCTGATGCGTTAAATACCAACGCAGAGCTCAAAATGAAAATAGCTACGCTGTCAGGCTGAGCAACGACACGGAGCTCGAACTGAAAACGAATTTTATTGCAAAAAAACAGTTCATTCATATGCAATATGCATGCACTCAAAATACTCTCTATGCACAGCTGTCAGGTAACGTTAAGGATTTCTTGTCCTTTTGTGCATGAAACACTGGTATTATCAACCAATACCCATCCTTGATGAACGCCCGACTCATGGCAGACGATCAGTATGTGTGGTGGATCCATTTTAGAACATGCAACTTCCGCCTCATGCCCCTGAAATAATACGAATGCATATAAATTGTGCAGTAAGAGTATATATAGTCAATATATGAAATGATGACCACCATTTTCGAAGCATGACTGTTCAAGGGACTGCTGAGCTAGAATAAAACAGAACACTCTTAGCTCCGACTTCAATCCACACAGCTCAAATGTGCACGCTCATAATCAGACTTAGGCAACCAGATAATTCTAGTTGTCTAATTTGACTAAATTAGAGCAAAATGCCAGTAATCTAATTCTACTCTAATTTGGAGAAGCTGAAAATTTTCTAGTTGTCCAAGTCTGCTCAGAATAACGTTTGTAACGATGTACTTTCAATCTTTCCTACACTATATTACTCAAGCAGGTTTTGGCTAGCGCGTTAGTTGCAAAAATGCCCCCTGAAACTTGGCAGCGTGAAATTGACTATATAGTTGGACCACTGATGACAAGACCACGACGCATAAAAAATGGCCTAGGGGTTGCCCACAAGATCAATCTTTAGGATGAAATATTCTTTCAGATACATGTATGACCATTGACCATAGTCCTAAATGGGTTGTAACAAATCACAAGGCTCTGAGTCACAAGTCGATCGCAATTTTATAGTTTTGACTCGAGTCAAGTCGAGTCATTTTCAATTCACCACTGAATCAAGTCCGAGTCCAAGTCATTGTGTTGACTGATCAGTTTCCAGTTGAAGTCTTGTTAAACCCACTTTTGTAGCCCTGTTTGGTGATATCGAATGGCCCGCATTCAAAATATACTGATTTTCCTCACTCTCAACAGTTTCTGGTCACATTTCCAAGTACCAGTACAAATATACGAAATCACAATAGGGTGGTTACTTAACTATTCGAAATTACAAGGAAATGTCAGTCTTGGCCGTCTGAGTCTCGAGTCATATGACTTGGTTCAAGTCATACGCAATGACTCGAGTCCAAGTCGAGTCAATACACAGATTGACTCGCGTCGGGTCGAGTCATTTCCGTATTTTGAGAAAATGACTCCAGTCAAACCGAGTCATCAGAAAATCGTGACTCGAGTTATTACAACCCTGAGTCCTAATTTCGATGCATTAGTCGATGAAGAACATGATAACTGATCAGGTATCGTGCGCAGCTTAGTAGTTCAGAATAAAATGAAGTTTATGATCATAATACTTCTTGTTGTATTTGTACTCCTTTGATAAAATGACTTCTTTTGTGGTAACCATGCCCATCGCCCATGCAAGTGAGCACGGCGCTGTGCTAACGTGGAGTTTTAAAAACGCGATCGCAGACTGTAAGTCACCGTATATGCCAGCATGGCTATTATTGGTCACTGTAACTACTATTGTAGGAACGGTGCAGTAATGCGATGGCAGCTGGGCACTCTGCGCGAGAGGGTTATTCTTGCTGCAAAATGCCATAGACAAAGAGGCACTTTCATGAAAACACTGAATTAGATTAGAACTAAAATTAGAGCACAAAAACATTTAACCAATTAGATTAGAATTACAATCTGACCGCAGGGACATTTCCAGTGTTGTGATGACTCGAGTCACGATTTTCTGATGACTCGACTTGACGCGCGTCATTTGCACAAAATACTGAGATGACTCGACTCCAGTGTAGTGACTCGACTTGGACTCGTGCCGATGCGCACGACTCGAACCAAGTCATATGATTCAAGACTCAGACGGCCAAGACCGACATTTCATTGTCATTTCAAAGAACAGTAAAGTAACCACCCTATTGGTATTTCGTCTGGTCTCGTACCTGAAAATGTGACCAGAAAACTGTTACAAGTGAGGAAAATTAGTACATTATAAATGTGAACCATTCGATACCACCAAGCAGGTGGCGGGGTATAGCGTAGTAGTATAATCCGCGGCTGCAACACCAATGGGCGCGGGTTTGAGTCCGACCGAGGTCGACTTTCGAATGCCGGTACCTAAGTGTTGGAGGTTTACCTAGGCTCCTCCTCGCCCCCTCATATGCGTAAGCGCCGTCTTACAAAAAGCCTAGAGGTGGGCCGTGCTATAAGTCAGCAGTTACAGAAAATAAGACGAATACCGGCCTGGTGTAAATGACCATAGTAGTCGACAAACACCATGAATACCACAAAATAAATGAACAAAACCAAATTGAGTTGTAAAAGTGGGTTTACCAAGACTATAACTGGAAACTGAGCAGTGAACACAATGACTTGGACACGGACTCGAGTCACAATAACATGACTCGGACTCGACTCGTTGGTGAATTGAAAATGACTCCACTCGACTCGAGTTAAGACTATAAAAGTGAGATTGACTTGCGACTCGGAGCTTTGTGACTTGGTTACAAACCTGAACATTTCACAAATTAGATTACTGGAATTTTTCGATAATTTAGTGAAACAAGTCAAGGTCTCGGTGAACATGCCGATATCATTTTGTGCAAATGTTTCATCACCGACGCTCTCGCTGCAAGCGCAGTTAGACTGAATTCTTTAAATTAAACGTATTCATCATTTTCAGTAGGGGGCTCCAATACCAAATGCAAGAAATCGAGTGACATTAAACCATGCGAAGTGCTAAGAGAAATTTCAAGTCAAATAAATCTACTACGAAATATTCTACTATACATGATCATGAATATACCAAGATCTGCAACAAATGTTGCTGGCCCTGGTTACACCAATGGCCTTACAACTTAACCTGATGTTATAACTAATTTCGAAGAGCTTCTTGGAGGTACAGAACTTCAATATACAATTCAACTAATTTCGAGAATTATACCTCGCGGGCCACACGAAACCTTCTCGCGGGCCACATTTATCCGCCCCTTCCTCAAAGTATCGAGGTAGAACAGGGGTAGCCAACGTGGCAATTGGTAATATATCTAATTTCAACAATCAACTCCTCCCTTAAAACCTTCTCGCTGGCCCTATGTAGCCGATGCACAGTGGGCCACCGTTTGGTCACTTGTGACCTATATAGAATTATACAAGTGACCTATATAGAATTATACCTGTTTTACGTCGATGGCGAGCAATGTTGACTTTGATCTTAATCGCCCATCGGTCAATTCTTTCTGAAGCAGAATTTTCACTTTTTTTCTTTCATCTTCTCCCTGGAAAACATCGTTATCAACAAGTTAGTAATCGAAGTACACACATGAAAACAATGGCATGAATTTCGAGGCAACCTATAAGAATCATTTGTCTGGTACAGCCCCGGTGAGCGATCTGAATGTTTGAATCCGGTCCGTGATGTCAGTCCGGTTTGACAGCCCTGCCATCTTATCCTACTAATTTCCGTCGTGTTCAGGTATAGGATATATTCAGTATGTGTGGCTAAATAATAAATAATTTGGTACTGACCGTTCCTTCAGAAATTGCACCAATCATCTTGTCCACAGTGGAGAGCATAATACGGTACTGCTGTATCATTTTCGATGTCGGGCATGATGCTAAAAGCTCAAATTCTTCTCGGATCTGAACATTCAAGTAGAACATCAGCATTTTATCGCTAAGGTTATCAGTATCACTCACAATGCGAGTAAATTGAGCACATTCTTGCCAAGAGCCCAGATACTCACTAGGTTCATATCGAAAAGATACAGAAATTTCTTCAGTATGTCACGAACAGCCTACCTGTGGGGGTATCCGCTAATATTTGGCGACGTGAGCTGTGAAATTATTTGAACAGCGCGCTAATTTTTGATAAGTCCGGATCATGCTTTGAATACTCTTTCGCCAGAAGTTCTTCGCTGTCAGACACCATCTGGTCATTCCCTTATAATAATCAAAGGTTACGAAAACAGAGAAATGATTGAAATCATATTAGATGCTATACCATCGATTGAACAGAAACTGACGACGGCTGTTTTCTTTTTGTTCTTGTAACGAATGCTTCTCATCTTTTGGGAGAGTTTCTTTGAGAAATATGTCTGTAATTGAGAAAGCCGTTTAAAGCAGGGCTTTGGAGCAGCCTTAAATTTTAATTGCTCCAGCTCCCGAGCTTTCTTCTATCATACATTAGCTCCGGCTCCAGCGCCGCATTATTACCACTGCTCCGGCTCTGAAAATTATAGAATGGGTCTGTCTATATATCAGGGTGGCCAACCCGCGGATCAACTGTGGCCCGCGAGAGGGTTTTGAGTGGCGCTCGAGGTAATTTGCTAGTATATTATTGAAATCCTGTTATCGAAAATGAATGGCTTAGATTGTGAACTTGCAAGGCCAACCAAAAATTACAAGTCTGGCTGCAACACTTGGGATGTTGATGACTAAAATATCAGTTCCGACGCATTGGCAGATAAAGGGTCAAGTCACATTTTTAGTAAATGGTCGTACATTACATTAAACTAAAATAGAAGTGAAATTTTTCTTCACGCTTCACGTGTAATTGTCACATGATTTTTTGCTTGGTAGCCTACCCCCTCCTGAAAATGAAATAATTCAACCGATTGAGTCGAACTGTATTAGCAATTACGGGCGAAATTCTTTTGCGCTCGCAGAAAGATCGACGATGAAATGTAGGCATAAAATAATTGTTGCATATTACCGGAAACCTTCGATATCAATTTGTCCAGGCGCCGAATAGTCGTGTCCTTGCAAACTGAGCCCAGCGGGCGGTATACAGAAGACCCGCAATATACTTGAGTAATAAAATTATTGACCTAATTCATTTATAAACTTTTTTTTTTACCCGCTTGGTGCGGCTAGTGGGCCGCGCACTCGTTCGTCAATTGCATGTGCCCCTTTAGCCGAAAAGGTTGGCTATCCCTTGTCTATATAGATTACTAATCTACCCATAGTTTAGTTATCTATAGTAATCCACAGTCAGTCAGCCGCCAGTAATATCGGATGCAGCAACGAAGTCATGGGTGCCGCCGTGCCGTCTTTGACATCATAATGAATACTTGTCAATTGTCGATAACATCTTATTAGATGAGTATCAGCTCGAAAAGCTTCGGTTTTTAATAAATTCTGCAATGAATATATTATCAAAATGTATATTAAAGTTCATTACCCCAAAGAGTCTCATCATAGTTGCAGTTGAACGCACTTTACTCCATGCCATTGCTGTGCACAGCATTAAAATTCAGGCCTGGTGTTATATTATGTGAAATTAGCTGATATGGTTCTTGTTGCATATATATATGTTGCATCTTGATTAATGCGTCGGAGCCGGAGCTACTCCGCAAATAACGGGCTCCAGCTCCGGCTGAATTTCATGTCGAGCTCCGGTAAAAATGCACGGCTCCGGCTCCAATGCTCTGGTTTAAAGGATATAGGTCAGGCCAAACAACTTGCAATGAACACTTACCCTTTATGTTGCCTGACAACGTGATTCTTTAGCTCCTCAAGTTGGAAAAACGCGGATTATAGATTCTGCATTATAATATGAAATCGCAATTATCCTTGTGACGATGCAACCAGTACTTTGTTAGAGTATCGGGATCAGAACAGAAAAATGGGCATAACCAGCACGCAATCCGTGATTCAGACATTATCCAACTCAAGTTACTACATTTACAAAATAACAAAGCTGTGTCAATAGAAGGGGTAAAATCAATATTGGAAATTCATTCATGATTTTATCATCTAATGCAAACGATTTTGATACTATAACACATAACGTAGCGCTGTCGTAGCCTACAACTGTTCATGCCAGGAATTTGCACCAGTTTTTACTGTATATAATTTTGCACTCTGCCGATTGCTACAAAGGACAGCGGTGCCATGAGCTGCACTGTTACCATGCAGTATGACGCAAAATTTAAGAACAGCTGCACTATATATCTGCATCTGAAAGCTTACAATGAACCAAAACGCGTTGCTGCGTCACATTAACAAATAACAGTCGAGCTATTGAAATGGAAGACATCATGGCATACCGTTAATAAAGAGAACATATATCTTAATAGCTTCCTGATGTGCGTGATGGATATTAATCATATTATCAGCACTTACCTTTCAATAAGTCGACTTGTCTCTGTTCTATACCGTTTCCTAACAAAACTTGAGCTAATTCGGAATCCATTACGAACCAACTCACAATTCGACACTCGTGGAAGACGTGACACAAAATGCGGTCAACACTCTCTGATTCCCGCGCCAGACACACCATCGAGCACGAGATACCGCATTTCGTTTCTGAGTTTATATTAGGAGATAAGAGGAGAATGAGGAATGAGCACGAGTTATGTCACTCACGCGAAAACACACCTCGCTCTCTCGCTGGAACGGTGTTTACTTCAATATTACGCAACTCGAGAGTAGGGAAAAAGTCATTTTGTGTCCAAGCGTAACGCTTGGAATTGAGAGTGTAATCTATTTATAGATTTGCTGATTCTACTTTCAATTTAACTCCAGGACATGACACGTAATGATGACAGCGTCATTACCAGCATGTTAGCTTCAAATGCGCTCCCAGTAAAATACGTAGATTTTATAAATATAAATACTTCTGCCCATACAGAGAATGAATCTACCTAACACACACACGTATCTGATTTTCCAATAGCAGCACTAAAAGTAATAAACTTGCAGGAGTGGCAAATGCAAAGTTGCACTCATGATCCGAAAGTCATTCTCGTTTCACCTTCTGCGATGTTTAGCAGTTGAAAGCTTTTAAAATGGGTGAGCCTTGAGGTCGGGATATCGCGCCAGCAATGAAATAAAGTTCTAGTAAGAATAAAACATAATTATCGCGGTGAAATAAATTATGAAAAAGTTTGGCCCAGTCCTTGAAGTAACTAGATTTTTCGTACTCATTTTTTGCAATATTTTATTGCATTTCTTGAGCCTTTCGCGGGCCGCACAGAACGGTGTTGCGGGTCGCATGCTACCCGTGAGCCGTAGTTTGCCCACCCCTGCGGTAGACCAATTCACGACAACACTTGTTGGTAAATTGACGTCAGCGTTATCGAACCACAAGCTACCGAAAAAAAAACAAGAACCACAAAACCAACAAAGCTCATGATAGCTTTTCGTTCTATGCTAAGAGCGATGTTGGTGGCCTTCTATCTATCCCATCGACAGAAATTGACTTTATCTCGATGATAAGTAGCGAATGAAAAGATTGAAAATGCCTGACAGAACGTCACCGGAAAGTCATTTGCGAAAATCCTATTGATAATTCGTAAATTCGTATAGAATATTAACGGCAGTCTACACAATACAGATACACAATCATTCATGGACGGCCGCACGTTGGACACCGTTGAGCTGTTGTTGTTTGTGATATTCATGGTGTTTGTCGACAACTATTGTCATGTACACCAGGCCAATTTTTCTTTTTTAATCCGTAATTACCGACTTGTAACACGACCCACTTCCTGGCCTTTATAAGACACCGCTACCACGGATGAGATGGCGACGAGGAGCCTAGATAAACTTCCAACACTTGGATAGGAATTGTGAAGTCGACCTCGGTCGGACTCGAACCCACACCCTATTGGTGTTGCAGCTGTGGATTACACTATAGAATGTAAACATGTTAAGATTCGATAATTATACCATTACGCTATCTCGCCGCCCACATCGTTGAACTAAACTGATTCATTTTGAAATGTTCATTTCACGTGAAATCGAGATGTTCGCCAAAACATGTTTTTTAAAATATCATTCTTTCCTTTCTCAATGCGCTCAAATTTCGCCTGACTTCCACATAAAGCATCCTCTTACAAATAGGATTTTCTGCGAAAACACTGATACCAAAGTTTTCCCATGACTAACACGGTTGAAAGGCTATATATACTCTCAGCTGCGTCCAACTTACTGAATGTCATCAGTTTACGTTGAACCTACGCAGTAGGTTTATGCGCTGAGGAGGTCATGGTAGTCAAGTCGTCTTTGGTACTAATATAGAGGTAGTAGAAGCGCCGTAAACATTTACTTTAGTACACGTAGAAGTAGAGGTTTCCGAGCAAGTGAAAAAGTGAGTACTCTATTCGCCCTATTTCGCCTAAAAACCGAAAACTGTTAAGTAGAACTATATAGACCTATTCTACTATCCCAAGCACTTAAAAAAGTAGTGCATTCTTGAGCACTCTAAAAAAGTATAGGTTCATCGGACTTCGGATCATGACTTTTTGGATCCGAATAAGAATCTGTTAGACAAAATCAATTCAGTAGAATAGGACTGTATTTTGACGTGAATGTGGCCATGCGCGACAACTGTCGGATTACCGACAAAATACTGTCCCACAGTCAAGGTCCGCCATAATAGATGTGTTCTTTTATGAACATTGTCCAGCTTATTGCCATTGTATTTTGTATATGTTGTTATGATATGTACTGTACACGTATATGTTGTACTTATGAGGTATACATTCTGAAGTGAAGAAGTGGTTGAATTTTGCGGCGTAGTTCCAGCAATGGAGATGGTACCTAAATGTATAGCAATTTCAGTATTGCTCTCCTCTTGTATGTTTAGAAAACCAGAAACTTTGAACAGAGACTCGTCAGTCGCTCATCCAGGTCTTTTTAAGTCCCAATAAGCTATGACAGGAGGAACCAGATATGTCGTTGCAGAGCGCAAAGTTCCTTCCCACCGGCAGCGCTACAGTAGGGAATGTCATAGTTGAGCACTGATTAACCGGAATAGAGTACCAGAACAACCCAAAACGGCATGACACATTTCTCATACCACATTCGTGTGATTACGGGTTTAATCTTGTTTCAGAAAAAACAAACCTTTGTGTGATTCCTGTCCTGCTGAAACGAAAATACTTATCCCGTAAATCTCTATGGACTGTTTTGGCAACCTCAGTATGATTGGCATTACCTTGGCGTTTTCGCTGTCTTTGGTGGCGGCAGCTCGGGGACAGAGCGAATCCATATGTGCAAAATTACTTGGCTTTTACCAAGCAACCTGTTCGCCCGGCGTAGAGGATGCTCTTACCATTGCTGTACAGGGCCCGCCAGGAGAACGTGGTGCGCGCGGTGAAAAAGGAGACCGGGGAAGTCCGGGTAGAACCGGTGTGTCCGCCGAAATTGACTACGGTCGAGTTGAAAGCATCGTATCAGGGATATTTGCGGAAGGTGACTTTGGGCATATCGTCATACATTGGCAAACACCGAGCATAGATTTCAAATTCCAACCAGACACATAATCGGGGATTTTAACGGCGGAGGTGGTTAGCAACGAAATATTTCCATGTTTTCTTAGTGGGATACTTAAATACATTTGGTCTACTTACTAGGGATAGTGTGAACGTGAGGTTCACGTTCGCGCTCTGTGTGTGAACCTCAGAAATTTGGAGGTTCACGTTCAAAAACGAACCTTGGTATGCTCTGCAATGTGAACCTTTTCATACAATACAATTTTCCACGTCATTTTAACATCTTTGGTTGAAATTCTTTGCATTTCAACGGCGGGCCACTATATGCATGGCGCTGGCAGCATAAAAAATCGACACCAAACGAGCGTGCACCTTGGCAATCTCAAATTTTTTACTTGCATGCTATGTTACAAAAGTTCGCTTGAAATATCCAGTTTTCCGTTTGTGAATGTTTAGGGACTCTGCTGTGAGCTTGACCCGCAATCACGCAACATCAAGAGCAAAATGCGCTACAGGTAGGTAGTCAGCGAATGATGCATATTCAACAGATCAATGAAATCCATATAAAAAATACATCGTTGTCTAATGTAAAAAAACTAGCAGGCGTATGGGGTCCATCTTGACTACAAATGTTTATTGTATCATAAAAACCAAATCCGTGTGATTAGGGTGTTGGCTATCTCTTGTATAACTTGTTAATGGGATAATATCGGTAGCAAGTATAGAAAGCCGTTTTACACTCTGCTCAATATCAATGTAAGGATACTCAGACGCCGAATACATATTCCGGTCTGGCGTAAGCTTATATTCTCTTGCAAGTCCTCAACGAAATTGTTGGCAAAGCGACTGCAGATGTTGATTTTATGGGATTATTATATCATTTGTTTGCTCCAGTCGATACATTTGGCGACGACTAAAAAGTCAATATGTAGTATGTACTTCCCCATTGTTGCATAATGTGACCCGAGTTGTCGCTAGGTATGGTGCACACTGCACAATGCACAATCATATATCAAGTCACTGAAATCTAGGGTTGGAATTAGCAATATGACGTCACGTGACGTCATGAGGTTCACGTGCGCGTTCATACAGAACCTTTCAAAAAAGTTCGCGTTCACACGAACCTGAACCTTTGAGAGGTTCACACCATCCCTACTACTTACCCTAATGATTATGCTTTTGGACCATATACATTTCTACTTAACATTTTGGAAGGCAGAATTACCAACCTTTCATACTTACGAATTTGAAAACGTAGAATGTAGTTTAGCAGAAACTTGCAGCACTTTAACAGCAACACTGACTACTTTGACTACTTCTGAGTTTACGTTATTGCCGGACAGGTATTCACATTCATATTTTATCCGAATTACAGACTTCGGGTACGAATCAATTTGGTAAACGTATAGTAAGGATATGAGTTATATTGTATGTTCGTTCGCATGTTTTGACACGGTTCGTGTAACCCTGACGTGCTCCTACAATGCGTTACATTCCAGGTATGATTTATTCTGAAGTAACATATTCATTTCTCAAGTGATGACATTGGCCAGGGTCACTGTTAACAAAAACGCACACGCTAGCTTTCTGCACTAAATCCGGAATCCAGGTGTGGAGACAGGTTCCGTTAGAATAAAGTATCAGCTTTTTCTGTTGTTCCGAATAAGCTTGGTATCTATTTAAAGCTGTGGTGGTTCGCACATCTTTCATAATACGTACGCGTAATAGCCAATTCATAGCTATGTATGATCACGTAAACCATGGCGATGAAAAGTGACAATAATTTAGAGAAGGGAATTTGGAACTTGGAACATTGGAACTTGAATGACATGAATTGAAACCTGTGTCTTTCATAGATTTCATGACGGTCGGATCAATAGCACAACCGGCCTCCAGTTGCAATGAAATTAATCGAGTCAGCCCAGGAGCGGACAACGGACTCTACTATTTGCGGGATACGGAGGTAACGAACGATACGTCTTTTTTAAACTTTTTGTGTTTTGTTTTTCCGAAGATTATTTACAGCTCATCTGCTGAGCAATAATACGAAAGGGCGAATGCTATGCACATGTTGTGTTCCGCCTACAAACATTTAAAGTCCATGTTGTGGCAAATTGATAGAAATATCCTTGGCTCCGTTCGCGAAATTGCCAAAATTTTTAGGAGCCAATACGAATAACCCGTACCCTAAAATATGGCGCAACCAATTGACAAACGTGACGCCTGAGCTTGTTGATAATTTTTGAGTGAGAACAGCGTTGTCATTGCAAGAAGGAATGCGTTGTTTTGATTGATTGCGTTAACAATTATGCTGTCACTTAGCCTCCGACGACTATAGTCTATAAGCACGAGTGTCTTTAAGCTGGGATTAGGAAGTTATAAAGCAGTGGCTGGCGTCATTCACAAAACAAAGTCTGTTGTATGATTTATCCGCAGACAAATCATGAAGGCAATTACCGCAATTACGCGGGTAATATATGATCAATGATCGTTCATCATTCATCATAAAACTGTAGGTTACTATTACTGTGATACTGGTGGTGAATCCGCAGGCAGTATATTTGAGTACGCCAATCGTAAATGGAACAACTGTGAAGTTCATTTCACCGACCTATCTCGATTATTACCTCCGTTGACCAGAGGTGGTCAGTAACGAAGTACTTCTACTTTTTGAAGTACTTGAAGTAGATTTTGCCTACTCACACTACTTTTTAAGTAGTTATGATTTAAGACTACTTCTACTTCTACTTGACAGTTTTCAGTTTTGTAGGCAAAAATAGGCGTAGAATACCTACTTACTTACTTGCTTGTGAACCTCCACTCCTACTTCTACTTGAGTAGCGACGGTGACTACTTTGACCACCTCTGCCGTTGACTGGAATAGAATAAAATAATGGCTGTACATTGTGTACAACCAAGGGCGTAGAAAACATGACAATTCCAAGGGGGGAATTGACTCGCCCTGATGTTACTCAGACATAAAATAGACAGGAAAATGTCCAAAACATGATTTACACCCATTTGCAATCGCCACACGACACAACAAAATCCGTACAGGGGCCACGCCCTATGTCTTCTACCGATAGGCCTAGGTTTATAATTGTATATCATGGACTCGACTTGTAAGGGGTTACAGTATTGCACAAAATCGTTTTTTCAACTCTCTGAGTTTTCGAGTATTTTATCCTATATTTTGGCTGATAATTATAGACTGGGGCTATACATCTACTTGCGTATGCGTGACCTATACAGCGCCCTTTTGCGTGTTTAATCAACTATTTATATGTCCCTCGATTCAAAATAAATGGGGACTTCATCTGTATTTAAAACAGTTAGCAAAATCCAATGACTTTGAATCATTTCTCGTACTTCGAAAATCCAAGTTGACTCGAAAAGTGACTTGACTCGACTTGACTCGAGTCGCCTCCAAAAATCAAGTGACTTGACTTGACTCGAGTCACCTTTGGAAATTGAACGACTTGACTTGACTCGATTCAAAATGTGCAATGACTCGAGATGATTTGTGACTCGAAGGTAGTGACTTGATCCCAACACGGGTACCGCGTCAAAAAAGTCCTGTATCTTCGAAACTGAATATCTTTTCGTAGACTGTACCCATTCGCAGTATCGCTGATCGTCGAGATATTCGCAGAGATATATATTGCAATTTCGAAAGAAGTCAACCTTGATTTAACTGCTAAAATTATTCGACTCCTCGACCACTTGAACTTTGGAAACTACACTTGACTGCTTTTCAGCCTTTTATTTTCTGCTTCTAAGTGAAGTAGTGTTGGCTACTACTTTCCGTGACTCATTGCCCATTTTGAGTCAATGCCCCCTATTCTATGTATAGAGAATATACCTTCACCAGGAACATTTGTCTCTGAAGGGGCATGTATTCCAAACGTACTGCGATTTCAACGTCGCAGCCGGCGGCTGGACTCTGGTTGCGTCCGTTCACGAGAATAACATGAAAGGGAGATGCACGGCGGGCGATCGCTGGTCGAGCGAACAAGGAAACGGGGCCGGCCATCCGGACGGAGACGGATTTTGGGAGAACAGAGCGACGCACGGGTCGGCAACTTCTGCCGCGAGCGACGATTACAAGAACTCGGGATATTTCGCCATGAACGCTACTGATGTCATGATATGGCAAGTGCCCAACGACACTCCTCTCTCCGATTTCGCCGCGAGGTTAGTAACGAGAGATTGCTATGGAGCTCTAGTGCTCAAAATATTTGGAGTGGGCTTTATTGGTAATGTGGCCACATTAAAGATAATGAATGCCAATACCACGAGGGCCATAATAGCGGGGCATGCAAATTAGCGAGTAGAAATATTGAGACAATCATTCGTAGCTTTGTGCTGCATGTTTTTGATGTTGCAATATGACCCATTGACCATTAACCAAATCGAGTTTGAAGGCTTTCACGGTTAAGAAAATACATTGAAATTATACAAGCGTCGTTGCTAATATAACTCTTGGTGAAAGGGGCGTTTAATTTCATATCACGAAAAAAACCGCCTCTTCCTACCCCAATAATCTACTCATTGCAATTAGTATCTGATTAGGATTCAAGCACTCAAATCATTGTGCCTAGTCCAGCCCTAATTATATCAATCACAATGATATATTATTCTTGGAAGTGAGTTTGATTCTGAATCTTGGTTAAAGAATGACTAGTTATCTGAGAATAGGAATAAGAATATGAATAGGAAGTTATATAGTATGCATTTTTGTCCTTGCTGTTTCTGCCGCATATCCTGCAACCTAAAGCTTAGTCGTCTATGGTTGTACGCGATGACGATGTAGGCCTACAGGTATCTTAATCGACCCGCGTGGGTTCTAGAATCCTCTATTATTAGGCCAATTTAGCTTGAAGACCAATCACACTCTCGAATGTAGTTCCAATTATTGGTCTGTCTGTTGTTTGTGGTGTTCATGGCATTTGTCGACTACAATGGCCATTTACACCAGGACGATAGTTCTTACTTTTTGATTTCGTAGCTCCCGACTTGTAGCACGATCACTTATATGCTTTTAAGACACCGCATACGCGGATGATATGGCGAGGAGGAGCCTATTAGATAAGCCTCCAACACCTAAGTAGGAATTCAGGAGTCGACCTCGGTCGGACTCGAACCCACAACCCATTGGTGTCGTAACTCGTAGCTGTGGGTTATACCACTACGCTATCTCGCCACTAGAATCATTGGTTCTTGTTCCACTTGTTCAGTTTCTTATACCTGTTCACACTTCTAACGCCGTTTTAGAGCTTTTCTAAAGTATCACACATCAAATGGCTTCATGACGCGCTTTGGCGGTAATCTCGCGTCCCTGTTCTCGCTTCATTACAACATAAAATCGAAGCAATACCGGACGAATCTGGACAACGGTCCCGCCATTCCAATCACGTGGGAGGTTGGGAGTAACCAGGAATTGATGAACCTGTACGGATCAAGCATCAGAGGCGAAGTAGACGCTGGGTATATCCAGGTAATATTGCATGTCTGCGTTATGTCTGGTTGTTTTAGTAAGAAGTGATATATATAACACGTATATTATTAGCATCAAGTGATCATTGTCAGATATGGCAGAAGTAGTTAGCGGTGACGCCGTACATTCCCAGTCAATTACAGGTAGAAGTTGCCATTTCCGAGAAATGTCTAACTTCCTTTAAGTGAAAGTACAAAATGAATGTCGTAGAAGTACCGATATAAGCAGTTCCAAAAAGTAGATTGGGTCGGGTGGTCGAATACTTTTAACACGCAATCGGAAGTGCTGTTGGAATTGCAGGGATGCATCTGCTCGACTATCTTACCAAAATAAACGACATTACAAATCGGTGTATTTTCAAAAATATATTCTGTTATCGTGGTGCGGGGGCCATTTCGCTTTTACGACAATTTCACTCGTGACGGGGATGCCAGCATTATTCAATATTATACTTTCTAATTTGCAAAGTGGAGAAGTGAGTAGTTTTGCCTGCTCACGTGGAAGTGGAAGTTTTCCAGACATATAAGCACGTACGAGCATAAGCAGTGTAAATAGGAAAACCCTCTTTGAATACTCCGACGAAGTAGAAATACTTCATTACTGACCACATACGATCAATGTTCCTTAAACTCCCGCCCCCGCCTTTGCGTCCTTCAGGGCGAACTGCCGGCACATAGCACGGCTAAATGCCGAGTTCGCTAGTTAAAATGGAAGCGGCACTTGTGTATCGGGGTCGAATATATACCACACCGAAACGGAACCCGCTGTGAGCCCGACGGTTGATAGCTCGATGGCCCTATTTGAGCCCACAAACTAGCACATTATCACATCGTTAAGTAATCGCGTGGGAACTAAGTTCGGTATTTTACAAATTCGAACCCGATTTCGGCTAGAACCCGAAATTCACGCCCGAACCTTGACTAATGTGTCGCTCAGACACCACCACGAGCATATCTAGGATTTATATAAGTTCTTGAAGATTTAGATATGCAATATAGGATGGATTAAATTAGCTCATAGTTCATCATTATACTTGTATAGGCAAGGTATACCTGAGATTTCCTGCTCGATTGGCCGGCAAGAAAACATTGGAATTACATAAATAATGATATGTATAGGAGTTCGGATATCAATCATTTTCACTATCCGGATAACGGATATATCCGTATATTTGGAATTTAGCTAACCGGTTAACCGGATAGTGAATCCTAAGTGAGATAATCGATTTCACGAGGTCTGCATGAAAAATGGATCGCAAAATCATTACACAGTGTAATTGCAGCGCCCTCCTTATAAAGCACACCGCATCAATAGTGGCATCCTGTAGCCGGGACCGGAGTTTTGTAACATAGAGTCCACACGTATTAAATGCTCTTTCTGCTTCCACAAAATGGGCTGAATTATAGTAGTCTAAGCAAGGCTGAATATAGTAAGCAGCGCTTCCTTTTTGCCCATCCTTCTGTTTAGGTGTCCAGTACTGGAAGGACGAGTAGCTGATACCGGAATTGAGGCCGACATGATAGCTCGCTCTAATTCTTCCATGAGAAATTCAAATGATCAGGCCCGTAGCCAGCCGAAAAATAAGGGGGGTGTTTTGAATAAAACGAGGTGGTTTCGATAGTTTTTCGAATTTAGTATCAGCGGAAATCAATTACGCTTGCAAGCACGAACATGTTTCCGGAATGCGAACATTCGATGTCATTCAGTTTCGCAATGTCACTCATTAATCAGAATCGCTGATCATAATAATCTCAGCGGCATATTGTTTCCAAGCCACCAAGAGATAGGAGCCAACACATGCCAGGCCCGAGACTATGGTTACGCCAGCGATGATATCGTTCGTACCATGCCTATTGCAGATACGATTGCGCTGGCCAGCGATAATATCGTGAGCACCAAGCCAATGCACATGCGATGATGTAGGCCAGAGATGGTGTAATGTCCACAGAGCCTATTGCAGATGTGATTCTGCCAGCGGAACTATAGACTTGTTGAAGACTCGAAAAACCAGGCCAGCAACGATAGCCGAGTTCGCGGCAATCAATGACCTAATTTGGCGATCTTCTCAGCGGGAGATTGCGTCGCGTTACACTACACCAGGGGTTCTCAACTTTCCTTGTATAACGGGCCGCATTTTAACAGCAAAAGACGCTGCGGGCCGCAGAACTATGTTACCTTGCATTCATGGGCTACTATTAAATTTAGGCTATTGTAGCCGATTTACCAGTCGTATACCGGCATTTAGTACATTTCTATGTATTATAAAGTAATAATGAACAGCGTTCGTAAGTTTGCAGCTGCTGCTTGTGAGAATGTGTATCTTCTAGCGGCGCATGTAAATCCCTTCATGGAGCGTGCATTACATTCGTTGTCAAGTCGGTATATGCAACTTCAAATCCTTCCACCAGAGAGCCGAACTCTTTGTTCCAATGCGTGGGCGAGCAAGTATAAAATTACTATAACTTTTGCGTTACAGAGACCATTATCACATTGAGCTCTGAGTGATATGAGAAGAAATCTGGTGTTTGGGGGCATTTCTAAGCAAAACAATCAACATTTCTCCTTTCCGTTCATGCCTAGGGCACTGTACCAGTAGTTACAGAAGTCAGCTTTGTCAAGTTGATATTTTTCGCTGGTCCCCTCCCCACGTTTGCCCGGCCAGTATTTCTCTGCATATATGTCCACTCTGATGAAATTCAACCAGATAATTAGTTATACAATGTCGGTGGATTCATCCAAGGCTGCGTAAAAGTAGTCTACGCGGCAACGTGTTTCAGAACAGGCGATAAAAGATTGACTAATATTGATGTTACTCGTCTGGTCAGGATTGAATCAGACGATTGCATCTTCGAAATTTGTCTGGTGATGTTGTCCTTGCTGCTAAGTTCCGGAAACAGCAAATATTCGCAAAGTATGTTACGATTTTATTGAAATCACACCTTCTATATCAGATTTCTTGGGTTTAGCGATATTCGAAGCAATTTTAAGCGATGCGTCTGTAACGTCGTCGGCAATCTCAACAACCGTTCGCAGTGAGTCAAACACTCTTTAAAAGTGTAGGCCTACTAAGAAGCGGGATTCTCTTGAACCAGAGTCCAGCCGAATAATGATTCGAAACAATACCAATCTGAAGTCGAGCATATATCAAGAAACGAGAGCACATTGAAGCAGTGGTTCTCAAACATTTTTTAGTCACGCCCCCCCCCCTTTTTGATAGGGAAAAATTTTGTGCCCCCTTATTATCGTCATATAACAAAATGCAACCAGAATGCTAGCAATACAAACGGCTAGTTTGATGGCATGGAAGGTTATAGCCGTTGATCAGAGAATTCTCAAATATGATATTCGGACTATACAATACACAGAGAAATAACAGTGAATTAGGGATAAATTGCGCGCAGCGCGAAATTTTTTTCAGTTGACCGCACCTTCGCGCCCCCTTCAGATGCTTCACGCACCAAAGAGGGCGCGTGCCCCCAGTTTGAGAACCACTGTCTTCAAGAATGAGTAATCAAACGAAACAGAGACGGTGCGATAAAAGAGCTAAGTATCTAAATTAATTTGTAACAATACCGTGTCATTAGTACTTGCGTTTATAATGAAAGATGTCGCGGGCCACAAAATATACGTCTGTGGGCCGCATGCGGCCCGCGGGCCGCGGGTTGAGAACCCCTGACTACACAGTGCATTGACGTATCCCGCTAATTGCCGACACGCTTCTCACTAATTGGCCGCGCGAAACACTGATAATAGCCTACGACTTATTGAAGCTTCCTAAAAGTTTAAAACACATTAATAACGATACTATTTTATCCGGTTAACCAGCAGATTTATATCCGGATATCGGATAATAAAAACACCTGCTGTTAACCGGTTAACCGAATCCAACCCTTGGACCAGACATAGGAGATTACTGCAGCAATAAAATCGATGGCGATTGTGATTACTTCATAACTGCGTGATTGCAATTAAAGCAAAATTTCGCGGTAGTTGATTAAGATTACGATAACGTGGAAGAGTAATCGTGATTATTCACGATCACATTTATACTGCTTTGTTCGAAAGAATATAGGCAGGGTGCATTATGAGATAACAAATGTTGGGAAATTGCGACATCATTTACTTGTTACGCCACAATATATCAACTTCGCAAGTTTAAAGCTGGTGATTTATTATTCCCGCCAATTTTTGTTCTGGGAAACACTCAAGCAACATGATACAGGTAGATTCAAGTATTGAGTTCAGCTGGCAAAATATCGATTTGGTTCGCATGCCGTAGGACAAGGGTCGGCAACCTACGGCCCGCGGGCCGGATCCGGTCCGCCAAGCGAAATCGTCCGGCCCGCGACATAATAATTAGTTATCACGAGAATACGGCCCGCCGTTTCATAATGAGTTTCAATCTGCAGTGCAGCGCTGCATGAAAAAATGCGGCATTGCTACGATATAATAGTAGCGTACATCGTATTAGTCTGTTGTTACGCCATAAAACGAAGGTGGTTGAAGTAGGAGATGGAGATAGACTAGACTGGATCAGTGCTTATCAATCGGGGGTATCTCGCAACCGAAGGTGTTCCATACTTTTTTTAAAGGGTTTACCACTCTAACGGGGAGTGACAATAAAGGTGTTCTTCCTTTGCTTCAAAAACGCTTGGAACATCTCAGACGCAATGACGGAATCTCAAACTGTTCATTGTTCAATTATAGATAACTAGCCTCCGTATGTTAGTTAGCCTGTCTATAGTTTAATTTTCCAGAAGGCATCGTGTGCCAAGACAAAAAAACTGAATAGTGTTTTGGCCACAATGGTGAAAACTGTTAATATGATTTTTGTCTCATTAACTGAATCAGTTACGCCAGATATTACTAGAGGCAGAGAATCAATATGGCGCTGTCATGTAGGCCTATACCTGTCATGTTCGCTCATTAAGTCGAGCAGCTATGCTTACACAAGTGTATGAACTGAGAAATGAAATAGCAACTTTCCTCGAAAACACAAATATCGCTGACTCATAATCTTGTAATCGAAAATGGGTATCTCATCTTGCTTTCCTGGTACATTTAACGTCACATCTGAACAAATTGAATTTGCAACTTCAGGGGGAAAACGACTAAATAGCCTACATGAGATGTTGAGGCGCATTCAAAACAAATCTGTGACTCTGGAAATGTCAACAGCACAAAGAAAATTATGCTCACTTTCCTATACTTGAGGAGAGAAAACCTAGTACCAACACTACATTTGTAACTGTGAAACGAAATTTAACTACTGAATATTCACCCGCTTTTCCGACATTCCTTCTCTACAAAATGAATTCTGACTATTCAGTACTCTGTTCAATGCGGACGCCAATACCATTGCCTGAAAATTTCAAATGGCCTTTCTGAAATGCGATGCAGTTGAATTGAATGACAAATTTATACAAAGAGCATATCGCTGCATGACTTTGACAAAGAGAACGTTCTTGAAATTGGTCTTTATCCCAGCTTGACCAGCAATGCAAAAGAAATTGCATCGATTTTTGGAAGCACGTACGCATGTGAACAATAGTTTTGAACAATGAAATTCACGAAGAGCAAGCTAAGATCACGTATTTCGGACGTCCATTTTGAATAGGGTCTGATTCTTGTTTCATCTGACTTGTTACCAGAAGTTGAAAACCTTTCACAGAGCAAGCTGCGTCATTTGTCACAATTATTCTGTGTTGTTGAAGTGTAAATACATGTGTCTTCTGATTGGTATGATTGAGATTGCAGCAATGTAGGATAATATACCGAAGTGAGCGTAAAATATAGTACTAAGAAAAAATCCGGCCCGCCAAAAAGTTGTACACCCGAAATTTGGCCCGCGACTAGCAAAAGGTTGCCGACCCCTGCCGTAGGAGAATAAGACAAAATGATCATGATCACGAAATTCTGCCATTAAAACTAACGCTTTTTGTAACGTAACACTCATACGTCATACACCTATACAATCCCTACGATACACATATCGCGTACGGTGGCTCAGTTACTTGGGTAGTGAATATAATTCGTTACGACGCAATCAATGAGCCAACATAGCTAACACTTGGGATGTAGTAGTGGGCAGCGAGGTTCACAAATACGACGTTTCCACAGTTAATAACTATGATATATCGCACTATTTATTTTCCAGATTATGTCGTATTCCTTATTATTTCAAAGGGTATAGTGACAGTTACCGTACTTTTACAACTTAATCTATTATATATGCGATATATTGGATTACACAGATGCAGTAACCGCCCATGTCAGGATGTTACATAATTCCTGTCATTTATCACTACGACCACCAAACTTCTAACCTCAGTTAGCATATCATTATTTGGTAATGTTTAATCACTTACGTATGCGTTATAGTTCCGGGCGATCAATCGCGAGCGAGACGCATTCGCCATGTGCCCAGGTGTGAAGATCAAAACGGGGAAGGGCGATATCGAACACGCGTGTATCGGGAGCACCAGCAATTCCCCGACCCTAACACATTGCGGCGATTATGCGTGGAGAGATATCGATGATCAGAGATGGATTGCTTACCGGCTGAATCAGAGGATGATTGATTCTGTTGTGATGATATTTTACAGATGATTTATTAACCCGCCAGATCGCAGAAGAACATTGCTTTCCGAATGAACGTTTTGCATGAATGTTTTTGTGGCAATAATCACTTGTGTCGAAAGTGAAACGTCATGAAATTAAAGTTTACTGTCGCGTTGAGCTGCAAATTCCGTTCGCTTTGATTTTAGTGTCGACTGGACCCAGAGACACATTGCAGATTCGACGGATGTATTACAACGAAGGCAGGCACAATAAACACATCAATACTTCCAATCCAATCCAAGACTTAACACAGTAACAACTCCACACAAAGACACTCCAAGACCAACTCCAATCCAACTACATATCTACCAAGAAAGACTAACTCAATCCTTTTCGGTATCACGTATGATTGTTGGGTACTAATACGACAACATACAATCTTTCGATTGGGCTTAACAATGGGCACCATTTTGCCAGCAACACTTATACACTCGTCTCTCGCGTATAATACCACGTCAAAATCGCGAAGAGCATCAAGGCCCAAAATACCAACAGGAGTGCCGAGTTTAGCAACGTTAACAGCCATTTCTTTACACACATCATTAATACAAAGCTTTAAGCACAATCTACCAACAACGTCTAGCTTGTAGCCATTTGCCACAGTAAAGTCTCTCGTAATGGGCTCCAACATATTCCAAGAATAACCCAAAATATCAAAAAGTTCGACGCTAATAAACGTTTCGGGACTACCACTATCAATCAAAAACTGGAAAAAATAACCATCAACACCAATACTCGCATACCAGTTTACCTTTAAATCAAGCGCACAAATCAACTTCTCCAAGTCAGGGGCATACCAGTCAGGTGCCAATTGTTGGTCACCTATCGTCTCTCTAAAAAATCCTTCGGAGCAGTAGGCTGTTCGGTAGAGGTGTTCCTTTGACCAATCCCGTCATTCATATTATCGTTTGGAAGTATTTCCCTGCATTCATCCTCCCAGTGTCCATTTTTCCTACATCGAGCACATACAGGCACACGGCAGAACTTTGCGGAGTGACCATACAATCCACAATGGTTACAATTACCTTGGAACCGTCTTCTGTGACCGTAGCTGTCTTGCCTACGCGCTGTAGAAAATTTCAATTCCTCCATCTCCTTTGAAAACATATTCTTCAGTTGCCTCATTTCATTTTCCAAGTCGGCTACCATCTTTGTAAACTCAGGTTTTCCACCAGACGTACAACCGTCACTGCATGTCTTGCCTGTCGCAATCGGAGCAATCATGGGTTTACGTAGCACTGAGGACTTTGTAGTTTTAAGAACATCCAATACATCTGTTGCTCGGTCAACCAGGTCCCATAGCGAGGCTTCTTTGTTTTCAATCGACAAGGCCAAGGCAACGCTTGCATCTCCATAGCCCGTAGCAAATTGTCTTTTAGTCAAGCTCTCGACTTCCATTTGGTCACGCCCAGGAAACGCCTTCCTCGCCAACTTCTGTAGTGCGATAGCGAAATCAGCAGGAGACTCCTGAAGGTTTTTCTCCCGAGCATGAAATTCACGAACATAGTCCTTCTCGTGGGTTGATTTACCCAATCGTTTCTTCAGATGCGACACCAACTTGTCATAATCGCGACGATCTTCTTCTTGTAGTTCTAAAGCCACATAGTTCTAAAGTCACATATGTATCGTATTCCATGCGTCGGGGCAACGGCATTTACTGGAATGATTTCTGCTGTTACCGAGTACTGACTATACTTATGATCAAATATCGTATGGTCGAAAAAGAATGGAGGTGTCATACCTTATAGACTTATGTGAATCAACCACGTCGCGTATCAGTTATAAATCTGGGAAATATCATACCATTAAGTTGACACTGTCGTGAGATGATAACTGGATGGTCGTTCATCCATTAGACATCTCAAACCACCACCAGTCGAGCAGAAGTATACTTAGTTACTGATCACCCCGTCTAATTGAAGTATTAATTTATCAAAGATGTTTCCTCTAAAATCTATTTGAACAGTATATTTACATGGAAATGAACCCGAATATTTTTGGCTGACAATCGGCAGGGCTAATCGTCAGCAACTAGTCGAGAATGGGAAAGAACATTGTAGATCAACAATCGTATTAAAAAATATGACGTTTGCAGGAACGCGTAAATCAGCATATCCCTAGCTTTATTGAGAAAATCAGCTTTGTTCTTTTGTTTACTGTTTTCCTTTGCCCTTTTTTATTTTAACTAATGGAAAAGTCGATATATATATATATATATATATATATATTTATTCGGACACGCGCATCACGCTCGGTGAAAAGCTCACCCCTGACTCCTCCGCTCAAGCTTGAAACTCAACAATCAAAGGCCGTAAATTCTGCCATTGGCAAACATCTGTTGGATTATCCAGCTTGTGCGAAAAATCATCGATACAACAGATTTCGTGGCGTTGGGAGGGGCCGTTCACACTTTCATTTGTGTGCCTTGGAGTCGGCTTTCATCAAAACACACCAGCCAAGGCTGTGTCAGTGGAAAGAGTTCGTGTACCATCTACAAATAGCACATTTAACGCTCTCGTATTCGAAATTTCATGCTGGTGATGTCGTATTTTGTGATACGATTGTTGATATACGATGTGCTTTTCCCTTCTCTACTAGTTGCTGACGACCACCCCCGACGAGTATCAGCCGCAAATATTCGGGTTCATTTCAATATGAACTGCACATACTATTCGTATGTATATCGAAGTTCTGTACCTCCAAGAAGCTCTTAAAATCTAATTATTAGCGATCGAACAATTTTGAAACTTTGCATGATATGTCGCTATTACGTTATCCCCATTGGGCCGCTACAGAAAACGCACAAAATACGAATGTAAATGCTTTATTTACTGAAATATTGAACACTCTGGCTACCCTGGCAAAGCGGAAAATGCAATTCAACGATGAACCGTGGATGGTGCCCGCTTTCCGAAGAGCTGATATCAAGCCTTCGAGAGATAGTTGATGGGGGTGTTCGCGCAAATGAGTCCCGGCAACCTGCAGTGCCTGCGAAATCATTTCCTGAAACAAAGCAAAAAATCTATGAAAATGACAAGATTGTATAGGTCAGGGGTCACCAACACATGGCCCGCGAGGTCACATTTTGCGGCACGCGACCTGATTTGAAATTTTGGAAAAACACTTAGTAAAGCCTTTTGAAATGCTGAAATTGATTCCAGTTTAAAAATACTGTTGTTGTTGTTCAAAGTAAGCTATTCTCCTATGCCCAACATCACTATTCCTCTATAGCTAATACGGCTTCGGCGATGGTAATATCATTCAACGGATGAAGAATTTGCTGGTATGAATGGGCATATTGCCTTGACGTGCGATGGTCCGCCACTGCCAAGACCGTGGAGATTAGAAGACGACTTCGGGCTCCCCACAAGACCAAGCTTTTTGAGGAGAAAGTTTCCCAGCAAGTACCGTGTCCATAGCTAACCCCACTATCGATTCTTTAGTCCAGGGGTGGCCAATCTGCGGTAGTAGAAGGAAAATTTTGCAGCCGTCGATTCATAATTCGATTAGGAAGTGTTGGCGGCCGTCAATATGCCATTGAATTTACGAATTGACTCCCTGCGCGCGGTTCAATGCGGTTGATTTTCGATTTTAATATAGTAGTGTGCTTTGGGATCCAAGCCGTCCAGTACAGATGCAAACAGCAGAGGAAAATGATGTGCCCCATAAAGAAATACTAATTTGAAATATATGGCGATTGGCGAATACCTCGTATACTTTGAAAAGACAAATTGAATTGACTTTCGAGTTGACTCGTGACTTAACTTGACTCGACTCTACTTGACTCAAGTCACATTTAAAAATCAATTGACTTGACTTTACTCGATTCAAATTTTGTAGTGACTCGAAATGACTTGTGACTCGACGGCAGTGACTTGATCCCAACACTGACGCATAGTAAGTCGATATGAGTAATTAGGGCAGTGGTTCCCAAACTTTTTCGGTGTGAGGGCCAAATACTACGGCTATGAAACGAACCCAAACAGTCATCATGGCTATTTCGGAGTAGTTTTATTGCCCTGACGAGATTTCAAAACTGTACAGTGTACACTGTTTGCCGCTACTTAGCTGCTGCATTAGGTGTCCGTTGAGTGAATCAGCTTTTCTCGCCTAAACGCGCGAAGCGCGAGAAATTTCTTTAGTTTCATGACTGAATCGGTCAATATGATCGGGAATTGCATGTATTGCTATCAATTTTCATCCTGTCTCTGTTCACGTAATCTGATTTACCGGTAGAGCTGAGTGAGGTGTGTTTGAAAAGGTATGGGCCCCCTCAATAGTACTAATCAAACATCTCCGGCGGTATACCCGTTGGCAGGAATGTAACAGCACTTCGTCAGGACCCCGGGCTCCCATAGGGTGCCATATGGACAATTAAACCTATATGTATTTTGTATATATAACAAAGTTTTTTGTATTTCGAAGTTTTTGGTCAGCATAAAAGCAGTCCTTTACGGCCAGGCCTTTCTCGCTGCCAATCGTTCTGACACACTTCTTGGAGTCACATGTTACATGGCTAAAAACTTTATATGTCTGGATACGTTGTGGTGCGGTCATGGCCTACGCTGATATGTCCATGTCTATAAATCTTGCATACTTTTTCTTGGGGATGAGTACCCAATAATAAAGAAAAGTGGCGAATTGAATTCACGCAAGGCGCGAAAATTTTTTGAAAAAATTGCATAAATTTTCAAAAAAGACTCTATAATTTCTGCTAATTCACGAAATAATTTGGGGGCCCCCTCAATTGGGGGGTTTGGGGTGCGGCAGTTACGGCCCCGACTATAAGACTACCAATTGAGCTAAGCAGTATGCATCTCGGTGTATTCAACCGTGAGTCACGTATTGCACATCTAGTTATCATAGGGTTACCATACGTCCTCTTTTAAGATGATTTATCCTCTTTTTTGATTTTTTTTTAAAAATGTCCTCGGAGGATGTCTTCTTTTTTGAGATTTTGTCTTCTTTTTTGAGGATTTTGGTTACATATAGGGCCAAATTCGACTGATATACATTAAAGTCAGCAAAGTAGGAACGCTACGGAGGCTATTTCGGGAGCTAGACCGTAAAGTTGACCTTTTATTCCAGCCAACCACCTGTTAATGTGAAAGTAAAACTGTATTTTCCGGGAGTTGAGTCTCTTTTTCTTTTTTAGTCAAGCGACCACCAAGTGGGAAAAATTTACCATTTTTTCAGGATTTTACTCCGGTTTTAAAAGTTATCGATACCTTTTTATATCTATAGCTACTGCTCGTTCAACTGGAAAGTTAGCGCACATTGCATTGAAACAGCAATGACGTAACGTTAGCAGTCTATACTAACAACTCTCCAGCAATTCTATAATTAAAAACTACAGAGGCCATGCCAAGCAAAAAATATATTTTATAAGTATAATTTTATTTTTTGTCATAAATCGATTTCTTAATATATTTTTGAGGCCGCAAGAAGGCTATCTGGGGGCCGCGCTTGGGAATCACTGCTTTAATCCATGGCTTCCAACCAATGTTCCCGCTAAGCTGCGCAAGTGCGCAAAGCTGACACGGTCTCTGCGCACAGAAAATGTAAGCTGCGCACTAACAATCCGGAGAGACGAACTTTTTTTTGTTAGTCGTTACGCAATGTTGTCCAAGGGACCGCGCAGTGAGTTGGTGAGTGCGCGCAGACTCGTGAAGAATCAGCGGAAGCATTGTTTCCAACTTGGCCGATTTCTAGAAACTAGTGGGCGAAAATGTTAGAACGTCCGCTTGGATGTATGGTTGATTAACACGGCCAAAAAGTACACATGAACACAGCTTATTCAGGTCAACTCACCGGATAGTAGACGCGGAAACCGGTTTCCCGAGCACTTACTCGAAAAGAATGACCTTTTTTCAGTCAGGCCAACAGCGATCAGATTCAAGTGAATAAATTTCATGTTTACAACCCACTTCTATGTACAATTGAAACGTATATTCATATTGGAATGAACACGAATGTTTGCGGTTGGCATTCTTCAGCAACTAGTAGAGAATTGGAAAGAATGTTGCATATCAACAACCGTATTTCGAAATATGACGTAACCAGCATGAAATGAGGTCTCAAATAAGAGAGCGTTCAATGTGCTATTTTAAGATGGTACGCGAACTCCTTCCGTTGACAAAACTTGGGCTGATGTATCGGTGTTAACTAAACAGATGTCATTTTTCAGATTTGACTCCCGCATAGCGCGTCGTCTGCCTTTAGCCCTAAATTTAACGTCTTTGGTGGTCTTTTTCTGCATTTTAGGGTAAAAAGGAGGACATTTGGGCGAAGGGGGGTCTTTTTCTTCGAAAAGGAGGACAGGTCCTCCTAAACGAGGACGTTCAATTCAATTTATTGCTAATAATTTCATCATTTCAATACACCGCAGGACTGCGACGCAATGAAAGATTGGCAGGTGTCGAAACGACTTGAAGAATCCTTTGTTAATCAGACACCCACCTGGCCTAGGCGATATAAAAAAAAGTAACGTAGGGTAACTCTACTATCATGAGACGGCAGATAAGTGTAAGATTTTCGAAATCATATCCCGTTACCTTGATACATGACACTTTCAATCAGCAATTGGTTGGAATTGAACCAAATTTGGTGTGTAGGCTTAAATTAGGTAACCTAACAATTTTATCAAGTAGCTAGTACGATTTGAGAAAAAAAGTCATTTTTGAAGAGCCCTAATATGCAGCATAGTCTAATTATAGCCAACATTGTCACTTCATATCGTAACATTAAACGAATTCGTATGAATATAGATCTCAGTTTGTTTTTGTTTGTTTTGGGGTGTTCATGGTGTTTGTCGACTACTATGGTCATTTATACAAGGCCGATATTCTTCTTATTTTCCGTAACTGCCGACTTATAGCACGGCCCAGCTCTAGGCTTTTGTAAGACACCGCTGACGCGGATGAGGTGGCGAGGATCTCAGTGATTTCACATCAAGTTCGGGCCAGGTTTTCAATGCCTAAATACAGGTGTGACCTATATAGACTTCGATCAGACACAATACACGAAGTCTGGCGAAAAGTTGCATGGGCAACACAACCTTACGTATTGAAAGCTCCGCATATCTGCAAAAATTCGAAATGCCAATGGTAATGTCAAAGCATTTCTAAATATGATTTCGTCAAATAATTCGCTACGGCACTGTTGCTGGTGACCCAAGAGGGTGGTGATCTGCACACTTTGATATACAATGTCAAATGTAGCCTACACGATACTATCTACGCATCCCCGTTGGACTCCATAGAAACGAAACAATAAAAATCACATTAATCACGATTACTATCAATGAATTTTAGAATGACTGAAAGGATCTCGCACATTGAACTTTTTTACGTGGTGAAATTTGATATACCGGCAGGTGCTGATATTGGCTGGACGAGCACCGAAGTAACTTATATTCGCGAAGCTGACAACTGGTTTTCAATTCCGAACAACGAACTAATGCTGCATTCCTTTTGAATGAAGCAGTACCAGCAGTAGGCTACATGTGCCTTCATAACATACGCCCCATTATTCATGCTTATCGAAGGCACACATGAGAGAGTCGGTGTCTGGTTTGTATGAAATAGAAGACCCAGTTTATAATGTCTACGCTGGCAACGTCATGAAGAGGCGATTGAAGAAATAATTACCGCTAACCGATCTTTGATTCGTGCTACCGGAGTATCATCGCTTGAAATACTATTTAAATTTGGATGTCAACTATATGCTCCAAGATGACCGGTGCATGTCTCTAATTTACGAGGTTGTCAATGTTCTATTTCAGTGGTGCTCAGCCTTTTTGTCTTCACGGATCCCCGCGTACCCCCCATTTTAGTTCAAAGTTAGCTTTATTACCATGTATTCGTCATCTGTCTTGATCAAATATAAACTGTATACGCTAGTGATAAACAGCAACGTGACTTTCCCTGAAAATACCATCATACTATGAACGTGGAAAACCGCAACCAAACATCTCTAATCAGCAGTATGTTTGTGTCAGTAGGCTAGTGGCAGTTTGGCAATTAAAATGAGTCTGAAAAGTATAAATTTTCGTCTCAAACAGTCATTCTGTTCATATGAGACCTGACGTTTTAACAGTTATGAAGCGAGTCTTCGTCGTGATTTCTCTAATTAAAAAATAAACACAAATTAGGTTGTCGACCAATTTGCAAATTTGGAGGTTTAGCGCGGCGCACCGTCGTTCAGTGCATTTGTAAAACACCGTAATCATACCAACAGGTCTACATCAATCAAGTCACTGCCTCCGACTCGCAAGTAATTTCGAGTTCGCGTCGGATTTACAACTTGCAGTTTCACCCCGGACAAGCGACGATGCCTATAGATCTTCGCACGAATTTAGCCAAATAAACGGCTTGAAGGCTTCACACGACTTGACATCTTCATCTATTCGAGGGCAGTTCAATTGCAGTGCCGGATTACTAATGTGATGATGTAGCGTCTCATTGTCACGATGAACGACATCGAAGGAATATTGATCGGAATGATTTCATTCGAAGTTTGCGCCAAGATGGCATTACGTGCAGACACGCGTTTTTGATGTGATGACGGAGCTTTTCATTGTCACGTTGATCGACATCGAATGAATATTGATCGGACTGATCGGAGTGATTTTATTACAAATTTACGCCAAGATGAAATACGTGCGGACACGCGTTTCTAACGTGATATGACGCAACGTCTCATTGTCATGTTAAGCGAAATCGAATGAGTATTGATATGTGTAGTTTACGCCAAGAATGCAGCACGCGCGGAAACGCGCTACCTACATAAGACTTCAACCGAGTGCATTTCAACAGGTCTGGCAATAAGGTACACGGGCGTGGTATGGGGAGTGAACAGCCTTATTTCAGTCTGAGAACCTCAAATGTCCAGGGAAGTGCTTTTTTCGCACTATAAAATTCGCTTTATTCTGCTGTCGATCGCTAAACAATATTGAAAAGAAATGTGCACTGACGTGCAACATTAAAATTGTATTTTGATATTCTGAGCTATTTATTTTGTGGCAGACCGAAAATTAAACAGCGTGATGTGCATCCTTTGCTGGGTTTGGATATCGACCATGATTGTCAGAATCACCTGCCATGAAACAACATTATATCAATACCATCAAATGTTATGCTACTTATGTTGACATAGAAATAGAAATGAATAGCTTGATGAGCAGCATTTGCTTGGTTTTTGTGCTGACCATGACGGTCGGAGATGTTCCAGGACTCAGCACCTACATGCCACTGAAACGCGTTTTTCCAGAATTTGATTGTGAGTAAAATACACGATCTGCATCTAAATTATAAGTCAACCATATATTACCATATATCAAACTTTCTTGGTCCAGATATGCCACGTGGAAAATGTAAATTGGCAGAATATTCAAATAATATACCTATTATTGACTAGCCTACTCATTGGAAATTATTTGCATCTTCTATGCTCCAGTTTGATACTGTATGACGTTTGTGTTTTGCACATAGAGCATACTTGCAACGAGAAAATTAATTCATTTTGTATTTCCATAGGAGGATTTTGAGAATAAGAGGACGGACGCTGTACGGAGGAATCGATCTCTGCAATCTTGGATGTTACAATTTGAATTCGTCTAAAAATATATCATTTGTATATATTACATTAGCATATATGTGAACAATGCGATATCAAGTATGTCACCGCGAACATTGTATACGAAAATAAATTTTCAAGTTTATATGGAAAAATGCATTGAATTCGCGATTGCTCTTGAAATTCCCGCAGATGTGATGATGGTTGGTATGTATAACTGTTCATTTGTGCAGCACCGAAGAAAAAACTATGGGTAATATTGCGGTTTTGTTATTGGCATATCCAATTCGATTTCATTTCGAAATGTAAGTGATTGAAATGCACTCGTACACAGGAATCATCTAACTTTCAGTAATGGCAAAAGTATCTGCGACAATAACTTATAGGATGCGGGCAGTAGGAAATGACAGCATTTTCAGCAACCATCAATGATGGTTCATCATATATAATGACGTGGGATACACTTTTACGACTAAACGCCGTGCGAGTTATATATCCATGTATCTAGTTTCGGTCAGTCTATCCTGAATCGCCTGCCATCAGTGACATCGCTCGTCCTTTAGTAAATCTCATCTTAGTCGATGAAATGAATCACGATAGATTTTACCATATAGTAGGGTTACCATGTTTTGGAATCGGGAACGGAGGGCACTCTTTCAAAATTTTCAGACTTACAATACTGTGGAGTGAAATCCGGAAAATGGTAAATTTATCACGAAGGGTTAGGTTCCCGGCTCGACTCCCGAAATACAGTTTTTCTCTTACATTTTCCGTTGGTTGACTAAAAATTGGTCGTCGTACACGTTAGTTCCACGAATTTCCTGTTTAGCGTCATTTATGCCCGTTTACACTCGAATCTTTCCATCACCTTAGCTCTAAAGGCTGTGAAGGAGGACGAATTACCAAAATGGAGGACATTTAGGCGTCCTCAGAGGACATTTTCCAAAAACCTGAAAAGGGAGGACAAATCCTACTAACGGAGGACTAATGGTAACCATACCATATAGTTCCCGCTGCCTCACTGGCACTACATCCATCTACGCTAGTGAGTCTCGAGGTTTTCTATATGAAAGCAGAGCAATAAATATGAATTAAATGTAAGTCGCGTCAAGCGCGAAAAAAATTCAGTCGAGCTCAGTTTCGCAACCCCTTCAGATGCTTTCACGCCCCGAAGGGGGCGCGCCCCCCAGTTTGAGAACCAATGCCTTAGAATTATCATGGTGAAATATACCAAGAAAAAGTTTAATCAAGTCCTTACATTAATTCAGTTTTTAGTACGCATTTTAGCAATAATTCTAACCCTACTCCCGCGGTCGGCCTCCAGGCCAAATTTTAATGCATCAACCAAAAAGTTCATAAAACGCGAACAACGTGACCTGAACCGACACCTGATATATCGCCGTGATCAGGAAACAGCAAACTAACCAACTGAGCTACTCGGAGCGCTCAGGTGAGAGAGATGACGATGATATTGAAACCAGTCTACGCGATTTCTCGAAAGTGAAAGAGAAATTTGTTTTTCGTTTTCACGTGACGTGATACATAATCCTTCCCATGGTGAATGACCGCGTGGTTGTCTTACATATCAATTTCGGCATTCCAACAAGACATTACTGAGCTTGAAATCTTTACGCAGCCGAGCGCACCGCGACTGGGAAGTTTTTTATGTAGACGTGTTTCTGTTGTTAAGTGATTAGTTGGTCCAACTATTTTGCTCGATTTGGCTATGGTACCATATAGGTCCCCCACCCTATAAATATTGCAATTGGATTGAAAATAGTCCACTCGACGATGTTAGTGATTAAAAAATATGTGCCTTTATATACCCTGATACAAGCCCTATAATTCACATCAAAAATTAATGCGGGGTTGTTAATCTGGAAGGTGATAGAGAAAATGTATATGTCGATCCAAATTTAATTTGGACCCCCTAAAACTTAAATCATTTGTCACAGACCGCCTTAACTCACGCATGCCAAAGATTTTTTTGCATGTGAGGAAAGATTTTGCCAGCATGCAATTGTAGACAAAGACAAAGTCACGTACTGTAATCATGAGATTATCACATAGAATTTTTCAAATATATTCGGTCCCAGTGTCTCATCGGTACCACATCTCCCCTATATAGCTCGCTAGAAGAAATATCTACGTAGCTGTTCAACTGAATATTTTGAGGGTTGCAACCATCCCACACCGATCTACGTCAGCTATATCGGGTGGTAAGTGTCCGTATGCGCTCGTACAATATGTTTTTGGAAAGTATTTGCATGGCATGATTTTACAAGTCGAATAAAAAACATTTTTAAAAGCAGTGTTTTAAACAAGATTTGTTTCAAATGCAACCCTTATTACAACCTTGCAAATGGTGTATGCTCGGTGACGCAATAACATTGCAATGATTTCTATGCAACATATTGCATAACACATTTCGCGTTTCAAGTTGGCCAATGCCTAGTAAGCGAGAATATGCAACATAGCCGTCGTTATGCAAAAGAATCGAATACGACCGGGACAATTTGTTATAAAATCACCATCAATAGTACTGTATATACTGGGATAACAACTACGATTACCGTACTAATCATTATGGCTATTCAGCAGAACTCACGCCTCTATGGCGCAGTAGGCAGCGCGTGGGTCTCATAACCTCAAGGTCGTGCGTTCGATCCTCTCTCGGGGCATTCTTTTTCATTCCTAAGTCGGGGCCACGACTAAAATTTGTATTACTCTTCTACTAAATTTCTGCGTCATAATAAGGCATCAGACGATATTCCCCACATCGCAACCCAGTATTCCTAGCCTGTATGGTATTTCTACTAGGGATGGTGCGAACCTCTGAAAGGTTCAGGTTCGTGTGAACGCGAACCTTTTTGAAAGGTTCTGTGTGAACACTAACGTGAACCTCATGACGTCACGTGACGTCATATTGCTAATTCCAATCCTATCTTTCAGCGAAGTGATAGCCTATATCGTACAGTGTACAGTACACTGTACACAATATCTAGCGACGACTCGGGCCACATAATGCCACAATGCTGAGGTACATATTGGCGTTTTAAACGCCGCTGAATGTATCAACTGAGGCAATCAAATGATATAATAATCTCATAAATCAATATTTTCCGTCGCTTAGCCAACAATTTCGACGACGACTTACCAGGGAATAAAAGCTTACGCTACGCCTTAACGGTCTAGCCCAAACCGGACAATGTATTCGGCGTCTGAGTATTGCTACATTGATATCAAGCAGAGTGTAAAAGAGGTTCCTATACTTACTACCGATTTTACTCAATTAACAAGTTATACAGCAGTAGCCAACACCTCAACCGTACGGATTTGGATTTAATGACACAGTGAACCCATGCAGTCAAAATTGACCCTGAACCCCAGCTAGAATTTTTACATCAGAAAATGATATTTATCTCATTGATTGGTGGAGTAAGCATCATTGCTGACTACGCATTTCGCTCGTGATGTTGTGTGATTGCGGGTCAAGCTCACAGCAGAGAGTCACTAAATGTTCACAAAGGGTAACAAAGCTGGATATTTCGAGCAAACATTTGTAACAAAGCAAGTAAAACTTTTGAAATTGTCAAGGTGCATGGTCGTTTGGTCGTTTACTGTTGATTTTTATACTGCCAGCGCCCTGCAATATAATGCAATAAATTTGAACGAAAAATGTCATGATGAAGTGAAAATTATAATATACGCGAAAGGTTCACAGTGCAGAACCTACCAAGGTTCTGTTGTGAACGTGAACCTCTAAATTTCCGAGGTTCACACACAGAACGCGAACGTGAACCTCGCGTTCACACCATCCCTAATTTCTACCATATTTTCGTGGCTACTCCAAGATTAGAATTATTACCATCATAGAAGGCAACCTAATAAGCATATATATGATATTGATCGGGTCAACTATGGATAACTAACCTACGGGTGGATCTGAGACACGTGGCCGGACGGTTGGCAACCATAAAGGTCTAGCAATTTTTGACAGCTTCTAAACGGCGGATTACATGGTAATATGGAATAGCTTGCGACCCGGGAGCAAACTCTGCTGTTGTTCTGATCCCGATAATATAAACTTTGATCTGGCCACAGACTTGTACAAACTAAACATTTAGTTTGTTGAGGGTCAACTAGCTAAGGGTCTTTTAAGTAGTTCTAGTTGTCGTTCTAGTTGCTGATTTCGAAAATGAAGTAGTTGTAGTTCTAGTACGAGTTGCGGATTATGATAATTGAGTCGTTATAGTTGCAGATTTGAAAAAAATAATTGTTGCGGAACTACTAGAAAACATGTGTCTAGGTCTTGGGCAGGGCCGTAACAGCACATCGCCAGTTCCCCAAACTTTTTTCGTGGGCCCCCCATAGGGTTATAGACCGAAATTCTGGGGGGCGAAGCCCCCCAGACCCCTTCTCCGGCGATGCCCTGTTTACCGCTATTTATGATATGCGTTGGGAGTTTGTGTAGCGAATCAGCTTTTGTCGCCTAAGCGCTCGAAGCGCGGGAAATTTCTATTAGTAATGACTGAATCGGTCAGTATGATCGGGAATTGCATATTTTTTCATCAATTTTTATCTTCTCTCTGCTCACGTAATCAGATTTGCCGGTAGAGCTGAGTGAGGTGTGTTTGAAAAGGTAGGACCACTCAATAATAATTAAACATCTTCGGGCGTATACTCGTTGGTAGGAACGAAACAGCACCTCGTCAGGTCCCCAAAAACGTGGGTCTTGGGCTCCCATAGGGTGATGAAACGACCCCTCCATCACGTTGTTCGCGTTTGTCACGAAATCATCTGTACTGTATTGTGAGCCAGTGCGAAGCGCGAAAATTTTCGATAATTTATGATAAAATCGGTCAATCAGATCGGCGATTGCATATGCTATCAATTTATTGTCTTTTCTACTCACGTAATTAGATTTAGCGGTAGAGCTGAGTGAAGTGTCTTGAAAACGGGAGGGCACGTAAATAATAATAATTAAACATCTTCGGGCGGGTGGACCCGTTGATATGACTTCGTTACATGATGCTATTTCGTAACTTCCAGTCTGCTATATCAAAAAATATAGAATCGCCCAAACGTAGGCTTCTAAACTAAGAAACGCACACGATTTAAAATTGGTATTTCTTCACTGGCATAAATTTTTCCCCAGCGGGATGGTATTTGTCTTGTGAGGTTCAGATTGCATAGACAGGAACATTCGGCGCCAGTCATTTAGGCGTCTATATATGGACAATTAAACCTATATGTATTTTGTATATATAACGAAGTCTTTGGTCAGCATAAGGGCATAGACCCTTTCGGCCAAGGTCTTCTCGCTGCCGATCGTTCTGGCACACTTCTTGGAGTCGCATGTTATATGGCCTAAAACTTGATTGTATGTCTTTTTGAAAAATTGTATAAATTTCCAAAAATACTCTATGATTTATGCTAATTCACGAAAAAATTTTGGGCCCCCTTCGAGCTCGCCCCCCCCCCAATTGGGGGGTTTGGGGTGCGGCAGTTACGGTGCTGGTTTTGGGCGAATTGATATGCCGGTGCTTTGTTGAATGATGTTCAGGCACTGTGCAAGTGTGCAACCATTGATCGCTCAGAGTCATCACTGCTAATAGGGCTGGGCAAAATCGAGAGGGCTACCTGAGTGATTCGACTCTGAATCACGCATTATATGCTTTGAGTCGAGTATTCGAGTACCACTCCTTATGACGTCATAAAAGGATATAATATGTCATAGTTCAAATATGTGCCTTTTATGCTACTACAAAGAATACAAAGGCTGTTATCCATTACATTGAAGATACTTTGGTATACTTTTCGGCCATATCGATGTCAATGCACTTTTTTGACGATGTTGTGGGATGATCATGTCTTCGTAAATGTGCTATTTCTATAGTAATGTTCTTAGCTTTTTACTATGTTTTGTGTGCTGCGATACTGACAATCAAGCTTTCAAGGCTACCTCAGTGGAAAATAGTATCGTAAATTGAAGTCTCGGTGTTAAATTAACTTTCAGTGGCGAGGAGCGTATAATTTCAGAACTCGAAAAAATCGTATTGTACTGCTCGACTCGAATCATTAAAATTATTACTCGATTCAGATTCGAGTACTCGAATAATTGTGCCCATCCGTAACTGCTAACAGTGATGTAGCCAGCGGGTGGCTTTTTGGGTCGGAATCTTCCATTTTAAACTCGAAACCCCGTTCTTTTGAAATGTAGATTCAATGTCTGATATCTGCAATAACATAAAAAATAATGTGTTGACTAGGAGAATGAAATCCAGCTCAGTACAATTCTGAACCTTCTATGACTTGGGAACCCCTACGTCGCACCGTACGTTTGCACTATATTCGGCGGTGTATTAATTTCTCATAATTAATAAATTGGAGGCAATGAAATACGTGGTTAACACGTAGCTTCTGGGTGGATGTGTTACTATAAGGCAATTAACAATTTAGAGTCGAAGTACAAATATAATATTTTTCCCGCGTAATTATTCAAAATAATGGTAAACAAGAAACATTGTTTACTCTTTTAATCACACCAACCCATAGACTCGTCCTTACATTAAGACACCAAAATGTATATGGGATATTACGGTTTGGTCACAATCCCGAGCGGTGTGTAGCTTGGTAAAATCGTCCTGTTGTTTTGGTAATTTCGCAGGCAGGTTTTCCGAATTCGTCTTCTCGCAGCCTCAGCCGAATGACTGCATGCTTATGTCATAATCCCGACTTAAATTAACCCATGATACATCGACTTTATTATCAATATAGATTACGACAGGGATCAGCTATCTCTGGCACGCGTGCCAAAATGGCACGCAAGATGATTTTTCATGGCACGATAAATGATTTGATGTGCATTAATTTAATCATTTTTGTTGAAAAAAGTGAAACAAAAGTTTTCAAAATGAAAAAAGCTCGAAAGTGAATCCAAATTATTTCGTAAATCAACATGAAGGATAGGGGTCGATTGGGACTGATTTTTTCAAAATTTTCTCTGCACTTCCCACGTATAGTCTGTATTTGGCCCGCGGGCGACGTGTTTGAGACCCCTGTGCTTGCATATATTAATATATTATACCAGCGCTAGTTGGTGATTTCAAGGGAAAACGATATGACAAATATCGCGATGAAATTAAGAACACAATAGCAAGTGAACAGCACTATTCAACTCGTGATGAAGCAACTTGACGAAATTTGTAATGGCGTAACACACTGATACAAACCATTCGCATTTAAGATGTCCCTGGTGACCCGATCTCCCAATATGGATGGCAGCATTGTCAGAGTTCGATGCCATAATCTTCCCACATCAGTTATCGTGTATCGAATAGATGGGTGGGTACGATATAGTCTCATATTTAAAGTTCATCGCGGTCGAAGCCTAATACTCGCTCTTTGCCCATGAAATACCTTGCCCATGATATTTGATAATTGTAATAGCAGAATCCCAAATCTTTCAAGCAGGATGGTGCCTTTCTCGTTCACAGAAGTCTTTTGTGAGCAGCAGGTTTATCATCCTCATCGTCATCACCATAATCATCATCCACCTCCTATATTTTCTGAGGCAGCGTTCCAGATAATGATGACTTCAAGGAATTCTATACATTCTCGTCGGTACATTTACCATCATTCTATATCACGACGACATAGTTCACAAGGTAGAGCAATTCACGATAAAACTCGTATCGATGAATTCACGTCAGAACTATCGGACCACAAGCTACCGAAAGAAAATCCCAAGAACCATAAAATCTACAGGCCCAGTATGACATTTTGTTCGATACTGAGGACGATCATGGTGACCTACAATCTATCCCAGTGACAGAGCTCGATAAGCGACTGGAAAGTTGGTAAGTGCTTGACATACTGTAGCTCAAACAAAGATTAAAATATTCAACGGATGACGAACTCCATCTATGATTATTCTGCCGGACTGCGGGCCAATTAGCAAAGTCGAATTGCATGTTCACTGCATCGTGGCATTACATCACATGCTTATTGAATTACGTGTGAATGGCTGCATAAGCCTTCATCGATGGCCGCATGTTGGACACCTGCTGACTATACTAGTTCATTTCGGAACGTTATAGCTTCACACGAAATCGAGACTTTCGCGATAAACATGTTTTTGAAACTATCATTGCCTCATTTGTCAAAGCGGCCATGCTTCATTTGCTTACCTCTTGAAATATTCTATTACAAACGGGACTTTCTGCTAATTCGATACAAACGTTTTCCCATGACGCATACGGTTACAGGTGAACCGAGACTATATAAATCCTTAACCGAGCCGACCTGATATAGCATCAGTTGAGGTTCAACTAGCTCGTCAGGTGCAGAGTTTAGCAAGCTGTTGTTACATATGGTAGAGCAGAGGTGGTCAAAGCAATTATCGTAGATCCTCAAGTTGAAGTAGAAGTAATGTCGTAAATGAGTGCCAAATAGCGTAGTGGTATAATCCACAGCTGTTACACCAATGGGTTGCGGGGTTCGAGTCCGACTGAGGTAATCTCATCTCCAGACTTCCTATATAGATGGTGCAGGTGTATCTAGGATCCTCCTCGTCATCTCATCCCTGTAAGCAGTGTCTTATAAAAGCCTAGAAGTGGGCAGTGCGACAGGTCGGCATCTGCGTAATAAAAAGTGAAGAAAATTGGCCTGGTACCACAGTAGTCGACAAACACCATGAATACCAAAAACAACGTCTTAAAAGTCTACTCTGGTAATGGTACAAGTAGCGATGTCAAAGTAAGCGAACCAAGTAGGCCTATAGTTTCCCCCAAAAACTGAATACTGCTACGTAGAATTAAGTAAACAAAAGCTACTACGAAAAAGTGGAAGTACCTCGTTACTCACCCCCTCTGTATTTCGGATCAGGATTCGAATCTGTCCGATGAAAAAATCCTAATCCAATCCTGAGTCCTAATCCAATCCGGAGAATGCGGGACCGAATACACTGTGCTACGAGTAGCTCAAGTACTGAAACCCAAGTCGTCGATGATTTTAACATTATACCTCATCAAGACAATACGGCAGGCGTTCCTAATCTTTTTCAATCGCGGACCCCTTCAAGTTTTATGGGCTGTCGCGCGTACCCACAAAATCCTAAAAGTCGATGATTGGGAGATAATAACGTCAAGCCCAACGCTATTTCGGGCTTAAAATTAGATAACTAATGACTAGACAAGGTTACTTACAGTCCCAATCACGACATCATTCTCAAAGGTTATTCAGGTGATGCAATTTCTCGGTGATGTATTGTCCTTTCACTGACCCCCTAAAACTAGTTCGCGGACCCCTAATGTTTCCGTGGACTCCAGTTCAAGAACCCCATGCATAAGAGTTACGTGCAATGCGAAACGCCGCGTCATAGACGTTCATACGAAACATGAAAGTTAACGAAAAAATTCAATTTTATCAGTTATAAATTCTGAATTATTTGTTTTTCCTGACCCCCGGTACCCGGGCAAAAATACTAACTCGGTTCCGTTCTGATCGATTCATATTATTAGTAATTTCATCATTTGAAAACACCACAACATCGCGATAAAATAAAAAAAATTAAAAAAATACGAAACTACCTGAAGTCGTCTTTTAATAAAACAGAACCTAATACCCGAAGAAAAACAAGCATAGAAATTGATTAAAAATGAAAAGAAGATAATACAATATGGAGAAGAGATGAAAATGAAGAGGCATGCGGTTGTCGATTTAGATGTCCCATCGCGGTCAGCTAATCTCGAGCGCAGAGCAGTATTTATTCAATAACATCGCCTTGAACTTTGGTTTGAATGTGGATAACGGATATGCTCGACGACTGTCGGATTTCCGACGACTGTCGGATTTCCGACGAAATACTGATCCACAGTCGAGGTCCGCCAAAGTAGATAGAGCGATGTGTTCTTTGCAAAAAGTTCTTGACATATGGTAATGGTAATTATGCGCTTCACTTTTTGCGTGTATAGTGCCCACAATGGAGCTGATACATAAACTTAGCAATTTCAGGATTCCTCACATCTTGTATGTTTAGAAGACCAAAGCCTTTGAGCGAAGAATTGTTGGTAGCACATCCTGACCCCTTAAAGTCCCAATAAGCTAATTCACGGAGAACTAGATATTATGCTTTCGCAGTGGGCAAAGTGTCTTCTCACCAGCAACACCGCAGTAAGCAGGGCTGTGGAGTAGGAGTCGGAGTCGGAGTTTTGCTAATTTTTCGCTTAATGGAGTCGGAGTCTCAAACTTTTTTAGCACGCTTTGGAGTCGGAGTCGTGAAACTATGGTGGCTGCAGTGGGAGTAAACTCACTGCATGGAGTAGGGGTAAGAGTTTATAAAAATTACTCCGACTCCCACTATACCATCTTTATTATGATAACAATTGCTTTCAATGCTATCTTTAAATTCCTAATGTTAACCTAAATAGGATTACTACTGCCGATCACTGTTATTAGTAACGATATTGATAAAATTGAACACTATTTGAAAATTATTTCAATTCAGTTGCAATAAGAGGAAGAAAATCGCAATATGCATCTTCGCGACGCGTCACAAATCGAAGCAATGTTTGAAATTATACCCCGATACTGGCACAGAGTAAATACAACGTCTGGTTCAATAAAATTCATGTATATATATACAAAAAACGGCCTTTCACTTGACAAAATTAAAAATATTTGAATTTTAGCTCAGCTGCTTCGGTCGAACAAATGATTAGGGAAGACTGCGAATCCTAGTCTTTGAATACTTGCAAAGTGCATGTAGATGGACATATCCTTTTTGATTACTTCCCAAATTCCGTTTATTAGTAGTGAGAATGTGGGTGCTTGTAATCGATATACTCTGTAATGAGTAAATTAGTAAGTTACATCTCTGTATGAGTTGCTGATTCATAGACAAGAGCTACACCTCGATTGTTTTATATACATTTGAATTATACAGGATTGGATATATGTCATCTTTGAATAATTCATCATATCAGGGTATTAGAGAGTCCATGTTACAAAAACTTATAAAATATGAAAAAGAAGGATAGCTAGGAAGGCATTCTTCCATGTTGATTGAATAGTGAATAATTTGAGCTGTACCGCAATGAAACAATATTGCGTGCCATGGTTAATCATATGTTTGAATATGTGCAATGGTTATATGACGATCATTCAACCGTCACTGTGACATTTAATTTTCGAAGAAAATTGGTAATACCCTTGGGGTTCTCTTAAGAAAATAGACGGAGTCGAAGCCGGAGCCGGAGCGAAGTCGGCACGTTTCAAGACTCAGTAGTCGGAGTAGGCGGTTAAGTTTACCGATTCCACAGCCATGTCAGTGCGAAATAAGATATTGTAGATTTAATGAAAGCGAGTAGGAATAGAGTACCAGAAGAACCCGAAGCGGCATGAAACTTATCCGACGGTAAAACATATCATATTCATGCGACTACGGACCTTGTTTATGAAAAAAACCTTTTTAGGATTCCAGTCTTGCTGGAACAAAAAATACTGATCCTGTAGTTCTCTATCAACAGAGTTGGCTCCCTCAGTAATGGTTTGCATTGTCTTGGCGTTATCGCTGTCCTTTGTGACGGCAGCTCATGGGCAGAGCGAATCCGTCTGTGCTAAGTTACTGGGCTTTTATCAAACAACATGTTCTCCCGGCGTACAGGAGCCCATATCCATTGCTGTACAGGGTCCGCCCGGCAAACGTGGTGCGCGCGGTGTGAAAGGAGACCATGGAAGTCCTGGTAGAACCGGTGTATCCCCGGAAATTGACTACGATCGAGTTGAAAGCATCATATCAGGGATATTTGCGGAAGGTAACTTAGGCTAAATCGTCACAAATCAGTTAACACCGAGCATGGATTTCAATTTATAAACCAACACATTATGCCCGGGGAGTTTAACTGCAGATGTGGTCATCAACGAAGTAGTTCCAGGTTTTCGGAGTACTCATGTAGATTTGCTATGCGTGGACTATACTTACCTAAGCAGTTATGCTTTTGTACTACATTCATTTCTACTGAACAATCTTGTAGATAAATTACCTACTTATCATAATTGTTTGTTGTATTCATGGCATATTCATGGCATGGTCATTTACACCAAGCTAATTTTCTTCGTTGATATTCCATAACTGTCGACTTGTGGCATAGCCCACTTTTAGGCTTTTCATAATTAGCAACTCATAAACGTGGAATGTTGATTTCACATCCCTTTTTTGAGGGACGCTGTCAAAAAAAAAAACACTCGAAATCGTTCCTTAGCTTCAAGACCTTTCATTTTCTAGCTTCAACATGAAGTATTTTTGACATGCCTTGAAAATCGCAACTTTCAACCTGTATTTAGATTTATATTTACTGCATGGCTCCTACATCCAATTAAAAAGCAATACTGACTATTTTGACTGACTCTGAATTTAATTTACCGCCGGACATGGATCCAGATTTGTTGTTGTTGTTGTTGTTGTTGTTGTTTATTATTAAACAAGAAGAATGGAGCTTTTCGTCTGACCGCCTTTTGCGCCACCGTCAATAACAGTGTACACCAATAATGACGAAATAACGGAATAAAGTGGATACACCCGCATCACAACAGGGTGTCTCACAAGAACATGATGGTAAGGCAGTTACACAAAAACACAAATCAAATATCAGAACAGTATGATAAACTGAAGTTACAAATTGCGGTTGCACGATAACTCAAATTCAACAACAGCTATTTGAGGATCAAGGAGTAAATCGGTAACACAAAAATTCACTTTTAATTGAGCACATTTATCTATAAGAAATTTCCAATGAAAAGCATCGTTGGGACAACAGATTAAAATGTGTTCGACGGTTTCAGGGTAGCGGCAGTAACTACAACAAGGAGATTCAACTATTCCAATTTTAAACAAATGGGCGTTTAATCGGCAATGTCCAGATTTCAAATGAAAATTGATGCCATCTATGAGGCGGCTTCCACAAGTACGGGGAGTATCGCAAACGGAGATGTTGAAGGATTTATGTTGAAGTCCTTTTTCGGATAGACGGTATTCCTGATACCATAACGTCATGCAGTAACGACGTATGATAGAAAGAGCTTCTTGTTCTGAGAGTATCGGCAAATCCTGATAATTTGGCGAGGTGTCGGAGACAGACGATCAATAACCTAAATTATAACCCGTTATAATTTGTAAAATCAAAATTACTGTCATGCCCGCAACCAATATCCACGCGAATTCAGTTTACCAGACATATCGTACGTCGAAAAGGGTTAGTCCAGTTTTGTACGGTGCATTGATTGATTGCAGACATGCAGGCGCTTGTGAGACAATGCTGTTTTCAAATCCTCCTAGCCTTCCTAACTAATTACCACCAAGAAATGAACTCCCTTTGAGATGTCGTTGATGTTCATGTTCACGGTTTCAAATTCAATTTGCATACATAATCGGCCACATTCTCTTGTTAGGCGTGCTAGCACTTCAGCACCAAGTAGGCAGAAAAACTTCGTCAGAGATCACCTCTGTATGTAGTGGTGAGATAACGTAGCGGTATTATCCACAGCTGCAACACTAATGGGTTGTCGGTTCGAGTCCGACCGAGGTCGACTCCGGAATTCCTACCTAGGTGATGGAGGTTTATCTAGGCTTCTCCTCGTCATCTCTTCCGTGTAAGCGGTGTCTTATAAAAGTCAAGAATGTGGACCAGTAGTTCCCAAACTTTTTCGTTGTGAGGGCCAAATTTAGTATTTCAGAGTACGGTGGGGTCGCACGAATACTACGGCTATGAAACGGACCCAAACAGTCATCATGGCTATTTCGGAGGAGTTTTATTGCCTTGGCGAGATTTCAAAACTGTACACTGTTTACCGCTACTTATCTGCTGCATTGGGCGTCCGTTGAGTGAATCAGCCTTTCTCACCTAAACACGCGAAGCGCGAGAAATATCTTTAGTTTCATGACTGAATCGGTCAATATGATCGGGAATTGCATGTATTGCTATCAATTTTCATCCTGTCTCTGTTCACGTATTCTGATTTACCGGTAGATCTGAGTGAGGTGTGTTTGAAAAGGTATGGGCCCCCTCAATAGTACTTATTAAACATCTCCGGCGGTATACCCGTTGGCAGGAACGTAACAGCACTTCGTCAGGACCCTGGGCTCCCATAGGGTGCCATATGGACAATTAAACCTACATGTATTTTGTATATATAACAAAGTTCTTTTGTATTTCGAAGTTTTTGGTCAGCATAAACGTAGTCCTTTACGGCCAGGCCTTTCTCGCTGCCAATCGTTCTGACACACTTCTTGTAGTCACATATGTTACATGGCCTAAAACTTTAAATGTCTGGATGCGTTGTGGTGCGGTCATGGCCTACGCTGATATGCCCATTTCTATAAATCTTGCGTATTTTTTCTTGGGGAAGAGTATCCAATAATCAAGATATGTGGCGAATTGAATTCACGCATAGCGAGAAAATTATTTGAATATATTGCATAAACTTTCAAAAATTACTATATAATTTATGCTAATTCACGAAATAATTTGGGGTCCCCGTCAATTGAGGGGTTTGGGGTGCGGCAGTTACGGCCCTGACTATAGGACTACCAATTATGCTGCTTTTAGCAGGCTAAGCAGTATGCATCTCGGCGTATTCAACCGTGAGTCACGTATTGCACATCTAGTTATCATAGGGTTACCATACGTCCTCCTTCAAGATGATTTATCCTCTTTTTTGATTTTTTTAAAAAATGTCCTCGAAGGACGCCCAAATGTCTTCTTTTTTGAGATTTTGTCTTCTTTTTTGAGGATTTTGGTTACATATAGGGCCAAATTCGACTGATATACATTAAGTCAGCACCGTAGGAACGCCACGGTGGCTATTTCGGGAGCTGGACCGGAAAGTTGACCTTTTTTTCAGTCAACCACCTGTTAATGTGAAAGAAAAACTGTATTTTTCGGGAGTTGAGCCCATTTTTCATTTTTAGTCGAGCGACCATTTTTACCATTTTTTTCAGGATTTTCACCCGTTTTTGAAAGTTATCAATACCTATAGGGCCGTAGGGCCGTATGCACCAACATTGAACACGTTCAAGTCTGATCGTCTGTTCGCTCGAACATAACTCAAACGAAACAACAGTTTAAAATATTTCACGATGCACCATCAATATTTAAACGCCGTTCAGACGACCTGATGATCATCGAGACGAGCTAGCGTTCAGTAAATAGATGTTCAATTTGTACCCTGAAAAGCTACTCAAGGCCGACCGAATAGTAAACAAAACAAGTTTTTTGTGGAACTCAGCGGTCGCTAGCGCGATGTCTATTTCAATGATGAGCAGCTGAGCACATTCACAAACTCCGGCTATATTTCTGTAACGTTTTTCGAATCAAAGACCATTGCTAGCTTTGCCATCATGCTTTGAAAGTTCCAAAATTTAGTCATGGCTTTACTGGCGATGCCCTGTCAGGAGGTAAATTGAAGGACAGGGCGAAAATTTACAATATCCTGGCCCATAGGCGCCGAGTTACGGGGTGGCGGCCACCCCATACAAAATGCTTAAAGCCCGTCGTCTGTCAATTAGCAAGTCCGTGATATCGCGTAAATGTCAACTATTGACCATTTACCGATACGCGCGGGATTAATTGGACACACAGCTTCGTCGGCGCCCCAATAAATTGTAACACCTCATGAACACCTCAAAACAAACTTGTCGGTGCCGTCAAATCTTCCGGTTTGCAGTGTGCCGTTAGCGTAAAAAGGTCGAGAATCACTGTTCAAGGGTGCCGCCGACTATTTTTCATATACAGAGGGTGCCGCGAGATTGAAACATTTTACAACCACTGGTCGGTCTGAATCTGAATTGGCACTATTGCAATCATGATTCAAATATCCCTATTTGGAATCGAATATCCAGATGATGGACTCACAATAATACAATTCAAATCTGAATAAAAAAACGTCTTATAAATCTAAATTTGATAAAAACTATAAACATGGATTTATGATTTTGGATTTGATTCACCCAGAATCATATGAGCAAAATACTAATCTGGACTTACATAATACAATAGCACATTATCTTCCTTGATTCATTAGCTTCATTCGCTTTTCATTAGCTTAATCAGCTTTTCATTAGCTTGCATATACAAAATAAAGACACCCATATAATGGCGTGTCAGCATCCGGATTAACTCAGTACCTATTTGAAGCTGTGGTGGCTGGCACATCTTTCATGCGTACACACTACACATCAGAGATGAGCGGATTTGAAATTTCTATGTCCTAATCCAATCCAAATCCGAACCGTCAAATCCAAATCCACATCCCAATCCATAACTTTTTCATATTCAAGTCCATGTCCAATCCTAATCCGATTCCAACTGGAAATTCTGAAAAAATGCTAATTTATGCAATGGAGGGATTCGAAAATTTTCTTTCATAACCAACGATTCACTTGATTCAAGATAACTTAGTAACCATGAGTACATTAATAACTGATCTGAATAAAGTTTGTCGCCATTCGCCACACGACATTTCAATCTCCCAGAAAATAGGTAAATCCAATCCAAATCCTAATCCGTTCTGAAAAAAATGTATAATCCAAATCCAATCCAAATCCGACAAAATTTCACAAATCCTGTTTTTTCAAAACCTAATCCTAATCCATGCTCATTGCTCATCTCTGCTACACATACAGCCTACTCATAGTTCGGTATGATCACTTGAACCATCAAGATAATGAGTTTGTGATTTAGTCAAGCGTGTCGCGTAGGAAATTGAGTGACATGATTTGAAACCTACGTCTTTCATAGATTACATGACTGTCGGATCAATAGCACAACCGGCCTTCAGTTGCAAAGAGATCAATCGAGTGAACACAGGGGCGGACAACGGACTCTACTATTTGCGGGATACGGAGGTTGGTGATACGTTCGTTTTTCGGTCTTTTGTTCTTTCTTTGTTTTTCCTAAATTTATTTACAGGTAATGTTCTAAGTAATAACACGAACGGTCGTATACTATGCAGAGATCGTGTTCCGCCTACAAACATTTGAAGCCCATGTTGTGGCAAATTGATAGAAAAATCGATGACACCGTTGTAGAAATTGCCAGAATTCTGAAGCCATTACGAATAATCCGTTCGCTAAAATACGGCAACCAATTGACAACCATACTTTGTTGGATCGTGACGACTGACCTAGTTGAAAACTTGTTGGCTACCGCGTTGTCAATTAAACCAGACATTTTGGGTACAGAACTTGAGAATAACGCGAAACAATATAACTTCATATTGTTAATTGATTCGCGAAAAGCGTTGTCATTGTAAGAATAAATGGGTTACGTTGGTTGATTGCTGATGCTTGGTCTCCGATGACTAGACCATTGTCACGAGTGCCTTTAAGCTGGGATTTAGAAGTTATAAAGCAGTGACCGGCTGCATTCACGACACGGAAATGGCGTCTGATTTATCCGCAGTCAGAACACGAAGGCAATTACCGCAATTGCGCTGGTAATATATGATCATTCATCATTCATCATCAAACTGTAGATTACTTATACCGTGCTTCTGGTTGTAAAACCGCTGCAAATCATAAGTAGAACAACTCTTGATTTCATTTCACCGACCTCCAATATCTCGTTTATTGCCTCCGTTGACTGGAATAGCATGAAATTATAGCTGTACAGTACAACCAGGGGCGTAGCAAACATGACAATTCCAAGCGGGGAAGTGACTCGCCCTCATGCGCGTCAGTCAGAAAAGAGACGCGGTGCTGAGCAAAACATAATTTCACCCCATTTACAAACGCAACAATGTACAACGAAACCCATACGGGCACGACCCCCTACGTCTTTTACACGTGAGCATCGTAGGCTATTTAGATTGGTTGTCATTGTAACTTAAGGCATTTTAATTTCGTTCCTGATATTCCCAGAAGATTTGTAAGGTATTGTTAGAGGGGCCAGTAATTGACGTTCTTCAAACTTTTTTCCGAGTATTCAGATATATTTTGCCTACATCCTACTCAAATCTTTAGGATTTTAGACTACTTTCATTTCTACGTTAGCAGTTTTCTACGTTATATTCTATTAACGCTTGCGCATTTGACACTTTCGGTTTTGAAAATTAGGGAGTAGTTTTGTAATGAGCATGTGATTAGTGAAATTCTCATAAGTACGGCGCAGTGTTGGGATGACTCGAGTCACCTTGGTCTTGTGACTTGACTTGACTCGACGTTTCAGAAATGCGGTTTGACTTGTGACTCGCAGCTAAATTTGTGAGTCAATTTCAAGTCATCAAGTAATCCATGGGTTCCCAAACTTTTTACGGTCGCGACCACAAATTTCGATTTGAAAATGTTTCGTGACCCCACCTCTGTATTTGGCGTGCTGATCAGTACGTGTTTATTCACGTGATTATTACGTGTTTCCTGCGTATGTATAATATTGTTAATACATAGCACTACCTGTCACTTGTCATTTTCCCGGAAGGAAAAATACCCGTCCTATTGGTTTCTATATGCTTCCGACACTTTGTTTGTTTGTGGTATTCATGGTGTTTATCGACTACTATGGTCATTTAAACCAGGACGATTTTCTTCATTTTTATTCCGTAGCTGCCGACTTATAGCACGGCCCATTTCTAGGCTCTTATAAGACACCGCTTTCGCGGATGAGATGGCGAAGAGGAGCCTAGGTAAACTTTCGACACTTTTTTACTCCATACTATTGACCAGACACCAACCTTGCATATAGTAGGTGGCGCTTTAAATGATGCTTCGACTGATCTGATATCTTGTTTGCCAGGTTCGCATTATTTTGTCCTTCTATTTTGAAAAATGAACTAGAATAATAGGCAATGAGCCGTCGAGAGCATCCGCGTAATTGACATTATTCTTCTAATTGTCATTGGTGTTTAATTTTCGACCCCAGAAAATAGGCAAACGACCCATAGTTTGGGAACCCCTGAATAAATTGATGTCGACTAAATCGCAGTATCTTACAGTAGTTCAGGTTGTTTACGATACTCTGTTGTGACCTTTTAGAGCAGAGGTCTCAAACACGTGGCCCGCGGGCCGCATGCGGCCCGCGAGACCATTTTGTGCGGCCCGCGGTGGCACTCTGGATTTCGAAGTATTCGACATCATTTAACTACCATTATTTTTTTAAATTTGATAACTTGAAATTCTCTTTATAACAGAAGCAAGAAAATACTCATCAAACTTTACTATTACATCATTTTCAAAAGTTACGACGCAGTGGAAGATTACCTATTACGTGACATTACTTGTTTATGATGGTTAAACATGACCCGTTGATGATTCGTACTGAAAATTGAGATTTTGACTTGGGCGCGACCTTTTGTAGAATTATTCGCACTTGGACTCAATGTGTGATAAAATAAAAATGACTCGAGTTGAGTCGGGTGAAATGATACAATCAGAGAAGGACTTTTGTGACGCGGAACGCCGTGACTTGGTATAACCACGAACGCAACAAACTCTCAAACTGGTACGGAAAATAGTAAAATATCGAAAGGTCGTAGCTTGCGTTTCGTAGCTTATTTATCTATCTAAGCAATTCGGAATGGCAACCATTGGCATGATGTTGCCCTCTTGATGTATAGTTGGTTACATCCTGTGTCATCTTGGGTATATTTATCCATGTTATTATCGCCAGTTAAATGTGGCGAGTATAAAGTAGTCGTAGCCTACGCTTCACAGCTGTAACACAAATTGATTCTTCGGCGACTGGAGATTGATATTGCTATGGCGCAGTAATCATGATGTCCAAGTTGTTATTGATCTGTTCAAATATTCAAAGGTAAATCTAACGCTGATCAATAGCCTAGTTATCAAAAGTATATACGCCAGACCCGGATTAGGCTGTACTGCTCCAATGCGCTGATGTCAGATCGATCTGTGCAAAATTCTAAACTTCTATCTATAATTGCGGCACGTCAAATGTCCGCTAGCTGCAAAATTATGATGCGACAGCTTTTACGACGTCATGATTCATTTGCACTCTCTCATGGCCTCTACAACTAATTGTTTAGACAGTCTATGCCAAGTACAGCAACAATTTTATTAAAATATCTGAAAATGTTATTTTTCGTGCCAAGCGTGAATTCACAATGCTAAATCACATCTTTACGATGCGTGTGGAATAACAGTCTGCAAGGTCTTGTCAAATAAGGCCTACTTGGAAATACATTGAATTCCCCTATTATTGGTGCTGCGGCCCGCGGCGCAATCAAAAATAGGAAATTGGCCCGCGAGCACATTTGAGTTTGAGACCTCTGTTTTAGAGCAACCAATCAATCAATGATTGTGCGTTTTAGCGAGTCGTCATTGTTATATCACAAATAAATTGATCGCAAATGCAGTGATCGGAGATTTCAGCTTACGTTGTCGTTAAGTAGTAAAGTAATATATACTAGCAATGTATCTCTGTTCTATACTGGTCAACAGTGCCCGGCGTTCAACTTAACAAACCCTCTTGCATGATTTATGTTATGTTCTTGATCTTGTTCGAACAATAACTCATACGACGAGGTTGCAATATGAAATCAGTATATTATCAGCAGAATAACTTTAATACAGGCGACACGATCCAGAGTACACGTAAACGAAAGACCAGTAGACAACAGAACACAGGGTATAAATACAAAGCACGACACACGAGGAAATATTGATTGGCGGTAATTACTAGTCCTAGACAAATAGTAACAAACGATACCAACGTAAAATGCACGAACATCAATGTAAATCGAACGAATGCTGTTCCTACATTAATATCATGGATATGTAAGTGGGTAGGGTATTGCACCATATAATTTTTTCAACTCTCTGAGGTCTCGTATTTTATCCTGTATTTTGGCAGATAATTATCGACTGGGGCTACGCCGCTACTTGCCTAGCCTAGCCAGCGGACTTTTGGAGGACTTTTGTTCAATTCTTTATATGTTCCTCGATTAAAAATAAATGGGGACTTCATCTGTATTAAAAACAGTTAGCAAAATGCAATGATTTTGAATCATTTGTCGTACTTTGAACTTGACTCGAGTCGCCTCCAAAAATCGAGTGACTTGACTTGACTCGAGTCACCTTTGGAACTCGAGCGACTTGACTTGACTCGAGTCAAAATGTGCAATGACTCGAGATGATTTCTGACTCGATGGTAGTGACTTGATCCCAACACGGGTACCGCGTCAAACAGGCCCTGTATCATCGAAACTGAACATCTTTTCGTAGACTGTACCCATTCGTAGTGTCGCTCATCGTCGAGATATTCGCAGAGATATATATTGCAATTTCGAAAGAAGTCAACCTTGATTTAACTGCTAAAATTATGCGACTCCTCGACCACTTGAACTTTTGAAACTACTTACTTGACTGCTTTTCAGCCTTTTATTTTCTGCTTCTAAGTGAAGTAGTGTTGGCTACTACTTTCCGTGACCCATTACCCATTTTGAGTCAATGCCCCCTATTCTATGTATAGAGAATATACCTTCACCAGGAACATTTGTCTCTGAAGGGGCATGTATTCCAAACGTACTGCGACTTCAACATCGCAGGCGGCGGCTGGACTCTGGTCGCGTCCGTTCACGAGAATAACATGAAAGGGAGATGCACGGCGGGCGATCGCTGGTCGAGCGAACAAGGAAACGGGGCCAGCCATCCGGACGGAGACGGATTTTGGGAGAACAGAGCGACGCACGGGTCGGCAACTTCTGCCGCGAGCGACGATTACAAGAACTCGGGATATTTCGCCATAAACGCTACCGATGTCATGATATGACAAGTGCCCAACGACACTCCTCTCACCGATTTCGCCGCGAGGTTAGTAACGAGAGATTGCTATGGAGCTCCCGTGGTCAAAATATTTGGAGTGGGCTTTATTGGTAATGTGGCCACTTTAAAAATAATGAATGCTAATACCACGAGGGCCATAATAGTGGGGCATGCAAATTAGCGAGTAGAAATATTGAGACAATCATTCGTAGCTTTGTGCTGCATGTTTTTGATGTTGCAATATGACCAATTGACCATTAACCCAATCGAGTTTGAAGGCTTTCACGGTGAAGAAAATACATTGAAATTATAAAAGCGTCGTTGCTAATATAAGTCTTAGTGAAAGGGGCGTTTAATTTCAGATCACGAAAAAAACCGCCTCTTCCTACCCCAATAATCTACTCATTGCAATTAGTATCTGATGTAGGATTCAACCACTCAAATCATTGTGCCTAGTCCAGCCCTAATTATATCAATCACAATGATATATTATTCTTGGAAGTGAGTTTGATTCTGAATCTTGGATAAAGAATGACTAGTTATCTGAGAATAGGAATAAGAATATGAATAGTAAGTTATATAGTATGCATTTTTGTCCTTGCTGTTTCTGCCGCATATCCTGCAACCTAAATCTTAGTCGTCTATGGTTGTACGCGATGACGATGTAGGCCTACAGGTATCTTAATCGACCCGCGTGGGTTCTAGAATCCTCTACTATTAAGCCAAGTAGCTTGAAGACCAATCACACTCTCGAATGTAGTTCCAATCATTGGTCTGTCTGTTGTTTGTGGTATTAATGGCATTTGTCGACTACAATGGCCATTTCCACCAGGACGATTATAGTTCTTACTTTTTGATTTCGTAGCTCCCGACTTGTAGCACGATCACTTATATGCTTTTAAGACACCGCATACGCGGATGATATGGCGAGGAGGAGCCTAGATAAGCCTCCAACACCTATAGGTAGGAATTCAGGAGTCGACCTCGGTCGGACTCGAACCCACAACCCATTGGTGTCGTAACTCGTAGCTGTGGGTTATACCACTACGCTATCTCGCAACTAGAATCTTGGTTCTAGTTCCACTTGTTCAGTTTCTTATACCTGTTCACACTTCTAACGCCGTTTTAGAGCTTTTTTAAAGTATCGCACATCAAATGGTGTCATGACGCGCTTTGGCGGTAATCTCGCGTCCCTTTTCTCGCTTCATTACAACATAAAATCGAAGCAATACCGGACGAATCTGGACAACGGTCCCGCCATTCCAATCACGTGGGAGGTTGGGAGTAACCAGGAATTGATGAACCTGTACGGATCAAGCATCAGAGGCGAAGTAGACGCTGGGTATATTCAGGTAATATTGCATGTCTGCGTTGTGTCTGGTTGTTTTAGTAAGAAGTGATATATATAACGCGTATATTATTAGCATCAAGTGATCATTGTCAGATATGGCAGAAGTAGTTAGCGGTGACGCCGTACATTCCCAGTCAATTACAGGTAGAAGTTGCCATTTCCGAGAAATGCCCAACTTCCTTTAAGTGAAAGCACAAAATGAATGTCGTAGAAGTACCGATATAAGTAGTTCCAAAAAGTAGATTGGGTCGGGTGGTCGAATGCTTTTAACACGTAATCGGAAGTGCTGTCGGAATTATCTAACCAAAACAAACGACACTACAAATCGGTGTATTTTCTGAAATATATTACCGTGGTGCGGGGGCCATTTCGCTTTTATGACAATTTCACTCGTGACGGGGATGCCAACATCTTTCAATATTATACTTTCTACTTTGCAAAGTGTAGAAGTGAGTAGTTTTGCCTGCTCACGTGGAGTTGGAAGTTCTCTAGACATATAAACACGTACGAGCATAAGCAGTGTAAATAGAAAAACCCTCTTTGAATACTCCGACGAAGTAGAAATACTTCATTACTGACCACATACGATCAATGTTCCTTAAACTCCCGCACCCGCCTTTGCGTCCTTCAGGGCGAACTGACGGCACATAGCACGGCCAAATGCCGAGTACGCCAGTTAAAATGGAAGCGGCACTTGTGTATCGGGGTCGAATATATACCACACCGAAACGGAACCCGCTGTGAGCCCGACGGTTGATAGCTCGATGGCCCTATTTGAGCCCACAAACTAGCACATTATCACATCGTTAAGTAATCGCGTGGGAACTAAGTTCGGTATTTTACAAATTCGAACCCGATTTCGGCTAGAACCCGAAATTCACGCCCGAACCTTGACTAATGTGTCGCTCAGACACCACCACGAGCATATCTAGGATTTATATAAGTTCTTGAAGATTTAGATATGCAATATAGGATGGATTAAATTAGCTCATAGTTCATCATTATAGTTGTATAGGCACGGTATACCTGAGATTTCCTGCTCGATTGGCCGGCAAGAAAACATTGGAATGACATAAATATTGATATGTATACGACCAAACAAGGGCGATTACCGCATCAATACAATCGATAGCGATTGTGATTACTTGATAACTGCGTGATTACGATTAGAGCAAAATTTTCGCGGTAATCGATTAAGATTATGATAACGTGGAAGAGTAATCACGATTTTTCACGATCACATTTATACTGCTTTGTTCGAAAGAATATAGGCAGAGTGCATTGTGAGATAACAAATGTTGGGAAATTGCGACATCATTTACTTGTTACGCCACAATATATCAACTTCGCAAGTTTAAAGCTTATGTTTTATTATTCCCGCCAATTTTTGTTCTGGGAAACACTCAAGCAACATGATGCATGTAGATTCAAGTATTGAGTTCAGCTGGCAAAATATCGATTTGGTTCGCATGCCGTAGGACAGTGGTTCCCAACCTTTTTTCACCCACGTACCACTTCGAGGTTATATGCAGTGCTCGCGTACCACCTACAAGTTACGCGCGCCGAAGGCGGTCAAAAATGTTTCCATCATCACATGCACGTATTTGATCTATGCGAGGTATAATAACAAATTCTAATAAATTATAGGCATTATCAGTCAGGGCTGATGGGATGCATGGATTTCTTTTTTCACCACCAGTCACAAGAAGAACAACATAAACGACAGAAGTCAATTTATTTAATGCGGTGGCTGCATTTGTTTATTTTCCACTAGCTCAAAAGCGGCCAACATTTTCGACTAAAGGGCCGTATGAGATTTGCGAACAGTTGCGCGGGCCACTTGAATGTTGATGACCTTTTTCTAGCCACCCGATAGGAGCGAACCGGATTAGGTAATGATGAAAACAAGACTTATATTACTACGCATCAAAATGGACAACAATTATGTCACGAAAAGTCAGTGTGTGTATATAGTGCACTCATGAAGTCACCGCGCGAAGCGCGAAAGTTTTTCAAAGTTAGTGAATGAGTTCGGCCAATACGAATGTCACTTGCATATATTGCGGGTCACCTCTGTAGGGGGAGACCGGGGTTAGTTGTTACGGGGGAACATTGTTACAACATCAATGATTTTTCTTTTGCCGGGAGATGGCGCACCATTTTTACACAGTTTACTCGGCTGGTTGGAGAGTACGTTCTAACGAAGACTGGCTTGCGAACTGTACTTGCATAAAGTTTCATGCAGGAAAAGGTATATTGAGGGCTATAAGGTAAAACTTTTACTAATCAAGTGTCGCTGGTGCATCAGTAGTTGCGTGCGACCTATATATGTTTAATTTACATCGATAGAAAGGGGGCGACCTGAAGTTTATTTTCACAGTTGACTTTGTGCTGTTTGTTAGTTATGTAAGGCGGCAAGTAAGCTTAAACAGGCCATATTCGGCGGGGGCACATTTTTACGGATGTAACAACTAGCCTCATGCTTTGCTTGAATATTTATGATGTGTGATTAGCATTATTTATTAATGAAAATTCATCCATCCTGATAGGGTTAGCAATATTTCAACCAAAATCTTTGTGCAGTGACATTGAAAGCCACACTAGACCAACACTACACTGAGTAAGTGATGAAAAAGTTGAAGACAGCTTGGATTCTTCTGCAATTACTTATGAAAATGTATTCATTAACCTGCTCCCATCTTGTAGATTGATTCTGTTGTTTAACTATATATTCTCTGCGATTATGGTGAGGCATTACAAAAAGAAGACCAAAAGAGGCACTACATCTATGATGGTTATGGAAGAAGCTGCAAGAAGAGTGATTAATGAAAAACAATCTCTGCGCACTGTCGCCACTGAATTTGATGTAGGTTTCTAGTGGGTATTTTGTTGATTCTTTTGCAGTCAACTTGACTTAAAATGACTTTATATAATTGCAGATCAATTTTATGACACTGCAAAGATTTTGTACCAAAATACGATCTGGAGGACAACCATCTGTTGGCTATGCAAAACCAAGAGCTGTTTTTCGTAATGACCAAGAGCAGCTTCTGGTTAAGTACATCAAAAGAGCATCCGAGCTGTACTATGGTTTGACACCTGATGATGTAAGGAAGTTGGCATATGAATATGCATCAATCAAGAGTGTTCAAGTCCCACAAAATTGGCTCACGAACAAAAAAGCTGGACCAGATTGGTTTACCTCCTTTTTACAAAGACATTCCAGCCTATCTATTCGTACACCTGAAGCAACGAGCCTGGGCAGAGCTACAAGCTTTAACCGCAGCAATGTGGCACTATTTTTTCGAAACTTATCCCAGGTGTTGGATAAGTATCAATTTGAATGCCAGGACATTTATAATTGTGATGAGACTGGTATCACTACAGTTCAAAGACCCAACAGAATTGTGGCAAAAAAGGGATCAAAACAGGTTGGCGAAATAACATCAGCAGAGCGAGGTGTTTTGATAGCCATGTGCCTAGCTGTGAGTGCGAGTGGAAACGTTGTTCCGCCACAGTTTGTTTTTCCACGGGTGAATTTCAAACCGCATTTCATAAAACATGGTCCACCTGGATGCATCGGCACAGCCCATCGATCAGGGTGGATGACTGGAGAAAATTTTATGGTTTTCATCAAACATTTTATCAAAGTTGTTCGATGTACAAAAGAAAATCCTGTGTTACTTTTACTTGATAATCATGACTCGCATACATCCATACATGTGATTGATTACTGCAGAGATAATGGAGTTGTGTTGCTGTCGTTTCCTCCTCATTGCTCTCATAAGTTGCAGCCTCTGGACAGGAGTGTTTACGGACCCTTCAAGAAGTACAACAATGCTGCTTGTGGGGCATTATTGAAGACCAATCGGGGTCGTCCAATGACAATGCTTGATATCCCAGAAATTGTGAAGCAGGCGCTGCCATTGGCAACAACCCCAGCCAATATTCAAAAAGGGTTCCAAGTGGCTGGGATATTCCCATTCAATGATAATGTATATGCAGATGATGAATTTCTTCCAAGTTACACGACCGACAGACCCATGCCAGAAGAGGAAAATATGCCAACAATAGCAAATATTGATGAGAATTCTGCTGATTCAAGCAGCGCTGTAAATGCACCAGGAGAATCGGAAGAGACTTCTACTTCAAACAGCAAGGCATGCGCACCAGAAACTCTGGAGAGCCTGCCACATCAAGTAATGCAGTTGGTGCACCAAGGTCAATGGAGGATATAGTGCCGAGTTTTCCCACTGCTATCAAGACGACACCGGAGATGATTTGGCCTTTCAACAAAGCCGCACCCAGGCAGAAAAAAATTGGTGGGAGAAAGAGGCGCCGTTCCTCCATCTTAACAAGCACTCCTGAACGACATCGCCTCCAAGAGGAGCACTTGGCGAAGGAAGCAAAAGGTTCTAAGATTGACAAAAAGAAAACAAAAAAAGCAACAAAAAGAAACCTAGCTTTCACTGACAAAACAAACACAGATGCTAGTAACAATCATTGCCTACTGTGCCATGACACATATGACAACTCTAGGTCTGAGGAAGTATGGGTCAAATGCAATGAATGTCAAAAGTGGGCGCATGAAGCATGCAGTGATCGCTCTACACCCTACGTGTGTGATTTTTGCAAGGACTGAATGACTTTTTTCATATTTTGCTGTTTCGTTTGATTTTTCTTTCGTTTCGTTCTCAATACACATGGTTACAACAATGCTTTTATTGTGGATATGGAGTTTTCAGCTGACAATTTCGATGTAACAACTTACCTCCTCTCCAGTCACAACTTGCCCCCATCTCGGGGTAAGTTATGACGGAAAACTCGCCTGTTTAAAATGCAAATAGTTCCAAACGTATAAGAGCTTGAAGTTCCATTTTACTTTGTAAAAGTAAGTGGGTGCTAAGTGGAGACTGTGTAACAAAATCATTTGCGCAAGGCGAGTAGAAAAGCCGTGAGGCAAAAAATGCACAAAATCGTAACAACTAACCCCGGTCTCCCCAACACTGGGCTTACTTGGCAAACACAGGATTATCCGGACATAACAATATCGACGATTTCGGTGAACATGCGTCTATCATTTTGTGCCGAAGTTTCATCGCCGATCATCTTCATCATCACTTCTGCGAGTGCAGACGCTAAGTCGTATGTTGGACGGCACGTTCTCTCATAATTGCCAATATTGAGTGACAATAAATCGCGCTAAGTGGCAAGAAAAATATCAATTCAAATAAATCTATACCACGAAATATTCTACTTTATGGTCATATAGGGAGATATCTACGGAAAATGTTGCTGGCCCCTGGCGACGCCATGCGTTCAAACTTGTATTTAAGTCACCAAGATCCCAAATTTCGGGGCAGACTAATCAAGTTTTTGGTTGGTCTTGGAAGTTTACAGTAAATGACCTGAGTAATTTATTATTTGATATTATAACTAATTTCGAGAATTATCTCCCGGGCCACTCATAATCTTCTCGCCGGCCACATTTGGCTCACTAGCCACAGGTTGGCCGACCCTGCACTAGCTGGTCGATGCGTGGCATACCTTTGCTCACAGCGCAACGAAAGTCATGCATGGACGCAACAAGTCGGTTTCGTTTCTTCGACTTGATAGTCACCAGGGATGGAAATACTTGATCGCACTCCCGCGTAGAAGGGAAATACACAGCCGGGGAACAGGGTGAGAATACGAGGAGGCGATGCTACAAAAAACCCAAAATCAACCCCGCCTGAACTAATAACTCTCTTCGGTCGAACAAAAATCAGAATGTACTCGCGTACCACCTGGAAGACCTTCGCGTACCACTAGTGGTACGCGTACCACAGGTTGGGAACCACTGCCGTAGGAGAATAAGACAAAATGATCATGATCACGAAATTCCGCCATTACAACTAACGCTTTTTGTAACGTAACACTCATACGTCATACACCTATACAATCCCCACAATACACATATCGCGTACGGTGGCTGAGTTACTTGGGTAGTGAATATAATTCGTTGCGACGCAATCAATGAGCCAACATAGCTAACCCTAACACTTGGGATGTAGTAGTGGGCAGCGAGGTTCACAAATACGACGTTTCCACAGTTAATAACTATGATATATCGCACTATTTATTTTCCAGATTATGTCATATTCCTTATTATTCCAAAGAGTATAGTGATAGTTATCGTACTTTTACAACTTAATCTATTATATATGCAATATATTGGATTAGACAGATGGAGTAACCGTCCATGTCTGGCTGTTACATGATTCCCTCTATTTATCACTACGACCACCAAACTTGTAACCTCAGTTAGCGTATCATTATGTGGTAATGTTTAATCACTTACGTATGCGTTATAGTTCCGGGCGATCAATCACGAGCGAGACGCATTCGCCATGTGCCCAGGAGTGAAGATCAAAACGGGGAAGGGCAATATCGAACACGCGTGTATCGGGAGCACCAGCAATTCCCCGACCCTAACACATTGCGGCGATTATGCGTGGAGAGATATCGATGATCAGAGATGGATTGCTTACCGGCTGAATCAGAGGATGATTGATTCTGTTGTGATGATATTTTACAGATGATTTCTTAACCCGCCCGATCGCAGAAGAACATTGCTTTTCAGAATGAATGTTTTGCATGAATGTACTTGTGGAAATAATACAATCACTTCACTTGTGTCGAAAGGACGTCATGAAATTAAAGTTCAGTGTCTCGTTGAGCTGCGAATTCCGTTCGATTTTATTTTATTGTCACCTACATATCGTATTCCATGTGTCGGGGCGACGGTATTTACTGGAGTGATTTCTGCCGTTACCGAGTACTGACTAGGGATGGTGTGAACGTGAAGTTCACGTTCGCGTTCTGTGTGTGAACCTCAGAAATTTAGAGGTTCACGTTCACAAACGAACCTTGGTAGGTTCTGCCCTGTGAACCTTTTTCATATATTACAATTTTCACTTCATTATAACGTCTTTGGTTGAAATATATTGCATTTCAACTGCGGGCCACTCTATACCTGGCGCTGGCAGCATAAAAAAAATCAACACTAAACGAGCATGCATCTTGACAATCTGAAAAAATTTACTTGCATTGTTACAAAGGTTTGCTCGAAATATCCAGCTTTCCGTTTGTGATTATTTAGTGACTCTCTGCTATGAGCTTAACCCGCGATCACACAACATCAAGAGCGAAATACTCTACATATAGGTAGTCAGCTGATGATGCTTATTCACCCAATCAATGAAATTGATATCGTTGTCTGATGCAAAAAATCTAGCAGGCGTACGGGGTCAATCTTGATTTCAAATGTTTATTGTATAATAAAAAACAAATTCTTGGGGTGTTGGCTACTGCTGCATAACTTGTTAAATGAGGTAATATAGGTAGCAAGTAGCCTATATAAGGCCATTTTACACTCCGCTCAATATCAACGTAGCAATATTCAGACGGCGAATTGGCCGGTCTGGCCTAGACCGTTAAGGCGTAAGCTTAGGCTATCACTTCACTGAAATGTAGGGTTGGATATCGGAATTAGCAATATGACGTCACGTGACGTCATGAGGTTCACGTTCGTGTTCACACAGAACCTTTCAGAAAGGTTCGCGTTCACACGAACCTGAACCTTTCAGAGGTTCACACCATCCCTAGTACTGACTATACTTCTGATCAATTATCATATGATCGAAAAAAGAAAAGATGTGTCATACCTAATAAACTTATGGCAACGGTGATAAATATTACACGTAGGCTTACCATATTTTGGAAATCTAAAAAGAGGAAACTTTTTCAGAAATTTGAGACTTGCAAAACTGGAGAAGATCGGTGAATTTTTCCCACTTTGTGATCGGTTGACTAAAAAAATGGTCAACTTTTCGCTCAGAGCTAAAATCGCCGTTATTCACTCCGAAATACCCGCCGGAGCGTCACTTCTGTGCTAATTTACGGCATATCACTCGCATTTTGCTCGAAATATGACCTAAATTTTCAAAAAAGAGGACAAAATCTCAAAAAAGAGGACAAAAGGGCGTCCTCCGAGGACACTTTCAAAAAAGTCAAAAAAGAGGACAAATCCTCTCAAAAGAGAACGTATGGTAACCCTAATTACACGTATGATCATCATCACACTTAACGAATCATTGATTGCTTATCTTGAAACATCATGTATACGCCAGATTCGCTCGTTCAATCACGTAAGGAGCAGTGGTGAGCGGATTGTGCTTTTCGAGACTCCGTATCCCTCCGACAACTTCAGTGTATGAGGAAAACTCCCTCCGACTCCGAAGAGCTCCATTCCAAACTCCGAGATAATCCGATGAATCTCGTCAAGTATCCGAAACATCGGACACTACAGCAGACACTGCTCAACAAAAATGCCTTGCTAGATCACTAGGTTAAGGTAGCTCGTATAGTCAATCATACCATTTTAACCATATCATTAGAGTGGCAAGCATGGTACACTTGGTAATGTATTTTACTAAATAAATGTGATAATATGGTTGGCCTTATAGTATTGTCGACTCTCCAGTCCTCAATTGCAGTGCAGATGTCAGACTTTTATGCACTTGGCAATCTTTTATGCATGTTACCTGTCATATTACAACTTTACAAGGACAAAAGTTACAACACTCCGAAAATCTCCGAAAAAATATTTGTAGTAAACTCCGGACTCCGCTCCGACTGTCACAAAATCAGCTAAACTCCGCTCCGATGCTCATCACTGGTAAGGAGTTAAGGCCAGACCAGAGAAAGGCAATATAGACACGCGTGTATCAGGAGCACCAGCAATTTCTCGACTCCAATTCACTGAGGCAATTATGCGTGAATGGATATAGAATATATAGATGATAAGAGATGGATCTCCTACCGGCTGAATCAGAGATTGATTGATTCTGCTGTGATGATATTCTAGAGACGATCTCTTAACCAGACAGATTTCAGTATAGCACCATTTGTGCGAATGAATGTTTTGCATGAATAATGTGGTGTAGCAATGCAATCATTCCACTTGTGTCGGAAATATGTCATGAAATTAAAGTTTACGGCGGCGTTGAGCCGCAAATTATCTTCGCTTTGATTATATGCACCCAACCTAACGTATTTTATTTGTCAAGGCCACTGCATTTGCAGGCGTGATAACTGTTGCGACCTAGTTCTGACTATAATGATGACGAAATATAATATTGGCGGAAAAGAAAGGAGGTGTCATATTTCATAAACATATGTAAATCGATCACGTCGCGTATCAGTTATGAATCTTGGAAATAATAAACTGACACTATCAAAATGAGTAATGACACTACGTGTAGATGCAAATCTCGAAAATATTCAGCTGTTATGATTCAGGGGCCAGATTTTAGGACATTATACCTCGTTTCACACCAGTTCTGCCTAACACTAACTTTAACTTAACCCTAAACGGGATTTGAGAAACCTGAGATTCCTAATCATATTATTATCTCCTAACAATTTACCTCCGTTCGAATTTACTGGTTACCAGAGTTGGCCGATACCGATATCTTTACGGTAGGGCCAGCATCTACGCGACAAACTGATTCCGCACTTAGAGCTGATGGCATCAGCTCTCCAATTAGCTGGGGGTGGTAATGCACAGCAGTCGGAGTTGATCAATGATATATATACCGTTGGAGTTGATGCAGTTGCGATTCCCAAGAAATGTCGGAACTATACTTCAAAGAGAAGTAGAAAATTAAAGGTATGAAGAGCACCCATGTTTGTAGTTTCAAAAACTAGATTAGGTGGTCGTGAGGTCGTGTACCTTTAGCAGTTAATATGAGTTAGATACTTCCGAAACTGAAAGATGGATCTTTTTGACTAAAGCAGAATGACTAATGAAGCGACCAGTTCATAGAATCTCTAATATATTTTCATTCACCCCGATATAGGGTTAATTTCGGGCGGTGTTTTTAAGAATAGGACTTATAACGATGATGGAAAAATATCCTCACCCTACTTCCTACTTTCTAATACCAAAATTATTGAATGTTAGTATTTTCCCTAACAACGGTTCAAGTAGGAGTGGAAGTAGTCCAAAAACATTAACCATTGGGCCCGTAGAACAGGTGGACAAGTCCTACTCGAGTATACTGAAAAAGCAGTATATGCTTCGTTACATGATATGTCGCAATCGCGTGAACCCCATTAGGCCGCTACAGATTTCACACATAATACAATGGTATGTTTTCTTTACTGAAATAACGAACACCGTTGATACGTTGCAAAGAGGAAAATACAATTCAACGTTAAATCGTGGATCGTGCTCGATTGCCGAAGAGCCGATATCAAGCCTCGGAGAGATAGTTGATGGGGGTGTTCACGCAAAGAAGTCCCGGGAAATTGCAGAGCCTGCGAATCATATCCTGAAATAAAGAAAGAGGAAGAGAGAATTATGAAAATTTCGTATGCATTCATTTGATCGTCGTTGCTAAGTTGCGATTTCCAAAAAAAGTATTGTGATAGTTTCGCGTAATAAAGTGATAACTGTTAAGGAGTGGTATAGATTCATAACCACTTGAGTAGGTACTGCAGGGGCTCCCAAGCGTTTTATGGTCGTGACCTGAAATTTCAATTTGTAAACGTTCTGCGACCCCATAATTTGCGAAGTGAATACTACAATTTATGTACAGTAGTTGCAATTATGCAATTATAAACTCGTCGTCTGTCTATGAAGACTATAGAAACGTACATAGGTCAGCTGAAGCGATTTCTATCTCTCTCCAATCGAATTAGCCAAGTAATGTAACGTAATGTCCTGCGCCAAGCGAAACATAGATAGCGATCTATATGTTATTTGGCCGCTCTGAGCTTGTGTCTTGTGTCAGCACATAGCACTATCGCGCTTTAAATGACCATTCGACAGGTCTTAATACCTCGTTTGCCGGGTTCACATTCCTCAGAGGTCGTTTTTATTCTATTTTGAAAAAATGAACTAAAGCGACCTCTTAACTGGCATTTTTGTGAAGGTCATTGGTAGTTAATTTTTGTCTCTGCGACCGCAAAGAATAGGCAAACCACATCATTTGGGTCGTGACCCCTACTTTAGGAACTCCTGAAGCAGTGGAACTAGGATGCTAAACACAATTTAGTACTCCAAAAAGGTAGAAGTGCATCGTTACTGAACATCTCTGACGAAAACATGGCGTTAACTTACTGCGTCTTGCCTTCTTAGACAGTAACCTGATGGCGCGACTATCGGCATTGCAATGAAAGTAACACCGCCGCAGATAGGCCCAGACACGCACACCAGGTCTTTTCTTGTGTCACATTCTCCTAGCCGTTGATAGCCACCGCATCGCTGATATAGCTGTTTCGGGCATTGGTAACAGCACCTAAATGTAACGTATAATTTAACGTTACGTGAGCAGAGGTGTCCAAAGTAGTCAGGGGAGGGAAATCCATTTAAAATTGCAGGGCGCATCTTCTCGACTAGTGCTAAATGACTAATGTCACAACAAGTAGGTGGTATTTTCGAAACTAAATTTTGTTAGCTCGATACAGGGCCTATTTCGCCCAGTCGTTATGACAATTGAGCACGTACAGGTGGCGCAAACATACGCACAAACTACAATCTACTTTAGAAAACGCAAGGTCGAAAATGTAAGCAGCTTTGCTTGAAAAATATTCGGTGGTAGAGGAAATAATCTAAAAAGAAGTGTAGCGCCAGTTACAATCTCTTCGTGAGAGCTCCGGGAAATTATAAAAACAAGATACCCTCTAAGCGAAAAGACTGTACTTACACCAGTGTACCATCCGTGATATATTGGTGTGAATAGACATACACCACAGTATATATGAAACACAAAATGCTAATCCAAATGATGCATGCATTGCACGTCAGGACGCAAAAAGGCATGCACGTAGGCACGTACGATTTATAACCGAACAAAACGTAAACGCTAAGAGTGTGACAACAATACATATAATCGCCGTCGCAATAGATGAAGGTAAAATCGCTTAATCATATGAAACAGGCACTATCCCACACTCACCCACAAGAATCTTTTATTGGCCTCCCTCCGCCAAAGCAATACGGGCGAGGACAAGGTCGTTTGCATGGTGGGCAGAGTATGCCTGTACAATACGCTGTACTGATGGCAAGCAATAATATGAAACACAGCGTATGCATGATGGATTCTTGTCTAATAATAGAAAAGGGACGCACATTCATTACATGTCTTATCAAGTCACAGAACTATATCCTACCGCCTATAACGTTGCTTCTCAAGTAGAAGTAGCAATGACGCCGTAAATTTGTTCTTAATTACAAGTATAGATGTGAAAATACCCGAGAAGACATGCGAAAACTATTTGAAATAGTAACTGATGAACTGAAAATTAATCAAGTAAGCATATGCAGTTTAAAGATGTTGATTTGTTTTTTTTTGCGGTTTATTAGAGGTGGTAATTTTCGAAATTGCTGACTGCATCTTCGCTACTGACGAAAAATGGCTAACGACACTACGAGTGCGAGGATCTTTGTAACTATAGGCTACATCTCGTTACTGCGACCCTGTGGTCATGAGAACTTTTCGCATCAACGCGATGCAAGCATATCCGAAAACTCACTTTACTACCTTACACGATATCGAAAGTGTTCAAAGCAAGTAGTTCGTCAAGAAAAACTGTTGATTAAAAGTTGCAACGCAATCATTTGAAATAGATCGCGGCCAAACCTACTTGTGTACCCGGGAAAAGCAGAAGTACTTGATTACAGACTAATAACCACCTCACTGCGCATCACACAGCTATCCAATCGCTTACTTACTTTGAGTTATCACCCATAATATACAGAAGCCTGCAGTACCGGCGAAAATTTACCTTTTTCAAATACGCGACAGGTACTATCTATATCCACCACCCAAGCAAAGGCGTTTTCTACACGACATAGGCTACTTCCATTACGATACGATGTTATCAAACCACCCACTTATCCCTGACCTACTAAGTATAGCACGAGCTTCTGTGGTTTTGAACGTGCGCATCCACATAGTTACAATATAAAACGTTATTTTAGTGAAGTAACCTCATGTTGAGATTCTGACAAGGACAGGTAAAATAAACTAGTAGAAATACGATGTTTCATCTAGGCTACATTCCATGGTGTTTTACAGTTATTTTCATCGTTGGTTTGCTATGGAGATAACACTTTGAAGTTGAGTAGTAAGAGAAAGCGATGTTTCATTTGATTGGTCAACCGGCATTCTAGGTGAATCTTATAAATCAGTAACTTCTCTGTTCAATTGAGCAGAGAATCTATGATTACTTGGATGGCGATACATGATAAAGATTCATGATTGACTAACCCAAACCTACACCAGACTAAATGCCTTATTAAACGAAATGCGAAAACCTTGCTGGCCAAATTTCTAGCCATAAACCGTCATGAAATGAATTGTGCGAAAAGCGTGCGCAACTGCGCATCCTACGTGAATTCCATTAGCCATAACGCGGCGGTATTTATATATGTCGGAAACAGGTGAGAAAATGTATTGCTCTGCTCACGGTACCAATTAATTGATTATTTTTAACATAATGGGGTTCCTTGAAACCTGCTGTTGTCATACGCGTAAGAGTGTAGGTGGCAATTTATATGGTAATGGAGAAATCAATTACAACACCCCCAATTTCATTAAACCTCAAATCAATTTTTCAGAGCTGAATCGGAAAGATTAAACACTGATTAGATTGATAAAATCTAAAGTAATGAGGTTCCTTGAAATCTTCTGCTGTAATAAGCGTCAGAGTGCCGAAAGCAATTTTATACGGTACTGGAGACATCGATGACAAGACCACAGATTTAATTAAACTTCAAATATTTTTTTCATTGCCGATTCGGAAAGATGAGAATGTTCGAACCGGCTTAAATACGAAATTACATCTTTCGAGAGACTTATCAACCGATTCGTTAAAAAAGTCTTAGTCAATATATGGTTGTTGTATTAAATATGGACGTTTCATTTTGCCTATATCAGTTCGATTATGGCATTATATTAATCACGTCGGTGTGTAGTCAATACAGGAAGTATGCTCTCTTTTACGAATAATCTAGATCTGACAACTGATTCTAATTGCTTAATGAAAATATATTGCTCGCTTTGATCTCCCTTGAACGGGCTCTTTACTCATAAGTTGTAATAAAGTTTACAAGTAGGCGTAAAATGACGCTGGAATATACAAATGAAAATCGAATGAATTGGAATTCAGATTAAAATACATGTATGTGAACACCAAATGTAAAATATCAAACGTGATCGAGAATAGATTTAATAGTAAGATTACTAACAAAATCCAACACTTGACGCGTTTTCAGACTTAATACAGTTGCGGTGGTAGGAATAATGCAGTCGCTCCCAAACTGTGTTACGAGTACCACAAGTGGTACTTGAGACTCTCTCAGGGGGTACGCGAAAAGATTCGGCGGATGTAGAAATTAATGAAGTTTTGAATTCGATACAGCGAGAGATACTAGGTTGTCGAGATGAACTGGGCCACCGTCACTCTAGGCCCAGTGTTCTTTTAGGGCTTCCCAAATTTCGGACTTACAACTAAAGTAGAAAATTATTGGTTGTTTCTCGCTATGTCTTGTCGATAATACGAATATAGCCGACGATCAATAGTTGCGGTACAGCTATAACAGCTGAATCAAAGAGGTATTCACAAAATAAGCGCACCTTCGATACTTCTAAATGTTTTTTTCTCCTGATTTATGGCGTATAATGATCAATTTTTACGTGTGGAAACATAACAAGCAGAAGCCAGCACCCAGAAGCCAGAAGCCAGAATCCTGGCCAAAGCGAAGATTTTCGTCGCTATGTCGTGTTAAAACCATACAACGAAATATGCTACTAGATATAACCCTGAATGATCTAATAAACATCTCGATGAACGCTCCAGAGCAGGTCGCTGGCGAGGATGCACAAAAGATAGCTGACAAGTGGCAAAAACAAAGGACCGACGAACAGTGACAGCGCGGGCATTGCAATGCGTTGGAATCTGCAATCAACGAAGAAATGGGAGCTGGCGGACTGGAACGGGATTGCGAATCTGTTTCGTTGCATGAGATAGAACCTGAAAAATTCGTTCTGCGATTGTGCACTTCCAGTAGCCTAATAAATAATTCGTTCAAGCAAATATGGCAATTTTTGGTATGGAAATGACACACTTGTGGTCTTTTTAAACTACTTAGCGGTCACCCAAACCAAAACTTGGAAAAACTGTATAGGCCTACCCAAATTCTACGAATCTTACATTGATCTGGCATATATTCTATCACGTTACACTGCGCCGAGCAGTTACTATCAAATTGTGATTCCACTTAAATCAACATCAAAACTTTACTCTTATCACCGGATTATGCACATGTATGAGCGGTGTTCAAAAATGACTTTTTTTTGAAATTGTACCGGCTATACTTGATAAAATTGTTAGATTACCTAAAAAAACGCTGCATACCTATTTAAGCTCAATTCCAACCTATAGTGGCATTGCTATAAGAGAAAAAGTTTTGGATTTATTTATTAAAAATAAATATGAAATTTCCTCAAATCTTATTGGCTATACACCATGAGATTGTTTGATTGCCGGAAAAAGCGATGGACAACGGATTTAACTCAATTCGAACCAGTAGAAAACGAAGTTACTGATGTTCAAAATTCAAGATTTCAAATAATAGTTGTTACGGTGGTTAAAAATCTATAATAAATAATTAAAGAATTTGCCACCGTAAATACTATTTTTTCAAATCCAAAATTGTGTCCTCCAATAACTTTGCTTGTACTAGTTGTAATTGAGCCACATTTTTTGCGCATCGTTTCTTCAGACAGCCTAACAATTTCATGGGGTAGTCAGTGAAATAGAAAAAAATATTTATTCATTTTTCTCTTATGGCAATGCCTCTATAAGTTAGAATTGCACCAAAATTGGTGTGCAGCATTTAATTAAGCAACCCAATAATTTTATCAATTAGCCAGTGCAATTGGAGGAAAAGAAGTCATTTTTGAACACCCCTACTGTATACCTCAGTGGTATGCATTAGAACCGACATTTTGGCACGTTACAAGCTAAAGTAGGGGTACAATTCTGAATATCGAATTTTTAGAAATCCTATATTACGACCGATCGGGAAATATCCCAGAATGCAATATCTAACATGGGTGGGCAGAATATACTTGGACCGCTTGCTGTACTTATGACAAGCAACAGTATGATATACATCGTATGTATGATGGAAGTTTTCTCTATTGGAAAAGGGACGAATACTCATTACAGATCTTTTTAAGTCAGAAAGCCAAAGCCTACTGACCATATGCGCCTATAGAGGTGGTCAAAGTACTTGCGGTTTCAAATCAAGTAGAAGTAGAAGCAATGCTGCAAATCATTACTGAATTACAAGTAGATGTGAGAATGTTTACGAAGGCATATCAAAACTACTTCAGATATAAATAAAGATATGAAAAGTGTTCAAGTAAGTAGTTTCGAGATGTTGTATTGGACGTTTTGCAGTTAATTGGAGGGGACAAATTTCGAAATTGATGAGTATACATCTTCGCTACTAATGCTACTAAAATGGCTAACGGGTACATATCAAATAGTGTTCTGTAAAAATCTGTTAAGTAGACTTCTACTATACGTCTGTAGAAGCAGATGTAGTCTACAAACGTAACTGCTTGAATAAGTAGTACGTGTAGGCATAATCTACTTGTGTACTCTGAAAAAAGTAGACGTACTTCGCTACTGACAACATCTGTGAGCATCGCACAGCAAATTCTCTGTACAATCGCCCACTTCTAAGGTATTACCCATCATTTAGAAGATACCAATTCCGGTGACTTGAATCCTTTCAATTATACTGTTACAATGACTCAAAATCAGGATATACGTTGACCCATATTTTAATAGGCCATAATTGACCTAATCCATATTAAATAGCAGTTTAGCCTACTGTTGTTTTCTTCATTTGCCTACTTGGAAAATCGCCATATGAACTTAAAGTGAAAGAGAAAAGAATAGAGAGATATTTTTCGCTTCGTCAACCAGAATTCAAAGCGAATTCCATTGTATTATATAACATCTCCGTACACTCAAGTAGAATCGATGATGATTTAGATGACCATACGTATCCATGATTCATGATTACCAAAACCTAAAGGCCTCGACCTGTGGTTCTCAACCCTAGACAAACCATATTCCTCACACTAAAAATCCGCCCGGACAGCATACGGCGACTCCTGCGGCAACCTTGCTAAGCAATTATGAGCCCAAAATTATCACGATGTGAACCGTCTGAAGAGCGAGCGCATCGCAAGTAATAGTAATTCCATTTGATATAACGTGGCGGTATTTGCACATTTCGGATGACGGAAATAAATTATTTCGCACACCCACGGTACTAATTCATGGATCATTTTAAAGGTAATGAGGTTTTCGTGAAATGTTTTCTTCTGATACAACTCATACTTTTGGAAGCAATTTGTACGGTAATCACTTCCGCCTAGATGTGGCGAGGTAGAGCAGTGGTTGCTGTTGTTGGTATTGAGTTTGTGGTGCTCGGCAGCTATGGCCTTGTGCACCAGGTCTATTAGTTATGTATTCATTATTCCATTATATCTCTCTTCCAGACAATAAAACAAATTCTATTACCGAGGAAATCGTGGCGGGATGGGTCAGTATGCTATCCATCAAGAAAGGCACGCCGTGTTCCCGGGCTATGCCTTCCAGGTATTCCCGTTCGCGTGAATATTTTGGGCAATGAATGAGGAAATGTTCAACCGTTTCTTGTCGTTGACAAGTACGGCAAAGCCCATCTTGGTGGCTTCCAATTCGAAGTAGGTGATTGGCAAGTCGGCAATGCCCTGTTTGTAGACGTACGAGGATTGACGATTGGATTCGTGACGATATAGTGGGAAAACTGGGATTTCGTTGTGCTGTGAGAAAATCCGCTTGAATTTGGAATCGTCCGTATGCTCCCTTAACTTTTCAAACCATTTCTCACGACAGTGTTTGGAGACTCGAACTTTGGCTTCCTTCAGCGACAAAGGGGTGGCTAGGAACTTGCAGCATGCTTGGCCAGTTTGTCTGCCCGTTCGTTGTATCCGACGTCTTGATGTCCTGGTATCCAGACTAGGTGTGACGAGATGTTTCTTTGTGATAAATCTCTGCAGATAGTGATGATATTAGCAACCATATTGTTGCCGAGACTTTTGTTTTCGATGGCCTGCAATGCACTCAGACTATCGGTGAGGACTGCTATTTTGCATGGAGGATAGCAAGTTTGGTACGCCCAAGTGAGACTTTTGTAGATCGCGAATAGCTCTGCAGAAAAAACGGACAGTAGACAATCAAGGCCCAAACTAAATGAGAAATTGTAGTTGTGAACATGAAACCCAGCACCACAGCGGCGATTATTTTTTGAGCCATCAGTGAATATTTTGATAAACCCTTGGTAGTTGTCCGATATGTGACGATTGCACACCTGCGAAACAGCCGCAGGATGACCTATTGAAGGTACAACCGCGGTTAGGGCGAGGTCAATATCAAAGGGGTGTGTTTCACACCATGGGGGGATGGGAAGTTGTTTCGATCGCTGAATTGACAGTTCTGTCGGCAGTATCCCACTTGTCAGCATGTTGAAGGTATTGAAACGATTCGAGTCGGGAAAAATTTCATGCCAGCTATGGCTGATGATTTGCTGACAAGGATGAGCATCATTGGACAAAATAGTGCATCTCAATTTCAGGCACGACTGGAGATGTCTGAGCTCTACAGGTGGTTCTCCGCAGAAGTGCTGTAGAGCATACGCTGGAGTACTACGCATCGCACCACAGCAAATTCGTAACGCAGCATTCTGAACTCCTTGAATAGCGTTGAGATTATATCTGGGTGAAAAAAGGTAAGATTCGTACCCATATTCGATTATAGATCGTATGAGAGATCTATAAAGGGCCAGGAGGCAATCTTTCGATGCTCCCCACGAGGTACCTGCCAAGGCGCGGAGTAGATTCAGTCTCTTAGAGCATTTTCCCACCACCATCTTCGTATGTGACCTGTAATTTAGTTTAGAATCGAATATAATGCCGAGATACCTGTATTCCTTCTGTACAGGTATGGCTGAGCCGTTGAATACAAGATTGATACTTGGGATTTTTCTGCGTCGCGTGAATAATACAGCTGCCGATTTCTTGGAATTCATTTTGAACCCCCATTGTTCACACCACGAGGAGATCTGGTCCAGCGAAGATTGAATTTTCTGAAGGGTTTCAGCAATGACTAGGCCTGATTCCCAGATACACACGTCGTCAGCGTACAAGTTCATACTAGCTGTGATGTTTTGCGGGAGATCATTTATCATGAGCGAAAACAAAACCGGACTCAACACACTTCCCTGAGGTATACCGTTTTCGAGTTCGAATGTGTCCGACAGCGTTGTACCGATTCTCACTTGAAAGTTGCGGTCAGTGAGGAAAGACCGAATCCAATTGACGATGTTACCCTCGAGCCCGATGTTTCGGAGCTTATAAATTAAGGCGTCGCGCCAAACTAGATCGTAGGCCTTTTCAAAGTCTATAAATATTGCCACAACAGATCTTTTACTCCAGAGCGATTTATATATGTCATCGTGCAGAAGCGCAATGCAGTCTGTTGTTGATCTGCCAGGTCGGAAACCACTTTGGTTTGGATGTAGGATATTGTTGTTATTTAGCCACCAGTTCAACCTATTCAGAATCATCCTTTCCATGATTTTACACAAATTGCTGGTGAGAGAAATTGGTCGGTAAGAGGATGCGATGTCACGGGGTTTTCCGTTCTTTAGGATTGGGACAACAATTGAATGCTTCCATTGCTCTGGGCATCAACCACTGGTCCAGGAGTCGTTGAATGCGTCCAGTAGCATCGCCTTGCAGTTTGTGTTTAGGTTTGACACCATTGCCAGGCAAATGTTATCGACCCCAGGTGCAGTATTTCTTCTGGGTTTCAGTACTGCCCGTAGTTCATTCATGCTGAATGGAGCATTGATACCGTGATTTGGTGAGCTCGATGTTGCATTCGCTCTAGATAATTCAGAATCGAGAGTTGCTCTCTTTATCAAGTGATTGGTGTCGAGATTGGTATTACTGCTGACCTTCGCAAAGCATGTTGCCAGCTCGTTGGCCATTTCGAAGTCGTCTGTTAGCGGTCCGCGGGGCGATGTCACAGATTGGATCTCACTCCAAGTTTTGGAACCAGACATTGACCGAATAACTCTCCACACATTTGATAATTTTGAGGTGTTCGAAAGTCCACTACAGAATGTTTGCCAATGCGACCGCTTTGCCAATAATACAGTCTTTCGTGCAAAGGCGCGACTGCGTCTGAACTGGATAATGTCCCGTTCACAGAAAGAGCGTTTCATTTTCAGGAATGCAGCTCGTTTGAGACGGATTGCCCTGGAGCACTCTTCAGTCCACCATGGCACGCTGTTCTTCGTAAACGGTTTCGTCATTGGAATTATCTCCTCTGCTGTTTTTATAATGGCTTCTGTGGCTGAGTAGATGGTAATTAGTCCATTCGTCCGGGGAGAATTTTCGAAATGAATCTGAGATAACTGTTTGAATTTATTCCAGTTTGCTCTTCGCAAAGCCCATGAAGTGTGGTGTCTTTGCGGGGCAGTTAATATGACATCAAGGACGCTTATAACAACGAAGTGGTCACTACCAAGGAGTCTTTCTGTTACTGATGTTGTTATTTTGTGTGCCAGGTCCTTAGAAGTTATTGTCAGGTCAAGCAGAGATGTTGAACCTGGGTTAGGACGAGACATATTTAGGCGCGTCGGGGATGTCGTGTTAGCAACAACAAGCTCGGATTCCTCAATCAAGTAATGGAGATGCCTACCGCATTCATTAATGGATGTGCTCCCCCAAAGGGGGTGGTGTGCATTGAAGTCCCCCAAGAAGATACTCCGCGAGCCACATCGCTCGGCAGAAAAGCAGCGCTGCATGAGAGAGCGAGTGATTTTCTTGTTGGGGGGGGGGGGGGGATATATAAATTTGCATATCGTAATGTCGTCGATGATTATTGCTGAGCCTCAATTGGGTGAATATTTTCGATGTTAATTTCTAAATATCGTCGCCCGTTCTTCACGAAAATACAAACACCACAACCATGGATGTTGCGATCTTTCCTCAGCAAAGAGTAATTGGGAATTCTCGGGAAATACTTAGGAATCAGATGAGTCTCTTGCAAGGCTATTATATCAGGTTTCGTTGGTAAATTTTCAATATAGTGTTTAAAGTCATCTATTTTTCTGTATATCCCTCTGCAGTTCCATTGAATCAGAGTGAAAAGGGTTTGGGTTGGGAGTTGCTTTGTGGCTTTTGTCTTTGGCCCTGCATGAGTGGATCCTGGCGAGGTTGACAATGTTGTCGGCGAGAATCAGCAGGTCGTTCATCGCCTGCTGAGCTCAATGTACTCGGGTATTGGTTGGAACTAATCTCGTCTTCCTGGAAGAAATTGGCGGTGTCCATTTCGTTGATTGGGTGATTCGGCGAGAGATCCAGGACCTCATCGCGGTGCTCATTGACGGAAGGAGTGTTTATATTTATTCCGAGTGTGCTTTCAGCAGATTTGGCTATGATCGAATGAATTTGCGGCTTTCCGCCATCAGAGATGGAAGCAAGAGTATTCGTGATGACATCGGCTATGAAGGTGAAGAAATTATTCAAAGGTATTGTGATATTTCCATCCGGTGTGAGGGATGGCGCGGACGGAGTGGTGGCACATGCACCTGGAAATGGTGACGGAAATGTAGGTGCTACGTCTCTACCGTTGGTGTATTTTCGTGAAGGTGGAGTCAGCGTAGGAAAATCAGTTTCTGAAGTCAAGTTAGGTGCTTGGGTTTGATTTTGTAAGGTTTGTCTGGCTTCCCAATAGTTTACTTTGCTGTGCGCCATAATCGAGTTTATTCTGGCCTCTTGCTTGTATCTAGTGCAGCCCGCGTACCCGGCAGAGTGCGGTGAACCGCAATTCACGCAATATGGTTCGTTTGTGCATTGATCATATTTATGCCTCATTCCACATCTTGTACAACGTTGCGCGCTTCGGCATTGCTTAGCTTTATGTCCGTAGCGGCTGCAATTGAAGCACCGCATAGGTGGCGGATTATATATACGTGTCCGGAACCTTAGGAAGCCAATAGTCACAACCGAGGGCAGTATGGTAGAACCAAAAACTAGTAATACCGAGCGACTCGGACAGACTTTGCCATCAGTACGGTAGGTGAAACGTTTCGCAATAAGAACGTGCTGGTTTTCTAACGCGCTTTTCACTTCGTCATCAGTCATATCAAGTGGAACATCAGTTATTACGCCACGAACCTCAGGACTCCTCATTTGATATAGCTCACACCGCACCTCAATCTTCCTACCTGTGTCTCCTAGATCTACGCACGCGAGTAGATTTGCTAGCTGTATCGAATTACGACATTTAACGAATAGATCTCCCGACGGCAAGACCTTTATTTCCTCATAGGACCCTCCGAGAACACGGTGCAGCGCTTTGTTAATCGCAATAGGGCTGTACTGTCGCAATGGCTTCGTTAAACCTTTAATGACCGCGGTGAGGTTACTTCCGATAGCCATATCATTACCGACGATACCTTTAGAAGCGGGTCCAAATAATTCATCGCTCGCGGTACGCTTGTGACCGACGCCTGCGCTAGGCATCTAAAACTTAGTACCACTAACTGAACGTATATAGGGGTTGCAATATATATTACTATATATAACTTGAAAGCGACTACACCTGAGCTGCAAGAAGAAGTAACTCCGTGGTTGACTACAAATGTCGTTCGCTCCACAGCAAAAGGAGAGCATCCGACCTCAACGACGTCAAACACTCGAATGTAGAGCAGTGGTATAATCCACAGATGCAACACCAATGGGTAGCGGGTTCGCGTCCGACCGTGGTGGACTCTAGATTTACTGCCTGAGTGTTGGAGGTTTATCTATACTCCTCCTCGCCATTTCATCTGTGAAAGCGCGGTGTTTTAGAATAAGCCTAGAAGTGGGCCGTGCTATAAGTCGGCAGCTACGGAATAAAATGAAGAAGATTAGCCTGGTGTAAATCACCAATTGACCATGGTACTCGATAGACACCATGAATACCACAAACAACACAAACAGCTTCCGCCTTTAGAAAAATCAATCAGCATAACCGCAAATATATAAATCTATATAGTCGTGCCGATTCGGAAAGGTGGAAGAAACAATTATCCCTTATCCATTAACTCTATCCGAGGACTTACATGATCTAATTCTGACTTTCACCATACTCGGCAGATTGTTAAAATACTCATTCGTGTTGAAGAGCGTTAGTAAACGGTGAAGATATTTTCCAGAGTTGCCTTTTAATTTACCATGTTTTTTTCTATTAGAAAGGATTGTTGAAGAGGCCTGACTTGGTTTAAGTATGAAATTACATCTTTCGACAGACATAACAACCGACACATTAGAAAAATATCTTAGGCATTAGGTGGTGGTGGTATAAAATATGAACGTTTTATTTCACCGATATCATGTCGATTAAGGCTGATTTATCATAGTTAACCTAGTTTCTATACCAGATAGCAGTTTATAGGCAAAATTGCAAATGCTTACTCTTTCCCCTAACTGGAAATCACTACCTGCAGTAGAAATTTACGTCTACATCTATTCAACTACCGACGATGGCCACTTTGACGACCTCTGTCGAAATGGGGGCCCTACATACTCAAAAGGTTATGTTATCAGAGAATGCACACTTCCACTTACCAGTTTCATGGACAGAACTGCTTACTTTTGGGGATTTGGATTTTGAAAAAAGTGTCAAGTATGAAGTTTACGGATAAGTCTACGTAACTTGTATTTGCGAAATCGTCATGAGAACCGCTGGCGATGGCCATTGCAGTAACTGATAATTATATATACGAAGATTGTGACGATTTGTAGCATCACTTGTCTTTTTACCGTAGCTGTGTCGATGCGTCTTAATTGCTGAAAGTGTGGCACCCCTTGACCTAATCGTCCTTTACAACTATACTCATACTTTATTCCTTTAAAGACTTTTTTATCCTCGTTCTTCATCTGGATGTAGTTTAGCGATATCTTGGAAAAAGCCGTTTCTACATGTAATTACGCGGATCATTACTGCGTTACTTCTACTTCCGCTTCAGCACCAATGCTTACATTGACCGCATCTGTCTATTCGTCCTCGCCAACGTAATTGCAGCTTGCAGAGAATATAGACGCATCTCTGTGCAATGTGAAATCAGCATGAAGCAGATGACCAAGGGTCAGTTAAACAGTGGAACTTCACTAGTTCGGATCGACATCTGCCTATTCGGCATTCAGTCTCAGACTGTGGTACAGTCTGCGACCCATAGAACTACAAACTCGGCGATCAAACAATAAAAGCATGGTACATCGTGTGCATAATCTTTCATATGATTTCTGATCTCTCCACTCCAGGCAACACCGATCAGGGAGTTTTGCGAGACACTGCTTTGCATATCATTACGCGATGAATAGCATAGATCAGAGGTCACCACTACGCGGCCCGCGCTCTGATTTGTCATTTCTGGAGAACACAAAATAACGCGTTTTGATATGACGTAATTGATGTTACTTTCAAGACATATTGTTATTGTTTCAAAATCATTGCTATTCTCCTGTTGCAAACACAGGGTTGTAACCAAGTCACAAGGCTCCGAGTCACAAGTCGATCTGAGTTTTATAGTTTTGACTCGAGTCAAGTCAAGTCATTTTCAATTCACCAGCGAGTCAAGTCCGAATCCAAGTCACCGAGCAGAGGGTCGAGTCCGAGTCATTGTGTTGACTACCCAGTTTCCAGTTAAATGCTTGTTAAATCCACTTTTTATAACTCTGTTTGGTGATATCGAATGGTTCGCATTTAAAATATACTAATTCTCTTCATTTTTAGCATTTTCTGGACGCATTTTCAAGTACCAGTACCAATAAACGAAATCCCAATCGTGTGATTACTTTACTATTCCTCGAAATTACAATGAAACGTTGGTCTTGGCCGTCTGAGTCTCGAGTCATATGACTTGGTTCGAGTCATGCGCAATGACTCGAGTCCAAGTCGAGTCAATACACAAATTGACTCGAGTCAAGTCGAGTCATTTCCGTATTTTGAGAAAATGACTCGAGTCAAGTCGAGTCATCTGAAAAACTCATGACTCGAGTCATTACAACCTTGTGCAAACAGCATTATTCCTCGGAAGAGAATCAGCCGATATCAATGGGGACATTGCCTTGACGTGCAATGGCCCAGACACTGCCAAGTTCGCGATGATTCGAAAACGGCTTAGGGCCCCCCTAATAGATCACGCTTTACGATGAAATGTACAATTGTACATACATTCTCTCGCAATAGGACCAATATCGATTCCCCAGTCGCTGAAAAGTGTTGTAAGGTATCGTGCGCAGCTTAAAACAAAATGAAAATATTGATCGTGATATTTTCTGCTGTATTTATATGTTTTTATACAATAATACTCTCTTTGTGGTAACTATGACCATCGCCCATGTTAGAGAGCACAGCCTTGCATTGACATAAAGTTTTTAAAACGTGGTTGTTAAAACTGTGCTGCCAATTTTACCTCAACATTGAATTCATGCGGCCCTCGGCCTTAACGAAATTTGAAAATTGGCCCGCGACCCGTTACGAGATGGTGACTCGTGGTCTAGATAAATAAAATTCTCACGTGTAGGAATGAATTCTGAAGTGAACCTCGGTAAAACTCAAACCCGATTTGCTATCGTTTCACGAAGAAAACTCCCAGCCTTCATCACATTGCAAAGGACTCCAAAATAAAATCCGCGCTTGATGGTGAATTGGCGATCCATCTGTTTCTTTTTCACGGATCTTATTGCAATTATAAATAACCTAAATTGGGTGCGTATTGAATGTTTCTATACTTTAGGGATATATCAACCATTGGACAGTTTAAGCGCTCTTCTCGTTCTCCAGTCTTAACGACGTGATAAATAAATTGCATCTGACATAATTCACGACGAAGAAGCAGACCAACTCGCAAGATCGGCAACGACATGCGAATTTTTAGATATTTCACAAACGCGAAGTCTATCTCCCGAAAATGCAGATCAGTCGTAATGAGCAATAAGTAAAGAGTGGAAGTAAGAACTGCCCGAAGTTAGCAGAGACAATACCAGGGCTTCAATCATGGATAAGACTCGTCCATTCTAACCCGAAATTAAACCGGATATTGCGAGCTAAATCTGTAATGCTGAATCTGTACATTATTGGGTGTAATGGTGACGGATTGCTGACATTTGGTTCGACTATGGAGAATTTCCTGCAAGCATACCTGATATTCTCCAAATATAGACTATCTGTCATTGAAGCTGCCAGGAATCCTGTCGTTAATATTGCGCTATCAGACGTAGCCTACAAACTAACTAGTTCACTATCCTGTTGAAGAATTTGCTATTTCGTCAAATACAATACAAGAGGACTTATTACAATCAAACCGTCTGGTGCACAAGATCGTAGAAGTCGAGCACCAAAACTAGACATCAACTGCTTTTCTCAGACTCATACAATGATCTCTTCATGCAATGTTTTTATTCGCACAAATTTCTTCATTACATCACCATTTACAAATGGTCATGTATCCGTTATGACGAGCGGAACGATTAGGTCAGCCTTCGATGAGAATCGGTTTCACCGGGGAAGGAGTCCGTGGGCAAACTAATCCTGGGAGTTTGCAAAGCTTGCGAACCATTTCCTGAAAAGTTAATTACACTGGTCAACAAAATGAAAAAATTTTAAGCAGAACATCTGAGAGTCGTTTCTGGGGTTTTTAAGGTTGCTGGTTACGAATATGACATTAGTTTTGTGAGATTGGCTCTTTGTCAGAAGATATTCACACCCCTAAAAAAGCCCAAAATTACTGAATTTACCCTTAAATATTTCACTTGGTAGGAAGAAAATCATGTTTTTTTCTAATTTTATACTGCGCGTAAATAACTATTCGACTATGAAGAACCCTCATGTCATTCTCAGTCATCCCATCAATATTAACATGACATGATGCGAAATATTTGTTTGTCAAAAAAGCAGTTTGTCAAGCCTAAAAATAGTACTTTTGCACAACGGAAATACATATTCTCCTGTATCAATTGTTCATTCCACCAAGATTAAAGAGGAGAACAAAACTATAAAATTTGTCCTTGAAAGGCTACCTAAACAGTCATATGAGTTTCATTTCTTTTGACTGTTAAATGGATAATTTTCCGTTGAGTCAACAAAGTGGGTATACCTAGTAACCTTATCAAACGAGAAGCTCAAATCTGGTATCTGTTATATGCGAATGCCGATGAAAGATTCAAATTTCACATGAGAAAGAGTTCACTGCATGTAATTTCTCCTAAGATGTAGTAAATAAAACTTTTTAGATGATCATAAAGCACCCAACCACAAACAGTTGGTCCGAAAATTCGTATCTGCATAACGAGGATTTGAGCACAAACATGAGCATAAAAGTTCACTTTCTGCTCAGAAATCTTGATATGTTTCCTGGTCATCTTGTTGATTAGCAAGGGGAGAGGCTCTACCAAGACATCAGAACAACAAAAGAAAGATATCAGGGCAGATGAGATGAAAAACTGAACATATCATGTCAGACTATTGCCGGAACCTTTCAAGAAACTGCACTAAATAGCTTACAGGCGAAAATCTTATAAAAATACAATTTCGATTTGAAATATATCAATAATATTATATTCCAACTGATTATTTCAAATTTAGAATAGGTGGTTGACGTAAAAATGATTGAATTAATGCCACGTTATTTGAATATCCTGGTAAATACTTAGAGACGGACTTTCAGCATTCCCGTGGCCACTTACTGGCCACGGATAATTTCGTGGCCGGTCACAGATATTCCGTGGCCGGCCATGAAAAGTGCTATTCTGTGGCCGGCCATGGTGATTTTCATGGCCGGCCATGAAATTTCAATATGGCCGGCCATGTCAAACTCATTTTCATGGCCAGCCATGACTAAATTTCATGGCCGGCCATAGCCAAATTTCATGGCCGGCTGCAATATATCAAGTTAGTATTAGTGATAAGTACTCTACGTGGCCCAATCGTGGTCAAATGCATGATCAATTATGTTCTATTATGGGCGTACAGTAAATAGAACTAGGTGAGAGCGAAAGTTTAGCTCAGTTTATATGCATTTTCACCCGAAATACCGGACGAATAGCCATACAATGAAACGATAGGAAGAAGATGAAACGATCTGGAATAGTCTCTATATATCAATTAAAAACACACAAAATGATGTAAAGAATGCATTTAAAAGGGGGATATCCGCTAAATGAAACAGGAAATAATGGTATAGAAAGCTAGAAGCGATGAAGACATCATCAAAACTGGTACCTGGGAAGTGTTGATTTGTATCTTTTTTTTATAGAAATAGACCTAAATATTCGGCTGACACTCGTCACAGCTAATCGTATGCAACTGCATAGACTTGAAAAAAACAATGTATACCAGATATCTGTCACAAATCCCTATAAGTTCCCCAAAAGCTGTGAATTTCACATGTCATTCTGTGGCCGGCCACAGAACAGCTCGGAGCTCGCTGTGGCCGGTGCTTCCCCCATTCTGATATTGATTTTCAACCGTAAGATGTGCAATGTGCATTGTGCAGTTGCAATCGATTGTAGAGTTAGTTTTATTTTGTAAATATGCAAACCTACGATTAAACAATGTGATGATCATAATGTCCTTAATTTTTCAACTATGTTTATCGTTTATGATGAGTCTGCGATGCGAATAAGTGATACAGATATATCTGATCATGTAGTTTAAGGATGTAGGGCAGGGGCAGTTTAAAATCTTTCGTGGATTGCCCCGATGAGTTTATGAATAATACAATACTGTACTGGGAATTTGTCTTAATTCACTGCAGATTTTTTCGATTTACGCTTAAGTAGACTCGACTATATACCTCCTTGAATATAATCTATGTTTCATCGAGATGCTGGATCGGTCAATATGCGGTCATTTAACCTGTTTTCTTGTTTTAAATACTAAATACCGTAATCAAAGTACCCGAAAGAAACAATTAGGGAATCAAAGAACCAAGAATATGTGGAAAATACTCTTTCAAGTTCCAGAAAAGCTGTGAAATCCACATAACATTCTGTGGCCGGCCACAGAGCAGCTCGCAGCTCGCTGTGGCCGGTGCTTCCCCCGATCTGATATGTCTTTCCAACGGTATAGAGGACATGTAGTTGCAAACAATTCCATAGTTTGTTATTCTTCGTATGGCAGAATAGCTGTGAATTGGATAATGCCAGGCTGATACAATCCTTCCTTTCTGTATCAGGTATATGATGAGTCCGCGATATACGGTTCTATACATACTTGATTATCCTACTGCTATACAATACATACGACGTTCAAGATACTCAACATCAATGGAGCTTGCACTCATTCGCACGATGAGAATTGTGTCGATGAATCTATGAATATTTCTATGGTGTAGCAGCACTTGAACTTGACACACTGCAGATATGTGCTGTAGATGTAGAATAAAGGCAACGATGTAACCTAACCTAACTGTAATATTGGTAATATGTGGGGCTTTGTTCCCACAAATTTGATTTTGGTCACGTTTCCGATCCCATATAATTTGTGTATATATATGCATCTAGTAGCCGTTCTTCCAGGTTGAAACAAATCATGTACAAATAAAATGGATGTCGCAGTCACTATCGATGGCGTGCATGCCAGAGGATATATGATTACTTGGGTGCAAGGATCGTTTTGTATCGCATGTCGTTGTAAAATCAAGCTGCTAACCGATGTGGTGGGCATAGGACGTAAATGCGTCTGCTTTATAATCAAATTACTGTTATAATAGGCTTTATAGATCACTCCAGATACTTTGCGTCATCAAATGCAGTGGGCTACCATCGTCCGACGAAAAAATGCCTATGCCTATGCCTGCGTATTGACCAATAGGCTACTCATGATATATTTGTGGTTAATTCAAGGAACAATGGAATGTTTCCCCAAACAACGTACAGGGAACAATTTTGATGACACAGACAAGTTCGAATCGTTCATTATGGTTTAGCATCTGAAGGCAGTGCAAATACTTATCGCTATACCGTTGTAAAGTGCATCTGATCTCTCGTGCCCCTGGATGTCTTCTATGAAAAGCATGCATTCGACACATTGTATTGAACTACTTGTATGTGAATGATTGTAATAATATCTTCAATTGCTTGCGATTTTGTGAAATTGGTAATAACGGAATAAACTTTTTGAAGAGAAATATTTGATGTTTTTTTTACGTAGAAAAGGAAGGACGGGCAGGGAGTCGGATTATCTACGTTTGCATCACTAATGGGATTGGGCGATGGAGAAGCGAAGAGACTGCAAGGCTATCGAGTCTGCACCACGCTTTCATCTCTCCACATAATCCCAGTGCGTTGAGCGCCTGGCGTGGAAGCTGTGGACAACAGTTTTATTGTAAAGTCGTTTGTCTGACCGACCAATAAGTCTCTAACATTACTCTATCAACTATCTAGGAAATTCAAGAAACACATGTTTCGGTGTTATAGTTTACAACGCACCGCCTCAGAGTAATTTTTCATAGTCAGAGGGAATTAGATTCATTTCTACAGCGAACACAGAAGATAAACATGTGTAAAACCATGGTAATTTCGAACCAATTCCTGAACTGCTCAATAAAGTGGTAATCTAACTTGAGTACATGCGATATTAGTGGAAGCCGTATAGAAACCTAGACGCCAGCAAATTCGTAGAGCAAATGAGGAAGATCTACGCGAGTATAGTAAAAGTAGAGGCAAAGGGCGGATTTTCATCCAACTATATGTGCCAAAATCACGAACTGGCCATGGACTCGTGGCCGGCCACGATGATTTTGTATGGCCGGCCATGAAATTCCCTGTGGCCGGCCACGAGAAAACGCTTTTTCATGGCCGGCCACGAGATATTCGTGGCCGGCCACGGAAAAATCTGTGGCCAGTAAGTGGCCACGGGAAAGCTGAGACCCCTACTGAATACTTATGTACATGACTGGAGTTTATTTATGTACATGATATCCGTGAAAATCTGTAACTATGATAAATCTATTACCCCTAAATATAGTGCTGTTGCTGTATTTTGATTTAAAAGAGTCTTCTGCATTAAAAATAACAAGTAGATTGATTTTCTGAACTTTATAGTACGACTGAACCGATTTCATATCTAGTCATTACCACGAAAATGGGAGATTTTGGTCAAAATAGCCCCATGGGTTATCTCCACAACAAGAGCCAATTTGAAAAAACCAAGGTCATATTCGGAATCAGTGCCCTTCAGAACCCCCAAAACCACTCTTACTTTGTCTGCCTAAAAATATGTGTTGACCAGTGTTATCCATAGCATAATTGACTGGGTTCTTCTCTGATGGTTGCATAAGCCAATGCGTAATGGATTCATAAGCGGAGGTGTTCAAAGTAGGTACCGGGGTAGAAGTACAATTAAAACCACGAATTACTACTGAATTACAAGCAGAAGTAGCAATTTTCAGGTTTTAAAAATAGATTTGGTCCTTGCGTCATACATTTTTAGCTTTTAATCGAAAGTAGCTACATTCATGATTTGTGTATCATATTGACCAATAACACTAGCAATAGGTATACGATTCTTTAAAATATATTCAGCTACCGTGCCAGAAGGGCTATATTTCGCACAGCCGTCATATGAATTTCAAGCATATCGTGGATGAAAGCATATCATGTAAATACTTTCTGTCCGAAGTGAGTAGTTTTGCCGAAACAAACTGTGTAGAAGTGGAAGTATTCCACACACATTATCACTAGACTTAGTAGTTTTAATAAGCAAATATATTCTTAGACGTATAAGTACTTCGTTACTAATTTCCTCTGGGTATAAACATAAGTAATACCTTAACGTGGTACTTGATTATATCCAGGTATAGAAGTGGTGATTCAAGTTGTGACGTGACTATTTAGTGTGGCAGTACAAAAAAAAAAGTATGGAAAGTACTGAAGTATGTTGTTTGATGATGTAGTTTGGGAAGAGGGAAGGAAGTAGTAGAAAAAATTAAATCCACTTGAGTACTTTGAACAATATCGGCCGCCTCAGGTCTGGACATACGCAATATGCAATATGCATAGGCTATTTCGGGAGAGTATCAAACGGTACGTTTGTATCTTGCACTATACTGACACGAGTCCTATAGTTTTGACTTACCACTTGCTTCTTTGTCAAGCAGTATCCAGATCTACTGATGATTGGGATAACTATATTCTTTGATGGATAAGATGCACTGCCGTGGCAGAGAGGACCCACTTGGCAGACCAATCCTTTTCTGCGGTCGCATCGGCCGTATCGGTTGAATAAACCACCACAGCGTTCGTATTGTTTCTTAGGTATGACGCACACGTAGCAGCAACTGAAAAAAAAACAAAGATATTGTTGTATCAGGAATCAAAAGATATAGTTGTTTGTTGGTGACAAGAAGGCAGATCTAATACGCCGATCTAATCAAAATAATGTTTGCCAACCTGTGAAAGATGGTCAGGAAACTACTTCTTCTGTTTAGGTCTACATACATTTGCGTGCAAACATTTTCGACCACGAACACTGACCAGACAAGACTGCGATCCAATGTAACTGATGTACGCGTGCAGTCTTTACTAAAGGTTCTATATACGACATGCAGTCAGAGTTCAGAGAACTCATTGAAAACTTTGATCGACCATAGATAGCTGATTGACTTCAATAGCTTTTGCAGTACATTACGTTAAATACCGTTTTATTCTTTGTATAGGTGGATAAGAACGCGATTAATGTATCGATTCCGGTATCCAGCCCGTCAAATAGGCCTACCCTACGTCATCTCCCCACATCAGTCCCTCCGACCGGAGAAGTTTCAGGCCCTTATGGTACATGCCAACAATACCTACCCGCATCTGTCCTTTTCGGGAATCTTTCCTTGTGGACAGTTGGGTCTTGGACAAGGCCTGGTACATGGCGCGCAACTCAGTGATTTCGTTGATGATGCTTCATGCACTGTACCGACGTAAAACAATACGACAAGACACAAAGTCTTCATAATCTTAGCTCAATATTATATAAATATTCTACAAATAGCGATATATTTCAGATTTATTTCGACCTCGCATGTTAACAAGTTGCCCTCAGCGACTAATAGCGTAGTGTTAGATGCATATTGGATTGACATCACAACACAACTGGCCTATATGGAGAATAGGTAAGATATAGTGCTTGGCTGGTGCAAGGGCCTTGGCAAGCAGAAATATATCTAGACGCAAATTGTTCGTTTATATTGTCCTGGAACCAGATGGTCTCCGTGACAAAGTGCTACTTTTTTGGACTTCGGTCTTTGTGGGAATCAACGAAATAGGCGATTTTCGTCTACAATATGGATGACATTTCGTTCTACTATCGTAACATGCGAGTATATCGTTACCACTTGGATAGAGAGCTGAATATTAAGGTCGTAGTTTATTCGATTAAGACAGGTTCGGACCGGGCCAGTATTTAGTTCCACCTATGCTTCAAAAACCCGTTATACAGCTGATAGAAGTCGAATTGACTATGAAACATTATAAAACCCTTAAACAAAATATTTTGAGCTAACATCTGACAACATGTTCAATCGTCGAATGCCGACCAGATTAAGACTCTTATTTGTAGGCTCAGGCTTGGCTCGTAACCTACCGAGTCCATATTTCTAACGTTTGTGGCAACCAGGTCTTCGCTATACAGACTTTGCCCACGCTTAGACCGCTGTGGACATTGTCAACTGGGATGCTTTTCCCGATCTCAAAGGCGAATGTGATCTCTGTTTCATTGCGTGGCGATATTTATGCTTTAGAGTCACGGGATTAAGCAATTAATCCTCGATAGTAACAAATTACCTCACTCGTTTAATGATCGAAAATGCTTCTCTTTAATCGCCATATGGCAAGGTCAAGAGATAATTGTATCGGATTGATGGACATCTTTATTTGCATAATCACAGGGTCGAACCAGTGACACACACAACTATGACAAAGTCTGCGTTTTTGCGAAAAAAATAATTTATACATTAAGCAGCATCCATTCCTACAGTGGAAAAAGTAGCGAATATTGATATTCAAATACAAATAGAAACACTATTCCAGTTTTCTACCAAGTTGTGAGTAGCTCCTTTGAAGGCATGTTGCAGCATAGTTTAGGAAAAGTGTGAATCGGGAGGTCAAGGTCCACAATTGAATAAATTAGAAGTAAGTTCTCAATTGAGTGGTTGGTAAAAGTAGATATAGGTAAATCCAGATTGCCCTACAATTCGATCATGATTCCTCCGCGGCGTTACTATGTATAGATGTTGCCGGCGTTCGCCCAGTTGTTGTATATACAGACTGTTTTAATTGAATTGATAGTCAATCTTTATATTCAAATTCTGTAATTGCGTGGGATGTCAACGCAGAGAGTAGATATTTGAATATTGCGTAGGCGCCTGAGGGATTTTAAAACATATTTAATATCTTTTGAGAAACACCTCCAATTAGCTACGGTCGAGATTCATGCGTCGTGACGTGACATGTAGGGCTACCGTATTTTGTAATTCGGAAAGGAGGGCACATTTTAAAAATCATTAAAGTTAGTTCACCGAAATTGAAAACAGCTGATTTTGAAATATTTACTGGAAATTTTGTTGTATTGACTGAAAAATAAAGAAAAGGCCATCACTTCGACTTCCGAATCCCGCGTTATTTACGTCACTTTTGTGGTGTTGATTAAAAAAAAGGTCATCCTTCTGAGTCGACTCCAGAACGACGCGTTCGAACGTCCGAATTACTTATTTCACGTCCTTAAGGTCGATTTCCAGTTGACCATGTACATTAACCTAGCTGCAAAAGCTGTAAAGGAGGACGGATTGCTTAAGTTACACCACAGGTCTTTGCAAACGTTGATCGTGAAATGCAGCAACTGTGCAGTGTAGGGCGCTGAATTACATCAGCTTCTAAGCAGCAGCAAAAGCGGGAATCTTCTATATCATGGTTCTCAACCAAGTTGCCAGCCCCCCCTGGAAGCGATTTGGATTTTGGAGGGGGCGGAAACACTCAGGGGCGGTGTGGGGGCGCAGGGTAAGTATGGAGGCGCCGCAAAAAAACGACGTATAGCAGTATACATGGCGTAGTAATATAGTTCTCACAGGAATACAGAGTTCTATAGTAGAACTATAGCTCTATAAAATATCCTAAAATATCGTTGAAAAATCGAAATACTTTTGACAAAATAATCAAAAATCCTGATTTTTCGTCGTGCATATAGCGCGAGATATTCCGACGATGTATACGATTTTCACAAATGCACTGGTTACTAGAATTCATGTAAAATGTATAGGTTTTATGCTCCATGCGCGTACTTCCAGATTGGAAAGTCTCCCTGAACACAGTTCCATCAAGACAAAATATTTTTGCAGCGCACTGCTCATCAAAATCCCGAAACCTGGCTCTGTACCAGTTGTGGGAGTGAGAGCCATTTGTACAGTAGACATGTTCTGCAACTTTCTGACCAAAATGATTGATTTGTTTTCCGGCGCGAATTAATCCCAATCGTCAAGTCCAAACCCGGCAAGACCGACCAGACTTGGACCTCTAATGTATCGCCTACTACTATTGGTAAAATACAGGGGGCGCCAGGCCACGACAAGATTTGAAAGGGGGTTCTGGGAAAAAAGGTTTAGAACCACTGCTCTATATTCTAATTAGCTTGGTCACTGCTGGGCAGACTGGTAACATATGCACCAATATCAAGTTTAAACTATAATTGCGCATTTGGCATACATCGGATTTCAATTTATAAGGTCATACGCTCATATAGTTGTTGTTTCAGTCAAACTTGAATAATCGTATTTTAAACTTGGCTGCATGTCTTGATAGTAATCAGTGTATTCCCGATATTGGGACGTAACATCAATGTGTTAACACAGTAGGCCTACCTCAAGGGTGGCCAACCTGCGGCGATAGAAGGAAATTTGTGCGGCCGTCGACACGTAGTTCATGTAGTATGTTTTGGCGGCCGCCGACATGCAAATGAAATTTACGAATTGACTCGCGATTTCATTCAATCTTGAAATTTTCGAGATGGCTAGATAGCTAAGTGGTACGTTTCACAGCTGCAACACGAGTGGATTGCGGGTTCGAGTCCGACCGAGGTCGACTTCAGAATTCCTACCTTAGTGTTGGAGGTCTATCTCGCTTCCTCCTCGCCATCTGATCCGCGTAAGCGGTGTCTTAAAAAGCCTAGAAGTGGGCCGTGCTACAAGTCGTTAAATGCGGAAAGAGAAAGAAGAATGTCAGCCTGGTGTAAAATGGACACCATAAATATGAAACATAACCACAGCAAAAATAACTACAACGGATGATAACAACAGAAAGAAATATTGCGCCCTGTGTAGAAATACCAACTTGCAATCGTTTGCTCCATCGCGAAAGAATTTTGTTTCTGCTATACGTTTGGGAGATTCCAATATCTTTTCACTATACCGACAATCCTGGTGGGAGGTAAAGATGTAACAGCATGCCGCAAAGTGACACATTTTTTGGCAGCAGTCAGTTTCTTCAGAATGCCACCGTATTCGAACTGCACCTGAAAGGATTTTCAAAATACTCACCATAGTACACGTGTAATATCCGGGTTGTCGAGGATTATGATCATCGCGCGCCACTGCTTCTTAACCTTTTGCGACACCCCAGGGACGGACGTGAGTTGTGGTGCATATTTTGAAAATCTTTGCAGCAGTTCAAATACGAAGGCGTTCTGAAGAAAATGGTTTGAATGGATTAACTCCAAGTTGAGTCCACATCATATTTTGAGCGCAGTTATCCTTCTTCACTCGCAATGTGATTATCTAGTAAACGCACGCGTGGTGTCACGCACTGTTGTCCAAGGGAGCGCACAGCGAGTTGAAGTTATTGCGCAGACTCGTGAAAGATTAGAGGGAACATAGATTGTGACCTGTGTGAATGCCGGTAAAATTACAAGCGTAGTGAATCGACTATGGAGAATAGATAGCGCAGAAGCACTAGGTTTTGTATCGGGTATGTTTTGTCTCCAAAATAGTTTTCTATTAGGATTTAATTTTTGCTGTTTGCTTGCACAGTGTGGATGGAGACCTCATGTTTTGTGACTTCTGTTTCATAAGAAAGACCAACTGAAGCGTTTAACATGGTTGATTCGAGTCTATAAATATGAATTCATGGCGATGCCTAAATTGCCAAAAATAAAATCTGACAGATGCCAAAGTAAGCTATGTCTTGGCATATGCGAAAAATAAGACGGCCTGGCCAATCGGTATGCCATCGCTGTGATACCTGCTTGAAAAAATTACTTCTAATTATATGCTCGAGTAGCAACACTGACTACTTTGACCACTGATGACCACTGACAACTGACTTCTTATGGTAGGCCTACTATGACGTCCATAAACATACCCCGGAGCCACAATTTGGGGCGCAAAAGCGAAGGGTTTCGATGGGAAAACCTGGCATGAATAGGCAACAACAGCATGAATAGCCTAGGGCATTCTTGTTGATTGAGTTCTTTATTAATCCACAATTCATGTACTCGATGTATGGATTGTAGCTAGTATACAAGATAAAGTAAGGGGTAATCACGATTTTTTGTTAATTCAATCGTGATTCCTTCCCAGTGTTACTATATATAGGTGTAGGCGATATTGGCCCGGAGATCTAGCTGTTGGTATAAAATGTAGCTAAATCTAGATTGCCCGACAATTCGATCATGATTCCTCCATGGCGTTACTATGCATAAATGTATATGCAGACAGTTTTAATTGAATTGATTGCCAATCTTGATATTCAAATTCTGTAATTGCGCGGGATGTCAACGCATTAATCACTCCCCAGTCGCCATCAATTGAATATCGCGAAGAGAACATATTTGAATAATGCGAAGACCCCTGAGCGATTTTAAAACATATTAAATGTATTTTGAGTAATATCTTCCAATTAGCTACAGCCAAGATTCATGCGTTGTGACGTGTCATGTTGGGCTACCGTATTTTGGGATTCAGAATGGATTACACTTTTCAAAAATAGCAAATGTTAGTTTATGTTACTTTTATGGCGTTGACTAAGAAAAGTCCATCACCCTGTTTCGACTTCCTAATGACCCTCGCTATCTATTTCTCATCATTTATGACGATTTCCAGTTGACCATGTCGATTAGCTTAGCTGTAAAAGCTGTTAAGTAGAGCAAATTGCCAAATGTAATGACATTTAGGCGTTCTGGGAGGACATTTTCAATTTCTTGAAAAATTAGGACAAATCCCTCTAACTGAGGACGTATAGTAACCCTTTGTGTCATTTTGTAAATGCGATACTGAAAACATGGTAAGTGTTTGCACCTATAAAGGAGGTCAAATAACTTGGGGTTTCATATAAAGTAGAAGAAGTTTAATTCTCAGCTCATCGCAGCTTCTTTTACGAGGTTTGGATTGTTTTCCTGAATTGAAAGAAGTTCTCTGCGATGAGGTAGTAACCTATTATTAAACTAAAACTTGTATTAGCAAGCCAATCGCAAAGAAATCATTTGAAAATCCTCCTTGCCTTTGTTGGCTGATATTTTTTTCTTCTAATGACTGATATCAATATCTGTTTCCAAGTGCGATATCCATTTGATATGAGCGGTGAACCAATATAATCGGTCAGTCTCTAATCACCAAGTGCAGAATTGGTAGTGTTCATTGTATTGTATACTAGAGCCCGATTGATATTGTAGTTTTGGGCCGGTACCGATAAAACCAATATCTTACTCCTTCACCGACAACCACTATAGCATATATTCAAGATGTGTGGAGTACCTTGAAGTGCGCATTTAAATAACTTCAGAGCATCTATTTGAACAGCTTTACAGCCAATGCTATACTTGGTGATATCTGTTTTTCCATGGATCCCGTTACCATTGTAAATAACCTAAATTGGGTGCGAAATGAATGTCGTCACTATCAGTTAAGGATAGTTATACCATCGGACAGTTTAAGCGCCATTCTTGTTCTGTGAGTTTTAACGAAATGATAAATTAATTGCATCTGATATAATTCTATTTTGCAGTAGTATCGCGCGGCCTTCAATAAACGTGAACTTTATTTGGATTTCAGGATTCAGAAGTGTCTGTCGTAACGAAAAAGAAGACCGACTCGCAAGATGTGCACCATCAGGTACAATTTCAGATATATCACAAACGCAAAGTCTACCTCTCAAAATGTAGATCAATCGTAATGAGCATTGCTATGGATAGAGTGGAAGTCAGAACTCACAATACCAAGGCCTCAATCCGAGATTTGTTTGTTTTATTAACACAATTGGCGCTTACCAACACTTAGGCGATTTGCGACTGTACACTAATTTCATGAGGTCGTGTCTTTTGCGGTCTTTCCGATTTCTTGCTAACTTTTTCTGGTCTCTGCTGCCGAATTTTTTCAGTTAGGCTCTCTCTTCTTCTGGGCATTTGAAGAAACATGGCAGAGCCGAGACTCGAACCAGCAACCATCTGTGTTGTGACTGTGTGTGTCGCTAGCACAGTGGTTCTCAACCGCCGGTCCACGGAGCGGTGCCGGTCCGCTCCGACTTTTCTGCCGGTCCGCAAGGTATATTGAGATTTTACACCTAAATTTCAAGATGCAAGATGTTGACGGCTTGTCCATTGGTAAAATAAATAAAACTTCAAATTTTAAACTGATGAAGAACTTCGTGACGTAAGATTAGGCCCGGAAACATGTTCGATTTGACTTAAAGTTCAAGCTGTCTCCGGTGACGACAATCACGACATGTGAGCGACTCGCTAAGTACGAGCTGACTCTCTAAACCTCGTAATCCGTACGATCATTCGTTCTCGATTCATTAATTTTGTGGATGGCTAGGTATCGCTGTAATCAGTTGTCTTCCTGCGGAGGATTGTACCCGTAGTAGGCTACATCTGGAAGTAGTGGGAAATGAGCAAGGTAGCTCGACAAGGTGCTTGGTCCTACTCCGAAACGCTTTATCTCTGGATATTGTCGAAGAGAAGAATATTATTCCCGTTTGCGCGGTTGGTTAATCCACAGCTTTCGGCGCAAAATTAGTCTATGTTTATCTGGGCAAGTCCATTTACCCCGACTCAGCACTCAGCAGACTTTACCGCGAAATCAAATGAATACCATCATAAACATATTTAATTACGAACAAAACCCTCGAAATTTCACTCTCTAGTACATGGGGTGGCCAACCTGCGGCCATATAGAAGGAAGTTTGCGCGGCAGTCGACACGTAATTCATTGAGTATGTGTTGGCGGCCGTCGACATGAAAATTGAATTTACGAATTGACTTCCGAATTTTTGAGATATTTTATTTGATCTCGAAATTTTTTTCACGCTTGGCGCGATTCAATGCGACTTCATTTTCGATTTTAATATAGTCGTAGCACCCTTTGCAATCTGAGCCCCACAGTACAGATGGGAACGGGGAGGAAAATGATGCACCCCATATTGAAATACCAATTTGGAATCGTGCGCTCCTCACGAAAGCAATTAATTTCTGGTATGTTTGGAGATTCCAATATCTTTCCACTATACCGACAATCCTGGTGGGAGGTCACGAAATAACAACACGCCCCAAAGTGACTATACTAACAATTAGCCCGCGCGGAGATGTATCATCTGCTCTAAATTTTCGAAAACACTCCCTCCATCAACTCTACTGATGAATTTGATCTCTTTGGTTGAGAAAGAATAAACATTTGACAGTAATATGTGAAACTACGAATATTATTGACAAAATTCATGACAAAAATTGTCGCGCTTCGCGCGATCATAACCGGCCCTAGTCAATATTCGTAACATGACCACTATGTAGCAGTGTTGGGATCAAGTCACTACCTTCGAGTCACGAGTCATCTCGAGTCATTGCACATTTTGACTCGAGTCAAGTCAAGTCAATCGATTTTCGAAGGTGACTCGAGTCAAGTCAAGTCACTCGTTTTTTGGAGGTGACTCGAGTCAAGTCAAGTCAAGTCACGAGTCAAGTCACAATTCAAGTCAAATTGAATTTTCGCAGTATCAGTGATGATTGAAACTCATTACATTTTGCTAGCTGTGTGATAAACAGAATAATTGGCCATTTATCTTGAATAAAATAACGAATATAAAGGTAAATATGCATGCAAGAAGGCGTTTTATCGCTCTCGCACACGTAGAACTGCCAATAAAATGTGTGAGTAACTGTATAGTAGGCCTATAGCTACTGCTACTTGCTACAGTCTGTTATTATCAACCAAGAGGGTTGAATACGAAGCCACGAGAAGTTGAAAAAAATTGATATGATACAATACACTTCCCATCTACACATCCGTGAGACTATAGACGCATAAATGGTATTCGCTCGATTTTTAAATCATACGAGAGGGTTGGTTAAGGTGATCACTGTAATCAATGTAAGAACTGGGCCGCCTAAAGAAACACCTGCGATATTTGCTATTGGATTAATCTACTGCTACTACGACAACGTAAGCTGTGATCATTTCGGTTGTGGTCAATCTATCTGTGATGTAACAATAGAGGATCAGGGAACGTACAATCAGTGAATGTATGGTTACTCTCAGAAATGACACAGGCGTATCGCGAACGATACGAACAAACACTAAATACAGTGATTTAATCGACATCGTTTACTTGATGACTTGAAATTGACTCGTAAATTTTTCTCCGAGTCACGAGTCAATGCACATTTTTGAAGCGCCGAGTCAAGTCAAGTCAAGTCATTTTTTCAAAGTGACTCGAGTCAAGTCAAGTCATATGAAAAAGTGACTCAAGTCTGACTCGAGTCAAGTCATGACTCGAGTCATCCCAACACTGCTATGTAGCGATTTTGACGCGTATAGTAAGAAGATATGAAATAGATTAGTCCGGCGTTCACCAGAAATGGACATGGAGAGTCAGCATGGGTATTGGATGTCCAGTTAGTTCAGTGCGTCTATGTCCTGGAATGCGGCCGTAGGCCGTATAAGTTATCGAAATGCGGTCGTGAATAGCAAAAAGGTTGGTCACCCTTGCTCTAGTACCATACTTGCAAAAAAACGGCTGCATACATTGCATTCACGGTTGATTTCAATTTTTAAGGTCCACTGGTCCGCTAAATATCTTTTGAAATTTTACCGGTCCGCGAGGTGAAAAAGGTTGAGAACCACTGTTAGCACGCTGTGCCACTCGCTTCCCCCTCATTCCGAGATAAGATTCGTCTATCTTATCCCAACATTAAACCAGATATTGCGGGTCAATCTGTAATGCTGAATCTGTACAGGATTGGGTGTCATGGCGAGAGAGAGAGAGTCTTTATTTTTTCATCCAACCAAAATACATATCAAACGGCAGTGATGATGGTACAGAAAATATGCATGCAGAGTATTCGGTATTAGATAGGAATGATCGATAAGACCGTGAAGGTCATCTAGTCTGATTACACCAGCATCAAACAGGTACACTTGACTCTGAACAGTCTGGCTGTAAAAATGCTTAGTTAAAAAAGGAAAATAGAAGAAAAATTAAACGGTGGTAGCAAATGATCAATGAAGCAATGTCTGGGCGAGGTAGGGCAACAGTGATAGTATAACGAAAGGAGGTGATCAAGTAGGTATTTTTTGAATCTAATATAAGGCAATTCACGGATATGTGGTAGTAATGCACTCCAGATGATAGGTCCCGAGCAGTCGATAGATCTCTTAGTTAGGTTGCTATTGGGTAGGGGGAAAGTAGATATTTATCTTTGACGAGGATCTCGTGTAATGGGAATGGACATTTTTAACAGGTATGAAAAAGTCATCAAACACAGGAGGCAGATTAGTGGGAAAATATTTGTGAATAACTTTTGATACTTCGAAGCGATATAGTTCGTCAACTCGCAAAATTCAATGCTTACGGTAGTAAGGCGAGAAATTGGTACGTGAAGGTACAGATGAGTTCAGCCGTATCGCACGGTTTTGCAGGGTTCGAATTCTGCACAAAAATGTTGTGCATGCTGCATTTCCCCATAGTACGATTCCATATTGCAGGTGAGAGTGGAAAAGAGAAAAGTAGATGGTTCGTAGTACTGATCTGGAAACCAAAGATTGCAGACGGGTCATTATTCCCACACACCGAGCTAATTTTGATATTGTGCATTCAATATGCTGATTCCAAGACATTTTGGTATCAATGGTGACGCCGAGATATTTTGCTCAGTCACATATCGAGATTTTTATGATCGATATTCACAGTGAAATTATGATTGACATTATTTAAAACGAGCATCTCGGTCTTATCTGCATTCAAACTTAGTTTGTTTGCTTGCAGCCATCTCGACACTTTCGGAGTTCCCTATTTACAGATGCATGCAAATCATCGACAGTGCTGGAGGTTATAAAGAGGTGAGTATCATCAGCAAATAGGGTTATGCGGAATAAAGATGCATTAACAATGTCGTTAATATAAATGAGGAAAAAAGTCGGTCCAAGGACTGAGCCTTGTGGCACGCCACAAGTTATATCTCTGGTAGTCGTTCTTAATGTCCCCAGTTTAACAAATTGTTTGCGGTTTGCCAGGTAGCTTTCAAGTAGAGTTGCTGCAATAACCCTTATTCCATAGTGTTCTAGCTTGTATTTTAAGATTCACTTTTTTTGCTTGATGGTTTTGTAATAGTCCGTTACAATTGATAGTATTGCATGGTTGGTGTTGGGGTTTGATCTGAATCCATGCTGAGTCGGAGACAGTACTGCATTCAATTCAAAAAATTTCTTGAGTCGGCAGTCAATCCATGAAGGATTATGCCGACTGTGCCCACAGCCCATGGGGCATTTCCTGCAAGAATACCTGAGTGAGACAGTCCACATAGACAATATATCATTGCAGCTGCCAGGAATCATAACGTTAACATTGCGCTATCAGGCGTACTTACAAACTAGTTCATTACACTATTGTCGAAAAGAGTGCGTATTTCCACCCACGTATACCACTCCTGATATACGGGTGTGAATGTACACCTCATGACACACGAAACTCTAACCTACGTCAGACTCACACCGCGTTATAAATCGCGTACAACATTTTAATCCAAAATATGCGTGCACGTAGGAACAGGAAGGTATGCACGTAGGCACGTGGGATTTATGACCGCGATATAATTTTGAGTTAGATTCTGTTTTCGAGAACCATTCTTTTCGGGCCTTCGGGTGTGATTACACGCTTTTTGCGCAAAGAGTGTTTAAGTCTGTCAGGGAATTTGATATTTCATCATATCCAGTATTGTAAGTAGACTTATCACAATCAAAACCTCTGGTGCACAAAATCATGGCAGCCGGACACCAAAACCCTACGCTACACAAATCTATCCACTGCTTTCCTCAGATTCACGCAATGATCTCTTGATGGAATGTTTTTATTCGCGCACATTTTTTCAATACATCGCCATGTAAAAAAGGTCATGTTTTCGTTACGACGACCGTAGCACTTCCATCAGCCTTTGGTGAGAATCGGTTTGATGGGGTAAGGAGTCTGTGGGCAAACTAATCCTGGGAATTTGCAAAGCTTGCGAACGACTTCCTGAAAAGTACATTGTACATTACATAATTGACTGGATCGTTCCGGGATGGCTGCATAACCCAATGAGTATTCGCAATGGATTCATAAGCGGAATTGGACAATGTAGATTTCTACTCAATTAAAAGTAGAAATAGTGGTTTCCAAGACGGGCCAAAACTACTTCTAGCTGAAGTATAAAAAGTACTCAAGTAAGTAGTTTAAAAAATAGATCTGGTCTACGCTACTTTCAAAACTTCGTGACTGACACTCAATGACTAGTGACAATACAAAATGGAACGATTCTTCAAAATATATTCAGCCACCAGGATACAGACGCATTATCGCTGTGCTAACAATTTCACTCATAAAATTGATGCAGTCATATCATAAAACTATTTTATATTTTGTTACATTCAAAAGGTAAAATGTGAGTCATTTTAGTAGAAGTAGAAGTAGGAGTATTCTAAACACATTTCCACAAGTAATGTTGTAACCTGGTACTCCATAAAATCCAGGTACAAATGGTAATTTACGTTGTGACATTACTGACCACCTCAGGATTGGACAGTGGACATACACAATATGCATACATCGGAAGGCTATCAAGCGGTATGCTCGTCTCTTGCACTATACTGACACGAGTCTTATAGTATTGACTCACCACTTCCTTCTTTGTCAGACAGTATCCAGATCTTCTGACGAACGGAAGGGCTGCAGTGTTTGATAGATAAGATGGACTGCCACGGCAGAGAGGACCCACTTGGCAGACCAATTGTTTTCTGCTGTCGCAGTGTCCGTAATAGTTGTATAAACCACCACAGCGTTCGTATTGTTGCTTAGGTTTGACACACACGTAGCAGCAACTGAAAGAACACAGATATCGTTGATTATTTATATATCATGATAAAGTCTTTTGATGACAAGAAAGTAGCAATGCGCATATATCATCAAAATATTCATTGGCGATACCTATGCACCACACATGGTACATCCTGGCAATACCTACCCGCATCTGTCCTTTACAGTAATCTGTCCATATGGACAGTAGGGTCTTGGACAAGGTCTGGTACATGGTGCGCAACGAAGTGATGTCGTAGATGATGTTCCATACACTGCACCGACGTAACACAAAACGACAAGACACAAAGTCTTCATGATCTCTGCTCGATATTATATAGATATTCTACAAATATAGATATAGTTCACATTTATTTCGACCCCACATGGTAATGAGTTGCCCTTACATCGGCTGCTGAACAAGTGGAGAACAAGCAGGCTATAAGGGCGTTATAGGTGCTTGACTTGTACCAGGACCTTCACACACATTCCTAGATGTAAATTTGTTTATATCGTCCTGGATCCATATCGTCTCCGTGACGAAGTACTTCTACTTTTCTGTAATACTCAAGTAGGTTCGGCCTATTGGACCAGTTGCTCAAGTGGTTATGCTTTTAGACTAGTTTTACTACTACGTCACAGTTTCGAATTTAGTCCTAGGATACATACTTTTATACTTTCGCGGAAAATTGCTTGTACTAACTTATAAATTGACGACTCTACTATTACTTACTATATCTGACTAGTAACGCCGACTGCTTCGGCCACCCCTGCCTAACGCTTGACAGACAGTAGTGTAACTTTAATAATAGCGTGGACTCCTGTAAGTAGCGATTTTAGTGTCATGTTGGTTTGTTCGTTTGGGTATTTCATATCGTCTCGTATCTGCAAACAAATGGCATTGTAGTAAGCTAGGCTAGAATGCGTATTAGTCTCCCTAACTGGGCCCAATTATATCACCTGACATCGACAAACTGTGTAGGTATTTGGCTGGAAACCCAATGGACACGTTACCTTCGATGCTAAAAATCAAATCATTGCATTTAATGACACCAGGTTAACTTCAGATCTCGTATTATGTAAATACATAATTGAAAAATAGCGGTGTTTACCAGATTTATACCATAAGCAAGGTGTCAATTAGGCCATCACTACTTTCTCGTACCTGAGTCAAAACAGGTCATATACACCAATCATTATGAGGGCATATACCATGGTGTAGTGGTTCTGTTCACGTGTACGCTAACCAGATTGTTTGCCTTCCTGCCGTGGTACACGAAATCATAATACACTGTAGGCCTACCCCTCGGATACATATCTCCATATGGATTGGTGGTTTCCACGATTTCAATAGGCACACTATAGGGTGCAGATCGGTAAAATAGGCGATTGTGCGTATACAGCGTACATCGCATTCCACTATAACATCGTGGTATACTAAAAATTGTTCCAATTTCGAGAAACAGCTAAACATGATTATCGTATATTTTATTAGATTAGGCCAGGTTCATCCCCGGCAGCCAATGAACTCAAAGTATACTCCCAAACCCCGTTTAATAGCTCATAAAAGTCAAATTGCGTATGAGTCATTGAATAACCTTCACAAAAAGTCAGTATCGGACAAATGGTTCAATAATCAGACTCCAGCAAGGTTAAGGCTCTCATTGCTCAATGCTCAGGCCTGGTTCACAGGCTTCTGGATTGGGCTTAGGATTAGGAACTGAAATTTCGGATTTGGATTGGATTAAGACATAGAAATTTCAAATCCGGTCATCTATTCTAGACACCTACCGCGTCCATCTTTGTAACGCGTCTCACCATCAAACTTAGGCTATATGTGGTCCCCGATCTCAAAGGCGAATCTGATCTCTGTCTCATCGAGTGGGCGGTATTTATTCTACGGAGTCACGGGATGAAGCAATTATTCCTTGATAGTCACTTTATACGTCACTCGTTTAATGATCGCAAATTCCTTTCTCTAATCGCCCTGCGGCAAGGTCGACAAATAATTGTAAAGGATTGAAGGACATGTTTATCCCAATCACAGGGTTGAACCAGCGCTGTAAGCACACACTGCTATCGCAAGGTTTGTGTTTCTGCGAAAATAAATTTATGCTTTATGCATCCATTCCAGCAGGTGGCCAAAGTAGCCATTGTTGGTAATCAAGTAGAAGGAGACGTCATGTCCTAGTTTTCTACAGCGTTTTTGAAGACATACTAAAGCATATTGAAGTAGTAGAGTCAGCTGAGTGCCGTTTTCATGAATCTTCCTTAATTTGTTTGCGTCCGTGACACACAAGACCTTAACAGTTGATAAGTGCCACCGAAAACTTTTAATAATATTAATAATAAAGCAGATTGAAGTCAAAGCGGAAATAGGGAGGTCAGGATGTGCCACAGTTGACTAAATTGGAAGTAAGTACACAATTAAGTCGTTGAAAAGTGGATTGAGACGGGGCTTTGTTTAATTTTGTCAGTCAATTGCCGGAGATAACTTTCAATATTGCAGGATACATATTCTCACGACTAACGCAGAATGACCAATCGCCTGGACAAATGTAGGAATAATTTTCCCAAATGATATCATGTTACCGTCATACGAACACCAAGTCGTTTGGTGTTTTCGACAATTAGTTGCTGAATTGGACCCAAACCACTTTACAAAAGCCATAAATTCCAACCGAAACGGGCTTGGATTCATATGAAACTGTCAACAGCATAAGTGCAAGTAGTATAACAATAAGTAGTCAAAGTTAACGAAGCCAGTTTGATTAACCTGAAAAATTTGAATTTGTGCCTTACTGACCACATTTATACTGTGCATTCTGCAATTCGTTTTAATCTGTTTATATGACTTTCAAAGACTGGAAACATAGTGCAAGAGAAACTACGTGCGAGTTACTAAAGTGTCGGGCCTGGTACGATGTTGAACGATGAACAACTTAAGATAGCAACAACAACATAGAAGCATCTAACTTCTGTAATATCTGTTTGTACAGTTCTCGTTGTGACTTTCTTCTGCAGTTTCATCTCCTCTCAGATAATCCGACACAGGACGGTCACATCGTGCCATGGTACCTTTGTCGGGGTGTCCTCCGTTTTACAAAGGAACCGATCACAGGAAATTAAACGGTTGCGATTAATTGAAATTGCTACAATAACCATAATTCATCACGATTAAGGATACTGCGGTCCGATTTGGAATTATCATTTTCGTCGAAAAGAAAGAAAAAAAGATATATTCACGCTTTTCACAGTAAAGTCGTTGCGTCAGTACGACGTAAACATGTTGTAAACCACACAGATATTGCAGTGCCGGGCAGAACCATAGATGCAACGACAGAAAGATAAAAAAGAAGGCTATCATGATCTTGGGTTCCGCTACAGTTTCATGGGTTTCCTCACTGCACACGGTCAAGGGAGTCACAGTCGATGATCAAGTAGAAGTAGAAGTAGCGATATAGAAGTCAATAAAAGGTAAGTATCCTAATATTGCGTAAAGACCGGAAACTGTTAAGTAGAAGTAGCATAATATCATATTTACCTCGGGAAGTATAGTGTGAGTAGGCAAAATCTACTTGAAGTACTTCGAAAAGTGGAAGAAATTCGTTACTGACCACCTCTGGTATTCATATTCATGAAATATTGCATCTCGATTCCTTTGGTATCGAATCCGGCTCTGGAATGTGGATATTTGTTATTAGCTCCGCATTGATTGAAATCACCACCACTATAATTCTGGAATATCACGCTTACCATACTATGACGGCACAGGAGGGACCCCGGAAGATCATACATCACGCACTCAACGCCACAAGGTCTATCCTAAGTCGGGCCAATTAACCTCCTTGCCTTCTATTGCTCAATGAAGCACCGAAATCAGAGGTATAAAACAAATTGGATTGGCCTCTACTCTGACAATATTGCTTTAAGTCTACAAGGCGACGCGAATAATGAACCCCTCTTCTAACCGTGATAACACGTTCACGCTTTGAAATTCAACTCAAACTTGAGCATCAACTTTGCTTTGGACAACAGCAACAACAGCAGCAGCTGCTTTCTCCTACTTTGTATATGCGCGTGTCAGAATTGATGATTTTCAATCATCATTTTTTCACGACTCACTGAGTGCACTCAGAGGTGGTCGGCAACGAAGTACTGGTACTTTTTCGGAGTACTCATGTATGATTTGACTATACTTGCACTACTTTCTCCACTGCTCACGCCACTGTTTTTAAACTATTTCCACTGCTACTTGCATGATTTGGTTGGGAAAAACAACGTACTTTTTGTACCTTGGACTTTAAACAGTAAAAGGTAGTTTGGGATTATAATTAGTAGTATTTTGAAATGTACTAGAGATGCTTATCCTCCACAAGGGACTGGTGCGCCATGATGTGTAATTACCTTCTGGTATAAGTTACTTTGCAACATAATTTAGCTTTTAATATGAATGTCAAAATTAAAGGAATCTATCACACGATATCACAAACTAGGCAACAAGGGTTAATAGCTCAGGCAGGACTAAGAGGTTATAAGTTGTGAATGAAATGTAACGGTTGTGACTTGTGACAGGATTCGTTGGAAAAGGATTTGAGATTCGGGTTTCCTGATACGGTCGCTTCACTTGTACATTAGTGAAACAGTCATTAGAACCGTGTGAAATTTCTTCCTTAGCACGGCAAACTAAATTCACGTTCGATAACTCTGCCCATTGCGGTGCATTTTTTTCATTAATCGCCGTGATGTATTTTGAAATGTCGAATGTAGTCACACGTTATTAATTTTTTTTCTACTTCACTCCCGGAGTATCATCGCTGAAGACGTTGACCACCTCTGATGGCACTATGACTTCCATGAGCATAGCCCAGAGCCAAAATAGGACCGCGAATGCGATATGCCCTTGTGGAAAGACCTGGCATGAATAGGCAATAAACACTCCTTGCAGATATAATTTCTTTATTAATTCACAAGTCACGTACTCGATTCTTATAGGAATTGCAGCGAAGAAGGTCCTTAGCGTTTATTTGTCGAAGTGATAGAATGGTGGTGGTCTTGGCTTCGGACAGACCGTTCCTGACAGTTTGCATAGTTTCCGCACGATGCTCTAAAAAGAGATGGTGGCCAGTCAAAATGCCGGATTGATAGATCATGATAGACCTCGACATATCCGATAACTGCTGACGCCGTGACATGAATCAAAGGTGAATTTTGATTCCTTGTCGAAGTTGCTATTTTTGACTGTTACGATATAGAGAGTGATTCCTTCCTAACGTTACTATGTATAGATGTTGACGGTGTTCGCTCAGCTGTTGTATATGCGGACTGTTTTAATTAAATTGATGGCCAATCTTGATATTCAAATTTTGTAATTGCGCGGAATGTCAACGCATTATTCATTTCCCATTCGCTAGCAATTGAATATCTGGAAAAGTACATAATCGAATAACCCTAAGGCGCCTGAGCGATATGAAAACATATTAAATATCTCTTGAGTGATAACTTCCAATTACCTACTGCGGAGATTCATGCGTCGTGACGTGTCATGGCGTAAATGCGATACTGAAAATTTCATAAGTGCGCAAATTCTATAAGATCTAAATGAAAAATTAATGAAGATAGTTATACAAAATTCTGACGGACTTATACCGGTTCTCCTATAAATTAAATTGTTGTTGAGCCCAAAAGTACGGTGAGCCGTGTTACCGTTTTCACAACTCTTGATCCAGATTTTCGTGATGGCCATTTTGATTGGAGCGTGTTATTTGACATTGCGTCGGCGTGTGCCTTGAAATCGGAAATCATTCATTCCTTTCTCCAAAGGCTTTACGGACGTTGATCAGAAAATGCGATCCAACTCAATTATAAGTAGCAAACAAATGCCGAAATGAGTTGTACAGGCCACTTGTGAACAGTTTGGTATACAATTGTGACGAACGCCTTAAGTAGCCCAGGGACTGCGACACGACACCTTTCTGGGTAATACTTTCCAAACTTCGTGATCAATAATTTGATGTTCCATTTATTGGACAAGCGTTCAACGTCTTGCATTTTTTAAAGTTAGATAGAATATTTTAATATAGGTGGTGGACAGGCAGAAAACCTGCCACCGACCGTGGGTTGAGAACCATTGGTTTAGGTCCAAGGTGGGGTGTGATTTAACAGGACCACAATAAGTCCTTTCGATACCCATCCATCACTTCATTTACCACAATCTTGCAGTGTTTAAAAAAATACTAAATAAACGAATGAACGCACGAACAGAAATTGATGTTACTACTATACTCAAATTCATCTTGTCACGATCATAAAGTAAGCTTCTATGGCAAAATGACACCAGATCGCATCATCGAACAACAGGCCGCATTAACACCACGGTATCGGCCACATACGATCGTGGAGTGGTAGCAGTTTCGAACAATTGCGCTGAACCACCCAATTATTCGAGATAAATACAGTCTTTAGCCAAACGCCAATCGCATAATTAGTGGATACTGAAAGCCATTCGCAGAACAAACGTAATTAGCTACTGTCGGATAGACGTGATACGCATTTGTGGTTAACCAACCGAGGAGCAGTCACTTTTCACGTGATTAGTTGTGGATAGCAACGACCGACTTGTCATCACGATCCATCATCAGAGTTTGTACATTTATGGTAAAGATATCATTTTATTTCTTGGTTGTGGGGTTCTGCACGTATCACAATTCGCTGGCGATAGTGTTATGAGACGTAGCTATGTAGGTTGTGTCTACGACGTGAGAGTTTGTACTATTCTCTGACGCGGGTGTTTTACGGTAGTATTGCGAGCGATAAACAGACCTACCACAAATTTAACTTGTGATCAGGCACCAGAGGTGTTCTCTCAATTTTTGTAATACTCAGGTAGGGTTCGCCCATAATACTTTCACTACTTACTCGAGTGATTTTGTTTTTAGACTAACTTCAATTCCCTCGAACATTTGTTCAAACAAAACTACGTACTTTTTAAACATCGGATTTGAAAGCTAGAAAGCAGTTTTGAGGTGAGAGAGTGCTTCGCTTTTATGGGTCTAATTAATATATAACCCGCATGAAAACCGCAAAATATACCCTGTACTACGGTGACTCAATATATTTCGACAATTGTACTTATTTGTAGCGTCGTTACTTCTGCTTGTGTGAAAACTTTGTCTACTTTCACCACCTCTGTTGGGTAGGGTTACCATGTTTTGAGATTTGAAAAAGAGAACACTTTTTACTAGTTACAAAAGATATCATAGCGGACGAGAAAACAAACATGAAATATGAAATTTTTTAACGGGAAATAATATTGCGTTGGCTAAAAAAAAGTCCTTTTCCTACTCGGCTCCCAAAAGAGCCGCTCCCGCTTGTAGTCGATTGGCGTCGACATTTTTTAGTCAAATTTACTGTCACTGCCGTCGAAATCCGGATGATTTCGAGTCATTTATGGTAATTTTAGTTGTTCGTGCACCATCGCCTGGCTCCCAAAGCTCCAAAGGAGGACGAATCGCTAATGATTAGGACGCCTGGGCCTCTTCGGGATACATTTTCGATTTCGTAAAAAATAAGGACAAATCGTTTTAAAGGAGGACGTATGGGTAACCCTACTGTTCGGCATAGGGTACTCACCACATCTCTCGATCTCAAGCAGTATCCGCTTTCTGGAAACCTGACAGGCGTCTTGTCGCAAATCGGGCTCTCTACACAGACAAGTTTCTTCCTGGGATCGCACCTACCGACGGTGTTGAACAGTCCACCGCATTTTTCGTAAAGTTGTTTCGAGCAAACGAGACAGCATCTGGCAGGATATTTCAAGAGCAAATCGGTAAAATTGAGCTGTCGCGGGGGTGTCGCTGCTTTAAAACTGAAAAACTATTAAACGTCATCTCCTGAGGTTATTGACCGATACGAAATAATATCAAGAGAATAAACGGTTTAAATTTCAAAACGTCGCAGTAAATTAAATCATTGGGGGCCTATTCACTTTACCTTGATTTAATTGGAAAGTCGATGGTAATACTGGTTGGTGTTGTCGTTGTTTGCCTAGTATTCATGGTTTAGTGACATCTATGGTCATTTTACACCGGACCGATACTATTTATTACGATCCATGAGATGGCCAATTATAGCACGGCTCAATTTAACCAAAAACGACAGTGGGTCGTGCGGAAAGACGGCGTGTCAGGAGTCATATTAATCAATATCGGTATCCTGGGGTACATGACCCATTGTTGGGATCACTCGAGCCACCTTTTTCGCATGACTTGACTTGACTTGACTCGAGTCACTCTGCTGAAATGACTTGACTTGACTTGACTCGACGTATCAGAAATGTGGATTGACTCGTGACTCGGAGCAAAATTCACGAGTCAATTTCAAGTCATCAAGTGATCGGTGTCGATTAAAATCAATATTTTGCATATGTTTGGACTGTTCGCGAAACGCTGGTGTAACCCATGAGAGCGACCAATCATTCAATGATCGTGCGTTTTACTGAGCCTTCATTGCTCTCTCGCGAATAAATTGAACGTAAACGAACTGATCGAATCTTACAGCCTGCGTTGTTGTAAACTAGTAGTAAAGTAATTTAATAGTAAAATGTATATTTATGTTCTCACCTTCACCAAACCTCTTGAAAGTGTATTCGAATATAGTTTATATAGTCCTCAACCATATTGGCGCAGGCTCAAATGGTATCATATGAATTTATAAATGGGTAATGTATTGCATCTTATCAATTCGTTTCTCTATTCTTTATTTTGGCTGGTAACTATGAACGAGACTATGCAATTACCTACGTAGTTTAACAGTTCTACGTGTATATGAGCGATACAGCGCCTACTTGGGTGTATATTCAACTCTATATTCGTTCATCGGATCAGAACCAATGACCACTAAACCTGTATTTCAGACAGCTAGCAAAATGCAATGACGTAATCATGCGCCATACTTCGAAAAGGCAACCTTACTTGAATTGTGACTTGACTCGTGACTCGACTTGACTCGAGTCACCTTCTAAAATCGATTGACTTGAATTGAATCGAGTCAAAATGTCCAATGACTCGAAATGACTCGTGACTCGAAGGTAGTGACTTGATCGCAACACTGACATGACCATAGACATCGAAACACATCGAATACCACCGACCTTCCAATTTTATCAATACTTATACCCGTGGAGTTATACGACATTTTAAATATTCGATGCATTCTTAATCTTTGACTGATGTTCCCTCTAAGCTGCGCACATGCGCAATTGAGCAGTGATGACCTCTTTAGCCGTTACGCACTGTTGTCCAATGGACCGTACCGCGCAGTGAGTTGGTGAGTGCACGCAGACTGGTGAAAAATTAGAGCGAACAGTGATCGAGATGTAGCCGTATTCTATATGCGGTTTGACAGAGATGGACGCAATTCGAATCCACGATTAGAATTGGTAATTGGCCGAGAACGCTTGATTTAGGAACTGGACCCGGATTCGGTCTCTTTTGAATTGACACAAAATACAAACGCGCACTAACACACGGTTTGAAAAGTACGTTTTACGGCAACGGGATCGCAAATCATCCCTGTTGCAGCTGTATTGCATCGATACAGTTACCGGGATAATCAGGTATATCTAAGATCATCATCCATCGCCACTACTGCAGTTGTTATGCAGACGCCAGAATACACTAGGTATCATCCAAATAGGCATCACTCACCCGCACGGGTCTAAAACAAGACTGACTCCTCTCTTGCAGTAGGGATGTTCACATTTATCTTTATCGCAAATGCAGCTGAGCGATGATATCCCAACCACGCAAAGGGAAAGTACTGCAATTATACTGAGTTTCATCATCACGTCTGTCAGAAATCTGAAAAATTGTACGTAAGGGTAATTTGAAAGTTAGATGCATTCAGTCCGAATTAGCCTTGATACGTATATCTTTTATTGCTACGATCGAAATTGTAGCGTAAGGAGTAGTCAATGGAATGAATGCAATGTCGCGAATCTGCCATTTAAGTAAGGAGCCTGTGGAACGATCACTTTGATTTAATAAAAAAATACATAAAATATGCAAGTCACTCGGTATAATTTTAATTTTGGGAAATCCCATTCGACCACGATGGAAAAGTAAACAGACTAAGTATGCTCGACGGAGTTTACCACGGGATGAGTACAGGCTGTGCGCTCGTTGCACAGATAAAAAGCAGATTACTGGTCATTGCTGCAATGTCGCTGTCAAGCAATTTTGTCGTATTGTTATGTTGTCATTGCAACATAACGCGGGATAGATCCTAAATATGCTATATCTATCAATATAAAACAACGCTGGACTGCGTAGAACAGATTTGTAAATGTACAACGCTGCTCTCTATATCCGAATATTGACATTTTCGAGATAGCTCCTATAGCATCGCGCTCATAGAAAATATCGTTCAAATAATGGTTCACCCGAAGTATCGGCCTCAGATATGAATCATGAAAATTATACGGTCGCTGCGCATTGCGATTGACAAATATAAGTTCCGCCGAGTTTATTATTTGCATTATTATTTGGACCGGTGATCTTCAATTCTGCTTGAAGTTAAACTCTGGTATTCACTCTTTCTAGTCAACAGTCGGCCTAGCATATACAATCAACTTTCAGGACAGGAATAGATTTTATTTGGATAAGATTTTTACAAAATTATACTTGGCATTGCCTTCGTTAGGTGGAGGTGATATCCTTAAGCCTCAACTATTGATATTGCTCTCAATCATGATACACGGTTGCGAAACGAAGTCAATGAATTATCGCGCATGTCTATCTCTCGTGTTGTTACAAACCTTCATAAATTCCTGTTACAATATTTTATTGATGTAACATATAATGCATATATGCAAGACATTCGTTGTGCATGGCTTCATTTTATCTTCGTCACAGAAAAAAAAACGTGCCCGTAGCTTGGAAAAGGAGACGAGTTTGATAAGGATAATCCTCACATCACTGCGGATTCTTGGCAACACTCGCATATACTGCTAAGACGAGGCGAAGCCGTAAAGCCGATATCATTAATTTTATCTTGTCATTCTGTGCACCGCGTTGTGGGAGAATACTTGGAAACAACAGATTAATATGGAGACACAGCCCGCTTATCCACTTCAAAAGTACATCAAAAGTAGTTCAAATGCGCATACGCTGCTATTGCACTTGAGTGCCTTTGGGCATAAAAGTTTACATAATTTGGAACCAAAGTAATACCGGCACCCTATTGGATGAACTGGTCACTTGCCAGTAACGAATTAGTTGGGTACTTCTACATATAAAATTATAAAAACTAGGTTTAAGTAGCCTGCTTACACTAGTAATTCAAGTAGGTACAGTTTCTGGTTACTTCCACTGCTACTTATACAATCTCAAAAGCAGAACTGCGAACTTTTGATGTTATTTATTTCGTCAAGTAGGAAGTGTAGTACACGGTAGGGATGGTGTGAACGTGAGGCTCACGTTCGCATTCTGTGTTTGAAGTTTGAACCTGAGAAATTTAGAGGTTCACGTTCACAAACGAACCTTGGTAGGTTTTGCATTGTGAACCTTTTCCATTTATTACAATTTTACACGTCATTAGAACATCCTCGGTTAAAATTCTTTGTATCTAAAGATCGGACCACTCTATGCATGGCGCGGGCAGTATAAAAAATCAACACTAAACGAGCATGCACCTTGACAATCTTAAAAAAGTTAACTTGCTTTGTCACAAAAGCTTACTCGAAATATCCAGCTTTCCGTTTGCGAATAATTAGTGACTCTCTGCTGTGAGCTTGACCCGCAATCACACAACATCAAGAGCGAAATATGCGATATGTAAGTCTGGGTAGTCATTGAATGATGCTTATTGAACCAATCAATGAAATTTATATAAAGAATACATCATTGTAACTTGTTAATGGGGTAATATAGTACAGAAAGTATATAACGTATAGCAATAAGTAAGAAAACCCCTTTTACACTCTGCTCAATATCAATGTAGCAATAGTCAGATGACGAATACATCGTCCGGTCTGACCTAGACCGTTAAGACGTAAGCTTATATTCCCTTGCAATCAGCGCGTACTTCAGCATTGTGACATAATGTGGCCTGAGTCGTCGCCACCGTGTACAATAATATATCACTTTACTGAAATGGCAGATTGGAATTAGCATTTTGACGTCACGTGACTTCATAGGTTCACGTTCGCGTTCAGACCGACCCTTTCAAAATGGTTCGCGTATACACGAGCCTGAACCTTTCAGAGGTTCACACCATCTCTAGTACACCGATACATTACTCTCTTTGTCATGAGTGAATATGCCTGGCATGGGGCGATACTGATATTGTATCGCGGAAACCGATTTTCATTTCGTGAATTCGAGCTTACTAAATCGGTTCTTCTATATCAAATTGACTACACTGTGAATAAGAACTGCGCACTTCGCATGCCCCCACCATAGCGTAGAGTAGTTCTTAGTAACATATGGTACATTCCGCTGGGCCAACAGCAATGGGTTGCAGGTCGAATTAGGTATAGACTTCGGATTCCCTTCCAAGGGTTTAAGGTTAATCACGGCTTCTCATTCTCTCCGCAAAGCCAGACTAGATAGGAATATTAGAAAATCGCTAGAACAATTGGGGCCGTTTAATAAGACCTCAGGAATCATAACAAGAATATCGGTCTGGTGTAAAATTATCATAGATGTCCACATTGTCCAAATACGACGAATATTGAACAAGAACAACAGCAGCATAGGCTGCAATTCAGGTAAACAAGTAGGGATGGTGTGAACCCTAAAAAGGTTCAGGTTCGTGTGAACGCGAACCTTTTTGAAAGGTTCTGCGTGAACGCGAACGTGAACCTCATGACGTCACGTGACGTCATATTGCTAATTCCAAACTTACATTTCAGTGACGTGATAGCCTATAACAATGTAAACGTCGACAAACGTCATCAAATGTATTAAATGGAGCAATCAAATCATATAATGATCCCATAAAATCAATGTCTTCCGTCGCTCATTTGCCAACAATTTAGACCAGGACTTGGAAGGTAATATAAGCTTACGACTTAACGGTCTAGGCCAGACCAGACAGTTCATTCGGCGTCTGAGTATTGCTGCTGCGTTGATATTGCGCAGAGCGAAAAACGGGTTTCTATACTTGCCACCGATGTCACCCCATCAACAAGTTATATAGCAGTAGCCAACACCCCAATCGCAAGGATTTGTTTTTTATGATACAATAAACACATGAAATCAAGATTGACCGCGTACGGCAGCCAGATTTTTTTTACATCAGACAACGATATCAGTTTCATTGATTGGTTGAATAAGCATCAAACGAAAAGCTGGATATTTCGAGCAAGCATTTGTTACTAAGCAAGTAGAATTTTTGAGATTTTCAAGGTGCATGGTCGTTCAGTGCTGATTTTTTTTATGCTGCCAGCGGCAGTGGCTCGCAGTTGACATGTAATAAATTTCAACCAAAGATGTTATAATGAAGTGAAAATTGTAATATATGAAAAAGGTTCACAGTGCAGAACCTACCGAGGTTCGTTTGTGAACGTGAACCTCTAAACTTCGAAGGTTCACACACAGAACGCGAACGTGAACCTCACGTTCACACCATCCCTAGTAAACAGCAGTCTCTATTGTACAGGTTTTGAGGGTTAAGGTACATGATTGGTGTATTTGGCTCGTTTTCACCTATTCGAGTGGGTGTGAAAGCAGGATCTAGTACCAGAACCTGGCGGTACCTTGCACGTAACTCTAACAGGAGCTAATCGCCATTTTCAATTCATAAGACTATGAAAGACTTCTGTTACTCGCTCTCTTGACTACCTAGCGATTGTTGCTAATGATTACGAATTACTGGTTACAAATTAGTCATGTACATTTGTACATCTGAAATGGTCTGATGAACATCAGTGCCTTCTGCGAAGGATACAGTGATGATTATTTTTCGAACCACATGTGGTTTTGTTTTTGTGCGCGACACAGATCTTTCTGTGCGCGCAGACTTTCACAGCAAAGCGTGCGCGCGCACGCACCCAGCTCAGAAGGAACATCGGTCAGGATGTTCTCTATAGAGAATGACACGCCTTGTTGCCTAGCTGCACATTCCTGATTCCATACTCCCGTTCGCCTGAATATCTGGGGCAATGGATGAGGAAATTCTCAACAGTTTCTTCTTGCAGGCAAGTATGACATAGTCCGTCTAGAGATTGTGAATGACTCACTATTAGCACACTCGCTATTTCGAGACAGTCTGTTTTGGCACAAATATATTGTAATCATAAGTCAATTGCGGCCACGAAAATCGCAACCTATCCCATTCCAAATTACTAATTATTATAGGTTTCTATGCTAAGATTGTAAAACCAGAAATCAGGCATCCAATCAATAATAAATTGGAGGCCGTACTTCAGCTGGGCACATGACTCCATTCAACTTGCAGAGTTTCTTCGCGATTTTCTGAAAATCAAAATACGCGAATGATTTTATCGTAATACAATCTAATCAAGATCTTTTTCGATGGGAGTTTTCAAGGTAAGGAGTACTTGTGTAGCCAATCTACTTATATGTGCAGAAGTAGTGACAGTAATCATTGGTGCTACTAAAGTTGAAGTATGGGTGTATTTTCGCCGTGAAGTTCTACCCGATTGCAAGTACAGTACTGCAATAATTTACAAGACATGCTAGAACGTAACGCCTGAAGAGTACTCAAGTGATAACGTTACAATCTTCATTGCCCAGTTGCTAATACAATTTCACTTACAAAGGTGTCGCAATTGTAACCAAAATGCTCATTACTCGTCAAGATTTATATCATCGAATTTTGCAGATAGTAAGGTATGTGGTACAAAAATATAACCTTTCCTGTAAGATGACTTGAGTATAGCCAAGTACTTTTACGTAACGGATGTGTTTCGTTAACGACCACATTTGCAGAGCTTCTTGGAGTTACAAAATTTCCATATACAATTGAATAGCATATTCATATTGAAATGAACCCAAATATTTTCGGCTGACACTCGTCAGGGGTAATCGTCAGCAACTAGTAGAGAATTGGAACGAGCATTGTATCAACAATGGTGTCACAAAATATGACGTCACATGAATATACTCTTCAATTATAACACATTTGGATATCTGTTTTTAGAATCTGTAACTCCCTTAATAGGTACGTAATAATAGAATAACACACGATCGCGTTTCTTCAAAGTACATGCACATTGCCTGGATACAAAGCATTCAAGGACGGCGGGTGTGACTAAAATCATGGATATATCATATTTACTATACAGTCCATAGAAGCTATTTGAATCATATTGGCTGGTCAGCAGTCCCATCGTGTAGTGCTTTTGTAATATTCTGATATCCAACAATCCAGTTAGTAGGTATTTTTCAGACAATGTATCTGATGGCAATAAACTCTTGTGTCTGATAGTCGATATTGTGTACAGTTTGCGTTCAAGGAGAAAGTTTGCCTTGCTAAATTATGCCATCGGCAATTTAGTAATTTCTTCCCGATTACGAAAATAGGAGAACGCGAAGTATGTGATTCATTTACTTCTGAAACTAATTGTGTGTGCTTGAGGAATACGTTTACCGTTCAATTTCGTAATTAGACATTCGCTTTGTACCTGCACCAAGCCCGACCAAAACACAACTGATATTCTTCAACTGTGCGTAAACGCAGACGGTACATGACAGAAATACCTCCGTAAGACCAAATTGAAATATTTCCATCGCTATGGTGAACGATTTCCCTCGAATCAATTTCGATCAGTGCTGTTCCCAATTTGTTTCCAACACCGATAATATTATAACTGATATGGACGTTATCAACGCGACTTAGGGGGATGGCCGGGATGGGAGATGGCTCAGCTACTAGAACATCAAGCGACGTTGTTGCTGTTGTTCTATGAGGGGTTAATGGTGCTTAACTACTATCAGCCAATGTTCAAACTTGACTATCCGCTAAATTAGATAAGTCGGGACACTAACACGAATTCAACAACAGGTTGAATGATATCGCTAGGTAATCCTTCCGCTACGATACCGTGGTTCTATGACGTCACGGGATTGCAGAAATATTTTTATTCGCTAATATATTTTGAAATGCAAGTCCCAGATATCGATGCACCTGACTACATACGTTTTTTATGATTTTTACAAGTGGAAATTAGATTAGGGATAAGTTTGCGTCACTTTCGTGGGTGAAAATTGCAACAACAAAAAAGACAGTGTAACATAGACCCTGAATTACGGTAGCGGAATATACTTTCGAATCGTTCTTAGTCCTTTTGCGTTATTCGACAAGATACATCTCGGAATTGTGATAGTGGCCAACTGCTTATAGTACGCGACACCTCGACCAAACCTACGTTTTGTAATTACTCACTTGACTACTTTCATTTTATTCTGCAACTTGAAGTAGTTTTGATGTCTTGGCAATTTTCACATCTACTTGTAATCGTGTAAAAATTTATATCGGTACTTCCAGTTCTACTTTGGTAGTAACGCTGCCTACTTTGCCCAACTCTGAAAAAATGGATTCGTGTACTTACCACGTCGTACTTATTCACACAGTAGCCATTACGTTGAAACAGAAGCATTTCGTCTCTATTGCTGCCCCCACAGATCGGCTCTTGCACACAGACTAAATTCTTTTCGGGGTCACATTTACCGGAGATTCCAAAGTCCCCACCGCACGGTTCGCCTTCTTGCTTCGAGCAGACATCGCAACAGCTGGAGAATTGAGATACGAACTGAGCATTGACTTGGATTTGGATTTGCGAAAACCGGAATTAAAGATTTCAAGCGGATTCGGAGTTACTATTATTTAGAGCTGGATTTGGATTTTAACAGAAACATGGATTACTCGATTCTAATTTTCATGAAACTTCGTAATAGATTTGAGCCAGTAACAGACTTGACATAATACGGAATATTTCTGAATTTGGAGATGAAATTCGATGAAGAGGAGGTGAGAGGAAAATTTAAATGTGAGGTCCTGCATCAGCTTTTTAATTTGATAATATGTAGTAATAAGCAATTATGTTGCCACATCAATTTTGTAATAGGCAGAGCGGCTAACCCTCACCAGAATGGCACGATGAAAATTTGGGGCGTGTCAGGGCATTTAACATCGGCCTGACGTCACGGGTTCCACTAGCTACGCCCCATGAGCCCAGCAAATATATAAGTTCCTGTATACAGTATATCAGATAGCATTTATCACTTTGTAATATCAGTTGTGGTCCAAATAGCAATCGTCCCTACCGAGTAGAAGTATAAGTTGCGCCCTCGTACGAGTACAAATAAAGATATGAAAGGTCTGCCAAAGCTACTTCACGTGGAAGTCATAAATGAAAGGTCATAAATGAGTTCAAAAAGTAGATTTGGTCGAAAGATTGCATGCTTTTGACAGTTAATCGGAGGTATAGCTAATTTCGAAACGACACCACAAGATATGTGTAATACTTTAATATTTGCCGGAATGCCAGAGCTATCTCCTCATATCTAAGATCATTAGACCTACGTAGGCTACTTACCCACATATGCCTTTAACCAAGCTCACACCTTTATCACATTTGGGAGTTTTGCAAGGATAGGTTCCGCATGGTAAGCAGCTAAGTGCAGACGAGAGTGCGACACAAGTTGCGAGCAGTACGGCGATACACAGTGTCCTCTTCATGTCGATAATACGGATATTAAAATATATAAGCAGCAATCAAGTATTTCTGATGAGCGGTACCTCTACGCTGGTACAAGTACTGTTACGGAATATGGTAAACCCATCCACCACAACAGCTTATATACTCACAATCCCCTCGTCGTCTCGCTATAACACCATTCAAAAACATCCCGTTTCATAAATATCCTATAAATGTAGCGTCATTACACGTGTTACAAAACCGATGTTTCCCGGATTTCATAATTTGCCTACTTTCGGTGGTATTGGGAATTTCGAGCATCCTGTGTTTATAACAGTCGCAGGTAAATGATCGTCTCGGGCTTATAAATAAATGTCTGTATCATATTTACGTATCTGTTAGGCTACGCCGAAATGGCATAATAATAATCATGTGAATGATTAAAGTAGCTCGGGAATTAAGAGATGTTTGTATTGCTATTGCTTAGTTTTGTTTTGCTCTAGCAACAGACACAACATTTCGCTTTCGAATCTGAAACAGATGGAACGCCATTGTTGATTTTACAAATACGATGCTTCACTGATTGGATCATCTATTAATTTTTTATGGTAAATGTTTGCCGCGGGCATTTACCATATAATTATGTGTGAATCATATCCACGCTTATGTTACAACGCTTCGAAACAACACAATATTAATCCAGTCGGCGGTTGAAAATAGTCCGGGAAATAAAACGTGATTTGAAGGCTTCGTGTTATAGTATTGAAGACTCACATGAAGTGCTTTTATGAAATAAATCTAGTAACTATGTACACAGGGTTGTTAAAAATACCTTTTATCCGGCTTCCTCGGATTCACTGATTAAATTGTTAAGTTGCCGAAAAAAAACGCTGCACACCAAACTTCGCTAGATTTCAACTGGTAGATGTGAACGCACGGGAGTTTGGATTCATAATTTCTTTCAAATTTTACTTTTAACACCACGGAAATGTGGAGTTGTATATAATTACAATGCAACACAAATTTGACGCAGTTCCAACCGGTAGAAGCGAAGTGGTTTGAGTTTTTCAGTAATAATTCTGGGAATATCTACCGTCCATGCTATTTTTGCAAATCCAAAATTTTTACCGGTAATAACTTCGTTTCGTCTGGTGCGAAGTGAGCAAAAATAGTTCATCATCGTTCTTTTAGACAACCTAACAATTTCTTGGGGTTGACAGTAACATTTGAAATTGAAATTTAAGATAAATTCCAATTTTTCAAAGCCCTGTACGCTCACATCTACCAGTTGGAATCGAGCCAAATTCGATGTCAAGCGTTGTTATAGTCAACCTAACAATTTAATCAGTGAATCAACGGTATCCAGGGAAAAATGTTTCTGAACAACCCTGTCCCTACATAGAGAGGATATCATACGAGAATTGGATACTAAGCCGAGATAGCGCGGACCAGCTTCAGAGAGCGGGATATTATCCATTCTAAGTGTGGTTAGAATCAATCGGATTCTCTTGCCCTTTTCGTATGTAATCATCAACCAGTAGTCGGCCAAATAGGCAGGCTATTTGTTCTGCGAGTGCGTAACAGCACCCCGGAGGTAGTGAATGGAATAGTAATAATCGGGTATCCGCATTGAAATCTGTATACTTCTGCATGGTTTTATAGTTATTGCGATATGATGTGGGTCATACCCAGAGGTGTTCAAAGCAGGGCTTTGGAGCAGTGGTAAATCTTAAAATGCTCAAGCTCCAGCTTCGCAGCTCATTGATACGACTGCTCCGGTTACAGCTCCGACTTGGACTCCGAAAACTGTCGAATGGTTCAGTCAATAGTAGGTAACAACAGTTGCAGCCCGCACATTAAACGGTCATTTTGTGTGGTTATGGGTTATGCTAAGTCCCGTGACGTGATAATTACTACGTGTCATTTGCCGATGAAATTACAGCAACACGTTTTAATACCGTCACTGCACTCGCTAATATCGAGCTAAACGGTAAAATAAAATCTTGAAACGGAGCGATTAGTCAAGTGCAACTGCAGCAATAGCAATATGAGCGATTACCGAGACCTTATCGGTAGAAATTAGCTTTCTACCCAATACCCAACGGTTTAAAATTCAACCTTGGTGCGCTCGTTACCAATCCGAACGGCTTCAATCAAGTTTATGAATGAACCAAGAATTAGCGCCGCTGAGAATCTGGTATTACATCAAAATTTACAACTTGATTCAACGACTTGCACTATGGTGCACAATGGAAAGTGTCAGTACCGAATTAAACTACATGCCTAGTTGTCCACAAGTAACACTACGCGATAATTCAAGAATACGAGTGTATCAAGCAGACAAGAATGAATATAGCTTGCATAGCGACAATTGTATGCGGGCTATAATGGCGTGCTGGCCAGCTTTGATGCATTTCCCTATTTACATGCGTAAATATGTAGGGCCTTCTGGGGTAAACGGTCATGCGCTGGAATGAATTTCAATTCGTAGGCGTACACAATTACGCGCTGTTTAATTTTTGGCTATCAAAATACCATCAAACAAAGTACGTGCATTTGCTCGTCTAATTCATGGAGTAGGCCAGGGGTCCCCAACACGCGGCCCGCCAGGTGTGTTTTTGCGGCCCGCAACCTGATTTCAGATTTCGGAAATATATATCATTATTGTATTTCAAAATGCTCGAAATATTTTACTTTTAAAATCTTGATTGTTTTCGCAAAGATTTATTCCTTCGCTTTCAGTATCACCATTCTTCGCTATAAAATGGCTTTGACATTACTAACAGCGTGCTCATAAAAGACGACATGACGACGAGACTGAACCACCTATAGCCCATACACTAGAAATCAGCGAGTCATGGTCAACCTAATGCAGTGGTCATATCAAACAGTGGTCCTCGAAACCTCTAAATTGGCAAAATAGTTAGTAGTCTAATTTCGATTTGATTTTTACATTAGGAATATTACGAGGCAGTTTCGCTTCATTACTGCTCAAAGCTCACGATTCTAATCAACAGAATGACCGCCTCAGATGAAATATCCTACTGTGCAAACTCAAATTTAATTGCCAAATTGCCAGTAATCTACTGATACAAACATATTGCTGTTTAGAGGTGTTTCGTTGGGGTTCGTGAAAGTTGGAACAGCAAGGTCAATCAGCGTGACTTCGAAATGTTTGCAAAAATCCACTTCTCCTGTGACATACATATCCACTATTCCAGAAAAACAATACAATGATATTATTTTCAAGAAAAGTCATTTTTTTGCTGTTTATCACTAGCCTACAGGTAATATTTGCACAAGACGGTTGTACGGTTTATTGAGCTAAATTTGAACTAAAAAGATTGATAATCACTGACCTAATGGATCTGCCTACGTTCGCGACCGAAAGAGCATCTCCAAGCGGTATTGACACCATAAAATAAACGGCGCATCATCCTCCAGTCGCAGTAAAGCGCGGTCAGATATCGAGTGTTAGACAACAACACGCTACATTGATGTAGTTATAGTCAATATAGTGCCTTTTCACCTTTGGTAAAAGCTAATCAGGTGCCAGATATTAGGTGTAGACAATATAATCGTGCGGCCCGCGGCGTCTATCAAGTTACGAAAGTGGCCCGCGACCCATTTTGAGTTGGCGACCCCTGGAGTAGGCGGTGTTTCCGGTGTGAAGCGTGTTCGCCGTCCAAATCTGTATGCACAGCAAAGTCATGTTTTTGTACTCTGGTGTCGCTTATGTATATTCAGCTGAATACTAATTATGGTAATAGCGCAGCTCACGAAACCATCAGTACTGTTTTGTGACATGTATGATAATCATTATATTTCGAACCTCACGATTTGCCACCAGTGTTGAGCTGATGACGAAATTACGGGAATGACGAATACCCTCAATGCAGTAATTATTGATTAAGACCGGGTTATCTAACCCATGTGTGGTGCCTATGTATGAACAATAACTGAGCATGGCTAGTTAGAAAAGGAATTGCCAGAGAGGCAACAATTACTAGCTTTGAGAACGGGTAGGCCTACCGTAAAATTATGTGAATTCAGCCAATAGTAGTAATACATCCGGGCCGGAGCTACTTTTTAAACAAGCGAATCCAGCTCCACTTGAATTTTATGTAGAGCTCCGGCTCCAGCTCCGATTCCACTGAAAATGCATGAGTCCGGGGCTCCGGCTCCGGCTCGGGATCCGAAGCCCCGGTTCAAAGTAGTCGGAGTTGGTATTTAAGTACAAGTAGAACAAACTCCGTAAATTGCTACACGAATAAACGTAGAAGTAACTAACCAAGTCAAATGTGGTTCAGTGCAGCATAAAAGATTTTTATGTACCAGGAAAGTAGTTTTAAGGGGACTGTAAATTCAAAAACCGAACTTGCGGATGACTACCCCATCACCACGAGATTTTCACAGTCGGTAGATGTCGCTATGCTGCATACAAAATGGTTCTACTCTGGCATATTGTGGAACACGGAAAATGCAATATCTCAAAATTGTGAAGCCCTTTTCCCGATCTAACGTCGTCTTTAGGAAGTACTAGGACAGTGCTGTTTCATGCTAAAATTTTAAGGATTATATGCTACCCATCTCGGAGAAATTTCATTTCGAAAATTAAAAATTAAAATATTTGTCATAAATTTGCTGTAAGCTTGCTGTGAAATTCTGCAACTCTTGGCATGGAAAACGATGCAGTAACCTTACCAGCATTGAATTTGGCATCATCTGTTTTGCCCGACTCTGATACCCGGGTCAACTTTATTCACAGTGAATTCTAAAAAGTATCAGTTGCATCCCTACATACACGAGAAGTATCAGCAACACCTGTAGATAAATATATCACCATAGCGGCAGGAAAATCAGCAATCAACAATCAAACCGATATTTAGTTTTGCGTTGGACCCGTGTGAACTTCACCGTACTGCGAGTTCCGCGTGATCTGTCAAGGTCCAAGCATATCAAATGATCACCAGTTCGCCTCTTCATATGCCTTCAAGTTTCCGTATATTTATCCCACGGAACAAAGGCAGGGTCATCCGTTCAAAATTGTGTACTTACTATAACCATACTTTAGTTCAATATAACTGTGTTAGATACATAAGACAATTGTATGCAACAGCTTTTAGGCAAAATTAGTTAGTTGTTGTACTTCGGATTCTTTCATTTTTGGCAGATAGCCTACTTGCTTTACTTTCGTGAGTGAAATTGTCATCACAACTCAGCGGTATTGACCCTGCATCACCGTAGCTGAATGCATTTTCATAGTTCGCACCTGTTTATAGTGACATACGTCATTTTTGCTGCGAAGAATGACCCTGAACCCTGACCACCTACCGTTAACTGCAAAAAGTGTGCCGCCCATGAACCGAATATAATCTGACGTATATACATGCATTAAAGATCGAACTGGTTCTAGTCTGCGTCCCTAGCCGTAAGGGCATCCGTGGCAACGAAAAAGATGATGAAATTGCACGGAGGGCAGCCTTGAGGCCACTCACACGTGATGAAACCCTCCAGCAAAAAATAACTCCGAAGGAAATGAAATCTCACATTACCGATATACGTCGGGAAAAGTGGATCGGTCACACGAATGTCAATGACGACGACTCGCAATATAGAAAAATTATTACAGTTATCAGTGACATGAAACCAATCACTAAGTTGTCTCGCAGAGAAGCCGGAATTCTGATTAGATTGCAGACTGGTCATTCTAGGCTGAACGGCCATCTCCACAGAATGAAATATCACCAAAATGGCCGGGATCGCTGCCCTAAGTATGACCGTGCCAGGATGAATCTAATTCAGACCGCGGAGCGGAATAAAGTACCATTACCCCCTGAGTCTTTAATCCCCTATCCGCATTTTTTTTATCAAGATTTAAATTGTATATGGGATACTACAAAAAGCTTGCCTTCCGAGCTGTGTGCAGCTTGGCGAAATAGCCTTGTTGTTCAGCGAACTTGCAGTTCTTCTGAAATCCGCCTACCCTTGACCGAATGTATGTCTTCCTGCTTTTGTCATAAAACTGACTTCAATTATACTCCTTAAACACGGCGACCTGCTCGACGCCAACTAGTAAAATGCCGGGTTGACCCATGACTCCAGTAAACAAATACTTAGTGCTCCAAACCTTCTATGAATTTCAGCATTCGGCTTTCTTTTTTTTGACATGCCTGTTCATCCTTTAGGGAGGATGATGACTCATAGTAATCACGGGCACTGATTGACTTGTTTTACGACTTACGTATTTTGAAACGTATCACGTAGCAATTTGAAGACCTTGTAATGCGTAATGTAACAATGGCAAAAACTAAGGTTTAGTGACTTCTTGTGACTTTAATTGATATGGCATAATTTGCTACATTGACTTTTTTCGAATCTGGATTATATATGCGAGGTATTAGGTATGCTTCGTAATCACTGCCTATTAATAAACAGGCTTGAAGGGGAACGAATTTTTGATACAGTTTATAAAACGTATAATTTTAGTCCACGTAGCAACATTAAAAGGTAGATTTACTGTTGTTAATTCCAGGCAACTTTTTGCGGGTCGCACTTTGCCCAGGTCTGCTCTCAACTGTACCTTGTATCTATCTCCTAATGGCTCTTCCAATTCATAAGTAAAACTCTTTGAATGGAATTGATTTGTATGTAACCATGCGCAACGATCATATCAATTTTCAGGCAACTTCTCCAATCGGCGGGCAAGATATAGGAAAATTAAGTAGTCGGCGGGCCGGATTGCTGAATCGATACATTATTGGCCCATTTATCCACATATACAAAGGGTAAATCGTATTTAATGAATGTATTTTAACGACAGCATTGTCACTTCAAAGCCATTTCTCGCCGATAATGACGAAGACAATGTGGATTTGAGAACAGCATTGTCATACAGGCGCCGCCATGTGTGCTTCTCTCTGATCAATCAACGCACGGTGCAATAGTGGCGAGATAGCGTAGTGCAGGGCTGGCCAACCTTTTCAGCCAAAGGGCCACATTCGATTGACGAACTGTTGCGCGGGCCAATAGCCGCGCGAAGCGCGAATTTTTTTTGAAGTTCACAGGTCAATAATATTGTCTCCTGACTATATTGCGGGCCCGCTGTATATCGCTGGGCTCAGCTTGCAAGGACTGGGCTATTGGCGTCTGGATCATCGATATCGAAAGTTTCGACCAACATGCGTCAATCATTCTGTGCCTATAGGTTTCATAGTCGACGGTCTTTCTGCGAGTGCAAACGCAAAAGTCGCATATGTTTAACGACACTCTGTCTCGTAATCGCGAATATAGTTCGATTCAAACTGATACATTAGGCTTTCTTTCATTTTCACAAAGGGGCAACAATATTAAAAGCAAGAAATCGAGTGACAACATGTTGCGCGAAGCGTGTAGAAAATTTTTACTTTTGATAAATCTATCGCAAATTATTCTGCTTTATTGTAGTCTACGAATATCTACCAATATGTGACTGGCTCATGGATCTGCCAATGCGTCGGAACTGATATTTTAGTCATCACATCTCAAGGGTGGTGGCCAGACTAATCAAATTTTTGGTTGGCCTCACAAGTTCACAATCTGTGCAATTCATTTTTGATAACATTAGAAATTTCGGAAATTTACTCGCGGGCCACGGGTTGGCCGGCCCTGGCGTAGTGGTATAATCCATAGCTACAACATCAATGGGTGTGGGTTCGAGTCCGGCCGAGGTCGGCTCCAGAAATACTACCGAAGTGTTGGATGTTTATCTAGGCGTCACAAGACCAAACTCCGTTACAATTTAACATTCCAGGCTTATTTTAGGGGGTTCCAGGACCACGAGCAGATTAAAATTTATTTTTTCACGATCAGTACCGTGGTAGCTTACGATTGATACCCATTTTATCAAATTTCGTGCTCGGCAAGCCGGTCAAAAGTTACCGTGAAATTGCCTTTGGCCAAATTGAAAGTGTGACGTAGACCAATTTCACTGAGCCGTGAGATTTGCTTGTGTCCACACCAAATAGGACACTATGGTGCACTCCTCAAGTAAGATTTCAAGGCATTCGATAAGCCCGGTACCCCAAATTTAACAACATATTGTAGCGACTCTACAAGGCGCGCTCGTCGATCGTGTGATTATTTGATTGCCAATTTGTGAATGTTTGCGCGTCCCTCTTCAATGCATGCATGTTGATGCGTTTACTCGCCAGTTACTAACTTCGCTCGCAATAAACGGAGCTCTCGCTTCATTGGTGACCCCGACGAGCAGGAACGTATTCCTGCACTACGAGCATGGATCAGCAGGCAGGCAAGCAGAATGCGGTAGCTGTTAAGCTTCCAACCTTTTGGGCAGAGGAGCCACGAGTTTGGTTTCGACAGGCGGAAGCACAGTTCGCCTTGAAAGGAGTAACTGCAGATGTAACCGAATTCTATTACGTAGTTTCAGCTTTAGATCAGACCACAGCAAAACGACTGATAGAACTCTTGGACAATCCTCCACTGGCAGAGAAGTATAACACGATCAAAAGCAAGTTATTACAGTCTTTTGCCTTGTCTCCACAAGAGCGAGCTGCACGTCTGTTAAATATGTCACCTCTTGGCGACAGAAAACCGACAGAGATGATGGACGAAATGCTCGCACTGCTAGGAGATCATCACCCCTGCTTCCTTTTCAAACACTTATTCTTACAGCAAATGCAGGAAAACATACGGATAGTGTCGTAAACTGACTATTGCGTTGAATAACTAACTGAAGCTTTATTAAAGCAAAGGTAACCAATGTGGCTTTAAGCAACATAGAACACTACTGACAGCAGAACAGAAGAGAATAGAATGACACGGTAACGATAAGGCGACACTGTACTGTACAACGTAACTAATCAGATGAAAGTAATTATTGCCTAATTGCGGATCACCACATTCTACCCCCCTTGCATTTTGTAAATTCACATATAAAAATGACAAAAGAATATCAATGACTAACAAAATGACCATACCGATCCGGCTGGCGCCTAACTCTAGTTGAACGCCGAAGCTCGACGTCTAGATTTCTACTCGAATCATCTGGTACATCCTCTGGATGGTTAGATTCTTGAGGCTCTTCATCAGATGACTTCAACTCAACGTTAGAAACTTCGCGACTTGGCTCGTGGCCATCGATATCAACAGGACAAGGTTCAGCTTGTTTCGTTTCAGGATTAGTCGACGGTGTTTCTTCTCCAGTAGGAAAACGGGCCAAATCATTGAGTGAGACGTTGGACTCACGGCCGTTAGGAAAACGAACACGTGCGTAAGTTTGGTTGGCTTCAAGAAGTTCGACCTCAGAACATAGTTCGTCGCCCTTGTTTCTGACGAATTTGCGTAAGAAAACTGGCCCCGGTGTCAATAGCCAGGATGGCACGCTATTCCCCACCATACTTTTTCTTGGGAAGGAAAAGAATCGGTCATGCGGTGTTGAATTAGTTGACGTGCAAAGTAGCGATCGAACTGAATGTAACGCATGAGGAAGGGCGTCAGCCCAACATGATTCTGAGACTCCCGTTGATTTCAAAATGAGTTTGATAGTTCGCCATAATGTTTGATTAAGGCGTTCGCACTGCGAATTTCCTGTTGGGTGGTAAGGCGTAGTGAAGCTAGTTGCAACCCCGCAAGAATGTAAATAATCCTTGACTTCCTTGGACACGAAAGCGGTGCCTCGGTCACTGTGAACGTATCCCGGAAGTCCAAAAACAGCGAATAGTGTCGACAAACACGAAACGACGGTTAGCGCGGAAGTGTTGCGACATGGAAAGGCGAACGGAAAACGACTATATTCGTCTATGACAACGAACATGAAAGGGGATTTGTTAGATTTCAAAGGCCCTTTGAAGTCTACGTTGATTCTTTCCCAAGGTTTCGTTGCTTTCACAAGCACTTGCGGATTGCATTTGTAAAAATTTGGTTTGATTTGAGCACAAATGCGGCAACGAGCGCAGGTCTCACGGACGTCATTTAGGGAGAACGAGAGATTTTTCGAACGAACGAAATGATGCAGCCTTGTGACTCCTGGATGACCCAGAGTGTCGTGTATGCGATTTAGATTAGAACCTAAACTCACAGGGTGAAATCGATGCGCAATACGAAGATGTGGTCCGCGAAAACATATCAGCCGCAACATTCAGTGCCCCCGGTTTGTGTACGATATCATACGAAAGTTGACCAAGTTCGACACGCCACAGCTGGATTTTTGTATTTTTGATTTTACCTTTAGATTTGCCGTCAAACATGAACGCGACAGATCTCTGGTCAGTAACAAGAGTGAAATGTCTGCCATGTAAAAAATGAGCCCATTTACGAACTGCCGCGATAATTGAGGACGCTTCTTTCTCAACAGAGGAGTAGCGTATTTCACTTGGCGATAGTGCTTTTGACATGAACGCGACCGGTCGACCGTTTTGACTAAGGATAGCTGCAATGGCTGCATTAGAAGCATCACACTCTATTGTGAACGGACTTGTCTCGTCGATCCTACCAAGAGACGCGTCAACTAACTCGCGTTTTAAATCGTTAAAGGCGATAGATGCATTTTCGGAAAGCGGAAATTTTTCGACTGAACACAAAGGACGGATTTTGTCGGAGAAGTTTGGCAACCATTTGGCATAGTAGGCAAACATGCCACACACTCGTTTTAGTTCTGGGTTGTTGCGTGGCGGCAATAAATCGATTAGCGGCTTTAGTCTTTCTGGGTCCGGTTTGATCACGCCATGCGACACGCGATAACCGAGCAAGTCTAATTCCGTAGAACGGATGATCGACTTCGAATGATTGAAAGTGAGGCTGTATTGCTGAGCAGCATTGAGAAACGCGTCGAGATTCCGATCGTGGTCGTCCTTATCCATACCGCAAACAGTAATATTATCCAGATAAGCGAAGGTGCCGGTGAGCTTGTTGTCTTTTATGACGTTGTCTATTATTCTTTGAAATGCCGAAACTCCGTTGGTGACTCCAAATGGCAATCGACGGTATTGGTAAAGATTTCCAGCGGCTTCGAATGCCGTATACGGGCGATCATCAGGTGATAGTGCCACTTGATAATACGCGGACTTCAGATCTAACGTACTGAAAACTTTGAAACGGGCGATGTTGTTGACTTGGTCATCGATCCTTGGTAAAGGATAGGCGTCTAGTAAGGTATACCTGTTGACCGTCTGAGAGAAGTCGATGACCATGCGCTTCTTGTGTCGACCGTCATTTACAACAAGAACCTGTGCTCGCCAAGGCGATGAGGACGGCTCGATGATTCCTTCCTTCTCGAGTTTCGCAACTTCCGCTTAATGAAATGTAGATCGGCTTCGCTGTATCTTCTGGATTTAGTGGCAATCGGTTTACAATTCGGTGTCATAAACTTGAAAATTTGCGGTGCTTCGACACACGCTTGAGCAACTCCGCATACACTGTACTTCTGATCTCGAGGGAGTTCCAAGGTATCTCTATCTCCGCCCATATTGAAAATGACTCGTTTATGCAAGTTCATGAAATCGAGACCAAGCACCACATCAGCGCATAAATCTTCCATTCCTTTAAGAGGGAATTCCGTATATTTCGTTTCGTTTACAAGAATGTCCGGTCTCTAGAGTTCTTCAATCTTGCAAGAATGGGATTTGGAAGCAAATGAAACCGTAGAGGAGTACGGAGTGGATTTCAGGTCAATTTCGTTGGCGTATCCAGTGCTTATGAAGCTTTCCGCGGAACCGGAGTCGATTAAAGCAAATGTTATGTGGCTGCCGATCTTAACCACGATTCTTGCTTTTATGAGACATTTGGGTACTCCGATGGCGCTGAAGTATGATATCATTGCAGTTACTGTTCTCCTGTTGTCGGTGGCCTTTCTCATGCAAACCATTTCATAATGACCTAGGACTCCACAATAGCCACACTCGCTCCGTTTCGCTGGACATTTATATCGGGAGTGGAATGTCTGACCGCAAAAAAAGCACTTCCGATCAGGTTTGATTGTTTTGCTCATTGCGTTGAGTCGACTGTGAGTTTCTGCGGATGATAGTTCGACTTCAGGATTCAAAGATTTTTTTAGCGGTTCGACGCCGACAGATGAACATGGAGTGCTGCAATAGATACTAGAGCTTCGCTGGGCGAATTCTAATGAGCGGGCTTTTGAGATCGCCATTTCGAGGGTTACAGCCCCGTCACTTTCTAATAACCTCTGTCTGATAACGTTTGATCGGAGACCAGTAACGAAAGCGTCGCGGATGGACTCCTTGCGATGATCTTCCGCCGAGAGAGTCTTGAATGTGTAATCCTTCGCTAGATCTGCCAAGGCGCGGGAAAATTCCTCGATCGTCTCTTCGGGCTTCTGAATACGGGTTACTAGCATGTGGCGGACGAAGATTTCGTTCTTTTGCTTGATATAAATTTTTTCGAGAAGTTCTATTGCGGTATCGTAAGTCGAACTTTCTTCAAAATAGGAATAGACAGACGACGACACGAAATTCGTTAAGATCTTCAGCTTGTCGATCTGTGTATCTTGATCAAATGATGAAAGAAAATTATCGAAGGTCTTCTTCCAGTGCTTATACTGTTTTTCAGCGGAGGCGGAGTCCGGACTGATATCGAGCTTGTCTGGTTTCAGAATCCTTTCTGCCATAATTCTATGTTGCTTAAATTGTCGTAAACTGACTATTGCGTTGAATAACTAACTGAAGCTTTATTAAAGCAAAGGTAACCAATGTGGCTTTAAGCAACATAGAACACAACTGACAGCAGAACAGAAGAGAATAGAATGACACGGTAACGATAAGGCGACACTGTACTGTACAACGTAACTAATCAGATGAAAGTAATTATTGCCTAATTGCGGATCACCACAGATAGTGCTGGCAAAAGAGGATCTAGATAACCCCCGAGATTTGGCTCCGCGGGCTGATCAAATGTGGCTATCGAGATCCAGCGATTACAGAATTAGTAAATTGAGTAAGAACAAACCGACCAGTCCTAATACGATGGAAACGGTTTCAAACTTCTGCTTCTACCATCGGCGATTTGGCAAGAAGGCACGACAATGTTGCCCTCCCTGTGCTTGGCAGCAGGAAAACGACAAAGTCGGTTGTCCGCAGTAAACGGGGCAACCGGCAACAAATTATTTTACCTGCAAGACCTGAGGTCCAACTTCCTTTTTCTTGTCGATACCGGGGCGGAAGTAAGCGTATTCCCACCCACCAGGCTCGAACGGAGACACAAAACCTCTGGTCCGCTGCTTACGGCCGCGAACGGAAGCATCATACGTACTTACGGAACCAAGCGTCTTCCTTTGGTTTTCCCGTCAGGCAAATATGGTTGGGAATTTACCTTGGCCGACGTGTCCCAGCCGTTGCTGGGAGCAGATTTCCTTAGGGCGCAAGATTTGCTGGTTGATGTCAAACACCATCGCCTTATTCATTTGCATTCCCTAACCAGCGTTCCTCTCGGTATTAGTGAACATGTTTCGCTTGGTCTTAATTCTGTCAGCACGGGAAGGTCTTGCTACGCGCAAATCTTAGCCGAATTTCCCGAGATTATTACCCCGCATTTTACGCATGTACAACCCAAGCACAAGGTGGAGCATCTCATCTCAACTACCGGACAGCCTATTCATTCTCGTGTAAGACGATTGGCACCTGATAAACTCGCCATCGCGCAAACTGAGTTCAATAAAATGCTAGAGTTGGGAATCATCCGCCGTTCTTCGAGCCAATGGTCTTCGCCTTTGCACATGGTGCCCAAGGGTTCCGGAGGGTGGCGGCCTTGTGGAGATTACAGGCGTCTTAATACCGCCACGCAGCCAGACCGTTACCCCATCCCACATCTTCAAGACTTCACCGCGCGTCTCGCGGGATCAAATGTCTTTTCTAAAATCGACTTGGTGCGAGGCTACCATCAGGTTCCCGTGGCACCTGATGACATTCCGAAAACGGCTATTACCACACCATTCGGATTGTTCGAATTCCTACGCATGCCATTCGGGCTTAAAAACGCAGCGCAGACATTTCAGCGAATGATGGACATGGTTTGCCAGTCACTTGATTTTGTCTTTGTCTACCTCGACGATATCTTGGTAGCGAGCGAATCGCTTTCGCAACACAAACGACATCTTCACGAACTTTTCGGAAGGCTATCCAAGCACGGACTGGTCATAAACATTGATAAATGCCAGTTCGGAAAACCCGTCATAGATTTCCTCGGCCACCGGGTCGATAATCACGGTGCTAAACGACTACCCGGAAAGGTAGACGCAATTTTGAAATTCCCCCGGCCCACAACAGTGAAAGGCCTTCAGAAATTTACGGGGGTGATCAATTTTTATCATCGATTCATACCCGAGGCAGCGAAAATCATGATGCCTCTCTATGGTGCTCTTTCCGGAAATCCAGAAACGCTACTTTGGACAACTGAGATGGACACTGCAATGGCAAAAGCAAAAGAAGCTCTAGCCAGCTCCACACTTCTGCATCATCCTTTACCAGATGCAAAGCCTGCTTTGACGGTCGATGCCTCGCAATACGCAGTTGGGGCAGTTTTGGAGCAATTCATAGACCAACGCTGCTGGAGGCCATTAGCGTTCTTCAGTAAACACCTCCGACCACCGGAGCTCAAGTACAGTGCTTTTGATCGGGAATTGTTGGCTCTGCACCTTGCCATTCGACATTTCCGGTATTTTCTTGAGGGCCGCAACTTTACAGCCTTTACTGACCACAAGCCACTGACGTTCGCATTTGCGAAGATATCAGAGCCTTGGTCGGCGCGTCAGCAACGTCACCTGTCGGCAATCTCTGAGTTTACCACAGATATTCAGCACATTGATGGGAAAAACAATCGTGTAGCTGACGCTCTTTCGCGAATTGCAATTTCTAATGTACAGAACCCGTTACTCGACTTAGATTATGAGGCAATGGCGAAAGCCCAGCTTGACCCGGAGGTACAAGCATATCGTACGGCAATATCAAATCTACGCATCGAAAACGTTCCGCTTGGAACGGCCGGCCTTACCTTACTTTGCGACACTTCTAGAGGTACGCCACACCCAGTAGTCCCTCGCTCTTGGCGAAGGAAAGTCTTTGAAGTTGTACACGGACTCTCGCATCCTTCGATCAGAACAACACGAAAACTGGTGGCATCAAAATTTGTATGGCATGGGTTGAAGAAAGAGGCCGGATTATGGGCAAAACAATGTGTTCCGTGTACACGCGCTAAAGTACACACACACATCCGGGCACCGCTAGCGGATTATCCACCTATAACTTCTCGTTTTTAGTCGGTAAACATTGACATCGTGGGACCATTGCCAATGTCACAAGGTAAAACGTACCTGCTGACAGTAGTAGATCGTCTCACTCGCTGGCCGGAGGCGATACCAATGGAGGACTCGACGACATTAACGTGCGCTAGGGCATTCATCGCCAACTGGGTGGCGCGCTTCGGTATTCCAGCACACATTTCCTCCGATCGAGGACCGCAATTTACTTCGCATTTATGGGCCCAACTCAATCAGCTACTAGGCGTGATCCTACACAGAACGACTAGTTTTCACCCGCAAGCCAATGGCCTCGTTGAACGCTTCCATCGACATTTGAAAAGTTCCCTTATGGCAAGACTCACTAGTCCAAACTGGCTGGATGAGCTACCATGGGTTCTTTTAGGCATCCGCACAACACCCAAAGAGGTATTGGACGCCTCTTCGGCCGAAATTGTGTACGGTGCTCCATTGACGGTTCCCGCGATTTTGTTTCTTTTTCAGGAGAAAGCGCACGTCGGGATTTGCCAACGTTACAGGAAAAGATTCGCAATCTCCTTCCACGTCCGATGTCACGACCAGGGCTTTGGAGCCGGAGCCCGGAGCCGGAGCCCCGGAGCCGTGCATTTTTACCGGAGGTGGAGCCGGAGCTCTATATAAAATTCAGCCGGAGCCGGAGCCGGAGCTGGAGCCAGTTATTTGAGGGGTAGCTCCGGCTCCGACGTATTTCATAAGATGCTATTATATATGCAACAACCATATCTGCTGAGTTCACCGAATTCAACAGCAGGCCTTCGCGATATTAAGAATCTTTTCCTCTTTGGCGCTACATTTTCCGACTAACCATGTTCCTGGGGGTTTGACAGCAGAGCAGTCGTATGTTCAATGTTCCATTTTCATACATGAGTGCTGAACCTCGGTATGCGCCATATGCCTGTGAATATTGTGGGTATTCGGCATACCCGCAATTTCATCATCGGCACAACCTTGTTAGCCAATTGTATACGGTTCGAAAATAATGATCACTATGTATTACGCGAAATAGGAGAGATGTTAAAAACGTGATTTCGTTGCACATGCCGATATGACGAGCACGAGCCGAGAAATTCCGTCTCATCATTGCTATGAATCGGATAAGCAAATACTCGTTTTTTCGTGATAGTTCTTTAGTCGGGCCGCGAAAGTGGACAGTGTTATTGCGAGTATGCAATTATGCATGCTAATTGCAATTCATTACTGCGCATCATTGTCATCTCCAGTAAGGATTTTCGAGCTTAAATAGGAGATGGCAGAAGAGTAGGCCAAAACCCCATAGTATTCTATGTTGGAGACAAACTACTGATTTGATACGCGATTTCCAATTTGTAATCATCTGTTTCGTAAACTTGTAAATGTGCAATGTGCATACGGCATAGTTTTATTCGTTATGGGCATGGTGCAATGTGCACGGCACAGTGTTTATTTCGATTCATTTCAACGGGAAAATATTATTCCGATAAACTTGATCGACACCGGATGGACTGGTAACGAGTGCACCAATATCGAACGTCAAACCATTGACCATTTGGTACAAATCGAATTTCTATTGATCACGTCGTTATATCCGCCCATTTTGCCCTTACTACAGTTACAGGTGTGAGTTGAATAATAATCGCACATTTAAAGATTGAACTAAGCTGTATGGTAATGGTAATCGCCTAATGGTAATGAGTACAGTGCCAGTGTTAAAACGCCGCATCAGAATTGTAATGCTGTGGCACGGAGTAAAGTGCTTTTTTTAGTTTATTGTAACATACGACGATTTACTAAGATGTGACTGGACCCTGGATCTGCCAATGCGTCGAAACTGATATTTTAGTCCAGTCATCAATAACATCCCAAGTGCCGCGGCTAGACTAATGATATTTTTGGTTGGCCTAGCGAGTTCACAATCTGAGCAATTCAATTTCGATAATATAACAGAATTTCGATAGTATAATGTGAAATTGGCTCGCGGGCTACTCGAAGCCTTCTCGCGGGCCACATATGGCCCGCAAGCCGCGGGTTGCTCACCCCTGATACAGACAGACACCTTCAATAGTTTTCAGAGCCGGAGCCGGAGCTGGAGCCGGAGCAGTGGTAATATTGCTGCTCCGGAGCTGGAGCCGGAGCTGATGTATGATAGAAGAAAGCTCCGGAGTCGGAGCTGGAGCAATGCAAATTTACGGCTGCTCCGAAGCCCTGGTCACGACACGGCACGTCAAAAACCGCAGTTCCCGGAAGTTTGAAAGAATGCACATACGTGTTCATTCGAAAGGATGCACACCGACCACCGTCGACCAAACCTTACGACGGACCGTACAAGGTTCTGAAGAAATCGACGAAATCATTTACGCTATCCATGGGCGGCAGAACAGAAGTGGTGTCCGTCGATCGTCTAAAGCCGGCGTATATGGATCTTAACGAACCAGTGGAAGTAGCACAACCTGCAAGACGGGGCAGACCACCGCGGCAACCAAGTGAGATCGAGCAACCGCGCGATCTTCAAAATGCAAGAAGATCGAAACGCAACAGGCATCCTCCATCTCGCTACGGTTCCTGAGGATCCCCGCCGCTGGAGGGGGATGGTGTAGCGACTCTACAAGGCGCGCTCGTCGATCGTGTGATTATTTGATTGCCAATTTGTGAATGTTTGCGCGTCCCTCTTCAATGCATGCATGTTGATGCGTTTACTCGCCAGTTACTAACTTCGCTCGCAATAAACGGAGCTCTCGCTTCAATATCAATTCATTAGGGTTGAGTAGGTGACGAAATAGCGTCGTTGTTGAACTGTGTGGCCTAATTAATCTGGATATTGAATTTATGCGGCCCGCGTCCTCTATACGAAATTTGAAAATTGACCCGCGACCCATTTTGAGTTGGTGACCACTGGCATAAGCGGTGCCTTACAAAAGCCTAGAAGTGAACCGTGCTACAAGTCGGCGGTTACCGAATCAAAAATTAGAAATAGCAGTCTGGTGTAAATGACCATTGTAATCGACAAACACCGTGATAACCACAGACGACATTAGGGTTGAGTAGGCCTACATCGTAAATGACGATAATGCAAGTCTTCTCGCTTCGACGAACTTACGAGTAAGCTCTACTCTCGCACACTGCGCATACACGTATATAAAAACACACAGTCACTGAAATTTGACATAGCAAGCAAGTAGTGGGGAATCTCGGCTGACTGGGGACGCGGACCACCTTATCATGTAAGACGGAAAACTGTCCGCGGGCCGGATCCGGCCCGCGGGCCGTATGTTGCCCGCCCCTGCTCTACAGCTACAGCACCAGTGGAACTTTTTCACCTGTTCTCTTCTCGCATTCAGTGCACTCTAACGAGTAATAAAAGTAATTAGTTACCTGATCCTGCACTATATAATGTCATATCTGTATTATGTGATTTCGAACATTCGAACGTATATATATATATGAAAGCATGTATGGACAGGACGAGTTGTGGTGAGTAATCAATGCGAAGACTACAGAGGTGGTAGCCTCAAATGACATTTTAATCACAGTGTGGGGGCCACAAAAGATATTATGGAGTACAACAGGAGTTTCCATCGTGGGCGATGTCCCCTCCGCCCCCAGTAGGCGAAAAGTACAAAGGGACGATAGGGAGCAAATATGTTAGAACGTTCAGTCAGATATCTTTAATTACTCGGCAACCAGATACCGGTACAAATTACACATGACGAACGGGTCATTCTGTATCGCTGCGAAAGGTTGAACATTTTCTTTGTCAATTCACCAGTTATCAGAGTCAATTGTATAAATATCCATTTATATGTCCACTTTCTCGGATCCCAAAGTAGGGGCGGGAGCGTTAAATATAAGTCGTGCTTGATAAGAGGGCGATTAGTCGAAAAGGTTGGGAATCACGGGTGTACAATATCATTCTCACTGTAATCGTACGTGTAATGCTTCGAAATAACATTAAACTATAACAATTCCACGGAGAGGGAAAGGATTTTCTCTAGGTACTGATCTTAATAACTTGGACATATTAGTTAGATGAAGGAATCAGAGAAGAACATCAGAGGAAAGGATACTCTCAATGTAGCCTACTGATATTAATAACTTGTACAGAGAACATAATAAGTTGGTGTGTAATGTGTATACGCGTTGCCTCCGTGCAAAATCTTGAAAATTTCCACATTGTCTAACGAGTGGCAAATCAAAGAATATACACTGCATATATTCTATTTCCATTTGTTTCTGAAGCAAGTAAGAGCAGATCTGCGCTATGATCTCTTACCATCATGAATGGTAATATTGATCATTCGCCATGGCAGCTACTGGGGCAGGAGAAAGCAGAACATGCGTCCATTATGGGTGAAGAAAAGGTTTCATACATGAATGCGGCAGCAATGAAAAATTGAGAAGAACCCGCACTGGCCCGGTGACTGTACCGTGTAAGTCGGCCCCGCAACTGCCAGTATGAAGGGCTTGAACGCTTTGCTTCCAGAATAGTACGTAATTAGTAATATGATTGTCATTTGAATGATTGTAGAGACTGCGGAAGCGAAAACCATTTATCTTCAATCCCGTGCTCACTGAACATCCGTAACGTGAATGCAAGTGACATTTACAGGAAATCATATACCCGATCAATTTCCGAAACATGAAACCTGCTGTGAAAATATCTTCCTGTTTTCAGATATCAGATTCAGCTCAAAGGGTCCTGTAATAAGTACGGTATAGTCGATCACGCAGATTCTTACACTGATCAACGAAAAATGCTGTAGCTGTACCTTACTTGATTCTGTCAAGCTCGGTTCTGATAGTATACCCAATGCAATTTATTCCCCGACTCCTAAAATCCATCGAGGACATAAGCAACATCGCAAGCGAGAACTTTTTGATACCAATAATTCCCGAGGAATTTGTTCCTAGCCCATCTTTAGTCGCATTTACATCCGTTGACATCATGCTATATTGATACGCCATCCAACATGCCACAGTCGCGAAGCGTCAACGCATGCCAGGTATTAATTAGCCTCATCTTTAAATTAATGTTACCATATACCACCAACGAAAGAAAAATAAACAATCACACCGGTGCTTATGGTTGCTTTGAGACCCTGCGAAATATCAAGGTGGACTACACAATACTACATGTCATGTCTGATTCGCTACGGCACGCAGTCGCAAAACTCCATGAATTAAAAAAATTCCAACAACATTAAAGGGATCCGCTTCAATCCAAAGTTAGCAAAGCCTGGTGAACTTTTTGCTCCGAACAAATGAACTTTCATCTGGTATTCTACCAGAGGTCCATTCCTGATGTCGTGATCTTCTAACCAGAGGAATCTTAGAAAATCACGATATGGCTGCGATACAATAAAGTGATGAAACATATCTTCTATATCTGCACACTGAGCCACGTGTCCTTTCCTAAACCTGCAAAGAACTCCCAACATCTCATTCAGTAGTATCGGACCAGACAAAGCATCATTCAGGGAAATTGAGCAGTACGGAGCAGAACAATCGAACACGACTTTGATTTTATCCGGTTTATGAGGGTGATTACCTCATAAGTGTGGTATGTAATCCACTTTGCCATTTGCGATATTTCTATCAGTTTCTGGTACTACCTCAGCCCAGAGGTGGTCAGTAACGAAGTACTTCTACTTTTTCGAAGTACTCAAGTAGTTTTCTTCTTCTACTTCTGTGGTTCAGTGTTGGGATGACTTGACTTTTTCTTATGGCATGACTTGACTCGAGTCACTTTGCAAAAATGACTTGACTTGACTTGACTCGGCGCTTCAAAAATGTTAATTGACTCGTGACTCAGAGCAAAATTTACGGGTCAATTATTTACGGGTCAATTTCAAGTCATTAGGTAAACGAAGACGATTAAATCAACCTTATCTTGTGTACGTTTGGTTTGTTCGCGATACGCCGGTGTCACTTGTGAGAGCACCCAGTCATTCGCTGATTGTACATTTCATTGATCCACCATTATTACATCACAAATACATTGACTGCGAACGCAACGTTCACAGCTTACGTTGTCGTATAGTAGCAACGTATCTTTGTTTCATATACGGCTCAGTGCTTACATTACACAGAGATTACCTTAACCAACACTGTTGTATGATTTAAATCGGACGAATATGGTTTATGCGTTTATATTCTCACGGATGTTTTGATGGGATGGTAGTGTATTGTACCGCATAATTTTTTTCCACTTCTCGAGGCTTCGTATTCGATCCTCTGTATTGGCTGATCCTGATAATAACAGACTGTAGCATGAAGCTATACAGTCACTCACGTATTTTATTAGCAGTTCAACACCTTTTTGCATGTATATTCAACTTTATATTCGTTATTTGATTCAAGATAACGGCCACTTCGTCTGTCCTTCACCTATTTAGCAAAATGTAATGACTTTGCATCATCTCCCAAACTTCGAAAATTCAATTTGACTGGAATCATGACTTGACTCGTGACTTGACTTGACTTGACTCGACTAGACTCGAATCACCTCCAAAAAATGATTGTCTTGACTTGACTCGAGACACCTTTGAAAATCGATTGACTTGACTTGACTCGAGTCAAAATGTGCAATGACTCGAGATTACTCGTGACTCGAAGGTAGTGACTTGATCATAACACTGCTGTGGCTCCATCCACACCGCATTGTCCCCTATACCGAATATTTCATCATAGTAAGAATGGCCCCCATAACGGTTGAAACCACCGTTTCGCAATCTAGCAATTACTTATTATACCTTGCAACCCATGACGTGTCCTAATCTGGAAAAGTGGACTTTGACCTGTTTTAACGTTAGACCTGTTTTAGCAGACCACCGTTGAAACCTTCTGGACAAAAGACATGAAACATATTCCCCGCTATTTAGAAGTAGTATTTGCATTTAACTTTCAACTACGATTATTATACGTTGAGTTATTATTATACAGCTTTAGTTCATTTGTCTGTAGATGCCTTATATTGTCCACTTATATTGTCACTATATGTGATATTTTTACGGTCTGCCATCTTTTAATTACCGTATACTAATCGTGCAAAGTGTTAAAGCCTTTCCGACACAACTTCTCCGTATTACTCTTCGACCGAACTAGGGGCCTTATAATATGGGGAAGGGCGCCATGCATGATATTCTCTAGATGCGGTGTTCAAGTAAACAAAGGATTAGTATCGCATTTCCATATCTATACTATCATTAACATCCCATGATGTGGACGACTGCTTATTCTGTCAAAAATTGACTCCTCCTGGGATGCATCAATATGAATCAAGCTCTCCACTTTCCATACAGCTCCATTTGCAGCTTTTGACGGTCCACGCGAACGATTTACGATCGTTTTCACAACTGCTCAGTAGATTTAAAGTCAGTCAATTCTACTACTTCAAGTAGTTTTAGGTTGCTATGTAAGAAGTACTTCTACTCGTACCTGAGAAGATTTTTTGGTAGCTACTTCTACTTCTACTCGAGTAGCTTTCTAGACTACTTTGATCACCTCTGCCTCTGCCCAATTTTTGACGACATTTTCCATGGAGATTGCATAGGATGCGGAATACTTTTCATCTTTATCATCTTTCAGAAGGCGCTTATCAAGTTGACCGATTCGTTTTACAGTCAGTGGCTTGTTATTCGGTAACGTTGCCGCACTACTTTTCAAGGATAAGGGCATTTCCAAATGACCATCGCATCTTTGAAATGTGCCTTCTTTGAGAATCTCGACAAACCTACAGTCTTCTATGGACAGTGGAATACGTTTACCATGGTGCTCCGCAAATTCAATCTCAAACATGGTTCCTACTGATTGAGGTGTCAATGCTTCTTCACATTTCGAAGCGAACACAAGTTTGTCATCTATGGCCACCGGTCGAATTAACGTTTTGTGACAAACAACGGAATCCTTAGCAACGTCCAGACACATTGGACCTACAACTCCTCAACCTAATATCGTGCATACGCCATATGGCTTATTGTCACCTTCAGCCACGGTGTCTCTCGGCCACAATGCTTTCGGTACATCTGTGCAGAGCAATACTGAAACATCCAACTTAGAGTCGTACGGGACAAGCTGATTACAAACCTCTGTGAGATGTACCCACTCCTTGCAGATTTGACGGTTGGTAATCTGGGTTCGACAGACAGGAATCTCCTCTTTCGTGAAAAGCGTCGCCACATTAACCATTTCTTTCTTGTCGTAGCTCAAGATCTCCAAATCCTTGACTTTCTTGCAAGGCGTGTTGATGTCTCTCCCGGCAAGAGTTGTCAACGAGATCTCTGTATCCATTTAATCTAGGTCAAGCTTATCAAACAGTTCATCTGAGATAAAACTGGAGTTGGAATGGTCGTCAAGAACGCAATATCAAAGTACTTCACATCTCGCATTAGACTTTGATCTAACCCAGTGGTTCCCAACTTTTTTCGACTCATCGCCTCCTTTTCAAACTCCACACCGATAATCGCCCCCCAAATATTGCGAACCGAAAAATAGGCATACAGACTGAAATCACCGGCCAGTTGACTAAGAAAAAAGGTCAATTTTCCGGCTCGACCTAGAAATTACACTTTCCAGCTAATTTTGGTGAGTTGACTAACAAAAAAGGTGATTTCTTCGACTTGATTCCCAAAGGACCGTAACAACACTTCGTCAAACCCCCCAATACGCCGGTCTTGACCCCCCTCCATACGGCGATAAAGCAAACTTCTGCACCCCTCATACCAAACTCCCCCGATACCTCTTTACCGCTACTTCTCAGCACAAATTGTTAGACTCTTCAGTAAGTCGGCTTAATTCGCACTATGCGCGAAAAATTTCTATCATTCATGATTGAATCGGTCAATATGATCGGGAATTGCATATATGCTGCTGTCAATTTTTTCCTCTCTCTGCTCATGTATTCAGATTTACCGGTGAAGCTGAGTGAGGTGTCTTTGAAAATGTAGGTCCCGTAAATAATAATTGAACATATTCGGGCGGACCTGTGGGTATAATGACTTCGTTACGTTATGATTAATTTTTCTCTGCGAGATAGCATTTTTTTGTGGGGTTCTGATTGCCAGGACTGGAACATTTGGCACCAGCCATTTAAGCGCCTATGGACAATTAAATATATACGCATATCGTATATATATCGAAGTCGGTCAGCATAAAGGCAGTCCTTTTCCGCCAAGGTTTTCTCGTTCAGGCACACTTCTCGGAGTCGCATGTTACATGGCCTGAAACTTCATATGTCTTGGTGCGTCATGGTGTGATAATGGCTGACGCCGAGATGCCCATTTCTATAACTCATGTGTATTATTTCTTGGAGGAAGGGTATCCAATAAGCAAGAAATATGCGACCACGAAATGGCACGCAGCGCGAATTTTTTTTGAAAAAGTTGCCTATATTGACTAAATTTCTAAAATAATACTCTATAATTAATGTTAATTCACGAAAAAATTGTGGGCCCCCTTCGAGCTCGGGCCCCCCATCCCAATTGGGGGTTTGGGTGTGGCAGTTACGGTCATGGACGCCAATACAGCCATTTCAACGCGCCATCGCCCCCCTATCGCCTGCTTGGCAATTTTCACCCCGTGGACAGACAAACCGCCCCCTGGGGGCGATATCGCCACGTTGGGAACCACTGATCCAACCAATACAGGTACAATGAGCGCACTGCTTATGCCTCTATACCAGTGGTTCTCAACCTGGGGGGCGCCCCCCTTGGGGGGGTGTGAATGAAAGCTCTGAAATGGGGCGCGAAGAAGCGGTCAACTGAAAAAAATTATCGCGCTTCGCGCGATTGACCTCCGATTCACACGTGTTTCTCTGTATATACACCGAATTTCATATTTTTTAATTCTCTCAACAACAGTTATAACCTCCATGCCATCAAAAAATCTGTTGGGGTTGATAGCATCCCGGTTGGATTTGGTGATATGAGGATAAGGGGGGCGCGAAATTTGTCACTATCATAAAGGAGGGCGTGTCTAAAAAAGGTTGAGAACCACTGCTCTATATAATTTAAATCGAATATCTGCGTACATAGAGAAGTTGAGGAACGAACGTCATTTTCATTATCTGTGTCAAGATGGAGGCACGGAGGATGCCGTTTATTACATTTGAAACATTTTGCTCGTTTGGTACAGGATCTCGAAATGTGAGTTTTACCAGTTTTGTGGCCGCAGCCGAAACACGGTAAAGAGCATAAAATGCCTTCTTACGCTTCGCCATGGGTTTACCTTGCAATTCAGTGCAGCCAGCAATGTGATGATTTCCGTCACAACGCTAACAACTTGCCTTCTCCACTTCCTGATGTCGGATTGGTCCTTCACAAATCCGACAATCTTAACAAATAGCGGGTAACTGTCGTCGTTACCAATAAACGGCTTGTATTTGTGAACTTCATCCATTCACCGGTTCTTCAAATACAATGGTAGTTCGTTGACCACAGCCGGTATTTGACATGACGCATAGCCCAGTGTTTTCAAGCTCGTATTTCGCTCCTTGGCTGAAATTTTCAACAGAAAGTCAGAAAACTCACGAAGCTCATGACGGGCTTCCACGCTTTCAGTTCATTGATGAAGGCGCTTCAAATCGACGTGCTACCCCCGTATCTGAGTTTCAACTCTCTCTTGGCAGCGAAGTAGCCTACAACTTCTCGGTTTTATTTAGGAAGTAACCATCGACAACTTTCAATGGAACATCAACTAAATATTGCCGTAACAAATTCATTTTTTGTTGGTATTTCGAACTCGGACTTCACCAACGCCTCAAACGACGCTTCCCATTAGGGAAAATCCAAAGGGTAACCAGTAAACGTCCGTAAGCGAATACTTGGAAGTCTTTGAGCAAATATCATCTCCCTCATCATTGATAGAAGTAACTCCTCGCTGCGTTGGAGACCACCTACAGTGCCGCAAGCATTCAAGCTCGATGTTGTGACCTTCGGGGCTACGCCGGACCTACTCACGGGATCACGCAAAGTCTGTGCATTACGTGCAAACATTGGCACAAAGTTATCGGAATAGACGTTAAGCCTATTAGTTACTGGTGGTGCAGACGGTGCGCGAGCGATGTGTCCCGCGATCGTATTGATTGAATGCTCGACGCGAGAATAATCAGCCACGCGAAAGTTATTGGCTACCTACCACGCGAGTACTAAATTGTGGTCGGTCACGAACATCAACTGGATCTTCTACAGGATTTCTCGCTGGTGGGATTTCGTTAACGGCGATGTCTGTTGTTTGATCGTGACGTGAAACCACTTGTGGCTCCATGCGTGAAGAAGGCTCACGCGAGAGATCCTCCAACTCTTCCATCAGACCGAACGGATTTTCCACTTTCTCCACTTCCCTGCACTCTCTTACGATCGCTTCTAGCGCGGCGATCTGCTTCTTCGTTTTGAGTGCATCACGCTCCTGCTTTATTTTGTTTTCGAGCAGCACCTTTTTTGATTCGAGAGAGGCATTTTGTGTTTCGAGCGAAGCAATCTTTTCAGCGAGTTCAGTTTCGAGTTCCTTTTCTTTCTGCTTGAAAGTTGAGCCTGATTTCAACACGGCTGCCTTTTCCCTTTCCTTCGCATCTCGTATCTTTTGAATATGATATTTGACACTGCCTGCTTTGGAATAACTTCCGGACGACTTGGTTCGACTCGACCGACTCGAACGCAAACGTTCATCGCTTCTAATATCCTCTAGACCAGTGGTTCCCAACCTGGCTTCCGGACGTTGGAAATCTCCTTCGCATGGGACATCGTCGTCTGGAAGTACATCTTTCATTAGTTTCAGAATAATCTCAAACTGTCTTCTGTGCTGTAGGCATCAGTTTCAAGGACTCCCCAACTTCACTTTCATCACTCGAGATTATTGCGATCTCGGAGCATTTTTCCATTCTTCGGCTCAAATGTTCAGTACTTTCTGAATATCTTGCCTTTGTTTCTTTGCTCTTACTGCGTGTCGCCGCCGGCCGCTTCTTCGCTGGATCAGACGGTCCTTCATGTTCGCCTGCATTGCGGTCGTTGCGCGGTACATTAGCGTCATACGCGGACGTTGCGCCCATACATGCGCGTTTCGATGGGCCTTATCGGCGTCATCAGCGGAAGTTGCATCCACATGCGTGATGGTTCCATTGGCTTCATCGGATGCCTTTACATCATGATCACTCATCTCGTGATTGGTTGGCGTATTTTCTTTCGAAGCCATCTTCGAATTGCTTCAGTCTCCCGTTCTGGTCTACTCAAACTGCTGTCGAGCTGATCCTGTCCGTCGAAAGGCTGACCTTCCAAACTGTTTTCGCTGATCGGATCTTTCGACAGGCTAATGTTTTAAAACTGTAACTGCTCCTAACTTAAGGACAGTTATCGAAACCACTTTTTGAATTGAACTCAAATTGCACGACTGATCCAGACAAATGATGATCCGTAGATGAAGGTAGGAATGATATGTATTGCAATATTCGACGTAACGAAGGAATATCCAAATACAACAAGTAAAACTAGGTCGTGAAATTTGGTTTTAAAATAGTGGTCGCCTGCGGTAGAGTTAGATAGAGACAAGCCTGCACGATGAAGAACACAAGTTAGTGACTATAGCGACCACACATAATGCAACGCAAGAAACAACGTCAATACAGCAAACCAAATAAACTGAAGAGGCGACGCCCAATCAACATATATGAAGGACGAAACACGCGGCGCCTTATCAACGAATGATAATAGTCACTACAGTAAACACTGCAGATTAATGCAGTAACATCCGTAATTGTAGACCTGTGATACACAACATTAGCAAATCCAAACTAATATCGTAATATATCCAACATTTCATCCGCGAAGCAATTCTGAGTAGATTGCAAATGCTTGCATTATCCTGCACCTTTCTAATAAATACTTTCATTAAATAATCTCTCATAAGGGCACATGCCGAACGTGTCCATTGCCCATAGGCCTCATTATAACTATCCGACAGCGGTTTCGCTCTAGTCAGCGATAAGAACAAGTCGGTGACATTGGGACCCGATTACGAGAAGGCAACAGAGTCCACACCATATTCAGAGTTCTATGAGGACATGGACTAAAATTAGACATTCACAGACGTGAAAACGCGGTGGTCTGGTAATCTTGAGGGTCGACTAGTATTGATTCAGTAAAAATTGCTTGTATTGCGATTTGAATGTTGACATGCTCGACGACGGTCGGATAGCCGCGAGATACTGTTCCACACTACAAGGAGGCATACTACTTGATAGAGCACTGCGTTTTCTTGAATTTGGTCCTGATCATATGGTAGTTGTTCTTCCAGGACGCGTGTGTGTAGTAGTTGTGAGCTTTTGATTCCAAATTCAAGTACTGGGACTGTGAATCCTAAATCAAGATATTTCTCAGAAACAATGACGTATTACAAGAATTTCACTCTCCAGGCGATGCAACCTGACGTATTACAAGAATTTCACTCTCCAGGCGATGCAAACTAACGTAACTATAGAGCAGTGGTTCCCAGCATTTTGTTTTACTGCGTACCACCTCGAGTTTCTATGATGCACTTACGTACCAACAAGAACTAACGGAAAACTCAACTTTATTCGTAGTGCATATATGATACTCAACATGGTTGGATCAGCAAAATATTAAGCCAGACGTGGTGTCGTAGTAGTAGCATTACAGTCCGAGTCTACCCCAGACGTCGCGTTGTCAGGCCGCAATTAGGGTTGTCCAAAATTTGGAAAATCTCAAAAAGTCTCCGTGATTGTGTCTCATTCTATATAGATTATTGATAAAAAACAACAATTAGCCTGAAAGAAGCTTACAGGAAAGCCGTTAAGATTTCGGACAAAGCGTTTGAAAGTAGCTGCTCAAGAATGGGCGTGCCACTGACCATAGAACGGCGAGAAGACTAGTCATCAAATAACCACGGCTCTTGATTGGCTAATCGGCTATGCTTCAATGACCACGGCAGCAGCAGCTTGCTGATTAGGTGTTCAATAAGTCTGCTACCGGCGAGGATTCTGAGTGCGCATTGTTAGTAGTTTGGCAGGTGATGATTTAAGATCAATTCAGGACATGTTGAGGTACGAAATACATGATGAACAAACAACACCTGCTTCACAGAAGCTTTTACAGCATGACTGCTTTATTGTGAAGGAAACGGCTGAAGCCTACATGTCGTGTTTTGATCGAGAGAAAGCAAAGGCGCTTATGCAAGTGTTTCGAGTTCACATAAGAACGCGACCTCGGGTCGGGTATCATAACAGATTTCACAAATGATAACGTCGAATTCGAAATTTCTTATTTATGAGGAAATTGGCGATGAATTAGCTCGGTCGATGGAGTAACGACGGCCCTCCTTGCTAAACATTAGGTATTCGGGCCTCTAACACATCCCCTGATTGGCATGGTTTGGTATCCGCGCAAATACACCTTCGCCGTTGCTATGAATTGTTCACAGATCGTTTCTGCAGATTCAAATAATGTTTTGATTCAACATTCTATCGTTCGGTAAACTGATGTAGCATTTTTGCTATGTTGGGATAGTAAAGGCCAATGTGTGCGATACAATCGCCAATGTCGGTAGCCTGGTTTAAGCTCAGGCTCGAAATCGAAAAACTATTTCCTAATTTGATTACGTCACAAAAGTGACAAACACGGATTGTCCAGGACCATGTCTTCTCGTTATTACCACATTACATCGAACATTTATTGAACGTTATACATACCTTTTTTTCTCGCCCCCGATAGTCTACCTGTCTTTTTGGCTGAATGTGTGAAAGCAGGACAAGAGATACCATAGCACTGAACGACGTACAGTTGCTTCTCACGCAACCGAATTATACCAAATTCATTGATGCAGCAGATTACGCATTGGACATTTCATTTAAACATGGCAAGATATCAAGCCGAGTCGCCAACTTATTTGAAACGCGAAATGGCGAGAGCTCCCGCTGTGTTCTAACATGATAGCTAAATTGGCATTCTTATTATATATCACTTCGGTATATCTACTGGCGGTTATCACCTTATAGAGATTGTGTAACCTGTATGAGTAAAGAGTATCCACGGCGTTTAAAAAATAGTTTAGATTAGATAACTCGAGTCACACCAAATTTTCATGTCATCAAATATTATAGTTCGCAAAGCATTCTGAACCTTTCCGCAGTACTCAAAAAGGACCACAATAAATATCATCATTTATTTAAAGTATCGATCGCAAATGTTTAATTCTGGGCCGCCACGGCCCAATAACGATCTGGTAATATGTAGGATATGTAGTTTTTGTTTAATTTCTTGTCAACAAGTTCTTCGCGTGATATCGTGGGGATAGTTTTGCCAAGGCTACTATGTTGGGTACAATAGCCAATAAGGCAGAAAATATGGCTTGATCATGATATTCCTTGCTTACATTTTTATTACACATATTGGTTTGAATTCATGATGAGATTTGTTCGAATGGTACTCTAGAAAACACCGTCGAAGACCGTTGGATTGTTTTGTCTATGGGTGCGCAACTATAGCCAATGCGGAACACATTCATTTCGAGGCCAGCCTCTTCTACGTCGGGACACATGAGGACGAGAAGTTTTGGCCAACATACCGCTTGGAATGTGCGTTGCCAAAAAGACAAAACCTTGGCCAAAAGTTACAGTAGCTGATTGTCCAAAACTTTCGATATTGATATGATCGGCAGTACGAACTTCGAAGGCGTCGCGCAGAGGAAAATAATTCACCCCAATTTGATGTCGCGTGCGTCAGACATGCTTCGTAGAGCTGTGTTGCGTACAATTGTTGTGAGCGCGTTCTCTATGTTATACATGCCAGTAAAACCGTAATATATAGGCCTACTATTATAAAATTTAAACTACATTCTCTTTTGATGTGCGGGGCTGGGGTCGTGAGATGTTACTAACACTAAAATTGCAGCAACATATCAAAAGCTAGCGATCTGTAAAGCGCCTACTAATCTTAATAGCTTTGGGGCTTATTTTCCAAGCCATCATCAGGCAGAAGCAGAAAAACAAACTTGAGGTGGTTTCACCCCTACGACGAACTGCAGCCTCCGAGAGGTTTCTCTCATACTCTTGATAGACTCCATCTTCTGTCAGCATCAACTTCGCAGGCAAGACCGATTCGACATGCTCTTAACCGACCTCGTAATGGCTTCGACTTGCAACATGATATTATAGGGTTACCATACGTCCGGAGTTTCCCGGTCATGTCCGGAATTTCACTGCAAAAACTGCGTCGGGAGTGAATTCTGAATTATGCCTGAATGTCTGGAAGTTTGAAGGCTTGAAGTAAACAATATTATTTGCAGGCAGATTTATGCTATTTGAAATTTTTCGTCGCCCTGGTCGCGATTAAGTGCTACGCATATGGATATGAATATGGCGACCATGCACCGCCCTCGCAAAAATGCATTCATAAATAATTTTAAAAAACATCATTTACTGAAATAAGCCTAATCGTAATCGCAATTATAATATAACGGTATATTCCTAGAGTTGGTGAAAACGGTTTGGATGCTTTAGTCCAAGACAGTTCTAAACTATATCTAACAACCAAATACATATAGTAAGTCCCCAAGAAGTTGTATCCCTTACCCTATGGCCTATGGTGAACCCAAGATCCGTGCTTTTTGGGCGGACTGTGGATGAAAAATGTTGTTGCGAACCTGGTTGCAACACACAACCAGAAAACCGGACCGACCTAACAGGATTATAGTAGTGGTGGCAAGCACCCGAGCGGTGGACCGGAAAAGGTTTACCAGGTCACCAGATGTTTTCATCTGACCCGTGAGGAAATCTGGTGCAGATCCAAGCAAACCCCAGAACTCACATTAGAGATTGTTCTATTCAGAACCTATGTTCCACCCCACTCCTGTATACAGTCGATAGGCGAAACTTTTCTAGTGTGACTTCATATTGACTGACCATGTGTTCACCGTTGATATCTCATTGCAAAATCCGCTAGTTGGCGCTAAAGAGTGTCTGGAATTTGAGCAACAAAAATATGGCATCCCTATTACATCATTACAACCAGCATGTATTAATCTTGCGAAGCTCCTTGTTGTGGAGCTATAATGGTGGCATAACGGGCCATTTCACTGCAGATAATCCGTATTTTCGATATGATCGAACCGGATTAGGTAACGATGACGACAAGACTTATCTTACTACGCACCAAAATTGCTGAAATTTTACTCATAAAAAATCAATAAACATTCATGTTCCAGTCGAGCGAGGCACAAAAATATTTCAAAGTAAACGAACGAGTTGTTTCAATATTACTGATACTTGCATAAATTGCTAGCCGCATTTGTACCGCGGTGATCAGATTGCAAGGACAGCAATATTCGGTGCTCGGTCATTTCACAGATATGCTGGCTGCATAGTGCATATCGCAGAATGACGGAATCATCTGAACGGAATATAGCGATACCAGGAATATTTCATATCGTTGTTGAAAATAAATTAGAGCACGGGCGTCCAACTCAACTTGGTTTGCGAGCGGGATTCAAACTTTTTGCATCGCTCGCGGTCCAGACCAGTCAAATGATTTTGAACTGTTACGTCAAGTCCATACCCATGATTTTCATTTGAATACTTTGTTACCAAGCCTATGTATACAGTAGTATAGTACATTACATGACAGATCATATGAAGTCAATTCTATGAATATCTTCACTCGCAGGCAACGGCAGTGACAAAAATATGATGGTTGGCCAAGTGACTCGCTAATCAGTTAATTGGTGTATTTCTATGCTCCCGGTATTCTCGACGAAAAGTGTACTGAGAGGGAAACAAAAGAGTTAACTGTAAACGCCGACTTTGCAAGTTGGATCATTACTATTAATATGTCACCATTCTGGGTTATCCGGAGACAGGGATATTGTGATTCAGTGGTTATACTGGAGTGTGACCACGGATTCTTTGTGAACTATCATAGTATACCTGCAAGCTATACATATTATGGTTTCGCATTAGCGTTTTGGCATCTGGGATTATAGCTACATTTTCCCTTAAAAACTCAAAATTAAGTGTGCATTTTTTGGCATTTTCCGAATATGGTGTCAAAGTCACTGACTATAATCTGTCCTCTGAACATATGCTGATTTGAGGGAGAAGTAGGCCTATCCATCATAAAAAAGCTCAATAATTGATAAAAATGTACTGAAAATGCAAGCATGTTCCAATCTGCTCAGAATTTCTCCGCGGGCCGGATGAAATCGTCTGACAGGCCGGATGCAGCCTGTGGGGCCGCATGTTTGCCACGCATGAGTCAGACACGTTTCTCTGAATTACATACGTCTTTCTTCTCTGTTAATTTTCGGGAAAGGTTGTAGAAGCAAATATTGGCACTAAATCGCGTGAAGCGCGAAGAAACAATATGTCTCGAAATACTCTTCTTTATGAACGATTTACAACTATTTTCGAAAATGCATGATCGCACGGTTAATTGTGTCTATACGGCAATGCGTCGATACTGTTTTAATAGTCATCAGCATCCCAAATTTTGCGGTCGCGCTAATTATGTTATTGGTTGACCTTGCAAGTTCTCAATAATGGGCTATTTATTTTTATGAGGGTGAAGCTCATTTGGAAAATTACCATGCGGGCAACTCGAAACCATCGAATAAATCACGCTTTCTCCATGTCCGCCTATATTATTTTGTTTCGTAATATTTTACTACTCTCAGTGGTCTGTTTCCAGCTCACAAAGACCCAATATTCACACCAGCACTGTTTGCATTCTCAGAGATTCTTTTGACCTCGAGAACATTTTTGCCCCACGGAACTCAGATAAATGGTTTCACGAGAAATGACTCACTGACCATGCCACTGCGCGTATCATGATCTTATTTTACACTGACACTTGGCGGTGACGCATGGCATTACGTTATTAACAATCCTGATAGTGCGATATCTCAAACGAAATTCTTGAGAATCAATAAAGTATACGAGTATCCTAGAGTTGCTTCGACCTGTACCTGGATATACGATCATGATGTCCTTCAAACTCCCCAATCGTCGAATAACCGCGAAGCAGCCTTCATAGATATTGGCATAGGCTATAGGCACAGATCCGCGACATTGTCTTACTAGTCACTTTTGTATTTTTGGATTTCTAACTTTTTATATAGCTTTACTAAATATGCCTTGGTACGGATTCTTCCTTACGTGGAAACAGTCGCAATCGAACCGTCTGGTGCCTTCACAAGCATTATGCAAGTAAATTTATTATTAACGTTTAATACATCAGCACAAAAGAATGACATATGCTCCCGCTCTGTTTAGTTGTGGCGATCATCAAAGTCCATTCAAAGTCGTCTGCGTACGGCACACAGCTCTTTCGTAGTGACACAGCTTCTGCACAATGGCCTGGAACGAATATAATTGTAGCTATTCAGACCGGTGAATTCCATTCCAAGAGTTTAGGTTACGAATTTGAATCGCTATGACAGTGGTTCCCAACCGGCGGAAATTCCCTCTAGTGGGGAATTCAATGGTTTGTGGTTGGGGAACAGACGCATCTGTTGAACAATACATACAGGATAGTCTACATATTTACGGAGACACATGCGCGATCGCCATTACCGGTTCACTGCTCTGGAATGTATGGATCGAAAATTATAAATTGAAAGTGTCCTAGAAGGACGCCTAATTCCTAAATCATTTTTGGGAATTTCCCTGAAAAGGATTTGAATGCCACGAAAAATGCGACTCCGACGCGGCGAACGTCAGAGTTTCGTAAAAATATCGGGAGCAGAGTCGAAAATGATAACGTTTCTTTAGTCAACACAATAGCATCGGTCCAAAATTTTTTTAAATCACCACTTTTCTTGGAGATTTCGGAATTCATTAAAAGTGTTCTCTTTTTAGGATCTCAAAATACGGTAATCCTATTTTAAAGGGTATATATGATTTTTGGGTAGTGGGGAATGTAGACTCGGAATAAATCTGAAGTGGGGAATGAGAGTAGAAAGGTTGGGAACCACTGCGCTATATAGGGACTGAACTGCAAAGAAGCATGTGCAGCGCTGTTACTGAGGCAAAACCGACTCCTCATTTTTTTGGAACCCCGGCTGATTGCCCAAACGTGATTAATAAATCAAAATAGATGCAGTATTCTGGCGAACACTCGTCAAACTGGAATTTTTTTTCGTACTTGCGCACTGATGTTCGCTGCAATTTTGCAACGATACCGAACTGTGCAAGAAATCTGAAACTGCTGGCGATCACAATGCAATGAATTGTGTGCAGGGAAGAAAGTCAAGCGTATCGCTGCCTTTCGAATTGATTTTTCTCTTATCTGACCTCAACATTATCGCCGATGCATTAGAATTCATACATGACTGAAAACTCCAGATTTAATGATATTTAGATTGAAATCATTATCATTCATATTATTTTTTTTCATACGCGAGTTGCAAAACTATTTTGCCTTCAAATAGATGTCGACCGGGGTGGGTGAGTCTGCGTCGTACTTTGAGATGTGAACATAAACGTGTCAGTGAACGATTTCCTGAGGTATATGCAATCAATTTGAGAAACCAAAAGTTGGCTCATTTACATGGTTCTGGCAAAATTGCCAAAGTATGGAATGTACGGAATAAATTCCCATACCCTAACATGAATGTTTTCATATTCCATATCGAAAATTCGTTACATATCATACCATACCCTACCATACCATGGCCTGCCTCAAACCTACCACATCGGACTCTTTCATGCATATGCCATAATTTCCCACGATTATGAATTGCGCATTCGGATCTTCACCGCATATAGGGCTGTCGACGCAAGTGAGGCCCTTATTAAAGTCGCACGTTCCCGCTCTTCCGAACGGCCCGCCGCATTTTTCGTAGAGCTGCTTCGAACACACATCGCAACATCTGGAACAGGGATATTTGTAAATCCGAATCCTTTTGGGTCTCTAGGTAATAAATCCACGTCGAAGCACGAATATTTGAAAAATCGCATACATAAGGCAAACTAAAAAAAATTTCATGTCCAAAAATTATAAATTCAAATCGAGCCACAGTCTTTGAAAACAGATTTTGCAAATCTAAACATTCATCCGTGCTCAATGCTCAGACTTTGTCAGAAGAGCACGCGCGCTCTAGCGCGCAGCTTAGTGGGAACATTAGTCTCCGATATAATGACATGTCAACAGTCAAGATCAGTGGTTCCCAATTTTTTGGTGTCGGAGCTGCATTTCAAGTTTCCGAGTACGTTTGGAGCCGCACAAACACACTCATGAGGTATAACAAAAATTATAAAACATGAAAGCACCTACCAACGAATAGCAACTCTAACAAGGAAACAAAACAAAAAAAATCAAGTTCATGTTGAACTTGGCATTGACTTTGAGCTACATACATAAGTTGATTACAATCGAGAATCGTTTTTCCGGGCACTGGTTATCAAGTTGGGATACTTTGCCTCTGTAACTTGACTCCAAAATTCAAGTAAGTTTTCACTTTTAAATAATTGCTCGAGCTCGACATCTGACCGCATGTCTAGCAACTCAAGTTGAAAATTAGTAGGGGCGGTGGTCACATTCTATGCAATAGAATTCGGAAATATTTTCATCATGTGCAAGAAAGCATTCATTCCGTCAATGCGGCGGTTGAACCCATCAATAATGTTGCTGATAAGCCTGTTGCATGAATCAGATGATCCGTTAGTTTGATGGTCAGATACAGTTGGAAAATCTGTTGTAACACCACCTGGACTTAAGTCTGGGAGTGAGCCGACTTAAATCTGAGAGCCGATACCAACGCATTTGAGTGTGAGTATTTTGGCGTGAGAACGAAATCGTTACTGAAGAGAGATTAGTTACTCGACTGCAGAGGAATTGGTCTATAAATAGAAACTCCAGACTCCAAGCCAAGCAAGGGTAACTTTTGTACCATGAATTTAATTTTTTTGTTATATATTGATTTTTTAATATTTTGCGTGATTTTCAAACGTCGATGGGAGCCGAAAGGGGGCTAGCTGGGAGCCGCATGCGTCTCTCAGAGCCACCATGGGGAATCACTGGTCAAGATCGTCTCTACAAGCGTTATAAAATATTTAGGCGTGGTATTGAATTCGGAAATCAGGTATTCACAATTTCAAGCTGTCTACAGGCGATGACGATGGTTTAGTTGGAGAGCAAGTCTATCAATGTGACTAGAATTACGTTAACGACTTAACAGTGTATAATTCCAAAGCAACAATCAGCATAAATACATCGAACCGAAATAATGAAATTGATACTAGCCAATAACACTAGTACTACTATCAATTTTTTTTTATTGGATTTGGTGTGTGAAACAAGGAACCTGCTACTAAGTAGAGGTGAATTGACGCAAGAACCGCTCCTCGCAAGAACCCCGTAACACATTCCCGATTGAATATAAGTATTGTCCACAGTTCGTTAACGTAACAATCAGTAGCTTCTGTACTACGCTGGTTTTGTTTTCCCAATAGACAAGACGATCTCAATATCATTGTAAGCTCTTGATCGTCTTATCATCGTGATTGTTCGGGCATTCCTTCTGAAATTGGTTTGGGGAAAAACTGCATCGACCATTTACTCCACTGGTTCTCAACCAGGGGTCCACGAAGCATACCAAAGGGTTCGCGAAGCCTCTAAATTTGCAAAATGATTGATAACCGTATTTTTATTTTATTTTCAAAATCGAGAAATTACAAGGTAATTACGTTTCATTACTGCTTTATGGCTAATTCCATTATAATTTAACAGGGGCTGTAATGCATACCCTCAGAATTGTCCAATATTTACAAATGTTATTCTTTTTGGAATTCCAAGTTTATTAAAAAAAAAAAAAAATTGAAAAATGTTCAGCGGTTCAAAAGATATTGCGATTTAAAATCCTCTCGTCACTAGGTGGCGCTACTTTCAAAAATCTTTGAAATCGATATTTTTCGCTCAAATGATGGTAGAGAACCAATCAAAATGTCCATTTAACCAATTCTGGGGCCAAGGAATTCAATAAAACCAACTGTTTCGCCCTAAACTCAATGAAAAAAAAGTTACGGATGAAAAAAAAAATGGGGGGGACGGGCTTGAAAATGTCTGTAGGATACGGCCTACACAAAAAAAAATTCTTGTGAAATGTGCTTTTAAGGAGTATGGTTGACAAAAAGCTTGATTTTAAATTTCCCAATTATTCCACCGTGAAATATGCATTATATAAAAATTTCATGGTCCCAACCCATATCCCTGCTCACCGTAAATACTATGATCACCAGTCAGTTATATGAATAAATTTATTGAATTAGGTTTTCTAAATTTTTCAAGTAGAATCCGTGCAGAACCACCGCTTCAACAATAATAGAAGCAAGTAACAAAAGAAATATTTACAATTGATCTTGAAATGTGGCAAGTCGACGATCCAAAATGCATGCCAAACACGAAACAAGAAATATGTTCGGATTTTTGACTTTTGACAATGCTAAGAGACAAAATGCATTTTCTCGTTTGTTCCATGTCATGTAGGATTCGGACTACACAAAAAAAATACAGCAAAATGCTATTACGACGACCAGTGGTGGATTGGCATAATTATGGAAATTAATACGGAGTCAAAAGATGCTCTTGTAAATTTCCTTCACATGTCTGATACCACAGAAGAATTATTTGTATGGCCACCAAGAGAGGACAATTGCTGGGTCCCCTTTCAGCACATTCTTTGTGAGATCCAGCAACCTCAACTAAAGGACTCTACAAACACTGCACGACGATCCGCCCTCAAATACACAATTTCTCCAGAAGATAAGGCAAAGATAAAAAAAGTATTTTCTCATTTCATGACACCTGGAATGTGACATGGAACAAACGAGAAAATGCATTTTGTCTCTTAGCATTGTCAAAAGTCAAAAATCCGAACATATTTCTTGTTTCGTGTTTGGCATGCATTTTGGATCGTCGACTTGCCACATTTCAAGATCAATTGTAAATATTTCTTTTGTTACTTGCTTCTATTATTGTTGAAGCGGTGGTTCTGCACGGATTCTACTTGAAAAATTTCGAAAACCTAATCGAAGAAATTTATTCATATATCTGACTTGTGATAATAGTATTTACGGTGACCAGGGATATGGGTTGGGACCATGAAATTTTTATATAATGCATATTTCACGGTGGAATAATTGGGAAATTTAAAATCAAGCTTTTTATCAACCATACTCCTTTAAAGCACATTTCACAAGAATTTTTTTTGTGTAGGCCGTATCCTACAGACATTTTCAAGCCCGTCCCCCCCATTTTTTTTTTCATCCGTAACTTTTTTTTCATTGAGTTTAGGGCGAAACAGTTGGTTTTATTGAATTCCTTGGCCCCAGAATTGGTTAAATGGACATTTTAATTGGTTCTCTACCATCATTTAAGCGAAAAATATCGATTTCAAAGATTTTTGAAAGTAGCGCCACCTAGTGGCGAGAGGATTTTAAATCGCAATATCTTTTGAACCGCTGAATATTTTTCAATTTTTTTTTTTTTAATAAACTTGGAATTCAAAAAAGAACAACATATGTAAATATTGGACAATTCTGAGAGTATGCATTACAAATCTCAAAAAATTTGCTAAATTATAATGGAATTAGCCTTATGCAACTTCATGAGTCACATCAACAGAATAACCGACTGAGACGAAATATCATACTGCGCAAACTCATTCTATTTGACAAATAGCAAATAGCCTACTGTCGAAAAAATATTTCTGTTTTGATATGTTTTATTGGGGTCTGCAGAAAAAGAAAAGTAGGAGTAGTGAGGTCAATCAGCGTGACTTCAAATGTTTGCAAAAATCCATTTTTCCTGTGATATGCATAACCACTATTCTAGAACAACGTCGAGAAGAGCTGCTATAGACAGAAGTGACAAGGCTTGACGTTATATGTTCAATAAAAAATGTGTCTTAATTTCGGCGGCCTATATGCTGCGAGTTGCGATCATATCTAAAGGGCTCGTCAGAAGCGTTGCTCGTTACAATATCATTCGTCTCCTAAAACCATCGTGGAAATAACTTTTGTGCACTCGTTGATATCAAATCCAAGACGCGAATTTTCAAGATACGCCCACGCATTTCAAGAACGGCAGCTGCCGAATTCGCTTCCGTCGACCTGTGCTTTGGAATGCTGGGGAATATTTTCTTGGCCAATTAACTCAACTGGAAAATGCTGGTCTTCACGCTACGCACGATTTTATTTGTATGGGCTTTGTAATTTTAATATAGGTACCATCAGAAATTGGGTTGAAAATGAACAGGGGCTACGAGAAATCTTATTGGAAGCACGAGGAGTATGATTTCTAAGGCTAAGAAACAATGCTAATACTATGGCTGAATAATGAATATATTTAGGTTGTTATTGGTCTGTTCCAATAATAATTGAGGGCAAAATCTCACGCTGATATAATTCGACGTTGGCAATGACAGTGACATGTATAATTGTATATCATGGGTCGGTGTATATATGCCGCAAAGACATCAAGGACCAAAATAAACTACGTCTGATATCATATCAATCTTCAGTGGATTTTAAAATATTCTGCATACAATTGCTGCTCGTCAAAGGTCCACTAGCTGCAATAATATAACGCGACAGTTTGACGATGTCATGATGTATCCTTTCGCATGATGTCTATAACTCATTATTTAAACAAATTGTGCTCGGCACAAAAGCAATGATTTTTTCCGTGTCAAGCGTGAATGGTGCAATAGTAAATTGCACTTTCACGATGTTTGTGGAATGCCTGTCTGCAAGCTCTCGTCAAATAATGCCTACTTGGAAATTATACATTGAATATCCCTATTATTTGTGCTGCGGCCCGCGGCGTCATCAAAACTAGGAAATTGGCGCGCAAGCACATTTAAGTTTGAGACCTCTACTTTAGAACTTACCCACAAACATCTTTCACGACCGTGACTCCTTCCGGGCAGTTGGTAGGACGGCAATGGCTTGTTTCCCAGCAAGGCGGGCATAACAGCGCGTTGATAGTGGATACTCCCATGGCCCCGAGCAGAAAAAACACCACTAAGTTATTCATGATTCTGTCGCTTGAATGTAGTCAAAATATCTGAATCGAAACTTCAAGGTTTACGGTCGTTTCATCCTCCAGTAACTACTGAGGCAAGTTTTCGCAACATTTTGTAACTCTTTTACAGCTTCCTTGAGCTTCCGAAATACTCAGAATATGTGTAGTATAATGTTTCCGGCGGTTTGGAGGAATTTTATCTTGCAACTTTTTTTATTTTATCATGCGAGTCTTTAGCGTAACTTTCATCAAGTATGGCGCAGAATGTAAAAGAATAATTTAAAGTACATGCTATAAAACAATTTCTAGTACGAATTCCTCAAATGAGTTGCTTAACAATGAGATATGTGATGGATTATCTACATTTCATTGTTATCTATGAGATAACGCAATGGCAGCTTGCAAGCCAGATGTTCAATAACCGAGCGAAGCACAACATTACATGAATTATATGTAAAAAGAACGCTTGATAGATTCAATGTCGTTTCAATTTGAGGCGCTTTCCCATTTCACGCCCAAGCGATACCGCTTTAAGACCTTTTCAGGCTACTGAGATTTGCTGCGATGCCTTGTGTCAAGTTTGCGGATCTGAGGGGTTTGGAGTAACATCTTTGACTTGTTTTATGGACTGTCGCTTCGCTGTACGACTTTTTGCGGAAAACATTTATTTATTGCGTTATTTTCTTGCTGCGTACCGGAAAAAAGTAATTTTCGGCGGTCTTGCCAGGCCATCCGTGAAATGGAGAAGTACCTAATTGGACAGCGCTGCACCCTGCATGAGCTGACAACGAAATGCGACCATGCAGGTTTCAAACCTAAAGAACATTAAAGTGCATGCATGATCGATTGAATAACGAAGAAAGATACCAAACAAGTATAAATATCCTGCAAATCTTGAACAGTTGGGTTTTGCAACGGATCCCTTCGAGTGTCTCATACACGAAAAATTCAGGAAAATTGTAAATGAAACTTTTTTACTGCAATTTTTGTTAAAAGTAAGTGCAAGTTTCTCGCGATTTTAGCGCAACTAAAACTCACCCTAGTGATTAGGCCCACCTTTCATTTTGGCACGGGAAAGTGGTTAATTGTCGTATAATCGAGTATGAATCACAGAATAGGCATTTCTATAATAATTGGGCGGAAATAGTAAACTGGTATTCTGTGTATTGGTTGGAAAAGACAAATTTGCACAGTAAGACTAAGGCATACGCCTCATGGGTGCATGGTAAGTATAATATTCGATATGAGCAGTAAACCTGTGTTGGTAACGGAGTTTGTATTTGTGATCTCAGCAAATCCCAAGTGATCTATCCTTGCATGTCGTGATTTCAACTAAGCTTGATATAACCGAATTATTGTCGAAACGAATTTTAATATTCGAGATAACTCATCCGAATATATTAGAAAATGGACAGTCTGATACGTTACGTCACTGAGCAATCTGCAGCACCCTTCTTGGCCACTAGACATGTGTGCAAACATCTTTGCAACGAAGATATGCATTAACAATTTAGCAGATTATTTAATGATGATCGCACAAGATACACAGAAACTTTTTAGCTAGACATTTACGCTATTTTGAAGGTCTAATTCGATATCCTAATTCTGGACAAAAGACCATGGGCAACTATTCAAAATCGTCCTGCCCGAACTATTTGTACAGAGCACTGACATTTATTTAGGCGTATCTGAAAAGCAACCGACTATCGCTCTATGCGCAAATTTAGAAGTCAGCACATCAAAACTTGTAAAATGAACAGTGAAACGGATAAAAGGCTTCCATCCTCCGTTATTTGACATGAAGCTGCTCAACATAACATAAGTGACAAGTTGGGATGCTACAATTCTGATTATAGTATGTTACGTCTGGCCTACTCTCTGTTGAAGATATGATTGTCCTACGTTGCGTAGCATACATTAATAGTTGATTCATCTGCTCTGTCTAACTGAATTTGGTCGCAGTGAAGGTTGGATATCTCTATTACATATACCCACATTGCCCACGCATAGATGAGACCTGCGATGATCGCGATGCGAAAATTCGCCAAGAGGTCCATGTAAAATGCGAAAACATTTTATATGGGACTTCATGTCTCAATCGCCTGCATATACAATGTTTTTTCAGGTAAAATGCCGGATTGGTCCATCTAAAAATGCAAATTTCGACCAAATGGTCTGAGGTTTCTGTTGGCGTGATTTGAGGTAGCCCGCACGGACAGTTAGGGGCAAATATATCTTGAAATAACGCTCAACTGTCGCAAAGAACCGGCGACCGACTCTGGCTCCAGCGACCGGATCCGACATAATTGCAATATTCAAGTTCATACTAATTACAAGAGCACGTTTTCGCAACTTTTGCATTATTTTTACAGCTTCCGGCAGCCTCCTAAATACTCAGAAGTTATGTAGCATGGTATTTTAGGCTGTTTCAAGGAATCTTATATTGCAACTTTTTGCAACTTGTCTCCATTTTTTTCATGCAACTTTTTGAAGCTTTTTTGATTTTTCGTGCAGTTTCTTGCAACTTTTTTCTATTTCTCCTGCAACTTTTGGAAACTTTTTTCGATTTTTCATGTAACCAACTTTTTACAGGAAATAATTGGCTTGATCGCTGTCGTTTAAATTTGAAGTCCTTTCTGATTTGACATACATTCAGGCGAGACCGCGGAAAAATATATTTTGTCTTGGTATATTTTTCAGGCTATTGATTTTGTTAAAGTCGGTAACGCTGAGTTTTGATACAGTGCCTTGCATACATGCAGATCGATTCGAGTATCTCATACCCTAATAATTTCAAGGAACCTGCCAATAAATGCGACTTTTTAGTGCAACTTTTGTGAAAAATAAGTGTAACTTTCCAAGCATTTGACTGCAACAAAATCTTGCCCAACTAATTACTCTTCGTTGCCTCAAATGAGTGCTGTGTCACTACTCCATCTAGTAGCCCATATATATATACTATTGGAAGGGCGTAGTTTACTACATCAATCGGGTATTTTACTAGTACCTATACCCGTCCTAGATTTCTTAAGCCCATGAACTTACAATAGGGGAGTTTCGATGAAGTAATCAAACTAGGTCAAAGTTTTTTTTGTATTGTGTCAGCGTGTGTCGTTTATCAGGTGGCTTACCGATAATGTCTCGGAAAAGTACCGCGAAGCAATTTTGATTGGTAAGTTTTCTATTTCCCAAAGAACACGGAAAGCAGTATTCAATTCATAATATCTACTCGAAAGATGACGCATCGAGCCTCAAGAAACTGAGCTGACGATTCCAAGTGATATACTGAAACGAAACTCACTAAGCGAGATTTAATATTTTTACGAAATATCGCAACGCTACGAAATCAATCGTACAAAGCGAATACCGTTTCCAGGTATTTCATTTGATACTGAATTCGAGCTGAATAATTCACCGCCAACGACACGATAATTTCGGCTGTAGGAGGTTTCGCATGTATATTTTGGCTGATACTCGCTTGACTCAGCGTTCATACGGTGACTTTAAAAGGAAGCCAAGAGAAAGACCACTCGAAAGGCACATACAGAGAAGGAGAACGGAAGTGTCAAAATGAAAGACTACCGCAATTATCGGACAATGTGACTGGGCATTACTGCTACATACATTTAGTCTAGACTCTGCATTGTCGTTTCAACATCCCCCTACATCTCTTCCTTTCATAACATTGTGTAATATGATCTGCAATCGTCATTCTGTGTACAGAGCAGATAAATTCAATATTGTATTACAGTGCCTTTCGACCTGTGAGATGGTACGCACTTGCACGAATAAAAAAAATGTATTGCGGATGGTAACCGTGGGGCGAATGAGTGCTGATGAAGATGGAGATGTTGTCTACTATTTTCTGAAGTGCGATAAATCAAATATTTTTAATAGGATATAAGGTACTTATGTCAGTGCAAAGAATTTGTAAAAACCCTAATTTTGTGTCGCAATATATTCGGAGTGAATTAATATTGGCGAACTATTATTATTGAGTAATCAAATGTGGGCATGCCTCGAAAGCCATGACCATCCAAGCACAAAAATCTCTAGTACAAAACCTCACAACCTAATATTTGACTTAAGTGCACTATAGTTGAAGTAATAACGAGAGAAGGTGTTGTCTTCTTAATTATACACATGATGACCTAATACAGGGAGCTTTGTAGCAAAAAGTTGCGTGTAACTGGTTTTAACTTGTGTGAAATATTCAGCAGAAACTACGTTTCACTGATAAACCAATACACTATTTGTTGGACATTTTTATTAAGAAAGTGTTAACTCTCTTCTTTTTATTTTTGTATGATAACTTTCGGGTGGTTTATGCATATGAAATTTTTGCAGTTGGTTTTTAAAAATGTTGAAAAGCACGGTTGTATTGTAGACATGCGTTGTAACTACAGCAAGACAGATAAGACAGAACTAACACCATCACCGACAAACCCAGACATAAATAAATATATATTTTATCTGAAGGCGTATTTCTGAACTTCAGAGCATAAATTTTAGCATCTTCACGGTCATTGCTTTGCTTGAAAATGAATCTACTATTGAATGCATCTGGACACCAGTGGGTTAAGTGAAATTTATAAATATCCCCAATCTAGCATTCGCAGAATATAGTTCTCTACCTCTGAATGTTGCGACGTCACGAAATTTGTCGATAATATTTTGCTTTTAAGCACCGATACCGATATTTCTTTCCAAGTTTGATATCGACGGAATATAATCGGCAAACTTAATAATTGACTGGGTGCTAGTTTTGAATCTGAGTATAATGCGAGTATATGTTATTTTCTAGGTTAATGCAGGACAATTCTGGTTAAGTGAACTAAGCGAACTTTTCATGCTCAATACACGATTTCACCTTTTGATCAATAAAATTCCCTACGAGACTCTCAAACCCAAACTCGAAGAATGATCAAATCTCGGACATTTTTGTTGCCCAATTCTGAACAGAATCGTGAAATTATTTTTTCTTCCGATTGAGCAATATTGAAAATGCGTCTGAATCATTCCGCGTCGACAATGTTACGTTCCCGGTAAAATACACGTCAGCAGTCAAGGTCGTCTATGCGGGCACTATTTTGTATTTTGGCGTGGTATTTAGTTCTGAATTGAGCTATTCATGATTTCACGCGGTCTAGAGCCGATATAGTCAGAAGTGCAATAAAATCTGTGTAGACGCAGTATATTTTAGATTCCAGTAGAAATCAAACTAATCAATGCCACTAGAAAGATACCAATGCAAATGACTCGACAGTTTCATTCTAGTACAACAATCAGCGCAAATCACTCCAACCGAAATAATTTACTTTAATCCTCAGCCTATGACGCTAATAATATTACTGATCATTCACAGGAAATGATGTAGTGGATTAATGACTGAACCATGCTAAATTGAGGTGAATGTAATTACCACGGATCAGCGCCTTGCAAAATTCCCACACCGCAATCCTCATCGAATATCACTAGCATTTTATGTATACGCTTAAGTGGTAGTTTCAGTACGAGGCTGGTTGTATAAACAACGCGATCAAAATGTAATTATACCCTTGCTGATCGTGTTATCATCGCGCTGTACCGGCATTTCTTTCGAAATTGGTTGGAGCAAAATCACTTTCGACAGTTCACATTTCCATTCGGAAGTAATAGTGAGAAGGCGTAACGAGAGCGCGAATTTCAAATTCATTCAATAAATACAGAATACAGCACAGCAATCATTGGAGATAAGTTTGGTTCATTACCTGTTCAGCTAATAGAATGCTGTCGATACTTGGTGTTCAGAACTGTGAAGCACCGGCGAACTATCAGTTTGCTTTATCGGAAGATATTGTGGTACGAAAGTCTGATATCTTGCATGCGTTATGTAGATATGGTGGTCATACAACTTACTGGTTATGGTTAAGTAGCTCTCCGATGCCATGAATGTAACCGCCCGCATTTTATCTATTGGTATGTGGTTACTGGTTCATTTACTGTTCAACCCATTGATCTATTTTGTAACCCATAATTATTATTATTGATGAAGGTTTGTGTTGAAAACATGTTTCTTATTTATTTTTGCCCAAGCCATGACATCATAGGGTAAATATAGTTCCTTTGACGAAATAGGCTTCCAACCTCTATCATATACGGACCGAAAATATCTTTTATCAGAACTACTCAGTCTTGCAGCATTTTTACGGTCGGCGGTCATCATCATCAGAACATTCATTCCGTACCAACGATCTATGTCGACGTACTGTGGATGTTGAACCGACTATTTCGCGGGTTTTAACCATGCCTTATCGCATACGTCGGCTATATCGGGTTGTAATCGTCATCTGTAGGCTCATGCAACATGTTTTTGGAAAGTATTTACTAAATTATGACAGAATTATACAACATAAAAACACAACATGTTTTAGATGAAGTGTTTTAAACAACCATTTGTTTTGAATGCAACCCTAATTAAACTAGTCTAAAAATTTCGAAAAAATGTACGCGTCAAATGTTTTAATGATTGAGTTATGCTAATTCAATGTTCCTGAATCTGATTCTGTGCTCAGAATTTCTCTATGACGTCAGATTTTTTCCGTTTTCATTTTTTTTCAGTTTTATAATTCAATCAAATTTCGGCTTTCGTTAGTGACATCACGGTTAGCATACAACAGCAACAGATCAAATATTGGTATTGAAATCATCCATCATCAAATCTGGGTTGTTGTAGTACAGAATGATTGAGTTTTCGGTGCACTTTAATAAAGTGATTCTCTATTTTCGTTCGATCAGAAGCTCTCTTCAATCCCAAAAAATTACACTGGTCAACAAATTTGAAAACACTTTTGTCCCCAAAATTTTAATGATTTATAGAGGCTAATATTTGGTTACCGAATCCGATTCTGTGCTCGAAATTTCTCTATCACGTCGTATTTTGTCCGTTTGTATTTTTCTCATTTTCATAAATTCAACAAATTTTGGTTTTCGTTACTGACAATACCGTGAGCGTACAACAGCAACTGATCAAATATTGTTATTGAAATCAACTATGATGATGAAACCTGGGTTGTTGTAGAACAGAGTAACTGAGTTTTCGGTGAACTTGAATCCATTGGTTTACTATCTTCTTTCAATCAGGACCTCTTTTCGACCCATATAAATTTGTATGTGGATGCAACTATTTTTAGTCGTTGGCAGTTACCATCATTATACACCCCACTTTGTTTAAAGATTGTGATTATTAGCTTTGTACTTAATTTGGTACCTTGCGTTATCTATCTTTTTACATCCGTCCTGCAGACTTAATCGGTCAATGCATTTGGTGACAGCATACTGCTCCTTCATAAAACGTAAAAGTTTGCAAACAATAAACATTGTATAGCTGGTATATTATGTAGAAGAGAATTGTTCACTCTGGTACATGACCCATATATGTGGCCCTTTAAGGTTTTTCTTAAACATTAAAAGAAACAGGATGTCTCCTTTTCCAAAGAGAAAGAGCTTATCATGTTAACTTAAAAGAATTTATCATATTTTATCTCTGTCTGTACTTATCACACTAATTCTTCTTCTAGAGCAGAGGTCAGAAACTCAAATGTGCTTGCGGGCCAATTTCCTGGTATTCGATGACGCCGCGGGCAGCAGCACTAATCATGCAAATGCATCTTGACATCGTGAAAGCTTATAATTTTGCGTTATAATTTGCAGCTAGCGGACATTTGACGTGTCACAATTATAGGTAGTATATTTTAGAATTTAACAAAGATTGATCTGATATCAGAGCATTAGAGCAGCACAGCCTAATCCAGGGTTTCGGGCATACTCCTGATAACTAGACTATTGATCATGTCATTACCAAAGTCAAATTCAAAAAGTAACCCAACCGTTAACATCGCTGGTCAGCCCGTTTCCAACACAGATAATGCCAAATATCTCGGGGTTTTATTGGATACGGACATGTCCTGGAAGAGCCATATTAAGTCCCCAGACACTAAATTATCACAGCCTGTTCTACAGCCTTGGACGCGTCATGCCAGCGTGGGTTCTTCTGATACTCTTTAAATCCTTAATTCAATCGAAGTTACAATATGGCATCCTCTGTTGGGGAGCTGCCAGTAAAACTGCACTCGAGCCACTGCCAAAACTACAACATAAGGTACTCCGCGTCATAGCTAGGGCCCCACAGGGGCCTGGTTGTCCATCCAACAAGTCGCTGCTAAGAAGATTCGGTTTCCTAAACATAGAAGATATGAGGAAACTAGAAATCGCAAAGATCAGTTTCACTGCGGTCGTTGCCCCGAATATTTCAATGACTTTTATACCTCGGAATCAAAACGCACAAGTACAACAGACGCTCGTCTACGTCGTCCAAATATCATATGATCGACCGAAAAGATCATCGCTCGCTCAAATATTCCGGACCTGATGTGTGGACCAGTATCTCGCCGGACATCCGACAGTCGACGAGCATGTCCACAATCAAGTCGAAATACAAGCAATTAGGCATACTACTAAATGAATACTAGTCCATCTTCAAAATCACCGGAACACGACTGACCTATCGATCGCGCCTTCCATGACATGCTATCTCATTTTTGTAGCTTGCTTTTTCCTATACCATCTTCTTTACTTTTCATTCAGTGTGCACTGTGCATGCCTCCTCTTTACATCGCCTAGGCCAAGGTGGGTGTCTGATCAATAGACTACTCCAAGTTGCTTCGACGCCTTCCTATCCTTTCATTGTATCGCATTTTGTCGTGTATTGAACAGATAAAATGCTAATAAAACAATGTTGATGATGAAATTAAATCATCGTTAGATTTACTATCGAATATTGAAACCGATCAATACCAATAACATGTCCGATCGCTAAAGAATCGATTGATGTTACAGCGGTGGAGGGTACCACTACCTGACTCGCCACTTTTGATTGGCGATAATAATATGTAAAGACGGAGTAGACCCAAGATGAGGTAGGACGTAACTAACATTACATCAAGGGGAAAACAGAATGCCAATAGTTATCATTCCCATACTGAACTGATTAGCTAAATGCCCTACGCAGCGCAAGTTACGAACTTTTGATATATTCTTCAAACCTGAAAATGCTGACGACGACCGCACAAAATTATATCGCGGGCAGCATGCCGCCCGATGGCTACGTGTTTGAGACCTCTGTTCTTGAGTTTCCATATTCTGTCAAATTTTATCGGAATCGAGTAAAGCTGTTTCTGAACTCTTTTTCTTTTGGTTCATTGCCATGATGTAAAGGGCTTATTTTGCTTCGTCTATCATGGACATGCATATGAACGGAGACTGCTTACTAACAGCTCGACGCGAAACCTGAAGTGTGTGTTACTTCACAATAGAAATAAATATGCATCGGTTCGGTTCTAGGACTGTCTCAACACAGGATTTTCTGTGGCCCACAGCAGATACTATGTTTTCTATGCTGGATCAAATCCAGAAGCGAGCATTGGTTAAATTCTGGTGATGTTTTTAAATGGTTTCGAGACTTTTTTTTGTTCTAAGCAGGGCTGTTGAGTCAGTAAATTTTACCACCGACTCCAACTCCGACTCCGAATCCATGGAAAAGTTCATGGGCTGCAGTTTAACTGATTTATCATGTTGGGAATATGCTTCATTGTACGGTGAAGCGCAGATCACACGTACAATATTCAGACGCGGCACCACTCGCGGCAATCTCACTCTTTCACTAAAACGAGAGGTTACGTCATCAAGAAGTGAGAAAAATATGTGAAGAAGTAAATGTGTCCGGCAGGGGTCGCAGTGAAGCATGAGTGTGTCCGGCAGGGGTCGCATTTTAGAACGCAGCCGAGCGCGGAATTAACACTGCGCGTTCTTTTGTAAAGCTATATCTTCGCGGCTAGCACGTTCGATACGTTCACGTTCAATTTTGACATTCGATAAGATGCTTCGCCATACAACTTATGTTGGCCGGCCGGATGGTACGGTAGGCGTAGCAAACAGGAATGCGATGCTTTTATTGCTCTGGGTAGCAATAAGAAAGAAGCACAGGCGGAGGACTAGGCGCACATGGGTGCACCCAATTCTGCAAAGAAGGGAGATCTTAGGTATGTGTAAAGGTACATTTATGGCAGTATTATAGCTCATAGAAACCAAATTTTTACAGGCGAGTTTCATGCATTGGCGAGGGAGCTGAGATTCGAAAGACGGGAGTACTTCCGAGATTACTTCTCAATGAGTGTGGAAACCTTTGATGATCTTCTTTCATTGGTCGGCCCGCTCATAGTCAAACAGACGACAGTCATGAGAAAGCCTATTCCACCCAATGACAGATTAGCTATCACGCTTAGGTAAACAAGACAATTATAGACGACTATCTGTGATTAATTTCGTAGGACGCTGTCAAGCAAGTTATGGTTAGTTATTGAATGTTGATTCTAGCAAGCTTCTTAGATAACAGATTGATCAATAGTACAGTACAGAGCCATGCACTCTATACAAGACGTCCACCCTGTTGTTCTGCAAATAGGTTTCTTTGCACTGGCGATACCTATCGTACAATCACTTTTTCCTATCGATGCGGGAGGTAGACAATTGCAAAGATTGTCCCGCAAACCGGTGCCGCTATTTGGAGGGCCCTAGCACCCGAGCACATGCCAGAGCCGGAAGAAGGCCGATGGAGACAGATTGCAAAACAGTTTCAAGATAAGTGGAATTATCCGAATTGTGTTGGTAGTATAGATGGAAAGCATGTTTTGATAAAGAAACCTGCTATGTCTGGGTCCCTGTTTTTCAACTATAAAAAGACTTTTAGTGTTGTTTTGATGGCAGTTATGGATGCTGACAAGTGCTTTATTACTGTTGATGTTGGTCAACATGGTGGGGTCAATGATAGTAAATGTTTCAATAACTCTGTTTTTGGTAAACGTCTGGCCTCTAACCAATTAGATCTGCCATCAGCTTCTCCTCTACCTGGGTTTCGCAGTCCAACTCCTTATGTCTTTGTGGCAGATGAAGCCTTTCCTCTGAATAGGCATATCATGAGGCCATTTCCTCGCTCAGTGTTGACCAGCGATGAACGTCGTATTTTCAACTACAGATTGTTACGTGCTAGACTTGTTGTTGAGAATGCATTTGGGATATTATCCTCTCGCTTCTCTTGCTTTCGAAGGCCAATGGCTGTTTTACCTGTGCATGTAGGTGAAGTGGTCAAAGCCTGTACCGTTCTACACAATTTTCTTATGAGTGATCCAAATTATTGTGATGTTGCAGTGAATGGAGGGCGCCGGACGTCGTCGTTACTGCCTATATGATGAGACGGGGAAGAGGAAGTGCTGGGGAAGCTAAGGCCACACGGGAAAAATACGTCAGATACTTCAGCAGTAGTGAGGGAGCCGTTTCTTGGCAGCAAGAACGTATATAGTTAAATCAAACATTTCCAGTGTTCGTTTTGGAGGGTGTAATTCTTGAAAGTGGAGTGATATAGCTAATTATTTATTGTAACTTCAGGGACCAAGTGTCAGTAGCAGCTTGAATTGTAGTTGATGTGCTCTCTCTCCTGTTTGTATTAGTGATGCCTGTGATGAATGAAAAGCGTCGTGTATCCTTGACATTTCTAGATGGTATGTGGTCCAGTCCATCATACTACATGACTGGTAATACGCTGTCTGAGGCAATGTCGACACTTAGTTAATCATATATATAACGTAACGTTCGCCCTCCAATTCCTGACTTTTCAATAAATGCAACACTCCGCAGTATTCGTTATTGTTACGTATATTGACAAACAGAATCATTTGCTACAATGTTAGCCAGCTATGCAGTGCATTCCGGGGCAAAACTTTCCGCAAGGAGCGTGGAGACCAAAGTGTAAACCCGGTAAAATGAAAGATCTCCGGGTCGCCATGACCCTTTCGTATGCAGCAAATAGCAGGCGTGAGCACTTGAATTTTCTGTCATCAGACATTGTCGTACGCAGCAAATGTTAAGGGTGGTCGTATATGCAGCAAGTGGTGAGGGTGGTCACTTGAACTTTCTGTCATCAGATCTTGGTCCTGTAACTCGATACGATCTTCCTTCATCTGGTAAAATAATTCTACGGCAGCATATGGTGTTCTTGACAATTTATGGGGGTTTAGGATAGTGATGGATGTTAATCTAAATGACAGGGTCAGAAAACAACTAGGGCTGCTGGGCAAAATCGAGTACCCGAGTGATTCGATTCTGAAGTCGAGTATCACACATTATGGCGTCACAACAAAATATACTATATCAAAGTTCAAATATGTTCATTTTACACCACCACAAAGAACATAATGCCTGTTATCCGTTACATTAAAGACACTTTGGTATTTGGATACTTGGTATTTTTTCGACCATACCGATTTCATTGCACTTCTTGACAATGTTGTGGGGTGATCACGACTTCGTAAATGCTTCATTTCCAGTAACATTCGTAGCTTTGTACTATGTCTCGTATGTTGCGACACGGTTTCAATTAAGGCTTCCTCAGTAGAAAATCATATCAAAACTAATTCTCGTTGGTAAATCCACTTTCAGTTGCAAGGAGCGTATAATGTCAGTACTCGAAAAAATCGTCCGACTCAACTCGAATCATTGAAATTACTACTCGATTCAGATTCGAGTACTCGAATCATTGTGCCCAGCCCTATAAACAACTCTGTCAGAAATGACTATAAACAACATTGAATAGGTATTGAATGAATTAAATATTACCTCGATGGACAGCGCTGCACAACTCCTTCACTGACAATTATCTCAGGGCCACTGTGGTAATCCTTGGTCTGAAACGATGTCACAGTACAGCACGATGCATACATCCAACTCAACAATTTAATCTCTGTGTAATGAACTTTTCTGAGCACATTACATTAGTGACTAGCGAACACTTTTGTTCATGGAAATTTCAGTGTCAAACTTCAAAATATGGAAACAAGCATGCCTCCGTGACAGGAACCATATCTCTCCACATTGAACATGTTTCTGATTATAGCTACACCAAAGATGCATTCATTTAAAGTCAAGTTACCGGAGGTTGAACATTCAACTTCTTCCATGATTCCATCTCGGATCAGCTTGTGGATCTTGAATTTGATGCGAGCCCGTCGAGTGATATCCTTGATGGAGGCCAATTCCTTCCCCATGCTCGCCATAAAAAGCTCATCCGCGGATGGTTCTGTTGATTGCATCATCCTCATTACTATTTACTATAGATGTGCAGAACTTTTGCTGGTGTTGGCGTGGTTGTCAGCAATGTTCCCTCTAATTTTTTTTATGATTCTGCGCGCACTCATCAACTCACTGCGCGGTCTCTTGGACAACAGTGCTGACGACTAAAAAAAATTCATCACTTCGGATTTTTTTAGCGCAGCTTAGATTTTCTGTGCGCAGAAACCGTGTCAGCACTACGCAATTACGCAGCTTGGAGGGATGATGTGATACAGCATACCCTAGCATTTGTTGTGTTACAATCGGTTTCATGGTGAACGGAATCAAAATATCTATTGGACATTTACAGCTACGTTTGGTCGAACTACCGATAAAACGAGGGCGTGAGCCTGAGATCATGGAAATTTCCACAAAATGCAAATATCATACTAGTTATGACTGTTGATAAGAGAATTCTCAAATATGAGTCTGCATTATGCCATGTACTCATTTTCCGAATATCAAATTTTACAGCATACGCAGATCTACTTGACACATGCGTACCTCTATTTCCTTGCTGCAATGCTTTCAGTAGTCTGCACATCATCATCGTCATCATCTCTTGGGTGTTTCCGCTTGCGACTCCCCCTCTTCGCCGCTGTAGCAAATACGCACAGTAGTTGAAGAATGAAGATACCACGTTTTTGTAAAAATTCCACTTACGACGTGATGGTGCGTCGACTGATTCAACCGACAGCACCGATGTTGCTGGTGGATTGTCGAGCGACGGTGTGGCCACAGATGTTGTTGGCAGCATGTCAGAGATGAGCGGATTTGAAATTTCTATTTCCTAATCCAATCTAAATCCGAACCTCCAAATCCAAATCCAAATCCTAATCCATACCTTTTTCATATTCAAGTCCATGTCCAATCCTAATCCGATTCCAACTGGAAATTCAGAAAAAATAGTAATTTAAGCAATGGAGGGATTCGAAAATTTTCTTTCACAATCAACGATTCACTTGATTCAAGATAACTTAGTAACCATAAGTACATTAATAACTGATCTGAATAAAGTTTGTCGCCATTCGCCACACGACATTTCAATCTCCCAGAAAATAGGTAAATCCAATCCAAATCCTAATCCGTTCTGAAAAAAATGTCTAATCCATATCCAATCCAAATCCGACAAAATTTCTCAAATCCTGTTTTTTCAAAACCTAATCCTAATCCATGCTCATCTCTGCAGCATGTTATCAAGTACTGACGACGATGTGGCCACCGATGTTGTTGGCAGCGTGTCATCAAGTAACGACGATGACAGCGGTTCCTCGGACATGTTTGATGATGTTCTGTATAACATGGAAAAATTCCTAACTATCATCAATCTGATAATTTTGACAACGACCAAAGATACACTGAGCTAAAAGTGAAATTTTGGTTTGCTATCTGCTAATCCACGGAGTCAAACTATCAACTATTTTTTGAAGAATCTAGTCTGTCTGAATTGATATGTTACGTTTTCAGTACGATAGTGTTGCACTCACTGACTAACATAACTTTAGCAGTACTTACGGCATCAATAAATTAATAGCCTTCCTGCAACTCAAATAAATTCAACTGCAAGTTACTTGGTTAATGTACGGATCTAAAATCTCAAATAAAATTACCAAACAACTTACTGCCTCGTTTTAATGTACGGATCTAAAAAACTCATGATGCCCATCAACGGCCATCTGGGCAAAACAGCCTCATACCCTGATATCCTGAGGGTATGTATTTGTTTTTCTCCTTCACATAGCGGTCACGGAGATTCTTCCATCTGAGTGTAAAACCTTGCCCTGTAATATTTTATGTTAGCTCGTGCTCGGAGATATTTACAAGGACACATTGTACCTGGGCATCCAAGGGCTTGCGACACTTCTCGCCAAACTATTGCCTTTTTTTCTCTCAGATAATACGACGGGTGTGACTTGTCATACAAAATACTCCTGGATCTCACTTCCTCAATAAGTATTTCGTCGTTGACTAAACTCATACTGGCGCTCACCTGTTAATTCAGAACATGGCGAAGGTGATATATTACTGATACTGAATCCTCGTGATATCTTGAAACGAAAACAACGGTACTGCTGGACTCTTCTGGAAACTATTGGTACAGTGGTATTCAGAAGGAATATTTACACCTCTTCGATAAATTATTACTTACATAATATTCCTTGCTATTATTACCAAAATAATCACATGGCCGGACCTACGAGATCCGTACACGGTTAAGGTTTTCGAACAACTGATCCATATTTCACAAATCATTTTTTCTCGGCTGTGACCTATATCCTCTCGTGCGGAATGATTCACTCGCGACTCTCGAATGAAACGCGACTGCAGCGTTCCTCCCGCGCACGGCGCTGGCGCATGAGCAGAGCAAAGAATGAAACGTATGCGCGAGTGCGTGCCGCGTCTGAATATTGTACGTGTGATCTGCGCTTAAGCATAACGGTGATAGTGCCAGATTACAAAATGCTTTATAACTGACTAATTATGATAGAACCGACGTGAACCCCATTGTAGCAATTATCCCCTAATAAGTGCATAACGACTTTACTTTTGTTGCTAACGAGAAGCGATGAGAAACTTCGGTTACCAGAGTATGCTAATTGACAGTGATGAATTTTGTTAATTTCGATGAATTGGTACCCCCATATTACAAGGGTTGTACTTTAGGCCACAGCTCTTCAACCGGGTGTATCGTAGGCTACACCCTAGGGCAGTGGTTCCTAACATGTGGTATGCGAAGTCTAGTGGTACGTGAAGCTCATTCAGGTGGTATACGAGTAGATTCTGATTTTTTTTCGACTGAAGGAAGTTATTGATTCAGGTGGTGTGGATTTTGAGTTTTGAGTTTTGAGGTCGTTGGTGTGGGTAGAGGCAATTCCACCAATGACAGCCTACAGGTAAGAGATCTAGTCGTAAAGCATTGGGATTCTTACCTAATAAAATGCCGTTTTAATATATTTGACCACTATAATTCCAATTTGAACCACTACCGAAATCATATACTGCGCCATTAAACGGGCAGTTTATTCTCTGTTTCGCTGCCTTCGGCAGCTCAACTCGGTGTAAGCATTTTTGACCGCCTTCGGCGCGCATAACTGCTGTAGGTGGTATGCGAGCACTGGATAAAATCTCGAAATGTTACATGAGTGTGAAAAGGCTGGAAACCACTGCCCTTGGGGCCTGGGGGTACCATTATGTTTGAAGGGTGCACCATTCGGATGGGTGTACACTGTACAGGGGTGTACTAGATTCGAATTACAATAGACCTATAACTAGCTATCACAAAAAATAGGCAAGTTCATGCTTCATGACAGGTTGACCGGACCGGACATGCAATATCGTAGAATGTACATCTTGTAAATGACTTTCCTTTTGTGATGTCATCAGCAAATATTTCTCCTCGTCATTCAACCGCTGATAATGACTTATTGGTTCCTCTTGGTGTAGAACAGGCTGAAGCTAACATGCGTTCAGCTTGCGATATCTGTCTATAGCAGCCTATATACTCTTACATCAGTGGTCGGGAACCTATACATGGCTCTTTTGGCTATAAGATATGGATCTTTGACAAATTTTCAATTCTTGACCTAATTTATCAATACCAGTATTGCAGCAACTTGTTAGTAAATTTTCATGACGGCCCGACTAATTTTTCTCGTGGCAGCATGACACCAGGCTTAGGGCTTCGTACCCCTTTTCGATATCTTCAAATTTAAGTTGATATCGCGCCGGCGACTAACATCACTGGCGAATTCGATCTTCCCGCCATCGCGCGACTCAAAATCTTGAATTGCACGATACCTTGAAATGGCGACCCTTGTAGGACAATGCAGGTTTGAACTACACATTGTTCTCCTGATCTACGCCGATAAATAAACTTCCTCCGAAGTGACATTAACAGTTATAAATTCAAATTAAAAACAAGGCCATAGCTACACTGTTATAAAATTTTTAGTAAATTTACTCCTAATTGCGAGGCAGCAGTTTTACATACCCTGGTATCGTTAAATACTAAAAATTAGTAATTTTTTTACTATAATTTTAGTAAATTTTCTGACTCAGGATAAGCAGCATTTCTACTCACTCTTGTAACCTTGATGCTAAAAATTAGTAATATTTTTACTCTTTCTAGTAAATTACTAGCAAAGCTAGCACTGAATTCACAGCCCTGTCGTATCAATCAAAGTATTGATTGACTTAATGCTATATGCATGGCGGTATATGCATGGCGGTATAGCATGGCGGTTTTCTAACACTTCGCGGCCTGGTAATACGCTCAACTACATGGAAATAATTGAATCAAATGTTGCCGCATGAAAGCATTTATTTTCATGTTCTATTTCGTTTCCCGCAGGAGGTTGGTGAGTTTCATCACCTTTGGATGAACTCTAAGTGTCTTTCTCTTTCTTGAACACTTCGCGCCTACGTCGAAAATCTCGGCGAAGACTCTGTAATATATGAAATATATCTTATAACATAACTGGCGGCTGGCCATCAACAAGAGCGAATTTGCTTCAGACAAAACTATATTGCTGTATTAACAAAGTTCTGTAGCCTATTCACTATGGGCTACCAGAATCCCATATGTTAACAGTTTCGTGTTAAATTGTGATTGTCATAAGCAAGCAGAGCACCACAATACTTAATTGTTATTGTCAATGTGTTGTAGAGCTCTGATTGTTTAAAATAATGCGGATGTCAGATTTTTCAGGGCGATTTTAAGGCATTTCTAGTGCCCATACCGCATTTTAATTTCTATTTTAGAAATCACCGTTACACTAGCTTTTCATTAGGACCGGATTGATTAATATTTTGCGCCCCAGTTGCCAGCTGTGAGATCACCAGTAAAGGTGCCTTTGCACTGCCCAGCAGTGAACGCAAGCAGCTGAGCCGAGCGAAGAAACATAATCAGTCATTGCCATTACGGGTTGACATTTGATAGTCTAACTCTCACTCAGCTTACCTTTACATAAACTCCAACGTGGCTGTCAGTTCGCTCGGGTATTCCAGGTTGAAAACATAGAATGTGACGAACAGATATGCCAAAGCCACGTAGAAGGAGTCCGTGGTGAATATCATTGATTTTTCGGCAGTTACCACAAACTCCTTCATCTTGTAGTTTGATGAGCCTGAAAATAAACAAAAGGTGTAAAGTAGTCAGCGCTGCTACTCAACTAGATGTAAGGCTGCTGTCATAAATTTATACTCAATTACGAGTAGAAGAAGCGTAAAAATCCAACCACGCGAGTGTAGTGCTAGTAGGCACTTCAGAAGAGCAAGGCATCAATATAAGGTTAATTATCTTCTCAGGATCCATGACTAACACAAAAATGCATTGTTAGTATGCAGCACATTTAACGCAATTGGCTAGGTTCTGAAATAGAGACTGTGCAGACAACCAGAGGCGCTGGTCAGTAATCAAGTATATCAATATCTATTATTTTGGCATACTTAAGTAGGTTTGCCAATGTTGCCTACTTGAGCTACTTATATTCTAGTGGTTGTGGCATTTGACTACTTCCACAGTGATGGGCAGAACTATTGACCTTCAAGTATTCAGATTTTGTAAAGTAGTTATGGGAAGTTTTTCATTTTCACAACTACGGCGTAACTATTGACAAGATAGTGAGTACCTGTGACTGTCTTATCAGTGGTACCAACTTGCTCGCACTCCTTATCTCTACACCACGCTCACCAAGCACACTCGCGGAGGTAACAAATTTCCAGAGAAACCAAAAATCAGACAATTTTTGTATTCATATCAAACCGACTTGTGCAATACAAAACCGGACACATTTTTCATAATCGAGACTTATGCCGCTATTCTGTGCATGTCACTTACTGACAATAGCAGGGGTGGGCAATCATTTTTAGACTACGAAATGGTTTCAACATGAAATGATTTAATACTTAATTCAATTTGAGGCTCAAATCATTATGCCCGACCTAAGTCCATGAGATTCGCACGATGACTTTATACTTGCAATAAATTCAGTAACAGTCAGTTAGTCATCAGTGTGAACGTGACCCATACTTTAAGTTCATAAATACTTTCCGATTGTAATCGAGAATGGGTGGTTCGGCGCATCTGCCATTAAATCTTGAGAAATTTCCTGAAAACAGATATGCATGTGTGAGCAATGTTTCCAATATCATTTTTGAGTAGTGAAAATCTTTACCGGAGGACAAGCAACAACAAGATTATTAAAAAAAGGTATTACCAACAATAGAACAGAACTACATTGGAAACATTCACAAAATAGGTTTTGGGGCTAATATAATACTAACCATTCTTTTGAACAATTGAGAGGCTGGTTCTTCAAAGAACGCACAGATCAGCTCGAGGATGCCAAGAGAGGAAGCATATGATTCTGATTTCGTTATCTCCGATATAGTTGAAAGTCTTGACAGTGTTTTCTGTACTTTCTGCGCCGTCATATTTTTTAATGTCCTGTGAAGGGTACAATTAGCATTTATTTAAAATGAGAGGAAAGATAGCAGGTATCTCGTTGATATAATTGTCTTTGAAATATGCTAGTATAGTGTGTATAGAAGCGAAGTTATTGCAGTAGAAAAATTTGGACTTGAATAAGATAGAAAGAGCTTCTTGGAGGTACAGAACTTCAATATACAATTAAATAGTATATTCATATTGAAATGAACCCGAATATTTTCGGCTGACACTCGTCAGGGGTAATCGTCAGCAACTAGTAGAGAATTGGAATGAACATTGTATATCAACAATCGTATCACAAAATATGACGTCACCAGCATGAAATTTCGAATGAGAGAGCGTTCAATGTACTATTTTTAGGTGATACACGAACTCCTTTTGTTGACAGAGTTTTGGTTGGTGTATTTTGATAAAAGTTGATTCCAAGGCACACAAATGGAATTGTGAACGGCCTCGACCTACGATTCGAAATCGGTCGTCTCGATAATTATTCGCACAAATCGGATTATCCAACAGATGTTTGCCGATGGCAGAATTAATTGCCTTTGATCGATCACCATCAATCTTAAGTGGATGAGTTAAGGGTGAGCTTTTCATATCGCGTGACGCACGTGTTCTGATAAATCTGGGGACATGTTGGTTTATGCGGTCCTGCAGACGTCTTGACGTTCTTCCCACGTAGCCACAATCACAGTGGCACCTATATTCGTACACTACATTACTTTGTTGAAGTGCAGGAAGCACGTCTTTGCGTGTTGAAGGATAGTATTAACGGTGACCAACTCTTTAATTATTGGTTATAAAATCATGGAATTAGAAATTTTTCTACTGCAGTAACTTCGCTTTTAATGGTTGAAATTGAGCCAAATTTAGTATGCATCATCTCTACTGACAGCCTAACAATTTTATGGGGTGGACAGAAAATTTTGAAATTTTTATTTTTTAATGATAATTTCAAAACTTTCTACTACAAGAATCACGCTTCTACCGGTTAGAATTGAGCCAAAAATGGTGTGAAGCAGTTTTTTAACCAACCCAACAATTTTATCAAGTAGCCAGTGAAATCTGAAGGAATTTCATTTTTTTGAACAGCCCTAGTGTGTAGCCTTTTATGAGATTACAAAAAAATCTTGCTTACTTTTGAATGCGAGGCCAGTTATTGTCCATCTTGCGAATTAAGAATTGCTTGGAATTTCCTGTCCCAGTGAAAATACCATAATGTTGAAACATGAACTCAACTTCAAAGAGAAAGGGCCACATTTCTCAGATTGTTGATACTGCAGCAGGTTGATTGATTGTCTTTCTTTGGAATGGATACGGTATGTAGTTTACATTAGCATTCTCAATTTCTCTCTGTCTGGAACTGCCTTTCTGCTTTCTTCGATAAGACATTTCTGGTCAGCGCTCAGTATGAGATGTACTGGTAAGTTCAGTATTTTCTTGCTCCATGATTGAGGCTTTAACCTGTTTTACAATCTCGTTACAATGGGAAGCTAATAGCTTACGCAGCTCAGCCATGATGTCTTGCACTGTAGTTGAAGGAATGAGGTTTTTGTACTCCATCCTCATTGCAAACATAATGGTCGGGATATCATTCCTAAATTTCTCTTCCTGAGCTTTGTCGCTCGTTACATCGGCAGCAGGCAGCAGATCCTGGGCGATTGAACTCTGGCTTGTATTACTAGCAGAATTATGGTTAGTTGGCTGAATCACATTGGTCTGATCCGAAACGGTATGATATCGGCTAACATGACTGGAAAATGACGATATCACGTCATACCTCTTGGAACAGTGCAGATAAGGACACTGGACGAATAATCCGCTTCCAATATGGCTTTTCAGGGGACAAAAGATATCTGATGTTGAATAAAGTTCCATACCTCAGATGACCACCGGGCATTTCAAATCTACTGCCATTTCTTTATAGTTAGACACCAACATAGCTTCCTCCTAAATCCGAGATTTCGCCTGACACGCGACCGCAACACCTACAATCCTGCATCCTAACTCTCACGTGAATCAGTAATTTGTCACGACCTAGTGAACACAAATTCTTGTATTGTTACGTAACTATGCCGAATTTCATTCCTGGGTGATTTGGCGCGATTCTGAGTTCTGATGCTCTGACGATAATAATTGGGTTTTCAAATTCGGTATGACACTAGCATTCGAATAATACCAATTATTGTGAATTCTGAGCCGCTGATGATGAATTACGGTATCATCACAGGTGAGGCTTGGCCTATATGTATACCTCAGATCTCCTTTCACGTTTTATTTTTGAAGAATAAATACGCAGATTTCGTGGTTCGCAAATCTCATGGTCTGAAAATGTTCATTCAGGAGCATTGATATACAGTACCAATAATCCGTAACATAGTAATAATTGACGGGTTTACTAAAAACGATAGTAAATTATGTTACTACAGCAATTCGTATTTGGTTTACTAATTAATAGGTGTAAATTTACTAATTTTTCTAACAGTGTATCCAAGTTCTTGATTGGTAACGCAAGTAGCTTTGTAGAACCGCTGTAAAATGTAGGTGTGCACTGTGTAGCGTTATGTCACTCCGAATACTTTAGAATTCGATCAACATTTAGATTTGCGAAACTAGCGAGATAGTTCCATTTGAATAATATCAGTTATGATATATTCTAAGGTATTTACGATGAGTTACGCTATCACAGGTGGGGCTTGACCCGTCTGTGTCTCATCCGTGCCTTAACTCCGCGCTTTATTGTCGAACTATAAATACGAAAATTCCGTGGTTTTAGTAATAGAAATGTGTAAAATCTAATCTGTCATAAACATTGATAAAAAGTTCCAATAATAATTGATGGTTTCGCTATTTTCTCTGATTCATCCCTGACGACATGTACTGCTGCTAGCAACCATGTTTGAAAAGCAGAAAAGCATGGTGCACACTACGAATCCCATATATTAGAGCTACAAATACGTCTCGAATTGTGAATTGTGACGTAACAGTTCATAAACATGTATGGCTCTTTGGGAGCTACAATTGATAATACTGGGTCAACATGACTCTTCGCTAAGAGAGGTTCCGATCCCTGCTCTACACAATCATACTCGTTGAAACTGCCACGATAACTCCGAAATTCTGAATTGGTACTTCCTGCCAGATGCTCGTAAATAGCACAGTGTACATAATTGCAGGGGCGTAGCCAGGGGGTTGAGTTCGAAAACTACTTGAGTCTGATTAGTAGGGCCATTTTTATATGACCTTAAAAAATCAATTATATGACTTTATTTTATGGAAAATATGGCTTTATATGACTTTATGAGAAAATAGTGTATTTTTTCATGTAACCAACGTCACTCATGGAACTGACGAGTAAAACATACACAACATAGCAGTAATACGCATCCATTTTTATTTTAAACCCCTGTTGTAGTACAGTTTCATGTTGTGTGGTATGTTGGAGTCTTTATAGTGACAATTTGGACGTGAAATGACTTTAGTAAGGAAAATGAGCGCTCCACAGACGCTGATGTGGGCTGACACTTCTGCAGTTTTGCATACAGCGCTGGTGAAATGTCTTGCCTTTGTAGCTCCATAATTTGTTTCACATCGTTTTCGTCCACTCGCTTCTTAATGTAATTTTTGAGCTCAAGCGGATCTTTTCTGAAATCAGGGGCATTTAGATCAGCATTAGCCTCTCTGATGGTGTACGTACACGTACAACTTTCCATTTTCTGTGTCAAGTTTGAAATATTGTTGTAGTGGAGGCATATTTCGGTGACCAATTCTTCAATTATTTATTATCGTGGTGCCCATCGTAAATACTCTTTTATTCAAATCCAAATGTATTTGTATATAAAAAGATAGAGTTTTTTAGCCTGCCTACCCACTGACTGAACTTCAAATGACGTCTTACTTCAGTGCACAGAAGTAAAACAGATTGTGTAGCAACACAATGCAATGTGTGACCTCATAACGCAATGTGTGACCTCATAGGTCTGTGACTGTAATCTGATGTATGCTAACCTTACAGCTTGCCTTCGTTCAATCAGAAATTGCCCTACTTTCTTAGTGCTTAATTGCTCCACCGCCTAAATTGGCACTTTTTATTTAAAGTATACAACAATATGACTTTATAACTCAAATATGACCTAACAAGGAAAATATGACTTTATGTGACTTTATAACTTTCTTAATATACCCCATAGGGACGTGGTTTTCGCGTTAAAATTGATTTCACGACTTACTGATGCATAGAAAGAAATATGACTTCAATGACTTTAAATGGCCCTACTGATTAGTATTTAACACCTCCAAAACGTTGCAGCCTTGCTCATTCTTATTTCGAGTAGGCCATGGCTGGCGAACCTGTGGATGTACGGCCGCATGGACCAGTGAAATCGAAGTATAATTCTACGGCCGGTCACACATATTTATATTAGCGTGCGTTGGCGGCAATCAATTCGACTTAAAAGTGCCTCACTGTTATGTTCGTGCATTTTACGTTGGTATCGTTTGTCTGTTATTTGTGTAGCTAGAAAAGGGGTTCTTAGCCCTTTCTTGGCCATGGACCATTTTCCGGTTTGAAAATGTGCTGTGGCCAACCTTTTATCTTGGAGTCATAATCCTGTTCAATGCGTGGTAATCAACGGCGCTGATATGCCTATTTCTCTAAAATATGCGCACTTTTCTCTTTATTTACTGTTGATAATTTAATGTAGACCTGTCGGCCCATGAAAGCGCGCGAAGTGCGACGAAATTTTTCAAGTCGAATATATATCCTTCAAAAAACGACCAACGAAATAATCTTGGACCCCTTCGAGCTCCCGCAATTGGCGGTTTGGGTGCAGCAGTTACTACCCTGGTAGATCATAGGCTAAAACTCCCGTGTATTTTATGATTGTCCGCCTCTCCATTCGCGTCGCGAAACACAATGATCAAATCCACGCATCACTGTGTGATTGACATAGTTCCACTCTTGTGGGAAATATTATAATCATTCTGGGTCAGCTACAGACAACTCATTAGTGAATGGGGTACTACAGAGAAGTGGAGAACGATTTATCAGTATGCATGATGTACAATAGGGTTCTGGTTTAAATCAGGCTGATTTAAATCAGTGTGATTTAAATCAGGTTTTTTTCCTTGATTTTTGATTTTAATTTCACCATTTTGATTTTGATGATTTTTTTGATTTTTTCAAATTTTCTGACGAGATGCGTGAATGTGGTTTATTATCGGACAATCATGTGCGTTTTATATAAACCGGACGTAGTATTTCGCCACCGGTACCGTTATGGTTCAGCTATTTGACAGACAGGCGGGAAAAGAACAAAGAGCGGTAGTCAATCAATATGTGTTTTTGCTGTGGATAGTTAGTTGTCTACGACATGATGCTGCTATTTCCGAGGCACTCGTGCGATACCGAAAAGGAAGCGCAATCCGGAGTCTCTATCGAAAGATTCCCTAATCTCTGATGCCTAAGCGTTACAAAAATCAGTTTGCAGTTAATGCGGGCTGGAGGAGCGATGGGCCAACTAGCTACGGAATGTGAACACAAGTAAGATACCATGTCATTATGTGTGATTCATATTTATGTAGCTGCTTGAATACTGGTTATGGATTAAAATAGAAACGAATCTGTGTGTACCGTAAACAGGAATTCATACTGTAAAACACCATGTCCCTAGATTTATCAGAACACATGCATGACGTTCGGTGAAAATCTCACCCTTGACTCATCTCCTCAAGCTCGATGCTGAGCAATCAAAGGCCATAACTTTTGCCATTGGCAAACGTCTATTGGGCAATCCCGCTTGTATATGTTAACCAAAAATATGATAGCTCGTAAGATTGCCATTTACGTTTGATTTTACTTCAGAAAAAGAGAGACAATACGGCACTTGGTATTTGCCTTGAACATGAATGCTGTGCTCAGAACAAGCAAGCTCCAATTATATAGAATAAATATAAGCAATGATAGCGACATCAAAACATATAGAAAGAAAAGATTTAGATTAGTGGTTTCAAAACTTTTTTTGACTAATCGCATGTCTGAATTAAAAATCTTGCACTTTTGCAGCCATCTCAGGACAATACCTCTGCTGCCCTTCTCTTATCAAGCTGGATGTGGCTCAAGCTCGAGATTAAAAAGACTACTGCTCTTTGTGCGGACGATAAAGTCTAATGTTGTCAAAGATGCAGCTATAAGAGCATTAACTCATGTCGGGGACCATCATTTAGTTTCATGGATTCTAGATCCTCGAGTTAGAGGATGTGGCTTGGACAAGGGACATTAATGGCAAAAGAGTTGTTCGATACCTGGCAAAATGATTATTTTCAAAGATGGAACCAAAATGCAATGATTAGTCTGCTGGTAAGTGGTAACCTAATCGAACAATGAATTGGATTGACTATGATTGTAAAGTTGGTGAGTATAATTGTGTACACTCCACACACACTGAATGTCCCTTATCTTCCCTTGATTTTTAGGAATTTTCGATGCAGAATCGAGTATCTCGGTACGAAATCTAATTCATCAGCCAGCATTATTCTGGATGGATCATGCCGGTGTTCTTCAAAGCTTTCAAGACTCGCCTTTCGTCCGTTGCACATGCCGCATCTTGTGAGGGGCATCAGTCACGCAGCCGCAACTACAAACAAGAGTCGTGATTGCCTGCCACAGGCAAATCTTGAAGTGATGCTGCGAGTGAAAGATCACTTTATGGACTATGGTACTAACAAAGCAGATAAAGAGTTCAGGAAGATCAACAGTTTGCTGGCAGAGACCAATCCATCAATCAAGATGAAGATGAAACTATATTGGATGGTCCCGAGATAAATCAACATGTTCTTCGCTACTAGAACAGATCAGTAATGATTCTAACGACCCATCATTGCCACATAGGTTGAACGGTTTCAGCTACATGGGTGATGATTCACAGCCCCACATTATGAAAGTTTAAGCGTTATCCTTCATCACCTTGGTTGACAGTGTCGTCATTCATCGCATTTTCTTTTATTCGTGTTGTTGTTGTTATTATGAGTAAAAAAACCAAAAAGATCAAAAAAATCATGATTTGAATTAATTATTCGATTAAAATCGATTTTAATCAGAGGCAAAATGATTTAAACCGGAACCCTAATGTACAATGCACATTGTATGTCTTGTACCAAACCAACTGAAGTTGCGCTGTCGGAATATTCAATCTAATGATACAATCAATTCATGTGACTCTTGCATTATGTACAATGACTTCCAGGACGGACATTTTAAACCGACTGCAAAGATTAATGCGCTCCGCTAAATCCTCAATCAATTACGATTCGTTGCGGTGGTGCATTATACCTCCACCAGAAGTTGCGAATAATATACAATTATGACTATTTTCATCTTACAATATTTTAACTTGCTAAAGTACAGTAAATCTATACATCAATTACACTGCATTCCGAGTTTATTGCACACCCCTGTCAGCGGCATACGACATATGACCCTGCCGGAATACTCGGTTAGTTAATCATAACCTTCCAGTTATTACATTCTCGAAATAATTTTAGTTGCTGTTAGCCGTATAGGTTGTCATGGCCAGTGGGAAAACCCGCTATTTCTCCCTCCCATTTTCGACTTGTACATGCTGACTCCGTACATGCCACCACGTCTCATCATAGTCGGATAAAAAGCTTTACGTAGCCTACGTATAATTAGATAATATGAATACATTTTTAGCGATTAACATGAAAAATATAACTAAACTTACATTAATTCTATAATTTTCTAAATAGCTTTGTGGCCCACCTCAAAAGCTCATGTGGCCCACCCTTTGAGAACCCCTGAGCTAGGATTAATAATTACCGCAAATCAATATTTCCTCATGTGTCGTGCTTCGTATTTATACCCTGTGTTCTGTTGTCTATTGGTCTTTTTCGTTTAACTCAGTGGTTATTAACCTTTTTATCTCCCGCGCCCCCTTTCAAAAATTACTGTGCTCCAGCGCCCCCCTCGCACTCAATTACTGTAATAAAGACAATGGGTAAGAGGAAGAACCGTAACAGCACTTCGTAAGCCCCCTAAAAACGATTGTCTTGCGCACCCATAGCGTGATAAACCAAACCTCGTGAGGGCTTCGCCCCCAAGAACCCCATCGCGTGATTTCGATGGTCAGCAAAGATGTATGGCCTGGTTGCCCGAGGTGCCAACATTCTTATTAATGCATGAATGAATAGGTGGTAATTGCATATATATGTCGCTATAAACTTTTTACCCTCTCATCCCACGTAATCAGATTTACAAGTAACGCTGATTGAGCTGTTGTATAGGAAAATGATGGTCACGTGATCAATAATTGAACATATTCAGGCGTGCCCGCTGGTACAATTAATGCGTTACATGTTGTTATTTTGTTACCTGTTGTCCGCTATATAGTCAAAAGATATTGAAACGCATAAATGCACACGATTCCAAATTGTTTTTTCTTCACTGCTGGCAAATAATTTCATCTGGTGGATATTATTTGTCCTGTGGGGTGCAGATTGCGACGACATGACAACTCGGCACGAGCGATTTAGTCACCTATGGACAATTGGACTTATATACATCGTAGTTTACGGTCAACATAAGTGCAATCCTCTTCGGCTGAGGTTTTCTCGCTGACGATCCTTTTCACACATTTCTCGGAGTCCCATATTGACCGGAACTTCATATGTCTTCGTGCATCGTGGCGTGGTAATGGCCGACACCGAAATGCCTTATTTCTATTTTGTATAATTATGCGTGTTCTTCCGTGGGAGAGTCGTCAAAACATTATGTGTCATTTATGTTCATTCATCGAAATAATTTAGGGCACCCTTCGAGCTCACCGATTGGGGGTTTGGGTTGCAGCAGTTTCGGTCCTTGTATAAGGTCAAAGCTCAGTCGGTCTTCTCGGGACTTTGGTATTGGAAATATTTCGCGCTTTAATCGCGCTCGAGGACCATTCGACTATAATAAACCGTATAATAATTGTGTGTGGTATATTCAGTGTCAAATCAAGGTTGGTATAATAACAATCGGGTACGGTTTCATACCCTGTACCGAATTCACATCTGCGATTGGCAATACGAGGAAATTAATGGTATTGGATTTTGGTCTTAGTGATTTGTGTAACAATAATAAGTCAACTGAGAATGGGATGCATATATCTGCTCACATTGAATTTAGACCGTACCCAGTTATTAATTTTAACATGAAGGTATTCGAGACAAAGCAACACATATTATATAACGTTAATGTGAGGTTGTGAACCACAAAACTAGATAGTATCATCCTTTATGATACGATGAAGAAATAGTCTGTTGATTTAATTTTGTAGCTCTCAAATACAAGTATATTTAGTTATTTATTTCGTGTACAAAGCTTCAAAACTTATTTTATGTACCAGGGGCTCTCACTCTCAAAAGTGATATACAGTGCCTTCATTTTCGATTTTCACACGCTGTGCGCTGCGGGATATAATACCTAATTCGGAACATTTTGTTGAAAATAACCCTAGCAAGCGTGTCGGCATTGTTTTAACGGGAAATCGGAGATCTAAAAGTACGCGCAATTCGTTTTACATGAATTATAATAACCCACTACGTTTATGAAAACATATGTAGCAAACATCGTCGAGTAGCGCGACAAAAAATTTCGGGATTTAACATGTTTTGTGGAATGTTAATTTGCTCTGAATACATATTAAGGATATGTCCTACTACCACATCATCTATTGCGAAGCCATTTTTCTTCAGCGCCCCTCATATCACCCTCTGATCCCAGCGTGCCCCATATAGCCCCTGAGCGTTTCCGCCCGCTTCAAAATCACTAGCGTCCATTGGGGTGCGCTGGAGGCAAGGTTAAGAACCGCTTGTTTAACTGCACTCTGGAACGTGTCGCCTGTCTTAAGGTTATTCAGCTGATAATATACTGATTTCATACTGCAACCGCGTCGTATGAGTTATTTGTTCAAACAAGATCACGAACATAACACTCACCAGTCATGAACCTCACCGCACGTAACTGAGATCTGGCCTTTCAGCTAGTAACGTGTCTCGCTAGACCCGTATCAATTACTTAGTCACTGAAATGCGTTGTCAGGTGTCGTGCGCAGACCATAGTCCAAAGTAGAATGAAGTTTATGATCATAATATTTGTTATTTTATTTGCACTTATTTGGTGATATATCACTTCTTTTGTGGTAACTATGCCCATCGCCCATGTTAGAGAGCACAGCGTTGTACATATGTTAATATTTAAAACCGTAATTGAAATGGGTCCGTGGATATCAAAAACACTCCAGGATTAAGTCCTACTACGAAATTGGTGTATAATATGGTCAGAGGTGTACGAGTTTTGAGTAAACATTAAAAGGGTGTACCAAGACGACAAAGTTTGAAGAGCACCGCTATAGACGAACGGCCGAGGTCGAAGCTGGGTCCGTGAAGTTGTAATGGATTTTGTATTGCTGTTTTTGAGAATATGGTATAATCCTTGCAAAGATACTCATATATAATATTATTTCTTAAAAATAGAGGCAATACTGTACCTAACTTTCGAATGCACTATTCATTTTTTCCAAACAAAGCAACCATCATCGCGGATTGGGATGACTCCAGCTCAAGCTTCGGGTTTTAATATATATTTGATATGAATATATTATTAGAATGTATATTGATATCATTTTTTATTGACATGACTTGACTGTAGGGGCTGTCCGAAAATGACTTGACATCAGTAGTATAGTAGATCGGTCGTGACCGAGCAGGGGCTCTTATGGGTGCGGCGGTGATTCGCCTGGAAACCCGGGGTGGTGACTCGCCTTTTTAGACCCCCCTCTCGGCGGTGAGTCGCCATGTGTTCTTATGGGTGCGGCCGTGATTCGCCCTTTCAGGTATAGCTCGTGGCGGTGATTCGCCGTGAAAACTCGTGGTGGTGATTCGCCCTTTTTTATATAGGCTGTGGTGGTGATTCGCCTGTCATGTATTCTTACGGAGTCTCTGGTGATTCGCCATGTGTTCTTATGGGTGCGGTCGTGAATCGCCCTTTCGGGTATAGGCATCTCTCGCGCGGTGTTGAATATGTATTAGGTATATTGATCAAGTGATTGGTCCTTTGTTAATGTGTATACCCCAAATTATTATATATGACCGATTCGAGTTAATCCCAACGTTTACGGTGAGTGCGACAATGATATATCGTTATTCTTTTGGACGCAGCGGTGATTCGTACTTTCGGTTATAAACTGCGGGCGGAATGTCGTACTTTCAACAAAAAAGGCGTGAAAATAATTTGCAAAATCTAGGAATTACTCACATGGTAATATTTTGGTAATTAGTTTGCCACAGAGCCGGCGTAGACGGCGATTCGAATATCAACAATAGCCGCGTTCACAAACTAACACGTCAAATAGGTGTGAAATAGTTTGCAAAACCCCGCGATCGCTGACAAGATAATGTCTCGGACATAACCATCTTTCGCGACTTGGTGTTACAGGCATACCGATCGCTCACGTGGTGAAAATTTAGTAAGCAGTTTGTCACAGAACTCGATTTCACTCGCAAGATTTAATAAGTAACGAATAACAGAACCGCCAGTGTCGGTAACTTGAATGGCGACAAATTGTCACTTATTTCTGCTCTAAGCCTAATCCTTTGTGAAGTGAACGCTTATTCAGAAAGGTGTGAAATAATTTTAAAATCCTACGACCGCTCACAGGGTAATGCTCCAGACATAGCGATCGCTCATGATTTGGTGTTACAGACATACCGATCGCTCACAAGGTAATACTTCGGTAATTAGTTTGTCACAGAGCCGTCGCAGACGGCGATTCGTAAACCAACAATTTGACACTTTCTGGTGGTCGCTATATGTTTTAACACTTCGGAACGTGGTTGACTTTAGTTGTATGATAAGAATCATGCGAATATTCAAGCAATGTGTCAATTTGTCAACTTGAAATGAAACTTACTACACAGCTCAAGTTGATTCGTATCTGAATATGTTAATTCGGTACAATTCTAATTATTTTGAGAAATCTTTTTATCGCACATTCCGCGCCGCTGTTTTCACACCTATAGAATCAATACCAACTATAACTCTACAAGAATCAAGAATCACAAGTATGTGCATTATACAGTTATTGTCTTTATCAACTTGAAATCAAACTCTTAACAAAAACACGCATCTTATCACTTGTCAACTCTTATCATGAAAACCCTCGAACCCGTATTATTAAGAATGTTATAGTACGGCGTCGGAATCCACTCACGAGATGTACTAAAGATATATTGAGATCACCCAAAATGAAATATTTTGACTTTGGCATAGTGTGAATAGAAATAGGTTTGACAAACATGACTACCAACTTTGATCCCGTCACATTTCAAGATTATACTTTGAAACAATCCTTGAAACTTACAACTCTATTCACGACTGAGTTTTCCGTTTGTCAAATAGAGTTTCAGTAAAGACTATCGCGATATTTTAATGTGTTACTACACACAATAGAATCAATCAATAAAATATCGCCGATTGTTGTATATATTTCTAACTTGACAACCACTTGTGCTTACCGCGATCGAGTTGTGACGCGATGAGTTAAATCGGAATATTTCAATCTATATGTCGAAACCTTGAACAAGCTGTTTGGTTATTTTTTTGTTGCAATTGAGTTAACGGAAATAGTATTACGTCTCGACATATTAACATCTTACCATAATCCAAAGAGTCAACAAGAAAAAAAAACCTTGTCAAGTAAATCCGTTTGTAACTCACCCAATCAACTCAACAGTATCCGTATGGAAAGTAGACAAGATTACGCAAGTACATACAATCGCTACAATTTAAAATCCATAGCAAGTTCGGTTGTAGTCATATACCGCCAACTCGTCTTTTTTGTTCAACTGGGAAAGTAATTACTACTCGGTATACTCTGTAACATAAAGTAATTACTACTCGGTGCACACAAATATGTTGAGAATATACGACATTTGAAAGTCTGACAAACGTAGTTAAGAATTAATTTCTTACGATCAAACGCAGGTGTTATATTGAAAATTATAATGATGTAAACATAAGGATTGACTCAGTGATTTGACATATGTAATAGTTGATCAAGACTTGATTATTAAATTATTCACGGTAATTAGACCCGATGTTGTGGTAAAGGTTATTAGAAGAGCTTCTTGGAGGTACAGAACTTCAATATACAATTAAATAGTATATTCATATTGAAATGAACCCGAATATTTTCGGCTGACACTCGTCAGGGGTAATCGTCAGCAACTAGTAGAGAATTGGAAAGAACATTGTATATCAACAATCGTATCACAAAATATGACGTCACCAGCATGAAATTTCGAATGAGAGAGCGTTCAATGTACTATTTTTAGGTGATACACGAACTCCTTTTGTTGACAGAGTTTTGGTTGGTGTATTTTGATAAAAGTTGATTCCAAGGCACACAAATGGAATTGTGAACGGCCTCGACCTACGATTCGAAATCGGTCGTCTCGATAATTATTCGCACAAATCGGATTATCCAACAGATGTTTGCCGATGGCAGAATTAATTGCCTTTGATCGATCAGCATCAATCTTAAGTGGATGAGTTAAGGGTGAGCTTTTCACATCGCGTGACGCACGTGTTCTGATAAATCTGGGGACATGTTGGATTATGCGGTCCTCCAGACGTCTTGACGTTCTTCCCACGTAGCCACAATCACAGTGGCACCTATATTCGTACACTACATTACTTTGTTGAAGTGCAGGAAGCACGTCTTTGCGTGTTGAAGGGAGCAGTTGTGTTGTTGTAAAAATCACATTGGTTTTGACTGTATCGTAACATTTACCGACAGCAGAAATCAATTGTTTTTCAAATCGGGTGGAAATGGGGCCAATCCAAGGTAGATGGATATAAACATCTTTTATTGTTCGTGCGGTGGGCTCTGTTCGTTTTTCTGCGTTGAATTGCGTTAATTTCCTCTCCATGCCACGGCTGATGACGTGTTCAGGGTAACCGTTATCAAGTAAGATTTTTCGGATGTAGTCAAGTTCTAAACTCAGTGTGTTACCCGAACATATCATCAACGCTCTATGCACGAGTGTGCCTATGAGGTTAATTTTTCTGCGCCGAGGACTAAATGAATTCCAGCGAAGGTATTGGCCTGTGAATGTCGGTTTCCTGAAAACAGACGTTTCAAATTTGTTGGTATTGCGCTTTTCAACTAATACGTCCAGAAATGATAATGAGTTATTGCGTTCTTTTTCTATTGTGAATTGCAAGGCCGTATTAGTTGAAAAGCGCAATACCAACAAATTTGAAACGTATGTTTTCAGGAAACCGTATGTTTTCAGTCAAAACCAATGTGATTTTTACAACAACACAACTGCTCCCTTCAACACGCAAAGACGTGCTTCCTGCACTTCAACAAAGTAATGTAGTGTACGAATATAGGTGCCACTGTGATTGTGGCTACGTGGGAAGAACGTCAAGACGTCTGCAGGACCGCATAAACCAACATGTCCCCAGATTTATCAGAACACGTGCGTCACGCGATGTGAAAAGCTCACCCTTAACTCATCCACTTAAGATTGATGCTGATCGATCAAAGGCAATTAATTCTGCCATCGGCAAACATCTGTTGGATAATCCGATTTGTGCGAATAATTATCGAGACGACCGATTTCGAATCGTAGGTCGAGGCCGTTCACAATTCCATTTGTGTGCCTTGGAATCAACTTTTATCAAAATACACCAACCAAAACTCTGTCAACAAAAGGAGTTCGTGTATCACCTAAAAATAGTACATTGAACGCTCTCTCATTCGAAATTTCATGCTGGTGACGTCATATTTTGTGATACGATTGTTGATATACAATGTTCTTTCCAATTCTCTACTAGTTGCTGACGATTACCCCTGACGAGTGTCAGCCGAAAATATTCGGGTTCATTTCAATATGAATATACTATTTAATTGTAAAGGTTATTATGGCAGCAACAAACTTTTCAGTACCATTGTTATTAACATATTGAGTTATAAAACTATACGTGTCTGAAATGTTCTTGATTGGAAAATTATTCCACCTTGGTACAAATCACTCTGCGTATCGCGGATATCAGAAAATATTTTAAAAATGTAATTGTTTCCAGTTACCGAGACTAAAGATGAAACAACAATTTCGTTTGCAGGCTAGTAACCGGTGCAATACTTTATTGTCAGAATCTGTGACAGTGAATTGAAACATACTCACCTTACACAGTACGAGTAAATCACTTTGGACTCCGGGCGGCGTCATTTAATCCGCGTTAAACTCTGTTCACACTCTCTGTCGAATGCGTGAAATGTAAAACATTACGAGGTTATACTATAAGACTTTGATCAGCAGGGAAGCAATTTTTAATATCTTTACTCGATGGACGCTATTCAACCGACCTTGGTTAATACAAAACTCATATCAATAATAGAATCGAAGTATGTGCTACACTGAAATCTACAAAAATGTGTTTGTATTGCTGTTCGTAGTAGTGATATCGATTTGAATCTTCTAAAGTAATTGTGATCATAGAACCAAACTACTGAAAGTCATTACCACCACGAAAACAATTTTTATGATATTCGCCAAACGCATCCTAACTCAGTATGCAGAAATTATTTGAAGAGTGCATACCCGCAAAGAAATCAGGAACACGACCAACACCGAAAATGATAAATGCGTTTCGTGTTACTATTGATACAAGCTCATTTCTATCGAGCGAAATAAATGCCATCACAAAACTCCGAGCAAGTAAAGGTCTTGATTGATATGAATTTCGATTTGTGTCTTATGATACCAGCAAGCATTTTAGAAATATTATGATACGTTAAACCAAAGTCGTATGTCCGATTATTAATTGATTGAAAACTTGTTCACGTACCTCGACCATTACAGGAGAGTATAACACCATTGTCCGACAATCTTTTACAAAAGGATCGAAACCAAGTGACCCAAAGTCGCTGCCGTCACATAAACAATTTGTACGACGTTTGATAAATGTACCCTATACTTGGGTGTACTAGAAGTATTTGTAAAACACACTCTGGTAAAGAAATCGACGAAAAGATAATCTACACCTAAATCTGATAAAACCATTTTGCACTTTTTGTTCGTTAGTATAGTATCCATTTGAATTTTTTCATTTCCTCTCGTCAAAGTAAATGTAATCATAGTCGCTAAAGAACTTACTTGGACGTGCTTGAATTCTAGACATAGTTCTGATTTACCTGACACAAGACCCAAGAACAACTCTAGTTTCAACCGAGCACACATAGCCAAAATATCACACACTTCGCTATTCCTAAAGCGCAAACAACCGATACAAAATATTACGTGTTGTGTTGTTGCGGTATCATCTTCACAATATCACACACAATATAAATGATGGTTATGTGTAACAGGCTGTCGACTTGAATCACACCAACCTGGAAGATGATTTAGTCACTCTTTACATAACGGATATCATCATCACGTCATTGGTGTGTATCGGTTCTTCTAGATCAGGGGTTCTCAGCCATTTCTTGGCCGTGGCCCATTTTCCGGTTGAAAAATGTGCTGTGGCCCATCTGATATCTTGGAGTCATAATCCTGTTTAATTCGGGGTCATGGACAGCGCCGATATGACTATTTCTCTAAAATATGCGCATTTTCGTCTAACTGATGATATTTAAATCTCGATATCCCGGGATATGATATCGCGCCATGCGCGAAAAAAATTTCAAGTTGCATAAATATCCTTCAACAAACGACCAACGGAATAATCTTGGGTCCCTTCAAGCTCCCCCAATTGGGTATGTGGGTACGGCAGTTACAGCCCTGGTAGATCATAAGCTAAAACTCCTAAGTGGAATATTTTCGTCTGCTGCTCCATTTGCGTCGCGAAACACAGTGATCAGATCCCCTCACTGTGTAATTGGGACTTTAGTGATGCTATTGTGGGGAATATTATAATCATTCTGGGCCGGCATCGAACAATTCATTGGTGAATGGGGTACTACAGAAAGTGGAGAAAGATTTGTCAAATGCATGATGTACTTTGTATGTCTTGTACCAAAAGAACTGAAGTTGCGATGTCAGAATATTCAATCCAATGATACAATCAATTCCCGTGACTATTTCAGTATGTACAATGACTTCCAGGCCGGACATTTTAAACCGACTTCAACGATTAATGCGCTCCGATAAATCCTCAATCCATTAAGATTCGTTGTTGCAGTGGTGCAGTATACCTCCGCCAGAAGTTGCTAATAATTTGCAATTATGGCTATGTTTAGCTTGCAATATTACGGCCTGCCGAAGTACGGTAAATCTGTACATCAATTGTACTTCATTGCGAGTTCATTGCATACCCTTTTCAACGGCATACGACATATGACTCTGCCGGAATACTTGGTTACTTTAACATTCTCTTCCAGCTATTATACGCTTGAAATTATTTTAGTTGCTGTTAGCCGTAGGTTGTCATAGGGAGAACTAACGTTTTCGATTTGTACATGCTGACTTCATGCGTGCCACTACGTCTAATCAGAGTCGGATGAAAAGCTTTGTAGCCTACGTATAATTAGATCATACGAATATATTTTTAGCGAATAACATAGGAAATATAACTAAACTTACATTAATTCTGAAATTTTCTGAATGGCTCTGTGGCCCACCTCAAAATGCTCTGTGGCCCACCAGTGGGTCATGGCCCACCCTTTGAGAACCCCTGTTCTAGATACAAACTATATGCTAGTGTAGCGGAAAATAATTTAGTGTAACAAAAACAATTTTCGCTCTCTTGACTTATGAAAACAACAGACGAGTATTCCTTCAATATTTTGTTTGTGTCAACTAGTTGCTTTGTATGATACGACCGATATCCCCGCGACTTTTTCAGATCACAATATAAAAGATATTTACATCACACAAAATACTCCACTCGATATTCCCATATTATACTAAACGGCGGAATAATTGGTCAGACTCTACAAAACGTTTTGATATCGTTTTCACACGAATGGTCACGTATCTAAATATTCAAATAATCCAAAACACAACTATAGTACATACAGAAATATCATATAGTTGTTGTAACAAAGTTGTATGAATAAACTATTGAATTGCATACTGAAGTTTTGTACCTTCAAGTCGCTCTTCAAAGTTGTATGTGTACAATGTTTATCGTGAGTCCTACACATTCACGATATCCGCCCGAGTTTGACTTTTAGAAAATATTATGTCGATATACTGACGTCTTTCACAAACCAAACCGTAGTCACTGCTTGAGAGACCTCTCAATGTCATGACAGTAATCTATTTACTTCCACCAAAGAGTATGTATTCGACTTACGTTCCACAAATCTAACGCACAAAACAATTTACTTTACTAACGAGAAGCGCCGAGCCTCACATCAAAACAACTAGAAGGCGGAACTATATTAAAAAACGTTGCTAACCTTTGTGCACCAGCTGTAAATCACACAAACAACAAGTTTCAAGAATCGAGTTATTGATAAACGTGAAAGTCGTTATGCTGATGGAAGTGTATATTGTAATCTCATGATCATTTGTATTCGTTGGTTACAAACTGTCACTACTCTATTTAATTACTTTTCGTTCGTCATCAATCGTTTTCATCAATCCCAGGGTTCAAAAAACAGGGTTCCAGAAACTACGACACGAATTCTGATTTTCTGATTTGTAAATAGGTAATCCTTATTTTTAGTAACACTTTATCAATGTCATCGCGTTGTGCGAAAAGATTTACATGTGGTCTTGTGGTTTTATTCGAAGCATACAGCGTGGTCGAATGTAGAGTCTTCTCTATTGTACAGCAACTCGGTAATCGAAATATACGCATTCACATTTGAACAAAGATCTTGTTTCGTCACGTGAAAAAATATCTTCACTGTCGCGATACTCCGATACTCTACACAAGATGTGTAATCCTTTTCACACTCATATTAGTACACTAACGGGATACCGACGTCTAGCGACAACGTTTAACAACATCACTGACACTGAACATACGACACTTACCCGAGTAAAAATATCATTTTCATTTGGATAACTGTCGTTTACCTGTGGAAAATTACCATTTTTGTTTGGAGTGCTACCGTTTCCCGAGTAGAAATACCATTTTCCTTTGGAGATCTATCGTTTACCCAGAGTACACAATACATTTTCACTTGGGAGCTATCCTTTCCAAGAGTAACAAACCCTTTTCGTTTGCAAATCTATTTTTTTTCCTACTGCAACAAAACATTTTCACTTGAAAAAATACTTTTACCTAGAGTAACTAATCATTTTCTTTTGGAAATATATTTTTTTCCTGAGTACCAATACCGTTTTCATTTGGGGAGCTATCGTTTACCCCAGGTAACAATAAATTTTCACCTGGAGATTCAGCGTTTACCTGAGCAAAAATATCATTTTCCTTTGGAGATCTATCGTTTACCTAGAGCAGGGGTGGGCAAACTACGGCCCGCGGGCCGCATGCGGCCCGCAACACCGTTCTGTGCGGCCCGCGAGAGTCTAAAGAAACTTTTTAAAAATATTGATAAAATATATACTAAATATCGAATTAATGTAGGGACTTGATTAAACTTTTTCTTAGTATATTTCACCATTATAATTTTACAACAATGGTTACCAAACTGGGGTGCACCCCCTCCTTGGGGGTGTGAAGGCATCTAAAGGGAGCACGAAGCTGAGCTCAATTGAAAAAATTTTCGCGCTCCGCGCGATTGTAATCCAATTCATAATCATTGCTCTGTATTAAGTATGAATTTCATAGTTAAAAGTCTCTCATCCACAGTCGTAACCTTCCATGCCATCGAACTATCCGTTAGGTTTGCGTTTCACCATCTTAAAGGGGGGGGGGGGGGTTAACAAGTTTGAGAACCACTGTTCTAAGGTAAATACTTCCTATTATAACTTTTATGTTTAATTTCTTGCGCGACAGCTCGATCTCAAGGCCCACACAGTTTGAGAGGTTTCAACTACTAAACATCACAGAAATCCTAAACGAGATTGACATAACCCGGATCACGAGTAGGATTTCAGATTGGCCACTACAGTTTTAATTAACTAAGTGATGTGCTTATAAAAAACGATTTGCGCGTGTCTTAGGTAGATTCGCTCTCGGTATGCGTAGAATTGGGGTATCTATATTTTATCTACACATAGTAGAAGTGTGTTTGAAGCTAACATGGTTATGATGCTGTCAGCATTGTGTGTCCTGGAACTGAGCCAAAAGTGGAATTAGTAAATCTATGAACAGATCGCTGCTCACAGACTTAAATTTCAATCCGGTTCTAACCGATTTTCATCTCTATAGTCTTGACAAATTGGTTATTGAGGTCAACCAGCCGATAAAATCTCGCCACTATATGTTCTGACGCGAGTACGATATCATCAAAGCAATGTTTCGTTTGTTTTAAATAACCACATATATTATCTCCATGTCCTCACTACATTATCAAATACCAATATTGCGTTTTGGTTTATAATCCCAATTTTATATAGTGCGGCCCGCGAATGGATTTAGATGTTGAATGCGGCCCGCGAGCTCAAAAGTTTGCCCACCCCTGACCTAGAGTAACACTTGGCGATCTATCTTTTCCTAGAGTAACAAAACCATTTTCGTTTGGAAATAAATTTTTTACCTGGGTAACAAACCCTTTTCACTTGGAAATGTATTTTTTCCTAGGGTAACAAAACCATTTTCGTTTGGAAATATATTTTTTCGCTAAGTAACAAACCCTTTTCGTTTAGAAATATATTTTTTCTCTGAGCAACGATACCGTTTCACTTGGAAATCTATTTTTTCCCTGAGTAACAATACCATTTTCGCTTAGAAATCTAACAACCAATCCCGATAATTTGATATTTTTGCAAATTGTTTACAGTCGATAGTGGCAAAATATACACCAACAACGACCCCGATACATTTCTGTAATCACATATTCACTTGTTATGGTGCATCCCATCAAATTCGGCGGTTAGCCACACACACACAATAACAATGCGCTATTTCGATATGACTGCGATGTCCGAGTTCGTGCTTTAGATTTTCCAGAATCATTCCGTCTAAAGTTGTAATCCCCTCGACTTTGTTAACTGGTTGATACACGGATAACAATCTTCGGAAGATGTAGGAACGCATGCTACCCATCGTGCTAACGATTCCAGGTTACTTGTGATTAATTTCTTTGCTTACACTATACAGATTATAGGTATAGGGATATGTAGAGGTAATCGGTTTGGTCAATGCATATCACCCCATTCAGTATTGAATTACAGACCCAATACAGGTCAGTTCATAACCGGATCCGAATATTCAACGCAAAGCGATAAAGCAGAACCAACAACCAAATGTAATTAAACATGTAGATTCACAATCCTTGATTTTTTTTTGTGAAAAATGACAATATATATCGAATATACTTTACGATTGTTCAACCCTACCAAGTATTCGCGTAAATGTGGTTTATGTTGGTGTATATTTTGCCACTATCCACTGTAAACAATATACAAAAATATCAAATTGTCAGGATTGGTTGTTAGATTTCTAAGCGAAAATGGTATTGTTACTCGGGGAAAAAATAGATTTCCAAGTGAAACGGTATCGTTGCTCAGAGAAAAATATATTTCTAAACGAAAAGGGTTAGTTACTTAGCGAAAAAATATATTTCCAAACGAAAATGGTTTTGTTACCCTAGGAAAAAATACATTTCCAAGTGAAAAGGGTTTGTTACCCAGGTAAAAAATTTATTTCCAAACGAAAATGGTTTTGTTACTCTAGGAAAAGATAGATCGCCAAATGTTACTCAGGGTAAACGATAGATCTCCAAGGGAAAATGATATTTTTACTCAGGTAAACGCTGAATCTCCAGATGAAAATGAATTGTTACCTGGGGTAAACGATAGCTCCCCAAATGAAAACGGTATTGTACTCAGGAAAAAAATATATTTCCAAAAGAAAATGATTAGTTACTCTAGGTAAAAGTATTTTTTTCAAGTGAAAATGGTTTGTTGCAGTAGGAAAAAAAATAGATTTGCAAACGAAAAGGGTTTGTTACTCTTGGAAAGGATAGCTCCCAAGTGAAAATGTATTGTGTACTCTGGGTAAACGATAGATCTCCAAAGGAAAATGGTATTTCTACTCGGGAAACGGTAGCACTCCAAACAAAATGGTAATTTTCCACAGGTAAACGTCAGTTATCCAAATGAAAATGATATTTTTACTCGGGTAAGTGTCGTATGTTCAGTGTCAGTGATGTTGTTAAACGTTGCCGCTAGACGTCGGTATCCCGTTAGTGTACTAATATGAGTGTGAAAAGGATTTACACATCTTGTGTAGAGTATCAGAGTATCGCGACATTGAAGATATTTTTTCACGTGACGAAACAAGATCTTTGTTCAAATGTGAATGCGTATATTTCGATTACCGAGTAGCTGTACAATAGAGAAGACTCTACATTCGACCACGCTGTATGCTTCGAATAAAACCACAAGACCACATGTAAATCTTTTCGCACAACTCGATGACATTGATAAAGTGTTACTAAAAATAAGGATTACCTATTTACAAATCAGAAAATCGGAATTCGTGTCGTAGTTTCTGGAACCCTGTTTTTTGAACCCTGGGATTGATGAAAACGATTGATGACGAACGAAAAGTAATTAAATAGAGTAGTGACAGTTTGTAACCAACGAATACAAATGATCATGAGATTACAATATACACTTCCATCAGCATAACGACTTTCACGTTTATCAATAACTCGATTCTTGAAACTTGTTGTTTGTGTGATTTACAGCTGGTGCACAAAGGTTAGCAACGTTTTTTAATATAGTTCCGCCTTCTAGTTGTTTTGATGTGAGGCTCGGAGCTTCTCGTTAGTAAAGTAAATTGTTTTGTGCGTTAGATTTGTGGAACGTAAGTCGAATACATACTCTTTGGTGGAAGTAACTAGATTACTGTCATGACATTGATAGGTCTCTCAAGCAGTGACTACGGTTTGGTTTGTGAAAGACGTCAGTATGTCGACATAATATTTTCTAAAAGTCAAACTCGGGCGGATATCGTGAATGTGTAGGACTCACGATAGACATTGTACACATACAACTTTGAAGAGCGACTTTAAGGTACAAAATTTCAGTATGCAATTCAATAGTTTATTCATACAACTTTGTTACAACAACTATATGATATTTCTGTAAGTACTATAGTTGTGTTTTGGATTATTTGAATATTTAGATACGTGACCATTCGTGTGAAAACGATGTCAAAACGTTTTGTAGAGTCTGACCAATTATTCCGCCGTTTAGTAAAATATGGGAATATCGAGTGGAGTATTTTGTGTGATGTAAATATCTTTCATAATGTGATCTGAAAAAGTCGCGGGGATATCGGTCGTATCATACAAAGCAACTAGTTGACACAAACAAAATATTGAAGGAATACTCGTCTGTTGTTTTCATAAGTCAAGAGAGTGAAAATTGTTTTTGTTACACTAAATTATTTTCCGCTACACTAGCATATAGTTTGTATCTAGAAGAACCGATACACACCAATGACGTGACGTTGATCAATATCCGTTATGTAAAGAATGACTAAATCATCTTCCAGGTTGGTGTGATTCAAGTCGACAGCCTGTTACACATAACCATCATTTATATTGTGTGTGATATTGTGAAGATGATACCGCAACAACACAACACGTAATATTTTGTATCGGTTGTTTGCGCTTTAGGAATAGCGAAGTGTGTGATATTTTGGCTATGTGTTCTCGGTTGAAACTAGAGTTGTTCTTGGGTCTTGTGTCGGGTAATTCAGAACTATGTCTAGAATTCAAGCACGTCCAAGTAAGTTCTTTAGCGACTATGATTACATTTACTTTGACGAGAGGAAATGGAAAAAATCAAATGGATACTATACTAACGAACAAAAAGTGCAAAATGGTTTTATCAGATTTAGGTGTAGATTATCTTTTCGTCGATTTCTTTACCAGAGTGTGTTTTACAAATATTTCTAGTACACCCAAGTATAGGGTACATTTATCAAACGTCGTACAAATTGTTTATGTGACGGAACCGACTTTGGGTCACTTGGTTTCTATCCTTTTGTAAAAGATTGTCGGACAATGGTGTTATACTCTTCTGTAATGGTCGAGGTACGTGAACAAGTTTCCAATGAATTAATAATCGGACATACGACTTATGTTTAACGAATCATAATATTTCTAGAATGCTTGCTGGTATCATAAGACATAAATCGAAATTCATATCAATCAAGACCTTTACATGCTCGGAGTTTTGTGATGGCATTTATTTCGCTCGATAGAAATGAGCTTGTATCAATAGTAACACGAAACGCATTTATCATTTTCGGTGTTGGTCGTGTTCCTGATTTCTTTGCGGGTATGCACTCTACAAATAATTTCTGCATACTGAGTTAGGATGCGTTTGGCGAATATCATAAAAATTGTTTTCTTGGTGGTAATGACTTTCAGTAGTTTGGTTCTATGATCACAATTACTTTAGAAGATTCAAATCGATATCACTACTACGAACAGCAATACAAACACATTTTTGTAGATTTCAGTGTAGCACATACTTCGATTCTATTATTGATATGAGTTTTGTATTAACCAAGGTCGGTTGAATAGCGTCCATCCAGTAAAGATATTAAAAATTGCTTCCCTGCTGATCAAAGTCTTATAGTGTAACCTCGTAATGTTTTACATTTCACGCATTCGACAGAGAGTGTGAACAGAGTTTACCACGGATTAAATGACGCCGCCCGGAGTCAAAAGTGATTTACTCGTACTGTGTAAGGTGAGTATGTTTCAATTCACTGTCACAGATTCTGACAATAAAGTATTGCACCGGTTACTAGCCTGCAAACGAAATTGTTGTTTCATCTTTAGTCTCGGTAACTGGAAACAATTACATTTGTAAAATATTTTCTGATATCCGCGATACGCAGAGTGATTTATACCAAGGTGGAATAATTTTCCAATCAAGAACATTTCAGACACGTATAGTTTTATAACTCAATATGTTAATAACAATGGTACTGAAAAGTTTGTTGCTGTCATAATAACCTTTACCACAACATCGGGTCTAATTACCGTGAATAATTTAATAATCAAGTCTTGATCAACTATTACATATGTCAAATCACTGAGTCAATCCTTATGTTTACATCATGATAATTTTCAATATAACACCTGCATTTGATCGTAAGAAATTAATTCTTAACTACGTTGGTCAGACTTTCAAATGTCGTATATTCTCAACATATTTGTGTGCATCGAGTAGTAATTACTTTATGTTAGAGAGTATACCGAGTAGTAATTACTTTCACAGTTGAACAAAAAATCCGAGTTGGCGGTATATGACTACAACCGAACTTGCTATGGATTTTAGATTGTAGCGATTGTATGTACTTGCGTAATCTTGTCTACTTTCCATACGGATACTGTTGAGTTGATTGGGTGAGTTACAAACGGATTTACGTGACAAGGTTATTTTTTCTTGTTGACTCTTTGGAGTATGGTAAGATGTTAAAATGTCGAGACGTAATACTATTTCCGTTAACTCAATTGCAACAAAAAAATAACCAAACAGCTTGTTCAAGGTTTCGACATATAGATTGAAATATTCCGATTTAACTCATCGCGTCACAACTCGATCGCGGTAAGCACAAGTGGTTGTCAAGTTAGAAATATATACAACAATGGGCGATATTTCATTGATTGATTCTATTGTGTGTAGTAACACATTAAAATATCGCGATAGTATTTACTGAAACTCTATTTGACAAACGGAAAACTCAGTCGTGAATAGAGTTGTAAGTTTCAAGGATTGTTTCAAAGTATAATCTTGAAATGTGACGGGATCAAAGTTGGTAGTCATGTTTGTCAAACCTATTTCTATTCACAATATGCCAAAGTCAAAATATTTCATTTTGGGTGATCTCAATATATCTTTAGTACATCTCGTGAGTGGATTCCGACGCCGTACTATAACATTCTTAATAATACGGGTTCGAGGGTTTTCATGATAGAGTTGACAAGTGATAAGATGCGTGTTTTTGTTAAGAGTTTGATTTCAAGTTGATAAAGACAATAACTGTATAATGCACATACTTGTGATTCTTGATTCTTGTAGAGTTATAGTTGGTATTGATTCTATAGGTGTGAAAACAGCGGCGCGGAATGTACGATAAAAAGATTTCTCAAAATAATTAGAATTGTGCCGAATTAACATATTCAGATACGAATCAACTTGAGTTGTGTAGTAAGTTTCATTTCAAGTTGACAAATTGACACATTGCTTGAATATTCGCATGATTCTTATTATACAACTAAAGTCAACCACGTTCCGAAGTGTCAAAACATATAGCGACCACCAGAAAGTGTCAAATTGTTGGTTTACGAATCGCCGTCTGCGACGGCTCTGTGACAAACTAATTACCGAAGTATTACCTTGTGAGCGATCGGTATGTCTGTAACACTAAATCATGAGCGATCGCTATGTCTGGAGCATTACCCTGTGAGCGGTCGTAGGATTTTAAAATTATTTCACACCTTTCTGAATAAGCGTCCACTTCACAAAGGATTAGGCTTAGAGCAGAAATAAGTGACAATTTGTCGCCATTCAAGTTACCGACACTGGCGGTTCTGTTACTCGTTACTTATTAAATCTTACGAATGAAATCGAGCTCTGTGACAAACTGCTTACTAAATTTTCACCACGTGAGCGATCGGTATGCCTGTAACACCAAGTCGCGAAAGATGGTTATGTCTGAGACATTATCTTGTCAGCGATCGCGGGGTTTTGCAAACTATTTCACACCTATTTGAAGTGTTAGTTTGTGAACGCGGCTATTGTTGATATTCGAATCGCCGTCTACGACGGCTCTGTGGCAAACTAATTACCAAAATATCAGCATGCGAGTAATTCCTAGATTTTGCAAATTATTTTCACGCCTTTTTTGTTGAAAGTACGACATTCCGCCCGCAGTCTATAACCGAAAGTACGAATCACCGCCGCGTCCATAAGAATAACGATATATCATTGTCGCACTCACCGTAAACGTTGGGATTAACTCGAATCGGTCATATATAATAATTTGGGGTATACACATTAACAAAGGACCAATCACGTGATCAATATACCTGATACATATTCAACACCGCGCGAGAGATGCCTATACCCGAAAGGGCGATTCACGACCGCACCCATAAGAACACATGGCGAATCATCAGAGACTCCGTAAGAATACATGACAGGCGAATCATCACCACAGCCTATATAAAAAAAGGCTAATCACCACCACGAGTTTTCACGGCGAATCACCGACACGGCCGCACCCATAAGAACACATGGCGACTCACCGCCGAGAGGGGGGTCTAAAAAGGCGAGTCACCACCCCGGGTTTCCAGGCGAATCACCGCCGCACCCATAAGAGCCCCTGCCAGGTCACGACCGATCTACTATACTACTGACATATCCCAGCCACTTTGAAAATTTGCCTAACTTGAATTGACTCGAGTCAATTTGCGGCAACACGAAGTCACTTCTGACTCGGGCGAATGACTTTATCCCTACCTTGACCCATGTTATGTAATTGTTATAAGCAGTGAGTCGCACAACTAATCTGAATCATTGGTATTTTAGAGAGGTGAAGAAATGAGCATACATTTTGCTTTTGTAAGTCCCCAGGCAAGGATAAAGAATTAGTTAATATCATTATCGAGAGAATTCACTGTGAGTCTTTTGGAACAGCACTACGGTCCCACATACAAAATCGGTCAATGATTACTTTCCCAGATTTGGACACGACACACGCTGTATGATTGCATTACCTAATTTATGGTTCCAAACATATTAGTAGGATGAAACGTTGTTTTGGGGAGGCTCCGCAAGACCTAAAATCGCACGCATGATATGGATAAAACAAGTTCTCGATCAATTTTAATGAATTACTGGGGCGCACGCGGAGCATAATAATGATTATTGTTGATACATTCCGAAAAGGTCGCAACGAAAAATCTGGCCAGTTGATATTGTTGATCAAGACTATTAATCTTTCACCGATTGGAATTGCTCTGAAAGCACAGTTTGCTCCCACCAGATGGTACTCGATGGCCAAATTTGCACCCTGCGTCAATATGGAAATCTGAATTGAATTGATTCAGAAGACGCCGATAATGATCACTGATCACTAGGGAAAGTTTTTTTGCACTAAAAACCTGACAAAGTTGCAATTATTTTTTAAATTTTAACAAAAGTTGCAGAAGTTGCATTTATACAATTTTTTGAAATCATGAGTGTATGAGATACTCGAAAGGTTCCAGCAGTTTAAAATTTGCATGATGTCTGCTTGTTCCATTTCTTCCTTCGCTATTCAATCGATCATGGTTACATTTTTATTAACATAGGGTTCGCACAATTTACCAGTCAGTTCAGGGAGTTTCATGACCAACAGAATAGTGGCTATGCCGCATACCCGAAAAAATTGCTACGTAAACACGGCATACCCAGTATACCTGCGTCCGGCGCCTATGGTTGGCCGCATTGTCTCTTGAAATCCATTAATTTAGTCTTTATTATAGTTTTAGAGCATATTTTGCGCAATACTTGATGAAAGTTGCAGAAAAATGTTGCATGAAAAATATAGACAAAAGTTGCAAGAACTTGCAACTACTCCAAACAGATTAAAACACCATACTACATACATTATGAGTATTTAAGAAGCTTCCAGAAGTTGCAAAAAAAGTTGCAAAAACTTGCCCTACTGATCACCTATCATGGTGTATACAATGTAGAATTGTACACACTCCCACCGATAATCTGGTATTTCCGCATCGTGACGTCGTCACGCATGAATCTTGATACAATAAGGTCGAAAGCGATGATACTACTTTACGCCGTCAAGTGCAGAAGTAGTGTTGCGGAAATTATCAATCCCTCTGATTAGATGCTTAGAACAGTGAATTTCCACGAATTGCAGAGAGAGTTTCTTTATTATTTAAATCTGTCATTTGAACGCTGTGCCCATTTTACGCGTTTCATTTTGTTAGTCGATCCTAAAGAATGGAGGCGTTTTCGGCTTCGGACAGACCATTCCGGGTAGTTTGCAAAGTTTTTCCACGATGCCCTGAAAATAGATCGAAGACTGTCATTCAGCGCATATATACTATTACATACATCGATATTCCACAAGACTACTTGTGCAGTGTAGCTTATTTGCTTTAAAATTATCATTTACATTCAAATCGCATACTAATATTCACCGAGGGAAACATTATGGCATAACGATTGCTGGCGAAAGGGAGTATATACACCGACGTAACAGATGAATGAAGTGTTAGAGCCAGTAACTCTTGAATTATATTCGACCATAATACTAATTCAAATTTTCAATTCAATATTTTTTAACAACGGTAGCTTTCAAAATTCCAAGACGTGTCTTCACATTTAACGCGCAGCACTAATGACACTAGAAATAGAAGCAATTTTCCTAAAATATATTTAGCGATCGTGATATGAGGTTACATCGCGCAGTTTTGATGATTAAACTGCACCCATAAGAGTGATGTAAAGTTATTGCATAACTACATCATTTTCTGTGCAATCTAAAGGGATAAAATTGGGAATATTTGCCTAAAAAACTGTCACAGTATAAAGGTGGAAGGAGTTTTAACATACAACAACAACATACAACTACTTGACTAAATGGGGCTGAATTTTGATCAAGTCAAATGATAATTTGTAAATACTGTGAGGAATAATCAATTTCTAAATCCCAGTTCACTTTCGAAGAACCCGTGAATCATATTTCGAGCCAACTCCCTTTAAGGTCTTCCGATCTGAATTTTCAATGTCCAAATTAGAATCAATGATCACTTGACCAGGTAGTCTATATGCTGGATTTCAAATTAATTTCTATATCGGGCACATAATATGATACCAACCATACAATGCTACCATACACAGCAGCAATAGGCAGTTATGTTACGTGGATCGGACCGCCGTGACGTTACCACAGAGAGGGACATAATACCGTGAATGTCTGATAATCTACTTATCTAGAGAATTCTGAGCGTAGATATTGGCAATTTTCCGACATAATTACTGTCTTTAGTAAAATGGCATTCGCAATATTGATGATATTAATTGCCGGTTATATATTTAGCTACTGGAGGATGCGCAACGCAGTTTTGTTTCCATGCAACTGACAATGCATTGAACTGCCTGAGACTAACCACGTCTCTCTTCCTCAGGCAATATCCATTTGCGGGGAACATGACCGAATCTTCGTCGCAAATTGGCCTCTCTACGCAGACCAGGCGTCTTTTGGGATCGCACGTACCGACGATACCGAAGGGCCCGCCGCATTTCTGGTAGAGTTGTTTCGAGCATACGTCACAGCATATGACAGGAACAAAAATTGAATAGTTATATGAGTTGTAACATGAATGACAATTGCTGCAACGTACATACTTTTCTTATAATTGTGTCGTAAACTCAAGATAAACGGCTTATGAGTAGACTTCGAAATTTCAAAGAAGCATGCATGAACAAAACTAATTTTAGATTCGAGATTCAAATTAAATGTCATCAACCATCTAATTAAATCATCACACGAAGCATCGAAAACGTGTGTGGCATATTACATATTTTTGTAACAGAATCGATATAAAGAAATCGAGGATGAAATAAGCCATCAACTTGTATTTGCATTTTACTTGTGTGCGTGAGCTTAATCAGCTAAGACGTGTCCGGTATAATTAACTCATAATGCTCTCTAATAGGTTTAAATGCAAACCGTATAAATTATGTGCAAAAAAGGCGTGTCGTAGTGCAGCCTAAATGTCGTGGTGTTCTTGTCGGGTAAGTGAGTTGCGTGGTTTCTCCAGGTTGGTATGCGTGCTTTCGAAGAACGCTCATTTAGTTTTTATGCATGTCTGGCTATGAGTATTTAGCTATAATATATAGGACAGTGGTTCACAGCCTTTTTGACCTCGCTGCACCCTCTCATAGGGGTAATTAGTTCGCGGCACCCCATATCATTTCGATTACCCTGAGTGGCGAGCAGCGTTGTGGTACGTGCCACGGATGCCGCCCAAATGGCTCACGGTTCAAGTCTATAATCCCATCCCAAGTGTTGCCGGTTAATCTAGGGTCCTCCCCACTCTTCGATCTGCATAAGCAGTGTCTTACAAAAAGTCTAGAGCGAAGGTGGGCCGTGCTGTTAAAAGCAATATCGGTATGGTGCAAAATGACCATAGATGTCAAAAATTTGGCAAGATGATGACTGAAAAAGAAGCAGAAAAAGGCCATCAACCTGCGTCATGTCAGTGTTCAGCGATTGGTGAAAAAGGTGTACAACTTCTGCCACATCCCAACATCACGGCCAAATTGCCCGACTGTTGACCTTTCGCTAAGTTATCAGTCTCAAATGCTACTATTAGCGTATCCCCACCATTGACGGCGGAGGCTTCCCTTTGATACATGTCAGTAGCAAGTTCCAAAGCGTCAAAAGGTTTATCTGAGATTCTTCTCCCCTACATTGCTGTGCTCACAGCGTCTTTACATTGAGAATCCCAGAAAAAGACTCGATTAATGACAAATCCAGAGAAAAGAATGAAAAGAGCGATGAATCCTAAAATAGAAAGATAGAGACCGTGCACCGACATTACAGATTATGAGACCTTAACTGATCATTTCGACATCCGTGTATCTGTATATTGATCGAATTGTACATTGTGTGTTTTGAGCGGGTAAAAATAATACAACGACCTATTATGTGGATTCCCTGATTTTGTTTTACTTCGACCTTGTTTACCGCAATTGCTCGCAGCACCCCTGCGCAGTCCAACTGATAAGTCGGTTGAAAACCCCTGATCTAGGGATATGCTTCAATCAACGACGACTACAAACAATAGACGTGGTGTTGGAGGTTTGTCTTTAGGCTCCTCATCACCACGGTATCCAAGTAAGTTCTGTTTTAAAAAAGCCTAAAACGAAAATGGGCGCTACAAGACAATAAATTAGGAATATCGGCCAGTTGCAAATGTCGAAGTACCATGAATATCAACAACAGGACGTTTAGAAGTACCCTATCCCTACTTCATCTTACCCCAAAGTCATTTTGGAATAGTCGTATGGACTCACCCAACATTTAACCTGCTACATTATAGTCAGTGCTTACTAAACCTAAAGCTCTACTCAATTTACTTCACTACTGTATTGCAATTGGGCATATCTGTCTAAAAACCTCTCAGAATACAGTCGTTCACTGTGAGTTTTTTAGAGATTTTATGCTTTACTTTTTACGTTTTAGTAATCGAAAGTTATATCGTTAAGCCGCCTGGATTCGAAGCGAAAAAATGGCGCACACGTTAAATCCAATGCCCGTCGAAAACTTTTGCGTTCTCACCTGCACGCATCTTTAACTATGGTCACCCTCTTGCGACACTTGGGCTTTGGGCAAAGATAGGTGCCACATTCCAAGCAGCTCAGTGCAGACGTGAGCGCGGCGCAATACGCTAGCAACAACACGATGTACAATATTTTCGCCATATCTCTATATCAGGTGTGCTGCCAAGTCAAAAAATAGCATGAATATGACTCGTTCCATCGAATCATCAAAAATTAGGTATGAAGAAACCGATAACAGTCTATCTTCACGTCCGTAGAAGTCTTGCGGTACAATTACGAGAAGTATTGTTTTTCAACTTATTTTATAGGCCTCAAGGTGATACCTCATTTTTTCGAATTGCGTCAGTCACAAATATCTCGTTTTTGTTCGAAACGCTTAATTGCAACAGTGTCATGAGATATCCATGTATCATTAATCAGGTAATTTACATATACATCTGCAGTTAGCGGAAATTCAATCATCCGTATTCGTCGCGAAGCCACGTTTTTTTTATACCGATCGACGCCACACTTAAAAATTGCTAGCGCGTTAAAGTAATGCGTCAGGTGTCAAAATACCGATCGTTCAGACCAGAATGTATCAAAACAGGCTAATATGTGAGACACTATACTCTCCCTGCAACGTCATTGTTATACTCGCTGTTTTGACAGTTATAAACATGCCGGAATACCGCAACAAATATGCCGCAACCAGATATGCTCAGTAACGCAATACTGCTGTAAATAAAATAGAATTCGACGCCATGCTCTGAATGTGGCAGATGTCTCTTCGGCATAGCTTAATCTGATTAGCGCATCGACGTTTGTCGCCGGAGAGCCGTTAATTCAGAATAGGAACAAGGCACCACGAGGTAACGTAACCTCATGCTAGGTGCGAGCGTTTGAGAAACATTGACATATTTATCAGACGCGAACTTGACGTTGGGCCTGCACGCATCATAGCACAGAATATACCGCCATCTAAAAATATAACTCTCCCCGATTTACAGCAAAGGATATTATTATTATTATTAGTAGTAGTAATAATTGTAAATGATGAGTGCTGACAGATAAGAATTAAAGCATTTCGCTGCTGAACACTGGCGTAGCCATGAAACCCTTAAATTTTTCAAAATTATTCGTAAAAGGTTTAGTAGTTTTGAGCAAGTACATTTAACTTGATATTTTTCCTCGCGATACGCGCGATATATAGTTTCAGTAGTTTTTTGGTTGTTGAGTGCCTGCCTCTTGATAAATCAAAATGAAAAATGGGCTTAAATAAAGATACGCACGATGTACAAAAATGAATCTTACTGTATTCGTGTATGCCGCTAGCGGTTGTGCGATTTTTAGGCATCAGCTTTTCGGTGCCAAAAGACACACCGAGGCATTTATGCTCTAGCAAACACTAAGTGCGATCCCAGAAAGATCACCGGCGTTAGAACCTCGGCCGAAAATCGCACGGGACGGCCCTGTCCTTGCAATCGGAGTCTTGCGGTACAAATGCAGCGATCAGAGTCAATAATAATATCGCGTCTCATGAATAAATGCAAATTTGGAATCGTGCGCAACTCGCCAAAGATCCAATCTCCCTTTTAATTAGTTGTGATAAGTGTGTGGGCGATCATTTCAGTAGCGACAAATTTTTATGAGGGTCACAAAAATCAGCATGCTTCTATCAAGTAAGTAATTGCAAGTAGCCCGCCCGACGCTCACCCACCGGAAACTCATGAATAGTCTTACCGTCTGATATAAACAATATAGCTTAAGATGAATAATTGCGTGCCACTGGTTCTTTGTTTTGATATTCATGGTGTTTCGACTACATTGGTCATTTTACTCCAGGCTGATATACCCTATTTTGGGTTCCGTATTTACTGACTTGTAGCACGGCCCACTTTCAAGCCTTTTATAAGACATCGTTTTTGCGGATCACGTGACAAGGAAGTGCCCAGATAAACCTCCAACACTTAGATAGGAAGTCTGGAGTCGATCTCGGCCGGACTCGAACCCGCAACCCATTGGTGATGCGGCTGTGCATTATACCAATACGCTATCTCGGCACGCAATTGCACAGAGGCTGTCAAAGTAGTCAAGAAAGCTACTCAAGTAGAAGTAGAAGTAGCGACGAAATAAATCTACTCAACTACGAGTATAAGTACTTTTTCCATAAGCCACCTAAAACTACTTGAAGTAGAAGTAGAATTGACTGACTTTTAGTCAAGTAAGTAAATAGTTTTGAAATCAGTCTTAATTCGTTCGTATGGACTGCCAACAGCTGCAAATTGAGCTATGCGGAAGGTACAGAGAGCTTAATTCGTATTGATGCATCTCAGGAGGTATCAATTTTTGCCCGAATAAGCATTCTTTCGCATCATGGGATGCAAATTATAGTATTGACATGAAAATGCGATGTTAACCCTTTGTTTAGTAGAAGACGCTGTTTTAGAGAATATCATGGCATGACGCCGTACCCCATATTATAACATCCAAAGTTTAGGCGAAGAGCAATACGGAAAAGTTGTATCGGACACGGTGTCAACACTTTTCGCGATTAGTATACGTTAATAACAAATATTGTGGATCGCAAAATTTGTATTTAGTATAGCTTTATTTTCAGAAAATAGAGGCATTATTACACTTGCTTCTATGGTTCAACATATATGTTCTGCAGATAACAGAACTGAAAGTAGTTAGAACACAAAGTATGATACTCGGAGTATCATACTTGGAATTGAAAGTGAAATACAAATACCACTTCTAAAAAGGAAATACATTTCATGTCTTTTGTCCATAAAGCTTCAAAGATGATCTGCTAAAACAGGTGAAACGTTCCAAAACGCCGGCATTTCCAGATTAGCAGGACACGTCATGGGCTGCTACAGAACGATAGGTTAGGTAATTGCTAGATTGCGAAACGGTAGTTTCCAACGTTATGGTGGGCCATATTTACTGTGATGAAATATTTGATATAGGCGACAATGTGGTTGGAGCGGAATCATTGAACCAGTAGCAATCCTAATTTATATTCACAGATACTTTCGTGAAAACATATTTGTCACTCCATAAGTACTGTGCGCGAAGCGCAACAAAATTTCTGGGCTTCACGTGACTTTTATGAATATTAAATGTTGGAACTCCGTGAAAACAACCCCGAAATTCGTCAGGCTATCTTTCGTATTGGGGGATTGAACTACTTCTACTTGACAAACTGAAAAGAGCGAAAAGTAAGTAAGTAGATCTCGAAATATTACGGAGCAGAAGTAGCAGTAGAGAAAATCAGATCTACTTGATTAAGTAGCAGAAGTAGAGGAAAACTACTCGAGTACTTCCAGAAAGTCTGCACATTTGCTCAGGGCCTATATTTGTAGCTGATTACGTTCCACATCTTCACGGACTCCAGAATATAGGAAAACTACCCCCAGGTTTAGAACCACTATCTTTGAATAAAGCATCCAAACGGCGTGAACAGACTCTATGAATATACCGTTATCTTGTAACAGTGATTACATTTTACTTATTTTTGTAACTGATTGTTACATTTATTTATTTTTGATCGCAGTTTTTGCGAGGGTATAGTAGTCCCCATAATAAAACCAATGTATATGATACTAAATCGCGCGTATCTCGAAGAAAAACTTCATGTAGCATAAATCGGCTCAAAAATAATGTTGTTTATGTGGATTTACAAAAATATATGAGCGTATTACTTCAAGCCTTCAAAATTCCGGACATTTAGGCGTATTTTAGAAATTCCTCCCGGACGCAGTTTTAACAGTGAAATTCCGGACATATCCGGGAAATTCCGGACGTATGGCAACCCTAATCTGGATCTCAATACCGGGTCATGAAAATCGCAAGAAAGTTCGCACTTAATTTCTAAAAATATTGCAGTAAAAAGAGTCATTTACAATATTTTCAAATTATTACGGTATTAGGTAGTGATGGTGCGTACCCCTGAAAGTTTCTGGTAGCTGAATCGATACATTATTCGTCCATTTATCCACATATGAAAGGAATAAATCGCATGTAATGAATGTATTGTAACGACAGCAATGTCTCGCCGATAATGACGAAGACAATGTGGATTTGAAGAACACCATAGTCATACAGGCGCCGCCATGTCTGCTTTTCTTTAATCAATCAATCAACACACGGTGCAATCATTAACTAAGATTTCAAAGCGTTCGATAAGCCCGGTACCCCAAATTTATCTAGATAATATTTCATTAGGGTGCCGATAATGTAAGTCTTCTCGCTTCGACTAACTTACGCGTAAGTTCCACTCCCGCACGCATTCTCGGTAATGGTTATCTCGGTATTGGTATAGACCCCCCGTGACCCTAGTCTGCCGAGATTCCTCACTTTCTGCTTACTACGTCAAATTTTAGTGACTGCATGTTATTATTTGTGTGTGTGCGCAGCGTGCGAGAGTGAAGCTTACGCGTAAGTAAGTAGAAGCGAGAAGACTTGTATTATCGTCATTTACGGTTCCATACCAATACCGAGAAAACTATTCCCGAGAATGGATATTACCGAGAACGGCCAATGCCAAGAATCTAAGTTCCTGAGAAGGCGTTGTCAAGAAATTTTTATCGGAGAATCGACACCGAATGTCCCATGCACACGACCTGTTTATATGAGTAACATGCCTGCATTGCATACATTGCATTCTCGTTAATGTCCATTCTCGGTCATGGCTTTCTCTGTAATGGTTTTCTCGGTATTGACCGGACACCGGCCGGCGGGTCACATTACCATATAAGACGGGAAACTGTCCGCGGGCCGGTTCCGGCCCGCGGGCCCTATGTTGCCCGCCCCTGGCGTAATGGATGCAAATTGGGCTATCGGTACTTTCAGCTTCCATATTATGCTTTCACACCCGTCCCAATAGGTGAAAACGTGACACATACTTCAATCCATATGAAGGCCTATCCCAAAGTTTCAGAGGTCCTGTCTACGTGCACGAACTCTTTGCAATTTCCTGCGTGGCATCTGATTTGCGCCTACGCTATGGTGAAAATCCATGGAATACACGATTACCGAATACAGTGCAATGAATAAAACAGGCGGCACCGACTTTATTTCACTTCGTTGGTGTATGATTCCCTGACTGTTGGCTGTATTGAAGAACCAAATTTTGACACGGCCGGAGAAAAACGTATGTGACTCTGTCTTAAAGGTGGGGGTATTTTTGCGAAGAGATCTGCTTCATATGTGCTATTCATATCTGCTATATATTTGGAAGCATTCCGAAAGGACCGCATTTTCAACTTGCACTGCACAGTGCACACATAATGTAAGGCACAACACCGATTCTCTTACTGATGCAGGTGGATTGAATGAAACAGATGATAAGAATTTGCAGATTTTATTCATCTCAATACTAGAGTCGCCAAAATACAATCATATACACGATATTTGTTTATAATTGATAATTTCAGTCACTTCCGCCTTTTCGCGACTTCAGAGGCAGTACTCGCACACGTAGAAGTTGCTCCCATCCGGAGGAACGAACTGAATGGAACTATAAGCGCTCCCGATCGCAACCCCGTATTCAGAAGCATCTGCGTCTCCTATCAGAGTAGTGTCGCTGTCATCAAGAAAGTACGAAAGGCTGTTGGCGCCATATGTTGCTTCCACCCAGACAAGGCCGTCCGTCCCGAAGTAATCGAATTCAAGCAAAGGCAACCAAACCGTCCCCGACAATCCCAGCAGATCCGCTAAGAGCGCTCTGCAATTGCAAGTATCTGGAAAAATTGCACCGAGGACCATCAAATTATCTCAGTACTCAGTTCGTCAGTAATGTATGGTATGGTCCACGGAAACATTTTATTCTGCCCAGAAAAGACCTACGAAAAATATTGATAAATCCGTAGTAAACTTTGAGCTACTGCTGTGACATAACAAAACTTTTCTCGATTTCTTTCACTATTTAATATTGATTAATTTTATTTTTGCAATAATATTTTATATGTTAATGCTGGTGCATTGCATCTAGACCCACGCATACGCAAAGGTTTCGGTTGTTAAGCTCAAGGCAAAAAAGACTTCATTCGGGGAAGAGTTCATCATGCTTATCACGTTTAAATAGTATATTCATATTGAAATGAATATCAACATCCGTATCACAAAATATGACGTCGCCAGCATGAAATATTGAATGAGAGAGCGTTCAATGTACTATTTTTGGGTGGTACACGAACTCCTTTTTTGACAGAGTTTTGGGTGTTGTATTTTGATGAAATTCGACTCCAAGGCACACAAATGGAAGTGTGAACGGCCCCTCCGAACGACGCGAAATCTGTCGTCTCGATAATTATTCGTTAAAATCGGATTATCCAACAGATGTTTGCCAGAAGTTGAGAGAACAAAAAGTCATTTTTAAACACCCCTAATGCTCACCTCAGGCCTAGAGAATGTAACGTAAGCAGGAAGGATATTGGAAGATCAGTATAGAATATACCATAAAATCATATGTGACGTTATCATATCATGACGGACGTGATGTAACATAAGCCTGGATGCATATACTCACTTCCGATCGATAGCGGTCCTGACGTTCTTATGAGCAATTTGGGCGCCCTTACGGAAGCAATCCTGAGCTGCTTCTTCAATTGCCGAGGGTCCCGTTCCAACCAGATAGCGACATCCTTTATATTCTTGCCAATCCTTGTAATATGCCTGGAATATCAAGGCACCAGGGAAAGACCATACTACGAGATATTGAAGGGTTCGCGGTCGCGGAAGTAAAAGAGAAATGCGAATACCACGAACCCGCCGCCACTAAGCTCCAGTTAAAAATTGGCAACAACAGAACAAATGCTGAGCACTTTTTGAACAAAAAGTATGCAATTCCTCTTGCAAACCATGTGATCCTCTAAACCAGTGGTATTCAACCGGGGTCCTCGAAACCACTGAATTTAAGAAACGATTCATAGTTGGTAATTATCTAAATTATTGAATAAAGAAGCGGTTTTACTTCATAACGGCCAGCATTTCAGGACTCACATCAGCATAATGAGCGTCTGACAAGAAATATCATACCGTGTTAACTCATTTTAATTTTCAATTGTCAATAGCTTATTAATACAGCGGCGCGGAAGAAGAGGAGCCAAGAATGATCTCCTACGCGGAATCGAAGCCGGGTTTGTCGGACCGCGGGGATCCGTGAAGGTTTGACTGGGGTCAGCGATGACAAAAAGGTTGAGAACCACTGCACTAGACTGTGTCTATGTTATCTCCATAAATCGTTGTCCTCCATTAGCGAATTGACGCTCATACATAGATTTGGAATCGAGATCGGTCAGTCCAGGTCTTTGTCATGTGTTTTAATCTTCACAATTTCAGCTATTAATGAATTCTATGCATTTATTATCCAATATGGATTGAGCAGGTTACAACTGTAGAGTTTTAGATCAGAGGTGAATACATAAGGCTTAAGCTCAATGTATTTGAATATGGTATACGAACTCCAGTTTGCGCTGATAAGGTTGGCGAATTTCGGCGAAAGTCAACAGAGATTTGAAATGAATATTGCGTATCCACAATCGTATCACCCTATGTGCCGTTACCTTCATCATAATCCGGGTAAATAATTAATATCTTGATATATCATTTAATTTCATGCTGAAGGTCTGTACCTCCGAGATATCTTTAAATATCCCGCCTTCGTGTTTTACAGTTAGGTGCCAAAGCGGAATATCTCAAGGGCACTTTTGGCAATTCAATTGAACAGAACTTTATCCTCGAATATTTATCCTACAAACCGGAAGAAGCGATTCGGTTGTCGACGGCACCGCCGCGGTCATCGGCTCCGTTGTCGTGCGTGGCGAAAGCAGGCCTGTATGAAAATAGAAGCAGTGGTTGGACGGGCGGGTTGATTTTAAATCGAATTTATTGGCGTCTTCAACTGGCGACGTTCTTGACTAACAACTTCCAGATTTTTCATGCACGAACCTTATTCGCAACGATAACCTAAGGCAGGGATTGGCAAACTTTTCTGCTCGCGGGCTGCATTCAACATCCTAATCCATTCGCGGGCCACATTATAGTATAATCGGAATCATCAGCCAATACGAAAACTTTTAATTGATTACGCATTAGCCATGCATACGAGGATATAATATAGATAGATATGGATTAAAACAATTCAAACATTAATTTGATGATAACGCACATCAGACATGGGGTGATTACTTCACGAATGTAATCGATTGCGATTACGATTACCTGCGAATCCCACGATTACGATTACGATTACGATTACAGCAAAATCAGGAAGTAGTCGATTACGATTACGATTACATTTCAAAAGTGATCACGATTACTCACGATTACATTTGTTTTGCTTCTTAAAACTAATTTCAGAAGAGATATTGGAAGACAATATAAGACTTGCGATGAAAAAAGGTCTAATGAGATAACAACTTTCTTTATAAATCATACGTCATTTGCTTGTTACATCATAATGCACCCATTGCCCAACTCTATGCAGGACTATTCGTCGCACCCACCCAACGATTTGCATTCTTGCCAGGTCCGTAACTGCCACACCCCAAACTCCCCAATAGGACTGGGAGCGAGCTCTAAGGGGGCTCAAAAGTATTTCGTAAATCAACATAAATTATTGTAGAGTATTTTCAAGAGAGTTAATTAACTTGAAAATTTTATTTGAGCTTCGGGATTTAATGTCTCTAAATAGCCTGATTTTGAAATGCATACCTCTCCCTCTCAAGAAAAAAAGCAAGCATAATTTATATGAGTAGGCATTTCGGGGGCGGTCATTACCCCGCCACGACACACCGAAAGACGTATGCAATTTCTGCCAACATGCAACTCCAACAAAGTGTGCTACCAAAGAATGACCTTTGTGCCAAAACTTTGGGTATGTGTCGATTGTCAGTAGCCGCGCTCTGTGGGCGTGACGAATAGTCCGGTCCTTCCAATCTGAGCCCCAACAATGCAAATGCCAAATGCCAAAGTTTTGTATTGACTCGACTTGTACTCGAGTAATTTTGCATGACTCGAGACTAGAGCGGCCAAGACAGACATTGCATGCAACTTCGAATAGTAAAGTTACCACATTATTTGTATTTCGTCTATCAGTCCTGATACTTGGAAATAGGGCCGTAAACTGTGAAAACTGATGAAAATCACTTTATTTATTTACTGGCTGACTTGGCCTCGGAAATGACTCGGGGGTGAATTGAAAATGACTCGACTTGACTCGAGTCAAAACTATAAAAGTGAGATTGACTTGTGACTTGGAACATTGTGACTTGGTTACAACCCTACCAATAGCAACGTTGGGAGTGGGGAACGAATTGCTGTTTTGGTCCTGATTGTGCCTACAAGCGACGCTAACACGGTGCATAAGCGGATGGCTATGGCGACAGGTATAAATTTCGAGTGAAGTATTGTGAAATAACGATTGGTGCCCGTTTCAAGTAGAGTCATATGTGAATAAGATAAAATGAACTTAAAATTCTTACACTTAACACAGATAGGCTACTGAAAGCTGCCGTTACGAGGAACAGCAAAGAACGGCTCGGTTATATGATATATCAGCAGCAGGTGATTTTAACCATCGTAATGTTTTATTTGACGAGTACAAAATTTCAAATCTTTGTCCGGTGTACGTACAATACATACGTATACTACACAGATAGGCCTACTGCTCGCCAAGCATCAACGGTCAAACTGCGTTTAACTAAGCATAACCAAACATAAATACATAAGTTACTATTTGAAACTAGGAAGAGTGGTGATTATTATCTTGCTGCGAGGTAGTAGCGTCTGGGGTGTATTGATAACCTGATATACAGCATGGCTTATACTCTTCTAACAATCAAACAACAATGTACATCGAATATATATTTACTACGTGTGGATACTTCTTACGAAAGGACGAGCAAAGCTAATACTTCTGACGTAATAATGAGCAGTGGCGTTTGAAAATCAACCGTTTGCGCTATCCATAACCTGGTATAATATCTCTTCCTTGTTCACGAATGTTCGGTTATGTCATATTCATTGTACATATAAAAAGTAATCGTTCTTTCACAAAGAAATCGATTAGATATGTGAAGTAGTCGATTACGATTACGATTACTTTGGATTTTTCTCGAATGAAATCGATTGCGATTACGATTACTTGAAAATGCTGTAATCGTCGTAATCGATTACGATTACTAATCGCGATTACCCCATGTCTGACGCACATATGCCAGAATCATTATCGAGATTTTTTAAGCGGTTCTAAGGACGATTCTAAGGATAGGATTGAAATTGGTATATGTGAGCAGCGATCGATCGATAGATATGCTGATTCTGCGTTTGGTTAAGCTTCAGAACGCACAATGCTGACATCATCATAACCAGCCTTCTTCACGTTCTTAAGTGAGGACGACCTCAGCATAATTTACTGTTGTCCCAAACATTTGATTGATTCGTCTGATTTTTTCACCCAGCAGTTTGATATATTGGGTCTATAATTAGTATGTTCGGATTCAAGTTCTGTTGAAGCCGAAGTTATGACAAATTTACTACTAACTGCGCATATAGACTACGCATATACCTAGCACATGCACGAAATGGATTTTCCGAGTACAGAACTGCAAGTTGGAATTCTAACCCAAAATCACAATAGTGATCCGAACTAATTCATTTATGTTTTGATTATCTTGGATGTTCAGTGGCCTAAACGTTTCAAAATGCGTGGGTCCTATCCCGAGGTCGGGCAACTGCACCAACCATAAAATTAAAAGAAAAATATCAATAGTCGATATCCAATTATCCATAGTCGATATCATGAGGAAATATCTTAGGAAAAAGGTTAACCAAGTCTCTCTGATGAATAGATTTGTACTGCGCATTTTATCAATTTCTATCACATATCCCGATGCTTTTGCGGGCCGCACAAAATGTCTTCACGACCCGTATGCGGTCCGTGGGCTGTAGATTGCCCACCCCTGACCTAAGGTATGAGTTCCTACTCACTGTTGAGCAGTAGAGCCATCGCATACGACCTCAAAATACGCTCATAACGGTCGCTCCGACGTGGAGCTGGGGTCGCGTAAGATCTTTGTCCGTAGGTCGAGATCCCCGTGTACTGTGATACGCGATACGTTGATTTATTGTGAATCAAAATGAAGGCAAAATTGTTTCCAAGCTTGCACTAACATACTCACCACTCCCTGTTTCTTTGCCGGCGCATCCGATAGTGCTACAATGGAAAACATTTTCTATTATGATGATAATTCATGGACCGATTAGTGTGTTACACTCACCTCTAATACAGATCACTGTCAAAAGAAAAATAAAACTAGCCAAGAATCGCATCTCGGTCGAACACCTAACTACGGGTATAGGCAGGGCTTTGGAGCCGGAGCCGGAGCCCGGAGCCGGAGCCCCGGAGCCGTGCATTTTCACCGGAGCTGGAGCTGGAGCCGGAGCTCTACATAAAATTCAGCCGGAGCCGGAGCCGGAGCTGGAGCCCGTTATTTGAGGAGTAGCTCCGGCTCCGACCCATTTCATAAGATGCTATTATATATGCAACAACCACATCTACTGATTTATCATAATTGAACAGCAGGCATAGATTAAAGTGCGTTCTAGTGCAACTACTGTATGATGTTGTCGACGATTGACAAGTATTCAGTATGACGTCACAAGCCGGCACGGCGGCACCTATATGTCTTCGTTGCTACATCGGATGTTACTGACGGCTGACAGGCTATAGATTATAATAGATAAATAACCTATGGGTAGATTAGTAATCTATATAGACCAGGAATGGCCAACCTTTTCGGCTAAAGGGGCACATGCAATTGACGAACGAGTGCGCGGTCCACTAGCCACGCCAAGCGGGTAAAATTTTCTAAGTTTATAAATAAACAAGGTCAATAATATTATTACTTGTATGAGTATGGCGGGTCTATTGTATACCGCCCGCTAGGCTCAGTTTGCAAGGACACGACTATTCGGCGTCTGGCCACATCGATATCGAAGGTCCCCGATAATATGCGACAATCGTTTTGTGCCTACATTTCACCGTCGACGATCTTTATGCGAGCGCTAACGCGAAAATACTTTCTCCCGTAATTGCGAATACAGTTACACTCAATCGGGTAAATTATGCGTTTTTTTCACTTTCAGTAGGGGGTAGGCTACCAAGCAAGAAATCGTGTGACAATTAAACACGCGAAGCGTGAAGAAAAATTTCGCTACTATTTTAGTTTATTGTAATGTACGACGATTTACTGAAAATGTGACTGGACCCTGGATCTGCCAATGCGTCGGAACTGATATTTTAGTCATCAACATCCCAAGTGTCGCAGCCAGAATTGTAATTTTTGGTTGGCATTGCAAGTTCACAATCTGAACAATTCATTTTCGATAATATAATATGAAATTAGCTCGCGGGTCACGCAAAACCCTCTCGCTGGCCACATTTGGCCCACGGGTTGGCCACCCCTGATATGGACAGGCCCATTCGATAATTTCAGAGCCGGAGCCGGAGCAGGAGCCGGAGCAGTGGTAATAATGCGGCTCCGGAGCTGGAGCCGGAGCTAATGTATGATAGAAGAGAGCTCCGGAGCTGGAGATGGAGCAGTTTAAATCTACGGCTGCTCCAAAGCCCTGGGTGTAGGTTAGGATCTGTAGTGAAATTGGAAACAGATTGCATTGGATGATAACACCGTGAAACTCACATAGATAATCTCGGCCAGGTTTGTCTCCAGGCCCGGCTGGGACTGGCGACTGGCGAGCCGAAAAATCGAGCTTATATGCCATGTTACTTTGTAACCCCAAATCTAACCCCGATCCCATCATAATCCCAAGATTTATCGCTGAAGTGTCATGCTTGATGGGTGAAGTCACCTATAGCCACAACCAGCCAATATTTACTTACAGAATAGTTCATCCTAATATCATAATTACCGCACATAGTTGTTAAATTGCTGATAAGAATTTTTGACTACGTCCGTAAGCAGCGGGCGTTCGGGGGCAACTGATCCTCATCCAACCACTTCGTTTTTGGGGTGTGACGTAGTTATCCCTCGGAAACTTTCTCTCAAACACGCAGAGAGAGCGTACGTCACTAGGGAGAAGGTCACTAAATTAGTAAAGTTTCCAGCAACTAGCGATTTGTTAAAAAATAAGAAGAAATACCCGGGCGTAATTTCATACGGGCGTATACGCCCTATTAACTAGACAAGCATCACAAACCTGTAACATGAGGAGGTTCGTAACTATCGCAAGAAGGTAGCCTACATTTTTATCATTCTATGTCCTCGATTGCTGTTAAAGCATAGTCCGTGACACTCGACTTACTAGACATGACGAAAAGTCTAGTACTCGATTTGGAATCAATTCAGTCACACCCGCAATTTTGTCGAGCCCTTTCTATACGTCGACGGCTGAGGAATCATATTGTGGAAAATCAGCCTGCTGTAAAATGATCTTTGACGACTGATGACGAAGAAACATGATTTCGACACAAATAATATTCAACAACATCAACAGCCAGATTTGAGTATGATTTTAGGCAGGAAATGTTGAATCGTTGATGATTTGACTCGACTTAAACCAAAAGAATGTTCCGATTCCGAGCTTAAGAAGTCTAACCAAACTGGGCGGTGGCGCCAGGTCACATTAACCCCAGGCCAGACCGGTGCACTGACGAAAGTCACTTGATTTCATTAAAAAGGTACAACCAAAAACCAAGGTTACAATCCTGACATACAGCCAAACACGTAGGAGAACCTCGACTGCCAAACACACTCGCCGTCTAACTTGAAGCTGGAGAGGAAACATTATTAAGATATTAAGCTCTCTCGGTTTAGACACATTTCTTCGCGACTTTCTTTGCGATTAACACAAAATATTATTACGGAAGGGGTGTTCAACCTTGTTCATCCTGTTTTTGAGACAACAGTCAGAATAGAACAGCGCGATCTGAAGTTGTACAATGATGCGACGAATTCCACGCAGACCGGAGTCGTGCGTTTGTGATATTGGTGGTGGTTGTCGAATACAATTGTCATTCACACCATTCCGCTTTTCATCATTTTGATTCCGCATCTGCCCGTATATCACACCCCATGCACTTCCAGGCCTTTTAAGACATCGCTGGCGCAGTAGCGCGGATTAGATGGCGAGAAGGAGCTGCGATAGAGCCTTCCTCCAGCACATAGAAATCCTGGTTTTGTTACTGGTCGGACTGCAACCCTCAACCCATCAGTGTCCAAGATGTGGATCATACCACTACGCTATCTCGTTTATCGTAAGACGAAGAAGCTTTCGTCTTTTGAATCTCGGAATATTCATAACACGGATCGGTCATGACGGTGAAGTTGTTTATGAACACCGTTAGGGTATGGTATTATCAATATTAGATTACAAGAATATTGGTACTTCTATTTGTCATTAAACTTGACGACGTAGAACGAGTAAGGTAGGCTATATGTTCGGCTGAAATCAAATTCAGGGATAGCAAATATGGTCCAACTGTGATGATACGTGTTTTTCGGTGCACTTTGTACATCTGTTTTGATTGCGCAATCAAGTGGATTTCTGTTGTGCCCAAAGTAAACATTGCGCTGTATATCTCTTCTGAACTGATTCGACATCTCTATGGAATCTTCATGCATGCAATTGTACAATTGAGCGTACGAAATGAACGGGCATCACTTGCTTCGAGTTGCGAGCTTGCAAATACTTTCTACGGCGACGGCAATGCTTCGAAAAGTCGTAACATTACTTCGCTCCGTTCCTTTTGGTCTGGTTGGCTGTGAACTTATAAGCTCAATACCGACGTAGTCGGTGTTAGCTCAAGCATTAACTGTAACTGAGAACCGTTAGATGTGGATTACACTACACAACAACGGCGTTTGAAATCAAATTAATAAAACACATTCGTTCAATCTTTCGTCAGATATAATCGAAAGCGAGCGCGGTGTGAATCAAAATTATTTTCTGTTATGTGTTGGTCTGTGAAGCACCGAAGAATTGTTTGAGCGGAACTTCTTTCACATTCATAAATATATTTCCGAGAGAAAATTGCTGAATGAGCAAAGTGCTTGTTGCTCTCAGTGCAAGGTTCTGGCGCTGGTGAGCATTTTGTGTTTGTAGATGCATCGGTCTTGAAATTCCATTACAGCTGATTTTAGGGGACTATACCAACTAAGCATTTCCCCGAGTAAAAGGTATGCGGTAGTGAATTTAGTCGGGGTTTCAAAGTAAATGGTTGAATTTGGTTTATAATGTAGGTACGCTGGTCTAGGGCACCCCATAGGGCTATCGACCGAACTTCTAGGGGGCTTCGTCCACCATACCTCCATATCACGGCTACTCGACAGCCTGGCATTATTGTCATGTAGGCACACCGTTTATGACTTGTCTAGAGGCGTGGGGAAATTTTGTCTAAATTTTGTCAATAATATTAGTAGTTAGATGTCATGTAATTGCTCACGTGTTCAGATTCTCCTGTTGAGCTAAGGGAGGTGGTCATCAAAGGGAAGGGCACGTTAAAATATACAATACAATACATTACAATTAATTAAGCATCCGTCTACGAGTGATGGGGAAGCGAGTGGTGCACTTGGTTACGCACTGCAGTCACGACACCAATGGATGTGGGTTCGAATCCCGGTTCTGACCAACTTCTACGTGTCGGAGGTTTTTCTGGGCTCCTCATCGCCGATCTCTACTACTACGGTAGTGCATTGAAAAGCCCAGACCGAAAGTGAGCCGTGCTACAAGTCGGCAGCTGAGACAATGTTGGGGGCGCGTGCTACTGAGGGTGACTGAAGACTGACTGGGAGAAGAGAATGAAAGCCGTCCCCAAGATTACGAAAGGCAAAGACGCTATGAACACTATCACAATTCATGTCGTGGCAGCACATAGCTTGAAAAAAAGCGATAAGCGCCACTGTGTTGTACCAATAATAATAATAATAATAATAATCTACGAGTGATGAGCGTTGTTATCAATTAATAAATTGCATGTTCGTATTTCGTGACGCTTCGGCTGCTATATGGGTAAAATATATCATTGGGATAGTACAAATATACATGACTAAACAAAAAGAACTTCTGTCGTGAAACACGCTCGATTCCAAGTTGACATTTCATCTCGAGGCTGGGCGTTTTCTCGGATTGCCAAGACAGGACTTTTCGGTCATGACCATTTCGGCATGTATACAAACAACCGACAACTTGGGATTTATATACTTAGCGTACGCAAAGAATCCGAATTGAATGATATCCCAAATAAACTTCCTCAATTTTTGTGAAATTGGCTTAGTCTCAGCACCCCCGGTGCGGGCTACCATTATTTAAATAACTCAGGCTACCCTCCAGAGCAGGGACCCAAACTCAAATGTCTTCACAAACCAATTCTCTGTTTTTTTTTATTGTGCCGCGGGCCGCATCACCAATAATAAAGCTATTCGATGTAAATCAATATGCTCCCATTGTTCGCTCAAACGATCTCAAAATACGTTGCTAGAAGTTCTGACCGCACCGGCAAGTGGTGTGCTGTGAATTACAAGATGATATTCTTTATAGTATGGTATCGTGAATTTGATGAAATCAGCACATCAACAGAACGCACCGGATACGAATTCAATGAACTCAATAATGTGGATTCAGACTATTGAAATAAGGAGATGCAACATCGCATTTTTCCTTGGTGGTACAATAGTTCAGCTCGACCCTCATCCGATCGCGCTGTTTTAACCAGCAGTGCCGTTATAGCTGGTGAAGCAAGAAAATCCGTATCCCAGAGAATAGACGCCATCGCTGGTTAAGTCTGGATTCGAACCAACGATCATCTACATTTGCAAGGCTGTCTTACTCACATCGAGACAACTTCGCTTTATCGCCTGGGGGCCAGTCGTACCGACACAGACTGATCTCAGCTGTTACTCGCGTCGCGGAACATGTGGCTGCAAATCACGCATCAATGAAATGCCTACGAACTTAATAACCTTGGTTCAGTAGGAACGTGTATCTATCGGTCTTCATCAGAAATCATGTTAGATATAACCAAAATGATACATTCATCGCGAACACAATCATAAACAGCCCAGTTCTGATCACGTCACTTCGAATGTGAATTAAGGATTTCAATTTGATATTTAGGAATGAGCATGCGGCATGGAATTCTGTCGAGGATATAATGAATAAAAAAATTGAAATATCACAAAGAACCCAATTACAAATAGTTGGTTTGAAAATAGGTATCTTCCTAGGGAAAACTTGGGGGAAACATGAGCATTAAAGTTCACTTCCTGTTCAATCTTCTTGACATATTTCGCGATCATCTCGCTGATTACAGCGAATAGCAAGGTTCCACGAAGATATGAAAACAGCAAAAGAAATAAATCAGGGCAGAGGAGATGAACAAATAATGGTAGACTATTGCTGGCACCTTTCGAGAGACTGCACGAAATTGCTTAAAAGCGAAATTGGTAAAGAAACAATTATGTTTTGAGATAAATTATTAATATCATATTGTTGGGTTACCATATGTTGGAAACCTGAAATGAATACTATTTTTCAAAATTTTTAGACTTGCAATACCGGCAATACGGGAGGAAAATACTGAAAATGGTAGATTTTTCCACTTAGTGGTCGGCTGACTAAAAAAAGGTCAGCTTTCCGGCTGAGCTAACGGAATAGCCGCCGGAGGGTTACTTCAGTGCTTATTTACTGTATCTCAGTCGAAATTTGACATATATTGAACCAGAATTCTAAAAAAGAGGACAAAATCTCAAAAAAGAGGATATTTTGGCGTCCTGCGAGGACACGTTCAAAAAAGTCAAAAATGAGGACAAACCCTCTTACAAGAGGTTGTGTGGTAACCCTATTATATGGCAACGGACTATTACGAATTTACGATAGGAGAGTGAAATAAAACTGATTGAATTATTGCAACTTTATTGGGGTATTTAGATAGATACTTATATATATACATAATTGAAGTTTATTTATGTACTGTACATGTACATTTACATAATATCCATGAAAATCTCCAACTGCGATAAATCGAATCCGCCTAAATATAAATACGTTGCTGTAGTTTGTTTTAAAACAGTATTCAGCGTAGTAGATTGAATTTCAGAACATTATAATACCACTGGGCAGTTCCTTTTCTAGTCCAGGGGTTCTCAAACAGTAGGCCATAACCACAGAGGCTATTTGCAAAACTGTAGAATTGGTGAAACTTTAGTGATATTTGTTATGTTAATCGCTCAAAAATATATTCATGTTATCGAAATATATGTAGACGGAAGGTTTTCATCCGACTCCGAGGAGACGTAGTGGCACGTATGGAGTCGCGATGTACATGTCGAAAATGTTAGGGAAAAAGGCGGGTTTCGTCCTGCCGGCTATGACAACCTACGGCTAACAGCAACGAAAATAATTTTGATTTTATACCAAGTGGACGTTAATGCTCCAGTAATCAAGTATTTTGGCGTGGTCGTATGTTGTTGAAAAGGGTGTGCAATACACTCGGACTGAAGAGTATTTGATGAGCATTTTCGGTGTACTTCAGCAGGTCGTATTATTGTAAAATAAAAATACCCATTATTGCAATTTATTGTCAATTATCAACTTCCTGTGGAAGTATACGGCAATACGGCCACGAATCGTAATAAATGGACGATTTAGCGCAGAACATCAATCTATGGCAGGGGTGGGCAAACCACGACCGTGGGCTGCATGCCGCCCACAACATCGTTCTGTGCGGCCCGCGATAGTCTAAAGAAACTTATTAAAAATATTAATAAAATGCGTACTAAAAATCGAATTAATGCAGGGACTTGATTAATCTTTTTCGTGGTGTATTTCATCATGATAATACTAAGGCAGTGGTTCTCAAACTGGGGGTCGCGAAGCTGAGCTCAACTGAAATTTTTTACGCGATAGACGCGATTTACATTCCATTCATTATTATTGCTCTGTACTTAGCCAGAATTTCAACTTTCAAAATCTCTCATCCACATTCGTAACCTTCCATGTCACAAAACTATCCTAGGGTTGCCATACGTCCGGAATTTCTCGGACATGTCCGGAATTTCACTGTTAAAATTGCCTCCGGGAGGAATTTCTAAAACATGCCTAAATGTCCGGAATTTTGAAGTAAGCTCATAATTTTTTCCCAAATCTCTAGGGTAATGAAAAAATCGGATACAGCTCCAAAATATGGCCCTGAAAAATGCCCGGCATTTTTACACCTACCTTGGCTAGGTAACGTGTCTAGCCGATTTGAAAAGCTTATTAAATCGGCTGTCCACCGTTGCTATTACAGCGTTAACACGCATGTAGTGTACACGACGAAACCCTTGTTACCCAACTCTCGAAAAGATGTACTTCCTGCCTTTGATGCAAGTAATGTTGTTTACCAATGCAAGTGCCACTGTGATAGTAGGTATGTAGGACGTACATCTCAAAGATTGTTTGAGCGTATTAAGCAGCATATCCCAAAATTGATTCGGTCAAAAACATGCGCAAATGATCGCACGGAGCTCGCACGTCAGTGCAAATTGGCTGCAAAAACAGACTGCTATGATGATTACCAAGCATATGCTTCGTCAATCGGTCAGCATCTGAGCGAAAACCTTGCCTGTGCACAGCACTATGATGACAATATGTTCACTGTCATTGCGCGTGGTAGGTCTGTGTTTCATTTAAAAGTGTTGGAGTCTACTATTATTCAGTTGAGCAAACCTATTTTATGTAGACAGAAAGATTTCCTCTATAACCTATAAATTTCTCATTAGTGCGTGTTGTTCCGTGCGTGTAATTGTTTATTTACAAATTGTGCTGCTACTATAGTACCGTATGTCCGTATACTTCGTAGTTTGTTATTGTTGCCATTGATACAATGCGAATTTCATGGTCTGTGATTTTGATTGTTGCGTCATACTTTGCCTTTTTGGTTTTGCTTTTAAATCTGTTTAAATCCCTTCAGTGTGCCGATAACTCTTGAAAAGAGGCACCCGAAAAGTCTTCGAGTTTAATAAATATACTGCTACAATGGATGTTGTATTGAAAGCTATATTCAAGTTCTGTACCACGAACCAGCTATTTAATCAACACAAACAATATTATTTTTAGGCAGATTTATGCTACATGAAATTCTTCTTCGCGCGGCGCGCGATTTAGTATCACATTTATTGGTTTTAATATGGGGACTACTACCCTCGCAAAAACTGCGATCAAAAATAAATAACAATAGCATTCATTACAGAAAGAAGTCTAATTGTAATCGCAATTACAAGATAACAGTATATTCACAGAGTCGGTTTAGGCCGTTTCGATGCTTTATTCGTAAACCTGTGGGTAGTTTTCCGTTATTATGGGGTTCGCGAAGATGTTGAACGTAATCAGCTTCAAAAATAGGCCATGAGTAAGTCTGGGTAAATGTGCCGACCTTTAATTAGTTATCAGCTTATCAGATTCTGAGCTGGCCACGGAATATGCTCAAATTTGAAATGGAGTCGCGACCATTGAAGGCTGGGAACCACCGGATGTGCGGTGTTTATATAGGTCAGTGGTGCATTGGGCACCGGCATTAGGCTGATAAATAATCTTATCAGTGTGACATGAACGATGTACAATTACGCTCCTTGCATTTTCGAAGTCACCATCCTCCACCAGCTCTACCGCTAACTCTAATCATGTCGGAGGAGAGAGGATCAAATTATATAGTAATATACGGAAGAACCAATATTATTGACATAATTCAATAAAATCATTAGACAACCAGATGCATATAGAAACCAGATGCATATAGTAACCCCCCAGAAGTTGCATTGATTACCCTACGGCGGGCCCAAGATCAGTGTTTATTTGGGCATGAGCACTGTAAACGAAAATGGTGTGTTTTCGCAATTCACACCTTAGCGTAGGGTGTGTTTTGAGTAATCACACCTATTGGGTACTAAATTTGTCATTTACACCTAAGCTAGTGGTTGGGAATAAGCCGAATACACCCCTATGCACACATACCATAAAATACACACCCCAAGCATTGGCATTTGGGGTGAATTGTTAGAGATTACACCTTTTGTCAGACAAATATGAAGTTTGGGATTCAATCCGCGCTAACCGCTTCCCCAAAACTTGACTGTTGAAGTTTTAAGTCGGTGTCGGTCAGAAGCCTGGTTAAACAGGCAGGGGTGCGGCAAGTCTGCATTCTTGTTAAAAATACAGTCGAATCACTGTACTGATCACTGTATGGGCACCTGAGAACGTCTCTGCTGTGTCTAACTGTAGGTCGTGTAGGACATATTCTCTTTGTGGTTGAATTATCCACCGAAATGCGTGTTTTCGCCCACTTTATTGTTGTGCGTATATTCAAGGCTTCTTGGGTAGGCTTAGGTAATGTTGCATTGTTCAGTTTTTATGGATTTAACCCGGTTCGATCAAGTAAATTCACCTACGCATATAGCTTCAGTGACAAATAAGCATTCGTTGTATTAGTTCGTGTGCTACATCGACATGAATGAATAATAGCTAAGACCGCAATATCACACATCACATCACACATCGCAATTCGCATTTATCGTACACTGCGGTACTCGTGCTTTGGCTGAAATTTCACCCTGGCTACTATAGTGTGACCGATGTATCTCAAGTGTGTGGCAAAAATACGACACATTATGAAGTTGCCACGATATTGGTTTATAATTTCTTTCATGCCACGTCAAATGCACAATTGTACGTTTATGTACAAAATATATCGGGCCTATTCCGCACGGCATTAGTGTATAACCACAGTATAATGCAGGTTAAGGGTATTCAGAGCTGGGAATACTAGAAGGAGTTAAATTTCAGCCACAAACTTACGTGAGCAGTACGCAATAGGGATGGTGTGAACCTCTGAAAGGTTCAGGTTCGTGTGAACGCGAACCTTTTTGAAAGGTTCTGTGTGAACACGAACGTGAACTTCATGACGTCACGTGACGTCATATTGCTATTTCCAAGCAAATCAATGAAATGATAGCCTATATTAATGTACACGATACCTAGCGACGACTCATGCAGGCCACATCAAACTCCATGTTGGCGTTTTCAACGTCGCTAAATGTATCAACTGAGGCAATCAAAGGATATAATAGGCTTACTCCTATAAAATCAATATCTTCTGTCCCTTTGCCAACAATTTCAACGAGGACTTACCAGGGAATATAAGCTTACGCCTTAACGGTTTAGGCCAGACCGGACAATGTGTTCGGCGTTTGAGTATTGCTACATTAATATTGAGCAGAGTGTAAAGCAGATTTCTATACTTGCTACCGATATTACCCCATTAACAAGTTATACAGCAGTAGCCAACACCTCAATCGCAAGGATTTGGTTTTAATGATGCAGTAAAGTTATGAAGTCAAGATTGACCTCGTACGCCAGCTAGATTTTTTGCACCAGAAAACGACATCACTCTCAATGATTGGTTGAATAAGCATCATTCGCTGACTACGTATTTCAATCGTGATGTTGTGTGATTGCGGGTCAAACTCATAGCAGAGAGTCACTAAATATTCACAAACGGAAAGCTGGATATTTCGAGCAAACTTTTGTAACCAAGCAAGCATAACTTTTGAGATTGTCAAGGTGCATGCTCGTTTAGTGTTAATTTTTAATGCTGCCAGCGCCATGCAAAGAGTGGGCCGCAGTTGAAATGCAATAAACATGAACCAAAGATGTTATAATGAAGTGAAAATTATAATATATGAAAAGGTTCACAGTGCAGAACCTACCAAGGTTCTGTTGTGAACGCGAACCTCTAAATTTCCGAGGTTCACACACAGAACGCGAACGTGAACCTCATGTTCACACCATCCCTAGTACGCAATATGGGCGTAGCAAGAATTCAAATTAGAATGGGACACGAGGTTACGTCACGGAACAATCCTTGCATTGGGCGAAAGGGGGACTAAATTATGGCATAGTTTCCTGGTTATTTTCACATCTATATTGTTGTGTTATTCACTATTTGGTAGCTTTATGAATTGCACATTAAGCCTAACCGACATACAGCTTTCGGATCGTATCAATGGTTCGATCTATGAAGATAAATCTAGTACTGCCAGACTTTTTTAAAGGTCAACTGCATCTTCAAAAAGACTTTTGCTTATTTCATACATTATGTCGCTAGCAATATGAATAAAATAATAAAAATTGTAATTTCTGCATAATTTTGAAGTAATTTAAATTATAAATCGAAAAGCCAAAAAACGGAAACGAAACCATTCAGCCATGAAATGACGTCATGTAACTGACACAGCAGAAGTCTTGATACCTGGTTTGCATAAGGTTATCCCTGTTGCTGTGGATTTGAGTATTTCAGTGTGATCATGAAAGCTGTTAAGAAGATGAGGAATGGAGGTAGACGTTATGTCGCGTATGGCTGCTACAATACGCAATATGCGGTACTCAAAGTGTCCATACATCGCTTTCACAAGCCATATGCCGGCAGCCGACCGGACGCCTATAGCTGAACCGTGCGGAACACCGTGAAGACCAAAATTGCGCACAGAATCATATTTATGCGCGGATCACTTCCAACCATCTTGCTTCAATGAAGTATCCGAGATACACAAGCTAGTTGACTACCGAACACAGGCAACTATCGCATGTACTCCCGTCCACACTTTATTTTCACGGAGGAATACCGGTACTCCTCTGAAGCTACGTACTGTCCGAAATCGGTAAGTGAAAATGTATTGAGTCAGCTAGTACTATAAGAATGTAACTAACCGTTTCTATTAGTATTGACTGTGGTGGTAATGAAAGTAGTTATTGTTTGCACTCAAGTAGGCCTATACATGTAGAATTAAGTATATGCCTTCAAAAACTTTTGAAGTGGAAGTATTCTAAAATTAAGCCACTTCACTCATTGAATGAAGTAGTGGCATTAGTTACTGAAAAGGGAGTATGTAACCAGCTGACTGCATGACCTGATGGTTACATCGCTGACCACCTTTTATGGACTCTGTGGATAATTGAAAAGGACGCGACTCGAGCCAAAACTATAGAAGTGAGATTGACTTGTGACTCTGAAATTTGCGACTTGGCTACAACCCTGATAAAATCATAGACTGATGAAGCTGTAGCCAATGAGTCAGGAAGCCTGCTTATCATGTAAGCAGCAAAAGCAACAAGATATTACCGATGATCCATTACTATATCGTAATCTATGTCCCTCTCAAGATGTTGGCAGCTCAGCGGAGATGAGAAAGTACCAGTATCACCATAACTGTCGTAAAGTACTGTGTTAACTGTTCAAAACAACCCTTATAAGATTTCACCATATTCACAAGCCATACGCATCATTGTAGGATGCAGTTCGCAATCCTTTATTTATTGATACTTAAAAATACAACGTTTGGAATACTGCCTTCAATCTGACTGTGTTATACCACCTTGTGATATTTTTTTGCCTTCTCTAGATTACTGCAATGAAGAAGTCAATGCACTCATCAAAACAAGACCAGGAACGGCATAGTTCATCAATTTTATTTGAGTAGCGGCATCGTCAAAATTAGCTCGGATGCTGGACACAAAACCCGATATATTTCTCTTCCTGATGCAGTAGCAGTGTTGATGGATTAGTTTGTTGCGTTTACTATTTTCAATAAAACTATTTTCATTCACAATGCAGCATTTCAAAATTGAAATCCTTTGAAACTACTGGATGTGACTTTTGATCGGATGGCAGTAACGACATGCGCAGGCAGGATTTTCCGTGTTGTTTTCTGCAGAATCCCCATAGCAATCGGACGAAATTCCTGTGCAGTGTTTCTCAGCTTCCTGAAAAGTGTAGTTGTGTTAGGAAATTACTTGGCAACAGACTCGCAGTTTCATCTCAATGAGGCTCATTCACTCATGCATCAAACTAGATGTTATAATTCTGTGGCCATAATCCAGTTCATATCTATAGTAAGACATCTTCAATGCATCACCATCCCAACAAGCTGATTGAAATCATGGTAATGCTGTGATTCACTCTTATTCTGTCAGCACAAACTCTCCCTGATAGTTGGCATTTAAGCTGGCAACCTCCATATTAACGCCTGTGATTGATTGTAGCAAGATTCCTAATTGAAACGAGGTAATCCACCAAATTATACATGGGCTGCTACCATACTGCATTTCATTTAGCTTTTATACGCTGATCACACTACAGATTACCAACCGACCCATCATTATACGCAGCTGATAGAGGTTCCACTGATGTGGGATCGAGCGAATCACCACCTGAACCGCGTCCGCATTTCATACTTACATTCAAGTACTCAGACTCAGTTTTAACACCATACAAGCGAGTCCTTCGCCATACAACTAACTCAAATATTCGCCCAGCGTCTTGGCGAACACACATATCCGCTGTGGTGAGAATAGACAGGGCCGTAACAGCACTTCGCCAGCCCCCCCCAAAAAACTTTGGTCGTGGGCCCCCCATAGGGTTATAGACCGAACGTCTGGGGGGCTTCGCCCCCAAGACCCCCCTCCAGCGATACCCTGTTTACCGCTATTTATGATGTGCGTTGGGAGTTTGTGTAGTGAAGCAGCTTTTGTCGCCTAAGCGCGCGAAGCGCGGGAAATTTCTAGAATTCATGACTAAATCGGTCAGTATGATCGGGAATTGCATATATATTGTTATCAATTTTCATCTTCTCTCTGCTCACGTAATCGGATTTGCCGGTAGAGCTGAGTGAGGTGTGTTTGAAAAGGTAGGACCACTCAATAATAATTAAACATCTTCGGGCGTATACCCGTTGGTAGGGACGAAACAGCACCTCGTCAGGCCCCCCAAAACGTGGGTCTTGGGCTCCCATAGGGTGATGAAACGACCCCTCCATCACGTTGTTCGCGTTTGTCACGAAATCATCTGTACTGTATTGTGAGTCAGCGCGAAGCGCGAAAATTTTCGATAATTAATGATAAAATCGGTCAATCAGATCGGCGATTGCATATATATTATGCTATCAATTTATTGCCCTCTCTACTCACGTAATTAGATTTACCGGTAGAGCTGAGTGAAGTGTCTTGAAAACGGGAGGGCCCGTAACTAATAATCAAACATCTTCGGGCGGGCGGACCCGTTGATATGACTTCGTTACATGATGTTATTTCATGACTTCCAGTCTCCCAGTAAACACAGTACAGACCAAAGATGTAGAAAGCCGAGCCCGATATAGTAGATATGAGATCTCGGCAGGTCGTAGAAAGGGGGATTTTGTGTCGACTCAATTCAATGTCTTTTCCATGTCCTTCAATAATGTAAATATTATGCAGATGCTACAGCCTTTAAACATGGTGAGTAGAATGTAGATCCTACATTAAAAGAATATCCTGATATAATAACCTGTTTTCTACCACTGGGCATAACCTGATCACCGCTGCGTACACACACACACACACCCCATTATCTACTACATATTAATCACATTTGCGGTAATTTAATTCAAAACGAATTGGCAAGTAAATAATGCCGGTGTAAAAATTGAAACGAACGAAATTACTTGTAGGGCCAAGTAGCAATGAATGAAACTATGAGAACAGTCAGTAATCAGAAGGTTTCATCGTCTGATGATGATAATCCCTCTGGCGTTTTCTTTTCAACACCCTGTAAAATAAAATGAAAATGACGATTATTAGCTAAGACATTCGTACTGCGAAAATGGCAGAGGTAGCGAGTAACGAATGACTCCTACATTTTTTTCACCCATACTTACTAAAATGGATTTGATTCTGGACTATTTCCACTCAAGTTTTCAAGTTTTTATTATTATATTTTTTATTATTATATGACTAGAGAACTGACTTCAATCGCCACTTCTACTTGATTATCAAGATCGCCACTAACACAAAAAGAATTTTTGACTAAAATTTCTTCACATTCTGTCAAAAATGATCAATTCAACAATCCAAATGAATCAGTTATTTCACTTATTTGGCAGCTAGTTGGAGAGATATATACTCAAGTCTAGAAAGTGGAGTGATACTCTGCCCGGAAAGCTGAAGACCTAACAATATTGTGTACAGAGAACAAAACATTTGAGTGGCGGCACTGGTATAGACATTAACAAATTATTAGAATTGACAGCAAGATAACCAGCAAGACATTAAAATGAGAATTAGTGCAGTTTCTTAGGCTGTAGTGATACTCAGCCAGTAATTGACCTAGCAGAGAGCAAAACGTTGTAAAAAAAGCGAGCGAAACCTCCGGCAAATGATACGATAAAACATTAGAATCGACAGTCTTACTAGAAGCAGAATAACAATCATGAGGGGTTAGAGAACAGAAGCCTGGGAAGTGACCATCGGAAATTACTGCATACTGGCCGAACAAATCCATGACCACTAACAAATGGTCTTTTAATAGTCAATATTGATACCAAATGACACCACCCCTATTTCACCGCAACATTTAGCAAATACAGCGCTGGAGTCAACTTATAAAGCGCTAACCAAACGCCCATTAGTTTTCGCACCTACTACTTCGCGCTTCGCGGATGGAAATACGCATTAAAGCGAATGGACGCGACTTGTCACACTCTTGCTATTTCTGCTCCCTTTTTCTCTTCCTTACTCTTGAGGAGAGAAACAGTCGGCCGCGTTTACGGATCGTGAATTCCCGGCTTAAGGGTGATTCTTCCTCCAATGGTCAGCACCTTGAAAATTGAGAACAATGTTGTTGCAAAATGCATGACAATTTGAAAGTTACATCATTCTAATTATTCCAGTTATGGCCGTGAATCGTTACAAGTGCGGTAACCATAAGAATTATTACTATACTTCAACTACAAATACAATATATTGTATAAAATAATTACTAATTCTTTTACGTTAATCGAGTCCCAAATGGATGAAATATGTCAAAGAATTTGCTAAATTTTTTCGTATAATTTGACAGATTCCGAAATCTTCGCAAAGTGCACCTTTCAAAAATTTGATATCAAGACTCCCAACATTTTACAATTCGAAGTTGGATGGCTTAACCAATACAAGCGAGCAGTTTGTATCGCAATTGACAATTATGTTGAAAACGCTGCGAGACATGTGAGTAGGCCTACCCTAAAACGTTTCTCTGACATGGACATTAGGGCTCTTAAAAAATGACTTTTTTTCTCAAATCGTTCTTGCTACTTGATAAAATTGTTAGGTTACCTAATTCAAGCCTACACACCAAATTTGGTTCAATTCCAACCAGTAGCCGCATTGCTACAGGAAAAGAAAGTTTCTATTTATTATATAAAAATAAATAGAAAAAATTTGAAAATTTTCTGTTCACCCCATGAAAGTGTTAGGTTATGTATAGAAACGATGTTCATCAAATTTGGTTCGATTCAAACAAGTGGAAGTGGAGTTATTTCCATCGAAAAATTTGGATTTGAATAAAATAGTATTTACGGTGGGCTCCCCTATAATAAACTAATAAAGAATTGTGTCACGCTGTCATACTGTTTTACGCAACCGTTGTTATGCACTGCATTGTTGCTGTGTTCTGGCTCCATTGATGTTATTTCTAAATTCGACATTAATGCGTCATAATTGTCCATCTGGTTTTGAATTCAACTCTGTTTTGCTTCCTTTATGGTGCCGGTAGCTCTTTAATACGCACGCGAAAAGTTCTTCGGGTTTCAATAACGTTTATCATGAAGGTACTTTTGAAAGCAGTATTAAAATTTTGTACCACCAACCAGTTATTTATTTACTATTTATCTTCAAAGTAAATGCTCATTGCATGAAGCAGGGTTGTAAGACTCGAGTCAGGATTTTCTGTTGACTCGACTTGACTCAGGTCATCTTCTCAAAGTACTGAAATGACTCGACTCATTGCGCATGACTTGAGACTCAGACGGCCAAGACCGACATTTCATTATTATTTCAAAGAATAGTACAGCAAATCGCTATTGGGATTTCGTCTATTGATACTGGTATTTGAAAATGCGGCCAGAAACTGCTAAAAGTAAGGAAAATTCGTATATTATAAATGCGACCCACTCGATATCAAAAAAAATATATAAAAAGTCGGTTTAACAAGACTTAAATTGGAAACTGAGCAGCTAACACAATGACTCTGGCTCGAGTCATAATACCATAACTCGGACTCGGCCCTCTGCTCGCTGACTTGGACTCGGACTTGACTCGGTGGTGAATTGAAAATGACTCGAGTCAAAACTATAAAAGTGAGATTGACTTGCGACTTGGAGCCTTGTGTAACCGCTTGGCTCCGGAGCCATATTGACTCCGGACTATCTGGTTGCAAGACCAGTCATGCGTAGGGTAACACAGGTATTGAAAAGAGGAAGTGATTGGAGTCTTTTGTATGTAGTTGGATTGGAGTTGGGTTCGGTATGGAGTTGGTCTTGGAGTATCTTTGTGTGGAGTTGTTACTGTGTTAAGTCTTGGATTGGATCGGAAGTATTGATGTGTTTATTGTGCCTGCCTTTGTTGTAATATATCCGTCGAATCTGCAATGTGTCTCTGGTTCCAGACGAACCTGAAGTAATATAGCCGCATTCAGTTAGATAGCGAAGACTACGACCGAACGGCTACAAATGGCGAGCACGCAGCCTGATGCTGGATCCGGTAGAGAGATGCCGCTTGCAGTAGGAGACGGATGCGGTGGACTTGAAGCATGGCAGTTGTTAAAGAGGAAAGAAGAAGTTGCACTTGCACGGTTTTTTAACAAGTTAGCAAAAGGGATGCTTGGGAAGGAAGCGCGACAAATTGTGAAGTTATTGGACACTCGTGCTGTTGGGAAAATGGATCATGTGGCACGTGGTGACTTGGAACAGGTGTCGGTATGCTCGTCTGTTGGAAACTCTGTTGTTGATGTGACCTTGCAAGAGGAGGATTTTGAAAAACCGCATGTAGAGGAAATCGTTCATGATAATGTGTTGGCATATGAGAATAAAATAAATTCAGTGACTGAAGAGATTTTTACTGCACCTGTTAATGATGATACTGATACTGATGATGATGATGATGATTGTCAAGGTGAAGAAAGAGGTGTGATGGAGGAACAATTGGCTGAAGATTGTGGAGGTGAAAGTGCTACAGTGGCTTCGTCAATTGGGAACATGGGCTTGGTTGGTCGAGAAGTAAATGTATTGGATATATTTGGTATTTTGAAGTTGTTGGTGGACTGTAAGCTGGCCATTGAACGTGTCAATGTGAATGTAGCGGAGCCGTCGCACCGTAAAGCTTTTACTTCGAGAGATATTTGAGCGATATGATGGGTCATTGGGATTCGACACCGGACTTGGACTACGCCCCTGATATTGAGATGTTTGAACTGTTATATTGATTTGATAATGAACTGCGATTGTTGATGGGTATTGACACCTCGTGTTTTTGTTTGTTGTTGGCTTGGTTTTTTGGCGCACGGTGTTATGTTGTGGGAAACTGTCTGTCGCAAATAGTTGCTTTTACGTTGTTGGTGGATTGAGTATGTTGTTTTGTATTTTGACAGTTGAGTGAACTTTTGAAGATATTGGGATGGCTGTCTTTACGTTGTTGGAGGATATTATGAAATTTTGTATTACTGGCGGTTGTAGGACGTTGTAACTGGTTTTGCATGATCATATTTCTTTGTACATATTCTTGCCACTTTTATACTTATTTTTTATTTGTGCTCCCTCTTGTCGCTTGTGAGTGATCTTTTACTACTAGATCACTCAACTTGGGAACGGGGATGTGTAACCGCTTGGCTCCGGAGCCATATTGACTCCGGACTATCTGGTTGCAAGACCAGTCATGCGTAGGGTAACATGCGGTATTGAAAAGAGGAAGTGATTGGAGTTAAGGGATCGCCAGACAGGACGCCTATTGCCGAAAACCTAACCTATAGCCGAAGCGCATCGGTTTTCGGCTATCGGCAGGCTTTCGGCTGGCTTTCGGCTTTCCGCTTCATTGGTGTGTATCGGACCGCGTTTTCGCGGGCCGAACAAAATATGGTTGCGATCAAAACATTGTTGACTGACTGGAAATGGACGCGCAAGGAGCATTGGAAATGGACGTGGAGTTGGAGGACGGTGACATTGAGTCGTTATTGGCAGCAAGAATATCAAAGGGATTCCAAGAGAAGTGGGATTGTCCAATGTGCCTTGGTGCCATTGATGGAAAACATATTACCATTGAGGCCCCTGCCAAGTCGGGATCAGAATTTTATAACTACAAGGGAAATTATAGTATTGTGCTTCTCGCTGCATGTGACTCACAGCTTTGCTTCACTCTGGTAGACATAGGTGATTCGGGGAGACATAGTGATGGTGGCGTATTTTCGAATTCGACCTTCGGAAGTAAGTTCATGAATGGTCAACTAAATGTGCCTGATGATGGCTGCCTACCTGGGACAGATGTACGTGTTCCCTACGTCATAGTTGGAGATGCGGCATTTCCATTCCGCAGGAATCTGATGAGACCCTATCCCGGCAAACAATTACCATCGCACAAATCTATTTTCAATTACCGATTATCACGTGCACGGCGTGTCATTGAAAACGCATTTGGCGTGATGGCAGCGCGGTGGAGAGTGTTCCGGGGCACCATTACTGCCGAGCCCAAACTTGCCACTGACATTACGAAAGCTGCATGTTGTTTGCACAACTTCTTGCAGCTAAGATCCTCGTGCACACTCTCAAACCTTGGCATCGCACCAGCCACTTCCAGTGATTTTGGAGGCCCTACAACCACTTCTCAAACCGGGACCACGTCTCGAACTGAGAGACTGGGGTCCAATATGTACAGCAACGAAGCAAAGGAGGTGAGGGAGAAATTTACCAATTACTTTATGAGCAATATTGGCAGAGTTGCATGGCAAGAAGCAGTGGTAAATCGCGTGTGAGCTCATCGACTCTGGTGGACCACAAATCTGCTTTGGATATTCTGGGACCCCAAATCTGCTTTTGAATATATTGCTAGACGAAATGACACTATCCGATGTACATTTGATTGTTAACCACTGTTCCAAAACATTAATATTCTTTCATTCACATTACTGGAACAGTTTTTATTAAAGAAAATATGAAAATTGCTTGTGTGAACATAGTGTTAAGCAGTGTATAACGAAGTATAGTATATCACAGATCAAGAACGAGTACTATAGGGGCAAGTTAATGCATTCATATTGAAACAGTTTTTACTGAAGAAGATATGGAAATTGCTTGTGCGAACATAGTTTGACATTAGGGTATAACGAAACACATACAACTAAGTACAGAATATACAACTAAGTACAGAATATCACAGATCAAGAACGAGAACTAGGGGCAAGTTACCGCATAAGAAAGGTAGAACCACAGCAAAAGACATGAAAAATGTCAAAAGCAAAAAATGCAGTGAAGAGAATTTAGCATGTATCAACACAGAGGTAAACAACAATGTCAAAAACATACAGCCAGACTTGTGCAATCTACCAATTTAGTTAATTGACGTGGTGACTAAGTTACGGATTTCGAAAACTGAGTAAGTCCTACTTCTAATTGCAGATTTTGAAAATTGAATCGTTCTAGTTTCCGATTTTCAAAAGCGAGTAGTTATAGTTCCAGTTGCACATATCCAGTCGTCATACAACATACATCATTCTGCATCCTGTGCATCAATAACTTGTGTCTCGAGTGAAGACATCTGCTCACCCATGAATTGCATAATACAGCTCATTGTAGAAATAGCTTTGACTGGTGGCAATTTCTCCAGCATCTTTGCAACCATGCTGCCAAAGTGGGCATATTCGTTTCTTGGACGGTTTGCAAGATGAGCAGTAAAGTCATTCATTGATTTAACGTTTTGGCTCATGAAGTCGGATATTGCGGCCTGCATATGGAAAATATAAGAATATCACCACTTTCAATAACTTTACTTGTACTATAAGCAGGGCTCTGGAGCCGGTGCCATGCATTTTTACCGGAGCTGGAGCCGGGGCTCTACATAAAATTCAGCCGGAGCTGGAGCTAGTTATTTGAGGGGTAGCTCCGGCTCCGACGTATTTCATAAGATGCTATTATGCAACAACCATATCTACTGAGTTCACATAATTCAACAGCAGGCCTTCGCGAAATCAAGATTATTTTCATCTTTGTTGCTGCAACCAATGTTACTGACGGCTGACAGACTCTAGATTACTATAGATAACTAACCTAATCTATATAGACCAGGGGTGGCCAGCCTTTTCGGCTAAAGGGCCACATGAAATTGACGAACGAGTGCGCTGCCAACTAGCCGCGCCAGGCGCGTAAAATTTTCAAAGTTAATATTATTATTACTTGGGTATATTGCGGGTCGACTGTATACCGCCCACTGGGCTCAGTTTGCAAGGACAGGTCTATTCGGCATCTGGACATCTCGATATCGAAGATTTCCGCTAATATACGACAATCATATTATTTTGTGCCTAATTTCATCGTCAACGATCTTTCTGCGAGCGCAGACGCGAAAAGACTTTCTCTCATAATTGTGAATATATTTCGACTCAATCGGCTAAATCAGGCGTTTTGTCTATAAGCCTTCATCACATCCAACTCACCTGGAATTCTTGTTTATCAGCATATTTCTTCCTCTTTCTAGAGACAACTTCGGTATGTGAGCTTGTTGGCTGATCCGCACACTCTACCTCATTTCTACCATCATCAGGCATAACCTGGCTTACATCTTCTTGAGATTCATGAACTTGCATTACATCTTCTTCTTGGCTTGATTCTGCTGTTAACAAAGTTGCACACGTGAAGCAGACCAAACACATGAATTCATCCTGTGGCAGGTTACCAGTATTTGAAGAAACATCCAGTCTATCTCCATTCCCATCAGAATCTGGTGCAACATTTCCAATAGTTCTGATCGCAAAATAAGCAATACCAAGTAAGAAATGTGGGCCATCTTGTAGTTATAGATATTTATATGATGTTAGGACTTACGGTTTATGCTTCAATTGATCAAGCAGAAAAGACATGGACTGATAATGAGTAAACTCCTTGATAGTGCTTGCGGCAGAGCCACTGCTTTTGGCTTTCTTCAACTCGCCAACATATTTGCTGAACCTGTCTCGGAGTTGTTTCCAACGTTTTTTGCAGTTTGTCGCTGTAAACAATGTGAAAATTAATAAAAAACATCAATCATTATACTGTGACATAATACATTTATTTACAACTCCCTACCGGACAATTTTTGGTCATGTCGGTGTGACGAAATTGGTCACCGTAAATACTATTATTTCCAAAATAGCCGAAATGTCAATTCGACTGACCTCGGTTTCTCTGGTTGGAATTGAGTAAAATTTGGTGTGCAACGTACTTTTTTTAGGTAAACTCACGATTTGACAACTAAGTCTCGAAATATGAATAAAAAAAGTTTGTTTTTTGACACCCCTATTGCACATGCATAACAAGAGCAGTGTGTGTAGGTCGACAAATAGGACATTGCATAGACAATAGGATCAGTCTAGACTTCCCGGGGTGATACCACTGCATCCTCCGTTATGCATTGTTTACACAAATGGTAGGGGTGAGGAGGCCAAGATGAGACGTGCAATTTTTTCACAGAACAATTTTCTAATGGACAGATTCCTTCAACTATGTTGTTCCCACAATGTCATTCTACAGTCCTACCATATTAACAAAGCAAACAGATTTGAGGTTGGGCAGAAAAATGACAAATACTATATTTTCATGGTATGTGTAAGTTGCGTGAATTCATGTTTGTAAGGGCATAACTGTCATAGTATTTCATATTATAAAACAACATTACTGGAGCTGGGGTGGAGTGCAATATTAGCGGTGCAGTCATGCACTTACCTCTAAAAAGTAAGACATTGGGACAAATTAGGGAAAATACTTGAGGAAATTTTATGTTCGACTGACATCTTTAAATTGAAAAGGTTTCGCAAACAATAAACTATCTCCTTACCAGTATTTTTATTTTTCCACAAACTCCAACAAAATGTCTCTAAACAGCAAAATGATTGTATCAGTAGGTTATTGGCAATTTGGCAATTAAAATGAATTTACACAGTACGATATTTCATGCCCGGCGATTATTCTGATGATGTGAGTCATCAGGATTTAGTAGTTGGGGAGCAAAACTGCGTCGTGATTTCCCTAATTTAAAAAATTTGAAATTCGTTTATCAATCATTTTAAAAATTTATAGGTCTCGCGTCTCGCAGACCCCCTTAAATTGCTTCGCAGACCCCCGGTTGAGAACCACTGGGGCTATACCATACCATACACTCATAACCATAAACTCGTCATGCTTACCTGTTGTATCGTATTTAGCGAGTTTTTCGCTGATCTTTATCCAAATATTATCTTTTCGTATTTTATCCAAAAATTTCGTATGTGTAGAGTCATAGAGCACTGGGTAGTCCCGGACGCTCTCGATCAGATCCTCATTAAAATTCATATCAAATGCACAGCATATAAATAGGCCTGTCACTGCATACAAGAAAATATGAGTAAAAACAATAGGGCCCTTTCCATCACAAGAACTGAGCCCCAACATATTATATCTACCGATCTATCTATCTATCTATATCTATCTATCTATCTGTATATTTATCAATGATTCAATATACCAACATATCTGGTGCCATGATTGCCGACCATCTCATATTGTTCTCAACAAGTACCGGTATACAGTGCGGTAAACAATATTGGCACTGTACTCCACTACAATTGAAGTAAATTAGTACTGTTATTTCAAACAACAACGCCACTGCCACAGCATCTCTTCTCCCTGCGATTCACAACACTCAACAAAACATCGCCCAGCAAGCCAAATACGACTGAAGCACACGGTGAACGACCAGCCGTCGGCGCCGATAGCCGATAAAGTTAAAAATATTTTAACTCGATTCGCGCCGGTAGGCTTTCGGCCAGGCTCGCGAAAAACGAGAGAACGCTTCTTCGTACGCGACCTGTCTGTATCGCATAGGTTTTCGGCTATCGGCTAGGTTTCCGGCTATAGGCTAGGTTTTCGGCAATAGGCGTCCTGTCTGGCGATCCCTTTAGTCTTTTGTATGTAGTTGGATTGGAGTTGGGTTCGGTATGGAGTTGGTCTTGGAGTATCTTTGTGTGGAGTTGTTACTGTGTTAAGTCTTGGATTGGATCGGAAGTATTGATGTGTTTATTGTGCCTGCCTTTGTTGTAATATATCCGTCGAATCTGCAATGTGTCTCTGGATCCAGACGAACCTGAAGTAATATAGCCGCATTCAGTTAGATAGCGAAGACTACGACCGAACGGCTACACTTGTGACTTGGTTACAACCCTGGCATGAAGCCTCAATAGTTACATGAGTGGGGTGACTAGACAAAGAACACAGTGACATTTGCAGCATATTATGAATGTCTCTTACTATATGTGATTTTGTTCAAATGGAGGTTGATGAAAGCGTGTTTCCCATTCTTTCCGACTCTGCTATAATTTCACCAGACTGGCAACCTTCTTCATGATGCTTTTTGCTGACTGACCAATATTGTCGCCGCCAACGGTACGAGTGCAAATGTCTGATATGTCAATATAGGAACAGAATTAGTTGACTGTTCATGACCGTCCACGTTCAGAGTTGCATCTCAAAGATGCTAAAATAAGCCTAAATATAATCCAAGCAATACGATCGTCCACTTTGACTGACTGAATTTCTAAAAATAATAAACATAACACCTTGATAGCTTCCACATCTTACGTTTATATATACCGTCTGCTATCGGCAAGCATTTGAAAATAACAAAACAGATTCAACATACCACATCTCTTGCAAATGCTTTTGCTTTCATTCAATATGTCATCAAACTTCTTTAAATCCTCCTTTGTGGTGAGTGGCTTCGTTTTATCATATACAATCTATGGCGGAATAAAAGTTTCGGATAAGTTCTAAAACGAACACAATTTTCCACACAAAAGTCAATTGCCACACGAAATGCCAAATGCTACGGTCCCATTTTACAAGGTATGGCGAGGTGACGTAGTGGTACCATCCATTATAGCTAAACACCAATGAATTGCGGGTTCGAGCCTGACACGTCGACTCCATAATTCCTACCGAAGTGTTGGCCGTTTATCTAGGCTCCTCCTCGCCATCTGATCCGCATAGCCATGTCTTAAAAAGCCTAGGAGTAGGCCGTGCTATAAGTGGGCAGATGGTTGCCGATGAACTCGGCACTTGGTGAATTCGGCCCTCGGGAAATTTTGTAATGAGGTGTATTAACAGCTATTAATATGAATTATTAAACTAATAATAGTATTATCAAGTGATTCGTCAATCTTGTAAGGAGGTCAGGGCATCCGTAGATCACGCAGTCACGGCGTGATTAGATCACGGATTGCGTAGCCGCGGGAAATAACGCAGCGCTCATATACCAACCACGCGCGGTCTGCTTGGAATCGATGGCGTGAGTGACGGGCATGTGTCGTGTAAGTTTTGAGAAGATGGATCTTGGCGTTGTATGTGAGATCGAAAATGTGGAAGATCAAGCGGCGCTTCTTCGTTTATCGATCACGACAAGCCAGTGTTCCTCATCAACAAATGTTTCGCATGATCACGTCAAAATAAATTATTTTTTTGCCTTTGGAGAGACGATTCCACTCTGGGGTTAGGGTGTCTCGATAACAGGGTTAAAGGATCCCAAGATTACGAGATCTACCGCGAGCCACGACACGTTTAAATTTCCTTTTTATACTGTTCATTCATATTAAATTCATTTCTAATGCGAAGGTGTTCTAGTCAGACGTGGTCAAAGTAGTCAAGAAAGCTACTCAAGTAGAAGTAGAAGTAGCGACGGAAAAATCTACTCAAGTACGAGTAGAAGTACTTCTTCCATAAGTCACCTAAAACTACTTGAAGTAGAAGTAGAATTGACTGACTTTAAATCTACTCAAGTAAGTAAGTAGTTTTGAAAACAGTCCCAATTCGTTCGCATGGACTGTCAAAAGCTGCAAATTGAGCTATGCGGAAGGTGCAAAGAGCTTGATTCGTATTGATGCATCCCAGGAGGTATCAATTTCCGACGGAATAAGCATTCTTTCGCATCATGGGATGCAAATTATAGTATTGATATGAAAATTCGATATTAACCCTTTGTTTACTAGAAGACCGCATTTTAGAGAATATTATGGCATGGCGCCCTACCTCATATTATAAGGCCCCAAGTTTAGGCGAAGAGCAATACGTAGAAGTTGTATCGGATACGGTTTCAACACGATTAGCGCGATTAGCATACAAATATTTTATAAAAATTAGTATACAAATATTGTTGATCGTAAAATTTATATTTAGTGTAGCGTTATTTTCGGAAAATAGAGGCATTACTACACTTGCTTTTATGCTTCAACATGTATGTACTGCAGACAAAATAACTGAAAGTAATTATAACTCAAAGTATGATACTCCGAGTATCATATTCGGAATTGAAAGTGAAATACAAATACCACTTCTAAAAAGCGGAAAATATATTTGATGTCTTTTGTCCATAAAGCTTCAAAGGTGATCTGCTAAAACAGGCAGATACTTGAGTAAGTAGCAGAAGTAGAGGAAAACTACTTGAGTACTTCCAAAAAGTATAAGTACTTCGTTACTGACCACCTCTGGTTCTAGTGCCAATTCCTCCAAGGGCCGAGTTCACCAAGTGAAGAGCGTCGCGTTATTTCCCGCGATTACGCAATCTGTGATCTAATCATGCCGTGACTGTGTGATCTACGCATGCCCTGACCCCCGTACAACATTGACAACCACTCAAAGTGCCAAGTTCACCGGCAAACATTCCAGTAACCAATCATGGCGACCGGTACCGCTACCAGATCTACCACGGCCGAATTCACCAAGTGCCGAGTTTGTGCGGCTGAATTCACTAAGTGCCGAGTTCACTGGTAATCGGGCAGATACGGAATGATAATAATAAGAACCGACCTGGGGTAAAATGACCAGTGTAGTCGAACCACCACCATGAACACCGCAAACAAACAAACAAACATCTAACATGGAAAAGAAATTACCTTTACAGCCTTTGACAAACACAGTTACCATTGAAATCAGCAATTTAGGTCTTATTCGAAAGCAGAATAACAACTGTTTTAGCGGACATATCAAATCAAATGTTGGAAAGTTTATGTAAATTAGCCCAAAATATTATCTTACTGTGACCATATTCTATCAATATGGTCTGGCTAGCCAAATTCTCTGGGCCAACATAAACAAGCTGCGTTTGGTTTCAACGATTAATAATCTTGTCACTGGATTCGAGGTATAATTGCACTCAATTATCAAATTTTGCTCCATTAATCAACATCAAGTTGAAAATGTCCATTATTGCACCAACTTTTATAAAATCACGAATCAGTGTTCTACAGGTATGTATCTATATGACTTATATACCTAGAAAATTCAAGCATAAATATTATGATATACCGTAGGTATAGGTACCGGTAATTCAGATGTTTGAAGCGAATTGGACAACTAGATAATTATAGTGGTCTAATTTCACTAAATTAGAGCGAAATGCCAGCAATATAATTGTAATCTAATTCGGAAAAAACGGTTTAGCTCTAATTCTAGCCTGGAAAAGCTGAAACTTTTCTATAGTTGTCTACACCTGTTTTGCAGAAAGTCAAACAGCTCTAGGCGTCATATACTACAGGCAATTTGAAATACCCCATAAGCTATATGCTACTGCGTATATACCTTTAACCCGCTACCTCAGTCAGTCACAATTCCTATATATTTACCAGTGGCGGCTCGTGACAATATCGGGTGGTGGGGAAAGGGCTGCAAGCGACTTTTATCAACATGACGTCACAATGGCGTTTTCCAACGTAAACAAGTAACTTAATGATGGTACGGTAACATGAATTTCCCGGCAACAGTGATTTTAACGTATGTGCCACGAGAGGTCTGCTGGTGAGCTGTGACTTGAAGTGTGGTGACTGCGTAAACGGCGTACGGAACAAAGATTCAACACGGTTCATGTTCGCATTAGACCTGACTAATTATCTGCAGAAATGGAAATGACTATAACTCGAGAGATAGCGTAAGCCTAATTGGAAAGGTCAACGAATTCGGACAGATACGCAATTGTTATCTCATAGATTGGGCCTGTCCTATTGAATCCAAAACATCATTCTAAAGAACTAAGAATAGCAGCCTCGGAAATTTGGTCTCGGTAGTCGGTACAGCATAAGAGATTTTGGCCTTGAAACTGGAGACTGTAACACGACACATACGTTTTTATTACTGTCTTATAGGTCTGCTGCGAAATGGCGTTTGGAAAATATATTACCGAATAAATACGTGGATGAAAGCCTTAAACTTGGTACACTGTTACATGACATTATCGAGAACTGGCCTCATGGCCCTTTTCGGTATGGTACACTGTCAAAATTAATGCGAACAGACCAACACCGAATTTTGCGTAAAATTTACTGAGGAATAGGCTGATCAAGTGATCAGCTGTTAGCCGCCATCGAAAACGAAATAACTATCGCGCTTGACAGGGGGTTGTAAGCAAATGGCTTGAAGGCCACAATTTCACGGTGAAATTGACATTGGAGAATATAATATCAAAGTAAATATTTGAATGCAAACTGAGAATGATATCATTATCTCTGTTAACGTTACCGCAGATACACCGGCTTTTGCGTGAAATCCGCAATGTGTTGTAGGCTAAAGTGTCAGATCGGAGCACATCTTTACCACACTCGACCTTGATAACGAAATTACTGCCCTACTCATTGAGTGTCAACCTTTAGACTTGGCACAGCGTTCGATACTAAAATCAAGACATACCGTGCAAAAGCTTATGACGGATCTAGGTACGGAGCATCGTTAAAATCAATAGAGACCAATACCGGCTTTGCGTATAATCTGTTAGCGATAAATGACTAGTCAGCTCTCACTCGAATTAGGAAGCCAAATTACCACTAACACAGTTCAGTGACAAACTTAAAACTTGGTACAGCGTTCGATACTAACATTAAGACTTTCCGTGCCAAATGTCATAACCGATCTCGGTATTGAACATCGTCAAAACCAATGGATACCAATACCGGCTTTTGAGTAAAATCTGTTTGCGATACATGACGGATCAGCACACACTCAACTTCGGAAACGGAATTACTACCCTAAACTTTAAGTAGAAACCCTGAAACTTGGTGCAGTGTTAAATACCACCATCACGACATGACAGAACAAGTTTCAAGAGTTTTCATGGTGTGAAACCCCATTAAAATCGACCTTTACCAGCAAAGGTCGACTAAACGCAGATGACGGTAACAGAGTTCAGCTATAGATACGATTGTTACATCACACCTTAAGGGCACAGAGCTATCGTGCCCCGGTTGCTCCGTAATTTTATGAATAGGAGAGAGTAAATCACCGTTTCTTTATTGTGCGCGGCTTTGAGAGAATAGACAGTGAAAGCTTGTTATGAGCGCTACCGGAGCAAGCCCCGGCTAGGCATTCGCAAAGCGAAAACACAGAAGAGAATTCGATTATCGCAGAGACTTCGCTATATATGGGCATTTACAAGCGAAAGGACAAGAAGTATACGATTTTCGCTGTGATTTCGGTTTATATAGATAGGTGTGCGTCTATAAATGGTGAAGAATTGTTATTGAACAGAATTTTAGGTGGGGCAATGCCCCAGTTGCCCTATAGGACGAGCCGCCACTGATATTTACGGCATTTACCATACAGAAAGAGCGAACTATGCCTGGCTGCGACCTAGCTGTTGCGCGTCAAATCTTTGTCCGGCGCGATGACGTAAAATTTGAATCGCCGAAATATTCTAGAAGTCACGCATCGATAATCATATTCCTAAACGTACAACATCTCACTTATTTAGTTATTCTCTGAATAAAACTATTAGCCATACTCGTTGAACATGCGAGATTACCGAAAGAGCGAATATATATATAATGAAGATCATATATATCAGATTAAATAGTATATTCATATTGAAATGAACCCGAATATTTTCGGCTGACACTCGTCAGGGGTAATCGTCAGCAACTAGCAGAGAATTGGAAAGAACATTGTATGTCAACAATCGTATCACAAAATATGACGTCACCAGCATGAAATTTCGAATAAGAGAGCGTTCAATGTACTATTTTTAGGTGATACACGAACTCCTTTTGTTGACAGAGTTTTGGTAGGTGTATTTTGATAAAAGTTGATTCCAAGGCACACAAATGGAATTGTGAACGGCTTCGACCTACGATTCGAAATCGGTCGTCTCGATAATTATTCGCACAAATCGGATTATCCAACAGATGTTTGCCGATGGCAGAATTAATTGCCTTTGATCGATCAGCATCAATCTTAAGTGGATGAGTTAAGGGTGAGCTTGTCACATCGCGTGACGCACGTGTTCTGATAAATCTGGGGACATGTTGGTTTATGCGGTCCTGCAGACGTCTTGACGTTCTTCCAACGTAGCCCTGACGAGTGTCAGCCGAAAATATTCGGGTTCATTTCAATATGAATATACTATTTAATTGTATATTGAAGTTCTGTACCTCCAAGAAGCTCTTCAAATATATATCAGAAGAAAACAAAACTGTTCGACCTTAGAGCAACAACACGAATATACAACACCGGTGACATCCTCACGCAATAAAACGAAGGGAGAACATTGTTTTCTAATGGATAGACCGAAGCTACTGCATGAGATCGAACAAAACCGGATGGGAATTCATCGTGATTGAATGTACCGACAAAGTCATCCTTTCTACGTATTTTAGTCATACCAGCGAGAGATAGAAAATTTGCATTATTAGGTTAACTACCGGATATAACGAAGCCTAATGCATGAGATGGAACAACACCGAGTATGAATTTATTCTGATTGAATATAACCACAAGACCATCCTACTACGTATTTTAGACATTCCCTCGACACTTAGAAAATCAGAACCTAATCGAGATGTTCCCGGATGATCCTTTTACGGTTTTGTGTTTGCTGGGGCTGTTATATCAAAAAATATAGAATCGCCCAAACGTAGGCTTCTAAACTAAGGCTGCGTTCATCGTTTGTTTTGATACCTACTGTGAAACCAGTCGTCAAAACCAACCCGTTCACATAGCATGAAGTTCTCGAACCAGTACGAAATTTTGGCGTTCACACTCGAGTGATTTTGATATCTTGGCCTCAAAACATGAGCGTTCATACTTCAGCGTGGTTACGAAGACTAGCCGTTTTGCGGGCTCGTTATCGGGCTATTTAACGCGACGTTACATCTGCGGTGGACGGTATTTTGGCGTTGGTGCGAGATTCGTCAAACCTGCTCTCCAACCTGGTTTGGGCGTGCGCTGACTATCCAATATCTTTACAGAGTAGATGGAGGGTAACGTATTGCGTAGCCGTGGCATTTTGTGGAGACCGCAGGAAGTTGTAAAACTGGTGCAGGAGTGGAAGACTGAGAGACTTCAGGCCATGACACTCGTCGGAAAACCGAATAAAGAAATATTCACCATAATTTCGAATAGTTTGAACAAGCTGGGAATGGAAAGATCTCCAGATTGCTGCTTAAAAAAGTTACAGGCCCTTAAGCGGGAATTCAGAAAGTATAAAGACAAAGTTAACAGCAGCGGTGAAGCAGGCGACCTTTATCCTCCCGCGTCTATTGCTGATGTATATGAAGATTTGAATGAAACCATTGGGAAAGACCCACTGACTATATCATCGCTGATAACCTCGGATAATCTCGATGGTAAGTTTTTTTACAAGTGATGCAGTTGGACATAGATGGATCAGATATGTTATTGGAATGGCAGAAGTGTAATGAGTTTGCTCTAAAAACAACACCGCTCTCATTTTTACAACTGTGACAAAGATGTGGTAAAAAGTGTGTAACACACACAGTATGTCATGTTACACAGTACGTCCAGAGGTGGTCAGTAACGAAGTACTTCTACTTTTTGAAATACTTGAAGTAGATTTTGCCTACTCACACTACTTTTTAAGTAGTTATGATTCTAGACTACTTCTACTTCTACTTGGCAGTTTTCAGTTTTGTAGGCAAAAATAAGCGTAGAATACCTACTTACTTACTTACTTGTGAACCAACACTCCTACTTCTACTTGAGTGGAAATTCCGGCGTTACTTCTACTTCTACTTGAGTAGCGACAGTGACTACTTTGACCACCTCTGAGTACGTCACAGCATGTCAGTATGTCACAGATATGTCATTTTCCTTATAGAAGCCTTTAGATTGAGACAAACCAGCAAGCAGTCATATTATTTTATATTCCTTTAATTTCAAACCTAATATGTTGTTTCAGATTCTTATGCGAGTACTAGTTCGAGCAGCAGTGAAGTGAAGACAAGAAGAAAGAGGAAGTTAGATGCTTCAAGTAAATATAGACCGTCTGATTGATACATAGTGACACTCTTATCTATAGGCAGCGGTATATAGTTATATGCAGTCATGGTTTTATGTGAAGCTTGTGTTATCATGATGTAATCACTATATAATCAGCTGACTTTCTTGCCATCAGTCTTGTGAGCAGTGTCATTTTATGCGGGTGAATCAATGCAGACAATGATCGAGAATGCTGAAGACAGACAAGACAAGAGGTTTAAACAGTGGATGCAGTTTCAGGTGAGTCATTCATCAAAAGGCTTGTCATGAGCTGCCACGATACTTCCCATGATGAGTATGTAAAAAAGTTTGAAAATTTTCAGGCAGAAGAAAATGAGAAAGAGAGGAAGCACGATGTTGAGATGTTACGAAGCTTACTTGGCCTTGAAAGTCGAGCTGAAAGCTATTCAATGTAAGTTGTCAGTGACTATAAACACTAACTTACTCCGGTACCCTATGCAGCTTTTGAACTATTCGTATGTAAATGATAGTGACAGGCAATCAAAGTTGTAGAAAATATCAGCTCAGTGCTAGCAGTCACAAAGGGTTATTATTATTTCCAGTAATTGCGTTACCTGCTCTCCGAACAGATAAATGTTTTCTTTGCTGTGGATTTGCCAAATCTATAATTGTTTGTTGCAGCAGCAGACAAGAAAATGAAGAAGAGGCTTCAACTCCTGCTGTACATGTAGTGATCGAAAGTGAATAAGCATCTCATCTCTGAAGTCTTCGTTACCATATGTGGCATGTGCATAGGCTTAAATTGACTCGTGACGTTAGTGGACTCACCTATAATAACTGTTTTGAATCAGTCTTTCTAGGTCAATGAGCTAAAATGTGTAGAGGCATCTGCTTATGATTATGGCTGCTTGACTAGCCCTATTGCAATCTCTGGTCTTGCTTATGTCTGGTATGATAAAGTCCTATTCAGCCATTCACGAAAGTGTTTCATCGTTCATTTATTAGGATAAACTGCTTTTAGCAGGAAGCTGTATGCGCGTCAGCCGTGTCAAGTCCGATCAAAACAAGGCATCTTTGAGCGTGTCGCGTACACGAATGCCAGACTCCAGATCACTTTCAATGCTGGTAGCTTCGATATCGTCATCCACTACGTCTGTAGGTGGCAACTCTGCGTAGTCCATGTTCTCTTCACAGAAGTTGTGCAATGTGATGCATGATGCTATCTGCAACCGAGCATTCTCGGGCAAAGCATCACACCTCTTCAACAAACAGCGCCAACGGTGCTTCAACCGTCCAAATGCCTGCTCCACTACTCGTCTTGCAGAACATAACTTCTATAAATATACTTTAGCTTATAGCCTAGTGAAACATAACAACATATCAGGCTTGTATTTACCTTGTTGAAATATTCCTCAGAGGGGCTACTGGGGTTGCTGTAAACTTTCATCACCCATGGGCGCAAAGGATAGGCGCTGTCAGCAACTATGTAGTAGGGGATATTAACATCATTCAGAAAGAGGTCACTCTGTTTCAAAAAAAGATGATCAGTCCTGCGCAGGGCTCTTAATAGCTCAAGGTTAAAGGACCTACTGGTGCAAATAAATTGCCGTGATCTCCTTTGATGCAAATGGGCGAGTTCAAGAACATTCTAGCGTCATGCACCTTACCTGGATGTGTGATAAAATCAAATTGTATGATAAAATTGAAGAGTCAAATTATATAGCTAAATGTTCCTTTTGCACAGGCTAGGCTTCAAAAATAATTACTAGGACTTACCGGGCCATCCTATGACAACATCCAAGAATCTGAAAGTTTGGACTTGGCATAAATGGACAAGTGAACAAACTAAACATTATCAAGTTATTTCTCACCTCCCCTTGGAGTCTGTTACAGCTTGAATGTTGATTGAATATCTACCCTTGCGATTGAAATAGTCAGGTCCATTGACTGTTGGTTTGGGGATGCTTATGTGGCAGCCGTCTACGGCACCAACGCAATTTGGAATGCCCTTGTCAATACAGAATGCCATGGAGGTAGCTCTAGGGTTGGCAGGTATCCTCACGAAATCTTTCATCATATGATTTACAATGGTAACACACAAATCCATGGTTATCTGTTGTAGACAAAACATAGTTGAACTATTGACTACCGTACTCCCGATGCAAAGATCAAATCATATTTACGTTGAAAACTGTGGACTTTCCAAGACCGAAGTATTCACCAACACTGCGGTAACTCATGTCACTACCGAGACGACATAGGGCGATGGCAACACGACAAGACACTGACACCGGTTTCTTGAAATTGGTTTGCTTTTTTGACAAGCTTTCGCGTAGGTGCTCAACTAGTACGTTGAATGTGTCTCTGAAATGTGAAGTTATGTAGGCTCAGAACAGTCCCTTGGAATATTACTGTTGACTAATTCATCTTTATTGGATATCTAATCGTACACCATAGGTATATATGTGCTTTTTGATGATAAAATATATTCACTTTCTCAGACGCAAATGGCGTTTGTAATCAGCCTCTTCCCATAAATTGAGAGCTCTCTCCCAATAGCCACAGTTGGGCTTCGGTCGATCTCGGCGAAGCGACATATTATTTTTCATTGCAGCTAGGCGAGTTCTATTGTTCATGACCATATCTTCGCTGCGAACAATTGATCGCATCCTTCTTCGTGATTTTTTACGAAAAATTGAATACAAGTATATTTTCTTACGACGACTCATAATCATAAACACTGTAACCTGTAAGTACATTATGCTCTGATTCATTGCTTCGTAGCAATCATGAAGAGGTTCCTTACGCATACATTGATCAACAAACAAACGTGAGCAGATCAGTTATCAGGTTCGCACAACTGCGCTGGGCTCTACCATACAGGCACTTTCCTTCATTAATAGAATTCATTCTTCCAATACTGTGATATGAACGGGGAAGCTTCACGCCAAACGACGTCAAACTTTTCTCCTCAAAACCAGTGCGTTCATTTACCCACCAATTGTGACGTCGACGTCAAAACCAATGCGTTCACCGTCACGTTGCGAAGTTGGCTTGCGTTCACATTGCTGGTTTTCGTACCAGGTTTTCACTATCACTCGTGGCGAAACCACACCATGAACGCAGCCTAAGAGACGCACACGATTTCAAATTGGTATTTCTTCACTGGCATAAAATTTTTTCCAGCGGGATGGTATTTGTCTTGTGAGGTTCAGATTGCAAAGACAGGAACATTCGGCGCCAGTCACTTGGGCGCCTATGGACAATTAAACCTATATTTATTTGTATATATAACGAAGAGTTTGGTCAGCATAAGGGCATAGACCCTTTCGGCCAAGGTTTTCTCGCTGCCGATCGTTCTTGCACACTTCCGGGAGTCGCATGTTATATGGCCTAAAACTTGCTTGTATGTCTTGGTGGGTCGTGGCGCGGTAATGGCCCAATACCCAATAATACAGGCACATGGCTACTTGAATTCGCGCGCAGCGCGAAAAATTTCTGAAATAATTGCATAAATTTTCAAAAAATACTCTATGATTTATGCTAATTCACGAAATAATTTTGGGCCCCCTTCGAGCTCGGCCCCCCCCCCAATTGGGGGGTTTGGGGTGCGGCAGTTACGGTGCTGATAATAGAGATGTCATGTACTTGACGTCACAATGCACATTCTGCTTTTTCTGTAAACATGCCAATATTGGGACTTTCAGTCAAAATTACGGCAATTTCCGATTGAGTTGAAACACGGAAAGTCGGTAATTCCGGTATAAAAAAAAGTTCTGAACATGATTCCGCAAAGTTGTCTATAGAGATGCAGTTGACCCCTAAGCTTATTATGATGTAATCTGTAGCTTCACAGCTATCAAATCCATATTTCCGATAAATCAATTATAGTATGCATACAAATATTCCGGAGATCTTTAACTTCGATATAGTTATTGCATCAGTTAGTCAATTGTCACATCATAATGGAACATACAAATCGTCGTCACCAGAACAGCTGCTGCTATCTTTCGCTATAGCTATGTAAAATGTTTCGTTATATGCCGTATTTCCGCGCTTACGAGACCAGACTGGCTATCGAGTGACCGTATTAGTTGTCGTGAATCGGTGAAGAAAGCCTCTTTCGAGATTGAAAATATCTGGATGGTGAGTTACATTTCGTATCGGTACTATAGCAGTAAAGAACATTTGCTCCGTTGCGTTTTCGGTACAGATCCGATTAATGGTACTCAGTGTCGCAGCTCCACTGAACAGAATTATATGTAGCAAGTTGGAATTTTAAACGTACCGGTAGTGACGATACATTGAATCCACATACATTGTTGTATCACCAGTACCGATCAGTGTTGGGATGACTCGAGTCATGACTTGACTCGAGTCAGACTCGAGTCACCTTTTTCGTATGACTTGACTTGACTCGAGTCACTTTGATAAAATGACTTGACTTGACTTGACTCGGCGTATCAGAAATGTGGATTGACTCGTGACTCGGAGCAAAATTCACGAGTCAATTTCAAGTCATCAAGTAAAAACACCTTATGTTGCTTATGTTCAGATTGTTCGCCAAACACTTGTGTAACCCATGAGAGCGATCGATCATTCAATGATCGTGCGTTTTACTGAGCCTCCAATATTCTCTCACAAATATATTGACCACAAACGAAGTGATCGAAGCTACAGCTTACGTTGTCGTAAACTAGTAGCAAAGGAATTTAATAGCGAAATATATATTTCTGTTCTTACCTTAAACAAACCTCTTATTTCACTGAAATTGAAATCGAACATACTTTATATACTCCTCAACCATTGGCACAGACTCGAATTGTATCATATCAATATGTAAACATGGGTACTGTATTGCATCTTATCAATTCGTTTCTCGATTCTCTATCTTGGCTGGTAACTATAAAATGAGGCTATGCAATTACTTACGTAGTTTAACGGTTCTACGTATAAGTGAGCGATACAGCCCCTTATTGCATGCATAATTAACTCTATATTCGTTCATCGGTTCAGAAACAATGACCAATCAATCTGCTTTTCAGACACCTAGCGAAATGCAATGACGTAATCATGCTTCATACTTCGAAAAGGCAACTTGACTTGAATTTTGACTTGACTCGAGTCACCTCCAAAAATCGAGTGACTTGACTTGACTCGAGTCACCTTCGAAAATCGATTGACTTGACTTGACTCGAGTCAAAATGTGCAATGACTCGAAATGACTCGTGACTCGAAGGTAGTGACTTGATCCCAACACTGGTACCGATACCAATATCCAAGACACAGTAGCTTAATGGCTCCAATGGAGATACTGTTGACAGGTCCAGCATCAGCTATGATTATAAACTACGGTAATCTGGGTTTGAGCAACATCGTTTGTTAGTGCATTGAAAAAAAATCGATTCGATTGTCGTTATATGAGTATTACGATTACAAAAGCACATCGCGACCTGTTTAAGTGTAAAGGGTAGCCTACCACTGACTTTGCAGAGTTATGTTATAAGTCTATCACCCTGTCATTATCACTGAGCTATATAAACAAACATTATATGTTATGTTATGTTATGTTATGTTATGGTAGGAATATGAAGGTAAACATATTCTTTATTCTACTTCAGGCTTGGTCAAAGATCGCAAATGTGTGGCTTGAAGAATGAAATTATCGATTTCTCCTCATGAGAAAACAAGTGCAACATACAAACAGCAAAGGGTTGAAGCATATGAAGCAATGGTATCTGAGGTGAGCAATGGACATTTGATGAAAGCTTTCGATTCCCATAAATTGGGGCCAGTATATGTTAATGATATTATGACACGGGTGAAAATATGAGGATGCTATATTGCTATCACTATGAATATGAAAGACTTGACTAGGAACAGGCTTGCCTTATTGAACATATTTTGCAGTGGCCCCCTCAGACATCTGCTAAGAGTAGCCTATGTGACCCATCAACCAGACTACTTCTTTTGAAACTACTTCTCTGAGTTCTGTTCATATATTTATTTTCATTTGAAGCAGTTTGACATGGATTTGACATAGCCACTTCTATAGACTTGTCATTGAGTAGAAATTTACATCTATTGCTTGAGTAGCAATGCGCACTACTGCGGTCAACTCGGTGTGCAACAGTGCGCGGATTAGCTTGGTCTTCAATGTTTTTACCAATATGAAGAGGCAAACATAGCCTTGCCAAAGTTTATTAAACTGTCCTTTTGATCAATATAAACAAATCCTAATATATGCACTTCTTGACTCATGATATGACATACACACGATCTGTGCATATGCACAAATCTGCTTCTTGTTAGATTCAAGGACTGATTGCTATTAGTGGCAGACTCTTACTCTGTGAATGTGAAATCAAATATGTTGTTGGTGAGTAATACACTATGCGTAGTAGGGATGGTGTCAACGTGAGGTTCACGTTCACAAACGAACCTTGGTATGTTCTGCATTGTGAACCTTTTTCATATATTACAATTGTAACGTCATTATAGCATCTTTGGTTGAAATTTTTTGCATTTCCACTGCGAGCCACTCTATGCATGGCGCTTGCAGCATAAAAAATCAACACTAAAAGAGAACGCACCTTCACGATCTCAAAAACTTTAACGGCTTTGTTACAAACGTTTGCTCGATATATCCAGATTTCTGTTTGTTAATATATAGTGACTCTCTGCTGTGAGCTTGACCCGTAATCACACAACATCAAGAGCGAAATACGCTACATGTAGGTACCAAGTAGTCAGCAAATGATGCTTATTCGACCAATTTCATTGATATCGTTGTCTGATGTAATAAATCTAGCAAGCGATCGAGGTCCATCTCGATTTCATATGTTTATTGTATCGTAAAAAACAAATCCATGCAATTGGGGTGTTGGTTACTGCTGTATAATCTGTTAATGCGGCAAAAATCGTATGACACTCTGCTCAATATCAACGTAGCAACACTCAAAAGCCGAATACATTGTCCGGTCTGGCCTAGACCGTTAGACCGCATTGTAGCATTATGTGGCCCGAGTCGTCACTAGGTATCGTGTACATTAATATATATCACTTCACTGACATGCTGGGTTGAAATTAGCAATATGACGTCACGAGGTTCACGTTCGTGTTCACACAGAACCTTTCAAAAATGTTCGCATTCACACGAACCTGAACCTTTCAGAGGTTCACACCATCCGTAATGCGTAGGAGCGTTGCAAAATTGTATTTTAACTCGCTTATTTACAAGCATAAAGCAAGTCAAGGCTACAACATCAGTACACATTTCGGATGTCTTGGGCGTTTCGAATCTAATCCAAATTGTCAACTAAACGTTTATGCCTCATGATTATTTTTTCAATCTTAGGATGCTGCTATACAAGCTAATATCAGGGAATTTCAACCAAATAGACGTCGCATTTACCGGTAGAAGCGTATGCTGCGAAACAGTAAAGGATCGTTATCAAACAGCTCATATTCCAAGGTAATCATTATCATCCAGCTAATTTGCTAATTTCGATATATAAGACAAGTCAACGTTTTCTAATCAAGACACACTCAGACGTGTATCTGTGGCGGGGTTGTAACCAAGTCACGAGGCTCCGAGTCATAAGTCAATCTCACTTATATAGTTTTCGACCACCGAGTCAAGTCAAAGTCAGCGAACAGAGGGTCGAGTCCGAGTCATGGTATTATGACTCGAGTCCGAGTCCAAGTCATTGTGTTGACTGATCAGTTTCCAGTTGCAATCTTGTTAAACCCACTTTTTATAACTCTGTTTGGTGATATCGAATGGTTCGCATTTATAAATATACTAATTTTCCTCACTGGTCGAATTTTCAAGTACCAGTACCAATAGGCGTAATCCAAATAGTGTGGTAACTTTACTATTCTTCGAAATCTCAATGAATTGTAGGTCTTGGCCGTCTGAATCTTGAGTCATATGACTTGCCTCGAGTCATGCGCAATGACTCGAGTCCAAGTCGAGTCAATACACTGATTGACTCGAGTCGAGTCATTTCCATATTTTGAGAAAATGACTCGAGTCCAGTCGAGTCATCAGAAAATCGTGACCCGAGTCGGACTTGAGTCGAGTCAGTACAACCCTGATCTGTGGTCCCTTTGAATCCATTCTGAAAGTCAATATTGCCTAAAGAGGAAACGTTTCAAACATGTTTTGAATCAATATTAAATTCATATTAAAGTCCATGCATCTCTTTCTCTGATTTTCTCTAAATTTTAGAGATCGCATGCATCAAGAGCAAGATTATATCACAGGAATTAACCAAGTTTAGGAGTATGCTGCGAAAACTGAAAGACTTGTTATCAAGCCAGCAGGTATTACAACTTTGTTAACGACACCTGATGTCAACTTTCGTAGTCGCATATATGAGGTAAACCAAAGCATAGATGGTCAAAGTTACTAGCGTTGCTACTCAAGTCGATGTAGAAATACCGCCGTCCATTTATACTCGATTACAAGTAGATGCAACAGTTCCCCATTAAAGTCGAAACTACTTTGAAAATTGCGATATGAATCTTCGCGACTAATATAAAATTACTAATGGCATATGACACTACTAACAGCAAGAATCTGCAAAAATATATTCAGTTATTCCTGATACAGGTGGTGTTGCCAGACTTGGACAACTAGATATTCTAGTTGTCTATTTATACTAATTGAAGCTATTCTAATTTGTGAAATGTTTCTAAGCTCTAATTATAATTCTAATCGAATTTATGAAATCTTTCTATGGTCTAATTTTAATTCTAATCTAATGTATGGTTTTCCTGAAAAGGCTACAGGAGAACTGTATAGTGCGAAACGAGCCAAGCTTGATGTACAGTAGGGGTGTTCAAAAATGACTTTTTATTCTCAAATTCTACTGGCTACTTGATAAAATTGTTAGATTACCTAATTGAAGCTTGCACACTAAATTTGGTTTGATTCCAACCAGCAGCCGCATTGCTACTGGAGAAGAAAGTTTTTTTATTTATTATTAGGGCGATTTTTTTTTGACATGTCAAAAAAAGTCAAAATTAGGTCAAAATTGTAGCATTAGGTCAAAATTTGTCAAAATTGTTCACAAAGTCAAACATTTTTTGACCTCTGAATTTCGTTTGTATCGTAGATTTTGCGCTGTCGGTGAACTTATCACTTGATATTTTACAGCTTGTAGCCTATACTTTATAGGCCTGCCGTTGTAAACGACCCATCGTCTGCTCATTGTGAGTCATAAACGATCAAATGAAACAAATAGTGACATGGTTTTATGGTCAACGTACCGCAATATCTTAACTGAAGCAAGACTGCTTGGACATTGCATGTTTCTTATATCAAGAAGCGCAAGCTGAAAAATTGTGATATAGACAACATTGTCAGAATGAAGCACCAGCAGTGTACACACAACTTCAGTGTTGTCAGCCAACAACCGCTGCTGTTTAACGTTCTTTCTCCATTCTTGGCAAGCTACTCAGTAAGGACAAACACTTTCTACCCGAGAATGTAGGAAAGTAAGATATATTTCGTTCGTTGTACTACAACAAATTTTAATTATTTCCACCATAATACGTAATGTAACTACTGGAATTCTTCATAGGGCCAGATTTCGTTAAAATACTCGTTTTTTCATGGGCTTCTTGGAGGTACAGAACTTCAATATACAATTGAATAGTATATTCATATTGAAATGAACCCGAATATTTTCGGCTGACACTCGTCAGGGGTAATCGTCAGCAACTAGTAGAGAATTGGAAAGAAAATGGTATATCAACAATCGTATCACAAAATATGACGTCACCAGCATGAAAGAGATAAAAGTCGACTCCAAGGCACACAAATGACGTCATATTTTGTGATACGATTGTTGATATACCATGTTCATGACGATACCATGACGATTACCCCTGACGAGTGTCAGCCGAAAATATTCGGGTTCATTTCAATATGAATATACTATTCAATAGTTTTTTCATGTAAAAATTTGCCAGTTTTTGCGCCCAAAACTTTTTTTCAGGCCAATCTACTTTTTAAGGACAGACAGTTCCAACCAGAAATGAAGATAAGTAGTACAATTTTGACATTATGTGCGAAAACACCTAATTTGCATACGTAAGGTCAAAATTTGGTCAAATTTCAGTTTTTTTAGGTAAAAAAATGTCAAAATTTAGATTTTTTAGGTCAAAATCTTCCGTTTTTCAGGTCAAAAAAAATCGCCCTATTTATTATATAAAAATGAGTCAAAAAAATTCAAAATTTTCTGTTCACCCATGAAATCGTTAGGTTGTCTATAAACGATGCCCACCAAATTTGGCTCAATTCAAATCAGCCGAAGCGGAGTTATTGATGTCGAAAAATTTGGATTTGAATTAAATAGTATTTACAGTGGGCACAACTGTAATAAATGATTAAAGAATCGTTCACCGTAAATACTATTTTATTAAAATCCAAAATTTTTCGACAGCAATAACTCTGCTTCCACTGGTTGGAATTGAGCCAAATCGGTTGAACATTGTTTCTATAGACAACCTAACAATTTCATGGGGCGAACAGAAAATTTAAAATCTTTTTTTATTCATTTTCATATATTAAATAAAAAACTTTCTTCTCCTGTAGCAATGCGCCTACTGGTTGGAATCTAACCAAATTTGGTGTGCAGGCTTCAATTATGTAACCTACCAATTTTATCAAGTAGCCAGTAGAATTTGAAAGAAAAAGTCATTTTTGAACAACCCTACTGTACAGTAGACATTTGCTATTCTCATGCTCATAAGATGAACTATGATTTGATATTACCGGAGTTTGATTCAACTTTTCGCGATTTCAGTAATTCTAATCTAATTTGAAAAAAAACTGTTAGCTAGAATTATAATTTTAATCTAATTTCGAACTGTGTAGCTATAATTTTAATTCTACTCTAATTCGAAAAAAAACTTGTGGTTGTAATTTAATTCCAATCTAATTTGGAAAAAGGGAACGTTTTCTAGTTGTCCAAGTCTGCCTGTTACATGTGGTTTTCATCAAAACTATCCATAAATTTTCATCTTGTCGATGCCTATTTGCCCACACATACAGTGATCGTGTGTGAATATGTTTCCTGTAGCGGTAAGTTCACCCTATCGGGTCACAGTCTGTGCTGCATTGCCTTAGCAAGTGAAACATCTGATTTTTTGTAAGTACTTTGTGAAAATATATATACTTCGTAACGGCTTCTATTTTTGTGGTCTTTCGTTAAGTTATGCATGTTAGCATATGTGCCTGTTAATTGGGTTGTGAATATGCATTTTGATTTCAGGATGATGCCACAAGTTCTTGGTGAAGATAGTGACTCAACCTTCGCCGTACAAGAGTGTTTTGCGGAAACCTGGAGGAAGCGACTTCCCAATATTACATGGGCAATGTTCTTCGAGCAGTATTTTCAGTGAATTTTTTTCTCCGTCGCTGGGATCTCTGTTTTTGTTATTTCACGAAATATGTTTCCATTTCATGTGATGATGGTTCAATTGATATCGAATATATGCAATCAAAACTGTTTATTTGCAATAGTGTGCCATTTGGAAGAAGATACAGGATTTCAAGTAGGGTTTATATATTGAAATTACATCCCTATCAATTCTAATGGTTCGGGTGAAATATCCGATGTACACCGCAAGGAATGGGGTGAATTCTGGTCATATACACCCGCAGGGTTACGTAAGTTCTGTTTTCGTGTACCACCTATTGGGGTGTGTATGACCGCTCTTTTCGCTAAGAGTGAGGGGACTGACAAAATGTGGCTTCGGCCTTGGTTACAACTTACAACACACAACCACATACTACTGAGCCGGATCGTGACCCCCTCTAGTCGATAGACAAAGCTTTCCTGGTGTGACGTCAGATTGATCGATGTGCTCATACCTCATTATGAAATCCGCTAGTGGGCGATAAAGATCGTCCGGAATTTGTGTTACAAAAATATGGTAACCCTAAACTATTTGTTACTAGCATACTGGTTGCGTATGTGATATGACGATAAGATGGCGCGAAATCTTCCACCATGATAAGGGGGGCGTGTCTTAAAAAGTTTGAGAACCACTCATCTAAGGTAAATAGTTCCTGTATTATTTATTATGTTTGATTTCTGGCGCGACAGCCCGATCTCAATTTCCACGCAGTTTGAATGGGTTCAACTGCTGAACATCACAAAAATCCTAAACGAAATTGACATAATTGGGATCGCGAGTGTGATTTCAGATTGACCCCTCCAATTTTAGTTATTTCAGTGATGTGCTTATTAAAACGATTCCCGCGTGTCTTAGGCAGATTCGTTTTCTGTATGTGTAGAATTAGGGTATCTAAATTTTATCTACACATAGAAGCGTGTTTGAAGCTAAAATGGTTATGATTATGATGCTGCAGCATTGTGTGTCCTATAATTGAACCAAAAGTATAATTAGTAAGTCTATGAACAGATCGCTGCTCACAGATTTGAATTTCAATCCTGTTCTAAGAGTCGGGACAATCTACTTTCATCTCTATAGTTTCGATAAATTCGTTATTGAGGTCAACCCGCCTATGAAACTCGCCACTGTTTCTGACGAGTGTACGATATCATCAAAGCAATGTTTGATTTGTTTTCAATAAGTATATATATTATCTCCATGTCCTCACTATATAATCAAATACCAATGTACGTTTTGGTTTATAATCCCAATTTTATATGCGGCTCGCGAATGGATTCAGATGTTGAATGCGGCCCGCGAGCTCAAAAGTTTGCCAACCCCTGATCTATGGAGTCGGTTTGAAAGGTCCGGCATTGACATCATTGTACGTAATGTAAGAGTCAGTAGATATAATCATTTTTGTTTTGGCCGTAGCTTATTCACGTAACCCAGCTGTATTAATACGATATAGCACCACCATGGCAAGTTCAGTTAAAAGCAGAAAAGAGAGAGAGAGAGAGAGATATGATATTCTTTTTCGCCTGCACCATCGAGATGCTTTGACGACGGAGTTGCGATACGGCCCCATGAGGTCATCTAGTCTGCGCCCCCGTTTTCTTTTCTCCTACATGCTATCCGTGATTGCTGAGCGCCTAGCAGGATAGCTGCGGATACCATTTGGTATGACCCGGCCGGGGATCGAACCCACGACCTACCGCTCGAGAAGCCGGACGCATAACCATTACACTATCTCTATCTCACTATCACTATCTCTTTATCTTGCGCTAAGAAGCAAAAGTGAGCAGTATGATCAAGTTACAACACAGCCAGAGATATTGCCGTTTCGAGTTCACATAAGAACGCGACCTCGGGTCCGGTATCATAACAGATTACACAAATGATAACGTCGAATGCGGAATCACTATTTGAGGATATTGGCGATGAATTAGCTCGGTCGCTGGAGTAACGACTGCCCTCCTTGCTAATCATTAGGTACTCGGGCCTCTATAACGCATCCCCTGATTGGCATGGTTTAGTATCCACGCAAATACACCTTCGCCTTTGCTATGAATTTTTCACAGATCGTTTCTGCAGATTAATGCAATTAATGTTTTGATTCAACATTCTATCGTTCGGTATATTGATGTAGCATTTTTCTCTGTTTGGAGAGTAAAGGCCAATGTGTGCGATACAATCGCCAATGTCGGTAGCCTGGTCTAGGCTCAGGCTCGAAATCGAAAAAGTATTTCCTAATTTAATTACGTCACAAAAGTGACAAACACATATTGTCCGGGACTATGTTTTCTCGTTATTACCACATTACATCGAACATTTATTGAACGCTATACATACCTTTTTTTCTCGCTCCCGATAGTCTACCTGTCTTTTTGGCTGAATGTGTGAAAGCAGGACAAGAGATATCATAGCACTGAAAGGCGGACAGTTGTTTCTCACGCAACGGAATTATACCAAATTCATTAATGCATCCAGCAGATTACGCATTGGACATTTCATTTAAACATGGCAAGATATCAAGCCGGGCAAGATATCAAGCCGAGTCGCCAACTTATTTGAAACGCGAAATAGCGAGAGCTCCCTCCCGCTGTGTTGTAACATGATAGCTAAATTGGCATTCTTATTATATATCACTTCGGTATATCTACTAGCGGTTATCACCTGATAGAGGTTTTTTAACATGTATGAGCAGGCCGTGTTATTTTTGGCATTTCAGGAGCCAGATGCCAAAACTGCCAAAAATAACACGGCCTGCCAATAGTGTATTTCGTTCATAGTGTTGTGTTAACAGGATCGCATTACAAGCGAGAAAAGCAAATGTGAAGGGCAGGTTTCTTACTCTATGGATCCAGCCACCCATTAGAGGTGAAAGCATGGTGTCCTAAATGGCGTGCGCACAGCGAGATTGAACGGCAGACTGCATTTGGTTTACGTCATACTTTCCATTTGTCCAAAGGCAATTTAACGGCCATTTTTGACCGGCTTGCCGAGCGCTAAATTTGATAAAACGGGTATCAATGGATAGCTGCCGCTGTACCGATTACTAATTTATCAATTGTGTTCTGCTCATGGATCTGGATCCCCAAAATCAACCACGATTTTTGCATTGTGATCGAGTTGAACCTTGTGACGCAACAAACAGTCTGGCTATTTCTGAGCTGCAGTCTCGTTTTGCCATACAGTCTTGTTGCGCTAATGTTCTTAAACAAGCTAACTTTCCCAGGACTCTTCTATGTGAGTTGGTAATATCAAAGCCATCTGACGTGACAAAATTCCTCCTAAAATATATCGGTAGACTGATGGAGATGGGATGGTCGGGCTACAAAATAGAATGTGTTGAGAGACAACACAGGGAACTCCTGGAAAAGTATCGGGGAGAAAATTCTTTCCGCGATGAGATCGATGGCACTAGCGCAGCGATCTCTTTTCATGATGCTTGGAAGCCGGTTCGGCCCTCCGAAAATTTTGAAGCTCTGAAAACCTTTTCTGGAGGACTGGCAACATTCTTTCCCTCAACTGTTACTTTTGAAGCCGATATTTCCTAGATTCGTTGGGTGAAAAATGAATTCAGACCTGAGTTTGGAAGCACTGTTACAGTGCAAACAATTTAAGTCTATTCAAAAGCTGTAACAATCAGGTGTTGAGCGTGCTTGTTAGGCTTCTCATTATTTTTCTTATTGGCACCGATTCCGAGTGGATACTGCACATTTTGTGGTTTCGTTTGATATTATCAACCTATGTAATCGCTAGGTTTTTTTTCTTGTTATTGTTTGTTGGTACTGATTATAAGTGGATGTTGCACATTTTTTGGTCTTTTCTAATAAACTGGCCCAAATAAAGCGTTTTTATGACTAATTCGAGTCTGAAACTATCTATTTTGAGGTCGATGCCAAAACTGCCAAAAATAAAAATTGAAAAATGCCAAAAATAAGCTATTTTTGGCAGTTTTGGCATATGCCAAAAATAACACGGCCTGTGTATGAGTAATGAGTATCCACGGCAAGTACAAAATAGTTTAGATTAGTCGAGTCATGCCAAATTTTCATGTCATCAAATATGATAGTTCGCAAAGCATTCTGAACCTTTTCGCGGTACTCAAAAATAACCACATCATCAATATCATCATTTATTTAATGTATCGATCGCAAATAATTTAATTCTGGGTCGCCACGGCCCCATAACGATCTGGTAATATGTAGGCTATGTAATTTTTGTTTAATTTCCTGCCAACAAGTTCTTCGCGTGATATCATGGGGATAGTTTTGCCAAGGCTACTATGTTGGGTACAATAGCCAATAAGGAAGAAAATATGGCTTGATCATGATATTCCTTGCTTACATTTTTATTACACAAATTGGTTTGAATTCATGATGAGATTTGTTCGAATATTACTTTAGAAAACACCGTCTAAGACCGTTGGATTGCTTTGTCCAGGTGCGTGCAACTATAGCCAATGCGGGACACATTAATTTCGAAGCCAACCACTTCTGCGTCGGGACACATGAGGACGAGAAGTTTTAGGCAACATACTGCTTGGAATGTGCGTTGCCAAAAAGACAAAACCTTGGCCAAAAGTTACAGTAGTTGATTTTCCTAAACTTTTGATATTGATATGATCGGCGGTACGAACTACGAAGGAGTCGCGCAGAGCAAAATAATTCACCCCATTTTGATGTCGCGTGCGTCAGACATGCTTCGTAGAGCTGTGTTGCGTACAATTGTTGTGAGGGCGTTCTCATATGTTATACATAACATATACTATTATAAAATTAAAACTGCATTCTCTTTTGATGTGCGAGGCTGGGGTCGTGAGATGTCACTAACACTCAAGTTGGAGCAGCGTATCAAAAGCCAGCGAGCTCTAACGTGCCTATTAATCTTAATAGCTTTGGAGCTTACTTTCCAAGCCATCATCAGGCAGAAGCGAAAAAAACTTATGGTGTTTCCACTCCTTCGACGAACCTATGTTCCACCCCACTCCTGTATACAGTCGATAGGCGAAATTTTTCTAGTGTGACTTCATATTGACTGACCATGTGTTCACAGTTGATATGTCACTGCAAAATCCGCTAGTGGGCGCTAAAGAGTGTCTGGAATTTGAGCAGCAAAAATATGGTATCCCTATTACATCATTGCAACCAGCATGTATTAATCTTGCGAAACTCCATGTTGTCCAGCTATAATGGTGGCATAACGGGCCATTTCACTGCAGATACACACACAACAACAGTGGCGCTTATCGCCTGTGTAGGCCTTGTGCGCCACGACAATGCATTTGGTACAGTTCAGTATCTTTACTTTCGGTCTTTACACTTTTTCATGCTCGCGCACTTCCACACTTTCATACATTCATTCTTGCGTTCCTTGCGTTCACTTCGGGTCTCTGCTGCCGACTTCGGAGCTCGGCTCACTCTTCCTCTGGGCTTTTTTTTATCGATATATTAATCCTATGTTTACTCAAGCAGCACGTTTTAGAAAATACCATAGTATGGGGCACTCCCACATATTATAAGGCCTGTAGTTTAGTCGAAGAGCAATACGGAGAAGTTGTATAGCATACGGTGTAAACACTTTGCGAGATTAGTAAACATTAATAAAAAGTATGGTGGATCGTAAAAATGCCATATTGTGCAGGTTTATTTCTGGAAATTGAAGTCATTACTACACTTGCTTTTACACTTCAACAATCAACATGTATGTTATCCAGACAAAAGAACTGATATTAATTAGAACTCAAAAGTATATGATAAAGGGAATTGAAAATGAAATATACATACTACTTCTAAAAGCGGAAAATGTATTTCAGGTCTTTGGTCCAGAAAGTTTCAAAGGTGGTACGCTAAAACAGCTCTAAAACTAAAAAAGTCAGAGTCCCCTTGTCCAGATTAGGACACGCCATGGACTGCTAGATTACGATATGATAAGTAAATGCTTTCGTGAAATCATACTGGTTACTCCGTATCCACTGAGCGCGAAGCGCGACGAAAATTCTGAGCTTTAACTCAACTTTTATGAAAACTAAATGTTGATACTCCGTGAAAACAGCCCTGAAATTCCTCAGCCTATCTTCCTGATTATAGTATTGAACTACTTCTACTTGACAAACTGAAAATAGCGAAAAGTAAGTAAGTAGATCACAAACTATTACGAAGTAGAAGTAGAAGTAGTGAAAATCAGATCTACTTGAGTAAGTACCAGAAGTAGAGCAAAACTATTTGAGTACTTCGAAAAAGTAGAAGTGCTCCGTTACTGACCACCTCTGTAAATAACTGTTCTGAATCTAAATTTAGCGAGTTCTTCCTTCCATGGAAACAGTCGCAATCGAACCGTTTGGCGCCTTTATACGAGCATTATGCAAGTAAATTCATTGATAACGTGAATTATTACATAAGGACAAATGAAGTACATGCTCCCGCTCTGTCTAGTTGTGGCGTTCATCAGAGTCCATTCAAAGTCGTCTTCGTAGGGCATACAGCTCTTTCGTAGTGACACAGCTTCTGCACAACGGCCTGGAATGAATATAATTGTTGTTATTCATACCAGTGAATTCCATTCAAAGACGAATTTGGTTCGCTATGAGGACAGAATTGCAAGTAAGCATGTGCAGCGCCGTAACTGAGCCAAAACCGACACTTCATTTTTTGGAGCTCAGAATGATTACCCAAACGTGTTTCCTAATTCAAAATAGATGCAAATTGGATAGACTGATAACCTATACGGGATTAGAGACAATACCTATACTCGGGTGAGTACTCCTGAAACTAAATCTCATTTTGAAGGAGGGTTGGTGGTAACTTGATATTGTTCATGCACCAAAATGTTTTAAACTTGAACTCGGCTTAAACATCTTATTAAGAAACACCTTGAGTGCGTCATTTTTAGCTGCTTGCCGACAACATTTCCCCAAACTTACCACATCGGACTCTTTCATGCATTTGCCAGAATCTCCCAACATTATGAATTGCGCTGCCGGATCTTCACCGCATATAGGGCTGTCCACGCAGGTGAGGCCTTTATTGAAGTCACACATTCCTGCAAACCCGAACATCCCGCCGCAATCTTCGTAGAGTTGCTTGGAACACACATCGCAACATCTGGAACAAATATATTGGTAATTCCTGCATCGTTTTTATGTAATAAATTCAAGTCCCACAGCGAATACTTAACAAATCGAATAAATATTGGAAATTAAAAATATTTAGGTGTCCAACAATTACAAATTCAAATTAAGCCACAGTCCTCAAATACGAATTTCGCAAATCCAAACGCAATGCGTTGTTCAATGATCATGTTACACTTGCTGCGAATCGTGAATTGGCGTTTCAACCTTTGAGCTAATTTGCACCAGACCCATTCGCATTCTTATTTCATTTACACGTTATTCAAATTCAAAGTGTTACGTTAATTTATTTTATGACTTTTAAATTATTTTATTTCTTACTTCGACCTTGGCACCACAATTAGGGGGGATGAGGTGCGGCAGTTACGACCCTACCATTAGATAAATGCTAATAATTATTATCGTCGTCAGCAGTGCTTTGGAGCCGGAGCCTGAAATTCGAATGGAACTAGAACAGTGGCCGGGGTCAGTTGTTCAAAAAGTAGCTCCGGAGAATTTCATAAGATGCTATGCCACTAGTGGGCCTATTGGATGAATTCACATAATTTACCAACAAACCCTCTCTTAATTCGGATTTTTTGTCTCTTTGTGCCACCTTATGAGCTAACTAAGTTGGTGGTACTAACTAACGACTGATCGATTTCATAGTTTTCACATAGGTATTTTACAGGAGCCGGAGATATAGTCGGAGTAGTGATATCAAGCAGCTCCGGAGCTGGATTTCAAGCAAATTAACCTTTGTCTGCTCAAAAGCTTTGATCATTACTCACGATAGTAAGCTTATCACTTGATTTGTAACAATTCTTCGTACATCAACGTGCAATACAAAGGTACTTCAATATAGTGTCGGTAATTTAAGGCACTTTACAGGAAAACTGCCGTAAACAAATATCTCGCACGAATTTGGTCACTTTTGAACTACCCTTCGACTTGCAATTTTGCGGAAGACGGCAGAATAACTAAATCGCACCGAAGAGCATTTCGAACTTACCCACATACATCTTTCACGATCGTGACTCCTTCGGGGCAGTTGGCAGGACGACAATGACTTGTTTCCCAGCAAGGTAAGCATGACAGCGCGTTTACAGTGGCTGCTCCCATGGTCCCGAGTAGAAGAAACACCAAGAAGTTATTCATAATTCTGTCGCTTGAAACTACTCAAGAAATCTGTATCAAAACTTTACGGTTTACGGTCGTTTCTTCTAACAGTGATTACATCTCAGTTTGAAGCAGAAGAGTGGTTAATTATCTTATAATCTAGCATGAATCACGGAATAGGCATTTCTACAGAAATTGGTCAGCAACACTTCACAGGTGTTCCGGTTCATTGCTGTTCTTCACTGTTCGGAAAGACGACTTCGAACGGTTCCACGAAAGCATACATATCTTAAATGGTAGTTATAATAATAGATATGAGGAGTAAACGGGTGGTAATCGAACTTTTGTGATCCCAGCAAATCTCAAATGATCAATCCTTGCACGTCGTGATTTTAACAGAGCTTTATATAACCGAAAACGACATTTAATATGCGAGTATACTCATCCGAATATATTTGAAAATGGTCATTCTGATACGTTGTGTCACATAGTACGGTATTCTTCCAAGATACACCATGCTTGACAGATAGACATGGGTGCAGATATGTTTGCAACAATGATATGCGTAACGGATTTAACTGATGATTTAATGATGATCGCACAAGATATATTTAAACTTTTTAGTTTAATATTGTCGCTATTCAGAAGATCGTATTTGATTACCTAACGCTGGGCAATGTTCACGTGTCTCGAGCCATATTTGCCCAGCCCGAACTATTTGTGTAAAGCAGTGGTTCTTAACCTTGTCTCCAGCGCCCCCAGGGGGCAATTTGGATTTTGAAGGGGGCGGAAACGCTCGGGGGCGAAATGGGGGGAGGGGCGCTGGGATCAGTGGGCGGTATGCAGGGGGGGCGCGGAAGAAAAATGGGCTCACAATAGATGATGTGGTAAGGACACATGATTATAAAGTCGAACAATAGTTCTATAGGCCTAAATCCATGAGTTCTCACTGCAGACTAAGTCGACAAAATTTGCCAAATCACAAAAATGTTTGTTGCGCTCATCGCGAAATATCCACCGACGATGTTTCTATGAATGTAGAAGTTTATTTCAATTCATATAAAATGAATTTGGCGTACTTTTGGATTGCCAATTCCCCGTAAAACACTCCCATCACGCTAGCTACTCCAAATCGTCTCGACACCTTCCTATCATTTCATTGTATCGCAGTTTTGTGGTGTTTTAAAACAATGAAAAGATTATTAAACTGATGCTTATACTGATAGCTCGGGTGGTTTTCCACAAAATGTTTTAAACTAGGTATCGTATCCTGCAGCGCACTGCGTGTCGAAATCGAAAAGGCACCGTACTGTACAACTGCATTAAAGATGTTTTGAGCGTTTTGGCCAAAATGATTCTCTAAATATACTTGTATTCGAGAGCTAAAAAATTAAATCGTCAGAATATTTCTTCATCGTATCATAAAGGATTAAGTGCTTAGTGTTGTCCCCCAATTCATGTTGAAGTTAAGAGCTTGGTGCATTACCAAATCTAATGTGAGCAAATCTCTACCCACATTCTAAGTTGATTTAGTAGTCACACAAAGCAATATAACAAAACCCAATACAATTAACTTTCCGGTATTGCGAATCGCAGAGGAGAATTCGGGATATGTGTATTTGTCTCAAATCAAATGTTATGAGCCCGTACGCCTAACCCGATGTTTGGTATAATAATAGGATTACCATATTTTGAAATCGGGAAAGGAGGATACAGATTCAAAATTTTCGGAATCTAAAAACATGAGTAAAATCATGAAGAAATGGTACTGGATTTGATCCCCAAAATAGCACACACAGTTATTCCATTAATTAGTCGCGTGGTCTATTAGTGAAGTCCCAACCCGAAACCGGATTTCGACCACTTACCCATTTGCTTTTACTACAGTCCTCTACCTCGGGGGCGCCAGAACCAGGAAATTTTTGAAAGGGGGCGCTGGAGGGAAAAAAAAAACACATTTATTTAGGGGTATCTACACAGCAATCAACTAACATTACATGAGCAAATTTTGAGAAAGAGAGAGCCGTGATATTCTCTTTCGCCTGCACCATCGAGACGCTTTGACGACTGAGTTGCGATACGGCCCTGAGGTCATCTAGTCTGCGCCCCCGTTTTTCCTCCTCCATGCTATCCGTGATTGCTGATTGCCTAGCAGGATAGCTACGGATACAAATCTTTGAGTCTTTGGTATGACCCGGCCGGGGATCGAACCCACGACCTAGCGGGCGCATAACCATTACACTATTTCGCTCACTTGAAACCAGCTCATTAAAACTACAGGCTTGTATATTGAATATGTAAATATATAACAAGCTTTCTTCATTTGATATTTTATATGCAGTTGAATAAAGGAAGTGAAAAGTTGCGGTACCAAAATTATGCTTCTGGTATGTTCGGTCTGACCAACTATATATATTGATTATATGGTTGTTCAACTTTGCGAGGAATACATCAGTTCGAAGCTTAATTTTGTGATTCATGTGCTCGCTGTCTAACTGCATTTGGTCACTTAATCAAGAGTCCTATGCAATACGAAAATAGTTTTAATTGGGGTCCAATGCTGGATTTAAGGAAACGACTCAGAATATGCATTTCGTTGAGTCGACCACAATCTACATAAACGCCCACATCACTAGGCCATCAGTTCCCTTCGCATATATGTTTTTTTGGTAGAATTCCGAATTGGGACATCTAGAAGGCGGGATATCGACCTAGTGGCACGTTACACAACTGAAGGTTACTGTAGGGGTAATTCGAGGTAGCCTGCACACACAGTTAGCGCTCATCTTTCGTGAAATAACGCTTTACTGTCGCAAAGATATCAGCGATCAACTCCGGAAAAATTGCAATGTTCAAGTTATTGCCAATCTTTACTCTTCCTTGCCTTAGATGAATGCTCTATCGCTACTCCATCCAGTAACCTATATATATATACTATTGGATGGTCTTAAATTACAACTTTACATCAATAGGGTATTTTAATAGTACCTGTACCTACTCGTCATAGATTTCCCCAAGCCTATGAACTTATAATAGGGAGTTTCGACGAAATAGTCAATATAGGTCAGAGGCTTTGTGTTTTCTCAGCGTTTGCGTTGTAAATCAGGTGGCTAACTGATAATGACTCGGATAGAAAAAGTACCAGGAAATCATTTTCAAGTTTGCTGTTGCCTAAACAACATGGGAAGTAGTATTCAATTCACAAGACCAATAGAATGTTGACGCATCGTGTTTCAAGAGACTGACAAGGCGGTTCAACGTGACCAGCTGACACGAAACTCAGTAATCGAGATTTAATATGGTTACGAAGTATCACAACGCTACGAAATCAAGGCGAATAACAATACGGCAAATAACATTTTCATTTATTTCATTTCAGACTAAATTCGAGACCAAGTTGCCGCAATTGGTTAATTCACCGCCAACGACACGATAATCTCGGCTGTACGACGTTTCGCATCTGTATTTTGGCTTATACTTGCCGGCTTTCATAGCATAGCATAGCATACCTTAGCATTCATACCAAAGAACGACCCCTTGAAGGACGCATACAGAGAAAGAGAACGGAAGTGTCGAAGAAAGACGCCCGTCATGGTGAGATACACCAAAGACGCTGATATGTCGGCATTACCACTACATAGCCAATATTTGTGGTAAGGGAGATAAATGTTAGATCGCTAGACGTGGTCGTTTCAACACCTTCCTATGGGATGGTACACACTTGCGCGAATGACAAAAATGCAGTGCGGATTGCAAACGCGGTGCGAATGAGTGCGGATGAAAATGGTGTATATTTCTACCTTGGGTGACGTGGGATAACTCAAATATACCTAATATGACATTGGGTACAGTGGCTCTCCCATTTTGGTCAGTGCATAGAATGTGTAAAAACTTGTTGGACGACGCATAGCTTTTACTTTAATTTTCTGTAGCACTATAGTCGGATTGAATTAATATTTGCGAACTATTAATATTAGGTAATAAAAAGTCTCACCATCGCAGCATTAGAATCTCGAGTAGAAAACCTCACAACCTAATATTTGGCTTAAGTGCACTATAGTTGACATAATAACGAGGAAAGGAGTTGTCTTCTTAATTAGACACATGCTGACTCAATATTGGAAGATTTTGAACAAAAACTTACGCCAAACTGGCCGTAAATTGCGGGAAATGTTTAAACGTATTGAACATTTTATTAAGAAAGCGTTACCTCTCCTAATTTTATTTTAATGTAATAATTTTCCGGAGGTATGTGCGGATGAAATTTTGCGGCAGGTTCTCGAAAATGTTGAAAAACACGGTTGTATTGTAAGCATGCGTTATAGCCAATATTCCCTTTAATTTTTCTAGAGTTTGTGAGCACTCACCTACTCACTGCGCGGTTCCTCGGGCAACAGTGCGCAACTTAGATTTTCAGTGTGCAGAAACCGTGCCAGCACTGCGCAATTGCGCACGTTATAGCTGCAGCGAGACCGGTGAAACCGCGAGACCCAACACCGAAAATATATATAATATATATTTTAGCTAAAGGCTCATTTCCATACTTCAGTTCAGAGCATATATATTTGAAAAGCTTTATGAAAATGAAATTTACTATAGGTTGTGTCTGGGCACCAGTAGATTATGAGAAAAATTAATATTCTTAGTGTAGCATTCGCAGAACATAGTCTTCAAACTATCTATATTGCGTCGTCACGAAAATTGGAGATGCTATTTTACTCTTGAGGGCCGATACCGATAATTCCTTCCAAGTTTGATATCGACGCGATATAATCGGCGAGCAGATAATCAAGTGGGCGATAGTTGGGACTCTGAATATGATGCGATTGGATATTATTTTTCAGGCCATTGCAGGATTAAAACTGTGGAGTCCTACACCCTTGCAATTCCGGTTAAGTTGGGTAAGCGAACTTTTCATGCTCTACACTAGTGGTTGTTAAATTTTTTTGACTACGACCGAAATCTAAGTTTAGTGGCATCCCGCTCATAGACGAAATAGAATGTTAATATGTTATGCTTTGCGGAAGGGGCGGGCAACATACGGCCCGAGGCAGGTAGATTTAATTCCCACGGAACAGCTCCTTACAAAATCCAATACCATATTCCTGACCGAATACTACTAGGATTTCATGTATACGTTCAAGTGGTACTTTCAGTTCGAGGCTGGTTTTATAAATAAACAAGGCGGTCGTAATGTAATTCCACATTTCTTGTTCGTGTCATCGTCGCGTTTGTGTCTGCATTTCTTTCGATAGTGGTTGGGAGAAAATCACATCGACACTATATATTCTTATTTGGAATAGTGACAATCGTGACGGTAGCGCGAATGTAAAACGCATTTCATATATACAGTAGGCCTATACAGCACAGCAATAATGACGATAAGTTGGGTTCATTACCAGGTCACCTAATAGCCTGCTGTTGATATAAGATGTGGTGCAGAGCTGTCAAGCAGTGACGAACTTTCATTTTGCTTTATGGGAAGATATTGTTGTACAGAAGTCTGATATCTTGTATGCATTATGTACATATGCTGGTCACATGACTGCCTGGTTATGGTTAAACGGCTTTTCGGTGCCATGAATGTACCTACCAGCATTTTTATAATGGTGTGTTTGCATGATATTCATGGTGTTTAGACTACATTGGTCATTTTACACCAGGCCGAAAATCCTTATTTTTCATTCCATATTTACCGACTTGTAGCACGCCTTACTTGTAGGCTTTTTACAAGACAACGCTAATTTATTGGTGTGTGGTTACTGCCACTGGTTAGTTTACTGTTCATCACATCGATCTATTACATAAACAAGAATTACTCTGGTCTACACATATTTTAGGCACCAAAGGTAAGAGTGCTGTTGGGGGTTGTAAAGGGCACTGATTCCGAATATGACCTTGGTTTTCAACTTGGTTCTATTTTTGGAGATAATCCATGGAGATATTTGACTAAAATCTCACATTTTCGATGTATAGGCTAAATAAAACATCGGTTCAGTCTCACTATAAAGTTCAGAAAGTAAACCTCGATCTACTTGTTATTTTGACACGCTGAAGACTGTTTTCAATCAAATGAGTCAGTATTTATTCTGAATAGAGAAACGAAGAAGTTAATTAGTCGGTGTGCGCGACGTTATTAGTTTCATTTTATTCCGTAGACTCTGACTGACCGCTATTAAACAGTAGGCCTACTTCCGAAATTAGTCAACCCCCACCAAGAATATCGTCGCGGATATGCACTTTTTTTCTACTGCGGCATTTATGATTCTTATATGCAAGTTATTAGCTACACTGTCGCCCTGGTTTGAGATCGCACAGGACATTCATTATTAGATCAGGTTCATGGGGAAAACACATGATCAGTTGTTGATGCATTCTTCATCGCAGCTTATCGTCTGAAGCTTTTGACAAACTAGTAAACAACCAACGAACTACTGCCACATCATTGTATACTGGTTTGCAGTGGCAAGCTTTTCAATAACCATCTATTATTTACGTCGATAGTCAAATAGTCGATAGGTATATTGCATGAGTTACGATATGAAAGACTCAATAAGTAACGCTTGTACGAAGATACTGAGAAATGCAGTGGTATTCTCGATTACCTAATTCCAGTTTACTGACAATTTCCCTACTGACACAGTCTAATTTCGCCCCGATCGCGAGCATAACTAAATTCCCCTTGAGCAATCAATCTACTAAGCAACGACGTGACGTCCACACTATTCAATGGCGTCACTGCAAGAGGCAACAGTTGTCGCAAGATGTGCAGGGCTTGATAAAACTCGCAGTACTGCAACGCCAACTCATGATATAAAAGTATCGATCGGGCAATTGTTGAATAAGCAACTTCCTCAGTGCCCAATTGTATTGTTAAAACGCAGAGTGATTAACATATATCTCATATTGTCCTATAGGCCCGTCTTAGAACAAAGTATGCTTATTCACGCAAATGTTGTACTCTAATGAACTAGAACACAGTATTAACTAATAATCTTGTTGCCGGTTCTGTGTACGCGACCACGTTGGACTTCCCGTTACCAAATATACGCGTCAAAATCAAATCAAATAAACGTTGTTCATGATGACTCACGATAGAATAACTGACCAAAAATAATATTACAAAATCTTTGATACAATCAAATAGTATAAGATGAACAGACATTACACATCTAAGCGAAATACAAAACAATATGAGGCTATAATTAATATACGACAAATGGTGCTCCGTTCCAAACCAAACGTGCTGTTTCATCTGAAGTACACGCATGTAGTGACAGATGGGAATCGCCTAACCAAGCATTCGTACAATACTGAACAAAGAAGCTCGTGCGCCGGCACACTCCGTGCAAAGCAAAATTCGGCAGCAACAGCCAGCAATTAATAAGTTTCGTTTTGGACAATTTGGACAATCTGCGTATACGATACGGGTTTCTAATTCGCGTTTGTTTTCTTCTGAAGATGCTGCAGGAGCGCTGTATGGTGCGCCAGGAGCCAAGCTTGGGTTACAGACTGTGGTGTATCAGTCCCTTTTGACCACTAGTGGGTATTTATACTGATTGCTTCTGATTACCTTCACGTCGGGACTATTCATTTCATTCGTACTAGTTGGGTGTGGCGTCGCTTCTGTTAATTGTACCAACGTTAACTCCGTATTATTGCCATGTTGTATCGAGATACACTAGCTTACTTTTATGTTAATGAAAGCCTAGGAACCGATCGTATTGAATTCTATCGAAGGGTACAACACAGACATTTGCCATACTCGAGCTTATGAAAACGAGCTCAAATTTGATATGAATGGAAGAGAATTAAATTACCGCGTTTTTTTTGCGAATTCAGTAATTTAAATCAGACTAATCTAATTTGGAAAAAGTGTCTATCCATATGCTAATTCTAATTTAACGGGAAAAGCTGAATATTTCCTATATGAATAACTGTGCACGATATCCACCGGGATATCAACCGCTTCAATGACGCCATAATTGAGCAGTTACGACCACCTAATGCGATCCAACTTCTTGGAAGAAGTCATTTTATATTAACCGAGAACCATTTAGCGACATCTGAGTCAATTCTCGATTTCTTTCATCGGAAGATCCCAGATAACGTATTATATTTCAACTCCATATCATAATTCCCGGTACAGCCTTGCTTTTAGAAAGATGACTCGAGTCAAGTCAAGTAACCAAAAAATCGCGACTCGAGTCATTACAACCCGTAAAGAAATGCAATAACCGTCATCACACAACTAAGACCACATTTTATACGCGGACCGGCGGCTGTCAATCTGTAATCGGAACAGACAATCAACGAACGTGAATTTTCACTCGTAGCATTTAATCACGTGCTCGAGTAATGAAGTAGGCTATATCTCTCGATGTGTCAAAATCAGTGGTTGATCTTCCTTTATTAATTTCAAACTTAGAAGTTTCTTTGCTGATGAAGGAAATTGTTGAAGGCAGCAGAGTCGATTAATTAGACACTCTCAGCTATTCCAATTTAGATTGGAATTCGAAATATCGAGAGACAGTTTATTCCAAATTAAGGGTGGATTGCACAGATGTCGATTAATCCCTAATCGCCGAATAAACGTCAGTAATCGGCTGGCTTCCGTGGCACAGATACAGATGTCGATTAATCCCTAATCGCCGATTAAACGTCAGTAATCGGCTGGCTTCCGTGGCACAGATACAGATGTCGATTAATCCCTAATCGCCGATTAAACGTCAGTAATCGGCTGGCTTCCGTGGCACAGATACCGATCTGCCACTAATCGGTGAATTTTACTTCGCCAAATGTTATCCGCCGAGCGAGGTGTCTAGAAAGTTAATCGGCTGTGTGCTTCGCGTTGACTGCGGTCCGGGCTGGCTATAGGTACACTAGTATTTGGTATTGAGATGGTGTTAACTGGATGTTCTGACGCGCAGTTGCGGTATTAGCTGAAAATATTGTACTCAGACACTACTACAACTGTTGGCGCATATTATCGGCGTGGGCCTACCACAGCCGATAGTAACTTATGCTATGATTATTGGCATGACATTTTTTACAGACTGTAGCCTACACTGTACAGAATTCGATAGTATACTTTGGAAATAAAATACGAGGACGGAAAATGGCAACAGACAGGAAAAGTTTAGAATAATTGAATTGATAGAAGAATATATTGAAACCAAGGAAGATAAAAAGACTGATGGAAAAACAAAAAGATGCGGCCTGAGATGTAATCAGTAGGAAATATGCAGCTATGAATACTGGTCCTGCGCGTGCAGCCGTACAACTGGCCAAATCTAGAATGTATTGAAAAATTTGAAACGAAAAGCAAAAAAGATATATGCATCACGACGCGTCGAACGGCCCGGACCTCCAGTTGACGAACTCCTTGGAAAAGGTTTTCAATAGGTAATTTTACTGGCAGTTCTTTAAAATTCGCAGTAAGAGATGTATTGTTTTCATCTGTGTTTATCGTGACTCTCTGCGTGCTTCATACTCACGTTTTCACGCTCGTTTTGAACTGAATAGACAAATTTTGATGATCATGAAAAACATTTTTGTAATGCCCAACAAACTAACCATATCCAGAGACTTTTGCACGTCATCAGCTATACGAAAACGACACATGGGGAACACTGCTCGGCAAATTCCTAATCTGAACCACTCCTTGATCAATCTGCAATTGATTTTTATAGCACTGGTATATTTATTATCACTTTTCAGACCTTATTCCATCTCAAATTGAATGTTTGAAACATCGGTATGACTACGATTGCGTATTCGATAGTCACACGAACAATGGTGAGTGCATTTAGGACATAAACTTTTTTAATATGTTACAACCAACGGCAGAGGAACTTGCATCCAATTTTAACTTGCAACAGTCTGGCTTTGCTACTGTGCAGTGCAGGTGATTGAGCAGTATCGTTGGCCATATTATTGTTAGGCTTGCAACTTGACTTGAAGATTTGACTTCGAGTCAGGATTTCTCATACTGTATGTCATATTGAAGCAGTGACTCCAGTCAAATCCATTCATCCTATTCCAACTCGAGTCAAGTCATGATTTTAGTCATCCATCCTTCCTATGTTTCGCGAGGTTAAGATAAACCGTGATAAAATAATTTGAAAGTAACTTTTCTAATGTATTTCTAACTAAAATTTTCAAATAAAATGTTTATTCAGATGCATATTCTAAAGATTCAGTTTGCACCTTCATCATCGACGAGGATGTGAACGCAGAGGCTGGTTCTTCAGCAATATATTTCTAACTTAATTTCTGGTTTTGCTGAAAATTCTACAGTAGAACTCTACAATACTAAGCGAGTTGTGCAGATTCAATTTCCAAATTTTCACATATTCAGTAATCCCTATTCCGATTTAATTGAAAAATAACCACCGTGTCTATAATTCTATTCTAATTTGTAAAAATATGCATCCATAATTATCATCATAGTCTAATTTTGAAAAGCTGATTTTCTAGTTGTCCAATTCTGACTACAGCATAGGCTACTGGATCTCGTAATAAAAATAATTGACGAGGAATTGAATGTGTGGTTATTGTGTTTAAACACGAGATGAAATACTCAAGACATTCCAGAGAAGTGATTTTGAACAATCTGTCTGCGCTGAAGTCGTGCTCGGTTGTGCCGTCACGTTATCGGTGTCGCTAACCTCCAGGGTATATTCCAATGAATTGATTTGCTCTGTCTTTGACCAATCTAATGGCACTCTCTCTTCTGCTAGGCTCTCTAACATCTGGAGGGTAGCAAGAACATCGAGGTATGGATCCATTGTTATTCTCAGTCGATATTGCACTATATTAATGTAGCTCTCTATAAAACAGGTTGTATTGAATTTTATGGTTGACCAAATTCTTGATAAACTGAAGTGGGGTTTGGCTGTCAACAAACAAGATTACTCGAATGGGTAACAGCAGATAACTTTGCATTGCAAAATTGTAACATAAATGTATTACAGCACTTGAGCACATGTATGCATATGACTTATTATATGATAACATCGTCACATTGCACAACAGTTAGATCCTTGCAATGGCTGAAATTTACTTCTACACTCCTGCAGAGTCAATTGTCATAGGTTTGGAGAAATCAAAATCGTATGCAAATGTGTGTGCATGAACTCAATTTGTATATAATCACATTGGTGAAGCGGCTATCATGACTAATGCATCAATAAACGGAAAATAAAATTATATCTGAAAGTATCTATCTAGTTCTAGATATCCCTGAGTAATGAGATAAATGTCCTGCAATATACGAAATTTGCAGTAGAGTTTCTGGCACAGCAATACCGGTATAAGACGATGATTTTGGTACGCTATTCCTACAATACCTCTTTTCATAACCTCAAAACGTCTGTTCTGACGGGTTCTGACGTTCATAACCATACACTGTGCAGTAGCAACAGTTTAGTTAGCTGCTATACGCACATGACATCAACTAAACATTCATATCTATGAAGAGCGCATCTCTCCCTTATGACGACACAGTTCATATCGCCACCGACCGAAAACAGCTGATTGCTAACGTACGTCATTTGCGTCGATTTGCGTCAGTAATCCGCGATAAGATAACTCACATGCGAATCCGTATCTGTACCGCAGAGTCACCAGGTGACCTTGCTCGCTGATTAAATTATCGCTGATTAAGGCAATCGGTGATTACTTTTCAATCGGCATCTGTGCAATCCACCCTAAATTACAATTAAAGGTATCGAAATCCTGGACGTTGAATTGAATACCTGATTAGAAGAAATACAACAGAAATGAACTCTGCTTATATCAAGTCAGAGCTCATCCTCATATAACCACGAGAATGACAAACGTCTGTTGACGAAGCTTGGCTCGTTTCGCACTCTACAGTTTTTAGGTATTTTTAGGAAAACGGGTAATTGGTATGAAAATAAAATAAGAGCGTAGAAAGATTTCGCAAATAAGATAAGATGTTGATCACCGGCATTTCGCTCTAGTTATAGTCCTCTTGCCCAACTGGAGTTACATGTTATCCAACTGTCAAAGGCGAACCGTTTTGTGCTTTCAAGGTGAAATGACTGGTTCATACGTGACTACAACACACCGCTTGTTTCGGAATATTTGGCAGTCTGCTGGTGGTGATAGGATACGCCCTACCGGCCTACGGTATCTGGCCGGCAAGCTCGGTGATGGCATCGACCGCTCCGCGTGTAACTACAAGACATAATTTACGTGTCTTCTCTACCCTTTTTATTGTTCGTGGACGTCCTCCGGGCAATAAAACTGGTTACATTGATGTTAGGCATGTCACAGCTTTGAGATAGACTAGAAAGCAACTAGCAACTAGCAACTAGCAACGAGGGCCGAGAAAACCTTGCTTCCATCCGTGTGTTAGCACCGTAGTGCGGAGCGGATCGATATAATATCTGGACTAACTCCGATCCTGTTTTTAAATTCTCTGGTCAGGCTCCGATCCTGCTCCGGCCATATCAGGAGAAGTCCGGTCGGATATCCGATCCGGGTCCGGTCCTTGCTCCGCCCTTAACGGTACGGTGGCTCCTTGAATTTATAATATCGGTCGTTCATTTTCGAACTGGCTTGGCGTTTACTTGTGTGTGGTAGTTATTTAGTTACAAAAGTCATGCTTATCGATAAAGATTCTAGCCGGATAAAATTAGTGATCCGGCTACGATCCAGCTCCGACTCCGACCGTATCAGAAAAAGTACTCATCCGGCTCCGATCTGGCTCCGGCCGAAATTGTAAAAATCCGGCCGGCTATCCAATCCGGCTCCGGTCCATGATCCGCACTATTAGAAAAGCGCTCAGCCTCGTTCATCCAGATCGCTTGTCAATGTGGACATGTTTCGTCAACAGGTGACTTACCACCATATGTTTTTTTATTCTTTTGAGGCAGTCTGCTTGTAACGATATCAGATGACCTGATGAACGGCACTTATTTTAAATGTGGGATCATTTAAGGTGTCGCATTTTCTCTTCTCGGCTGTTCCTCGGCACTATAAAGACTATAAAAGTATTTACGTAGATGCTGCGGTTCAGATCTTAAGATGGACGAGAACGCAACTATAGTAGTAGGTTCATGATGCGCAAAGAGAGATGGGTTACAACAGTGGTCACTAATCGGTGTTCTATGGAAATTAAGGGTTACGTGAGTTAGCCTCGGAGTCCCGCTAAATGTAAAGATACCTATACTCAACTCACACATATGATTTGTGATGATACGCCCGTCTTGGCCATCATGGTTTGCTTGCATTTATAGGTCCGATTAGTAGTCGAATTGTGATTGCTGTGTTGGTATGTTGTGTACAGATACTTAGGCAGAGTACGTTATAGTTCGAAATCGAAATACCGCCCTTCTGAAATGGCAATTCTAACTCGAATACTTATAAGCCCATTTGCAATTATGTAATTGATATCGTCTTGTTGAGTTTCAACTGAACAGTACGATGACACCTTCCAAGGTGAATCCTCGCATCTAAGAACGGGTAACAGGGTACCGATAAAGGAAACAGGAAATGCACGCTGATTTGCAATAAATGTCAATTATAATGTATTAGTTTTCCGTTAAATAATTTTATATGGCAGTAATGATCTTTTAACAATCAGTTGATGCAAAGTTCAATGTGTGCACAAGTAATCTCTGCTAATGCATTACATTTGTAGTTAGAAATATTTGGTACCGATTTTAGTCTAACATGTCAAAATTTTGGGGTTCCGCGAAGACTTGTATAGATTATCGTAGGTCTTACACCGCTTAGTGAACATTAAAAAGCACTGGGTTATAGACTTTGGTTGAAACTGGGCTGGTTTCTGTTCCGTACACTATATGTGTAATCCGTCTATCCTAAACTAAGGCAGTATATGCTAGCGCGACTCTTGTTTCCTCAACCACGCCAGTGTCATTACACACTATCTGCTTATAATTTGATGGTATTCGCTGTCACTTTGAAGTGAAAAATCGGAGTCACGAACTACGTATTTGGTTGCCGACGACAGAGCACTAACAGTGCGTCGCCTACCGCATGGTTCGCTTTAAATTTTGATAGAAAGGTTCCATAACCGTAATCTTCGACTCACGACATATAACCTCTTTGATTTGCCTGAACTATTTACGTCAGTCACCGAGTTATCAATTTCATGTAATAGATTCCGGTAACTCTGTGATCCGTATTGTCAGCGCCGAATTCACTTCCAAGGTATTTTGTAACATAGAGTAATCACAGAAGGTGGCGCATACTAATTTCAATTTGACTCTATTGCTGAAATTCTAAAAAAATATCAATCATATTCAATCACGATTCGAAGGGCATCGGGCCATTCAAATCAGGGCATCTTTGAGTCAGAAGTCATCCGACAGTGCGACCACGAATTCTTCGTGAACTATTATATTCTGCATGTAACCTTCATATGATGGATTCACATTGATGTATTTGTTTCTATGAATATCTGTATTAACTTGTTGGTCCATTCTTCAGAAAACTTTGACCTCAGTGTACCTTGCTTTCTCGGAATTTGGTGTCAATATCAATGACTTGATCCCTAATGGTGACCTAAGTGAAGCCGTCATTCTGCCGTTGGATGGCTATAATGTGGCCTGTGAAAATGCCCAAGATTAGCTGTTTCGAGAGATTATTTATTGAAAGTATTTCTTATCAAAAATCTTAATATTAGTTAGAATATGCTGGATAATCCAATCATTTTCAAACTACTCAAATTACGTCGCGGGCGGCATGAAATCGCTTGGACGTTTGTTTGACACCCATGCACTAGATAAAGTTCATATATGTAGCCAGTGGTGACTTTTGAGGTGGGCGAGGTGGGTGGTCGACCGTCCTCCCTGGTTGAACCCCCCAATTTTGTTTTAGAGATTTTTTTCAAGGGTTAGAGCGAATAGACGTGGAAATTTGAGCACCTACCAAGAAAATGATTCCGTTCAGATGGGTCAATCATCAAATATCTCCATTTGTTAGAAAATAAGTCACATATTCCGATAATCACCAAGTCTCTGTATGCGGTAGAGGTATAATTAATTTTGATGCAGTCTTTCCTGGTAACCATGCAATAATAGACATGACCAGCGCCTGGCTCAGAGCGTTCTATTTGGCCTGCAGCAGTTGTATCGAAATTCTATTTCGGCCTGCTTCAAAGTCGCGTAATAGTGTTATATACGCATCACATATCATCGTCCGATATGGCGCACTAGCTTTAAGTTGGTATGCGAAAGGGGGGTTTGGCTGCGAATACATACTAATACGACGACCCCCCTCCCAAGCCTCAGCCCCAGCAATCGTAGGGCCGCCAATGCATGTAGCTATGAACACAATATGTCAGCGCGACCCAGGTAACTCAAATTATTTGTTGTTTAGAGCAAATTAGCCTATATTGAGGACTGAAGCCACACGCCATATATGACTTATGCGCTATTCTTGTTCAGTCACCTTAGGATCTATGTTGTGCGTAAAGGAGACATATTCCATCATCTCAGCATTTTTGCATTTTGTATTCAGTAGCTTGTGGATTAGAAATGAAGATTGCATTTCTTTGCCTCGTGATTTACGCTTACATCGTCAATGCATCTGATCGTAAGTATTTTGCGTAATGTTTCATGATACATTCGCACTCTAATTCTTGTTTAAACAGACGGCGGTAAGGACCCGATAGCGCAGCAAGTAAGTCGGTGCACTATTACGTTATCATGTCCCGGCATTGAAGTTGGCCATTTTTCATCATTTTCAAACCGAACCCTAAAGTTATCGGCTCCAAACCTTCCTTTTTCAGACAGTGCTTGACGGGTATCACGACAGCGGCAGCAACCAAGCCTACTATGGACCTGTCTACAGACAGCCCCAACCTTCATACCTGCCTCGACCCAATCGAAACAGCTTCGACCTCTGGAATCCCTTCACTCTATACTTCTTAATCAGTAAGTAGTCGAATTCTAATGTGACAGTGAAGGCACTTCGAATGTATTCATTATATATTCGCACGCTGAGCTAGCTCCATGTAATATCATTTGCCATTTAGGCTCTGGCGTTAGACTTGTACGTAGGGCTGTAGGTAAAAGAATGGCGCTTTAAAACACCTTGTTCAAAACATATTTTATACATTGTCTTCAAAAAATGCGTCTATATAAATTATGTGTTTTTTCATACGTTTTATGATTCTGCCCTAAATGTGTACTTGTATATACTTTGAACCAGTGGTTCCCAACCTGTTTTGGTGTCGGAGCCGCACGAATGCACCAATCAGGTATAACAAAATGATAAAGCATTGAAGCATATACCAACGAATAACAACACTAACAAGTACTATACAAATCAATTTAATGTCCAGCTTGGCATTGGGTGTGAGCTTCAAGAAATGTGTCAAAGCAAGGCGCAATAGGAGAGAAAGCAGTACGCACTAGCTGCTTGAGGTGTTCATCGGTCAATCGATGGCGATATTGATTTTCGATACTGACCATTTTGCTAAAAAGTGCTTCACATCCATACGTTGATCATAATTAAGAATTGTTTTTCTGGGCATTGGTTATCGATTGGGAATCACTGCTTCAGACAATACACGTAGCATTAGCCCGCGCGGACAATGGTCACCCGATAGTCGACGTATAGCCTACTATAAGGAATTGTTGAAACCCTCGAAATCGCAATAGGTGCAACAGTTAAGCTATACCACGTATAGATATAAATCATTGGTACGGAATGGATGTTCTGAGGATGATGAGCGGCTACCGTAAAAATGCGGCATAATGATGTTGTCATGATCGAGGATATTTTCGGTCCGCTTATGACAGGGGTTTTATAAGTCTTCCATCACCCCTCCACGCTATCCCGGAAATGGTGTGAGCCAAGCCGTGGATGATAGCAGTTGTAATGATTATGTCTTTGCTCGACACGGACAGGGATTGAACCCACAACCTACCGTCTCACTACACCAGTACGCTATATTGTCGGACAAGCTGATATCGTAGACATATTTCTGGCAAATAAATGCATTCATGATATATTTATTTCAGTGTTATGCATGTCGGCCCAAACTACACCCGCCTTACCAACCACCACGATGGCAATGACCACAGCAACACCAGTAAGATTATATTCGTATTTTCTCCCCTATCTTTGACTTGTCGATCCGGCCCGTGATAGCCTATCCACCATATGCGAACTCTAATAACTACCGTTTGATCGGCTAATTCAAGGTTAAGCGGTGTCTAGATCGAAAAGTGCTCTAGAAGTAGTAATGTGTAATAATGTGGTTTTATATGAAGACACTAACACTTGCAGCCTGATCGTGGAAATAACTGTTAAATCTCAAATTGTTTCTGGAAGAGTAATACAAACGTCAATGTTGCGTTACGCCACGAAGGTTCTGTGTCTCATATAATGTTAAATTTAAGATGAAAATGTTAATATTACAGCTAGGGCTGGGCGAAATCGAGTTCCTGAGTGATTCGATTTTGAATCACGTAATATGCTTCGAGTCGAGTCGGGTTGTCGAGTATCACACATTATTAGGTACTTACAGAATGTAACATGTCAAAGTTCAAATATGTACCTTTTCCGTGACCACAACGAATATTACAAAATCACATTAAATACACTTTGGTATTTTTTCGACCATACCGATTTCATTGCACTTGGGGACAATGTTGTGGGATGATCATAACCTCGGAAATGTGCTATTTCCAGTAACGTTGCTAGCTTTGTGCTAGATGTTTCGTATACTGCGATACGGCCAATCAAGGTTTCAAGGCTTCAACGGTGAAAATTAGTATTAAAACTATAATTCTCGCTGACAAATTTACTTTCAGTGGCGAGGAGCGTATAATTTCAGTATTCGAAAAAATTGTATTTTACTACTCGACTCGAATCATTAAAACTAATACTCGATTCGGATTCGAGTACTCGAATCATTGTGCCCAGCCATAATTAAAATCCGACCAAACATTTTAGTTTAGTTCATGACCAACAACTAGGGATGGTGTGAACGTGAGGTTCACGTTCGCGTTCTGTGTGTGAACCTCGGAAATTTAGAGGTTCGCGTTCACAACAGAACCTTGGTAGGTTCTGCACTGTGAACCTTTTTTTCATATATTGCAATTTTCACTTTATTATAATAAATCTTTGGTTCTAATTTATTGCATTTCGACTGCGGGCCACTCTATGCATGGCGCTGGCAGCATTAAAAATCAACACTAAACGAGCATGCACCTTGAAAATCTCAAAAGTTTTACTTGTTTTGTGACAAAAGTTTGCTCAAAATATCCAGCTTTCCGTTTGTGAATATTTAGTGACTCTCTGCTGTGAGCTTGACCCGCAATCACGCAACATCACGAGCGAAATACGTAGTCAGCGAAGGATGCTTATTCAACCAATCAATAAGATTGATATAATTTTCTGATGTAAAAATTCGAGAAGGCGTACGGGGTCAATCTTGACTTCATATCTTTACTGCATCATCAAAACCAAATCCGTGCGATTGAGGAGTTGGCTACTGTTGTATAACTTCTTAATGAGGTAATATTGGTAGCAAGTATAGAAATCCATTTTACACTCTGCTCAATATCAATGTAACAATACTCGACACCGAATACATTGTCCGGTCTGGCCTGGACCGTTAAGGGATAAGTGTATATTCCCTGGTAAGTCCTCGTCGAAATTGTTGGTAAAGCGACGAAAGATATTGATTTTATGGGAGTATTATATCCTTTGATTGCCTTAGTTGATACATTTAGCGACGTTTAAAACGCCAATATGTAGGCTACTTCAGAATTGTTGCATTATGTGGTCCAAGTCGTCGCTAGGTATCGTGTACATCAATATAGGCTATCACTTCATTGTAAGATAGGTTAGGTAATAGCAATATGACGTCACGTGACGTCATGAGGTTCACGTTCGTGTTCACACAGAACCTTTTAAAAAGGTTCGCGTTCACACGAACCTGAACCTTTCAGAGGTTCACACCATCCCTACCAACAACCCGAAAGATGTCAAACCTTTGAACTAAACGATTTTAGAAACGAGCCTCAAGCTATAGTTCCCATTTCTTTTGAATATATCGAGGTGGTCATTGAAGGCGATAGTTATTTGTTTTATGAGTATCGGTTTAAAATATATCTTTCGGGCTATAGTTGTTATATCAAGGCTTTGAAAATTCAGTAATATACCAATTCGGAAAAATAAAAATCATGGCGTGTAACATCTGCCGTTTTTTTCCTGTATCGCTGTTGATTAGTCACGAAACTCACTAAAATGTTGTAAATCACTACTGTCAACGCACAATGTCCGTTCGGAAAGGAGCGTGATTCATGAAAACTTTCATCTGTGGAATTGAGAGTTTGTCGTGCGCAGTGCTTCAAACTATTGCATTTTCGAAACTTGTCAGAAGAACTAGAACTAACCCCCGTCATAAATCCTCAACTAACTAATTAAACAAAACTACCTAAAACCTGATAATGCGAATTATAAAATTATTAAAGGGGTACTTCGCCCTAAAACTGATGTTGTCTCAAATTTAAATTTTTCGCCGCAGCCATTTTCTTCATAAAGCCACCGTAATGGAGCTGCAATTAAATGAATTTGGTAAAACATTCAAGTCTTTTAAAGCATATTAGTCTCACACTTGAATACTTGTGCTTGAGGCGGTGAAAGAAGTCGTCGCTAACACTGAAGCAAGAGTAGAATGTAACCGCCTAGGTCTGGGGCGGGCAACTACTCAATATATGTAGGCCTACTTGTACACCCTAACATTTCGTGATGCATAAAATTTGTCAATACTTTCAGAATGGAATTTGACTTTATGGGTAGAATTTGACTTGATGGGCTGGTCAAAGTCACTCCGCGGGTCGGATCCAGCTCGCCGGCCGTATGTTGCCCGTCCCTGGCCTAGATTAATCCTATCATATTATCAGTATAAGTAAGTAGAAAACTAGGTATTCTAGCACTAGAACGAACAAGTGGCTTTTTTGACGCATTTTGATTTTTGAAGAGCTGGCATTCAGTCAAATCCTGCGCTGTTCGGCTGAAACTTCTTGACTTTTATTTACTTTATGTAGGCCATGTTAACTATGATTTTCATCACTCGTCAAGTACAAATAAAAAAGTTACGCACAGAACTACCTGGAACCGCCGAGTGGCTTTTTTTGTCGCATGACAGTGTGTTCACCGCAAGTCATCGCAGTTTCATATTCTTGACACTGCTTATGTAGCTGCCAAACGCAGAAACGTCGTTGGTGACAACAGAACTTTGTTAGCAACAGCATCTCTTGTCATAGAAGGCAGTGCTTCTTTCTCATCCCGAGTCTTCAAGTCCCCGTAATTTTATATTTCTGAATTTCAGCTTGTTACAGGACATGACAATTGAAATGTACCACTAGACCAAGCCGACATCTGTATTGGTCATACTAATATATAAGGGTTGTACAAGGGTGAACGGCCTTTGCTCTAGTCTACGAAAGGGATCTTTGCAGGGGGGGCTGGATCTAGTAAATTGAATGCATATGAGTGCATGAGTGAATTATGTTTAGACAGACCCTCTCGACTAACAGGTTTATGGAAGTCATGAGCTTTCTGTTGACATAAAGACTAGAAAAAGGTGTAGACTCGATAAAGATAATTTTGTTTTGTTTATGACATGGTCAAAATTCCAGCAAATAATTGGGGTAAAATGTCAGTTGTTGCATGCTGATGCTACCAATTATTTGTACAAGGGCGTCTCATATTTAGACAAAGATAAGACAGGACACCTCTTCTATAATCTATATATTTGGCAAGCATAGTAATGTAAAGAGTCTGATGTAACCCATCTTGAAACAGTGTTACGTGAATGCGGCTGTATACTAACGTTACCATATTTTGGATTCGGGAAAGAAGGACACTTTTTCCAAATTTTTAAACTTAGAATGCTGGAGTTGAATCCGGAAATTTTTCCCGACTTTGTGGCTGGTTGACTGAAAACAATGTCAACTTTCCGGCTCGACTCCAAAAATACAGTGTTTCTTTCACTCTTCACGTTTTTTGACGAAAAAAGTTTACATATTTAGCGTCATTTATGCCCATTTTTACTCGAATATATCCACTATCTTAGCTCTAAATGCTGTAAAGGAGGACGAATTCCCGATAAGGAGGATATTTACGCGTCCTCGAAGGACATTTTCAAAAATCTGAAAAAGGAGGACAAATCCTCCTACTGGAGGACGTATAGTAACCCTACTGTATGCGCTTGGTGATGAAAAAGAAGTCGCAGTTGACACTATTTTCAAAAGTTGCTTGAAACTACCTGGGCCCAGAAGGAAAACAAGCAGCTTCATGTTGCCACACTTTTCAAGACTATCGTCTCGTCGATAAGCGTAACTTAGGGATCGAAGTTGTACACATATATATTGAGTCCACTTCAACCGGAGGTAACTGTTTCCTTCAGAAACAACACAAACAAGAAACCAGTGACGGTTAAATGTTATAACGAAACGAAACCAGGGAGATATTATTGACCAGGTTGTAAGGCAGTATTCTATAAAGGTACCAGCAAGTCGACGATGGTCCGTGCATGTTTTCTTAGAATGTGATTGATCTTCTACTTGCCAAAAGGCCGATACCATAAAAATATGCAAATCGAGGATTAGTCGCGAGATTGCATCATGCAGATCTTAGCTGATGAGCTTTGTGATATGTCAGCAAGAACCAATAATGGTGATGTGGCTAAAGCGGATATGGAACCTACTCCAAATTTTTAAAGAACGGGCTTAAATACGAAATGCGCACCAGAACAACACCGATATGTTACAACAAAAAATGGCGATTTTTTTATAAGTGTTGCACTAAAGCAGTGGCGGGCAACTTCTCCATCCGGAGGGCCGGTTAGGGGAACATGAACATGATGCGGGCCGGATTTTTGAATTTTTACATGAGTTTAGGGGAACTTCCCCGTGGGAGCGCGTCACAGATCCGTCTATCCCACCCTGCACTACCCTTTGTACATACAACTAAGAGACGGACATATTCCTGCAGTGGCGAACTATATCTGGATAGGGCGACTGATTCAAGGGTGGGCCCAAATCGGTGATATGAATGTGATCAAAAATTAGAGTATACTTGGCTTCTAGTCGCGCGAAGCGCGAAAATTATTTGCATAAATGAATGAATTTCATCAATAATATTGGTGAGTGTATGAGCCAGTCGTTTCTTCGAAAATTTACAGCACGTATAATTATAATTTTAAGCATTGATCATGGCATAAGAATATGCATTCATGAGATTAGCGCAGATTATTCACTTCGTGCGGGTTGATTCTTATTGATTACTTTGTTGAAAACTCCTGCAACCCAACGGCCTCGGGCTATTCTAAGTGTATCTATGATACTGTATTCTCATAATCAAGATACGTACGTAGAGACAAAGAAGTGCGCGAAAATTATTTAGTTTGAATCCATCGGCCGAAAATAATCCACCATTTATGGATAATACGAATATTATTGAAAAAAATATGGGTATGGCATGGCCTCATTCGACCCCTGGCTACGTCAATGCGGTGAACATCAGTTGTATTGCAACGTTGCTTTGTCTTTCTAATGTTCATGCTCGAAAATGTTACAGTCTAAATGCCTATAGACGGCGACGCGGGCCTAATCACGTAGGTCCGCAAACTGACTGCGGGCCGCAAAAAAATCCCGTCGCGGGCCGGATCCGCGGGCCTTATGTTGCTGGCTCCTGCACTAAAGTGTGTCTACAATATTGCAAGTAGCGGTGAACTCAATAAACAATGGTTTCTGATGCCGTTTGTTGAGCTTTGTGCTGATTTTTTGCTCGCTTGAATGCATTTAATCGAAAAAAAATCAACATGCGTTAAAAAGCCACTAGGTACTTCTAGGTAGTTCGAAGTTCCGGTAGTTCTAGTGCTAGGCTTGCTTTGTCCATAAACACTCTAGCAAATAGTGCACATAACCTACTTGAGCACTCCGAAAGAGTTAAAGTACTCTTTTGCCAGCCAGTGGTATTCTTCCATCAAGATTTTACATGTTTATGCTCTGTGTTCAAGGCTTCCACGATGAGAAGAAATGATTGATACTAAATATTTGACCTTGATAATATAACTGCTAGTGACGAAACACTTACGTTTTAGTTACTTTCTCCACACTAAAGTCGAATCAAAGTTTGAATGTATCAGGTTCAAATATAAGAGATCTCATATGCGATTTTGAAGCCAGCTTTAAAATAATCAAACATTCGGTTCAAATACCGCGCAAATCAGCAAATCCGTCTTTTCAACCGAAATCTAAATTCCGCGTCATTGCTGTTGCCTGCGGACTGATACGACGCATGCGGCAGCAGAACCGGGAATCCAGACACAGCAAATGATTTCTGGTGCCCGAAATTTGATAAAACAGGTATCAAACGAAACCTACAGTCGCACTGATTTCGAAAGCTAAAATTTCAAAAACGTCAGGCCACTGCACCTACCGAAAAGTTGTTCCGAAATATCGCGTACTGATTGTGACGCCATTCGAGTGCTCTTCATTGTGTCCGGGACTGTTATACAATCCATTATCACAGGACCCGTGCACCCAGTGGAAAAAGGTTGGCACCTGCAGTTATTATGTCTTCTTCGGGAGGTTGACTTGGAACCAGGCCAAAGACGCGTGCGCCGCGCGTTGTAACTCCAAACTTGCCCATGAAGCATCGGCAATCCAAGCGTTGGACGCTACTACCAAAACTACTTTCGCGTGAGTACGCAACTCTCTCTAGGTTCACCAAGCGGCAGCGTGTATGATCGTGAAAGACTAGGCGACCAGATAATTCTAGTTGTCTGTTTATACTAAATAGAGCGAAATGTAGGTAATCATATTCTAATCCAGTGGTTTTCAACCTTTTTAGCTGTGGCGGCTCGTCCTATAGGGCAACTGGGGCATTGCCCCACCTAAAATTCTGTTCAATAACAGTTCTTTACCATTTATAGACGAACAGCAATCTATATATACCGAAATCACAGCAAAAATCGTATTCTTCTTGTCCTTTCGCTTGTAAATGCCCATATATAGCGAAGTCTCTGCGAAAATCGAATTCTCTTCCGTGTTTTCGCTTTGCGAATGCCTAGCCGGGGCATGCCCCGGTAGCGCTCATAACAAGCTTTAACTGTCTATTCTCTTAAAGCCGCGCACAATAAAGAAACAGTGATTTACTCTCTCCTATTCATAAAATTACCGAGCAACCGGGGCAACATAGCCTGGTCGCCCTTAAGGTGTGATGTAACAATCGTATCTATATCTGAACTCGGTTACCGTCATATGCGTTTAGTCGACCTTTGCTGGTATAGGTCGATTTTGATGGTGTTTCACACCATGATAATTCTTGAAACTTGGTTTGTCATGTCGTGATGGTGGTATTTAACACTGTCCCAAGTTTCAGGGTTTCTACTTAAAGTTTAGGGTAGTAATTCCGTTTCCGAAGTTGAGTGTGTGCTGATCCGTCATGTATCGCAAACATATTTTACGCAAAGCCGGTATTGGTCTCCACTGATTTTAACGATGCTCCGTACCTAGATCCGTCATGAGCTTTTGCATGGTATGTCTTGATTTTAGTATCGAAAGCTATGCCAAGTCTCAAGGTTGGCACTCAATGATTAGGGCAGCAATTTCGTTATCAAGGTCGAGTATGGTAGAGATGTGCGCTGATCTGACACTTAGCCTACCTAACGCATTGCGGATTTCACGCAAAAGCCGGTGTATCTGTGTTAACGCTAACTGTGTTCCATACTGAGATAGGTGATAAGATGATGATATCATGAAACAGTTTACTAACATCCTCGGTTTGCATTCAAATATTTACTTTTATTTTATATTCTCCAATGTCAATTTCACCGTGAAATTGTGGCCTTCAGGCCATTTGCTTACAATTACAACCCCTGTCAAGCGCGATAGCTGTTTCGTTTTCGATGGCGGCTAACAGCTGATCGCTTGATCAGCCTATTCCTCAGTAAATTTTACGCGAAATTCGGTGTTGGTCTATTCGTATTAATTTTGACAGTGAACCATACCAAAAACGGCCATGAGGCTACTTCTCGGTGATTTCATGTAACAGTGTACCAAGTTTTCGACTTTCATCCACGTATTTATTCGGTAATATATTTTCCAAAGGCGATTTTGCAGCAGACATATAGACACTAGACCGTAAGCCGTATGTGTCGTGTGACAGTCTCCAGCCTCAAGGCCAAAATCTCCTATGCTGTACCGGGACCGAATTTCCGAGGCTGCTATCCGTAGTTTTTCAGAATTATGTTTTGGACTCAATATGACATGTCCAATATATGAGATAACAATTGCGTATGTGTCCGAACTCGTTGACCTTTTCAGTTAAGCTTACGCAATCTCTCGAGTTATAGTCATTTCCATTTCTGCAGATAATTAGTCAGGTATAGTGCGAACATGAACCGTGTCGAATCTTTGTTCCGTACGCCGTTTACGCAGTTAACACACTGCAAGTCACAGCTCACCGGCAGACCTCTCGCGGCACATACGTTAAAATCACTGTTGTCGAGAAGATCGTGTTACCGTAGTCCGTACCATCAAGTTACTTGTTTACGTTGGAAAACGCCATTGTGACGTCATCTTGATAAAAAGTCGCTTGCAGCCCTTGCCCCACCACCCGATATTGTCACGAGCCGCCACTGCTTTTTAGACATGCGCCCCCCATGGGCATGGTCAAAAATATTGCGCTCCCCTGATCCCCCCTCTATAGTTATCGTCATGTCAAAAAGAGCCCATCATCTAATACAGAGGTATTAGGCAGACGTTTTGCTGATCACGGCCCATTTCGGTTACTTATGTAGCGTAAGGCCGAATTCCAGAGCATAACCGTAATGAGCTGACTGGACGCAAAATACATATGTTTATCTGTCCATATTCATTCCCGGTGAACTACGGACCATTATATCTATAGTACGCACCGAAATCACTAGTCGCAATGTTATGAATAGATGCTGGGATTGCCGAATGGAGCACGGGGCGCGAAAATTTTCAGATTCACGAATGAATTCCGTAATTAATAGTAGCAGTATCACATAATACTATCAAATATTTATCCTCTCTCAGCCCATGTGATCAAATTCATCGGTAAGCAGCCATGGGGTGATTACTTCATGAATGTAATCGATTGCGATTACGATTACTTCTGAATGGCGCGATTACGATTACGATTACGATTACAGCAAAATAAGGAAGTAGTCGATTACGATTACGATTACTTTTGAAAAGTAATCACGATTACTCACGATTACATTGATTTTGCATCTTAGGAGTTGTATTAGAAGACGATATACGGATTGCTCTGAAAAGGCCTAATGTAATAACAAACTCCCTTTAGAAAAGATGCGTCATTTGCTTCTTACGTTATAATGTACCAAATGCCAATTTTTCTGGAGGGCGATTTATCGCACCCAATGATTTGCATTCTTGCCAGGTCCATGACTGCCGCACCCCAAATTTCCCAATAAAAAGTATTTCGTAAACCAACATAAATTATAGAGTATTTTCGAGAGATTCGATTACCTTGAAAATTCCCTCTAGATAAGCTTGATTTTGAAATGCATACATTTCCCCCTCAACAAAAAAAGCATACGTAATTTGTACTATAATTTATAGTAATAGGCATTTAGTCAATACCGTGCCACGACACACCAAAAGACATATGCAGTTTTGACCAACACGCGATTTCACGAAATGTTCACTTAAGAAAGACCTTGGCCGAAACTTAGGGTATGTGTCCAGTCCATTGCCAATAGCCGCGCTTGATGGGCGTGACTAATAGTACGGCCCTTCCAATCTGAGCCCACAATTCAAATGCCACCCGGGCACCCACATAGCATTAAAGACATGGCAATTTGTGTGTGCATCTCACGAAAGTTTTTTTTTAGTCTACTACGTTAGAGATGCAACAATATCTTTTCATTATATAACAGACCTGAGGTCATGAATTAACAACATACACTAAAGTAATTATAACAAGATACCTGGCGTTGTAATTATGAATTACGTGCCCCCAGCTCCACAGGTAACGCTGACCATCGGGGCAGAGAGAGAGGATTGAAAATTAATAATAATATATTGCAATTACCAATATTATTGACGAAATTCCGTCTTCAACTTGAAAAGACCAACGTTTGGACTGGGGGACGAATTGATGTTTTGGTCGTGATTCTAGCTATAACCCACGCTAACATGATATATAAACCCATGGCTATGACGGCAGGTCCCAATGTTGAGTAAAGAATTGTGAAATAACGATTGGCGTCCGTTTCAAGTAGAGTCATATGAGAATAAGATGAAAAGAACATAAAATTCTGCCTTCAATTTAATACAGATAATGTACTGCAAGCTGCCGTTACGAGAAACGCCAAAACTGCTCGGTTATGATAGCCTATATATCAGTGGTCGGGAACCTTTTTTGGCTGAAGAGCCATATTGGCCCTATTTTTTTCCATCTCAACTCCCAAAGAGCCATACATGCAAATCAACTGTTACGTCACAATTGAAAATTCGTGACGTAATGCTAGCACTAATTCGAACTCACTACATGGGATTCCTCGTGTGCGCCACATTTTCTCTGTAAAAACTGGTATTTATTGTTCGAATATAAAGCTTGAAACGAGAGGTAAGGCGCAGACGGGCCAAGGCTCCACCAAGGATAACGCAATTCCCTGTATAAGTAGTTTAGAATTTATTATAACTGATATTAAGCGAATGTGACTGTCACACTGATTCCAAAAATCCAAGGGCGGAGATAATAAAGTCAGCTGATTTGGGAGAATGCTAATCATGTGATTAAAAACTGCTAATCGGGACGCATCTCAGGCGGAGATAATAAAGTTAGCTGATCCGGAATATTGCTAATCGTGTGATTAAATACTGCTAATTGTGACTCATCAAGTTGGAAAGGTTACCCCCGATGGTTAGTCGAGGTGTCCCGAGTTTTAAATCAAGTGGCGTTATCTGTTGCATCATTATGCGAAAACGCGTTAAAGGCCATCAGTTGTCAATTTGTTGAATGAAACAGGAGCCTGTTGATAGCGAAACTGCCACAGTAATATGTCGAAATATCATCATCGCAAAATGAAGGTCGTGTCCAATGCGTTCGGTACAACTAAGAAATGGATTATAGAATATTAGGTATAGCTCTGCAATGGCGGGTACATAATTAGTGAAGCTATTACCTAGGAGACCATCGGCACGGTCATTATTAGAAATATTCGTGCCTAGGAATGGTACCCAGTTTTTATAGATAACAAGTTATCTATAGTTTGTTCTGGTTTGATAAATCAAGAGATCTACACTAACTTTATGCGCTGCGATCAACCGGGTTCCTTAATCCTGGTTTGATAAATCCTGACGAACGCGATAATCGACTTTTATGGCTAATCCAACTTTTTTATCTCCGCCCTACATGCATACCGACTTCACCATTCTCAAAGTATTCGGCGGTAACATAATGTTGCGCTACACGCATAAATTTTATGCTACACAGAACGTGGAGAAAACGGAACGTGGATAGCTATGGCGTTGTTTGTAATTCGAGTTTGTAATTGGGAGTGTCACATCCACAACAGTTCATTTCGCGCCGTAGATCAGGAAGACAATGTGTATTTGAAAACTGCGTTTTGAAATGGGCGGCGCTATATCTGCTGTGCTCTTCCGAGTCAACGTATCGCACAATTCACGATTTCGATTCGGATACACCGCCAGGAGGTTTGAGTCAGTAGTCATTTCGATGGCGTGGGTTCGGATCCCATCGATGCCACCACGCCACGATACAGAGCCTGTACTCCCTGTTGCATCACGAAACGATGTCGCCACACGATAAACGTTTAATACAGAAGAGAAATCTTAACAGTACGAGTAATGGTTATGTCAGGCAACTAAATAAACGGCACAATCAGAGAACTAATCCTTAGCGTGCCAATTAACAGGTGCCGAAATGCGGCTCCAGTATATTACAAACAAAACTGGCGCATGGAATTTGCGAGTGATATTCTGGCCGCTGGCGTGACAGTAATCTAAAATTGATGATTTTGAAGAGAGGGGGTCCAAGCCCCTAAACCCGAAGACGGCATTGTCTTTACCTCTCGAAGACATGCTTATACTGCCACGAGAATAGTTATTTTAGCCGTGATGAAAATTTACCAACAAGTCGCTGCGATATTGATCAATTCAGTACAAAAATAAATATTTGGCAAAGAGCCATATCTTATACCCAAAAGAGCCATATATGGCTCGCGAGCCATAGGTTCCCGACCACTGCTATATATCAACAACTGTTTATTTTTAATGCTTCGTTGTGGAAACCGTAATGTTTGATTTGACGAGTACAAAATTTCAAATATTTGTCCGGTGTACGTACCAATATACTACATCATACATAGGCCTACTGCTCGTCAAGCAGCAGCGGTCAAACTGCTTTTAACCATAAGCATAACCAAACATTAATACACAAGTTACTATTTTAAACTAAGCAGAGTGGTGATTAATTATCCTGCTGTGAGGTACTGGCGTGTGGAACGTGTCGATATCCTGATATACAGCACGGCGGATGCTCTTACAATCACAGTACCGTAATGTACGTACATTGAATATCTGTTTACTGTGGATACTTCTTACGCAATGACTAGCAAAGCTAAGAGGCTACTTCTGACGTAATAATGAGCAATGGCATTTGAAAATGAGACGTTTGTGCTATCACGAACCTCGCATAGTATCTCTTCCTTGTTCACGAATGTTAGGTTTATGTCATAGTCCTTGTACAAATAAAAAGTAATCGTTCTTTCACAAAGAAATCGATTAGATATGGAAGTAGTCGATTACGATTACGATTACTTCAGGATTTTTTCGAATGTAATCGATTGCGATTACGATTACTTGAAAATGCTGTAATCGTCGTAATCGATTACGATTACTAATCGCGATTACCCCATGTCTGTCGGTAAGGCTCATTGAGGGAGTGCTTTCGAAAATTTAGGGCAAGTTATAAATGATAATGCATCTTCGCCTGGGCCAAATGTTATTAGTCACTTTGGTACATGGTATTTTTTGACCCACGATCAGGAATGTCGATTGTATCGGTGTATCGGTAGTGGAAATATATTAAAATCGCCCAAATGTACAATAAACAAATTTCTTTCATGAGGAGCACATGATTCCGATTCCGGCTCAGAATGAGAAGGGCGTTACTATATTAAAATCGAAAAACGAAGTAATATTGAATTACGCGGAGCGTGGAGAAAATTTCAAGATTAATTAAAATCTCTCAAAAATTTAGGAGTGAATTCGTAATTTCAATTTGCATGTCGACGGCCGCCAACACATACTAATTGAATTAGGTGTTGACGGCCGCACGAATTCCTTTCTACGGTAGCAGGTTGCCCATCCCTGATCTAATAGTATACATATGGTATGTCTTATGCCAAGTTTGAATCCGCATTCCAGTTGTTGAGTCTTTGACATTTCTGACAAATCTCCCCAAACTTGTTTGTAAATAGCAAAAAAACATTGAACAGGACATCAATTTATTTCAAGGTAGGTTGCACTGAGACTAATCCTAATGCTGGTGGTGACTACAGAGAGCACGGCGACATTCTGTACTGCCATGCTAAATTTGATCAGTTTTGGAATTGAATTAAATTGTGTTGATTTAGGGTAGCTTAATTGAGGGCGAAACAGGGCAACTTATATTGTATCTAAATCTGTCTTATTCAGTGCAGTTCGCTAACTATTAACAACAGCTACCCAGCGCACCGAGATTTAGGCTACTACCAAAGCTATGAAGTAATGAATGACTTACATGTGGGAATTGCTCCAAATTTTCAAAGAATATCCAGAATTTGCTCAAATGAAGTTGAAATCAGCCTATAATCCGTTGAGAGCCACTGCTGGAGTTAGATTTTGACGAAGTTTCTTGAATACGAAATAAGTTTCATCTTTAACAATCGTCTTCTTAGAATGAATGTGAAACAAATTTTTAGTCAGAATTCATACAGACTTGGCCCCCCTGAGAGCCTCCCCCGCCCCCAGGTTGAGAACCATTGTTCTAATCTATTATTTGAAATGTTGTTCTTCTCTCATTTTGATTCTAATCATATTCCCGGTTTTCCAAAAAATTACACCGGAAAACCTTATAGTGCGAAACAACCCAAGCTTATTGAACAGGCATGTAGGCTACCATTCCCATTTTTCGAAACTGAACTCTGATTTGCTATGAACTGACCTTGATTTTAGTAGCAGTTGTTGCTAGTGCTGAATTTAGTTCAATTTCGTGTTTACAATTCCAATCCATTTTGAAAAAACTTACTATATTTTGGCTGTCTCGCTCTGGACATGGCAATTCTTGTTCGCAGAGATATCGTTGGAATGTTACCCGGCGTGCCAGCTGGAGCCAACGTTTGGATCGGCGCTTCTGACGTGGACAGCGGCCATACCGTCGAGAGTGCCATGTGGTTGGATAGGACGGATTTAACGACTCAACCGGCTGCGACTGATTACGACACTAGCCCTGGAATCGCAGGGTGCGCATATTATGCTCCGGAATCGGCAGTAACTACCGGCATTATGTTCAACGTCTGCACCCGCACTTCTGTGAACACCCCTTCCTATTACCTTTGCGAATTCTGCTAGTAGTCAAGTTACTCGAACAAAACTTTCAACTATGACCCGTTTTGCTAACCAACCGCAGAGCCACAATTAACCTTATGTGAATCTCGTTGTTGTCTTGCAATAAAACGCATACGCGGCATGTGATCGTTCGCTCTTCGGTAAACTCCAACGTAGAAATGGAACAGGAGCGCGCTGAAACCTCTGAGACGCGTGTAAACTTCATATGAGGGGATGTAGCCGACATAAAATTACGACATTTAGTGCCACGCCTCAGTTGGTTCAATGGCGCTGCGGCACAGTTTAGATATTTTTTCAGATAATCTATTTTTGTTCGCGAAACTGGCACGTTCTAGCGGTAGCATAAATCATTTGAATCCGACATATCAACGACGAGATAGCGCAGAGATTCAGCTCCTAGCCTAATTTCATCGATAGTTATTGCGAGGAAAAGGACAAGATGACTCGATTACTCTAATCCAGGGGTTCTTAACCTTCGCAAGGGGTGCTGGCGATTTTGAAAGGGGTGGAAACGCTCAGAGGGCGATATTGGGGGCGCTGGGATCAGAGGGCGATATGGGGGCGCTAAATTAGAATGGCTTCGCAGTAGATGATTAAGTAGTAGGACATATTTTTAATGAGTATTCAGAGCAAATTACCATTCCACAAAACATGTCAAATCCCAAAATTCCTAGTCGCGCTTCGAGACGATGTTTGTTACATGTGTTTCCATAAATATAGTGGGTTAATATAATTCGTGTAAAATGAATTGCGCGTACTTTTAGATCGACAATTCTTCGTTAAAACAATGCTGTCACGCTTGCTAGGGTTTCAACAAAATATTTCAAACTAGGTATTATATCCTGCATCGAAGAAGGACGCACTGCATATCACTTTTGAGAGTGAGAGCTCATTGTACATAAATTATGTTTTAATTTAAACCTTTGCGCACGAAATGAATAACTAAATATACTTGTATTTAAGAGCTACGAAATTAAATCGTCAGATTTTTTCTTCATCGTATCATAAAGGATGATACCATCTAGTTTTGTGGTACACCACATCACAAGAACGTTATATAATATGAGTTGCTTTGTTTGAAATACATTCATGTTTAAATTGATAACTGGGTACAGTACTCAATTAAATTATTTGGGCAGATATATGCATCTCATTCTCAGTTGACTTACTTAGTCACACAAAGCACTAAAACAAAATCCAATACAATTAATTTCCCCGTATATTGCCAATCGCAGATGTGAATTCGGGATGGTTTGAACTACAGGGTATGGGAATGTACCCGATTGTTGTAATAACAACCTTGATTTGCCGCCGAATATACGGGGGAGCTCGACGGGTGTCCTAAATTATTTCGGCGAATGAACATAAATGACACATCATATTTTGAGGACTCCCCCACGAAAAAATACGCATAAATATAGAAAATCGGAATAGGCATGTCGGCGTCGGCCATTTCCACGCCACGATGCACAAAGACATATGAAGTTTCCGCCAACATGGGACTCCGAGAAGTGTGCCAGAAGATCGTTAGCGGAAAAACCTTAGCCAAAGAGGAGTGCCCTTATGTTGACCGTAAATTTCGACGTCCATTGTCCATATGTGCTTAACTCTTTCGACGCCGAGCTAAATTTGACGATTGTCTTCAAAACGCCGCGATTTTCACCAAATAACCCCAATTTCAACCGATCGTAACTTCGTCGCTACCTTAGTTACCGAGACGTACCTACGTCCGTATTGTAGCCGCGAACGATATCTATCTAATGATGCGTAACGTGCCTTGATTGATCCTGTCGTGTTGCTAGGACAGGCTTCGGTACGAACTGAAGTTTGGCTGATTTCAGGCGCGCTGCTGCCAAGGTATGGATTTTGTTGGTGTTTCTATGGTACTTATAGATTAGCTGTGACGTTGTAAATTTCACAGAATATTCTTATTATATTATATATTGATAATATATTATCCTTAAATCGTTAATTCCTTTTCAATGGCAATGCGGAGGTTCAGAACCGTCGTGAAATACTGCTGCCGACATGATCTTCGGCCGTCGATGCTTCAAGGTTATCATTGTGACGTCAAATCCGCAATAATGGCTCGCAAATTTGACTTCTGCTAGTACCGGTACTCAAGTATGTTTTTCAGGCGCAGTAACATACCGACGGAGCCCATTTGTGTACGATTACAAGCAACGATCTGCACAAAAACATCATTATTTGTCTCCGTTGAGTCCTCGTCATCTCCCGATGCAATTTTACGTTTGAAAAACATGAATAAATACGTATATATTGGTGTGAAGTCTGTGTTGTCGCAGTACATGTACTGACTTGGTGGCTTCAGTAGATCCGTATATTAACTTAACGCGCGATGTGTCGCTAAAGATTGGTGATAATGATGTAAAATGTCTTTAGGTATTGGCATCTGTTGAAAATCATTACCGTCGTGGAAATATATATCAAATAAAGTTACTATTCCGAACAGGTAATCCAGCAAAATTGTTTCTTAGTAGCAAGTCTTGAATTTTGAATTCATTACCGCACAATGCCCCGACTGCCATGGACGCAAAACGGCATGTCAGATTTTCGAGACAAAAATACGCTCTCTCGATTTAGCGAACATATGGGGATACGCGGCGTTTTGAAGACAATCTCTAGCGAACATATGGGGATACGCGGCGTCGAAAGAGTTAAATCGCTCGTGCCCAATTATCATGTCGTCACCATCTGCACCTCACAGGACAATAAATGACATTCATCAGAGAAAGATGATATGCTAGTGAAGAAATACCGATTTGGAAGCGTGTGCTATCTTTAGTTAAATACCTTTATGCGTTTCAAAATCTTTTGACTATACAGCGTACAAGAGGTAACAAAATAAAAACATGTAACGAAGTATAATTTCACCAACGGGAACGCCCGAATAAGTTTAATTACACTGGACAACAATCTTGAACGAAAAATATGTTGACTTCGATTTTACACTTGATTTATGCAAATTTTGGCTTACTGATTCCAAAAATGACATTGGTTTTCTTCTGTCACGTCAACTTTTTGCTCCACGACATATGCCAAAAATATGCAAATTTTCACGAATTTAGCCATCACGATCGAGGACCCGAACCTCGCTACCGTCAAGGCGGAACGGGGCCGAGTCCACGATCGATCGGCTTCCTTTGAAGGCAAGAACACGACACTTGGTGGGTTTGAATTTCATACCAGACCACCGAGAAAATTCATCGCACAGATCTAATTGCGCTTGAAGCTGGTCGCGAGACGAAGCACACAGACAGGTGTCATCTGCATAACCCTGAACTCTGACAGTGACGCCCTCCGCAGCGGAAACCGATAACCGCTGCTCTGAAGCCCAGCGACGCCACGCAGGAGAACCTCCATGACCAGGTTGAAGTGATGACCGACACAGGGCATCCTTGACGGACGCCCTTCCCCGCTGGAATGGGGTCAGTCGGACCAGAACTGGTCGCGACTGAAAACACGTTAGACATGTAAATATCAGCCATCATCTCCACCATATATTCTGGGGCGTCAAAGTGCCTCAGGACCTCGATAACTAAGCCATGCCGGACGGTACCAAAAGCATTGGGGATGTCAAGTCAGGCAAGATAAATATCCTGCCCTGAGGACTTGGCATCCGCAAGCAAGGAATCAAGCATGAACACGTGCTCGAAGACCCCCTCTCGCGGAACAAAACCCCTTTTGTTCCATGGAGACGACATCTCCATCGTATGCCCAGCTCTGGGGACGGCGAGCGATTACGGACGCGTAGATCTTATACAACGTCCTGAATAGCGCTATGGGTCTCCAATTGCCGACGTCTTCCATGTCGCCTTCGCGGTCCTTTGGAATTAGGATTTCCCGCGACTAGCGCCACTCAAGTGGAATTCGTCTGCAACACCTACAGATTTCGAAAAGCTCGGAGAGGATTTCTCCCTTGGGGTCCAAGCGCGTCCAAAATCCATAAGTGAGATCGTCGGAGCCTGGCGAACTACTTGTGTTTAAGGTTGCGAGTACTCCCGCTACCTCTAAGGAAGTAATCGGCTCGTCGTCAACAGCAGAAGCCAGGTCGCCCTAGTAACTGTGCTGAGTCATCCACGAAGGAATAGCAGCGTCATCATCGGAATCCGCGGCAGCAGCGTCAGCTCGAAATTTCCGCTCGATGACGTTAGCAGTTAATTTCGCACCTTTTACTGCCAGCATCACCCTCGATGATATGTCTGAACGCTTCCTTCTGATTGCGCCAAATATCGGACCGTACATGTTGGGCTGCCCCAGACCGGTCCTCGCGCTGGTCATTCAATTGGTTTACTTTGGCACGGCGTTGTGCTTGGCGCGAGTACCTATTCCTACGGGGGCGTTTACGGCCGTGAGGGCGGCTACAATCAGAGGCACGGAGCTCCAGCTCAAAATCCAGTCGCCTGAAGGCCTCGTCGTGGCGAGGACATCCTGATCCGCAAGCTCCGAGCGCAACTCGCGCAGATCGACTTGTGCACGAGGTGGCCTCGGTTACAGGAGAGGGAACGTCAACATTTAAATCGTCACGTGCAGTCCGCGAAGGAGGCCATCTCGTCGGACATTCACAGTGATCGACAGCTGCGGTAACTTCGGAACGTTCGACCGCTGATTCAGTCGTCACAGAAGGGACGGGGTTCGGGGCGCAGAAGAATTTGATGACGTCACGACTGTTGGCGAGTCACATGGCCCAGAGGAGGTAGTAGAGGATGAAGAATTGCGAGTGTGAGAGGAGGGATAAAAAATTTTTGACTTTACTTTATCTTTAAACTTTATAGAATAAACAGAGCGTCTACTAGAGTTAGAACTATACGTGACAATGGCCGGGAAAGTACGGTTACCCCTGAAGAGGCTTCCGATGAAAATGAGGGATTGGCCACGGGTGAGAGTGGATCCGGTATTGTACCAGGAAATGAAGTTACAGAGTTTTCCGCTGCGTCAACGGCAAAGGGGACTACAGAACGCAAAGAAAGGAGGGGGGGAGATTGCGTCGACTCGCAAAACAATCGTAGACGTCAAAGGGGAAAAGTTACTGGAAGCAGGCACGGCTCCCGTACGCGGCAGGTGGTCCAATGGCTCTTCGCAGAGATCATGTCTGGCTGCGCAAGAATTCTCCATTGGCCACACCTACCGCACACGACATCGTAATTTAGCGAGTTTTTCGCGATGTCGTGCTTGGCCAATATATGACGCCGAAGCGAGTTCAGCGTCTTGTACAGGAATCCCTGCTTGTTGCAACCAGTAACTGGGCAAGGATACCTAGTCGCATCCTTGCCGTCATACTTTATGGGGACAGTCGTCAAAATTCCAAAGGGGGTGCAGGTATTTTAAAAGCCGAGCCCAGGGGAGAAGCAACCTCGGGGTGACATGACTTAAAATGCTCCTTCGCTTTTGCAACAAGATTAAAACACTTTCCGCAAACCGGACAGGCATACCAACTATGAAGTCGCATGCCCCTGCACCGTCTAGAGCAGGGGCGGGCAACTTCTGCAAGTCGGCGGGCCGGATATAAGAAAATTAAGTACGTGGCGGGCCGGATTGCTGAATCGACACATTATTCGCCCATTTATCCACGTATACAAGGAAGAAATCGTATTTAATGAATGTATTTTAACGACAGCAATGCAACTTCAAAGCCATTTCTCGCCAATAATGACGAAGACAATGTGGATTTGAGAACAGCACTCTCATACAGCAGGCGTCTTTTTGCCAGTCACGGCCGCATTTCGACTACTCATGTAGCCTACGGCCGCATTCCAGGGAATAGTCGTAATGAACTAGCAGAACGCCAAATACTCATGTTAAGTGTCTATGACCATTTCCGGCGAACTCCGTACTAATCTATTAAATAATGTAGGCTGTTCATAGTCGCGCCAAGCGCGAAATTTTTTTCAGATTCATTCATGAATTTCGTCATGAAAATTAGTAGTTCTACATATTATTTCTCATCCCATGTGATCAGATTCACCGGTAGAATTGGTGGAGGGTCGGTCGGGGCAGGCCAATTATTATTAGTCACTTTGTTGCATGCTGCTCTTTGCATGTCTTGACCTCCCGTCAGGATTGTCGGTATAGTGAGGAGAACACGATTCCGAGTTGGTATTTCTACATGTGCCGCATCTCTTCGCAACTGTACTGTGGGGCTCTGATTGCAAAGTGCGCAACTATATTAAAATCGAAAAATAAAGTCGCATTGAATCGCGCGCTGCGCGAAGAAACTTTCAAGAATAATTAAAATCTTTCAAGAAATCGGGAGTCAATTCGTAAATTCAAATTCCACGTCGACGGCCGCCAACACCTACTAATTGAATTACGTGTCCACGGCCGCACAAATTTGCTTCTACGGCCGCAGGTTGGCCCCCCTGTCATACAGGTACCACCCCTGTCATACAGGTACCACCCCTGTCATACAGGTACCACCCCTGTCATACAGGTACCACCATGTCTTCTTCTCTCTGATCAATCAACACACGGTGCAATCCTTCATCAAGATTTCAAGGCGTACAATAAGCCCGGTACCGCAAATTTACCAAGATATCAATGCATTAGGATTAAGTAGGTGACGAGATAGCGTGGTTGTTAAACTGTGCGGCCTGTCTATCTCGATATTGAATTCATGCGGGCCGCGGCCTCGAAATTTGAAATTGGCCCGCGACCCGTTTTCAGTTGGCGACACCTGGCATAATCGGTGTCTTACAAAAGCCTATAAGTGTGCGCCGTGCTACACGTCGACGGTTACGGAATCAATTATAGGAAATTTCGGCCTGGTGTAAATGACCATTGTCGTCGACAAACACCATTATTACCACAAATGACATTAGGGTTCAGTACATCGTAAATGCCGATAATGCAAGTCTTCTCGCTTCGACGAACTTACGCGTAAGCTCCACCCTCGCTCGCTGTGCATGCATGTGTATAAAAACATACAATCACTAAAATGTATGTGAGCAAGTAGTGGGGAATCCCGGAAGACTGGGGCCGGTGGGCCACATTACCATGTAAGACGAAAAACTGTCCGCAGGCCGGACAAAATCCCTTCGCGGGCCGGATCTGGCCCGCGGGCCGTATGTTGCCCACCCCTGGCCTAGAGTGACAGCTCATTTTACGGGTCGAATCAGAAAAAACAACTACATTTCATGCAACAATACAACAATAGAGATCCCGGGAACGACAAACCACAACTTGGGGACGGAGATGCGACTTCTACGCTCGCTCCTGGACCGTGGTACGGGAAAACGAGAGGACTAATGTTTCTTCTAGCCGTCGTGAAATAGTGCGAAGAAAACTAATAAGGCATACTAGGTGACTTAAGTCGCGACCGACACAGATTAGATTGGACAACCAATCAAACGAATAGAAATAAGGAATGACAATAACTAGACCAATATGAAATAAGTATAAGGGGCCTGCACCGGCGCTCACTAAGGAAGAAGATAGATAGAGAAATAAGAATACAAACACAAATACAAACAGTAACACACGATTGTTAAACGAAATACTAACACCAAGGAATACGATAAGAGTTAGCGAGCGCGTTATAGTGCAGGCCAGACGTGATTGATTACACACGCCGTGTCGAATCAATACTGCAGTTTCGGCTGCGCGTCTACTGCTACTGCTACGGCCTACGCGTATGTTAACGCACGATAATATTACCCTTAGGAGTGCGCTAACACCCGTGATTCCTGCGACGCTGCTTTTGGACGGCTTTTCTGCTGGAGATGGTATTCCAACGATGTTAATACTCAGCCGTCTATATTCCCGTCGCCCTTTCGGAGGTTTTGTAGATATGATCCACTCCGACTTATGATCTTCTTCTTGAAGGCGACGGTGCAACGTCAAGTTTTTGTAGATGCAGGGAATCCCGACGCGTAGGTCCTCGGCAGAGATGAGCCGATTTGAAATTTCTATGTCCTAATCCAATCCAAATCCAGAACTTTTTCATATTTAAGTCCATGTCCAATCCTAATCCGATTCCAACTGGAAATTCAGAAAAATACTAATTTGTGCAATGGAGGGATTCGAAAATTTTCTTTCACAACCAACGATTCACTTGATTCAAGATAACTTAGTAACCATAAGTACATTAATAACTGATCTGAAGTAAGGTTGTCGCTATAATTCGCCACACGACATTTCAAACTCCCAGAAAATAGGTAAATCCAATCCAAATCCTAATCCGTTCTGAAAAAAATGTCTAATCCAAATCCAATCCAAATCCGACAAAATTTCACAAATCCTGTTTTTTTAAAACCTAATCCTAATCCATGCTCATCTCTGGTCCTCGGACAAATTCACACACAGCAGCCTCGAATTTGGTTGTCATCAGAGAGACAAGCGATACGTTTATCGCCTTGTTGGATGAACAGCGTGTTCAAATCTCACTGTGGTGAAAACGACGTAGGTGTGTGTCCAAAACTTTCGATATTGATATGATCGGCAGTACGAGGGCGTCGCGCAGAGGAAAATAATTTACCCCAATTTGATGTCGCTTGCGTTGGACATGTTAGGTAGAGCTGTGTTGCGTACAATTGTTGTGTGGGCGTTCTCTATGTTATACATGCCCGTGAAACCGCAACAAATACTGTTATAAAATAAAACTGGGGTCGTGAGATGCCACTAACCCTCAAGTCGGAGCAGCGTATCTAAAGCTAGCAAGCTCTAACGCGCCTACTAATCTTGATAGCTTTGGAATTCATTTTCCAAGCGATCGTCAGGCAGAAGCAAAAAAACTTATGGTGATTCCATCCCCTCGACGAGCTGCAGCCTCCGAGAGGTTTGTCTAATACTCTTGATAAACTCCGTTTTCTGTCAGCATCAACTTTCCAGACAATACCGATTCGTCATGCTCTTGACCAATCTCATAATAACTTAGACTGGCATCATTATATCATGGGGTTGCCACTTGCCATACATCCAGAATTTCCCGGACATGTCCGGTATTTCACTGCAAAAACTGCGCGTCCGGGAGGAAATTCTAAAATATGCCGAAACGTCCGGAATTTTGAAGGCTTGAAGTAGGATCAAAGTTTGCATAAATCAACATGAACAATATTACTTTCAATCAGATTTATGTTATTTGAAGTTTTCGTCGCGCTGCGCGCGATTTAGTGCAACGTTTATTGCTATTAATATGGGGATCATGTACCGCCCTCGCACAAATGCAATCATAAATAAATAAATAAAATCATCATTTACTGAAATAAATCTAGCTGTAATCGCAAATATAATATATAACGGTATATTCCTAGAGATGGTGAAGACCGTTTGGATGCTTTAGTCAAAGACAGTTCTCAACTAAATTTTACAACCTGATGCATAGAGTAAGTTCCAAAGAAGTTGCATCGAATACCTAAGATCCATGCTTTTTTGGGTGGAAGGGGGCTGAAACAATGTTGTTTCGAACCTGGTTGCAACCAGTGATGACCATCGGAGCGGAGTCGGAGGGGATTCGGAGCGGAGTTTTGACGATTTTGTGACAGTCGGACGGAGTCCGAGTTTACAACAGATATTTTTTCGGATAATTTCGGAGTATTGTAACTTTTGTCTCCGATATCTTTGGATAGATCTGACCAGAGTACACTATTGATTACACTGGTCAACAAAATGCAAATAAAATTTTTAGGCAGAACATCTGAGAGCCGTTTCTGGGGTTTTTGAGGTTGCTGATTACGAATATCACATTAGTTTTGTCAGATTGGCTCTTTGTCAGAAGATATTTATACCCCTAAAAAGCCCAAAATTACTGTATTTACCCTTAAATATTTCGCTTGGTAGGAAGAAAATCGTTTTTTTCTTCTAATTTTATACTGCGCATAAATAACGAATTTACTATGAAGAAGACTATGTGATTCTCAGTCATTCTGTCAATATTAACACGACATGATGCGAAATATTTGTTTTACAAAACAGAAGGTTGTCAAATCTAAAATTGTACTTTTGCACAACGAAAATACATATTCTCCTGTATCAATTGGTCATTCTACCAAGATTAAAGAGGAGTATAAAAGTAAAAAATTTGTCCTTGGAAGGCTTAACTACCATACTAATATGCGTCTCCTTTCTTTTGACTGGTAAATAGATAATTTTCCGTTGAGTCAACCAAGTGGGTGGGTATATCTAGTAACCCTATCAAACGAGAAGCTTAAATCTGGTATATTCGAATACCGATGAAAGATTACAATTTCACATTAGGAAGTAGATCAGTTCATGTAATTTCTCCTAAGATGTAGTAAATATCACTTTTTAGATGATCATAAAGCACCCAACCACAAACAGTTGGTCCGAGAATTCGTATCTGCATATCGAACACTTGAGCCCAAACATGAGCATAAAAGTTCACTTCCTGTTATGACATATTGATATGTTTCCTGATCATCTTGTTGATTAGCAAGGGGAGAGGCTCTTCCAAGACATCAAAACAACAAAAGAAAGATATGTCGGCAGATGAGATGAACAATTGAACATATTGTGCCGGACCATTGCCGGAACCTTTCAAGAAACTAAATAGCTTACAGGCGAAAATCTTACAAAAAAAAAACAATTGTGATTTAAAATATATCAATAATAATGTATTCCAACTAATTAATTCAAATTTACAATCGGTGGTTGACGTAAAACTGATTGAATTAATGTCACGTTTTTTGAGTATCTAGGTAGATTCCTATGTACATGACTGGAGTTTATTTATGTACATTGTACATGATATCCGTGAAAATCTGTAACTATGATAAATTACTGCTAAATATGGTGCTGTTGGTATATTTTGATTAAAAAGAGTCTTCTGTGTGTAAAAATAACAAGTAGATTGATTTTTTAAACTTCATAGTACGACCGAGCCGATTTTGCAGCTAGTCATTACCGCGAAAATGGGAGATTTTGATCAGAATAGCCCGATGGGTTATCTCCACAACAAGAGCCAATTTGAATAAATCGAGTTCATATTCGGAATCAGTGCGCTTCAGAACCCCTAAGACCACTCTTACTTTGTCTGCCTAAAAATATGTGTTGACCAGTGTTATGATTACAAACCAAAACACAGACAGTTGACACCTTGCAAAGTTGTAATATGACGGGTAACATGCAAAAATGATTGCCAAGTGCATAGAAATCAGCCATTTGCACTGCAATTGGGGACTGGAGAGTAGACAATACTATAAGGCCAGCCATATTATCACATTTAGTTAGTAAAACACATTACCAAGTGTACCATGCTTGCCAATCTAATGATATGGTTAAAATGGTATGATTGGCCACGAGCTATCTTAACCTAGTGATCTAGCAAGGCATTTTCGTTGAGCATTGTCTGCAGTTAATTATGTTTCGGATACTTGACGAGATTCATCGGAGTATCTCGGAGTCTGGGATTGAGCTCTTCGGAGTCGGAGGGAGTTTTGCTCATACACCAAAGTTGTCGGAGGGATTCGGAGTCTCGAAAAGCACTATCCGCTCATTACCGGTTGCAACACACAGCCAGATAACTGCACCGACCCAAAAGCATGATAGCGGTGCTCTCAAACACCCGACCACCGGACCGGACAATAAGGTCCACCAGATGGTTTCATCCGGCCCGTGAAGAAATCTCTGGCAGATCCAACAATCACTATAGCTCACATTGGAGATTGTCTAATTCAATTCCTATGTTCCACTCCACTCCTGTATACAGTCAATGGGCGAAACTTATCAAGTGTGACGTCATATTGACTGACTATGTGTTCACCAGAGATGAGCGGATTTGGAATTTCTATGTCCTAATCCAATTTAAATCCGAACCTTCAAATCCAAATCCTAATCCATAACTTTTTCATATTCAAGTCCATGTCCAATCCTAATCCGATTCTAACTGGAAATTCCGAAAAAATATGCAAGGGAGGAATTGGAAAATTTACTTTCACAACCAACGATTCCCTTGATTCAAGATAACTTAGTAACGATAAGTACATTAATAACTGATCTGAATAAAGGTTGTCGCCATTCGCCACACGACATATCGATCTCCCAGAAAATAGGTAAATCCAATCCTCCTCCTAATCCGTTAAAAAAAAATCTTTAATCCTAATCCAATCCAAATCCGACAAAATTTCATAAATCCAGTTTTTTCAAATCCTAATCCTAATCCATGCTCATCTCTGGTGTTCACTGTTCATATCTGATTGCAAAATCCACTAGTAGGCGCCAAAGAGTCTCCGGAGTTATGGTAACCCTATTATATTATTACAACCAGCATGTATCGATCTTGCGGAGCTCCATGCTGTCGAGCTATAATTGTGGAATAACGGGTCATTTCACTACAGATAATTCATATTTTTGATATGACCGAACCGGGTTAGTTAACGATGACGACAAACTTATCACCAGCACCAAAGTTGCTGACATTTAACTCACAAAAAAATCAGTGAACATTCATGTTCCATAGTCGCACAAGGCACTAAAATATTTCAAAGTAAGCGAACGAATTCTGTCAATATTATTGATACATGTATTATTTGCGGGACGCATTTGTAACGCGGTGATCAGATTGCTAAGAAATCAGTATTTGGTGCTCCTACATTTCGATATCGAATGTTTCGGTCGACCGGATTCGGTCGTATGGGGCCATAAGGTTACTTAGCTCGCAAACAATCTGGGAAGTCACCCGAGAAGTCGAACATTGACCAGGATATTGTATAACTTGGTGTGCTAACGACTCGGCGATGGCTGGCCCCTGAAATGCTGGCTGCACAAGACTAGACGGAAGCACCTGAACGGCCTATGTAGCGGGACCAGGAATATGTCCTTTCGTTATTGAAAATAAATTAGACCACGGGTATCTAACTCAACATGGGTCGCGAGCAGGATTCAAAATTTTTGCATCGCTCGCGATCCCTACCAGTCAAATGATTCCGAACTGTTACCTTACGTCCATACCCAAGATTTTCATTTGAAAATTGTATTACCAAGTCCATGTACACATAATGGTATAGTACATTGCATTGCGGATCATAGAAAGTCAATTCTATGAGTACCTTTGCTCGCAGGCAACTGCGGTGACAAAAATATGATGGTTGGCCAAGTGAATACTGTGCAGTTATAACCCGTTAAATCAGTGGTTCTAGCGACAACGAAATTTAATTGGTGTATTTCTATGCTCCCGTTATTCTCTGCGTAATGTGTGCTGAGAGGGACACAACGTATTTAATTGTAAACGCCGACTTTGGAATTTGGTTCATTACTATTATTATGTCACCATTCTGGGTTATCCGGAGACAGGGATATTTTGATTCAGAAATTATACAATAGTGTGAACACGGATTCTTTGTGAACTATCATAATATCCTTGCTAGCTATATATACATATTATGGATTTCGCATTAGCGTTCTGGCATCTGTGATTATAACTATATTTTTCCATAAAACTCAAAATTAGGTGTGAATTTTTTGGCATTTTCCAAATGTGGTGTCAAAGTCACCGACTTGTTCCTGATGGTGACTAAAGTGAAGCCATAAGATTTTCGTTGGATGGTTATAATTGTCATTTTCGAGATTTGCTGATTTGAGGGTTTATTTAAGGGAAGTATTTATTACAAAAATCTCAATACTTGGTAAAAATGCAAGCATGGCATAATTTGTTCAGAATTGCTCCGCGGGTCTGATGAAATCGTCTGACAGACAGGATGCGGCCCGTGGGCCGGATGTTCGTCACACATGAGTCAGACTCGTTTCTTGAAATTATAGACATATTTCTTCTCTGTTAATTTGGGAGGGATATAAAAATAAAATGATTTGATGGCACTAATTCGCGCGAAGCGCGAAGAAATGTGTGAGGTTAAATAATTCTGGTGCGCAATATTTTCGAAAAATGGGGTGGGGGTCGCACGGCTATTTGTGCCTACCCTGGCTACGACAATGCGTCGATACCGTTTAATTAGTCATCAACATCCCAAATTTTACGGTCGTGCTTATCATATTTTGGGTTGGCCTTGCAAGTTCACAATAATGGGTAATTGATTTTCATGATAATAAAGCTCATTCGAAAAAATTACCATGCGGGCCACTCAAAACTTTCGAATAAATCACGATTACTTCATGTCCGCTTATATTATCTTGTTTCGTGAAGTTTTACTACTCTCCGCAATCTGTTTACGGCTCACAAAGACCCCTTATTCTTACCAGCACTGCTTGGATTCTCAGAGATTCTCTTCAGCGCAAGAGTAGTTTCGCACCACGGAACTCAGACAAATGGTTTCATGAGGAATGACGCACTATTTCTGCCACTGCGCGTATAATGATCTTATTTTACCCTGACACTCAGTAGTGACGCATGACATTATATTATCAATAATCCTGATAGTGAGATATCTAAAGCAAAATTCTTGAGAATCAATAAAGTATACGAGTATCCTAGAGTTGCTTCGACCTGTACTTAGATACGATCATGATGTCCTTCAAACTTCCCAATCGTCGAATAACCGCGAAGCAGCCTTTCATAGATATTGTCGCAGGCTATGCACTAGGGATGATGTGAACGTGAGATTCACTTTCGCGTTCTGTGTGTGAACCTCGGAAATTTAGAGGTTCACGTTCACAACTGAATCTGGTAGGTTCTGCACTGTGAACCTTTTTTCATATATTACAATTTTCACTTCATTATGACACCTTCCTTTCAAATTTATTGCATTTTAACTGCGGACTACTCTATTCATGGCGCCGGCAGTATAAAAATCTACAGTAAACGAGCTTGCACCTTGACAATCTCAAAAGTTTTACTTGCTTTGTGACAAAAGTTTGCTCGAAATATCCAGCTTAATTTCCGTTTCTGAACATTCAGTGACTCTCTGCTGTGAGCTTGACCCGCAGTCACACAACATCACGAGTGAAATGCGTAGTCAGCAATGATGCTTACTCGGACAATCAATGAGATTGATATCGTTTTCGGATGAAAAAAAATAAAGCAGGTGTTCGGGTTCAATCTTGACTTCATAGGTTCACTGCATCATTAAAATGAAATCCGTACGATTGAGGTGTTGGCTACTGCTGTATAACTTGTTAATGGAGTAAAATCGGCAGCAAGTATAGAAACCCGTTTTACACTCTGCTCAGTATAATTGTAGCAATACTCAGACGCCGAATACATTGTACGGTCTGGGCTAGACCGTTAAGGCGTAAGCTTTTATTCCCTGGTAAGCCTTCAAAATTGTTGGCTAAGCGACGGAAAATATTGATTTTATGGGATTATTATATCCTTTTATTGCCTCAGTTGATATATTTAGCGACGGTTAAAACGCCAATATGTACCTCAGCATTGTGGCATTATGTTAGGCTTACCATATTTTGGAAATCTAAAAAGAGGACACTTCTTCAGAAATTTGAGACTTGCAAAACCGGAGAAGACTTCCCAGAAACCGGTGAATTTTTCCCACTTTGTGAATGGTTGAGTAAAAAAAAGGTCATCTTTTCCGCTCAGAGCTCAAAATACCGTTTTTCTTTCCGCATTACTAGGTGGATGACTAAAAAAAAAGGTCATTTTTCCGACCAGAGCTCAAATCACCGTTTTTCACTCTGAAATAACCGCCGCAGCGTCACTTCTGAGCTAGTTTACGGCATATCACTCGCGATTTGCTCTAATTCTGACCTGAATTTTCAAATAAGAGGACAAAATCTCAAAAAAGAGGACAAGAGAGCGTCCTCCGAGGACACTTTCAAAAAATTCAAAAAAGAGGACAAATCCTCTTAAAAGAGGACGTGTGGTAACCCTAAATTATGTGGCCCGAGTCGTCGCTAGGTATCGTGTACTGTGCAGGGTTGTAACCAAGTCACAAGGCGCCGAGTCACAAGTCAATCTCACTTTTATATGTTTGACTCGAGTCAAGTCGAGTCATTTTCAATTCCCTCCGAGTCAAGTCCAAGTCCAAGTCAGCGAACAGAGGATCGAGTCCGAGTCATGGTATTATGACTCGAGTCCGAGTCCAAGTCATTGTGTTGACTGCTCAATTTCCAGTTAAAGTCTTCCTAAACCCACTTTTTAAACTCTGTTTGGTGATATTGAATGGTTCGCATTTATAATATATCAATTTTCGTCACTTTTAGCAGTTTCTGGTCGCATTTTCAAGCACCAGTACCAACAAACGAAATCCCAATAGTGTGTTGGCTTCGAAATTACAATGAAATATCGGTCTTGGCCGTCTGAATCTCGAGTCAATGACTTGCTTCGAGTCATGCGCAATGACTCGAGTCCAAGTCGAGTCAATACACAGATTAACTCGAGTCGAGTCGAGTCATTTCCGTGTTTTGAGAAAATGACTCGAGTCGAGTCGAGTCATCCGAAAATCGTGACTCGAGTCTGACTCGAGTCGAGTCATGACTCGAGTCATTACAACCCTGGTACTGTGTACACTGTACGTACAAGTGTACCTTCATATAGGCTATCACTTCCCTGAAAGATAGGATGACGTCAAGATGTTCACGTTCGCGTTGACACAGAACCTTTCAAAAAGGTTCGCGTTCACACCATCCCTACTAGATACAGATCCGCGAAATTGTCTTACTAGTCACATTTGTATTTTTGGATTTCTAACTTTTTATATAGCTGTACTGAATATGCCTTGGTACGGATTCTTCCTTTCGTGGAAACAGTTGCAATCGAACCGTTTGGTGCCTTCACAAGCATTATGCAAGTAAATTTAATATTAACGCTTAATACGTCAGCACAAAAGAATGACATGCTCCCGCCCTGTCTAGTTGTGGCGTTCATCAAAGTCCATTCAAAGTCGTTTGCGTGGGGCACACAGCTCTTTCGTAGTGACACAGCTTCTGCACAATGGCCTGGAACGAATATAATTGTTGTTATTCAGACCGGTGAATTTCATTCCAAGAGTTTAGGTTACGAATTTGAATCGCTATGACAGTGGTTCCCAACAGGTGGGAATTCCCTCTAGTGGGGAATTCAATGGTTTGTAGTTGGGGAACAGACGCATCTGTTGAACAATACATACAGGATAGTCTACATATTTACGGAGACACATGCGCGATCGCCATTACCGGTTCACTGCTCTGGAATGTATGGATCGAAAATTATAAATTGAAATAGTCCTAGAAGGACGCCTAATTCCTAAATCATTTTTGGGAATTTCCCTGAAAAGGATTTGAATGCCACGAAAAATGCGACTCCGACGCGGCGAACGTCAGAGTTTCGTAAAAATATCGGGAGCAGAGTCGAAAATGATAACGTTTCTTTAGTCAACACAATAGCATCGGTCCAAAATTTTTTTAAATCACCACTTTTCTTGGAGATTTCGGAATTCATAAAAAGTGTTCTCTTTTTAGGATCTCAAAATACGGTAATCCTATTTTAAAGGGTATATATGATTTTTGGGTAGTGGGGAATGTAGACTCGGAATAAATCTGAAGTGGGGAGTGAGAGTAGAAAGGTTGGGAACCACTGCGCTATATAGGGACTGAACTGCAAAGAAGCATGTGCAGCGCTGTTACTGAGGCAAAACCGACTCCTCATTTTTTTGGAACCCCGGCTGATTGCCCAAACGTGATTAATAAATCAAAATAGATGCAGTATTCTGGCGAACACTCGTCAAACTGGAATTTTTTTTCGTACTTGCGCACTGATGTTTGCTGCAATTTTGCAACGATACCGAACTGTGCAAGAAATCTGAAACTGCTGGCGATCACAATGCAATGAATTGTGTGCAGGGAAGAAAGTCAAGCGTATCGCTGCCTTTCGAATTGATTTTTCTCTTATCTGACCTCAACATTATCGCCGATGCATTAGAATTCATACATGACTGAAAACTCCAGATTTAATGATATTTAGATTGAAATCATTATCATTCATATTATTTTTTTTTCATACGCGAGTTGCAAAACTATTTTGCCTTCAAATAGATGTCGACCGGGGTGGGTGAGTCTGCGTCGTACTTTGAGATGTGAACATAAACGTGTCAGTGAACGATTTCCTGAGGTATATGCAATCAATTTGAGAAACCAAAAGTTGGCTCATTGTCATGGTTCTGGCAAAATTGCCAAAGTATGGAATGTACGGAATAAATTCCCATACCCTAACATGAATGTTTTCATATTCCATATCGAAAATTCGTTACATATCATACCATACCCTACCATACCATGGCCTGCCTCAAACCTACCACATCGGACTCTTTCACGCATATGCCAGAATTTCCCACGATTATGAATTGCGCGTTCGGATCTTCACCGCATATAGGGCTGTCGACGCAAGTGAGGCCCTTATTAAAGTCGCACGTTCCCGCTATCCCGAACGGCCCGCCGCATTTTTCGTAGAGTTGCTTCGAACACACATCGCAACATCTGGAACAGAGATATTTGTAAATCCGAATCCTTTAGGGTCTCTAGGTAATAAATCCACGTCCAAACACGAATATTTGAAAAATCGCATACAAATTGCAAACTAAAAATATTTTCATGTCCAAAAATTATAAATTGAAATTGAGCCATAGTCTTTGAAAAGAGATTTTGCAAAGCTAAACATTCATCCGTGTTCAACGCTCAGACTTTGTCAGAAGTGCACGTGCGCGTTAGCTCGCAGCTTAGTGGGAACATTGGTCTCCGATGTAATGACATATTAACAGTCGAGATTAGTGGTTCCCATTTTTTTTTGTGTCGGAGCTGCATTTCAAATTTCCGAGTACGTCTGGAGCCGCGCGAACACACTCATTAGGTATAACAAAAATTATAAAACATGAAAGCACCTACCAACGAATAGCAACTCTAACAAGGAAACAAACAAAAAACAATTTCATGTTGAACTTAGCATTGGCTCTAAGCTACACATACATAAGTTGATTACAATCGAGAATCGTTTTTCTGGGCATTGGTTATCAAGTTGGGATACTTGGCCTCTGTAACTTGACTCCAAAATTCAAGTGAGTTTTCACTTTTAAATAATTGCTCGAGCTCGACATCCGACCGCATGTCTAGCAATTCAAGTTGAAAATTAGTAGGGGCGGTGGTCACATTCTATGCAATAGAATTCGGAAATATTTTCATCATGGGCAAGGAAGCATTCATTCCGTCAATGTGGCGGTTGAACCCATCAATAAAGTTGCTGTTGCCTTTTGTATGAATAAAATGATCCGTTAGTTTGATGGTCAGATACAGTTGGAAAATGTGTTGTAACCCTAGCTGGACTTAAGTCTGGGGGTGAGCCGACTTAAATTTGAGAGCAGATACCAACGCATTTGAGTGTGAGTATTTTGGAGAGAGAACGAAAGCGTTGCTGAGTAAGAATCGTTACTCGACAGCAGAGGAATTGGTCTATAAATATAAACTCCAGACTCCAAGCCAAGCAAGGGTAACTTTGTACCATGAATTTGATTTTTTCGTTATAAATTTATTTTTTAATATTTTTGCGTGATTTTCAAACGTCAATGAGACCCGAAAGGAGGCTAGCTGGGAGCCGCATGCGGATCTCGGAGTCACCATGAGGAATCACTGGTCAAGATCGTCTCTACAAGCGTTATAAAATATTTTGGCGGGGTATTGAATTCTGAAATCAGGTAACCACAATTTAAAGGTATCTACAGGCGATGACGATGGTTTAGTTGTAAAGTAAGCCTATCAATGTGACCAAAAATACGTTAACGACTTTACAGTGTATAATTCCAGAGCAACAATCAGTATAAATACATCGAACCGAAATAATGAAATTGATACTAGCCAATGACACTAGTACTACTACCAATTATTTTATTGGATTTGATGTGTGACACAAGGAACCTGCTACTAAGTTGAGGTGAATTGACGCAAGAACCGCTCCTCGCAAGAACCCCGTACCACATTCCCGATTGAATATAAGTATTGTCCACAGTTCGTTAACGTAACAATCAGTAGCTTCTGTACTACGCTGGTTTTGTTTTCCCAATAGACAAGACGATCTCAATATAATTTTAACCTCTTGGTCGTCTTATCGACGTGATTGTTCTGGCATTCCTTCTGAAATTGGTTGGGGGAAAACTACATCGACGATTTACTCCAGTGGTTCTCAACCGGGGGTCCGCGAAGCATATTTATGGGGTCCGCGAAGCCGTATTTTTATTTTATTTTCAAAATCGAGAAATTACGAGGTAGTTACGTTTCATTACTGCTTTATTCAACTTCACGAGTCACATCAACAGAATAACCGACTGAGACGAAATATCATACTGCGCAAACTCATTTTATTCGACAAATAGCAAATAGCCTACTGACGAAAAAATATTTCTGTTTTGATATGTTTTATTGGGGTCTGCAGAAAAAGAAAAGCAGGAATAGTGAGGTCAATCAGCGTGACTTCAAATGTTTGTAAAAATATGTTCAATAAAAAATGTGTCTTAATTTCGGCGGCATATATGGGCGAGTTGCGATCATATCCAAAGGGCTCGTCAGAAGCGTTGCTCGTTACAATATCATTCGTCACCAAAAACCATCGTGGAAATAACTTTTGTGCACTCGTTGATATCAAATCCAAGACGCGAATTTTCAAGACACGCCCACGCATTTCAAGAACGGCAGCTGCAGAATTCGCTTCCGTCGACCTGTGCTGTGGAATGCTGGGGAATATTTTCTTGGCCAATTAACTCAACTGGAAAATGCTGGTCTTCACGCTACGCGCGATTTTATTTGTATGGGCTTTGTAATTTTAATATAGGTACCATCAGAAATTGGGTTGAAAATGAACAGGGGCTACGAGAAATCTTATTGGAAGCACGAGGAGTACGATTTCTAAGGCTAAGAAACAATGCTAATACTATGGCTGAATAATGAATATATTTAGGTTGTTATTGATCTGTTCCAATAATAATTGAGGGCAAAATCTGACGCTGATATAATTCGACGTTGGCAATGACAGTGACATGTATAATTGTATATCATGGGTCGGTGTATATATGCCGCAAAAGATCAAGGACCAAAATAAACTACGTCTGATATCATATCAATCTTCAGTAGATTTTAAAATATTCTGCATACAATTGCTGCACGGCAAAGGTCCACATGATGCATCCTTTCGCAAGATGTCTATAACTCATTATTTAAACAAATTGTGCCCGGCACAAAAACAATGATTTTTTCCGTGTCAAGCGTGAATGGTGTAATATTAAATTGCATTTTCACGATGTTTGTGGAATGCCTCTCTGCAAGCTCCTGTCAAATAATGCCTACTTGGAAATTATACATTGAATATCCCTATTATTCGTGCTGCGGCCCGCGGCGTCATCAAAACTAGGAAATTGGTCCGCGAGCACATTTGAGTTTGAGACCTCTACTTTAGAACTTACCCACATACATCTTTCACGACCGTGACTCCTTCCGGGCAGTTGGTAGGACGGCAATGGCTTGCTTCCCAGCAAGGCAAGCATGACAGTGCGTTGATGGTGGACGCTCCCATGGCCCCGAGTAGAAAAAACACCACTAAGTTATTCATGATTCTGTCGCTTGAATGTAGTCAAAATATCTGAATCGAAACTTCAAGGTTTACGGACTTTTCATCCTCCAGTCATTACTGCGGCAAGTTTTCGCAACATTTTGTAACTCTTTTACAGCTTCCTTGAGCCTCCCAAATTCTCAGAATATATGTAGTATGATGTTTCTATAAGAATTGGGCGGAAACAGTAAACTGGTAGTCTGTGTATTGGTTGGAAAAGACAAATTTGCACAGTTTGACGAAGCCATACGCATCATGGGTGCTTGGTAAGTAGAATGTTCGATATGAGCAGTTAACCTGTGCTAGTAACGGAGTTTGTGTTTGTGATCTCAGCAAATGCCAAGTGATCTATCCTTGCATGCCGTGACTTCTACTGAGCTTGATATAACCGAATTATTCTAGAAACGAATTTTAGTATTCGAGATAACTCATCCGAATATATTAGAAAATTGCCAGTCTGATACGTTACGTCACTGAGCAATCTGCAGGACCCTTCTTAACCGCTAGACATGTGTGCAAATATATTTGCAACTAAGATATGCATTACCAACTTAGCAGATTATTTAATGATGATCGCACAAGATACACATTACCTTTTTAGCTAAACATTTACGCTATTTTGAAGGTCTAATTCGATATCCTAATGCTGGACAAAGACCATGGGCGAATATCCAAAATCGTCCTGCCCGAGCTATTTTTACAAAGCACTGACATTTTTAGGCGTATCTGCAAAGCAACCGACTATCGCTCAATGCGCAATTTTAGAAGTCAGCACATTAAAACTATGGGATTTTTAAAGGAACAGTGAAACCGATAAAAGTCTTCTATCCTCCGTCAATTGACATGCAGCTGCATAACATAAGTGACCAGATGGGATGCTAAAATTCCACTTCTAGTATGTTACGTCTGGCCTACTCTCTGTTGAAGATATAATTGTCTTACTTTGCTTAGCATACATTAGTTGAAGCTCTATCTTCTGATTCATGTGCTGTGTCTATCTGAATTGGATCGCAGTGAAGGCTGGATGAGTGGATATCTCTAATAAATATACCCACATTGCCCACGCATAGGTGAAACCTGCGATGACCGCGATGCGAATATTGGCCAAGAGGTCCATGTAAAATACGAAAACTTATTATATGGGATTTCATGTCTCAATCGCCTGCATATATAATGTTTGTTGAGGTAAAATTCCGGATTGGTCCATCTAAAAATGCAGATTTCGACCTAATGGTCTGAGGTTTCTGTTGGCGTGATTTGAGGTAGCCCGCACGCACAGTTAGGGACAAATCTTTCTTGAAATAACGCTCAACTGTCGGATAGAACCGGGGACAGACTCTGGCTCCAGCGACAGGCTCCGACAAAATTGCGATTTTGAAGTTCTTACTAATTACTACAGCACGTTTCTGCAACTTTTGATACTTTTTACAGCTTCCGGCAGCCTCCTAAATACTCAGAAGTTATGTAGCATGGTATTTTAGGCAGTTTGAAGAAATCTTATATTGCAATTTTTTGGAACTTGTCTCCATTTTTGTTCATGCAACTTTTTGAAGCTTTTTTGATTTTTCGTGCAGTTTTTTGTAACTTTTTCTCTTTCTCCTGCTCCTTTTGGCAACTTTTTTCGATTTTTCATGTAACCAACTTTTTACAGGAAATAATTGGCTTGATCGCTGTCGTTTAAATTTGAGGTCCTTGCTGATTTAACATACATTCAGGCGAGACCGCGGAAAATTATATTTTGACTTGGTATATTTTTCCAGGCTATTGATTGTGTTGAAGTCGCGAGCAGTGAGTTTTGATACAGTGCCTTGCATACAGATCCATTCAAGTGTCTCATACCCTAATAATTTCAAGGAACCTGCCAATAAATGCGACTTTTTAGTGCAAATTTCGGGAAAAATAAATGCAATTTCTTACTGCAGGTCTTGTGAAAAATAAGTGCAGCTTTCCCCGCATTTGACTGCAACAAATACTTGCCCAACTAATTACGCTTCATTGCCTCAAACGATTGCTGTGTCACTACTCACTCCATCTAGTAGCCCATATATATACACCATTGGAAGGGTGTAGTTGGCTATATCAATAGGGTATTTTACCAGTACCAGTTTCTTGAGCCCACGAACTTACAATAGGTAATTTTCGATGAAGTAATCAAACTAGGTCAAAGTTTTTTTTTTTGTATTTTGTCAGCGTGTGTCGTATATCAGGTGACTTATCGATAATGTCTCAGAAAAGTACCGCGAAGCAATTTTGATTGCCAAGTTTTCTATTGCGCAAACAACACGGGAAGCCGTATTCAATTCGTAATATCTACTCGAAAGATGACGCATCGTGCCTCAGGAGACTGAGCTGACAATTCAAAGTGATATACTGACACGAAACTCACCAAGCGAGATTTAATATTTTTACGAAATATCGCAACGCTACGAAATCAATCGTACAAAGCGAATACCGTTTCCAGGTATTTCATTTGATGCTGAATTCGAGATGGTTAATTCACCGCCAACGACACGATAATCTCGGCTGTAGGACGTTTCGCAGGTATATTTTGGCTAATACTCGCTTGACTCAGCGTTCATACCGTGACTTTAAAAGGGAGCCATGAGAAAGACCACTCGAAAGGCACATATAGAGAAGGAGAACGGAAGTGTCAAAATGAGAGACTACCGCAATTATCGGACAATGTGACTGGACATTACTGTTACATACATTTAGGCAAGGAGAGATAAATACATTGCGAGACTCCGCATTGTCGTTTCAACATCCTCCTATATCCCTTCCTTTCATAACAATGTGTAATATGAACTGCAATCTTCATTGTGTGTACAGAGCAGATAAAATCAATATTGTATTACAATGCCTTTCGACATGTGGATGGGACGCACTTGCACGAATAAAAAAATGTAGTGCGGATGGTAACCGTGGTGCGAGTGAGTGCGGATGAAAATAGAGTTTATGTCTACATTTTTGAAGCGCGATAAATCAAATATTCTTAACATGATATAAGGTACAATGACTCTCTAACTTATGTCAGTGCGAAGAATTTGTAAAAACCTTAATTTTGTGTCGCAATATAGTCGGAGTGAATTAATATTGGCGAAATATTAATATCGAGTAATAAAATGTCGACATGCCTCGAAACCCATAACCATCCCAACACAAGAATCTCTAGTACAAAACCTCACAATCTAATATTTGGCTCAAGTGCACTATAGTTGACGTAATAACGAGGAAAGGTGTTGTGTTCCAAATTATACACGTGATGACCTAATACAGGGCGCTTTGTAGCAAACAGTTGCGTGTAACTGGTTTTAACTTTTGGGAAATATTCAGCAAAAACTAAGTTTCATTGATAAACCGTTAGACTATATTTGTTGGACATTTTTATAAAGAAAGTGTTAACTCTCTTCCTTATATTTTTGTGTGATAACTTTCGGGTGGTTCATGCGTATGAAATTTTTGCGGTTGGTTCTCAAAAATGCTGAAAAGCACGGTTGTATTGTAGACATGTGTTATAACTACGGCGAGACCGATAAGACAGAACTAACACCACCACCGACAAACCCAGATATAAATAAATATATATTTTATCTGAAGGCGTATTTCTGAACTTGAGAACATATATTTGAGCATCTTCAGGTCATTTCATTGCTATAGTTGAAAATGAAATCTACTGTAGACTAGGGTTACCATATTTTTGTAATCTCAATTCCGGACGCTCTTGAGCGCCCACTAGCGGATTTCAAAATGAGGTTGATCAATATGACGTCACACAGGCAAAGCTTTGTCTATCGACTAGAGGTGGTAACGATCCGGTTCAGGTTGTGTGTTGTAAGTTGTGACCAGGGCTGAAGCTACATTTTTTCAGCCCCCTATCGCCCAAATAAACACTGATCTTGAGCCCACCGTAGGGTAATCGATGCAACTTCTGGGGGCTTACTATATGCATCTGGTCGTTAAATGATTTAAATGAATTATGTCAATAATATTGATTCTTCCATATATTATTATATAATTTGATCCTCTCTCCACCTACGTGATCAGCGTTAGCGGAAGAGCTGGTGGAAAATGATGACTTCGAAAATACAAGGAGCGTAATTGTACATCGTTAGGTCATGACCAAACGGCCTGAACCGACTCTATGAATATACGGTTATCTTGTATAATTGCGATAACAACGAGACTTTATTTCTGTAACTGAATGTTATTTTTATTTATTTTTGAACGCAGTTTGCGAGGGCAGTAGTCCCCTTATTAAAACCAACTAAATCGATAATGCGAATTAGTTAATTGGCATTTCAAAAGGACGGGATTTCTAGTTATAAATGAGAAACTCTCTGGCTACGCACATGGGATTTTTATGCCGGCAACGTGCTGGTAATATCAGGTCGGGGCCTACGGTCTACGTAGGCCCCGATCAGTCGGTCGAATTTGATCGTAAAATGGTGCGCTTTTAATTATCCAAGTGTTATTGCAGTAAGAGCAATATGGGCGCATGCCGATACCTTATCAATAGAAATACATATCCAATAGGTTTGAAATTCGATCCGCGATATGGTTGCGCTTGATAGAATCCGCCCAGCAATGAAGTTTATTGGGACATAGAAGGTTCCCGTTCACACTAATCGAATAAATTCATAATTTGCGCCACCGAGAATCTCGTGTTGCATCAATTTTGACAACGTAATTCAACGCCGTGCACTGCACAATGCGCAGTATTAATAACAAATCAAACGCGGACAAGTGACACCGAGGGAATACGAGTCTATAAGGCAGACAAGTAGCCTACAGATCATAGCAAACGAGAAAGCGCGCGTCTAATCAGTAACTTGGGTACAGCACAATCGGGTTCCAAGTCTGACATCGCGACAATTGTTTGCTCATTATAACGACGTATGAGCTGCGTTGTTGCATTCCCCGATAAAAATTGGCATAGCCCTGTTAGAGTAATGAATATGCGCAATGCGCACTTTGCGCAGGAATGACTTTCAATTCGCCATCGTACACAAACACACTGTCCTATTTCGCGATCCAAGCCTCCAATTACAGAAACTATCACGTAATTAACTCAAGAATTCTTTTGCAAACGATTATGGGCGCAAATAAAATTTAATTAGGAGTAAGGGGAACGTGAATTCGCTCGTCTGGTCGAGGAAGAAGACGGTGTTTCTCAGCCCATGCGTGTCGAAATCGACGTCGTAAACGAGATTGCTTCGATTTTCTGATTACTAATCGCGGATTACAATTTATCGGGGCGTTTTAAGCACTATAGTTCGTCGTCGCCAACGAAGCTGCGTATTCAGTTATTCGCGCCCGTATCAGTTAATGGTAAATAATTTGTATTTACGCGATATCATGGACTCGCTAATTCACAGCGCTGAAGATTTGAAATCGCAGACGGCGGGCGTTTGATTTGTTGTATGGGGTGCGCCGCCCAGCCACTCCGTAACCCGGCGCCTATGAATGTGATACTAAACCGCGCAGAGCGCGAAGAAAAATTTCATGTGGCATAAATGTGCCCCAAAATAATATTATTTCTGTCGATTTAGGTAAAAATTATGAGCTTACTTCAAAATTCCGGACATTTAGGCATATTTTAGAAATTCCTCCCGGACGCAGTTTTAACAGTGAAATTCCGGACATGTCCGGGAAATTCCGGACGTTAGGCAACCCTACTGTAGACTGCATCTGGACACCATGCAGTTTAAGATTACTGAGCGAACTTTTCATGCTCTGTACACGATTTCACCTTTTGATCAATAAAATTCTCTACGAGAATCTCAAACTATAACTCGAATAAGGATCAAATCTCGACACTCATGTTGCCCAATTCTGAACATAATCGTGAGATTATTTTTTTCCGATTGAGCAATATTAAAAATGTATCTTATATCATTACGCGTCGACAATGTTACGTTCCCGGTAGAATGCATGTCAGCAGTCAAGGTCGTCTATGCGGCCACTATTTTGTATTTTGGCGTGGTATTGAGTTCTGAATTGAGCTCTTCCTGACTTCAACGGTCTAGAGCCGATAAAGTCAGAAGTGAAATAAGTTCTGTGTAGAAGCAGTATATTCTAGGTTCCAGTAGAAATCAAACTAATCAATGCCACTAGAAAGATACCAATGCAAATGACTCGACAGTTTCATTCTAGTACAACAATCAGCGCAAATCACTCCAACCGAAATAATTTACTTTAATCCTCAGCCTATGCCGCTAATAATATTACTAATCATTCATAGGAAATGATGTAGTGGATTAATGAGTCAACCATGCTAAATTAAGGTGAATGTAATTACCACGGATCAGCGCCTTGCGAAATTCCCACACCGCAATCCTCATCGAATATTACTCGCATTTTATGTATACGTTCAAGTGGTAGTATCAGTACGAAGCTGGTTTTATAAACAACGCGGTCGAAATGTAATTACACATTTGCTGATCGTGTTATCATCGCGCTTGTACCGGCATTTCTTTCGAAGTTGGTTGGGAGAAAATCATTTTCGACAGTTCTCATTTCCATTCGGAAGTAATGGTGAGAAGGCGTGACGAGAGCGCAAATTTCAAATTCATTCAATATATACAGAATACAGCACAGCAATCATTGGAGATAAGTTGGGTTCATTACCTGATCAGCTAATAGAATGCCGCCGATACTTGATGATGAACAGAACGGTCAAGCACTGGCGAACTTTCAGTTTGCTTTATCGGAAGATATTGTGGTACGAGTATGCGTTATGTAGATGTGGTGGTCAGGTCATACAACTTACTGGTTATGGTTAAGTAGCTCTCCGATGCCATGTATGTAACTACCCGCATTTTATTTATTGGTAGTTGGTTACTGGTTAGTTTACTGTTCAACCCAGTGATCTACCTTGTAACCAATAACTATTATTTTTGATGTAGGGTTGTGTTGCAAACATGTTTTTATTGTTTTTTTCTAAGCCATGACGTCATAGGGTAAATACAGCTCCTTTGACGAAATAAGATTCCAACCTCTATCAGACCAAAAATATCTTTCATCAGGACTACTCAGTCTTGCAGCATTTTTACGGTCGGCGGTCATCATCATCAAAACATTCATTCCGTACCAACGATCTATATCTACGTACGGTAGATGTTGAACCGACTATTTCGCGGGTTCCAACCACGCCATATCGCATACGTCGGCTATATCGAGTGGTAATCGTCATCTTTAGGCTCATGCAACATGTCTCTGGAAAGAATTTACTAAATTATGGCAGAATTATACAACATAAAAAACACAATTTGATTTTTTCAAAAAGGCCTTTGTTTAAAACACTGTTTAAAACATGTTTTAGATAAAGTGTTTTAAACAACTGTTTGTTTTGAATGCAACCCTTAAAACTGGTCTACAAATTTCGAAAAAATATACGCGTCAAAAGTTTTAACGATTGAGTTATGCTAATTCAATGTTGTTGAATTCTGTGCTCAGAATTTCTCTATCACGTCAGATTTTTTCCGTATGGATTTTTTTTTCATTTTTATAATGCTATCAAATTTTGGCTTTCGTTAGTGACATCACGGTTAGCATACAACAGCAACAGATCAAAGATTGTTATTGAAATCATCCATCATGAAAACTGGATTGTTGTAGTACAGAATGATTGAGTTCTCGGTGCACTTGAATAAAGTGATTCTCTATTTTCGTTCGATCAGAAGCTCTTTTCGTCCCAAAAAATTACACTAGTCAACAAATTTAAAAACACTTTTGTCCCCAAAATTTTAATGATTTATAGACGCTAATATTTGGTTACTGAATCCGATACTGTGCTCAGAAATGCTCTGTCCCGTGAGCGTACAACAGCAACTGATCAGATATTGTTATTGAAATCATCTGTGATGATGAAACCTAGGTTGTTGTAGAACAGAGTAACTGAGCTTTCGGTGAACTTGAATCCAGTGGTTTCCTATCTTCTTTCAATCAGGACCTCTTTTCGACCCATAAATTTATATGTGGATGCAACTATTTTTAGTCGTTAGCAGTTACCAGCATTATCTAACCCCCTTCGTTTAAAGATTGTGATTATTAGCTTTGTACTTAATTTAGTACCATACATAATCTATCTTTATACATCTGTCCTGCACACTTAATCTGTCAATGCATTTTGTGACAGCATACTCCTCTTTCATAAAACGTAAAAGTTTGCTAACAACAAACATTGTATTGTTGGTATATTATATAGAAGAGAATTGTTCACTCTGGTACATGACCGATATGTGTGGCCCTTTAAGGGCTTTTGAAACATTAAAAGAAACAGGATGTCTCCTTTTCCAAAGAAAAAGAGCTTATCATGCTAACTTAAAACAAATTATCATCATTAATCCCTATCTATACTTATCACACTAATTCTTCTTCTAGAGCAGAGGTCTTCAACTCAAATGTGCTCGCGGGCCAATTTTCTGGTATTCGATGACGTGGCCGGCAGCAGCACTAATATTAGGGGTATTAAATGTATTTCCGAGTAGGCCTTATTTGACGGGACCTTGCAGACTGGCATTCCACATACATCGTGAAAACTTGATTTACAATTGTGAATTCACGCCTGGCACGTGAAAAACACATTTTTAAATATTTGAATAAACATGTTGTACTTGGTATAGTTTGTCAAAATAAATATAGTTATAGACATCATGCGATCATACAAATGCATCTTGACATCGTACGAGCCTATAATTTTGCAGCTAGCGGACATTTGACGTGTCACAATTATAGGTAGAATATCTTAGAATTTAACAAAGATTGATCTGATATCAGAGCATTAGAGCAGCACAGCCTAGTCCAGGGTTTCGGGCATACTCCTGATAACTAGGCTATTGATCATGTCATTACCAAAGTCTAATTTAAAAAGTAACCCAACCGTTAACATCGCTGGTCAGCCCGTTTTCAACACAGATAATGCAAATATCTCGGGGTTTTATTGGACTCGGACATGTCCTGGAAGAGTCATATTCAGTCCCTAGACACTAAATTATCACCGTAGTGCGGCCTGTTCTGCAGCCTTGGACTAGGGTTGCCATACGTCCGGAATTTCCCGGACATGTCCGGAATTTCATTGTAAAAACTGCGTCCGGGAGGAATTTCTAAAATATTCCTAAATGTCCGGAATTTTGAAGGCTTGAAGTAATGCTCATAATATTTTCATAAATCAACATAAACAAGATTATTTTTGGGAAGATATATGCTACATGAAATTTTTCTCCGCGCTCCGCGCGATTCAGCATCATATATATTGGTTTTAATAGGGGGACTATCACCCTCGCAAAAACGGCGATCAGAAATAAATAAAAAATACCATTCATTTACAAAAATAAGTGTGATTGCAATCATGTAATGGAAATTACAAGATAACGGAAAATTCATAGAGGCGGTGTAGGACAGGCCGTTTGGATGATATATTCAAAGATGGTGGTTCTAGACCTGAGGGGGATTGCCTTTTATCTAGGATTCGCGAAGATGTCCAATATAGGCCGTGAGTGAGTCTGGGCAAATGTACCTACCTTTAATTAGTAATCAGCTCATTTTAGCTGGGCCACGGCACATTTTCAAATTGGAAATGGAGTCGCGACCAAAAAAAGGTTGGAAACCACCGGATGTGCGGTGTTTATATAGCTCAGTGGTGCAGTGCGCACCGGCATTAGGCTGATAAATAATTTCATCGGCGTGACATGAACATGACTTGACGATGTACAATTACGCTCCTAGCATTTTCGAAGTCCTCGTCCTCCACCAGCTTTACCCCGCTAACTCTGATCACGTGGGCGGAGAGACGATCAAAATCATACAGTAATATATGGAAGAACCAATAATATTGACACAATTCATTCAAATCATTTAAAGACCAGATGCATATAGTAAGCCCCCAGAAGTTGCATCGAATACCCTACGGCGGGCCCAAGATCAGTGTTTATTTCTGCAGGAGGGGGCTGAAAAATGTGGCTTCGGCACTGGTTACCACTTACAATACACAGCCACGTACTCCTGAACCGGATCGTGACCACCTCTAGTCATTAGACAAAGCGTTTCTGGTGTGACGTCATATTGATCGACAATGATCTCACACCTCATTTTGAAATCCGCTAGTGGGCGCTGAAAAGCGTCCGGAATTTGTAAAACAAAAATATGGCAACCCTACCTGGGACGCGTCTTCTAATACTCTTTAAATCCTTAATCTAATCGAAGTTAAAATATGGCATCCTCTGTTGGGAGGCAGCCAGTAAAACTGCACTCGAGCCACTGCAAAAACTACAGCATAAAGTACTCCGTATCATAGCTATAGGGCCCCACAGGGGCCTGGCTGTCCATCCAAAATGTCGCTGCTGAAGAGATTCGGTGTCCTAAACATAGATGATATGCCGAAACAAGAAATCGCCAAGTTTATGTATCAGTTACACTGCGGTCGTTGCAGTGTTGGGATGACTCGAGTCATGACTTGACTCGAGTCAGACTCGAGTCACTTTTTCGTATGACTTGACTTGACTCGAGTCACTTTGCAAAAATGACCTGACCTGACTTGACTTGACTCGGTGCTTCAAAAATGCGGATTGACTCGTGACTCGGAGCAAAATTTACGAGTCAATTTCAAGTCATCAAGTAAACGATATCAATCAAATCAGTGTATTTTGTGCATATGTTCGTATTGTTCGCGATACGCTTGTGTCACTTGTGAGAGTAACCAGGCATTCACTGAATGCACGTTTGAATGATCCTCCATTATTGCATCACAAATATATTGACCACAAACGAATTGATCACAGGTTACATTGTCGTAGTAGTAGTAGTAGAAGAAGAAGAAGAAAAATGCAATAGCAATTAACGTATCTATGTTTCTTGGACAGCTCAGTGCTAACATTGCGCAGTGATCACCTTTATCAACCCTCTTATATGATTCAAATCCATAGCAATTTGTTACAACTTCTCGAGGCTTCGTATTCGATCCTATTGGTTGATATAATAACAGACTGCTGCATAGTTATACAGTTAGTCGCGTATTTTATTTGCGGTTCTACGTGTGCGTGATAGACGCCTTCTTGCATGCCCATTAAACTTTATATAAGTAATTTGAAGCAAGATAAATGGCAAATTATTCTGTCTTTCACACAGCTAGCAAAATGTAATGACTTTGAATCGTCGCTGATACTTCGAAAATTCAATTTGACTTGAATTGTGACTTGACTCGTGACTCGACTTGACTTGACTTGACTTGACTCGAGTCACATCCAAAAAACGAGTGACTTGACTTGACTCGAGTCATCTTCGAAAATCGGTTGACTTGACTTGACTCGAGTCAAAATGGGCAATGACTCGAGATGACTCGTGACTCGAAGGTAGTGACTTGATTTCAACACTGGGTCGTTGTCCCGAATATTTCAATGACTTTTTTACCTCGGAATCAAAAGCGCACAAGTACAACACACGCACGTCCACGTCGTCCAAATATCATATGATCGACCGAAAAGATCATCGCTCCATCGACTGACCTATCGATCTCGCATTCCATGACATGCCATCCCATTTGTTGCTACTTGCTTTTTCTATACTATCTTCTTTACTTTTCATTCAGTATGCATGGCTGCATGCCTCCTTGTTACATTGCCTAGACCAAGGTGGGTGTCTAATTCAATAGACTACTCCAAGTCGCTTCGACACCTTCCTATCTTTTGATTGTATCGCATGTTTGTGGTGTATTGAACTGATAAAATTGCTAATAAACCAATGATGATGATGATGATGAAACATGTATGGCTCTATGGGAGCTACAATTGATAATACTGGGTCAACATGACTCTTCGCTAAGAAAGGTTCCCGAACCCTGCTTTACATAATCATACTCGTGGAAACCGCCACGATAACTCAGAAATTTTGAATTGGTACTTCCTGCCAGATGCTCATAAATAGCATAATGTACATAATTGCAGGGGCGTAGCCAGGGGGTTGAGTTCGAAAAGTAGTTGAGTCTGATTAGTATTTAACACCTCCATAACGTTGCAGCCTTGCTCATTCTCATTTCTAATAGGCCATGGCCCCCGAACCTGTGGACGTACGGCCGCATAGACCAGTAAAAACGTATTATAACTATACGGCCGTTCACACATATTTATATTAACGTGTGTTGGCGGCAATCAATTCGACTTGAAAGTGCCTCACTGTTATGTTCGTGCATTTTACGTTGGTATCGTTTGTCTCTCATTTGTCTAGGACAGTGGTTGCCAACCTGTGGTACGCGTACCACTGGTCGTACGCTAAGGTCTTCACGGTGGTACGCGAGTAGATTCTGATTTCTTTCGACCGAAGGGAGTTATTAGTTCAGTTGGGGTTGATTTTGAGTTTTTTGAAGCCACGATCGTGGTGGGCAGGCGTAATCCCACCAATGGCGGCCTGCGGGGAAGAGATCTAGTCGTGAAGAATTGGGATTCTTACCTAACCAAATTACGTTTTAATATATTTGACCGCAATAATTCCAAATAAAACCACTACAGAAATCATATACTGTGCCTAAAAACGGGCAGTTTATGTTCCGTTTCGCTGACTTTGGCAGCTCAACATCATGGAAACATTTTGACCGCCTTCGGCGCGCGTAACTTGTGTAGGTGGTACGCGAACACTGCATAAAACCTCGAAAGGGTACGTGGGTGGAAAAAGGTTGGGAAGTGGAAGGTTGAAGGTGGAATGTTGGCTTCTGTTGTCTACGGGTCATTTTCGGTTAACTCAGTGGTTATTAACGTTTTTCTCTCCAGCGCCTCCTTTCAATAATCATCGTTTTTCAGCGCCCCCACCCCATACTGCAAGGACTGTGATAAAGACAATGATTTAGAGGGAGAACCGTCACAGCACTTCGTCAGCCCCCTAAAAAACGACTGTCTTGCGCACCCATAGCGTGATAAACCAAACCTCGTGAGGGCTTCGCCCCCGAAAACCCTTTGGCATGATTTCGATGGTCAGCAAAGTTTGTGTGGCCTGGTCGCCCTAGGTGCCAACATTTTTAATAATGCATGAATGGATAGCTGGTAATTGCATATATATGTCGCTATAAACTTTTTATCCTCTTATCCAACGTAATCAGATTTACCAGTAGCGCCGAGTGAACTGTTCTGTAGGAAAATGAAGGTCACGTAATCAATAATTGAACATATTCAGGCGTGCCCGCTGGTACATTTAATTCGTTACATGTTGTTATTTTGTTACCTGTTGTCCGCTTAATAGTCAAAACATATTGAAACGCATAAACGCACACGATTCCAAATTAGTATTTCTTCACTGGCAAATAATTTCCTCTGATGGATGTTATTTGCCCAGTGGGGTGCAGATTGCGACGACATGTTAATTCGGCACGAGCGATTTAAGCACCTATGGACAATGGACTTATATACATCGTAGTTTACGGTCAACATATGGGCAATCCTCTTCGGCTGAGGTTTTCTCGCTGACGATCTTTTTGACACACTTCTCGGAGTCCCATATTGATTCGTGCATCGTGGCGTGGTAATGGCCGACGCCGAAATGCCAATTTCTATTTTGTATATTTATGCGTATTCTTCCCTGGGGAGTCGTCAAAACATGATGTGTCATTTATGCTCATTCACCGAAATAATTTAGGGCACCCTTCGAGCTCACCGATTGGGGGTTTGGGTTGCAGCAGTTTCGGTCCTGGTATAAGGTCTTCGCGGGACTTTGGTATTGGAAATATTTCGCGCTTTAACCGAATGGCAACGGCTGCAATTTTCGAAAAATTTTACTTCAATTATCAAAATCGAAAAACTGTGCCTTAATGGGATTGGAGCCCGGTAAACAAGGTAGCGTTCGATTCAGAATTTCAACGCGGATCCGATTGCGCCACTCAAATCATTTCGAGCTCTGTGTCTGGCCACTTATATCAAGAGCAAGCCGTGAAAACGTTGGTTGGAAACAGAAATGCTAAATTGCGGACCTTATGAACCTTAGTATAGGTATTCGACGACCATACAGTCTGGTGTATTGTATATGCTCAAAATTCATCGTTCTAGACTCTAGAGAGCCCTGAGTCGACGGTCTACGTCTAGCAGGCGCTAATTTCTAATCAAAACAATGCCGACCGTTTTAGTCAGCTCGCGGCAGACCGCCGAGAGAGTGAGTCATGGCGCGTCATTCGCGCGCGTATGGTAACTTCGAAGGCTTCTAACTCCAACTGTTGTGACCCTATATTAGTCATTTTAGTGTTCGTAGACGGATATTTACAGTCCTTACCATAATGATTTACTGCAAATGCTTATCATTACTACAACGTAAGATATATATCGATGTACGACAGCTCTTTGTATACCCAGACGCACGCTTTTGCGTAGGTATAATGGCTGAGTAATATTGTATGTATTCCGAATTATACTTTACCATTAGCCGTTATTTAGAATCATATAGACAACAACAATTCACAGACACAATCTATGAAGGTGTATGCCTATTAGAACACGATATATTTCACGTTATGTGACGGGTATTCAGCCATGTGCTTGAGGCTGGTACGGTAGTCTGACGGAATTCGCTTCCCGGTTTTCAAATGAAACCTTGAGCGGTATAGAACTAACTAGTATCGTTGCTTTAGCACAATATAAACAGAAACTGACACTCGCTATTCATAGCAACAAACTACAGCTGGTTATGACGAATAAAATCAACTAAACGACGTGTATATGGCGGGTATGAGGAACGCGCGTGTCTGCGAAATGATGCTTCGGCGGATATTTTTGTCACGCGGCCTATCACATAGCTTTTGATCAGCTTAGATGTAACTAATATCAGATACGAAGATATGTGTGGACTTGTATGGACACTAGCTATTGACATAATGAAACAACTATGCCCGAAGGCGGCTAGAACGAAACATACAGAACGTTATCTGATTGTGGTCAATGACGCGCGAATTGCCGACACAGTGCATTTTGCAACATAATTATCCACGGTGTTTGATATACGATTTTGACGTCTTCGATATAATAAATATCAAATAACAAGGTATCAATGAACTTGTACGAACAATATCTATTCACAGAAATGAACAACAACGACCTAGCACGATTAATATGTAATATATCGTGGTTTCAATTACGGCACCTTTCTCTCGCACCGGCATGTCGAAAAATAGACACGCCGGTGCGAAACGGTTAATCGCGCTCGAGGACTATGCGAGTATAATAAACCGTATAATAACTGTGTGTGGTATATTCAGTGTCAAATCAAGGTTGGTATAACAGCAATCGGATACGGTCACATACCCTGTGATTCGAACCATCCCGAATTCACATCTGCGATTAGCAATACGGGTAAATTATTGGTGTTGGATTTTGTCTCAGTGCTTTGTGTAACTATGATAAGTCAACTGCGAATGGGATGCATACCTATATCTGCTAACATTGAATTTAGCACCGTACCCAGTTATTAATGTTAACATGAATGTATTCCAAACAAAGCAACACATATTATATAACGTTCCTGTGAGGTTGTGAACCACAAAACTAGATAGTATCATCCTTTATGATACGATGAATAAATATTCTGTCGATGTAATTTTGTAGCTCTCAAATACAAGTATATTTAGTTATTCATTTCCTGCACAAAGCTTCAAAAGTTATTTTATGTACCAGGAGCTCTCACTCTCAAAAGTGATGTACAGTGCCTCCAATTTCGATTTTCACACGCTGTGCGGTGCGGGATATAATCCCGAATTCTTAACATTTTGTTGGAAATGACCCTAGCAAGCGTGTCGGCATTGTTTTAATGGGAAATCGGCGATCTAAAAGTACGCGAAAGTCGTTTTACATGAATTATAATAACCTACTACATTCATGGAAACATGTAGCAAACATCGTCGCGTAGCGCGACCAAAAATTTCGGGATTTGACATGTTTTGTGGAATGTTAATTTGCTCTAAATACTTCTTAAGGATATGTCCTACTACCACATCATCTACTGCGAAGCCATTTTTCTTCAGCGCCCCTCATATCGCCCCCTGAGCCCAGCGCCGCCCATATCGCCCCCTGAGTGTTTCCGCCCCCTTCAAGATCAACAGCGCCCATTGGAGGGCGCTGGAGGCAAGGTTAAGAACCACTGGTTTAACTGCACTCAGGATTATGTCGCCTGTCATGAAGTTGTTCTGCTGATGATATACTGATTTCATATTGCAACCTCGTCGTATGAGGTATTTGTTCAAACAAGATCACGAACATAACACTCACCAGTCATGAACCTCACCGCACGTCACTGAGATCTGGTTTTCAGCTAGTAATGTGTCTCGCTAGACTCAATATCAATTACCTAGTCGCTGAAATGCGTTGTGAGGTGTCGTGCGCAAACCATTGTCCAAAGTAAAATGAAGTTTATGATCATAATACTTGTTATTTATTTGCATTTATTTGGTGATATATCACTTCTTTTGTGGTAACTGTGCCCATCGCCTATGTTAGAGTGCACAGCGTTGCACATATGTTAATATTTAAAACCGTAATTGAAAGGCGGCCGTGGATATCAAAAACATCCCAGGATTAAGGACTTACTACGAAATTGGTGTATAATATGGTCAGGTGTACGAGTTTTTAGTAAACGTTAAAAGGGTGTACCAAGACGACAAAGTTTGAAGAGCACCGCTGGGGACGAAGCTGTGTCCGTGAAGTTGTAATGGCTTTTGTATTGTTGCTTTGAGAATATGATATAGTCCTTGCAAAGATACTCATATATAATAATATTTCCTAAAAATGGAGGCAATACTGCACCTAACATTCCAATGCACTATTCATCTTTTCCAAACAAAACAACCATCATCGCGGTTTGGGATGACTCGATATTTCCTAAAAATGGAGGCAATACTGCACCTAACATTCCAATGCACTATTCATCTTTTCCAAACAAAACAACCATCATCGCGGTTTGGGATGACTGGAGCTCAAGCTTCGAGTTTTAATATATTTTTGATATGAAAATATTATTAGAATGCATATTAAAGTCATTTATAATGACATGACTTGACTGTAGCCGCTGTGCGAACATGACTTGACATCTCCCAGCCACTTCGAAAATTTGCCGAACTTGACTTGACTCAAGTCAATTTGCGGCGACACGAAGTCACTTCTGACTCGGGCGAGTGACTTAATCCCTACCTTGACCCATGTTATGTAATTTTTATAAGCAGTGAGTTGCGCAACTAATTAATCTGAATCCTTGTTTTTTTAGAGAGATGAAGAAATGATTATTGTTGATACATTTCGAACAGGTCGCAACGAAAAATCTGGCCAGTTGATATTGTTGAACACGATTATTAATCTTTCACCGATTGGAATTGCTCTGAAAGCACAGTTTACTACCACCAGATGGTACTCGCTGGCCAAATTTGCACCCTTCGTCAACATGGAAACCCGAATTGAATTGATTCAGAAGACGCCGATAATGATCACTGATCACCTATCATGGTGTATACATATGTAGAATTGTACACATTCCCAGAGGTGGTCAAAGTAGTCAAGAAAGCTACTCAAGTAGAAGTACCGACGAAAAAATCTACTCAAGTACTAGTAGAAGTACTTTTTTCATAAGCAACCTAAAACTACTTGAAGTAGAAGTAGAATTGACGGATTTTAAATCTACTCAAGTAAGCAGGGCATGGTATGGTATGGTATGGAACGAGAATTTTCCATACTCCATACTTGCCTTACTCTCTCCATACCATACTTGCAATTTTCCATACCATACCCACATTGTTTCATACCATACTTGATACATATTCCATACTTTCAAATACTTCAATATCATAAGTATAGTATAGGCCTACCTTTTCTAGCACCTATATTATTGATATTTCGGATGTCATTATTGTTTAAACTAGCCATGATGCGAATCTAACTCCTGGTAAAAGTTTCAAAGTGTCTGTTTTGGTGAGGTTTAGTTCACATTGGTGAGGTACCGTGTACCTCTACTCTACAGCTTCCGCGAGCAAATTGAGATAGTCAGCAAATTGTTATCTAGGACCGTCCATAAATGGGACTGGCAACATACGGCCCGCAACGAGATTTTGTCCGGCCCGCGGACAGTTTCCCGTCTAACATGATAATGTTGCCCGCGGCCCCAGTCTGCCGAGATTCCCCACTACTTGCCTAAACGTCAAATTTTAGTGACCGCATGTTATTACATAGGTCTGCGCACTGCGCAGCGTGCGAGAGTGGAGCTTACGCGTAAGTTCTTCGAAGCGAGAAGACTTGCATTATCGGCATTTACGATGTACTCAATCCTAATGAATTGACATATTGGTAAATTTTGGGTAAAGGGGCTGATCAAACGCTTTGAAATCTTAATTAAGAATTGCACCGTGTGTTAGTGGATCAAAGAGAAGCAGACATGGCGGGGCCTGTATGACAATGCTGTTCTCGAATCTACATTGTATTTTCATTATCGCCGAGAAATAGCTTTGAAGTGACATTGCTGTCGATAAAATACATTCAATAAATACGATTTATTCCTTGTATATATGGGCGAATAATTTATCCATTCAGCAATCCGGCCCTCCCCTGCTCCATAAGAATATCATCACATTTCCGGTACATTGGCATGAGGCACATGCAAGTTTGAAGTAAATACTCGCAAAATAATTTATAATATAGACGCACTCATAAAATATCCCAGCTGCAGGTGATCAATACTGCAGCGATCTGCGTGATTATTAATACAGTATTTGGTTGGGGTTTTAGTGTGGCGTACCCCACTCCCTGATCTATAATCCTAATACCTGAGCGTTTGAAATATGACTGATGAGATATCTCGGTATGTAAATAGTATAAATGTGCGGATAATGTTTAAGAAGAAATTTAATTATCAATCACATTGAGCATTAAGTAAGTTGCATCATGATTGCTTGTAAGCTCTCGTCACTCAAGGAATGAGGTAGTTGGAGTAGCCAACATTACCAATTATTGCGTCACATGATAGACTATGCTCGGAGACGTCATGTCTAGACTCAATAGAATATCGGATCAACATTACTGTTGTCATTATTACATCACAAAATCATGCCATTCCAAGTGCTCCGTTACACAAGCGTGTATTTGATCCTACACAGCGTTCAATAGTTCACGTTCACACATAACAAAAGCGATCGTAATCCGTGAACAGCGAACAACGTACGCTTCATGAAGATCACGATAAAATGTATAAAATACCAAAGTATGGAAGTATGGAAATGTCGTTCCATACCATAGATTGAAATCTTCCATTCCATACCATACTTGCATTGTTCCATATTCCATACCAAAATATCGATCCATACCATACCATACCATACTTCCATACCATACCATACCATGCCCTGCAAGTAAGTAAGTAGTTCTGAAAACGATCCTATTTCGTTCACATGGATTGTCAAAAGCTACAAATTTAACTATGCGAAAGGTGCCGAGCTCGATTCCTATTGATGCATACCAGAAGGCATCCAATTTTCGACAGCATAAGCCTTCGTCCGCATCATGGGATGAAAATGTTAGTATTGAAATGGAAATGCGATATTAATCCTCTGTTTCCTCGAATAGCACGTTTTGGAAAATATCATGGTATGGCGCCCTCCCCCATATTATAAGGCCTGTAGTTTAGTCGAAGAGCAATACGGAGAAGTTGTATAGGATACGGTGTAAACACTTTGCGCGATTAGTAAACGGTAATAAAAAATATGGTGGACCGTAAAATGCCATATTGTGTAGTTTCATTTCCGGAAATTACAGGCATTACTACACTTGATTTTATACTTCAACAATCAACATGTATGTTATCTCGACAAAAGAACTGATGTTAATTAGAACTCAAAGTATATGATACTGGGAATTGAAAGTGCAATATAATTATACCACTTCTAAAAGCGGAACATGAATTTCATGTCTTTAGTCCAGAAAGTTTCAAAGGTGGTGTGCTAAAACAGCTCTAAAATTAAAAAAAAAAGTCAGAGTCCACTTCCCCAGAATAGAACTCGTCATGGACGTGCCAGATTACGATATGATAAGTAGCCTAAATGCTTGCTAGTTTCCAACGTAGTGATGAGCCATATATACTGTCATAAAATATTTCATATTAGTGAAGAGCGACAATGTGGTGTGAACGGAACAACGCCAACCCACAACCTAAATTATATTCCCCGATACTTCTGTTAAATCATACTGGTGACTCCGTATCCACTGCGCGCGAAGCGCGACGAAAATTCTGGGCTTTTCTCAACTTTTGTGAAAATTAAATGTTAATACTCCGTGAAAACAGCTTCGAAATTTTTCAGGCTATCTTCCCGACTGGAGGATTGAACTACTTCCACTTTACAAACTGAATATAGCGAAAAGTAAGTAAGTAGATCACAAAATAATACGAAAAAGACGTAGAAGTAGAGAGAATCAGATCTACTTGAGCAAGTACCAGAAGTAGAGGAAAACTACTTGAGTGCTTCGAAAAAGTAGAAGTACTTCGTTACTGACCACCTCTTTGCACTCCCACTAATAATCTGGTATTTCCGCATCGTGACCTCATGACGCATGAATGTTGATACAATAAGGTCTCTATATACGTTCTGCCTCTTTCCTTATGGAGATCTATACCTCACGGCCCAAAGCGATGATACTACTTTACACAGCCGTCAAGTGCAGAAGTAGAATTGCGGAAATGATCAATCCCTCTGATTAGATGCATAGAAAAGTGAATTTCCACGAATTGCAGATAGACTTTCTTTATTATTTAAATCAGTCATTTGTACGCTGTATCCATTTTACGTGTTTCATTTTATTAGTCGATCCTAAAGAATGGAGGCGTTTTTGGCTTCGGACAGACCATTCCGGGTAGTTTGCAAAGTTTTTCCACGATGCCCTGAAAATAGATTGAAGACTTAAATTCTGCGCATATATACTATTACATAAATCGATATTTCACAAGACCGCTTGTGTATTGTAGCCTACTTGTTTTGAAATTATCATTTACATGCACATCGCATACTAATATTCACCGATGGCAACATTAGGGCATAACGACCGTTGGCGAAAGGGAGCATATACACCGACGTAACAGCTGAATGAAGTGTTACAGCCAGTAACTCTTGAATACATTCGACCATAATACTTATTCAAATTTTCAATTCAATAGTTTTTACAAATGGCAACTTTCAAAATTCCAAGATGAATCTTCATATTCAACGCGAAGCACTGATGACACTAGAAATAGCAGCAATTTCCTAAAATATATTTAGTGATCGTAATATGAGGTTACATCGCGCAGTTTTGACGATAAAACTGCACCCATAAGAGTGACGCAAAGTTATTTCAAAACTACCTCATTATATTTGAAAACTGGAGGGATAAAATTAGGAATCTTTGCCTAAAAAACTGCCACAGTACAAACTGGAAGGAGTCTCAAGATACCACAACTTGAGTAAATGGGAGCTGAACTTTGATCTAAGTCAAATGATAATTTGAAAATACTGTATACAATAATCAATTTCTAAATCCGAGTTCACTTTGGATGAAGCTGTGATTCATAATTTAAGCCAACTTCCATCAAAATCTTTGGATCTGAATTAGAATCAATGACCACTTGACCAGGTAGTCAATATGCTGAATTCAAACATAATTTATACATCGGGCACATAATATGGTACCAACCATACAATGCTACTATACGCAGCAGCAATAGGCAGGTATGTTACGTGGCTGGAACGGCCGTAACATTTCCACAGCGAGGGACATAATGCCTGGGTAATTTAATTATCTAGAGAATTCCGAGCGTAGATATTGGCAATTTTCCGACATAATTACAGTCTTTACTAAAATTGCATTCAAATTAATGAGGGTAATAATTACAGGTTACATATTTAGCTACTGGAGGATGCGCAGCGCAGATTTGTTTTCATGCAACTGACAATGCATTGAACTGGCTGAGACTAACCACGTCTCTCTTCCTCAGGCAATATCCATTAGCGGGGAACATGACCGAATCTTCGTCGCAAATTGGCTTCTCTACGCAAACCAGGCGTCTTTTGGGATCGCACGTACCGACGATACCGAAGGGCCCGCCGCATTTCTGGTAGAGTTGTTTCGAGCATACGTCACAGCATCTAACAGGAACAAAAATTGAATAGTTACATGAGTTGTAACATGAATGACAATTGTTGCAACGTACATACTTTTCTTATAATTGTGTCGCAAACTCGCGATAAGCGGCTTATGAGTAGACTTCGAAATTTTGAAGAAGCATGCTTGAACAAAACTAATTTCAGATTCAAGATTCAAATTAAATATCATCAACCATCTAATTAAATCATCACCCGAAGCATCGAAGACTCGTGTGGTACATTACTTATTTTGGTTACAAAATCGATAAAAACAAATCGAGGCTAAAATAAGCCATCAACTTGTATTTGCATTTTACTTGTGTGCGTGAGCATAACCAACTAAGACGTGTCCGGTATAATTAACGCACAACGCTCTCTAATAATAGGTTTAAATGCAAACCGTATAAGTTATGTGCATAAAATGCATGTCATAGTGCAGCCATACACACAAGTCGTGATATTCTTGTCGGTTAAGTGAGTTGCGTGGTTTCTCCAGGTTAGTATGCGTGCTTTCGAAGAACGCTCATTTAGTTCTTGTGCATGTTTGTCTATGACTATTTAGCTATAATAACAAGGGCAGTGGTTCACAGCCTTTTTGACCTCACGGAACCCTCTCATAGGGGTAAAAAGGTCACCAACCTGCGTCATGTCAGTGTTCAGCGACCGGCGAAAAAGGTGAACAACTTCTGCCGCATCTCAAGATCACGGACGACTGCCCGACTGTTGACATTTTGCTTAGTTATCACACTCTCAAATGCTACTTGCGTACTAGCGTATCCCCACCATCGACGGCGGAGGCCTCCGTTTGGTACATATCGGTAGCTAGTTCCAAAGCGTCAAAAGGTTTATCTGAGATTCTTCTCCCCTACATTGCTGTGCTCACAGCGTCTTTGCAGTGAGAATCCCAGAGAAAGACTCGCTTAAGGACAAATCCAAAAAAAATGAAAAGAGCGATGAAGCCTAAAAGAGATAAATAGAGATCGTGCACCGACATTAAGCTAATGGGTGTGCCAAACTGGTCATTTCGACATCCTTGTATCTGTATATTGATCGGATAGTACATTGTGCGTTCTGAGCAGGTAAAAATAATACAACGACCTATTGTGTCACACTCAGATTTTGGATTCCCTGATTTTGTTTTACTTCGATCTTGTTCACCGGAATTGCTTGCAGCACCCCTGCGCAGTCCAACTTATAAGCCGGTTGAGAACCACTGATCCAGGGATATGCTTCAATCAACGACGACTACAAACAAGACGTTGTGTTGGAGGTCTGTCTATAGGCTCCTCATCATCACGGGATCCACGTGAGCTGTGTTTTACAAAAGCCTAAAACGAAAGTGGGCCGTGCTACAAGTCAATAAATTAGGAATGTCGGTCAGTTGCAAATGTCGAAGCACCATGAATGTCAACGACAGGACGGTTAGAAGTACCCTAAGCGCTACTTCATCTTACCCCAAAGTCATTTTGGAATAGTCGCATATGGATTCACCCAACATTTAACCTGCTACGTTATAGTCAGTGACTTACTACATCTCAAGCTCTACTCAATTTACTTTACTACTGTATTGCAATTGGGCATATCTGTCTAAAAATCTCTCAGGATACAGTCGTTCACTATGAGTTTTTTTAGAGATTTTATTCTTTACTTTTTACGTTTTAGTAATCAAAAGTTATCGTTAAGCCGCCTGGATTCGAAGCGGAAAATGGCGCACTCATTAAATCCAATGCCCGTCGAAAACTTTTGCGTTCTCACCTGCACGCATCTTTAACTATGGTCACCCTCTTGCGACACTTGGGCTTTGGGCAAGGATAGGTGCCACATTCCAAGCAGCTCAGTGCAGACGTGAGAGCCGCGCAATACGCCAGCAACAACACGATGTACAATATTTTCGCCATATCTATATCAGATATGCTGCCAAGTCAAAAAATAGCATGAATATGGCTCGTTCCATCGAATCATCAAAAATTAGGTATGAAGATGCCGATACCAGTCTATCTTCACGTCCGTAGAAGTCTTGCGGTACAATTACGAGAAGTACTGTTTTTTCAACTTATTTTATAGGCCTCAAGGTGATAACCTCATTTTTTCGAATTGCGTCAGTCACAAATATCTCGTTTTTGTTCGAAACGCTTAATTGCAACAGTCTCTTGAGATATCCATGTTTTATTAATCAGGTAATTTACATATACATCTGCAGTTATCGGAAATTCAATCATTCGCATTCGCCGCGAAGTGACGTTTTTCTATACCGATCGACGCCACACTTGAGAAATTGCTAGCGCGTCAGGTGTGAATGTGTCGATCGTTCAAACCAGAATGTATCGAAACAGGCTAATGTGTGAGACACTATACTCTCCATGCATCGTCATTGTTATACTCGCTGTTTTGACACTTACAAACATGCCGGAATACCGCAACAAATGTGCCGCAACCAGATATGTTCAGTAACGCAATACTGCTGTATTTCAAAGTACTCGAGTGCGTTTTCTCTGCTTGCACCACTTGCTCATGTGGTTCTGTTCGGAATACCTCCACTTCTACTAGAGAGGTTCTTTGGGAAAACTACAGACATTTCACTAGGGAAGGTCAGTGTGGTGAATTCTTGTGCGCGATTGTCTCGTCCTTTACATTTAGTTAAACCAATTATTACTTGATTACCTGTCTTCTCCTCTATATATTGTCTCGCTCCTAATTTGTCATTTCTTGGTTCCTTATAGTTGCTGGCCTAGCTGTGCTACGTATAGTGCTCGTTTTCAATTATTAAAAGCCTTGGTTACTCTGTGAAATAAAGGTCATCACAATCAGTACCTATACCTTTGCTTCAAGTAGATTCTAGACACTTACGCTACGTTATGTTTCAAACTACTGCTACTTCATCTTGACAGTTTTTTTTTTAATTTTTTAGCCCTAGAATGCGTGGCGAGATAGCGTGATGGTACTTGCCACATCTGTTACACCAATGGGTTGCGGGTTCGAGTCCGACCGAGGACAACTTCATGTTTCCTATCTAATTGTCGGAGGTTTACCTAGGCTCCTCCTCGTCACATGATCAGCGTGTGCGGTGTCTTAAAAAAGCCTAGAAGTGGGCCCTGATATAAGTCGGAAAATACGGAAACATAATAAAGATTATGGGCCTGGTGTAAAATGGCCAATGTCGTCGAAACACCATGAATATGAGTATTATGAGTAAAAGCATCATAAAAATCCTACGAACTAGCCACCGAGCCGAACGAGATAGGGTAATGGTGGTACGTCCGGCTTCTTGATCGAGGTCATGGTGGGTCCGATCTCCAACCAAAGACTCAAAAACTGGTATTCGCGGCTATTCTGCTAGGCGTTCAGCCTCCACGGATCGCACGGAGGAGAAAAAACGGGGATGCAGACTAGGTGATCTTACGGCCGTATCGCTCCTCCGTCGTCAAAGCATTTCGATGGTGCAGGTGAAATCGAATACCGCCGTTCTCTCTCACACTGTTTCACGGTAACTAAATACGTATTTTGGGCTAACACCTATTTGTAATGTCATTAGTCAGTTTGCTTTATTCAGGCAGATACATATTGCAAATTCGAAATTAGGCACCGGTTGCGATTGACTGCTACATGCTGATTTACTCTCGACGAGCAAATCTCTCCGACAGACCAACTCACATCATATTGCAGGAAGAACGTCGTTATTAATTCAATCACTCATGTAATCGATGCATCCATTTTATCTGTTCAGTTTTTTTCGATTCGATAGAGAAACTGCGTGCGGTGTGCCGGACAGACCGTTCCACGCAGTTTGCCAAGTTATTGTACGATGCTCTGAAAACAGATTGAATACTGTCACAAAGTCACCTACGCACCTATATTCCAAACAAAGGCATGTAGGCTGTACTAGCCGAACACATTACATTGTGATCGAATTCAAACGATGAGGTGAATTACTTTTTAACAAATAAAGTTTTTGTGACTCCATTCCATTGCGTTGCACGGGGTAGATATTTGTTTCGTTTAAAAAGATGGGATCCACTATTATTCAGTTCACTAAACCCAGTTTATGTCAGCACAGAGGGTTTACGTATAAGTTATAGCTCTCCCATTAGTTTCCATTGTTTTGTGTATGTTGTCCGTCGTTATTTTGCCTGTAATGTAGATATTATTATTGACATACTTGAAACTGTATTGTCGGCATTGTTACAATGCCAATTCCATGGGCTGCAACATTGATTGTTACGTCATACTTTTTCATATTTGTCTTACTCTGAATCTGTTCGAATCCCTTTAGTGCAGTGGTTCCCAAACATTTTTTAGACACGGGCACTTTTATTTACAGTAAAAAATTCACGCACCCCTAATCGTCATATCACAAAATGCAACCAGAATGATAGCAATCCCAACGGATAGTTTGATGGCATGGAAGGTTATAGCTGTTGATGAGACAATTCTCAAATATGAATTTCGGACTATACGCAGAGCAATAACTATGAATTGAAGGTAAATCGCGCAGCTTCGCGCCACCCTTCATATGCTTTCACACCCTCCAGGGTGACGCCCCTTAGCTTGAGAACCACTGCTTTAGTGCGTGAATAACTCATGATGAGAGGCACCCGAACTGTCTTCGACTTCAAATATATCTATATTGTTGCAATAGATATCCGAGTTTACACTTTTGGTTAAAAGATTGTGTATACACAACCGTGTGCAACCCATGATATTCGGGTGTGAACCTGCCGTACACAAAACTGGAACCTAGCTCAGACTTGCACCACGGTACAAAGAAAACAAAACATATTATTCCGACTGATTTTTGCACGTAGGAACACAAGCAAAGCCGTATATGGGTATATCATACCCTGATTCAATCCTGATAATAATCTATCCAAACCTTTGTCAGTGATGTACGCATAGCAGCAATATGGAGTTATCTTGCGTGCATCAAACTGCGTCAACATTTCGATATCGAAGTACTTACTGCCTAAAATGACTGGTAATTATTGTCTCTGGGCCAGAGTTCATCAAGCTAATCTTCAAAATTTTCAGAAATAATTACGGCTTTTGCCAACGCCGTTCGCATCATCGAAAATATTAATTGTATGTTACATTTTAAGTGCGGAGATGCGGTCAAAGCGGTCAGAATTTCTAAGTTGAATCAACGCCGTAAATATATTATCGATGACAAGAGAAAATGGTAATATCAACTAATGTCAAAACTACTTCAAGTAAAAGTAGAGCATGAAGATAGGCAAAGCACACATGTAAGTAGTTGAAAAAAGTAGATTCGGTTGCTGGGTCGACTAACGCATAATCACTGATGACACGATAGATACGTGCAATCTTCGAAAACATATTCAGTTACCGCGTTTGCAAGCACAGCCCACAAACATCTTCTACGTCGAAAAATCAAAAGACCAAAAAGTGATTTATGATGCCTGAAAAGTGTAAAAGTAAAAGTAATCTAAAAATTTGAAGACTCGGCAAATGTTACGACTAAGGTAAAACTACTTGATTACTTACAAAATAGGCAACTACAGTGCTGACCACATCTGCATTTGCAATGGACGACGCAGTGGCAAGATAGCGCGGTGGTATAATCCACATATGCATCACCAATGGGTTGTGGATTCGCGTCCAGAATTACTAACCTAGTGCTGGAGGCTAATCTTAGGCTCCTCGACACCATCTGATCCGCGTAAGCGATGTCTTAAAAAAAGCCCAGAAGTGGGCCCTGCTAAAATTCAGTCGGCAAATACGGAATGAGAAATTGGGAATATTGGCCTGGTTTAAATGACCATCGTAGTTGACAAACACAATGTATGCGACAAACTCCATGAATACCACAAACAACAACAATAGGCAACGCGGATATGCTTTCATCTAACCTACATGACATTGAACTGTCCAAAACTCACCACGTCTCTCCTTCTCAAGCAATATTCGTGAATGGGATACAATAACAGAATCTTCATCGCCAATCGGTTTCTGCACGCAGACCAAGCGCTTTTTTAGATCACATATACCGTACATTAGCCAGGATACGGCGCATTTTTGGTAGAGTTGTTTTGAGCAGCGGTCGGGTCGGGTGTCAATTTAAAGCAGGAAATGCTTTAGAAGCAGCATTTCTAGCAGCGAACACAGGTTTCTTAGAACTGTAATGACAAAGGCAGCGGTCAAAGTGTTTCACGGGATTGTAATGACTCGGGTGGGGATTTTCGGTGACTCGACTCATGTTATTCACGAAAAACAAGCAAAAGACTCTACTCGACTTGAATCAATCTGTCTATTGACTTGACTGGCTCGACTCATTGCGCATAACTCGGTCCAAGTTGTGTGAATCGATATTAGAAAGGACAAGACCGACATTTCAATGCAATTTTAAAGTATAGTAAAGTTACCAAACTAGTATTCCATCTATTTATACTGGTAGTTAGAAATGCGAGCAGGAATCGTTAAAAGTGAGGAACCTTAGTACATTGTGTTTGCTAAGCGTTCGATATCACCCACAAGATTTTAACTGGAAACTAAACACTCAACAATGTGACTCGGACTTGACCGTCTGCGGACGAAGTTGGACTCAGATTAACTCGGTGGTGAATTTAAAATGACTCGAAAAGACTCGGAGTCACTCAAGACTATAAATGTGAGATTGACTTGTGACTCGGAACCTTGCGAATTGGTGACAACCATGGCAACAACCCAAGTTTTAGAGCCACTATCTTTGAATAAAGCATCCAAAGGGCCTCTATAATAAATAATAAATACCGTTATGTTGTAATTGCGATCACAATTACACTCATTTCTGTAAATGAATGCTATTTTATTATTATTTATCGCAGTTTCTGCGAGGGCGGTAGTCCCCATATTAAAACCAATACATGTGATGCTAAGTCGCACGCATCGCGAAGAAAATTTCATGTAGTTAGCCTAAATCGGCCCAAAATAATATTGTTTATCTTGATTTACGAGAAAATTATGAGCTTACTTCAAGCCGTTCAAATTCCGGACATTTAGGCATATTTTAGAAATTCCCCTGGACGTAGTCTTTACAGTGAAATTCCGGACATGTCCGGAAATTCCGGACGTATGGCAACCCTAATATTAGGCATTCTTTCGAATCGCACCAGTAACAAACATTTCGTTCTTCTTCCAAACACTTGATTGCAACAGTTTCGAAATATCGAAAATAAAAATAGCAAGTCACTTGGAAAATACGGAGTGGCGATTTTAAAAGCCTTGTTGATATTAGACTCACTGTCGCAATATGTTCTGTACTAACACATGGTTGTCGATGTGGCTGCACGGATGCAAAAATATGCCTAAAGGCGTCATATTGTATGGAGACCAAAACGGGGTATTTTTAGGCCGGGGATATCACTCTGAGCTTCCCGTGAAAAGGTGTTTAGAAAAAATAGAACATATATGTATACTTTTGAATGTAAAGACGTGGACAAAAACAGTACTGAATGAAGTAAGCCGAAAATACTTAATGTTGAAACCTGAATATATGTGCACCGTTACTGTTATTGACTTCGTGTTCGTGGTGTTTCTACTGCATTGGACATATTACACTAGGCCAATATTCATTTTCATGATTCCTGAACAACACACTATTGGCAAAGCCCACTTTCAGTCTTGGCTGGTGGCGAGGCGGGGCCAGGATAAACCTCCAAGACTTCGGTAGGAGTTCGGTCAGGACCGGGACTAACAACCCATTGCTGCCGTATCTTTGGAAAGTACCACTATGCTATCTCGCAACGATTTGTGTATCGTGTTTACGTACGTCGTGTGCGTAATCCAGATTAAAATTGTATAAACAACATAACAAAGCATGCCGTACAAGAGATTGTCACAGATAATGTAATTCGCAATGTGACAATGACATGGCAACAGACAATTTTGGAACTAGGAATTTTTCGTGTAGTTGAATACAACAAATACACACATAAATACATACAGAGGCTACATACATAAAATACTGATGTGAGATTTGCATGTTATAAAATAAAAAATTAATCGGCAACATTTGTATTTGTCAACCCCTAGGGGTCCGCGAAACGTCCAAATTTGGAACATGGTTAATAACCTAATTTGTATTCCTTTAGTGTAATTAGAGAAATCACGAGGCGGTTACGCTTCATAACTGTTAAATCTTCAGCACTCACATAAACAGAATGGCTTTCTGAGACGCAATATCAACTTGTGCTAACAGATTTTAATAATACCTATAGCGTACTGATGCAAGCATTGCTGTTTAGAGATGTTTTATTGGGGTTTGGAAAAGATTTGTTTGCAAAAATTCATTTTCTCATGTCATATAAATAACCGCTATTCCAGAAGAACTCCAATATGAGATGCTAGATAGAAAAGATTATAGGCTGGGCGTTATATGTTCATTAAAAATATGTTTCTCAAATTTCGTGCAATATCCGTTGCGATCATTCCCAAGAGCAGGGGTGGGCAATTATTTTCCTCCGCGGGCCAAATTAAAAGTAGAAACTACGTTGGCGGGCCGAGTGAAAATTTTTAGGTATATTCTCCAGCATATTTTAACTTTATTTCTAAATTACATTGTTAATAAATGTTGCTCAGTGAATGTGTTGATGTTCGGGAATGAGAAATCGACGGTTAATTAAAAATATATCCATTTGCCGTCATGATTCGAAACAATGTTACATACGGTACATTTTAACTCTCTGTAAACACCTATCCACGTTCTTTTATTAAGACTCTAAAACAGCGGTTCTCAAACTTTTTTAGGCACGCCTCTCTGTATGATAGTGAAAAATTTCGAGCACCCCTCATCATGATATCACAAAATATTAAAAAGTGCAACCAGAATGCTAGCAGCCCCAATGGATAATTTGCTGACATGGACGGTAATGGCTGTGGATGAGTGAAGTCTGAAATATCAAAGTCTGCCAATACACAGAGCAAGAACTATAAGCTGGCGGTAAATCGCGTGGGAGCGCTAAAGATTTTTTCAATAAACTTCAACTTCGCGCCCCCTTCTGATTCTTTCACGACCCCAATTCAAGAGCCACTGCACAGAAATGTATATGCAATGGTACAAAGCATATTTTATTGGTCGCTGCCTTCCGAGCAGTGTGCTGCTTAAATAGCCTTGATATCGAGCGAAGCTTGCAGTTCTTCTGAACCTCGCCCTCCCTAGCTTGACCGAGTGATTCGTGCTTTTGTTACAAGAACGACGTTAATTAAAATCCTTAATTTCGGCGATATGCTGGGTAAAAACTAAAAGGACTCCAGTATACAAATATTTAGTGCTCTAAAGTCTAAACCGTCTTTGAATTGAGTTTTTGGCTTTCTTTTTTTGACATGCTCGTTAATCCGTTATGGGTGATAACCAGGCCTGTTTATTTTTGGATTTCTCCAGAAATAACAAAAATAGCTTATTTTTGGATGTTTTCAAATTTTATTTTTGGAGGATCTCCAAAAATAAGAATTGAAGGTGTTTTGAGCCCTATTACTTCTGAAAAAATCCACCAAAAGTATGTTATTATCATGTATTCAAGTCCTCCAACACATAGATATCATCAGTGATCTTGATCTAACTTTCCAATACATTCTTCACAAATTTAGTCTTTGGCCAGGAGGATGCCTTCTAGAGAATATTAATCACTGCGAGACGCCCCCCCCCTTGATTTTCGAGATATCGGCCTCGGACGTCGCAATTGTGGCAAACATCGGGGTTAGGGCTCCAGAAATCGAGGAATGTCTAACTCTTCAAACTTTCCAATCTTCCAGGCCTTTGCTCCTGAGAAGCGCTCGTCAGTAATGCGCTTGAAACCTCTGATCCTCCACGAAGTTGCGTGCCTCATTGAACTTGACATCCCAACACCCTCTGACCAGAAAACCTTCCTTGTGGCGGTCCTCGTCCCAGTCCTCACCTGGACACAGGCGTTCGACCAGGCGCATGAGCTCCTGCTGCTCCATGATCAGAACATCAAGACCATGAAGCTTCGTGACGGTGGTGCTCAGCTATGTGCGAGCGTGACCATGCGATCGAGAACGATCAGGTGGATCCACCACAGCAGCGAAGTTGAACACGTCGGACTGTTTTCGTCCATAACATCAAGGAGTTTGGTACGGTTTCCAGTCAACCAAGAGGCCACCCTCTTCATTGACAATAAACGAGCGTCAACAAACTTGGGTCACACGCTTTCCATCTACACTGGATCAAGTTGTGTTGCCGTCTGAAGCATCAGCAGATGAGTCCCGTCATCGTGTGGGCGAAGTGATTGCGACAGAGGTGGCTGTATATGATTTCGCCGTTCCCTTTGCCTCACTCAAGCTGCCTTCCCGTCTTCTCCACGTGTCGCACTGTGAAACTTATAGGAGTACAAAGGCGGAGGGGCGGGCAGGCAGGCAAGGTCAGCAGAAACGTGAAGTGGATTGAATGGAAGTAATTTTAGCGTTTCGGTGACCCCTTCCCTCACATAGGTGCTGTTTTGTGTGTTCTATGAGTTTTCTGGTCGTTTGCATCGCTCTGACTTGTATATTTCACTGAAAAACATCATCCAAAAAAATCTTATTTTTGGATGTTTTCAAATCTTATTTTTGGAGAATCTCCAAAAATAAAACCCATTATCCAAAAATAAACAGGCCTGGTGATAACTGATAGATATGGTGAGTGATATAGTAATTGCGAGCACTGATTGACTTGTTTTACGAATTAAGGATTTGGAAACGTATCACATAACAATTTGAAGCACATGTCGTATAATGCGTAATGTGATAATGGCAATAAAGAAGGTTTGAACTAAACTATATGGAAAAAATGATTTCTTGTGACTTTAATTACTACTCAGACTTTACCATATTACCTTTATTTTGAATCTGGATTACGCGTAATCGTGGCATATTAATGAACATGCTTCAAAGTAAACGAATTTCGTGTTCAGTTGATACAGCCTATGATTTTAGTCATTCAAAAAGCAAATTTTATGTTTTGAATTCTAAGCAACCTTTCGCGGGCCGCACAGAATAGCTTCGCGGGCCGCACTTTGCCCAGGTCTTCCCAAGGGTAACGTTGGGCGCGTTACGAGTTCTCATTGCATTGCACCTATCACTGTGGAAATGGATTTCGGCATTCGTTCATATCAAATCAAATACGCTGATTTTCAAGACACGATAGTGTATTTCAAGAAATTCAGCTACAGAATTTCATTTAATATCATAAAATACTCCCCAATATCCACATAAATCGTATGATGTTATTTTTGAGTGAAGTCATTTAGTTGCTGTTTATCACTAGCCTGTACAGGTAATATTTGCATAAGACAGATAACGTTTGCACGATAATTTTGCTTACCTGGAACTAAATCTTGAGAGGTCCGCGGGGTACGTGACGGTCCAAACGGGGTCCTCGAAGAAAAAACGTCGAGAGCCACTGGACTAAAGTTTTGGCACGATCCTTCACGACATTTTCCCTTCTGATTTTGCCCCTTGGATAAAATAAATTTAGTGAAAGAACGGTGAAAAAAAGCCAGCCTGAAAACTAGGACGAATCAATTCGATTTTGTGAGATAATTTAATTAGCGCATAAACTAGTGTGATAGCTCTCAGCTCGTCCCGTCCACAATGGACCATATTCCGCTGCACGTTTGGTAACGATGGAATGGAATGAAATAGGCCTACACGAACTATTGCGGATGTTGATAGTTTTCACGGTGAGGGAGAGCAACGACAAAGTGCTTTGAATTAGAAAACAAACACATGACGATGACTCTATCTAGGCATTTCATCTGATGTGTTTGACTGCACTCACCGCAATTGATCGAGCATTTTACCGTCTTCCGATTATCTCTAGGCCGCAGGTACAGGTCGATTTAGCACACAATTTGTCTCTGTAATATGAGATGCATCTTTTTTTCCAACGGCAGCGAAGCTATTTGTTTGTTCCTAAGCATGGCAGGTGGAGGTGGCTTGGTGACGATATTGAATACGTCAATAGTCATCGTGGTTGTTGACGATAGCTAACAATGTAAAAATTATCCCTCTACTTCTTTCTCTTTCATACACCGCACAAACACTGAATACGGCGTCCACCTGATGGATATTCTGTGACGTCATAGTGGAAAACCATCCGTTCCAGACTCATCTCAAAATTACACCAAACAACAACTACATATTATTGGTGTATTGAATATATGCTTCAAGACCCACATCAGTAGCGAACGTCAGTAATACGGTGACTCAAACTCGAAATGTGGGGAATACTTTTTCAGTATCACGTAATAATATCGAAAACAGCCAACTAGTAGACATCACAACGAACACTATGATCAATTGTTCCATTTACCATATTATTCGACTAATAATTTTCGACTGACTCTTATCAGGAGCGAATGTCTGTAAAGGAGGTTAACCAATATTCATTTCTGTCGAAAAGGTCCGAAGGTACTAAACGTAACATTATCAACATATTTTTTGTGGCGATATTCAAATTTAGTACTTCTAAAGCAGGAGTGGCCAACCTTTTTGCTATTCAGGGCCACATTTCGGTTACCCATGTAGCCTACGGCCGCATTCCAGGGCATAGTCGTAATGAATTAGCTCGACGCCAATTATGCATGATAAATTGTCCATGTCCAATTGGCCATTACCGGTCAACTCCGAACTAATCTATTGATTTATAGCGGCTTACAATACGCACCGAAATCACGAGTTTATGGGATTCGTTATGGTCACGCGAAGCGCGAGAAGCTTTCAGAATATCGTCAATAATATAAGTAGTCTCACATGTCCAACATTTATCCTCACCAAGCCTACGTGGTCCGATCCACCGATAGAGTTGAAGGAGGCTGTGTTTTCGGAAATGTAGCTCACGTTTTAAATGATGATGGATCTTCGGATGGGCAAAGTGTTATTAGTCATTGTGTTGCTAGCTGTTATTTTTTGACCTCCCATCAAGATTTTCGGTATAGTGGAAATATATCCGAATCACCCAAATGTACCAAAAACCAATTTATTCTGTGACGAACACACGATTCCAAGTTGCTGTTGTATATTGGACGCATCATTTCCCTGTGCAGTCCAGCGCAAATCTGTTCTGTGGGGCTCAGATTGCAAAGGTCGATCCTATACTAAATTTGAAAAATGAAGTTACATTGAATCGCGCGCGAAGAAAATTTCAAGATTAATTAAAATCTCTCAAACGTTCGAGGGTCGGCTCAACTTGCATATCGTCGGCCTCCAACACATACATACTCCACATACATACTCCACAGCTGCAGATTGGACAACCATGACTAATACCTTGTATCCTACTCATCGATAATCCATTTATAGGGTGGTTACAGATTCTATGTATTGCTTAGGCTTGTATGCATTAGAAGTTTAGTAGAACTTTAGAAGTGTGTACCATTATGAAAAAGTCTAGACAAGTACTGATGAATAGTATTGCGGCATGTTAGGCCACCATATGTATTCTTTCTGAAAAATCCTAAAAATCTTTTCTCTACGTTGTCATCACACGATATGTTCTAGTCTGCCAGCATAAGACAGTGTCATGGAATTAAATTTTCGCGGAAGATGTCGATCGCCGTATGGTCCGTCGTTCTCTTGCTAATATACCTTCCCGTGCGCCATATGCCATTATATCCGGACATGCGTTATTCTAGAATAGGCGCATCAAAATCGGAGCAGGCTGCACCATATTGCATTCGCGCTGCGTAAGAGCCGTATAAAGACTTGAAATGTGCCTCTCGCAATTTAGTCTGCGATTATAGGCGACAGTGAAAACTCTTAGCAATAGAGGTAAATATTCAGCAATATGTTCAACAATATACTGCTGCGAAAATATGTCAATCTCCAAGTTGCCGCCTGGCACAGGTTTACAGGAGTTTTAGACGCCATTATTGCTACATGCCACAGATAATTCATTCTGCCCGCGATATCGTGATAGTATCGCGGGAAAAGTTGTCGTAAGAATACAACAGTAGGGATGGTGTGAACGTGAGGTTCTGTATGTGAATCTTAGAAATTTAGAAATTGACGTTCGCAAACGAACCTTTGCTGGTTCATCACTGTGAACCTTTCTCATATACTACAATTTTCCACGTCAATATAACATCTTTGTTTGGAATTATTTGCATTTCAACTTCAGGCCACTCTATGCACGACGCTGGCAGCATAAAAAAAACTTTCAAAATTTTACTTGCTTTGTTACAAAAGTTTGCTCGAAATATCCAGCTTTCCATTCTTGAATATTTTGTGTCTCTCAGCTGTGAGCTTGACCCGTAATCACACAACACCAAGAGTGAATTCCCCTACATATAAGTATAGTCAGCGATTGATCCTTATTCATCCAATCAATGAAATTAATAAAGAATACGCTGTATATTGTAAAAAAATCGAACAGGTGTAAGGGATCAATCTTGATTTTATCTACAATTAAACTCGATTAAGAAGTCCGGTGAACTAGAGGTACAACTAGTATTGATTCAGTTTTCACTCACTGGGCGTAATGGCGCAATATTGTGATATAGTTCACAATGCTGTTAGTTTTAGTAATTTGATCACTGACTGATCACTGTCCCAGTGATATGACATTAAACTTACCTTTTTTACAATAGATAAAGTGATCGGTAAAATGAATAGCTTCACAGTAAGTCTCATAGCAGTATTAGCGTGTGCTGTCGGTGTATCGGCACTCAGCTGTTTGCCCTGTCACAAGGTTACTTGCAGGAAACCGATGTGCAAAGCCGGCGTTACTGTTATCAAGGGTATATGCGGGTAAGGATTGTAGGAGATTATATTATTAAGGTGTTCCTTCCTGTTAAGTCTTAAACCGAGTAGTATGTTATATATGACGGATGGAATTTCGTACGTGTTGATATTGATTGTGAGATGAAATATGCGTATACCCCTCTAGTAGTATGGTTATATATTCTGTGAAAGACAAGTAACGAAAAATGAGATAATATACTTTCACATCCGGTGATCTATTTATAACGACACGTTTTTAAAATGTTAAATATCAAATATATCGCGTCAGGCCGATATTCCATAACTGGTTGCCTTTCTACATATACTGATGTTTGCCTGTCCGTATTAATCAACGCCAGTTTGGCATGTATAATGACTTTGAATTCGTGGTTCATTCGAGGTAAGTCCGCGATAGAACTTTTAATGCGATACCATCGGTAATCCATGAAGTATACCGTTATCGAAAATTTGGAATGCGCATGAATGTTAAACTGGTGATGTTTAACTTGTTACAAAAAACGATACTATTCTACTTAAACATTCTCCTAATCAGGAATTCACAATCTCAGTTTAGGCCCCATTAGTCGAACATTGGTAGCATTAAGATTTGGATATATCCCATAGGTAGTTTGTACCTTATAAAGTTCACCACGGTGTGTCATATAGTCGGGCAACTGCTTTATTCGGCCATAATGATCGAGAATGCGAAAAAAGCAAGAGTTACATAGATAAAACTCAGTTAATTCGGAATACTATCTGCTCAATTCAGGGGCTAGCAATTGCTATCGTTAGGTTATGTCGAAATACAGGACTTGGTTCGTCTAACCCAGGGATTCCCAAACTGGGGTGGCGACCCTAATGGGATCGTTTGCGTATTCTCTGGGGCCTCGGAGACAAAAATTAAATACTAATGATTATTACATGAATGACAATTAATAGCTATCAGCAGCTCATTTCTGTATATTTAAATTCAATTGAATAGTATATTCATATTGAAATGAACCCGAATATTTTCGACTGACACTCGTCAGGGGTAATCGTCAGCAACTAGTAGAGAATTCAAAAGAACAGCGTGTATCAACAATCGCAACACAAAATATGACGTCACCGGCACGAAATGTCGAATACGAGAGCGTTCAATGTACTATTTTTATTCGACATTTCGTGCTGGTGACGTCATATATTGTGTTACGATTGTTGATATACGCTGTTCTTTTTAATTCTCTACTAGTTGCTGACGATTACCCCTGACGAGTGTCAGCCGAAAATATTCGGGTTAATTTCAATATTAATATACTATTCAATTGTATATTGAAGTTCTGTACATCCAAGAAGCTGTTCAAATATTTCATTTCATTTTTCAAAATAGAGGACAACACTGTTTCTGAGGAATGCGAACCCGGCAAACAAGGTTTCAGATCAGTCGAAGTGTCATTTTAAATCACCCCCTGCTGTGACTTACAGTTGATGTCTGGCAATCCATGAAGAATAAAGCGTTGGGAGCGTAATAAAAATTAACGAGACGGAATTTTTCCTTGCAGGCAAACTACAAGTGACCAGAATTGTTATGTGTTAACAGTATGATAAATACACACACGTTCGGCACAGCCCGATAACTTTTAGATCGTCGTCTGTATTTCGCGGGATGCAGTATTTTGCGTAGCATTTATTGACTATACATCGATTGGATGAAGATAGAAATCGTTCCAGAAGACCTATATACATTGCTATAGTCTTTATAGAGTTTTTAATCTATAGAACGGAGGTTAAAAAGTTATTAATTGCTCTTATTGCGCACGAAAACGCCAGTTTCGCACATTGGCATAGGTTTGGCGAGGGTGCTGACCATTTTTCAGTAAACTGCACGCCAAATTGAGATGTGGGGTCGCGCAACATTTTCGAATCGAAATGTTTGCGAACCCTTGGTCTAGCGCAAGATGAGGAACTATGGTGAAACAATGACGATGCATTTAGTACCAATCCACTACGAAGTCATGTAAGGCCGTGCATGTTTCAAAGTCGCTTTTATGTCGATACAAGTGTGTCCAGAATGGTAAAGAAAAAGCCGTTTCAATCATTGTTTCATGGCTTAGTACTATGCTTGAAAATCACTTTATTATTCCCGGGTTGTCAGATTGGCCCGCTTGGGGCCAAATTCTATAAATTTGTCCCTTTTTAGCGGCAGTTGGCCCCTCAAAATACTGTTTGGCCCCTTGACCATTTATTTTCAATATTTGGCACTTTTCGAAATTAGTTGACACATGTTATCAAATAATATATTTAAATAAATCTCTGTCCGAAATCGAGCTGACAATGCTGACAATGTTTATGCCAATGCAAAAGATTCGAGTGGAAACACTGTGTGAAGATTTTGAGGCACAATATGAAGATTTGGAATTGTTGTTGTAGAATGTAGTCACTGTTGCAATTGTAGATACAGATTGGTGAGCATGTGGTCGAAAAAATCTCTAAAATGACTTGCGGCAAAGTAGCAGAAAAAATAACTGAAAAGGAGTATCCTGATAGTACTCAATGATTGGTAGAAAAAACTTCAATATAACTGGAGAGATTTTTGAAGAAAAAATACCTAAACGTTAGGTGTATAAGTGTCAAATGTAAAAAAGCTATTCTGGTAATTTTTAGTAAAAATATATATATTAATTGATTAGAATTTTAATAACACTCGTGTTAAGAACAAAAAGTTGAATTTTACGATTTTATATTCAGTTGGAAAGGGCTTCTAATATAATCGCAGTTATTGTAGTTGGATTCGGTGACCAACAGTACTATCAACAACATAAAACTGTAATTCCAAGTGATTGACAACATGTATATGGGTGATGTTACAACGTTAAAGACGTTGCCACCGTTATTATGTATTATTGACAACGGTATTAACGTTAATAAATGATTTGGCCCTTTTTTTCCAAAATCTGTCTGACAACCTTGCATTATACCAACCCTACATGAGTGTGATACAGAGCAATAGAGCATTTCTTGAATCGCTTAGCACTGGACAATACAATTAACATGCGTGTGTTATGAGATCGGGGCCAATTACGGCAATATCGCGCAACCTTAACTATTTTATTACACAACATTAGAGCATCGTTAAGGCGTTGTGTGCCTTTACGCATGACAACGAAACGAGAAAAGTGATTTTCCACTTAATTTGATACCGTACTTAGAGCCTTATAACGCAGATGCCAAAATGAGTCACCTTTTGACATCGCTAAATCATATATCACCATGACAATGCCACACATCCCTTGATCATTGACTATGGCTTTGAAGTCTTAACATTACCTTGAATCTAAGATATTGGTACTTAGATAGAGAGTATGCATTGGTTACATATGAGATATAGAATTGTTTTTAAATATAGTGTATTTAGTCAGTAAAATAGAATTCCGTAAGATGGTGCCATAATACTGTCTTAAAGTTGATAAATATGACAGCATGGTTGCTCAAATTAATTATTGACTGAATCTATAGTAGCTTTCTCGAGTAGAAATTAGGCATTGTTTAGTTTTCATGTCCAATTACAAGTAGAATTAGACATTTTCAAGAGTGAGTAGAAAACCAATACCTGTCTAACAATAATAATAAAGTAGTTTAAGGAAACAGACTGCAGCCTGGCGTTGCACAGTGATGTGGATCAAGCGCCGTTGACAGCTTTCAAGGTTGTAAATTGCATCTTCTCAACTGATGAAAGTCTAATAACGTTACAATTTGTCTTGAATTTCCGAAATTCTCCTCAGTTGCTTACAGAAAACGGTTTCTGAGACAATTTCTGTCGTAAAAATTTGTAGGAGTCTGCCGCAATACTATATTCTAGTCCAGAGTTTCTCAACCTTTTTGTCTTCGCGGACCCCTTTGGGACCGTCACGGACCCCGCAGACCCTCACGAAGTTTTTGTTCAAATTCAGCTCAATTATCGCACAATCGTCATCTGCCTTGTGTAAATGATACCTGTAGCCTGAGTGATAAATGTTTCTTGCTGTATATTGATTATGGCTTCCCTGTGCCATCAAACAGAGATGAGATAAGAGAAAAAGCGGTCAAGCACGAGTGATATGGTCATGCACAGTTAGGTAAGACCTGACGTCATACCTTACTACTCTACAGGGAAGCACCATCATAATTTATACAATAACCCACGTAACAATAAATCAAAATGACTTTTCTTGAAATATAAGACCATACGAAACATGTAGAAATTTGGTTGACTTCTATTATTTCAAAGCGAATTCTGCACCTGCATTTCTTGAAATATGTGGTCGTGTCTTGAAAATCCGCGCCGTCGATTTGACATGAACAAGTGCCAAAAATCCATTTCCCCAAATATAGATGGTGACGAATGTAATAATAACGCGGAACGCTTCCGACGACACATTTGGGTACAATCGCAACAAATTGGCAAACAAGCCCGGCCATTTTTATCTAGCAGCTTATACTGAAGTTATTATGGAAAAATGGTTATGTATCACAGGAGAAAACGGATTTTTGTAAACATTTCGAAGTCACCCGGTTGAGAACTGCTGTTCTAATCTAATGAATATAAAACAGAAAAAGTAGATATTTGGCTTTCCGTTGGTATGCAAGAGAAAGTAAGCGGAAGTAGCCACGTGAATAAGTAGCGTGAATGGGATAGCTGGAGTCTATACTTTCATGTTTCGAAATATAAGAAGTACTTCGCTACTCTGGGACTACTATCTGGATCTCATAGTGTTATTGCAAAACATATTCCTATATACTTGTTCTATGTTCGCTTATTTTACTTCCCATGCTGTTAATATACAAGAGGAAGTAAGCGGGCATAGTCAGTCGAGCAAGTAGCACGAATAGGTTAGTTGGAGCCTATACTTTGATGTTCCGAAAAAGAAGCACTTCGTTATTGTAGATATCCTGTCTTTGTGTTACTCCGAAGCATGTTGGCCATTCTTATATTTTTGCTCCATCTTCGCCCTTACAATTAAATTTTAATCTGTGGTCATTTACCAAAACCACATATCGCGTCTTTATTCAGATGTTGTAACGTGTGCTCGCAGCAACTTTATCAGAAGTGCGGCGGATTGTGGGGTACCGATGGACGATGCGACCCTAAAAAGAGCTTGGTCTGCGTGAAGCGGCCAATTTGTCAGTCGTATACTCAACGGCCTGCTGACCCCATTGCTATTCAACAAACGACTGGGGTTTGCATGAAGAAGTATCACGTGGTGAGCATTCCCATAGTATACACTGTCCTTCTCATACAATGGATCATCTTTATAACTAGTTTTTTACATACAACATTTACTTCGAGGATTAGTTCGAGATTCTCTATACATGCCGAGTAGGATAGTTCGAAAATTGGTATTTAAATAAAATTGCGGCTAATAGCTAAATGTTTTAGTTTGACTAAAATAACAGAACGCGCAAAATTTGGCTTTATTCCAACGAGTAGCAGTGAATCAACTTAGAGCTGGAAATATATGAAATTATTATAAAACATATTAAAAAACATAAAACAATTTCAAATACTACCGTCTACGAACGATATGAGCATGTATTTAAAAGGACCGAATTTAGTTATCTTAAGTAGTTCAACATCATGGGTCATCTTACACACCGGGTTGTATATCCCTCGTAATTGCTTATGGTTCGTTTTCGGCCCGCCAACTGTTATAAATGACAGCCTGTACAAACTAACTCACTATACCCTTGCCTATGCTAGTTTCGATCATGTTTTGAAGTTTGCGGTGAACTGTGACGTCATTAGATTTACCCTGCGTTTGAAATCATGACGTCATGTGCTCTCTTTCATAACGAGCTTTCTATCCTTCATGACCTTAGCACAGTTAGTATTTGGATATTATTCTAACTATCTCCGAAATTCTTCCTGTTCTCCAGGTCACCGTGTGCCGGATGTGCCAATCTTTTGGGATGGTCTGCCCGAACGTATACATGCAGATGACAGGAGCGTAAAAAAAGCAAACGTGTTTGATTGCGGTTGCGAAATGGTGGCCTAATGTAAACGAGTCAACACACCGCATATACAGAAGAGAATTGATCAACTACTCTTCGTCTGTATTTTTCAAAGGGGTATTGGGAAAAGTTTAGTTGCCGTAAGATACTGCAGAATAGCTTGTTGTTGTTGTGAAAGGGCGTCAACTGTACGTATGCAAGTTAAATACTGTCAAATAAGCAAAGCATCGTACCACGCGTGACTGGTGACTGAGTAATCAGTAATAATACCGAATCAATGTAGACAGGTGATGCCAAGTAAAACTTGTTGCGGACCCTATTTTTTGCAATCTCTGCCGTGGTTTCAGAATTAGACACATTTCAGTAATGTTAATTATGTTACAATACTCGTCGACGTTCTCATGTTGCGAGCTGCTATCTCGCTATAATTTATTGGAAGGTGAAAGGACGCATATTTCGCCGTATTGCGTCGCTTTCGCTATCTGGAATGCCTTTCTGTAAGTAGTGTGGTAACACAGCATGTTGTATGCCAGGGGTCACGGACCACTTTTCAAAATTGTTAGAGGCCGCAGGCCGCATGACTTCAACATCGAGATAAAAATAGGCAACGCAGTTAAGCAGCTACGTTTTGATAACTCTACGTCGGTACAACGCTGGGCTCTCTAACATGGGCGAAGGCCGAAGTTACCACAAAAGACATACTAACTTATTGAAGAAAATACAAATACAAAAAAAGTAATGATCATAAATTTCATTCTCTTTTAAACTATGAGCTGCACACGATACCTGACAACACTCGTCAGCAACTAAGCCTACGGCCGCATTCTCGTGCATAGTCGTAATGATCTAACTGGAGGCCAAATACCCACGTTAAACTGTATATGTCCATTGTCGGTGAACTGCGGACTAATGTATTTACACATATCGACGTACTATGCGCACCGAAATCATGAGTAGTCATGCTATGAATAGTGACATGGATTCGCTTTGTAGTCGCGCGCAGCACGAAAATATTTTTATAGTCTTCACTGAGGTTCGTCAATAGTAATAGTAGGCCTATAGTTTTACATATTACTATCAAATATTTATCATTTCTTAGCCCATGTGATCAAATTCACTGGTGGAGTTGATGCAAGGGGTGTCTTCGACAAATTAGGGAAGTTATTCAGGCTGCGCTGCATCTTTGGGTGGGCCAATTGCAATTAGTTCCCTTTGAGGCATGCTGTTATTTTTTCGACATTCCGTCAGGATTGTCGGTATAGAGGAAATATTTTTGATTCGCCCAAACGTAGGCTTACCAGAAATGAATTTTCTTCGTGATGAGGAGAACACGATTACAAATTTGTATTTCTTTTTGGAGCGCATCGTTTTCCTCGCTGTTCGTATCTGCACTGTGGGGCTCAGATTACAAAGGACACTACTATATTAAAATCGAAAATTAACAGGCATTGAACTGTGCGTAGCGTGAAGAAAATTTCAAGAAAATTTCAAGAAAATTTCATTCCTCTCATTATTTAATGAGTCAATTCGTAAATTCAATTTGCATATTGATGGCCGCCAACACATCCCAATCTAAATAATTGTCCTTGACGGCCGCATCATTTCCATTCCACTGCCGCAGATTGGTCACACCCGCACTAAAGAATCGATATTGGGGTTAGCTAGTCACTGTACTTGCTGCAAAACCATCTCCTCGAATAGCTTGGTCTTTTGGGGAGCCCGAATTCGTTTTCCAAGCTTCTCGGTCTTGGCAATGGTAAGCCATTGTACGTCAAGGTAATTTGACCATTCATATCAGCAAATTCTTCCTCCATGGCATGAAATTGCCGAAGCCGTATCAGCAAGTAAGAAATAGTGATATAGGGCACACGAGAATATAGCTTACTTTGAACAACAGCAACAACACTATGTTCAAACTGATATCAATTTCAACATTTCAAAATGGTTTACTAAGCGTTCTTCCGAAATTTCAAATCAGGTCGCGGGCCGCAAAATATGATCTCCCGGTGTTGGTGACCCCTGTTGTATGCGATAAATTTGAATCTTCGCAGAGCCTACATGTGAACACGTGAGAAATATTAGTGGATAATTTGGCGGTCCTTAACCTTCACTCGCCAGCTGAAGCCGAACGCAATTTTGCAAGCGTTTGGCCATCCCCAAAAACAAATCTGCACGGTACTGTACGTCTAATACAGGGGTTCCCGAACTTTTATGGTCGCGACCCCATATTTCTACAGGAAAACTTTGCGCGAACCCATCTCTCAATTTGACGTGCTGGTTACCAAAAATAGTCAGCACCTACGCCCAAACCCACTCTCGGCCTATGTGCAAAGCTGACCACTATGTGCGTAGTGATAGCAATTATGAACTCGTCAACCTCTGTCTGTAGATTCAGAAACTCTGTCAAGACTATAGCTAAGTATATAGGTAGGCTATTTAGGAACGATTTCTATTTGTTATGTTATGTATGATGGCAATAAGAAATTAGTATATTATCAGCAGTATGACTTTAAGACAGGCGACACGATCCAGAGTGCAGTTATAAACAAAAGAGACCAGTAGACAACAGAACACAGGGTATAAATACGAAGCACGACACACGAAGAAATAATGATTGGCGGTAATTACTAATCCTAGACAAATACGAGACAAACGACACCAACGTAAAATGCATGAACATAACACTATTCATATCCAATTGAAGTACTACGCGAAATACCGCGTCGCCAGTAATACAGATAAAGATCTGTAAGTTATTCGGCCGCGCCGAGCATGTGTTTATGCGCTATACCAGGGGTTCTCAACTTCCCATGTATAACCGGACGCATTTTAACAGCAAAAGACGCTGCGGGCCGCAGAACATTATGGTCATGTATTTTTGGGCCACTATTAAATTTACGCTACTCTAGCCTATATACCAGTCGTTTACGGGCGTTTAGTACATTTTTTATGCATTCAAAAGCAATAATTGGGCAGCGTTCGTAAGTTTGCAGTTGCTGTTTTTGTGAGAATATATATCTTCCAACGGCGCAAGTAAATCCCTTCGTGGAACTTGCATTGGATTCATTGCCAAGTCGGTATATCTACCTTCAAACCCGGTCAGCAAAGAACGGAACTCTATGTTTCAATGCGTGAGCGAGCAAATATTAAATTACGGTAACTTTTTCGTTAAAGAGGTCATTATCACTTTGAGCTCTCAGTGATATGAGAAAAAGTCTGGCGTTTCAGGGGTCATTTCTGAGCACACCAACCAACCCTTCTTTCCTTCAAGGGCCGTAGCCCTGAAGCAATAGTTAGAGAAGTCAGATTTGTCAAGCTGATGTTTTTCGCTGGTCCCCTCCCCACGTTTGCCTTGACAGCATTTCCTCTGCCAATAGGTTCACTCTGATAAAACGCACCCAGATAATTACAGCTATGCAATATCTGTAGAGTCGGTGGATTCGTCTAATGCTAGGCCAAAATATTCTAGGCAGCAACGTGTAGAACATGCGATAAAATATCGACTGACATTGCTGCTACTCTTCTGGTAGCGGTTGAATCAGACCACTGTAACTTCGAAATTTGTCAGGGGATGGTGTCAGTGCTGCTAAGTTCTGGAAACAGCGAATATACGCACAGTATGTAAAAGTTTTATTGATATCACACCTTCTCAAGCAGATTTCTTGGGTTTTGCGATATTACGAGGCATCTGTAACGTCGTCGGCAATTTTAACAATGGCTCGAAATATGGATTGCTGGGCTTGCCACCTATAGCAAGCACCAATTTTTAAAGATCGGGCGATATGCATAACTCCAGAAGAAACTTTAGTGGTATCATTTTAAGCTTCTACGTTTCGTTACGACAAATGCTCTTCGACAAATATGACACATCGGTTTTCTATTTATACCCGAGAAAGCAAAGTCATTGTTCCACGCAGAGTTACAAACCCAGTTTTCGCCGTTTTTCCTGTCCCTTCTTGTTTCTGTTCAAACTTTTCGCGGCGAGTGAAACACTCTTTTATAGTGTACTACGCAGCGATATTCTCTTAAACCAGAGGCCAGACGAATACCGATTCGAGACAATAACAATCTAAACTCGAGCATATATCAAGAAACCAGAACACATCAAAGAATGAGTATTCAAACGAAACAGTGACGGCGTGATAAGAGAGCCAAGTAGCTAAATTACCATGTAACAATAATGTGCCAGTAGTAATTGCGTTCATAATAAAATATGTCACGGGTTGAGAACCCATGCATTTTACTGCTAACACATAGCACTACCGGTCAATTGTAGTTTTTTACCCACTTGTGAGACGAATTATACCTATTTCCTTATCAACAAGGAATCCGAACAACTAATAGTTTGATGAGCCGTTGTAATTGGATTATTAAGTTTAAACTCGAGACATTAATATTACTTTGGAAATACACACTAATTATCACATATATGTTTATAACTATTTGCAACGCCTCAATATGTCCAATCGAACATCCACTTCAGTTCAGTTTATTATTACAAATCTCATCCAATCAGTGCACTGCTTGAATTCGATACCATGAAAAGATAGGAAGATGTCTAAAAGACTTGGAGTAGTCCTAGAAATCAGACACCCACCTGGGCGTAGGCGATGTAAGAAAAGAGGCATGCCCACCGGATGTGCTAGAAGATAATATTAAAGGACAAGCGACAACTTGAAATACAATACAATGGGGTTAACAGTAAATAATCACAGCTCATCCGAAGTATCAGAAATGGAAACCAATCTATTAGAACCTCAGAGCCTAAGCATGTTCTGTCATTCATTTATAAATGGCAAAATAGTTATAAATGGCAAAATAGTTCCGTTGTATAGCTAAACAGTTAAAGATTCGCAGGGTCCCAGCTTGTTCCGGTTGTGTGTTCACAATTCAATCGATTATGCATACATTTTTTCCCTTAGCTTTGAAACCTACGTGACAGCATTTCGCTGTCAGCTGCTGCAGAGCTGTCAAATTTGGTACTTTCCCTTTTCACGGAGACAGACCGCTAACAATTACATTTTTGCCGGTACGCAGCACGAAAACAACGCAATGAGGAAATTATTTTCCGCATAAATCAGAACCGCAAAGCGATAACTGATAACACAAGTCGAATACCACACGCTCCTTGGTCTAAAATCTTGAACCTAGGCATTGCAACAAAATCCAGTGTTAGCTACTTTAACAAAATAAATAGCCTGAGAAGGTGGCTAGTGATAATGTAATCTTCGGCCGTCTTGCTTGTGCGTCCGTCAAATGGGAAGAACCTCAAATTTAAACGGTACTGAATCAATCAAGCGATTTATTTACATAAAGTTCAGGCACTGCCGCGGTTGGCTGGGGTTGTTTAACTTCTAGCTTGCACGCCATTGCGTCACAGATAACATTGAGATGCAGCTAATCAATAACATACCTCTTTTGTAGGAAAATCAAAGAGAGAACCACACTAGAAATAGTTTCATGGCATGTTTTTTTAAATCACTCCATTACATTTCACGCAATAGCCTATTTCATAAAAGTTGCAGTGAAAAGTGGTATGAAAAAATAGAAAAGTTGCAAAATGTTGCACTACAAAATTCTTTCAAACAGCTTAGAACACCATACTACATAACCTATGCGTATTTAGGGAGGTTCCGGAGGCTGTAAATAAAAGTTGCAAAACCTTCTCGTAATTACACGTTGATCAGATGTCCATAACTTTATTTCTTTTTCCCATGCCCCGCTGCTTATTATCCAGTTTAACCAGTATATTGCGACAACTGCTTCTTGCAATTCATCTGAAAATACAAAATAATGTCCAGATTCACTTTTACTCAAGGAAAATAGTTTCGTTGAGTAAATGTAGGGTTGACATAAGGGACCATTCGGGAGCTGGACCGGAAGGTCAATGTTTTTTTTAGTCAACCATGTGAACGAAAAAACTGTATTTCGGGCGCTGAGCGCGAAAGTTGACCTTTTTTCAGTCAACCGACCACGAAGTGAGAGAAATTTATCATTCTCCGGATTTGCAAGGCTGAAAATTCTTAAAAAGTGTCCTCTTTTCAGATTTCAAAAATATGGTAACCCTAGGTAAATGGTATATTAAACATGCTATAAAAAGGTCAGGCTAACAACTGCCTAGTGCCTATAAGTCCACAATATCGAATCGTATATTGTGATGTCGTACGTTGTCAGCACTTTCCTATCCTAAGAAAACGGGATCTACTGTTTTTGTTGTTGCTGTCATTGGTATATGATAGTGTCCATGGTATTGTGTAATCTATGGTCATATAGCATCAAGATGGTGATTATATAAACTAAACCTCCTGAGGTGCCAACTTCGAGCACATCTCACTTTGATTTTAGGTCAGTGCATCTCAAACGTTCTTGACTCATCGCACCTGATCATGCTCCACATTATTTGACCCCTAACATTCAGAGGTGATTAGTAGAGAAATAAGTCTACCCTTCCGGACTACTCGAGTAGTCCTTATATACTTACATTACATAGTCAAGTAGTTTCATTTTCATACACCGAATATAGGCCTACTCACTCGAATTGTTTTGATGATAAATACTATTGTTGCGTTTCAAATTTTGCGAAGTAAAAGTTATTTCTTGGGTGCACTTCAATCGGTTTTATGAGTGACGAGTATAGGCCCATTTAGGGTATTTAGTGTATCTCCCGCTATGAAGTCAAACACTCACGAGATAAAAATGGATGGAAGGTTATCAGTTTAACATCAATGTCCATCGATCAAGAATTCAACTTCGCAAAAACACGAAAATGAAAGCATGAAGACCCGACAATATCGCGTATCTATCGACCCTCACCATTCCACCAGCCCTTGGTAACAATTGGTGTTGTAGCTGTGAAATGCACGCTGCAACATACACGGCGCCAGGATCCTAAACTTGATATTCTTTAAAAAGCTATGGTGCTTCAACAATCGATATACATTTCACGCTAGCCTTACATATGAATTATGCTAGATCTTGGTTAAATGTCTTCCGGATTAATATGAATCGCCAAGTCGCTGGTACACCACTGAAGAGCGGAATCTAGTTCGTTCGAATTCTACTGTAGTATATAGGTTTAACTGTATATTCGGTGTATCCTGGATTCCCAGTCACCCAAACTGTATAAATAGAGTATTATTGAAGCAAAGAGAGGGTATTGCTATAAGTTGATATAAATTTCTAAAAGTAGGAAATGTTCTAGAAGAATATGTCGCGACACAAACCTGGGTCGCGAAGGGTATAATTTTCGGTCGTGGGAACGCCATAGCGATCGTTTAATATGTATGTAATATTTGTCGAATTTCTTGCAAATATTAAATATCTTCGCGCTGGTAGCGATTTCTAGTGGATGGTTTGCACGTATAGCTAGGGTCAATCTGTGGGTGCGCTGATGAATAAGCGGGGCACGCACGAAAGTCGTAAAAATACGAGGTGGCTTGATCGAGGAAATTGGCCGAGCTTTGATACAAAAGTTGATTTGAATTCGTGAAAATGTTCTTTCGACATCTGTATCTCTTTGAAACACAATCGGAGACCGTTGGAATTCGTGAGAGTAGAGTTATACCTGGGTATGAGCGATGGCATTTAAAGGCGAGCCCCATTGCGCAAATGCGACGTACAGGGGGAAATGCACCCGAATTTGAAAGTCCGTCCGCCAGACATGTTTCATATGACTGCGGTACGTGCAGTTGTTGTTTGCACGGTCTCAAATTCATACATACCCGTGAAATCATAGCATACTAATATTGAGAATGCATTCTTCCTGGCGTATGCGGCTTGGGTCGCCAGATGCCAGTAAAACTAAATATATAGTGTGTATGAGTGTCCGTGATCACAAAAATCAGTTTATAAATACTGAAATACGATATTATCTGGTTAATTTGTAGCCTTTGTAGAACTTTGGTGATTGGCACAACGCCTTCAATTGCCCATGACTGACCATGAATTTTTCTATCTTATCATAATCATTACGAAGATAGCATATATGATTATGATAAGATAGAAAAATTCATGGTCAGTCATGGGCAATTGAAGGCGTTGTGCCAATCACCAAAGTTCTGACAAATGTTATATTAAAATCTCGTTGCATCACTGACTTCCGTATTCATTTCTTCGTTGCTAAAACTTTACTGATTACTAGTTTTATACCCGAATGTCGTCAAGGATACCTGGATAGTATATCCTAGTATGTATTAATTACTTCTGTGTGTCACTATATTTAGATACTAACAATGTGATGACATTGTATATGAAAACTATTTGAGAAAAAGCTGATCACTAATGCTTGATACCGTCTTATGTGTACTCGGAGATCAACAAGCACTGTTGTTATTTACCTGACATTGTCTCAAGTGTTTCTTCGTTTTCTTGCACTTCCTGATAGACGGTTTAATCCATCCAGACTTCGAACAGAAATGTTCCCGTTTGTTCAGCTTCTTTGACAAACAATATGGTGTACAGAGACCTCTGCAAGAAAACAGCACATGAATTTAGTATGAAGTGTCATCAAATCGAAACAATTACCAATGTATTGGAGGCAGGTGTACCAACTGCTGGCGATTCAGTTAATCAGAAACATTTAGAGACTGTCAATTATTTCAAGTTGGCACATGTACCTAAAATGTTCCAGCGTACCCACATATACTAAATATCAAGGAAATTAGGAGAATAATTATTTTTTCTTTGGCCATATCTGTTCGGTATTAGCGACAAATGCAATCTTACATTCTCGATGATATGTGTTGCCTGTACTTTTCCATTGAATTGTCTATCTAAGTTAGAAAGCATAGAATCCGAGTTGTTAGTCACAGATGTTATTTTCTATATGCATCGATATCAATACATACCTTTCCAGTAGTCTGACATTTTTCGATTTGTTCCTAGGCCTGCGGGCCACGGTGCAACGAATTTCATGACATATCAAGACGCAAGTCAATGCGGCGAGAATGATAGCTATTCTCATGTTGAAATGTTAAGTCCTGTAGACGATGTAAATGCAAATATTGATGTATTGTAAATCACGTTTTTATTAGGAATGTGATAAATAGCATCAAGTAGATATTTTACGAGGTGGAGTCGCAAATCTTTAGTTGTTGCTCATTGTGAAGTCATTGTTCATTGTTGAGTTACGATTCAAACGTTGATGAAATTAGTTGTTGCGGCAATTTTGCATTACGGCTATATCTCTGTATCCTCGCCAATTTCCAATGTCGGCTGTGGTAAGTTATTGCATAAATGTCATAAGATTCCGGCTACGAGGCATTTCCTGCATATTTTATGCTTCTGGATTTGAAATCATCTTAATTAAATATAGTAGATATAATACATATATCGTGGCTATGGGCTATCCATGGGGGCAATTATTAAACTCATGAAAATGCACAGATCTGGCTACATACATATCAGCAGAATAATATGGTTACGGAGGTAAAGATCCGCGTTTAAAAGTTGAAGCCATAATTATTTTACCAGCGCAATGTACCATTGTTTAAGATTCCGAAAACGAAAATTGTTTTATGTTGTGATAAGAATACCGCACACGATTCATGGTGACGTGATGCTCAGAACAAAGCTTTTCTACGATTTTGCTGATAATTTGGAGATAAATTACCTGGAGCGTAGGCTACGCCGCGTGTTATACCAGTTCATATTCGATTGACTGTATTTTAAGGTACCTGCGAGGCAAGCAATACCGGAAATTCTCCTCAGATAGCACGAAGTGCAACATTGCTTACAATCACTATGGCACTATCAATGGTGCGTTGGAAATTTGAACGCGACCTTATGATATTATATTGATGATTGTGGCTGCACTACGTATCCTAGACTCAAGACAAGAGGTCCCAAACACGCGGCCCGCGTCGTCATTTTATATTTTGAAATATTCGACAATATTTAACTGCTACACATATATTTCTGTAGCTCTGAGAAGTTAAAATTCGCCTTCTCCAAAACCCTGAGACTGCTCATCAAATTTCACCATCACATCACTTTAAAACGTTACCATGCGGTGGAATATATGCTTTTACGTCATATCAACCTGTTTATGATGGTGGAACATGACCCGCTGAGGATTCGTGGCAAAAAATTGTGATTGGACTTGGGCGCGACTTTTTTGTGGAATTACTCGAATTCGGAGTAAATGGGTGATAAAATAAAAATGAATCGACTTTAGTTGCATCAAACTTTACATTTGAAGAGTAGATTGCGACTCAAAACGCCGTGACTAGGTGCGATCACGAACACAACAAACTATCAGACTGCTATGGGCATAGGCACCGACTTTTATTTTTGCATGGGGTGGCGGCAAGCACGTAGCCGGGGGGGGGGGGGGTGTCAAAACCCCCTCCTTTTGAAACGCAAAACCCCGTCCTTTGAAAATCACCATTCTGACGCTAATGTTCAGTTGCATTTCAACAAGTCGTATTATCAGTGGTACGCGGGGCCGCGACCAACTAGCGAGATTCGTATGTGCACGCATATTGCATCGCACAATGCAACGCGACGGGATCTCCCGCTGGCATGATTGCGGAATTAGGTCATTGATTGCCGCGCACTCGGCATTCGTCGCTGGACTGAGCAGTAACACGGCGCCCGATAATTCTGGAACACGAAAGACAGACACAAATTGTGATTGGAAACGTGCACGGCCAATCAGTATTGATCCCTTACCGCCAACACAATTGGTTTTGAGTAGCTCGCATCGCGACAATTGGTTGCTGATTACAACATCGATTTTGACTGTATTGCTGCATTTCCCGATCTACGTTCGCAAAGTATAATTGGATTAATATTATGGGCACTGGAATAAATTCCAACTAGCAGGCATACGCAATAACACATTGTTCAACTTTGCGCTCCGATAATATTTATCACAAAAATGGTTCACAAAATATTTTTAACGCGGCTTGCGGCGCTCATCGATGCAAATAATGCACTTCAATTTGCAGAAGGTGGACGTATATTTGGTAGTCAAATCGCGATAGGAGATGGTGTTTCTCAGAGGTCGCTATGAAATCTACGTTTCTAACGATGAGGTCGAATCTGTACATCTGATAAGGAACGTAAGTTTGCTGAAATCAGCATCAGCACGCTGTGCGAAATACATAGTAGTGATCAATTTTATCGGACTGTACAATCGGCCGGCAAGTTGCGCTGATAACGAAATTGCAGACATGCCGCAAACCTGCAATAATTACAATTACAGGGTGCGCTGGTCATACCTAAATACCCAGATTCGGCAATGGCAACGAGCACAATTTGTTCAGACGCGGGCATACGTTTTAATCAAAACGATACATAAACAGTAAACACAAACAATATTACACTCTGAGATTGTTACTGTTTGGCGAAAGGCCTGCATGCGGACGCGCTAAATCAAACCACCGACGATAGTGCACATGAGATGTCGATGAGCCATTTCGCATACAAATGATTCTCACTAATTTGCAGTACGCAGCATCGATAATATGAATTAGTGAATTGGCATTTCAAAAAGGACGGTATTTTTAGTTATAAATGAGAAACTCCCTGGCTACGCACATGGGTTTTTTTATGCCGACAACGTGCTGGTTAATATCAGCCCCGGGCCGTAGGCCCCGATCAGCCAGTCGAATTTGATCGTAAAATGATGCACTTTTAATTTTCCACGTGTTATTGCAGTAAGAGCAATATGGGCGCATGCCGCGACCTTATCATTAGAAATACATTTCCCAAAGCTGTGAAATTCGAGCCGCGATATGACTGCGCTCGATATAGTCCGTTCACAAATAAAGTTTATTGGAACATAGAAGGTTTCCGTTGAAACTAATCGAATGAATTCAGAATTTGCGTCACCGAGAATCTCGTGTTGCATCAATTTTGACAACGTAATTCAACGCCGTGCACTGCACAATGCGCAGTATTAATAACAAATCAAGCACTGACAAGCTGACAAGTGACACCGAGGGAATACGAGGGCATAAAGCAGACAAGAATTGGTAGCCTGGATGATAGCAAACGAGAAAGCGCGCATCTAATCAATAATTCCCCGACTTGCCTACAGCACAATGGTGTTCCAAGTATGACATCGCGACAATTGTTTGTACATTATAACGACGTTTGAGCTGCATTGTTGCGTTTTCCGATAAAAGTTGGCAAAGCCTTGTTAGAGTAATGAATATGCGCACTGTGCGCAGGAATGACATTCAATTCGCAGGCATACACAAGCACACTGTCCTATATTTCGCGCTCCAAGCCTCCGATTGAAGAGACTATCACGGAACTAACTCAAGAATTATTTTGTAAACGAATATGGGCGCAAATACAATTTAATTAGGAGAAGGAGAACGTGAATTTGCTCGTCTGGTCGAGAGGAGATGGTGTTTCTCAGCGCAAGCGTGTCGAAATCGACGTCGTAAACGAGGTTGCACCGATTGTCTGATTATTACCACGGATTACAATTTATCGGTGCGTTTTAAGCACTAGTTCGTCGTCGCCAACGAAGCTGCGTATTCAATTATTCGCACGCGTATCGGTGAATGATAAATAGTTGACATTTACGCGCTTTCACGGACTCGCTAATTGACAGCGCTGATGATTTGAAATCGCAGACGGCGGGCGTTTTATCCTATTGTATGGGGTGGCCGCCACCCCATAAATGGGTCATGGGGTGGCTGCGCCACCCCGCCACCCGTAACTCGGCGCCTATGGCTATGGGGAAAAATATTATATCAAAAGGTCGTAGCTTGCGTTGCGTAGCGTATTTAGCTATCTAAGCAGGTCGAAAAGACAATTGCAATCGTTGCTATTCTGCTGCCTCCTTGACTTACATCCTATGCCATCTTGGGTTTGTTTATCCAAGTTATTATCGGCAATTAAAGATGGCGAGTGAGGTATTGGTACGCTTCATCGCTGTAACAATAATGGATTCCTCGGCGATTGGACTGTTTTATTACTATGGTACATTTATCATTATATTGAAGTAATTATTGATCAGTTCCGATAATAGAAGGCAAATCTAACTCCGATGCATGCACGTCACGATGCATTTGTACACTAGCAAGGTGTCTACAATTATTTTTTTGTTACAAACTATGCCAAGTACAACATAAATTTATTCAAAATTTTGAAAATGTGATTTTTTTCGTGTCAGGCGTGAATTCACAATAGTAAATCACATTTCCACGGTGTTTGTGGAATGCCAGTCTGCAAGGTCCCGTCTAATAATGCCTTCTTGGAAATACATTATATACTCGGGTTACCAAATTTTGAAAATCTGAAAATAGGACACTTTTTCAGAATTTTCAGACTTGCAAAACCGGAGAAGAATTCTCAGAAAACGGTAAATTTTTCCCACTTTCCCAACTTTCTCGCTCAGCGCCCGAAATATCGACAGGTGGTTGACTAAAAGAAAAGGTCAACTCTCCGCCCAGCTCCCGAAATACCCGCCAGAGCGTCGTTCGGTGCTGATTTAAGGCATATCAGTCTCATTTTGCTATAAATATGACCTACATTCTCAAAAAATAGGACAAAATCTCAAAAAGGAGGACAAAAGGGCGTCCTCCGAGGACACTTTCAAATAAGTCAAAAAAGAGGACAAATCCTCCTAAAAAGAGGCGTATGGTAACCCTATTATATACCCCTGTTATTGGTGCTGCGGCCCGCGAAGCCATCAAAAACCAGGAAATTGGCCTGCGAGCATATTTGAGCTCGAGACCTCTGCTCAAGGCCATGACACAGTTGATGTTACCAGTTAATATTACATCATAGGATGTCTGGTCGACCTAAGCTCAATTGCTAGTCAGATTGGAGCATCGGTTTGTACATGTGTATAAATTCTATAGCTCGTCAGTACGGTTTAAAATTCAATCAAATATCAAAGTTTTGCGTTTTGATTTTCAGCGCGACTAAACTTCATTTCACACTCCCGAATTCATGTTCAATCGTTACAGATTTCGTACAGATTAGGTACCGAGTCTAAAGCTTATAAGTCGATGGCTATGGATTCGAAACATAAACGTACGGGACTGAAATACATAACGATGGCGGCATATCGCAGCGAAATTGAAAATAAACCAATTACGTCACTAACAATACGTCATTTGTGGTATTAATTTATCTATCAGGCTATATGAGGTGGAACTGATTCATGCAATTACTGATATACGACATAGTACTCGTCAGTGGTTTGACTCGAGACAGCGATCTGTCGATATATTGCTTCTAGCAATGTCGTTAGGTCTGTCTTCTGCCATATTTTTGAAGCATAGGATTTACAATCACTGCATGGTAGGCTATGAGTGAATCATATATCTAAACTAACTGACAGAGTCGACTGGTTGAGGTGATTGCAATTCTGCAAAAAAAAGTAATTTTTCCGACGACACCACGTCAATTTCTCTTTAATGCGGGTTTGTCTAATTGACATTTGCAGGAGGGGAAAAAGGGAAATTGCGCACGTACTTCGCCCTGGAATTATTACCGGGAAAGAAACCAGAGCTGAGGCTGTTTCTTGGCGAAAACGAATGTTAAAAATAGAAAAGCCGATGCAATATTCAAGTCGGTGTGATAGAATTAGTGTTGCATTCAAAACAAAAATCAATTTGAAACAAACATGTATAAATCAAGGCCCAATTCCAAACATGTTTTTTATTGTTTTATTTTTTCTTATAAGCCATGACGTTCCTAATATTCGATTGTGACGTCAAAATGAATTGACATTTACAATCGAAAATGTAGGTTAAATATAGCTCCTCTGACGATTGTACTATTAATGTTGAAACGACTATTTTGAGGGTTCCGACCATCCCATATCAATAAACATCGGCTATATCGAGTGGTAATTGTCCGTAGGGTCATACAACATGTTTTTTTGAAAGTATTTACACAATTATGGCAAAATTTTACAACCTGGAAAATAAAAAATAAAAATTGAAAAGACCTTTGTTTAAAACACTGTTTAAAACATATTTAATACATGTTTAAAACAAAGTGTTTTAAAACACAGTTTGTTTTAAATGCAATCCTGAATAGGATACGTTCGAACTAGCACTTCGGTGGTAACATTGAGTCATTACTACAGCTCTAAAGTAACACTGATCAGATTAGACATATCATTTGATTATTGAAATAAGGCGATCGATCAATTTCTGGGGTGGTGATCTCGACGCCTGCAAAATCACAGATGACGCTACAAATACGAGCAATCTACGAACATTAACTCCGTTACCATGATGCGGAGGCTCTTTTACACAGTGATACTGACAATTCCTATTATAATTTTTTTGCAAACTTATTACCTTAAACCGTTTTTTACTTTTCAAAATCTAAATTTTACCAACTACTTAGGTTGGCCTGAAAAACTCTTCAAATAGTGGCTAATCCAAGTACCAGATGGCAAAACAGACCTGAGTACTGCTGTATCCAAAATTCGCTACCCTAAACTACAGCCAAACCCACGGGATCGATAAATGTACGTGACTAATTTGCGAACGCGATAACAGACTGGAGAATATAAACACAGCGTCTTATGTAAAAAGAGTTATTGACGCAACCAATCATGTTAGCCTATTCAGTGGCATATCCGTGACTTTAACCGGTAAGATATCTATAGTATTTTAGTATGTCTATATTTAACTCGGATCAAGGCTTGCACCTGTATTTATGTATGTATAAGGGGTTTTATGGTGCTCGACTAGTAGGATATTGTGCACCAGGCCTGAGGGAGCTTTGAATCAGATATGTCTACACAAAACAACATATTCTGCGGCCTTTGTGTGTGTGCAAGTGTGGATTCTATGTCTCTATGGCAGGGGCGGGCGGGCAATTTCTCCGGTCGGCGGGACGGTTATGGGAAAATGAAGCACATTAGATAATGCTATCGGAGGAAAAGTCAATGTCGATCAGTGTAAGAAGCGAAATAATCTTTTGACTGACTGAAATGACCAGATTTTCAGTTCTTTTTTTTTTGGTAGCTATTGGATCTTCATTTTCCATATCTTGAGAGATTTGTGTACATCTTTATACAAGGTGACCAGAAAGCCGGTGTATGATGGTTCTTTCAGTTAAGTCAGTGATATCAGTCCAAATCTCTGTAGTGAACACAAATATGCAATCATTCCATATTCGTCGATAGCCTATTCCAACTTGCTGGAATTTCTTTTCTTCTCTACAGCAGCACTCCCCTTCCAAAAGCATTATCTAGGAGGCATGATGGTATAAAATCCTCCACAATATGTGATTTGGCTTTCTCAACTTCATTCTAAGTAATTGGACCTTGGCATTACTTTGCTGCTTAGCAGATCTTTTTGCTTCTCACAAAGCATGACATGCAACATTGCCATTATGATCTCTTTTTGGATGCAATTTATCTATCTTTAATATGGGTGCATGAATGTGATGTGCCACTGAACTTCTCAAGTTCGAATGCGCCACCACAATGCTGACACAGTGACACAAAACAAAACTCAGAATCCAGATTAGTTACCTTCACAGGAGCGACTGAGCAAGGTAAAATTGTTCAGTATTCCATTTTCATTGTTCTTTATATCCTCGAGTTTCGGTTTCTCTCCTGCATAAGGAGCTTTATTTGCTTTCTTCAATAACGCAAGTCATTTTACTGCACAACAAGACTAGAATATTGAGGGTAAATGCCTTGTTAGAAGATCACAGTTGTGATGACTGTGCATAAATTCGGTACAATACTGTGGTTCCGTGAATTTCTAAATATGGCACGTTTATTTTCACACTGGCTTGGCGGTAAGTGACATGTGGTTGGTAGTTAGTAAGTTACAAAAGTCATGCTTATTGTTAAAGATTTTGGTTGCAGCAAAAAGTACTGGTCCGGCTCTGGCCGTATCAGAAAAAGTACTGATCCGGCTCCGATCCGGCCGAAATTGAAAAAATCCGGCAGGATATCCAATTCGGCTAGGTCCATGCTCCGCAGTAATCCACATATACAAGGAATAAATCTTATTTAATGTAAGCTTTAAGTTTAAAGCATAGAGACCAAAAACAGTATTTAATGAATTTATTAACAGTAGGCCTAGCTGTTGAAGTCTCAGACATGAGTTGTCAACATGTTCTTTGAGCTCTGGCTGCATGTCGTATGTAGAAAACCTTAGTAAAGACTGCACAGTGAACATGAACATCAGTTATATTGGACCGCAGCCTTGTCTCGTTAATGACCATGGTCGAAAATATATGTATACAATATGTAGACCGGAACAGAGCAAATAGTTTCATGTCCATCTTTCTCAGGTTGACAAACTTGGATTCATTCTGTGACGCATAAAATTTGTCCATGCTTACGGAATGGAATTTTACTTTCAGAGTAGAAACTCTCTGCATGCCTGTCAAAATCCTTTCACCAGCCGTATGTTGCCAGTCCCTGCTCCATGGCGTAACCAATGTGCATTATGCGCACTGTGCACTGTCAGACCAGACGCGACTAACTAGGCTACGCAATATCGCAATATCGATAGAGTACAGTAAAATCTAATATAAACATGACGTAAAGGATAAATTGAGAGTTTTGTTCCTGACGAGCTGTTTTCTATTGACGGTGGTAAAGCACGGTCAAGCGACAAGTTACAACCTATAGCGAGTTGACAGCTTTGACGCGTGGCATTTTACAAGCTGCCAACGCCTATATGTGAGCTGCGCTTTACATGGAGTCAGGCGTAACGACGCTAATCGTGAGTAAGCCCCAACAAATATTCAGCTCGATATCGTGTAGTAGCGTTAGCCACCTTCTCAGCCCAACATTTCTGAGAGGCCGAATTCAATAATTATTCAATGTGTTATTGTTTGTGTTGATGTTTCCGCGATTAATTCGACTGTAATCTGAGTACGATTATAAGGATAATATTTTTCCATCTATCCATCTGCCAGTTTTATTTTTCTGCGCGTTGATCTTCCGACGCCCGTGATCTCAAATTCCAACATCTTTTTGCAAGTATTGATTTTTAGCCCACTCATCTCGGTTGCTGTAAGATATGCTTGGACCATAAGAATGTACAGTAGGGCTGTTCAAAAATAATTTTTCTCTCTGATTACAACCATTCAGCGATTAAATAGTCAGGTTACCCTAAAAACGCTGCTCACTAAATTTGGTTCAATTCTAACAAGTATAAGGAGTCCACAGATCCAATTAAGAATATTAATTTATTAGTAACATTGAAAAAAAATTCAAATATTTCTGTCAACCCCATGAAATTGTTGAGTTGTCTTCAAAGACAATGCAAAACAAATTTGACTCAATTCCGACTATAGTAAAAGCGGCGTTATTTGAGTTCTTCGTTGATAATTCTCGGATTATGCAACAATCGATATCACCCAAGCGATTGCTTCGGGTTCGTTTTCGGCATGTCAACCATTATAATTTACATCATGTACAAAATAACTCACTTATACCCTTGCCAATGCTAGTTTCGATCAAGTTTTGGAGATTGCGGTGAACTGTGACGTCATTACGTTTACTCTGCGTTTGGAATCATGACGTCATGTGCTCGATTTTGCAGCGAGCTTTCTATCCATTATGACTTTAGCACAGTTGGTAATCGGATATTATTTTAACTAGCTCTTAAATTCTCTCTGTACTCCAGATCACCGTGTGCCGGATGTGCCAATCTTTCGGAATGGTCTCCCCCAACGTGTACTTGCAGATGACAGGAGCGTGAGAAAAGCGAAGAGTATATGATTGCGGTCGCAAAATGGTGGGTTCATGTTAAATATTCAACACATCCCATATTCCAAATTGAATTGATTAGCTATTCTTCGTCTGTATTTTTCAGAGTAAACGGGTTAAAATTTAGTTGCCGTAAGATAGGCTACTGTAAAACAACTGTTGTTGTTGTGGCGGGGCGTCAAATTTTTGTATGCAGGACAAATACAGTAAAATAAACTAAGCACCGCACCAGGCGCGACTGGTGAAAGAATAACCAGTATTATTACCGAATAACTGCAGAGTGTGGACCAGGGGTCGGCAACCTGCGGTCGTACGGTAGCATGCTGTCGTAGAATGAAATTTGTGAGGCCCTGGACACGTTATTCAATTAGTATAAGTTGGTGGTTGTCGACAGGAAAATTTATTTCACGAATTGACTCCGGAATTCTGAGAGAAAAAGTATTCTTTTAGGACAGTGATTCTCAAACGGGGGGCGTGAAAGCGTCTGAAGGGGGCGCGAAACTGCCCTCAACTGTGATTTTCGTGCTCCACGCACTTTGCCTCCAGTTCGTGCTTATTGCACTGTGTATAGTTAAAATTTCATATTTGAGAATTCTCTAATCAACACTCATAACCTTCCATGCCATCAAATTATCCGTTGAGATTGCCAGCATTCTAGTTGCGTTTTATGATATGGAGATAAATGGGGCACAAACATTTTACTATCATAAAGGGGGGCGTGACGAAGCAAGTTTGAGAACCACTGTTCGAGATTCAATTGATCTGTAAATTTTCTTCCTGCTTGCTGCGTTTCAATTCGACTTCATTTTTCGAGTTTAATATATAAATAGCTGGTTCGTGGTATAGAACTTGAATATAGCTTTCAATACAACATCCATTGTAGCAGAATATTTAATAAACTCCAAAACTTTTCGGGTGCCTCTTTTCAGGAGTTAAAGGCACACTAAAGGGATTTAAACAGATTTGAAAGCAGAACCAAAAAGTTGAAGTATGACGCAACCATCAAATCACATACCATGAGATTCGCATTGTAACAATGGCAACAATAACAAACTTTGACGTATACGGTACTATAGTAGCAGCATATGCAATTTGTAAATAAACAGTTACAGTACAAACACGAAACAAAATAAACTAATGAGAAATTTGTAACTTATAGAGGAAATCTTTTTGTCTACATAAAATAGGTTTGGTCAATTGAATAATGGTTGACTCCAACACTTTTAAATGAAACAAAGATCTTCCTCGTGCAATTACAGTGAACATATTGTCATTATACCGTTGTGCACAGGCGAGCTGTTCACTCAAATGTTGACCAATCGACGACGCATATGCTTGGTAATCGTCACAATCCCCAACTCGATCACAATGCAAATTTCTATGCTGATTTTGGGGGGTTCAAAGACCATGAACAGGATCAGACATGGGGTAATCGCGATTAGTAATCGTAATCGATTACGACGATTACAGCATTGTCAAGTAATCGTAATCGCAATCGATTACAGTCGAAAAAATCCCGAAGTAATCGTAATCGTAATCGACTACTTCCCATATTTAATCGATTTCTTTGTGAAAGAACGATTACTTTTTATTTGTACAAGGCTTGTGACATAAACTGAACACTCGTGAACAAGGAAGAGATATTATACCAGTTATTGAGAGCACAAACTTCTGATTTTCAAATGCCACTGCTCATTATTACGTCAGAGGTAGCCTATTAGCTTTGCTCGTCTTTGCGTATAGGAAGTGTCCACACATAGTAATTGGTGTTATTGTAAGAAAGCCCACCGTGCTGTATATCGGTTTATCAATACATTTCAGACGCCACTACCTCGCATCAGGATAATTAATCATAATCACCTCTCTGCCTAAGTTAAAATAGCAACTTTTATATTGATGTTTGGTTATGCTTAGTTAAATTATAGAATGTATAGTTCTAATTCTAGAGTTAAATGCAGTTTCACCGTTGCTGCTTGGCGTGCAGTAGGCCTATATGGTACGAACGTACAGCAGACAAAGGTTTAAAATTTTGTACTTGTCAAATAAAACATTACGGTTTCCACAACGAAGCATTAAAATCAACAGCTCCTGATATATATCTTAACTGGCCGTCGTTTTGCCGTTTCTCGTAATGACAGCTTGCATTACATTATCTGCATTAAGTTGAAGGCAGAATATTATGTTCACTTTCTGTTATTCTCATATTAGTCTACTCAAAACGGGCGCCAATCGCTATTTCACAATTCTTTACTGAACATTTGGACTTGCCGCCATAGTCATTAGCGCGGGTTGTAGCTAGAATCAGGATCAAAACAGCAAAAGCGTCCCCCGACCAAACTTTGGTCTTGGGCCCCCATAGGGTAGTCAATTCGGAACTTGAAGATTTAATTTCGTCAATAATATTGGTAATTGCATTATATTGCATTTTAATCCTATCTCATCGCCCGATGGTCAGATTTACCTGAAGAGCGGGGGGGGGGGGGGGGCGTAATTCATAATTATAACATCTGGTATCATGCAATAATTACTTTATTGTATGTTGTTAATTCGTGACCTCCGGTCTGTTATATAGCCAAAAGATATCGATTGTAGTGGCCCAAACAGGAGACTGAAAGAAAAACTTCCGTGAGACGCACACACAAATTGTCATGTCTAATGCTCTGGGTGGGTGCCCGGGTGGCATTTGCATCGTGGGCTCAGATTGGAAGGAATGGACTGTTGGTCACGCCCACCCAGCGCGGCTATTAACAGTGAACACATACCCTAAGTTTTGGCCAATGTCTTTTTTAATAGCACACTCATTCGTGGAGTCTCATGTTGGCCGAAACTGCATATGTCTTTTGATGTGTCGAGGAGTCGTACTGCATGACTGACACCTAAATGCCTATTATTATGAATTATGCATGCTTTATTTCTTGAGGGGGAGACGTATGCATTTCGAAATCAAGCTATCTAGAGACATTTAAATCGCAAAGCTCAAAGAGAAATTCCGAGGAATTGGGGGTGAGGCAGTTATGGACCTGGCAAGAATGCAACTCATTGGGTGTGATAAACCGTCCTCTATAAAATAGGCGAAAGGTACATTATGACGTAACAAGGTAATGTTCCATCTTTTTTAAAGACAGTAGTTATATCATTGGGCCTTTCCAGCGCAATCCATGTATTGTCTTCCAATATAACTACTACGATGCAAAATAAATGTAATCGTGAGTAATCGTGATTACTTTTCCAATGTAATCGTAATCGTAATCGACTACTTCCCGATTTTGCTGTAATCGTAATCGTAATCGTAATCGCGTGATTTAGAAGTAATCGTAATCGCAATCGATTACATTCATGAAGTAATCACCCCATGTCTGAACAGGATATAATTTATCTTTTCCTAATCAGTGCAGCAGCAGCTTTCCATTGATATCCGTTTTATCGAATTTGGCGCTCGGCAAGCCGGTCAAAAATGGCCGTAAAGTTGCGTTTGGTCAAATGGAAAGTATGACGTAACCCAAATGCAGTGCCTAGAAGTGTAGAAGTTTACTACAAGTTGGCATATACGGAATTAAAATAAAAACAATCTGCCTGGTTAAAATGACCATTTTAGTCGAAAAACACCATGAATACCTCAAAGCACAAACAAACACGTTGATCAATGTTCAAAACTTTATTTCTTTTTCCTGTGTGCTTGAGTAATAGTACCAACAGGATTCCTCCAATGGCAATAGTTCTGAAAAATAAAATCATTGGCAGATGTACTTTTACTTAGAGACAATAGTCGCGTTGGGTAAATAGTATATTGTGTTTCTCAAACGTTCTTGACTCATCGCCCATGATCGCTCTCCACATGTATTTACCCGCCTAACATTCAGAGGTAAGTAGTAGAGAATTAAATTCACTCTTGCGGAGGACTTAAGCAGTTTTTATATCGTTATGTTTCCTGGTCAAGTAGTTTTATTTCTATGCACGGCGCCAGGATGATTAGAGCGCGACCGATTAACGGTTCGTCGATAATGTCGAATCGATATTATACTTTGAAATAATTATCGGTATCGGCCATTGGAGGTGAAAAAATATCGGCAGTTTTCGTGACGTCACAGCATGATGGTAGAAGTCAGAAAACTAAAATCCTTCACCGCCAGACTTGGAATATTGCTATGTTTCATATAGCTTACATTTCCAAGGTGCCCAGATGCAGACATGCTAGTTTATTTCCTGTTCAAGTATGACAATGGCTAAAACGCTGTTGAAATAAATGCTCTCAAATTTTTAAAATGCGCCTTGTGAGGTAGATTCCACCTTATCGGAATATCGGCTGAATATATCGGTGTTTTCGGTGAAGGTGTTAGATATCGGCTTTATCGGTATCGGTCGGGCTCTACATAGGATTAATGCTAAATGTTGTCTAATGTAAAATTACAGCACGACTCTTCTTTCACTATTTACTAATTATGCGGTTTGGGTGACTGAGAAGCCAGGATACACCGACTACATTAAAACCGATAAATTACAGTTGAATTCGAACGGACTATAGAATCCACTTTTCGGCGGTGTGCCAGCGACTTGGCAACTCTTCTTTCTCCGAGCGTCATATAATTCAATAATTTCTTCACCATAGCGACATTTTAATATGTATGTAATATTTGTTGAGTTTCTCGCAAATAAAAAGTTTCTTCGCGATTCGCAGTGGATAGTTTGCACGTACCCGGGGTCAATATGTTGGTGCTATGATGAATAAGCGGGGCACGCACAAAAGTCGTTACAATACGAGATGGCTTCATGGTGAAAATTGGCCGAGCTTTGCCACACAAGTTGATTTGAATTCATGAAAAGGTTTTATCGACATTGGTATCTCTTTAAAACGCAATCGGAGACAGCTTGAATGCGTAAGGGTAGAGTTGCCAGGCTACGAGACACAGGTATTTCGAGGCGAACACCTTCCGTGCTAGGACGGAAATGCGACGTGCAAGTGAAAATGCACCCCAATTTGAAATCACGTCCGCCAGACATGTTTCATAAGGCTGCGATGCGTGTAGTTGTTGTTTGCACGGTCTCTAATTCATACATGCCCGTGAAATCATAGCATACTAATATTGAGAATGCATTCTTTCCGGCTTATACGGCTTGGGTCGCGAGATGCCACTAAAACTAAATATATAGTGTGTGTGTGTATGTGTGTCAGTGATCACGAAATCAGTTTGTAAGCATTGAAATTCGATGTTAATGATGGTAATGATGTAACCTATGCTATCTTCGTAATCTTTACGATACCATAGAAATAATTAAAGTCAGTCATGGACAATTGAAGGCGTTGTTCCAATCACAAAAGTTCTGACGAATGTTATTTAAATATTTCGTTGCATCACTGACTTTCGCATTCATTTCTTGGTTACTAAACCAATGATTACTCGTTTTATACCCAAATGTCGTCAAAGATACTTGGATAGTAAATCTTACAGCAGGTGTATCAGTTACATCTGTATGTCACTATATTTTGATACTAATAAGTTGATTACACTGTATATAAATACTATTTGGGGAAAAGCTGATTGATGACTCATGCATGGTACGGACTTGTGTGAAATCGGAGATAAACATGCAGCACTGTTGTTATTTACCTGACATTGTTTTAAGTGTTTCGTCGTCTTCTTGCACTTTCTGACAGACGGTTTAATCCCTCCAGACTTCAAGCAAGAATATTTCCTTTTACTCAGCTTCCTTGACAAACAATATCGTGTACAGTGACCTCTGCAAGAAAACAGCACATGAATTTAGTATAAAGTGTTATCGAATCGAAACACTTGGCATTGCAGGTGTACCAACTGCTGGCGAGATGGATAGGCCGCGAGTCACCTGTGAGTGCTTCGGCACTATTTGAACTAAACTATATACATCGCTCCCCTACAAACTTAATAAGTCGCATAGATGGCATGGATGAATCCTGCACTCTTAACACAAAAAGTACATTGCCACAATCCGAAAGCTGTTGTAACGTAAATATTTCCTACTTCACCACAGTGATATGCCTCCATAATAATTGGCGTATTTCATCCTTTTTTAACGAATATGTTTTGTCATCAATTCCGTCATGTGTCAGGAACAATCTCACGTGGACGATACAGTTAAGGCCCTAAGGTACTGCTGGACTGACAAAATTTTCAATTTTTTTTTTATTGCATAATCCTAAAGTATGAAACTAGTTCCTTTCAAAAATGTATTGCTCTTGTCTGATTTCGAATTAGAAGTATGGTAAAATGCGATTTGAAATCCCCCATTTTCGTAGAAAGTCACCCCCCCATACAATTTCATATATTTAGACTCATTCAAAATTGTCTATAATCAGTGGTGGCCCTACGAACGGGGGGGGGGGGGGGGGGCTGGGCGAGACTTACCGGGGGGCCCCCCTATAACTATCTATCCGTAACTTCTGCATCGGTTATTATTATCTATCTTTCACCAACACAAAGGTTTGCCCAGGTGCTGGCTTCGGCCATGTCAAGGATAGACAACATCAAAACTAAGTAAGTCTACCGCATGGAGAGACGTGATGATTATCGGGATACGGGACTTTTCTAACAAATGCAGTGATTTGATGATGATTGACACATCTGTACGGAATCATATTCTTGCTTCGTGCACGGATTTCCATGTTTATTCGTCATTATCCTTGAAAAAAGCGCAAAATCCAAATAGGGGGCCCCTTCGACCAGGGGGCCCCGGGCAACCGCCCTCCTCGCCCACCCCAAAAGCCACCACTGACTATAATCACTCTGCCGTGCTGATATTATACAATAAATGAAAGAGCCATATCTGTAATCGATGAAGCGTGGCTTTCACAACATTTAGCAGGCCAGCAGCTGTTCGCTCACCTGGGAATAGCTGCAAGCTGCCAATATTATGAGTGTTGTTTATCATATTGTATATTTTCAAGATTGCCTTGGCATATTTTGGTAGCTAATCGTTTAATTGACCGGTAAGACAAAGGCATACACTACGAAGGCATTTCGCAATAGGAAAAGATGAAACCATGCAGAAAAGTAAAGTGTACCAGTGGTTTCGGAACAGCTGAACTGAATAATCAAAGAAATCTTGTGAAAAAGATTGGAGCTTTCACCGCATTCAACATCTGCTAACGGTGGTTCGGATTCGGCGTAATCATTTTTCCTAGCAGTTTCTACATTTTGATGCAGTCGTTCCAAAAATACTGAATTGTCTGACTGTGGCTCATCTGACAAAGGATATTGGAACTGCATACAGACTACAGCATAAGGATTATGCAACTCAAATTAGTATCAGAATGTCATGATGAAATTGATGCTAAAAATTGTATGTTTGAAAGGTCTCGGAGGGAAATATGGATGTAGTATCTTCACCCATACCAACTGCAATAGGTATTTTGACAATGTCGAAGTATTCTTGATATGTTATTTCATATTTACAAGATCTAACTGGTGTCCAATTCAAGGTTTGCAAATTTTTCGAATACGGTATAGCAGTTTTGAGTAAAAAAATCATCAAATCACTCATACTTTATATGACTTATTTGGCATTTAGACACATTCAATTGTCTTCAAATTTGGCTATTTACTGATTTAAGCATGCCTGCACCATTTAAAAGCAACAGATTTCAAACACCTGCTCTACTTTCTCATCAAAATATTTTTCAATTTTCAAAGTTGATTTTCTCCCACTTCTAGTTTTTGGTAATATTGTGTCACGGGGACAAGAAATTTTGATATCAGAATACCTTCAATCCTAATCAAACTTGGCTCAGTACAAGTAGTAGGACTGTTCTACCTGCTAAGACTATTACTTTTGCTATAGGGGTTATAGTCAACTTTCTATGCTACCTATTATCTGATTTTTATGAAAAAAAATCGAAAATTCGGCACCGTACTACTACAAAACAAATATTTCGTAAAATCGGAAGTTTCACGCATTTCAGCAGGTGCTTAGAGGCCTCAGGACACTTTATAAAGCATTGCTTAGAATATCTCAGCATCCATCAATGAGACAGGGGTTTCCCCGTGCTAATCGTCCGATTCACCTATCTCCCCCTCAATTTGGGCCCAAGGAATCATTGTGAAATGCTGAAATTTATACAGCATATAAAGTTGAGTATGAACAGCTTACAGACCAATTTTTGAGAATCTAGCATTTACTGTTAATAAAATATCGCAATTTGAAAATTTTGTGGGTCTAGCAGTACCTTAGGGCCTTAATCAGAAGAAACAGGACTGGTAATTATCTTTAAGCATGCTCCCATGCTAAATATCAAGGAAATTAGAAGAATAATTAATGTTTCTGTGGCCATATATGTTCCGTATTAGCGACAAATGCATTCATACACTGCCGATGATATGTGTTCGCTCTGCTTTTCCATTGAGTTTTCTATCTAAGTTGAAAAAGCATAAAATCCAACTTATTAGTTACATATGCTATTTTCTATACATCGATATCAATACATACCCTTCAAGTCTTCTGACATCACTCGATTTGTTTCTACGCCTGCGGGCCACGGTGCAACGAAGTTCACAACATATCAAGACGCAAGTCAATGCGGCGAGTACGATAGCTATTCTCATATCGAAATTCAAAGTCCTGCACGAGATGTAAACGCCAAAATTGATGTTTTGTATGTCACATTTTCATTAGGGATGTGATAAATTGCATCGAGTACGTAGCTTACGATGAGCAGTAGCAAATCTTTAATTGTTGCTCATTATGAAGTCATTGAAATTAGGGTGTTGTGGGCAATTTTGCATTGCATTAGATCTCTATATCCTCGCCAATTTCCAAGGTCGACTTTTGTATTGCATAAATGTTACAAGAGTCCGACGGCGAGGTGTTTCCTGCTTACTTTATGCTTCGAGATTTGACATCAACCTAATTAAATGTAGTGTATATAGGACATAAATCGTGACTGTGGGCTTTTCTGGATATAAGTAATGTACTCAGGGAAATGCACAAATCTGGCTACATACATATCTACTATACTATCTACATACTATCATACTAAAACAAACTTTACATCATTCATGTTCTGGGCACAAATGCTCAAATAGGTGATAAGTGCCAAAGACTGTTCAATTAAGACTAAACATCAGCATATTAATATGGCTACGGAGGTAAAGAACCGCTATTAATAGTTAAAGACATAATTGTCTCACCAACGCAATGTAAGTAACCATTGTTTAAGATCTCGAAAAGTGTTTCATGTTGTAACAAAGAATACCGCACACGTTTCAAGGTGACGTAATGCTCAAAACAAAGATTTTCTACGATTTTGCTGATCATTTGGAGTTGCATGATCTGAAGCGTATGCTACGGCGCGTGTCTTACCACTTCATGTTCGCTTGACTGCACTTTACGGTAACTGCGAGGCAAGCAATACGGGACATTCTCCTCAGACAGTACGAAGTACAACATTGTTTACACCCACTATGACATTGCCAACGGTGCGTTGGAAATTTCCACGCGAACTTATGGCATCATGTTGATGACTATAGCTGCACCAACCTATACTCAAGGCCATGCGACAGGTAATGCTACCAGTTTTCTTATATCAGAGGTCGTGTCTGGTCGACTTAAGTTCAATTGCTAGTCAAAATGGAGCATCGGTTTGTACATGTGTTGTGTATAAATTCTAAGGCTCGTCAAAAATCAAAATTTGGCGTTTTGAGTTTCAGTCAGTGTTGGGATGACTCGAGTCATGACTTGACTCGAGTCAGACTTGAGTCACCTTTTTCGTATGACTTGACTTGACTCGAGTCACTTTGTTAAAATGACTTGACTTGACTTGACTCGGCGTATTAGAAATGTGGTTTGACTGGTGACTCGGAGCAAAATGCACGAGTCAATTTCAAGTCATGAAGTAATCGGTGTCGATAGAAATCACTGTATCTTGCACATGGTCGTATTGTTCGCGAAACGCTGGTGTAACCCGTGAGAGCGACCAATCATTCAATGATCGTGCGCTTTACTGAGACTCCATTGCTCTCTCACAAATAAATTGACCGCATACGAAGTGATCGAAGTTTACAGCTTACGTTATCGTAAGCTAGTTTAGTAAAGTAATGTAATTGCAAAAGGTCAATTTCTGTTCTCTGCTGTTACCTTAACCAAATATCTTGTTTCATTTTGAGCTTCAATTCGAATATACAATATAGTTTGTATGGTCCTCAACTATTGGCGCAGGGTCGAATTGTATCATATCAATTTAATACTGGATGATGTATTGCATCTTGTCTTGTCTATTCTCTATTTTGACAGGTAACTAGAAACTTACGTAGTTCAACAGTTCTACGTACAAGTGAGCGATACAGGGCCTTCTTGCGTGCATATTTAACTCTATCAGAATCAGTCACCACTTAATGTGTATTCCAGACAGCTCGCAAGATACAAAGACGTAATCATGCCTCATACTTCGAATAGGCAACTTGACTTGAATTGTTACTTGACTCGTGACTTGACTTGACTTGACTCGACTTGACTCGAGTCACCTGCAAAAATCGAGTGACGTGACTTGACTCGAGTCACTTTCGAAAATCGACTGACTTGACTTGACTCGAGTCAAAATGTGCAATGACTCGTGACTCTAAGATAGTGGCTTGATCCCGACACTGGTTTCAGCGCGACTAAAATTCATTTCACACTCAAGAATTCATGTTTAGTCGTTAATAACAGATTTCGCGTCCCCTGTTTAGGCATTAAATTGTCGAGAGCTTATAACTCGGTGGCTGTGGATTTGAAATATAAACGTATAAGACTGAAATACATATCGATGGCTGCATATCACAGCAAATTGAAAATAAATCAATTACGTCCCTAACAATACTCCATTTGTGGTAATAATCTATCAATCTGAATGTCTGAGTTGAAACGGATTCATGCAATTACTGATATACGACATAGTACTCGTTAGTTGCTTGACTCGAGACTACGATATTCCGATATATTGGTTCTAGCAATGTCGCTATGTTTGCCTTTTGCCATACTCTTACGGCATAGGATTTACAACCACCGCGTCGTAGGTATGAGTGGATCATATATTTGAACTAACCGACAGAGTCGATTGGTTGCTATAATGGCGATTCTGCGAAAAAAAAAAGTAATTTTCGCGACGAAACCACGTTAATTTCCTTTTATTATGTTTTTTTTTTTTCAGATGACATTTGCAGGTGTGGAAATGGAAATCGCACACATACTGGAATTATGACCGACAAAGATACCATAGCTGAAGCTGCTTCTGCGCGACAGCGAATATTGGAAATACAAAAACTGACGCAATATTGATGTCGGTGTGATAGGATACATTTGAACGAGCACTTTGGTGGTAACATTGAGTCATAACTACAGCTCTAAGGAAACGCCGACTAGATTGGAACTATCATTTGAATATTGAAATAAGGCGACAGATCCATTTCAGGGGCGGGGATCATGATGACTACAAAATCACAGATGACGCTGGGAAGCGAGTGGCGCAGTTCGTTAAACACTGCTGTCACGACACCAATGGTTGCTGGTTCGAGTCTCGGCTCTCCCCTGTTTCTATGTGTCGGAGGTTTATCTGGGCTTTTCAAGGCGCTGTATTTACAGCGGGATCGGCGATGAGGAGAGAGAAGAAGAGAGAGCTGAACTCTGGAAAGATGGCAGCTAAAGACCAGAAAAACGAAGCAAGAACGCAAAAGACATTGTGTTAATGCAATTGATGTGCTGGGCGCAAATAACCATATGGCGATAAGCGCCAATGTTGTGAATAAAACAAACAAACAGAGGTGACGCTAGAAATAGTAGCAATTTTCGAACATTCATTCCGTTACCGTGATGCAGAGGCTCTTTTACACAATGATACTGACCATTTCTGTTATAAAATTCATGTAATGTTAGAACCTAAAACCGATTTTTACTTTTCAAAATCTAAATTTTAACTACTACGTAGAAGGGCCTGAAAGCATCTACAAATAGTGGCATAGTCTGAGAACATTATCATGTGAGTAGTACCGGATAGCAAAACCGACCCGAGTACTGCTGTTGCCGAAATTCGCTACCCTAAACCAGTGTTGGGATCAAGTCACTACCTTCGAGTCACGAGTCATTTCGAGTCATTGCACATTTTGACTCGAGTCAAGTCAAGTCAATCGATTTTCAAAGGTGACTCGAGTCAAGTCAAGTCACTCGATTTTTGGAGGTGACTCGAGTCAAGTCGAGTCAAGTCAAGTCAACTCACGAGTCATGTCACAATTCAAGTCAAGTTGCATTTTCGAAGTATGAGGCATGATAACGTCATTTCCTTTTGCTAGCTGTCTGAAATACAGATTGAGTGGTCATTGATTTTGAACCGATGAACGAATGTAGAGTTAAATATACACGCAAGAAGGCGCTGTATCGATCACATATAAGTAGAACTGCTAATCCTCGGTTTATAGTTACAAGCCAAGATAGAGAATAGATACGAATTGATAAGATGCAATACATTGCGCATTGGCAAATCGATATGATACAATTCGAGCCAGCGTCAATGGTTGAGGACTATAGGGTTGCCATACGTCCGGAATTTCCCGGACATGTCCGGAATTTCACTGTTCAAGCTAGCGTCCGGGAGGAATTTCTAAAATATGCCAAATGTCCGGAATTTTGAAGACTTGACGTAGGCTCATAATTTTTTCGTAAATCAACATAAAAACATTATTTTTAGGACTATATTTATGCTGATGCATGATATTTTTCTTCGCGCTGCGCGCGATTTACAATAACATTCATTGATTTTAATATGGAGACTACCACTCTCGTAAAAACTGCAATAAAATATATATATATATAAACAACCTTCATTTACTGGAATAAGCCTAATTGTAATCGGAGAACGGTATATTCCTAGAGATTGTTGAGGCCGTTTAAATGCTTTATTCAAAGATAATGTTTCCGAACGTGGGGCTCGTTTGGCTTAATTCTGGGGTTTGCGAATAGGTTGAACGTAATCAGGTTCCAGAATTGCCCGTGAGGAAGTCTGGGAAAGGGTGCTGACTTCTTTTAGTAATCAGTTCGTCAAATTTTGATCTAGGCCACGGAACATTTTCAAATTGGAGATAGAGTCGAGACCATAAAAGGTTGGAAACCACTGGATCTGTTACCCAACATATAGCCACATACTCCTGAACCGGATCGTGACCACCTCTGGTCTATGAGCAAAGCTATTCTAGTGGGACGTCATAACTCATTTTGGAATCCACTAGTGGCCGCTGAAGAGCGTCCATAATTTGGGTCGCAGAAATATGGTAACCCTAAACTATATTCGAATTCAGTTTCACAATAGGTTTGGTTATAAAGGTAAAAAAAGAGAACAGAATTTACTTTACTATACTAGTTTACGACAACGTAAGCTGTAAGCTTCGATCACTTCGTTTGCGGTCAATTCATTTGTGAGAAAACAAGGCAGGCTCAGTAAAACGCACGATCATTAAATGATTGGTCGCTCTCACGGGTTACGCCAGCGTTTGGCGAACAATCCGAACATAAGCAAGATGCAGTGATTTTGATCAAAGCCGATTACTTGATGACTTGAAATTGACTCGTGAATTTTGCTTCGAGTCACGAGTCAATCCACATTTCTGATAGGCCGAGTCAAGTCAAGTCAAGTCATTTTAGCAAAGTGACTCGAGTCAAGTCAAGTCATACGAAAAAGGTGACTCGAGTCTGACTCGAGTCAAGTCATGACTCGAGTCATCCCAACACTGCCCTAAACTACAGCCAAGCCCTCGCTATCGATATATGTACGTTCCTAATTTCTTCCTTGCGAACGCGATAATTGGCTGAAGAATATAAACACAGCGTCTTATATAAAAAAGAGTTATTGACGCAACAAATCATGTTAGCCGATTCAGTGGCAAGTCCGTGACTTTAACCGGTAGGATATCTATCGTATTTCAGTATGTCTATATTTAACTCGCCTTAAGGCTTCCGCGCCGTTGTGAAAACAGGAGGGAGTTACTCACCTCACTTTACAGCAATGGCTTACCAACTTTTTTTAGACACGCACCCTTTATGATGAAGAAAATTCCGCGCACCCCTTATCGTCATATCACAAAATGCAACCAAATGCTGACAATCCCATCTGATAGTGTGATTGCATGGTAGGTTATGACTGCTGATGAGAGAGTTCCCAAATATGTCATTTGAACTATACACACAGCAACAACAACTATGAACTGGGGGTAAATCACGTCGAGCGAGAATATTTTTTTTCAGGTGATCGCAGCGTCATGCCCTCTTTCAGATGCTTTCACGTGCCCTAAGGGGACGCTCATCCAGTTGGAGAACCACTGATTTACAGTGAATAGTTGCGATTGTACACGGCACACGTGAAGACATGGTGGGTGTGTCATTTGGTGGAAATATGGGTATGTACCAATGCCGACCAATATTGATCGATCTGTTGAATGGCTTCATCCCTTCATCCACCGTGGTCTTTGGTCATTGCGGTTTTTGTATATTTCTTCCTTCAAGGAATTTGTTACAACTCTTTTTTAAAATCAAATGAGGATTCTATGCCTCTATGGCGCAACCATTATGGCGTAAACATTATGCATTACGCGCACTGTGCACGGACAGACCAGACGCGACTGAATACTGATAGAGGCTTATTTAAAGCTACTTCACGATAAGCGATAAAATTGCTAAGGTCGTACGATGCTTAGCTATTGTTTGAATAGGCAAAGGAAAATGCTGGTGCGTGATAATGTCGGAAAAAATCAAGGAATGGGAATTATTCTCTCTTTCCAGTTCGGTAGGACTGGTTTTAATGAAAACCATAGGAGTTAACTCATTAGTGAAAAATGAGGATGAATATTATTTCCTACACTGTCGCGCAATGCTAGATTTCTTTATTCTCCGTAGTTTTATTGTAGATAGTCAAGTTGATAACGGTCGTATGTTTCACATTGCTCTCACATATTATCGATGACATACAGTTAAATCCAATATAAACATTGCGTGAAGGATAAATTGAGAGTTGTGTTCCTGCGGATCTGTTTTCGTTCACCTTGGTAAACCACCGTAGAGCTACAATAGTGAGGTGGCAGCTTTGACGCGCGGCATTTCACAAGCTTTCAACGTCCTCACATGAGCTGCGTTTCGCATGGAGTCTGGCGTAACGACGCTAATTGTGGGTAAGCCTCAACAATTATTCCTTCGTGAATCAGCTCGATAACGTTTAGTAGCGGTCGCCGCCTTTCCTGCTCAACATTTCCGAGCGGCCGAATTCATTAATGATTCATGTAAAAGTTTCTGCGATTTTTTCTGCGAAGACTTGAAAACGATTTATGTGATTCGCTTCAAATGAATTGATATTTACTCAGATATACTTCACAATAGTTTAAGCCAAATCTGAAACTTGACGGAGACCAAATCTATTTTCTGAATGATTGTATTCGTGCGAAATTGCCGCTCCAAGAGGTTGGGGGTTGATTGGCACTCAAACTTTGCAAACTATAAAATAATGCGTTTTGTCAGCTACAATGTATTAAGGAACACTATAATTTTGCCTAATTAACTCAATATAGTACACTACTTTGGGCATTCAAATGATGCTGGTTTTATTTTTTACCCAGTTGAATTCTTGTTGTAATACGTGAAGGTGGTGCGGTATGTATTACATACATATTATATATAATTATACGCTTGACAACGTTGTTGAAGTCCGGTGAGAAATCACCAGAGCTCGTAAAGTCGCATCATCAGGTTACACTATAATATTTGGAATATAGAGTACTTGACAGATCAGTCGAGAGTTGCGTGGAGTTGTTTTCATTGAAGTTGAAGCTAAAGCAACAGCTAAAGTTAAGTTGCAGTTAACAGGAAATCTTTAGAGATTTGCACTGGAGAGGTGACGGCTTAAAAAGCGCGATATTACCTAAGCCGAAAGCACTGTTACATAAGCTGTGCTTTAGACACTAAGGCATAACATGGATTGGCGTGAGTCAAACACAAACTAATGGTCATGTTTCACACAGATCCGTTGCTTTAGTATCGTTCGCTGCCTAAACATCTCAACTTTAATCAGAGGGCGATATAATACACCAATTCTGAAGTAATCTAGGAATGAGAAAATACCGTCACGTATATTTATCAATTGAAAACTACTTCGCTTATCGATAGCCCGCTAACATGTGGTATAGATCGGAGCTTCAATTCATCTCAACTCATCCTTAGAGTCGACACTTGGGCTTTAGACAGTATTTTAACGACAATCCTTATATTACAGGACGCAAACGGTCATACATGGGAACACGTTTGTTCTGAATGTTCATTCATTCATTACATCGATATCAGTCCATGATTAATTCATATGTAATCTACGTGCGATAAACTGTCCAACTGTAGATAACATACAGTGATATAATAATAAATCTACCCATAAAAGCGTTCACACATTGTTTCGTGATCGAGCTGCTAACGACGCCGGTGATCTTTAATATCCGTTTCCCTGTGCAAATATCTACTTAACATTGCCTTCATCGCTACATCATATTCTTGCGCGAAATGGCTAGTATATTCGGCTCTTTGTAGTTTAAGCGAGTCCGAGTTTAATTCTTCTGGTAAATAAGCGGGGAACTACACGCTAGGGGAATCACCATGGAACTGCACGCGTTGACGTAAAAACATATTCACCTCCAATGCTCGAAGGTAACGTGCAAGATGATGTCGTGTCGGCTGGATTGCGCAAAGCATTTTTAGGCAAATGGAGGCGTTAGTAAAATGTGAATATGGTCTTCATCTCCATTCATAAGCCAAATTCGATTATATATTGTAATTCCATGTGTGTAATGATACGTCGTTAATAAAGTCCTCAAACACTGGGGGGTAATCAACAGAAATAGCGTTCCCGTTTTTCTAAATATTCCAATGGATTTAAATTTTGCCGACTTCGAGTAGCTGTAGAAACTAATAATCATACGGATTTGGCATTACACTGTTGAGAGGAGATGCCAAGATAACCGGTTGATGCAGATCCTGGGTAATGATAACACAATAAAAATCCACTGACCCCTACTCATCAGGCACCCCGCTATCAGTCACGAGAACGCATCTCTCTATTTCGGGGTCGGGAACCTTTTTCGTCAAGAGCCATAATGGCTCCATATTTTACCATTTCAACTAGCAAAGAGCCATATATGTCAATTTACTGTTACGTCACAACTGATAATTCGAAACGTCATGGTAGCACTAATTCCAATTATCGCTAGATAGGATTCGTCGTGTGCGCCACGTTTTTTTTCTGTAAAAACTCGTACTAATCATGGTGGTTGCCTTATTTGAGCATGCAAAACTTGAGTCACGAGAACGTAGATTCGTCGAGATAATCTATTTAAACACGATCGCACGCGTAAGTGCGAGCCAAACATGGTCAGTGCAGATGTTTATACCCACTCTAAGGTATGATATATCATAGTGACGTGAGATCAGGTGACGCAAGTGAGGCAATGACTCAGCTGTTGTCCGGATGCGCGAACAAAAATTGCAAAAATCTTCATTACTATTGGTATTTGATATCAATGTTCATCAATGACTTGATTTTGAACATTTTTCTCCCAAAATCACACAATTTGCATATTTATTGTTCGAATAAAATTTGAGTTTGTAATTGTGAATGTCACTTCCCCGGAGGTTCATTTCGGCCATTTCGTCAAAGGACCTATAATTACACTATGTTTTCAATTGTGAATATATCAATCCAATATGACGTCACAATTGAATATGCGTGACGTCATGGCTTATAAAAATTGAAACATCTTTTAAACAAGGGCCCTGTTTCAAACAAGTTTGTTTTTACAACATTACTGATAACGTTGTTGTATATAGCTATATATCATTTTAGAATTGACCTCCCGCTCACCCCTTCTACTGCGCGGATACCCGAGTTCCATAGACCCTAGGTTGGAAACAAATGCATTCAGTGGTAGAATTTGTGCATTGTAATAAGACCTCACCGCAGGTAATATCGGCATCCCCGGCAATCTTTATTTTTAATTCATTACGTCGGAAAGTCGACGAAATACAGTTCCTGCTCTCGGTTTTAAGCTCAATTGCGAACATTTTTGGTATTTTCCGGTGTCATATCATGCGGAACAATAGTCAAGCCTGGCCAAATTCGTGAAGTAATCTATCCGACTGATCTCTCGATTGCTAAATTATGCGGCAGGAAAATTGCGTCAGTAGGGTTAGGTTTTGGTTAGGCTGGGTTTTCATGTAAACAATTCCGTTCACCATTCCGTAAACTTGATTCCACCTTATTCATATCCACTAAGATTCACTGGAAATATGATTTAAGGAATCGCGTGACTTCTCAAATGTAATGTGCTTGTGCATATGCAAGGAAAGTCCATATTCCAACAGCAAATATATCCTTGATGTGCCGATAAACGGCGCTTCCTGTCATACTCGCTTCATTAACAATCAACCACACAATTGTCTCCGGACCTCGCATTTATACCTGCAAAGTCTCTCTGGGCTCCTCATCGCCGATCTCACTACTACGGTAGTGCATTGAAAAGCCCAGACCGAAAGTGAGCCGTGCTAAAAGTCGGCAGCTGAGACAACGCTGGGGGCGCGTGCTAGCGAGGGTGACTGAAGATTGACTGGGAGAAGAGATTGAAAGCCGTACCCAAAATTTACGAAAGGCAACGACACTATGAACATTATCACTATTCATGTCGTGGCAGCACATAGCTTGAAAAAAGCGATAAGCGCCACTGTGTTGCACCAATAATAATACCAATCATCGCGTACGTAGTGCAAACGACCTAATCGATCATAAGTGCCACTATCCGAGCTCCCTATATTCATATTGAATAATGCAAACACCGTAGCATCACCACTTCGACAAATAATTGATACGATTACAGTCCATAGCACCAGTGACAGAAAACGACCAAGTAAGAATTCTGTGGGATGTACCAGTTATAAGAGACCGCAGAATCAGGAGCAACCGCCCGTATATGATAATCAAACTAAAAAAGAAAAGTGAATGCTTATTCATTGAACTGGCCGTGTCAGCTGATCAAAACATATACCACAAAAGGAATCAGAAAAAAGCAAGATACGCAGAAGTCAAAGGAAATGTGAAAAAATGAGGCGATGCAAAATAAACGTTGTACCGATATTCATTGACGCTAAAGGAGTTGTATGCAAAAAACTCATGAGACATATCCAACAGATACCGGGAAACGTTCGATTCGACATGATAGAAATGATACTGATGCCAGTGTTGACATTTGGCATATTTGAATGCAAAGGATTGAAATTTTGGCACATATTCATGCTGGTTGGCACTAGACTTTGCGTTTGTCACGTTGGCACCTTCGACTTTCTTCAACTACAATAGTTAGCAGTAGCACATTAGATCCATAACAAGTGTTGTTTACTTGTGTACCTAACCAAGTATACAAGGCCGTTAAAAATTAAGTTTAAGTACATTGGTGGCTTACGTCCCATGAATCTTTATCTTGCATTACATCGAATTAATAAGTCACTGGACGGTGCATCTATACTGAGCATTGCAATTAGGCCATTGGGGGCCACCTTTTTTGCTATTCACGGTCGCATTTCGATTACTTAAGTAGCCTATAGCCGCATTCCTGGACATAGTCGCAATGAACTAACCGGAACCAAATACCCATGTTAAATTGCTCATGTCCAATTAAGGTGAGCTCCGGACTTTTCTGCGTTTTATGGCCTTACTATACGCAACGAAATCGCTTGTGGTCATGGAATGAATAGTCACTAGAAGAGCTTATGGTCACGCCAAGCGCGAATATTTGTTCAGATTCACGAATGAATTTCGTCATTAATATTAGTAGTTTCACATATTACTATAAAATATTAATCCTTTCGCAACTCATGTGATCAGATTCACCGATAAAGGTAATGGAGGTCGTGTTTTAGAAAATGTAGGGCAAGTTATAAATGATGATGAATTTTCTATAGTGGGCCAGTTGTTATTAGTAACTTGGTTGAATGCTGTTATTTTTTGACGTCCCATCAGGATTGCCGGTATAGTGGTAAGATTTTGGAATCTACCAAACATAACAGAGACTAATTTCTTTCGTGAAGAGCACACGATTCCAAATTGCTATTTCTATATGGGGAGCATAATTTTTTTCCATTGTAGAGCCGAGATTGCAAAGGATGCTACTATACTCATATCAATTAAATCTCTCAAAGGCTAATTATTCTCTCAAAAATTTGGGGGTCTATTTTTATGTCCACATGCAAATTCCATTTGAATTGCAAGTCCACAGCCGCACAATTTTCCTTTTACGTTCGCAGGCTTCCCACCCCTGGCCTACGCAAAGTAGAGAAGAGGCGTGCACATACACACTAAATGAAAAGTAAAGCAGATAATATAAAAGGCTACATTGAATGAGAGTAAACATAAAAGAATGTGCTATTTATAACATGTAATATACTACTAGTATGCTGCACACTAATATGTTGATCAAAACTACGGACAAATAATATCAGAAGATAAAGAATAGTCTCGTATCGACCGCATTACGCTGACGCAATGCTGAAACCGCACTTATTTTTAACGCCAGAATAAATGTCAGCCAATAAATCCGCCAGGGCTCCATCCAGTAGGTAAGCGACACTTAACCAGGTTCCAATTCTTTTTCTGCAAAATAAAACTGATTAGTCGCAGTTAATGTTGCATATAAATATAACAGCGATGTTGATCGGGTCCGTGAGATGTCGTCACATATAGGGGAGATGTGGTACCGATGGATCACTGGGACCGAAAATACTTGCAAAACTCTCCATGATCATTCCATGACTACACTCCGTGAATTTGTCTACAATTACATGCTGACAGGATTTTTCCTCACATGCAAAAAAAATCGACCTGCGTGAGTTATTGGGTCTGTGACGAATGATTTACGTTTTTGGGGGTGTAAAGTAAATTTGGATGGACATTTGCATTTTACTATATCACCTTTCAGACTAACAAACCCGCGATAATTTTTGATGTGGAGTATAGGGCTTGCATCAGGGTATATAATGACACTAATTTTTTGAATCAATACCATCATCGAGTGGACTATTTTCAAGTCAATTACAATATTTATGGGGTGGGGGACCTATGGTACTATAGCCAAATCAAGCAAAATAGATAGGGGAAATGTGGTACCAATGGATCAAAAATTGCAAAATGATCTCTGGCCCTCGAATCTACGGCCGAGAATAGCGGATCTTTTACTGTCTCAACACTTTGATACAAGCTCTAACTATCGCGGGCATTTACATGGATATCCTCCTTTTCAAAAAATATTTATAAACGTTTAAAATTTGTTGCTCGAACGTGTCATCGGCCCTCACCCGGTGGGTCCAATGGCACACGACGATGGGACTTTAGAGACATACGCTCAAAACTCAAATTTTTCAACATGTTTTGTTGTGTACTCTATAATCTAAAGCTACAGCATGCCCATGAAGAATGTATCGTCGTCACCTACAATAATAAAATGGATTATATGAACGTAAATGTTGCGATAAAATCACGTTTTGATTTCCGCCAAAATTTACAAAATTAATGTCACATACATATTACCGAAGAATCGTCATTTTGACTTTCAAATACCTCATAATAGCAATAAAAAAACATAGGTAATTATAATTTACAGCCTCTACATATGTAGGCGTGTTTCTGTTGATAAGTGATTATAGTTGGTCCGACTATTTTGCTTGATTTGGCCACGGTACCATAGCTCCCACTCCCTATAAACATTGTAATTGAATTGAAAATAGTCCACTCGATGATGGCATTGATTCAAAAAATATGTTCCATTATATACCCTGATGCAAGCCCTATAATCCACATCAAAAATTATTGCGGGGTTGTTAGTCTGAAAGTTGATTTGGAAAAATGTATATGCCGATCCAAATTTACTTTGCACCCCGTGAAACGTAAATCGTTTGTCACAGACCCCATGACTCGCGCAGATCGATTTTTTTTAATGTGAGGAAAGATTCTGCCAGCATGCCATTGTAGACAAAGTCGCGCAATGTAATCATGGGATTATCACTGAGAATTTTTCAAGTATTTTCTGTCCCAGTGTTTCATCGGTACCACATCTCCCCTACCCCAACTAATCACTTAACAACAGAAACTGGCCTACATATATGTAGAATTTAAATCATAGTTACCTGTGGTGTTTTATCGCTATTACGAGGTATTTGAAAGTCAAAATGTCGATTTGCGGGTAATATGTATGTGGCAATAATTTTGTAAGTTTATGCGTAAATCAAAACATCATTTTATGCCAACATTTGAGTTGATATAATCTATCTTATTCTTGAAGGTCGCGACGAAACATTCTTCATTGGCTTGCTGTAGCTTAGCTTATAGTACACAACAAAACAAGTTAACAAATTTAAGTTTTTGAGCGTATGTCTCATAGGTCCCATGGCCGTGTGCCTTTGGACCCACCGGGTGGGGACCGATGACACGTTCGAGCAACAAATTCTAAACGTTTATAAATATATTTTGACAAGGCGGATTTTCATGTAAATGTCCGCGATAGGTAGAGCTTGTACCGAAGTGTTTAGACAGCAAAAGATCTGCTATTCTCGGCTGGAGTTTAGAGGGCCAGAGATCATTTCGCAATTTTTGATCCACGGGTACCACATCTCCCCCTGCAGCACATGATTTCCCTTTCGTATTGGTATCACATTGTTCCTACCGAGCGACACAGAAAGCTATCTACTCGGTTAGCGGGGGTGTTGAATTCCATGTAAAATGGATTTTCCGATACGCGATACACGTTCACATCATACGATTGATTTTATTGATTTTATCAAAAGTTGCGTTTATGATTATTTAGATATCGCAGGGAAGAGGTGAGCTAATTCTCAGGTCCGCAGGCCGGATATGAGAAAATGAAGTACATCGCGGGCTGGATTACAGAATATACACATTAATCTCATATTTATACACACACGCAAGGAATTTATTTCGTTACTACATCGCCCCTACTTCGCGGGCCGGAGTATTGAATATATGCAATAATCGCGTACTTATCCACCTATACAAGGAATAAATCGTATTTATTGTAAACTTTTAGTTTAAAGCTTAGAATGAATTCAATACCAAAAGCTGTTGAAGTCAATCAGACATCTGTGGTCGGTCGAACTTGTCAACAAGTTCTTTGAGTTCTTGCTGCTTGTCGTATTTAGAAATCCTTAGTAAAGACTCCACGTGAACATCATGTATTGGAACGAGGCCTTGTGTCGTTAATGTTCATTGTTCATTGTCGAAAATGTATGTAGACTCGACCCGAGCAGGCAGTCTCATGGCCATCTTTCTCAGTTGGGCAAACTGGGAATAATTCTGTGACTCACAAAAATTGTCAATACCTTCAGAATATAATTTCTCTTTCAGGGTAGAAACTCTCTACGGGCCGGTGGCTCGTCCCTGTCTTAAGGTATGAGATAATCTAAAAGTTTAAGATTTGCAAGGTATCTGCTTGTTTAGGTTCTTTCTTCGCCATTCAACCGATCGCGAAAACCTTTTGATGTTCTTTAGGTTTCAAACCTACGTGAAAGTATTTCGCTGTCAGCTCCTGCAGAGCTGTCAACTTTGGTAGTTTCCCATGTCACGGACCATTACAGGTGTTGCGAGTACGCAGAAAGAAAATAACGCAATGCGATAATCATTTTCCGCATAAAGCCAAACAGCAAAGTGATAACCCATAAAAAACAAGAAAAATACCACCCCCTAATCCTCGAGTCCGACCGAGGTCGGTTCAAAAATTTCTACCAAGTGTTGGAGGTTTATCTAGGCTCCTCAACACCATCTCATCCTCGTAAGCGGTGTGAAACAAAACCAAAGAAGTGACCAGTGTTCGAAGTCATCAGCAACGGAATCAAAAATAAGAAATATAGGCCTGGTGTAAATGACTATTGTATAGTCAACAAACGCCATGAATACCACAAACAAACACCATAAACACGTCGGTATGCAAACTTGACCTATGGCATTGCAGCAAAACTCACTGCTGTGGACTTGGCCATCATTTTTTGCAGACAATTACACCAGAAGTCGAATTGCGACTGTTGTTATGAAAGTGATACGTCTTGTGCAGTGGCCAGATGTTGTCATCATCATTACTAGGGCATGTTTTACTTATAAGTAAAACATCTGGCCACTGCACAAGACGTATCACTTTCATAACAACAGTCGCAATTCGACTTCTGGTGTAATTGTCTGCAAAAAATGATGGCCAAGTCCACAGCAGTGAGTTTTGCTGCAATGCCATAGGTCAAGTTTGCATACCGAGGAAAGATGCATATATTTTTCACTAACTTTGCAGTAATCAGTTGCATTTAAGTTTCACAAAACTTGCACTTAAAGGTTGCAATTATGGTCAAATTCCTTGATATTATTAGGGTATGAGATACTCGAATCGATCCGTATCCAAGGGACTGTAATAAAACTCAATGTTGGTGACTGGAACAAAAAATTGACGCGGTGAAAGTATAACTTTTGGTGGTCTAGCGTGAATGTACGTCAAACCAGAAAGGACCTCAAATTTGAACGATAGTGAAATAATCAAGCTGTCTATTTTCATTTAGTGTCAAATATCTCCAGTAAAAAGTTGGTTGCTTCAAAAATTGGAAAAAATTCAAGAAAGTGGCATGAAAAATCGAAAAAGTTGCAAAAAGATGAATGAGAAAATGAAGAAAATGTGAGATTAATGAGATTAATCCAAACAGCTTAAAACACCATACTACATAACTTAAGTATTTATGAGACTGCCTGAACTTGCAAAAAAGTGACATAAGTTGCAAATAATTGCCTTAGTAGATTCGCTCAGAGACGTCGTAGCGTGCGGACGCATCGTCGTTTCAGTTCATTAGCTTAGCAGATTGGGTAATCAAGACAAGTGTCCGACTAGCAATTTACGCTTTGGCGTAGCCAGATATGGATTGGATATGGAGACAAGTTCCTACGCAAAGAGGAAGTCTTTAACTACCTTCAATTCTTCTGAGGAAGAATGAGGGGATGGGGAGTGGTGCGAAGTAAGAAGCAAAATACCTGCCAAGAAATTTGCACTGATGGATAATGCAGTTGGGAAGGAACGGGAATCTAATAGCCAAAAAGCAACAAGTCAACAACTTGACGTGCTGCTATCGGGGTCTGATGGAACACGCATGGGACACCAACATCCTACAAAGGTATGTGAGGCACTTAAGATAAACATTGGCAATTTTGAAAAAATACGTAGATTGCCTTCTGGAGATCTAGTTGTAACTTGTAAAACCAAAGCACAGGCTGATAAACTTCTTGTGGTGATTGTTGTGATTGTATAAGTGCTGATTACTGTAATTAGTTTACTTTGCTCTGTTCATTCCTTTCGTACCTCAGTTGCTTATATCTGTGTTGTCGAGTGCATGTCCTAGTTCCGTGAAGTTGATTGTAGCTGAATTTCAGTTAATAAAAACCTAGAAAGCTGTCAAGCAGTTTCGTCTTCGTCTAGCTACGCTTTCCTCGAAAGGTCACCACAATTTTATTAACTGCTATTGACACAATCGACTCTGGAATGACTTTCTCTCAAGAGAAGTATATCCGCGTGCCGGTTCTAGATTTATTGCCGAGCTCTCAAGACTCTTCGAAAGTATTCAACCACTGGGACAAAATGTTGTCTAGCTTCATATCGGCTGCAGAGTCTTCTTTACCATCGACCAGCAGCACGGACACTGGACAAGACTCTAGCAGTGGCCGTCCCGGGGCAGTTCTCGATAAGTTGGCTATTTTGATTGGTTATGTATCGCCAAGCGTGTACGCTTTGATCGAAGATCATGGCACGTTCGAATCTGCCATGGCACACCTAACCAAGTTATATCGGAAGAAAAAGAACATCATATATGCTCGACATTTACTCGCAACTGCTAAGCAAGACTCTGGTGAGACCGTCGCTGATTTCTCACAAAAGATGATCGCTCTGTCTCGTGATTGCAATTTTGAAGCTGTTAATGCAGAAGTGCATAAAATGGAGGCCGTGCGAGATGCCCTAATTACTGGCTTGCGGTCCTCTGGCATTAGATTGCGTCTTCTCGAACATGATGAGTTAACACTCGAAAAAGCCATGCAGATAGCAGACTCTCTTGAACGGGCGCAAGCGTTTTCCTCGTCCTATGAAATATCGCCTCCTACCGCTAACATGGTTCCGGGAAATCAGGAAATGCAGAAGACTTCACATACACCTGATCAATCGCCTGTGTTGTCCTGCAGCCCTGAATTGGCTGCATTACAGAAGTCTCCTGAAAAAAAGAAGTGCTTATTTTGCGGCGGTTTCCATACGATGCTTCGCAAGTTTTGTCCAGCCCGAAACAGCGAATGTTCGAGATGTGGCCGACGGGGTCACTTTGCCAAAGTCTGCAAATTCAATTTGGCTTCGCTAGCCGGTGTACCCGGTTCTTTAAGGCGTTCTTGTAGATTCGGGGGCATACGAATGCTACATTAGCTCATCATTCGCCAAAATTCTCAATCTCGCTCTTACTCCTCGGGATTACACTATTACCCTTGCATCAAAGTCATCTTCTGCTCGAGTTATTGGTCACGCATACGCGACACTTCGTATTGAAGATAAAGATTACGGCGCAACTCAATTTTGCGTCGTTGATGAACTGTGTGCCGACGTAATTATCGGTTTGGAATTCCTCAAACAGCATAAGAGAGTTATATTTCAATTCGGTGGGCCTAAGGGAGATCTCGTAATAGGACGCAAGCATTGTGCCGTAGCTGCCGCTAAAGTGAGTGATCCGCCTGAAATATTCAAGTTTGTCGACCCAGCTGCAAAGCCTGTAGCTGTGAAGTCGAGAAAGTACAGCTCAGAGGATCGATCTTTCGTACAGAGCGAGGTGTCGAAGCTCCTGGATGAAGGCGTTATAGAGAAGTCGGTATCTCCCTGGCGAGCTCAAGTTTTGGTAACCAAGGACCCTCGACATAAGAAAAGGTTAGTGATTGATTACTCGCGGACGATAAATCGATACACCCCTTTGGATGCTTATCCGCTACCAAAAATTGATGACATTGTCAATGAAGTTGCTAAAGGTGTTGTTTATAGCACGATCGATCTCAAGTCTGCCTATCACCAGGTGTCTCTCTCTGCGGCCGACCGACCCTTCACAGCTTTTGAAGCTGATGGTTGTCTGTATCAATTTCGTCGCCTACCCTTCGGCATCACCAATGGGGTCGCTGCATTTCAACGGTTCATTGATAAATTTATAGCGGACAACCACTTGAAAGGCACAATAGCTTACTTGGATAATGTAACCATATACGGAAGGAATCAGAAGGAGCACAATGAGAGGCTCTCTTCGTTCATGTCAGCCGCTGATTCAACAGGTCTGACTCTAAATAAAAATAAATGTGCGTTTGGGGTTTCGAAGCTCTCACTGCTCGGCCATCTGATATCCCACAATGATATTCGACCCGATCCGGATCATTTGCGACCCTTAACGCAAATGCCGGCTCCAAGCGATACTCGTAGTCTGAAGCGCTGTTTGGGCATGTTTTCGTACTATTCAAAATGGATTCCGTCTTTTTCCGACAAAGTGAAGCCCCTATGTGAAAATGTCGCGTTCCCCTTGCTTGAAAAACAGAGAAACGCATTTGAAACGTTAAAACAGAATCTACTTCGCGCCTGTTTGAGCTGCATCTATGATGACGAACCGTTTCAAGTTGAATGCGATGCTTCCGAAGTTGCGATCGCCTCTATTTTAAGCCAAAAGGGCAGGCCTGTTGCGTTCATGTCTCGAACGCTATCAAAATGCGAAATGAAATACCCCGCTGTAGAAAAGGAAGCTTTGGCCATTGTCGAGTCTCTTCGAAAATGGGATTATCTCTTGAACCGAAATGAATTTAAATTGATAACGGACCAAAAGGCATTATCTTTCATATTTAGAAAAGACCATCCGAGTAAGATTAAAAATGCAAAGCTCACTCTGTGGAAACTCGAGTTGAGTCCGCTAAAGTATCAAATAATTCACCGCCCTGGATCCGAGAATATCGGACCTGATACTCTGTCTCGGGTTTGTTGTTCGTCCCCAGGCCAGCCACACATGAGCCTTCAAGAGATCCATGAAGCGCTGAGTCACTCTGGGATTCGACGACTTGATCACTTTGTCCGATCCAAGAATCTACCTTTTTCTATGGAGGACGTTAAAAGAACTTGTGCTAATTGTCAAATATGTGCTAAATTGAAACCTCGGTTCTTCATGTCTAATGAAACGAACAAGTTGATAAAAGCTACTCGACCATGGGAACGTATTAGCATCGATTTCAAAGGTCCCGTTGATGGACCCAGAAAGTTTGTACTTGTTATTATTGACGAGTACAGTCGCTTCCCATTTGCTTATCCTTGTCGCGACATGACGTCGTCAACGGTCGTCAATTGTCTCTCATCCTTGTTTTCGCTTGTCGGTGTACCGGAATATGTACACAGTGACAGGGGTGCCTCATTTCTATCTAAGGAAATCACCGATTTCTTGACACGCAAGCGTATTGCCACCAGCAAGTCGACTCCTTATCACCCCACGGGCAATTCGCAATGCGAGAGGCTTAATCAGACTTTGTGGAAATCCGTCAAGTTGCTTTTGGAAAGTCGGAGATTGCCGGAGAGACATTGGGAATCGGTTTTGCCGGATGCTCTGCATTCCATCCGGTCGCTCTTATGCACGGCAACTAATTGTTCTCCTCATGACAGGTTCTTCAAGTTTGATAGGAGATCCATGTTGGGCGACTCCATCCCCGACTGGCTTCTTCGTGGCGGCACCGTACTTCTACGAAATTTTGTGCGGAACAAAGGCGACCCCCTCGTTAATGAGGTAGAACTATTGGATGCCAACCCTAAATACGCCTTAATACGTTACAGAAACGGCGTAGAATCAACGGTTTCCGTTAAAGATCTCGCACCCTACCCTGTTTCTACAAAGTCTTCTGAGGCGCTTGAAAGAAAGGAAAAAGAGTTTTCCGCTGTCTGCGATACAACGGAGCCGTCATCCGATGAACTTACCACCTCGTCCAGCAGCGAAAAAGATGGCGTTGCTTGTAAAACATTTTCTTCGCGTCGCGACGAAGTAGTGGAGCCCAGTAGCAGCGCAGATGTCGAGGAACCTCCACTGCGCCGATCCACGCGCATAAGGCGCGCTCCCGAACGTTACGGGCAAGGGACCTCGTAAAAGCTAGTCCCTATTTTTCTTGGTGGGGGTGAATGTGGTGATTGTTGTGATTGTATAAGTGCTGATTACTGTAATTAGTTTACTTTGCTCTGTTCATTCCTTTCGTACCTCAGTTGCTTATATCTGTGTTGTCGAGTGCATGTCCTAGTTCCGTGAAGTTGATTGTAGCTGAATTTCAGTTAATAAAAACCTAGAAAGCTGTCAAGCAGTTTCGTCTTCGTCTAGCTACGCTTTCCTCGAAAGGTCACCACACTTCTCACTATAGATCAAATAGGAAAGGACTCCAACCTGATCGAAGTCAAAACCTCATTATTTGGTGTCAAACCTTACGGAGCACGAGCAGTGATATCCGGTGTTCCGATGGATATCACAGAAGAAAAGATCTTGAAAGGGTTATTTGAAATTGGCGTCAATTTCGTTAAACGGCTAAAGCGCAAAGTAGATGGAAAATATGAGAGCAGCCTCTCGATTTTGTTATGTTTCACATCTGAGACATTCCCTGACTACGTGCATTTTTCATACCTACGGTTCCGTACCAAACCTTATAACCCGCCACCGCTGAGATGTTTTGGATGCAATAGATATGGCCACACAAAAGAGAACTGTCGTGGGAAACAATGCTGTTCAAAATGTGGGGGTCGTGATCACGAGGTTGATAAGTGTACCAAAGATTTATGTTGCATTGATTGTAAACAACCGCACAGTGCTGCTTATGGCGGGTGTCCGGTGTACAAAGAACAGGCGAAATTACAAATCATAAAATAACGTTCCAAGGTTACTCACTCCGAAGCTAAATCAATACTCAATTCTGAAACATCCGAAACACAAGCTACGCGTCTTTACAGTGAAGCGGCGCAGGATAGCGCAACGCGTGTCATCAATCAGCAACGATCAACAATCAACAACCCAAGTCACCGAGCCACCATCAGGAAGATTCCGCTACAAACAACCTCTAATCACATAAACAAAGACATTGAAAGCAACCGCCCAAACAATCATCCTGATTTGGAACAAAATAATCAATCTTCGTTAGCGTATATTGATCCGATCCATCTTATCGCACTACTGGCTGAAATAGTGAAGCTTACATTGGCGGCCTGCAAATCAGACACGGAGTGTGATGTATACAATATAGTATCCAAAGTTTCTTTGAAATATCTCGGTCGACAGGCAGATGTTGTCACGATGAGAAACATTTTCGTACCCTTCCATGATATCAATGACACCAAACCGATGACAAATCCCACAAACGATGGATAATATAGGACTAAACTTTTTACAGTGGAATTGTAGAGGATTATATAGGAAGCATCACGAACTAAAACACCTTCTCACGACTCTGGAACGGGCTCCAGATGCGATAATTCTCCAGGAAACACACCTTATCGAAAAATACTCTCCGAAATTTCCAGGATATCACTGTCACAGAAAGGACAAATCCCTTCATTCCGGTGGATTGACGATCTTTATTAAATCTTCACATAACTCCAGCATCGAAGCAGTTGCTACAACTGACATCGAAGTACTTTGTGTGAAGCTTCATGGACTATCATTGTACAATGTGTACATCCAACCCGACTGCCCTTTACCCGACAGTGATGCGAGCATTTTCGAGACGTTACCATCAAAATCCATCGTCTTTGGCGACTTCAATGCACATCATTGGTCGTGGAGTTACCAAACGAACCAACGAGGAACTAAACTTTTTAATGTCCTCGATCACGCAAACTTAGTCATGTTGAACGCTTCAACTCCAACCCATATCAATATCGCGAGCAATGCTGTCAATCGTTCTTCGTTGCTAGATTTAAAACTCGCTACTCAAGATATAGCCGCGAGATGCCAAACTGAAATATCTTCGTCGCTGCTAGAAAGTGACCATTTCGTAGTATTCACGAAGTATATGACAAACTCGGCGATATCTTATTTTTATCGACCACCATCGTGGTCTCTCAAGAAAGCAAATTGGAAGATGTTTTTCTCGAATTGCAGATGAAATGATCGATTTGTCCGATCAACGAGAGGTGGAGTCTGCAAATACTATTCTAACAAAATGCATAAAGACAGCAGCGAATCGATCAATACCAAAGATAAAGAATATGGACAAGAAATCTGTTTCTTGGTGGAGTCCCGAATGTGAGAGAATGATTCGGAGGAAAAGAGCAGCATATTTACGAATGAAGCGCACATTTGATATAATAGACGTTATAAACTTCAAAAAGGCCAGGTCCGCATGCAGGAGAACTATACTCGAAGCATAACGTCTTTGCCGGGAGTCTTTCTGTTCTTCGCTGAATAATAAATCACGTTTAAATCGCGTATGGCGGGTTATTCGTAGCAACGCTGGTACAACAGCGCATCAGCAAATTCCTGATATCCGAGTTAATGGAATAGATCACACCGAAGACACGTCAAAAGCTGAAATAATAGGCGAGCACTTCGCTACCATAAGCAGATCCGATAACTACGCTTCAAATTTCCTCCTTTCCAAGTGTCAACGTGACCAGCATTTACATCGTGTCTACCTTTCAATGTGAATCTGGAAGATCCAATCAATTTGCCGTTTCAGATGTCGGAACTTAGGGAGGCACTACAGAGTCGGAAAATCTCTTCTCCTGGGCATGATTCCATAAATTATCAAATGCTGCAAAATCTTTCGGCGTCAGCCCAGACCGAACTTCTTAAGCTATATAACATTTCATTGAGAGATGGAAGGGCGGAATCCTACAAATACAGTTTTGACAAGGCATGAAGCTAAGCAAGTCATATTGAAATATTGCAAGCAAATTTGGAACCAACATTACCTCGAAGAAGTTAAAGGCTCTCATTTCAAACTTTTTCGTGAATCTCTTCATCATAGTACACCACCTCTTGAAAATCGCATTAGTGACCGAATATTATTTCGATTGCGCTCAGGTCATTGTGGACTGAACGCACACTTGTTTAAGATTGGAATCGCGCCTTCACCACATTGTATATAGCTCCTGCAATGAACCTGAGACGGATGAGCACTTTATAATGAACTGCCCATCGCACGAATAAATTTGTACTCAAGTAGAAGTAAAAGTAGCGATTTGCAGGTAAGTTTTTGATGTGGTATGATATTCATGGTGTTTCTACAACATTGCTCATTTTACACATGGCTGATATTCGGCATTATGACTCCAAATTTACCGACTTGTAGCATGGCCCACCTCTAGGCTTCTCAAGTCACCGCCTACGCGAACTCCGTGTCGAAAGGAGACTAGGTAACCCCCAATACTTAGGTAGGAATTCTCGAGCCGAACGCGGTAGGACTCGAACATATAACCCATTGGTTTGCAGTTTCGGAGCATACCACTATGTTATCTCGTACACTATCTAGTTTTGTCTGAAAACCGCCATGTAGAATTATAAGAACTCCAAAATCATAACCACTTGAATGTACAATTGAATACTATATTCATATTGAAATGAACCCGAATATTTCCGCCTGCCATTCGTCAGAGGTAATCGTCTGTAAACAGTATAGAGAATTGTATAAGCAGGCCTACTGTTTTTGGTGTTGTCTACATGTATTTCTTATTCACGTGAGGCTGGTGGTCGTTATAGCCCATTTCTATGTATACCCTGACATTTTCTGCAGCCCTGTTTAAAATGTTGTGCCTGAAACTTAGTATGTGTACATAAATCGTCGTATTCACCAAACGATATGGCCGGTAGATAACGGTAGCGAATATAATCATGAAAGTGTGAGTAATATTGACAAAATTAGTCAGGGTGATGCAGCTCGTTCATTTGGAAGTTGTAACCAGCAATTGAAAATAAGGAGGATAATTTGGTAAATTCTTCCTGCCGTTGCTTGGGTGCCAAAAGCTGATGTAGTTGTTGCTGTTATAGTATTCATGGTATTTCGAGTACCTACCTTGATCACATTACATCAGACGGATTTACTTTATCATGATTTCTAATCTGCCGAAGAAATTATAGACAAGGTCGACTACGGTCCTAGATCGATTAGATAATATTTAAACTGCAACGCGTATGGTTCTGTAGCGGACGATGATCCCGCAACCCATCGTTTTTTCAGCTGTGGAACATAACACTACACCGAGCGAGATAGCGTAATGGTGATGCGTCCGCCTTCTCGGTCTGTAGGTCGTGGGTTATGCCTGGTCAGACCAAAGACCCGAAAACTGGTATCCACGGCTGTCCTATATATATATCGACTTTCAATTAAATGGAAGGGCAAAAAAAACAGGAAACACAAGGACATCAAGATAATCAGTTTTGGGCCATTGTTAAGCGCCTCCTGCGTGGGCGGTCGTGGGCGTCTTCGAGCGATAGCCCGCGTTGCGCCAGCTCGGTCTCTATTGGCTGTCGGCTGTCCTACTAGGCGCCCAGGCTTCCACGGATAGCAAGGAGGAGAAAACCAGGGGTGCAGACTAGGTAACCAATAACCATACGGTCGTATCGCATCACCGTCGTCAAAGCATCTGGATGGTACAGGCTAAAACGAATACTCCCCTTCTCTCTCTCTCTCTCTGCCACCTCAACACTATGACTGGATGGAATATTGATCAGAATTTTACATTGTCCGTGTTTTGTAACATGCCTGGTTGTCATTTGGATGTGCATTCAACATTACGGAATCCTATCATTTATGTCATACTTGGAACTAGAATCACGTAAACCAGGGGTGGGCAAACTTTTGAGCTCGCGGGCCGCATCCAACATCTGAATCCATTCGCGGGCCGCACTATATAATATTAAGAATAGAGACCAAAACGCATATTGGTATTTGATTATATAGTGAAGACATGGAGATATTATATGTGCTTGATGTTTAAAACAAACAAAACATTGCTTTGATAACATCGCATGCGCGTCAGAAACATATATGTGGCGAGATTTCACAGGCCGGTTTACCCCAATACCCAATTTGTTAAAACTATAAAGATGTAAGTCGGTTGTCCCGATTCTTAGAACCGGATTGAAATTTCAATCTGTGAGCAGCGATCTGATCATAGATTTACTAATTCCGCTTTTGGTTCAGTTCCAGGACACACAATGCTGACAGCATCATAACCATCTTAGCTTCAAACAAGCTTCTACTATGCGTATATAGAGATAGAATGGATAAAATATCAATAACCAAATTATACGCATACAGAGAACGAATCTACCCAAGACACGCGTGAATCGTTTTTTATAAGCTCACATCACTGAAATAAATAAAACTGGAGTGGCCAATATGATCTGAACTATGTCAATCTCGTTTAGGATTTCTGCGATGTTTAGCAGTTGAAACCTTTCAAACTACGTGAGCCTTGGGATCGGACTGTCGCGCCAGAAATTAAACATAACAAATTATGTAGGAACTATTTCCCTTAGAACAGTGGTTCTCAAACTTTTCAAGACAAGCCGCCGCCGCTTCCCCTCCCCCTTTATGATGATGAAAGATTTCGCGCCTCCCTTACCGTCATATCGCAAAACGCAAACAAGCTGCCAGCAAACCTAACGGATAGTTTGATCTTGATGGCATGGAAGGTTTACGAATGTGGATGAGAGATTTTTCAATATGAAATTCAGACTAAATACAGCGCAATTAATATGAACTGGATGTAAATCGCGCGGAACGCGAAAAAAAATTCCAGTTGAGCTCAGCTTCGCTTCTGCAGATGCTTTCACGCCCCCCAGTTTGGGAACCACTACCTTAGAATTATCATGGTTATGTGTACTAAGAAAACGTTTAATCAAGTCCTTACCCTAATTCGATTTTTAGTACGCATTTTATTATTGTTTTTATTATGTTTCTTTAGAGTCTCGCGTGCCGCACAGAATGGTGTTGCGGGCCGCATGCGGCCCGCGGGCCGTAGTTTGCCCACCCCTGACGTAAACCCTTATGAAATTCACGCGCTAATGAATTATTTTTGCCCGAACAAATCGAAGAGCACGGGGTTTATTTGAAAACGGGTAGATCACAATTTTGCATGCAGCACCTGGCACTTGTTAACGCGTTTCCGGATTCTTTTACATTGCTTTCGGCTTTTCCTGTTTGTATTAGCGCTTGGTCTTCCACATGTCGCCAGCTTTGTCCGCAATTTGCAGCATCGCTTGATCATTCTTTTAAAAAAGAATAACGTTAGTAGTGATAGACCATCAGGGCACGACCTGCGGTCCGCGTGTCGATTCCATACAGCCACCGGCGTGTTTCTCGATTAAAGTACTTAACACAAGCCTATCAGTAAAGGATGAAAACGATTTTTAGAAATGCACTGTCATTTCTATATATACTCTTGTGACTATTAGTTAAAATGCGGTTAAGTTGTGCTCGCCGCAGGGTTGTAACCAGACATGGGGTGATTACTTCATGAATGTAATCGATTGAGATTACGATTACTTCTGAATCAAGCGATTACTATCACGATTACGATAACAGCAAAATCCGCAAGTAGTCGATTACGATTACGATTACTTTAGAAAAATAATCATGATTACTCACGATTACATTTATTTTGCTTATTCTTAGAAGTTATCTTTGGAATACAACAATGCGTTGAAAAGGCCTCATGAGAGAAGGTATTTCTTTATAAATGAAACGTCATGACGTCATTTCCTGTGTATGACATAATATACCATTGCATGATTTACAGAAATAGGCATTTCGGTGCCCGCTAATACCGCGCCGAGACACACCATTGTGTGTTTTTCCATTGTCCATAGCCGCGCTGGATGGTCGCGACGAATAGTCTTCTCAATCCCAGCCCCACAGGCCACAATACAAATGCTACCCGGGGCACCCACTGAGGGAATGATGAACACCGTGTAGACTAGCAGACAGGAGGTCACGAATTAACAACATAAAATAAAGTTATAGTTGTAAATTACGTGCCTAAATATTTGCGCTTGGCGCTAATTGACAGCAAATTCACAGCCAATCCAGATCGCATAAAATCGTGTTTCAGGTTCTCATGAAAAGCCCGTTTGTTAAAGGGGGGTCTGCGGGACTTCGCCCGTTAGAAGCTCTATTGATCGCCTTATGTCGGAGGAGTGGGGGGGGGAGCAGGATAACCATTTAAGAGAAGGGGTGGCGAAATGCTGTTTCGATACTAATTCTAGCTGCAATCCATGCTAACATGGTATATGAGCGGATGCAAATCCAAATGCTGAGTATAAAATTGCGAAATAGAAATTGTTGCCCGTTTCAACTAGGGCCGCATGAGAATATGATGAGGTAAATAAAAACTTTTGCCTAAAGTCTACTCAATACAGATATTCCGAGCTGCCGTTATACGAGTAACGGAAAATAATGGCTCGGTTATGATTTTTATCAGCGGCTGTTGGTTTTAAATGCTTCGATGCAGAAATTGTCATGTTTAATTTGACGAGTACAAAATGTCACATCTTTTTCGGTGTATAAGTAAATAGGCCTACCGATCGCCAATCAGCAATGTGCTGATTATCATCCTGTTGCGAGGTAGTGGCGTCTGCAGTGTATTAATGACCTGACATAATGCATAGCGGGTCTTCTTACAATCACATTACTACATGTATATCGAATGTCTATTTACTATACGTGCGGATATTTCGTTACGCAAAGAAGAACCAAGCTAATACTTGTGACGCAATAATCAGTAGAGGCGTTTGAAAATCCGACGTTTGTGCTATCCAAATACTGTTTTGAATCGCACTCTTCATTGTTCACGAATGTTCAGTTTATGTCGTGGGCATTGCACAAATGAAAGTGATCGTTCTTTCCCAAAGAAATCGATTATATATATGATGTAGTTGATTACGATTACGATTACTTCAAATTTTTTTCGAATGTAATCGATTGCGATTACGATTATTTGGAAATGCCGAAACGATTACTAATCATGATTACCCTATGTCTGGTTGTAACAAGTCATACGTCAACCTAACTTTTATGATTTTGACTCCAATTAGGGTGAGTCATTTTCAAGTTATTTCTGGGTGATCAAATACGACTAAAAAATGACGAGCAGAGGTCCGAGACCGAGTCACAGCATTGAGAAACGGATCCGAGTCCACGTTATTGTGTTGACTGTTCCGTTTCCTATATTTCCCTTATGTTCCGAAGTACTGGTTGCATATTTACTTGACAGAAATAATCAGCTTTTCCAATTTTACGTTGTAGTTCCAGCGAAATGTATCCACAATGCGAGCATTTTTTTCAATTAATACAAGTTTATTATAATTCATGTAAAAGTTTAGACCGCAAAGGCCTTCTAACACAGTTTCACCGCACTAGATGGGAAAATATTTCGGCATTTTATCTTATTTCACAGGGTGTGTCGAAACCCGGTGAAACGGTCCCATGCTACTTTTGAGCAGACGTAGGCAAGTACGGCTTGCGGTGCTATTATTTGCGGCCCGCAAGATCATGCTTGGAATTCAAAACGTAAAACATGCTTTTTTAATGTTGGTGCGTGGAGTAAAACTATAGGCTGTATGGACTTGACAGGAAATTCGTTTACTTTGAAACCTGTTCATTAATATGCCACGATTACGCTGCCTACGTTCCTCGCATGCGTAACCCAGATTCAAAGTAAAGTCAATGTAGCAAAGCATTGGTAGCAATTAAAGTCACAAGAAATCACTCTTTCCATATAGTTTAGTTCAAACTTCCTTTGTTGCCATTGTCACATTGCGCATTGTGCGGTCTGGTTTTCAAATTTCTACGTTATAAGTTTCCAAATCCCAAATTCGTAAAACAAGTGAACCAGTCTAAATAACACTGTTCTAGTCTCGTAATGGTAGAACGTGGATACGGGTTTGAAGACAGGGAGAAATTGCATCATAGTTTGGAATCCTTACGGCAAATTGATATATTTTTAAAATTAACCGTCACTTTCTCATTACCTAACATCAACATATTATTCACTGAGCAGCATTTATTAACAATGCAATTCAGTATTAAAATTAAAATACGCTGCAGAATATAGCAGAAAAATTTCGCTCGGCCAGCCAACGTATTTTCCACTGCTCATTTGGCCCGCGGATGAAAATGATTGCCCACCCCTTCTTTTGAGAATCATATAGACCTCTGTATTCTTGTACCGGGCATGGTTATTCCACTTGATAACTAGATCATCGGAATATGTTCATCTATATTCTATATGTTCACCGCGTGATATCTAGAAGCGAAGTAATTTGGGCTTTTCATTAATAATCATGGGGTTACCCACCGTCAATGCTATGTTTGCAAATCCTAAACTTTCAACTGCAGTAACTTCGCGTCTACGGGAACTGTTAGGCGTCGTTCGACTCATGGCTACCTTATCAATATCGACTTAGATTAACTATTAGTGTATCAATTGTGTGGATTTCAATAAGATGTGGCAAAGCAGTTCTGTTGAATTCGTAACAATTCGCATATATCGGCTGTATGCTGTACAGTACAGTGGTTCTCAATCCTTTCGTCTTCGCGGACCCCCGCGGGCCCCTTCAAGTTCTCGTTCAAAATTTGCTCAATTATCGTAGGCAGTAGTCTTGGGAAAAACAACCACAAAATGACTGTCCGTGAAAATAAAATCATAGTATATGCATGGCAATCGGTAGACCTTTATTATTTTGAAACGTATTTTGCAGCTGTGTTTATTGTCTAGAAAATCCGCGTCTTCGATTTGATATAGACGAGTGCCGGAAATATTTTCAAAAAGATGGTGTGATCGCAACACACATGGCAGCAAAATTGTGAAAACAAGTTTGTTGATGAACGCCCAACCTAGTAATCTTTATCTAGCATATCATCGTGAAGTTATTCTGGAATATTGGTTTCGTTTATCACAGGAGAAAATGGATTTAGTGGCGTCGTTTCAATCCCTTCATTGGGACAGATTGGGAACAAAATTAGTAATTTATATGTCAAATGACCCAACAAAACGTCTCTCAATAGCAATATGTTTATATCTGTGAGCTATTGTCAATTTTGCAATCGAAAAGACTTTGCTCAGTAGAATATTTTATCTCAGACTACTATTCTAATGATGTGAGCCTGGAAAGTATTAGCAATTATGAAGCGAAACTGTCTCATGCTTGGCCTAATTTCAGGAGAATTACGAATTAGGTTATCGATCATTTTACAAATTTAGTGGTTTCGTGGACCCCCTGAAAATGCTTCACTGACACCTGGTTGAAAAGCACTGCTGTATAACAAAAACTTGACGTATTAGAAGTAAACTAGAAGGATTTTTTTGGAATCAGCACACCACAATTTGCCTAAATCAAGTGCCAAACCAGTGTTGTTAATAGGATACATTGTATGCTAAACATTATTCCTACATTATGATTGTTATATACACACGAGGACTTTCAGGTCAGGACAATTGATGCAACATATTTTATGGAACATGGGTTATCGTATTCATATGATTCCGAAATTCAGTGATCTGCTACAACCGCGCCTATTTGTGTAGTGCCTAAAGAAAATGTTGTGCCCACATCGGCTTCTAAAGTGAGAGTATAGTTACCGATGTTTCCAGAAGTCACACAATTGGAAAGCTGGAAAATGTTACCGAAGTAAAGATGCACATCTACATTGAGCGGTTTTGTAGGTCGTCGAAAATTCACGTATAGGAGGGGTTCTCAAACTTTTTGTTCTTGCGTAACCTTTGGAATAATATGTGGACGACACCCGAAACATGTATTTACGTTCATTAGAACACCACTTCGTTAGAGTGGCTGAGCTTGACGCGGCTCAACGAGGAAATTTATTTTTGAATGTGATATGGAACGGCACACGCATGAATTATGTTCAACGGATCGTATGGCACATTAAAATCTGTTCTACATCACGAAAATGCTTGACAAACCTTGCTTAAGAGTCGCAACTTTAGTGGAAGAGCGGACAAATAAATTAATCTCCACATTTTTAGACACTGGTGGATACGACATTACTATACTACGCTGGTCCTATTAACTATCGCCTGCTTCGCTTATTGTAGGCCTACATATGCACACGAAAAGTATTCGAGTGAATAAATTCCTACTGCAATGAATGTATAGTCCTGGCCGCAATATTCAAGTTAAGTAGCGCTAATCAATTATCTATCATTATATGCAGACGCTATGGTTCTGCTAGAAGTTGCTCGAGTAGGCCTACCGTTGAAAATTATTTTTTAGTAAGTCTAGCTAGGAAATTCAATGGTGTTAAAAATCACGAAAATAGCGCCAAAGAGATTAAGAATGGTTAAGATACTACTAGGGCCAGGAAAGAGTTGACGTAGAAAGCAAACGAGTGAATAGTACCCAACTTGAGTGAATAGTGATCTTAAAAGCAAACTATGGGAGCGTGGAAAAATTCGAAGTGTACGGTCAATTGCTCAGAGTACGGAGTTTTGGCAGCCCGTCTAGATAGACAGTCGATATGATTACGTGCTCGGAATCGCTATTCCCACGCTCTGTTTGTTTATTTTGAATTGGAATAGATTATTCTCAATCGTATACTGTAGCATAGTAATACATACCGATATGATATCTTCCCACGTGCGATGCCTATACTTTGAGACGTATTAGCGTCATGGATGATGCTCCACAGCAACATGCAAAGCAAAATGATGAATGTAGTGCCTTTGTTCATATTTAAATATGTATAGTAATGATGCCCGTGAATATCATCATAAAAATAATTTGTCTGTAAAAATAACAGACTGAGTTGTTCTTATACAGTAAAAATGAAACGTATAAATATTACCTATTAGTGGCCTGGTATCAGCTAGGGGGCAGTGGGGTGACCTCCCTGACTTTTGATTTCCAATTATTACCGTTTAAACACAAGATATGTACATTTTGCACTGTAATTTAACGACCAATGCTCACTTTTTAGCAGTGCCGATGACTACTTCGAGTAGCATCGGACAGTTTTGGTGAAATCCCCCACAATGAGACAAACAATTAGGTTCAGTCCCCCCCAACCTTCATTTAATTTTCTATTTGTATAATTGGATCGGTTCTGACAAACCAAGCCTCATATGTGTGATGAAGCGACAAGTATAGATGGTTGAATATGATTGAAGCACCATTATTCTTTTCAGTTCCCATGAACAGTTATTCATATTCCTCATCATGCGATGACACTCTTTTTAACCACCACAACAATATGTCTTTGATCGTGAGGAACAAACCCGAGTCTTTGTTCAAAGAGTAAGCTACCTCTCACAATCGAAATGTATTATGACCGTGTCCTACATGCATCGGCTTTGTTGTCAATCGTTAGGTTACAAAAAAACGTTCAACCAGTAGATGCCGAGGTTAGTCAAATTGAAATTTCGGTCATTTTCGAAATAAGAGTATTTACGGTGACCAATTTTTTCAATCCTACATGACCAAAAATCGTGTTCCAGGTATGCCTGATAACGCAGGGAAGTCTTTCCCACTTGTTTTGATCTTGGCATGGGCCTATGACGGAGTTTGGATGAGGACATCGCCGGTAACCGAAAAAAAGATCTGACAAGGATTAGCTGGAAATCAGTCCACTTCATTGAAATAGCCGCAATAAAAGGATGGTGAGAAAATTTTTAAATAGAGTACTTTGTGCACTGAAATTAGCGACCACGAAATTTAAATGAATTGAAAAGCGAGTAGAATACTGGTAAATATATTTTTTCAAGTGATAGTCAATATCTATATTCCTTGTCGGTCCAATGTAGATTGCTTCACGATACAATGTGATATTATATGATATTCTATCATTTGCTCTGCAGCAACACAGTCATAAAGTCTGGATTTTAGAGTCTTTAATTGTGACGTGAACAGGGAATGGCACTGGCAATTGAATATATGGGTTAAATACGGTTATTTTCAGGAAAAAGGCTTCTGATCTGTCTTAAACAGACCTAAAACATCTCTGACCAAGTCTACATCATTATGAAGCAGTTTTACGGTCGGCGGACATTATCATCACAACATCCATTCCGTTCCGAGTATCTACAACAGGGGTTCCTAACCCACGGCCCGCAGATGGTTATTGTGCGGCCCGCGACGTCTTTCATATGCATATGAATGCAATTACTACTAGCACTGTATTGTTACATATTAATTGTATTTGTAATTGGAATCGACTACTCATTCTTTGTTGTGTTCTAGTTTCTTGATATATGCTCGAGTTGATTTGTTATTGTTTTGAATCGGTATTCAGCTGGACTGTTGCTCCAAGAGATTCCCGCTGTTGTGTAGTACATTTTTAAAGAGTATTTCACTCATCGCGAATTGTTTGAACAGAAACAAGAACAAGGAACGGGACATTATTCAGCGAAAACTGGGTTTGCTTTCTCAGATATTAATGGAAAACCGATGTGGCATGTTTGTCGAAAAACAGTTGTTGCAACGAAGCGTAGAATCTTAAAATGATGCCACAACAGTTTCATCTGTATACACTGTTAAAAATATTCCATGCCAAATTACTGGTCTGGTCCTGGCAGCAGTTTTACGACTCTGAGACCGGTAAATTTGAAAAATATTTTCCCGTAAGTAATATTGACCGTAATTTATTTTCACAAAGACTGACTGTTAAAATTTTACGGAAAATTCCCGTTACCTGACGTAAAGGAAAACGGCTGTAATACCAAGTTACTGGTCTGGTCCAGTGCAGCAGTTTTACACTGATGAGACCAGTAAATTCGAAATAACTCTCCCCGTAATATGATTTTACATATGCTGACCGTAGGAAGTTTTACGGAAAATTTCCGTAACTAAAGGTTACAGAAATCTGCTGTAACATCAATATTAGGGATGGTGTGAACCTCTGAAAGGTTCAGGTTCGTGTGAACGTGAACCTTTTTGAAAAGTTCTGTGTGAACACGAACGTGAACCTCATGACGTCACGTGACGTCATATTGCTAATTTCAACCCCATATTTCAATTAAGTGATTGCCTATATTAATCTACAGTACACGATACCGAGCGACGACTCGGGGCCACATAATAGCTCAGTACTTGAGTACATATTGACGTTTTAAACGTCGCCAAATGTATCAACTGAGGCAATCAAATGATATAATGATCCCATAAAATCAGTATCTTGCGTCGCTTTGCCAACAATTTCGACCTGATCGGACAATGTATTCGGCGTCTGAGTATTGCCACATGGATATTGAGCAGAGTGTAAAATGGGTTTCTATACTTGCTACCGATATTACCCCATTAACAAGTTATACAGCAGTATAGCCAATACCCCAGTCGCACGGATTTGGTTTTTATGATACAGTATACGTATGTAGTCAAGATTGACCCCGTACGCCTGCTAGATTTTTACATCAGAAGACGATATCAATCTCATTGATTGGTTGAATAAGGATCATTCGCTGACAAAATACAGTGTATTTCGCTCTTAATGTCATGGGATTGCGGGTCAAGCTCACAGCACAGAGACACTAAATATGCACAAACGGAAAGCTGGATATTTTGAGCAAACTTTTGTAACAATACAAGTAAATTTTTTGAGATTGTCAAGGGCATGCTCGTTTAGTGTTGAATGTTTATGCTGCTAGCTCCATGCATAGAGTGGCCCGCAGTTGAAAGTCAATAAATTTGAACCAAAGATGTTATAACGAAGTGAAAATTGCAATATATGAAAAAGGTTCACAGTGCAGAACCTACCAAGGTTCTGTTGTGAACCCGAACCTCAAATTTTCCGAGGTTCACACACAGAACGCGAACGTGAACCTCGCGTTCACACCATCCCTAATCAATATACTCGTCTGGTCCCTTGCAGCAGTTTTACGTTCCTGAGACTAGTAAATTTGAATCAGGTTTATTTGGTGCGGGAACACGTAAAAAAAAGTAAGTGTGGATAATGACGAAAATCCAGTCTTTCTTGTGAAGATCATCGGTCAGCAACTGCCTGAATGAAGAGGGCTTCATCAAACTTCAGCAGCAGTTGAAGGACTGTGCTTTGGGCCATGCTCTTTTGTAGGTTCTTCTATAACAGTGGTTCCCAACGTGGGCGATATCGCCCCCCAGGGGGCGATTTGGCGATCTAGGGGGGCGAAAATGACGAAGGGGGCGATAGGGGGGCGAAAATGGACAAAGGGGGCGACGGGGGGCGAAAATAGCGAAGGGGGCGATAGGGGGGCGATGACGCGTCAAAACGGCTGACCTTTTTTTTTTTTTTTTTTTTTTTTTTTTTTTTTTAGTCAACTCGCCGGTGATTACAGTCTGTATGCCCAATTATCGGTGCACAAAATTTTGGGGGGCGATGATTGGTGTTGACCTTGAAAAGGGGGCGATGGGTCGAAAAAGGTTGGGAACCACTGCTTTAGTGTGTTTATTATGGCTGTGTAGGTTGTATTTCTTTGTAAATGCAGACCAGTTAAAAAGCGGTTTTCTGCGATAAATTACAATGATAGCTGACGAGAGAGAGTGAGCATCGGAGCCACAGGATGATGAGGTTCTCGCTTTACATCCTGGATACTTGTCATTCCATATCGAGCTGTAACCAAATCCAGAAACTCGACATCAAATGCATCAAACGCATCATTGCCACTTGAAACAGGATTAATGCGATCACATGACATTAGTGTAACAGTGATCCAATAATCGTGTCGTGTGTGCAGGAATCACCAACACGTCCTGCTACCTGCATGCTATATTGCCCCGTCTCCCATTGTCCCAGTAATTTACTGATAGTTGTAACCGGGTTACCATTTCGGAAGGTAACAGTTTCAAATTCAAATGTTCAAATTGAGGTATCGTCAAGGATTCACTTTGACGAAGTGACAAACGTTACGTCACTTAACCCTGGATGATAATTCGGAAAGGACAAAAGCTTGCCATACGTGATCCGCGTAAGCAGTGTCTTACAAACTCCCAGAACAAAAGTGGGCCGTGCTACAAGTCAGCAGATCAGGAATCATATTAAGAAATACCGGCCAGTTGTAAATGACCATATAGCAGTCGAAACACCATGGATACCAAAAACAACATGAACAAAACCATTGACTACGCCCCTGAATTCGAGCAGCTCCACTAAGACGAGGCAGTATATATGAGTTTCACTGCCCATTGAGCGCTACACGGGAATATCATCCAGGTTCGCGTTTAAAATTATATCTTTAACAACGTCAAATACAACTCGAATATTTTTCGTGTCCGTCGCGCATGTCGCGTGATGATATATAGCCCCATAATGTTCTGTTCGTGATTGTATAAATTTATCACGAATGAAATTTCGGGCATGCGGCACGCTTCTTCGCTCTCCCATATAGTCAGGGAAATAGTCTGCGAGATCTGTCACCATAATTTTCTCCTCAAACAGATCTTTTTTGTTTAGAAACAATATCACTGAAGTGTTCCTGAAGTATTGATGTCCAATGATTGTCTCGAAAAGGGCTATGCTTTCGGCCAGGCGGTTAACATGTTGAGACTCCGACAGTACCTGATCGTATTCACTTAACGCTGCTAGAAACAATATCGAAGTCACGTCCTCAAAGCAATGAATCCATTTCCGCCTCTCCGATCTTTGGCCCCCAACATCTATCATTCTGAAAATAACAGAATTAAGTTTAAAAGTGTATTCGTATATTCCCGTGGTCGGTACTCTGACACGTAAGATATCTTGCAGCGTCGGTATATAATCAACTGTCCTTATCCTATCAAGGTCGTTGAGGTAATATGCTGCTGAGTCTGACAGTTGATATTCATTCCTTCGGCCATAGCATTCCTGCATTCCTTGATCATTCCACAACGAGTGTATCGCTTCTACGTGGTGAGCAAACTGATCATGTGTTCGAACATCGCGTGTATCCAGAGCGACCAATACATTTGCATGCGAGACATTGTCTGGGTCCGCGTATCTAATCTGCAGAGTGGACATAGCCTGTATCAGATTTTCAACGGCGGCGTAAATGTCGGAATGAATCAAATGTGTAAATTCACAGCGCTCGGTATCACTGTATCCTTTCCCATGAATGATGCGCATTTGTTTGACAAATGTACTTTTTCCACTCTCTCCAGTACCTAGCATAAGTAGTTTAAGTTGTCTTCTGGCTTCATTTTTCGTATCCCGTAATTCATTTTCAATCCTTGAGTTTATCCGTCTCCTCTTCTTTTGTTCTTGCGTTAGACAGCAGATATTCATTCTATTCCAGAATATCTACTAGGCGTTTCGATTGGTCACGTTTATATCTGCCACATGAATATGTTTTAAAGATAGGTGTGATCGCTTGAACTGTTAGCCTATACGCTGTCTCAACTGCACAATGAAACCATTATATGCTGTGATGTTGCATCAGGCAACCCAATCGCCAAAGGCGCTAGTCAGAACTTACTTAATAAATCAATAGGCCTAACACAGGTCGCACGCGTTTTAGTGACAGTTTATGCCAGGGACGGGCAACATACGACCCGCGGAGAGTTTCTAGCCTGAGAGTGAAATTCTATGCTGAAAGTATTGTCAAATTTTATGCGTCTCAAAATGAATCCATGTTTTTCGACCTATGGGAAAGAGGGACATGAAACTACTTGCTCTGTTCGAGTGCACATATATTTCCGACCATGAACGTTAACGAGACAACGCTGCGTTCCAATATAACTGATATTTACATGCAGTCTTTACCAAGGGTTTCTAAATACAACATGCAGTCAGAGTTCAAAGAACTTGTTGTCAACTCTGACCGGCCACAGATGGCCACTTCAACAGCTACTGTTAATAAATTAGTTAAATAGGCTACTGTTTTTGGTCTCTATGCTTTAAACTTAAAGTTTACGTTAAATACGATTTATTCCATATATATAGGTGGGTAAATACGCGACTAATGTATACATACTGTAATCCGGCCCGCCAAGTGCTTCATTTTCCCATATCAGGCCGCCGACCGGAGAAGTTGCCCGCCCCTGGTTTATGCTGTCTGGCATTCTGTAGTGGCCTTGTGCCTAATAGTTAGAGTGTTTTTTTCTTTACGAGTCAAGTCTCAGCCATGACTTTTCTAAAATCTGATTTATCGAATAATATATGTTAAATCCGGACCATGATGCTGACAGGATATTTGACTTTGTGTGGTATTTAGTTGCAATTAAAAAAATGGAAATATTAAAACTATTCCATTCACAGGCAGGCCTAATTATAAATAATAATTATATATCTGAGCTGTACGCCGTTTCACCATGGACCACAATACCACAGAAAACACTAGGTTGAACAAAGCGGAAATCTGGAAATTCTCAAATCGGCACAGTAGCCTATCATTGATAATATTCATCAAATCTAGTGTGATATGGTTATCGTAACAGTGCAAGAGTCAAAATAACCTTCAAGCAATCCTAGCCATTTATGTATTTAAATAGATATCGCATTATTTTCATTGCCGTCATTGATTAAAACAAGATCACAAAGCAATACGGACTGTTGCAGGCGCACGAGAGTCCACGACTACTGTGTTACAGTTAAGGAATATATCATATTTAATATAAACGTCAAGTTTAAAGCGCAGAGACCGAAATCAATGTATTTCAATAACTGTTGACGTCAATCAGACATCTGTGGTCGATCAATATTGTCAACAAGTTCTTTGAAATCTGGCTGCATGTCGGGTGTAGAAACCCTTACCAAAGACTGCACGTGCACGTGAACATCAGTAAGACTCGAACACAGCATTGTCTTGGTAATATTCATGGTTAGAAATGTGCTCGCATATGTATGTGGACCCGAACAGAACAAGTAGTTTCATGACCATCTTTCTCAGGTTGGCAAACTTGATTTCATGCTGTGACGCATAAAATTTGTGAATTCTTTCAGATTAGAATTTCACTTTCACGGTAGAAACTCCCTGCAGGCCGCTCAAAATTCGTTCGCGGGACGGACCCGGCCCGCGGGCCGTATGTTGCCCGCCCCTGCAGTATATAAACTAAATTTATATCCTTTCATTTCTATCCCTTGTAAATTTGTCGGATTACAATAATTAGTTAACGAAATAAACGCAACTTTTCAGGCAGACATCATCATCATTACTTGTATTCAAGACAAATATACACAGCATAGATACGACAGTAAGCTATCGACGGTATCCTATGCCCATCTCATGGCTTCCACTTGGCTTCTATTTTGGCTGTTCTAACTTGAATGTGAACTAGCGATCGGCAAACAGTATTAGGTAACACTTGGAAACATAACGAGTAATTAATCGTCGGCACAACACAAAGTTGATTTCACCTAATGGTGAATAAAGACATATAGAATATCCGTCTTCAGAAGCACTACAAAAGATCACAAGTCATTGCGCTTGAGTAAATATTCAAGAAATATATAGTGGAAACCAAATAAAGACCCAACTTATCCCAATTCCCGGTTCCTTCAATGTTGACATCAACCAAACACACATTGTTTGTGTTCAATGAGATGGCATTATATTGACATTCAAAAGGGCGGGCCGTTAGTCGATTGTCAATTTCCATAGTTTCAAATAGGAAGAGGTTTATTATTCCAAGGCTATGGTATAAGTAGAACTGTTCCTTGTGTGGAGTAAACCCTCTGTCAACTTACTTCGGAATGCCCATCTTGGTATGATGGAATATCTCACAGCAATCTTCAATACACTAGAACCAAATGAGTACAAGATGTCCGTATAATGGATATTTACCGGTAAATGTAACACCACGGCAATATTGAAGTCTTTGAATTGATTATAATGAAGTTGAAATACTCAATTCCGGAAAACTAAATCCATTATTACAATTTTGTCACAGAAAATGATGAACGTTTGGACAATACTTAGAAAACTGGTGTGTATTTCTTGAGCCGGAATGCAGTTTTAAGCTTTAAGATCGCTGTAATTCAAAAGCATCATCAGCGTATCAAGGTTCATTCCCCGGGAGTTTGGCGCTTATCGATAATTCTGCCAGAGTAGGATAATGCATCGTCATCAGTGATGAGCATCGGAGCGGAGTCGGAGTGTATTCGGAGCGGAGTTTTGCCGATTTCGTGAAAGTCGGATTGGAGTCGGAGTTTACTAAAGATATTTTTCGGAGATTTTCGGAGTGTTGTAACTGTTATTCCCGATATCTTTGTACAGGGATATCTAGTCTAGATATCCCTGTCTTTGGGTAGCAAACCAAAACACAGACAGTTGACACCTTGTAAAAATGTAATATGGCGGGTAACATGCAAAAATGATTGCCAATTGCATAAAAATCAGCCATCTGCACTGCAATTGAGGACTGGAGAGTAGACAATACCATAGGGCCAACCATCACATTTATGTAGTAAAACACATTACCAAGTGTACCATGATTGCCACTCTAATGATATGGTTAAAATGGTATGATTGGCCACGAGCTATCTTAACCTAGTGATCTAGCAGGGCATTTTCGTTGAGCAGTGTCTGTAGTGTCCGATGTTTTGGATACTTGACGAGATTGTTCGGAGTATCTCAGAGTCTCGGATTGAGCTCTTCGGAGTCGGAGGGAGTTTTCCTCAGACACTAAAGTTGTCGGAGGGATTCGCAGTCTCGAAAAGCACTATCTGCTCATCACTGATCGTCATACAAGAGTAGTATATTGTTAGGGTACAGTGATGATTATTAACAGGGATATCTAGAACTCCAGATAGCCCTGATCTCCACACTCAAATACGACACAAATAAAAATAACAGCACCACAAGTTATTCTTGTGAGAAAATAGTATATGATGTCCACCATAAATAGGCCATGTCATTGAAATAAATATTCACGTGAAACTATATCACAAGTAGACTAAGTCGATATCTTTTTATTGTCAAAAAATTCAATAATATAGCTAGGGTTGCATTTAAAACAAAAATCAGTTTAAAACAAACATGTTTAAAGCAAGACCCTAATTTAAAACATGTGTTTTATTATTTTTTATGTTTTTTTAAAGCCATGACGTCACGAAGATTCAATTGTGACGTCGTAGTGGGTTGACATTGACAATTTAACATATAGGGTGAAAATAGCTCCTTGGACGAAATACATGTACTATTTCTGTTGAACAGACTATTTTGAGGGTTCCAACCATACCATATCGATAAACGTCGGTAATGTCGGGTTGAAATTGTCCGTAGGCTCATGCCACATGTTTTTTGTAAGGTATTTACACAATTATGGCATAATTTTATAACTTGAGAAAAATTTTTTTTTAAAAAGCTCATTTTTTATGTTTAAAACATGATCAAAACAAAGTGTTTTAAAACGCCGTTTGTTTTAAATGCAACCCTAATTGTAGCGTTAGCTCAAAAATGTGTCCAAATTGTTTACAAAGCAAAATATAGCCCGTTGTCAACATAGTATGAACTATAACGATTACCTGGAATAGGCTGTGATGGAGTGATAATCAAAACACATAAAACATGTGACGTTTATAGTAAGTATTGGCAGTTTGCAGCATCCTCATATCTTATAAGTGTAAGACTCAAAATGATTTGAGGATCGTATGGATGAGTCACACACCTTGGCACGGAGCGGACATAGCAATGAAGTGCCTGGTGTTGTTAGTCCATGCCGATAGAACAGCGACGCTTGCAGCCACTGGTATGGGTGTCATATTGCAGTTGATATTGGTAAGATATCACAAACTAATGGTACGAACGAACTTCGGTAGGATGGGTGTCAGTCTACATTATAGATGGTACATGAGAATAGTCAAGTCGACCCGAAGCTTAATACTAGATTCAGAAACAAATCTATCAGATACTTGATTTTAACCAGCCATAGCACGGAATCGAATGATCGTCTAATTGCGTCCGAAATATAGCAAGTGGTTTAATATGTGATAATTCGTGTACCAAAGTGTGCCGTCGACGAGGCGAATGGGATGAAATCTAATATAAATGACCATTGAATCTAACTCATTTTGTGAGAATATTTCTACAAACTTAGCTATGCTATGTTGAATACTTCACACAATCAAGTAGCGTTCCACATAAAAAAGCAAGCGGGCTCGCAACTTAATACCTAATTGGCGCGGATGGTGTGAACGTGAGGTTCACGTTCGCGTTCTGTCTGTGTGAACCTCAGAAATCAAGAGGTTCACGTTCACAAACGAATCTTGGTAGGTTCTACACTGTTAACCTTTTTCATATCGTACAATTTTCACTTCATTATAGCATCTTTGTATGAAATGTATTGCATGCCAACTACACGCCACTCTATATGCATGGCGGTGGCACCATAAAAAAATCATCACCAAACGAGCATGCACCTGCTTTGTTACAAAAACTTGTTGCCCGAGTTGATAAATTTAGCGACGTTTATAACGTCAATATAGGGTTGGAAGTAGCAATATGACGTCACGTGACGTCATGAGTTTCACATTCGCGTTCACACAGAACCTTTCGAAAAGGTTCGCGTTCACACGATCCTGAACCTTTCAGAGGTTCACACCATTCCTACTAATTGGCTACTGATAAGTGTTTGTGTGTTTCTTGCCTTTCTATGATCTGTCGTTCAATTGTTTTAACGTTCAAGTTCAACAATGATCTGTGCACTGAAAATATGTCAGCCCACCTGTTTCTGAGACGCCATACACCGCTGTCGAATTATTAAACTACAAAAAAGCAAATTTTGCGAAGGCTCAACTCGGGCAATCGTGATTTGTGATAATTCTCCTGATATGCGGGTCTGGGAGGATTACGGCACGTGTTGTGGTCACAGAACGTGAAAGCGCAACTTGAAAGCGCGACTTGAGAGCGTGACGTTCAGCTCTCCGTCGCGAGTGCAGTAGCACCAGCCATGTCGATCTGGATTGCGTGATTGACGCACGTGTAAGAAATAGAATCGAAGTTGGTCGTTGAAGAAGTTAGAATATATGAATTATAAGGAAATTGTTAGGTTTTTTATATAAATTGCAGTCTACGCTATATGTTCGGGGTTTATTGGATCATTTTTAATTTAATTACTAATTAACTCTGGTAAATGCAAGCAAGTTTCTGCCGGCTTATTACTAGTGTGTGCCTTTTCGGGTTGCCGCATCGATTTCTAACGCACTGTCGTCTATACTCCATCGTAGATCACGCCTCTTCAGCAATAGCTAAATTACTGCTACTGGCGTAAACTATTTCCCGTTGGGTGTACAATATATGGATGCATCTATTTATTACGTTATTTTAATGTATTAGCATGTTTCTAGGCCACGGTTGGAGTTGAGCGGGGTTTTGGGATGGTACTTGACTATGCACCATGTCGTTTCGATTACCTCCATTCTTGTACATGTATCACAATTCTAATGGTATTTTGGATCTACAAAAATATTCAAACGCAGTGCTTTTCAACCTGTGTGACGGTTCGCACTTGTGCGAATGAAAAAAATCGAATTGCGAATGACGAAGGTAGTGCGAATGGTGCGAATGAAAATCCGGATCAAGTGCGAACGAAAATCGGGATTATTTGTTAATTTTTTGTCGTAGAATAATTCATATAAACCTATTAGGAAAATTGACTGTCTGTGTAACTTTTATAGTTGCGACGCAATTGTAAAAACCTAATACGACGCAGCACTAATCGTAGCTCTTATAGGTTTAGCGAATTAATATATGCGCACTATAATTATTACGTAACCAGAAGCCTGGTTTGCAATCTGGTGTAGTGGCAGACATAAAGTATATCAGCCCGTCTGGGCCTGCGACAGGCTGAAAAAATGACGTCAAATTAACTCTCTGCTTTCATTCGCTAAACAATCGTCATATTTTCGTATTACCTGTTCGAATAGCGCGAGGCACGAGGATAGTAGTAAATACCATAATTACAGACTCACGTTTGCAAGTTACTGTAACGTAAATTTTTACCCGTTCAAGGGTTATTAAAGTCTGGACCGCAAATGGTATAATTGTGGATCGACACCTTGCCAGAGCTATCTGTTGATATGTGTGTAATATTTGTTGAATTTATTGCAAAATACTGCTATAGTTTTCACATATACAATGTCACTGTGTTGTGTTGTGCGAGACACGCAGAAAATATGGCTTTATCACTAGAATTTATGATACGAATTGTCCGACTGTTTTTTCTCGAAAACATGGTCGAAGACCGTTGGGATGAACTAGTGTAGGGGTGGGCAACGAGCGAGTTCAGGTCTATAAGGCTCATTCATTTCGAGGCTGACCCCTTCTGCGTCGGGCACATGAATACGTAAAGTTTTGGCCAACAAACCGCTGATAAAATGCGGTGCCAAAAACATAAGCGGCGACAAAACCTTAGTCTAAAGATGACCGATGCTAGATGGCCAAGCCTTTCGAGATGGCTTGGTATGCTCCGTTGTCGGCACGGAATAGTCCCGTTCTAGCAATCTGAGTAGACGCAGTAGTACAACTGCGACACGCAGAGGACTTTAATTTGCCCTAATTTGAAATTGCGTGCGTCGGACGTGTTTTGAGAGCTATGTTGGGTAGAATTGTGGTGCGCGCGATCTGTATGTCATACATGCCCGTAAAATCATAGCATACAACCATAACATTAAAATGAATTCCTTTTCATGGGTTAGGCTAGGGTCGCGAGTTGCCACAAAACTCGGATTTTGGTGGTAGTCCAAAAGCTGCTTTACCGTTATTATACTGTTATGAATTCTCAAGTTAGATTGAGCTAAAGAGTCGAACACACAGTGGCACAGTATCATGAGTTTATTTTTTCTTCTCATATACTCGCGAGACAGAATTTGGAGCAACTTATGACGTACAGAGCTCTAATGTGCCTACTCTCTTTCATCGATTTTCATCGTTTGTTCCAAGACATAAGGCCAAATCCTCAACACAAACATGTGGGTTTTTCATTCTTTCGACAAACTGGAGCCTCCGGGGCCTTTGTGTCCGCTCTCAAAAACGATTTCTGCCAACAAGCATTTTTCACTCGTGAAAAATACGCTGCATTTTGGATATGAGTGTTGAATAGATTTCAAGGCCTGAGAGACGTTCTTGTACAAAACCCAACAACATTGTTTGGTCGAGAAGGGTTTTAGTGATTAGTTGAAAGCAAAACGAGCGATTGCCTTTTTAATGACACACCTGATAGCTTAAGCTACATAGTTGCCAATTTATTGCACATCTGTAAAAAATGTTGTTAAGTATCGTCATCTTCTTTTTGTATCACAATTTTCGATTGGTTTGTGCGAATGAAATTTATTCTACAAAAAAAATGCAAATGGAACTCAAAAAGGTTTAAAAGCACTGTTCTAACGGAATGATGAGTTGGTGTCAGTAGTAAGGATAAGGAATTTTATTGCCCGCCAATCCCAGAAGGCCACGTCGCCTTAATTGCCACGCCTACATTGCCACATCATCCGCCCATTGCCGCACCTATAGGACGCCCCCTTGCCACATCATCCACCCATTGCCGCACCTAGAATTAGGCGACTGCAATGTTTTGTGAATTTCAATACCGATTTTCCATCTGTATTTAGCAATATGTATTGAATACCTTTGCGATTTTGAGCGCTGCGACTTGATAATATCAATCCCTACGCTTCTGATGTATGATTTTTTGTGATAAGGACCTTGGTAACATTCAGAGTGTGCAACGATTGTTTGGATATACATTATAGCAATTCCCTCACTAAACTATAGGCGGTTATATTACTCTATTGGTTAGAGATAACTCATCCGTCCATATTTTTAAACTTGATTTTATGTATACAAGTTACGGTCTCTGCAGGCTCCACATTTTACGACTTATTTTCATTAGACGCAGGCGAGCGATTCTCAAGTTCGGAGCTACGGAAACAAATCACTCGCATGTGCACGTTTCGAAGTCGTAACAGCTTAGTAGCATATACGCGAATCCCAAGGCGAAAATAATCGAACTAACAATAGCCGCAGGCGTGCGATTCGCAGGGCTTTATTTATACAAACACTTTCGATACCTGTACGCGAACCCCAGCGTCATAACGATAAGGTCTAATTAGCGCGTTCTGAAACCGTAAATTTAGTCAACATCACTGAGATAGCCCTGATTTAAAGATGATGATCGAGTGAGACGATAGCACTCACCAAGGTTATACTATCTTAACCTTAAACTACTCTCTACTTCACAAAATATAAAGTTATAAAAGTAAATAATCCAGTGATCTATTTTCAATCACTATATTTTTCATTAATCAAAACTAAGAACTGTTAGTAGGCAAACCCTAGGACCGATGCAAGACGGCGTGAAACAGCGCTTTCGCTCGATTCTTGTAGTGACCACATTTCATACGATTCAGTCCTTTTCATGTCACTAGAATAAGGGTGATTAAACCGACAGTGAAACGCCGCCAGCGTCTTATAACGTAATAATGTAAGCTGCGTCGGGTGCTGCTATAATGTTAGGAGCGAATATAGTAGAAAGTCCACGTCTGGACACCTGTATGCAGATGCGCATACTACCGTAGTAAAACGCATAACAGAATGCACGCAAAATTCGATATTACTTTGTGATGATTTTGATGTTGTTCCATACCGATTGGGAAGATAGGACTCCTAATTTCCTAACTAACTACATAATCCCTAGTAACATAGTCGGACGCATAACGGAATTTACGCAAAATCGGTATTGCTCTGCGATAATTTTGACCACTACGATTCGAAATATTGTTAACTAACCTATGTTTTCGACATAAGATAAGCGTGTAGTGTACAAATTTCGATGTTGCGCAAATACCACAGACATAAGATAAGCGTGTAGTGTACAAATTTCGATGTTGCGCAAATACCACGATTTTACATCGCATTATTCGAATCGACTACGTACATTGTATAGGTGTGAGGTGAAATAAAACGGATTTACGCAAAAGTTCGACACTAAAACGCCGACGGTGTCTTATAAAGTAATAATGTAAGCTGCGATGGATGCTGCTATATAATGCTAGTAGCGAATATAGTAGAAAGTCCGCGTCTGGATGAATGTAAGCAGGTGCGCTTAGTAACGTAGTAAATCGCATAACAGAATTTACATAAATTGCTACTTCTACCAACCCTACTCCCGCGGTCGGCCTCGAGTCCAAATTTTAGCGCTCTTACGAAAAAGATCATAAAATCCGAACTGTGGGACTTGAATCAACACCTAATATATCGTTGCAAGCAGGAAACAGCTGCCTAACCCACTGAGCCACTTGGATTGATCAGTTGAGAGAGCTGATACCGCTATTGGAAGAAGTGTTTCAGGTTTTGAAAAATTAGAAGAGAATTTTGTTACTGAATTTCCCACTACGTCATACACAGACGCTCTCGGGGTGAAATCATCGCCTGACTGATTTCACAGCAATATCACCTTTCTAAAATGTCCTGAGTGAGCTTCATACCGTAACACAGTCGAGTGTGAAGGCCGTTTATGTAACACGTGCTCAACGTCGCGCATCTTGCAAACTAGGCTCACACACGCGGCGCGCGTTGTTTTGATAGTCTGGCCGTCACAATATCATTGTATGTAATCGGTAATCGCCTATCAATCAGTTGTACGGTTTATTGCTATGCGTTGAAATAAACCTTGCTCTTTGAACAACAACAGATGAATCCATGGTGGTTGAATTGACAGGTAGTGATAACCTGCAACACCTACCTACATGCTTCCTCAGACACAGCTATGCCGTCAATATGGTTTATTGTGTATCGCATGCGCATCGCAGCATATATATTCAAGTAAAACGATATATTTACGCTTGGCACAATACAATACATTTCAATCACAAGTGGAATATTGACAAACTACACTGCTCAAGGATAGAATGAAGGCTTCGTATGGAAGGATGTGAAACATTGACGTCTTATATTGTTACAGAGATAGACCCCGCATACACTGCAATAAAATTTTGTCAATTTTGTTGCCAGAGTGACACCAACTTTTTTCGCCTCTTGTAGACGAACATAGCAATAGTGACACCTTCTTCTCATAGCTGCTGTGCATATCGGCATGTGCGGTAAAGACATATCGAGCCTCATTTCATTAGGACCTATCTGTGGTGGCAGGCTCCTTCTGGGTCTGATTGCTTGTGATTGGTGCGATGTAACCAGGGCAACTATGTGTATTCGACTTGATTGATACCAGCTGCACGCGTAATTAGGCTGCAACAGGCCGATCGCAGGCTAGTTGGGTGTAATCAACAACTATTCGTGGAAAACCGCGATGTCTACAACGGCGATACAAGATTTATGCCACGGGCGTTCATTCTCGTGAACGGCACAGATTTTTCTGAACTTCACAAGCATTTTAATCGAACAATGCGATAGTGAAATATGTTATCTATAGCTCATTGTATGCGCATTGACAATACCTATTCATAAATTGCAATTGTGACCCTTTATGGCCACTAAAACGCAAGATATCTTCATATGATTGATGCGTGTTTGTAAAAAACTGACCATGGATCCTATAGGATCCACCCGCGGCCAAAGGGTAATGGATTTATCTGAGATCATTGCTTTACTTAATCTCTCCAAAATGTGCATTATACAAGTACGTCACCATCGAAACCATCTACCTATAACTAGCTGGCAGTATAATTGTAGCAAATAGGCTACTCGAGTACTAATTTTAAAGTAACTTAAATATCTAAATGAGCTCTGAGTCGTTGTTATCTCGCATCTTGTACTTGTATTCGCGCTTTACCTTTACACGTCGTTTTTGTATAATGGATACTAATTTTATTAAAAATACACAAAAAGCACGAAAAATACATTTCATCCCGGAACGGAGCAAGAAAATGCGTATGAATTTTGTAAAGTAGATATTATATTCTATTATGTGTATTTAGGGCTAATGCAACATCACTATATTAGCGACAGGCCTGATTTGAACACACTAACTTTGCAAATTAAACTTATCACCCACCACGAACACTCAATGAAGAGCACCCTGGAGCACCCTCATAAATGCTCCACAATTCGTGACGTATAATATACTGAGCATATAATAAGCTGACAAAACTGACACTTGAGTACTCCGAAATGTACAAGTACTTTACCTTTACACGACGTTTTTTTGTAAAATGAATACTAATGGTACGCGAATGATCATAGACTAAGCTTGCTTTCAGAGTTGGAAACTAAATGCATACGAAAATTTAACTATGTTTTCCCCTCACGCATCAAATGTAGGCATACTCAAGTGTTTATGAGGCGGCGAATAGTTCGAAGGCTGTTGGTATGCAAGGACGTCACATAGTATTGTGGAGTTTTCTGTAAACTATAATTCAGTGATCTATTTTCAATCACTATACTTTTATTAATCGAAACTAAGTACTGTTAGTAGGCAAACCCTAGAAAAGTATCCTCTGATAAAAGCAGGAGTAATTCGTTATCTGTGAAATATATAGATGGCGCGCAATATGAGCGGTGTTACGAATATAACAGAATTACCATGCTAATATGTGACTCCTCACCTTGAAACTAGGTACGTAGTTGTAGGACATTGTGATTATGTAGAATACCAAATTTCCTCGTACATTTCATGATGGAACTTTAAAACTAACGCGGCTCTACAACGACTCTTTGCGTACATCTGTTTTGCGGGAGCGTATATAGCACGTACCCATACATACCCAACTTTAATAACGGAATTACCATGCTTAACATTGAATCCAAACTCTAAACTTGATATGAACACACTAATTTCGCAAATTAAACTTATCACCCACCACGAACACTCAATGAAGAGCACCCTGGAGCACCCTCGTAAATGCTCCACAATTCGTGACGTATAATATACTGAGCATATAATAAGCTGACAAAACTGATACTTGAGTACTCCGAAATGTACAAGTACTTTACCTTTACACGACGTTTTTTGTAAAATGAATACTAATGGTACGCGAATGATCATAGACTAAGCTTGCTTTCAGAGTTGGAAACTAAATGCATACGAAAATTTAACTATGTTTTCCCCTCACGCATCAAATTAGTTGTATCGAGTTATCGAATGATTTTTTTTCTTCACATCAAAATAACTAGAGTGTGTAACTACATTAAAAACGTATCTAAATGAGCTCCAGGTCATTGTGATTATGCGGCATACCAAATTTCATCACACATTTCATGATGGATCAACTTTAAAACTAACGCAGTTCTATAGCAACTTTTGCCTAAATCTGTTTTCGGTAGCATGTACATATCCATATTCAGCTTTAATAACAGAATTACCATGCTAATATGTGACTCCTCACCTTGAAACTTGGTACGTAGTTGTAGGACATTGTGATTATGCAGAATACCAAATTTCTTCACGCATTTCATAATGGAACAACTTTAAAACTAACGCGGCTCTACATCGACTTTTTGCGTTCATCTGTTTTGCGGGAGCGTATAGCACGTACCTATACATAGTCAACTTTAATAACGGAATTACCATGCTTAACATTGAATCCCAACTCTAAACTTGATTCGTAGTTGTAGGACATTGTGGCAATGCACCATGCTAAATTTCATCGCACATCTAATGATGGATCACCTTTAAAACTAACGCAGTCGAATACCGACTTTTAAGCATATCTGTTTTGCGTGCACATAGCATATACCTATGCATAGTCAATTTTAATAGCAGAATTACCGTGTTAAACATTGAATTCCCACCTTGAAAGTTGGTACGCGATTATAGGACACTATAACAATGCACCATACCAAATCCCATCACACATTTCATGATGGAACAACTTTAAAACTAACGCGGCTCTACATCGACTTTTTGCGTATATCTGTTTTGCGGGGGCGTATAGCACGTACTCATACATAGCTAACTTTAATAACGGAATTACCATGCCTAACATTGAATCCCAACTCTAAACTTGATACGTAGTTGTAGGACATTATGGCAATGAACCATGCTAAACTTCATCACACATCTAATGATGGAACACGTTTGAAACTATCGCAGTCGAATACCGACTTTTACACATATCTGTTTTTCGTGAACATAGCATATACCCATACATAGTCAATTTTAATAACAGAATTAGCATGCTAAACCTTAAATTCTCACCTTGAACGTTGGTACCCAGTTGTAGGACATAATAACAATGCACCATACCAAATTTCGTCAGGCATTTCATGATGTAACACTTTCAAAACCAACGCAGTTCTATACAGGCTTTTGGCTAAATCTGTTTTTCCGTAGCGTAGCACGTACCTAGACATAGTCAACTTTAATATCAATACATGTTTATCGTAAGTCCTACGCAGTCATGATATCCGGCCGAGTTTGACTTTTAGAAAACATTATACCGACATCGCGACATCTTACAAAATTGAAACCGCGGTGACTGCTTGAGAGACCTACCAGTGATATCGCGGTAATCTAGTTACTTCCACAAAATAGTATGTATTCAACTTACTTTCCACAAATCTAACGCGCAAAACAATTTACTTTGCTAACGAAAAGTGCTGAGTCATCATATCATTATCCATGCAACAATACACCTAAAACATACTATCGTACAAAATGGTCGCTAACCTCTTTGTGCACCAGCTGTAAATCTCACAAGCAACAAGTTTCAAGATTCCAGTTATTGAAAAAATGTTAAAGTGTTTCTCCTGCGCCAAGTCGTCATGTTGACGAAAGCGTATATTGTAATATCATGATCGATTTGCATTCGTTGGTCACAAACTGTCACTACTCTAAATAATTATTTTTCATTCAAACACAACAGCATACTTGTCGCCATTCGTTTTCATTAAGCACGAGTTCAATAAACTTACTTACTACGACATGAATTGGTATTTTTATGTTGTGTAAATAGGTAATAATTAATTTTAGTAACACTATACCAACATCATCGAGTTGTGCGAATAGATTTACATGTGGTGTTATGGTTTTAATCGAAGTACACTGCACGATCTAATGTAGAGTCATCTCTATTGTATAGCAACTCGGTAATCGAAATGCATGCATTAACATTTAAACAGCGATCGTGTTTCGTCACGCGAAAAATATGTTCACTACTGCGATACTCTGCACAGGGCATGCAAATCCTTTTCACACTCGTAATAGTATACCAACGGCTACCGGCGACAACGTTTAACAATACCAACGACACTAAACATACGATACCTACCCAATCTGCAAATTGTTTCGATTTATTCTGTCCGTTTCAATTTAAGATAAGGAAGCCCATTTCACTCAATGTATCGATGCCTACGGTACTCTACAAAATTTTCTGATTAATTCTCCCTATGCTTATTTATCACAAGAAAGATGATTTGACACCTAAAGTACGAAATACTTTTTCCCTTGAGCTAAGCCGCAGCGCCTGGAGTGGAATTTTACGGGGTATGTGGACTCATTTCGTAGGGCTCTATACCATAGGAGCATACTTTACGCTCCAATTCGATTCCCACACATTCCATATAATTACTAACAGAACCATTGAGTACCAGCCTTGACATTTTCCGTAGTACTAGATGGCATGTATACAATTTCACGACATCCGACATTACGACGAAGACTATCAAAATATCGAAAGAAGCCCTCTATTCTTTTCTGAAATAATCAAGGTTTTATCAGGACTTCCCTTCATATAAACTCCAGCAGAATCACTAATAACCTCTCAAGTGTACTCAATTTACTCTAATTTGATACTCATGTACCAAATCCCTATTTTCCGCAAGTATGATAGAGGCTATCGCTCGATACTCAACGATTCGTAATTTTGCTGGAATTCAAGTACAATTAGTTTAAAGTAGTCCGAGGTTACGTTTGTATCACCTTGACAAGTGCTATTATCAAAAAATGCTTTTGCTAAACTCTTACACTTTCACTAAACTTCTACACTGAATCTTGTAAAGTAGATAGAAAAGGAAAACTATTAACATAAGGTAAGTGAGAAGCACGCAAATTTCGATTGCATACAAATGCCAAAAACTGCGCTAACTTCCAGAGTTGTTAAGTATAGAAGTACTCGTACGTCTTGAGAATACCCAAGTAGTTTTTTTGCCTACGTGTACCAAATACTCTCAAGTCCTTATGATATTGGAGTACATCAACTTCATGATAGCTACAGTATTAAACAGAAATAGACCTAGAGTACTAACGTTTTTGTGCAGTGAGAGTTCGCAAATTATCGAAGTATTTTAGTTATTTTTATTGCGATAAGTCATTCTGCAGCGCAAAAATGCGTCGTAGGATATAGATGAAACTAGCACCACTCATCAAGACCGCTGATAACAGTACATTTCAACATTTAGTTGCAGTAAATTTCGAGTAAAGTACAAGAAGTGATGATTTCCGAGTGAGTTAAAAAGTAAGTATTGCAGGTATAGTTTACCTGAAAACCGAATACTCTGAAATAGAAGTAGATGCAGTGTAAATAGTTAATCACTTGATTAAGTATAGCGCAAGCAGATAAAACCTATACTTGAGTACTACAAAATACACGAGTACTTCGCTATCGACTCCCTCCACGTAATAAAAAACTACGGTTTAAGACTGCTTTTACCGATACTCGTCAGTTTCCGTTTTAGATAGAATTCGGAAACCAAATAATTTCATAAACATAAGCTAATTAAATGAATTTACTCGAATGTACTATGCCGCGCTGATAAGATTAATTATAATATACTTATCATGTTAGAGCGATTTTTCTAGCGTATAAAATCTTTAAAATGTAGTAAGCAGGCCAATATGAAGATATTCGTTGAGCTGAATAAACATAAAAAATACTCTAGACTACTTTATCGGTACTTTACAGTTTCAGTTTTAGATAAAATTTGTCCCTTTCACTCCTCGCTATCTAAACATGTTTAGAATATATTATTTGCGATGATACGAACCCGTAAAGTACTCAAGTAGCTTTTCGTTGGATATAGATGAAACTGACACCACTCACCAAGACCACTGGCCCACTGACAAAAAGTACATTTCAACATTTTAGTAACAGTAAAGTCCTACTAAAGTATAAGAAGTCATGATTTCCGAGTGAGTTAAAAAGTAAGTATTGAAGGTATAGTTTGCTCGAAAACCGAAAAACTCTGAAATAGAAGTAGATGCAGTGTAAATAGTCAATCACTTCATTTAGTATAGCGCAAGCATGCCAAACCTATACTTGAGTACTCCAAAATATACAAGTACTCCCTCCACGTAAAAAGCGACTGGGGTTTAGACTACTTTATCGGTACTTGACAGTTTCAGTTTTAGTTAAAATTTGGTGAGACTTTAAATTTTAAAGTAGTTTGAGCTTACGTGTGTATCACCTTGACAAGTATCATTATCAGACATGAAAATGATACTATCACCTAATACAGAAGTTAACACACGTCAATGTGCTTCGGAATTCACGAGAAATTGCTTACTAAGAGAAGTATATTCTTGTATACACAATAGTGGAGAGAATCTTTAAAATGTAGTAAGCAGGCCGATGGGTATTCATTGAGTTGTATAAGCATAAAAAACATTCCCGCGCGCTCCTAAACCTAACACTTCCTACCCTACCACCTAATACTAAGACGCGCGCGGGAATGTTTTTTATGCTTATACAACTCAATGAATACCCATCGGCCTGCTTACTACATTTTAAAGATTCTCTCCACTATTGTGTATACAAGAATATACTTCTCTTAGTAAGCAATTTCTCGTGAATTCCGAAGCACATTGACGTGTGTTAACTTCTGTATTAGGTGATAGTATCATTTTCATGTCTGATAATGATACTTGTCAAGGTGATACACACGTAAGCTCAAACTACTTTAAAATTTAAAGTCTCACCAAATTTTATCTGAAACTGAAACTGTCAAGTACCGATAAAGTAGTCTAAACCCTAGTCGCTTTTTACGTGGAGGGAGTACTTGTATATTTTGGAGTACTCAAGTATAGGTTTGGCATGCTTGCGCTATACTAAATGAAGTGATTGACTATTTACACTGCATCTACTTCTATTTCAGAGTTTTTCGGTTTTCGAGCAAACTATACCTTCAATACTTACTTTTTAACTCACTCGGAAATCATGACTTCTTGTACTTTAGTAGGACTTTACTGTTACTAAAATGTTGAAATGTACTTTTTGTCAGTGGGCCAGTGGTCTTGGTGAGTGGTGTCAGTTTCATCTATATCCAACGAAAAGCTACTTGAGTACTTTACGGGTTCGTATCATCGCAAATAATATATTCTAAACATGTTTAGATAGCGAGGAGTGAAAGGGACAAATTTTATCTAAAACTGAAACTGTAAAGTACCGATAAAGTAGTCTAGAGTATTTTTTATGTTTATTCAGCTCAACGAATATCTTCATATTGGCCTGCTTACTACATTTTAAAGATTTTATACGCTAGAAAAATCGCTCTAACATGATAAGTATATTATAATTAATCTTATCAGCGCGGCATAGTACATTCGAGTAAATTCATTTAATTAGCTTATGTTTATGAAATTATTTGGTTTCCGAATTCTATCTAAAACGGAAACTGACGAGTATCGGTAAAATCAGTCTTAAACCGTAGTTTTTTATTACGTGGAGGGAGTCGATAGCGAAGTACTCGTGTATTTTGTAGTACTCAAGTATAGGTTTTATCTGCTTGCGCTATACTTAATCAAGTGATTAACTATTTACACTGCATCTACTTCTATTTCAGAGTATTCGGTTTTCAGGTAAACTATACCTGCAATACTTACTTTTTAACTCACTCGGAAATCATCACTTCTTGTACTTTACTCGAAATTTACTGCAACTAAATGTTGAAATGTACTGTTATCAGCGGTCTTGATGAGTGGTGCTAGTTTCATCTATATCCTACGACGCATTTTTGCGCTGCAGAATGACTTATCGCAATAAAAATAACTAAAATACTTCGATAATTTGCGAACTCTCACTGCACAAAAACGTTAGTACTCTAGGTCTATTTCTGTTTAATACTGTAGCTATCATGAAGTTGATGTACTCCAATATCATAAGGATTTGAGAGTATTTGGTACACGTAGGCAAAAAAACTACTTGGGTATTCTCAAGACGTACGAGTACTTCTATACTTAACAACTCTGGAAGTTAGCGCAGTTTTTGGCATTTGTATGCAATCGAAATTTGCGTGCTTCTCACTTACCTTATGTTAATAGTTTTCCTTTTCTATCTACTTTACAAGATTCAGTGTAGAAGTTTAGTGAAAGTGTAAGAGTTTAGCAAAAGCATTTTTTGATAATAGCACTTGTCAAGGTGATACAAACGTAACCTCGGACTACTTTAAACTAATTGTACTTGAATTCCAGCAAAATTACGAATCGTTGAGTATCGAGCGATAGCCTCTATCATACTTGCGGAAAATAGGGATTTGGTACATGAGTATCAAATTAGAGTAAATTGAGTACACTTGAGAGGTTATTAGTGATTCTGCTGGAGTTTATATGAAGGGAAGTCCTGATAAAACCTTGATTATTTCAGAAAAGAATAGAGGGCTTCTTTCGATATTTTGATAGTCTTCGTCGTAATGTCGGATGTCGTGAAATTGTATACATGCCATCTAGTACTACGGAAAATGTCAAGGCTGGTACTCAATGGTTCTGTTAGTAATTATATGGAATGTGTGGGAATCGAATTGGAGCGTAAAGTATGCTCCTATGGTATAGAGCCCTACGAAATGAGTCCACATACCCCGTAAAATTCCACTCCAGGCGCTGCGGCTTAGCTCAAGGGAAAAAGTATTTCGTACTTTAGGTGTCAAATCATCTTTCTTGTGATAAATAAGCATAGGGAGAATTAATCAGAAAATTTTGTAGAGTACCGTAGGCATCGATACATTGAGTGAAATGGGCTTCCTTATCTTAAATTGAAACGGACAGAATAAATCGAAACAATTTGCAGATTGGGTAGGTATCGTATGTTTAGTGTCGTTGGTATTGTTAAACGTTGTCGCCGGTAGCCGTTGGTATACTATTACGAGTGTGAAAAGGATTTGCATGCCCTGTGCAGAGTATCGCAGTAGTGAACATATTTTTCGCGTGACGAAACACGATCGCTGTTTAAATGTTAATGCATGCATTTCGATTACCGAGTTGCTATACAATAGAGATGACTCTACATTAGATCGTGCAGTGTACTTCGATTAAAACCATAACACCACATGTAAATCTATTCGCACAACTCGATGATGTTGGTATAGTGTTACTAAAATTAATTATTACCTATTTACACAACATAAAAATACCAATTCATGTCGTAGTAAGTAAGTTTATTGAACTCGTGCTTAATGAAAACGAATGGCGACAAGTATGCTGTTGTGTTTGAGTGAAAAATAATTATTTAGAGTAGTGACAGTTTGTGACCAACGAATGCAAATCGATCATGATATTACAATATACGCTTTCGTCAACATAACGACTTGGCGCAGGAGAAACACTTTAACATTTTTTCAATAACTGGAATCTTGAAACTTGTTGCTTGTGAGATTTACAGCTGGTGCACAAAGAGGTTAGCGACCATTTTGTACGATAGTATGTTTTAGGTGTATTGTTGCATGGATAATGATATGATGACTCAGCACTTTTCGTTAGCAAAGTAAATTGTTTTGCGCGTTAGATTTGTGGAAAGTAAGTTGAATACATACTATTTTGTGGAAGTAACTAGATTACCGCGATATCACTGGTAGGTCTCTCAAGCAGTCACCGCGGTTTCAATTTTGTAAGATGTCGCGATGTCGGTATAATGTTTTCTAAAAGTCAAACTCGGCCGGATATCATGACTGCGTAGGACTTACGATAAACATGTATTGATATTAAAGTTGACTATGTCTAGGTACGTGCTACGCTACGGAAAAACAGATTTAGCCAAAAGCCTGTATAGAACTGCGTTGGTTTTGAAAGTGTTACATCATGAAATGCCTGACGAAATTTGGTATGGTGCATTGTTATTATGTCCTACAACTGGGTACCAACGTTCAAGGTGAGAATTTAAGGTTTAGCATGCTAATTCTGTTATTAAAATTGACTATGTATGGGTATATGCTATGTTCACGAAAAACAGATATGTGTAAAAGTCGGTATTCGACTGCGATAGTTTCAAACGTGTTCCATCATTAGATGTGTGATGAAGTTTAGCATGGTTCATTGCCATAATGTCCTACAACTACGTATCAAGTTTAGAGTTGGGATTCAATGTTAGGCATGGTAATTCCGTTATTAAAGTTAGCTATGTATGAGTACGTGCTATACGCCCCCGCAAAACAGATATACGCAAAAAGTCGATGTAGAGCCGCGTTTGTTTTAAAGTTGTTCCATCATGAAATGTGTGATGGGATTTGGTATGGTGCATTGTTATAGTGTCCTATAATCGCGTACCAACTTTCAAGGTGGGAATTCAATGTTTAACACGGTAATTCTGCTATTAAAATTGACTATGCATAGGTATATGCTATGTGCACGCAAAACAGATATGCTTAAAAGTCGGTATTCGACTGCGTTAGTTTTAAAGGTGATCCATCATTAGATGTGCGATGAAATTTAGCATGGTGCATTGCCACAATGTCCTACAACTACGAATCAAGTTTAGAGTTGGGATTCAATGTTAAGCATGGTAATTCCGTTATTAAAGTTGACTATGTATAGGTACGTGCTATACGCTCCCGCAAAACAGATGAACGCAAAAAGTCGATGTAGAGCCGCGTTAGTTTTAAAGTTGTTCCATTATGAAATGCGTGAAGAAATTTGGTATTCTGCATAATCACAATGTCCTACAACTACGTACCAAGTTTCAAGGTGAGGAGTCACATATTAGCATGGTAATTCTGTTATTAAAGCTGACTATGGATATGTACATGCTACCGAAAACAGATTTAGGCAAAAGTTGCTATAGAACTGCGTTAGTTTTAAAGTTGATCCATCATGAAATGTGTGATGAAATTTGGTATGCCGCATAATCACAATGACCTGGAGCTCATTTAGATACGTTTTTAATGTAGTTACACACTCTAGTTATTTTGATGTGAAGAAAAAAAATCATTCGATAACTCGATACAACTAATTTGATGCGTGAGGGGAAAACATAGTTAAATTTTCGTATGCATTTAGTTTCCAACTCTGAAAGCAAGCTTAGTCTATGATCATTCGCGTACCATTAGTATTCATTTTACAAAAAACGTCGTGTAAAGGTAAAGTACTTGTACATTTCGGAGTACTCAAGTATCAGTTTTGTCAGCTTATTATATGCTCAGTATATTATACGTCACGAATTGTGGAGCATTTACGAGGGTGCTCCAGGGTGCTCTTCATTGAGTGTTCGTGGTGGGTGATAAGTTTAATTTGCGAAATTAGTGTGTTCATATCAAGTTTAGAGTTTGGATTCAATGTTAAGCATGGTAATTCCGTTATTAAAGTTGGGTATGTATGGGTACGTGCTATATACGCTCCCGCAAAACAGATGTACGCAAAGAGTCGTTGTAGAGCCGCGTTAGTTTTAAAGTTCCATCATGAAATGTACGAGGAAATTTGGTATTCTACATAATCACAATGTCCTACAACTACGTACCTAGTTTCAAGGTGAGGAGTCACATATTAGCATGGTAATTCTGTTATATTCGTAACACCGCTCATATTGCGCGCCATCTATATATTTCACAGATAACGAATTACTCCTGCTTTTATCAGAGGATACTTTTCTAGGGTTTGCCTACTAACAGTACTTAGTTTCGATTAATAAAAGTATAGTGATTGAAAATAGATCACTGAATTATAGTTTACAGAAAACTCCACAATACTATGTGACGTCCTTGCATACCAACAGCCTTCGAACTATTCGCCGCCTCATAAACACTTGAGTATGCCTACATTTGATGCGTGAGGGGAAAACATAGTTAAATTTTCGTATGCATTTAGTTTCCAACTCTGAAAGCAAGCTTAGTCTATGATCATTCGCGTACCATTAGTATTCATTTTACAAAAAAACGTCGTGTAAAGGTAAAGTACTTGTACATTTCGGAGTACTCAAGTGTCAGTTTTGTCAGCTTATTATATGCTCAGTATATTATACGTCACGAATTGTGGAGCATTTATGAGGGTGCTCCAGGGTGCTCTTCATTGAGTGTTCGTGGTGGGTGATAAGTTTAATTTGCAAAGTTAGTGTGTTCAAATCAGGCCTGTCGCTAATATAGTGATGTTGCATTAGCCCTAAATACACATAATAGAATATAATATCTACTTTACAAAATTCATACGCATTTTCTTGCTCCGTTCCGGGATGAAATGTATTTTTCGTGCTTTTTGTGTATTTTTAATAAAATTAGTATCCATTATACAAAAACGACGTGTAAAGGTAAAGCGCGAATACAAGTACAAGATGCGAGATAACAACGACTCAGAGCTCATTTAGATATTTAAGTTACTTTAAAATTAGTACTCGAGTAGCCTATTTGCTACAATTATACTGCCAGCTAGTTATAGGTAGATGGTTTCGATGGTGACGTACTTGTATAATGCACATTTTGGAGAGATTAAGTAAAGCAATGATCTCAGATAAATCCATTAAATTAAGGTAGAAGTAGCAATTTATGTAAATTCTGTTATGCGATTTACTACGTTACTAAGCGCACCTGCTTACATTCATCCAGACGCGGACTTTCTACTATATTCGCTACTAGCATTATATAGCAGCATCCATCGCAGCTTACATTATTACTTTATAAGACACCGTCGGCGTTTTAGTGTCGAACTTTTGCGTAAATCCGTTTTATTTCACCTCACACCTATACAATGTACGTAGTCGATTCGAATAATGCGATGTAAAATCGTGGTATTTGCGCAACATCGAAATTTGTACACTACACGCTTATCTTATGTCTGTGGTATTTGCGCAACATCGAAATTTGTACACTACACGCTTATCTTATGTCGAAAACATAGGTTAGTTAACAATATTTCGAATCGTAGTGGTCAAAATTATCGCAGAGCAATACCGATTTTGCGTAAATTCCGTTATGCGTCCGACTATGTTACTAGGGATTATGTAGTTAGTTAGGAAATTAGGAGTCCTATCTTCCCAATCGGTATGGAACAACATCAAAATCATCACAAAGTAATATCGAATTTTGCGTGCATTCTGTTATGCGTTTTACTACGGTAGTATGCGCATCTGCATACAGGTGTCCAGACGTGGACTTTCTACTATATTCGCTCCTAACATTATAGCAGCACCCGACGCAGCTTACATTATTACGTTATAAGACGCTGGCGGCGTTTCACTGTCGGTTTAATCACCCTTATTCTAGTGACATGAAAAGGACTGAATCGTATGAAATGTGGTCACTACAAGAATCGAGCGAAAGCGCTGTTTCACGCCGTCTTGCATCGGTCCTAGGGTTTGCCTACTAACAGTTCTTAGTTTTGATTAATGAAAAATATAGTGATTGAAAATAGATCACTGGATTATTTACTTTTATAACTTTATATTTTGTGAAGTAGAGAGTAGTTTAAGGTTAAGATAGTATAACCTTGGTGAGTGCTATCGTCTCACTCGATCATCATCTTTAAATCAGGGCTATCTCAGTGATGTTGACTAAATTTACGGTTTCAGAACGCGCTAATTAGACCTTATCGTTATGACGCTGGGGTTCGCGTACAGGTATCGAAAGTGTTTGTATAAATAAAGCCCTGCGAATCGCACGCCTGCGGCTATTGTTAGTTCGATTATTTTCGCCTTGGGATTAGCGTATATGCTACTAAGCTGTTACGACTTCGAAACGTGCACATGCGAGTGATTTGTTTCCGTAGCTCCGAACTTGAGAATCGCTCGCCTGCGTCTAATGAAAATAAGTCGTAAAATGTGGAGCCTGCAGAGACCGTAACTTGTATACATAAAATCAAGTTTAAAAATATGGACGGATGAGTTATCTCTAACCAATAGAGTAATATAACCGCCTATAGTTTAGTGAGGGAATTGCTATAATGTATATCCAAACAATCGTTGCACACTCTGAATGTTACCAAGGTCCTTATCACAAAAAATCATACATCAGAAGCGTAGGGATTGATATTATCAAGTCGCAGCGCTCAAAATCGCAAAGGTATTCAATACATATTGCTAAATACACATGGAAAATCGGTATTGAAATTCACAAAACATTGCAGTCGCCTAATTCTAGGTGCGGCAATGGGTGGATGATGTGGCAAGGGGGCGTCCTATAGGTGCGGCAATGGGCGGATGATGTGGCAATGTAGGCGTGGCAATTAAGGCGACGTGGCCTTCTGGGATTGGCGGGCAATAAAATTCCTTATCCTTACTACTGGTGTCATTTAAATTTTGAAATCCGTCAAATAAGATGCGTGAATTTTTGATGCACTGCTTGACTGTTCTTGTTGTTGTTGGATGCAATTTGTTCAGCGATTTTAACTCAATGGTTTTGTTCGCTAGACTGTAATATATATTCATTGTATTTGGCTATGACAAATCTATTTATTTCGATCCGAGACAACATGCATCATCGCAGCAGATGAAACAAGACGGTGTTTGCCATGATTTCATAATTCAAGTCGAGAATGATGAATATCACACTCATCAAAAGACATTGTCTGATGCTTCGGATTATTTCAGAGCGATGTTCAGGCACGATACAAAAGAGAGTCGCGAAGAGCGGGTGATTTTGAGAGGTGTGGATTCTGAATGTGTACAAAACTGCATCGAATTCATGTATGATGGGGAATATGAAATTCCGAAAGGAAAGATGTACGACTTTCTCCACGTCGCAGTCATGATGCTGCTAGATGACGTTAAAATGACATTATGTGACGTTATGACTGAGTCGTTGACTGTCAGTAATTACATCTCCACGATGCATGCAGCCGACATGTATGGGCTTGATGACCTGTCAGCATAATGCAGATCTTACTTCCGACGGAACGTCTCGGAAATTTACAACCAACCGGGATTTGAAAACACCGAGATGTCCGACCTTCGTGACCTTCTGCGGGCGAAAGAATCAGGAATATGTGAGGAGGACAAGTTGACCTTCACGCTCATGTGGATTGAGAAGAATCCACGAATGAATTATATGCTGCGTCAATGTATTGATATGGTCAATTTGGGTCATGTCTCTACGGCATTTCTGCAAAATCTATTAGATAGCCATCCGATCATCAGCAACGACATTGATTTATACAAGCTGATTAATGGCCATCTTATGTCCCATCACATGACAATGGTCCGCAGAGATGAGTACTTTAACAATACCAAAAGAATGATACTGTTTGACTATGACGCGAATTGTATCCGGTCATTGCATTCAATAACAGGAAAAATCTCAAAGTTCCATGCTGCTAAATTTCGGCATTTCGGAGATTTTTCCGCAATATTACTTGAGTCCCACATTTACATTTTGTGTAAAGATAAATCCGTACACCGAATCAATTTTCGAGAACATAATTCAAAATGGGAGAAAATGAAAGATATGATATCCGGACACGGGATATGGCCCCCCTCTGTTGCTTTGCTGGGGTCAATATTTGTTATTGGAGGAAGCATGTCTGGATAGTCTAATATTGTTGATGGATTCAACCCGTCTTCAAACCGATGGTTTCAACTAAAGAACAAACCCACAGCGGTTTCCGATCCGAGTCTCGTATCACTGAATGGCTCAGTGTATTGTGTCGGAGGTAAAGGACCAAATTGTGTCGCAACTTCCTCATTCTGCAAATTTACTCCGTCCTCGTCAGAGTGGGTTGACCTCAAACCAATGAGATATCCGAAGTGGGGCAGTGGTGTTGTCGCGTTTGGCCAGAAGATATTCGCGATCGGCGGCTACACCTTGTGGAAGAAATTGACAAATGTAGAGTGTTATGATGTCACGTCGTCTCAGTGGACTTCACTGTCGCATATGAATAAATGTAATGGTTGGAATACCGCCTTGCGCGTTGGCAGCTGGATCTTTACCGTACCAGTGTTTAAGTCTATGTCCTCTGATCCAATTGAGAAGTATCATTCACTAAACGACATATGGCAGAGTATGGAACCACGTGTAGATCAATGTAGAACTTGCGCAGCCATGCTCGTATCGCAGTAGACTTTGCATAGGCTTACCATATTTTGGAAATCAAAAAAGAGGACACTTTTTCAGAAATTTTCAACTTGCAAAACCGGAGTGTAATTCTCAAAAGGCGGTTAATTTTTCCCACTTTGTGATCGGTTGACTTAAATAAAAAAAAAAAAAAAGTCATCTTTTCGCCCAGAGCTAAAATAACCGTCGGAGCTTCACTTCTGTGCTGATATGCGCCATATCACTGGCAATTTGCTCTAAATCTCAAAAAAGAGGACAAAATCTCAAAAAAGAGGACAAAAGGGCGTCCTCCGAGGACACTTTCAAATAAGTCAAAAAAGAGAACAAATCCTCTTAAAAGAGGACGTATGGTAAGCCTAACTTTGCTGTTCTTTAATAACATCAACAAATATTGATGATACAGTTTAGTCCTTTCTTGTTATTTTGTGAGGTTAACAGTCTGTGATCATGATCACCATACCCGTATACTGGTGCTTAGTGTTACTAGCCTTCGGTAAATCGTACCTGTCTGTGTATTCAATTATAGTATTCCTAACCAATTTTTAAGGAAATTATGACTTTTTATACTCTTATCACGTTCATTATGTTACACCATTGTATGCATAATTTTTAATCGTAATCCTGCTATCGGTCTAATTGCTTCTCTGGTTGATTATACTACCATATCTATACCTGCTACTGCAAGACAAACATGGCTTTCGTTCTGATTCTCCTTTCCGGTATGTTAACTGGTGATAATAAAGCGACAATAGCTACGCAAACATTCAATGTCGTGATAACAGAATATATTGCCGGGTAGATAGGTGATTAAATTAAACACCAAACAAAGTGGCTTCGAACCCAGGATCCGTCTTATCTTCTATGTGTCGAAGGTTTATTATTGAAGCTTCTCATCACTGACCTTCGTGCTAATGCAGTGTATCTACCAAAGCCGAGAGTGGCGGTGAACCGGGTCAAAAAAGACGACAGCAAAAATGAAGATATTTGCCCGCGAAAACAAGAGAAATGGGACCGTTGGTGGATGGAACCAGGACGGAAGTCGTACTAAATACATAGTCGTGGTGCACATGACCCAATCTCATTGTGGGTACACTGGGTACTGACTACCGAGTTGGAATTTCAGATGAATTGAAAATTATGGCTCACAAATATGGATTAATGTCTAGTCACTAGCGCTCTGCAGAATGCTACCTTTGGATTTGTTACAAAGCTTATGTTTTGAGATTCTGTAAATATATTGGTAACTCAAGAAGTTATTGATCGAGATTCACTTGCTCACCCGAAGTCAACTTCCAATAAGTCACATGCGACTAATCACAATCACCAATATGATCAACCAACTGTGCTGATAAGATCTGCTTGACGACAGTTGACCGCAAAATAAAACAGTTGAATATTAATGTATGACGCATTCGACACGCGGTTATGTGGCTCTTCAGACTCGCAGGCTTCATCCACAGTGTCTGGGAAGGGTGCTGAAGGTGGGGCACCAGGATGACATATTGAAAAGGTGCGGTTAGCTGCATTTACGCATTGAAATAGTGTGATCAGGTCGGAATTATCTGAACGTAAGAGTCAGCAATACATCATTCCATGCCACATTTACTGATTTCATGATTGCTAGGGTGATTATGTTCATATTTTGACTTCGGAATTTTTGAGTCGTAGTTAAGTCGGAATAATTAGGTCCCAAGATATATCCGATCATCATTTCCGAGCCAAAACCTCCAGTCCACATAGGTCGTTCAGGCGTCTCTGAAATGCTGAGATTCCTGGCAACATTTCTCCCGTATTTACCGCCGCATAGCGCCAGCTGGCGGAGTTCTTCTTCAAAATCCGTGGACTTTTCGAAAGTTAGAAAAAGTGTATTAAAAAAAACAGTTTTGTACCGCAAGTGTGTCTGGACGGGCCGTATATAATTACAAATTTGGTAAGATAAGGATCTCATCATCCTAAAATAAAGCGAAGTGGATCGAGTCTCATGAATTCGTTTCGACACCTTCCTATCTTTCATTGTATCGCAGTCGTGTGGTGTAGCCTATCGAAACGATGAAATTTTTAGCAATAAATTAAATTGAAATTAAACTAGAGGCCTACTTAAAAATGTTTGTAACATCCGCCTACAGTGCCGTAATGCCCATGAGAAGGTTTGTCGGAGAAGCGTCAATGCTGCATGTGTGAAATAAATATATTACCATACACATAAATAATAATTTTCAAATAGACCGTAAGAAGGGCTGGGCGGGGCCGTCCATATATGAAATCCATAACCAATTCGATTTCTACAAAGTTGAGCCGAATCCAATTATAATCCTATCAGAATCCGAGGGATTTTCATTGCTCATCACTGATCTGGGTGTCCCGATTCGATCGTGAGTTGGTCTGGGTGAAACTGCTAACCTTTTTTGTTGATCAGCTAAGTACATTTAGGGTGGAGATATTAAAGTTATATTAGCATTAAAAGTCGATTATCGCGTTCGTAAGGATTTGTCAGCCCAGGATTAACGAAACTGGTTGACCGCAGCGCATAAAGTTATAGTTTTAATCTCATGATTCAACGAACCGGAACGACCATTCATCCTGGTTCGTACCGGATTTGCACTGTTGCGACGAATAAATGATTGATTAGATGTTTATTTTATGTTGTAATTGTCAGGTTTCCATGAAGATGTAATTGAGATTGTAATTGAGCAAAATTTTGATCAAATTACAATTACCATTACAATTACACAAAATAGAAATGCTTCAATTACAATTACAATTACATGAGAAAATGTGATTCATTACATTCAGCTCAATTACAAATTACAATTCATCCAACTCTGGTGTGAACGTGAGGTTCACGTTCGCGGTCTGTCTGTGTGAACCTTAGAAATCTAGAGGTTCACGTTCACAAACGAAGCTTGGTATAGGTTCCGCACTGTTAACCTTTTTCGTATAGTACAATTTTCACTTCATTATAGCAGCTTTGTGTGAAATGTATTGCATTTCTCTCTATGCATGGCAATGGCAGCATAAAAAAATCAACACCAAACGAGCATGCACCTTGATAATCTCAAAAATGTTACTTGCCTTGTTACAAAAGTTTGTTCAAAATATCCAGCTTTCCGTCTGTGAATATTTAGTGGCTCTCTGCTGTAAACATACCCGCAATCACACAACATCGAGAGCGAAATACACTCTGCTCAATATCACCGTAGCAATACTCAAACCCCGAATACATAGTCCGGTCTGGCCTATACCGTTAAAGCGTAGCTTTTATTCCCTTGCAAGTCCTCGTCGAAATTTTTGGCAAAGCCACGGAGGATATTGCTTTTATGGGATTATTATTTGATTGCCCCAGTAGATACATTTGGCGACGTGTAAAACGTCAATATGCAGTGTTGGGATCAAGTCACTATACCTTCGAGTCACGAGTCATTTCTAGTCATTGCACATTTTGACACGAGTCAAGTCAAGTCAATCGATTTTCGAAGGTGACTCGAGTCAAGTCGAGTCAAGTCAAGTCAAGTCAAGACAAGTCACGAGTCAAGTCACAATTCAAGTCAAGTTGCCTTTTGGAAGTATGAGGCATGGTTACGTGATTGCATATTGATAGGTGTCTGATATACAGAGTGAATGGTCATGTCATTGATTTTGAGCCGATGAACGAATGTAGAGTTACATATACGCGCAAGAAGGCGCTGTATCGCTCACATATACGTAGAATTGCTAACCTACGTGAGTAATTGCATAGCCTCAGTTTATAGTTACCAGCCAAAATAGAGAATAGAGAAACAAATTGATAAGATGCAATACATTATCCATTTACAAATTGATATGATACAATTCGAACCTGCGCCAATGTTTGAACTAATAACTATATATTTGAATTCAATTTCAATAAAACAATAGGTTTGATTAAGGTAAGAACAGAGAACAGAAATATACATTTTGCTATTCAATTACTTTACTATACTATAGGGATGGTGTGAACGTGATGTTAACGTTCGTGTTCTGTGTGTGAACCTCGGACAATTTGAGGTTCGCGTTCACAACAGAACCTTGGTAGGTTCTGCGCTGTGAACCTTTTTCATATATTGCAATTTTCACTTCATTATAACATCTTTGGTTCAAATTTATTGACTTTCAACTGCGGGCCACTCTATGCATGGGGCTTGCAGCATAAACATTCAACACTAAACGAGCATGCCCTTGACAATCTCAAAAATTTACTTGTATTGTTACAAAAGTTTGCTCGAAATATCCAGCCTTCCGTTTGTGCATATTTAGTGTCTCTGTGCTGTGAGCTTGACCCGCAATCACATGACATCAAGAGCGAAATACACTGTATTTTGTCAGCAAATGATCCTTATTCAACCAATCAATGAGATTGATATCGTCTTTTGATGTTAAAATCTAGCAGGCGTACGGGGTCAATCTTGACTACATATATGTATACTGTATCATAAAAACCAAATCCGTCCGACTGGGGTGTTGGCTATATACTGCTGTATAACTTGTTAATCGGTAGCGAGTATATAGAAACCCATTTTACACTCTGCTCAATATCCATGTGACAATACTGAATACATTGTCCGATCAGGTCGAAATTGTTGACAAAGCGACGCAAGATACTGATTTTATAGGATTATTTTATCATTTGATTGCCCCAGTTATTATTATTTTTATTATAAGTAAAAATCGTGATAGTGGCGCTTATCACGGCACAGGTTTTGTGCGCCACTTCTATACTTGATTTGACAATGAATTAGCATTATCCAAATATATACAGCATCGTTCAGTTCTATGGGTATGCCAACATGCACATTCAATATAAGGAGCTAGCCGACAATATACAAACACTACATTTGGTTATACAAATAATGAATATACAACATGTATTAGCTATACTATATAAGTCGTCCGGAAGATATCACAAACTGTACAACATTATCCAATATCGTTGGATCTGTTAAAACGTCTTTCAACTCCCAATTTATTCGGCTCATTCGCGCAGCATGATGTAGTTGTCTCCTTTGATGTTGATATCTCACACAATGTAACAAAAAGTGCTCTACAGATTCCTCTGCATTGCATTGCTGACATAGTGGAGTCTCAGAACAACGGATCTTATGCAGATGTTGATTCAGTCTGAAATGGCCGCTTCTTAATCTAAGTAGAATTACGTCTCTTCGCCGTGTTCCAATTTGAGCTATATCGTCGGTAATTGATGGTCGCAGATTCTTATACGCTCTTCCGGTCTCAGTGCTTTGGTATATCTGATCCCATTCACATCTACAATAGTGTCTTAAGACGGACAGTGCATCACGCAGAGGTAATAAGTGATTGTTCCCTTCATCACTTCTTGACGCAGCGTCTTTGGCTAACTGATCGGCGATTTCGTTACCACGAATACCAGCATGCCCAGGTATCCAGATGAACGTGATTGATTTATTGTTATTTTGAAGTTCTGCAATATATTCTTATATATCGTTCACAACGTAGTCATTGACCGATCCATGATTGGCGATAGCGGTTAGGGCACTCAAACTGTCACTTACTATAGCAATTTTACTCTGCGTTTTCCTTTCAACCCACGATAATGCATCTTTGATGGCATGCAACTCTACATAAAATATTGAAAAACATTTAGGAAGCGTCGCAGACAATCTTACATTCAACCGAGGAATGTATACGGCATAACCACATCCTGACAATGTCTTTGAACCATCCGTATATACAAGTGTATGATCAATGTAGTTCGAGAAAATATGGTCCCGGAATACCACCTTAACAATTTCTGCAGGGGCATTTCTGCCAAATGATTTTGTCAATGATGAATCTACATCAGGTTCTTGAGCAATCCACGGAGGGTTTTTTAATACGACTTGCCCAGTTGCGTGCAAATCGCGAAGGTCAGCACCACTGGTTAAGGATCGAAAGGTTGAAAATCTCTCATTTATTAGGCTGTATATATCTTCCCATGATTCTTCCAATATCGAACTAGTTGGGTGAGTTTGTTGGGTGCTGAGACAATATCTATAATTTAAACACAGATACAAGTGCCGTAGGGATAGAGGCATATCATTGCATTCAATTTCAATTACAGAAATTGGTGTACTGACCCAGTTGATGCATTTGGCGACGTTTCAAACTTCAATATGTACAATGTACATAAGTACTGAGCTATTATGTGGCCCCGAGTCGTCGCTCGGTATCGTGTACAGTAGATTAATATAGGCAATCACCTAATTGAAATATGGGGTTTAAAATTAGCAATATGACGTCACGTGACGTCATGAGGTTCACGTTCGTGTTCACACAGAACCTTTCAAAAAGGTTCACGTTCACACGAACTTGAACCTTTCAGAGGTTCACACCATCCCTACTAGTTTGCAACCACGTAAGCTTCGATTATTGATCATTGAATTCAATAACAGGAAAAATTTCAAAGTTCCATGCTGCAAAATTTCGGCATTTCGGAAATTTTTCAGCAATATTACTTGAGCCACACATTTACATTTTGTGTAAGGATAAATCCGTACACCGAATCAATTTTCGAGACAATAATTCAAAATGGGAGAGAATGAAAGATATGATATCCGGACATGGGATATGGCCCCCCTCTGTTGCTTTGTTGGGGTCAATATTTGTTATTGGAGGTGGCATGTCTGGATCGTCTGATATTGTTGATGGATTCAACCCGTCTTCAAACCGATGGTCTCAACTAAAGAGCAAATCCACAGCGGTTTCCGATCCGAGTCTCGTATCATTAAATGGCTCAGTGTATTGCAGTGATGAGCATCGGACGGACTCGGATAGCATTCGGACCGGATATTAGGCGATTTTGCGGTAGTCGGATAGGACTCGGATATTATCACAGATTTTTTTCCGGATATAGTCGGATAGTTGTAACTTTTGATAGGATATTTCCGGATAGTTGTACCCAGATGTGAGATTTGATTACAGGCCTATAGAAAGAATTCATCAATTCAATAACCAAATACAGACAGCTGACACCTTGCGATATGACTAGTAGCAGTCTAAAAATGTTTGTCAAGAGTCCAAGATAATCTAGATTAACTATCGCCAAGATCAGCCATGATATCAAATTTATTAGCTAAAACACATCAAGTATACCATACTTGCCAGTCTAACGATATATGAACTGATAAAAGATGGTATGATTGGACATGGGCTCGCCTGACATGGTTTTATCATCAGTACGGTATTCTCGCAGAACAGTGTCTGAAGTTCGCAAAATTGAAAGTATTGTTTCAACATCAGTCACAGGATTGCGTTTGCTTCCCGCCTTGACATGCAGTTTTTGAACCCATTGCTGCTGAATGTCACAATTGGGCATACAATTTCTAGAATCCTCAACGTTGTTGTTGTGGCAGTCTTCTGTAGATTAATATACCGGTAAGTCAAATCCCTCTTTGCGTACTTGTAGCATGACTGACTTTCAGGCTGTCACAGTAGTTGTATGATACCTTTTCGATCAGCACTATACAGCGGTGCTTGTGCTATGGCACAATCTTCAGCTACCATCAGCCTTCCAGCAGTTCATGAACGGAATATATCCTGATGACGTTCAACAATGTAATAATTCCATTCTGTGAGAAGGTATTCCCAGTGTGGACATGGACTTTGTGTCAGCTTGGCACGTTGAGTTAACAGCTATTCACACACTTGCAGCCCGGCCAATCAAATAAGAATATGCATACAAACATGTACAAGTAACTTTCTGGAGTCAGATAATTATATAGAAAATTATGTAAGAAGATATATACACAGATAAAATGTATGATACTTTAATATAATGATGCCTTGACCATGACCATACAGTAGCCTACCAGCCTCTTTGAAATCATTCAAGAGACATGCATATAATACTAAGGCAAACTAATAACATATAACAAGGCTATACAAATCCAGAATTCCTATATATACCGTTACAATGAAAGCAAACCTATTCAACTCTCCTGATTACTCTTCCTTCCTTCAGCAGCTATATTTTCTCCAATATGATTGACGGAATCAATCATCCAGAACCATTGAGCCATACAAGAAAAAGCTGTTAGTTGTTTTTGTCAAGCATTGGTCTGCTCAAGTAAATTTGATTTCAGGTGAAGAATTGTGTAAAAAAGACTTTGGCGTGATTATGGTGCTTTTCCATATGATTTCAACGAGAGCCCATGTAAACAGTTTGAAAGTCAACGCCAATGAGTGTTGATCAGTGCGTTAGTGATGCGTCATGTCTCTTGAGTGGAGCTCCATCAACTAGTGTATTGTATTATTTGAAGAGTATGAAGACCTTGAATGTTGTCAAACTCCTTGTCTGAGTGTCGATTTGAGTGAGCTATGATTCCGTGCTGTCGTAGTTTCGTTTCTCCATGATAATGGATTGAAGAAAGTAGACGTTTTGAGAGATAGCACAGCAAGAGTGAAGTGTGGAGAGATTGCATCCGGATTTATGGGACACTGGCTCTGCTGAATGCTCTAATTACTATGTTCAAGTGAAACACCCCAAGTTTTCAAGTGGTACAATGAACCTTACAAACCATATCCGAAAGGCCAAGGATAGAGCACAGTTGAAGATAAGTTTCTTCTCTTCCAATAAAGAAGTCGGCAAGACAACTACTGACCAACTACCTGAGAGGAAATTTGGACAGGTAGAGGGGCATTCAGGATGGTGCTATTATTGACATTTTGGGTGACTCGACTATAAGCGTCATGCTCGAAGCTTTGAACTGATTGACCAAAGGTATTATAAGCATCAGCAAGTTGCTATTAAACATGCCTTCACGCCTTCCAGCACTTGTGGGCAAAATGCGCATTATCTGCATATACTATTGACCATCTCCGGATTGTAAAATTCCATGGTTACAACTTGCTACTATTACTTCTTGATATATATTGGGTAATATGATTAAATGCCTGATTGTTATATATGGCCATGCCCTAATACTCTTTGTCATTTTTGATTTGCTTTTAATCCGAGATAGCACTTAAATTCGCACACTTACTTCAAATTAGTAGCGTTGTTTCATTGCGTTAACCTTCCTATAATTAAAATTCCAATTTTTGTTCATTCCATAGATACAATTCGTGATCTTCTAGTGCAGAACTGTAACTAAGCTCAGCTGTAAAATTGATATTATGCGATATCATTATTCGATATGGATTTTCCGGATTCTTCTAAGAGATTTCCGGATATATTCGGATAGTTGGATGAGATTATCCGGAGTCGGACGGATAGTTCCGCAGACACCAAAACTGTCGGACGGATTCGGATTCTCAAAATTCAACATCCGCTCATCACTGGTGTATTGTATCGGAGGTAAAGGACCAGATTGCGTCGCAACTTCCTCATTCTGCAAATTTACTCCGTCCTCGTCAGAGTGGATTGACCTCAAGCCAATGAGATATCCGAAGTGGGGCAGTGGTGTTCTCGCGGTTGGTCTGAAGATATTCGCGATCGGTGGCTGCACATTGCGGAAGAAATTGATAAATGTAGAGTGTTATGATGTCACGTCATCTCAGTGGACTTCATTGTCGCATATGAATAATTGTCATGGTTGGAATACTGCCGTGCGCGTTGGCAGTTGGATATTTTCCGTACCAGTGTTTAAGTCTATGTCCTCCGATCCAATTGAGAAGTATGATTTTCTAAACGACATATGGCAGAGAGAAGATTCACGTGTAGATCAATGTAGAGCTTACGCAGCTATGATCGTATCGCAGTAGACAATGAAGTTCCTTAATAACAATTCAACAAATCTCAATGACGCATTTTGATCCATTCTTTTGTCAACTTGAGTGGATAACAGTCTGTGATCATGATCTCTATACCCGTATACTAGTGCTTTCGTTATAAGATATTGTGTCATGCCATTGTAATCTATGACATCTCAAGATATATACTTTTATCCCTACTATTACTGACTTTCAGTAAATCGTACCAGTATGTGTATTCAATCATAGCCTCCGTAACTATTTTAAGGAAATTATGACTTTTTTATTATATGTATTATGCTATAACGTTGCGAGCATAATTTGTAATCGTAATCCTGCTATAGGCCTAATTGTTTTCCTGGTTGAATATACTACCACAGTGCTTTTCAACCTGTGTGACGGTTCGCACTTGTGCGAATGAAAAACATTGCAGTGCGAACGACGAAGGTGGTGCGAATGGTGCGAATGAAAATCCGGATCAAGTGCGAATGAAAATCGTAATTAATTATTAATTTTTCTGACGTGGATTAATTCGAATAAACCTAATAGAAAATTTAAGGTCCGTTTAACTTTTGTAGTTGCGACGTAATTGTAAAAACTTGTTTATCTTACGACGCACCACTAATCGTAGCTATCACAAGCCGTATTGAATTAATATTCTCGCACTATAATTATTACGTGACCAAAAGCCTGGTTTGGAAGCTGGTGTAGTGGCAGACATACAGGATATCGGCCCGTCTGAGCCTGTGACAGGCTGGAAAAATGGCGTCAAATTGACTTTCTGCTTTCTTAACAAACTACTACAAGTCACCATAAACAACGATTGGCTGTCAAATATATTATAAACAGTAACATTTGAACAACTGGATACCATCAGCAGTCTGCTCACTGCTCAGCGCAGCGTGTTCTCCTACTCAAATACTCAATGTTTTCGAGCGGGAGAGAGAGAGGTAAAGAGAGAATTTACTAGTCAATCAGCAAGCAAATCAATGATTGTAGCATACCTATGATTACAGCACTACAGAGGAAGAAAATATTATAACAAATATGGTAAAGAGCAGAGGTCTCAAACACGCAGCCCGCGACGGCATTTTGGAATTTGTAGTATTCTGCAATATGTTTCTGTGCCACATATCTTTTTTAGTTATAAGAATTTGAAGTTCAACCTAAAACTGCTATAAAAACACTGAAATCTCTACAAACTACACAATCACATCAATTTTAAAAGCTACCATGCGATAGAACAGTGGTTCTTATACTTTTTAGACCGCGACCCAAATCTGACTTTTAGTGGTATCTCGCGACCCAAGCAACACACACCAAAATGAATGCATTTGGGTGCCGACCAATTATATCAATAACGAAGGGTTTGGCCACCCAGCGACGGTCAATTATCGCCACCGAACTTTTTGGCACCGCACTTTGCCCAGCCGTATGTTGGCCCAACGTCATATATTCATGTGTCCAAGCGTGGACGGGTTTTGGCCTCATAAACCGGCAACCGCTCGTTGTACAACTCTACACTAAAGCGTCCCAGGTCTCCAACGGTCTTTTTCAGGGAAACCATTGTTGAAAAAAATCCTATCATGAATTCAAAGCAATTTGTTTAATACAAAGGTCGGCACATTTTCATGATCAAGTCATGTTGTGGTGGCGACTTCTCTACGTGTCTCGCTTATTGGCCGTGGTACCAAACTCAGTGACCTCCGATATGCTCAAACCAACTACAGTAAATCGCGCGAAAAGCGAAGATGTTTTTGTTGTTGCAATGACCTCAAATAATATTACATACATATTAAAGGACCATTCTGGTACCGTCGCGACCCAAAATTATACCCTTCGCGACCTATGTTTGGGTCGCGACCCATACTTTAAGAACCACTGCGATAGAAGATCAGCTATTACGTCACATTTCTAGTTCATGATGATAAAACATGACCCGTTGATGATTCGTGACTGAAAATATTATGATTTGGTTTAATGCGATCTTTCGTTAAATACCCCGATTTCAGAGTGACTGGGTGATTAAATGAAAATGAATCGAGTTGAGTCGAGTCGAACGTTAAAATCGGAGAAGGACTTGCGACGCGGAACGGTCACTTGGCAATCCTACGGACGTAACAATCTATGAAACTGTCATGGGGAATAGCAATACATCAAAAGGAGATAGCTTGCGTTGCGTAGGGCAGGGCTCTTCAACCTTTTTCGGCGTGATACACCCTTTTAACGTTTGCTCAAAACTCGTACACCCCTGTTCATTAGGGGTCTTCAAAAATGACTTTTTTCCTCAAATCGTACTGGCTACTTGATAAAATTGTTAGGTTACCGAACTTAAGCCTACACACCAAATTTGGTTCAATTCCAACCAGCAGCCGCATGGCTACGGAAGAAGAAAGTTTTCATTTATAATATAAAAATAAATAACGAAAAATGTGAAATTTTTCTGTTCACCCCTTGAAAGTATTAGGCTGTCTATAAAAATGATGTTCTTCAAATTTGGTTCAATTCCAACCAGTAGAAGCGGAGTTATTGCCGTCAAAAAAATTGGATTTGAATAAAATAGTATTTTGTCACAGAGTCTATTTGCAGCCAGTTAGGCCGCCCGCCACGCAAATTGGAATTCATTTCGTGTCAGCCCCAAAACAGCATGACATTACGAACGATAATCAACCTAAACGTAACAGTATTGGGGAGAGTAGGTAAAGCTACTGCTGCAGAAGCGGTAATTTAGATCAGCGATGATAGCAGGCGCACCAGCCTACTGCGTATCAGGCCTTCCCACACCACACACCGTCGATAGTAGCACAAGGGCTGAGATGTCAGTAACCTCAGATCGTATGCCTCTCTGCACAGTCTATTGTCGCTAATTTGCATCACTAATAACAAAATACTAAATTGAAAATGTATGGCGAAATCTTGGACATAAAATCGGCATTTTAAAACAAAAGGGTTTCGATTTCAACATGGAAGCTGTTTCGATCCTGGCCGGCTTCGTCACTTCATTTATGTGCATTGCGGTATGTATTAACGTCGGGTAGGAAGTACTGATTCAAGAAGTCTGAGCTATCGCGTCGGTTTCCTCAAAAAATCACTAAAAGACAAATGACTAGCTGAACACATGTTTGTTAACTGCATATACTTTCCAACACCAAACGGAACCATTGGTCTATTGCCGACGGCTAAATGAATAGGAGAAATATTTTCTTATGACATCAGAATCAACCGGTGTACAGTATTACACTTGAGATAACATCGTACCATATTGCTCATTAACCTGTGCGTCAACCTGCACTGACCCATTAACCTGCTGTCTTTGTGATAGCTAGCCATCGGCTCATTGTAATTCGGATCTGGTACACCCCTGTACACCTCATCCGAGTGGTACACCCTTCGCAAATTCTGGTAAACCCTAGGACAGTGGTTCCCAACGTGGGCGATATCGCCCCCCAGGGGGCGATTTGGCGATCTAGGGGGGCGAAAATGACGAAGGGGCGACAGGGGACAAGGCACCTTTTTTTAGTCGACCCACAGAAATTTAGTTACAAAAGTGTGTTAAATTAGATATCGAGCTGAAAATTTGACCTTTTTTTTAGTCAACCCGCCGGTGATTACAGTTTGCATGCCCAATTTTCGGTACACAAAATTTTGGGGGCGATGATCGGTGTTGACCTTGAAAAGGGGGCGATGGGTCGAAAAAGGTTGGGAACCACTGCCCTAGGGTGTACGACAACCCCGGATGAAGAGCACTGGCGTAGGGTAGGCTATATATATAGCTATCTAATCAGGTCACTATGGCATCCATTGGTATTATGTGACCCCCGTGACGTCTAGTCGGTTACATTCTAGGTGTTGTCTGATCTCTTTATCCATGCTATTATCGGTGTCGAGTAAGGTATAGTAGTACGCTCCACAGTCCACAGCTGTAACACCAATGAATTCATCGGCGATTGGACATTTCTATTCTTACCCAGGGTCCGTAGACCCCTTCGGGGTACGGAGCACCACATCACGGGTACGAGATGCGTTGTGGAATTAGGCCTATATGCTGGGGAATATTTATTGACCAATTTACTCTACTGGAAAATGGTCTTCGAGCTACGCGCGATTTTACGTGTAGTGGCTTTCTAACTTTAATACGTATACAGTCGGAAACTGTGTTGAAAATGGACAGGGGCTCCGAGATATCTTATTGCAAGCACGAGGGGTACGATCGCTAAGGTTAAGAAACAATGGTATTACAATAGCTCAATAATGATTATATTCAAGTTTCTATTGATATGTTCCAATAATAATCGACGACAAAATCTGATGCTGATTTAATTGGACTTTGAATTTGGCAATGACATAGTAACCAGGGCATGGTATGGTATGGTATGGAACGAGAATTTTCCATACTCCATACTTGCCTTACTCTCTCCATACCATACTTGCAATTTTCCATACCATACCAACATTGTTCCATACCATACTTGATAAATATTCCATACTTTCAAATACTTCAATATCATAAGTATAGTACCTTTTATAGCACCTATAATATTGATATTTCGGATGTCATTATTGCTTAAACTGGCCATGGTGCGAATCTAATTCCTGGTAATAGTTTTACAGAGTCTGTTTTGGTGAGGCTTAGTTCACGGTGGTGAGGTGCCGTGTACGTCTACTCTACAGCTTCCGCGAGCAAAATGAGATAGTGAGCAGATTTTTATCTAGGACTGTCCATAAAAGGGACTGGCAACATACGGCCCGCAACAAGATTTTTTCCGGCCCGCGGACAGTTTCCCGCCTTACATAATAATGTGGCCCGCGGACCCAGTCTGCCAAGATTCCCCCCTACTTGCCTAAATGTCAAATTTTAGTGACTTTATGTTATTATATAGGTGTGCGCACTGTGCAGCGTGCGAGAGTGGAGCTTACGCGTAAGTTCGTCGAAGCGAGAAGACTTGCATTATCGGCATTTACGATGTGCTGAACCCTAATATATTGATTATTGGTAAATTTTGGGTACCGGGCTGATCAAACGCTTTGAAATCTTAATTAAGGATTGCACCGTGAGTTATTTGATCAGAGAGAAGCAGACACGGTGGCGCCTGTATGATAATGCTATTCTCAAATCAACATTGTATAGCAGGGGCGGGCAACTTCTCCAGCCGACGGACCGGATATAGAAAAATTATGTACTTGACGGGTCGGGTTGCTGAATCGATGCATTATTCGCCCATTTATCCACATATACAAGGTGTAAATCGCATTTAATGAATGTATTTAGTGACAGCAATGTCACTTCAAATCCATTTCTCGCCGATAATGACGAAGACAATGTGAATTTGACAACAGCATTGTCATACAGGCGCCGCCATGTCTGCTTCTCTTTGATCAATCAACACACGCAGCAATCACTAATTAAAATTTCAAGGCGTTCGATAAGCCCAGTACCCCAAATGTACCAAGATATCAATTCATTAGGGCTGAATAGGTGACGTGATAGCGTCGTTGTTCAACTGTGTGGCCTATTTTATGTCGATATTGAATTCATGCGGATCGCGGCTTAACTACGACATTTGAAAAGTGGCCCGAGACCCGGCTACGGAATCAAAAATAAGGAATATCGGCCTGGTGTAAATGACCATTGTAGTCGACAAACACCATGAATACCACAAACGATATTAGGGTTGAGTACATCGTAAATGCCGATAATGCAACTCTTCCCGTTTCGACGAACTTACGCGTAAGCTCCATTCTCGCACGCTGTGCAGTGCGCATACATGTATTGTATATAATAACATACAGTCACTAAAATTTGACGTAGTAAGCAAGTAGCGGGGAATCTCGGCAGACTGTAGCCGCGGGTCGCATTATCATATAAGACGGAAAACTGTCCGCGGGCCGTATGTTGCCCGCCCCTGCTGTATAGTCATTATCGGCGAGAAATGGTTTTGAAGTGACATTGCTGTCGATAAAATACATTCATTGAATACGATTTATTCCTTCTATACATGGGCGAATAATTTATCCATTCAGCAATCCGGCCCATCAAGTACCTAATTTTCCTATTTCCGGCCCGCCGACTGCTGGAGAAGATGCCCGCCCCTGTTCCATAAGGATATCATCTCATTCCCGGTACATTGGCATGAGGCACATGCAAGTTTGAAGTAAATACTCGCAAAATAATTTATAATATAGACGCACCCATAAAACATCCCAGCTGCAGGCGATCAATACTGCAGCGATCTGCGTGATTATTAGTACAGTATTTGGTTGGGGTTAGCGTGGCGAGAATTCCAAACTATATCTATACCCCACTCCCTGATCTATAATCCTAATGCGAGATCGTTTGAAATATGACCAATAAGATATCTCGGTATGTAAATAGTATAGATGTGCGGACAATGTTTCGGAAGAAATGTAATTATCAATCACATTGAGCATTTAGTTCGTTGCATCATGATTGCTTGTAAGCTGTCGTCACTCAAGGAATGAGGTAGTTGGAGTAGCCTACATTACCAATTATTGCGTCACATGATAAACTATGCTCGGAGACGTCGTGTCTAGATTCGAAAGAATATCGGATCAACATTACTGTTGTCATTTTTACATCACAAAATCATGTCATTCCAAGTACTCATAAAACCGTTGCACAAGCGTGTATTTGTTCCTACACAGCGTTCAATAGTTCACGTTCACACATAAGAAAAGCGATCGTATTCCGTGAACAACGAACAACGTACGCTTCATGAAGCTTGCACAGATCACGATAAAATGTATAAAACACCAAGTATGGAAGTATGGAAATGGCGTTCCATACCATAGATTAAAATCTTCCATTCCATACCATACTTGACTTGTTCCATATTCCATACCAAAATATCGATCCATACCATACCTAGGGCTGGGCAAAATCGAGTACCTGAGTGATTCGATTCTGAATCACGTATTATGCTTCGAGTCGAGTCGAGTATTCGAGTATCACTCATTATGACGTCATAACAAAATGTAATATGTCAAAGTTCAAATATGTACCTTTTGTGTCACCACAAAGAATATAATGTCTGTTATCCATCACATTAAAGATACTTCAGTATTTCTTCGACCCTACCGACTTCATTGCACTTTGTGACAATTTTGTGGGAGGATCAATACTTCGGAAATGTTTTTCCAGTAACGGTCGTAGCTTTGTACTATATGTTTCGTATGCTGCGATACGGCCAATTAAGGTTTCAAGGTTTCCACAGTGAAAAAATACTATCGAAATCATAATTCTCGTTGACAAAACAACTTTCAGTAGCGAGGAGCGTATAATTTCAGTACTCGAAAATTCGTCTTTTGCTACTCGACTCGAATCATCAAAATAATTACTCGATTCAGATTCGAGTACTCGAATCATTGTGCCCAGCCCTACATACCATACTTCCATACCATACCATACCATACCATGCCCTGATAGTAACTATAGCCTACTTATCACGACTATATCAAAACCCCGATTAGGCTACACCGCTCAAATGCTCTGATATCAGATCAATCTTAAGTAGATTTTAAAATATTATACATAAAATTGTGGCACGACAAAGGTTCACTAGCTGCAACATTATAACCCGACAGTTTGACGATGTCATGATCAATGATCCCTTTAATTTTTGACACATCTGCACAGACTTGCCAACTAACTGCGCAGAGCCTTGGACTACAGTGCGTAACGACTAAAATAAGAGGTCATCAGTTCGGATTTTTTGTGCGCAACTCAGATTTTCTGTACGCAGAGACCTTGTCAGCGATGCGCATTTGCCTTCGTGCGCAGCTTAGAGGGAGCATTGGTCATGATGCACCTCTCGAAAGATGTCTATCACGCATTATTTGAACAAATATTGCCCGGCATAAAATCAATTTTATTCAAATATTTGAAAATGTGAAATCAAGCGTGAATAGTACATAGTAAATTACATATTCACGATGTTTCTGGAATGGCTGTCATCAAGCTCCCGTCAAATAAGGCCTATATTGGAAATTCTGCGTTGAATATCCCTATTATTGGGGGTGCGGCCAGCGGCGTCATTAAAACTAAGAAATTGGCCCGCGAGCCCGTTTGAGTTTGAGACCTCTGGTAAAGAGGCTTAGCTGATACAGCAGTTAATAATAACCGAGCTACCGAAGAGCAGAAATGGTCTCATTTCCGAATCCATCCGACTCCGGCTGGCCATTTGAAATTCGGTAACCGAAAATATATGGAAGAAGTGTTCGAAATTTAGAGTCCGGAAAAAAAGACAAACTAAATCATACTAATTGCTGATACTTCATTGCAGGGGCGGGAAACATACGGCCTGCGGGCCGGATCTGGCCCGCGACGGGATTTCGAGCGGCCCCCGGCCACAGTCTGCCGCAATTTCCCTTTACTTGCTTGCTACGTCAAATTAGAGTGACTCGTCTAGTTAATACTTTAGTTCTTTGTTTTATTGTTGTTCTTAGTTTTTTTGTTCTTGGATCTTAGTTGATGTCCTTGAACACATTGATGAATTGAACCATGAACACCAGATTTCAAGGGAAGAGTACTTTGCTCACGAAATCTTCTCAACAGTAAAGGCATTCAGGGCAAAGCTAAGACTGTCGGGTCTACATGCATATTCGAGCAAACATGAACATTACCAATACAAAGCACTTGATGAGCGTAAAGTGGGGTTCGTGGGTCAGTGCCAGTTACAAATGAACAGGTATCGGGGTATATGTTTACTCAATATCAAAGCGATAAGGCATAATGAGACGTAATGAACATATTTGAGGATGCCGAATGACCAATTGCTGCTGCAGTTGCGGTCTCTTAAACGGGCGTCCACCTCGGAACAGTGTCCGATCTCGCAGTTCTTTCTTTGATTTTTGTCTCTTTCGCGAATCACTGTTTGTTGTTTCCATTCCTTGAAAGTGCACTCTTTCATCTGGGGTGCTTTTTGTTGCCGTAAGAACAGCGACATGGGAGAAGCGGAGCCTAGAATAGCCGCTGTTTGCTAATAAACCCAATTAGGAACCCGGACCGCCGGGTGGCAGACGCTTATCGCCACCACTACGTAAAGGACAAACGTGCATGTCATTTAATTACCTTTGACTGAAAGATTTTGACTGACGCTCCTCAAAGTTAGCGCTTCATGAAAATCTGAAGCCGAGACATTACTTGATTCTTTAAATATTGTGTTAAAAACGCGAGACGTTCTGAAACTGCACAAATGACGACTCAAAGCATAGCCTACGGGACCTATCATCTGGAATGCATTACAACCACATATACGTGAATTGCCTACAGTACAGCTAAGAAACGGATAAAAGAATATTGATATCGAGCTGCAATGTAGGGGGGGGGGGGGTACAGAGCAGGGATATGGAGTTGGAGTCGGCGTCGGAGTTTGGCTAATTTTCGCCTGATGGAGTCGGAGTCGTGAAAACTGTAGTGGCAGGAGTCGGAGTCGGAGTCGTGGAAAAAATACTGACTGGAGTCGGAGTTTGTGAAAGTGACCCTGATTTCGACTCCGACTCCGACCCCAACTTCTTTATCATGAAAACAATTGCTTTCAAAAGTATCTTTGAATTACTATAGTAATAACAACTGTAATAGGATTTTTATGTACCATCAATCACTGTCCGTCTGCAATTCTTGGTTTCCAGATCAGTACTACGAACCATCTACTTCTTTCTTTTCCACTCTCACCTGAGGTCGACTTCAGAATTCCGATACCTAAATGTTGAAGGTTTACCTAGGCTCCTCATGGCCATCTCATCCGCGTAAGCGGTGTCTAACAAAAAGCCTAGAGGTGGGCTGTCCTATAAGTTGGCAGTTACGTAAAATAATGAACAATATCGGCCTGGTGTAAATGACCATAGTAGTCGACAAACACCATGAATACCACATCCAAACAAACTGTGCCGGTGCCGACCATTTTAACAACCGGACGTATAAGTATCCAAGGTTTTACCAACCGGTGACGGTCATTTTGGCTTCATGTCCGCACATCTTCCTGACTCCGCATTTTGCTCAGTAATGTGATGGCCTAATTTTCATGTTTTCATGTGTTCCGGTGTGGAAAGGGTTGGCCTCAAAATACCTCTGTCATACAGTCCCGTACCCGATTGTTTCACACCTCTACATTGAAGCCTCCAAGCGATATCCTACAGTGTTTTACAGACAAACCAATGTCTGACAAATCTTATCTTGAATTCGAGCCGATCTGTGTAATACAAATGTCGATAAATTTTCATGATATAGCCATATTGTAGTAACAAGATTTTTGCGTGTCTCGCTTACTGGATATAGTACCCGACACAGCGAACTCGGACGCAGACAAATCAACCACAGGTAATCGCGCGAAGAATTTTTTTATTGCACTAAATCTATTTGCCATATACATATTAAAAGATTGATCTGGTGCCGCCGCCACACAAAATTATACCCTTCGCGACCCATGTTTTGGTCGCAACCAGAGTTGGATCAATTACAATATTTCAGTTCAATTACAATTACAATTACAATTACTTCCTTGCATGTTTCAATTACATTACAATTACAATTACTCAATGCTAAAAATATCAAATTACAATTAAAGTTACAATAATTACTGTTAAACATGTAATTGACTCGGTGGAGAGGTGTTCTTTGACAATCGCAGCCACGTAATTAGCAACAATCTGAATCTATTCATGTTTCATTCATGATACGTAGAATATCCTTCAATTAAAAAAAAATCTCGAACGTGTTCGAACTATTCCTAATCATGAGTACTGAAAACTACAAACACAGAAAAATGCTTCAAGTGACTGCTAACAACCAGAAGTTTGAGCGACTAACAGCGAATAGTCTACAGGACAGTTAATGAAATGCAATCAAACGATTAGGCTACACAGAGCTGAGTGAGGATAATGAAATGTAATTGGTAAGCGATAAGGATGATACCGATAAGGTATGTAAAATTAAAATAAATGCAGCAGGAAAGAACCTTCTGATAACTACGAATTGCAACATTTAGGTTCGCATTGACATTTTCACTTGCTCGGAAACTGTTAGATTGCATTTGATGAACTTTAGAGTGCGAAAAGTTTCTGGCCCCAGTAAATTTGGCCGAGATTGGAAGTAAAATTGGGATAACATCTCTACAAATGCGTGATCAAGTTTGATAAAACCTTGATTGGAAACTTGAATTTCTTTTTGCAATTGTTGCAGCAAGCCTCGGTACTGGTCATAGATTTAAAAGAAAAACTCTGACCGTGGCGTAGGAAATGGTTCAGCACAGGTTTCAGAAGAGTTTATTTGCTGTTCATCCATTTTTGAAATATTAAGATTTAGTTTAGCCCACTAGTTCTTCAACTTTTTTAGACACTCCCCTCTTTATGACAGTGAAATATTTCGTGCCCCCCTTATCGTCACAGCACACAATGAAACCAGAATGTTAGCAATCCTTACAGATAGTTTGATGGTATGGAAGGTTATGTCTGTTGATGAGATAATTCTCCAATAGGAAATGTGGACTATACACAGAGCAATAACTATGAAATGGAGGTGAACCGCGCCAAGCGCGGAAAAAATTTCAGTTTAACGGAGCTTCGCGCCCCCCTTCAGATGCTTTCACGTCGCCCAAGGGGGAACGTCCCCCAGTTTGAGAACCACTGGGCTAGCCTATAATAGTAATTCTCAAAGTTTTCTGTTGCTGCTGAAGTATGGGAAACAGTTTATCATGGCTGAATTATCTAGTTATAACACGGCACGCATAGAACACTGATGTAAATAGGCTAACTATTACAGGTGGCGACTGTGTACCAAGGCCTTAAGGCCTTGCGGGTTGCGGCCCATCGTCCTCATCCTGGTCCGTACCGGATTTTCACTGGTGTGACGAATAAATGATTGATTGATTATTATTTTATGTTGTGATTGTCAGGTTTCCATAACAGTGTAATTGAAATTGTATTTGAGCAAAATTTTTATCAAATTACAATTACAATTACATGGAATTGTGTATTAATTACATTCAGGTCAAGTACAAATTAGAATTGTTCCAACTCTGGTCGCAACCCATACTTTAAGAACCCCTGGTGTACGACAAGCTGATTGATACGGTATGTAAAAATCCTCCTACGTGTATAGCATTTTAAAAACATGGCATTACTCCCTTGGAATACCTCACTGAGGAACTGTGTTCTGATCGCTATAGGCTTACGAAAGCCGGTGTTAGTGGATTTATGGAGGTCCTACAGTGTGACCTTACCAACCCATCCAACAAAGGTCTGCCCCTGCCCCTGTTGTTAAAGTTCCTTGTTGTTTTGCGCTCTTACGCCGCAGGAGAGAGAGATATGATTTTTTTTTCGCCTGTACCATCGAGATGCTTTGACGACGGAGTTGCGATACGGCCCTGAGGTCATCTAGTCTGCGTCCCCGTTTTTTTTTCCTCCTCCATGATATCCGTCATTGCTGAGCGCCTAGCAGGATAGCTGCGGATACCAATTTTCGAGTCTTTGGTGTGACCCGGCCGGGGATAGAACCCACGACCTACCTATCGAGAAGCCGGACGCATAACCATTACAGTATCTCGCAGGAATCTTTCAAGTTGTTGCTAGGGAACTGGTACATGAACCTGGGCAGTATTGCCATAGCTCATAAAAGCTCAAAATACATCAAATTCCCACAAGGTGAAGTCGCAGCCAATGGGGCCACACGATTTTACGACTAATAGCTGCTGAACGTCGATATAACAAGGTTCAAATATCCTCCAGAATACCTATAGAACGGGCTTTTTGGAGTGTGGAAGAGCGTGTTTCCCTGCTTATCAAGGGATCGTCTACGGATAAGTGTCGACACAGCAATGGCTGTGATTGTTGCAACAGCAGTGTTATACAACTATGCCAGAAAACACAGGTAATATATTTCTTGATTTTTTTTAATATCAAGCGCTTAACTCCCTTCAAATTTAGGTGGATTATCAACAATGAAACTGATGTCCCTGTCATCCCGCAAGAAGTTGTAGAGGCATCAAGAGATGTACGAGGATCCCTGAGAGGCCTACCTAGCTCGGAGACGCCGGATCGTAGAAACCCACTTTACGAATGCAATATAATTTGTTATCATAAATAAAATAACTGCGGTGTAACTTGTATGGAAGAGCACAGAAAGAAATGAAGTGGAACAGTACCTATCAATAATGCACAGTTACATAGACATAGCGAAAAAAAACATTAATATCGCGGTGCGGTGTTGCAAGTCAAGGCTTATGCAGTTAAATGGGCACAGCAAAAGAAACGTATTTAGGTCTTGGTGCTGCAATTAGAGGCATAGTAACTATCAATAATGGGAATAGCACAAAAGAATATTTGCATCTCGGCAGTGTTGGGAGCAAGTCACTACTTTCGAGTCACGAGTCATTTCGAGTCATTGCACATTTTGACTCGAGTCAAGTCAAGTCCCTCGATTTTCGAAAGTGAATCGCGTCAAGTCAAGTCACTCGTTTTTTGGAGGTGACTCGAGTCAAGTCACAATTCAAGTCAGATTGAATTTTCGAAGCATGAGTGATGATTCAAAGTCATTACAGGTTGCTAGATGGGTGAAAAACAGATGTATTGGTCATATATCTTGAATCAAATAACGAGTATAAAGTCAAATATACATGCAAAAAGGCGCTGTATCGCTCACGCAGACGCAGAGCATCTAATAAAATACGTGAGCCAAAATGGAGGATAGAATACGAAGCGTCGATAAGTTTAAACAAATTGATATGGTACAATACACTACCCATCTACTCATCCGTGAGAATATAAACGCATAAACTATATTCGTTCGATTCAAATCATACAAGAGGTTTGGTTGTAAGCGCTGAGCCGTCTAAGAAACAGAGATCCGTTGCTGTTGGATCATTCTACTGCTAGACATAAACAGTAAGCTGTCATCATTTCGTTTTCGGTGAGTTTATTTGTGATGTAACAAGGAGGGATCAGTGAAAGGTACAATCAGTAAATGACTGGTTGCTGACACAAGTGACACCGGTGTATCGTGAATATTCCGAACATGAACAAGATACACCGTTTACTTGATGACTTGAAATTAACTTGTAAATTTTGCTCCCAGTCACGAGTCAATCCACATTTTTGAAGCGCCGAGTCAAGTCGAGTCAAGTCATTTTTGCAAAGTGATTCGAGTCAAGTCAAGTTATACAAAAAAGTTGACTCGAGTCATTTCAAAGCCATTTCTCGCCGATAATGATGGAGACAATGTGAATTTAAGATTTATTTAAGATTTCAAGGCGTTCAATAAGCCCGGTATCCCAAATTTACGAAGATATCAATTCATTAGCGTTGAGTACATCGTAAATGCCGATAATGCAAGTCTTCTCACTTCTACGAACTTACGCGTGAGCTCCACTCTCGCACGCATTCTCGGTAATGGTATAGATAGAACCCCCGCGGCCCTAGTCTGCCGAGATTCCCCACTACTTGCTTACTACGTCAAATTTTAGCGGCTGTATTTGCGTGTGTGCACAGCGTGCGTGAGAGGCGCTTACGCGTAAGTAAGTAGAAGCGAGAAGACTTGCATTGTCGGAATTTATGGTTCTATACCAGTGGTCGGGAACCTATGGCTCGCGAGCCATATATGGCTCTTTTGGGCATAAAGTATGGCTCTTTGCGAAAATTCTAATTTTGTGCATAATTTATCAATATTGCAGCAACTTGTTAATAAATCTTCAGCACAACAAGCATAATTATTCTTGTGGCAGTATAAACATGTCTTTGAGAGGTGTGGCGTATTCAGGGTTAGGGGCTCGGAACCGTTTCAAAATCCTCAAATCTAAGTTGCTGTCTCGCCTGCGCCACGAAATCTCGGATTGCACGATGCGGTAATTGCTCAATGAGAATAGCAGACAAGGCGACGCCTGTATGACAATGCAGTTTTCAAATACTCATTGTCTTCCTGATCTACGGCGAGAAATGAACTCCGTGGAAGTGACATTCACAATTACGAATTCAAATTACAAACAACGCCATAGTGATCCACGTTCTTGATTGACAACGTAGCTTTGTAGTTGCTGTTCCAATGTAGGCGTGTGGCACAACGTTGTGTTACCGCCGAATACTTTGAGAATTGAGAAATCGAATCGGAATCGGTGCAGCAATTACATTCAATTATTACACAGGTCAACAGAACGAAAAAATAGGCAGAACATCTAAGAGCCGTTTCTGGGGTTTTCGAGGTTGCTGATTACGAATATCACATTAGTGATTAGAGATAGGCTCTTGTACCCCTAAAAAAGTCCAAAATTACTATATTTACCATTGAATATTTTATTTGGCAAGTATTTACCATCGAATATTTTACTTGGCAAGAAGAAAATCGTAGTTTTTTTTATAGGTTTATTTATACTGCCCTTCAATAGATAATAATCGACTATGAAGAACCCTCATGTCGTCCCCATCGGTTATCTCCAAAAAAAGAGCCGATTTGAAAAAACTAAGGTCATTTTCGGAATCAGCGCCCTTCAGAACCACCAAACCCACTCTTACTTTGTATGCCCAAAAATATGTGTTTACCAGTGTTATCAGTTATTATAAATTTTATGATGTTTACGATGAACTGCGCTATGCTAATCCCGGCCGTGCCTCACCTATGCCTTACCTCCCCTTTCACGCTATATTTTCGAACAATAAATAGGCAAGTTGCGTGATTCTCGTAGTAAAAATGTTCAAAATCTAGTAGACAGGTAAGGCACTGCCTCACGTGCTTCCCCTGAAACCACGTCACTGACGAATCGCACATTACGGTGGGTATGCATGCTGCTGTGTAGTGACCATCATGTTTGGCTCCGCCTACTTATGCCCCCATGGGTCCTCGCATTTATGAATATCGTCAAGACGAACCTACGATCTCGTATAACTGACGAAAGTCGACGAATTTTCGCTACCATGACGTCACTATTTTTCAATTGTGACGTATTAGTTGATTAAAATGTATGGCTCTTTGGAAGTTAAGATGGAAACTAGGGGACAATATGGCTCTTCGGACAAGAAAGGTTCCCGACCACTGTTCTATACCAATACCGAGAAAACTATTACCGGGAATTGACATTACCGAGAACAACCAATGCCAAGAATCTAACTTACTGAGAAGGCGTTGTCGAGACATTTATATCTGAGATAAGACACCGAATGTGACAAAGCCGTCATGCATATGCACACGGCCTGTAAATATGCATAACTTGCCTGCATTGCATACATTGCATACATTGCATTCTCGGTAATGTCCATTCTCGATAATGGTTTTCTCGGTATTGACTGAACACCGGCCGGCGGGCCCCATTATAAACCAAGACGGGAACTGTCAGCGGGCCGGATCCGGCCCGCGGGCTGTATGTTGCCCGCCCCTGATGTATCGTAACATTTCTGACAGTGATGTAGCCATTGAAAGGCGTGGTGACAACGATGCCCTACTCAAGTGAAAGTCCTTATAGTTAGGGTTTATATCAGTGGTTCCCAACCTTTTTGACGTCGGGGCTGCATTTCAATCCACAGAGTACGATGGAGCCAAAGGGGACAAAATTATTTATACAACGCAGCTTACAGTTAAGTTTGCCGCATTCGTGACCACGTCACCTTTTCAGCGCAGAGCTCCTCGAAACATTTTTTTATATATAATGTACACTGTACAGTGATACAGGTATTGACGTTGCCCTCAAAAACAGACAATTTATATACAATTTTTAACGTAATTCTGTCCTTTGTTGCTCCACCTACCGTTAAACAAAACTTTGGTAGTTTGGTCAAATATTTCAGGATCGGATCTGATAAATACTATCACTGCCTTTTATAGAACCTGATTAACATCAAACGGCATGGAAGCATCTCTATGACCCCAAGACTTTTTTAAATTACAGTGCTAGCCTGGAGTGCAATTAATATCCCATCTCTTCTGCGATATGATTTATTTGAAATATTGAACGCTAGAAATCGATCGCAATTCCAAATACTTTATCGCTCCTTCCTGCTTCATATCTTCTTTCTACCGGCTTTAAAGAGAAAAATAGCCATGAAAGGCGTGGTGACAACAGTCCCCCACTCAAGCGAAAGTCATTATAGTTAGAGTTTATATCAGTGGTCCCCAACCTTTTTACCGTCGGGGCTGCATTTCAATCCACAGAGTACGATGGAGCCACATCAAAATACTCAAGTACTTAAAATGATGCAATTTAAAGCATAGGCAATGCACATTGCGCATAGACTGCTTTGGATACCATATCGATTGGTTGAGCATTGAAATATACGCAGATTAGCGATTGCTATTCAACGACACAAGGAATGCATATCATTTCTACAACGGAATATATATGTCGTTATGTGATAGAGCTCGTTCCTTCATCAATATTATAACGCAGAGCTAATGTTTATGTGATGTTATTGATGTGTAATCTGACTCCAGAAGGTTGCGTTGCGTATCCGTTGCGTGTATCTGTTTCTGACGTACCTCACTATGACGTAACACGCGACATGGAACCAGCCCGATCGAAACGGCACCCTCATTAATGATTACTGAGCGTATTTTCACGAACACGCTTCACTTAATCCAAAATTTCCTGGGTTGTTCTGGTCGTAGACAATTACAACTATTACAGATGGATAGCCATTATCAATACGCATACGTCGAGCCATAAATAACATCTTATACTATCGAATAGCCTGTTCAAAATGCAGATTGAATACATAAAAACGTTTTGCGCAAAATACAATTCGCCACGACGTTCGCGTGAATGTGCGCGCCTGAGATAAACCAGCGCCCGTGACCTAAATCAGCGCATCTGCGAGACATCAAATTCATTTGCAGATCTTTTCTCCTAACATGTGTTGGTTATGCCCATTGTCCATCTATTGGAATACTTATAATCAAAAATTAGTCGCACAGAGAGTAGCTCAGTTGGTTAGGCGGCTGTTTCACGATTACAGCGATATATTGGGTGTCGGTTCAAGTCTCGTGGTTCGGATTTTATGAACATTTTTCTAAATGCATTGAAATTTGGACTCGAGGCCGGCCGTTCTGATAGAAAACGAATTTCTTAACACTCGCATATACACTCAATGCAATACGTGGCTATAACGGCGTGGCAGTTCTTATCAATATTTCTCGTGAGGCCGGAAGTCTTATCGGATGTTTCTTGGGAATTTGGTAATATCTTTAGCTAATGCGTTTACAATCCTTTCACTGGATTGTAATGAATATCTAACGTTATACTTATGAAAAAACTTATTATACGCGGAGTGAAATTGAACTCATTCTGAATCTGGCTTGGCTACAAGGCATCATATTGGTATTAGTAAAATCGTATGGGCTGGGCATGGGCAATTGGGCATGTTTTCGATCACCAGCAGAAAGCAAGACAGATTCCGGCCACCACGTCCATGCTTTTGACGCTGGTCTGCGTGAAGTCTTTCCCTGATATTCAGAAGTCACCTTAAACGGCTTAGAGTCGCCTGAAATGGATTTACGCTTCTCTTTATTGTGATTGATAAGACATCTGCCGTAGTCAATCACCAATCACAAAACGAACGGTGCAATTTTGATTGACAAAGCTTAGCTAGATCCACCAACATGTTCACGTGTCTCATGTTGACATATCTTAGGCTTACCATATTTCGGAAATGAAAAAAGAGGACACTTTTTCAGAAATATCAGACAAGCAAAACTGGAGAAGAATTCTCAAAAACATGTAAATTTCACCCGCTTCATGATCGGTTGACTAAAAAAAAAAAAAAAAAAAAAAGGTCATCACTTCCGCTCAGAGCTCAAAAACACGTTTTTCACTCCACATTGCTAGGTGGATGACTAAAAAAATAAATAAATATAAAAATAAAAAGGTCTTTTTTTCGCTCAGAGCTGAAATCACCACTTTTCCCAAATCCTCGTAAAAGAGGACGTATGGTAAGCCTAACATATCTCAATCAACAAATTCAGGAATGTGGAATAAACATATACGCTTATACTCACTAAATGATGTAATAAACGCACTCTCCCCCTTTGCAAGAAGCCCAATTTCCGATACCGCCGCAATCAGCGGCAGTGGTGCATGGAGCTAAAATCAGCAATATATTTGGTTATCTGTAGCAATGTAGCATGATTTAAAAAAGATTTATGACTCACTTGCACCTGTACCATCCACGAAAAATAGCAGCCCAGTGATTGTAGTTGCGAATGCGAGAAGTAGATTCACCATGTTTGTGCTCTTGAGTTCGAATGCAACTAGATTGAAAAAGCGTCGCGTTTTATGCTGTCTCTGAAATTTCTGATGTCATTTATCAATTGTAAGAACGGTGATGAAATCGGATGTCGTGCCATCAGATCTCTTCAACGACACCGGTGCGTATTTTATTTCGTCTTGCCTGTGCCTACTATCTTGTCTGTTACACGAAAGATCCGCGCATTTATGTGGTCTCACGTTTCAAGTTTTGACAGATGCCACGTACAATATCGTCGATTGTTATCATATTTTGGGTTTAATTTGAGCACGATGTTGTATTCAAATGAGTAACGTCAGCTAAAATTGAGTCACCGAGCCTTCTAGCTGCGCTACTGAACAAATGCAGGTCACAAATATCGCAATGGAACAATCAAGTGCTAGGCGTGATTACGACCGATCTCGATGCGTTAACACCACTCAATAACATATTTTATAGCTGCAGTTCCCATATGTCGATATCTGAGAAAAATCGCAGCCGCCATAAATGTTTTCACACCTTCACCTTTAATTTAATGTAAGGCTGCCAAATGTCAGGATTTTCCCGGGCATAATCTATTTCAAACTATCGTCAATACAACAAATACCAAATTGTCAGGTGTGTTTGTCAGATTTCAAAATGAAAATGGTTTTGTTACTCTAGGACAGGGGTGGGCAATTATTTTCCTCCACGGGCCAAATGAGAAAAATAAATACGTTGGCGGGCCGGGTGAAAACATTTAGCTATATTCTCCAGCGTATTGTAATTTTGTTTCTAAATTACATTGTTAATAAAGGCTGCTCAGTGAATGAGTTGATATTAGGTTATGAGAAAGTGACGGCTAATTAAAAATATCTATTTGCTGTCATGATTCGAAACAATGTTAAACATGATACATTTTAGCTCTCTTTAAACCCACGTTCTTCTATTAAGATTCTAAAACAGTGGTTCTCAAACTTTTTTAGGCACGCCTCTCTTTATGATAGCGAATAATTTCGCCCCCTCTTTCATGATATCACAAAATAATAAAAAGTGCAACCTGAATGCTAGCAATCCCAACGGATAGTTTGATGGCATGGAAGATTATGGCTGTTGATCAGAGACAGCCAATGTGATAATGTCAACAAGGAAGGTTTGAACTAAACTATATGGAAAGAGTGATTTCTTGAGACTTCAATTGCTACACATACTTTGCCACATTGCCTTTATGTTGAATCTGGATTACGCAAGCCAGGTACGTAGGCAGCGTAATCGTGGCATAATAAAGTATACAGGCTTCGAGGTAAGCCAATTTCATGTTCATTTGATACAGCCTATGGTTTTAGTCATTCAAAAGGCAAGTTTTATAGTTTGAATTTCAGGAAACCTTTCGCGGGCCACACAGAATAGCTTTGCGGGCCGCATTTGGCCCGCGGGCCGCACTTTGCCCAGGTCTGCTCTAGGAAAAGCTAGATGACCAAGAGAAAATGTATTGTTACACTGGGTAAACGTCAGATCTCCAAAGGAAAATGATATTTTTACTCAGGTAAACGACGGACCACCAAGTGAAAAAAGGTTTGTAACCCAGGAAAAATATATTTCCAAGCGAAAAAGGTTTGTTACCCGGGAAAAAATATATTTCCAAGTGAAAATTGTTTGTTGCTCAGGGAAAAAATATATTTCCAAGTGAAAAAGGTTTGTTACCCGGGGAAAAAATACATTTACAAGTGAAAATGGTTTCTTACTCTGGGTAAACGTCAGATCTCCAAAGGAAAATGATATGTTTAGTCAGGTAAACGATGGACTGCCAAGTGAAAGTGGTAATTTTACATACGTAAACGTCGTGGGCTCAGTGTCGTTGGTCTTGTTACACGTAGCTGTCGAGTTGTACAATATACTTGTCGTGAGTATACAATTACGAAGGGAGAGAATGAAATTGCTATTATGAGCGCCAGAAGGTTGTTCTATGTAGATTTGACAGTAACCCTATCATTCGCATATGACAAACACAATCACAGCCATTAACTAACTTGCTCGGTCTCGATCAACGCTAAAGAGATGATTCGTTTTTGGAAACCGTAGCGAAGACCACATGTAAATCTATGCGATAGACTTCTATCTCCTCTCATTCAGTCGTGTCGTTTCCATTTTAATACGGACCCCCATGTATGACATGCACACACTAACACCGTAAACAGAAGTCGATGATTTTGATTAATAAAAATATTTCTTGACTACATCGGAATGTCTATGTTGTAGAAAGTAAATACTATTATGGCGTTGTGTGTTTAATGAAAGCGATTGGTTAAAAGTATGTTTCGGGGAAATAAAATTTCTTTTTCTGAATGTGGCAGTTTGTGAGGTAATGAAAATATATCCGTGGTTTCAATTGGATTGTGATTGCGCTGTTTTAATGTATGCTTCAACATGGAGACTTGACGCTGAACAACAACTCGATACACTAAACAATTTGTCGCTGGTGTGCAAAGGGTTAGGAAAATTTTAATACAGCTCCATCTACCGGTTGTTTCGTTGTGAGGACAATCATGTGATGACTCAGCACTTTTCGGTAGCAAAGTAGATCGATCTATGTGAAAGATGTAAAGACCGTGACTAGAAAACATATGTACTCTGTTGTTGGAGTACTGCTATGGCATTGGCATAACCCTCTGGGTGTGAGTATGCTTTTCTTTCACGAAAGTTTACGTGGCTCCGTTGTAATGAATTTGTGTTAACTACACTTGGATGGATACCGCAATTGTGCTCGACTCACACATGGTATTCGCATACTGCACGCATACAAACAACTCTGATGTTTCTGTTCGTACTAGTTCTGTGTTGAACTATTTGGTTATTAAGATACAGGAACAACCATTCAGACAATAAAGTTCTTGTGACTTCGAAACAGTTTGAAAGCGCCACCAATCATTGTACATGTTCGTAGCATGAGCGAATATTTTCGTGTGTCATGAATATCTTTCTTATACACTTAGTATGAAATGAGATAATAATTAGTGTCCTACAAAAGTAAAACATGTTGTGTTTGATTGCATACTTTTTATCGTTGTTCGTTGTGGTTCTGAAATATGGATGAGTGTACATTTAAATATAGTAAGCAGAACAACTCAAGTAATAAATTTTACTCGTTTGAAAATCGGTTCGTTTGAAAATACCGATCAATGGAGTAACAGTATCAATATGAGTGGTATATTATTTTTCGCGATATGCAACCAATCTTCTAAGCAGAACTTGTCAATAGTTTATCATGTCATAGAAAAGCCGATTGTTATGAATTCAAAACAAATGTACTTCGCTTATCGCGATGATGGAAATTACGTTCAACGGAGTATTTCGAAGTGGTATGTTCAACAATCACTAAAGACTAAAATATCAAATGTGCATACAACTCGGTTAGGTAAACGATACAGTTACAAATCGGGTGTAAGCTAGATTTACAGATGACAGCCTGATGATGTAAAGCTCAACCACTCCAGTGTGTTTTTTGCAAAGTATTTGACACAAACAAAATATTGAATAAAGACCTACACCACGTTTTCATTACCAAGCGAGTGGAAATTGTTTTCTATTGGCTGGATATGATTTACATTTAGAAAAGCGATATAGACCGATTAAGCGACGCTGTTTCATATCCGTCGAGTGAGTAAAGTTTCTTTGGAGTTCGGTTTAGTGAGTTAATTGCTAGGGGCTCAATCACATACAAGTAACGTCTTTTAGTGACAGAGTATTGTGATGACATTTACTTTAGCGAATGACAACGGAAAAAAATTCGATTGCATTGTCGGTGTATGTGTTACACAAATAATTCTAGTACACCTAACTATAGGGCACATTCGCCAAACATCGTACAAATTGTTTGTTTGTTATGGTAACGACTTTCAGCGGCTTGGTTTCATGTCGGGAATTATTATTTGAGTGTTCAAAAACAATTTCAATCAATACTACAAATGAACAACGATACAAAACACGTTTAGTGATAGCAAGTACTTCCTTGATATTACGATTGTTGTGCACTAGCCATTTCTAGCTGAATTGAATGCATCTAGCAAACATATTCCAATTTACTTTTGTAATGATCAAAGTCTTGCAACCTCGTGATATTTTTCATTTAGCACGTTCTATAGAAAGTGTGAACGGAGTTGACTATCAATCGTGTACTTGGGATAATGCTTTGATATCAAAGATATATTTTCACACTGTGTAATGTTTCGATTCTCTGTTGTGAATTCTGACAGTAACGACGTTGATGTTAAATCCTCACTCTTGGTCATTGTAAGCGAATCCTAAACATCGCAACAGTCGGTCTGGAAATCGAACGCATGCATACTTTTAGATAGGCGACACTAACAAGTTTATTACATCCGTGAAATACTCTGAAACGTCGATTCGTGATTGTGTTAGCTATATTCATCTTCCATATCTGTGCCGGACGTAAAGATTTCTTAACTTTGGTTACAGCTCATTCGTAACTAATTGTTGCGTGCAATCTAATAAAGCGCAAGTCGAAGACGAATGATTTGATTTCAATGAACTTAAAAGTCCTTTTTTGGTGTTGGGTTTAATACAATTTGTATGACTATAACGATTTCGATTCCAAAAGTGTTATGTTACATTTAACAAAAAGTTTGATGACTTGTATTCTGATATTGATAGATGTGAAAAGTAATATGACTAGTTTATAAAATCCCGATAATGTTCTTTGTCATGTCTGTGTTCAACAAATATGCAATCAAGTCTTACCATTCGATATTAACGTTCACAGTCGGCGTAAGCGATAATTTGTTGAAGTAACAATATGGACGAGTTCAATAATATTCTCCATCGATGTATTCGAATAATCTGTCAGCTACAAGTGGATTAAAAACTTGATGCCGTTTTGTGGTTAACTCAAGTCAGTGGCCGTGTTTGTGTAGATTTCAGGGATGATCATGACATGTTGGCAGGGTAAATTAGTTTATGTGGTTGTAACTATGATCGTAAAGAGTTGCTGACATTCCAATATCTTTTACGCTGTAATATACGGATTCAGTTGTGATAAATTATTTATCAGTTATTGTTCAGACATTCAAATCTCATATACTCAAAATGTAATATGTTTATGTCAAGTCGTATATGTACCGATTAGTAAATACTTTGTCTTACAGTGTAGTAACAGCCTTTACAGTTGAATAAAAATTATCGGTCATATGAATACAACCAGGATGAATTAATTCAAATTTGCGAGTTGTAGTGATATAATCAAGTAAGTCAAAACTATATTTTTAACACCGGTTAATGTTATGAATAATTCTTCTGAGTATGGTAAGATGTTAAAATGTATCTTTGACAAACGGGAAGCTGGATCGTGAATAGAGTGGTAATGTTTCATTACTTGTTTCAAATCAATGTGCGTATAATATCGAAATGGTACTTGGAAAGATGGTAGTCATGTTTGTCAATCCTATTTCAATTCACACTACGCCGGAGTCAAAATATTTCGTTTCGGATTATCTCAATTTACCTATAGAACATCTCGCGAATGGATTCCGACGCTGTACTATAACTAGATCGCTATGTCTGATGCATTATCGTGTCAGCGACGTAGGATTTTTACAATTATTTCACACCTTTTTTGAATAAGCGTCAACTTCACAGAGGATTAGGGTTGGATCAGAAATAAGTGAGAATTTGTCGGTATTCGAATCACCGTCTGCGACGGTTCTGTTATTCGTTACATATTTAATCTTACCAGAGAAATCCAGTTCTGCGACAAACCAATTACCAAAATAATACCTCGTGAGTGATCGGCATGCCTGTAACACCAAGTCGCGAGCGATGGTTATGTCTGCAGCGTTATCCTGTGAGCGTTCGTAGGATTTTCAAATTATTTCACACCTTTTTGAATAAGTGTCAACTTCGCGAAGGATTACGGTTAGAGTAGAAATAAGTGACAATTTGTTGGTATTCTAGTCCCGCCGGTGGCGGTTCTGTTATTCGCCCCTTATTGTGCTTATCATGCAATTAGACTTAGAAAATAAAGCATCAAGTTGTTGTTTTCGAATCTTGATGTCGAGGTTATAAATTTACGCATCCAATTACAATTCAACTTCGATTATGTATTGAGCGATAGATCGATATGCCTGAAGCGGTATCTTGTGAGTGATCGTAGGATTTGTAATCTATTTCACACCTATTTGAAGTGATAGTTTGCGAACGCGGTTATTGTTGGTATTGGAATCGCCGTCTACGTCGGCTCTCTGGTAAACTAATTAGCGAATATTACCTTGCTAGTGATTCCTAGATCCACCAAATTATTTCACACCTTTTGGCTGAAAGTACGACATACCAACAACGAAGCCGCGTGCGACCGATCCCTATGCTGAAAAGGGTTACCGTGCGACCACAAGCCACAATAGCCGCTTGTCACCCCCGCCATAAGACATAAGAGCCGCTTGCGACCCCCGCCATAAGAATAACGATATATCATCGTCGCACTCACCGTAAACGTTGGGATTACTTCAAATTGGTCATATATAATAATTTGTGATACACACAACAACTAAGAACCAATCACGTGACTATTTACTTGATACATATTCATCACCGTGCCGCCGCGCCTATACCAACAACGTTAGTCAAATAATGAACAGTCTATACCCGAAGGGTCACCGTGCCGCCGCAGCCTATACCCGAAAAGGTAACCATGCCACCCCCGCCGTAAGACACAATGGCACCGTGCCACCGCACCCATAAGAGATAAGGGTCACCGTGCCACCACGAGTTTCTCGGCACCGTGCCGCCGCACCCATAAGAACCCCATAGCCGCGTGCGCCCGATCTATACTACTACTTACATCAATCCTTCATAATTCCTGACATTTGGGCACATTTTAGAATTTCCTCACGGACGCATTTGAACGGGGAAATTCCGGACTTGCCCGGGAAAATCCTTACATTTGGCAGCCTTACATTAAATTAAAGGTGAAGGTGTGAAAACATTTATGGCGGCTGCGATTTTTCTCAGATATCGACATGTGGGAACTGCAGCTATAAAATATGTTATTGAGTGGTGTTAACGCATCGAGATCGGTCGTAATCACGCCTAGCACCTGATTGTTCCATTGCGATATTTGTGACCTGCATTTGTTCAGTAGCGCAGCTAGAAGGTTCGGTGACTCAATTTTAGCTGACGTTACTCATCTGAATACGACATGGTGCTCAAATTAAACCCAAAATATGATAACAATCGACGATACTGTACGTGGCATCTGTCAAAACTTGAAACGTGAGATCACATAAATGCGCGGATGTTTTGTGTAACAGACAAGATAGTAGGCACAGGCAAGACGATATAAAATACGCACCGGTGTCGTTGAAGAGATCTGATGGCACGACAACCGATTTCATCACCGTTCATACAATTGACAAATGACATCAGAAATTTCAGAGACAGCATAAAACGCGACGCTTTTTTAATCTAGTTGCATTCGAACTCAAGAGCACAGACATGGTGAATCTACTTCTCGCATTCGCAACTACAATCACTGGGCTGCTATTTTTCGTGGATGGTACAGGTGCAAGTGAGTCATAAATCTTTTTTAAATCATGCTACAGATAACGAAATATATTGCTGATTATAGCTCCATGCACCACTGCCGCTGATTGCGGCGGTATCGGAAATTGGGTTTCTTGCAAAGGGGGAGAGTGCGTTTATTACATCATTTAGTGAGTATAAGCGTATATGTTTATTCCACATTCCTGAATTTGTTGATTGAGATATGTTAACATGAGACACGTGAACATGTTGGTGGATCTAGCTAAGCTTTGTCAATCAAAAATGCACCGTTCGTTTTGTGATTGGTGATTGACTACGGCAGATGCTTTATCAACAAGACAACGCTGACATTTATGGGTAGTACACTTAACAAATACGATACGTCGTCATAATAAAGAGAAGCGTAAATCCATTCGAGGCGACTCTAAGCCGTTTAAGGTGACTTCTGAATATCAGGGAAAGACTTCACGCAGACTAGCGTCAAACGCATGGACGTAATGGCCGGAATCTGTCTTGCTTTCTGCTGGTGATCAAAAACATGCCCATGCCCAGCCCATACAATTTTACTAATACCAAAATAATGCCTTGTAGCCAAGCCAGATTCAGAATGAGTTCAATTTCACTCCGCGTATAATAAGTTTTTTCATAAGTATAACGTTAGATATTCATTACAATCCAGTGAAAGGATTGTAAATGCATTATCTAAAGATATTACCAAATTCCCAAGAAACATCCGATAAGACTTCCGGCCTCGCGAGAAATATTGATAAGAACTGCCACGCCGTCATAGTCACGTATTGCATTGAGTGTATATGCGAGTGTTATGAAATTCGTTCATATAGGCTACAATTGAGGTACATTCAAAATTATATCTGGTTCCATGTCGCGTGTTACGTCATAGCCAGGTACGTCAGAAACAGATACACGCAACGGATACGCAACGCAACCTTCTGGAGTCAGATTACACATCAATAACATCACATAAACATTAGCTCTGCGTTATAATATTGATGAAGGAACGAGCTCTATCACATGACGACATATATCTTCCGTTGTAGAAATGATATGCATTCCTTGTGTCGTTGAATAGCAATCGCTAATCTGCGTATATATTAATGCTCAACCAATCGATATGGTATCCAAAGCAGTCTATGCGCAATGTGCATTGCCTATGCTTTAAAATGCATCATTTTAAGTACTTGAGTATTTTGATGTGGCTCCATCGTACTCTGTGGATTGAAATGCAGCCCCGACGTCAAGAAGGTTGGGGACCACTGATATAAACCCTAACTATAAGGACTTTCGCTTAAGTGGGGGACCGTTGTCACCACGCCTTTCAATGGCTACATCACTGTCAGAAATGTAACGTTACATGGACCTATGCCTTTGCCTTCAATGGAATAAGTTAAGCCTACTATTCGATATCTGCATAAAGCAGGAAAGCTTTTATGTTGATATGTATTTTTCTCTTTAAAGCCGGTAGAAAGAAGATATGAAGCAGGAAGAAGCGATGAAGTATTTGGAATTACGATCGATTTCTAGCGTTCAATATTTCAAATAAATCATATCGCAGAAGAGATGGGATATTAATTGCACTCCAGGCTAGCACTGTAATTTAAAAAAGTCTTGGGGTCATAGAGATGTTTCCATGCCGTTTGATGTTAATCAGGTTCTATAAAAGGCAGTGATGGTATTTATCAGATCCGATCCTGAAATATTTGACCAAACTACCAAAGTTTTGTTTAACGGTAGGTGGAGCAACAAAGGACAGAATTACGTTAAAAATTGTATATAAATTGTCTGTTTTTGAGGGCAACGTCAATACCAGTGTCACTGTACAGTGTACATTATATATAAAAAAAAATGTTCCGAGGAGCTCTGCGCTGAAAAGGTGACGTGGTCACGAATGCGGCAAACTTAACTGTAAGCTGCGTTGTATAAATAATTTTGTACCCTTTGGCTCCAACGTACTCTGTGGATTGAAATGCAGCCCCGACGTCAAAAAGGTTGGGGACCACTGATATAAACCCTAACTATAAGGAATTTCACTTGAGTGGGGCATCGTTGTCACCACGCCTTTCAATGGCTACATCACTGTCAGAAATGTTACGATACATCAGGGGCGGGCAACATACAGCCCACGGGCCGGATCCGGCCCGCTGACAGTTCCCGTCTTAGTTGATAATGGGGCCCGCCGGCCGGTGTTCAGTCAATACCGATAAAACCATTATCGAGAATGGACATTACCGAGAATGCAATGTATGCAATGTATTCAATGCAGGCAAGTTATGCATATTTACAGGCCGTGTGCATATGCATGACGGCTTTGTCACATTCGGTGTCTTATCTCACATATAAATATCTCGACAACGCCTACTCAATAAGTTAGATTCTTGGTATTGGCTGTTCTCGGTAATGTCAATTCCCGGTAATAGTTTTCTCGGTATTGGTATAGAACCATAAATTCCGACAATGCAAGTCTTCTCGCTTCTACTTACTTACGCGTAAGCTCCTCTCTCGCACGCTGTGCACACACGCAAATACAGCCGCTAAAATTTGACGTAGTAAGCAAGAAGTGGGGAATCTCGGCAGACTAGGGCCGCGGGGGTTCTATCTATACCATTACCGAGAATGTGTGCGGGAGTGGAGCTCACGCGTAAGTTCGTAGAAGTGAGAAGACTTGCATTATCGGCATTTACGATGTACTCAACCCTAATGAATTGATATCTTCGTAAATTTGGGATACCGGGCTTATTGAACGCCTTGAAATCTTAATTATATCTTAAATTCACATTGTCTCCATCATTATCGGCGAGAAATGGCTTTGAAATGACTCGAGTCAACTTTTTCGTATGACTTGACTTGACTCGAGTCACTTTGCAAAAATGATTTGACTTGACTTGACTCGGCGCTTCAAAAATGTGTATTGACTCGTGACTGCGAGCAAAATTTACGAGTCAATTTCAAGTCATCAAGTAAACGGTGTATCTTGTTCATGTTCGGATTATTCACGATACACCGGTGTCACTTGTGTCAGCAACCAGTCATTCACTGATTGTACCTTTCACTGATCCCTCCTTGTTACATCACAAATAAACTCACCGAAAACGAAATGATGACAGCTTACTGTTTATGTCTAGCAGTAGAATAATCTAACAGCAACGGATCTCTGTTTCTTAGACGGCTCAGCGCTTACAACCAAACCTCTTGTATGATTTGAATCGAACGAATATAGTTTATGCGTTTATATTCTCACGGATGAGTAGATGGGTAGTGTATTGTACCATATCAATTTGTTTAAACTTATCGACGCTTCGTATTCTATCCTCCATTTTGGCTCACGTATTTTATTAGCTGCTCTGCGTCTGCGTGAGCGATACAACGCCTTTTTGCGTGTATATTTGACTATATAATCGGTATTTGATTAAAGATACATGACCAATACATCTGTTTTTCACCCATCTAGCAACATGTAATGACTTTGAATCATCACTCATGCTTCGAAAATTCAATCTGACTTGAATTGTGACTTGATTCGAGACTTGACTTGACTTGACTCGAGTCACCTCCAAAAAACGAGTGACTTGACTTGACTCGATTCCCCTTCGAAAATCGAGTGACTTGACTTGACTCGAGTCAAAGTGTGCAATGACTCGAAATGACTCGTGACTCGAAAGTAGTGACTTGATCCCAACACTGCCGTGATGTAAATACTCTTTTGTGCTATTCCCATTATTGATAGTTACTATGCCTCTAATTGCAGCACCAAGACCTAAATACGCTTCTTTTGCTATGTCCATTTAACTGCATAAGCCTTGAATTGCAACACCACACCGCGATATTAATGTTTTTTTTCGCTATGTCTATGTAACTGTGCATTATTGATAGGTACTGTTCCACTTCATTTCTTTCTGTGCTCTTCCATACAAGTTACACCGCAGTTACTTTATTCATGATAACAAATTATACTGCATTCGTAAAGTGGGTTTCTACGATCCGGCGTCACCGAGCTAGGTAGGCCTCTCAGGGATCCTCGTACATCTCTTGATGCCTCTACAACTTCTTGCGGGATGACAGGGACATCAGTTTCATTGTTGATAATCCACCTAAATTTGAAGGGAGTTGAGCGCTTGATATTAAAAAAAAATCAAGAAATATATTACCTGTGTTTTCTGGCATAGTTGTATAACACTGCTGTTGCAACAATCACAGCCATTGCTGTGTTGACACTTATCCGTAGACGACCCCGTGATAAGCAGGGAAACACGCTCTTCCACACTCCTAAAAGTCCGTTCTATAGTTATTCTGGAGGATATTTGAACCTTGTTATATCGACGTTCAGCAGCTATTTGTCGTAAAATCGTGGGGCCCCATTGGCTGCGACTTCACCTTGTGGGAATTTGATGTATTTTGAGCTTTTATGAGCTATGGCAATACTGTCCAGGTTCATGTACCAGTTCCCTAGCAACAACTTGAAAGCTTCCTGCGAGATAGTGTAATGGTTATGCGTCCGGCTTCTCGATCGGTAGGTCGCGGGTTCTATCCCCGGCCGGGTCACACCAAAGATTCGAAAATTGGTATCCGCAGCTATCCTGCTAGGCGCTCAGCAATCACGGATAGCATGGAGGAGAAAAAAAACGGGGACGCAGACGAGATGACCTCAGGGCCGTATCGCAACTCCGTCGTCAAAGCATCTCGATGGTACAGGCGAAAAAAAATCATATCTCTCTCTCCTGCGGCGTAAGAGCGCAAAACAACACGGAACTTTAACAACGGGGGCAGGGGCAGACCTTTGTTGGATGGGTTGGTAAGGCCACACTGTAGGACCTCCATAAATCCACTAACACCGGCTTTCGTAAGCCTATAGCGATCAGAACACAGTTCCTCAGTGAGGTATTCCAAGGGATTATCAGAATCTGTAAGGTACTTCTGTACTTGCTGCAGCTTGTTTCCATCCACTTGCATGTAATATTCTAACATATCTATGTCAATATCCATTTTATCTGAAAGGAATGAAACACGTACTGTATACCTATCTGCCGATATATGGAATCGGTGCCTCGTGCACACCAAAGATTCTACTAACTGTACAGGTACACACGGATTTAACAGTCAATCTGACCGACAACCAACCGTTTTATGTTATGAAGCGACAACAAATCTGCCGACCATCGAACCTCTCGACCGTGAATCACGTGTTGCCCATCTATCCGTGGGTTAGTTATCTATAGTATGATAGCAAAGCAGTTTATCGACACTTAAACTTTATTCAAGAGGGTAATGCCATGTTTTTGAAATGCTACACGTAGGAGGATTTTTACGTAACGTGTCAATCAGCTTGTCGTACATCAGGGGTTCTTAAAGTATGGGTTGCGACCAGAGTTGGATCAATTGTAATTTGTACTTGACCTGAATGTAATTAATACATTTTTCCATGTAATTGTAATTGTAATTTGATAAAAATTTTGCTCAATTACAATTTCAATTACATTGTTATGGAAACCTGGCAATCACAACATAAAATAATAATCAATCAATCATTTATTCGTCACACCAGTGAAAATCCGGTACGGACCAGGATGACGACGATGGGCCGCAACCCGCAAGGCCTTAAGGCCTTGGTACACAGTCGCCACCTGTAATAGTTAGCCTATTTACATCAGTGTTCTATGCGTGCCGTGTTAAAACTAGATAATTCAGCCATGCTAAACTGTTTCCCATACTTCAGCAGCAACAGAAAACTTTGTGAATTACTATTATAGGCTAACCCAGTGGTTCTCAAACTGGGGGACGTTCCCCCTTGGGCGACGTGAAAGCATCTGAAGGGGGGCGCGAAGCTCCGGTAAACTGAAATTTTTTCCGCGCTTGGCGCGGTTCACCTCCATTTCATAGTTATTGCTCTGTGTATAGTCCATATTTTCTATTGGAGAATTATCTCATCAACAGTCATAACCTTCCATACCATCAAACTATCTGTAAGGATTGCTAACATTCTGGTTTCCTTGTGTGCCGTGACGATAAGGGGGGCACGAAATATTTCACTGTCATAAAGAGGGGAGTGTCTAAAAAAGTTGAAGAACTAGTGGGCTAAACTAAATCTTAATATTTCAAAAATGGATGAACAGCAAATAAACTCTTCTGAAACCTGTGCTGAACCATTTCCTACGCCACGGTCAGAGTTTTTCTTTTAAATCTCTGACCAGTACCGAGGCTTGCTGCAACAATTGCAAAAAGAAATTCAAGTTTCCAACCAAGGTTTTATCAAACTTGATCACGCATTTGTAGAGATGTTATCCCAATTTTACTTCCAATCTCGGCCAAATTTACTGGGGCCAGAAACTTTTCGCACTCCAAAGTTCATCAAATGCAATCTAACAGTTTCGGAGGAAGTGAAAATGTAAATGCGAACCTGAATGTTGCAATTCGTAGTTATCGGAAGGTTCTTTCCTGTTGCATTTATTTTAATTTTATATGCCTTATCGCTTACCAATTACATTTCATTATCCTCACTCAGCTCTGAGTAGCCTAATCGTTTGATTGCATTTCATTACCTGTCCTGTAGCCTATTCGCTGTTAGTCGCTCAAACTTATGGTTGTTAGCAGTCACTTGAAGCATTTTTCTGTGTTTGTAGTTTTCAGTACTCATGATTAGGAATAGTTCGAATACGTTCGAGTTTTTTTTTAATTAAAGGATATTCTACGTATCATGAATGAAACATGAATAGATTCAGATTGTCGCTAATTACGTCACTGCGGTTGTCAAAGAACACCTCTCTACCGAGTCAATCACATGTTTAACAGTAATTGTAATTGTAATTTGATATTTTTAGCATTGAGTAATTGTAATTGTAATGTAATTGAAACATGCAAGGAAGTAATTCTAATTGTAATTGTAATTGTTCTGAAATATTGAAATTGATCCATCTCTGGTTGCGACCAAAACATGGGTCGCGAAGGGTATAATTTTGTGTGGCGGCGGCACCAGATCAATCTTTTAATATATATATGGCAAATAGATTAAGTGCAATAAAAAAATTCTTCGCGCGATTACCTGTGGTTGATTTGTCTGCGTCCGAGTTCACTGTGTCGGGTACTATATCCAGTGAGCGAGACACGCAAAAATGTTGTTACTACAATATGGCTATATCATGAAAATTTATCGACATTTGTATTACACAGATCGGCTCGAATTCATGATAAGATTTGTCAGATATTGGTTTGTCTGTAAAACACTGTAGGATATCGCTTGGAGGCTTCAATGTAGAGGTGTGAAACAATCGGGTACGGGACTGTATGGCAGAGGTATTTTGAGGCAAACCCTTTCCGCACCGGAACACATGAAAACATGAAGATTAGGCCATCACATTACTGAGCAAAATGCGGTGTCAGGAAGGGTCCGTGGACATATGAGCATGCGACATTACAGCATGCGAGACTTCGGCATGCGACAATTTGGCATGCGACAAATGAGCATGTGGGTTAAATTACGGGTCAGGGGTATGTTAGGGTTGGATTTATGGTTGGGTTAGGGTTAGGCTTTAGGTTAGGTTAGGCTAGGTTAGGTTAGGTTAGGCTATGTTTCGGGTTAGGGTAAGTTTTTGGGTTATACAGTCACATGCTGAAGTGACGCATGCTGATGTGTTCCATGCTGAACTGTCGTTTTCCATTGTGTCGCATGCTCATATGTCGGGCAACCGTCAGGAAGATGTGCGGACATGAAGCCAAAATGACCGTCACCGGTTGGTGAAACCTTGGATGCTGATACGTCCGGTTGTTAAAATGGTCGGCACCGGCACAGTTTGTTTGTATGTGGTATTCATGGTGTTTGTCGACTTCTATGGTCATTTACACCAGGCCGATATTGTTCATTATTTTCCGTAACTGCCGACTTATAGAACAGCCCACCTCTAGGCTTTTTGTAAGACACCGCTTACGCGGATGAGGTGGCCAGGAGGAGCCTAGGTAAACCTACAACATTTAGGTATCGGAATTCTGAAGTCGACCTCAGGTGAGAGTTGAAAAGAGAGAAGTAGATGGTTCGTAGTACTGATCTGGAAACCAAAGATTGCAGACGGACAGTGATTGATGGTACATAAAAATCCTATTACAGTTGTTATTACTATAGTAATTCAAAGATACCTTTGAAAGCAATTGTTTTCATGATAAAGAAGTTGGGGTCGGAGTCGGATTCGAAATCAGGGTCATTTTCACAAACTCCGACTCCACCGACTCCGACTCCACATCCCTGCTCTGTACCCCCCATTGCAGCTCGATATCAATATTCTATAATCCGTTTCTTAGCTGTACCGTACTAATTGGACACGACTTTCATTTCGCGATGATGATAATTCTTCCTATTACAGTGGCAGTATCGTTATCAGCAGGCTGCCGTTTTATTCAACAAATTGACAATTGACAGCCAATAACGTGTTTTCACATTAAGATGCAACAGATAACGCTATCATCCATATACATGGCTACACGGAGCATTATCTGGAACAGCTATATACAGCAATACACTGCTATAGTCAGATTACTTACGGTCTACGACAGTGGTCGGGAACCTATGGCTCGCGAGCCAGATATGGCTCTTTTTGGCATAAGATATGGCTCTCTGCGAAATTTTTATTTTTGTGCCTAATGTTTCAATATTGCAGCAACTTGTTATTAAATCTTCAGCACGAGCAGTATAATTATCCTTTTGGCAGTATAAGCATGTATTTGAGAGGTTAATACAGTGACGTATTGAAAGTTATGGGCTCGGACACCCTTTTCATAATGCTCAAATTTAAGTTGCTGTCGCGCCGGCGACCAAGATCACTCGCAAATTCGATGTAGCCGGTACGAAATCTAGAATTGCACGATGCATTCATTGATCAAAGAGACTATAGGAGACATGGCGGCGCCTGTATCACAATGCAGTTTTCAAATATATATTGTCTTTCTGATCTCCGGCGAGAAATATACTGCCGTGGAAGTGACATTCACAATTACAAATTTAAATTACAAACAACGCCATAGCTAGTATCCATGTTATTGATTGATTGAACGTAGCTTTGTAGTCGCTGTTAAAATGCAGGCATGTTGCGCAAATGTTACCGCTGAATACTTTGAGAATGATATCACAATGCCTTAACGTCTGTTTTGAACTTTATTTTCTAACAATAAATAGGCAAGTTGCTTGATTTTGGTAGTAGAAATGTTCAAAATCTCGTAGACAGGTGAGACACTGCCTCACTTGCCTCCCCTGACCCCACGCCACCAACGCATCACAAATGGGTTTGGCTAAGTATACTAATGTATAACTAATAATTACCATGTTTGGCTCCACCTACGTATGCCATCATGGGTTCTCGCATTTAATAATGACATCAAGACGAACTTACGATCTCGTATAACTGACGGAAGTCTCAAATTTTGTATGAGGTTTAACCCTAACAGTTATCAACCATACTAAAAAGCCATCAGGCATACCATGCACCACCAAAAGACGCATTTACTGTAAAAGGCGTGTTAAAAGTAGATAGATACTTTTATTGTTGTCTACGTCTGTTGGAAATCAAAATGTTATTCGACTTGAGCTTCGAAAAATATCATATGCCTCTCAGTGCAATATAATTAAAGATATATTACTTGCAAAATATCTATGTAGCTCAAGTTTTGCATACTCATTATTCAAATAAGGCAACCAGCACGACGAATCCCATGTAGTGATGTCGAATTCGCACTACCATGACGTCACGATTTCCATTTGTGACGTAGTAATTGATTGTTATGTATGGCTCTTTAAGAGGTAAAATCAAAAATTAGCGGTCAATATGGCTCTTCGGGCGAAAAAGGTTCCCTTACCACTGGTCTACGACAACGTAAGCGATATTAATCACTTCGTTTGCGATCTATTTATTTGGGACATACTGTCGCAGGCTCAGTAAAATCAGGATGCACAATAGTTGAATGACTGATTGCTCACAATCAATCAATCAATCAACAGACAGATTATATTTTTATCAGTCCAAGACACACACACAATGTACAATGTGATATACAAGACACACAATGCTTCACTCTTAGCGATTTATCTGCATTCTGTAATCCATTGCGTCGCTGTACTATACCGTACTGATGCGATAGATAGCCTATCATCGCATGCACAACTTGATTAAAGCCCCGGGATTCTCATCGCGCGTAAGCTTATCAAACTTTATGCTTGTGGATTAGCAGCTTTTTGTCACACGATCAGCATTCTTCCGGATCAGCAAACTTTATTATCTCCGTCGAAAATGGGTCACGATTAGCGGTTTTTAATCACACGAATAGCATTCCACGGGATCAGCTAACTTTATCATCTCCGCCCTTAGAAATACTACGTTCCTTAACGCCTCTTGATGCAGTCGGTTAAATGTTGATCATTTTTGTTACCGTGCATCAAGAACAGAGAATTCTCTGTTCATTGTGCACGGTATGTACCGGGGACAAAATTGAAATACAACGCAGCTTACAGTCAAGTTTACCGCATTCGAGACCACGTCACTTTTTCAGCGCAGTGCTCCTCGGAACATTTTCATATATAAATGTACAGTGACGCTGGTATTGACGTTACCCTCAAAATCAGACAATTTATAGACGATTTTTAACGTAATTCTGTCCTTTGTTGCTCCACCTACCGTTAAACAAAACTTTGGTAGTTTGGTCAAATATTTCAGGATCGGATCTGATAAATACTATCACTATCTTTTATAGAACCTGATTAACATCAAACGGCATAGAAGCATCTCTATGATCCCAAAAACTTTTTTAATTACAGTGCTAGCCTAGAGTGCAATTAATATCCCATCTCTTCTGCGATATGATTTATTTGAAATATTGAACATTACAAATCGATCGCGGCCCCGCGGCCCCAGTCTGCCGAGATTCCCCACTACTTGCTTACTACGTCAAATTTTAGTGGCTGTATTTGCGTGTGTGCGCAGCGTGCGAGAGAGGAGCTTACGCGTAAGTAAGTAGAAGCGAGAAGACTTGCATTGTCGGAACTGATGGTTCTCCAGGGCTGACCAACCTTTTCAGCCAAAGGGCCACATTTGATTGACGAACTATTGCGCGGGCCACTGGCCGTGCCAGGCGCGAAAATTTTTCGAAGTTCATAGTTCAATATTATTGTCATTTGACTATATTGCAGGCCTGCTGTAGGCTATATCGCTGGGATCAGTTTGAAAGGAATGGGCTATTCGGCGCTCGGACATATCGATATCGAAAGCTTCGACCAAACATGCGTCAATTATTTTGTGCCTAGGTTTCATAGTCGACGGTCTTTCTGCGAGCGCAAACGCAAGGTCGCATATGTTGAACGACACTTTGTCTCGTAATCGCGAATATAGTTAGACTCAATCTGATACATTAGGCGTTCTTTCATTTTCACAAAGGGGTAACAATTTAAAAGCAAGAAATCGAGTGATAACATGTTACGCGAAGCGTGTAGAAGTTTTTTACTTTCGATAAATCTATCGCAAATTATTCTGCTATATTGTGGTCTACGAAGATCTACCAAAATGTGACTGGCTCAATGACCTGCCAATGCGTCGGAACTGATATTTTAGTCATCACATCTCTAGTGTGGCGGCCAGACTAATCAAATTTTTGGTTGGCCTTGCAAGTTCACAATCTGTGCAATCCATTTTTGATAATATTACTAATTTCGGAAATTAGCTCGCGGGCCACTCAAAACCTTTTTGCGGGCCACATGTGGCCCGCGGGCCACGGGTTGGCCGGCGCTGGTTTAGTACATAAAAACACTTTTATGATCAATTTTGGTCATCTTCATCGTGATCTTCTATCCCCGAAAACCCCCCAAAGATTCACGGGACAATTCTCCTTACTACTGGATATGTAATGTTGACCGCGTCATCGGTCTATAGCTTTTGTGACGTTATCAGTTGAAAACGACCGTGTAGAGATAATATATTGCAATAAAATAGCCATTTTTTCAAAATTGTACTTGAATGCAGTCCTATAAAGGCCACACGCACATCGATTTTACTCTGCACAACCTGTCCATCATGCCCATGGGAATCATGTATTGGTTGCACTATAGAGTATGACTGGAGTGACGACTCGATTGTTCTCCCATTGTTAGCCGGCAGAATGGTCACGGTCAGATGGATGCACCCAAAACAGGATAGCTCAGTGCTTGTTTCAATGGCGTTCAAGGCGATTCGTCGTGTATTTCTTGAAGTTGCGTCGGAATTAGTTAGACAGTTCAACATTTAGGTAGCGGTGGCGAGTCGTTATGACTGGTGAATAATACTGTGTAGCCTATGATACATTTCTCACGAGATTGATGTGATATTGTGGCTTTGATCGTTTGCAGAGTTTGCTACGTATATGAATATAATGACAGAAGGTATGGGATATCTGGTTCGTGTGCATTGGCTATTGTGAGATGAATTCATGGAAAGAAAGACTGAAGAATACTACAAAGTGAACAAGTGGGAAGATCTTGAACTATACCGATATGCAATTCACAATATCGTTGATTGAAAATATGTCCTATATTAACTGCAGAAACTCGAGTATGAATATAACAAATAATATTGCAACTGTCTTGTAGTCTTATATAATGCCTGTCCGATAACCGCAGAAACTTGAGTATGAGTAGCAGGACCGTAACTGCCACACCTCAAACCCCCCAATTGGGGGGGGGACAGAGCTCGAAGAGGGCTCAAAATTATTTCGCGAATTAGCATAAATTATTGAGTATTTTTCAAAAATTTTTCGCTCTGCGTGCGATTTCGAGTTGCCCACTTTCTTAGTTATTTGGTAGCCTACTCTTCCCCAAGACAAAATACTCAAGATCTATCGAAATGGACATATCGGCGAGACATTTAAAGTTTTAGAACATGTAACATGCGACTCCAAGAAGTGTGCCAGAACGATCAGCAGCGAGAAAACCTGGGCCAAAATGGACTGCCCGCTTACGCTGACCGAAAACTTCGTTATATATGCAAAATGCATATAGGTTTAATTGTCCATAGGCGCCTAAATGACTGGCGCCGAATGTTCCTGTCTTGGCAATCTGAACCTCAGAAGACAAATACCATTCCGCAGGGTAAAATTGTATGCCCGTAAAGAAATACCAATTTGAAATCGTGTGCGTCGTTAATCTAGTACATTTGGGCGATTCTATATTTTTTGATATAACAGACAGGAGATCACAAAATGACATCATGAAACGAAGTCATACCAACGGGGCCGCCCGCCTGAATATCTTTAATTATTATTTACGGGCCCTACAGTTTCCAAGCCACCTCATTCAGCTCTACCGGTAAATCTGACAACGTGAACAGAGAGAACAAGAAATTGATAGTAATGTATATGCAATTCCCAATATTATTGACCGATTTTATCATGAATTATCGAATATTTTCGCGCCTCGCGCTGGCTCACTAAACTGTTGCCCTTATTTCGTGACAAAAGCGAACAACGTGATGGAGGGGGGCGGTTTATCACCCTATGGGAGCCCAAGACCCAAGTTTTATTGGGGGGCCTGGCCAAGTGCTGTTTCGTTCCTGCGAACGGGTATACGCCCGAAGATGTTCAATTATTATTGAGGGGTCCTACCATTTCAAACACACCTCACTCAGGTCTACCATTAAATCTGATTACGTGGGCAGAGAGAGGATAAAAATTGATAACAATATATATCCAATTCCCGATCATATTGACCGATTAAATCATGAATTATGAAATTTTTCGCGCTTGCCGCGTGTGGACGACCAAATCTGCCCCACTAAACGGACGGTGAACTCAGATGATGAGTAGCGGTAAACATCGTATAGCCAATGAGGAGTCTGGGGGGCCAAGCCCCCCAGAACTTCGGTTTATCACCCTATTGGGGGCCCATGACCAACGTTTTTTTGGCGGGCTGACGAAGTGCTGTTACGGCCCTGATGACTAGAACAAGAGCCTTGTGTAATGTTAATGTTCTGCTTGAGCTCGACTCACAATAGCCAGAGCTTACTCCTTGAAAGTGTGCAAAATCGCACTTGAAGGGAACTCGTTGTCATTGCCAAGAACACAGGAAGACGTCTGCCGGTCGACATTAGTAGTAAGCCAATGCACCACGTCAAGGTTTCGACCAACGCATTGGTTTCCTTTTTTAGGTAGGGAACCTCAATGTGGATAGGCAGCATTTGCCACAGAGAGAAAAAACTACCATACTAAAAGAGCATATTGTTCATTTCTTTTTTCAAGCCATCTCGCAAACTTTTGGAAAATTTGGAGGACTTTCTTTGCTTCTCATGCAATGCAAACTTTGCAAAATTGTGAGACAAGATGTTGTTTAAGTGTCTCATTGCCTTGTCCATGACATCCTCAACCTCATTTAGGTCTGAGCCAGATTGAAGTGACACAGTATGAATTAATTTGTTATAAAATGGATCACAGTGAATTGCGTCAAGTACCCTAAAAAAATTGATCTTTTTCAGGGGTTTTCCCATTTCTTTACTGTGGATAACATAAAAGCGGAGAACCATGCCATGAAACTGTTCAGACGGGCTCTTCAATCCACCGACTTTCTTCTGCATCACTTTAATGAGGTTTCCCGATGGCGCTGCAGATGTTAGGCATGTGGCAATTGCTTCGTTAGCTTGCTTAGAAATGGCTCCTAAAAGCACTCCACCAATATATTCAAGTATGTCTAAAAACATGTCAAAGTTTTTCCATGGAAAGGCAAAATATCAAAGGCTATTTACTTAACAGATTCCATGCTGTTGACTCCTCCAATCTCTGTGATTGGATCCTGTTCTTTACCGCGCACGAGAGAATCAAACATCTTCAAAAGTAATGCTGAAGCTGGCAATTGCGGCAAACCCAGCAACTTGTTAGCTTGGGGAAAGATATTTGAATAATGTTGATAAAATCCGTCAACACCAAGTTTGCAATATTCAGAATGGAGTTGTTTCACCAATGGAACAGCTTTGGTCACGTCTAGTTCCTCGAATGATGGGGCGCATTCAAAGTATGTTTTGCTATTTACACAAGCCCTCTTCAAAACAGCAATTACAGCATCCTCAGATATATCCCAAGTACTGGTGGGAACTTTATGATTTTTGTAATGTTTTTTCAGAGCTTTCACAGTCGGAAAGGATGCTTCGCATTCCTCACAAGTCACACCTTTCCAGTTATCGAGTCCTTCAAAACATTCTTCAATTTCCATTTCAGTTAGTCCCTCCCAGTCATCCCAAAGTGATGCAGCTGAATCAGTCATGATACCGATTTCTATCCATGTCGAAATGTGATCTAAATCTGGCGAAAAACATAACAGAGGCTATACAAGGTATTATTCACTAGTCATAACGACTCGCCACCGCTGCCTAAATGTTGAACTGTCCAACTAATTCCGACGCAACTTCAAGAAATACACGAAGAATTGCCTTGAACGCCATTGAAACAAGCACTGAGCTATCCTGTTTTGGGTGCATCCATCTGACCGTGACCATTCTGCCGGCTAACAATGGGAGAACAATCGAGTCGTCACTCCAGTCATACTCTATAGTTGCACCATTGACATCGGCTTGATTTGGATCGTACATTGAAGAAGCGCCGCTGGGTTGCAATTCGTGAACAAATACTGATATTACCAGCTAGTTTTCAGCTATAAGGTATTATTCAAAGGTATGCAATGTCAGTAATACTTTTCTCAACTTCAATCATCTATAAAATACCGAGTTGTCTTATTTTATGGTAGACTGCAATTTAGTTGCAGAAGAATGTCTGAAACAAAGCGGATATGGGTTTTGCGGACCAACCATGGACAAGATTCAGGCCTGCGCACTATTTGGTCTGATATTGTGGTCACTATTCGGTCGGATATTTATCTGAGTGTATTAGTCACTCCAAGCTACGGACTCTAGATGCGGTTCTACTACATGCGGCATATCTGAAAGAAAATTGCCCCGAAACTACCACAACGCAGGACTATGTCCTAACTGTTAACGAGGCTGCCAACGTATGGAATATGACAAGAATATCTATATAGGGCAAGCGCTGAACATTTTCTTGATGCATTGTTTCAGGCATTCTTCTTCAACTAAATTGCAGTCTATCATAAAATAAGATAACTCGGTATTTTACAGATGATTTGAAGTTTAGAAAAGTATTTCTAACATTACATTCCTTTGAATAATACCTTATGGCTAAAAACTAGCTGGGAATACCAGTATTTGGTCACGAATTGCAACCCAACGGCGCTTCTTCAATGTACGATCCGAAACAAAGCCGATGTCAATGGTACAACCAATACATGATTCGCATCAGCATGACAGACGGGTTTTGCTGAGCAAAACGGAGATGTATGTGGCCTTTACAGGACTGCATTTCAATGAAATTTTAAAAACATATCTATTTTATTGCAATATCTCGTCTCTGCATGGCCGTTTACGAATGATAACGACACAAAAGCTATAAACCGGTGACCTGGTCAACACTACAGATCAAGCAGTAAGGAGAATTGCCCCGTGTATCTTTGGGGGCCTTTCGGGGATAGAAGATCACGAGGAAGATGACCAAAATTGCTCATAAAAGTGTTTTTTTGTACTAAACCATCATTTGGGTCACAAGCATCGTAGTTTACTGACAATTTTCCAAATCTGAACAACCTCTAAGGCTCATATTTCACAGACCAGATACGTTTCGGTTACTCGACAGTATAGTGATACCACTATCGACGATTACGGATAACTTCCATTGTTCTTACGGGAAAATTTTTTATCACTGCCAATCTCTTTGCTGCTGCAAATTTCTGGATTGCAGGTATACCGAAAGGTTATAAGATTGTGGTATGTTCAGTGGCCAAATTTATGACCGGCGCCGAAATGCAAGTGTCTGAGAGCCCCGCACCAGCCTGACTAAATACTAAAGCACCCCTACGGCTTCAACGAATGATAGCGAAAAAGACTAGTGGGCTTTCTGTAACATATGTTGTATTTTTTATCATTATCCTGTTATCCTTCCGTCGGATGGGATGGTACCCAAATTGAGAGCAATGAACCCTTTCAAGTGAAATCACGCGAGGATGATTTCTGAACTGAAGAAACCTGGCCAATAATATTCTACTTTCTGTTGATTTGCAAAATAATTCTGCTGCATATAGGCTATAATTTTACACTACATCTCTTACGCCGTATTTTGGTAGGCCTACTTCGTATTTCTCAGGGTTCGATGAACCGCTGGTTAAAACCGCAGCGGAAATAGTTCCGTTCATTACCTGGGCGATTGATTTCTGTAGGCAGGGAATTGGTAGGTTACTGTACGTAATTCGCGCCACCCGTATTGATATGGTACGGCGAAAGTTGTACCATTATTTCGTACATTTCGTGAACATAAATTACCGAGAGATAGTTGCGTTCCTACAACAGTACGCCTAGTATATACTATCGACATACATTCGGTAAATATGATTACACCGATGGTATTCATTCAATATAGCACTGCCACAAAATGTTGTTGATCCATCGAATTAGGTTAGATACTTGCTTTATGCTGGATGCCAGGGATGAACTGTAGCTTATTTATCAGAATTGGGCAATGAGGGCCACTTATTCCAATATTCATTTCTATTATTTACGGGGGAGGTAGCGTAGTGGCAACGATAATCGTCCACCAATCTGACGGATCCGGTTCGATTTCCGTCGGAGGTTTATCTGGGTTCCTCTTTCCCCGCCGTTGCCGTTGTTACGGCGCGAAAAAGCCCAGAAAAAGACCCGACGAAAGAAAGCACTCACAAGCAATGGAAAGAACTAGTAGAAAGGGCCACGGCTTCAAAGAAGATCAACATCAAAAAGAACTGTGACATCGGGCACTCTATAGGCCGAGATTGATGTTAGAGTAAAGGATCGCTACTGATGGGTGTCGTTCGACATCGCATTGTGTCTAATCGCATTGTACATTGTGTGTGACTTGTTCGGATGAAAAATATAACCCAACGATATTATTATTATTATTAAGTAGCATATCTGTATTTCGTAATCTTCTTCGTCGCTGTACGGTATTGCTTGTTGACAGCCTTCATTTCGGTAGCTTACATGGCCTATTGTTGATAAGCTGTTATTTTCGAACTGCATTGATAAGTCATTGTCGCAATGGAATGCCTAACCTAGCTTTCTCATCTTTAATATATTATCCCTGGCCGTAATAGCTTGGATATTACCGTGTTATGTAGACCTATATACGAGCTGGCTTCTTCGGAAATTGGTTATAATTGATCAAACTCGCATTGCTAGACGTAGGCCTACTTATGATATCAAATCTGTGTCACCGTGTGGCTCAATACAAAGTTTACCAATTAATGTTGCGCCCTCTAGTTCATTCACGATTCCACATCAACATACTAGTGACGACACAAATAACATATATAATATACAACTGATGGAGAACATATAAGCTACAATTTGAATTTCTAAACTTATAGATACCCGGATGACGCATTGCCAAAATAATTTTTTAATAATTTCATCATGTTAGGAGTACATTGCTTTAGTGCAGTGGTTCCCAACGTGGGCGATATCGCCCCCCAGGGGGCGATTTGGCGATCTAGGGGGGCGAAAATGACGAAGGGGGCGATAGGGGGGCGAAAATGGACAAAGGGGGCGACGGGGGGCGAAAATAGCGAAGGGGGCGATAGGGGGGCGATGACGCGTCAAAACGGCTGACCTTTTTTTTTTTTTTTTTTTTTTTTTTTTTTTTTTAGTCAACTCGCCGGTGATTACAGTCTGTATGCCCAATTATCGGTGCACAAAATTTTGGGGGGCGATGATTGGTGTTGACCTTGAAAAGGGGGCGATGGGTCGAAAAAGGTTGGGAACCACTGTTCTATAATCTGAACAAAGATTATGCAGTCATCATCACAGTTAGAATTTGGAAACTGTGAGACGCTATAGTATGACATACTGCGACTTTCCATATTCTTGTCAATTTCTCGAATAATGATGGCCTAGGATAGCGGTGTCGAACATCATAAGGCCCGCTGGCCGGCCTGCGAAGCAATTCTGAGTAGTTTGAAAAAACCCTGTATTACCCAGCACATTTTCTAACAAATGTTGAGATATTATTGTAAGAAATACTTCCCGCACGGCCACAAATGTCAAGATCATAGGCCATAATATAATTATCCAACAGTGGTGTTATGGTTTTACTCTAGTCATCATCAGGAACAAGTTGGTGATACTGAAATCCAATTCCCAAAACTCCCAAAAGTGCACACTGAGTTCATATTTTTATGAAAAAATGAGCCAAAAAGTAGTTATTTGTGAAGTGAAAAAGAAACTGTTATACGCAGGTCGCACTGCTGTATCACATCTACTCAAAGGCCCAAACAGACAGAGAAACCCGAATGACGAATAATAATGAGCCAAATTCTAACGTCTGCGTTTACAATTAAATCACTTGTGTTCCTCAAAGCGCATACGATGAGTTAACGGCAGATTACGAATAAAACAAAGGGAGCATACAAATATGTCAGCTTATTCCGTCGTTAGAGTCAGTGTTTTAGCGCTTGAATTCAAACGATCAATCTTTGAATTTTTGCCAAAATTCAGTTGTTTGCGAGTAAAGGTGCTGCTAGAATATATCCATATGATATGATGTTGAATGTTATGTAATATACCAAAATGTATACAGGATTGATAATAAACTATTCAAGCGAAAAGTAAGGGCGGGCGTTTTGATGTACCGTAACATTTTGAAATGATTTGACTGATCCGGCCTGCGAGCGGTTTGAAAGTTTGACTCCGGCCAGCGACGCAAGTTGACTTTGATACCCCTGGCCTAGGACTTCGTACCTGAATCATCTTTTCCAGCGTGATTGCTAACTTTTCTGGCAATATTCCTTTGCATCGCACGTCCAATGCATTTCGCACGGCACCGTGCTAGAAGCGAGAGGCGAAATGATCCCTTTCGATCACATAAGCATTCGACGTCATGACTCATGATTCATAATACCATAACGCTTCCATTTTCGTTTAGTTCAATGTCAGAAAATGTAATACATTCTTATAAGCCATAGCTTCTGTTCACCATTAAACTGTAACAAAAATACACAGGTCTTCAGAAACAGCTCGGATACTGCTATAACTACAATATCTGCAATCAACAACTGCAATATTCTAAAGCTAAAGTTAAGCTGTGGCTTCGAAACCCTAAATATCTTACAGCAACGCATCTTGTTATTATCCAATACGAAAACATCGCGTCGATGTAATATGTATCTCGGAACATTCAGCCGCGCGTGCTCAGGCTCAGTCGCTCAGATATGTCTGACGTCTGACGCCGCTATGTCTCGAATATGTATGACGTCACAAGGTACTGTTCGCTCGAGCAGCTACGAATTCATGATCAAACAATTCATAAGGCCATTCGCAGGAAAAAGGTAAAGGGCGTTTACTACTCTCGTCGCAATGGCAAAGGAGCATGGCGACTATACAGTATACACCAGCTCCTGTGTTTCGAAATATAGTTTGCATCATACATGCCTCAAGGAGTCTACAATGGTGGCAGAACTGGTCCAACAGATAATTACACAAAAGATCATACCTGCAGCAAAACTACATAACATACCAAATTCGCTTGGCATGCTACTATTGCTAGACCTTGATATCTCAAAGCATACTATTTATAAAGCGATATAAACGATGGTATCTGCAATGCCCAAATGTTCGGATACCATTCACCGATTAGCATTCAGCACGGCCATCGATGTCGTAATTTGCTTGATGATTTAAACTTGATGTAATGACGAAAATCACATATATATGTCCATTGTCCAATTGTCCATAAGACCGTAAGCGCGTGTAAAATGATCGAATTGTAAGTGCAATAGCAATGTTGCAACTAATGATTATACAGTAAATCGCTTTTACGAATGCAAAAGTAAATCCAGAATACTGATTATCCAGTAAATTGCTTTTACAAATCCAAAAGTAACTATGAAATACTGGTTATCCCGTAAATTGCTTCTACGAATTTAATCGGTAATTTTTTTACCCTCTGAAAACAAGTAAATTTACTTTCGGCGTGCCCGTATATTAATTTAACGGGCATTTACCGTTAATATAACTGACGGGACAAATTTACCGGTATAATTTGGGTAAATCTACGAATATTTCTAAGAGTGTAGTTATTTATATCACCTGATCTTGGAAAACGTTACCATCTAGGTGTCAAGCCGGAAATCCATATTCAGCGGCGTTGGTAAAACTGCCGACGATGTTACAGATGCACCGTTCGAAATGGCTTGGTGTATCGCGAAACCCAAGAAATATGCAAGAGAAGGGGTCATTTCAATGAAACTTGAACATGCTGTGCGACCATTCAGTATTTCCAAATATTAACAGCAAGGACTACATCACCTGACAAATTACGAAGTCACGGTTATCTGATTCAACCGTGACCAGAAGAGTAACAGCAATGTCAGTCGCTCTTTTACCGCATGTTCTGAAATACTTTGCCGCGTATAGACTCACTTTAGCCACCTAGCATTGGACAAATCCACCGAATCCACAGACATTGCATACCTAATTATCTGGGTGCATTTTATCACAGTTGATATATTTGCAGAGGAAATATTCTCAGGGCAAACGTGGGGAGGGGACCAGCGTAAATCATCAATTTGGCCCAGCTGACTTCTGTAACTATAGGTGCACGGCTACATCCAGGGAAGGAAAGGAGAAGAGTTGATTGGTTTGCTAAGAAATGACCCCTTCTCATACCAATGAGAGCTCAGAGTGATAATGGCATCTGTCACGAAAAAGTCACCGTAATTTTAAACTTTCTCGCTCACGCATTAAGACATAGAGTTAGGTTATATTGTGGACGGGTTAGTTTAAAGGTGCATATACCGAATTGGCAACGAATGCATTGCACGCTCCATTACGTGTGCCGCTGGGATAATTATATTTACCCCCGAAAAACAGCAGCCGCAAATATGCGAACACTGTCCATTATTGCCTTACAATGCATAACAATGTACTAAATGCCCGTATACGACTCATAAATAGGTGCAGTTGCCTAAATTTAATAATAGCCCACAAATACATGGTAATAATGTTCTGCGGCCCGCAGCGTTTTTTGCTGTTAAATGCGGCCCATTATACAAGGGAAGTTGAGAACCCCTGATCTACAGCTAAGTGTTACAACTGTTCAATCGACGACGATTTCGACGGTTTCATTCATCGAATATCTGATACGACGACTTATCAGTTGCAAATCGTCCCTATATCCACACTAAAGGATTTTTAGAAAGTAAATACCCAATTATGGCATAATTATACAACTTTTGAAAAAAACTCTATTTTGGTATTTTATAAAATGGCATTTGTCCACGCCACTATATAAAACATATTTTAAACAAAGTGTTTTAAAACCCTATTTGTTTTAATTGCAACCTTAGATGGGTGGTTGATTGAAAAACCATTCAAAGTCGTCTCGTCTCCTTTTTATACTACCATTGTATTACAATCTGGTGGTGTTTTGAACTCTTGAAAATTGCAATAAATTATTATTATGATCGGGCTTAAATCTAACTCAACTCCATTAATCTAATTCCCGACGCTTGGTATTGTTCACGAAATGTTTCGATAAAGATCACTGCTCTTTATCGTAATAAAAGCTCGAGCTCATATTATTTGATGGTGGCGATGTGCCCTCCTCCAAACAGATATTATAACGCTTGAACTTCCAACTTACCAGTCACCATATCTATCTCACAAAAACGGTATAATCGACCGACCGTTGGGCGTGCTAAGCTGATATGTAGTGTGTAGGATGAAATATGACTAACTATATTATAAGTATCAAAGCGACCTTTCAAGATACAATAACAACATCAGAACTATATCCCGGAATAATAGAAAAGAAAACCATGTACAGCACCAGGTCATGCACGCGCGAGTGACTGTGAATTGAACGGGCGTTCATCAATAGCATCAAGATAGCAATGCCCATCATCGACTTATTTCAGAGGTGTGGAACATTAGGCGTATACACAATAGACATACCCGGATCAGCGACGTCCACTTTGGGATGCAAAACGACTGATTACTTGGGAACGTTGCAGAATGAAGAAGGGTGTTCGGACTCGATTACTACTCATGTTAAACCAGAGGTGGCCAACCTTTCCGGCCAAAGGGCCACATGAAACTGACGAACTACTGCGCGGGCCATTAGCCGCAAGAGACGCGAAAATTATCAAAATTTATAGATAAATAAACTTGTAACTTGAGTATATTGTTGGTCTGTTGCATATCGCTGGGCTCAGTTTGCAAGGACTATTCGGCGCCTGGACATATCGATATGGAAAGCTTCGGCCAACATGCGTCAATCATTTTGTGCTTAACTAGTTTCGTCGTCGACGGTCTTTTTGCAAACGCAAGGTCGCATGTTGGACGACACTTTCTCTTGTAATTGCGAATATGGTTAGACTGACTCAATCTGGTACATTAGGCGTTTTCTTCATTTTCGGGAGGGGGTATAGCAATATTAAAAGCAAGAAATTGAGTGAAAACATATTGCGCGAAGCGTGATGAAAATTTAGATGAATCTACCGCAAAATATTATACTTCATTGTACAAAGACCTACCTGAAATGTGACTGGCCCATGGATCTGCCAATGCGCCAGAACTGATATTTTAGTCATCAACATCCTAAGGGGTGCGGCCAGACTAATCATATTTTTGGTTGGCCCTGCAAGTTCACAATCTGGACAATATATATATAATAATACAATAATATATAATTAAATTCGGAAATTACCTTATGGGCCACTCAAAACCTTCTCGCGGGCCAAATGCGGCCGGCGGGCCATGAGTCGGCCGCCCTTGTGGTAAACCATTCAGTCGAAGTTAGCTACATAATAGTTAATTATGAAGTAGTAATTCGGTACCGCGATCGATAAATTTTAAGAAACATAAATATTTGGGATGGTGTGGACCAGGGGTGACAAACATACGGCCCGTCAGACGGTTTTGTCCGACCACGACGCGATTTTGGAAAATGGCACATTTTCAGCACATTGCTATCAAATGTTGAGATTTGAGACTGTCAATAAATAATCCCTCAAGACAGCAAATGTCGAGTATGCTCATAGGTCACATTATAATCATCCGACAGTGGCGATGTGGTTACACTGTCGTCACCATCAGCAATAAGTCGTTGCCATTGACACCCAATTCCGAGAAGGTAAAAAGCGTGTAGTAAGTTCACAGTTTGTGGAAAAATGGACCAATACATAGGTATTTGCCGAAGTGAAAACGTCATTTAGAGACCGGTATATGCAGGTTGCATGAAGAATATAATTATAAAGCAAAACTATAATTTAAATATGCGTGGTCGCAATCCTGTTTCGCTTATGACTCACCGGTTCTTCGGCCTCCAGAGGAACCCATATCGCGATATAATAATAATTTGTTTACGGTTAAATCATTTGTGATTCCTCACAATGCATATACAGGACCATATTGCCAGATCATGACTAAATCAATCAAAGATATTATAACAATATGCCAGAGTACATCGTCGTAACGCTGCTGTTTTAGAAGTTTAGATAGCTATACAACAAGCCAATCATCGAAAATCTGGCAATTCAATTGTTAGCTCATAAAGGTGTTGATGGAATAGAACCATGTTGTTAGTGATATACCGTAATATATTTTTATGTACATAGGCTTGATAATTGAGTATTTACGTGAAATACAAGGGCATTGATTTTTGGGTAACATTTTGGAGCCATTTGACTGGTCCGGCCCGCGAGCGCTCTGAAGGTTTCAATCCGGCCCGCGACACAAGTTGGGTTTGACACCACTGGTGTGGACATTTTGAAGTTCGCTTTCAGAATCAATCCTTAGTAGGTTTTACCTGGTGAAATAACGTTCAAACCATTCCTGCTAAGGTCGCCATTCTACACTCCTGATCCGTGATGATAATCTAAAGATAAATTAATTATATGCGCCTTGGCGCTAATAAAAATAATGTAGATGAAAAGTGGTCGAAAAGTTCATATTAAACTCCAACTGTTTCTTAGTCGTGGAAGGGTGTCGATGTTGACCTCTCTAGATTTGGTTTGGTCTTAGTGTCATGGTACAAAAGACTTCAGTTGCAACAAGAAACGCTACGTGACATTATTATCATATTCTTTATCAACAGTAAAATTGGTAAATGCAAACATTGTTTTTTCTATACAAAAATGAAAAGATCAGATTACAGAATTGCAGTAGATGAAGAATTGACTTGGTCGTTTTCTGTCACTGCTGCCGGAATGTCGCCGTACCAATTTTTAGTCGAAGTGTTGATGTTAATGTGTTTGCATAATTCAAGATGAATGAACTGATCTATCTTGTTGTAAATCCATGTGTATTCGTTAGCTGCAAGTGTGCCACATCACGACATGAGATGTGCTACAGTTTCATTTTAGTTGTGGCACATTCTGCATTTGCCATTGTGTTCTTCTTCAGAATTCGTTTGCGATAGTACTTTGTAGGAAGCGATTTGTCTGTGCTGCGACAATCAATCCTTCGCTTGTCGGTTTCAGGCCGCAGCTGGATAGCCACGTGCACGAGAGCTCGTCTACATGGGGATGTGAACTTAACTTCTTGTGCAGTTGATGAAGAGGCATCGACTCCCATATCGCTTCTCTCATTTTGAGTGCAGCATTGTTGTATTGAACTCGTGCTGCTTTTGCTATTGCTTTGGGGTTGGCGATGGTCTTTTCTGCAGTGTGCAAGTTAGTTTCCATGTTGACGTCTCTCGCTCGGCGCCCAAAATACTGTTTTTCCGTCACTTCATCAGGTGGTTGACTAAAAAAAAGGTCTGTGCAAACTCACCAACTCACTGAGCGATCTCATGGACAAGAGTGTGTAACATAGCGTTACCACGGCTGGACTCCCGATTTACCCGCATTTTCTCGGTACTGTAGGTTGTTGACTGAAAAAAGGTATATCCACTTCGGCTCGACATACGAATTACTCACTTTTTATGATAAAATTTGGTGTTGACTAAAAAAACGTCATCACTTTGACTCGACTCTCGATTTACCAGCATTTTACGAAGCACTGACTTGGATATTCATGATTGAGATTTAATATTCAGCGGAGGTAAGTTTTTTTACAAGTGAATAAAACACATAAAAATATTACACTGGCCAACACATTTTTTAGGCAGACAAAGTAAGAGTGGCTTTGAAATTTAAATTTTTCAAATTGGCTCTTGTGGAGATAACCCATGGTGCTATTATGACCAAAATCTTTCATTTTCGCGGTATTAACTCAGTCGTACTATGAAGCTTAGAAAATCAATCTACTTAATATTTTTACACACAAACGACTCTTTTAAATCAAAATAAAGCAACTTGACTATGTTTAGGGGTAATAGATTTATCATAGTTACAGATATTCACGGATATCATGTACATAAATAAACTCCAGTAATGTACATTAGTATTTACCTCGATACTCAAATAACGGGGCAATAATTCTATCAGTTTTACGTCAACCAGTTATTGTAAAGTTGAAATAATCAATTGGAATATAATATTATCGATATATTTTAAATCACAATTGTTTTTTTAAGATTCCCGCCTGTAAGTTATTTAGTGGAGTTTCTTAAAAGTTTCCGGCAATGGTCTGACATAATTTGTTCAATTGTTTATTGCATCTGCCATGATATCTTTCTTTTGTTGTTCGGATGTCTTGGTAGAACCTCTCCTCTTGCTAATCAACAAGATGACCAGGAAATATACCACGATTTCTTAACAGGAAGTGAACTTTTATGCTAATGTTTGTGCTCGAGTGTTCGATATGCAGATACGAATTTTCGGACCAACTGTTTGTGGTTAGGTGCTTTAAGATCATATAAAAAGTTTTATTTATTACATCTTAGGAGAAATTACATGCAATGAACTCCTTCCTAATGTGAAATTGGAATCTTTCATCGGTATTCGGATATACCAGATACCAGATGCTTCTCGTTTGATAGGGTTACTAGGTATACCCACTCTGTTGACTTAGCGAAAAAATATCCATTCATCAGTCAAAAGAACAAGATGAGCATGAGTGTTTCTAGTTAAGCATTTCAAGGAAAAATGTTATAGTCTTATACTCACCATTAATCTTGGTAGAATGACCAATTGATACAGGAGAATATGTATTTCCGTTGTGCAAAAGTACAATTTGTAGGCTTGAAAAACTTTTTTTGACAAACAAATATTTCGCATCATGTCATGTTAATATTGATAGTACGACTGAGAATGACATGAGGGTTCTTCATAGCCAATTAGTTATTTATGCGTGGTATAAAATTGGAAAAAACTACGATTTTCGTACTAACAAGTGAAATATTTAGGGGCAAATAGAGTAATTTTAAGCTTTCTTAGGAGTATAAATATCTTCTGACAAAGAGTCAATCTGACAAAACTAATGTGATAAGCGACTCTCAGATGTTTTGCTTGAAAATTAAATTTTCATTTTATTGACTAGTGTTGTCATAGGCCTAAATATTGCAGGAAAATGCCGAGTATTCTCGTAGTCTTATTGGTTTGAAAGCATTGGAACCACACGGTATAAATACTCCGTAGAAAGGCATCAATAAAGATTTCAAGGTTGGGCCATTATGAGGTTACGCTTGACTTTTTTCGTTTCTCCCGTTCGTATGTCTATATTCGGAAATGTATGACGCAACACGACGTTAATCCGAACTTTTATTGACGAATGCTTCATGCAGTGACGCTATCTTCCGTGAAAATGTTTAGTAGCAGGATGTTCCAGTCTGCTTCGCAGGGTTGTAACCAAGTCACAAGGCTCCGAGTCACAAGTCAATGTCACTTTTATAGTTTTGACTCGAGTCAAGTCGAGTCATTTCAATTCACCACCGAGTCAAGTCCGAGTTCAAGTCAGCGAGCAGAGGGTCGAATCCGAGTCATGGAATTATGACTCGAGTCCGAGTCCAAGTCATTGTGTTGACTGCTCAGTTTCCAGTTAAAGTCTTTTGAAACCTACTTTTATAACTCTGTTTGGTGATATCGAATGTTTCGCATTTATAATATACTAATTTTCCTCACTTTTAGCAGTTTCTGGTCGCATTTTCAAGTACCAGTTCAAACAGACGAAATCTCAATAGTGTGTTGGCTTCGAAATTACAATGAAATGTCGGTCTTGGCCGTCTGAGTCTCGAGTCAATGACTTGGTTCGAGTCATGCGCAAAGACTCGAGTCCAAGTCGAGTCAATACACAGATTGACTCGAGTCGAGTCGAGTCATTTCCATATTTTGAAAAAATGACTCGAGTCAAGTCGAGTCATCAGAAAATCGTGACTCGAGTCGGACTCGAGTCGAGTCATGACTCGAGTCATTACAACCCTGCTGCTTCGCGTCAAAACACATCCAGAAATCGACTCCGGACGCAAAACCGCCCATAGGAAAGACATCCAGCACCATAACAAAACATTCGACAACCCTATTGATCGGAAATAATATCAACAATTCACTCGCTTTGTGCTCATATCGAACCATTACTCTCGCGTTTTGCTACAATAAATAGGCCGTCAAATGTTTCCGTCTGCGCGTCGCTATGCTAAAAAAGAACTGTTTTCCTCTTTCGTTATCCGCTGTCATAATTAATACCAAACATACACAGATGTGTCGATATTCACATGTGACGGAATGGAAACATTCGTTTCAATCATTTTAAAGTGCCAGCTCATGATTGCTAAGTGGCGCTCGCATGAAAAAGGTGAAGAGCAAATGACCGATATTTTATCCTACGATGATGATAAGACCAGATGTCAAAAGTAATACTATGGTGTCAGGCCAAACACAAATGTTCCTATGCACGGTTTTTGTCATAGATCCTTTAATACAGGGTATGGTATGGCAGGGAATGTGAAATTTCCGTACATATCAGCTTGAATCGATCCATGCTATACTAATCATTTCACATACCATATTTGATACTTTTTCTATGCTTTCGCAGTTGCCAACCTCTCAGATGATTTTTTACTTTAGACGTTGTTGTAATAATTTGGATGGAATTATTCATTTAAACCAGGCGTGGCCAACCTTTTCAGCCAAAGGGGCACATTCGATTGCCGAACTATTGCGCGGGCCACTAGCCACGCGAAGCGCGAAGCGCGAAAATCTCCTGAATTCATAGGTCAATGATATTGTCCCTTGACTCTATTGCGGGCCTGCTGTATATCACTGGGCTCAGTCTGCAAGGAGTGGACTATTCGGCGCCTGCACAATGGACACATCGACATCGAAAGCTTTGACCATGCAACATGCGTCAATAATTTTGTGCCTAGGTTTCATAGCGCAAAAGCAAGGTCGCATATGCTGAACGACACTTTGTCTCGTAATCGCTAGGCGTTCATTCATTTTCACAAGGGGGTAACCATATTAAAAGCAAGAAATCGAGTGATACCATGTTGCGCGAAGCGTGTAGAAAATTTTTACTTTTGATATATCTATCGTAAATTATTCTGCTTTATTGTAGTGTACGAAGATCTACAAAAATGTGACTGGCTCATGGATCTTCCAATGCGTCGAACTGATATTTTAGTCATCACATCTCAAGTGTTCCGGCCGGACTTATCAATTTTTTTGTTGGCCTTGCAAGCTCACAATTCGTGCAATCCATTTTTGATAATATTACCAATTTTAAAAATTACCTCGCGGGCCACCCAGAACCTTCTTGCAGGCCACATGTGGCCCGCGTGCCACGGGTTGGCCGGCCCTGATTTAATCAGACCGGATGCACCAATTCCATCCCAAATTTCTTTGTGATATATAAGTCAGCGAGGTAGGTTGCCTAATCATCGAAGACGCCACGTAATCTATATGCAAGGTTATTTGAGAATCACAGCAAATGCTCATGGCATGTCCCACTAGCGTTACAACGTACTGCTAGCAGTAATATGGAGATATCATCTACAAAATTCATTGTCCCATCAGAATATATACATAGAAATACAATTTTACATTGCGACGATCAAGGGCTTTTTCGGCAGCGGGTCTAACGTCCGATTCCTCCGCCAACGTGTGGGTCATACTCATTAGCCTCATCGGCCACCATCAGGGTGTCCAATTGACACTGTTCATCTTTTGTCGAAGATAATCAGATTTAATGAAGTTACAATTAACCTTGGAGGCAGGCATCGCCTGTCGTCACTGCGAGACAAGCTACATATTTTGTATTACAACCATCCGTTTGTCAAATACATGTATTGCGTGGTGATCATCCGAGCAAAGGACGCGTCAACGTTAATGTTCCGCCATTGCAAGTCGATCTGGAATGGACAATACCAAAGTACTGACCAGGGAGCAACGTATCGAAAATACCAGCCTAACATCGACAAGACAATTCCAAGACAAGCATCGAGAAGAAGTGAATCCACGCTATTTCGGTTACGAACGGGACACTGCGGATTGAATGGACATCTCCACAGAATAGGGGTGTCTGCGACACCTTTGTGTGCCCATTGTGGAGTCATCGAAGACGTGCGCCATTTTTTGATGGATTGTCCGACACTAGAACAACACAGACAAATACTAAGAAACAGTGCACATCGAAAGAGAATACCGTTCGACTTGGAAAACTTATTGACAGACACCAATATATTACAACACGTAATCGACTTTGTGGCATCATCGAGACGCCGCATATAATTATTGACATTTGACTTTCGACTGAGAGTATCATGTACTGAATTTGCAAGTTAGCTTGTGTTAGTGATGAAATTTGTTGTCATGTGGTGCAAAAGACCACGTTGTTATAAGCACCATAACATGCTTTTATTAATAAATAATAATAATAAATCCGAGCAAAGCGCAGAAAATGACTTCTAAGTTTAGCAAACTGATATTAGGATTCATTAACTGTCACACTTAGAGAGTCTACGATTTGAAAATCCGTTTTGGTAGTCTACAACATGGAACTCGCTATAAGCGCAATGTAAACAATAACGCAATAGTGGTTAAATATCAGTCGCTTGTATTATATTAAGAATGGAATTGATATCAATAATATTATATTATTTCATATGAGATTTGCACAACTCGGTTTTCTTCAAATAGAAGTCAACTGGGGTGGGTAAGTATGAGTAGCACTTCAAGATGAGAACATGGATTTGGCAGTGAACGATTTCCCGGGGTTTGCAATCGATTTGACAATTCGAATGTTGTATCATTGTCATGGTTCTGGCATAGTTGCTAAAGTATTAATTGTATGGAAAAATATTCCATACCATACTTAGGCTACGTCCCTCCACATTCCTAAACAAAATTCCGTTCAATACAATACCGTAAAATGCCAGGCCATGGATATAGGATTAGGATTTACAAAAACCGGATTTGTGAAATTTTGGCGGATTATGATTTGAGATTGTTTTTCAAAAGAATTGGGATTAGGATTAGAGTGACCGATTTTCGGGGAGATTGATGTCCTGTGGCGCATGGCGACAGTGTTTTTGTTCTATCAAAGTCACTTTATGGCAGTGTTTGAATCAAGTCACTACCTTCGAGTCACGAGTTATCTCGAGTCATTGCAAATTTTGACTTGAGTCAAGTCAAGTCAATAATTTTTCGAAGTTGACTCGAGTCGAGTCAAGTCGAGTCAAGTCAAGTCTCGAGTCAAGCCACAATTCAAGTCAAGTTGCCTTTTCGCAGTATGAGGCATGATTACGTTATTGCATTTTGCTAGTGTGTGAGATATACAGATTGAATGGTCATTGATTCTGAACCGATGAACGGATATAGAGTTCAATATACACGCAAGGCGCTGTATCGCTCACATATACGTATAATTGTTAAATTACGTAAGTAACTGAATAGCCACAGTGTAGGGGAATTGTGGTACCGATGGATCAAAAATTGCAAAATAATCTCTGGCCCTCAAATCTTCAGCCGAGAATGGCTGATCTTTTGCTGTCTCAACACTTCGATACAAGCTCTACCTATCGCGGACATTTACATGAATATCTATTTGCCTTTTCAAAAAATATTTCTAAACGTTCAAAATTTGTTGCTCGAACGTGTTAATCGGTCCCCACCCGGTGGGTCCAAAGACACACGACGATGCGACCTATAAGACATACGCTCAAAAACTCAAATTTGTTAACTTGTTTTGTTGTGTACTATAAGCTAAGCTACAGCACGCCAATGAAGAATGTTTCGTCGCGACCTTCAACAATAAAATCGATTATATCAACTGAAATGTTGGTTTACGCCTAAACTTACAAAATTAATGCCACATACATATTACCCGCAAATCGACATTCTGACTTTCAAATAACTCGTAATAGCGATAAAACACCACAGGTACCTATGATTTACCGCCTATATATATATTTAGGCGAGTTTCTGTTGTTAAGTGATTAGTTGGCCTATCTATTTTGCTATGGTATCATAGGTGTTCCACCCCATAAATATTGTAATTGACTTGAAAATAGTCTACCCGAGGATGGTATTGATTTAAAAAAATATGTGCCATTATATACCCTGATACAAGCCCTACATACTTGACATCAAAAATTATGGCGGCTTTGTTAGTCTGAAAGGTGATATAGAAAAATGCAAATGTCGATCCAAATTTACTTTACACCCCCTAAAACGTAAATCATTCGTCACAGACCCCATAACTGACGCAGGTCGAATTTTTTGGCATGTGAGGAAAGATTCTGTCAGCATGTAACTGTAGACAAATTCACGGAGTGTAATCATGGAATTATCATGGATAATTTTTCAAGTATTTTCGGTCCCAGTGATCTATCGGTACCACATCTCCCCTATAGTTAATAGCCAAAATAGAGAATCGCTAATAGAGAAACGAATCGACAAGATACAATACATTACCCATTTACAAAATGATATGATACAGCTCGAGCCTGCGACAATGGTCGAGGACTATATAAACTATATTCGAATTGAATTTCAAGATAAGAACAGAAATAGACACCTTGCTATCAAATAACTTACTACTAGTTTGCGACAACGTAAGCTGTAAGCTTCGATCACTACGTTTGCGGAAAATTTATTTGTGAGGGAACAAGAGAGGCTCAGTAAAACGCACGGTCATTGCATGCTTGACGTTTCACACCAGTGTTTCGTGAACAATTCGACCATATGCAAGATACAGTGATTTTTATCGACGCCGATTACTTGATGACTCGAAATTGACTCATGAATTTTGGCTTGCGAGTCACGCAACAATCCACATTTCTGATACGCCGAGTAAAGTCAAGTCAAGTCATACATATTAACGCTATGTTGATGCAAAGTTCATTCTGTGCAGCAGTATGCCCAAACATACAAAAAGATAATATGAGTTTGAACGCTATACTCTGAATATTGTGCATATGCAGTTGTATTGCCTATAATTGAAATAGATTACATGTAGAGAGATACGATGGTGCCAGAAAGGCCATAATCACGTATTAATCACGTATTTTCACAAGGTGATACCTTTCACTTCGTCGATTTCTTGAAATTTTTGAAACATCAAATTATTTGGACAGCATATTAAACTCTCAGTAAGACCAATCAAGCGTAAGGTTACCATATGTCCTGTTTTGAAAGGATTTTCCTCCTTTTCGACTTTCCTGGGAGGACGCCCAACGGTCCGATTTTTTGAGAATTTGTCCTCTTTCTTGCACATTTTGGTTTAATATATGTTAAAATTCAACTGAGATATAGGAAATCAGTTCTCAAGTAATGTTCCGGGGGGTATTTCGCGAGTTGAGCTAAAAAGTTGACCCTTCAACGTTTCAACCCTATAATCAACCCTATAAACTTGGACATCGATACAAATGTAATCGACTATATCTCAAATCTTGTTCTTCATAGATCAGTGGTTCTGAACCTGGGGGCGCGCTCCCCTTTGGGGGGGGGGGCGGGGGCGTGAAAGCATCTGAAGGCCGTCGCGAAGAAGCGGTCAACTGAAATTTGTTTTCACGCTTTGCGCGATTTACCTCCAATTCACGCGTGTTTCTCTATATATCAGGGCCAGGCAACATACGGCTCGCGGGCCGGATCCGGCCCGCAGAGAGTTTCCCGTTTTGTATGATAATGTGGCTCGCGGCCCAAGTCTACCGAGATTTACCACTACTTGCTTAACGTCAGGTATTAGTGACTGTACGTCATTATATACGTGTGTGCGCTGCGTGCGAGAGTAGAGCTTACGCGTAACTTAATCGAAGCAAGACTTGCAATGTCGGCATTTACGATGTACTCACACCCAATGAATTTGTTTGTTTGTGGTATTGATGGTGTTTGTCGACTACAATGGTCATTTACACCAGGTCGATATTTTTCATTTATATTCCGTAACTGCCGACTTGTAGCACGGCCCACTTCTAGGCTTTTTATAAGAAACCACTAGCACGGATGAGATGGCGACAGGAGGAACCTAGATAAACGTCCAACACTTCGGTAGGAGTTCCCAATGAAATATTTCTTGGTTAATTTGGGGTACCGGGCATAACGACCGCCTTGAAATCTTAATTAGGGATTGCACCGTGTGTTAATTGATCAGAGAGTAGCAGACATGGCGGTCCCTGTATGACAATACTGTTCTCAAATCCACATTGTCTTAGTCATTTATCAGCGACAAATGGCTTTGAAGTAACATTTCTGCCGTTAAAATACATTATTTAAATACGATTTATTACTTGTATATGAGGATAAATGGGCGAATAATCTATCGATTCAGCAATCCGGCCCGTCAAGTACCTAATTTTCCTATATTTGCCGCTGCTACTAATAGACCTAATTTCAATTTTTTGAATTCTATCATCAACGGTCATAACCTTCCATGCCATCGAACACTCTGTTGGGATTGCTATCATCCCGGTTGGATTTTATGATATGACGATAAGGGGGCGCGAAATTCTTCTGTATCATAAATGGGAGCGTGTCTAGAAAAGGGTTGAGAACCACTGTTCTAGATGCATACATACCGAATTAGTAAATCAATAAATGTGATTTTGAAGAGCTATTTCAAGTAAAATCGAGGACATGCGTTTATATTAGGCCTACCTTGTCTAAATCACGTGATATCATCAGGCCGTGAAACGAGAGGGCGAAATCAAATAGGCATTTCAGACCAGCAAGTGACATGCACGCGTCTGACACCAGAAGTCGATTCGTCGCGAATCGGGTTCGAAAAATTAATTAGGTCCAACTTGAAGACTTTAATTCCCTTCATTTCCAGAAATGATCTGACAAGGCGATGAAATCCACGAAACACGTCAGCCTAGCGAGAATCTGCGTTTGTTTTGTTACGAGTCGTTGACTTGGTGCGGTAAAGTAAATATTGGCCTAGGTCCACAATATGTCTCGAATCCGTTGAGAGGCAATTATAATCGACAGGAAGCGAGGATAGGTTACAAGTGTTGTGAAATTTAGCTCTAGACATTAAATCCAATTAACACGTCAACCTATAGCAGAGAGCTCGGTTAGTTTTGTTACGGGCCGTCGACTTCGAGTAGTAAAATCAATATTTGCCTCGGTCCCCACACTGTCTCGAATCCTTCGAGAAGCAATTACAATCGAAAGGAACCTAGGATAGGTCACTAGTGTTGTGCACGTTTGCGCTAAATATAGCAAGAGTGAACGTGCATTGAAAAAACATTATCTAATCGAGGGACATAAAAAGGTCTCCAGCCAAGAACCCGTGCGAAAACGTCACAAGTAAAGGATTCGAGATTTGTTACGATTGATATCAATCAATGTTATATTGACCATTTGGACCTTCGCATGCCAGAAAATCCTGTCGTTTCATAACAGACTTAGGGTCAACAGCTTTCCTTTAAATCCGTCAGTCCATAGCAAGAAGCAATGCAATCACCACAGCGACTTCTACGTAACATTAACGCCACTAGTGGCTGAAACAAATTGTTCCTACCTAATAACTTTCAAGTCGTCAATTGCGGACATCATCTCATTACTCATGATGTCATACAAAGACCAGCAGACAGCGGGTAAAATGACGAGCGGGATGTTACGAGAATGAAGAATTTCAACCGATATTTCGTTAACTTTTCGTGTAAATTTAAACCCGATGGCATGGGCACGCGCCTAATACGCGCCTAATAAATTACGTGTTAACGATCGCATATTTATTCACATCCTGGGCCGCGAATCGGACACCGTTGTTGTCTGTTTCAATCCAGTGGAAGATTTGTGTATAAGCAAAATCTAGCACCAGCAAATGATGATGGCCTTACTCACATGTGGGAATCTTGAAACCGTATTACACATATTGTACCCATGTCGTCACAGCGTATAGTCATGAATACCAGCAAGCTTCGAAGGACACGGCAGTCGAGTGATGTTAATAATTGGCGATATCTAAATATCTAACAACATTTCAGACGTGAGCTAGTACACGTTATAAAATTACAGTCTCGGTACAACCACAATCAGCAGCCACCCTATCTGAGAACTAGAAATACTAACATACAAATCTCAAAATCCCTCTTTAATACCGTCTTAGTCCAGGAGACCCAAATTCAATTGTGCTCACAGGTCAATTTTTAAGTTTTTGATGACACTGCGGGCCGTAGAATAAATGATAAGTAGGGCAAGTTTTTGCAACTTTTACAACATCATTTTACAGATTCCGGCAGCTTCCTAAATACTCGTAAGATATGTAGAATGCTGTTTCAAGCTGTTTGAAGGAATCTTATAGTGCAACTTATTGCAACTCTTTTCCATTTTTTTCATGACACTTTCAACTTTTGTCCATTTTGTTCATGCAACTTTTTGCAACATTTTGCAACTTTCTCGATTTTTCATGAAAGTAATTTCGATTCTGGTGAAATACACGGCCAAATTCGACTGAAACACGGCAAATCAGCACCGAAGTAAGGCTTTTACGGGTATTTCGGGAGCTGAGCCGGAAAATTGACCTTTTCTTTTTTTTAGTCAATCTGGGAAGTTGACTTTTTTTTTTAGTCAACCGAGCAAAATGTGGTCGAAATGCAACTTCTGCAACTTTTTTCAAAAAGAAATGCAACTTTCCACGGATTTAACTGCAAGAAAAACTTGTCCTAATGATAAGGCTATTAAACGTTATTTTTTCGAGTCGACCTTATATTAAGGTTACCGTTCGTCCTCTTTTAAGAGGATTTGTCTTTTTTTAAAAACTTTTTTGAAAGCGCCCTTTCGTACTCTTTTTTGGTCAAATTCGCGACCAAAGTGGACTGAAATGTCGTAATTCAGCACCGAAGTACGCTCCGGTGAGCATTTCTGGAGCTGAGGCAGAACGTTGACCTTTTTTCTCAGTCAACCACCCGACAATGTGGAGGTAAAAACTGTATTTCGGGCGCTGAGCGAGAAAGTTAACATTTTTTTAGTCAATTGACCAAGAGTGGGAAAAATTTTCCTATTTCAGAATTTTCTACAGGTTTTGCAAGTCTGAAAATTCTGAAAAAGTGTCCTCACTTCAGATTTCCAAAATATACTGACTAGGGATGGTGTGAACGTGAGGTTCGCGTTCGCGTTCTGTGTGTGAACCTCGGAAATTTAGATGTTCACGTTCACAAACGAACCTTGGTAAGTTCTGCACTGTGAACCTTTTTCATATATCACAATTCATTATAACATTTTGGTTGAAATTTGTTGCGTTTCAACTACGGGCCACTCTATGCTGCATGAAAAATCAACACTGAACGAGCATGCACGTTGACAATCTCAAAAAAGTTACTTGCTTTGTTACAAAAGTTTGCTCGAAATATCCAGCTTTCCGTTTGTGATTATTTAGCGACTCTCTGCTGTGAGCTTGTCCCGCAATCATACAACATCAATAGCGAAATAACCTACATGTAGGCCAGTGGTTCTTAACCTTTTTTCCTCCAGCGCCCCCTTTCAAAAATTATCGTGCTCCAGCGCCCCCCCCCCCCCCCCAACTTCATAATGTAAGGAATGTAATAAAGACAATGAGTAAGAGGGAGGGCCGTAACAGCACTTCGTCAACCCCCTAAAAACGATTGCCTTGCGCACCCATAGCGTGATGAACCGAACTTCTGAGGGCTTCGCCCCCACGAACCCCCTATCGTGATTTCGATGGTCAGCAAAGTTTGTGTAGCCTGGTCGCCCTAGGTACCAAAATTTTCTATAATGCATGAATGAATAGGTGGTAATTACATATATAAGTCGCGATAAACTGAGTGAGCTGTTGTATAGGAAGATAAAGGGCACGTAATTAATAATTAAACATATTCGGGCGTCCCCGCAGGTACAATTATTCGTTACCAGAGCCGTAACAGCACTTCGTCAGCCCCCCCCCCCCCCAAACAAAAAACGTTGGTCCTGAGCCTCCATCGGGTGATAAACCAAGCTTCCGGGGGACTTCACTCCCGGACCCCCATTAGGCTGTCCTCTATTTGCTGAAAGCCTGTTAGGCATCTACATTGGGTGTCCATTTACTGATGCAGCTATTCTCGCCTAGTCAGATTGGTATTTCTTCACTGACATATAATTTTTCCCTGCCAGATGGAATTCGTCTTCTGGGGTTCAGATTGCCAAGACAGGAACATTCGGTGTCAGGCATTTAGGCGCCCATGGACAATTAAACCTATATGTATTTTGAAGGCTATATGTAACGAAGTTTTCGGTGTTAATTTGCTCTGAATACTCATTAAGGATACGTCCTATCACCACATCATCTACTGCGAAGCCATTTTTCTCCAGCGCCCCCCATACCGCCCCCCTGAGCCCAGCGCCCCCCATATCGCCCCCTGAGCGTTTCCGCCCCCCTTCAAAATCGCCAGCGCCCCCTGGGGGGCGCTGGGGGCAAGGTTAAGAACCACTGATGTAGGCAGTCAGCTAATGATGCTTATTCATCCAACCAATGAAATTGATATCGTTGTCTGATTTAAAAAATCTATCTGGAGTACGGGGTCAATCTTGATTTCATATGTTCATTGTATCATAAAAACCAAATCCGTGGGATTGGGGTGTTGGCTACTGCTGTATAACGTGTTGTGTTAAAGGGATAATAACGGTAGCAAGTACGGAAACCCGTTTTATACTCTGCTTAATATCAACGTAGCAATACTCAGACGCCGAATACATTATCCGGTCTGGCATAGACCGTTAAGGCGCAAGCCTATATATTTCCTTGCAAGTCCTCGCCGAAATTGTGAGGTAAGCGACGGACGATATTGATTTTATTGTATTATTATATCATTTCATTGTCCCAGTAGATACATTTGGCGACGTTTAAAACGTCAATATGTACTTCAGCACTGTGGCATTATGTGGTCCGAGTCGTCGCCAGGTATCGTGTACATTAATATAGGCTATCACTTCACTTAAATGTAGGGTTGGAATTAGCAATGTGACGTCACGTGACGTCATGAGGTTCACGTTCGCGTTCACACAGAACCTTTCAAAAAGGTTCGCGTTCACACGAACCTGAACCTTTCAGAGGTTCACACCATCCCTAATACTGACCCTACCTCATACGATGAAACCTTGCAGACTGACATTCCACACACATTGCGACAATGTGATTAGCTATTGTAGCAAATATTTGTTTTTTGTGGTAGAGAGTACGCATAATTTGTGAAAATTCTGACATAGACGACATGCGAGGAGACAAATACATCGTGGTATCATAAAACTGTCGCGGTATAATTTGCAGCTATAGCGGACATTTGTCGAGCAACCAGTAAAGGTAAAATGTATTGAAATTTAGCGAAGGTTGATCTGATATCACAGCATTTGAGAAGTGTTTCCATGTCTCGTGCATTTCCCTGATAAGTAGATTATTGATCATGCCGTTGTCCAGGTCAACTGGAACAGGGTTCGATTAATCTTCGAAAAATCTAACAGTCAAATCACAACACGAATGTATTATTTATTATGAAATAGTGATACAAATGTCTAATCACCGCTACAGACCATTGGTGTTACCGTGGTGGGGCGTACCGTAGGGATCAGTGGTGAGCGGATGTTGATTTTTGGGAATACGAATCCGTCCGACAGGTTGCCTCTGTAAAACTCCGAAGAATCTCATCCAACCATATCCGAAAATGTCGTCCAAGAATCCAAATAATCCGTATCGAATACCGTTGTCGCAGAATATCAGTTGTACAACTGAACTGAGATACTTTTCTGCACTAGAAGATCCCTGATAATAGGAATAGAATGAACAAAAACACCGTATTTGGACTTTTTATTATTGGACGGTTAACGCAACTAACGCTAGGCCTAAGTGCGAAGTGCGAATGAGAGTTGCATCTCGGATCGAAGGCAAATGAAAAAGGACAGATTATTCGGTATTGAACATAGAAAAACTAGTCATTGAACAATATTACCCAATAAATATCAAAAAGTAATATAATAAGCTAATTGTTATCATGAAAAGTTGGCACTGAAAGTGTTTTATTTTTACAGGTTTTATCTCATATGTTGACTTTCTAAGTGGAATTCTTAGTTTGTATCGGATTAGGATTAGAATTAGAATTGGAATATACAATATTTCTGAATTATTTATAGGTTTATTATTTGTTCTTATGTTATTATTTGACTCCAGAAAGTTACTTATTTATGTTACTCTGTGCATTCTTTCTTGATTAGCCAGGCTGCAAGTATGTGTAAAACTGGTAACTCGACGTGCCACGAGGGTTGAGGCAAAGTCTCAAATCCACACTTGGAATACATCGTAACAAAATGAAGTTTATCACATCGATGAACGTCGTCGGGATTTAGTCCGTTATGATGATGAACTTGCTGGAATTATGACGGTGGATGAAGGTTGTTCTATAACGCCAACACTGCTGTACAAAGTTGAATGGAAGGGCAGCATGCAATTATTGTGGTTGCACGAAAATCAGTCACGAAACAAGGAGGCGAGGATCAATGTGACTCATATTGATCTATAGAAGACTGAAACAACAACAAAAATTTGGATGAGTGTGGAGATGTTATGCCCCAGGGGCGGAAGCTTTCCGGCCGGCGGGTCGGGTAGGGGAAGTGAAGCACTTGTCGCACTTCGCGTATTTATAAATAATAAGGATGGTGTGAACGTGAGGTTCACGTTCGCATTCTGTGTGTGAACCTCGGAAATTTTGAAGTTCGCGTTCACAACAGAACCTTGTTAGGTTCTGCACTGTGAACCTTTTTCACATATTGCAATTTTCACTTCATTATAACATCATTGGTTCACATTTATTGCATTTCAACTGCGAACCACTCTATGCATGGCGCTGGCAGCATAAACAATCAACACTAAACGAGCATGCACCTTGACAATCTCCAAAATTTTACTTGCCTTGTTACAAAAGTTTGCTCGAAATATCCAGCTTTCCGTGTGTGAATACAGTACATGTAGTCAGCGAATGATAGTCATTCAACCAATTAGTGAGGTTGATATAGTTTTCTGATGAAAAAATCGAACAGGCGTACATGTCAATCTTCACTTTATATGTTTACTGTATCATAATAAGCAAATACGTGCAACTAGGGTGTTGGCTACTGCTGTATAACCTATTAATGGGGTAATATCGGTAGCAAGTATAGTGACCTGTTTTGCAGTCTCTGCTTAATACCCATGTCTAGCAATACTCGGACGCCAAAGACATTGTCCGGTGTGGCCTAGACCGTTACGGCATAATCTTATATTCCCTGGCAAGTCCTAATCGAAATTGTTGTCAAAGCGACGGAAGTTGTTGATTTTATGGGATTATTATATCATTTGATTGCCTCAGTTGATACATTTAGCGACGTTCAAAACGTCAATGTACTTCAGCATTGTGGCATTATGTGGTACGAGTCGTGGCTAGGTATTGTGTACATTAATATATGCTATCACTTCATTGAAATATAGGGTTGAAATTAGCAATATGATGTCACGAGGTTCACGTTCGTGTTCACGCAGAACCTTTCCAAAAGGTTCGCGTTCACACGAACGTGAACCTTTTAGAGGTTCACACCATCCCTAATAAATAAGGAATTAATCGAATTTGATGAAAACTTCAAGTTGAAAGCACAGAGACCAAAACAGTATTTAATGAGTTTATTTGCAGTAGCTGTTGTAGTCAATCAGACATCTGTGGCTGGTTAGAGTTGTCAACTATTTCTTTGAACTCATACTGCATGTTGTATGTAGAAACCAATAGTAAAGACTGCACGTGAACATCAGTTATGTTGGAACGCAGCCTTGTCTCGTTAATGTTCATGGTAGAAAATATATGTACTGTGCACCCAAACAGAGCAATTAGTTTCATGTCCATCTTTCCCAGGTTGGCAAACTTGGATTCATTCGGTGACGCATAAATTTGTCAAGGCTTTCAGGGTAGAAACTCTCTGCGGGCTGGTCAAAAACCCTTCGCGGGCTGGATCCGGCCCACAAGCCGTATGTTACCCGGACCTGCCGTATATGGTGGCATTCGGCTATGGGTTCAAAAACTGCATATCAGAGGAGGAAGCAAATGTTCTCATGCGACTGATATTGAGATACCATATGCGACTGATATTAAAAGAATACCTGTTGCCGAGGGTGCCTTCAATTTTGTGAACGGCACTGACAAACTGCTCGGCGAGAATGCCTTGGTGCTGATAACCAGGTCGAGAGATCTCATGTCCAATCTCAATCATACCCTTTTAAAATCAGTTTAGGTGCTATATTTCAATATGTTTCAAATATGTTACACTTGGTAATGTGTTTTACCAAATAAATGTGATAATCTGATTGGCCTTACACCATTTGTCGACTCACCGATGCTATTGCGGGGCTACTTGATTTGTATTTGCTGGGATCCTTGACAATAGTTTCTGAGTTATACCAGTCATATCAAAAGATGTCAACTATCTGTGTGTGGTTATCGAATTGATGACTTCTTTCTGTGGGCTTGTAATTAAAACTCACTTCTGATAACAACTATCCGCGAATATCCGTATCACAAGTTACAACTATCCGACAATATCAAAAAAATCTGCGATAATAGCCGAATCCTATCCAACCGCCCCAAAATTGTCCAATATAGCGTGCGAATGCTATTCGATTCCGTCTGATGCTCATCACTGTTACAGCAACGACAATAGATTTAATAACGTTTAGTGCCTTTGCTTTCATGGACCACTTGACATTCTTGCGCATTCACACACTGTCGCTTTCTTCCGTCCTTTCACGGGTCTCCACCGACTATTTGAGATCGGCTCACTCTTCCTCTGGACATTTGAAGACGCTGTCTGTGGTCACAGCGGGATGAGCGATGAGGAGCCCAGATAAGAGAGAGAGAGAGAGAATCTTTATTTGTATACATTACATATCAACATAACACTACAAGAATGTAACAGTGAAATGCGACATGCAAGGTAATCGGGAGGGTCGATATGGCATAGTCTTCAGAGCCGAGCCACCGGGACAGGAGCAATTTTCACAGTCGATAACTAATAAATAAAAAATAGAATAAAAAATAAAATACCGCCAGCACATAAAAACTTGGCAGAGCCGAGACTCGAACCACGAACCGGTGGTGTTGCTCAGCACACTGTGTCAGTTGCCTCCTCTGCGCATCATGTAGCCTAATAACTGCATATCATTATTGACGTGATGAACCTGTTTCGAACACCAACACCCTAGGCCTTGATTAAGTGGTATGCTTAGTTACAAATTTGATAAAATACATTCAAACCCTTAGATCAAACCTATACCCGTACTGAACCACTTATAGGCGATTCCGGCGTAGAGTTGGTATCGGGGAAATGCGTCATCAACCAGTCAATCATCAGTCGAGTGCAGCAAACTTTTTGTTTTCATATCACGGTATTCGGCATCCATGGTCATCGGTCATTTACAGGTAAACTAATCCGATGCGCTGGCTGTTTTATCCGTTACTGACACACTAAAACCACCTTTCACTCTATTTTGCAGGCACTTCTCATTGGGGACGGTGTGAACATGAGGTTCACGTTCGCGTCTAGCGTGTGAACCTCCCAAATTTAGAGGTTTACGTTCATAAGCGAACCTTGGTAGGTTCTGCACTGTCAACCTTTCTCATATATTACAATTTTCAACGTCATTATATATAGTTACCATGCATCCTCTTTTAAGATGATTTGTCCTCTTATTTGAGTTTTTTGAAACTGTCCTCGTAGGACACCCAAATGTCCTCTTTTTTAGATTTTGTCCTCTTTTTTAAGAATATTGGTGAAATTTAGGGCAAAACCCGACTGAGATACAGTAAATCAGCACTGAAGTAACGCTCCGGCGGCTATTTCGAAAGCTGAGCCGGAAAGTTACCCTTTTTTATTTTAATTTTTAATTTTTTTTTTAGTCAACCGACCACGAAGTGCAAGAAAATGACTATTTTTCTCAGGATTTTCCTCCGGTATTACGGGTCTGAAAATTTTGAAAAAGTATCCTCTTTTCAGATTTCTAAAATATGGTAACCCTATTATACGGTTGCCATACGTCCGGAATTTCCCGGACATGTTCGGAATTTCATTGAAAAAATGCGTCCGGGAGGTAATTTTAAAATATGCCTGAATGTCCGGAATTTTGAAGGCTTGAAGTAGGTTTGAAAGTCTTTCGTAAATCAACATGAACAATAATATTATCAAGTAGTTTTATGCTATTCGAAATTTTTCTTCGCGCTGGGCGCGAGTTATCGCTACGTATATTGATATTAGTATAGGCGCCATCGCAAAAATGCAATGCAAAATAAATATATATATGACCATCATTTACTGAAATAAGTCTAATTGTAATCGCAATTATATATAAGCTAACGGTATATTCCTTGAGTTAGTTCGGCCGATTAAATGCTTCAGTCACAGACAGTGCTTCCAAATCTTGGGCTCGTTTGCCTTTATCTGAGGATCGAGATGGTGTTGGACGTAATCAGCTTCCTAGGACGTAAATAAGTTTGGGCAAGCCGATTTTTTTAGTAATCAGCTTTGTAAGTTTTGAGCTGGACCAAGGAACATTTTCAAGTTGGAAATGTGGTCGCGACCATAAAAGGTTGGAAATTATCGGATGTGCCCCCTGCTGGTGAATTTATAGTAGCCTAATATATGGAAGAATCAATATTATTGACGACATTCGTTCATAAAATTTACCAACCGAATGCATATAGTAAGTGCCTAGAAAGTTACATCGATTACCCTATTGTGGGGCCAAGATCAGTGCTTTTTTGGGCGGAAGGGGGCTGAAAAAATGTTGTTTCGGACCTGATTAAAACACACAACCAGGTAGCAGCACCGAACTAACAGTAGTCTATAGCAAGGCTGTCAAACACAATCCCGACAGGCCTGACACGGCCCGTCAGACGATATTATCCGGCCCGTGAAGAAATCTATTACAGGCCCTAGCAAGTATAGCAATCACCAGAGATCACATTACAGATGTCATAATCAATGACCTATGTTCCACTCCATTCCTAGTGTATACTATACAGTCGATGGGCAATGCTTTGCTACTGTGACGTTATTGACAGACATCATATTATACCTCATTTTCAAAACCGCTATTGGGCGCTAAAGAGTGTCCGGAATTTGCTTCACAACAATATGATAATCCTACCCTATTATATTATCTTTGGTTGAATTTGTTTTGCATTTCAACTGCGGGTCACTCTATGCATGACGCTGGCAGCATAAAAACTAAATACTAAACCAGCATGTACCTTGACAATCTCAAAAAAACTCATTTGCTTTGGTAGAAAAGTTTGCTCGAAGTATCCAGTTTTTTGGTTCTGAATGTTTACGGACTCTGTTGTAAGCTTGACCGGCAATCACACTACATCAAAAGCGTCATATAAACAGTCAACGAATGATGCTTATTCAACTAATCAATGAAAATCATACAAAGAATACATCGTTGCCTAATGTAGAAATGTAGCAGGCGTCTGAGGTCCATCTTGATTTGATATGCTTACTGTACCATAAAAACTAAATCTGTGTGATTGGGGCATAGGCTACTCCTGCATAACTTGTTAATGGGATATTATCGGTAGCAAGTATAAAAACCAGATCAAAATCAATGTAGCAATACTCAGACGCCGAATACATTGTCCGGCCTGGCATGGACCGTTGAGGCATAAGATGATATTTCCTCGCAAGTCCTCGTCGAAATTGTTGGCAAAGCGACGGAAGATATACATTTTATGGGATTATTATAACTTTTGATAGCTCCAGATAATACATTTGGCGACGGTTAAAAAGTCAGTATGTAGCCTACTCGAGCTTTGTGGCATGATGTGACTCGAGTTGTCGCTAAGTATCGTGTGCATTGTTTGTTTGTTTTGGGGTATGGTGTTTGCCGACTACTATTGTCATTTACACCAGGCCGACATTCTTCTTATTTTCCGTAACTGCCGACTTATAGGACGGCCAACCTCTAGGTTTTTGTAAGCCACCGCTGACGCGGATGAGGTGGTGAGGAGGAACCTAGGTAAACCTCCATCACTTAGGTATCGGAATTAGGAAGTCGACATCGGTCGGACTGTAACCCGCACCCACTCGTATCGCAGCCGCGGATTATACCACTGCGCTATCTCGCCACGAATCGTGGGCATTAATTTATCAATTCACTGAAATGTAGGGCTGGAATTAGCAACACGACACACCATCCCTACTTCTCATATAGGTCCTGATATGACAGACCAATTTCGAAACTACATTATCCGTTATAGCATCTGTCTTTCATTTGTACATGTACTATTTTCAGCACTAAACATTGTTTTTTTCTTAGTCGGTAATCAGCTCTATACGCATTAACTAGATGACAGGGTGAGACCGTTCTGACTGTACTTTGGCGGAGGGTATATAGTACACACGGGCTTCAAAGTTTGAATAATATTTAGTAGGGGAGGTGTGTGGATTACTCGAATCAGACTCGAATCATCTTTTCGCGTGACTCGACTTGACTTGATGTTTCGGAAATGTGGATTGAGTCGTGACTTGGAGCAAAACGAGTCAATCTCACGTCATCCAGTACTCGGTATTGACCATATCTCTGTATCTTGAAATCACATACGTTCCGATTGTGATCTCTACTCTGGTATGGCATATGTGAGAACAACCAATCATTCAGTGGTTGTGCGTTTTACTGATCCCTCATTTGAAGAGACTCTTTGGAGTACATAACTTTAATATACATTTTAATAATATATTCATATTAAAATATATTAAAACCCGAAGATTTTCGAGCTGACACTTTTCACGGGCAATCGTTAGCAAATGGAGAATTTCAAAAACATGCATCCCTCATTGTAATATGAAATAAAAAGTGACCCAAACGATGCTTACGTTGCTGCAAACTACTATAGTAAGATGGAACAAGAGCAAAGTAGGCTATCTCTTCTGTATCGACTGATCACAATGTACAGTGCTCATCTTAAAACAAGGTTTCCCCACCTTTTTCACCGTGTGACCTCGTTGTGAAATTTTGAAAAATCAGCCGCCCCCTATTTTTCCAGCCTATTGAAAAACTCAAGTTGTTTTACCTTGTTACGTTGTAGAGGAACAGGCAGGTAAATTATAAAATGTGATAAATACAACACACAGCAAAAATGATAGTAGCTATTGCGAAATTCGTTTTTTTTTTTATTGAAGTGTAAGTGGTTTGTTAAAGATATCATAAATTTTGTCATCGTGTACTGAAAACGGCTCATGTCCTTCTGGTTAGAAACCCCAGCCTTAAACAATCGTCCTGTATCATCGTAATTAAAAGAACACAGTTTAATTTACTCGCCAGAATTTAGATCGGACTTATTATTTTTGATAGATTAGGGAAGGTGTCAAGTGTACTGCATCCTATAAATTAGTTTAAACTTTCTGAGGTTTCGTATTCTATCATATATTCATGGTGATGAACATTAACTGAGTTTATGTAATTTTTTTCGTAGTTTAGCAGCTCTGCGCATGCGTGAGCGATATATCGTATTTTGCAATAATATTAACACTATATTTTTTCCTCGATTCAGAATACATGACGACTCAATCTGTGTTCCAAGCAGATTCTTGCCTCGTACTAGAAAAATTAAGCTGACCTGACTCGTGACTTGACTTGACGTGACTCGAATAACAATGTGTAAAGACTCGAGATAACTTGTGAAATGAAGGCAGTGACTTGTTCCCAACTATGATAGGCGGTCAAGCCAACCACCCGAATAAACTTAGCGGCTTGCCCATAAGAAGAGGTTAAGAAATACTGCTGCATTTAGCCAGAATCAATAACCAGGATGGGAAAATGAAGAATGCGATTCGGCAAAGCCAGTATGGAGCGGCAACCGATAAATCCACGATATACTCCGTGAACCTGAGATTCTAATAGTTGTTTTGTGGTATTCATGGATTTATTCGACGGCAAAAGTCATTTACACATGACCGATAATCTTCGATAGGATTTCGTGTCTGCCGACTTGTAGTACGGCATTCTACCAGGCCTCAAGCATATCACATGACCAGAGCATGGATCAGGGGTAGCCAACCTTTCCAGCTAAAGGGCCACATTCGATTGACGTACTATTGCGCGGGCCACTAGCCGCGCCAAGCGCGACAATTTTTCGAAGTTCATAGGTCAATAATATTGTCACTCGACTATATTGCTGGCCTGCTGTATATCACTGGGTTCAGTTTGCACGGACTGGACTATTCGGCGCCTGAACATATCGATATCGAAAGCTTCGACCAACATGCGTCATTACTTTTGTGCCTAGGTTTCATAACACTGGTCTACACAAAATTTCAGGTTTGGGTTTTGACAATTGATTTTGGATAATTTTGGGGCGCTGAATTCAAAAATGGCCTCAGATTTTCTCCATCACATCACGTTTTTGAGATATGAAATATCCCTATTTTAAAAAAAAAAAATCAATTTTTGACCCCCCCTATGTTGTCAAAACAAGGAATTCTGATGCAATAAACACTGTTTTACCTGCAATAATCTAGCTTTAATTAGCAAAAAAACATTCTAGGTTAGATTCATACAAATTTGAGTTGTCTTTATTAAAGTTTTATGCCCCGGAATTAAAGATAGGCGTGCAAAAGAGCAACCACAATGAAATTACATGCTACATTATGCCGACGACCATGTGGATAGGACAGTAGCAACTAGCAAGGTATTATCTGAATTACAGCCTAGAGTTCACACAATATGCACATAGACATTCCAACGAAGTGCAGAAATTCTGAAGACAAGGACTTGGGCAGGGCGAGTTTAGAAACAGTAAAAAAATAGCATTCATAAAATATGAGGTCTTCACTTATAAGCTTAATTCTCTTTTGAGGGACTTTCTTTTACGAACAGCATCTAGAATTTCTCTTTTCCAACTCCATCAATAGTCGGCTATCATACGAAAATCCAGGTACAGGTGGCAACTGCATCCTTGTCCTTGCTTGTACCGGATTTTTACTGGTGTGGGAAATAAGTGAATCTATAAATCCCACCGACCTTGATAACGTGCCTCCATAATTTTAATATATTGGCTGAAACGTTCACCCTGTTCTTCACTAACTTTCCCAAGGTTTTATCTAAACTCATCCGCATGGCTCTTCAAATCGTCAACTTTGATGCTCATCCTGCATTCCAAATCTTCATAACAAAGCAGTAGCTCCCTTGGGAGATCTTTATAATTTTCTGCTTTTTTGTTTCCCCTAAAAACAGCACTGAAAGCATTCCAAGCCCTAGCCTCGAATGGCAACATTGATTATATACAAGGTTTAATCCTTTAACAATCGCCTAATTTGAGGTCCATTGAAAATCCCAGCTCTTTTGTCTCTTCACTGAGACCAGAAAAAGCATAACATATATCCTCTAAACACCCCCTTCACAATCTAAAGCTTTTACATATTGTTTCATGAGACCAAGTTTGATGTGAAGAGGAGGCAAGAGGATCTTTTTTATATCAACAAACTGATCACGTATGATATTGTTGTCTCCAGGCGTCAAGGCGCCATAAGTACATTAATAACTGATCTGAATAAAGTTTGTCGCCATTCGTCACCTGACATTTCAATCTCCCAGAAAATAGGTAAATCCAATCCAAATCCTAATCCGTTCTGGAAAAAATGTCTAATCCAAATCCAATCCAAATCCGACAAAATTTCACAAATCCTGTTTTGTCAAAACCTAATCCTAATCCATGCTCATCTCTGCTTGGAGGCCACTCATCTTTGTTCCAGTGGTGATCCTTGACCCTGCTGTCCCGGCAGAATAGGAAACATGGGTATTCGGTGTAGCCCCAGCAAAAAGTTCACCATTTTCAAATCTAGACAGATGAGCCAGCCATGGTCAATTTAGGGCTGTTCAAAAATAACTTTTTTTCCTGAATCTTGCTGGTTACTTGATTAAATTATTAGGTTGCCCTAAAAAACGACGCACACCAAATTTGAATTCATTCCAACCAATTTTCGCGGTTTTCGTAAGAGTTTGAAAATTTTGAATTTGCCTGAAAATGCAAAAAACAAAATTTTTCAAATTTTTTCTGCTAACGCCATGAAATTGTTGGGCTGTCTTCAAAAACTATGCAAAACAAATTTGACTCAATTCCAAGCCGTAGAAGCGGAGTTATTTCAGTTTTTCTTTGATAATTCTTGGATTATTCACCGATCAAGGATAATCCTAGAATTATCAAAGAAAAACTGACATAACTCCGCTTCTACGGCTTGGAATTGAGTCAAATTTGTTTTGCATAGTTTTTGAAGACAGCCCAACAATTTCATGGCGTTAGCAGAAAAATTTGAAAAATTTTGTTTTTTGCATTTTCAGGCAAATTCAAAATTTTCAAACTCTTACGAAAACCGCGAAAATTGGTTGGAATGAATTCAAATTTGGTGTGCGTCGTTTTTTAAGGCAACCTAACGATTTAATCAAGTAACCAGCAAGATTCAGGAAAAAAAGTTATTTTTGAACAGCCCTAATGGTCATGCTACTACAACTTTTCGAGAACGGTTTTGATGTTCTGATAATCTTCTTTCATTGTTCATTGCGATAAAATGTCACGCTTGCACCAGCTTTGTTAGTTGCTCTTTTGCCTACTTATTTTTTATTCCAAGGCATGAAATTTTATTAAATACAACGCAAATTTGTTTGAATATAATACAGAATGCTTGTTTGCTAACTATAGCTGGATTATTGCATCAGATTTCCTTGTTTTGAAAACAGAGGGGGTCAAAAATTGATTTTTTCTTCAAATTAGGAATATTTCATAACTCAAAAACGTGATGTGATGGAGAAAATCCGAGCCCATTTTCGGAATCAGAGCCCCAAAATTATCCAAAATCAGTTGTCAAAACCCAAACCTGAAAAAACAAGTTGAAACTTGTAGACCAGTATAATCGACGGTCTTTCTGCCGCGCAAACGCAAGGTCGCTTATGCTGGACGACACTTTGTCTCGTAATCGCGAATATAGTTAGACTCAATCTGATACATTAGGAGTTCTTACATTTTCACGAAGGGGTAATAATATTAGAAGCAAGAAATCAAGTGACAACATGTTGCGTGAAACGTGTAGAAAACTTTTACTTTTGATAAATCTATCGTAAATTATTCTGTTTTATTGTATAGTTTACAAAGATCTACCGAAATGTGACTGGCTCATGGATCTACCAATGCGTCGGAACTGATATTTTAGTCATCACATCTCAAGTGTTGTGTCCAGACTAATCAAATTTTTGGTTAACCCTGCAAGTTCACTATCTGTGAAATCCATTTTTTATGATATTACTAATTTCGGAAATTACCTCGTGGGCCACGGGTTGGCCAGCCCTGGCCTAGATAAACCGCCAGCACTTGAGCCGGAATTCTGCGGTCGACCTCTGTCAGACTGAAGAGAGAGAGAGAGAGAGAGAGAGAGATGGTATTATTTTTCGCCTGCACCACCAAGATGCTTCGACGACGGAGATGCGATACGGCCTTTGTAGTAAGGTCATCTAGTCTGCACCCCCGGTTTTTTTCTCCTCCATGCTATCCGTGATTGCTGGGCGCCTAGCAGGATAGCCGCGGATACGAGTTTTTCGAGTCTTTGGTCTGACCCGGCCAGGGATCGAACCCACGGCCTACCGATCGAGAAGCCGCGGGACGCACAACCATTACACTATCTCGCTCGGCGCCCTCAACATATTAGTGATTAGTGTTGCACGTGCACCTGGGGATGATAGCGATACGCTATCCTGTCACTGGGATCTAGTAGAGAGAGAGAGATATGATATTCTTTCTCGCCTGCACCATCGAGATGCTTTGGCGACGGAGTTGCGATACGGCCCCATGAGGTCATCTAGTCTGCGCCCCCGTTTTTTTTTCTCCTCCATGCTATCCGTGATTGATGAGCGCCTAGCAGGATAGCTGCGGATACCATTTTTCGAGTCTTTGGTATGACCCGGCCGGGGATCGAACCCACGACCTACCGCTCGAGAAGCCGGACGCATAACCATTACACTAGGAGCGTGCCTAACTCGATAAGACACCAACCCAAGACAGGATCAATTAATCTATGGGTACAGCAGCATTTACCAATGATTTCCCTTCAAAATTTTTATGATTTTTATTGATAGTCGTACTTGTGGAGAAGAATTGAGCGACAAACTAGGCATAAATAGGCCTTTGCCAAAGCCGTAGTATTGCTGATGGCTGTATTGTTACTCGAATAATGTACTCAGCTTTCGCGTAAAAAGTATAGGAAAATTGTACATTTCCTATGTTGAGCTGCTACATTCGTGGATATTCAACGATATGGAATGCTTTATTCATAACAACACAGACAATACTACTTGTCGCCGCCTTACTACGGCCCTAAGGTGTCGCTATGGGTCAATCAACCCCACCCCTCCCGCCAAGCAAGGAAGTGGACTCGGTGTCATTGGTACATCACAGCGGTATCTAGGTATATATAGCTATAAATATATTTAAGTAAGAAACCCGAGTGATGCATTGTGACGCGATCTGTTAGTTGCGGCTACTCTATTAGTATACTGCGCACTAATGTATGACAACGAATTTTCTCGTATTGAGTGGATAGCGCCGGTACAATGTGAAACAGCAATTATTTTTTACGTCAGCAGAAATGTCAGCCAATTAATTTGTGGTGACCCACCGGTTGCGTCCAACCGGTAAAACGGCGACACTCGGCAGGCTTCCAATTCTTTTTCTGAAAAATTAAACTCGTTAGTGGTAGTTAATGTTACATATAAAAATATATTAATGAGGTTGATCGCGTCCGTGAGATGTCGTCACACATACTGCAGCACATGATTCACCTATCGTAGGCCTGACATTCTTGTACCGAGGGACACAGCAACCTATCTATACGGATAACGGGGGTTGTGAATTCCATTGCTTTTTACTACGACGAAGGGTTCTAATCGTGTAAAATGCCCTTTCTGGTGAAAAATCGTTGTTGCACTTACTATTCTCATACTCCGCTGCATATGATCATACAACATCGGAAATTTGATATTTCGTGATGTTTCATGAGACCCCAGAGGTTCTCTGATCCAATCCAAGGGGTTCCCTGGATATTACGACACACATTCAACTCATACATTTGATTTGTCATGAGTGATATGACTAGGGAAAGTTTTTTGTTGTACTGAAATCGTAAGAAACTTGCACTTATAGTTTTACCGAAAGTTGCAGTGAAAATTTGCATTCATGCATATGCACAAGTTAAAAAATATCTACAGCCAATCAACACTGCACTATAAAAAAAAACGTGTCCCAACTGACAACTAGCAGTTGAGCCTCATTCAATCATTAGTTTCTGAAGCATTTTAGTGCAACGATCACTCTTCAGTCTTCGCTCACGCACAAGAAATGAGGTGAACGGAGAGAGTAACAGCTCCTATATTATATACTATTACTGGGCCTCCAAAACCTGATTGGTAGACACTATATTTTAATTAGGCTTGTAGTGAAAATGACTACCGTTAGTCGAGACTTGGCCATCGTATCACCAAATAAGAGAAGATTCGATTAATGAACTCCAACTGATAGCCTAAGGTCAAGGTGAATCTAATATATTATACACGAACTCCTTCTGTTCGCACAAATTTGGCGAACTTTTAGAAAATTGTGAATATAGTAGGTTTATGTACTATGTTCGGTGTAGTTTACATGTATTTCTTATTCAAGTGAGGTTGGTGGTCGTTATTAGGGATTGTGTGAACGTGAGGTTCGCGTGCTCGTACTGTGTGTGAACTTCAGAAATTTAGAGGTTCAGGTTCACAAACCAACCTTGCTAGGTTCTGCACTGTGAATGTTTTTCATTTATTACAATTTCCATGTCATTATATTATCTTTGGTTCAAAGTCTTTGCATTTCAACTTTGGACCACTCTATGCAAGGCACTGACAGCACACAAAACAACAACACTAAACCAGCATGCACCTTGCCAAAATTTTTATTTGATTTGGTTTGCTCGAAATACTAAGTTTTCCGTTTGTTAATATTTAATCACTCTCTTCTGTGAGCTAGACCGGCAATCACACAACATCAAGAACGAGTTACACTACATGTAAGTAGTCAGCGAATGATGCCTATTCAACCAATCATTGAAATTGTTATAAAGAATACGTCGTTGTCCAATGTAACAAATCAAGCCTGCGTATGGGATCAATCTTGAGTTGACATGTTTATTGTGTCATAAAAACCAAACCCGTGCGATTGAGGTATCGGCTAGGCTACTGTATAACTTGTTTATGGGGTTAATCTCAGTAGCAAGTTTAGAAACCCATTTTACGATCTGCTCACTATCAATGTAGAAATAGTCAGATGCCGAATACATTGTCCGGTCTCGCCTCGACCGTTAAGGCGTAAGCTTATATTCCCCTGCAAGACCTCGTCGAAATTGTTGGCAAACCGGCGGAGATAATGATTTTATGGAATCAATATAATATTTGAATGCTTCAGTTGATACATTTGGTGGTGTTTAAAAAGTCAGCATTGTGGCATAATGTAGCTTGAAACGTCGCTATAGGTATCTTGTACATCACTTCACTGAAATGCAGGGTTGGAATTAGCAATATGACGTCACGTAACGTCACAATATTCACGTTCGCGTTTACACAGAACAGTCAAAATCAGTCAGGAGCGATGCAGCTCGTCCATTTGGAAGTGATAACCAGCAATTGATTGTAAGGGAAAAGTTTGGGGCATTCGTCATGCTGTTGCTTGGATGTCAACAGCTGTTGTTGCAGTTGTTGTTGTTATAGTAGCACGCGTATAGGTAGGATTCCTGCAGTGGACCTTGAGCCGCAACACATTGTTATTCAACTGTGGAACATACTACTATGCCACCTCGACACCATCACTGGATGGATCACTGATAAGAATTTCACATGCATACTGCATAAGGTGTGTTTTTGTAACACGTCTGATCGTGATTTGGTTGGGTATTTAACATTATGGATCCTATGATTATGTCCTGCTTGGTACTGTAATCACGTAAACCCGTATGAAATACCCGTGCTAATGTGTTATTTTAGGCCGGACTAAACGTATAGTATGGGATTTATCTCAAAGCGGGTTGATCACAATTGTGGAGCACCTGGCATTTGGTAACAAGTTTCCCGATTCTTTTACATTTCTTGCGGCTTTTCTTGGTCGTATTCCTGCTTAGTGCTCCACAGGTCGCCAGCCTTCTCTCAAAATTGCAACATCGCTTGAGAAATCTTTGCAAAAAGAATAGCGTCAGTACGGACTAGGGGTACCCAAGCATTTTTAGACGCGCCCCCCTTGAAGGTAATGAAGGTAGCGCCCTTATCGTCATATCCCGAAAAATATGAAAAGGAGCAACCAGAATGTTAGCAATCTCAAGAAATAGTTTGATGACATGGGAGGTTATGACTGTTGAGAGACTTCTCAAATATAAAGTCCGACAATATACTGAGCAATAATTAAGAGCAGGGAGTATATCACGCTGAGCGTGAAAAAACATGCAGTTAAATATTTCGTCAAAAAATCATGTGGAGTGGTGGCACGTGTAGGTATTTCGTTGATTTTGGTTTATAATCTCTTCTTTAAACCCTGTTGACCTAAGCTCGAACGTAACCCATCTTCCGCTATATCAAAAAGCAATGGCGAGGGCCACATGCCATTCAAACTTGGCGCTTCTTCACGGGACCAACAATTATTTTCTACGGATCGCAGGTGTTTGGCAATAGAATACTTCAATTGGGTACTGTCGCGCTCGCATAAAATACGCTTCTTGAAACTGACATTCTTATTCTACCTCGACGTTGTAAACCACTTCGATTTAAATCCCTGGTTCTCACATTCAAAAGCCATGTTATAGATGGCATATCACATATGACTGCGACTTTGACTTTGCGACTTTCTTCACCCTTATATATGCTTGACAGACAGCATCATGACCGACACCAATAAAGCGTCGGTTAATAGCCACACACATTCATTACTCATCATTCGGAGACATCTTTTGACCGGTGCAAGGTCGGGTGTCAGTAAAAATCTAGCATCGGTGTATTTATGAATGGTACGACTAAATTTTGACATGTAGAATATTAATATGTCTATATATCTAGGATTATTGCCGTTTTTCAAACTTGAAAGTTTCAGCGCAAATTAAACTCATACCGACTTCAAGAAACATTATTTATCTCAGGAGACTTCGCCCCCATTCCACCAAATGCCGTCACGCCCCCAAATGACGTACCTCAAGTTTGAGAACCACTGGTATAGCCTAGGCCTTACCTGGGCAAAGTGCGACCGGCGGGCCAAATGCGTCCCGTGAAACTATTCTGTACGACCCGCGAAAGGTTGCTGGGAATTCAACACATAAACTTCATTTTTGAATGACTAAAACCATAGGCCGTATCAAATGAACAGGACATTCGTTTACTTTGAAGCCTGTTCATTAATATGCCACGATTACGCTGCCTGGCATGCGGAATCCAGATTCAAAATAAAGGCAATGTGGCAAAGTTGAGTAGCAATTGAAGTCACAAGAAATCACTCTTTCCATATAGTTATTTAGTTGAAACCTGCCTTGTTGACATTGTCATATTACGCATTATACGGTATGTGTTTCAATTTGTGATGAGATATGTTTCCAAATCTCTAATTCGTAAAACAAGTCAATCAGTGCTCGCGATTACAATATGACTCATGATGTCTATCCCCCATAAAGGATAAGGAATTTAGAGCACTAAGTATTCGCATACTGGAATCAGGGATGAACCCATCCTTTCAGTTTTGCCGATCACATCGCCGAGATCAAGGATTTTAATTAAAGTCGGTCTTATGACAAAAGCACAAAACACGTGGTCAAGGGAAGGCGAAAATCAGAAAAACTGCAAGCTTCGCTCAACATAAAGGGTATTTAACCTGCACGCTGCTCGGGAGGCAGCTACCAAGAAAATAAGATTTGTACTGGTGCATATACATTTTGGTGCAGTGGCTCTCGCACAGGGAGACGTGAAAGCATCAGAAGGGTGGCGCGAAGCCGAAGTTTATTGGAAATGTTTTCGCGCTCCGCGCGATACCCCCAGCTTATGGTTGTTGCTCTGTGCATTGTCCGAAGTTGATGTTTCACAATTCTCTTATCAACAGCCATAATCTTCCATGCCGTCAACTATCCGTTGGGATTGCTAGCATTCTGGTTGCATTTTTTATATTTTGTGATATCATGATAAGTGAAACCGAAATTGTTCACTATCATAAAGGGAGGCGTACCTAAAAACGTTTGAGAAGCCCTGTTTTAGAGTCTTAATAGAAGAACGTCAACAGGGGTTTGAAGAGATCTAAAATGTATCATGTTTAACACTGTTTCGAATCTTGAGAGCTAATAGATATTCTTTTCATCAACCGTCACTTTCTCATTACCTAATATCAACACATTCACTGAGTAGCATTTATAAACGATGTAATTTAGAATTCAAATTAAAATACGCTGAAGAATATAGCTAATTTTTTCCAATCGGCCCGCCAACGTGCATATTTTCTCATTTAACCCGCGGAGGACAATAATTGCACACCCCTGGCCTAGGCGATCGGTGTAGGAACTGAATAACGCGTATCGATCAAATGATAATTACGTATTTTTCCAAGTCCGATATTGTCCCACTGCGAGGCTGATTTTCTGTACTGACAGGTGAGGAAAGCCAAGTGAGAAAATTGAAACTGTTCCTTACAATTTACAATGCTTCAACGTAATATTTCATTGGGCTTTATTTTCGATGTCTGCAGCCCCGCATACACATATAGTAAAGGTGCATGTGTATGACGGTTACATGTTTGTTCTTGCTATCTGACGAAAAAGAAAACACATGCTGTAATCACATGTTGTACCAAGAGCGGCTTCTCTAGTGAAAGTAGTTAGCGATATTTCTATTATTTGCAAAAACGGAAAGCTACAAAATGTTACCTAAGCAAAGATGTATAATTAACACTTTCAAGCGTCGTCAGAAACTAAGTCAAGTTAAGGAGGGACTCTTAAACATTTTATTCCTACGCAACCTTTCGAGATGTATGCATATGTATGGCGTATATCCCTTAAAAGAACACCATTTCATTGCGATGGTTGTGTTTAAAGCGGCTGCACGAAGAAATCCATTCTGGAATATGTTATGGAACGACGTACGCATAAATTATGTTCAACGAATCGTACGTCGCGAAATCTGGTCCACATCATGAACATACTTGACTAACCTTGCGCACATATCGCAACTGTATTGGAGGGAAAGACCAAAAAATATCCACACATTTTTGACACTGCTGGATACGACACCATACTAAGCCAGTCCTATAAACTATCGCCTGCTTATTGTGGGTCTCATACATAAGAAAAATACTGAAGATCGCCATAGCGCTAATAAATTATTATATGTCATATTATGAAGAGGACAATGCTTTCGCTGGAACCAATCCAAGATATACAGTCGGTTAACTTTTAACGCTGCAGCAGATGAGAAACAAAAATTCACTATAGTGGATAGGTATACTTTGAATGTAAATGGGGCGAGTATAATGTTACACTTTTTTTATGTTTGTTTTGTTTGATGTTGATGATGTTTCGACTACATTGGTAATTTTACACCAGCCCGATATTCTTTATCTTTGATTCCGTATTTATCGACTTGTAGCAATGCCACTTCTAAGCTTTTATAAGACAGCGCTTACGCGGATCACGGAGCGGGGCGGAGCCTAGATAAGCCTCCAACGCTTCGATAGGAATTCTGGAGTCGACCTCGGTCGGACTCGGGCCCACAACCCATTGGGTGTTGCAGCTGTGGATCATACCACCACGCTATCTCGCCGCGCTGAACATTACACGGCAATGTAAAATCATGGTTGTTTCAGCCGTAACACACGATGCACGCTTTTGACATTAACGTTAAAATCGCTGTTGCAAAAAGTTTTCTCAGTGCCAGAAGGATGAAGTTGCTCGAATACCCCTTGAAATTATTTTTTGATATCCTCCATAGTAGATGAACTAAAGGATTTCAAAGCAATTAGAGCTAGGAAGTTGGATGGCGTTAAGAATCCCGCAAATAACGCTAAAGAGATACTGTAAGTAACTAATAAATAGCCAGCGTGAATAGTGATAAAAAAGCAAACTATGAGAGCACAGAAAAATTTGAAGTTCACTTCTGCACTGTAAACTGCTCCGAGAACAAACTTTTGGCCGCCCGTTTACATAAATAGTCGAAATGAAAACGTGCTAAGAAGAGCTATTTCGATGCTCTGTATAGTTATTTTGAATCGGAATCGAATATTCTCATGCATACTCCTCAGCATAGGCCTATGTTATACATACCGATATGATTTCTTCCTACGTGCGACGTCTTTCTTTTTAGACGCACTGGCGTCCCAGATGTTGCTCCACAACAACACGCCGATTAGAATTATGAATATAGTGACTTTGCTCATATTTAAATCTGAATAGCGATTACAGTGAATATCACCATGGAAATAATTTAGTAATGACTAGGGCAAGTTTTTGCTGCAGTTAAATCCGTGAAAAGTTGCATTTATTTTTGACAAAAGTTGCAGTAAAAACTTGCATTTATTTTTACTCCGAAGTTGCACTAAAAGACCACATTTTTTTCGGTTGACTTAAAAAAAGGTCAACTTCCCAGTTCCACTAAAAAAAAACGGTCAACTTTCCGGTTCACCTCCCGAAATACCCGTAAGAGCGTTATTTCAGTGCTGATTTACGGTATTTCAGTCGAATTTGGCCGTGTATTTCACCAAAATCAAAAATACTTTCAATAAAAATCGAAAAAGCTGCAAAATGTTGCATGACAAAAAATGGACAAAAGTTGCGAAAAATTGCACTATAAGATTTCTTCAAACAGCCTAAAACAGCATTCCACATATCTTACGGGCATTTAGGAAGCTGCCGGAAGCTGCAAAAAACATAGTTGCAAAGGCTGCAAAAACTTGTCCTAGTAATGACTAATAACTGACTGCTTTGCTCTGATGTAGTAAAAATGAAACGTAAAATTATGAACTACTAGTTGAGAAGTATCAGCTAATGCGACTGCGGGATGACTTCCATGATTTCCTGATTTCAAAGTATCACACACACAAAATATGTACATTTTTCGCTAAAATTCTGCATACTATATACTCTTTTCTGCAGTACCTATGATTACCTCCAGTAGCATCAGACCATTTTGATGAAATCTCAAAAAATGAGATGATGAATTAGCTCGAATCCCCTCGGTCTCCATTTAATATTCTCTTTGTATAATTGGATGGGTGCTGACGAAACAAGATTGCTTTATATGTGTGATACGCCGGCAGGGGATCTCATTGCAAATGATTCCCTTCAACAGTTTTCCACGTTTCTCATCCTACGATATAACTTTTTTCACCACAAAGTTCTGTCTTTGATCATGATCAACACAACCTACTCTTTGTTCAAAGGGTACTTCAGATAATCGAAATGAATTTGGACCCTAGTTCTACAACTTATAAAAGATCCAAGCCTTCTGATATTTGAAGACTATACAAATATTAGGTATCCATACACTGTAAAATAAATCATTATTATTTACGAGCTTGTTTTGGCTTGATACAATATTGTGGAGCTCGTAATGCCAAATGCAATCACATAACAGATTGTCATATAGGTTGGTGCTTGTAAATTGTTCATATGTTGTGTGAGGAGAATGAAAGACGCAGCAGTCCGGATCGACTCATGACTTCCCGCATGATTTCTTCTGAAAGTAGACCATAATTTCGACCTGGCCAGGACAACAGAATTCGATGAAATTTAGTTCGAATTTTTTTCGGGGCTAGCTTCGACTCTTGAACGTTTCTAAAGTGGAGCACATGAATAGGATAGAAATATCGGCGTCTTTAATCGGAGAGCTTTACCCGCAATTTTTCGAAAGACATTGATCAGGTAATAATCGCATGATTTCTCTTGAAAGTAGACTAATTTCCACCGGAACGTGACGATGGAATTCACTGAAAGTAGTTCGAATATGCTTCGAGGCTGGCTTCGGCTCATGAATGTGTTTCAAAATGGAGCACTTGTCTAGGATAGAAATACCGGCATCCTAAATCGGAGTGCTGTACGCGTAGTTTATTCAGGTAGGTCTACATTTTCGCCAAATCCTAAACGTAAGTTTGGAGATGATTGAGCCGACCGACGTCTAAGAAAATTCTTGCGGCTTTAGTTCCAGCATTGTACTATCATATGGCAGTGTCCAAGTCGGGTTACGCTGTTGTTTTTGTAATAAGGCGATACTTCCGCTGTCATGATTGCCACATATCACGTTTAGTAAGTACCCTTGATTATGTGTGATTGAATTTTGTTTGATAACTTCACTTTGATAATCTTGCTAAGGTCTGCAATGTATCATGTCTTTTGTAGACGGAAGGTATTATCTTATTGCAATGGTTTCCACTGTACCGATCGCTATATACTTCATGTGCAGTCGTGCTCTATTGGCTGCTGCAGTCAAGAGTTTGCTACGTACAAAATTCACTCGGAATATGTTTATCGTATGCATAAAGTGGTCACAGAGGATTCAATAACAACGATATAGTCAATTTCCAGAGCCCACGGTGCCTATGCAGCATGATGATGACAACTTGAATGAGGCGGGTGCGGGGTAAATTTCGGTAGTAACTGATCAATTCTCAATGATATATGAGTTGGTGACTTTGCAGAATATAGAATTAGTCCTAGTTGCTAACGGGTGTATTGGTTGAATTCCATCAAGTAGGCGATGTCAGCATTGATTTCTGCGACTGAGATGTTGTTTCTGTTGGGTTGATTCCAATGACGGCCAGTTGAAATTGAGCGACAAAATCAGGTAAATTTTGGCCTTACAGATGTAGTTGCTTATTGGCATTGCGTGTTACAGATGCTTCAAATGTGACAGATTTGCCTGATTTACTGGTCTCTGCAGTTCTGATTGATGCACCAGCGATGTGAATCTATTAATGCCACGAGAGTAGTAAGTATAGTCTGACACCGACTGCTGGATGGACTAGAATTCAGCACAATTTTTTTCTAGCACGTGATATTTCAAGAGCAGAAGATGTGCCCTGTGGTCTATAGTGTACAGTGTTGACTCTACACATCGCAACAACGTTTCATCAATCATGACAGATCTCTGATATATATTTGGTCAAAATTTCACAAGTTTTTGGCAGTCAGTTGGTAGTCACTATTTACACGACTAATGGAAAATGACTGATGACGCTACGAATAAGTTACAATCTTTGAAAATTGATTCAACGATTACTTTGATGGCTATTTTTTGTTTTTGTTTTTTCAATCGTAACGGGAAACGAAGTGATGCCGAAGCTACTTCAACTTATTTGACATATTAGAAATTTTTCGTTACTAAACACCCACTGTCATTGGGTATCCTGCGTTACTTCTGGAATAACAGCCGGGACATTGTGAATTGTGACAACTATAGCCTATAGGTCACCATACGTCCTCTCTTAGATGATTTGTCCTAATTTCTGACTTATTTGAAAGAGTCCTCGGATGAAGCCCAAATATCCTCTTTCTTGAGATTTTGTCCTCTTTTTGAGAATTTTCGTTAGATATAGGGCAAAATTCGACTGAGATACAGCAAATCAGCGGTGAAGTAAACGCTCCAGCAGCTATTTCGGGTGCTGAGCCGGAAAGCTAACCTATGTTTTAGTCAACCATCGGATAATGTGAAAGAAAAACTGTAATTCGGGGTTTGAGCTGGAAAGTTTACCTTTTTCTAGTCAACCGACCACGAAGGGGGAACTGGATTTTCCTCCGGTAGTACAAGTTTGAAAATTTTGAAAAAGTGCATGTCCTCTTTTCAGATTTCCAAAATATGGTAACCCTACCAGAGCCCTCCTTGCCCACGCTATACCGAGTGCAACCAGCAGAGAATGAACTGATATCAATTTCGGCGCATTTACGTTGATTATATCATATAGCGCATCTATTTGTTTATTCAGACGTTATCCGGCCTCACATTCGAGAACGCAGGCATGTCCAACGTCATTTTTTGAAATAAATTTCGATGGAAGAAGATAAGTTTTCTTCCATATGTAAGGTTCAAGTTTTGAAGTCTGAAAGTATTACACTGTTTCAAAGCCTGTACGTTTTAGCACCTATGGAACATAAAACTAGGTACTACATGTTCAAGCCTACATCGTCAAATAGAAGAACCAGACTATCCAGTTTCCATTCCGTAGAAAAAAGTTTAGAAGGCATGATGTACGAAGACCGCCTTTATAAGCAGCGTAATCATCCACAGCCAGTGTATGAAGCATGAAACCCCATACTTTTTTACTTGTGGCCGACTAAGTAAGAAATAACAATTGCCATGCCAGGCTAAAACAATGATTCTCAAATAACGCCCCGTGAGCCGGAAACCAGTCTCCGAGCCCCCTCATTGCAAATTAACAGTCGACAAAATCTGTCAAATCTCGAAAATTTCTGCATCGCGATTCCGAAATACCGGCGATGCTTGCAACGTGTTTCCATGAATGCAGTGTTTTGGTATAATTAATGGAAAATGATGTGCGCGTACTTTTGCATTTTCCAGTAAAAACACTCCCGCCACGCTAGCTTTTGGGGGTTATTTTCCACAACATTTTTCGAACTAGGTATTGTATTCAGCAGGGCACAGCGTGTCGTAACCTAATCGAAGAGACACAGTAGTACTTTTGCGAGTGAGAGCCCTTTGTACATGGAAGATGTTTTGAAGCTTTTTCGACAAAATGATAAACTAAAGATAGGTGTACTTGAAAGCTACAAAACCATATCGTAAAAAATATTTTTCAATGTATCACGAAGAATGATACTGTTTAGTGTTGTGAGCAACAGCATCACATGAACGTCAAATAACATGGATCGCTTTGTTCGGAATGCATTCATGTTGGATTTAATTACTGGGTGTGGTAGGCTGCCGAACTTAATGTGAGCGATAATAGAATTCTTCGTGTTTGCAATATGTTTCCATGAATGATGTGGTTGCATGTAAAATGAATTGCGTCAACTTTTATATCGGCATTTCACCGTTAAAACACTCCAGTCCAGTCACTCTAGCTCAGGGGTCACCAACACGCGGCCCACGGACCGTATGCGGCCCGCGTGGTCATGATTTGCGGCCCGCCACTTGATTTGAGATTTCGGAAAAAAGCTAAGAAAACCAATTTGAAATGCTGAAATTGACTACAGTTTCGAAATATTGATGCTGTTGTTTCAAAATAAGCTATTCTCCTGTGACCAACATCACTATTGGTCATTAGCTAAAACGGCGCTGGTGATGGCAACAGCATTCCGTCGAGGGAGAATAATCAGCTGATATGAATAGGCTGGGCATATTGCCTTGACGTGTAATGGCCCAAACACTGCCAAAACCGAGACGCTTAGAAAACGTCTTAGAGTAGTGGTTCTCAAACTGAGGGGCGCGCCTCTTCTTGTGGGGGCGTGATAGCATCTGAAGGGGTAGCGGAGCTGCGGCCAACTGAAAATTTTTTCGCGCTTGGCGCGATTTACGTCGAATTCTAATTTTGTGTTTCGGAACTCATATTATAGAATTGTCTCATCAACAGTCATAACCTTCCACGACATCAAACTATCCGCTGTGATTGCAAGCATTCTGGCTGCATTTTGTGATATAACGATAAGGGGGGCAGCGTTATTTAGTATCATAAAGGGGGGTGCGTCTAAGAAATTTTGAGAACCACTGTCTTAGTGGTTCCCCACAAGATCAAGCTTTACGAGGAGATGGTATTTCAGCAAGTAACATATCTCGCTATCCCTAATATCTATTCCCTAGTCGCTGAAAAGCGTTTCTAGGTATCGTGCACAGCTCAGGGTATAAATAATAAAATGAAATTGAAGATAATGATTTTTTGTTGTATTTATATTCCTTTAATAAAATACTACTTCTTCTGTGGTCATTATGCCCATATCGCCTATGTTAGGTAGCACGGCGTTGTACTGACGTAAGTTTTAAAACGTGGTTGATGCCTAGTTCACATCGATATTGAATTTATGCGGCCCGCGGTCGCGACAAAATTTGAAAATTGGCCCGCGACCCGTTTTGAGTTGGCGACCCCCTAGCTCGAGTTGGGCTATTTTCCACAAAATGTTTCAAATTATAGGTATCGTATCCAGCAGCGCACAGCGTGTCGTAATCGAAAAGGCCCGGTACGGCTTTTGAGAGTGAGAGCCCTTGTACTGAGTATGAACACTGGACTTTGAATATTGTGCATATATAGTTGTATTGCCTATACTGAAAGTATACTACATGACGATGATAACATCAACGTTTCACGTATCACGTGTTTCCACACAGTGACTGAAACGCTGTATGAGATGCCATTGATTTCTTTGATTTTATGATATTATTAAACCTCAAATTATTAGCACAGCATACTAAAACTCTCGGCGATATCAATCAAGCTACATATCAATTACACTTGGACATTGATACCAGTTTAATCGAAGATATCACAAATCCTGTTTTTCAAGATGCATACTCACAGAATCAGTAAATCAATACACTCTAAATTTTTTTCCGTTCTTGACAACATCAAAGAGAACGCGTTGCGTGTAAAAAAAAATAACATCTGAAAAGGTGTTCGTGTTGTTGCTTGGCGTTGCCAGATACTGTGTTGTCTCATATAGCCGTTGTCAAACGCTGTGTTGTCTGATATAGGCGTTCTCCACGATATCGCCCACGTAAGAAAGACTACTAAATGATCAGGCCGACACGAATGCTATCTGTCTGCAGCTTTTTCTTACTAAATAATCTGGCGTACTCGGCCCACACCCTGTCGCTTGTAAAGCCGCATAAAATCATTCTAGTTCACAATGACATCATTATTATATTCAATGTCAATATGACATCATAAGTGATAAAACGAAACCATCATTGAAATGTAAAAGCAATACACTGCACAATGAAATGAGACTGCTGCTAGTAAAAATAAAGAATCACCAGCACAGTGTTAAATTATGTGCTTCAAGAACAATATGAGCATGCGACATACTTAGTTTGGATAACTTGAGCATAAGACTTTATAACATAAAAACACTTCTGAAATGAACCCGTAAATATAGCCTCAGTGTACTGCAAAATTCAACACATATGCTGAAGTGTCACGCTTCAAAGTCGCATGCTCATGTCCAAGGATCTAATGGAATGGAGTATAATAACAAAATATTGTCAAGGAAAACAAGACAGTCAGTGTGCCAATACTAAGGTAGAGTATGAACTACTGTTGAACAACTGGTACAGTCATATTCAAGTCAAATTAGCGGGCCTATCACGCCTTCACAGTATATGCTCAAAAATTTTCAAGAATTATTCAGTAACACTAAATCCAACCCATATACTGAAAGAGTCACACACTATCCAGCCACATGTTCATGCCCACGGATTCAATGGAGTGATGAATATAAACGAAATATTGCAAATAAAAACAAGATAGTGTCGTAAGATAAAACTATAGAGTATGAACTACTGTTCCACAACTTGCACAGCAATAACCTAGTCAAATTACTTAGCCTATCAGGCCCTTCACCTATGTGCTCAAAATTGTTGAAGGCATTATTCAATTTTTCACAGACACTAAATTCAACCAATATGTGTACTGCACTATCAATTCACATGTATGTCCACTGTCGACAAAGCTAATGGATTTATGTATAGCAACGAAATAGAAGCAAAGGATGAACTACTGTTTAACAACTTGCACAAAAATAACCTTAGGTCAAAGAAAGGGGCTTATTATGACTCTACAGCATGTGTTCGAATTTTCTGAAGAAATTATTCAGTTTTTCAGACACATATTGGGTGTTTTTGTCGCCAACAACTACTCTCTGAATAAATGCCAGGAATTGAAATTCCTTTGGGTACGAAACATCCCAGGCATAATAACATGCCATCATATCGATTAAAATATCGAACACCGTTGCGCCATCGTTACCACAAGGGACGGATTCCCCAACAGCTAAGATCCAGCCTTGAATGGACCCATCCTGATGTCTTGCGACAACTAGATGTGGAGGATCATGCTTCTGACTCCTGGTCTCTATGTCGTGAGCCTGAAACAGACATATATTCAAGTCCTTACATACGAATTTTTGTTACCGCTTCCATAAAAATCTGAAGTCATCAGGTAAGGACATCCATAATATACATCAGTTAGGTTAGTCTTTCCTGCCTAATAATATTAGCATCACATATCAATGAAAGTGGCAATTATGTATTATTATGTACCTGTTGGACTAGTAAAGCAGTTAAACCGCTTTTTTGTCGACGGTTAATTCTTGCATCGGTAAGCTCTGACTGTAGTTTCAGCAGTTTGGTGAGCTCATCCTTGTCACCTTCAGTGGACTGATGAAATGAAATGGTGAAATAATTCTTACTAATTGTGGAGCACACTAAATTTGCAAGCCCAAATTTACCTGAAATATTACATCCAATATATTTATCATATTTTGATAACTGCTTTTCATGTCTTCAATGGTGGTTGGTGCAATTATCTTCTTGAATTCTTCCCTGATCTGAGAAGAAAAGCAAATTCATAACAAACACTGATAGAAATGGTTGATAACATTAGACGAGGAGCGGCCAGCCTTTTTTGCTATTCACGACCGCGTTTCGATCTCCTATGTAGCCCACGGCTGCATTTCAGTGCATAGTTATAATGAACTATCTTCACACCAAATGCCCACGTTGAACTTTCCATGGTATATTTACAGTGAGTTATGGACAAAACCTTGTCGCCATGACGTCTTACTCGACGGATCGAAATCAGGAGTAGTCGTGCAGATATGAATAACTATAGTGGGATTGATGTTGCAGTTTAACATATTACTATCAAATATGTAAGCAGATATGGTAGGCCGTGGCTATGGCTGCCACGATCTATTACGCAACAAATGCGTTACGCTCACATCAAAGACTAAAATCAATGAATGAGTTTGCAATCGCAGAGAAAAACCAGCAGACTTTTATTTGTGCATGTTAGCATTATCTCTATAGCAGACTTGCGAACTGAACAGTCCCAGTTGTCTGATTTTTCTAATATATATGCAAGAAGGCGTTGTATTGCTCGTACACACGTGCAATTGCCAATAAAATATACGCAAGAGTTTACTTGATGACTTGAAATTGACTCGGAAAGTTTGCTCAAAGTCACGAGTCAATACACATTTTATGAAGCGCTGAGTCAAGTCATTTTGCTCATTGACTTACTACAAGTCAAGCCACGTCAAAAAGTTGACTCATGTCAAGAGATGACTCGAGTCAAGCAACAGTGTGTGTTATAAGAACTATAAAGTGATTATATTATGGTTCCATGATATAATAACCACACTCACCAGTTTGATATCAGTCAAGGAAGGGAACAGATCAAGTATTTCCGACAGGGTAATGTCTTTTTGAATTATCTTGGAACGTCGATGTCCATAGAGGTGGTTGAAAAGAGAGACAACTTTTTTCCAATCGCGATTGACATTCAAAAATTCACTTCGAAGCTGGAGAGAAGCTTCTTCAGCATTTAGAGTGGATCCACCTAAAATCGCAAATTTGAAGAATTCACCAAAAACATTGAAACTTGTACCTTGTAAACCATACCTGAAGTCACAAGCGAAGTATTGCTTTTGCCCCGAGGAGCAGTGCGATTTTTCAGAAGTCTAAGTGTTCTCAGTTTCTGGGACAACTTCTTGTTAAAATTACGCTAGAAAGCAAATGAAAATATGATTGAAAATAAATATAGGAAATAACAACGAAGATTTGACTTTACCCAAGGTGGATGTTGCAAAGTTGATCCTAGACATGGATACTTTTCGATAAGTGCTTTTCCAAATTTCGAATACGCCGACTTTCCAGTCATGTCACCACTTCTGAGGATGTGATAGGCACACTCTTGTACAACTAGATGTATGACTTCATATGCAGCTCGTGCCTCGAGCGCCCGTCGCACTGTGTCACTGAATTCGGGTAAAGGCATCCCATGAATTTGTTCAGAGTGATTGCCGCTAGATGACGCCTGCGATATTACTATAAACAGGATTGTGTCAACTACATTTATTTGGACATATTACCCCTTCGTCCACACTTGTATCAGGCAGTGTATCTGGCACGGACAGATTGGTCATCGTTTCTTCCTCGTCTTTGCTGGTTGATAAGGACTTCTGAAGTATACAGTTGCTATGGGTAGTTGCAAAATATGACCAAATAAATTCATACCCGTTTCACAGCTGCGCCAGATGCTACACCCTCAACGAATGGCTCTGCTATGGGCCAAGTGGTATCCGACGCTTCTGCCAGTGATTGTGCATCAACGTCGACAGATTCCTTCGGAGGGATGGTGGTATACGGCTCGGGTGATGAGACAGAAGCATCACACGGATTTTCTGAAGCCCCGGTCAACATCCTTTTCCATAACTGAAATATCAAAATCAACTTGCATACACACATTCAGCAGCAAATGAATTGCTTCTACCTCTTGTAATTTCAGTAGACGACGTGTAGTACCTATATTGAATAACTGCCACAGATCTTTGTCGACGACTTCGGTGAAAACATCCGAGTCTATATCATTATCTGAAAAATAATTGACGTCAAGTCGCAAACAGAACTGAATATGGCGATAGACTGAAACCCAACAACTACAAACACCAAACATGCCCAACATTCCTAGTCATCACAAACCGCTGCGTGTTAATATTTTGACTGATTTGAGGCCACGGAAAATCATGATCAGAAATACAGCACAATCCGTGACTACTGCCATCTTCAACAGCAAATGAATTCATAGCAGACTCGAAATAACAAATTACTAATTTATGGTAGTTGCAAAAAAGACGATTATTCATGTATAACAGTTCATCAATGCATATAAAATCTGGAAAACCATCATCTTGAAAGCTGTCAACTAGGATATCACCTACGTTGTATGCGATGTTTTTGTGCAAAACTCGTGTAGCAGTAACAACACACGTGTCCAATTGACAATTCTCAAACTCTGTTATTTCCGGATAATCTGCAACTGGTGCAGTGGTTTTGTCAGCAAAAACAGTTTCGTCCTTCAAAAAGTTGATTTTTCTCACACCGTTATTATCAATCATTTTCGTACACATCCACTTCTGGTGATGAAAACTGAGACTCAGGGGAAGATTTTTGAAATTAAACCACCTTTTTTGTTTAAAAAATCCATTCTTAGCCTCATATCTCATACAATTATGAAAACCAAGGGGACCAAACGCCAACAATTGCCATGACATGTGTACAAGAAAATGCATTTTGGGAGTAAATGACAAAGTTGCATACAATCGCTTAAATTCTTCATTGTGGATAGCTATCAAGCAAGTTAGGTCATACGCCACATTGGGTGAACTGACAAAAGAAAATGACACCTGCACAATTTTAAGCAGTCGAACTAAATTCATCCAGTATAAATTCTCATCAGTCATAGACGGACCAATAATGAATGGTAGGGTATGCAATAGTACGAACATACTTGCAGCAGTCTGGGGCAGATTTGAGCTTGGCTGCAAATGCTTTCGTTCAATAATCTGTGGCTTATCTTTCATAAAGTTATCGCTGTACTCAAAATTCTGTAATTGATGATTCAAGTGAGATAATGATAATGACCCAACGTCTATATGATGCAATAAAAATGCCTTGAGCTCCATTTTCACAATGCCTTCTAGGAGTAGATGCATTGGATCCAGCAGTACTCCCTTGGTGACATCAAAATAAGGAATGTCACTCAGGAAAGTTCTATTGTTTATGCCTAATTGTTGAGAGAGTTCGGATCGTTCAGCATTTCTGGGACAGCGCCGCAGGGCTTCTAGTCGCTCATTATGTTGCTCTTTCGAGCGAATAGGACAGTTCTCATGAGCATTGTATTCAGCCATTTCTTGCTTGTGCACATCACAAGTCCGACAAGGTTTATCGGCCCCACCAACACCTTCTTTGAATCCAGCCAACTGCTGTGCAGCAGGTGTATCCGCAATACAAAACAACAAAAAACCATGAATCAACTGCTTGGAGCCATTTATAGTCAGAATTACTCCTTCAGACAACAATTTTATGGCATTTACAAAATCTTGCAAAATAGCATTGTGGCCAGAAAATGCTTTCAGGTCAACAGACTTTGCGAGGCACAGTAGTTGCATGCTTTCTAGTTTGCTACGGCAATGGTTTGGGATATTCAACAACGACCAATAATATGCAGTTATTTTGTGTTTTTTTCTGTGCGCTCCAATCGGATTAACTATTTCAAATTCATCACAATATAGTGCAAACAAAAGACAGTCTGGATAACGAACAATGCCCTCGTGAGTTTTGATAAATTTACCTTGCCACACATCTTTCATTACATCAAACTTGTGATGCGCAACATATGGGGACATTTGAACAATTTCTGTGCCACTTAGTACGGCTAACAACTGCTTCAGAAAAGGCACAAAGTATCCAGTGGCAGGTTTTTTCACAATACGGTAATTCCTGCCATATCTTTTATTTATCGTTCGAGAACCTAGCACCACCGTTTCCGGATTGACGAGATTGAAATGCTCTTGGTAAAACGTTTGCCGGGATTCTTTGGTTTCCAAGCAAGAGAATATATTTATAGGATCCAGAAGTGATGCACCTCCAATCGAATTGCTTGGTAAAAAATTTTGGTAATTTGCTAATGCAGCATCCAGCATAGATCCATTGGAAGTTAAAATATCTGCCACCCCAGCATCGGAAAGTTTATGAATAGTGTTCAATCTCAGCAAAAGTGCAGCTTGAGGTAATACCAGAGTCATGGGGAAAGTGACGACAGGACTTTCAATCAGCGGTAATGGAAGATCACATTCCATACCTTCTGATGAAGAATCTAATGCAGTTACTCCATCGACGAGGTCATTCAAATCAATTTCAGCCTGTCCGTTATGATGTGTCCTACAGTGATTTTTGAACCGATTATGATTTTCAAATCTTTTCCGACAAACCGTGCAATTCAAGATCAAACTTGGATGATCGTTGTGGCGCTTCAGCAAGTGTTTTCCAAGCTCATCTGGACTACCAAAAAATGAGCACAGCCGACAGTATTGTAGACGTGACATTATATGAGGAACTTGAGATCGGTACAGTATTATTTCTGCATTAATAGCATATATCTGTAAAATTTATATTAATGATTACAATTGGTATTAACATTCAACCCCACCCCAGATGCATAAAAATGAAATGAGTGTATAGAGATGTTTCACACGTCAATCAGGAGAAATATCAAAGCACACGAACACATCATCACTGCCAACTATACATCATGATGTAGCCTACAACGGTAATGTGAAGAAACAATAATGAGGATCAATAATTTATATTCTGCTCACTAACAATTTGCACAAAACATATCCATGGGGAACACTGATTCTTGCTGATCAAGCAATCATGTATCGATGTTTGCAATGGACCAGACAACGTAATAACAGAGAATTTACTAGTGGAATTAAACTCTTCTATCAAGGATAGTCATCGGAGGATGAGAATAAAATGATCACTGGCGACTCAATTATCACGTATACTACACAGGCTTTGCAGATATATACACTTTTCTAAGGTTCAGTTGTTTGCCAATCAACACTACGTCTACACCGCATGTTCAGGGGGAACACGAATCGGGTAAGGTCATGCTTAAAACCTCTCGATGTCTAAATATGACATCAACCACCTAGACCACATCGTTTCAGTCTTCAGTACTTCATAATTAAGCAAGCAAAGGATGCAATGCCTGGCAAATGACCAGCATCTTGTAAATTTCATCAAAACTTCCGAAAGTCATTACATCAGGCTAACCAAGCCCTTATTGCGCTAATGTTGTAGCATATCATGAGGTAACATACAAACGAAAACGACAAATGCCTTAACTTTTACCTTCCAATTTGTCGATATGGTGAGATGCGATGCCGTTAATGGCTAAGAAACCTCTCAAATCGGCGCACGCTCTTCCTGTCATGATGTCGTATCGCAAAAGAACCACGTGGCGGTGTTCGACGGGAGATGACGTTGTCAGTATTGGGATAAGGTGAACGCGAAAAAAGAAAAGACATCAAATTTCTCTCGATCGCGGCGTTGTTGACATGATTAGCCGTTGCCACCAACGGAAAATACTGCGCTAGCGTTGTCTCGAATTTAGAGTGTACAGGAGATTTTGAAGAGCTAGTTCAAGTAAAATCGCGGTAATGCGTATATGTCACCATTTCAAAATCACATGATATCACGCCGTGAGTTGAAAGAGCGGATGCAAATAGGCAATTCAGACCAACCATGTGACATGCGCGCATCTGACAAGCAGAAATCGCTTCGTTGCAAATCTGGTTCGAAATATTATTTAGGTTCAACTTTGAACACTTCACTTCCCTTCATTTCCAACAAATACCGGACAAGGCGATAAAATCCACGAAAGATATCACCCTAGGGATGAGCTGCGTTTGTTTTGTTACAGGTCGTCGACTTAGTGTGGTAAAATAAATATTTGCCCGGTCCTCAGAATGTCTCGAATACTTTGAGAGGCAATACAATAAAAAGCAACCGAGGATAGGTTAATAGTGTGGTGTAATTTTGCGTTAAATATAGCGACAGTAAACGTGTAATATAAAACCATTATCCAACCCAGGTACATAAAAACTGTTCCAGCTAAAGACCCGTGCGCAAGCTTCACAAGGTCATAGATTTTTTCCGAATAATTTTAAGCAGTGACGTGAGGTGAGATTCAAGGTTGGTGAAGCACTGACATTGCCACTACACGATCCATACTGCACCGTCGGTTTGCTAAGTCGATAGAGTATTTTATTACTACGTGGGGATTGTCGGATTGGTAGCTAACAGTAGGTGAGACCAATCCATCTATGGTTCCCCTGGTCATTGTTCCTCTCCACTGCCATTATACGTAAGAATGTCGCGTACCTTAATGATTTTCGGGTTGTTTGGTGTTCAGACGTTATATTTGGATTTTCGGAACCAGTGCGATTATAGCATTCGATTAATACCAGTGATTGTAAATTATGAGCTGTTTATGATGAATTTCGCTATCACGGATGAGGCTTGGCCAGTCTGCTTCCGACCTGTGCCTCACCTCTCCTTTCGCGCTGTACTTTTCAACCCTAACCATGTAAATTCAGTGATTTTATATCCTAAAATGTTTCAAAATTAGTCATTCATGAACATCGTTGGAAAATGCAAATGATAATGGTGTTATAATTATTGAAGGTGTCAACCATTTCGTTTACACATTCTGGCGTCAGGTGAGGCACTTCCTCACTTGCCTCTCCTGACCACGCGTCACTGATCTGAACCCATGAGTCAATTAAACTGAACGTACACCACAAACGGAAATCGTGTATAGCGTCCTTAAGTAGGGTGTAAATCTGGTAAACGCTTATTTTTGATAGATAAGGCCGCCGGCCATTAGGCGAGAACTTAACGCATCCAAAATAGTGATAAGCTACATCAATATCGATGTTATGGTGACTACTGGGGGCTTCGCATGCAAGACATTTCTTGTCGTCTCATAACCGACTTAGCGTCAAACATTTTTCTTTTAAATGCGTCAATCCATCGCGGCGCAGTCCAACACAGCGACTTCTACGTAACATAAACGCCTATCGTCGATGAAACAAATTGTTTCTACCTAATAACTATCGAATCGTCACCTACCGGCATCATCACATTAGTCATGAATGTCATGATGTCAGGAAAAGACCAGCAAACTGCGTTTAAAATGACAAGCGAGATTTATCAAGAATTTCCACGGAGGTTTCCGTAACCTTTCTTGTAAATTTGAACCTGATGGCATGAGCATGGCCTCCTTTACATGCTTAATAAATTACGTCTTAACGGCCGCATAATTATTCACATCCAGGGTCGCGAATCGGACACCATTGTTGGATATTTTAAGCCAGTGGAAAATGTTTGTAAGCCAAATAAGGCACCAGCAAATGCTGATGACCTTACTCAAACATTGGGCTATGGTGAAAATATTGTAATCGTTATACACCTATTTCCACCCCATGTCTTCACAGCATTTAGTTATAAATACTAGCAAGCTTCAAAAGACATGATACGGCAGTCGAGCAATATCAACAATTTGCACTATCAAAAATCCTTTCAGACATAGGCTAGTACATGTTATAAAATTACCATTGCTGCAGTCTCGACAAAACTATCAGCAGCCTCCCGGTCTGAGAAGTGTGAATACCAGAACCCAAATCTCCAAACCCATCTTCAATATCGTACTATACAAGGGGTCGGGAACCTATGGCTCGCGAGCCATCTAAGGCTCTTTGGATGATGTGTTTCTTTGGTAAATTCCTAATTTGTCACCTAATTCGCATCTTATTTATCAGCTTGCTGAGTTTATTTTGTGAATTTTCATAGCCATCGAAAGCATAAGGCTTGCGGTAGCTGAAACAAGTATTTGTAGAGTCAAAAAGTAGCCTATCCAGGGGGTTTAGCGGCTCGGAACCTCCCATTTCAAAATCTTAAAGTTTACGTCGAATATTGCAGGTTGATAATTGCTCATTTACCAGTTCAATATATGAAGAGCTTTTCGGAGGTACAGCACTTCAATGTACTATTGAATATACTATTCATTAGTCCAGTTTTTCTATAATGGTGAAAACAACTAAATCTTATTGAAGTATTCATCATACAACTTTAATCCGTCGGCCTCGATACAAAATTTGTTTAGTTGCATAATCAAAGTTGCTATGGCGCACGCAACCATACAATGTCATAATTCGCTGTACGCAACATCGCACGCCTTGACTGACACGATGCGTTGAGTAATCAGAGAGATAAACGAATTTGGCGACACCTTTATGACAATGCAGTTCTCAAATCCACATTGTCTTTCTGATCATCGGCGGGAAATGGAATCGCTTGAAAATTAGATCCCTAATTACAAATTTAACTTGCCAGTATAGTAGGCTTATTTTGGAAATCTGAAAAGAGGACACATTTTCAGAAATTTGAGACTTGCAAAACCGGAGAGGAATTCTCAAAAACCGGTGAATTTTTCCCACTTTGTGATCGGTTGACTAAAAAAAAAAAAAGGTCATCTTTCCGCCCAGAGCTAAAATCACCATTTTTCACTCCGAAATACCCGTCGGAACGTCACTTATGTGCTAATTTACGGCATATCACTCGCAATTTGCTCTAAATCTGACCTGAATTTTCAAAAAAGAGGACAAAATCTCAAAAAAGAGGACAAAAGGGCGTCCTCCGAGGACACTTTCAAAAAAGTCAAAAAAGAGGACAAATCCTCTTAAAAGAGGACGTATGGTAACCCTACAATATAGTCATTCGAAGTTCCAATTGTTACGTAGCTTGCTCGCAACGGCGTTAAAATGTACGGTTGCAGAGCAACGCTATGTTACCGCCGAATAATTTGAAAATTGTGTGCAAAGTTACCAATTGATATCGTTCAACAATGGTGTCCGCCGCTGAAGTTTTTTCTGGCCTCGAGAAACTGATTGAAAAGCGCGTCACTGTCAGTAGAACAATTGAAGTATACGGCTACCCTCGCGCGTCCTGCAAGAAATCCTAGGAAAGTCGTGTCACGGATGAATATGGAGTTAATTCACACATTTACTGTCTATGATTGTTGGTTTCGCTTTAAAAATAACACTGGTCAACACATATTTTTAGGCAGACAAAGTAACAGTGGTTTTGTGGGTTCTGAAGGGCTTTGATTCCGAATATGACCTTAGTTTTTTCAAGTTGGCTCTTGTTGTGGAGATAACCCATGGGGCTATTTTGACCAAAATCTCCCATTTTCGCGGTAATGACTAGATATAAAATCGGCTAAGTCATACTATAAAGTTTAGAAATTCAATCTGCTTGTTATTTTTACACGCAAAAGACTATTTTAAATCAAAATGCAGCTACAGCACTATATTTAGGGGTAATAGATTTGTCATAGTTACAGACTTTCACGGATATCATGTACATAAATAAACTCCAGCCATGTATATAAGCATTTACCTAGATACTCAAATAACATGGCATTAATTCAACCAATTTTACGTCAACCACGTATTGTAAATTTGAAATAATCAGTTGGAATACAGTATTATTAATATATTTTAAATCGAAATTGTTTTTTGTACGATTTTCGCCTGTAAGCTATTTAGTGCAGTTTCTCGAAAGGTTCCGGTAATGGTCTGACATAATATGTTCAATAATTCTTCTCATCTGCCCTGGTATCTTTCTTTTGTTGTTCCGATGTCGTGGTAGAACATCTCCCCTTGCTAATCAACAAGATGATGGGGAAATATATCAAGATGACTGAACAGGAAGTGAACTTTTATGCTCATGTGTGTTCCAAGTTTTTGATATGCAGATACGAATTTTTGGATCATCTGTTTGTAGTTGGGTGCTTTGTGATCATCTAAAAAGTTTTATTTACTACATCTTAGGAGAATTTACATGCTGTGAACTCCCAATGTGAAATTGGAATCTTTCATCGGTATTCGAATATACCAGATACCAGATTTAAGCTTCTCGTTTGATAAGGTTACTAGGTATACCCACTTTAGCCACTCATACGTAAATATACTTTTGTTTTGGGGATCGAGAATAGGGGGGGTTACAAAAACGAATATAAGGGGCAATGAATAACGCCTAGCACAAAGCAAATATCAAGCTGAATACACCGGTCCCAAAATAAGTCTACTGTGGGCCACTAAATATCTCAATTTTAAATAGAAAAGTGCTGGATAACGCAAGCATATTTTAATTACTCAGCATTGCATCGAAGACCGCATGTCTGACATACCTCATACAGTAATAGTATATATCGTAATACAAAGGTCAACTTTAACTTTGTGTGTAATTGTCACTGAGGAATATACCGAAAAAAATTCGTACAAAAATAAAAACCTACATATCAGAACGAATAATTATTGATTCAAAACTTCCGCGCATTTCCGACTTCTTATACAAGTCAGTGTTGGGATGACTCGAGTACACTTTTTCAGATGACTTGACTTGACTCGAGTCCCGTTGCTAAAATGACCTGACTTGACTTGAGTTGACTCGGCGTTTCAAAAATGTGACCCGAAGCCAAATTCTCGAATCAATTTCAAGTCATCAAGAAATAGATATTGACTAACTTGCTATGCATGAACTTCAATTTTCTCGACGCGCTGATATGGCATGTATGCGCAACGAGTCATGAACAATTGCGCAGACTGGTTTTACTGAGCCTCCGACGGTATGTCACAAATGAATGGACCTCAAACGAAGTGATTAGAGCAGTGGTTCTCAAACCTTTTTAGACTAGCCCTTTATGAAAGTGAACAATTTCGCGCCCCTCTTATCGTCACATCAGAAAATGCCACCAGATTACTGGCAATCATAACGGATAGTTTGGTGGTGGCATGGATGGTTATGACTGTTAGTGTGAGAATTCTTAAATATGAAATTCGGACTGTACACAGAGCAATACCTATGAATTCGAGATAAAGCGCGCCGAGCGCGAATTTTTTTTCCAGTTGACCGCAGGTTTGCGCCCCCCTTCAGATGCTTTGACGCCCCCAGGGAGGGCGCACCGTCACTTTGACAACCACTGGATTAGAGCTTACTGTCATAGACTAGTAGTACTCCATCTATAGCAGGGTGTTTTCGTTGTACAAAGAGTTCTCAGTGCTCACACTAAAGAACCTCTTATATGATTTAAATCGGACTGACATACTGTGGTTCATAGATTTGAATGACTCGTCAACAGTTGGTGCAGGGTTGCAGTGTATCGTATGGATTCTTGGGTGAGTGTGTTGGATATTGCATCGTATCAATTTGTTCCTACTTTCTAAAGTTCCATGTCCTATCACCTATGGCTGACAGGTACCGACGCAATGTAGCTGTTCTACGTATACGTCAGTCCTACAAAGTCTGTTGAAGGTATAATTATACCTGTTGGATATTCATTTCTCGATTTAGAATTATTAGCGACTCAACATGTACTTCAATCATCTTGCAAAATGCAATGACTTGCATCAAGTCTCGTACTTCGAAAATTCGATATGACTTTGTGACTTGACTGGTGACTTGACTCGATTTGACTTGACTTGTCTTGACTCAGCCACCTCCAAAAATATAGTGACTTGACTTGACTTGAGTCACCTTAAAAAATCGAATGACTTGACTTGACTCGATTCAAAATGTGCAATGACTCGATATGACTAGTGACTAGCAGCTAGAGGCTTGATCCCGGCACCGACACGTGTAGATTAACCACGCAACTCACATGCAACATGAACTGTCCGGTTATCAAAAATAGCTTGAATAAAACGACCCAATGCGATGTTGGGAAGAAAAAAGGATAACATGTCAGCGGATGTATCATCGACATATCGCGTGACTATACGTATTACTTGAATACGATGCAAGGTTTATACACGGGATACACGGGAAAAAAGGACAATTACTAAGTATACCTTCCGTTTAGTATGTCGGAAGAAGTCAGCGTGAAGTACATGTTTTGGTCAGCTCGCACGCATCAAACTTAACATGAGCACTTGAACGAGACAACAATCATATCGCGTTACTTTACCCACCCACAAGTCAACTCAACCAGACCTAGAGCAAAGCGATACCACGGGCTTGGCACATGATTCCAAGTGACTTTTTATCAATTGATTATAACAGAGGCGGGCAACTTAGGCCCGTGACGGGATTATGTGCGGCCCGCCGACAGATTTTACCATGAAAGAGAAATTCAAACCTGAACAATGGACAAATTTTTTGCGTCACTGAATGAATCCGAATTTGCCTATCTGACAAAGATCGCCTTAAAACTACTTGTTCTGTATGGTCTGCATACATTCGCGAGCAAATATTTCCGATCATGAACATTAACATGACAAAGCGGCGTCCCAATCGAAGTGATGTATACGGTGCAGTCTTTACTAAGGTTTTCTGCGTCCGACATGGAGCCAGAGTTAAAAGAACTTGTTGAAAACTTTGATCGACCACATTGACTTCACGAGTTATTGAAGTATTACGTTCATACATTCATTATATACTGTTTGGTCTCTATTCTTTAAACTTAAAATTTACATTAAATACGACTTGTATAGGAAGATATATACGCGAATAATATATCATGTAGCCTAATGCATAATGCTCAAAGAAAAGGATAAACGAAAAAATATTTTATTCAATGTCCTCATTTGGATTTATATTCTCTATTGTCCTCTGCTCGTCCAATCTCTTTTTTACAAGATTGAAATGGACACTGTATCAGCAAAACTAAATACGTCACTCACTAACATCGAACTTAAATGGTTGATAACATCATTCAGACTGTGCAAAATCTAGCGGCGAGATAGCGTAGTGGTGTGATCCACAGGTGCGACACCGGCGACGCCAATGGGTAGCGGGTTCGAGTTCGGCCGAGGTGGACTCCAGAAATCGTATCTCAGTGTTGAAGGTTTATCTAGGCTCCTACTCGCCTCGTGATTCCCATGAGCAAAGGGGTGCAAGTAGTGCAGTGATGAAGAAACCAAAATCTGATAAAGTCGAAAAATTCGGCATGTTTTTTGCGGTAATTCAATCCATATCTGAACGCTTCATCCACATGTCATGCCCTTCGTTTACGTTTCCCTTTGTATTTGCCGATATTTAGAATAGCTAATTCCATTAATGATAATCTTGGTTAGAGAGAATCAGTATCACAGAGTACAACAACACTTGTGCAGGTGTGCTCCATCACAGATTCCCTGTAAATTACCAATTGAATTTCTTTTTCGTGACTCCTATGGTCATTGACATCATCGCCTTGGGCAATTTGTCTAATTTAAGCGACTCCCACTTTTACTGTCTCATTTCGATGTGACATTTTTCTTTAAAATCTTCATAACATGAAAATCGTTTGAAAATAAGAAGAATGACAGAAATGGGAAAGGAGCTTCATAAACTCAGTGAAGACATGAATTAAGTTGAGTCCTTGGCTGGGAGAGATAAAAGAAGCGTGGCTATTGATTTAAGAATCAGCAATCGTTGGCTTGTAAATAGTTGGACCGTAAAGAATGTGCCAGAGTCCCAGAATTCCACGAACTTCATTGGTAGTTTACATTGCTGCAGCTGTCCAGTATTGTTGTTTCTATTGTAACTTCCATTTGAATAGCTATTGTTGATAAATGACCCTGTTACGATTGCCCCGCGGCATGGGGCAATCGTAACGCTTCGGGAAAATTTAAAACCAAATATTTTTATGATGAAATATTAAATCGAGTTCCGTGTTTGCTTCTATACCACATATTCGGTGGTCGATATCGATAAGTAATGAGTTGAAAAGAACATTTCCAGGAAACGCCGATATTTCAATGAAAATGTGAACATCGTTACAATATTCCCAGGTCTCCACCACTAATTCTGTGCTATCATCAATGAACATGTTCCACATGTTCCATCAGGGGGGATTCTCTCATTGGAAGCATGTCATAAGGATCTGGAACTGTTTTGTATAAAACACGCATCATTCCACTTGCGCAGCATCGCATCGCAGGTCGCATCCATTTCAACGCGGACAAGCCGCCTTCGACCATTTTGCCCGGTTAAATATAGTTCAATATCTGGAATCTCATGTATATTTTGCAGTATTCATACGTGTTCTGAGTCGAGACTATCAATAAACTATGTCTGCTGGGATTTTATTCGTATACTATATCCGGAGCTGTCTATCTTTGCAACATACATTGTGTGTTATGAGAGGACGGAAAGACTACTTCAGTTGGTTTATGTTTGATGACTTCTCCAATACCAATAAGGCGAAAATATCATCACCGAAGAAGCACGTGCATAGAGTATTACCTTGGATCAGTGTTGGGATCAAGTCACTACCTTCGAGTCACGAGTCATTTCGAGTCATTGCACATTTTGACTCGAGTCAAGTCAAGTCAATCGGTTTTCGAAGGTGACTCGAGTCAAGTCAAGTCACTCGATTTTTGGAGGTGACTCGAGTCAAGTCGAGTCAAGTCAAGTCAAGTCACGAGTCAAGTCAAAATTCAAGTCAAGTTGCCTTTTCGTAGTATGAGGCATGATTACGTCATTACATTTTGCTAGTTGTCTGAAATACAGATTGAGTGGTCATTGATTTTGAACCGATGAACGAATATCGAGTTGAATATACACCCAAGAAGGCGCTGTATCGCTCACACATACGTAGTCTCAGTTTATAGTTACCGACAGAAATAGAGAATAGAGAAACGAATTGGTAAGATGCAATACATTACCCTTTACTCATTTACATATTGATATGATACAATTCGAGCCTGCGCCAATGGTTGAGGAGTATATAAGATATATTCGAATTCAAAATCAATAAAACAAGAGGTTTGGTTAAGGTAGCCTATATAATTTTCTATTATATTACTTTACTGCTAGTTTACTACAACAATAAGCTGTAAGGTTCGATCATTTCGTTTGTGGTCAATTTATTTGTGAGAGAACAATGGAGGCTCAGTAAAACGCACGATCATTGAATGATTGTTCGCTCTCACGGGTTACACCATTGTTTCGCGAACATTCCGAACATATGCAGGTTACAGTGATTTTTATCGACACCGATTAATTGATGACTTGAAATTGACTCGTGAATTTTGCTCCGAGTCACGAGTCAATCTACATTTCTGATACGCCGAGTCAAGTCAAGTCAAGTCATTTTAGCAAAGTGACTCGAGTCAAGTCAAGTGAAAAAGGTGACTCGAGTCTGACTCGAGTCAAGTCATGACTCGAGTCATCCCAACACTGCCTTGGATACGTTTGATATGAGTTTCAAGTTGAAAATGTAATGTGATTTTTGTCTCTCAGAACTTCTCACTTGAAATCGTATGCCCAGTGAGATCATCACTTGACGCTTAGCGGGATTTGTCCACCTCTATCAAGATTCAGCATTTAACACACAGTTCATAATCTTGATCGCTTTATTTTATAGAAAGCAACTTCACATGAAAAATTATGGACGTGCAAGACTGTTTGGGGGAAGATACAGAGAAATTAAATTCCAAACCTCAAGCGTACAGACGACAGCAATTTGACACCGAATCCCATAGACTGTGTTTCAAGCACTATATTGTTTTGTAAATAATGAGGATGCTACTCGTATGAGTCTTCGATGAACCAGAAAGCAATATAGTTGACGATATTCTAATCATAGCAAACATATGTCTCAAGGCATTAACAAACAGGGAAAAGTGCGTAAACCTAATCAGCCGTATTAATATTCCGGAGAATATCAAAATGACAGTACAGTCTAGCTTACGTCTAGTATATATACATATATAGCCATTGGACACATTACAAAAGCGCTGCAATGTCATATATGACAGGTGCTCGTGCTCAGAAACGAGTTACTTCCACTCTATCAGAGTGCTCAGTGCTCACGTATGTTTGACCAATTACACTGCCTACTCAAGTGATTTTGTTATTGACGAATTCCACTTTCCCATCAATGGTCAGCTGACGTTAACTACTTGTCAATTCTTCAACTTTACCAATGAAGAAGGTAGAATTTGGGAGTGATTGAGCTACAAATTTCAGGGAAATTCTCAAAAATAACTGACCTCTCACGATAACAGTGTACCAGTTTAAAATAGTTCACCAAAAAACGGCGCCATCATTTATTCATTACCAGTCACAAAAACGCCCAACAAAAGTTGATAGCCTTTCCCAAGGATTGACTGGAATAAGTCTGCAAGGATCCTAATACTTCTAACTAATTATTCAATTTTCAATTATTTTGTAGCTTCGTAGCCTATACGTTTTTACTTCCACTTCGCGTAATTTATGCATGGATTGGACATCGCTATAATTCTACTTCTAGCTTATTGCTAGTCACGTGACAGTACTTTTACTTCGACTTGTATAGCCGTTTAACCTGCTAAAAAACCCGATATGTAATAAAATTACTGTGATGACGTTTGATAATTCTTACCACCGATATACTTCCATAATGATGAGACACCAAAAGCAAAACATATAGCGCATACTAATTTAATATTTCTGGCTTATTCCATTGCGCCAAAACCAATATACATTGAAGATATCCATTACAATGAACCAAAGCAAAATATGTTCCAAAAATGACGGATTTAGTTACGTTGGTCTTTCAAGGACATACGGAGATACGCGATCTTCGGAGGCTTCCGTCTTGACTCAATCAAATTCTGCCGAAAAAGCTGATATGTAATTACATCCAACAGCATGATTTAATACAGTGCTTTTCAACCTGTTTGAGCGTCATCCGGGATTTTTTAGCACGTAATATTTCATCCGCACAGATGAACCGCAAATTGGTATACCAAAAGAAAATTAAGACACTTAATAATATTTTATTCAGGTGTGCAAGTGGGCTACTGATTTAGGCCATCGAGTGTCTCACTAAAAAGACAACAATTTCCCTCGTTTTGATTTATTTCAACCATAGCGCATCATTTCGACCTAATCAGTTTTTTGGTTTTATACGGGAAATTCTAGTGCTTGATAGTGATGAGCGGAGTCTGCTTTTCGAGACTCCGAGTCCCTCCGACAACTTTGTTCTCTGAGGCAAAGTCCCTCCGACTCCGGGGATCTCAATCCCAGTCTCCGAGATAACCCGAAGAATCTTGTCCAGTCTCCAAAACCATATCGGTAGAGGTAGTTATTCAAAACCATTGTCGAAGAATCCCAATCGATGTTTTCGATAGCCTGTCTGATATTCAGACCAGTTTTCTTAGTATCCGTGAATTGCCGAACAGTCGCAACATTACTTCTGAGAGTCAAGATCTCTCCAACAAAATATACAGTCAAGCTAATAGAACTGCGACCCTTTAGATCGGTCCACATATCTGTGGTGATGCCAGCCAGCCCATAAGACTTGATAGCAACTCTTAGTTCCTCTGACAGCTTCTGCTTCAAAGATGAAGCCTCCTCATCCAACTTACATTTCACTGTAAATCTGGATGGCAAAACGTCTTCTGCACAACACCACGGCAAACCGGCACTTCTTCGGTATATTCTCCACCCGGCGATCAGTGTTCCCCATGATCACCTTCTCCTTTGATTTCTCGCTTACTTTTTTGTTGGAAGAAAGAAAGGAACTTTCTTCAACTGCGATCAATTCTTCTTACACGCTTCGCTATGTCTTCGAAGATGCGACGTACCACTTGTCGACTTGTGATGCTTTAGCTGAACATTGCAATTTTGACATCTCGCAAACCCAGTTGGTCGTTATTATCATGCAGCATCAGAGTGAAATCCTTCCACACATCACTCTTTTTCTGCATCTTTGTGGGTAACCCACTTGACGTCGACGGTGCTTCAGCCATTATATTAAAACGACGAAGGAAGACCAGTCAGTTCGAACTAACTACCACTAACACCACTGGAATCGACGATCACAGGTTTCAGTAAATTAAGTTCCGCATCGCCATGAAACAGTTGATGGAACTGCACTAAACATACATGATGCATCGTTGACGCACCGATCGACGCTCCTTGGAGTTGACTAAATGACTAGTGAGACTGACTTCCAATTTTGAAGCTGATACATGATATCTGGAATTTGGAGTCTGAGACAGAACAGCAGCAGAAACTTGATTGCGGTGCTGTTTTTTCTTATCACATCAAAGTCATTTCTCAATCAAACCAAACATTACATGACGAATATTCAGATGAGTTCTGGATGACTGACCACGTCAATCAATATTGGAGGAAGCGTAGTTGATGCGAGCAGAGGAAAGCAGTAGGTTGCAGTTAGTGTGGCTGTTCAGAAATTCGGAATGTTTTGTTTTTACAGGGTAAGATCAGCTTACCTTAGTGATTTATGTATTGTTGAAATCTTTAAAGCGGGCTTAGATGCTGGTATGCCTCTGAGCGGATCTTACTAGCGAAATGTCATTAAATCATTGTAACACATTGGGAGCTTGTGCACGATCTGCCCTAAGTCAACGGTATTTCGGTCCCGGCGCTCAGGCAAAATCCGCCGTTTCATAAACGGAAAATTATTAATGGGCACACTGCTTTTTACCGGGTGGAAATTACAATAACCTGTCTGCTTTTGAAGCTGAATGGGAAATGAAGGTGTTAATATTGAATGATAGTAATTCTATAAAATCAAACGAGTGGATTTATATAGATTGTTACGAATTAGTGATTTGAATACTTATAAATATCGATGTATGATATGATTTGCAGGCGAACTGTAACGTATCCGATATATAAAAGGAAGTTGTATGAGTCGATATAAAAGGCGGGCATCGCAGTCATTATAATCAGATGATCATCGATCGCGAATCGTGAATCAATAGCTGACAGAAAAGCGGTTATTGCGGAACGAGGAAAATTATGAATATACAGCAATTGGCAGTGACGGGCGTTATTACTAACCTGGACTGTTGCATACAATTTATGAGAGATCATGGAGTGTTGGCGAAATCAATGGATTGCTCTCTGTGCGGGATTACGATGAAACAGGAGGTCACCGGTGCGGTAAAGGACGGCTATCGATTTCGATGCATTAATGCAGCCTGTCGCACTACTTCAAGCATAAGAAAAGGATCCTTCTTTTCAAAAAGTAATCTGGGATTAAAAGAGTTATTGCTCGTAACTTATTTTTGGACGACTGAAGCACCACAGCATAGAATTGTGTCGGAAAGTGGGGTTTGCGCCAGATCGGTAATAGATTGGTGTAATTTCTTGAGAGAAATATGCTCCGAAGCACTTATGCGGGACACAAGTCAGTTGGGTGGAGACTCAATCGTGGAAGTGGATGAAACGCTGATTTCAAGGAGACGCAGAGGTACTAATGCTTCTGGACGTTCGGTTGCTTCTGCTCAAGTCTGGCTTTTGGGAGGCATTGATAGATCCTCCAAGAAGGTATTCCTTGAAATTATACCCCCAGAATTAGGACGAACGGCTCCGGTTCTTGAAAGTTTAATTGTGAAACATGTAAAACCAGGGACAACGATCCATACTGACTGTTTTGCCTCTTATCGAAATTTAGAGCGATTGGGGCAAGGTTATCGTCATCGTACGATAAATCACAGCTACTCCTATGTATCTCCGGAAGACCGAACATTGCATACCCAGGGGATCGAGAGCATGTGGTCCAGCTTGAAAAAGGCAATCAAACGTGGACATGGTATCCAACGAGATTTATTGGCTTCTTATTTGGATTTCTGGGTTTGGGCTCGTGAGCACCCCAGACAACGAAGATTCCTGGATTTCCTGCAAGCAATAGCTTCCAATCCGAAGTATGACGTATCAAATCTGTAGGGAGTAGGAATTACTTGCATCCGATAGTTACAACGACCGGACAAAAGATAAAACAAATTATAGGCTAGTGTAAAAAAAAAAAACGGCCCAAGAGGTTAAAGCGGTGTGATCAAATTAGTAGTGGTAAATATTTTTAGTAGAATAGGGTAGCCGGTTGGATAAGTACTATTATCAACGGGTATATTGATTTTGTCTTTTGCAGAAAAAGGATAATTTAGGATTTCAGTTAAGGAAGCGAATGATCTTGTCTGCTGATCCACCAATTTCCGGACCGTGGTGTACGTATTTAATATTGATATGTACAATTGGGGCTTCGCTATATCATATTGTATTGTGCTGTTGGCCTTGGAAGTCACACTTGGCCACGGTGGAGCACCTTTAAGGGATCACATTCATGGCGACCGTTCGAGAACTATTACAGATGCCAGATTTGGAAGATTAACAAGCTCAATGCCCGAGGGATGGCAGAAACTACCGAACACACGATGGGAATCGTATAATTTAAGTCACGTCTGGCAAGAAACAGGAGATGACCAGCATCGTTTTGAGAATCCTGGGATGTTTTATTCGTCCACTTTCGGGTATGTGATAGCCGAGAAGATAAGCTACAGACAATATGCCTTTCCGCAAGGTCATTTTTGGACGGATAGCAATGAATTTGAGCGGACTTGCTTATGTGAACGTAGAATAGGGTACATTGTGCCTGGTCTTCAGTATCAGGCCCTGAAAAAGACCGTAACGTACACCCGCGAAACAGGATCTTATCTCAGATTGCATTGGAATTGGAATATGACGGACTCTGATGTCCGGCAGTTCAATCCGGGAAATAGGTTTATAGAAGCTATGACCAAATATAAATTGGTGCTATTAAGATTGTTCGATAATTATGCCAGTATTCGTGCATCTTGTCACGTGCAAGAAGAAAACAACAAGACCCAAGCCGATTTATACAACGTATTCAATCATTCTAAGAATGAAATTGCACATTGCTAACCAAAAAATCATGGGCATGAATGTGTCTTGTGCAGTATGGTTGGATTGGTATATGCTTTCGAACCGGCAAAACCCGACTTATTGATTATGGAAGTGGATTTCTCCAAAGGGCTCGGATATTGGGAAGGCGATACTATACCTAAGCGAAAATCGTGGTGGGATATTGGTCAAGAGCGTCGCCCGGTTGCTAATTTATGGCCAAGAGAAACTAATCAGGCATGGTGGGTAGTGCTACCAGAGCGTGTTAAATGGTTGCTTCCCCTTTACGCATATGATAAAGTTCAAGATTTGAGAGACGGTCTTCCACGCAGGACACAGGGGTGTCTTCCGTTATATTCTGAATTTCCATCCATGACCAGAACTGATGAAGAATGTAAAGCCCGTGTGCTGGCAAATGCCGAGCGTTGTCGTGACCCTGTCGGTGGATTAGAAATTAAATTAGCGCATTTTGATCACATTCATTACGATACGGAAAATGGAGCTTTGAGATTTCCTGGGCCACCGCTGATGATCAAGGGTCACGGTAGGAGTGAAATGCGTGGCATACAGTCTTCCAAACGTACTAAATCTCGAAAGAAAAGGTTCTTGTTTTTTGCATTAATAATGGTTTTTTCGTCAATTTTTACATTAACTGCCGCATCAACATTACAGAGTGAGTTTAATGCTAGGACGAAAGATCTTACTGACCAGTTGAACACTAGGTTTACATTGTTAGAGAGTGATCTTAAGGAAGTGGCCGACAAAGTTAACCAACTCGCAGCGGTAACGGTGTCCCAGGGTCAAAATCTAAATCAAGTAATCATAGGAATGTTAGAACATGAGCGAACGCGCGACGCCCAACTTGAGGCCATTATTGCCCAAGTTCATGAAAACAAGAATATGATAATAGCTCAAGCAGACTTGTATTTTTCTACTATTCAAACTGTGCACTCTATGACGATCGCAGAAGTGGCTGTAAATGATTTGATTATTTCAAAGTTACAAAATAGCACGGGAAAAGCTATTTTTGATTCAACCAAAGCTTATTTAGTGCGAATTAAAAATGGACTAATACATTTGAAAGAGCATGGCCAATTGATAACCGCGTATCAGTTGGATTATCGGAATTTTTCTAATCATCAAGGTCAAATTTTAAAGGCGGCGCGTGAAAAATTGAATGACACCATGGCAGAGACTGAATATAGGGTTAAGGTTTACCAACAAGGGGTGAATAGCACCTTAGTTTTGAACACTACCGAGTTTAGCCACGATAACATAACCTTCATTTCCTTGAACGGCTCGATAGGAAAAGAACTATTCCAAGATATAGGATATGGCATAAAAACTGTAGCTGAGGGCACCGGCCATGTGATTAGTGAAATTTTGCAAGATACGGGAACTCTAATTAAGACAGGTGTCGATGGAGTTGGAGATATGATTGGTACCGGGCTAGGATCTATTTTTGGGGGATTAGGAAAATTTCTAATTCCGATTGGCATAGTATTGGGTGCATTAATAATAATTTATTGTCTGATAAAATTCTCCCCAGGTTGTAAAAGTCGAAAAACTACGATAGCTGAAAGGAATAATCATACTGAAATGGCTACTTTTGTCACAACCGTTGTACCACGCCGAAATATCGTTAAAAAAGTAGTGCGGCGATCTGAGTATAATGTATAAATTTTGTGCGATCTTACTTATAGTTGCAAATATTTAGAAATAGACTTAACCTATACATATTGTATTGAGGATATCATTATGAAGCCAAGTGTCTGTCTTAATTTCGGGATGTGTTTCGTAACATGTGCCCTGTTCGCGCGGGGTGAAAAAGATAATTGGACATTGGCTGACTTGAAGATTCAACCAATCACGAGGCTGAATTACGACCTATGGATAAATACTACGACGCGGTTGTCGGAACGAATAGCTCTGCAAGATTTGTTCCAATTGCCGAAGCTTGAGGGATCCTTGAATTCAACAAAATGGGAATCAAGACGATATGGTATGATTTCATCGAAAAATCGTACAATTAGCGAAAATCTCCAACCCCGTGGTAAATACTGGACCGATCCTGTAGCGTTAGAGCAACAATGTCTGTGTGTTCGATCATTGGCTTTGGTTAGGCCGAGTTTGCAATACAGTAATCTATTCAAAAATGTCACCTATCATAGGAAACCACAATCCGATTTAAGACATATGTTAGTTTGGGCGGAAACACCTGATTCATTAAGGCGGAATAATAATTTAAATGTATATAATGGCGTTATGACAATTTATAAATTTCTGCTCATTAAGTTACTACAGCGGCATTTGGTTGTTCAGGCCTCTTGTGAAAACACTGATGAGAATGATTTGGCTGGATCCACAGATTTCCCGATGAATATATTAAGAGAGTGTATACGAAGGCGTTACCGAGTAACGGTGTGTATATCTTGTGCTTTTTCCGGTTATCAGCAAATATTAGAACCGATCCCTAGAGGTTTCTTAATTCAAGAATTTGACGATACCTTGGATAAGTTTTTATCTCGTGATACCACTGAGACAAATAACTTAGAGAGTCGATACCAATGGGCCGCGTCGGAGAATTATTGGCCTTTGAAAGGAACCCGACCGATATTTGATGAAAATATTCGCTGGATTAAAGCGACGGTGAGACACACTGGGCGGGTTTATCGTGATGGTGACATTAGGTTGCAATCTGGTAAGTTACCAGTCTATTCGTCGTTTCCGTCTATGCTACATGGGGACGGGTTCTGTAGAAATAGGACTCGGATAGTTGAGTGTGGAAATGTGTTCGTTGGAGTGAGGGCTAAAATCGCATTGCGTAACCATGTGAGATACGATCCGGCCCACAATAAGTCGGTATTCGCTGATATGAATGATGGGATAATATTAGGTCGCCCTATAGAAGGCAAGGTTAAACGATCCATGGAAGTGAATAATACCTTTTTGATATTACCACCGGATCATTTGGGATTAACTTTTCAACAATACTTGGACAATATGACTAATCAATTACTTGTTGCTATTCAACAAAATCTCGATCAATTAGCTGGACCAATCAGCAAAACCGGATTGCTAATCGATAATCAGAGGGGAAAAAATGTTTCGAATCTACAGATACATTCTTATAGTGAAATAGTAAGTGAATATGAACGGCGATCCCAAGACATAGCGAGGTTGAATGATTGTTTTATACAAAAAATGATATTAAAATTGTTGGGAAAAATGGATAAGAGGTTTGCAAGTTGGTATATTTCTGGAATGTGGTATGCAGCGTCATGGGACAATGCGAACCTTATAGTCACACCGGTGGGTTATTATTCTCGCGATTTTGAACCAGCAACAATGTTAGAGCGAGTTATAAGAACTGGCGAAAAGTTGCCGGAATTGGGTGGTAATGGATCACGTGAAATGATACTAACTAGAACAACAGTTCGACCTACTATGAATTCTCAGGAGGCCACCAGAATAACTACAAGTATTGACATTGGACTTCACGACCCTAGAACAACGGACATTTCTCTGGACACTGCAGAACCCGAGAACTCGCTGGAAACCGAAGTTGCCTTTCGGACTGACCTGGATCCCAAAATAACATTAAAGCAGAGGTTGGAGAATTTATCGCGCGATGAACAAAATTATACGCGTAAAGGTTATAATGCACCGATATTGACCTTTAAAAAGATTATGACATTGCTCGTCACTACAGAACCTGGAATAATTGCCGTAGTGGTAGGATTATTGGTGATATCGGGAATAATTATTGGCTATATTAATTACCGATGCGTGAAAAAACAAGTAAAATACCGAATTGCCAAACGAAATAGAGATCATTGGATTACTATGATGCCAAGAAATGAGGATTTAGAGGATAATGATAATCCGTGGTACGACTAGTAAGGTTTTAAATTCAACAACAAGGAAAATAATTTCAATCAATATTGTGTAACTAGAGAAATCAGAATGTGAGAATATTGGATGTCATATTTAATTGTGTAGGGTTAGCCTGTAAATTTAGTTCGTTGATTTTAAAATTCGTTGCTGTCTTGCACAATGACCATATGGTCGTTTTGATGGACGGAAATGACCGGATATGGGTAGCATGAATAAGATATTCCAGGAAAATTTATGACGTTAGTTGATCACGACAATCGTTGAATCGGGCTCGATTATTAGATTAGGAGAGGGTTTAAAAAAACCGGAATCGGGTCATCATATTTTAACGGATATGGGCAAGCTGGGGTTTACGGATACCATATGTTGGGGTCTAACGTTGAATTGGTGGCACTCTGACGTATAAGTTTCCGATCTTAACTATCCTATGATGCTCGTTTCTTTTGGGCAAGGCGTGAGGCCTATTTCCGGTTGCCACTAGAAGAGAAAATGATATATAGGATACATCGAAATATGGTTTAAGTCAAATAGATCGTGAGGGTCACGAGTGAAGGTTAGCGTAGTTAGGGTGATTGGGAATTTAAGAATAAATGACCAATAACTATTAATGCTTATATCTGATTGTAGTGGCAGAGGAATTGCGAGAAATTAATTAATAGTTCTTAGTCGAGGCGGATCGGTTTAAGATGGAAGGAATGAATTTGGAAATGATGAATGTTTATAGGAATCTACATGGGAATTGCCTTGCGCAATGTGGCTGCCTGGGATATTGTCCTCAGTTTTTCTGTACCGAAGCCAAATTAACGTCGGCGCAGATAACCTGTCAATGGCAAACAATATTAAATAGTCGAGCATACCTTCAGATAAAAAATAAGAGTACGAGAATGAAAGATTATCTTCACTATTTTATATCAAAAAATTCAGATTTCACGAAACCACTTTTTGGCACTGATTACAGAGTGGAACGATGGTCTAGGAAATATAATGTGGCGCATTTCGTGGGATGTGAACTAGATCCGTTTAAGAATACGGGACTTTCGGACGAAATGTGGGAGGAGATCTATTGTATTCCATATTTGGGCAATGATTTGTGGATTACACGCATAATTGGAATATGTGCGAAAATGTTCCATAAATGTTTTAGGGAGCTTCTGCGTAGCATTTTCCCTGCCATGCCAAATCCAGAAGAGGGAATTAAAGATTTTATAATTTGGGTTTTGTACCCGGAAGCGATAATATTTGGACTGTCTAGTAATGAGGAGGGTGTTTTGGAGGAGAAAAGCATGTTAATTTCGGAAACACATTATTTGGCTTGTCGTGATAAGAAGGCATTTAGTCTGAGGAGTTACTGTGATCGCTTTACCGGATTGTAAGATGATTGAAATTGAGACCGTGATATCATGATAAGATGATGGTGTTGATCCTTGGTGTAACAAACAAAACAGAGAACTTGATATTAATAAATTGTGGTTTCCGTTAAGACGATATTAAAGTAATTTTGATATAAATAATAGGCTTCCTTACCAGCGATGTGCGGCAATGGAATCTATTGTAATGAAGTCCACAGTACCAATTTTAGAAGAGAAAACGTGTTTTCAGTAATATGTGAGTGTGAAATGGTGGCAATCTTTATTGAAAGAAATACCACTGTAGATTGGGTAGCCACCATTTTGAGTCAAAACCAGCATTTGGGTATGAAGCATTTCAATAATCATCCAGGTCACCCCAATATTGACGCGTGGATACAGCGATATCGTAGAGAATATTTTCACTATTCAGACCAGCGGGACCGTGTGTATACCGTTTTGGACGTAGCTTTGAGCTCCTATTTACGAAGTACCAATCAAGCTATGATCCCCAAAAGAAAGACAAAATTGATTCGCGGAGTTTTGGTCCCAGAGAAGGTTATATCGGCCATATCTGTCATAGACCGTGTTACATTGGCTAGCGCGGAATATAAATATTTGACATCGAACCTAGTCATTTTAGAAATTGCCTCCGAGCTTCTATGCGCCAATGATAATCACGCGGGTAGGAACTCGCAGGCCGAAATTGAGGGAGACGAAAGTAATGTATGGTCGGTAACTGAGGAGTCTATGGAAGCTACCACGACAGGAACAGCTGATGAGAGGGAACTTTATCTTCATCCAATAAAAAGGGAGGAATCGCCGTTAGTGGTCGGAGGCTCAGAATGTGAAGAGGACAACATGGATATCACAATTACACGCGTGGTGTCCCTTGCTCACCAACAGGAAGTCCGGGGGAAAAGGCGCGGATCTCGTCGAAGGCGATTTTGGTGGAATCATGAACGGAATGTTGGACAACACCGTAGTCATGATCGATGTGCTCGGACCAGTCGATACGACGTCAGTCAGAACAGGTCGGAATTAGAGTTTGGGGAAGCGGGAAGTAGTAAATCGAGAATGGGATACTACCCTTATTGAAAAGTAGTTTTGACGTTAATGGCCGTAAGAACAGTCAGCCAAATGTATGGTTTGGTGACAGACATGGAGTAGGCGTTGTATCATTGGAAATTTCATTTAGAGGTGTTTATTATATTAGAAGTGAAGTACGGATTTATTTTATTAGATGTGGGTGGTGATTTAAGCATAATTACGAGATATGTAATTCTTTATATTATTTTAGATGTGTAATTTTACGAAAGGCGTTTAACCGATCCTTGCGCGGTTAAGGGTATTTCCTAATATTATTGATGGATGATATAGTATAATTAAATTTAATATTATTATGGTGGGCTTGACAATAGTGTTTCGAGTAATTTCAAAAAGAATAGATGTAGGCTACCTTTTCCAAAGGTCATAGTGGAGCAGTAATAAGCAATTGAATATTACGAGAAATTATGTAATGGTTTAATGCGTAAGGCAGGAGTGGTTATATGATTGAAAGACTATGACATGGTTCGTATCGACGGCTTTGTAAATATTGTGAAATTAAAGTCGTATATGAGGATTATACCGGAAGGAATAAGGAAGTTATTAGATGATGGATAGAGGGATTTAAACTTATGGCCCTATGGCGTAGTTATCTAATTCATTAAATACTGTGTAAAATCTTAATAATCGAACGGCCCTAACAGTAGATAGTATGTCATGTAATTTACACGAAATGAGGTCATAAAATTGGAATTTTGTGAGTTATTACCCTTCAAAACAATGCCCGGCTGATCCATATGAAGCCATGTAATTGTGACCCTGACCCTTCATTAGTGTTTAGAACTGGACCTAGAACGTCAAAAATACTCATTTGTAATAGGCTCATGTGGTTATGTGTGATGTATAAATATTGTTTTAATTGAAATTTTATGGTTATGTATGATGTGATACAGTTTATGATATATTGGTTTAATGCTCACGTGTAAGATACATTTACCAGTTAATGTTGTTAAAGCATGCGCCATGTGCAAAGCGTTGTATTGCGAGTTTTCACGAACTGTTCATGCGGCTTGGTCTCCGACTGAAGAAGAATTTATGGAGCAGGCCAAGAAAGAAATAGAATTTTTGACATCATCAGCCGAACCGCTGGTACACTTATGCGAAGTCCTTACCAACCAACTCCATCCCAGAGTAATGTGCGTCCTTGGAGACTTATGGGAGATATATTTCGACGATTATGAAGGTTTTTCATTGAAATACGTCCCTGAATATTATTGTTTCCATGGGTTGAAAGACGAAATCGGCAAATTTCTTGCGCACGTGGTGGACTGGATGTGCATAATCGACCCAGAAATCCCGCAACTGTGGCATGGTGATGAACAATTAAAAATCAAAGTGATTTATGATCTACTGTTGCCAGAAGCTATCATATTTTGCCATTCAAAATGTATGGGAATATCATTGGCTGATGCGGAAAACCATTATCTTAGAGATGGAAAGAATCAGTTGATTGCGGGTGGATGGAAGACTGCGAAGGGTAAACTGAATGATCCAGCCAGGTGAGCTACGGGTTATTCGATGAAAGACAAAAAAGAGACTGAATTATTGTATTATGTTCGGCATCAGGCGTTGTCTCAACCCGAAATGATTGGACAATATTGTTGATGAGTGGGTGCTCGCATGAGCATATGGCGTGCTTTAACATTTTATGTAATCGATTTAATTAGATTGTCCGATGGAGAGTGCTGATAATAAGTTTGAATTATTGGAGTGGTATAGTTAGATTTTATGTATATCAAGGAATTTGTTAGAGAGTGCTTATGGGCGGAAATTTTCAATATTGCTTTTGAAATATGTGTTTGTATTATGTTCTTGGAGATATTCCGTATGCATATATATTTGCGTATTGATTTAAATGAGAGTCGCGGATTGTTTATATATAATGGTATAGGACGTAATGGTAGCGTAATTCATATATGTACTTATCTTATCAGGTTGAAACAGAGGTTATAATTAACGATAAAAGGTTATAACGTTTTGTATTGTGGGTAGAATGACCCTAGAAGGTTGAATCATTTAGATATTTAGTGTACGGGATGCTAAATATAGATGTTTTGCTTTCTAGTCCCCAAAAAATGGTGAATAAAATCACGCCCAACCCTATTTAGGTTACATGATTGTGTAGATATGTGGAGTAATTATTTCATTTTTTTTTGGATCAATGTATATTGAAAATTGTGTGATTTTGTGTGAATTATTTAGTATGCGTTGTAACTAGTCCACGCCCCAGCGACTAGAACCCCTACACTTGAGTGAGGCTGGACGGTGATAAAACCAAGACAAGTTGCTGGGGAGAACTGTCATAAAATTAGATAAGTAACACCCTAGTATACTCGAGATTATACAAATACACAAAAACCTTGATCAGCCTTAAACGATAAAATGAAGATGTAACAAGCCCTTCACCAGAATGCTTTGGCCCTAGGTCAATTATGAATACATGAAATAGACTATAGGATATGTGGAGATGCTATTGAAATATGGTCTTGATCGCATATGTGTTGAATTGCATGATTTTAGAAGACTAAGTAACAGTTGGATGCATTTTACGAATGATTGTTGCTATGGTAACATTGCTACTTGAATGTAAAGTCTAATATTGGAGTATTTGGTTGTATTAAGGTACCAAGGTCAAGTGCGTACAAATATGTTAGCTAAGACTGGACCCTAAGGTCATTGAAAGTTCAAGACACTTCGAAGGCTGCGCCACCTGCAACAGTGATTCACCAAAATTGGATTACAAGCAAAAGAACCAGGCAAACACAATATCTTCCTACTAACAAGATTGGAGGCAAGATATTTCTACAAACATTTGGAGGCACCCTGAGGAATTGTATTTCAAGGCGCCTGGTAATCATTGTTCTTGCTGGATGATTTCGTCTTCAGAGGCTACTGGACGGCCACGATCAAGCAGCCGGATCGCAATTTTTATTAGCGTTTGCAGTATAATAGCGTTCTCGGTCGCTTGCTACGTCATAAAGTCATTGGACCATGCGCAATTCATAATGACGGCGAATGTGTCAAATATTCAGTAAATAGGGGGTGATTCTAAAGCAATTATGAGTTTTTTTTGGCAGAAAAAGAAAAAAAATGACGCTTCTGCACTACAAAAGAATATTGCATTGATGAAAAACACTCAGCAGCGACATCTCGCGACTCAAACTAGAAAAGACCATTTAGTATCGGAGGTTCAGGACCAAGCAAAACTTTTGAAGGAGGTAAAATCTATGCTACCTAAAACTGTTAAAGATTTGAAACAGGCTAGAAAAGATGTCAAACAGGCGGAAATTGATTTGAACGCGGTACAAAAGGCCACCGAAAAAGCCTGCACCAAGATATCCGCTGAAACGCTGGACCAGGTTTTGAGTAGACAATTTCAAGCGGGGGTGGATTTTGAAAAAACGGAGGGAGTGTCAAAAATACTTTCTATGCCTACATTGGCGAACCCAAGACCGTCCGCTCCACCGCCGGATTATCGTGCAACTCAAACCATTCCGGTATTTACGAAGGCTTTGCTTCCAAGTTCTAGTGATTCCACGCTACCAAAAAAAATTCTGAAGCAACCCGGGGCAGCGCCGACTATAACAAATCCTAGTGTTATGCAAATGTCATCATTTCCCGTGGGAGTGGCTGGATTAGATGTGATTCCAGACCACCATGTCATCAGAGGATCAATTATTGGACCACCGGATTCGGAAGGCGTGCCACGATTGCTAGCATCGCAACGTTCACGTTTAATTGCGAAGCCGTTATTCACCCCACAAAACACACAGCGCCAAGGGCGGATTGTGGTGCCCCGGCCAGGGAAAAGAACCAGAGTTACCTGGTACGATGATGATAAGGGGGACGAGGGTGATAATGAGGACGATGACGCAGAGTCTGATCTTATTGACCTGGATGACCATAGTAGTGATTCGGGTCAGAGTCATGTTGATGTACCAAATACGAAGCCCATGACGATGCAAGAAATTTTAGCCATCATGAAATCGCCCGGAAGTATGCCTCTGTTGCGATTTATCGAGGATATACTTAGATGTGTACCACACGGCGATGGTGATACGATAGCGGACCGAATCTTGGCCAACGCTATACAGCATAAATTAATCATGGCAAAGAGATCGGATGAGGCGGAGCAATTGGCAGATATACTTAGCGTTGACAATCCAAAGTGGCAAGACGCTTTGGAAATATTGTCATTGGCCAACCCAATTGAGACGTGTAATAAGGATGCGTTGATTCGTGAATTTGCCGAGTCATTCAATTGGACAAAGACACCTATATTGGAAATTCATCGAGTTCTCAGAAAGATGGACCTGCCCCTCGATCAGATAGTAATGGGCGACCCAGATGGTATTAGACTCTTTCGAAATCTGAGGTCACTATTGCCCCCCACCCTGAGAACCCTGCTACAGGGCTATGAATTTTTGTCATGGCAAAAAATCGCCAAATTGTTGCAGGAATTTTGGAATAGTGAGAAAATGGATCGTCAAGCCGCGATAAAACCGTACGCAACTCCGGCATCTTATCCAGTGCATAAGCAAATACCGACAGCCGTTAATACACCGAATTCCGTGTCTTATCCGGTAGCCACGCCCACGCCAGTGACGATATATAATTGTCAAACTCCGAGAGATATGCCGTGCTGCCCTACTAGGAGCTCGGAAGGCGTGAGAAGTCAAACGCTGTATCAAGGAGCTGGGGTCGCTTACACGGTGGAACCCACACGGCGGAATCCTGAACGACAAGCAAAGAAGAATCGTTTTCAGCTGAATCGGAATCAGCCAACCTTGAGAGGTAGGACCGATGTGCCTAGCGATAAAAGAGACTCCACTCCAGCGGACAGTTATGAAGCAAGAAGAATAGCTCAAGAACAAGGTAGATCTTATAATTTTCTTGAGAACCCAAACGTCTTTGAAAAGCTTGGATTGTATACGCATCCTTCTAATGGCCAGAAGTTAATGGTGTGTTACCTATGTAAAAGTATAGGGCATTCTGTCAGCCAATGTTTATGCAAAGTAATCCTCTGGATTAACCAACTAGTACTTACTAAAGATGAGGAGGGTGAATGGATTGTCCGCCCTCGCTCGAAACCCCTTCCAAGCCCATTGTTTGAAGAAGTAAAATCTAAGTGGGAATCTTTCCTCCGAGGTGAAAATCCGGAGGGCAGAAAGCTAATGACAATCCAAGATTTAAACCAATATTTCGCTGATCAGGGGTCCCCCAGTTTGCAAGAGAGAGCGCGGTTATGCGAATTGTATTTTGACGAGCGCCCAAAACGACGTGATCCATTAAATTGGCAACATAGACCAATTTTTGAACCGCCAAATATCGAGGCGCCAATGGCTAGTGCTAATCCTGTGGTTTGTCGTCCAAATGTCGTCCAACGGCCCTTTCCTCATTGGTCGGATTCAGAATTGTTAACTGGGGTGAATTTGTCAAAAAACGGTTAGCTACACTGGCTCATTTTGTGAACCAGTGTGCAGACGAACTATTACCACATAGAACCGCGAGAATAATAAATAATTTGTCATTGCCGTTATTTAGTATGTTCGGGGAAATTAAAGATTCTGATGATTGTAATTTCGCAAAGCTTTTTGGGGGTGAATTGATGTACCTAGTCGATATGAACACTAATGTAAATTTTTTAGCAGACACAGGAAGCGTGCCAAATTTGATGATGTCGTCGACGGCGAAATTGGTTTATCCCTATAGTTGGCGAAGGCGGTGTTCATTGCGTATGAATTTACAAGGTATAGGTGGGTCGTCACAGGTTGAGTCATTAATATATATAGAAATTGATGGGGTTTCAATTCCTTTTGCGTGTGGTAATGTCCCGTTAAATATTATCGGATATCATTGGATAGACAAGGTTATATCGCTGCCTTCAATTGATGCGGTGTTAAAAAGCCCGTCAATTGCAAGTCACGAGCTGGCTCAGTCCGAAATAGGTGTTCCGTGTTCATTGTCGACATATGCCGTGATAGAATATGATGACGAAGGGCGGGAAATAAAAACTTTGGCCAAACAAAGAAATAACGTGAAGAACAGCAATCGCGAAGCTGTTTCGGATGTTAGGTCGTTAGAAATTGGAAAGTCGCACCCGTGCCAATTTAATAGTGACAGCGCTGTTAGTATATGCGCTGAAAATATTGGTGAAATGCAGGCACGAAATTTGGTCACATTCGGTGTAAAATGTGAGTGCGACGGGTTGAAAAGTTTTAGGGCGCAAGATCTTTTCAATCCAATAGGCCCCGAAGTGGATGTTGACGTAAGCGTACCGAAGCATCAAAAATCTCATAGTGGAGAGTTATTTGCCTCGTTTCTAACGACAAATAAAAGGCCAAAATATTTCCCGCGAAAAGTATTCGATGGTCCAATAACGGAATATGTGTTGCAAAATGAATCGGATATAGAGGTTAGATTGGAATTGGAAGAACTTCGTAAGCAATCCGTATTGCTGTCAAAAACGCCATTCCAACAGCCCGATCTAAATGACGACGCCAATGCTATTATAGACGAAAAAACATGGAGAGCGGTGTATGAGCCGTTCGCCGCGGAATTAGAAGATCTCGTCGGGCATCTACAGGGAAAGCAGGCCATGATGTATCCATGTAAAATAGAACTAAAAGATGAGTCGACTACTCCTTTTGTGTCTTCGCCTTATAATTTAAGGGGTAAAGAACAATCGACTGCTTTGGAAGAAGCAATTGACAAATTTTTGCATCTTGGTATTGCAGAAGTTGGGTTTGCGGATTGGATGTTGCCTATATTTGTGGTTCCGCAAAAGGTGAACAGCGCCCAAATGAAATCTGGGGGCTGGACCCAGAAATGGCGTGTAGTGCAGAATTTACAGCCGTTAAACTCGAAAATCCGAATAATGGAAATAAATATGCCTTTAGTAAGCGATATGAAGCAATTGGCTCAAGGTTGCGAAGTCCTCTCATTGATCGATTTACAGAAGGCTTATTTTCATATTGACGTGGCCGAAGAATCAAGACATTTCCTGGGTATTGCGGTAAAAGGGCATTATATAAGATATCGGAAATTACCCATGGGGCTAATATTTAGCGGGGCTTTATTTACTATTAACATTTTAGAGGGGGTTATACAACCAGTTCTTAAAAAATATAAGGCTTATATGGAATCCCAAGGTAGAAAGGACGAATTACTTTCAAACCCAATTGAGGCTTATATTGACGATATCTTTTTATGTACAAAAAATGTGAATGATCATTTATTCCTTCTTAAAATTGTATTCGAGCAACTTGCACTAATGAAATTGACAGTCAGTGTACATAAGTGTTATTTTGGTAAACGAAAAATCGAACTGCTGGGTTCTACAATAACCGGCCGCAATATTGAAATCCAACCTCAACGCTTGTTTGCGTTGAAAACTATGGCACCCCCAAGAAATATTTACGAATTGCGTGGGTGGATAGGATCTATACGGTATATTTCTGATCACGTACCAAAACTAAGCGTAAAACTAGCGAACTTTGATTCGCTCACGGGCAATGTGCCTGCGACGAGGGCAAAATTAACGCCCGTATTTTGGACAAGGCAACTTTTAGAAGATTTTAAAATAATCCAGCATAGTCTTGATGATCCTCAGATTTTGTTTCATTTTGATCCCAAATTGCCATTGTTCGTGGAAACTGATGCTTCAGACGTTGGGTTTGGGGCAGTAATGTTCCAAACAGAACTGGGAGCCACACACCCTTTCGACACGGTGTATCCTCTTGCGTATTATAGCCATAAGTGGGTCACTTCTACCGCGCGGGCGTATAACGCTTGTACTAAAGAATTGAAGGCACTTCGTGATTCGGTTGAAAAATGGCAAACTACCTTACGATGTACTCCTTTTACAATAATCACAGATAACGCTGGAGTATATGGACTACTTCAGAGGATGACCAGCCGGGGAAAGCATCCTAGCCCTGATCTGTTATTACAACGATGGTTGAGTTATTTGTCCGGTTTTCAGATAAAACGAGTTATTAATTTGAAAACAGATGAAGTGTTCACATCGGATGGTCTGTCTCGATCTTATTGGATGCAGTTCGCGGCGGACGACCAAGACCCAGGCGTGTGGACGGTGGTCGCTGATAATCAAGGGGGCGATACAACTGGGGGTGAAGTGAGTTCAAAAAAAATTGCAGAAAAAATATGTCGACGGGTACTACAACATTGTAGGCATGAGTCTTGTAAATATGTGCAAAATGGCTACCACCCATGGAAACAAGTTCAATTAATATTGCTTGAAAGTCTCGACATCAATTTTCCGATTGACGAATTGAAAAAGGTGTTATTAAATTGCAGACGTGCAATTTTAAACGAGACGGGGGTAGCAGCGGCACATGGGCATACTCTTGGACAGACGCCTAAATATGATGAATATGAAGGTAACGACGCTTTATTCCACATAACTAAACAAGAAAATTTGAAGTCCATAATACAGGGCGAATTAAAATCAATGAATCGCCGCTATATACATTTCACAAATAGGCGTGCTGAGATTAAAGATAGACATCGACAGAAGGTGGTGAGCGCACAACCTCAAGTATTGCGAAGATTGGGATATCATTTTTGGCAATCACCGAACCCGGAAGTTATTTTGTGTAAAGAATCGATCCCAGGGGTATTATTAAGAGTGGAGGAATGAAATAAGGTGATATTTACTTAGTAGAAAATGGCCTGAGAATTAATAAAGTAAATAATCGCAAGATGAAGCCTTGGTTGTTGTCATTATATACCAGGCTACAGTTTAATTGGTTTAAAGGCGGGTGTATAATATAGTTATCGGTGAGCCACATGTTTCAGATTTGAAGAATGAAAATTGATGTAATCCTAAAAAGCTAATATTCGGTGGATCGTTTCTCTGAAATAGCGGGAAGATTGCCGGAAAGAATACCCATAAGGCCTGTGATTAACAGTCGGAAATATGAGTCATATGAGGCTTCGGTCATACGATCATTTGTATGGTATTGTCGTCATGGGCTAGAGTGTGCACCATGACAACAGATATGCGGGCGGAAAATGCGCATGCTCCTATGTCCTTGGCCTTGCATTTCTACGAGTTACGTTGCTTCGTGCATCAGCCCCACACATTGCATAAGTTATTATTGTTTCCATCCAGAAACTTGCTTGTTGTATGTATATTTCTCAGATATAAAGGTAATATTGATGTAACACTTATTATCGATATCTCTCACTGCAAATTGCAAGTACGATGAAAGTTGCGAAAAGTTATCACAAAAGTGGTATCGGATATTATCTTGTTTCAACTGATACCAACGTTGGGAATACATTTTCACAAAATGGACCTATTACTATGTTGAATGTCATCAGGATAATGGGATATATTCCGTTATGATCATGAACTTGCTGGAAAAATCAGGATAGCTAAAGGTTGTACCATAGGGAAGCCCCGCTGTATGTTGCTGATTGTAAATGTTTCGCACAATTACTGGGGTGGCATGAAAATCAGTCACCAAACAAATACGAAAGGAGGAATGTGACTTTAGAAAACTGCAACGTGGAAGATTCTGGAGATCTTATCTCATAATATGGTGACATTCAGCTGTGGATTCACAGACTGCATCTCAAGGCAGGGAGCAAATGATGCACTGCGAATGATATTGGGCGCCTTTAATTTTGTGAACTACAGACACTGCTCAACGAAAATGCCTTGCTAGATCACTAGGTTACTCTCCAGTCTCCAATTACAGTGCAGATGGCTGTTTTTTATGCACTTGGCAATCATTTTTGCATGTTACCCGTCATATTACAACTTTGCAAGGTGTCAGCTGTCTGTGTTTTGGTTTGTAGTCAATAGTGTCTTCTGGTTAGAGCTATCGAAAGATATCGGGGGCAAAACTTAGAACACTCCGGAAAACTCCGGATAAATATCTGCTGTAAACTCCGAGCCCACTCCGAGTATCACAAAATTGGCAAAACTCCGCTCCGGAAACACTCCGACTCCGCTCCGATGCTCATCACTGGTGCTTGAAGGGTCAGGTCTTTATAAGAACCCTCCAGCACTCCTATGCAAAATACAGCATATTTTATGTGATTGAAAAATGCTTGATCGCAGGAGTTTTTTTTAGAGTATGGCACAAATGACCCATGAGGTCCCAGTTTGTCGAAGATGTGCGAATCCACATGTTTGTTTTGATGTTTTTGCCTGATGGTTTGGAAAAAAAAGCTTCAAAGCTCTCAAGGAGAATAGTCATATTAGAGCTCGCTGACTTATGATAGGCTGCTCCAACTTGTGCTTAGTTATTTTCTTTCAATTTTCCATTTTCTGTGTTTCGAGTAAATGAGAGGAGCAGAGAAAGTCAAGATGCCGTGTGTTCGGCTTTTTAGCGCAATCCATCTTGAAAGTTCATAACAGTTCAATAACCATGTAGCAGCGGTTGTTAAACTTTTTAAACAGCGACAAAATTCTGAGGCTTAGTGACATCACGCGACCCAAGCCTTTCACATCAGAAATAATGCATTTTTATCATTAGCATGCTACCATTTTACGGGCATGTGAGACGCAGAGAACCCGCATACACTATTTATAAGAAATACAGCTCTACGAAACATGTCTGATACACGCGATTTCAAATTGGAGAGATTTACACGCCTCTGTGCGACGCATTTGTACTACTGTCTAGTCAGATTGCAAGGACGGGATTATTCGGTGCTGACTGACTGCCAAGCAGCGACGGTAATTGTAGGCCGAGGTTTTGTTACTGCTGATCTTTCTGCCACCGCACTTTCCCAGCAGTAGGTTGGCCAAACCTTCACATCTTAATGTGTCCCGACGACCTCGACCTCAAAAGAAATTAGTCTCATTGGCCCGCACCCGCTCGTTGTACACCCATACACTGAAGAATCGCAGAGGTCTTAGACGGTGTTTTCTAGAGAAATCAGTTGGACAGTCGTGAATTCAAACTAATTTATGTAACGCAAATGTTGGGACATTTTCATGGTCAAGCCATATTTTCTGCATGTCTCGCATATTGGCTATCGTTCCCTCCACATTTAATTTTTCAAAAACTACCACAAGTCGTTACGACACCTTCCTATCTTTTCATTGTCTCGCAGTTTTATGGTGATTTGAAATGATGATAATATTATTAAACTGATTCAGTGACCTTGAGTATAAAAAAACTAACCACGTGCAATCGCGCCCAGCGCGAAGGAATTTGTCGCAACAAATTTAACGAATATTATATACATCATAAAGGGGCACTGCACTCTAAAGTCTAAATACGATGTGGTCTCAAATTAAACATGAAATCGGGAAAATGTTTTTGTCCGAGGCCATTTTCTTGGGAAAGCCACCGTGATGGAGAGGTAGCTAAATGAAAATTCAAACTATCCTCATTCCTCGCTATTTGAATTAATAGTCATCAATAGTGGCGCGGCTGCGAGTCTACGGCTGCTTAACCCCTGCTTAATCTCCACTTGCACTTGCTCGACGCGGCCACCATATTCTATTCACTTCATTTCTTTAAGTCAGTGGTTTTCAACGTTTTTGTCTTAGCAGAACCGTTTTGGACCGTCATGGACCCCCGCGGACCCCAAAAGGTTTAGTTCAATTTTAGCTCTATCACCGTGCAACCGTCGTCGTCTGTCCTGAAATGTCGGCTGTAGGCTAGTGATAAACAACAACAAGATGACCGTTATTAAAAATAACATCACAGCCAATCTATTTATGTTGGAAGTGGGAATAAGTTTATTACTTCAAAGCTGATTCTGTATCTTAACTTCTTGAAATATGCGGTCGTGCCTTGAAAATCCGCGACGTCTGTTTAATATGAACAAGTGCCGAAAATCGATTTGCGCAAAGATAGCTAGTGGCGGATGTAATAACAACGCATGACACTTTCGACGACACCTTTGGGTATCATCGCGGCATGTATGATAGAAAAAGCGATTTTTAGTTAACATATAACGTCCAGCATAGTGATTGATATCTAGCAGTTCATCTTGAAATTGTTCTGGAATAGCGGTAATGCATACCACAGGAGAAAACGGATTTTACAAACATTTCTATTCTAAAACGTCAACAAAACATCTTTAAACAGCATTGTTTGTAATGATAGGCTATGAGCAATTTGGCAATTAAAATGAGTTTGCACAGTGGAATATTTCATCTCCGACGGCCGTTCTGTTTATGTGAGTTATTAAGTTTCAGCGGTCATGAAGAGAAACGGCCACGTGATTTCTCTAATTAAAAAAGTACGGATTAGGAGGTTTTGTGAACCCGCTGATAGTCCTTCGCGAACCCGTGATTAAGGAACACTGTTAACCGATAACTGGCACGCTGGGTTTTACTGACGCCCCATTAATTATTATTACAATCAAAATTACAATATGACAATCCTTTCTGGGATGCATCGAGCAGAAAAAGCGATGATTTACTTCAAAAACTAAGATATCGGATTCTCCGCATTATTATTATATGTGATGAGTCAAATATACAAGATTTGATGAATCTAGAAGTTTTCGAGTGCATGTATCTATTCCAATGCGGTTACTACCCTGGAAAATTCAATGGCTTGACAAATTCTCGGCAGATAATGAGTATTGCTGTACCTTGTGAGTCACCAAATAGTTTTGAGGGGTCCGTGAAACATCAATCAATATCACGAGGAATATGCTAAAAACCGGGTATTAAATCCTGACTTTACCGCTAATACGACAATTCATCATTCACACGATTACAAAGTAGACGACTTTCAGGCCGGAATTGGGATAATCAATAGATATCAGCAGAATTTGAAATGAGTGAAGGAGAGACCTGATCTGTACATTTGGCATAATGATTATGCATTTTCCTGTAGTCAAGTCACAGGCATGATTCTGAAAGATTCAGCCCATTTTCTGGGCGTGTTTTTTCCGAGTGGATGTTTGATTATTGCATTGGCTTGAATAAAGGTTTACCTCATATCAACTGCTGTAACGATGGTAATAGATATGCCATGAATGATATAAGTAAGAATTTTATGCTTTCGGGTCCGTCAAGGCCGTGCTAAGTAAAAGTGTGAGAACTCCTCAGTAGTGAGGGTGGATCAAATATACGCAGGCCAATCAGAGAGCGCCACGTCATCCTAATTGCCACGCCCATTTTCACACCCGAAGGGTATATTCATCTGCTACGTCATCTGTGCCACATCATCAAGCGCCACGCCTATAGTGCCACATCATCAATCCATTGCTATATCATCACTGCATTGATTGCCGCATCTTGATACTTTTCTCAGATATTCTATTTTGTGTATTTAGGACTAATGTCATCCGTCCATATTTTTAGACTTGATTTTATCTGTACAAGTTACGGTTTCTGCAGTGTCCACATTTTACGACTTATGATTTCCACGTCAAAACTTACCTTGGCTAGAATCGACGGCATGATTTTTGTGATAAGGACCTAGGTAACATTCAGAGTCTGCAACGATTGTTTGGATATACATTATAGCAATACCGCACCAAACTATAGGCGGTTATATTACTCTATTGGTCAGAGATAACTCATCCGTCCACATTTTTAAACTTGATTTTATGTATACAAGTTACGGTCTCTGCAACCGAACTTCAACGTAACGATTTTTCAGTAAGCAGTTATGTTTCCATGCTACTTTTACTTCTATTTAACGGGTTTTCATAGCGATTTTGAGTGCAGGCAGATAGCGGTTTCGATTTCCGAGGTCTCCACATTTTAAGCCTTATTATCAGTTCGCAGTACAACCGCTACCCGTATAATGTTTGCATGTCGAGTATAAGGGTATTTAACTCAGCACTAAAATGCCAACGGACTAGCCGCAGGGCCCGGTTCTCGTCGCTATAATTAAACGAACACCTTCGCCGCAGGTACGCGATCCCCGACGTTATAATGATAGGGCCAAATTAGCCGCATGAAAGCGAGTCTAATGAATATAACGACAGACACCAAGTTAGTTGAAAAGTAAAACTAATCGTGACCGATGCAAGACGGATTGAAACAGCGCTTTCGCTCGATTCTTGTAGTGACCACATTTCATACGATTCAGTCCTTTTCATGTCACTAGAATAAGGGTGATTAAACCGACAGTGAAACGCCGCCGGCATCTTATAACGTAATAATGTAAGCTGCGTCGGATGCTGCTATAATGTTAGGAGCGAATATAGTAGAAAGTCCACGTCTACGCATACTACCGTAGTAGAACGCAATTCACGCAAAAGTCGATATTGCTTTGTGATGATTTTGATGTTGTTCCATACCGATTGGGAAGATAGGACTCCTAATTCCTTAACTAACTACATAATCTTTAGTAACGTAGTCAGAAGCATAACGGAATTTACGCAAAATCGGTATTGCTCTGCGATAATTTTTACCACTATGTTTTGATAATAACTTGCTTCCGAGAAATAGATAACATTCATTATACGTTAGATGATACTTTTCCTTTATATTCTATTATGTGTATTTAGGGCTAATGCGACATCACTATGTTGGCGACAGGCCTGATTTGAACACACTAATTTTGCAAATTAAACTTATCACCCACCACGAACACTCAGTGAAGAGCATACCCTGGAGCACCCTCATAAATGCTCTACAATTCGTGACGTATAATATATACTGAGCATATAATAAGCTGACAAAACTGATACTTGAGTACTCCGAAATGTTCCATTGTCATAATGTCCTACACCTGTGAACCAATCTTCAAGTTGCGCATTCAATGTTTAGCTCGGTAATTCCGTTATTAAAGTTGAGTATGCATAGGTACGTGCTACGCTCCCGCAAAAGTCGGTATGGAACTGCGTTAGTTTAAAATTTGTTCAATCATGAAATGCGTAACAAAATTTGACATGGTGCATTGTCATAATAATGTCTTACAACTGCGTACCGAGTTTCAAGGTGGGGAGTCGAATATTAACATGGTAATTCCGCTATTAAAGTTGACTATGTATCGTGCTACGCTACGGAAAAAGAGATTTAGCCAAAATTCTGTATCGAACTGCTTTGGTTTTAAAGGTGTTACATCATGAAATGTCTGACGAAATTTGGTATGGTGCATTGTTATTATGTCCTACAACTGTGTACTAACGTTCAAGGTGAGAATTTAATGTTTAGCATACTAATTCTGTTATTGAAATTGACTATGTATGGGTATATGCTATGTTCACGAAAATCAGATATGCGTAAAAGTCGGCATTCGACTGCGATAGTTTCAAAGGTGTTCCATCATTAGATGTGTGATGAAATTTAGCATGGTGCATTGCCATAAGGCTCTACAACTACGTATCAAGTTTAGAGTTGGTATTCAATGTTAAGCATGGTAATTCCGTTATTAAAGTTGGCTATGTATGGATACGTGCAATACGCTCCCGCAAAACAGATGTATGCAAAAAGTCGATGTAAAGCCGCGTTAGTGTTAAAGTTGTTCCATCATGAAATGTGTGATGGGATTTGGTATGGTGCATTTTTATAATGTCCTATAACCGCGTACCAACTTTCAAGGTGGGAATTCAATGTTTAACACGGTAATTCTGCTATTGAAATTGACTATGTATAGGTATATGCTATGTTCACGCAAAACAGATATGCGTAAAAGTCGGTATTCGACTGCGTTAGTTTTAAAGGTGTTCCTTGATTAGATGTGTGATGAAATTTAGCATGGTGCAACAAAAGTCTGTATCGAACTGCTTTAGTTTTAAAGGTGTTACATCATGAAATGTCTGACGAAATTTGGTATGGTGCATTGTTATTATGTCCTACAACTGTGTACTAACGTTCAATGTGAGAATTTAATGTCTAGCATACTAATTCTGTTATTGAAATTGACTATGTATTGGTATATGCTATGTTCACGAAAATCAAATATGCGTAAAAGTCGGTATTCGACTGCGATAGTTTCAAAGGTGTTCCATCATTAGATGTGTGATGAAATTTAGCATGGTGCATTGCCATAAGGCTCTAACTACGTATCAAGTTTCGAGTTGGGATTCAATGTTAAGCATGCTAATTCCGGTTTTAAAGTTGGCTATGTATGGGTACGTGCTATACGCTCGCGTAAAACAGATGTACGCAAAAAGTCGATGTAGAGCCGCGTTTAGTTTTAAAGTTGTTCCATCATGAAATGTGTGATGGGATTTGGTATGGTGCATTGTTAAAACGACCTATAACCGCGTACCAACTTTCACGTTGGGAATTCTATGTTTAACACGGTCATTCTGCTATTAAAATTGACTATGTATAGATATATGCTATGTTCACGCAAAACAGATATGCGCAAAAGTCGGTATTCGACTGCGTTAGTTTTAAAGGTGTTCCATCATTAGATGTGTGATGAAATTTAGCATGGTGCATTGCCCTAATGTCCTACAACTACGTATCAAGTTTAGAGTTGGGATTCGATGTTAAGCATGGTAGTTCCGTTATTAGAGTTGACTATGTATATATGTACACGCTACCGAAAACAGATTTAGGCAAAAGTTGCTATGGAACTGCGTTAGTTTTAAAGTTGTTCCATCATGAAATGTGTGATGAAATTTGGTATGCTGCATAATCACAATGTTCTACAACTACGTACCAAGTTTCAAGGTGAGGAGTCACATATTAGCATGGTAATTCTGTTATTAAAGCTGACTATGTATATGTACACGCTACCGAAAACAGATTTAGGCAAAAGTTACTACAGAACTGCGTTAGTTTTAAAGTTGTTCCATCATGAAATGTGTGATGAAATTTGGTATGCTGCATAATCACAATGCCCTGGAGCTCATTTAGATACGTTTTTAAATGTAGTTACACATTCTTGAATACTAATTAAAAAATAAAAAATAAAGAGCGAAAAATTACATTTTATCCCGGGACGTAACAAGAAAAATCGTATGAATTTGTAAACTACTTATTCGGTAAACTACTCTTTACTTCACAAAACAAAGTTACAAAAGTAAGCAGATTTATATGAAAACCCGTTAATTAGAAGTAAAAGTAATAACAATGCATCATACCACATTTGATCACAATTTCATGATACAATACCTTTAAAACTAACGCAGTTCTCTACACACTTTTGCGTAAATCTGTGTTTCGCTAGCGTAGCACGTACCTATACATAGTAAGCTTCAATAACGGAATTACCATGCTAATAATCAAATCCTCACCCTGAAACTTGGTACGCGGTTATAGGACATTATGAAAATACAACATACCAAAATTTCGTCAGACATTTCATGATGTAACACCTTTAAAACCAACGCAGTTCTATGCCGACTTTTGGCTAAATCTGTTATCCATAGCGCAGCACGTACCTATACATAGTCACCTTTAAAACGGAATTACCGTGTTAATAATCGGCTCCTCACCTTGAAACTCGGTACGCAGTTGTAATACATTATGACAATGTACCATGTAAAATTTTGTTACGCATTTCATGATTGAACAACTTGAAAACTAACGCAGTTCTATACCGACATTTGCGTGAAACTGTTTTGCGGGAGCTTAGCACATACCTATGCGTAGTCAACTTTAATGACGGAATTACAGATGTAATTAGGTTTCAGCACTTTTACAACGATTCTTCTTGCTTCCTATAACATCCCACTCGAAGCCCTCGTTATTAGGCTATGATCTCAGCCTATGAGCTATGTCTTGAAGCCTAATGGGACTTTGCAAACTGTTTCGATTTATTCTACCCGTTTTAATTTAAGGAAGCCCATTTCACTCAATGTATCGATGCCTACAGTATAGAGTATACTCTACAAAATTTTCTGATTAATTCTCCCTATGTTAATTTACCATAAGACAATTTGACTCCTAAAGTCCGAAATACTCGTTCGCTTGAGCTAAACCGCAGCGCCAGGAGTGGAATTTTATAGTTCTTGTAAAAAGTTGTTTGTACACAATATATGTTTAAGGTAAGTCCTACGCATTCATGATTTCGTCCGAGTTTGTATTTTAGTAATATATACTAATTTACGATACCGCGTTTGTAACTTGTGCAAGTATAGGCCTACAGAAATAGCATAGTTCTTGAACCGTGCTCAATGCTCAATAGACCATTTTTGCTATTTTTCATCGCCATAAGTCATTCTGGATCGCGTAAACGCATCGTACGATATAGATGAAAGTTATGCAAATTCTAGGATCCTCATTTTCAAAGTAGCTTAGATCTCGAAATAAGCTCCGACTCGCTATTTTCCTCAAAGCATGGAATTACACGAGTATCACCTTCGATCGCTGAAGAAAAGGATGAGATTATATCCGAAGCATATTCCTTGACCAGGAATTTTATCATGTACGAACTCGATGGCTCATGCGTTAAGGTAAATACGAAAGCAGAGAGAACCTTACGTCGAGTTGGGGATGAAATGTTCGAGCGACATCGAACTGTCCTAAACGCAGTCTCCAAACGTCTCCGCTATAGCGATGTAGAAGTCAATGAAAAATATAAAGAATATTTACCCGATGAGCGAATGTTCCAGATGATAGCTGATGAAATTTGCAAAGATACCAAAGAAAATTGGGGTAGGATTGTCTCCCTTTTTGTGCTCGGTAGCATTCTTGCTCGCAAGAACGAGGATGAACATCATGGGGAGCATATAGAAGCTATCATACAGACAGTCGGAAATTACATTGCTAGCAGAAGACTAAAGTGGATAGTGCGAAATGGAGGATGGGTGGGTGATTTACATGCTTTGCTTAGGATTTATAAATTATCTTTTAGCTTGAGATATATAGTGTATCCGCTCCCCAGAGCCCATATCATCTCTCGATGATGAAACTCAGCTTTACCTTCCAATTCGGTTCCCGATACGATAACTTTCATCCGTATGATCATTAAAGCTTCTATTTTTGTTGTAGGATGGCTTTGTAGGATTCTTTGACAATACCGCTCTCGACTACAATAAAGTTTGGAAGGGACTCGTGTTTGTCGGAATCGGACTGACATCTATAGCAATGGCATTATCAAGATAATGGATGCTCGCATGTTTTGTCTCATGTAATATTTTAAGAATAAAATTTACTTATTCATGACATATTAATAATTCTACTTGTACATTTTTTCACATTTTATAACACTTCAAATAGTACTTAACAGTTTCAGTTTTAATTAAAATACGGAATATAAACTAATCGAAAAATTCGGTAACCAATTTCATGTAGGCTATGCATACAAATGAGGAAATTACATCAACTCGTGTTACACTAGTTGTATCGAGTTATCGAATGATTTTTTCCTTGCACCAAAACAACTAGAATGTGTAACTACATTTAAAAAAAAAGTATCTAAATGAGCTCCAGGGCATTGTGATTATGCAGCATACCAAATTTCATCACACATTTCATGATGGAACAACTTTAAAACTAACGCAGTTCCATAGCAACTTTTGCCTAAATCTGTTTTCGGTAGCGTGTACATATATACATAGTCAACTCTAATAACGGAACTACCATGCTTAACATCGAATCCCAACTCTAAACTTGATACGTAGTTGTAGGACATTAGGGCAATGCACCATGCTAAATTTCATCACACATCTAATGATGGAACACCTTTAAAACTAACGCAGTCGAATACCGACTTTTGCGCATATCTGTTTTGCGTGAACATAGCATATATCTATACATAGTCAATTTTAATAGCAGAATGACCGTGTTAAACATAGAATTCCCAACGTGAAAGTTGGTACGCGGTTATAGGTCGTTTTAACAATGCACCATACCAAATCCCATCACACATTTCATGATGGAACAACTTTAAAACTAAACGCGGCTCTACATCGACTTTTTGCGTACATCTGTTTTACGCGAGCGTATAGCACGTACCCATACATAGCCAACTTTAATAACGGAATTACCATGCTTAACATTGAATACCAACTCTAAACTTGATACGTAGTTGTAGAGCCTTATGGCAATGCACCATGCTAAATTTCATCACACATCTAATGATGGAACACCTTTGAAACTATCGCAGTCGAATGCCGACTTTTACGCATATCTGATTTTCGTGAACATAGCATATACCCATACATAGTCAATTTCAATAACAGAATTAGTATGCTAAACATTAAATTCTCACCTTGAACGTTAGTACACAGTTGTAGGACATAATAACAATGCACCATACCAAATTTCGTCAGACATTTCATGATGTAACACCTTTAAAACCAAAGCAGTTCGATACAGAATTTTGGCTAAATCTCTTTTTCCGTAGCGTAGCACGATACATAGTCAACTTTAATAGCGGAATTACCATGTTAATATTCGACTCCCCACCTTGAAACTCGGTACGCAGTTGTAAGACATTATTATGACAATGCACCATGTCAAATTTTGTTACGCATTTCATGATTGAACAAATTTTAAACTAACGCAGTTCCATACCGACTTTTGCGGGAGCGTAGCACGTACCTATGCATACTCAACTTTAATAACGGAATTACCGAGCTAAACATTGAATGCGCAACTTGAAGATTGGTTCACAGGTGTAGGACATTATGACAATGGAACATTTCGGAGTACTCAAGTATCAGTTTTGTCAGCTTATTATATGCTCAGTATATATTATACGTCACGAATTGTAGAGCATTTATGAGGGTGCTCCAGGGTATGCTCTTCACTGAGTGTTCGTGGTGGGTGATAAGTTTAATTTGCAAAATTAGTGTGTTCAAATCAGGCCTGTCGCCAACATAGTGATGTCGCATTAGCCCTAAATACACATAATAGAATATAAAGGAAAAGTATCATCTAACGTATAATGAATGTTATCTATTTCTCGGAAGCAAGTTATTATCAAAACATAGTGGTAAAAATTATCGCAGAGCAATACCGATTTTGCGTAAATTCCGTTATGCTTCTGACTACGTTACTAAAGATTATGTAGTTAGTTAAGGAATTAGGAGTCCTATCTTCCCAATCGGTATGGAACAACATCAAAATCATCACAAAGCAATATCGACTTTTGCGTGAATTGCGTTCTACTACGGTAGTATGCGTAGACGTGGACTTTCTACTATATTCGCTCCTAACATTATAGCAGCATCCGACGCAGCTTACATTATTACGTTATAAGATGCCGGCGGCGTTTCACTGTCGGTTTAATCACCCTTATTCTAGTGACATGAAAAGGACTGAATCGTATGAAATGTGGTCACTACAAGAATCGAGCGAAAGCGCTGTTTCAATCCGTCTTGCATCGGTCACGATTAGTTTTACTTTTCAACTAACTTGGTGTCTGTCGTTATATTCATTAGACTCGCTTTCATGCGGCTAATTTGGCCCTATCATTATAACGTCGGGGATCGCGTACCTGCGGCGAAGGTGTTCGTTTAATTATAGCGACGAGAACCGGGCCCTGCGGCTAGTCCGTTGGCATTTTAGTGCTGAGTTAAATACCCTTATACTCGACATGCAAACATTATACGGGTAGCGGTTGTACTGCGAACTGATAATAAGGCTTAAAATGTGGAGACCTCGGAAATCGAAACCGCTATCTGCCTGCACTCAAAATCGCTATGAAAACCCGTTAAATAGAAGTAAAAGTAGCATGGAAACATAACTGCTTACTGAAAAATCGTTACGTTGAAGTTCGGTTGCAGAGACCGTAACTTGTATACATAAAATCAAGTTTAAAAATGTGGACGGATGAGTTATCTCTGACCAATAGAGTAATATAACCGCCTATAGTTTGGTGCGGTATTGCTATAATGTATATCCAAACAATCGTTGCAGACTCTGAATGTTACCTAGGTCCTTATCACAAAAATCATGCCGTCGATTCTAGCCAAGGTAAGTTTTGACGTGGAAATCATAAGTCGTAAAATGTGGAAACTGCAGAAACCATAACTTGTACACATAAAATCAAGTCTAAAAATATGGACGGATGACATTAGTCCTAAATACACAAAATAGAATATCTGAGAAAAGTATCAAGATGCGGCAATCAATGCAGTGATGATATAGCAATGGATTGATGATGTGGCACTATAGGCGTGGCGCTTGATGATGTGGCACAGATGACGTAGCAGATGAATATACCCTTCGGGTGTGAAAATGGGCGTGGCAATTAGGATGACGTGGCGCTCTCTGATTGGCCTGCGTATATTTGATCCACCCTCACTACTCCCCTCCTCCCTAAATCAAATAAATATTTCAGTTGTCCATCCTTGTATAGTGTGTCAGGATTGGTTGGCGAATTGAAGGAGAAATTGAAACATTCATCGCAATAGCATAAAAATATTGTCAGTCTCCTATATGTAACAATAACGGGATATTCATTCTGGATCATGGATTACAAATACCTCGCACGTTTCCATTCGATTACGCAATCGAGTACATTTCTTGCTCCTAAAACTCGGACTCCCACAGGCTCCAAGCCGTTTTCTTATCCTTATGCATTTTCTGAATCTCTCAGTTATACTGAAAAATAATATTAGACTCGGTAAAACCAAACCTTACAATCGTGCAATGACAGTAGTTGCTCTCGTCGATCAAACCACCCGTCGCGAAGATGAACAAATCGTACAATGTACACTCTACAGATCCAGCGATTTTGTCTCTATACCGACTAGTTACTGATATGTCATTTGACTCGAAAATTTCACTTCCAGTCACGAATCTCACGGGAGTAAAGTCATGTCTTAGATTGGAGCGGTTCTCAATAGCCACTCCGCGGACCGGTACCGGTTCGTGAAGTCTCCTGCCGGTCCGCCAAAGATAATTAGACTTCTCTATTTGAATTCGAAATTTCTAGACATTTTAAGAGACAAATAAAACATCAAAGTGTAAATTGATTTAGAAGTATGGCATGAATTTCTGCATGGTCATGGTCTGCTTTCAGCGTACATCTCAATGGTGCAAGTATCTCACGAAACTGTTCAAAAGTTGCCCACAACTCGTGTCGTACAAGTTTTATACGTGGAGTCTACGGAGACGTTTACGAAAACTTAATTCGTTAATTCTGATAGTGCGAATAATCGACACAGAGGTTTATAATAGAGACTATAGCAGTGGTTCGCAACGTGGGCGATTTTGTTAAAAAGGAGTTAAAGATAACAAACGGGCGATTTAGGGCTACATGCTAGAACGTCCAGTCAGATATATTTAATTACCCGGCAACCGGATACCGGCACAAGATATAGGCTACACGTGAGAAATTGTTATTCCGGAACTGCCGCGAAAGTCGACTAAAAAAGAAGTGAACTCGCCACATCATATCCACAGATACCGGGATTGCAGCGACAATTTGGCCTTTTTAGTCAACCTACTAGCGATCAGAGTTCACTGTGTTTATATGTCCTCTTTCTCCGATCAGAAAATATTGGAGGTGATAGATATATGTCGAGCTTAATAAGGGGGAGATGAGTCGAAAAAAGGTCGGGAACCACTGGCCTGTAGTAGACAGCAAAGTCGAGTTCATTTCAAAAGACCCAAACAATCACAGTGGCATTATTGATGTCAGTTGACTTCGCTAGCTTCTCGCAGAAACATCAAGAGAATCACGTACAAATATATGATATCAAAAGGGCAGCGCATAATGAAATTTCCATTATTACATTTGAGTTGCATACATTTGTAGCCTTTAAGTTTAGGATTAATTTGAACATTTTAAGGTACACCAGTCCGCAACATTTGTTTGGATGTTTTACCAGTCCGCGTGGTCAAAAAGATCGACAACCACGGACTTTAAGTCGTCATTTCACTGGTATGTGAATATGTGCACGGCCGAGGTGGCCGTCGCATTCCGCAGCCCTCATTATGCAGGAGATGGTTGAAAATGACTTGTGGTATTTTGCTTATTTACGTTCCATTTCGTTCCATGCAATTTCACTTGCTTTGTACTGCTCATTAAACCGCGACACGCGGGGCAGAGAGGGATTGTCCACACTGAGTTCATCTGGTAACTATATGATTGGTTTATCAATTTGACAGGACGTATCAGGGTGATTCAAATTTTAGAGAATATTTAATGTTGCATATTTGCTTACAGATACATGTTCATAACTTCTTTTACGTTAGAGTCGTACCATTATCACGCATCGTTTCTCACAGAATCGACGATAGAAATTTCAATAGAGGTACTGTACATGGGCTTATTGGAACGAGATTTGAAAAGGATTAGTTTATCAATGTATCGATTTCGACAAATTTTGAAACTTAAAAAGTAAACTTGGATTGAAGTTTACAGTAATCTACAGCAGACTACAGACGTAGAAAATTGAATAACCCAAGATAATTTCGTTTCGGCTCGATGCTTCGCAAAAACTTTAACAACATCGTTAACTTATTATATGCTAAATATGTAAATTTCTTCATGGCATGGTATGGTAATGTGGCTAGATTCGTGAAAATTTGCATATTTTGGACATTTGTCGTAGAGCAATAACTTTATGTGGTCGAAGAAAACCAGCGCCATTTTTAGAATCAGGATACCAAAATTAGCCCAATGCTAATGCAAAATCAAATTCAACAATTTTTTCGTTCAAAATTGTTGTCCAGTGTAATTGATAAACATAAGAAAATAGGCGAGTGAATGCTTTCGCTTGCTGCAAACATCAAAAGCGAATTAGTTCCGAGTTCAGAGTCCGAGTCCGGCCAATGAGGAGTATGGAATTCCTACCTACAAGTGATGGAGGTTTATCCTTGCTACCATACGTAATTTTATCCCACAAGCGATGCCTTACATAAGTTTACAATGAATATGAGCAGCGCTACAAGTCGGCATTTCCGCATTCATAATTAAGAATATTGACTTGTTATGAAAGGCCCGATGTCATCTAGACCAGTGGTTCCCAACCTTTTTCGACCCATCGCCCCCTTTTCAAGGTCAATACCGATCATCGCCCCCCAAATTTTGTGCACCGACAATTGGGCATACAGACTGTAATGACCGGCGGGTTGACTAAAAAAAAAAAAAAAAAAAAGTCATCTTTCTCCGCCCAGAGCTGAAAATAACGTTTTTTCGCTCCACATTGCTAGGTGGATGACTAAAAAAAAAAAAAACAAAAAAAAAAAGGTCAGCCGTTTTTACGCGTCATCGCCCCCCTATCGCCCCCTTCGCTATTTTCGCCCCCCGTCGCCCCCTTTGTCCATTTTCGCCCCCTTCGTCATTTTCGCCCCCCTAGCTCGCCAAATCGCCCCCTGGGGGGCGATATCGCCCACGTTGGGAACCACTGATCCAGACACTATGAACAGCGCAAGAACGATAACAATACCAACAAAAAAATTATAGATCCGGTGACGAGTTAGCTTTCGGAGAAAATCTTGGCATGAACTTCAAAATGTGCAAGCCCAAATTGCGATTTTCAGTACTTTAGATCCCGCATCGAGGACTCCCGATTACATTCGGTGATATTTATATTTCTTTCATAGTATATACAATACATACGTGAGTCCTTTCATAAATCGAGCATATCTGCGACCTGCGCTAGTGCCGCGTATGCTTGAGCAGATAACCACACAAACGAACAGGGCGATAAGTATAGCGGTCTTCATGTCTTAGTGTGTATACCTATAAATTCAATATCATGTTATTATACTTGACAATTCCTACGCCTCTCGTTTCAGAATAGTTCAATAACCTGAAAAAACCTCTAGACACAAAGGTACACAGAAGTGAAGATGCATTCTTATGCAAAATATATGTCATTGAGACAACATGCATGATCAATTACCCGTCAATATGTGTGTCGAGTACGAACGCGAGCTCTCTAAGTTACAGTTATTACTGCCTCATAAAACTAATGCCATATAATTTGGGTGCGACGAAATCATTACAGAGCTCCATCACACTTTTTGTTTTACTGCAAATCATTTTCCTAAGCTCAGCCGTATGGGCCCAGCAGGTTGATTTTTCGGCCTGATTTGAGCTGGAAACTGGTACAAAATCTGTATTGATAATAAGCCGAGCGCCCTATTTCGTCCCACTCATGCCAGAAATATTTTCTAGTCACGAAACATCGGAGCCCGACGCGAATTTTATCACTCATGCAAAATGTTACCCGGCAGGTATAGGCGCCAACCCCCGCGTAAACAAATGCATTGGAGCCGAAGAGAAAACTCGGCCTTGAAACGACTGTGTATCTATATTGGCCATTGCATCATTTGCATATAGGCTACTCGGTTTACAGTTTACACGAATGTGATGTCTGTGCGGAATACAGTGTGCCGAGGACGGTGAACCCTTTCGTTTTGTTTTGCAGTGAATATTTTGGAGAACGGCCCCATCTGAGCACAGACGCACAGACGTTTCTAAAGTCAAGTGCAATGCTTTTACTCCTAGTTGACCGGGAAACTGTTCATATTTACTTGACGTTATCATATTGACTGGAAGGGACACACGGCATATGATTTCCTGGTCACGCAATAAACACGTTCCATATGCACAAGTCATAGCAGCTAAGCACCATTTCGCATAAATACCCATCCATCCCACATATGACAAATTTTAAAATATGCATCAAAACGCTACAATGTCAAAAAACAGTTTTTCCCTTCGAAATATTCTAATCGACATCCGAAATTTAAATCTTGCATGACTATGCCCCTGTGACTGATGCTGTTGCTACTGCTAAAAGGCGCTTTTGTCGGCTGATTAGGCTCGCGAAATAGTTTCCCAGTTTTTCAACATTATACAAAACTATTATTATAGGGGTGCGTTTTGCATAGACATTGTCGCATATTTTCCAACGGGAAATATAAAATGAAAATAATTTCAATGATATGAGTAGACCTGTTCAAAATGTATAATATGAAGGCCTGATCTCGTACCAACTGGACAGTGTAAATTCAGCTAAACGCTATACTCTTACCCCACAAGATTAAGTGACAGTAGTATCAGAAATGCAGCAGCCAACGTACTGATTATTGAAAACACTCAGCATCCTGTCAGCTTGAGAAAGGATATCCTACAAATATATAAGTATATTCTCAATATCACTACTATATCCTAAATATTCATAGGTGGTCATACGAAAAATACTTCTACGAAAGTACTCCGAGCAGGTTTCGCCTCATTGAATTACTTGGCTATCACAATTCCAACCTGATATTTGACAGTTCATTCTACCTTTCATCATTTCAGAAAAGCAACATATTTATGTATTTCTATTAATGATCGGGCTCATATAACGCGTGCTATTCCCATAGGCTTAGAAACAACGCCTTTCATTTTTCTGCATCAACATCAAAAACCTTTTCAAACAGTATTGGGTCTGAGGCTTATTTCGACGTCGGGAATGTCTTTTCTATCACGCGTACAGGTATTTATAGCAGTGCAAATTGCACAATATCCAATTCGAGAGAACTGCTTCAAATTTTAAAAAAGTGGATTTTGTTTGAGAACGCGACCAGCAGAACTATATCTGTGGTTTTCCACTCACTCAGCAATGAATTCAGCTGTCTTATCATACATATGCACGTAAATGTAGGCGTTGAAAGTTCTCGATTTAGTGATATTTGCTGGACTCCACGTATGCCTTCCGACAGACGACCTATAGTTGATATAAACTAGAGGCATAGAACCTCTTCAATCACGTATTTATCTACCCATATAAAACATAATTGAATTTTAATGTAAACTTCAAGTTTAAAGCATATATAGACCAAAATAGTCTTCACCGTATTTACCAACGTAGTGTACCTCAATATCTGCTGATGTCATTGAGACACATGTGGTCCATCGAAGTTGTGAACAAGTTTTTTGAACTCTGGCTACATGTCAGACGTAAAAATGGAAAAGCCCTTTGTGACGGAGCATGACATAGGCCTACTTGTTACGCGACCAAAAACCGAAAACAAAGAATCGAAGAACAAAAATAACCTAAGAATAAGCTACTACGGTCACTATAATTCGAAGTAGTAAGCAAGAAGGGGGGATTTCGTCAGACTGTGAAGTATCGTCGGCGATGGAACTTTAGCCACTGATCGCGCATGGTGGCCCTTTCCTTACATTTAGGGTCCTACGACAATATGCGACCAGCAGAGCGAAATTATGCGCCCCGTGAATAAACGCAAACCAGGAATAGCGCGCGGCCCAACAAAGAAGTTTTTCTATTACTTGGTTGTGGTACGTGTGAGCGATCTTTTGAGTAGTGACAACTATCTTTGGAGGCAATGAAATAACAGAATAATCAAACTAAGAAATTACTGACAATTGGCGAGTTCGACCCTCACCCTCGAGAAACCTATGAATGTCTCACCGTATGGGATGAACTTCAACAATGAACATAATATATAGCTCAAAGTGTGTAATTTCGTTTGTTTTTATCAGCTCTACGGGTAAATCTGATAATGATAACGTAGCCTGTATACAACATGCAAGTAACAATAGTATTGACCAATTTTATTATTTACCTTTAAAACTTTTCGCGCTTGGCGCGGAAGTGCGGATCCTGTGAGTTTCCGTAGCATCATTATTCTAACATACCATAACGTCTGTGCGTGAAATGTAAGTGTAAATATCTCCCATAAGTTGAGTTAATCATCGAAGAAGGATCAAAGACGATCGTTTAACTGCGTTTTTCATAAATCTTCAAACGGCGAAACACGCGGGCTGTATGTCTCCTGCTCCTGATATAAATCATGTGCTTTATGGCTGCGGTAAAAGCGTTTTCATACAAACCACATACTGGGGCAAACATTCTCTCCGTTATTCGTTTATACTGTCGTTTCGTCATGAGTAAAATATATCATGCTTACTACAATGGTAGCTCTAGTAGCCTAGTCAGCCAGTCTCGCCAGTTGCTTTGGTGTCTTTGTTGTAAATCTGGTGTAACTCAAAGACACCGATTTTAAATGGATGAACAGCTCAAATATTATATTTTTATCATATATTTGCAGTCGTTTTAGCGCTGCAAAGGCCAACAAATCTTCAATTAAATACACATAATACAGCCAGCTCTTCGAGTACTTATTTTAAAAGCACTCTGGTACCCACTAGTGGTCGGCTTAGCACAGTTCTAATGGCATTGCGTCTGATGGTGTATTTGTCGAGTAGATTGCAGAATTGACGCTTGCGCTCTCTTAAGTACAATACCTTCGTACGAAATTCATTCACTGAATTTTCGCGCTCTGCTGCAACATTAACGAAGGCTATATTTCATCAATACATTCGGAATGTGAGCAATGTTCCCTCTAATATTTCACGAGTCTGCGCAAACAGGTTAACTTACTGCGCAGGCCCTTGGACAATAGTGCGCAATCAGCCCCCAACATAAGGTGATAAACTGAACTTCTGGGGGGATTCGCCCCCCAGACCCCCCTATCGGACTCTGCGCTTTTTGCCAATACTTATCCTCTACATCGGGGGCCGGTTGGGAGGTTGTCTCGCCTGAACGCGCGAGGCGCGAAAATTTTATACGATTCATGATTGAATCGGTCAATATGATCGGGAATTGCACATATCTATTGCTATCCATTTTTATCCTCGCTCTGCTCACATAATCAAATTTACCGGTAAAGCTGATCGAGTGAGGTGTGTTAGAAAAGGTAGGTCCTCTAAATATTAATTAAACATCTTCGGGTGCACCCGTTGGTATAATGACTTCGTTACATGATGCTATTTCGTGACCTCCTATTGGCTATGTCAAAAGACATTGAAATCGCTCAAACGTACTAAACTAAAACACGAACACGATTTAAAATTGGTATTTCTCTACTCGCAAATAATGTTCCCTCGACATGGCATTTGTCTTGTTGTGGGACTCGGATCGCCAGCACATAAACATTCAGCGCCAGCCATTTACGCGCCTATGGACAATTAAACTTATATGTATGAATCGAAGTTTTTGGTCAGCATATAGGGCAGTCCTTTTCGGCCAAGGTTTTCTAGCTGCTGATCGTTTTGGCGCACTTCTCGGAGTCGCATGTCACATGGCCTATAACTTCATATGTCTTGGTGCGTCGTGGCAAAGTAATGGCCGACGCCCAAGTGCCCATTTCTCATCACGCGTATTTTTTGTTGTGGGAAGGGTACCCAATAATCAAGATATTTGACAAAATTAATTCGCGCGCGCGCGAAAAATATTTTGAAAAATTCCGAAAAAATACACCATGATATGTGTTAATTCACGAAATAATTTTGGGCTTCCTTCGATCTCGGTCCCCTAATTGATGGTTTTGGGTGCGGCAGTTACGGTCCTGAGGAAATCTTACGCAATGTTCATGACACGCGAAGTAGACTATGCGCTAGTTTCTCGCAGATTAACTTCGAGCTAGCCCATTGTTATTTATAACTTTGTTAAACCATGTTATTTCGCCATACCCAGAAAATAATGCGCTAATCGCTCAAGCGTACGAGACCATACTAAAAAAAAACATTTTTCGTTGGGCGCTCGTTATTGCAAATTCTCATTTCTTAACGGAGCGCAATATTTACTTTTGCGGGCCGCACTTGTACCGCGGTGTAAGACTTCAGCGATAACACTATTTGCCCCTGGCAATGTTCCCTCTAATTTTTCACGAGTTTGCGCGCCTGCGTGGTCCCTTGGACAACAGTGCGCAACGACTTAAAAAAACGTCACTTCGGATTTTTGTGCGCAACTTAGATTTTCTGTGCGCAGAGACCGCTTCAGCACTGCGCATTTGCGCACGTGTGCAACATAGAGGGAACATTGAATGTGAAGCTCTGAGCTCAGTTTTATTCAGACACATTTATCCCGTTCGATACGGCCTCAGTGGTGAATGAATATCGCAATTGTATAATGCTGCGGCCAGCTGCGTCTATCCGTACTAGGAAATGCTACCAGTGTCGATTGCTCATATCGTTGCTTGGTTGCAGTCAGATTGGCATCATGTTTATTCAGTAGTGAATTCCGTTTTAAGTCTCATGCGATTGTGCAATTGTAATAATATTGGAGTGTATACTGGTAAGAATTTTAGAACTACACTATAGATCAGGGGCGGGCAACATACGGCCCGCGGGCTGGATCTGACCCGCGAAGGGATTTTGTCCGGCCCGCGGACAGTTTTCCATCTTACATGATAATGTGACCCGCGGCCCCAGTCTGCCTACATTCCCCACTATTTGCTCAGTACGTCAAAATCTAGTGACTGTATGTTATTATATACGTGTATGCGCAGCGTGCGAGAGTGGAGCGTACGCTCGTCGAAGCGAGAAGACTTGCATTATCTGTGGCGAGATAGCGTAGGGGTATAATCCCCTGCTACAACATCAATGGGTTGTGGGTTCGAGTCCGACCGCGGTCGACTCCAGAATTCCTACCTAAGTGTTGCAGGTTTATCTAGGCTTCTCCTCGCCATCTCATTCGCGTAATCGGTGTCTTACAAAAAGCCTAGAAGTGGGCGGTGCTACAAGTCGGCAGATACGGAATCAAAAACAAGGAATATCGGGCTGGTTTAAATGACCACAGTAGTCGACGAACACCACAGGTACCACAAACAACCACAACTTGCATTATTGGTATTTACGATGTACTCAAACCTAATGTCATTTGTTTTAATCGCGGTGTTTGTCGACTACAATGGCTATTTACACCAGGCTGATATTTCTTATCTTTAATTCCGTGACCGCCGACTTGTAGCACGGCACATTTCTATAGACTTTTGTGAGACACCGCTCATGCCAGGGGTTGCTAACTCAAAACGGGTCGAGGGCCACTTTTCAAATTTCGTAGAGGACGCGGGCATTCATTCAATATCAAGATTAATTAGGCCATACAGTTGAACAACGGCGCTATCTCGTCACCTACTCAACCTTAATGAATTGATACCTTGATAAATTTGGGGTACCGGTCTTAACGAACGCCTTGAAATCCTAATTGAGGATTGCACCGTGTGTTGATTGATCATATAGAAACAGACACGGCGGAGCCTGTATGTCAATGCTATTCTCAAATCCACATTGTCTTCGTCATTATAGGCGAGAAATTGCTTTGAAGTGACATTGCTGTCGTTAAAATGCATTAATTAAATACGATTTATTCCTTGTATATGTGGATTAAACGGGCGAATAATGTATCGATTTAGCAATCCGGCCCGCCAAGTACTTAATTTTCCTACATCCGGCCCGCCGACTGCAGAAGTTGCCCGCCCCTGCTATAGACTTTCCATGACGCTATAAGAATCAGCCACACGAGCGAATAGCACACGTGAGATTTTATCAAGCCATTCATGGTATATGGAAATACTGTACCTGTACCTGTATCCGACAGGATAGCGTAATGGTGAAGCGGGTTCGATCAAAAGCCGGGACACCCCAAAGATCCGAATAAAAACACTGATATCCATGACCTCTCTGCTTGACGCTCTTGCATTACTGGGATAGCATTGGAGGGGGGTGCAAGACTTAGAGAGCCGTCAAAGGCTATATCTGCTCCTTGCTTGTCCAGCGGCATATGCACATCGTGCACTCATGGTATACATACACACAGATCGTGTGTATGTGTATCATCATACGTTGTTAATGCCGCAAAAACATCAAGGACAAAAATATACTACGTCCTTTCCGTATTGGTATCTCATCGATAAGTCGAAATCAATGCCTTCAGTGTGTGATCCAACTGTCATACTGGTAGTGGAAGATGACCGTGGAGTAGATAGGTCTACAATTCACTCCAAGGCAGTATTACATGGTATAAGCGAGGTAAATGGTGTCGTTATCTATTTCAATATTGAGAAAATGCTATGGGTCATTGACCATACGATTTAAAATGCGAACAGCATCCTTGTGACGGTATTCACGAGCTATTCACTTAATTCACGCTCTACCTGTGTATACCTGCACAGTTATTCCTTCTATATAGTGTTCTATGTACAGTCCTAACATATCCTCCTAAAATTTGTTTTATAACGGCCTAAACTTGGGTTCTAACTCAACTATCAGCGGCAAATATTTGCTTGCGAATTTTATGATCATATACCACGTAGAGAAAAACCATTAGGCCCTGTCCAGTCGCATGTTAAAACGGCTAGATGACGTCAGATTTGCGATGGATTAGGATTTGCGATGATATTCAAACGGTGGTTAAATGTGGACTTTCGATGATACATCACGGTTCGACCGAAAAAGCGTGATCATGATCACGTAACGCCGATTCTTTGATCCGGAATAAGTACCATGTCGTGCTTTCTAGCTCGTTTCCCAATAACCACCAAAATCTGTACGAATACAATGTGCGGCACGAGAACACCTGACAATAGCGACATTCTGCCATCCGCATAACGGCTTGAACACCAAGTCAAATCGAACATGAAACCAGCAGGCCATCTGTTACGTCAGAATGGTACAAATGACCGAACTGGTGACGTTCTCAATCAGATTGAAGTTTGATGTTTTAATTCTCTTATCAAAGGAAATTACATCTTGCATTTTGAACTTGAGGTATAAAATTCTGATATATCTAGCGGACCGGCAGATAAGTCACCGCGTACCAGCGTTTAGAAACCGCCGATCTAGATGGAAGTATTGAGCCTGCTGAACATGTTAATTCACCCGTGTGTGTAAAAGAAAATGTCCTCATTTTCAATTTCGTAGCATAGACACCAATCTAGTGCAGTGGTTTCGCAACTTTGTGGACTCAACGCACCCTTATCACGCTCAACATGTCATTATCTCCATCCTAGAATAAGTATAGATGCCATCAGTAATATTATCCTTCTATTTTTCCGTATGATTCGAAAAAGTTGAATCCACTCAAGTAGTTTTGATTGTGTTCGTCTTCCCAACTATGGGGCGATATTGCCCACTTTTAGGAACCACTGATCTAGTACTTTGTTGTGAACTTTGAGTATCAACCCTGCTTCAGACATGTAGACGACCAGTACTGTTGCAGAAAGAACCTTTTATTTAGAGGTAGCCTAAACGACAGATGACAAATATTTATGTGCTTTTGCCTATTCCGGGGAGATTACCAAATGACGTGCGAAGCAGTGACCTGATCGTTTGTCATATAACACGAGAATTGGGTAATCCTATCTCGAGTGAGCAAGAATTCATACGCTGTATTTCTGCATTCCGTGACAACGGGATCGTTCAATCCACTTCGGGTCAAAACGAAATCAGATATACATCGTATCTGTTAGAGTGGTTCCGACTGGCAAGCAGCACCGTGACGAAACATTCGACAACCCGTCAGCGATGTACGACAACGAAGGGCTCTTAGATTGTGTCAATATCGAACCATGATTTTGAATTATTATGTAAAAATGTGTTTTTCTTGGAACTAATGGCAGAGATCCGTTGCTGCCACATATCAACTGCCACATATCAAATACCAATATCAAATATGAAACTGAAACACCGATGTCGACAACATATTTGTCAATGACTTTACGCTAGGTGGGAGTGTTGGCTGGTGATTCCCAAGCGTCGCTGGAATGAAAAAGGGCGAAAAACTACGGATGGATATTTTCACGACATATTGTAAAAGATGTGTTAATAGCAGCGCGAAAATTTCAGGTCTATTTTCAGCCAATAATCCGAACAGGTCATCAACAAATATCTCTACCCAATTTCCATGTCACACATCTTTCGGTGCGAGCACCTGCCATCGTTTCTTACGATTCCATATTATTTAACATTTCTTGTTAATTTTTGTTAGATCTCGCTGACTCGAGTTGTCATAGTAAATTTCCATGTCGTATAGTTACATTGCTGAAAGAAAAAAGAACAGGGATGCTCGCAACAACGTTGTTGGCCGTCGGAATTCGTTTTTCCGATATTTACCGCTGCGAAGAACGGTAGATATTGAACCATAATCTCGCAAGGTCGAAGACTGTGGGACATATTTTTTGGTTATTTAATTTATATCTGGATGCTCTATCCACAAGTCGTTTCCCTCCCTTACATTGCCTTTGGCATTTGTCGATTCTTTGAATTACTAATATCGTTACTAGGGCAAGTTTTTGTTGCACTAAAATCGCGAGAAAGTATAGCATTAAATTTTACCAAAAGTTGAATTTGTAATATTTGTTGAATTATTAGGGTATGATATGCTCGAAACGTTCCGTTGTATAAACTATTACCAGCAGAGATGTCAAATTCGTTACCATGCCAGATATTACATTTTTCCCCGACACACATGAAGAAAATTACGCAATGCGGGAATAATTTTCCACAAAAGCCAAACAGCATAGCGATAACCACCTCCCCCTATTTAAAGCAAGTAGAATAACACACCCGAAACCCCCTAGTTCTGCAAATTCGACCCAAGGCATTACAGAAAGACTCACTCTTGGCGACTTTAACAAAATCAATAGCCTGAAAAAGGGGATTCAGAGAAAATGTAATCTTCGGCGGTCTTGCCTGGGCATTTGTGAAATATGTAGGCCGGGATTATATTCGTATACTGTCCGGATATTTTTATCTTGGCATTGTACATTGTATGTAGGGTTGCATTTAAAACAAAAACCAAATTAACACTAATATATTGAGAACGGGACCCTTGTTTAAGACATGATTTTATTGATTTTTCTGTAGCCATGACGTCACAATCTTTATTTGGGACGCCACATTGGATTGGCATACACAATTGAAAATGCAGGATAAATATGACTCCTTCGGCGAAGTGGGCTTTTGATCACTGTCAATAACAGAACAAAAATATCTTTAACAAGGACCAAATCGGTATGCATCATTTTACGGTAGCTGGTCATCATCATCAAAACACCCATTCCTTACTAATGATCGTTATCTATACTTGCTATAACTGTTGAGCCGACGACGATGTCCCGGGTTCCAGCAACTCCACATCGTATTCGCCACCTATGTCTTGTTTAAATCGTCCGTAAGCTCATACTACAAGTTTTTCGAAATTATTTACGCAATTATGGCATAAATATACAACGTTCTATGAAACATAAATTCTATCTTCAAAAAGGCACTTGTTTAAAATACTTTTCGAAATATGATTTAATCAAAGTGTTCAAAAATGCCGTTTATTTGAAATGCAACCCTAATTGCATGTCATGAGAGGATGGAATGACTACTTCATATGGCTTATGTCCAGTGCTTTCTCCAATATAAATCATGTGAAAATCTCATGACGACATGAGCACGTGAACAGAGTCCTGGAAGCGCCACAGTTGAATTAGTTGTGGGTTGCTAATGTAGTATGATTTTTGTTGTCAGGTACTTTGGAATTGGATGCCAGGGAGGTCATCACTTGGCGCTTAGCAGAACCATCTCAAACTAGACTAACACCCTACAATAATTCATGATGTTACATAGTTTATAGTCGGGATCACTTTATTTTGCAGCAAGCAATTTTCACATGAAACATTTTAGTGTAGACATGTATAAATTTTCCAAGGAAGACACTGCGAAATGAAGGTCCAAGCCAAGACGGCAGCAATTTGTCACCGCATCGTATAGGCTGGGTTTCAAGCTCTATATTAATTTGTAAAGGATGTCACTTATTTGAGTCTTCGACATACGTAGTGATTATCGGATGAGTCGGATAGGAACCAAGGTTGACGATATTGTAATTATAGTAAACATAATATGTAGTAAACAATGAATTTACAAACAAGGAAAGGTGCGAAAACCTAATCCAGAGTATGGACCAGGGGTGGCCAACCTGCGGCCATAGAAGGAAATTTGTGCGGCCGTGGACACGTAATTCAATTAGTGTCTATGGGCGGCCGTCGACATGCAATTTGAATTTACGAATTCACTCCCGATTTCTGGGAAGATTTTCATTTATAGTTTTGAAATTTTCTTCGCGCTTCGCGCAATTCAATGTGACATTTTTCAATTTTAAAATAGTTGCGCTTTTTGGAATTGGAGCCCCACAGTACAGATGCGAACAGCAGATGATATTGGTGCGCTTCATATAGAAATATCTACTTGGAATCGTGTGCTCCTCACTATACCGACAATTCTGATAGTAGGCCAAGAAATAACAGCACGAAACAAAGTGTTTAATAACAATTGGCCCGCCCGAACATGCATCATCATTTATAATTTTGCCAAATTCTCGAAAACACCCCCTCCATCAACTCTACCGTTGAATCTGATCACATGGGCTGAGAATGGGTAGAGTTTGATAGTAATATCTAAAACTACTAATATTAATGACGAAATTCATTAGTGAATCTGCAAAAAAAAATTTCGCGCTCTGCGCGACTATTAACTTTCCCTTAACGTTTCCAGTCCCCACAAGCGCTTTCGGCTCGTATAGTCAGCCTATATAATTAAATAGATTACTCCGGAGTTCACCGGAAATGGCCATAGACACTTTAGCATGAGTATTTGGCGCCCGACTCGTTCATTACGACTATGCCCTGGAATGCGGCAGTATGCCACATGAGTAGTCGAAATGCGGCCGTGCGTGACAACAAAACTGGCCACGCCTGGTATAGACCTACATATATCGTAAACATATCAAAGTGACGGTAGTACAGTACAGCTTATGCCAAGTATTTATACATAACCATTGAACACACTACAGAAGCGCTGCAGCATCATGTATCACTGGTGGTCACTGGTCATGCTCAAGAACGAGGTACTTCTACTCCATCAGAGTGCTCAGGTATATGTTTTACAACTTGCGCTGCCTACTCAAGTAATTTTGTTCTAGTTCCACTAGTTCCACTTCCACACCAATAGTGTTTTTTTATGCTGAAGTAAACTACATTGCAATTCTTCAATGTTACCAAAAAGAAACTAGATCGTGGGGGTACGTGAACAACTCTCATCAAGGAAATTCTCATAACAACTGATCTATCACGATAGCAGTGTACCAGTTTGAAAAGTTTGACCGATAAACGGCGCCGTCATTTATTCATCATGAGTCACAAAAATGCATCATGAAAGTTTGAAAGGTTTCCCGGCGATTGACTTAAATGAGTCTTCAACGATTCACACAAATCCACATTACAAATACTCAATTTTCAAATATTTTGTACTTTTTATTACCTGTCAACTTATACTTCCACTCCATGTATTGTATCGCTCTAATTCTACGGTTATTTTATTACTAGTCATGTGACATTATTGCTACGAGTACTTGGATAAGCGTGGAATAAACTTTAACCACCTGCGACATGTTAGTAGCTACTATGAAAAATCTCTCACCACTACATTCATACAAACCGATAAGACAGCATAATTGAAAACATAGCGAATGCTAATATAATCACTTCTGGTCTATTACATTCCACCAAAACCAATATTTACATTGAAGATGTCCTTGACATTGCACAGAAGCTCAATGTAAACCACAAATACCGAATCTTGTCAAATTGGTCATTTACTCTCTCGTAGACATGGCCTTAGAAGGCCTGTTCGCCAGGAAGTGCCGCACAAATTCCTGAAAAAAGGCCAGACCGACAATTAACTTCATCCGACAGCATGAGTTAATGCATATTGATACAAGCACTCTATTATATTGTTACATATGCCGTGTATATGACGCGTACATGTGAACAGGTTAGATCGGGAACAATTGATATAGCCAATGTAGAAGTGCGGGGCCGATTGACAAATTCTATGGTCTGATTCCGATCCCGTTTCTTCAACGCTCTGGTCCGACTATAAGCCGACCCCTATAGGCCGGATTACTGAAATGATCCGAGATCCGAGCCGACAAAACTCCGATACTGATCATCTACGATTATCTATTGCTAAAAAATTACAAAAACATGAGATCTTAGTGTACGGGTTCATGTTATATATTTAGTATTGCAACAAATGAAGCGTGGCAATAAAACCTATGGGACTGTATTTAACTATAGATAACTAACCTACGGATAGATACGCAACACCCATCGTCACGCATTCTTGCCCGGAGGGAATGACTGCGCCGCAATATGAACGCAACATAATCGCCAATCACATACCTGACGACCTGCGTGCTTAAATTCAACAAAGTTGATCTTATCTGAAAGCTACTGTCGCACTGATTCCGAAAATATACCTTAAAATCCAATCAGGGCAATGGAACTCCCTTGAAATACACCTCAAAGTCTGAGAATCGGCATTGTTCTGAACATACGCAACCGCGCAAGGGCCATTGTTATGGTCATTGTACTACGTCGATGCGATTGTTTTGAACAATGCCTCAAAAGCGATTCTGACTCTATCAAAATAGTGATAATCCTGCTCCGAGAGTGACTCCGGCCTTATCAGAAAAAAATATGTAACCGGCTTTGATTCGGCTTCGGTCACAAATGAAAAGATATCCGGCAAAATGTCTAGTCCGGCTCCTATCCCTACCCGATTCTAAAATATAGAGACGCACACTCCAATAACAGGCCTGGTTTGCCGTAGCGCATGTGCCATTCGAGCTATTCCGTCCGAGCAAACCATATTAGCGCTCTTGGTTGATACAATGGTCACCGAAACGAAAATGTATGGAGGAACATCTATGAATATTTTGTTGGTGGTTTTAAGGTTGCTGATTAGGAGAATGAACTTACTTTTGGCAAGTTGTCACTGGTTTAGATAATACATATACCGATAAAAAGCCTACATTACTGCATTCACCCCCTAAATATTTCAGCTGATGGAAAATAAATCGTAGTTTTTTTTTTACCATTATTCCCGCATCAATAGATAACACTGGGCAACAATTTTGAATGAAGAATTTGTTGACTTCGATTTTGCACTTGATTGAGGCGAGAATATTGGTATGCTGATTACAAAAATGTCGCTGGTTTTCTTCTGTCACGTAAGTTTTTGTTGTACAACATATATGCCCAAAATATGCAAATTTTCACGAATTTAGCCAAATTGCTTCTTCATACCTTATAGAAATCCACTATTTAATCATATAGCCTAATAAGTTTTATATCTAGGGCAGACCTGGGCCAAATGCGGCCCGCGGGCCAAATGCAGCCCGCGAAGCCATTCCGCGAAAGGTTGCTTGAATTTCATAACGTTAAACCTGCTTTTTGAATGTTGATGCGTGGACTAAAACCATAGGCTGTATCAACTAAACAGGAATTTATTTTACGTTGGAGCCTGTTCATTAATATACCACGATTACGCTGCCTACGTACCTCACATGCGTAATCCAGATATAAAATACAGGTAATGTGGTAAAGTATGAGTAGTAATTAAATTCACAAGAAATCACTCTTTTTATATAGCTTAGGTCAAACCTTCTTTGTTGCCATTGTCACATTACGCATCATACGGTGAGTGTTTCAAATTGTTACGTGAGACGCTTCCAAATCCGTAATTCGTAAAACATGTCAATCAGTGCTCACGATTACTATATGACTCATCATATCTACCACCCATAAAAGATGAACGGACATGTCAAAAAGAGAAAGCCGAAAGCTGAAATTCAAAGAAAGTTTAGAGCACTAAATATTTGCATACTGGAGTTAGGAGTAAACCCGTCATTTTATTTTTTTTTCCGAGCATGTCGCCGAGATTAAGGATTTTAATTATGACAAAAACACGAAACACTCGGTCAAGGGATGGTGCATTTCAGAAAAACTGCAAGATTCGCTCAACATCAAGGCTATTTGAGCTGCACAGTGCACACTGCACGGAATGCAGCGACCAAGACAATAAGTCTTGTACTATCCCACATACATTTCAGGCAGTGGTTCTCGTACTGGGGGGCGTGAAAGCACCTGAAGGGACGCGCGAAGCCGAAGTTGAATGAAATTTTTTTTCGCGTTCCGCGCGATTTACCTCCAGTGTATATATTGCCAGTGTATTGCCCGAACTTGATATTATATAATTCTCTCATCAACAATCATAACCTTCCGCGCCATGCCATCAAACAATTTGTCGGGATTGCTAGCATTCTGGTTGCTTTTTTAAATATGTTGTGATATCATGATAGGGGGTTGGGCGCGGAATTTTTGACTATCATAAAGGTGGGGCATGCCTAGAAAGTTTGAGAACCACTGTTTTAGTGTCTTAATGGAAGAACGTGGATAGGGGTTTAAAGAGAGTTTAAAATGCGTCATAATTACCATTGTTTCGAATCATGATTGCAAATAGATATTTTTAATTAACCGCCTATTTCTCATTGCCTACATCAACACATTCCCTGAGCAGCATTTAATAACAATGTAATTTAGAGATAAAATGAAAATGCAGGCCCGTCAACGTATGTTCTAGGCTACTTTTCATTCGGCCTGCGGAGGAAAATAATTGCCCAACCCTGATCTAGGGGTCAATTGAATTATTAGGCAAAAATGTTCTGGTAGCAATCCAGGCCGATGCTTTAGTCCATTTTTGTTTGAGGATGTAATCATCCAAGGAAATTTTGGTCAAAACTGCAGGTTGTAACAAGAAAAATAAATATTACATTTACTGTCAGCTATACGCCCAATGCCTCATTCTGCTAATCCAGTGCACCTCAACTCCTATATACATGAATCCAAAAATGAGGACTGTCGAAAATTTTGATTAGAATTAAAATGAGTTTTTGTACATACTTTGTATATATACGAGCCTTGGCATATCACATTCCATACTTTGCGCAAGAAATAATCTGTTCCAGCACCTCCTCGTTATTAGAAAGTGCTTTATGGGTCTCACGACAGCTTAGGTATAGGTTTACCTGTAATTGTAGCTGGAATTTCAATTAAATTCAATTTATTACTAAAAATTTCATCATTTCAATACGCAACAAGACTGCGATACAATGAAAGATAGGAAGGTGTCGAAACGACTTCGAGCAGTCTCTAAAATCATGCGTTCACCTGGCCTACGCGTTGTAGAATAGGAGGAATGCACACTGACTGAAAAGTAAAAGATATTATAAACGGAAAGGTGACATGTATCGTGCTTTTCGATCACTCACTGCCCTATCATGTGGTGTGTACGCCACGGGAGTCCCTTTCATTTATGATGTCATAAAATCTCGACGCAAAAGCATAATTTTAGAATAGTATGAAACACAGATACCAGAGGGAAACGATCGGAGTTCTATAGTTGTTGAAAACAAGTTAAAATAAGGACGCAAGTCGAAAATAACGACATTTCTTTTAAATAAGGCCAGTTGAGTTTTCTAAGACCTTGCCCTTCAAAATAAGGACAAATCTTATAAATAAGGACGCTACAGCAACCCTGCCTATACGTTTGTATATTTCGATCAAGATGATGATCTTAGAGATAGCTGGCGTAATGATGAAGATTTAGAAATTGACGCGTCATCAACGCAAGTTAATGATCTGACAAAGGCTTTGGGACTTGGAATAGAAATATTTGGAACTTTTACCATCCTAACGAAGTGAGAAAAGATGACGTGGCAAGGTAGAAAATGTATCTCACTTTCGATCAGGAAAAACAGCATTTTTATCGTAGTTTTGCATAATTGGCATGATACTGATAGCATGGGCTAGTGGAGGTATCTGAAATTCTGACTTACAACGAACGTGAATGGCAAATGTCCATTGACAGCTCAAAAATGATCCCAAATTGTAGCATTCTTCGAAATGGCAACCTTCACGGTGCAGTAACAATTGCACACTCACTTTGTCCTCGTGAGAAATATAGAAACATTGAATTGTTGCAATATCACAAGCTCCATTGGATCATTTGTGAAGACTGAAATATAGTGTTTTCTGTGTGGTCAGACACCCTGGATACGCATGTAGCCTAATTAGGGTATCATTTAAAACAAACAGTGTTTTTAACAAATGCCTTTTTACATTTTTTTTTTCAAACATTGTATCATCATGCCATAATTGTTTTATTACTTCCGGAAAAGATGTAGAATGAGCCTACGGGCGATTTGCACCCAATATGGTCGACGTATACAATATATGGAGTGACTGGATCCCTCGAAACCGTCGTTGGTTCGACAGTTATAGCAAGTTGATATAATTAGGGCTGGGCAAAATCGAGTACCTGAGTGATTCGATTCTGAATCACGCAATATACTTCGAGTCGAGTCGAGTAATCGAGTATCACTCATTATGACGTCATAACGGAGTGTAATACGTTAATGTTCAAATAGGTACCGTTTATGCCACCACAAAGAATATAATGCCTGTTATCCATCTCATAAAAGATACTTTGTAAGTTTTCGACCATACCGATTTCATTCCACTCGGTGACAATGTTGTGGGATCATCATGACTTCGGAAATGTGTTACGTCCAGTAACATTCGTAGCTCTGTACTATATGTTTCGTATGCTACAATAACGCCAAGCAAGGTTTCAAGGCTTCAACGGTGAAAATTAGTATCGAAACTATAATTATCGTTGATAAATTAACTTTCACTGGTGAGAAGCGTATAATTTCAGTACTCGAAAAAATCGTCTTTTACTACTCGACTCGAATCATTAAAATTAATACTCGAGAGTACTCGAATCATTGTGCCCAGCCCTAAAAATAATTAGTACGAAATGAGTGTTATGATAATGATGACCTTCGACCGTAAAAATGCTGCATAACGATGTGGTCCTGGTCAAAGAAATTTTTGGTCTGTTTGTGACGGTGGTCGGAAGCCCTTTTCGTCGAAGGAGCCGTGTTTACCTAATATTTTCAATTGACAATGCCAATCCAATGTGATGTCACAATTAAATATTCCTGACGTCATGGCTGAAAAAAAGCAAAAAACAATAAAAAAAAACATGTTTTATAGAAGAAACGTGTTTGAAACATGTTCGTTTTAATTTTAAATGCAACCCTACATGTTCTAATGTTTTATTTGTATGTGGGACAGCAGACATCGAAAACAGCACTAGGTCTAGAGGACCTATAGCCTCCGAGATTATACCTTGAATCTGTTGATCGCAATATTTTACCAGAGCCCATAGTTGAAAGAAAATAAATATTTTCCATCCCGATGCCTAAAGTTTGGCCAAAGGAAAATATCCAGTAAAGAGTTGTCAATTGGGAGCAAGTGTTCCGTCTATAACAGGGGTGGCCAACCTTTTTTCTACTCACGGCCGCATTTCGATTAGTCATGAAGCCTACGGCCGCATTCCAGGTAATAGTTCGTCATGAACAAACTGGACGCCAAATACCCATTTTAAACTGCACCATGTCCATTTTCGGTGAGCTAATGTAGTTATTGATATCGTTTAACTATACGCACAGAGATCGCGAGTGGCCATGTTATGAATAGATCCTTGGATTCGCCATGATCGTTCTCAGATTCACGAATGAATTTCGTCATTTATATTAGTAGTTTCCCATATTCCGATCAAACATTTATCCTTTCTAAGCCCATGTGATCAGATTTCTCGGCAGTGTTGAGGGAGAGTGTGTTTTGAAAACTTAGGGCAAGTTATAAATGATAATGCATCTTCGGATAGGCCAGTTGTAGTTAGTTACTTTGCTGCATGCTGTTATTTCTTGACCTCCCATCCAGACTTGCACAACTAGAAAATTCTAGTTGTATAATTTCACTAAATTAGAGCGAAATGCCAGTTATCTAATTCTAATCTAAATTGTGAGATGTTTCTATGCTCTAATTCTAATTCTAATCTAATTTGTCAAATGTTCCTATGCTATAATTTTAGTTCTGATCTAATTTGTTGTTTTCCTGAAAATCCCTCTTTGTCCGCGGCATTTTGCAGCGAGTTAACAAGAATATCCGTCTCACACCGGGAAATCCAGGGCCAAGCAGCCAACGCATTATTTACATACATCGTATATAGTTATTGTGACGAATAATAGCCATGCTGGTATAATAGCGTGTCGTCTATGAACAACATTCTAGTTTCGATCACAAACATAACAGCAGCGAAGAAAGAGAGATAGTTAGCACATGCTTGTTCACTTTCATACCCGTAACCACATCAAGACAAAAGATCGCTTTAGATCTAACCAATGAAAATATATTAGGGAATGAAGTGCAAAGAGATCGAAGCAGAGCGTTAGAGCATGGACTGCGATGTTTTGAGTTACTGGAAAGGAGAAAACCGTTTTCCTCATGTTAAGGCATCTGCTCAAGAACTTGTAGGCATGACTGCAACATAATATCCACCGGAACGAATTTTCAGCCATGCCGGAGAACTGCAGGGGTCGCCAACTCAAAACGGGTCGCGGGCCACTTTCAAAATTTCGTAGAGGCCGCGGGCCGCACTCATGCAATATTGAGAAGAAAAAAATAGCCAACCATGCTACTAAACTTTGCGTTAGTACAACGCCGTGCTCGCTAACATGGGCGATTGGCATGGTTACCACAAAAGGAGTAATGTTATATTAATGAAGTACATATAAAACACGAAATATCACGATCATTAACTTGATTTAAATTTTAAATATGAGCTGCGCACGGTACCTGGTCAGACTTTTCAGTGACTAACGAATCGATATTAGGGATAGGCAGACATGTTACTATATCTGAAAGACTATCTCATCCTAAAAATTGATCTTGTAGGAAATCCCTAGCCCGTTTTCTGAACGTCACTGTCTCGGTAGTGTCTGGGCCATTGTACGTCAAAGCAATATGCGCATATCAGCTTACTCTTTATATATGTATCCATGGCCGAAGTCTTTTCAGCTAGTGAGGAATCGTGTTGTTGGGTACACGCAAAGAGCTTATTTTGAAACAATTACACTAATTTGACACTGAAATCGATTTCAGATTTCAAAATGCTTCATCGCATTCTTCCAAAATCACAAACCAGATCGTCGGTCGCATGTGGCTGCATGTAGGTGACCCCAGGTATAGTGCAAAACGAGACAAGCTTGATGTACAGACGTTAACTATTCTCATGCTTATAGGAATGCACTGTGGCTTGATATGAACTGAGCTTGATTTTTGCCGTATTTATTTTTCATTCACAATTTCATTCAGTTTCCAAGTTTTTGGAAATTCGGAAATTTTAATTCTAATTCTAATCTAATTTGGAAAAACTGTGTATCTCTAATTCTAATTCTAATTTAATTTGGAAAAAGCTGTGTAGCTCTAATTCTAATTCTAATCTAATTTGGAAAAATTGTGTAGCTCTAATTCTAATTCTAATCTAATTTGGAAAAATTGTGTAGCTCTAATTCTAATTCTAATCTAATTTTGAAAAACTGTGTAGCTCTAATTCTAATTCTAATCTAATTTGGAAAAGCTGAAAATCTTCTAGTTGTCCAAGTCTGCTCCCATGAGGTTTGTCGGTATGGTGGAAAAATATTGAAATCGCCCAAACGCAACAGAAACAAATTTCTTTCGTGCGGAAGACACGATTCCGGGTTGGCATTTCTAAATGGGGCCAATTATTTTTCTCTGCTGGTCACATCTGTACTCCGGTGCTCAGATTGCAAAGGACGCTACTACTTCAACGTCGAAAAAAGGAGACGCATTGAAATTTCAAGGTTGATTAAAATATCTAAAAATTAGGGAGTCGATTCCTAAGTTGTATTTTCATGCCAACACATACTAATTGAATACGTTTCCACGGCCGCACAAATTTCCCTCTACGGCCGCAGGTTGGCCACCCTTGGTCCATACCATCACTTTGACTTTTGTTGACCTATCGTTACAAAATTTATGGCTGGTGAATTTGTTGGTTCATATATTGTGCAACTCATCAAGGATTAGCGTTTCAGTGGGTCAATCTCCGATTTCGAAGGAATGCTTGGTTGTCATTTGAAAATGTTGTCATGAGATTACTTGGGATAACACGGATTTGGGATTGCATCAAAATTGCTCAGAAGCTATATTAAAAGCTTCAGCGAACTCATCTGCTACATATGCAAGCATCAAAATACAAAGTATTTCGCCAAAGCCATCTCGCTAATTTCTCGGAAAACGTTGGCGTAGTCAGCGATAAGCAAGGAGAAAGTTTCCACCAATATCTGAAGATGATGGGGGAAAGATACCAGAGTATATTGGACCTTGAATATGTTAGCAGGCTATATTGCTGGAGTATCAAGCGAGACAACCCTCTCAGTTAAGAGTCATTAGCATAAATCGGTACCCTAAAATTCGCACTTTATTCGTTCTTCAGACGCAATGTCAGTTGCACCATTTTCCTTCCAGCTCTCCCTTTCGAAAATCAAGGTTATCATAACAACCGTCAGGTACGGGCTCATACCATCTGGGTAAATAATTTTACCATTAATGTATTCCAAACAAAGCAATCCTTATGATACAACTTTCATGTAAGGTTGCGGGTCACGCCACTAAACAGTACCATCCTTTATGATACGATGAAGAAATAATCTGAAGATTTAATTTTGTAGCTCTCGAATACAAATATATTTGGTTAATCATTTTGACCAAAAAGCTCCAAAGCATCTTTAATGTACAACGGGCGTCGCTATCGCTCATAACAGTGGTACAGTGCCACTTCATTCGACTTCGACATGCTGTTCGCTGAGAGAAAAAATACCTAGTTCGAAACATATTGCTGTAAATAACCCGCGGTAGCGTGGTGGTAGTATTTTAACGGAAATTGGCGATCTAAATGTACGCACAATTCATTTTACATCTATCATAATAAACCACTGCATACATGGAAACATATTGCAAACATGGCCGGCATATATTTCGCGCGCAGTGCGACGAAAAATTTCGAGATTACACATATTTGGTCAAATGTTAATTTGCAATGAGAACTCAGAGATATACACAACTGTTGTTGCACGATGTCCCTGCTGGACCCTCTACTGCGACGCCATTTTTCTTCAGCGCATCCCATATATACCATGAGCCTAGCGCCCCCCACTTTGCCCCCCATTTCATCTCCTGAGCGTTTCCACCCCGTTCAATCTTCAAAACGCCCTTTGGGGCAATTTGGGGCAAAAATTGTGTTGCCCGGTGATAATTGACTATGGGGGTTACCCATGTGGTGCTCAGTTATACAATCAATACAACCTTGACTTGAAATCTTCGTCATAAAGCAGTTTGTCATACCTGGAAAGTGGACTTTTGCACAGCTGAAATATATTGTCTCATGTACCAATTGGTCCTTATACCAAGATGGAAGAGAAATATAAAGCCAACTAATTTGTTCTACATTACTCGTATGCGTCTCATATCTGCTGATTTATTGATTGATTTTTGCTGAGCCAAGAAAATGCGGATATACCAAACATCCCTATCGGACGAGAAGCTTAAAGCCGGCATCTTTTATGGTTCTCATATTAGAATACAGGGGACGCAGACTAGATGACCTCACGGCCGTATCGCAACTCCGTCGTCAAAGGATCTCGGTGGTCCAGGCGAAAAAGAATATCATATCTCCCTCTCTTTTAAAAAAATCACAAATTATCCAACTACTTGGTTGATTGATTGATTTATCGGATTTTCTCAGACGATTCTCAAGTTAAAATTAGGATATTCAATAGTTTTCAGCAGACTTTGAAATGAGTGAATGAGTGAGCTGATCTGTACATTTTGCATGATGATTATGCATTTCCCTGTTGACATGGACATGATTCTGAAAGATTCAGACCATTGCTGAACGTTTTATTTTCGAGTTGATATTTATTTCATAATATACTGGAAACTGAATCCCACGAGGTTGGACAGTAAAGGCTACGAGCTATAAACGTATCAGCAACTCTTAGATAAGGAGTTTAGAATTACGATGCGCGCATGTCGGTAATCAGGACTTCAATTGCCTCACCCAAAACTAGCAACTTATGACGTCAGTCAATTTCTTCCCTGGATACATCAAAATTCGTGACCATGTACTATATTCGGAAAACACCTAGTTTGAAGAAGTCAGGTCAAAATATTGTTTTTAAGCACACAAAATGTCAAAATTTTGATTTTATAGGCCAGAATCTTCCGATTTTTTGGTAAAAAAATCGCCCCAGTAATCACCAACCAGTGGAGCCCATCTCGAACTCTATCGCTCACACAAAATGTTACATAGCAGGTGGCAGGCAACAACCCTCGCATAAACGATGGCATTGGAGCAGAAGAGAGAACTCGGACTTGCAACGTGTGCCCTGTGCATCTATACTGGCCATTGCAAACTTAACCATCTTTTGCATAGACTCGGTTTACACGAAGGTGATATCTGTGCGGAATACAGTGTTAGGGAAACGGTCAATCATTTAGTTTTGTTCTATAGAAGATATTTTGCAGAGCGGCTTCATCTGAGCAGATACGCACAGTAGTTTCGAACGTCAAGTACAATGCCTTCACTCCTATTTGATCGGGAACGGTCCAGCATATACTTGGTTTTGTCATATTGACTGAACATATTACTTATGAATTACTGGCCAAGCAATCACACACGTTATTTGTGCACAAAGTCATAGCAGCTAAGCACCATTCGTCATAAATACCCCCCGCCCCCTCCGCATATTTCGAATCATACATTTCTCATCAATACGCTACAATGGATCGTCACAGCACGTATTTGTTGATAACAGTTTTCCCCATTCCAAGTTTCAAATGAGCATCTTGCATGACTATGCCTCTAGGGCGGCTTAGTGCTCCTAGTTCTGCCTATATGACACTGTCGACGGACGATTAAAGTCGCAAAAACACATGGTTAAAGCTTTGCATTGAAAATGTCGCAGAATTCTCCGCATGAACTGTCAAATCGACATATATTCGGTGATATGGTTAGGCCTATTCCACATGTAAAATACGACTTTCGATTTTGAAATGACATGGTGCAAAAAACCATTTGCAGTTATACGCACGATTTCTAATTATACATACATACGTACGGATATACGACCGGATCTTGTACCAACTGGACGATGTAAATTCAGCTTAGAGCTGATCTAACGTAACAACACTCAGAGGTAATATTATAGAAGATGCAGCAGCCAACGTAAATATTAATAAAAATTACTAACTTCTTGCCAGCTTAAGAAAGGATATCTAGCATACTGTATGATCCCAATATCACTATTGTAACTTAAACAATCAGAGGTGGTCATACAAAAATACTTCTACGGAAGTATTCCAAGTAGATTTCACCTCCTTGAACTACTTGGTCACGTGGTCACGATCTCATACTACTTATACTTGTATTTTGCAGTGTTTTGTTTATTCATGCAACCCAGTCCTAGAATACTTGGAATAACTACTACTTCTTGTTCCGTATCAGAAATTTACAACATTAAGTCTACTTCTACTTGCGTATGGATGATGGCCATTCTTTGACCACCTCTTCACCACATTGGCATAGGCGACCTAAACGCCATCACGATTCCCACCTGATAATTAACAGTTCATTAAACCGTTCATCATTTCAGCACAACAACATAATGATGTATTTCTATTATTCATCGTTATCATATAAGGCGTGCTATTCCTACAGGCCTAGTAACAATGCTTTTCATTTTTCTGCATCAACATCACAGCCTTTTGCCACAGTATCCCGTCTAAGGCTTATCACAACGTCTGGAATGTATTTCCCATCATGGATACATGTATTTATAGCAGAGAAAATTACACAATATGCACTTCGAGAGAGCAGCGTCAAATTGTTTTAAAAAAATTGATTTTGTTTGACTGCACGACCAGAACTATATCTGTATTTTCATACTCACTCAGCAATAAATTCAACTGCCTTATCATATATTTGCACTTAAATGTCGACATTGAAAGCGATTGTGTTGGTATTATTTTCTTACCCTGCCGTATGCCTTCTGATGGATGACATTATATAGTTGATATGAACCAGTGGCATGGAACTTCTCCAGCCGGCGTGTATGATTTGGAAAATAAGCTACTTGGAGGGCCGGATTACTGAATAGATACATTAATCACGTAATTATCCATCAATACAAGGGATAAATCAAATTTAATGTCAACTTTAAGTTTAAACCATATATAGACCAATATAGTATTTACTGGCTTCAACAACGTAATGTACTTCAACATCTGTTGATGTCAATGAGACATATGTGGTCGATCTAAATTGTCAACAAGTTTTTTGAACACTGGCTGCATGTATGATGAAAAGAAATGGAAGCCACCTTTGTGACGGAACATCACATACTTTTCACGTGACTAAAAACCGAAAACAAAGAATCAATGAACACAAACAACATAAAGAATCAACGAATCAACTCCTTCGATGACTATAATTGGACGTAGTAAGCAAGAATTGGGAGATATCGGCAGACTGTGATGTTACAAAAATATCGTCTGCTATGGCCGATCGAACTTTGTCACGGATCGCGCATGATGGCTCTTTCCTCACAATCTGAGTCTCACGGCGAAAATGCGACCAGCAGATGGAAATAATGTCCCCCGAGAATAAACGCAAATTGGGAATCCCGCACGGCCCACCAGAGAAGTTTCTCTATTACTTGGTTGTGCTATGTGTAAGCGATCTTTGGATCTGCGACATCTATATTTGTAGGACTCGAAATAACAGAATGATTAAACTATGGTGTTAATGACAATTGGTCCGCCCGAAGCTCGGCCTCGAGAAATCTATAAATGGTCTCACCACGTGGCATGAACAATAATCATAATAAATATCTCAAGATGTGAAATTACGTGCCCACCGCTTCTACCAGTTCTGGCGGTATATCTGATAATAATAAAGTATATACGTCATGCAAGTAACACCACCTACATCATTGGCACTGCAATTTTTTTCATTCGCACAAGTGCGAACCGTCAACGGGTTGAAAAACACTGTTATGGACAAATGGACTGAAACCTGAATATTCACAGAAACGAAAACGCCAATACGAAACCGTTATATGCAGCATATTTAGAGAATATATTCGTTACACATAAGTATAAATCCAATATATGTGGTTGCACTGCTGTATCACTTCTGACTCAAAAGGTCACCGGCCCCCAGAGAAACCAGAATCGCGATTTAATAATATATTACGGTATTCAAATGTCTAATCGCCGTGTTTCTCATGGCAAATCTGCTGTTTGCGATACAGGTGTTGCTGTAATTGAACCAGGTTTGTAATATAAAGTAATATTCTAATATATGCTTGATTATTAAGTATTTAATGAAAATCAAGGGTACGGATTTTGAGGTAACATTTTGGTCCGGGCCGCGAGAGATCTTCAGGTTTGAATCCGTCCCGCGACGCATGTTGAGTTTGACATCCCCGACCTCGACCGAAAGATCTCTAAGTTGAATGACAATGCGCGAAAATTCGTAGGGCCTTAATGCATTCTGTGGACCCAGTTCTACACATACAAGTCAAGGAAAGGCTGGTAATTTGTGTGCTCGCTACTACCAAAGCGCCTGTAGAAACTATCACCAGCGCAACGTTTCTCGGTGACGTGATTGCACTTCGAAACGCAAAATCATTGCCCATTGCCGCAATGCCAGCTGTGCACTCACTCTCGCCGCGCAACCATCATTTGATCCTGACCTACGCTTTCGTTTTGCCAGATAGCATTTCCGCGTCACTATGCCACTTTCCACAACAATGAAAAATTCGAGGCTGATTGTTTCGGTTCCAAGGCCACGAGCGAAATAAAATTTATATTTTCGTAATCAGTACAGCGGCAGCTTTCGATTGATACCCGTTTTATCAAATTTGATGCTCGGCAAGTTGGCCAAAAATTACCGTCAAATCGCCTTCAGGCAAATGGAAAGTGTGACGTGGACCAATTTCACTGAGCCGAGAGATTTGCTTGTGTCGACACATATATGACACTATGGTTTCATTATCAAATGTTTAATTCGATACTTACATCGTGCATTCGCTCTGGTGTAATCTACACGAAAGGACAGAAAATTATGGACTAAATACAATAAACAATTTAAAACTTTTCGTGTACCACTTCAATACGTCTCGCATACACGTATCAGAGTTTGAGTATCACTGCCAAAATAGTAACGAGATGCAGCCTGGAATGCTGACAACTTATTCTTCTTTAGTGATTGATATTGTTATGGCTGTCCGATATTGGTGGTTCTACATTGTAACTTTTATTTGTATACTTTTAGTTGATGAATGATATTGTCCCAATTGCCCCAGACTGATGCGATAGGGCATTGTTCCAGGCATAGAACAATCGTAATACTTTTGAGACAATGTTTAAACCAAATTATTATATGATCAATTGAATTTCATTTTTGTTCCTATATTACTTATTCCAATATCGTTTCTTCAATAAAATTGAATTTCCTTGGAATACCAATATTTCGATGAAAATGTGAGCATGGTTACAATTCACCCAGCTTCCTATTATGACATATGTGCAATGAACCTTTCTCTAATATGAGGGAATATTCATTTGAAAATATTTCTCAGAGATCTGGAAATCTACTGGATAAAACAAGCATTTTTTTTACTTACTCAGCATTGCATCGCGGGTCGGGTCCATTGCAGCGTGGGGATGGCGCTCTATACCATTTTACCGTCTAATTTCATTTCAATACCTTCGATTTACTACTTTTATATTAAATGCATCCAAACATTTCCCGAGTCGAGAAGTAGTATGAAACATGTAGGCCGTGACCATATTCGTATATTTTGCGGAACTTTTTATCTTCGCATTTTCCATTGTATGTCTTGAGAGGACAGAAAGACTACTACATTTGGTTTATGCCCGATGATTTCTCCAATATAAATCAAGTGAAAATCTCATGACCGTAAAAGCACCTGCTTGCAAAACAGATGATTTCAGTTGCGGGTTGCTAATGTAATATAACTGTTGTTGTCCGGTCATTCAAATCGGAAACCAGAGAGGTCATCACTCGGCGCTTAGCGGGACCATATCAAACTAGGCTTACGCCCTACGAAAACACATCATTTTACACAGTTTATAATCGGGATCATTTTATTTTACAGCAAGCAATTTCACATAAAACATTTTAGCATAGACGTGTAAAACTGTTTGGAGAATGGCACTGCGAAATGAAGTTCCAAACCACTATTTTACAGGTGGCAGCAATGTGTAATCGCATCGTATAGAATGGATTCCAGACTCAATACTATTTTGCAAAGAATGGCCATGTAACTTCGATATACGTAGTGATTATCCGATGAGCCAGAGAGACACAAGGTGAGGATGTTGTATTTAAAGTAAAAATAATATGTGGTAAACAAGGAATTTACAAACAAGGAAAGATGCGAAAACCTAATCCAGCGTATAGGCCTACCCCTACATATATATCGGGAACATGTAAAAATTACAGTACACTGCAGCTTACGTATAATATCTATACATAACTATTGAAAACAATACAAAAGCTCTGCAGCATCATATACCACAGCTGGTCATGCTCAAGAATGAGATACGTCCACTCCATCAGAATTCTCAAGTATGTTTTACCACTTGCATTGCTTACTCAAATGATTTTGTTTTAGACTAGTTCCACTTTCACATCAATAGTGTTTCTTAAGCTGAAGTAAACTACATTTCAATTCTTCAATGTGGGCAAAAAGAAACCAGAACGTGGGGGTACGTGAACAACTGATCGATCACGATAACGCAGTACCAATTTGAAAAGTTTTTCCTATAAAAGGCGCCGTCATTCATTCATCATCAGTAACAAAAATATATCATGACAGTTCCAGAGGTTCCTCCAGCGACTGACAGAGACGACTTTCCACTGATTCACACAAATCTACATTTCAAATTACTCAATTTTCAATTAGTTTATACTTTTATAACCTGTCGACTTATACTACCACCTCATGTAGTTTTTGCTTCGCGCCAAATCTACTAGTATTCTATCACTAACAATGTGACATTAATTTCTACTCCTTCATGCATGACAGTTGAATCTGCTGCATGTTAGAAGTTACTATGAAAATATCTTCACAATTCTTATCACTATACAAACCGATGATACAGCAAAATTAAAACAGTCGATACTAATATGATAAGTTCTGCCCTCTTCCCTTTCCCCAAAACCTATATGTACATTGAAGATGTCCCTGACACTGCACCGAAGCTCAAAGTGATCCACAAATACCGAATCTTGTCAAATTGGTCATTTACTCTTGCAAAAGCGTGATCTTTGATACACGATTCCACCAAGATATCTGAAAAAGGCCAGAGCGACATTTAGCTTAGACGAGGGGTTCTCGAACTGTGAGCGGTGGCCCACTAGTGGGCTACATGAGCATTGAACATTTTGATGTTGGCCACAGACATTTAGACACAGACACAGCCATTTGGAAAATTGTAGAAATAGTGAATGTTTAGTTATTTTGGAGTTATTCGTTTAAAAATGTATTTATATTATCGAACTATATGTAGATAACATAAAGCATATTTTTTTTAGCTGATTCCAATAATATGAATAAAAATATGGTCACGCTCCAGTCTTGACGTAAAATCACCCTCAACATCTGAAATGTGCATTGTTCAGAACAATCGGATAACCGCGACACAATGGCCATAACAATGACCCGTTGCGACTCTCCGATTGTTCGAACAATGCCGACATTTCAGACTTGGAGGACAGATTCTAAGTGGATCAATGCCAGATCAATATTTTAATGTATATTTTCGGAATCTGTGAAACAGTAGCTTTCGATCAAGACCAGATTCAGTAAATTCTGCGATCTGGAAGATAGCTTTTGGATTGCCAGAAATCCTACAGTCGCTTACGCAAAACAATTCTCTACTCCAGCCTTAGCGAAGCGGAACAAAGCTGCTAATTCGGTCGTTGCCGTTCCATGTTTACATTCTAAAGATATACAATCAATATGAGCTTGACTAGAAATCTTGGTGAAAAAGCAGTCTGTCAATTTTTTTTGCTCGACGGAGATATATTGTCTCCTGTACCAATTGGTCATTCTACCATGATGGGAGAGAAATACGAAGCAATCAAATTTGTTCTTGATATGCTCAACTACAATACTCGCATGCGTCCAACTGAACCAACAAGGTGCGGATGCACCAAACATCCCTATCGAACGAGACGCTTTAGCTTGTATATTTATGGACCTCATATTCGAATATAGATGAAAAATACTAATTTCACATGAAAAAAGGAGCTTACCGCGTGGATTTCCTGTGGTGAAATGGACTTAAAAACACATATTTCCTAGCTACTAGGACGGAGCATAGACCGAAGCCGGATAGGATGAGCCGGATTTTCTCAGACTATTCTCAAGGTAAAATTAGTCTATTCATAGCTCATCCAATGATCTACCGGTACGTAGATATCAAAAGCTGTGATATAGCAGTACTTGATTATTGCATTGACTTGAATCATGGATTACCTGAGATCAACAGTCGTACCAAAGGTAATAGATGTGCCATGGATTATATAAGTATGAATTTTTGCTCTGGGTCCGCTATGACTAACAAAAAAATTAGGCGGCCGTGCTAAAGAACAGTGTAAGAACCCCTCCTCTAAATCAGATAAATAATTCAATTATCCTCTTTGTATAGCGAATGGGGATTGGTAGGCGAATTTAAAGAGAAATTAAAACATTCATCGAATCAGCATAAAAATATCGTCGTCGGCCTATATTATCTGTAACAATAATAGGATTTTCATGGATGGATCGTGCGTTACAAATACCTTGCAGGCTCTCCAGCGATTACTCAATCGATTGCAGTACCTGCTCCTAAAAGGCGGATTTCCACACACCATAGATCGTATTCTTATCATTGTGCATTCTCTGAATGCCTCCGGTTTTCTAAAAAATAATGTTAGTATTAATGCAGTGAAGAATTAGCGATTGACACTCGATTTAGGATTAATATAGAACAGTAGTTCCAAAGTGGGTGCCAGAGCACCCTAGGAGCGTTCGCGGGAGTATAGGAGGCACTGGCCGTGAAATGGGCGATTAGGGGCGCTGACTATAAAACTGGGTGGTAGGGGGGGGGGGCGCTGATACGAAATGGGAGCGGTGTAGGTTTAGAAGGCAACTGCTGCGTAGGGTTTAAAAGATTGATAAAGCCGCTAAATTAGCAGAATGATGGAGAATCGTTTCAGTCAGGGCAATTTAGGCTCGTCCGTCTATTTGTTTAGCTGTACCGGAAGTGTCCATAGCTACCTGACAATGTTGATCCTGCCCATCAATAGACTAATTTAGCAGTCGGCTGTATCCCTGAAAAGCGTGGTTCATTGTGTGCTGTGAGAACTACGAAGTATTTGAGCAGTTATTGCTCACTACAAGGTGTGATGGCTTTTTAAGGGAAGCTGTCTTGCGTGATTTTATTCTCTGTTTCCAACGATCGTGGAATTTCCATAGCGCAGCGACTGTGGCCTTCGACACGGCGTTCTGGTTGCGAGAAATGATATCGCTTCTACTTGAAGAGCATATTTTCCAAATGTTTTCAGTAGATTATATATCCGTTGTTGGTAATGATGGATCCTGATAAAGGTGAAAATGACACTGTCCGGATTCAATGATAAGTAGGGCGATTTGTTTGACAAGTCAAAATAAGTCAATATTTTGTCAAAATTGTTTACTAAGTCAAAAAATTTTTGCAACCTGTATTTCGTTTGTACTTTGTACCGTAGATGATTGCACAGTCGATGAACCGTAGCCTATATAATAAACGTTATGGATGAACTTCTGATTTTTCAATTTACAGCTTGTGACCTATTTTATAGGCATACCGTTGTACACGGCCCATTGTCTGCTCATTGTGAATCATAAACGGTCAAATGAAACAAATAGGTCGACATGATGTTATGTTCATTGTTCAATGTATCGCAATATCCTAACTGAAACAAGACTGCGTGTGCATTGGCTCTTATATCAAGAAGCGCATGATGAAAAATTGTGATGTAGACAACATTGTCAGAATGAAGGGTTCTGTCTATTGTGCTAAAAATAAAATTAGAAATTGCAATATGAAGATTATAGCGTGATCACTATCATGATGAAATACATTTAAAAAAGTGTAATCAGACTGCTCTAGCAGGCCTAATTAAATATTTTTCTGCGCATTTTGGATCAATATTTACATTATATTTTTCGATGCCGTCGCGGGCGTCAGGCCGTAGATTGCCTTAGCCCTAATCCAAGTGAATAAAAGCAACTGAACTCGGATAAATTCGGGTTACCATACGCCCACCTTTATGATGATTTGTCCTTTTTTTACTTTTTTGAAAGTGTCCTCGGAGGACATCCAAATGTTCTCTTTTTGAGAATTTGTCCTCTTTTTTGAAAATTAATTATGGTTAAATGTGTGTGAAAATTTACCTGAGATACATGAAATCAGCACTCTAGTAACGGTCCGGCGGGCCTTTCGGTACTTGAGCCAAAAAGACGAAGTTTTTTCATATTGCAGTCAACACAATAAAATTTACAGAAAAAGTTGGTAATTCGGGAGTCGAATTGAAGTGATGACCAATTTTTTAGTGAACGAAGTACAAGCTCGAATTTTACTCGGGCATGGCAAGTCTGAAATTATGCAAAAGTGTCCTCTTTCCAGATTTCCAAAATATAGTAACCGTAGGATAAACATCGGGAGTATAACTGGTAGCCCGTCGCATTTTCAGTCAACAGGAAGTAGCCCTTGGTCTCAAAAAGTTTGGTGACCCCTGCTGCAGATAGATTAGGCTACCATACCAATCTATGACATATTGAGCTATAACACTTCGTTTGCCGTCTATTTTTGTGACAAATGAATGGAGGCTCAGTGAACCAGACCATGCAATCGTGGAATGACAATAGTTGCTCTCATATATCAACAACCGTGTAGAGAAGATGCAGATGTCGTACAATGTACATTCTACAGAAAGAGCGACTTAGTCTACACCAATCAGTTAATGACTTCTAATTTGACTCGAAAATTTCGCTTCCAGTCACGAGTCAGTTCGCATTTCGGAAACGTCGTGTAAAGTCGAATCAAGTCAAGATAATTTGATTGATTTGATTTTTACTTACGCCCGGCAGTGGCCGATTTTGAGAAACAGGGAGGCGAAAATAACAAACGGGCGATTAGGGGCAAAAATGTAATAACGTCCAGTCAGATATATCTAAATACCAGGCACGCGGATACCGGCACGAAATACTTATGAAAATGGTTATTCTGGAACTGCCGCAAAAGTTGGATCATCTCGCCACCTAATATCCTCAGATACCGGAATTGCCGCAGAAATTTGAACTCTTTTTAGTCAATTCAACAGCGATCAGAGTTTGCTGTGTTGATATGTCCTCTTTCTGGTATCCGAAAAACTGAGAGGCGATTAATATATGTCGAGCTTGATAAAGGGAGGATGAGTCGGGATAGGCTGGGAACCACTGGGCTACAGTATAAACAGCAAAGTCGCGTTTCCTTCAAAATAATCATACAATCACAATCAAATTATTGGTGTTAGTTGAATTCGCTAGCTTTTCGCAAAAACTTCAATGGAATCTCAGAATATAATTTTAGTATTAAATTCATAATTAATTCGAGCTTTTGAAGATACGCCGGTCCGCAGCATTTGTCTGAATGTTTTATCGGTCCGGGAGGTCAGAAAGATCGATAACCAGGGACTTAAAGTCATCATTTTTCTCGTCAGTGGGTTTGAGCACGGCCGAGGTCGCGGTCGCATTCCGCAGCGCTCATTGTCCACAAGAGGGCCTGAAAGGACTCATGGTATGTTGCTTATTTACGTTCCATTTCGTTGCATGCAATTTCACGTGCTTTGTACTATGCTCATTCATTCGCGATACCCGGAACACAGAGGGATTGGCCACACGCACTGATCGCGTGAAGTGCATCTTCTGTTTTTGTGTCTTTGTTGCAAGATCAGAGATGAGATTATACACACTGAGTTCATCTGGCAACAAATATGATTGGTGTATCAATTTGACAGAACGTATTCGGGTGATGCAAATTTTAAAGAATATTCAATGTTGCATATTTGCCTACAAATACATGTTCGTAACTTCTTTTACGTTGGAGTCGTACCGTTATCCTGCATCGTTTCTCACAGAATCGTCAATCGAAACTTCAATAGAGGCACCATATAATGGCTGACTGCAACGAGATGTTATTAGGATTAGTTTATCAATGTATCGATCTCAAAAATTTCGAAACGTACACAGGAAGCTGGGGTTGAAATTTACAGTAGTCTACCGCAGACTATACAAACGTATAAAATTTAGTAATCCAAGATGATTTCGTTTCAGCTCGATGCCTCGCAGACACTTTGATAACACTTTTACGGCTGTGCTAATATTTGATAAATACAGGAAAACAGGCGAGGGAATGCTTATGCTTGCTGCAAACCTCAAAAGCGAATTAGTTCCTAGTTCAGAGTCTGAGTCCGATCAATGTGGAATCCGGAATTCCTACATACAAGTGATTGAGGTTTATCCCTGCTGTCATACGCCATTTCAGCCCGTAATCGATCCCTTACAAAAGTTTCCATGAATATGAGCGGCGCTACAAGTCAGCACTTACGGATTCATGTTTAGGAATATCGGCCTGGTGTAAAAAGACCGATGTAATCGAAACACAATGAACACCGCAAGACTAGCAGCACCACCACCACCAACAACAAAACATAGGTTCTCTAACGAGTTGGCTTTCGTAGATAATCTTGGCAGGAGCGTAACAATGTGCAAACCTGAATTGGTATTTTTGCCACTTCAGATTCTGCATTGAGGACATCAGTTTATATCCGGCGATATCAATATTTCTTTTACAGTAGAAACAATACATACGTGCGTCTTCTCATAAATCGATCATATCTGCGTCTTGCGCCAGTGCTGCGTATGCTGGAGCAGATTAACACAAATGCGAACAGGGTGAAAACTGTAGCGATCTTCATATCGTAATGTGTATACCTATAAATTTATAATAATTGTAATATATTTGACAATTCCATAGTCCCTGGTTTTAGTGTAGTTGAATAACTTGAAATAACCTAAACACACGAACGTATACAGGAGCGAAGATGCGTTCTTATATACAAAATATATGTCATTGAGACAACATGCAGTTATGCATGATCGACTACCCGTCACTATGTGTGTTACGTACGAACGCGAGCTCGCGAAGTTACAGTTATTCCTGTATCCTAAGACGAATTCATGTAATTTGGCTCCAACGAAGTTATTACAGACATGCATCATTTTTTGTTTTTGTTTTACCGAAATTCATTTTCCTGAGCTCTGCCATACGGGCTCAGCAGGTTGATTGTGCAGCCTGATTTGACCTTGTAACGGATGTAAAATCTGTATTGTGGATAAGCCTTGCGATCGACTCAAGTCAGAAATATTATCTAATCACGTACCAGCGGAACCCGACGCGAATTATATCACTCATACAAAATGGTGCCCGATATTTAGTAGGCGCCAATCTCTGCATAAACAAGCTCATTGTAGCCAACGAGAGAACTCGGCCTTGATAGGACTGTGCATCTATAAAGGCCATTGCAGACTTACCATTATTTGAATAGACTCGGTTTACACAAATATGAACGGAATACAGTGTGCCAAAACCGTGAACTATTTCGGTTTGTTCTGCAGTAAATATTTTGAAGAACCCACCCATCTGGGCACAGAAGCACGGAAGTTCCGAACGACAAGTGCAAAGCATTTAATCCTAGTCGATCGGGAAACGGTTAACCATTTACTTGACCTTTCCACATTGACTGGAAGGGACATTTGACATATCATTTCCTGCTCACGCAACAACCACGCTCCAGGTGCACACACAAAGTCATAGCGGCTAAGCACCACCATTTCGCATAAATACCCACGCATCTCTTATATTTCAAATTTTACGATATACATCAATACGCTGCAGTTTTTCCCTTCGAAATTTCCTAATCCACATCCAAGATTCACATCTTGCATTGCTAAGCCCCTGGAGGTAGTGTTGTTACTACTGCCAACAGATACCTTTGTCGGTCGATTAGACTCGCGAAAAAGTTTCTCAAGTTTTCTACATTATACAAAATTATTATTATAGTGTGCGATTTGAATAGAAATTGCTGCATATTTTTCCACGTGAAATATAAAATGGAAATAATCAGGGTGATATGAGTAGGCCTGATAAAAATGTAAAATATGAAGGCCTGATCGCGTACCAACTGGATGTAAATTCAATGTAAATTCAGCTATACTCTTACCCCACAACATTCAGTGGCCATACTATCAGAAATGCAGCAGCCAACGTGATGATCAATAAGAACACTCAGTATCTCACCAGTTTAAGAAAGGATGTTTTACAAATGCTGTACAATCCCAATATCACTATTGTAACCTAAATAATTATATTTGGGCACACGAACAATACTTCTACGGAAGTACTCAAAAGAGGTTTCCATTCCTTGAACAACTTAGTCAAGTGGTCATGATTTTATACTACTTCTACTTCTATTTCGCGGTTTTCTGCTTTTTTCGTGCAACCAAGTCCTGGAATACTTGGAATACCTATATCGATGATGACTATACTTTGACGACCTCTGGAAAAACGAAATAATTCGACGACATTGGCATAGGCGGCCTGAACGCTCTCCTGATATTCCTGATTCCAACCTGATAATTGACAGTTCATTCAACCTTTCATCATTTCAGAACAACAACATATTTATGTATTTCGATCATTTATCCGGCTCCTATAAGTCGTGCAATTGCCATTGGCTTGGAATCAACGCCTTTCATTTTTCTGTATCGACATGAAAGCCTTTTGCCACAGTGTCCCGTCTAAGGCTCATCACGACGTCGGGAATGTCTTTTCCATCACATATACAGGTATTTATAGCAGTGAAAATTGCGCAATATCCACTTCGAGAGAACAAATTGATTTTGTTTGACTGCGCGACCAAAACTACACCTGTGCTTTTCCACTCAATCAGCAATAAATTCAGATGTCATTAAAAGTTCTTGTTGTAGTGTCATTTGCTTAACCTACCGTATGCCTTCCGAAAGATGACTTACAGATACGCAAAAATATTATTCACTGGATCTAACACTGTTGATCTCAATGAAACATCATGAGTTTCGATCAAAGTTGTCAACAAGTATTTTGAACATGGCTATATGTCGGACGTAAACATCGAAATTACATTTATGACGGAACATGATATAATTTTCACGTGACTAAAAACAAAGACAAAGAATTAATGAAGACAAATGAATGCAGAATATTCTCCTAGTGTCAGTTTAATTTTACGTTGTAAGCCAAAAGTGAGGGTATTTTGGCAGACTGTGGCGATCCCAGAAATTTCGTCAGGTATAGAACTTTGGCCAAGAATCGCACCAGAAGGTCCTCTTCTTGCAATCCGAGTCCCACGGCTACAACTCTCTTTGGGCATCACGAAGTAACAGCATGATTAAACAAAATAATTATTAATGACAAAGGACCCGCGCGACTCGAACCCTCGACAAACTCATGAATGGTCTCACCATGTGGTATGTGAACAATGAACATGATATACAGCTCATGATGTATAATACCGTGCTCTCCGCTTTTATCAGCTGTAGCGGTTAATCCGATGATGAAAGCGAATATAAAACAGGAAAATAACAATGTTATTGACCGATTTCATTGAAATTTTTTCGCGCTTGGCGCGAAAGTACGGGAACACTGATTTGACGTAGCAATAATCTTATAGCATAACGTTCTGTCTCAGGGTGAAATGTAAGGGTTAAGATACCCCATAAGTTGTGTTAATCATCAAAGAAGGATCAAAGACCATCGCATCAACTGTGTTACAATATCTATGAAGAGTCCGGCCGGCGGGCTGAATGTTGCCCGCTCCTGATATAAATCATGTGCTTTATGGCTGCGTTAGAAGCGTTGTCATACAAACCACATACTCGGGCAAACATTCTCATCGTTATTCACTTGCCGTTAATCAACACTTTAAGTAGTCTGGATTATTGCTATCTTATCGTAATAGGTTTGTTTGTTTTATTCGAGACATTGACGCTTTTAAACTCTGAGGTCATTTGCACCCGTACATTAAACTCATTAACATCAATCCTTGTGAAGACCTTTTCAGTCGTATTACGGACGACTTCCATTCACGCGCTCTTCAACCATCGCGGTGTCTCTCGTTTTTCGTGCGTCCGTACTGACGAGGAGCCCAGATGAACCTCCGACACATAGAGTTGGTCCCAGCCGGGATTCGAACCACTGTCATTGGTGTCGTGACGCAGGTGTTCAACCAACTACTACATTACTCAACCAACCGTTTTGTTATATTGATGTAAATCTGAATAAGTCGAGGGTGTAAATTGTAAAATTTGTAAATTGAAATGGGATTTATTTTTTTCTAATTTTTGTGATAGCACGAGCTTAATACCCGTACTCTGCAGCTCCCGTTTAAACAAATGCCATCTAATCGTATATTTACAAGTACTTTGACATTTATCTCGCCATACCCAAGTACAGTGTAAACAAATGTTATTTTTGCAAACTGCATTATTGAATTTGATGGTTGGAAGAGCGCAAGCAAACCTTGATCAACCACAAACCAATTATGTGGTGCAAACGCTGTTCTTTGTTATGCGAAACGCCGTCATGCTCGAAAAACCACCTTTGTAGGTTTTATCGTGGAAAGATGTATCTGAATCATCTAAACATATAATATTATTATGAAGTAAAATTGATCGAATTTCAAAATTATATATTTCGATGTATCCAGGTCACATCACATTCGTGTTCGTGGTAAAAGGAACCTTTTAGTGTTCGTGTTCGTAATCTGCGTGCAAACAAACCCCAGGGGTTTCCTGAGCCAATCTCAGAAGTTCGACGTAGGAGAGATGTAATTCTTGATGACACGCCTATTTGAGCCATCATTGGCTGCAGAGAACAGAGTAGTCAAATTGTGACTGCTGTGTAGGTAGGCTAATCATGGGCAGAGGCTTACGCGGGTTAGGTCGGAGACCGAAATCAAAAGTCCGTCGTTTAAAATGTACGAAAAATCTCCAATACATATTAGCATATTATCTCGCTGTTAGGAGGCGGCTGCCAAGGTGATTCCTCGCTTGCAGATAAATGAACAGTCGAAAAAGTTCGCCCAACTCGCAGCGACGCATAATAATGCCTTACCTTTGACGACTTCAACTACATTGCTATGATGAATTCCACACCCTGATATATATTACCTATGGCTCTACTCTGTACAGCAGAGGTGTGAAACGTACGGCCCGCGGGTCGCATCCGGCCGGCATGGCGATTTCATCCGGCCCGCGAAGCAATTCTGAATAGATTAAGAAATTCTTATATCCAGCACATTTGTATACGTAATGTTAAGATTTCTTGCAGGAAATACTTTCAATAAATATTCCCTCAAGGCAGAAAATTCCGAGCATGTTCAATGTTCATAGGCCTCGTTATAACTCCCCGACCATGCAGTGGTGGTTTCACTCTCTCTAATTCGAGACGGCACACTGAGTTCAGAGTTTTATGGAAAATGGACCAAAAAGTAGCTATTCACAGAAGTGAAAACGCCAATGTAGCCCTGTTGTATGCAATTTTCATGGAAATATATTAGTTACACAAATTTAAAATTCAAATATCTATGGCCTCACCCCACTGCTGTGTCACTTCCCATCCAAAATAAGTCAACGGACTTGGGAAGAAAAACCCTACTTGCGATTTAATAGTAATAAACCAACTTCAAACGCCCGCGTTTACAGTTACATATATTGTATTCCTCGCAGCGCACAAGCGAGGCTAACGGCAGATGCCGACTTATGTTGTTGTTAGCGCCACTGTTTTATCGGCTCTTGACTGTATTCAACCGGACAATCATCGTATTTTTGCCAATATAATTTTTCGCGAATAAAGGTGTTGCGACTTGCTGGATTAGAACCCCTATGTTCCGTCTATCCTTTAAGTATGCTTAATAAAATAGCATTCAAGTGAAAAGCAAGGACACGGGGTATCATTTGGGAATCAGTTGACTGATCCGGTTCGCGGGCGATTTGAAGACCTGAATCCGGCCCACGGCGCAATTTGAGTTTGACACTTCTGCTGTACAGTGTTCACTATACATACGCCCTGCTTATGCCAAGCAAACACTCTTTCACAATTTATACTCGCATATATATTAGATTTCTATACCGTAAGGTTGGAAGTGGAGATTGGTTGCGCCAGTAACGTTAGGCCGCGCAACTCTGGGAGTAAAAGTACATTCTACAAAATAATGTATTGAAATTCAGCAGATCTTAGTAAAATATTCTTACATCAAAGGTTTTTGGTAGGCAGCCTTTATCATAAGTCGCAAAATCCAACGACTCTGTTTACTGCCATCAACTTACAGCGAACCACTGGATGTTCCAGTAATTCCTATATAAACTGTTTATCCGGTCATTAAAAACGGGTGGGTTCACTTCTCTCCCGCACTGTCTTCGCTTGGTATGGCATTGAATATGCACACGTTTGTTGACCGGGAACGGTTGTACAGCATACCCATGAATTAGGCTTACCACGCAATCTGTGTAAAAGGTGTACGAGTTTTGAGTGAACGTTAAAAGGGCGTAACACGACGAAAAAGGTTGAAGAGCACTGACATAGAGAACAAAAACAGTATTTATAAATTTATTTAGCTAGTGTACTTCAGCAGCTGTTGAGTTCAATTAGACATCTGTGGTCGATTAAAGTTGTCAAAAAGTTATTTAAAGATTGGCTACGTGTCGGATGTAGAAAGTAGAAGCCCTCAGTAAACACTGAAGAGAACATTTGTTATATTAGAACGAAATCTTGTCGCATAAGTGTTCATGGTCGTAAATTTCTGCTGGCAAATGAATATAGACCCGAACTGAACAAATAGTTTCAGTACCATCTTTGGAGGTTGGCAAACTTAGATTAATTGAGTAACCCATATAATATAATATAGTGTCTAGACGCGCAGGCATTGGACAGGTAATGGTCACTGTCTCGCTGTGTGATATTAAATAGGAATCTAAAATACTAAACAGGTAATTTTTATTTCCTTTTATGGCGACCTAATGAAAGAAAAATTATGTAATACATAAAACAAAATCATATGCGAAAGGTCGTTCTCAAATATAACGGATGACGCGATAGGCTCAAGTATGTACTCTTTATGCGACTACAATGAAAACATCATTCCCTCGATCATAATGTGTGCAGACTGGACACGCTGATCGTTGATAAACAGCAATAAATGCCACATTCGAATAAATCATGCGATGTCACTTCGCTACATAATTGAACTACAATGAAGCGGCACCTTTGATGTAAAATAACTGATCTCTCTCGAATTCAAAAGATCGAATGTTCTCCTTTCCATCGGTCGGCTGGGCGGATTGGTGACAGCGTTATTAACCAATCACATTGCGCAGGATTATCGATAGATTACTAACCTACGGAGATAGTAATCTATAGATCAGTGGTTCCCAACCTGGGCTGCGCGGGAGGCTCTCAGAAGGGCGCGAGAAATTGACAAAGTCTGTATTGATGTATTAATTGTGACTAAACACGTGTTTCACAACCATTCTGAGACGACGATTGTTGAAGATGAAACTTCTTTCGTATTCAGGACAGGTTGCCAAATGCGAACTCCAGCAGTCGCGCTCAACAGAGTATGGGCTGATTTCACCTTCATTTGAGCAAATTTTTTATATTCTTAGAAGATTTAGAGCAATTCCCACGTGTAAGTCGCTCATTACTTAATAGCTTTGGCAGTAGCCTAAAGTTCTGTTCGCTTGGTAGCTGTTGTTGATAGCTGGCGAACTGCACCGCCTAATACAGACTTAGATACAATATAGATCAGGCGCGGGCATCATACGGCCCGCCGGACAGTTTTCAGTCTTACGTGATGATCAGGCCCGCGTCGCCGTCTACAGGCATTTAGGCGCAAACATTTTCAAGCATGAACATTAGCACGACAAAGCAACCTTCCAATACAACTGATGTTCACTGCCAATTCACATAGTCAGGGGCGAATGGGACCATGTCATTCCCAGATTTTTCGAAAATATTCGTAATATTTATAAATAGTGGAATATTTTCGGGCAGATGGATTCAAACAAAAAAATTTGCGTGCGCTGCGCACGGTTTAGGTGTCTCTACGTGCGTGTCCTAATTATGAGAATACAGCATCACAAAATCACTAGAATAGACCGAGGCCGTTGGGTTGCAGGAGTTTTCAACTGAGTGATTAATAAGAATGAACCCACCCGAAGTGAATATTCTGCGATGAGCTCATGAATGTATATTCTTATGCCATGATCTGCCACTATCTGCTAAATATACTCTGATTTTTATTCACATTCATATCACCGATTTGGGTTCGCCCGTGAATCGGTCTCCCAACTTCAGGACTGTGTGCGTCTCAGAATTGTATGTACAAAGGGTAGTGCAGGGTAGGATGGGCGGATCTGTGGCGCGTTTCCACGGGGAGTAGGCTATTACCCTGAAATCACAAACAAAATAATTCGGAATCCGGCCCGCCACATGTTCATGTTCCCCTATTTGGCCGGCCGGATGGAGAAGTTGCCTGCCCCTGATTTAGGTTATCCGGTTTTGCCCTCAATTAGGCTACCCTGAATCAACATAATTTTATTCATTCCCCCAACCGATCAAATTTAGCATGGCAGTAGTCACCAGTGTTGGGATCAAGTCACTACCTTCGAGTCACGAGTCATTTTGAGTCATTGCACATTTTGACTCGAGTCAAGTCAAGTCAATCGATTTTCAAAGGTGACTCGAGTCAAGTCAAGTCACTCGATTTTTGGAGGTGACTCGAGTCAAGTCGAGTCAAGTCAAGTCAAGTCACGAGTCAAGTCACATTTCAAGTCAAGTTGCCTTTTCGATGTAAGCCTATGTATGAGGCATGATTACGTCATTGCAATTTGCTAGCTGTCTGAAATACAGTTTGAGTGGTCATTGGTCATTGATTCCGAACCGGAACGAATATAGAGTTAAATATACACGCAAGAAGGCGCTCTATCGCTCACATATACGTAGAAATGTTAAACTACGTAATTGCATAGCCTCAGTTTAAAGTTACCAGCCAAAATAGAGAATAGGGAAACGAATTGATAAGATGCAATACGTTACCCATTTACAAATAGATATGATACCATTCGAGCCTGCGCCAATGGTTGAGGACTATATAAACTATATTCGACTTCAATTTCAATAAAACAATTGGTTTGGCTAAGGTAAGATAAGAACAGAGAACAGAAATAGACATTTTGCTATTCTATTACTTCACCACTAGAGTTACGACAACGTAAACTTTAAGCTTCGATCACTTCGTTTGCAGTCAATCTATTTGTGACAGAACAATCGAGGCTAGGTGAAATGCACGCTCATTGAATGATTGGTCGCTCTCACGGATTACACAAGCGTTTCGCGAACAATCCGAACATATCCGAAATACAGTGATTTTTATCGATACCGATTACTTGATGACTTGAAATTGACTCGTGAATTTTGCTCCGAGTCACGAGTCAATCCACATTTCTGATACGCCGAGTCAAGTCAAGTCAAGTCATTTTGGCAAACTGACTCGAGTCAAGTCAAGTCATGCGAAAAAGGTGACTCGAGTCTGACTCGAGTCAAGTCATGACTCGAGTCATCCCAACACTGGTAGTCACTACCAGCATTAGGATTAGTCTCAGTGCAATCTACCTGGAAATAAATTGATATTTTTTGTTATTTTCAAACAAGTTTGGGGGAAATTGGTCGGAATTGTAAAAGACTTGACAACTGCAATGCGGATTCAAACTTGGCGTAAGATATACCATATGTATACTATTAGATGATGAGCTCTGTTTGACAGGACGATACGTGCAGGGGGGTCAGGGGGCGCCATTATTTTCACAACCGCCAAGGGGGCGCATGTCAAAAAAGGTTGGGAACCGCTGCAGTTTTATCACGCAGCTTCATCGTGACGTTTCTTGTGCGTAGCTTTGCCAGGTTCGTGAGGACTTGAGCGTGGAGTGCTTGAGATGTTATAAGTCATTGGATGTTGTTTACCGCTGCACAGTGCTCACTTAAAGTTTGAATTATATTCCGTCGTACCGGCAAATTGTGTTTACGAAATTATAGCTATGGAGGGGAATATGAATAAAGTTCTTCAATGAGATAATTTGAGCAAGAGATAGTTGGGGTTACTATTGGAATTTTTTAAATGCTTGCTTAGATGTGTATTGGTAGTCAAATGTTATTTCGAATAGCAGTTCAGTCACATTTATCGCTTGTTCGCATTAAGCTTGTAAAATAGGACTTGATATAAATGCAGACTTTGACTTTTCCGTGGCCTGAAGTGTCACTTTGGCGGCAGTGAATTGCGTGATTCTTGTCAACTGCTCTGAACGTAACGTAATGCCTATTGTCTGGTACTATTTTATTGCTAAACCGCGGAAGTGTGTCGTTGCCCCTCACAGAATCTTGACATGTTGTGGTCATGGCTTTGACATCGTTTGCTAGTGCATTAATAAATGTGGGCTATTCATACGTTTAAAAAATGACGGATCGTAAAAAGTTCATATATATAGTGTATCATTCCTACTCTTGCTTTTATACTTCAACATGTATGTTCTCCAGATAAAAGAACTGAAACTGATTAAAACTTGAAGAATGATACTGTGAATTGAGAGAGAAATACAAATACTACTTCTAAATAGCTGAAATGTATTCCATGTCTTTTGTCCAAAAAGTTTCAACCTTGGTCTGCTAAAACAGGTCTAACGCTAAAAATGTCAGAGTCCACTTTTCCAGATTATATAGGGTTGCATTTGAAAAAAAAAAAAAATTGAAACAAACATGTTGAAAACAAGGCTCCTGTATAAAACATGTTATTTATTGTTTTTTAAGCCATGACGTCACGAATAATAAAGTGTGACGCCATAGTGTATTGACATTGACAGTTGAAATATAGGGTGAATGAATATAGCTCCTTTGACTAAATATCTATACGTAGTATAGCTGTTAAACCGAATATTTTGAGCGTTCCAAATATCCCATATCGTATACGTCGCCTCTATCGGCCGGTAACAGTCCGTAGGCTCATACAACATGTTTTGGGAAAGTATTGACACAATCATGGCATAATTTTAAATTTTATAATCTTGAAAAAACATTTATCTGGTCGTACCGAGCGTGAATATTTTAGGCATTTGAACGATTATGATGACAATCGCATACAACAATATTTGGAGACAGCCATTTAGACGCCTTAGTCAATGAAAAATTCGGCATATATATAGGCCTAACGAATATCGGCAGATGCGCAATCATAATAAGGAATATCGGCCTGGTGTAAATGACCACTGCAGTATAAAAACACCATAAATACCACAAACAATAACAGACTAGACAGATGGGATAAAAGGAGCTTGCGCTGTTGCAGTTGTTTGCTGATTATAACGAATAATCGGACTGGATTGCTGCTAATTCGCGAAAACACAGCTCCAATCAATATGACTGTGACGAAAATCTGGTTCACGAATCATTGTGAGTCCACTATTGTGGCCTGTGGCGCTTATGGGCGCGAAACAATTTAATTCGGAGAAGAATGCGCATTTACTCTTCTAATCTTGAGAATACAAATTGTTGAGAATATTTGGAAAATTGAAGACGGAATTGTATCATTTAAAACTTCTTTGCGACCGCCCTGATATAGCTTGGCGACCCACCGGTTGATAAGCACTTGTCTAAAACATGTTTTAAACAAAATGTTTTAAAGGAAACATGGGATATGCTCAAGACCTCTATTGTCTCTGTCTGCAATATCTCTGACTGAATTTACAATCATTGATGTTCATTGCAACGGTTCAACTATTCAGCCAAATAGCCTACTATGTCTTGTTATAATTTCTGATCAAAATTTTTGACACTCATCTTAGTTAATCTACGAGTTATTTTTTGCTATAATTAGCCTTTATTTCACGATGGAGACTGAAGCCATAAATTGATTGCGATATGCCCAAATATCCGTATAACAAGTCTGATGGTGAATTGAAAAGAATGCAGCGTTGGCGAAGGCAACAATCTATAAAATATCGTCTTCTACGCATTAGTTCAACCTGCAGCGACACTGTCCATGGTCAGCCGATTATTGCTACTAATGATATCTGGATGACAGTACATCGCACAAACATTAGGCCAGTAAAATTACTAAGATATCAGAGACCACGCCAAGCCTAAACTTGGGAGAAATCATTTCCACTTGGGCTCTGAATGAAGTTAGCGTGCCACACAGTGAGTTGGCTGCTGATGGTAGCTCCCCGTTGCCTATTCTTCCCGCCAAGGCACAGACTTGTTTGATAAACCAGATCAGACATGATCACGATTAGTAGTCGTAATAGATTACGACGATTACAACATTTTCAAGCAATCGGAATTGCAATCGATTACATTCGAAAACATTCCAAAGTAATCGTAATCGTAATCGACTACTTCCCATATCTAATCGATTTCGTGGTGAAAGAACGATTATTTTTTATTTATACGAGGACTATGACATAAACTGAACATTAGGGCTGTTCAAAATAACCTTTTTTCATGAATCTTGCTGGTTACTTGATTAAATCGTTAGGTTGCCTTAAAAAACGACGCACACCAAATTTGAATTCATTCCAACCAATATTCGCGGATTTCGTAGAGTTCGAAAATTTTGAATTTGCCTGAAAATGCAAAAATTTTTTTTTTTTTTTAATTTGTCTGCCAACCCCATGAAATTGTTGCGCTGTCTTCAAAAACGATGCAAAACAAATTTGACTCAATTCGAAGCCGTAGAAGTGGAGTTATTTCAGTTTTTCTTTGATAATTCTGGGATTATCCTTGATTGGTGGATCATCCCAGAAATATCATCAAAAAACTTGAATAACTCCGCTTCTGCAGCTTGGAATTGAGTCAAATTTGTTTACTGAACATTCTTGAACAAGGAAAAGATATTATACCAGGTTCTTGATAGCACAAGCGTCGTATTTTCAAATCCCTCCGCTCATTATTACGTCAGAAGTAGCATATTAGCTTTCCTTGTCATTGCGTAGGAATTATCCACACATGGTAATCTGATATTCAATGTACATTAGTGTTAAAGTAAGAATACCCGCCAAGCTGTATATCAGGGTATCAATACATTCCAGACGCCGCTATCTCGCACCAGGATTATTAATCACCTGCCAAATTTGTCATAGTAAATTAGGAATTGGTGTTTGGTTATGCTTAGTTGAACGCAGTTAGACTGTTGCTGCTTGGCGAGTAGTAGGCCTATGTAGTACGTACGTACACTGGACAAAGATTTCAAATTTTGTATTCGTCAAATAAAACATTACGATTTCCACCACGAAGCATTAAAAATCAACAGCTGCTGATATATAACATAACCGCGCCGTTTCTTGCCGTTTCTCGTAATGGCAACTTGAAGTACATTTAGCCGTATTAAGTTGAAGGCAGAATTTTATGCTCACTTTCTCTTATTCTCATATGACTCTACTTGAAATGGGCGCCAATCATTATTTCTAAATTCTTTTCTCAACATTTGAACCTTCCGCCATAGCCATCGGCCTATATACCATTTAGCGTGGGTTGTAGCTAGAATCAGGACCGAAACAGCAATTCGTCCCCCACTCCAAACGATGGTCTTGGGCAGGGTTGTAATGACTCGAGTCATGACTGGACTCGAGTCCGACTCGAGTCACGATTTTGTGATGACTCGACTTGACTAGTGTCATTTTCTCAATATACGGAAACGACTCGACTCGACTCGAGTCAGTATGTGTATTGACCCGACTTGGACTCGAGTCATAGCGCATGACTCGAACCCAGTCATATGACTCGAGACTCAGACGGCCAAGACCGACATTTTATTGTAATTTCGAAGAATAGTCAAGTAACCGCACTATTGGGATTTCGTTTATTGGTACTGGTATTTGAAAATGCGATCAGAAACTGCTAAAAGTGAGGAAAATTATTATTTTATAAATGAAAACCATTCGATATCACCAAATAGAGTTATGAAAAGTGGTTTTAACAAGACTTTAACTGGAAACTGAGCAGTCAACACAATGACTTGGACTCGGACTTGACTCGGTGGTGAATTGAAAATGACTCGATTTGACTCGAGTCAAAACTATAAAGTTGAGATCGACTCGTGACTCGGAGCCTCGTGACTTGGTTACAACCCTGGTCTTGGGCCCCAAAGGGTAGACAAGTTTTAAGTCAGGGCTGGCCAACCTTTTCAGCCAAAGGGCCACATTCGATTGACGAACTTTTGCGCGGGCCACTATCCGCGCGAAGCGCGAAAATTAAATTTTTTGAAGGTCATAGGTCAATAATATTGTCACTTGATTATATTGCGGGCCTGCTGTATATTGCTGGGCTAAGTTTGCGAGGATTGGCCCTTCGGCGCATGGACATATCGATATCGAAAGCTGCGACCAACATGCGTCAATCATTTCGTTTCTAGGTTTCATAGTCGACGGTCTTACTGCCAGTGCAAACGCAAGGTCGCATATGTTGAACGACACTTTGTCACGTAATCGCTAATATAGTTAGACTCAATCTGATACATTGGGTGTTCTTCAATTTTCACAAAAGGGCAACAATATTGAGAACAAGAAATCGAGTGACAACATATTGCGCTAAGCTTGTAGAAAATTTTTACCTTTGATAAATCTATTGCAAATTATTCTGTTTTATTGTAGTGTACGAAGATATACCAATATATGAATGGTTGATGGATCTTTCAATGAGTCGAAACTGATATTTTAGTCATCACGTCTCAAGTGTTGCGACCAGACTAATTAAATTTTTGGTTGGCCTTGCAAGTTCACAATCTGTGCTATCCATTTTTGATGATATTAGAAATTTCGGAAATTACCTCGCGGGCCACGGGTTGGCCGGCCCTGTTTTAAGTTGAAGATGGAATTTCGTCAATAACATTGGTAATTTCATTATATTACTATTGATTTTGAATCCTCTCTAAGACCCCCATGGTCAGATTTACCTGTAGAGCCGGGAGCACGTAATTTATAATTATAATGTCTGGTATCTTGTGATAATTACTTTAGTGTAACTTGTTGATTCGTGACCCCCTGTCTAATATATACTCAATAGATGTCGTAGTAGCCCAAAATTGTATCTTTTAAAGCATCATTTTGACATCGAATGCACATTATATGCCGGGCGATCGCTTCCCATTTTGTTGATTTAGTTGCACTTCACGGACATATTTCGATTACATATATAGCGTAAAGTGCCGCATCTCAGCGGATAGTGGTCCTGACCCATCTGGACGACAAATACTCATTTTAAATTGGTTACTGGGAACTTCGCACCGCTGAGAGCCCCTGTGGTGTGTTGTGCCATCGCCGATTACGTCTAATAGATATACCTTGCATATAAAATTTTCAAATTGTTGAAGCAGAACATCCGCAGGCTTAGTATTATGTGTCAAAATCGCGAGTTCAAATGTTGGGAAAAGCAATTGAGATCATCTTTCCACTCGCGTTTTTTTTTTTCAATCTCATTCATGAAAATCGTTGATAACACTAGTAAACACAATTTTTTTCGACTTTGATCAGTCAATATATTTCGACCAATTACTGCGCCATGAATTCGAAAATGACTTCCGTTTTTTTCTATCACGTCAAGTTTTTGGTGGTAGGCATCCACCCTATTGTCTCATAATCCACAGAAAAGTACTATTTTTATTATTTTTTGTTATCTATATAAAACGTTTCGTAAACCACAAGCAGTCGAAAGTATATCAATAGACTCAAAATCACCGGTTCTTGACCTTTCGTCCTCGTGCGCCGTCTCAAAAATTGCCCAAGTATATGGGGCCCCCTATTATACACACTGTAGTAAAAACAGTGGGTAAGTGTTCGAAGTTCGGTTTCGGGTTGGGACTTCACTACTAAAAGTATTCCACGCTTGGATTGCACCCGTCTACCACTCATCTAATTAACGATGTAATGTTTGTATGTTTGGAAACAAAATGATATACGTCAATACGCTATAATGTTTGATAAAAACAATTTTTCTCTTCGAAATTTCCTAATCAATATCCGAGATTGACATTTTGTGCTCTTGAATCTGCGCTATGCATGGAAATTGTCGCATATTTTTTCCACATGAAATATAAAATGGATATCGACTAGGCCTATTCAGAATGTAAAATGTGAAGCCCTGATCTTGTACCACCTTGAAGATGTGAATTCAGCTAAACGACATACTCATAAACACAGCATTCAGTGACAGTAGTAACTGAAATGCAGAAGCTAATGTATGGATTTTAAAAACCACTCATTATCTTGCCAGCTTGAAAAAGGATAGTGAACAAATGCTGTATAGTTCCAAAATCAGTATTGTAACTTAAATAATCAGAGTTGGCCATACGAATATTACTTATATGGAAGTACTCCAACTAAGTTTAGCCTCCCTGAACTACATAGTCAAGTGGTCATGATTTGATACTTCTCCATCTTCTTCGAGAGTAGAAATTTACGACATTACTTCTACTTCTATTTACGTATCGATGATTAATATAATTTGACCACCTCTGGAAATACCGAAAATTCGACCACAGCGACATAGGCGGCCGTAACGCCTTCACAATTCTAACCTACTAGTTAAATTCATATAAGTCGTGCTAATGCCATTGGCGGAGAAACAACGAATTTCATTTTCTGCATCAACATCACAGCCTTTTGCCACAGTGTTCCCTGTAAGGCAGTGGTTCCCAAACAGAGGGGAATTCGCCACTGGTGGGGAATTCAATATTTTCTGGTGGGGAATAGACCTATTTGTTAAACACAATATACAAGACAGTATACATATTTAAGGAGACACATGCGCAATTACCGTTACCAGTTAACTGCTCTGGAGTGTATTTATCGAAAATTACATTGCGTGTTGTTCACAAAAACTCATTTCTACTCCGCATTACCAATCATGGCGTTACAAACCCATCCAGCACGACCAGTATGACGTGAAATAACGCATTCGCTAAATTTTGAGGGTACCGGTATCGGTTCACAATACGTTTTATGTTGCAGTTATAGGCGATTGTCTTGCGTAATACTGGTGTGGTTGTGTGTCTTGTGTGCTAAAACAAGCAAATAGCTGCACCGTAATGACAGAAGTTTTGGGTAGTGGGGAAAGAAGGATCGGAATAAATATGAAGTGGGGAATGGATACATAAAGCTTGGGAACCACTGTTCTAAGGCTTACCAGGACGTTGGGAATGTTCTTCCATCACGGATAAAGGTATTATTGCAGTGAAAAGTGCACACTAACCACTTAAAGAGAACAGCTTCGTTTGACTACGCGACCAGAATTAGATCTGTGTTTCTTCACTTACTCAGCAATAAATTCAGCTCTCTTATCATACATATGCACGTTAATATCGGCATTGAAATTTCTCTTTTAATTGTCTTTTGCTTATCCCACCGTATGCCTTCCGACAGATGACCTATAGTCGATTTAAACCAGTGGCATGGAGCTTCTTCGTTCAGCGGGCCTGATTTGGAAAATGAAGTAATGGTTGGGCCGGATTCGAGTCCCACGTCTACAACTCTGTTTGGGGGCCACGAAGTCACAGCATGATTAAAAAAAGTAATTAATGACAATTGGCCCACCCGACGCGCGCCCGCGAGAAACTCATGAATAGTCTCACCAGAGTGTACTCAAAGGTGGTGTGGACACAGAAAGAAATTCTCTCGTTCACGCTTCACTTGGGTAGTCAAGATTGTTATTTTCGATCCGATTTCAGTACTGACTCAGTGCAAAAGTCGGTATTGGTATATGTCGATTTTGACGATGTTTCATATTGATATGGGTGACAAGTTTTCGTATGGTATATCTGGATAATGTGATCTAATACTGTACCAAGTTTCAAGGTCCCCACTTCATGATTAGGGCAGTAATTTCGTTATCGAAGCCGACCGTTTATGTAGAGACCTGCAGCTGCAGCGTCTGGCCTCTCGAATCTAGCCTACCGCATAACAGAATTTACGCAAAAGCCGGCACTTGCCGGTGTCCATTTGTCCGCATGGTATATCTTCATGATGTCATCCAACACTGATTCAATTTTTAGGGTTGTAACTCAAGGATTGGGGTGTACCCATCGCTAACGAAATTATTGCCCTAATGGCAGCCTTGAAAATTGACACGTTAGCTGATATAATCAAGATATACCACGCGAAATCTTGCTTCCCAACTCCGTATAGAACACTGTCAAAATCAACACACATCTATAGCGACTTTTGCGTAACATCTGCTATGTGGTAGCCTTGTTTTAGTTTAGCGTACACCTTTATACATAGTCGATTCGGATAAGACAATTACTACCCTATACCCTAATGCGTGATAGCCTTGAAACTTGGTACATCGTTAGCTGACATAATGAAGGTAAACCATATACGAAATCTTGTCTCCTAAATACGTATAGAACACCGTCAAAATTAACACATATCAATAGCGACTTTTGCGTAAAATCTGTTATGCGGTAGCCTAGTTTCAGTCTACCTCTCATCTAGGCGTTGTCGAATTCGGTAAGGCAATTACTACCCTAATCAATGAGTGAAAGACTTTAATCTTGGTACATTATTAGCGGATATGATATAAAGATATACCATACGAAATCTTGTCTGCCAACTACGTATAGAATACCTTCAAAATCAAAACATATCAATAGCCAGTTTTGCGTAAAATCGGCAATGCGTAGGCCGCGCACACTTATACTTAATCGATTTGAATAAGGCAATTACCACCCTGATCATGAGTGAGAAACTTGAAACTTGGTACAGTGTTCCATGCTATCGTCAAGATATACCATACCAAATCTTGTGATCCATCTCGGTATAAAACATCGTCAAAATCAACACATACCGATACCTACGTTTGCGTCAAATCACTGTTTCAGACGGATCGACAATAGCATACTTGACTTCGGTAACGCAATTACTGCCCTAATCATGAAGTGAGGACCTTGAAACTTGGTACAGTATTAGATCACATCATCCAGATATACCATACGAAAACTTGGCACCCATATCAATATGAAACATCGTCAAAATCGACATATACCAATACCGACTTTTGCACTGAGTCAGTACTGAAATCGGATCGAAAATAACAATCTTGACTACCCAAGTGAAGCGTGAACGAGAGAATTTCTTTCTGTGTCCACACCACCTTTGAGTACACTCTGGTCTCACAGTGTGGCATGAACAATGAACATAATATATAGCTCATAATGTGTAATAACGTGCCCTCCGCTCCTATCAGCTTTAGCGGTCAATCCGATATTGAAAGCGTATGTTTATTTGTTTGTTTTATTCACAGCATTGACGCTTATCACCTATATGGTTATTTGCGCCCAGCACAGTGATTGCATTACAACAATGTCTTTTGCGGCCTTGCTTCCTTTTTTTTATCTTTAGCGGCCATCTTCCACAGTTCGACTCTTTCTTCTTCTGGGCTTTTCAGCAGTGTTGGGATGACTCGAGTCATGACTTGACTCGAGTCAGACTCGAGTCACTTTTTCCTATGACTTGACTTGACTCGAGTCATATTGCTGAAATGACTTGACTTGACTTGACTCGGCGTATCAGAAATGTGGTTTGACTCGTGACTCGGAGCAAAATTCACGAGTCAATTTCAAGTCATCAAGTAATCGGTGTCGATAAAAATCACTATATCTTGCATATGTTCGGATTATTCGCGCAAGGCTGGTGTAACCCGTGAGAGCGACCAATCTTTCAATGATCGTGCGTTTTACTGAGCCTCCATTGTTTTCTCACAAATATATTGATGGCAAACGAAGGGATCGAAGCTTACAGCCTACATTGTCGTAAACTATAGTATAGTAAAGTAATCTAATAGTAAAATGTATATTTCTGTTCTGTGTTCTTAACTTAACAAAACCTCTTGTTTTATTGAAACTTCATTCGAAAATAGTTTATATAGTCCTCAACCATTGGCGCAGGCTCGAATTGTATCATATCAATTTGCAAAAGGGTAATGTATTGCATCTTATCTCTATTTTTGCTGGTAACTATAAACTGAGGCTGTGCAATTACTTACGTAGTTTATTAGTTCCACGTATATGTGAGTGATACATCGCCTTACTTGCGTGTATATTTAACTCTATGTTCGTTCATCGGTTCAAAATCAATGACCACTCACTCTGTATTCCAGACAGCTAGTAAAATGCAATGACGTAATCATACCTCAAAAAGGCAATTTGACTTGAATTGTGACTTGACTCGTGACATGACTTGACTTGACTCGAGTCATCTCCAAAAATCGACTGACTTGACTTGACTCGAGTCACCTTCGAAAATCGATTGACTTGACTTGACTCGAGTCAAAATGTGCAATGACTCGAAATGACTCGTGACTCGAAGGTAGTGACTTGTTACCAACACTGCTTTTCAGGGCGTTGTATTTACAACGGGATCGGCGATGAGGAGCCCAGACAAACCTCCGACACATAGAGACATGGCAGAACCGAGACTCGAACCAGCAACCATTTGTGTCGTGACTACAGTGTTTAACCAACTGCATCACTCGCTTCCATGAAAGCGTATGTAAAACAGGCAAATTATAATATTACGGACAGATTACATTATTACCTTTTTAAAATTTCGCGCTTCGGAAGTGCGGGTACACTGATTTGCCGTACCAATAATCTTTTAACATCACATTATGTCTTTGGGGAAAATATAAGGGAAAGATACCCCGTAAGTTGGTCAAATAAGGGTCAAAGACCATCGAGTTACCTGTGTTTTTTCTTATTTTCAAAGGGTCCGGCGCGCGGACTGAATGCTGCCCGCTCCTGATAAAGCGTGCGCTCTATGGCTGCGTTAGTAGCGTGTACATACAAACCATATACTTGGGCTAATATTATCCTCGTTATTGGCTTGCCGTTAATCCAGATCGTTTCGTCATAGGTACATGTATCCTGCTTACTACAATGGCAGCCAGTCTGGCCAGTTGCTTGGGTTTCTTTGATCTAAATCTGGAGTAACTCAATGACACCAATTTTAAATTGATGCACAGCTTCATTATTTTATTTGTATCTTATATTTGTAATAGTTTTAACGCTGCAAAGTCCAACAATTTTTGGATTAAATACTGTTAAAACAGCCGAGCCCTTCTCATAATTATTTTAAAAGCACTCTCGCACCCACTAAAGGTAGACGTAGCACAGTTCTAATGACTTGTGCCTGCTGGTATCTTTGTAGAGTAGATTTCAAAATTGATGCTTGCATACTCTCTCTTAAGTGCAATACTTTTGGACGCTCTGCTGCAACAGTAACGACGGGTATATTTTATTATTGCGTTCGGAATGTCAGATTCTAAGCACGTCTCAGTATTATTCCGACACATTTATCTTCTTCAATACGGCCTTCGTGGTAAATGAATAGCTCAATTATATAACACCGCGGCCAGCTGCGTCTATCTGAACTGGGAAATGATATCATTCTCGTTCGCTTGGTTGTAGTCAGATTGGCATCATATTTATTCAGCACTGAATTCCGTTTTAGGTCTCATGCGAAATTGTATCGATAATGGAGTGTATACTGGTAAGGATTTTAAAAGAACACTATAAACTTTCCACGGCGCTATAAGAATCGGACGCACGAGCGAATAGCACACGGGGGATTTTATCAAGTCATTTATGGTGTATAGAAATACCGTACCAGTATCCGACAAGATAGCGTAATGGTGAAGCGGGTTCGATCCCCGGCCGGGACACACCAATAACCTTAATATTAACACTGGTATCCATGGCTTCGCTGCTTGGCCGAGCGAGATAGTATAATGGTTATGCGTCCGGCTTCTCGAGCGGTAGGTCGTGGGTTCGATCCCCGGCCGGGTCATACCAAAGACTCGAAAAATGGTATCCGCAGCTATCCTGCTAGGCACTCAGCAATCACGGATAGCATGGAGGAGAAAAAAAACACGGGGGCGCAGACTAGATGACCTCATGGGGCCGTATCGCAACTCCGTCGCCAAAGCATCTCGATGGTGCAGGCGAGAAAGAATATCATATCTCTTGGCGCTCATGCCTTCCTGGGATAGCATGGAGGGATAGTGAAAGACTTAGAAAGCCGTGAAAGACTATATATGCACGTTCCTTGTTAAGCGGCATATGTACAGATCGTGTGTATGTGTATCATGAGACGGTGTATATGCCGCAAAAACATCAAGGACAAAAATAAACTACGTCCTTTGCTTTCCGTATTGGTATCTCATCGGTAAGTCGAAATCAATGCCTTCAATGTGCGATTCAGCTGTCATAGTGGTAGTGGTAGATGACCGGGAAGTAGACATATCTATAAGTCACTCCAAGGCAATATTACCTGGTATAAGCGACGTAAATAGTTCCGTTATCAATTTCAGTATAGAGGCAGTAGTAGTGTAGCTGGTATCGTTATACGCAGACCAATCACAGAAGGCCACGTCGCCTTAATTGCCACGCCTATATGACACCCATTGTCACGCCTACAGGATGCCCATTGCCAAGTCACCTGCCAGTGCCACATCGTGTGTATTTATGAGCAAATTTCATTGTTTTGTGAATTTCAATACCGGTTTTCCATGTATATTTAGCAATATGTATTGAATAACTTGAAATGTATCATCACTAATTAATTAATATAAAATGCGATTTTAAGCGCTGCGACTTGAAAATATTAATATAATAACTTACTTTTTTGGATATAAATAACATTCAGATTACACATAAATTTCGAAAACTATGATGTCAATAGAATACTATAGTTGTCAGATATTCACAGATAACACTCATCAACGTTGAACTAGGTGCGGGGTTCTATGATGATATATCAAAATTCTACACATCATCACTAATTAATTAATTCATATAAAATGCGATTTTGAGCGCAGACAGATCGCGGTTTCGATTGCCGAGGTCTCCGCATTTCATGACCTAATATGAACGCACACTACAATTGAATTCATTCCAATACCTGCAAATTTACTTTGCATGTCGAGTATAAGGATAATTTAATCAGCGCTAAACGCCAGCGGACTAGCCGTAGGCGCACAATTCTCGGCGTTACAATTAAACAAACTTTTCGCGGCAGGTACGCGATTCCTAACGGTTTCTACAGTTTCCACATTTCACGACTTATTTTCTTTGGACGCATACAAGCGATTCCCAAGGTCGAGGCTATGGAAACAAATCAAGCATGAGTACGTAAATCTTGAGCTTAGATCTCCGAGATTCTTGTATGCAACTAACATTATAGACAACCATTCGACAATATTCAACCAGCAATAATGTTTTCGATATAGTGCATCATGAACAGCGACACGCCGATCAATTCAAATTCAACAATGGGATCCCCCCGCACAATTATGAAGCCCGATTTGCGTTGAATATTAACGATACCAACAAATCGGAAGATCTCTTTTCCCCCTACATCTATGATAGAGGTACCATTCCATTGACCACGAATAACTTGAGATTCTGTGGGATCGAAATCGCAATCAAATAATATGAGAGTATCTTTTCCAGCTTTCAGAACTTGGACAATCGTGTCAGGACTATATCGCAACACCGCAGTATGTGTGCGTACAAAACGATACACAGTTATTTTTAGCGCCATCCGTACGACTTATGTTCAACTTGCAGTGCAACTGACGATTTAAAGACGGTAATATCTTTTTCGAGTGCGACAATGGCACTCGTAAAGGTTATACAAACATTACCTTAAACTACTATTTACTTCATTGCAGAATTGATCGAAGTTACGATTGCAGCTGAAAAGAGTAAAGAGGTGAAAGCTAGTGATGATGACCTAACAATTACTGCTTGGAGCTGTCTATCCTTATTAAGGTACTTGGTAAGAACGTGGTAAAGCCATTGAACAGCAATTTTACACTCGCGGTTTTATTGTTATATATTAAAATTATACGTACATTTCGCGCGATCAACTACGCATGATTTTATGTGAATTTCACCGATAGTGTCCGAGTTCTATGTGACATAAGTACAATTTCAGCATCGGTATTTGCAATAAAGCCTAAAAATTAGAGTTGCACCTTTTCGCGATTTATGCAGCTATTCGCGCAGATTTGCGTTAATGAAAAAAGTAAAAATTATGTACTCAAGTAGGTTGATAGGTTGATGTAGCAGAGTGCAAAACGGGTTAATATACCTGCTACCGATATTACCCCATTAACAAGTTATACAGGTGTAGCCAACACCGCAATCGCACGGATTTGGCTTTTATGATAAGTAAACATATGAAGTCAAGATTGACCCCGTACGCCTGCTAGATATTTACATCAGAAAACGAGGTTGTAGCTTGCGTTGCGTGTTTTGATTTCTAAGCAGGTCGGTATGGCAAAAATTGGTATTATGTATCTTGATGTATAGTTAGTTACATCCTGTGTGATCTTGGGTCTCATTATCCATGATATTGTCGCCAATTAAATTCGGCGAGTAACGTAGTGGCAGCCTACGCCCCACAGCTGTAACACCAATGGATCCGTCGGCGATTTGACATTTCTATTGCTATATGGCACATTAATCATTATATTCAAGTTGTCATTGATCTGTTCCAATAGTCGAAGGTAATAACGCTGATTTAATTTGACTTTGGTGATGACATGATTAATAGCCTAGTTATCAGGAGTATGGCTAAAACCCGGATTAGGCTGTACCGCTCCAATGCTATGATCTCAGGTCAATATTTGTCAAATTCTATAATATTAGACCTATAATTGTGGCTCGTCAACTGTCCGCTAGCTGCAAAATTATAACGCAACAGTTTTCGCGATATCGTGATGCATTTCTACTCTCGAATGGTGTTTGACAAACTATGCCAAGTAGGCTATCAACTTGTACTTGTATTCGTACTTTACCTTTACACGTCGTTTTTGTATAATGGATACTAATTTTATAAAAAAATAAACAAAAAGCGCGAAAAATTACATTTTATCCCGGAACGTAGCAAGAAAAAGCGTATAAATTTTGTAAAGTAGATAGAAAACTACACTATTCCGATGCACTGAAGACTCTTACACTCTGGATTTTGTGCAGTATATACTAATTTTACATTGCGGAGTATTCCATAAACGTTAATCCAGTGATCCTTCTTCTATTTTCAATCACGATCCGCTTATTATTCTAGGCTTCGAAGCCCACACCCAGTACGTTTTATGAGGATTAATATTTTTAGATTAAATATAGCGTATCGAGACTTCGTGAAAGTTACTTGGAAATAGTTATTTCTACCCTAATTTAATAGATTTCTCAGATATCGTTACAATGGAACTGGGTTGAGCGAGCGGTAGAGGCGTTGGACTTAAGTTTCAATGAACAGGTGTTCACGTGGGTTCGAACCCCACACCCAGTACGTTTTACGGGGATTAACATTTTTTAGATTCAAATAAAGCGTATCGAGTACTTTTTCTCAACTGTAATAAAAACTTTTAGACTTCGGATTTTGTGTAGTAGGCTATATACTAATTTACAATACCGCATTTGTAATTCGTGCAAGTACAGGAATATCATAGTTCTTGTAACAAAGTTGTCTGCGCACAATATATGTTAATCATAAGTCCTACACATTCATGATTTCGTCCTAGTTTGAGTTTTAGAAAATATTATACCGACATCGCGGCATCTTTTAAAAACAAAACCATGATCAATGGTCGAGAGATCATTTTTGCTATTTTTCATTGACATAAGTCATTCTGGAACGCGAAAACGCATTGTACGATATAGATGAAAATTAAGCAAATCCTAGGATCCTCATTTTCAAAGTAGCTTAGATCTCGAAATAAGCTTTGACTCGCTATTCTCCTCAAACCATGGAATTATCACGAGTATCAGCACCTTCGATCACTGAAGAAAAGGATGAAATTATATCCGAAGCATATTCCTTGACCAGGAATTTTATCATGTACGAACTCGACGGCTCATGCGTTAAGGTAAATACGAAAGCAGAGAGAACCTTACGTCAAGTTGGGGATGAAATGTTCGAGCGATATCGAACAGTCCTAAACGCAGTCTCCAAACGTCTCCGCTGTAGTGATGTTGAAGTCAATAAAAAATATAAAGAATATTTACCCGATGAGCGAATGTTCCTGATGATAGCTGATGAAATTTTCAAAGATACCAAAGAAAATTGGGGGAGGATTGTCTCCCTATTTGTGCTCGGTAGCATTCTTGCTCGCAAGAACGAGGTTGAACATCACGGGGAGCATATAGAAGCTATCATACAGACCGTTGGGAATTACATTGCTAGCGAAAGACGAAAGTGGATAGTGCGAAATGGAGGATGGGTAGGTGATTTACATGCCTTGCTTAGGATTTACAAATTATCTTTAGCATGAGACATATAGTGTATCTGCTCTCCAGAGCCCATATCACCTCTCGATGATGAAATTCAGCTTTACCTTCTAATTCGGTTCCCAATTTATATTCTACGACACGATAACTTTCCTCCGTATGATCATTAAGGCTTCTATTTTTATTGCAGGACGGCTTTGTAGAATTCTTTGATAATACCGCTTTCGACTACAATAAAGTTTGGAAGGGACTCGTGTTTGTCGGAATCGGACTGACATCTATTGCAATGGCATTATCAAGATAATGGATGTTCGCATGTTTTGTCTCATGTAATATTTTAAGAATAAAATCCTTCATCGTTTAATCGCATCCATTTTACTGTAGGATCTATACAGTTTCTTCTGAGAATACTCGAAGGATTGCCCCATATGGAAACCTTCTTTAAACTTTTAATTTTTCAAATTTCTACAGCTACGTAAGCAATTTGTTAGGGTTACCCAGAATACGTTGCAGGTCAAATTTGATTCGATTACGAGCATTATAGCGACAGAGATCTACGATAGTGTAAAATAACCTACATTACGACATCAAATTTCGTCTTCTCTCCAAATGGAAATATCAGGTTCTATAATATTGTCTATACCGAACAAATATAAATTTGCCTGTGCTGTTGCTTTGCAAGAATACTTCGCTCACATAGTAACCAATTTCTGGTGGATTCCGAATCGATATAGACAGAAATGCGGAAAGTTACATTGACATGTCTTAACTTCTGCTAATAAAGTTACATTGACATGTCTTAACTTTTGCTAATATGTAGGCCTACCTACCTATAATCTTATCAGGCCGTAGCGCTCACGCAAAGCATTATCAAGTAAAGGAGAAATCTCCTAATTCTCATCTAGATACATATTTATTCGGAAAATATCCCCTTACTGGGTGAGAACAGTTGTTTTCTCAAGGTCTTCATATCTTCCCCACTCAAGCGCGGTAAGACTAGTTTGACTTTGCGGCATTCAGGATTATATCTCACGAAGCTCTGAATGGAATTCACGTATTTCTCATCGATTCTCGTTCTATCGCTATCACTGAGGTCGATTGCCTTTAGCTGTTAATTGAATAATACGAGATTAATATCAATTTAAAAGTAAAGAAACGAACTACATCGCTACATCGGGATCTATGATTGAGCAGAAAGATCTTACCGTACCGCATCGTTTTCCCATCTCTTCGCTCAGATTCCTGATTTGCATGGAAAGCATCTTGCAATTAGACAGATTAAATTCTTCCACACGGGAATTGCACAGGACTTTAGTTACTGTTTTGTAGCAGGATGATATGCCAGGATTTCTACTTAAATCCAGCGAATGCAGCTAAAACATGGTGTGATGTTCAGATAGATTACGAGACTACAAACGGCTCGAAGGCTGTAATAGATTAGTCATAATATTATTTACCGACGGTTGAGCATTTTTTTTTCTTTTTGCGACTTCTACTCCTAATAGCAAAAACTTATTCAACACCGAAGAAGATAATGAAGCTCGTGATCAGAAACACTTTATTGATGATGAAAATTCTATCGATCAATGAAATGTCATGCTTGAATATGACTAAAACTCACATAAGCATTACACTGTGATTGAATATTTCAGTTAGAAAACAAAACAGATCTACTTCAAATGATCACCTCATAAATTCCGAGACCATTATTTAACGATATTAGTGAGTCTTCATCCAATTCGCAAGCTGAAAGTCGAACTGTTTTCGTGTAATGCTTTCTTACGAAGCATCCAATTTCTTTCAAGCCCGCCGGTTCCATATCGGTATTGTAACTCAGATCAAGGCTTTCAACCTATAAATCCACCAATTTATTTCAAAATGATCCACAAAACTATAGAAACGATTAAGTACCTCGATATCAGCAAAACTTTCAAAAGCGTGAATTTCTTCGGGTGTAAGGCCACACCCTTTCATGATCAGAGTAACCGCTTTGTCTTTACAAAGTAAGGCAGGCAGCGCGATCATACACTCTTCATCCAGCTGATTGTAACTAATGTCAAGATATTGGAGCTAAAAAATATCGGAAAATTTACGATCAGCAATGATCAGGCATAAAAAATTCAAACTTATAACAGCAAAAAAATGTTGTTTAGTCACTCACGTCATAATATAGGCTAAATGTGCTAAGAATAAACTAGAATTTCCCTCATCCATCTCTACACAGTCGCTCATACAGAATGTGATCATTAACAACTGTACCCAGCAATAATCGCGCAGACCTTAATGTTTTTGAGCTGCATAGCAATGAAATCTGTTGACTGCAAGCGCGAGTTCACAACTGACAAATATGCTAGATCGCTCGAAATAATAGTCCCGAGTTGCGTAAAGTTAATGTTCTCCCTGTAGCTGAGATCGAGGTTTTTCAATTTCACCTACGGAAATGAGGTATTAGGAAATATCACTTCGAGAGGCTGGGAAGCGAGTGGCGCAGTTGGTTAAACACTGTAGTCACGACATCGATGGTTGATGGTTCGAGTCTCGGCTCTGCCATGTTTCTATGTGTCGGAGGTTTATCTGGGCTCCTCATCGCCGATCCCGCTGTAATACAGCGCATTGAAAAAGCCCAGACAAAGAGAGAGCCGAACTCGCGAAAGGAGGCAGCAAATGAGCAGAAAAAGGACTCAAGTCCATGAAGACATGACATTATGCGTTTATGAAATTTACTGTGTGGGCGCAAATAACCACGAGTTGCAAAGCGCCAATTATATATGAGTTAATAAACAACAACAACAACTTCGAGAGGCTCTATACTAGATTAGCGCCTAGCTTTTTCCATCACCAATACCTGATGGTGCTGGATAAGTTTACTCAAAATAATCAGAAAATCATCGGATCCACCACTTTCTTGCAGATTGAGCACACTCGACGAAGCACACTCCTTCATCAGCTCGCAGATTAATGGGATGAGTTTTTCAATGTCGTCGTGTGCTGTAACGCTGAGTTTTCTTATTTCGACCTGAACGAGTGCAAAACGTAACGCATAAAACGCTAAATGATCTATGAACAGCCTAACACTGATCAACTCTGACTATAGTCTATCTAGTAAGGCTATCGAGACTAATGCCTATACCACTAGCAAATGAGCATTGTTCGCTGCGATACCACCAATTTGCGCCTTAACACATTAGTAATACAGAACAATGCGATAACGATAAAACTGTATCTCAATATTTACGGATAACATATACTTAAATTGAACGTGAATTTATAATGATCAATGACTACGAGCGGAATGTGCGAAGGCGTTTACCCCATATTCAAATCCGCGAATTTTATCCAATAGAATCTGGACGAGGTTTTCATTGAGATGACATTGACGAAATTCTAACTCATACACGTGAGATTGGCGAATAAGAGAATTCGCGATATTATTGATGTCCAATTCAGTCATAGTTTGGTGATAGAGCCCATAAGGAATTTTCACTTCATCATGATCCGTAAGTACTAATTGATGGTACATCCTCTTTTCAGCTTGATGATGTAGATTATCATAAAATTATTTACTTTTATAACTCTATATTCTATGATGTAAAAGTAGCATCATAAACGCTCTCGGATGGTATTCAACGTCGAGCAATTCTTCTCGAATATAAGTACAAGTAGCGATTTCAAAGTGAGTAAGTAAATGTTTGTAGACTATCTCCACCTCTAGCGTTCAGAGACGATGAGTAGAGAAGTACTGAGTACTCAAGTAGGTTTTCCCTACATACAGAAAATACTCGAATGTTTGTGATATAGGATCGTTTCTACTTCAAGACTGTTTCAGTATTAAACAAAAAATAGACCCCTGAATACTAACTTTTTACTTATGCAATAGCGATTACAAAGTAAGTAACTAACTGAATGTGTTTGTAGACTATATCTCCACTTCTACCGTTCAGAGATGTTGAGCAGAGAAGTATATGTACTTCTTTAAAGTACTCAAGTAGGTTTTTGTCTACACGCACCAACTACTCAAGTGTTTATGGCGCAGGAATGATGCATTAAGTATAGCGCAAGCAGGCCAAATCTATACTTGAGTACTCCAAAATGTACAAGTACTTTGCTATGTACTCCCTCCACGTAAAAAGTGACTAGGTTTTAGACTACTTTATCGTTACTTGACAGTTTCAGTTTTAGATAAAATTTGGTAAGACTTTAAATTCCAAAGTAGTTTGAACTTACGTTTGTATCACCTTGGCGAGTAACATTATCAGACATTAAAATGATATTATCACCTAATACAGAAGTTAACACACGTCAATGTGCTTCGGAATTCACGAGAAATTGCTTACTAAGAGAAGTATATTCTTGTATACACAATAGTGGAGAGAATCTTTAAAATGTAGTAAGCAGGCCGATGGGTATTCGTTGAGTTGTATAAGCATAAAAACATTCCCGCGCGTCTTAGTATTAGGTGGTAGGGTTAGAAAAAGTTTAGGTTTAGGAGCGCGCGGGAATGTTTTTATGCTTATACAACTCAACGAATACCCATCGGCCTGCTTACTACATTTTAAAGATTCTCTTCACTATTGTGTATACAAGAATATACTTCTCTTAGTAAGCAATTTCTCGTGAATTCCGAAGCACATTGACGTGTGTTAACTTCTGTATTAGGTGATAATATCATTTTAATGTCTGATAATGTTACTCGCCAAGGTGATACAAACGTAAGTTCAAACTACTTTGGAATTTAAAGTCTTACCAAATTTTATCTAAAACTGAAACTGTCAAGTAACGATAAAGTAGTCTAAAACCTAGTCACTTTTTACGTGGAGGGAGTACATAGCGAAGTACTTGTACATTTTGGAGTACTCAAGTATAGATTTGGCCTGCTTGCGCTATACTTAATGCATCATTCCTGCGCCATAAACACTTGAGTAGTTGGTGCGTGTAGACAAAAACCTACTTGAGTACTTTAAAGAAGTACATATACTTCTCTGCTCAACATCTCTGAACGGTAGAAGTGGAGATATAGTCTACAAACACATTCAGTTAGTTACTTACTTTGTAATCGCTATTGCATAAGTAAAAAGTTAGTATTCAGGGGTCTATTTTTTGTTTAATACTGAAACAGTCTTGAAGTAGAAACGATCCTATATCACAAACATTCGAGTATTTTCTGTATGTAGGGAAAACCTACTTGAGTACTCAGTACTTCTCTACTCATCGTCTCTGAACGCTAGAGGTGGAGATAGTCTACAAACATTTACTTACTCACTTTGAAATCGCTACTTGTACTTATATTCGAGAAGAATTGCTCGACGTTGAATACCATCCGAGAGCGTTTATGATGCTACTTTTACATCATAGAATATAGAGTTATAAAAGTAAATAATTTTATGATAATCTACATCATCAAGCTGAAAAGAGGATGTACCATCAATTAGTACTTACGGATCATGATGAAGTGAAAATTCCTTATGGGCTCTATCACCAAACTATGACTGAATTGGACATCAATAATATCGCGAATTCTCTTATTCGCCAATCTCACGTGTATGAGTTAGAATTTCGTCAATGTCATCTCAATGAAAACCTCGTCCAGATTCTATTGGATAAAATTCGCGGATTTGAATATGGGTAAACGCCTTCGCACATTCCGCTCGTAGTCATTGATCATTATAAATTCACGTTCAATTTAAGTATATGTTATCCGTAAATATTGAGATACAGTTTTATCGTTATCGCATTGTTCTGTATTACTAATGTGTTAAGGCGCAAATTGGTGGTATCGCAGCGAACAATGCTCATTTGCTAGTGGTATAGGCATTAGTCTCGATAGCCTTACTAGATAGACTATAGTCAGAGTTGATCAGTGTTAGGCTGTTCATAGATCATTTAGCGTTTTATGCGTTACGTTTTGCACTCGTTCAGGTCGAAATAAGAAAACTCAGCGTTACAGCACACGACGACATTGAAAAACTCATCCCATTAATCTGCGAGCTGATGAAGGAGTGTGCTTCGACGGAGCTCAATCTGCAAGAAAGTGGTGGATCCGATGATTTTCTGATTATTTTGAGTAAACTTATCCAGCACCATCAGGTATTGGTGATGGAAAAAGCTAGGGGCTAATCTAGTATAGAGCCTCTCGAAGTGATATTTCCTAATACCTCATTTCCGTAGGTGAAATTGAAAAACCTCGATCTCAGCTACAGGGAGAACATTAACTTTACGCAACTCGGGACTATTATTTCGAGCGATCTAGCATATTTGTCAGTTGTGAACTCGCGCTTGCAGTCAACAGATTTCATTGCTATGCAGCTCAAAAACATTAAGGTCTGCGCGATTATTGCTGGGTACAGTTGTTAATGATCACATTCTGTATGAGCGACTGTGTAGAGATGGATGAGGGAAATTCTAGTTTAATCTTAGCACATTTAGCCTATATTATGACGTGAGTGACTAAACAACATTTTTTTGCTGTTATAAGTTTGAATTTTTTATGCCTGATCATTGCTGATCGTAAATTTTCCGATATTTTTTAGCTCCAATATCTTGACATTAGTTACAATCAGCTGGATGAAGAGTGTATGATCGCGCTGCCTGCCTTACTTTGTAAAGACAAAGCGGTTACTCTGATCATGAAAGGGTGTGGCCTTACACCCGAAGAAATTCACGCTTTTGAAAGTTTTGCTGATATCGAGGTACTTAATCGTTTCTATAGTTTTGTGGATCATTTTGAAATAAATTGGTGGATTTATAGGTTGAAAGCCTTGATCTGAGTTACAATACCGATATGGAACCGGCGGGCTTGAAAGAAATTGGATGCTTCGTAAGAAAGCATTACACGAAAACAGTTCGACTTTCAGCTTGCGAATTGGATGAAGACTCACTAATATCGTTAAATAATGGTCTCGGAATTTATGAGGTGATCATTTGAAGTAGATCTGTTTTGTTTTCTAACTGAAATATTCAATCACAGTGTAATGCTTATGTGAGTTTTAGTCATATTCAAGCATGACATTTCATTGATCGATAGAATTTTCATCATCAATAAAGTGTTTCTGATCACGAGCTTCATTATCTTCTTCGGTGTTGAATAAGTTTTTGCTATTAGGAGTAGAAGTCGCAAAAAGAAAAAAAAATGCTCAACCGTCGGTAAATAATATTATGACTAATCTATTACAGCCTTCGAGCCGTTTGTAGTCTCGTAATCTATCTGAACATCACACCATGTTTTAGCTGCATTCGCTGGATTTAAGTAGAAATCCTGGCATATCATCCTGCTACAAAACAGTAACTAAAGTCCTGTGCAATTCCCGTGTGGAAGAATTTAATCTGTCTAATTGCAAGATGCTTTCCATGCAAATCAGGAATCTGAGCGAAGAGATGGGAAAACGATGCGGTACGGTAAGATCTTTCTGCTCAATCATAGATCCCGATGTAGCGATGTAGTTCGTTTCTTTACTTTTAAATTGATATTAATCTCGTATTATTCAATTAACAGCTAAAGGCAATCGACCTCAGTGATAGCGATAGAACGAGAATCGATGAGAAATACGTGAATTCCATTCAGAGCTTCGTGAGATATAATCCTGAATGCCGCAAAGTCAAACTAGTCTTACCGCGCTTGAGTGGGGAAGATATGAAGACCTTGAGAAAACAACTGTTCTCACCCAGTAAGGGGATATTTTCCGAATAAATATGTATCTAGATGAGAATTAGGAGATTTCTCCTTTACTTGATAATGCTTTGCGTGAGCGCTACGGCCTGATAAGATTATAGGTAGGTAGGCCTACATATTAGCAAAAGTTAAGACATGTCAATGTAACTTTATTAGCAGAAGTTAAGACATGTCAATGTAACTTTCCGCATTTCTGTCTATATCGATTCGGAATCCACCAGAAATTGGTTACTATGTGAGCGAAGTATTCTTGCAAAGCAACAGCACAGGCAAATTTATATTTGTTCGGTATAGACAATATTATAGAACCTGATATTTCCATTTGGAGAGAAGACGAAATTTGATGTCGTAATGTAGGTTATTTTACACTATCGTAGATCTCTGTCGCTATAATGCTCGTAATCGAATCAAATTTGACCTGCAACGTATTCTGGGTAACCCTAACAAATTGCTTACGTAGCTGTAGAAATTTGAAAAATTAAAAGTTTAAAGAAGGTTTCCATATGGGGCAATCCTTCGAGTATTCTCAGAAGAAACTGTATAGATCCTACAGTAAAATGGATGCGATTAAACGATGAAGGATTTTATTCTTAAAATATTACATGAGACAAAACATGCGAACATCCATTATCTTGATAATGCCATTGCAATAGATGTCAGTCCGATTCCGACAAACACGAGTCCCTTCCAAACTTTATTGTAGTCGAAAGCGGTATTATCAAAGAATTCTACAAAGCCGTCCTGCAATAAAAATAGAAGCCTTAATGATCATACGGAGGAAAGTTATCGTGTCGTAGAATATAAATTGGGAACCGAATTAGAAGGTAAAGCTGAATTTCATCATCGAGAGGTGATATGGGCTCTGGAGAGCAGATACACTATATGTCTCATGCTAAAGATAATTTGTAAATCCTAAGCAAGGCATGTAAATCACCTACCCATCCTCCATTTCGCACTATCCACTTTCGTCTTTCGCTAGCAATGTAATTCCCAACGGTCTGTATGATAGCTTCTATATGCTCCCCGTGATGTTCAACCTCGTTCTTGCGAGCAAGAATGCTACCGAGCACAAATAGGGAGACAATCCTCCCCCAATTTTCTTTGGTATCTTTGAAAATTTCATCAGCTATCATCAGGAACATTCGCTCATCGGGTAAATATTCTTTATATTTTTTATTGACTTCAACATCACTACAGCGGAGACGTTTGGAGACTGCGTTTAGGACTGTTCGATATCGCTCGAACATTTCATCCCCAACTTGACGTAAGGTTCTCTCTGCTTTCGTATTTACCTTAACGCATGAGCCGTCGAGTTCGTACATGATAAAATTCCTGGTCAAGGAATATGCTTCGGATATAATTTCATCCTTTTCTTCAGTGATCGAAGGTGCTGATACTCGTGATAATTCCATGGTTTGAGGAGAATAGCGAGTCAAAGCTTATTTCGAGATCTAAGCTACTTTGAAAATGAGGATCCTAGGATTTGCTTAATTTTCATCTATATCGTACAATGCGTTTTTGCGTTCCAGAATGACTTATGTCAATGAAAAATAGCAAAAATGATCTCTCGACCATTGATCATGGTTTTGTTTTTAAAAGATGCCGCGATGTCGGTATAATATTTTCTAAAACTCAAACTAGGACGAAATCATGAATGTGTAGGACTTATGATTAACATATATTGTGCGCAGACAACTTTGTTACAAGAACTATGATATTCCTGTACTTGCACGAATTACAAATGCGGTATTGTAAATTAGTATATAGCCTACTACACAAAATCCGAAGTCTAAAAGTTTTTATTACAGTTGAGAAAAAGTACTCGATACGCTTTATTTGAATCTAAAAAATGTTAATCCCCGTAAAACGTACTGGGTGTGGGGTTCGAACCCACGTGAACACCTGTTCATTGAAACTTAAGTCCAACGCCTCTACCGCTCGCTCAACCCAGTTCCATTGTAACGATATCTGAGAAATCTATTAAATTAGGGTAGAAATAACTATTTCCAAGTAACTTTCACGAAGTCTCGATACGCTATATTTAATCTAAAAATATTAATCCTCATAAAACGTACTGGGTGTGGGCTTCGAAGCCTAGAATAATAAGCGGATCGTGATTGAAAATAGAAGAAGGATCACTGGATTAACGTTTATGGAATACTCCGCAATGTAAAATTAGTATATACTGCACAAAATCCAGAGTGTAAGAGTCTTCAGTGCATCGGAATAGTGTAGTTTTCTATCTACTTTACAAAATTTATACGCTTTTTCTTGCTACGTTCCGGGATAAAATGTAATTTTTCGCGCTTTTTGTTTATTTTTTTATAAAATTAGTATCCATTATACAAAAACGACGTGTAAAGGTAAAGTACGAATACAAGTACAAGTTGATAGCCTACTTGGCATAGTTTGTCAAACACCATTCGAGAGTAGAAATGCATCACGATATCGCGAAAACTGTTGCGTTATAATTTTGCAGCTAGCGGACAGTTGACGAGCCACAATTATAGGTCTAATATTATAGAATTTGACAAATATTGACCTGAGATCATAGCATTGGAGCGGTACAGCCTAATCCGGGTTTTAGCCATACTCCTGATAACTAGGCTATTAATCATGTCATCACCAAAGTCAAATTAAATCAGCGTTATTACCTTCGACTATTGGAACAGATCAATGACAACTTGAATATAATGATTAATGTGCCATATAGCAATAGAAATGTCAAATCGCCGACGGATCCATTGGTGTTACAGCTGTGGGGCGTAGGCTGCCACTACGTTACTCGCCGAATTTAATTGGCGACAATATCATGGATAATGAGACCCAAGATCACACAGGATGTAACTAACTATACATCAAGATACATAATACCAATTTTTGCCATACCGACCTGCTTAGAAATCAAAACACGCAACGCAAGCTACAACCTCGTTTTCTGATGTAAATATCTAGCAGGCGTACGGGGTCAATCTTGACTTCATATGTTTACTTATCATAAAAGCCAAATCCGTGCGATTGCGGTGTTGGCTACACCTGTATAACTTGTTAATGGGGTAATATCGGTAGCAGGTATATTAACCCGTTTTGCACTCTGCTACATCAACCTATCAACCTACTTGAGTACATAATTTTTACTTTTTTCATTAACGCAAATCTGCGCGAATAGCTGCATAAATCGCGAAAAGGTGCAACTCTAATTTTTAGGCTTTATTGCAAATACCGATGCTGAAATTGTACTTATGTCACATAGAACTCGGACACTATCGGTGAAATTCACATAAAATCATGCGTAGTTGATCGCGCGAAATGTACGTATAATTTTAATATATAACAATAAAACCGCGAGTGTAAAATTGCTGTTCAATGGCTTTACCACGTTCTTACCAAGTACCTTAATAAGGATAGACAGCTCCAAGCAGTAATTGTTAGGTCATCATCACTAGCTTTCACCTCTTTACTCTTTTCAGCTGCAATCGTAACTTCGATCAATTCTGCAATGAAGTAAATAGTAGTTTAAGGTAATGTTTGTATAACCTTTACGAGTGCCATTGTCGCACTCGAAAAAGATATTACCGTCTTTAAATCGTCAGTTGCACTGCAAGTTGAACATAAGTCGTACGGATGGCGCTAAAAATAACTGTGTATCGTTTTGTACGCACACATACTGCGGTGTTGCGATATAGTCCTGACACGATTGTCCAAGTTCTGAAAGCTGGAAAAGATACTCTCATATTATTTGATTGCGATTTCGATCCCACAGAATCTCAAGTTATTCGTGGTCAATGGAATGGTACCTCTATCATAGATGTAGGGGGAAAAGAGATCTTCCGATTTGTTGGTATCGTTAATATTCAACGCAAATCGGGCTTCATAATTGTGCGGGGGGATCCCATTGTTGAATTTGAATTGATCGGCGTGTCGCTGTTCATGATGCACTATATCGAAAACATTATTGCTGGTTGAATATTGTCGAATGGTTGTCTATAATGTTAGTAGTATTATACACAGGGTTTATACCCCCTCCAATCAGCGTCGAGTATTTGATCACGTGACATCTGTTAGCCAATCAGAACGCAGAACAATGTGGGTGTGGTTCCAATACGAGAGAGGTTTTGGTTGTGCGAGAGATGGCATAGTTCCAGTCCAGTAACGCTGAGATATTTATTACGTCATTGCGTAAGTTGATTACCTATGATTGCGTATTGCAGCATGATTACGTCGCAAGCGTAGTTGATGCTCACTGTTATCTTCAAAACCATGGAATCTGCGCTCACTGAAGAAAAGGATGAAATTATATCCACGGCATATTCCTTAGCTAGAAATTTTATCATGTATGAAATCGACGGCTCAAGCGTTAAAGCAAATACGCAGGTGGAGAAAACCTTACGACGAGTTGTTACTGAAATATTTGAGCGATATCGAACTATCCTAAACGCAGTCTCCAAGCGCCTTCGTTATAGTGAAGTCAATGAGAAATATAAAGAACATTCACCCATTGAGCGAATGTTCCTGATGATAGCCGATGAAATATTCAGAGATAGTCAAGAAAATTGGGGTCAGATTGTGTCTCTTTATGTGCTTGGCGGCATTCTTGCTCGCAATAACGAGGCTGCGCATAACGGCAGGGATATAGATGCTATCATACAGACACTCGGGAATTACATTGCTACTAAAAAACGAAAGTGGATAGAACAAAATGGCGGATGGAGGCATTTTGTCATGTGGTATCACTTATAAAAGCTCGATCGCAGTTACTATTTGTTATATTTACATCATGGGCTCCGTGCGAATAAATGCTTGTAAGTTTATTGGATCCAAGGCCGTATCATGGATAGTATATTCGAAATGTATGAAGATGGTTGGTGTGGATGTAATGGAAATATCGTATCCTTTCACTATACTAGAATGTGAAGGATGTAATTATACAGAGCTGCTAGCATGTGATCAAGACGAAAGAAAAACAATGAAGATATACGATACTGAAGTAACGAAAGAAGAACATCGAGTTGTTTTTAAGTCAACAGCAACAGTAGAACTATCTCATAAATTTGCTAATGCTACTGCTCAAAACTAACATTTAAGCCGTCGCTATCGCTTGGGGATTTAGCTCAGCGGTAGAGCAGCTGTCTTGCAAGCAGAAGGTCACGGGTTCAATTCCCGTACTCTCCACTCTTTTTTCCGTTGAAGTGCTAATGACGCAAAGGTGGCGCAATCATTTCAATTTGATTATCACTCAGAATGTGTGCTTTGAAAAGACTGTGTTTCGAGCGAGAAAAGTTTCGGAATTGTTCTGATTCTACTATCAAAGCGGGACCGATTGACGAATCGAATCTATTTAGTTGGTGGGCAACAATTGAAGGACCCCAAGGAACGCCATACGAAAAAGGAGTGTTTAAAATATTAATAGAATATCCCACAGAGTATCCGTTTCGACCTCCGAAGATGAGATTTGAAACTCATATATTTCACCCGAACATTAGTGTGAAAGGCACTATATGCGTGGATATTTTGCAGAAGCAATGGTCACCAGCGCTAACTACATCAACTGTGCTGCTATCAATATCTTCGTTACTTGGCGCACCAAATCCAAATGATCCTATGAATGCGGAAAGTGCACATCTCTATCTGGAAGATAGACAACTCTACTTTAAACGCGCTCAGCAATATACCGAACGCTATGCCAGAGTCAACTGCGATTTGTCAGCGTGATTACAATTATTAAAACTATCATTTGCTTGTGACTTGTTTATGCCTTGTAAATATTAATTGTGGAGCCCCACCTTTGTAATAAAAAAAACTCCATAATGTATCTTTGTTGGTTATATGAAAAATAGCGCGAGTTAGTGATTTATTCACGAAGTTGCACTGGTCTGATGCAGCTTGTATTGTGCGCTGATTCGTTGGTCTAGGGGGTATGATGCTCGCTTTGGGAGCGAGAGGTCCCGGGTTCAAATCCCGGACGAATCTGCATTTTGCTACTATCTAATGCGCCTCAAACACGCCCGAACACGAGTCAGTGATTTATTGAGTTACGAAACGACCATCACAAAACGCTTGGAATAGGATTATATTACCAACAACAATCGCCTTGCCCTTGAAATCAATAACCAAGGACGATTTATAAAGCACACGATAATGTTCGTCTTTACAGACAATGATATTACGCGATGGGTATGTAACACAATCTTCTATTGGTTTCACTACAATTCTATTATCATAATGGAAAAGTATACACGCATAGGGAATGGTAATTGATCTCACGTTGGGTAATACAATCATTTCCTCATAATTACGACTCGACTCAAACTGAGCAGCAACAGAAATTCTTGCCATGGTCATGCTTCACTAGCTTGTTCACGTTCTTGACAGCAACATGATACCCATTCCAGTATACAACAAATAGTGAGCAGTACAATGAACACGACAGCTAAGATATCATCGACATCTTCCATTTATATACGCGATCTAGTCAGAGATTCCCAGATTTTTAGTCTACGAAAAACAACAAATTCTTCACTGATTTGCTGCGCAATTCTATGTTTCGATAACACGTCTATGTACATACAATGGTTAGGAAAGCGTACAGGCAACCAATCAGTTCCAATGAATAATGTAATATCTCGGTCATGCGGATAAATACGTATATGAAAGCTATCTGATGAAAGTCTGTGAATACGTTCAGGATTCATTACAATGATTTTTTCTCTGATTTTCAGTCGAATCTTCTCATCTCCAAAGTACTGTATGACAGTGAAGCTATTTGCTCGCATTTCGTTTTAATCTTTGAACAAAGTCCCAGACTATACTATCGTTGTGTTTCTTATCTTTTCCGAAGTGGTCTAAATAAGACAACGTGCTCATACCATCACTGCGACAGCTTAGGAATGAAATTGCGTGCGCTCCGCAAGCCTCTGAACGTTTGTGCTGTAATGGTTTGATCGAACTGGTATACTTTTCAGGTTCTAAGAAACAGGGTATTTCGTTTCTGAACGGAGTTATGCCGAAGCTGTCATGATAATGAGTTCCATATTCATCAGCGTAGATGCATACCCAGTGACTTCCTGGTTCGTCAGCCTCGTCATAATTAATGATTAATGAGTAGGGAGGTTTCGGTCGACGAGGAAGTCGATCAATAGGAAAATTTCCTAGATAATGTCGTTTGGTGGAATCGTAACTATACAATATTTCATCTATTTCTAGTCCGTTCATATTACAGTAACGGTGCGAGCTTGGCTTATTTCCAGTATTTTTTGAAATTCCATGAAACAAAGCAGAGTTGTTTCGCTCGCGACACCATCAGCAGGAAAAGTGATCCGCAGACTAAGTGTACCACTTTTCTGCAGTTCGAAACAGTCGTCTAAATCATCAGCTCGCAAGTTATATACTAGAAGAGTATATCCATTAGCGAATTCCTTCGGGGTAAGGACTCCGATCTGTTTTTCGAGAGCTCCTATGCCTTGAACCATATTGAGATAGGCTTCAGAATAGTGATTGTTTTCAAAATCAAGTTCGTATCCACCTTCCGGTATCAGGAAACCATTGACTTTCAATTCGACACGCTTCATTTTGTTATGAATAAAATTGTATGGATTTTTATCGAACGCACCCTGGAATGCCTTAGTCGCTACCATACCGATGATTAAACGAGTCGGTAGAGTACCCGAATACAGATTACCAATATCGATTTGAGTGGTGTTAGCCGCGAAAGTTCTTGTCAAAAGCTTCATGTCCATAAAGGGATATCTAGCTGGAGCATCGACCATCATTGCAGATTTCACATCTTCGCTTACTTTCACACCACACAATTGCAGCTCTTTTTTAATAATTTTGAAATTGCTAGTATTCACTCCAAACAGAAAGAAACTTTTCGGGTTCAAAGTGAGTTCGAACTCCAAGGGTACCTCGTCCAGAATGTAACGGTCTTGTAAGCATAATCCGTGATGGATTCGGCCTCTAATTTCAACAACTTTACTGGTTGCAAAAGGCAAACTTCTCGCGTTGTGACCTTTGTTAGCTGCAGCATCGCCTATAGCCTTATCATCTAATTGCTCAGGGGTATCTTTGACCCAACCCTGTGTCAAAAGCGTTGACTTTTGTACGTCTTGTGGGGCGAACAGATAGTTCAAGTAGGCTGAATACGCCTGTAGTTTTATATCCTGCTTGATCGTGTGATTTCCAACTTTAATGTGAAGTTGTGAAATCATTGAATCTAAAATGTTATTGACAACGCCAATATCATCATTTGCGACTAAATCCGCATCGCCTTTCAACAGTTTCAAACGAAATAAAAAATAAGATTCGCTTAGATCTATGAAATCTCCACACCCCTCGTATCTGAAAGTTATGACGGATTCATTGTCCGAAACAGGGGGTATCTTGATGATACGTTTTTTCTCTACACTCGTCTGAGTAGGTGGTATCTGGAAAAGGTCTAAAGACGGATGAATACCTTCAGCAGATTTGCTATGAATCAGCTCCGTCATGTTCCGCGGGTCTACTTGTAAATGAAAAGAGGAAGGCTTGCTATTTGTATTTAATCAAAAATATCCCGGCGACGTTTTTTTCGTTTGATATTTTTCTTTTTAGGTGCTTTTCTCTTCCCTAGGAAATTATCAAGTGCTTGACTAGCAGCTTGCTTTCCTCTGATTTTAAAGCTTTCTCCAATGTTTTGTCCTCCCAATACGTCAGAAGCGACTTCAGCCCCGGTGTGAAGTAGTTGTCTACCCAGAGCTTTTGCTCCTTTGGAAATCAAGGGTACCACACTACGTCCCAAACTGCGAAATAGATTACCTAGACCGTGACCTCTTTGCACTCGACCTCGAAAGTAGTTTATGTCCCCTCCGCTTTGATTTCGATAATAGTGTTGAAAAGCTTCACGATCACAACAGTAATGTGCTCTCATCGTGACGTAAAGCAAGTGTGATATGAACTACAGAACCCTGCAGATTTATAGATGCACCTTTATCGTCTCTAATACTAATTCGAATTCGATTGGCATATTCCGCAATCATAGGGAAAAAGTAGATTTTCTCAAAAATGTGATGTTGGTAGTCATTGTTAGTTGCTGTGATAGGGATATTTCGCAATAGCGGTGCATTCGTATCGCCGACTGTTTGCGGTCGAATGAGATCGGTATAGACCAATAAATAACTGATAGACTGGATGTCATCTCGCAGGAACATTTGCGAAGTTAAATATTTTCCTTGCGGTAAATTTTGTTCTCTAAGATTTCCATATACGAAAACCGGATTTCTGATTCTCTTTGGATTTCTTCGGAAATTCGGAAAGGCACCTGCTTCGCTAGGGGGAATGACTAGCATAGCCGTGGAGCTTGACAACTGATTTATCCATACCTTTGTCTGAGTACGATTGATTCTATCGATCAAGCTTTTGAAATCATAATAATCCCCATTTGGATAGAAAAAATAATTATTGCTTTGCGCTGCCAACAGAGCAGATGATTTTTCCTCTTGAAATTCCCATAACAATCCATTGAAACGGGGTAAAGTAGCTTGAAACTGATTACGAACTGAAAATTCTGCAAGGCCCAACTCCCATTTTCCAGTGATGGGACGCGCCAAGTCAAGTACAAAATCCGATTCCGAACTGCTAATATGAATGTATTTCATAACGCAATAGCACGCTTTCGAAATTGCAGTACAGCACTAGACGGTGCACTCCGAAAAGGAATTTTTTCACCCTTATCATTCAACAAAGATATTTTTATACGTTCCAATCTATTTATATTTACAGGGAAAAAGAAAGGCTTTATGTAGTATTTGGAAAACGCCTTCTTATCTCCCTCGACTTTCACTACTCGCAATAGGCGCTGTAATGTACCATTGGATTCTTGCGGTTCAATAATATCGCAATGAACGTATACAAAGTCAATCGACGGTAAGGGTGTTATATCGAAATTGAAATGTATTTTTTTCTTTGAGAAAGAATATGCGGATAGCGCTGCTGTATTTGGTAACACGAAAGTCGCGAGAGTGTAGCCATCTGGAATTTCTATATTCTTCAACGTTGCTGTATAATCGTTATCTGCAGTCACGATATTGCATTGCGTATCCACTCCTGGATATAAGATATCTGTGATGTCTTCGTGTGGAATTGACACAGTTAGGGTATTGCTCTCAGGAAAACATTTTACTGCTACATCGGGGTTGATACTTTCTATGGTTTTTAACATGGCGTAGAGCGAGTCATATTGTCCAGTTTTCAAGCGGAATCGTCTAAAGCTTTGTTCGATACCCATAATTTGGAATCCGAAAGAAGCTTGTGACTCGATACGTTTTTCAAAATCTCTTGGAAAACTGATCTCCGTCAGAGCGACTTCATTTCTCTCTACATTTCTTGCCGTCTGCATTTCATTGACATATTCTGCGGTTGTATTGCCAGGAAACATGTCCATAGAAGCATTGGAAAATAACGTCACATAACTCATAGTTTAGGTATTTTTGGAGCTGGTAACATATAACCCACACACGACGATAATAACGATACCCAAAGCTCCTTGTTTTCTTGAACGATTGTTAAATTGTAGAGTGAAAAAATCACTATGATCAATATAACCACGACTTGAGCGATGAATTGGTAAAAGTTACGGTTTGACGATATCTTTTTGATCGACCCAGGAATTGAATTCCGGTCCATATCCTAGCCATTTCACTAAATACTGACGGTGTTTGCCGCGTTGACGTCTCTTTATAATCTTTTCAATACGCCACTCTGTAGGTTCGGTCACTACCTGTAGTTCTTCTCTGTAAAACCTCCCGTCGATGACGTCATGATTATAGTCACGTAAGCGATACATCGGAGGGTCACCAGCCATTGCGTCGATGATATAAAATATCTCAGTTGTCCAATTGGGTCTACTGCTCTTTTCAAAAAGCCCGCGAATTTTCGAAATGCGTACGGCTGTTCCTTTCGTTAGTGTGGGAAGTGTAGCTTGTCGAAACCCGTACATTTTTTGCCAAATAGCTTCTTGATTGTGTGAATTGACTTGACTAGGAGCCATACCTAACGACGTATGTTTGGTGTGATTATAGGAATATACGAAATCCTGTAGCACGTCGATGTATTTACTGGTGTTATTCTTTGTGAAATAGCGGTACAAGATTGCCTTGAAAGTCCTAATACAGCGCTCGGCGAGAGACGACTTCAATTCGCTTTTTGTGTAAAAGTAACGAACTTTATTTTTCTTGAGAAAGTTTTGAAAAGCTCGATTGGTATATTCTGTACCTCTATCAGTCTGCAACACTAAAGGCAGCCTCTCATTGAACACTTGTCGGAAAGCAGAAATCATACTGCGACCAGTTTTATCTTTAATTGGAATCAACCACACAAACTTTGAAAACGTATCAATAACCAAAGCCAGATATCTAAATCCACGATTGTATTTAGAAATAGACTGCACATCAATCAAATCGCTTTGAAACTGACTATCAATTCCAGAGACCACCACCTTCTCGCGAGTAAATTTTTTTCGTATAGGAAAATGCAGGGTATAACTTTGTTCTGATTTCAACCATTCTTTGTCTTTCTGTAAATAAGCTCCTCTATAGGAGTTTGGTTTGCGGGGATCGAAATAGTCTCTCGCTAGCGTCATGTCCATAACTTTCCTGTGTAGCGTTGATTCGGCTTTCGTTTGCGCGGACCGTCAATGCTTTGCCAATTAACTGGAGGTTTATTAGCTTTCTTCTTTTTAACTTTTTTCTTTGAAGTTTTAGGTGTATGGGGTGGAGTTACCGCTTCGTAATTGCTCCAAATATCGGGTGTTGCGGGCGGAGGTGTCGCGTCAAATGTGTTATTAATAGCGGGCGCCGCTCCGGGCGGATGCGACGCGGCAATTGTTTCATCGGTAGCGGGCGCTGCGGGTGCGCGGGTCGACGACTTGATCAATTTCTTATTCGCACGTAGATTTCTCAATAGTCTAATGCCGTGTTGAAATAGTGCTAATTTTTCGATGCGTGTCAAATCAGAGTCCCTGATGCTTGCGATATGTTCATTGAATTTCTTTTCGTAGGCGTCTTTTGATTGTAAAGGCGGGAAGTATAATTCACGCATGTCTAGTCAATCCACCTAACAGACTTCCAATAATCGGAATTGCAGCACTTAAGATCGCTATAAATCATTAAAGTTAGATAATGAATCGAATCGAATCACATATATATTCATCGGATAAAAAGCCACCCTTTTGTAATACTTTTTGCCTCTGTTTTTGAGATTTACAGCACAGCACTTTGCGAATGTTAGTTTTATGCTTCTTCAGTCGTGCCTTACTCGTACTTGAAATAGCTATATTACCCGAGACAAGATTACGGAGACACTCACACACACAGGTAGTAAAAGCTTTGTGAGTTAATAACTCGTTACGCTCCTTCTTTTTAGCACTCTTTAACAGCTTCAACTTGATAAGATGATTATTTAAAGTTTTTTTCAAAACATCGCGTGACCTCGCCATTGCGAATGATAGTGAATGTTCGAGTACAGCGCTATTTATTCCGAATACACGGTCATACGTTCGCTTGGGAAAATGTTGCTGCGAAGTCGATACTGTTCGGGTGTTTCCTGCGTCAAATCGACCATGATATAACTATAAGGCTCACGAGTTGCTCTCTTGTAAGCTTCCGTGAGAAAATTTGGTTTATCTGGAAACATTTGACGTGAAAGATATCGAATCTGGGCAGAATCACGAGGGTTTTTCATGATGACAATATAGTTGCTAGACAGCGTAATGTCACGGAAGCCTGCTCCTCGGTGAAATAGATTTTGACAGAGAAACACCACTGAGAGCGACATGTGATGACTGTATCTGGTGAACAGTTCACGCACTTGACTTGCTTGCGTCATCATGTCATCTAGCACAATTAACGTATGTTCACTATTAGCTCTCTGTAAATCTTTCAACTTGTCTAGACCCTTGTAAAATTCCACTCCTTTCATCTTATCATACAACGGTTGATAGTTATTATATAACCAGATGATCTTTCTCGGTCGAGGTACGATGAGCTTGTCGGCATTTTGTATGATTCTATAGGCGAAAACTGTTTTTCCACTGGACGATGCTCCACTAATTATCATACGAAGAGGCGAGTATAAAACACGTGCACGGTTCATTTTATTACAATGAAAGCGGTACAGTATGTATGCCATCTGGCAAAACAACTCTTTTATAGTAACCATACGACAAAGCAGAACGATATTGCTTATAAGTAAAAATATTACCATTGAAACAGCGAAACCCAGAATTAATCCCTCCGCAAGTGGAACGGTTTTGCAACACGCCTTCAAAATCCTTGAAGGTCTTAGAGGCGGATTTACTCAAACCTTTGGATGAATATTTATCAGTCTCACCCTTGCAGTAATACGTTTTCGAGTTCAATCCAATAAACCCGTGACCCTCCCATTCTACTTTAAACAGACCAGGAATTCGTTTAGCATAATTGTAAGCAGCGATACAGCACGGTTCGGTGGTTTTGAAAGCGATCGGATCACGCTCAAAGTCTGCTCGATGCAGCGCGCAAGCTCTCCGTATGAGCCATTCATCATGAACTTGAAAAAATTCTTTCCTTCGCGAAGGTTTAATTAGGGAGTAGATTGAATCAGCTGATAAACTCAAATATTGGCTATCAGTATCTCCCTCCAAATAACTGAAGTCGCATTCCTCTAAATACTCATGTAAAAAGTCATACAGAAACGAAAGCATGCGCAATTTACTGGAGTTAAAGATGAATAGACCTACAATGATCGGTTGATCGACGTCAATTGAATCTGGTAACGAGCTAACCTCGATCAGATCTTCAGAAAGTTCATCGGCGTCAATAAAGTTTTTTTTCTGAATGTGTGATTTCAACTCATCACTTTTTACATAAGTATGGTTTCTGTACTTCATCGGGTTCTGTATAGTGGACCCGAACGCGGAATTTCCACAGAGCTTGAAGGTCAAGGCCTCCGTTTCACGTGCTGGGTCTTTAGGGGTTACATCACCCTTTCGCCTTTGCGTTACGACAGAATTTACAAACTTTTGAAATGGTCGTTTGGCTTCGTATTCCACGGCTTGATATATGCGTGAAATAATCATACCGTGATCCATGTACCAACCCAACAAATCACTTGTAATTAGTTGTTTCTCAGTGAAATAACTAGAGCCCAAAAACTTCTTTGGAAATTTCACATTGTTTTGACGGGCATATTCGCGCATATGTTCGCCGACATCGCATAAATCCACCGAGATATGTTTACAAAATGGCGGAAATTCTGCATATTTTGCTTTTAATTCATCGGGGCAGTACGCATCGACTTCCAATGCACCAAAGAACTGTTGATGAAATACGCGATCTAATAGTTGATTCGCAGTGAGATAATATTCTTTTGTTACATTTCTTTGTAGTGACGAAACAAACTGCGCAATGTCAGGGTTGAGTTTCATGCGATTCCATTCACATTCGCGTATTGATATTATCGTGTATCCCAACTCTTCGAGATAGGCAGTAATTTCTTCTGTTTTAATACGTCGTTCAATGTTTGCGTCGTCCTTATAGCAGCGATCGCAAAAATGAAAAAAACACCCATGATATTGGAATATCAATTGATATTCAAGCGAAAAGCCATCAACCGAAATCTGACGCGAACCAAGTTTAGCTTGCTTGCCGTTCCAGGCGTGTTGAATTGAAATACCGCGTTGATAACTTTCATAAGTAAGCCATTCGAGTTCTGCCATCGCAGGGTAAATTGGCTTTCTGTGAAATTTTTGTTTGGTTTCGTCATACAACCACCTGATTGGAAATCCACACGGCATGCATTGATCGATGGATGCGAGGTAGAGCGAATTTGCGTCATATCCTATTATCTTTTTCACGTATTTCGCTGCGTCGCCGTACTGTATTTCACGAATTTTCGTTTCGTCTTTCATTGCAAATCGTGTCGATATTTGTGACAAACCACCAAATAGATTGTTCACTACAGTTTGATGGAGATCAGCATTCGCTTTACTGAACAGCGCGATGTCATAACATTCCGCAAACATGAGTCGATTGGCTATGCTTGGTAAACTGATAGCAGATTTGAACATGTCAATACCCAACTTTTGATAAAAGGCAGCGTTATTACCTAACGCAACCAGAAAGCCAATCACATCACTTTCGTTATAAAAAGTCAGAAAGTCTCGCATGGTTTTCATTTGCAGACGATTCCACATATCTGTGCATTCTTGGTATTGCGCCGCGGTGATATTAGTGCCTCGATGACTGCTATAGAACATTTCGTGTGGAGGCAATTGCGTGTCATTCAATTTATCAATACAAGTCATGTACTCGTATGGAAAATAGAATTTTTTGTCCACGCCATTTCCATAAATTTTCAAGTACGCGTCCAAACTATAACCCGGTGACAGAAACAGCGAAATGTCAAGGAATTTCAATCGCTTGGTACTGATGGTCAGATATGCGCTGTTTCGTTTCAAAACGAAAAATCCACTTTCTTCTTGCAGTATAGGAATCAAATATTTTTTACAAAGATTCAAGTCGTAACGAGCCGAGTTGAATCCAATCACAGGTATTTGATCCAACCAAATTTCGAAGTGACGGTACAAACGATCCAAATAGCGAGTTTTGCCTGGTTCAATTGCGTTGCGATGCTCTATTAACATGCGAAAATCTTTCAATTCATCTTCAAATAACTGCCGCATATGCGAAGATGCGATGTTTTGAATTTCATACAGTTTTGCCACCATATCGTTGATTAAAACGTTGGGATCACCGTTGGAAATGAGTGTATGCGTTTCATTCGTAACATTATCTGAGAGAGATACCGATACCGCGACATGCTTATTAACAATTTCGACTTTCGGTGTGTCAGCTCGAAGATTTTCTTTTTCTAGTAAACTCTCAAAATCATAAGCGATTCTGAAGGGGTAATATCGTTTTTCAGGGCTAACCAAAATTCCTTGTTCGGCCATTCGCTCAAACACAGTCATCTTAGGGCGATAAATACCGAAACCGTGTCGCTGTTTTTGGGGACGCTCACAATCAGTACTTTTCATATGCTCTACCAAATTATCTTTTCTAGTAAAGAAAAATTTACACTTGTCACACATATAGGTAGACGTGTACAATGTCAGGTCCCTGATCAGGCAACAGTGATGATCTTGCATGTGAATAGGTATAGTCATTCCATTAGCATGAGAATTACGCAGCATGACTGTGCCTTGATTACGTTTTTCATAAAGCAGTATTTGAACTTGAAAACAATCCTCAACTTTTGATAAGTCTTCAAAAGCTACTCCGTTCTCAGTCGAGATATCGTAACGGGCTGTGAATTGCGCGGCCAATTGCCGAACATGTCTTTCATCTGGCGCTTTTTTCATACTATATGAAATGCATCGAAAAATACATAAAGAATCCTCATATGCTTTGCCTTTACGATTACGCAGGAAAGTCATGATATGTCTACATTTGCTTAATGCTTGCATCTCCGGGGAAATGGAAGTACTTCCACCGAGTAAAGCTCTATCCATTTCATAAATGTAAATAGAAATATGCAACACATCAGCACAGTAGAATTTCGTATCTGGTCGCACTCGATTGGCATATTCAAAACCTGCCGTCAAATCGATCTCATTCGTGACGGAATCGAAATCTTCGCGTGATATGATAGTTTTAGGGACATTAAAAACCGCTTGAGAACTCTGAGGATGATAATAACTATATCTGGATGTGTCACGGTTGAATAATAAGTACCCATACGCGAAATTCATCTTGAACTGACGATATCTTCTGGGGTAAATGTCTGCAATACGCGCGTGAATTTCGAGCGGACCTCTTCCGACCATTCGAATGTTGATGATTTCTCGTAAGTTGTTTCTTGAAGTCCATGTCGAATCGATGATGGAATCGTAGTGTCTTTCAATCACCTCAATGCCGTCTTGTTCGAAACCCAGCGTTTCGTCGACCAGAAATCCACGATCTCCATATCGCCTGCGCCGCGCCATAGATACTAGTATCTGAAAAATATCAAGACAATAGTCAGTACATATATTAGAAATTGAATCCATATTTCAAGCGCAGTTTACATTTAATTACACCGTATAGAAACACAAACTTAATTTTTTCAAGACGCTGAATCTCAACAATGCAAGCATTCGAGTCACTAGATAGTTTTTCAATGTCTTTCATGGTGTTTTTAATTATGTTTAGAAAATTTTTCGAGTAGTCTTGGTCAAATACTTCCATTGAAACAAGTCGATTCCACATAGCTTCCATCTTCAAATCGTCGTCAACTAGACCTTCGATCAAAGACATAGTGTCTTGACGCGAGCGCTTTCGGCTTTCATTTTGACTCTGATATATCTTGTTCATGTCTTTTCTCGGAGCCTGCATCGTTACACTTTGATGAGGCGCGTTCATATCTAACAAGTCACTTATGTCAATGAAGTTATCCATACTGAGCTGCGAACAAAAAATATTGAATTAGCACTGTATCAACATGCATCAAAATATTAGTACTAAATCAACATGCATCAAATTCATTCACATTCTTCGTAAGTACGTTTGATATCACGAAATTTAGCATAGAAACTCATTGCATGCATATCAGTTTCTACTTCATTGCCGTTGCGAGTTTTTACTGAAGTACGATTCAATAACGAATACAGAACAGTATCACGACCATGACTATTCAATGCTTCTACTGACGGATCGTAAAGTTTATTTCCAAATTTTACGATAACAGTTTTTCCGGCAAATGATAGTGGGTACTTTTCAGTCATGATCTCAGAGCCATTTTTCACATCACAAAACATCCAGAAAGAGGCAGGCTTAATCAAGCCATAATCGCAGTTCACAGCTGTGTGTTGTACTGTCATAATAGTCTCTACTAGAGCAGCATTATTCATGAAAATACTAGCACAATTCGGAAACATACAAATAGATTTGTCGGCATCGTAATATCTGAATGCATCCAACTTTTCCAAAGTACTCAATACATAGTTTGCTACATCACTAGTGAAAAACATATGAGTCAGCATTTCTTTACCAGAGTGACAATCACCCTCAAACCAAAAATTCGGGGCTATATCTCTGCGGTGAACATAACCTTCAATGATAGAAACAACGAGCGCAGCCCTGAGGAAATTAAGACTACGCATTTGTCCGGCATACCAAATTTCGGTGATATTTTCTTCAAGCGCAGAATACAAAAACACAGCATTTTGAATCGTGGGTTGAGGACTTAACTTCTCGATCACTTTATTGAATTTTCGACTTCTCATATAATCACTTGCCAGAATTTCACTCGTACTGGATTCGCGCAACACTCGAATAGCAGAAATCACAGAGCGCCTACGAGCACTAACATTTGTTGAATCAGACGAGACACTTTGATCACTAGCTAACGATCTAATATTCGATATCATTGGCGAATCATCATCAGACAGGTCACTTAACATCGCTGTTTCTGTATCTTCTCGGGTGGACTGCTTGTTCGAAGGCGCTACACCAAAATGACCATTTTTCATGATTTTGCGTATCTCTGCACGCGTCGCTTCCGTACGACGAATTTTGATTGGAGGACTATTCTCATCCGTACGTCGAATTTTAACAAAAGGTTGAGTGTTTTGCCAATCAAAACCTTCGCTGGTTGATTTAGCTTCACTGCTATCATCACCGGTGATGTCAATCACATCAACTTGAGTCGTACTACTTTCGTTATCTACTGCGACTTGTTCCATCTCGTCATTTACGGCTTGTTCAGTATTCATTCTCAATACTCAATAACTAAAGTACGCCGTATTCGAAATACTGAGCGTATCTAAATCTATTCCCTAACGACGTCTGCGCGATACTCAACAATAACAAAACGCAGCTGTTCGAACGTAGTGGAACTTAGCATTGATAGCTCTAAATGCGCCGTTAAAATCAATTCCCCAATGAGTTAGACAACAGTGCGTTACTCGTAGCGATTCAATCGTAATACTCTATAATATCAAAAACGCAAATGACTGCGATCTCTAAATAGTAGTCGCATAGCTGAGGCTAAACAACGCGAATAAATACTGGGTTGGCCGAGTGGTTAAGGCGTTGGGTTTAAGTTCCAATGAGCAAGTGTTCACGTGGGTTCGAATCCCACACCTAGTACTGTTTGCGATCACAATAAACGCGCATGCTTGCGCCTCTGAAACTAACGTTGACAGCTGCGGCTATGAAACTGCGGCAGTTGACAGTTGCGCAACGTTCGAGATAATTTCAGTTTAAAAATAACAGCTGCGGCGTTGAATTTGAATCTGCGGCTGTTGCGAAACAGTTGCGCAACGTCCGAGATAATCATTTAAAAATAACAGCTGCGGCGTGAACGTTGAATTTGAATCTGTGACAGTTGCGAAACAGCTGCGCAATGTGCGAGACATTCAATCATTTTAAATTTTTAAAAAATCAGAGAAGACGCCGAGGTCTATAAAACCACAGTAGCTAGTGCATAATTTCAGTTCTATTCAAGAGACATGGAAAAGATCAAGCCGTGTGGAACGCATCAATCAATAAAGAATTCCGAGGGCGAAATACTATATGAACCTTGTGATTTATTAAATCAACCCGTCTTTCACAAAATGAATTTCGATAGACGCTTGCAATCATTCGAGTCTCATAAAGAGAATTTCAGAGTTAGTGCATTTGAACTCGCGACTTGTGGGCTATTCCACTTAGGATTCAACAATCACGCCAAGTGCTACATTTGTGGTCAATTGTTTGATAACTTGACAAATTGTACAGATGTCTGGAGCGAGCATGCTAGACTCAATCCTTCTTGTCCTCTGATCATGAAATTAGCAAAGGATTCTAAGTTCTTTCGCAACGTGCTTATTCGTATACCGCATAGCAGTTTTCGTTGAATCTTTAATGTGTGTATTTTTTGTTTAGATCGAATCATGTCTATAGCAATTAGAGCCGAGTCGCAACTCCCAGAAGGACCTCTTCGGAAAGACATTTACATTTTCAATAACATATCGAAGCTTCGAATCGAAACTGCAGACGATCAGCTGATCGATGCTCGACAAGTACGTGTGTTTCCAACGAATGGCGCAATTCAACGATTCAAAGCAAGTTTAACTCATAATGGGAAGCTCGTTGCGTGTTACACTCGAGAAGGTATCGAATACTTTCAGCAAATCAATCTCGCTGATGAATATATATTATATTCTCCGTCGAACGTCGTCGATGACATAGAAAATTCACCGCTGGGGTGGATTTTACAAGAAACATCGCGTTATATTGCGCCGAATGGTCAAATACAGCCTATGGATCGCGCTAAAGCGGGATTTCCAAATGGTTATGGTAACTTTGCTGGGTATTCGAATGGTGGGATGCCGAATGCCAATGCAAGTTTCCGGAATGCTGGCAATGCTAATGGAGCCTTTCCAAATAGCAATACGCAATACGGCAATCGCAGATGGATGCCAAACAATTCTCAGCAATTTTGAATTGTCTCGGAAGCGCGCTCAATGCGATATCAATTGTTTTATTGCTATGTGAGTGGAAATAAAAGCTTCCTGTGATTATGTTTGTTGTGTTCGATGATTTTCAGTGCTGATAGACTTATATCAAGATAGCATATGAGGTAATTTAATTGCTCAGCCCTGTAGAGCAGCTTTGTACTTATAAGCAGGTCACTCAAGTTTAGTACTCTCCGTAGAGGTTATTGCACAATCTATCTCCAATATGCTGCAATACAGACAGGTTCAGACGTGTCTATTCACTTCCGTCGAGTGACTTTTATAACACATTTTACACAATCACATGAGCAGTTTATTAATAACCAACAAGCACATTTACTAATCGTTCAGAACAAGGCGTAGAGCTTCTTTGAGATCTTGGCACACTTTCTTGATATCAGAATCCTTTTTTTGATTTGCGATGTAAAAGCAATAACAGTTTCGCATAGATGAGCATATGATTACGAATATACCGATATTGAAGTCTTCTGAGAGCATCTTCACTAGTCCGCGCAATTCTCCTCTTAGTACGTTATGTCTTTCAGAGCATTTGAATTGCTATTCGAAGGTATCTGACAGCTGTGAACTAATTCTTCAAGTTTGTTCATCGTAGCGTAACGACCATTTTTACGAATCCATAACTGTATCATTTGATATCGTTGCTCAGTTAAGTTATAGCAATCCATGTATTGACATTCGGCAATTTCATTGTCAGATAGCTCAAGTTTTTCACGTGCAAACCTATACCAGTTCATCAGGTCAATTCGATCCATTATGACGTATATATCATTAGCAGTAATCTTTGACATATTCAATCTACAACATACAGCGAATAATCATGTAATAAATATTACACGTTATATATTACCTTGCACTTGCTTCAACTGCAAAGGCAATCAACGCAATATTAACGTAATCATATCTCGGTGTTACTAAAGTAATCAACTACACATATGACGTAATCATGAACATGCTTCAACTACACAATCGTATTAACGTATTTCTCAGTGTTATTGGACTGGAACTAGACGCAATCATGACGTAATATCTGAGCATTACTGGAATTAAGCAAAGCCACTCTCGTAATAACTAAAGTAATCGCATGTGACGTAATCATGCTGCAATACGCAATTGAAGGTAATCAACTTACGCAATGACGTAATAAATATCTCAGCGTTACTGGACTGGAACTATGCCATCTCTCGCACAACCAAAACCTCTCTCGTATTGGAACCACACCCACATTGTTCTGCGTTCTGATTGGCTAACAGATGTCACGTGATCAAATACTCGACGCTGATTGGAGGGGGTATAAACCCTGTGTATAATACTACTAATGTTAGTTGCATACAAGAATCTCGGAGATCTAAGCTCAAGATTTACGTACTCATGCTTGATTTGTTTCCATAGCCTCGACCTTGGGAATCGCTTGTATGCGTCCAAAGAAAATAAGTCGTGAAATGTGGAAACTGTAGAAACCGTTAGGAATCGCGTACCTGCCGCGAAAAGTTTGTTTAATTGTAACGCCGAGAATTGTGCGCCTACGGCTAGTCCGCTGGCGTTTAGCGCTGATTAAATTATCCTTATACTCGACATGCAAAGTAAATTTGCAGGTATTGGAATGAATTCAATTGTAGTGTGCGTTCATATTAGGTCATGAAATGCGGAGACCTCGGCAATCGAAACCGCGATCTGTCTGCGCTCAAAATCGCATTTTATATGAATTAATTAATTAGTGATGATGTGTAGAATTTTGATATATCATCATAGAACCCCGCACCTAGTTCAACGTTGATGAGTGTTATCTGTGAATATCTGACAACTATAGTATTCTATTGACATCATAGTTTTCGAAATTTATGTGTAATCTGAATGTTATTTATATCCAAAAAAGTAAGTTATTATATTAATATTTTCAAGTCGCAGCGCTTAAAATCGCATTTTATATTAATTAATTAGTGATGATACATTTCAAGTTATTCAATACATATTGCTAAATATACATGGAAAACCGGTATTGAAATTCACAAAACAATGAAATTTGCTCATAAATACACACGATGTGGCACTGGCAGGTGACTTGGCAATGGGCATCCTGTAGGCGTGACAATGGGTGTCATATAGGCGTGGCAATTAAGGCGACGTGGCCTTCTGTGATTGGTCTGCGTATAACGATACCAGCTACACTACTGGCAGTGCTATTGGGCATGAACCATACGAATTAGTGCGATTAGCATCATTGTCTCGGTATTCACGAGCTATTCACTTAATTCAAGCTGTACCTGTATACACTTGCATAGGTGTTCGTTCTATACAGTGCTTTGTTTACAGTCCTAACCTATCCTTAAATGTCAGTTCTAACGCCCTAAACCTAAATTGTACCTCAACCTTCACCATGAAATAGGCTTTATTTCCTTGCGAACTTTATATCATCTACAAAGTAGAGGGAAAACCATTAGGCCCTGTCAAGTCGCATGTTACAACGGCTAGAGGACGACAGATTTGGATTGGATTAGGATTAACGATATTATTCAAACTGTGGTTAAATTCGGAATTTTTATTGATACATCACGGCTCGACCGAAAAAGCGTGATCACGTAATGCCGATTCCTAGATCCTTGCGTTAAAAATCGGTGTTTGTACAATCTCCTTCTCCACGTCCTTAAATGCATGGAGGGAAATGTACCAGCGCATCTTTTTGAGCTTTTGATATTCTACAATCCCAGAAGGACAGTACGTTCTAAGTCACCATGTGTTTGTCGGTGCCCATAGTCATTCATCCCGTATACCTATGCAGTCCATCTTTTATTCATGTCTTTGAACGTTTGTAAAAATATTTTATTATTCTCGTGTACTGCGTCCTATTGTAGGGATGTGTACCAGATTACACCCTTTCAGCTGGAGATAGGTCGTGAGAACGCCAGCACATATATCGTATGTGAGTTTACACCCGTATTGTCGGAAAATCTGTACATTACGAATATACATTTTGTCGCACTCCGCGTGACACCAATGGAAATTGGTTGGAATTCTGTTCTGCCCACCTTCAATGCTTCAGAGCTATATCTAGGTTCCTTATCTCTAACCTCATCGCCATAGTAGCGTTTTGAACAATCCTATATAGAGTGCAGGTGAGCCGAGCCAAAAGTTGGAAGTATAGATCAAGCTACGGGCACATGAAAAACGAGAGACACCGATGGTGAAAGAGCGCAAACATGGAATTCGTCCGAAATATTGCCAAGACCTAACGACACTGATGGTTAAGGATACTGATGTTACTGTCGTAGCGCAAACGACCTTATATCAGTGTTGGGATGACTCGAGTCACCTTTTTCGTATGACTTGACTTGACTCGAGTCACTTTGCTAAAATGACTTGACTGGACTTGACTCGACGTATCAGAAATATGGATTGACTCGTGACTCGGAGCAAAATTCACGAGTCAATTTCAAGTCATCAACTAACCAGTGTCGATAAAAATCACTATCTTGCATATGTTCGGATTGTTCGCGAAACACTGTTGTAACCCGTGAGTGCGACCAATCATTCAATGATCGTGCGTTTTACTGAGCCTCCATAGTTCTCTCACAAATAAATTGACCACAAACGAATTGATCGAAGCTTACAGCTTACGTTGTCGAAAACTAGTAGTAAGGTGAGTCAATAGAAAATTTCTATTTCAGCCCTCCGTTTTTACCTTACCCAAACCTCTTGTTTTATTGAAATTGAAATCGAATATAGGTTATATACTCCTCAACCATTGGCGCAGACTCGAAGTGTATCATAGCAATATGTATAAATGGGCAATGTATTGCATCTTATCAATTCGTTTCTCTATTCTCTATTAAGGCTGGCAACTATAAACTGAGGCTATGCAATTACTTACGTAGTTTAACAGTTCTACGTATATGTCAGCGATACATCGCCTTATTGCGTGTATATTTAACTCTACATTCGTTCATCGGTGCAGAATCAATTACCACTCAATCTATAATTCAGACAGCTAGCGAAATGCAATGATGTAATCACGCTTCATGCTTCGAAAAGGCAACTTGACTTGAATTGTGACTTGACTCGTGACTTGACTTGACTTGACTCGACTTGACTCGAGTCACCTCCAAAAATCGAGTGACTTGACTTGACTCGAGTCACCTTTGAAAATCGATTGACTTGACTTGACTTGAGTCAAAATGTGCAATGACTCGAAATGACTCGTGACTCGAAGGTAGTGACTTGATCCCAACACTGCCTTATATAGGCGATGACCAGCGTCACTGCTGTGTGTGAATGAAACACCACAAAAAATGGAACAAATCTATTTTAAAAACTCTTTGCATTTCCCATACCCATCAAAATTGACATTGTTTTGTGAGCTGCAGAAATTTTCTGTACGGGTGGCATGAATGCACATAGCACACCCCTGTTAAATCATTGTCGACTAAATGTATTTCATAACAATGATTTTGCAGTAGATGATGATACAAGTGCAATGTTCTATACTGTTCAACGATCGTGACTATTGTAAATTGTTTGTCACACCTGAGCTAGTATTTGTACTGCATGCGACACAGTATTCTTTCCAATTGCGCGAGTCACGTAGTTTTACCCATCGTTACCAATAGTTACCAATAAATAAGCGATGGCAGTCCTCGGACCCGTTAAACATTAATACCGTTGTAAAATATAGAGATTTGAAGAGCTATTCTTTTTATGTGGACCAAAGGTGTTTGCGACCATGAAAACCTTTTTCAGTAGCCAATTTTATAACTATTTGAAATCAATGAGTTTTTACGACATTTAGCAGTAAAAATGTACTGTCGCCAATAATTCTACAAGTAGGCCTACATACTATATCGATATATAATCGTGGAGAATTTTGCACAATCACAGTCAATCATTGAACTCCATATATTGAAGATATTAACAAAACTTTTAGATTGGTGTATAATTTATTTCAAGATGTAGGTATATTTTTAACAAAATTCCATGGGAAATATGGGGATATTATACCAATAGCGTGCCAGTAATATCGAGACGGTAAATATAGGCGTAGCAGAATGAAACGTTCGAATGCTTGAACGTAAATTGATGTGGCGGACTTCGGTGGTTTGTTTTTTATGACATCACTTCACATTTTTCATGACGTCACTTCACATTTCATTGTGACGTAGAGAACATAGGTAATTTTAAGCAAATCGCGCATTATACGCCACTGGCCACTGGCTGCGTGACAGTCTTATACTCTGGTGGTACAACTGGAGTGGTTGAAACTGAGATTGGTTCGAGGTATACTTTCAATTTTAAGTACATCCTGTGATCTATCATTACTCTGTTTTCCGTAAAGATTGGAGTCATTTGTATTTAATTTTTAACATCGCTCACTCATGATCCGTGTGACTCATTATCTCAACCCAGTGGTTCCCAACCTTGGGTCAGACACGCCACCCTTTATGATATCGAAAAAGTTCGTGCCCCTCATTGTCATATCACAGTATCCATCCTGGATGCTAGCAATTCCAACAGATTGTTTGATGGCGTGGAAGGTTATAACTGTTGATGAGAGAATTAAAAAATATGAAATTTGCTGTATATATAAAGAAGCACGAGTGAATTGGGGGTATATCGCGCAAAGCGCGAACGTATTTTGACCACTTCTTCGCGGTCACCGTTCAGAGCTTTCGCGTCCCCCTAAGAGGGGGGGCGTGCCCATCAGGTTTAAAACCACTGATCTCAACCAATTATGCTGAGCCCGTAATATAACACACGGAACGAATCGGTAATCGTTTGAACTTTAATTTAATTTGATACCGCATCAAATTAAACGCGCATTGCCCCTTCAACATTGAAACATCGCGTCATCATATCTGATTGGTACACGTCAATGCGATATTTCAATGATATATGCTACAAGTATTGATCATCTGACAAATTAGGGTTCCTTATGGGTACGGTAATTAATAAATCAGTATGAATGAACTTGTCATTTCCGCCCCTCGCGATATTTTATCTCTCGGTCTAGCTGACACATCGCGCATGTCTGACAGCAGCAAAGCAGACAGCAGTCATCGCAAATAGACCCCTGCAACAGAATGAAATTGCTTTGTATGTGACTCAATAATTTTCGAATGAGCATTTTCAATGTTTCGTACCTGAATACCATGCTTCGCTCTGAATGCGGAACGCATTGCCAGGTGTCCGCCTGGGACACACCCATACTGATCCCCGCTGCAACCAATGCAATAGTTTTCCCCCATTCTGGTTGCAATGCACCCGTAATAAAAGCAACGACAGAAGAATACGCACAGACCTGTGAAATACCCACGAGCTGTAAAATCGACCGATCACTTATATCCTCTGTTGTAAGAGCAGTTTCGTAATCCTGCATCGCTTCATGTAGGCCTACTTCAGATAGAACATATAGTTTCTCGGGTTCGTTGATTGTCGAGGAAAGTTATTAGCTTCATTTACTTTGGATAGCAAGTTTTCTCTGATATCATATTCCGTAACGTATTTTGTGTTTCATTTCGCTTTATACCAGTGGTCGGGAACCTTTTTCGTCCGAAGAGCCATATTGGCCCATTTTATTCATTTTAACTCTCAAAGAGCCATACATGTCAATCAAAGAGTCATACATGTCAATCAACTTCTATGTCACATTTGAAAATTCGTGACGTCACGGTACCACTTTAACTCACAACATGGGATTCGTCGTGTGCACCTCCTTTTCTTCGTAAAAACTAGCACTAATCATGCTTGTAGCCTAATTCGAGCATGAGACAACGCATGATCAGATGCGTAAGTGGAGCCAAGCATGATCACTGCAGCAGTATATACCCAATGTAAGGTGTGCTGATGCATCAGTGACATGGGGTCCGGGGAGGCAAGCGAGGCAGTTTGTCACCTGCTACTAGGATGAGTGAACGAAAGTTGTGAAAATCTCAATTGCTATTGGTATTTTCTATGGATGTTCATCTATGACTTAATTTTGAACATTTTCCTCCCAAAATTAGGCGATTTGCATATTCATTATTCGAAAATACAGCCCGAAGCGAGCGGTAAGACACATTACCGGCCAAACTTCGCCATTGATAGCGCAATTCATCGTAAATAGCTTAAAATTTATACCAACTGATATGAATTGAATATAGCTGTGGCACTGATTCCGCAAATCGAAATACTGATCGAATTCTCAATTCTCAAAGTATTCGGAAGGAACATAACGTTACGCTACATGCCTACATTTTATCGCTGTTGTAAGAAAGCGACTTACCAATCAAGAACGTGGATAGCGATGGCGTTGTTTGTAATTGTGAATGTCACATCCATGGCAGTTCATTTCGTGCCATAGATCAAAAAGACGTATATGATAACTTCGTTGTCATATGGCCATCGCCATGTCTGCTATTCTCTTTGATAAATCAACGTATCGTGCAATCCAAGATTTCGAGTCGGATACATCGAATTCGCGAGTGATATTGGTCGCCGGAACGACAGCAACTTCAATTTGGGGATTTTCAAAAGGCCTGTCTGGACCCCTAACCCTGAAGACGGCGTTGTCTTTACTACCTTTCAAAGACATGTTTATACCCTCACAAGAATAATTATTTTGGTCGTGATGAAACTTTACAAACAAATAGGGCTGGGCAAAATCGAGTACCTGAGTGATTCGATTCTGAATCACGTAATATGCTTCGAGTCTAGTCGAGTAATCGAGTATCACTCGCCTTATGACGTCATAGCAGAATGCGATACGTTAAAGATCAAATTTGTACCGTTTATGCCACAACAAAGAATGCAATGCCTTTTATTCCTCTCATAAAAGATACTTTGCTATTTTTTCGACCATACCGATTTCATTCCACTTGGTGATAACGTTTTGGGATAATCATGACTTCGGAAATGTGTTGCGTCCAGTAACTTTCGTAGCTTTGTAATAATGTTTCGTATGCTACGATACCGCCAATCAAGGTTTGAAGGCTTTACCAGTGGAACGTAGTAACGAAACTATAATTCTCGTTGATAAATTACCTATCAGTGGCGAGAAGCGTATAATGCCAGTACTCGAAAAAATAGTATTTTACTACTCGACTCGAATCATTAAAATTAATACTCGATTCAGATTCGAGTACTCGAATAATTGTGCCCAGCCCTACTGACAAATTTTTGCAATATTGATCAATTTAGTAAAAAAATAAATCTTTGGCAAAGAGCCATATCTTATACCCAAAAGAGCCATATATGGCTCGCGAGCCATAAGTCCCCGATCGCTGATTTATATCTTACGCCTGTAGAGACTCATTACCGTAGAAATGAAGGAAATACAGAATATAGTTACGTATTCGGTATAGTGTTACACACATTATACATTTTTGTCAAATCACATTTGTTACCACGGTTGTGCATAATATTGGTATATTCATTTATTCATTTTATTCTGTTCTACGGTGTCCATACAGCACCGTTTTTCGACGACAGTTTTATTCGTGATGTTTATGACGATTGAAACTGAGTATGGAGCGTGGAGCTATCAGTAACTTTTTTCTTTGTTTTTTGTTGAATTCCACTGGATGCTTTCACCATGAGGAAGAAAGGGAGTAATTACAAATTGCAATTCCAGTGATCCCGATCAAAGATGTTGAGATTACTGTAACATTATGCTATTCCATTAATATTTTCGCGGTGTAGGATATTCCAAGTGTTTTTTGCGAGCAAGAGCCTCATAAACTTTCCAATCTGGTGTACCAATGTCAAAATCACAAAGGAGACATGAGGAACACACGCTCCGCCTAAACATGGGCATGCTTACACGATGGAATGTCATCACAGCAGTCACATATGTTGCTGCTCCAGATTTCCATTGTGGGACGTTGGTTCATAACCGTCACATGTTGCGGCATCATCATTGCGGGCTGCTGTGTATACACCGTGGGTTGCTGCTGTGTATACACTGTGGGTTGCTGCTGTGTATACATCGTGGGTTGCTGCGTCACCACCACCCCAGGGCTATCCAGAGTTGGATATTCTTTTAGATCATAAGTCTGAAATCGAATAAAGATACCATCAGACGTATTCCACAAGGACATCAATGACTGGAATAAAATACGGATTAACCATTGGGTATTTTTAGGAGCCGACCGATTCAAATTACTTAGCTTTTAAATGCGCTTTAAGGATATTCACCACCGAATTAAAATAAGCGGTAAAAGTCCCATTAAGCATGGTTTACCAGTGGAATCAGAACAATTTTCTCATTACCAATTAGAGGGTTCCGAGTTTGGTATCCGAAATTGCGCTCAGTTTTGCATATCGCTAATGTAATAGAAGCTTCTATTTTGTACTCAAACCAGACTTGCCTGCGATCAACTCTACGTGACTAAATAAGATCTTTATTACTAGGAATAGCACACTATTACCGGGCTTAAACCAGTCATGTCAGTTGCAATGCGATACCGATATCAGAAGGTAAAAAGTACCAGTTCTCAACGCTTACTGACAAAACTTGTGGAACACTTACGCTGACCTGCAAGTCTTCTCAGCACCCAAAATTTTTCGCTGTGTCACGGAATAAAAAAACTACCGCAATACCGCATACATATAGTTACTATAAGTTAGTGGTGCACAATATTCGCAGTGCATTAACGGAGTATCAAAAAAGCGAATTCAACAAAACACACTTTTCAAACAAAACCAAAACCTCATGGCGATTATTCATCGCGAATCAGACGTGATTTATGCTGTTAGCTTTCAGATGGCAGTTCGAAAAGGCAGGGTTTGTTTCACCTTTGAGATGATCATAGCATTGTTCGGTGGAAATTCAAAAGAGCGATGCCTATTCCTCATTTACAAATGAACGGCGCATCCGAGTAAGCGGTGTCTTATAAAAGCCAGGAATTGAATAGTATATTCATATTAAAATGAACCCGAATATTTTCGGCTGACAATCGTCAGGGGTAATCGTCAGCAACTAGTAGAGAATTCGAAAGAACAGCGTATATCAACAATCGTAACACAAAATATGACGTCACCAGCACGAAATGTCGAATACGAGAGCGTTCAATGTACTATTTTTAGATGATACACGAAGTCTTTTTGTTGACACAGCCTTGGCTGGTGTTTTTTGATAAAAGTCGACTCCAAGGCGCACAAATGAAAGTGTGAGCGACCCTTTCCGAGTATGCGAAATCTGTCGTCTCGATAATTTTTCGCACAGGCGGGATTATCCAACAAGTGTTTGCCAATTGCAGAATTTATGGCCTTTGATTGGTCCGCATCAATCTTGAGCGGGTGAGTTAAGGGTGAGCTTTACATCGAGCGTGTTCTAATGAATCTAGGGACATGCTGATTTATGCGTTCCTGCAAGCGCTTTGACGTTCTTCCCACGTAGCCACAATCACAGTGGCACTTAAATTCGTAAACTACATTGCTTTGCTGAAGTGCGGGTAGCACGTCTTTACGTGTTGCGGGGAGCAGTTGCGTTGTCGTGAAAATCACGTTGGTCTTCACTGTGTCGTTGGTCTTCACTGTGTCTTCACGACAACGCAACTGCTCCCCGCAACACGTAAAGACGTGCTACCCGCACTTCAGCAAAGCAATGTAGTTTACGAATTTAAGTGCCACTGTGATTGTGGCTACGTGGGAAGAACGTCAAAGCGCTTGCAGGAACGCATAAATCAGCATATCCCTAGATTCATTAGAACACGCTCGATGAAAAGCTCACCCTTAACTCACCCGCTCAAGATTGATGCGGACCAATCAAAGGCCATAAATTCTGCAATTGGCAAACACTTGTTGGATAATCCCGCCTGTGCGAAAAATTATCGAGACGACAGATTTCGCATACTCGGAAAGGGTCGCTCACACTTTCATTTGTGCGCCTTGGAGTCGACTTTTATCAAAATACACCAGCCAAGGCTGTGTCAACAAAAAGAGTTCGTGTATCATCTAAAAATAGTACATTGAACGCTCTCGTATTCGACATTTCGTGCTGGTGACGTCATATTTTGTGTTACGATTGTTGATATACGCTGTTCTTTCGAATTCTCTACTAGTTGCTGACGATTACCCCTGACGAGTGTCAGCCGAAAATATTCGGGTTCATTTTAATATGAATATACTATTCAATTGTATATTGAAGTTCTGTAACTCAAAGAAGCTGTTCAAAAGCCAGGAAGTGGACAGTGCTACAAGTCGGCAGTAACTGAATAAAAACGAAGAAAAGTGGTCCATGTGTAAATGACAACATGCAACGGTATAGTCAACAAATACCCTGACTACCCCAATCAAACATACAAGAATGGCCTAGACTAGGCTTACCATATTCTGGAAATCTAAAAAGAGGACACATTTTCAGGAATTTGAGACTTGCAAAACCGGAGAACAATTCTCAAAAATGGGTGAATTTTTCCCACTTTGTCATCGGTTAACTAAAAAACAAGGTCAACTTTCGCTCGGAGTTCAAAATATCGTTTTTCTCTCCACATTGCTAGGTGGTTGACTAAAAAAAAGGTCAACTTTTCGCTCAAAGCTCAAACCACCGTCTCTCACTCCGAAATACCCGCCGGAGCGTCACTTCTGTGTACGGCATATCACTCGCATTTTGCTCTAAATGTGCCCTAAATTTTCAAAGAAGAGGACAAAATCTCAAAAAAGAGGACAAAAGGCCGTCCTCCGAGGACACTTTCAAAAAAGTCAAAAAAGAGGACAAACCCTCTTAAAAGAGGACGAATGGTAACCCTAGCCTAGACGGGCGTATCGCTACGAATCATACGTATATATTGTACAGTGGTCCCTAATCTTTACGAACCCGCGGAACACTTACGATAATCTTCAGACCTTCGCGGATCCCCAAATTTACCACAATACACATTTACCTACACATCTGATCTACAATACTATAGATTACAGTGTGTGGCATAGGGTGTTAAACGAGTTCAACCATTAAAATATATTTTAAAAACATATAAAAATGAAATGAAAATCAGGGTGACGTCTGCTAATTCCTTTCAGATACTATATCAGAAATGTGTAGCTGTACCTTATAAGATGTGGTCTTATCGTTTGGTGTTCAACGTAACAGCGTGATACCAATTGCTTAATTATAAATGAGCTTGTAAATATCAGAGACTCGACTCGACTCGTGTTCAACTCGGGTCACGATTTTCTGATGATTCGACTTGACTCGAGTTATTTTCTCAAAATACGGAAATGACTCGACTCGAGTCTAGTTAATCAGTCTATTGACTCGAATTGGACTCGAGTCATTGGGTATGACTCGAACCAAGTCATATGACTCGACACTCATACGGCCAAGACCGACATTCCATTGTAATTTAGAAGAATAGTACAGTAACCACACTATTGGGATTTGAAATATTGGTACTGGTACTTGAAAATGCGACCCAAAACTGATAAAAATGAGGGAATTAGTATATTATAAATGTGAACCATTCGTTATCACCAAAATGAGTTATAAAAGTGGAGTTAACAAGACTGTAACTGCAGACTGAACAGTCAACACAATGACTTAGACTTGGACTCGAGTCATAATACCATGACTCGGACTCAACCCTCTGCTACCTGACTTGGACTATGACTTGAGTCGTTGGTGAGTTGAAGATGACACGACTTGACTCGACTCAAAACTATAAGAGTGAGATTGACTTGTGACTCGAAGCCTTGTGACTTCATTACAACCCCACTCAAAAGTAACGATTCAGCCAATGCTCGGGCCGAATTTCCTTCAACTCATGATGGCCAAGTCCAGCGCACAATCACAAATCGCATGTATAAGTAGAATGTGTCTCTTGAACTCCGCGGAACCGCTACTGTGGCGTGGAACACCGATTAGGACCCAATGGCCTTGAGTATGTGATTTGACATCTAAGGAACCATTCAGACATGGCTCAGCAAACCCCAGGTGTTCCGTGTACCACGTTTTGTGTACCACAGCTCTGAGCATTTGGTAGTAAGTCTACCTACTGTGATTATAGCCATAAGTCAAACAGCGATTGGACTTTCGTATGGGAAGAGTTTCGGTGTGCTAGATTCTGATATGAACACCAACAAATCTATATAAAAACATCGATCTTTCTGAGACAAACAGAGGTGCGAGCAATGAGCATGCAATTTGATGGCCTAAGTCAGATTTAAATTCATGGCTTGATTTTATTTCATCCATATCTGGATTTGATCATGGGGGCACTTTTAATATTTGTTCAGTCTATATTCGGCGCGGATTAACGAATTGGAATTAGAATAATATAAATTTAGTAGTACGAAACGAAGTTGCAAATAATTACACCAAGGCCTCTAGGCTATATAAAATATTGCAGATGTTATACTCACTTCCGCCATCTGTATTCAGTCTAAATACCAGTTGTTCTATGCTGCTAATTAAGCAATATCGTCAAAAATGAAAAAAATAGACCACGCCTCAACAGAAGATATTACAGAAAACCATGGTGCAGTTCCTACGCTCAATTCTTAAAGATTCCAAAATAAATGGAATCGTAGAATGAGAACCGTCTATTTTTCCCGGTCGCTTCACATAGGCGGTACTGTCAGGTAGACACGTCAGCTCTGCCACCCATACTGATTGGCGTAAATGAGTCGCATACAATCGCATGTATGAAGACATACACAACTAAACTGATTTCCAGTGGCAATGTCCTAATTCTGCATGACGCCTGCATTTATCTTCGAGTATCGAGGAATCAAAGTCCTACTTGTTATATATACTACGAGATGTAATAGTTGGTCATGAAATGATTATCGACATCATGTCCGGCAGAATTCAATGGAAATTATCTAGCTTCACTACCGAACTGAGATTATTATATTGGAAGTTTATTTCACGCTGATACGTGAGCCCGCACCTTACTAAAGATGGGTCATAACATACAACTGCGGCCTCATAAATTGGATAGTGGAGTTGTCTGACGCATTCCAATCCTACGTACGTCGTAAACCCCTGTATTACAATGCGGCAACAATGGCTGACGGTGGCGGTTTCCAAGAACTATTCGTTTCATTGTGATGCTCACAAATATGTGCAATGTAAATATGCAGTAAAATATCATGGTCAAAGATGTGGAAGAACTCTTGACTACCTGGTTTTTCGGTGACAAAAATAGAAACCCTCAATATAATTGTATCGGGTTGTTAACTTGATGTTGCTGAAGCATCTTTTAGAAGCGAAAGGTTTGTGAGTTTTTTTTTACAATAAATTATGCCCGAGATTCCAGACATGAATGCATTGTTGATCTGCTAAGGGTATAACCAAACGGCCTAGAAGAAGTTTTCTATATTGGCTGATAATGGACTTCGGTTGACGAACAAATTCGCAAGCCGGATAGCGGTACAACCGGGTGGTGTCAATATCGAGCATTGAACTCACTTTCTCGTAGTTCACGTATTTGGCATTACGCAGGAGAATTTTTCACCGAGGTATAGTAGGTTATATGCAAACTACTCCCACTTCTTTCAACTGGCACCCTGCCAAATTATTAGGCTTAAAAAATCCGTTTCATCTTCAGTAGCAATCTTCGATATTCAGAGTCAAAGAGTAGTTGGCTATAAAACACATTGCTATCACTTCATAGGATTTCTATTTCGAGATGATGATTGGTAACAAACTTGAATGTTGTTGTGAAAATGATAGGCTACAACTACAATCAGGATGTGGCGCACGCGACTGACCTTATTATGCACGTGACATACGACTCTCCATAGCATACGGGCGCTATCCATTTGTGCACGTAGCTACTGTCCATACTGTAATAACCGTTCATGTTGAAACATCATCAGATTTAGGATCTTGATCCGTAATTGGATGTAGAATTCCAATGTTGACACGAGAAAGTAAATATGACATTTTTAAAAGTAAAGGATTTTTTAAAGATTTTACTCTTACTTAAGATGGTAAGTAACACTGTAATTCGAAATCTAGCAAAATATTCGTATTTGTGAGAGCAATGACGGTATTTTCACGAATCGAATGTCATTATTATGCAGGTGACTGTCCCTACTGTGCAGTCAATCGCACTAAACCTCGGTGTCGGAATAAGATCAGTATACTTCGGCATGAAATTTTTATATTAGTTTACTTGTCCCTGCACGAGGGATATATTGTAAACCAGTGGTTTGCAAAGTATGCGCCAGCGCCCCCTTGGGGCGTTCGCCAGCGTGAAGCGAGCTCTGGCCATGAAATGGGTGATCAGGGTCGCTAGATATAACATTGGTCGGTAGGGATCGCTGAGTGCAAATCGGGCAACAAATAGGTTTGGAATGCAACTGCTGCGTAGTTTTGAAAGGATTGATCAACAGAGCAGCTGAATACCCAGTGAAAATGTAAATAGATCCAGTCAGGGCAATGTAAGATCACCCGTCTATCAGCTGTACCGCAAAGTCCATTGGTATATGACAATGTTAATCTTGTCATCAATGGACTAATTCAGCAGTCAGCAGAATTACTAAAATTCGTGGTTCATCCTGTGCCGTGAGAACTACGAAGTAATTAAACAATTATTTCTCACTGTAAGGTGTGATGGCTTTTTTCAGAGAAAATGTCTTGCGGGATTTTAATCTCTGTGTCAAACGATCGTGTATTTTACGCAGTGCTGCTACCGTTGCATCCGAGACACGGAGTTCAGGTTGTGAGAAACGATATCGCTTCCACTTGACGGGCATATTTACCAAAATTTATGAGTAGGAAATATATATTCTTAGTAATGACGAAACTTAATAAAAGTGAAAATGTCACGGTCTGGATTCAATAATAAGCCTGTGATATTTCACCGTTAGCTTGCATGAGCTAAACCGGTCCTACTCGAAAATCCGATTTTGATGAAGAAACATTATTAAATCATCGCAGAAAATTACACGAGCATATGGGGATTATATAACAGAATATATGTCCCAATTAGAATTTCCTCGCCGGATAATCAATTCATTGTGTACAGTTTCCGATCATGAAATGATTGAAGAGCTGATTGTTTCCTGATTTGGAACAATTTAGAGTTCAACCCAAAGTGTCAATATGTCCAATCAGCGTTTTGGATATGCCATTGAATCAAATTGAAATTCTGTGACTGGAGTCGGGTTAACTTTTCTCTCGTTGACGGTCTGCGCTCAATGTTTGAGAGAACGTGTTTTCAGAGTCATAACAAAGTTCCTGAATCACAGCAGATATAGCGTCGGTTGAACCTCCCTCAAAATTAATATGACAGTGTTGAACGTGAAGTCTGCAAATCTTAGAATGAGAATGTTCTTATCAAAACAAAAACCAAATATGACAAGGATTATGATATTAATACACCACCTTAATCATTATTAGCTGTAATAAATGCGCAAGTGTTGGGATGACTCGAGTCACCTTTTGTATGACTTGACTTGACTCGAGACACTTTACTAAAATAGCTTGACTTGACTTCACCAGACGTATCAGAAATGTGGATTGACTCGTGACTAGGAGCAAAATTCACTAGTAAATTTCAAGTCATCAAGTAATCAATGTCGATAAAAATCATTGTATCTTGGATATGTTCGGATTTTTCGCGAAACGCTGGTGTAACCCGTGAAAGCGACCAATCATTCAATGATCATGCGTTTCACTGACCCTCCATTGTTCTCTCACAAATAAATTGACCGGAAACGCGGTGAGCGAAGCTTACAGCGTATGTTGTCGTAAACGATAGTACTAAAGTAATAAAATCGCAACAAATCTATTTCTGTTCTCTGTTCTTACCTTAACCAAACCTCTTGTTTTATTGAAATTGAATTCGAATATAGTTTATATAGTCGTTAACCATTGGCGCAGGCTCGAATTGTATCATATCAATAAATAAATGTGTAATATATTGCATCTTATCAATTCGTTTTTTTATTCTCTATTCCGTATTTGGCCGGTAACTATGAAAACTGAGGCTATGCAATTACTTACGTAGTTGAATATTTATACGTATATGTGAGCGATCTATGGCTTTCTTGCGTGTATATTTAACTCTATATCCTCTGATCAGTTCGGAATCAATGACCACTCATTATGTATTTCAGACAGCTTGAAAAATGAAATTACGTAATCATGCCTCATATTTCGAAAATGCAACTTGACTTTAATTGCGACTTGACTCGTGACTTGACTTGACTCGAGTCACCTTCGAAAATTGATTGACTTGACTTGACTCGAGTCAAAGTGTGCAATGACTCGAAATGACTGGTGACTCGAAGATTGTGACTTGATCCCAACACCGGGAAGGGCTGACATGATAATCGTTACCTTGGTGGTGATATAGCTCGAAAAGGTTTGACATAAATTGTTGTAAACGACGTCAAAAATATATATCTTCGTGAATATCACCTTGTAAGTGAGCGATCCCATTCATGTATTTTGTGGGTGTGAAAAGATGTAGTTATATGGTATGGCCGTATCATAATATACTTTGGGCTTGGGGATGTATTGATGTAATGCAGGGGCTTTGGTAAAAGTTCGAAAACGAAAGGATTGTGATTGATCATGTAGGGTTTTGCAAACCCAATTTGATTCGCGGACCGTAGGGGAGACTGGGGAAATTGTAACACTTTTTGTATTGTCGAACATTACATGTTTTTAACGTGGATATTTCACAGCCAAACTTTTATATAAAGAAGCCAACAACTCGATAGTTAATGTAAAAACTAATATGGAATTCAATACATAATAATCAATCATTGAAATTTTTGGTCGCGAAAATCGTCGCGAAAATGCTTCAATCGCCCCGTACCCCGGGGAAATTGTAACGCCCATGCGGGGTAGATGTAATAAATGTAATGTTTATAACTAAAAATAAACGAAATGAACAACAATAATAGGAACACATATTGTACTATTGAATTAAACTAAAAATATAAAAGTTTGAACGCTTTTAGGCTACGCCTTACCGTATTTTTGGCATCTGAATAAATTATCATCGCTCGTGCCTTCTGCATGAGCTCAAAGTGTACAAGAGCCATATTCATTCCATCATCTCCCTACACATATTAACCCTCTTCTACCAAGGTGCTGTAGTTCAGAGTACATAATGGGTTGCGCATTCGGTTCTCTGCGAATGGTGCGGAATTGACCTGGCTAAAATAGCTTTGTTGAATGGGCCAATGATAGTGTAGCAAAACGAGGACACGACATTGTGTTGCATCAAAGCTAATGGTATTCTTCTGTTCCGTACAAAATTAACATAAATTGTTCACACCAAATGACGAAATGTAAGTGGGCCATGCTCAAAGTCAGGGGATGAAGATTCCGTCGTTGGCAACTTCTTAAGTCACCATTGAAGATCGACACACAAAAAATCGACCAACATGAGATAGGGTAGTGGAATCACGGAAATAACCGGACCCTAAGATTCGCATCACCAGTTCTGTGTGGCCGTTCCAACAGAGGATCATGTTAGAATTGGTATGACCAGGTAGAGTCTGTTCTGGTATTGGACTTATGGCTGTTGCAGGATTCCTCTGCAGTAGGGTTATACCAGCATATGAACACAGATATTCAGAACTCAAAAGATATTGTAACGGGCAAAAGTAACAGAGTCTTACAATTGCGCCTGACACGCTCGACCATGATTAATGTCTCAGGATGGTGCATTCCCGGCGACGCAAGTCCTAGTCTCCCTATGATCCAGAGATGAGCATGGATTAGGATTAGGTTTTGAAAAAACAGGATTTGTGAAATTTTGTCGGATTTGGATTGGATTTGGATTAGGCATTTTTTTCTGCACGGATTAGGATTTGGATTGGATTTACCTATTTTATGGGAGATTGAAATGTCGTGTGGCGAATGGCGACAAACTTTATTCAGATCAGTTATTAATGTACTTATGGTTACTAGGTTATCTTGAATCAAATGAATCGTTGGTTGTGAAAGAAAATTTTCGAATCCCTCCATTGCATAAATTAGTTTTTTTCTGAATTTCCAGTTGGAACTGGATTAGGATTGGACATGGACTTAAATATGAAAAAGTTATGGATTAGGATTTGGATTTGGATTTGAAGGTTCGGATATGGATTGGATAAGGACATAGAAATTTCAAATCCGCTCATCTCTGCTATGATCACGCTAGACTATGGTAATATTGTTCCAGCTACATATATTGCATTGTAACCACTTGAGGTTTTATTCTTCAGAACAAATTATTACATATCAGAAAATATTTACTAAAGGGTCCTTAATTTCGTTTTTTTTTTAATTATTCCGGGGTTTCGTGTCGTAGCTCAACATGACTTCAGGTATATTAGAAGACATACCTACCGCATGTGCACTCAAAATATGAAGGCTATTTCATCCTATACTAGCGGGGAGGTCGATTCTTACATTTGCCCCGTGTTACATTTGTTCCCGGTCTCCTACCGGTAAACCATTGGAAATATTCCACAATATTATTTCCAAATATATATATATACCTGTAATTTCAAGTGCTATAGGCCTACTTCGTCGTCAAGCATCTGAAGATATATAATTTATATTCGCTCGGATTCATTCTAGCAACACCTTACATTCCAAGTAATGTAATTGACAGGAATAAAGTGAGTAACAGATTAAATACAGCTATCAGAAACTGTCAAATGTGATCCTTGGCCACAGTTCACGAGTATAGATGTGAAAAAATTGCGCATATTACTTCGGTATTGCTTTTGTGCAATATTTCTGTAAATAAGCGTTACTTTATCTAAATTATTAACCCATACGACTTATAGTATTTATTTAGCATGCATTATAGGCCTACTCGGTGAGCAATATTTTCAGCGACATGCCACAATAACCAGTTATGGATTCTTTTAGTGTTTCAGACAGGAGCATCGAAGCAAGTTTAGAGAGCATGTATAATGCAATAAATATTTGTATCCACGGATTAAATCCAACGACACAAACTGAAAACACGAATATAAGCGTGATTCTTTGTTGTATGAGAGCTTGTAATTTCCTTGTTGGATAGTCTACGTTAACTTGGTAAAGTTGTGCTTTTCATTGACGTCCCTCGCGATAGTTTATCTCCCGATCTAGCTGACACATTGTACAAGGCTGACAGAAGAAAAGTAGGCAGCAGTCATCGCAAATAGATCCCTGAAACGAAAAAAATAGATATTTCGTTTTATGCGACTAAAGAACTTTTTACGGGGTGTATCCATAGTGACGCACCTGAATTCCATGTTTGGCTCGGAATGAGGCGCGCATAGCCAGGTGACCGCCCGGAACACACCCAGATGGGTCTCCACTGCATCCGACGCAACAGTCCTCTCCCATTCTCTTTGCGATGCACCCGTAATAAAAACAACGGCAGAAATATACGCATAAACCTGTTAATATTTGTGCGGCTTTATAGATTCGATCAAAATATAATAGCGACTATGTTGTGGTGACTGCATACGGTTAATCGATTGACGGTATATCGCCCCGTCTTACATATGCAATAGGCCAGTAGTTCTCAACCTTCTTTTAGACACATGATAATTATGACTGTTGATGAGAGAATTCAAAATATGAAATTCGGTCTATTCAGAGAATAACACAGAATCACGCTTGAATTGGAGGTAAATCGCGCGGAGCGAATTTTTTTTTCTGTTGATCACTTCTTCGCGCCGCCATACAGATGCTTTGACGCTTGAAAATACTCAATAAATTTCAATTTTGTCACACTTTAGGTAGGTTTATCAGCTGCCATGCTTTGGAAGATCTACTATTACGTTGCATTACCTGTTCATTACAATAAATGAAAATTGTGATTTTGGATCATGCGCGATTGTTCGTAGAATTGCACGAACTCGGACTGACCGGGTGATAAAATGAAAATGACTCAAGTTACGTCGGTTCAAACTTTAAAATAAGAGAAGGAGTTGCGACAGGAAACGTGGTGGGTTGGTAAACAAACTATCAAACAGACAAACTCATGAGAAATAGTAACTCATAAAAAGGTACGGGCTTTGCGTAGCGTTGCGGATTTCGCTATCTGAGAAAGTAGTAATAGCAACCATTGTCAGTATGTTGCCTCCATGATGCATAGTTAATTACATCATGGGTTAATTCAGCCATGTTAGTATCGCCAATTAAAGTAGACGAGTAACAAAGTGTTACAACTATATATTTTAGGGATTGGACATGTTTCAAATAGAGTGTCTTAAAACACCGCTTGTTATAAATGCAACCTTACTTACACGACGGAATATCATCAAAGCAAGCCCATATGCTACTGCTCCAGTCTGCCATTCCAGGCTGGTTCACAACTGCTGCATCTTGCTGCATAACCACACCCTGCTGATAAGTAACCATGGTTGGTTCCTGTTTAACTACCGTATCATCATCCAGCATTGGCTGTAGCGTCTAAAATTCAATAAAGTCAATTAACCATTCAATCACATTTTCTGAAGAAATCGTGGTCTGCCTTCAAGTATGATTGGACTGTGGTACTAGTTGTTTACTACCGTGCAGACCAGGGCTATTCCATAATTTATCTTGTTTAAAGATTGTTAATACAGACTTGAAATACTTCGAAAGTCAGAATTCGCAGGATGTTTTATAGGACTTGAGGATACATAGAAATACCATTTGTTTCTCTATACTCAGGAAGTTCATTATGAACTCTGCCCATAGCCATTACACTATACGCCAGACCTCGAAAACGTATTCCTTTTAGGATCCTGAACCAGATTTAATAAACCAGAAAAAAGGGACCGAAGGAATTCTAAATCAAATGTAAATGAACTAAATTTTGATCTCTGAGCTTTTAACAACTTCTAAACACGTGTCTCTATAAACATCTAATATTTCTCGAACCTTTTGAGCGCGATAGAAATCCGAGTGTTATTATTATCTTGCAAACCAAGCCTGTCACATGGAATGCAATGCATCTAAGGTTATAAAGAACATTTCCATGCCCTGTGAAGTGTGAACATTGGATAAACATACGATACCTATAGTTCTTGAAAGCATGATTCATTACAAAAAATCATTGATTCTGTGTGGTTGTTATGACGGAAATTTATTTTTCATAGATTTAAAGCAAGGCGCTTTTGTATTCGGCTATTCGCTTACACCGATTATCGCCTTCAATCGATCGTCTCCAGCCGTTGTGTAGCAGGGTTGTAATGACTCGAGTCACGATTTTTTTGTGATTCGACTTGACTCGAGTCATTTTCTTGAAATTTGAAAATGATTCGACTCGAGTCAATATTTGAATTGACTCGACTTGTACTGGAGTCATTACGCATGACTCGATTCAAGTCATTGACTCGGCTTATTTTTACATGACTTGAAGATTAAGAAATTTACGAATCGTAATGGCTAAATCAACGCCTCTGACGAATTCTGCCGATATCGCTATTTGTTACCTCTGCTTCATTTGCACTCGTCTGATTTCATATATGCCGCCGTAAAAACCACAGACAATGTTAAATAGTAGCAGTGCATTGTACAAAATCCTCCAGTGATGAAGAGGTAATAGATCCTCCGCAATCAGAGTACTCAAGACTTTTCAATTATGCTCGCAAACAATCGATGCAAAGTTCAATTAAAGTCAATGAAATGACTCAGATGGTGAAGTAGGCTACTTGGAAGAGACTGATAAGCTCATGTGTAGATTTGAAGGCGATGATTCTTTGCATTTTTGGGCGACTAGAAAGAATAGGTATCCAATGCTCTTCAGTGAGGTTAAATATGCTTGTCTATTCCTGCATCCAGTGCACCAGTGGAACGTGTATTCAGTAGATGTGGATTAATTCTAAGGCCATACCGCTTTAATGTGTCTAAGGATCTACTCTCCACTTTGGCATTTTTGAAGTGTAAATCATTGATTTGATCTGCTGTCTGTCAAAACACACAATACCCTCCGTCCATTTGATGTTTTGTTACGTATGTGCATTGTGCACGTGAGTAATAATGAATGGCTAATGTTGTGTGATGTTTGTACAATGGGGCTGTTCAAAAATAACTTATTTTTATTTTACTGGGTGGCTACTTGATAAAATCGTTATGTTGCATAAAACGAACACTGAATCTCGCTTAATTTAAAACAGTAGAATCAATGATATGAGAGGATCAAATTTTGGATTTGAAAATCAATGGAGCATTTTTAGTGAGAAATTCTTTCATAAATATAATTACATACTAGTAGTAAGCCAACTATTTTTTCATATCCAAAATATTCCACTCTTATAACTTCGCTTATTCTAGTTGGAATTGAACCAAATTTGCTGTGAATCATATTTTTACGCAATCTCACAATATCATGAAATAGCCGGTTAAATTCGAAAATCTCTATTTGTAATCATCAAAAATTATCTCTCATAGCATTGCTTTCGAGTGGTTGGCATTGAGCTAAATTTGAGTTCTTTTAGGCAATCTAACAATTATAAGAATTAGCCGGACAGTTGAAAAAATGTTTCTGAACAGCCTCAATGTACAATTATTTCTCCAATGATGTAACCGCGATGTAGTCTGTAATGCAATCGGGAAAACCTTTAGTAATATCAACAGGTATATCTTCTTTTGTCACTGCACATTGCTGCATGCACGCTTTTGCGGCATTCTGACCTGGTGAAAATATAGCGTTACCATACGTCCTCCTTTAGCAGAATTTGTCCTTCGAGGACGTCTAAATGTCATCCTTTTTTAGATTGTGTCCTCTTTTTTGAGAATTATTGTTAAATGTAGGGCAAATTCGACGAAGATACAGTAAAATAGCACTGAAGTAACGCTCCGGTGGCTATTTCGGGAGCTGAGCAGGAAAGTTGACCTTTTTTAAGTCAACCATCTGATAATGTGAAAGAAAACTGTGCCTCTACATTAACATGAATCTGTTGATTCTCTATCAGCTGGTATCTAGACGTGAATTCGTTGGTTCTCTATCAGATAGTATGTAGACGTGGATTCGTTGGTTCTCTATGAGCTATTTGTGAGTTGTCGTCGATGTGCTCGTAATAAAAACTGAATGCTTGTATTTGTGATGTATAAGACTGACAAGATAGATATTTGATTTAAAGTTCTAAAATTTGTAAAGTTATCATATTGGCTGCGTGTCTCGTCCATTAGCATCGGTAAATGAGGCCAGGAACTGTCCGTTATATTCCTAAATAAACCTGCTGTGCCAAGACTCTGATAGGGACAAAATAAGTATGTTTGGCAGGCAAGGAATTCGATATCACCCATAAGCAGGATTGAAAACAAAAGTGAAAAACAATACTGTGACTTGGAATCGGACTCGAGTCATAACACTATGACGCGGACTTGACCCTTTAAACGGTGACTTGGACTCGGACTCGACTCGGTGATGTATTGAAAATGACTCGACTTGACTCGAGTCAAAACCACAAAAGTAAGATTGACTCGTGACTCGGAACCATGTCACTTGGTTACAACCCTGTTGTGTAGTCATAACTGCTTACACGCAATTTAAGCTCATGACTCCTGAACTTCCAATTTGAATGTTCACCCCTATTTCACACTAATGACAAGATAATTGGCAAACGTTAGTGTGATAACCGTGGTTTATCCTGAGCAAATCAGAGACCATCTGGCTCTTCTTATTCTACAATACCAGCTTATTATCTTACAGCATTATGGAGAATCCACATGTCAGACAAATCTTACAATGATATATAACCCTTTTAGATCAGGCAGGTGCATTCATTATGATTGAGCAATATATTCGCGACAACTTTGTGGGCGCGTCAGTCATTATCATCTTAACTGTGAATGCAGACTTGGTAATGGTGAAAGCATCGAAACAAATATTACAATCATCAAACGACAGTGGACTTTCATTTGGAACAAACGTAGGCCTAATTTGATTGGGATTCGATTAATAACTTGATTTTATTTGCATTCGATAAAATAGTGTTGGTAGTACGTTTAATTAATTCTGTGAATTCTAAGTATTTGAAATATATATTGAAGAGGGCTTGGTACAAAACGATTTTGTAAGTTGATAATTTCGTAATATATTAAATAGTCTATTTACTCACATTCATCCTTTTTTATCTGCAAACACTGAAAATACCAATCAATCCCTCGCACTATTGCTATACAACGATAAAATATATTCACTGCAAGTAACACAAACACTCTTGTTCTTGGAATAATTGGGCAGATGCATATTTTTAAGGATACCGCTATAATCGATTGCCGTTGTCCAATTCCAGTTCACATTCTATTCCAACTCGAATCAGTGTGCATAAATAAATTGATGAAGCTATTTCGAGAGCATACCAATATTATACCCTACTTATATATTAGCTAATTTGACAATGTACATGTACATTGTATATAAATGGGCGAAGTCAGCATAAGCGTAAATCTTCACGAATATCACCATGTACTTTGGCGATATCATCCCTTGCTATTTGCGATGTCTTTTTTATAACCGAATGGCTTAGCCATGCCATTTTGACGATATCTGGATATATATTGCTAGTTGTTTGTAACGATAACTTAGCTTGAAAACAGGCTTTGGTTTGGTTAGACTTAAGGAAGGTTTAGGGTTGTGATAGGTCAGGGTTAGGGTGGCGCCTCTCACTCAATATGGGTCGTGGAACGTATTCAGAGAATTTTTATCGCTTGCGAACCGAACCATAGTTGAGAAATTCCAAATGATTACTTCTAAATCCAGGCCCCTATTTTTGGTGCGACACTTCATCATCAAGTATATGCAGACAGAATTTATAATATTGCGAATCATAAGATATTTGTTTTAGCATCATCTTTATTCGCAATAATTGAATTGTCCAGGATATAATGACAAGCCTGAGCTTCTGTAACATTAATCCTCAACCCACCGGTCACTGCTATATATAACTGACAATACTCCTTTTCCATATGAGTTATTCACTGCCTGAAGCCTTCGCGCAATATTTCTATAAACAAACGTCACTTGAACTGAATTATTATCCCATACGATCATAGAATTGAGAATCGAGCATACCCTGTGATCAGCATTCTCATTGACATACTAACTGAACCAGTGATGTGAGATTTTGATCTATGAGCTTTGGGCATATGCGATCCTTGTGTCTCTATAAACATTTGTTGATGAGGGTGTTTATCAAACCTTTTGAGCGCGAATCATATCCTAGTTTTGTTATTAACATACGAACCAAAGCCGTACACGCGGAATGAAATGCAGCTAAGGCTATAATAACATTTTCATGGCCTGCGAGAAGGTGGGGACAAACATACGCTTCCTAGTATTACGAAGCATGATTCATTACTAAAAGTCATTGGTTCATTGAGGCTGATGTAACTGAAATTTATTGTTCATAAATGTATAATCACGAATCTTTTGTCTTCTGCTATATATGTTACAGCAATCGCTTCCTTCCGTCATTAGTTTCCATCCGCTGTCCAGTCACAGATGCTCACTCGCAATTTAAGCTCATGACCCCTGAATCATTGAAATTGGATTTTAATGGTGAGTCCCCTTTCACACTAAATACAATGTAATTGAAGAAAGTTACTGCGATATCTGCGATTTGATCTGAGCAAGTCGGAAACTACTTCTGTCGCCCTCCTCTACAATACCTGCTCATTAACTCAATCCTAACCATTTTGAAAATGTGACAGCTCTTTAGTTAGCAACAACATGCATCATATGCAGATATTTGAGCATAGTTGTGAATATTCTCAAATTGCCTTGCGCAAATGTGAGCCGTATTTCCTTTAGACAGATATCCGGTTATGAACGGATAACATCGGGTTAACCTTGTTAACTTTTCCTGATAGATTACTATCATTATAACCATCGCATTCCCACACCATCCTTAGGATTTTTAAAGTCATCCTATACCTTTCACAAGCTTTGTACTCTGTTCATCCTCGCGAATGCAAATACCAGTTACAGGAATGAACGTTTACCATTTTTGCCACTCCATCGCATCCATTAGGTATTTTTGCCCACTAGTTTCTCTAAATCACCAACGTTGGGAAACACTGATTTATATGACACCTGGTGAAGGAGCTGCGCTCCGAAAGCTCGCGTAACTAATAAAGTTATATTCATTCGCAAGTGGGTGTTAAATAGAGTGTGAAAGCTACAAAGGTATTACGTTTATGTATATCGTCTGCTAACGGGCAACAAAGTATGGCAAACCATGTAATAGGAAATCTGATATGCTAAATTAGTGCTGATAAATATTTTTCAATATAAATGGGTCAGAGATTAGAGATTTGAGACTATTGCAGGCGTCGAAGTTTCTGGTGATGAAAACCTGTCATAGTCACTAATAAGGCCTACTCCTGAAAACACATGCGACAAACATGTTGAATCGACCATGTATGTTTCGATCGTAAATAACCGCCATCGGAAACTATACCGTTTTAGTCACTTTGAACCCACCGCCATCAAATACTTTAGTTATTTGAATATCATATCTAAGCACGTCCTCGTGGGATAGCCCAGAAAATTTTGAGGTATCGTCGGTTGAATAAAAAGCGTATCATAAATGTTCTATGAGCTGTTCGATGGTTTTTGAGTTCATTTTTGAAAGAAATTATTGAAATGTTTTTAAAATTGTCGCCCCTGCTTCATCATAGGTCATATCAGGATATAATTAGAGCTGCATTTAAAACAAACGGCATTTTGAAATCCTTTGTAAAAGACATGTTTTAAATTAAAATGTGTTTTGAACTAATGACATTAATTTTTTTAGCGTCTAATTATGCTATAATTGTATAATTACGTCCTGAAAAACATTTGTTCTGAGCCGACACACGATTTGCACCCACAATAGTCGAAGTATACAATGTGTGGAGGGTGGAACCCTCGAAATCGTCGTCTTTTAAACAGTTTTTGCCCGTAGATATATATCATTGGTGCAGAATGGGTGATCTGGTCATGATGATCTGTGGGTGATCTGGTCACGACCATAAAAATGCTGCATAACGATGCAGTCTTGGTTGAAAATATTGTCGGTCTGTTTATGACAGTTATCGGAGTCCCTTCTCGTCGGAGGAGCCATATTTACCGTACATTTTCAATTGTCAATAATAATCCACTGTGACATCACAATCAAATATATTCGTAACGTCAAGGCTAAAAAAAGCATTGTTTTGAACAGGTCGGTTTTGAATTGGTTTTTCTTTGAAATGCAATCTAGATATGATTCGTTACAGTGGTTCGTTTGTGATCGCGAACCCATGACCAAGGCTAATATACCAAACGCTAACGTGAAGGGAACGTTGGAGCCATTGTTACATCTCAAGTTCCTAGCAATGGTCCGCTTAAAGCCTTAAACATATACGTCTTATTGTAAACCTACCCAATGAACAACGGCGACCCAGACAAAGTCATCGATATTTACAGTAGAATTCCTACCTTTCGGTTACTTGCAACTAGTATGTAGACAAGTGGTTCCCAACTTTTTTCGACTCATCGCCCCCCCCCCCTTTGAAGCTCCATACCGACCATCGCCCCAAAATATTGGGAACCAAAAAATGGGTATACAAACTGGGATCACCGGCGAGTTGACTAATAAGAAAAGGTCAAGTTTTTAGCTTGACCTCGATATTACAATTTTACTTTTACACCTAAACGTGCAAAGCGCGATAAGTATATATAATTCATGTTTGAATCGGTCAATATGGCTGGGAATTGCATATATATTGGTATCATTTTTTATCCTCTCTCTGCTCACGTAATCAGATATACCGATAGAGCTGAGTGTGCTGTGATGGAAAAGGTAGGACCCCTAAATAATAATGAAACATCTTCGGGCGGACCCGTTGTTGTATTGACTTCGTTGCAAGATGCTTTTTCGTGACCTCCTATATGTGCTATGTCAAAATACATGGAAATCGGCAAAATGTATCACATTGGTATTTCCTAACTGGCAAATATTGCTTCTCTGCGAGATGGCATTTGTCCTGTATGGTTCAGATCGCCAGGACAGGAACATTAGACGCCAGCCATTGATGCGTCTATGGACAATTAAACATTTATGTATATCGAAGAGTTCGGTCTGTACAAGGGCATTCCTTTTCGGCCAAGATCTTCTCGCTGCCAATCGTTCTCGCATACTTCTCGGAGTCGTTTATTACAGACCCTATAACTTCACATGTCTTGTTGCGTCGTGGCGCAGTAATGGTCGACGCCGAAGTCACCATTTCCATATATCATGCGTATTTTTGTAGGGGGAAGGGTACCCCAAAACCAAGACATATGATAATATTCAATCGCGCCCAGCGTGCAAAATCTTTGAAAAAGTTGCAGGAATTTCTAAAAGATTTCTCTATAATTTGTGTTAATTCACGAAATAATTTTTGGCCATATCCGAATTCGGTTTGGGGTGCGGCAGTTGCGGTCCTGACTCCATATTGACGTTTTAACGCGCCATCGCCTTCTATCTTTCCCTTCGTCCATTTTCACCCGCCCTATCGCCCCTTTCATTCTTTTCGCCCCCTAGACCGCCGAACCGCCCCCCCGGGGGCGATATCACTCACGTTGCGAACCACGGACGTAGAGACATGTTGAAGGTGAACATGGTGACGTTGTCTTGGTCGTCGTTGTTTATTGTGTAGGTCACTAATAGGTTGCATATACCGGCTAACTTGAAAGGCAAGTTAGCAGTTGTAAGCAACCTTCATTATTCTAACACTAACATGCGTATTTTTATCAGCGTCACCGAACAGCGGCATGACAATACATCTAAGGGCTCATTGCTATCACCTCATAGCTTTTGAAACTGATAAACACCTCACCTTGGGTTACATTTAAAACAGAAAATCAATTTAAGACAAACATGTTTAAAACATGGCCCTTTTTATTGTTTTTTATTCAAGGCCATGACGTCACGAATATTGATTTGTGACGTCAAAATGGATTGAAATTGGTGGTTATATCGGGTGGTAATTGTAAGTAGGCTCATACAACATGATTTTTGAAAGCATTTACACAATTATGGTATCATTTTGCAAATTGAAAAAAAAGCCATTTGCTTGAAATACTGTTTAAAAGATGTTTTAAATCACCGTTTGTTTTAAATGCAGCCCTAACCTCAACTATGGTCATAAAAGCCTTCTGTCTCTGACAGAGGTCTCAAAGTCAAATGTTCTCGCGGGCCAGTTTTCCAGTTTTGACGACACCGCGAGCGGCAGCATTTATAGGGGTATTCTATGCCTTTCCAAGTAGGCCTTATTTGGTGGGAATGAATTGTCCTATTGAAAGTGAGCCGATTCAGCAGACTGGCAGTAAACACACATCGGCAAAATGTGATTTAGTCTTGTATCAATTTAGGCCTGGCACGAAAAGAATCATCGCACTTATACCTATTTGAATAGAATTGTTGTTGTACTTGATATATATTAATTATAAGATATAGACACCATATGGGTGGACAAATGTATGATGATATCATAAAAGCTATCGGGTTATAATTTTGAAGCTACTATGAATTTTTCGAATTTAACAGATTGATAATAGAGGCTGATCTGATATCAAAACATTTTTAGGTTTAGCTTTGTAATTCCAATCCAGGATTCGGGTATACTTCTGATAAGTAGGCCTAGGCTATTTATTAATCTCATGGCCAAATATCTTCAAATAATATAAATATATTAATGAATGTGCCCCAGTGATTGAAATGTCGGAACGCCGAACGGCTCATTATTGTTGTTACATTATTGGAGCGTACCACTACGTTTAATAGACCTTATATAATAACATGGCTTAGCGACCAAAATGTGTAACTAACAGATTGCCAATGGTTGCCATAACTACTTGCTTAGATAGCGAAATACCAAGCTGCGACCTTCTGATCTATTACTGATCACCTGATACTCGATTAGTTGTCTTGCGTCCATGTTTCTAACAAATTCACGGCATTCCGAGTCACTCCAAATCCACCCGAGTAATTTTCATTTCGCCATCGAGTTAGCCCGAGTCTGAGCAATTCTAAGAAAGCTCGCGTCCGAGTCCAAATCACAAATTTCAGTCAAGAATCGTCTAATGGTCAGGGCTGTCATCATGAATTGGAAATGTGACGAAATAGTGAATCATCCACCGCATTGGTAGCGTTTGCATTTGATTTGATAGTGAAGTTTGATGAATAGTTTCAGGCTTTCGGAGCAATTCAAGAGGGAATTTTCACTTTATAACCTGAAAAGATATATGTGTCACTTAAATATTGCCAAAATAATAAAAATCTAAAATGTCGTCGCGGGCCGCACAAAACGCTTTGGCGGGCCGCATGTGGCCCGCGGGCCGCGTGTTTGAGACCTCTGGTCTATGACAACCTGATTTGTAACCAAAATTGATTACGTTGATTCAATAATGGCTCAATGTCTGGCACACAGCATTCAGTTGTTCATCGGGCTCCAATTATGATTAATTTCCCGAGTTCATAGAGTACGCTGGCGTAATGACTGTTTGCATTCAAGTTAAAATTCCTTCAGATAGCAAGCTGCAAATAATCAATTCTTCAGAGAGTTAAAATAAACAAAAACTACAATTTCGATTCAAATATCAAATAAGGCTCACATGGTAGTTAGTCCTGTATAATAGAATAAATCACGAAAATCAAGCTACTGGTAGCATGAAGCGCTATCATGTGATGAATAGAGATAACCTTCAACAGCGAACACCCAATAGCTATTACCAAGCGTTTCGGATGAAGAACATTCGCTTTTGAAAATATTCAGTTAGCGCCATCGTAACGGAAATCCATCTTCCGTCGCACATATAGCTTTTCTCCAACACGAGTTCGATGCTGAGACCGACGTCAAATGCATTTTCTACGATCCCGCAGCAGACCAATTTATTTAAACCACGATCTATTATATCTTAATATCAATATAGCTAGGCCCATTAGTCAGACCGTTTCCTCGGATATAAGTTCAATTTTCTGATAGTGATAATGGTTTCTGCCAGGGTTGTAACGAAGTCACAAGGCTCCGAGTCACAAGTCAATTTCACTTTTATAATTTTGACTCGAGTCAAGTCGAGTCATTTTCAACTCACCACCGAGTCAAGTCCGAGTCCGAGTCATCGATCAGAGGGTCGAGTCCGAGTCATGGCATTATGACTCAAGTCGAGTCCAAGTCAATACGTTGACTGCTCAGTTCCCAGCTAAAATCAAGTTAAATTCACTTTTTATAACTCTGTTTGGTGATTTTGAATGGTTCGCATTTATAATATAGTAATTTTCCTTACTTTTAGCAGGTTCTGATCGCATTCTCGCGTGCTAGTACCAATAAACGAAATCCCAATAAGGTGGTTACTTTACTATTCTTCGAAATTATGATAAAATATCGGTCTTGGCCGTCTGCGTCTCGAGTCATATGACTTGGTTCGAGTCATGCGCAATGACTCGAGTCCAAGTCGAGTCGAGTCCTTTCTGTATTTTGAGAAAATGACTCGAGTCAAGTCGAGTCATCAGAAAATAGTGACTCGTATCTGACTCGAGTCGAGTCATGACTCGAGTTATTACAACCCTGGTTTCTGCTCCTGAAGATCTTTTCTTGGAATTGTTCCGAGGATTCAGTTGATCCTGATTTTCCTTCTGTTTCATGAATTCCCAAATGCAGTACTGGAAAGGGTTTTTCAGCAACGATTTATCAATATATAGTGCAACATCACTCCGTATTATCCACGTGAATTTTGATGTGTTTTTTCATATTTGATTTTACATTGAATGCTTTCCCACATATTTTGCAATGGTAATTCACTGCCGCATGAACGGAATAGTGTTGTTTCAGGTGAGACTTTCTCATGAAGCGTTTCCTGCATATATCGCATTCATACTTGCTCTCTTTTAAGTGGATCATCTTCGCGTGTACCTTAACGTACGACTTCGAGCGAAATGTTTTACCGCAAATGTCGCACTGATGCTGGTTTTCTCCCGTGTGAATCAGGCAGTGATATGTTAGATGAGATTTTTGACCGAAACTTTTTCCGCATATATCACACTCGTGTGCTTTTACTCCAAAATGAATTAAATAATGTGTTTTCAAATGACTTTTAGTAGTGAAGTCTTTTCCGCATATATGACACACATATTGTTTCGCTCTGGTGTGAATCATATAATGCCTTTTCAATTCACTTTCCCGTCCAAACCCCTTTCCGCATATACTGCAGTCATAATATTTCATTCCGGTATGAAACAGATAATGGGTCTTCAAATTGGTGTTTGTAACGAAAGCCTTACCGCATACTTCGCATTTATAGTCTTTGATTCCCATGTGTGTAGCATAATGATTTGTAAGTTGAAACTTTCGCGAAAAGGTTTTCGCACATACATTGCACTCAAACTCTTTCAGTGCGGCGTGGATTTTCATGTGCGTTCTCATGTCAAATTTCTTGATGAAAGGTTTCCCGCATATGTCGCACTCGAACTCTTTAATTCCGGTATGAATTTTCAAATGGACTTTCATGGCATGCTTCCGGGTGAATGCCATTCCGCAGACCTCACAAATATGTTCACTGCCCTCGTCAAGATGTCCCGAATTGACACTGTCCTTCCTCACTATGCAAGGAGACTTCGATTCTATGACTTTCATCTGATTCAATACGCCAGCCATTCTTTGAATATCGTCGCGTTTACTTTTGCCCTTAATATATAGTTCAGTACTGCAATCTCAAAAGATGACCGGAAGATTACATCTTTATATATCACAGAGGATCGCAATGTAAAATATTACACAGTCATGGGAGGTCGAATTTGTTATTTCGGGCTGAATTATAGGTAGAATTATTCCAGTACGTTTCTGGTCAATTTCATGTAGAATTTTTCGAGCATGCCCAAACTAAGTGAAGTAGACTTGAAGTAGTATGTGAAGTAGTATTCAAAAGTATTCAAGTATAAGCACATTTAAGAAAGTAACACTAACATCAAGGAGTAACGTGAGTATCGTAGGTATGTAAAGTCAGATCATAGCAAATCTCAAGAAAGCGAGTCGTCAGTCAAGTATTGGTACATCACGACCATAATATCTGATCACCTACCTATTTGCTTCAAGCCCGGCACCACCGTCGATTAACATCCTTGGTTAGTTATATCATTAATAATATTACTATAAACACTACCGCCTGATGAAAAATCTATAGCTTAGGGTTATTAACCATACCGATCAAATCCCATTTTGCGAGGCTTTTCGAACTACCTCCCAATTGATATCTGGTATGAATGTTTGACACCGCATAAAATTCATTCGGAATGACTACCGATATGCATGTGAAGTCATAGACACATCATATGAGCATGATCCCATATTCCCTGGTGATATGCGGACGTGCACACAACATGACGAATTCTCGATGTCAGATCTCAGCCAATACTATGTATCAGCCAAATATTGTATATACCTATGCACAATGTTGCGTGTCATTCAGCGCTGTGAATTTAGAGTGATAGTACGTTCAGGAATATACATGAATGACTAAAATCAATACATGTCAATATCGCTGCCAAATATTTTGATGCTGGTCATATACACCAGTGGTTCCCAACCTCTTTCTACTCATCGCCCTCCTTCAATCTCGAGACGAGTTTTCACCCCCTCTATTTACGGATCCCGAAAAGAGGACATACAAACAGTAAATTTATGCACTCAACTCTGATCGATAGTGAATTTATTAAAAACGGTCATTTTTCCAAGGTGCATGTGCTCGGAAAACCGGTTTCCGCATCCGCTATCCGTTGAGTTGACCTATTTTTGCATCATAATCAGAATGAGCCGCCTTCGCGTGATTTTTTAGGCCTTGTTTTTAATATATCCCACTAAAAATCGTAGCATTGTCGCCCCAATCGCCCCTACGTCACCCTCTTTGGTATTTTCACCCTTGGTTCTCCAAATCGCCCACGTTGGAATCCAGTTCTATACACAGTATATATGTCACACATATAATTGCATGCGATTTTGCTCATGATGGGGAACGAGATAAATTTTATTGCCACTTTGGACTTGGCGAAATTTACAAAGCGAAAGAAGTGGCGAGATAGCGCAGTGGTATAATCCGCGGCTGCAACACCAATTGGTGTGGGTTCGAGTCCGACCGAGGTCGACTTTCGAATTCCGATGGAGGTTTACCTAGGCTCCTCCTCGCCACCTCATCCGCGTCAGCGGTGTCTTACAAAAGCCTAGAGGTGGGCCGTCCTATAAGTCGGCAGTTACGGAAAATATGAAGAATATCGGCCTGGTGTAAATGACCATAGCAGTCGACAAACACCATGAATACCCCAAAACAACCAAACAAACAAACAAAGCGAAAGATATCTGGAAGAAGTCAGATAGACTAATAAGAGTGAAGGAGAAGTGCAAAAATTAGATCGTATATTCGTCAAGATTTAAAAGAGGATTTTCTGAACCATTCGTTCTCGAAATCGCGGTATACCACCAGCACAAAAATATTGGTCCGAATTTCGTATTTGCAAAGTGTCTGAACACCCCTAACACATTCCGTGCCACCAAGCAATGCGTTGGCATTGTGAGCATTCTGCACAATGATTGCGTATTTTTAATATATTATTTTGATATGACGAGAAGGGGCGCAAATATTTTCACCTATCATCAAGGGGATGCGTCGTAAAAAGTTTGAGAAATGCTATCCTAATCGGTCCATTGATCACTGTATAATAAAAAAGGAACTCATGTTCGAGTTCTCTAAATTCCATATAGCCTTAAAATGCGATTCATTCTCGTTTCAACGCAATAGCTGGTTGTATTATTGTTGTAAGTAGACCGGGTTCATGTAGACAGAGATGCATTGTAGACGGTACTCACTTATCAGTGTTTGAATAATAAATATAGCTCAATTATCCATTAAATACTACATGTCAATGGCGACTGTTAAACCTACATCAATAACACTGCCGACCTCTCAAATGTTTCATGCATAGGTATTAGTTAATCCCATAGCAATCGGATAAGTGTCCGTCATTGATAGCTTTGTTCCATAATAATTCCTTTCTAGTACAGTGCCTAATACCTGGGTCATATGCATGTGACAAACCCACTATATTAAACATCGTCTTTTGTTGTATATTGACTACCAATCATATTTTGAACTATAAACACTAGATCACAAATTCGTCATCGCTATAACTTGTATTTACTGTCAGCGGTACGTTTTGAAATGACCTGTAGGCCTATTATCAACTTAATCGCCTACGTAATTATAATAAAAGAAATCTAAAGTTTCATTTTAATTATGGTCTATTACATTATAAGTGGTTCTCGTTGATGAAATTCCCACCATGACACGATGCTCTGTATCGAAATCATCCCATCGAGATTGGATGTATTTTGACCGAAGACGAATTTTAGATGATCATCAGCTTCTATATTATTGTTAAATATAGCTCTTCTGAAGAGAATTCCCTCCGAAGTTGAAGTGAGACAAACAACAGAAAATGTCTTCATCTTGATAACTAGTTACAACTTATCAGAAATTTTTTCATTTTTTGTTCCGAAAAGAAACAAAGCAAACAGAATTACAGTAACGACAATAATGTTGAATCTCTATGCAACAATCACAGAAAGCGGCTAGCAAAAATGAGCAGAAGATGAGTAATTTATCAGCAGCTTTTCCTAGTTTTTCTCAGTTTACTAATCATCCATTACACGGAAATCGTGGGCACACCTGGTGGTTGCTATTAACTTGCGTCGACACAGCAACAACTAGTTTACCCCAGGCAGTAAACCAAATATTCAGTGACCCTTTCACATTCATTGCGTAATAAATCGAATGAAACCTAAGTAACCGGCCCACATTGATAAGGAATAAGAATGGCTAGCATCAGAATTTGAAAATGCCCGACAGAGAAAATAGAATATTCCCACAAACGTAGTTATGCTGCCCCCTGAGCGAAGGTGTTCACAGCTATCAAAAGAACACGATCGTCGAAATTACAGCTATGGTGCAACACAAATCTGAACTAATTCTTTTCACAATGTGAAATCAAAACTACAAAGCTAATGCGCACCATTCTAACATACAAAGACAACGACATACGTCTCGAAAAAAACTGGTCGTGCGTCATCTTCTCAACTAGGTTTGTTTTAAACTAGATGCACACCAGTAATGCTGGGCGACTCACGCGCATCTCGAATAGCTAACTAAGGAACTTCTCATTTACGTTGAAATGAAGCGAGAGGAATATTAATAATGACGGACGACTCTTGCGCTTTCGCCGAAGGAGAGCGACACGTAGTTTGCGAGAAAATGGCAAAGCTGCGGCCTTTTTTATTGCTCTTATCTTTGCTACACGAGTATTGAGCACAACATGAGCTCGATATTAACTGATGCCGCCGTTGGTGAGCCGCGCAAAAGAAGTCGGCAGCACAGACGAAGATATACGGGCGCATGAAAATCGAGGGAGAACGATGGTGAAAGAGTGCGAACGTGAAAAGTCGCCCGGAAGATGACGAAAAATCAAAGACAATGAAATGTTACACTTGTTACTGTCGTGGCGCACATAGCCTGCAAAGGCGATAAGCGCCACTGTGCTGTGCAAATAATAATAATAATAATAATATTAACTGATGCCGCCAAGATACCATACTCGATTTTCCATGGGGACTATTTACCAGTGTTTGGATGACTCAAGGCATGACTTGACAGGAATCAGACTCCAGACAAGTTTTTCGTATGACTCTAGTTGACTCCAGTCTCTTTGCAGAAATGATTTGACTTGACTCTGCACCTCACAAATGTGGCTTGACTCGTGACCCGAAGCAACATTTACGGGTCAATTTCAAGTCATTTAGTAAGTGGTGTCGAATGAATCACCCTGTCTTATGTATTCCCAAATTGTTCGCGATCGTCGGTGATACTTGTCAGAGCAACGAGTCATTCACTGATTGTATATTACACTGATCCTCCATGGTTACATCACAAATCAATCGACCGCAAACGAAAGGATCACAACTTCCGTTGTTGTAGTTGAAGTAAATTATTCTAATAACAACGTTTCCTTGTTTCGTATGCGGCTCAACTCCTACATTACGCTGTGCTCACCTTTAACAACACTCACGCACAGATTCGATTGCCACCGTCGTTATTACGACGGCAAACGAGGCCTAGAAAAGAGACCCGTCAAAGAAATAAAAACAAATAGCTTCCAACAAAGGACCGAAGAAAAACAATGAAATCAGAGAAGGTTAGTAGTTCAGGCATCCCCAATCATGTGTCGAGAACATTTTTTTGATAAAAATAAGTCAAGATTGACCCCGTACGCCTGCTAGATTTTTTACAACAAACAACGGTATCAATTTCATTGTTTGGTTGAATAAGTATCATTCGCTGACTACTACATGTACTGTATTTCGCTCTTGATGTTGTGTGATTGCGGGTCAAGCTCACAGCAGAGAGTCACTAAATATTCACAAACGGAAAGCTGGATATTTCGAGCAAACGCTTGTAACAAAACAAGTAAAATTTTTGAGATTGTAAAGATGCATGCTCGTTTAGTGTTCATATTGTTTATGCTGCCGTGGCCATTCATTGAGTGGCCTGCAGTTGAAATGAAGGAAATTTCAACCAAATATGTTAAAATGACGTGAAAATTATAACATATGAAAAATATTCACAGTGCAGAACCTACCAAGGTTCGTTTGTGAACGTGAACCTCTACATTTCTCAGGTTCACACACAGAACGCGAACGTGAACCTCACGTTCACACCATCCCTAGTAATTAACCATTGAGTGATCAATAACAATTCAGACTATATAGTGGCCCAATATTTTCAAACGTAGTTTTAATGCATCAAGATTTCCAACTTGTTGAATGGATTTGGGGTCACATTGTTGCTTGTGTTGTTTCGAGTACAAATACAACGGCGCCTAGAAGTAAGGAAGCTTTAAAAATTGCCTGAAACCTGAGATGGTATCGTTAACATTGAAAGATCTAGCACGGGAGTTGCCAACCTTTTCAGCTAAAGGGCCACACGAGATTTACGAACCACTGCGTGGGACACTTGACCGTTGATGACCTTTTGTAATCGTCCGATAAAGCGAACCGAATTAGGTAACGTTGAAAACAATACTGTATTACCATACGCATTAAAACTAATAACGTATATATAGCCTATGTTCATGTCTTAGACGCGTCAGGCGCGAAATTTTTTCAAAGGTAATGAATGAATTCGATCAATAATAATGTTTGTTACATATATTGCGGGTCGCCTCAGTATAACACTGTAATCATTGGGCAAGGACAGGATTATTGGGCGCTAAGAAATATCAATAACGAAGATTTCGGTGAAACTCTGTCGATCATTTTCTACAATGATTTCATCCGTGACGATCTTACTTACTGCGATCACACACATGAATTTGCATGTTGGGAGACAAGTTCTCTAGTTACGAATATAGTTAGACTCCATTCAGTAAATTATGCGCATTTTTAATTATCAGGAGGACTCCAATACTAAAAGCGAGGAATAGGATGGCAATAATTGCGCGAAATGCTAAGAAACATTTCAAGTCGAATAAATCTGCTACAAAATATGCTACTTTATTGTCAATCGGTCATATACGAACATCTACGAAAACTGTGGCTGGCCCATTGCTACGCCAATGCGTCGGAACTGATGTTTCAGTCGGTCGTCAACATCCGAAATTTCGATGTCAGGCTAATCAAATTTGGGTAGGCCTTGCAACTTTACCTGGGTAATTAATTGTTTTGATGCTATAACTGTAATTTCGAGAATTACCTCGTGGGCCACACAAAACGTTCTCGCGGGGTGAAGGTTTCCCGCCGCTGATCTAGCATGATGTTATTGTGGTAATCCGTTGAGATGATCTACTGTCCTATTTTGCTTACTGCATGTCTCGTACTCGTAACCGACAATATCAGCGCATATCTGTACATACCCTAAATCCCCTGTGACGAAATACGCAAGCTGCTATCTTTGAAGATGGGATGGAAGCACTAACCGAGTGTATATTCATAATCAAATTTGACTGAAGAAAAAATATCAATTTTTTTCGCACAATCACTATATGAACTATATCGATGCCCAAGTATCCCCATATTAACTGAAAGGAAGGTCTACACCCCCAAATTACATTTAAAAAGTAAACATCATCCATCTAAAACAGTGTTTTCCAAAGTAGGCGATATTGCCCCTTTGTTGGCGATTTTGAGAACAGGGGGTGAAAATACCAAATAGGGGCGACTGGGGGCGATACGGGAAGAAAATATTGGAACTTCTTGTGAGATTTATTTATTCAACACGACCAAAAATGCGCGTGAAGGCGGATTATTCTGCATGGGACGCGAAAAAGAGGTTAACTCAACGGAAATATCAATAAATGTCCTGATTTTATGCCCTCTTTTACGGATTTCGCAATGTGGGGGGGGGGGGAATTTGGGTCAAACTTGATAATTAGCAGACGAGTCGAAAAAAGTCGGGATTCTAAAACATCGACATTCTGGTATTTGTATTTGTGTGTTGTATGGATGAAACCAATATATTGTGAGTGTATTTCAGAGTTGTTTTAATTGAGTTCAAAAATAGTCGGTGCCCTTGAATCGCATTTTATTGAATGAAATTTCGTTTTGTTGGCCCTGTACGCGTCGGACGCACGACGCCGAATGCATTTCCATCGAGCCTGTCACGTCAATTCACTGTAAATCAAAGTTTATCAACACGCAGCCCGATGACCACACGCGACCTGCGATCTAATTTCAACTTTCAGAAGAAAGCAAAGTAAAGCATTTTGAAATCCTGAATTTAATTTGAGTTTCAAAATATTGTTGTTGTTGTTTCAAGCTATACTCATGTGCCTAATGTAACTAATCCCCAAAGACGGAAACGGCTTCGGGGATCGCAGCAGCATTCTGAGCAAAATCAGCGGATAAGAAAGTGCAATGGGCATATTACCTTAATGTGCAATTGCCAAGACACTGTCAAAACTGAGACGCTTAGAAAGCGGCTTGGGACATCACCACAGGAATAAGCTTTTCAGGTGGGGTAGTTTTTCAGCTAGTACCGTGTCTCGTGAGTGCTAATATCGAATGCTTAGTTGCCGAAAATCGTTGTTAGGTATCGCGCGCAGCCCGTAGTTCAAAATAAAACAAAATTGATGATCATGATATTTTTTGTCGAATTGCATTTCATTATTAAAATAATACTTTTTCTGGTAACTATTCCCGCCTCCCATGTCAGAGAGAACAGCGTTTCACTGACGTAAAGATTTAAAATCGTGGTTGCGAGAAGTGTGGCATATTGTTTTGTGTCTCGATATCTTGATTCGTGCAGCCCGCGGTCTCTACGAAATTGCAAACGTGACCCGCAACCCGCTTTGAGTTGACGAACCCTGCTGTAAATGCATTTTCCTCAAACCTTTAGCACGCCAATTCTTTGTTAACATAATGTGACCAGACATGTAGAAGTTGTATTGATAAAAACATTTCCTCGAATTATGTGAAAGACACACTTTCCAATAGCGATGATAATTTATGGTACGAGATCCATCTCAACTGAATTTTTCAGTAAATTGTCGCCACCATATTTTTGTCATTACTCGACACAGGTGAATGTTTTTCAACGAAATTCTTCGCACGTATATATATCGCACTCATACTCTTTCACTTCATCATGACTCTTGCTTTGTCTTGGATTCGGCATTGAATGCTGTCGCACGTACCTCACACATCCGCATGCCTACTGTCGGTATTTCATTTTCGTATGGGCGGAATAGTGTCTTATAAGGGTAGACTTTTTCGTGAAGCCCTTTCCACATATCTCGCACTCATATTCATTTGTTTTTAGGTGTACCGCCGCCATGTGTGATTTAATGTACGATCTCAAACGAAACGCTTTACCGCAAATTTCACACCTATGTTCCTTCTCTCCGGTGTGAACCGAATAGTGGGCTTTGAGTAGGTATTGAGTACTGAATCCTCTTCCGCAGACATGACAAACAAAATTTTTCGCGCCAGTGTGGGTCAAATGATGTTTTCTTAAATTGACCTTTCCTGCGAAATCTTTCCCGCAGATACGGCAATAGTAATCCTTCGTCCCGGCGTGATTCAAATAATGACGTTCAAGTTGAGCATTTTGTCGGAAACGTCTTCCGCATATACGACACTCATGATTTTTGGCTAGTGCATGAATCAACGAGTGTGTTTTCAAATTACTCTTTAAAACGAACCCTCTCCCGCATATCGAACATACGTGATCTTTCAAACCGCCGTGAATCACATAATGGTGGTTCAATTGACCTTTTCGTCCGAAACCTTTCCCGCATATATCACACTCGTAATTCGTTGATCCGACATGCATAAAATAATGTGTTTTCAAATGACTCTTAGCTGTGAAACCTTTACCACATATATCGCACTCGAACTCTTTATATCTGTCGTAACGTTTCATGTGGCTTCGCATCTCGCATATAGTGGTGAATCGTTTCGCACATACATCGCATCTGAACTCTTTAAATCTGTCGTGACGTTTCATGTGGTTTTTCATCTCGTATATAGTGGTGAATCGTTTCGCACATACATCGCACTCGAACTCTTTCAATCCGAGGTGAACTTTCATGTGTGTTTTCAAATTTGATTTCCTGATAAATACTTTCCCACATATATCGCAATCGTGGTTTTTCATTTCCTTCCGGAATGAATGATGAGATAATGGGGCACAACTTCTCACAAATCTTTTTCCGCATATGTCACCATCAAGCTCCTTGGCTCCGGTGTGAATTTTCATATGGACTATCATGTAAGACTTGCTCTTGAAGCATTTTCCACAGACCTCGCAAACATTGCCATTGCAGCCTTGACGATGTTGAAAATGGGGCTGCATCATTTTTAACTCGGTAGGAATACTTTGTTGCGGGGACGCTCCTGCGATTCAATGCAGAACCTCTCCTTCAATGTACACAACTAATATCGCGAATAATATGGTTTTATGCTGCGTGTTAAAATCTAAAAAATATAACTGCATGCAGACTTGGACAACTAGAAAATTTTCAGCTTTTCTGAATTAGATTAGAATTAGAATTAGAGCTCCACAATTTTTCATAATTAGATTAGAATTAGAATTAGAGCTACACAGCTTTTTTCAAATTAGATTAGAATTAGGATTAGAGCGTCTAAGCTTTTTCCAGATTAGATAAGAATTAGAATTAGAGCTACTTAGTTCGCAAAAACTTGGAAATTGAATGAAATTGTATATGGGAAATAAATACAGCAAAATGCAGTTCACATCAAATCACAGTGCGTAGTGCAAAAGGCCGTGAGGCGATAAGCGCCACATATTTTTGTTTAATAAACAACAACAACATTGCATTCCCACAAACATGAGACTGGTTAACTTCTGCACACCAAGCTTGGCTCGATTTTTACTATGCTTCAATAAAATATTACTTCTTTTATGGTAACCGTGGGCATCGCCCATGTTAGTCAGAATGGCGATGTACTAACGTAAAGTTTTAGAAACTAGAATGTTGTTCGCAGACTACAAGCTACTCTAGCAGGCTATAATCGTCATAATATCTACTATGACTGCACGGTGTAAGTAGGGCGATGGCGGGTTGGCACTGGATTCCCTGCGCAAGCGGGATATTCTTTTTAACTCACTGCAATAGTGCAATATGCCTCGGACAAAGAGGGATTTTCAGGAAAACAATAATTAGATTAGAACTAGAATTAGAGAATACGGACATTTCACAAATTAGATTAGAATTAGAATTAGAACATTAGATTAGAATTAGATTACTGGCATTTCGCTCTAATTTAGTGAAATTAGACAACTAGAATTATCTAGTTGTCCAAGTCTTACTGCATGGAATGCGGCACTTCTAATCTCAGAATATCACTGCTTTGCACAAAACATGACAAGAACAGGTAACAATAGTCATGACGTCATACAGAGTCTAACATCGCATGGTCAGCATAGCCTGCACATCTTCTCGCGTGAAAGATGCGGATTTATTTAAATGCTATTTTCAACTTGTCGACACCACAAGTCAGTGAACTTCTAAAAGGTGTGAAATGAAAGTGGAAGTAATCTATCAACGTGACAATCCGAGGGCTTATCACACGAAGCATTGCTAGCGCTGCGATAAAGTTGGCTTCATGAGAGGGGCATTACAGCGTATTGTATCAAAGACAGTCGCCAGGATTTGATTACCAACGCCGAGCTAGTATATAAATTCACATACTTGGATAGCACTCGTATCAGTATGTATTGAATTGTGTCACATAAAACAGAACGATGTAATTACTACGCAGTTTTACGGAGTTTTGACCTGATTAAAATAATAATAAGATGATAACGATACTGACGTAATAACCACAAAGTTATTGAATATTAACGAAGTCCTCCGAGTATCTTTGCTACCCAATTGTAATTTGATAAGCTTGTTTGGCACTGTGCTAGACCTCTACCTCCATAGCGAAACCGGACCATTTCAAGAATGTATAGGACGATGTTCTATCGGGCTACTCCCGCAGCCATGATCAACAGTGCCGCTAACTCGAGTCTTCAGCATCTTTTGATTCAATATTTTGTTAATAAGGGATGTTAAATCCACTTTTTGTCGCGCGATGGAAAAGCGATAATAAATGTTAAACTCATTTTTGTCATGTACCGGAAATGCGAATAGGTTTTTCGGATTGACGCTAATCGTACGTACGTTTTAGTCGTCTCACCGTTTCTCTATATTAATGTTAATCTATCCCATATACGAGTTTGACGCTGTGACCGAAAATTCTGCAGCAGATCAAAATGAATTGTTACCACGATGTTATAAGACAAGAATTGGTAGATATGCTTCATGCATGAACCGCATATCTAAAGTCTTTGTTTTAACTGAGCCGCAACACAAAAATTTAAAAATGAGAATCAAATCCGTCACAATGAAATGTAGGCTATCGAATAAAGTTTATAACTGTGTCGTGACACAGTGTGTCTTCGATTAGGCTGCAAGGTGTTCGCTGTTTGAACTCAGGCTGGCATGAAATCAACGCAGTGCGGAGCAGTATCTAGTGCTTATGAGCGACTTAGGGAAGAATGAAGCTCAGTAATATTATTACTCTTTAAATCTGTCTCCGGTGGGTAACTCGTTGCAAAGTTTTAGTATTTGCTTTCGTAATGAGGTTTACGCTTAGTAGCTTTTTAATTATTGAACTGGCCTTGACAGATATGAACCGTGGCTTATATCCGCTATAACTGAATGCAAACTCTTCTCATATTCTGCTTTGTAAGGGCTATATTCGTGTTCATACTATCCTTTCCTGCAATTATCGCTCAACGACATTATCTTGACCTAACTCGACCTTTATTGCTAGCCTTTACAATACTAATGGGAGAGGTGTACTCACAATCAGCCAGGCATTGATCGTGGCCTGCGCTACCGTGATTACTCAATTATCAGGCACATTGTTAAACGCCGTGATTTATCATTGATGACCATGTTCCATCACTAATGACCATCTACCATTTTTACGGGTGAAATGTTTATGTGCACTCGGTTCAAGAATTCTATTGCAAAGTTCGAACCATGTAGTGTAGTGTAGCGTCACCATCCAAGAAATTTCACAGTAGTCTTACGTAAACCATAAGGAAAGAAACAACACAATACACATGTTGATAAGACGAGATGAAACGCGTAAATTTATAATCAGGTTGCACCTCTCAAGGAAAATAGTGAAACGCATGTGCAATCAGTAAAGAGCTGCAATCAAAGACTCGAAGAGCCGTATTATCGCCATAGGTCTGAATGTGCAAACGATAGCTGGTTACTAATCCTCACTGACACAGTCAAAATTATATGATACTCGTAGGCACGGTGGAATCGCTAGACTAGTAAAATGTGACATAATGAATTAACAGACCGTGAATTTCGTGCTTCAGCGCAAACTCGTGAGAATATGAATTAATAGCACATAGCATCTGCCTAATTACTGATAAGTTTTGAAACTGCAACTGCGAATCGTCTGTGACACCCCATATAGAAACTCTTGATATCAAAATACGAACAAATAAATCCTCTCATGCATCAATAATCATAGTAGTATAGTAATATAATATATACTATTAGCTCAACGTCATAATTGCTTGTTGCGATGTTATCTAAAAAAGGCATATATTGAATATGATACAAAATAGATCTTTAGGATTATCATAAATGAAACCAAATTAACTTACAGTAAATCTTGGCTTGGTATAATACATGCACCTTTATTTGGCATGTGGTGCTCACACACATTCTTTGCGTCATGTTGACATGCTGCGTTCACATTTAAAACGCAACAATGGCGACTTGCAAATCTAAACTTATACATGGCAGAAAGATCAATGCATAATTTGACGAGGCCGCTAATTTTCCTCGCATACAGCGAGAACGGCACGTCTCTCTGATCATCCTATCAACTAAGTATTGTTAGAAGAGACCAATCATTTTGATAACAGAAGCTATCGGATTTATAGGGTATTTAGACTGCGCAATCGTAGTCGGCAATACGTCAGTCTAGGGGCGATGTTTATGACTACAATAATCGAATCTAATCGACGAATTATTGTAATCACGCTAGCAAGTTACTTTTATTGTTGGTTGTAATATCATTTTTATCCCAGCTCCAGTGCGAGCCCACTCTAGACATTTAGGATAAAAAAAACGAGTTAATTCAATTTCAAAGTCTCTTACTCGTGGCTCATGCGAGTCCACCAAACACTAATGAATATTAATTGTTTGAGTTTATTATTTTTACATTATAGATAGCCTTCATTAATTTCTGACAGCTACTTCCTTAAGTTGTGAGTCAGAAAATGAGAAATTGTTAACACACAGAATGTAGCAACGTAGCGCGTAGCGTATCGTGAGGGGGCGAGCTTATGTAACAACTCACCTTTGATACTTATAAAGCTTATTTTAAGCTATCAGGCAGAATCGCCAAAATAAAGTTAGGTACGCACTCCTGGTCCGAACCGTATATCAGACTGGTGCAACAAATAAATGAATCCACCTGGGACCACTCGTACTACTTGCATGCCTCCTAAAGAGGAATTAGACTTCCAGCAGCAATACATTTTCATCGTGAATTATGAATGAATATACAGCTTGTCCCAATGTCGTTTTGAGAGCGCGAAGAAACTTTTGCGGTATTTTAGCATCGCGTTACTTTGGGATAGGTAGCGGATGTACATGAATTTACAAGCTGACATGTAGTCTGATTTACAAGGACAACATGTAGGGTTGTAGGTAGGCCTACTAGGTAGACTGTAAAATTACTGTCTCGGGCCTAAATGGACAGGAGAAAATGTAGATTTAATGTACCAGAGGTGACTGTAACATTACGGTCTGGCGTGTAAAGCTAGATTACCTGGCGGGTGTAAGGTTAATTTACATTGAAACATTGCCCAGTGTTATCCATCTACTAAAGCAGTGCTTTTCAACCTTTTTGAGCTCCATTCGCACTTTATTTGTGAAATAAATTTCATTCGCACAGGCTAATCGAAAATTGTTATACACTAAGAAGATGAAGATACTTAACAACATTTTGTTCAGATGTTAAACAAGTTTGCTTCTACGTAGATTAAGCTATCAAGTGTCTCATTAAAAAGGCAACTTTTTCGCTCGTTTTGATTTTGACTATATTACTAAAACCCTTCCCGGCCAAACAAGTTGTTTGAATTTGTACAAGAACGTCTACCAGTGCTTGGATGGCAGGTCTGAAAAACTGTTCTGCGATCTTATCCAAAATACAGCGTATTTTTCGCGAGCGAAAATACTTGCTGGCAGAAATTGATTTTGAGAGGTGACACAAAGGTCACGGAGGCTCCAGTTATTCGAAAGGGTGAAAAGCCCATATGTTTGTGTTGAGGCTTTTGCTTTATGTCTTGGAGCATAAGGTGAAAAACGATCAAGGATAGTACAGGCACATTAGAGCTCGCTACCTTATGATACGTTGCTCCAACTTCTGTCTCGCGGGTATATGAAAAGAGGAATCACCTCATTATGCTGTGTGTTATGCTCTTTATCTCAATCTAATTTGAGAATTCATATATCGGTTCAATGCCAGTAAAGTAGCTTTTAAAGTTCCACCAAAATCTGGGTTTTTGTGGCATCTCGCGACCCGAGCCTTCCCAAAAAAAACGAATTCATTTTTACTATTACAGTTGTTTGCTACGATTCTACGGACACAATTCTACCCAACACCACAATTCTACCCAACACAGCTCTATACAAAACATGTCTGACGCACGCGATTTCAAATCAAGGCAAATTAAACACATCTGTGTGCCATAGTTGTACTACTGCGTCTATACCAGTGGTTCCCAACCTTTTCCGACTGATCGCCCACTTTTTAAGCTCCACACCGATCATCGCCCCCCAAATATTGGGAACCGAAAAATGGGCATACAAACTGGGATCACCGGCGAGTGGACTAATAAGAAAAAAGGTCAACTTTTCGGCTTGACCTCGAAATTACGATTTTACAGCTAAATTTCCGTGATTTGACTAAAAAAAGGCCATTACTCTGACTTCACTCCAATCAGGATCGAAACAGCACTTCGTCAGCCCCCCCCCCCAAAAAAATCAACGTTGGTCTTGGGCCCCCAAAGGGTGATAAACGAAACCCCAGACCCTCACAGTGGGCTTTACGTTGCTACATATCAGCTATACTTTATTTCATGTGCAGTTTGGAGAGTCACCGTATTTCGCCTAAACGCGCAAAGCGCGACAAATATCTATAATTCATGTTTGAATCGGTCAATATGATTGGAAATTGCAAATATATTGCTATCAATTTGTTATCCTCTCTCAGCTCACGTAAGCAGATTTACCGGTACAGCTGAGCGTTGTGTGTTGGAAAAGGTAGGACCCCTAAATAATAACTAAACATCTTCGGGCGGACCCGTTGCTATATTGACTTCGTTACATGATGCTATTTCGTGGACCTCCTATATCTGCTATGTCAAAAGATATGGAAATCGCCAAAACGTACCAAACTAAAAGACGCACATGATTTCAATTTGGTATATTTCTTTACTGGTAAAAAAATTTCCCTGCAGAGATGGCATTTGTCCTATAGGGTTCAGATCGTCAGGACAGGAACATGTGACGCCAGCCAATAAGGCGCCTATGGACAATTAAACATATATGTATATATATCGGAGTTTTCCGTCAGCACAAGGGCATTCCTTTTCGGCTTCTCGCTTTCTCGCCCTTCTTTCTTCTCGCTGCTGATCGTCCTGGCACACTTCTTGGAGTCGCATGTTACATGGCCTATAACTTCATATGTCTTGGTGCGTCGTGGCGCAGTAATAGCCGACGCCGAAGTCTCTATTCCGATAAATCATGGGTATCTTTGTTGGGGGAAGGGTACCCAACATCAAGATATATGACAATATGATATCGCGACCAGCGCAAAAAATTTTGAAAAGTTGAATGAATTTCCATAAAATTACTCTATAATTTATGTTAATTCACGAAATAATTTTAGGCCACCTTCGAGTTCGGCCCAGAATTGAAGGTTTGGGGTGCAGCAGTTTGGGTCCTGACTCTAATATAGCCATTTTAACGCACTATCGCCCCCTAACGCTCCTTCGTTGCTTTCGCCCCCTATCGCCCCTTTCGTCCGCTTTCCGCCTCCCTGTCGCCCCTTTCGGTATTTCCGACCCCCTAGACCGCTAAATCTCCCCCTGGGGTGCGATATCGCCCACGTTGGGACCCACTGGTCTATACTCAGATTGCAAGCACGGGAATCTTCCGTGCCGACAATGGAGCATATCCATATCGAAAGGTTTGGCCATATATCATCTGTCCATTTTAGACCAAAGTTTTATGGCTGCTTATGTTTTCTCACCGCATTTTATCAGCGGTTTGTTGGCCAAAACTTTGCAACTTCATGTGCCCCGACGCAAAAGGGGTGGGCCTCGAAATGAATGAGTCTCATAGACCTGAACTCGCTCGTTGCACACCCCCACACTAGCTCATCGCAAGAGTCTTCTACCAGTTTTTTCAGAAAAATCAGTCGGACAAATCTCATCACGAATTCTCATGATAATGCCATTATTTTATGCGTGTCTCGCTCATTGGCTACAGTACCCAACACAGTCACCTTGGATATGTAAAAACTATCGCAAAATTGTTTGCATTAAATTCAACAAATATATAAACAGATAGCTCTGGCACTGTGTCGACTCAAATTATACACTTTGCGGTCCATACTTTAATAACCCTTGAACGGGTAAAAGCTTGCAAATGTTAGTCTGTAAAGTGTAATGATGGTATATTTACTACTATCCTCGTGCCTCGCGCTAATCGAGCAGTTATTACGAAACTATGATGGTTGTTTAGCGAAATATAGCAGAAAGCCAATTTGACATAATTTTTTCAGCCTGTCGCGGGCACAGGCGGGCTGATATAATGTATATCTGCCACTACACCAGCTTCCAAACCAGACTTTTGATTACGTTATAATTTTAGTGCGAAAATATCAATCCACTACGGCTTGTGAAAGCTATTATCAATGGTGCTTCGTTAGTTGAACAAGCTTTTACAACTACGTCGCCACTACAAAAGTTACACAGACCTTACATTTCCTATTAGGTATATTTGAATTATTCCACATCAGAAAAATTAGAAATTATTCATGAATTTCATTCGCCCTTGAATCGGATTTTCATTCGCAGTATTCGCACCATCATCGTCATTCGTACTTGATCCGGATTTTCATTCGCAATATTCGCACCACCTTCATCATTCGCACTGCAATTATTTTAATTCGCACAAGTGCGAACCGTCACACAGGCTGAAAAGCACTGTACTAAGCATCGATATTCTGTTCTTCCGATATTCTGATTTGCGTGTTGTATAAAACCAATATATTTATTTAGGTGTTTTAGAGTCGTTTTGAATGAGTTCAGAAATAGTAGGCACGCTTGCGTCGGATTTCATTGAATGATATTTAATTTTGTTGGCCCCATACGCATTCGTCGATGTGTACGAAGTCACATGTATTCCGTCAAACCTACCACACCAATGACCTATTCCCTTTAACACGCAACCCGAGGGTCGGATCAGCTGAAACGGCTTCGAGGATGGCAGCAGCATTCCGAGGGAAATTGGCAGGTACAAATGAGCATATCCCATCGACGTGCAAATGCCAAGACACTGTCAAGACTGAGCCGCTTACAAAACAGCATGGTGTATCACCACAAGAATAAGCTTTTCGTTGGGGTTCATCTATTACAGTGTCTCCCTAACCCCAATATCGATGCCTTGGTGGCCGGAAATCGTTGTTACGTATCGTGCGCAGTTCACAGTTCAAAATAAAATGAAATTGATGATCACGATAATTTTCGGTCGAAAAGTATTTCTTTAATAAAAAATACTTTGTGTAGATATTCCCGTAACCCTTGTTAAACAGAACAGCGTTGGACTGAAATACAGAGTTACAAACGTGGTTGTTAAACAAAGTGTGACCTATTTTGTCTCAATATTGCGATTCATGCGACCGGCGATATCGACCAAATTTCATGTGACCCGCGACCCGTTTCAAATTGGCGGCCCTTGCTGCAAATGCATTTTCATTAAACCTACGGAAAACCAATCTTCTGTACAAGTTGTATTAATCCAAACGTTTTCTCAAATTATGTAAAACACACATTTTCTGGCAGCGATGATATTTTCTAGTACGAAGATCAATCTCCACTGGATTGTTCATTGAATTGTCGTCTTAATATTTTTGCCGTGTCCATAATTTCTGAAATGGCGCGCAAGTCGATGTATTACAACGAAATTCTTCGCGCGTATACATCTCACTCATATTGTTCCACTTCATCATGAATCTTGTTTTGTGTTGGATTCGACATTGAATGGTGTCACACGTACCTCACACATACGGATGCTTACTGTCGGTATTTCCTTTGCGTGTGGACGGAATAGTGACTTATGAGATGAGACGTTTTCGTAAACCCCTTTACGCATATCTCGCACTCGTATTCCTTTGTTTTCAGGTGTACCGTCTTCATGTGTAATTTAAGGTACGATCTTAAACGAAATGCTTTACCGCAAATGTCACACTCATGTTCCTTCTCTCCGGTGTGAATCGAATAGTGGTCTCTAAATAGGCATTGTTTACCGAAACTCTTTCCGCATACATGACACACATAATCTTTCGCGCCCGTGTGGATCGAATGATGTTTTTTCAAATCACCCTTTGCTACGAAATCCTTTCCGCAGACATGATATCCGTAATCCTTCGTCCCGGCGTGAATGAAATAATGACGTTTCATGTCAGCATTGTGTCGAAAACGTTTTCGGTATACATGGCATTCGTGATCTTTGGCTAATGTATGAATCAACGAGTGTGTTTTCAAATTACTCTTTAAAACGAAACCTCTCCCGCATATCGAACATATGTGATCTTTCACGCCAGCGTGAATCACATAATGGTAGTTCAATTGCCCTTTTCGTCCGAAACCTTTCCCGCATATATCACTCTCGTAATTCGTTAATCCGGCATGCTTAAAATAATGTGTTTTCAAATAAGCCTTTGCTATGAAACCTTTACCACATATATCGCACATGAACTCTTTAAATCTGTCGTGACGTTTCATGTGGTTTTCATCTCGTGTTCGGTGATGAATCGTTGGGCACATACACCGCACTCAAACTCGTTCGAGCCGAGATGTCTTTTCATGTGTGCTTTCAAATTTGATTTCTTGGTAAATAGTTTTCCACATATATCCCACTTGTGGTTTTTCATATTCTTATGGCATGAAGTATGAAATAATTGGGTACTCCTTTGCAAAAATCTTTTTCTGCATATGTCGCACTCAAACTCCTTAGCTCCGGTATGAATATTCATATGGACTTTTATGCAAGACGTGGTCTTGAAGCATTTTCCACAGACCTCGCAGACATTACCATTGCTGCCTTCGATATGTTGAAAATGGGGCTCCATCATTTAATACTCGCTAGGAATACTTTGTTGCGGCGATGCACATCCCATTTAATGCAGAGGCCTTTCCTTCAATGCGGTCGCAACTAATGCCGCGAATAATAGGTTTGATGCTGCGTGTTAAAATCTAGAAAATATAACTGCATGTAATGCGGGTTTTCGAATTTCAGAATATCACTATCTTGCACACAGCATTGCTAGAACAAGTTACAATAGTCATGACTTCATACACAGTCTAACATCGCATGGTCGCCATGCAAATCTTCTCGTGGCAATCCTGTAGATCTATGTCAGGGGTTCTCAACCCGCGGCCCGCGGGCCGCATGCGGTCCGCAGACGTTTATTTTGCGGCCCGCGACATCTTTCATTATAAACGCAATTGCCACTGGCACGATGTTGCTGGTCTCTAGTTCAAGAGAATTCCATTGTATAGTACACTCTTAAAGAGTGTTTAACTCAGATACAAGAACAAGGAACGGGAAATTAAACGGCGGGAACTGGGTTTGTAACTATGTTTGGATAAATCAATTTGCTTTGTCAGATATAAATGGAAAACCGATGTGACATATTTGTCGAATAACTATTTTCGTAACGAAGCGTAGAAGCTTAAAATTATACCACGACACTTTCTTCTGAAGTTACAGGTATCGTCCGATGTTAGAAAAGTCATTGATAGCTAGGTGTCAGGCCCACCAATCTATATTTCGAGGCATTGTTAAAATTGTCGACTATGTTGCAGACGCATGGTTTAAAATTGCTTGGAATATCGCTAAACCCATGAAATTGGCCAGAGAAGGTGTGATTTCAATAAAACGAATATTCACTGCTTCCGATACTTAACAGCAAGGACAACATCACTTGACAAATTTCGAAGTTACAGTTGTCTGATTTAACCGTGACCAGAAGAGTAACAGCAATTTCAGTCGATCTTTCCTCGCATGTTCTGAAATACGTTGACGCGTAGACTGCTTTAGCCTAGCATCGGACGAATCCACTGACTTCACAGACATTACAGAGCTAATTAATTATCTGGTCGCTTTTTATCAGAGTGGACATGCTGGCAGGGCAAACGCGGGTAAGGACCAGCGAAAAACATCAACTTAATAAAGCCGAATTCTCTCTGTATTGGTGCAGGGCTACATCCATGGAAGGAAAGGAGTAGGGTTGATTGGTTTGTTCAGAAATACCCGGACGCCAAACTTCTTCTCATATCACTGAGAGCTCAAAGTGATAATGACCTCTGTAGCGAAAAAGTTAGGCTACCGTAATTTTAGACTTGCTCGCTCACGCATTGAAACAGAGACTTCGGCTCTCTGGTGGCTGGGTTTGAAGGTGCAGCATATACCGACTTGGCAACTAATGAAATGCCGGCTCAATGACGGGATATGCGTGCGCCGCTGGAAGATAATATTCTCACAAAAAAAACTGCAATCTTGCGAACTCTGTCCATTAATGCTTCAGAATGCATAAAAATGTATTAAACGCCCGTATACGACTGGAAAATAGGCTATAGTAGTCTAAATTGAATAATAGCCCACTAATACATGGGAATAATGTTCTGCGGCCCGCAGTGTCTTTCGCTGTTAAAATGCGGCCCGTTATACGAGGGAAGTTGAGAACCCCTGATCTATGTAAATGCTATTTTGAACTTGCCGGCATCACAAGTAAGTGATTTTACTTCTAAAACCTTCGAAATGAAAATCGAAATATTATCTAAACGTGAATAGCAGAGGGCTGCTTACAAGTAGCATTGCTAGCGCTCTGCTAATTGGCTTCATAGCAGGGGCATTGTTCCGTGTTGTATCAGAGACACTCGCAAGGATTTGATTACCAACGCAAAGCTCTCTAGTAGTCCAACTCAGTGGTTCTCAACCGCCGGTTCAGTTCAAAATGAAAGAAGATGAAGGCTTCTCCACTTATTAGTGAAATAAAACATCAGCATATAAATAGATACGGACGTATTTTCAACATTATGTCGCAATAGAGCAGTGGTTCTGAAGTCGGCGGCGTGAAAGCATCTTAAGTTGGGCGCTAAGCAGTGTTGGGATGACTCGAGTCACTTTTTTCGTATGACTTGACTTGACTCGAGTCACTTTGCTAAAATGACTTGACTTGACTTGACTCGGCGTATCAGAAATGTGGATTGACTCGTGACTCGAAGCAAAATTCACGAGTCAATTTCAAGTCATCAAGCAATCGATGTCGATGAAAATCACTGTATCTTGCTATCGGATTGTTCGCGAAATGCTGGTGTAATCCGTGAGTGCGACCAATAATCCAGTGATCGTGCGTTTTACTGAGCCTCCATTGTCCCCTCACACATAAATTGACCGCTAACGAAGTGATCGAAGCTTATAGCTTATGCTGTCGTAAACTAGCGTAGTAAAGTAATTTAAGAGCAAAATGCTATTACTGTTCTCTGTTATTACCTGAACAAAACTTCTTATTTTATTGAAATTGAATTCGAAGATAGTTTATACAGTCCTAAACCATTGGGGCATGCTCGAAATATATCATATCAATTTGTAAATGAGTGATTTATTGCATCCTACCAACTCGTTTCTCTATCCTCTACTTTGGCTGGTAACTATAAGCTGACGCTACACTATTACTTGCGTAGTTTAACATTTCTACGTATATGTGAGCGACGAAGCGCCTTCTTGCGTGTATATTTAACTTCATATTCTTTTATCGGTTCAAAATCAATGACCACTCAATCTATATTTCAGACAGCTAGTAAAATGCAATGACGTAAGCATGCCTCATAGTTCGAAAAGGCAACTTGACTTGAAATGTGACTCGACTAGTGACTTGCCTTGACTTCACTTGACTTGACTCGAGTCACCTCCAAAAATCTACTGACTTCACTTGACTCGAGTCACCGTCGAAAATCGATTGACTTGACTTGACTCGAGTCAAAATGTGCAATGACTCGAAATGACTCGTGACTCGAAGGTAGTGACTTGATCCCAACACTGGCGCTAAGTCGCCAGAGAGAAATGATGTTTCTTGAATTCGGAATGATTAAATTTTACGCTGAAACTTACAACTTCCAACAACGACAATAATCGTAATTATATCCTAACTTTAAATGTAATAGTTACGTTGTACCATCCATACAACTAGGGTAGGATTTAAAACAAAATTTAATTTAAAACAAACATGTTAAAACATGTCTTTTTTAAAACAGGTATCTCATTTATTCAAATCGAAGTAGCTTTCATGGTCTAACTCCTGGTATACTAAACTAGGACACATTTTGCAGAATGCCACTTCAAATATGCGCATTTTATGCAGCCCGAAAGTACTCAATTAAATTATTCTCTTGCCGAACACCTGCGATCCGTTGAGAAAAATGGTTTGTAAGATAAAGAAGTGACATGTTTGAATGGTGTGCGGCCCGCGCTATTGGTTTTCTACTTGGCTTATGATCATGTACCTTGGTGCCAAGCTCAAGTCGGATTAAAGATGGTATCAGATAGGATCGATAAAATATGTATATGCTACTTGCTACCATCGCACACGATTACATTTGTCAACTCATAAAACTGAATATTTTTCATTCAGCTAATAATTATTGCCCTGTGCACAGTCCGAATATCATATTTGAGAAGTTTTTTAACAGTCATAACCGTCCACGACATCAAACTATGTGTTGGGATTGCCATCATCGTGGTTGCTCTTTTCTATATAATTTTCATATCACAAGGGGCCTGCGAAATCTTTTAGTATCGTTACGGGTGCGTGTCTAAAAGGTTTCAGAACCACTGCAAGAGAGAGCTCATAGTCTACTTTGGTCGTAACCTACAATGATGCAACAGCTTTATGAAACTGTGTAAATATAGGAGAAGTTATTTGTGAAAGCCGCTGATTTTCAAAACGCGTCACTAAATTTTGACAGTACGATTAAGCGACACTATAATAGAGTTCTATAATAAACAGAATCGAGTTTACTTTCAGGGGATCGAGACATCATGATCAAGTTAGTGTACTTGATGGTCTCTGACATGACTTCGCAAGCTTCGCCTTCCGTAAACTTGAATGGAATCACTCATTTATAGCTACTAATAGGCAGGTCCGTAACAGCACTTCGTCATCCCCCAAACCGTTGGTATTGGGCCTCCCACAGGGTGATAAACCGGACTTCTGAGGGCTTCACATTTACCGGGAGAGCTGAGTGAGATGTATTTAAGAAGGTAAAACCCCTCAATAATATTCAACATCTTCGGGTGTATACCCGTTTGCAGGAACGAAACAGCACTTCGTAAGGCCCCAAAAAAACTTGGGTCGCGACCCCACCTCCCAGCATGTTGTTCACTTTTGCCACAAAATTAGCTGTACCGCTTAGTGGGCCAGCGCCAGGCGCGAAAATCTTCGGTATTTCATGATAAAATCAGTCAATGAGATTGGGAATTGCATAAATATTGCTATCAATTGCGTGTCCTCTCTGCTCACGTTATCATATTTACCGGTAGAGCTGGGTGAGGTGTCTTGAAAACTTTAGGTCCCGTAAATAATATTTGAACATCTTCGGGCGGACGGAGCCATTGGTATGACTTCGTTACATGATGTTATTTCGTGACCTCATGTATGCTGTATCAAAAATATAGAATCGGCCAAACGTACTAAACTCAAAGACGCACGCGATTTCAAATTGGTATTTCTTCACTGGCATATAATTTTTCCCTGCAGCATGGAATTCGTCTTCTAAGGTTCAGATTGCTAAGACAGGAATATTCGGCGCCAGTCATTTTCGGTCAGTGTAAGGGCAGTGCTTTTTGGTCAAGGTTTTTGCCCACGGGTCCGACCGTCCGCATATGTTTAATTATTATTTACGGGCCCTACAGTTTCCACCACACCTCACTTAGCTCCACCGGTAAATCTAATTACGTGAGCAGAGAGGACAAGTAATTAATAGGAATATATAGGCCTATTCAATTCCCGATCTTATTGATCTATTTTATTTTGAAATATCGAATATTTTCGCACTCCATGCTGGCTCACTAAACCGTGATGCTGATTTCGTGGCAGAAGCGAACAACGGGGCAGGGGATCGGTTTATCACCCAATGGGAGCTCAAGATCTTAGTGTTTTGAGGTGCTTGACGAAGTGCTGTTTCGTTCCTGCCAACGGGTATACGCCCGAAGATGTTTAATTATTATTGAGTGTTCCTACCTTTTCAAACACAACTCACTCGGCTCAACCGGTCAATCTGATTACGTGAGGTGAGAGAGGATAGAAGTTGATACCAATATATTTTCATTTCCCGATAATATTGAACGATTCAATCATGAATCATAGATTTCCGATTTCCCGATTTCGATGATAAATAGCGGTAAACAGCCATCTAGCGTGAGGGGTCAAGAGCAACGTTTTTTTTGGGGGGGGGAGGGGGGCTGACGCAGTGCTTTTAAGGCCCTGGGTACTGATAACTAATTTACGGATAGATGTGCAACAAGTGACTCACGATTGAATATGCCGAGATGCGTACTGATTAGCGGGCAAAAAACAACATAATTGGCAGTCCTATAGCTCGCGACCCAATCGTTCGAATAATTTGATATGACGGTGTTTATCGAAAGGAGGTGTCGCACTGATTCCAAAAACACGAATTGAAATCTCGCCAGGGCAATAAACCTACTCCGAAATAGCCAGCAAAGGTTGATTGTTCTGAACAACGGTAGCGCGGCAACATAATCGCTGCCAATCTTTATGGCACTTTTCTTGAAGTCGCATGTAATATGTCCTAAATCGTTATAAGTCTTGGTGCGTCGTGTCGCTAGTGACCAACGCCGATATTTCCATTTCTATAAATTTCGCGTGTTTTTTTTTCTTGGGGGAAGAGTACCAAATAATTCAAATATTTGACACCTAGAAATTACGCCAAGCGCGAAAATTTTTTGAAAAATTCCATAAATTTACGAAAAAGACTCCATAATTTATGCTAATACACAAAAATCACTTTAGGCCCACTTCGAGCGGGGTTGGGGTGCGGAAGTTACGGTCCGGCTACTAGGGATGGTGTGAACGTGAGGTTCATTGCGGACCACGCTATTAGGCATGACGTTAACTGCATAAAAATCAACACTAAACGAGCATGCACCTTGACAATCTAAAATAGTTTTCTCGCTTTGTTACAAAAGTTCGCTCGAAATACCGTGCTTTCAGTTTGTCCATATTTAGTGATCTTGATCGACGATCACATAATATCAAGAGCGATTTACACTACACAGGCTATAGGTAGTCAGCAAATGATGCTTATCCAATCAATCAATGAAATTGATATCGTTGTCTGACGTTACAGATTTACCTAGCGTACGGGGTCATTCTTGATTTCACATGTATATTGTATCATAAAAACCAAATCCTTGCGATTGGGCGGTTTATCACTGGTGTATAACTTGTTAATGGGAAATTTTTGGCAGCAAGTATTGAAACCCGTTTTACACTCTGCTCAATATCAACGTATAGCCATGCTCAGACTACGAATATATTGTCGGGTCTGGCATACACCGTGCGTAGCCTATTTTCCCTTGCAAGTCCTCGTCGAAATTATTGGCAAAGCGACGGAAGATATTGATTTATGGGATTATTATATCATTTGATTACCCAAGTTCATACATTTGCCGACGATTAAACGCCATTATGTACTGTAGGGTTGTGGCACTATCTGGCCTTAGTCGTCGCTAGGTATCGTCAACATTAATATAGGGTATAAGTTCACTTAAATGTTGGGTTGGAACTAGCAATATCACGTCATGTGACATCATATGGTTCACGATCACGTTCACACAGAACCTTTCAAAAAGGTTCGCGTTCACACGAACCTGAATTTTCAAGAGGTTCAGACCATCTCTAGCTACTACCAATAATGACGCATAAATAAAGTTAGGAATAAATATTTGAGTTAGAAACATTTGTCGTAATTACACTTTAAGTTAATTTAACATTTTCAAGGTTCACCAGTCCGAGATATTTGTTTCGAAGTTTTACCCATCGGCGAGGTCTAAATGGTCGGAAAACACTGGTCTGGCTAGTACACAAGCTTAAATACTTGGATAGCATTCATATCAGTATATATTGAATGATATCACATAACACTGTACGATGCAATACACGCAATATCCAGTGTCGTGGTGTTCTGAAATGATTAAAATAATAACAAACTGATACTGATACTGACACTAACGTAATAACCACTAAGTTATTGAATATTTACGAATTCGTCTTGTGTATATTTGCCACCCAATCTTTCTTTTAGAAGCCTTTTGGCGTTCTGCTAGACCTCTACCTGCCATGACAAAACCGTACCATTTCAAGAATTTCAACGATGTTCTATCATGCTAGCTAGGCTCTTAGCTGCGATCAGCATTGCTTTAAAACCTGATTTTTCAGCATCTTCTGATTCAATATTCTGTGAATAAGGGATGTTAAATCTAATTTATGTCGCGGGATGGAAAAGCGATAATGAGTGTTAAACTCATTTGGGTCTTGGAGTGTGAAGGCGATTATGTTTTTCGGATTAGCGGGAATTGCACTTACGCTTCAGTCGTCTTAACATTTAGCTGTGTTCATGTTTATCCATCCCATACGGCAAACGACATTAATGCTGTGACCGAAAGATCTGCAGCAAATCAAAATCGATTGTTACCACGGTCATATATGGCAAGGATGAGCAGACCTTCTTCATGCGCGAGCCGCGTATCTAAAATCTTAGTTTAATAAGAGCGACAACACAAAAATTTAAATAGGCGAATTCATTTCGTCGCAACGGAATGTAGGCTATCGAATAAAGTTGACTACTGTGTTGTGATACTGTGCGGATCCACTTGGGTTGCAAGGTATTTGAACTCAGGCTGGCATGACCTCAAAGCAGTTCGGAGCAGTTCCTTCAAGTACTGATGTGCAATTAAGGAAAGAATCGAGCTACGCAATATTATTAGTTTCTAAATCTGTCTTGGGTGCGTAACTCGTGGCAATGTTTTAGTGTTTGCTTTCGTAATGACGTTTCAGGTTAGTAGCTTTGGAATTATTGTACTGACCTTGAGAGATAGGGACAGTGGCTTACCTCCATTATCACTGAATGCAAACTCGTCACCCATTCTGCTTTAAAAGTTTTATTTCCTGTTCATACTTTCCTTTCTTGCAATTATAACTCAACGACATTTTCTTGGCCAAACTCCACAGTTATTGCTAGCCTTTACAATACAAATGGGAGAGCCGTACTAGACATTGTCAGCCACAAAATTATCGTAGCCTGTACTGCCGTGATTAATTATCAGGTTCATTGATAAATTTTGTGATGTATGATTGATTGATGGCCAATGAACATTTACCCTTTTTGCGAGTGAAACGTTTATGTGCACTCGATTCAAGAATTATATTGCAAAGCTCTAACCCTGTAGTGTAGCGCCACCATCCACTAACTTTACAAGTGTTACGTAAACCACAAGGAAAGAAACAGCACAAAAACAATACACATGCTGATAATACCAGATAAAACCCATCCATTTATAATCAGGTTGCGCCTCTCCAGCAAAATTGTGAAACGCATGTGCATTGTGCATTGCAATCAGTAAAGAGCCGCATTATCGCTATATGTCTGAACGTGGAAACGATAGCTGGTTACTAATCCTCCCTGACACAGTCCACATTACGTGATATTCGAATTTTGATGGAATGGCAAGACTAGTATAGTGTTCTCATTCATAATGAACTGAGCGCGAGTTTCGTGGATCCGCGCGAGCTCGCGAGAACATGAATTTACAGCGCATATCAACTGACTAACAACTGAAAAGTTTTTATACTGCAACTGTTAAATCCTCTGCAATACCGCACAGAAACTTTATACGCTTGAGCAGTAATAAATGATATCAAAATATGAACAAATAAATCCGTTCGTGCCTCAATAATAATCATAGTAGTTTAGTAATATAGTATATACTACTAGGTCAACGTCATGATTGCTTGTTGCGATGTTATCTAACAAAGTGATATATTGAATATGATACAAAATATATCTTTAGGAATATCATAAATATGACCCGATGTAATGTTAACAGTAAATCTTGGCTTTGTTATACTACATGAAGCCTCATTCATAATGTGGTGGTCTAATACGTTCTAAGCGTCATCGTGACGTGCTGCGTCTACGTCAAAATGCAACTATATGGCGACTTGCAAATATCAACTTATGCATGGCAGAAAGAGCAGTGAAGCATCGAACGAAGACGCTAATTTTCCTCACATACAGCGAGAACGGCACGCATCTCTGATCATCCTCTCAACTAAGTTTGAATGAACTAGATTCGTCCTAGCAAGGATGAACATTGACAACCTGCGCTTTCAGAGAAAAGCCGCTACCGCGAAGAGAATGCACCGGTGTGGTTTTAACCATGAAGTGTCAACTGATTGGACACCCGTCGTGATTATACCTCAACCAACATCGAAATTTGAGTCATGTAGAAATATCACCGACATCACTCATTATGTCTATGAACCGATTTGTTTTGGCGATATCGAAAATTGCATAGTTCATGTGGAAATTGTAAATTAGTTGCTGTCAAATCTTTTTGGACCGCGACCTGAATGTTGAGTTTTATTACAATCTCGTGACCAGGGCCTCGCAAATAGAAATGAATGCATTTGTAACAGAGGTAGACCGATATTGATTTTACAGGCCGATACCAATACCGATATATCGGCACACTCACAAGGCTGATACCGATATCATAGGCCTATATTAATATGGAAGGAGCAGAGAACAATTTCACCAAAAATATTATATATTAGGCAAGATGGCACTTGTTCATGCCACAGAAAGCTGAACAACAAACGAGAAAACTGAAATTGAAAATAATTATTGCTGAATTATAGACATTCGATGAAATTTGGGATAATCCAAAAAGCAAAATATAATACAGAATTGCAGATCAGTCCAGAAAAGGTAGATTGTAATGCAGGAAGCATAGTTTATCTGCATAATCACCCAGTTAAACTCGTCCTGCAATGGTAAATCTGTACACTCGAACATTGGGGCTAATTTGGGATGTTAAGAATGATTGTTTCAGATTCAACATCAAATTGTCCGATCGTGCGGTGAGCAGGCGTTCAATCTTATCCTTCGTCAACTCCGTATATGATCCGTTGGGTTTCATATCGCCAGCGGTGCTGGAAGGGAAACTCATTCTGCAATTTCTTTGCAAAGCTGGGACGGACTGGGATGATGAAGTACCAGACGAGCTGAAGCACCGATGGGTTGCGTGGTGTTCAACGTTATCATCGATCGAGTCTTTGCGCATTGACCGCTATTTCAAGCCGCCGAGTTTTGGTAAGATCGTGCTTGTTGAATATCATCATTTTTCGGACAGCAGCTCGTATGCTTATGGTAAATGCTCTTACGTACGCTTGATTAACGAAAGACGAAATGCCCATGTTTCGTTGGTAATCGGCAAGGCCAGAGTTGCCCCTCTGAAGCGACAGGTATCTATTCCGCGTTTGGAGTTGAATGCTGCTGTTGTTTCTGCTCGGATGAGTAAGTTCCTGAGAAATGAATTGAAGTTCGAAACGGTGAACAAGTATTTCTGGGTTGATAGCATGGTTGTCTTGTGCTATATCATGACCTCACCGAACCTAGCTCGTGGCATCATATCAGCTCGGCGATGAACCCCAGCGACGATGCGAGTCGTTTCATCGATGGAAAGACCTCACAGATGATTGTCGTTGGCTGAAAGGTCCCGAATTTTTGTGGAAATCAGGACCATTTGTTGTTGCTAGTGATCACGACTATACGACAACCGAACGAGATGCATTGGAAGTTGATGCTGAACTGCGAAAAGCGACTGCGTTTCAGGTCAAAACGGACGTGGAAGTTAGTGGTCTCCAATTCATCGACATTAAACTGTTGGAGTCCATTCCGAAATGGAAAAGAACGGTGAAAGCGGTAGCGAACTGCCTCAGGTACATGAACATATTGAGAAACAACCCTACACTTTGTCCAGCGAGTTAATGATGATTTCTGAAAAAAATAATTATCCGTTCTCTCCAGAGAGAAGTGTTTTCACAGGAGATCAATGCCCTAAAAGAACATGGCGCTGAAAGTCGTTCGGCTGGAAAGAAACCAACAGGTGGAAGTTTGGCAAGCTTGAATCCGTTCTTCGACGCTGACGGGATACTACGTCGGTATCGACACACCAAGACATATGAAGTTTCGGCCAACATGCGACTCCGCGAATAGTGCAGCCAAAAAGGTCGACAGTGAGAAAACCTCAGCCGCAAAGGATCGAAACCTTCGGTATATGTATGCCGAATCGTCCATGGACTATATATACGGTAGGCGCCTAAATGGCTGTCTCCAAATATCACTGTCGCCAAAAATTCATGGTAGTATATGTAATTTGCAATATCATTGACCGAATGCCATCATGAATTACAGAAAATATCCACGCTAGGCGCGACCATATAACTGTAACACACTGACAACATAAAAACTGGCACCCACGAGCAGTGGTTTGAACGTTAATCGCGTAAGGGCGTCTAGTAGGTCGCGCAATGAAATTTGAATGAAAAGTGGGCCGCGAGCTGAAAAAGGTTGAGAAGCACTGGTAGAGAGTATAGAACAGTGATCTTCAACCTTTTTCGACGTGGTACACCCTTTTAACGTCTGCTCAAAACTCGTACACCCCTGTTCATTAGGGGTCTTCAAAAATGACTTTTTTTCTCAAATCGTACTGGCTACTTGATAAAATTGTTAGGTTACCTAACTGAAGCCTACACACAAAATTTGGTTCAATTCCAACCAGTAGCCACCTTGCTACGGGAGAAGGAAGTTTCTATTTATTATATAAAAATAAATAACGAAAAATTTTAAATTTTTCTGTTCACCCCATGAAAGTATTAGGTTGTCTATAAAAATGATGTTCTTCAAATTTGGTTTGATTCCGACCAGTAGAAGCGGAGTTATTGCCGTCCAAAAATTAGATTTGAATAAAATACTATTTGGTCACACAGTCTATTCGCAGCCCCCACCACGCAAAATATAATTAATTTTGTGTCAGAGCAAAAACAGCATGATATTACGAACGATAATCAACCTAAATGTAACAGTATTGGGGAGAGAGTAGGTAAAGCTACTGCTGCAGAAGTGGTAATTCAGATCAGCGATGATAGCAGGCACACCAGCCTACTGCGTATCAGGCCTGCCCCACACACATTCGATAGTAGCACATGGGCTGTAAGAGATGTCAGTAACCTCACATCGTATGCTGCTATACACAGTCTATTGTCGCTAATTTACATCACTAATAACAAAATACTAAATTGCAAATGTATGGCGAAATATTGGACATACAATCGGCATTTTAAAACAAAAGGGTTTCGATTTCAACATAGAAGCTGTTTCGACCCTGGCTGGCTACGTCACTTCATTTATGTGCATTGTGGTATTTATTAACGTCGGGTAGGAAGTACAGATTCAAAAGTCTGAGCTATCGCGGCGATTTCCACAAAAATCACTAAAAGACAAATGACTGTAGCTGAACACATGTTTTGTTTGTTAACTGCATACTATCCAACACCAAACGGAACCATTGGTCTATTGCCGACGGCTAAATGAATAGGCGAAATATTTGCTTATGACATCACAATCAAGCGGTGTACAGTATTACACTTGAGATAACATCGTACCATATTGCTCATTAACCTGTGCGTCAACCTGCGTTGACCCATAACCCTGCCTTTGTGATAGCTAGCCATCGTCTCATTGTAATTCGGATCTGGTACACCCCTGTACACCCCGTCCGAGGGGTACACCCTTTGCAAATTCTGGTACACCTTAGGGTGTACGACAACCCCGGTTGAAGAGCACTGGTATAGAACACCGTTGTGTGCTGTAAGCTTCCAGATTTCGATTCGCAGTGTGCTGCAAGATACAATATCTAGGGCGAAACATTTTGTCGGGAAAATCCTTTTCTATATTGTGATGGTATACTGTTAAATTAGGGCTATCATATTTTGGAAACGAGAAAGGAGAACACTTTTCAAACTTTTCAAAGGGAATTTTTTTCCACTTCGTGGTCGGTTGACTATAAAAAGGTCAACTTTCCACTCAGCTCCCGAAATACCCGTCTGAGCGTCAATTCGGTGCTGATTTGCGGCATCTCAGTCTAATTTTGCTATGAATTTGACCAAAATTTCGCAAAAATATGACAAAATCTCAAAGAGGATGACATTTAGGCGTCCTCGGAGGACATTTTCAAAAACCCGAAAAAGGATGACAAATCCTCTTAAAGGAGTACGGTAACCCTATGTTAATTGAGACTTCAAAATATAAAAGGAGACGCATGAAACATTAAATATTCATTCTACATGAATTGTAGCAACCACTCAAACTTTGAAATACAACGTCGGCATATTTTGCGAAGCGACAAAAATTGGGATATTTGACGAAGTCCCTACAAAAGTAAACTTTGACGAAACACCAGGAATATATATATATAACTATAGTTCTATAGTAGGCGTATACAACTTTGTATTCCTATTGGTTATCAAAGGAATACAGAGTTGTATACGCCTACTATACAACTAACCCCCTTGCAATTGCAAATCGCCCCCAGGGGCGCTGGCGACTTGGTTTAAGAAACCATTGGTCGAAACACGTCGTCATTTTGGTTTATGATCAATATTATTACACCGTTGTCATGCGGTCGGCTTGCTTAGAAGCTTTGAAACATTATATTTCAACATCGGTGTGGAATGTTAATGCATCAACAGAATAAATAAAACGATATTGGCAGAACCTGTCCGTGATGACATTTCTTGTTTGCTGGTTGGGTCCATATTTTGCGGTTGCTGTTGCAAGTCTGGGCTCGGGGTTACTTAAACACGATGTGATACATCGACCTCGCCTACCGATACATGCCACCTCATTTCTATCGCTTGTCTTTTTATCTCATTATCTATTACTCTATTCTTAAATCAGTGTGCAAGGTCCTTATTCTCATCGTCTCTAGTCCCATATGCGTGTCTGATTTCAAAGACTACTCCAAATCGTTTCGACACCACCACATCTTTTCATTGTATCGCAATCCTGTGGTGCTCTGATCTGATGAAGTTATTAATAGACGGAAACTGTCTGAAACGGATTACCTATTTTTGGCAATTTACGTTCCAATTTACCTACAGCTGTATGCTATACAGCTGCGATGCTATAATATTCGGCTAGGGAATCGAGTGGTGCAGTTGGTTACGCACTGCAGTCACGACACCAATGAAAGTGGGTTCGAATCGAGACTCTGACCAACTTCTACGTGCCGGAGGTTTCTCTGGCATCCTTATCGCCAAACTCACTACTGCGGTAGTGCATTGAAGAGCCCAACAATGAAGGTGAGCCCTGCTAGAAGTCGGCAGCTGAGTCCACGATGGAGGCGCATGCTAGTGAGAGACTGAAGATTGACTGGAGGAAGAGAATGAAAACCATACCCATGACTACGAAAAAAGTAAAGATTTGAAGAACATGATCCACACTTGAAAAAAGCGATACGCACCACTGTGTACCAATAAAAATATTATTATAATATATTCGGCTGCATAAATGGCACTCGAATTTCATATGTTTATTGAGCGAGGACTTGGTGGCTTGTGCGGGAATCAAAGGCAATTTGTTTGAACTGTTGGTCAGGAGTGACTATCGACAAGTCAGGTCACTATTCCCTTCATCAACGATTTTCAATATCCACGTTGACAATCATCGATGCACTGGGCGAGTCTAACATAGCTGTGCAAATAATTTCTCTGCGTTGCGCTATATGTTTCCACAACGGAAAGAGGGTCTTGCTACCGAGTGTTTACACGTCACGATCAGACATCGCGTTAACTGTGAAACACTAAAGCCGATTCAGTTTTATGAACAGTGACCTTTAAACGTTACCACTGCCATCGTCGATATAAATGGTCAGGGTTGTAACCAAGTCACAATGCTCCGAGTCGCAAGTCAATCTCACTTTTATAGTTTTGACTCGAGTCAAGTCGAGTCATTTAAACTCACCACCGAGTCAAGTCCGAGTCCAAGTCAGTTAGCAGAGGGGCGAGTCCGAGTCATGGAATTATGACTCGAGTCCGAGTCCAAATCACCGTGTTCACTGCTAAGCTTCCGGTTAAAGTCTTGGTAAACCCACTTATTATAACTCTGTTTGGTGATATCGAACGGTTTGCTTTTAATATATACCAATTTTCCTCACTCTTAGCAGTTTCTGGTCGCATTTTCAAGTACCAGTACCAACAGACGAAATCCCAATAGTGTGTTGGCTTCGGAATTACAATGAAATGTCGGTCTTGGCCGTCTGAGTCTCGAGTCAATGACTTGGTTCGAGTCATACGCAATGACTCGAGTCCAAGTCGAGTCAATACACAGATTGACTCGAGTCGAGTCGACTCATTTCCGTATTTTGAAAAAATGACTCGAGTCAAGTCGAGTCATTAGAAAATCGTGACTCGAGTCGGACTCGAGTCGAGTCATGACTCGAGTCATTACAACCCTGTAAATGGTGCGAGACCGATCGTATCTTCGTGCAAGAGGTACATGTTCCGTGGCAGACATTTTAGCATGCGACACATTGAAAACGGCGGTTTTTAACATTTGCTTTTCTATCACGCGAAACACCTTTGCTAATTTGCAAGCTTGGTGGAACACCGCATTTTCACGGAGTCATAAAAACAAAATTCATCACAATATACCAGACTTTTACATCACTGAAGAACACGGGTGCACAAAATGAGCTGCACATTAACAGATCGTTAACGGAAAGAAAAGAAAAACGTACAATTTTCAAACAAAACGAAAACATGATGAATATTTTTTAATTTCAGTGTGACTTTTGATGTTCATATTCACATGCCAGTTCAGAAATACGAGGCTTCTTCTTGGAAAGTGGCTATTCAGGTGGTTGGGGTTTCGATTTGGAAACAAGACCTTTCTTGCGTACGCTTCTGCACGACGTTTCACCGCAACAGGCACAATTCGACTGGTGTTCGGGCCTATTATTGCTTGCAACTAAGAATGGCCAAGACGGAATCATCATCACAAATCATACATACGTGAGTGTATGCATCAGTTGGACGTGTGTCTTGTAGTGCGGATCCTGTTTTTAACGCTCTGGTCCGACTCGGGTCTGACTCCTAGGCCTGATTCTAGAAATGAACGTGATCCGGTCCAAAAAACTCCGCTAATAATGATATACTCACATGATGGTATTGAATATTGATTGAAACAATGCAGGAAAACCAGGAAAATAAAAAGTCTAAGATCAAGCGTAACCGTTATCTGAAGTAGTGCGGAGCATGGACGGAGCCCGATCGGGGTCGGATCAGTACTTTTTCTGATACGGCCGGAGCCGGATGGGAGCCAGATCAGTAACTTTTTATCCTGTTAGGAACTTTGTTGATAAGCATACCTTTGTAACTAAATAACCACCAACCAACCAACCAACCACACGCAAGTACCCGCCAAGCCAGTGCGAAAGTACACCCGCCATATTTATAAATTCACGGGACCACCGTACCGTGTATGGCAGAGCATGGACGGGAGCCAGATTGGATATCCTGCCGGACTTTTTCTTTTTTAGCTGCAGCTTGATTGGTGTCAGATAACTACTTTTCTTGATACGACAGGGGCCGATTCGGAGCCGGACCAGAGAATTTGTCGATCCACTCCGCATTAATCTGAAGTGATTGTGCTAATTTTGACTTAACGTGTGGTTTATACTCATGAACGTTTCACTTAAATCATTGATTCAAGATTGGAAGAGGGTAAGTCTGTCCAATTCTTAGTGAAAAGTACTGATCCGGCTCCGGCAGAAAATGAGGAAATCCGTCCGGATATGCAATTCGGATATCCAATCCTTCAAATTGGTCATGTCCGCTCTAGTGTTTTGACATTCGTGGAACCCCTGAGATTGAATCACGGAAGCCCTAGTGTTCCGTGGAACACTGTTAAAGAGCCACTGCTAAAAACCTGGACGATCGGAATAAAAGGCCGGAATTGGTCATTTATTTTAGTCATAGATATTTCTGCGCATATAAAATTGCGGCAAACGAAGCACTCGTTATAGAATTTGTAATTTGCGACATCAAGATCCATTTCGGATTCCAGGGAAACAAGTATCGCAGTGCACTTTCCAATTGCCGGATTCATAAATTGATCAACCTTTAAGTGCAGAGGATCCTGATTGGATTTGCAATCACTCCTTGAGGGCATAAATCACAGAAGCGGGGGTCACGAAATGCAGTGTGGAATTATACGCTATTTGGGCGTAATTGGGAATAATGCGTAAGAAGTAACTTGGTTAAAAGTCTGTAATAGTTTGGTTTTGAGCTGCTAAACCAAGTCGGTTTCTAAGCGTCTCGGTCATGGCAGTGTCGGGGCCATTGGACATCATACCAATATGCTCATTCATATTAGCTAATTATTCAGCCATATAATGCTATTACTACCTTGGAAGGGGGAAGCGGGTGGTGCAGTTGATTAAACCCTGCAGTCACGATACAAACGGTTGTTGGTTCGAGTCGAGGCTCTACCATGTTTCTATGTGTCGGAGGTTCATCTGGGCTCCTCATTGGCGATCCCGCTGTAAATGCAGCGCCTTGATAAGCCTAGAGGAAGAGAGGGCTGGACTCTAGAAAGATGGCAGCAACAGATCAAGACATTACTGAAATTACGGTTCTGGGTGCAAATGACCTTGTAGGTGATAAGCGCCAATGTTGTGCGAATGAAAGCGAACTATCGTGGAAGCCATATCAGCTAGTGAGAACAAGTGATGTTGTTGCTTTGAGCAACATCAACAATATTTTTGAACCGATATATATTTCCGCATTTCTAAATCTTTTTCTAAGCGTTTTCCGAAATCTCAAATAAGGTCGAAGGCCACTAAATATACCGTCGCGGGCCGCGTGTCTTAGCTCTTCTCTAAGTCAAGCAGGAATTCTTAACTTGCATTGTGTGCTACAAGTGGCAAGTAAATTGCCAGCAAATTGGGTCGAAGATAAAGGGGAACGGACAGTTTTCATATCGATGCAACTGTCTGAGTTTGTTACACTTATATCCACGGCTATCAATAATTGCAAAACGCCAGAACCGACTATTCATTGAACACCACTGTATATGCTGTGTGATTCTATATTTTGATGCGCAGTGTACTGCAAGATACAATACCTATTGCGAAACATTTTGTCGATAAAACCCTTTTCTATAGTATGATGTTACCGTTAAATGAGATTTCGCAATACAAAAGGAGACGCATGAAACATAAACTCTACATTCTACATCAGTGGTCGGGAACCTTTTCTGTCCGAACAGCCATATTAGATCTATTTTTTTCATTTTAACTCCCAAAGAGCCATACATTCAAATCATCTATTACGTCACAATGGAAAATTCGTGACGTCACGGTAGCACTAATTCGAACTCACTATACATGGGATTCGTCGAGTGTGCCACATTTTCTCAGAATAAACTGGTATTTTTATGGTTCGAAAATAAAGCTCGCCACAAAAGATAAGGCACAGGCGGGCCAAGCCTCACTATTGATAACGCATTCCGTCGTGAATAGCTTATAATTTACTATAACAAATATTAATCGAATGTAACTGTCACACTGATTCCGAACGTCTAAATACTGATCGAATTCTCAATTCTCAAAGTATTAGGCGGTGACATAACGTGGCTCTGCCCGCATACATTTTATCGCCAGTACTACAGAGCTACTTACTAATCAAGAACGTGGATGGATGGCTATGGCGTTGTTTGTAATTCGAGTTTGTAATTGTGAATGTCACGTCCACCGCAGTTCATTTCGCGCCGTAGATTAGGAAGACAATGTGTATTTCAAAACTGCGTTGTGATAGGGGCGCTGTCATGTCTGCTATATTCCCTTTGGTTATTCAACGTATCGGGCAATCCAAGATTTCGAGTCGGGTACATGGAATTTGCAAGTGATATTGGTCTCCGGCGCGACAGTAACTTAAATATGAGAATTTTGAAAAGAGGGATCCGAGCTCACTAGTGAATGTCACGTCCACCGCAGTTCATTTCGCGCCGCGGATCAGGAAGACAATGTTTATTTCAAAACTGCGTTGTGATATGGGCGCTGTCATGTCTGCTATGCTCTTTGATTAATCAACGTATCGCGCAATCCACGATTTCGACTCGGGTAAATAGAATTCACGATTGATATTGGTCGTTGAGGATTTTCGAAAGAGGGGGCTGGAGCCCCCTAAACCTGAAGACGGCATATTCTTTACCTCTCAAGTACGTGTTTAATTGTTCATACTGCCACGAGAATAATTATTCTGGCCTCTGCAATATTGCTCAATTCAGTACAAAAATAAATATTTGGCAAAGAGCCATATCTTATATACCCTAAAGAGCCATAATGGCTGGCGAGCCATAGGTTCCCGACCACTGTTCTACATTAATTATAGCAACCACTCAATCTATGAAATACATCGTCGGCATATTTAGCGAAAGCACGAAAAATGTGGATATTTGACGAACGTCCTACAAAGTGGTTATCAACGTGGGCGATTTGGCGGTCATGGGGGACGAAAAAAAGAAGGGCGCGATAGGGGGGCGACAGCGCGTTAAAACGGCTAAATTGGAGTCATGTCTGAGAAATGACCCTTTTCCTAGTCAAGTCACGAAAATTCAGCTGTAAAAGTGGAATTTCGGGGTCGAGCCGAAAAGTAGATCTTTTTTTGTCAACTCGCCGGCGATGACAGTTTGTATGCCCATTTTTCGGTTCTCAATATTCGGGGGCGATTATTGGTGTGGAGCTGGAAAAGCGGCCGATGAGTCGAAAAAGGTTGGGAACCACTGGGATATAGTCTGAACTCGGTTCACGTCTACCACCCCTTACCCCCGAAAGCACAAAAAGCTGGAACACTTGAATAGAACCAAGCTCACGGCATGCATATAGGCTCATTTGTATGAGAGTGAGAGGCTCACTCAACCGTGGAAAACGCACATATGTCAACTATAGCAGGGCTCTTCAATCGGATGTATCGTATACACTCTATGGCAGAGGTCTCAAACTCAAACGTGCTCGCGGGCCAATTTCCTACTTATTGATGGCGTCGCGGGCCGCAGCACCAATAATAGGGAAATTCAATGTGTTTCCAAGTAGACATTATTTGACGGGACCTTGCAGACTGACATTCCACTCGCATCGTAACAATGTGATTTACTATTGTGAATTCACCCCTGGCACGAATAAATAACATTTTTAGATATTTGAGTTTTTGTAAAAAAAATAGTGGTAGAGACCATGCGAGAGTACAAGCTACAAATGCATCAGGACAACGTAAAAGTTGTCGCGTTATAATTTTGCAGCTATAGCGGACATTTGACGTGCCGCAATTATATGTAGAATTTCAGAATTTTACAAAGATTGATCTGATATCAGAGCGTTGGAGCAGTACAGCCTACTCCTGGTCTCGGGTACACTCGGATAACTAGGCTATTGATCATGTCATTATTAAAGTCAAATTAAATCCGCTTTTGATTTACCTTCGAATATTTGAACATTTCAATAACAACTTGAATATAAAAATTACTGTGCCATGGCCATTTTCCATTTGTGTTACAGCTGTAAAGCGTAGGCTACGACTACTTTATACTGGCCACATTTAATTGGCGATTATAACATGGATAAAGATACTCAATATGACGCAGGATGTAACCAACTATACATCAGAGCAACATAATGCCAATGGTTGCCATACCGACCTACTTATAGATATCTAAATAAGCTACGAAACGCAAGCTACGACCTTTTGATATTTCTCTATTTTCCATACCAATTTGATAGTTTGTTACGTCTGTGGTTGTACCAAGTCACGGCGTTCCGCGTCACAAAACTCCTTCTCTGACTGTATCTTTCGAAGCAACTCAACTCGAGCCATTTATATTTTATCACCCAATGAGTCCGAGTTCGAGTAATTCTACAAAATGTCGTGCCCAAGTCCTAATCACAATTTTCAGTACGAATCATCAACGGGTGATGTTTGCCATCATAAACAAGTAATGTCACGTAAAATAGGTAATCTTTCACTGAGTCTTAACTATTGAAGGTGATGAAATAGTGAAGTTTGATGAGTAGTTTCTGGCTTCTGGAGTAGTTTAATAGCGAATATTAAGTCCTCAAATTACAAAATGGTAGTTAAATATTGTCGAATACTTCGAAATCCAAAAGGCCGTCGCGGGCCGTCGCGCAAAAAATGATCTCGCGCCGCGTGTTTGAGACCTCTGCTCTATGGTGTACCATAATTTTTATAGTGTGTACCACTCAGATGGCATGTACTGCGGTGTGCCAGATCCACATCCCTGTGAACATGTGACTAGCTATCACAACAAAGAGGCAAGTTTATGCTTCAGAACAGGATTACCGAATGTTGCAATATCATACTCAATGTTCATTACAGGTGTATGCAGCTTGTAAATTTTATTCCTTTTGTGATGTCAAAAGCAAATATTTTTCCTCGTCATTTAACTGTCGGCAATGGACTTTTTGATTGCTTTTGGTGTAGAATGGAGTGCACTTAACATGTGTTCAGCTTCCAATATCTGTCTATAATAGTGGTCCTCAACCGGGGGTCCGCGCAGCGCAGTTTCGCTTATTTAATAGTAAAACGCCAGGGCTCACATCAATAGAATGGCCATCTGAGATGAAATATCGTACTGTGCAGACTCATGCAAATTGCTAAATTGCCACTAGCCTACTGATACAGACATTTTGCTGTTTAGAGATGCTTTGTTGGGGATTGTGCGAAAGAAGTTGGATGAGTAAGGTTCACGGTGACTTCGAAATGTTTACAAAAATCCATTTTCTCCTTTGATATACTCAACCAATTTTACCGTAATAACTTCAAGATAATTTGCAAGATAGAAGTGACCAGGCTTGACGCTATATGTCCTTTAAAAAAATGTTTGTCAAGTTTGGTGTTATATTTGTTGTCATCATACCCAAATGTGCCGTTGGAAGCGTCACGCGATATTATAACATTGGCCACCACCTTTATTTGTGAAATGGATTTTCGGCACTCGTTCATACAGGGCTTTGGAGCCGGAGCCGGAGGCCGGAGGCCCGGAGCCGTGCATTTTTACCGGAGCTGGAGCCGGAGCAGGAGCTCTATATAAAATTCAGCCGGAGCCGGAGCCGGAGCTGGAGCCAGTTATTTGAGGGGTAGCTCCGGTTCCGACGTATTTCATAAGATGCTATTATATATGCAACAACCATATCTGCTGAGTTCACTGAATTCAACAGCAGGCCTTCGCGAAATTAAGAATATTTTCCTCTTTGGCGCTACCTTTTCCGACTAACCATGTTTTTGGGGGTTTAACAGTAGAGCAGTCGTATTTTCAATGTTCAATTTTCATGCATGAGCGCCGAACCTCGGTATGCAACATCCCAGCAAACACAAAACCGTAAAAGGATCATCCGGGATCATCTCGATTAGGTTCTGATTTTCTAAGTGTCGAGGGAATGTCTAAAATACGTAGTAGGATGGTCTTGTGGTTATATTCAATCAGAATAAATTCATACTCGGTGTTGTTCCATCTCATGCATTAGGCTTCGTTATATCCGGTAGTTAACCTAATAATGCAAATTTTCTATCTCTCGTGGGTACGACTAAAATACGTAGAAAGGATGACTTTGTCGGTACATTCAATCACGATGAATTCTATCCGGTTTTGTTCGATCTCATGCGGTAGCTTCGTTCTATCCATTAGAAAACAATGTTCTCCCTTCGTTTTATTGCGTGAGGATGTCACCGGTGTTGTATATTCGTGTTGTTGCTCTAAGGTCGAATAGCTTTGTTTTCCTCTGATATATATGATCTTCATTATATATATATTCGCTCTTTCGGTAATCTCGCATGTTCAACGAGTATGGTTAATAGTTTTATTCAGAGAATAACTAAATAAGTGATATGTTGTACGTTTAGGAATATGATTATCGATGCGTGACTTCTAGAATATTTCGGCGATTCAAATTTTACGTCATCGCGCCATACAAAGATTTGAAGCGCAACAGGTCGCAGCCAGGCATAGTTCGCTCTTTCTGTATGGTAAATGCCGTAAATATATAGGAATTGTGACTGACTGAGGTAGCGGGTTAAAGGTATATATGCAGTAGCATATAGCTTATGGGGTATTTCGAATTGCCTGTAGTATATGACGCCTAGAGCTGTTTGACTTTCTGCAAAACAGGTGTAGACAACTATAGAAAAGTTTCAGCTTTTCCGGGTTAGAATTAGAGCTAAACCGTTTTTCCGAATTAGATTACAATTATATTGCTGGCATTTCGCTCTAATTTAGTGAAATTAGACCACTATAATTCGCTTCAAACATCTGAATTACCGGTACCTATACCTACGGTATATCATAATATTTATGCTTGAATTTTCTAGGTATATATAAGTCATATAGATACATTCCTGTAGAACACTGATTCATGATTTTATAAAAGTTGGTGCAAGAATGGAAATTTTCAACTTGGTGTTGATTAATGGAGCAAAATTTGATATTTGAGTGCAATTATACCTCGAATCCAGTGACAAGATTATTAATCGTTGAAACCAAACGCAGCTTGATTATGTTGGCCAGAGAATTTGGCTAGCCAGACCATATTGATGGAATATGGTCACAGTAAGATAATATTTTGGGCTATTTTACATGAACTTTCCAACATCTGATTTGATATGTCCACTAAAACAGTTGGCGCTTCTTCGTTATACGATCGGAGAGAACCAGTGCTCCCCATGATACCGATCAACAATGTTCCCATTGAACATGTCACTATGTAACGTGTTTTACATGATATCGAGCTGTGCTTCCCCTAAACCTGATATTTTTTCTGCGCAGGAGACCCTGGTTCGATTCTCGCCAGTACCCTCTTTCTGTGAGTCGCTGTCGGGAAATCCGGTGATGGGCAACGAGATTTAAGCGAACGTAAAGCAGCATGGATGAGTCTGAATGACGATAGCCAAGAGAATTTGTTTTATATTCACTGAACACTGTGTGAAAGTGGTTTTTGCCCGTATTTTGCATAGTTATTATATGCGGTGAAGATATTATACATTAGGGTCATATTGGAAGTACTGTACCTCGTATCAGTTATTGGTTCTCAGAAGACCTAAAACGTGACAGTTCGGTCTTGCTCACATCATCGCTAGTCAGGTAGAGGTAGATGACAGGGCTATAATGACTCGAGTCAGACTTGAGTCGCGATTTTCTTGTGAATTTTTCTGGAGATTTAAGCGAATGAAGAGCAGCAAGGATTAGAGTCTGAATGAAGATTGAAGAGATATGATAACAACATTAATTGATGCAGCATCTTCTGCGGAGATTTTAGTAAAGCATCGCGTCTAGACCAAAGAATGGGTTAACAAAATAAGAAATCGTTTGGCATTGCTAGCATTCTGGTTGTAGGCTACTTAGTACTTATTAATAATTTGTGATATCATGATAGAGGGAGGGGGCGAAATTTGTCACTATCATAAAGAAAGGCGTGCCTAAAAAAGTTTGAGAACCACTGTTTTAAAGTCTCAATAGAAAAGCGTATTTCCTACTTCTCATTTGGCCCGCAATAGCCGAATGCAATGACAAGCCTTTGAGAAATAGACATGCTTTGAAATGCTAAAAGTATCGTTACAGTCTTAGAACCCAACAGGATAATCTGGCTAATGATATACTCGAAAGCAATCGGGAATAAACATACAGTTTACTAAGCCAGTGCTTCTCAACCTCTTTTTCAGTTCACGACCCATTTCATACAAATTCCATTGCGCGATACACCTGACGCCCTTTCGCGACTAACGTTTAAACCAGTTTTTATGTTTCCGTGCGTTACAGTTATCTGGTAGCGCCTAGCGTGTATATTTTCTCGAATTCATGATGACATTCGGTCAATGATATTGACAATTGCACATACTAAGCTACTATGTATTATTGGCGGCAGCAATATTTGGAGACAGACATTGGACAATTTTAACAGCAAATATGGATCTTTTCTTGTGCCACTCAATACGTAAAATACATCCACCCTCCAACCGATATCAGAAAATCAATATCATTAAATCATATATATTCTCTTCATAGCATAGCTATACTCCGAATTTCACAGATGGATCTACAGACTTCCTATTTTTAGTATTCTTATCCGAACTAATAGCTACTTCAGATGCTTTATCTTTGATGCTGAATAATACCATCAGAAGATGGCAATACTCAGTGGTTGTTTGAGCGCATTAACATGTCTAGCGAATTTCAATTTCGCAGCTCCTCTTCTCATTACCGAGATGACCGAGAAAATGTCCTAAACATAGAAGATATGCGGAAACTAGAAATCGCCAAGTTTATGTATCAGTTTCACTGCGGTCGTTGCCCCGAATACCTCAATGACTTCTTTACCCCTGAATCAAAAGCGCACAAGTACAACACACGCGCGTCCACGTCGTCCAAATATCATATGATCGACGGAAAAGATCATCCCTTTATCAAATATGCCGGACCTGATGTGCGGAACAGTATCCCGCTGGCCATCCGGCAGTCGACGAGCTTGTCCACATTCAAGTCGAAATACAAGCAATTACTACTAAATAAATACAGTCCATCCTTAGGATTACCGGACCACGACTGACTTATCGATCTCGCTTCCCATGACATGCCGCCCTATTTCTTGTCGCTTCTTTTTTCTATACTATCTTCTTTACTTTCATTCAGTGTGCATGCCTCCTCTTTACATCGCCTAGGCCAAGGTGGGTGTCCGATTCCATAGACAACTCCTAGTCGCTTCGACATCTTCCTTTCTTTTCATTGTATCGCATTTTTGTGGTGCATTGAACTGATAAAATTGCTAATAAACCAATGATGATGTACCAATTGAAACAACACGAGGTCACACTATCTCACGTGTGTGGATTCTAGCGCACCGTGGCATTCAACTCAATGCAATCGCCGAGCAATTTTGCAAGAAATGCTGCATCATCAGAAACACCGCCTCGCTCACAGTTGGACTTCGTTTCCATAGGGGATGCGAAGGGGATGACATCATCACTAACTAATTAAGATAAAATGTGATTTCGGGCGTAGAGAGATATCGCGGTTTCGATTTCTGTATAAAAAAGTCGCAAAAGTTGGACAAACTTGCCCTAGTAATGAGCGATTTCGTAAATGCGATTTCGAGTGTAGAGAGGTATCGCAGTTTCAATTCTGAGGGTACACGTTTAGATACTTTCCTCAGATATTCTATTATGTCTATTTAGGACTAATGCGGATGGTACTAAAAATAACTGTGCACCGTTTTTTATGGCCACACATTGCAGTGTTGCGATATAAGCCTGATACGTTTGTCCAAGCTCTGAAAGCTAGAAAAGACACTCTCATATTATTTGATTGCGATTTTAATCCCACGTAATCTCAAGTTATTCGTAGTCAGACATGGGGTGATTAATTCATGAATGTAATCGATTCCGATTGCGATTCCGATTACAGTAAAATCAGGAAGTAGTCGATAACGATTACATTTCAAAAGTAATCACGGTTACATTGGTTTTGCTTCTTTAGAACTAATTTTAGCGTTTTGGGAGTACATTGGTCAATTCGTAAATTCAATCTGCATGTCGACGGCCGCCAACACATGCTAATTGAATTACGTGTTGACGGCCGCACAAATTTCGTTGTACGGCCGCGGGTTGGCCACCCTTGGGCTAGAATTAATTCCACTTCCGGACGCATGCCGCGATCCTACCAATAGAAATCCACTGTCTATGTAATGCCTAATAGTTTAATTTTCGATAATGTTGTTATCGATCCGAGAACATCCTGCAATCAAGTTTATCGGAATGTAGAAGGTTCGAACGAATCGAATAAAATCAGAATTTGTGCCACCCATAATCTTGTGATGCATCACGTAAATAATGATAGGGAGACTGAGAAATGACTTCGTGCGATAATTTCGGAGTACGAATATATCAAGTAGATAACAAGAAATATGGATGATCTCAAATGAGAAAGCGTGTAGTCTGTAATCTAATCAGTATCGCCACTAATCGGTTTTGAGTGTAACACCGTATTGAGTAACTTTCGTCGCGACAATTGTTTTCTCATTATATCGGTGTTTAAGCTGTATTTCTGCATTTTCCGATTAATGTCAATGGCCTTGATAGAGAAACGAATCTGCGCAGAAATGAATTCCAATTTGCAGGCACACACCAACACACCCGCCAATTCCGCGCTCCGATTACCTATCATGAATGGTTTTGTAAACGAATATGGGTGCACATAATTTAGAATTCAGAAAATCAGAACGTATATCTGGGCGCCTGGTCTTTTTTCTTATTTACCAATATAGCATCGATTCAATTAGGGTCAAGTACATGTGTAAATGGGGAAATGGCGATTATATAATATCTTCGTATCGACGGTTTTAGGCGTATGATAAGCTTGCCAAAGAGTCCGGCGATGTTTGTATATTCAAGGAAAGTTGCTATTTCATTTCTCAGTTCATACACTGCAAGTGCAAGCATACCTTCTCGACTTAATGTGCAAACATGGCAGATATACAAGACATCGCCATATTGATGCTCTGCTTCTAGTGATATCTGAGGTAGGCTAACTGTCCGTGATACAGTTTGTGAGACAAAATCAGCTTTCATCATTGTGTCCAAAACACTATTCAGGTTTGTTGTCTTGGCGTAAAATGTCTTCCGGTGAATTAAACTACAGATGACTAACCTACGGATGCTAGTTATCAATAATGCAACTAGTCGACTGCATTCGCACCAGTTTTATGGCGTGACAATAAACTAATACGACGTAGGATACTTCATATCGGAGAAATGTCGCATTCTTTCCAAGCAGTGCTGCACTGCAGATTGGAACTCATTACGAAACGGCGGGCCGTATTCTCGGGGTAACTTGTTACTGTTGATTTCTGGTTGTAACGTTTCGGAAATTTGTTGTAGAAGTCATCAGAGATTCACCTATGCTAGATGTCAATCCTGTACAAAGCATTTAGAATGATATCGTCAGAATTACGCAGAAATCCATCGGTAACGTAGTCGTATTACGGTACTCAACTCTGATCATATGTACTTAAATTTATGCATTTGAAGTAAAGCGATTGGTTTATATTCTGGTAAGAGTATTTGTTAGTTTAAGCCAGTGGTTCCCAACCGGTGTGCCGCGGCACACTAGTGTGCCAATTGGACTGCTTAGGTGTGCCGCGAGCAAATGTGGTAAACTATGTCGAAGTATAACAAAAATCTCAATTTTGAGTGTGTCATTGTTGGTTTTTGTATTGAATTTACCCGCTCAAGACCCGCGAAGCACAATCCGATGCAATGAACAGATAGAAGGATGCCGAGGCGACCGTAGTTACGGTATCTCAATCTAGTATTTCAATCTGGCATCCCCATTAGGTCATGGATTGAGTCTTTCTCTGGACTTTTTATTGTAAAGACGCTCTGAGCACAGCAACGTATAGGGGCGGATAATCTAATAAATCTGCAACGCTTTGTTACGTGCTACTGCACTTCCATGAATCAAACTGGGGCCTCCACCGTCAATGGGTGCGATATGCTAGTTTGCCCACATAGTAGCATCAGTAGCATTTAGGACGGTGATAACTAAACTCGGGTAATTGGACCGTGATATTGAGGTGTGGCCGAAGTGTTCGCCTTTTACTTGTCACCCCCATGACAACCGGAGGCAGAACAGGGACATGACGCATGTCGATGATGACCTTTTTATGCTTCTATTTGTAGTCGTATTCTTGCCATGTCTTCGTCATCGATGATCATTTTACACCATGCCGATATTAGATATTTTGATTCCTGAGATGCCAACTTATAGCACGGCCCACTTTTTGTAAGACACTGCTTTTGCAGATCGTAGGACGAGTAGGAGCCTACATAAACCTCGAACACCTAGGAAGGCATTCTCACCATCGAGAAATGAACTCATTTGAAAGTGATGTTCGCCTTTAAAAATTAGAATTGCCAACATTGCCATTCGCATCTCGATTGTTAGGTAGCGTGCCAGCACTGCAGTTAAAATGAAGGCTCAGTGCGCAATGTTATGTTGCAGGTAGGGCTGGGCACAATGATTCGAGTACTCGAATCTGAATCGAGTATTAATTTTAATGATTCGAGTCGAGTAGTAAAATATGATTTTTTCGAGTATTGAAATTATACGCTCCTCGCAACTCAAAGTTAATTTACTAACGATAATTATAGTTTTGGTACTATTTTCCACTCAGGAAGGCTTGAAACCTTGATTGGCTGTGTCGCAACATACGAGACATAGTACAAAGCTACGAACGTTACTGGAAATAACACATTTCCGAAGTGTTTTCATCATCCTACAACATTGCCAAGAAATGGAATGAAGTCTGTATGGTCGAAAAAAATACAAAATTATCTTTAATGTGACCGAAAACAGGCATTATGTTCCTTGTGGTGGCATAAAAGGTACATATTTGAACGTTGACACAGTGCATTCTGTTGTGACGTCATAATGAGTGATACTCGAATACTCGACTCGACTCGAAGCGAAATACGTGATTCAGAATCGAATCACTCAGGTACTCGATTTTGCCCAGCCCTACTTGCAGGCGACAAATTCGAGAATTGAGAAGTAAAGTTGATCAAATTATATCAGTTACAAATTTCCCCTCCGCTGAGGTTTCTTATCCCGATTTGTTGGAACTACAATTGAACTGCGGATGGCTGCCAGTAAGACTATTGAGGTATACTATCCTCACATGTGCTATTACACTATCTGCGTGGAAATGTGTTTGGTAGTTGCCTGTGCCGTATAAGCCAAAAGAGTTCGGAACCACTGTGCTAGTGTGCCGCGAACTATTTTTAATTTTCGAAGTGTGCCACGAGGTCAAAAAGGTTGGGAACCACTGGTTTAAGCAGTACTATTTGTCTGTTGTAGAGCCTGATTTTGGATGAAGATATGACTGAAGCAGCCGGGGCCCGCAAGGATCAGGATATACTGTCTGCTGGCGTGCTGCTATAAAACAAATGTCGCTGAACACATCGGAAGTATCTTTTGGGAGAACCTGCCATCAAGACTAAGCAAAGCAGTGCACTTTATTGTTGCCTTATACAATGCCGATTTTATTAGCACTACTTCGCAACTGCGATTGAACTGGATTTGGCAAATCACACGCGATTTTGATAAATAGTTGATATCACATATATGCGCTATTTAGAATCTTCATTCAGACTCTAATCCTTGCTGCTCTTCATTCGCTTAAATCTCCAGAAAAATTCACAAGAAAATCGCGACTCAAGTCTGACTCGAGTCATTATAGCCCTGTCATCTACCTCTACCTGACTAGCGATGATGTGAGCAAGACCGAACTGTCACGTTTTAGGTCTTCTGAGAACCAATAACTGATACGAGGTACAGTACTTCCAATATGACCCTAATGTATAATATCTTCACCGCATATAATAACTATGCAAAATACGGGCAAAAACCACTTTCACACAGTGTTCAGTGAATATAAAACAAATTCTCTTGGCTATCGTCATTCAGACTCATCCATGCTGCTTTACGTTCGCTTAAATCTCGTTGCCCATCACCGGATTTCCCGACAGCGACTCACAGAAAGAGGGTACTGGCGAGAATCGAACCAGGGTCTCCTGCGCAGAAAAAATATCAGGTTTAGGGGAAGCACAGCTCGATATCATGTGAAACACGTTACATAGTGACATGTTCAATGGGAACATTGTTGATCGGTATCATGGGGAGCACTGGTTCTCTCTGATTATTATTATTCCGTATCTGCCCGATTACCAGTGAACTCGGCACTTGGTGAATTCGGCCGCACAAACTCGGCACTTGGTGAATTCGGCCGTGGTAGATCTCGTAGCGGTACCGGTCACCATGATTGGTTACTGGAATGTTTGCCGGTGAACTTGGCACTTTGAGTGGTTGTCAATGTTGTACGGCGGTCAGGGCATGCGTAGATCACACAGTCACGGCGTGATTAGATCACAGATTGCGTAATTGCGGGAAATAACGCTACGCTCTTCACTTGGTGAACTCGGCCCTTGGAGGAATTGGCACTAGAACACCTTCGCATTAGAAATGCATTTAGTATGAATGAACAGTATCAAAAAGGAAATTTAAACGTGTCGTGGCTCGTGGTAGATCTCGTAATCTTGGGATCCTTCAACCGTGTTATCGAGACACCCTAATCCCAGAGTGGAATCGTCTCTCCAAAGGCAAAAAATAATTTATTTTGACGTGATCATGCGAAACATTTGTTGATGAGGAACACTGGCTTGTCGTGATCGATAAACGAAGAAGCGCCTCTTGATGTTCCACAGTTTTGATCTCACATACAACGCCAAGATCCATCTTCTCAAAACTTACACGACACAGGCCCGTGACTCACGCCATCGATTCCAAGCAGACCGCGCGTGGTCGGTATATGAGCGCTGTGTTATTTCCCGTGGCTACGCAATCCGTGATCTAATCACGCCGTGACTGCGCGATCTACGGATGCCCTGACCTCCTTACAAGATTGACGAATCACTTGATAATACTATTATTAGTTTGATAATTCATATTAATAGCTGTAAATACACTTCATTTCAAAATTTCCCGAGGGCCGAATTCACCAAGTGCCGAGTTTGTGCGGCCGAATTCACCAAGTGCCGGGTGCATCGGCAACCATCTGCCCACTTACAGCACGGCCCACTCCTAGGCTTTTTAAGACATGGCTATGCGAATCAGATGGCGAGGAGGAGCCTAGATAAACGGCCAACACTTCGGTAGGAATTATGGAGTCGACGTGTCACGCTCGAACCCGCAATTCATTGGTGTTTAGCTATAATGGAACGTACCACTACGTTTCCTCGCCATACCTTGTAAAATGAGACCGTAGCATTTGGCATTTCGTGTGGCAATTCACTTTTGTGTGGAAAATTGTGTTCGTTTTAGAACTTATCCGAAACTTTTATTCCGCCATAGATTGTATATGATAAAACAATATCGGAATTGATCCTAGAAGAATTCCAAAGCAACTCACCACAAAGGAGGATTTAAAGAAGTTTGATGGAAAATTGAATGAAAGCAAAAGCCTTTGCAAGAGATGTGGTATGTTGAATCTGTTTTGGTATTTTTAAATAGGCCTACTTTGTTGTGCCGATAGCAGACAGTATATATAAACGTAAGATGTGGAAGCTATCAAGGTGTTTTTAGAAATTCAGTCAGTCAAAGTGGACGATCGTATTGCTTGGATTATATTTAGGCTTATTTTAGCATCTTTGAGATGCAACTCTAATCATGGACGGTCATGAACAGTAGGGCTCTTCAAAAATGACTTTTTTTCTCAAATCGTACTGGCTACTTGATAAAATTGTTAGGTTACCTAATTTAAGCCTACAAACAAAATATGGTTCAAATCCAGCCAGTATCCGCTTTGCTACAAGAGAAGAAAGTTCCTATTTATTATATAAAAATGAATAATAAAAAATTTGAAGATTTTCTGTTAACCCCATGAAAGTGTTAGGCTGTCTATAGAAACGATGCTCACCAAATTTGGTTCAATTCCAACCAGTTGAAGCGGAGTAATTGCTGTCGAAAAATCTGGATTTTAATAAAATAGTACTTACGGTGAGCACAACTTTAATAAGTAAACAAAGAATCGGTCACCGTAAATACTATTTTATTCAAATCCAAATTTTTCGACGGCAATATCTCCGCTTCCACTGGTTGGAATTGAACCAAATTTGGTGAGCATCGTTTCTATAGACAGCCTAACACTTTCATGGGGTGAACAGAAAATTTTCAAATTTTTATTACCTATTTATTTTTATATAATAAATAGAAACTTTCTTCTCCTGTAGCAAAGCGGTTACTGGCTGGAATTGAACCAAATTTTGTGTTTTGGCTTAAATTAGGTAACCTAACAATATTATCAAGTAGCCAGAACGATTTGAGAAAAAAAGTCATATTTTAAGAGCCCTAATGTCCATGTGAGAGAAACGTTTTTGGGTAGGCCTACTCATATGTCTCGCAGAGTTCTCTACATAATTGTCAATTGCGATACAAACTGTTTGCTTGTATTGGTAAAGCCATCCAACTTCGAATTGTAAAATGTTGGGAGTCTTGATATCAAATTTTTGAAAGGTGCACTTTGAGAAGATTTCGGAATCTGTCAAATTATACAAAAATTTAGCAAATTCTTTGACATATTTCATCTATTTGGGACTCGATCAACGTAAAAGAATTGGTAATCATTTTATACAATGTATTGTATTTGTAGTTGAAGTATAGTAATAATTCTTATGGTTACCGCACTTGTAACGATTCACGGCCATAACTGGAATAATTAGAATGATGTAACTTTCAAATTGTCATGCATTTTGCAACCACATTGTTCTCAATTTTCAAGGTGCTGACCATTCGAGGAAGAATCACCCACCGGGAATTCACGATCCGTAAACGCGGCCGACTGTTTCTCTCCTCAAGCGGAAGCGACAGAGAAGAGGAACGAAGAGAAAAAAGGAGCAGAAATAGCAAGAGTGTGATAAGTCGCGTCCGTTCGCTTTAATGCGTATTTCCATCCGCGAAGTAGTAGGTGGGAAAACTAATGGGCGTTTGGTTAGGGCTTATATAAGGTTGACTCCAGCGCTGTATTTGCTTAATGTTGCTATGAAATAGGGGTGGTGTCATTTGGTATCAATATTGACTATTGAAAGACCATTTGTTAGTGGTCATGGATTTGTTCGGCCAGTATGCAGTAATTTCTGATGGTCACTTCCCGGGCTTCTGTTCTCTAACCCCTCATAATTGTTATTCTGCTTCTAGTAAGACTGTCGATTCTAATGTTTTATCGTATCATTTGTCGGAGGTTTCGCTCGCTTTATTTACAACGTTTTGCTCTCTGCTAGGTCAATTACTGGCTGAGTATCACTACAGCCTAAGAAACTGCACTAATTCTCATTTTAATGTCTTGCTGGTTATCTTGCTGTCAATTCTAATAATCTATACCAGTCTATACCAGTGCCGCCACTCAAATGTTTTGTTCTCTGTACACAATATTGTTAGGTCTTCAGCTTTCCAGGCAGAGTATCATTCCACTTTCTAGACTTGAGTATATATCTCTCCAACTAGCTGCCAAATAACTGATTCATTTGGATTGTTGAATTGATCATTTTGGACGGAATGTGAAGAAATTTTAGTCAAGAATTCTTTTTGTGTTAGTGGCTGTTTTCAAAGAGTGCTGAAGTAGTCATCGTTGATCTTGATAATCAAGTAGAAGTGACGATTGAAGTCAGTTCTCTAGTCATATAATATTAAAAAATATAATAATAAAACTTGAAAACTTGAGTGGAAATAGTTCAGAATCGAATCCATTTTAGTAAGTATGGGCGAAAAAAATGTAGGAGTCATTCGTTAGTCGCTACCTCTGCCATTTTCGCAGTACGAATGTCTTAGCTATTAATCATCATTTTCATTTTATTTCTGCAGGGTGTTGAGAAAAAAGGCCGCATGCTGGTTATTTAACTGGCTCATCAGAAGATGAAACCTGATGATAAGGACTCTTCACTTTCTTTCTAAAGACATTCGTTCGTTTGTTCGTTTTATTTTTTACAACGGCATTATTGCCAATTCGTTTGAAATTAAATTATCACAAATGTGATTAATATGTAGTAAATAATGTGGTGTGTGTACGCAGCCGTGATCAGGTTAAGCCCATAGTGGTAGAAAACAGGTTATTATATCAGGATCTTCTTCTTCTAACGTAGGATCTACATTCTACTCACCATGTTTAAAGGCTGTAGCATCTGCATAATATTTACATTATTGAAGGACATGGAAAAGACGTTGAATTGAGTCGACACAAAATCCCCCTTTCTACGACCTGCCGAGATCTAATATCTACTATATCGGCTCGGCTTTTCTACATCTTTGGTCTGTACTGTGTTTGCTGGGATATGCCTGTGAACAATGTTCCCTCTAATTTTTCAAGAGTCTGCGCAAACCCGCTAACTCACTGAGCAGGCCCTCGGACAAGAGTGCGCAACAACCCTCCAATAGGATGATGAAATCCCCTCGGTCTCTTGGCTTTTTCCGGTACTTATCATTTAAATTGGATGCCCGTTTAGTGGTTGCGTCCCTAAACGCGCGAAGCGCGAAATAATTATGTAATTTACGATTGCATCGGTCAATATGATCGGCAATTGCATATATATTGCTAACAATTTTTATCCTCTCCCTGCTCACATAATCAGATTTACTGGTAGTGCTGATCCAGTGAGATGTGCTGGAATAGATAGGTCCTTTAAATAATAATAAAAAATCTTCGGGCGTACCCGTTGGTATAATGACTTCGTTACATGATGCCATTTCGTTACCCCCTATCTGCTATTATAAAAAGATATTGAAATCGCCAAAACGTACACGATTTCAAATTGGTATTTCTTTACTGGATAATATTGTTCTCTTGATATGGCATTTGTCTTGTTGTGGGACTCGGATCGTCAGGACAGGAACATTCAGCGCCAGCCATTTGGGCGCCTATGAACAATTGAACATGGACTATTACACATATATGTATTTGCATATATATCGAAGTTTTCGGTCAGCACTGGGGCAGTCTTTTTCGCCCAAGGCTTTCTCGCAGCTGATCGTTCTGGCGCACTTCTTGGGATCACATGTTACATAGCCTTTAACTTGGCGCGTAATTGTGCGGTAATGGCCGACACCCAACTGTCAATTTCTATAAATCATGCTTATTTTTTGTTGGGAAAGGGTACCCAATATTCAAGATATCGCGCGCATCGCGAAAAGAAATTCACAAAAATACACCATGATTTATGTTAATTCCCGAAATAATTTAGGACCCCCTTCGAGCACGGCCCCTCTAATTGGGGGGTTTGGGGTGCGACAGTTACGGTCCTGAGTAAATCTTACGCAATGTTCAAGCCACGCGGAGAAGACTATTCGTTAGTTTCACGCAGATTTACTTCGAGCCAGCCCAATAATTGTTATTTATAACTTTGTTAAACCATGTTATTTCGCCATTCCCAGAAAATAATGCGCTATTGAAATGATATCAGTATCGCTCACGCTTACGAGTCCATACTAAAAAAATATCTTCCGTGTGGCGCACGTGATTATAAATTCTCATTTATGCACGGAGGGCAATATTTACTTTTGCGGGCCGCACTTGTACCTCGGTTTCATACTTCAGTGATAACACTTTTTGGCCCTGGCAATGTTCCATCTTAATTTTCACGAGTATGCGCGCCTGCGTGGTCCATTGGACAGCAGTGCGCAACGACTATAAAAAACATCATTTCGGATTTTTGTGCGCAGCGTAGATTTTCTGTTCGCAGGGACCGTTTCAGCACTGCGCATTTGCGCACGTGCGCAGCTTAGAGGGAACATTGCCTGTGAATATTGTGGGTAGTCGGCATCCCCGCAATTTCATCATCAGCACAGCCTTGTTGGCCAATTGTATACGGTTCGACAATAATGATCACTATGTATTACACGAAATGGGAGAGATGATAAAAACTTGATTTCGTTGCACATGTCGATATGACGAGCACGAACCGAGAAATTCCATCTCATCGTTACTATGAATTGGATAAGCAAATACTCGTTTTTTCGTGATAGTTCTTTAGTCGGGCCGCGAAAGTGGACAGTGTTATTGCGAGTATGCAATTATGCATGCTAATTGCAATTCAATACTGCTCCGCATTTTCATTCACTCCAGTAAGGATTTTCAAGCTTAAATAGGGGGTGACATAAGAGTAGGCCAAAACCCCATGGTATTCTGTGTTGGAGACAAACTACTGATTTGATACGCGATTTCCAATTTGGAATCATCTGTTTCGTAAACTTGTAAATGTGCAATGTGCATACTGCATAGTTTAATTCGTTATGGGCATGGCGCAATGTGCATGGCACAGTGTTTATTTCGATTATTCGATTCTTTTCAACGGGAAGATATTATTTCGATCAACTTGATCGACACCGGGTGGACTGGTAACGAGTGCACCAATATCGAACGTCAAACCATTGGCCATTTGGTACAAATCGAATTTCTACTTATCACGTCGTTATATCCGCTCATTTTGCCCTTATACTACAGTAACAGTTGCATAATAATCGCACATTTAAAGATTGAATTGAGCTGGCCTAATAGTAATGAGTGCAGTGCCAGTGTTAAAACGCCGCATCATAATTTTAATGCTGTGGCACGGAGTAAAGTGCTTTTTTAGTTTATTGTAATATACGACGATTTACTAAAAATGTGACTGGACCCTGGATCTGCCAATGCGTCGAAACTGATATTTTAGTCATCAACATCCCAAGTGCCGCGGCCAGACTAATCATATTTTTGTTGGCCTAGCGAGTTCACAATCTGAGCCATTCAATTTCAATAATAACATAATTTCGATAATATAATGGGAAATTAGCTCTCGGGCTACTCAATGCCTTCTCGCGGGCCGCATATGGCCCGCAGGCCGCGGGTTGCTCGATCACCCCTGATATAGACAGACACCTTCGATAGTTTTCAGAGCCGGAGCCGGAGCTGGAGCCGGAGCAGTGGTAATAATGCTGCTACGGAGCTGGAGCCGGAGCTGATGTATGATAGAAGAAAGCTCCGGAGCCGGAGCCGGAGCAATGCAAATTTACGGCTGCTCCGAAGCCCTGCATTCATATCAAATCGAAGGCGCGGATTTTCAAGACACGGTCACGTATTTCAGGAAAGGCCATTGTAGAATTCACTTTGTATAATAGAAGTCAACCAAATTTTTGCATGAATTCGTATGATAATATTTTCAAGAGAGGTCATTTTGCTGTTGTTCATCACTAAGCCTACAGTTGCAGAAGACTGATGACGATTGCACAATAATTGAGCTAAATTTGAACTAAAACTTCGTGGGGTTACGCGGGGGTCCGTGATGGTCCGAAAGGGGTCCGCTAAGACAAAATAGTTGGGAACCACTGGTCCATAATGATTCTCAACCAGACATGGAATAATCGTGATTAGTAATCGTAATCGATTACGACGATTACAGCATTTTCAAGTAATCGTAATCGCAATCGATTACATTCGAAAAATATATTTCTTTGTGAAAGAGCGATTACTTTTTTTCTTGTAAAAGGACAATGACAACTGAAGGAAGAGTACAATATTATATCAGGTTATGGATGGCAGAAATGTAGGATTTGCAAACACCACTGGTCAATATTACCTCACGAGTATTACCTTCGCTCGTCATTGCATAACGAATTATCAATAAGTAGTAAATAGATTGTCGATGTGTACATCTAGTATAGTGCGATTGCATAAGAATCAAGCATGTCGTTATGTTACGCATGTTCTTTGTTCAACCGCCAGGAATATTATTCTTATATGGCCATACTTGAAACGAGCATCAATCGTTAATTCGCAATTCTTGACTCAACATTTGGATCTTCAACCATCTACAAGCAGCTGTTCTTAACAGCCGATCCGTATCAAGTTTCCTGCCGGTCCGACACTGATATTGGAGTTTATATCTCAATTCCAAAATGCGTGACGACGGACGCTTGTCCGTTTACTCAGGGAAATAAAACATCCAATTGTAACTTTATTGCGAAGTTATATGTGAAAGCTGCGGAAGACTTTCAAACAAACGTCGTTAAATTCCGACAGTGCAAATAAGCGATACTAGCAGTATAATAGGGCCTGGCAAACAGCATCTAATGTTTCAAAGGATACCGAAAAATCACGATCAATATAGTGGTGTTTAGCAGGACTTCACAAGCCTCGCCTTGCGTAAACTTCAACAGAATCACTCATAAATATTTGAAGGTTTACCAACCTTGTTTGGAAGTTTTACCGGTCCGCGATGTCACAAAAGGTTTAGAACAACAGTGAATCTCTACCAAATTAGGGTGGGTTGTAGCCCGAATCCGGACTGATACAGCACTTCGTCAACCCTTTCCGCAAAGGTTGGTCTTGTACCCCCATAGGATGAGCAGCCCCTACTTGGTGTTGGTCCTGCACCCCAATAGGGTGATTATTCAAACTTCTGATTCATGACTGAACTTCGTAAATAACATTGGTAAATTAATATTATTATTATAGATGGCAAAAATGGAGTGGTACATATCACCATGTAAGGTCTGGAGCACCACGTGCAAAGTTAATCGTAAAGAATAGTAAATTCAGGACAAATGCGTATGAGAGGGTTGAATAAGTCACAAATGTATCAACTGGGGCAAAATCAAATATTAATTTAATCCCATACAGTCGATATCTTACGTTGCATCGCCAATAATTTCGACGAGAACTTGCTAGGGAATACGAGGTTACGCTTTAACGGTCCAGGCCAGACTAGACAATGTATTCGGCGTCCGAGTATTGCTACGTTGATATTGAGCAGAGTGTAAAACTTGTGTCTTTTGCTACCGATATTACCCCATTAAAAAGTTATACAGCAGTAGCCAACACCCCGAGCGCACAGATTTGGTTTTTATGATACAATAAGCAAAGTAAAGATTTGCCCCCCACGCCTGCTAGATTTTTACACCGATATCGTTTTCATTGATTAGTTGAGTTAGCATCATTAGCTGACTTCATGTATAGTGTATTTCGCTGTTGATGTTGTTTGATTGTGGGTCAAGCTTACAGCAAAGAATTCCCAAATACTCACAGACGTAAAGCGGGATATTTAGAGCAAACTTTTGTAACAAAGCAAATATCAATTTTGAGATTGGCAAGGTGCATGCTCGCTTGGTGTTGATTTGTTTTCATGCTGCCAGCGCCATGCCTTGAGTTGCCCGCAGCTGATAATAAAGTGCAATACATTTTATACAAAGATGTTATATTAAAGTGAAAATTGCAATAGATGAAAAAGGTTCACAGTGCAGAACCTACCATGGTTCTGCACTGTGAACGTGAACCTCTAAATTTCTAAGGTTCACACTTAGAACGCGAACGTGAACCTCACGTTCACACCATCCCTAATATTTAGTCCCTCACAGTAGGCTACTGTTTTACCATATGTCGATGGTGAGCGTATTTACAACACGATAAAAGAAAATGATCGACAGTGGCTGGTGCAACATTGATAAATGAATACAGTACTATTTATTTTTGTTCGTCTGATATACCATGTGGTAAGATTCACAGGTAGAGCAGGGAGAGGTGGTAGGGCACGTAATTAATAATTCTATCATATTCGGGCGTGTCAGCTTTAATTATTACTTTGTTGAATGGTATTGATTCTTAACTTCCCGTCTGCTATACAGTTAAAAGATATTGGAGTCGCCCAACCGTAACAGACTGAACTAAAAGAAAAAATTCATTCGTGACTCGCAAACATAAATTGTCATTTACTCACGTGCGCATCATTCCCTCTGATGGCAAGACAGGACTGTAGTCCCCACGCCAATCCAGTGCGGCCATGGACAATGGCTATATTTTGACAGAAAGTTTCGGTCAGGGCTGTTGGGTGCGATAAATGGTCAGCTATAAAATTGAGCAATGGTTATTTTGTGACGTAACACGCAAATGACGTCACATTAATTTTTTTGTTCTCTCATGAGGTCTTCTCATCGCTATCGTTATATTGTCTTCGTGATCGTAATCGTATTCGCGTGATTAAGAAGTAATCGTATTCGCAATCGATTGCATTCATGAAGTAATCACCCCATGTCTGTTCTCGACACATCGATAGCGTAGATATTTTGTATGGGTACTTCCTCTGACAAACTTATAAATAGCGCAGTCTACACAATTCCATGGGTGTAGCCAAGGCGTCTCGTTATCGAGTTTGAGAACCACTGTGTTAGATGGTGGTGGTAGGGTAACGTCGGCCCTTGTTTAATATTTAGTATTTCTCATACGTTTCAGCCTAGCTCATCCTTATTTGAATTCGGCCAGGGGTGGCCAATCTACGGACGTACGGCCGCATGCAACCGTATAACCATTATGCGGCAGCGGACGCATGATTTAATTAGCGTGTGTTCGGGGTCGTCAATACGCAATTTGAATTTACGAAAACCTTCAGGAGATTTTATTTCAACCTAAAAATTTTCTTCACGCTTACGCGATTCGTGGTGATTTGGATTTTCCGATTTTAATATAATCGTATTCAATTGAATGGTATATTCATATTCAAATACACCCGCATATTTTCGCCTAACAGTCGTCAGGGGTAATCGTAAGCAACTAGTACGATTGATACGATAGATACGATTGTTGATATAAAAAGTTATTTCCAATTCTCTACTAGTTGCTGACGATTTCCTCTGAGACGAGTGTCAGCTGAAAATATACGTGTTTATTTCATTATGAATATACTATTCAATAGTATATTGAAGTTCTGCAGCTCCGAGAAGCTCTTATAATCGTATCCTTGCAATATGGCCCAACCGTACAATTGCGAACCGCAGAGGAGAATGATGCGCCACATAAATAATACCAAATTGGAATAGTGTGCGTCTCACGAATGAAATTTTGTTGTTGTTGTGCGTTCGGGCGATTTCAATATATTTTGATTATACCGACAATACCGATGGGAGGGGAAGAAAAGCCAACATGAAAAAAAGTCATTAACAAAACCCGGTAGACGCATCATCAATAATTGTGTGCTCAAATTTTTCGGAGACACCACATCCACCAGCTTTGCCGGCTAATCTGATCACCTAGGCCAGTGGTTCCCAACCTTTTTCGACCCATCGCCTCCTTTTCAAGGTCAACACCGATCATCGCCCCCCAAATTTTGTGCACCGATAATTGGGCATACAGACTGTAATCACCAGCGGGTTGATTAAAAAAAAAAGGTAATCTTTTCTCCGCTCAGAGCTGAAAATAACGTTTATTCGCTCCGCATTGCTAGGTGGATGACTAAAAAACAAAAGGTCAGCCGTTTTTACGCGTCATCGCCCCCCCATCGCCCCCTTCGCTATTTTCGCCCCCCGTCGCCCCCTTTGTCCATTTTCTCCCCCCTGTCGCCCCCTTCGTCATTTTCGCCCCCCTAGATCGCCAAATCGCCCCCTGGGGGGCGATATCGCCCACGTTGAGAACCACTGACCTAGGCTGATAATAAATAAAATTATGGCAGTAATATGTGAAACTATAACAACATTATCGACGATGTTCATTCGAGAGTTGGAAATATTATCGTACTCCACGTGACTTGAATCCTGATCCCAGTATCTTTTCCTGACTTCATGCATATATGTATAGTAAGCCTTCGTGGATGTTCTGCTTCAACGATTACAACATTTTATACGCAAGGTAGATCTCAAAAAGTCAGTGATGGTACAGAACATTATACAATGGCTCTCCGCGGTGCAAAATTCCCAGTTGCCAATTTCACACGGGTATTTGCCGTCCATGTGGGCCATAAAATGCGGCCGTATGCTATGTATGTAATCGAAATGTGTATTACTACTACGGAATTGGTATGGTATGTGATCAGGGGTATACGAGTTTTGAGTAAAAGTTAAAAGGGTGTACCACGACGAAAAAGGTTGAAGAGCACTGCTCTATAGTGAAGTTCATTTCATTGATCCAGTAGATACATATTTATTTATTGTGCAAGTATAAATTCATATGAGACCATTTGCACTGACTTTACAAACATGACTGTCGAATATGTACGCACAACAAGTACAATGTTGGCAATTGAGTATAATAAAAATGTTCGGCCGGAGTTTTGCTGATTTTGTAATTTTGCCCAACTCGATGCCTGCAAACGTTAGTTGAATATTTGACGAAAATCTATATACTGTATGCATTATCACCACGGAATTGATTGATCTATAAACATGAAGGCTTATGACATGGTAAATGGCTTCATAACCTTATAAACAGAGTATGGAAGCTATTTTGAACGAGTTTAAGTTGCTTTCGTTAGGTACATTTGTTCGGAATCAGTAAGGCGGGGACAAAATTGAAGTCAGGCAGTCCTGAATCCATAAAAAAACATGTAACGAATCAGTAAATATTCATGAAAGGAGCTATCAATTGGTACAAGTCTACAACAGAAATTAATATACTGCCTCGATAATTCTTACGTGGCATGTATAGGATATGTTCATATTGACTACCAATCGGCATGAATAAGATGCTTCAGTCGATCTTGTAATCATATTACTACGAAAGATCTAAGTCTTACCATTCTATACCCCAAGTGGCCCTTGAATTCATGACAATACAGTTGGCTAGGCTTATGAATGATTAGGACACGCGTTGTCTAAACGATGTCCCTTGCAAGTCACGTTGCACTTATCGTAAACCTACGCGGACAGCATTAAAACTCGAAATATTGCAATTCCCGATAGTAGCCTATATATTATTCCATCCTCACAAATTAGAAATTTTCGATCTGGAAATGGTATTTTCGTCGTTCTGTTACCGAGAAATAAGTGAACTAACTTTTATTGTGCCAGAAAATGGAGACAAGCCTATTTCATATTGCATTTTTGTTTGAAGAGTGCAGCCATTGAATTTCACATATAAATGGTAGTACCAAAAGTACCAAAGTTATATGTCGCCGCCTGAATCTTGAAAATGATTATAAATTTTACAGATGAGGTTTTGTGATAGGGTGTAAGTCCAAAAATCAGGATCGCCATGAGGCATAGTTTGTCCGGCAAAACTTTTTTGTCATATGTGCCGTCGTTTGTGCGTAAGAGGCTCTTTAATAATCAGAAAATTTCACTCGGACGCAGTTTTATTGCAAATAAACTAAATTGATACGGGATGTTATGAATGTTTAAAATCATAAAAACTCCACTAGAAATTAGGGCTGGGCAAAATCAAGTACAAGAGTGATGTGATTCTGAATCACGTATTACGCTTCGAGTCGAATATTCGAGTGTTGTAGGCTTGAGTACTCGATTCTCCTGCTACACTATAGTTGCCTCTCGGTGAGGAAAACATAATCAATCTCAGGCAAAATTGCGTAAGGGTTGCCGATAAGTGACACAATGTCTAATGGCACGTGGTTTCGTAGTGCTATGTCCTTAAAATAGTTACGCTCTGAGCAATATAGAGGACATTGGAACCATAAATGCTCAACCGTCTCTATAACGCCACATGTACAGCTCAACATCTACGGTTCGCTTTCTGGCGCAATCAGATGAAAACCGCCAGACAGATCATCGAGGATGATTCTGGCAGTAAACGGTGCGAAATTCCTGCTGACGTCATCGAGGAGAAATTTCGTGCTGACACTGCTGCCGCGGTTTCCGATGATGATGCTGCTTTTCCTTCGTGGATGACTCAGCACAGTTACCAGGGCGACCTGGCTTCTGCTGTTGACGAAGAGTCGATTACTTCCTTAGAGGTAGCGGGAGTGCTGGCAACCTTGAACACAAGTAGTTCGCCAGGCTCCGACGGTCTCACTTATGGATTTTGGAAGCGCTTGGACCCCAAGGAAGAAATCCTCTCCGAGCTTTTCGAAATCTGTAGGTGTAGTCCAGACTCCCATACGCAAGCGTCATCCGCATATAGATTAATGCTTGACGCAATATTCTCGGGAAGGTCATTTATCAGTATAGAAAAAAGTATAGGGCTTAGTAGGCTGCCTTGTGGCGTTCCATTACCGACAACAAATGTATCTGAAAGGTTCGATCCAATACGCACTTGGAAGGTGCGGTCTGATAGGAAAGAGCATATCCACTCGAAGATATTTCCCGACAACCCGATTTTACGTAATTTGATTATAAGCGATTGCCGTCGCCAGACGCGATCGTAAGCCTTCTCGAGATCTAGAAAAACTGCGGCAACAGATCACCTTTTCCAAATCGATTTGTACATGTCATCATGAAACGACAATATACATCAGTAGGCGATTGCAGTGCTCTTCAACCTTTTTTTGTCGTGGTACACCCTTTTAAGGTTTACTCGAAACTCGTACACCCCAGACCGGACAACTCATTGATTCCGTATAGTAAGCCTAGGCCAGGGGTATGTAACCTCCTTGTTATTCACGGCCGTGATTCGATTCCATACATAGCATACTACCGCATTCCGACGTAGAGTCGTCATGGTCCATCTGCACGTCATATACTCAGGACTCCAAGTGTCGCACCCAAACCCGTCAATTGTGGGGGGAGGCGAGCTCGAAGGGGTCCAAAAATTATTTCTTGAATAAAAATAAATTATAGAGTATATTTTTGAAAATTTGTTCACAATCACCCCACAAGACAAATGCCATCCCACAGAGAAAATTTCTTACTAGTAAGGAAATACCAATTTCAAATAGCTTGCATCTTTTAGTATAGTACGTTTGGGCGATTTCAATGTCGTTTGACATAGCAGGTCACGAAATAACGTGATTTAACGAAGTTACTATACCAAGGGGCCCGCCCGAATTATTATTTACAGGCCTTATATTTTCCAAGACATTTCATTTCGATTGCGAATCTGAATGTAAATCTAATTAGGTTGGCAGAGAGAGAGAATAACAAAATTTATAATAATATATTTGCAATTTCTTATATTAGTGACGGATTCAATCATGAATTGCAGAAAACTTCAAGATTCGGGCGATTTTAGACGCTATGAATTAATATCCCACTAACGTGTATAACAAATTTCGCTGACAAAGTAGCGGTTAAAACGTAGACCAGGATGAGGGGTCTACTGTTTGGTTTATGACCCTGTCAGGGACCAAGACCAACGTTTTGGGGGCCCCGACGAAGTGCTCTTTCATCCCTGTATATACTCATGTTAACTTACCCACTTGGAACTTCATAACACGGGGAGCGCATGTTGTGTTCTGCACCATCACTGATTTCTTGTGATATACCTTATGTATAAAAGTTTTTAATTGTAACAGTAGTCGCGCGGGCGCTAAAAACTTTTACATGTGGAAAATTTATTTCGTCTATAATATGGGTTGCTTCATATATTAGTGTCAACTTAAACTATTTATCCATTCTTAGCACACGTGATCGATTTAGGGATGGAGCTGATGGAGGGATGTCTACGACAATTTTGGGCACAATATGAATGATGATGCGTCTTCCGGTTTTTAGTAATAACTTTGTAGCATTTTGTTATTTTTTGAACTACCGTCAGGAGTGAAGGCATACACGCACACGATTCCGCCTTGGTATTTCTTTATGGGGTGCATCATTTTTCTTTACGGTTTTTATTTGTTCGGTGCGACTCAGATTACACTATTATATATAAAATACGAAAAATCTTGGCCCCCCTGAATCGCGACAAGCGTGAATAAAATTTTCAAGTGTAAAACCTCTCAAAGACTTTTGAACCTATTCCCTAATTCAAATTGCATATTGACGGACGCCATAATACGCTAAAATGTAACTAATATCTTGGGGGCCAGCATAAATATTGTTCATCGGCTGCATGCGACCGTACGTCTGCAAATCCGGGCCTGTCAAAATAAGGATGAACAATGCTACAGCGTATTTGAAATGCTGAATACTCATCAGGGCTCGAGGATCTGGACCACCGTCTAGCACCGTGGTTCTCGTTCTCGACCTCCTCGAGGCACCGTAGCTACTCCCCTGTAATGATGTACAATGCACTATTTATAAGCAGCTCACAGAAAGTACAAATTCAATATTTCTAAGCCGTCGCGCTGGTTTCCTCAAGAATCATTATAGACGGATACTGCAAGTGGAACACATGTCATCCCCACCCTTTCTACTCCAAAACGAATCAAAAAGTCCATTACCAACGTTTAAGTAATGTGCATTAACATTTGATTATGATACAACAAAAGGCATATAACTTACAAGCTCGTACAGCTGATATGCACATATTTTACGATATTGCACGCCCGGTCAACATATTGATGTTCTGAAGCATACAATTGCCTGTTTATTGTGATATCAATATAGACATCGGTCCATTTTAATTCGGATCTGGTACCCCCCCTGTACGCCCCATGGGAGAGGTACACCCTTTTATAATTTTGGTACACCCTAGAGCAGTGGTTCCCAACCTTTTCATCCTAATTACCCACTTCCGATTTATTCCGAGCCTTTATTCCCACCTAAAATCTCTATATCCATATATACCCTTTATAGTGCTACCTCCAATAAAATTCTGCGAGCCTTTGCTTACGTGCTATTGGTGATTGTTAAGATCCCCGGAATTGATCAGCACACAAAAAATTAATGCAGCGGTGAACTAATAACCGTAAACGCGGCTCCGTAAATATATCTGCATCTCCCCCGGCGCGCAGCCAAAGTTTCCAAATGTTGCGGGGTAGCATCAATTTTCATAAGTAACTGCCGAATAATGCATGGGTCTGATAAACTTTCTGATGTTGACGAACTCATGCGTGCTATATATATATATATATATATATAAGCCGCCGTTAACTACACTTTCGCACAATACTAAAAGAACTTGAAATAACATAAATATGTAATTTCATTTGTAACGAGTCCGAATGTGCTATCAATTAGCGAGTCCACGATCTCCCTTGCATACATATTCATGGTTCAGCAATATGAGCTCTTATTACAACGAATCAGAATTTTTCTATCACTGCGTTTCGTGACCGATGATGGTGTACAAATGAATGAAACTATTCTGGAGATCGCGTGTGGCTATCCAGGCGATTCTCGCTAATTGGAGGCACTGACAATATGAATCGCTGAATTGCAAATAAGCTATGGAATATTCGGTCGGCATTTCAAAACGACATTCAATAAAGGAGAATATTACTGTAAAGATTTTTTCAAAAGTGAGTCTATTCCCCACCAGAAATCCAGAAATTCCCCACCGTTTGGGAACCACTGCCCTAGAGTGTACGAAACACCTGGTTGAAGAGCACTGGGCTATCGGCAATTAGGCAGCTAAAATGAGTCGGTACAGCAGGTTATTTCATCTCAAAACGACCATTCTGCTTGTGTGAGTTCTACTAGTAATGAAGCAAAACTTCCTCGTGATTATCTTAATTAAAAAAAAAATTAGGTGATAAACTATTTTGTAAATTTAAAGGCTTCGCGGACCTCAAGGGATCTGTGGACTCCCTGCTGAGAACCACTGATCATACAAGACCATTCACACCTCTAACGTATTGGATTTAGATCATTAGCTACATTTTATGCTATTTACTACCAACCGCAGTGCCTTCTGCGTTGCCAAACGAGTCCCTCATGGCCGCAAAAATCAAAGAATTAGCGGATAAAATCCATAATAAGGTAAGCCATATCGAATTTCAGTACAGAATGAAATTTCATATCGCTCAATACTCTTGCCTTCTACATCTAACACGATTCTAAAGTCGATAAACTAATATTTAAGTCGTAGGCAGTTCCGGGGTACCTTGTTCAATCGAAGTGGTGATTAAATAAAGTGGTTTTATTCGTATTTGTGATTATTGTTCGCGATTAATTAAATCCCTTCGAAGAGGTATCACCCAATCACGGAATATAGTAGCGGTTACGAACTAATTCGGGGACGGGGCGCAATTTTGAACGTCAAAGTACTTATTGGTCATGGAAACTCCAAAGAGATGATAACGAGTATAGAATACATGTGTAAAAAATGAATTGTTTCCGCAACGACAATGTTCAAAGAAGAAAGCATGAAATCAAGTACCAATTGATAGTAACAATTACGTGATAAAAACCACATCAATTGAATATCCAACTCGGGAATGGCTTACTCCTCTGATTGGAAAGTATGAACAAAACATATAGACTATTAAATTAGGTGTGTTAGCATTGATAGACGCATATTTACGAGTGCTTTCATTGATACAAATTGCAAAATCACATCAATAATACAACGTAGGATTTTCGTCTTCATGTGATATCCTTAATGCATACATTTGTACCGCACGATTGCGAGGGAAAGTACGGGGAAATTTATTGCTACTTATAATTGAATATTAGTCGATATTTCGACGCCAGCAATATTACAAATACATCCCGTTAGATGACAGGCATTTGTGGATGCGTTTGACCATAGTATATTATAGTCTGCAGGAATTCTCCTTCCAATTTTCGGAATTGTCTTAGACAAAACTATTATCCATTGTTTTAGCATCAATATACAGAAATTGACGGGAACTATTCAGATGAACAAACTGATATCATCTATTACAATTTCATGTACTTTTCAGGGCTCAATGAGAGCGCTATTAAGGCTAGCTTCAAACCGCATGCGGCTCTTGGAGTTGGGGATCACTCGTATAAAAGGAACGTTTACTATTCCGGATATTCGTTACTTCAGTAAATGCACTACTTTGGCTTAACATATTATAGATGAGGCTCTTAGCCGGGCTAGCGTTAGTTTAGTTTTAGAATATCGGAAGCTACACTTCATCCAGATCACAAACCCATTTAACAGTGAAGAACATATGCGAAAAAAATCCATGTCATAGCTCTAATGAGTTATTTTCGTACATTTATTTGAACAATATAACACATCATATTCACAGAAATAAATCTCAGCGCCAGGTTGTGGGTGAACTGGCACGGCTTATTGTACTTGTGCGTATCGTAGGATAAGATAAAACTTAATATCGGGGTAGAAATAACTTCACTGTTTAAAGACCACTCACCTAACTCCCGATGGTCTTGCAAAATGGGTCCAAGTCGAGTTACTCCAGCGTCCCGAGTATAACCGAAGACCATATTCTTCGAGATCAGAAATCGTAATACTTAGTACTTACCCAACCAGACTTGCGAAACTTCGAAAGTGACTTATATTATCGATTATAATTCAATTATATATGCAATTCCGTTATATACATTGACATTGCTTGATCGTCACTTACTGTTACAAGTACAGTAATATGCATCTCTTTTATTCCATTTCTGTCCGGAGATGAAGAAGTATAAGCAGAAGGGTTGTCCTTATGTAAATGACCATAGTAGTCGGAATACGATGAATAACAGCATAGCATTCTGTTACAACGAATTAACATATAAATCGGTTGTCTGCTATGATGGTGTAAGTCGATTTTTACCAAAAATTTTAAACGTCGAAAGTAATTTCAATGTTTTCTAAAGGGGTTTTGTCGAAGGATCAAATCAAGAGGGTAGTGACCGGCAGCGCGCTGGGCACCTCTGTAGCAAACTGCATCACTAAAAGGTAGTTGTATATGTTTAGATACATGAAGCTGGACATACAAAAATCACGAAATTGTGCAATGGCAAGCTCTGTTTGGACCGTACAAAATTCGACAAGTTTATCGTCGAATCCAAGATTGGAGATAAACCTTTTAGCATCATTTCCATATGTGGACCTACGAGACAGGGAAAGTCATTCCTGATGAATTTGATCCTGCGTTACTTCGAGAAAAAGCAGGTATATATTCGATATAGTTTTACCTGCTAATAATAGGTGGCGGGGCTGCTTTTCAAATTTCGTAGAGGTTGCGAACGCAAGAATACAATGTCGAGACAAAATACGCCACGTTCTTGAGCAACCATTTACTTCAGTACAACGCTATGCTTTCTAACATGGTCGATAGGGATAATTCCCAGAATAGAAGTAATATTTTATTCAACAATTAGAAATGTCATGATCGTAAACTTCATTTTATTTTGGACTACACTGTTGGCGAAGAGAGTGTGTATTGATACCGAAGGTCGGAAAAAGGCGGTACACGAAAACTGACCTAACTCAGAACTATATCGCGGTCATAAATATTACGTGACTGTGCCTACAAGCATACCTTCCTACCTTCTTCAGTACATGCAGAATTCAGATTAAAATGTTATACTCGATTTATACTGCGGTATAAGTCGAATGTAGGTTCTGGGTTCGTGTGCCATGGATGTATATCAACACCCGTAGATAAGGGACGGTACACGGGTAGAAATACACACTACTTTTGCTAAGAGTGCATGAGCTGCGCACGACGACCGACATCGCATTTCAGCTACAAGAAAATCGATATTCGGGCTTGCGATATACGTCGTGAACTGAATGACCATCTCCTCCTAAAATTTGATCTAGTGCGGACGCCCGAAGCCGTTTTTCTACGCTTTTCTATCTGGAACACTGTACGTCAACGCAATATTATCAATTGCCCATTCATATCAGCTGAATATTTGTCCCTCGGTGGAATGGTGTTAACATCTCCGAAGCCGTTTCAGTTAGTGAGGAATAGTGATGCTTGACACATGCGAATGGCTTATTTTAAAACAACAGCAACACATTGCTCGTCCCAATTGATTAGTTTACTGATTAATTTGTGTCTCATTGCTGTGTCATGAACTCATAATTTTGATATGTTTTCATTGAGACTACACGCATTTGGCGTTCCAGGTAAATTTCCAATACGAATACTCGAATTCATTGATTTTGCTACTGCTGAAAATATGCAGCCTCGCATGTACCAGTATCAACATGAAATTTGTGTGCTAACACGAAAGTCTTGTTACTGTCCAGATTGACTTTGCTTCAAGTCACCACGCATAATTGCAATTGAGTAAGAATTCATTGGTGCTTCAATTGCAATACTATCTACTTTGACCACCTCTGCATAGAATCCTTCACGAGTCCAAATGGTTTCAAATCATCAGATCTATCAGCTAGATTTTATTAGGACAAAGAACTTTGCTTTTATACAAAGAAATAGAGAGAGAGACCGGGAGAGAGAGAGAGAGGGAGAGAGAGAGGGAGAGAGGGGGGGGAGAGAGCGAGGGAGAGAAAGAGAAAGAGAGAGAGAGAGAAATATATGGAGAGAGTTGTCGGTTTTTATGTTTGTTTATTTGACTGTATAATCGTATTGTTGGTTTACCGAGTTACCGAGTTTCTCAACCTAAAAATTTAATCGGATAAAGCAGGGGTGGCAACCTTTTTGTCCGAAGAGACGTATTTTTTTCCATTTTAACTCCCAAAGGGTCATACAAGCAAATCAACTGTTACTTCATCATTGATAAATCCGTGACGTCATGGTAGCACCAATTTGAACTCACTACATGGGATTCGTCGTGTGCGCTACAATTCCTCAGTAAAAACTGGTCTTTATTCTTCGAGCATAAAGCTCGGAGCGAGAGGTAAGGGGCAGACGGGCCAAGCTTAACCATTGATAACACAACTCATCGCAAATAGCTTAGAATTAAATATAACTGATATTATTCGAATACAACAACAATACAACATGCGCTGAATGCATGTATATTTCCCCAGTACCAAAGAGCTACTTACTAATCAAGAACATGGGTAGCTATGGCGTTGTTTGTAATTGTGAATGTCACGATCACGGTAGATCAGGAACACAAAGTGCAATTGAAAACTGCGATGTGATATGGGCGCCGCCATGTCTGCTAGCTCTTTGATTATTAACGTATCGCACAATCCAAGATTTCGAGTCCGGTGGTTAGAATTCGCGAGTGATATTTGTTGCCGGCACGACAGTAACTTATATTTAAGGATTTTTAAAAGAGGGGGTCAAAGTTCGTAAACCCGAAGACGGCATGGTCTTTACCTCTCAAAGACATGTTTATACTGTCACAAAATACTTAGTCTAGTCATGGTGAAGATTTACTGTGGCTGCAATATTGATCAACTCACTAAAAATAAATATTTGGCAAAGAGCCATGATCTTATACCCAAAAGAGCCTTATATGGCTCGAGAGCCATAGGCTTCCGACCACTGGGATATAGGTTTGTACCTAGAATAGTATTGATATTATATTTAAACAATTAAATGATGCCTATTGGTACAATATTGTTTTCCGTCAAGGCTGTACCGCAGCTGTGTGACCAGATATCGCCGCAGTCCTATTTAGATTTTCAAATCCACCAACGTAAGTAGAATACAGACTATAGCTATTGAAGTTTGTTTACATATTTTTTTCCTAATACTTCAAGTAATTTTACCTGGTTCATTGCTAATGTGCTTATGAGGGATGGTGTGAACCTCTGAAAGGTTCGGGTTCGTGTGAACGCGAACCTTTTTGAAAGGTTCTGTGTGAACACGAACGTGAACCTCGTGACGTCATATTGCTAATAGCCTATATTAATGTACACGATACCTAGCGAAAATTTGGCCCACATAATGCCACAATGCTGAAGTACATATCGGCGTTTTTAACGTCGCTAAATGTATCAACCGCGGTTATCAAAGGATATAATGATCTCATAAAATCAATACATTCCGTCGCTTTGCCAACAATTTCGACGAGGACTTACCATGAAATATAAGCTTACGCGTCAATGGTCTTAGCCAGACCGGACAATGTGTTCGTAGTCTGAGTATTGCTACATTGATGTTGAGCAGAGTGTAAAACGGGTTTCTATGCTCACTACCGATACCATAAACAACAAGTTATATAGCAGTAGCCAGCACCTTAATCAAACGGATTTGGTTTTATTGATACAGTAAAGATATGAAATCAAGATTGACCCTGTACGCCCGCTCGATATTTTACGTCAGAAAACGATATCAATGTCATTGATTGGTTGAATAAGCATCATTCGCTGACTACGTATATCGCTCGTGATGTTGTGTGATTGCGGGTCAAGCTCACAGCGGAGAGTCACTAAATATTCAAAACGGAAAGCTCAATATTTCGAGAAATTTTTGGTAACAAAAAACAAGTAAAACTTTTAAGGTTGTCATGGCGCATGCTCGTTTAGTGTTGATTTTTTATGCTGCAAGCGCCATGCATAGAGTGACCCGCAGTTGAAATCCAATAAACTTGAATCAAAGATCTTATAATGAAGTGCAAATTACAATTTACCAAAAAGGTTCACATTGCAGAACCTACCAAGGTTCTGTTGTGAACGCGAACCTCTAAATTTCCGAGGTTCACACACAGAACACGGACGTGAACCTCACGTTCACACCATCCCTAGTGCTTATCAATTGAAATGAATGCATCACTCCTGTTCTATATAATTTCACTTGCTGACATGCATTCTGCTGCTACTTTTTGTCTTCGGTTACCTGCTGAATGCCACCTATAAAGGTCAGCACTCAGCAAATAGAATGCTTTGCGGCTTAGGCTAGTCTCTTAGCAACGCATCTTTCGAATAATTTCGCTTATCATGTTTCCACGATAATGCAATATGCATATCCTAATGTTCTCGCCAGTGGGAAAAACACAACAAGAAGACAAGTAAAGACAGTAAATATCGAATGACAGCATTCAAAGTAGGCGCGGGAGAGGCCTATGTAACAGGCGGGATTCTCCTCTACAACCATACATTTGAAGTAATGTGGGAAGGAAAGCTGGTAGGTTTACTTGATCCATACTTCATATTTTGGTATACGGGATAAGCGTCGGTAACAATGTCCAGTTAGTCAAGTGAATGAAGAGCATCATTTAGTTATACCTCGCAACACTAACTATTGATATCGAAACTCAGTGGCATGGCATGATGTTTAAACATTCATCACCATCGCATCACCATTCACGTCACAAATGCAGATCGAACTGCATTCATATTAGAGCAGTGGTTCACAACCGGAGTCCGCAGAATTCTGGGGGTCTGCGAAGCATTTTCAGTGGTTCCGTGAAGCCTCATAATACTTGGTAACCTAATCTGTATTTTTTAAATTCGGAAAATCACGAGGCAGTTTCGCTTCAATACTTGGTAAACTCCAGAGCTGGCATTAACAGATTGGCCATCTGAGATGAAATATCCTACTGTGTAGACTCATTTTAATTGCTAATTTGTCAATAGCCTACTGATACAACCATTCTGATAACCTAATTTGCATTGTTTTATAATCGGAAAATCACGAGGTAGTTTCGCTTCATTATTAGAGATAAACTCCAGAGTTCATATTACCAGACTGGCCATCTGAAATGAAATATTCCACTGTGTAGATGTAAACTACTGATTGCCTACTGATACAAACATTTTCTTGTTTATGATTTTGGATTGTGGTTGGATGAGTAAGGTCAATCACGGTGAATTTGCAATGTTTACAAAATACATTTTCTCCTGTGATATTATAACCATTTTCCATAATAACTTCAAGATAAGCTGATAGATAGAAATTACCACGCTTGACACTATATATTCATTAATGAAAATTGTTTGTCAATTTTGGTGACATATTTGTTGCGATCATACCCAAATGTATCGTCTGAAGCGTTACGCGTTATTATTACATTCGCCAACCATCTATATTTGTGAAAATGTATTTTCGGCACTAGTTCATATCAAATCGATGGAAAGGATTTTCAAGACATGGCCACGTATTTCAAGAAATGCAGTTGCAGAATTTGCTTTGAAATAATAATAGTCAACCCAAATTCTAAATGAATATCATGATGTTATTTCCAAGAAAATTCATTTTGTTGCTGCTTATCAGTAAGCCTACAGTTATCATTTGCGCGATACAGATGTAGATTACACGTTAATCGAGGTAAATTTTAATTTAAACTTCGTGGGGTTCGGCGGGGTCCGTGACGGTCCGAAATGGGCCTGCGAAGACAAAAATGTTGAGAACCACTGTACTAGAGCATCGCCAGTTGTTCATATTTCACGTTCTGGAGCAATATTGATTCATCACCACCACTTTTCACGATCGGAACCATGCAATTATGCCGTCGATGTTTCATATTCGAGGAATCTTTATTTTATACTTGGTCATTTCCATGGTGGCAGTTTTCGTCGCGTTAGCGAAGTTGTTTTTGGAAATTGCAATACGATTGACCGAACCTTGCTATGTGACTTCTATTTAGATGGTCGTTATCCTCATGGACACACGAGGGATATTTGATCATGCATTGCCAAAAAGGGATGAAGCCTTTCTAATGACCATTACAACGTTGATGAGCTCAGTACAAATATTCAATGTTCTGCAGAGTGTTGATCCGAACGCATTCGATGCATTGGATGTAAGTCGCGCTTATCTCCATTAATCGAGTGGAGTAGTCTATTTATGAGTTTGAGTACTACTGAAAAAAAAACGTTTAATTATTGCACGGACTGTTGCAGATACATTACCATTTACGATGCATAAAGAGTGATTTCGTCTGTACAGAAATGTAATCTTGCAACTGATACTTCGTGTGTCCCGTTACTTAATATCTTACGACGAATACGGCCAATAGAGGTATAATTATGAGAGGATAATATATAATTAACCAATATCGCTTTTGGTATATCACCAGAGGTTGTAAACTACGTACATATAAAACTACTAACGATTATAATCTTCGCATGCGGTACGAATATGGAAATAACGGTTCAGTATCAGTGGGTATTCGGATGAGGAAAATTCACATATTGTTACGACACATGAAATCTAACGCGATTTTTACGAAAACGCAACTGCTCCCTTCAACACGTTAAGACGTGCCTCCTGCACTTCAACAAAGTAATGTAGTGTAAGAATATAAGAGACATTGTAATTGTGGTTACGAAGGACGTCGAAGCGTTTGCAGGAACGCATGAACCAGCATGTCCCTATAGTTTTATCAGAACACGCGCATCACGCTCGGTGAAAAGCTCACCCTTGACTCATTCGCTCAAGCCTGAGGTTGAGCGTTCTAATGCCATACATTCTGCAATTGGCAAACATCTGTTGGATAATCCCGCTTGTGCGAAAAAATATCGAGGCGACAGATTCCACGTCATCGGGAGGGGCCGCTCATTATTTAATTTGTGTGCCTTCGAATTTAAACTTTATTAAAATACAGCAGCCCAAGCTTTGTCTACAATAGGTGTTCGCGTACCATCTTAAAATCGTACAATGAACGCTCTCTAATTGGAGATCTCATTTCATGCTGGAGACGCCAAATGTTATGATACGATCGTTCATATATACGACGTTCTTTCCAATTCTCTACTAGTTGCTGATGAGTACCCCTAGAAGTGTCAGCTCAAAATATTCGGGTCTATTTCAATATGAAACTACTGTTCAGTTGTAATAAATTGTACCATACTTGATGTAGCGTCAGCTTTCGACATATGGAATTGAATCTGCGACAGGTCTTTATGAGTAACAGCTAACATATTTCTCCTTGCGACCTCGAGTTTACCCGACCTACAGAGAATGCAGAGTCTCTTTTTCAGTACCGCTGATACGTGGACTGGGATTCGCGGTAAGACTGTTTGGTGCAATCAGCACGCTGTCAGTTGCTTCGCTTTAGTGTAGCGACTCCGTCTATCTAAAGCGGGGGTGGCCAACCTTTCTAGCCAACGGGCCATATGAGATTTATGAACCATTATGCGGACCACTTGAATGTTGATGACAATTTTTAGTCGTCTCATAGGAGAGAACTGAATTAGGTAACGGTGAAAACAACACTTATATTACTAATCTTCAAATTCGATAACAATTATGTCATAGAAATTCAGTGACCAGTGATGTCCTAGCCGCACAAAGCGCGATATTTTCTCACAGTTATTGAGGGAATTTGGTCAATATTGCTGTTACTTTAATATATATTGCGGGTCGCATCTGTATACCCCCGCGTATGGTCGACCGCCCCTGATCTAGAGCAGTGGCACCTTTTTCACCTCGCGGACCGGTGAAATCAACCCAATATGTAAATTAACAACCGATTTTCGCAAGCACATGGTGCTAGAGAGAAGCATTTAGAGGATTTTTATCGTAATTAATTATGTCCATGATGGAATCTCTGTGATTTCACGGTACTGAATCTGCTGAAGTCGAGGTAAAATTGCCTTATCCAGATAAACGTGCTACCGCAAAGAGTTCCAAGATCTCCAGATTTAGCAGTAGATGATCCGCGCGCCAAAACATTGGATTCTCGTTCAAAATTAGTGGATCTACAAATCCAGGATGTAGGACGCTTTTGCGTCAAAATGACGCAAAATGCAGTGTTCCGTGGAAGGTTGCCATGTCAACCAACCCATCAACTTAGTAGCATGGAAAACTGAATGGGATAGAACGGTAACTGCGTGGCCTGTCAATCATCCATGGTTGGATGATAATCAGTTGAGCAAATTCCCGCGATACACAAAACCTTGGCGCACTCAGAAAGTTTATCTTGTCTGCCGTCGATCGGATGCGGCATTTGACCTCATTTCATGTATATCTTTTGCAGAACTACTTGGTACTCGGTGATATCGGTATTGTTAAAATCGTCGTCGTCTTAATTTTATCCACTGCACGGCCTACACAATTATATTGTATCTTTTGGAATTATGGCCTCCCAAGTCAGTGACGTTGTTGAGGAATTCTACGATATTCCAGCGGAAATTGTCCATGAACTTCTCTTCAACGACTTTGATGAAAGTATGGCCACTGTAACTGTTCCAAATATTATACAACAACCGGTTGACCTCACACCGTTGTTGCACTCATTGGATTTCAAAGACCCACCAGAACTCTCCGAAAAAGGTATTGAACTAGCTACCGGATGGATTATCAGTATGAATTCCAACGGAAATCCAGATGATATTGTGATTAGTTACAGTAAAGTTTGCGCTGATCCTATAATATTCACAAAATCAAACGATAGGCTTTCCTCTGCCAAATTTTTACTCGAGCTCATGGAAAAAATAATTGATAATGGGTTGAAGCCGCCTCAGTCAGAGTCATTGGTGTCTGCGAGTATTTCTGAAAGGGAGAACGATATTCTAGAATACATTGCTGGTTTTACTTTGAGAAAGGCAATTCGAAAATTCAATGACCAGCTGGACCGTTCCTTGCTTGAATATCTATCAAATAACCGTGGTAAGGCCTTCGGCAAATTAATCCCCTTGATGGAGCGAAAGGCCGGGGTGCTTATATATCCAAGCTCATAGCTACTTTTTCTTTTTAGGAGAGTCTACAGAGAGTTTACGAGAGAATGCAGCAAATCGCCAAATTTAATAAACTTCTCAATTTTGCAGGACAGAGTTGTGAAAAGTTCCTACGTATTCAACTTTATATGCAGCATAAACAGAGCAACATGTCCTGATGACCATTCTAAACTAGTAGTAGATTATATCATTGGATTGTTTCTCAGAGTGTTGGGTCACTCTTTCACAAAGAAGCTAGTTCATAAACTTTGGAAAGGAAAAGAATCAAATAAAGGAAGCCAGGGTACACGTGGTGATTTGAAGGGAAAACCTTGAGTAGAGTAAAAAATCATGAAGTATTTTCTTGGTAATTTCAGAGCTATTAGTATGTAACTTGCCTCTAATTTACTTTCCATCTAGTTGTTATGAATCTGGATAAGACTAGTGCCATTTTTCCTCTCTAATATGCTATATTTTTCGGATTACAGGTTCTGTCTGCACCGCCGACTCTCTACACTGTAACAATTGACATCGCAGGGTCACTAAAGAAACGTTATCAAAAGTATGACGGTTCGATGATGATGCGTATATCAACAAACCCTCTCTCTCTACCACACGGAAGGGATGGCACAATAATACTGCATAGTGTATACATAGTCACTAGGAATTGTTAACTACTATCATCATGTAGGGGAGATGTGGTACCGATGGATCACTGGGACCGAAAATACTTTGAAAATCCTCTATGATAATTCCATGATTACACTTCGTGAACTTGTCTACAATTGCTTGCTGGCAAATTCTCTCCTCACATACAAAAAAATTCGACGTGCGCGAGCTATGGGGTCTCTCACAGATGTTTTTTGTTTTTGGGGGTGTAAAGTAAATTTAGATCGACATATACATTTTTCTTGGTAACCTTCAACACGAACAAACCAGCAATCATTTTTATTGTGAAGTGCAGGGCTTGTATCAGGCTATATAATGGCACCTATTATTTTTTCAGTACTTTCCTTGAGTGGATTTTTTTTCGATTCATGTATAAAATTCTAGGGGTGGGGACCGATGATACCATAGCCAAATCAAGCAAAATAATCAAGCATACTAATCATAAAACAAATGAAACATGCCTACGTACAGAAAATCTTTATGTAATAATTGCATATGATGTTTTATCGCTATAACGAGGTGTTTGGAAGTCACACTGTCGATTTTCGGGCAATATGTATGTACCCTCAAATTTATAAGTCCGAGCCTAAATCGAAACGTGATTTTATGACAACATTTGAGTTAATATTTATTCTATTTCTTGACGGTTGCGATCAAACATTCTTCTTTGGCTTACTGTAGCTTAGATTATAATACTGAGCAAGAACAGTTGTCACATCTGAGGCATTTAGGGTATATGTGTCATAGGTCCCCGGGTCGTGTGCCATTGGACCCACCGGGTGGGGACCGATGACACGTTCGAGCAACAAATTTTGAACGCCCATAAATATTTTTTGAAAAGACGGATGTTCATGTATATGTGCGCGATAGGTAGAGCTTGTATCAAAGTGCTGAGCCAGCAAAAGACATGCTGTTTTCGGCTGAACATTTTGGGGCCAGCGATCATTTTACAATTTTTGATCCATCGGTACCACATCTCCCCTATCTGGGCATGCAATCCTTTCTCAAGCAATAAACAAATTTTAACAGTCATTTCTGGTATTGTGTATTGACCATTATCAACCATTTGCTAGATGTTAGCCAGTTATGCAAAACTATCCGGGGCACAACTGGAAATAAACTGCTCGGTGTATGAAGACACCGTGGAGACCAAAGTATAAACCCGGTTAAAATGAAAGATCTCTGGGTCGCCATGACCCTTTCATAACTAGCAAATGGGATTGGTGTCAGTGACAGTTCTGCTTTATTCATCCGATTTTGTAATCTCCTCATCCTTCGTTACACGGTCCGTGGTGTTGCGGCACATTTTCATCTGTATCTGGAAAATATAAACTTACCCAAAGTAGTATTCAATTTTTGGTAACGATGATCAACATCAAGACATGATGCAACAGATGCTGGCCATCCAAAAAATGATATCGTTTTCATGCTAGCGTCATCAGTAAACACTATCCTGTATCAAGAGGACAACAGTGATGAAGAGTTAGCACAAGGAAGCTAATATTTCGATATACATACTAACTATAAAAGAATCTACAAGCATTACATTGCAGAAATTGTGGGATGTTTGCAATTTATAATCCTCTATTTGAGAGTGCTGGCTCAGGAATTCTGTTAATTTTATGCATTTGTAAATGCCCTAGGGCCTTGACAGTAAATTCCAAACTGACCGAATTTTAGGTTGAATATGACCATCTTCCTCAAAATCCAGATAAAGCTCCCCTTTCTTCTCGTATGACACCCAGCCACCTATTGAAGAGAAATTAGTCAGAAATTAGCCTTAAACTTGATACTAAATTTTACCTACTTTGAATATGACACGAGTCTTTTTTTAATCGGGCAAAATTTTGATAATATAATTTTGCGGCAAAGGCTTTCCTGGGCGCTGGCTCTTTCCTTGGTGGGGAAGAGAATGATGCGGACTTCTTAGGCAAATTGAGACAAGGTACTGCTCCCAGCTTCAGCCGACGTTTACCAGAAGCACCAGCCGCTATAACATCCTCTGGCATGAAATGTTGATCACATATGCAGGCTCTTGAAAAGAGAATGTAAGGTCCATACAAGAAGCATACGGTAGCGAGATACAGGATTTTGCCTAATATATTATAACCTGGCACAAGGCACAATATAGCCGAGAATAACTGTAACTCACGATTCTTTGTTGAGCTGTAGCATTATATTATCTTTTCTGTCGGCAGAATCACGAATGGACAATATAAAACGGCGTAGTTGCGATCGGTGCTGCTTTTCCTCATCGTTCTTTGCGAGATCCACCCTGTAAATTACAAAAAGGGCTGAACTACTATATTTTTCCGAGTAGTATTACATCCAGGCACGGCGCAATTGCTTGCAGGCATTTTCAATGTTCGATAGCTGTAATTAGGCTCCAATACAGATCTGTAAAACATATAGAGATACGGTCAAATGCTAGACCTCATCAGCAACATACAAGAAAAAAGTTTCTGAATGCCAATTGCCAGGATTTGTGAAGCACGCGAATTTGCTCTACTGATTATCATCCAACTGTGAATGATTGACAGGCCACGCAGTTACCGTTCTATCCCATTCAGTTTTCCATGTTCGTAGTAAATATTGCTTTGGCATTGGCAATGCTGATTGGAAATATCGGCTTTGGTCATGTGCTATGAATGCAGTCGTTTCCTAAGTTGACTTCTGAAATTGCTTTTAAGCTACTTTGCAGCTTTAATTCATATTACTATGTAGTTTATTCACAGTTATAAGTTCTTAAGACGGCATTGCAAACTGGTACTGTAATTATGAATGTCTGTAGTATGGATATTTTGGACATCGTAGATGATAGTTCGGACGACGAGAATACAATTGTTGTGCACAGGTATTACTTGGTTGACATATCGGACCCATTTGTAAAATACTCAGAAAATGAATTCGTTGACCGCTACAGATTAAATAATTAATCAATAATTCTATTGATTAAAGACGGCCCACGGTTGGTTGTGCGGTGCCACGCTTTGCACCCCATGATGCAATTACTCTGAGCGTTCCGATTTGTTTTTGCCACGGTCATTTTCAACAAACAAATGCTGACTTGATTGGTGTAAGCCGGACAACAGCACCCCGAAGCATCCACTGCATTATCACTATCAGAGAATACAGAACATTTATCCCACGATTTGATGATTCGTTACAAACGAAATATGTGGATTTCCAAATGCCATCGGCTGCATTGATGGTACGTATGTCCCAATTAAGTCCCCGGGTTGCTCTGCACCAGAAGTTTATCGTTGCAGGAAAGCATATTTTTCTTTGAACTATCAAATGGACTGCAATGCCAACAGAATAGTGACTAATGCTGTTGTGCGATGGCCAGGGAGTAATCGTGACTTAAGATTAAAGTACGAGCTCGACTAGAAAAAATACAATGGGAATTTGCTGGGAGACAGAGGCTATGCTCTAAAAATGTACCTGATGACTCCATTAACAAATCCAGAGGCTGTAAAAGAAAAAATACAGCTATATGCTCGCAAAGACACGCGTGCTGATCGAGCAATGCTTTGGCTTTGGCGTTCTCAAACAGCGTTTCCAGATATTGCTAAATCCTATGCCAATGGAAATCGAAAACACCATCCCGGCAATCATTGCGACTGAATGTTTGCACAATTTTGCTACAAAAAGCAATCATCCAGTTCCTGATATCGCAGTTACTCCCGAGGAAGCTACGGATATAACATCTGAAGTTGGATCGACTGACGCAATAGCCTATCTTGAAAATAAGATCAACACATGTTTCTAAAAATTATGTTTATTTTAAAAATTTGAACGAACACAGTAAACCTTGCTGGTGTAAAAATAATAAGAACGAAATTATTGTGCATGACTTGTTGTAATGAAAGATTCAACTACAATTGAGCTGTAGATAGTGAACAAAGAGCGGGTGTCCCATTACTGTATTCAAATTGACAAATATGAAGTGAAAACAGGTAACGAAGTATTTGCACCGTTGACAATACCTATATGGCGAGAAACACTTGGCAGCAATGTTCCCTCTAAGCTGCGCACGTGCGCAAATGCGCAGTGCTGAAACGGTCTCTGCGCACAGAAAATCTACGCTGCGCACAAAAATTCGAAATGATGTTTTTTTTTTATATAGTCGTTGCGTACTGTTGTCCAATGGACCACGCAGGCGCGCAGACTCGTGAAAATTAGGATGGAACATTGCCAGGGCCAAAAAGTGTTATTACTGAAGTATAAAAACGAGGTACAAGTGCGGCCCGCAAAAGTAAACATTGCGCGCCGTGCATAAATGAGAATTTACAATCACGTGCGCCTCACGGAAGATATTTGCTTAGTATGGACTCGTACGCGTGAGCGATACTGATATCATTTCAATAGCGCATTATTTTCTGGGAATGGCAAAATAATATATTTAACAAACTTATAAATAACAATTATTGGGATAGCTCGAAGTTAATCTGCGAGAAAGTAACGAATAGTCTTCTCCACGTGGCTTGAACATTGCGTAAGATTTACTCAGGACCGTAACTGTCGCACCCCAAACCCCCCAGTTGGAGGGGCCGAGCTCGAAGTGGGCCCTATATTATTTTTGGAATAAGGATAAATCATGGTGTATTTTTGGGAATCTCTTTTCGCGATGCGCGCGATTTATTATTGTCAGATATCTTGATTATTGGGTACCCTTTCCCAACAAAAAATACGCATGATTTATAGAAATGGACAGTTGGGTGTCGGCCATTACCGCACCATGACGCGCCAAGTTAAAGGTTGTGTAACACGTGACTCCAAGAAGTGTGCTAGAACGATCAGCAGCGAGAAAACCTTGGGCGAAAAAGACTGCCCCCGTGCTGACCGAAAACTTCGATATACATAAAAATACCTATATGTCTAATTGTCCATGTTCAATTGTTCATAGGCGCCTAAATGGCTGGCGCCGACTGTTCCTGTCCTGGCGATCCGAGTCCCACAACAAGACAAATGCCACATCGAGAGAACAATATTATCCAGTAAAGAAATACCAATTTGAAATCGTGTACGTCTTTTACTTTAGTACGTGTTGGCGATTTCAATATATTTTTATAATAGCAGATAGATGGTAACGAAATAGCATCATGTAACGAAGTCATTATACCAACGGGTACGCCCGAAGATATTTTATTATTATTTAAAGGACCTATCTATTCCAACACACCTCACTGGATCAGCACTACCGTTAAATCTGATTATGTGAGCAGGGAGAGAATAAATGTTGTTAGCAATATATATGCAATTCCCGATCATATTGACCGATGCAATCATGAATTATAGAATTCTTTCGCGCTTCGTGCGTTTAGGGACGCAACCACTAAACGGGCATCCAATATAGACGATAACTACAGGAAAATGCGTAGAGACCTAGGGGGTCTTGGGGGCGAAGCCCCCAAGTAGTTGATTTCATCATACTATTGGAGGCTGTTTGCGCACTCTTGTCCGAGGGCCCGCGCAGTGAGTTAGCGGTTTTGCGCAGACTCTTGAAAAATTAGAGGCAGGCACAATGAAATATTGTTGCATTTCAGAAAATGTTGCATTTAAGAAAATGAGCACCGTCGATAATACCTATAAGCAATGTTCCCTCCAAGCTGCGCACGTGCGCAAATGCGCAGTGCTGACACGGTCTCTGCGCAGAGAAAATCTAAGTTGCGCACAAATATCCAAAGTGATGACTTTTTTTTCAGACGTTTACACACTGTCGTCCAAGGGTATGCGCAGTGAGTTGGTGAGTGTGCGCAGACTCATATAAAAGTAGAGGGAGCATTACCTATAAGCAGGGCTTTGGAGCAGCCGTAAATTTAAACTGCTCCAGCTCCAGCTCCGGAGCGATCTTCTATCATACATTAGCTCCGGCTCCAGCTCCAGAGCCGCATTATAACCACTGCTCCGGCTCCAGCTCCGGCTCTGGCTCTGAAATTATCGAACGGTCTTGTCTATATCAGGCGCGGTCCACAAATGTGGCCCGCGAGAGGGTTTTGCGTGGCCCGCGAGACAATGTCCTATTATATTATCGAAAATGAATTCCTCAGATTGTGAACTTGCAATGCCAACTAAAAATTACAATTCTGGCTGCGACACTTGGGATGTTAATGACTAAAATATCAGTTCCGACGCATTGGCAGATCCATGAGCCAGTCACATTTTGGTAGACCTTCGTACACTACAATAAAGCAGAATAATATGCGATAGATAGTCAAAATTTGCTACACGCTTCGCGCAACGTGTTCTCGCTCAATTTCTTGCTTTTAATATTGTTAATATTGTTTGTGAAAATGAAAGAACCCTAATGTATCGAATTGAGTCCAACTATATTCGCCATTACGAGACAAAGTGCACTCGCAGAAAGACCATCGACTATGAAACATAGGCACAAAATGATTGACGCATGTCATCGATATGTCCAGGCGCCGAATAGTTCAGTCCTTGCAAACTGACCCCAGCGATATACAACAGGCCCGTAATATAGTCAAGTGACAATATTGTTGACCTATGAAATTCGAAAAATTTTCGCGCTTGGCGCGGCTAGTGGCCAGCTCAATAGTTCGTCAATCGAATGTGGCCCTCTTTCTGAAAAGGTTGGCCATCCCTGCCCTAGAGTTCAGTTATTGCAAATCTGAGTAAGAAAATGAAATTGTTATTTCTCTTCAACAATTATAGGTTCGTTTGTGCAGTTGAAATTTATTTTGCAAAATAAAAGGGCCGATGGTGCTCAAAACGGTTGAAAATCACCGCTCTGTATTATTCCCGCTCGTCGGTGCATCCCTCTGGTTTAAACCGTTAGCTTCACGAGCAATGAACAAATATTCAAGGATATAGTTTTACCTTTATCGCAGTGGCAGCAAACGTTCAACACTCATATCATCTGCTGATTTTATAAACTAAAATATGGTAGTAGCTGTTGTCGCAATCTGTCGGGTGCAATGAAAATTTTGTTAAATAACGTTTATTCTGACAAAACGATTTTAATTTCCAGACAGCAGAAGAAACTAACATCTATTATAGAACTGGCTGGTACTCGCTAAATAAGCAGAATTTGCGATGGTAATACAAAGTTTAACACGAGATAACAGCGGTCGTTGTGAAGATATTCAGCAGTATTATGCGAGACACACATGCGTTTCAAACGTTATATAAACTGTCCGACAAGCTGAATGGACGCTAGCGCTGCCTATTTTTGCATTTCCTCAGCACTGTTTGCGATGTCTTCTTCAAGTATTAATGCTCTTTCATTATCATTCAGAACGCTATTAGGTACGGGAAATTATCGGCAGGTGAAGGTCGATACATGAAAGTAAGGATGATTAGGATATCCATACTTTATTATGCGCATTATAGTGTCTATTGTTTTCTTAAAGCTTCAGGATTTGATTTTTCTCGTAAGAGACAAGAAAATGTCAAGGGAAAGGTGCGCGAACTCCCTTAATCGACTATTCACGGACAAAAGTCGAGCTGAAGAAAACAGAGTTTCCAGCGCTAACATAAAGGAAATCTTTTCGCATGTCGATCTCTATTGTTTGCCAAGGCCGGGAGATATAGTTGCGGATCAAGAGGAGGGGGAGCAGCATGAGCTCCTCGAGGAAGGCGGTAAGAACAAAAAGTATTTTGATGCATGGAGCGATTCCCATGTGGTTTCACTAGATCTAATTTGTTCACCCTGTCTTCATGCAATATTTTCACGGTTATTGATTAATCGGCTTACAGACCAACATTAGAGTACAAAAATAGTCATAACAGGGATCAACATTGCTCCATAAAACAGTTACAAGCCAACGCTATACCTTTTCTCAAGTAGGTATATATAATTCACCTTATAATATATACATATGGTACTCTAAACCTACCTTCTCTTGGGCCAATGTAAAGCGCAGAATTTATTGAAGCATGTTTTTTTATTGGATACTTCTGGCGCTTATCGTTAATCGGGTTATTTGCGCCATGATATTGAAAGTGCTAATGTTCATCAGTGTCTTTGCCTTTATTACTCCTCTAGGGACGACTTTCAGCTACTCATCCATTCGCCAGCACGGCACGGCTCACCATCGCTTTGGGCTTTTGCTTTTAAAACACTGCTATGGCAGTGAGGTTGGCGACGAGGAGCCAAAATAAACCTTCACAGATTGAAGTTGATCAGAATCATGATTCGTACCACTGCCATTGGTGTCGTGACGATATCATTATGTAGGAACATCCATTCCGTTCTAGTGATATATAACTACGAGCTATCACTGTTAAACAGACGACTCCAACCATTTGATATTTTATACATCGATTATGTCAAGTCTTGCACAGGCTCGTGCTACAAGTTTTACCAGAAGTATTTACACAATATGACATCATTATACAACTTGAAAACAATTGTAATTGATATTTATTTTAAACACTGTTTAATACATACAGCAGAAATGAGTACGCTGCCATTCGATATGTCTGTTTAATTGTAAGAAGTATTTCGCTTTTATCTGCTCAAACAGACATACTTGTTACAATTGGAGAGGACTGGGGTTTACAAATTTTTCGCCCAACCTCTGACGGAAGCAGGGCTATGGACCTACCATCTCAAAATTATAGTTAGCCAGCACTATTCCGTTTCAAACTGTACGGAGGTTCATCCTCGCTGATAAGTAGGCTAGATAGGTCATTCGCGCAATGAACAATCGAACAGCATGCCAGTAAACATGTCTAGAAGTCGGGTTTTCGACGAATCAAAACAAGTGTTTGTAGTCGTAAAAAACGCATCAAAAAGCCGAGATTCGGGTTTGCATATATATCCGGGCTTGAAACAAGAGTCCGGCTATAAGCATAGCGGAATGATTAAATCACAAAACCAACGTCGATAAAGCATTAATAAATTTAGTCTGGTGATTGCGCAGCTATCGGATGATATCTAGCTTGATTTTGGAAATAATCGTTTTCATTTCAATCCTGTATTTTCGAGTAAACATTTAATGCAAAATAAACAGTCGTGATTTTACAAGACAGGAAAAGAGTAATTCATTGCAATCACATGTATGTTTGATATCATTATAATCGATTACTATTACAGATCTCTACCTATAAAAATAAAGTAGTCATTCTGCTTACAACAATTATCTCGTTTTAGATATCAAAAAGGAATTTCTAGTATCTGTTGATGCATTTCTGACTGCGACGGTTAGTCCCCTGGAACGATTGCAGCCAAAGTTCAGGAATAACCGCCGTCCCATTAAGATACGTGATTTGTATAAACTGATGATAGTATGTGACGATAAATTCGAGAGCTCCATGGTGGACGGACGTATTGAAGGAAAAGATATTAAAGACGTAAGAAGAATATGTTTTTGCTGTTTTAGTATCAATGGTGTTCCGACGACAATGGTCAGTTAGCCTACACCTGATTGATATTCTTTGTTATGAATTCGATTCTGCCGAATTGTAGCACGGCTTAATTCAGTGGTTCTCAGCAGGGGTCCACGAAACCACTAAATTTACAACATGATCAATCACCAATATGTTTTTTCCCATCTATATGGTAGAATTCTTTTATATTTTCTTAGATATGAGATGAAACAGTTTGCCTGAAACTAAAACATGAGGACTAACATCAGTAAAATCGCCGTTTGTGATAAAATATACTGCTATGGAAACTCATTCTCATTGCGTGTAATCTAATAAATTATTAAAGCATAATCTCCCGCTGGGTCAGAGCACAGATTTGAACTCAAAGCTGATGTCCGAAGCGTCTTCGCTATAGTACCTCAGCAGTACCTCGGGGTCAACGTAGTGATGGGTAGTGATGGCAGAAGATAGCCTATAGCCCATGGATGGGCAAACTACGGCCCGCGGGCCGCATGCGGCCCTGTACACCGTTCTGTGCGGCCCGCGAGATTCTGAAGAAATTTATTAAAAATATTGATAAAATGCGTACTAAAAATCGAAGTAATGTAGGGACTTGATTAAACTTTTTATTAGTATATTTCACTATGATAATCATAATGCAGTGGTTCTCAAAACTGGGGGCTCACCCACCTTGGGGGCGTCAAAGCATCTGAAGGGGGGCGCCAAGCTGAGCTCAACTGAAAAAATTTTTTGCGCTCCGCGCGATTTACATTGCGTTCATCTTTTTTGCTCTGTATTTAGTCTGAATTTCACATTGAAAAATCTCTCATCCACAGTCGTAGCCTTCAATGCCATCAAACTATCCGTTAGGTTTGCTAGCATCTTGGTTGTGTTTTGTGACATGACGATGAGGGGAACGCGAAAGCTTTTATCATCATAAAGGGGGCCGTGTCTTAAAAAGTTTGAGAACCACTGTTGTAATGTAAATATACTTCCTATATTATTTTTTATGTTTAATTTCTGTCGCGATAGCCCGATATCAAGGCGCACGCAGTTTGAAAGGTTTCTACTGCTAAAAATCACAGAAATCTAAACGAGATTGACAATTGGGATCACGAGTATGATTTAAGATTGGTCACCTCAGTATTTATTATTTCAGTGATGTGCTTATAAAAAACGATTGACGCGTGTCTTAGGTAGATTCGCTCTCTGTATGCGTAGAATTGGGGTATTTATATTTTATCTGCGCATAGTAGAAGCGTGTTTGAAGCTAACATGGTTATGATGCTGTCAGCATTGTGCGTCCTGGAACTGAACCAAAAGTGGAATTAGTAAATCTATGAACAGATCGCTGCTCACTGATTTAAATTTCAATCCTGTTCTAAGAATCGAGACAACCGACTTTCATCTCTATAGTTTTGACAAATTGGTTATTGAGGTCCAGCGGCCTATGAAATCTCGCCACTGTTTCTGAAGCGTGTACGTTGTACGATATCATCAAAGCAATGTCTGGATTGGCATATATATTATCTCCGTGTCCTCACCATATAATTAAATACCAATATTGAGTTTTGGTTTAGAATCCCAATTTTATATAGAGCGGCCCGCGAATGAATTCAGATGTTGAATGCGGCCCGCGAGCTCAAAAGTTTGCCCACCCCTGCTATAGCCCGTCCCTTTTGCATCTCCATCGTCCCTGGCTGATCTACCCTCCATCTCGCCAACGGGTAGTCATATGGATTCAACTTGATTTCACTTTAGAGATGTTTTGTTGGAATTTGTGGAAAATATGGAAGTTAGGAAAAGAAAGATTAATCAGGGTAACTTCGGAATCGTTGAGAAATTTTCTGGGTTTGGCGCAGTGAGTCAAAGGAATTCAGTAAACATTTAGAGTCGTTTGAAAAAGAATACCGGGTATATTTCCCTTATTTTTTCCGATTTTCGAGCATTGTAATATCATAGTGAAATCCAAAAGTGTCGCCGTAACGAGTTATTATTCTATTCACAGCCACGTAAAGCGAATTCCGGGTTTTCGTATGAATTGAGAAACGGGTGTCAGTATATCTATGAAACCTTAAATGCCATTTCGTATGGGGACGTTGTGTGGCGATGCCATATTTAGGGAATCCGAAAAGAGGAAAATTTCTTAATTTTTTTGGACTTCATTTTATTTGTAGTTAGTAGTGGGTTTACCAAAAAAAAATCATCACTTTGATTCGACTACCGAATTTCCCACTTTTCTCAGTAATGTCTGGGTGTTGACTAAAAAAGGTCTTTTTTCTTGCTCAACTCCCTGACCAAACCTACTTAAAGTGCGATTTATTGGCGAATAGAATCTATCTTTCGAATCGATCGTGTATTGCTAATTTAAACGCCAACCCGACATCAGAGTTTGTTAAATAGATGTATATCAGGGGCGGGCAACTTCTCCAGTCGGCGGGCCGGATTTCTGAATCGATGCAATAAATACGTATTTATCCACCTATGCAAGGATTAATCGTATTTAATGGAAATTTTAAGTTTGAAGCATAGAAAACAGAACAGTATTCAATGAATTTATTGGTGTAATGTATTTCAATAGCTGTTGAAATCAATGAGACATCTGTTGTCGATTAAAGTTGTGAGCAGGTACTTTGAACTCTCGCTGCATGTCGCACACAAAGGAAACAAACAGACTATAGAATGCCTGAAAGTCAGTATTATTTGCTCCACTCTTGCACTCCAATCACACACACACGTTCGATATTAAACCTTTACCATCATTTAACGAAATAGTCCAGTAGTGCGGGATTGCGGTACACTTTGACCGTATGGGACACATTACCATTTACGGCCGGAATCTCTCTACGCGCTGCTCAAAATCACGTCGCTGGCTGGATCCGGCCCGCGGGCTGTATGCTGCCCGTCCCTGTTGTTGTAGATGATACTTCATGTGGAACGATTACCGACTGAAATTTCTACTCAATTGCACGCAGCAATGACGATGAATACTTGGTAAAGAATCAAAACAAGACTGTATGAAAATAATGCAGGTAACTTTGTTGAGCAATGATTTTGGAATGAGGTGTTGGCACGGGGAAAGTCGGATGTTCAGTAATCATAACAAAGAGAATCTGTCAGCTGTAACAGTGTCATACGGCGAATATAGTCGGAACATTGGTAAATTCTTAAATGAAACAAAAATATGACATCTCGCATTTAAACTGTTAACAACGCCGCTGCTAAATACTTTTGAGTGGATGTTGTATTTGGGATAATATTACAGGGAGAAGACCGAGTGGCATATGAAAGAAAGTATGAACAGCTGTATGAAGAATTCGTTGACACGATCCAGGTAGGGATATAGTATTTTATATAAAGTCCAACAGAATAAGAATGAAAAAGCAAAATTGGATAAAATTTACTATGAACCTTATATTGAACCACTTCCATATGTTTTCCTGGCTTCAACCTTTAGTTGCATGATAATGTCATTTCACGCAATCAGAAAGTGGAGGATAGCTTCTGGAAAAGATATACACAAGCAAATATACGATTAAGCTGGAATGAAATTGTCTGTATATGTGATATTATATTAGGAATATGGATAGGAATATATATGAATATTCATTTATGGAAGGCGAATAACACGCACGCTATACCCAGTCAACAAAAGTGTGTACATTAGGGCTCTTCAAAAATGACTTTTTTTTTCAAATCGTACTGGCTACTCGATAAAATTGTTAGGTTACCTAATTCCAGCCTACACCCCAAATTTTGTTCAATACCAACCAGTAGCCGCATTGCTACAGGAGAGGAAAGTTTCTAAATATTATAAAAATATAAATAAACAAACATTTGAAAATTTTCCGTTCACCCCATGAAAGTGTTGGGTGGTCTATAGAAGAGATATTTACCACTTTTGGTTGAATTCCAACCAGTGGAACCGTAGAAAAATTTGGATTATGAATAAAATAGTATTTACGGTGACGACTTCTTTAATTATAATTTTAGTGGTGCCCACCGTAAATACTATATTATTCAAATCCAAAATTTTCGACGGCAATAACTGCGCTTCCACTGGTTGGAATTGAACCAAAATTGGTGAACATCACTTCTATAGACCACCTAACAATTTCATGGGGTGAACAGATAATTTTCAAACGTTTTGTTATTTATATTTTTATAATATTTAAAGCGATGTTCACCAATTTTGGTTCAATTCCATGCGAACCGTTCGATATCACTAAAAAGTTCTAAAACTTGGGGTTGACATGACATCAAATGGAAACTGAGCAGGCATCGCAATGACTTGGACTCGGACTCCAGTCATATTACCCACTCGGACTCGACGCTCTGCTCGCTGACTTGGGCCCGTATTCAAAAACACGTCTCTATCTCAAACTCAAGTCGTGCTCAACGGAGCACAGGCTGAGTCCAGCACAATTGGAGAGAGCGTTTGGTATTCGGTTAGGATTTCGAGCATTGCTCATTTTTGAGTTTTTACTCAATATATTTGACAGCTGCTGACTGCTTGCAGACGTCTCTAGTTTTGTTAATTGCTCGCGATCTGCCAATCCGTGGGTTTAGATGGAATGTTGGTGGCCCAGTATTGCCTTCAATTACCTCGACACACCAGTGTTGGGATCAAGTCACTACTTTCGAGTCACGAGTCATCTCGAGTCATTGCACATTTTGACTCGAGTCAAGTCAAGTCAATCGATTTTCGAATGTGACTCGAGTCAAGTCAAGTCACTGGATTAGAGGTGACTCGAGTCAAGTCGAGTCAAGTCAAGTCAAGTCAAGTCAAGTCAAGTCAAGTCAAGTCAAGTCAAGTCAAGTCACGAGTCAAGTCCCAATTCAAGTCAAGTTGCCTTTTCTAAGCATAAAACATGATTATGTCATTGTATTTTGCTATCCATCTTAAATAAAGATTGAGTAATTATATATTCTGAACAGATGAACGAATATTGAGTTGAATATACACGCGAGAAGGCGCTGTATCGCTTACAGTAAGTGCGGAGTGGATCGACAAATTCTATGGTGCGACTCCGATCCGGTTTTTCAATTCTCTGGTCCGGCTCCGATCCGGCTCCGGCCAAAATTGAAAACGTCCGGCCGGAAATCCGGCCCTACACGTTACGGGGGTTCCGTGAATTTATAAATATGGCTATTTTATTTTCGCACTTGCTTGACGGTTACTAGCGTGTGGTTGGTTGGTTGGTAGTTTGAGTTACAAAAGTCATTCTTATGCATAAAGATTCTGGCCTTATCAAACAAGTACTGATCCGGCTCCGGTCGTATCAGAAAAAGTACTGATCCGGCTTCGATCCGGTCCGGCCAAAATTGAAAAAAATCCGTCCGGATATCCAATCCTGCTCCGGCCCCTGCTCCGCAATAACATACACGTACAACTGTGGCGAGATAGCGCAGCGGTATAATTCGCGGCTGCAACTCCAATGGGTGCGGGTTCGAGTCCGATCGAGGTCGACTTCCGAATTCCGATACCTAAGTGTAGGAGGTTTACCTAGGCTCCTCCTCACTACCTCATCCGCGTCAGCGGTGTATTAAAAAAGTCTAGAGGTGGGCGTGCTATAAGTCGGCAGTTACGGAAAATAAGAAGAATATCGACCTGGTGTAAATGACCACAGTAGTCGACAAACACCTTGAATTGCCCAAAAATCAAACAAACTGTTAAACTACGTAAGTAATTGCATACCATATCAGTTAATAGTTACCAGCCGAAATAGAGAATGGAGAAACGAATTGATAGAGGCAATACATTACTCAATACTCATTGACAAATTGATATGATACAATTCGAGCCTGCGTCAATGGTTGAGGACTGTATATAAACTATATTCGAATTCAATTTCAATCAAACAAAAGATTTGGTTAAGGTGAGAACAGAGAACACAGATAGACATTCAGCTAATAAATTACTTTACTTTACCAGTTTACGACAACATAACCTGTAAGCTTCGATCGCTTCGTTTGCGGTCGATTTCGTTGTGAGAGAACATTGGAGGCTCAGCAAAGCGCACGATCATTGCATGATTGGTCGCTCTCATTGGTTACACCAGGGTTTCATGACTTGAAAATGACTCGTGAATTTTGCTCCGAGTCAAGTCAATCCACATTTTTGATACGCCGAGTCAAGTCAAGTCAAGTCATTTTAGCAAAGTGACTCGAGTCAAGTGAAGTCACACGAAAAAGGTGACTCGAGTCAAGTCATGACTCGAGTCATCCCAACACTGCGACACACTATATTAGGATTCTACACTGGTGCTATGTATAATCACTACCCATACTATCAACATAGCTCATTTCAAATCGGTAAAGATGTATAATATCTTCCAAACTCAATAACAATTTACGGACTATATAACATACTGTAGTAGCCAAAGCAAATATTGTCCAATAATGAGACATCCGACTTCATCCTCAAGTCTTCAGGCATAATCACAAGTTATTTTTTGGATTACTGATGATGTGCAGTGGTACCGCTTTGTGGAAATTTCCGCCATACACGGGGACAGACGGTTTTGTTAACAGTATTGCGATGATCTAACATTGCGTGCATTCATAAAGCGCAAGGTCATCTACCATTGGGTTTTTCATTTGTCTGCTGAGCCGCTGTATTGTCTGCCGCATCGCCGCGGATTCGGTATTTGTTAGGATTGGAAATCGCTATTGTATACAACAGCGTGCGTGTGGTTTTTCGGTAACATCCATCCTTCCTTTGTTTCTACATATCTTGATGCCAAGTTTTATATTTAAATGATAAATCAGAACGTTGTGAAAAATTCCCGCTTTTACGAATCTATTGGAATCATTTATGATGAAAAACGTCCGCCGATTTGGGAATAGCCTACGCAGCCAACGATAAAGCCATGCAGCGCTAGAACATGATTTCCTTTTTACAGCATTTCCACATATCACAGTTGAAATTGAGAATTCAGGCACCAAACATGTTCACAGCGCGATTTACATAATATGTTCGAGGCAAAACCGGAAAAAGTGAATGAGTAAGACTTCGAGTCTGCTCACGGCTTGACTTGGAAAACGTTTGATCAAACGCCGCATTTTCAGATCATATGCAATCTCAGATCGTCACTGAATACCATAACCACAAAAGTATAACTCGAAAGAGCGCCATCTTGATCCATATTACCTGGCGTATAGGAGTTTCAAGTTATACCTGGATAAGCGGAATGGGGCATTGAACCAATATCTGATAGTAAATTTGAATGTTTATTGTTCTTGCCATATCCTGCAGCTTGCATCCAATATGTGTCTGAAATATCCTCGGATGATTGCATCCTCTAACCAAAATGGCTGAAAGCATCGGCCTAGATTGATACCAGTGACTTTTCCCCTAATATTTCAATTGACCACTTGGCTATATAACTTATTATATAATAAAAGTGTGGATTTCGTTATGGTATTGAAATTAGAAAAGCAATATGGCTCAACTCGTGAAAATTTGCATATTTTGGGCATAGGTCGTAGACGCAGAGGTCGGGAACCTATGGGTCGCGAGCCATATATGGCTCTTTGACAAATTTTTATTTTTGTACTGAATTGATCAATATTGCAGCAACTTGTTAATAAATTTTCATCACGACCAGAATAATTATTCCCGTGGCAGTAGGAACATATCTTTGAGAGGCGAAGGCAATGCCGTCATCAGGCTTGGGGGCTTGAACTCTTTTCAAAATCCTCAAATTTAAGTTACTCTCGCGCCGACAACCAATATCACTCGCGAATTCGAGGTAGCCAACCCGACTTGAAATCTTGGATTGATCAAAGAGAATAGCTGACATGGAGACACCAATATGACAACACAGTTTTCAAATACACATTGTCTTCCTGATCTACGGCGCGAAATGAACTACCATGGACGTGACATTCACAATTATTAACTCGAATTACAAACAACGCCATCGCTATCCAGTACGTTCTTGTTTGGCAAGTAGCTCTACCGGCGATAAAATAGGCGTGTAGCGCAACGTGATATGTTACGGCTGAATACTTTGAGGATTGGGAAGTCGATCAGTATTTAGATTTCCGGAATCAGTGCGACAGTTACATTGTATAAATATCAGTTATAATAAATTCTAAGCTATTTACGATGAATTATTTTATCAATGGTGATCGAGGCTTGGCTGGTCCGTGCCTTACCTCTCATTTTGCGCCTTACTTTCGAATAATAAAATGCAAATTGTGTGAATTTGGTAGAAAAATGTTCAAAATCTAGTCATTCATGAACATCAATAGAAAATACCAATAGTAATTGAAGGTTTCAAAATCATCGTTAACAGCTTATATTGGGTAGGCCTATGAATAGATTGGTATAGTGGCCATGTTTGGCTCCACCTACGCATGTGATCATGGGTTCTCGCATTTGAAAGGAGCATCACAGCGAACCTACGTTCTCGTAACTCAAATTTCGCATGCTCAAGTAAGGCAACCAGCATGATAAGCTCGATTTTGTACGGAGAAAATATGGCGCAGACGACGAATCTCGTGTAGAGAGTTAAGCGACAACGCCGCGACACCAATGGCTGTTGGTTCAAATCTTGACTCTGCCATGTTCCCATGGGTCTGAGGTTTATCTGGGCCCCTCATCGCCGATCCCGCTGTTACCGCAGCGTCTTAAAAAGCCCAGAGGAGGAGTAAGTCGAGCTCCAAAGTCGGCAGCAGAGACCACAAATAGGACGCACGAATGCGATAGAGAATGGGAGTGCGCGTGCAAGTAGAAGACGTCCTCGAGACCCAAAGCAATGACATTGAAATTTACGAAATGTAATGTCGTGGCGCACAAGGCCTGAACAGGCGTTAAGCGCCAATGTCGCTGTGTCATAATAATAATATTCAACAATAATTATTATTACCATGACGTCAGAAATATTCAATTGTGACGTAACGTCTGATTGACATGTATGGCTCTTTCGGAGGTAAAATGAAAAAAAGGAGGCAAATATGGCTCTTCGTACAAAAAAGGTACCGACCGAGTATATATGTCTGTATATCATAGCACATGGATGGTGAATCTGCAGTTGCAATCGAGGGTCGTTGCATGGAATTGTCGAAACAAAAACTCCAGCAGTTCGGTGAAGACGTATCGAAGTGGAATGTCAATGAAGTAGGAAGGGAATATGAATCGAAATACAACGAAAGACTTGCTGATCAAATGAAGAATGCTACAGCGAGGCGAGTCTTGACATGGATGAACCAAAAGGTATAAAGTGTAGAGACTCTATAAAAATTATCTCACCCATTTTCTAGTCACGTACCCCTCTCAATTATTAAGCTTGCGGACTTCTCAATCTCGGTGAATTACCCTAAATCAGTGGTTTCCAATATTTGTCTTTATTGCCCATTAATTCATGGTATTCATTCCCCGCTACCTTTTACCCCTCAATTCAACCCTTAAACTTTTTTCGCGACCAACAAGAGTTTCTAGGATTTTGTAAAGTAGGCTAATGCCTTGATATTGGTGCTAATTAGGACGCTCAGGTAGGTATTGATAGTGAAGAACCGTGTATTGAATGATTGCGGCATTTGCTTATAAGTTATTAGACCAAACGTAATTTCGGATAATTATCGTCGCAATTTATTCAAATTTAGTCACTAAGTTTCATCCCACCAGTGTGATATGCCGGATGTAACGGAAAAACCATATACACCCAATATCTATGGTACACAGGAAAGAAGACATATACAATCTGGTTTTACTGCAACATGAAACTTATTGTGCAACGGTATCCCACAAACCTCTGCCAAGTCGTTATTTCACGTCATGCTGATCGTGCTAAACGTGTTTGTGACTCCAATAATGGTTTCCTAGAAGTCTAAATGAGTTTTTTTCGCATACAGGACATCGCAATCACCTGGTAACGGTAATCGAAGTGTTGTGCCTCCGTACACCTGCATATACAGTATGTAATTATTTTGCAAGTAGCCCAAGTCTGTTCCCCACCTGAAAACTGCGAATTCCTCACCAGTTAGAAACCAATACTGCCCTAAATCAAACTAGGTCAAAATATTAAAGAGAGATTTATACATACTGGCAATTGAGTATTATAGAATCCCTATTACAATATTAAAAGCCGGTGTGATTATAAGCTGCTATGATAGGAGTATTGTGGCGCTTTTTTCAAGTATTGTGGCGCTTTTTTCAAGCATTGCGCAAAATGTAAAGGTGAGATTTGAAAAAAATGCTATAAATCTATCTTTATTATTGTTCTCTCACTGATTTGCCTCACGAAGAGCCATGTGATGGATTAGATTCATCACAATGTTATATATGACGCAATGGCTTACATGCAAGAAGTCCAACAACCCGTCAAGTACGACAGAGTCTTAACTATATGTAAATATATTGCTGAATTTATTCACTATCGCCTAAATTTATGTCCTATCCCATTTCAAAGACGCCCAGGCCATACCGCCGAAAAAAACATTTTCACTGGATCATGATTTTAGGCCATTGATTTGGTTAACGTCGTCAACACTGCACACCTAGGATGTTTGGGTTATGGTATTTGACTTTTTGGTGAACTAACTAAATTAGTTCCGCATTGCATTCGCTTGCTGCGTACCTGTAAAAAAATGTAATTTTTGGCGGTCTCGCCCTCCCTGATATGGGTAAGTACCTATTTTGTCAGCTCCGCTGGAGCTATAAGCGAAATGCTGCGATGTAGGTTTGTAACCGAAGAACATAAAAGTGTGTGGAGATCTACCATACCGACTATTGACTAGAAATCTTCAGAATCTACAAGAGTTGCTTGTGTCGTCGGTTCGCTGTGAAGTATTCTCTTTTCAGTCGTAGGCTCAAAAACCTGATTATTCGTCGCGGCTCAGCATTTTTGGCGTCGATATACAGCTGAATAGGAAGAGATATTGGTTCCATACAGATTTGATCTCAATAGTTAAACCAATGATACGACATCTTTCACTTATATATATGTTAACAACATGCTATGTTCGTAAAAGTTTTTCTAGGCGAGGTTGATACGTGAAACATAATTGGTACTGTCACTGGTTGATCATAATCCATAATCATGCTTCTGGTTATGAAAGATCATTAATTTATACAGTTTTAAGGGAACAAAATCAATCAATCATCCTATTCGAATGGAATTTATTTGGAATTTTAAGCGTTTATTTTTATATCGGTGATGCTATAAACTGAAATATACAGTAACTATTATTATTTTTACCAGGAAATGAAGAAGCAGAGATTGAAAGAAGAGAGTGGTCGTCTACTCGAGGTGTATATCACAAATATGAAAGTAGGTATTGGTTACACCACCAAACCTCACTGGTTACGAACCTATGGTTCCAGATTGTTACTTCTATATGGGCTGCATAATTTTCCTCCGCTGTTCCCATCTGTACTGTGGGGCTCAGATTGCAACGGGCGCTATGACTACATTAAAATCGAAACATGAAGTCGCACTGCATCGCGCATAACGCGAAGAAAATTTCAAGAATAAATAAAATATCTCAAAAGTTCGGGAAACAATTCGTAAATGTCTACGGCCGCCGACACATGCCAATTTAATTACGTGTCCACGGTCGCGTATATTTCCTTCTACGGCCGCAAGTTGGCCACCCCTGTACCAGAGAGTGAAATTGTGAGGGTTTTGTTCGTAATTAAATATGTTTATGATGGTATTCATTTGATTTTGCGGTAGTGTCTGCTGAGTGCTGAGTGAAACTAAAATTGATTTTCCCAGATAAGCATGGCTAACTTCGAGCCGACGGCCGTGCACTAACAGACCGGGCAAACTTGAATAACATTCTTCACTCTGACAATATCCAGAGATGAAGCGTTTTGCAGTAGAACCAAGCAGCTTGTCGATCTATCTTGCTCATTTCCCACTATACTACCAGACGTAGCCTACAACGAGTACAATGCGCCACACGAAAACGCCAGATTACAGCGATACCTGACCAGACCACACACAAAATTAATGAATCGAGAACGAATGATCGTACGGATTGCGCGGCTAAGCGAGACAGCTCTAAGTTAGCGAGTCGCTCACATGTCATCACCGGAGACTGCTTGAGCTTTAAGTCAAACCGAACATCTTTCCGGGCCTAATCTGACCTCACGAAGTTCTGCATCAGTTTAAAATTGAACGTTTTATTTATTTTACCAATGGACAAGCCTTCAACATCCTGCATCTCTTGTATCTGGAAATTAGGGTATGAAATTTGAATATACCTCGCGGACCGGCACCGTTCCGCGGACCGGTGGTTGAGAACCACTGATCTAGAGTCTGTCAGCCGTGAGTAACATCGGATGCATGAAGAAATAGGTGCCGGCGTGCCGGCATGTGGCGACATAATGAATACTTGTCAATCGTCGATAACATCATACTTGCACTAGAATGCACTTTACTCCGTGCCATTGCTGTTGTACAGCATTGAAATTCTGATGTGGCGTTTTAACACTGTCACTGTACTCGTTAACATTAAGCCATACAGCTCAATTCAATCTTTAAATAAGCGATTATTATTCAACTGTAACTGTAGTAAGAGCAATATGGGCGGATATAACGACGTGATCAATGGAAATTCGATTTGTACCAAATGGCCAATGGGTTGACGTTCGATATTGGTGCATTCGTTACAGGTCCATCCAGTGTCCCGTTGAAATGAATCAAATAATCGAATTAAACACTGTGCCATGCACATTGCGCCATCCCCATAACGAATTAAACAATACAGTATGCACATTGCATATTTACAAGTCACAGTGCGCGATAATCCGGGAATACTAGAGTATCAAGCAGACATCAAGAATGAATTTACGAAACAGATGATTACAAACTGGAAATCGCGTATCAAATTAGTAATTTGCCTCCAACATAAAATACCCAGCGGTTTTGGGCTACTCTTCTGTCATCCCCTATTTACGCTCGAAAATCCTTACTGGAGTGAATGACGATGATGCGCGGTAATGAATCCCAATTAGCATGCATAATTGCATGCTCAGTAACACTGTCCCATTTCGGGTCGTCACGAGTGAAGAACTATCACGAAAGAACGAGGATTTGCTCATCCGATTCATAGCAACGATGAGATGGAATTTCTCGGCTCGTGCTCGTCATATCGACATGTACAACGAAATCACGTTTTTATCCTCTCTCATTTCCCGTACCCCATAGTGGAATTATTTTCGAACCGTATACCAACACGGTTATGCTGATTATGAAATTCCGGGTATGCCGAATACCCACAATATTCATTGGCATATTTCGCGTACCGAGGTTCGGAACTCATGTATGAAAATTGAACATTGAATACATGACTGCTCTGCTGTTAATTCCCCAGGATAATGGATAGTCTGAAAAGGTAGCGCCAAAGAGAAAAAGATTCTGAATTTCGCCAAGGCCTGCTGTTGAATTATGTGAACTCAGCTGATATGGTTGTTACATATATAATTGCATCTTCTGTAATACGTCGCCGCCGGAGCTACCCCTCAAATAACTGGGTCCATCTCCGGCTCCTGGCTCCGGCTGCATTTTATGTAGAGCTCCGGCTCCGGCTCCGTCTTCAGCTCCGGCAAAAATGCACGGCTCCGGGGCTCCGGCTCCGGGCTTCTGCTCCGGCTCCAAAGCCCTGCCACAAACCAATGATGAATCATTCCTATTAATTAGAAATTCCTTTTACTGATGTTATAATTATAATCATTGAGCTATATTTTTCATCTAAATAAGGCACACACAATGTACAATACGACAAGACACAATGCGATGTAATGAAAAAATAGGAGAACGACACGCAGTTGCGATCCTTTATCTCTTACATCAACCTCGGTCTAGAGTGCCCGATGTCACAGTTCTTTTTCAATGTTGATCTTTTTGAAGCCGCGGCTCTTTCTACTAGGTCTTTCTATTCCATGTGAGTGCTTTCTTTTGTCGTTTTTTTGCTTCGAATGCTAATCCTTCTACATTAGACTTTGAATTAATCATGACATATAGCCATTGTCGGTAGAATAATAATTGTATTTGAGAACAGAGAGTGCCCATTAATCTAATACGGATTATTGCAGCAGAGAACTTTCCAATTCCATGATTATGATTAAATATGTAACGGGTTAGCCACCGTAAATACTATTTTAGTCAAATTCAAATTTTTCTACTGCAATAATTTCGCTTCTAGTGGCTTGAATTGAGCCAAATTTGGTGTGCATCGCCTGACAGCTTAACAATTTTATGGGGTTAACAGAAAAATTTCGAAAAGAACGTCGACGATGAAACCTAGGCACAAATGATTGACACATGTTGGCCGAAACTTTCCATATCGATATGTACAAGCGCCGAACAGCCCTGTCCTTGCAAATTGAGCCCAGTGATATACAGCAGACCCAAAATATACTCGAATAACAATATTATTAATCTACAAACTTTTAAAAATTTTCGCGCTTAGTGCGACTGGTGGCTCGCGCAATGGCTCGTCAATTGCATGTGGCCTATGACCGAAAACGTTTACAACCCCTGGTTAAGAATAACTGTCTTCGACTAAAGCACCCAAATGGCCTTTACCGACTCTAGGAACATACCGTTATATTATAATTGCGATTACAGTTAGACTTATCTTAGTAAATTATGGTTAGGTATATTTATTTTTAATTGCATTTTTTGCCTTGATGGTGCATGGTTCCCATATTAATATTGATATCAGCTGGAGTAAATCGCGCGCAGCGCGAAGAATAGTTTCAAATGCATAAGTCTGTTTAAAAATAATATTGTTTATGTTACAAAAATTGAGAGCCTACTCCAAGACTTCAGAATTCCGAACATTTAGGCACATTTTGGAATTTCCTCCCAGACGCAATTTATACAGTGAAATTCCGTACTTTTCCGAGTAATTCCGGACGTATTGCAACCTCATTCTATGTGCAAACGCTACCGGCCTCCTTGCTACCTTCTTTGACTGAGTATTGTAGAAAAGGCGAATTTAGAAGCATCGCACTTGATGGTAAATTCTTTATCCTCCAGAACACAGACGTCACTTGACTGTATGAGATCGTTCTTCAATTGCGGAAATGCTATTACGGATTCACTGCTCAACGGAAATATGAAATCGTTGTTACATATCGGACCAATTTTATCGAAAAGACTCTATATCCACTTCGAGTAGTGAGACATCATCCCCAGACAACTATTCAAAGCTTTTCCGTCACAAGGCTTAGGTAAATAAAACAGAGGCTTCAGATGAGCATGAGCAGACTTTATGGAGTCATGAGCGACGAGGTTTCCCAAAACGGACAACTCCATAACAGTCAACGCGTACTTGTTAATATTAAGAGTACGATCACAAACCTTTGCGGCGGTTACAAAAGCTTCCAAAAGTTCGTTATGCTGTTGGTTTGGGTCGTCATAATCGGTAATAGCGTCTAGATAAGCGACAGGGCTAACAGTCCAGTACTTTCTATAAATCTGTCAATAAAGCGTTGAATGGCACCAATTCCATTAGTGACTGAAAAGAGAAGCCTGCAAAATTGATATAGACGACCCCAATATTCGAATGCAGTAAAAGGCTTATCATTACTTCCGAGAGGTATCTGATGGTATATGAGCGGACTTTAAATCTATCGCACTGTACCATTTATCTCGAGCTACTTTATATACAACGTTTTCAATATTCGGAAGCGGATAAACATCTAGCAGAGTATAGCGGTTGATGATTATTTGAGATAGGTTTATCATATTTATCTCACCCAAATTCCGGATGCTCTTTAGCGCCCACTAGTGGATTTCAAAATGAATTACGAGCACATTTCTGTGAATATTACGTCACACCGGCAAAGCTTTGCTTATAGACCAGAGGTGGTCATAAACCAGGTTCAGGAGTATGTGACTGTGTGTTGTGTAACCGGGACTGAAACCCCATTTTCAGCCCCTTCCCACCCAAATAAGCAATGATTTTGATCCCACCATAGGGTGATCGACGGTACTTCTTGCATGCTATATGCATCTGGTCGTTAAATTTTTTCAATGGCTTCTGTCTATAATATTGGTTCTTCCATATTACTATATAGTTTGAACCTCTATCCGAAACATGATCAACGTTAACGGTAGAGCTGGAGGAGGATAATGACTTCGGAAATACAGGGAGCGTACATCGTTTAGTCATGTTCATGTCACACCGATAAGATTGCTTATAAGCCTTATGCCGGTGCGCACCTCGGAGCTTTATAAACACCCCACATCCAGTGGTGTCCATTCTTTTATGTTCCGTGACCCAGATCAAAATTTGACGAGCTGATTGCTAAAAGAAGTCAGCACATTTGCCCAGACTTACTCACAGACTATTTTCGAAGCTGATTACGTTCAACATTTTCACGAACCCCAGAATAAAGGCAAAGGATCTCCAATTTTCTAACTACTATCTTTGAGTAAAGCATTTAAACGGCCTTAACCATCTTTAGGAATATACCCTTATCCTATAATTGCGGTTACAATTAGGCTTTTTTTCAGTAAATGAAGGTTACTTATATTTTATTGCAGTTTTTGCGAGGGTAGCAGGCCCATATTAAAACCGATAAATGTGACAGTAAATTGCGCGGAGCGCGAATAAAAATATCATGTAACATATATATTTCCAAAAATAATGTTACTATGTTGATTTAAGAAAAAATTATGAGCCTACGCCAAGCCTTCAAAATTCCGGACATTTAGGCATATTTTAAAAATTCCTCCCGGACGCAAGTTTGAGAAGTGAAATTCCGGACATGTCCGGGAAATTCCGGACGTATGGCAACCCTATATTCAACGACCAATTTCTTCTTATGTCTGGAGTCCTTCACCACCAACACCTGAGCTCTCCACGGAGACGAGGGATGTTCGATCACTTCAAATTCCATAAGGTTAGAAACATCGTCACGTATAAACTCCTTGTCATCATAAACGTAGTTTGTAGACTTGGTAGCCAAAGGCTTCATGTTACCTTCTACAAACTGCATAATACATGGCGACTCATTCACTTTAGTAGCTATCAAATTACTAGCATCGATTTTGCTACTATATTAGCGCTCCCGTTAGCCCATTCATTCGTGACCATCCCATCACCACCGCCTTTTGCTTTGCCATTGTTTATGGTTAGATCTCCATCGCCACTGGATTCAAAAACAGCTCTTTTAAGCTTTTCGATTAAAATATTGCCTAGAACCCAACCGGGGGGGGGGATTCCCCCCTTGAATGGAATTTTGAAATTTTAGCGGGAAATCCGGCTTTGGCATTGTATGGGAAGATACACTGGATTCGCAAGGTTTTTAGATTTTTATGGTATAGAATTTTTAAGTAGAAATTACTTCTTTACAATTGTATGTTTCTTTTGCGGATTTCAAGGTAGGTGTGTGTTTAAATGCGTTCTGTAGATATTACACCCTTGATAAAGTGAGGCTCACGAGACAGCCTCTTGACCAAATTGCTACTAAGCAGGAAAACGTCAATCCGAATTCAACACAAGGTCGCTTGTGAACCACTGGCCTAGATCCAAATAGCAACAACGATCGTCGAGAACGCCGAACCGGACAAAATTATATATTCAATCACCCAAATCCACAAGAACACAGACGAAACCCTCGACCAATACAAATCATGAGATTATACGAAGAAACAATAATCACCATAGTACCCAACACAGTGACCCCAGATATGGACAAACTGTCCATTGCGCGTATAAATTTTTCGCTGCAAGCAATTAACACATATTACATACATATTATAAAATCGATCAGATGACGCCGGGACCCAAGATTATACCTTTCGTGACGCATGTTTGGCTCGCGACCCATAGTTTAAGTACCCCTGTTCTACCGCGATAAAAAGCATGGAATCTATCATATTGTCACATTTCTTGACTTTTGGATCATCAACCTTCATTATGCCGTGAAAGCAATTTGCTAATAACATAAATATCGAAATGAACTATTAAATTGTTGTTGAACATTTTACAGACCTGCGATACCGTGAGCAAATTGGAATCCGAGCACGATAGAGTCCTCTCGAAAATACGCAATACCGAAACGGAATACGATGAGATCGAGCTGATTCATCTCGTCGATGCTAAATATAAGCAGATGAAACAAAAAATTATGGAAGAAAAAGAAGACGAGCAAAGAATGACGGTAACATAATTTCGTAATATATGCGCTGCTTCAACTACGACCCAATAAATACTATTTCAATATTTCATGTAATAATATTACTCTGACCACAATGATATCTCAAAACAATAATAATATTGTATTAATAGAGATTCAAAATGCCCAATGGTGGTTTTAAACTCGCATTTGTAAACATGTTGCTACACTAAACACTGTATGTGTCAATACAATCATCTTCCATAGTACATGTGAGAGCATCATTCCACACTCGCTATTACAGCATGATTTATACGGCTTACAAAATTAGTAAAAGAGTTGATTAGTAGGGTTTGCGATTTCCTTTATGCGACATGGAGAAAAGTCATGAAATATATAAGAGACAATGACGTAACTTTACCCTTAGACATTAAATGAAAACATTCGAAGCGAAGGGGGACACAGGTCTTACCTAAGTTTACTGCGTGTTCTACGGCAGATTCTCATATTGTTGACCAATAGCATAATGCCAATAGACTTCTATACCACTATGTACCACAACCTTTATTTGTATACGTTTGTTCGTAGATCACGTTGTTACAACCTCATACTGTTGTTACAATTGCATCGGGTACGGTCGTGGTGCAATGATGAACACTTGAGAAGCGATTTTCAAACGCAAATGTTCACAGTGTATTATTGAATCAAGTTCAGTTTTTGCTTCTATATCACGCATGATGTTGCTAGTTTCCTTATGTAATAATTTGAAAAGTAAATATCCATTAAAATTGGATTTTTCGCCTAAAATACGTGAAAACTTACAACTGTCCCCGTTCTCCCTACTTATAGATTTGGCTGGAACCGTTTGATTTAAAAGTAATCGTAATCGCAAGATCGACTACATTATGAAGTGATCAGCACATGTCTGCTCTGTGTATAGTGACTGTCGGTCAGTCGCCCGGCAAATTTATCGATATGCCGTGCACTACTTACTGTTGGCCGCTACTCAGTAGGTTTTTACCGTCCATTTAGCGTGACACAAATCTATCTCCCATGTAAGTCTTGCATCCTAAACGGATGAAACGAATAGGAGATTTTAATCAAACAATAAAATCATCCGTGGAAGAGAAATATTACTGTAAAATATTAATAAAGGGGACAGGGTGATTGAGAATGCGCATGCACCAGAGATGAGCGGATTTGAAATTTCTAAGTCATAATCCAATCCAAATCCAAACCTTCCTATCCTAATTCAAAAGCTTATTCATAAATTTTGTATATTCCAATCTTAATCCGATTCAAACTTGGAATTCCATTTAGAAAGCCTACATTTTATGCGTATTATTCTGTCAAAAACGCTGTGGCAAAATACATGAAGTAACTTTGGTAGGACGAGAAACGTTGTCGCCACTCACGAGAGGACATCAATCTTCCGAAAATCGGTAAATCCATCCTAATCTTAATCCATTCATACAAATATCTCAAATCCTAATCCAATCCAAATCCGCCAAAATTTCACAAATCCGGTTTCCCAAATCCTAATCCTAACCCATGATCATCTTTGCTGTGCAGTGTGCAGTGATCAAGTAAGAATTTCTAACCGAATTTCATAACCTTTATAAATAGTCAGCCGTTTCGCATCTCCAACGAAGACGCCTGCCCATGTGAGTGAGTGACTTATGAAGCTGTAATCTTTGACAAAGCGATATTATTATTATTATATTCTTTATTCTTTATTCTTTATTATTATTGTTATCATTATTATTACGAATATGAGAGGTGTTTTCGCCATTTATGGTCTTGAGAAAGCGATATATTTGTTTTCTAATAGAAACTGCTGCAACATGCAAAGAAACTGGATGCTGGCGAATCATGCCCGGACAACAAACCAAGGGTCCAGGTGAATAGGCAAATCATACTGTGCAATCCACAGTTTCGTTAACAATATACTGACATTGATGGATAAATGCATGGATAAATACTCAATAGCGATTTCTGAACAGATTCCGTGTCCAGTGTTCGAAACGGAATGCTTCTGTGTTATTCAGTCTAAATAGTTGATTCGCAATGCGTTGAAAATTACCAGCATTCATACAGATCAGTGACGTGCGGTGGGGTTCATGGCTGGTGAGGCACTGACACCCTACCCACCCCTCCTTGCAGACATAAACACACACGTAAGATACCTCATAAAGATACTCAAGGATGTGAATAGCAACATCAGCAAGAGATAGCGGGTCAGCGAAAGCATTTTCTCTGCACCTTTTTCACCGTTTCAATTCCTATTCAATATTCAATATTCCCTTATTTAAATCGATTTAATAGGGATTGCTCAACGAAAAAGATGAAAGAAAAACTAAAAAAGATATCGGTTATAGCACTAATTTCGGTTGTCTATTTTCTATTGTGCTCTGTTTGCAACCTGCATTTCGTTTGTATCGTACATGTTTGCACTGTCGATGAACCATACATAGCCTATATGACGGCTATGGATGAACTTATCATTTGATATTTCACACCTTGTAGCCTACTTTAGGCTTGCCGTTGTAGACCACCCATAGATTTACATGGCGTTATGCTCAATGTATCGCAATATCCTAACTGATATAAGATAGCGTGGGAATTGGTTCTTATTTAAAGAAGCACACGATGAAAAATTTTGGTGTAGACCGGTGCTCTTAAACCTTACTCGTGGTACACCCGTCTAACGTTTACTCAAAACTCGTACACCCCTGACCATCAAATGCACCGATTGCGTAGTAACTAGTAAGCCTTATCAGGGGGTGTTTTGTTTTTCGCGGCTGCAAACCGATTACAATATATATATACGTAGCATACGTCAGAGTTCGCCAGCTCAGAACAGGTTGCGGGCCGCAAGAATGCAATTTCGTGACATAATGGGCCTCACAGTAGACCAGGGGTCGCCAACTCAAAACGAGTCGCGGGCCACTTTTCAAAATTCGTGAAGGCTGCGGGCCGCATGACTTCAATATCGAGATAAAAATAGGCAACGCAGTTTAGCAACCACCTTTTGATAACTCTGCGTCAGTACAACGCTGTCTACATTGTCCAATTGCCCATCATATCGGCTTACTATGCGCTCAGAAAATCGTGAGTAGTCAAGTCATACCCGTATTCAAGTCGCGCGAAGCGCGAAGATTTTTCTCTTATTCATGACTGAATTTCGTCGTTAATATCAGTATGGTTTCACATATTACTATCAAATATTTATCCTTTCCCAGCCCATTTGATCAAATTCACCGGTAGACTTGATGCAGGGGGTGTCTTCGAAAATTTAGGGAAGTTAATATTTCTGTGCTGCATCTTTGGGTGGACCAATTGTTATAAGTCCGCTTTGTTGCATGCTGTTATTTCTTGACCTCCCATCAGGATTGTCGGTACAGTGGTAATATATTGGATTCGCCAAACGTAGGCATACCGGAAATAAATTTCCTTCGTGATGAGAACACGCCTTCAAATTGGCATTTCTTTATGGGGCGCAGCATTTTCCTCTGCTGTTCGCATCTGTACTGTGTGGTTCAGATTACAAAGGACAAAGCTATATCAAAATCGAAAATCGAATCGCATTGAACCGCGCGTGTCTCGAAGAAAATGTCAAGAATAATTCAAACCTCTCATTAATTAGGAAGCCAATTCGTGAATTCAATATGCATGTTGACAGCCGCACGATTTTCATTCTACTGCCGCAGATTGGCCACCCCCCCCCCCCCCCCCCCCGGATTAAAGAATCGATATTGGGGTTAGCTAGACACGGACACAGTACTTTCCGGAAAACTATCTTCTAGTAAATCAAGGTCTTTTGGGAAGCCTGAAGTTGTTTTCGAAGCGTGTCGGTCTTGGCAGTGGTGGGCCGATTGCACGTCAAGGCAATATGCTCATCCCATTCATATCAGCAAATTCTCCCTCCGTGGAATAATATTATCATCAGCTATAGATATATTGGGCACAAGAGAATGGCTTATTACTTCAAACAAAAAAACAGCAATATTATCAAACTGAAATCAACTTCAGCATTTCAAAATGCTTTGCTAAGCGTTCTTCTGAAATTTCAAATCAGGTCGCGGGCCGCAAAATATGACCTCGCGGGCCGCGTGTTGGTGACCCCTGCAGTAGACCAAACACATTTTAAATATTAACATCTGTACAACGCCGTGCTCAATGGACGATGAGCATATAGTAACTACAAGAGAAGTGATATTTTACCAAATAACTGCAATTACAATAACACATATCATGATCATAAACTTCATATTACTTTGTACTATAATTTGTGCTCGATTCGTGAGAACGCATTTCAGCGACTAAGTAATCGATATTGGGTCTAGCACAGAGGTCTCAAACTCAAGTGTGCTCGCGGGCCAATGTCCATGTTTTAGATGGCGCCGCGGGCCGCGTCACCAATAATAGGGGAATTCAATGCATTTCCAAGTGGGCCCTATATTGTCGGGACCTTGCAGACTGACATCCCACATGCATCGTAAATTTGCGATTTAATATTGTAAATTCACGCCAGGCGCGAAAAAAAAACATTTTTAGATATTTGAATAAACTTGTTGCTTTACTTGGCATAGTTGTTTAAAATAACTAGTTGCAGACACCATGCGACACTACAAATGCGGTATTAGGACATCGTAAAAGCTGTCAAGTTATAATTTTGCAGCTAGCGGACATTTGACGTGCCGCAATTATAGGTAGAGTTTTAGAATCTTGCAAAGATTAATCTGATATCAGAGCATCGGAGCAGTACAGCCTAACCCTGGTTTTGGGTATACTCCTGAAAACAAAGCTTGATCCGATTGATCCGAAGTCCGATTCGAGCAATTCTACAAAAAGTCGTGCCCAAGTCCAAATCACAATTTTCAGTACGAATCATCAACGGATACTGTTTAACCATCATAAACGAGTAATGTCACGTAATAGGTAATCTTCAACTGCGTCGTAACTTTTGAAAGTGATATAATAGTGAATATTCATGAGTCGTTTTAGAGCGAATTTAAAGTTCTCAGAATGAACAAGAAAAATTGATAGTAAAATACTGTCGAATACCTCGTAATCCAAAATGCCGTCACGGGCCGCAAGCGGCCCGCGGGCCGCGTGTTTGAGACTTCTGGTCTAGCAAGACGCGTTATCACCTGAAAGACTATCTCATCCTAAAGCTTGATCTAGTGGGGACGCCCTAGGCCTCGTATTCGGATCGTTCCGATATCGACAGTGTCTGGGCCACTATACGTCAAGGTAATATGCCCAATTGCCCATTCATATCAGCAGTAGTGGCTTTTGCGGTGAGCGAGGTGGGCGGTCGCCCGGGCCCCCCTGGTAGAAGACCTTCCTCTTTAGTTTATGTGCTGTTTTCACGGATAATAGCGAATAAACGTGGATATCCTTGTACCAAGCAATATTGTGATTCCGTATAAATGTGTCAATCATCATCATATATCTGCATTTGTTAGAAAAGTCCCATATCCAGACAATAATCACGTCTCTGCATGTGGTTGAATTGCAATAATAGATATGGGCGAATCCAGCACCTGGCTCAAACCTTGGCTTGGTGAAAGATATATAAAATTAATAGCTGTGAAAGATTGTGTGGGGGGCGGAGCACCCCCCCTTAGAAATTACGAATACATAGTTATAGGTGCCCCTGGTAAGTCTCGCCCTCCCCCATTCGTAGGGCAATCACGGCGTATCAGCTGATTTTCCGTCGATGGAATGCTATTGCCGTTGCCGAAGCCGTTACAGCTGGTGATAAATAGTGATGTTGAGCACAGGCAAATAAGTTCTTTTTAGGCAACAACAATATTTTGAAACTGAACTCAAATACAATATTTCAAAATGCTTTACTTGGCGTTTTAACAAATCCGCAAATCAACTCGGGGGTCGCAAAATATGACCGCCGCGTGATCGTGACAGCTTGCATACGACCAGGGTTGACAAATTAGAGCACCTGAGTGATTCGATTCTATATCACGTATTCGTATATCACGCTTCGAGTCGATTCGAGTATTCGAATATCACTCATTATGAAGTTGCAACAGAATTTACCATGCCAAAGTTCCCATATGTACCTTTCATGCCACCACATATAATACCTGTTATGTATCACATTAAAGATATACTTTGGCATTTTTCCGACCGTACTGACTTTGTTGCATTTCTGACAATGTTGTTTGGATCATCATGAGTTCGTGGAAATAGTATCAAAGCTATATTCTTACGAGGGGCGCATAATTTCATTACCCGACAAAATCGTATTTTCCTCCTCGTCTCGAATTATTACAATCAGTACTCGATTCAAAATCGAGTAAAATTCAAAATACTCATGTAAAACTTCGCTCCGCTGGGAGACCTTGTGGTTTTCTCTGCCTTCACTGTTTTAATGAGCTATACCTTGCGTATACATGTTTCTAGTTGTAAAAGCGGAACACTCCCCTCTGACTTACTACATAATAGTCACCCTATCCAGGCTATTGATTTTGCTAGAGTCGCCAAGAGTGAGTATTTCTGCAACGCCTTGTATCCAGTTTGCAGACCTAGGTGTTTTGGGGTGTGTTATTTTACTTGTTTTAGGTGGAGGGAATTATCGCTATGCTGTTCGGCTTTTAGGGGAAAACTTAATCCCGCAGTGCGTAAATTTCTTGCTGGGAAATGGGAAAAATCTAATTTTTCTCGGTCTAGCAGCCAGATATTTTGACGGTCTTGCCAGAACGTCCGTGAAATGGTAAAATAAGAAATTTGGCAGCTCTGTAAAAACTAGATTAGACAACGAAACCTTTCGAGTATCTCATATTAATACCATTACTGACTACTAATTCAACAAACATTATGAATGGAACTTTTTACTGCAACTTTAGTCTAAATTAGATGCAACTTTCCTGCGATTAAATTGCAACAAAAACTTGTCCTAGTAATTACTCTATATCCAAAAAAAATGGGCACTCATTCACGGATATCAAAACATCAAACAAAATATCGCTAAAGATCTTCAACTTCCTAATCGTTGGATTGATCAATCCACAGATTGACCGTGAATACAATTTTTTTACATTTTGGACTTGATCCAAAGATTTTCATTCGTGTTCTAAGGATGCCTTTTTGAGGGTAGTGTACGTATCCCCGAAGGATCCAAATTTGATAATTTCGCTCAATACAATAGTCTTCATACGAGGGCCTTTCAAGCCTTGTTTACATTTCTACCTAAAACTGAAAATATTAACATAAAACTCGATAATATCATATATGCCAATTTTTTAGTATTTAAAATTTTATTTTCGGCAGTTTTGGCATCTGGTTCTCGAAATGCCAAAAATAAACAATCTGATCATAGCAGTACAGGTGAACATAAAAGGCTTCACCAGTGGTTCACAACGTCTGGCGACGATAGGGGCGAAAATATTAGAACGTCCAATAAGATGTATTTAATTAACATGGTCAATAATGCACTTGAAGCCGGCTTATTCTGAATATAGATTCATTTTATTTGTCACACAAACGAAAATCCGGTACGGTCACTCCGGACAGTTACGTGGGTTGCAGTTGAAACAAAGGGTGTTTTAAAACACTTTGTTTAAAACATGTTTTAAACAGTGTTTTAAACAATAGCCATTTAAAAAAATGAAGTTGTAAAATTATGCCATAATTGCGTAAATACTGTCGAAAAGACATGTTGTATTAGCCTACGGACAATTACCCCCCGATAAAGACGACCTATATCTATATGGGACGGTCGGATCCCTCAATTTAGTCGGTTCAACAGCACTAGTAAATGTTTCGTCAAGGGAGCTATATTTACCCTATATTTTCAATGGTCAATGTCATAACACTATGACGTGACAATTGAATATCCGTGACGTCATAGCTTAAAAACAAAAGTTGAAAAATTAAAAACATGTTTTAAACAAGGGCCTTAAATTGATTTTTGTTTCAAATGCAACCCCACTTACGGCGTTGCATAGGCTCTTGCGATACATCGAAGTTAAATTTATTGAATATTCATATTTATTTTAACATATTGAAATTTGTAATAACGTCGCGTACCGAAGTGGACCCGTGAACCGAACGCAGGGACCGAGAAACCTTTGCTTTACATTGTCTATTTTACGTAAGGGTTTACGAGGAGAAATGATTGACTGGATTGTGAACAAACACAAGATGAGCCTACCTGATTTATGGATCGAATTGATCAATGACCAAGCAAATACTAAAAATAAGGTAAGCAGTCTGCTATGCAATGGCAAGCTGAACAGAATTCGCTCATAAAACTAATTTAAATTACGTCTTTTGGGACTCCGATAACGATGAATATTGCGGGAATCTTAGAATTGGATAGGACATTGGAAGTTCCGCGTTGATTCCCGTGGCTAGAGTATCACCCTACAAAATGAGACCCTGGAGCATAGTCAGCTTTCTCGTAATCATTTGTAGTTCCTTCCCATTCTTTGCATGAACGTTGAAAATTGAGCCTGCACCAGTCGAATGTAGGCCTTGTCCTGATAGCGTGCTGGAATTTATTTTCAAGAGGAATGGTACCTGATGGATATCGTCAAATAGGTGGATAATGTGGGGAAGTAAGTTACGCAGCGCATTGGTTTCACATCAACATCACAGCACAAATAGAGTGGGTTCGAATTCCGTCCATGCCTATAGTGTAGGCTACGCCTCGACGGTTTGTCTAAGTTTCTCAACTCTGACCTCACCGCAGTCGCATTATCTTCAAACTCAATGCGCTGAAGTTGGGCCGATCTACAATTCGTCAGCAATGATTCTAGTAAGGAATCACAAATGCGGAGTGTACGCAAGGGAGAAAAGAATACGTCAAAACCCTACCCGGAGCCATACAATGTATCGCTACAATACCTACTTGCGGTATTATCATTATTATATTCTCGATTCACAGTGAAACTGGCAAAGACACACATAATCCCGTAGCAACTTACTCTCTCATGATAGAAGTATTTTTTTTGTTTAAATAATACAGTCAAAGTTTTATTCCTATGCAATACACGGAAATCCCGGATTAGGTAATTACGGTAGATGAATTGTAACGGGTTGCAGAGGTAGAGATGATTGAAAATAAAGAATCTAAATCACATATATCATGCTGTGAGTTACGCTCACAATTGTAGCCTAAGCCTAGCATAGCCTAGCCTAACCTAGCCTATTGATCTTTTCGATGGTGTCTAATCAATTTTTTCCCGTAATCTTTACATATTTCTCATGATTTTTTTTGCTTACGATCCCTGTTGGGCCAATGACTATCGGTACAGTGTTTGTTTATTTTGCATCGTCGCATTTGTCACATTTAATTTTGAGCTCCACGTATTTTGATTGCTGTTTCGAATCCTTTTGTTGAATGATATAATCCAGTGCTTTTCAACCTGTGTGACGGTTCGCACTTGTGCGAAGGAAAATAATTGCAGTGCGAACGACGAAGGTGGTGCGAATGGTGCGAATGAAAATCGTGAATGAGTGCGAATGAAAATCGTGAATAATTGTGTATTTTGCTTACGTGGAATAATTCAAATAAACCTAATAGGAAATTCAAGGGCAGTGTAACTTTTGTAGTTGCGACGCAATTGTAAAAACTTGGTTAACTTACGACGCTCCACTAATCGTAGCTATCTCAAGCCACAGTGAATTAATATTTTCGCACTATAATTATTACGTAATCAAAAGCCTGGATTGGAAGCTGGTAGTGGCAGACATACAGTAGGCCTATATCAGCCCGTCTGAGCCCGCGACAGGCCGTAAAAATGACGCGAAATCGCTTTCTGCTGTCATTCGCCAAAAATCATCATATTTCCGAAAGAACTGTTCGATTAGTGCGATGCACGAGGATAGTAGTAAATACCATCATTACAGACTCATATTTGCAGTACTGTAACACAAATTGTTTTTCCTTCAATGGATAATAAAGTATGGACCGCAAAAAGGATAAGTTTGGGTCGACACGGTGCCAGAGCTATCTGGTAATATGTAGGCTATGTATTATTTGTTGAATTTATTTCTTTGGGTACTGTATCCAATAACTGAGACACACAGAAATACGGCTTTATCATGAGAATTCATGATAAGATTTGTCCGACTGGTTTTTCCTGAAAATCATGGTGGAAGATCGTTGGGATGAACTAGTGTGGGGGTGTGCAACGAGCGAGTTCAGGCCTATGAGACTCATTCATTTCGAGGCCAACCCCTTCTGCGTCGAGGCACATGAATACGAAAAGTTTTCTCCAACGAAACCGCTGATAAAATGCGGTTCCAAAAACATAGGTGGCAACAACACCTTGGCCATAAAATGACGGTTCGATATGGATATTCTACGTTGTCGGCACGGAATAGTGCCGTTCTTGCAATCTGAGTTTGCAGTAGTACAACTGCGACACGCGGAGGAATTTGATTTACCCTCATTTGAAATCCCGTGCGTCAGACATGTTTTGTAGAACTGTGTTGGGGTGTTCCGAGAAGGGTTTCAGTGAAATAGTTGAAATCAAAACGAGCGAAAAAGGTTTCCTTTTTAATAAGACACTTTATAGCTGTAGCTACATAATACATATTTTGTTGCACATCCGAACAAAATGTTGGTTAGTATCTTGATCTTCTTTTTGTATAACAACTTTTGTTTAGTTTGTGCGAATGAAAGTTATTTTACAAAGAAAGTGCGAATGGAGCTCAAAAAGGTTGAAAAGCACTGATATAATCGGATTGAACGGCAGGTTCAATGAAATCACCATTCTCTTTTGTTTTTGTTTTTCTAGTTTGATGATCATGTCCAGGCGGTAGCACCGGATTTGGCGCTCGGCTATATCTGGTACATCCCACAGAATTTTTACATGGTCATTTTCTGTCACTGGTGCTGGAGAGTAATCATGCCAATTTCTTGTCGTGGCGACGATGCTGAAATGTTTGCATAATTCAAGATGAATGCATTGACTGATCCTGTTTTATCCACATGTATAGGCTATTCGGTAGCTGCGAGCGCGCCACAGCCCGACATGAGTTGTGCTACAGTTTCATTTTGGTTGTGGCACATTCTCCATTGGTCATCTATGTTTTGCTTCAGGATTCCTTCTTGGTATAATCTAATTATTATTATTATTACCACAGAACAACGACAGTAACGCTTATCGTCTGTTTAGACCTTGAGCCTTATGTCCTTGCTTTTGAGTATCGAGGACGACATTTCTTGCCCGCTCACTCCCACTGTCCATTCGCTTTCGGTTTTTTGTGTCACCTGTATGGTCACGGATATCCATTATTTTTACTTTGGAGCTCGGCTCAGTGTTCTACTGGGATTTTCAAGACGCTGCGTTGACTCCGGTATCAGTGGTATGAAACTCCGGATGGATACTAACACCACTGGCGTGCTGTCTGAAAACCTTGAATAGTAAGTCGCAGGTCCAGGGTAGAGTAGTTGGTTTACTAAACCACTTATTCCGACTCTGAATCCGACTACTCAACCATTAAAGACAGCGACTCTACCCGCGACTTCTAATATTTTCTTCACAGAACATTCATCTGTAAACTTATTCAGAAATGTAGGGTGAAGTCGGGTAAAACGCACAAGTGAGGTAAGATGGCCATCATCAATATGAAAGAACAATGCTGCTAACGTCACATTATCGCAAAAAATCGCCAAGTGGTCAAACGGAACTGTCATTTCGATTTCCAAGCCCGAATGAAGATTTGTAACGTTTTATTTGAAGTTATGAGTTTTAAACATATTATTATCAAAATAGAGACTTTACGTCCAAGTGAAATGTCATATTTAAGGGAAGCTACAGATACTTTCCAGTTCTATTTATGATTTCACCAATCGTTGTTGGATATAAGCCAGAGTACGAAGGTGAATTTACGCAATAACCACTGGTTAAGTGAATCATAAACATTGGCGACCTGAGAGATAAAAGGCCTAGCCCAGTGGTTCCACTTCCCAACCTTTTTGTAGACACGCCCCCTTTATGATAGTAAAGAATTCCGTGCCACCCTTATCGTCATATCACAAAATCCATTCGGGATGCTAGCAACCTCAACAGATTGTTTGATTGCATGGAAGGTTATGAAGGTTTTGGTTAAATATGTTACAAATTAGTTTATGAATCATTATACAAAACAGGTTTCGCGGGCCCCCTGATAATGTTTCGCGGACCCCTAGGGGTCCGCGGACCCTCGGTTGAGAACCGCTGGCCTAGAAGGATAGCTGAGGATATCAATTCTCGAGTCTTTGGTATGAACCGGCCGGGGATCGAACCTACGACCTACAGATCGAGAAGCTAGACACATCACCATTACACTATCTCACAAAAATGCGTTAGCCGGCTAAATCAAAAGTATGTACTATATTCTGAGATGCATTAATTTTCAAATTTGTCTGGGATTTACCATTATTAATAATAATTACATTGCCTGCATTGCGCAATTCGATTGAAGATTAATAGTCAATTACTGACGCTCACCTAGGTTTGAAGTGTTATCACTAACATTTCTTGCTGCAGACTCTACTGACGTCAATGCGATTACGCAAGAACCCATGGAGAGTGAGATACTTTAAATAAAATGGCATGTTTCACATAATAAACGGAAATTCGTTCGTCTCGTGCAGGAAACCAAGCTACTTACATTGGATGAAAAAGATATGGACGCTATTCACGTTGTCGCTGCAAGCAAAGTTCTGGGCAGTTATTGGGATTGCAATCTTCAACAAATCGAAAAATCGAACATAGAAAAATTGAACGAAAATTTGTGGAACGGATTGAACAGCATCACAGAGAGTCGGCCTAAAAAGAAATATCTTCCACTACACCTTTCGGGTACACCGCATGTTTTTCCCAAGGTAAGTTCCTTTAAGATTCACGAACACATTTCTTGATTCTGTCCTTAATTTACTACATAAAATTGTCTGCGTCTTTACTAGTATCTTTAGCAATATCAAAGTTTGGAAATGCAGAGCATTACTCAGGAAGATAGATGAAGTAAGTGTCTAAAATAGGGGTCGTCCTGTCGGGGTTCATAAGGACTACTGATATCAGATTTTGACTGATCGGTTCGTACAATCGTTAGGACGTCCTTTGATAGGTTTTGCATAGCTGTCCTTCTTCCTCAAGTGTTTATATTATTAAACTAGTCCTACTTCGTTTTTTTCAATGTTTTTTGAAAAACCGAAACCTAGAACAATTCATTTATAATGAATAGTATAGTCACACTGAAATGAACCCGAATATTTCCGGCTGAAACTCGTTAGGGGTAATCGTCCGCAACTAGTAGAGAATTGGAAAGTGTTATGTTCGTGCATTTACGTTCAGTGTTGTTCAACTCCTAATTCCTATAGGACTAGTAATTACCGCCAATCATTATTTCCTCGTGTGTCGTGCTTGTATTAATACCCTGTGTTCTGTTGTCGCGTCGTCTTTTCATTTAACTGTACTCTGGATCGTGTCGCTGCCTTAAAGTCATACTGCTGTAAAATATACTGATTTCGTATCGCAACCTCGTCGTATTGAGTTATTGTTCAAACAAGATCAAGAACAAAACAGAAAGAACATTGTATATCAACAATCGTATCACGAAATATGATGTCACAAGCATGAAATGAGATCCCATATAAGAGAACGTTCAATGTACCATTGTAAGGTAGTACACGAACTGCTTTTGTATACATAGCTTGCGCTAATGCAGTGCTTTTCAACCTGTGTGACGGTTCGCACTTGTGCGAAAGGAAAAAAAATGCAGTGCGAATGACGAAGGTGGTGCGAATACTGCGAATGAAAATCCGGATCAAGTCTGAATGGCGAAGGTAGTGCGAATGGTGCGAATGAGAATCCGAATCACGTGCGAATGAAAATCGTGATTAATTGTTAACAGTTCTGACGCGGAATAATTCAAAGAAACCCAATAGCAAATTTAAGATCAGTGTAACTTTTGTAGTTGCGACGTAATTGCAAAAACTTAACACGACGCACCGCCCATCGTAGCTCTCACGAGCTGTTGTGACTTAATATTCCAGCACTCTAATTATTACGTAGCCAAAGGCCTAGTTTGAAGCTTGTATAGTGGCAGTATAGAGATCTCTACAATATCTATAGTGGCAGACATACAGTATAGCCTATCAGCCAGTCTGAGCCTGCGACAGGCTGGAAAATGACGTCAAATTGACTTTCTGCTTTCTTTCGCTAAACAATCATCATACATCACGAGGATCGCAGTAGATACCATCATTACAGACTCACATTTGCAAGTTACTGAAACGCAAATTTTTACCCCTTCAACAGTTATTAAAGTATGGGCCGCCAATGGTATAATTTTGGGTCAACTCGGTGCCAGAGCTATCTGTTAATATGTATGAAATATTTATTGAATTTATTGCAAAAAAATCCTGCGATCGTTTTTACATATCCAAGATCACTGTCTTGAGTACTGTGGTCAATAAGCGAGACACGCATTAAATGTGGCTTTATCATGAGAATTCATGATAAGATTTGTCCGACTGTTTTTTCCTTCTGAAAATCACGGTCGAAGACCGTTGGGATGAACTAGTGTAGGGATGTGCAACGAGCTCGTTCAGGCCTATGAGACTCATTCATTTCGAGGCCAACCCCTTCTGCGTCGGGGCACATGAAGACGTAAAGTTTTGGCGAACAAACCGCTGATAAAATGCGGTGCCAAAAACATAAATGGTGACACAACCACGGTCTAAAAATTACCGATGCTGGATGGCCAAATCTCCCGAGATAGATTGGATATGCTGCGTTATCTGCACGGAATGGTTCCGTTCTTGCAATGAGAGTAGACAGTAGTACAACAACTGCGATACGCGAAGGAATTTAATTCGCCCTAATTTGAAATCGCGTGCGTCAGACATGTTTTGTAGAGCTTTGTTGGGTAGAATTGTAGTCTGCGCGATCTGTATGTCATACATGCCCGTAAAATCGTAGCATGAAACTGTAATATTAATAACAAATTCCTTTTCATGGGTGAGGCTCGGGTCGCGAGATGTCACAAAAACTCAGATTTTGGTGGTAGTCTAAAAGCTGATTTACCGTTATTAAACTGTCATGAATTCTCAAGTTAGATTGAGCTAAAGAGTAGAACACACAGTATCGTGAGTTTATTTGCTCTTCTCATAAACTTGCGAGACAGAAGTTGGAGCAACGTATCATGAGGTAGCGAGCTTTAATGTGCCTACTATCCCTGATCGTTTTGCACCTTATGTTGAAAAGAAATGAAGCAAAAGCCTAAACACAATCATGACGGTTTTTCATCCTATCGACAAACTGAAGCCTCGCGGGACCACTGTGTCAGCTCTCAAATACGATTTTTGCCAGCAAGCATTTTTCACTCGCGAAAAATACTCTGTATATTTTGGATAGGAGTGCAGTACAGATTAGGACCTGCCACCCAAGCACTAGTAGACGTTTTTGTACAAATTCCCAACAACATTGTTTGGCCAAGAAGGGTTTTAGTGAAATAATTGGAAGCAAAACGAGCGAAAAAAGTTGCCTTTTTATTGGGACACTTGATAGCTTAAGCTACATAGTAGCCAATTTGTTGTACATCTGAACGAAAATGTTGGTAAGTAGGCCTATTTTTATCTACTTTATGCATAGCAATTTTCGATAAGTTTGTGCGAATGAAATCCATTTTACAAAAAAAGTGCGAACGGAGCACAAAAAGGTTGAAAAGCACTGCGCTAATGTATTTTGATAAAGGTCGACTCCAAGGAACACAGATGAAAGTGTGAGCGGCCCCTCCCAATGACCCGAAATCTGTTGTCTCGGTAATTATTCGCACAAGCTGGAGTATCCAACTGATGCTTGCCAATGACAGACTGATTTGAAAAGGGAGTGACTAACGAAGTGCTTCTACTTTTATGAAGTAATATAGTTGGCCTTGCCTATCCGTCCTATTTCCTCGAGTGTTTGTGCTATTAAAATACTACTTTTTGGCTGTTTTATATTTTGTTAAAAAAATCAATTCTTAGACTCCTCCGTTATTACTTGCTTGGAAATTGGTATTTCCACTTGTACTCGAGCCAGAATAGGCGACGTATTTCTACTTCTACTCAAGTAGAAAAGGTAACTACCTTTCTTACATATGCCAATTAGACAATATTATATTGCTGAAGGCATTTATTGCACAATTGAAAATCTTCATTTTAGGTTGAATGAAAATTTACATTTTGTCGAAGGGCATATTTCAAATATATCCCCGATTACGGTTCGCACAGGCATTTCAATTTTTAGGGATAATTGTAGCAAAAATAACCAGATTGATGCAGTGCCGCCATGAAATATAACCACATAAAACATTCACATAGTTTTGAATTTTCAACTACATCAAAATTATTCAGATCAATGTAGCAGAAGTTCAACGTTTGATGAGAAGGGTTGTTGGGGGATCCACAGAACGCTGGACAGGTCTGAATGGGGATACGTCTCTATCTGGGAAGGTAGGCATTACTGTTATCTCTAATATTAGCCAATACATCTACGTTTTGGCTATCAAAATCTTGAACGAGCACTCAGAGGGAAACGGTTGAGAAACGATTGGAATTGATAGAGAAATTCTTGTCTGTTTTATATGTAATTACTTTCTTCGGCTCGGCTACCTCATGCTTATTTGCAGATGTGGTCAGTAATGAAATAACTCAACTTTTCCGAAGTACTCAAGTATTTTTGCTCTACTTACACTTTTTACTCAAGTAAAGTTAATTTTTTGCCTCTTCTACTTTTACTTCGTGATACTTTGTGATTTTCTCACTTACCTTTGGCTACTTACTGTCATTCAAGTAGAATTATCATATTCCTCTAATGAGAGAGAGAGAGAGAGGAGAGAGAGAGAGAGAGAGAGAGAGAGAGAGGAGAGAGAGAGAGAAGAGAGAGAGAGAGAGAGAGAGAGAGAGAGAGAGAGAGAGAGAGAGAGAGAGAGAGAGAGAGAGAGAGAGAGAGAGAGAGAGAGAGTTAGGAATTTCGGAGCTGTTTTCGTAGGGTAACAACAAGAATTTGATTCTCACAAAAGTTAAGATAAGTCCGGAATGTTCGTTACGTCTCGCGCAAATTAGATTTGGAATCGCAATTATTTTTTCATGTAAGTATCGATGAATATTAATGAGGTAGCGGGTGTCGTGGTGGCGTGACATTTACTGTAACCTGGTGTTGGAGTTGGCAAAATATAATAATCGCTGATTTATAGCACAATCATCATTTACATCTCATGATACAGTCGAGTGCTTTTTACTGTCTTAAATTTATACCTCCTGGGATGCAGCAATACGAGTCAAGCTCTCTGCAGATACTGCGTATAGCTCAATTTAGAGCTTTAGTCTGTTATTGGAATGTATTATGACCACTTTGACAAATACATGCTTGCTTTCTTGCTTGCTTGCTTTCTTGCTGACTTGAGTAGAGTTGAACCAACGAATTTTACTTCTACTTGATGGAGTTTTGAGTTGCTTTTAAAAACACGACTTCTACGCGTATTCGAGTAGATTTTTACGTAGTAACTTCTACTTCTACTTGATTTTCTTTCTCGAGTACTTTGATGGTCTCTGTTTATTTGAATATTGCTGGCTATTTTGCAGAATCATGCAATTATTTGCTTGCTTATATTGAGAAAACGACGCAATAACTCATCAACTGAATGCTGTTATTATTTTGTAGGTCAAACCGGATTACACTTCCATGATCGATAGTGGTGTTGACGAATTCTGGAAACTATTCCATGAGGATCAAGAGGCTCATCGGACAGAAGAGGTAGGTTTTGGCCTTGTTCTGCACGAAATTGAAAATATCAAAGTTTTAATACAGTGACCATGAGACTTCGCACGATACGCGAAAGTTCCCATCAGTTACTAACGAATCAGCACGCATGCCACCCACCAGTTAGTAACGAATCAGCACGCATGCAAAGATCCGTCAAGTTATAGCTTCTATATAGTTCTCCTGACCCATATGAACTTGAGGTCATCGTACTGGACTAAAATGAATTGGAAACCGTTTACGCCGTCCAAGACAAAAATTAAGATTTCTTTTCGCGGCCGTACATTTATTTTCCGCGGGCCAAATTCGGACCACGGGTTGGCACATGCAAAGTGATGGTTCAAATCGGGTGTAATAGAATTCAGGTTGCGCCTGATTTATTTAATACCAGACATTTTAAATGTATATGTTCATCATATTAGCGTCACATCAATCATGCATTCTAGGTTAGGACGGACATTTTCCATTATAGGTCTATTTACTGACAATCTGGACCGAGATAACACCAGCGTATCTCTCTGTCACTTGCTGGCCTCGAATGTATTACATATCCCAACTTTAGCAATGAATATTGAACATTGAACATTGAACATCTGAATTCCCCGCAGATTTATAATAAAGAAAAACATCCTAATAAAACTTCCCCAAGACCATTCATCTGCTTAATATTTGTAATATGGGAATAAAGCAGGAGGAGCGGCGCATCGCTTTTCGCTCGGTGAATTTTCTCTCAAACGAAAGACACGGATAGAGCTCGAATAGGTGTAGCACGAATAGCGTGTCCTGAATTACTTACTGTCGGTTCACAACAACAAATTGTTGGGTAGCGAGTAGTGCAGTTGGTACTGCAGTCACGACACCAATGGAAATTGTTTTGAATCTCGATATGACCAACTTCTACGTACCGGAGGTTTCTCTGGGCTCTTCGTCGCCAACCCAACTGCCACAGCATGGTTTCAAAACGCCCATATTGATGGTGAGCTGAGTCAGGAAAGTCTGCAGCAAAGATAAAGAACCAGGCACACGCAAAGCGAAGGAGACTGATGTTGTAAGCTCGCGAGTGTGGAAGTCATCCGCAAGATTACGCAAATAATTTTTCAAGAATGAATCTTGTCAAATAAGCAGCCGTAATCGCCATATCAGTACATAAAATTGGTCCACGATACGGACAGCACTAAGGTAACACGAAGAAAAGAACAAAACGATGGCGCATCAAAGACATCGAAACATTGGATATGTCTCTGTATTTTACTCAATAACCTTTCTCGGTTTTACAATTTATACTTCATTAAGTTTGTCCAGAATATGTGTTAGTTGCTGCAACAAGAAAAAATGTGTACACATAAAGGTAGTTTAGTTATTATAGCTTTGTAATGCTTGTTTCATATGCTGTTGTAGGACCAATCAAGGTATCCACGGTGGAAAAAAAGTATCGAAACAATAGATTTATTTGATAAATTAACTCGTAAATGAACAAAGCGTTAAATTTAAGGACTCAAAATAATCATCTCCCACTACCAGACTTGAATATTAAGAATGGCTACTCGATTTGGATTGGGGTAGCCTACTCGAATCATTGTGCCCACTGCCCAGCCATACCGGTGAGTTAACATAGCCGCACCTCAAGTTCGCTATTTGTGTTTGATGGCCATATTTGTTGTTTTCAATAATGAAATTTTGTAATTCGTTCTATATGCCGTTCTCATAACTTGAATATTTCGATTTGAGGTAGGTAATAGTCTAATGCTGCCACCCGAAAGAAATTCGAGCACCGCTTCACTAGTTCACATTTATATGTATAATAGCAAGTAAAGGTAATCAAAACGTTATATATAGAATAATTTCAGGCTTATTTAACGATGTTTTTGCGTTACGGTTGCGACGAATCGATTGGTAATATTGGTTTATACTTGTTACAGATGAATCCACATCCAGATCCTATGTGGGCACATTACCTGGGAAAAATTGAGTCGGTAAACATCAAATTTCTGAATGAAATAAGTCCCGCTCTAATGGACGGATATTATAAACTTGGAAAGATGTTACAAGAATCGAAATCCGAAATGAGCTTGATGCAGAAGAAAATTCGGGTAATCGTCGAGGCTTTCGATAATTGTTGATATATCCATAAGGTGTATGTCAACAATATTCAATGATCATCAGATTACATTTTCATCTGATCAGGACACACACAATGTACAATGCGACAAGACCCAATGCGATATGATGGAATGAACAAATATGAGAAGGCTGAATGACCAGATGCGGTCTCTTAAACTGGCATCGATCTCGACATAGTGCCCGATATCACTGTTCTTTCTCGATGTTAATCTCTAATACGCGACTCTTTCTTTCTCTTTTCATTCCTTATGGGTGCGTTATTTCGTCGGGTCTTTTTCTGCGCTTTTGTGTCGCAGTAAGAACAGCGCCGAGTGTGCAGATAAATCTCCGACGCCGAATCGTAACGACTACCCAAACTCCCCCGTTGAGTGACAGATAACCATCGTGATAGAGCGACAAGTTTCGTTATGATTGTTCGAGTGTCAAATCTTTCTCCCTGCGACGCATTGATACGTTCCACCTAAAGCAGGGGCGGGCAACTTCTTCAGTCGGCGGGCCGGATGTAGGAAAATTAAGTACTTGGCGGGCCGGATTGCTGAATCGATGCATTACTGCCCGTTTATACACATATACATAAATCGTATCTACTGAATTTATTTTAACGACAGCAATGTCACTTCAAAGCCAATTCCCGCCGATAATGACGAAGACAAAGTGGATTTGGGAATCATGGTGTCCTACATGGCGTGGACACGAGCAAATCTCACGGTTCAGTGAAATTCGTCGTGACGTTACACTTTCCATTTGGCTAAAGACAATTTGACGGTAGTTTGTGACCAGCCTGATGAGCGCGAAATTTGATTAAACGGGTATCAATCAAAAGCTACCTCGGTCTTGATTGCGAAAATATAAATTTTATTCTGCTCGTGGAACCCTCCCCAAAATCAGACTCGAATGTTGCAATGTAACGGAGTTTGGTATTGTGACGCAACAATGCCGTCTGGGAGCAAGTTAGAGCAGCGCAAATCGCAAGCGTATTGGCCATTGTTGAGCAACCGATTGAGAATTCACACTCTTATTCTACTGAGCACTTGCTCCTGAGCTGCTCAGACTCCGGTACATTGCAACATTCGAGTCTGATTTTGGGGGGGTTCCAAGAGCAGAATAAAATTTACATTTTCGCAAGCCGATCAAAAGTTGCCGTCAAATTGACTTTAGTAGTAAGTAGGACAATTTCACTGGGCCGTGAGATTTGCTCCTGTCCACACCATATATGACACTATATGGTACAATCCTCAATTAAGAGTTCAAGGCATTCGATAAGCCCGGTACCCCACACTTACCAAGATATGAATTCATTTGGGTTGAGTAGATGGTAAATGCCGATAATGCAAGTCTTCTCGCTTCGACGAACTCACGCGCATGCGCTACTCTTGCACGCTGCGCACACACGTATATAATTACATACAGTTACTAAAATTTGACGTTTAATCAAGTAGTGGGGAATCTCGGCAGACCGGTCCATGGGCCACATTAGCATTTAAGACGGAAAACTGTCCGCAGGCCGGACAAAATCTCATGGCGGGCCGGATCCGGCCCGCGGGCCGTATGTTGCCCGCCCCTGACCTAAACCATCGAGACAATAACCTATGCCCTACCAAAACCTTAATGCAATGGCTTCCATTTCGACTATGAGAACTATTTCTCCATTGTTTACGAATTGTATCACCGGTCACTTTCGTTCTAGGCTTTTGCAAGCCAAATCTAATATAAATCAAGGTAGGCGCCTAAATAAACTCATGGTAGGTGGGAATTCTTCAGTCTCCCTTGGTCCGATTCGAACTCGCAGCCCATTGGTATTGCAGCAGTTGTTTTATACGCATCAGTGCTTTTTTGTAAAATAAGTATCTATTTCAAGGGTCACCAACTCAAATCTGGTCACACGCAGCTTTTCACATTTTGTTGAGGCCGCCGGCCGCATGAATTCAATATCGAGAAAAATAGGCCACACATTACTTCAGTATAACGCCATGCTCTTTATCGAAGGTGACGGGCACAGTTGCCAGAAAAGAAATATTGTTTTAATGAAGAAAGAATAATGAAACAACAATTTTCATGATCATCACATTCGTTTTATTGTGAGCTATGAGTTGCACACGATACCTGAAATCACCTTTCAGCGACTGAAGAATCTATATTGGGCTTAGACGGGGTGGTACTTGCTGGAGAACTATAATATCCTCGCAAAGATTGATCTTGTGTCGAAGCTTCAAGTCGCTTTCCAAGTGTCCCGGTCATGGTAATGTACGGGCGATTGTGCATCTAGGCAATATGGCCATTCACATTAGCTTCTCCTCCCTCTGTGGAATGCTATTGTCATCGCGAAGCCGTATCCGCTAATGAGAATAGTGATTTTGGACACAGGAGAATGACTTATTTTTAACATCAACAACAATATTTTAAAACTGAAATCAATTTTGGCATTTTAAAATGCTTTCCGAAGCGTTTTTCCAAAATATCAAATCAGGTCGCGAGCCGCAAAATTCGATATCGCGGGCCGAGTCCTGGTGACGCCTGATCTGGTTGATGATTCAATTATGGTCACCAATGAAAATATAGTATCATCTTCCGTCCGAGGTTATTACCATGTAACACTTCTGAATGTCCACCATAGGAACAGCAAAGTATCAATTTTAACGGAGGTACGAAGTGAAGTTCTGTAAGATGACATATGCTGATGTTGTTTGCAGAGGTCTGAAATGATAAGTTACCTTGACTGAGAATCAGTCGAGAATTGAATCGGAAGAACCAATTAAGTTTTCTCTGTAAATATATTTATCGAATTGCAAATCATTCGCTCCTTCCCCACGTTGTAATCAAACACGTCCGAGGCCTAGAAGCAGCGTTCCTCGGTATGCCATTTATAATTGCTATAATTATTGACACGCGACTGCTTTGTTGTATCATTTCTTTTGTTATGGTACTTTACCACGCATGTTGACTCAACAGACTCAACAAGTACACGACTACATGACAATTGACCAATGTCACGTTCACGAAATTACTAATTGCATTGTTTGTCATCTGCTTATTCTACGGAAAAAGTGATCGCCCCTTCGGCGACATCGATTACCAGTGCATCTCTCGAGATCCAATGAGCATTGCGAAAGTGGTATCGGTTGATTGCGTGCTATGACTGTTTTGTTATGCGGTCAACCGATCAATTCTATGTCGACAAATGCGAAGAGACAATATCAAAATTGTTCCCTCGCTCAGACATATGCAAACGAACAAAAATAGTTCTTTTGCCTATACCGAATACATACTTACTGACATTGAGATGTATATTTTGGGGTAACTATGAAAAAAGAGATGTATATATTTGCGGTAACTATGAAGAAAAAATAGGTATTTCGGAACATGAATTGGTCGAAAATTATAGCAGATGTACAGATGTACAGTGCGTACAGTACATGGAAAGCTTAAAGTCTAACACATTAGTTTCTAGCGCATTATTTGCATGTAATTGTACCTGCACACTGTGCAGTACCGCATGTAAATCTTTTAATACATGTTTTCACGAAAAACTCCATCTTTTACAGGAAGATACTCTGAAAAGACTCACACTATTCATGCAACATATTATCTTAACTATCCGGGAAGAATTCCAGAAAGTGAGGAAATTTCAGTTGTAACTATACAGACACTTGATTTGGTCTAGTGCTTTTCGACATGATAATAAGGAGGGGATTGCACATATGCCGATCGAAAAGAAATCTCTGATAGCATTAATTGGTGATTATTCATTCCTCAAGTAAGGTAACCTATAGTGGCCGTGTTGCACACAGGGCTGTGGAGTCGGAGTCGGAGTCGGTGGAGTCGGAGTCGGGGTAATTTTCGCTTGATGGAGTCGGAGTCGGAGTCGGAGTCGTGAAAACTATAATAGCTGGAGTCGGAGTCGGAGTCGGAGTCGGTGGGAAAATACTGACTGGAGTCGGAGTCGGAGTTTGTGAGAATGACTATGATTTCGACTCCGACTCCGACTCCAACTTCTCTATCATGAAAACATTTGCTTTCAAAGAATTTTCAATATAATTTTTATGTACCACCAATCACTGTTATTATTAACCATACAAATCAGGTGCGGCCAGCCCGTGGCACGCAGGCCAAATTTGGCAGACGAGAAGGTTAGGTGTGGCCTGCGAGGTAATTCTCGAAATTATTTATGACACCAGGTACAATTGCAAGGCCAACTAAAATTTGGTTAGCATGACCGCGAAATTTGATGATGACTAAAACAACAGCTCTGACAGCAGTCAGCCACATTTATCCCAGATCTTCGTATATGACCATGAAGTAGAATATTTCATAGCAGATTTATTTGACTTGAAATTTTTCTCGGTACTTCGCATGATTCATTGTCACTAGATTTCTTGCATTCAGTATTTGAGCCCCCGTTTGAAATTTATAAATACATATTCTTCACAGAATTGAGTCTAACTATATTCGCAATTAGGAGATACGGCTTCGCTTGTGCACTCGCAGCGAGATCGTCGACAAAACATTTGCACAAAATGATAGAGGCATGTTCACTGATACCGTCGATTTTGCTATGTCTTAACGTTGAATAATCCTGTCCTTGCAAAATGAGCCCAGTGGTATACAGATGTGACCCCCAATGTATGTTAGCGACATATTTATTGATATAGCTAGCTATAGCCTAATTCAGTCGTTATCTTCCAAAAAAAATTCGCGCTTCGCGCGACCAGGGCCTTATTGCGCACTGCACAGTTGGATGTCATAATGTTATCAATTTTAGAGCGTAGTAACATAAGTCTTGTTTGCAATGTTTCATAATTCGGTTCGCTCCTATCGACGACTGAAAAAAGGTTATCAACATTCCCGTTGCCCGCGCAATGGTTCGTAAATCTCAGGTGTCCCTTTCGCCGAAAAAGTTGCCCACACCTGATATAGATAAAAGACATTACTTGCAAATTACAACTCAGTTGCAGAGGGGAAGAAAACCGCAAGATGCGTTTTCGCGATGCAGTCAAAATTGATGCAAATTTTGGAATTATACCATGATACTGTGACAGAGAAAATGCATCGGCTGGTTTTGTAAATTTGTTAAAATATGTAAATATGACCAAACGATGCTTCTCATTTGACAAAATTGAAAATATTTGTAGTGTAGCTTAGCTGTTTGGGTCGAACAAATGATTAAGAAAGACTGCAAGTCCCAATCCTTGAATACTTGATTAAGTAAATGCGTAGACTAGACATAGGCTATGGTCTTTGACTACTTAACTAAATTCCATTTATGACCGATGTCTATTACTAGTAGTAAGAGTGTTTGTGCTTGTAATCAGGATAGTGTGTAATGACAAAATTAGTAAGTTCAATTTCTTTATTAGTTGCTAGGTCATACACAAGAGCTACACTTGGATTTTTTATCTACATTTTTATTATACAGGATTGGATATCTGCCATATTTGAATGATTCATACATTTCAGGATGTTAGAGAGTCCATGAATAAGGAAGGATATTTAGCAAATCTTTATTTCATGTTAAGTGCATAGTGGATAATTCGAGCTGTGCCACAATGAAACAATTCAGCATGCCACAGTTAATCATATGCATATGTTTAATGGTTGTATGATAGTCATTCAACCGACAATGTGGCATATAATTTTCGAGGTAAATTGGTAATAATGCTGGAGTCGGAGTCGGAGTCGGGAGTCGGAGTCGGTACGTTTAAAGACCCAGGAGTCGGAGTCGGAGTCGGAGTCGGTACGTTTAAAGACTCAGGAGTCGGAGTCGGAGTCGGAGTCGGTATTTTGAAAATGTGTGGAGTCGGAGTCGGAGCCGGAGTCGGTGGTAAAATTTACCGACTCCACAGCCCTGGTTGCACATATACGGATTCATATGCGAGTTAAATAACGTCGACACTAGCCCATCATGGGTCGGTAACATGTTCGGACAGTCTTGCCACTCGGACATCATGTCCGAGGTATATTTCGAACTGTCTCACATCATGCCTGAGACATGTCCGGATTGATCCGCGAGTCATGTTGGGGTATCGGTGAGCCGATTACAAATTTGACCTATAAATTGTCCGATTAGTGGCTAACCATCATCTTTGCAACGGAAGCAGGTCGATTACTTAAATTCCACTATGTCTACTGTATATCAGGTGCATGTCAAATACGGATACGATTACGATTTAAAAATTATAAATCTAAACGTCTCTGCAGCATGTAAACATTGACGATGCATATAATGGGTATTGGCCATGACATGGAAACAGCACTACACCCTTCTGTGTTTCAACTTCTGGTAGGCATCAAACTCCACGACCACCATAAGCACTCACCGAATCCATCGTAAGTAGGAAGTATCTAATTCCTCCGATATTGCCATAGATGGCAAGAAAATGACTGGAAACAGCTATCAATCACGGTGATTCAGGATTTATAAACTGTAGTATGTCAGGCAGCTTGAACCCCATCAATTATCCTCAAGTAGTCGAAAAACCACATTTTTATCACTATTTATTTTGAAAGGTTGTACCCGTATTACAATAATAAAATTTAGGACACTAACTCGCGCGAAAGTCGAACAAAATTCCAATTTGAGAAAGTGTGCCTAATTTTTATAATCAACAGATTCTCGCGTATCATGCATGCCATTACAATTCATCCTAATTATAGTTCAGGGGTGACCAACCTTTTTGCTATTCACGGCCGTATTTCGATAACTCATTTAGCCTACGGCCGCATTCCAGGGCATAGTCGTAATGAACTATCTCAACGTCAAATACCCATGCTGAACTGTCCAATGTCCGTGTCCATTTCACGATCCACTGATCGCAGTGTTATACTATTCTGTGCGTGGCCTCTACCAACCAGGAAAAGTCTCCCGTGTCCACTTTTTAATTTTAAATCCAGGTTGTTTTGTATGGTGTTGAATTTGAGACTTGCTGGTTTGCTAGCAGTACAGGACAAGTCTGAAACAGTACTGGAGTAACCCAGTTTGAAAAACATTGCTGTAAATACTCCAGGGCATTGCGATATATCAATAATAATATTAATATATATATCAAAAACATGGATCCCATAGTTGATTATGTGAATTTCACCAACGGCTTACAAAACTATTCGATCTCTTTTCTCCGAGTATTTAGACGAAATATTATGGACATATTATCCTGATAACGACTGCAAATATTGTTCACGAATTTATAGTTTTTTATTTATTAAGGTTATGATCGACCGTCATTACAAACCTGCCAAGCTGGAGGCAAAGTACATGCAGCGTTTGAACTATGGGTTCAACAGTATGTTCAAAGAGGTCATAGGTTTTGGAAATGTGGCTGAGATAAAAGCTTCGGTGTATCAAAGAGCACAGGTTAAGCAAAGTGTGGAAAAAATACTGAAAGAAAATGAAGAAAATAAGAAAAAAGTAATCGATGGTTCCCGGGAGGATATCGTATTAGAGCAAACGATGCTCAGGAAGATTTCTGAATTCTTCAAATCAATTTTTCAGAGGAATGACGAATCACTGCAAAATTACAATAATGAATGCAGTGAAATGCATTAGGAGTTGGGACGGGACGGATGACATGATCATAACTATTGATGCTTTAGCATATTTTGATTTGATATTGAAATGCCCTTTTTGTACGAAGCTTGTAGAGAATACTACGACTCGTGGATAAACATGTTTCGTGATTTTCTGACACCGTAATTATAGTGTCATGTAGGTATATATTATGCGCCTATAACTTTCCTTAACTATTAACGTCATTTGTAAATTTTGTCTTTGAATACTTGATTCCGCGAAATAAACATGTATCACCAGGGTGGTCGTTGTTATCTTCAGATTAAATATTCAGTGTCCCCAGCTCAGGCAGAGGACACTCCGGCTTTTTGTAAGTACTGCTGACAAGGCGCTGAAAACATGATTGCTAGGTTCTCTTATGCTGCCACCAAGCAAATATAGTACGAATATTTATATTAGCCCGAAATCATGATCATGGTCACCCAGCTGTTAACGCAGCGTCTTGAAACAGTACAGAAGAAGAGTGAACCGATCTTGGAAGTCGGCAGCAGCGAGCTGAAAATGGACGCGCGAAACCGAGAGAGAATGAAGAGTGGGAGTGCGCGTGGAAGCAAAAAGTCGTCCCATCACCCAAATCAAAGACACTGAACTTTAAGAAATGTACTGTCATGGCGCACAAGACCTAAACAGGCGATAAGCACCACTGTAAAAGTGTATTGATAATAATATTAATAATGCCAGATCTCGAGAAAAATTAAAAGATCTCGAGAAAAATTAAAAGATCATGAGCAAATGCCAATCTGGTTGACGGGTCCATTCGTGGATATATCCGCATTATGTGACATAGAAAATTTCAATCAGAAAAACGCACCATGTTAAACTCGGGTAAAACTAAACCAGTTACAAATTTATCGTGCTTTCTGGAATATTTGAATTGCTACTGTAGAAGTGGTTTTAGTGTAAGGGTCACCAACTCTAAACGGGTTGTGGTCACTTTCCAAATTTCTTAGACGCCGCGGGCCGCAAGAATTCAATGTCGAGACAAGAGAGGCCACACAGTTGAGCAATAGCGTTTCAAAACTTTACGTCAGTACAATGTTGTACTCTCCTACGTGGGCGACCGTCATGTATTATTTTATAAAAGGTACATAAATATGATTACTTTCTCCTTATTTTAAGCAATGAGCTGCGCACGATACCGGACAACGCTTGTCAGCGACTAAGGACTCCATATTGGGGTTAGCGAGAGACTTAGCGTAGCATTTAAAACAAAAATCCATTCAAAACAAATATTTTCACAACAGGACTCTGAACTGGGTGATAAAATCAAAATGACTCGAATTGAGTCGGTTTAAACGTTAACATAAGTGGATGACTTGGAATGCCGTGAGTTGGTAAAGCCATGGACGCAACAAACTATGAAACTGACATACTCATGAAATTAGGAATACTAACATAAGAAAAGGTCCTAGCAGGCGCTGCGTAGCTTGGCGGATTTCGCTATCCAAGAAAGTCGAAATGGCAACCATTGGCAGTCTGTTGCCACCTTGTTGCATAATTAGTTACATCTTGGGTGTCTCTATCCATGTTATTATCGACAATTAAAGTTAACAAGTAGCAAAGTGGTACATTAGACAGCTGTAAGTAACACCTATCGATTTTTAGGACATTGGACATGTCTTGAAAAAAGTGTTTTAAAACACCGTTTATTCTAAATGCAACCCCATTCTTACACGCCGCAATATCGTCAAAGCAACCCCATAGGCTATTGCTCCAGTGTGACATTTCAGGATGGTTCACAACTGCCGCATCTTGCTGCATCACCAGACCATGTTGATATAATAACCGTAGTTGGTTCCGGTTTAACCACCGCAGCATCACCCAGCATCGACTGTAGCGTCTAAAATTCAATAAATCATCTAACCATTCAACCAAATTTTCTAAATAAATAGTCGTCTGCCTCCAAGTATGAGTGGAGTGTGGTACTAATAGTTTTGTGCCGTGAAGACCAGTGCTATTCCGTTATTTATCTTCTTTAAAGATTGGTAATACAGACTTTAAATACTTCGAAAGTCAGGATGTTATATGGGAATGAAATATACATATGAAGACCATTTGTTTCTCTATACTCAGAAAGTTCATTATGAACCAGTGTTGGTATCAAGTCACTACCTTCGAGTCACGAGTCATTTCGAGTCATTGGACATTTTGACTCGAGTCAAGTCAAGTCAATCGATTTTCGAAGGTGACTCGAATCAAGTCAAGTCACCCGATTTTTAAGGGTGACTCGAGTCAAGTCGAGTCAAGTCAAGTCAAGTCACAAGTCAAGTCACAATTCAAGTGAAATTGAATTTCGAAGTATGAGTGATGATTCAAAGTCATCACATTATGCTAAATGTGTGAAAGACAGATGAATTGGTCATCTATCTTGAGTCAAATAACGAACATAAAGTTAAATAAACATGCAAAAAGACATTGCATCGCCCACGCACACGTACAACTGCTATTAGAATACGTGAGTAGCTGTACAGTTACATGCTACAGTCAGTTATAATCAGCCAAAATATAGGACCGAATACGAAGCCCCGAGAAGTTGAAACAAATTGATTTGGTACAATAGCCTACACTACCCATCTACACATCCGTAAGAATATAAACGCACAGACTATATTTGTTCGATTTATATCATACAAGAGGGTTGGCAAAACTGAGCAATGCGCAACGTAAGCATTGAGCCGTCTAAGAAACTGAGACACATTGCTATTAGATTAATCTGCTACTGGTACGACAACGTCAACTGTGATCGTTTCGTTTCCGGTCAAATTATTTGTGATGTAACAATGGAGGATCAGTGTAACGTACAATCAGTGAATGACTGATTGCTCTCACAAGTGACACCGGCGTATCTTGAACAATCCGAACATACACAAGATACATTGATTTAATCGACACTGTTTACTTAATGACTTGAAATTGACTCGTAAATTTTGCTCCGAGTCACGAGTCAATGCAGATTTATGAAGCTCCGAGTCAAGTCAAGTCAAGTCATTTTTGCAAAGTGACTCAAGTCAAGTCAAGTCATACGAAAATGTTGACTCGAGTCATCGCAACACTGTTATGAACTGTGCCCAAATCCATTCCACGATAACGTATTCTTTTCAGGATCCTAATCCCGATTTAATAAACAAAAAAAGGCACAGAATGAATTCGAAATCAAACACAAATGAACCGAATTTTGGTCTCGGAGCTTTTAACAACTGCGATATATGTGTCTCTACGGACATGAATTATTAAGGGTATTTCTCAAACCTTGTGAACGCGATTGAAATCCGAGTATTATTAACATGTTGCAAACCAAACCGTGCACGTTGAATGCAATGCATCTAAGGTTATGAAAACATTTTCATGGTTCGTGAGAAGGTATATGGACATTGGACAAACATACGATATCTATTGGTCTTTGAAGCATGATTCATTACAGAAATTCATTAACTCTGTGAGGTTGTTGTTACAGAAATTTATTGCTCATAGTTTTAAAGCACTGGTCATTCTTTCCGGCTGTTTGCTTACACTGATTAGCTCTTTCCGTTAATAGCTTGTATCCGTTGTTTAGTCACAACTGCTTGCACGCAATTTAAGCTGAAATACCGCTGAAATACCAATTTGAATGTGTACCGTATTTTACTGTATTGACAAGATAATTGGAAAACGTTATTGTGATTTAAAAATTCAACTGTGTTTCAACCTGAGCAAGTCAGAGATCATCTCTTCCTCCCTTTTCCACAATACCAGCACATTACAATACGGCTTAATGGAGAAACCAAATTCCACACAAATCGTATAATGATATCACACCATTGTAAATAAGAGCAGGCCCATTCATCATGATTCAGCAATATCTTCAAGACAACTTTGTGCGCGTGACACGCATTGTCATCGAGACTATGAGAGTGGAGTTGGAAATGGTCAAAGCATCGAAGAAAATTTATTTTGTAATGAAGCAAATATTACGTGCATCAAAAGACGATGGACTTTTATGCTGAACAAACCTAAGCTTAATTGGGTTGGGATTCGATAATTACCTTGATTTTATTTTCATTAGATAAAATTCAATTTATTTTGTGAATTTTAAGTATTTGAAATTGATATTAATGAGGACTTGTTAGGAAACGATTTTGTAAGTTCAGAATTTCCCAATATATTGAATAGCTATGTACTCACATTCATCTTCTTTATCCTGCAAACACGGAAAATATCAATTAACCACTTTCACTATTGTATCATAATGATAACATATATTCACTGCAAGTAACACTAACACTGATGTTCTAGGATTAATTGAGCCGATGCATATTTTTAAGGATACCTCTATAATCGATTGCCTTTGTCAAATTCCAGTTTACTTTCTATACCAACTCGAATCAGTGTCCATCAATAAATTGATGGAGCTTTTTCGAGAGAAAACCAATAATATATCCTACTTATATATTAGTAAACTTGACAATTTAGTATGCATATAAATGGGTAAAGTCAACATAAGCCTACATGTACTTTTGGCGATCTCATCCGTATTGCGATGTCTTTGCGATGTCTTTGATGTAATCGTTTGGCTTAGTCATGCCATTTTGACGGTATCTAGATATATTACTGGTTGTTTGTAACGATAACTTGGCTTGAAACAGTGTTGGGAGGGGTTAGGGCTGTGATGGATCAGGGTTATGGCTGGCGCCCCAAACTCAATATTGGTCGCGGATTATATTCGGACATTTTTATCGCCTGCGAACCGAACCATAGTAAAATAATTCCAAATGATTACTTTTAAATCCAGGCCCTCATTTTTGGTGCGTCACTTCATCATCAACAATATGAAAACAAAATTTATAATATTACGAATCATAAGTCATTCCTTGTATCATCAACTTTATTCGCAATAATTGAATTGACACGAATAGAATTATAGGCCTCTTGATTACAGCTGCGAGACACTTTAACATTGATCATCAACCCACTGGTCATGACTATATATAACTGATAATACTTCATTTTCCATATAAGTTCGTGACTGCCAAAAGCCTTCGTGCAATATTTCACTCAACAAACGACGCTTAAATTGAATTATAATCCCATACGATCAGAGAATTGAGCATGGAGGAGCATACCCTGTGAGCAGCATTTTCATTGACATACTGACTGAACCAGCGATGTGAGATTTTGATATTTAAGCTTTCAACATCTGCGATCCATGTGTCTCTATAAACATTTGTGGATTAGGTTGTTTATCTAACCTTTTGAGTGCGAATCAAATCCTAGTTTTGTTATTATCATACATGAACAAAGCCGTACACGCGGGGTCCCAGCAAACACGAGATATATTTCGGACATGTTCGGATATCTAATTGTTATCCTAATTATCTCAAAATTGTGTTTGTGCATATCTTGTACGGAAACGTATCTTGAGTACATCTTTTTCTTATCCAACAAATTTCGTCAAAATGCCGAAAATATATTTGTGATGAATCAAATTCGATTATTGTTTCATTTTATGGTATAATTTATCTATACTATCAATTTTATTGATGTCTTACTCTTATGGGGTAATATGTCACCATAATTGCCGCTATCGAATCATAGCAATTTACATCTTTGTAAATTTCTATGATCGAATGTTTTTCCTTTTGTCACACGCCGCTTTCGCGTGATTTTGCAGATATTTTGATTCTTGGCCATTCCAAATTTTGGAATCCGAATCCATTAAGGCTTCAGGCGGCAATTTGAAAGTCTTATGAATTCTGGGTAATCCGAAAAACTGCTGCCAAAATAATGCTATACTATTTGATAGTTCAATAGAAAAATCCTGCTACAATCCGACTGTCAAAGCAAATTCAGAATCCGGATCTACTCCGGCTACGCTGAAAACCATCCGGCTGCTCATCCGTACTCCGTAGTGTAGCCGTCCAGCCGTCATAGCCGAGTGACTCACTGGCTTAAGGCACTTTCTCCTCACGCGAACACCCGTTTCGGCGCGCAGGTTTCAAACCGCCAGACAAAAGACAGAAGCGCTCTGATAATGGCGGCTTGCAGTGCAGATATCGTTGTCGTTTTGGTTTTAGTAGCATTCAGGGAAATCGCAGTTAATTGAGGCTAATCCAAGCATATTTCTATAGAAGAATACCGAAAACTGCACTGTGCAAGGTAATTTATATATGCTTCTTATATAATCATAGTTAAGGACTTGAGGTAATACGATATAACTTCATAGAACTAGTCTAGTCTTTCTGGTAATGTGATGTCCATCATAACTAGGCGGCTATGTCTGAATATAATTCTGTGATTCATTTCAGATCAACTAATAAACTATGGAACTCGTGCGGCTTATCATGAGCACATTTTCTGGATATCAACTTACTCAAACCTTACTTTAAGGATTTGCTGCAAATGAATATAGGTGGGTATTAGTCGATCAATAAATCGAGCAATCATTTGCTGTTGTGCTTTTTGTTGAACAAGAACAACAGGTTGCTGTTGCTGTAATACATAAAAGCTGGAAAACCGATGTAGAATTGATCTCACTGATTCCATAGCTTCTATCTTATGAATTGTGAATTGTGCGAAATTGTTTGTATCTATAATAGTATTGCATGGCTGGTGGTTGCGTAAGAATGCAAATAGCACGGTAAGGCCAAGAACAAAAAGCAACCATAATATGATAATCGCAATTGGTCTCTGTATAAAAGATACAGATGAAATGCTCATCCAGTAAGTTATAAACTCAGATTAGCGTACTGTTTACTCAGATTAGCGTACTGTTTTCCAAGTGGGCCTACCTTGCCATCTACATTATTCATCTGTTTTAGATGTATGGAAGGTAGCTTTTAGTGATGTAATAAAAGTTGCGGAGAGTAGTGGCTTGCCCACATCTTTGTCATTGTCTGGACTGAAAATGAAGCGCAGCGGCCAAAACGTCAGCGGAACAAACAATTTTTGAATAGTTCGGCGTCAACTGATGGTCAAGGTATACCCTTTTATTCTGTGCAATATGGTATATATATATGTAAAACGTTTATAATTTGTAGATGATGTTTTTCCTGCAAGGAAGAAACGTAATCCAAGTATTCAGATACAAGACATGCCAATTTCAAGAATGCGGTCATCTTATGATTCTGGCAAGCAGGAGTGATATCAATGATGCTCGCAATGCAAGTTTGCCATCATTAGCGAAAAGAGTGTTCAAGAATGGCATAATCCCATCATTGAATGTAACGGCCAGAGATCTAAGTCCTGCAGTAAGTTCCTAGCACTTTGATGCGGTCTCGAATTTGAGAATAAAGTCTCGCTGTTTTTCAGATGCTCTTTCATTTGAAATCATCGCTGAACTACAAAATTTTGACCATCAACAACGCGGCCTGTCATAAAGTAATGGTAAGTTTATCACATATGAAGATCAATCCAACTTCCTTGTAATCGAATCCTTTTTAGCTTGTGCATCAAAGACATAAAGTTGCAGAAAAACCAGATGATGGATTTCCTCAGACATCATATCGGCAATTACTCCAAAAGACCTCAATCGAGTGCCCCAATTTTGCTGAAAGATATAATTGAAGATCCCTGTGAAACCTTGTCACAGCTGAAACACCTTTAAACAACGGCAAAGTCTGAACTGGTATGTTTTTGTTTCTCATTCGAACAAAGCGATTGACAGTCTAAATCAGGGGTGTCCGCCGACACCAAGGAATCATTTTCAGACACAGCAGGGGTCCTTTTCGAAATTAGTTCTATCATCCAAAATTGAATTGCCAATGTGATTTATTGCGAAATCGCAAAGTCAACCAAGCCTTTGATGAGCGTGACCATGAAATTTATGGTGTGGATGGTTTTATCTAGAATGCCCATAAATGTCATTGTTAATTATGGTGCAAACCATTGATGCAAGGCAGTACCATCTGTATTGTGTACCACTAATATAATGTTGTTACAGGTAGCCGCTTTAATGGGATTCCGGGGTGTACAATTGCCGGAAACTGTCGAAAATATGATGACCAGCATAGCTGTAAAGAAAGTATATGGAAATCCTAGTCTTAAGGGTCAAAAAAGCAAGAGTGACACTTGAAAAGACTATTAGACGTAAGTTATCAACGGTTATTGACGGAAATTGAACGTAATCAACGTAAAAAAAAGTTGAGCCAAAGCCTCGATTTTTCAACATTTTAATCGTTTGACGTCATATGTCGTCACTGATGTGCAAAGTTATCTACTTTAGTACTCTAGTTGTTGATGAGTTTTGTTCGTTGTCTGATGGCTGATGTATAATATACCATGACTGGACAGTGGATATCTTCATCTAATTATATCTCTTTTTAGAAGCATGCAGATCGGCTCATCCTGACCTCGAGATCCCAGATAAAAGAACTAAAGATCAGGTTGCAAGATCTCTAACTGTTGCTCGATCTTGCAAGGTAAGTTTGTTATTAAGTTTGATGATTGTGTGGTGTGACAGTTGTGTCTTTTATGATATTATTGGACTGTAAGTGAATTGTTCTTACCGCTCATCTTCAGAACATTGTATATCAGTGGTCCCCAAACTTTACGAGAAAATTTACGAGACAGGCCTTTGACAATTTCCCTCCGCGGGTCGCATTTGTCTCACACGGGGAGAATAAAATTTAATTTGAATAACTCTACTTCATGTTGATTTACAAAATAATTTTAAGCAACATCGATTTTGGTTCAGACAATAACCTGTCTAAAAAATTTTATACTCTGGGAATTAAAATATTCGAAAATTTCTGGATCGTGTGAATTTTTGGAAGGTACTTCGCAGTCATAAAAATTGTCTCGCAGACCCCAGTTTGCGAACCACTGCATATATTTACTATGCCGTACATGGAATGAGCGATCATTATCACATCAGCCTCTCACAGGCAACTATTACCATATTAATATTAAAATGATAATGTAAAGAACAATCTTCACCCCGTGCCCAAACGATAGGTTTTGAAATCCGTTCCCAGCAGCACGTCTTCATGACGCCAATAGCATGAAAATCTTCTCTATAATGAAAGGCATTAATGAACTTGAACAGGTTCTGGTTTCTCATCTTGAAAGCGTAACTGCGTTAATTATATCTTCAGTGTAAAAGTAAAGGTCATGTCGCTTTTGAAAGAGGGCTTGAGGTCTTTTGGTTAATGTAACTCAGATCACCATCCCATTTTACCCACAACCAAACACATAACGACTTCTGTTCTACAGTGATAATAATCAATTGTAGTAATTTACTCATTTATGTTATAGGGTGGCGATAAAGAAGATAACAGGAGCAAGGCTGTCATCACAGAGTCTGACAATTCCGACAACGATTTCGAACTTATGCTTAGGCAGCAATATTTGCTGAAGTGATTGTGCAGTTCTGTGCTGATTTAATACACGAACAAAGCCATGCATGATTTGTAAAATCATCAGTCAGTCTTCATTGATAAGGGTAGTGCAGGATGTGGCAGGTCCAGGTACCCAACCAGGTTCAGGGGTCACCTAGGGTCAGGGTTCATCTAGGGCAGAGGTCTCAAACTCAAACGTGGTCGCGGGCCAATTTCTAGTTCTTGATGGTGCCACGGGCCGCAGCAACAATAATAGGGGTTTTCAATGTATTTCAAAGTATAGGCCTTATTTTACGGGACCTTGCAGACTGGCATACCGCTCGCAACGCGAAATGGGATTTACTTTCGTTAATTCACGTCTGGTACGCAAAATATCAAGATTCTCAAATCTCAAAATTGTTGTTGTACTTGGCATATTATATCAAAATATGTAGTTATAGACACCATGCGAAAGTATAAGTGGACATTTGACGTGCCGCAATTATTGGTAGATTATATTAAAGTCTAACAAATATTGACCTGGTCGGAGCATTGGAGCAATACGTCCTAATCGGGGTTGCGGGCATACTCCTGATAACTTGGCTACTGATCATGCCATTACCAAAGTAAAGTTATATCAGCGTTAGATTTACAGACCTATAACCATTGCCGACTGCTTAATGTGCCATAGCAATATAAATTCCTAGTCGCCGACGAATCCATTGGTATTACAGCAATGGAGCGTAACACCGCTACTTTTTACTCGCCACCTTCAATAGGCAATATTAACATGGTTAAAGAGACCCTATATTACGCATAAAATAACTAACTTCACATTCAGGTCGGAACAGAATGCCAAAGGTTGCCGTACCGACCTACTTAGATAGTTAAATACGCTCCGCAACGCAAGCTACGGCCTTTTGATATATCACTATTTCAGTTTGTTCAGTTCATTTACTATAACAGTTCGTTGCGTCTGTGGTTGTACCAAGTCTCGGCTTTCCGAATCACACGTCCTTCTCTGATTGTAACGTTTTACCCGACTCAACGCGAGTTTATTATTTTATCACCGATTCAGTATGAGTTCGAGTAATTCTACAAAACGTCGCGCCCAAGTATAAATCACAATTGTCCGTCACCAGTTATCAAAAGGTGAAGTCCTATCATCATAAACGGGTAATGTGACGTATATAGCGGATCTTCTAACGTATGGTAAATTTTGAAAGAGATGTAATAGTAAAGTTTCAGGATTTTGGAGTAGTTTTAGAGCGAATTTCAAATTCTCAAATCTAAAAAAAGATATGAGGCAGGTAAATATGGTGGAATTCTTAAAAATCCAAAATGCCGACGCGGGCCGCACAAAATGATCTGGCGGGCCGCATGCGGCCCGCGGGCCGCGTGTTTGAGACCTCTGATCTAGGGTCAAGCAAGATATCATGACAATGTCATACAGGTATCTTTGAAGATGTCCTATATATGTGCAAATGTGTCGACAGATTTATATAAACAGTACATATGACTAGATATATTTTGAAGTAGTTGAGTCATATACAAAATATATCTGCAATATATTCTGTGTTTGCTGGGGTGAAATGCATCCAAGGTTATAATAACATTTCCATGGCCTGCGAGAAGGTGTGGACAAACACACGCTTCCTAGTAGTACACTGTAAATATTTTAGTGTCTTTAAAAGCATAAAAGATATCACGTTTCATGTTCAAAAAGATATCACAATAAAATGTGCTTGATGCTGTGTATATTGTGATTTAGGATTTATGTGCTATATATATAGTGCTTCATGATTCAAGCGCTATCTGAGCTGTGCTACGGCTTGATATGGATTACTAAATAATCTGGCGTACTCGACGACTTATCCTGTTCGAAACCAGCAATATATGAACATTTTATTATAAACGAAACAATTGATGAGCATGCTTTCAAGACATGTTATCAAAAAAATGCACTTGTAAGCATTCAACGAAATTTACAAATCTTGCACATATACCTGTACTTGTAAATACTTGTAAATTAACAGGCTAAGCAGCATTTAACTATTTAACAATACTTCGATTGTCACGTCAAGTCATGCCAGACGTAGAACTTCAGAGGTACAAATAAGTTATAGTAGTTACTTATATCTAGATGTCATGACCAAAGGGGGAACAAGTATAGACAAAATATAAGGGACACCGAACCATCAAGTTCCTGGAATACTTTCTATACTAGATTGCTTGTACAAGCCAGCACCAGAACTTCAATAAATACGAGGTGGTGCAAATTCAAAAGTATTGACTGCCTTCACAGTTAGATGCCAAGCTAAAAGTAGGAACTAGCATAACGAAAAGACAAGCGACACTGCTGGAATATTTGCAATGTCAGATTGAACATTAAATGACAAGACGTGAGTAGAATTGCCAACTTCAAATGCGAATGGACCAACGAATGATTGTAAAACTCAATGGAATGCTATCAGAGGTCTTCTGCTGCGGCAGACTGTTCGAATTTATGAAAAAAAATCAGATAGTTTGGTGGATACATATTGAGTATTCTTGTCACCGACAACGACATACTGCACAAACGCCAGAAGCTGGAATTCTTTGGGATAAGACAGGTCCCAAGCATAATAGCATGCTATTAGGTTGAGCAACATGTCGAAGATCATGTCGTCTTCGCGACAAGAAATCGTTCGGCCGTCCGCTAGAATCCATCCCTGTATCTTTCCATTTCCATGCTTTGCAACCAACAAATGTGGCGGTTCGAACTTTTTGCTGTTGATGTCGATGTCATGGGCCTGAAATGTAGGTAAATTTTTCATTGTAACTATTCTAAACCATTTCGGGGGCCACAGGTTTACCGCCGCTGGTCTGCACAATCATCTGTGTCAACAAAAGATGCTACGAAACTCATTGACATTATATGACAATTATCCTCACGATAAAAACCTTCTTAGCGTCAACATAGTTATGAAACTATCGCATGATTTTCAAATCATACATCTGTTATAAACTGATGGTTATAATAATCTTATAAACAAGTACCTGTTGTACTGATAACGCAGATATAGCGGTCTTCTTTTTCGAGTTTATTCTCAGATCAGTAACTTTTGATTGTAATTGTTGCAGCTTTACTAGTTCTTCATTAGCATTTGACTGAAAATATTGAATAATTGAGCAGTTATTATCAATCAAATCCAAATCAGAAAGGAATTGCGAGTCCGCATTCACCTTAAATATCTTATCCAATACAAGCATCATTCTTTCGTAGTTTGTTCTGATCTCATCAACTGTGGTTGGTGCGATCAAACTCCAGAAATCTTCCCTTACCTGGAAAAGAATGTACATGTCTAAAAGATTGATTAGAATATGATCAACATTATATAGAAAAGACTGCATAAAATCATAGTACATACATTCAGATCTATGAATATATTCATACACCAGGGTTGTAATGACTCGACTCGAGTCAATACACATATTGACTCGATTCATTTTCTCAAAATACGGAAATGACTCGACTCGGTCAATATGTGTATCGACTCGACTTGGACTCGAGTCATGTCATTTGACTCGAGACGCAGACGGCCAAGAGCGACGTTTCATTGTAATTTCGAGGACTAGTACAGTATAACCAGCCTATTGGGAGCTCGTCTATTGGTCTTGGTACTTGAAAATGCGACTAGAAATCAGGGTTGTAATGACTCGAGTCATGACTAGACTCGAGTCATGATTTTCTGATGAATTGACTAGAGTCATTTCCTCGAATTACAGAGATGACTCGACTCGAGTCGTTGCGCATGACTCGAACCAAGTCATATTACTGGTGTCTTAGACTACAATGACAGACATTTCATTGTAATATCGACGAATAGTGATGTAACCACCTTATTGGGATTTCGTCTATTCGTACTGGCACTTTAGAATGCGACCAGAAGCTACTGTGAGGAAAATTAGTATACATAAATGCGAGCCATTCGATATCAACAAACAGAATTTTAAAAGAGGGTTTAACAAGACCGTTACTGGAAACTGAGCAGTCAACACAATGAGTTGGACTCGTACTCGAGTCATAATACCATGACTCGGACTCAAACCTTTGCTCGATGACTTGGACTAGATTTGGCCTTGACTGGGTGGTGAATTGAAAATGACTCGACTTAAAACTATGAAAGTGATATTGACTTGAGACTCGGAGCCTTGTGACTTGGTTACAACCCTGTCATACACCGAAATTCATTTAATCGATTTTTAATTAAATTGGAAGAAACAGCCATGGCACATAATCTCACCAGTCTGATGTCGCTCAAAGTAGGGAACATTTCCAGAATTTCAGCCAGAGGAATCTCTTTCTTCGTTAGATGAGAACGCCGGTGTCCATATTGATACTTGAATAGAGACAAGACTTTGTGCCAATTGCGGTCCACATTAGCAAATTCATCTTGCAACTGACGAGAAGCTTCTTCAACAGTTATTAATCCACCTAAATGCATAAACATTAGTATTGAAACAAGTCCAAGAATGCTTGGTGCCACAGAAAACATACCTGTATCTGCCAGCGATGAAGTGCTCGTACGGCAAGAGGAAGTACGATGTTTGACAAGTCGGAGCGCTCTCAACTTCTGAGACAATTTCCTGTTAATATTACGCTAAAAAATGTGAAGATTATTGCACAAGAATCGAGACTAATTTCACCATTTTACTCTACCCAAGGAGGATGCTGCAAGCTAGATTGTAGGCACGGATACCTCTCCACAAGCGACTTGCCAAATTTGTGGTATGCTGACTTGCTGGTCATGTCGCCATTTTTGAGGACGTGATGGGCACACTCCTCCACAATAAGGTTCATAACTTCATAAGGTGTACGTGACTTGAGTGCTTGTTGAACTCTGAAGCTGAATATTGGCAAGGGCATCGGAGCAATGAGTTCGGGGTCCTTGCGACTGCACGATGGCTGTAATATCGATAGAAATGTAAGATTGAACCCTACTATAATTATGCGAATAAATACCATATCATCCACATGGAGATCTGCATTGGTTGCTACGTCAGCTCGTCGAGGTATGAGCTGAAACGTAGACACTGGACAGTTTAGCTCAGTAATTCCCAAGGGCGGCCCCCAGATAGCCTTTTTGTGGCCCCCAAAATATATTAGGAAATCGATTTATAACAAAAAATAAAATTTATATTTACAGAATACTCTTGTTTGGCTTGGCCTCTGTAGTTTTTAATTATAAAATTGCAGGAAAGTTGTGAGTATAGACTGCTAACATGACGTCACTGCTGTTTCAATGCAATGTGCCCTAACTTTCCAGTTGAAAGAGCAGTAGCTATAGATATAAATAGTTATTGATAACTTTCAAAATTGGAGGAAAATCCTGAAACAGTGGTAAATATTTCCCACTTCGTGATCCCTTGACTAAAAAAGAAAAAGAGGCTCAACTGCCGGAAAATACATTTTTTCTTTCACGCTAAAAGGTGGTTGACTGAAAAAAGGTCAACTTTCCGGTCCAGCTCCCGAAATAGCCACCATAGCGTTCCTACAGTGCTGACTTGATGTATATCAGTCGAATTGGGCCCGATGTAACCAAAATCCTCAAAAAAGAAGACATTTGGGCGTCCTCATAGGACACTTTTTAAAAAAATCAAAACAGAGGACAAATCATCTTAAAAGAGGAAGTATGGTAACCCTATGATGACTAGATGTGCAACATTTGACTCACGGTTGAATACGACGAGATGCATACTGCTCAGCCGGCTAAAAGCAGCATAATTGGTAGTCCTATATAGTCAGGGCCGTGACTACCGCACCACAAACCCCCCAATTGAAGGGGACTGAGCTGGAACGGGGCTCAAAATTATTTCGTGAATTAGCATAAATTATAGAGTCTTTTTGAAAATTTATGCAACTTTTTCAAACATTTTTCGCGCTATTCGCGATTTCAATTCGCCACATATCTGATTATTGCTTCCACAACTAGATTCATTGCAGTAAAGAATTTATTACTCGAAGACTTTTCGTGTGCACCTTATCGAGAGTTAACGGCACTGTAATAAGCATACAGGGAGAGATTCAAACGAAAACCAAATAGGCAAAGTATGACGTCATAATACAATAATAAAAAATTAAAGCTAGGCAAAGTCAGCTGTACCGGTAGTCATAACAAGAGACGAGTAGGGCTGGGCACAATGATTCGAGTACTTGAATCTGAATCGAGTATCAATCTTAATGATTCGAGTCGAGTAGTAAAATACTATTTTTTGAGTACTGAAATTATACTCTCCTCGCCGCTGAAAGCTAATTCATCAAAGAGAATTATAGTTTCGCTACTAATTTTCCCTGTTGAAGCCTTGGAGCAAGGATCAGCAACCTACGGCCCGCCACGCGAAATCGTCCGGCCCGCGGCATCATAATTAGTTGTCACAAGAATACGGCCCGTCGTTTCTTGTTGAGTTTCAAACTTCAGTGCCAGCAGCACTGTTTAGAAAAATTGTGGCATTGCTAAGATATAAGTACGTTGTACTACTCTATTGTTACGACATAAAACTGATGCGTAGGCGGAATACTGGCATTATATCGTACGAAGCGCAGTGCAATATCGTCTGCAGAGTTTACGACAGTTGCCAAGAACAGTGCTCTTCAACCGAGTGCGTACACCCAATAGTTAGTTTTAAAGGGTGCATCATGTGCCACTCATCATATCAACCGATTCAGTCATGAAACTAAAGAAATTTCTCGCGCTTCGCGCGTTTAGGCGAGAAAAGCTGATTCACCTAACGGACACCCAATGCAGCAGATAAGTAGCGGTAAACAGTGTACAGTTTTGAAATCTCGCCAGGGCAATAAATCTACTCCGAAATAGCCATGATGACTGTTTGGGTCCGTTTCATAGCCGTAGTATTCGTGCGGCCCGACCGTACTCTGAAATTCTAAATTTGGCCCTCACACCGAAAAAGTTTGGGAACCACTGGTTTAGCTCATTTCACAGTAAAATGTTACAAAATAATAATTACCGGCATTGGCGTGGCTGAAGCTCCCATATCCTCCCGGACTGATTTGACTATGGGTAGGGTGGTATTGGACTGCGCGAGTGATTCTACATCAATACGAACCGACTCATCCACAGGCAAGGTGGTGTCCGACTCTGCAAGTGAGGCTGACTCATCGCACGGATTGTCTGGGTCTGCGACTGAGGCTGATCCATGGCGCGAATTGTCTGGGCCTCCATTAGTAGCTAGCTTCTCCCATACCTGTAACACCAAGATTTAGTTGTATGAACAGAGGTTTCATAGTTGATTAGCTCATACTTCTTGCAGCCTCAACAGACGGTACGTCACACCGACGCTGAACATTTGCCAAAAATCTTTGTCACGAAGATTGGTGAAAATATCCGCGTCTATGTCATTCTCTAAGAAATGAAACAATTTTAGTACATAACATCAATTGATTACACTCGTATTAACAATTGTCACAAACACCACACATGGCCAACATGCCTCGTCATTACAAATTGCTGGTCATCAATAATATGGCTTATTTGAGGCCACGGAAATTCATGATCAGATATGCAGAGCAACCTATTGACATTGCTATGTCTAATAAGAAATGAATTCATTGTGAACTTGAAATAACCAACAACCAGTTTATGGCAATTGCAAAATAATCGATCGTTTACATAAATGAGTTCATCGATACAAATAAATTCCGGTAAGCCATCGTCTTTGAAGCTTTCAACAAGGATATCTCCTACTTCGTAAACGATATTTTTATGAGAAACTTTTTGAGCAGTAACACATGTATCTGCTTGGCAGTCCACTAACCCCAATAAATCAGGATAATCTGCAACTGGTGAATTTTTTTTCTCATCAAGAACAGTTTCATCTTTCAAATAATTGATTTTTCTCACGCCTTCATCATCAATCATTTTTACGCACATCCACTTTTGATGATGAAAACTTAAACTCAACGGCAGATTTTTGAAATTGAACCACCTTTTTTGTTTGAAAAACCCATTCTTCGCCTCATACCTCATACATGCATGGAAACCAAGCGGACCAAATTGCAATAATTGGTTTGAAAAATGAACTAGGAAATGCATTTTTGGAGTAAATGAGCAACTGGGATATAACCGCTTGAATTCTTCGCTGTGAATTGCTATCAGGCAAGTGAGGTCATATGCTACGTTTGGTGAGCTGATGAATGAAAATGAAAGCTGCACGATTTTGAGCAGTCTAACTAAATTCATCCAACGCTTATTGTCTTCGGTCATAGAAGGGCCAATTAGGAATGGGAGGGTCTGCAAAAGTACAAGCATATTAGCAGCGGTCTGTGGAAGATTGGAGCTTGGGTGCAAATGTTTTTTTTCAATCATTTGTGGCTTATCTTTTAGCAAGCTCTCAGTGTACTCAAAATTTTGCAATTGGTGGTTCAAACGAGCTAACGATAATGAGTCAACATCTATCTGATGTAATAAAAATGCCTTTAGCTCAATCTTCACAATGCCTTCAAGTAGAACATGCATGGGGTCGTGTAATACTCCCTTGGTGACATCAAAATGCGGAATATCACTGAGGAAAGTTGCATTGTTTATGCCAAATTGCTGAGAGAGTTCAGAACGTTCAGCATTTGTAGGACAGCATCTCAAGGCTTCCAATTGCTCAGCATGCCGCTCTTTCGAGCGGATAGGACAATTCTCATGTGCATTATAATCAGCAATTTCCTGCTTGTGAACATTACAAGTGCGACAAGGTTTATCGGCCCCACCAACACCTTCTTTGAACCCAGCTAACTGCTGTGCAGCAGGAGTGTCAGCAGTACAATACAACAAGAAACCATGAATAACCTGTTTAGACCCATTAATAGTGAGATTCACGCCTTGCGATAACATTTTCATTGCATTTACAAAATCTTCTAAAATAGCATTGTGGCCGGAAAACCGTTTCAGGTCAACAGATTTTGCAAGGCAAAGCAATTGCATACTTTTTAGTTTGCTGCGCAAATGGTTGGGGATATTCAGCAATGACCAATAATATGCAGTTATTTTATGTTTCTTGCGATGTGCTCCAATTGGATTAACGATTTCAAATTCATCAGAATACAGTGAAAACAAGAGGCAGTCCGGATGACGGATTATCCCTTCATGCGTTTTTAAATATTCACCCTGCCAAACATCTTTCATGACATCAAACTTGTGATGGACAACATATGGCGACATGCGAACAAGCTCCGTGCAATCTAGTACTACTGCTAATTGTTCCAGGAAGGGCACGAAGTATCCAGTGGCTGGTTTTTGCACAATTCGATAGCTTCTACATTGTCTTTTATTAACAGTGCGAAAACCTAAGACCACTTTTTCTGGTTTCACATAATTAAAATGATCCCGGTAGAACTTTTGACGGGATTCTTTACTTTCCAAGCTAGAGAAAATTTCAGGATTGGTCATATCTTCAACGGCAGCACTCGGCAAACTTGCCATGTTAGCTGTTACTTTTCTTAGCATAGCTTCATTGGAAACTCGAATATCTTCCACCCCAGCATCAGACAGCTTATGAATGGTTTCGAGTCTGAGGAGAAGTGCGGCCTGAGGCAAAATCAGAGCCATGGGAAAAGTTTCAACAGGACTTGCAATGACATGAGGGGCTGGATCACATTCCATGACCTCTGATGAGCTATTTCCGGGAGTAGCTTCATCCACAATTTCATGTGAAGGAGTCAAATCCAATTCAGATAGACTCTTATGATACGTCCGACAATGATTTTTGAACTGCTTATGATTGTGGAATCTGGTTCGGCAGAGCTTGCATTTATAAATCAGACTAGGATGGTCTTTGTGGCGTTTCAGCAAATGTTTTGTAAGCCGATCCGAACTCCCAACAAAGGGGCACAACCAACAAGACTCTCCGTTGGACATTTATCATAAGTACACGCTAATAATAACCTAAGCTGCAAAATAACAATTCTAATAGATCACAATTGACACCAGTATCCAACCAACCCCGCACAAGTCGTAGGCTACCGTACTGATTATAACTGCACACGCACAGTGCACAAGCTGTCTCGATTAGCTAGTTAACAGGGCACATTGCTGAAGCTATATTACTTATAGTTACCTTCCAATTTCTGGATGTGTTGCGATGCAATACCGTTACTTGCCAAGAAAGCTTTAAAACCCGCATGCTGATTCCCTGTCATCGTGATCGCATCACATCGCAAAAGAGCGAGAAGCGGTCGAAAAAGAGGAAGTATAAGAATAGCACTAAAGGTCACTCCCGGTCGTGCCGCTTTAGCACGATATTGTGCTGCCACAAGCGGCAGATTTGGCGATTGCGCTTTATCTCATTTACAGTGTACGAAGCATGATTCATGACTAAAAGTCATTGGTTCAGTGAGGCTGATGTAACTGAAATTTATTGTTCATAGTGTATAATCACGAATCTTTTGTCTTCTGCTACATATGTTACATCAATCGCTTCCTTCCGTCTTTAGTTTCCATCCGCTGTCTAGTCACAGCTGCTCACTCGCAATTTAAGCTCATGACCCCTGAATCATTGAAATTGGATTTTCATAGTTAGTCCCCTTTCTCACTAAAGACAATATAATTTGAGTGCGCTACTGCGATATCCGCGATTTGATCACAGCAAGTCGTAAACTACCTCTCTCGCCCTCCTCTACAATACCTGCTCATTAACTCAATCCCATCCATTTTGAAATGGTGAGAGCTCTTTAGTTAGCAACAACGTGCATCATATGCAGATATTTGAGCATGATTGTGAATATTCTCAATGAGCTCTGCGCAAATGTGAGCCGTATTTCCTTTTTTTAGACAGATATACGGTTATGAACGGATAACATCGGGTTAACGTTGTTAAGTTTTCCAGGTAGATTACTATCATTATAACCATCGCATTCCCACACCGACCCCTAGGATTTTTAAGGTCAACCTATACCTTTCAGAAGCTGTGCACCCTGTTCATCCTCGCGAATGCAAATACCAGTTACAGGAATGAACATTTACCATTTTTGCTACCCGATCGCTTCCATTAGTTATTTTTGTCCACTAGTTTCTCTAAATCATCAACGTTGGGAACCACTGATTTATATGACAAACCATGTAATAGGAAATCTGATATGATAAATGAGAGCAGGTAAATATTTGTAAATATAAATGGGTCGGAGATTAGAAATATGTGGCTATTGCAGGCGCTGAAGTTTCTGGTGATAAAAATCTGTCATAGTCACTAATTAGGCCTACTCCTGAAAACACATACGAAGAATATGCTGAATTGACCATGTCTTGATCGAAAATGGCCGCTATCGGAAACTATACCGTTTTAGTGACTTTCAACCCACTGTCATCAAATACTTTAGTTGCGTGAATATCATATCTAAGCACATCCTCGTGGAATAGCGCAGACAAATTTGAGGTATCGTCGTTTGAATAACAAGCGTATCATCAACATTCTATCAGCTGTTCGATGATTTTGGAGTTCATTTTCCAAAAACATATCTAAAAATATAATTCAAATTGTCGCCTACGCTTCATCAAAGGTCATATCATGATATAATTAGGGTTGCATTAAAAACAAGCGGTGTTTTAAAACCCTTTGTCAAAAACATGTTTTAAACTGTGTTTTTTCAAACAAATCACATAAAAAAAATTTCAAGCCTTTAATTATGCTATAATTGTGTAAATACGTCCGAAATGAGCCTTGATCGGTGGATAATCCAAGAATTTTCATCGAAAAACTGGAATAACTCCGCTTCTACGGCTTGGAATTGAGTAAAATTTGTTTTGCATAGTCTTTGAAGACAGCCCAACAATTTCATGAGGTTAGCAGTAAAATTTGAAAAAAAAATTTTTTTTGCGTTTCTGGGCAAATTCAAAATTTTCAAACTCTACGTAAACCGCGAATATTGGTTGGAATGAATTCAAATTTGGTGTGCGTCGTTTTCAAGGTAACCTGACGATTTAATCATGTAGCCCGCAAGATTAAGGAAAAAATGTTATTTTTGAACCGCCCTAGTGGACGGTCATGAACAGTCAACTAATTCTGTTCCTATATTGACATATCAGACATTTGCACGTGGCGGCGACAATATTGGTCAGTCAGCAAGAAGCATCATGAAGAAGGTTGCCAGTCTGGTGTAATTATAGCAGAGTCGGAAAGAATGGGAAATACACTTTCATCAACCTCCATTTGAACAAGATCACATATAGTAAGAGACATTCATGATATGCTGCAAATGTGACAGTGTTCTTTGTCTAGTCACCTCACTCATGTAACTATTGAGGCTTCATGCCAAGGTTGTAACCAAGTCACAAGGCTCCGGGTGGCAAGTCAATTTCACTTTTATAGTTTTGACTCGAGTCATTTTCAATTCACCACCTAGTCAAGTCCGAGTCCAAGTCAGCGAGCAGAGGGCCGAGTCCGAGTTATGGTATTATGACTCGAGCCAGAGTATAAGTCATTGTGTTAGCTGCTTAGTTTCCAATTTAGGTCTTTTTAAACCAACTTATATTTTTTGTGATATCGAGTGGGTCACATTTATAATATACGAATTTTCCTTACTTTTAACAGTTTCTGGCCGCATTTTCAAATACCAGTATCAATAGGCGAAATCCTAATAGCGATTTGCTGTACTATTCTTTGAAATAATCATGAAATGTCGGTCTTGGCCGTCTGAGTCTCAAGTCATGCGCAATGAGTCGAGTCATTTCCGTACTTTGAGAAGATGACCTGAGTCAAGTCGAGTCAACAGAAAATCGTGACTCGAGTCTTACAACCCTGCTTCATGCAATGAGCATTTACTTTGAAGATAAATAGTAATTAAATAACTGGTTGGTGGTACAAAATTTTAATACTGCTTCCAAAAGTACCTTCCTGATAAACGTTATTGAAACCTGAAGAACTTTTCGCGCTCCAATTAAAGAGCTACCGGCACGATAAAGGAAGCAAAACAGAGTTGAATTCAAAATCAGATGGAGAATTATGATGCATTAATGTCGAATGTAGAAATAACATCAATGGAGCCAGAGCACAGCAACAATGCAGTGTATAACAACGGTCGCGTAAAACAGTATGACAGCGTGACACAATTCTTTATTTATTTATTATAGTGGTGCCCGCCGTAAATACTATTTTATTCAAGTCCAAATTTTTCGATGGCAATAACTCCGCTTCCACTTGTTTGAATCGAACCAAATTTGATGAACATCGTTTCTATACATAACCTAACACTTTCATGGGGTGAACAGAAAATTTTCAAATTTTTTCTATTTATTTTTATATAATAAATATAAACTTTCTTTTCCTGTAGCAATGCGGCTACTGGTTGGAATTGAACCAAATTTGGTGTGTAGGCTTGAATTAGGTAACCTAACAATTTTATCAAGTAGCCAGAACGATTTCAGAAAAAACCTAACAATTTTATCAAGTAGCCAGAACGATTTGAGAAAAAAAGTCATTTTTTTAAGAGCCCTAATGTCCATGTCAGAGAAACGTTTTAGGGTAGGCCTACTCTCATGTCTCGCAGCGTTCTCTACATAATTGTCAATTGCGATACAAACTGTACTTGTATTGGTAAAGCCATCCAACTTCGAATTGTAAAATGTTGGGAGTCTTGATATCAAATTTTTGAAAGGTGCACTTTGAGAAGATTTCGGAATCTGTCAAATTATACAAAAAAAATTAGCAAATCTTTTGACATATTTCATCTATTTGGGACTCGATCAACGTAAAAGAATTGGTAATTATTTTATACAATATATTGTATTTGTAGTTGAAGTATAGTAATAATTCTTATGGTTACCGCACTTGTAACGATTCACGGCCATAACTGGAATAATTAGAATGATGTAACTTTCAAATTGTCATGCATTTTGCAACAACATTGTTCTCAATTTTCAAGGTGCTGACCATTGGAGGAAGAATCACCATTAAGCCGGGAATTCGTGATCCGTAAACGCGGCCGACTGTTTCTCTCCTGAAGCGGAAGCGACAGAGAAGAGGAACGAAGAAAAAAAAGGAGCAGAGCAGTTGCGGTGAAATAGGGGTGGTGTCATTTGGTATCAATATTGACTATTAAAAGACCATTTGTTAGTGGTCATGGATCTGTTCGGCCAGAAGTCAGTAATTTCTGATGGTCACTTCCCGGCTTCTGTTCTCTAACCCCTCATGATTGTTATTCTGCTTCTAGTAAGACTGTCGATTCAAGTCATGCGCAATGAGTCGAGTCACTAATTCTCATTTTAATGTCTTGCTGGTTATCTTGCTGTCAATTCTAATAATTTGTTAATGTCTATACCAGTGCAGCCACTCAAATGTTTTGTTCTCTGTACACAATATTGTTAGGTCTTCAGCTTTCCAGGCCGAGTATCATTCCACTTTCTAGACTTGAGTATATATCTCTCCAACTAGCTGCCAAATAACTGATTCATTTGGATTGTTGAATTGATAATTTTTGACAGAATGTGAAGAAATTTTAGTCAAGAATTCTTTTTTTGTTAGTGGCTGTTTTCAAAGATTGCTGAAGTAGTCATCGTTGATCAGTGGTTCTCAACCTTTTTTGATACGCGCCCCCCTTGGAGATGGTCAAAAAAATCGCGCCCCCCTAACCCCCCCCCCCCCTTGCATTTATCTTCATGTCAAAAAGAGTACATCATATAATACAGAGGTGGGCAACGTTTTTGATAATCATGGCCGCATTTCGATTGCCTATGTAGCGTAAGGCCGCATTCCAGGGCATAGCCGCAATGAACGATCTGGACGCAAAATTCCTATGGTAAACTGTCCATATCCATTCCCGGTGAACTCCGCACTATTCTACTTTTCACAATGGCCTATTGTACGCACCGAAATCGCGAGTGGCAATGTTATGAATAGTTGCCGGGAGGTGCATATTGTCGCGCGGAGTGCGAAAATTTTTCAGGGCCGCGAACGAATTGTTATTTCTTGCCAATTCCCATTCCGGCTCAGATTAAGAAGGGCGCTACTGCATTAAAATCGAAAAATGAAGTCTTGTTGAATTGCGCGGAGGGTGAAGAAAATTTCAAAATTAATTAAAATCTCTCGAAAATCCGGGAGTGAATTCGTAATTGCAATTTGCATGTCTACGGCCGCCAACACATTGAATTAGGCGTCGACGGCCGCTCAAATTCCCTTCTACGGCCGCAGGCTGCCCACCCCTGATCTAATAGTATACATAAGGTATATCTTACGCCAATTTTGAATCTGCATTCCAGTTGTTGAGTCTTTTACATTGCTGACAAATTTCTCCAAACTTGTTTGAAAATAACAAAAAAAAACATTGAACAAGACATCCATTAATTAATTTCAAGGTAGGTCACCCTGCGACTAATCCTGATGCTGGTAGTGAGTACAGAGAGCAAAGCGTCGTTCTGTCCCGCCAGGCTAAATTTGATCAGTTTTGGAAATTAATTAAATTGTGTTGATTTATAGCCTAATGGAGGGCGAAACTGGGCAAATGTTGCATTAAGTCTGTCTTAGTAGCTTTGCTACTAACAAGAGCTGCCCAGCGCGACAAGCTTTAGGCTACTGTCAAAGCTATGAAGCAATGAATGACTTACACGTGGGAATTGCTCTCTATATCTCCAAAGAATTTCAAAAATTTGCTCAAATGAAGTTGAAATCAGACTATACTCCGTTGAGCACGGTTGCGAGAGTTTGTATTTTGCAAGCTTTCCTGAATATCGTCGCAGTGGAATCAAAGTATCTTATGTCCAGTTTTCAAATTTTGAAGCTCCCTTTTTTAAACTTGAAAGAAATAGACTTTTCGAAAATTTTTGTATTTTTTTGGTCATATCTTAGCCATCGTTATGTCTGTTTCAGTGTATCAAAGTTAATCGGGATCAATATATGGCTGAAAGAAGATGAAAACTTCACTCAAAGTTAATTTTCCCAAAATCTGTCAAATGGACATAAGATACTTTGATTCCACTGCGACGATATGGAATAAATTTCATCTTCATTAATCGTCTTCTCATAATGGATGTGAAACACATGTTCAGACACGTACAATTTATACTGACTTTTGTCAATTTCTCGCGCCCCCCCCCCCCTATACTGACTTCGTCAATTTCTCGCGCCCCCCCCCCCCTGAGAGCCTCCCGCGCCCCCCAGGTTGAGAACCCCTGTCGTTGATCTTTATAATCAAGTAGAAGTGGCGATTGAAGTCAGTTCTCTAGTCATATAATAATAAAAAATATAATAAAAAAAACTTGAGTGGAAATAGTCCAGAATCAAATCCATTTTAGTAAGTATGGGCGAAAAAAATGCAGGAGTCATTCGTTACTCGCTACCTCTGCCATTTTCGCAGTACGAATGTCTTAGCTAATAATCGTCATTTTCATTTTATTTCTGCAGGGTGTTGAAAAGAAAACGCCAGAGGGATATCATCATCAGACGATGAAACCTTCTGATTACTGACTGTTCTCATAGTTTCATTCATTGCTACTTGGCACTACAAGTAATTTCGTTCGTTTCATTTTCTACACCGGCATTATTTACTTGCCAATTCCGTTTTGGAATAAATTACCGCAAATGTGCTTAATATGTAGTAGATAATGTGGTGTGTGTGTTTGTGTGTACGCAGTCGTGATCAGGTTATGCCCAGTGGTAGAAAACAGGTTATTATATCAGAATATTCTTCTAAAGTAGGATCTACATTCTACTCACCATGTTTAAAGGCTGTAGCATCTACATAATATTTACATTATTGAAGGACATGGAAAAGACATTGAATTGAGTCGACACAAAATCCCCCTTTCTACTACCTGCCGAGCTCTAATATCTGCTATATCGGACTCCGCTTTCTACATCTTTGGTCTGTAATGTGTTTACTGGGTAGTCATGGGCCGCTTAATCACATACGTCTTATTATAAAATTACCCAATGAACAACGGCGACCCAGATGAAGTCATCGATATTTACAGTACAATTCCTACCTTTCGGTTACTTGCAACTAGTATGTACACTGTAAAAAATAAAGGTGGGTTTTCGGCTAAAATTGAGGTGGAAACGACAATTCCTCCTTTCACGAGAGGTAGGAACATGCTATACACCTCTGAAGAAGGTGAAGTACGTCTTCCCACCTCCGACAATAGATCTTCCACCTCCCAAAACCCTCCTATAAAGTGATATGCGATACATCACTTTATAAGGAGGGTTTTGGGAGGTGGAAGATGTATTTTCGCGCGAGATCATATACTGCGTCGTCCTCAACAAATATACAAAAGCTGTCGTAACGCTGTTTTTGGTAAACCCGTGATATATTACAAAAGCTGTCGTAACGTTGTTTTTGGTAAACCCGTGATATATTACAAATGCTGCGGAACGAGCCCCCTATGACTTGGAACGGCAGTCCGAACACATGGCGTCAGATGACGTACGCGTAAGTTGACAAGTTCTGCTTAGCTGATTGGTCATGCAACGGAAATTTATGTTCGGGTTGCTACATACGTCCGTAAATGTCCGGAATTTCAGTGTAATTAAATTCAATTTCCAGGTTTTTCGAAATCAGTAATTTTTTATAATTTATGAAAATCTATACAGCTCCGACAGTTATCGAACATCTTCACATTCAAATCAAAATACACACAATTTATACTGAATCAATACCATAGTCAGATCAAGATTACAGGACTACAGCCTTGACTTATCGATCTCGCCTTCAACCACATTTTTTATCACCTGATAATGAATCTGAATGCGAATGCATAATTGTAAAAGACCTCCATCTGTAGTTGATCATGATCACGCACGATTCAACAATGCTGAAGAGACTTTATTATATGTCCGTCCGCCGAAGCGGTCAGTAGCAAAATCGGAAGGGAAAGCACGATGCGATGATACTACAACTGACGTAAGGAGCAGTATAGAACACAGCTGCTACACTATTTCGATCGAACTTGAGAATGGCCTATAGCAGCAGTCTCACAAAATACCATAAAAAATATAAAAATCATTAACAAAACCGCAAACACGGGCATGACCGCACCACATTAGCAGAACACTAGCCCCAAACTAACATCAATGAACAAATTCCCTAAACTAAAACCCTAACAACGCCGCGCCACATCACGGGGAGAATTACCAGACCGGGAGAGACACAAGCTCCATCCCTTCCACGCGCGCTTACATCAGTTCCGCCAGTGAAACAGTTATTATGAAGTGAAGCAGCCGGTCAAGTCTTCAAACTTCTCATATTGATGCAAAACTTCTTCTTCAATCGGTTCAGATAGCCAATGCCGTAATCGAATTTCTGCCAATCTTTCAGCATACCGTTACTGTCCAGGAATCTTGAGAATTGCAGCCAAATTAATGAAGTAACGGTTTTAACGTGTTCGCCATTGTAAAAACCTCCGTCTATACTTGATCACACATGATTCAACAAAGCTGCAGAGACTTTACTACAAGTCCGTCCGCCAAAGAGGCCAAAAGCAAAAGAGGAAGTGAAAGCACGATGAGATGAATTACGAGATGGGCGGATTCCAGATTTGGGGAATCTGTATCCGTCCTGATCCAACAGTCAAATAGGATTTCGGAATCCGACAGCTGAGTAACAAAATTAGGATCCGAAAAAAATCCTGCTATTGCTTTAGTGCTATTTCACATAAATATAGCCTGCAAAACAGATATGAACATTTTAATCAAAAAATTAGTATCAACAAATGTCTTACAAGGGTTTATATATACCGGTAATACATTTCAAATCAATAATCTTAGGTACTGTATATATTTTGAATATAAATGCAAGTGGTAGGAACTAGGCAGGGAAATTAGATAAAAAGACTGCGAGAACAGAGAAAGCAATATTAGTTGCTTTACGGAGAGGGTTAACATAAGTAACCCAGGCATGCCATGATGCATTGCTGATGCCAACAACAAAATTAAATATTGTGTTACTGTGACTTGGCCAAGACCACTAGGCCTCCTACCATAATACTCCTGAAGAATGATACTAAATTTTCACAAGAAGTAAGCAGTCACAGAACAGCCATGTATCAAACGAAATGGATGAATCAATCAAAATTATCACTTGATAAAGCAGCACAGCAATGAATAGGAAATATAAATATTATTATATAACCAGCATGATGATGTGCGCAATCAATCAGAGAGTACCGGTAGTATTTTAGTTCCAGTGTGTTTCCGAAATCTTAAACATGACCAATTGACCATGCCAGCATATATTCAATATTCATACATTACCTCACCACACAATCATTCCAAATGACAGCAGAAATTAGAACCACCAGTTACGGTACCTCTGCAACAACACCGACACCTCGCTCTTCTGTCATCCTGACAACTGATATCAAGTAACCTAATGGCTGATGAACAGGCAGTATAAGAATCAATGTCTGACGAACAACTGAATTCGAAAACAAACACTTCTGCAGCTCGCTTGCAGGAACCCGCCGTCGTCCTCGTTCAGCATTCATCATCACATCACTGCACAGAAACTTCATTATGTTGCTTACGCATTTCAAAGACGTGACTGGTATCAGCGGTTTCAACGTTGTCATATATTCATGGAACCAGCCTGGGCTTGATCCATAGCAATGAATGCATTTAACTAAGAAAATAATATCGAATAATATATACTAAATTAATGCAACGCATCAGTTACTTGCACGGCGATTCCGTGAAGTCAGCTGAGTTTCCTCGGGAACCACATTCTCAAGGGAAACCCCGTTCAACCACCGAGTTTCAGAAACACCAATTTGCTTATGGTTCAACTTACATCTTACTATCCTATTCAGTCAATATATAGTCTGTACTCAATAATGATAGTTATAATATTTATTTAGTGTACTAAGTAGTAAGTCGAACACAAAAAGCGAAGATTCCAATATCTCATGCTGACTGATCAGCCATGTCGGTTACGCTTTAATTAATCTTTAATTAATTAACCTCGAAGCAGACAGATCGAAGAGACCGCGTTGGCGGCGCATGTCTTCTCCTCTTGAAGTTCATTATGAAGCGAATTTTTATGAGTTGTGCTTATTCTGACTACACAGGCAATAGTTGTGCGTTTTTAAATATGAACCGCTTCTTCCTGTTAAGGAATGTGGTATGAACGCATTCTGTTCTCGCTAGCATAAACCCGTATATAGTTGCTCAACTGTTGCTGTCGTTGTCGGCTGTCTGGCGATCGGCCGCCATATTGGAGAATGGAGTTTACATTAAGCCACGTGAAGAAATGGAAGGTGAGACGATAATGGACTAATGAATGAATTTTCATGCTTCAAACTTGCCTTTTCAAATTAACATGCTTAAGTCAGAGTGAGCTTTGTTTCAGTTCAGTTGAAATAATTGTTTGAAAATTTTAGAAGTAACTGTAATTTATGGTCATTTTCTAATATGAAACCATGCTATATAGTAAATCCAGTAGGGAATTGGTGTTCGCAGCACAATTAGGCGACTGGCAGGCTGACTATCACTTGTAGCTGGGGATGGGCACAATGATTCGAGTACCCAAACCTGAATCTAGTAGCAATTCTTATGATTCGAGTCGAGTAGTAAAATACGATATTTTCGAGTACGGGTACTGATATTACGCTTCTCTCTATTGAAAGTTAATTTATACCCGAGAATTATAGTTACGATACTAATTTTCACAGTTGAAGCCTTGAACCTTGATTGGCGGTATCGTAGCTAGGGCTGGGCACAATGATTCGAGTACTCGAATCTGAATCGAGTAATAATTTTAAGGATTCGAGTCGAGTAGTAAAAGACGACTTTTTCGAGTACTGGAATTATGCGCTTCTCGCCACTGAAGGTTAATTTGTCAACGAGAATTATAGTTTCGATACAAATTTTCACTGTTTAAGCCTTGAAACCTTGTTTGGTGGTATCGTAGCATACAAAACATATAGTACAAAGCTACGAGGTTACTTGACGTAGCACATTTCCGGAGTCATGATTATCCCACAGCATTGTCACCAAGTGGAATGAAATGAATATGGTCACAAAAATATTAAAGTATCAGTTATGAGATGGATAACAGGCATTATATTCTTTGTGGTGGCATTAGCGATACATATTTGGACTTTGACGTATTACATTCTGCTATGACGTCATTATGGGTGATACTCGATTACTCGACTCGACTCGAAGCATATTACGTGATTCAGAATCGAATCACTCAAGTACTCGATTTTGCCCAGCCCTAATCGTAGCATACGAAACCTGTAGTACAAAAGCTACCAAGGTTACTGGACGTAGCATATTTCCGAAGTCATGATCATCCAACAGCATTGTCACCAAGTCGAATGAAATAGGTGAAGTCGAAAAATACCAAAGCATTTTATATGTGATGGATAAAAGGTAGGGCTCTTCAAAAATGACTTTTTTTCTCAAATCCTACTGGCTACTTGATAAAATTGTTAGGTTACCTAATTTGAGCCTACACACCTAATTTGGTTCAATTCCGACCACTAGCCACATTGCTAGTTGTTTATTTATTGCCGTTGTGCTCACCGTAAATACTATTTTATTCAGATCAAAATTTATCGACGGCATTCTCCGCTTCCACTGGTTGGAATTGAACCAAATTTGTTGAACATTGTTTCTATAGTCAACCTAACACTTTATGGGGTGAACAGAAAATTTTCAATTTTTTTATTATTCAATTTTATATAATAAATCGAAACTTTCTTCTCCTGTAGCAATGCGGCTAGTGGTTGGAATTGAACCAAATTTGGTTGTAGGCTTAAATTAGGTAACCTAACAATTTTATCAAGTAGCCAGTAGGATTTGAGAAAAAAACATTTTTGAAGACCCTAATAAAAGGCATTAAATTCTTGGTGGTGGCATAAACGGTACATATTTCAACTTTGACATCTTACATTCTGTTATGACGTCATAATGAGTGATACTTGATTACTTGACCCGACTCGAAGCATAGGCCTATTACGTGATTCAGAATTGAATCACTCAGGTACTCGATTTTGCCCAGCCCTACTAGTAGCATGAAAAGTTCGACTGGCTCACCAAGGCAAAGTAAAGCCTATAAATTCACCTGTTGAAAAAATGATTTGAGGTTCGGTTTCACAAATTTATTCTCCTAATGAAATTTTTATTCTGTTTCACTGCATATTTCAAATTTCGACTGCTTTGCAGAAAACGGTTTCGTCATCTGTCCCTGAAGACTCGAGCATGATTTCCCCTCAACGCCGAATTGGTTGAAAATATGATTGATAGGATGAATGAAGCGCAGAAGCTGACATCGATGTCCCGAAGACAAAATGATGGATTGTGATTGGTATGTTTTTCTCTTTCTGCTATTATATCTATTACCTTTGTTGTAATAAAGCTGTTGTGTTTGACATATGCATTGATCTCTTCAAATATTTGTATTGAGTAGGTAATTTCCATCTATTAATTGCCTCTCATGATATAGGCCTATGAAGCGTTCTTCAGTCATGTTGCAATTGCACGGCATCAATTTTCGCACTGTTTTTAATCTATAGTCATCTGTCATTAGGACGTGACGCGTTGACGCACTCCACTCTGCTGTATTGTAATGAGTTGATGTTGACCTGTATGTATTCAGTGATCAACTTGGACTTATAATATATTTTGTTTTACAGCATCTCAAAATCTAGACCGGATTGTTTCTATACCTACAATTTTTCATGAAGGATGTAGCAATTTCTTCCAGGTTCAACAGGTACGGATTTTTATAAATATTATAAGTACCTGTTTGCTTAAAATTTGGGATGGGAAAAACTATTCCACTACCGGCACAAATCGAGCTTAAACTGTAGTCGAGTCGTGGAGATTCGGAGACGATTTTAAATACTGAAAATTACGTTTTATAATATCAATTATTGAATTATAGTATCAATACATTTCTCTCAATGTGGTGTATTCAACCTTTTTTATTGAGGAGCAAACCTAAAACCGGTGTTACAAGCCCATGCTCCCTTTTCAGCTCGGTCCCACAACCCACAGTTCTAACTCTGGGTCCGTGAAGCACATCTTTATGGTGTTTGCAGACCTCTAAATTTTTAACCTGAATGATAATATAATTTGTGATTTTTTTAGCTCGGGGAAAGCATCACTTCGGATATTTCTAGGTTAGTACAGTGTAGAAGTAGTGATTTCAAATCCATGTCAAAGCTATTTCAAGTGGAAGTAGGAAATGAATGGCTGCAAAGTACTCAAGTAGTTTCAAAAAGTAGATATCAGCAGTTATCCGAGGTTGCTACTTCAAACTCGCCAAGATGTACCTTTGCAACTTGCAAAAAAAAGGACTATTGACAAGAGGTGGATGGCGGTTGCACTATTATTGAGCGTGATTTGAACTAAAACTTTAGGGGTGTCTGCACGGATGCCTTGCCTTGATGGTTAAGAAAAGGGGTCCGCACCGACAAAAAATTGAGAGCCACTCTACTAAAGGTTACTGTTCACATTAGCTGATGACTCAGAATGGTCATCACTTCCACCTGGCCAAGTCCGCATATACACATTGGCCTATTTGCTATTTGATATCATATGTTGACTGAAAATAGGATCCGCAGTGCCCTGCTGCCGGTATATTTCATAGGCTGATTACTGAAATAACATCAATGTGTGTGTGTGTGTGTGTTAAGTGTATGTTTGACCTGATGCTTCTTTCACATAATAATATATTTCTTTAAGACACCCACATCCGCGTGTCCTACAATTTGCTACGATACAATGAAGAAAGAGTGGACAGTCTGGTTTGATGTTGAAAATGTGAAGAATATCGAGAGCTTCCATGAGGCATTTGCAGTGATGCTAGAAATTCATCGGATCTTCGAAATGCAGTTTCTGACTGTTATGTCAGTTTTTCTGGCGCGTTTGCCAGGTGTAAAAGACATCAGTACTGCAGCTTATGCCAAACTGGATCACATTCGTGAATAATTTGCAAATAAAGGCATTGGAATGAAGGTGATTTAGTGTTTTGTGAAGGCTTAAAGTGCGGTTATATGCTGTGCCTCGAGGATATCCGGGTAGGATGAAGCGGAATCCGGATAGGGCAAGGTGGAAAGTTGCCCACCTTATGATGAGGTGGGAAAATAACCACCAGGTTAAATAAGGTAGAAAATTTCCCTCCTCTTTTGAAGGTTTTTTTTTGGAACACCTTAAAAGGTGGGCCCAGTTTTTAGAGTGTAGACCAGTGGTTCCCAACCGTTTTCGACTCATCGCCCCCCTTTGAAGCTCCACCCCGACCATCGCCCCCAAATATCGGGAACCGAAAAATGGGTATACAAACTGGGATCGCCGGCGATTTGACTAACAAAAAAAAGGTCAACTTTTTAGCTTGACCTTGAAATTACACTTTTACTTTTACACCTAAACGCGCAAAGCGCGATTAATATATAAAATGCATGTTTGAATCGGTCAATATGGTCGGGAATTGCATAAATATTGGTATCAATTTTTAATCCTCTCTCTGCTCACGTAATCAGATTTACCGGTAGAGCTGAGTGTGGTGTGTTGGAAAAGGTAGGACCCGTAAATAATAACGAAACATCTTCGGGCGGGCCCGTTGTTGTATTGACTTCGTTGCATGATGCTTATTCGTGACCTCCTATATCTGCTATGTCAAAATACATGGAAATCGGCAAAACGTACCACATTCGTATTTCTTAACTGGCAAATATTGCTTCTCTGCGAGATGGCATTTGTCCTGTGCGCCATTATCCCCTATCGCCCCCTTCGTCGATTTTCGCCCCCTAGACCACCAAATCCCCCACTGGGGGACGATATCGCCCCCGTTGTGAACCACTGATGTAGACACATGTTGAAGGTGAACATGGTGACTTTGCCTTGGTTGTCGTTGTTTATTGCGTAGGTTACTTATAGGTTGCATATACCTGCTAACTTGAAATGCAAGCCACTGTTCAGTGACTTCAGTTGTAAGCAACCTTCATTATTCTAACACTAGCATACGTATTTTTTAATCTGCGTCACTGAACAGCGGCATAACACTACAGCTAAGGGCTCATTGCCATCACTTCATAGCCTTTGAAACTGATAAACACCTCAACTAGGGTTATACTTAAAACAAAAAATCAATTTAAAACAAACATGTTTAAAACAAGGCCCTTTTTATTGTTTTTTATTCAAGGCCATGACGTCACGAATATTCACTTGTGACTTCCTGGTGGATTGACATTGGCGGTTATATCGGGTGGAAATTGTCAGTAGGCTCATACAACATGATTTTTGAAAGCATTTACACAATTATGGCATGATTTTGCAAATTGAAAAAAAGGCCATTTGTTTGAAATACTGTTTAAAAGATGTTTTAAATCCCCGTTTGTTTTAAATGCAACCCTAAACCTCCACTATGGTCATAAAAGCCTTCTGTCTATGACAACCTGATTTGTAAACAAAATTGATTCCGTTGATTCAATAATTGGCTCAATGTCTGGCACACAGCATTCGGTTGTTCATCGGGCTCCAATTATGATTAATTTCCCGAGTTCATAGAGTACGCGGGCGTCATGACTGTTCGCATTCAAGTCAAAATTCCTTCAGGTAGCAAGCTGCTAATAATCAATTCTTCAGAGAGTTAAAAAAGACAAAAACTACAATTTCGATTCAAATATCAAATAAGACTCACATGGCAGTTAGTCCTGTGAATAGATTGAATCACGAAAATAAAGCTACTGGTAGCATGAAGCGCTATCATGTGATGAATAGAGATAACCTCAACAGCTATTACCAAGCGTTTCGGAAAAAGAACATTCGCTTTTCAAAACATTCAGTTAGCGCCGCCGTAACGGCCATCCATCTTCCGTCGCACGTATAGCTTTTCTCCAACACGAGTTCGATGCTGAGACCGACGTCAATGCATTTTCTACGATCCTGCAGGAGACCAATTTATTTAAACCACGATCTATCATTTCTTGATATCAATATATATACGCCCACTAGTCAGACCGTTTCCTCGGATGTAAGTTTAATTTTCTGATAGCGATAATGGTTTCTGCTCCTGAAGATCGTGTCTTGGAATTGTTCCGAGGATTCGGATGATCCTGATTCTGTCTGTTTCATGAATTCCCAAATGTAGTACTAGAAAGGGCTTTTCAGCAAAGATTTATAAAAATATAGTGCAACATCACCCTGTAACATTCACGTGAATCTTGATGTGTTTTCTCATACTTTATTTTACATTGAATGCTTTCCACATATTTCACAACGGTAATTCACTGCCGCATGGACGGAATAGTGTTGTTTCAGATGAGACTTCCTCATAAAGCGTTTCCCGCATATACCGCATTCATACCTGCTCTCTTTTAAGTGGATCATCTTCGTGTGTACCTTAACGTACGACTTCGAGCGAAATCTTTTACCGCAAATGTCGCACTGATGCTGCTTTTCTCCGGTGTGAATCTGACAGTGATATGTTAGATGGGATTTTTGACCGAAACCTTTTCCGCATATATCACAGACGTATGCTTTTACTCCAGAATGAATTAAATAATGTGTTTTTAAATGACTTTTAGTAGTGAAGTCTTTTCCGCATATATGACACACATATTGTTTCGCTCTGGTGTGAATCATATAATGCATTTTCAGTTCACTGTTCTGTCCAAACCCCTTTCCGCATATACTGCAGTCATAATATTTCATTCCGGTATGAAGCAGATAATGGGTCTTCAAATGGGTGTTTGTAACGAAAGCCTTACCACATACATCGCATTTATAGTTTTTGATTCCCATGTGTGTAGCATAATGATTTGTAAGTTGAAACTTTCGCGAAAAGGTTTTCGCGCATACCTTGCACTCAAACTCTTTCAGTACGGCGTGGATTTTCATGTGCGTTCTCATGTCAGATTTCTTGATGAAAGGTTTTCCGCATATGTCGCACTCAAATTCTTTAATTCCGGTATGAATTTTCAAATGGACTTTCATGGCATGCTTCCGGGAGAATGCTTTTCCGCAAACGTCACAAATATTCTCACTGTCCTCGTCACGATGTCGCGAATTGACATTGTCATTCCTCACTATGCGAGGAGACTTTGATTCTATGACTTCCATCTGATTCAATACGCCGGCCATTCTTTGAATATCTTCGCAATTACTTGTGCTCTTAATATAGTTCAGTACTGCATTCTCAAAAGATTAGCAGAAGATTACAACTTTCCATATCACAGAGGATCGCAATATAATATATTACACAGTCATGGAAGGTAGAATTTGCTATATTGGGCTGAATTATAGGTAGATTTATTTCAATACGTTCCTGGTCAATTCCATGTGTAATTTTACGAGTAGGTCAAAACCAAGTGAATTGGACTTGAAGTAGACTCGAAGTAGTATGTGAAGTAGTCTTGAGAAGTATTCAAGTATTACGATCAGGAATATACATGCTAGAGACTAGCAAAGAATGACTAAAATCAATTCATGTCAATTTCGCTGCCAAATATTGTGATGCTGGTCATATACACCAGTGGTTTCCAACGTTTTTCTACTCATCGCCCTCCTTCAATCTCGAGACAAGTTTTAACCCCTCTCTATCTACGTATCCCGAAAATAGGACATACAAACGGGAAATTTATGAACTCAACTCTGATCGCTAGTGAATTTACTAAAAAACGGTCATTTTCCCGAGGTGCATGTGCTCGGAAAACCGGCTTCCGCATCTGCTATCCGTTGAGTTGACCTATTTTTGCATCATAATCAGAATGAGCCGCCTTCGCGAGATTTTTTAGGCCTTGTTTTTCAATATATCCCACTCGACGTCCTAGCATTGTCGCCCCAATCGCCCCTACGTCACCCCCTTTGGTATTTTCACCCCTGGTTCTCAATATCGCCCACGTTGGGAACCACTGATATACACAGTATATATGTCGCACATATAATTGCATGCGATTTTGCTCATGACGGGGAACGAGATATATTTCATTGCCACTTTCGACTTGGCGAAATCTACAAAGCGAAAGAAAACTGGAAGAAGTCATGTAGACTAATAAGAGTGAAGGAGAAGTGCAAAAATTAGATTGTATTCGTCAAGATTTAAAAAAGGGATTTCCTGAACCATTCGTTCTCAAAATCGCGGTATACCAGCACAAAAATATTGGACTGTGCATAATCCGAATTTCATATTTGCAAAGTGTCTGAACACCCCTAGCACATTCAATGCCACCAAGCAATGCGTTGGGATTGTGAACATTCTGCACAATGGTTGCGTATTTTCAATATCTTATTTTGATATGATGAGAAGGGGTGCAAATATTTTGACCATGATCAAGCGGATTCGTCGAAAAAAGTTTGAGAATCGCTATCCTAAACGGTGCCTTGATAACTGTATAATAAAAAAGGAACTCATGTTCGAGTTCTCTAAATTCCACTGCAACTATAGAGAGGTCTCCACTTTCACTTTTGTCTAAGCCCAAGAATGATACGTTCATTTTCTGGCGCTCCCTCTCCCACACTCATTACACGATCCGAAGCGGATCATAGTGAATTATTGCAAAACATGTAGCCTTAAAATGCGACTAATTCTCCTTTCAATGCAATTGCTGGTTGTATTATTGTTGTAAGTAGACCGGGTTTATGTAGACAGAGATGCATTGTAGACGATACTCACTTATCAGTGTTTGAATAATAAATATAGCTCAATTATCCATTAAATGCTACATGTCAAGTGCGACTATTAAACCTACATAAATAACAATGCCGACCTCTCAAAAGTTTCATGCAAAGGTATTAGTTAATTCCATAGCAATCAGATAATGGTCCGTCATTGGTAGCTTTGTTCCGAATACAAATGAATATGATAATAATTCCTCTCTAGTACATTTCCTAATAATTGGGTCATATGCATGTGGCAAACCCACTATATTAAACATCGTCATTTGTTGTATATTGACTACCCCATGATATTTTAAACAGTAAACACTAGATCACAAATTCGCCGTCGCTATAACTCGTAATTACTGTAAGCGGTACGTTTCGAAATGACCTGTAGGCGTATTATCAACTTGATCGCATACGTAATTATAACGAAAGAAATCTATAGTTTGATTTTAATTATAGTCTGTTACTTTATAAGTGAATCTCAACGGAAGTCGACATTTTTGATGCTCCTGTGCATACTAATTTGTCAGCCCTGCAATAATAAATGGAGGGAAATACAAACGAGTCGAAGCAGATTCTTCGTTGTCGGAAATTCCACCATGGCACGATGCTCTGTATCGTAATCATCCCCTCGAAATTGGAGATATTTTGAGCGAAAACGAATTTTAGATGATCATCAGCTGTTCTGAAGAGAATTGCCTCCGAAGTTGAAGTGAGACAAACAACGGCAAACGTCTTAATTTTGAAAACTAGTTACAACTTATCAGAAATTTCTTCATTCTCTGTTTTCGAAATGAAACAAAGTAAACAGATTTATAAAACGACAATAATATTGAGTCTCTATGCAGCAATCACGAAAAGCGGCTTGCAATAATGAGCAGAAGATGTGCCATTTATCAGCAGCTTTTCCTAGTTTTTCTCAGTTTACTTATGATTAGACAACAATCGTGGGCATATCTGGTGGTTGCTATTAACTTGTGTCGAGACAGCAACAACTGGTTTAGCACAGACAGCGAACCAAATATTCCGTTAACCTTTCACATTCATTGCGTAATAAATCAAATTAAACTTAAGTAACCGGCCCATATTGATAAGGAATAAGAATGGCTAGCATTAGAATTTGATAATGTCCGACGGAAAAAATAGAATATTCCCACTAACCTACTTATGCTGCCCTTTGAGCGAAGGTGTTCACGGCTAACAAAAGAACACTATCGTCTAAATTACAGCTATGGTGCAACACAAATCTGAACTAATTCTTTTCACAATGTGAAATCAAAACTACAAAGCTAATGCGCACCATTCTAACATACGAAGACAACGACATACATCTCGAAAAAACTGGTCGTGCGTCAACTTCTCAACTAGGTTTGTTTTAAACTAGATGCACACCAGTAATGCTGGGCGACTCACGCGCATCTCGAATAGCGAACTAAGGGACTTCTCATTTACGTTGAAATGAAGCCATAGGAATACTAATAATGACGGGCGACTCACGCGCTTTCACTGAAGGAGAGCGACACGTAGTTTGCGAGAAAATGGCAAAGCTGCGGCCTTTTTTATTACTCTCATCTTTGCTACAACAGTGGTGGTCACAACATGAGCTCGATATTAACTGATGCCGCCAAGACACCACACTCGATTTTCCATGGGAACTATTTACCAGTGTTTGGATGACTCAAGGCCTGACTTGACAGGAATCAGACTCCAGACAAGTTTTTTGTATGACTCCAGTTGACTCGAGTCTCTTTGCAAAAATGATTTGACTTGACTCTGCACCTCACAACTGCGGATTGACTCGTGACCCGAAGCAACATTTACAGGTCAATTTCAAGTCATTTAGTAAGTGGTGTCGAATGAATCACCCTATCTTATGTATTCCCAAATTGTCCGCGATCGTCTGTGATACTTGTCAGAGCAACGAGTCATTCACTGATTGTATATTACACTGATCCTCCATGGTTACATCACAAATCAATCGACCGCAAACGAAAGGATCACAACTTACGTTGTTGTAGTAGAAGTAAATTATTCTAATAACAACGTTTCTTTGTTTCGTATGCGGCTCACCTCCTACATTACGCTGTGCTCACCTTTAACAACACTCACGCACAGATTCGATTGCTACCGTCGTTATTACGGCGGCAAACGAGGCCTAGAAAAGAGACCCGTCAAAGAAATAAAAACAAATAGCTTCCAACAAAGGACCGAAGAAAAGCAATGAAATCGGAGAAGGTTAGTAGTTCAGGCATCCCCAATCATGTGTCGGGAACCTTTTTTGATACAAATAAGTCAAGATTGACCCCGTACGCCTGCTAGATTTTTTGCATCAGACAACGGTATCAATTTCATTGTTTGGTTGAATAAGTATCATTCGCTGACTAATACATGTACTGTATTTCGCTCTTGATGTTGTGTGATTGCGGGTCAAGCTCACAGCAGAGAGTCACTAAATATTCACAAACGGAAAGCTGGATATTTCGAGCAAACGCTTGTAACAAAACAAGTAAAATTTTTGAGATTGTCAAGATGCATGCTCGTTTAGTGTTCATATTGTTTATGCTGCCATGGCCATTCATTGAGTGGCCTGCAGTTGAAATGAAGGAAATTTCAACCAAATATGTTAAAATGACGTGAAAATTATAATACATGAAAAATATTCACAGTGCAGAACCCAAGGTTCGTTTGTGAACGTGAACCTCTAAATTTCTCAGGTTCACTCACAGAACGCGAACGTGAACCTCACGTTCACACCATCCCTAGTAATTAATCATTGAGTGATCAATATCAATTCAGACTACATAGTGGCCCAATATATTCAAACTTAGTTTTAATGTATCAAGATTTCCAACTTGTTGAATGGATTTGGGGTCACATTGTTGCTTGTGTTGTTACGAGTACAAATACAACGGCGCCTAGAAGTAAGGAACCTTTAAAAATTGCCCGAAACCTGAAATGGTACCGTTAAAATTGATAGATCTAGCACGGGAGTTGCCAACCTTTTCAGCTAAAGGCCACACGATATTTACGAACCACTGCGTGGAAAACTTGACCGTTGATGACTTTTTGTAATCGTCCGATAAAGCGAACCAAATTAGGTAACGTTGAAAACAATACTCTATTATTATACACATTAAAAGTAATAACGTATATGTTGATGTCGTGAATGGGCCAAGCACGAAATTTAAATCAAAGTTAATGAATGAATTCGATCCATAATAATATTTCTTAAATATATTGCTGGCCGCCTCATTATAACACTGTACTGTAATCATTGTGCAAGGACAGGATTATTGGACGCTAAGAAATATCAATAAGGAAGATTTCGGCAAACCTTTGTCTATCATTTTCTACAATGATTTCATCCGTGACGATCTTACTTACTGCGAGCACACACATGAATTTGCATGTTGGGAGACAAGTTCTCTAGTTGTGAGTATAGTTAGACTCAATTCAGTAAATTATACGTATTTTAAATTTTCAGGGGACTCCAATACTAAAAGCGAGGAATAGGGTGGCAATAATTGCGCGAAATTATAAGAAACATTTCAAGTCGAATAAATCTGCTGCAAAATATTCTACGTTATGGGCTATTGGTCATATTCGAACATCTACGAAAACTGTGGTTGGCCCCTTGCTACGCCAATGCGTCGGAACTGATGTTTCAGTTGTCAGCATCCGAAATTTCGAGATCAGGGTAATCAAATTTGGGTAGGCCTTGCAATTTTATCTGGGTAATTATTTGTTTTGATGCTATAACTGTAATTTCGAGAATGACCTCGCGGGCCAGACAAAACGATCTCGCGGGGTAAAGGTTGGCCGCCCCTGATATAACATGATGTTATTGTGGTAATTCGTTGAGATCATCTACTGTCCTATTTTGCTCACTGCATGTGTCAAACTCGTAACCGAAAATATCAGCGCATATCAGTACATACCCTTAATCCTTTGTGAGGAAATATGCAATCTGCTATCTTTGAAGGTGGGATGGAAGCACTAACCGAGTGTATAATCAAAATCAGATTTTACTGAAGAAAAAATATCAATTTTTTCGCACAATCACTATATGAACTATATCGATGCCCAAATATCCTTATAATTACTGAAAGAAAGGTCTTCAACCCCAAATTACATTTAAAAAGTAATCATCATCCATCTAAAACAGTGTTTTCCAACGTGGGCGAATTTGAGAACAGGGGGTGAAAATATCAAATGGGGTGCGACTGGGGGGGCGATACGGAAAGAAAATATTGGAACTTCTAGTGAGATTTATTTATTCAACACGGCCAAAATGCGCGTGAAAGCGGATTATTCTGCATGTGACGCGAAGAAAGGTCAACTCAACGGGAAGTATGCGCGGAAATCGGTTTTCCGAAAAGCTACTCGAATAAATTACATTCTTGAGTCAAGTAACCGTCGGAGATTTAGATCAATAAATGACCAGCTTTTATACCCTCTTTTACGGAATTCGCAATAAGAGGTGGGGTGAAAATTTGTGTCAAACTTGATAATTGGGAGACGAGTCGAAAAAAGTCAGGATTCTAAAACATCGACATTCTGTTATTCCAATATTCGTATTTGTGTGTTGTATGGATGAAACCAATATATTGTGAGTGTATTTCAGAGTTGCTTCAACTGAGTTCAAAAATAGTCGGTGCGCTTGAATCTCATTTCATTGAATGAAATTTCGTTTTGTTGACCCTGTACGCGTTCAACGTACGACGTCAAATGCATTTCCATCGTGCCTAGCACGCCAATTCACTGTAAATCAGAGTATGTCAACACGCAGCCCAATGACCACACGAGATCTGCGATCTAATTTCAACTTTCAGATGAACGCTAAGTACAGCATTTTGAAATCCGGAAATTAATTTCAGTTTCAAAATATTGTTGTTGTTGTTTCAAGCTATACTCATGTACTTAATGTAACTAATCCCTTAAGCCGGAAACGGCTTCGGGGATGGCAGCAGCATTCTGAGCAAAATCAGCGGATAAGAATGGGCAATGGGCATATTACCTTGATGTGCAATTGCCAAGACACTGTTAAAACTGAGACGCTCAGAAAGCAGCTTGGGACATCACCACAGGATTACGCTTTTCGGGTGGGGTAGTTTTTCAGGTAGTACCGTGTCTCGTGAGCGCTAATATCGATTGCTTAGTTGCCGAAAATCGTTGTTAGGTATCGTGGCAGCAGTGACGTGCGGTGAGGTTTTGGCTGGTGAGGCACGCCACCCCCCCCCCCACACACACACACACACGCACATAAACACGCACGCACTCACGTAACAATAGCAGCAGGGATAGAGAACGTTTTCTTTGCACACTGACAGCCGTTGCAATTCCATATTCTACGATACATGTAGGACTGCTCGCTATTGTGCTGAATGGGCAAGTTTAGACGGGTAGTAATTTCTATCTCGTCAAGTACCGGTATAAATTACTCGAAGCACACGAGAATAGCATCCTGTTACAATTTTTTTCCGTAAAAAACACTAGATTTGCCGAATTTCGAAAAAAAATGCACTATAGGACACTATAGGCCAAGTCACCATACACTAGTTCAGTGTAAAAACACTATGAGTGTCGCCACTGACCACAAACAACGACAACGCAGGCTATGTAAGAATAGCTATGACATACCCAATTACGGGGTTCTGGATATTGCAGCCGAACACAGCATAGAGTACACAAACAACGACAATGCAGCAAGTAGCTATCACATACCACAATTCGTAGCTATGAAAGGAAAATGCATAACCACTACATAAGTAAGGGCATGTATTGACTCCACATTACGTATTGGCCGTCGCTACTAAAGAATTCCTACAAAACTGTTGAATTCCGAAATCGATAGCGCGTTTCACTGCGCTTCGATTGTCCCATTGTTAGCGAATGGTCTATGAGGCAGATTCGTTCTGCCACACCTGGCTATTGTTTCTCTGCGACGGCATTGTCTGTAATAAAGCCGAATGTCACCTTCATTGGCGATTTTGAGGGGGTTCTGGTGCTCTGACACTGGTAATATTTGGATTTTCAGAGTCAGTGTGACGATAGCAATTGATTGATACCAGTTTTTATGAATTCCGATCTATTTATGATCAATTGCATTGTCGCAGGTGAGGCACGACCCGTCCGTGCCTCACCTGTGCCTTACCTCTCCTTTCGCGCTGTATTTTTGAATAATAATTATGTAAATTGATGATGTTGGGTGAAAAAAGGGTTCAAATTTAGTTTTATTATGAACCTCGATGTATACAACATCAATAATCATCGACTCATCGATGGTTTTCACGATTTTCACTTACTCACCCAGACGACAGGTGAGGCACTGCCTCACCTGCCTCATTGAGCCGCAGGTCACTGGTGCGCAGCCCGTAATAGTTCAAAATAAAATAAAATTGATGATCATGATATTTTTTGTCGAATTGCATTTCATTATTAAAATAATACTTTTTCTGGTAACTATTCCCGCCTCTCATGAGAGAACAGCGTTTCACTGACGTAAAGATTTAAAATCGTGGTTGCGAGAAGTGTGGCATATTGTTTTGTGTCTCGATAGCTTGATTCGTGCAGCCCGCGGTCTCTACGAAATTGCAAACGTGACCCGCAACCCGCTTTGAGTTGACGACCCCTACAGTAAATGCATTTTCCTCAAACCTTTCGCACGCCAATTCTTTGTTAACACATTGTGACCAGTCATGTAGAAGTTGTATTGATAAAAACATTTCCTCGAATTATGTGAAAGACACACTTTCCAATAGCGACGATAATTTAAAGTACGAGATCCATCTCAACTGAATTTTTCAGTAAATTGTCGCCACCTTATTTTTGTCATTACTCGACACAGGTGAATGTTTTTCAACGAAATTCTTCACACGTATATATATCGCACTCATACTCTTTCACTTCATCATGACTCTTGCTTTGTCTTGGATTCGGCATTGAATGCTGTCGCACGTACCTCACACATCCGCATGCCTACTGTCGGTATTTCATTTTCGTATGGGCGGAATAGTGTCTTATAAGGGTAGACTTTTTCGTGAAGCCCATTCCGCATATCTCGCACTCATATTCATTTGTTTTCAGGTGTACCATCTCCATGTGTGATTTAATGTACGATCTCAAACGATATGCTTTACCGCAAATTTCACACCTATGTTCCTTCACACCGGTGTGAACCGAATAGTGGGCTTTGAGTAGGTAATGATTACTGAAACATTTTCCGCAGACATGACACACAAAATCTTTCGCGCCAGTGTGGGTCAAATGATGTTTTTTCAAATCGACCTTTGCTGCGAAATATTTCCCGCAGATATGGCAATAGTAATCCTTCGTCCCGGCGTGATTCAAACAATGACGTTCAAGGTGAGCATTTTGTCGAAAACGTCTTCCGCATATATGGCACTCATGATTTTTGGCTAGTGCATGAATCAACGAGTGTGTTTTCAAATTACCCTTTAAAACGAAACCTCTCCCGCATATCGAACATATGTGACTTTTTACACCGGTGTGAATCACATAATGGTGGTTCAATTGATATTTTCGTCTGAAACCTTTCCCGCATACATCACACTCGTAATCCGTTGATCCGACATGCGTAAAATAATGTGCTATCAAATACCCCTTTGCTATGAAACCTTTACCACATATATCGCACTTGAACTCTGTAAATCTGCCATGACGCTTCATGTGGTTTTTCATCCCGTATATAGTGGTGAATCGTTTCGCGCATACATCACACTCGAACTCCTTCAATCCGAGGTGAATTTTCACGTGTCTTTTCAAATTTGATTTCGATATAAATAGCTTCCCACATATCTTGCACTCGTGGTTTTTCATTTCCTTGTGGCATGAATAATGAGATAATTGGGCAGAACTTCTCACAAATCTTTTTCCGCATATGTCACACTCAAACTCTTTAACTCCGGTGTGAATTTTCATATGGACTCTCATGTAAGACTTGCTCTTGATGCATTTCCCACAGACCTCACTAACATTGCCATTGCATCCTTGACGATGCTGAAAATGGGGCTCCATCATTTTTAACTTGGTAGGAATACTTTTTCGAACGGACGCTCATGCGATTCAATGCTGAACCTCTCCTTCAATGTACACAACTAATATCGCGAATAATATGGTTTTATACTGCGTGTTAAAATCTAAAAAAAATAACTGCATGGAATGCGGCACTTCTAGTCTCAGAATATTACTGCCTTGCACAAAACATGACCAGAACAGGTTACAATAGTCATGACGTCATACAGAGTCTAACATCGCTTGTTCAGCATAGCATGCACATCTTCTCGCGTGAAAGATGCGGATTTATTTAAATGCTATCTTCAACTTGGGGACATCACAAGTAAGTGAACTTCTAAAAGGTGCGAAACGAAAGTGGAAGTAATCTATCAACGGGGCTATCCGAGGGCTGTTTACTCGAAGCATTGCAAGCGCCGCGAAAGAGTTGGCTGCGTAAGAGGGGCATTGCTGCGTATTGTATCAAATACAGTCGCCAGGATTCGATTACCAACGCCTAGCTAGTATATAAATTCACGTATACTTCGTTCGTATCAGTATGTATTGGATGATGTCACATAAAACAGAGCGATGTAATACTACGCAGTGTTGTGGTGTTTTGACTTGATTAAAATAGTAATAAGCTGATACTGATACTGACGTAATAAACACAAAGTTATTGAATAGTTACGAAGTCGTCTGAGTATATTTGCTACCAGATTGTCGTTTGATAAGCTTTTTGGCGCTGTGCAAGACCTCTAACCGCCATAACAAAACATAGGACCATTTGGAGAATGTACACTGTAGAGGACCAGCACCGTAACTGCCGCACCCCAAACCCCCCAATTGGGGGGGGCGAGCTCGAAGGGGGCCCAAAATTATTTCGTGAATTAGCATAAATTATCGAGTATTTTTCCAAAATTTATGCAACGTTTTTCAAAAATTTTTCGCGCTGGGCGCGATGTCAAGCTGCCAGTCATCTTGAATATTTGTACTCTTCCTCCAAGACAAAACACGCAAGATTTATAGAAATAGACATATCGGCGTTGGCCATTACCGCGCCGCGACGCACCAAGACATATAAAGATTTAGGACATATTACATGCATCTCCAAGAAGTGTGCCGGAACGATCGGCAGCGCGAAAACTTGGGCCGAAAAGGACTGCCCACACGCTGTCCGAAAACTTCGCTATATATACAAAATACAGATAGGTTTAATTGTCAATAGGAGCCTAAATGACTGGCGCCGAATGTTCCTGTCTTGGCAATCTGAACCTGAGAAGACAAATACCATCCCGCAGGGAAAACTAATTGCCAGTGAGGAAATACCAATTTGAAATCGTCTGTGTCTTTTAGTTTAGTACGTTTGGGCTATTCTATATTTTTTGATATAGCAGACAGGAGGTCACGTCACGTCACATCACGTAACAAAGTCATACCAACGGGTCCGCCCGCCCGAAGATGTTTAATTATTATTTACGGGCCCTACCGTTTCCGGTAAATCTGATAACGTGAGCAGAGAGGACAAGAAATTGATAGCAATATATATGCAATTCCCGATCTTATTGGCCGCTTTTATCATGAATAGGGCTGGGTACAATGATTCAAGTACTCGAATCAGAATTGAGTATAAATTTTAATGATTCGAGTCGAGTAGCAAAGGACGATTTTTTCGAGTACTGAAATTGTACGCTTCTCGCATCGCCATCACTGAATGTTAATCTATCAACGAGAATTATAGTTTCGATACTGATTTTCTAGCCTTGGAACCTTGATTGGCTGTATCGCAGCACACGAAACATATGGTACAAAGCTACGAAGGTTACTGGATGTAGCACAGTTCCGAAGTCATGATTATCCCACAACATCATCACCAAGTGAAATGAAATCGGATAACAGGTATTAAATTATTTGTGGTGACATAAGATTTAGATATTTGAGGTTTGACTTATTATATTATGTCATGGCGTCATAATGGGTGATACTCGATTACTCGACTCAAAGCATATTACGTGATACAGCATCGAATCACTCAGGTACTCGATTTTGCCCAGCCCTAATCATGAATTATCGAAAATTTTCGCGCTTAGCGCTGGCTGACTAGACAGTACGACTAATTTCGTGACAAAAGCGAACAACGTGATGGGGGGGGGGGGCGGTTTATCACCCTATGGGAGCCAAATACTCAATTTTTTTGGGGGGGATGAAGTGCGGTTTCATTCCTGCCAACGGGTGTACGCCTGATAATATTGACCGATTCAATCATGAATTATTTAATTTTTTCGCTCTTCGCGCGATCCAGGAATATCTGAGTCAGTAAACGGAGACTTAATGTAGATGACAAGTAGCGGCAAAGATCGGATTGCGAAAGGGGGTTCTGGGGGGCTTCGCCCCCCAGAAGTTCATTTATCACCGTATGGGGGGGGGGCAAGACCAACGTTTGGGGGGGGGGGCTGACGAAGTGCTGTTACGGCCCTGTACAGGACGATGTTCTATCGGGCTACTCCCGCAGCCATCATCTACAGTACCGCAAACTCGAATCTTCAGCATCTTGTGATTCAATATTTTGTTAATAAGGGCTACCAAATCCAATTTCGGTTGCGGGATGGAAAAGCGAGAATGAATATTGAATTCATTTTGACCACGTACTATTATAGGCGACTAGGTTTTTTGAATTGGTGCCAATCCTACGTACGCTGCAGGCGACTTAACGTTTATCTATATTAATGTTTATCTATCCCATATACGACTTTGATGCTGTGACCGAAAATTCTGCAACACACCAAAATGAATTGTTGCCACGATGTTATATCGCAAGGGTTGGCAGATATGCTTCATGCGCGAGCCGCATATCTAAAATCTCAGTTTTAACCTAGCCGAAACACAACACTTTAAAAATGAGAATTCATTCCGTCACAATGAAATGTAGGCTATCAAATAAAGTTTTTATAACTGTGTCGTGACACTGTGCGTCTTCGCTTAGGCTGCAAGGTGTTTATAGTCAGGCTGGCATGAAATCAACGCAGTGCGGAGCAGCTCCGTAATATTATTGCTCTCTAAATCCGTCTCCGGTGGGTAACTCGTGGCAAAGTTTTAGTGTTACGATTAGTAGCTTTTTAAATAATGAAATGATCTTGACAGATATGGACAGAGGCATAAATCCACTATAACTGAATGAAAACTCTTCTCATATTCTGCTTTAAATGTTCTATTTTCCTGTTCATTCTATCCTATCCTATCCTATCCTTCAATCATCGATCAACGGCATTATCTTGGCCAAATTCGACAGTTATTGCTAGCCTTTACAATACAAATGGGAGAGCTGTACTCACTACCAGCCAGGCAATAATAGTGGCCTGCGCTTCCGTGATTACTTAATTATCAGGCACATTGTTAAACGCCGTGATTTATCATTGATAGATGACTAATGACCATGTACCATACACAATACACATGTTGATAAGACGAGATGACACGCGTAAATTTATAATCAGGTTGCACCTCTCCAGGAAAATAGTGAAACGCATGTGCAAGCAGTAAAGAGCTGCAATCAAAGACTCGAATATCCGTATTATCGCCATATGTCTGAACGTGCAAACGATAGCTGGTTACTAATCCTCACTGACACAGTCAAAATTACATTATATTCGTAGGTACGATGGAATCGCTACACTAGTAAAGTGTTACATAATGAACAGACCGTGAATTTCGTGCTTCAGCGCAAACTCGTGAAAATATGAATTAATAGCACATAGCATGTGGCTAATTACTGATAAGTTTTCAAACTGCAACTGCGAATCGTCTCTGATACCGCATAGAAACTCTTGATATCAAAATACGAACAAATAAATCTTCTCATGCCTCAATAATCATAGTAGTATAGTAATATAATATATACTACTAGCTCAACATCATTGTTGCTTATTGCGATGTTATATAAAAAAGGGATATATTCAATATGATACAAAATATATCTTTAGGATGATCATAAATGAAACCAAATTAACTTACAGTAAATCGTGGCTTGGTATAATACATGAAGCCTTATTTGGCATGTGGTGCTGACACACGTTCTTTGCGTCATGGTGACATGCTGCGTCTACATTTAAAATGCAACGATGGCGACATGCAAATCTCAACTTATGCATGGCAGAAAGATCAATGCATAATTTGACGAGGCTGCTAATTTTCCCCGCATACAACGATAACGGCACATCCCCCTGATCACCCTATCAACTAAGTATTGTTAGAAGAGACCAATCATTTTGATAACAGTAGCTATCGGAATTTATAGCGTATTGAGACTGCGTAATCGTAGTCGGCAACACGTCAGTCTAGGGGCGATGTTAATGACTACAATAATCGAATCTAATTGACGAATTATTGTAATCACGCTCGCAAATTACTTCTATTGTTGGTTGTAATATCATTTTTATCAAAGCTCCAGTGCGAGCCCAGTCTAGTCATTTAGGACAAAAAGCGAATTAATTCAAATTCAAAGTCTCTTACTCGTGGCTCATGCGAGTCCACCACACACTGATGAATATTAATTGCTTGAGTTTATATTTTTTACATTAGATAGCCTTCATTCATTTTTTGATATCGTCTCCTTTACTTGTGAGCAGCAATAATTTTCCATCGTGAATCATGAATGAATATACAGTTCGTCCCAATGTCGTTTTGAGAGAGTGAAGAAACTTTTGTGGTATTTTAGCATCTCGTTGCTTTGGGATAGGTATGCGGATGTACGTGAATTTACAAGCTTGCATGTAATCTGATTTACAAGGACAACATGTAGGGTTGTATGTAGGCCTACTAGGTAGGCTGTAAAATTACTGTGTCGGGCCTAAATGGACAAGAGAAAATGTAGATTTAATGTACCAGAGGTGACTGTAACATTACGGTCTGGCGTGTAAAGCTAGATTGCCGGGCGGGTGTCAGGTTAATTTACATTGAAACACTGCCCAGTGTTATCCATCTACTAAAGCAGTGCTTTTCAACCTTTTTGAGCTCCATTCGCACTTTATTTGTGTGATAAATTTCATTCGCACAGGCTAATCGAAAATTGTTATACACTAAGAAGATGAAGATACTTAACAACATTTTGTTCAGATGTTAAACAAGTTGGCTTCTACGTAGATTAAGCTATCAAGTGTCTCATTAAAAAGGCAACTTTTTCGCTCGTTTTGATTTTGACTATATTACTAAAACCCTTCCCGGCCAAACAAGTTGTTTGGATTTGTACAAGAACGTCTACCAGTGCTTGGATGGCAGGTCTGAAAAACTGTTCTGCGATACTATACAAAACACAGCGTATTTTTCGCGAGCGAAAATGCTTGCTGGCAGAAATTGATTTTGAGAGGTGACGCAAAGGTCACGGAGGCTCCAGGTTGTCGAAAGGGTGAAAAGCCCATATGTTTGTGTTGAGGCTTTTGCTTTATGTCTTGGAACATAAGGTGCAAAACGACCAAGGAGAGTATAGGCACATTAGAGCTCGCTACCTTATGATACGTTGCTCCAACTTCTGTCTCGCGGGTATATGAACCTCATTATGCTGTGTGTTATGCTATTTATCTCAATCTAATTTGAGAATTCATATATCGGTTCAATGCCGGTAAAGTAGCTTTTAAACTTCCACCAAAATCTGGTTTTTTGTGGCATCGCGACCCGAGCCTTCCCAATAAAAACGAATTCATTTTTAATATTACAGTTGTTTGCTACGATTTTAAGGACACAATTCTACCCAACACCACAATTCTACCCAACACAGCTCTATACAAAACATGTCTGACGCACGCGATTTCAAATCAAGGCAAATTAAACTCATCTGCGTGCCATAGTTGTACTACTGCGTCTATACCAGTGGTTCCCAACCTTTTCCGACTGATCGCCCACTTTTTAAGCTCATCACCGATCATCGCCCTCCAAATATTGGGAACCGAAAAATGGGCATACAAACTGAGATCACCGGCGAGTGGAATAATAAGAAAAAAGGTCAACTTTTCGGCTTGACCTCGAAATTACGCTTTTAAAGCTAAATTTCCGTGATTTGACTAAAAAAAAGGCCATTACTCTGACTTCACTCCAATCATATATGTTTAATCGTCCATAGGCGCTGCTGATCGTCCTGGCACACTTCTTGGAGTCGCATGTTACATCGCCTATACCTCCATATGTCCTGGTGCGTCGTGGCGCAGTAATAGCCGACGCCGAAGTCTCTGTTCCCATAAATCATGCGTATTTTTGTTGGTGGAAGGGTATCCCCAAATCAAGATATATGACAATATGATATCGCGACCAGCGCGAAAATTTTTTGAAAAGTTGAATGAATTTCTAAAAAATTACTCTATAATTTATGTTAATTCACGAAATAATTTCAGGCCAGATTCGAGTTCGGCCCAGAATTGGAGGTTTGGGGTGCAGCAGTTAGGGTCCTGACTCCAATATAGCTATTTTAACGCACTATCGCCCCCTATCGCTCCTTCATTATTTTCGCCCCCTATCGCCCCTTTCGTCCGCTTTCCGCCCCCCTATCGCCCCTTTCGATATTTCCGACCCCCTAGACCGATAAATCGCCCCCTGGGGTGCGATATCGCCCACGTTGGGACCAACTGGTCTATGCTCAGATTGCAAGCACGGGACTCTTCCGTGATGATGATGCGAAGAATTTGTGTGTCATCAACACGCAATTCCGTCTTTTCCGTTATCAACGCATGTGTTTCGGAGTCGCATCTAGTCCCGCAAATTTTCAACGCTGTATCTATGCCATGATCACCGGCCTACCCGGTGTTGCTAGTTTCGTCGATGACATAATCGTTACTGGCACTGATGAACGCGATCATTTTCGCAACTTATCGCTACTCTTTGAGCGCCTCGCCGAATACGGTTTCACCGTCAACTTCGATAAATGTGAATTTTTTAAAAGTAGTATCGAGTATCTTGGTCACATAATTGACAAGGACGGCAAAAGCCCGTCAAACAAACCCGTTGAAACAATCAAACAGTTGCCTGAACCTCAGGATGTTCGCCATCTACAGGAATTCCTGGGCAAAGTTAATTATAATCGTGCGTTTATTCCTAATTTCACGAGTAAAGCCGCGGCCTTGTACCGTCTTTTTCAAAAAGACGCGAATTCATTTGGAATACCGACTGTGATGCAGCTTTTCGCATTCTGAAACACGACGTAATCGACGCTACGCAGTTAGCTCATTATGATGTGAACAAGCATCTCATTTTGTCAACGGATGCTTCTCAATTCGGAATCGGCGCTGTCCTCTCAATCAGACACAATGCCGAAGAGAGACCGATCGCGCACGCATCGAAAACGCTTTCCAATTCGCAAAAATCCCACTCTCAAATAGAGAAGGAAGCTCTGTCAATCATTTACGGAGTCACTAAATTTCGTCAATTCCTGTATGGTAGGAAAGTTACGCTCGTTACGGACTAAAAACCGCTTTTAGCTATTTTCTCGCCGGACGTTAAAATTACCGTGATTACAGCGCAACGCTTACAGGGATGTGCACTAACGCTCATGGCTTACCAATATGACATTCGCTATAAACCGACCAAGCAGCACGGAAACGCCGACGGTTTATCTCGCCTACCAAAGGGTCCAGACCCTGAGTTTGACGAACTGGAAATTCGTGAAAACGCGGAGATCGTTCACGCTATCAATATGGCATTCGGTGGCTTGCCGTTGACTCGCAATGAAATTCGCGACGCGACGCTGAAAGACAAAACCATGAAACTAGTAAAATTATCTAGCTGTCACTCATGGTAACTGGAATCCAAAGACGCACGTTGATGATTTTTCATGGTTTTCGACTCGCAAACATTCGCTTTCTCTGCACGAAGACATAGTCATGCTCAATATTAATGGTTTTCAGCGCGTAGTTAGTTATTCCGCAGTCACTTCGCTCGCGAGCCTTATCATTGTTGCACAAAGGACAATGGGTTATCGCGAAAATGAAGCAGATGGCTCGACGTTACATCGCATGGCCTTACATTAATCACGACATTGTAAATCTCGTCAAGAGTTGCGATGCTTGCCGTAAAATATTGAAAGCGCCGATAGGGATAATCGAAACTACGAATTTTAATGACGAATTTTATTCGGTACTCTGAAAAAAGGTTTTGCGCCCCGCGCGTCATGGATCGATTCATAACTTGACCCCTCGCGATTTCAGTGCGTAAAGTAAGCCGATATAAAGAAATAAATGAATATGAAGATCACCGTAAATGGACATTGGCAGTTCAAAATTGGTATTTGGGGTCCAGATTGATCATTTCGATCCAGGCCTTGGAATGCGGCCGTGAATAGCAAAAAGCTTGGCAACCCCTGATCTGGTTCAATCCGCACATATGCACAATATTCCTCATCCGTTCAGCTCGCTATTGAAAAGTCGGTACATGGTACAAGCATTGTTAGACTTGGAACAGTCATCGTGCAAAAGACCTCAGTTTACCAAGAAGCACGCCCTCCTCGTTTGCATACAGAGATACATTGAACCTTTGCAGTCGTTCCATGGCCCGAACTCTCTGCTTTTCTGATGCCGCGACTCATATTACTACTTGAAAATATCACACGACCCTACATGGTCAACACCTTCACACTGACCTACTCACGGCGCATGTGGAACACTTGCGACTATGCGCGTACTATTAGCAATTATGCAATTATTGACTCGTCAACCTTTGCCAGACAATACGATAGCAATGTATATAGGTATCTTACAACGATTTCTATCTATATAAAATCGAAGTGGTCATGTACTGCTACGTGGAATTCTGCGTGACGCGAAATAGTAATTACGATAAGGTATTCAGCTATGCCGAGCGTGTATCTTCCTGGAAGAATTATTATAATCTCTTCGTTTTAATATTCATAGTGGTAGCAAGACATCAACCTTATGTATAGTAATTGGCGCTTTCAAATGATGTTGCGACCGATCTGATATATGATCACTCAGGGGTCCTTTTTTCCATATAGAAAAATGAATTAAAATTTCCAGAAATAACCTACCAATAGCTTACGCATAATTGGCATTCTTGCAAATGACATTGATATTTAGTTAATTTTGTATTACGTCTCCGCGACCCTAGAGAGTAGGCAAACGACGCAACTGGGAACCACATGATCTAGGGTAAAGCAGTTGCGTTCATGTGTATTCCATATTCTCTGATACCATAAGAAGTTCTAACCAAATCCTGCTAACATTTTCTCGTGCTCATACATTATATCAAGTCTATTTACTAACCTCCCAGCAGACGAGACAATAGAATTCTGCGCCATCGAATCATACGTAAGAACTTGACGGTTCCAACCGTATCCGAGAGATGTGTTTATCAAACTATTGCGCATGACACCGGCAACTTATCGTTCGGTTTTAATGAAACGCATTGGGATCGCCACTTTGTCCTTGATACTTGTCAATATATATCTGTTAGTTTTCGTTTTCACGAAAGGTTCGTTTCTGAATATGGGATGTACGTTGCTATACCACCGTTACGTTGATCTGTCTTTGACTAGAAATCAAAGCGAAGTATACTTCGGAGTCGTTCGAATTAGCTTCACCCCTCTCTAAAATTTAAAATGAAAAGGGAGCGCGATATTCCTATCAGACATGGGGTAATCGCGATTAGTAATCGTAATCGATTACGACGATTACAGCATTTTCAAGTAATCGTAATCGCAATCGATTACATTCGAAAAAATACCGAAGTAATCGCAATCGTAATCGACTACTTCACATATCTAATCGATTTTTTTGTGCATGAACGATTACTTTATATTCGCACAATGACTATGACATAATCTAAACATTCGTGAACAAGGAGATATTATACCAGGTTTATTGACAGCACAAATGTCAGATTTTTAAACGCCGCCGCTCATTATTACGTCAGAAGTATTAGGTTTGCTCGTCATTGCGTAAGACAGTGGTTCCAAACCTTTTTCGTCTCGTGCCTCCCTTGGCCGAAATTTGAGCCAAAATTCCCCCCCTAGGAGAAATCTGCCCGATGATTAAAAAAGGTAATTTTTACCGCGCAAACACCTATTGACCAAGAGAATAAGACGGGCGGGTACCGAGTGTTTGTTTCTAGCAGGGCTGTAACAACACTTTTTAGACCTCCAAAAACAATGGTCTCGGTCCCAATCAAACAAATTCTGGGAGACTTGTCTCAACATACCCCCACACTTCCATTTGTGTTTCGGCTTATACCAGTGGTTCTCAACCTTTTTGGCTTCGCGGACCCCTTTTAACCGTCACGGACCCTCGCGGAGCCCCTCAAGTTTTAATTCAATTTTAGCTCTATTTTGGTGCAACCTTCATCTGTCTTGTGCAAATATGAACTGTAGGCTTGTGATAAACAGCAAAATAATGATTTTTCTTGATGATAACATCATACTATTTATGTAGAAATTGGTGAACTTTTATTATTTCAAAGCTAATTTTGCTGCTGTATTTCTTGAAGTACGTGGTCGTGTCTCGAAAATCCGCGTCTTCGTTTTGATATGAACGAGGAGTGCCGAAAACCATTTCAGCGAAGATAGGTGGACGCTAATGCAATATTAACACATAACGCTTCCGACGATACTTTTGGTGTGATCGCAACATTTATGACACCAAAATGAAGAAACACATATTTTATGAACATATCACGTCCAGCATCTACCGCAGGGACGGGCAACATACGGACCGCTGGCGGAATCCGGCCCGCGACGGCATTTTGATCGGTCCGCAGAGAGTTTCTACCGTCAAAGTGAAGTCCTAATCTAAAAGTATAGACACATTTTATGCTCCAAAGAACGGATCCAAGTTTTCCAACAAGAGAAAGACTGTCATGAAACGACTTGTTCTGTTCTGGTTCACATATACACTGTAAAAAATAAACCGTGTATTTAACGTGTTTTTTGCATGTTTTTTCCAATAACACGTTAAACGACGGAAAACGCCGACGTGTTTTTGAAATAAACAAGTTTAAAACCGAAAACGCGACGTGTTTTCCAATTAATCAAGTTCAAAACTGAAACGTAACATGTTATGTAAAAAACATGTTGCGTTTCAGATTGGAATAACGTTGCTCTGATTTGAAAGCTACTGTCGCACTGATTCCGAAAATATGCATTAAAATCTAATCAGGGCAATGGAACGCCTTCGAAATACACCCAAAAGTATGAAATTCGGCATTGTTCCGAACCACGCGTTATAGGGCTGCGTCGCTGCGATTGTTTGGAATAATGCTGATTTTCAGATTTTGAAGGCTACTTCGGGGTAATTCCATTGCCCTATTGAAATTTTAATGTATATTTTCAGACGGACACGGAAATAGTGTCAGGGACAGGGATTCTGCGCAATGTTGATACAGTGGGACCAGATTCGGATTTTATTGCACCATTTGGAACGCAACATAATTGCTAATCCTATCGCTGACGATCCGAGCACTCAAATTAAAAAAAGTTGAGCTTATTTATAGGCTACTGTCGCATTGATTCCGAAATATACATTAAAATCTTATCGGGGCAATGGAACCCCCTCGAAATGCACCCCAAAAGTCTGCAAATCGGCATTGTTCTGAACGATCGCAACAACGCAAAGGCCGTTGTTATGGTGATTGTGCTGCATCGCTGCACGATGCCGATTTTCAGATTTTTAGGCTATTTCGGGTTAGTTCCATTGTCCTAATGAAATTTTAATGTATTATTTTCAGAATCAGCGTGACGGTAGCTTTCAAATAAGATCAACTTTATTTAATTTGAGGGTTCGGGTCTTCAGCTATTGATAACCGATCATGCTGCGTTCAGATTGCTGAGCACTTCAGTAGTCAATTCCTCACGACGAGCAAGGGTGATGATGGGTGGTGCGAATCTATGCGTAGGTTAGTTATCTATAAAAAAGAAAGACATTTGAGTATTGGTCTTGATTGGTTGAAAAACTGAGGTATAATTTCAGTTCACAGCTCACACGATTTCCGAATCCGTGGTTGGAAAACAGGAAATTTTACTTCACGGTCCTCGATTTCAGTCTCCGTCGTGATTGGTTGCAGAACGACGGTAAAATTTCAGTTCACCACTCACACTATTTCACGATCCGACGTGATTGGTTAAAAAAACGGAAGTTCTACTTCACTGCTCACGTGATTGCCGTATGCGTTACGATTGGTTTGAAAAACTTTCAGTGCCGGGAAGCCACTTCCATCGGCGATCACTACGCGGCCAGCAAAGTTGGCGAAACTGAGTGTAGAGTTTATTACCGGCTGACGGTTATTGATCGTATTTGTCCAGTTAGTAGAGGATGCATTTCACATCAGTTTTCATCGGGGAAAGTGTTTCCGATTCATATGCGCGCCTACGGGGTGTGCATAGTTGGTGTGCTGCATTTAACTGCAGTACGGTAACGTGTGGCGTGTGGAGGCAGCATATCGTTTAGCACTTACCATATATAGCTTCAGAGTGCATACGGTAACCAGTCGATTACAGTATATCATGTTGGGGAATGTCTTAGCTTAACTATGTAAATAATGAACCTAAGAAAGTTGAGCCAGTTGATATATTAGGAGGATGTGTATACCATGCCAATATGTTGCATTTTGTCGAATGCAAGATATGGAGGGACAAGTTTGCTCTGTAAAATTATGTGACAAATACGGCAAAAAAGAATTCATGTTGTCAATCAGGATCAAGATGGTAAAATATTTTTCTATGAAGATTTTGACGGGCACTGTCACATTTGTGGTATCCTCAAGTCAGGCTTTGGGCGATATTTACACTGTTATTCCTGTGAGGCTATGACAGAAACCGGTTTCCTTTGTGTTTTACAACCTGGTGAAATATTTTACCAGAGACTCCATAATTTACCGGTATACTGTATTGGTAAGTTACAGTATGGTGAGCAATGTTCCCTCTAATTTTTGACGAGTCTGCGCACACTCACGAACTCACTGCGCAGACCCTTGGACAACAGTGCGTAAAGACTAAAAAAAAGGTCATCATATCGGATTTTTTGTGCGCAGAGACCGTGTTAGCACTGCGCATTTGTGCATGTGCGCAGCTTAGAGGGAACATTGATGGTGAGATCGCTACATTAGACTGCATCATAGAATATGTTTCGAAGTTTAATAGTGAACTATATGCCGATAGAGAAAAGTACCGGTAATTAAAATTGTGTAATTTTGAACATGACGTTTTATTTTTCAGATTCATCAGACTGGTTAGCGATTTATTACTCTTGTGCTATTAAATATGAAAATGCTGATCATCCATGGTAATATTAGAAAGGTGATCACAGTTGATCACCTATCTGAGATTTATGATGTTGTGAGATGTGCAGTTCGTAGTACCATCTAGGACAGAAAATTCACTACGGAATATTACGACAAGTCGCTTGAATTGAACGGCGATTTCTATGAATTGTCTGCCAAAGATATGGGACAATATGACTGGTTTGACGATGGAAGTGAGTAATTCTATTCTATGCATGTCAACAGAATTATCGTCATAAAGCGATGATCATGGTAATCATACTGTACTAAAATTATCTTGTCTTGTTCGATATCTGTAATAAAAACGAATATAGATTTTTAGCCAAAATCACGCCGTGTTATGCAGGGCTTTAGAGCAGCCGCAAATTTAAACTGCTCCTGCTCTAGCTGCTGCTCCGGCTCTGAAATGATCGCATTGGCCTGTCTATATCAGGGGTGACCAACCCGTGGGCCAAATATGGCCAGCGAGAGGGTTTTGCGTGACCCGTGAGCTAATTTCCTATTATATTATCAAAAATGAATTGCTCAGATTGTGAACTTGAAATGCCAACAAAAAATTACAATTCTTGCTGCGACACTTGGGATGTTGATGACTAAAATATCAGTTCCGACGCATTGGCAGATCCAGGGTCCAGTCACTTTTTCAGTAAGTCGTCGTACATTACAATAAAGTAAAATAGCAGCGAAATTTTTCTTCACGCTTTGCGTGTTTAATTTTCGCACGATTTCTTGCTTGGTAGCCTTCCCCCTACTGAAAACGAAAAAAACGCCTATTTTATCCGATTGAGTCTAACTGTATTCGCAATTACGGGAGAAAGTCTTTTCGCGTTTGCGCTCGCATAAAGATCGTCAATGGTGAAATGGCGATATCGATGTGGCCAGACGCCAAATAGTCGTGTCCTTGCAAACTGAGTCTAGCGGGCGGTATACAATAGACCCGCAATACTCGAGTAATAATATTATTGACCTTGTTTATTTATAAATTTCGAAAATTTTATCTGCTTGGGGTGGCTAGTGGACCGCGAACTCGTTCGTCAATTGCATGTGGCTCTTCAGCCGAAATGGTTGGCCATTCCTGGCCTATATAGATTACTAATCTACCATAGGTTAGTACTTTTTTGTTTCCCGAATAGAATATGTTGGAATATGTTGATATGAACTTCTTCAACGAATATGTGATGTTCTCCTAGGGTGATTTTATTTTTATCTAAAAAGTTTTTGACCGATAAAATCTGACATTCTGTCAATTTTGACATTTTTAACCCTAAAAATCTTAATTTTGATGAAATTGTGATCTCGTATATGTAAATTGCCTGTTTTCCCCCATTACCTTAGAATTTTAGGCTACTGCTTATCTTCATTTCTGGTCGGAACTGTCTGTTCTTACGAAATAGTTAGGCCTAAAAAAACTTTTGCTCTTTCTGCAATAAATTGACTCGCTATTACCGGCAAGCTGATAATTTGCTGGGCTTTAATGAAGATATTTATTACAGAGTCAACCTGCATCGGTATATTCTCCAGAAGACGAGCGCAGCATCGAGGTACAGCAAAAAGCAATAAGTGTCAAGTGGACGAAAAGACTACGTGACAAGAAAAGATTCAGGTTAGGATGAAAAGAACATTTGAATCGTGTCATGAGGCCATTTTGAATGGGATATCAACACAAAGTCTGTTCGAGATTTAGCCGATGTTGATCGATGCGCATTGGGCAGGTATAAAGCAGTGTTGGGATCAAGTCACTGATAATGACATCACCTTACCACGTTCATGCAATAGGCTAGTCCTACAACGTATGCAATGCATGCACCAATTATTGACGATTATTATCAATGTGTAATATCATACAGCAGGGGCGGCAATTTTTCAATGTTGGTGACACGCATCTCAGAAGTTTGTCCAAACTTAATCCAAACCTTTCTTCAACTATGCCACATTGCAGGGATCATGGAAAGACAAGCTCTGCAACAAGTTGAGGGAATGGAGAAGACACCATGAAAAAGAAGTTCTCGTCTTAAACTTGGAATAGCAGAAGCATGGACGCTACGGCAAACGGAAATCTCAGCAGCTTGTGGAAAAATCTAGTCAACGCTGCAAGAATTCTCGAGTCACAACATCCAATGTGAGCATTTTAGTATCTTGCTTTCTTGATCTAGATATCTTCAATATGAATATTTTGATATGATACTGATAACGCCAACAGACAATGTTACGTCTAATTTTTCTCGTGTCTGTGCGCATGCGAGCAGCTTAGAAGGAACATTGGCAAGAAGTAGCACCTTGCACCGATAACCGGTCATGTTTTGATTAGGATCTATTTTGTCCTACAGAGTCAACATGTATACTCTCCACAGACGAAGAGCGCAGCATCGAGATACATCAAAACGCAATAAGAGGCAAGTGGAGAATACCTCACAAGGAAACGATTCTGGATAGGATGAAAAGAACATTCGAATCGCGTCGCGAGGCCATTCTGAATGGGATGTCAACACAGTCTGCTGGAGATTTACCCGATCTTGATCGATGCGCATTGGGTACCGTAGGTATAAAGCAGTGTTATGATCAAGTCACTGACGGCACAATCCCTCGGCATTTGTGGCATGCGCAATCATTTTTCATGACACAACAAATGACATATATATTATAACTAGGGCCATTTTTATATGACCTTAGAAAATCAATAATATGACTTTATTTTTTGGAAAATATGAATTTATGTGAAAATGGTGTATTTTTACATGCAAATATCGGCACTGACGGAACTAAAGAGTAAAACCTATGCAACAACAGTTATACACGTCCATTTTTTATTCTAAATCACTGTTGCAGTACAGTAGTAGTGTGAAATGTTAAAGTCTTTGAAGTTACGATTCGGACGTAAAATGACTTTGGTAAGGAAAGTGAGAGCTCCACAGGCGCTGATGGTGGTTGCCACTTCTGCAGGGGTGCATAAAGCGCTGGTGAAATGTCTTGTATTTGCAGCTCCATTATTTGTTAAACCTCGTTTTTGTCCAATCGCTTCTTAATGTAAATTTTGAGCTTTATGACCTAATCAGGAAAATGTGACTTCATAGCTTTAATATAGCTCAAAGGGATACGGTTTTGTGTTGAAATTGATTTCACGACTTGCTGATGCATAGAACAAAATATGGCTTTGAATGGCCCTAATTATTACCATGGGTTAGCAAAAAGTGAAGTCAGTTTTCAAAATGTATAAAACTCGTCGGTGACCTAAAGATACTTTTTAAATTAACATACATTGTTCTTTTTGGGCAGATTTTAGTTTTCTTGAATTTTTTAATCGCACATACTTCCAGACGTAGACATTTCTTCCTTAGATATAAGGCCGACCAACCCTCGGGCTGCAAGGCGATTCTAGAAATTGATTATAATATTTATTAGTACTCGCAGAAATATTGTCAGCGGTGAAACCTTTGCACAACGCGATGTACGCAGCCTCGCCGCAACCTTGATATTCATATGTCCAAGCTTGGAATAATCCTTGTCAAATGAGCCCAGAGGTATACAATAATCCTTGTCATATGAGCCCAGAGGTATACAAAGGCGACCTGCAACTCCTTGCAGGACATGACTGCACACTTGGTTGTCGTAACATAATTGTCATCGAATTTGCTGCGTAGTAATATATGTCATGTTTTCACCCTTGCCCAACCGTGTTACCTCCTGTCGGATGACTGAAAATCTTTATCAACATTAGAGGGGCCCGCGCAAGGTTTCAAAGCCGCTGATTTACTTTACGACGTCGCAGTCGCGTCAAAACATACATTGAGTTGATTTCTGACACTTCTCGTTCAGGTCGTCAAAAACTGGGGTGGATGGTCGGGATCCCAATGATCTTCAATTCTTCAATGACAACTATGGCAGCTTCCTGTTTGTTGACAAAGTAAGTTGTTTGGTGTATGTGTAAGCATTATGTCACTGTGTTGTGGACACAAGCAAATCGTATGGCTCACTGCCATCAGGCTACATCATTCACACCATACAAAAAAGGCAATTTATGGCACTATTAACACTGTATTGCTGTATTAACACTGTATTTGATAAAAATTGGTATCTCGACAGGTCACTGTAAATCGAAAGAATGATGTAATCCAATATCAGTGAGTAACGAGATTTTCCCGTGTCCATGCTACTGTAGGACACTATGGTGAAATTGTCACTAGTATATGGCGTCCAATCAAAGAAGATGATGTGAAACCAATATTGGCCCCTCCTATTTCACTTAGAAAGTTGCAGTGTTACGACTGATGCTAAAATCATTCCACTCTGGGTACCATTATGCTCGCTCGATATCCTTGAAAGCACCATCACGTACGATCGTTTTCTTACCTCTTTGCATGACCCCGACTCGTGCGGTAATGACTTATTAGGTAGGCTTACCATATTTTGGAAATCTAAAAAGATGACACTTTTTCAGAAATTTGAGACTTGCAAAACCAGAGAAGAATTTTCAAAAATCGGTGAATTTTGCCCACTTTGTGACCGGTTGACTGGAAAATTTTTAAAAAAGGTCAACTTTTCGCTCAGAGCTCCAATCACCGTTTTTCACTCCGAAATACCCGCAATAGAGTCACTTCTGTGCTAATTTACGGCATATCACTCGCATTTCGCTCTAAATGTGACCTAAATTTTCAAAAAAGAGGACAAAATCTCAAAAAAGAGGACAAAAGGGCGTCCTCCGAGGACACTTTTAAAAAAGTCAAGAAAGAGGACAAATCCTATTGAAAGAGGACGCATGGTAACCTCATACTCAACTCAATTCTTAATCTCAGACCACATCGATAGTACTAAGCTAATATCATTTTTATTTATCAGGAGCCAAAGAATTATATCCGACGATCAAGTACAATACGATCCTGAATGAATGGAAAGTTCTCTTCTATGGCAAAGTTATCAAAGGGGTCAGAAGCTTCCATCATGCTATGGCCATAATACTGGCAATATACCGGCTGTTCAACATCAAGTTCGCTCCATCAGCCTCTAATTCATGGTCCGTCGTCACGAACTCTCCTTCGAAACTTCCGAACGTTAAGTACACTGCGGCTGTCTCGAAACTTTGTAACGTTGGGTAGACTTTGGCTGTTCGTAGTAAATTAATTTGAATAATTCACCAAGGACAGGTCAATATTTTTAGCCGTTATAATTCTTGTGTCATTGCATTAGGTACTCGGCGACTTTCACTGTGACAATTTGTAATAACTTAATTAATCGAGGACCGGTCAATGTTTCAAGCCGGTATATTAATTCTTGTTTCATTACATACGTTTCGAAACTTTCTAACGTTAGGTGTGGCTGACTGTGGCTGTTCATTGTAATTTAATTTGATTAATTTATTGAGGACGGGTCAATGATTTTAGCCGTTATTATAATTCTGGTTTCATTACATATGTCCAAAACTTCAAAACATTAGGTACTAGGCGGCTTACACTGTGGCTTTTTGTAGTAAATTAATTCATTGATGACGGGTCAATATTTTTAGCTGTTGTTGTAACAATTCTTCTTTCATTGTATAAATTCCAAAACTTCTTAACGTTAGGCTCTCTGCGGCTTACACTGTGGCTTTTTGTAGTAAATTAATTAATTTATGAGGGGCCAATATTTTTAGCCGTTGTTGTAAGAATTTTTCTTTCATTGCATAAGTTCCAAAACTTCTTAACGTTAGGTACTCTGTGGCCTGCTCTGTGGCTTCTTGTAGTAAATTAATTCATTGATGACGGGCCAATGTTTTTAGCCGTTGTTGTAATAATTCTTCATTCATTGCATAAGTTTCAAAACTTCTTAACGTTAGGCACTCTGCGGCTTACACTGTGGCTTTTTGTAGTAAATTAATTCATTGATGACGGGCATATATTTTTAGCCATTGTTGGAATAATTCTGGTTTCATTACATATGTCCAAAACATTACGTACTATAGGCGGCTTTCACTGTGGCTTTTTGTAGTGAATTAATTCATTGATGACGGGTCAATATTTTTAGCTGTTGTTGTAATAATTCTTCATTCATTGCATAACTTCCAAAACTTCTTAATGTTAGGCACTCTTCGGCTCACACTGTGACTTTTTGTAGTAAATTAATTCATTGATGACGGGCCAATATTTTTAGCCATTGTTGTATATAACTCTTCTTTCATTGCATAAGTTCCAAAACTTCTTAACGTTCGGTACTCTTCGACTTACACTGTGGATGTTAGTAGTAAATTAATTGCGCCATGACATGTCAATATTTTTAGCCGTTATAGTAGGCTTCTGGTTTCATTACATATATCCAAAACTTCAAAACATTAGGTACTAGGCGGCTTTCACTGTGGCTTTTTGTAGTAAATTAATTCATTGATGACGGGTCAATATTTTTAGCTGTTGTTGTAATAATTCTTCATTCATTGCATAAGTTCCAAAACTTCTTAACGTTAGGCACTCTGCGGCTTACACTGTGGCTTTTTGTAGTAAATTAATTCATTGATGACGGGCCAATATTTTTAGCCGTTGTTGTAATAATTCTTCATTCATTGCATAAGTTTCAAAACTTCTTAACGTTAGGCACTCTGCGGCTTACACTGTGGCTTTTTGTAGTAAATTAATTCATTGATGACGGGCATATATTTTTAGCCATTGTTGGAATAATTCTGGTTTCATTACATATGTCCAAAACATTACGTACTATAGGCGGCTTTCACTGTGGCTTTTTGTAGTAAATTAATTCATTGATGACGGGTCAATATTTTTAGCTGTTGTTGTAATAATTCTTCATTCATTGCATAACTTCCAAAACTTCTTAATGTTAGGCACTCTGCGGCTCACACTGTGACTTTTTGTAGTAAATTAATTCATTGATGACGGGCCAATATTTTTAGCCATTGTTGTATATAACTCTTCTTTCATTGCATAAGTTCCAAAACTTCTTAACGTTCGGTACTCTTCGACTTACACTGTGGCTGTTAGTAGTAAATTAATTGCGCCATGACATGTCAATATTTTTAGCCGTTATAGTAATTCTTATTTCATTACGTATTATCCGAAACTCTCGCCATTTCAGAATTTTTCTTGTTTTGATGCATTTGTTCTCAATATACCATCATTTGATCCAACACTGAATTGCTTGTTTTAATTCATATCCTGGCTACAGATTTTGTGCCAGTCGGTCCAAGGTGAAAGGTCAATTGAAGTCTCAGGTCAGACGTGTTTTCGAGATTACATGACGGGCAGAAACATGTTAGGCAACAGGTGGAACTAAACCTGTCGTATGGTTTTACATGACGGACATGTATTAGGAGGTACCAGGTGTAAACATGTCTATGGACACCTTTATTTTTTACAGTGTATGACAATGCTGTTCTCAAATTCACATTGTCTTCGTCATTATCGCGAGAAATTGCTTTGAAGTTACATTGCTGTCGTTAAAATACATTCATTAAATACGATTTATTCCTTGTATATCTGGATAAATGGGCGAATAACGTTTCGATTCAGCAATCCGGCCCGTCAAGTATTCAATTTTCCTATATCCGGCCCGCCAACTGGAGAAGTTGCCCGCCCCTGCCATAAGGAAAGAAACAAAACAATACACATGTTGACAAGACGAGATGAAACGCGTCAATTCCTAATCAGGTTGCACCTCTCTAGCAAAATTGTGAAGCGCATGTGCATTGTGCAATCAACAAGAGCTGCAATCAAAGACTTGAAGAACCATATTATCGCCATATGTCTGAACGTGGAGACGATAGCTGGTTACCAATCCTCACTAACACAGTCAACATTACTTTATATTCGTAGTTACGATGGAATCGCTAGACTAGTAAATTGTTATCATTCATAATGAACAGACCGTGAATTTCGTGCTTCAGTGCAATTGCAAACTCGTGATAATATGAATGAACAGCCCATAGCATTTGCCTAATTACTGATAAGTTTTCGAACTGCAACTGCGAATCGTCTGTGGATACCGCATAGAAACCTATGATATCAAAATACGAACAAATAAATCCTTTCATGCCTCATTAATCATAGTAGTATACTAATATAGTATATACTACTAGCTCTACGTCATGATTGCTTGTTGGATGTTATCTAAAAAGGGATGTATTGAATATGATACAAAATATATCTTTAGGATTATCATAAATGAAACCAAATTAACTTACAGTAAATCGTGGCTTGGTATAATACATGCAGCCTTATTTGGCATGTGGTGCTCAAACACGTTCTTTGCGTCATGGTGACATGCTGCGTCTACATTTAAGACGCAATAATGGCGACTTGCAAATCTCAACTTATACATGGCAGAAAGATCAATGCATGATTTGACGAAGCCGCTAATTTTACTCGCATACAACGGGAACGGCACACCTCTCTGATCACCCTATCAACTAAGTATTGTAAGAAAAGACCAATCATTTTGATAACAGTAGCTATCAGATTTTATAGTGTATTGAGACTGCGTAATCGTAGTCGGCAACACGTCAGTCTAGGGGCGATGTTTATGGCTACAATAATCGTATCCAATCGACGAAGTATTGTAATCACGCTAGCAAATTACTTTTCTTGTTGGTTGTAATATCATTTTTATCCCGGCTCCAGTGCGAGCCCACTCTAGACATTTAGGATAAAAAAAACGAGTTAATTCAAATTCAAAGTCTCTTACTCGTGGCTCATGCGAGTCCACCAAACACTAATGAATAATAATTGTTTGAGTTTATATTTTTTACATTATAGATAGCCTTCATTCATTTTCTGACATCGACTTCGTTAAGTTGTGAGTCAGAAAATGAGAAATTATTAACACACAGCATGTAGCAGCGTAGAGCGTAGCGTATCGTGAGGGGGCGAGCTTATGTAACAACTCCCCTTTGATACTTATGAAGCTTATTTTAAGCTATCAGGCAAAATCGCCAAAACCAAGCGGGGTACGCACTCCTTCGATGAATGGGAACTCCTAGAGCTCATCCTGGTCCGGACCGTATATCGGACTGGTGAAACAAATAAATGAATCATCCTGGGACCACTCGTGCTACTTGCATGCCTCCTAAAGAGGAATTAGACTTCCAGCAGCAATACATTTTCATCGTGAATTATGAATGAAAATGCAGCTTGTCCCAATGTCGTTTTGAGAGCGCGAAGAAACTTTTGCGGTATTTTAGCATCGCGTTACTTTGGGATAGGTAGCGGATGTACATGAATTTACAAGCTGACATGTAGTCTGATTTACAAGGACAACATGTAGGGTTGCAGGTATAGGCCTACTAGGTAGGCTGTAAAATTACTGTCTCGGGACTAAATGGACAGGAGAAAATGTAGATTTAATGCACCAGAGGTGACTGTAACATTACGGTTTGGCGTGTAAGGCTAGATTATCGGGCGGGTGTAAGGTTAATTTACATTGAGATATTGCCCAGTGTTATCCATTAGGGTGGAGTGAAAATGACTTTTTTTTTCAAATCCAAAAAAGGCCTTCCTCAATCCTGACAAATGCCCTAAAACTTCAGGAAAAAGTGACTTCAGGGGATTACCCCAATTTTCCAGCCGGCAACCCCCCAATTTCTGTGCGTGGGGGGGGGGGGGTAAAATGGCCCATCTCGGCAACCGCTGGTCATAGAGTCATGATATATAGCTCAAAATCTGCGGAAACATCATGTTTCTATCTGTCTTAAGAGGAAAGTTTTCTCTATTGTGAACACAAAATGAGTTATAACCAAAAAACAATATATCAGCACATTTTTGTTGAAATTCAGCATTTATTTTGATGAATTCTGATCCGTCATCAGTTTTTTTGAAAAGAAAAGTAATACACTGACATCTGACAATACCGAATATTGGGCCCATAACAAAAATATATTCACAACACAGTTTTTTTTTTTAAATCGGTTCCAAACATCATAACGAAACATTCACAATTTCACATTTAACGACATATTAAAAATTCATTTTTGTTTCAAATTTTTTCATTAGTTTACGGGATTTGATTTTTTGGCGAATGAGGCCATCTCGTCTTTCAAATCCGGAGACTTGTGCTGACGCTTCTGTCACCAGCTTCACATGTCGTTCCACTATTTGGTTGTGACATGGATGAAGCAAAATCAGGGGCTTCTCGCGGCATTCTTCCAACTCTGCATCAGTCAAATGCTTAATCGCTGGAGGAAGTTGTTGATATGCTTCAATATTAACCAACTCGTGGTATGCCTTTGCTTCCAAGTTCAACTCAGGGACTTGGAATAAACGAATAGGACCGCAGATGGAACTGTTCTGACTTTCAATGTACATAAGTGAATTTTGTTCAGCGGCATGTTTTCGCATCGCAAGCACCTTGGTCACACCCTGATTTCGTATGTCTGCATTATCATCTGCCAGCATTGCAATCATAATATTTTCGGGGTGTGCGAAATAACCGTTTCTTATCACGACATTCAAAGCAATTTTCCGAACGTTTTGGTCAGAGAAATTCAAAACCCGTTGAATCAAGTTGAAGAAGTTTCTGGATCCATGTGTTATATGTTTGTTTAGCTTGATCTCAAACCAAGTCGGGAAATATACTTCAAGGCAAAAACGAGCCAGAATCTGCAGGTTCAAAGACGGTTCATCAACTGTCACATAATACCGTAAAACTCTGCATCCCAAAGTTAGCCATCTTGAATGCACAACTGGTCCAACCTCCAAATAAGCGAGATCATCATCAACGTTTCCTTGAATAATTGCCCAGCACATTTTATAAGCATATAACTGGTCCGTACTTAAGTCATTCACAACTTCGGGTGGGAGCTTTGGAAAGGCCAAAAGTGGTGGCGAGAGCTTTTTGAATTGAGTAACTGGCCAACAAGATAGACTTCCATGTAGTTTTTTTCCAATTGGACCGGCAAATGTATCTGGGCCACTTGTAACACCGTCGAGACTTGCAAACACGTGCCGCAAAGGCAATTCATTAGCATGAAGCAGACATACTATCCATTGAAGTGGCTTATTCAGCAACTCTTCCAGGCTTCTAATGCATCCATTATGTTTTCCTGTCATGGATGCAGTACCTTCTGTACCGACAACTGCCAGTTTATCTTGCAATTCCGTATCTTTTATTGCATTGAATAGATGCTGAGCTATGGTTATGCCCTTTCCATCTTCAGGAGAAAGGTGGGTGAGGTAATAACTCCCTGGCTCACCAACTACACTATAGTGTTCTTCCAATTGAAGAGATCTGTAGTACTTCTCGTTTGGACCGTGCATAACCATATGTGTGGCATCTTTACGACCATCAAAGTACACACCATCCACCATACTAAAGTTTTGTTGCTCTTCTTGCCGTAGTGCCTCTCTGCATCTGTCACGTTCTCTTCGTAACTTGCTTCGGTCAATCACCAATTTTTTATCATGATCGGTAACCAATCCAACATCTACCAAAACGCTGTTAGCAACTGCAGCTGCAGCTCGGTCCGATATTTGAAATCTTTCACACATTCTGGCAAGATTCGGCCATTTTTTTCGGTTCTGGGTTGGGAATTCAGTTGATTGGGATGAAGAGCTGGAAATATTGGAAAGGTGACTGTGAATTGTGGAAGAATCTGTGCTTGTTGATTCAAACTCTGAGGCATGCCCAGCATACAGATCGACCTCCATTTCACTTTGGGCTGCGGGTGCGGAAGTTCTGGTGTTCAGTTGTGATGTTAACTGGCGTGTAAACATTTGGTCGGATGAATCCAAAGGCACGATACTATCCAGACATCTTTCAGCACGTGGCCCCTTTTGATCATTGTAAAATTTCCAATCCTCCTCAGCCATTCGCAACTTATGCTGTTTTTCCAACTCTTTTCGTTGATCCTCATCTGTACAGAAGATGTCATACAATTCATCTACATTGGATAAAAAATTGCTTGCTTTTCCAAGTACGATTTAGTACGTTTGTTTTTTGGCCACCGGTCGAGTTTACTAAAATCTATGACCAGCGATTGAATCCTTCGGGTTATGGAACGTTGGTGCAAAGGATAAACATTGCAAAACACCCATATGTCATAGATTTCTTTCGCAACTTCTGACGCAGTTTTTTGAGTGCGAAAGTTCTTAAAGTGGAGCATTCTCTCTATCACTTGCCGTTTTGTGGGCAGTAAACCAGGTGGAAACTTTTCACAACCAGTAAACTTTTCGCCACCATGCCAAATCTTGATATGTTCTCCACTTCGTCTAGTTCCCACCATAATTGTGATCATAAATCCAATAAATCCTACGATAGGCTACTTTGTTAAGTATCTAGGTGTAGCGTAACAATCTGTAAAAACAAAACATGGCTTATTAAGAGTAAATAACTGCACTGTGCAACGTCAAAATTTGGAAAAATGGCGATTTCACTGTTTTTTGGCTATAAATCGCTTTGTGTTCACTATAGAGAAAACTTTCCTCTTAAGACAGATAGAAACATGATGTTTCCGCAGATTTTGAGCTATATATCATGACTCTCCGACCAGCGGTTGCCGAGATGGGCCATTTTACCCCCCCCACGCACAGAAATTGGGGGGTTGCTGGCTGGAAAATGGGGGTAATCCCCGGAAGTCACTTTTTCCTGAAGTTTTAGGGCATTTGTCAGGATTGAGGAAGGCCTTTTTTTGATTTGAAAAAAAATTCATTTTCACTCCACCCTATTATCCATCTACTAAAGCAGTGCTTTTCAACCTTTTTTAGCTCCATTCGCACTTTATTTGTGAAATAAATTTCATTCGCACAAACTAATCGAAAATTGCTATACAAAAAGAAGATGAAGATACTTAACAACATTTTGTTCAGATGGTTCATTACATCGCGTTGTGTGTATTTTATATAGCAGTGGTTCTCAACCGCCGGTCCGCGGACCGGTGCCGGTCCGCGACGACATTCCTATCGGTCCGCGAGGTTTATTACAATTTTATACTTAAATTTCAAGATGCAATGTTGAAGGTTTGTCCTTTGATAAAATGAATAAAGCATGTAATTTTAAACTGATTCAAAACTTCGTGAGGTACCATTAGGGTTGGAAACATGTTCGATTTGACTTAAAGTTCAAGACGTTTCATTTGACGACATGCATGCGACAAATACAGAACAGATACGAGCTCACTCATCGCTAAACAGCGCAGTTTGATCATCGATTTTCGACTCGTTTATTTTGTGCAGGACCGTAACTGGGGCAACCCAAACCGCCCAATTGGAGAGGGGCCGAGCTTGAAAAGGGCCCACCATTATTTCGCAAATGAATATAAATCATAGCGTTTTATTTGAAACTTTTTCCAACATTTTTCTATTTCTTTTCGGGCATTGCACGATTTAGTGTCCCTAAATGTCTTGCTTATTAGGTGTCCTTCTCCGAGAAATACGAATAATTTATAGGCATTTCGGCGTCAGCCATTACCGCACCACGACGTATCCACCCATAATGATGTTTAGGTTAACTTATGGGACTCCGAAATTTGGACTTACGAAGTGCTTTTTCGGTCCGGATTTGCGGATGGCCGGTATAGCTGCTGTCATGTGTTTTCTTGCGGCATGCATTTTATTCGTAGTTGCCAGAGTAGCCTGCGTCTGGTGGCAGTGGGCAATGAGCAAGGCAGCACGACAAGGTGCTTGGTTCGACTCCGATACGCTTCTTCTCTTGATACTGTCAAAGAGAAGAATATTATTGGAGTTGGCGTGGGCGTTTAAAACCACGGCCTTCGGCGCGAAAGACTGTAAACGACTCTCGTCGGTAGCACGTTTATCTGAACAAGGCAAGTTTACCTCGACTCGGCAGACTCACTATCATAAAATCACGTGGAGGCCATCATGAATATAATTAAATGTGATCAAAACCCTCCAAATGTCACTCTCTAGCATCATATAATTGCGAAAAACGGTTGCATACTGTACATTTTAGCTTCATTTCAATTTTGACAGTTCACCGGTCCGCCAGACATATTTTGAAATTTTACCGGTCCGCGAGGCGAAAAGATTGAGAACCACTGCTATATAGCATTGTACATTGTGTGTCTGTCTTGGCACACGTTCACACCATCCCTAGTAATTAACCATTGGGTGATCAATATCAATTCAAACTATATAGTGGCCCAATATTTTCAAACGTAGCTTTAATGCATCAAGATTTTCAACTTGTTGAATGGATTTGGAGTCTCATTGTTGCTTGTGTTGTTACGAGAACAAATCCAACGGCGCCTAGAAGTAAGGAAGCTTTAAAAAATGCCTGGAACCTGAGATGATACCGTTAACATTGAAAGATCTAGCACGGGAGTTGCCAACCTTTTCAGCTAAAGGACCACACGAGATTTACGAACCACTGCGTGGAAAACTTGACCGTTGATGACTTTTTGTAATCGTCCGATAAAGCGAACCAAATTAGGTAACGTTGAAAACAATACTGTATTACTATACACATTAAAAGTAATAACGTATATGTTGATGTCGTGAACGGGCCAAGCACGAAATTTAAATCAAATTTAATGAATGAATTCGATCAATAATAATATTTCTTAAATATATTGCTGGTCGCCTCATTATGACACTGTACTGTAATCATAGGGCAAGGACAGGATTATTGGACGCTAAGAAATATCAATAACGAAGATTTCGGCGAACCTTTGTCTACCATTTTCTACAATGATTTCATCCGTGACGATCTTACTTACTGCGAGCACACACATGAATTTGCATGTTGGGAGACAAGTTCTCTAGTTGTGAGTATAGTTAGACTCAATTCAGTAAATTATGCGTATTTTTAATTTTCAGGGGACTCCAATACTAAAAGCGAGGAATAGGGTGGCAATAATTGCGCGAAATGCCAAGAAACATTTCAAGTCCAATAAATATGCCTTAAAATATTCTATATTATGGTCAATTGGTCATATACGAACATCTACGAAAACTGTGGCTGGCCCCTTGCTACGCCAATGCGTCGGAACTGATGTTTCAGTCGGTCCTCAACATCCGAAATTTCGATGTCAGTCTAATCAAATTTGGGTAGGCCTTGCAATTTTACCTGGGTAATTAATTGTTTTGATGCAATTACTGTAATTTCGGGAATTACCTCGCGGCCCACACAAAACGTTCTCGCGGGGTAAGGGTTGGCCGCCGCTGATCTAGCATGATGTTATTGTGGTAATTCGTTGAGATCATCTACTGTCCTATTTTGCTCCCTGCATGTAACCGAAAATATCTGCGCATATCTGTACATACCCCTAATCCCTTGTGAGGAAATGCGCAAGCTGCTATCTTCAAAGATCGGATGGAAGCACTAACCGTGTGCATAATCATAATCAAATTTTACTGAAGAAAAAATATCAATTTTTTTCGCACAATCACTATGTGAACTATAATGATGCCCAAATATCCCCATAATAACTGAAAGGAAGGTCTTCACCCCCAAGTTACATTTGAAAAGTTATCATCATCCATCTAAAACAGTGTTTTCCAACGTGGGCGATATTGCCCTTTCGTGGGCGATTTTGAGAACAGCGGGTGAAAATACCAAATGGGGCGACTCGGGGGTGATACGGGAAGAAAATATTGGAACGTCCAGTGAGATTTATTTATTCAGCACGGACAAAAATGCGCGGCCAACAAGGCCGTACGGCGTTGTTACGCCGGTCGTCGAACGAAAGAAGAACACGCAGCGAATTGTAAACGCAACCGTCTTGGAGTCAGATATACAATTATACAACTACAAACATTCGCTCTGCGTCCCTCAATGTTATCCGTTGCCAAATATTGCATCGATGCGAACGCAAATGGCAGGGGCCAAAGTCTTTTCCACTCTTGATATAGCGAGCGCGTATCATAACATTGAAGTGGCGGAGTCAGACTGTCATTTGACCGCGTTTTATGCGAAAGAAATCGGTAAATTTCAGTACAATGTGTGTCCCTTCGGTTTCCGGTCCAGTGGAGATCAATGGTGTAAATTGGCTTACGAGTTGCTTGGTGACATTCCTAACACTTTTCTGTATTGTGATGATATTGTTGTAGCAACACCGGACGAGAAGTCGCATTTGGAGACGTTGCGGGTAATTTTTGAGAAATTGAAGAGTGAGTCCCTTTCGTTGTCTACTGAGAAGTGTAAGTTCGGAGCAGAGTCAGTTCGATTTTTGGGGTTTTTGATTGACAAGGATGGCATCAGACCAGATCCCAGACGAGTTGAGGCGATTGTGAAGTTTCCAGTGCCAAAGACTATTCGCGAGGTGAGGCGTAGGATCGGCATGGATAGTTATTATTCGAGAAACATCAAGAATTGCTCAGCGATTATGCAGCCGCTCTGCGATTTATTGAAAGGAACAAGTGCTCGAAGTAAGCTTAAATGGTCCAATGCGGCGCCGAAGGCATTTGAGCAGATCAAGACAGCTTTGGTAGAGACAGTGAGCTTGGCTTTTCCGACATTTCATGGGCCTATGCAGCTTGTGACGGACGCGAGTCAGGTTGCAGTGGGTGCGGTTATCAACGAGTACCAGAACGGCAGGTATGTGCCCCTGGCTTTCTTCAGCAAGAGTTTAACTGCGTCTCAGCGAAAGTGGTCAGCGGTGAAGAGAGAGACGTATGCTGTATTCATGGCTCTGCAGCAGTTTCGAGATTTTTGCATGGGCAGGTCAGTGAGTTTGGTCACAGACTGTCAGGTGTTGGCCAAGATGATTATCAACCCAAAGGAGTGTGCTGATCCAGCCATGTTTCGGTTTCTTGAATACATTAATTACTTTGTAAATAAATCTACATGTATTCGCGGTATTTTCAATTCTGTTTCCGATTGTTTGTCTCGTGTCGAGATTAATGAATTTGTTGTGTCAGAGGGCTTGAAACCTGATTTTATAAAGCGTATTGCAGTGGCACAGAGGCAAGATAAGGAATTGGCAGAATTTCGTGAGCGTACTTTGAGTGAGACTGGTTTGAAGTTGAGAGAGTTGAAGTTGGTCGGGTGTGAGATGGGCGTGATTTGTCACGTCCCAGATGTAAGCTCTAAATCACAGAAGTCGTCTGTAATTCCAAGAGTGTGGGTTCCACGTCATATGAGGCGTGAGTTGTTTGAACATGTGCATTCGTTGTCGCATCCCGGTATTCGTGCGACGTTGGCATTCGCTAAACGACTTTACGTGTTCCCTGACATGGATCGTTGGTTACGAGAATCTGTGCGGGCGTGTCCGATGTGTAGCAAAAGCAAAATAATTCGTCATGTGCGTTCCGCTTTAAAACATGTGCCGCGCCGTAGTGACGGTAATGCCGACATTTCAATTGACATCGCTGGTCCGCTTCGTGAAACAGAGGATGGTAATCGATATTTTCTTATCATTGTTGATCGTGTCACAAATTATACTAATGCAGTCCCCATGAAAAGACAAGATACCGACACGGTTATCCGTGCTTTGATTGATGGTTTTGTAAAGGATCGTGGAGCACCTATGGTTATAAGGTCAGACCGGGGCTCAGTGTTTACTTCGTATGAATGGGAAAAGTTCATGTCGGTCCTTGAATGTACACATTCATTTTCGTTGGCACTTTCACCACAGCAGAATTCGATCTCCGAGACGGGGATTCGACGAATCAAACGCGGTTTGCGGTGCGCTAATAATCCTGCGGCATGGGATCGGTTATTACTTTTTGTGATTTTGTCATTGAATGCCTCGGTGCGCGAGGGGTATGATTATTCCGCGGCGGAAATGACGTATGGGGAAAATGTGCGGTTACCTGGAACCTATTTTGAATATGACCCGAATATGTTCAAGAATAGTCAAGCAGAGGTGCTTTGTGATGTGCGCGAATTTTTCGAAAACTTGAATTTCAATAAGTCCAACATCCGGACAAATGTCAATGCATATGTACCGCCGGATCTCATGGTTTGTTCACATGTTTATGTAAAAAACGAGAGGGGTAAAAAGACCTCTTTTGATTTCTGGTATGTGGGTCCTTACAAGGTAATCGAAAGATCGAAATCGGGGAAGTCCTTCACTTTGTTGGTTAAGGGGAAAGAGAAAATCGTGTCGATTGACAGACTGAAAGTGTGTTACTTTCCGCCATTTGATGTAGATAACGACGCGTTCGATGATTTCGTTCAGCAATTTCCGCCTGTTGATGTGGACAAATCGGTACTAAACTCCGCGGATAATCTGGTTGACGCAGGTGTAATTTTGTCCGGTGGTGATGACAGCGAGAGCGACTGTCCGGGTAGTGTTAGTGAGCGTGTATCTGATTGCTTACCTGTTGATGTTGATCGCGTAATTCGTAGGCGTGAATCCCGCCGCATGAGCGATAATGCTAAGACCCAAATATCTCGTGATTGCAGAAATATAACCGAGTCAAGTCCAAGATATACGTCCAGAGGGAGACGATTCATTAGACCAGTGCTTTTCAACCTGTGTGACGGTTCGCACTGGTGCGAATGAAAAAAAGTTCAGTGCGAATGACCAAGGTAGTGCGAATAGTGCGAATGAAAATCTGGATCAAGTGCGAATGAAAATCGTGATTAATTGTTAACTTTTTTAACGTGGAATAATTCGAATAAACGTAATCGAATATGTAAGATCAGTGTAACAGTTGCAGTTGCGACGCAATTGTAAAAACTTAATACGACCCACGACTAATCGTAGCTCTCATAAGCCGCAGTGAATTAATATTCATGCACTATAATTATTACGTAACCAAAAGCCGGGTCTGGTAGCTGGTGTCGTGGCAGTATAGAGATCTCTACCATCTCTATAGTGGCAGACATACAGTATATCAGCCCGTCTCATCCTGCGACAGGCTGGAAAAATGAAATTCAAATTGACTTTCTGCTTTCTTTCGCTAAACAATCATCATATTTTCGTAATAACTGTTCGATTAGCGCGAGGCACGAGGATAGTAGTAAATCCTATCATTGCAGACTCACATTTGCAAGTTACTGTAACAACGCAAATATAACCCTTCAAGGGTTATTAAAGTATGGACCGCAAAGGGTATAATTTTGGGTCGACACGGTACCAGAGCTATCTGTTATATGTATGTAAAATTTATTGAATTTATTGCAAAAAATCCTGCGCTCGTTTTTACATATCCAAGATCACTTTGTTGGGTACTGCAGCCAATAAGCGAGACAAGCAATAAATATGGCTTTATCATGAGAATTCATGATAAGATTTGTCTGACTGTTTTTTCTTGAAAACATGGTCGAAGACCGTTGAGATGAAATAGTGTATGGGTGTGCAACGAGCGAGATCAGGCCTATGAGACTCATCCATTTCGAGGCCAACCCCTTTTGCGTCGGGGCACATGACGATGTAAAGTTTTTGCGAACAAACCGCTGATAAAATGCGGCGCCAAAAACATAAGCGGCGACAAAACCTCGGTCTAAAAATGACCCATGCTGGATGGCGAAACCTTTCGAGATGGATTGGATATGATGCTCCGTTGTCGGCACGGAAAGTCCCGTTCTTGCAATCTGAATAGACAGTAGTACAACCGCGATACGCGGAGGAATTTAATTCGCCCTAATTTAGAATAGCGTGCGTCATACATGTTTTGTAGAGCTGTGTTGGGTAGAATTGTGGTGTGCGCGTTCTGTATGTCATACATGCCCGTAAAATCGTAGCATACAACTGTAACATTAAAAATAAATTCCTTTTTTATGGGTGAGGCTCGGGTCGCAAGATGCCACAAAAACCCAGATTTTGGTGGTAGTCTAAAAGCTGCTTTACCGGTATTAAACTGTCATGAATTCTCAAGTCAGATAGAGTAGATAGAGTATAGTAGAACACAAAGTGTCGTGAGTTATTTGCTTTTTTCATTAACTTGCGAGACAGAAGTTGGAGCAACGTATCATCAGATAGCGAGCGCTAATGTGCCTGCTCTCCTTGATCGTTTTACACCCTATGTTTCATAGGCATAAGGCAAAATCCTCAACACAAACGTGTGTGCTTTTCATTCTTTCGACAAACTACAAACTGGAGCCTCGCGGGACCTTCGTGTCAGCTCTCATAAACGATTTCTGCCAACAAGCATTTTTCACTCGCGAAAAATACGCTATATTTTGGATAGTAGTGCAAAACAGATTTTAAGACCTGGCCATCCAAGCACTAGTAGACGTCCTTGTGCAAATTCCCAACAACATTGTTTGGCCGAGAAGGCTTTAAGTGAAATAATTGAAAGCAAAACGAGCAAAAAAAGCTGCCTTTTTAATGAGACACTTGATAGCTTAAGCTACATAGTAGCCAATTTTGATGCACATCTGAACGACATATTGTTAAGTAGGCCTATCTTCATCTTCGTTTTGTATAACAATTTTCGACTAGTTTGTGCGAATGAAATTTATTTTACAAAAAAAAGTGCGAACGGAGCTCAAAAAGGTTGAAAAGCACTGCATTAGACCAAGACATTTGAAAGACTTTGTCTGAATAACTGCGCGTTCAAGAAAAGATGTGGGTGACGTTGTTTACGCTGTTTACATTGGCGTTGTATCTAAATGCAGGTTTGCTGCCTCCTCTTCCTCCCGTGATAAAAGGGAAGGTGTGTTTGCCTAAACTCGCTGCAGACGTATATGATATCACTAGTGTTAAATGCAAACATCATCCGGTTGAAAATATTCGCCACTGTGCGAGTGGAGTGTATCATCAAAATCGTCATAAGACCAAGCTTAATGCAGTTGCATGTCATGTTATGTTGATTGAAACTGAGACTTTTCGTTATGTGTTCGGGTCCACGGAGGCAACTTGTCAGTCTCGCGTGGGACCGCCCATTTCTGCATGTGATTGCGCCGCATATGTGAAAAATGGGGACGGTAAATTCGGTCCGTTGATTGCTATCAGCCCTCTGTTGTTGCGTACGAACAACACGGCTAGGTACAGTTATGCGTACTTGCGGACGTGTCAAACTACCGCGACAAATGTTTTCGTGATAAAAACCGGTATAATGTATGATCATGAAAAGGATGTTTTTTCTTCGCCTTTATCTTTTACTAACGGATGTCGCGTAACGCAAGGTTCATGTGAAACGGAAACGTATACGTTTGTATGGGATACGAATGAAAGACTAGTGTGTCCTAACCTTGAAATAGAGTCTAATACCTCAATGATAATGTATTTAGACGGGGACAAGAAAGTAACTCGGATCCAACTCCCTTTCTTGGGCATGTCCTTTCACGAGTGGTACGAATGTGGTAAAGTAGATTCGGATTGTTTTAGGAATCATGATTTGATTTGCACGTATAATGGTTTGGTGTTCAAAAATGTTAAATGCACTGACTATGATGTTAGTGATGTGTTGGCTAGGAATATGACCCATCCTAGGATAGGGGGCGTTTTGTCGGCGATATTGCAAGACATGGAGGATAGGGCTGCCGCCAATATTAAAGGCACGCAGAGTGCGTTGAATGAAATTCATTGTCAGATGGAAAAGATTGTGGCGTCAAATTTGAGAATTTTAGCGAATTCCCACCCTAGTGCCGTGTTGTCCACTATGATGAATCGTCCCGTTCGGGCGATCAAAGTTGGCGATGCGTTCGTGGTCATGCACTGTACGGACGTAAATGCGACTTTGTTGGAAAGTTTAGTATATGAAGGGGTTGTGTCAGCTAGACCTCTGGTTATGTTTACGGACTACGAGGGAAAAAATAGAATTAGTCAGATATATTACGGCGATACAATCCAGAAGGGAATCCATGATGTAGATACCACAAATCCCAAACGTAATTCACACTTGGTAGAGTTGTTCAAAATTAATGGGATGTTCTTTAAATTCTACAACAATTCGTTGATATCGGTAAATGTAACTGTGCGCCGGCTTGTTACAAATATTCACGATATTGAAGTCCCGCATGAAGAGGTAGACTATTTGGCTGTCATGACTGAGTTGTTTGCGGGCGAGGATGTTGAAGCCGGTGCCGACGTTGAATCGGTAATGTTTAAAACCACATCTGACTTCGTTAGGCATGCTCGGGCAGTGCGTCGTCTGGCCAGGGACGTAACTGGTTCGGTGGTGGTTAGCGAGGGGTCGTTTCGGTATTGGGAAAAATTGGTAGTTGGTTCAAGAATTCCTTTCTGGGGGTGCTGGGAATGATTACTGGTCCCGCGGGTCGGGTTATTTCAGTAATGGTGGTGGCCTTCGTAGTAATTGTTGCTTGTGGAGTATGTGGGAAGTTTGCACGGTACGGGGTGAGACGCTCTAAGAAATTGCGGATGTCGCGCGCGAATCGGGAGGATATAAATGATCGAATTAAAATTAGGAAATTGTTGCAAAGATATAGAGATAAAAGGGAAGCCGAAATTAATACAGATGTTACTTCTGGGGGTAAAGTAGTAGAAGTAAATGACAGTGAATAGCATGTTCTGTGGGTTTTGATGCATGATTATCGATATATATGGTTCGGACCTTGCGTACACGTTGATGGCATTCGTCAGTGCACATAGACTTTGTTTTTCTGTCTATGAATTGTATTGTCGTTACTTTAGTTGCTGATCTTTATTATTCATTTTCATTATTTTGTGGTTTTGCATGTACTTTTGTGCTGTTGATATTTTAGTTCTGCATTTGTGTTTAATGATGATATGTTATTGCAAGCAATGAGATCGTGATTGTCTCTATGGTATCGCTTTTGGGCTAATGATTATGTTCTTTTATTGTATTGATGATATCATGTTATTACTGCATGCGAAGTGACCTTTATTGTCGCTGATCGTACCGCTTTTGTGCTAGTTAATGTATTTTATTTCTTTAGTTGGATTTGAACGCTAATGGCGTAATGGTGTGTTTTAGTGTCATCCCGAGATGGTTATGTGAAATAGGGTTTCCGAATGCCACGCTTGGATGGTATTTCGTTTCATTAGTTTACTTTTACCCCTGCATATAAAATCTTTTCCTGTCTCCAGTCCATATGATTAGCCCCAGTCCATATGTTGTATGACCCTAGGTTTGAGATATTGACCAATATACTCGTTTTTTTTACACCAAGTTATTTTGGTGGGAAGGGGGAACTTTTAACGGAGTATATTGGTATAACGCCATTTTAATAATATTCGATAAGGAGTTGGTAAACCTTACGTAATTCCTTGAACTGAAACCCGATAACACCTTTGTGAGTCGTACATTTTGTCGTGTGAACGTAGATAACGATTTGGCATGTACTCTCTCGTGGCCATGAGAGACATTCATTCAATTCATGATTTTTCGCTGATTCGGAAGTCCGTTTCTTTGTCGTACGTAATTTCAATAAAGTTACAAGTCGTGGAGACGGAAACAAAATATATTCGTCAGTGTGATTCATCGAATACGTGTGAAATAGAGAGGCATCGTGGTACGTCAGCCAACAAGGCCGGTCCGTCGAACGAAAGAAGAAACACGCAGCGAATTGTAAACGCAACCTTCTTGGAGTCAGATATACAAATATACAACTACAAACATTCGCTCTGCGTTAAAGTGTTGACCCCGACGTTCGATCTCTGCGTGACTGCTGGAGCGTGATGCATATGTGGAAATTCCAATACATTACAGCTCCGTTATACGGTGGCGTTCTGAAGGTAACGGCTGCGGCCAAAATTTTTCTTTCGTTTTGCCCTTCAATTTGAGACCGCATCATTTTTAGAGTGCATTGCCCCTTTAATGCAATATGTTCGTGAAAATTATAGCAAATTACACCATGGCATCATATTCTTTCAGTAGTGATGATTCAACCCTATTTTCCAGTGTTGGGATGACTCGAGTCATGACTTGACTTGACTTGACTCGAGTCTCTTTTCTAATATGACTTGACTTGACTTGACTCGGAGTATCAGAAATGTGGATTGACTCGTGACTCGGAGAACAATTCGGGAGTGAATTCCAAGTCATCAAGTAATCAGCGTCTATACAAATCACTGTATCTTGTGTACGTTCGGATTGTTCGCGAAACACTGGGGTAACCCGTGACAGCAAACAATCATTCAATGAACGTGCGTTTTACTGAGCCTCCATTGTTCTCCCATAACATAAATTGACCGCAGACGAAGTGATCCAAGCGTACAGCCAGCGTACAGGTAATCTAGTATAGTAAAGTAATTTAATAGCGAAATGTCTATAACTGTTCTTTATTCTTACTTTAACCTAACCATTTGTTTTATTGAAATTGAATTCGAATGTAGTTTATATAGTCCTCAAGCAGCATTGGCGCAGGCTCTAATTGTATCATATCAATTAGTTAATGGGTAATATATTTCATCTTATCAATTCGTTTTCTATTCTCTATTTGGACTGGTAACTATATACAGGCTCTACAATTACTTACAATGAAGTATTCATGCCTGATACTTCGAAAAGGCAACTTGTCTTGAATTCTGATTTAACTCGTGACTTGACTCGACTTGACCCGAGTCCCTTCCAAAAATCGAGTGACTTGACTTGACTCGAGTCACCTTCGAAAATCGATTGACTTGACTTGACTCGAGTCAAAATGTGCAATGACTCGAAATGACTCGTGGCTCGAAGGTAGTGACCTGATGCAAACACTGCTATTTACTGGAAGAAAATGTACCAGCATAAAACTATTCCAGGCTGATTTCCAATACATAGACATAGCGTAGACTTCATACAGGTGGTTAGATCCCTCAACCCTTGATACGTACTAACAAAACCTGGTAAGAATTATAGACGATCAGTTATGAAAATTCGCTCTTATATATATATTCCATATAGTGATCACATACGTTTCCCTGCACTGATTTACCACAGTATCATCGCAATGCCGATAAACATCCACGTTTAAGTTCCGCTGTCCATAGCATATTTTGTGTTGCAATGCCAGTGTTGTAAGTGATTATACGGGTCCTGTAACAATGGTCGGGCTGATGGTATCTTCATAATACTTGACGATGAACTACGGTTGGCGTGGGGGACAGGCCCCGATATGAGGGCCTTTTAATCAATTAATTCGTCATGCGATGGCGGCCGTGAGTCGATAGCCACATGCGAGAATGGGTAGCTTCTGATGTCAACACAAGCCGTCGCCTACGAGTCTGACCAATGCACTTAGGGCATATAGGGCACATAGGGCATTGCGAGAGATTGTCCGGATACGTTGTTGACTAATCAGACTCGTCCCTACTATTATCATATCCGCCCTCTATAGCCCCATCCCATAAAAACACTCAACACATAGGCTGACATAAACCTAAATTGGTTGAGGCAGAAAATATAAGATATTACGTTCGCTACATAAACAACTCGTCGTTATTACCTGCGGGCGGCTTAAGATTTTTGAAGACAAATATTTAAAATCATAAAGAATGTTATCTAACAGCCCTGGTGTAACAACTCAACACGAGAATACTGGCAGCGTTATTGTTTATTACCTACGTTGCAGTGGAACTGTATTGAATGAAATTTAGGTGTCGATTAAGCAACGACACTTTCGATATTGTCGTGTCAACGTAACGCTCGCAAAATCATATAGTTCGTTGAAACTTATCTGTTATGGAGCATGTAATACGATATATAATTTCAAAATTTCCGCCATACAGTATAGTGAATTATTTTCCTGTCAGCTCACGAATTTTATCATTAAATATGTGATTCCGATATATTAGATTAATTGAAACTTCATTGTCAAAATTTCTTCGCGATGCCATTCCCTGAATATGTTGGTTAGATCTGCATTTAGCTATTACCCGAGTAATGCGACAAAGCCTAAAACGTTATTCGTACCAATTTGATGACGACTTCAAGTACCTTTGCGACGCTATGCATGATTCAGATGTATAATTTAAATATTCTAATCACATACACAATTAGTGATTTTGTTCAAACGAAAAAACTTGCTGATTGTGCACGGATTAAAGGGAATTTTGACGAACTGTTGGTTAAAGGAGAAGACACTCCCATTATCACGAGATAGTAATAATCGCTGGAATAAACACTTAGTAAAAAGTTACGCAAGGTTTATAACTTAGCTTTACATGCCCGCGACAGTAATTTTTCAATACTTGACACTAGCAGAAAGTATGCCATGTAAATCGCTACGACACTGCTTATCAGTACAATACCTTAGAGCAGGCGTCTCAAACATATGACATGTCGGTCGACTTCATCCAGCCCTCGTCGCAATTCTGAGTGGATTGAAAATTTATTGCATTATTATCAGACACATTTCAGACACATATTGAGGTTTTTAATAAGATATACTTCCAGTGAATAATCTCTTAAAACAGACGGTGTCGAAAATGTTCATGCACCACATGCACCATATAACAGATCTGTTTCGGTTTTACTCTGGTAAGAACAAGTCGGTGACATTGACACTATGGATGGTGCGAACCTATGAAAAGGTTCTGTGTGAACGCGAACGTGAACCTCATGACGTCATGCGACGTCATATTGATAATTTCAACGATAAATTTAAATGCAGTGATAGCACACCGATTGAGAACCACTGCAATAAACACATGAAATGAACAGTGACCCGGTACGCCTGCTGCATTTTGTACATCGGACAACGATATCAATTTCATTGATTGCTTGAATATGCATCATTCGCTGACTACATGTGGAGTATTTCGCCCTTGATACTGTGTGATTGTGGGTCAAGATCACAGCAGAGAGTCATCAAATATTCACAAACGGAAATTTGGATAATTCGAGCAAACTTTTGTAACAAAGCAAGTAAAATTTTTGAGATTGTCAAGGTGCATGATCGTTGTTTTTATGCTGCCAGCGACATGCATAGAGTGACCCGCGGTTGAAATGCAATAAATTTCAACCACAGATGTTATAATGAAGTTGAAATTGTAATGTGTGAGAAAGGTCCACAGTGCAGCACCTACCAATGTTCGTTTGTGATCGTGAACCTCTAAATTTATGAGGTTCACACACAGAACGCGAACGTGAACCCCACGGTCACACCATCCCTAATTGACACAAAATTCCGAGTAAGGTAAAGCGTGCACACAGAAAAGTCCGTCGTTTACCTTCTGACTTAAAAGATCCCCTGTGTCCAATGAACCCCGATTGCTTTTCTCATTATGAACAAAATCCTATTTAACTTCCGCTTTAATAGTGGTATGTATCTTCTGTATACTTCAAAGCGCATAAGCAAGAGTAACGCCACATTACGACTAAAACATAGGGAGCATAGGAATATGCCATCTTTTATAGTCGTTAAAGCCACTGTTTTAGCGATTTATTACTGTAATCAACCGGTCAACCACCGTAAGTTTGCGGAATCCGCTGCTTCTGAGTAAAAGTGTTTTTAGGATACCGTATCTACCTATGATCAGTAAAGTAATGTGATATACTGTTAAATATAGGTTTGATATAAAGTATTGAAGTGGAAAACAAGAGTGTGGATTCGAAGGCAATAGTTTGGAATAATTGGACTATAGTCCGGCCCATGGCTTGCAATCAAAAAATTTGAAGCCGGCCGCAACACGAGTGGTGTTTGACACCCCTGCCTTGGAGAAAACTCTGTACTGTACAGTCAAATATTTCCCAACTTGCCCGATACATGCTGTAAGGCAACTTCTTTTTCCGCATTTGAAATCGTGTGCGTCTTTTAGTTTCGTAGCCTACGTTATGTCGATTCCATATTTTTATATAGCAGACGGGAGGTCACGAAATAACATAATGTTAAGGAGTCATACCAACGGGCTTTACAGTGTCCAAGACACCTCACTCAGCTCTACCGGTAAATCTGATTACGTGGGCAGAGAGGATAAGAAGTTGATAACAATATATATGCAATTCCCGATCTAATTCACCGATTTTATCACGAATTTTCTAAAATTTTCGCTCTTCGCGCTGGCTCCGTAAACAGTACAATTCTTTTCGTGGCAAAAGCGAGCAAGGTGATGGGGGTAGGTTTATCACCCTATGGGAGCCCCAGACCTAAAATTTTTTGCAGGGCTGACGAAGTACTGTTTCATTCCTGCCAACGGGTATACGCCCGAAGTTGTTTCATGATAATATTGAGGGGTCTTACCTGTTCAAACACACCTCACTCAGCTCTACCTGTAAATCTGATTACGTGAGCAGATAGTGGATAAAAAATAATAGCAACATATATGCAATTCCCGATCATAATGACCGATTGGCATAGCCACAATGAACGATCTGAACGTAAAATACCTCTGGTAAACTGTCCATATCCATTCCCGGTGAACTCCGGACTATTATACCTTTCACAACGGCCTATTGTAAGCACCGAAATTGCGAGTGGCAATGTCATGACTAGTAACTGGGAGTGCATATTGTCGCGCGGAGCGCGAAAATACTTCAGACCTGCGAATGAATTGTTATTTCTTGAGGATTCCCATTCCTGCTCCAATTAAAATTGAAAAATGAAGCCTTGTTGAATTGCGCGGAGCCCGAAGAAAATTTCAAGATTGAAAAAAATCTCTCGAAAATTCGGGAGTGAATTCGTAATTGCAATTTGCATGTCTACGGCTGCCAACACATAGTAATTTAATTAGGCGTCGACGGCTGCACAAATTCCCTTCTACGGCCGCATGGGCTGCCCACCCCTGATCTGATAGTATATATAAGGTATATCTTACGCCAATTTTGAATCCGCATTCCAGTTGTTTAGTCTTTTACATTGGTGGCAAACTTCCCCATACCTGTTTCAAAATAACAAAAAAATATTGAAAAAGACATCAATTAATGTCAAGGTAGGTTGCACTGAGCACTGCGTGCTAAATTTGGTCAGTTTTGGAAATGAATTAAATTGTGTTGATTTATAGCCAAATTGAGGGCGAAACCAGGCAACCTATATTGCATTTAAGTCTGTCTTAGGCAGTGCAGTTCGCCAGCTATCAACAACAGCTACCTAGCGCACAGAGATTTTGGCTACTGCCAAAGCTATAAAGTAATGAATGTCTTACACGCAGGAATTTCTCCAAATCTACAAAGAATATCAAACATTTGCTCAAATGAAGTTAAAGTCAGCCTATACTCCGTTGAGCGCGACTGCTGGAGTTTGAGTTTGTCAAGCTTTCTAGAATACGAGTCGAATTAAGTTTAATCTGCAATAATCGTATCTTCAGAATGGTTGTGAAACACATGTTTAGTCACAATTTATACAGAGAGTGACAAAATTGACAAAAAAATTTCGCGCCTCCCCCTGAGAGCCTCCCGCACGCCCCAAGTGTGGCGTGCCCCCCAGGTTGAGAACCCATGATTTAGCGCTTTACTAGATTTTAACCCAAGTGTCGACTGCACTGCGCGCTTTTTCACTACGCAATAATTGCTGTCTTCTCCACAGCTTATTCTGCTGTAGACTAAACAGCTGAAACCGGGTACTGCTGTTTACTGCTAAAATGACGTACGCTGCGATAGCTTGGCATACAGCAAAAACTACTATATATATATGATGTGTATGTGTACCGCACGCCACAGGAGTTCCTTTGATTTCTGATGTCATAAAATATTGACGCAAAAGCATAATTTTCGATTAGAATATTATGCAACACCCCAGAGGAAAACTATCGAAGTTCTGTATGTGTTGAAAATAAAATAAAAGAAGGAAGCTAGTCGAAAATAAGGACATTTCTTAGAAATAAGGAGTTGACTTTTCTACGACCTGGCCGTTCAAAATAAGGACAAATCTTAGAAATAAGAAATTGTGTGGTTCGAACGAAAATTAAATCCATGCATGTTTCAAAACGGGATTAATGCTTATGTGAGATGAGCAAGTCATATGATGCAACCATGACATTGGTGCATATGTTGACTTATAGGCGAGCATGCCGCACGCCGAGAAACATTGTATCCTTTCTGAATTGGACTAGCAAATGCACATTCTCCGTTGATAGTATTCTAATCGTACCGCCAAATTGGATAGTGTTTTATCGTTTTTGCATATGAACTGAAATTCATTCGAGCACACGATCGTTTACTCCGGTAAAGATTTGCCATATAAATAGGAAAATGCATCGAAGCAGCCCAGATCGCTATTATAGTCTGCAGCATAGCTTACAATTGCCGCAATGCGAGCTAGTCAATGCGGTGTCCGAAACCTGCTATGGTGTTGAATATAAGAGGGTAACTAGTGATTGGATGCGCGCTTTCTAATTTCTAATCATCGATTTTGTGTATTCATTCTTGTCTGCTTGATTGATACACTCGTAGTCTTGAATTGTCGCGTAATGTCAATGGCGAGATTGCAGTATTTGATTACTGACTTATACAGTGCACGACGTTGAATTAAGTTCTCAATATTGATGCACTACCAGATTGTCAGTGGCATTTATTTCAAGTTAATTCGATTCGTTTGAAGAAAAATCTTCTATACTCCACTTTACTTGATCGACGACGGATTGACTGGTAACGAGCACACCAATATCGAATTTGCAGCCATTGAGCATTTAATAAAAAGTAGATTTCCGCTGATAAGGTCACGACATGCGCTCATTTCTGCAGTTACATCTGAACAAAATCACAAATCGCACCATTTCAAGATTAAATTGGTCTGTATGGCTCGATATTAACGAGCTCATTACCGGTATTAAAACATCACGCTACTGTTTTAATGCTGTATCATGCGTACAATGTATCCTACCTGGAATGGGATGGTCTAAATTGCGTTCTCGTGCGGATATGACGTCATCGACAGACGACACAAAGTACATATTACGTCACAGGACTTTGCATACCCCCACAAAATGATGGTCACTTGCGACGGCTCCAACCGAACCATGGTTGCCGTAGCTGGAGCCGGAGCAGTGGTATCAATGAGCTCTGGAACTTGAATCCGGAGCTAATTCATCATAGAAGAGAGATCCGGAGCCGGAGCAGTTTGAAATTTAGACCGCTCCGAAGCCCTGATTCTTATAACAACTGTTGAGTACGGGCTCATTCTTGGGGTTCCAGCCCAATGTACACGATGTGCGATTGGCGATACGGTGAAATTGTATTGTTTATTGCTTTTCGTGACTAGTTAATCATCTGAAAGTATGGTATAGAGCAGTGTTTCGCAACGGGTGGGTCGCGAAGCTATTTCAGGTGGGCCGCGGAGACGTTCTAACTGTTACACTTTCATATTCAATTTTCCAACTATTCTAGACACTTTATATTCTCAAGATTAGAAGAGTTAATGCAAATTCTCCTCCTCCAAAATAAATTGTTTTGCGCCCATAAACGCTACAATAAACCACGTTGCCGTGCTCACAATAATTCGTCAGTCATATTCATTGGAGCGCGAAATCCGACAGCGCGTTATTGTGTATGCGTGAGATTGAAATTCATTCTTTCCTCCAAAGGCTTTGCGAACGTTGATCGGGAATTGCAACTATCCAGCCAGATTTGTCGTTATAATCAGCAAACAATTGCGGCAACGCAAGTTACTCACGTGCTTTCTCGCCTGTTGTTGTTTGGGACATTTATGGTGTTTTCCACTGCAATGGCCATTTACACCAGGCCAGTGTTGGGATGACTCGAGTCAGACTCGAGTCACGTTTTTTCATATGACTTGACTTGACTCGAGTCACTTTGCTAAAATTATTTGACTTGAATTGACTCGGGGTATCAGAAATGTGGATTGACTCGTGACTCGGAGCAAAATTCACGAGTCAATTTCAAGTCATCAAGTAATCGGTGTCGATAAAAACCACTGTATCTTGCATATGGTCGGATTGTTCGCGAAACGCCAGCGTAACCCGTGAGAGTGAGCAATCATTCAATGATTTAATGAGCATCCATTGTTCTCTGACAAATAAATTGAACGCAAAAGAGGTAATCGAAGCTTATAGCTCACGTTGTCGTAAACAAATATAGTAAAGTAATTCAACAGCGAAATGTCTATTTCTGTGCTTACCCTAATCAAATCTTTTGTTTTATTGATATTGAATTCGAATATAGTTCATATAGTTCTCAACCATTGGCACAGGCTCCAATTGTATCATATCAATTTGTAAGTGGGTAATGTATTGCATCTTATCAATTCATTTCTCTATTCTTCTGCGGGAGCTATATACTGAGGCTATGCAATTACGTACGTAGTTTAACAGTAACAGCAGTTCTACATATATGTGAGCGATACAGCGTGTATATTTAACTCTACATTCGTTCATCGATTCAGATAAAATGACCACACAATCTGTATTTCAGACAACTAGCAAAATGCAATGACTTAATCATGCCCCACTTCGAAAAGACAAATTGACTTGAATTGTGACTTGACTCGTGACTTGACTTAACTTGACTCGACTTGACTCGAGTCACCTCCGAAAATCGGGTGACTTGACTTGACTCGAGTCACCTTCGAAAATCGATTGACTTGACTTGACTCGAGACAAAATATGCAGGCCGATATTCTTTATTATGATTCCGAATCTGACGACTTGGAACACGGTCCACTCCCAGACTTTTTCAAAACACCGCTTAAGCAGATCGGATGATGAGGAGTCTAGATAATCGTTTTACGTCTGTAATCATCTGTTACATGCAGGACCTTAACTTAGGGCTGCAATACGTCTGGAATTTCCCGGACATGTCCGGAATTTCACTGTTCAAACTTGCATCCGAGAGGAATTTCTAAAATATGCCTAAATGTCCGGAATTTTGAAGGCTTGACGTAAGCTCATAAGCTCATAAGCTCACATAAGCTCACATTATTTTTTCGGAATAGTGATGCTACATAATATTTTTCTTCGCGCAATTGACTATCACATTTCTGGATTTTAATATTGCGACTACCACCCTCGCAAAAACTGCAGTAAAATATAATTGAAAATAACCTTTATGCCTAATTGTAATTACAGGAGAGCGGTATATTCCTAGAGATGGTTAGGGCCGTTTAAATGCTTTGTTCAAAGATAGTGGTTCCAAACAGGGGCGGGGTCGTTTATTGCTTTTATTCTGGGGCTCGCGAAGATGTTGCACGTAATTAGCTTCCAAAATAGCCCGTGAGTAAGTCTGGGTAAAGGTGCTGACTTTTTATTAGTAACCAGCTCGTCAAAGTTTGATCTGGGCCACGGAACATTTTCAAATAGAGATTGGGTCGCGACCATAAAACTCTGGAAACCAACGGATATGGGGTGTTCATGAAGCTCCGTGGTGCGCACCGGCATAAGGCTGATAAGCAGTCTTATCGGCGTGACCTTATCATACCCTAACGATGTGCAATTACGCTCCCTGTATTTTCGAAGTCATCATCCTCCACCAGCTCTAACGCTAACTCTGATCATGTGGGCGGGGAGAGGATCATACTATATAGCAGTGGTCGGGAACCTATGGCTCGCGAGCTATATATGGCTATTTAGTGCATAAGGTATGGCTCTTTTCGACATTTATGAATTTGTGCTTAATTTATCAATATTGCAGCAGCTTTGTTGTTAGACCTGCAGCGCGGCCAGCATAATTATTCCTGTGCTAGTATAAAAATGTCTTTGAGAGGTTAATACAGGCGTATTCAGGGTCAGGGGATCGGACCCCCGTTTCAAAATCCTCAAATTTAGTTGCTGTCGAGCCAGCGACCAATATCACTCCCGAAATCGATGTTCCCGCCACGAAATCTTGGATTGCACGATACGTTGATTGATCAAAGAGAATATCACAGAAGGCGGTGCCTGTATCACAATGCAGTTTTAAATACACAGTGTCTTCCTGATCTACGGCGAGAAATGAACTGCCGTGGAAGTGACATTCGCGCAATTACAATTTCAAATTACAAACAACGCCATAATAGCTACCCATGTTCCTGATTGATAATGTAGCTTTGTAGTTGCTGTTAATATGTAGGCGTGTGGCGCAACAACGTTATGTTACCGCCGAATACTTAGTTAGAGAATTTAGAGGTCGAATCTGAATTAGTGTGACAATTACATTCGATTAATATCAGTAATTATAAACTCTATGATATTTACGATGAATTGCGCTATTACAGGTAAGGCATGGCCTGGCCGTGCCTCACATATGCCTTATCTGTTTTGTCACGCTTTATATTAGAATAATAAATAGGCAAGTTGCGTGATTTTGGTAGTAAAATTGTTCAAAATATAGTAGACAGATGAGGCACTGCCTAACTTGCCTCCCCTGACCCCACTCCGCGAATAGGGCAGCCAAAAAGGTCGACAGTGAGAAAACCTCTGCCGAAAAGGATCGAAACCTTTGGTATATGTATGCCGAATTGTCCATGGACTATATATACGGTAGGCGCCTAAATGGCTGTCTCCAAATATCACTGTCGCCAAAAATTCATAGTAGTATACGTAATTGGCAATGTCATTGACCGAATGCCATCATGAATTCCGGAAAATATTCACGCTAGGCGCGACCCGACTGTAACACACTGACAACATAAAAACTGGCACCCAAGAGCAGTGGTTTGAACGTTAATCACGAAATTGTGCCTAGTGGGTCACGCAATGAAATTTGGATGAAAAGTGGGCCGCGAACTGAAAAAGGTTGAGAAGCACTGGTAGAGAGTATAGAACCCCGTTGTGTGCTGTAAGCTTCCATATTTCGATTCGCATTGTGGTGCAAGATACAATATCTAGAGTGAAACATTTTGTCGGGAGAATCCTTTTCTATATTGTGATGGTACTGTTAAATTAGGGCTACCATATTTTGGAAACGAGAAAGGAGGACACTTTTCAAACTTTTCAAAGGGAAATTTTTTCCACTTCGTTGTCGGTTGACTAAAAAAAGGTCAACTTTCCAATCAGCTCCTGAAATACCCGTCTGAGCGTCAATTCGGTGCTGATTTGCGTCATCTCAGTCTAATTTTGCTATGAATTTGACCAAAAATTTCGCAAAAATCTGACAAAATCTCAAAAAGGATGACATTTAGGCGTCATCGGAGGACATTTTCAAAAACCCGAAAAAGGAACACAAATCCTCCTAAAGGAAGACGTATGGTAACCCTATGTTAATTGAGACTTCAAAATATAAAAGGAGACGCATGAAACATTAAATCTTCATTCTACATGAATTATAGCAACCACTCAAACTTTGAAATACATCATCGGCATATTCTGCGAAGCGACGAAAATTTGGATATTTGACGAAGTCCCTACAAAAGTAAACTTTGACGAAACACCAGGAATATATATATAACTATAGTTCTATAGTAGGCGTATACAAATTTGTATTCCTATTGGCAGGGCCGTAACAGCACTTCGTCAGCCCCCCCCCAAACTTTGGTCTTGGGCCCCCCATAGGGTTATAGACCGAACTTCTGGGGGCCTTCGCCCCCCAGACCCCCCTCCGCCAATACAATGTTTACCGCTATTTATCATATTCATTGGGAGTTTGTTTAGTGAATCAGCATTTGTCGCCTAAGCGCGCCAAGCGCGGACAATTTTTAGAATTCATGATTGAATCGGTCAGTATGATCGGGAATTGCATATATTGTTATCAGTTTTTATCTTCTCTCTGCTCACGTAATCAGATTTGCCGGTAGAGCTGAGTGAGGTGTGTTTGAAAAGGTAGGACCACTCAATAATATTTAAACATCTTCAGGCGTATACCCGTTGGTAGGAACGAAACAGCACCTCGTCAGGCCCCACAAACCTGGGGCTTGGGCTCCCATAGGGTGATAAAACGACCCCCCCACCATGTTGTTCGCGTTTGTCACGAAATCATCCGTACTGCATTGTGAGCCAGCGCAAAGCGCGAAAATTTTCGATAATTTATGATAAAATCGGTCAATCAGATCGGCGATTGCATATATATAATGCTATCAATTTATTGTCCTCTCTACTCACGTAATTAGATTTACCGGTAGAGCTGAGTGAAGTGTCTTGAAAACGGGAGGGCCCATAAATAATAAATAAACATCTTCGGGCGGGCGGACCCGTTGATATGACTTCGTTACATGATGTTATTTCGTGACTTCCAGTCTGCTATATCAACAAATATAGAATCGCCCAAACGTAGGCTTCTAAACTAAGAGACGCCAACGATTTCAAATTGGTATTTCTTCACTGACATAAATTTTTTCCCAGCGGGATGGTATTTGTCTTGTGAGGTTCAGATTGCAAAGACAGGAACATTCGGCGCCAGTCATTTAGGCGCCTATGGACAATTAAACCTATGTGTATTTTGTATATATAACGAATTCTTCGGTCAGCATAAGGGCATAGACCTTTTCGGCCAAGGTTTTCTCGCTGCCGATCGTTCTGGCACACTTCTTGGAGTCGCATGTTATATGGCCTAAAACTTGATTGTATGTCTTGGTGGGTCGTGGCGCGGTAATGGCCCAATACCCAATAACAAAGATAAATGGCTACTTGAATTCGCGCCCAGCGCGAAAAAAAATTGAAAATATTGCATAAATTTTCAAAAAGTACTCTATGATTTATGCTAATTCACGAAATAATTTTTGAATAACTGGTTGGTGGTACAGAACTTGAACACGGCTTTCAACAGTATATTCATATTTATTGACTCGAAGAACTTTTCGCGTGCCTCTTATCAAGAGCAACCGGCACGATAAAGGATACAGAACAGAGATGGATTCAAAACCAAATGGCGAATTGTGACGCAATAATGCAAATTTATAAATAACATGAATGGAAATTCAGCCATAGCAACAATGCAGCGTATATAGCAACAAGCAACTTGAAAAGTAGAGCGCGTGAGGTATAAAATACAAATACAATGAGACAATGCAGCAACACAGAGGAAAAAATTGAACAAAAACACGGACGAACAGCTAAGCAACGACAACTAGTGTGAAATTTTAAGATTATACAAAAATTCTTTCTGGCGACAGAGGACCGGGTTGTTTAGTTTGATGAAAGTGGATTCCAAAGCAGCTAAATGAAACATTGATCTACCCTTGGATAAAACTGAAAACATGTCGTCTGAATAGTTCAAGGCGCAGGACGGGTTGTCGATCAAATGCTGGCCAATTAAAGAACTGCTTGCCAACACTTGGCTGTGCGATTGGGATTTAGATGCGTGTTTGCATTGCTGAGTGACACTTTCAGAATCCGGATCAGGGGACTGCGATGCCGATCTTATCGTCTTTGGAACGTGCTGTTTGATACGATCAAGCAAGCGTTGGGATGTGCGTCCCACGTACCGACTGTCACAGTGGCATTTGTATTCATATATTACCATACTTTGATGAAAAGCAGGCAGCACATCCTTTCGCGTGTTTGGCAAAATTTGTTTCGTTGTATTTTGGGCCCCCTTCGAGCTCGGGCCCCTCCCAATTGGGGGGTTTGGGGTGCGGCAGTTACCGTGCTGCCTACTGGTTATCAAAGGAATACAAAGTTGTGTACACGCCTACTATACAACTAACAATGAGTGTCTCCGCCCCCTTCCAATTGCAAATCGCTCCCAGGGGCGCTGGCGACTTGGTTTAAAAAACCATTGGTCGAAATACATCGTCATTTTGGTTTATGATCAATATTATTACACCGTTGTCAGGCGGTCGGCTTGCTTAGAAGCTTTTGAACATTATATTTGAACATCGGTGTGGAATTTTAATGCATCAACAGAATAAATAAAACGATATAGGCAGAACCGCTCCGTGATGACATTTCTTGTTTGCTGGTTGGGTCCATATTTTGCGGTTGCTGTTGCAAGTCTGGGCTCGGGGTTACTAAAACACGATGTGATACATCTGTTATGTTCTTGATCTTGTTTGAACAATAACTCAATGTGACGAGGTTGCAATATGAAATCAGTATATTAAACAGCAGAATAACTTTACGGCAGCGACATGATCCAGAGTGCAGTTAAATGAAAAGACCACGAGACAACAGAACACAGGGTATAAATACGAAGCACGACACACGAGGAAATAATGATTGGCGGTAATTACTAATCCTAGACAAATCAGAGACCAACGATACCAACGTAAAATGCACGAACATAACAGTCCTCCCCTGTAAGTTTAAAGTACAAGGTAATTTACGTTGGCCGATAGAAATCAGTTTGGGTCCTAATTCTAAGCGGATAACGTCTGCCCGACGATCGAGCAGGACTAGCTGCAGGACGTTGTGCCCTATGTCTGACCAATGGTTGCTCAGCTTGCGACTGTTGCGGCTGGGCAACTTCCTGTGTGACTGTATCCTGACCAGTTGAAATCAAGCGTGGTTGCAGTTGGTTTTTGTGCCTCCTCCAATACCCATGATCTGTTTTTATAATGTACACAACACGCCCAAGTATTTCCGTCACCACGCCAGCAACCCACTTTGGTCCGCGTCGGTAACTGCGAGCGTAAACCGAGGAACCAATCTCGAAATGAGTGACTGATTGTCTAGGCGTAACGGGCTTCGATTTGTCGAAGGGCGAGCACAAACTTAACAAATTGCGCGGCTGCCGACCATGTAAAATCTCGGCTGGCGTTTTCCAGTCTATGCCCGGGTGCGGTGCACATCGGTATGTAGCGAGAAGTGTTTGGAGCGCGAAGTTGAGATCTTTTCCCCCGTCGCAATTTTTTATTAATCCAGCTTTCAAAGTCTGGACAAAACGCTCCGCTTCCCCGTTTGATGCAGGGTGAAAAGACGGTGATACGATATGGCTGATTGCCAAATTAGAACAAAACGTATCGAATTCATTCGATGTGAATTGCGGCCCGCCATCCGTGACAATTGTTACGGGCAAGCCTTCAATAGAAAAGACTTACCGCAAAGCGTTGACTACACACAAGGTTGTGGTAGATCCGACATTCATTACTTTAACGAAAGGATATTTCGAATGCGCATCGACGATGACTAGAAACATTTTGTTGTTTATTGGACCTGCGAAATCCAAGTGAATTCGATCAAAGCTTTCGGAAGTTTTGGGCCATTCGCGATACTGACGATCAGGCGCTTTCATTACCTTACGGCAAGCGTCGCAACTCTTAACGAGATTTTCAATGTCGCGATTAATGGAAGGCCATGCGATGTAACGTCGAGCCATCTGCTTCATTTTCGCGATACCCCAATGCCCTTCGTGCAACAATGATAAGACTCGCGAGCGAAGTGACTGCGGAATTACTACGCGCTGAAAACCATCAATATTGAGCATGACTATGTCTTCGTGCAGAGAAAGCGAATGTTTATGAGTCGAAAACCAAGAAAAATCATCAATGTGCGTCTTTGGATTCCAATTACCATGAGTGACCGATAATTTTACTAGTTTCATGGTTTTGTCCTTCAGCGTCGCGTCGCGAATTGCATTGCGAGTTAACGGTAAGCCATCGAATGCCATATTAATAGCGTGAACGATCTCCGCGTTTTCACGAATTTCCAGTTCGTCAAACTCAGGGTCTGGACTCTTTGGTAGGCGAGATAAACTGTCGGCGTTTCCGTGCTGATTAGTCGGTTTATAGCGAATATCGTATTGGTAAGCCATGAGCGTTAGTGCCCATCGCTGTAAGCGTTGCGCTGTAATCACGGGAATTTTTTTGTCTGGCGAGAAAATAGCTAAAAGCGGTTTGTGGTCCGTTACGAGCATAAACTTTCTACCATACAAGAATTGACGAAATTTAGTGACTCCGTAAATGATTGACAGAGCTTCCTTCTCGATTTGAGAGTAGGATTTTTGCGAATCTGAAAGTGTTTTTGATGCGTGCGCGATTGGTCTCTCTTCGCCATTGTGCTCGATTGAGAGTACAGCGCCGATTCCGAATTGAGAAGCATCAGTTGACAAAATGAGCTGCTTGTTTACATCATAATGAGCTAACTGCGTAGCGTTGATTACGTCGTTTTTGAGAATGCGAAAAGCTGCGTCACAGTCCGTATTCCAAATGAATTCCGCCTCTTTTTGAAGTAGACGGTACAAGGCAGCGGCTTTATTCGTAAAATTAGGAATAAACGCGCGATAATAATTGACTTTACCCAGGAATGCCTGTAGCTGGCGAACATCCTGAGGTTTAGGCAACTGTTTGATTGCTTCAACGGATTTGTGAGACGGGCGTTTGCCGTCCTTGTCGATTATATGACCAAGATACTCAATACTACTTTTGAAAAATTCACATTTAGCGAAGTTGACGGTGAAACCGTATTCGGTGAGGCGCTCAAAGAGTAGCGATAAGTTGCGAAAATGATCGCGTTCATCAATGCCAGTAACGATTATGTCATCGATAAAACTAGCAACACCGGGTAAGCCGGCGATCATGGCATCAATACAACGTTGAAAATTTGCGGGACTAGATGCGACTCCGAAACACATGCGTCGATAACGGAATAGACCGAATTGCGTGTTGATGACACACAAATCCTTCGCATCATCATCTAATTCTAGCTGAAAATAAGCATCGGCAAGATCAATTTTCGTGAAGATACAACCACCCTGTAACTTGTGAAGAAATTCATCTAAGGAGGGCAGGGGATGTTGATCTATCTGAATCTGTTGATTCAATGCTTTGAAGTCACCACAAATGCGTACTGATCCATTTGATTTAATGACGGCAACAATTGGTGCTGCCCAATCACTGTAATTGATTGGTTTGAGGATACCTTGATTGACTAATCCAGGGGTTCTCAACCCGCGGCCCGCGGCCCGCATGCGGCCCGCAGACGATTCTTTTGCGGCCCGCGGCATCTTTCAATATAATCACTACTGGCCCCGTATTGTTATGGAAGACCGATGTGTCACATTTGTCGAAGAACAGTTGTTGTATCAAAGCCTCCTAGAAGCTTGAAATGATAGCACGATAGTTTCATCTGGAGTTATACATATCAAACGTTGCTAGCTTGGTTTCAAGCCCAGCAATCCATATTTCGAATCAATTTTAAAATTTACGACGACGTGACAGACGCATTGTTCAAAATTGCTTGGAATATCGCTAAACCCAAGAATCTGCTGCAGAATGTATGACTTCAATAAAGCTTTAACGTACTGTGCGAATATTCGTTGTTTCCGGAACTTAGCAGCAAGTCCTATCACCTGACAAATTACGAAGCTACAGTTGTCACCAGAAGAGTAACAGCGATCTCAGTCGATCTTTTATCGCATGTTCTGTAACACGTTGCCACGTAGACTACGTTAGCCTAGCATTGGACCTATCCATCGATGCACACAGTGCACACACATTGCATAGCTAATTATCCAGATGCTTTTTAACAGAGTGGGCATGGGCATATTTCCAGAGGAAATGCTGACGGGGAAAACGTGGGAAGGGGACCAGGACATCAATTTGACAAAGCTGACTTCTGTAACTATTGGTGTAGGACTCCAGCCATGGAAGGAAAGGAGAAGAGTTGATTGATTTGCTCAGAAATGACCCCGAACGTCTCAATTCTTCTCATATCACTGAGAGCTCAAAGTGATAATGACCTCGGCAGTAACGAAAAAGTATAACCGTAATTATATACTTGCTCGCTCACGCATTGAAACAGAGAGTTCGGTTCTCTGGTGGTGGAAGGGTTTGATAGGTGCATATACTATACCGAGATGGCAACGGATGGAATGTACGCTCCATGAAGGGATTTACTTGCGCCACATGAAGATCGATATTCTCACAAAAACAGCAACTGCAAACTTACGAACGCTCTCCATTAATGATTTAGAATGCATAAAAATGTACTAAATGCCCGAATAAGACTGATAAATAGGCCTAAATTTAATAGTAGCCCACAAATACATGGTGATAGTGTTCTGCGGCCCGCAGCGTCTTTTAGTGTGAAAATGCGGCCCGTTATACGAGGGAAGTTGAGAACCCCTGGACTAATCTATTCAATTCGGTTTGAACAGCGATTTGCCTTGCGAAAGGCAAAGGGCGTGGCTTGTTGAATACGGGCTTGGCATTAGGTTTCAAGTGAATAGTCACCTTTGTCTTGGTGCATCGTCCTAACACATTAGAGAAAACGGAGGGAAATTTGGACTGAAAAGATACCAAATTGTCGTTCGAATCAGAAATGTCAATAGTATTACATGATTGCGATTTGACCATCTGCGAGGAAATTGCATCCAAAGCAGACGTTCCCTTAGCGGTCATGGAGAAAGCATCGCTCCAATCGAGACCAAAAATGTTTTGCCCACGGTGTTCGTCGAGAACTACCAATTTTAAGCCAACTCGAACTTCAGAACCCACCTGCACGGTTACAGTGCAAATACCTTTCACTTTCAGTGGCTTGTCGCCATACGCTACGAAAGAGCAATGGTATGCTGAGAGTTTCGGAGAGCCCAAAGTTTTGTACCCAGTCAATCCCACCATGGCGGAGGGTGCACCAGTGTCCCACTGTGTCGGCAACGGAATGTCGTTGATGCTGGAGTTGATCCAGAGCTGGTTTCCTACGCGTCGATATAGTTGATCGATGTCGAAGGAGAGGAGTGGCACTGAGCAGAAATTGACGTATGTGACCTGTTGCGTGATACTAGGTTTGGCAGACATGCACACAGGTTTGATATGACCTTTACGACCACATTTCTGACATACTGCATGTCGATATTGACAGTCTTTTCTCTGGTGATCGATGAAACAGCGGCTGCAGGATTTCAGTCTTTCTGGGAAGTTGCCTTGGATGGATTTGGAAGGTATTTTCCCCTTATGATAACTTCCCGTCATTTTGTTGACGATAGAAGTGTCTTTACTGCTACTCTCGCCCTGGATAACCCTATCAGTTTCCAGCGTTCTCACGTATGTTGCGGCTACTTTGAGAACGTCGTCTAGGTATGGATTGGTTTGTGTTAGACAATGCCGTCTCACATCCGCGTGCGGCGTTTCTTTAATGATGAGATCGCGCATTAGCTCATCAACGTAGCTCTGATTACAGCCTTCTCTTGAGCATGCGAAGTTGCAATCCTTGGAGATTCCGCGTAGAGTAGCGATCCAATCAGAATATGATTGTCCCGGCTGCATTTTGCAATTGTAAAATTCGTACCTGGCTGCTTGCACATGAATGGAGTCTTTGAAGTGTGTAGACAACTTCTCAGTCAACGCGTCGAAGGTTTGCGCACTGACATCAGCCGCACCAAACAAATTACGTAGGAGCGAGTACGTTTCAGGTCCAACCCATGAGAGTAGACACGCTCTTTTTTTCTCCATATTGGAAATGCCGTAAATTGCAAGGTGGTGGTTGAATCGTTGCAGATATTGGTCCCATTTCTCCTTTGATTTTACAAACGAATCAAACTTGGGAGCGGTAGCTTCAGATGTTGGAGCACCGGGACTCAACCTCTGCGCCAGTTGCGATATGGCTTCCTCATGCTGCAGCTTTTGCTGTGCCATATCTTCTTTGTGCTGTGCGCGTTGTTGGTCCAAATCTTCTCTGTGCCGGGCATTTTGCTGCTCCAGCTGTGCCTGTTGTTGCTTCAGCTCTTCTTTACGCTGTGCTTTTTGATTTGCCATTGTTTCATGAAGGCTTGCCATCATTGCCTGCTGCTTTTCGAGCAGCTTCAGTATACCTGAATCCATGCTTATCTTCGTCGCAGAAATAACTATGAATCCGACTTCTGACACCAATTGTTATGATCTTGATCTTGTTTGAACAATAACTCAATACGACGAGGTTGCAATATGAAATCAGTATATTGTACAGCAGAATAACCTTAAGGCAGCGACACGATCCAGAGTGCAGTTAAATGAAAAGACCACGAGACAACAGAACACAGGGTATAAATACGAAGCACGACACACGAGGAAATAATGATTGGTGGTAATTACTAATCCTAGACAAATCAGAGACCAACGATACCAACGTAAAATGCACGAACATAACTACATCAACATCGCCTATCGATACATGCCACCTCATTTCTATCGCTTGTCTTTTTATCTCATTATCTATTAGTCTATTCTTAATTCAGTGTGCAGGGTCCTTATTCTCATCGTCTCTAGTCCCATATGCGTGTCTGATTTCAACGACTACTCCAAATCGTTTCGACACCACCATATCTTTTCATTGTATCGCAATCCTGCAGTGCTCTGATCTGATGAAGTTATTAATAAACGGAAACTGTCTGAAACGGATTCCCAATTTTTGGCAATATCCGTTTCAATTTACCTACAGCTGCGATGCAATAATATTCGGCTAGGGAATCGAGTGGTGCAGTTGGTTACGCACTGCAGTCACGACACCAATGAAAGTGGGTTCGAATCGAGACTCTGAACAACTTCTACGTGCCGGAGGTTTCTCTGGAATCCTTATCGCCAAACTCACTACTACGGTAGTGCATTGAAGAGCCCAACAATGAAGGTGAGCCGTGCTAGAAGTCGGCAGCTGAGTCCACGATGGACGCGCATGCTAGAGAGAGACTGAAGATTGACTGGAGGAAGAGAATGAAAACAATACCCATGACTACGAAAAAAGTAAAGATTTGAAGAACATGATCCACACTTGAAAAAAGCGATACGCGCCACTGTGTACCAATAATAATATTATTATAATATATTCGGCTGCATAAATGGCACTCGAATTTCATACGTTTATTGAGCGAGGATTTGGTGGCTTGTGCGGGAATCAAAGGCAATTTGTTTGAACTTTTGGTCAGGAGTGACTATCGACAAGTCAGGTCACTATTCCCTTCATCAACGATTTTCAATATCCACGTTGACAATCATCGATGCACTGGGCGAGTCTAACATAGCTGTGCAAATAATTTCTGCTGCGTTGCGCTATATGTTTCCACAACGGAAAGAGGGTCTTGCTACCGAGTGTTTACACGTCACGATCAGACATCGCGTTAGCTGTGAAACACTATATAGCCGATTCAGTTTTATGAACAGTGACCTTTAAACGTTACCACTGCCATCGTCGATATAAATGGCGCGAGACCGATCGTATCTTCGTGCAGGAGGTACAAGTTCGGTGGCAGAAATTTTAGCATGCGACACATTGAAAACGGCGGTTTTTAACATTTGCTATCACGCGAAACACCTTCGCTAATTTGCAAGCCCTGGCGGAACACCGCATTTTCACGGAGTCATAAAAACAAAATGTATCACAATATACCAGACGTTTACATCACTAAAGAACACGGGTGCACAAAATGAGCTGGACATTAACAGATCGTTAACAGAGAGAAAGAAAAACGTACAATTTTCAAACATAACGAAAACATGATGAATATTTTTTTAATTTCAGTGTGACTTTTGATGTTCATATTCACATGCCAGTTCAGAAATACGAGGCTTCTTCTTGGAAAGTGATGTTGTACATCGGATGTTTAGGCCTTTGCCCGCGGCATGTATTATCCCTTGGGATAGACATGGCGTTGGCTAGGGTCTCTTACATTGTGACTGTAGTCTTTTTACGCGCTCCTTTTCAGTTTGTTGCCACCCGGGGAAGTCCACAAAGATCTTTCTGGACCTTCCCAAATATTTTTTCTATTTTCCCCTCTTCCTGAGGTTTTCTCCTTGTTCTGAGCCTCTGCGTTATTGAGTTCATTATCCAATCTTTCCCTGTTGCCTTCCTTTCGTTCTTTACTCTGTTTCTGGCTCTCCAGACGGCTTGTTTGTATGTGGTGAGGAGCACCACAAGTGATGCCTCCTGTTCTTCCGTTAGGGCCTCAGCCGGGTCCATATTTATGGCTGTGCGGATGTTGCTCTTCTCTAAGTCAAGCATGAATTCTTAACTTGCAATGTATGCTACAAGTGGCAATAAGTTATGCTTTTGAAAATTGCCAGCAAATTGGGTCGAAGATAAATGGGAACGGATAGTTTTCATATCGATATAACTGTCTAGGTTTGTTACACTTATATCCACGGGACCACGGCTATCAATAATTGCAAAACGCCAGAACCGACTATTCATTGAACACCGCTGTATGCTGTATGATTCTATATTTTGATGTTCAGTGTAGGCCTACTTCAAGATACAATACCTCTTGCGAAATATTTTGTCGATAATACCCTTTTCTATAGTATGATGGTACTGTTAAATGAGATTTCGAAATACAAAAGGAGAAGCATGAAACAAAAAATCTACATTCTACATCAGTGGTCGGGAACCTTTTCTGTCCGAACAATCATATTAGATCTATTTTTTCCATTTTAACTCCCAAAGAGCCATACATTCAAATCATCTGTTACGTCACAATTGAAAATTCGTGACGTCACCGTAGCACTAATTCGAACTCACTATACATGGGATTCGTCGAGTGTGCCACATTTTCTCAGAATAAACTGGTATTTTTATTGTTCGAAAATAAAGCTCGCAACAAAAGATAAGGCACAGGCGGGCCAAGCCTCACTATTGATAACGCATTCCGTCGTGAATAGCTCATAATTTACCATAACAGATATTAATCGAATGTAACTGTCACACTGATTCCGAACATCTAAATACTGATCGAATTCTCAACTCTCAAAGTATTAGGCGGTGACGTATTAGGCGGTGACATAACATTGCTCTGCCCGCATACATTTTATCGCCAGTAAGAGCTACTTACTAATCAAGAACTTGGATAGCTATCGCGTTGTTTGTAATTCGAGTTTGTAATATTGAATTTCACGTCCACCGCAGTTCTTTTCGTTCCGTAGATCAGGAAGACAATGTGTATTTCAAAACTTCGTTGTGATATGGGCGCTGTCATGTCTGGTATGCTCTTTGATTAATCAACGTATCGCACAATCCAAGATTTCGAGTCGGGTAAATAGAATTCGCGATTGATATTGTCGTTGAGGATTTTCGAAAGAGGAGGGTCCGAGCCCCTAAATCCGAAGACCTCATAGTCTTTACCTCAAGCACGTGTTTAATTGTTTATACTGCCACGTGAATAATTATTCTGCCCTTGATAAAAATTTACTAACAAATCGCTGCAATATTGATCAATTCAGTACAAAAATAAATATTTGGCAAAGAGCCATATCTTATACCCTAAAGAGACATAATGGCTGGCGAGCCATACGTTTCCGACCACTGTTCTACATTAATTATAGCAACCACTCAATCTTTGAAATACATCGTCGGCATATTTTGCGAAATCACAAAAATGTGGATATTTGACGAGCGTCCTACAAGGTGTTTATCAACGTGGGCGATTTGGCGGTCTGGGGGGACGAAAAAAAGAAGGGCGCGATAGGGGCGATAGCGCGTTGAAGCGGCTAAATTGGAGTCAGGTCGGAGGAATCACCTTTTTCCTCGTCAAGTCACGAAAATTCAGCTGCAAAAGTGTAATTTCGAGGTCGAGCCGAAAAGTTGATCTTTTTTTTGTCAACTCGCCGGTGATGACAGTCTGTATGTCCATTTTTCGGTTCTCAATATTTGGGGGTGATTATAGGTGTGGAGCTGGAAAAGCGGACGATGAGTCGAAAAAGGTTGGGAACCACTGGGATATAGTCTGAACTCGGTTCATGTCTACCACCCCTTACCCCCGAAAGCACAAAAAGCTGGAACACTTGAATTGAACCAAGCTCACGGCATGCATATATATAGCCTCATTTATATGAGAGTGAAAGGCACACTCAACCGTGGAAAACGCACATATGTCAACTATAGCAGGGCTCTTCAATCGGATGTATCGTACACTCTATGGCAGAGGTCTCAAACTCAAACGTGCTCGCGGTCCAATTTCCTACTTTTTGATGGCGTCGCGGGCCGCAGAACCAATAATAGGGAAATTCAATGTGTTTCCAAGTAGGCACTATTTGACGGGACCTTGCAGACTGACATTCCACACGCATCGTAACAATGTGATTTACTTTTGTGAATTCACCCCTGGCACGAATAAATAAAATTTTTAGATATTTGAATTTTTGTCAAAAAAAATAGTTGTAGAGACCATGCGAGAGTACAAACTACAAATGCATCAGGACAGCGTAAAATTTGTCGCGTTATAATTTTACAGCTATAGCGGACATTTGACGTGGCGCAATTATAGGTAGAATTTTAGAATTTTACAAAGATTGATCTGATATCAGAGCGTTGGAGCAGTACAGCCTACTCCTGGTCTCGGGTATACCCCGGATAATTAGGCTATTGATCATGTCATTATTGAAGTCAAATTAAATCAGCTTTAGATTTACCTTCGAATATTTGAACATATCAATAACAACTTGAATATAAAATTACTGTGCCATGGCAATGTCGAATCGCCGAAGAATCCATTGGTGTCACTGCTCTAAAGCGTAGGCTCCGACCACTTTATACTCGTCACATTTAATTGGCGATTATAACATGGATAAAGATACCCAAGATGACGCAGGATGTAACCAACTATACATCAGAGCAACATAATGCCAATGTTTGCCATACCGACCTGCTTATAGATATCTAAATAATCTACGAAACGCAAGCTACGACATTTTGATATTTCACTATATTTTCCATACCAATTTGATAGTTTGTGGCGTCTGTGGTTGTACCAAGTCACGGCGTTCCGCGTTACAGACCTCCTTCTCTGACTCTATCTTTCGAAGCAACTCAACTCGAGCCAATTATATTTTATCACCCAATGAGTCCGAGTTCGAGTAATTCTACAAAAGGTCGTGCCCAAGTCCAAATCACAATTTTCAGTACGAATCATCAACGGGTCATGTTTACCATCATAAACAAGTAATGTCACGTAAAATAAGTAATCTTTCACTGAGTCTTAACTTTTGAAGGTGAAGTAATAGTGAAGTTTGATGAGTAGTTTCTGGCTTCTGGAGTAGTTTAATAGCGAATATTAAGTCCTTAAATTAAAAAATGGTAGTTAAATATTGTCGAATACTTCGAAATCCAAAAGGCCGTCGCGGGCCGCACAAAATGATCTCGCGGGCCGCATGCGGCCTGCGCGCCGCGTGTTTGAGACCTCTGCTCTATGGTGTACCATAATTTTTAAAGTGTGTACCACTCAGATGGCATGTACTGCGGTGTGCCAGATCCACATCCCTGTGAACACGTGACTAGCTATCACAATAAAGAGGCCAGTTTATGCTTCAGAACAGGATTACCGAATGTTGCAATATCATACTCAATGTTCATTACAGGTGTATGCAGCTTGTAAATTTTATTCCTTTTGTGATGTCAAAAGCAATTATTTTTCCTCGTCATTTAACTGTGGGCAATGGACTTTTTGATTGCTTTTGGAGTAGAATAGAGTGAAGTTAACATGTGTTCAGCTTCCAATATTTGTCTGTCTATAACAGTGGTTCTCAACCGGGGGTCCGCGCAGGGCAGTTTCGCTTATTTAATAGTAAAACTCCAGAGCTCACATCAATAGAATGGCCATCTGAGATGAAATATCGTACTGTGCAGACTCATTCTAATTGCTAAATTGTCACTAGCCTGCTGATACAGACATTTTGCTGTTTGGAGATGCTTCGTTGTGGATTGTGGGAGAGAAGTTTGATGAGTAAGGTTCACGGTGACTTCGAAATGTTTACAAAAATCCATTTTCTCCTTTGTTATACTCAGCCATTTTTGCCATAATAACTTCATAATAAGCTGCAAGATAGAAATGACCAGGCTTGACGCTATATGTCCTTTAACATTTCTGTCAAGTTTGGTGCTATATTTGTTGCGATCATACCCGAATGTGCCGTCGGAAGCGTCACGCGTTATTATAACATTCGCCACCACCTATATTTGTGGAAGTGGATTTTCGGCACTCGATTATATCAAATCGAAAGCGCGGATTTCACATTGTGTAACGGAAGTCAACCAAATTTTTACAGGAAATAGTATGACAATATTTTCAAGAGAGGTCATTTTGCTGTTGTTTATCACTAAGCCTACAGTTGCTGAAGACTGATGACGACTGCACGATAATTGAGCTAAATTTGAACTAAAACTTCGTGGGGTTACGCGGGGGTCCGTGATGGTCCGAAAGGGTTCCGCGAAGACAACATGGTTGATAACCACTCAACCAGACATTGAGTAATCGTGATTATTGGTAATCGTAATCGATTACGAAGATTACAGCATTTTCAAGTAATCGTAATCTCAATCGATTACATTCGATAAATCGATTTCTTTGTGAAAGAACGATTACTTTTTTACTTGTAAAAGAACTATGTCAACTCACTATTCGTGAAGATGGAAGAGTGCCATATTATATCAGGGTATAGATCGCAGAAATGTAGGATTCGCAAACTCCACTACTAAATTTTACCTCACGAGTATTACCTTCGCTCGTCATTGCGTAACGAATTATCCTCAAGTAGTATAAAGTTTCCTTCCGGTCCGACACAGATATTGGAATTTTATAACTCAATTCCAAAATGCGTGACGACGGAAGCTTGTCCGTTACTCAGGGAAATAAAACATCTAATGGTAACTTTATTGTGAATTTATATGTGAAAGCCGCGGAAGAATTTCAAACAAACGTCGTTAAATTCCGACAGTGCAAATAAGCGATACTAGCAGTATAATAAGGCCTGGAAAACAGCATCCAATGTTTCAAAGGATACCGAAAAATCACGATCAATTTAGTGGTGTTTACCATGACTTCGCAAGCCTCGCCGTAGGTAAATCTCAACAGAATAACTCACAAATATTTGAAGGTTTACCGGCCCGAGACATTTTTGTTTTGAAGACATTCTTGTTTTGAAGTTTTGCCGCTCCGCGAGGCCACAAAAGGTTTAGAACAACTGTGAATGTATACCAAATTAGGATGGGTTGTAGCCAAAATCAGGATGATACAGGACTTCGTCAACCCTTCCCCCAAGTGTTGGTCTTGTACCCCCATATGATGAGCAACCCCTATTTGTTGTTGTTTCTGAACCCCAATAGGGTGATTATTCAAACTTCTGATCCATGACTGAATTTCGTCAATAACATTGGTAAATTATTAATATTAATATAGATGGCCAAATGGAGTGGTGCATATCACCATGGAAGGTCTGGTGCACCAGGTGCAAATTTAATCGTAACGAATTGTCAATTCAGGACAAATTCATATGAAAGGGTTGAATAAATCAAAGCAAGACGTGACAAGAGTCAACGAATTCGATGACAGCAGCAGGAAGTTGCGGGTAATTATAATATTATAAATAGTTGACGAGATATTTAGTAGGGATGGTGTGAACCTTCAAAAGAACCGCGAACCTTTTTGAAAGGTTCTGTGTTTACGCGATGTGAACCGCATGAAGTCACGTGACGTCATATTGCTAATTCCAACCCTACAGTTCAGTTAAGTGATAGCCTATGGAAACGTACATTGTACACGATACCTAGCGACGACTCGGCCACAAAATATTGAAGTACATATTGACGCTTTAAACGCCACCAAATGTATCAACTGGGGCAATCTAATAATATATTAATCCCAAAAAGTCGATATCTTCCGTTGCTTCGCCAATAATTTCAACGAGAACTTTGAAGGAAATATAAGGTTACGCCTTAACAGTCCAGGCCAGACTGGACAATGTATTCGGCGTCTGAGTATGGCTACGTTGATATTGAGCAGAGTGTAAAACTTGTTTCTACTTGCTACCGATGTTACCCCATTAAAAATTATACAGCATGTAGCCAACGCCCCCAGCGCACAGATTTGTATGTATAATACAATAAACAAAGTCAATATTGACCACCTATGCCTGCTAGATTTTTACACCAGACAACGATATCACTTTCAATGATTGGATAAATTAGTATCATTAGCTGACTTCATGTACAGTGTATTTAGCTCCTGATGTTGTGTTTTTGTGGGCCAAGCTTATAGCAGAGAATCCCTTAATATTCACAGACGTAAAGCGGGATATTTAGAGCAAACTTGTGTAACAAGAGAGATTATGGCAACGTGTATGCTCGCTTGGTGTTGATTTGTTTTTATGCCGCCAGCGCCATGCATAGAATGGCCCGCAGCTGAAAATGAAATGCACTAAATTTTATACAAAGATGTAATAATAAACTGAAAATTGTAATAGACGAAAAAGGTTCACAGTGCAGAACTTACCAAGGTTCTGCACTGTGAAAGTGAACCTCTAAATTTCTGAGGTTCACACTCAGAACGCGACGTGAACCTCACGTTCACACCATCCCTAATATTTTCCCTCACAGTAGGCTACTGTTTTACCATATGTCGATGGTGAGCGTATTTACAACACGATAAAAAATGAACGACAGTGTGTGGTGCAACATTGATAAATGAACACATTACTATTTAGTTTTGTTCGTCTCACATACCATGTGGTCAGATTTACAGGTAGAGCAGAGAGAGGTGGTAACTGCGAAAATTTAGGACACGTAATTAATAATTCTATCATATTCGGGCGTGCCTCTTATTATTATGCTTTGTTGCATGTCATTGAGTCGTGACTTCCCGTCTGCTATACAGTTAAAAGATATTGGAGTCGCCCAACCGTAGCAGACTGAACTAAAAGAAAAAATTCATTCGTGACACGCAAACATAAACTGCCATTTCCTCACGTGCGCATCATTTCATCTGATGGCAAGACAGGACTATAGTCCCCACGCCAATTCAGTGCGCCCATATACAATGGATATATTTTGACAGAAAGTTTCGATCAGGGTCGCAGGGTGCGATAAATCGTCAGCAACAAAGTTGAGCAATGGTTATTTTGTGACGTAACACGCAAATGACGTCACATTAAAAATTATTTTTGTTCTCTCATGAGGTCTTCTCATGGCTATCGCTATATATTATTCTTAATCGTAATCGTAATCGCGTGATTAAGAAGTAATCGTAATCGCAATCGATTGCATTCATGAAGTGTGTGTTCTCGACACATCGATAGCGTAAATATTTTGTATTGGTACTTTATCCGACAAACTTATATATAGCGCAAGCGCAGTATACACATTTCCAGGGGTGTAGCCAGGGCCTCTTGGCGTCGGGTTTGAGAACCACTGTGTTAGATGGTGGTCGGGTAACGTCGGTCCTTGAATAATCTTTAATATTTCATATACGTTGCAGCCTAGCTCATCCTTATTTCAATTGGGCCAGGGGTGGCCACTGGCCAGCCTGCGGACGTACGGCCGCATGCAACCGTAAAACCATTATGCGGCCGCGGACGTATGATTTATTTAACGTGTGTTCGTGATCGTCAATATGCAATTTGAATTTACGAAAATCTTTAGGATATTCTATTTCAACCTAAAAATTTTCTTCAGGCTTACGCGATTCAGGGTGATTTGGATTTTCTAATTTTATTATATTCGTATTCAATTGAATAGTATATTCATATTGAAAGAAACCCGAATATTTTCGCCTGACACTCATTATGGGTAATCGTAAGCAACTAGTACGATTGTTACGACTGATATGGTTGTTGATATAAAATGTTCTTTCCAATTCTATACTATTCGCTGTTGAAAATCCCTGACCAGGGCCTGGTGTCGGAGTCGGAATTAGTGGAGTGGGAGTTTGGCTGATTTTCGATTGATGGAGTTGGAGTGGTGAAAACTGTAGTGGCTGGAGTGGGAGTCGGAGTTTGTGAAAATGACCTGACTTCGACTTCAACTTCTTTATCATGAAAACAATTGCTTTCAAAGGTTTCTTTAAATTACTAGTATTATATATAATAGGATTTTTATGTACCATCAATCACTTTTATTAGTAACGATACAGATCAGAGGCGACCAAACTGTGACGCACAGGCCAAATGTGGCCCACGAAAAGGTGTCGTGTGGCCTGCGAGGTAAATATCGAAATTAGATCAGGTAAAATTGCAAGGCCGACTCAAACTTGATTAGCCTGACCGCGAAATTTCATGATGACTGTCACACCAGTTTGAACGCATTGGCGTGACCAGGTGCCGGTCACATTCATCGTAGGTCTTCGTATATGACCATAAAGTAGAATATTCCGTAGCAGATTTATTTGACATGAAATTTTTGTTAGCACTTCGCATGTTTTATTGTCACATTTCTTGCATTTAGTATCGGAACCCTCCTGGAAATAAAAATACGCGTAATTTACATAATTGAGTCCAACTATACTCGCAATTAGGAGATAACGTCAGTAACGTGTCGTCCAACATGGGACTTCGATTTTGCGCTCGAAGCGAGATCGTCGGCGATGAAACATTTGCACAAAATAACTGAGGCATGTTCACCGAAACCATCGATATTCCGATGTCTGAAACGAAAAATAATTCTGTCCTTGCCCAATGAGCCCATTGCAGTACGGAGGCTACCCCCAGTATATGCAATTATTATATATATTTATTGATCGAATGCAATCATTAACTTTGAGAAAATTCTGTGCTTCGCGGGCCCAGGGTACGACTGCACACTGTACAGTTGCACACGGAGTTTTCATGACATATTTGTTATCGATTTTAAAGCGTAGTCATGCAAGTTTTGTTTTCAATGTTACCTAATTCGGTTCGTTTCTATCCGACGACTAAAAAAATATCATCAACATTTAATTGGTTCGTAAATCTTATGTGGCCCTTTGGCCGAAAAGGTTGCCTCCCCTGAGAAAGATATAATTACACATTATTTGCTAATTACAATTCAGTTGCCCAGAGGAAGAAAGAAGCAATATTGACGATTCAGTCAAAAATGATGCAATTTCTAGATTTATATCATGATATTGAGACAGAGCAAATATATAGTCTGGTTATAAAATTGATGTAAATGTAGCCAAACACTCCTTCCCAGTAGACAAAATTAAAAATATTTTTGGTAGCTTAGCTGCTCGGGTCGAACAAATGATTAATAAAGACTACAAGTCCTAGTGACCTAGTCCTTGAATACTTGACTAAGTGCATGTACTCTAGAGATATGCTGTCTGACTATACCTCCCAAATTTCATTTATGATCAATGTCTCTTAGTAGTGATAGTGTGTCTGCTTGAAATCAGTAAAGTGTGTTATGAAAAAATTAGTAAGATGTATCTCTGTATTAGTTGCGAACTCACACTCACACATAAAAGCAACACTTCGATAGTTTTATCTACATTATTATTATACAGGATGGGATATATGTCTTCTTTTGATGATTCACACTTATTAGGTTAGTAAAGAGTCCATATTATTAAAACTGATAAAGTAACAAAAAAGAACGGATATTTAGAAAGGCACTCTTTTATGCATAGTGAATATTTCGGGCTGTTTGCATATTATTAATGATTAAATGATAGTCATTTAGTCGTCACTGTGGCATATAATGTTCGAAGTAAATTGGTAATACTGTTGTAGTCGGGGTTTGAGTCGGAGTCAGTAGATTTAAAGACTGAGGAGTTGGAGTCGGAGTCGGTTGTACTCCACGTCCCTGGACGAGTGTCAGCTCAAAATGTTCGGGTTTATTACAATATGAATATATACTATTCAATTGTATATTGAAGTTTTGTACCTCCAAGAAGCTCTAATAATCGCATTCTTGCAATATATCCCGACTGTACAATTGGGAACCAAAGAGGAGGATGATGCGCCACATAAATAATACCAATTGGAATAGTGTGCGTCCCACGAATCAAATTTTGTTGTTGTTGTGCGGCTAGACCAGGGGTGGGCAAACTTTTGAGCTCGTGGGCCGTATTCAACATCTGAATCCATTCGCGGGCTGCACTATATAAAACAGGGATTTTAAACAAAAACACAATATTGGAATTTGATTATATAGTGAGGACATGGAGATGATATGTATGTTTATTTTAAAAAAAAACATTGCTTTGATGATATTGAACACGCGCCAGAAACAGTGATGGGATTTCATAGGCTGGTCGACCTCAATAACCAATTTTTCAAAACTATAGAGATGAAAGTCGACTGTCCCGATTCTTAGAATAGGATTGAAATTTGAATCTCTGAGCAGCGATCTGTTCATAGTTTTACTCAATCCACTTTTGGTTTGGTTCCTGGACTCACAATTTTGACAGCATCATAACCATGTGGGCTTCAAACACGCTTCTACTATATGTGTTTATAAAATATAAATACCATAATTCTACGCATAAGAGAACGAATACACCTAAGTCACGCGTGAATCGTTTTTAAAAGCACATCACTGAAACAATAAAAACTGGAGTGGCCAATCTGAAATCACACTCGTGATCCAAATTATCTCTACCTCGTTTTGGATTTCTGTGGTGCTTTGCAGTTGAAACCTTTGAGATCGAGCTGTCGCACCATAAATTAAACATAAAAAATAATATAGGAAGTATTTACCTTAGAACAAGTGGCTCTCAAACTTTTCAAGACACGCTCCCTCCTTATGAAGGTGAAAGATTTAGCCATCCCCCTTATCGTCTTATCACAAAACGAAACTAGGATGCTAACAAACCTAACGGATAGTTTGATGACATGGAGGTTAAGACTGTGGATGATAGATTTGTAATTATTAAATTCATACTAAATACAGAGCAACCATTAAGAATTGGATCTACATCACGCCTAGCGCGAAAAAATTTTCAGTTTGACTCAGATTCGCACCGCCTTTCAGATGTTTTCACGCCCCGAAGGGGGCTGCGTCCCCAGTTTGAGAACCATTGCCTTGGAATCATCAGTTTAATCAAGTCCCTGCATTAATTCGATTTTAGTTTTGTTTTCAGTACGGTAGAACTGACCTGTGAAGAATCATGAGAGCTGTTAGACTTGTATTTCCTCAATTAACGTTCAATAAATTGCTTTTGGAATTGAAATGCTGGTTGTGTTTACGCTGACGCAGTTTTACTGCAAATAAACTAAATTTGTACGTGATATTATGGATGGTAAAAATTAAGAATCTACTAGATATATGTCATATTGGGATATCGTATCGTATGCGATTGGCTAACGCGACATCATGCTAGTGCAGTGGTTCTCAACCTTTTTTCCCGTCGCGTGATTTCGATGGTCAGCAAAGTTTTTGGGGCCTGGTCGCCCTAGGCGCCAAATTTTCTACAATGCATGAATGAATATGTGGTAATTGCATATATATGTTGCTATAAACTCACCCCACGTAATCAGATTTACCGTAGCGCTGACTGGTCTGTTGCCTTGAAAAATGAAGGCCATGCAATCATATTAATTAGGCATATTCAGTCGTGCCCGTTAGTACCATTACCTCAGTAAATATTGTTATTTTGTTACCAACTCTTGTCCACTGTATAGTCAAAAGATATTGAACCGCATAAACGTGTTAAACTAAAGTAAGCACACGATTCAAACTTGGTATTTCTTCGCTGGCGAATAATTTATCTCTGATGGACGGTATTTGTCCTGTGGGGTGCAGATTGCGACGACATGATAATTCGGCACGAACGATTTAAGCACCTATGGACGATTAGACTTATATACATCAAAGTTTAAGGTCAACATATAGGCAATCCTCTTCGGCTAAGGTTTTCTCGCTGATGATCTTTTGGCACATTTGTCGGATACCCATATTGGCCGGAACTTCATATGGCTTCGTGCATCGTGGCCAGGTAATGGCCAAAGCCGAAATGCTTATTTCTATTCTCTATAATTATGCGTATTTTTTTCGTGTGGGAGTCGTCAAAGCATGGTGTGTAATTTATGTTCATTCACCGAAATAATTTAGGGCATCCGTCGATCTCAAAATTTAGAGTTTGGGTTGCAGCTGTTTCGGTCTTGCTAAGAGGTCAAAGTACAGTCGGTCTTTTCGGAATTATTTGGCGCTTTAATCGCGCTCGACTATAATTAACCATATGATAATTGTATGTGAGATATTCAGGGTCAAATCAAGGTTGTTATAGCAACAATCGAGTACGGTCCCATACCCGGTGGTTCGAACTATCCCAAATTCACATCTGCGATTAGCAATGCGGAGAAATTAATGGGATTGGATTTTGTTTTAGTGCTTTGTGTGACTAAGTAAGTCAACTGAGAAAGAGAATGGGACGTATATATCTGCTCACATCGAATTTAGTACTCTGCCCAATTATTAATTTAAATATGAATGCATTCCAAACAAAGCAACTCATATTCGATAACGTTCATGTGACGTTGAGAACTACAGCACTCGATAGTATCATCCTTTATATGATACGATGAAGAAATATTATGACGATTTGGTATTTTAGCTCTCAAATAAAAGTATATTTATGGTTAATCATTTCGTGCACAAAGCTTCAAAACTTATTTTATGTACGAGGCGCGTTTACTAAGGTTGTAATGACTCGAGTCACGATTTTCTGATGACTTGACTCAAAATACGGAAATGACTCTACTCGGCTCGCATGACTCGAACCAAGTCATATGACTCGAGACTCTGAAAATTCATTTTAATTTGGAAGAATAGTCAAAAAACCACACTATTTGGATTTCGTCTAATGGTACTGATATTGAAAATGCGACCAGAAACAGCTAAAAGTGAGAAAAAATTAGTATATTCTAAATGCAATTCGATATTCCCACGTAGAGTTATAAAAATTAGTTTAACAAGAATTTGAGTGGAAACTGAGCAGTCAACACAATGACCTTGACTCGGACTCGAGTCATAATACCCTGACTCGGACTCAACCTTCTGGGCGCTGACTTGGACTTGGTCTTGACTTGGTGTTGAGTTGAAAATGACTTGACTTGACTTGCGTCAAAACTATAAAAGTGAGATTGACTTGTGACTCACAGCCTTGTCACTTGGTTACAACCCTGCGCTTACTCGCAAAAGTGATATCCAGTGCCTCTTTCTTCGATTTCCACACGTCGTGAGCTGCAGAATATAATACCTAGTTCGAAACATTTTGTTGAAAATAACCCTAGCAATGGTAACGGTAGTGTTTTAACGGGAAATTGGCGATCTAAAAGTAAGTGCAATTCATTTTACATAATTATAATAACCCTCAATTATAAAAACATATGTATCGAACATCGTCACATGGCGCGATAAAAAATTTAGAAATTTGACATACTTTGTGGAATGTTAATTTGCTCCGAATACTCATTAGGCATATGTCCACCTACTACATCATCAACTGCGAAGCCATTTTTCTTCAGCGCCCCCCCCCTTCGTATCACCCTCTGATCCCAGCGCCTCCCCCATATCGCCCCCTGAGTGTTTCCACCCCCTTTAAATTCGCCAGCGCATCTTGGGGGCGCTGAAAGCAAGATTAAGAACCACTGAGTTCGAATGGAAGAGAATTATGCTAGTTAACCTCTCATTTATAGGGTTGCATTTAAAACAAAAATATATTTAAAACAAACATGTTTAAAACAAGGCCCTTGTATAAAACATGTTTTTTCAATTTTATTTTTAAGCAATGACGTCACGAAAATTTAATTGCGACGTCATAGTGGATTTAGATTGACAATTGAAAATATAGGGTAAATAGCTCCTTTGACGAAATATCTGTAATACTATTGCTGTTGAACCAACTATTTTGCGGGTTCCAACCATCTCATATCGATATAAGCAGGCTATATCGGGTGTAAATTGTCCGCAGGCTCATATATCATGTTTTTGGTGAGTATTTGCACAATTATCGTATAATTTTACACCTTAAAAACACACAGATTTTTTTAAAGGCCTTTGTTTAAAACACTGTTTAAAACATGTTTTAAAAATAGTGTTTTAAAACACCGTTTGTTTTAAATGCAACCCTAGATGTACAAGTGATTTGTGGTACAGAACTTCAGAATAACGCGAAACAATAACTTCATATTGTTAATTTATTCGCTAAAAGCTTTTCGACTAACTCTCATCAGTAGCGAACGTTAGTGATGGGTAGAATCAATTCAAATGTGAAATCGAAATGACAGGCGATAGACGTGATTGATTTTATATTTATTGCATCACATACTAACGAAGTTGATGATTTGTTGTTTCCGCTACTACTGATATTAGTCATCAAGCCGATATTCGGTAGCAATATTCTCGATCTGCTTTATTGTATAGCGGCTAGCTCACATTTTCAGCATTCTAGGCTTAAGTGGATCACACGAATATGAGGAATCTGTTTAATCCTTGAACAGTTCGATTGAAATTCTGGAATCGAACTCAGTCTGCCCAAACGGACATCGCATTTCTGGTGTTGCGACTGTGCCAGTACGTGCCAGTACGCTATATTCATAATGCGATCTATTCTATATCATACCATAGCATTTATCACTCCAACGTATTCGATTTAGATCATTAGCTATATTTTATGCTATTAATTACCAACCCAGGTGTCTTATCACTTGCCAAACGAGTTGGTCTCTCATGGCCGAAATATTGGAAAATATCGTTGAAAAAATCCAGAAAAGGGTAAGCCATATGAACTTTCAGTACCGAATGAAATTTCATAACGTTCGAGATTATTGCCGTCTAGGAATAATATCTAAGCAGATTCTAAGGTCGAGAACCAAATGTATATATTTCCCATGTCATAGAGGCAATTCGGGGAGACTTTGTTGAATCAATGTGATGATTTAATAGAGTGGTTTCATTGGTATTTGTGATTATGGTTTGTGAGATGTTAAAATCTTTTGGATAGGCATGATGAACCAATCACGGTATAATGTAATGGTTACCAACCAATGCGGGGTAGGGGCGCAATTTCAACGTCAGACTGCGTATTGGGCATCGAAACTCTCAAGTAATTATAGCGAGTATAAAAATACGTGTGTACAAAATGAGCTTTTGCGTCAATGACCGTGTCAAAAATACAAAGCATGAAAGCATGTATCAATCAATAGTAACAATAACGTTATAAATAACACACTGAATTTAGTGTACAATTGGGATTGGTCTCCCTGATTCAAAAGCATGCACAGTGCACATTCATTGGTCGTGTTACCATTGATAGACGCATATTTACGACTGGTTTTCATTGAGACAAACTACAAAACATAAGATTTATGTCTTTACGTGATAACCCTTCATTCTTATACAAATACATTCACAAGTTGACGGAGGAATGTACCGGAATAATACTGAACTCATTGCTACTTATACTTGAATATTAGTCGTTATTTAGATGCCAGTAACATTAGAGATGTATCCCGTTAGATGCCAGCCATTCGTGGATGCGTTTGACCATAGTATACTATAGCAGGGAAGTGGAGTCGGTAAATTTTACCACCGACTCCGACTCCACACATTTTCAATATACCGACTCCGATTACGACTATTTTCGTAAGAGAACTCTGACTCCGACTACGACCGCGACTCCAACACCGTCTCCAACAGTATTACTTACTCACTTCGAAAATTATATGCCACAGTGACGTGCAATGCACTATGCAATTAACTTGAAAAATGCCTTTCTTTTTCATATTTTATAAATTTTTATATCACGGTGACTCTCTAATATCGTAATGTGTATTAATCATTCAAACATGACATATGCCTAATCCTGTATAATTAAAATATAAATAAAACAATCAAAGTGACGCTCTTTTGTATGGGTCAGCAATAATACGGAGATGTAACTTACTAATTTTCTCATTACATACGATACTGATTACAAGCATACACACTCTCACTACTAAAAAACATTGTTCAGAAACGAAATTTAGGAAGTAGTGAAATAGCATATGTCTGTTCTACATGCACTTACTCAAGTTTTCAAGGAATATGAAATGCAGTCGTTCTTAATCGTTTGTTCAACACAATCAGCTCAGCTACACTTCAAATATGTATAGTTTTATCACGTGGGAAGCAATGTTTGGTTATATTTACATCAATTAAACTATTTTACAAAAGCAGACGATGTATTTACTTTGTCGCGGCATCATGGTATAATTTTAACAATGCATCAATTTCTGACTGTATCGCGAAGATGCAAATTGCGATTTTCTTCCTCTATGCAATTGAATTGTAATTTGCAAATAATGTCCAATTTTATCTATATCAGGAGTGACCAACGTTTTCGATCAAAGGTTAACATGAGATTTACGAGCCATTCATTGCGCGGGCCACTTGAATGTTGATGACCTTTTTTAATTGCCCGATAGGAGCGAACCGCAATAGGCGACATTGAAAACAAGATAAATCAGAATCCCCGTCAGCGGTAACGAGCTCTCTCGAATGCGATAACCGAATAATGTAAAAATTGCTATTTCAAAACATTTGGCGGCCAGCTCACGCAAGAGCGCTTTGAACTCACGTAAAGTCTCGTGATTCCAGACGCAACACGTTTCGCAATCAATGCGCTAATTTGTCATTTCGCCAAGTCGGCAATCGCAGTAAATGATGACATCAAATGAGGGCTTATAATGCAACGATTTGTAATTTACCTGTGACAATCTTTCACAAACAGGGAAATGGAAATACCCTAATTGTCTGTGGTATTTGTTCTGCAGAGAACAAAATTGCAGGTGTACGGTATATTATAGTTTGTCTGCTTTAGGCCGCAGCGTCAAGTACCACGCGTACATTGAGTTTTACCGTATGAAGATACAATTGGAGCAAAATGATCGTAATTCGCAACGACTTAATAGTCCTACCGAATAGGACTGAATGCTATCATTCGGCAGCGAATTACTTATTGACAAGGCGACCATGCAACATGCTAGGCAAAGTTGAAAAGTGGTCAATCAATAAATCTATAATTTAACATTATAATAGCATGCTTCTGACAGAGAACTCAAGTCCCCGCTATATCCATACAGGCCATAAAAGGCCTGAGGTAGCCTACTCAGTCTCCGCAGTTACTGGTCCGTATGTGTACAATTCCTAAGCGTTGTATATCGCCACTGCCTTATTTCGTTTATTTTACTAACGGTTAGGCCTACGAAATATAACCCTATTGGGTAACTTACTAGGCATGCCCTTTTAGATCGATTACTGCCCCACTTCGTTACTATATTGAAATAGAATAGCAAGATTTCGCAGTTCAAAAAGCTGTAATCCCAAGCGAGGATTCAACGCCGCCAGCTAGAAGCTAGGCGATAATTCAACGTGTGAAATCTGCGCTAATTTCAGTTTTGTGTTACCGAACTTCCGGGATAGTGACGTTCGTGACGCAGATCGTTAACGTTTTCTCTCGATTCCTACGTTTTGCGGTATGTCAACTTCATCGGTAAAAATTCTCTCGACGAACAGCGTTAATGAGGGTTTTGTAATCGCGATTGTCCGCTTCTCTGGACGTAAATGTCGGGAAAATCGGCAAATGTTGATTCCGCAGTGCGGTAGTTGTTTTGTAATGCCGCACCAGAAATTATAGTCCTTATCCAACCATACCTGCACACTTCGAAAGTGACTTATATCATCCATGATGATATGCTGCCAATAATCCCGTTGCATACGTTGGCATTGCTTGGTTAAATAAAAATATAAAACTACATCGGTTGTCTAGTATGATGGTTCAAGTCGATTTTGCGCCAAAAATTGTAATCTTCCAACGTAATGTCAATGTTTTCTGATGGGTTTCTGTCGAAGGATCGAATCAAAGGGCCAGTGACCGCGCGTTGGACACTTCTGGACCAAACTATTTGAATAACAGGTAATTGTATATTTTCAGATATATGAAGCTGGACTTACACAAATCACGAAATTTTGCAATGGCAATCTCCGTTTGGACCGTGAAGCATTCGGCAAGTTTATTGCGGAATCCAACGTTCGAGATAAACCTTTTAGCATCATTTCCATATGCGGACCTGCGAGAGAGGGAAAGTCATTCATGATGAATTTGATCCTACGTTACTTTGAGAAAAAGCAGGTATCTATTCGATATAGTTTGCCAGGTCAAAAACGGGTGGCGAAAGCACTTTGTATGGGCTACGGGCGCAAGAATATAATGTCGAGATAAAATAGACCACGCAGTTGAGTAACGGTTTACGTTAGTATAACGTTATGTTGGCGCTACGTTAGTATAACGCTATGGCGATGGGCATAGTTACCACAATAGAAGTACTATTTTATTAAACAATAGCAAATGTCATGATCGTAAACTTCATTTTATTTTGGGCTAAACTGGTAGCGAAGAAAGTGTGTATTAACACCAAAGGACCGAAACATGGGGTACGCAGAAAAGAACCTAACTCATAATTATATCGTAGTCATAAATAACCTGGCGATGCCTACAAGCATACCTTCCTACCTTCCTACGTGCATGCCTAATTTAGATTAAAATATTGTATTCGATTTATATCACGGTAGAAGTCTGAGGTAGATTCCGGTTTCGTGTGACGTATTCACACCAGTATATCAGGGGCGGTACCCGTGTGGAAATACAGTCTATTTGCTAAGAGTGTATGAGCTGCGCAGGACAACCGACAACGCATTTTATCCACTAGGGAATCGATATTAGGGCTAGCGAGACACGTCGTTAGCTGATCACTATCTCCTCCTAAAACTCAAACTAGTGGGGATGCCCAAAGCCGTTTTCTAACCGTCTCGGTATTGGCAGTGTCTGGGCCACTGTACGTCAAGGCGATATGATCAATTGCCAATTTACATCAACTGATTATTTGTTCCTCGATGGAATGCTGTTCTCCGAAGCCGTTTCAGTTGTTGATTGTAGGCCTACATTCTTGAGTGAATAACATAACAAGTATAACTAAACTTTCACCAATTCTACAATTTTCCAAATAGCTCTGTGGCCCCCTCAAAATGCTTCTGTGACCCACCAGTGCCATGAGAGACCCTGGACTACACGCATTTGGCGTTCAAGGTAAATTTTCAAAACTCGAATTAATTGTCGTTGCTACTGTTGAGTATATGGAGCCTCACATGTAACATAGGGCGGAGCATGGGCAGGAGCCGGTTCGGATATCCGGCCGTACTTTTTCATTTTTGGTTGGAGCCGTTTCGGAGCCGTATCAGTGGTTTTGCTGATGCGGCCGGAGCCGGATCAGTACTTTTTTGATACGGCTAGAATCTTTATTGACAAGCATGAGATTTGTAACTAAATAACTACCAACCATACGCCAGTAACCGTCAAGCCAGTGCCAAAATAAAAGAGCAATATTTATAAATTCACGAAATCACTGTACCGTACCGAATTTATGCAGGCTACAATCATCACAACACTCACTTTCTGACTTGGCCTTCCCCCTTAAATATTCTAGTTTCGCTGTGCGGTGAAAAAACTTGAGTTATCAAAGAATGCAAAGGCTCTTTATGCAGAAGAAAAACTGAAATTCGAGGAGTTCAATGGACAAAAAAGTGAAGCAGAGAACAATTTTAACATGCTCAATCACACTCTAGGTTTGTTTTGTGTCGGTAGTGTGTTGGCGCATTCAAACAGAAGAAAGCTCAGTGTCAAATCACATTGATGCACCTATAATAAAGATAGATGCATTGTAAACCGATATACAGCAACAGGGCAATGTTACATGGCATTATATGTGAGAAACAAAAATATCTGCTCCTTTGTAAAGTAATGCCAAGGTCAAATTCCGATTACAAATCTTTACTTGAAGCAGAAGCAGCCGGATCATAAATGCCATCCAGATAATGCTGTTGGAAGAGAAATACTAAGCAGTGCTGCTGTAGAGATGAAAAGAAATTCCAGCAATTTTAAATAGGCCTACACTATCATTTTCGTCGGATAACAGATATTTGATATCCAAATGGATTATCTAGGAGGAAGAGAGGTGTCGGATTTTTTTTTACATTTGACTGGATAGTCGAATTGTTGGTTGACTGGATAGTCGAATTGTCGGTTGACTGAGTTACCGAGTTTCTCAACCTAAATACATCATCGTATATAGGTTTATATCTGGAAGAGTATTGATATTGTATGTGAAAAATTGAATGATGCCTATATGTAACAATGTTTTTTTTTGTCAGGACTGTAGGCTACCACAGCTGCGTGACCAAAATAAACGTAAGCCTAGTTAGACTCAAATTCACCAACGTAAGTTGGACACAGATTATTATCATAGCTATTTAACTTTGTTTAAATATATTTTTTTTAAATACATCAAGTAATGTAACCTGGTTCGCTGCTAATGTGCTTATCAATTAAAATGAATACATCACTGCTGTACTATAAAATTGCACTTGTTAGCATGCATTCATAATTCTGCGGCCGCATTTTGTCGGTTACTTTCTGCTGACTGCCACCAAGACAATGTAAGTGTTTGACCTGTAAAAGTCATAATGTAACAAAACTTGCAGTAATCGGCTTAGTCTCTCGGCACCGTATCGTCCAATCAGTGGTTCCCGACTTTTTTTGGTGTCGCAGCCGCATTTTAAATCTGAGAGTACGTCTAGAGCCGTGTGAATACACTCATTAAATCCAAAAATTATAAAGCATGAAAGCACACCAACGAATATCAACACTAACAACAAAAATATACACAAATCAATTTAATGGCCAACTTGGCATTGACATTGAGCTTCGAGCAGTGTGTCAAACAGAGGCGTAATCGCAGAGAATGCAGTACGTAGTAGGGGAGATGTGGTACCGATGGATCAAAAATTGGAAAATGATCGCTGGCCCCAAAATGTTCAGCCGAAAACAGCAGATCTTTTGCTGGCTCAGCACTTTGATACAAGCTCTACCTATCGCGCACATATACATGAATATCCGACTTTTCAAAAAATATTTATGGACGTTTAAAATTTGTTGCTCAAACGTATCATCGGTCCCCACCCGGTGGGTCCAATGGCACACGACCCGGGGACCTATGAGACACCTACCCTAAAAAACTCAGATGTAACAACTTTTCTTGCTCAGTATTATAATCTAAGCTACAGCAAGTCAAAGAAGAATTTTCGGTCGCAACCGTCAAATAATAGATTAAATATTGACTCAAATGTTGTCATAAAATCACGTTTCGATTTAGGCTCGGACTAATAAATTTGAGGGTACATACATATTGCCCGAAAATCGACAGTGTGACTTTCAAAGACCTCGTTATAGCGATAAAACATCATATGCAATTATTACATAAAGATTTTCTGTACGTAGTCATGTTTCATTTGTTTCATGATTAGTATGCTTGTTTATTTAGCTTGATTAGGCTATTGTATCATCGGTCCCCACCCTATTAATTTTGTACATGAATCGAAAAAAATTCCACTCAGGGAAAGTATTGAAAAAAATAATAGGTTCCATTATATAGCCTGATACGAGCCCTAGACTTCACAATAAAAATGATTGCTGGTTTCTTCGTGTTTAAGGTTACAAAGAAAAATGTATATGTCGATCTAAATTTAGTTTACACCCCCCAAAACAAAAAACATCTGTGAGAGACCCCATAGTTCGCGCACGTCGAATTTTTTTGTATGTGAGGAAAGATGTTGCCAGCATGCAATTGTAGACAAGTTCACGGAGTGTAATCATGGAATTATCATAGAGAATTTTCAAAGTATTTTCGGTCCCAGTGATCCATCGGTACCACATCTCCCCTATCTGCTTGAGGTGGTCATCGATCAGTCGATTGTGATATTGATTTTTCATTCCAACCATTTTGTAAAAAGTGCTTCATAAAAATAAGTTGATCACAATAGAGAATCGTTTTATGGACACTGCTTATCAAGTATTTGCATCAGTTTGATAACATTTTCATCATTCCTAAACACCACAACATTGCGATACAATGAAAGAATAGGGGGGTGTCGAAATGACTTGGAGTACTCTTTGAAATTAAAAACCCAGCACCTTGGCCCAGGCGAAGTAGAAAAGAGGGATGCACACTGAATTAAAATTAAAGCAGATAATATTAAAGACAAGCGACAAAATGAGGTGGCATGTGACGGAAGGCGAGATCGATGTGTCAGATCCTGGTCCAGTAATCCTGTAGGCCAGTGGTTCCCATACTTGGGGGAGCGGGAGCCTCTTAGGGTGGGCACGAGAAATTGACAAAGTCAGTATGAATTCTGACTAGACACGTGTTTCACAACCATTCTTAGAAGACGATTGGTGAAGATGAAACTTATTTCGTATTCAAAAAGATCGCCAAATTCAACCTCCAGCAGTCGCGCTCAATGGAGGATAGACTGATTTCAACCCATTTGAGCAAATCTTTGATATTATTTGAAGATTTAGAGCAATTCCCAAGTGTGAGTCATTCATTAATTCATAGCTTTGGCAGTAGCGTGAAGCTCGGTGCGGTGGATAACTGTTGGTAATAGCTGGCGAACTGCACTGCCGAAGACAGACTTAGATGCAACATAGGTTGCCGAGTTTCGCCCTCAATTAGGCTACCCTGAATCATCACAATCTAATTCAATTCCAAAACTGAGCAAATTTAGCATGGCAGCAGTACAGAACGACGCCATCCTCTCTGTAGCCACTACCAGCAAATAATCTCTGTGCAACCTACCTTGATGTCTAGTTCGATGTTTATTGCTATTTTCAAACAAGTTTGGGGAAATCTGCCAAAAATATTAAAGACTCAACAACGGGAATGCGGATTTAAACTTGGCGTAAGACATACCACATGTATACTATTAGACTAGGGATGGCCAACCTGAGGCCGTAGAAGGGAGTTTGTGCGGCCGTCGACACCTAATTCAATTAGTATGTGTTGGCGGCCGTCGAAATGCAAATGGAAATTACGAAATCTTTCCCAAATGTTTTAAGATATTTTATTTAATCCTGAAATTTTCTTCACGATCCGCGCCATTCAACATAACTTCATTTTCGATTTTGATATAATAGTACACTACTCAATCTGAGCAGGAATCTAAATCGTGTGCTCTTCGCGAAAGAAATTTGTTGATGGTATACATTCGGGCAATTTCAAGATATTTCCACTATTTCCACTACTGATACAATCGACAATGCTGATGGGGGTCATGAAATTACATCATGCAACAAAGTGACTAATATCAACTGGCCCAGCCAAAGATGCATTATCATTTATAAGTTGCCCTAAATTTTCGAACGAACTCCCTCCATGAACGCTACCAGTAATTCTGATCACATGGGCGGGGAAAAGACAAATATTTGATAGTAATATTTGATAGTGCTACTATTAAATACCGAATTCATGCGTGAATCTGTAAAATTCTCGCGCTGGGCGCGACAATATGCAAATCCAACAACTGTTCATAACATTGCCACTCGCGATCTCGATGCGTACAATAGGCGGTTGTGAAAAGTAAAATAGTCCGGAGTTCACCGAGAACGGATATGGAGAGATTAGCATATAGGTATTTTGCGTCCAGTTGGTTTTTTTACGGCTATGTCCTGGAATGAGACCTCAGGCTATCGAAATGCGGCTGTGATTCGCAAAAAGGTTGCCTACCTCTGAATTAGATGATATGCTCTTTTTAACGTGACGATAAGTGTAGGGAGAGGGGTCAGGGGCAATTTTTGGACCGTTGCCAAGCGGGCGCATGTCCAAAAAGGTTGGGAACCGCTGCTGTAGGCTGACTAGTAACTTGGGATACTTTCTCTCTGGAACTTGATTCCAAAATTTAAGTAAGTCATCACTTTCAATTAATTGCTTCAGCTCGATATCTGACTGAACGTCTAGCAACTCAAGTTGAAAATTACTAGGGAAATTATATGCATTGGGATTTGAAAAAAAAAATCATCCTGGACACGAAAGCATTCAATCCGTCAATGCAGCGATCGAACTCATCAATAAAGTTGCTGATAAGCCTGTTGTATGCATCAAATGACCCATTGGTTTGATGGTTAGATACCGTTGGAAAGTGTGCTGTAACACCACCTGTACTGTCTGGTGGTGAGCTGACTTAAATTTAAGTGCAGATTCGAACGCATTTGAGTGTGAGTATACTTTTTTGCGTTAGTTGAGTAACGACATCTTTACTGCGTAATCGCTACTTCACAGCAAAGGAATTGGTCTCCACTCTTACTTATAAACTCCATACTCCAATCGAAGCAAGGGTAGTTTTTGAAATTGAATTTCAATTTCTGTTTAAATTGAATTTTTATTATGTTTGTGGGATATTCAAACCTCAATGGAAGCCGCAGGAAGGCTAGCTGGGGGCCGCATGCGGCTCTCGGAGACGCAGTTGGGAATCACTCGTCCAAATAATTTTGCTTATCAATTTGCATAACCTATTGTTCTCACCAGTGGGAAAAACACAACAAGAAGACCAGTAAAGACAGTAAATTTCGACTGACAGCATTCAAGGTGGGCCCGGGCGATGACAGCGTTACAGCCGGCATTGTGCTTTACAACCATATTTTTGAAGTGATGTGGAACGGCAAGCCGGTAGGTTTACTTGATCCATACTTCACATTAGGGTAGCAAAAAAGTCGTCGTACCAATGTCCAGTTAATCAAGTGAACGAACATCAAACAATTATTATCATCCAAGTGTTAGTTATACATCGCAACACTTGCTATTGTTATCTCGACTCAGCGGCATGGCATGGCGACTCGGCTGCATAGCATGAAGTTTGAACATACATCATCATCAAATCACGATATCCTGGGAGCAAGCCAAGTATTTGCGATGAATGCAGATCGAACTGCAGTCATAATGCAGCATCTCCAGTTGTTAGTATTTCACGTTCTCGAGCCATACTGATTCGTCCCACCTATTCATTTGTGACGATCGTTGACCATGCACTTATGCCGTCGCTGTTTCAAATTCCATGAAGCCGTAGGTTATACTTGGAGCTTTCCATGGTGGCAGTTTTCGTCACGTTGGCGACGGTGGTTTTAGAAATTGCAACAAGATTGACCGATCCTTGATATGGGATTTCCATTTAGATGGCCGTCATCCTAATGGACACGGAAGGAATATTTCAACATTCATTGTCAAAAAGGGATGAAGCCTTTCTAATGACTGTTACGACGTTGATGAGCTCAGTACAAATATTCAATGTTATGCGGAGGGTTGATCCAACCGCATTCGATGCATTGGATGTAAGTCGCGCTTATCTCTGTCAATCGAATTGAGTAGCCTATTTATGAATTATAATTAAAAAAAATACGTTTAATTATTGCACGGACTAGCAGTGTTGGGATCAAGTCACCACCTTCGAGTCACAAGTCATCTCGAGTCATTGCACATTTTGACTCGAGTCAAGTCAAGTCAATCGATTTTTAAAAGTGACTTGAATCATGTCAAGTCAGTCGATTTTTGGAGGTGACTGGAGTCAAGTCGAGTCGAGTCAAGTCAAGTTGAAATTTCAAAGTACTTGACATGATTCAAAGTCATTACATTTTGCAAACTATTTTAATTACAGATGAAGTACCCATTTATTCTGAATCGAGGAACGAATAAAGAGTTGATTATGCGCGCAAAAGGCACTGTATCGCTCACACATACGTAGATCTGCTCAACTACGCCAGTATGGCGGTATAGCCTCAGTCTTGAAATATCAGCCAAAATACAGGATAACATACGAAACCTCAGAAAGTTTAAAAATGATATAGTTGAATGCCCTACCCACCTACATATTCATGACATACAATTATAAACGTATGAGCGATATTCGTTTGATTTCAATTATATACGAGAGGGTTGGTTGAGGTGGGCAAGTTTACGAGAACGTAAGCCAGGGTTGTAATGACTCGAGTCATGACTCGATTCGAGTCAGACTCGAGTCACGATTTTTTTATGACTCGACTTGACTCGAGTCATTTTCTTGAAATGGGAAAATGACTCGACTCGACTCGAGTCAATATTTGGATTGACTCGACTTGTACTCGAGTCATTACGCATGACTCGACCCAAGTCATTGACTCGGCTTATTTTATATGACTTGAAGATGAAGAAATTTGCGATTCATAATGGCTAGATCATCGCATCCGACGAATTCTGCCGACATCGCTATTTGTCACCACTGCTTTCGTTGCACTTGTCTGATATCAGATATGCCGCCGTAAAAACAACAGAAAATGATACATAGCAGCAATGCATTGTACAAAATCGTCAAGTGAGGAAGAGGTAATAGATCCTCCGCAATTAAAGTACTCAAGACTTTTCAATTATACAAGCAAACAATTGAATCAAAGTTCAATTAGAGCCAATGAAATGACTCAGATGGTGAAGAGACTGATAAGCTCATGTGTAGATTTGAAGGCGATAATTCTTTGCATTTTTGGGCGACTAGAAAGAATGAGTATTCAATGCTCTTCAGTGTGGTTCAAAAATGCTTGTCAATTCCTGCATCTAGTGCACTAGTGGAACGTGTATTCAGTAGATGTGGATTCATTCTACGGCCATGCCGCTTTAACATATGTGAGGATCTCCTTTCCACATTAGTATTTTTGAGGTGTAACTCATTGATTTGATTTGCTGTCTGTGAAAACACACAATGCCCCTCGTCTATTAGACGTTTTGTTAGGTATGTGCATTGTGCACGTGAGTAATAATGAATGGCCAATGTTGTGTGATGTTTGTACAATATGGCTGTTCTAAAATAACTTCTTTTTTATTTCACTGGGTGGTTACTTGATAAAATTGTTATGTTGCATAAAAGGAACACTGAATCTGGCTTAATTTGAAAAAAGTGGAATCAATGATGTGAGAGGAGAATATTTTGGATTTGAAAATAAATGGAGTATTTTAGTGAGAAATTCTTTCATATAATATAATTACATAGTAGTAAGCCGACTATTTTTTCATATCCAAAACATTCTAATCTAATAACTTCACTTTTTCTAGTTGGAATTGAGTCAAATTTGCTATGAATCATATTTTTACACAATGTAACAATATCATGAGATAGCCGGTAAAATTCGAAAATCTCTATTTGAAATTAGTCTAAAATTTTCTTTCATAGCATTGCTTTCTACTGGTTGGAATTGAGCCAAATTTGATTTTTTAGGCAATCTAGCAATTTTAAGAAGTAGCCGGAAAATTTGAAAAAATGTTTTTGAACAGTCCCATTGTACAATTATTTCTCCAATGCTGTAACTGCGATGTAGTCTGTAATGCAATTGGGAAAACCTTTAGTATAATCAAAAGGTATCTGTTCTGTTGTCACTGCACAATGCACATAGTTGCATGCACGCTTTAACAGCATGCTGGCCTGTTGTAAATACCTCTACATAAACATGCATCTATTGATTCTCTATCAACTAGTATCTTGACGTGAATTTGTTGGTTCTCTATCAGATAGTATGTAGACGTGAATTCGTTGGTTCTCTATCAGCTATTCGTGAGCTATCGTCGATGTGTTCATAATAAAAACTGAATGCTTGTATTGGTGATCAGACTGACAAGAGAGATATTTGATTTCAAGTTCTAAGATTAGTAAAGTTATCTTTAGCATCGGTAAATGAGGCCAGGACCTGTCCGTTATCTGCCTAAATAAACACGTGCCAAGACTCTGATAGGGACAAAATGAGCATGTTTCGCAAACAAGGAATTCGATATCACCCAAGAAGGATTAAAAACATGAGTTGAACATGACTTCAATACTGTGACTTGGACTCGACTCGAGTCATAACACCATGACTCGGACTTGATCCTTTAAACGGTGACTTGGACTCGAACTCGAGTCTGTGATGAATTGAAAATGACTCGACTCGACTCGAGTCAAAACCACAAAAGTATGATTGACTCGTGACTCGGAACCATGTGACTTGGTTACAACCCTGACGTAAGCTGTTGTATAAGCTCCGATCACTGCGTTTGCGATGCATTTATTCGTGATATAACAATGGAGGTTCGGTAAAACGTACAATCATTGATTCATTGGTTGGCAATCCTAACTTATACACTATACATCAATTTAGTCGACATCGATTACTTGAAGACTTGAAATTGACTCGTAAATTTTACTTCGAGTCACGAGTCATGAGTCAATCTGCATTTTTGAAGCGTCTTGTCAAGTCAAGTCAAGTCATGTTTCCAAGCTGGCTCGAGTCATCCCAACACTGGTTCATGGTCGAAAATATATGCTGACCTGAACAGAGCAAGTAGTTTAATGTCCATATTTCTCAGGTTGGCAAACTTGGATTCACTATGTGACACATAAACTTTGTCAATATTTTCAGAATAAATTTCACTTTAAAAACTCTCGGCGGGCCGTATGTTGACCGCCCCTGGTATAGAACAAAATTTCGGTATGGAATATGGAAATGTGCAAGTATGGAATGGTGCAGAATTGGTTCAACTACATTAATTCAATTCAATTACAATTACAATTACAGTTACTTCCTTGCATGTTCCAATTACATTACAATTACAATAACAATTACTGTTAAACATGTAATTGGGTCGGTAGAGAGGCAGTGTTGGGATGACTCGAGTCATGACTTTAATCGAGTCACCTTTTTCGCATGGCTTGACTTGACTCGAGTCACTTTGCGAAAATGACTTGACTTGACTTGACTCGTCGCTTCAGAAATGTGGATTGACTCGTGACTCGGAGCAAAATTTACGAGTCACAGCATACGGCAGTCACAAATGATCACAGCATACGTTTATGTACTAGCTGTAGAATAATCCAATCGCTACGTATCTCTGTTTGTTAGACGGCTCAGTGCTTACATCGCGAAGTCCCCACCTTAGGCAACCCTCTTGTATGATTTGAATCGAACGAATATAGTTTATGCGTTTATAATCTCACGGATGTGTGGATGGGTACCATATCAATTTGTTCCAACTTCTCGGCGCTTCGTATTCGATCTTCTATTTTGGCTCATGTATTTTATTAGCAGCTCTAAGCGTGGGTGAGCGATACAACGCCTTTTTGCACGTATATCTAACCTAATACTCGTTAATTGATTCAAGATATATCACTAATCAATCTGTCATTTAGACAGCTAGCAAAATGTAATGACTTTGAATCATCCTCAGACTTCGAAAATTCAATTTGACTTGAATTGTAACTTGACTCGTGACTTGACTTGACTTAACTCGACTTGACTCGAGTCACCTCCAAAAAACGATTGACTTGACTCGAGTCACCTTCGAAAATCGATTGACTTGACTTGACTCGAGTCAAAATGTCCAATGACTCGAGATGACTCGTGACTCGAAGGTAGTGACTTGATCCCCAACACTGCAGAGAGGTGCCCGTCGGCAACCGCAGCGATGTATTTACCAACAAATTCGAACTATTTCTAATCAGGAGTAAGGGAGAGTATGTAGGTATGGGCCACCAAACCAAGTCAAGATGTAACTTGCCCCAACTTGGTACAATATTCTAATATTACGGGACCCCAACTTTGTGACAGTTACCAACCATTTCGATAAACTGATATAAAGGTAATCTGGAAGTAGACAATTCATTCATTTCAATTCCTGTATTGATCATAACATATAACGAAGCCAGAAAACTCAAAATATGTAACATGAAATCAGTATCAATTTTTGCGTCTCTCGCCTCAACTGTCCCATCAAATAAAATTCAAATGTCACAGTTCATCTATCTCTTGTTAAAGTGGGAGTGACAAACCATAAAACACCTTTGGGAATTTGACGATGAACTGCGCTAACAAACTTTCCTCTTCATTAAAGACAGTATTGGCAATCGATGATGAAATCTTTTTCGTATCAGATTCATTCCCTGCTTTTTCCAAATACCTGTTTAATCTAGCTCTACCAATTTTGTGCCGACGGCCTGCTTTTCTTTTTGATACCTCACGTGCTCACAGGTTTCAGAAGAGTTTATTTGCTGTTTATCTATTTTTGAAATATTAAGATTTAGTTTAGCACAGTGGTTCTCCAACTTTTTTAGACACGCCCCCCTTTATAACTGTGAAATATTTCATGCATCCATTATCGTCATATCACGCATTGAATCCAGAATGTTGACAGTCCTTGCAGATAGTCTGATCGTATGGAAGGTTATGACTATTGATGAGAGGATTTTCCAATATGAAATTCGGACTCTACCAAGAGCTATAATTAGGAAATGGAGGGAAATCGCGCTAAGTGCGGTATTTTTTTTTAATTTTCAGATGCTCTCACGCCTAACAAGGGGGCACGCTCCCCCCCAGTTTGAGAACCGCTGATTTAGCATATATTGTAATTCGCTACGTTTCCTGTTGCTGCTTAGGTATGGGAAACAGTTTAGCATGGCTGAATTATCTAGTTAACGAGGCACGCATAACAGGCTAATTATTTTAGGTTGTGATTGTCAGGTTTCAGTAGCAATGTAATTGAAGTCGTAATTAGGCAAAATTTTCATATTTCCTTATTTCCATACTTTTCCCTTACTTTGACAGTTTTGCCAGAAGCACGGCAATGATCCTACTTTCGATTTGACAAGTTGATTGCATACCTCAGAAAATCGCTCACCGTCTATGTTTATATCGCAAATGTCGATTCATGACTCACCATCAACCCCTAATCGACATCTATGTGAAGACAAAAAGTTGCTAAATATTTCATCATTGTAATACACCACAAGTCTGCGATACAATGAAAGATAGAATGGAGGTGTCGAAACGACATGCAGTAGTCTTTGATAACAGACACCCACCTGGTCTATGGGTGATATAAAAAGAAGGAGGCATGCACAATGAATGAACAGTAAAGGAATAAAATATAAATGGACATGCGATAGAAAGGGGTATGCGCCGGCAGGCGAGATCGATATGTCAGGTCGTGGTCTGTTAAATAGAGGGCTAACTAGTACAAATTGTTTGTAATTTGACTTGAATGTGGACCTGCCCGATGACTTTGGGATAGCCGTCCATTCCAGGTAAAATATTATAATGTAATGTCCACCCCAAGACGTTTAATGCTTTTTTGGATATGGCGAGCAAAACCACTTGCATTATAATCGCTAATCAAATATTAATCAACAACAAAAAACAACGGATGCAACCGAAGCTGTTTCATTATTACCTACGGCCCCTTCGTTTTCCAAGACACCTCACTCAGCTCTACCGGTAAATCGGATTATATGAACAGAGAGAAGATACAAAAAAATGATTGCAATATATATGCAATCCCCGATCAAATTGACCGATTCATTCAGGAATTATAAAAAATATTCGCGCTTCGCTCAACTAGACGTTAGAAGCTGACTAAATAAACAGTAGGCTACAACAGATGTCTGATAGGTAGCGGCAAAAAAGTATACAGCCTGATGGGAGCCTTGTGGACATAGCCCCTAATTAGTAGGATTTATCAACCTGTACGGGGCCCAACACCAACGTTAATTTGAGGGGGAGGCTGACGAAGTGCTGTTTCGGTCCTGATTTTGACATAAGCATCATTGTGATTAATAAAATATATCTAGCCTGTTTCGGAGAGACGTTATGATATGTCTGTCTGCAACACTCATTGTAACTGCATGAAATCTGGTTATCTCTGATGAAAGAGTGGACACCAATGTGGTCTAATACAGCTAATGAGTGTGACCTACAGATTTCCGGCGGAAACGGACATTTGATCCGCTGTCGCAAAATGATTGTAGTAAAATTATATTACCAGATATATTCCAATGCAGTGGTTACCAACCAGTGGAGAATTCCTCACTTGTGGAAAATTTAGGGGTTTCTGATTGGGAATAGACTACCGTTACCCTATTTTCGTGGATCGAATTTCGGACACTCTTTAGCGCCAACTAGCGGGTTTTAAAATGAGCTATAACACTGTCTGTCAATATGACGTCACACTATCAAAGCTTTGCTATCGACTAGACGTGGTCAGGACTCACGATCCGGATCAGGAGCCGCTATAATGTTAGGTTGGTGCATTTATGTGGTTATATGTGTTGTTACTAGGACCGAAACGACACTTTTTTATGCGCCGGAATAAATACTGATCTTGAACCCATCATAAGGTAATTACTCGATGCAACTTCTGGGGGGGGGGGCTTACTATATTCATCTGGTTTCAATATGCATCTGGTCGTTAAATTTTGTGAATGACAGCTGTCTATGATATTGGTTCTTCCATGTACCAATATACGATTTTGGTCCTCTCTCTGCCCACATGATCATATTTAGCGGTTGAGCTAGTGGAGTGTGATGACTTTCAAAAACGTAAAGTCGTCGTAGATTCATGTCATGTCACGTGGATAAGACTATTTATGAGCCTAAATTCCGGTCTGTACCAGCAGGTTGCACATCAGCTGGTTTTCAACCTTTTATGGTCGCGACTCCGTTTCTAATTTGAAAATGTTCTGTGGCCAAGCTCAAAATTTGATAACTTGATTTCTGAAAAACGTTCAGCACCTTTGCCCAGACTTACCCATGACCTATTGTGAAAGCTGATTACGTTCAACATCTTCGCGTGGCCCAGAATGAAGACAAACGACCCTCAGGGTTAGAGCCACTATTTTTGACTAAAGCCTCTAACTGGCCTTAACCGGCTCCAGGAATATACCGTTCTCCTATTATTGCGATTACAATTAGGCTTATTTCAGTAGATGATGGTTGTTTTAATTCATTTTTGATTTCATGTTTTGCGACGGTGGCGGTTCACGTATCAAAATCAATGGAGGTGACACTAAATCGCGCGAACAAAAATTTCAAGTTGCATAAATCTGTCCTTAATATTTTCGTTCATGTTCATTCACGAAAATATTTCCATCCTATTTCAAACCTTAAAAATTCCGAACATTTATGCATATTTTGGAACTTCCTCACGGACACTTTTTAGACGCACGTATGTCAACCCTGGAAATACTCGGTTGTAAAAAAATCAACAGAATATTAAACTCGTTTATCAAACGTCAGTATAAACTGCCGATCGTATCTCTAATATTTCTTGGCTCATTTGCAATTCAGAAATTCGTATTACCTGTGCATCAATTTGTCGAGAATCGACCTGGAAAGCGGCACGCAATCTCCCGCATATAGATTATTATTCATTCGTTTGCGAAATGGTGTGATTGTAATCACCTGATTCGATATAATAAGAGTTCATTTGCATATGAGCATATATTCACGGGAGATCGTGGACTCGGTAATGCATTGATTCGCGACCTTTTGGACCCCTTGACCGATATTTGAGCTAATATTCCTCCCAATTAACACTAGAACTACCGGAACTTCGAACTACCTAGAACTACCTTGTGGCTTTTTTGACGCATGTTAAATTTTCTTCGATTAAATGCATTCAACGGAGCTAAAAATCAGCACAAATCTCAACAAACGGCATCAGAAACCATGGTTTATTGCGCTCACAGCTACTTGCAATATTTTAGACACACCTTAGTGCAATACATATATAACAAATCGCCGTTTTTTGGTGTAACATATAAGTGTTGTTCTGGTGCACATTTGGTATTTGTGCACGTTCTTTAAAAATTTAGAGTAGGTTCCAGATCCGCTTTAGCCACATCACCATTCTTGGATATTGCTGGCATATCACAAAGCTTATCAGATAAGAATTGCATAATGCAATCTCGCAACTAATCCTCGATTTGCATATTTCTATAGTAGGCTATTGGCATTTTGCAAGTAGAAGATAATTCACATTCTAAGAAAACATGCACGGACCATCGTCGACTTGTTGGTACCCTCATAGAATACTGCCTTGCAACCTGGCCAATGATATCCCCCTGGTTTTGTTTCGTTATAACATGAAACCGTCACTGGTTTCTTGTTTGTGTTGTTTCTGAAGGAAACTGTTACCTCCAATTGGAGTGAACTCAATAAATATGTGTATAAATTCGATCTCTACACTGGCATGTCGCCGTTACGCTTATCAACAAGATGATAGCGTTGAAAAGTGTGGTTACATGAAGCTGCCTGTGTTCCTTCTGGTCCTGGGTAGCTTCAAGCAACTTTTGACAATAGTGTCAACTGGGACTTCGTTTGCTTCTCCAAGCGTATACAGCCACATTCACGTAACATTGTTTCAAGATGGATTACATCGAACTCTTCACATTACTATGCTTGGCAAATGTATAGATTATAGAAGAGTTGTCCTGTTCTATCTTCGCCTAAATATGAGACGCCCTGATACAAATACTTAGTAGCAGAAGCGTCCACCATCTGACATTTTACCCCAATTATTTGCTGCCATCGTGACCATGTAATAAACGAAAACAATATTATATTTATCGAGTCTACACCTTTTTTACTCCTCATGTCAATAGAAAGCTCATGGCTTCCATAAACTTGTTCCTCGAGAGGGTCTGGCTAAACATAATGCACTCATGCCCTAAGTCCTCTTATGCATTCAATTTACAAGATCCAGCTCCCTCTCCCCCCGGAGATCCATCTCGTAGACCAGAGCAAAGGCCCTTTGCCCTTACATAACCCTAGTATATTAGTATGGACAATACAGATGTCGACTTGGTCTAATGGTACATTTCAAATGTCATGTCCTGTAACACGCTGAGCTTCAGAAATATAATATTACAGGGCTTTGGTAACTCGGAACGAGCAAGATCCAAAGCCTTCTATTACAAGGGATGTTGTTGCTAACACAGATAGAGCAAGTCGATATTAACAAAGTTCTGTTGTTATAAACGACATTTCTGCGTTTAGCTGATACATAACCACTTTCAATAATATGAAACTGCGCTGCCTTAAGGTAGAAATACCGTAATGCGTCAAAAAGGCCACTCGGTAGTTCTAGGTAGTTCTGTGCATAACTTTTTTATTTGTACTAGATGGGTGATGAAAATCATAGGTAAGGTGGCCTACTTAAATTAAATAAAAGTCAAGAAGTTTCAGCCGAACAGCGTAAGATATGACTGAATGACAGCTCTTCAAAAATGAAAATGCGTCAAAAAAGCCACTTGATCGTTCTAGTGTTAAAAAGTTGCCCGTTACGAATATAAGTGCTTTTGACGCACAATCATTTGTTGACTGAGCAATATATGATCAAAGATATTCAGATATGTCCGTACTATGTCGTATGCCGACCGCACTACACTTTGGTATGGTACTGTTCAATTTTACCGGTTTTTATACCGGTCGGGTAGCCTCTGACGAAAAATAAATCAACAAGTTCGCTTGCTATGGCCTTGAGTTGAATCGAAGAACGTGGTATTTTTTCACGTTATCTCATATGTTGGCGTAAAAAGGTCAACATTTTCACCAGCGGCCTTGTGCTGAATTTGGCTTGACTTTTTCCTAATTAGTAGCAATTTGGTCGAGAGGCTGCCACGAGCCCAACGAAAGCGTTTCGCGAGCCTGACTTTATTATAGGGTGTAATCATAGTGTTCTAAGGAGGTAGACACTAGTGATCGTTCGCTTCAAAAAATTGAAACGGCTATTCTCAAAGATGCCGTTTCTACCGCTTGAGCTGGGGATGTTATGTCCTAATAATAATTAGATGTACAAAAGTAATTGGTTGGCGGAGTTTTTTTTTGTAAGCCGTTCTTGATGATGAGAGATAAATTCTATAACCAACATGTCAAATGTTATTACTAGGGCGGTTTTTTTTTTACCTAAAAAAAAGAAAATTTTGACCTAAAAAATTAAAATTTTGACTTTTTTTGACCTAAAAAAAATGAATTTTGACCAAATTTTGACCTAACGTATGCAAATTAGGTGTTTTCCCAAAAATTGTCAAAATTGTACCAGTTATCTTTATTTCCGGTTGTAACTGGCTGTCCCAACAAAGTAGTTTGGCCTGAAAAAACGTTTTGGGCATAGAAACAGGCATCTTTGTACATATAAAAAACAATATTTCAACGAAATCTGGTCCTATGAAGAATTCCAATACGTATTATGGTGGAAATAATTTAAAAAAAATTGTAGTACAACGAGAGATACTTTCCTATATTCTTGGGTAAAAAGTGCATCAAGGCCGTTCAACAGCAGCAGTTGTTGGCTGACATCACTCAAGTTGTGCATACACTACTGGTGACACACCATGTTGCTTCATTCTGACAATGTTGTTTATTACAATTTTTCATCATGCGCTTCTCAATATAAGAATGATGCCCCAGTTAGGATATTGCGGTACGTTGACCATAATACCATGTCCACCTATTTGTTTTATTTGACCGTTGGTGATTCAGTATGAGCAGATAATTGGCCGTTTACAACAGAAGGCTTATAAAGTAGGCTACAAGCTGTAAAATATCAAATGATACGTTCACCGACAGTGCAAAATCTACGATACAAACGAAATAAAGACGTCAAAAAAATTTTGACTTTATGAACAATTTTGACAAATTTTGACCTAACGCTACAATTTTGACAAAATTTTGACAAATTTTGACATGTCAAAAAAAAACCGCCCTAGTTATTACCGGTGAGGCCATTCGCGCAGTCCATTCTAAAAGACGCATTCACAGCCTCTACATGACAGCTATGTAATGCGAGTTTGTATATAATGCGATTGTTTCTGTGTGATCACAGCTAAGATTGTCGTTATGCAAAAATGCTGAGCGCTAATGCAAATATGTACTCGAATAGTTCTTGTACGGGTATGTGGAAGTATCTGATCCCCATGATACTGGTATATGAGGCAATGTTGGGATGACTCGAGTCATGACTTGACTCGAGTCAGACTCGAGTCACTTTTTTCGTATGACTTGACTTGACTCGAGTCACTTTGCTAAAATGACTTGACTTGACTCGGCGTATCAGAAATGCGGATTGACTCGTGACTCGGAGCAAAATTCACGAGTCAATTTCAAGTCATCAAGTAATCGGGGTCGATAAAAATCACAGTAACTTGTATATGTTCGTATTGTTCGCGAAACACTGGTGTAACCCATGAGTTCGATCAATCATTCAATGATGGTGCGTTTTACTGAGTCTCCATTGTTCTCTCACAAATAAATTGACCGCAAACGAAGTGATCGAAGCTTACAGCTTATGTTGTCGTAAACTAGTATAGTGAAGTCATTCGATAGTAAAATGTCTATTTCTGTTCTCTATTCTTACCTTAACCAAATCTCCTGCTTTATTGAAATTGAATTCTAATATAGTTTATTTAGTCCTCAACCATTGTCGCAGGCTCGATTTGTATCATATCAATATGTAAATTGGTAATGTAATGTATTGCATCATATTAATTCGTTTCTCTGTTCTCTATTTTGACTGGTAACTACAAACTGAGGCTATGCTTACGTATTTTAGCGATACAGCGCCTCCTTGCGTGTATATATTTAACTCTATCTTCGTTCATCGGTTCAAAATCAATGAAGACTCAATCTGTATTTCAGACAGCTAACATAATGCAATGACGTAATCATGCCTCATACTTCGAAAAGGCAACTTGACTTGAATTGTGACTTGGCTCGTGTCTGGACTTGACTTGACTTGACTCGACTTGACTCGAGTCACCTCCAAAAATCGATTGACTTGACTTGACTCGAGTCACTTTCAAAAATCGATTGACTTGACTTGACTCGAGTCAAAATGTGCAATGACTCAAAATGACTCGTGACTCGAAGGTAGTGACTTGATCCCAACACTGATATGAGGTACTAGTACATTCCCGATGATTGCTGGTGATGTGGCTGTATATGATGAGGTTATGCGTACATGACGAATCGGTGTGATATAGATAGGTTATTGAAACGTTTTTACTCTGAATATCAATGGCTAATATACCAGAATATAGCGTTGAGTGGCTTGCTCCCGAGTTTATTCAAGAATTACTCATGCTCGATGATAAAGACATCTTGGTCATTCATTCGTCCTCAAAAAAAATCTATGCCTGAAGTGACTGACGAAGAAGTGACCCAATTGTTACATGAAAGTGAAAGTGGACATAGGCAACTTGAATTGACTTTATTTGGACAGCAAAATATCAGAATGTGGATGCAGGATTACGCTCTTACAGGAAATAGGGACAAGCTTGTTGCTCAGCAAAGCAAGCATTGCCTTAGACTCTTAGAGCTTCCACACTTTTCAAAGATGCTGATGAAGTTACATATCCTGCTTATTGTCTCTTACAAATTATCAGAAGAATTTCAAAAAGTCAAGGCACATCAGAACTTGCTACAGCAATAGAAATAGCATTTCACTAGTGCGATACCCTCCAATAGACTACCTAGGGGGATTTGCTCTAAAAAGTTGGTATCAAAATTTGGAAACAACTCCATCTCGGATAATATGACGTATTTACCAAAACAAGGAAGTGTTATCAACGTTATGGAGAAAGTAGGTTTCCTTTGTTGCCCTTCAGAAGAGCTTGGACAGTTTTTGAACAAACTTTACTTGATGTTGGGTGAGTGTGCATTTCAGAAGGAGGCCTGACAAACTAGATATTACTATCTTCACTGACGACCTTCGAAGCAAACTCTCTAACATGTCGTATGTTGCAAGGCTGCTAGAGATATCTCAACTAGTATAACGATAGCGTACCATCGTTGCTTAGAAGTACCAAGCCATGCGTGTGATCCTGATGTAAGATATGCTCCTGGTCAGCTGTGTTTCTTATTTAATTGACATATTTAGTAATTGTTTACCTTGGTAATTAGGATCAATGATGTTAGTGTAGGATTGTTGCCGGAATAAATTGGTAAGATTTGCATTGTTAGATAGGACGCAGTAAGCCAGTATTGATTATGTTTTTGCGTAACTTTTATTCACCGTATCACTTCCGCATTTCCATTGTAATAAGAAGATTCACGCGCCTTGGCTTTAGTCAACGAATATATTGAAGGATATACAAGTGTGGATTTGCTTGCGGTACGCGTTGACTACCGTGAACCTTGCTACGTAATTCGAGTTTGATCTTGATGAGCCGTAATAACTAGACTACGACTTGATTGAGCAGATTTTATTGGAAGTTGTGTCAAGAGTAATTGCACTCTTTCTCACTAAGGGATTTGCTAAGAAACTATTTCGAAGGATGAGTAGCAAATGCCTTCTTTCACGAGGCTTGAGAGGTAACCTGAAACGGCAGGTGCAGAAGTAAATGTTCTCATTATTATGTGTCTCGCGTATTTTATTTCCATTGTCACCGTGTTTAATATATGGGTAATCATTTTGTCTGCGAACGAAACAATATATCGTAGCAATCGTAGGTACAAGAGAGATAGGATAGGCTTCTAGCTAGAGCCACTTACAACTCATTGTGATAGCGTTAGCTCGAGTGGTTTAATATCCATATTCTACTTTTCACTATGTAAGTCTGTCATTATCATTCAGAACGCTATTAGGTACGGGAAACTATCGGCAGGTGAAGGCCGATACTTGAAAGTAAGAAATGATATGTGAATCCATGCTTGATCATGCACATAATCGTGTTTATTGTTTTCTTGAAGCTTCAGGATTTGATTTTTCTCGTAAGAGACAAGAAAATGTCCAGAGAACTGTGCGAGAAATCCCTTAGTCGACTATTCACGGACGAAAGTCGTGCTGAAGAAAGCAAAGTTACCAGCGCTAAAATAAAGGGAATATTCTCGCATGTTGATCTGTATTGTTTGCCAAGGCCGGGCGATAAAGTTGCAGAACAAGAGGAGGATCAGCATGAGCTTGAGGAGAGTGGTAAGAAAAAAAAGCGATTCTCATGTGCTTTTGAAATCTCTAATTTGTTCACCCTCGTTACCCTGTCTTCATGCAATATTTTTACCGGTTATTACCCGGATTACAAACCAACATTCAAGTACAAGAGTAGTAATAACAGTACAAACATTACTTCATAAACAGCTACCAGCGAACGCAATACCTTTCCTCAAGTAGATATATATAATTCACCTTGTAATGGCCAATAGCAAGCGCCTAATTTATTAAAGCACAGTTCTATTTCATAATCTCTAGCACGACAAATCTTGCAACTAAAACAGTTACAAAAATACAGAATTTATAGTGTGAATATGGCTCATTTGGCGAAAAAGGTTCATGACTCCAGTCCAGATATGCTCGGATTCCAAAATTTCGGGATCCGAATCTATCCGGCTCCGGCTGGAAATTAAAGATTCAGAGTCCGAAAAAATCCGGCTGATGAATTTCCAAATAGGAATCCGAAAAAATCCGGCCAAAATAAGGCAAATTTTTCATATGTCAGCGGAAAAATCCGGCTAAAATCCGAACGCCAACCCAAATTGAAAATCCGGATCCAGTCCGGCTACGTTGAAAATCGATGAAATCCTGCTCCGACTCCGGCTCCTGTGCCGGACTGTGGCCATCTCTGCTCCAGTCATAAACGGGCTATGAAAATATCTTTGACCAGGACTAAATCGTTATGCAGCATTCTTACGTTCGGCGGTTATCATGATCAGAACATCCATTCCGTTCTAGTGGTATATAATTACAAGCTATCTCTGTTAAACAGACGACTCCAACCATTTCATTTCTAAAACATCGAATGTTTCAAGCCGTCCACAGCTCATGCTACAAGTTTCACCAGAAGTATTTACACCAGTGGTTCTCAACCGCCGGTCCGCGGACCGGTGCCGGTCCGCGACGCCAGGCATATTAGAATTTTATACTTAAATTTCAAGATGCAATGTTGAAGGCTTGTTCATTGATAAAATAAATAAAACATCAAATTTTAAACTGATTCATAACTTTCTGAGGTAACATCAGGGCTGGAAACATGTTCGATTTGACTTGAAGTTCAAGACGTGTCATTTGACGACATGCGAGTGACAAGTACACAGAACAGATACGAGCCGACTCATCGCTAAACAGCTCAGTTTGATAATTGGTTTTCGATTCATTCATTTTGTGCAGGACCGTAGCTGGGGCACCACAAACCGCCCAATTGGAGAGTGGCCGAGCTTGAATAGGGCTAAAAATTATTTCGCAAATGAACATAAATCATAGCGTATATATTTGAAACTTTTTCTAACATTTTTCAATTTCTTTTCGCGCTTTGCACGATTTAGTATCCCTAAATGTCTTGCTTATTAGGTGCCCTTTTCTGAGAAATACGTAATGATTTATAGGTATTTTGGCATCAGCCAGTACCACGCCACGACGCATCAACACATAATGAAGCTTACGTCAACATGGGACTCCTAAAGGTGGGCCAAAAATTTGGCCGCGAGAAAACTGCTTCACTCGTGAATGATCGAAAATTTTCGCTATTGGCGCGATTAAGCTACGTAAACTGTCTGCTTACGCTGAGTAGAATAGATGTGCTCACAAGTACAGGTGAAAACATCCACCCAACGGTAGGGTCTGGGGGTGAAGCCCCCGAAAGTTTGACTTATCGCCCTGTGGGAATCCCAAGACCAGCGTCTTTGGGGATGGGCTGACGAAGTGCCTTTTCGGCTCGGATTTGCGGATGGCCGGTATAGCTGTTGTAATGTGTTTTCTTGCAGCACGCATTGTATTCGTAGGTAGTTGCCAGAGTAGCCTGGGTCTGGTGGCAGTGTGCAATGAGCAATGTAGCACGACAAGGTGCTTGGTTCGACTCCGATACGCTTCATCTCTCGATATTGTCAAAGAGAAGAATATTATTAGAGTTGGCGTGGTCGGTTAAACCGACGGCCTTCGGCGCGAAAGACTGTAAAGGACTCCCGGCGGTAGCCCGTTTATCTGGGCAAGGCAATTTTACCTCGACTCGGCAGACTCACTACCATAGAATCACATGGATGCCATCATGAATATAATTAAATACGATCAAAACCCTCTAAATGTCACTCTCCACCACCATATACTTGCAAAAAACGGTTTCATACTTTACATTTTTGCTTCAGTTCAAATTTGAAAGTTCACCGGTCCGCCAGACATTTTTTGAAATTTTACCGGTCCGCGAGGTGAAAAAGGTTGAGAACCACTGATTTACACACTTATGACATCATTCAACAACTTAATAGTGGCATTTATTTTAAACTCTGTTTAAACATACAACAGAAATAAGCCCGCTGCAATTAGATATGTCTCCTTAATTGGATGAGGAATTTGACTTCCATCTGCTCAAACACACATATTTGTTACAATTGTAGAGGACTGGCGTTTACAAATTGTTCGCCCAACCTCTGAAAGAAGCAGGGCTACCCTCTCGAAATATAGTAACCCAGCACTTTTCCGTGTCAAATTGTACGAAGGTTCATCTTCCTTAAAAAAAGTAGATAAGTCATCCAAGCAATGAGAAGTCTAACACCATGCAAGTAAGCAGCACCGTAACTGCCGCACCCCAAACCCCCCAATTGGGGGGGGGCGAGCTCGATGGGGGCCCGAAATTATTTCGTGAATTAGCATAAATCATGGAGTATTTCTTAAAAATTTATGCAATTTTTTCAAAATTTTCTCGCGCTGCGCGCGAATTCCAGTTGCCATTTATCTTTATTCTTAGGTATTGGGCCATTACCACGCCACGACCCACCAAGACATACAATCAAGTTTTAAGCCATATAACATGAGACTCCAAGAAGTGTGCCAGAACGATCGGCAGCGAGAAAACCTTTGCCGAAAATGACTATGCCGTTATGCTGACCGAAGACTTCGTTATATATACAAAATACATATAGATTTAATTGTCCATAGGCGCCTAAATGACTGGCGCCGAATGTTCCCGTCTTGGCAATCTGAACCTTACAAGACAAATACCATCCCGCTGAGAAAAATTTTACGCCAGTGAAGAAATACCAATTTGAAATCGTGTGCGTCTTTCAGTTTAGTACGTTCATGCGATTCTATATTTTTTGATTTAGCGGACTGGAAGTCACGAAATAACATAATGTGACGAAGTCATATCAACGGGTCCGCCCGCCCGAAGATGTTTAATTATTATTTACGGACCCTCCCGTCTTCAAGACACTTCACTCATCTCTACCGGTAAATCTAATTGCGTGAGTAGAGAGGACAAGAAAGTGATAGCAATATATATGCAATTGCCGATCTGATTGACCGATTTTATTATAAATTACCGAAAATTTTCGCGCTTCGCGCTGGCTCACTATACAGTACAGCTGATTGCGTGACAAACGCGAACAACGTGATTAGGGGGGGGGGGCGTTTTACCATCCTATGGGAGCCCAAGACCCAAGTTTTTCGGTTCTCTGACGAGGTGCTGCTTCGTTCCTGCCAACGGGTATACTCCCAAAGATGTTTAATTATTATTGAGTGGTCCTACCTTTTGGAACACACGTCACTCAGCTCTACCGGCAAATCTGATTACGTGAGCAGAGAGAAGATAAAAATTGATAACAATATATATGCAATTCCCGATCATACTGACCGATTCAATCATGAATTCTAGAAAATTTTCGCGCTTCGCGCGCTTAGGCGATAAAAGTTGATTCACTAAACAACCCCCAATGTAGATGATAAGTAACCATAAAAAGGGTAAAGCCTGAGGGGGGTCTGGGGGGCGAAGCCCGCCAGAAGTTAGGTTTATCACCCTATGGGGGGCCCAAGACCAACGTTTTGGGGGGGGGCTGACGAAGTGCTGTTACGGCCCTGCAAGTAAGTATGTCTAAAAGTCGGGTTTTCGACGAATCAAAACGAGTGTTTCTAGTAGGTAAAAAACGCATCAAAAACCCAAGAGTCTGGCTATAAGCATAGCGGAATGATTCAATTCGAACACAAAACCAACGTCGATAAAGCATAAATATATTCAGTCGGGTAATTGATCAGTTTTCGGCTGATATCTAGCCTGATTTTGGACAAGATTGTTTTCATATTAATCCTGTATTTTCAAGTAAATTATTTAATGCAAAATAAACAGCTGTGATGTTACGAAATAGGAAAAAAAGCAATTCATTGCAATCACATGCAAGTTTGTTATCATTATAGTCGACTGCTTTCACAGATCTATATCTATATAAATAAATTAATTATTCTGCTTACAACAATTATCTCCTTTTAGATATTAAAAAGGAATTTCTAGTATCTGTTGATGCATTTCTGAGTGCAACGATTAGTCCTCTCGATCGATTGAAGCCAAAGTTCACGAATGACCGCCATCCGATTAGGATACGTGATTTATATAAACTGATGATACTATGTGACAATAAATTCGAGAACTCCATGGCGGATGGACGTATTGAAGAAAAAGACATTAAAGACGTAAGAAAAATATGCTCTTGCTATTTTAGTACTTAATGACTTCGCTTCTGCCGAATTGTAGCACGGCCTAATTCAGTGGTTCCCAACTTGGGGTCGACGAAACCACTAAATTTGCAACGTGATCAATAATCAATTTGGTATTTTACCATCTCTAGGGTAGAAAATTATGATGTTTTGATCTATATGATATGAAACAGTTTGGCTGGAACTGAAACGTGAGCACCAACATCAGTAAAACCCCGTTTGTGATAAAATATACTGCTAGACAAGCTCATTTTAATTGCATGTAATCTATTAAACTATTAGAGCATAATATCCCGCCAGGTGAGATCACAGATTTGAATGGAAGCTGTCAGCTGTAACAATATCATACGGCGAATGTAGTCAGAACGCCGGTAAATTTTAAAATGAAACAAAATTACGACATATCGCATCTAAACTGCTAAAACGACGCTGCTAAATACTATTGAGTGGATGTTATACTTGAGATAATATTACAGGGGGAAGACCGAGTGGCATATGAAAGAAAGTACGAACAGCTGTATGAAGAATTCGTTGACACGATCCAGGTAGGTATATACTATTTTGTATAAAGTCAAAAAGAATAAGAATGAAAAAGCAAAATTCGAAAAAAATTACCAGGAACCATATACTGAACCACCTCCATATGCTTTCCTGGCTTCAACATTTAGTTGCATGGTATTGTCATTACACGCAAAGAGAAAGTGAACGAAAGCTTCTGGAAACGAAATACACAAGCAAATACACGATTAAGCTGGACTGAACGTGTATATCTATCTGATATTATAATAGGAATATGGATAGAAAAATATTCAATATTTTTTCAAAGAAGATGACTAACACGCACGCCAATGAATTCCTATAAACGTTTTTTTTTCTTTTTTGGAGGCTGTCAAATGATTGAGTGGATTGTTGGTTATTGGGATTATTATCACAAATCTTTCAAAATAATAGATAGACCAGAATAAAAATAAGGTAGGGGATAATAAATCTAATACTGTAATCCAAATTGCTTACCATTAATTATACCAAGGGCGTTTTTTTTTAATATGTCATGATTTTGTCGAAATTGTAGCGTTAGGTCAAGAAAGTGTCAAAATTCTGTACAAATTCAAAATTGTTTTGCAACCTATATTTCGTTTTTTCGTATATGTTTGCGTTGTCTGTGAACTTATAATTCGCCATTTTACATGCTGCAGCCTTCTTATAGGCCTACCGTTGTAAACGACCCATTATCCGCTCATTGTGATGGATAAACGGCCAAATGAAACAAATTGTTGGATATGGTGATATGCTGTCGCAATATCTTAACTGAAGGAAGACCGCGTGGGCAGTCGTTATAATCAGGGATGGTGTGAACGTGACATTCACGTTCGCGTTCTGTGTGTGAACCTCACAAATTAAGAGGTTCACGATCACAGAAGCAGCTTGGTATGTGCATTGCAAACCGTTTTCATATATTACCAGTTATTACGTCATTATTATATCTATAATTTAAATTATTTGCAATCCAACTTCAGACCACTCTATGCAAGTATAAAAAAATCAACACTAAACGAGCACCTTACCCCACACCTTACCAATCCCAAAATTTTACTTGCTGTGTTACAAAATTTTGCTCGAAATATTCATCTTCCCGGTTGTGAATATTTATCAAATGTCTAAGGTGAGCATGACCCGAAATCACATGGCATCAAGAACGAAATACAGTAAAGATCAGTAGTCAGCGAATTATACTTATTCAGCCGATCACAGAAATTGATATATAAAAAATACGTCATCTAATGCAAAAAATCAAGCAGGCGTTCTGATTCCATCAGCTCAATACCAATGTCACAATAGTCAGGCACCGAATTCAATACATTGTCTGGTCTGGCTTCTACCGTTAAGGCGTTAGCTTACATTCCCTTGCAAATTCTCGTCGGAATTGTTGGCAAAGAGACGGAAGATAATAATTTTATGAAAGTCAGCATGTACTTCAGTATTGTGGCATAATGTAACTTGAGTCGTCGCTAGGTATGTCTGTTTACAATAACACATCTGTTCACTGACATGTGTGGTTGAAATTAGCAATGTGACGTCACCTGTCGTCATAAGGTTCACGTTTGCATTCACAAGCAACCTTTCAACAATTATCCAGGTTCACACGGGGGTTCGCACCGTCCATAGTTATTATATCAGGAAGCTCATGATGAGAAATTGTGATGTATAAAACATCGTCACAATCAAGCAACACGGTGTGTTAACAGCAGTGTGAGCACAACTTCAGTGTTATCAGCCAACATCTGCTTCTGGTACACGTTCTTTCTCCATTCTGAATAAGGACAGACACTTTTTACCCGAGAATGTAGGAAAGTATCTTTCGCCGCACTGCTATTACTTTTAATTATTTTTATCATAATGAGATTGTAACGAATGTAATTCTTCGTAGGTCTGGATTTCGTTTAAGGCGACTACCAAGTCCCAAACCTAACTTTCAGTACTATACCCCCATCACCATGAAATTTTCACAGTCGCTATATGTCGCTATGCTATATGCAAAAAACAAGAAAAATCTCACCTTCAGATTGAGGATTTGAATGAGAAAAAATGGCACCGACACGGGAATGTATATCTCAAAATTCTGCAGTCCTCTTTTCAATAGAGCGCCTTCTTTTGGAAGTACTAGGACAGTGCCATGTTGTGGTAAAATTTGAAGGAGTATGTCCAACCCCTCTGGGTAAATTTTATTTCGAGATTTCAAAGATTCAAATTTCAGGTAATTTTTTCAAAAAGTTTGCCTTGAAGCTCTGTAATTCAGCGCAAGGTAGATCTAGGCCAAATGACGCTTAGCATAACATAGGTCTCGATGTTAGCTTATCAATAAAACCTGACTGATTACTATACGATATATATGTCATATAAATTTTTGATTTACCATGAGGCTGTTCGACAAAATTTTACAATAGAGAAAAACGATAATAAACATTTTACCAGTAATAGAAGAGTAATAGCAAGTAAGTTAGAAGACTAAGAAGAGTAGAAGAGCAATAGAAGTTTTTAGTTATGTTTTGTATAAGATAAGATACTATGTTGATATTTCAAACCAGGAAAAAATTGAAAATTTTAATATTTTTTCTAACTTGTCCCCTCAATTAATTCTGACGATTCGAGTTTGATATGGTGTGGGAGGATTTTATGGAGTACTGAAATTCACGTCGCTTGCCTCTGCAAGTTCTTTTTGTTCGCTTATTTTAAAACTGCACTACTTCCTAATTGGCGAGGAAGCTTTTAAACCATTCCATTTGACTACGTGAAATTGACACTTGGTGGACACATGACGATGCATTCTTCCTTCTTGTCTGAACTGGCTGCCATGAGGACGCAGAAATAAAACTGTCTAAAAACTATTGTGAATCTCTTTACATCGACTATATTAGGAGGTCTTTCACACTTCCACCTATTAAATTGTTGTCGAAATGATGATTCACATTTTAAAGTGAAGGATATTTCTTTATTGCACGTAAGTGATCGTTACAAGTTGATGAAACCAGCATATTTAAAGTGATATTCTAACAAAATGCGATAGGTGGAGACGTAGCCAAGGTTTAATTTTCCCCGAATCATATACTATTAGATATGGCATTAGCAAAGCACGGAGATTTCAGCCGCATTTCTGTAACAATAGAGGGCACGATAATCAAGGAGACGAACGTCAAGATTAAATTAAGCCTATAGGACAGTGGTTCCCAACTTTTTGTCATCATTCCCCATATCAGATGTATTCCGAGCCGTCCTTCCTTACTACCCAATTTATTTTAGTTTATTATGAAGCAGGTTGTATGAGTGCACAAGACACACAACCCACCAGTGCGCAAGAAAGTCGCCTATTATTGCAACATGAAACATATGTGATGAACCGATACTTGTTACACTCAAAATTTAGCGAAAGCGTGATTTCACGTCATACAGGTCATGCTCCATGCGTTTGTGAAGCCATGATTGGTTATCCAGTCTTAAAAATGCGTTTTTGTGAACAAGGCGCAAACTAATTCTCGATACATACAGTCCAGAGCAGTTAACTGGTAATGGTATTTGCGTATGTGTCTCCGTAAATATGTAGACTGTCCTGTATGTAATGTGCCCTGTAATAAATGTGTCTATTCCCCCCAAGAAACCGTTGAATTTCCCACCGTTTGGGAACTGGTATAGTTTATATGTCTGCATATCATAGCACATGGATGCTGAATCTTCAATCGCAATCGAGGGTCGTTGCGTTGAATTGTTGAGACAAAAACTCCAACAATTCTGTGAAGACGTATCGAAGTGGAATGTCAATGAAGTGGGAAGGCAATATGAATCGAAATACAAAGAAAGACTTACTGTTCAAATGGAAAATGCTACAGCGAGACGAGTCTTGAAATGGATGAGCCAACAGGTATTTATAGTGTAGAGACTCAATTTACCCCCACACTAATTCTAGTCACAGACTCCTCTTAATAATTACGATGGTCAACAAAATAAAAAATATGTATTTTTTGTAGAACATCCAAGGGCTATTTCTGTTTTTTTCGAGGATGCTGATTACAAATATTTCATAAGTTTAGCCAGATTGGCTTTTGTTCGGGAGATATGTATGCCTTTAAAAAGTCCAAAATTACCCTGTTTATCCCTGAATATTTTACATGAAATGAATAAAATCGTTGTTTTTTCTTTAAATTTTACACTGCGCATAAATAGATAATTGATCATGAAGAACACTCATGTCGTTCTCAGTCATAGTATCATTATTAACCTAACCTGGTGCCAAATATTTTTCGTAAAAAAAAACAGTACTTCTGCGCAACGGAAACACATATTCTCCTGTATCAATTTGTCATTCTACCAAGATTAAAGAGGATAAAAAAAGCTATAAAATATGTCCTTGAAAGGCTTAACTACAATACTCATTTGCGTCTCATTTCTTTCGACTTGTAAATGGATAATATTCCACTGAGTCAACAAAGTGAGTATGCCTATACTATCCCTATCAAACGAGAAGCTTACATCTGGTATATTTGATAGATTTAAGATTCGAATATGGATGAATGATTTCAATTTCATAAAAGGAAGGAGTTCACTGCATGGAATTTATCCTTAGGTGTAGTGAATGATATTTTTAGATGATCACAAAGCACCCAACTACAAACAGTTGGTCCGAAAATTTTTATCTGCATATGGAAAGCTTAAAACAAACATGAGCATAAATGTTCACTTCCTGTTCAGTCATCTTGATATATTTCCTGATGATCTTGTTGATTAGCAAGGGGAGAGCTACCAACAAGACATCAAAACAACAAAAGAAAAATTTTAGGGCATATGAGATGAACATATTATGGCAGACCATTACTCGAACATTTCAAGAAACTCCACCAAATTGCAACTAGCGAAAATCGTACAAAAACAAATTTGCTTTTAAATAAATGAATCATATTATATTCCAGTTGAATATTTCAAATTTACAATAGTTTGTTGATGTCAAACTGTGTCAAACCATGTTATTTGACTATCTAGAAAAATACTCATATATATGACCGGAGTTATTTACGTACATGATATCCGTGAAAGTCTATAACTGTGATAAACCCAATACCACTTAATATAGTGCTGTTGGTGTATTTTGATTTAAAAGAGTCTTCTGTGAGTAAATAACAAGTATATTGAATTCCTAAACTTTATAGTACGACTGAGCCAATTTTTACCAAGCCATTGCAGCAAAAATTGGAGATTTTGGTCATCTCCAAAACAAGAGCCAATTTGAAAAATCGAAGGCCATAATTGGATTTAGTGCCCGTCAGAACCCCCAAAACCACTCTTACTTTATCCGCCTAAAATATGTGTTGATCAGTGTTATCACGCTTGCGGGATCCTCAATCTCCGGAAAATACCCAAAATCAGAGATTCCCAAGATTTCTCTTCATTCCCCACTTCTGGTTAATTCAAGGTACTCGTGTCCCGTTACCGCCTACTCCTCAATTCAACCCTTAAAATTTTTCGCTACCATAAGAGTGGCTGGGATTTTATATAGTAGGCTAATGCCTTGATATTGATGCAAATTAAGACGTTCATATATTGATAGTCAAGACCCGTGTATTCAATGATTGCGGCACTTTCTGATAAGTTATCAGATCAAACGGCATTCCGGCATTTCGTCGTAATTTCTTTTAATTTTAGTCACCAAGTTTTATCACAATTAAAGTTCAACAGCGTGATGTGCCGGATGTAATGGAAAAACTATTATGCATATTCGAGTGCAGCCAATATCTCTGGGACACCTGACAGAAGATATGTAGGCTACAATATCCTTCTACTGCAACGTGAAATTTCTTGTGCAACGGTATCCTGAAAACTTCTGCTAAACCGTTAAAGCACGTCATGCTGCTCGTGCTAAACGTGTTTGTGACTCTAGTATTGGTTTTCCAGAATTCATAATGAGTTTTTTGGATACAGGACAGAGCAATCACCTGGTAACTGTGCATCCGTACACCTTTATATACTGTAGCCTATGTAATTATTTTGCAACTACGTCCGTTCTCCATCTGAAAGCTCCGAATTCCCCACCAGTTAGAAACCAATAATGCCCTAAATAAAACTAGGTCAAAATATTAAAGAAAGATTCATAAATACTGGCAATCGAGTATTATAGAAGCTATATCCCAGTGTGAGAAGCTGGCGTGATTATACCTGCTATGATCGGAATATTGTGGCGTTTATTCTCAAGTATTGGGCAAAATGTTAAGGTGTTATTAAAAAAAACGCTCTAAATCTATCTCTAGTATGGTTCTCTCTTTTATTTGCCTCACAAAGAGCCATGCGATGGATTAGATGCATTGCAATGTTATATATGACGCAATGAATTGCAAGCTAGAAGTCCAACAACCCGTCAAGTACGACAGTGTCTCAACTATATGTAAATATATTGCTTGATTCATTCACTATCGTTTGAATTTGATGCCCTATCCCAGTGGTCGTTCGTCAGAAGAGCCATGTTGGCCATATATTTTCGATTTTAACTCCCAAAGAGCCATATATGTCAATCAATTGTTGCGTCACAATTGTAAATTCGTGACGTCATTGCAGTACTAATTCGAACTCACTACATGAGATTCGTCGTGGGCGCCGTATTTTATCTGTAAAAACTAGCAGGCTACTAATTATCCTGTAATAGCGCAACTCAACGTAAATAGCTCAGAATTTATAATACCTGATATTCATCTAAACTATAGCACTGAATCCAAAAATTTAAATATTGATCGACTTCTCAATTCTCAAAGTATTCGGCGTCAACATGGATGTTGCACTACACGTCTGCATATTAACGGCAGTAGTAGAACGCTACTTCACAATCAAGAACGTAGATAGTAATTTGAATTTGTAATAGGAATGTCACTTTCAACTTCTAAAGCATTTCTTTTCTCGGTGTAGATCAGGAAGACAATGTGAATTTTGAAACTTGATTGTCATATAGTCGTCTATATGTATGCTATTCTTTTTCGTCAATAGTATGGTGCTATCCAAGATTATGCGGTGCGCGACGTCGGATACATCGATTTCGCGAGAGGTATCGGTCGCTGGCGCTACACCAACTTAAATTTGAGGATATTGTAAATCGGTCCGAACCCTTAGACCCGGTATAGGCCACTGGCCTGACCTATCAAACACATGTTTATGCTGCCACGAGAATATTTATTTTGGTCGTTATGAAAATGTACTAACAAGTTGCTGCAATATTGATTAAATTAGGTTCAAAATAAATAAAAAAGTCAAAGAGCCATATCTTGTACCAAAAAGTGCTATATATATGGCTCGCGAGCCATAGGTTCCCGACCACTGCCTTATCCCATTTCACGAATGCCCAGGCGAGACCGCCGAAAACTACATTTTTACTGGGTCATGATTTCAGGCTATTGATTTCGTTAAAATCGTCAACACGGAGTTTTGCACATCTACGATGTTTGGGTTATGGTATTTGACTTTTTGATAGACTAACTAAATTAGCTCCGCATTGCGGTATTTGCTTGCTGCTTACCGTAAAAAATGCCATTTTCGGGGGTCCCACCAGGTCTTTCGTGATATGGGGAAGTACCGATTTTTACAGCTCTGCGGAAGCTGGCAGCGAAATGCTGCCATGTAGGTTTGTAACCTAAAGAACATAAAAGTGTATGTATGCTCGATTGAATAGCGCAGAAATGAACGAAACGAGCAGACACGAGGATGTGCAGATCCACCATACCGACTATTCACTAGAAATCTTTATAATATACAGGAGATGCTGGTTTCGTTGGTTCGCTGTGAAGAATGCCCTCATCAGTCGTAATCTCAAAAACCTACTTAATAGTCGCGGCTCAGTGTTCTTGGCGTCAATATATAGCTGTATAGAAAGATATCCTTGTTCCATACAGATTAGATCTCAATAGTTTAACCAATGATGCGACATCTTTCACTGGTATATAACTTAACAATATTCAATGTTCGCAGAACTTTTTCCACGCGATATTGATACGTAAAACATGATATCTAGGTTGATCATAATGCCTCTGGTTATGAAACTTCAGTTTTTATACAGTTTTAAGGGAGCAAATCAATCATTCTATTCGAATGAGATAATTTGAAATTTCAAGCGTTTTTTTATATCGGTATGGCTATAAACTAAAATTTACATAAACTAACATTATTTTCACCAGGAAATGAAGAAGCAGAGATTGAAAGAAGAGAGTCGTCGTCTACTGGGGGTGTATGTTGCAGATATGAAAGTAGGTATTGGTTTATACCACATACCACCAAACCTCAATGGTTACGAACCTATGGTGCAAACAAAATGTAGATATATTATTACTATTATGTTTCGGTTATTCTACTCTCTGTAATAAAACCTTTCATGTTGACTACAGAAATTTCTTTCCGACGCCTGGCAGCAATTTCGGGTTTATTAGTAAAGCTTTCAAAGCTAAAAATCAGACCATGCATGTCAATATATATCAAAGCTGCAAGAGATCAACAATGTCTGCGGCTTGTGCGATAATAAAATCGCCACAATAAAATATCTCGTGGGAGAGCTCGTCTTTACATAGGCTACATAAACCAATGATGTATCATTCGTATTATTTCAAAACACCTTCTACTGACTTTTTTTTGCTTCGGATGCTAATCCTTCCACATTGATGAAAACAGCGCTGCACACGGAATTTAGCTCAATTCCAACCAGTAGAAGTAGTTTTCTTGGAGTAGAAAGTTTTGAATATACAATTAAAAAACAAAAAATAAATATTTTAAATTTTTCTGTCAACCACATAAAATTCTTAGGCTATCAGTAGAGATGATGCATATCAAATTTGGCTCAATTTCAACCCCCAAAAGCGAAGTTGTTGCAGCAGAAAAATTTCCAATTCCATGATTTTATATTAAATACCCATATTAAATACTATTTTATTCAATTCCAAATTTTTCTACTGCAATAACTTCGCTTCTAGTGGCCGGAATTGAACGAAATTTAGTGTGCATAACCTCTACTGACAGCCTATTAATTTTATGGGGTTGACAGAAAAATTTCGAAAATTAATTTTTTCGTTTTTAATAATAAATTCTAAACTTTTTACTGCAAGAAAATTGGTTGTACTAATTGGAAGTGAGCCAAAGCTGGTGTGCAGCGTTATTTTCACCAACCTAACAATTTTATCAAGTAGCCAGTGAAATCTGAACTGGCCCAGATATCATCAACGTCCTGTTCAATTCTCGCTAAGGACCTTTTTAGTCGCTATATGAAATTTGTCCGAATTCAAAATAATGGTCATTGCAATTACGACGACGTGGAGCTCTCGTGAAAGTGGAGATTACGTGGTGCTCTAGTGTGCGTGAATTTATTTCATAAAAAATCGCCCGATCTACTACAATAGGGCTTTGCCGTGAAAATGTGCCGACTTTTGTATTACAGAAATTGGTTCGAATGCACCGTCGGAGACCGTTGGGGTGCATTAGTAAAGGGGCGTGCAACGAGAGAGGAATAATTGGCCAAAACTTTTCATAGGCTTTGTTATCGACATGGTCGGCAGTCGGCACCGAATAGTCACACCCTTTTGCAATCTGAGTAGTATATCAATGCCGAGATTCTTTTATAGATCATCGTTGCATACAATTGTGCAATTACCATCATTCTTGACACATTCATTCATGCATTAAGGCAAATGTTCGCGCCTTCAGTTCGACCAGAACAAAAAAACTTTGCTATTTGGGTATTTGAAAGTTCTGATATGTTGCTAGGCAGGGGCTGTTATCTATTTGTGTGTTGTAACCAGGTCCGAAAAAAACATTTTTCATCGCCCTTCGGCCCAAAAAAGCACTGATCTTGGTCCCGCTCTAGGGCAATCGATGCAACTTCTTAGAGGCTTACTATATGCATCTGGTTGTTAAAGTTAGTTGAGAACAGGGCCGGCCAACCCGTGGCCCGCGAGAACGCTTAGAGTGGTCTGCGAGGTAATCTTCGAAATAAGTTATAGTTATATGCCAAGATTGTGAACTTGCAAGGCAAACCAAAATATGAAATAAGAAATATCATTATTATGGCAGCAACACTCGGGATGTTGATGACTAAAATATCAGTTCCGATGCATTGGTAGATCCATGGGCCCGCCACATTTCAGGTAGGTCTTCGTTCATTACAATAAAGTAGATTATTTTGCGCGATATGTTGTCACTCGATTTATTGCTTTAAATATTGTTACTTACTCCTGAAAATAAATAGATTCACAGATTGAGTCTAACTACATTCGCAATTACAAGAGAAAGTGTCGTCGAACATGCGACCTGGCGTTTGCAGAAAGACCGTCGAAGATGAAACCTAGGCACAAATGATTGACACATGTTTGCCAAAAATTTCGGTATCGATATGTAAAGACGCCGAAAAGTCCAGTCCTTGCAAACTGAGCCTAGCGATATACAGCAGACCGACAATATAGCCTACTCAAATACCAATATTATTGACCTATAAAGTTTTAAAAAATTTCGCGCCTGGTGCGACTGATGGCCGGCGGAATGGTTCGTCAATTTCATGTGACCCTTTGGCCGAAAAGGTTGGCCCATGGTTTAGAACATCTGTCTTTGATTAAAGCATCAAAACGGCCTTTACCGGCTCTAGAAATATACCGTTATATTATAATTGCGATTACAGTTAGACTTATCTCAGTAAATGATGGTTAAGTATATCTATTTTTGATTGAATTTATTTGCGTAGGTGGTGCATGGACCCATATTTAATATTAATGAAAGCTTGACTAAATCGCGCGCAGCGCAAAGAAAAGTTTCTAATGCATAAGTCGGTTTAAAAATAATATTGCTATGTTGTTTTACGAAAAAATTCAGAGCCTACTCCAAGCCTTAAAAATTCCGGACATTTAAGCATATTTTAGAATTGAAAAAACAAAAACATTTGTGGCGGTTGCAAAAGCTTCCAAACGTCCATCATGCTGTTGTTTTGTATCGTAATAATTGGTAATAACGTCTAGATAAGCGATAGCGGCTTATAGTTCATTACTTTTTATAAATCTGTCAAAAAAGCTTTGAAACGCAGCAATTCCATTAGCGATTTCAAAGGGAAGCCTGCAAAATTGATATAGACGACCGCAACCTTCGAATGCAGTAAAAGGCTTATCATTACTTCCAAGAGGTATCTGATGGTAAACGGACTTCAAATCTATCGCACTGTACCATTTAGCTCGAGCTACATATTATACAACGTTTTCAATATTCGGAAGCGGATAAGCATCTAGTGTATTATAGCGGTTGATGATTATTTGAGAGTAATCAACGACCAATCTCTTCTTATGTCTGGAGTCCTTCACCACCAACACCTGAGCTCTCCACGGAGACGAGGGAGGTGTGATCACTTCAAATTCTATGAGGTTCGAAACTTCGTCACGTATGAACTCCTTGTCATCATAACCGTAGTTTGTAGACTTGGTAGCCAAGGGCTTCATGTTTCCATCTACAAACCGCATAATACATGGCGTCTCGTTCACTTTAGTAGCTATCACATTACTAGCATCGGTTTCTGCTGCTCTGTTAGCGCCCCCGTTAGCGCTTGCATTCGCGACCATCCAATCGCCACCGCCTCTTGCTCTGCCACTGTTTATGGTTATATCTCCATCGCAACTGAATTCAAAAACAGCTCTTTTATGCTTTTCGAATAAAATATGGCCTAGAGCCAAATCGCAACAATGATCGTCGAGATCGCCGAACCGAACAAACTTCGACATTCAATTACCCAAATTCACAAGAGCACAGACGAAACCCTCGACCAATACAAATCATGATATTATATGAAGAAACAACAATCCCCACAGTAACCAACACAGTGACCCCGGACATGGACAAACTGTCCATTGCGCGTATAAATTTTTCGCTGCAAGCAATTAAACAAATGTTACATACATATTTCAAAATCGCTCTGATGACCCCGGGACCCAATCTTATACTTTTCGCGACCCATGTCTGGATAGCGATCCATAGTTTAAGTACCTAAGTTCTACCGCGAAAAAAGCGTGCAATCTATCATATTGTCATATTTGTTGACTTTTTGATCATCAACCTTCTATATGCCGTGAAAGCAATTTGCTAATATCATAAATATCGAAATGAACTATTAAATTGTTGTTGAATATTTTACAGACCTGCGATACCGTGAGCAAACTGAAATTCGAACACGATAAAATCCTCTCGAAAATACGCAACACCGAAACGGAATACGATGAGGTCGAGCTGATTCATCTCGTCGATGCTAAATATAAGCAGATGAAACAGAATATTATGGAAGAAAAACAAAACGAGCAAAGGATTACGGTAACATATATTTCGTAATATATGCGCTGCTTCAACTACGAAACAAGTACTACTATGCCAATATTTCATGTAACAATATTACTCTGACAACAAGGATATCTCAAACCAATACTAATATTGTATGAATAGAGATTTAAAATACCCGCTGGTGGTTTTAAACTCGCATTTGAAAACATGTTGCTATACTATACACTGGAGGTGTTGATACCATCATCATCCATAGTAAATGCGATAGCATCATTCTACACTAGCTATTGCGGCAACGGTTTACAAAATTACTAAAGAAGTTGTTTAGTAGGGTTTGCGAGTTCCCATATGCGACATGGAGAAAATCCATGAAAAATATAACAGAAAATGACGTCACTGGAAAAGTCGGACATATCACCATAATATCAGTAGGCGCTGCCTTTCTGAAGGGTTCTAGATCGTTTCTGAAGACCAAATTTCATTATTATTATCATCATCATCATCATCAATAGCAGTTTACAGCATTATCATGAAGTGATTTTATGTAGTCTCTAGATCTTCCAGATAGATTTTACCCATATTATATTTAACAAGGATTAACATTTCAGAACATGACAAACTGACTGACTCCACCGAAACAAAATTTCCCGAATTCTAATTTATTAAAAGAATTGAAATGTATTTTCGGGTTAGGGTTAGGTAACAGAATGTGTCAAATCTCTCGTCGGTGGCGAAATATACACCGACAATGCTTGGGACATGTTACATGAATGCAGTGGTTTATTATAATTCATGTAAAATTAATAGCGCGTACTTTGAGATAGCCTATTCCCCGTTAAACACTTCCGTCACAATAGCTCTAGTTATTTTCCACAAAAAGTTTCGAATTATATGTTGTATTCTGCAGCACATAGCGTGTCGAAATCGAAGAAGGAGAAGGCACTTTACCACTTTTGTGAGTGAGAGCCCTTTGCGCATTAAAGAATGATTAAAATGTTTCGCTAAATACATTTGTATACAAGAACTGTAAAATTGAATCTTCAGAATATGTATTCATCCTATCATAAAGGAGGATACTGTTTAGTGCTGTGACCTACAACCTCACATGGACGTTGTATAATACACGTTGCTAGGTTGCTGTATTTGGAATGCATGTATGTAAAAGATCATAACCGGGTGCAGTACTGAATTCAATGAGAGGCAAGATCTCTACCATACTCTCAGTTGCTTCACCAGTCACACAAAGCAATAAATAAATCCAATACTCTCTCGTATTTCCAATCGCAGCGATGAATTCAGGATGTGGACATCAGGCTCGAGCCAGATTGTATGAGTCCGTAACCGGTGGTTGTTTTAATAAGAACGACCTTAGTTTGATCCCCGATATAGCACACACAGTGATTGTAGCGATAATTAGTCGAGTGCTCCTCAGGCGTGATTAAAGCGCAAAATATTTATAATAGTAATGCCCGAAAAGACCGACCCCTTACCAATTTTTCACTACAGTTCATAAAATATGGGTGGGGGCGCCAGACCTAGGTAGTTCTTGAAAAGGGGCACTGCGGGAAAAAACGGTTAAAAATCATTGATAGCTGAAGACTCGAGCGTTCAAACTAAATAAATTTGACCGCATTCAAGAGCTACTGTCGCACTGATGTCGAAAGTACGTCTTAAAAAATGTAATCAATGCCATGGGTCCACCCTAAGTAGCCTATAAATTATGAAAATTGATATATTTTCGAACAATCGTGGTGAAGCAAAGATAAGTGTGCAGGGTGATTGTGCTGCGTCACTGCAATTGTTCAGAACAATGCCGATTATCAAATTGCAAGGGTTATTTCTGAGTGGCTCAATTGTCCTGATCAGATTTTAGGGTACATTTTCGGAAACAGGGCAGCAGTGGCTCTCGGATCAGATCATAATTATCTAATTTGAACCCTCGGGTCGCCAGCAATATAGGATTATGAATTGCGCCGCTTGTGCCCTCCTTAGAAGTGAATTTCTCCCGGCAGGCAATCGTGACGACGAGACTGGTGTATTTATTCAATAACCAAGTTCCGAGTAGCCAAATAGATGTTATCGTGAGTACGCTGATGCCCGAAGCCTAGAAGTTATTAAGAAAAAAAAATGCGATTTGCTACACCTGGATCAATATTTTCCAGTCAAGAATATTTTGGTTATAAAAATAAAAGCTTAGATTACTATGCTATAGACTACTGTGTATAGTTGCCGCGATATTACCATAACGTACCCATCGTATTGATATGAAAACTAGGACTGGCACCATACTTGCTTTGCACAAGTTACTCGACCAGGCGCGTCAGGGGCAATTATGACACACCCCTTATGGTTTTATCTTGTCAATGCTGAATAACCTTCCCCGTCTAGACTACTGGTACAATGCTTATTTGCTGATATTCTATCAAAACAAAATTAATCATGTTATATCTTGAAAGCCAGGGCTTATCGGTAAAACCGATTTCAGTGCTGCCGTCATCTTCTATAGGCAATAAATGGGAACATCCGAAACGAAGGGAGACACCGGTCTTACTTAAGTTTCCTGCGTGTTTTACGGTAGATTCTCATGTTGCTGACCAATAGCATAATGTCAATAGACTTCTATACCACTATATACCACAACCATTATTTTATAGTTTTGTTCGTAGATGACATTGTTACAACCTCATACCGGTGTTACAATTGTCCTGGGTACGGTCGGGGTGCAATCATAAACACTTGAGAAGCGATTTTCAAACGCAAAATGTTCATAGTGTATTATTGAAGCAAGTTCGGTTTTTGCTTCTATATAACGCATGATGTTACTAGTTTCCTTAGGCAATAATTTGAAAAGTAAATATTTATGAAAAATGGATTTATCGTCAAAAACATGTGAAAATTGTTACTATTATCCCCATACTCCCCTACGTCTAGATTTAGCTGTAATCGTTTGATTTGAAAGTAATCGTAATCACAAGATCGATTACTTTATGAAGTGATCAGCCCATGTCTGCTCTGTGTATAGTGACAGTCAGTCAGTCAACCCGCAAATTTATTGATCTGCCATGCACTACTGACTGTAGGCCTACTCATTGGTTTTTTTACCGCCCTTTTAGTTAGCGTGACACAAATCTATGCCCTATGTAAGTCTTGCATCCTAAACGGATGATACGAATGAGAGTTTTTATTCAAACAATAAAAACATCCGTGGAATAGAAATATTACTGTAAGATATTGATAAAAGGGACATGTCGATTGAGAATGTGCCTGCACCAAAGATGGAGCGGATTTGAAATTTCTATGTCATAATCCAATCGAAATCCGAACCTTCAAATCCTAATTCTAAACCTAATCTATAATTTTCGTATATTCCAATCCTAATTCTGATCCTAATCCGATTCAAACTTTGAATTCCATTTAGAAAGCCCACATCTTATTCGTATAATTCGGTCAAAGAAGTACGCTTACTGAGTGGCAAAATACACGAAGTAGCTTTGGTAGGACGAGAAACGTTGGCGCCACTGGCCACAGGACATAAATCTTTCGAAAATACAATCCTAATCCATTCAATAAAAAATCTCAAATCCCAATCCAATTCAAATCCGCCGAAATTTCAAAAATCCGATTTTCCCAAATCCTAATCCTAATCCATGATCATATCTCCTCTGTAAGTAAGAATTTCTAACTGAATTTCATAACCTTTATAAATAGTCAGCCGTCTCGCATCTCTACCGAGGACGCCTGCCCGTGTGAGTGCGTGACTTATGAAGTTGTAATCCTAGATAAAGCGATACATTTGTTTTCTGATAGAAACTGCGGCAACTTGCGCAGCAATCGGATGCAGGCGAATCATGCACGGAAAACAAACCAAGGGTCCAGGTAAATAGGCAAATCATACTGTGTAATCCACAGTTTCTTTAACAATATGCGGATATTGACACGGATAAGTACGCCTCCTCAATGCCTATTTCTGAAAAGATTCCGTGTCCGGTTTTCGAAACCGAATGGTTCTGTAATATTCAGTCTCAATAGTCGATTTGCCATACGTGGAAAATTACCGACATTCATGCAGATCAGTGACGCGCGGTGAGGTTCATGGTTGGTGAGGCGCTAACACCCTACCCACGCTTCCTCGCAGACACAAACACACACGTAAGATACCTCATAAACATACTCAAGGATGTGAATAGCAACATCAGAAAGAGAAAGCGGGTCGGCGAAAGGTTTTTCTCTCCACCTTTTTCACCGTTTCACTTCATTTTTACTTGAGTGGAATATTCACTTATTTTAATCGATTTAATAGGGATTGCTCGGCGGAAAGGATGAAAATATAAATAAAAAAGATGTGATTTATAGCACTAATTTCGGTTGTCTATTTTCTATTGTCCTTTGTTGCAGGTTGCAACTGCATTTCGTTTGTATCGTACATGTTTGCACTGTCAATGAACCACAGCCTATATCGGTGACCGGGAGCCTATGGCTCGCGAGCCATATATGGGTATTTTGGGCATAAGATATGGCTCTTTGCGTAATTTTTATTTTTGTGCCTAATTTATCTATATTGCAGCAACTTGTTATTAAATCATCAGCACGACCAGTATAATTATTGTTTTGGCAGCATAAACATGTCTTTGAGAGGTTGATACAGTGGCTTGTTCGGGGTTAGGGGCTCGAACACCCTTTTCAAAATCCTCAAATTTAGATTGCTGTCGCGCCGGCGACCAATATCACTCCCGAATTCGATTTACCCACCACGAAATCTTGGATTGCACTATACGTTGAATATTCAAAGAGAGTAGGATATGTGGCAGCACCTGTATGACAATGCAGCTTTCAAATACACATTATCTTCCTGATCTACGGTGAGAAATGAACTACCTTGGAAGTGACATTCGCAATTACAAATTCAAAGCTCAAACAACGCCATAGATATCCACGTTCTTGATTGATAACGTAGCTATGTAGTCGCTGTTGAAATATAGGCGTGTGGCGCAACTTTATGTTACCGCCGTATACTTTGTGAATTGTGAAGTCGAATCGGAATCAGTGCGACAATTACTTTCGATTAATATCAGTTAATATAAATTAGGGTTACCATATGGTGGAAATCTGAAAAGAGGACACTTTTTCCGAGTTTTCAGACTTGAAAAACTGGAGAAGAATTTTCAAAAAACGGTAAATTTTCACTTTGTGGGCGATAGACTAATAAAAGGTAAACTTTCCGCCCCGCTCCCAAAATACCCGGTGGATAATACTTACGATAAAATACTTACGCTGAATTGCGCTATTACATGTAAGGCATCGCCTAGCTGTGCGTCACATACGCCTTACGTGTCTTTTCACGCTTTATTTTCGAACAATAAATAGGCAAGTTGCATGATTTTGGTAGTAAAAATGTTCAAAATCTAGTAGACAGTTGAGGCACGGCGTCATCCGCCTCCCCTGACCCCACGTCACTGGTACGTCACACATTACAGTGCGTATGTATAGCCTACTGCTGCATAGTGAACATGTTTGGCTCCACCTACGCATCATGGGTCCTGGCATTTAAGATTAGCATCAAGACGAACCTACGATTTCGTATGACTGAAGGAAGTCTAAAATTTCATATGAAGCTTAACCTCAACCAGACTACAAAGTCATCAGGAATGCCATGCAACACCAAATTACGCATTGACTGTAAAACCGTGTAAAACGTAGATTGATACTATTACTGTAGTCTACGTATGTTGGAAATCTGAATGGTAATTGTCTTATCATACGCCACTCAGTGCAATAAAATTAAAAACATATACCTTGCAAAAGATCTATGTAACTCAAGTTTTGCATACTCATTACTCAAATAAAGGCAACCGGTATGATTAGTACGGGTTTTTACAGAGAAAATACGGAGCAAACGAGGAATGCCATTTAGTGATTTCGAATTTGCGCTAGCATGACGTTACCATTTTTCAATTGTGACGTAATAGTTGATTGACATATATGGCTCTTTGGGAGTTCAATTCGAAAATATAGGGTCAATATGGCTCTTCGGACGTAAAAGGTTCCCGACCACTGGCCTATATTAAGGCTATGGCTCTTACTGCAATAACACGTGAAGAATTACAAGCGCACCATTTTACGATCAAATTCCAGTGGCTGATCGGGGCCTACGTAAGCCGTAGGTGCCTGGCTGATATTAACCAGCGCGTTGTCGGCATAAAAAAGGTGCGTAGCCAGGGAGTTTCTCATTTATAACTAGAAATCCCGTCCTTTTGTAATGCCAATTCGCTAATTCGTATTATCCATGCTGCGTACTGCAAATTAGCGAGAATCATTTGTGTGAGGAATGGGGCATCGATATCTCATGTGCACTATCATTAGTGGTTTGATTTAGCGCGTCCAGTCCGCATGCAGGCCTGCTACCGTTTGCAGAAACACTTTCGTCAAACAGTAACAAACTCTGAAGGTAATATATTGTGTGTGTACTGTTTATGTATCTTTTGGATTAAAACTTATGCCCGCGTCTGAGCAAATGGCGCTCGGTGGCATTGCCGAATCTTGGCATTTTGGTACAACTAGCGGACTCTGTAATTGTAAATATTGCAGGTTTGCGGCATGTCTACAATTTCGCTATCAGCGCAAATTGGCCTGCCGGCTATTCAATCCGACAAAATTGATCACTACTATGTATTTCGCACAGCGTACTGAGGCTGATTTCAGTAAACTAACGATCCTCATTAAATGTACAAATTCGGGCACTTCTTCGTTATTCCCACACATCGAAAAGATGATCCCCATGACACCAATAAATGTCTCCTATAGACATTAACAGAAAAATTTATCAACGTCCAAATGAAATGTTTTTCGTGTTGGCGTGAGGTAGACGGATATTAGGGACGGGGGAGAGTGATATTAGGGTGGGATAGGGTTAGGATATCCTAAGATTAGGGTTTGGGATATTAGGGTCGGGAGTTATTACGGACGGAGAGCATGGTATTAGTGTGGGTTAGGTTAAGATATCCTACGATTAGGGATGGGGACAATGTTCCCTCTAAGCTGCGCACGTGCGCAAATGCGCAGTGCTGAAACGGTCTCTGCGCACAGAAAATCTAGGCTGCGAATAAAAATCCGAAGTGATGACTTTTTTTAATCGTTGCGCACTCTTGTCCGAGGCACCGCGCAGGCGCTCAGACTCGAGAAAAATGAGAGGGAGCATTGCCAGGGGTAAATAGTGCTATCGCTGAAGTCTGAAACCGAGGTAGGCCTACAAGTGCGGCCCGAAAAGGCAAATATTGCGCACCGCGAAACAATGAGAATATGCAATCGCGTGCGACTCACGAAAGAGATTTTTTTTACTATGGTATCGTACGCGTGAGCGATACTGATATCATATCAATAGCGCAATCCTTTGTGGGAATGGCGGAATAACATGGTTTAAAAAAGTTATAAATGACAATGGGCTAGCTCGAAGTTAACTGCGAGAAACTAACGAATAGTGTTCTCCGCGTGGCATGAACATTGTGTAAGATTTACTGTACAATTACATGCCGCGAATTTTCGAAGTCATCACTTCCATCAGGCGCATCTAATCACGTATGGTGATATAGGATAATATGCAGAATATGCAAGTACAAGCAACAATATTGTTGAAAAAATCCATCCCTTTGCAAACGTTGATCGGGAAATGCAGCAACTATATGCACTGTAGGGCGTTGCATTAGATCAGATTCTCAGCAGCACAGATTTGTGATTTTATTCGATTCGTTTGAACGGGCATCTTCTGTCGATAAGTTCATACGCTGATCTTGTTCTTGCTTCAATCAGACTTGAATATTCGTATCATTATATCTGACTGTATGTCTTGATAGTAATGAGGGCATTGCCGGTATTAAGACGTCACATCAGTGTTTTAACGCGATAGGCCTACATCGATCGCACGTATTGATTTCAAGTGCGTTCTCGTGCGTGTATGTCTGTCTTCTAGTAATCCATAGTATGTCACCATATCGTCGCAGTGGAATCAAAGTGACTTATGTCCAGATTTCAATATCTTTTGGCATAGCAGATAGGAGGTCACGAAATAGCATGATCTAAGGAAGTCATTATACCAACGGGTACGCACGAAGATGTTGGATTATATTTAGGGGTCCTACCTTTTCCAACACATCTCACTCGATCAGCTTTACCTGTAAATGTGATTACGTGAACACAGACAGGATTAAAATTGATAGCAATATATGCAATTCCCGATGATATGGACCAAATTGATCATGAATTATAGAAAATTTTCGGGCTTCGCGCGTTTAGCCGGAACGCCCACTAATCGAAAACCAGACATAGATGATTAGTAGCGGTGAAAAGCTTGTAGCCTGACGGGGGTCTGGGGGGCTTTGCAAAAATAAAAGTCGGCGTCTATTCCTTGCGTGTATAAGTTTCTAGTTGTAAAAAGTGGACACCCTCTCCCAGACTTACTACATAAAAGTGATTCAAAAATATGCTATAAATTATTTCTATAATGGTTCTTTTCTCCTTGATTTGCATAACAAAGAGCTATATGATAGGTTAGCTGCATCTTACTGATATCTATGACACAATGGCTTGCAAGTAAGAACTTAAAGTACTCTTACCAAGCACGACCGTGTCCGAACAATATTTAAATGGATTGCTTTAAAAATTTTGTCGTTTAAATTTGTAATAGTTTCCCATTTCACGAACGCCCAGACGAGGCCGCCGAAAATTACATTTGCACAGAGTCACATTGTCCAGGCTATTGATTTTGCTAAAATCGCCAAGAGTGAGTGTTTGTACTACGCCACGTTTGCAGACGTCGGTGTTTTGGGGCGTGTTATTGGACTCGTTTTAGTGGGAGGGAATTATCGTTATGCTGTTTGACTTTTTGGGGAATATTAATCCCACATTGCATAAATTTCTTGCTATGAACTCAGAAGAATGTAATTTTTGACGGTCCCGTCAGAATTTTTGGCGGTCTTTGGCGGTCCAGAATGTCCCGGAATCAGTAAAGTAACAAATTTGGCAACTCTGTAGGAACTAGATTAGAAACCTTTCGAGTATATCATACTACTACCTCTACTGCCTGCCAATTCAACAAAAATTATGAATGAAACTTTTTACTTTAACTTTCGCCAAAATCAGGTGCAACTCCCTCGCGATTCGACTGCAACTCAAACTTACCCTAGTCATTACTCTAAATCCAAAAATTAGGGCACTCATTTACGGATATCAAAATATGCCGATTACTAACGAAATATCACTGAAGATCTTCGACTTACTAATCGTTGGATTGATCAATCCAATGATTGACCGTGAATCCACATTATATCGACATTTTCTACTTGATCCAAAGATTTTCATTCGCGTTTTATGGATGACTTTTGGAAGGTAGTGCGCGGATCCCCGATGGATCCAAATTTGAGGATTTTGCTCAATGCAATTGCCTTCATACAAAGGCCTTTCAAATCTTATTCACATTTCTACCTGAAATTTGAAACATAAACATAAAAATCGATAATATCATATATGCCAATTTTATAGTTTTAAAAATTACTTTTTGGGAGTTTTTGCATCTGGTTGTCGAAATGCCAAAAATAAACGTCCTGATCATAGCAGTACTGTAAAGAAAATAAAATGCTTCGCCAGTGGTTCCCAACGGGCGCGAAATTCCCCTCCCCCAGTGGCCGATTTTGAGAAATGAAGGGGAGGGAAATACCAAACAGCGCGACCGGGGTGACAGGGGCGAAAATACTACAACGTCCAATGATGTATATTTAACCAACATGGTCAAAAAATGCACTCGAAGCCGGCCGAAGTGAAGTGAAAATCCGGTACGGACGCTTACGAGGGTTGCATTAAAAACAAATGGTGTTTTAAAAGACTTTGTTTAAAACATGTTTTAAACAGTGTTCTAAACAATTGCCATTTAAAAAAAATTAGGTTGTAAAATTATGCCATAATTGTGTAGATACTTTCGAAAAGACATGTTTTATGAGCCCACGGACAATTAGCACCCGATATAGCCGACGTATATCGATACGGGACGGTCCGAGCCCTCAAAATAGTCGGTTCAACAGCAATAGTACATATGTTTCGTCAAAGGAGCTATATTTACCCTATATTTTCAATTGTCAATGTCAAGAATTACGAATATCACGAATATCACGAATATTCAACTGTGACGTCATGGCTAAAAAAAAACAAAGAAAAATAAAACAATAAAAAACATGTATTAAACAACGGCCTTGTTTTAAAGATGTTCGTTTTAAATTGATTTCTGTTTCAAATGCAACCCCACTTACAGCCCTGCATAGGTTTTTGCGTTACATCGAAGCTAAATTAATGAAATGTTCATATTTATTTTACCAAATTCAAATTTCCAATGACGTCACGTACCGAAGTTGACCCCTGAACCGAACGTAGCGACAGTGAAACGGTTGCTTTTAATTGTCTATTTTACATCAGGATTTACGAAAAGAAATGATTGACTGGATTGTGAACAAACACAAGATGAGCCTTCCACCTCTATGGATCGAATTGATGAATGATAAAGCAAATAGCAAAAATAAGGTAAGCAGTCTGCTGTACTATAGCAAGCTGAACAGAATTCGCTCTTAAAACTGATTTAAATTACGTCTTTCGGGACTCCGATAACGATGAATATTGCGGGAATCATAGAATTGGATAGCACATTTGAATTTCCGTTTTGAATCCCGTGGTCATAGTATTAGCCTTGAATTGTATATTCATATTGAAGTGAACCCGAATATTTTCGGCTGACACTCGTCTAGGGTAATCGTCAGCAACTAGTAGAGAATAAGAAAAAACATTGTGTATCAACAATCGTATCACAAAATATGACGTATCACTCTACAAAATGAGACCCTGTAACATAGTCAGCATTCTCGTAATCATTTGTAGTTCCTTCCCATTCTTCGCATAGACTCTGAAAATTGAGCCTGCACCAGTTGCATGTAGGCCTAATCCTCATAGCGTGCTGGAATTTATTTCAAGAGGAATAGTACCTGATGTATCGTCAAATAGATGGATATTGTGGGGAAGTAAGGTACACAGCGCATTGGTTTTACATTAACGTCACTGCACAAATATAGTGTGTTCGAATTCCATCTATGCTAATAATGTACGCGTCGGAGGTTTGTCTGAGCTTCTCTACGCTGGCCTCACCGCAGTCGCATTATCTTCAAACGCCATGCGCTGAAGTTAGGCCGATCTACAATTCGTCGGCAATGATTCTAGTGAGGAATCACAAATCAGAGTGAGAATGCGGAGTGTACGCGAGGGAGAACAGAATACGTCCGAACCTTCCCAGGAGCCATACAATGTATCCGTAAAATATCTACCTGTGGTATTATCATTATCATATTCACGATTCACAGTGAAACTGGCAAAGACCTACAAAATCCGGGTGTAATTTACTCCCTAATGAAAGATCATAGTTTTTTTTAAATTCAAGTAATAGAGGCAAAGTTCTCTTCCCATGCAATACATTGAAATCTCGGATTTCAGAATTACGGTAGCTGAATAATTTTCAGGGGGTGCAGAGGTTTAAATGAATAAACATAAAGAATCCAAATCACATATATTATGCTCTGAGTTCCCCTAACAAACGTAGCATATTGGTGCATTCAACGTCCTCTGAAGAATATACACAGTGACCAATAACGTGACCTTTTAGATCAGAGGTCTTAAACTCAAATGTGCTCGCGGGCCAATTTCCTACTCTTGATGACGCCGCGGGCCGCACCACCAATAATAGGGGAATTCAATGTATAATTACCTAGTAGGCTTATTTTACGGGATGGGATCTAAAAGCCTATTCTCGTAAAATCGTGCATATTGCGAAGAATATTTATCAGTTCAGGAAATTAGCCGAGAAAAGATTCCACTTTTGGTTGATTTGCAACATAATTTCAAGTTCTAGATAGCATATAGGACTATAATTCCACAATGCATCTCGCACCCCCTGATGTGGCGCTTCGTACCCCGAAGGGTCAACAGACCATCCTGGTTAAGAAACCCCAGAATAGAAATATCCAATTACCGAATAATCCATTGGTGTTACAGTTGTGGAGCGTACCACTACCTTACTCTCCACCGGCGATAATAATATGAATGAAGAGAACAAAGATCACCCAGGATGTATAACTAACTATGCATAACGGGAGTAACTGAATGCCAATGGATTCCGTGCTGACTATATTAGATAGCTTTATACGCTACGTAACTAGGGCTTGGCACAATGATTCGAGTACACGAATCTGAATCGAGTATAAATTTTAATGATTCGAGTGGAGTAGCAAAATAGGATTTTTCGAGTAGGGACATTATACGCTTTTCGCCACTGAAAGGTAATTTATCAACGAGAATTATCGTTTCGATACTAACTTTCGCTGTTGAAGCCTTGAAACCTTGATTGGCGGTATCGTAGCATACGAAATATATAGTACAAAGCTACGAAGGTTACTGGACGAAGCACATTTCCGAAGCCATGATTATGCCACAGCATTGTCACAGTGGAATGAAATCGGTACGGTCGAAAAAATACCAAAGTATGATTTATGAGATGTATAAGATACATTATATTCTTTACGGTTGCATAAACTGTACATATTTGAACTTTAAAGTATAGCATTCCGTTATGACGTCATAATGAGTGATAATCGATTACTCGGCTCGACTAGAAGCATATTACGTGATTCTGAATCGAATCACTCTGATACTCGATTTTACCCAGCCCTATACGTAACGCAACGACATTTTGATATATTCGACTACTATTTTCCATGACAGCTAGTTTAACAGTTTGTTGCATAAGTGGTCGTAACAATTAGTCACGGCGTTCCGAGTCACACGTCCTTCTGTGATTTTAACGTTTGATTAAACTCGAGTCATTTATGTTTTATAATCAGTCAGTCCGAATTCGAGTAATTTTACGAAATATTTCGCTCAATTCCGTATCACAATTTTCAGTCACGAATCGTCAATGGTTCGTGTTTTATCATCACGGACTAGAAATGTGACCTAATAGCTGATCTTCCACCGCATAATAATTTTTGAGAGTGATGTGATAATGAAGTCTGATGAGATTTCCGGTTTTTGGAGCAGTTTTAGAGTGAACTCTAAGTTCTCAAATCGATCAAAGATATGTGGCAGTTGAATAAATTGTCAAATACCTAAAAATTCAAAATGCCGTCGTGGGCCGCACAAAATGCTCTCGCGGGCCGCGTGTTTGAGACCTCTGTTTTAGATGGTGTCTAATGGAACTTTTGCCAGAATTTTTGCATATTTCTTATGAGTTTTTTTTTTGCTTACGATCCCTGTTGGACCAATGATTATAGGCACAGAATTTATTTTGCATCGCCGGATTTTTCACATTTCATTTGTTTTTTAGTTTGATCATCATGTCCAGGCGGTTGGAACTCATTTGCGCTCCGCTATAACTGGTACATCCCACAGAATTTTTACTTGGTCATTTTCTGTCATTGGTTCTGAAGGGTAATCATGCCAATTTTTTGTCGTGGTGCTAATGCTGAAATGTTTGAATAATTCAAGATGAATGAAGTGACCCATCCTGTTGTGTCCCCATGTATAGGCTATTCGGTAGCTGCGAGCGCGCCACAGCCTGACATTAGTTACGCTACAGTTTCATTTTGGTTGTGGTACATTCTCTATTTGCAGAGCTTCTTGGAGGTAAAGAACTTCAGCATACAATTGAGTAGTATATTATTATTGAAATGAACCCGGATATTTTCGGCAGACACTCGTCAGCGGTAATCGTCAGCAACTAGTAGAGAATAAGAAAGAACATTGTATGTCAACAATATTATCACAAAATATGACGCCACCAGCATGAAACTTCGAATGAGAGAGCGTTCAGTGCACTATTCCTAGGTGATACACGAAGTCCTTCTGTTGACAGAGTTTCGGTTGGTGCATTTTGATAAAAGTCGACTCCGAGGCACGCAAGTGAAAGTGTGAACGGCCCGGCCCCTCCCAATAACCCGATATTTGTCGTGTTGGTAATTATTCGCACAAATCGGATTGTCCAAAAGATGTTTGCCGATTGCAGAATTCATGGCCTTCGAACGGCCAGCATCGGTGAGCTTTTCACCGAGCGTGATGCACGTGTTCTACTAAATCTAGGAACATGCTGGTTTATGCGTTCCTGCAGACGCTTTGACGTTCTTCCCACGTAGTCACAATCACAGTGGCACTTATATTCGTACACTACATTACTTTGTTGAAGTGTAGGAAGCAGGTCTTTGTGAAGGGAGCAGTTGCGTAGTCGTAAAAATCACATTGGTTTTGACTGTGTCGTAACATTTATCTGACCGCAGAAATCAATTGGTTTTCAAAGCGGGTAGAAATAGGACCAATCCAAGGTAGATGGATATAAACATCTTTTATTGTTCGTTCTGTGAGCACTGTTGATTTTTCTACGTGGAATTGCGTTAATTTCCTCTTCATGCCTCTATTTGTCATCTATGTTTTGCTTCAGGATTCTTACTTGGATATATCTAAATAATAATATCACACAACAACTACAGTAACGCTTAGAGCCTGTTTATACCTTGAGCCTTATGTCCTTGCTTTTGAGCATCGAGGACGACTTTTCTTGCACAGTCACTCCCACACTCAATTCGCTTTCGATTTCTTGTGTCACCTATATTGGCACGGAGCTCCATTTTTTTACTTTGGAGCTCGGCTCATTGTTTCTCTGGGCTTTTCAAGACGCTCCGTTGACAGTGGGATCAGCGGTATGAAACCCCGGATGGATACTAGCGCCACTGGCGTCCTGTCTCAAAACCTCGAATAGTAAGGCGCAGATCCAGGGTATAGTACTGGGTTTACTCAAGCACCTATTACGACTCTGAATCCGTCTACTTAATCAATAAATACAGCGTCTCTACCCCCGACTTCTCATATTTTCTTCACATAAAATTCATCTGTTAACTTATTCGAAAATTTAGGGCGAAGTAGGGTTAAACGCTCAGGTGATGTAAGACGCCCACCGTTAACATTAAAGAACAAAGCGAGCGTTCAATGCGTCACATTATCGCAAAAATCACCTAATGGTCAGACGAAACTGTCATATTAATTTCCACGCCCGAATGAAGATTTGTAACGTATTGGGCATGGCTTCGTTCTATGTAAACATTGGTAAGAGCAATTTCCCACTACACGGCAAGGATCCTACGTGCGACAAGTAGCAAAATTAATCTTACTGACACAGCAAAGTAAACAATGAAAGTCGATAATTGATGGACGAATAGCTGCGGAAAAATCTTTTTAGCACGACATAGAATATGCGGGCATAATCAGGTCGTCAGCAGAGGATCGTCTGTTGTCCACATGACCAGGAATATGTGCAGACGGTCCAGGGGATTTCGAACTAGTGTTACTTTATGTGTTTCTAATACCGTGCATATCGAAATCGCAAGCACTACAACCGAAGAGGTCACAAAATTACGTCGATTTTCTTGCAGTCTATGAGATTTGCAGATATTCATCGCAGATTTAAGGTTTCATCATTCGACTCAAGATTATCCTCAAACAAAATCAGACGATTAGCATTCTCCGGAATAAGCTAACTAAGAGTCAGTAATCTATCGTAGTATAATAAGTATTTCACCCAAGTACAACCCACAACCCCTATGTTGCAGTCAAACTGACCAGTAGCCTACACTACGAGCCCCTCCGGAACCGGGTGAAGTATGGTTTGAAAATGAACAATTGAACATGCTCAACTGCTCGTAGAAGATAAACTTTGTGGATGTCCACCTACACATGACATACCTGATAAGTTCTAGAACTGCCACGGTACCCTTTAATTAGCGTATCAACGGTCCTGACTGAATCTAGAGATTTGTCAAAACTCATACACGCATCCGCGTATCCGGCTGTGACTCCACAGACCTGCTAGGTAGCATCAGTGATGGGTTGACTCGAGTCATCTTTTTCACATGACTTGACTTGACTCGACTCAATTTCCTTAAATGACTTTACTTGAATTGACTCGGCGTATCAGAAATGTGTATTGAGTCGTGACTCGAAGCAAAATTCACGAGTCAATTTCAAGTCATCAAGTAATCGGTGTCGGTAAAAATCACTGTATCTTGCATATGTTCAGATTTTTCGCCAAACACTTGTGTAACCCGTGAGAGCGACCAATCATTCAATGTCTGTGCGTTTTACTGAGCCTCGATTGACGATTGTTCCCTCGCAAATGACCGCAGACGAAGTGATCGAAGCTTACAGCTTACGCTGTCATAACTCTAGTAGTAAAGTAATAGAATAGCAAAATGTCTATTTTTGTTCTCTGTTTTTACCTTGACCAAACCTCTTGTTCTATTGAAATTGAAATCTAATATATAGTTTATATAGTTCTCAACAATTGGCGCGGGCTCGAATGGTATCATATCTATTTGTAAATTAGTAATACATTGCATCTTATAAATTCGTTTCTCTATTCTCTATTTTGGCTGGTAACTATAAACTGAGGCTATGCAATTATATAGTTTAACAGTTCTAGGTATATGTGAGCAATACAGCGCCTTCTTGCCTGTATGTTTCACGCGATATTCGTTCATCGGTTCGGAATCAATGACCACTCAAACTGTATTTCAGACAGTTAGCAAATTGCAATGACGTAACCATGCCTCATACATTCTTCGCAAAAGTAACTTAACTTGAAATGTGACTTGACTCAGGGCTTGACTTGACTTGACTCGAGTCACCTTTGAAAATCGATTGACTTCACTTGACTCGAGTCACCTTTGAAAATCGATTGACTTGACTTGACTTGAGTCAAAATGTGCAATGACTCGAAATGATTCGTGACTGGCGGGTAATGACCTGATCCCAACACTGGGTAGCATACACATACATATATTCCAACTCTCCGAATCAGGCTCTGACTCCTCAGGCCCGCTAAGTATCCTACACATATAAACGGCCACCTGTTGTACCGATGTAGCAATATAGCGCTTCCATTACTTGCTCTGGTGATATCTTTTACTTCAGGAATGCTGTAATGTAATGTACCGATAATATCAATTTTGCTGCATGCTTTACTGATATCCGGTTGAAGTTGAATAGTCAATTACTGATACGTTGTAGTAGCCTTGAGCTTTCAACTGTTATAAAAACCTTTCGTTTTGCAGACTCCACTGAATTTTTTACGAATATCCAAGGCCACGTGGAAAGTAAGATTCTTTAAGTCCAATTACATGTTCATACAATAAAAGAGAGTGCCATCTTTTCGTGCAGGAAACTAAGTTTCTTACCTTGGAAGAGAATGATATGGATGCTATTTACGTTATCGCGGGAAGTAAAGTCCTTGGCAGTTATTGGGATTGCGTCCTTCAAGACATCGAAAAATCGAACATAGAAAAACTGAATGAGAAATTGTGGACCGAATTGATGAAAAGCGTAAAAAGTCGGGCCCCGAAAAAATGTCTTCCACTGCACCTGTCGGGTACACCCAACGTCTTTTTCAAAGTAAGTTCCTGGAAGATTCAAGACCACATCTCATGATCGCGTCCTAAATGTACGACTTATAATTGTAGAATTGTTAACGTCTGTACTAACATCTGCAGCATTCTCGAAACTGTCCGCCTTTAGGAGACGCCCAGTTGGCATTCACAAGAACTGCTAAGTAGCGATGGTTTGAACCCCTTAACGGCCATGCTGCTATTAGCCGGCTAAGCAGTATGCATCTCGGCGTATTCAGCCGTGAGTCACGTGTTTCACATCTAGTTATCATAAGGGCACCATACGTCCTCTTTTCAGATGATTTGTCCTCTTTTTTGATTTTTTTTAAGTGTCCTCGGAGGACGCCCTAATTTATTCTTTTTTGAGGATTTTGGTTACATAAAGGGCCAAATTCGACTGATATACATTAAGTCAGCACTGTAGGAACGCTGCGGCGGCTATTTCGGGAGCTGGACCGGTAAGTCAATCTCCTGTTAATGTGAAAGAAAAACTGTATTTTCCGGGAGTTGAGCCTCTTTTTTCAGTCAAGCAACCACGAAGTGGGTAAAATTAACCATTTTTTCAGGATTTTCCTTCGGTTTTGAAAGTTATAAATACCTATTTATATCTATAGCTACTGCTCGTTCAACTGGAAAGTTAGGGCACATTGCATTGGAATAGCAGTGACGTAACGTTAGCAGTCTATACTCAAAACTTTCCTGCAATTCTATAATTAAAAACTACAGAGGCCAAGCCAAGCAAGAGTATTTTAGAAATATAATTTTTTTCTTCTTCATAAATCCATAACCTAATATATTTTGGAGGCCGCAAGAAGGCTATCTGGGGGCCGCGTTTGGGAATCACTGGTCAAAAGACTCACGACCATGGGACCTATGAGACGTACGCTCAAAAACTCAAATTTGTTAACTTGTTTTATTTTTGTGTACTATAAGCTAAGCTACAGCAAGCCAATGAAAAATGTTTCGTCGCGACCTGCAAGATTAAAATAGAATATATCAACTCAAATGTTGGCATAAAATCATATTTTGATTTACGCCCAAACCTACAAAATTAATGCCACATACATATTACCCGCAAATCGACATTTTGACTTTCAAATACCTCGTAATAGCGATAAAACACCACATATAACTATGATTTACAGCCTCTATATATATGTAGGCGAGTTTCTGTTGTTAAGTGAATAGTTGGTTCATCTATTTTGCTTGATTTGGCTATGGTACCATAGGTCCCCCACCCCATAAATATTGTAATTGACATGAAAATAGTTCACTCGAGGATGGTAATAATTCAAAAAATGTGTGGCATTATATACCCTGATACAAGCCCTATACTTCACATCACATCGCGGGTTGGTTAGTCTGAAAGGTGATACAGAAAAATGCAAATGTCGATCCAAATTTACTTTACACCCCCTAAAACGTATATCATTCGTCACAGACCCCATAACGCACGCAGGTCGAATTATTTTGGATGTCAGGAAAGATTCTGTCAGCATGTATTGTAGACAAATTCACGGAGTGTAATCATGGAATTATCATGAATAATTTTTCAAGTATTTTCGGTCCCAGTGATCCATCGGTACCACATCTCCCCTACATGCTGAATTTTTAAATATGAACTTATGTATCAATTGGAACAATCAAATGCTCTATTAATGTAAGTGTGTAAATGTATAAAAAAAATCACAGCGCAGAACGCGAAAGCGAACCTCATGTTTACACCATCCTTACTGTTAAGGGTTCATAGAACAGGTTCGACTGAGGGATTCTTCCCTAAGTGATATTGATATTTAACTACTTTTACTTGGCCGTTTTCCGTTTTTATAAATAATTTCTTGGTCTAGAATGGTCTTTTACTTACTCTAAAATCGTTTTTTTTCGCCTGTAGGTAAGTAGGAATTTGCGAGATCAATTCGACTTCCGCTCGAATACCCATGATAAATTCTGTGGCCACTGCAATTTCGGCAATATTGCAAATTTCTGATGCTAGGTATTGTATGGAAGCTCCAATCGACTAATTCGCAGAGGTACTTTTTCGAAATACTCAAAATGGTTTTACCTATCTTCCCCTTTTCCTGAAGTGGGTATTTTAGAAGACTACTTCTGTTTCAGTTTTTAGGAAAATCTTTGCCAATAATACTCCATTTTAACTTGCTTGTAAACAGGTGCTTTCCACTTGATCTCCAGTAAGAATTTGCGACGGTATTCGTACTTCTACTGGAGAGTGCCCACTATATCTACTTTGCTTTCCTCTGCCGACGCTATTTATTACACAATTGAAAATGATAATTTTTCGATTTATTGGATATTACATCTTTTTGAAGTTGCCCTTTCGAATTTATCCGCTGCCGCTGATATTTCAAAGATTCGGGTTATTTTGTGGAATTACCAATTTTATTGATGCAGCGACGGCATTAAAAATTCATATAACAAGCTTCAGGTAGTTTTGTATTTCAATATTTTTTAGATCGATGTAGCAGACGTTCGACTCTTGGTGAGAAGAATTGTTGCGGGAGCCACACATTGGGTTCCGGGTAGGAATAAGTCCCCGCCGGAAAAGGTAGGATTGACATTATGTTGTAATATTATCCAATAGATCTACGTTCACTCAACTGGCGCGGACCACTTTTATGGTTTATTTTCGCAATTTTTGTGAGGTGTTACAAAGTGGGCATATTTGAAGGTTTGTAATGACTCGGGTCGCATTTTCACCAGGATTTTCTTGACTTCAGTCGTTTCCCTAAATATGGACAATAAGTCGACGGACGAGTTTGCACTGGATAATCAAAATATTGACAATTTTTTACTTAAAAATAAACTCAATTTTGACAAAATTTTGCGGTCAAGCATTTGAATCAGGCATTGTTGCGCATAACTCTATAATTGCAGCACTCTTCTTCATTTCTGGTTAAAACTGTCTGCCCTCACGAAGTAGCTTGGCAAGAATAGAGACAAAACGTTCAACAGCAGTAATTGTTTACTGGCGGAATTGAATTTCATTGTATAAAACCGGAGTGCTAGTAACACACATATCGCTTCATACCGACAATTTCTTTCTTCGTATTTAGATTTTGAGATATCAGCGCTAACTTTTTCGGTGTGATGATCATCGCGCCATGTCGACTTATTTGTTTGATTAGAATAAGATGGTTTGTTAGTCACGATGAGTAGACAACGGGCCATCTACCGCCGTAAGGCCATATAGTATAGTCGAGAAGGTGTGTAAAAGTTCACCTATAGTGCAACCTCGACGATAGCAACCCAATTTGTTGATGCTACAATTTTCACAAAAGTTTGACTTTTTTGCAATGACAAAAATAATTTTCCTACTGATAGCATTGCTCGGATGTGTATTGTTATAACCTCATAAACCCACCATTGTTGCGTTACAATTGAATTACGGGATTCCCGCAGCACTCTGAGCAGCTTAGCACTTGATAGCGTACTCATAATCATTGTGAAACAAACTTTCCAAAAACACGATGAGTTTGAATGCTTTCTCAGTTTGAATCAGTGGCTCGTATATGTAGCATCTTTTACCCGCCAGCTTCCGCTTCCCGAGATTTGCATGGTATTGCCCGCATATTAGAAGGGCAGTGTTATAGTTCAGTAGTGGTCGGTTTTCGGGCTCGGGCTTGGCTTTTGAAAATATTTCCGACTTGATGCGTGCCGAATGACCGGCCAAAATAAGCGATGTATACCAATAGTTGTCACAATTCCACCGTCTGTGCCACTCTAATGGTTAATCCAATAAAACGGAAAGCAAAAACATACGACCCAATATAAATTGACCATATAACTCACCGTAGATGTGAAATCGAATTGTGAATACCTTGGGCGCTAACCGGATAGGTTTGGTACCATGCCCAACCGTCATAACGACAACCTGCTTTCATCCCGACAAATATCACAATCTTTTCATCATCAATAAGTCGACCGGTTACTCGGCGTGTTTCAAGCCCAAAACATTGTACGGAGTCAAGCCCAAACCTGATAACCTGACCCAATAATAGACGCCAAAACCCAATTTCATATGCTTGATTGTAAGAAAACTGAATATATCAGCCAGGAGTTTCGGTGTTTATCTCAATAATGAGCAATGAACACTTTGACTTGGACTATGACTTGAGTCTCAACAGTAGGATTCAGACTCGAACCATTGCTCCCTGACTTGGACTTGACTTGGTGGTAAAGAGAAAATGTCTCGACCTAACTCGAGTCAAATCTATCAACGTAATATTGACTTGTGACTTGATTACAAACATGATGGCGCGGCCGAGCTTCTTTACTACTGTTACACCACCGATATGTCGATGATACCTTTACATATTCAAGAATTAGTCAGAATATGATACGTCTCCTGATCGATCAAACTCACTAGACACGATACTGCGATTTACAATTGATATTGAACGCAATAACTCACTGACATTTTGAGGTAATTTGACCAAAAATCAAGATACTAACAATTTTTAAACTTCTTTAAACTCCTAGGTTGAAATGCATGTTTTTCTCACTAAGTGCGGGTAATCGTGAGCAGAGTATTGATGTAATGACCTGTATTTGGATCTTGAGTACATCTGTAAACTACGTAATAACGGTTGCCCTGAACACGTCATCAACCGCTCAATACCGAAAGGAAGTTGAAGCAAATTAACGCGTAGAAAAAATCAACAGAGTCGTCCGAACGAATAACTAAATACGTCTGTGTACGTACACTGTACATCTACTGCAGATTGACTGTAACCAACATAATTTTTACGACAACATTACTGCTCCATGCTTCACACAAACAACGTCTTTCCGTATGTCAACAATGTGATGTCGTCTATGAACATAAAAAATTGCGATAGCTATTGTAGCTACGTGATGTGGACTAGACATCGTTCGCAGGAATTCATAATGATCATCTCTCGAGATTTATTCGAACAGGCGCATCACACTCAGAGGAAGGATCATCCTTATTTATCCCTTGACGCTTTAATCAGAACAGGCAATGGTCGTGAACGATATCATCAGGCAACTTTTATTATTGACAGTTTTATTTAGTCGATAAAATGTCGACACGACAGATCTATTCGTTCGTTTATGTGCCATGAAGTTGACTTTTATCAAAATCCGCCAATCTAGGCTGTGGCAGCAGATGAGTTTGTGTGCAATTTGATTATAGCCTACATTTAACCCAAGTCATCTATTCGCTTCGAATTTTCAAACTTTCCGTGCTGGTAAAGTCGAATGTGGTGTTTCAATGGTTGATATACAAAATTCTTCACATATTTCTATTATTTGCTGACCCTTGTCGGGCAGCAGAATCATAAATTAGGGTTGGTTTCAGTATGAGTCTATCATTCTATTGTATATTGAAGTTCTGTACTTCCGAGAGTCTATCCAATTGTATTAAGTTAATAATATTTTTTGGTAAAACAGGATGAATAACGAGAAACAATTACTGCATATTGTTAATTTATTCGCTAAAAGCTTTTGGGCTGACCCTCATCAGTAGCGAACGTCAGTGATAGGGTGGATCAAATTCGAAATGTCAGAACTATTAGTATGGCTATGACGTAATTAATAACAAAACTAACAACTAGTAGACGGGCAAGATACGGTAGTAACGATACAAAACAAACGTTAACGAGCACATATTCAGTTATAAATAACCGAGAACACAGCACACAACAATAATGATATATTCCAAGGATGCTGTGGCGTTCCTTCAAGCTACAGAGAATCGGCTTTAGCAGCTTTATGATCGTAGATTTCAGGACCTTCAAATGAAAAAGAGAACGGTCACGAGCAACTATAGAAAATTGACTGTCATTGTAATGATCAGCACATTCTGTATGGGATCAGAGATGCTGTCCAATAGCCGAATTACAAGCAGTAACTTGATCATAACCACGCAGTGTGTCAACAGACTGAGATGATGGAGTTGGAGAAACATAACTTATTGCTGTGGGATATGCTGGCGAATTATTTGCTGCAAGCGCTGTGACGTGCGACCTACATACCGACTGTCACATCGGCACGTGCATTCATATATAATGTTGCTTTGATTTGTCGCAGGTAGCAAATCCTTTTGCGTTGCAGGCATCATAGATTTCGTCATGAAGATTATCTGCGGTTCTACTTGTGAAAAACTATGCCTCACTGACGATTTAATTTGCTTTTCACATCATCACCCGAAATTTGATGATGAATGCAGAGCAAAAGAACACAGTGAGAAAATTGTGGCCCTTAAAGCCAAACTAAGCAGCTTAGCACAAGTAGAATCGCAGATAATCTTCATGACAAAATCTCTGATGCCTGCAACGCAAAAGCTTGTGATACCTGCGACTAATCAAAGCAACATACTCTATTAATGCACGACCCGATATGACATTCGGTATGTAGGTTGCACGTCTCAGTGCTTGCAGCAAAGAATTCACCAGCATATTCCACGGCAAATTAGAATAAGTAATGTTTCTCCAGCTCCGTCATCGCAGTCTGTTGACACACTGCGTGATTATGATCAAGGTACTGCTTGTAATTCGGCTATTGGACAGCATCTCTTATCCCATCTAGAATGTGTTGATCATTACAATGACAGTCAATTTTCTATAGTTGCTCATGGCCGTTCTCTTTTTCATTTGAAGGTCCTGGAATCTACGATCATAAAGCTGCGAAAGCCGATTCTCTGTAGCCAGAAGAAACGCCTCTACACCCTTGGAATATTTCATTATTGTTGTGTGCTGTGTTCTCGGTTATTTATAACCGAATATGTGCTCGTTAACTTTTGTTTTGTATCGTTACTACCGTATCTTGCCCGTCTAGTAGTTGGTCGTTTTTGTTATTAATACGTCATAGAAACAAAATAAATTTATATTTCGAATTTGATCCACCCTATTACCGACGTTCGCTACTGATAGGGGTCAGTCGAAAAGCTTTTAGCGAATAAATTAACAATGTGAAGTTATTGTTTCGCGTTATTATGAAGTTCTGTGCCACATATAGCTTGTTTAAAACAGGAAGAATATACTGCTATGATCAATCGTGCTGTTGATGAATTCTGGAAAATATTCGCTGAGGATGGACCGGCCCATCGATCTGAAGATGTAGGTTTGGGCTATCTTCTGCATGGAATTATAATAGTTCAAATTTCAATACAGTGACCGTTCCTGCGAAACGCATCAATTCCTAGTAATTATTTATTAAAGCTAGTTGGAAATATTCTTGTACCGATAAATTTTGCTGATGTATCACGTGCCTATTAGTGAATCCGGACTGTGCCACTTTCACCCTGATCAGATTCATCATGACCCAGAACGGATAAATTCGACTTGTATGGTTTGCAGAATATTTTTTTTTAGTATAAGCGATGTAACTTCTCGCAATGTTTTGAAATTCCACGATCGCGGGAATGATGTGCCCTATATAAAAAAAAGCCAACTCGGCATCGTGGTCTCCTCACTTCACCGACAATATTAATGGGAGGTCAAGAAATATAAGCATGCAACGAAGTGACTAATAATAATTGCCCCACCGAAGATGCATCATCACTTATAGCTTGCACTAAATTTTCGATAACTCCCCTCCATCTACTCTACCGGTGAATCTGATCACATGGGATATGAAATAATATGTCAAACTACCAATAATGATGAAATTGATAAGTGAAAGAATATGAAAGAATTTTTGCGCGAACAGTCTCATGTCATGACCATGACCACTCGCGATTTTTGGGGCGTATAGTAACCCTGTATGATTATTGATTAAGTAGATTAGTGCGGATTTCGCCGGAAATGGACAAAGACACTTAATTATTGGTTTGTTCGTTTTTTTTATTCACACATACACAGTGAAGCTTATCGCCTATACAGTCATTTGCGCCAAGACATTAATTTCAGTAATTTCAGTCCTTTGTCTTTGTAACTTTTCGGACGACTACCATGCTCGCTCTCTTTAATCATCGACCACTCTCGTCTTGCACGCGTCCATATCCTGTACTTTGCTGTCGACTTTTGGCTCGGCTCACCTTCTCTCAGGGCTTTGGAAACACTGCTACGGCAGTGTGGTCAGCGATGAGGAGAAAGCTCCTAGAGAAACCACGACACGTAGTAGGCTAGTTGGTTCGAACCGGTATTGGAACCACTGCCATTGGTGTCACGACGCTGGCGTAAGCGGTGTCCTACAAAGAGCCTAGAAGTGGGCCGTGCTATAAGTCGGCAGTTACGGAATTAAAATGATGAACATCGGTCTGGTGTAAATGACAATATTAGTCGACAAGCACCATGAATACCGCAAGCAAACAAGCTTTTCGCAATGTTTTGAAATTCCACGATCGTTTGAAACGGAGAGTGTCATCACGCGTGCCAGTTTCCCAAAGCCACGCTGTGCCGAAATCAGTGTTCAAAAACTTCGCAGTTGTCACAACACACAACGAACCACACTTTCTAGTGATTATGCCGACTGATGAATAAGTCCATAGACGGGAAGGATCAACATTGTCAAGTAAAAGGGAACTGTTCCGGTACAGCTGATAGAATAGCCCAACGCCTGGGTTGGCCATAGATTGCCCTGACTGAATCGATTTTGCATTTGGTACTTTACGTTTTTTTGCTTTTTTGTTCATCAATCGTCTCAAAACTACGCAGCAATTTCCTTTTAAAAGTACATCACCACCAATTGGTTGGGGAAGCGAGTTGCGCAGTTGGTTAAACACTATAGTCACGACATCGATGGTAGATGGTTCGAGTCTCGGCTCTGCCATGTTTCTATGTGTCGGAGGTTTATCTGGGCTCCTCATCGCCGATCCCGCTGTAATACAGCGCATTGAAAAGCCCAGACGAAGAGAAAGCCGAACTCGTGAAAGGAGACAGCAAATGAGCCGAAAAAATACTGAAGTTCAAGAAGACATGCCATTATGCGATTATGAAATTGACTGTGTGGGCGCAAATAACCACGAGTTGCAAGCGCCAATAATATACGTTAATATAAACAAAACAACAACCACCAATTGGTCTCAGCTCCCCCTACCACCCAATTTATAGTCAGTGCACCTCCAAACGCTCATCTCATTGCGATTGCCCTATTCACGTTTACCAACGCCCACAAGGAGCGCTGGCACCCACTTTGGCACTAGACTAATATGAACTGGAAACCCGTACCATAGGCCGCACACCAAAATTGACAATTTATGGCGACAGCACATTCGTTACGGATTTCAATCCACGGGTTCTCTGGTATACGTTAGGCTATACAAGATGCACATTGCACAATCAGGTGTAGCGTTCGCGCTTTATACTGATCCCTATGGTGTTTATATTAGTCATGCATCTGAATCAGACATGGGGTAATCGCGATTAGTAATCGTAATCGATTACGACGATTACAGCATTTTCAAGTAATCGTAATCGCAATCGATTACATTCGAAAAAAATCCAAAGTAATCGTAATCGTAATCGACTACTTCGCATATCTAATCGATTTTTTCGTGAAAGAACGATTACTTTTTATTTGTACAATGAACATGACATAACCGAACAAGGAAGAGATATTCGAGAACAAGGAAGAGATATTATACCAGGTTATTTATAGCGCAAGCGGTTGATTTTCGAACGCCACTGATCATTATTACGTCAGAAATATTAGCTTTGCTCGTCCTTGCGTAAGAAGTATCCACACGTAGTGAATATATATTCTATGTACATTGTTGTGTGATTGTTAGAACAGTGTAAGCCATGCTGTATATCAGGTTATCAATACACTCCAGACGCCACTACCTTGCAGCAAGATAATAATCACCACTCTGCCTAGTTTCAAATAGTTACTTTTGTATTGATGTTTGGTTATGCTTATAGTTAAACGCAGTTTGACCGTTGCTGCTTGGCGAGCAGTAGGCCTATCTATGTAGTATACGTATGTATTGTACGTACACCGGACAAAGATTTGAAGTTTTGTACTCGTCAGATAAAACGTTACGCTGCGTTTATCTATCATAACCGAGCCGTTCTTTGCCGTTTCTCGTAACGGCATAACCGGCAGCTTGCAGTATCTGTATTAAGTGGAAGGTAGAATTTTAAGTTCACTTTATCTTATCCTCATATGACTACTTCAAACGGGCGCCAATCGTTATTTCACAATTCTTCACTCGACATTTATACCTGCCGCCATAGCCCTCCGCTTATGCACCACGTAAGCGTGGGTTGTAGGTACAATCAGAACCAAAGCAGCAATTCGTCCCCCACTCCAACAATTGGTATTGGTAAGGTTTGTAACCAAGTTACAATGTTCTGAGTCGCAAGTCAATCTCACTTTTATAGTTATGACTCGAGTCAGAGAGAGAGAGAGAGAGAGAAATATTTATTGATTCGTCCAACCGAAACGAAAATAACATTGGCGCATGAAATTATAACAAGATACTTAACGGTGTAGGACAGGGTGTAATCGATATGACTCTGGGTAGGGTCAACTAGTCTGATCACACCCTGCATTAACAGTGACAGATATTCTTTATAAATTTGGTTGCAGTTGGTTGGGATTATCTAATTCATCATAGCATAACATAAATAATAACAATAACATGGAAAAAAGGGTAAGACAAGTGGTGTTAGTAATAGAAGATAAGGTGTCTGAATAATTCTTCTTTGAATAGGTGATAAGGAAGGTCTCTGATAGATGTAGGTATAGTGTTCCAGATATCAGGACCGACATATTCGATTGATTTCTTTGTGAGGTTACTGGTGGGAGGGCGTACATGGATGTTGCCCTTGGAAGAATATCTGGTGTTGTGGGAGTGTACACTTCGAGCAAGCACGAATAAATGGTTGAAGACGGGAAGCAAGTCATTCGAAAAATATCGATGCATTAATTTTGCAACTTCAAATACAAATATGTCATCAAATTTCAAGATTCTGTGTTTGCGGTAGAACTGGGACAGTCTGGTTCGAAGGGGCAGGCCGGCCATCAAACGCAAGGCTCGGTGTTGCAGGGTTCGAGTTTTAGAGCAATGAGAGGTGCATGCAGTACCCCATACAATAATGCCATACTGCAGATACGAGTAGAAAAGTGAAAAATAAATTGTCCTAAGTACAGATCTAGGAGCTATGTGCCTGAGTCGGGTCATTACACCAACACATCTAGAAAGCTGAGTAATGGTATGAGCAATGTGCGGTTTCCATGACAATTTAGAGTCAATGACAATTCCAAGATATTTTGTTGAGTCACAGAGGGAAATACGGTTGTTATTCAGATTCACAGTAAAGTTATCAGAGGCAGTATTAAAGAGTAGCATCACAGTTTTATCAGTATTTAAACTCAGTTTGTTGGCAGCAAGCCATTGAGAGACTTTAATAAGTTCACTCTGCACAGTACTTTGTAGGTTGTTTACATTATCTATTCAAGTCTATTCATTTTCAATCCCCCCCCCCCCGAGTCAAGTGCGAGTCCAAGTTAGCTAGTATAGGGTCGAGTCCGAGTCATATTTTTTGTCTCGAGTCCGAGTCCAAGTCGTTATGTTCACAGATCAGTTTTCTGATCAATCCGGTTCAACCCACTTTTTTCAACTCTGCTCGAGGGATATAGAATGGCTCGTGTTCATAATATCGTATTTTTCATCAGGTTTCACAGTTTACGGCCCCATTTCCAAGTATCAGGACTGATAGACGAAATACAAATAATGTGGTAACATTACTATTCTTCGAAGTTACATGGAATGTCTGTATTGGCCGTTCTAGTCTCGAGTCATGCAAAATGACTCGAGTACAAGTCGAGGTAATACAAAAAATAACTCGAGTCAAGTGTAGTCACCAAAAAATCGCGACTCGAGTCGAGTCATGACTCGAGTCATTACAACCCTGGGTATTGGGGCCCCATAGGGTGGTCAGTTTTCAAGTTGATGAGTGAATTTCGTCAATAATATTGGTAATTGCATTATCTTGCTATTCATTCAGATTTACCGGTAGAGCTGGGGGCAAGTAATTCATAATTATAGCATCTGGTATGTTGTTTTAATTTCATTATTGTATGTTGTTAATTCGTGACCTCCCGTCTTTTATATAATCAAAAGATACTGTAGTCGCCCAAACGTAGCAGACTAAAAGAAAAACTTTCGTGAGACGCACACACAAATTGCCATATCTTCATTCCTCTGTGAGTGCCCCGGCCGGGTGGCATTTGCATTGTTGCGGCTCAGATTGGAAGGACCGGACTATTCGTCACGCCCACAGAGCGCGGCTACTGACAATGGACACATACCCAACTTTTGGGCAAGGTCATTCTTGGGTAGCACACTTTGTGGAGTTGAATGTTGGCCGAAATTGCTTACGTCTTTTGGTGTGTCGTGGCGGGGTAATGACCGCCACCGAAATGCCTATTCCTATAAATTATGCATGCTTTTTTCTTGAGGGGGAGAGGTATGCATTTCAAAATCAAGCTATTTAGAGACATTAAATCCCGAAGCTCGAAGAAAATTTACAAGTTAAGAAACTCTCTTGAAAAATCGTTGATTTACAAAATACTTTAGAGTCCCCTTAGAGCTCGCTCCCGGTCCTATTGGGGAGTCTGGGGTGTGGCAGTTACGGACCTGGCAAGAATGCAAATCGTTGGGTGCGACGAATAGTCCTGCATAGAGGTGGGCAAGGGGTGCATTATGACGTAACAAGCAAATGACGTATGACTGATAAAGAAAGTTGTTATCTCATTAGACCTTTTTCATCGCAAGCCAAATTTATATTGTCTTCCAATATCTCTTCTGAAATTAGTTCTAAGAAGTAAAACAAATGTAATCGGGAGTAATCGTGATTACTTTTGAAAAGTAATCGTAATCGTAATCGACTACTTCCTGATTTGGCTGTAATCGTAATCGTAATCGTAATCGCGGGATTCGCAAGTAATCGTAATCGCAATCGATTACATTCGTGAAGTAATCACCCCATGTCTGATCTGAATCCTTCGGCGGTTGGGCACCTTGATACAGTCTCTGTAGCAGATTTGTCGTGAATCATCAGCTTCCTTAGAAGTTGTTTCACATTGACAAGGGGTTCTGCTGTACCCTAGCCCTATTAATATTACCCCTTATTCCAATCGAAATAGGTGCCAACTGCCAATTGTCGGTAAAGCCATTACGAACATAAGATGCGCAGGATATTTTTCAAGAATGAATGCCGTCAAATAGGCACCCATAATGATTAATCAGTAGGCCTCACGCAACGTTGTCAATTGCTAGCACCAGTTCCCAGTACAAGTATTTGATCCATAAACTTCAAGACCAGGTAGCGCAAAGAAGGAAAGAAAACGGTGGTGCATCAGCGACATCGGAACATTGAATATATCTCTGTTTCGTGCCCAATAAGCTTACTCGCTTTTAATGATGACACTTCGATTCTATATGCTGTATTATTTACTGCAACAAAATATGTGAATTTGGTTTTGTCGGTGTATCTCGTGGAGAAGATGTAAAAAAAACAAGATATATATTTAATCAGGCTATACTGAAATTATTGGGCCTTGTTTCGCCGCATCCTATTTGAACGATACCAACCCAATCCAGTTGTGAATTGTAATATCATTACTGATTTAGTTTAAAATCCACCATAGGCATCTTGTTTTAGTTACAGATAAAATATGTTGCGAATAGTGAGCTCACAATACCGAACCTCCAGTTAGCTAATCAGATTTGATCGTCAGATTTTTTTTTACAATTTTTAAATTTCGCGTATAGATCAATATGTCGTTCTCGTGAATTGAATATTTCGATTTGAGGTTAAAGAAAGTGTAATGCTGTCACCCTAACTAAACTTCAAACAACGCTTCACTATAGTATACCTATGTATAGTATGTTTCGCATGGTATGGCTGGAGGCCGCGTGTTGATTTTGTTGAGTTAGGGAGTTGGCTCAGAGTGCGGCAGAAGATAGATGGGAGTGATTGTGAAGTAGGCCTATTAGTAGTCGGGAGCAGCAGCATGAAGTACTGGTGGTATCAGGCAGTTAAGGAGTGAAGTAGTGGTAGTTGGCTTTGTATTTACAGGCTGGAGTTGGATGTACCTGTCGGAATCTCCGTGAGGACAGTTGGATTGGCCACGGGCTGGCCACTGACGATGCTACTCGACCATCTGGGGCAGGGCCGGACAAAATGCCCTCGCGGGCCGCGGGCAGCTTCTCGCCTTACATGATAATGTGGCCCGCCGACGATCAGTCTGCCGAGATTCCCTACTACTTGATTACTACATCAAATTTTAGTGACTGTATATTAATATATTCGTGTGTGCGCACTGTACAGCATGCGAGAGTGAAGCTTCCTGGTAAGTTCGTCGAAGCGAGAAGGGGCGAAGCGACAGTTAACTTAGATTTTTTTCGCGCTCCACGCGATTTACCTTAGGCTCATGGTCTTTACGCTATCTATGGTCCGAATTTCAGATTTAAGAATTCTCTCATCAATAGCCATAACCTTTAATACCATCCAACTATCCGTTGGGATGGTTAGCATTCTGATTCGCCTCATTAATATTTGTGATATCACGATAAGTGGGCGCGGAATTTTTCACTATCAAAAGGGGGGTGGCGTGTTAAAAAAAACCGACAAGATAGCGTAATGGTTAAGCGTCCGGCATTCTGATCGGTAGGTCGTGGGTTCGATTCCCGGCCGGGTCAGACCAAAGACCTAATTAGTAACACTGGTACCCAAGGCTTCCCTGCTTGGCGCTCATGCATTACTGGGATAGCATGGAGGGGTGGTGCATGACTTGGAAAGCCGTAAAGGCTATATCTGCACTTCCTTGTCCAGCGGCATATGCACTTTATGCACTCATGGTATGCATATGCGCAGATCGTGTGTATGTGTATCGTGAGTCGGTGTATATGCCGCAATAACATCAAGGCCAAAAATAAACTACGTCCTTCCTTCCAGTTGGAGAACCACATGACAATGCTGTTCTCAAATACACATTTTCTTCGTCATGGTCGGCGAGAAATTGCTTTTAAATAACACTGCTTCGTTAAAATACTATCATTAAATACGATTCATACCATGTATAATGTATATGTGAAGAAATGGGCAAATAATGTATCGATTCAGCAATCCGGCCCGCGAAGTACTTAATTTTCTTATATCCGGCCCGCCGACTGGAGAAGTTGCCCGCCCCTGATCTAGGGCATGGGCGGCACATTTCTCCGGTAAGCGGGCTTGATATGGGGAAATAAAGTATTTGGCGAGCCAGATTACAGACTCGATTCAATATTCGCTTATTCCTCAACCTTACAAGGAATAAATCGTGTTCATTGTAAACTTTAAGTTTAAGGCATAGAGATTAAAACAGTATTTAATGAATTTATTAACGTAAGATAAATCAATAGCTGTTGAGGTCAATCAGACACCTGTGGTCGATCAAAGTTTTAAGCAGGTTCCGGGAACTCAGAATTCATGTCCGATGTAAAACCCGTCTTGACGAAAAAAAGTATATTTTCCAGTCCTACTTCCGAATGACCCGCCCGACCGATAGCATTAAAGGTTTCGCGTCATTTGTGGGGTTTGTTAGTTCAGCATGGCCATTTGCCTGGCTGTCAAAGCTGTAAATGAGGAATAATTTCCAAATAGGATGACATTTAAGCGTCATCGGAGGACATTTTCGATTTCCCGGAAAAGTAGGACAAATGGCAACCCAAACCATAATGAGAACATGAGTTTAGTGTGAATGGCCCTTTCGAGTATTGTGCCACGGAATATAATCTAATATATAACCGTATAGATTTGTGTTGTTTTGAGTTTCGTTTGCGAGTGCCACGAGTTGGGAAAAGACGAGATCCTGAGCCCACAAGCATGTCCGTGTTCCGTTATTGCATCGTACGCCATTTCAATTATTGTTGACCTATTTAATGATGATGTTGGGTTACGGTGGTTATACTGATCATAAATACTTGCATATGCTTATTACAGATAACTACTCATCCGGATCTTATCTGGGTAAATTACCTGGAAAAAATTGAGTCAGTGAACATCACATTTCTGAATGGGATATGTCCCGCTCTAATGGACGGATATCGTGAGCTTGAAGTGATCCTGAAAAATTCGAAAGAGGAAATGGCCGCGATGCGGAAAAGTAGTCGGGTATTCGCCTAACCTAAGCTTCTTATATTGGTTATAATATCCATATTTTAGGTTGTGTCAACTGAGTGGCATTTAAACATCGTGAAAGCTCCTTTATGTAACAGAAGTATGGTTCATTTTGTTTGCAAAGAGACAAATAACCGTGGAGTGACGGAAACTAACTTGCTTCAAGTGACACATTGACATTTTCTACCTGAACTATCGTCGAGACAATTACCACAACCTTACCCCAACCTAAATTCATCACTGGTCCCAATTTATAGTGTGTGGACTAGTTTTTCATTGGTGAAAGTATCATTGTGATTTTTAAGTGAAAATATAGAATTAGCGTAATAAACATAATTACAGTGTGCTCTGAATGGAACCTTTCTTTATTGTTGACCAAGAAACAAAATAGAAACAGTATTACCGGATGAGGTAGCCTACACGACAACGAGACGTCACTTGAGACGATCAAAACTGGGACTTTATATCCTGTCTCTTTTATATCTTCTTTAATTTTGTATTATTTATTATATAATGATGATGTCTCGGCTACATCGGTGATTTCACGCGGATATTGTTTATTATGATTGCTGATATGCCGACTTGTTGCACAGAACACTTACGTTCCACGGTTTTCTTAACCATTGCTTTCATAAATAAGAGTATGGTCGACGCATAAATAAACTTCCAACGCTTTGGTAGTGCGAGGAATAGCGTAGTGGTATGATCCACAGCTGCAACACCAAACGGTTTCGGATTCGAATCCGACCGAGGTCGACTCCAGAATTCCTACCTAAGCAGTGACGTGTGGTAGGGTCGTGGCTGGTAAGGCAGTGACCCCTTTAGAGACAGATTAACAAATATATAAACTCAGAATGGTTGCTGATCCAGTTGGAGACATCTTCCTTATCACATTAGCATGCTTTACACGAAGACTGCTTAAGAAGCTACTTATTGTACGTATCCATAATTGTAGGTCAGGCATATATATGGATGGAAAATACATAACAGCTACACGTCAATGAATTGGCCCTGGAATGCATGTTGTCCGTGGCAATCTCGCGATTACCGGGGTTTGCGAAGTGGATACCGCATTGTTTCACTACGCAGCGATTTCGGATTGTTAGCAAACGATGGGTTACAAGGCAAATACATATGTCACTCGCCTAGTCATGTTTATTTGCATTGTCATTGCAATTAACAAAATCAAAGCTGAGTCACACATTTTCTAGCGATTTGCGGGGTTCTGGTGTTCTGACGTTAATATGAGATATGCACATTGCGCAGTCGCAGGTGTGACTTGGCCCTTCTGTGATTCACTTTTGCTGCACTACTCGTGCAATACTTTTCAACAATAAATTAGCAAACCATCCAACGTAAAATGTTTAAAATTCAGTCATTCATATATATCGATAGAAAATACCTATATTTATTTATATTATTTTATTAAAGATTTCACAATTCTATTTTGGTCATCTTGCGCACGTCACTGTACCTGACTGTTGGAGGATTATCTAGGCTTCAGCCTGCCATCTAATTCGCACAAACACTGTCTCATAGAAATAAAGTTCTCGAGATGGGCCGTGTTTTAAGTTGGCAGATATGGAATCAGAATGAAGAAAGTCGGCCCGGTCAAAAGTAAATGACCATTGTAGCCGAAAAAATATGAAAACCGCAAACAAAAACGAAACCAACAAAAACGATATGGTAGGAATTGGGGGCCTCTCCTGGTCGGATTCGAACACGCAACAGTGGCATGGCATGATATGGTATCATAGTGTCCTATATGGAGTAGATCAAAGGCAAATTTGCGGCCATTTTTACCGGCTTGCGAAGCAATAAATTCAGTCAAACGGGTATCAATGGAAAGCTGCTGCTGTACTTATTTCGAACTTTTTTTTCTGTTCATGATCCTGGAACCCCAAAATCATCCTATAAATTTACATTGTGATCGAGTTTGGTCATTGTGACATGAAAATTCTGCGTGGCAAAACGAAAGTGAGTCTAAGAAAAAAGCGGCGGGCAGTCTTGTTGCGTCACAATGTAAAAACTCGATCACATGCAAATTTTCGACGCAGATTTCAGGGGGTTCTTGGACCATGGACAAAATAAAATTTATATTTTTCTAATCAGTACAGCAGCAGCTGTCCATTGATACCCGTTTTGTTTTATTGAATTTAGTGCTCGGCAATCCGGTCAAAAATTGCCGTTATTTTCCTTCGCTCAAATAAAAAGCATGACGTAATCCAATGCAGTGATCCGTTCAGTCTCGCCGTGTCCACACCATATATGACACTATGATGGTATGGTATGGGAAGAAATTTCGGCATGGAATATTGGAATGTGCAAGTATGGTAGAGTAGGGAAATTTCCAAGTATGATAGGGATATTGTGTTCCGTGCCTTAGTTTTGCAGTTCTGCCAGAACCATGAAAATGACCAAACTTTTGAATTTGCAAATCGATTGCATGCCTTGTCTCGACTCGAGCCAAGTCGAGTCATCAAAAAAGCACAACTCGAGTCATTAAATGCCTGGTGGTAATCATCACATTTCGAACCATGACACACGCAACCGGATTACCCATTTTTTTCATCGCGCTAAAGGCTACAACGCGCGCACTGATGCAGTTGAATTAGGATAAAAAACAGGATTTTGTACGAACTAAGAGTTTGTGGGTGAAATTGATCCTAAGACGCGGATAGACAGAAGCCCTGGCATCATATAACAGCAATATCAGATTATATTACAATGACGTCACGGCATCAGATGACGTGGTTGTTATTGATTTCTCGTTTTTTGAAGTCGATTCATGATTATATCGCAGCGTTTTCAAGTCGCTGAATGTATGATTCCGTGGCCAATTGATGATTTCCATGTCGGCATACGCGAAGGGAAAATATCAAAGTTATTTACCCTGCACATACCTACGTAACGAGTAGTATTACCTCTCCTACCTCTACCGAGTACAAACCTACTATTTTGCATTAACTGTGGTTAAAAATTGAAACATATTTCGGAGCATATTTAGACAGAAAGTTGTATCAGATGTACAGATGTACAGATGTACACCGTGATTTACAATTGCGACACATCTGCAAATCGAATTTGAACCAAGGTTAATACTGAAGAATAAAGTGCATCATTTGGATATACATTACAGTATATAAATCGAAAATTTCAAGCATTCACTAACATTATCGACTTTTACAGGAAGACATGGAGAAAAAACTCACTCTGTTCATGACGCACATTGTGATAACTATACATGAGGAATTCCAAAAAGTGAGGAAATTTAAGTTAAGAATCAATACATTTTATTTGCTCTATTGATTTCCGGAATGAGACTTATACCTCTCTATCCACGACATCGATGTCTAACGCATATCACAGTTGTTCTCAGATGTTTTAGACACGCCTCATGAATGTTAGTGAAGAATTTCGCGTCATCGTATTGTGATATTAAAAAATATTAGGAGGAACAACCAGAATATTTGTAATTTCAACGTATAATTTGATGGCATGGACGGTTATCACGGTTAGGAGACCTCTCAAAGATGAAAATTAGACTATAAGAGCAATAATTATTGCCTAATTATAATTACAATATTTGAGCAAAAACTGTCGGTTGAATATTTTTTTAATATTTCAATATATTTTTCGATATTTTTCAAATGCAACGACGGTACGTAGAACAGAGGTCTCAAACACGCGGCCCCCGGGCCGCATGCGGCCGGCGAGATCATTCTGTGCGGCCCGCGACGGCATTTTGAAATTTCAAGTATTCATCAAAATATTCAAGTGCTATATATCCTTTTTAGATACAAGAACCTAATGTTCACCCTAAAACTATGCTATAAAAATCACTGAAATCTCAACAAACACTATCACATCACTTTTAAAAGTGACCATGCAGTAGAAGATCAGAGCTATTACGTCACATTTCTAGTTCATGATGAAAAAACATGACCCGTTGTTGATTTCTGACTGAAAATTGTGATTTGGTTTGGTTGGACCTTTCGTTAAATTATAATCTATTTCGGATTAACTGGGTGAATAAATAAAAACGACTCGAGTTGAGTCGGGTCAAGCGTTAAAATTAGAGAAGTACTTGCGACTCGCAACGGGGACTTGGTAATCCTATGAACGCTACAATCTATGAAACTGTCATGGGGAATATATAGTATTACAGCAAAAGGTCGTAGCTTGCGTTGCGTAGGTTATATAGATAGCTATCTAATCAAGCCAGCCTGGCAACCATCGGCATTCTGTGACCCCCCGTGACGCATAGTTGGTTACATGCTGGGTGTTTTCGTTCTCTTTATCTATGTTATTATCGGTGGCGAGTAAGGTAATAGTACGCTCTACAGTTGTAACACCAATGCATTCTTTGGCTATTGAGCATTTCTGTTCCAGGGGTTCTTAACCAGGGTCCGTAGAGCCCATCTGGGTACGAAGAACCACATCAGGGGGTACGAGATGCATTGTGGAATTAGGCCGATATGCTGTGGAATGTTATCTCTACGAATTTATTCTGATATCAGATCAATCGTTAGTAGATTTAAAAATATTCTACGTAAAATCGTGGCACGTCAAAGGTCCAATAGCTGCAATATCATAACCCGACAGTTTTACGATGTCATAATCAATCGTCTCGCATGGTGTCTATAACTCATTATTTTAACAAATTATGCCCGGCACAAAAACAATTTGATCCGAAAATTTGAAAGTGTGATTTTCTCCGTATCAAGCATGAATAGTACAATAGTGAATTCCATTTCCACGATGTTTGTGGAATGCTTGTCTGCAAGATCCCGTTAAACAAGGCCTACCTGGAAATCATACATTGAATATCCGTATTATTGATGCTGCGGCCCGCGGCGTCATCAGAAGTAGGAAATTGGCCCGCGAGCACATTTGAGTTTGAGACCTCTGACGTAAAATATGTTTATTTGTGGTATTCATGGTGTTTGTCGACTACTATGGTCAATTTTTCATCCAAGCCAGGCCGATATTCCTCATTCTTATTCCGCTCCGTAACTGCAGACCTGTAGCACGGCCAACCTCTAAGCCGTATGTAAGACACCGCTTACGCGAATAAGATGGCGAGGAGGACCCTAGATATATACTTAAAATGCTTTCAACCCATGGTGCGGGCCGCACGAATTTCAGGCCTGGTACTTGTTACGAGAAAAACATACTCGGGTCGCAGGTGTTTGGTCACAGAATATTCCAGTTGACTACTTCTGGCCTGCAATAACATGCGCTTCTTAAGAGTGGAAGTATACAAATTGTGTCTTGATTGGGTCTACTCGTAGCGGCTACGTCGACTTTCTAAGCCACGTCGATTTAAACTATTGCTTCTTAGATTCATAAGGCACATTATTCATGGCAGATGACATGACCTTCTAAGTTAATATCCTATTTCTCCGTGACTCTGAGTCTTTCTCGACAGACAGACCATAAAAGCATCAGCGAACCCCCAAACGCAGTCACCAGCTAATCCAAATTCAGAGACCTTATTTTATCGATGCAAGGTCCGGTATCAGCCACAATGTAACGTCAGTGTACGGATGGTACGACGCTACTATGACTACCGATGACCAGTTAATTTGAGTAAATAACCAAAATTGCATCTATGAATGTCATCAATGCACATCCTGCCACGGGTTAATTTGTGCGTGGTGCTTTGAATACTCGTTGGTAAATGAAAAAAATGCTCTCCTGTTTATTTTGTCTGTGTTTAAAAATTACCGTCTTTCCATCGTAGGCTTATGCATCGCCTAGGCCTACTTGGTTGTATCAGCAAATTACTGCTACGCAGTGTTTAGTTGAAGCACGTTCTATTGTGGCGAACGGAGTCTAGTCTGACAAATTTCTAATCTTAGGAGAATGTGCTATAAATAGGAATATATAGGATATTATAGTTTTCAATATATCGGAAAGAATAGCATTATATAGCACACCTATCGCTCAAACTGATTCCGACAATATACTGTAAATTAGTCATGCCAGTGGAACCCTCTAAAATTACCCTAATATACCAAAAACTACATTTTCATGTGTATTCATTTCGGCTAGGGTACCCGTAATAAAAAAAATCTAGTGACAATAAATATTGCGAAGCTCGAAAAAAATAACATATGTTGAATAAATCTGCCTCATTCTCAGCGAAGTCTCGTGTATCATGCCATTACCGGTCATCACAGCTTTAGATATTGCCGTATTGTTTGATCGCACCTAATCTTGTCTTCATAGAAACACGTTGGTACTCCACTGATAACAGCATTGTAGTTTGAGGTCCACTGCCGGTACCAACATGGAGCAGTCTGCCTTGTTCACTTTTCAATTCCAAACCTTAGCTACATTGTACATAATCAAATTTTGAGACTTGTTGATACGTCAGCACAGTACTAATCTCAAACGGTACGCGAGTAACAAAGTTTAGAAATCACCATCGCAGATACTTCAGGAGGTTGCGATATCTCAATAATTACTATTGTAATCTACTTTCATGATACTTCTATATTTGAATTTCGTAACGGCGTACTTAACTATATGCTGCCTCTTGTCGAAGTACCAATAGGTAACATTTTCGACAGGTTACTTCTCAATTTACTCTCACAAATTTACCGGATTTTGTCAATTAAGGTTATGGTGGACCGTCATTACAATCCTGTCCAGCTCAAGGCAAAGTACATGCAGCGTGTGAATCGCGGGTTCAACAACATGTATGATGATGTCATAGGCTTCGGAAGTAAGGCGCAGATAAAAGAGTTGATTTATGAAAGAGCGATGGTGGAACAAACTCTGGAGAATATTCTGCAAGAAAATGAAAGAAATGAAGATGTAATCGATAATTTCCAGGAAAACATCGATTTAGGGGACAGTATTTTCACGAAGATTTCAGAATTCTTCACATCTTTATTCCAGCGCAATGACTAATCTGTTTAAACGTAAAATAATGAAACCAACGGAGCCGGAGCAGATAATATGATCATAACGATAAATGGTATGCCGTATATTTTGATTTAATATTGATGTACTCTTGTTGTATGGAGCTTGAAAGTATATCGTACGCCGCTAATCATTCGACGAGTACGCCTTGAATTACATGATTTGTACATTTTGATTTGCAAATGATGATTGTTCGAAATAAATTCACTGGTCAACAGATATTTTGTGGCAGACACAGTAAGAATGATTGTTACGGTTCTGCCGGGCACTGATTCCGAATGATACCTTTTTTCAAATTGGCTCGGGTTTTGGAGATAATCCATGGGGTTCATTTGACTAAAACATATTTTTGATTAAAAAAACGGCTCAGTGGTAACAGAAAGTTCAGAAATTCACCTCGATTGTAAGCAATTTAGTGCAATCTTTTAAAAGGTTACAGCATAATATGTTAATCTCATCTTACCCTAATATATTTCTTTTGTTGTTTGGATGTTTTGTTGGAATCTTTTTTGTCCCTTGCTCATCACTCTAATCACCAAGATGATCAGAAAATATATCAAGATGACTGAGCGGGAAGTGAACTTTATTGCTAATGTTTGCTCTAAGTTTTTTAGAAGCCGATACCATTTTCGTACTTATTGTTTGTACTTGGGGGATTTATGATTTTCACAAAAGTTTTATTTACCACCTCCTAGCAGACTTTGACAACTAGAAAAATTTCAGCTTTTCCTAATTAGATTAGAATTAGAATTAAAGCTACACAGTTGTTTTCAAATTAGATTAGAATTAGAATTGGAGATACACGATTTTTCCAAATTAGACTAGAATTAGAATTAGAAATACACAGCGTTTTCTAAATTAGATTAGAATTAGAAATAGAGCGGCACAGTTTTTTCCAAATTTGACTAGAATTAGTATTACCGAATTCGCAAAAACTAGGAAATTGAATGAATTGTGAATGAAAAAGAAATAGCTTCTGGCAAAAAATTCATATCGAATCACAGTGCATTCCCATAACGATGAAAATGGTTAACTAGGCTACTGTGCAAAGTTTGGCTGCTCGTTTTGTACTATACCAGGGGTCACCAATACACGGCCCGCGAGGTCATATTGCCTTGACGTGCAATGGCCCAGACACTACCAATATCGAGACTTAGAAAACGGCCTGTGATAACTATCCCTTTTTCTTTGCTGCTGTTCTGTTTGTGATCGAAACTAGAATGTTGTTCGCAGACTACAAGCTACTAGGACAATGGCTAATATTCGTCGCACAATAACTACTATGACTGCACGCTGCACGGTGTAAGTACTGCGATAGCGGCTTGGCACTGGATTTCCCTGCGCGAGAGGGATAATCTGGTAAATTCGCAGCAAAAATGCCGCGGACGAAGAGGCATTTTCATTAAAACAATAAATTAGATTAGAATTAAAATTAGAGAATAGGAACATTTGACAAATTAGATTAGAATTAGAATTAGAGCATAAGAACAAATCATAAATTAGATTAGAATTAGAATTAGAGCATACAAACATTTCACAAATTAGATTAGAATTAGATTACTGGCATTTCGCTATAATTTAGTGAAATTAGACAACTAGAATTATCAAGTTGTCCAAGTCTGCCTCCTAAAACAGGGATTCCCAATTACAACATAGCCAACAGGTAACAGCCAATGCCGCGTGTGGTCGAAGCTGAAATTTGTATTGTGATTCCAGAATAGGCCTAAGGTGATCAGGCAAATATATATAGGCCTGTGGAATTATCACCTCTTGGAACAGGGGTGGGCAAACTTTTGAGCTCGCGGGCAGCATTCAACATCTGGATCCATTCGCGGGCCGCACTATATAAAATTGGGATTATAAACCCAAACACAATATTGGTATTGGCATGGAGATAATCTAGATCAGGGTTTCTCAAAGGGTGGGCCACAGGAGCATTTGAGGTGGGCCACAGAGCTATTTAGAAAATTTTAGGATTATGTAAGTTTAGTTATATTTGTTATGTTATTCGCTAAAAATATATTAATTATCTAATTATACGTAGGCTACGTAAAGCTTTTCATCCGACTCTGATGAGTCGTAGTAGCACGTATGCAGTCAGCATGTTCAAGTCGAAAACGGGAGGGAGAATCGGCGGCATTTTCCACTGGCTATGACAACCTACGGCTAACAGCAACTAAACTAATTTCGAGTTGGAAGGTAATGCTGAAGTAACCAAGTATTCCGGCAGGGTCATATGTCGTGTGCCGTTGAAAGGGGCGTGCAATAAACTCGGAATGAAGTGTAATTGAAGTATAGATTTACTGTAGGCCATACTTAGGCAAGTCATCGTATTATTGTAAAATAAAAATAGCCATAATTGCAAATTATTAGCAACTTCTGGTGGAGGTAAATGCTGCACCATTGCAACGAATCATTACGTATTACGAAGATTTATCGGAGCGCATTAATCTTTGGAGTCGGTTAAAAATGTCCTCCCTGGAAATCGCTATTCGTAATGCAAGAGACTCATGAATTGATTGCATCAGTTGGTTTGTTACAAGACATACGACATGCATGGTACAGCATGCATATTAAATAAATCTTTCTCCGCTTCTCTGTAGTACCCCATTCATCAATAAATTATTTGAAGCTGTCCCGGATTATATTATTCCCCACAATAGTGAAACTAAAATTCCAATGATACGGCGGATGCGTGGATCTGCTCACTGTGTTTCGCGACGCGAATGGAGGAGCGGACGATCATACACAGAGTTTTAGCCTATGATCTACCAGGTCCGTAACTGCTGCACACAAACCCCCAATTGCGGGAGCTCGATGGGGCCCAAGATCATTTCGTTGCTCGTTTGTTAGCGGATATTTATTAGACATGAAAATATTCGTCGCGCTTCGCGCGATTTCATGTGCCGAGAGTATATTAAGAGAAAAATACCCATATTGTGGAGAAATAGGCATATCGGGGACGTTGATTACCACGCAATGAACAGGATTATTCCTCCAAGATAAGAGGTGGACCACAGCACATTTTCTAACCGGAAAATGGGCCACGGCCAAGAAAGGGCTGAGGACCCCTGATCTAGATGCTTTTTTATACCAACCAAGTCTTGCTTTGGCGAAATCATACACGCGGCAGAAACAGTGGCGAGACTTTATAAGCTGGTCGACCTCAAGAACCAATTTGTCAAAACTATAGGGATGAAAGTTGTTGGTTAGTCCCGATTCTTAAAAAATGGACAAAAATTGAAATCGGTGAGCAGCTATCTTTTCATAGATTTGCTAATTCACTTTTGTGTCAGTTCCAGGACGCACAATGCTGACAGCATCAATACCATATTACCTTCAAACACGCTTCTAATATGTGTAGATAAAATATAACTAGCCTACTTTTACGCCAGGAGGTGGACAAATATTTGGCTTACTATACGAACAGAAATCATGAGTGGGCACTGGAAACGGTAAGGAACTGTTCATATTCGCACCAGCGCGATAATTTTTTCACATTCACTAATGAATTTCGTCATTAATATTGGTAGTTTGACATATTAAAGCCAAACCTTAACTTTTCTCAGAGTTTAAGGCCAGTTATAAATGATAATGCATCTCCGGGTGGGCCAATTGATGTTAGTCAATCTGTTGCAAGCTGTTATTTCTTGATATCCAATGAGATTGTCGGTATATAGAGGTACGAACGATTCCGAGTTGGTATTTCTATGTGAGGCGCACCATTTTCGTCTGCTTTTCGCATCTGTACTGTGGGGCTCTGATATCAAAGACCGTTACTATATTAAAATCGAAAAAGTAAGTGAAATTGAATCGCACGCAGCGCGAAGAAAATTTCAAGACTAATTAAAATTTTTCAAGAAAGCGGAAGTCATCTGGTAAATTCAAATTGCATGTCGATGGCCGCCAACACATACTAAATAAATTTCGCATCCACGGCCGCACAAATTTCTTTTTACGGCTGCAGGTTGGCCACCCCTGTTTTACTAATACAGAGATCGATTCTACCTAAAACACGCGCGAATGGTTTTCTCCAAGCACAGCACTAAACTATATCTAAGTTGCTGGAGTGGCCAATCAGCAATCACACTGGGGATCCGAATTATATCAATTCCGATTAGGATTTCTGTGATGTTTAGCAGTTCACATTCAAAATGCGTGGGCCTTTAGGTGAGGTCGGGCTCTCGCACCAGTTATTATACATAAAAAATAATATAGGAAGTATTTACATTAGAATTAAAATGGTAAACTATATTAGGAAAAAGCTTAATCAAGTCCCTGTAGATTTTTAGTCGAAATTTAATCAATATCTTTAATAAGTTTCTTGAGACTCTCGCGGGCCGAACAAAATGGTGTTGCGGGCCGCATACGGCCCGCGGGCCGTAGTTTGACCACCCCTGTCTTAGAATGAAATCCATGTTGTGAGCTAAAGTTCCTTTCCTATAATATCAAATAAGAATCTTCCCTCCGTATTCGAATCCGAGGTCCATCAAAGAAACCCCAGCAAACACAGTACAGACCAAAGATGTAGAAAAGCCGAGCCGATATAGTAGATATTAGATCTCGGCAGGTCGTAGAAAGGGGGATTTTGTGTCGACTCAATTCAACGTCTTTTCCATGTCCTTCAATAATGTAAATATTATGCAGATGCTACAGCCTTTAAACATGGAGAGTAGAATGTAGATCCTACGTTAGAAGAAGAAGATCCTGATATAATAACCTGTTTTCTACCACTATGGGCTTAACCTGATCACGGCTGCGTACACACACCACATTATTTACTACATATTAATCACATTTGTGATAATTTAATTTCAAACGAATTGGCAATAATGCCGTTGTAAAAAATAAAACGAACAAACGAACGAATGTCTTTAGAAAGAAAGTGAAAACAGTCCTTATCATCAGGTTTCATCTTCTGATGAGCCAGTTAAATAACCAGCATGCGGCCTTTTTTTTTCAACACCCTGCAGAAATAAAATGAAAATGATGATTAATAGCTAAGACATTCGTACTGCGAAAATGGCAGAGGTAGCGACTAACGAATGACTCCTACATTTTTCTCGCCCATACTTACTAAAATGGATTCGATTCTGAACTATTTCCACTCAAGTTTTCAAGTTTTATTATTATATTTTTTAATATTATATGACTAGAGAACTGACTTCAATCGTCACTTCTACTTGATTATCAAGATCAACGATGACTACTTCAGCACTCTTTGAAAACAGCCACTAACACAAAAAGAATTCTTGACTAAAATTTCTTCACATTCTGTCCAAAATGATCAATTCAACAATCCAAATGAATCAGTTATTTGGCAGCTAGTTGGAGAGATATATACTCAAGTCTAGAAAGTGGAATGATACTCTGCCTGGAAAGCTGAAGACCTAACAATATTGTGTACAGAGAACAAAACATTTGAGTGGCGACACTGGTATAGACATTAATAAATTATTAGAATTGACAGCAAGATAACCAGCAAGACATTAAAATGAGAATTAGTGCAGTTTCTTAGGCTGTAGTGATACTCAGCCAGTAATTGACCTAGCAGAGAGCAAAACGTTGTAAATAAAGCGAGCGAAACCTCCGACAAATGATACGATATAACATTAGAATCGACAGTCTTACTAGAAGCAGAATAACAATCATGAGGGGTTAGAGAACAGAAGCCCGGGAAGTGACCATCAGAAATTACTGCATACTGGCCGAACAAATCCATGACCATTAACAAATGGTCTTTCAATAGTCAATATTGATACCAAATGACACCACACCTATTTCATAGCAACATTTAGCAAATACAGCGCTGGAGTCAACCTTATATAAGCCCTAACCAAACGCCCATTAGTTTTCCCACCTACTACTTCGCGGATGGAAATACGCATTAAAGCGAACGGACGCGACTTGTCACACTCTTGCTATTTCTGCTCCTTTTTTCTCTTCGTTCCTCTTCTCTGTCGCTTCCGCTTGAGGAGAGAAACAGTCGGCCGCGTTTACGGATCGTGAATTCCCGGTGGGTGATTCTTCCTCGAATGGTCAGCACCTTGACAATTGAGAACAATGTTGTTGCAAAATGCATGACAATTTGAAAGTTACATCATTCTAATTATTCCAGTTATGGCCGTGAATCGTTACAAGTGCGGTAACCATAAGAATTATTACTATACTTCAACTACAAATACAATAGGGCCTATATTGTATAAAATGATTACCAATTCTTTTACGTTGATCGAGTCCCAAATAGATGAAATATGTCAAAGAATTTGCTAAATTTTTGTATAATTTGACAGATTCCGAAATCTTCTCAAAGTGCACCTTTCAAAAATTTGATATCAAGACTCCCAACATTTTACAATTCGAAGTTGGATGGCTTTACCAATACAAGCAAACAGTTTGTATCGCAATTGACAATTATGTAGAGAACGCTGCGAGACATATGAGTAGGCCTACCCTAAAACGTTTCTCTGACATGGACATTAGGGCTATTAAAATATGACTTTTTTTCACAAATCGTTCTGGCTACTTGATAAAATTGTTAGGTTACCTAATTTAAGCCTAAACACAAAATTTGGTTCAATTCCAGCCAGTAACCGCTTTGCTACAGGAGAAGAAAGTTTCTATTTATTATATAAAAATAAATAGGTAATAAAAATTTGAGAATTTTCTGTTCACCCCATGAAAGTGTTAGGCTGTCTATAGAAACGATGCTCACCAAATTTGGTTCAATTCCAACCAGTGGAAGCGGAGATATTGCCGTCGAAAAATTTGGATTTGAATAAAATAGTATTTACGGTGACCGATTCTTTGTTTACTTATTAAAGTTGTGCTCACCGTAAGTACTATTTTATTAAAACCAAATTTTTCGACAGCAATAACTCCGCTTCCACTGGTTGGAATTGAGCCAAATTTGGTGAGGATCGTTTGGAGTATTTGGTTGTATTAAGGCCGCTAAGGCAATAGCATAGACCTAGCTACCGTAATTGCTAGTAGATTTTCTTAGACTAAGCTTTTCACTTAGGCTAATTAACTTCTTCTTCTACTTCTTCCTTTTCGTCGCCGTTGGATTTCTACTTCACTTCGAGTCTCCTTCAGACTCATCCCTTCTCCCTCCTGAGACTTGACTCCTCTTCGTGAGTCAGGTCTCAAGGAGTCTTTATCTACCTCTCCGAGAATTGGCTCGTCTTCGTGAGTCAATCTCGGTTGAGTCTTTTCCCTCTTCAAGTCTTGACTCGATCGCGTGAGTCAGGACTTGTCGAGTCCTTTCTTTAGAGACTTGACTCTCTCTTGAGTCAAGCCTCTCCTCTGTCTACGATACACGCCGTCTTTGTGTATCGTACGACCACTAATTACCTTATCTCGCACGGTTGTCGTCTGTCTAGACAGACATCGTACCATTCTGCCTTGCCGAAAGCGATAACATAGTTCCGCACTTACTGCAGCTTAAGCTTCTAAAAGACGATATACAGCCTTGAATTGAGACGCTACAAGCCTTACTAGGCCATACGTACGCAGAATTTCAAGTGAAATGGCATACGCAAGTGCTCTACGTAACGAAAAGTGGCATAGAATTACCTACGGGTATAGACCGAGATCGCTAGACATTGTCACACCTCTAGAAAGCAATGCAGCTGAAGTAATAGATGCAATAATCAAACATCCTTTACTCAAGCATCAAACAAATGAGATAGCATCTATCTTTCAAATAGGTAGAGCTACCTATAACCTCTCCTTCCACAAGGAATCCCCAGTGGACGCCTTGATGGAATCTTTCCTGAGGAATACTGAAGATGGAATAAGAACGGAAAACGGCACCCTATATCTCCATAAACCGCAACCTCCCGCGATACAAATAAATATCAGGGCTGTGCCCACAGAAGTGGAGAATGAGGAAGTAATACACAAGATCGAAGAACTAGAATGCGGGACGATACGAAACATCAAAATGATTTACCACAAAGGCACGAAAATACACAACGGATACCGCCAGGTGATCATAGACAACTATATCCCTGGCAAAATCCCAGCTTTCATATACTTAGGCAGGGCACCCTGCAAAGTATATCTCCCAGCCGACGAAGCAACAAACAAATGCTTTAGATGCCTTAGAGCAGGACACAATGCAGCAGATTGTCCGAACGAGACAGCGTGCCTAATCTGTAAAGAGTATGGCCACAGAAGAGACGCATGTCCACAAAATGAAAACGCTACAGTGCAGATGAATAACCCAAACCAAACAGTAGAAGATACAATGCAGATAGAAAATGATGAACAGGCAGCTCAGAACCCTCCATTAAGTCAGAACGAAGAAGTTATAGAGGAATCTGAGCAAGAAGAACCAGAACAAAAGGAAGACGAACTGCATGATTTCTTTAACCTGGCGGAGAGTTCACCACCGACTCCAGATAGAAGCGAACTGGACACAACGATAAAACCAAATGAAGAAATAGAATCTAACAGTGAAAATGAAAGCATACAACAAACGGACGATGAACTACATAGAGTAACGAGCGAGGAAGACACACAAAAAAGTGCAAACACAGACAAGAATAAGTCAAAAAAAGCAAAGAAAATAACCAGCAGAACTGGCCAAACGGCAACACTTGCGAGAAGATTTGAAAGCGGACGCTTTACGGCAGAGGAGTTCTTTGGCAAGAACGTCTTCTCGCCCAATAAGCGGAGTAACAACGACCGAAGTCCAACGCTTATATCGGAAGATGGTGCAAGGAGAAAACTTTTGAAGGCAGACGACCTCAAAAATAAATCCTAAAACAATCCGACCACTGAACATGTCCCCTGATCCGATTAAATGGCCTTTAACCTGCACTCACTTAACGTCAATGGCCTACGGGCACATTGGCAAAAAATAAAACGATTTTTGAAAACCGAAAAGAAGTGGGATATCATCTGCTTCCAAGAAACCCACAGAGTGGACGATAACACCATTAACAAATGGGCAGAACAAAACAACATCAAATACTATCCAAACCAAATCGGACCAAAAGAACAATGGACAGATAAAGAAGAAGGAAAGAAGCTATACTTTAGAGGCACCAGTATCCTCATTAAAAAAGAACTGGGAAAAAAGTACCACATAGGAAGCCAAATAGTTGTAGCGGATAGAATCCAGGCAATATCAATGACCGATATCGAAAACGGCAACACTATTAGAATCTTCAACGTATATGCTCCCTCCGACGTAGGAGCATATCAAACTAAATTCTATAAAGAGTTTGCCGAAAAACTAGGAAAACAGACGGACCAGACCATAATCTGCGGAGATTTCAACTGCGTAACAGACAAAATCGACTCGAAAATCAATGAAAATTTTAAACAGACACCTGCCGCTAAGGTATGGAAAGATCTTACGGACATAAATAGAATTAGAGATGTGTGGAGATGGCGAAACCCATATAAAAAACTATACACAGTTATGAAATCGCACCAATCGCGAAGAGTAGACCGAATCTATGCATCAGAAAACCTGCTCCCGCAGGTTAAAAGATGCATATACAAACTCAATAATGTGGCAGACCACATTTTTATGCAAGAAATACAAGTAGACGAACCACTAAACGTCACATGGGGAAGAGGACCATGGAAAAATGATACCAGACTCTACCCAGACGAAACCTTGTATAAAAAAATCAAAATAGCCCATCAAAGATGTACGGAGAAGAAAAGTAGCTTCGACAACGTGTATCAATGGTGGGACTATCTAAAGAAAGAACTAACCAAACAAATACAAGGCTTTGAGAAGAAAAAACACATAGAGGAAAGAAGAAAGACCAACATCCTCAGAGATAACATAAATCGAATACAAAACGATGTAAACATGGCAGAAGAAGCCATTAAGCAGATGAACGAACTCAAGAAGACCGAGAATGACAAAATAAGGTATCGATGCAAGCTGTACAAACTGAAGGATATAGAGGAGAACGAAAAACCCACGAAATATTTCTTTACCAAAATAGCCCAGCGAAGACAAAGTAAAATGATCGCTGCAGTACTAAACCAACAGGGCAAAGAACTCAAAACAAAAGAAGAAATAACCCAAGAGGTATACGAGTTCTACACAAATCTATGGGGGAAATCTCCGAGCGAGAATTCCCGCCTTCAAGAAGACTACATTGCAGAAATCGCAGACCTTGAGGCGACTGAACAAGAACACCTCAAAAGCCAGATAGAAGAGACAGAGATCAAAACGATCCTAAACAAAATGGAAAATGGAAAGACCCCAGGGTCTGATGGGCTTTCTAAGGAATTTTATCAAACTTACTGGTCAATTCTTAAGAAGGACCTACTAGAAGTGATCAATAACGCCTACTGCTTTGGAGGCCTGTGCCAAACATGGACGGAGGGCACAACTACAGTAATGTATAAGAAGGGAGAGCCAAAACTTTTAAAAAACTGGAGACCGATAACCTTACTAAATACCGACTATAAAATACTAACGAGCATCTTGGCAGCCAGATTAAAACCTATACTTCCAAATTTAATACTCGGGACACAAAAATGTGCGATTCGCGGACGGCAAATTACCGACATACTAAGAAACACGCAGGCAACAATCGAACATGCAACAGAAAGAAAGCAGGAACTACTCATTGTCAACTTGGATCAGGAAAAAGCATTCGACATGATCAATCACAAATACCTCTATAGCATACTTGAAAGTTACAGGCTTCCCAGGCCCTTCGTCCAGTTGATCAAGAACATATACGATTCAGCAAAAAGCAGAATTCTAGTAAATGGTACCCTAACAGAACCCATTAACATCAAAAGGGGGATAAGGCAGGGGTGTCCGCTGAGCATGTGTTTATATGCCATCAGCTGTGACCCCCTAGCCAGAAAAATAATGAAAAACGAAAAAATAAGACCTTTCAAAATCGGTAGGGAAAGTATAAAATTACAACAATACGCCGATGATATTACATGCTACCTTGGGAGGGAGGAGGATATCGAAGCCGTATTCAGAGAATTTCAAAAATATGAACGGGCAACCGGGCAAAAATTAAACCCAGCAAAAACAGAAATATTACACATAAACCCGAGAACAGGAACTAGAATAGGAAGATTCGAGAATCAGAAAAAAGAACGGATTAAAATATTGGGCCAATATTTCGGCAAAAACCAGTACAATCAAACTTGGACCGAGAACAGATTGAAAATAGTACGAACCCTGATGGCCTACAGGTACAGAAAATTGACCTGGATTGGAAAAAAAGCCATCTTGAACTCCTTGGCCACAACTAAAATCCTGTATAATGCCCGAGTCATACCACCGAAAAAAGAAGACCTGAAGGAACTCGAAAAAATATACTTTAAATTCCTATGGCTCCCCCACAAAATGGAGGCAATATCACGTAAAACGCTGATCGCCGAAAGAGAAAAAGGTGGACTCCGAATCCCGGATATTGAGTCACGAGTCAAAGCAGTAGAACTCGAAAAGATCGCGATACTCAAAAATCTGGAAAAACCGACCGAAATATGGCATAAATATGCCATATATGAGGTCGGAACAAAAATAAAAGCCATCCGACCCAACCTCTATAATAATAACGAAAGACACAAATATCCTACACCAAAAAGTTGGGTGGATAACATAGAATTGGCAAAAAAAATCGGATGGAAAGAGGAAGAGTGGAGAGAGAGCTCCCACAAAGAATTGTATAAAGGAATAAAAAATCTCAAAGAAAATGAGATAGAACTCCGAACACAACACGGAAAGAAAATAAAATGGACAAAAATAACCAGAACCAAGTGTTTTGGGAAGAATATGATAACTAATAGTGAAATGATCATTAATTATCGGGCGGCACATGACGGATACATATTCGGACAGAAAAAAAGAAGACGGAATATAACAGAGGACAAAAATGGCAGGAAATTACTCCTGAACTGCAAATTTTGTAATTCGAGTAACGACTGTGCAAAACATATATTCACTGATTGTGAATATATTGCAGATATTAAAGAAAAAATCGAAAAAACGCTAGGACTCGAACTAGACGATGACTCAATAATGTATAACACCGGAAAAGAAAAAATTAACTGGATCATTGCATCGATTATGAAAAAGACGATAATAAACCTGAAGATTGCTCTCGATATTGATAACAAAAAAATAGAAAATGAAGGAATAGAAAATGAAGGATTGGAGATGAAAATCCTACGAAAAGTCAAAAAACGACTAGAAAACGAAGAAAACAACAAACACGTATCAAAAATAGTCAAAAATATAGAGAGAAAACTCGATAGAGTAGGAAAATAACAAAGAGGAAAAAAAGAAGGCCCAAAATGGGTAGGAAAATAGAGACCAAAACCCCCAAAAAAAGTAAGCCACGGGAGAACCAACTTTCTCCCGTTGAGATGCGTCAGGGTAGTAACTACTGAGAACTAACTAGAGAAATAAAAAAGAGAAAAAAAAAGAAACCATTACATTAATTTAAATACTGTTCAACCTCCCCCTTAGTTAGAAAATATAAAAAATACAAAGAAGAACTTCAAAACCCCCAGACCGGAGCAGGCACCTATACCAGATGTAGAGAGGGCCTGCGATGGTCTGGGTTTCCGGAGAGCCGCATAAAAAAAAAAAAAAAAAAATGAGCATCGTTTCTATAGACAGCCTAACACTTTCATGGGGTTAACAGAAAATCTTCAAATTTTTTATTATTCATTTTTATATAATAAATAGGAACTCTCTTCTCTTGTAGCAAAGCGGATACTGGCTGGATTTGAACCATATTTTGTTTGTAGGCTTAAATTAGGTAACCTAACAATTTTATCAAGTAGCCAGTACGATTTGAGAAAAAAAGTCATTTTTGAAGAGCCCTACTGTTCATGACCGTCCACGTTTAGAGTTGCATCTCAAAGATGCTAAAATAAGCCTAAATATAATCCAAGCAATACGATCGTCCACTTTGACTGACTGAATTTCTAAAAACACCTTGATAGCTTCCACATCTTACGTTTATATATACTGTCTGCTATCGGCACAACAAAGTAGGCCTATTTAAAAATACCAAAACAGATTCAACATACCACATCTCTTGCAAAGGCTTTTGCTTTCATTCAATTTTCCATCAAACTTCTTTAAATCCTCCTTTGTGGTGAGTTGCTTTGGAATTCTTCTAGGATCAATTCCGATATTGTTTTATCATATACAATCTATGGCGGAATAAAAGTTTCGGATAAGTTCTAAAACGAACACAATTTTCCACACAAAAGTCAATTGCCACACGAAATGCCAAATGCTACGGTCTCATTTTACAAGGTATGGCGAGGAAACGTAGTGGTACGTTCCATTATAGTTAAACACCAATGAATTGCGGGTTCGAGCGTGACACGTCGACTCCATAATTCCTACCGAAGTGTTGGCCGTTTATCTAGGCTCCTCCTCGCCATCTGATTCGCATAGCCATGTCTTAAAAAGCCTAGGAGTGGGCCGTGCTGTAAGTGGGCAGATGGTTGCCGATGCACCCGGCACTTGGTGAATTCGGCCGCACAAACTCGGCACTTGGTGAATTCGGCCCTCGGGAAATGAAGTGTATTTACAGCTATTAATATGAATTATCAAACTAATAATAGTATTGTCAAGTGATTCGTCAATCTTGTAAGGAGGTCAGGGCATCCGTAGATCGCGCAGTCACGCCGTGATTAGATCACGGATTGCGTAGCCACGGGAAATAACACAGCGCTCATATACCGACCACGCGCGGTCTGCTTGGAATAGATGGCGTGAGTCACGGGCCTGTGTCGTGTAAGTTTTGAGAAGATGGATCTTGGCGTTGTATGTGAGATCAACACTGTGGAACATCAAGCGGCGCTTCTTCGTTTATCGATCACGACAAGCCAGTGTTCCTCATCAACAAATGTTTCGCATGATCACGTCAAAATAAATTATTTTTCGCCTTTGGAGAGACGATTCCACTCTGGGATTAGGGTGTCTCGATAACACGGTTGAAGGATCCCAAGATTACGAGATCTACCACGAGCCACGACACGTTTAAATTTCCTTTTTGATACTGTTCATTCATACTTAATGCATTTCTAATGCGAAGGTGTTCTAGTGCCAATTCCTCCAAGGGCCGAGTTCACCAAGTGAAGATCGTCGCGTTATTTCCCGCAATTACGCAATCTGTGATCTAATCACGCCGTGACTGTGTGATCTACGCATGCCCTGACCGCCGTACAACATTGACAACCACTCAAAGTGCCAAGTTCACCGGCAAACATTCCAGTAACCAATCATGGTGACCGGTACCGCTACGAGATCTACCACGGCCGAATTCACCAAGTGCCGAGTTTGTGCGGCCGAATTCACTAAGTGCCGAGTTCACTGGTAATCGGGCAGATACGGAATAATAATAATAAGAACCGGCCTGGTGTAAAATGACCAGTGTAGTCGAACCACCACCATGAACACCACAAACAAACAAATAAACATCTAACAAGGAAAAGAAATTACCTTTGCAGCCTTTGACAAACACAGTTACCATTGAAACCAGCAATTAAGGTCTTATTCGAAAGCAGAATAACAACTGTTTTAGTGGACATATCAAATCAAATGTTGGAAAGTTCATGTAAAATAGCCCAAAATATTATCTTACTGTGACCATATTCCATCAATATGGTCTGGCTAGCCAAATTCTCTGGGCCAACATAATCAAGCTGCGTTTGGTTTCAACGATTAATAATCTTGTTACTGGATTCGAGGTATAATTGCACTTAAATATCAAATTTTCCTCCATTAATCAACATTAAGTTGAAAATGTCCATTCTTGCACCAACTTTTATAAAATCATGAATCAGTGTTCTACAGGAATGTATCTATATGACTTATATACCTAGAAAATTCAAGCATAAATATTATGATATACCGTAGGTATAGGTACCGGTAATTCAGATGTTTGAAGCGAATTATAGTGGTCTAATTTCACTAAATTAGAGCGAAATGCCAGCAATATAATTGTAATCTAATTCGGAAAAACGGTTTAGCTCTAATTCTAACCTGGAAAAGCTGAAACTTTTCTATAGTTGTCTACACCTGTTTTGCAGAAAGTCAAACAGCTCTAGGCGTCATATACTACAGGCAATTCGAAATACCCCATAAGCTATATGCTACTGCATATATACCTTTAACCCGCTACCTCAGTCAGTCACAATTCCTATATATTTACGGCATTTACCATACAGAAAGAGCGAACTATGCCTGGCTGCGACCTGTTGCGCTTCAAATCTTTGTATGGCGCGATGACGTAAAATTTGAATCGCCGAAATATTCTAGAAGTCACGCATCGATAATCATATTCCTAAACGTACAACATATCACTTATTTAGTTATTCTCTGAATAAAACTATTAACCATACTCGTTGAACATGCGAGATTACCGAAAGAGCGAATATATATATAATGAAGATCATATATATCAGAGGAAAACAAAACTATTCGACCTTAGAGCAACAACACGAATATACAACACCGGTGACATCCTCACGCAATAAAACGAAGGGAGAACATTGTTTTCTAGTGGATAGAACGAAGCTACCGCATGAGATCGAACAAAACCGGATAGAATTCATCGTTATTGAATGTACCGAAAAAGTCATCCTTTCTACGTATTTTAGTCGTACCCGCGAGAGATAGAAAATTTGCATTATTAGGTTAACTACCGGATATAACGAAGCCTAATGCATGAGATGGAACAACACCGAGTATGAATTTATTCTGTTTGAATATAACCACAAGACCATCCTACTACGTATTTTAGACATTCCCTCGACACTTAGAAAATCAGAACCTAATCGAGATGATCCCGGATGATCCTTTTACGGTTTTGTGTTTGCTGGGACCAGATGTAAGCATCTGTTGGATTGGGAAATGGGAATTCCCAATTTGTTGGCTCGGCAACAAATTGTCCAATTACCAGTCAAAAGAGATGAGACGCAAACAGGTATTGTAGTTAAGCTTTTTAATGACATATTGGCCATGACCTAAGTACTCCAATTTCATCTTGGTAGTGTGACCAATTGGTGTATGAGGATTTATATTTTTGTTGTGAAGAAGTACACTTTTTATGCTATCTTCTGGATCCTGTCGAACCGAATGTTACCTGGGATCTATTGGATATTTCACATGAGTTTTTTGCGTACGACTCCTGTAGCGCCGATGACTATCGGTACAATGTTTATTTTGCATCGCCACATTTTCTCATATTCCATTTTGAAATCTGAGTATTTCCATTGCTTTTCTGATTCTTTTTGTATTATATTTGGATCAGCTGGGACGGCCAGTTCAATTATAATTACCAATATTCCGTTATCAAACGGTACAAATGGAGGGTATTGAAAAGGATATTTGAATCATCGGTAAGGAATGTTGATATATACCTGCTGTTTCGACACAAGGCCACAATGTCGACAGGGTCATTACTAATTCGACAATTAAGTTTTAGCTAACGCTCGTAAACAGGATCCAATTATTCATAATGCATTTAATGTCAACGTATCCATCATACTCAATAGTAAATTGTTTTTCTATGACCGCATGACCTTTATCAGAGAATATGCAATTATACGTCAGCAGAATAGATGAACAATATTGGCAGAACCTCTTCGTGATAACATTTCTTGTTTGTTGGTTGTGGCTATAATTTGCGGTTGCTGTTGCTAATCTGCGCTCCGGGTTACTGAAACACGATATCATATTATCGACCTCGCCTTCACACACCTGACATCTCATCTTTATCGATGGTTCTATTATTTTATTTTCTATTAGCCTAATCGTCATGTTATTAAATGCTACTTCTTCTCGCCGTCTGTATTAGGACCAGGTGAATGTAATGTCCGATTTCAGAGATCACTCCAAGTCATTTTGACAGCTTCCTATCTTTTCAGTGTATTCCAATCTTGCGATGTTCTGATGTGACGACATTATAAATAAACTGATATTGCTTGAAACTGTTTTTTTTTTTGGCTAAATCAGTCTTAATATACTTACAGCTTCAAGGACCTTTGTGTTGCTGTAATTTAACATATGCATGAGTCGCAATCGAAATTCATACTTTTATGGTAAATAATTTGGTGAGTTGTGCGATGATCAGAGCCAATTTAAGTGAATGCATGGTTTGGACAGACTGACGGCAAATTCAGCCGTCATTTCCTATAACAATGCATTTATATATAATATGTGGAAATCAGCAGTGGTCTCAGCCGTTTCGAGCACGCAGCACTACAAAAGTTTCTAAAATAGTTAGCGGACCGTTGAAACTCAAAAGTTGATGTCGACAAATGTAATGACGACTGCTGTTAGTAGCAAGTATGGTACCTGAGAGTGGAATTTTGCGTTTTTTTCAATTAAATGCATTCCTGATTGTATTTACGTAATTTTGCGGTAATTTGTCTGCCGAGTGAAGGTAGCCTACAGTTACATTGCCCAGTCAGGCAGCAGGTGTCGATCACAGCCTCCTATGCAGAAGACCGGGGTTGGCCGACAATGCTAACTCTACTAATATTTTTCTCTTTTAGAATCTCAAGAGAGGAAGCGTTCCGGAGTCGTTCTAAACATTTTTTCTCGCTGCCATGCTAATTTCTCACTAACCACAACCATACTACGAATACAATGCGACGCACGCAAGACCTGGCAAAAGAGGGACCCGTCCACCTATTAAACAGCTTAAAGAGATACTTGGGGGGTACGGAACCTTAATATACAATTAAAACGTATATTCCTATTGCAACCAGCTGGAACAGTGGTTATCAACCGTTTTGGCTTCTCGGACCCCTTTTGACCGTCAAGGACCCCCCTTGTGGACCCCCTCAAGTTTTAGTTCAATTTTAGCTCAATTATGTTGCAACCTTCATCTATCTTGTGTAAATATGAACTGTAGGCTTGTGATAAACAGCAAAATAATGATTTTTCTTGAAAATAACATCATGCTATTTATATAGAAATTGGTAGACTTTTAATATTTCGAAGCTAATTTTGCAGCTATATTTCTTGGGGTACGTGGTCGTAAATCTATTTCATTTCCACAACGATAGATGAAGGCTAATGCAATATTACCGCATAACGCTGCCGACGATACTTTTGGTGTGATCGAAACATTTATGGCACCAAAATTAAGAAACATATATTTAATGAACATATCACGTCCAGCCTAGTCATTTTAACTAACATCCCATCCTGAAGTTATTCTGGAATAGTGGTTATTTATATCACATGCAGCATAAATGGATTTCGTGGCGAGGTTTCAATCCCATCATTGGGACAAATTAGAGAAAATTATTCGGAAATTTGTATTTCAAACGACTGTTCACTAATTTGATGAGACTGACAACTTCAAATCGAAAAGATTTCGCAAACATTACGAAGTCACCCTGATTGACTATGCTATCTCCCTATTTTTATTTTTTCCACAAACCCCAACAAAACGTATCTAAACAGCAATATGTTTGTATCAGTAGGTTATTGGCAATTCGGCAATGAAAATGAATTTGGACAGTAGGATATTTCATGTGAGACGATTATTATAATGATATGAGTCATGAGGTTTTAGCAATTGTGGTGCGAAGCTGCCTAATGCTTTCTCAAATTAAAAGAAATTTAAAAATAGTTTGCTTGCCGACCCCCTGATTTTGCTCCGCAGACCCCCGGTTGAGAACCACTGAGCTAAAATATGTTCGCCTGACACTCGTCAGGGGTAATCGTCGGCAACTAGTAGTTAGTTGGAAAGAACATTGTATATCAACAATTATATCACAAAATATGCCGCCACCGGCATGAAATTTCGAATAATCGGGGCGAAGAGAAAACACCCTATCAAATAAAAAAGACCATGCAAACGGCGCGTATCAATGCGTCAGCCAAATGTTATTGTTCGCATGTTGTCACCGCAGAGGTGGTCAAATGAAATGTTACCTAAGCTGACGCTACATCACAATGTGGCTAATTACGTACCTAGCGAAATTTTAAATCAGTTTAGTTTTTGATATTTTATTTCTTTTATCGATGCTTCCAACATCTTGTATTCCACAATTAAGGCGTAAAATTATAAAATATCTTGTGGACCGGCGGTTGAGAATCACTGCAGTAGAGCACAAATCTAGAAAACACACCTGAATTTCAAAGCTGATTTAATTCTGCTGCAAAGTACGACTAAGGATGAATGAATGAACGAACGAACGAACGAACGAACGAACGAACGAACGAACGAACGAACGAACGAACGAACGAACGAACGAACGAATGAATGAGCTGATCAATCAACCAAACAAGGAAACGAAGAATGAAGAATAGTTACATATAAGGACTAAGGACGCACTGGATTGTGGTCGAAGAATAATAACAGTAAATAAAGTGTCATGGACTGGAAAGTACCAGGAGCAAGTCATTGTCATTGGACGTTTCCAGTATCGGTATCTTACATAAAACGAGTAGTACCAACAAGCCATTTTGTAAATATAATAGCTTCTGTGCACTGAATGTTATGGAGACTATACCATCAAATGTTATTGGTATCCAAAGGAATTGTGAATATTTCAAAATGATTTGATTATTCGATTAAATAGAGGTTTAGCCTACACTACATAGTAGCTGGAAATTGTTGAACAAGGATTGTCCGGTATTATTATATTTTGCGATAAGATATTAGGGATGGTGTGAACGCGAGGTTCACGTTCGCGTTCTGTGTGTGAACCTCGGAAATTTAGAGGTTCACGTTCACAAACGAACGTTGGTAGGTTCTGCACTGTGAATCTTTTTCATATATTACAATTTTCACTTCATTATAACATCTTTGGTTGAAATTTATTGCATTTCAACTGCGGGCCACTCTATGCATATCGCTGGCGGCATAAAAAATCAACACTAAACGAGCATGCACCTTGACGATCTCAAAAATTTTACCAGCTTTGTTATGAAAATTTGCTCGAAATATCCAGCTTTCCGTTTGTGAATATTTAGTGACTCTCTGCTGTGAGCTTGACCCGCAATCACGCAACATCAAGAGCGAAATACCCTACATGTAGGTAGTCAGCGAATGATGCTTATTCAATCAATCAATGAATCAATCTCAATATCATATGTTTGTTGTATCATAAAAAAACAAATCCGTGCGATTGGGGTGTTGGCTACTGCTGTATAACTTGTTATAGTAATATCAGTAGCAAGTACAGAAACCCCTTTTAAAGTCTGCTCAATATAAACGTCGAAATTGTCGGCAAAGCGGCGTAAGATATTGATTTTATGGGATAATTATATCATTTGATTGCCCGAGTTGATACATTTGGCGACGTTTAATACGTCAATATGTACTTCAGCATTGTTGCATTATGTGGCACGAGTCGTCGCTAGGTATCGTGTACATTGATATTGACAATGACTTCACTGAAATGCAGGGTTGAAATTAGCAATATGACATCACGTGACGTCATGAGGTTCACGTTCGCGTTCACACAGAACCTTTCAAAAAGGTTCGCGTTCACACGAACCTGAACCTTTCAGAGGTTCACACCATCCCTATAAGATATGCTGGCGTCATCACGAGAACTCAAATTGCCTATTCTATAGAAATATACGATTATGATTATACGATAAGTAATTTCATATCAATGATATAGATCCCCGCTCTTTTTCATTCTGTAATGCGGTAATGTGGATAGAGCATGCTTGTTTTGCTCTCCTGGGGCCGATTGTACCATTTGTCTGTGCTTTCAAATAGGTTCATTGCAAACATGTCACTTTTTATCGCCTAATTATTTAATTTTATAAATACAGCAACCGCGATAATGAGCTCGATAATTTGACGACATGAGATTTGTCGAATATTCAACTCAAACGATAATTCGAGTCACCAGGCGGCTGGTACTAATTAATTAAACTTGCGCAATGATTAATTCGTTCGTTTGTCGATATGTTTATTGTCAAATATTGATACAGCAATTCGCGTTGCATTTGACATTTTATCGCAAAGCAAGAGCATCCTTTAGGCAGGACTTTATTTGATATAGATCCGTACCACTCAACTATTTTTCACGTAGTGCACCATTAAAGTTGTACACAACTATCACGATATCACTATTCATGACAGTTAAAAGGGTTGCTGAAACTCTGAACTATATGCCCACAGTGGTCACTTCCTAACCAAGAGTTGCTTCTTAATGAGATATACCTAAATTAGGAAGAATTCCCGATAAAGACGCGTTTAGGAGAAGCACTGAATTATGTCGGTGACAAGATAACAGGAAATACTGAATAACACTCTTAAATCCACGGAATACCGTCATTTCTCACGGATACGCTATTCTGCCAAATACCACCGAAAAGGCTAAATTTGGGCGCGAGGATCATGGACCTTCTAATCCCTGGATTGTACAGTTCATCAACCAATTAGTTCATGGGCAACTTCGATATTTTCTTCTCGGGTTTTGATGACAATAAATGTCATAATTTTAAATATGGATACCCCACTTGCCTCAATAAACAAATACTCATTATTAGGGCGGTTTTTTTTTTACCAAAAAAAAAGAAAATTTTGACCTAAAAAATCAAAATTTTGACTTTTTTTGACCTAAAAAAATGAATTTTGACCAAATTTTGACCTAACGTATGCAAATTAGGTGTTTTCCCAAATAATGTCAAAATTGTATCAGTTATCTACATTTTCGGTTGTAACTGGCTGTCCCAACAAAGTAGTTTGGCCTAAAAAAACGTTTTTGGCATAGAAACAGGCAACTTTGTACATATAAAAAACAATATTTTAACGAAATCTGGCCCTATGAAGAACTCCGGTGGTTGCAATACGTATTATGGTGGAAATGATTAAAAAAAAAAAATTGTAGTACAACGAGAGATACTTTCCTATATTCTTGGGTAAAAAGTGCATGTCCTTACTTGCCAAGGGCGTTCAACAGCAGAAGCTGTTGGCTGACAACACTCAAGTTGTGCATACGCTACTGGTGACACACCATGTTGCTTCATTCTGACAATGTTGTCTATTACAATTTTTCATCATGCGCTTCTCAATATAAGAATGATGCCCCAGTTAGGATATTGCGGTACGTTGACCATAATACCATGTCCAACTATTTGTTTTATTTGACCGTTGATGATTCAGTATAAGCAGACATTAAGCCGTTTACAACAGTAGGCCTATAAAGTAGGCTACAAGCTGTAAAATATCAAATGATACGTTCGCCGACAGTGCAAAATCTACGATACAAACGAAATAAAGACATCAAAAATGTTTTGACTTTATGAACAATTTTGACAAATTTTGACCTAACGCTACAATTTTGACAAAATTTTGACAAATTTTGACATGTCAAAACAAACCGCCCTACTCATCATCTATAAAATATGGATACATTTCAGTACCAGTTATTATCGCTCCACGACCCACCAAGACCTTTTAAGTTCCGGCTAACATACGAAGTCGCAAAAGGTGTTACCAAATAAAACCTTGGCCGAAAATTTCAGCCGGATGTTGACTTGAAGCAGGGCTCTTGAACACGCGGCCCGTGAGACTATTTTGTGCGACCCGCGTCGTAATTTTGTTTTTTTCAAGTATTTACCAATATTTAAGTACTACATATCTTTTTTTCAGAATTACAAAGTTGAAGATTACTTTAAAATTGCTCCAAAATCCAAAAGCTACTCATCAAACATCATATGCAATCGCTACCACGCGGCATTAAGTCATGTTGCCTATTCATGATGATAAGACTCCGCAAACACGTCCGTACTGAGTGGCTGACCGAGTACCGTTCAATACAGACGGGAAACCACTACAAACGTTTCCACCAAACGGTACAAACAACATTTCCCTCGATTCAAAGATCGCGTTTGTATGAAACGATAATATTCCGTCTTTGATCCGGCCATTGTCGCCTAAAAGGGCATTTATTTAAAATAGGCTGCAGCGACACGCCTTTGTGTGACTTATGCCTCGTGCCCTAGAATGTGGATCACTTCCTCCTCGCATGCCCAAAATACGATTGGCACCGAGCATATTTGATTGATTTCTGCTTGAACTGGAAAGTCGATTTTACCACGTATAACCTTCTCGTACGGACAAAACTTATCTCGCCTCTCGTTGAGTTCGTCCTCGCCAGCAATGTGTTGATTTGAACAAATTTTTTCTCAGGTACACGATTTGCGACATGTAATACGACATTTCTGTCGTGGCGCACCAGACCGATAAGGTGACAAGCGCCACAATGTCCCATTTTCACAATTATAATAATAATAATAATAATGATAAGACTCGATGATCATGGATGATATTTGTTAATCACAATCGCCTTTGTTAACCCTTGGTGGATAGTTAGTTACATCTGGCTCCCTTTACCCATGTTTTGACGAGAAAGAAAAGAAAACTTAGCGGTATACGCTTCACAACTGTAACACCGATGGGTTGTTAGGCGATTGTACATTCCTCCTGTTATGACACAATATTTATTATATTCATGATGCTATTTATCTCTGTCAATATTCGAAGGTAAAAGTAATGCGGTTTTAATTTTACTAGGGCTATGTGATGATCGCTGGCCTATTTATCGGTGTCCGGTCAATACCGAGAAAACAAATTCCGAGAATGCCATTACCGGGAATAGACACCATGCACCGAGAATGGACATTACCGAGAACGGACACCACCGTGAACGAACATTACCAAGAATTCAATATGTACAATGCAGGCATGCAATGCATACGTACAGGTCTTGTGTATGTGCATCGCTGCGTTATCACACTCGTTGGCGATTATCAAATATAAATCTCGACAACGTCCGTCGCAGTAAGTTAGATTCTTGGCATTAGCCATTCTCGGTAATGGTTATATCGACAGTAGAAACCTATTTATCAGGAGTATATCTGAATCCTGCATTAGGCTACATTTCTCAAACGCAGTGATATCAGATCAAACTATGTCAAATTCTAAACTATACCACATCTAGCTGCGGCATGTTAAATATCTGCTAGCTGCAAAATTATAACACCGCAGCTTTTTATTTGTCCCTCGCGTATCTCACAATCTTGACAAATTATGCTTACTCTCTACCAAGTACAACAACAATTTTATTCAGGTAGTTATACATGGAATTTTATTTAGTGCCAGGTATGAATTGCTACAGTGATAAGTCACATTTTCACGATGTGAGTGAAATGTTAATCTGCAAGTTTGGCTCACTTTCAATAAGACTATTTCATGTCATCAAATAAGGCTTACCGGAGAGTAATTGGATAGCCCGTTTGATGCTGCGGCTCGCGGAGTACTCAAAAATTAGGAAATTGGGCTGACGAAGTACTGTTTCGGCCCTGCAATGTACACATGTATGTATAATTGTACATTGCCTCGCCTGTACTTAGTACAACCGATAATATTAGCTTATTTTCTTGTACCAGCTATGTCGAAATTGGAATAAATCGGGGACGATTTTTTCGAATCTCAGCTGTTTTACCCGTAGTTTCTGAAGGAAGTTGGTAGTCCTATTGAAAAGTGTTTTTTACCTTCCATTCGACGCCCATATCTGTATAGTAGGATATTGACCCGTTATAGGGTGAAACTTCGTGACAGGACCAATGCAAGTACACTTGTGACACTATAAAATCGATAATTTTCAAACAAGGTTCAAAGGGTCGAACCCGACTAAGTTCTTTTGCGAACGCGTACGCGAACCTCCGAATTACCAAGCATCGCAACATACCTAATATTCCTAAATAATAATAATAAATAATAATATAATAAATTATAGAATGCCGAATATAACAATATATCGCTGTACATAAAAGGCAATAAAATATAAAAGTAAACGATATGTATAAAATCCGAAGTGCACTGTAAAAAATAAAGGTGTCCATAGACATGTTTACACCTGGTACCTCCTAATACATGACCGTCATGTAAAACCGGAAGACAGGTTCAGCTCTACCTGTTGCCTAACATGTTTCTTCCCGACATGTAATCTCGTAAACACGTCCGACCTAAGATTCCAATTGACCTTTAACCTTGACTGATTGGCACAGGATCAGTAGCCAGGATATGAATTGAAACAAGCAATTCAGAGTTGGATCAAATGATGTGTATTGAGAACAAATGCATCAAAAAAAGAAAAATTCTTGAAATGGCGGAAGTTTCGAATAATACGTAATGAAATAAGAATTACTATAACGGCTAAAAATATTGACATGTCATGAAGCAATTAATTTACTACTAACAGCCACAGTGTAAGCCGAAGAGTACCTAACGTTAAGAAGTTTTGGTACTTATGCAATGAAAGAAGAATTATTACAATGGCTAAAAATATTGGCCCGTCATCAATGAATTAATTTACTACAAAAAGCCACAGTGTAAGTCGCAGAGTACCTAACGTTAAGAAGTTTTGCAACTTGTGCAATGAATGAAGAATTATTACAACGGCTGAAAATATTGGCCCATCATCAATGAATTAATTTACTACAAAAAGCCACGGTGTAAGTCGCAGAGTACCTAACTTTGAGAAGTTTTGCAACTTATGCAATGAATGAAGAATTATCACAACAACGGCTAAAAATATTGGCCCCTCATAAATTAATTAATTTACTACAAGAAGCCACAGTGTAAGCCGCAGAGTGCCTAACGATAAGACGTTTTGGAGCTTATGCAATGAAAGAAGAATTATTACAACAGCCCCTAAAAATATTGACCCGTCATCAATGAATTAATTCACTACAAAAAGCTACAGTGTAAGCCGCCTAGTATCTAATGTTTCGAAGTTTTGTACATATGTAATGAAACCAGAATTATAATAACGGCTAAAAGTATTGACCCGTCCTCAATAAATTAATTAAATTAATTTACAATGAACAGTCACAGTCAGACACACCTAACGTTAGAAAGTTTAGAAACGTATGTAATGAAACAAGAATTAATATACCGGCTTGAAATATTGACCGGTCCGCTATTAAGCAAGTGCTTACAAATTGTCACAGTAAAAGGCGGCAAGTACCTAATGTAATGTAAAAAAGAATTATAACCGCTAAAAATATTGACCTGTTCTTGGTGAATTATTCAAATTAATTCATCACGAATAGCCAAAGTCTACGTAACGTTACAAAGTTTCGAGACGTATGTACAGAAACAATATTTGATTTGCTACGAACAGCCGCAGTGTACTTAACGTTCGGAGAGTTTGTGACGGCGGACCATGAATTAGAGGCTCATGGTGCGAACTTGATGTTGAACAGCCAGTATTGTGGCCATAGCATGATGGAAGCTTCTGACCCCTTTGATAACTTTGCCATAGAAGAGAACTTTCCATTCATTCAGGATCGTATTGTACTTGATCGTCGGATATAATTCTTCGGCTCCTGATAAATGAAAATGATATTAGCTTAGTACTATCGATGTGGTCAGAGATTAAGAATTGATCAAGTATTAGGCCTAATAATAGGGTTACCATACGTCCTCTTTTAATAGGATTTGTCTTCTTTTTTTGACTTTTTTAGAAGTGTCCTCGGAGGACGCCCTTTTGTCCTCTTTTTTGAGATTTTGTCCTCTTTTTTGAAAATTTATGCGAGTGATATGCCGTAAATTAGCACAGAAGTGACGCTACGGCTAGTATTTCGGAGTGAAAAACGGTGATTTATTTTTTTAGTAAACCTGTTACTAAGTGGGAAAATTCATCGATTTTTCAGAATCCTTCTCCGGTTTTGCAAGTCGCAAATTTCTGAAAAAGTGTCCTCTTTTTAGATTTCCAAAATATGGTAAGCCTACCTAATAAGTCATTACCGCGTGAGTCCGGGTCATGCAAAGAGGTAAGGAAACGATCATATGTGATGGTGATTTTAAGGATATCAAGCGACCATAATGGTACCCACAGTGGAATGATTTCAGCATCAGTCGTAACTTTCCAAGTGAAATAGGAGGGGACACGGGAAATTCTCGTTACTCACTGATATTGGATTACATCATTCTTTCAATTTAAGGTGACCTGTCGAGATACCAATTCTTATCAAATAAAGTGTTAAAGGGGTACTGCGCTCTAAAAATGATGTGGTCTCAAATTGAAGAACAAATAGAACAAAAATTTTTGGCCGCAGCCATTTCCTTCAGAACGCCACCGTAATGGAGCTGCAATTTATTGAAATTTTTACAAGACCAGCTGCCGCGGCTGCTTAACCCGTTACACGGCACGATGTCTTCATCGTTGCACTTTCTCGACGCGATAAGGCGGTCACGTAGAGAACAAAACTTAGACACATTTCCTTCATAACATCGGCTGACAACTATCTAAAATTCGTTCTCTGCGTGACTGCCTAATCGCGTCGAGCAAGTGTGACGGTGAAGATATCGTGCCGTGTAACGGGTTAAGCAGCCGCGGCAGCTGGTCTTGTAAAAATTTCAATGAATTGCAGCTCCATTATGGTGGCGTTCTGAAGGAAATGGCTGCGGCCAAAAATTTTTGTTTGTTTTTACCTTCAATTTGAGACCACATCATTTTTAGAGCGCAGTGCCCCTTTAATACGGCAATACAGTGTTAATAGTGCCATAAATTGCCTTTTTTGTATGATGTGAATGATGTAGCCCGATGGCAGTGAGCCATGCGATTTGCTTGTGTCCACAACACAGTAGGACATAATGCTTTCACATATACCAAACAACTCACTTTGTCAACAAACAGGAAGCTGCCATAGTTGTCATTGAAGATCGTTGCGATCCCAACCATCCACCCCAGTTTTTGTTGACCTGAACGAGAAGTGCCAGAAATCAACTAAATGTATGTTTTGTCGCGACTGCGACATCGTAAAGTAAATCAGCGACTTTGAAACCTTTCGCGGGCCCCTCTAATGTTGATGAAGATTTTCAGTCATCCGACAGGAGGGAACAGGGTTGGGCAATGGTGAAAACATGACATATATTAGTACGCAGCAAATTCGATGACAATTATGTTATGACAAGTAAGTGTGCAGTCATGTCCTGCAAGGATTTGCAGGTCGCCTTTGTATACCGCTGGGCTCATTTGACAACGAATATTCCAAGCTTGGACATATGAATATCAAGGTTGCGGCGAGGCTGCGTATATCGCGTTGTGCAAAGGTTCCACCGCTCATTTGTGCGAGTACTAATAAATATTATATTCAATTTCTAGAATCGCCGTGCAGCCCAAGGGTTGGTCGCCCTTATATCTAAGGAAGAAATGTCTATGTCTGGAAGTATGTGCGAATAAAAAATTCAAGATAACTAAAATCTGGCCAAAAAGAACAATGTATGTTAATTTAAAAAGTATCTTTAGGTCACCTACGAGTTTTGTACACTGACTTCACTTTTTGCTAACCCAAGGTTATAATTAGGGCCATTCAAAGTCATATTATGTTCTATGCATCAGCAAGTCGTGAAATCAATTTCAACACAAAACCGTATCCCTTTGAGGTATATTGAAGCTATGAAGTAACATTTTCCTGGTTAGGTCATGAAGCTCAAAATTTACATCAAGAAGCGATTGCACAAGAATGAGGTTTAACAAATAATGGAGCTGCAAATACAAGACATTTCACCAGCGCTTTATGCACACCTGCAGAAGTGGCAACCCACATCAGCGTCTGTGAAGCTCTCACTTTCCATACCAAAGTCATCTTACGTCCGAATCTTAACTTCAAAGACTTTAACATTTCACACTACTACTGTACTACAACAGTGATTTAGAATAAAAAGTGGACGTGTATGCCTGTTGTTGCATAGGTTTTACTCTTTTAGTTCTGTCAGTGCCGATGTTTGCATGTCAAAATACAGCATTTTCACATAAATTCATATTTTCCAAAAAATAAAATCATAATATTGATTTTCTAAGGTCATATAAAAAAGGCCCTAGTTATAATATATGTCATTTTTTGTGTCATGAACAATGATTGCGCATGCTACAAATGCCGAGGGTTTGTGCCATCAGTGACTTGATCATAACACTGCTTTATACCTACGGTTCTGTCCACTTGCCTCTTCTTGCGTTTTAATGTATCTCGATGCTGCGCTCGTCGTCTGTGGAGAGTATACATGTTGACTCTGTAGGACAAAATAGATCTTAATTAAAACATGACCGATTATCGGTGCAAGGTGCTACTCCTCGCCAATGTTCCTTCTAAGCTGCTCGCATGCGCACATATTGGAGAAAAATTAGACGTAACATTGTCTGTTGGTGTTATCAGTATCATATCAAAATATTCATATTGAGGATATCTAGATGAGGAAAGCATGATACTAAAATGCTCACATTGCATGTTGAGACTCGAGAATACTTGCAGCGTTGACTAGATTTTTCCACAAGCTGCAGAGATTTCCATTTGTCGCAGCGTCCATGCTTCTGCTATTTCAAGTTCAAGACGAGAACTTCTTTTTCATGGTGTCTTCGCCATTCCCTCATCTTGTTGCAGAGCTTGTCTTTCCATGATCCCTGCAATGTGGCATAGTTGAAGAAAGGTTTGGATTAAGTTTGGACAAACTTTTGACATGTCTGTCACCAACATTGAAAAATTGGAATGTAATGCAGCCTCTGCTGTATGATATTACACATTGATATTAATCGTCAATAATTGGTGCGTGCATACGTCGTAGGACTAGCCTATTGCATGAACGTGGTAGGGGGATTGTCATTATCAGTGACTTGATCCCAACACTGCTTTATACCTACCCAATGCGCATCGATCAACATCGGCTAAATCTCGAATAGACTTTGTGTTGATATCCCATTCAAAGTGGCCTCATGACACGATTCGAATGTTATTTTTCATCCTAACCTGAATCTTTTCTTGTCACGTATAGTCTTTTTACCCACTCGACACTTATTGCTTTTTGCTGTACCTCGATGCAGCGCTCGTCTCCTGGAGAATATACCGATGCAGGTTGACTCTGTAATAAATATCTTCATCAAAGCCCAGCGAATTACCACCTTGCCGGTAATATTGAGTCAGTTTATTGCAGAAATAGCAAAAGTTTTTTCAGGCCCAACTATTTCGTAAGAGCAGACAGTTCCGATCAAAAATGAAGATAAGCAGTAGCCTAAAATTCTAAGGTAATGGGGAGGAAACAGGCAATTTACATATACAATATCACAATTTCTTCAAAATTAAGATTTTCAGGGTGAAAAATGTCAAAATTGTCAATTTTATCGGTCAAAATCTTCGGTTTTTAGATAAAAATAAAATCACTCATATCAACATATTCTAACATATTCAATTCGGGAAACAAAAAAGTACTACCGTAATTTTTCAAGTATAGAACGCCCCCATGTATAATACGCACCCCTAAAATAGCATGCAAATTCTGGGAAAAAGCCTGTACCCATGTATAGTACGCACCCTGCATTTCAGTACATGAATAGTTCCGATTTCGTATACGATGTCATTCTATTTTGCGATGTCACTCTTGAACAATCATTACATAACGATCGCTAATCAAGTAATCATCATACAATTAGCGGGATTGTCTTTAAACGATAGTAGATAGCAGTTAAAGCCTGCGAAGCGGGCGGCGCGATAGTTCGGGCTAGCGACGCGACACCTTGAGCACGAGGAGACCTTTTACAGATGCGATTGCTAATAATTATACAATTAACGGTATTGTCTCTAAACGATAGTAGATAGCAGCCAAAGACTGCGAGGATGCGGGGAGTTAGTTTAGGCCAACGAACCGACATCCAACATCTTGCTCACGATGCCTATTATAGATGCGATTGCGCCTAGGCTAACGGTTATGTCATGCGCAACAGGTCTGTTGGAGATGCGACTGATTACGCAAGCGTTTATATCTTGCGCACATGGCCTCTTGTGTATGTATAAATTGCGTATGCGATTGTTCGGGCCTGTCGTTGACGCGATGAATTGGCGAAAATTGCAGCGCGCGAGTGTCTATAAGTGACCTAATTTCGCTTGCGTTCAAACAGCAAACCAACTCAGCAGGAGATCGCATGCTTTTGCACACGACTCTCGTTAATTGGATACACGCTTCCCACTAATTACTACGCGCGATGGCTGAAAGTGACGCGCGATTGGAAACAAACATAAGAATGAGGATAAGTGTGATTTCAAGTTTTTTATCGAGAGAGATTTCTTCCAAGCGTGTTGTTCCCATGTAAAATACGCACCACCCGATTTTAGGGCAAAAAATCGTGAAAATTTTGCGCATTATACATGGAAAATCACGGTAACCTATGGTGGATTAGTAATCTATATAGACCATGAATGGCCAACCTTTTCGGCTGAAGGGCCCCATGCAATTGACGAACGAGTGCGCGGTCCACTAGCCACGCCAAGCGGGTAAAATTTTCGAAGTTTTTAAATGAACAAGGTCAATAATATTATTACTGGAGTATTGCGGGTCTATTGTATACCACCCGCTAGGCTCAGATTGCAAGGACACGACTATTCGGCGTCTGGCCACATCGATAACGAAGATCTCCAATAATATGCGACAATCATTTTGTGCCTGCATTTCACCATTGACGATCTTTATGCGAGCGCAAACGCGAAAAGACTTTCTCCCGTAATTGCGAATACAGTTAGACTCAATCGGATAAATTAGGCGTTTTTTTTTTTTCGTTTTCAGTAGTGGGTAGGCTATCCAAGCAAGAAATCGTGCGACAATTAAACACGCAAAGCGTGAAGAAAAATTTCGCTGCTATTCTAGTTTATTGTAATGTACGACAGTTTACTGAAAATGTGACTGGACCCTGGATCTGCCAATGCGTCAGAACTGATATTTTAGTCATCAACATCCCAAGCGTCGCAGTCAGAATTGTAATTTTTTGTTGGCAATGCAAGTTTGCAATCTGAGCAATTCATTTTCGATAATATAATAGGAAATTACCGTAGCTAACGGGTCACGCAAAACCCTCTCGCTGGCCACCCCTGATATATACAGGCCAATGCGATAATTTCGGAGCCGGAGCAGCAGCTGGAGCAGGAGCAGTTTCAATTTGCGGCTGCTCTAAAGCCCTGCATATAACACGGCGTGATTTTGACTAAAATCTATATTCGTTTCTATTACAGATATCGAACAAGACAAGATAATTTTAGTACAGTATGATCACCATGATCATCGCTTTACGATGATAATTATGTTGTCATGCATAGAATATAATTACTCACTTACATCTTCAAAACCAGTCATATTTTCCCATATCTTTGGCAGACAATTCATAAAAATCGCCGTTCCATTCAAGCGATTTGTCGTAATATTCCGTAGTGAATTTTCTGTCCTAGAAGGTACTACGAACTACACATCTCACAACATCATAAATCTCAGGTAGGTGATCAACTGTGATCACCTTTCTAATATTACCATGGATTATCAGCATTTTCATATTTAATAGCACTAGAGTAATAAATCGCTAACCAGTCTGATGAATCTGAAAAATAGAACGCCATGTTGAAAATTACGCAATTTTAATTACTGGTACTTTTCTTTATCGGCATATAGTTCCCTAATAAACTTTGAAACATATTCTATGATGCAGTCTAATGTAGCCATCTCACCATCAATGTTCCCTCTAAGCTGCGCCCGTGCGCAAATGCACAGGGCTAACACGGTCTCTGTGCACAGAAAATGTAAGTTGTGCACAAAAAATCCAATATGATGACCTTTTTTTTAGTCTTTACGCACTGTTGTCCAAGGGTCTGCGCAGTGAGTTTGTGAGTGTGCTGCTTTGAGCAGACTCGTCAAAAATTAAAGGAACATTGCTCACCATATTGTAATTTACCGATACAGTATACCAGTAAATTATGGAGTCTCTGGTATAATATTTCACCAGGTTGTAAAACACAAAGGAAACCGGTTTCTGTCAGCCTCACACTGAATAACAGTGTAAATATCGGCCAAAGCCTGTCTTGAGGATACCACAAATGTGACAGTGCCCGTCAAAATCTTCATAGAGAAATATTGGACCACCTTGATCCTGATTGACAACATGGATTCTCTTTTGCCGTGTTTGTCACATAATTTTACAGAGCAAACTTGTCCTTCCATATCTTGCATTCGACAAAATGCAACATATTGGCTGGGTATACACATCCTCCCAATATGTTAACTGGCTCAACTTTCTTGGTTTCATCATTTACATAGTTAGGCGAAGACATTCCCAATATGATATACTGTAATCGACTGGTTACCGTATGCACTCTGAAGCTATGGTAAGTGCTGAACGTCATCGGTGGATTGCTGTCTCCACACGGTACCATACTACAGGTGAATGCGGTACACCAACGATGCACATAACGTACATGATTTAGCAAGACTTTCCGGGATGAAAACTGACCACAAACGCATCTTTTAACTGGGCAAGCCCAATCCATAACAGTCAGTCAGCGTCGACAATAAATTCTGTTCTCAGTGCGGTTGGCTTGCTGGCGGCTTCCCGGCAATACAAGATTCTCAACCAATCATGGCGCATACTGAAATCACGTGTGCCGTGAACTTTTTCAACCAATAACAATGGATACTAAAATCTTGTGAGCCGTAAACTAATAGATTACAGCCATTTTTCAACCAATCACGACGGATACTGAAATCGTGTAAGGTGTGAACTAATAAATTACGACGAATACTCACATGTTTTATAATAGATAGCTAACCTATAAGGATAGATTCGCCACAGCTATCGTCACGCTTGCTTGCTCAGCAATATGAACGTTACATAATTTCATATCCCATAGCTTCAGACCCGAGCGCTCAAATTAGATATAGTTGATTTCATTTGAAAGCAACATTCTGAAAATATACATTAAAATTTCAATAGAGCAATGGAATTACCCCGAAGTAGCCTTCAAAATCTGAAAATCAGCATTGTTCCAAACAATCGCAGCGACGCAGCACAATGGTCCTAACGGTGTCCGGTCAATACCGAGAAAACCATTACCGAGAATGCCATTACAGAGAATGGACACTACCGAGAATGGACATTACCGAGAAAGGACACCACAGAGAATGGGCATTACCGAGAATGGACACCACCGAGAATGGACATTACCGAGAATGCAATATATGCAATGCAGGCATGCTATGCATATGAGCAGGTCGTGTGTGTGCATCAGGGCGTTGCCACATTCGGTATCGATGCTCAGGTATTAATTTCTCGACAAAATCAGTCCCAGTAAGCTATATTCTTGACATTGGCCATTCTCGGTAATGCCCATTCTCGGTGGTGTCCATTCTCGGTAATGACTATTCTCGGTATTTTCCATTCTCGGTAATGTCCATTCTCGGTAATGGCATTCTCGGTAATGTTCATTCTCGGTAATGGTTTTCTCGGTATTGGTATAGAACCGGCCCTATAACGCGTGGTTGCGAATGTTCGGAACAATGCCGAATTTCATACTTTGGGGTGTATTTCGAAGGCGTTCCATTGCCCTGATTAGATTTTAATGCATATTTTCGGAATCAGTGCGACAGTAGCTTTCAAATCAGAGCAACGTTATTCCAAACTGAAACGCAACATGTTTTTTACATAACATGTTACGTTTCAGTTTTGAACTTGATTAATTGGAAAACACGTCGCGTTTTCGGTTTTAAACTTGATTATTTCGAAAACACGTCGGCGTTTTTTGTTAATAAACGTGTTTTTGGACAAAACATGCAAAAAACACGTTGAATACACGGTATATTTTTTACAGTGTGCATAGTTGTAGGGCGGAATGAACACTACTCTAGTTCGAACGCTCGTGTGAATAAAACGGTCTTGATTTTGCGTTTGAAAACATATAGCGAGTCACATAGTCTGATAGAAAAGGGAAGATATTCCACAGAATGGCGGCCGAGGAAGAAAAGGTTCTCTCGCCGTAGGTCGATGTTCTGACTCTTGGAACTGACAAGAGCTTTTGCGACTGAGAACGTAGCGCTCTTCCGGGATTATACATTGTCACTAGCTCACGAAGATACGCTGGTGCACTTCCCTCCATGCATCCGAAGACGTACAGGAGAAGCTCGATCGCCGCCACCCTCTCACGCTGATTCCGTCGGTATTCCGTCCACTAGCAGTTCATCTCCGACGAGACAGACGAAGAAATTGCGAAGAAGTAGGACGTTTGTTGTGGGTTGGTAGGACTTGGGTTCGATCCCCAACCGGGTTGGAAGAAATATCCTGCTTACGGACTGCAAGCCGCAGATCCCCTCCATGAGGCGGTTAGGGAATGTCAGTTGGTTTGATCCGTATTTTCAGTTACTTGGGTATCGCAACAAAGAATAAAGAGGACTACACTCGGCTTTCGACTGTACATTCATACGAATTCTATCGAGACTTCATGAGCAATTGCGACACAAATTATTGCATTGCATTCAAGTTATAATAAATTTAAAACTAACATGTCTAAAACACAGAATTCCTCAAGTCCTTGCAGAATATTTTAAAGATCAAAGACCCTGAATGGTTGAATTTGATGAATGATTTAGCAAAACGAATCACTGAAGACTAATTGGTACCTTGGACATAGGAAATGAGTATATGGCTTGGATCAGGACTTAAAAAAGTTCTTTATTCCGCGTACCGTTCTACCGTACCGGCAGTAACGGATGATAAGTTAGAAGATGCTACTGCAATATGGTTGGTCAACAAGTCGGACACTAACAGTCGGACCAAATTTCCAGCAAATCTTGCTATGACATTAAACCGACTTGTGTAATACAATGATCGACATGATCAAGCCACAATATCGTGACAAGTTTTCTCCGCATTTCTATCGTAAATGTGAGGCGTATACTAACGGCAATCATGTCACGTTAGAAGAACGATGTATTTTGAAAACCGGGCAATGTCACACCGCGCAGTATCTGTCGAACAATTTGTCTTGGGGCGCCAATTTTCTGATGCAACATTTTAAAAATCAAGATTTAATTTTCCAAGTGACGTATACATTTCTACGTCCAACCATTTTACACACGCATAATAATTCATTTACCCTATTTTTGAATCCATCAGTTTTACTTGAGTTAACTTTCCATACAATATATATATGTTGCCAGCAAATTGCAGGGACAAATACCTCATATTCAATAAAGTTGTTACGAGAACTTAATTCGATGCCCTAAAACAGTGATTCCCAAGTGCGGATCCCAAATAGCCTTCTTGCGGCCCCAAAAATATATTAGGAAATCGAATAATGACAAAAATAAAATATATATTTATAAAATACTCTTGCTTTACTTGACCTCTGTGGTTTTTAATAATAGAATTACAGGAAAGTTGTGAGTATAGACTGCTAACGTTATGTCACTGCTGTTTCAATGCAATGTGCCCTAACTTTCCAGTTGATCGAGCAATAGCTATAGATATAAATAGGTATTGATAACTTTCAAAACCGGAGGAAAATATCTTCCTCGTGGTCGCTTGACTAAAAAAGAAAAAGAGGTTCAACTCCCGGAAAATACAGTTTTTCTTTCACATTAACAGGTGGTTGACTGAAAAAAAACTTCCCGGTCAAGCTCCGAAATAGCCGCCGTAGCATTCCTGCAGTGCTGACTTAATGTGTATATCAGTCGAATTTGGCCCTATATGTAACCAAAATCCTAAAAAAAAAGAAGACAAAATCTCAAATATGAAGACATTTGGGCGTCCTCCGAGGACACTTTAAAAAAAATCAAAAAAGAGGACAAATCATCTTAAAAGAGGACGTATGGTAACCCTATGATAACTAGATGTGCAACACGTGACTCACGGTTGAATACGCCGAGATGCATACTGCTTAGTCGGCTAAAAGCAGCATAATTGGTAGTCCCATATTAAGGGCCGTAACTGCCAAACCCCAAACCCCCCAATTGATGGGGCCGAGCTCGAAGGGGGCCCAAAACTATTTCGTGAGTTGCCATCAATTATAGAGTATTTTTTGAAAATTTATGCAACTTCTTCAAAAAATTTTCGCGCTGGTCGCGATTTCAATTCGCCGCATATCTTGATTATTGGGTACTCTCCCCCAGGAAAAAATACGCAATATTTATAGAAATGGGCATATCAGCGTTGGCCATGACCGCACCAGAACGCACCAAGACATATAAAGTTTTAGGCCATGTAACATGTGACTCCAAGAAGTGTGAACGATCGGCAGCGAGAAAGCCTTGGCCGTAAAGGACTGCTTTTATGCTGACCAAAAACTTCGAAATACCAAAAACTTCGTTATATATACAAAATACATATCGGTTAGGTTTATTTGTCCATATAGGCACCTAAATGACTGGCGCCGAATGTTCTTGTCTTGGCAATCTGAACCTCACAAGACAAATACCATCCTGAAGGAAAGAAAATTATATGCCAGTGAAGAAATACCAATCTGAAATCGTGTGATCCTTCAGTTTAGTACCTTTGGGCAATTCTACATTTTTTGATATAGCAGACATCAGGATGTCACGAAAAAACATCATGTGAAGAAGTCATACCTAGGGGTCTGCCCGCCCGAAGATGTTTAATTTTACCGGGTCTGTAGTTTCAAGACACCTCTGACTCAGCTCTACCGATAAATCGGATTACGTGGGCAAAGAGGACAATCACAAAATTCCCGATCTTACTCACCGATTTTATCATGAATTATCGAAATATTCGGGCGTCGCGCTGTCTCAATAAACAGTACAACTTCAATTTCGTGGCAAAAGCGAACAACGTCATGTGGGGTCAGATTATCACCCTATCGGAGCCCGGGGTCCTGACGAAGTGCCGTTACGTTCCTGCCAACGGGTATACCCCCGGATATGTTTAATTCCTATTGAGGGGGCCTATACCTTTACAAACACACCTCACTCAGCTCTACCGGTAAATCAGATTACGTGAACAGAGACAAGATGAAAATTGATAGCAATACATGCAATTCCCGATCATATTGACTGATTCAGTCATGAAACTAAAGAAATTTCTCGCGCTTCGCGCGTTTCGACGAGAAAAGCTGATTCACTCAACGGACACCCAATGCAGCAGATAAGCAGCGGTAAACAGTGTACAGTGTACACTGTACAGTTTTGAAATCTCGCCAGGGCAATAAAGCTACTTCGAAATACCCATGATGACTGTTTGGTCCGTTTCATAGCCGTAGTATTCGTGCGGCCCCGACCGTACTCTAAAATTCTAAATTTGGCCCTCACACTGAAAAAGTTTGGGAACCACTGCCCTAAAAGGATTGTAATTCATGCCAGATAAGGGATTTATTTTGTCAAATCAATTCAAGGATTTGTAGTTTGACATTTTATTTACAAAAAACTCGCACACTTACTCAGTTAATGCTCCTCTTATAAGAAATTTCATGCTAGTCGTAATCATTGCCTCGTGTTTCAGGTTTTGCGAACGCAAATTATTAAATCTAGCGTGGAGATGCAGAGAAAACGCCTCTGGAGTATTTGGATCGAATTAATGAATGAAAAGGCAAATGCTAAACATAAGGTATGCTCTACTATCAAATACTAAACGAAATACAATCTATAATCGGACATGAGTTATAATTCTGCTGATTCGTATCACCGTATTAATTGTTGATGTCATTTAAAAATTATACATCGAATAATTTTCATAAAACAGGGATTACATATTGATAAATTTCATGGGCGATACCAGTGGCGGCTCGTGACAATATCGGGTGGTGGGGCAAGGGCTGCGAGCGACTTTTATTAACATGACGTCACAATGGCGTTTTCTAACGTAAAAAAGTAACTTTATGATGATCACATGAATTTCCCGACAACAGTGATTTTAACGTAGGTGCCACGAGAGGTTTGCCGGTGAACCGTGGCTTGAAATGTGGTAACAAATGTTTTATTCATTTTTTTAATCAAAGGACTATTTTACAAAATTTACGTGAACTAAGAATCGTTCCTATGCCACGAATCAATTATCAGGTCATCCTTAGTAGCATGCGTTATGATTTCATGGTAGAGATTATGCAAATCGATTAGCCCTAGTTTTTCTAAGCCCGTCCGAAAGTGTTTCGTACACGATCCTGGTGTGTTACGACCACTGAGCTGGTGGTTACGACCAGTTGATAGGCAACCAAAGCGGAGGCACCCGGCGTACTATTGGATCAATGGACTGGACAACTTCTAGACCTCTAATTTTCGCTCCAAAGGCAACTGCGTAAACTACGTACGGAGCAAAGATTCAATACGATTCATGTTCGCACTTGACTTGACCTGACTAATTCCAATGACTAGAACTCGAGAGATTGCTGGAAAGGTCAACGAGTTCGGACACATACGCAATTGGTATCTCATAGATTGGGCCTGTCATATTGAATCCAGAACATCAATTTGAATGGTCTTTGAAGAACTAGGACATCAGCCTCGGAACAACATACGACATTTTGGCCTTGAGACTGGAGACTGTGACACAACACATACGGCTTACTGTCTATAAGTCTGCTGCGAAATCGCCGTTGGAAAATATATTAATCAATAAATACATGAATGAAAGCCGTAAACTTGTGATACTGTTACAAGACATCATCGAGAAGTAGCATACGCAATCTCATAATCCATTCCGACCGACGAGATAGCGTAATGGTAAAGCGTCCGGCCTCTCGATTGGTAGGGCGTGGGTTCGATCCCCGGCCGGGTCAGACCAAAGATCTTATTGGTAACACTGGTATCCATGACTTCCCTGGTTGGCGCTCATGCATTACTGGGATAGCATGGAGGGGTGGTGCAAGATCAGCTGTTAGCCGACATCGAAAATGACATCGCAATTGACAGGGGATTATAAGAAAATGGTTTGAAGGCCACAATTTCACAGTGAAATGGACATTGGCGAACATAAAATTATGTGAATATCTGAATGCAAACCGAGAATCTTAGTTACCTGTTACATCTGATCATCGAGATATACCATTGGAAATATCATCACCGATCTTGTTATGGAACGCAGACTAGATTAGCACAGATCGACACCGGCTTTTGCGTGAGATCCGCAAGGATGTATAGGTAGGCTAAGTATCAGATCAGCGCGCATCTCTACCATACTCGACCTCGAAAACGAAATAACTGCCTCAATCCATGGAGTGTCAACTTTAAGACTTGGCACCGCGATACTAAAATCAAGACATACCGTGCAAAAGCTCATGACAGATCTAGGTATGGAACATCGTTAAAATCAATAGAGACCAATAACGGCTTTTGCGTAAATCTGTTAGCGATAAATGAAGAGTCAGCTCTCACTCGACTTTGGCAACGAAATTACCACCCACATAGTTCGGTGGCAAACTTAAAACTTGTTACGGCGGTCGATACTAACATTATGACTTACCGTGCCAAATGTCATGACCGATCTCGGTGTGGAACATCGTCAAAATCAATGGAGACCAATACCGGCTTTTGAGTAAAATCTGTTTGCTGTACAATGTACATGATAGATCAGCACACACTGAATTTCGGAAACGAAATTACTACCCTTATCTTTAAGTAGCAAGCCTGAAACTTGAAACAGTGTTAAATACTACCGCATATCATACGAAGTTTCAAGAATTATCATAGTGCGAAACACCATCAAAATCGACCTATACCAACAAAGGTCGACTCAACGCATATTACGGTAACCGAGTTCAGATATATATACGATTGTTACATCACACCTTAGGGGCAACCAGACATATTCACCCCGCTTGCTTGGCCAATTTACGAATAGGAGAGAGTAAATCACGGTTTATTTATTGTGCGCGGCTTTGAGAGAATAGATAGTGAAAGCTTGTTATGAGCGCTAGGCATTCACAAAGCGAACACACAGAAGAGAATTCGATTTTCGCAGAGACTTCGCTATGTATGGGCATTGGGCATTTGCAAGCGAAAGCACAAGAAGAACGCGAGTTTCGCTGTGATCTCGGTATATGTTGATTGCTGTGCGTCTGTAAATTGTTAAATTGTTATTGAACAGAATTTTAGGTGGGGCAATGCCCCAGTTGCCCTATAGGACGAGCCGCCACTGACATACACACACGTTCGGCTCAGTCAAAAGTCTTAGAAATCGCTATCTGTATTTCGCGTGACGCAGTGTTTCTCGTAGCAGTAATTGACTTTACGGCGATTGGATATATATGGAAATCGTCTCAAAAGACCTATACGTTGCTGTAGTCTTGATTTAGTTTCCTAATCTAAACTGCACAAATAGTCGCAACTGCACACATAGACCGAGTATAGGTGCTGACCATATTTTTAGTAACCAACATACCAAATCGAAAGGTGGCGTCGCGTAACTTTTTCATATCGAAATTTGGGTGGCGACCGTAAACAGTTTGGAAAGCCTTGTATTAAAATAATCGCATGCGTCGTCTTTTAAAACCGTTTACCACATCATTTGGTGAGTGGCGAGATATATTGGTGGTATAATTCACAGCCACATCACCGATGGGTTGTGGGTAGGGTTGCATTTAAAACAAATGGTGTTTCAAAACACTTTATTTAAAACGGGGGTCACCAACACGCGACCCGCGGGCCGCATGCGGCTTCGCCCCCCAGACCCCCCTATTGGCCTCTGCGCTTTTTTAAACTACCTATCATCTATATCGTGGGCCGTTTGGGTGGCTGTGTCGCCTGGACGCGCCAGGCGCGAAAATTTTCTATGATTCATGATTGAATCGGTCAATATGATCGGGAATTGCATATATCCATTTTCATCCTCTCTCTGCTCACGTAATCAGATTTACCGGTAAAGCTGGTCGAGTGAGGTGTGTTAGAAAATGTAGGTTCTCTAAATATTAATTAAACATCTTCGGGAGCACCCGTTGGTATAATGACTTCGTTACATGAAGCAATTTCGTGACCTCCTATCGGCTATGTCAAAAGACATTGAAATCGCTCAAACGTACTAAAGCAGTGTTTCCCAACCTTTATCGTCTCGTGCCCCCCTGGACCGATATTTGAGCTAAAATTCCCCCCTATGAAAAAGTAGCCTGTGACTAAAAATGTGCTTTTTAATGCGCAACCATTTGTTGACTAAGCAATTAATGGCCAACATATTCAGATATGGCCGAACTATGGCCAATTCGGACCGCACTAAACTTTGGTAAAGTACAGTCAAATTTGACCTGTTTTTGACCGGTCGGGTAGACGCTCACGAAAAATAAATCACCAAGTCCGCTTGCTATATGGACTTGAGTTGAATCGATGAATTTGGTGCGGTATGTTTTTCACGTTAGCTCGTATGTTGGCATAAAAAGTTCAACAATTTCACTAGCGGCTTTGTGCTGAGCTCGGCTTGACGTTTCCCTGCTTTTCCTGCCTCATTTTATCAGGGGGTGTAATATCTACAGAAGGCATTTAAACATACACCTAGCTTGAAATCAGCCAAAGAAACATACAACTGTAAAGAACTAATTTCTATTTGACAGTTCTATACCATAAAAATCTAAAAACCTTGTGAACCCAGTGTATCTTGCAATACAATGCAAAGCCAGAGTTTCCCTAAAAAAAATTAGCCAGATTCCTCCCTAACAATTTCAAAACCCCCCCCCAAGGGTGGAATTCCCCCCCCTTTCCGGTTGGGAACCACTGCAGTAAACTAAAACACGAACACGATTTCAAATTGGTATTTCTCTACTGGCGAATAATGTTCTCTCGACATGGCATTCGTCTTGTTGTGGGACTCGGTCGCCAGCACATGAACATTTAGCGCCAGCCATTTACGCGCCTATGGACAATGCATGAATCGAAGTTTTCGGTCAGCATATAGGGCAGTCCTTTTCGGCCAAGGTTTTCTCGCTGCTGATCGTTTTGGCGCACTTCTCGGAGTCGCATGTCACATAGCCTATAACTTCATATGCCCGTTTCTCCTAATCACGCGTAATTTTTAGTGTGGGAAGGGTACCCAAGATATTTGACAAAAGTAATTCGCGCGCGGCGCGAAAAATATTTTGAAAGTTTCCCAAAAATAAACAACAATATTTATGTTAATTCACCAAATAATTTTGGGCTCCCTTCGACCTTGGCCCTCTAATTGAGGGTTTGGGGTGCGACAGTTACGGTCCTGAGGAAATCTTACGCAATGTTTATGACACGCCGAGAAGACTATCCGCTAGTTTCTCGCAGATTAAATTCGAGCTGGCCCATTGTTATTTATAACTTTGTTAAATTATGTTATTTCGCCATTCCCAGAAAATAATGCGCTATTGAAATTATATCAGTATCGCTCACGCGTACGAGACCATACTAAAAGAAAAGATTTTTCGTTAGGCGCTCGTGATTGCAAAGTCTCATTTCTTCACGGAGCGCAATATTTACCTTTGCGGGTCGCACTTGTACCTCGGTGTAAGAGTTCAGCGATAACACTATTTGCCCCTGACAATGTTCCCTCTAATTTTTTCACGAGTTTGCGCGCCTGCGTGGTCCCTTGGACAAGAGTGCGCAACTACTTTTAAAAAAACATCACTTCGGATTTTTTGTGCGCAACTTAGATTTTCTGTGCGCAGAGACCGCTTCAGCACTGCGCATTTGCGCACGTGCGCAGCTTAGAGGGAACATTGGTTGTAACTTCATTAAATCTGGTTATATCTGATGAAAGAATGGACACCCTGATGTCGGCTATTATGAGTATGACCCAAACGTCGGAGGTGAAATCGGGCATTGGATCCGCTGTCGCAAAAAGCGTAATGATTTTAGCGATGTAAAATTTTATGATGATGATTGACGATACCTTTTTTATGTAAATTTGTAGATGGTATCTCCATATTAGTCTACGGTTGCTAGCAGTGCTTTGCCACACTAGTTTTGCGTGTCATGAGATATTGTTGTGATTCCCAAATATTCACGTATATATTTCACATTCCATATTCGAATATTTGGCAATCTATACGGCTGACGCATGACGCAAAGAAATTGGGGATAGATTTGGTGCATCAGGGCTGTTTAAATGAATAATCTTATCCAAAATAATCGGTATATACACGTTGGAACATTTCCAGATATCAAAAATATAATATTATCTGAGAGGTTAGGCAACCGCGAAAAAATGGAAAAAGTATTAAATATCGTACGGTAATGTTGCGGTGGTCTTAAACGACTGAGACGGGTATGGAATATATGGAAATTTCCCACTCCTTACCATACCGCACTATACCATACCATGTTCTGGATATAACCTATTTGAAGTATCATATCTCATATGAACCGAATAACGTGATACCGGTCTGACTTATATGCTATATCTGAAAAAAATTCAACTATTATTTTTATCCTACCCCAATGTTACCGTTCAAACACAATGTCGTAACGTTTGAGCATGATAGAGGTTTTCGTATTTTTTTTTAGCTTTTGGACTCAAGAAATCAAAATCATCCTAACATCAAAGAAATCGCAAAAATTGCAACTGCAATAATAACGAGGGGTGTAACCTTCAATTTAATTGTTTTTTTATTCTGATGATTTTTTTTCAGATCAGACGTGTTATAGGTAATGTGTGGTTTTAGTCGCGTTTTGGGGAGGCAAAGTCCGCATTCGGGATTTCGATTGTTGGGTACATCGGTTTTCTATACGCTAATATACTCTCAAATAATAGCAAAATTGTACTGTCGAATTTTGTAATGTCGACTTAGGTGTCACAATAAACTGAACCAAAACGAATAGTAGGTAGAATTGTTTTTAAGAGTAAGACACAACAGTGTCAGGTTAACATTGTGACGTAAGTAGCTACGCTACCTTACAATTCTGTGCGCTACGTCAATAGTAGTAAGCACTCGAGATTACCGAACTATACGTTCTGAGGTATTCACCAAGCCTACCGGCAGAGACCACTTCATTATACCCCTTGTCCTTCAAGATTATTATCGGTTTCTCGTCATCCAGTCTGCATGTCCCTTATTAAAAAGTTCTCTAAGCAACTGTAGGCGTCTGATAAAATACTACTCAGAGTCGTTTCTACTTCTTTCTATCTTCTGATTATAACGCGATAATTGCGTTTCGAATTGAATTAATATTATACTGATGTTACGTTTTAAATTTCTATCATCAGTACCATATATAGTTTTTCAAAGTGTCTAATTGTTGGACAAGACTTTATGTTTTGGCATTTTGCTCTATTGGTGTATATGCATATATGGACAGAAAAGTTTACATGGACAGGCGCTGGGTGAGCTTACCGGCGATTTGGAACCATTTGTGTAGACAAAGGCAAAATGTAGGTTTGAGCTATAGTGTTTCGTTCATTTCTTCAAAGGATTTAATTTTGATCACGGGCCGTAGGTTGCATGTATGCTATAGCTGCTATCGTGTGTGACGAATTTCACGTTACCGGAAGAGTTGAAAGTTATCTTTCGTATTTCCGAAAATGCGGCTTTAATCGCATCTTCCTTATTCAATCTTGTCGTATATCAGTGATCTATCCGCATCCGAAAGTATTCGTATCATTTAAAATCAATGTTCCCTCTAATTTCTCACGAACCTGCGCGCTCTCACCAACTCACTGCGCGGCCCCTTGGACGATAGTGCGTACCGACTAAAAAAACGTCATCACTTTGATTGGACTGCCGAATTATCCACTTTTCTAGTTAATTTTGTGGTGTTGATTAAAACAAGGCCATCATTTCGGCTTTCTTGTGCGCAGCTGGATCTTTTGTACGCAGAGACCGTGTCAGCACTGCGCAATTGCGCACGTGCGCAGCTTAGAGGGAACAGTGCTTAAATTATCAAGGACTAAATCTAGCAAGATACAATCGCCGCTAGATGTCTGTATACGGAAACATTTGATGTCATATTTACAATGCAAACAAATATATCTACCTACATGTTGTAAATTATATGCGGCAGCGCAAATATCTCAAAGTAAATATTGATTGTAAATCGCTCATATATTTTATCGAGATATCCAGTAATACTTCTACGGTAGTCGTGCCTACATTGCGAAATGAGTTCATTTGTTAAACAGCGATATTCATTCCGCTCTAAGACACGATGCTATCGCTGTTCATTGAGATGCATTAATTCTCCGTTTTAAGGATTTTGGGAAGTTCTGGTTAAAATCCATTCCAAATATCATACATGTCGTGAACTTACTAACGTGATAACAGGATGACTTATCCGCTCGATTGATTATTTTGGGTATATTATAATAATCTTAAAAATATAACATTTTATTCGACGTGGATGTTTCAATAGAAGTACAAAAAAAAAACGTAGTAGATTTATACCAGTGCTTTCTGACCTTTTTTCGTGATACAACTTTTAACATTTACTCAAAACTCGTACACCCTTTAGACAGGTTCCGCTGTAAGCGTAATTCAGGAGTGTTAAACCGTTTTTACAATTAATTTCGAATACATATATTATGCATACGGCCGCGTTCCGACGAAGAGTCGTCATGATACATCTGGAGCAGAAATACTCATGTTAAATTGGCTACTAGGAAGAGTTAGGCTAGTGGGAAGAGTTATTGATAATTGGTTTCCATTCGCGCGGGGCGGAGATAGGGTTTTAAATAGGGATGGGTTGAACCTCTGAAAGGTTCAGGTTCGGGTGAACGCAATTTTAAAAGGCTCTGTGTGAACGCGAACGTGAACCTCATGACGTTATGTGACGTCATATTGCTAATTCCAACCCTATCTTTCAGTGAAGTGATAGCCTATAATAATTTACACGATACCTACGGCCACATAATGCCACAATGCCGAAGTACATGTTGGCGTTTTACACGTCGCTAAATGTATCAACTGAGACAATCAAATGGTATGATACTCCTACGAAATCAATATCATCCGTCGCTTTGCCAACAATTCCGACGAGGATTTGCCAGGTATATATAAGCTTACGCCTTAACGGTCTTGGCCAGACCGAACAATGTATACGGCGTCTCTGAGTATTGCTACATTAATATTGGGCAGAGTGTAAAACAGGTTTCTATACTTGCTACCGATATTACGCTACCCCACAAGTTATACAGCTGTAGCCAACACCTCGATCGCACGGATTTGGTTTTAATGATACCGTGAACATATGAAGTCAAGATTGACCCCGCACGCCGGCTAGATTTGTTACATAAAAAAACGATATCAATCTCATTGATTGGTTAAATAAGAATCATTCGCTGACTACATGTAGTCACTCATAGTGTTGTGTGATTGCGGGTTAAGCTCACAGGAGAGAGTCACTAAATATTCACAAACGGAAAGGTAGATATTTCGAGCAAACTTTTGTAACAAAGCAAGTAACATCTTTGAGATTGTCATGGTGCACGCTCGTTTTGTGTTGATTTTTTATACTGCCAGCGTCATCCATAGAGTAGCCTGCAGTTGAAATGCAATAAAATCGAACCAAATATGTCATAATTAGGTGAAAATTGTAATAGCTTAAAAGTTTTTACAGTGCAGAACCTACCAAGGTTCTGTTGTGAACTCGAACCTCTAAATTTCTGAGTATCACACACAGAACGCGAACGTGAACCTCATGTTCATATCATCCCCAGTTTTAAAGAGAGTTCAAAATATATAATGGTTAACATTGTTTCGAAATATGACGGCGGATACATATTTTTGGTAATTGACTGCCACTTTGTCGTGCCTTAGTATCAACAAATCGACTGTGTAGCATTGATTAGCTAACAGCGAAATTCACTGCTTTCTATTTAAAAATGGATTATGGAGAATTCTGCTAAAATTTTTGATTCGGCCGCCAAGATATTTCTTCATTCTTATTTGGTCTGCAGAGGAAAATAATTGCCCATCCCTGTATCAAGTAAATGGTGTTGAATAAATCACTGTAAATCAGTGGTTCCCAAACTTTTTCGCTGTGAGGGCCAAATTTAGAATTTCAGAGTGCGGTCGGGGCCGCACGAATACTACGGTTACGAAACGGACCCAAACAGCCGCCGTGGCTATTTTGGAGTAGTTGTATTGCCCTGACGAGATTTCAAAACTGGTCACTGTTTACCGCTACTTATCTGCTGCATTGGGTGTCCGTTGAGTGAATTAGCTTTCATGACCTAAACGCGCGAAGCGCGAGAAATTTCTTTAGTTTCATCACTGAATCGGTCAATATGATCGGGAATTGCATGTATTGCTATTAATTTTCGTCCGGTCTCTGTTCACGTAAACTGATTTACCGGTAGAGCTGAGTAAGGTGTGTTTGAAAAGGTATAGGCCCCCTCAATAGTAATTAAACATCTCCGGGGTATACCCGTTGGCAGGAATGTAACAGCACTTCGTCAGGACCCCAGGCTCCCATAGGGTGATAAACTGACCCCACATCACGTTGTTCGCTTTTGCCACGAAATTAAAGTTGTACTGTTTAGTGAGACAGCGCGAAGCGCGAATATTTCGATAATTCATGATAAAATCAGTGAATAAGATCGGGAATTGCATGGTTGTCCTCTTTGCCCACGTAATCAGATTTACCGGTAGAGCTGAGTGAGAAGTGTCTTTGAAACTGCAGACTCCGTAAAATTAAACATCTTCGGGTGGGCGGACTCCTAGATATGATTTCTTTACATGTTGTTATTTCGTGACCTCCTGTCTGCTATATCAAAAAATGTAGAATTGCCCAAATCTACTAAACTGAAAGATCAAACGATTTCAGATTGGTATTTCTTCCCTGACATACAATTTTCTTTCCTGCGGGATGGTATTTGTCTTGTGAGGTTCAGATTGCCAAGACAAGAACATTCGGCGCCAGTCATTTAGGCGCCTATATCGACAATTAAACCTATATATATTTTGTATATATACCGAATTTTTTGGTATTTCGAAGTTTTTGGTCAGCATAAAAGCAGTCCTTTACGGCCGAGGCTTTCTCGCTGCCGATCGTTCTGACACACTTCTTGGAGTCACATGTTACATGGCCTAAAACTTTATATGTCTTGGTGCGGTCATGGCAAACGCTGATATGCCCATTTCTATAATCCTTGCGTATTTTTTCTGGGGGAAGAGTACCCAATAATCAAGATATGTGGCGAATTGAAATCGCGCCTCGCGCGAAAAATTTTTGAAAAAGTTGAATAGATTTTCAAAAAAATACTCTATAATTTATGCTAACTCACGAAATAATTTTGTGCCCCCTTCGAGCTCGCCCCCCTCAATTGGGGGTTTGGGGTGCGACAGCTACGGCCCTGACTATAGGACTACTAATTATGCTGCTTTTAGCCGGCTAAGCAGTATGCATTTCGGCGTATTCAACCGCGAGTCACGTGTTGCACATCTAGTTATCTTCGGGTTACCATACGTCCTCTTTTAAGATGATTTGTCCTATTTTTCGATTTTTTTAAAAGTGTCCTCGTAGGACGCCCAAATGTCTTCTTTTTTGAGGATTTTGGTCACATATAGGGGCAAATTCGACTGATATACATTAAATCAGCACTGTGGGAACGCTACGGCGACTATTTCGGGAGCTGGACCGGAAAGTTGACCCTTTTTTTCAGTCAACCACCTGTTAATGTGAAAGAAAAACCGTATTTTCCGGCAGTTGAGCTTCTTTTTCTCTTATAGTCAAGCGACCACGAAGTGGGAAAAATTTACCATTTTTTCAGGATTTTTCTCCGGTCTTGAAAGTTATCAATACCTATTTATATCTATAGCTACTGCCCGTTCAACTGGAAAGTTAGGGCACATTGCATTGAAACAGCAATTACATAACGTTAGCAATCTATACTCACAACTATCCTGTAATTCTATAATTAAAAACTACAGAGGCCAAGCCAAGCAAGAGAATTTTATAAATTTAAATTTTATTTTTTGTCATAAATCGATTTCTTAATATATTTTGGGGGCCGCACGAAGGCTATCTGAGGGCCGCATGCGGCCCTCGGGGCTCAATTGGGAATCACTGCTGTAAATTGTTTATGTTCAGATTACTCGTGATTCGCCAGTGTCATTTGTGAGAGTACCCAGTAATTTACTGATTGTACGTTTTATTGACCCTCCATTGTTAAATCAGCAATAAATTTACCACAAACGGAATGATCACAACTTGCGTTGTCGTCGCAGCAGTTGATCAATCTAATAGCAACCAATGATTAGGGCTGGGCACAATGATTCGAGTACTCGAATCTGAATCGAGTATTTATTTCAATGATTTGAGTCGAGTAGTAAAATATGAGTTTTTCGAGTACTGAATTATGCTTTCGATGCTACTAAGAGTCAATTTATCGATGATAATTATAGTTTCGACACCATGTTCCATTGTGGCAGCCTTGAAACCATGATTGGTCGATCGTATCATATAATAGAAAAGATTTATTACAGAGCTACAAATTTACTTTGTGGTGCACAACATGTATTATATTCCTCGAGGTAGCATAAAAGGTACATACTTAAAATTTCGATATCTTTCATACTGTTATGACATCATAATGATAGATAGGGGAGATGTGGTACCGATGGATCAAAAATCGGAAAATGATCGCTGACCCTGAAATGTTCAGCCGAAAACAGCAGATCTTTTGCTGGCTCAGCACTTTGATACAAGCTCTACCTATCGCGCACATATACATGAATATCCGTCTTCTCAAAAAATATTAATGGACGTTCAAAATTTGTTGCTCGAACGTGTCATCGGTCCCCACCCGGTGGGTCCAATGACACACGACCCGGGGACCTATGACACATATACCCTAAAAAACTCAAATGTGACTACTTTTCTTTCTCAGTATTATAATCTAAGCTACAGCAAGCCAAAGAAGAATGTTTGGTCGCAACTGCCAAAAAATAGAATAAATATTAACTCAAATGTTGTCATAAAATCACGTTTCGATTTAGGCTCGGACTTATAAATTTGAGGGTACATACATATTGCATGAAAATCGACAGTGTGACTTCCAAATACCTCGTTATAGCGATAAAACATCATATGCAATTATTACATAAAGATTTTCTATACGTAGGCATGTTTCATTTGTTTCGTGATTAGTATGCTTGATTATTTTGCTTGATTTGGCTATTGTATCATCGGTCCCCACCCTACGAATTTTATACATAAATCGAGAAAAAGTCCACTCAAGGAAAGTACTGAAAGAAATAATAGGTGCCATTATATAGCCTGATACAAGCCCTACACTTCACAATAAAAATGATTGCTGGTTTGTTCGTGTTGAAGGTTACAAAGAAAAATGTATATGTCGATCTAAATTTAGTTTACACCCCCTAAAACAAAAATCATCTGTGAGAGACCCCATTGCTCGCGCACGTCGAATTTTTTTGTATGTGAGGAAAGATTTTGCCAGCATGCAATTGTAGACAAGTTCACGGAGTGCAATCATGGAATTATCATAGAGAATTTTCAAAGTATTTTCGGTCCCAGTGATCCATCGGTACCACATCTCCCCTACTCGAATACTCGACTCGACTCGAAGCATAATACGTGATTCAGAATCGAATCACTCAGGTACTCGATTTTGCCCAGCCCTACCAATGATATGTCTCATTGATAGCAGCGTATCTCAATTGCTTACATTGCGCACCGCTCGTCTTCACCAACAGTCCGGTATCATATAAAATATAAATGGAACGAATATAGTTTATTCGTTTATATTCTAATGGATGTTTAGATGGGTAGGGAATCGTCACATATCAATTTTTTGTAACTTCTCGAGGCTTCGTATTCGTCCTTAATTTTGGCTGATAATATCAGACTTCAGTATATGCAGTTATTTGCTTATTTTATTGGCAGTTCTACATATGCGCTTTTTTGGATGTATTTACCTTTATATTCGTGTATTGATTCATTTCAGATTAGTGGCCAATTTATTTGTCCTTCACACTGCTAGCACAATGTAATGATTTTGAATCATCACTCATACTTTGAAAATGCAATTTGAATGGAATTGAGACTTGACTTGACTTGACTCGAGTCACCTCCTAAAAACTAGAGCCTTGACTTGACTTTAGTCAAAATTTGTAATGACTCGAGATGACTCATGACTCGTGAACTGATCCTAACACTGTTATTGATCTTGCAATCCGGTGGCGGGCACCACTCCATGGCGTTATCCGAAATGAGGTCTGAGGTAAAGAAAGGTTAAGTACCACTGTTTTAAAGCAATACCAAGCGATCCAATTCCAAGATATGGAGACGTTGCACCTCTTGGTATGTAGCAACACGAATCCATCTCTCTGCACCGTCTGACAGGCTTAATTACAAGGTTTTGACAGCCCATTATACCGTATTTATAACTGCTTTTTAACTTTCTTTCTTACTTACTTACTTACTTACTTGCGTACTTAGCAGGGCTGTGGAGTCGGAGTCGGAGTCGGTAGAGTCGGAGTCGGAGTCTGTGTAATTTTCGCTTGATGGAGTCGGAGTCGGAGTCGTGAAAACTATAATAGCTGGAGTTGGAGTCGGAGTCGGTGGGAAAATACTGACTGGAGTCGGAGTCGGAGTTTGTGAGAATGAGCCTGACTTCGACTCCGACTCCAACTTCTCTATCATGAAAACATTTGCTTTCAACTAATTTTCAATAGAATTTTCATGTACCACCAATCACTGTTATTAATAACCATACAGATCAGGTGCGGCAAGCCCATGGCACGCACGCCAAATTTGGCACACGAGAAGGTTAGGTGTGGCCTGTGAGGTAATTCTCGAAATTATTTATGACATCAGGTACAATTGCAAGGCCAACCAAAATTTGATTAACATGACCGCGAAATTTGATGATGACTAAAAGAACAAGAGTTCTGACGCATTGACGTATCCAGGGGCCAGCCACATTTATCTCAGATCTTCGTATATGACCATAAAGTAGAATGTTTCATAGCTGATTTATTTGACTTGGAATTTTTCTCTGTACTTCGGGTGATTCATTGTCATTAGATTTCTTGCATTCAGTAGGCCTATTTGAGCCCCCTCCTGAAAAATATAAATACATATTATTCACAGAATTGAGTCTAACTATATTCGCAATAAGGAGATACGGCTTCGCTTGTGCACTCGCAGCGAGATCGTCGACAAAACATTTGCAGAAAATGATGGAGGCATGTTCACTGACACCGTCGATTTTGCTATGTCTAAACATCGAATAATCCTGTCCTTGCCAAATGAGCCCAGTGGTATACAAATGCGACTCCCAATGTGTGTTAGCAACATATTTATTGATATAATTCAGTCAATATATTGCAAAAAAATTTCGCGCTTCGCGCGACCAGGGCCTGATTGCGCACTGCACAGTTGCATGACATATTATCAATTTTAGAGCGTATTAATAGAAGTATTGTTTGCAATGTTACCTAATTCGGTTTGCTCCTATCGGACAGCTAAAACAAGGTTATCAACATTCCAGTTACCAGCGCAATGGTTCGTAAATCTCATGTGTCCCTTTGGCCGACAAAGTTGCCCACCCCTGATATAGATAAAATTAGACATTTTTACTACATTAATTACAACTCAGTTGCACAGGGGAAGAAAATCGCAAAATGCGTTTTCGCGATGCAGTCAAAATTGATGCAATTCTTGGAATTATACCATGATACTGTGACAGAGCAAATGCATCGGCTGGTTATGTAAAATTGTAAAAATGATGTGAATATTACCAAATGATGCTTCCCGCTTGACAAAATGAAAAATATTTGTAGTGTAGCTTAGCTGTTATGGTCGAACAAATGATTAAGAAAGACTGCAAGTCCCAATCCTTGAATACTTGATTAAGTACATGTAGACTAGACATAGGCTATGGTCTTTGACTACTTAACTAAATTCCATTTATGACCAATGTCTATTAGTAGTTAGAGTGTGTGTGCTTGTAATCAGGATAGTGTGCAATGACAAAATTAGTAAGTTCAATCTCTTTTATTAGTTGCTACCTCATACACAAGAGCTACACTTCGATTTTTTATCTACATTTTATCATACATGATTGGATATCTGCCATATTTGAATGATTCATACATTTCAGGATATTAGAGAGTCCACGTTATAAAAACTTGAAAAGGGAAGGATATTTAGCAAATCTTTCTTTCATGCTAATTGCATAGTGGATAATTCGAGCTGTTCCACAATGAAACAATTTAGCATGCCACCGTTATTCATATGTTTGAATATGTTTAATGGTTGTATGATAGTCATTCAACCGACAATGTGGCATATCATTTTCGAAGTAAATTGGTAATATTGCTGGAGTCGGAGTCGGAGTCCGGAGTCGGAGTCGGTACGTTTAAAGACCCAGGAGTCGGAGTCGGAGTCGAAGTCGGTACGTTCGAAGACTCAAGAATTGGAGTCGGAGTCGGAGTCGGTATATTGAAAATGTGTGGAGTCGGAGTCGGAGCCGAAGTCGGTGGTAAAATTTACCGACTCCACAGCCCTGTAACATACCCATTTTCATCTGCATTACCGAACAGAGGCATGACACCACATCTACGGGCTCATTGCTATCACCTCATAGCCTTTGAAACTGAACAACACCTTAACTAGGGTTACCTTTAAAACAAAAAATCATTCTAAAAACAAACATGTTTTAAACAAGGCGCTTTGTATTGTTTTTTATTCAAGACCATGACGTCACGAATATTTATTTGAGACGTCATAGTGGATTGATGTATGTATGAATGTATGTATATGGGGGTTATGGTGCTTAGCAACTATTGCCTTTTGCACCAAACCTAAATATCGTTAGTCTATATTATCTATTAAACTACTAGATTAAAGCTGCCTCTCGGTTAAAAAAACATATTCAATGACTGGTACAATGGTGTAGGGGTTGCCGAGTAGAGCTACGATATCGATGGGTACGTGGCTCCGTTCTGCTATGTCCAATAAATAATTTCGCGGCACGTTATAGCGAGTGCATTGAAGCAAAAAATGCAAATATACGGTAAATATAGCTCCTTTGACGAAATATCTGCAATATTGCTGTTGAATAGACTTGAGGGTTTCAACCATCCCATATCGATAAACGTCGGCTATACAAGGTGGTAATTGTTAGTAGGCTCATACAACATGTTTTTGGAAAGCATTTACACAATTATGGCATCATTTTGCAAATTAAAAAAATATATGTATATTTGTTTGAAATACTGTTTAAAAGATGTTTTAAATCACCGTTTGTTTTAAATGCAACCCTAACCTCAACTATGGTCATAAAAGCCTTCTGTCTATGACAACCTGATTTGTAACCAAAATTGATTACGTTGATTCAATAATGGCTCAATGTCTGGCACACAGCATTCAGTTGTTCATCGGGCTCCAATTATGATTAATTTCCCGAGTTCATAGAGTACGCGGGCGTCATGACTGTTCGCATTCAAGTCAAAATTCCTTCAGATAGCAAGCTGCAAATAATCAATTCTTCAGGGAGTTAAAATAGACTAAAACTACAATTTCTATTCAAATATCAAATAAGACTCACATGGCAGTTAGTCCTGTATAAGAGATGAAATCACGAAAATCAAGCTACTGGTAGCATGAAGCCCTATCATGTGATGAATAGAGATAACCTTCAACAGCGAACACTCAATAGCTATTTCCAAGCGTTTCGGATAAAGAACATTCGGTGTTCAAAACATTCAGTTAGCGCGATCGTAACGGAAATCCATCTTCCGTCGCACATGTAGCTTTTCTCCAACACGAGTTCGATGCTGAGACCAACGTCAAATGCATTTTCTACGATCCCGCAGCAGACCAATTTATTTAAACCAGGATCTATTATTTCTTGATATCAATATATCTACGTCCATTAGTCAGACCGTTTCCTCGGATATAAGTTCAATTTTCTGATAGTTATAATGGTTTCAGCTCCTGAAGATCGTGTCTTGGAATTGTTCCGAGGATTCAGTTGATCCTGATTTTCCTTCTGTTTCATGAATTCCCAAATGCAGTACTGGAAAGGGTTTTTCAGCAACGATTTATCAATATATAGTGCAACATCACTCCATATCATCCACGTGAATCTTGATGTGTTTTTTCATATTTGATTTTACATTGAATGCTTTTCCACATATTTTGCAATGGTAATTCACTGCCGCATGAACGGAATAGTGTTGTTTCAGGTGAGACTTTCTCATGAAGTGTTTCCTGCATATATCGCATTCATACTTGCTCTCTTTTAAGTGGAACATCTTCGCGTGTACCTTAACGTACGACTTCGAGCGAAATGTTTTACCGCAAATGTCGCACTGATGCTGGTTTTCTCCCGTGTGAATCAGGCAGTGATATGTTAGATGAGATTTTTGACCGAAACTTTTTCCGCATATATCACACTCGTATGCTTTTACTCCAAAATGAATTAAATAATGTGTTTTCAAATGACTTTTAGTAGTGAAGTCTTTTCCGCATATATGACACATATATTGTTTCGCTCTGGTGTGAATCATATAATGCCTTTTCAATTCACTTTCCCGTCCAAACCCCTTTCCGCATATACTGCAGTCAAAATATTTCATTCCGGTATGAAACAGATAATGGGTCTTCAAATGGGTGTTTGTAACGAAAGCCTTACCGCATACATCGCATTTATAGTCTTTGATTCCCATGTGTGTAGCATAATGATTTGTAAGTTGAAACTTTCGCAAAAAGGTTTTCGCACATACATTGCACTCAAACTCTTTCAGTACGGCGTGGATTTTCATGTGCGTTCTCATGTCAAATTTCTTGATGAAAGGTCTCCCGCATATGTCGCACTCGAACTCTTTAATTCCGGTATGAATTTTCAAATGGACTTTCATGGCATGCTTTCGGGTGAATGCCATTCCGCAGACTTCACAAATATGTTCACTGCCCTCGTCAAGATGTCCCGAATTTACACTGTCCTTCCTCACTATGCAAGGAGACTTCGATTCTATGACTTTCATCTGATTCAATAGGCCAGCCATTCTTTGAATATCGTTGCGTTTACCTTTGCCCTTAATATAGTTCAGTACTGCAATCTCAAAAGATGACCGGAAGATTTCATCTTTATATATCACAGAGGATCGCAATGTAAAATATTACACAGTCATGGGAGGTCTAATTTGTTATTTCGGGCTGAATTATAGGTAGAATTATTCCAGTACGTTTCTGGTCAATTTCATGTAGAATTTTTCGAGCATGCCAAAACTAAGTGAAGTAGACTTGAAGTAGTATGTGAAGTAGTATTCAAAAGTATTCAAGTATAAGCAAATTTAAGAAAGTAACACTAACATCACGGAGTAACGTGAGTATCGTAGGTATGTAAAGTCAGATCATAGCAAATCTCAAGAAAGCGAGTCGTCAGTCAAGTATTGGTACATCACGACCATAATATCTGATCACCTACCTATTTGCTTCAACCCGGCACCACCGTCGATTACAACCTTGGTTAGTTATATCAGTAATAATATTACTATAAACACTGCCGCCTGATGAAAAATCTATAGCTTAGGGTTATTAACCATACCGATCAAATCCCATTTTGCGAGGCTTTTCGAACTACCTCCCAATTGATATCTGGTATGAATGTTTGACACCGCATAAAATTCATTCGGAATGACTACCGATATGCATGTGAGGTCATAGACACATCATATGATCATGCTCCCATATTCCCTGATGATATGTGGACGTGCACACAACATGGCGAATTCTCAATGTCAGATCTCAGCCAATACTACGTATCAGCCAAATATTGTATATACCTATGCACAATGTTGCGTGTCATTCAGCGCTGTGAATTTAGAGTGATAGTACGATCAGGAATATACATGAATGACTAAGATCAATGCATGTCAATATCGCTGCGAAATAATTTGATGTTGGTCAAATACACCAGTGGTTCCCAACCTCTTTCTACTCATCGCCCTCCTTCAATCTCGAGACAAGTTTTCACCCCCTCTACTTACGGATCCCGAAAAGAGGACATACAAACAGGAAATTTATGTACTCAACTCTGATCGCTAGTGAATTTATTAAAAACGGTCATTTTTCCGAGGTGCATGTGCTCGGAAAACCGGTTTCCACATCTGCTATCCGTCGAGTTGACCTATTTTGACATCATAATCAGAATGAGCCGCCTTCGCGTGATTTTTTAGGCCTTGTTTTTAATATATTTCACTGGACATCCTAGCATTGTCGCCCCAATCGCTTCTACGTCACCCTCTTTGGTATTTTCACCCTTGGTTCTCCAAATCGCCCACGTTGGAAACCAGTTATATACACAGTATATATGTCGCACATATAATTGCATGCGATTTTGCTCATGATGGGGAACGAGATATATTTTATTGTCACTTTTGACTTGGCGAAATTTACAAAGCGAAAGAAGTGGCGAGAGAGCGCATCAGTTGTATAATCCGCGGCTGCAACACCAATGGGCGTGGGTTCGAGTCCGACCGAGGTCGACTTCCTAATTCCGATGGAGGTTTACCTAGGCTCCTCCTCGCCACCTCATCCGCGTCAGCGGTGTCTTACAAAAGCCTAGAGGTGGGCCGTGCTATAAGTCGGCAGTTACGGAAAATATGAGGAATATCGGCCTGGTGTAACTGACCATAGCAGTCAACAAACACCATGAATACCCCAAAACAAACAAACAAACAAAGCGAAAGAAATCTAGAAGAAGTCAGGTAGACTAAAAAGAGTGAAGGAGAAGTGCAAAAATTAGATCGTATTCGTCAAGATTTAAAAGAGGATTTTCTGAACCTTTCGTTCTCAAAATCGCGGTATACCACCAGCACAAAAATATTGGTCTATTCATAATCCGAATTTCGTATTTGTAAAGTGTCTGAAGACCCCTAACACATTCCATGCCACCAAGCAATGCGTTGGGATTGTGAGCATTCTGCACAATGATTGTGTATTTTTAATATATTATTTTGATATGACGAGAAGGGGCGCAAATATTTTCACTATCATCAAGGGGATGCGTCGAAAAAAGTTTGAGAAATGCTATCCTAAACGGTCCATTGATCACTGTATAATAAAAAAGGAACTCATGTTCGAGTTCTCTAAATTCCACCGCAACTATAGAAAGGTCTGCACTTTTCTCAAAGCCCAAGAATGAAACCTTCATTTTCGGAGGCTTCCTCTTCCACACTCATTACGCGATCCGAAGCGAATAATAGTGAATTATTTCAAAACACATAGTCTTAAAATGCGACTAATTCTCGTTTCAACGCAATTGTTGGCTGTAATATGGTTGTAAGTAGAGCGGGTTTATGTAGACAGAGATGCATTGTAGACGGTACTCACTTATCAGTGTTTGAATAATAAATATAGCTCAATTATCCATGAAATGCTACATGCCAATTGCGACTATTAAACCTACATAAATAACAGTGTCGAGCTCTCAAAAGTTTCATGCATAGGTATTAGTTAATGCCATAGCAATCGGATAATGGTCCGTCATTGATAGCTTTGTTCCGAATACAAATGAATATGATAATAATTCCTTTCTAGTACAGCGCCTAATAACTGGGTCATATGGATGTGGCAAACCACTATATTAAACATTGTTGTATATTGACTAGCCAATCATATCTTGAACTATAAACACTAGATCACAAATTCATCGTCGCTATAACTTGTAATTACTGCAAGCGGTACGTTTCGAAATGACCTGTAGGCCTATTATCAACTTAATCGCCTACGCAATTATAATAAAAGAAATCTAAAGTTTAATTTTAATTATGGTATGTTACTTTATTAGCGGTTCTCGTTGTTGAAATTCCCACCATGGCACGATGCTCTGTATCGAAATCATCCCATCGAGATTGGATATATTTTGACCGAACACGAATTTTAGATGATCATCAGCTTTTATATTATTGTTTAATATAGCTCTTCTGAAGAGAAGTCCCTCCGAAGTTGAAGTGAGACGAACAACAGAAAACGTCTTCATCTTGATAACAAGTTACAACTTATCAGAAATTTTTACATTTTTTGTTTCGAAAAGAAACAAAGTAAACAGAATTATAGCAACGACAATAATGTTGAGTCTCTATGCAGCAATCACGGAAAGCGGCTCGCAAAAATGAGCAGTAGATGAGTAATTTATCAGCAGCTTTTCCTACTTTTTCTCAGTTTACTAATCATCCATTAGACAACAATCGTGGACACATCTGGTGGTTGCCATTAACTTGCGTCGACACAGCAACAACTATAGTTTACCCCAGACAGTAAATCAAATATTCAGTGACCCTTTCACATTCATTGCGTAATAAATCGAATGAAACCTAAGTAACCGGCCGATATTGATAAGGAATAAGAATGGCTAGCATTCGAATTTGAAAATGCCCTACAGAAAAAATAGAATATTCCCACTAACGTAGTTATGCTGCCCCCCGAGCGAAAGTGTTCACAGCTATCAAAAGAACACTATCGTCGAAATTACAGCCGGCCCATGTTGATAAGGAATAAGAATGGGTAACATTATAATTTGAAAATGCCCAACAGAAAAAATAGAATATTCCCACTAACGTAGTTATGCTGCCCCCTGAGCGAAAGTGTTCGCAGCTATCAAAAGAACACTATCGTCGAAATTACAGCTATGGTGCAACACAAATCTGAACTAATTCTTTACACAGTTTGAAATCAAAACTAGAAAGCTAATGCGCAGTATTCTAACATACAAAGACAACGACATGCATCTCGAGTAAAAAATGGCCATGGGTCAACTTCTCAACTAGATTTGAATTAAACTAGATGAACCCCAGTAATGCCGGTCGACTCACGCGATCTCGAGTAGCAAACTAAGGAACTTCTCATTTACGTTTAAATGAAGCCAGAGGAATTCTAATAATGACGGCCGACTCACGCGCTTTCGCCGAAGGAGAGTGACACGTGGTTTGCGAGAAAATGAAACAGCTGCGGCCTTTTTTATTACTCTCATCTTTTCTACAAAAGTAGTGAGCACAACATATGAGCTCGATATTAACTGATGTAGCCAGGACACCATACTCGATTTTCCATGGGGACTATTTACCAGTGTTTGGATGACTCAAGGCATGACTTGACTGGAATCAGACTCCGGATAAGTTTTTCGTATGACTCTACCTGACTCGAGTCACTTTGCCAAAATTATTTGACTTTACTCTGCTCCTCAGCAATGTGGATTGACTCGTGACCTGAAGCTACATTTAGGGGTCAATTTCAAGTCATTTAGTAATCGGTGTCGAATGAATCACCTTATCTTATGTAGGCCCAAATTGTTCGCGATCGTCGGTGATACTTGTGAGAGCAACGACTCATTCATTAATTGGTTGCATATCGCGAAAAATAATATACCACTCATATTGATGCTGTTACTCCATTGATCGATATTTTCAAACGAGTAAAATTTATTACTTGAGTTTCTCCGCTTAATGTAAATGTAAACTCAGCCGTCTTTTAACATCACAAGTACATTGATAAAAAGTAGGCAATCAAACGCTACAAGTTTAACTTTTTTAGGTTGTGTATGATTACCCCGCGCAACTCATTTTTTACCAAAGGTATATGAAATATATTCATGGTACACGAAAATACTCGATATTCCCATGCTACGAACCTGCACAACGATTGGCGCCCCTTTCAAACTGTTTCGATACCTCAATAACTTTATTGTCTGAATGGATGTTCATGTATCTTAATAATCAAATAGTTCAACACAGAACTAGTATTAACAGAAACATCAGAGTTATTTACACAAAAGTTTGTAAGTGTACAGTATGCGAATACCATGTGTAAGTCCAGCACAATTGGGGTATCCATCCGAGTTTAGTCAACACAATTTACGATACCGAGGTCGCCTCATCTTTCGTAAGACAACAAACCAACCAAGGCTTCAGGATATGTCCATGTCATAGCAATAAATCAGCTACTCCAACAATAGAGTTCATATGTTTTCTAGTTACGGTGCTTACATCTTACACACAAATCAATATACTTTGCTAACGAAAAGTGCTGAGTCATCACATGGTTGTCCTCACAACAATACAACTAAAACATACTATCATACAAAATGGTCGTTATAGTCTGCACACCAACGGTACATCGTGCAAGTAACAAGTCTCGAGAATCCAGTTATTCAAAAAAACGTGAAAGTGTTTCTACGCCTAGTCGTTATGTTGACGAAAGCGTGTATTGTAATATCATGATCGATTTGCATTCGTTGGTCGCCAACTGGCACTAGTCTAAATCAGTGCTCTTCAACCTTTTTCGACGTGGTACACCCTTTTAACGTTTGCTCAAAATTCGTACACCCCTGTTCAGTAGGGGTCTTCCAAAATGAGTTTTTTTCTCAAATCGTACTGGCTACTTGATAAAATATTTAGGTTTCCTAACTTAAGCCTACACACCAAATTTGGGTCAATTCCAACCAGTATCTGCATTGCTACAGGAGAAGAAAGTTTCTATTTATTATATAAAAATAAATAACGAAAAATTTGAAATTTTTCTGTTCTCCCCATGAAAGTATTAGGTTGTCTAAAAAAGATGTTCTTCAAATTTGGTTCAATTCCAACCAGTAGAAGCGGAGTTATTGCCGTCAAAAAATTTGAATATGAATAAAATAGTATTTGGTCACAGAGTCTATTCGCAGCCAGTTAGGCCGCCCGCCACGCAAATTGGAATTTATTTCGTGTCAGCCCCAAAACAGCATGGCATTACGAACGATAATCAACCTAAATGTAACAGTATTGGGGAGAGAGTAGGAAAGCTACTGCTGCAGAAGCGGTAATTCAGATCAGCGATGATAGCAGGCGCACCAGGCTACTGCGTATCAGGCCTGCGCCACACCTACACAGTCGATAGTAGCACACGGGCTGCAAGAGATGTCAGTAACCTCAGATCGTATGCCGCTATACACAGTCTATTGTCGCTAATTTGCATCACTAATACCAAAATACTAAATTGCAAATGTATGTCAAAATATTGGATATAAAATCGGCATTTTAAAACAAAAGGGTCTCGATTTCAACATGGAAGCTGTTTCGACCCTGGCTGGCTACGTCACTTCATTTATGTGCATTGCGGTATTTATTAACGTCAGGTAGGAAGTACCGATTCAAGGAGTTTGAGCTATCGCGGTGGTTTCCTCAAAAATCACTAAAAGACAAATGACTGGCCGAACACATGCTTGTTAACTGCATACTTTCCAACACCAAACGGAACCATTGGTCTATTGCCGACGGCTAAATGAATAGGAGAAATATTTGCTTATGACATCACAATCAAGCGGTGTACAGTATTACACTTGAGATAACATCGTACCATATTGCTCCTTGACCTGTGCGTCAACCTGTACTAACCCATAAACCTGCCTTTGTGATAGCTAGCCATCGGCTCATTGTAATTCGGATCTGGTACACCCCTGTACACCCATACGAGTGGTACACCCTTTGCAAATTCTGGTACACCCTAGGGTGTACGACAACCCCGGTTGAAGAGCACTGCTCTAAATAATTATATCTCACTCAAAAGCATACTTGTCACCATTCGTTTTCATCAAGCACGAGTTCAAGAAACTTACTGCGACATGAATTGTTATTTTTATGTTGTGTAAATAGATAATGATTAATTTTAGTAACACTATATCAACATCACGGAGTTGTGCGAATAGATTTACATGCGGTCTTGTGGTTTTAATCGAAGTACACAGCACGGTCTGATGTAGAGTCATCTCTATTGTACAACAACTCGGTAATCGAAATGTATGCATTAACATTTAAACAGCGATCTTGTTTCGTCACGCGAAAAATATGTTCACTATCGCGATACTCTGCACAGCGAGTGCAAATCTTTTTCACACTCGTAATAGTATACCAACATCAAGCGACAACGTTTAACAATACCAACGACACTAAACATACGTTACCTACCCAAGTAAAATTACCATTTTCACCTGGAGGTCAGTCGTTACCCGAGTAGAAATACCGTTGTCCTTTGGCGATTTATCGTTTACCCAGTGTAACAAACCCCTTTTCCTTTGGAAATTTATTTTTTCCTTGAGCAACAAACCTTTTTCACTTGGAAATCTATTTTTTCTCGGGGTAACAAACCTTTTTCACTTGGAAATATATTTTTTTCCCCGGGTAACAAACCTTTTTCGCTTGGAAATATATTTTTTCCTTGAGCAACAAACCTTTTTCACTTGGAAATATATTTTTCCCGGGTAACAAACCTTTTTCGTTTGGAAATATATTTTTTTTCCTGAGCAACAGACCATTTTCACTTGGAAATATATTTTTTCCCTGAGCAACAAACCATTTTCACTGAGCAACAAACCATTTTCACTTGGCGGCCCGTCGTTTACCTGAGTAAAAATATCATTTTCCTTTGGAGATCCGGCGTTTAACCATCGTAACAATACATTTTCACTTGGAAATCTGTCGTTTACCTGAGTACCAATACCGTTTTCACTTATAAATCTATCTTTTCCCTGGGTAACAATACCATTTTCGTTTTGAAAACTGACCACCACACCAGCCAATTTGGTATTTTTGTATATTGTTACAACGGACAGTGACAAAATATACACCAACAACGACTCCGATACATTTGTGTAATCGCATACTCACTTGTTCTGGTGCATCCCACCAAAATCGACGGTTAGCCACACACACACACACAATAACAATGCGCTATATTGATATGACTGCGATGTCCGGGTTCGTGCTTTAGATTTTCCAGAATCAATCCGTCTAAAGTTGTAATTCCCCGACTTTGTTAACTGGTTGATACACGGATAATAATCTTCGGAAATGTAGGAACGCATGCTACCCATCGTGCTAACGATTCCAGGTTACTTGTGATTAATTTCCTTGCTCACCCTATACAGATTATACGTACAGGGATATGTAGCGGTAATCGGTTTGGTCAATGGAAGTGTCTACTCGTCCGGATCAGGACGAATAAAGTTCCTCAGGCTATTCGTCCGGCGTAAGCATGCCGCAACTGCAGAATGGGTGCCGGGATTTCCGGAACTGTGGGCCGTAACTGCGGCATGGATTCCGAGAGTAGGTTCGCCTCTTATGAAGACTTAAAAAGTGCTTTGGAGAAATACCAGAAAGAAAATTACGTACAGCTCTACAAGAGAGATTCACGTACGCTCGATGCAGTAAGAAAGCGAACCACTCGGCGAAATTTCAATGATGCGCTCAAGTATGGCCAGATATCTTTTCACTGCATCCACGGCGGCCGCAGATTTCAGAGCTTATCTAAGGGTCTACGACCTAACCAACGGTAAGTAAGCGTTAAGTATGATACGGAATTTCCACCGGGTCCACAACCACATGAACATGAAGAAGCAATGTTCCCCATGAGCATTTTGTAGTCTTGGTATCGTGAAATTAGGGTTAAATTAGCCTCAGCCTAAACCCAAACCCATTCCTATGACACCCCACCACCTCATCTTACGACACCCTAATCCTAACCCACACGTGCTGACACCCCAATCCCTAACCCCACACATGCAACCGCAACCCCTATCCTAACCCCGCATTCCCACCCCAAACATGCAACTGGAACCCCACCACCTCATTTTACGCATACGCAACCCCGCACACGCAACTGCAACCACACCCCCACCACCCCACACATGCAACTGCAACCCCACCACCTCATCTTACGACACCCTAATCCTAACCCCACACATGCAACCTCATCTTACGACACCCTTCTAACCCCACACATGCAACCGCAACCCTGCCACCCCTATCCTAACCCCACACATGCAACCGCAACCCCTATCCTAACCCCGCATACGCAACCCCACACATGCAACCTCATCTTACGACACCCTAATCCTAACGAGTAGCGGCACTGCCACACATGCTGTGCATTACGCTTGAAATACAGGGTAACGTATCACGATTTCATTGCAGCACTTTCCGTAAAGAGTGCCAAGCTCATATCAAGTTTAGTACATCAGAGGATGGGCAGTATCTCATAGTGAAGAGTATTAATGAACAGCATAACCACGGGTTGAGCAAGGTAATATGCGATCATCACTATTGAATCAATAAATGACAACTAATGCATAATCACCGTTATATTTTTTCATTTTGATCTGATGATTCAATAAATGACAACTAATGCATAATCACCGTTATATTGTTGGAATTTATTGCAGGTCGCCTTCGATCACTTGCCACATCAGCGTAAGTTAGACTCGCAGCAGAAAGAAGAGATCAAAGAACTGCTGAGCCTGAAGGCAAATAAAAAGCTACTACAGAATCATTTACAGAATTCGTTAGGTCGGGTCGTGCTTCTAAAAGACCTGCACAACATCGCGACTGCTAGAAGTACCAATGAATTATCAGAACTAGAGGCCACAGTAAAGGAGCTGAAAGAAATTCCAGGTAAAACAATTATGTGACGGTACCCAATTTTGATACTTATACTGATACTGTGTTTAGGAGCTATTGTGGAAATAGTGGTATCAGAAGAAAATGTCTTGAATGGTATTTTTTTTCAAGACAAGGAAATGCGACTGACATATCAGCAATATCCTGAAATATTGTTCATTGATGCAACATACAAGTTGAACGACTTGAGAATGCCACTTTATCTGATGATTGTCGAAGATGGTAATGGAGAAAGTGTAGTAGTTGGTGTGTTTGTGTTGGCGTCGGAAGATGCAACATCCATAGCCCAGATGGCAAAAATCTTCAAAAGAAATAATAGTAGATGGAGTGAAACGGTCACAATCATGGCAGACAAAGATTTTACCGAGCGCCAAGCCTTCAAGGCAGAATTCCCAGATGCAAAAATTCTGATATGCCTATTTCATGTCTTGAGGACATTCCGCAGAGAATTGACATGCGACAAAATGGGAGTAACTGCATCACAGCGGCTTGAAATTTTGAGTATTGTTGAAGAAATGGCCTACGCAAGGTCTCACCAACGTTACGGGGAATTGTACGCAAAACTGGTTGAAAATGGACCAGAAAATGTTGTGACATACTTCAACAAAAACTGGCATAACATCAAAGAGGAGTGGGTGTATGCCCACAAAAATTGTGGTGTGACTTTTCAAAATCAAACGAACAATAGAGTTGAGTGCATCAATCAAAAATTGAAGGACGTCATTGCAAAGTACTCAAATCTGCAGCTATTTTTTCGAAATTTATTGCTTGTCCTGGAGTCTCTACGCACAGAGCAATCCCATCGAGCTATTTCGATTCTGCAGAAAGTGCCTGCGATGCCATTTGAGGTGGGTAGTGTGCAGCACCAGTACGGTCAGATCCTCACACCGTATGCTCTTGAGAAGGTTATTCATGAGCTCAACATTGGTGCAAAAGAAAATCAATCGCAGAAAAATCAAGACCTTCAAATTTCTGCGAATGACTGCAATTGCCATTTTCGCAGGTCGATGAAATTACCTTGTCATCACATTTTCTGCTTTCGTCGACAATATTCTCGAAGCTTATTCTGTCCAGATTTATGTGCAGTGCGGTGGACACTCGAATACTACAGGATAAACAATAACGTTCTCTCAGATCATGAAATTGAATTCCATGCTGGGGCCTTTGGGATTAATGTCACAAAGCCGAAGCCCATCACGTCACAGTTTCAAAAGTTCAAAAAAGCCAATTTGATAGCCCAAAAATTAGCTTCGATCGTATCCGAGTCATCCATGTCTGAATTCAACAGCAAAATCGAAGTGTTGGAACTACTGGTGCAGGAATGGGGCAGTGGACGTGCAGTAGCACTGTCTACCAGCAACCCAGCTGAAACACAAGGTTAATAGATAATTTAGAAAAAATTATAATTCATAACACCGACTTTTATAACAGAAACTGAATCAATAAACCTCCAACGAAAGTCTGTACCTGGGACCAATAACACTACAGCAGGTACTGCCTCTGTACCTGGGACCAATAACACTACTGCAGGTACTGCCACTGTACCTGGGACTAATAACACTACAGCAGGTACGTCTATTGTGCACTCATTAACACTTGATATTTATTTCGGTATCCTATCCGTTTCTGGTAGGTTGTGTTGATTCGAACAAAGATGGATCTCATGCCTCTGCGAAGGAAAAGACGGTGGTGATTGTTGAGACATCAGGTTAGTTAGCATTTTACTTGAAATGTTATTCTAGTCTATTAGTTGCAGACAACACTACATCACCAAGTAATGTAGGCCTATCAGTCATTCATTCAATCAATCAACCATACATACACTATTCACAAGCAACATCTCAGGTTAATTAAGCTACCAGACATCATGTTATTAGGACTGCTTTCACAAAATATCAGTATCAATAAACTCCTATATTTGTTGCAATTTGATTACAATAAAGAAATTATCTTAAATCACAGACCAGGTCACTATACTCACTGGATTTAGATGTATGTTGCAATTTCATGATGTTTGCATGTTTGTTTACCTTCAGATTGCGCTATAGCAGTGTCCGAAGTCTGTGATGCAGAAAATAGCACCCCAGCAGTGTCCGTAGACTGTAGCAAAATCACCATGACACCAGACAAGTTCACGGGTTGGTGTCAAATAAATCCAAACTTTATCTTGCTACACTATAGTAAAACTGATCTTGCTGTTTCAGATCTTTCCAACATTCATCTGCCATCAAAACTGAAAAAAAGAGGACGCCCAAAAGGCTTGGAACAAACTGTGGTTGGCCTTCCGAAGAAGAAGAAATGTGACACTCCAGTTCCATTTAAAAAAATACATCCTAAAGACAGAGACCGATGTAAGTTTATTTCATGCAGAACTTCAGCAAATTTCACTTCTGCCTTATTCACAGTGATGCTGTCATGGTTTGTATCACCATCTGACACTAATGAAGCAGCGTATGGAAAGAAATTGGGCAGTAAGTCTGTCACGTCTGACACTCGTCTCATCCCCAACAGCTGCCTTGATGAGACTGTGAATATACTCCACATCAAGGATTACTTCGCATATGATGGATGGGCTGCTGTGATGAAGGCATTCCAAAGTAAATATAGTCAGAAAGACTGGTACTGTGGAGTATGCGACCTTCAACTTACAAAGAGCAATTTAATTCGTTGCGACTCCTGTCTCAACCGGGATCATCTTCTATGTGCTGGACTAAACACTTACCCTAAAAAAAACAAATGGTTCTGTGGCCGCTGCAAAAAATAACAGATGCCTCTGTTAGAAAAATATGTAGCGGCAACTTTGACATTGAAAGTAGGCTACTTAGTTTTCATGATTGATGTTCCCAGTGAAAACACGCTATCAATGCTTGAATGTCTTGAAAGCAGCAAATTGTATGCACAGCATTTACTGTCACCTGCAATAAGGAATGTGCGGAAATGCCAGCATGCATACCAGATTAACACCCAATGATCATGTAAACATTGAAGTTGTACACAAATATTTTTCGAACAGTTTGTCGTATGTGTTCGATGACTTTTTCATACCTGCTTAAGTTGTTCACTCCCTTAATACAGGACCCTCACCGAAGGGAAATATCTACTTGGGCCCATTTAATAGTTACCTAACCAAGAGATCTATCGACTGACCTATCATTTTGAATGGATTACCATCTGTGAACTGCTGTATGACAGATTATAAAAAAAAATACCTCATTACCTCTTGTCACCGTAATAACACTCTTGCCATACCTAATTACCTCTGATAGTCCTATTAACACTCTTGACCTACCTGATTACCTCTAATAGTCGTATTAACACTGTTACCCTACTTTGCCCAGACATTGCTTCATTCATTCATTCATTTGCTATCATTTAATTTTTCTTCATGTTTTCAGCTACAATTCGTTACAGACGGATGATGCAGAGACAATGTAGGCATATACTCGTTTCATGGGGTTTTTATCAGACCACTTGACTTCCAAGGCTGTATCGATCTCTCCTATCCGACACCAAATACTGGTATTTTTCTCCTATTAACACTGTTGCCCTACTTCGCCCAGACATTGCTTCATTCATTCATTTGCTATCATTTAATTTTTCTTCATCTTTTCAACTACGATTTGTTACAGTCAGATGATGCAGAGACAATGTGGGCATACTTGTTTCATGCGGGTTTTATCAGACCACTTGACTTCCATGGCTGTATCGATCTCTTCTATCCGACATCAAATACTGTGCATGCACATGTTTTCTGTATGATCATTGCTGCTGTCCATTTGTTCTGTATTTCTGTTGTATGAAAATAAACACGCACAGTCTCTCTCAGTTGGTATTCCAATCATTACTGCGCAGCAACATCAAGTATGAGTACTCGTAGTACAGCAGAGGTGACAATTCCGTCTTAGCTGTGCAAGTTCACGTACAATTGGTTAGGTCAATGGCGCTTGCATGAGTTCAGAAATAGGTGGAGACAGCAAGAATTTCAGCGAATCGTTCGTGTTCTGACTGCATCCGGTTATTTAACGATAGCACTTTGGAGCTCTTCGTATGGCGCAAACATTCCCTCGGAGCTCCAATTATGAGCTTACAAATCACTATCCTACTTGTTCTTCTTACTACATTAAGCGTAGGTAAACATCTCTTGTAAAGGTAAAGGTGGGCGTCAAGTTCTGGTACTTTCACCACAGCTATTTGCAATTATTAGTATGGCGTAAACTTTCCCTCGGAGCTATAATTATGAGCATACAAATCAGTAACAGTAACCATTGAAATCAGTAACCAGAAGGGCGAATAAATAATGTACAAAACCGAAGCCTGTCAAAAACGCATGCAGTCTCCATAGTAACGGGCCTACGTCACACGGTGCCGGACGAATAGCCTGAGGAACTTTATTCGTCCGGATCCGGACGAGTAGCCACTGCCTTGGTCAATACATATCACCCCATTCAGTATGGAATTACAAACCCAATACAGGTCAGTTCATAACCGGATCCGGATATTCAATGCAAAGCGATAAAGCAGAACCAATGACCAAATGTAATTAAACATGTAGATTCACAACCCTTGATTTTTTTTTCGTGAAAAATGACAATACATATCGAATATAAATTACGATTGTTCAACCCTACCAAGTATTCACGTAAGCGTGGTTTATAACATTACATACAATGTGTCGGTGTACAAATGTTGGGTGTTTATGCACACATCGGTATGACCCGTAGACAACATCATCATACCATCCAGGACTTCGTTATTGCATCGCGAGGTCAATAAAATTGATTTTGTGTACTCAATCGGTGGCATAGACGACGGAAGGCTTGGAGATCCAATGTAAAATACAGACAAACAAACGGGTATATTTGTCCATCTTGGTTATTCACTCAACTACCATTGGTGCTCTCGATACAGCGAACGGTACATTATGCAACGCATATCATTAGAGTGATATATCCACAGGTAAATATGGGGCCCGGCCACAATAATTGTACGACGCCGACAAATCGATGCACGCAAGGTGTGGTTGATGATAATTGTTTCATGTGTCAAAGAGACAGCACTCTCTTGTAAAGGTTAACAGATCCAGCAAAAACACATCATTTCGGATTACATTACCAAATCGATTTCAATCTTAAACCGAATCACTGGTGTTGAGAGTAGCGATACCCGATTTTTCGAATATTCATATCGACTTAGTAACGACGGACCGCCAAGTGAAAATGGTTTGTTGCTCAGTGAAAATGGTTTGTTGCTCAGGGAAAAAATATATTTTCAAGTGAAAATGGTTTGTTGCTCAGGGAAAAAATATATTTCCAAACGAAAAAGGTTTGTTACCCGGGAAAAAATATATTTCCAAGTGAAAACGGTATTGGTATTCAGGTAAACGACAGATTTCCAAGTGAAAATGTATTGTTACGATGGGTAAACGCCGGATCTCCAAAGGAAAATGATATTTTTACTCAGGTAAACGACGGACCGCCAAGTGAAAATGGTTTGTTGCTCAGTGAAAATGGTTTGTTGCTCAGGGAAAAATTATATTTCCAAGTGAAAATGGTCTGTTGCTCAGGAAAAAAAATAGATTTCCAAACGAAAAAGGTTTGTTACCCGGGGAAAATGGGGAAAATATATTTCCAAGTGAAAAAGGTTTGTTGCTCAAGGAAAAAATATATTTCCAAGCGAAAAAGGTTTGTTACCCGGGGAAAAAATATATTTCTAAGTGAAATAGGTTTGTTACCCAGAGAAAAAATAGATTTCCAAGTGAAAAAGGTTTGTTGCTCAAGGAAAAAATAGATTTCCAAAGGGAAAGGGGTTTGTTACACTGGGTAAACGATAAATCGCCAAAGGACAACGGTATTTCTACTCGGGTAACGACTGACCTCCAGGTGAAAATGGTAATTTTACTTGGGTAGGTAACGTATGTTTAGTGTCGTTGGTATTGTTAAACGTTGTCGCTTGACGTAGGTATACTATTACGAGTGTGAAAAGGATTTGCACTCGCTGTGCAGAGTATCGCGATAATGAACATATTTTTCGCGTGACGAAACAAGATCGCTGTTTAAATGTTAATGCATACATTTCGATTACCGAGTTGTTGTACAATAGAGATGACTCTACATCAGACCGTGCTGTGTACTTCGATTAAAACCACAAGACCGCATGTAAATCTATTCGCACAACTCCGTGATGTTGATATAGTGTTACTAAAATTAATCATTATCTATTTACACAACATAAAAATAACAATTCATGTCGCAGTAAGTTTCTTGAACTCGTGCTTGATGAAAACGAATGGTGACAAGTATGCTTTTGAGTGAGATATAATTATTTAGAGCAGTGTTCTTCAACCGGGGTTGTCGTACACCCTAGGGCAGTGGTTCCCAACCTGGGAGGAATTCCCCCCTTGGGGGGAATTTTGCAATTTTTAGGGAGGAATTCGAGTTTAGAATTGTAACGGATTTCCAAAATTGTTCATGTTCGAACTGTTATGTAGTTAACCAGTTATATCCGTACGTATGCTTCTTATGGCTGTTTCATTTGCTGAAAGTATGTTCAAATGCTATTTGAAATTTCTTTTTCACATACAAATCCCTCCACCCCTTTTTTTAACTAGTTCAGATGTGCTGCAGTTCGCAAGACAATTTTGCAAGCCAGCGACGGCCTCTCAATCTCATATATCCCAAGCAAGTAGGCCTAAATGTTGCGCCGAATCATTCACAACAAGCCCTCTAGTGAAAGTATTTATCTTATATTTTCAGGTCAACATTTTCAGACAGTGACTAAATATTCCAACGTCATCGATTCAAGTCAAAGAGATCGCAAGCCTTGCTTTATTTTTAGTGAACTGCTACCCGATCGAAAAAAGACATGGTAAACTTGGTGCAATGTTGCCGAAACGTAACGGGTGTCCTAAATTTCAATGAGCTCCAGCAGGGAATTTGATCACGCGTATGTTATATATCAGGGCTGTAACCCAGTCACGAGGCTCCGAGTCACTAGTCAATCTCACTTTCATAGTTTTGACTCGAGTCAAGTCGGGTCATTCTCAATTCACCATTGAGTCAAGTCTTAGTCCAAGTCACCGAGCAGGCGCTCGAGTCTGAGTCATGGTATTATGACTCGAGTACGAGTCCAAGCCACACTCAAGTCAACACTGTTTGGTGATATTGAATGATTTGGATTTATGATATACTAATTTTCCTCATTTTGAGCAGTTTCTTGTCGCATTGTCAAGTACCAGGATCAATAGACGAAATTCCAATAGGGTGGTCACTTTACTGTTCTTCGAAATTACAATGAAATGTCGGTCTTGGCCGTTTTATAGTCTTGAGTCATATGGCTTGATTCGAGTCATGCACAATGACTTGAGTCCAAGTCGAGTCAATACACAGATTGTCTCGAGTCGAGTCGTTTCCGTATTTTGAGTAAAATGACTCGAGTCAAGTTGAGTTGTCAGAAATGGTGACTCGAGTCAACCTGGTCAACCCTGTTATATATGAAAGTCTATTGGCTAAATGCATACTATGCTATTGTTGGCTAAATGCATACGCAAACTTGAGAATAAAATCGCGAGACCAGTAAATTCATGGATACTGATTCTTCACAGCAGTTATATTAGCGGTTGGTGCATGGTAAGCCGAAAACACAAATGAAAGTGTGGGGGTCTGTTGAGTCGAGCGTTCCAGAATTTGTGTGATTGGGGCCAAGACCATTGTTTTTGGAGGTCTACAAAGTGTTATTACAGCACTGCTGGAAACAAACACTCGGTACCCGCCCGTCTTATTCTTTTAGTCAACAGGTGGCTGCGTGGTAAAAATAACCATTTTTAATCATCGGGCAGATTTATCCTAAGGGGGGAATTTTAGCTAAAATTTCGGCCAAGGGAGGCACGAGATGAAAAAGGTTGGGAACCACTGCCCTAGGGTGTACCAGAATTTGCAAAGGGTGTACCACTCGGATGGGTGTACAGGGGTGTACCAGATCCGAATTACAATGAGCCGATGGCTAGCTATCACAAAGGCAGGTTTATGGGTTAGTACAGGTTGACGCACAGGTTAAGGAGCAATATGGTACGATGTTATCTCAAGTGTAATACTGTACACCGCTTGATTGTGATGTCATAAGCAAATATTTCTCCTATTCATTTAGCCGTCGGCAATAGACCAATGGTTCCGTTTGGTGTTGGAAAGTATGCAGTTAACAAGCATGTGTTCGGCCAGTCATTTGTCTTTTAGTGATTTTTAAGGAAACCACCGCGATAGCTCAAACTCCTTGAATCGGTACTTCCTACCTGACGTTAATAAATACCGCAATGCACATAAATGAAAGGACGTAGCCAGCCAGGGTCGAAACAGCTTCCATGTTGAAATCGAGACCCTTTTGTTTTAAAATGCCGATTTTATATCCAATATTTTGACATACATTTGCAATTTAGTATTTTGGTATTAGTGATGCAAATTAGCGACAATAGACTGTGTATAGCGGCATACGATCTGAGGTTACTGACATCTCTTGCAGCCCGTGTGCTACTATCGACTGTGTAGGTGTGGCGCAGGCCTGATACGCAGTAGCCTGGTGCGCCTGCTATCATCGCTGATCTGAATTACCGCTTCTGCAGCAGTAGCTTTCCTACTCTCTCCCCAATACTGTTACATTTAGGTTGATTATCGTTCGTAATGCCATGCTGTTTTGGGGCTGACACGAAATAAATTCCAATTTGCGTGGCGGGCGGCCTAACTGGCTGCGAATAGACTCTGTGACCAAATACTATTTTATTCATATTCAAATTTTTTGACGGCAATAACTCCGCTTCTACTGGTTGGAATTGAACCAAATTTGAAGAACATCTTTTTTAGACAACCTAATACTTTCATGGGGTGAACAGAAAAATTTCAAATTTTTCGTTATTTATTTTTATATAATAAATAGAAACTTTCTTCTCCTGTAGCAATGCAGATACTGGTTGGAATTGACCCAAATTTGGTGTGTAGGCTTAAGTTAGGAAACCTAACAATTTTATCAAGTAGCAAGTACGATTTGAGAAAAAAACTCATTTTGGAAGACCCCTACTGAACAGGGGTGTACGAATTTTGAGCAAACGTTAAAAGGGTGTACCACGTCGAAAAAGGTTGAAGAGCACTGATTTAGAGTAGTGCCAGTTGGCGACCAACGAATGCAAATCGATCATGATATTACAATACACGCTTTCGTCAACATAACGACTAGGCGTAGAAACACTTTCACGTTTTTTTGAATAACTGGATTCTCGAGACTTGTTACTTGCACGATGTACCGTTGGTGTGCAGACTATAACGACCATTTTGTATGATAGTATGTTTTAGTTGTATTGTTGTGAGGACAACCATGTGATGACTCAGCACTTTTCGCTAGCAAAGTATATTGATTTGTGTGTAAGATGTAAGCACCGTAACTAGAAAACATATGAACTCTATTGTTGGAGTAGCTGATTTATTGCTATGACATGGACATATCCTGAAGTCTTGGTTGGTTTGTTGTCTTACGAAAGATGAGGCGACCTCGGTATCGTAAATTGTGTTGACTAAACTCGGATGGATACCCCAATTGTGCTGGACTTACACATGGTATTCGCATACTGTACACTTACAAACTTTTGTGTAAACAACTCTGATATTTCTGTTAATACTAGTTCTGTGTTGAACTATTTGATTATTAAGATACATGAACATCCATTCAGACAATAAAGTTCTTGAGGTATCGAAACAGTTTGAAAGGGGCGCCAATCGTTGTGCAGGTTCGTAGCATGGGAATATCGAGTATTTTCGTGTACCATGAATATATTTCATATACCTTTGGTAAAAAATGAGTTGCGCGGGGTAATCATACACAACCTAAAAAAGTTAAACTTGTAGCGTTTGATTGCCTACTTTTTATCAATGTATTTGTGATGTTAAAAGACGGCTGAGTTTACATTTACATTAAGCGGAGAAACTCAAGTAATAAATTTTACTCGTTTGAAAATATCGATCAATGGAGTAACAGCATCAATATGAGTGGTATATTATTTTTCGCGATATGCAACCAATCTTCTAAGCATAACTTGTCAAAAAGTTATCATGTCATAGAAAAGCCGGTTGTTACGAATTCGAAAGAAATGTACTTCGATTATCACGATGATGGAAATTAAGATCAATGCCGTATTTCGGAGGTGGATATGTATCGTTTGGTATGTTCACCAATCACTAAATGTCGGTTAGTTAAACGATACATTTACAAGTTTACCGAAATCTTGATTTACAAATGACAGCTTGATGATGTAAAGCTCAACCACTCAAATGTGTTTATTACAAAGTATTTGACACAAACAAAATATCGAATGAAGACTTCGGTTTCATTACCAAGCTAATGAAAATTGTTTTCTATTGGATGGATATGATTTACCTTTAGAAAAACGATATAGACCGATTAAGCGACGCTGTTTCATATCCGTCGAGTGAGTAAAATTTCTTTGGAGTTCGGTTTCGTGAGATAATTGTTAGGGATTCAATCACATACAAGTAACGTCTTTTAGTGACAGAGTATTGTGATGACATTTACTCTAGCGAATGACAACGGAAAAATTTTCGATTGCATTGTCGGTGTATGTGTTAGACAAATAATTCTAGTACACCTAACTATAGGATACATTCGGCAAACATCGTACAAATTGTTTCGTTGTGATGGTAACGACTTTCAGCGGTTTGGTTTCATGTCGGGAATTATTATTTGGGGGTTCAAAAACAATCAATACTACAAATGAACAACAATGCAAAACACGTTAAGTGAATTACAGTGTAGCAAGTACTTCATTGATATTACGATTGTTGTGTACCAGACATTTCCAACTGAATTGAATGCATCTAGCAAACATATTCCAATTTACTTTTGTAATGATCAAAGTGTGTGAAATGATGCGAACAGATTAAGCATTAATCAAGCGGCGGTATGTCAATTCGCCTAGTGTGATATCTTGACACCGGGAAATGTGCGAAAGTGTTTCAATTCCCACCGCAGATTACGACGATAAAGTATTGTACCGGTTATTGTTCAACAAAGAAAACTGTTGTTTCATCGTTAGTCTTGGTTACTGGAGACAATTACATTTGTAAATTATTTCCTGATTTCCACAATACGCTGCGTGGTTTTTACGAACACGGCTTAATCTTCCCAATCAAAACATTTCAGATATGTTAATCTAGTTTTACAAATCGATATGTTAATAACAATGTTTCTGAAAAGTTTGTTGGTATCGTAATAACCTTCAACACAACCCTGGTCTAATAATGTCATAATTTAATAATCAAGTCATGATCGACTATTACAAAATCTCATATGTCAAAATCAATGCGTCAATTCGTGAAAATTTTCAATATAACACCTTCGTTCGATTGTAAGAATTCTCAATTACGTTGGTCAGACATTCAAATCTCGTATACTCAAATGTAATGTGTTAATCTCAAACCGCGCGCCAAGTAGTAATTACTTCATCTTACAGTTGAATAAAAAATATGGGATATGGATACAACTGAGTTGGTATGTTTGTGGGTTGTAGTGATTACTCGCGTAGTCTTGTCTACTTTTCATACGGATACTTTTTGTTTTGGTTTGGTGAGTTACTACAAACGGATTGACTTACCAAGGTTTTTGTATTTTACTCCTTTGTGCATGGCGAGATGTTAAAATGTTGAGTTGTCATAGTGATAGTATTTCTGAAACTCTATTTTACAAACGGAAACGGAGTCGTGAATAGAGTTGTCAGTTTCAAGGATTGTTTCAAAGTATAATCTTGAAATGTGACTGGGTGAAAGTTGGTAGTCATGTTTGTCAAACCTATTTCAATTCACGCAATGTCAAAGTCCAAATATTTCATTCTGGATTATTTGGATTTACCTTTAGTACATCCGCGAATGGATTTGAAGTTGACAAATTACCAAAATGATTGAATATTATCGGGTTAGAGATAGTTGGTATTGATTCTATAAGTGTTAAAACAGTGGCGTGGAATGTGTGAATGATCCGATGCGGGTGAATGTTGGCGTCAGTAATATTCAGGTTACGTTCGATTCAACAGATCGCGTTAATAGGATTTGTCAAAGGATTTGAGTTGGGTCGAATCAATACATTCAAATACGATTCAACTTGATTTGTGTAGTGAGTTACATTTCAAGTTGACAAACTAACACATTGATTGAATATTTTCATGGATCTTATCACGCAACTAAAGTCAGCCACTATTCGGGAGGTGTGAAACATATAGCGATCGCGGGCAAGTGACAAATTGTTGGTTTTCGAATCACCGTATGCGACGGTTCTGGGACAAACTAATTACCGAAATATTACCTTGTGAGCGGGCATGAGGGATTGCTATGTCTGAAGCATTATCCGGTGAGTGGTCGTTGGATTTTAAAATGATATCACACCCTTTTGAATAAGCGTTCACTTCACAAAGGATTAGGGTTAGAGCGGAAATAAGTGACAATTTGTCGCTATTCAAGTTACCGACACTGGCGGTCTGTTATTCGTTACTTATTAAATCTTACGAGTGAAATCAAGCTCTGTGCCAAACTGCTTACGAAAATTTCACCGCGTGAGTGATCGATATGCCTGAAACACCAAGTCGCTAAAGATGGTCATGTCCGAGACATTATCTTGTGGGCGATCGCGGAGTTTTGCAAACTATTTCACAGCTATTTGAAGTGTTAATTTGTGACCGTTGTTATTGTTGATATTCGAATCGCCGTCTACGCCGGCTCTGTGGTAAACTAATTACTAAAGTAACACCATGCGACTGATTCCTAGATTTAGCAAACTATTTCGCACTGAATGGACTAGTGTAATAATCGATACGATAGTAGCACGCGGTTGGCCGGGAAACAATTCAGCGCGCAGGTCATTCGAAATATAGGTCGCACGCACTGCGTAATCCTCTTGCACAACAAGCCACGTTTCCGTTTGTGCGGTTATTGTTGGTTACTCGTACATATTCAACACCGCGCGAGATATGCCTATACTCGAAAGTACGAATCACCGCCACGCCCATAAGAACGCATGGTGAATCAGTAGAGACCCTGTAAGAATAGACGACAGACGAATCACCGCCACAGCCTATACGCGAAAGTACGACGTGCGAGAGATGCCTATATCCGAAAGGGCGATTCACGACCGCACCCATAAGAACACATAGAGAATCACCAGAGACCGCGTAAGAATACATGACAGGTGAATCACCGCCGCAGCCTATAGCAAAAAAGGCGAGTCACGACCACGAGTTATCACGGCGAATCACCACCGCAGCCTATACCCGAAAGTACGAATCACGACCGCACCCATAAGAACACATGGCGCATCACCGCCGAGAGGGGGGTCTAAAGGTACGATATGCCACCACGAGTTTCCAGGCGAATCGCCACCGCGCCCATAAGAGCCAATAGCCGCTCACGACCGATCTACTATACTACTTGTACGAGCTGTATATCTAAAGTCTTTGTTTTAAATCAGCCGCAACACAAACATTTAAAAATGAGAATTCAATCCGTCACAACGAAATGTAGGCTATCGTATAAAGTTTATAACTGTGTCGTTACATTGTGCGTCTTCGCTTAGGCTGCAAGGTGTTTGAAGTCAGGCTGGCATGAAATCAACGCAGTGCGGAGCAGTTCGTTCAAGTGCTTGTGAGCAACTCAGGGAAGAATTCAGCTACCTAATATTATTACTCTCGAAATCTGTCTCCGGTTGGTAACTCGTGGCAAAGTTTTAGTGTTACGATTAGTTTTTTTTTTTAATATTGACTAACCTTGACAGATATGGACAGTGGCATGTATCCACTATCACTGAATACAAGCACTTCTCATATTCTGCTTTGTAAGTTCTATTTTCCTGTTCATACTATCCTTCCTTGCAATTATCGCTCGACGACATTATTTTGGCCAAACTCGACAGTCATTGCTAGCCTTTACAGTACAAATGGGAGAGCCATGCTCGCCATTAGCCAGGCGATGATCGTGGCCTGCGGTAGCGTGATTATTTAATTATCAGGCACATCATTAAACGCAGTGATTAATCATCGATTGATGACCAATGACCATGTACTATTTATACGGGTGAAACGTTTATGTGCACTCGATTCAAGAATTCTCGAACCATGTAGTGTAGCGCCACCATCCAAGAAATTTTGCACTAGTTACGTAAACCATAAGGAAAGAAACAACACAATGCACATGTTGATAAGACGGGATGAAACGCGTAAATTTATAATCAGGTTGCATCTCTCTAGCAAAATTGTGAAACGCATGTGCAATCAGCAAAGAGCTGCAATCAAAGACTCGAAGAGCCGTATTATCACCATATGTCTGAACGTGGAGCAGAGATGAGCGGATTTGAAATTTCCATGTCCTAATCCAATCCAAATCCGAACCTTCAAATCCAAATCCAAATCCTAATCCATAACTTTAACATATTCAAGTCCATGTCCAATCTTAATCCGACTCCAACTCGAAATTCAGAAAAAATACCAATTTATGCAATGGAGGGATTCGAAAATTTTCTTTCACAACCAACAATTCACTTGATTCAAGATAACTTAGTGACCTTAAGTACATTAATAACTGATCTGAATAAAGTTTGTCACCATTCGCCACACGACATTTCAATCTCCCAGAAAATAGGTCAATCCAATCCTAATCCTAATCCTGATCTGTTCTGAAAAAAATGTCTAATCCAAATCCAATCCAAATCCGACAAAATTTCACAAATCATGTTTTTTCAAAACCTAATCCTAATCCATGCTCATCTCTGACGTGGAGACGATAGCTGGTTACTAATCCTCACTGACTCAGTCAACAGTACTTAATATCCGTAGGAAACATGGAATCGATAGACTAGTATAGTGTTATCATTCATAATGAACAGACCGTGAATTTCGTGCTTCAGCGCGAGCTCGTGAGAATATGAATTTACAGCGCATATCATCTGCCTAATTACTGATAAGTTTCAAACTGCAACTGCGAATAGTCGGTGTTACCGCATAGAAACTTATGATATCAAAATACGAACAAATAAATCCTATCATGCCTCAATAAACATAGTAGTATAGTAATATAGTCTATACTACTAGCTCACGTCATGATTGCTTGTCGCGATGTTATATAAAAAAGAGATATAATAATAAGTCATGAAATGTTCTCGTCGTTTTACGAGAGCAGAACCTGTATGAAGGACGAGGTCGCGAAACTCGATAATGCCTATCTATACAGTAGCGTAGTGTGACGCGCTGCCCCTACGATGCTCGATCTTGCGGATATGCGCAATAAATAGAATAACGCGAATGGTCTTAGGAGCGGTTTTAGTATACCAAGTTAAACTGCTTGCTTGTCATCACTGGGGCAGTGGAACGGGCTGGTTGTCTCATCTTCAGCCTCCATCTTCAGTTGTACTCACATTTATACTAGAAAAATCTGCCATTCCTGGCACCGCGCTGATGGACTTTCCCTAGCCCTGTCAATATGCCCGCAAACAAACAACCGCAAGATAGCTACCTCTATTTGCAAATCATTTCGTGTAGTTAGAAATCGAATCATCTGGATCCGGCAGTATGAATGTATACACGGATAAATTTTCGAATTTACATTGTTTTACAGTTCCGACCTCAGAGCAACTATATCTCTATACTTAAAATCGATTTGTATTGTTCTCCCTTCAGGGGAGTCCCTGTGGTCTGTAAATTCATTTTAGTCACAATAACTATGCGTAATCGCCTACATGCGACGAATTTCACGATACCGAAACAGTGAAATGTTTTCTTTTGTATTTTCGAAAATACGACTTCTGTCGCATCGTCCTCATTGCATCTTGCTCTACCCTGTCCATCACTGAGATCTCCGGAGTCGTCCTTATGATAAAAATTATTCAATTAAAGACAGCATCTACCATCATAAGATCGTCGCTAGATGTCTGTATAGGGAAATGGATGATTTCATGTTTGCAATGTAAACAGATGCAAAACATCTGCGTCGAAGCAAATATCTCAAGTAAATATTATTCGTGAATATCTCATATAATTTATCGATGACCAGTGAAATTCTGCGCTCGGCGTGCCTACATTGCCAAATGCGTCCATTTCTGCAACATCAAAGGATGCGGGTTCGAGTCCGACCGATGTCGACTATAGCTTGGTGTTGGAGGTTTATCTAGGCTCCTCCTCGCCTCCTTATCCTCGTAAGCGGTGTCTTACAAAAAGCCTGGAAGTGGGCCGTGCTATAAGTCGGCAGTTACGGAAGGCAATGAAGAATATCGGCCTGGTGTAAATGACCATAGTAGTCGACAAACACCATGAACACCACAAAGCAAACAAACAGTGATATCCATTTGTTTTAAAACAGGAAATCGTAGGTCATTGAAATGCATGAATTCTCCGTTTCGAGAACTCAGTGAAATTTTGTTTGGTTTTATGTAGCGTGGATTGCATACTACAAATCTAACACTCAACCACAATGTCCCACCATGTAGTGTCCTAAGTCCAAACGTATAACAGTACTTTTAAAATACATTTTAATAATATATTCATATTAAAACCCGAAGCTTTTCGAGCTGACACTTCTCAAGGGCAATCGTCAGCAAATGGAGAATTTCAAAAACATGCATCTAGCTACATTGCATACAACCAATTATGACGTCATAGAAACAAACAACATGAAATACAGGCAAACCGCGAGCGCAGCTAGTGAACAATTTTTAGATTCACTACAAATTCCTTCTGCTGACACAAGCGCGGTCGGTGGATTTTAATATAAGTCGATTCCAGTGCAGACAGATGGAAATTAGTGCGGCCTCTACCTAATATCGAAAATCTTTCATCGCGATAGTTTTTAGCGCAAGTTACATTCTCAGCCAAATGCTTGCCGATGGCAGAGTTCATAGCCATGGCCTGATTACGTTCTAGTATTCGGAGATCAGTTACGGCTGCGTCTTCGCGAGAGTCCAATATGCGTGATCTAATAACGCTAGGGACATGTTGTTTGATGCGTTCCTGCAAGCGCTGAGTTGTTCTTCCCACGTACCGACAATCACAGTGGCACTTGAAATCATAGACTATATTGCTTGGTTGAAAAGCAGGAAGAACATCTTTGCGCGTTGCAGGAAGCAATTGTTTGGTGGTAAACACAACATTAGTTTTTACGTTATCGTAACAGCGATTAACAGCAGAAATCAATTGTTTTTCAAACCGGGAAGAGATGGGGCCCAGCCACGGCAAATGTATATATACATTTTCCTCAGACCGTGTGTTCGTGTTTTGTGATTTGTTGGGATTGAAATTACTGAGTTTTCTGTCCACAGAACTTTTGATGATGTGTTCGGGGTAGCCGTTATCGATTAGAATTTTGCGGATATATTCTAGCTCCGCGTTTAATTTTACATCCGAACAAATCATCAAGGCTCTGTGCACCAATGTGCCAATCAAATTTAGTTTACGGCGATTCGGGCTAAAAGAATTCCAGCGTATGTAATGCCCTGTAAACGTTGGCTTCCGGTAAACCGAAGTGACAAAGCTAACACCCCGTTTTTCCACCAGAACGTCTAAGAATGGTAACGAGTTAGCACGCTCTTTTTCAAATGTGAATTTTAAGACGAGTGTAGAGAATTCAAGTTAACGAAGAAATCATCGAACTCTTAAACTTTGATAGCTTCCGGACCAGTGGTAGAAACAGTTGGTAGACGTGTCATTTGCTACGTGGTTTTCATATAAAACTGGACCTATAAATGAGGAATAGGTGGGCTGGATTTCAACATCAAGACACAAGACTTATAGTTCAGCATGTTGACGCACGATAAGTTTACAGCACGACAGGTACTCCACACGATTTAAAGAATCTGTAAACTACGTCAATACTAGTCAGCACTCAAGATAACCGGACCACGAACAGACATATCGATTTATCCTACCAACACAGGCCAATTATGTTTTACCTCTTGTCCTTTTATATTATTATCTGTGTCTTATAGTGTGTGTGTCACTTGTATACATGTTTTTTAGGCAAGTGGATCTCAACCGTTTCCAGTTCGCGCTTCACATTTAATGCAACTTTCATTGTTAAACCCGAAATGAGAAAAAACGAAAAACGTACAGAGATGGAGCATAACAGCCAAGAATGGCGTAGTACGTGGTGCAGCGATCTCTAATTTCTATTTTTTATTGTTTACATAAATGTGGCATGTCAGCTAGTCAGGGCGTTGTACTTAGTAACGACAAATCATTGTACCCCTGCGTCTGCTTTTGCGCTTGAAACAATGTAGTATGCTCGCATCAATTGAGTTCTTCGAAAATCCAGTCCTCCATAGACCTACTAAACCAATTTATGCCTCGTATTGGACACCTGGGGTACAAAATTACGGACGTATCACGCCGTTTTCAACTACACTTAATATTGCCCCCAATCAGGCTTAATGTTCAGAACTACGGGACGATACACTCACAACGCACTCCGAATGGTCGGGCAGAAGGGCAGAAGATAGTTTCTACTCGGAAAATATCCTGAAACTGTGGTAGAGGTACACTTTATTGGAACAACCATCACATGTAAGATTGTCATTATTCATTTAAAAAAATTATTTCTATAACATTGGTATCATAACAATTATAAGATTTTTAGCTCCCCATAGCAACTAAAAGTGAGCCGTCTATTACTTATTGAATAGAGAACTGAAACAATATGAAATGCTTCGCTGTAAGCTTATGTAGACTAACACTGGGTTAGCGTATCGGAGGTTGAGGACCACTGGTGCAGGCCAAAGCAAAATACCGGAGTAAGATAGTGTTATACCGCTTCCTCCATTTTATCAAGGGAATATATTTGATGCTACTGTCTTAAATTGATGCTATCCTTGAAGAGATCTGGAATATATACATTTACCGCTTTTCAGGATAAAGACTTAACGCAGACTCTTACAGATATCTAGTTTTCTACGGTCATAATATGGACGGTCAATTATGAAAAGCCATTTTTGTATACATTCCATAGTGCTCAGATAAGTTTACATATGCATTGATTAGCCACATTACAATAGAGATACCGATAACCATTCAAGTTCAAGATAGGTTGTGCATCTGCCTACTGTCCATAGCGTATTTTCTGTACGAAGGCGACTGTTTTGAGTGTTAATACAAATCTTGTAACAATGACCGCGCTGATGATATTATTATAATACGTAATGGTGTATTATCCTTAAACTGAGACACGTCCCCTTCTATGAGGTCATTCTAGTCCAGTGGTTCTCAAACTTTTTCAGACACGCCCACCTTTACGTCAGTGAAAAATTTTGCGCCAACTTTATTGACATATCACAAAATGCATCCATAGTGCCAGTAATCCCAATGTATAGTTTGAAGACATGGAAGGTTGTTACTGTCGATGAGAGAATTCTCCAATAAAAACTCGGACTATACAAAGAACAAAAACCATGCATAGGAGGTAAATCGCGCAAACCGCAATTTTTTCTTCAGTTAACCACATGCAGCTTCGCGCCCACTTCAGATGCTTCCACGCCTTCAAGAGGGGCGCCCTCGAGTTTGAGAACCACTGTTCTAGTCAATGAATTGCGTCATGCTATGGCGGCCGCGAGTCAACAGCCTTGCGACAATACGCATATAAATTGACGACGCCTGTATTGCAACAAAAACTACAATGTTACAGTTGCTATGCATAAACAGTGTTGTCACATTGTCGTTACTACACCGTTATTACGGTCGACTTGGAAGGTTTTGAAGATAACATTTGGATTGGTTACTTAGCAATGTTGACATACCTGGTGTTACGACTCTACGCGACAATATCGGTAGCGTCATTATTTATTCGGCACTTAGCTTTTAGTTGACTCTTGTCAAAAGGATCTACTATCACATCACGCTATCAATGTCAATATTTACATGGTCGTGACGCGAAGAGTAACAGCAATGTTAGTCGATCTTTTATCGCAGGTAAACACATCGTCTCGTAGGCTAATCTTGCCTAGCCACCGACTCTCACAGATATTGCATAGCTAATAATCGGGGTGCATGTTCTCAGAGTGCACACATTTGCTGAGGACATGCGGGACGAACGTGGGGGATGGGCAGTTGTTCTACAATGAGGAGATTTTATTGAGGATCAGTCAAAAACTTCAACTTGACAAAACTGACCTGCGCCACCGGAAGGAGATGACAAATTCACACAGAAAACGTTACCCGCAAACTTACGAACGCTGTCTACTCATGCTTTAAAATGCATAAAAATTTATTAAACGTCCATATACGATTGATAAATACAGTGAATTTAATATATCCTACCAATACATGGTAATAATGTTCTGCGGCCCGCAGCCTCTTTTGCTATAACAATGGTTGATAACCAGTGTCTCGGCAGAATAAATAAAACATTAGTTTCAGAACCTCTCCAGGATACTATTACCTTGTTCGTTGGTTGTGTCTGCATTCGTTTACTTACTTACGACTTCTAGGACCTTGGTGACGCTTTATATTTTAGGCTGCATAAGTGTATACCGTACAAGCCGATTGTACTTTTGTTGACTGCACCTACAAATTGATAGGTCATACTACGAATTGTTTACACATCCTGTTCTGACACCGCGTAACGTGGCAATTCCGTTACTCGTCGTGAGTATATTTGGAAATTAGCAGGATGACTCGCCGGAAGTCTGATGATTTTGATGAAATCTTTAAGAGCAGGAGAGCCAAATACGAATTTACAGTCCTTTACAGCAACCCGGACTTCAATAATTATTCGGCGCCATATATAAATAGCAGGATGCACTGCACATCATGAAAATGACCTGAAATGACTATTTGATGACTTAAATATTGGCACGAAGGTTGAACCCAATGTCACGAGAAACTGGATATTCCTTACACGCAGAGTTGAAAGTTTGTTTTAAACGAACGCTTTTTTAATTGTGTTTTAAACGAACGCTTTTTTAATTGTGCTTTAAGTGGTAAAATCATGCCATAATTGCGTAATTACTAGGACAAGTTTTTAGGCAACCTTTTTTTACAGCTTCCGGTCGCTTCCTAAATGCTCATAAGATATATAGAATGCTTTTTTAAGCTGTTTGAAGGAGTCTTATAGTGCAACTTTTTAAAAATTTTGTTTATTTTTTTCATGCAACTTTTTGCAACATTTTGCAACTTTTTCGATTTTTTCATGAGAGTATTTTTGATTTTGGTGAAATACACGGCCAAATTCGACTGAAATACCGTACATCAGCACTGAAGTAACGCACTTACGAGTATTTCGGGAGCTGAGCCGGAAAGTTGACCTATTTTTATTCCGTCAATTATTAGAGAATGCGGATGGAAAACTGTATTTCGGGAGTGGAACTATGGATTTGACCTTTTTTTTAGCCAACCGCGCAAAATGTGGTCTTTTAGTGCAACTTTTGTGAAAAAATAAATGCAACTTTTTACTGCAACTTTTGTCTAAAATAAATGCAACTTTCCACGGATTTAACTGCAACAATAACTTGCCCTAGTAATTACTATCCTAAAAACATGTTGTATGAGCCTACGGATAATTACCATCCGACATAACCGACGTATACGATATGGGATGGTTGGAACCCTCAAAATAGTCGGTTCAACAGCTAAAGTACGTAGACATCTCGTCAAATAAGCTATATTTAGTATTTACCCTATATTTTCGATTGTCAATGTCACTTCATTTTGACGTCACAATTGAATATTTGTGACGTCATGGCTTAAAAATATATAAAAACAATAAAAAACATGTTTTAAGCGAAAGCCTTGTTTTAAACATGTCTGTATTAAATTAATTTTTGTTTTTAATGCAACCCTAGGCCCAGCACTGTAAACTACTTACGACACAATTGCCGTCAGTTATTTCCGATCCTACATTTACAAACTCATCTGGAGTCATCATAACACATGCATGTGGTACGCAAGGCACCACTAATTATTGATTTTGCGCAAGGTTTGCTCTTTTGCTGTTAAGTCAATAGAGTCGTGCTATATTCCGGAGTATCGGAATTCTGTAGCATCAGCAACGTTTACTTGTTGCTGATCCCGACATATATGCAGTAGCATGATGCACACGTTGATAAATACACTCAAATTCATAAATCGGATACAATATGCCACTTAAAGGTCATGCATCAAAATGCTTCGGTGGCATATTCAGGTGTTCGCTGGATTTTAAGGTGGACTTTGGACATACCTACATACCTGAGCGAGGCCTGATCACCGGCGGATTACAGCTCCACAGGCCCCCACCTTTATTGTGCGATTTGTTTTTCGAGAATTCGCACATCGTTATATTGGACGTTTGGTATATGCCAGACGATTAGATATAATTGTTCAGCTAATAGTCGGGATGATAGGGTGGAGGTTTGTTGAGTGAAAAAAGAGCATCTAATTTAGCAAGTGCCAAGTTAGTGAGAGAATACCTGCATTTCAATAAATACTCAACGCTGTATAGATTAGGGCCAGAAAACAGTGGTGACAAGCAAATGTTTTCCAATTAAACAACGATAGCAGGCTACGCAAGCCGACGTTGATGTAAAGCAATGAGTTTCTACGCAATTTCCAGTAGAAGTAGCTTTTTCAAATTATACACTTCAAAACTAAATCAAGAGGAGCTAAAAATGAAGTTTTGTGACGCACTGTTAAAGTTCGTATAATTGTTTCAGGTAATTTATTATCGGATGGTATTTTCTGAATAGCAAAGTGCATTATTGCGCCTGATGCAAGATAGGTAAAACCCGACGAACTCACTTGGTTTGCGATACTTCCTTTTTAGTTTTCATGAAAGCTACGTATTGCATTTCCAAATTGTTTGTGACATGATGCGAGATCAATAAATTTTGCGGGTTATGCAGGCGTGCCGTATGTGATTAAATGTTGTGTGGTTCGATCCCGGGTTCCTCTAAGATTCTCCTTGGTTTTCCTCCACGTAGGTGTACTCGTATCCTGCATAAGTACGGTCTCGTTGCTGCCCGGTTCTAATCGGTTTGTTAGGCAGCAATGATGTTGATGGCAATACATGGCATAAGGCCTGTTATAGCTGATAACTATCGATAGCAATTGCTCGAATTTCGTATTGAATGTCAAAGATCGTGCTTATGACGGTCAGATGGTGCGTACAATTTCTCCTCGAAATACGGGCCCAAGAAACAACTGAATAAGTGCTGTTATATCTTGGCAGAGGTGTGTTGCCGTGGTAGTTACGAGAATATGTTGCGACTATAAGTAAATTATATTGTTTTGGGTATTTGTACGAATCCTTTGGTCGGTTCCGCTACCACCAAACTTGCACCACACACGAGCATACTCGAATTGCATGAGTTAACTGCCATATCCCAAGTGTCAAACCCCAAATTTATTACATCACGTAGAATTTATTGTAGTATAAAGAGAAAGTTCCGGACAGGTGTATTCAACTTGTGAATTTTATCATCGCGGTCATTGGAACAATTTTTGCTATTACCAGAAAGAACAATTACAATAACGCATGCTTACAGCCGCCATAAATATTTCAATGAATGTGCGACACATAAGCATGCAGGATGCAGGTGTGAAATTTGACTCTCGTTGACATAGTTGAATATTCTATTTTTTATTTACCCATACCAGAGTTTAAACGGGCCATCGGATTAGTCTGTGATTTCATATCTACTTTGACATTAGTAAAATAATACAGTGGGTATATTATCATTTTAGGTGCGAAACAGAGCATGTGGCTCTCGGGTGGTTATATGCAATGTTCTCTCTAATTTTTCATGAGTCTGCGCAAACACACCAACTCACTGTGCGGTCCCTTGGATAACAGTGCTTGACACCAGACGTGCGTAATGTCAGTTTTATAAAAGAGTTTTTCCTCAAACCTGACAACATTATGTAATATGGTACTAATACTTTCGAATGACCAAATATAGCATGATAGCGAGATCGATTTAAACTAGAAATACCTGACGTATAAAATATAGAGCAACCCTACAGTCGTCCTTATGATCTATTGTACAACACAAGTTATCCATAAGTTAATGCAGGGTGGCCCAATTCATAAATCCTGACATTGTTCTTGAAGTATTTTACCTGTCGTAATACTGTTATCTTCTTGAATATTGACACGACGTCCCGACTCAGTTCGACAATGCTCGAGTCCTACGATTGATAGGAAAATAAGATGAGGTAGAGGTGAGTGCACTTTCACACTCAGACAGTAAGTAGCGAGATGAGGTACCGATGGATCAAAAATTGCAAAATGATCTCTGGCCTTCAAGTCTTGAGCCGAGAATAGCGGATCTTTTGCTGTCTCAACACTTTGATACAAGCTCTGACCATCGCGGGCATTTACATGGATATACTCCTTTTCAACAAATATTTAAAAGCGTTTAAAATTTGCTTCTCGACCGTATCATTGGTCCCCACCCGGTCGGTCCAATGGCACACGACAATGGGACCTATGAGACACACACTCAAAACTCAAATTTTTCAACTTATTTTGTTGTGTACTATAATCTAAGCTACATCATGCCAATAAAGAATGTTTCGTCGCCTCCTACAAGAATAAAATATATTATATCAACTGAAATGTTGGGATAAAATCACGTTTTTATTTCCGCCACATTAATGCCACATACCAGGGTTGTAATGACTCGAGTCACGATTTTTTTGTGACTCGACTTGACTCGAGTCATTTTCTTGAAATGGGAAAATGACTCGACTCGAGTCAATATTTGGATTGACTCGACTTGTACTCGAGTCATTACGCATGACTCGGCTCAAGTCATTGACTCGGCTTATTTTATGTGACTTGAAGGTGAAGAAAGTTGCGAATCACAATGGTTAGATCAACGCATGTGACGAATTCTGTCGACATCGCTATTTGTCATCACTGCTTTCGTTGCACTCGTCTGATATCAGATATGCGCCGCCGTAAAAACAAAAGACAATGGTACATAGTAGCAAAGAGCAATGCATTGTACAAAATCATCCAGTGATGAAGAGGTAATAGATCCTCCGCCATCAAAGTACTCAAGACATTTCAATTATACAAGCAAACAATCGAAGCAAAGTCCAATTAGAGCCAAAGAAATGACTCAGATGGTCAAGTAGCCTACTTGGAAGAGACTGATAAGCTCATGTGTAGATATGAAGGCGATGATTCTTTGCATTTTTGGCCGACTAGAATGGATGAGTATCTAATGCTCTTCAGTGTGGTTCAAAATTGCTTTTCAATTGCTGCATCTAATGCACCAGAGGAACGTGTATCCAGTGGATGTGGATTATTCTAAGGCCATGCCGCCTCAACATATATGAGAATCTCCTTTTCACTTTAGTATTTTTCAAGTGTAACTCATTGATTTGATCTGCTGTCTGTGAAAACACACAATACCCTCCGTCCGTTTGACGTTTTGTTAGGTATGTGCATTGTGCACGTGATAATAATGAATGGCTAATGTTGTGTGATATTTGTACAATGGGGCCGATCAAAAATACCTTCTTTTTATTCTACTGGGTGGCTACTTGATAAAATTGCTACGTTGCATAAAAAGAACACTGAATCTGGCCTAATTTGAAAAAGTGGAATCAATGAAATGAGAGGAGAAAATATTGGATTTGAAAATACATGGAGTATTTTTAGTGAGAAATGATTTCATATAATATAATTACATAATAGCAGTAAGTCGACTATTTTTTCATATCCAAAATATTCCACTCTAATAACTCCGCTTCTTCTAGTTGGAATTGAGCCAAATTTTCTATGAATCATATTTTTACACAATCTAACAATATCATGAGGTAGCCGGTATATTTCGAAAGTCTCTATTTGTAATTAATCCAAAATATCTTCTCTTAGCATTGCTTTCTACTGGTTGGAATTAAGCCAAATTTAAGTTCTTTTAGATAATCTAACAATTTTAAGAAGTAGCCTCTTTTTTGAGATTCTGACCTCATTTTTGAGAATTTATTTGGTAAATGTAGGGCAAATTAGACTAAGACAACAATAAATCAGCACTAAAGTAACGCTCCGGCGACTATTTCGGCAGCTGAGCAGGAAAGTTGACCTTTTTTCTGGTCAACCACCTGATATGATGTGAAAGCAAAACTGTACCTCTACATAAGCGTTTATCTGTTCATTCTTTACCAGCTTGTATCTAGCTAGACGTGAATTCGTAGGTCTTCTATCAGATAGTACGTAGACGTGAATTCGTTAATTCTCTATAAGCTATTTGTGAGCGGTCGTCGATGTGCTCGTAATAAAAACTGAATGCTTTTATTTGTGATATATCAGACTGACAAGACATATATTCGATTTAAAGTTCTAAGATTAGTAACGTTATCGTATTAGCGGCCTGTTACGTCTATCTGTAGCATTGGTATATGATGCCAGGAACTGTCTGTTATCTGCCTAACTAAATAAACTTGTGCCAAGACTATGATGGGGACAAAATAAGCATGTTTGGCAAGCAAGGAATTCGATATCACCCAAGCAGGATTGAAAACATAAGTTGAACATGACTTCAATACTGTGACTTGGACTCGACTCGAGTCATAACACTATGACTCGGACTTGACCCAACGGTGACTTGGACTCGGACTCGAGTCGGTGATGAATTGAAAATGACTCGACTCGACTCGAGTCAAAACCACAAAAGTCAGATTGACTCGTGACTCGGAACCATGTGACTTGGTTACAACCCTGCCACATACATATTACCGTAAAATCGACATTTTGAATTTCAAATACCTCGTAATAGCGATCAAACACCACATGTAACACTGTTATATAGTCTCTATATATGTAGGCGTGTTTCTGTTGTTAAATGATTAGTTGGTCCAACTATTTTGCTTGATTTGGCTGTGGTACCATAGGTCACCCACCCTATCATTATTGTAATTGAATTGAAAACAGTCCACTCGAATATGGTATTGATTCAAAAAATATGTATCATTATATACCCTGATACAAGCCCTATAATTCACATTTAAAATTATTACGGGTTTGTTAGTCTGGAAGGTGATATAGAAAAATGTATATGTCGATCCAAATTTACTTTGCACCCCCTAAAACGTTAATCATTTGTACAGACCCCATAAGTCACGCATATCGATCTTTGTTGCTAGTGAGGAAATATTCTGTCAGCATGCCATTGTAGACAAAGTCGCGTTCTGTAATCATGGGATTATCACAGAGAATTTTTAAAGTATTTTCGGTCCCAGTGTCTCATCGGTACCACATCTTCCCTACTGTTGAAGTAAATCGTGTCCTTTACTCTGGTGCAGTTCTTTTCGAGCGGTGTGCGTGATGCACCCTTGGGTCAGTAACAATTGGCAAGAGCAGCCTACAAATTTTATCGCAGCAGTGATGCAGCGAGTAATACGACGAACATGTCAGCAGTACGCGCATAGAAATGATAGTCTAGTCCAGTGGTTCTTAACCTGTACTATCTCACGGAACACTTTCGCTAGTCTGCAAGCCTTCGCGAAACTCCAAATTTTCGCTTAGTTGTAGGAACGAAAATATTCCACAATGCCCATCTAATACGTTACTATGAATTGGTGGTGCGCAAAAGGAAATGTGCATCAACAGAGTGTCAAAAATCAAACCCATTAAAATACGATTTCAACACAAAAAGAAAACATAATGATTTGCAAATTTGCTGTTGCCGTCCAGATACCAATCAGAAATAAAAGGCTTCATCTTCGATTACGATATCGTGTTGTTCGGTCGAAACGCAACCACGATATCAGTTGCTTGAGTGCAAACGACAGTATTAATATTGGAGATCTAATTGGCATTTCAGAAAGGCTGGGCTTAGATTTCGAATCCCAACCTTCCCTGCGTACGCCACTGCACATGACTTACTATCAAGACAGTCCCATACTCATATTGCAACTTCTGATAGGGCCTAAATGTCGGCAGCCAATTATGACCAAATCATAAATCATTTGTATGGGTTAATTGTGGGTCATGAGCTCTAGAGAACTCCTGATGTTGGCTCAGCGAACCCCCTAGTGCTCCATTGATTACCGGTGAAAAACCACTGCAATAAGTAGTGAAGATGCTTAACCGATGAGACACTTCGACTGAAAATACTTGAAAATTTCCCTATGATAATCTCATGATTGCACTCCGCAAATTTTTCTACAGTTGCATTCTGGCAGAATCGTTCTTCACATGCAAATAACTCAGAACTGCGCGTGTTATAGGGTCAGTGACAGATCTTTTGTGTCTTAGAGGGTGTAAGATAAATATCTATCGATATCTAATTTTCTCTGTGTAACCTTGAGCACGAACAAACCTGCAATTGTTTTTAATGTGAAGGTTAGGGCTTATATCAGGTTATATGATGTCGCACTTTCTTTTATTCAATACCATCCTTGAGTGGACTTTTTTCAATTTAATTACAATATTTATAGACTTTACAGCAGTGGCTCCCAAACTGGAGGGGCGTGAAGCATCTGAAGGGGGCGTTTTCGCTCATGGTGCGATATACGTCCAGCTCATTGTTGTGTATAGTCTGAACTTCCTATTTGAGTATTCTCTCATCAACAGCCATAACCCTCCATGCAATCAAACTATCCGTTGGAATTTCGAGGATTCTGGTTCCTCTTTTTCTTATTTTGTGATATTGCGATAAGGTAGCTAGGATTATTTTACTCTCATAAAGGGGGGCGTGTCTGAAAAATGTTTGAGAGCCACTGGTTTAGACCGGAGTTGGATCAATTACGATAATTCAGTTCAATTACAATTACAATTACTCCCTTGCATGTTTCAATTAAATTACAAGTACAATTATTCAATGCTAAAAATATCAAATTACATTTACAATTACAATTACTATTAAACATGTAATTAAGTAATGTTAATGTAATTCTGTAGAGGTTTTCTTTGACAACCGTAGCGACGTAATTAGCAACAATCTCAAGCTATTCATGTTTCATTCATGATACGTAGAATACCGTTTAATTAATGACTCGAACGTATTCGAACTATTCCTAATCATGAGTACTGAAAACTATACAGACACAGAGAAATGTTTCAAGCGACTGGTAACAATCAAAAGTTTGAGCGACTAACAGCGAACAGGTTACAGAACAGTCAATGAAATGCAATCAAACGATTGGGCTATTCAAGCGCTGAGTGAGAATAATGGAAATGTAATTGGTACGGCGTCAGCGATAAGGATGATACCGATAAGGTGTGTAAATTAAAATAAAGGAAAAATAATATAAGATCCTGATAACTGTGAATTACAACGTTATGGTTCGCATTTACATTTTCACTTGCTCGGAAACTTTTAGATTGCATTTGATGAACATTAGGGTGCGAAATGCTTTTAGACACGCCTCCCTTGATAACAGTGAAATATTTCGTGCCTCCTTATCGTCATATAACACTATGAAACCGGAATGTAGGCAATTCTTACTGATAGTTTGATGGTATGGAAGGTTTTATGACTGTTGATGAGAGAATTCTCTAATATGAAATTTGGACTATGCACAGAGCAATAACTATGAAATGGAAGTGAATCGTGCCAAGCCCGGAAATGAATTGAAGTTTACCGGAGTTCGCGCCGCCTTCAGATGCTTTCACGCCGTCCTAGGGGGGCACGCCTTCCCCCCTCAGTTTGAGAACCACTGGTTTAGCCTATATTCTAATTCACAAAGTTTTCTGTTTGCTACTGAAGTATAGGAAACAGTTTAGTATGCCTGAATTATCTAGTTATGACGAGGCATGCATAGAACACCGATGTAAATAGGCTAATTACTACAGATGGCAACTGTGTACTAATGCCTTAAGGCGTTGCGGCCCCTCGTCGTCATCCTGATCCGTACCGGATTTTCACTGGTGTGGCGTATAAATGATTGATTGATTTATTGATTGATTATTTTATGTTGTGATTGTCAGGTTTCCATAACAATGCAATTGAAATTGTAATCGAGCAAAAATTTTATCAAATTACAATTACAATTACATGAAAACATGTCATTAATTACATTTAGCTCAATTACAAATTATAATTGATCCAACCCTGGTTTAGATCGATGATGCCATAGCCAAACCAAACAAAATACGCCTCTCCATATACAGAGAGGCCGTATGTCAAAATTACCCGCGGTATTTTATATCTATAAGGAGTTATTTGAATAGTATATTCATATTGAAATTAACCCGAATATTCTCGACTGAAACTCCTCAGGGGTAATCGTCAGCAACTAGCAGAGAATACAAAAGAACAGCGTATATCAACAATCGTAACACAAAATATGACGTCACCAGCACGAAATGTCGAATACGAGAGCGTTCAATGTACTATTTTTAGGTGATACACGAACTCTTTTTGTTGACACAGCCTTGGCTGGTGTATTTTGATGAAAGTCGACTCCAATGCACACAAATGAAAGTGTGAGCGACCCTTTCCGAGTACGCGAAATCTGTCGTCTCGATGATTTTTCGCACAGGCGGGATTATCCAACAAGTGTTTGCCAATTGCAGAATTTATGGCCTTTGATTGTTCCGCATCAATCTTGAGCGAATGAGCTAAGGGTGAGCTTTGCAGCGAGTGTGTTCCAATGAATCTAAGGACATGCTGATTTATGCGTTCCTGCAAGCGCTTTGACGTTCTTCCCACGTAGCCGCAATCACAGTGACACTTAAATTCGTAAACTACATTGCTTTGCTGAAGTGCTATTCAATTGTATATTGAAGTTCTGTACCTCCAAGAAGCTGATCAAGGAGTTATTTGGAAGTCAGAATCTCGATTTACCGGCAATATGGAAGTACGCTCAAATGTGTAAGTATGAGCCCAAATCGAAAAGTCATTTTATGATAACATTTCAGTTAATGAGTGTTTAAAATCTGTTGCTCGAAAGTATCATCGTTCCCCAACCGGTGGTTTCACGGGCACACGGACCGATGAGACACGCTAAAAAAACTTGAATATTCCAAATTTTCCTGTTGCGTACAACAATCGCAGGCTACAGCAATCCAAAGAAGAATATTTGGTTGCCACCTTTACCAAAATAGAATTATTATTAAAAGGTTTTTGAAAAGGTGGATCCACCTGTAGACTTATATATCTGTGGTAGGTAGATCAAAGAGTTGAGCCAGCAAAAGATCTCCTGTTCTCAGCTGGACATTTGAGATAAGAGAACATTTTGCAATTTTTCATTCATCGGTTCCACAACTCCCCTATAGGAGATGGAATTGGCATTTCGAAAAGAAGAGGGTACGATTTTAAACACAACCACCTCTTCCCTGCGTCCGGCGCTTCATAGTGCACATGTCATGAAACCACGGCTACTTATTGCATGCATCGAATTATGACGTGTCCTCATCAATGTATATTTTTCATCTTCTTTGGAATCACTGAGAATGATTCGTGGAACCCCTGGTGTTTCGTGGAACACCGGTTAAGTAGAGATTACTAACCTACCGATAGACACTCCCGTCCTAACGCTTGGGCAAGCAGCATCTCTGGACCGCGAAAAGACTGCGGAGAAAGCTTGAACGTCAGTGGAGAGCTTCTAAACTAGTCGTCCATAGACAGATGTACCAAGAACAATGCACTCGGGTGATCAGAATGATAGTCAAAGCAAAATCTAGCTACTACAACAACTTGATAATGGAATGCAAGGATAACAAGAAGAAACTCTTCAGCGTAACGAAAAACCTCCTCGCAGAATCGAGCTCGGTCAAACTACCATCGAATCATCCATCGTCACTAAGTCTGGCAAATTCATTTAACACGGTTTTCCGTGACAAGGTCGGCTCTATCAGACAATTTTTGCTTGCTCAGCAAGGCAACCGACACCGATCAGAAGGACAAACAAACGAGGAAAATTTCAACGGTGCCGCTCTGGATAATCTATCGCCTACTAATGTTGATGAGATTAAAGAGCTCATATCTGGTACGCGTCCAAAGACATGCGATCTTGATCCTATACCAACTTGGATTCTGATGGAATGTTTCTCGGACTTGGCGATTCTGGTCGTCGAAATCATAAATCGGTCGCTGTTAGACGGCGTGGTACCGCAATGCTTTAAGCGAGCTGTGGTGACCCCACTCCTGAAGAAGAACAGTCTTGACTCCGATCTGATGCAAAACTATCGACCGATATCGCAGCTTCCGCATCTCTCAAAACTTCTGGAAAAGGTTGTCGCCAAACGCATTGTGGACCATGTGACCGAGTACGATCTTCACGATATGAATCAGTCGGCATATCGTGCCGGACACTCGACTGAAACAGCAACGTTACGTGTCAACAATGACATTGCTTCTGCCCTCGACAACGGAAACATGGTCGCTCTAATCATGCTGGATCTCTCCGCTGCCTTCGATGTAATCGACCACGTTCTATTGGTGGAACGGCTCCATCATGTATTCGGAATCTCCGGCGTGGCATTAGAATGGGTAAAATCATATTTGAAAGATAGAATGCAGTGCGTATCTGTGGATGGTGTCCGTTCGTCAGAGATTCAAATCGAATCAGGAGTACCACAGGGTTCTGTTCTCGGCCCATTGCTCTACCTCATGTACACGAAGCCAGTCGGAGATATTTGCCGTCGCCATGGTTTCTTCCACCATTGCTACGCGGATGATACACAGGTTTACGGTCTTATGAGAAATAGCAATGACTGGGAGAGCGTGTCATCCAAGTTACAGCGATGTCTTATCGATATTGAGCTCTGGATGACACAAAATCGTCTCAAGTTGAACAAAGAGAAAACTGAACTCAAAATTTTTACGCCAACCAGACGCCCCATCGACCACAATCAATTCACCATCAGATTCGGACCAGACACCATCCAAGCCAAGACCTGTGTACGTAACCTAGGTATTCACTTTGACGGCATGCTCTCAATGGAAAAACATATCGACTATACATCAAAGATCTGTTTCATGTATATCCACAAGATCAGTCGAATCAGGAACTACCTATCTGAGGATGCATGCAAAGCCATAATACTGTCGCTGGTGATATCACGGCTTGACTATGGAAATGCTCTGCTTTACGGGGTAAACCAAAATTGCATCGACAGGCTACAAAAGATCCAAAACATCGCTGCTCGTTTGGTAACTCGGTCAAGGAAGCGTGATCACGTAACGCCGATTCTTAGATCCCTTCATTGGTTACCCGTGAAATTTAGGTCTGAATACAAGCTTCTTCTGTACGTCTTCAAATGCATGGAGGGAAGTGCACCAATAGGGTGGAGTGAAAAATGCAAATTTTTGAATTTCAAAAAAGGGTCTTGATATGTGGTGCCAAATAGTAAACAAATAAATTCTATCATAATTTTGGGTTCGTACACCCTCTAGTGGTCGTGCAATTTCACCGAACGAGCCAAAAACAGCTAATTTCATCATATCTTGATCATCACTTACACTAGAAAGTCAGTTTTGGGCTTAAAAGATGCAGAAGCAACATGTTTCTATCTCACTTCCATAGAACTTACTCTTAAAAATGAACAGAAAAAAAGTTACAAGCAAATTTCTGATTTTATAGGTAAAATTGAGCACGGAAGCAGTGGGTAGGATGTCAAAAGCGTGTAGTGATTGATCTTACGACTGAGCAACATACCCTATCAATTAGAACTACTTTTCAAAACTTTCTCAAACAAATGAACCCCCTCCAAGCATAAATAGGGCTCGGGCATCGAATAGAGACTGCTAAAACTGTATTTAAAACAGCGTCCATTGGTAGTGCAGCGTCACGATATCGGTAAGTCTATAACAACGGCCCTCATGAGATTTTTTTCCAAAATGCTGTCGTAGGGTGTGTATCATATTTGTCACAAAGCTGAATGAAAGCACAAAAATTGAAAATACACATTCAAAACACAAACATCAATTCTATACTGGAAACAGAAATTTTTTGTAGCAGTATCATATGAGTATCAGTGTGCACAAACATTAAAATCATGTTTAGTATTGAAAGATTTCATCTGCTTTCAAGACTTCAGTTTTTGTCTGATGAGGCTATCTCTACGTTTAAATCCTGAAACATGGGTAGATGCTTCAGTAACCACGTTTTAATGTCTTTCCACTGCCTGGTTGTGGCAAGGATGACTGATCCTTAATGGTGATGATCTTAGGTTTTCCACCTCGACATCTGACAAGGTTTGGTGTGGTTGTTCTGCGCATAGCTGTAATCTTGTTAACTGTAAATCTTCGGTCGTATCCCTCCTCGTCACCAAAGCATTCCCAGCAAAATATTTTCTGGATGTTCAAAATGACCATTTCTTCGTAGCAAAGATGGTGCAAGGGAGTGAATTCGGGTATCAGTCAGCTTTGTGACACGGGAAACTATATTGTGGAAATTTTTAGCACCATCTACAATGGAATTGTGCATTTTTATTTCAAACCATGACGGAAAATAGACCTCCATGCAGAATTGAGCAAGACAATTCAGATTTCTCGATGGACGACTCTGTCCCACATAGTACTTTGAAATTTGAGATGCGAGAGTCAACCATATTGAATGAACGACGGGCCCAGCCTCCAAATATTGCAGATCTGGTTCCAATTGACGACTTTGAAGGAGGATATGTAAATGAAACCAAACCCTAAAGCAGCAACATTGACACCAGCATCAGATTCTTCCAAATTCCAGTTATCAACATCAAGGCTTAATCTTTCCACCAAATTGTCAACTTAAACCTCAAAAATATTGAACAGCCGCCTGCATCGCAATCAAGACCTTGTCTGATCACGAGTTGGGAAACCTATGATCATCACCATTAAGGCTCAGTTATCCTTGCCACAACCAGGCAGTGGAAAGACATGTGACAGTGCTGACATAAGCATCTGCTCAATGTTTCAGGATTTAAACGTAGAGATAGCCTCATCAGACAAAAACTGAAGTCTTGAAAGCAGATGAAATCTTTCAATACTAAACATGACTTTATTGTTTGTGCACACTGATACTCATGTGATACTGCTACAAAAATTTTCTGTTTCCAGTATAGAATTGATGTTTGTGTTTTGAATGTGCATTTTCAATTTTTGCGCTTTCTTTCAGGAGCTTTGTGACAAATATGATACAAACCCTACGACAGCATTTTGGTAAGAAATCTCATGAGGGCCGTTGTTATAAACTTACCGATATCGTGATGCCGCACTACCAATAGACGCTGTTTTAAATACAGTTTTAGCAGTCTCTATTCGATACCCGAGCCCTATTTATGCTTGGAGGCGGTTTCATTTGTTTGAGAAAGTTTTGAAAGTAGTTCTAATTGATAGGGTATATTGCTCATTCACAAGATCAATCACTACACGCTTTTGACATCCTACCCACTGCTTCAGTGCTTAATTTTACCTATAAAATCAGAAATTTGCTTATAACTTTTTTTCTGTTCATTTTTAAGAGTAAGTTCTATGGAAGTGAGATAGAAACATGTTGCTTCTGCATCTTTTAAGCCCAAAACTGACTTTCTAGTGTAAGTGATGATTAAGATATGGCGAAATTAGCTGTTTTTGGCTCGTTCGGTGAAATTGCACGACCACTAGAGGGTGTACGAACCCAAAATTATGATAGAATTTATTTGTTTACTATTTGGCACCACATATCAAGACCCTTTTTTGAAATTCAAAAATTTTCATTTTTCACTCCACCCTAGTGCACCAACGTATCTTCGTGAGCTAGTGACAATGTATAATCCCGGAAGAGCGCTACGTTCTCAGTCCCAAATGCTCTTGTCAGTTCCAAGAGTTAGAACATCGACCTACGGTGTGAGAACCTTTTCTTCCTCGGCCGCCATTCTGTGGAACAATCTTCCAATTTCTATCAGACTATGTGACTCGCTATATGTTTTCAAACGCAAAATCAAGACCGTTTTATTCACACGAGCGTTCGAACTAGAGTAGTGTTCTTTCCGCCCTACAACTATGCACTTCGTCTTTTATACATATCGTTTACTTTTATATTTTATTGCCTTTTATGTACAGCGCCCTAGTGTAGTAATGACATATTGTTATATTCGGCGCTCTATAAATTATTATATATTATTATTGCTGAGCAATCTAATAGTAGCGTAATTGATACTGATATAGCTGGCGATCCGAGTGCTGAAATTTAATATATCTGATCTTAATCGAATGCTAGTGTCCCACTAATTCCAAATATACAAATTAAAATCTGGGCACGACCATGGAACTACCTCAAAACAGCCTCCAGAGTCGGAAAATCGCTTTTGTTTCGAAAATTCGCTTGAAATAATTGGCCAATATTATGTTAATGGTGTTGAGTGCTGCTATTGTTAGAACAATGCCGATTTTCAGACAGTGAGGAAGTTTTAGGGGTGGTTCCATTGCCCTGACGACCTGATTTTAATTTCGATTTGCAGTGCGGCAGTAGCTTTCGATTAAGTCTGGTTATATTAAATTCCAGCGTTCGGGGCGCCAGCTATAGCGTTAGCAATTACGCCACATTTAGATTTCTCCGCAATTTGAGACACCGCTTGCCCAAGCGTAACCGCCGGGAGTTGTATCCGTAGGTTTGTAATGTGTAGGTTAAATACCACTGGTCCAGTTTAAATATGATTGGTTATCCATAGATCATACATATAATGCAATTAAAATCAATGTTGCTCAGGCATTCCCGAAACTAACTAATTTCCTAACTTCTTTTATTCGTGTGAAAGCGGACAAGGCTAAGGTTACTCGTAGTATAGTACCAGCCTGATCCTGATGCAGTTCACACCTACCACATACCCAACACAAAGGAACACTATTAAAGATGACCCTGCGGTAAGTATATTCCAGCATGATACAGAAGGAGTTTGTCAGTTGAAAAGCATGGATACGATAAGCAATATTTTCTGTTTTTTAGTTTCTCGTAAGGACTGTGGGGTCGGAGTCAGACTTTGGTTTAATTTTCTCTGGGTGGAGTTGGAGATGGGGTCAGAAAATGCTTTTAACAACTTTTGTAGTCGGAGTTAGTGATGCGCAAACACTTACCGGCCAGTGTTGGGATGACTCGAGTCATGACTTGACTCGAGTCAGACTCGAGTCACCATTTTTGTATGACTTGACTTGACTCGAGTCACTTTGCTAAAATGACTTGACTTGACTTGACTCGGCGTATCAGAAATGTGGATTGACTCGTGACTCGGAGCAAAATTCACGAGTCAATTTCAAGTCATCAAGTAATCGGTGTCGATAAAAATCACTGTATTTTGCACATGGTCGGATTGTTCACGAAACGCTGGTGTAACCCGTGATAGCGACCAATCATTCAATGATCGTGCGTTTTACTGAGCCTATACATTGTTCTGTCACAAATAAATTGACCACAAACGAAGTGATCGAAGCTTACAGCTTACGTTATCGTAGAATAGTATAGTAAAGTAATGCAAAATGTATATTTCTGTTCTCTGTTCTTACCTTATCCAAACGTCTTGTTTTATTGAAATTGAATTCGAATATAGTTTATTTAGTCCACCGCCATTGGCGCTGGCTCGAATTCGATCATGTCAATTTGTAAATGGGTAATGTATTGCATCTTATCAATTCGTTTCTTTATTCTCTATTTTGGCTGGTAACTATTAACTGATGCTATGCAATTACTTTCGTTCTTTAACAGTTCTACGTATATGTGAGTGATGCAGCGCTTTCATGCGTGTATATTTAACTCTATATTCGCTCATCGGTTCAGAATCAATGACCACTCAATCTGTATTTCAGACAGACAGTAAAATGCAATGACGTAATCATGCCTCAAACTTCGAAAAGGCTACTTGACTTGAATTGTGACTTGACTCGTGACTTGACTTGACTTGACTCGACTTGACTCGAGTCACCTCCAAAAATGGAGTGACTTGACTTGACTCGAGTCACCTTCGAAAATCGAATGACTTGACTTGACTCGAGTCAAAATGTGCAATGACTCGAAATGACTCGTGACTCGAAGGTAGTGACTTGATCCCAACACTGTTACCGGCTAGAGTCAAAGTTGGAATTTTTGTAAATGCTCTGACTCCGACTACAACTCGAACCGCGTTAATATTGCAGAAACTGTTCTTGAATGATGCTAAAAAGTGCCATTTCAGCTACTATCAACTATCAAATTAGTATTGCAGGGTTTCCACAAGCTACGAGCTACATTCGAACAATATTTCCTGAATTGAAAAAATGGGTAACAAAATCAACTAAAATGTAATAAATGTATAATTTTCTGAGTATATGTACAGGAAAGGTTGAGTCGGAGTTGGAGCTCTGCGGAGAAAATATCACGAGCCAGAGCTGGAGTCGGCGTGTTTTCACTTTTAGTCGGAGTCGGTACATTAGAAATATCTGGAGTCGAAGTCGGATTTGGAGTCGGTGGTAAAATAAACACACTCCACAGCCCTGATCGTAAGCTATAGCCAGGGTTGCCATCGACATGGACTTAAAGATAAGGACAATCGAGAAATAAGATTACCATTAAAAGCGATTGGGTATATACTTCGTATTTATACGAGCCGTGGCATATCACATTACATACTTTTCGCAAGAAACAACCTGCTCTTGCAACTCCTTGTTATTAGAAAGTGCGTCATGAATCTCACGACAGCTCAGGTCTACGTTGACCTTTACTCGTCCGCCCCTCCACCATTGGGTGGTAAACCAAACTTCGTCACCTCGCTCTGATTAGAGGCGCAAACCAAGATGGAAAAATGCAGTTACATCAAGTTTAGACTAAATCATTTTTGAGCGTAAGGAGCAAGAACTCCAGTAACAATGCTAGTAGTCTTGGTCCTGGCCGAAGCGAACTTCCTTGCGATGGTGGAATCGGGAATATTTCTACGAACAATTGCGATGTGCAATCATGGTAGAGGAATGATGGCTGGTGTTTGACAGTATGGAATGCCCAGGTACCCTCAGCAGCAGCTGCCTAGTAGTTTGGGCTGGTCGTTGCTCGTTGGTGTTGATCGACTTGTGAAAAAATTATTCATCGCTGGTTCGAGACAATCATTAAGAAACACTTCCTGTGTTTTGGGGTATCAATGTGAGTTGACATAGCGGTCTTTTCTATGGCCTCCATGTTAATGTCACAATTGCAGAGATTGCTATGTGTGGGAAACACTCACCCTTCAAGCTTCCTCTGATATCTTTGAATTATTGCTGATAATCGTCACGAAAAACGTTTTTACGCCTGATCATGATCATTTTAGCTAAACAGATTTAGCCTTATTTGTAGCTGAAACTATATGTGCAATATAATAAAGATAAATTTATCAATGATTGATAGCTTTTCTACTTTTTAACCCAAGTCTTGACTGCACTGCGCCATGTTCCGGTACGCAATAAATGCTGCCTTCCCAACAGCTTATTCTGTAGACTATAGACGGCAGAAACCTGGTGCTGCTGTTTACTACTAAAATGACGTCCGTTTCGATAGCTTGGTACAGCCGAAACTACTATAACACTCACTGCTCTAGCTATCTCACCACTTAGAATTCAAATCCTGTGTTGTATACGCCACCGGAATTCCTTTAATCTATGATTTCATAAAATCTCGAGGCAAAATCATAATTTTGGACTATTATGCAACACAGATACCAGAGGAAAACGTTCGAAGTTCTGTAGTTGTTAAAATAAGACAAAATAAGGACGCAGATCGAAAAGAAGGACATTTCTTAGAAATAAGGACTGTTGAGTTTTCCAAGACGTGGCACTTAATAATAAAGACAAATCTTAGAAATAAGGACGGTAACCCTGGCTATAGCCCTGATAAGCAAGTTGGTCTAGTATAGTAAAGTGGTATCAACCAAGCAGCGTCAATGCATTCACTTTATGAAACATTATATTTCATAATTACATTATACATGCCGCTATCTCGAAAGGGTACGGCGTTGAAAATACTATAAAAAAATCCTGCTCTGGGTCTGCGTTATGTTGACTGACGAAATAATTTTTGAATTTTAGAGGAAATTTTATATGAAATTCTTTTCACTCGACAATGTTTTTGCTTCGGGATCGTGTTACTTAGATTGAAGATGCTTTGTGGCCCCAGACAATTGTCTCGCGGGGCCCAAAGGACAGCAAACGCTAGTTTGAGAACCACCAACTTTCCCAGGCCTGATATGGAATCATGAAATACTTGGAGGGCCCGATTCCTGAAACGATGTTATTCGCGTAATTATCCATCTATACACGGGATAAACCGAATTCAATATAAACTTCAAGTTTGAAGTGTATAGACCAAAAACAGTATTTATTGAATTTATTAGCGTAATGTACTTCAACAGCTGTTGAAATGAATGAGATATCAGTGGTCGATCAAAGTCATTATCATGTAAGACCGGAAACTGTGCCCGGGCCGGCCCGCATGCCATTTGTTGCCCGCCGCTAATGCATATAGTCATATTTCAAATCCATTATTTATATATCGGTAGGAGTGATCGATTAGGATTACGACGACCTGGCATTCGGTAAATTATGGTTTATTTGTCCATACCAGATTGCAGTATAATATAATTACTCGCATTAAAACTCGGATCATCGTATTACTTTAGGTGTATGAAGCTGGTCACACAGTCATTACTACGGAAGATTGCGATGGAAAACTCTGTTTGGACCGTTATGCTTTCGACAACTTTCTGGAGAAATCCAATATTGGTGATAAAGCTTTTAGCATAATTTCGATATCCGGACCTGCACGGCAGGGAAAGTCTTTCTTGATGAATCTCATACTACGTTACTTCGATAAAGAGGAGGTATTTTCTAGTTGATGCTTAATATCCGTTTCATTTCTGCAGTAGACAACGTTCATTGAATGAATATAGTTTGCAAAAAACTCCCAGCACATGCAACTCTTCATATCTGTACATTCTCGGCAAGTTTCATCGAATGTGGACCCTTACTGATCCCCGCGGACCCCCGCGTTATTTTTTTTTTCAAATTTAACCCTATTATCGTGCAACCGTAATCCTTCTTGTGCAAATATAACTGTATAGGATCAGTTATAAACAGTAACAAATTGACTTTCTTGATAATAATATCAAATTATTTACCTAAACATTGAGTAGACTTATATTATTTCAAAGCGAATTCTCTAGCTGCATTTCTTTAATACGTGGTCATGTCTGGCAATTCCGCGCCTTCGATTTGATTCAATCAAGTGCCGAAAATCCATTTTCACAAAAGTAGGTGGTGGTTATTGTAATAAAAACGGGAAAAGCTTGCTACGACACCTTTAAGTATGATCGCAACATATGTGGCAATAGCACCAAAATAGGGAAACAGATTTTTTAATGAACATATAACGTCCAGCCTAGTTATTTTTATATAGCAGCTCATCTTGAAGATATTCTGAAATAGCGGTTATGTATATCGCAGGTGAAAATGATATTTTAAAATATTTCGAAGCAGACATGGGGTAATCGCGATTAGTAATCGTAATCGATTACGACGATCACAGCATTTTCAAGTAATCGTAATCGCAATCGATTACATTCGAAAAAATCCCGAAGTAATCGTAATCGTAATCGATGGTGGATTATACCACTGCGCTATCTCGCCACACAATTACCTACATGTAGAGCTGGTCAGCACCGTAACTGCCGCACCCCAAACCCCCCAATTGGGGGGGGCCCGAGCTCGAAGGGGGCCCCAAATTATTTCGTGAATTAGCATAAATTATAGAGTATTTTTTGAAAATTTATGCAATTTTTTCCAAAATTTTTCGCGCTGCGCGCGATTTAAAGTTGCCAAATATCTTGATTATTTGGTACTCTTCCCCCAAGAAAAAACACGCAAGATTTATAGAAATGGACATATCGGCGTTGGCCATTAATACGCCACTACGCACCAAGATATATAACGATTTAGGACTTATTACATGCGACTCCAAGAAGTGTGCCAGAACGATCGGCAGCGCGAAAATCTTAGCCGAAACAGACTGCCCCTACGCAGACCGAAAACTTCGTTATATGTACAAAATAATAGGTTTAATTGTCCATAGGCGCCTAGATGACTGGCGCCATATGTTGCTTCCTGTCTTGGCAATCTGAACCTCAGAAGACAAATACCATCCAGCAGGAAAAAAATATATGCCTGTGAAGAAATACCAATTTGAAATCGTGTGCGTCTTTTAGTTTAGTACGTTTGAGCGATTCTATATTTTTGATATAGCAGACAGGAGGTCACGAAATAAAATCATGTAACGAAGTCATACCAACGGGTCCGGCCGCCCGAAGATGTTTAATTATTATTTACGGGCACTACAGTTTCCGGTAAATCTGATAACGTGAGCAGAGAGGACAAGATATTGATAGCAATATATTAGCAATTCCCGATCTTATTGACCGATTGTATCATGAATTATCGAAAATTTTCGCGCTTCGAGCTGGCTCACTAAACAGTGCAGCTAAGTTCGTGGCAAAAGCGAACACTGTGATGAGGGGGTCGGTTTATCACCCTATGAGACCCCCAAACCCAAGTTTTTGTGGGGGGGGGGCGAGGCTGACGAAGTGCTGTTTCGTTCCTGCCAACGGGTATACGCCCGAAGATGTCTAATTATTATTGGGCGGTCCTACGTTTTAAAACATACCTCGCTCAGCTCTACCGGTAAATCTGATTACGTGAGCAGGGAGAGGATCAAAATTGATAGCAATATATATGTAATTCCCGATCATATTGCCTGATTCAATCATGATTTTCTGAAATTTTTCGCGCTTCGCGCGTCTAAGCGGGAAAAACTGATTCACTAAACGGACACCCAATGCAGATGTAAAATAGCGTCAAAAAGCGGACAGCCAAAGGGGGGTCTGGGGGGCGAAGCCCCCCAGAAGTTAGGTTTATCACCCTATGGGGGGTCCACGGCCAACGTTTTGGGGGGGGGCCTGACGAAGTGCTGTTACGGGCCTGGAGCTGGTGGTGCGTAATTCATAATTATAACCTCTGGTATCTTGTTATAATTACTTTTGTGTATGTTGTTAATTCGTGACCTCCGGTTTGTTATATAATCAAACGATATTTTAGTGGCTCAAGCGTAGCAGACTAGAAGAAAAACTTTCGTGAGACGCACAAACAAATTGTTATGTCTTTATATCTGACTGCATGTCTAGCAACTCAAGTTGTAAATTACCATGGTCAGTGGCCACATTAACTACAATAGGACATGAAAACATTTTCATCATGGGGAAAAAGCATTCATTCCATCAATGCGGCCATCGAACTTAACAATCAAGTCTAATGATCCATTGGTTTGATATTCAGATAGCGCTGTAAAACGTGTTGCAACACCACCTGCACTTAATTAAGTCTGATGATGAGCAGACTTAAATTTGAGTGACGATCCAAACGCATTTGAGTGTGAGCATACTTTTTGACGTGAGTTGAGTAACGAAATCGTTGCTGAGTAGTGAATCACTACTCGACAGCAAAGGAATTGGTCTCCACCCTTAATTAGAAACTCCAGATTCCAAGCCAAGCAAGTGTAATTTTTGAATCAATTTTTTTGTTTGTTCCAAATTGATTTTAAAATTTTTTTGTTGGATTTTCTAACGTCAATGGGAGCCGCAAGTAGGCTAGCTCGGGGCCGCGGTTGGGAATCACTGATATAGAGAGGATTTTCAAGTTAATTAGATCTCTCAAAAATACTCTATAACTTATGTTGGTTTACGAAATAATTTTTTAGGACCCTTCGAGCTCGCTCTCCACCCTATTGGGAAATTTGGGGTGCGGCAATTATGGCCCTGGCGCGATAAATTGAGCTCTATAAAAATGGACAATGGTACATTATGACGAAACAAGCAAATGACGCATCTCTTTTAAAGGGAGTTTGTTATCTCATTAGGCCTCTTCAGCGCAATCCATATTGTCTTTCAACATAGCTTCCAAGATGCAAAATAAATATAATCGTGAGTAATCGTGATTACTTTTCCAATGTAATCGTAATCGTAATCGACTACTTCCTGATTTTGCTGTAATCGTAATCGTAATCGTAATCGCAATCGATTACAATCATGAAGTAATCACCCTATGTCTGTTTCGAAGTCACCTGTCACTAATGTTGCATTCAAAACAAAAGGTGTTTAACACTCTTTGTTTAAAACGTGTTTTAAACTGTGTTCTAAAGAAATTCGCTTTATTTTTCAAAAAAGCATTGGTTTAGAACACTGATAAAAGCATGTTTTAAAGAAAGTGTTTTTAAACAATGTTTGTTTTAAATGCAACCCTTCTTGGCACATGAGAGCCAGGTACGTACCTACGTCCTACATGCTACGCTGCTCGACCTGCGTTCCGTGTTTCACATTTTACACATTATGTGTCGCGAATGTAGATACCACGTGTTTCGCCTTCTAGCTCAATCGAACATAAAAAGTTCATAGCAGTTCAATGATATTTAGATAGAAAGATTTAACTTCGGTTACTTGTTGCAAATTTTAGTCCGTACTGATGGTATTTATTATTTATTGTACTAACTATTCTCGGGTCGTTCGAATTAATTAAAACGAAATTATCATAATCCTTGAAAGAACGAAATGAAGTCAATATGCTGTCATTTGTCCCGTGTGTATAGGCTCAGGCCTGCATATCATCAACTACACCCGTATTTCAACCAAACGTTTGTTTGTTTGAAGTGTTCATCATGTTTGTCGACTACTATGGTCATTTACATCAGACCAATTTCTTATTTTCCCCCGTAACTGCCGACTTGTAGCACGGCCCACTTCTAGGTTTTTATAAGACACCGCTGACACGGATGATATGGCGAGGAGGAGCATAGGTGAACCTCCAAAACTGTAGGAATTCTGGAGTCGTCCTAGATGGGACCAAACGTTTGTTTACATAATGAAAATACTGTTTTCAAAAGTACGTTCATGATTAACGTTTATCGAAACTAGAAGAACTTTTCGGATGTCACTTATTAAGCGCTACCGGCACGATAATGAAAATTAAACAGGTCTGATTGAATCCAAAACCAAATGGAGAATTTGGACGCAATATTGTCGAATTTATATATAACATGAATGGAGCAAGCCCCGAACTACTGCTATATCCTGCTATGTAAATTGACTGAACACCATGTACTGGTGAATTGTGGGTAGTCAGCTAAGTGATTTAGTTGGGGTCGCATTTGAAATAAGCATGTTTGAAACCAGCCCTTGTATAAAACATATTTTTATTGTTTGGTTTAGGCTATGAAGTCTCGAATATTCAAATGTGACGCCACAGTCAAATTACATTGGCAAAATAACGAAACGAACTATAGCTGTTGAACCGACTATTTTTAGGGTTCCATCATCACACGGCTACATCGGGTGGAAATTGTCCGTAGGCTCATACAACGTGTTTGCTGGAAAGTATTTAGAAAATTTTGGCATACTTTTGCTACTTAAAAATGTTTTTTTAGAATGGCCTTCGTTTAAAAGACTGTATTTTAAACAACCAAATGTTTAAAATGAAGCCATAGATTTAGTGCAGGAGCTTATGGAAAAGCGGATACTGTTTAATCATATTTTATTCGTGATAGGCTTGTAGTATTCTATACGAATAGATCTTTGTATGAATAACTATGCTAATAGTCAAGATTAGTTTTTCAGCCCAATATCTAGTGTTCGTATTCGCGTATTAAGTTATTATGTGGAATTCAATATGTCGCAAATAGTCCGTTAGGATAGTATAGTGGCTGTCTTTGCGGTGCATATAGGTGCAGTAAACGGCGAACAAAGATCCGCAGAGTTGAATTTAAACAGCAGAAGTAACGGCAGTGGTGATCAACATTCAACAGTCGTCCGTACAGCTTCGATATCCCAGAAGCGATAGAAACCGTCGATATTACAAATTTTCGGTTCCCAACAAATGGCAAGCGAGAGCCGTTGCAGCAGTTTCTGATGAGAAACGTCATTGCACAGCATTGGCAGATGCAGTAGTTATTCGGGACGGCAGTTACTGTGCAGGTAGTCTACCTCTCCTCAAAAAGTTATTGAACGGTTCCATCAGCATCGCCGTAGAGTGGAAGAAATTAAAAAGTGCAGGCTGCCTACAGCCAGAATAAGGGCATGCCAGATGGAAATAAAAACTTAGATGAAGTCATCAGGTCTCCTGAAAAGAATAATATTATAGAAGATTTGTTTCACGAGTTAATGTAACAAAATTCAGCGGTTTGCCAAGTAGGCCGCTGCATCGCAAAAAGCTTCCAATTTGTGAAATACGAGTCAAATCTGAAAGAGCTGCGATAATTTTCAATAACGCTGCAGTAAAATATTCCTCTAAAAAGGCGTAAAATTTGATATGCTTTAAATGTTAACTTACTCTTCCATGTCCAAATGTAATAATATCGTTATTTTGTAAGTGTTTACATCATTTTACAAATCTCGGGGGCTCTATTGCTATTGTCTCCTATACGTCCCATAATGTCTAACAAGGTTTGAACTATGTTCTGCCAATCGTGCGTGATATATTGAAGTTTGGTCCACTTGAATTTAGTTAGTGGAAGTAATAGCTTGTCAACCGCTTACCACATGGGCAAAATTTCACAGTGTGTCATGGGATTACGTCAAGACTCCTCCAAGAAAGTATTATCGGCATTTTAAAAAACACTATATTTTTTATTAAATTGTAAAATTATGACGTAATGGTGAATATACTTTGCAAAATAAAAACATGTCGTATGAGCCTACGGATAATTCTCACCCGATACAGCCGATGTTTACGATATGGCATGGTTGGAACCCTCAAAATAGTTGGTTCAACAGTAGATAGATATATTGTGAAAGCAGCTATATTTACCCCATATTCTCAATAGTCAATGTCAATCCACTATGACGTCACAATTGAACATATTTGACGTCATCAAAAACATGTTTTAAACAAGGGATTTGTTTCAAACGTGTTTGTTTTAAATGCAACTCTAAGTATAATTAAGTAATATAAAGCATAGTTGGCATTGCATTCATCGTATTTTACGATGCGTAATTGATAGTCAAACTTTTGTTATCGCAGGTGGTAATAAAAAACCAATTACTTTACCAGTGGCACGTACACAATCAAGAGACTACCGATGACGGAAAATACATGATGAACGCATTCACAGTGGATTCATCTCCAGCCTGTGTAACAACGGGAATTAGACTCTACAACCGCACATTTGAAGTAGAGTACGATAAAAAGCCGGTATGTTGACCTATTAAACTATATCTTATTTCGACCTCGGGCCATTTGTTGACAGGCACAACTATCAAGTAGGGCTGGGATAAATACAGAACACGAGTGATTCAATTTTGAGTTTAGTATTAGGCTTCGAGCATATTGGAGTATTCGGTATGACGTATTAAAAGAATAAAGATGTGGAAAGTTCAAATATGCACCTCTTATTGCCTGTGGCTTCCAAACTGGGGTACGCGTGCGAAATGATTGACGATTACTTGAAGATGACTCACAGTCGTCATGATATCGACAACGTTGGTCGCACAAAGCATCAGTGTTGGGATCAAGTCACTACCTTCGAGTCACGAGTCATTTCGAGATATGATACAATTCAAGCCTTCGCCAATGTTTGAGGAGTATATAAACCAGTGGCGGCTCGTCCTATAGGGCAACTGGGGCATTGCCCCACCTAAAATTCTGTTCAATAACAATTCTTTACCATTTATAGACGCACAACAATCTACATATACCAAAATCACAGCGAAAATCGTATTCTTCTTGTCCTTTCGCTTGTAAATGCCCATATATAGCGAAGTCTCTGCGAAAATCGAATTCTCTTCTGTGTTTTCGCTTTGCGAATGCCTAGCCGGGGCATGCCCCGGTAGCGCTCATAACAAGCTTTCACTGTCTATTCTCTCAAAGCCGCGCACAATAAAGAAACGGTGATTTACTCTCTACTATTCATAAAATTATCGAGCAACCGGGGCACAATAGCTCTGTGCCCCTAAGGTGTGATGAAACAATCGTATCTATAGCTGAACTCGGTTACCGTCATATGCGTTTAGTCGACCTTTGCTGGTATAGGTCGATTTTGATGGTGTTTCACACCATCAAAACTCTTGAAACTTGGTATGTCATGTCGTGATGGTGGTATTTAACATTGCTCCAGGTTTCAGGGTTTCTACTTAAAGTTTAGGGTAGTAATTCCGTTTCCGAAGTTGAGTGTGTGCTGATCCGTCATGCATCGCAAACAGATTTTACTCGAAAGCCGGTATTGGTATCCATTGATTTTGACGATGTTCAATACTGAGATCGGTTATGACATTTGGCACGGTAAGTCTTAATGTTAGTATCGAACGCTGTACCAAGTTTTAAGTTTGTCACTGAACTATGTTAGTGGTAATTTCGTTTACTAAGTCGAGTGAGAGCTGACTCGTCATTTATCGCTAACAGATTTTACGCAAAGTCGGTATTGGTCTCTATTGATTTTAACGATGCTCATTGCCTAGATCTGTCACGAGCTTTTGCACGGTGTGTTTTGATTTTAGTATCGAACGCTGTGCCAAGTCTCAAGGTTGACACTCAATGATTAGGGCAGTAATTTCGTTATCAAGGTCGAATATGGTAGATATGTGCTCAGATCTGACACTTTAGCCTACAACGCATTGCGGATTTCACGCAAAAGCCGGTGTATCTGTGGTAACGTTTTAACTGTGTTCCATACTGAGATAGGTGACGAGATGATGATATCATTCTCATTTGCATTCAAATATTTACTTTGATATTATATTCTACAATGTCAATTTCACCGTGAAATTGTGGCCTTCAAGCCATTTGCTTACAACCCCCTGTCAAGCGCGATAGCTATTTCGTTTTCGATGTCGGCTAACAGCTGATCACTTGATCAGCCTATTCCTCAGTAAATTTTACGCAAAATTCGGTCTCTTCGCATTAATTTTGACAGTGTGCCATACCGAAAAGGGCCATGAGGCTACTTCTCGATGATGTCGTTTAACAGTGTACTAAGTTTACGGCTTTCATCCACGTATATATTCGGTAATATATTTTCCAAAGGCGATTTCGCAGCAGACCTATAGACAGTAATAAAACCATATGTGTCGTGTTACAGTCTCCAGTTTCAAGGCCAAAATCTCCTATGCTGTACCGAGAACCGAGTTTCCGAGACTGCTATTCTCTTCAGAATGATGTTTTGGATTCAATATGACAGGCCCAATGCATGAGATAACAATTGGGTATGGGTATGTGTCCGAACTCGTTGACCTTTCCAATTAGGCTTACGCAATATCTCGAGTTATAGTCATTTCCATTTCTGCAGATAATTAGTCAGGTCTAGTGCGAACATGAACCGCGTTGAATCTTTGTTCCGTACGCCGTTTACGCAGTTACCACACTTCAAGTCACAGCTCAGCGGCAGACCTCTCGTGGCACATACGCTAAAACCACTGTTGTCGGGAAATTCATGTTACCGTAACATCATTAAGATACTTGTTTACGTTGGAAAACGCCATTGTGACGTCATCTTGATAAAAAGTCGCTTGCAGCCCTTGCCCCACCACCCGATATTGTCACGAGCCGCCACTGATATAAGCTATATCCGAATTCAATTTCAATGAAACAAGATGTTTGGCCAAGGTAAGAACAGAGAACAGAAATGGACATTTTGCTATTAAATTACTTTACTATACTAGTTTACAACAACGTAAGCTGTGAGCTTCGATCACTGCGTTTGTGTTCTCTATTTATTTGTGAGAAAACAATGGAGAATCGGTAAAACATACGATCATTGAAGGATTGCTCGCTCTCACAGATTACGACAGCGTTTCGCGAACGATCCCAACTTATGGAAGATACAATGATTTTTATCGACACCGATTACTTGATGACTTCAAATTGACTCGTGAATGCTGCTCCGCGTCACGAGCCAATCCACATTTCCGAAACAAGTCAAGTCATTTTAGCAAAGTGACTCGAGTCAAGTCAAGTCATAAGAAAAGGGGGACGCGAATCTGACTCAAGTCAAGTCATGACTCGAGCCATCCTAACACTGGTATTTGTCTACCGCAAACATTACACTCGCCTTGCTATACACAATCCCTCGAATTCGACTGTTATCCAGATATTTTGATTTTTTAGTGTGAACATGAATTAAGGTGAATCTTTGCTCCGTGTACGTGGTTTAGGTCGTACTCTACAGGAAAACTCACCCGTACATATGCACCCACGTGTTTCGATAAAAATGAAGGACTGGCGAGAAATGTTCCCTTTAATTTTTGACGAGTCTTCGCGCACTCACCAAGTCACAGCGCAAACCTTTGGACAACAGTGCATAACGACTGAAAGAAAAGGTCACCACTTCGGATTTTTTGTGCGCAATTTATATTTGCTGTGCACAGAGACCGTGTCCGCGCTGCGCATTTGCGCACGTGCGCGGCTTATAGGGAACATTGCTGCCGAGTTGTAAGGATAAGTGGGCGTATGCCTTGCGTTCGCTTCTACTCTTTTTTAGTGAACATTGCTGATTCTACAAGCAAGAGCTCTATAATCGGAACAAACCGGCTATCGCCATATGAAGCATTTGGCAGGACGTCTTAAAGCACACCAAATTTCCAAAGTGCTCATGGATAGTGCAGCTACATAAAATTCTTGTGCAGAGTGAATCTCCTGTCCAGGCCCATTGTTGAAGATGCCGCAATGCTGAAGTAAAAGCTGACTTCTTAGGCATCACTAAATTTACCAACTGCAACAATCAAATTTCATAATAATTCCTAAAAATAAATATCCCTCGTCGCTTTACCATCAATTTCGACGAGGACTCTCTTAAACCTTTACGGTGTAAGCCAGACTGGAAAATGTATACTCAACGCCAGACGGTTGCTATATCTATATATCAGGGGCGAACCCATCAAAGGTTCAGGTTCGTGTGTACGCGAAGGTTATGGCGTCACATTGCTTAATCCAACCCTACATGCCAGTGAAGTGATATATTCATGTTCATATATAGAATATATATACCTAGAGACGACTCAGGTCACATGACTCCGCAATACTGAAGTACATGCAGATTTTTTAAACGTCACAAATTTATCAACCAAAGCAATCAAATGATATAATAATCCCATAAATTCAATATCTTCCGTCGCTTTGCCAATAATTTCGACTAGGAATTGAAACGGAATATAAGTTCACGTCTTAACGGCCGAGTCCAGACCGGAAAATGTTTTCGGCATTCGACTGTTGAACAGATTTATCCCGAGAGCCTGCTGGATTTTTACATTAGCCTAAGACCTATTTTTATATCAATTTCATTGATTGGTTGAATAATCATCATTCGCTGCCTACTTACATGTAAAGTATTTCATTCTTGATGTTATGTGATTGCGAGTCAAGCTCGCAACAAAGAGGAATTAAATATCCACAACCGCACGGCTGAAAATTTCGAGCAAACGTTTGTAACACAGCCAGGATTGTAACCAAGTCACAAGTTACCGAGTCACAAGTCAATCTCACTTTTATAGTTTTGACTCGAGTCAAGTCGAGTCATTTTCAATTCACCACCGAGTCAAGTCCGAGTCCAAGTCAGCGAAAAGAGGGTCAAGTCCGAGTCACAGTATTATGACTCGAGTCGAGTCCAAGTCATCGTGTTTACTGCTCTGTTTCTTGTAAAAGTCATGTTAAAATCACACTTTTATAACTCTATTTGGTGGTATCCAATGGTTTGATGTTATAATATACGAATTTTCCTCACTTTCAGCAGTTTCTGGTCGCATTTTCAAGTACCAGTACCAACAGACGAAATTCCAATAGTGTCTTGGCTTTGAAATTACAATGAACTGTCGGTCTTGGACGTCTGAGTCTCGAGTCAATGACTTGGCTCGAGTCTTGCGCAATGACTCGAGTCCAAGTCGAGTCAATACACAGATTGACTCGAGCCGATTCGAGTCATTTCAATATTTTGGAAAAATGACTCGACTCAAGTCGAGTCATCAGAAAATCGTGACTCGAGTCGGACTCGAGTCGAGTCATGACTCGAGTCATTACAACCCTGAACACAGCAAGTAAATTTTTTGGAATTGGCTCGTTTAGTATTGATTTATTTATGCTGCCAGCGCCTCGCATACGGTGGTATGAAGTTTAAATGCAAAGAATTTAAACCATAGATGTAATAATGACGTGCTAAATTGTGATGCATAAAAAAGGTTCACATTGCAGAACCTACCAAGGTTCGTTTGTGAACGTGAACCTCTCGATTTCTGAGGTTCACACACAGAACGTGAGTGTGAACATCACGTTCACACCATCCCTAATTTATATCCAGCGGAGTGAAAATTCGGGTTCTATACTGTCTACACATATTACCTCAAAACAAGTTGTATATTAGTCATCAGCTATATAGGGCTGGGCAAAATCGAGTACCAGGGTAATTCGATTCTTAATCGTGTATTTGATTCGAATCATTGGAAGTAGAAATAATTTTAAGACTTGAATGATTGTACCCAGTAGCAACATTACAATCGGAGGGACTCGTTTGTTATGTTACAATAGCCATATTCAATCAAGATTGATTCTAACGCCTGCTTGACTTTTTGCATTAGATAGCGATGCGTATTTTATATCAATTTCAGAAATAGATTGTTTGAGCAAGCACATCTCGCTGACTATAGTACGCTACAATTGAAGCTGTAACAGCATGGGGTAGTTATCGGTATCTGCTAAAAATGCTTATTGGTCACGCTCTAGTTATAATGCTTGATTGTTTCATAAAACTGGTCCCAATAGAAAGCTAATTTCGACCAATTATATTAAATAATATCGCCTGGGTCACCAAGTTATAGGTCTACCAATCACGTTGCTTTTTTCCTGTGCAGCACTTCCCTGTGTATGTAGGCTAAGCGTGGCGACTGGTGTTGCACCTATATCCGTATAGGTTAGTAAGCTAAAGTGAAATGTTCGTTAGATAACCGCGTGCATTCATCGCACCGCGACATACGACTCGTGACTTTTGATGCAATTTCGACGCAAATCTTTGTTCAGTGGTAGTATCAATTCCATAATCCCTTTTCGCGCCTGTAGCTACTATAATCTTCGTGTTAAGTATTCGTGAATATCTGAAATGTACGCTTCGGTGCCTTTTCTTTACATATCAAACATTTGCAATAATGATTTATACGAGGCACGGCTGAATTTGATTCTTGAGGTTAAGGTATTAGAATGATCAGAGTCATGAGTTGAATTGAGTCGGACTCAAGTATACCCCTTTCTTTAGGAATTGACTCGATTCGCTTGGCGAAGATTACTGGACTTGACGTGAAATGTGGATTGACTCGAAGCAAAATTTTCGAGTCATCTTCTAATCATCAAGTAATCGGTGTCGACTATAAATCGCTGAACCTTTTCTATGTTCGAAATGTTCTCGATACATTTTTGCGACTTGTGTGAGCTGCCTGTCATTTAATGATTGTGCATTTTACCGAGCTTCCACTTCAATAACTTACTTCAAATTGACTCGATTTGTGACTTGACTGGTGACATGTCTAGACTTAACTCGGGTCAACTTCTAAATTCGACTGACATGACATGACTGGAGTCAAAATGAAATGACTCGTGATGACTTGTAACAAGAAGGTAGTGACTTGTTCCCAGCACTGCTGTTAATCATGTCATTTTATCATTGTAATGACGTTTGATCATAATGTTTTATTGTAATGATATTAAGATGGTGATCATCCTTATGGACACGCAAGGGATATTTGGTGGGAAGTCACAGAAAAGAGATGACACTTTCTTGTTAACGCTCACAACGCTAATGAGCTCAGTACAAATATGCAATACTTCAAGGGATGTTAATATGGCTCTATTTGGTGCATTGGACGTAAGTCACATATCTTCATCGGTCGATATTTACAACCTTGCCTTTTACCAATGAAAAGCATATTCAAAATTTACTGATTTTTGTTTTCCTTGGTAAGTGCATGAGGAACTAGGTGTGAATTTTCTACTTCAATATGACTATAATGGAGTTGATTGTGTTTCCTACAATGTAGTAACTATATACCAGCTAGCTGTTACAGGAATGATCGACAATATTTTTCCTCAATGATATATAGCGATTGCTTTATATAGACAAGGTCAAATGTCGACCACGCCAACAACTCAGAAAGCATAACATGATTCCATTCAGTAACATCTCGCTGAAGCATGGAGGTTTAATTATGTAGTCAGATGCGTTCTTTTCATACGCCTCGGTTTAACAGAACTATTATCTAGTAGTACTAGTACTAAGTACGAGGAAGTCGTTATGCTTCGTCAAACTCTGGCTGTGGAGTCAGAATTGTTGCAGCCACGTAATACAAAAAAGTTCGCGTCTTTATTGTTCTCCGCATCTTCGTTATTGTCATTATTTCGTTTTGCATCAGTCCCACCCTTTGTTACACCCTCTTTTTAAACATTTAATTATCCCTTTCACAGTCTTCACCTCTTTCATCCGCCTGCATCAGCATTCTTTCCATCTCTCGGGTAAAATAGTCCGAAAACACCCAATCTCAGATATAATACCAAAATCCAAATTCTACAACTTTCCTCCGAGTAGCTCTACAGGGGCTGTTACTGGGATATGAACCTATATAAATATATACATAGTATATATATCAAGGTATTTATTGCGTGAAACTTGATTTCACAAGTTTCAACCAAAAGAGCATATTCCTGGCCAGATCGATATGTAAGGTCGTGGTCCCGTAATCCCGGAGGCCGACTAGTATTCATTTAAATCAGTGACTCCATACCGCGGCTCCGAGAACCGCATGCGGCACCCAGCTAGCCTTCTTGTGGCTCCCATTGACATTTGAAAATCCCACTGATAATTAACATATCAATTTATAACAAAAAGACAAAGTCACATTCAAAAATTACCCTTGCTTGGCTTGGAGTCCGGAGTTTATAATGAAGGGTGGAGATCAATTTCTTTGACTCATGCCAAAAAGTATACTCACTCTCAAATGCGTTCGGAATGGCACTCGAATTTAAATCAGCTCACCACCAGACATAAGGGCAGGTGGTGTTACAACACATTTTCCAAAAATATATGACACATCGAACCAATGGATCATTTGATGCATACAACAGGCTTATCAGCAACTATATTGATGAGTTCGACCGCCGCATTGACGGAATGAATGCTTTCAACTTGATAACCAATGCCCAGAAAAACGATTCTCTATTCTAGTCAACATATGTTTGTGAACCACTTTTCAGCGAAATAGTCAGAATAAAAAATCAATATCGCAATCGATTTATCGATGACCACCTCAAGCTGCAATTCTCCACAATTACGATTCGCTTTGGCACGATTCTTGAAGCTCAAAGCCAATGCCAAGTTGGTTAATAAATTGATTTGTGTATTTTTTCATATTAGTGTTGCAATTCGTTGGTACATGTTTCCATTCTTTATAATTTTCGTTGTACCTAATGAGTGTATTCGTGCGGCTCCAAATGTTCTCTGAAATTTGAAATGCGGCACCGACACAAAAAAAACGTTTGGGGTTCACTGATTTAGATCTCGAAGAAATTGCTTGTATTTTGACTTTCATTTCATTTTGACTTTCATCGAAGTTCATGAGTTTACGAAGCCCATACGCACATACACCCCAAGATCTGTCAATCAACTGATTTTAAACTATGTATCTGAGTGTAACACGTTATCCACGTAAGCTATGTCTTAAAAAGCCTAGAAGTGGGTCGTGTGACAAGTTGGTAAAAACAGAATCATGATAAAGCTATCGAAGCAGACGTAATTTTAGCAGTAAACAGCAGTACCATCTGCTGTTTAGTCGACAGCAAAATAAGCTGTGGGGAAGGCAGCATTTAGTGCGTACTGAAAAAGGGCGAAGTGCAGTCGACACTTGGGTTAAAAAGTAGTAAAGCTATAAATCATTGATAAATTTATCTAAAGCATATTGTACATATAGCTTTAGCTACTAATTAGGCTAAATCTGCTCAGTCAAAATAAGCAGGCGTAAAAACGTTTTCCGTGACGATTATGGGAGAGAATTCAAAAGTATAAAACGTGGTGAAAAAGTTTGGTCACCCTATGGGAGGGGGAGGCTAGACCAACGTTTTCCGGGGGTGTTATTTTGGCCCAGAGGAAAGGTAAACCTAGACCTGAACAGTCTAATTGTCCACGAAGCACTTTCTAAAAACAAGGAGTGGGTGGAGCAGGTTATTTCTGGCAAAAAATATGGGGTGTGATATGCCACGGCTCGTATAAATAGGCTACAACGTATGTACAAAAACGCCTTTTAAGTCTAAACATATTTTTTAACTGTCCTTATTTTTGGGTCCATGTCGCTGGCAACCCTGCTTACAAGGCTACATCGGCTCCTACCCATATCCAGCGGCATACGCACATCATGGTATGCAAATAAACATATCGTGCGAATGTATATCTATGAGTCGGAGACTCGGTGCATATGCCGCAAAAACATCAAGGACAAAAATGCATAACGTTCTTTACTATATCTGAGGTGGTTGCAGTGTAAGATCCTAAAAACACAAAACTGCGGCGGCTAATAGTATCAGGCTGATTTCTATCTTAGGCAATACTTACCGCTGTGATTCATTTTATTCCGCAATGGAATTTGTGAAATCAAAGCATCGTTCAGTTTTGACAAGCCAGCATTTACGGGACTGCTCAGCACTTCTTTGGCATCAAACCAGCTTGATTTTAAATATCTTGTAAACCAGGTGGAGACTCACAGTAACACCGCACAATACTAAAGTTCATTCAACAGCCTACATTTCATTGTGACGCAATACACACGCATTTTTGGATATTTCTGTTGTGACTATTTTAACACTAGAAGTTGGTCTACCAATAGGCTTTTTTGACGCATTTTCAATTTTGAACAGCTTACTTTCAGTCAAATCTTATGCTGTTCTCTGAACTTTAGTCGGACTAACCTAATTTTTCATATCGGCTTACTGTATAGGGTTACCATATTTTGGAATTGAGAAAGGAGAAATTCCTGAGAAAAATCTAGAGAAAATGGTAAATTTTTCTCACTTGATTAAAAAAAGTCAGCTTTCTCGCAACAGCGCCCAAAATACAGTTCCTTCCTTTAAGTAGTTGATTAAAAAAAAGTCATTTTTCCGGCTCGCCTCCCAAAATGCCCGCCGGAGCTTTACTTCGGTGCTGATTTACGGTATCTCACTCCAATTTCGCACTGAATTTGACCGAAATTCTCAAGAAAGAGGACAAAATCTCAAAAAGGGAGACATTTGGGCGTCCTCGGAGGACATTTTCTAAAACCCGAAAAAGGGAGAACAAATCCCCATAAAGGAGGACGTATGGTAACCCTACTACTATACGCACCGAAGTCGCGAATTGTCATGTTATGAATAGCTACTCGGATTCGTGATGGTCGCGGGAATCACTTACGTCAATAATTATAGTTTGTGTCACATACTACGATAAAATATGTATTCTTTCTCAGTCCATGTCATCAGATTCGCCGGTAAAGTAGATGGACGGCATGTTATGGCATGTTATAAATGATGATTCATCTTTGGGTGGGCAAATTTTTATTAGTGACTTTGTTTCATGCTGGTAATTCTCGACCTCTGAGCAGGATTTTCGGTATAGTGGAATCGTCCGAACGTACCCGACGAATTTTATTTCGTGATGCGCACACGATTCTAGACGCATCATTCTCCTCTGCTGTTCGCATCTGTGCTGTGGGGATCAGATTACAAAGAGCGCTAACACATTAAAATCGAAAAATGATGCCGCATAGAATCGCGACTGGTGCGAACAAAATTTCAAGATTAAATAAAATCACTCAAAAATTCGACTGCCACCAACACAATACTATAGTTGAGTTAGGTTTGACCGCCGTTTATATTTCTTTCTACGGCTTCAGGTTGGCCACGCCTGACAAAAGATATCCATTTTTTATATCTCTTAATCATAAATGGAAAGCGAAATGACAAAACCATATCCCCATTTGTCATTGTTGTTGTTGTTGTTGTTGTTTATTTAACAAAAAAATTGGCGCTTATCGCCTAACGGCCTTCTACACCACGGTCATTGAGCAATGAGCATAGTACACAAATAAAGGAGATAACACGAAATAATGATCAATAGTACAATGAAGTAGAATCCATCTGGTGCCCCATTTGTCATATATCAAGACTTATAACCATAAACAATATTTTTCTGCCATTATCATGACTTCAAGCCTGAATTACCAAGTATACATTAAGTCGAGATTCGCTGGCAGGAAGGCCGCATGAAATACCACCATGAATTCGTGACTGATAGTGGTCAGCGAGCATAACACCGCAACATAATGAGTTATTTACCAACTGAATAAAAGTAGCAATACTATAGCCTACCTCATATTATAAGATTGTCAAAGAGGCAGCTAGACATGACTAGGTCGCCATTGCAATCAAACACAGTCGTTTCTGTAGTATTAGCTAATGACAGCATGAATTTAAAATAAATCAAATGCAGTGACTAGCCCAAAATACTTGCCACAAAATTTAAGTCACCTAATATACAGAGAAGCGCAATCGCCAATACACAGTGGTATCTGAGTAATGAGCATTATGGTTTCAAAACGGGGGTATAGTCTGGTTGAAATGGAACCAATCGCCGATGTTTGTTTTGTGAGCGTCGGCCTCCTCGATCTACCAAGTGTTTTTTACCAGATGCGGCCGCTAGTTACGGTAGGTCCCAATCGGATATTCATGCATGATCACACATGTGGCCGAGGGTGACAGGTTACCAACCCCATGGGTCATACCAATCGATAATTTGATGGTTGCTTTAAAGAAACTTACATTTCCCGATTATCGTTCAGACCGCTATTAGCTACGGTGAATTGGCAGCCAATGAAGACAGATTCTTGAAAGTAAGAATTCTAAATGGAAATCGTTATTTTGTTAAATAAAATTTATTTTCAATTACTTTTTCAAGCTCCAAGATCTATTCTTTCTCCTGAGAGACCAGAAGAAGAATCGCAGAATATTTTTCGATCATTTAATGATGAATGAGGAATTGTCAGACGAAAATAAAGTTATTCGTGACAAAATAAGGAAAACCTTTACGCGTGTGGATCTTTTTTGTTTACCGCCACCAGGAGATGCTGTTGAAGATCTGACTCAGCATATGATTGACATCAAGATGGAAGGTACTATTAATTCAACATTTTGCTGCTATTATCATTCATGATATTCAGTTGATGCTGGGAGAAATGAACATCTGCCCTGAGAAAACCATAATATTCAAAAGTGTAATATTTTTTTCGAAATTCCGTCGCGTATCGATTTCGCGCGAAGTTCTCGATCAAAGTCGAAATTCACGAAACGGATGGATCGCAGATCTCTACCAATTTCTAGATCAGCATTGATTGCTATAAACTCCTTGGCAAGTCATTAAATTTATGTTTGAAATGTATCGAGCCGTGTATGACTCTTTGGGTTTTGAAGAGTATGTTGAGCGCTGACACTTAGGAAACCGATATATTCTGATTTTCAAAATGACACGACAATACACCATAAAAAGTATTGTAATACAAAGAAAATCTAGGAACTAGGCTACTACTAAATTCAATGACACTGAAGAATGATGCAAAGGAAGTTATTGCTTTAGAGATATAGGCCTATCTTGTGCAATGGAGTGCATGCGATTGAATCAAAAGACATTGTCGATTCGACTGAGATGCTGAATATTTGGTTCGATTCAAATCAATATAATCGATCGGAATTTATATCACAACGTTATATACCCCCTCTGAATGATTTCCCAAACAATTTGCACAATAAGCAGCTATACAATCTCGCGTGATGAAATAATAAAATTAATATTCATGAATCCCATATCATACAATCACGCTGCTAACAGCAGCGAAAAGATAGTATAACTTTGCCTGGAGCTGAAATTTTTCCCCGCGTGGCACTGGCATGAAAAAGTAGCACTTACAATGGAATATTAATCTGTTTTTGTCGATCTAAGGGAGTTATTTGTTCAGGTGTCTTTGATTTTGAGATTTTTGAAGCCGTCGTCGTCGCGGTAAGGGCGTCGTCTTATGTAGGGGCAATCCCACCAATGATGGCCTACGGGGAAGACATTTTGTCGTTAAGCATTGGGATTCTTACCTAACCAAATTCCGATTCCATATATTTGGCCACAAGAATTCCAACTGGATCCACTACAGAAAGTATAGACTGCGCCTTAAAATGGGCAGTTTATTTTCTGTTTCGCTGCCTTCGGCAGGTCAACACGGTCGAAACATTTTTGAACGCCTTAGGCACCCATAACTTACGTAGGTGGTAAGCGAGCACTACATAAAACCTCGAAATAATACGTGAGTGGAAAAAAGGTTGGGAACCACTAGATCAGTGGCTCTCAACCTTTCGGACCGTCACGGACCCCGCGGACCTCCACAAAGTTTTAGTTCAAATTTAACTCAATGATCGTGCAAACGTCATTTGTCTGGTGCAAATGATAACTATAGTCAACTCAATTTCTACACGGATAGTATGATGTTATTATCAAGAATAGTCATTTTGTTGCTGAATATCACTAAGATCATACTATGTATGTAGAAATTGTGTTGACTTCTATTATTTCAAATCGAATTCTGCAATTGCATTTCTTGAAATATGTGGTCGTGTCTTGAAAATCCGCGCCTTCGTTAGGATATTAACGAGGGCCGAAAATCCATTTCAACAAGTACAGGTGTTGTCGAATGTAATAATGAAGCGTAACGCTCCCGACGACACATTTGGGTATGATCGCAGCAAATATGGCACCAAAATTGACAATTCTTCATCAATGAACATGTAACACAGAACCGGGCAACACATACGGCCCGCCATTGGATTTTGAGTCGCCGCAGACAGTCTCCGGTCTTTCATGATAATGTGACCCGCGGGTCTACATACATTTGCGGGCAAACATTTTTGACCATAAACATTAACAATCTAGCTGTGACGTTCACTTGCATTCTTTCCCAAGGGTTTCTACGGCTGACAAATGAAGCCAGAGTTTAAGGAACTTGTTGACAAATTTGATTACCACATATGTCTCATTGACTTCAACAGCTATTCAATTACAGTACGAGTAATCCAATAGTGTAAATACTGTTTTTGGTCTCTACTTTAAACTTTAAGGTTATAATAGATACGATTTATTCTTCGTATAGGTGGATACATAGGCGAATTATGTATCAATTCAAGAGTCTGGCCCGCCAAGTATCTAATTTTCCCATATTAGGCCTGCCGACTGGAGAAATTGCCGCCCTTGGTAGTACGTCAATCCTGGTAATTTCTACCGAGCAGCTTATCTTGAAGTTATAATAGAAAATGGTTGTATATATCACAGGAGAAAAGGAATTTTGTAAACATTTCGAAGTCACTGTGCGTGACCTACTCATCCAACTTTTTTTTCCGCAATCCCTAACAAAACATCTCCAAACAGGAAAGTGTTTGTATACGTAAGCTGTCGGCGATTCAGCAATAAAGACGAGTCTGCTAAGAAGGATATTTCACCTCAGACTGCCATTCTGTTGTTCTGAGCTCTGGTGTTTTACTAGTAATGAAGCAAAACTGCCTGGTGATTTTCCGAATAAAAAAAAAACAAATTAGCTTATCAACTATTTTGAGGCTACGCGGACCCCCTGAAAATGCTTCGCGGAACCCCGGTTGAGAACCACTGCACTAGATTAAGAGAATGAGTTCAGTGCTAACATAATTCAGGTGCTTACATGCAATATCTTGTCAATTAGAAGGGCATCTTTGAACTCGATATATTCTCCCGCAGTTACTAGTTATAACTGCCAGCGAGAGAGAATAATGATAATCGCCTGGCCACCATGAGATGATTCTTGAAATTTCTATTCCTCATAACTAGTTTGATTCATACGACACGAAAAAGGAATCGATTTTATTACGGATTTCTTGATCCCCATACCTACCTATGGCAACTCATATATCACGGGAAAAAAGTTAATTGACACATTGTTACATCGTAGTAATTCGAAAAGAGTTTCGGGAGGCCGTTCAAGCATTTCTGACGTCGACTATCAGTCCCCTTGAAAGATTGAAGCCGAAACTTAACAATGGCGAGAATCCAATTAAATTGAGAGATCTGTTGAAGCTGTTGATACTCTGTGACGATATGTTTAAGAAGATCAAGATTGGTGGACATATTGATCCAGGAAAGATCATGGAGGTAAGGAGGAGGGATTGAAGGGTGTAAAGTATTGGATAACTTTATATATTGCCATAAATATGTTGTGAGCACATTCATTTTTGATGACAAACGCAATGCATGAGGCAGTAAACTAAAACGTCTTTGGTGCAGGGTGATATTCCAACTTCTCTATTGTTGTCTACTCGGATCTTTTGTAACGTCGCCGTGTTGAAGCGTTTATGGACGACTGTCTTCAATCACTTGAGAATCAGTCATATTTCTGAAATAGGCGCAATGAATGAAATCAGCATGGCGTTATTTGCATAATGATGTTAGTAGAGTTGGCACAGTTTTCGGCGGTAGCCATACTATGAATCTATGACAACTACAAAAACTTTGGGAATTCGACGCCACGGTGACAAAATTAGCAGTTGATATCACTGGAGAATTTCATCTCGCTGAAACAATTGTGTCAAATATAAACATAACGAGACATCGATATTTTGCTAATTTTGAATGCCTTTTATCCGATAATATTCTCAGTAAAACGATGGCAATTAAATTCGAAAAATGATGAAATAAGATTTAACTATATGAATTGAGGAGAACGGTCAATTTGGTTTCACGGTGTTGAGTCGATTGCATTATATTCACCAGCTGCTTGTTGGCAAGGGTGCATAAATTCCGGCCGGCGTACCGCATGAGCACTGCGTCCACATTTCACAAGCCACAAGCCTCAAGAAACGTTATAAAAATATTCGCAATATGTGTAATAACAATTTATTTGTTGCGGCAACTTGATTAAACCTGAAGTAATATATATTCGAGATGATATTGATAAGGTATCAGTATCAGTTCAATAATAATTTCATCATTTCGAAACACCACAAAACTGCGATGCAATGAAAAGATAGGAAGATGTTGAAACGACTTCGAGTAGTCATTGAAATCAGACACCAACCTTGGCCCAGGATAAGTAGAGAAGAGGCATGCACACTGACTGAAAAGTAAAGCAGAGAATATAAAAGGTAGGGATGGTGTGAACGTGAGGTTCACGTTCGCGTTCTGTGTGTGAACCTCCGAAATTTAGAGGTTCACGTTCACAAACGAACCTTGGTAGGTTCTGCACTGTGAACCTTTTTCAAATATTACAATTTTACACTTCATTATGACATCTTTGGTTAAAATTTATTGCATTTCAACTGCGGGCCACTCTGTGCATGGCGCTAGCAGCATACAAAAACAACACTTAACGAGCATGCACCTTGTCAATCTAGAAGATTTTACTTGCTTTGTTACAAAAGTTTGCTCGAAATAGACAGCTTTCCGTTTGTGAAGATTTAGTTACTCTCTGCTGTGAGCTTGACCCGCAATCACACAACACCAGGAGTGAAATCCATTACGTGTGGGTAATCAGCGAATGATGCTTATTCAACCAATCAATGATATTGATATCGTTGTCTGATGTAAAAAAAATGTAGCTGGCGCACAGGGTCAATCTTGATTTCATATGTTTATTGTATATCATAAAAACCAAATCCGTGCGATTGGGTGTTAGCTAGCCTATACTGGTGTATAACTTGTTAATGGGGTAATTTGGGTAGCAAATATAGAAACCCGTTATACACTTTGCTCAATATCAACTTAGCAATACTCGCTCGCCGAATAAATTGTCAGGCCTGGCCTACACGTAAGCTTATATTCCCTTGTAAGTCCGCGTCGAAATTGTTGGCAGAGCGACGGAAGATATTGACTTCATGGGATTATAATATCATTTAATTGCCCTAGTTGATACATTTGGCGACGTCTAAAACGTCAATATGCACCTCAGCATTGTGGCATTATGTGGTCCGAGTCGTCGTTAGGTATCGTGTACATTGTTATAGGCTATCGCTTCACTGAAATGTAGGGTCGGAATTAGCAATATGACGTCACGTGACGTCATGAGGTTCACGTTCGCGTTCACACAGAACCTTTCACAAAGGGTCGCGTTCACACGAACCTGAACCTTTCAGAGGTTCACACCATCCCTAATAAAAGGCAGGCGACAAAATGAGGTGGCATGTGTCGGAAGGCGAGATCGATATGTTTGGTAGTGGTCCGGTAATCCTGACATATGACTAGTATTCATTTAGAAGAAATTGCTTGTATTTCGACTAGAATGCGGACGTGCTCAACGACAGTCGGATAGCTGGCGACATGCTGTTCCACAATTGTCTTACTATAATGATTTTATTTGATGATGGCGCAATACCCGACGTTGCGATCCACGCAATTTGAAGATTTCGTTTGCTAGTAATCTCAGAAAGTCATAAAAGGAATTACCTAATTCTTATCTCATGTATGATTTTTGATCGACAACTCAAGCAAGTTTATTACTTTGAGTTTGGTACATGGAGAAACTGATTTTTGCGTGTGCTACGTATACATTCGTCTTCATTTTCGTGCATACACATTCATAACTTCGGTCACAACTTATTCATACTGAATTGTTCAATGCCATCTAAAAAAGTGAAACGTTGAAGATGAATGCTCTAATTTTATTAAAGAGACTAATAAGTATTTTCGTCTAGGCGTCGGAGGTAATGTGATATGTATCACTGATGAAAATAACGAATCGGTTGCAAAAATTTGAAACGTCACTATAAGCCCAATAACGTAATCTTACCCACAATTTATCAAATAACGAGCTGCTGAATAAAACAACTGAATAAATTATTTGTTTGAGACAACTTCGAATTATGTTGAGGTAGTAACGCGATACAGATGGTCACAAGCTTCCTTCGCAAGTTGAGGCAAAATGCATCAGCCGGTTTAAAACAGGATTGATGTCTGTGAATCTAAATTTTGTTCCCGCGTCTTCGAAGACACACTGCAAAAAAAATATTTGTACGAGTTGTCAGGACGTATGAGCAATCTCCAAAAGGAGTTGGTAATATTAAAATAACTTATAAATTCTCGCATCGTTATTATATAGAAACGTTTTGGTGAAAGGAAAATGTATGATATACGATAAACAGGACGCACCCGTCCAAACTTCGGCGAATCATGGACCGGAGCCGGATTGGATATCCGGCCGGACTTTTTCAGTTTTGGCCGGAGTCGGATCGGAGCCGGATCAGTACTTTTTTGATACGAACAGAATCTTTATCGATAAGCATGCCTTTTGTAATTAAATAACTACCAACCGCACGCCAGTAACCGCAAAGCCAGTGCGAAAATAAACGGGCAATATTTATAAATTGACGGAGCCACTGTACCGTACCACATTTATTTCCTTGTCCAGTCATCACAACAGTCATTCCTTGACGAGGCATTTTCCCCTCCAATATTCCAGCAAAGTGTTCTATATGGTGTGGGCACAAGCAAATCTCACGGCTCACTGCGATTAGTCTACGTCACACGTCCATTTGGCTAAGGCAATTTAATGGTAATTTTTGACCGGCTTGCCGAGCATCAAATTAATATAACAGCAAGCAAAAGCTATCTAAGAGGTATCAATCGAATGATGCCGCTGTACTGATTACGGAAATATACATTTTATTCCGCTCATAGCCTTGGAACCCCTACAATTAGCCTCGAATTTTTCATTGTTTTGAAGATTGACATTGTGACGCAAGAATGCTGCCTGGCTAAACGAAACCGCATGCCAGCAGCAAATGAGTGGCTGCGAGGCGAGAGTGAGAGTGCTCAGCTGCCATCACTGATTTCTTGATATATACCTTGCTTGTAAAAGATTCTAATTGTGAAGGCAGAGCATACCCATAGGCTTATAATCCCGGCAAATATAATTTACAAGCTTTATACAGCTGATATGAATATTGTACGATCTTTCACATCCGGTCCACCTGTTCTGAAGCATAGACACGCCTATCTATTATGGTAGGTAGTCGTTGGTCCCTTATAATGCGGATATGGTACACCCCAGTACAACCCATACGAGTGGTACACCCTTCGAAAATTATGGTACACCCGATCGTGTTCGAACACCCGACTGGATAGCCCTGAACTTTATAATGATATAGATATAGTTAGCATGACCTGCACAACCCAGATCCATCCATGTCTATTATAAATCTCATGTATTTAACATATATGCCACGAATTGGGATAAGCGTTCATTGGGATGCAAATCAGTGAGCTCCGATTGTACGCTTAGGTATTAGGAATGTCGCATTGGGGCACTATGCCCTCAAATTCCTCAATAACTTCATGATTTCAAGCCTCTGTGAAAGAAACCATCAAACACATACTTTTAGGCAGACAAAGTAAGGGTGGTTTTGGCGGTTCTGAAGGGCACCTATTCCGAATATGACCACAGTATTTTTGTTGAAATTGGCTCTTGTTTTGGTGAAAACCCATTGGTTCTTCGAATTGGCTTTTGTTTTGGAGATAACCCACGGGGCTATTTTGACCGGAAATCTCCCATTTTCGCTTTATTGGCTAGATGGAACATCGGCTCAGTAGTAGTATTGCCTTCAGAAATTCAATCCAGTCCAGGGGTTCTCAATTGGTGGGCCATGGCCCTCTAGTGGGCCACAGGAGCTTTTGAGGTGGGCCACAAAGCCATTCAGAAAATTTTAGAAATAATGCAAGTTTGGTGTTATTATTTTTATGATAATCGCTAAAAAGATATTTATAATATTTAATTATACGTAGGCTACGTAAAGCTTTTTATCCAACTGTGATGATACGTAGTGGCACGCACGGAGTCAGCATGTACAAGTCGAAAAAGGGAGGAAGAAACGGCGGCTTTTCCCACTGGCCATGATAACCTATGCGGCTAACAGCAACTAATATTATTTCGAGTATATAATAACTGGAAGATAATGATTAAGTAACCAAGTATTCCGGCAGGGTCATATGTCGCATGCCACTGAAAAGGGTGTGCAATAAACTCGGAATGAAGTCTAATTGATGTATAGATTTACTGTACTTGAGCAAGTTGAATTATTGGAAGATAAAAATAGCCACAATTGCATATTATTCGCAACTTTTGGTGGAGTTATACTGCACCACCGCAACGAATCGTAATGGATTGATGATTTAGCGGAGCGGATTGATGATTTAGCGGAGCGCATTAATCTTTGGAGTCGGTTTAAAATGTCCGCCCTGGAAATCATTATACATAATGTAAGAGTCACATGAATTGATTGTATCATCGGATTGAATATTCTGACATCGCAACTTCAGTTGGTTTGGTACAAGACATAATGTGCAATTGTGCATTGTACAGCATGCATATTAAAAAATCTTTATCCACTTCTCTGTAGTAGGCCTACCCCATTCACCAATGAATTGTTTGAAGCTGACCAAGAATGATTATATTTATTTCCCACAATAGTGGAACTATGTCAATCACACAGTGGATGCGTGGATTTGATCATTGGGTTTCGCGAGGCGAATGGAGCAGCAGACGATCATAACATAGACGGGGGTTTTAGCGTATGATCTACCAGGGAAGTAACTGCTGTACCCAAACCCCTAATTGCAGGAGCTCGAAGGTGTCCAAGATTAGTTCGTTGGTCGTTTGTTGAAGGATATTTATTCGAATTGAAAATTTTGGTCGCATTTAAATATCAACAGTAAATAAAGAGAAAAATGCGCATATTTCAGAGGAATAGGGATATCGGCGCCGTTAAATACCACGCATTGAACAGGAATATGACTCCAAGATAAGAGGTGGGCCACAGCACATGTTCAAACCGGAAAATTGGCCACGGCCAAGAAAGGGCTGAGACCCCTGATCTAGTCGTTATTTTTACACTCAGAAGACTCTTTTAAATGATAATACAGCAACAGCACTATATTTAGGGGTATTGACTTCTCATATTTATAGACTTTCACGAATATCATGTACATAAATAAACTCCGGTAATGTATAGAAGTATATTCCAAGATACTCAAATGTGACAGTAATTCAATCAGTTTGACGTCACCCACCTATTGTAAATTTGAAATAATCAGTTCCCATATAATATTATTAATTTATTTTGAAGCACAATTTTTTTTGCGATGTTCGCCTGTAAGCAATTTAGTGCAGTTTCTCGAAAGGTTCCAGCTAAGGTCTCTCATGATATCTTCATGTCATCTGCCCTGATATCTTTATTTTCCTGTTTTGATGTCTTGGTGGAACCTTTCCCCTTGCTAATCAACAAGATGATCAGGTAATATATTATGATGACTGAACAGGAAGTGAACGTTTATGCTCGTGTTTGTTCCGAGTTTTCCATATGCAGATACGAATTTTTGGACAAACTGTTTGTAGTTGGGTGATTTGTGATCATCTAAAAAGTTTCATTCACTACATATTAGAAGAAATTCCATACAGTGAACTCCTTAATCTGAGATTGGAATCTTTTATCCTTATTCAAATCCAAAATATATCAAATATACCAGGTTTAAGCTTCTCGTTTGATAGCGATGCTAGGTGTACCCATTTTATTGACTCAGCGGGGAAATTTTGCATTTACAAGTGAAATAAAATGAGACGCATATGAGTATTGTAGTTAAGGTTTTCAAAGACAAATTTTATAGTTTTATGCTCCTCTTTAATCTTGGTAGAATGACCACTTGATAAGCAAAATGTGTATTTCCATTGTGCAAAGTACAATAGTAAGGTTTGATAAGCTGCTTTTTGGACAAACAAAATTTCGCATCAGGTCTATCAATATTGTCAGAATGCCGTCAAGAAGAGAGTGTCACCAATTATTTATTGACTTGTCGAAATTATAGACACCATAGTAAGAGTTGTCGAGAACATGTGTCGGAGGAAGAATATCGCTCCAGCCGGAACGAACTTGTTGACGAACGCGCGTATTCATCCAGACGTTGTGGAATTTGTTCTTGCCACGAAGCTATATATTTGAGTTTATACATTGTAATGTAATGCCCACCCCTAGATGTTAAATGCTTTTTGGGATATGGAAACAAAACCACCTGCGTTATAATCGCTAATCAAATGATAATCAACAACAACTGAGAACGACATGAGGGTTCTTCAAAGTAAATTATATAATAATGCGCAGTATAAATTTAGTAACAAACTACGATTTTCGTACTACAAAGTGAAATATTCAAGGGTAAATACAGTAATTTGGGGCTTTTTAGCGGTATAAATATCTTCTCAACATGAGCCAATCTGGCAAAACTAAAGTTATATTTGTCGTAAGCAACCGCGAAAACCCCAGACACGGCACTCAGATGTTCTGCCCAAAAGAAAAAATCATTTTGTTGACCAGTGTAATCAATAAGAAGATAATTATATGTAACATATTTTCATCAAATATCTAATTCAATTTCGCGAGTAACAAACATCATGTACGGCTTGTTTCCGGACAATAAACTTTTTTAAGCCTCTCAATTGCTCAATTTCCATGCACAGTACATGGACGAATTCCGTTGCAATCAAAATGAAGTTATTGGTTTCGTGTTTCGTCCAAGATGTGCCCGTCGTGTCAGAGCGGTTAATTTGATACGAAAAGTGTATCGTAACCAAATACCAAGAAACTTGTCGAAGATACCGCATCAGCATAGATCAGGGGTGGGCAAACTTTTGAGCTCGCGGGCCGCATTCAACATCTGAATCCATTCGCGGGCCGCACTATATAAAATTGGGATTATACACCAAAACGCAATATTGGTATTTGATTATATAATGAGGACATGGAGATAATAGATATGCTTATTTAAAACATACCAAACATTACTTTGATTATATCGTACAAGCGTGAGAAACAGTGGCGAGATTTCATAGGCTGGTCGACCTCAATAACCAATTAATCAAAACTACAGAGATGAAAGTCGGTTGTCCCGATTCTTAGAATAGGATTGAAATATAAATCTGTGAGCAGCGATCTGTTCATAGATTTACCAATTTTACTTTTGGTACAGTTCCAGGACACACAATGCTAACAGCATCATAACCATGTTAGCTTCAAACACGCTTCTACTATTTGTAGACAAAATATAAATGCCCTATAATTATACGCATACAGAGAACGAATCTACCTAAGACACGCGCGAATCCTTTTTATAAGCACACCACTGAAATAAATAAAACTGGAGTGGCCAATCTGAAATCACACTCGTGATCCGAATTATGCCAATCTTGTATAGAATTTCTGTGATGTTTAACAATTGAAATCTTTGAAACTGCGTGGACATTGAGATCGGGCTGTCGGGCTGCCAGAAATTGAACATAAAAAAATAGGAAGTATTTACGTTAGAATTGTATGTAAATCGCGCGTAGCGCGATAAAAAAATCCGTCGAGCTCAGCTCCGTGCCCTCGTCAGATGCTTTCACGACCCCCAAGGGGGCACGCCCCTCCGTTTGAAACAACTGTCTTAGAATTATTACGGTGAAGTATACTAAAAAAAGTTTCATCAAGTCCCCGCATTAATTCGATATTTAGCACGCATTTCATCAATATTTTTAATAAGTTTCTTTAAACTCTCGCGGGCCGCACATAACGGTGTTGAGGGCTGCATGCGGCCCGCGGGCCGTAGTTTGCCCACCCCTGGCGTAGATGAACGGCTGAGCTGGAGTATTCACTCGATGACCGATATGTCCGCTGACTTGGGTGTGAGCAACAAAAATTCTTTTTGTGATCGGCTGAGTCGCTCGAAACCAAGAGAGGTTGTGCATAGAAAAGCAGCAAATAACATATGTGGCGATATAGCGTAGTGTTGGGACCAGAGCTGCAAAACAGGGTTCGAGTCCTACCCAGATCGAATCCAGAATTTAACTAAAGTGTCTAAGGTTTATCTAGGTTCCTGCTGGGCATGTGATCCGCGTAAGCGATGTCTTTAAAATGCCTCCAACTGGGCCGTGCTATAAGTCGGTAAATATGGAACCTTAATAAAGAATATCGGTCTGGTGTAAAATGACCAATGTAGTCGAAAGGCCATAACTACAATAAACAACAGCAATGATATGACAGCTTTAATTTCGGACTGACTTCAATGAGTTGGTGTAAACTAAGGATATGAAATTGCACATCGTTTTATGCAACGTCATCTCTGCTCCCGTCATGCTTTCAAAACACAAGACTAACTAAATCGCATCCCCGATAGTCGTGCTGTTCTTCTAGATCAGTGGTTCCCAATCTTTTTTGACTTGTTCCCCCTTTGGCCGATATTTTAGCTAGAATTTCCCCCTATGAAAAAGTATCCTGTTACAAAAATGTAACGCAGCTATTTGTTGACTGAGCAATTAATGGCGAAACATATTCAGATATGTCCGAACCATGGCGAATGCGGATTGCACTAAACTTTGATAAAGTATAGTCAAATTTGACCTGTTTTTGACCGATCGGGTAGCCGCTGACCAAAAATAAATCACCAAGTCCGCTTTCTATGGACGTGAGTTGAATCGATGAATTTGGTACGGTATGTTTTTCACGTTGGCTCATATGTTGGTTTAAAAAGTTAAACAATTTCACAAGCGGCCTTGTTGTGAATTCGGCTTGACGTTATCCTGCTTAGTAGCAATTTGGTTGAGGGGCTGTCGCGGACCCAACAAAATAATCTCCTGAGCATCACTTTATCAGGGGGTGTAATAGCTACGCAAGGTATTTAAACATATACCTAGCTTGAAATCCGCCAAAGAAACATACAATTGTAAAGAACTAAATTAACAGTTCCATACCATAAAAATCTAAAGACCTTGTGAACCCAGTGTATCTTCCGATACAATGCCAAAGCTAGATTTCCCTTTCAAAATTAAGCCAGATTACCCCCTGAAAATTTCAAAATTCCCCCCAAAGGAGGGAATCCCCCCCCCCGGTTGGGAACCACTGTCCTAGCTAGTTATGAAATTCCAAATAACTATCTAAAACAGGGGTCATCGACCTTTTTGCAGCCAAGAGCTACTTACTTCTTGGGTACTGATTAAAGCGACGGGGTACTATTCACTCGCGCCGCTTACCCGTCCAGACTGAATTTCCACTTTGATATTCATATTTCATATATAGCACTGGAAAGGAATCATATTGCGGTAAGACTTCTAAGACAGTCTTGTAAAAGCAAAACATCTGCTTTCAACTAGCTAGTCACTAACATTTTTCAAGAAACAATGAATTACTTCGCACCTTGTTTGTATACATAGCCCAAGCAGTACTTCGTCTGCTCATACAGCCCCCCCCCAACCTCCCCAATAAGGACGTTGCTGTTGAGCCCCATATGATAATAAACCCCCCCTTGCCAACGTTTTGCTACAACCAGTACAGTACGTTTTACTTTCATAGGGGGCCTGTGAATAACTGTAAGCAGTCGCTCAGGGCTTCAAAAAATTATCATATTCAGGTTGGAAATTTTGTCTATAATATTGGTAATTGCTATATAATATAATGCTATCAAATTTTCAACGTCTCTCATACTACGTTATAAGATTTACTGGCAGAGCTGAAGGAGTTGGTGACTTCAAATAACGATAAAAAACGCATCCCTATTCCGCACCAAAGACAATTGGCAATTTTTGGTTTCGGTCAACATGCGGAGGTCATTTTAAACTTTTTGTGGTAGTTGCTTGACTCAAGGAGCGCTGAGTCTGATTACTCAGATCGCGCGGCTGTTAAGTGCGGTTTTATTTGGTAACACACTCCGCGAAGTCGCATGTTGGCCGAAACTTTAGAAGTCTTGGTATTGGTTTAGGTAATGACCGTCGCTGAAATGCCAAATTTGTTTTATAAATAACGAGTTATCTTTTGTCTTTGCGCTAAGGGTAACCATACTAAAAAGTAAACATTTGAGTACAGTAAACCACGTGGAGCGCGGGGGAAATTTGAAGTTCTCATTGATTTACGTGTGAGCTATAAGCTCAAGTTGGGTAATAGATAGGATTAGACACCAAAATCGCAAAAATATGTATATGCTACGAGCTACAATCATTTCTAAATGACGTGTGAGTGTGATTTAAAGAAGCTAATTCAATCAATCACTCCATATATCGTAGCTCACTGGTAAATCCTGCTATTCGATCTATTATTGGAACAGTCTCGCGGGCACCGCGTTGGTGACCCCTGACCTGAAAGAATGTACGGATTTACCATAATAATCGATCAATAGTTTGCTAAACTACAAGAATACAATCAAGAAATTTATCGTTACGAGTCCTTGAGTCATTACTCTTCTGTTCTGTTGTGCATATAGTAATATAGGTTTATTCATACAGGCAAATGAAAGAGTTGCGTACGAAGACAAGTACGAACAAGCGTATAAGGAATTTTCTGAGAAGATCCAGGTCAGAATATTTTACAATCTGTTATTAAAATATAAAAGCTGGCAACACAATTAGACGGAAACATTCACTCATTGAATTTCTAACCACGAATCATTGCTCGACACCAACCATTGGATTATGCATTTTACATATCTAGTTTATCCTTGTATATATTTTCAGATGCATGGTATTTTTGAATTTTTATGAGATCAGAAACCATCATTCCAAGATTTATTGCGTCTGACACGAAACCTGCACCAGACATGATCAAATGCAATCCAATTACTTATTGGTATGCAACAATATATCGATAGATATATTGGCGAAGAGGTCGCGATTAAGACCTACGATTGATATTTTAGGAGTGTCGCGCTATATGGTGAATCATTCGGACCCCTATTAAGTGCACGACCAGTACTCCCGCCATGTTGCGGTGGCTGAACTGCCGATATGGTTCTGTGTAAGCTGTCTTCCCTTAAACTTACAACGCCGCAAAGTCCTATAAGTTTACTGATCTAAATATACGCGATCTTGAAGTACGGTAGAAACAATATATTGCTCAAAGCTCCACTTGATCGGATTTCCTTATATCCAAACTATAATACGACACAGCAGTAGCACGAATAAGATATTGTCCCAAGATAATTGTTAGTTACAGTGGGGAAACGTTTGGTGAGCCAATTACTATTGATACACACAGATCCCACTAGTATAAGTGCCCGGTCGTGACGCGTAAAATATAATAGATAAACAAGCGACCGGAAATCAGAAAAGGCGCATTTTGGAGTCAGAAACGCTGTATTTTGAGCTGCCTGGTGGTCGAAAATAGGCCTTTCGGAAGTCAGAAACGCTGTATTTCGGAAGTCACATTCGCTGCATTTTGACCTGTGTGATACGCTAAAAGTGTCCTATATCTTTTCGCAAAATATAATCAATAAGCCGACACAGGAATTTAGAAACGCGGTGCGTTGTGCAACCTGATTTTGGAACAGATGTTCGCAGCTGCATTTTGATCTGTGTGATACGCTAAAAGGGTCCTATATCTTTTCGCAAAATATAATCAATAAGCCGACACAGGAAATTCAGAAACGCGGCCCGTTGTGCAAGCGGATTTTGAAAAACAGATGTCCGGGCGCGCGCTACCTATATTCCGTGTGACAAATGATTCTGGCATCCTGCCCGCTAACATCCTGAATTGTTTCCCGTGAAAACAGCTGGTTGGATGTTTTGTTCGGCTACAGTATACTGAACTATCGTAATATGGTATCGAGTATTACACTAGTCCAGTCAGTTCTATTACATTCAGCAGTATTCAGTAATCAGTATTCAGCAGCGACACGAAAATATCACTTATTTCTGCTCTAACCCAAATCCTTTGCGAAGTTTACGCTTATTCAAAAAAGGTCTGAAACAATTGTAAAATCCTACCGTCGCTCATAGGATAATGCTTCAGACAAAGCGATATCTCAATCACTGCACAACCGAAGTTGAATCGTATCGGAACGCGTAAATTTGTCACCTTGACATCAAGATTCGAACACCAACAACTTGGTGCTTTATGTTCTAACTCTAATTCTTTGCGAGTTAATCTTTTTCGCGACCAAAATCACTACACAACTGAAGCTGAATTGTTGTCGAATGCGTTAATTCGTCACCTCGACATCGAAATAATCTTATCCAAAGTCTTTAAACATGGTACTGTGCTATATCCGCTATTACGAATAGCGTTTCTCACTTGTAATGTCCACATATTGATTTGAAACACGTAAATTCATGAACTCCTACAACTTTATTAGCTATCCAGTTATTTTTGTCGTAGCTGGAAATGTAATCGCTAGTACATCTTACCATGGACAAGAGAGTTATTCGCAACAACATTCACACGTGTTAATCCAATTTTCACTTACTCGATTAGATCACTACAACTTGCAAACTTAAATAATTCATCCTGGTTGTATTCATATGACTGGTCTTTTTTTTATTTTATTCAACTGTAAAAGTCGTTACTATTCTGAAAGTCAAAGTAATAACTCCGTGCATATACGACTTAACATATTAAACATATTATGTTTCGAGTACACAAGTTTGATTACCCGGTCGATCGCAGAAGAGAATTATTTTATCGCAAGTGAATCGTATATTACAGTGTAAAAAATATAGGAATGTCAGCACCTCTTACGGGTATAGTTGTTACCACATTCACTAATTTATCCGGCTAACTCGTCATGATCATTCTTGAAATCAATGCAAACCTGGTCACTGACTTGAGTTAACCACAAAACAGCATCATTTTTTTAATTCTGCGTGCAGCTGTTGGATTATTCACATTCGTCGATAGAGAATATTATTGAACTCGTAAGTATGCTATTTCAACGAACTTTCGTTTTATTCCAACCGCGAAAAATAACGTCCAATCGTAAGACTTGAATCAAATCACACATTTGTTTGATGATAACACACATACAACAAAAACATTATCGTGATTTTGTAAACTGGTCATACTAATCAATGCATTTGCCAATATTAAAATACAAGTCGTCAGACCCTTTTGTTTAAAGTATCATTTTTGTAAACTGGTCATGATAAGGCGAGGTCGGCAATGACGAATCCAGATGATAAAGATCCTGCGAGTAAAAGATTGATAGAATCCTGGTTCGATGCATTGGTGTCCATTGGTGTTGCGACCCGTCCACTGTGTGCGACCTACAACGCCACTCGCCTTGCCATTTGAAATTTATTGTATGAACAATGCATCATTGCATATAAAAATCTCATGTATATATATTCAATACTTTACTTGAAAGTCGTCGCTTACATGTTTACTATTTTTAAACTAGCCATTGAACAATGATATCTAGTAGTCCATTGATGATTGTCTATTTATATAGAAAAGCATTTGTGGCGAATCCTTAGCGAAAATCGAGACATCGTACGAGAAACTTTCGGCCGAGATTCTTCACACTTTTGACGAAGGAGTATCGCAATGGAAGGAGGCCAGTGAAAAAGGAAAACAACATGAAGAGAAATACAGAAATAAGCTTGTGCTTCATATGCAATATGCTATATCAGGGAAGGTTGAGGAATGGAAAATCCAGGAAGTATGGTTACGCTGTCTTTTTACACCCATTAAAATTTCCTTTCGCTTATTTTCAACTGTGAATTCTTTTAAATTGATATTTGTACTTACATGTCGTGCGTGCTGCGTTTCAAGCCTGTACGTATATATTGAACTGGAAAATTTTATACAAAATGACTTAACACCTAGTAGTGTTTTCTTGGGGTTTTAAGGTTGCTGATTACGAATATCACTTTGGATTTGCCAGGTTTACTTTGGTTTAGAAGACACATGTACCATAAATACCACAAAATTGTACTTATGCGCAAATGAATTATGTGCCAATTGGTTTTTCTACCACAATGAAAATGTTGTATGGAGCTATTCAAATTCGTCCCTGAAAAGCTTATCTGCGATACTTATACAGGGCTCATCACTGTTGACTTTTAAATGGTTATTTGTTTTGCAAGGCTAACAAAGTGGGCATCTCTGCTATATATGTTTTTGGTACAGCAGGGCCAGAGTCCAGCTACCGCAATGTACACTGATTCAAAGTCATGGTTTTGCTTTTGAGCCTAATAACTCTGTTAGTGTGTCAATAACTCTTTAAAAGGGTGGATCCGGAATATCTTCGAGTTTGCTAAATGTTTTACTGCAATTGATGTTGTATAGAAAGAAAACTTCCTCTTTTCATCAAATTGTGGTTAACAAAGCAGTTTTAAAGGCACTTAACAAAGGGAGGAATAGTAGTTCATTTGCAGATAATTTCGGGAACTCTCTTTAGTAGACCTCAGATTTGAATGCGGATGTCATGTTATAATTCAATATAAATAGAATAGCTTAATGCGTCTAATTATTGCAAGTAAGTAATAAAAATACCTCTATGGAAATTTCCCAAGCTACCAAATACAAAGAGTTGGTTCACAATTGTAATCTGCACGTGGAAAACATGAACATCAAAGTTCACTTCCTGTTCAGTCACATTGATATATTTCTTGATCATCTTGGTGATTAAGAGTGAAGATCAAGGGAAAGGCTTCACCAATACATCAAAACAACAACATATAGGTGTCAGGGCAGATGAGATACACATATAGTCAGGGCATGGTACGATATTGAATATAATTGGATTTCCATAATCCATACCCGCCTTAATTGTTCCATACCTTACTGACAATTTCCCATACCATAGCAGCATTCTTCCATACCATATTTGATACTTTTTCATACTTTAGGAGTTGCCCAACCTCTTAGATAATGTAATATATTTGATATTTTGAAATTTTATATTTCATTTATTATTCATTCAACGAAACACCTCTGATGCTCCAATGATATCCCCAAGTTTTTCGTGTCATATCATTCATATGTCGTCAGCGATGTAGATTGCTTAACAATCGATGACGGAAAGTGAAATATATCCACATAGGATTATTCACGAATCACATCACAAGCTCATGACATGTAAATCTAGTGAGGAAACGAACTGCTAGCAGTAGTAGTATCTATGGAATTACATGACAGAATGGTATTGTCCCATTAGAATATATATTTGAAATTAATTTTGCATCATCACAATCATCAGGGATTTTTTAGTGACAACGGATCAAATAGCCAATTCCCTGCCAATCTGTGATTCATAAGCTTCATAAGCCAACAGCAAGATGTCCATTGTTATTTATTTTATCAGTGATAACCAGATTTCATGATGTTACATTGCGTGTTGCAGGCCGCATGGCGCAACGTCTCTCCGAGAAAAAACTACATAAAAAAAAATATAATGCTGCTTGAGTAAAATGGGTATTTCGTGATGATCCTCCGACCAAGGCGCTAGAAATTATTCCCAAGTTCAACAAATTATTATAAAAAAATTATGTAGGCTACTCGCAACAGAGTCTTCGATTTTAAAACCCCCCCTCGTAGTTTACGGAGCGGCAGTTGCGATAAGCGAAATGCAAGTTGTAACGCGACAGCGGTCGAATATAATTCGTTTTTATATTCAAATTGGAATATTTATCAATATTGATATTTTGCCTTCATATGCGCGTTGCACAACTTTATTGTCTTTAAATAGGCGTCGACATGGGTGGGTGAGTCATGAATCGCATTATGAGATATTGACATATACAGTGAACGATTTTCTTAGGTATGCAAGTAATTTGAAAATCCGAAAGTAGGATGATTGTCATGTTTCTGGCAAAATTTCCAAAGTATGGAAGAGTTCGGAACAAAAATTTCTGCGTCATACCATACCATACCATGCCTAGCATACGAGGGCCGACTATTGCTAGAACTTTTCGAAAGATGCCGTAGTAATTACCCACAAGCTAAAATGGTTTAAGAAACAATTTTATTTCAAGATAAATTAATATTTTTCTGTTCCAAATGATGATGTTGAATTCATAATAAGTGCTTTATGACATAAAACTGATTCAATTACTGCATCGTTATTTGAATATTTTATGTACGAACTTATTTATATGATAGGGGTTTCTGTAGCCTACATGATATCCCTGAGTCTTGAACTAGGATAAATGTTGCTGTATTATGTTTTAAAAGTACTCTTCAGTGTGTCAAAATTACAATTATATTGAATTATAATTGAATAGGTACTTTCTGTGTAGCCCATACAGCGGGAATATTCAATTTCAGTCGAAACAACACCATGGGTTATTTCCAAAACCAGAGAAAATTTGATGAAATGCCAAAGCCGTATTCGGAATCAGTGCGATTCAGACCGCCAGAAGCACTCTCACTTTTTCCGCCTAGCGCAAGTTTTTGTTGCCGGTAAATCCGTGGAAAGTTTGAAAAAACTTAAAAAGTCGCAGAAGTTGCATTTTGCTCGGTTGACTGAAAAAAATGTCAATTTTCCGGCTCAGCTCCCGAAATACCCGTAAAAGCGTTACTTCGGTGCTGATTTACGATGTTTCAGTCGACTTTGGCCGTGTATTTCAAAAAATCGAAAATACTTTCATGAAAAACGGAAAAAGTTGCAAAATGTTGCGAAAAGTTGCATGAGAAAAATGGACAAAAGTTGCAAAAAGTTGCACTATAAGATTCCTTCAAACAGCTTAAAAAAGCATTCTACATATCTTACGAGTATTTGGGAAGCTGCCGGAAGCTGTAAAAAAAATTTGCAAAAGTTGCAAAAACTTGCCCTAAGATGACCAGTATTATCATATTGCAGTTAACTTTTTCATTCATTTGAGTGCTAATCGCCGCGATTCAATTATAGTAAGATTTTTTTGATAATTTTTTCTGAAATTATTCTGACCTTATTTCAATAATATTGTTGACAGGCATGCTTGACTACTAATTTATTATCACTTTTTCACTAGGAAAACAGACAGTTAAAATTGAGATTGAAATCTGAAGAGTTATCTGAACAGTACGTTAAAAGTGTGAAAGTGAGTATTGATTTCCTCCATCATAATTTTGAAGATATATGTCCGGGAATATCATGATTACAAAATTAAAATATCGAAACAACATTGCAAAGTTGTTGTTATCATCCTTTTTCTCGGCAGGACAATCGCCTTTCTCAAACCCCAACTTATCTCTCGTTGTCCCATTGATATCGCACCATTTTGGCAGAATATAAACTATCGTTGTACAAACAATTGCTTTGGTCACCTAATTGTTTACTACAATATCAATATGTAAAATGGTTTAGTCGTCAACTACATTGGACCCCAATGCATGGATTGTGGAACTATTGCTACCTATCACATTGGTTATAATTGTGACTCAGGAACTTGTGACTTGGTTACAGCCCAGTCACAAACTTCTTGCACGAAATGTTGTAAATCACGCACCAAAAATCACTGAACTTCGTATTTACTATTCGTATTTACTAAATACAAGTAATGAACATTGAACTAGAATGTCCCACCTTGGCACGCACAATGTTGGTATATGTCGGTTATATAATGCTTCTTGTTCTACAGTCCCATTCCATTTAAACTGTCATGATCGTTACTGATGACAAACGTATACGTGACTATGATATCGGTGGCCTAACCTCAGTACATAAGAAACAATTCTCTATTTCAGCTGGTAAGATAGCGCAGAGCAGGGGTGTCAAACATACGGCCCGCCAGACGATTTCATGCCGTCATAATAATCCCTCAAGACAACAAATGTTGTGTATGATTATAGAGCGCATTCTAACCAGCATCTGACAGAGATCTTGCGGTTTCACTCTAGTCATCAGTCGGGAAAGGGGCCAGAAAATAGGCTAGTTCTTCACAAAAGAGATAACGCCAATGTGAAACTGTTATACGCACGTAACATGGAGAATAATATTTACTCACAAAATCTAATTCAAATGTCGCACCGCTGTATATGTATTTGCTCAAAATCTCACCGACATCCGAATCGCGATTTAATACTGATGAACCAAATTAAAAAGCCCACGTTTACACTCAAATCTCTTGTAAACCTTACACCGCATACCCAGGGCTTACACCAGATTACGACTAAAAAAGGTAGCATAGCATTATGCCAACATGAAATTCGACAATGCCAATATTTATCGTCGTAACTGTTTTAGTGTTAACAACAGTGTTGGGGTCTGATTTCGTGAACCACCTTTTGGGGTGTGTATACCCACTCTTTTCGCTAGGAGTGTAGTCTTCTACTATAGATTCCCAATCACCGTAGGCTACTTATCTATCATTCAACCAGCCAATCACCGTATTATTGCGGATTCGATTCCATTGTTTGCCAAAAAGAATGTTGCTAGAATATACTCATGTGATCGGCGATATAATGTAAAATACTTCCACGTATACCGGCTTGATACTCTAGTATCAAATCAACAAGAGCATATATTTTGACGCAACATATTGGAAGAATTTGACTGGTCCGGGCCACGAGCGATCGCATGGTCGGAATCCGGCCCGCTAGGTAGAAAATTACCAATGTAGTCGACACACTTTGAATAGACAAAAACGGTCCTCCTCTCTCCCTCCCCAAACCCGTACAGCTTTCAACAGAAACCAAATGCCAGAAAATACCAAATATAACAACATACCCGCTGCAGGGGATGACATATTTTCTTCATCATGCTATACATAGCATTGGAATGGTTGGCATACACTCTTTTAACTACTAGAAAAGTGTTATGTAGCCTACTCCAATGCGCGAGTAATGATGGTGATGTAACCTGTCGGGGTGCTGATAACTTCAGATATAGTCAACCACCCCCATTCATGATATTTCACCCTCACTATAGTGCTATCGATGCTATAGCATCGTGACGACTAAGAATAATAGAGGTCAGCAGTACTTACTCATAATACTAATATTTCGCTCTCTTTATTACTGTGATGACTGAAAGCATTGCTTCATTGTCACGATATCTGAGACACACATGTGCTCCATATACAATTGATATAGCTGAAAAAAATTCTGGTAGACCAGAGGACAGGTTGTACAAATTTGTTAGTTCGAGGGCTCAAAACCCCGGCAGTTGAGTCAGAGTTGTAGTCGGTATATTGAAAATGTGTGGAGTCGTAGTTGTAGTCAGTATAATGAAAATGTTTGGACTAGGAGTCGGAGTTGGAGTCGGTGGTAAATGTACCGACACCGCAGCCCTTCTCAAAAAAATAATTTATTTGAATATATTGGGTCTGAAGACATGTAGATAATACGAACATATATCATTAAATAAATCAAATATCGACTTGATAATAACGCGCACGCGTCAGAAGCATTAACGAGATTTACATGCTGATCATACTCAATATACAATTTGGTAAAATAAGATGAAAGCCGATTGTGCCGATTCTTAGGACAGGATGGACATTTTAATCTGTGGACTCTGAACTTTTCATAGATTTGCTGATTCCCATGTGGGTTTAATTTCAGGATACACTATGCTGACACCATCAAGTCCAGCACATGACCTTTGGATACGCTTGTGAAAATGACCAACTGTGTTAGCACTTAGCATGCACAAACCCCGTTATTCACATTCTTTTGCGAATACGACACCAACAGAATTTACTGCAGCCTCAAAAATTTTTTTTGATTCGTAGCTCATAATTTCATACATTGTGCCTATATATAATTCGGATCTTCGGTTTAAAGCAGGGATATCAAATTCAAATGTGCTTGTGGGTCAATTTCCTATTTTTTTTATGAGGTGGGCCGCAGAATCAAATTTCGGGGTATTCAATGTTTTTCGAAGTCAGCATTGTATGATGGAACCTTGCAAATTGATATTCTACCAACACCGTGAAAATGTGATTTACAATCGTACAATTGATGATGTCATTGTCCAAGTTGAATTGAAACAGCGTTAGATTAACCTTCGAACAGAATATATTTAATATCGCCCATTGCCGTGACCGCGGTGGTGCGTACCACTGCGCTACTAGTAACATGAATGAAGAGACACAAGATGTGACTAATTATAATATCCATCAAGAGGCTAGCAGAATGTCAATGTTTACCACAACGACTTCCTTGGATAGCGAAAGACGCTAAGCAACCTAAACCTGTTTGGTCTTATTCTCTGTGAGATATGACAAGTTTGTTGCGTACGTGGTTCTAACCAAGTCAAGACGTTCCAAGTCACACGTCCTTCCATCATTTTAACGTTTGACCCACTCTTCTCGAGTCATTTTCAATTTATCACCGAATCATCCGGGGTAATTCTATGAATGTTAGTGCCCACGTCAAAGTCAGAATGTTCAGTCAAGAATCATATACGGCTCATGTTTTGCCATGATGAAGAGGCGAAAAGAAGTAACAGCAGATCTTCCACCACATACTAGAATTTGAAAGTGATATGATAGTTGGGTTTGCTGTGTTGATTCAGGATTTGTGGGCAATTTTCGAGTGGATTTTAAGCTTTGAAATTGTCCACTGGTCTAGCAATATGTTACTCTAACGGAATCAATGATTTTAAATAGCAGATTGAATATGTTCGCTATACTTTCAGAACTGTCTTACCGTGGACAAACTTAAATCCAAGACCAAGACCTTCATTTCAAAAATAATAAAAGAAAAATCTGAATCGAAATACGACAGGAAACATTTTGAGCAACTCATAGACACAAAATGTAAAGAAATGAAGCAACGTATCGAGGAAAGAGAAGAAGAGGAAAAAAAGGCAAAGGTGAAAATTATTTATTGTGACTTCGAGGAAATGCAAAAATCCACTCGTGCGAAGTCAAGGCATCTCAATATTTTAACATATGTCAGGTCACAGAACTTTATAAATTGAATCCAATGAAGTTGAGTACCGTCTAATGTTCCGCTGTAAATGAATATTAAGTATTCATATATTTCCGACCACTCAGTTCAGTTTAATGTGAGGGTGTAGGTAAATGCATATAGGTTAGCCTAGTCTGTTCATAGGCAGTCGCAATGACATAAAAAAACAAATCACAGTGAGCCGTGTTATAAGTCGACAGCAGAAGAAACAATCTGGATATACCGCACCTGGACGTACCCGCCGTTGGAACAGGCGCATGACCCCAGACGACTCGTCAACTCCCAACACACAGCAACACCAAAGAGGAGATATTTCTCAACATGGTGCCTGTGTAACACCGAACAGTGGCACACAAATCAGCTCCGCTGCAAGAGAAAATTAGAAGGGACTCATATGGAGTAAAGAAGAGTATAAAGTGAAAATGAAATGTCACTTCCTGGCCAATCATGAAAACTCGGCAGGAGTAACCGAAGAAACTTTTCAAAAATGGAAAGTGAGAACAAAGAACTATCCAATCCTGGCAAATATGAGACGCCGTGTAATTAGGGTTGGGACTTCGGGATCAAATTTCAAATCCCGGGATCGGGATTTCCCGGGATTTTCGCTCCTCAATCCCGGGATTGGCAAAGTAGCAAAATGCACATACAACTACACAGACAACATTTATTCCTTGTAATATTGACGCAAAAACATGCTCCCGTGAATACGAATGAAACGCAGCGATCGAAAGCCACCCGGATAAGGAGCGTTTAAATTCATGTACCGTCTGCTTCGTGTAGGAGTTGATTTGTCCAACGTGATCGAAAAACGTCCATCATTCCGTTACATTGCCATAAGCTCCTCTTCCACACACTTGCGGATTTTTTTGTGCTCGATCGCGAAGTCCCGAACCCGTTTGTGACATCTTGGCAAGTTATCGCCGTCAGCCATGAAGGCCCGACGAATTTGCTCACTTTGGAGGAATTTGTTTAAATGCTAGCCCGTCCACAGCAGTTAACTGACTAGGAAGTTCATCGAACCGAGGATTATGCGATTTAGAAAAGGAATGGTATTTTTTGACTTGCCCGATTGAGTGATGCGGATTAATTTAATTACTATCATGTGTACGGACCTTAAATGCGTTACCAGTCACTTTTTGCTATACCAGTGGTTCCCACCCTTTTTTCGTCTCATCGCCCCCTAATCAACCTTGACACAAATTTTCGCCCCCCATCCCCTATCCCCTATCATTCACCTAACTACTTTGATCGCCAAAGAATTGAGTAAATAAAAAGGTATTTTTTCCGAGTAGGTGCTCCAAAAACCGGTTTCCGCCGTTAATTTGACCATTTTTAGTCAACTTTGGTGTCGTATGCAGAATAAGCCACTGCTACGATTCGTAGACTACGACGGAAATGATTGTGCAGTTCATTTTATGCCATAGTTGGTTTTATTATCATAACTGTGAATTCTTTTAGACAATCAGCCGAATTTGTAACACTGCTTTATTACCAAAATAAGAGACACGACGCTACGTAAGCCTTGGTAGATGCTGTTTACAAATCCCGGGATTTCATTGCGATTAATCCCGGGATCGGGATTGCTTCAAATCCCGGGATCCCGGGATCGGGATTTCCCGAGGTCCCAACGCTACGTGTAATCAGAAAATTATCAGAACAAGAGCTCGCAGAAATCGAAGGCGAAATTTGTAACAAAATCACAGAAAATTCTGAGGCACTAGAACTTCAATTTGGCCACGATGGCCTGAATCCACAACAAGCACCTGACGACCCGAACATCGCAGAAGTAGAATTACAAAACATCATCGGGCACCCGAATGAATCAAAAACACCTTACGATGAGAAAATAGACACGGAATTAGAATTAGAGACCAAAAATCAAGTCATCGACCGAGTGATCTCCACATTGGATATAAATGACAGAGTAAATTTACCTGACCTACAAATTACAAAGAAACTGAAAACTGATATTCCAGTAGCGAACAAATTTTTTACAGAAACCATACTACATGCAATTTTGAATGAAAAACAAGGAGAAACGCTACAGCTATCTCAGAAAGACACTGCAAAATACCAAGAACTCTCAACAAAGAAAGGAACGATATGCCAGCTTGGCAACGTGGAATTGAACACAAAATCGTAAAGCTAATGTGTGACGTTGCGATACTCTCAGAACTAAAAAAAGGAAATGCTTCCCGTAAACTAAAAAAAAAAACAAGGTAAAAAGAATAGAACAGGAGCACCAAACCAAGTTGCAGTCAACAGAAAAAGTGACAATGTTGCAAGAAGAATTAAAAATGAGAATATGCACCAAAGCACAAGGATTGAGACGCTATATAATACAAGAAACACAATACCGCCAAAACTTGTTATTTGCTCGCAAACCTGGCCAATTTTTCCGAATGATGAAACAGAAGTCAAACCACAAAATTACCAGCAGTACAATACCAGCCACCGCAGATGTGGAATCATTTTGGAAGAAAATATGGGAAACCAAAAATTCGCACAGCTCATATGAAAATTGGGTAAAACACCTCCACACTGACCACCTACAAACACCAGAACAACAATGGTCAGAAATACCCAATCAAGAAATCAAGGAGGCCCTAAAATACTCACTGAATTGGAAAGCAGCTGGTCCTGACCAAATCAAAAACTTTTGAATAAAAAAACTAACTGTAACTCATGAATACCTAGCAGCAACCTACAGTGAGCTATTATCCTCAACCAACTCGCACGAGATACTAACCTGGTTCACACAAGGGATCACCTATCTTATTCCACAAAATGAAAACACCAGGTCCTCAAGAACTACTGGCTGATAGCATGACTGACAACCATGTTTGAAAACCGCAAGAGGAGACACACTAACCTCAGCATGTGGCATGGATAAACTACAAAAAAGCTTTTGATTATGTCCCTGACACATGGATACTGAACACAATGCGTATGTACAGAATTAATCCGATCATCGTCAGATTTGTTGAGAACTCAATGAATATTTGGCATACAAAACTGTTGATAAAACATGACCGAGGTGAAACAGAAACCTGTAAATTCAGATCCACAATGGTATCATTCAATCCGTCTCATTCTCACCACTGCTATTCCGCCTCAGCTTATCTCCACTCAGTGAGTTGCTAAGATAAAATAAAGTAGGATACGAGATAAAAGAAAGCAACAAACTCTGATCTCAAACGATTCATGGAGGATCTGAAAATGTATGCGAAATCCAATGACGACCTGAATATCCAAATGAAAATTGTTGAGGAGTTTTCGGAGGATGTTGAAAACGAAATTTGGCGTGGATTAATGCTCAAATCTTACCATACGACGTGGAAGAGCCACTAGCATTGATGACATGAATTTCAGACATAAATTTCAAAATGGACGAAGTCATAACATAACTGAATGCTGAAGATCACTATAAATATCCGGTGATCTGTGAAAATGACAACAATAAGCATACTGAAATGAAATCAAGTCTAAAAAAGAATACATTAGCAGGCTCAAGTCAATCCTCAAAACAGAACTCAATTCCCAAAACAAAATCAATGCCATAAACAGTCTTGCAGTGCCTGTCTTGAGATACAGCGTTGATGCGGTGAACTGGCGCAGAGATGAAGTCAATAAACTGGACACAAAGACGAGAAAACTGATGACAATGCACCACATGCATCACCCAAAATCTGATACGCAAAGGCTGTACACCCCTCCCCCCCCCCCCCAATAAAAGTGGTCGATGCCTACAAGAAATTAGACAAACTTTCAAAACAGAAATCATCGGATTGTCACAGTACATCCACTACAGCGGTAACATTACTGCAAACTAATTGCACAGGAAGACAAACAGCGCAAAACAAAATATTTGAGTTATCGACACCACAAGTACGCCAGAGAAGTCAACATGGAAACAACCAACCTGTACACTAATGAAAACACTTTTGTCAAACCCACAACAATAGTAAAAGCAGCACGAATTCAATACAACAACGCAACACTCAAAATGAGAGAAACGATATGGGAGTCGATGTCTCTTCATGGACAGCACAAGAAGGTAACTTCACAGCCCCATGTAGACGAGCTTCCATTGACCTAGCTATCCAGCTCTGGCCTGAAACCGGCAAGCGAAGGATGCATTTTCGCAGCACAAGACAAATCGCTTCCTACAAAATACTATCGCAAAAGAATTCTGAAGCAAAACACGGACGACAACTGCAGAATGTGCCACAACCAAAATGAAACTATAGTACACCTCATGTCCGGCTGTGGTGCACTTGCAGCTAGCGGTTGCCGGTTACACATGGAGACACAATAGTATCGGACACTACATTCATCTTGAATTATGCAAACATTTTAACATCATCACTTCGGCAAAAAAATGGTATGATAACAGCACAAGTGACAGAAAACGACCAAATAAAAATTATGTGGGATGTACCAGTTATAAATGACCGCCAAATCAGGAGCAACCGTCCGGATATGATTATCAAAATAAAAAAATAAAAAGAATGCTTATTCATTATACTGGCCGTCCCAGTTGATCAAAACATACTACAAGAAGAACCAGAGAAACAGTCGAAATACGCAGAGCTCAGAATGGAATGTGTGAAAATGTGGCGATGGAAAAGAAACATTGTACCGATCGTCATTGGCACTACAGGGATCATAAGCAAAAAACTCATGTGACATATCCAAAAGATTCCGGGTAACGTTCGATTCGATATGATCCAAAAGATCACGTTATTGGGCATTGTTAATATTCTTCGGAAGCCCTTGAATTCACCACTGAACTAAGATTACAGTTGTGCACGTGAATCACAGCATAAGTTCTGTAATTTCGATTCTTCAATTTCAATCATCTCTATCTCTGCTCTGCAGCCCGTGCCAATTCGTCATCTACCGGAATTCAGTAATCTGACCTCTTTATATATTGCACAGGAATAGCAATTTGACTATATTACTGAAATTTTAAAAATTTACTCCAATCCCGCCATTTTTCTTTGGGGGGAGGTTGCTCCCTGATTATGTGTGTATTTACCAATTTTACTGTGAACTAGGAATATAATATTAAATAATAATAATGCGCATATTCTTCGGAAGGCCTTGAATGCACCACTAGACTGAAATTACACTTGCGAATCACAGCATTATTTCGATTATTTCGATTCTTTATTTTCAATCATCTCTACCTCTGCTCTGTAACACTTGCCAGTTCTTCTTTTACTGCAATTCTATATTCTGGCCTTTTCATGTATTGCCTAGGAATAACAATTTAACTGTATTACTGAAATTTTAGAAATGTACTCTATTCTCGCCATTTTCCTTTGCGGGCAGGTTAGTTCTCGTATTATTGGTGTACTTACCAGTTTTACTGTGAATAAAGAAAGTAATATTGTGTAGGCTACGTTACGGAGAATGTAGATCAGGCTTGCAGTCCAGGATGGGAGTATGATTCTGTGGTGGCGACCTTCATTGAATGAGAAGCCGGATGACGACTATGAAGGCAGCGTCGTCAACATAAATGTAGGCGGTCCACTTATTGAATTTATTTTTAAAAGGTATTAAGACAAGAAATGTGTGAATATGAGGTTACCAAGTTGCACGACCAATTCGAGATGAAGATTCGGGTGAGTAGGAATGTGAATTATTTTCATGTTCACGTTATCGTTTATCAGTCCCCGGTGTGGAAGACATGACTTAGGCCAGTGGCTCTCGATACTACTGCCCTGGGGTGGCACGAGAAAATGAGCGAATGAGGTAATAAAGTAACCGTTGACATATTACTAAAAATAGGGACGTCAACACTATAAGATGTAATTCATAAGCAGGGTTGTAACCAAGTCACAAGGCTCCGAGTCACAAGTCAATTTCACTTTATAATTTTGATTTGAGTCAAGTCGAGTCATTTTCAACTCACCAGCGAGTCAAGTCCGAGTCCAAGTCATCGATCAGAGGGTCGAGTCCGAGTCATGGTATTATGACTCGAGTCGAGTTCAAGTCAATACGTTGACTGCTCAGTTCCCAGCTAAAGTGTTGTTAAACTCACTTTTTATAACTCTGTTTGGTGATTTTGAATGGTTCGCATTTATAATATAGTAATTTCCCTCACTTTTACCAGGTTCTGATCGCATTCTCACGTGCTAGTACCAATATACGAAATCCCAATAGGGTGGTTACTTCACTATTCTTCGAAATTACGATATAATATCGGTCTTGACCGTCTGCGTCTCGAGTCATATGATTTGGTTCGAGTCATGCGCAATGACTCGAGTCCAAGTCGAGTCAATACACAGATTGACTCGAGTCGAGTCGAGTCATTTCCGTTTTTTGAGAAAATGACTCGAGTCAAGTCGAGTCATCAGAAAATCGTGACTCGAGTCTGACTCGAGTCATTACAACCCTGTTCATAAGGAGATGCATCAAAACGTCGTCACCACGAGGAATAACTTTAAGTAATCAACTTAGAAACAGATCGAGCACTGCATATCTATCAGGATCGAATATTCGAAGTATTTTTGCAAAAAAGACCTATGATCGCAATGAATGTTACTTTTATTGAGTGTTAGGGATGACGAGGGTTTTGTTTTAACGTACCACCCGAGAGAGCGCTTACACAGAGACATGGTTTCGCAATTTTCCGTCCAGTAATATAAATTAAAATTTGGTCAATGCAGGTATTCCATCCTTCTCGAAGTGCTTTTAAATCATAATGTCACTACCCACCCCCCTCCCCCCACCCCCCACCCCTAAAGGCGTATTAGAAAAAACACCCAACTGGCAACCACTGACTAAAGTCAATTAGCTACCGTAAATGGTTAGCCTCCCAAATATTGAAGGCTACCCGGGATACTCGAAATGCTTGGTGCCACGAATTTCCCTATTAGATGGTGACGCGAGGTTGGAAATCTTGAGAACCACTCATCTGCATGGGCCAGAAAATATCGTGTTTTAGGAGTCTCGATTTTTATATACTTATCGGCATTTAGGACCCTATATCGAGAGACAAATTTCAAGCAGAGCAACTTTTCATTCATTTTCAAAGTTGAATAGTATAATCATATTGAAATGAACCTGAATATTTTCCGCTGCAACTCGTCAGGGGTAATCGTCACCAACTAGTAGAGAATGGGGGAAAACATTCTACACCAACAATTGTATCACAAAATATGACGTCACCAGCCTGAAATTTCGAATAAATGAGCGTTGAATATTCATTATGCATCAATAATGAACGATCTCTTATTCGAAAGCTCATTCTGGTGACGTCGTATTCTTTAAGTGTTCTCTCCAATTCTCTACTGGTTGCTGACGATTACTCGTGATTAGTGTCAACGGAATGTATTCGAGCTCATTTCAACATAAATATACTTATCAATTATATATTGTAGTTCTGTACCTCCAAGAAGCTTTTTAAATTTTTAAAGTTGCATCTATTTTTTCCTGGTAGCAGAGAAGAATACTGTTTATTGCAATTCATTGCCGAAACTATTTTCTCGCCTTTCAACTTGCACCCCGTATGAGAATATTGTTGTGCGGTTCATGTTGTGAAATTAATTTACGCTATAAAAGAACAATTATTACCTATAGATACAACATTTATAGATGGTCAAAGGCACGACGAAAGAAATGATCGAGGCATCATCTAAGAAGCTATTTGTCGAAATGCTGAATAATTTCAATGAAACGGTATTAAAGTGGGACGAAAAAAAAGGCAACGGAGAGGATATGACCAAGTACTACACTATACTTGAGCAAAAGATGAAAGTCACAATTAAAGCGAAGGTTACGGAATGGGTAAAGCGAAAGGTGAAAATATGATAGCAATATTCACAATGTCAAATGTCGTTGTCTTGTTTGCTTGTTTGTGTTATTAACACAATTGGCGCTTATCCACACTTGGGTCATTTACGCTCGCACAGAAATTCATAAGCTCGTATCTTTTGAGGTCTTTACCACTTTTTTGCTTACTTATCCGGTCTCTGATAGCATCTTTCTTGAGATAGGCCGTCTATTCTTTCTGGGCTTTTAGGAAACGCTGTATTTGCAGCGGGATCGACGATGGAGAGCCCAGGTAAACCTGCGACACATAGAAACATGTCATATTGTTGTCTTCATTTGCTTACTCACACAGGCTGTTTCGACTACAATGCTCATTGCTCACTAACAACCGTAGATGGATGGATTTCGGCAATGTGCAAAATTATCATTGCAGCCTAAAAACAAACAAACCGCTAGTCTCCAACCTTGTTATGTTGTCTGCGCGGGCCGGTCTTTCGGGATCAATATCTGCAAACTTTGCAATGAATCGCTTTTATAATAACATTAAGCTTTTTACGGCAGCAAAATGAAAATTAAATTCCATCACCGTAAAGATGGAACCTTTTTTCTCAGAAAAGCCATATTTGCCCTCTATTTTCCATTGTAATTCCTAGAAGTCATATACCGACGGCAATCAACTTTCACGCCATAATTCATGATGAATGACGTCACACTGACACGAGATATAAATCAACTATTTAGAATTCGTCACGTGAAGTTATAAGATCCACATTAACCATGAAGTCAAATGCCAGACATACGAAAACGTGACAGTTCAGCATAGCGACTTGTCGGGAACCTTTTGCAAGCTGCATATCTATATGATATTTTAGGGAAATGGAGGAAATTGACATTGATATTTTGAAGAAAACCCCGACAATTGTAGAAAACAGTAAAACTGTGAATCTACTCAGTTATTCCATACAGAGATAATAACTTCAGCGACGCAAAATATTGTTAGCTGGTATAATTTGCATATATTTACTACTCAATTATCAAACTCCTAGGCAGTCACATAACTTTTCTCTACCGGCTGACATTTTAACTGGAGTAGCCTACTAGCAAGCTACGTAACAATAGGCTTACCAGACGTCCTCTTTTAAGAGGATTTGTCCTCTTTTTTGACTTTTTTGAAAGTGTCCTCGGAGGACGCCCTTTTGTCCTCTTTTTTGACATTTTGTCCTCTTTTTTGAAAATTTAGGTCAGATTTAGAGCAAATTGCGAGTGATATGCCGCAAATTAGCACAGAAGTGACGCTCCGGCGGATATTTCGGAGTGAAAAACGGTGAATTTAGCTCTGAGCGAAAAGATGACCTTTTTTTTAGTCATCCACCTGGCAATGTGGAGAGATAAACGGTATTTTGAGCTCTGAGCAGAAGTGATGACTTTTTTTTTTTTTTAGTCAACTGATCACAAAGTGGGAAAAATTCACCGGTTTTTGAGAATTCTACTCCGTGTTTGCATATTGCAAATTTCTGAAAAAGTGTCCTCTTTTTACATTTTCAAAATATGGTAAGCCTACGTAACAATCAGGAATGTAGTTGTCTATATTTGTATTTATGCATGTCACTTCCAAGAGAATTCATTTATCGCCGATTATCAGGAACACAAGGTCGATTTAAAAACCATATTGTCACTCTGGCCAATCAATTTATTGCAAAATTCAAGATTTTCATGCGCGCGAAGTCGGTTACGGTGAATACGCGACTGATATTCTTTGCAAACGCGTTAGTCACTCAACTTTTGAAATCATATATATACTACCTACCGAACTCGAAGCATACGATTTTTTCCGATGCAGACCAATAAAAAACTTGAAGGTCATGTATCGGCCATATTGCAGAGTAAGCAGGGGTGTTCATTTGGGTCGGTACCGCACCAGAGCAATCTTTATGTATGTATGTGATATTGAAAGAGTTTCTTGGCGGTGCAAAACTTCAATATACAATTGAATATTATGTTCATATTGAAATGAACTTGACTATTTTTGACTGACACTCTCCCGCTGCATTGAGAGGAAATTAACGCAATTTAACGCAAAAAAAGTCGACCAAGCCTACCGAACGAACAACCAATGATGTTTATATCCACCTATCATGGATTAGTGCTACTGCCACCCACGTTATAACAGTTTAATTGTGCGTTCAGAAAGTGTTACGATTACAACGCAGTGAAGACCAACGTGGTTTTTTCGGCAACCCAACTTCTCCAAGCAACACTTAAACACATACTTTTTGTAATGTAGTTTATGAATATCAGTGCCACTATGATTGTGGTTAAGTCGGAAAACGAAACGACGTTTGCAGAACAGCATAAAACACGTCCCTAGATTTAATAGAATACGCGCATCACGCTCGGCGAAACACTCGCGTTGAACCATCCCTTGAAGCTTGATTCAGAACAGACAAAAACCAAAGATTTTGTCACTGGGGAACATTTGTAGGATGATCCTAAAAAATTATCATGTTCTTGGGTGATTCTGACATATCACAGATCGTATTACTTCAGCCAGTACATCAGCTGTTTTCAGCCATTTGCGTCGAACTCTCGTAAGTGGTAAAGGAACAGTTTCCCTGATTTTAGTACGCCGTATTCAGCTAGTGCAAAGATCCAAAGGACAAAGCTACTACACGCTAGTTCGATACATGATGTGGAGGAAACCACTCTTTAGAGTGTGATCAAACAATGTGAAGGGAAACATTGAGATATAAAAGTACGAAAGAATGATATAAGTCACATTTCACCTAAATTATATTATTCACCTCATTTTTGGAAGCATATCGCTGACGTCGGCGATAAATTTCGAGTAAACGCGACGAAAGAGATTTCATCAATTTAAAAAAAAATGAATATGCCAAGACAAATCTCAATTGCTACATAATGCTACATTTGTCCCCCGGAGTGCTTCCGCCCCCTTCAAAATCAAAATCAACCCCTGAGCTCGTTGGTGGGGGTTACTAAATGATATAAAGTGATGACAATTTACGTTTAAAATTTGAACTCCTGAATTGAACAACACAAGATGCCACCATTCAGATGCCCATTGTAACCAGTTACGGTATTCTGTCGACAGAATAAGTAGCAGTTATTGTCGTAGTAGCTAGTAGAATAGTTCGAAAACATGAGATGCACATGCACAGCCTATGTCCTTTCTGAATTATTTAGTACTCTCATTTCAACAGGAAGAAGGTGCGACCTTCCAGAAGATAATGAAAAAAGTATTTAACGAGTTTGAAGAGCAGATCAAGGTGCGTATTGCTGCAAAATCTATTGTAGAATCAATTGAAATGTATGGCTTCGACGGACAGTTTAATCGCAAGGTAGAGTTCAATGTTTTTGACGTCTTCTGTTTCTGACATCACAAAAATGCTCGATGTGAACACGAGCATTAACACGAATATCGTTCATCATGTCTCGTGTTTGGGTGATATTTGAATCGCCACACTAGCTCGTTCAAATGAGACATATTGAAATAGAACGGCAAAACCGCGGGCCGCACATAGACTTTGAGAGAGTTGCAAGGCCCACCTAGACATGGAAGGTGATGTTCAGATGTCAATAAACTTATTCGATATCGGACAACACAGAGTATCACCAATATCTGGATATACCCAACAATAAGCACGAAAAAAATCCAAGTTCTCAAATAAATATAAGAAATATCTACATCACGCACAGTCAATATTTTTGATTTTTACATAACAACATTACGTAATAACATAATGAAAAACGTAAGAAGGTAATATTTATATAAACTAATGTGCAATTATTATTCGACGCCATCAATGGTCCACAATAGGACTCCTCCTTGCCATTTGATCCGCGTAAGCAGCGTCTTACAAAAAAGTCTGGAAAGGGAAGTGGAAGTTCCTTTATATGTAAGCAGTCCAGGAATCACAATAAGAAATCGGTGACCAAGGCAGTCGAAACACCATAAACACAAAAAACAACAGATTACAGTTGGTGATTCGCCAGCGCTTTATATAACTGCGGAAAAAGCTGGTCCGAGAAGGCTTGATTACAAATGATTGTAAATAAATGTGAACAAATAACATGTGCAATCACTAACTAACAGAGTGTTTGAGCACAAATGAGGTGTCATTTGACATCAGTGTAATAAGTCTTACGGTGTCCCGCAAGTAAGCCCTCTAGCGTGAATAGAAATGAGGGCAAAATAAATCACAGAACTTGTTTTTGAAAAATCTTGGAATCCTTTATTCGAATTTCGGTGAATTTATGGCTAATCGGTCGATTGTGGTTCTGAAATATATCTAGAATATTCGTTTACGTGTCGAGTGCAACTCACATTGGCGCACGTTGTAATATCAATCTCAAATTGTATTGCATTATCTTTATAGCAAAGCGATCGCATCAAACGTATACGCACACAAATGCAATCTCATTGTTCATTTATGTCGTTTTTTTCCTTTCAGACGCATATTCGATTCACATCATTATATACTCATATATCCAATTTTACTTACAATCAATATGCAATTTAGAGCATCGATGGTCCTTCCTTGGACGAATTACACGGATCCTGTCAGCGACTATCAGAAGAAACGCTGGATAGGTACTGTAATATGGCAGGAATGGATGGAGTGAGTCAGGATGGACTGCCCCAGCTAATAGCATACAAGGAGAAACTGAGAGAAAAGATGGAGAGTGCAATATCACAGAAGATTTCCATATGGTCCGGAAAAGAACAGGTTTTATACAATTTAATTTACCTGCATTTCACTTTAGAGATATATTTATAGCAAATAGAAGGCTTTAACTAATACGATTGTACTAGTTGTATGGTACATATGGTTCAAAAGTCTGTACTTAATATGAGGATGAATTAAACCGAAAGTCATATTCTAGGACATCATGTAGGTATCGAGACAATTCTGTTAGTTGGAAGTCAAACGTCATTACGTAATCTTAAAATATTCCCAGTCCATCTGTTATACCATCTTACAATTAGGCAGAAGACTTATTGTTAGAGTATATATATCTTTATGATGTAGAAATGACCTCCGCTGCACTGTGGACAATGCTAATGAATTCTGGTTAACTCATTTACTTTAGCCTACACGTCTCTTTGCATAATATCATCGATGCTAAATTTAATTTTTGTTTTTTTCCCCGGAGTCGAGAGAATATATTCAGTGACAGATCATAGTCATTGCGGCATCATCTTTTTCCGGACATTACAATTAATTGGGATTATATGGCGTAAATGAAATCTATGTGTGAAACTTTCCTCCTTGTCATTCGTAACTTTCTATATCGGTATTGCTTCCTTTCTCGTCGAGTCCTGCCAAGATCGTGGCATCCCATTCACGACTTATTACATCTTGGTCCAACCCGATCTCTTAATCCCTGTGGCCGAATTTTGTGATATCATCTCCTTTAATTTTAGATTCGATTAGCTGAAGATGAATTATTTTTCAAAGTAACTTATATCAGAAGGTAATTACAGACCGTGGCGCACCAAACCCGTTCGGGAGAAAAGCACCACTACTGATTTTTACAATACTACTACTAATATTAATATCGGAATTTCCACAGCGTATCACCAAACTGCATTTCGATTTACCTCATCTAAATTCAGGCCGAATACCCTTACTACCGCAACCCTAGCAAATCTCCTTGGCATAAGAACGGTCCTAGCATATATTGTACTGGTCTGTTTTCGGATGAAAACCTCCGAGGGGATTTGACCACATCACCGGAGATTGCATTGTGATGATATATTCACTGGTATGTGTGGGGATTTCGCAGGCCTCCGAGTTCACCAGACCTTTATAGACAGTATTCAACATGCATGAACTTCTGCCAATATTACCCACAAAATACATAATATTATTTTGCATTTTTTGAAAACTCGGTTTGAAATAAAAGCTTGAGAATTTGATATTTATCGACACATTAAGCACTTTTCCCGGTCACTAGCAAGCGACTAAAATCGAGTGGCAGCCCATAGCAGTGGTCAGATCAGAAATAGAGGGATTTGAATATTTTTGTTCTCTCATTTTCCATTATCTGTCTCATGTTTCCGCTTTAAAGGTAAAACATGAACGAAGACGTATCGAAAATATATTCGATGACGCATACAACGAATTCACCGGAGAACTAATGGTGAGTGGTTATAGTGGGCAGATTAGGCACAGTACATTCACTAGAAGAGTGTTATAGCGCAGTGGTTTCCAAACTTTTCAATGCAATTCACGAAACGGTCCCTTGGAAATATTGTTAAATGACCGACGCTCCCTTACCAAATCCACAAAAAACAACACGTCAGAAATTATCGTGTCAATGTACCCCGTATACAGCTTTTGCGACCATCTTGGCTATGTATCACATTCAAACCCAGTGGACGCTGGTCTTGGCCTCCATATGGTGATCAACCTAACATGTCTGCGATGCAGCCGCCAGGCCCTTCTTACGGCTAAGGCTATTTTCATCACTTACCCTTCATACATCCGAGTCGATCCAGAAGATCGAGTCGAAATGACTACAAACCCGTGGTTTAAAAATCAGTGTGCAGTTATTTTGTAGTTGAGCTGAGTGCGCAATTCTTAGAGTATATCATGCATTTCTGTCAATAAACTCGGTCATGAATAAGGTATTGATCCTCTCTGGGCGCACTTGATCAGACCTACTGCTTAATCATATTTATGTGTTTATGTGTGACAATTAGGACGTCATAAGATTTTTGCGTGTTGAATTCAGTCGGCTCGCTTAATTACTTTGCTGAAGCATATTGATATTCCATGATGGTAATTATTGTTGCTACTCGGAAGATTTTGCAATTGCTCACATTTACAAGATATACAGACAAAATCCTTTTCAATTTGCATTTTACCACTGGAAGCAGTATTGTCCTCCAGGGGTTGTATTTGTACAGCGCGGGGAACATATTGCAATGACTTGACTATATCCACGGCCGTTTATGTCGGTGCTTGGACATATCCATATCGACGGTTTGACAAACATGCAGTGATCATCTTGGGCCTGGATTTTGTCATCACTGTTTTTCTTATCTGACAGAACAGTGCACTTCGTGGGGTAGCATGTTAGCCAAACATTCATATGTATTGGCGTGCCCTGGTTCGAAATGGTCTTCGCGGAAATAATGCACATGCAGGTTGAACAGCTCAACGAGAAGCACAATGGCCTCAAGCGATACTCTAAAAATTGCGGATCTATTGTGACCTATTTCTGTGTGTGTGTGTGTGTGTGTGTGAGCGCGAATAAAATAAAGAAATTTGGGCACACAAAATTACGCGAAGCGCGACTGTATGATTTCAATTTTTTGTCGTTGGTAATGGGCTGACCTACATTTGATATACTGAGCGATTCGAAAGAAGGAAATTTAGTCATGTGTTGATCCTGGTCGACGGGCACAATCAGGGGAATGTTTTGATGAAAGCGTAAACCAATTGTAACAAATTCTGTCGGTTATACTTCGGCACTATTTCCGTCTGTCTATTGGCAACGATTACGACGTATAAATTTGAGATTCCTAAGTCCTAACTACAGTGTACATGAGCATGTATTGCAGACCGCTGAAGGTGAAACCGAAGAAGTGGTGCTGGAATCGTGTAAGGACTTGAGAGAAAAAACGCTTCAAAGGGTTGAGGGCAATGTGTCGAACGAAGAAATTGAAGAAAATGAAACACTTCTGTCTCTTCAAAAAAAACTACTGGTGATTAGACTTGACGATGACACTAGAAAGAAGATTACGGAATGGAGAAGAGTTCGGGAAGAAATGGTAAAATACATTGCGCTCTTATTGAAATCATGACGCTTTTACAAACATACATAGAATTGTCGATCAATATCTCGACGGCATAACAAGGATGAGATCTACACAAGGCATTTGGAAAAATGTTTGTTTACGTCAATGCAAACCAGGAGTCTCAAACATACGGCCCGTGGGAGGCATCTAGCCCGTTTGACCAGTGGTTCCCAAAATTGTTCGTCTCGTGGACACATTGGCCGATATTTGAGCTAAAATTCCCCCCTAGGAAAAAGTTGCCTAGCTGCGACTAAAAAAGGTGCTTTTTAACGCACAACCATTTGTTGACTGAGCAAGATATGGCCAAACATATTCAGATATTTCCGGGCTATGTCGAATGCGAACCGCACTACACTTTGGTAACGTACATCGAAGTTTCACCTGTTTTTTTTACCGGTCAGGTAGCCGCCGACGAAACATAAATCACCAAGTCCGCTTGCTATGGCCTTGCGATGAATCGATGAATTCGGTATGTTTTACACGTTAGCTCATATGTTGACTTGAAAAGGTAAACATTTTCCTCAGCGGCTTTGTGCTGAATTCGGCTTTGTTTGTTTTTGTGGTATTCATGGTGTTTGTCGACTACTATGGTCATTTACACCAGGGCGATATTGTTCATTATTTTCCGTAACTGCCTACTTATAGCACGGCCCACCTCTAGGCTTTTTGTAAGACACCGCTTACGCGGAGGAGGTGGCGAGGAGGAGCCCAGGTAAACCTTCAACACTTAGGTATCGGAATTGTGAAGTCGAGCTCGGTTTGACTTTTTCCTGTTTAGCAGCAATTTGGTCAAGAGGTTGTCACGGTCCAACGAAATCGTCTCGCGAGCCCAACTTTATCAGGCGGTGTAATTTCTAGGGAAAGCATTTAAAATTACACTTAGCTTAGAATCTACCACAAAAATGCAATTGTAAAGAACTAGTTTCATACTTAACAGTTCTACCATAAAAGTCTAAAAACCTTGCGAACCCAGTGTATCTTCCGATACAACCCTAAAGCCAGATTCCCCTGAAAAATTCAAAATTCCCCTGAAGTGGGGAATTCCTCTGGTTTGTAACCACTGCGCTAAACGAGTTTTTGGTTCTGCGAAGTAATTGTAAGGAAATTTAAAAAATGACAGTGTTACCCGATACATTTATATAAACGAAAATAATCCCCCATGACAGGAATGTTTAATATCTTCATTTTTCATGTACCACATCATAAAAATTCCATCAGAGATGAGCGGATATTGATTTATGAGAATCCGAATCCATCCGACGGCTAGAGTCTCTGAGGAACTAACCATCCTAACCCGAACAATCTCATCAAAATACCAATGCAAATCCGAAAAATCCGAATATAATTACTTTTCCGAAGAATCCCAATTGTACAGCTCAGCTAAGATACACTGAGGGTACAGCCTTTACCCCGTTACAAAGGCTAAGCCTAGAGTTGTCTGATTTCTATTTGCCTGGACCTTTGACAGACCACATTTAGAGTACTACCAGTCCTGTCGCAAGGGGTACCTAGGATTATGAATAAAAAATTCCAACATTTTGTGTGTCCTGTAGTCACAAACGATGAACTTTTGTGTCCTGATTTCAAAATTAACAAAAGTTTAGACTGGTTAAACGCCCCGCACAAAAATCTTCCAGTTTTTACTGTTTGAAAGATAGGCATTTTTTGTAGATACAGACTATATAATATATATACCGACTGATTGGAATTTAACTGACACAATTCCAATTGCAAATACTTGAAATAGTATTTTGGTGAATTATGATTGTACAGATTGAATTAATCCGATCATTTCTTTGCTTACAGACTAAATTAAATATTTAATAAATGATAATTAATTTCGATTTACATGTATATTGTATATATCGTATAATTTCAATTTGTCTGACACTAATCGACCCGGTTGTTCGAAAAGGAGAAAGTAGAACAACTCGCCATATTTTCAGCGGTCTAGAAAACCGAGTAGAGGAATATGATGAAAATTTGAAAATGTCATATCATATGTGACTCAGCCAGTGGCGGCTCGTGACAATATCGGGTGGTGGGGCAAGGGCTGCAAGCGACTTTTATCAAGATGACGTCACAATGGCGTTTTCCAACGTAAACAAGTAACTTAATGATGGTACGGTAACATGAATTTCCCGGCAACAGTGATTTTAACGTTTGTGCCACGAGAGGTCTGCTGGTGAGCTGTGACTTGAAGTGTGGTAACTGCGTAAACGGCGTACGGAACAAAGATTCAACACGGTTCATGTTCGCATTAGACCTGACTAATTATCTGCAGAAATGGAAATGACTATAACTCGAGAGATAGCGTCAGCCTAATTGGAAAGGTCAACGAATTCGGACAGATACGCAATTGTTATCTCATAGATTGGGCCTGTCCTATTGAATCCAAAACATCATTCTAAAGAACTAAGAATAGCAGCCTCGGAAATTTGGTCTCGGTAGTCGGTACAGCATAAGAGATTTTGGCCTTGAAACTGGAGACTGTAACACGACACATACGTTTTTATTACTGTCTTATAGGTCTGCTGCGAAATCACCTTTGGAAAATATATTACCGAATAAATACGTGGATGAAAGCCTTAAACTTGGTACACTGTTACATGACATTATCGAGAAGTGGCCTCATGGCCCTTTTCGGTATGCTACACTGTCAAAATTAATGCGAACAGACCAACACCGAATTTTGCGTAAAATTTACTGAGGAATAGGCTGATCAAGTGATCAGCTGTTAGCCGCCATCGAAAACGAAATAACTATCGCGCTTGACAGGGGGTTGTAAGCAAATGGCTTGAAGGCCACAATTTCACGGTGAAATTGACATTGGAGAATATAATATCAAAGTAAATATTTGAATGCAAACTGAGAATGATATCATCATCTCTGTTAACGTTACCGCAGAACACCGGCTTTTGCGTGAAATCCGCAATGTGTTGTAGGCTAAAGTGTCAGACCGGAGCACATCTTTAGCACACTCGACCTTGATAACGAAATTACTGCCCTAATCATTGAGTGTCAGCCTTGAGACTTGGCACAGCGTTCGATACTAAAATCAAGACATACCGTGCAAAAGCTTATGACGGATCTAGGTAAGGAGCATCGTTAAAATCAATAGAGACCAATACCGGCTTTGCGTATAATCTGTTAGCAATAAATGACTAGTCAGCTCTCACTCGAATTAGGAAGCCAAATTACCACTAAAACAGTTCAGTGACAAACTTAAAACTTGGTACAGCGTTCGATACTAACATTAAGACTTTCCGTGCCAAATGTCATAACCGATCTCGGTATTGAACATCGTCAAAACCAATGGATACCAATACCGGCTTTTGAGTAAAATCTGTTTGCGATACATGACGGATCAGCACACACTCAACTTCGGAAACGGAATTACTACCCTAAACTTTAAGTAGAAACCCTGAAACTTGGGGCAGTGTTAAATACCACCATCACGACATGACAGAACAAGTTTCAAGAGTTTTCATGGTGTGAAACCCCATTAAAATCGACCTATACCAGCAAAGGTCGACTAAACGCAGATGACGGTAACAGAGTTCAGCTATAGATACGATTGTTACATCACACCTTAAGGGCACAGAGCTATCGTGCCCCGGTTGCTCGGTAATTTTATGAATAGGAGAGAGTAAATCACCGTTTCTTTATTGTGCGCGGCTTTGAGAGAATAGACAGAGAAAGCATGTTTTGAGCGCTACCGGGGCAAGCCCCGGCTAGGCATTCGCAAAGCGAAAACACATAAGAGAATTCGATTTTCGCAGAGACTTCGCTATATATGGGCACTTACAAGCGAAAGGACAAGAAGTATACGATTTTCGCTGTGATTTCGGTTTATATAGATAGGTGTGCGTCTATAAATGGTGAAGAATTGTTATTGAACAGAATTTTAGGTGGGGCAATGCCCCAGTTGCCCTATAGGACGAGCCGCCACTGGACTCAGCATCTGTGCGGCAGAATGGTGTTGTTGTGAAACTGCAAATTGCAATGATGAGCAATAGTTTTAACAAACCACAATACATTGATTACCAATATAATATTATCGATTCTTAAAGCAAATATATCAGAGTTATTCAATCCAACAGCCTCAACAAATCCAACTCTCAGCTACAAACTTGGAGATGATATGGTAAAACACTACAAAACCAATCATCCACATCAATCATGCTTATTCATCGAACATGCGTATCAGTAAGCCTGGTATTCTAACCAGATGTCTACAGATGGAATATACTAGAACCCGACCGATTATCGGTTCGCCGATAATATCGGGACGATATCAAACTTTGAAAGAATTATCGGTATCGGCCAGTGAAGCTGAAAAATTATCGGCAATTTTCGTGACGTCACAACATAGCGGTATAGGAAGTCAGAAAACTATAATCTTTGGCTTCTAGACTGCGAATATTGATATATGACACATTGCTTACACTTAACAAGTGTCCAGACGTAGCGTTTCCTAGTTTATATCATGTTCAAGTATAACAATGGCTGTAAATACGTTCAAATAAATGCTCTGAAGCTTTGAAAATGTGCTTTAATGTATATCCAAGTTCTTTTGAATATCGGCTGAATGTATTGGGGTTCTCGGTCAAGGTGTGAGATATCGGTTTAATCGGTATCAACCAAAAATCCAATATCGGTCGGGCTGTAGAGTATGCCAAAGATTATTAGCTGCTATCTTCTCGCTCGAATGTACTGCAGCGACGAAGTGCCTTAAAATCCCATTAGAAGTCGGATATGTCCGTTGTAGATGTCCCTGGCACTAACATAATAACAGAAAGGAGAGTAAAATTGATTGATGAAATTTACCAGAAGTGAAAAAGGACATATATATGAAGATTAAATTTGTAGAAAAGAATACCTTTGAACTGTAAATTTTTTCTATATTTGGACCAGTGTCGAAAATTGAAGTGAGTTTGTGCGGATATTTTTTTCGATTTGAACAAAATGATTATAATTTTATTAATTTATACCAACATATTCATTAATTCCTGCTACGGGCGATTTTTTTTTCAAGTTATAACCCTAGGGTACACTGTCAGTTTTGGTTGTCGAGATGACGATTTACTCTTTTGACTTGAAATTAAAAGTCACGTCTAGTCAAAGTTATCCAAAAATATCCGAAGCTAAGTTACAGCTATCCAAAATACCCGAATCAAAATCTTCAATCGAATCCGTATCCGATCCCACTGTCTCAAAATTATGCAAAATTCGATATGAATCATTTCCGAATCCGTCCGATGCTCATCACTGTATTTCATGACACCCTTGTACTTTCATGCTGTTCGCTACAATGTTAGTAACAAGTAGGTGACATGGGCACTGGACAGCGAATTCCGGTAAGGCAAGAATGTTCACACTTAGTTCACAGTTCAAAACAAAATTGCCAAAATGGTAGCAGCCTCGGTAGCAACCAGAATATTGAATAAATATTATTAAACCATTTCACGGTTACCAATTTAAAATATTTTGTCTTTCCCACCGCGCATACGCGTGGCCGACGTCACATCACGACTAAAATAAAGGGAGCATAAAAATCTACCAACTTTTGTCATTGTAATCCGCAAGATACAGCCACTGTTTTCACGGTTTATAATCATCCAAAGTCGGTCTCTCCTTGTAATTTTGCCAATTTTTTTTTTTCGATCAAAAGTGTTGCCCATATTAAGCGTTTTGCTCCGTCTTGACAATGCAGCATACCATAGTGAAAAGAAACGCATTGAGTAGGATGTAACATTTCGGAATCATTTAACTTGTACGGCCCACAAGCGATCAGATGTGTGAATCTGACATGCGATCTTAATTGAATTTGTCACCCATGATACAGACCAGAGGTTTCAAACATGCGGCCCGCGGGCTGCATGCGGCCTGCGAGGACATTTTATGTGGCCTGCGACAGCATTTTGGATTTTCAAGTATCAGACAACGTATGCAACTGTCACATATCCTTTTAGACTTGAGAACGTAAATATCACTCTAAAACTAGTCCAAAAACTTGGAATCTCACTAAACTCTACTATTACATCATTTTCAAAAGTTACTCTGCGGTGGAAGATCAGCTAATATGTCACATTTGTAGTTCCTGATGATAAAACATTACGCGTTGATGATGTGTGACTCAAAATTGTGATTTCGGTCCAAAAGTCAAAATCATAAAAGGACCTGTGACTTGGAACGCCGTTACTTTGTACACGGACGCAACAAATTATCAAACTATTATGGGGAATAGTGACATACAAAAAGGCCGTAGCTTGCGTTGCGCAGCGTATATAACTATTTAATCAGGTCAATATGAAAATCATTGACATTCTATTGTCCCCGTATGTATCGGTAATCACATCCTAGGTGTTCTTTCGTCTCTTTATCCATATTGTTATTGCCGGTGCCGAGTAAGGTAGTGGTACCCTCCATATAGCTGTAGCACCAATGAATTCTTTGACGATTAGACATTTCTATTCCAGGGGATCTTAACCAGGGGCCCGTGAACCCGTTCGGGGCACGAGAGATCTTTAGTAAATTCTCAAATATTCAACATATAATCGGGGCACGACAAATATCCGCGAGCTGCGATATAATAACGTCATCATTGCAAATTATTAGCAACTTCACGTGAAGGTATACCTCACCACCGCAACGAATCGTAATGAATTGAGGATTTAGCGAAGCTCATTAATATTTGGAATCGGTTTAAAATGTCCGTCCAGATATCATTGTAGATAATGTAAGGGTCACATAAATTGATTTAATCATTGGATTGAATATTCTGACGTCGCAACTTCAGTTGGTCTGGTACAAGATGTGTTATTGCATGCATATTAAAAAAAAATCTTTCTCCACTTCTCTGTATTACCACATTCACCAATGAATTGTTTGAAGCCTATCATGAATGATAGTATTATTCCTCACGATAGTTGAACTAAAATCTCAATCACACAGTGGATGTGTGGATTTGATCATTGCGTTTCGATATGCGAATGGAGCAGCGGACGATCATAATATACACAGGAGTTTCAGCCTATGATCTACCAAGGCTGTATAACTGCTGCACCCAAACCCCCGATTGCGGGACCTCGAAGGGGTCCAAGATTATTTCGTTGGTCGTTTGTTGGAAGATAAATGTAAACCTTTCGACGAAAATTTTCAAGTCGAATGAATATATTGAATATGCTCAAAATTTCTGCCACGAATTAGATATTAGAGTTAAAATATCAGATTTTGTATCGATCAAAATGTGAAAATGTATAAACTTTGTCATTGGTAAACATCTGTTGGATAATGCCCCTTTTGCAACAAATTATCGAGACGACAGATTTCGCTTCATCGGAAGGGGCTGCTCACACTTTCATCTGTGTGACTTGGAGTCTACCTTTATCAAAATACTTCAGCCCAAGCATTCTCCACAGAAGGAGTTCTTAAAATAGGGCAGTGAACGTTCTCTATTTTGAGATTTGATTCCATGCTGGTGAAGTCATATTTTATGATACGAATATTGATATAGAATGTTCTTTCCAATTCTCTACTAGTTGGGGACGATTACCCCTGATGAGTTGGAGCCAAAATTCCGTGGGTTCATTTCAATATGAATATACTAGTCAATTGTATAAAATGTGCTATGTCGGTATCACTTTCAGATATTCAAATTGGTTTGGCACCACCTTAGAATATACTGTCGATGTTCAACAACATTCCGTTCCGTAAAGAATCCATCTCATCCAGCTATAAAATCACCGGAGGCATTTTAGCGCGATTCCTGACTAGTGATTGGTCCGGATTTAAAGCGTAACTCAATCGGTAAAGATAAAACCGAAGATTTCCTAACTATTCTCATATTATACTTCATTACAAGCATATGAGCTGTTTAAGGTTGAACCAGATATCGTATATAAGCATCAGCTTTGGTAAAATTACTGGGGGATATGTTCGAACTAACACAACGAAACTGTAAAAAAAGATGAGAAACAAGTAACTTACGCGTTTAATTTTGCGCAATATTTATTTATAGGAAATGGGCATCATCAGGGACGAAATGGAGGATGCACAAGACGATTTTATCGACAACATCGAGGTTCGTAAGCAATGGTAATGAACAGTCATGCATATAGGTAAAATATATTATATGGACTGTTCCCCGAGCGTAGATTTGTCACAGACCACTAACGCCGTAATAGCGGTTCCCTAGCTGGTCGTCACGAGCATAGGGTAAAGACATATGAAAGTTATTTATGTTTCATGGTTCTCCTGTTCTGATAGATTAATCGAGATTATCCTATTCTACTGATAATACCACCACATATTTCTATGAAGTGGTAATTCATTAGGGTTACCATATGTCCTCCTTCATGAGGATTTGTCCTCCTTTTTCAGAAAATCGAGAATGTCCTCCGTGAACGCCTAAATGTCTTCCTTCTTTTGGAATTCATACTTCCTTATAGCTCTGAAATTGAGTCTAATGAACTGTCATAACCAAATACCGCCACAAACAACGCGAAATTTACAATGCGATTGCTCGGACGGTAATATCGGTAGCAAGTATAGAAACCCGTTTTTCACACTGATCTAGTATAAACGTCGCAATACTCAGACGCCGAATACATTGTCTGGCCTGGCCCGAACCGTCATGGCGTAAACTTATATTCCCTTGCAAGTCATAGTCGAAATGTTTGGAAAATTAAGCGATGGAAGATATTGATGTTATGGGATTATTATATCATTGGTTTGCCCCAGTTAATACAGTTGTCGACTTGTGAAACGTCAGTATGTAGCTCAACATTGTGACATTATCTCGCCTGAGTCGTCGCTAGTTATCGTGTACGTTCATATAGGCTATCACTGGTTGGAATCAGCAATATGACGTCACGTGACGTCATGAGGTTCATGTTCGCGTTCACACATAACCTTTCAAAAAGGCTCGCGTTCACACGAACCTGAACCTTTCAGAGGTTCACACCATACCTAGTAACCATATAATAATGTACTTGTACACCATACTTGGCGGTGACTCAGGCCACATTATGTGGAAGTACAAGCTGCCTTTTCAATCGTCCTCAACAATATTCTCTCTGAATTTTTACGTGTCCACAGAAACTCACCAACTCACTGCGCAGTAACATGAACAAGAGTGCGGAACATGTAGGGTGGCCAGGGCTAGAGTTCCGAATTACCAGCATTTTCGGTATTGTGTGGTGTTGATTAAAAAACTGTCATCACTTTGACTCGACTCCCGATTTCCTCGATTTTCGCTGCAACGGACACGATTTTTTATTGCATTTTGATGTTGTTGCTTCGTTTGATTGCAAATTAGTGATGAACATCTAAAATGTTCCTCAATTTGGTCGGATGATCATCAGTGCCTTTTGCGCGGCTCCCATTTGTCTGTGCGCGCAAACTGTGTCAACAATTTAACGATCTAGGCCAGTAGACCGGACAAATTTATTGGCGTCTGACTCTTGATCTATGGATAATGATCAGAATATATGACGGATTTTTATATTTATCACTGATATTAGCCGATAAAAAATTATACAGTAGTCAACAGAACAATTGCACATATTTGGTTTTTAGGATACAATACACATATTAAATCAAGATGGATCCCGTACTCTAGCTTGATTTTTCACATTGGACAACGATGTATTTCTTGTATCAATTTCATCAGCTGGTTGAATAAGCATCATTAGCTGACTACCTACTTTTAGCGTACTTCGTTCTTGACATTGTGTGATTGCGGGTCAATCTCACAGCAGAGAGTCACTAAATATTCACAAACAAAAAGCTGAATATTTCGAGCATATTTTTGTAACGAACCAAGTAAATTTTTTGAGATTGAGAAGGTTAATGTTCGTTTAGTGCTGATATTTTTATGCTGCCAGTGCCATGCCTTGACTGATCCGAAGATGAAATGTGAGGAAATTCAATCAATGATGTTACAAATTGTAATACATGAAAAAAGTCTACAGTGCAGAACCTATCAAATTTCGTTTGTGTACGTGAACCTCTAAATATATGAGGCTCATTAAAAGAAGGCAAGCATTCGATTTGTATTGCTGAAATTTTGGTGCTATCAGTTTTATGTCCTGTACACCGGACGTTTGTTCGGAACAAGTGTAGGCTACATAAATTATTACATTAGACATGAGTGTAAATTCTCCAGTAGTTGCACGGTGTTCTGGGATAAATTTAATAAAGCCCGGATTCCAGCACCCATTATAAATAATATACAAATCTATATAATAGAGAATCCATGGTTACTCCGAAGATATGATGCGAAGATTGTACTCGGATCTATCGATAAAAACGCTTCAAAACTTCAAGGATCGTACAGAGTCGGCACTGAGTCTTGAATTGAGTCGCAATCGGCTGGCGACATGCATGGAGAAACTGCGAGAAACTCTGAATGTAGTTGCTATGAATAAAGTTTACGAATGGATGAGGGAACAGGTTGGAAATGCTATTCAATTTACAGCTAAATCTCTTATTCCTATTATCCCTATAATATATTTATTGATCGATAGATGCGTAAGGGGCAATTCCAATGTGCGACACATTCAAATAACCTACTGTTTTGATAATTCAAATGACAAAATACGACTTGATTGAGTGAAACAGTGTCATAACTATTTGAGTCCTACGCTAATAAACCACTGTTTACTCAACTTAACGCGACTTGGAACTTTGCTTTATCGCACGCACGCACACTCACACACTGACCGGGCAATTATTATCGCTGATTTATGTCGTTGGTCAGCGATGAGAGGCTAACATATAAATTTGAGCAGAACACATCCTTCGGGCATAGTGTACACATGTTCAGGTAAATTGCATCCCGATCACCTAGAGGCCTTTGCACGGAGTTGCCCTACATTATATTACATATGTGTGGTATAGGCCTACGAACACAAAATTATTTTCTATTTAGTTCGACTAAGGTTAACTAAATGTGGTATTGTGTTATTTCTGCTGTCACCGGGGCTCTAGAGTCTTTTTTAATATTTTATCAGGTTTTATAGCACGGACTCTCTAATAACCTAATATGTATGAATCATTGAAACACGACATATATCCCATCCTGTATAATTAAAATGTAGATAAAACAATTGAAGTGTTGCTCTTGTGTATGAGTCAGCAACTAATACATAGATGCATCTTACTAATTTTCTTATTACACACTGTAATGATTCAAGCACACACAACTACTAATAGACATTGGTCATAAACGAAATTTGCGAAGTAGTCAAATAGTACATGTCTAGTCTATATATGCTATGCACTTAGTCAAGTATTCAAGGACTACGACTTGCAGTCTTTCTTAATCATTTGTTCAACCCAAGCAGCTAAGCTACACTAGAAATTATATTAATTTTGTCAAGTGTGAAGTGGCGGTTGGTTATATTTACATCAATTTTACAACCAGACGATATATTTGCTCTGTCACAATACCATAGTATAATTCCAAAAATTGCATCAATTCGTGACTGCATCGCAAAGATACATTTTGCTTCTTTCTTCCTATATGCAACTGAATTGTAGTTTGCAAACAATGTCCAATTCTATCTATGTCAGCGGTGGCCAACCTTTTCGGCTGTAAGTCGACCGATAGGAACGAACCGAATTCGTTAACATTGAAAACCAGACTTATATGACTACGCTTTAAAATTGATATAACAATTATGTCATGAAAACACAGTGTGCAACTGTACAATACAGTCATGCCCTGGTCGCGCGAAGCACGAAATTTATTCAACGGTAATGAATGAATTCGGTCAATAAATATATTACTTGCATATATTGGGGGTCGTCTCTGTATAGCAATGGGCTTATTTGGCAAGGACAAGATTATATGGCGTTTTAGACATAGCATAATATCGACGGTTTCGGTGAACATGCCTCTGTCATTTTGTGCAAATGTTCCATCGCCGACGATCTCGCTTCGAACGCACAAGCGAGGTCCCATGTTGGAAGACACGTTGACTCCTAATTGCGAGTATAGTTGGACTAAATTCTTTAAATTACTCGTATTTACAATTTCCAGGCGGGTTTCCAATAAATCATGCGAAGTGCCAAGAAAAATTTCAAGTCAAATGCATCTACTACGGAATATTCTACTTTATTGTCATATACGAAGATCTGCGATGAATGTGACTCGCCCCTGGTTATGCCAATGTGTCGCAACTGATGTTTTAGTCATCAAAATTCGCGGTCAGGCTAATCAAATTTTGGTTGGCCTTCGAATTTACCTGATGTTTTATCTAATTTCGAAAATTACGTCGCAGGTCAAATAAAACCTTCTCGCGGGCCACATTTGGCCTGCGACGCACGGTCTGGCCGCCCCTGATCTGTATCGTTACTAATAACAGCGATTGCTGGTACATAAAAATCCTATTATAGTTATTATTCGTAATTTAAAAGATATCTTTGAAAGCAATTGCTTTCATGATAAAAAAGTTGGAGTCGGAGTCGGAGTGGAAGTCAGGGTCATTTTCACAAACTCCGACTCCGACTCCAACCCCGACTCCAGTCACAACAGCTTTAACGAATCCGACTCCGACTCCATTCAGCGAAATTTAGCCAAACTCCGACTCCACCGACTCCACAGCCCTGGTTGTCACAAAGTGTACATATTTAAGATCTTGAAGTCTTCCTATCTAATTCTATAACAGAATTTTGGTTCTATATATTCGAGTTTTCGATGTAGATTAATTTTAGATACAATTTTCAAGTCGCCAAAATATGTTTCCACAAGTGGAGTGGTTATTTAATTCGTGTAAAATTACTTTATGAGTCATTCGGCTCAGATGAGACGAAACGATTGTGACCATCATGATAAATTTTCATCGCTAGTGGGTGATATTAAAAATATCCAGGGGAGGATTAGCTCGTTAGCAGCATTTCGTTCGACATTTCAGGGGTGAATTATTTGGTAATGCACCGACGGTAATAATCAGTAAATACATTCCGAACAAGGTTTGAGTTTTTCGTTGATTTGTAGATATGCAACTAAGCAGTCCATGGATGGCCAACCTGCAGCCGTCGACACGTTTGTTTTAAGGTCATTTGCGCAACGCAGAGTAATTTCAGTAATTATCAGTCTTTTACGTCAGGTACATCTGTGTAAGATTACGGACGGCTTCCACGTTCTCGCGCTTCCTCTCTCAGTCTCTCCCGTTTTCATGCGCCCGTAGCTTGATGTTTCCTGCCGACGTTATGGATTCGACTCACCATCACTCTAGGAATATTCAAGCACTGCTATGGCCATGACGTCAGCGATTAGGAGCCCAGCAGTGAAACCTCCGACACACAGAGACTTAGCAGAGTCGAGACTCCAACTAACAACCATTGCTGTCGTTACGTTGTCGCTTAGCACAATGAACCACTTGCTTTCGTCGACATGTGATGCAATTAGTATGTGATGGCGGTCGTCAACATAAGAATTGAATTTACGAATTGACTACCGAATTATTGAGAGATTTTAATTAATCACCGACGCCATTCAATGGTACTTTTTTTTTCTATTTTAAATTAGTAGCGCACTTTGCAATCTGAGTATCACAGTACAGACACTGGCTACAGAGGAAAATGAAGCGTCGCATAAAGAAATACCATATGGATTCGTGTGCGTTTCTAGTGCGTTCGCGCGATCCCAATATCTTTCCACTATACCGACAATCCTGATCACAAGTCATGATATAATAGCCTGTAACAACGTGATTGATATCAATTAAACCACCCCAAGATACATCATCATTATGACTGCATCTGATCACAACACGCATCAAGTATAAATAATTGGTAGTAGTAAGTGGAGCTACAGATACTAATGACGCAGTTCATTCACGAATTCGATAAATTTTTTCCTAATCGCGCGACTGAAAATCCTAGTATGTATTCATAACAATTCGGTGCGTGAAGTAAGCCGTTGTGAATAAATAGATGAGTCCGCAGTTCATCGAAAAGGACAGGACATGAAATGATAACATGAATATTTGGCACCCGGGGAACTATTTACCACTGTGCAGTGCAATATAAGTGCAGTGCTATATTAGTAATAGAGATCTGGCCGCTATATTATATAACAAAATCGTTCGCCACCCCTGCAGTCTATATGATTGTGTGCCCCACGTATCATGAACTTTGAATTAAGCTGTATGCTGGTACTTTGCCTTATCTATATTATTTCAATATGAAACAGGAAATGCGGAGACGAATGATTAAAGAGAATTTGGAGAAACGGAATGACCGCCGCTTGAGGAGCCAATGGCTCGAATTGATGAATGAAAAAGCAGATACCAAAAAGCAGGTATGGATTGTTGCTATTCCGTGCGAGAAAGCATTCATTTTAGATATGAATATTCGATTACACCGACTCAATTCACATTCAACTCTACTGAAGCAGTTGATGTTAATCATTTAGATTTCTTAGGAATTAGCAGGAGAAATTTCGAAGTTAAAATACCAATGGGACTTTACTGTGCTCAGGATTGTTGTGCGTTTTGCAGAGATCTTCTCTTATTCGGATGTCTTTGATGTGTGATAGTTCTCGGATTCCAATACCATGGGCGCTCCTGTCCTATATTTATGATGGATGAAACAATTTACTCTTGTGCCCAGTTGATTTAGGTTGTATCGAATCATGTTCTTATAGACGTAGTAAGATTATAAAACGAACTGGCGTCGTCACTCATAAGATTTATTGGTCAGAATGTACATTCAAATGAAGGCAGTGTCGTCCAGAAGGACTTCACAACTGCAAAAAAATGCATCATTAAAGATTGTCTTGCATGAAAAGAAAATATTTTTAAATTTTTAAAAGCATCCTAAAATGTACAATAAATATGCATGATTGTAAAGCCCACATTTGCAAATTCAGTGGGACCGTATGAAATATGAGGCATCTACATCGTAGGTAGGGTTGCATTTAAAACAAACGGTGTTTAAAAACACTCTATTTGAAACATGTTTTAAACAGTATTTTAAAACAAGGCCTAAAAAATGTATTTTTTTAAGTTGTAAAATAATGTCATAATTGTGAAAACATTTTGTATGAGCCTACGGACGATTACCACCCGATATAGGCGACGTATATCGATATGGGATGGTTGGAACCCTTAATAGTCTGTTCAACAGCAATAGTACATATATTTCGTCAAATGAGCTATTTTTACCCTATATTTTCAGTTGCCAATGTCATCCACTGTGACTTCAAAATTAAATATTCGTGATGTCATGACTTTTTAAAAGCCTAACAAGCAATAGAAAAACATGTTTCAAATTAGGGCCTTGTTTTAAACATGTCTGTTTTAAATTGATTTTTGTTTTAAATGCAACCCTGATCGTAGGTAACCCTTGATCATGCTAAATTACCAATAATAAATTAGGTTGTTTTGCCACGATCCACTGGTTTTAGAATTGTCTACTTCAAGACGCGTAGCAATAGTTTTTTTTTGCACTGGAAAAAATGTGATCGAAAATTGATGCCAACTTGTACTAAAGCTAATCGCAGTGCTCTTTTGGTCAGAATGTCCAGAACAGGGGTTGGCATACTACGGCTCATGACATCACTTTGTGCGTCCCGCGAAGGCATCGAGAAACGTAACAAAAATGTAGATATACATTTGGTTGTTGGCGCAATACTGTCCTCGAGGCTAACGTATTTTGGAACATATCGATTACTTAATATCCAGGAATATCAAAACGGAAATGACTTAGTTCGGATCACAATTGTGATTCATAAGTACACTCTAAATCGGCAAGGTCGTATTGAACACTTCATAACATTTTATTCTGCGTACAGACACACTTTTTGGGCATATGAACGCATTGGGCCATTATCGTCGCAACACTTCTACGTATTTCTCCGTTTATATGTAACACTTCGCCACTGCGGCTTACTTTCAAGAAAATTTATACTCCGTTATTTATCATCAATTTCGCATTCATAAACTATCGGTAGGTTCGGGGATCACATAAAATCATGGTGTATGTAAAATAATATTATTCAACTGACCAAACCACCAAGTTTAAGGGTAATATTTGAACAAAATATACATATTTCCCTGTGACGCAGAGGGGTCACCACCTTCGTTACGGTAGAGCGCGCTCGATTTCAGTTTGGAATTTGAATTGGTGGTTCGTCAGGCTTCAGGCAGAGAGTAGGGTACACGAACAGAGTTGGCGGAATGGATATATTGAAGCAGTTTCTGCTACCTGATGGAGTAAAGGATCATAACATCCATGTACTGTAAGGTATGGAAATGCGGTAAATGTTATTGAATATATGTAATGTGAGAATAGTCATAAAATGAGCTCGTTTTGACATGGCAATAAGGTCGTTTGTTTTAGCTGTTTTAGTAGAATACTGATATCCCTTATTCATATGAATGTTCTTTTGAAGTTTTCTAGTATATGATTCGTCCGATCTTATTGCTGGATGATCGAGCTCCGAATCTGATAATATACCAGGCTGCGACCAGGTCCAGTACTACGGTACTGATGGGAAGCTGATATCCAACTAACTTTTTGACGTATAGATAAAGGGATGTTCTCTCTATCCACACTGAAATATCCCTATGTAGGCGATATTGTGGTCCATTGTGGACAAGTACTGCAATTTCAGCAATTGAATACCGGTATGACAGCCATGCAACGGTTTGGGTGGTTTTTCAACTGCAACACATTTTACACTGTACTGTTGATTCCAAGTGGTAAGGTTTTAACTAAGACAGTTTTTTTGACATGTCAAAATAGGTCAAAATTTTGTCAAAATTGTACCATTAGGTTAAAATTGCAAAAATTGTTTACAAAGTCAAATTTTTTTTGGCAACTTGCATTTCGTTTGTATCATAGATGATTGCACTGTCGGTGAACTTATCATTTTACAATTTACATCTGGTAGCCTACTTTATAGTTCTACCGTTGTAGACGGACCATCGTCTGCTCATTGTGAATCAGAAACTGTCAAATGAAATAAATGCTCAACGTAGCCTACTGAATTATCCTAACTGAAGCAAGATTGCGTGGGCATTGGTTCTTCTATTAGAAACCGTATGATGAAAAATTGCGATGTAGACAACTTTGTCACATTGAAGCAACACGGTGTGTCACCTGCAGTGTACCCACAACTTCAGTGTTGACGGCAAACAACTGCTGCTGGTGAACGTTTTTTCCCCATTCTTGCCAAGCTACTTAGTAAGGACAGACACTTTCTACCCGAAAATGTGGGAAAGTATCTTTCGTTAAACTACAACAAAGTTTTAATTATTTCTACCATAATACGAGATGTAACTAATACTGGAATTCTTCATGGGTCTAGATTTCGATAAAATAAGGTTTCTTCATGTAAAAATTTGTCAGTTTTCTTGCCAAAAGATATTTTTTAGGTCAAACTACTTTGGAAGAATAGACAGCTCCAGCCAGAAATAAAGATAAGTACCGGTAGTACAATTCTAATATTATGTCAGAAACACCTAATTCAAGTACATGGGGTCAAACTTAAGTTTTTTATCGTCAAAATATGTGTGAATGTGGATTTTTTAGTCAAAATCTTCCATTTTTAGGTCCACAAAATCGCCCCAATAACAGCACAGCCAAACAAACAATCTTTTCAACAAACCATGGATCACAAGGGGTAATATTTGTTTTGCCCAATCCTCAAATTTGACTTTCCCGAGTTTATTATGATACGGTCACTGAACTAAACTCTATTTTGCAGGTAGTATGTATTGAAATTGACACCTTTTTGAAATGCATTTGCTGTATGGAATACTGGTAAGCATCACGGTGTTTTGTAAGTGAACTGGTATATCCGTAATGAATTTGAGTCTGTTGCATTCGGTTATCTTCGTGCTAAAGATTTTTATGAATGTTTGCTGATAAAATTTCACTAAAATTGTTAGCAATCCAGGAAGTATACTACCCGTGCCATTTCATTACCTAATTATTCTATGAAAGACACCCTTCTGTGACACAGAACTTATTGCAGAAAACAGCAACTGTATTCAGTATGATATCCCTTTGTGGACTGAATATATTCTCTATGGTTGGAAAAATTATTTCTATGCGTAACTTTAATTGTTTTGCCTCAACTTAGACATTGGTCAACAAAATTTTAATTTTCCTTTTATTATTAAATATTTTAAATGTTTGTCGCAAATTTGCGACATCAGGCTTTCGCGACAAAAATCGAAACAAAACAGGTCAATTTTGACAATTGAAATTATTGGTCAAAATTAGCCAAACAGGTATAGTTTTTGTTCAGGCACAGATGTACATGACATTTGACACATTTTATAACAGGTTGTTCGTCATGGGTATGTCTCTTGCATCTCTGCCTGGTGTCCATGGAAGGCGTGTGACCCACTTGTTCACGTTGGGGTGGGCTTTGTTGGTCCTCTTTTCATTTTCTTATGATACTCCTGCTGGATACAGAGAGATGACCTCGGTCTTTTTCCCCTGTCACTAATTTTCCATACGTTACCAGGTATTCTGCATATAATTTGGTGCAAGCAGATATTTTTGCATCTGTTGCGGAAATTGTACAAAAAAAGTCTCGTCAGTACAGCAATTAACTATTGACGACAGCAATATCAACCAAATTTCAATTTTACTAACGGGATTAGCTTTGAGAAAGGTACTGGCCAGTATCACACTGCGATTGTCATACCACTTTACTGCCCAAATACTAACGCCGGCCAGAGAAACCTCCTTTACTACAAATCTCACTCTCCTTGTCCTGAAGTCTGTGCCATTACTGAATTGACCGCCACTCAGTATGTTTGATCGCACGTTTGATCCTACTGCAAAAAATCACATGCGAGATGAACTATGAGCAAGAAAGATTTGATCTGCTTCCATCGATCTCGGGACATGATGTCAGAAACTTTATCATATCTAGTATCATTGGCCCATTACAAATAGGATCTTGGCATTTTCACGATAGACATATGCATGCAACTTCCCAAGCCTTTTTCAATACCGTCTCCAGTCATCTACATTGCCTTCGTTGGATTAGTTTGAACGGCAAATAAATTGCTCTCATAAACAATCCAGTCCAGCAATTCCGCTCCAACAAAATATTCGATATATGCGTGCGGAGAAGAAATAGAATAGTCACTGTCGAGCAATTCTGCCTTCCATTAGGAAAGTAGTAGCCAGGGATCTTTTCACCTTGAATTGTTTTCCATACTGGTTTTCGTTTCGGTTCATGCGGTGTACATGCTATGACCCGGTGTTTTCCCTTTCCCTACTTTTAAAAACACGATTGAGGAATCTTCATCAGATTCATCGGTACAAGAGGATTCATCCGAACTCATTTATCACATAGCAGCAGAAGTTGCTGCAGTAGAACGTTCTTCATCGTCAGAATCACTGCCACCATCTTTACTGCCTTTCCAGTTTACCGTCACTTGATGAGTGATTTTTCCCCATAAACACATCTGGTATCCATTTCCGCAACAGCAATTTCTGATTGAAATTATTGACAATATTTGTTACTTTTTAGCACTATTCTAGTAGTTAGTTTACATATTTATTGTCATTATGTGATGTATCAAGGCACTTTCTTGACTCGTGAAGTTGGTGAATCTATTCCCCTCTTTTCTCACGTAAATACCTATTCCATATGGAAATATTTCAGTAGTAGGAATGTTGTCAGAATTTACCAACAAAGGGCTAATGACGCAAATTCGCATCACTCCCCATTTTCAACTTTGCCAAGAAGTATAACACATTATTGATCCAAAACACTTCTGGCTATGTGATTTATGGTGTAAAGAATCCTATACATATTTTTATAAACGAATATACTCACCAAATTCTTCGACCGCGAAGCAACAAAGAACGTGGGTCCATTGACTTCACTCAGACATGCCAATGAAACAAACAACGTCCGGGACACCCACCTTTCACTCCAAACACTCTATTTTAAAAGGCGCCAAAGGGATGTTCAGAATGTGTACTTTCTGCGACGGCCGTCGTGGCCATGCCAAGTATGCGTGAAGTCAGTACAAAATGATGTAATTCGGTATGTACCGAATTTGTTACGCTAGTCCACAAAGGGATATCTACGTGATTACTGAGTAGTTCATTATTGTACTGCAAATTTTTGAAACATATATTTTCTTTTCAATAGTCTTGGATTGATCCTCAAATTCGTCCAACTGATGTCGACTCTTTGGACGGAGCCCCCTGGATCTACCGTGCCTGCGCTATCAGACAATGTTGACAGTGACGTGAGGACTGAGGAGTCGTTCGTAACGGGTTTTGTGCCGGCACAGTCATCTTATGCGATACAGACCTTTGTCTCAAGAACCCATGGATACATATGATTATGTAAGCCTATTTATTTATTTTTTATATCACCATTGATTATGTAATTTCCTGGTTTTTGCAGTCCTACTTTTCTCACGAACCATCTCGCAGAGTAGCCTACGGACTATTCGGTATGAGCTGAAAAAGGCTTCATCTGTGTACACTGTACAGTGTACACTGAACACTGAACAGAGATGTAGTTGAACGTAATGAGCTCATCTAACTTGTACTTTAACTATTGCTTACTGAGCTATAATGGGCTAGGTCAGTGGTTCTCAACCTGGGGGGCTGAGCACCTCTCTTGCGCTTCTGTAACCTACCTGTGTGAAATATTTATATTTACTTCTGCATAATATTTACAATTTTCCTTTGGTGTTTATCATATTTTCTAGGAGCAGCATTTGGATTTGACCTGTAAAAAGATGGAGCCGCCATGGCACGCCACGAATCAGGGACTCATCAAGCCTGGGTTGCGGCTGATGGAAAGAATATGAAAATGCCCTAATGTTCAGGTAGTATGTATTGCAATTGGCACCATTTTGAAATGCATTTGGTGTTTAAAATACTGGTAAGCATCGCAACGTTTCTTAAGTAAGCTGGTATATCCTTAGATAATAAATTTGATTCTGCTGCATTAGGTTATTTTTATGAATGTTTGCTGGTAAAATTTCACTAAAATGATTAACAATCCAGGAAAGTATGCTACCCGTGCTGGAGTAAAATTGGTGGAAAGGTGACATGCAACTTTCCATTCCATCAATTAATTGTTCTATGAAAGACACCCTTTTGTCACATACAATTGTATCCAGTCTGATATCTGCGTGAATACCGAATGCTGGTGACGTCATATTTTGTGATACGATTGTTGATATACAACATTCTTTTGAATTCTCTACTAGTTGCTGATGATTACCCCTGACGAGTCTCAGCCAAAAATATTTGGGCACATTTCAATATGCATATACTATTCAATTTTATATTGAAGTTTCGTACCTCGAAGAAGCTGTTCGAATATTGAATAGTTCCCTTGTATAGCAAATTTTTAAAACAATTATTTTCTTTTCAACAGTCTTGGATTGATCCTCAAATTCATCCAACTGATGTCGACTCTTCGAAAAGAGCCCCTGGTTCTACCTTGCGTGCGCTGACAGACAATGTTGATAGTGACGTGAGGAGTCATCTGAACGGATTTTGTGCCGGTGCAGTCATCTTTTGCGATACATACTTTTGTCTCAAGAACCCATGGAAACATGTGATTATGTAAGTCTATTTATTCATTTCATATATCACCATTGATTATGCAATGTGCTGGTTTTTGCAGTCCTAATTTTCTCAAAAACTATCCATATATGCCATATGAGCTGATGAAAGGCTTGATCTGTATACTGTACATTGAACAGAGGTGTAGTTGAATGTAAAGATCCGGTGTAACTTGTATTTAAACTATTGCTTACTAAACTATACTAGGACTAGGTGAACATCAAATTGAGATCATTTCCCTTAACCTGCTAATTCCAATGAATTGCGTTAATTAAATTTAATCAGAAATGAAGGATTTTGAAAGATTTACAACAGTTACAATTACCGCAATGAAGGAAAAGTATTCACACCTTCGATAAGATGTCACAAAGTTTTTGTACTAAAGACAATCAATGTGTCCTTTGTCTGATATATTTTCTCGTCTCAATTCAAAGCAGCTATAAAATCTTAGAATCAAAGCTATATGTAAAGCCTACCGTACCGTATGTCAATTATTATAACGGAAATCTGAACCCATAGGAACAACGGTTCTACTACATTTATTGTCAGATCTTGTTTGCAATCAATTATATTTTCAGCAAAACGAGGTTGATGAAGTCAACTGTCTCCTTCTCTAAGCCAAATTGAGAGACAAACGAATATAATCCAAGACCCGAGCGCATGTCTTATTGAAACAGGTACCGTAATCTTTTTGTTTTGTGGACCATACAAATTTACATAGACTTGCAACGTTCTGCTATAAATTTCATTCTGAGTTACAGTTCTGCATTCTCACAGTTGCCTGTGCGTCTGAATGTCAATGTAACTGTCAAAATGGCAGAATTAAAAAAAAAGCAGACCTAATTAAGGATATTTTTATTAGTCGTTTTGCTAATTTTAGTCCTGCTCAGTGATTGGATTTCACATGTATCCGAGCACCTTTCCTGTGCTTCTGTAACCTACATGTCCGAAATATTTATATTTATTTCTGCATAAAATTTAGAATTTTCATTGACATATTCAAAACTTTGGAATTTAATCACATTTTAAAGGAGCGCAACTTGGAGTCGACCAGTAAAAAGAAGCAAACACCATGACACGCCACAAATCAGAGATTCACCGAGCCTGGATTGCAGCTGATGGCAAGAATATAAAAATGCTTCATTGAAAATGGAGTATTCAGAAACATTGTTGACGTTTTGAGCTGCTATGCATTGGATTGTCACACCTTTAAGTAGTGGTTCTCAAACAGGAGAAAGCATTTGAAGGGGCATGAAGCCGCAGTCAACTAAAATCTTTTTCGCACATGGCAGCTTGTAATTATTTCTCTGTGTATGGTCAGAATTTAATGTTTGAATATTCTCTCATCAACAACCATTACCGTCACTGCCATCCAACTATCCGTTGGGATTTCTGGTTGCTTTTTTAATTTTATGATACGACGATAAGGGGTGTATGAAATTTTTTGCTATCATAAGTGGGGTGTGCCCAAAAATGTTTGAGAACCAATGCCCTAATGACTTCCAGATTTCATTTTTTGCAGCAGACTGGTAAATAATAACAAAATCTTTTCTATAAATCTGCAGAATTTGTATGGACTCAAAGAAACAATTCTTTGTTGTTCAAACTAAAGTGATTGGCATTAACCTGATACAAATACTTGTAATGCAAGCACTAGAATATTTTTGATGCCTGGTTAGCAGGCCCAATTTCATTAAGAGTGAAAAAATACTTATGGTTGGTTATCATGGTAGTGGTAGTGATACTGATACATTCATTGTTTGTTTGTTTATAATAAAATTAGGAATTTACAAACCATAATTTGATTAGTTTTATATAAGTTGTAATGATTTGTGATGATCATATTTTCCGCTGTTGATCATGTTTTCCGCTAACGGACGTAACCAATTAATTTGAGTCCATGCCCCTGTCACAAGAGTTTCAGATACTAAATGATATTTTGTTATCACTATCCCAATGCATTCATTTTCATGATTGAGCGAGTTGCATGATATTTGTTGTGAGTTTGCTCTTAATCATTTGTGATGTTCGTAATTTCATGGACTATTCCGGAAACGGTTTCAACTGCTGATTTGAATTTATGAAACCCTGTCACAGCAGCTATTGGAAATTTGAATGTTTGCACGTATTTAATAACCCAGGTTGGGTATTATAAACGTCATTTATTATTGAATCAATAAAATCTGATTTTATTTTGAGCCCTGCGTTCCGGTGACTAGTCAACCAGCCACTTTGAGACTGAACACTTTTTAGGTAAACACCTTTAATTTAAACACTTCGCAACACCTTTAGGCGTTCAATTTTTGGATCACGTTTCGTGTTCAATTTTCCGGGTTGAGCAACACTTCAAAACTTAGAGTGTAGAACTTCAATTTTCAGTGCTGTACACGAAAAAAAGATTCTCGATTAAATATATAAGATTCGTTCTCTGTGCGCAGTTTGGTATAATTCGCTCTCCAACTCATTCATACTGAAATTTCCAAATGAATAATAAAAGTGAAAAGTTTTGAGTACGTGAAAAGTACGTGAAGAGGCAAGTTTGACACAGTACGCCTGATATGCTGCTTATGACGCTGTGAGCATTGTGTATATTGAAGTTGAACAAACGCTGAATCAGCATAGATCTACTAGCTCAGTGGGTATCAACCTTTTTCATCTCCCCTTGGCCGATCTTTGAGCCAAAATTCCTCCCTAAGAAAAAGTTTCCCGGTGACTAAAAATGGTGCTTTTTTACGACAACCATTTGTCGACTGGGCAATATATGCCCAAATATATTCAGATATGCATGCCCAAACTATGTCGAATGTGATCCGCATTGTTACACTTTGGTAAAGTACCGCGGGCTACTTTCATATCAATTATTTAGCACTAGGTTTATTTATTGTTATTTGGGGATTTACTAAATCAAAAGAAATTAGGTCATCACTTTCCGTTATGGTAGCATTGCTCTAAATTTGACATGTTTTTTCTGCCGTTTAGGTAGCTCCTGACTACAAATAAATCACCAAGTTTGCTTTTGCGATGACGTTGAGTTGAATCGATGACTTCACATGTTTTTCACGTTGGCTCAGATGTTGGTCTAAAAAGATGAATATTTTCCGAGGCGGTCTTCTGTGCTGCATTCGGCATGACTTTTCCCTGCTTAGTGGCAATTTGGTCTCTAGAGGTCAAACGAAATTTTCTCGCGAGCCTCACATTTTCAGGGGGTGGAATTTCTACAGAAAAAAAAGATTATAAAAAGCATTTAACCATATATCTATAGCTAAGAACAGGGTTGCCATCGACATAGACCGAAAAATAAGGACAGTCGAAAAATTAGATTAGCATGAAAAATCGTTTTTGAACATACTTTGTATTTATACGAGCAGTAGCATATCACATTCCATACTTTTCGCCAAAAACAATCTGCTCCAGCAACTCCTTGTTATTAGAAAATGCTTCATGGATCTCACGAGAGCTCAGGTCTAGGTTTATCTTTACTCAGGGCCGAAACAGCACTTCGTCAGCCCCCCCCCCCAAAAAAACGTTGATCTTGCCTCCCACCCCCCATAGGGTGATAAACCAAACTTCTCCACCTCGTTGTGATTAGAGGCGTCCACCAAGATGGAAAAAGGCCGTACACCATGTTTAGACAAAATCATTTTTGAGCGTATGGAGCAAGAACTCGAGTAACAATGCTTGTAGTCTTGGTCCTGGCCGAAAAAATATTTGTGATGTTGGAATCGGCAAATATTGTTTTGAACAATTGCGATGTGAAATCGTTGGTGAGGAATGATTGCTGGTGTTTGACACTATGGAATGCCCAGGTACCCTCTGCAGCAGCAGCTGCCTTGTCGTCTGTGGTCGTTGGTGCTGATCGACTGGCTCAAATTAATCATTATGACACACTTCTTGCGTTTTGGGCTATCAATGTGAGTTGAAATAGCGGTCTTTCCTATAGCCTCCAGGTTAATGTCACAATTGCAGATATTGCTATGTGCGAAACACTCGCCCTTGGAACTTCGTTAGATATCTTTGAATTCTCTCTCATAATAGTCACGAAAAACGTTTTTACGCCTGCTCATTTTTACTAATCAGATTTAGCCTTATTAGTAGCTAAAACTATGTGTGCAAGTGCAATATAATTTAGAAAAAAATTTCAATTATTAATAGCTTTACTACTTTTTAACCAATGTGTAGACTGCACTGCGCCTTTTTTCACTACGCCTTAAATGCGGCCTTCCCCACCGCTTGAGCTTATTCTGCTGTAGACTAAACAGCAGGAACTTGGTACTGCTGTTTACTGCTAAAATGACGTCCGCCGTGGTAGCTTGGTACAGACGAAACCAATCACGGCCCGAGCTTTCTCACCACTTGGAAGTCTAATCTTATGGTGTGTACGTCACGAGAGTTCCTTTCCTTTATGATATCATAAAATCTCGATACAAAAGCATAATTTATGAATATTATGCAACACAAATACCAGAGGAAAACGATCGAAGTTCTGTAGTGGTTGAAAATAAGACAAAATAAGGACGCAAGTCGAAAATAAGGACATTTCTTAGAAATAAGGACAGTCGAGTTTTCTAAGACGTGGGCCTTCAAAATAAGGACAAATCTTAGAAATAAGGACGGTATGGCAACCCTGGCTAAGAATCTGCCAAAAGAAACATACAATTGTAACGAACTAGTTTCATACTTTACATTTCTGCCATAAAAGTCAAAAAATCTCGTGAACCCAGAGCATCTTGCGTTGCTACCCTATAAAGCCAGATTCCCCCCTAAAAATCTCAAAATTCTCCCCAAGGGGGGAATTCCACCCCAGTTGGGAACCACTGTACTAGCTGATCACGGCCCGAATACTCAAATTTCCAACCTTTTTTAAGAATCGGCAAAACCTATTTTAATTTTGACGAATATATTTAAGATAACCAGCTTATAAAATCTCGTTAATGTTTCTAACGCATGTCCGACCATCAAACCCATGTTTAAATCATTTTGTTCTGTCTATAGCAGTGCTCTTCAACCGTTTTCGTCGTGGTACACCGTTTTACCGTTAGTTCGAAACTCGTACATAACACACCGATTCCTCATAGTAAGCGTAATCTATGGATGTTCAACCTTTATGCTATTCATACCGGTTATACATAGGGGCTACATATATAGCATAGGGACTCATTCCGGTGAGAGTGTCACATACTCCCGTGAAATTGGCTATTGGGAATCTCGCAGGAAAAGGCAACTGGAGTCCTTTTCTAGTCGCACAAGGCGCGAAAAAAAAAATCAACTGGAAAATCGATAATATCGATAGTCGATAATATCGGTTGTTTCATATATCACTGTCAAATATTTACCCAATTTCAGCTGACGTGATTAGAATAACTGGTATATGATGATGATGCATCCTCTTGTTTTTAATAATCCCTTTGTTGCATGTTGTTATTTTTGACCTCTCACCGGGATTGTGGGCATAGCGGAAATATATATTTGAATTGCCTAAACGTACCAGATAAACTTCATTCGTCAGACGCACCCGATTATGACTTGGAATTTATTTATCGGATGCATATTTTCCTCTGCGGTTCGCATTTGTGCGGTGAAGCTCTGATCACACTAATACAATAAAAACGAAAAATCCAAGTCTCTACCGGGGGTCCACTAATCATTTTCAGGGGACCGCAAAATCTCCGAATTTGCAAAATGGTTCAGAACCAAATTTGTATTTTTTTGAATTAGAGAAATCAAAAGCCAGTATTTCTTCATAACTGCTAAAACTTTAAGACTCACATAAACATAATGTCCGTCTAACTAATATGAAGTATTTTACTGCGCGCACTAATTTTAATTTTCAAATTCCTAATAGATTATTGATACAAACATATTTCGGTTTAAAGACGTTTTGTAGCGGCGCTGGATTATATTTGTTAGAAAAACAAACTATTCGGAGATATGCATAACCCCTATTCCAGAATAATTCAAGATGGGTAGGCAGATAGAAAAGACAAGGTTGGACGTTAAATGTTCCTTAAAATTATGTTTCTCAATTTGGTGCCATATTTGTTGCGATCATATCCAAAGTTGGCGGGAGCGATACCCGTTATTATCACACTCACCACCAACAATCTTCGAGGAAATGTATTTCCGAACTATCAAATTTCAGTTGGATATTTTCAAGACACGGCCGCGCTTTCAAGAAATGCAGCTACACGATTCATTTTGAACTAATAAAAGTCTTCCCAATTTCTATAAATAGTATGACGTTTATGGTTGCGGTCACGGTTATAAAGTCATATGCTCAAGTGCCGCATTATGTTGAATCGCATTCTCAATAGTCGACAATGACATATTCTATATCACGGCTCTTCAATCGGGTGTTTCGTACACCATGGGATGTATCAGACCCACATTAAAATGGTTCAATGACTAGCTATCACAATAAATAGGCACGTTTATGCCTCAGAACACGATGACTGGGTGTGCAATAGTACAGTGTTCATATCAGCTGTACGCAGTTTGTAAATTACAGTTCTTTCGTGATGTCAGAAGCAAATGCTTTTACAATCCTGATGGGACTTCAAAAATAACAACATGCAACAAAGTGTTTAATAAACCTTTAATATGTATTATCATTAATTTGGTACCGCGAATTTTCAAAGACACCCTCTACATCCGCTCTATCAGTTAATCCCACCACATGGGCTAAGAATGCATAAATATTTGACGGTATCATATGAAACAACCAATAGTATAGACGAGGTAGAAAAGGAGTCCAGGTGACATTTCCTAGCATTTATACTCACATTTCGGTGCATAGACATAGTAAGTTTCCGTACATCAGAAAACTTCTTTACGCAACGTATATCTCAATGAATCAGTGATGTCAAAGAACCCCATAATGGATATCCGCGGTGTCAAGTTTCCCATAGCCCATTTATCGTGAGTATATGATTTCGAGATGCGCCTTGACGATTATACGCCAGAGGGCGGTTGTATGTATGCTATAATTGCAATCGAAATACGGCCATGAATAGCAAAAAGGTTGATCACCCCTGTCTTAGGCTTAGCACGGAATGAGCGTGTTATGTGGACCAGGGGTGTACGAGATTCAAGTAAACGTTAAACGGGTGTACCACGACGACAAATGTTGAAGAGCACTGGTCTATATGTTGCCAAAAGCAGATTTCACTTGTAGTAAATAATTGATTGCCCCTTTACATTCTCTATTTCTTGCAATATGTTAATAATATAAATCTTTGTGTTAAGACGAAATCTGAATGGAATCGGAAGGGAAAACACAAGGGCTGGACAGTGAGAAAAACCTCATTACAATGACATGCTATTGCACAATATAACACTGAGTCTTACCTTTGTTTAGGAAATAAAGTCACTAAGCTTGAATGATCAGGACATGCAAGATATTTACGAAGAGATGCGGCGTATCGTACTATGCGAGTATTGGTCGACTAATCTGCAGAGCATCGAAAAATTAAGCTTGAAGTATTTGAACGTGAAGTTATTGGATGCATGGGAGCAGATTACAAAGATTACTGGACTTCAGTCGTATCTTCCATTATATCCGTTTCCTAATATAAATGACAGGGCGGATGAGGTCAGTTTATTTTCTGACTTCGACCATATGCATGCCTAATTGCTTAGTCAACAAATTGCTTGCAGCATATCAAAATAGGCAGTCTATGTGAAGCGTCTTGGCTCTCACCAGAGCAGATTTCAAAAGCGATGACTTGCATACCAATAAATTGGCGACGTAGTCCTCGCGATCCATTTAAACTATTCAAGTGATCGATCCTACTAATGCATTTCGGACTGCAATTTATTGCGATACATGTGCCATAATGGATTGGAGAAAGTCTCCTCAAAAGTTTTGCGAATACCTCTTTCCTTTTCATCAGCAATCTGACGTTGCTTAAGTGACGCGAGTAGATTTGTTCCCATTAATTCAGTGGTTTCCAACCTTTTTTCTCTCGTGCCCCCTTTGGCCGATATTTGAGCTAGAATTCCCCCCTATGAAAAAGTTGCCTGTTACTAAAAAAAATGTGCTTTTTAACACGTAACTATTTGTTGACTGAGCAATTATTGGCCAAACATATTCAGATATGTCCGAATTATGGCGAATGTGGACCGCACTAAACTTTGATAAAGTACAGTCAAATTTGACCTGTTTTTACCGGTCGGGTAGCCGCTGACCAAAAATAAATCACCAAGTCCGCTTGCTATGGACTTGAGTTGTTTCGATGAATTTGGTACGGTATGTTTTTCACGTTAGCTCATATGTTGGTTTAAAAAGTTAAACAATTTCACTAGCGACCTTCGGCTTGTCGTTATCCTGCTTAGTAGCAGTTTGCTCGAGAGGCTGTCGCGGACCCAACGAAAACATCTCGTGAGCCCCACTTTATCAGGGGGTGTAATAGCTACGAAAGGTATTTAAACATACACCTATCTTGTAATCCGCCAAAGAAACAATTATAAAGAACTAACTTAACAGTTCTATACCATAAAAATCTAAAGACCTAGTGAATCCAGTGTATATACCGATACAATGCCAAAGAAACAATTATAAAGAACTAACTTAACAGTTCTATACCATAAAAATCTAAAGACCTAGTGAATCCAGTGTATATACCGATACAATGCCAAAGCCACTTTTCCCCTTAAAAATTAAGCCAGAAAGAAAGCCAAAATTTCAAAATCACCCCAAGGGGGAATCCCCCCGGTTGGGAACCACTGCATTAAGTTGATGCGGTGACTTCCTTCAGAAATGAAAGATGAATGAAGGTCTTTGTTTGCCAAATAATTACCAATATTTCTTAGTTGAGGATACCAAGATATATTGACCTGGCGAATGAGGTTGTCGAAAGTTTCTGTAAATGTTTGACTGAAGATCAGGCCGAAGCAAAATTTCAAGCTGGCGAGGTATGTCTAGTAGTTTTTCTCGAACCATTAATTTTTCTAGGCTTTACTGTCATCGACGTAATATAATATCTCAGAGAATTCACAGATATATCTACTAAACTTCTCAGCAGGTTATGAAAACCGGCTGTTCGGATATAAGGCTCTATAAACGATATACTAAGACTGGAGATTTCAAATTTTTATTATCGCGGGAATTCTCACGTATCGCGTTATTTGCGATCAGATTCACAATTTCTAATTTGAATCTGAACCACGTTGTGCACAGTCATCCACAGCGCAATATAGATAGCTCGAGCCGTATCCAATCTGTGAGTATTTCTACAGCCGAGATACAAACCGGGTCGTTTACGGCCCTGTGTAACCCTTGTATATCGTCGCCGTGATATTAAAGTGTAGTCCATATGACAAATTTTGAGAAAATTATCTTTATGTATAGTTTTCATGCTCGTTCGGACATAGCTTGGCCGTGATTAACTTTGAAACAGTGTGAAAAACAAAAACATGACCTGGATATAGGTAAAACTATGAAAATCAAACAAGAAACCTGATTTTCTATCAATTGTAAAAATGGTTTTCGAAATTAGTAAAAATGGACATAAGCTACTTTAATGCCACCGCGACGATTTACTCTTGTCACAACCGGATGCAATCGTGTAATAAGCTATGTGTCTGCTAGTGCTGATTCTACAATAACTACGTCGAACTTCATTGGATACTAGAAATTGAAATGCTACTTGAAGGTACAGAACTTCAATATTCGATTGAATAGTATATTCATATTGAAATGAACCCACATATTTTCGGCTGACTCTCGTCAGGGTAATCATCAGCAACTAGTAGAGAATTGGAAAGAACTTTGTATATCAACATCCGTATCACAAAATATGACTCATCAGCATGAAATTTCGAATGAGAGGGCGTTCAATGTACTACTTTCAGGTGGTACACGAACTCCTTTTGTTTACAGAGTTTGGGTTGGTGTATTTTGACTTTAATGATATTGAGCGCTCTCTCATTCGAAATTCCATGCTGATGACGTCATAATTTTGGACACGATTAATGATATACATTGTTATTTCCAATTCACGACTACTTGCTGAAGAATACCCCTGACGAGTGTCAGCCGAGAATATCCAGGTTTATTTCAATATGAACATACTAGTCAATTGTATGTAGAAATACAAGTATAAGAAAAAATAGTCATTGATAGTTACTATGGATTGATACTGTTGCGTCGCAAACAAAGTAGAAATTATTTCACGGTGCGCCGACGACAATCCAAGAGGAAATCCAGTCGCGATATTGGTGTGCATTGCAATTCTTTGATTCCGCCGTATTCTCGTACAATAGAGTGGTCATGTCCGTGTCACTGGAAAAAAAAAGTTGTTCCATGATAGAAAATGACAAATCGGGTGATGAATTTTCATTATATTTCCAGGAGAATGAAGAGTTCTGCAGAGATTACGCGGATAAATATTTGACAATGCACTTTGACTTTCTAAATAAGATATTCCCGGATCTTACCAAAGAATATTATCACCTTGAAAGCTTACTGCAAGAGACTGAAAAAAGCATTGTATTAATGCGTAAAAAAATTCAGGTATATATGTTAGCGAGTGGTGTGAGCGATAAGTCCTGACTTGGTTTATGCAGTACATTTATGTAACATACGCCAATAAATATTGGCATGGAAATGCAGAAGTTCATTATCTTTTCAAATGTTTGGAATAATACGAATATATTGCGACCCTCTCCAAACACAACACAAGCTAGATCTTTATTCGACGTCCGATAAAACCAAATGCAAAGCTAAACGTACAATGAGTTATTATTATTATACACAACCGTGGTGCATTTAGCCTGTTTAAGGTTTTGTGCTCCAAGAAAAACCAATTTTTTGTACAGTATAATGAATGCATTTATTCGTGTCTTCAAGTTTCCTGCACTCTCTCAGGCACTCTCTGTAACGCGCGATTCATCATCGTTTCTTTTGGTGCCGAATTTTAGCTCGGCGCACTGTGATTGGTCCTTTTAAGTCACTGCGATTGCGGTGAGGTCGGCGATAAGGAACGCATAAAACCTCCGACACGTAGAAGTAAGTCCGAACCGTGATGCCAACCACTGCCATTGGTGTCGTGACGGAGTCACATATGATACAGGTATTAAAAACGTCAATGTCAAGTGATTCTTCGAATCGCCCAACTTATTTTATGTAGCCCAACTGAATTTTGATTTGATATAGTTATCATTGGTTACCTAACTGAATGGTTGGTTATTATTTCGTGTTCCATGTTGCTGTTTGTATATTTATGCTCGGCTGCGCGAAAGTCGATGAAAAATAATATCATAAAAGATCTATCGTTCTCTCCGTGTTAATGCAATTATTTTTCTGGTGAGATGGAAGAATGAATTTCGCGATTCATTACTGATATATCAAAAAATTACATGCCTGGACGAATCTTTATCCATACAAGACATGAAAGCCTTTTCCGCACAGCCGCTATACTGGGGGTTGGTACATAACAAGGTATTGAAGCACAAGTCATAGCCTCATTTTAATGTTCTTATCTCCGTGTATGCCCAATATTTAATTAAGCTGCCGAACCAACAAACTAATATTAACCAATGAAATATATTACCTATTTACGGTGCAGTTGAGCCTGCTAATACTGTTATATACCGCAATGGAATTATTGTTTCATTACCATGACATACTTGTACATTACATACCAAAATACTGTTCTATACCATGGCACAGCACAATAGTTGACAACTAATTATTCATAAAGCGATCCCAATTAATTGAAAGATTAAATCGGCATTTACATGTGACCATATTTGATTACCCGAAATATGGAACATATTTCAAGTAATGTTTAAACTATTATAAGAGTTAGCACATTTGAATAATACATTAATATTTATTCCCGAAGCTTCTCGCCTGACTCTCGTCAGGGGATATCGTCAGCAATAAATAAATCATCAAGTTCGCATGCGATGGCTTTTACTAGAATAATAGAATGTCGTATGTTTTAGACGTTAGCTTAGATCAGTGGTTCTCAACCTTTTTGACCTCGCGGCATCCTATGGAAATGAAAAATAGTTCACGGCACACCATCACAGTTGTTCTGAACTTTTTTGGCTTACGCCACCTGCAAACTACCAGAATACCTAGTAGCGCCAAGTGGTAACGCCGACTAATGGGACCACCTCTGCAGTGAATCCAAAATGTTTCTGTGCATCCATTATTTTGAGATAAACTTTTCCATTTTACTATTTCTAAAAGTCGCCGTTTTCCTCGGGCCAGAATATCGTTCATTCGTGATTACAACAAACAAGGCGCATTCAGGCGAAAGTAAAGGGGGTCATTTTGATATACGACTTCACAGACACTTCGGGCTGCCCTTAGATACCATTTCATACGAATTGTTTGACGATACATCTGCCAAATGCTGCGTTGGGTTGAAGAGGTCAACACGATCGCCGTTAACGAATTAGTGCGGAGCGCGTATCGACAAATTGCCTGGTCCGACTCGGATCCGGTTTTCAATTCTCTGGTCCGGTTACGGCCGTATCAGGAAAAAGTACTGATCTGGGTCCGGCTCCGGATCCGGCCGGAAATCCGGCCCTACACGGTATGGTGGTTCCGTGAATTTATAAATACGGCTCATTATTTACGCACTTGCTTCGCGGTTACTTTCGTGTGGTTGGTTGCAGTGATGAGCATCGGGGCGGAGTCGGAGTGTATTCGGACGAGATTTTTGCCGATTTTGTGACACTCAGAGCGGAGTCGGAGATTACTACAGATTTTGTTTCGGATATTTTCGGAGTGATGTAACTTTTCCCCATATATCTTTGAATAGCTCTGACCTGAAGTGACTATTGATTACAAACCAAAACACAGATAGTTGACACCTTGTATTATGACGGGTAACATGCCAAAATGTTTGCCAAGGATCCGAGTGAATAAAGAACAGCCATCTGCACTGCAATTGGGGACTGGGGAGTAGACAATACTCTAAGGCCAGCCATATTATCACATTTATTTAGTAAAACACATCACCAAGTGTACCATGCCTGCCACTCCAATGATGAGCTATCTTAACCCATTGATCTAGCAAGGCATTTTCGTGGAGCAGTGTCTGTAGTTCACAAAATTGAAGGCGCCCAATATCATTCGCAGAGCATCATTATTGCTTTCTGCCTTGAGAGGCAGTTTGTATACCTGCAGTCTTTGAATCCATAGCCTACCTCTACCGATATGGATACTTCGTATACTTGACGAGATTCTTCGGATTATCTCGGAGTATGGGATTGAGCACTTCGAAGTTGGAGGGAGAATTCCTCCGAGACTATAAAGTTGCCGCAGGGATTCGGATTCTCAAAAAGCACTATCCGCTCATCTCGGTTTGGTTGGTAGTTATTTAGTTACACAAGTCATGCCTATCCATAAAGATTCTGGCAGTATCGAAAAAGTACTGATCCGGCTCCGGCCGTATCAAAAAAGTACTCATCTAGCTACGGCCAAAATTGAAAAAAAAAAATCGGGCCGGATATCCTCACTATAACGAATACCGAGGCGTATAGGGGTAGGCTATACCAGGCTATAAAATGCATTTGCACGCAGATCGTGTAGCACGCGTGATGATAGGCATGCCTCAATACTGGCAGCCACGCGCAGTTCAATTATATTTCCAACAAACCAATATTACAACCTCAGGCGATGAGGTTTGTAAACTGATATAATTTGATAAACCTTACTTCTGAACTCTCATATTCGTCGACAGTAACGCAGCGTTGTGCTACAAGCCTATACATTTTCGCGGAAGTGTCGGCACGATACAAACTTCCCATCGGGCTCGATTTCTATAATTATTGATCGTTTGCTATAGCCTAGAATTATTTTTTGCATAATTTCAAAATTCCGGAGAAATCGCTCGCGGCACACTTGCGACACGTAAATGGCACACCGGTTGAAAACCACTGGCTTAGATGTTGGCGTAAAAAGGGTAAACATTTTTATCACGGCCGTTTGGTGCTGAATTCGTCATGAATTTTCCCTGTTTTGTAGCAACTTGGTGAGTTATGCACAATTGCGGTGAAATATCGCAATTTAAAGTACGCATAATGATCGATTTTAATGAGTTTCAAATAAAGAGTTGATTTCATAAACACGAAAACTTAGTAATTTGATTCAGCGTTCACCCACTGTTAACGCGACTGTTGGGATCCACTGATTCCAGCTTAACATAGTCATGTATAGTTCAAACCGGAATTAGTCATCGAACAACTAAATTTGACATAGTCGAAAGTTGATTGCATTGACACCCAAAAGTAGAGTTGAGGTATAAATGATCAAGTCTCATATGTGATTCAAATCTAACACGACATTGTTTTATGTCTGTATAATTGTAGAGTCCAGATCGGGTTCTATCTCCTAATTTTTTTCAATCGGAAAAATGTCTACAAACATTGCAGTGTGACTTAATTGGAAGTAATGATGGAAATCGTACCAGTGAATTAACACAGACTATAGGCAAAAAATTGTATGTAGCATCGCACAGACTCGCCGGTGCGTTACGGAGATTGCAAGTTGCTATTTTGGTGAAAATCACGGAGATTGCAAGTTGCTATTTTGGTGAAAATCATAAGTTAAAATACAGGTTATCAATCGAATGCTATTGTTGGTTGCGTACTAGAAAAATTCAGTGCTTTGTCAGTAATAAATTGAGTATGGTAAGTGGTGGCGACCATATTTTGGGTCGCGACTGACAGATTGCCGACCACTAGCATAGCGGACCATACTACGCTATGGGTACTAGTACACATTGCAGGTTATTTGTTTGCATCATTGCGTAAATACCAATATCGAATAGCCAGTAAACTTCAACCAAAAAGCAAAAAAGAATTATTTTTGAACAACCCTAAAATATGGCTCTAATCATTCCATAATGCCTATAGACTTTTTCATTTATGCCCAAACTGACAAAAATGTTATTTCTGATTTTCAAATCGATTGCATACCTCAGAAAATCATTCAATTACAGATCTCAGTTCAAATCTCAAATTCTGGATTTGACTCACCCTCACTGGTCGAGATATTTTTAAGACAGCAAAGATGAGCAGCCCGCCTACGAATGGACATCTTTTCTCATGTGTATAATAAAAAAGCGAAAGATATCCGATCGTTATCGCGTTTTGTTGTTTCACATTCCTTATCGTAACTCCAACTCTGCAAACGGCCAACAAGAGTCTTAAAACTGTAGACATTGAAAATGTAGCATTCATAATTATATGTAAACTTTTTGATCTTGAAAATGATTTTCTGCTTTTCGCGTGGATTATCATCACGCTATATCGATTATGACTTATGTATCAATATCATTAAAATAAGCTTCTCGGGGCTATGTTACGCCAAGTCAACCTCCAACATGCATTTTAACTTGATTAAATCTGGTTTTCCTTGATTACAGATACATACATAAATTGTTTCCTAGTGATGTTGAGGGTAATGAGTTTGATTACGGACTAAGTGGGGAAATATTGACGATCTTTATTGATTATAGTGATGTAAAACTGGATACTGATATCAAATCTAATGAGACGTTACTTTTGTTTTATCTAATTTTGTCGATGGTACCTACATATTACTGGTGGCAGTGATTCATAAAAAATCCCCCATATACTTTACGGTCAGGTTTCGATGAGTTTGTGAATGGAATCGATGCAGCAGTGCTGTTTAAATACATAATTATATGGAATATATTTATAAGTAAAACGCCGTATAATTTCCATCCATCCAAAATAAAATAATGACTGAGATATAGGTCAACTGAGAAAGTATGGAAAATGTATCAAACATTGTATGCAACAATAAGGCTAAGTTATGTAAAGTTGTAAGTATGGTAGGGAACGAGTGAAGCGGATTTCGAATATGGAAATTTCCTTTTCTCATACCATACCAAACTATGTCGTGGACAAGACCAAAGTATAATTAAAGAACATTCATTCATTTACCTGTGATATAATTTTCCACAGGTAGACATCGTGGCAAAGCTCTCAATTGTCATGCGGCAAATTGTTTCGGCTATCGTGCAAGAATTAAATAAGGTGAGAGAACATTTCAGTTAATGTTTGATTGATGGAATTTCACGTAATCGTCAAGGGCTGCCGATCCCTTTGATGTCACAGCAATAAATTTCTCATAAACCTGAAGTACCGGGTATATGCGAATTACTAATATATATCGTCGGGTCAGGTGTGTATTTATGATGAGGCATCTACGAAACTAATATCAGGTCAACAGATTCAGAAGGCTGCCATGTCATAGATTGCAAGCGCTCGTTGGAGGTGAGGCCTATAACGCAGAGCGAATGTTTGTAGTTGTATAATTGTGTATCTGACTCCAAGATGTATTATTGACTCCAGGAGGTTGCGGTTACGATTCGCTGCGTGTTCCCTTGCGTTCGACGACCGGCGTAACCACGCCGTACGGCCTTGTTGGCTGACGTACCACGAAGCCTGTCTCTTGCACACGAATTCGCTGGATCACACTGACGAATATATTTTTGTTTCTGTCTCCACGACTTGTAATTTTATTGCCAATCACGTACGGCCCAAAATGCTATATATCACCTCCCAATCAGCGAAATACTTATGAATGTCTATCGACTTCCGAATCAGCTAATAATCATGAATGTATGTCGACTTGCGAATCAGCTAATAATCACCAATGAATGAATCAATGTCTCTAAAATGGCGTTATACCAAGATATTTCGTTAAAAGTTCCCCCTTCCTACCAAAAGAACTTGGGTGTAAAAAAAACGAATATATTGGTAAATATCTCATACCTAGGGTTATACAACATATGGACTGGGGCTAATCATAGGGACTGAAGCTAATCCTAGGGATTGGAGACAGGAAACGATTTTATATACAGGGGCAAAAGTAAACTAATGAAACGAAATACCATCCAAGCGTGGCATTCGGACACCCTATTTTACATTACCATCTCGGAACGACTCGCAATATCATCGTTCCGTCCTACTGGCAACTGAAACTCAGATCAACAATAGTTAGCGTTCTAACAAAACCAAAGAAATAAAATACATAATTCAACCAGCACAAAAGCGTTACAACCGTGACATTAACAGTCACTACGCATGCAACAACAGTATTATATCATCAATACAATAAAATACATAATAATTAGCCCAAACTTGATACCATAGAGACATTCAAGATCTCATTGCTTGCAAAACATACCACCATTAAACACAATTGCAGAACTAAAATATCAATAGCACAAAAGCGGGGCAGCGGATACATTAAAGGTATCTTCGCATTCAAACCACAAAGTAATGAAACTGAATAATAAAGATAAACACGATGGAACATATACAATGTAATTCATAGACGAAACCAGTCTATATGCGCTGACGAATACCATCTACGTGTATGCAAGGTCTACACCATAATTCATCCAGCAATCATGCTTCAAAACCCACAGAACCTGCTATTCCTTGTCATTTACTTACTTCTACTTTCTCATCATTACTGTTAACCCGTCCAGCGGGAACAGCAATCATTCCTACCAAATCCGTGTTGTTCGCACCGCGTCTACGTAACAACAGAGGGCTTATGGCAATCCAACAACCATTCTACAGTGACCATCCCAAATATGACGCACCGTTCCGTGACCACAACCGAGCCTACACGAGACTAACATTTTGATGTCAGCATTTATTACTACAACGCATACTTCAGCAATGAGCTTCGGTGACCCCACCTTACATTCTACAACGGGGAGTCACAACATGATGCAGCAATCCTGCATTTACATTATATATCAATGCACAAAGCACGCTTTTCACTACGCATATCTTTACTTAAGGCGATTCGACGATCGATGATGCAGCAATCCTGCATTTACACAGCGTATTAATGCACAAGGCACAATTTTCCATCACGCGTATCTCTATTCTACGCGATTTACTGCAACACATAATCATTCAAATGTCTTGGTCTAACAATTCGTCTCCCTCTGGACGTATATCTTGGGCTTGACTCGTTGAGAGTTCTGCAATCACGAGATATTTGGGTCTTAGCGTTATCGCGCACGTGGGATTCACGCCTACAAATTACGCGATCAACATCAACAGGTAAGCAATCAGATACACGCTCTCGAGACGCATCACTAACACTACTCGGACCGTTGCTATCGCTGTCATCACTACTAGACGAAAATATACATACGTCACCCTGGGTTACCGCGGAGTTTAGTACCACTTTGTCCGCATCAACGGGCGGAAACTGCCGAACGAAATCGTCGAGCACGTCGTTATCTACATCAAATGGCGGAAAGTAACATCAGTCTGTTTATGCAGACTACTGAAATACAATCAACAGCATTAGGCGATCACAAAAGACACAAACATCACTTAATACCTCAAAACAACACATACACGATATTACGGCAACATTACAGGATACATTACATTGGGCATTCAGAAAACCGATAATATCACTCGCACACGAACTAATTAGCAAGATACTGTTATGGGTATAAAAAAAATTCGAATATTCACCTGCAATCATTTTATTTTAAATTGATATGAAACTTCCTAATTCATATCACGAAGCATTTAACATTGGTATATACCAACAGAACGAGAGTGTGCCCTATTTATTGTATTACATGCAAAGCAATGTTTGTAAATATCATGCACTACCGCGGTGCATATTTTCTCAATGATATACTCAACATAAGGGTATCGTCGTACGGCAGAGGCCTAATATCTCTTCATAAGGCTTGCAATATATCATTATTCATCACACATACATATCAAGCTATTCAGCTATTGGATGCATCATGGCATCGAATAAATAGGGTAGCCTTCATGCTACGGGTTTACCCGCACACTTCTCTAATCAAAACATTATGCTATATAAGCACCTGCGTCCTACCGCTGTCAACAGCGTAGGATTTGACTCGCAGGAAATGCGACCCTTACCTGGGTTTAGAAACCAATGATTGCAAGTTACTTTACTAAACTACACTTTGTTAATATCCCAATAACAGCAACCAACTAACGTCGTAGTGCAAGAAAATAAAATCGATCTACCTTTCATTTTTCTAATCCGTGTGATGCATGATTGGAGCACCACCGTCCGCAAATCTGCTTAACTTCTGCGCTTTCCGACCGATTTCTGACACTGCATACGTTGTCTTCTCTCTGGCGTATTGATCGTCAAAAGCACAACTCCACTGCATTTCTTCTGGTTGGTCTTTCTCGCCGTCGTGCAGGGCGAATCTTCGTTGTCAATTCTTCTTGCGAGAACGTCGCGATGACTTTTGTTAATTTCTTCGTGCGAGAACGTCGCGATGACTTTTGTTAATTTCTTCGTGCGAGAACGTCGCGATGTATGTCCTCGTCACTAGGGTTCTGGTAAATATCAGGCTGATTTAAATCAGTGTGATTTAAATCATGATTTTTCCTTTGATTTTTGATTTTAATTTTACCGTTTTGATATAAATGATTTTTTGGTTTTTATTTTTTATTTTTAAAAAGACGCGTGAATATATTTTTTGGACAACCAATGTATATTGACACAACCCGGACATCGTTTTTCGTCACCGGTACCGGCACGGTTTAGCGAATCGAGGGCAAGGCGGGAACAAGTGCTCGCAATAGGCGGTGACGGTGATCAGCCAGTTCTTGAGCTTTGTTGTGGATTCGGTGTGTCCGTGGTGCTGCTGTTTACAAGGCGATGGTGGGAGGGCGAAAACGAAACTCAATCTGGAGTATATATCGGGAGATTCCCGCATCTCTAATGCCAAAGCGATGCAAAAGAGCTGTTTGCATTTATTGCGGTGCTGATATGATGGGTCAAGTAAGCAGAATGAAAACTCATACGCAGGTAAGATACCATGTTACTGTATTATGAGTGAATCCAATTCATGTAATCGCTTGAATACTGTATGTGCATGGTAATACGTTGACAGGGTATGGGCGCAGCACTGCTACCGAATTCTCTTTGCATATCTAAAAACCCTTGCTTATGCTTGATGTGGTAATATCTGATCTGTAACGCGTCAACCGAAAGATACTTAGCACATAGTCCTAGACAACATCTTTTGAGCCTACTTCCTCATCCACAACTACAAGATTATCAATAGCTAGTGTTCCCCATGAACATGTCTCAGCTTATGGCGTCAATAATTATAGGGTTATGATGTTACGTATCATGCAATTATGGCTGGGGTATTGTAGATAGCATAGGTTTGGGGCTAGGGTAAGGTTTGGTAGTCTTCGGGGCAACGGGTATGGGTGATGAATGATCGCACTATACCGTAGTGATGAATCAATATTAATATCGGCAACCGTGGTTTGTCATGGTCATGCTGTGTATAAGAAAGTACACGCTCCCTTGACGGCTTGAACCTTCTCAGTCATGGAGTCTAATAAATCAAGTGTGGATTATTGTATCAGATTTATGTTGAATATATCTCTAGACTTGCAAGAAGACGCCTCAGAAGTTGAGGTCAGAGTTCCAAGAATCTGATGAAGGCCCAGGCTCTAGTAATGCGCTGCAGCAAGATTTTTCTGGACAGAAGACTATAACCAACTATGTGACTAGACCCTTGACGAAGAACCAAGAATATTCCAGTTACGAGTCGCTTGTTCTGTCATTTATCTCAGGTATTCATGCATTTGGACATTCATTTTTTAGTGATAATATCCCGCATCATGTTTTATGTTACACAGGAAATATACCTTGGAATCAGCTAAACAACGAGCATTTCAGACGATTTTGTCATTCGTTGCGACCAGATTTTTATTTGCCGAGCGTAGAACAGGCATCCGGCTCCATACTATGTGGTCTCAACTCAAAAGTATCCACTGCAATTGAACAATTTGTCAATAATGCTCATACTCTGACGATTGTTAGTGACACATGGACAAGTAGTTCCAGTCAAAAGTATGTTGCATAATATGCATGCCTGTCTGATAGCAAATCTCATCTAGGTAAAATAAAACATGCTCAAATTCTATTTTGCAGCTTTTCAAGTTGGATCATTGTTAATGAGTTGGGTTCAAAGAAACTGTTAGCGGTTGAACCCTCTGATCCAACCAAACGAAGTGAAGACATTGTGCAAGATGTCATTCAAAAAGCAAAGAACTGCTTGGAATGAAATCCAATGGAAAACTATTGCTCAACTTTGTGTCTGATAGCGCCAGCGCTTATGTGAAAGCGAGACGATTGCTCGTGCAGGTATGTCTGTATCATTTGGTTTTAATAGTAATCATTGTTTTTGGAGTTAGTATAACCATGAGATTTGTTTTTCAGAATTCTGAATCGGGCATAACCTTGACAGGTGCATGTCTGGCTCACCAGTCGAATCTTCTCGTTAAAGACCTGATGGGCATCAGTCGTGTGTGGAATATAGTTGAAAAGGTGATCACTGTTGCATCTTTCATCCGACGATCTGTTGCTCTCCGTAGCTCAATCTCTCGATATATGGGCCGGGAAAAGATCCCCATGTGGTTACCTAGCGAGACAAGATGGTATTCCTTCTCTGAAACATTGAAGCATGTCATAAATGTTGAAACAGCTATTCAAGTAAGTAATTCATAGATTTCTGTGACATTTGCATGAAGTCATCTTATTTTGAAGGTTGTGTTTGTTCAAGAAACGTCGAAACCGCACTTGAATACAGCGAGTGCATGTACTGTCCGAACAATCATCAATGATAAGAAATTTTGGGAAGATACTAAAGCGATCTATGGTCTACTCAAGCCATATTATGTCATTACTGGTTAGTTGCTGAAAAACTTCATATTGAGGCAGTTGAACAACACTCTGAGCAAAAAAGTAACGAGACGTCTGTTCGACACTGGCAATCATAACTATGCTACTTCATTCAAATTATATTGTAAATAATTTGCATTCCTTGATGATAAACTGATATTACCGCTACACCACAATACATGATCAATTTGAACATCTTGATTCTTAATGGAAACAACAAGGACTGTAGTTCTTTTTACTCCCCAACATTTAACTAAGAGTTAAACAGGTGATATGTTTGAATCGTAAATCTTGCATTTTTACAGCCATCTCAGAATTGGACAATACTTCCGCTGGGCTAATCCTATCAGGCTGGATTAGGCTCAAGCTTGAGATAAAAAAGACTACCGCTCTGGATGCTGATGAGAAGAGTCTGGTTTTATCAAAGATGCAGCGAAGAACAGAAAACTATGTCGAGGACCATCATCTAGTGGCCTGGGTTCTAGATCCCCGAGTTAGAGGCTGTGGCTTGAACATGACTGGCAAAAGGCTAGTTCGGGATCTGGCCAAAAAAATATTTTCAAAAATAGAACCAAGCTTCAATGATGAATCTGCTTCTAACCTCATCAAACACTGGTTCGACTATGATTGTAAAGAAGGTGAGTCTACCAGTGCACACTGCACACCTATCACTGCACGTTTCTGATATTACCCTGATTTTTTTTAGGAGTTTTTGATGCAGAATCCACTATCTGGGTACCGTTTTTAACGGCACGGCCGGCATTATTCTGGAAGGATTTAGCTGTTGTTTCTCCGGAACTTTCAAAACTCGCCAGGACTGTTCTTTCGTGCGTTCCACATGCTGCGTCTTGTGAGAGGCTTTGGTCATCTGCGGCAGCAACTGCAACCAAGAGTCGCAATCGCCTAACACAAACAAATCTTGAAGTTATGCTTCTAGTGAAAGATCACTTCATGGATACTGACTCTGGAACTGGCAAAGTGGAAAAGGCGATGAGAAAAATCAACGCCTTGCTGGCAGAGACCACTCCAGACATCAACAGCTATGCTCATGATGAAGATGCTACTGAAGATGCAACCGTTACGGATGCTGCTGATTTGACGCAACATGTCGGATTGGTACTAGAACAGATATCGGACAATCCTAGCCACCAACATTTCTCTGCTGGGTTGAATATTTTCCAGTACGCAGATGAAGATTCAGAGCCTCGAATTATTCAGTTGATGAGATTTGCCGCAGCACCTTCATTTAGATGATTTTCAATCGTCTCAAACTCATTGTTGTTGTTGTTTCAGTTGTTCTAAGTAAAAATAGTAATAAAAATCAAAAAAATCATGGTTTTTATTATGGATCGATTTTATCGCTTCGAATCAGAGGCAAATTGATATTTACCGGAACCCTACTCGTCACTGATTGCTGATTGATCCTTCTTACCGTCGTTCAAGGCGAATTCTTATCTTGATTGTCTTCGGTCGGCCGGTCGGTCTTGATTAATTGAACGTCGGAAGGTCAACCATATAACGCAGAGCGAATGTTTGTAGTTGTATAATTGTGTATCTGACTCCAAGATGTATTATTGACTCCAGAAGGTTGCGGTTACGATTCGCTGCGTGTTCCCTTGCGTTCGGCGACCGGCGTAACCACGCCGTACGGCCTTGTTGGCTGACGTACCACGAAGCCTGTCTCTTGCACACGAATTCGATGGATCACACTGACGAATATATTTTTGTTTCTGTCTCCACGACTTGTAACTTTATTGAATCACGTACGGCCCAAAATGCTATATATCACCTCCCAATCAGCGAAATACTTATGAATGTCTATCGACTTCCGAATCAGCTAATAATCATGAATGTATGTCGACTTGCGAATCAGCTAATAATCACCAATGAATGAATCAATGTCTCTAAAATGGCGTTATACCAATATATTTCGTTAAAAGGCCCATGTAAAGCTCGTATTACATATTGAAACTGAAGCAAATGTATAATTATTGTGGTGGTCTTCTCTGATGGTACATTTAATTTCGGATACCCCAACGGCAAAAACAAACAACACTATATGCATTTCCCGCCCCAAGCAGATCATATGGACGACGCGTGCATCAAATTAATTACACTAACAGTTGCACGCAATCTATTACATAATTCATATTTCTCAGCAAGTGGCTGTGGACCATTATGAACGTGAAGTACTCGGATCCGAGTATGTGAGACGGTGTGATGACGGATATAAGATGATGTACGAAAAATGCATTGGTGGTTGCGAAATCCAAGAGATTAAAGCCTCGGTATACAAAGAAGCAGAGGTACAAAAACACCAGGAAGACCTTCTTAAGCGAAATGAAGATAACAAGGATAACACAATTTTCCCTGAAAGAAGGAATATTACCCGTGAAACCAGGAATATTTTTCAACGTATTTTACGCTATTTCATATCATTGTTCCGACCTCGACAGCAATAATGTAAATTGTGTATAAACTGAAGTTCGACATATTTTAGAGTCCGAGATTTTGTTGGTTATAGGTGATTGATTATGCTCTTCGCCAGTAATATATATTCACATTAAATCATGATACAATTGTATATTCGATAAGTACAACAAATATTGGCCATTTTGTTCATGGATGATTGTTAAAAACTTGATTTCACTAACTTGATTGAGACAGCACTAGAAGTAGCTGTTGTTACATTGTAAATAAATTGGTATCGAATAGACTTGGAGCTTATTTCAATACGGCAAAAACATTTTTAGTATTTGTCGGTGTGACATGTTTAACTCGGGTGTTACAAGAATCGGGAAATCTGTCAGGTACACTTGATTAGATTTGAAGCATTATGAAGATATATTTAAAGCCAGCAGTTTTTAGACATCGACGAAACGCTAACAGAGGAGAATGAATGCGATACACAGGATAACATGTAATATTTTTTTTTATATCAGAATATCGATGTATCATACGACCACCATACGAACACATTATGAATGTGACGCTCTGACTTCATTTACCGATACTAACGATTGAAAGAGAATATGTCTTCTAATTACCGAGACCAGCTGGCTAGCTCAAATGCATGAAATATGGAAATGATATCGTGGCGATATCATACCTTAAAAGTAGTATCGTTATCGGCTATTTGCGGTAAAATATTTCGGAAATTTTCGTGATGTCACTTCATGGTTAGTCATAAGTCAGAAAAGTATAATACGTGACTGCTACACTGTGAATTTTGATATATGTGATATAGTAGACAGGTGTTCAGACCAGTGATGAGCATCGGAGCGGAATCGGAGCAGAATCGGAGCGGAGTTTCGCCAATTTTTTATACTCGGAGTGGATTCGGAGTTTACTACAGATGTTTTTCCGGAGTTTTTTGGAGTGTTGTAAGTTTTGACCCCGATATCTTTCGGTAGCTCTGACCAAAAGACACGATTGATTACAAACCAAAACACAGACAGTTGACACCTTGTAAAGCTGTAATATGACGGGTAACATGCAAAAATGATTGCTAAGTGCATAAACACCAGCCAACTGCAATTGGGGACCGGAGAGTAACCTAGTGATCTAGCAAGGCATTTTCGTTGAGCAGTGTCTGTAGTTCACAAAATTGAAGGCGCCCAATATCATTCGCAGTGCATCATTTGCTCCCTGCCTTGAGATGCAGTCTTTGAATCCACAGCTGAATGTCACCATGTTATGAGATAAGATCTCCAGAATATTCCACGTTGCTGTCATTGCAGTCATGTATAGTCACATTCCTCCTTGCGTGTTTGTTTCGTGACTGATGCTACCCCAGTAATTGTGCGAAACATTTTCAATCAGCAACATACAGCGGGGTTTCTCTATGGTATAACCTTTAGCTACCCTGATTCCTCCAGCAAGTTCATGATCATAACGAAATATATCCCATTATCCTGATGACATTCAACGTAGTAATAGGTCCATTTTGTGAAAATGTTTTCCCAACGTTGGTATCAGTTGAAACAAGATAATATCCGATACCCCTTTTGTGATAACTTTTCGCAACTTTTATCGTACTTGCAGTGAGAAATATCGATAGTTAGTGTAACAGCAATATTACTTTATATCTGTGAGAAATATAGGCCTACATACAACAAGCAAGTTTCTGGATTGAAACAATAATACCTTACAGTATGCAAATTTTAGCCAGTAAGATCCGCTCACAGCGGCATACCAGCATCTAAGCCCTCTTCAAAGATTTCAACAATACATAAATCACCAAGGTAAGCTGATCTTACCTCGAATTACTAAACAGCCACACTAAATAACTAAAACCGTCTGCTTTGCTCTGCTCACAGCTACTACGCTTTCTTCGATATTGATTGACGTAATTAGACATCCAGAACTCTTCTGAATTTTCGTCATGTAATTTTTTGGTCAAGCATTGTTTGATTACAGAGGATGTATAGTTTGATTGAGAAATGACTTTGATGTGATAAGAAAAAACCACACCGCAATCAAGTTTCTGCTGCTGGTCTGCCTCATCCTCCAAATTCCAGATATCATGTAACCGCTTGAAAATTGGAAGTCAACTCCAAGGAGCGTTGATTGGAGATCAGTGATGCATCATGTCTGTTAAGTGCAGCTCCATCAACTGTTTCAAGGCGACGTGCGATGGCGATGCAGAACTTAATTTACCGCACTTTATCATGTGATCGTCGATTTTAGTGGTGTTAGTGGTAGTTATTTAGGACTGGCTGGTTTTAATATAATGACTGAAGCACCGTCGACGTCTAGTGGGTTACCCACAAAGACGCAGAAAAATAGTGACGTATGGAAGGATTTCACTCTGATGCATAATAATGGCGAGTATACTGATGATTGTGAAAGTTTACTGTTGATTCTGTGATGATTGTGAAATCCTGTGGCCAAATGCAATTACTTTTCATTACTTTTTTCATGTTACTGCTTTTCGAGCTTGCCGTTCATCGCTTCGATATCTGTTCCTATGATATCTGTGATTTTTTGTTGCTGCTCTAATAATGTCTGTGATTTGCATTGTTAAATAGCTGGTTCGTGGTACAGAACTTGAATATAGCTTTCAATACAACATCCATTGTAGCAGTAAATTTATTAAACTCGAAGATTTCTCGGGTGCCTCTTTTCAAGAGTTATCGGCACACTGAAGGGATTTAAACCACTGAGCCATATAAACACTGGAGTGCGCTACTCGCGATATTTACGTTGTCACTAGAAACAGTTGCATTGTGGGGAATAGGCTGGACGATTTAGTACAGGAGCTTATGGAAAAACGTCCAGTTTTAACATATATTTGATTCGTATTGGGTTTGTAGTATTTTATACGAATGGAGATTTGAATGAATAGTCATCGTACACTGTAAGCTTAAACGCGTGCATTTATGCACCTAAAAAACAAACAATATTCGAATTTTTTTTTAGATGCAACGTTGTGTGGTAGTGATGTATGTCATAATATTGTGTGGTCAGAAGTGGCATGTCCGTTCCTATCGCTGCAGAGCTCGAAATTATGTACCTGAAATACCTCCACAGGCTCTTCTCGAAACAATATTTTATTTCAAAAGAGTCGGTTGTAGAATGTACAATAAAAGAAACAGTGTAAATTGCCATTAAATATGACAATACAAATTGAAAACATAACAATTTTTTGACACAGTAAGACAGGATTTTATAGAGTAATAACAGAGCTTCAATACACAATTGAATAGACACTTACGTGACCTTTGACACGAGCCAATCAGGTTGCAGCAGGATGTAAACAAAGAACAAGCCCGGGCAAGCTTACTAAGAGTTCTTATGGAAAAAGGTTGAAAAATGAAGGTTTTAAGCAAGATTACGTTGAATTGGGGATGACTGGCCAAAATGAATAGTAATAGCGTAGAGCTAGTATGAAGTTGCAGCTTTTAATCTAGGATGAACATGAATGGTGGCAAGTACGCACCAGCGTGCTGTGTCCAAATGCACGGGTTTTTGACAACTTTTCGGATTAAGCGACGATTGTTGTATACTATACTATAGGATTGTGGTAATGCATATTTTGACGATTTCATAGGCTCCAGGTCTCGAGCAACATTTTCAAGCATATCTCATGTTCAGAAATATATATACTATAAAATATAGCTGCTGCCACACATCACAATTTTTGTGTATTGATTATGAAACTCGAAAGCTATGGAGATTCTATCGAATTTATGGATTTGAGTGGAACAGCATCTTCTTCTAACACCGCGGAGAAAGCTACGAAGTATTTCATGGAGCGCTACGCACACGATTTAGGGATAAAGATTGAGGAGACAATCCACTCTTTTTGGAAGCAATATTCTAGTGAACAGCCAATGTTATCGCAACTTGCGGAAAAGTGAGATAACACACTCAATGGAAATACACGTTCTCGGAAAATCCATTATTGATTCGTCTTGCACTTGTAAGACAGGGTAAGTAAGGAAAAAGACATTTTTTTAGAGACTACTGCAATAGATATTTTAACCATGATTTATTTTCATATTAGGTTCTGATATATGCTCTCATGCATATGCATTGATTAAGACAAGCCAGCACCTGAAGCTAAAAGGACTACATTGTGATTTGCATCAGCATCAGTGAGCTCCATCGTGATTGACAAGCAATCTCTCCACCGCACTCGCAACCGATCAACTCCTGCCTCAAGGTAGATTTTGGTGTATCTGGTGTCTTCAGTTTTATAACATTCCACCAAACACAAATAATCCTAGAACATTTTCATCTGGAGAATTGTTCATTCAACAAATTGGGCATCGAAATGAGCTTCAATGCACACCACTTGAATATCTAGACATGCACTGTTGGTACAGACTGACCTTGGCACCGCGCAAATACGATCCGTAGCATGCTATTAGGCATTACGATATTCACAATGGAACTGAATTTGCACAATTGCAGAATATGTTGCATCATTCATTTTTTATTTTCAATCTTGAATTAGAGTATGCAATTAGTCCACATTTGGTTAGTTGTGATCAGACATGGGGTGATTACTTCACGAATGTAATCGATTGCGATTATGATTACTTGTGAATCCCGCGATTACGATTACGATTACAGCAAAAACAGGAAGTAGTCGATTACGATTACGATTACATTTCAAAAGTAATCACGATTACTCACGATTACATTTGTTTTGCTTCTCAGAACTAATTTCAGAAGAGATATTGGAAGACAATATAAGGCTTGCGATGAAAAGGTCTAATGAGATAACAACTTTCTTTATATATCCTACGTCATTTGCTTGTTACGTCATAATGTACCCACTACCCATTGCCCAACTCTAGGGCCTATGCAGGACTATTCGTCGCACCCATCGATTTGCATTCTTGCCAGGTCCGTAACTGCCACACCCCAAACTCTCCAATAGGACCGGGAGCAAGCGCTAAGGGGACTCAGAAGTATTTCGTAAATCTACATAAATTATCATCGAGTATTTTCAAGAGAGTTAATTAACTTGAAAATTTTCTTCGAGCTTCGGGATTTAATATGTCTCTAAATAGCTTGATTTTGAAATGCATACCTATCCCCCTCAAGAAAAAAAGCATGCATAATTTATAGGAATAGGCATTTCGGTGGCGGTTATTACCCCGCCACGACACACCAAAAGACGTAGGCTATGCAATTCCGGACAACATGCAACTCCCCAAAGTGTGCTACCAAAGAATGACCTTGTCAGTGGGCGTGACGAATAGTCCGGTCTTTCCAATCTGAGCCCCATTAATGCAAATGCCAACCGGGGCATGACAATTTGTGTGTGAATCTCACGAAAGTTTTTCTTTTAGTCTGCTACGATTGGGCGACTACAGTATCTTTTGATAAAAGACGTAAGGTCACGAATTAACAACATACAATAAAATAATTATAACAACATAGCAGATGCTATAATTAGGAATTACGTGCCCCCAGCTCTACTGGTAAATCTGAATGAATAGCAATATCATTCAATTACCAATATTATCGACGAAATTCAGTCATCAACATGAAAACTGACCATCCTATGGAGCCCCAATACCCAGGGTTGTATAATGACTCGAGTCGTCATTTTTTGGTAACTAGACTTGACTCGAGTCATTTTTTCAAATACGTAAATTGACTCGACTTGTCACATGACTCGGGACTAGAACGGCCAAGACAGACATTCCATGTAAATACGAAGAATAGTAAAGTGCCCAGATTATTTGTATTTCGTCTATCAGTCCTGATACTTGGAAATAGGGCCATCAACTGTGAAAAATGATGAAAATTACTATATTATAAACACGAGCCATTCTATATCACTCGAGCAGAGATGAAAAAAGTGGGTTGAACCGGATTGATCTGAAAACTGATCTGTGAACATAACGACTTGACTCAGACTCGACCCTATACTAACTGACTTGGACTCGGACGTGACTCGGAGGTGAATTGAAAATGACTCGACCTGACTCGAGTTTTTGTAAATGACTCGACTTGACTCGAGTCAAAACTATCAAAGTGAGATTGACTTGTGACTCGAAACATTGTGATTTGGTTACAATTACAACCCTACCAATACCAACGTTTGGAGTGGAGGACGAATTACTGTTTTGGTCCTGATTGTACCTACAACCCACGCTAACATGGTGAATAAGCGGATGGCTATATGGCGACATGTATAAATATAGAGTGAAGAATTGTGAAATAACGGTTGGTGCCCGTTTCAAGTAGAGTCATATGAGAATAAGATAAAGTGAACTTAAAATTCTACCTTCCACTTAATACAGATACTGCAAGCTGCCGTTACGAGAAACAGCAAAGCACGGTTTGGTTATGATGTATATCAGCAGCTGCTGATTTAAACCATCGTAACGTGTTTTATTTGACGAGTACAAAATTTCAAATCTTTGTCCGGCGTACCTACAAATACATACGTATACTACATACATAGTCCTATACTGCTCGCCAAGCAGCAACGGTCAAACTGCGTCTAAGCATAACCGTACATCAATACATAAGTTACTATTTGAAACTAAGCGGACTGGTGATTATTACCTTGCTGCGAAGTAGTGGCGTCTGTAGTGTATTGCTAACCTGATATACAACATGGCTTACGTTGTTCCAATAATCACACAGCAATGTACGTCGAATATATATTTACTACGTGTGGATACTTCTTACGCAAGGACGAGCAAAGCTAATACATCTGACGTAATAATGAGCAGTGGTGTTTGCAAATCAACCGTTTGCGCTATCAATAACCTGGTATAATATCTCATCCTTGTTCACGAATGTTCGGTTATGTCATATTCATTGCACAAATAAAAAGTAATCGTTCATTCACAAAGAAATCGATTAGATATGTGAAGTAGTCGATTACGATTACTTTGGATTATTTTCGAATGTAATCGATTGCGATTACGATTACTTGAAAATGCTGTAATCGTCGTAATCGATTACGATTACTAATCGCGATTACCCCATGTCTGGTTGTGATACACAATGCTGCATAGTATGACACCGGTCAAAATTTTATACTCCTTGATTCTTCCGATCAGCTGTTCAATATGAATACGTTCTCTCGCCATCTTTCTTGTTGTGGAACAGTCTGGCTCAGGCATTTGACGTTGTGTAAATCATGTGCAGGAATATTTAAATCTAGATTCAATTTCTTGATTTCAGACTCACTGGTGAATCCCTTTTCTGCCATGATAGCATTGCCTGGCTCACCATAGCTGAACTCCATCATTTTCTTGCATTTCTTGTCGAATCCACATATTTAACTAGTATTTCGATCTGAAATGCTCCCTGTGAATATTTCCTGCACAAAAGTAAGTGTACCACAATCCATCAATCCTTTCAAAGTTGTATGTGATTTATTGACAGTCAATAAATCATTCTAGATTTGAGAAATCATGAATGAATGCAAATGGTGCATTTTTAAGAACCACATATCTACATGGCCAAATCGCGATTTAATGAAGCAGTTACATGTGGCTGACCCAATGGTTTAATACTATGCTTACAGCAATACTATAAATTTGACGTTAGTAGGATAAGTCGGACAATTCAGAAAGAATTTAATGTAGTCTAGCATAAAATTTCAGCTTCTCCGCATCTTTTGACATTATGATGCTCCTCTGAGAACTGAACTTCACTAGCAATAATTGTCCGTCAATTTGTAATTTTCCTGGACGAGTTTCCTGTTTTGTGCTTCTATACTTCTTCCAAAAATTTGATTTTCTTGCGTTTTATCCATCGACTTCCTCTTTCTGCAGCTTCATAAAAGAAATCCATCAAGCCTGCACAAAATATATAATATGTTTATTTTACAGAGCAATACTGCTGTGCAGGCACCTGTCAAGGCGTACTCGTCCGACTCATGCAACGTATCACCGCTACCAATTTCAACCATTCATCTCGTTATTAAATATATATTGCTCTCAACAATTTCAATACATTACACACCATCAAGCAACAAGACTGGAGTGGAATAAAACGAGACACACACCAAGTCGATTGTGGCATCAAGTGTGACAGCATTTCAGATTGGACTCATTTTGAAACACAGAATTGTTTCATCTAGGTTATGTCACGATTCAATATTTTTGGTACAATAATAGATATGTCATTTTAATTATAAAATGAGAATTCAGATGACTACAAGGAAGTCCACATGCCTTTATCCAGATTTTACATTCTTCCATGCATGTTATTGGCTCTGGGAAAGGTAAAAGCGCACACCAGGAACGGTCTGGGTAGCCATCTCCATGTTACACAGGCTATTAGCACAGTGTTTATCCGGCATTTATCCTGATAGATTCAACACAAGAGCTAGATTTCAGCTGGGAACGGATCATGTTGCCTAACATATATCATATTAATACGATCATTGAATATGCAGGCAAGTGTCCAGTGTAACAGTAATTTGCTAGATAATGATACAGACTGTAGACTGTACTATATACGAATGTCGATTCCATAAATAGAACGCATATAACGCCAAGCCCACATAATGGATACCACACATATCCTGACTCAAGATTCCTCCAATACATGCTATTCGGTACGACAATCCTATAGTATACGACTAAGGATAATACAGCAATAGTTGCGCTTCATCCGAAAAGTTGTCAGAAATTCATTCATTTGGACATACCATGCTGATGCGTGCTTGCCACCATTCATGCTTATTGTAGGTTATAACACTGCAAATACATACTAGCTCTACGTTATTACCATTCACCAAAGCCAGCTATTCCCAATTCAATGTAATTTTGCTACAAACCTATATTTTTCAACCCTTTTCCGTATGAGCTCATAGTAAGCTTGCCCGGGCTTGTTCTTTGTTTACATCCTGCTGCAACCTGATTGGTTCATGTCAAAGGTCACGTAAGTGTCTATTGTATATGTTCATATTGAAATGAACACAAATATTTTCGGATGACACTCGTCAGCCACTAGTGGAGAATTACAAATAACATTGTATATCAACAATCGTATCACAAAATATGCCTTCACCAGCATGAAATTTCGAGAGCGAGCGTTCAATGCACTATTCCCATGCAGGTGGTACACTAACTCTGTCAACAGGAGTTCGTGTACCACCTGGGAATGTAGTGTGTTCTCTCTCTCTCGAAATTTCATGCTGGTGGCGTCATATTTTGTGATACGATTGTTGATACACAATGTTCTTTCCAATTCTCTACTAGATTTGCTGACGAGTGTCGACCGAAAATATTCGGGTTCATTTCAATATTAATATACTAAACAGTAATAACAGTATAAAAGAACTGGATTCGGAACTAAAGCAAGGTGTATGTTCAGTAATGTCGTCAATAAATATTGTTTCTCACAAACTGACTAGTTTCATGATCAAATGATTGATTGAATTGCCAAAAAACCATAGTAAACCAATTTTGGCTCAACAGTATGTTATTTTGGAACAGCCCTAATGTACAGTACCACTAAAAACGAAAAGTTAACTAATTGAAGGCATAGCAAAAGTCTAGCCACAAAAAACAACCAATTATTGTGCAAATGCAAAAAGTAACAAATCCACTATGTACAGGTACATTCCATACCAAAAGAAAGCAGTACTCACAGTACAAGTACTTGTAGAAAGGGAGATTTATTAGCCTACATTTTTTTCAATCAATTGCTGGGCATTTCGATAATTCTTCCCAAATTGACGAGCATGTTCGACTGAAATCCCGAATTTCTATCACCAACAAGGACACGTTGAATGAATGGCATCATTTTGAAAGACCTTTGGATAGCTAAGATCCCATGCGTAATAGCATGCTACGAAATCAATTATCATCTCAACCGGTCTTCTTTGGTTCCCGGATCTGCGCTTGATGGTGATGCCATTGGCCGCAATCCATGATTGTTCATCTCCATTCTTATGACGTGCAATCAAAAGATGAGGAGGAGTCAACTTTGAAGTCGTTAAATCGACTGTATGTGCCTGGAATTAAAACAATATGTTAGCTTCAAATTATTTTGCTAAATATTCACATGCGAATCCAGAGCACATGAGAAATGCTTGTGGGAGGCTTCTCACGACTCGACTCGACACAATATGTGTATTGACTTGACTTGAGTCATTGCGCATGACTCGAACCAAGTCATATGACTTGAGACTCAGATGACCAAGAAAGACATTTCATCGTAATTTCAAAGAGTACTCGAATAGCCACACTATTGGCATTTCTTCTATTGGTACTGGCGCTTAAAACTGCTACCAGAAATAATAAAAGTAAGGAAAATTAGTGTATTATAAATGCGAACCATTCGATATCACCAAACAGTCATAAAAAGTTTAACAAGACTTGAACTGGAAACTGAGCAGTCAACACAATGACTTGGACTCGACTCGAGTCATAATACCATGAATTGGACTCGAACCTCTACTTGTTGACTTGGACTCGGACTTGACTCGAGTCAATCCTATAAAAGTGATATTGAGTTGTGACTCGGAGACTTGTGACTTGGTTACGACCCAGCTTCTCATACTAAAGATATAAGTGCAGTTGAATTGGAGAATAGTTTAAAGGGGCACTGCACTATAAAAATGATGTCGTCTCAGATTGAAGGGCGAAACGAAATTTTTTTTAGGCCACAGCCATTTTCTTCAAAACGCCGCCGTAAAAGAGTTGCAATTTATTAAATCTTCCACATGGGAACCATGCTCTAGCAGTCACGCAGAAATCGAACTTTATATCGTTGTCAGCCGATGTTATCAAGGAAATATGTCGTACACGCAAAGGGGGTTTACGGAAGATGTTCAGTCAGGAGATTTAGGTCAAAATCGGGCCTAGTGTATTCTATTTTTTTTAGGGCGTGTATGACATATTTCCTTCATAGCATCGGCTCACAACTATATAAATTTCGATTTCTGCGTGACTGCTAGAGTATGATTCCCCTGTGGAAAATTCAATAAATTGCAGCTCCATTACGGTGGCGTTCTGAAGAAAATGGCTGCGGCCTAAAAAAATTTTCTCGTTTCACCCTTGAATTTTGAGACCACATAGTTTTTAGAGTGCAGTGCATCATTAATAAGCTTAGCTCCAAAGGGCAAATTGATTTTAAGTTCTTATATTATTCGATTATAAATTGAAGCATTAATTGATTCACCAATTGTGTACAGATGCATAAATTTCTCTACATCATCAGAATCTCAAGGGGTACCAATGAACCTCGGACTTCGTTCGATCATAACTTGTTCGCTGCCTAATCCTAAAGGAGCACTGCGCTATAAAAAAGATGTGGTCACAAATTAACCCGCAGGTCGAAAAAATTTGCCGCAGCCATTGTCTTCAGAAAGCCACCGTAATGGTGCTGCAATTAAATTAGGGTTGACATACGACCTCCTTTAGGAGGATTTGTCCTTTTTCAGGTTTTCGAAATTGTCGTCCCAGGACGCGTAAATGTCTTCCTTTTTGGCAGCTCCAGTACTGTTTGTGTGAAAATCCTCCTTTCCCGATACCAAAATATGATAAACATAAACTAAATGAATTTAGCATAAGACCCGTTACGCTCGAGCTTCCGCGTTTCTAGTGCGTTAACTTCACAATCGCTTTACTCGCCGTGACTTCTATATTTTCGCAACGGGTTAAGAATCGATAACGCGCAGCCACGTCAGTCGGTCCAAATTCTGCAGCTCCAATACGTCAAGCGCAGTGTTTAGCATAGCATAATATACCTTCGTTTTGGGACGGTTCAAGAATTTCGATCATACATAAGGATTCTATTTTATAGAACTTCTATGGGTATCTAAACTGAAGCAGATCCATACACTGTAAACTGAAACGCGTGCATTTATGCACCTAAAAAACACACAATATTCGAATTTTTTTTTAGATGCCACATTGTGTGGTAGGGATGTATGTCATAATATTGTGTGGTCTGAAGTGGCATGTCCGTACCTATCACTGCAGAGCTCTAAATTATGTATCTGATATACCTCCAAAGGCTCTTGAAACAATATTGTATTTTAAAAGAATCAGTTGTAAAATGTACGGTAAAAGTGTAAATTGCCGTTATAAATATGGCAATAAAAATTGAAAACAACATTTTTTTGACACAGTAAGACAGGATTTTATACAGTAATAACAGAGCTTCTTGGAGGTACAGAACTTCAATATACAATTGAATAGTATATGTTCAATGTTCATATTGAAATGAACCCGAATATTTTCGGCTGACACTCGTCAGCGGTAATCGTCAGTAACCAGCAAAGAACATTGTATATCAACAAAATCGTATCACAAAATATGACGTCACCAGCATGAAATTTCGAGAGAGAGAGCGTTCAGTGCACTATTCCGATGCAGCTGGTACACGAACACCTTCTGTTGACAGAGTTCCGGCTGGTGTATTAAGTGAACCACAGTGTGCTAATCAAAGTACTAGAAAAACTCCAAGTCACTCGCGAAACGCTCAACGCCAACGAAGGATATACAACAACCCAATCGCAATAGTGGAAGTAAAGGGACTAATAGCAGCGGAAATCACATGTATAAAATACACCAGCCGAAACTCTGTCAATGGGATTTCGTGAACCAGCTGGGAATAGTTCACTGAACGCTCTCTCTCGAAATTTCATGCTGATGACGTCATATTTTGTGATACGTTTGTTGATATACAATGTCCTTTCCAAATCTCTACTAGATTTGCTGACGATTACCACTGACAAGTGTCAAAAGAAAATATTCGGGTTCATTTCAATATGAATATACTATGTAACAGTAATAACAGTATAAAAGAACTGGATTTGGAACTAAAGCAAAGTGTATGTACAGTAATGTTGCCAATAAATATTGTTTCTCACGAATTGACTAGTTACGTGATCAAATGATTGAATTGCCTAAAAACCATAGTAAACCAATTTCGGCTCAGCAGCATGTTATTTTGGAACAGCCCTAATGTACAGTGCCACTAAAAAACGAAAAGTTTACAAATTGAAGGCATAGCAAAAGTCTAGCCACAAAAAAACGAATTATTGTGCAAATGCAAAAAATCCAATATCTACAGGTACATTACATGACAAAAGAAAGCAATGGGGTTAGGTACAATGATTCGATTACTCGAATCTGAATCGAGTAATAATTTTAATGATTCGAGTCGAGTAGTAAAATTCATTTTTTCGAGTACCGTAATTATACGCTCCTCGCCACTGCACGTTAATTTATCAACAATAATTATAGTTTCGATACAATTTTTCCGTGAAAGCCTTGAAACATTGACTGGCCGTATCGCAGCATGGGCGACATACAGTACAACGCTACGAACGTTACAGAAAATATACATTTCCCAAGTCGTGATCATCTCATAACATTGTCACGAAGTGCAATGAAACCCGTATGGCCGAACAATCTTTGATGTGATCAATAACAGGCATTATATTATTTGTGGTGGCATGAAAGGTACATATTTAAGCTTTGACATATTACATTCTGTTATTACGTCATAATGAGTGATACTCGAATACTCGACTCGAAGCATTTTACGTGATTCAGAATCGAATCACTCAGGTACTCGATTTTGCCCAGCCCTAGAAAGTAGTAGTAGTACCCACAGTACAAGTACTTGGAGCAGGGGAGATTAATTAGCCTACATATTCCCAATCGATTGCTGGACATTTTGATATTTTTTCAAAAAATTGACGAACTTGTTCGACTGAAATCGCGGATTTTTATCACCAACAAGGACACGTTGAATGAATGGCATTATTTGAAAGACCTTGGGATAACTAAGATCCCATGCGTAATAGCATGCTACGAGATCAATTATCCTCTACGGTCTTCTTTCGTTTTCGGATCTGCGCTTGACGGTGATGCTATTGGCCGAAATCCACGATTGTTCATCTCCATTCTCTTGACGTGCAATCAAAAGATGAGGAGGAGTCAACTTTGAAGTCATTAAATCGACTGTATGTGCCTGGAATTAAAACAATATGTTAGCTTTAAATTATATTGCTAAATATTCACGTGCGAATCCAGAGCACATGACCAACTTCAGCTAGAAATGCTTTTATGAGACTTCTCATCTGGGTTGTAATGACTTGAGTCACGACTTTCTGATGACTCGTGTCATTTTCTCAAAACAAAAAAATAACTTGACTCGACTTGGATATGAGTCATTGCACATGACTCGAACCAAGTCATATGAATCGAGACCCAGACGGCCAACAAAGACATTTCATTGTAATTTCGAAGAATACTAAAATAACCACACTATTGGCATTTCTTCTATTGGTACTGGCACTTGAAAATGCGACCAGAAACTACTAAAAGTAAGGAAAATTAGTGTATTATAAATTATGCGAACCATTCGATATCACCAAACAGTGATAAAAAGTGGATTTAACAGGACTTTAACTGGAAACTGAGCAGTCAACACAATGACTTGGACTCGGACTCGAGTCATAACACCATGACTCGAACTCGAACCTCTACTTGTTGACTTGAACTAGGACTTGACTCGGTGGTGAATTGAAAATAACTCAACTTGACTCGAGTCAATCCTATAAAAGTGAGATTGAATTGTGACTCGGAGCCTTGTGACTTGGTTACGACCCTGCTTCTCATGCTAAAGATATAAATGTAGTTGAATCAACGAATAGTCTAAAGGGGCACTGCACTCTAAAAATGATGTCGTCCCTAATTGAAGGGCAAACGAGAAAAATTTCAGGCTGCAGCCATTTTCTTCAGAACGTCACCGCAATGGAGTTTCAATTTATTGAAATTTCCACAAGAACATCACGCAGAGATCGAACTTTATATCATTGTCACCCGATGTTATAAAGGAAATATGTCGTACACGCCAAGGTGGTTTAGATGCGTCATTCAAGGGAAGTTGTTCAGTCAGGAGATTTATGTTAAAATCGGGCCTAGTATATTCTATTTCTTTAAGACATATTTCCTTCATATTATATTATTCGATTATAAATCGAAGCATTATTAGATTCACCAACTGTGATCAGATGCATAAATTTCTCTACATCATCAGAATCTTAAGGGGTACTAGTGAACCACGGACCTTGTTCGATCATAAATTGTTAGTTGGTTAATCTGAAAGGGGCACTGCGCTATACAAATGATGTGGTCTCAAATTAACTCGCGGGTCGAGAAAAAATTTACTGCAACCGTTGTCTTCAGAGCGCCACCGTAACGGTGCTGAAATAAAATTAGGGTTACCATACGACCTCCTTTATAAGGATTTGTACTCCTTTTTCAGGTTTTTGAAATTGTCGTCCTAGGACGCCTAAATGTCTTCCTTTTTGGCAACTCCAGTAGGCTACTGTTACTGTGAAAATCCTCCTTTCCCTATTCCAAAATATGATAAACATAAATTAAATGAATTTCGCATACGACCTGTTACGCTCGAGCTTCCGCGTTTCCTAATCCGTTGCGAAATTTCTGGTGCGATAACGTCACCATCGCTTTACTCGCCGCGACTTCTATATTTTCGCAACGGGTTAAAAATGGATGACGCGCAGCCACGTCAGTTGGCCTTAATACGAAAATTCTGCAGCTCCATTACGTCAAGCGCGGTGTTTAGCATAACATAATACACCTTCGTTTTGGGACGGCTCAAGAATTTCTATCATATATAAGGATTCTATTTTATAGAACTTCTATATATATCTGAGCTGAAGCAGATCCATACTAGACAGGTAGCAAATCTTACCTGACAAAGACATATCACACTCAAACCATGGTTCGACTTTATTTTCTTGTCTGTGAGAGGTTCTGCAGTTTGAGCAGTACATGAATTTCATCGTCTTCATTTCCCTGCAAACAAGTAGAATCATAATAAACAGGTGAAGGACTAATAAGAATATACAGGTGAGGGAAATTCCTGCACTTCAAATGCTTTCATTCCAGCCCATCCTTTTGAAATGCCAATTCACTAATCCGTATTATCGATGCTGCGTAGGCCTACTGCAAAATAGCGAGAATCATTTGTATGCAAAATGGGTTATCAATATCTCATGTGGACTATCGTCGGGGGTTTGATATAGCGCGTCCGCGTGCAGGCCTTACTACTGTCCGCAGAAACACTTTCCCCAAACAGTTCGTGTTTATGTATCTTTTTGATTAAAACTTATGCCCGTGGCTGAACAAATTATGCTCGTTGCCAATGCCGAATCTGGGTATTTACGTATGACAAGCGCACCCTGTAATTGTAATTATTGCGGGTTTGCGGCATATCTGCAATTTCTTTATCAGCATAACTTTGCCGGTTGATTGTCCAGTCCGATAAAATTGATCACTACTATGTATTTCGCACAGCGTGCTGATTTCACCAAAGTAACGATCTCTATTAGATGTACAAATTCGACCTCATCGTTAGAGACGTCGATTTCATCGCGCGCTCTGAGAAACACCATCTCCTATCGCGATTTGACGAACAAATAAACGTCCACCTTCTACAAATTGAAGTGCATTATTCGTATCGATGAGGGCCGCAAGCCGCGTTCAAAATATTTCAGCGGGAAATCGCATCGCTTAGCATTGTGTGATGCGATATGCGTGCACAGACGAATCTCGCTAATTGGTCGCGGCCCAGCGTAACACTGATAATAAGACTTGTCGAATATTAGAGTAAAAATGCTCATTTCAAAAGGACGTGGTTTTGCGTTTCAGAAAGAGGGGATCTCGACACCCCCTGGCTACGCGCCTGCCGCCACCCCATGCAAAAATAAAAGTCGGTGCCTATGACTATAGCACTGTTAATTATCAAACATAATACCAACCTCTTGATCAGTCTGCTCTCCAAAAACTTTATCAAGAGTGAGAAGCATTTCCATGTACTTCTCATGCATTTCTTCAACACTTCTATCAACAAGCAGTTGAAACTCATGCCTGATCTATTGAGAATAACAACGCGTTACTCAGAGCTGTTAGTCATGAATATGCACATCAGTTAAAACAGGTTAGCTCGAGTAAGTAAATTCATCCGTATTCATTCTAAAATACATAGTTATTCACTAACTTATCTTGATACGAACATAATTAGATTGTCTTTATTTATTCAATAATTTAATTATTATTAGCATATTGTATCACCATACCGTGCAGACTTTGACAAATAAATAATTCTAGTTGTCCAATTTCATCCAAGTAGTACGAAATCTCATTAATCTAATTCTAACCTAATTAGTTGGAAAGTTTCTATACTCTTTTAATTCTCATCCTATTCATTGTTCTTCTGAAAATGCCTAATTGATCATGGTATTTGGTAGTGAGCTAACAAAAATATCCGCCTCGTGCAACATCACGTCCAAATTTTCAGCTATGGTGCACAGACGCTAACCAATCTCATGCTCCTTCCTATGAAGTAGACTTGAATTTTGCAGGATTCCCTTGTCATTCATAATTTCTGTCAATTTTCAAGTTTTTGCAAATGGAGCAAAATCTTATTTGAAAAAAATTGTGCTTTAATTCTAATATAATTCAATTTGGAAGAGCTTAAAATTTTCTATAGTTGTCCAAGCCTGGTATAGTGTACACATGTCGTGTAATAGGAAAACAGTGTTTATATTAATGCAATAGAAAAATACATAGGCAATACAATTTTCAATTTGCCGAGGCACACAACCAATTTCATTTTACTGATTTTCGAAGTTATGACTGCAACTCAAAGTCCTCTTTAAGGAATGAAAGAACTCACCAGTCTAATATCTTGCAGCATCGGAAAGCTCTTCCAAATTTCAGCAACGCCACCGAATTCTAGCACCTTCAACTGATTACGTCTGTCGTGATGAGTGTACTTCATGAGAGCGATGACATTCGGCCAACTGGCGCCAGGTCTATTGAATTCTGTTTCGAACTGCACCCTAGCATCTTCAATAGTTAGATCGGGGTGACCTTTTGAATAACAGGAAACTTATAAATGATAAAAAAAAGAATAACCATCATCCCAATCACCTGATGAGCATAGACACAAAGCTGGAGCTCTCTATGAAGATGTACCAGATGCTTTTGTCTTTTGCATGAGATTCCTCAACTTTTGCGAAAGCTTTTTCGAGAAGTAATACTGAAAAGCATATGATCATGAATGCACAGCAGGTCGTAGTCAAGAGAGGACGGTGCTTCATAGCAGAACAAGTCCAGTGTCTTCATATTTTGAATACACTATGCCATAGATCCTGCATGACATGACAACACTCGGATGTTGTCTGTGACGCCTCAATAAATGTGTAGACAGCAAATCGGTAGTTCCGATATAAGGGCACAACCAACACTTTACATTAGACATTCTACCAAACCATATCAAGTAATTGAAACAGGTCAACTGCAAAACAAGATGTACAGCATAACTGCATCTGCCAGTGAGGTTTCATCACTAGGTCTACAAATATATATCTTCAGATGACATTACAGCATTAGCTCACATTTTTTATGGTGCATCAAGCTGCTAGATCGAAAATAGGTAATCTATATCTACTCATCCCGCTGGGCGCTGTGTGTGAAACTCGATAACACGAACATGACTTAATTTACAGATAATGTTGAAAATTTACCTAAACGAATTACCTTGCAGTAAATCAATGTGCTCCCTCTTGATTCCGTTTTGCACTAAATACATCTCCATTTCCTCGCTATATGCTATTTAGATTCACGTAACTAAGACCGAAAGATTAGCGATATATCTATCTCACTCACTCCGACCCTGCGTGGTATCGATCGATTGCGTGATACAGTCAGGTGACTCCGGTTACCGCTCCGATTGCGTCATACAGTCACGTGACTCAGTAAGTCATGCGTAAAGGAGAGACAGAGTCCATTTTTCATTTCATCAATAATAAAATACAACGCGTACTACTAATAACTGAATGATTGCTATACTGTTGTTCGATGGCAATGGCAGCGGTGCCGGATACAAGTAAAATGTTCAGCGTCGCGGTGTTTCATTTGTATTACAAATTTCTTCAGTAAGTTCGGCAGAAAAATAATACGACCACCTTTTTATTTCATCGCAATCTTTTGGTATGTAGATCTGATAATTTGTTTGTATAATAAACTGGAATGAGAAACAAGCAATTAACTATAAGCACATTTAAGAAAGTAAGACTAACATCAAGGAGTAACGTGAGTATCGTAGGTATGTAAAGTCAGATCAGAGCAAACCTCAAGAAAGCGAGTCTTCAGTCAAGTATTGGTACAGCACGACCATAATATCTGATCACCTACCTATTTGCTTCAAGCCCGGCACCACCGTCGGTTACAACCTTGGTTAGTTATATCAGTAATAATATTACTAATTAAACACTGCAGCCTGATGAAAAAGCTATAGCTTAGGGTCAATAACCATACCGATCAAATCACATTTTGCGAGGCTTTTCGAATTCCTTCCCAATTGATATCCGGTATGAATGTTTGACACCACATAAAATTCGTTCGGAATGACTACTGATATACATGTGAGCTCATAGACACATCATATGAGCATGAACCCACATCTTATAACATTCCTTGATGATGTGTGGACGTGCACACAACATGGCGGATTCTCGATGTCAGATCTCAGCCAATAATATGTGTCAGCCAAATATTGTATATACCTATGCGCAATGTTGTGTGTCATTCAGCGCTGTGAATTTACAGTGTACTAGACAGGTAGCAAATCTTACCTGACAAAGACATATCGCACTCAAACCATGGTTCGACTTTATTTCCTTGTCTGTGAGAGCCTTCTGCAGTTCGAGCAGGATATGAATTTCATCGTCTTCATTTTCCTGCAAACAATTAGAATCATAATAGACAGGTGAAAAACTAATAAGAACCATAATAGACAGGCAAGAAGCATTTCTGCAATTCAAAAGTTTCCATTCCAGCCATCACATTCCATTTCAGATAAAGGCAAGTTTGAGCATTAGCGCTGTACGCAAGTTGTGGAATTACTGATTAGATGCGCGCTATCTAGTTTGCTATCATCTGAAGGCTACTAATTCTTGTCTGCTTTATACACTCGTATTCCCTAGGTGTCACTTGTCAGTGTTTGATTTGTTATTAATACTGCGCATTGTGCAGTACACGGGGTTGAATTACGTTGTCAAAAATTGATGCAACACGAGATTCCCGATGGCGCAAATTCTTAATTTATTCGATTAGTTTGAACGACAACATTCTATGCTGATTTCCTTATTAGATGTACAAATTCGACCTCATCGTTAGAAACGTAGATTTCATCGCGGGCTCTGAGAAACACCACATCTCCTATCCTATCCTATCGCGATTTGACGAACAAATACACCTTCTACAAATTAAAGTGCATTATCTGCATCAATGAGGGCCGCAAGCCGCGTTCAAAATATTTGAGCGGGGAATCGCGTCGCGTAGCATTGTGCGATATGCGTGCACAAACGAATATCGCTAATTGGTCGCGGCCCCGGCCCCGCGTAACACCGATAATACGACTTGTTTAATTGCAACTGAATATTGGAGTCAGAATGGTCATTTCAAAAGATCGTTGTTTTGCGTTTCAAAAAGAGGGATTTCGACACCCCCTGGCTACGCGCTTGCCGCCACCCCATGCAAAAATAAAAGTCGGCGCCTATGACTGTAGCACTGTTAATTATCAAACATAATAAAAACTTCTTGATCAGTCTGCTCTCCAAAAACTTTATCAAGAGTGAGACGCATTTCCATGTACTTCTCATGCATTTCTTCAACACTTCTATCAACAAGCAGTTGAAACTCATGTCTGATCTATTGGGAATAACAACGCGTTACTCAGAGCTGTTAGTCATGAATATGCATATCACTTAAACAGGTTAGTTAGAGTAAGTAAATTCATCCATACTATTTATTTCAAAATGCATAGTTATTCACTAACTTATCTTGATACGAACATAATTAGATTTTCTTGATTTAATCATCACAATAATTGAATTATTTTTAGCATATGGTACCACGAAATCTCATTAATCTAATTCTAACCCAATTAGTTGAATGTTTCCATATTCTTTCAATTCTGATCATATTCATAATTCTTCTGAAAATGCTCAATTGACGTATTTGGTAGTGAGCTAACGAAAATATCCGTCTCGTGCAACATCAATAGTGAAGTTGATCGCTCGTGAGCGGCTAATTATTGCATGGGGCTCTTATGGGCGGGGTGGTGTTGTGCCTGAAAACCAGGGGTGGTGATGGTACCATTTTTGACCCCCCTTGTGGTGGTGATGGGCCATGTGTTCTTATGGATGCGGTGATGATGGTACCCTTTCTGGTATAGGCTGCGGCGATGATGTGCCGTGAAAACTCGTGGTGATGATGGTACCCTTTCAGACCCCCATGTGGTGATGATGTGCCTATGTGGTGATGATGGTACCCTTTCAGATATAGGCTGTGGCGACGATGTGCCCACGGATTCTTGTGTCGTAGTGAACTAACGTTGTGGATATAGGCCGCGGCGATGATGTGCCTGTCATGTATTCTTACGCGGTCTCTGGTGATTCTCTATGTGCTCTTATATGGGCGCGGTCGTGAATTGCCCTTTCGGGTATAGGTATCTCTCGATCGGTGTTGAATATGTATCAAGTAAATAGTCACGTGATTGATCCTTAGTTAATGTGTATATTGCAAATTATTATATATTACCAATTCGAGTTATTCCCAGCGTTTACGGTGATTACGACATCAATATATCGTTATTCTTATGGCGGGGGTGGCATGCGGCTATTGTGTCTTATGGATGCGGCGGTGATTCGTACTTTCGGGTATAGACTGCGGGCGGGATGTCGTACTTTTAGCAAAAAAGGGTGTGAAATAGTTTTCTAAATCTAGGAATCAGTTGCTTGGTAATATTTTGGTAATTAGTTTACCACAGAGCCGGCGTAGACGGCGATTCGAATATCAACAATAACCGCGTTCACAAACTAACACTTCAAATAGCTGTGAAACAGTTTGCAAAACTCCGCGATCGCCCACAAGATAATGTCTCGGACATAACCATCTTTAGCGACTTGGTGTTACAGGCATATCGATCACTCACGCGGTGAAATTTTCGTAAACAGTTTGGCACAGAGCTTGATTTCACTCGTAAGATTCAATAAGTAACGAATAACAGACCGCCAGTGTCGGTAACTTGAATAGCGACAAATTGTCACTTATTTCCGCTCTAACCCTAATCCTTTGTGAAGTGAACGCTTATTCAAAAGGGTGTGATATAATTTTAAAATCCAACGACCACTCACCGGATAATGCTTCAGACATAGCAATCCCTCATGCCCGCTCACAAGGTAATATTTCGGGAACTAGTTTGTCCCAGAACCGTCGCAGACGGTGATTCGAAAACCAACAATTTGTCACTTGCCCGTGATCGCTATATGTTTCACGCCTCCCGAATAGTGGCTGACTTTAGTTGCGTGATAAGATCCATGAAAATATTCAATTAATGTGTTAGTTTGTCAACTTGAAATGTAACTCACTACACAAATCAAGTTGAATCGTATTTGAATGTATTGATTCGACCCAACTCAAATCCTTTGACAAATCCTATTAACGCGATCTGTTGAATCGAACGTAACCTGAATATTACTGACGCCAACATTCACCCGCATCGGATCATTCACACATTCCACGCCGCTGTTTTAACACTTATAGAATCAATACCAACTATCTCTAACCCGATAATATTCAATCATTTTGGTAATTTGCCAACTTTAAATCCATTCGCGGGATGTACTAAAGGTAAATCCAAATAATCCAGAATGAAATATTTGGACTTTGACATTGCGTGAATTGAAATAGGTTTGACAAACATGACTACCAACTTTCACCCAGTCACATTTCAAGATTATAGTTTGAAACAATCCTTGAAACTGACAACACTATTCACGACTCCGTTTCCGTTTGTAAAATAGAGTTTCAGAAATACTATCACTATGACAACTCAACATTTTAACATCTCGCCATGCACAAACGAGTAAAATACAAAAACCTTGGTAAGTCAATCCGTTTGTAGTAACTCACCAAACCAAAACAAAAAGTGTCCGTATGAAAAGTAGACAAGACTACGCGAGTAATCACTACAACCCACAAACATGCCAACTCAGTTGTATCCATATCCCATATTTTTTATTCAACTGTGAGATGAAGTAATTACTACTTGGCGCGCGGTTTGAGATTAACACATTACATTTGAGTATACGAGATTTGAATGTCTGACCAACGTAGTTGAGAATTCTTACAATCGAACGCAGGTGTTATATTGAAAATTTTCACGTATTGACACATTGATTTTGACATATGAGATTTTGTAATAGTCGATCATGACTTGATTATTAAATTATGACATTATTAGACCAGGGTTGTGTTGAAGGTTATTGCGATACCAACAAACTTTTCAGAAACATTGTTAGTAACATATCGATTTGTAAAACTAGATTAACATATCTGAAATGTTTTGATTGGGAAGATTAAGCCGTGTTCGTAAAAACCGCGCAGCGTATTGTGGAAATCAGGAAATAATTTACAAATGTAATTGTCTCCAGTAACCAAGACTAAAGATGAAACAACAATTTTCTTTGTTGAACAATAACCGGTACAATACTTTATCGTCGTAATCTGCGGTGGGAATTGAAACACTTTCGCACATTTCCCGGTGTCAAGATATCACACTAAGTGAATTGACATATCGCCGCTTGATTAATGCTTAATCCGTTCGCACCATTTCACACACTTTGATCATTACAAAAAACAAATTGGAATATGTTTGCTAGATGCATTCAATTCAGTTAGAAATGTCTGGTACACAACAATCGTAATATCGATGAAGTACTTGCTACATTGTAATTCACTTAACGTGTTTTGCATTGTTGTTCATTTGTAGTATTGATTGTTTTTGAACCCCCAAATAATAATTCCCCGACATGAAACCAAACCGCTGGAAGTCGTTACCATCACAACGAAACAATTGTACGATGTTTGCCAAATGTATCCTACAGTTAGGTGTACTAGAATTATTTGTCAAAAACATACACCGACAATGCATTCGAAAATTTTTCCGTTGTCATTCGCTAGAGTAAATGTCATCACAATACTCTGTCACTAAAAGACGTTACTTGTATGTGATTGAATCACCGGTAATTAACTAGCTAAATCAAACCCCTAAGTAATTTCACACACTCATTGGATATTAAACATCACCGCTTAATCGTTGTGGGTCGTTTTTCTAAGTATAAATTATATCCACCCAACCGAAAACAATTTTCACTCACTTGGTTAATGAAGCCGAGGTCGACATTCGATATTTTGTTTGCGGGAAATACTTTGTAATAAACACACTGGAGTGGTTGAGCTTTACCATCATCAAGCTGTCATTTGTATCGTTTAATTAACCGACATTTAGCGATTGGCGAACATACCGAACGATACACAGTCACTTCGAAATACTCCGTTGATCGTAATTTCCATCATCATAATAATCGAAGTACAATTGTTTCGAATCGCTGGAGTGGTTGAGCTTTACATCATCAGACTGCCATCTGTACATCAAGAATACATCCGACTTGTAACTGGGTCGTTTACCTAACCGAGTTGTATGCACAGTTCGATATTTAGCGATTGCAGAACATACCACTTCGAAATACTGCGTTGATCTCAATTCCTTTGTCGTGATAATCGAAGTACATTTGTTTCGATTTCATAAAAACCAACTTTTCTATGACATGATAAATTTTTGAAAAGTTATGCTTAGAAGATTGGTGCATCTCGCGAAAAAATAATATACCACTCATATTGATACTGTTACTCCATTAAACCGTATTTTCAAATGAGTCGATTTTCAACCGAGCAAAATTTAATACTTGAGTTGTCCCGCTTACTATATTTAAATGTAAACTCACCCGTCTTTCAACAACAAAGACATGAATGAAAAGTACACAAGCAAACACAACAAGTTTTACTTTTGTTGGACACCAATTATTATCCCACGCATCTCATTTCATACTAAGTGTATATGAAAGATATTCATGGCACACGAAAATATTCGATATTCCATGCTACGAACATACGCAATGATTGGTGACGCTTTCACACTATTTCGATTTAGTGTAACAAAAACAACAACAACAATTTTCACTCTCTTGACTTATGAAAACAACAGACGAACCTTCATTCAATATTTTGTTTTTGTCAACTAGTTACTTTTTCAGGTTTAGGAGACCCCCAGAACTCTTACAGAAGTATGAAAGATATTTACATCACACAAAGTAATCAACTTTACTCGATATTCTCACATTACGAAACTAAAGAATGGTTGGTTTGAGTCTACAAACTGTTTCGTTACCTCAAGAACTTTATTGTCTGAATGGATGTTCATGTATCTTGATAATCAAATAGCTCAACACATAACTAGTATTAACAGAAACATTAGAGTTGTTTACACAAAAGTTTGTATGTGTACAGTATGCGAATACCATGTGTAAGTCCAGCACAATTGTGGCATCCATCCGGGTTTAGTTAACACAATTTACGACACCGAGGTCGCCTCATCTTTCGTAAGACAACAAACCAACCAAGGTTTCAGGATATGTCCATGTCATAGCAATAAATCAGCTACTCCAACAACAGAGTACATATGTTTTCTAGTTACGGTGCTTACATCTTACAAAAAAATCAATCTACTTTGCCAACAAAAAGTGCTGAGTCATCAAGTGATTGCCCTAGCAACAAAACAGCTAAACGTACTATCATACAAAATGGCCGTTATAGTCACCAACGGTACATGGTACAAGTAACAAGTCTCGAGAATCCAGTTATTGAAAAAATGTGAAAGTGTTTCTCCTGCGCCAAGTCGTTATGTTGACGAAAGCGTATATTGTAATATCATGATCGATTTGCATTCGTTGGTCACAAAATGTCACTACTCTAAATAATTATTTTTCACTCAAACACAAAAGCATACTTGTCACCATTCGTTTTCATCAAGTACGAGTTCAAGAAACTTACTTACTACGACATGAATTGTTATTTTTATGTTGTTTAAATAGGTAATCGTTATTTTTAGTAACACTATATCAAAATCATCGAGGTGTTCTAAAAGATTTACATGTGGTCTTGTGGTTTTAATCGAAGTACACAGCACGATTTAATGTAGAGTCGTCTCTATTGTACAACAACTCGGTAATCGAAATGCATGCATTAAAATTTAAACAGCGATCTTGTTTCATCACGCGAAAAATATGTTCACTATCGCGATACTCTGCACAGGACGTGTAAATCCTTTTCACCCTCATAATAGTATCCCAACGGCTACCGGCGACAACGTTTAACAACACCAACGACACTAAACATACGATACCTACCCAAGTAAAATTTCCATTTTCACCTGGAGGTCAGCCGTTACCTGAGTAAAAATACCATTAATCTTTGGAGATTTATCGTTTAATCAGAGTAACAAAACATTTTCACTTGGGGGTCTATCGTTTCCAAGAGTAACAAGCCTTTGGAAATCTATTTTTCCCTGGGTAACAAACCTTTTTCACTTGCAAATATATTTTTCCCCCGGGTAACAAACCTTTTTCGCTTGGAAATATATTTTTTCCTTGAGCAACAGACCATTTTTACTTGGAAATATATTTTTTCTCTGAGCAACTGATCATTTTTACTTGGAAATATATTTTTTCCCTGAGCAACAAACCATTTTCACTTGGAAATGTATTTTTTCCCTGAGAAACAAACCATTTTCACTCGGTGGGTCGTCGTTTACCTGAGTAAAAATATCATTTTCCTTTGGAGATCTGGCGTTTACCCATTGTAACAATACATTTTCACTTGGAAATCTGTCGTTTACCTGAGTACAAATACCGTTTTCACTTGAAAATCTATCTTTTCCCTGGGTAACAATACCATTTTCGTTTTGAAAACTGACCACCACACCGGCCAATTTGATATTTTTTGTATATTGTTACAACAGACAGTGACAAAATATACACCAACAACAACTCCGATGCATTTGTGTAATCGCATACTCACTTGTTCTGGTGCATCCCATCAAAATTGACGGTTAGCCACACACACACACACACAAAATAACAATGCGCTATTTCGATATGACTGCGATGTCCGGGTTCGTGCTTCAGATTTTCCAGAATCAATCCGTCTAAAGTTGTAATCCCCGACTTTGTTAACTGGTTGATACACGGATAACAATCTTCGGAAAATGTGGGAATGCATGCTACCCATCGTGCTAACGATTCCAGGTTACTTGTAAATAATTTTCATGCTCACCCTATACAGATTATACGTACAGGGACATGTAGCGGTAATCGGTTTGGTCAATACATATCGCCCAATTTAGTATGGAATTACAAACCCAATACAGGTCAGTCCATAACCGGATCCGGATATTCAATGCAAAGCGATAAAGCAGAACCAATGCCAAATGTAATTGAACATGTAGATTCACAACCCTTGATTTTTTTTCGTGAAAAATGACAATACATATCGAATATATTTTACGATTGTTCAACCCTACCAAGTATTCACGTAAATGTGGTTTATGACATTACATACAATGTGTCGGTGTACAAATGTTGGGTGTTTATGCACACATCGGTATGACCTATAGACAACATCATCATACCCTCCAGGACTTCGTTATTGCATCGCGAGTTCAATAAAATCAATTTTGTATATTCAATCGGTGGCATAGACGACGGAAGGCTTGGAGATCCAATGTAAAATTCAGACAAACAAACGGGTATATTTGTCCATCTTGGTTATTCACTCAACTACCGTTGGTGCTCTCGATACAGCGAACGGTACAGTATGCAACGCATATCATTAGAGTGATATATCCACAGGTAAATATGATCATGGGGGTCTGAAAGGGTACCATCATCACCACGAGTTTTCACGGCACATCATCGCCGCAGCCTATACCAGAAAGGGTACCATCATCACCGCATCCATAAGAACACAGGGAACATCACCACCACAAGGGGTGTCAAAAATGGTACCATCACCACCCCGGGTTTTCAGGCACATCACCACCCCGCCCATAAGAGCCCCATGCAAAAATTAGCTGCTCACGAGCGATCAACTACACTACTAACATCACGTCCAACTTTCTAGCTATGGTGCACAGACGCTAACCAATCTCATGCTCGTTCCTATGAACTAAGCTTGAATTTGGCTGGATTCCCTTGTTATTCATAATTTCTGTCAATTTTCAAGTTTTTGCAAATTGAGTAATTGTAATTGTAATCTAATTTGGAAAAACTGCGCTTCAATTCTAATCTAATTCAATTTGAAAGAGCTGATAATCTACTAGTTGTCCAAGGCTGGTACAGTGTACACTGTACACATGTTGTGTAATAGGAAAACAGTGTATATTAATGCAATAGTAAGATACATAGGCAATATAATTGCTTAATTTGCCGAGGCACACAAACAATTTCATTTTACTGATTTTCGAAGTTATGACTGCAAATTGAAGTCATCTGTAAGGAATGAAAGAACTCACCAGTCTAATATCTTGCAGCATTGGAAAGCTCTTCAAAATTTCAGCAACGCCACCAAATTCTAGCACCTCCAACTGATTACGTCTGTCGTGATGAGTGTACTTCATGAGAGTGATGACATTCAGCCAATTGGCGCCAGGTCTATCGAACTCTGTTTCCAACTGCACGCTGGCATCTTCAATCGTTATATTAGGGTGACCTTTTGAATAACATGAGTAGTTATATAGATCGGTCTGGGTGTGCCTGGGGTTCTTATGGGCGGGGTCGCATGCTAACGCGAAACCGGGGGTGGCATGCTAACGTTTTCATCTTATGGCGGGGGTGGCATGCTAACGTTTTCGTCTTATGGCGGGGGTGGCATGCTAACGTTTTCGTCTTATGGCGGGGGTGGCATGCTAACGTTTTCGTCTTATGGCGGGGGTCGTGAGCGGCTGGAAAACCGGGGGTGGTGAGCGGCTATTGTGTCTTATGGCGGGGGTGGTGAGCGGCTCTTATTTCTTATGGCGGGGGTGGCGAGCTAACGAGAAACCGGGGGTGGCGAGCTAACGTTTTCGTCTTATGGCGGGGGTGGCGAGCTAACGTTTTCGTCTTATGGCGGGGGTGGCGAGCTAACGTTTTCGTCTTATGGCGGGGGTGGCATGCTAACGTTTTCGTCTTATGGCGGGGGTCGTGAGCGGCTGGAAAACCGGGGGTGGTGAGCGGCTATTGTGTCTTATGGCGGGGGTGGTGAGCGGCTCTTATTTCTTATGGCGGGGGTGGTGAGCGGCTATTGCGTCTTATGGCGGGGGTGGCGAGCGGCATTTGTGTCTTATGGGTGCGGTCGTGATTCGTACTTTCGGGTATAGGCTGCGGCGGTGACTCGTAATGAAAACTCGTGTTCGTGATTCGTACTTTCGGGTATAGGCGGCGGCGGCATGCTAATGTTCCAGGTATAGGCTCCGGTTGCATGATAGCGTTACAGAGATAGGGATCGGTCGCATGCTAACGTTTTCGGATATAGGTGGTGGCGGTAAGTCGTACTCTCGGGTATTTAGTCTGCCACAGAGCCGGCGCAGACGGCGATTCGAATATCAACAATAGTCGCGTTCGCAAACTAACACTTCAAAAAGATGTGAAATATTTGTAAAATCCTACGATCACTCACAAGATACCACTTCCGGCATATCGATCTATCACTCAATACACAACCAAAGTTGAATTATAAATGAATGCGTAAATTTATCACCTCGGCATCAAATTTCGAAAACAACAACTTGATGCTTTATGTTCTCACTCTAATTTCGTGATACGTGTAATAAGTGTCGAATAACAGATACACCACCGGCGAGACTTGAATACCAACAAATTGTCACTTATTTCTATTCTAGCCGTAATCCTTTGTGAAGTTAACGCTTATTCAAAAAGGTGTGAAATATTTGCAAAACCCCGCGATCACTGACAAGATAATGTCTCGCACATAACCATCTTTCACGACTTGGTGTCATAACCATACCGATCGCTCACGCGGTGAAATTTTAGTAATCAGTTTGTCACAGAACTTGATTTCGCTGGTAAGATTTAACAAGTAACGAATAACAGACCGCCAGTGTCGGTAACTTGAATAGCGACAAATTGTCACGTATTTCCGCTCTAACCCTAATCCTCTGTGAAGTGAACGCTTATTCAAAAGGGTGTGATATAATTTTAAAATCCAACGACCACTCACCGGATAATGCTTCAGACATAGCAATCCCTCATGTCCGCTCACAAGGTAATATTTCGGTAATTAGTTTGTCCCAGAACCGTCGCAGACGGTGATTCGAAAACCAACAATTTGACACTTTCTGGTGGTCGCTATATGTTTTGACACTTCGAACAGTGGCTGACTTTAGTTGCGCGATAAGAATTATGAGAATATTCAACCAATGTATCAATTTGCCAACTCGAAATGAAACTTACTACACAAACCAAGTTGATTCGTATCTGAATGTGTTAATTCGGTACAATTCTAATTATTTTGAGAAATCTTTTCGTGATCTTTTGATTCGACCATAACCCGAATATTACTGACGCCGACTTTCAGCTACATCGAATTATTCGCACATTCCACGCCGCTGTTTTCACACTTATAGAATCAATACCAACTATAATTCTACAAGAATCAAGAATCACAAGTATGTGCATTATACAGTTATTGTCTTTATCAACATGAAATCAAACTCTTAACAAAAACACGCATCTTATCACTCGTCAACTCTATCATGAAAATCCTCGAGTCCTTATCATCAAAAATGTTATAGCGCGGCGTCGGAATCCATTCGCGAGATGTACTAAAGGTAAATCCAGTTAATCCAAAATGAAATATTTGGACTTGACATAGTCCGAATTGAAATAGATTGACAAACATTACTACCAACTTTCAACCCAACCATAGTTAGAGATTATACGCATATTGATTTGAAAAAAGTAATGAAACCTTACAACGCTATTCACAGTTTTCCGTTTGTCAAATAGAGTTTCAGTAATTACTATCGCTATATTTTAATGTGTTACTACACACAATCAAGTCAATCAATGAAATAGCACCTGTTGTAAATATTTCTTACTTGACAACCACTTGTGCATACCACGATCGAGTTGCGATGCGATGAGTTGAATCGGAATATTTCAAGCTACTTTGTCATATCACGATTTGAAGTAGGATTACCAGACAGACAGGGTAAACTTTCACTCCAATGCGTTTCAGATTAATTTATTCACACGATCACCATCTCGCTGTCCTCACACTTACACAATCGCGTACTGTTCCCACTCACAACTTCGGTACGACATTTCAACTTGTCACAATAACTGATTATTCACATGTTGATTTGAAACAAAAGAAGCCTTGAGCAACTTATCTGGGTATTTTTTGTTGTAATCGAGTGAACGGAAATAGTATTACACCTCGAAATTTTAACATCTTACCATACTCAAAAGAGTAAATCATGAAAACCTTGTCAAGTAAATCCGTTTGTAACTCGGCCAACCAACTATACAGAAAGAAGAAGACAAGATTACGCGAGTACATACAATCGCTACAATCTAAAATCCATAACAAGTTCGGTTGTAGTCATATACCACCAAATCATCTTTGTTCAACTGTAAAAGTCGTTACTATGCTGTAAGATAAAGTAATTACTACTCGGTAAATTTTATAAACCAAAGTAAATACTACTCGGTGTGTGGTTTGAGATTAACATATTACATTTGAGTATACGAAATTTGAATGTCCGAACACGTAGTTGAGAATTCTTACGATCAAACGCGGGTGTTATATTGAAAATTTTCACGAATTGACACATTGATTTTGACATATGAGATTTTGTAATACTCGATCATGACTTGGTTATTAAATCATGACATTATTAGATCAGGGTTGTGTAGAAGGTTATCACGACACCAACAAACTTTTCAGAAACATTGTTATTAACATATCGATTTGTGAAACTAGATTAACATATCTGAAATGTTTTGATTGGGAAGATTAAGCCGTGTTCGTAAAAACCACGCAGCGTATTGTGGATATCAGGAAATATTTTACAAATGTAATTGTCTCCAGTTACCAAGACTAAAGATGAAACAACAATTTCCTTTGTTGAACAATAACCGGTACAATACACTGTAAACGAAAATGGTGTGTTTCAAGGGTTTCCACCCGACCGGATGGTGTGAATCGAGTAAATTCTCCATTGTGGTACGAAATCTGTATTTCACACCCCAGCAAATGGTGTGAACGAGCCAAACACACCCACACTCAAATATCTGTTGATTTTTACACCCGTTCCTTTCCGTTTAGGGGTGAATATCCGGATTTCCACCCATTGTTGATTCCCATGCTAACCAATAACCGTATACATTATCATAGATTTCATTAATTGAGTATACGACAGCTCGACTCCACCGTGATAAATATAGTAATTTTTGTCGTTTTCGAGTGTGCTATTGTTATTACCCGGTTGGCCAAAGTTATTGATTGGTCACAGGAGCATTGTTCGGGGTTCTATACACGAATGGCTTGGGAAATAACACGCTGTTGCCGATAGTTTCATAGTTTTATTCTGCTGACACACTTTTTCGTTAAAGTCAGAAAATGTGCCGAATTCTGTCGCTGTGACGTGATAATGCTGTAAGCATCCATGTTGAAGCTGTTAAATGGTAAATGTAAAAAAGTGACAGCAACAGCAGTGTAATAGCAACTGGAGCTTTAACTATATGACCAGAATGAAAATACCGATGTTCTTACCATACTGATGAACAGCTCGGAGAAATCAAACAGATTATTCAATAAAATGAATAGTGACATATTTTCACCTAAAATCTAAGCATCATTATTTACCTGTCTGACACGGAGATAATATTATAGGCAAGTAGGTCGTATACGTTATGAACTATATCTGATCATCTTAGTTAAGCGAGCGAAACTATGTTACGGACTAGACCTAACCAACACAAGGTAGTCGCTCCGCTATGGTGATATGGAGTAATAGGATATAGAACCTTCGGAATATTTTTCTGTACAGGATTTAAGTTTCTGGAGTACAGGTATCACTGATCAGTGATCATTTATCGCGAGGTATAGTTTCTGAGTTTCTGAATAAATCATATGGCCGTTATTTTCAATTTATACTGAGTTTATAAGCTAATTAATTGGTTGTTTTATCATCTTTCCGCCGCGATGAAGGTAGCGGCCGAGATGTGACCTATTTAACAGGCTTAGGATCAGATACCGATCAAAAATGCAGACCGCATGATTCACATTTACCATGCTTACGATCAGATGCAGATTAAATAATGTCAACCGCAAGATTCATATTTAACTGGGGTACATCTAAACTAGGTTTCATCAGGTGAATTTATGTTTGTTCACACGTACAGTATGGTATCCTGCTGGTTTTTATTATCGATGAAGATAATTATTAAGTCAGTATCAGCATATGTTGTATCACATAGCGCTAGCGAGAAACAAGTTTGCTGCATTCATGAAAATGAAAATATTAGTTTAATCAGACTAGGGAACACATATATACATCTAATTTGCTTCGCTAATCCGTGCGTATGATGTTTATATGTATAATTAGTGATAAGAACATAGGAAATTTCCACTGAGCTTCAATCGTCCGACATCCATCCGAGATCCGGGTCCGAATTATCAAGAGAATCGGCCTTCCAGTTGTGGTATTGTTCGGTCATAATACACTGATATTCAACCACCAATCATTTGGATCGTTGTCGTCCGCTGCTAAATCATCGCTCTAGTTGGGTGGGTCTTTCTAATGTCTATATTCGTCTTATTACTGTGGTTCGTCCGTTATGTAATTTTAGCTTGTATCCAAGTGCCCGATTGCCCTAATTTCATTGATTTGAAGTGTAGTGAACTACCGGCACAGATCCAATGGATGATTTTGAGGTGAGGAGCGGTTGCAGTATCGTAAAGATCCTGTCTGATTCTGTTTATTTTTGGTGATTGTGATTACCGGTTCTGATTCTCATATTTCCGTATGAAGTGTCGTTGCATATAAAGTAATATGAGGAATTATACGTATTCATACAACATCAAACTGGAAAGTAATAGTGTAGTCATTGTTATTTCCTATTATTGCATATAGCCACATGGAAGTCTGGTCTAATCATTATTGTAACTTCCATTTGCCGGTACTGTACTGTGTACTCCTCTCGATGTTATGTATATAATGGCATAATGCCATGATGTATCAGATTTCGGCTATGTATGACGATTAGAAAGCTTCACTGCTGCCTTCAATCTGCTCTCACCACATTAGAACCAAAATTTGAATGAGCTAGAAAGAAATGCCAGTTTGTTTACCATAGCTATGGCTAACAAAATGAATACTTTTGTTTAATACCGGTACCAATGGTTACCACGTACATAAGCAAATTTTATACTTCTGTTATTGGTCCTTTGCCTAAAAAAGTTTGGTAGCCGTGTTGTAGACATTCATAGGTCAACTTGCATGTGTAATTGACTTGTGAAAATATCAAGACATAATGTAGTAAAAGCTGCGGCTTCTTGGTATACTCCCATATAATTTATTGCGATGGAAAAGATAAAAGAAAACATTATGCAGCAACAGCCAACAGAGGTAGAATAAGTACCGGTACCAGCAATTGAAAAGCTGTTCGATTAATAATGAGATTTGAGCTAATATATTGACGCACAAGTAATTGAGGTTGTGATTAGGGCTGGTCAAAGTCAAGAAGGCCTAGACATACCCAAGTGATTTGAATCTGAATCTAGTATTTGGCTTCGATTAGAGTCGAGTATATGAGTATCGCTCATTATGACACCATACCAATATGAAAGATTTGCAAAATTCGAGTATTGACCTAATATGCTACTACAAAGAATAATATAATGCCAGTAAGCAGTATATAGAGATAGCTTTGATGTCGGTAATTTTGTATCTTTTTTACCGTATGAATATTTCATTGCAGTTGTGACAGTGTTGTAGCAGTGGCGTAGCAGCCACTTGGCGGTTCTGGCTCCGCACAAGGGGCGGCAGGCTCCAAGGGGGCGGCAAAATGAGGCTGCACAGTGTACACAACCGGCTAAAAGCAGGGTAGGCCTAAAAGCTAAAATTCAGTCAAACTGGTCTCAATCGAAAGCTAGTGTCTCGCTGATTCCGATTATGGTAACATGGCATGGAACCACTCCTAAATAGCTGTCAAGACCGGTTGTTCCTAATGTTGGAAGCGCCACAACACAAAGACCCATTGACCATGATAATGGAAATTATATCGAGCGATTATTCGGAAAAATGCCGATTTTCAGACCAGGAATTTAATTATATTTCCGGAATCAGGGCAACGATAGCTTTGGATTAAGATCAGTATTGTTAAATTTGACCGCTCGGAGTGCCAGGGCAGTGTGTTGTAGGTAGGTTGATCACGACTTCACAGATGTATCATTTATACTTTGTACTACGTGTTTCGTATGCTCTAAAGCAGAGGTCTCAAACACGCGGCCCACAGAGACCCGGCCGAGAATCGAACCTACGACCTACCGATCAAGAAGCCGGACGCTTAACCATTACGCTATCTTGTCGGCAGTAATGATGATTCATTTACATTTACAGATTTAAAACTTGAACTGATCACATGGTGTATGTAAGATGTCCTGTCCTGGAATGTCTTTTGTTATTTCCAAACAAAACTGAAATGTTTCATCATATCCGCAATCATCACAGAACTTGCACGCACTTCCAATGTGGCATTGGAAGTTGCACGTCAATATACCGTACATTCCAAAGCTATCGGGTTCATGCGATCCGGCGCCATGGTTTGAGAACAGGTGTTTCAGCTCGCCATGTTTCTCAACCCAACATCTCTACTATGATGGGGCTAGATGATGATGGAAGTCTGTGTCAACCTGATTCACAGCACGAGGCTGGAGTGAACTCCGGCATTCATCTGGAAGTCGAATTTGGTATGATGTATATGTCTTTAAGAGAACAGCATTTTCTTCCGATCTCTACATGCAATAGCATCATGGACAATTTTGTTTATATGCTGGATGGCAACATGATAGAATCACGAGGGAGGTGTGTCAAAGATACTTGGGATGCAATTCGGTCTGAATCTGGGTATCGCCAGTTTTGTATTGCCAGAGACATGGTTGAACCTATATCAATGCCATTTTATGATTCCGTTAATGATGCAAGTTCTTCCAGCTATTGTTATATTCCAATAATTCCCACTTTAAAAAAGTATCTATCCCATTCTGATGTTATGAATTCGATATCGAAGTCCACTGAACAAAGGTTTTTCGCTGGTGAACCTGTATTACACAATTTTTCAAGTGCAAGAGTGTTTAAGGAGTCAGATTTTTTCAATTGTAACAATGAATGTTTGTGGCTAAACTTGTATACAGATGAATTAGAAGTATGTAACCCACTAGGTAGCTCCAGAACAAAGCACAAATTGACATGCTTTTACTACACTGTTGGAAATATAGAATCAAAGTATCTTGCAAATTTGCGCAACATTCATGTTTTAGTTATTGCTAAGTCAACTGATATCCATCGCTTTGGTTATGGTGCCGCTCTTGGTGAAGCTTTGAAAGACATGGAAATACTAGAAACACTTGGGTTAAATGTTAGCTTCAATTCAACCAACAAACATTTCCGGGTTGGTATTGCTGCTGTTTGTGGAGACAACCTTAGCAGTCATTACTTGGGAGGCTTTCGAAAATGCTTCAGCAGTGGCCGAATTTGTAGGTTTTGTATGTGTGTGTATAATGAATTAAGAGATGTCAGTAAATGTTCTGAAAACTCATTCGTTCTGAGATCAAAGGCAACTCATGGTGAGCATGTGTCAGCTGTCTTGAATGACCCTTCCCTTGAGAGTGCGTATGGTGTTAAACGCAAATGACCATTTAGCTCTCTTGAATCATTCTGTGTTATTGACAGATTTCCGTCAGATTTGATGCATGATATTTTCGAGTCAATCATTCCAGTCACTGTCGAGGTCATACTTGATGAACTATGCCGTCAGGGTCATCTGTCCAAAGCTCAATATCAACAAAAATTGACTAGTTTCCATTTTGGCAGAAACGATTCCCGCAATGTGCCTAAAAATGCTCGTCTTTCACTACGTTCATTAAGTGCAGCTGATAGCTGGTGTCTTTTCAGAAATTTGCCATTTATACTATTTGGTGTTGTCCCGGAAGAATTTTCTGAATGGAAGCTTTATACATGTCTGTCTCGCATCTGTGACTTGGTTTTTGCACCTGCTATTTCGCTTACTGGTATAGCGACTTTAGATGTGATTGTCAGTGAGTTCTATCAGTTGTTTTTGCAAATATCCCCCGAAAAGATCAAGCCCAAATTCCATTTTTTATTGCATTATCCAACTCAAATACGAAATCTCGGCCCCATGCGTCTTTACTGGTGCATGCGCTTCGAGTCCTATCACCAACGAGTTAAAAAAATTGCTCAGTCATCTCGCAATTTCAAAAATCTCCCCTATACTATTGGCAAACGAATCCAGCTTCGGAAATGTTGGGAACAACTGCCTGATCATGTGCTCTCTGATCCAGACCAGTGTGGTGGTATTGAAATCACCGATGTTACTCAAATATCCCCATACATCATCGAGGCATTCAATCGCCAGTTTCCACATCTACAAATTGATGGAAATGCTGAATTTGTAAAATATTTATATACTGATTCTAAGCACTACAATATCGACGATGTACTGGTGCTTGCTGCTTCTCAAACAGGCATTGCGTTTGGTCAGATTAGTGATCTTGTTTGCTACGACAGAAAGTGGTATGTGGTGACCCGAAAACTTGATGTGTTGAATTTTTGTAATAGCATGCACTGTTACTGTGTAGAGGTCTTGAATAGTTATACAGTGATTGTTGCTGGTACTGAAATCAATTCCCATCCACTAGATTTGTACTCTCTAGCGGGCAGCCATTACATTCGTTTGCATTACAGACTAATAGGAGACGGCCCTTCGTTATGATTCCAGTATCATTTCAGATGATAAAGAAACATTTCACTCCTACATGCATGGTCAAACTTATTCTTGGTTCCTTTTTTGTTTTTGTATATTGTTTATGATTCGTCAATGTGATGTACAGTACATGTTGAAACACAGTATACATATATAGGGATACATCAAACTATATTTATTTTAATTATATATGGATTGTTCTATTTTTGTTGGTAGAATAATGTTTAGGTATCACGTGACATTCGGTAGAGAGAAGAAGATCGTATCCGTTGATTGCAAGTTTTCCTTACCCATAATGCTGATGAACGAATTTCCAAGTGTTGGAGATTTCACAGTACAGTATTTCGACCAATACTTTGACGATTGGGTGGATATTACTGATATGGCAAATCTGCCAGATTCATGTAAGCTTCAACTGGTATCTGAACGTAACAGAGACCTGCCTGCATCTACGACCACTGAGACTTCAATTTCCGATCATTCAGTTCAAATTAATAATTTCACTGATGATTGTGATGGTAAGCTTGAGTGAACAAGTGGTCCATTTTAATATGACAATGTGATCTTATTCATACTACAGGTGCAGATCAGTCTGATGAAAGTATTCACTCTCATCATGGCATTGAACTGGATGCTGCAATGGCAGCTGAATGTGAATTGCCAACATTTCCAGTCCATGTCCGTCATCATTTGAATGACATTACGAAAAACAGAACCCGTACCCTCTCTCCGCATATCAGAAAAGAAATCGTCACAGTCTTGTTCAACAAGCTAAAAGAATACACTTTGTAAGTTCCCATCCTGGAATCCTGCTTCTTTTGTACTATATTAATTGTTTCAGATATCCGGGGTCACATGGATATGTCAATCTATGTAAAAAACTCGTAAATGCGTAACCTGTCCTAAGAGATGAAGATAACTATCGGGGAGAAACTTATGTAAGTGTGCTGATTTTAAAATAATGTTTAGTTTGTTATGTCTCGCTTACTGCCTTACTTCCCTGGTGTGGACTTTCCTCAGGTTTGCATTCATGTATATTTTGTGGAATGGACCAAACAATTTTCTGTTCGTTCTCTTGTAGAAAGCTTTGAAATTAATTATTTAATTGTAAAACAGCGATCTTGGCGATCATTCCTCCGCGATAGATTCAAAGATTTGAGAAGGCGTATCAAGGCATCATCAACACAACAAGTCATGCGAAATAAATATGGGCATTCAAAAAATAATAAAAGAAGATTGGAACCTGATAGATTGGAACATTGTAAGACACCAAGAGTATCACAGGTGAATTATGATTATACAAATATTATTATACAATATGATTATCAAGTTATTGTTTAACTCAGTATGACCCAAAGTTGGTTGAAAGTATGGAAGATGAATTCAGCATTGCAATGCATATTAAGACGATACAAATCGAAGCAAAAAAGACCAAACCGGCTTTCTCCGTGATTGAAGATAGAATGATTAAAACATTCTTATACCGCAGACAAAAGATACTCGAAGGAAAAATGACTCAAGAAGTCATTAACGAATTTCCTGTTCTTACTGAAGCAAAATGGGTATGTGATGTTCACGTTTATTTGATATAGAGAGCGATAGTTTTAGCAGCAGTGCTGGTTGTCCTATATGTTTTACCATCAGGTAAGCAGAAGCCCTACTGTGATCCAGAGATTGATAAATCGAGTCATGACTTGACTTTCTCGTATTACTTTTGAGTTGACTAGAGTCACTTTTCTAAAATGACTTGGCTTGACTCATCATGGTTCTAACCATGTCACAAGGCTCTGAGTCACAAGTAAATCCCACTTTTGTAGTTTTGACTCGAGTCAAGTCGAGTCATTTTCAATTCAACGCCGAGTCTAGTGCGAGTTCAAGTCAGCGAGGTTGAGTCCGAGTCAAGGTATTCTGACTCCAGTTCGAATCCGAGTCCAAGCTATCGTTCTGACTGCTCAGGTTCCAGTTAAAGTATTGCTAAACCCACTTTTTATAATGCTATTTGGTTATATCGGTGGTTTGCATGTATGATATACTTTTATCAGTCTCTGGTCATATTTTCAAGTGCCGGTACCTATACACGAATTCCCAATAGTTTGATTACTTTATTATTCTCTGCAATTACAATGAAATATTGGTCTTGGCCAAATGACTTGGTTCGAGTCGTGCGCAATGACCCGAGTCAATACACAAGTCGACTTATTTGCTTATTTTAAGAAAATTACTTGAGTTATCAAGTTATCAGAAAATCGTGACACGATTCGGAATCGAGTCATTACAACCCTGGATTGACTTGACTCGGCGCTTCAGAAGTGTGGATTGACTCGTAACCTGGAGCAAAATCTGTTGGTCAATTTCAAGTCATTAAGTGAACGGTGTCGATTAAATCACTCTATCTTATGTGGTTCCGGTTTGTTCGCAATACACCAGTGTCAGAATGAGAGCAACCAGTCATTCACTGATTTTACGATTTACTGATCCTCCCATTGGTACATCACGAATAAATTGACCGCAAACGAAAAGATCACAGCATGTGTTGTCGTAGTAGTACCGGACCGCTAGTAGGTTAATCTAATAACAACGTTCCAACCCTACGATTTAAATCAAAGTAGTGTGTTGTACCATATCAATTTGTTTCAACTTCTCGAGGCTTCGTATTCGATCCTCACTTTTAGCTATGATAACAAACTGTAGCATGTAGCTGAACAGCTACTCACATATTTTATTAGCAGTTCTACGTGTTTGTGAGCGATACAACACCTTTTCGCATGTTTATTCAACTTCATATTCGTTTTGATGCAAGATAAATGGCCAATTAATCTGTCTTTCACCCAGTTCGAAAAATGTAATGACTTTGCATCATCACTCGTACTTCGAAAATTCAATTTGACTTGAATCCTGACTTGACTTGACGCGATTCGAGTCTCATCTGAAAAACGATTGACTTGACTTGACTTTACTAGTCGAAATGTAAATGACTCATTACTCGAAGGTAGTGACTTGATTCCAGACCAAATCAAGGAGAAAGTGTTTTGACTGATTGCCTTGTTCGGACTAAAATGTGCGCAATTGCTAGAATCACTTTGATGGTGAAGTTGTGGTTAAGTTTATCTAGTACGACTTCAAGAGAGGTTGATCAGTAATAGCTACCGAGAAATTATTCAGCTACTTTTCAAAAAAATCCAGACTAATCTCTTTACATGAACATTTCGATAATTACCAGAGTCACTAAATAGCCTATTTGAAATGGCATGAATTTTTCCTAGATACTCACTGAGATGAAATTACTGCTGGGCATTGACATATTGGAAAAATTGCGTTCCTTCACGCAATCCAGCAATATGGACAAAGTTCAGCGACTGGTGATCAGCAAGTGGCAAAATGTGCCTGATGAAATCAGACTTCTAGTAGGTAAGGGATTTCTTAATTAATCACATGCATGAGCTCTTTATCACCAACTTGATTTTTACAATCTAATTTCAGTGGTTTTATGGCTACGACCTTGAACTGACAGAATAATATGTATGTTGGTGATCTCTGAATATACAATAAATAGCAGGTCATGGTGATTAATTCATGCTGTAGCACAGTGGTTTGGAACCTATGGCTCGCGAGCCATATATGGCTCTTTTGGGTATAAGATATGGCTCTTCGCCAAATATTTATTGTTGTACTGAACTGATCATTATTGCAGCGAGTAGTTGGTAAATTTTTATCAGGGCCAGAATAATTATTATTCTCGTGGCAGTAGAAACATGTCTTTGAGACGTGAAGATAATGCCGCCCTCAGGTGTTGGGGCTCGGACCTCCTCTTTTCAAAATCATCAAATTTAATTTACTGCAGGGTTGTAATGACTCTAGTCATGACTCGACTTGAGTCGCGATTTTCTGCTAAAATTTAGAGAAAATGACTCGAGTCAAGTTGAGTCATCAGAAAATCGTGGCTCGAGTGGAAATGACTCGACTCGAGTCATTCTGTGTATTGACTCAACTTGGACTCGAGTCATTGCGCATGACTCGAGACTCAGACGGCTAAGACCGACATTTCCTTGTAATTTCGAAGAGAAGTAAATTAACCACACTCTTGGGATTTCGTCTATCGGTACTGGTACTTGAAAATGTGACCAGAAACTGCTAAAAGTGAAGAAAATTAGTAGGCCTGTATTATAAATGCGAACCATTCGATATTACCAAACAGAGCTTTGAAAAGTGGGTTTAACAAGACTAACTGGAAACTGAGCAGTCGACACAATGACTTGGACTCGAGTCATAATACAATGACTCGGACTCGACCCTCTGATCCCTGACTTGGACTCGGACTTGACTCGGGGGTTGTTTGTTTGTTTGTTTGTTTTGGGGTATTCATGGTGTTTGTCGACTACTATGGTCATTTACACCAGGCCGATATTCTTCTTATTTTCCGTAACTGCCGACTTATAGCACGGCCCACCTCTAGGCTTTTGTAAGACACCGCTGACACGGATGAGGTGGCGAGGAGGAGCCTAGGTAAACCCCCAACACTTAGGTATCGACTCGGGGGTGAATTGAAACTTAGTCGACTTGACTAGAGTCAAAACTATAAAAGTGAGATTTACTTGTGACTCGGAGCGATGTGACTAGCTTACAACCCTGATTTACTGTCACGCCGGCAGCCAACTTCACTCGCAAATTCTATGTACCCGACTCGAAATCTTGAATTGTGAAATACGTTGATTAATCAAAGAGCATAATGGCAGACATGTCTACTCCCATTTCAAAACGCAGTTTTCAAATACGCATTACCTTTCTGATCCATGGTGCAAATGAACTGTTGTGGATGTGACAATATTACAAACTCAAATTAACAACAACGTCATAACTATTCACATTCTTAATTGCTAAGTATAGCTCTGTGTAGTACCGGTGATAAAATATAGGCGCAACGTTATGTTGCAGCCGAATACTTTGAGAATTGAAAATTCGATAAGTATTTAGATTTTTGAAATCAGTGTGACAGTCACATTCGATTATTATCAGCTATAATAAATTCTAAGCTACTTACGATAAATTGCGTTATCAATGGCGAGGCTTGGCCCGTCTGTGCGTTACCTCTCGTTTCGATCATTATTTTCGAACAATAAATACCAGTCTTTACAGGGAATTATGCAGTGAGCTCGAATTAGTGCTGCTATTTCGAGGATCAGTATACTATTTATATCGCCCGGTTTTCTGACTTTCCGACTCTTTACAGACCGGTAATTTAATACAAAATAAATTTTTATTTCTTCAATTTCTCAATATCCCATTCTTAAATGGACAACCTCAATGACTGACACTTCGATCAAATGTGACTGTTGGCCTATCTCATAGAATAACCAGAAATCATAATAACCGAAGAGCATGGGTGTCATCTCACACTTCAGAAGCAGTATATAGGCTACTATATTACCTCACAGTCACAACAATTGCTCCCTAACTTACTTCTCTGGCCAAGCAATAATATGCCTATTCCCGGTGGCGCAACCAGGGGAAGTTTGGAAGGCATGCCACTGACCCTTAACATTATATTCCTGATATAGACGAAATGGCAAACGATACAGGCATGCAACATATTTGTTCTCAGCACCATGGTGTCTTTGCCCATCGGATTAGTGTACGGTTATAAGGTCATGATAGGTAAGACGCTCAATTTTTCACTAATTGCTACATCATTTTTCAGCTAAAGAACGTGTCGGATGGCTCTTTGGAATGGTACGAATACTTCAGGGGACACAATTTATCATTTTTGAGGTATTTATGATCATTTTTTGGAATTCTGATGATGGACCATCAAAATTATTTGTGGAAGGAATTCCTTATTATAAGAGACACACAGGGCACGTTTAGCAGCAAAATACGTGTTTTTGCGTCAAATGTTACTTAATCAGATCCGGCAACTAGGGCTTGGCAGAATGATTCAAGTAATCGAATCTGAAGCGAGTATTAATTTTAATGAAACGAGTCGAGCAGAAAAATATAATTTTTTCAAGTACTGAAATTGTACGCTATTCGTCACTGCATGTTGAGTTGATCTATCAGCAAACATTGTAATTTTGGTACCGTACAATTTTCCACTCTGGAAGCCTTGATACCTGAATTGGTCTATTTCAACATACGAAACATAGTACAAAATCTAGGTCGTATTGTACATAACACATTTCCGAAGTCGGTAATCGGTATGGTCGAAAAAATACCAAAGTATCTTAAATGTGATAGATAACGGGCATTATATCCTTTGTTGCGGCATGAACGGTACATATTTGAAATTGCACATCTTACATGCTGTTATGGTGTAATGATCAGGGATTCTCGATTATTCGACTCGAAGCATAATACATGATTCAGATTCGAATCACCCATGTACTCGAATTTGGCCAGCCCTAGTGGCCACGGCCGAAACGCGCCATGCCGCTTCTTTCTCCAAAAGTGTCTGATCTGAATTGGCCATTCGCCCAAATTCATTCAACTTCTGCTATACCGCATGTCGCCTTTTGTCTGGCATATTTTGTCAGAATCATGTCTGGTGTGTTTTCTAGAAATACCCGTAATATCCATCTATCGTGAAGCTGCTGGGCTTTTCCCGTGTGAATTTTCAGATATTTCCAGCGTTTTACTTGATCAGTCTGATGCTGACCGCTTACCGCGCCCTGTGTGTACCGGAATTTTGGCTTGCAAATGTGGTGCTTCAAATAAACCCTGCTTGACTTGATTGACTCATCTGTGGAAGTTAGACTTTCTGCTAAACTTACCAGAGTTGATTTTTCTCTATTCACGAGAAAAATTTTAAGGTGGTCATTGTAGGCTTACAATGCAATTTTATGCAAAAGTAGCGATTTCCACTGCATTAACGAGCTGCGTCAAGTAGAAGTAGAGAAGAGAAGTTTTGAAAGCTACTCAAGTAGTTCGATGGATTCAATGATAATAATAGGTTTTTTGTCAAGACGTCACAGACTCAAGGGCGAGCTACTTCCTATTTCGCAGGATTCTTATTCGCAACTGGCCCACAATGACTACCTTCACTGTCAATTAATATGATTTGCAAAAATATATTCCAGTGAACAATATGTTCATATTGCTAAATTTTTTCCACTCTAAACTTTTTGACTGACAACGATCGTCAGTGAATGCGATTGTTGTGTCTTTATTCACATAACAAAATAAGCCACCAAACGGAAAACTATGAGCACTTATAAGCAACGTAAAGGCACCAATTAGTAGACATGGAAAATGATTATTAGACGTGATTGCACCGACGTAATACACCACATCTCCTCCCCAACTGATACTATATTTCCTCGATCAAGCGTCTAGGTCGTCGTCGTATTCTTTGTGACGGAGGACGCAAAGGTGGCACTGTATTTTCAGTGTTTTGTCGCACAGGCGGCGCAGTATGTTCAGTGTTTTGGCGCTCAGGTGTCAATAGTTCATTGTCAACGTCCGCTACATTAGCGTTGCTTGGACTGAATACAGGTATAGGTATATTTTCTGTTTCCACTGGTGTTGGACTGGATGGAAGACGAGGACTTGCGAGACGACGATCTGGTGTTGGTGTCATGCTCGGTAATACGACTGGATCGACGATCTCTTCATCTTCCTGGTCGCAAAACCGTGACGCTGACAGATCTCGGATTTGGTCAATATGTCGCTTCCAGAGTAGGTCACCAACTTGTACGCGATACGTTGCAGGACCCAGCTTCTTGATAACAACTCCTCTTGCCCAGACTGAGGGGCGCTGTCGATAATCCTTGACCATAACCGGATCGCCCACTTGCTGCTGACGAGACTTAAGAAGTTCGGTCGGTTTGCAAGCTGGATGATCCTTCTGCAACGTGGACTCCAATTGTGGGTGCACTAAATGCAACCGTGTCCGCAGCTCCCGTCCGAACATCGCTCTAGCAGGAGATATCTTTGTTGTTGAATGCGGAGTCGTTCGGTAGTGCAGCAACATCGACTGTAGCCTCCTCTTGATATCCGTTCCTCTGTTCGCTTCCTTCTTTAAAAATTCCTTTAAAACACGAACAAATCGTTCCGCAGAACCGTTGGTTTTGGGACTAAAGGGAGCAGTTCTAATGTGCTTAACACCATTCTGAGTCAAAAACAACTCGAACTGTTTAGACGTGAAAGGTGGTCCGTTATCACTTACTAGCTCATCCGGCAGGCCATGCGTTGAGAAAATCTTACCAAGTACGGAAATCGTATTTTCAGCAGTAATTGAACTCATCTGATGCACTTCCGGCCATTTCGTCCGAGCATCCACTAGTACCAGGAAGTACTTCCCCATACGAGGTCCGGCAAAATCCACGTGTACTCGCTGCCATGCACGAGTTGGCCAGACCCAAGGATTCAAAATTTCTGGCCTTCTGCTTTCACATTGTCTGCAGATAGCACAATCTCTAACCTTCTGTTCGATGTTACCGTCGAGATTGGGCCACCACACATGCATTCTGGCTGTTATCTTCATCCTTACGATCCCAGGATGGTGTTCATGCAATAAATCAAGGATCTGTCGTTGATATCGCGCTGGGATAACTACTCTGATTCCCCAAAGTAAGCAGTCCTGCTCGACTGTCAGTTCGTTCCTGCGAAAATAGAACGGTTGATATTCTGGAGATAAGCCGCCAGCAGGCCATCCGTTAATCACATAGTAATGAACACGAGATAAAAGCGAGTCCCGGCGCGTCGCAAGGCCAATCTTTTTCGCCGTTATTGGCAGATTGTCTACCTGTATTGCATTTATCTCGTTGGCTTCCTGTGTTGATGGATCCACATCGGCTGATGCAATCGAGGGACTTCTCGAAAGCCAGTCCGCAGTAACATTCTGCTTACCCGGTTTGTAACGAATTTCGTAATTATAACACGCGAGTTTGATTGCCCAACGTTGCAACCTGGATACGGCTAGCACGGGTATACCAGTCTTTGGACCTAGAATCATCGTCAAGGGTTTGTGGTCCGTAAACAGGGTAAACTTCCTCGCGAACAAGTAGTGATGAAATCTCTGTAACCCGAATATTATAGCCAGAGCTTCTTTCTCGATGTGAGAATAGTTTTTCTCGGCTGGTGACAATGTACGTGAGGCGTACGCGATTGGGCGCTCACGTTCTCCATCGGGTTGCATGATTACTGCTCCTAAACCATCAGGGGACGCGTCTACTGACAGGGTAATCGGCTTATTAGGGTCATAGTGAGCCAATACCAACTCGGAGGTGAGCCAATTTTTCAACGCTCCGAAGGCCTTTTCACAAGCATCATCCCACTTCCACTTCACGTCCTTTCTTAGCAAGTTCGTTAACGGTTGCAACAGACTGGATAGGTTCGGTATGAATTTTCTATGGACATTTACCATCCCGAGAAAAGACCGCAGTACACTCACGTTGTCTGGGCGGCAAGCAGAAGTCACTGATTGCAAATTTGAGTTGCTCGGTCGTATGCCATTCTTGTCAATCACATAGCCTAAATATTCCAGGGACTCTTCCAGGAAACAACACTTGGACTTTTTAGCTTTCAAACCATATTTATCCAAACGATTACATACAGTTGATAGCAGCTCAAGATTTTCCTTCTCCGAAGATCCGGTGATTAAGATGTCGTCTAGCAAACACGGTACATTCAGTCCTTGTAGTACCTGATCCATCAGTTGCTGAAAAATCGCCGGCGCTGATGCCACTCCAAACGGAAGTCGGGTGTATCTGAACAATCCAAGATGGGTGTTAATCACCACGTACTTACGCGAGTCGTCATCAAGCTCCACTTGCGTGTACGCTTGTGATAAATCGATCTTGCTAAAATACGAACTTTTCCTTCCGTTAAGAAGCGCTAGCAAGTCGTCGGGGGTCGGTAATGGATATTCGGGTATATCCAACTGCGGATTAATCGTAACTTTGAAGTCGCCACAAATACGAACTTCCCCGGACGCCTTTAGCACAGGCACAATTGGACTCGCCCAGTCGGAGTGCTCAACCTTTTCCAACACTCCAATATCCAATAACCTACGGATTTCTGTTTCCACTTTATCAAGTAAAGCGTATGGCACTTTACGCGCTTTGTAAAATTTCGGAACGGCGTTGGGCTTCATGTTGAGCCGTGCTTTAAAGCCGACAACTTTCCCTAGTTGCGTTTCAAAGATGCTGGTATCCCCCAATAGCCTGCTTAGACAATCTCTCGAATTCTCACTCTGACCGCTATCCGAGACCATTCCGATTAATTTTGGCAAATTAATTTGTATTTTACGCATCCAGTTCCTACCGAACAACGGCGGAGCTTCCATATCCAAAACAATCAAAGGCAATTTACAATCATGTCCCTGATAGCTCACCATCACCAAGGTTTTACCCAATACCGGCAGAATTTCGCCACTGTAGGCCTTCAATTTAATGTTGCATGGCTCCAGCGTCGCAAGAGGAAATTTCTCCCACAGTAAATACTTCGAAATTACGGATACTGCAGCACCTGTATCGAATATCATAGAAATGATAATACCGTCAATGCCAATATCTACGCGAATCTCATCTTTCCCTTCTACGAAGTTGATATTCATCAAGATACTCACACTGTCGTCTGTCGAGGACTCGGAACCGCAGTCGTCTGCATTACCAGCAACATCAGTTGATTGCTTATCCGTCGATCCGCTCAAACAGTTAGTCTTGCATGCGGTCTTACTCTTGCGCCTTGTACTTTTTCCGGGGCACATCTTTCTTATGTGTCCGACCCGTCTGCACGCATGACACAGCGCTGTGCGGAAGATACAATGGTCTTCTCCATGGTTAGATTTCCCGCAGCGCTTGCATTCCTGGTATTCTCGAGTCACCCGTTGTTCCCTTCGTACCATCGCGGTGCTGTAACTACCAGTATCGAAAAGTTGTCTCCCCGCTGCTTCCATTGCGATAGCCTTTTTAACAGCGTCTTCTAAACTCAAATCATTCTCCAACAGTAAGCGCTCCTGGATAGGTCTCGATCGCAGACCGCAGATGAGCCGATCTCGAATGGCCTGAGTTAAGAATGCCCCGAATTCGCAATGTTCCGACAATTTCTTCAGTGCCGCGACGAAGGCATTGACAGGTTCACCCTCGTCTTGGACCCGTAGATTAAATTTATACCGCTCTGCCACTAACAACGGCTTCGGCGTTAGATGATCCCCGAGCAATTTAACTATTTGTCGGTAACTCTTATCTTTCGGTTTTTCTGGTGTCGAGAGATTTCGAACGAGACTATATGCTTTCGCCCCACATACCGTTAGCAAGACAGCTTTCATTTTTCCTTCGTCGGCAATACCATTCGCTTCAAAGTAAAGCTCCAAGCGTTCGACATACTCGTCCCACTCGTCTTCACCCAAGTTGAACTCGGGCACTTTCCCGTATCCTCGGCTTCCGGCCGCAGGAGTGTCGTGATCCCATCCTCGTCGCCAATGTTGTGTCTTTATTCACATAACAAAATAAGCCACCAAACGGAAAACTATGAGCACTTATAAGCAACGTAAAGGCACCAATTAGTAGACATGGAAAATGATTATTAGACGTGATTGCACCGACGTAATACACCACAGCGATCAATGAAATTCGAAATATATATTGCCTTGTCATTATTACTCCACAATGACTTATGTCTTTCTGCATTTCAAATGTGTTTGATCGCATTTACTGACGTTTGCGCCTGATGACAGTCAGTTGAAAAGCTTTGAGTAGAATAGATATGGCAGGATGGACATATTGTTTGCTGTAATATTGAAGTTCTGTACTTTCATAATCCTACATAAAAATATGTTCATTAATTTATTGTGATGCAGTGACGATTTTGTCTGGTAGTGTGACAATTTCGCTGGTAAAAAGTGATAAAAATGTCACCAAAAAGATATCACTTTGCATTAAAAGTATGTGAGAAGTGGAACTAATCTGAAACAATAACCTTTCGAGTACGCACGGAAACGAAGCAGCACCTACCTGAGTATTTGGAAAAAGTAAAAATTATTACCTACTGATCATCTGTGGATGATAACACTGCTCTACACGATTTTTGCGCCAGGATTTCATTGTGTCAATTGTACCTAATTTTGGAGCGCTGAATCCGAATCTGGCGTTATTTTTGTTCTAACACGTCGGGTTTTGAGATGCTATGAATATCTCAAATATTACTGCTTTATCGGAGTACTCAATTAGATTTCACCTACTTCCAGTACTTACTAAAGTGGTCATTAGGGCTCTTCAAAAATGACTTTTTTTCTTAAATCGTACCGGCTACTTGATAAAATTGTTAGGTTACCTAATTTAGGCCTACGCACAAAATTTGGTTCAATTCCAACCAGTAACCGCTTTGCTACAGGAGAAGAAAGTTTCTATTTAGTATATAAAAATAAACAATAAAAAATTTGAAAATTTTCTGTTCACCCCATAAAAGTGTTAGGCTGTCTATAGAAACGACGCTCACCAAATTTGGTTCAATTCCAACCAGTGGAAGCGGAGTTATAACCATCGAAAAATTTGGATTCGAATAAAATAGTATTTACGGTGACCGATTCTTTGTTTATTTATTATAGTTGTGCTCACCGTAAATACTAACCACTGGTCATGTGTTCCAACTACTTCAATTACTACTCCCACTGCATTTTGGATAAACCATTTACTTTTGCAATTTGGATTTTGAAAAGTAGAAAGTAGTTTACAAAGAAGATTACACTACTCCCTTACAAAGAAGATTACACTACTCCCATAACAAAAAAAAATCCGTTAAAAACTACTGAATTGGTCAGTCACACACAATGTTCAAGTATGTCGATTAGGCAAGTGTGTCACGGTGTCATTATTCAAAATCACAGTGTATCTGGCTCCTAGTTGGGTTTTAATATTCAATTCGATTTCAGGATGCTCCGAAAAGTCCATATCCGACCATCCTCATTGATGATGAAGCAACATTCCTGCTATTTGATGGGGCTCGAGTGTCATGCGAAAATATGGAGGAAGCTTTAGCAGTGCTGATATCAGTGTATTGGATATTTGACATATGTTTTTCATACTTGAATGCAGCATATATGTGCTTCGTGTGTAGCTATGTGATCAAACTGCCATCTATCAAGATGCCTATTCGGGCCATAAAATTACTAAATATTGCATGAGCAATGAGCATGTAGAGGTGTTGAGAAATCTTTTCTTGTCAAATGTCAGTGATTCAGTTGTTAAATTATCTGGTTGCTTGGCAAAGAAATATATTGCAGGCCAAATTCAGCTCAATTCCTACAAGTAGAAGCCGAGTCAAACTAGATATCAATTTTGGAAATAACAGTTCTGTTTACGATGACAAATTTCGTCAATTTTACATCACAAAAAATTGTGTTTCAGCTATGCCCATTGGACAATGATGATTTCTCCATGCGCTTACATATTTACAAGGATCTCTGCCATAGAGTTAGGATAGAGACATCGCCATTTGATATATAAAAACGATGCGACACTGTTAATATAGCAATGAGTCAACTTCATTGAAATGGCCAAATCGATGGTGATAAAATCGGAAAACATGATACTTTCCACACTGAAATGAATGACCACGAAAAGTAAATAAACTGACCAAGAAGGTATAATACTTGTTAATATAGTTCTCAGGTGACAGTCAATATCTGGGACTATCTTTTATCGCGCCACTGTTGATTTCACAAAATCTAAACGGAACTTCTGGCTATATGTTTTGAAGAATATGCCTAGGGGCCCTTATCAAGATCAAAACGCGTAGAAAAATCATCATTGTTCAACAAGCATACCTGCAATATCGTATTTTTTGTGTGTTATTGTTCTTTTTCATGTTGAAGTGACGAAATTTCCAATCCGCTCCAAGTAGGCTGCTACTGGTTGGAATAGACCTAGCTCTAACGTTAAACGCTTTTAGACAACCTGACAATAACAACTGAATAGCTGAAATTAGGAAAACAAATTTTAACACGGCAGGAAAAATCATCAAATCAGTGATTTTATTCTCTTTCTTCTCAGTTCTTTGGTTATTTCAAGCAATATCTTGTTATTATTTTTTATTATAGTGCAAAGAATAAAAATATATGACATCATGGCTGTATCTGCTGTTGATTTGCTAAGGTAGCCATTCGTAGGGGAGCACAGGAATTACACTGGGTGGTAATAAGGATAATCCACCCCAAACAATTTGGATAGGTTGGGTGTGATATTAGATCGACACCCAAAGTGTTGGGGTGAGTTTTGACGATATACAACCCCAGGGTTACGTAAGTTCTGTTTTCGTGTACCACCTTTTGGGGTGTGTATAACCACTTTTTTCGCTAAGAGTGTACTTTATCGTCGTAATCTGCGGTGGGAATTGAAACACGTTCACACATTATCCGCCGTGCAAGATATCACACTAGACGAATTGTCATACCGCCGCCTGATTAATGCTTAATCCGTTCGAACCATTTCACGCACTTTGATCATTACAAAAGTAAATTGTGACATGTTTGTTAGATGCATCCAATTCAACTAGAAGTGTCTAGTGCCCAACACTCGTAATATCGAAAAAGTACTTGCTGCACTGTTATTTGCTAAACGTGTTTTGCATTGTTGTTCATTTCTAGTATTGATTGAAATCGTTCTTGAACCCTCAAATAATAATTCCCGACATGAAACCAAGCCGCTGAAAGTCGTTACCATCACGAAGAAACAATGTGTACGATGTTTGTCAAATGTGTCCTACCTGGTCAACAGAAAACAATTTTCACTCACTCGAAATGAAACCAATGTGATGGTCTCCACTCGATATTTTGTTTGTGTCAAATACTTTGCAATGAACACATTTGCGTGGTTGAGCTTTACATCATCAAGCTGTTATTTGTAAATCAAGATTTCGGTAAACTTGTAAATGTGTCGTTTAACTAACCGACATTTAGTGATTGGGGAACATACCACTTCGAAATACTGCGTTGATCGTAATTTCCATCATCGTGGTAATCGAAGTACATTTCTTTTGAATTCATAACAATCGGCTACGACATGATAAATTTTTGACAAGTTATGCTTAGAAGATTGGTTGCATATCGCGAAAAATAATATACCACTCATATTGATACTGTTACTCAATTGATCGATATTTTCAAACGAGTAAAATTTATTACTTGAGTTTCTCCGCTTAATGTAAATGCAAACTCAGCCGTCTTTTAACATCACAAAGGCATTGATAAAAAGTAGACAATCAAACGCTACAAGTTTAACTTTTGTAGGTTGTGTATGATTACCCCACACAACTCATTTCTTACCAAAAGTAGATGGAATATATTCATGGTACACGAAAATACTCGACATTCCCATGCTACGAACCTGTACAATGATTGGTGACGCTTTCAAAACTGTTTCCATACCTCAAGACCTTTATTGTGTGAATGGATGTTCATGTATCTTAATAATCAAATAGTTCAACACAGAACTAGTACGAACAGAAACACCAGCGTTGTTTACACAAAAGTTTGTATGTGTACAGTATGCGAATACCATGTGTAAGTCCAGCACAATTGCGGTATCCACCCGAGTTTAGTTAACACAATTTACGACACCGAAGTCGCGTCATCTTTCGTAAAACAACAAACCAACCAAGCCTTCAGGATATGTCAACACCATAGCAGTAAATCAGCTACTCCAACAACAAAGTACATATGTTTTTTAGTTACGGTGCTTACATCTTACACACAAATCAATCTACTTTGCTAACGAAAAGTGCTGAGTCATCACATGATTACCCTCACAACAAAACAGCTAGAAGATGTTATCATACAAAAATATTCCTAACCCTTTGCGCACCAGTGACAAATCATACAACAAACATTTTTTGTGAGTCTAATTGTTGTTCAGTGTCAAGTCTACCTGTTGAAACGTACATTAAAACAACACAGTCACAATTCAATTAAAACCACGGATCTATTTTCATTTCGTCACATACAGAAAAATAAATCTTCTTTCCCCAACACATACTTGTAACCAATCGCTTTCATTAAACACACAACTCCATAAAAGTATTTACTTTCTACAACATAGACATTCCGATGTAGTCAAGAAATATTAAAACGGACACGACACGACTGAATGTAAGGGGATAGAAGTCTATCGCATCGATTTACATGTGGTCTTCGCTACGGTTTCAAAAAACGAATCATCTATTTTGCATTGGTCGAGACCGAGCGAGCCAGTTACATGTATTCGCGGTAATGATTTTGCTTGTCATATGCGAATGATAGGTTTGCTACTCCGACAAATCAAATCAACAAACAACAACAATCTTCTGACGATCATAATAGCAATTTCATTTGCCACCCCTTCGTAATTGTACACACACGAAAAGTATATTGTACAACTCGGCAACTACGTTTAACAAGACCAATCACACTACCAGCGTTGAACACAAGACACCTACCCAAGTCAAAAATATCATACTGGTTTGGGCAACTGACGTTTACCTGTGTAAAATTATCATTTTCACTTGGCGATCTATCCTTTCCTAGAGTAACAAACCCTTATCGTTTACAAATCTATTTTTTTCCCACAGCAAAAAACTATTTTCACTTGGAAAAATACTTTTACCTAGAGTAACTAATCATTTTCTTTTGAAAATATATTTTCTCTCTGGGTAACAAACCCTTTTCGTTTGGAAAACTATCATTTACCTGAGTACCAATACCGTTTTCACTTGGCAGTCCGTCGTTTACCTGGCTAAACATGTCATTTTCACTTGGAAATCTATTTTTTCCCAGAGTAAGAAACCTTTTTCACTTGGAAATCTATTTTTTCCCTGGGTAACAAACCTTTTTCACTTGGAAATATATTTTTTCCCCGGGTAACAAACCTTTTTTCGCTCGGAAATATATTTTTCCCGGGGTTACAAACCTTTTTCACTTGGTGGTCCGTCGTTTACCTGAGTAAAAATATCATTTTCCTTTGGGGGATCTGGCGTTTACCCAGTGTAACAATACATTTTCTCTAGGTCATCTAGCTTTTCCTAGAGTAACAAAACCATTTTCATTTTGAAATCTGACAAACACACCTGACAATTTGATATTTTTGTATATTGTTACAACGGATAGCGACAAAATATACACCAAAAACAACTCCAATACATTTGTGTAATCGCATATTCACTTGTGCTGATGCAACCCATCAAAATCATCGGTTACCCACATGCAATGTGCTGTTGTACATCGACGTTTATGTTTTCGGAAAATTGGACCATAGGCTTCGATAGTTCTGTGATGTCCGGGCTCGTGCTTTGGATTTTCCAGAGTCAAAATGTCTGAATAAAACACCTCCTTGACGATGGTTGGTATGTGGATAACGGTGTTCGGAAAACGGTTGGATTTATGTCACCCATCGCGATAACAATTCCAGGTCGAGTTTTCCCCCGCGTGTTTACTATATTGTGTCATTATTGGTCATGTATGTCTCGACATTCAGTTTGAAATCGGAAACCTTGATAAAGTATGTAACCGGATCCGGATATCAACTCTGAATCGATAAACCAATGAACAATATTCAAAGTATTCATGTTACACCCTGTGTTTCCACGAAAAAATACCATCCAGACATACGTCGCGCTTGTTTGCCCACATCAGTATACGCGTAAATGGAGGTGTGTGACATTGCATGCAATGTGTTGGTATACAAACATCGATCCACAGACATTATCATAGCCGGTAGTTTTGATGTAGATCGAATGTCATCACACCCGATAACAATGTCATACCAATAAGCCACATTGCAATGACTCTGAGTCCGCGCTATTACATCGATATTTCGGCACCGTTCACTGATTTACTCGATGGTGTTATCGTGTTGTAACATTACAAGATAGTCATGGCCCTATCTCCGGACAGACCACCCAGACCAATTGGATACATCGGTCAATATCCGTCGTGTTGTCGACACCGAAGTTTTCTGCTGCAGCGTTTGACCAAGGTGAACTATCGAATCACGGGTGCTCGAAATGATTGCGATCAGTCTTTCAGTCACGATCACTGGATGTCACTACTCCCACATAACGACTCCAGATAAATATCGTGAACAGTGATTCTGGATAAATCCAACCGTTTTCCGAACACCGTTATCCACATACCAACCATCGTCAAGGAGGTGTTTTATTCAGACATTTTGACTCTGGAAAATCCAAAGCACGAGCCCGGACATCACAGAACTATCGAAGCCTATGGTCCAATTTTCCGAAAACATAAACGTCGATGTACAACAGCACATTGCATGTGGGTAACCGATGATTTTGATGGGTTGCATCAGCACAAGTGAATATGCGATTACACAAATGTATTGGAGTTGTTTTTGGTGTATATTTTGTCGCTATCCGTTGTAACAATATACAAAAATATCAAATTGTCAGGTGTGTTTGTCAGATTTCAAAATGAAAATGGTTTTGTTACTCTAGGAAAAGCTAGATGACCTAGAGAAAATGTATTGTTACACTGGGTAAACGCCAGATCCCCCAAAGGAAAATGATATTTTTACTCAGGTAAACGACGGACCACCAAGTGAAAAAGGTTTGTAACCCCGGGAAAAATATATTTCCGAGCGAAAAAAGGTTTGTTACCCGGGGAAAAAATATATTTCCAAGTGAAAAAGGTTTGTTACCCAGGGAAAAAATAGATTTCCAAGTGAAAAAGGTTTCTTACTCTGGGAAAAAATAGATTTCCAAGTGAAAATGATATGTTTAGCCAGGTAAACGACGGACTGCCAAGTGAAAACGGTATTGGTACTCAGGTAAATGATAGTTTTCCAAACGAAAAGGGTTTGTTACCCAGAGAGAAAATATATTTTCAAAAGAAAATGATTAGTTACTCTAGGTAAAAGTATTTTTCCAAGTGAAAATAGTTTTTTGCTGTGGGAAAAAAAATAGATTTGTAAACGATAAGGGTTTGTTACTCTAGGAAAGGATAGATCGCCAAGTGAAAATGATAATTTTACACAGGTAAACGTCAGTTGCCCAAACCAGTATGATATTTTTGACTTGAGTAGGTGTCTTGTGTTCAACGCTGGTAGTGTGATTGGTCTTGTTAAACGTAGCTGCCGAGTTGTACAATATACTTTTCGTGTGTGTACAATTACGAAGGGGTGGCAAATGAAATTGCTATTATGATCGTCAGAAGATTGTTGTTGTTGTTTGTTGATTTGATTTGTCGGAGTAGCAAACCTATCATTCGCATATGACAAGCAAAATCATTACCGCGAATACATGTAACTGGCTTGCTCGGTCTCGACCAATGCAAAATAGATGATTCGTTTTTTGAAACCGTAGCGAAGACCACATGTAAATCGATGCGATAGACTTCTATCCCCTTACATTCAGTCGTGTCGTGTCCGTTTTAAAATTTCTTGACTACATCGGAATGTCTATGTTGTAGAAGGTAAATACTTTTATGGAGTTGTGTGTTTAATGAAAGCGATTGGTTACAAGTATGTGTTGGGGAAAGAAAATTTATTTTTCTGTATGTGACGAAATGAAAATAGATCCGTGGTTTTAATTGAATTGTGACTGTGTTGTTTTAATGTACGTTTCAACAGGTAGACTTGACACTGAACAACAATTAGACTCACAAAAAATGTTTGTTGTATGATTTGTCACTGGTGCGCAAAGGGTTAGGAATATTTTTGTATGATAATATCTTCTAGCTGTTTTGTTGTGAGGGTAATCATGTGATGACTCAGCACTTTTCGTTAGCAAAGTAGATTGATTTGTGTGTAAGATGTAAGCACCGTAACTAAAAAACATATGTACTTTGTTGTTGGAGTAGCTGATTTACTGCTATGGTGTTGACATATCCTGAAGGCTTGGTTGGTTTGTTGTTTTACGAAAGATGACGCGACCTCGGTGTCGTAAATTGTGTTAACTAAACTCGGGTGGATACCGCAATTGTGCTGGACTTACACATGGTATTCGCATACTGTACACATACAAACTTTTGTGTAAACAACTCTGGTGTTTCTGTTCGTACTAGTTCTGTGTTGAACTATTTGATTATTAAGATACATGAACATCCATTCAGACAATAAAGGTCTTGAGGTATGGAAACAGTTTTGAAAGCGTCACCAATCATTGTACAGGTTCGTAGCATGGGAATGTCGAGTATTTTCGTGTACCATGAATATATTCCATCTACTTTTGGTAAGAAATGAGTTGTGTGGGGTAATCATACACAACCTACAAAAGTTAAACTTGTAGCGTTTGATTGTCTACTTTTTATCAATGCCTTTGTGATGTTAAAAGACGGCTGAGTTTGCATTTACATTAAGCGGAGAAACTCAAGTAATAAATTTTACTCGTTTGAAAATATCGATCAATGGAGTAACAGTATCAATATGAGTGGTATATTATTTTTCGCGATATGCAACCAATCTTCTAAGCATAACTTGTCAAAAATTTATCATGTCGTAGCCGATTGTTATGAATTCGAAAGAAATGTACTTCGATTACCACGATGATGGAAATTACGATCAACGCAGTATTTCGAAGTGGTATGTTCCCCAATCACTAAATGTCGGTTAGTTAAACGACACATTTACAAGTTTACCGAAATCTTGATTTACAAATAACAGCTTGATGATGTAAAGCTCAACCACGCAAATGTGTTCATTGCAAAGTATTTGACACAAACAAAATATCGAGTGGAGACCATCACATTGGTTTCATTTCGAGTGAGTGGAAATTGTTTTCTGTTGACCAGGTAGGACACATTTGACAAACATCGTACACATTGTTTCTTCGTGATGGTAACGACTTTCAGCGGCTTGGTTTCATGTCGGGAATTATTATTTGAGGGTTCAAGAACGATTTCAATCAATACTATAAATGAACAACAATGCAAAGCACGTTTAGCAAATAACAGTGCAGCAAGTACTTTTTCGATATTACGAGTGTTGGGCACTAGAAACTTCTAGTTGAATTGGATGCATCTAACAAACATGTCACAATTTACTTTTGTAATGATCAAAGTGCGTGAAATGGTTCGAACGGATTAAGCATTAATCAGGCGGCGGTATGACAATTCGTCTAGTGTGATATCTTGACGGCGGATAATGTGTGAACGTGTTTCAATTCCCACCGCAGATTACGACGATAAAGTATTGTACCGGTTATTGTTCAACAAAGGAAATTGTTGTTTCATCTTTAGTCTTGGTTACTGAAGACAATTACATTTGTAAAATATTTCCTGATATCCACAATACGCTGCGTGGTTTTTACGAACACGGCTTAATCTTCCCAATCAAAACATTTCAGATATGTTAATCTAGTTTCACAAATCGAAATGTTAATAACAATGTTTCTGAAAAGTTTGTTGGTGTCGTGATAACCTTCTACACAACCCTGATCTAATAATGTCATGATTTAATAACCAAGTCATGATCGAGTATTACAAAATCTCATATGTCAAAATCAATGTGTCAATTCGTGAAAATTTTCAATATAACACCCGCGTTTGATCGTAAGAATTCTCAACTACGTGTTCGGACATTCAAATTTCGTATACTCAAATGTAATATGTTAATCTCAAACCACACACCGAGTAGTATTTACTTTGGTTTATAAAATTTACCGAGTAGTAATTACTTTATCTTACAGCATAGTAACGACTTTTACAGTTGAACAAAGATGATTTGGTGGTATATGACTACAACCGAACTTGTTATGGATTTTAGATTGTAGCGATTGTATGTACTCGCGTAATCTTGTCTTCTTCTTTCTGTATAGTTGGTTGGCCGAGTTACAAACGGATTTACTTGACAAGGTTTTCATGATTTACTCTTTTGAGTATGGTAAGATGTTAAAATTTCGAGGTGTAATACTATTTCCGTTCACTCGATTACAACAAAAAATACCCAGATAAGTTGCTCAAGGCTTCTTTTGTTTCAAATCAACATGTGAATAATCAGTTATTGTGACAAGTTGAAATGTCGTACCGAAGTTGTGAGTGGGAACAGTACGCGATTGTGTAAGTGTGAGGACAGCGAGATGGTGATCGTGTGAATAAATTAATCTGAAACGCATTGGAGTGAAAGTTTACCCAGTCTGTCTGGTAATCCTACTTCAAATCGTGATATGACAAAGTAGCTTGAAATATTCCGATTCAACTCATCGCATCGCAACTCGATCGTGGTATGCACAAGTGGTTGTCAAGTAAGAAATATTTACAACAGGTGCTATTTCATTGATTGACTTGATTGTGTGTAGTAACACATTAAAATATAGCGATAGTAATTACTGAAACTCTATTTGACAAACGGAAAACTGTGAATAGCGTTGTAAGGTTTCATTACTTGTTTCAAATCAATATGCGTATAATCTCTAACTATGGTTGGGTTGAAAGTTGGTAGTAATGTTTGTCAATCTATTTCAATTCGGACTATGTCAAGTCCAAATATTTCATTTTGGATTATCTGGATTTACCTTTAGTACATCTCGCGAATGGATTCCGACGCCGCGCTATAACATTTTTGATGATAAGGACTCGAGGATTTTCATGATAGAGTTGACGAGTGATAAGATGCGTGTTTTTGTTAAGAGTTTGATTTCATGTTGATAAAGACAATAACTGTATAATGCACATACTTGTGATTCTTGATTCTTGTAGAATTATAGTTGGTATTGATTCTATAAGTGTGAAAACAGCGGCGTGGAATGTGCGAATAATTCGATGTAGCTGAAAGTCGGCGTCAGTAATATTCGGGTTATGGTCGAATCAAAAGATCACGAAAAGATTTCTCAAAATAATTAGAATTGTACCGAATTAACACATTCAGATACGAATCAACTTGGTTTGTGTAGTAAGTTTCATTTCGAGTTGGCAAATTGATACATTGGTTGAATATTCTCATAATTCTTATCGCGCAACTAAAGTCAGCCACTGTTCGAAGTGTCAAAACATATAGCGACCACCAGAAAGTGTCAAATTGTTGGTTTTCGAATCACCGTCTGCGACGGTTCTGGGACAAACTAATTACCGAAATATTACCTTGTGAGCGGACATGAGGGATTGCTATGTCTGAAGCATTATCCGGTGAGTGGTCGTTGGATTTTAAAATTATATCACACCCTTTTGAATAAGCGTTCACTTCACAGAGGATTAGGGTTAGAGCGGAAATACGTGACAATTTGTCGCTATTCAAGTTACCGACACTGGCGGTCTGTTATTCGTTACTTGTTAAATCTTACCAGCGAAATCAAGTTCTGTGACAAACTGATTACTAAAATTTCACCGCGTGAGCGATCGGTATGGTTATGACACCAAGTCGTGAAAGATGGTTATGTGCGAGACATTATCTTGTCAGTGATCGCGGGGTTTTGCAAATATTTCACACCTTTTTGAATAAGCGTTAACTTCACAAAGGATTACGGCTAGAATAGAAATAAGTGACACTTTGTTGGTATTCAAGTCTCGCCGGTGGTGTATCTGTTATTCGACACTTATTACACGTATCACGAAATTAGAGTGAGAACATAAAGCATCAAGTTGTTGTTTTCGAATTTTGATGCCGAGGTGATAAATTTACGCATTCAATTATAATTCAACTTTGGTTGTGTATTGAGTGATAGATCGATATGCCGGAAGTGGTATCTTGTGAGTGATCGTAGGATTTTACAAATATTTCACATCTTTTTGAAGTGTTAGTTTGCGAACGCGACTATTGTTGATATTCGAATCGCCGTCTGCGCCGGCTCTGTGGCAGACTAAATACCCGAGAGTACGACTTACCGCCACCACCTATATCCGAAAACGTTAGCATGCGACCGATCCCTATCTCTGTAACGCTATCATGCAACCGGAGCCTATACCTGGAACATTAGCATGCCGCCGCCGCCTATACCCGAAAGTACGAATCACGAACACGAGTTTTCATTACGAGTCACCGCCGCAGCCTATACCCGAAAGTACGAATCACGACCGCACCCATAAGACACAAAAGCCGCTCGCCACCCCCGCCATAAGACGCAATAGCCGCTCACCACCCCCGCCATAAGAAATAAGAGCCGCTCACCACCCCCGCCATAAGACACAATAGCCGCTCACCACCCCCGGTTTTCCAGCCGCTCACGACCCCCGCCATAAGACGAAAACGTTAGCATGCCATCCCCGCCATAAGACGAAAACGTTAGCTCGCCACCCCCGCCATAAGACGAAAACGTTAGCTCGCCACCCCCGCCATAAGACGAAAACGTTAGCTCGCCACCCCCGGTTTCTCGTTAGCTCGCCACCCCCGCCATAAGAAATAAGAGCCGCTCACCACCCCCGCCATAAGACACAATAGCCGCTCACCACCCCCGGTTTTCCAGCCGCTCACGACCCCCGCCATAAGACGAAAACGTTAGCATGCCACCCCCGCCATAAGACGAAAACGTTAGCATGCCACCCCCGCCATAAGACGAAAACGTTAGCATGCCACCCCCGCCATAAGATGAAAACGTTAGCATGCCACCCCCGGTTTCGCGTTAGCATGCGACCCCGCCCATAAGAACCCCAGGCACACCCAGACCGATCTATATAACTACTAACATGAAACTTATAAATGATGAAAAAAGAATAAAAATCATCCCAATCACCTGATGAGCCTGGACACAAAGCATGCGCTCTCCATGAAGACGTACCGGATGCCTTCGTCTTTTCTCTGAGATTCCTCCACTTTTGTGACAGCTTTTTCGAGAAGTAATACTGAAAAGCATTTGATCATGAATGCACTTTAATACAAAATATATTGAATTCGGAGAGTATTCGGGCAGTAGGTCATAGTCAAGACTCAAGAGAGGATGGTGCTTCATAGCAAAACAAGTCCGGTGTCTTCATATTTTTGTGTCTCCTTTTACAATGGCTACAGAGATCTTCATATTTTGAATACACAATGCCACAGATCCTGCATGACATGATAACACTAGGATGTTGTCTGTGACAATAAATGTGTAGACAGAAAATCGACAGTTCCGATAAAAGGGCACAAACAACACTTTCCATTAGACATTCTACCAAACCATATCAAGTAATTGAAACAGGCCAAGTGCAAAGAATGATGTACATAACTTCATCTGCAAATGAGGTTTCAACACTAGGTCTATTATGATATCTTCAGATGAAATTATTAAACAGCATTAGCTCTTATTTTCATGGTCTGCTCTTATGGCGCATCAAGCTGCTAGATCGAAAATAGGTAATCTGTATCTACTCATACCGCTCGGCGCTGGTGCTGTATGTGAAACTCGATAACATGAACATAACATTATTTACAGATGATGTTGAAAATTTACATAAACGAATTACCTTGCAGTAAATCAATGTGCTCCCTCTTAATTCCGTTTTGAACTAAAAATATCTCCATTTCCTCGCTATATGCTATTTAGATTCACGTAACAAAGACAGACAGATTCACGGTATATCTCACTCGCTCTGGTCCTGCGTGGTAACGATCGATTGTCTCAGGATTGCGTCATACAATCACGTGACTCAGTAAGTCATGCGTAAAGAAGAGACAGAGTCAATTTTTTATTTCATCAATGATAAAATACAAAGGGTACTACTAATAACTGAATGATTGCTATACTGTTGTTCGATGGCAATGACAGCGGTACCGGATACAAGTAAAATTTTCAACGTCGGGGTGTTTCATACATATTTGTATTATAAATTTCTTCAGCAAGTTCGGCAGGGAAATAATATGATCACTAGGGCAATTTTTTTTTGACATGTCAAAAAAAGTCAAAATTAGGTCAAAATTGTAGCGTTAGGTCAAAATTTGTCAAAATTGTTTACAAAGTCAAACATTTTTTGACCTCTGCATTTCGTTTTATCGTAGATTTTGCGCTGTCGGTGAACTTATCATTTGATATTTTACAGCTTGTAGCCTACTTTATAGGCCTACCGTTGTAAATGGACCATCGTCTGCTCATTGTGAATCATAAATGGTCAAATGAAACAATAGTGACATGGTTTTATGGTCAACGTACCGCGATATCCTAGCTGAAGCAAGACTGCTTGGACATTGCATGGTTCTTATATCAAGAAGCGCAAGCTGAAAAATTGTGATATAGGCAACATTGTCAGAATGAAGCAACACGGTTTGTCACCAGCAGTGTGCACACAACTTGAGTGTTGTCAGCCAACAAATGCTGCTGTTGAACGTTCTTTCTCCGTTCTTGGCAAGCTACGTAGTAAGGACAGACACTTTCTACCCGAGAATGTAGGAAAGGATCTTTCCTTGTACTACAACAAATTTTAATTATTTTTACCAGAATACGTAATGTAACTATTGGAATTCTTCATAGGGCCAGATTTCGTTAAAATACTAGTTTTTCATGTAAAAATCTGTCAGTTTTTGAGCCAAAAACGTTTTTTCAGGCCAATCTACTTACTAAGGACAGACAGTTCCAACCAGAAATGAAGATAAGTAGTACAATTTTAACATTATATGCGAAAACACCTAATTTGCATACGTGAGGTCAAAATTTGGTCAAATTTCAGTTTTTTTAGGTAAAAAAAAGTCAAAATTTAGATTTTTTAGGTCAAAATCTTCCGTTTTTTAGGTCAAAAAAAAATTGCCCTAATGATCACCTTTTTATTTATGGCAATCTCTTTGTATGTTGATCTGATAATTTGTTTATAATAAACTGAAATGAGAAACAAGCGATTAACTATAAGGATTAACGTGACTATCGCAGGTATGTAAAGTCAGATCAGAGCAAACCTCAAGACAGCGAGTCGTCAGTCAGGTATTGGTACAGCACGACCATAATATCTGATCACCAACCTATTTGCTTGAAGCCCGGTACCGCCGTCGGTTACAACCTTGGTTATTTATAACTGTAATGATATTGTTAATTAAACACTGCAGCCTGAAGAAAAATCTATAGCTTTTAGGACTTACCGATCAAATCACATTTGGCGAGGCCGCGCTTTAGGCTGCCTGGGATGATATATCACGTCAATAGTAACTTCGTGAAGTTTCAGAGTGAAGATTGGCCAGCGACCTCTCAAATTCCCTCTCAATTTATATCCGGTAAGAATGTTTGACACAGCAGGAAATTCGTCCGGAATGACTATACTGATATGCATGTGAGCTCATAGACACATCATATGAGCATTAACCCACATCTTATGACATTCCCTGATGATGTGTGGACGTGCACACAACATGGCGGATTCTCGATGTCAGATCTCAGCCGATAATATGTGTCAGCCAAATATTGTATATACCTATGCACAATGTTGTGTCTCATTCAACGCTGTGAATTTACAGTGTACCATGAAAAAGAAATTCAAACCTGAAACATCGTGAATTTTTCTCGTCACTGAATGAATCCGAATTCGGCTACCTGACAAAGATCGCCTTGAAACTACTTGTTCTGTTTGGTCTACATACATTCGCGAGCAAATATTTCCGATCATGAACATTAAATCGATTCAGTAATCAAGCCCGCAAATTAGCCTACTTCATTTTCCCACATCCGGCCCTCCGACTGGAGAAGTTGCCCGTCCGTGGATTATGAGGACAACGGTTCTTAAACTTTACTTACCTGAGGAACACTTAAGCTAAGCTGGAAGTTTTCGCGGAACCCAAAGATTTCACTGCGTCAAAAAACAAAACTATACCACAAAACATTAATAGTGCACAAAATGAACTGTACATCATAGGAGTATAAAGAGAAAGAACTAGATTAGAATATAATTTCACAAAAAAAAGGAAAACATTATGATGAATATGATAGCAAATCACTGAGACTCCTGCTGTTCTCTTTGGGATATCAGTTCAAAAATGCTAGTTAAACCCTGAAAAATGTCATCGTATTGTTCAGTGGAAACACAACAGAGAGTGATAGGAATTACATAATTATATATGAGCTTATAAATATTGGAGATAAAATTGGCATTTAAGACGGACGAGGTTTCAAATTTTCAACCCTCACCGTCCTTGAATCGGCCACTGCCCATGAGCAGTCACAACCCCATTACTGATCGGGTATATTCACATGTAACTAATGATGCCCAAGACGAGTCTGTCATCACTAATCCGCAGTAATAGTTGAATGCGTGTCCTGACCTCCACGGCACGGCTGAGACTGGCTCACGGCTCACTAGTGCGACCATAGATAATTTATTTATGTTTTTGTGTAACGAATATATTCGCAATGTAAACTGCATGGAATGGTTTGGCTTTGGCGTTTTCTCTCATGTTTGGATAACAACCTTTTGGTCCACACTTTTTTGCCCTCTCCAAATTGTGTGTCAATGTCTCCGACTTGTTCCTATTGGTAACTAGAATGAAACCACCACACCACAGTCGGGTGGTTATAACGTGTCCTAAGAACAAACTCGGCATGTGCTGTGTTGAGGTATTATTTATTGGATGTAGTTCCTTCCAAACATCTCCACATTTGTTACAAATATGCAGGACATGATGGCCATTTTTCAGTCCATTCAGAATAGAATTACTTCTTACTATCTACTAGTTGAAGTGTGCTACAAACTCCTTCCAATGAGAGAGAGAGAGAGAGAGAGAGAGAGAGAGAGAGAGAGTGAGAGAGAGAGAGAGAGAGTGAGAGAGAGAGAGAGAGAGAGAGAGTGAGAGAGAGACAGATACAAAGCCTCTAAGCCTCAAAGCCTCACTCTATTAGCGTAGTGATGGTGAAACCAAAATCTGATAAAGTCGAAAAATTCGGGAAATATTTTTCAATAATTCAATTCATATCTGGACGCTTGATCCACGTGTCATGCCCCTCGCTTATGCTTCCATTTGTATTTACCGCTATTTAGAATAAATAATTTCATTACTGATAATACTGCTCAGAGAGAATCAGTATCATAGAGTACAACAACACTTGTGCAGGTGTGCTCCATCACAGATTTCCTGTACATTACCAATTGAACTTCTTTTTCTCGACTCCTATGGTCATTGACATCATTACCGTGCGAAATTTGTCTAATTCAAGCGACTCCCACTTTAACTTTCTCATTTTGATGTGACATTTTTCTTTTAAATCTTCATAACGTGAAAATCGTTTGAGAAAAAGAAGAAAGACAGAAAATGGAAAGGAGCTCCGTAAATTTAGTGAAGACATGAATTAAGTTGAGTGCTTGGCCGGGAGAGATAACAGAAGCGTAGCTATTGATTTAAGAATCAGCTATACTAATCCTGGCGCTTGTAAATAGTTGGACCGTGACGAATATGGCAGAGTCCCAGAATTCCACGAACTTACTTTCTTTGGTTGTTTACATTGCTGCAGCTGTCCAGTATTGTCGTTTTTAATATAACTTCTATGTGGATAGATATTGTTGATAACTGACCGTGTTACGATTGCCCCGCGGCATGGGGCAATCGTAACGTTTCGGGAAAGTTTAAAACCAAATGTTTTTATGACGAAATATTAAATCGAGTTCCGTTTTTGCTTTTATACCAAATATTCGGTGGTCGATTTTGATTAGTATTGATTGAAAAGGACATTTCCACGAAACGCCGATATTTCAATGAAAATGTGAACATCGTTACAATATAGTTCCAGGTCGCCACCACTAATTCTGTCTTATCAACAATGAACATGTTCCGCACTTTCCATCACGGGAGATTCTTTCATTGGAAGCATGTCATCAAGATGTGGAACTGTTGTATAAAACAAGCATCATTTCACTTGCGCAGCATCGCATCGCGGGTAGCATCAATTGCGACGCGGACAAGCTGCCCTCGACCATTTTACCCGCCTAAATAGTTCCATATCTGGGATCTCATACCTATAATATGTTGTGGAGTATTCACAAACACGTGTCCTGAGTCGAGACTAGCTATAAACTACGTCTGCTGGGATTTCATTCGTATACTTTATCCGGAGCTGTCTATCTTTGCAACAAACATTGTGTGTCATGAGAGGACGGAAAGACTACTCCAGCTGGTTCAAGTTTAATGAATTTTCCAATACCAGTCAGGCGAAAATATCATCACCGAAGAAGCAAATGCATAGAGTATTACCTTTAATACGTTTGATATGAGTTGCAAGCTGGAAATGTAATGTGATTGTTCTCTCTCCGAACTTCTCACTAGTAATCGTATGCCAGTGAGATCATCACTTGACGCTTTGCGGGACTTTGTCGATCTCTATCAATATTCATCATTTAACACACAGTTCATCTTCTTGATCACTTTATTTTACAGCAAGCAACTTCACATTAAAGATTATGGACGTGCAGGACTCTTTGAGGGAAGATACAGATAAATGCAATTCCAAACCTCAAGCGTACAGACGGCAGCATTTGACACCGAATCCCATAGACTGTGTTTCAAGCACTATATTGTTTTGTAAATAATGAGGATGGTACTCGTATGAGTCTTCGATGAACCAGAAAGCAATATAATTGACGATATTCCAATCATAGCAAACATATGTCTCAAGGGATTACCAAACAGGGAAAAGTGCGTAAACCTAATCAGCCTTATTAATATTCCGGAGAATATCAAAATGACAGTACAGTCTAGCTTACGTCTAGTATATATACATATATAGCCATTGGATACATTACAAAAGCGTTGCAATGTCATATATGACAGGTGCTCGTGCTCAGAAACGAGTTACTTCCACTCTATCAGAGTGCTCACGTATGTTTGACCAATTACACTGCCTACTCAAGTGATTTTGTTATTGACGAATTCCACTTTCTCATCAATAGTAAGCTGACGTTAACTACTTGTCAATTCTTCAACTTTACCAATGAAGAAGGTAGAATTTGGGAGTGTTTGAGCTACAAATTTCAGGGAAATTCTCAAAAATAACTGACCTCTCACGATAACAGTGTACCAGTTTAAAATATAGTTCACCAAAAAACGGCGCCATCATTTATTCATTACCAGTCACAAAAACGCCCAACAAAAGTTGATAGCCTTTCCCAAGGATTGACTGGAATAAGTCTGCAAGGATCCTAATACTTCTACCTAATTATTCAATTTTCAATTATTTTGTAGCTTCGTAGCCTATACGTTTTTACTTCCACTTCGCGTAATTTATGCATGGATTGGACATCGCTATAATTCTACTTCTAGCTTATTGCTAGTCACGTGACAGTACTTTTACTTCGACTTGTATAGCCGTGCTAAAAAACCCGATATGTAATAAAATTACTGTGATGACGTTTGATAATTCTTACCACTGATATACTTCCATAATGATGAGACACCAAAAGCAAAACATATAGCGCATACTAATTTAATATTTCTGGCTTATTCCATTGCGCCAAAACCAATATACATTGAAGATATCCTTTACAATGAACCAAAGCAAAATATGTTCCAAAAATGACGGATTTAGTTACGTTGGTCTTTCAAGGACATACGGAGATACGCGATCTTCGGAGGCTTCCGTCTTGACTCAATCAAATTCCGCCGAAAAAGCTGATATGTAATTACATCCAACAGCATGATTTAATACAGTGCTTTTCAACCTGTTTGAGCGTCATCCGGGATTTTTTAGCACGTAATATTTCATCCGCACAGATGAACCGCAAATTGGTATACCAAAAGAAAATTAAGACACTTAATAATATTTTATTCAGGTGTGCAAGTGGGTTACTGATTTAGCCCATCGAGTGTCTCACTAAAAAGACAACAATTTCCCTCGTTTTGATTTATTTCAACCATAGCGCATCATTTCGACCAAATCAGTTTTTGGGTTTTATACGGGAAATTCTAGTGCTTGATAGTGATGAGCGGAGTCTGCTTTTCGAGACTCCGAGTCCCTCCGACAACTTTGGTCTCTGAGGCAAAGTCCCTCCGACTCCGGGGATCTCAATCCCAGACTCCGAGATAACCCGAAGAATCTTGTCCAGTCTCCAAAACCATATCGGTAGAGGTAGTTATTCAAAACCATTGTCGAAGAATCCCAATCGATGTTTTCGATAGCCTGTCTGATATTCAGACCAGTTTTCTTAGTATCCGTGAATTGCCGAACAGTCGCAACATTACTTCTGAGAGTCAAGATCTCTCCAACAAAATATACAGTCAAGCTAATAGAACTGCGACCCTTTAGATCGGTCCACATATCTGTGGTGATGCCAGCCAGCCCATAAGACTTGATAGCAACTCTTAGTTCCTCTGACAGCTTCTGCTTCAAAGATGAAGCCTCCTCATCCAACTTACATTTCACTGTAAATCTGGATGGCAAAACGTCTTCTGCACAACACCACGGCAAACCGGCACTTCTTCGGTATATTCTCCACCCGGCGATCAGTGTTCCCCATGATCACCTTCTCCTTTGATTTCTCGCTTACTTTTTTGTTGGAAGAAAGAAAGGAACTTTCTTCAACTGCGATCAATTCTTCTTACACGCTTCGCTATGTCTTCGAAGATGCGACGTACCACTTGTCGACTTGTGATGCTTTAGCTGAACATTGCAATTTTGACATCTCGCAAACCCAGTTGGTCGTTATTATCATGCAGCATCAGAGTGAAATCCTTCCACACGTCACTCTTTTTCTGCGTCTTTGTGGGTAACCCACTTGACGTCGACGGTGCTTCAGCCATTATATTAAAACGACGAAGGAAGACCAGTCAGTTCGAACTAACTACCACTAACACCACTGGAATCGACGATCACAGGTTTCAGTAAATTAAGTTCCGCATCGCCATGAAACAGTTGATGGAACTGCACTAAACATACATGATGCATCGTTGACGCACCGATCGACGCTCCTTGGAGTTGACTAAATGACTAGTGAGACTGACTTCCAATTTTGAAGCTGATACATGATATCTGGAATTTGGAGTCTGAGACAGAACAGCAGCAGAAACTTGATTGCGGTGCTGTTTTTTCTTATCACATCAAAGTCATTTCTCAATCAAACCAAACATTACATGACGAATATTCAGATGAGTTCTGGATGACTGACCACGTCAATCAATATTGGCGGAAGCGTAGTTGATGCGAGCAGAGGAAAGCAGTAGGTTGCAGTTAGTGTGGCTGTTCAGAAATTCGGAATGTTTTGTTTTTACAGGGTAAGATCAGCTTACCTTAGTGATTTATGTATTGTTGAAATCTTTAAAGCGGGCTTAGATGCTGGTATGCCTCTGAGCGGATCTTACTAGCGAAATGTCATTAAATCATTGTAACACATTGCATAAGTTATTATTGTTTCCATCCAGAAACTTGCTTGTTGTATGTATATTTCTCAGATATAAAGGTAATATTGATGTAACACTTATTATCGATATCTCTCACTGCAAATTGCAAGTACGATGAAAGTTGCGAAAAGTTATCACAAAAGTGGTATCGGATATTATCTTGTTTCAACTGATACCAACGTTGGGAATACATTTTCACAAAATGGACCTATTACTATGTTGAATGTCATCGGGATAATGGGATATATTCCGTTATGATCATGAACTTGCTGAAAGAATCAGGATAGCTAAAGGTTGTACCATAGGGAAGCCCCGCTGTATGTTGCTGATTGTAAATGTTTCGCACAATTACTGGGGTGGCATGAAAATCAGTCACCAAACAAATACGAAAGGAGGAATGTGACTTTAGAAAACTGCAACGTGGAAGATTCTGGAGATCTTATCTCATAATATGGTGACATTCAGCTGTGGATTCACAGACTGCATCTCAAGGCAGGGAGCAAATGATGCACTGCGAATGATATTGGGCGCCTTTAATTTTGTGAACTACAGACACTGCTCAACGAAAATGCCTTGCTAGATCACTAGGTTACTCTCCAGTCTCCAATTACAGTGCAGATGGCTGTTTTTTATGCACTTGGCAATCATTTTTGCATGTTACCCGTCATATTACAACTTTGCAAGGTGTCAGCTGTCTGTGTTTTGGTTTGTAGTCAATAGTGTCTTCTGGTTAGAGCTATCGAAAGATATCGGGGGCAAAACTTAGAACACTCCGGAAAACTCCGGAAAAATATCTGTTGTAAACTCCGAGCCCACTCCGAGTATCACAAAATTAGCAAAACTCCGCTCCGGAAACACTCCGACTCCGCTCCGATGCTCATCACTGGTGCTTGAAGGGTCAGGTCTTTATAAGAACCCTCCAGCACTCCTATGCAAAATACAGCATATTTTTTGTGATTGAAAAATGCTTGATCGCAGGAGTTTTTTTTAGAGTATGGCACAAATGACCCATGAGGTCCCAGTTTGTCGAAGATGTGCGAATCCACATGTTCGTTTTGATGTTTCTGCCTGATGGTTTGGAAAAAAAAGCTTCAAACCTCTCAAGGAGAACAGTCACATTAGAGCTCGCTGACTTATGATTGGCTGCTCCAACTTGTGCTTAGTTATTTTCTTTCAATTTTCCATTTTCTGTGTTTCGAGTAAATGAGAGGAGCAGAGAAAGTTAAGATGCCGTGTGTTCGGCTTTTTAGCGCAATCCATCTTGAAAGTTCATAACAGTTCAATAACCTTGTAGCAGCGGTTGTTAAAATTTTTAAACAGCGACAAAATTCTGAGGCTTAGTGACATCACGCGACCCAAGCCTTTCACGTCAGAAATAATGCATTTTTATCATTAGCATGCTACCATTTTACGGGCATGTGAGACGCAGAGAACCCGCATACACTATTTATAAGAAATACAGCTCTACGAAACATGTCTGATACACGCGATTTCAAATTGGAGAGATTTACACGCCTCTGTGCGACGCATTTGTACTACTGTCTAGTCAGATTGCAAGGACGGGATTATTCGGTGCTGACTGACTGCCAAGCAGCAACGGTAATTGTAGGCCGAGGTTTTGTTACTGCTGATCTTTCTGCCACCGCACTTTCCCAGCAGTAGGTTGGCCAAACCTTCACATCTTAATGTGTCCCGACGACCTCGACCCCAAAAGAAATTAGTCTCATTGGCCCGCACCCGCTCGTTGTACACCCATACACTGAAGAATCGCAGAGGTCTTAGACGGTGTTTTCTAGAGAAATCAGTCGGACTGTCGTGAATTCAAACTAATTTATGTAACGCAAATGTTGGGACATTTTGATGGTCAAGCCATATTTTCTGCATGTCTCGCATATTGGCTATCGTTCCCTCCACATTTAATTTTTCAAAAACTACCACAAGTCGTTACGACACCTTCCTATCTTTTCATTGTGTCGCAGTTTTATGGTGATTTGAAATGATGATAATATTATTAAACTGATTCAGTGACCTTGAGTATAAAAAAACTAACCACGTGCAATCGCGCCCAGCGCGAAGGAATTTGTCGCAACAAATTTAACGAATATTATATACATCATAAAGGGGCACTGCACTCTAAAGTCTAAATACGATGTGGTCTCAAATTAAACATGAAATCGGGAAAATGTTTTTGTCCGAGGCCATTTTCTTGGGAAAGCCACCGTGATGGAGAGGTAGCTAAATGAAAATTCAAACTATCCTCATTCCTCGCTATTTGAATTAATAGTCATCAATAGTGGCGCGGCTGCGAGTCTACGGCTGCTTAACCCCTGCTTAATCTCCACTTGCACTTGCTCGACGCGGCCACCATATTCTATGCACTTCATTTCTTTAAGTCAGTGGTTTTCAACGTTTTTGTCTTAGCAGAACCGTTTTGGACCGTCATGGATCCCCGCGGACCCCAAAAGGTTTAGTTCAATTTTAGCTCTATCACCGTGCAACCGTCGTCGTCTGTCCTGAAATGTCGGCTGTAGGCTAGTGATAAACAACAACAAGATGACCGTTATTAAAAATAACATCACAGCCAATCTATTTATGTTGGAAGTGGGAATAAGTTTATTACTTCAAAGCTGATTCTGTATCTTAACTTCTTGAAATATGCGGTCGTGCCTTGAAAATCCGCGACGTCTGTTTAATATGAACAAGTGCCGAAAATCGATTTGCGCAAAGATAGCTAGTGGCGGATGTAATAACAACGCATGACACTTTCGACGACACCTTTGGGTATCATCGCGGCATGTATGATAGAAAAAGCGATTTTTAGTTAACATATAACGTCCAGCATAGTGATTGATATCTAGCAGTTCATCTTGAAATTGTTCTGGAATAGCGGTTATGCATACCACAGGAGAAAACGGATTTTACAAACATTTCTATTCTAAAACGTCAACAAAACATCTTTAAACAGCATTGTTTGTAATGATAGGCTATGAGCAATTTGGCAATTAAAATGAGTTTGCACAGTGGAATATTTCATCTCCGACGGCCGTTCTGTTTATGTGAGTTATTAAGTTTCAGCGGTCATGAAGAGAAACGGCCACGTGATTTCTCTAATTAAAAAAGTACGGATTAGGAGGTTTTGTGAACCCGCTGATAGTCCTTCGCGAACCCGTGATTAAGGACCACTGTTAACCGATAACTGGCACGCTGCGTTTTACTGACGCCCCATTAATTATTATTACAATCAAAATTACAATATGACAATCCTTTCTGGGATGCATCGAGTAGAAAAAGCGATGATTTACTTCAAAAACTAAGATATCGGATTCTCCGCATTATTATTATATGTGATGAGTCAAATATACAAGATTTGATGAATCTAGAAGTTTTCGAGTGCATGTATCTATTCCAATGCGGTTACTACCCTGGAAAATTCAATGGCTTGACAAATTCTCGGCAGATGATAATGAGTATTGCTGTACCTTGTGAGTCACCAAATAGTTTTGAGGGGTCCGTGAAACATGAATCAATATCACGAGGAATATGCTAAAAAACCGGGTATTAAATCCTGACTTTATCGCTAATACGACAATTCATCATTCACACGATTACAAAGTAGACGACTTTCAGGCCGGAATTGGGATAATCAATAGAAATCAGCAGAATTTGAAATGAGTGAAGGAGAGACCTGATCTGTACATTTGGCATAATGATTATGCATTTTCCTGTAGTCAAGTCACAGACATGATTCTGAAAGATTCAGCCCATTTTCTGGGCGTGTTTTTTCCGAGTGGATGTTTGATTATTGCATTGGCTTGAATAAAGGTTTACCTCATATCAACTGCTGTAACAATGGTAATAGATATGCCATGAATGATATAAGTAAGAATTTTATGCTTTCGGGTCCGTCAAGGCCGTGCTAAGTAAAAGTGTGAGAACCCCTCCTCCCTAAATCAAATAAATATTTCAGTTGTCCATCCTTGTATAGTGTGTCAGGATTGGTTGGCGAATTGAAGGAGAAATTGAAACATTCATCGCAATAGCATAAAAATATTGTCAGTCTCCTATATGTAACAATAACGGGATATTCATTCTGGATCATGGATTACAAATACCTCGCACGTTTCCATTCGATTACTCAATCGAGTACATTTCTTGCTCCTAAAACTCGGACTCCCACAGGCTCCAAGCCGTTTTCTTATCCTTATGCATTTTCTGAATCTCTCAGTTATACTGAAAAATAATATTAGACTCGGTAAAACCAGACCTTACAATCGTGCAGTGACAGTAGTTGCTCTCGTCGATCAAACCACCGCGTCGCGAAGATGAACAAATCGTACAATGTACACTCTACAGATCCAGCGATTTTGTCTCTATACCGACTAGTTACTGATATGTCATTTGACTCGAAAATTTCACTTCCAGTCACGAATCTCACGGGAGTAAAGTCATGTCTTAGATTGGAGCGGTTCTCAATAGCCACTCCGCGGACCGGTACCGGTTCGTGAAGTCTCCTGCCGGTCCGCCAAAGATAATTAGACTTCTCGATTTGAATTCGAAATTTCTAGACATTTTAAGAGACAAATAAAACATCAAAGTGTAAATTGATTTAGAAGTATGGCATGAATTTCTGCATGGTCATAGTCTGCTTTCAGCGTACATCTCAATGGTGCAAGTATCTCACGAAACTGTTCAAAAGTTGCCCACAACTCGTGTCGTACAAGTTTTATACGTGGAGTCTACGGAGACGTTTACGAAAACTTAATTCGTTAATTCTGATAGTGCGAATAATCGGCACAAAGGTTTATAATAGAGACTATAGCAGTGGTTCGCAACGTGGGCGATTTTGTTAAAAAGGAGTTGAAGATAACAAACGGCGATTTAGGGCTACATGCTAGAACGTCCAGTCAGATATATTTAATTACCCGGCAACCGGATACCGGCACAAGATATAGGCTACACGTGAGAAATTGTTATTCCGGAACTGCCGCGAAAGTCGACTAAAAAAGAAGTGAACTCGCCACATCATATCCACAGATACCGGGATTGCAGCGACAATTTGGCCTTTTTAGTCAACCTACTAGCGATCAGAGTTCGCTGTGTTTATATGTCCTCTTTCTCCGATCAGAAAATATTGGAGGTGATAGATATATGTCGAGCTTAATAAGGGGGAGATGAGTCGAAAAAAGGTCGGGAAGCACTGGCCTGTAGTAGACAGCAAAGTCGAGTTCATTTCAAAAGACCCAAACAATCACAGTGGCATTATTGATGTCAGTTGACTTCGCTAGCTTCTCGCAGAAACATCAAGAGAATCACGTACAAATATATGATATCAAAAGGGCAGCGCATAATGAAATTTCCATTATTACATTTGAGTTGCATACATTTGTAGCCTTTAAGTTTAGGATTAATTTGAACATTTTAAGGTACACCAGTCCGCAACATTTGTTTGGATGTTTTACCAGTCCGCGTGGTCAAAAAGATCGACAACCACGGACTTAAAGTCGTCATTTCACTGGTATGTGAATATGTGCACGGCCGAGGTGGCCGTCGCATTCCGCAGCCCTCATTATGCAGGAGATGGTTGAAAATGACTTGTGGTATTTTGCTTATTTACGTTCCATTTCGTTCCATGCAATTTCACTTGCTTTGTACTGCTCATTAAACCGCGACACGCGGGGCAGAGAGGGATTGTCCACACTGTGTTCATCTGGTAACTATATGATTGGTTTATCAATTTGACAGGACGTATCAGGGTGATTCAAATTTTAGAGAATATTTAATGTTGCATATTTGCTTACAGATACATGTTCATAACTTCTTTTACGTTAGAGTCGTACCATTATCACGCATCGTTTCTCACAGAATCGACAATAGAAATTTCAATAGAGGTACTGTACATGGGCTTATTGGAACGAGATTTGAAAAGGATTAGTTTATCAATGTATCGATTTCGACAAATTTTGAAACTTAAAAAGTAAGCTTGGATTGAAGTTTACAGTAATCTACAGCAGACTACAAACGTAGAAAATTGAATAACCCAAGATAATTTCGTTTCGGCTCGATGCTTCGCAAAAACTTTAACAACATCGTTAACTTATTATATGATAAATATGTAAATTTCTTCATGGCATGGTATGGTAATGTGGCTAGATTCGTGAAAATTTGCATATTTTGGACATTTGTCGTAGAGCAATACCTTTATGTGGTCGAAGAAAACCAGCGCCATTTTTAGAATCAGCATACCAAAATTAGCCAAATGCAAATGCAAAATCAAATTCAACAATTTTTTCGTTCAAAATTGTTGTCCAGTGTAATTGATAAACATAAGAAAATAGGCGAGTGAATGCTTTCGCTTGCTGCAAACATCAAAAGCGAATTAGTTCCGAGTTCAGAGTCCGAGTCCGGCCAATGAGGAATATGGAATTCCTACCTACAAGTGATGGAGGTTTATCCTTGCTACCATACGTAATTTTATCCCACAAGCGATGCCTTACATAAGTTTACAATGAATATGAGCAGCGCTACAAGTCGGCATTTCCGCATTCATAATTAAGAATATTGACTTGTTATGAAAGGCCCGATGTCATCTAGACACTATGAACAGCGCAAGAACGATAACAATACCAACAACAAAAATTATAGATCCGGTGACGAGTTAGCTTTCGGAGAAAATCTTGGCATGAACTTCAAAATGTGCAAGCCCAAATTGCGATTTTCAGTACTTTAGATCCCGCATCGAGGACTCCCGATTACATTCGGTGATATTTATATTTCTTTCATAGTATATACAATACATACGTGAGTCCTTTCATAAATCGAGCATATCTGCGACCTGCGCTAGTGCCGCGTATGCTTGAGCAGATAACCACACAAGCGAACAGGGCGATAAGTATAGCGGTCTTCATGTCTTAGTGTGTATACCTATAAATTCAATATCATTTTATTATACTTGACAATTCCTACGCCTCTCGTTTCAGAATAGTTCAATACCCTGAAAAAACCTCTAGACACAAAGGTACACAGAAGTGAAGATGCATTCTTATGCAAAATATATGTCATTGAGACAACATGCATGATCAATTACCCGTCAATATGTGTGTCGAGTACGAACGCGAGCTCTCTAAGTTACAGTTATTACTGCCTCATAAAACTAATGCCATATAATTTGGGTGCGACGAAATCATTACAGAGCTGCATCACACTTTTTGTTTTACTGCAAATCATTTTCCTAAGCTCAGCCGTATGGGCCCAGCAGGTTGATTTTTCGGCCTGATTTGAGCTGGAAACTGGTACAAAATCTGTATTGATAATAAGCCGAGCGCCCTATTTCGTCCCACTCATGCCAGAAATATTTTCTAGTCACGAAACATCGGAGCCCGACGCGAATTTTATCACTCATGCAAAATGTTACCCGGCAGGTATAGGCGCCAACCCCCGCGTAAACAAATGCATTGGAGCCGAAGAGAAAACTCGGCCTTGAAACGACTGTGTATCTATATTGGCCATTGCATCATTTGCATAAAGGCTACTCGGTTTACAGTTTACACGAATGTGATGTCTGTGCGGAATACAGTGTGCCGAGGACGGTGAACCCTTTCGTTTTGTTTTGCAGTGAATATTTTGGAGAACGCCCCCATCTGAGCACAGACGCACAGACGTTTCTAAAGTCAAGTGCAATGCTTTTACTCCTAGTTGACCGGGAAACGGTTCATATTTACTTGACGTTATCATATTGACTGGAAGGGACACACGGCATATGATTTCCTGGTCACGCAATAAACACGTTCCATATGCACAAGTCATAGCAGCTAAGCACCATTTCGCATAAATACCCATCCATCCCACATATGACAAATTTTAAAATATACATCAAAACGCTACAATGTCAACAAACAGTTTTTCCCTTCGAAATATTCTAATCGACATCCGAAATTTAAATCTTGCATGACTATGCCCCTGTGACTGATGCTGTTGCTACTGCTAAAAGGCGCTTTTGTCGGCTGATTAGGCTCGCGAAATAGTTTCCCAGTTTTTCAACATTATACAAAACTATTAATATAGGGGTGCGTTTTGCATAGACATTGTCGCATATTTTCCAACGGGAAATATAAAATGAAAATAATTTCAATGATATGAGTAGACCTATTCAAAATGTATAATATGAAGGCCTGATCTCGTACCAACTGGACAGTGTAAATTCAGCTAAACGCTATACTCTTACCCCACAAGATTAAGTCACAGTAGTATCAGAAATGCAGCAGCCAACGTACTGATTATTGAAAACACTCAGCATCCTGTCAGCTTAAGAAAGGATATCCTACAAATATATATGTATATTCTCAATATCACTACTATATCCTAAATATTCATAGGTGGTCATACGAAAAATACTTCTACGAAAGTACTCCGAGCAGGTTTCGCCTCATTGCATTACTTGGCTATCACAATTCCAACCTGATATTTGACAGTTCATTCTACCTTTCATCATTTCAGAAAAGCAACATATTTATGTATTTCTATTAATGATCGGGCTCATATAACGCGTGCTATTCCCATAGGCTTAGAAACAACGCCTTTCATTTTTCTGCATCAACATCAAAAACCTTTTCAAACAGTGTTGGGTCTGAGGCTTATTTCGACGTCGGGAATGTCTTTTCTATCACGCGTACAGGTATTTATAGCAGTGCAAATTGCACAATATCCAATTCGAGAGAACTGCTTCAAATTTTAAAAAAGTGGATTTTGTTTGAGAACGCGACCAGCAGAACTATATCTGTGGTTTTCCACTCACTCAGCAATGAATTCAGCTGTCTTATCATACATATGCACGTAAATGTAGGCGTTGAAAGTTCTCGATTTAGTGATATTTGCTGGACTCCACGTATGCCTTCCGACAGACGACCTATAGTTGATATAAACTAGAGGCATGGAACCTCTTCAATCACGTATTTATCTACCCATATAAAACATAATTGAATTTTAATGTAAACTTCAAGTTTAAAGCATATATAGACCAAAATAGTCTTCACCGTATTTACCAACGTAGTGTACCTCAATATCTGCTGATGTCATTGAGACACATGTGGTCCATCGAAGTTGTGAACAAGTTTTTTGAACTCTGGCTACATGTCAGACGTAAAAATGGAAAAGCCCTTTGTGACGGAGCATGGCATAGGCCTACTTGTTACGCGACCAAAAACCGAAAACAAAGAATCGAAGAACAAAAATAACCTAAGAATAAGCTACTACGGTCACTATAATTCGACGTAGTAAGCAAGAAGGGGGGATTTCGGCAGACTGTGAAGTATCGTCGGCGATTGAACTTTAGCCACTGATCGCGCATGGTGGCCCTTTCTTTACATTTAGGGTCCTACGACAATATGCGACCAGCAGAGCGAAATTATGCGCCCCGTGAATAAACGCAAACCAGGAATAGCGCGCGGCCCAACAAAGAAGTTTTTCTATTACTTGGTTGTGGTACGTGTGAGCGATCTTTTGAGTAGTGACAACTATCTTTGGAGGCAATGAAATAATAGAATAATCAAACTAAGAAATTACTGACAATTGGCGAGTTCGACCCTCACCCTCGAGAACCCTATGAATGTCTCACCGTGTGGGATGAACTTCAACAATGAACATAATATATAGCTCAAAGTGTGTAATTTCGTTCGTTTTTATCAGCTCTACGGGTAAATCTGATAATGATAACGTAGCCTATATACAACATGCAAGTAACAATAGTATTGACCAATTTTATTATTTAACTTTAAAACTTTTCGCGCTTGGCGCGGAAGTGCGGATCCTGTGAGTTTCCGTAGCATCATTATTCTAACATACCATAACGTCTGTGCGTGAAATGTAGGTGTGAATATCTCCCATAAGTTGAGTTAATCATCGAAGAAGGATTGTCCTTGTTATTGACACATTCAGTCCTTCACAGAACTGTTACAACTCGACGGCGAGTTGGACTGGAGCAATCGCTGCGAGTAATGACTGACTGAGTTTAATTAACTGGCTAATAAGTCCGGACACAGTAAGTTTCCTCTTGTGTGTATTGTAGAATGTCGATCAAACAACCCACACTATATCATACCGTTAAAAAATACGCTGGCAAATACTCTAAATGAGAAATTACATTAATTAGAGTCAGATTCAGAGCGGCGTGGAAGCCCTGTTTACGGCACGACCGCTTTCGGAGAGAATGATTTGTGATCCAGTTTCTTCTCGCATGCGGCGAGATGACTCGAGCGTAACGAACCATTGATACAGACAAAAATCCACCGTGACATAGCCGCCCCCGTGGCGAAGCGTAATTGCAAAAAGGCAGTTATCGGTGAGCCACAGAAAAAATGAAGGAATGGTGGTTTTTTGAATTATGAAGACAATCGGGGCATGAAGAAATATGCAAGGCAAATGCAATGTATAGAAAGCTGATACAGCGTCAGTAAGCGAAGGCAATGTACAGAAAACGTGCAATATGAGTAGGCAAAAGTTATTCAATTCAAGGCAACACTATTTCGGATGCCACAACGAGTACCAGTTGTGTACAAAACAGTAAGTTTATGAGTGGAAGTCTGGTCTCATGATCCAGAATTTTTTCTTAAAATTAGGGACAGAACTTGCAGTGGCAGGATAGTGACGTATTATCAAAGCGGGTGACATCGTGCGGTAAAATTATGGGTTTTTATGCTTCTCAAGGAAACTGAGAACGATTCAAGTCGGGACAGAAAAGAAACATATGACAGAATAAAAATAAAACATGTCAGGTAACGCGCGCGCAGAGCGATCCTGGTTCAAGGCGGTCGTTGACGGACGAAGGCGTTGAATCGAGCGGAGGTCGTTCGAATGCTGCGGAGCATCGCGGTGCTGTCGGTACAGTAGCGAGCGGAGTCGATATCGTAGTTGAAATCTTCTACAACGTCTGTAGCAAGTTTGTTGCCGTATACGGCTGCGGCAAGCTGGAGTTTGCGGCTGCTCGGCATCTTTCGTTGTTGGGTATGGAAATGGATAGGTTTGGAAGGTCGTTTGGATGAAGAGAGCAAGTCAGGCGCACCGACTTGAGCGTACCGCCGAGGTAGGTACTCGTTGATTTTCTCTTTGTACTTTCGAAAGAACTCGGGTTCTTCCGCAAATGTAGTGCGTTGGTTTTTGAGGGACATCTTGGCAGCTTCTTTGTTGTAGGGCAGTTTGACAGTCTCCGTTTTCTTGAGCGGAAACACTTTGTGACGTATATTTGTTGTGTGCGGAGGCACAGAGTCTTCTACGTTGGCGTCAGAGTCTTCAGAATCATCGAGTTCAGCTTGCGTGTCGGCATCAGAGTTTCCAAAAATGTAGAGTTTGCCATAACCAGGGACACAGCAAGTCGGACTGTCACTTACAGTAACAGGTATAATGTCTCTTTGTCCCTGCGGAGGGACTTCGTCGTTTGCAGGCAAGACCGGCTTAGTAGGGACATTCGAACTATGTGGAATGACCGTTCGGAATTGGGCTCTGGGAACAGCCCCGAAGAGTTTGATGGTTACATCAGTATCATGATTAGGAGAGTCGCATGGACTAGGTTTAGGGTTTGGAGAACTTGTCGGTGCGGGCGCCGGCCCATTAACGGGCCTCTGACCGACACCACTGCGTGGTGTGTCAGACGCAGGCGTGAGGCTTTCGAAAAGCTTGCGGGGATAAGATGTGGTTTCGGTTCGAGCGGAGTGCTTATTGATAGGATTTACATTTATGGGCTCAAGGACGCACTCGGGTTCGTAGATAAAACTAAAAGTAGGTGCGACTTTATCGCAAGCATGAGAACTGTAATTGTTGTGCGCTAAGGGCACGAGATCAGCATTGAAATTGTCTGTACGACAATGATTTGCGAGTTTATCGCGAGAGCGAGAAGTGAGATCGTTGTGCCAGGTTGGCACATTACGAATAAGATCAGTGCGCGCATTCGGCACATTACGAATATAGGCGGATTGACCGCGCGAACGAGGAATAAGATCGTTGTGCCCGGTTGGCACACTACGAATATCGGCGGACTGACCGCGAGAACGAGGAACGACATCGTTGTGCCCGGTTGGCACACTACGAATATCGGCGGATTGACCGCGAGAATGAGGAATGACATCGTTGTGCCCGGTTGGCACACTACGAATATCGGCGGATTGACCGCGAGAACGAGGAATGACATCGTTGTGCCCGGTTGGCACACTACGAATATCGGCGGATTGACCGCGAGAACGAGGAATGACATCGTTGTGCCCGGTTGGCACGCTACGAATATCGGCGGATTGACCGCGAGAACGAGGAATGACATCGTTGTGCCCGGTTGGCACACTACGAATATCGGCGGATTGACCGCGAGAACGAGGAATGACATCGTTGTGCCCGGTTGGCACACTACGAATATCGGCGGATTGACCGCGAGAACGAGGAATGACATCGTTGTGCCCGGTTGGCACGCTACGAATATCGGCGGATTGACCCCGAGAACGAGGAATGACATCGTTGTGCCCGGTTGGCACACTACGAATATCGGCGGATTGACCGCGAGAACGAGGAATGACATCGTTGTGCCCGGTTGGCACACTACGAATATCGGCGGATTGACCGCGAGAACGAGGAATGACATCGTTGTGCCCGGTTGGCACACTACGAATATCGGCGGATTGACCGCGAGAACGAGGAATGACATCGTTGTGCCCGGTTGGCACACTACGAATATCGGCGGATTGACCGCGAGAACGAGGGTATATCATTGTGCGCATTTGGCACGTAACGAATATCGGCGGATTGACCGCGAGAACGAGGAATAAGATCATTGTGCGCATTTGGCACGTAACGAATATCGGCGGATTGACCGCGAGCACGAGAAGCTATATCATTGTGCGCACTTGGCACGTAACGAATATCGGCGGATTGACCGCGAGAACGAGGAATGACATCGTTGTGCCCGGTCGGCACACTACGAATATCGGCGGATTGACCGCGAGCACGAGAAGGTATATCATTAGATCTAAGGCCACTCTGGCGCTGCTGAGTGCTTTGAGAATACGAGGGAATGACCGGCCTCGAACCGGCTGTGAAACTATGCGAATAGATAGACTGGGAATGACATGGTATTGCTGATGCGGTTAACTGACGAGTGGTCGGTAACGGTTGGGTTATCGCCGGCTCAGAAACGAGCCTCTGCCCAGTACTGCGGACTGGTACAGATGCAGGTGTGTGCAAGGTAGTGAAAGTCATTGTTCGAGTAGTGGGCGAAGGTAAGGGTTCAGTACTCACAGTATTGTTTTTGTCAATCAGAGTGTTCGGCTTTTGTGATCCGAGAAAGCCCAAGCTTCGTAACATGGCTTCTTCTTTAATGGCAGCGTTCAATTTTTCAATAGCTTCCAGTTTTCTGAGCTTGAAATGTAATGCTGTTTTTGCAGCATCTTCTCTGAGTTTTAAAGCAGCAGCTGCGGCCTCTTCCTCAAGTTTGATTTTCCTAAGTTCCAGGGCAGCCTTGCGGTCTTTGGCTGCTTTTCTTGACGATCTGACGGAATGAAGACTCGGTGATTTCTTCAAAGTTTGAGGTTTAATGCAATAGTGATTGATGGTGGAAATTCGGATGACGTCGTCGATATGCTGCTGCTTGCTTAACGCCTGTCGACCGGCAGCTTGCAGTGTTCGATCCATATCGATGTCAGTCAGCTCTCGTATTTTTTAACTTATGTCCTTGTTATTGACACATTCAGTCCTTCACAGAACTGTTACAACTCGACGGCGAGTTGGACTGGAGCAATCGCTGCGAGTAATGACTGACTGAGTTTAATTAACTGGCTAATAAGTCCGGACACAGTAAGTTTCCTCTTGTGTGTATTGTAGAATGTCGATCAAACAACCCAGACTATATCATACCGTTAAAAAATACGCTGGCAAATACTCTAAATGAGAAATTACATTAATTAGAGTCAGATTCAGAGCGGCGTGGAAGCCCTGTTTACGGCACGATCGCTTTCGGAGAGAATGATTTGTGATCCAGTTTCTTCTCGCATGCGGCGAGGTGACTCGAGCGTAACGAACCATTGATACAGACAAAAATCCACCGTGACAAGGATCAAAGACGATCGTTTAACTGCGTTTTCCATAAATCTTCAAACGGCGGGCTGTATGTCTCCTGCTCCTGATATAAATCATGTGCTTTATGGCTGCGGTAAAAGCGTTTTCATACAAACCACATTCTGGGGCAAACATTCTCTCCGTTATTCGTTTGCCGTTAATCCATACTTCAAGTATTCTGGATTATACTGTCGTTTCGTCATGAGTAAAATATATCATGCTTACTACAATGGTAGCTCTAGTAGCCTAGTCAGCCAGTCTCGCCAGTTGCTTTGGTGTCTTTGTTGTAAATCTGGTGTAACTCAAAGACACCGATTTGAAATTGATGAACAGCTCAATTATTATATTTTGATCATATATTTGCAGTCGTTTTAGCGCTGCAAAGGCCAACAAATCTTCAATTAAATACACATAATACAGCCAGCTCTTCGAGTAGTTATTTTAAAAGCACTCTGGTACCCACTAGTGGTCGGCTTAGCACAGTTCTAATGGCATTGCGTCTGCTGGTGTATTTGTCGAGTAGATTGCAGAATTGACGCTTGCGCTCTCTTAAGTACAATACCTTCGTACGAAATTCATTCACTGAATTTTCGCGCTCTGCTGCAACATTAACGAAGGCTATATTTCATCAATACATTCGGAATGTGAGCAATGTTCCCTCTAATTTTTCACGAGTCTGCGCAAACAGGTTAACTCACTGCGCAGGCTCCCTGGACAATAGTGCGAAACCAGCCCCCAACATAAGGTGATAAACTGAACTTCTGGGGAGATTCGCCCCCCAGACTCCCCTATCGGACTCTGCGCTTTTTGCCAATACTTATCATCTACATCGGGGGCCGGTTGGGAGGTTGTCTCGCCTGAACGCGCGATGCGCGAAAATTTTATATGATTCATGATTGAATCGGTCAATATGATCGGGAATTGCATATATCTATTGCTATCCATTTTTATCCTCTCTCTGCTCACATAATCAGATTTACCGGTAAAGCTGATCGAGTGAGGTGTGTTAGAAAAGGTAGGTCCTCTAAATATTAATTAAACATCTTTGGGTGCACCCGTTGGTATAATGACTTCGTTACATGATGCTATTTCGTGACCTCCTATCGGCTATGTCAAAAGACATTGAAATCGCTCAAACGTACTAAACTAAAACACGAACACGATTTAAAATTGGTATTTCTCTACTGGCAAATAATGTTCCCTCGACATGGCATTTGTCTTGTTGTGGGACTCGGATCGCCAGCACATAAACATTCAGCGCCAGCCATTTACGCGCCTATGGACAATTAAACTTATATGTATGAATCGAAGTTTTCGGTCAGCATATAGGGCAGTCCTTTTCGGCCAAGGTTTTCTCGCTGCTGATCGTTTTGGCGCACTTCTCGGTGTCGCATGTCACATAGCCTATAACTTCATATGTCTTGGTGCGTCGTGGCAAGGTAATGGCCGACGCCCAAGTGCCAATTTCTCATCACGCGTATTTTTTGTTGTGGGAAGGGTACCCAATAATCAAGATATTTGACAAAATTAATTCGCGCGCGGCGCGAAAAATATTTTGAAAAATTCCGAAAAAATACAGCATGATATGTGTTAATTCACGAAATAATTTTGGGCTTCCTTCGATCTCGGCCCCCTAATTGATGGTTTTGGGTGCGGCAGTTACGGTCCTGAGGAAATCTTACGCAATGTTCATGACACGCGAAGTAGACTATGCGCTAGTTTCTCGCAGATTAACTTCGAGCTAGCCCATTGTTATTTATAACTTTGTTAAACCATGTTATTTCGCCATACCCAGAAAATAATGCGCTAATCGCTCAAGCGTACGAGACCATACTAAAAAAAACATTTTTCGTTAGGCTCTCGTGATTGCAAAGTCTCATTTATTAACGGAGCGCAATATTTACCTTTGCACTTGTACCTCGGTGTAAGACTTCAGCGATAACACTATTTGCCCCTGGCAATGTTCCCTCTAATTTTTCACGAGTTTGCGCGCCTGCGTGGTCCCTTGGACAACAGTGCGCAACGACTTAAAAAAAACATCACATCGGATTTTTGTGCGCAACTTAGATTTTCTGTGCGCAGAGACCGCTTCAGCACTGCGCATTTGCGCACGTGTGCAGCTTAGAGAGAACATTGAATGTGAGGCTCTGAGCTCAGTTTTATTCAGACACATTTATCCCGTTCGATACGGCCTCAGTGGTGAATGAATATCGCAATTGTATAATGCTGCGTCTATCCGTACTAGGAAATGCTACCAGTGTCGATTGCTCATATCGTTGCTTGGTTGCAGTCAGATTGGCATCATGTTTATTCAGTAGTGAATTCCGTTTTAAGTCTCATGCGATTGTGCAATTGTAATAATATTGGAGTGTATACTGGTAAGAATTTTAGAACTACACTATAGATCAGGGGCGGGCAACATACGGCCCGCGGGCTGGATCTGACCCGCGAAGGGATTTTGTCCGGCCCGCGGACAGTTTTCCGTCTTACATGATAATGTGACCCGCGGCCCCAGTCTGCCTAGATTCCCCACTATTTGCTTAGTACGTCAACATTTAGTGACTGTATGTTATTATATAGGTGTATGCGCAGCGTGCGAGAGTGGAGCGTACGCTCGTCGAGGCGAGAAGACTTGCATTATCTGTGGCGAGATAGCGTAGGGGTATAATCCCCTGCTACAACATCAATGGGTTGTGGGTTCGAGTCCGACCGCGGTCGACTCCAGAATTCCTACCTAAGTGTTTGAGGTTTATCTAGGTTGCTCCTCGCCATCTCATCCGCGTAATCGGTGTCTTACAAAAAGCCTAGAAGTGGGCGGTGCTACAAGTCGGCAGATACGGAATCAAAAACAAGGAATATCGGGCTGGTTTAAATGACCACAGTAGTCAACGAACACCATAGGTACCACAAACAACCACAACTTGCATTATTGGTATTTACGATGTACTCAACCCTAATGTCATTTGTTTTAATCGCGGTGTTTTTCGACTACAATGGCTATTTACACCAGGCTGATATTTCTTATCCTTAATTCCGTGACCGCCGACTAGTAGCACGGCACATTTCTATAGACTTTTGTAAGACACCGCTCATGCCAAGGGTCGCCAACTCAAAACGGGTCGAGGGCCACTTTTCAAATTTCGTAGAGGACGCGGGCATGCATTCAATATCAAGATTAATTAGGCCATACAGTTGAACAACGGCGCTATCTCGTCACCTACTCAACCTTAATGAATTGATACCTTGGTAAATTTGGGGTACCGGTCTTAACGAACGCCTTGAAATCCTAATTGAGGATAGCACCGTGTGTTGATTGATCATATAGAAACATACACGGCGGAGCCTGTATGTCAATGCTATTCTCACATCCACATTGTCTTCGACATTATAGGCGAGAAATTGCTTTGAAGTGACATTGCTGTCGTTAAAATACATTAATTAAATACGATTCATTCCTTGTATATGTGGATTAAACGGGCGAATAATGTATCGATTTAGCGATCCGGCCCGCCAAGTATTTAATTTTCCTACATCCGGCCCGCCGACTGCAGAAGTAGCCCGCCCCTGCTATAGACTTTCCATGACGCTATAAGAATCAGCCACACGAGCGAATAGCACACGTGGGATTTTATCAAGGCATTCATGGTATATGGAAATACTGTACCTGTACCTGTATCCGACAGGATAGCGTAATGGTGAAGCGGGTTCGATCCCAAGCCGGGACACACCAAAGATCCGAATAAAAACACTGATATCCATGACCTCTCTGCTTGACGCTCTTGCATTACAGGGATAGCATTGGAGGCGGGTGCAAGACTTAGAAAGCCGTCAAAGGCTATATCTGCTCCTCGCTTGTCCAGCGGCATATGCACGCATCGTGCACTCATGGTATGCATACGCACAGATCGTGTGTATGTGTATCGTGATACGTTGTATATGCCGCAAAAACATCAAGGACAAAAATATACTACGTCCTTTCCGTATTGGTATCTCATCGATAAGTCGAAATCAATGCCTTCAGTGTGTGATCCAACTGTCATACTGGTAGTGGAAGATGACCGTGGAGTAGATAGGTCTACAATTCACTCCAAGGCAGTATTACCAGGTATAAGCGAGGTAAACGGTGTCGTTATCAATTTCAATATTGAGAAAATGCTATGGGTCATTGACCATACGATTTTAAATGCGAATAGCATCCTTGTGACGGCATTCACGAGCTATTCACTCAATTCACGCTATACCTGTGTATTAGGGTTGTCCAAAATGTGGAAAATCTTACAAATCCTCCGTTGTAATGTCTTATTCTATAGATTATTGATAAAAAACGACACTGGGCCTAAAAGAAGCTCACAGGAAGGCCGTTAAGATTTCGTGCAAAGCGTTTGAAAGCAGCTGCCAAAGAATGGGCGTGCCACCGACCATCGAACGGCGAGAAGACTAGTAATCACGAAACCACGGCTCTTGATTGGCTGATCGGCTATGCTTCAATGACCACGACAGTAGCAGCTTGCTGATTATGTGATCAAGGAGTCTGCTACCGGCGGCGATTCTGAAAGCGCATTGTATGTAGGTTGACAGTTAATGATTTAGGATTGATTCAGGGTATGTTGAGGTACGAAATACATGATAAACAAACAGCTGCTTCACAAAAACGTCTAAAGCATGACTGCTTTATTGTGAAGGACACCGCCGTAGCCTAAATGCCTTGTTTTCATTGAGGGAAAGCATAGGTGCTTATGCAAGTGGCGACGGATTCCAAGTTTCAGAAAGGATCTATCATTATTGAATACAAATATAAAACTTAACAATGACACTACTTTGTCTGTGTGATCTTATTGGGCTCAGGTTGTAGTATATAGTTGAAGTTTTGAAAGCCTCAAGGATCGGCTGAATCAGCGGGTTATGCTTGGCACTTATCAGATGCTTACATCAAATTGTGTTCACTTGCAAGTGTTGTCAAAGTCCTTAATGCTGATGCAGAAAAGGGTTGTAAAAGTAAGCACATACTATGCTGGATATGATATGTCAAAGTCCTTAATAATCGTGCAGAAAGGGAGTGTAAAGGTAAGCACAGACAATGATGCATAGTGCACAGGATCCAGCATAGTTTGTATATCATATCAAGCATAGTATGTGCTTACATTTACACCTCGTTTCTGCGGCATCATTAGTGACTTTGGAAACACTTACAAATGAATTCAATTTACTGTAAACATCTGATAAGTGCCAAGCTTAACTGTCTGATTCAGCCGATCCCTGGAGCATTCAAAACTGCAACACAACCTGAGCCCAATAAGATCACACAAACTATATTGTCATTGTTAAGCTTTATATTTGTATTCAATAATGATATATCCTTTCTGAAACTAGGAATCTGTCGCCAATTGGATAAACGCCAATGCTCTCCCTCGTTGAAAACAAGGCATATAGGCTACGGTGGTTTCCTTCACAATAAAGCGGCCATGCTTTGGACGTTTTTGTGAAGCAGCTGTTGTTTGTTCATCATGTATTTCGTACCTCAACATACCCTGAATCAATCGTAAATCATTATCTGTCAACCTACATACAATGCGCTTTCAGAATCGCCACCGGTAGCAGACTCCTTGATCACCTAATCAACAAGCTGCTGCTTCCGTGGTCATTGAAGCATAGCCGATTAGCCAATCAAGTGCCGTGGTTTCGTGATTACTAGTCTTCTCGCCGTTCGATGGTCGGTGGCACGCCCATTCTTTGGCAGCTACTTTCAAACGCTTTGCACGAAATCTTAACGGCCTTCCTGAGAGCTTCTTTTAGGCCCAGTTTCGTTTTTCATCAATAATCTATAGAATAAGAAGTTACAACGAAGGATTTGTAAGATTTTCCAAATTTTGGACAACCCTGCTGTGTATGCCTGCACAGGTATTCGTTCTATATAGTGTTCTATTTACAGTCCTAACATATCCTCCTAAAATTTGTTTTATAACGCCCTAAACTTGGCTTCTAACTCAACTATCAGCGGCAAATATTTGCTTGCGAATTTTATGATCATCTACCACGTAGAGAAAAAACCATCAGGCCCTGTCCAGTCGCATGTTAGAACGGCTAGATGACGTCAGATTTGGATTGGATTAGGATTTGCGATAATATTCAAACGATGGTTAAATTTGAACTTTCGATGATACATCGCGGTTCGACCGAAAAAGCGTGATCATGATCACGTCACGACGATTCTTAGATACGGAATAAATACCATGTCATGCTCTCTAGCTCATTTCCCCATAACCACGAAAATATGTACGAATACAATGTGCGGCACGAAAACACCTGACAATAGCGACTTTCTGCCATCCGCATAACGGGTTGAACACCAAGTCAAATCGAACATGAAACCAGCAGGCCATCTGTTACGTCAGAATGCTACAAATGACCAAACTGGTGACGTTCTAAATCAGATTGAAGTTTGATATTTTAATTCTCTTATCTGTTATCAAAGGACATTGTGACCTGATCGTTTGTCATATAACACGAGAATTAGGTAATCCTATCTCGAGTGAGCAAGAATTCATACGCTGTATTTCTGCATTCCGTGACAACGGTATCGTTCAATCCACTTCGGGTCTAAACGAAATTAGATATACATCGTATCTGTTAGAGTGGTTCCGACTGGAAAGCAGCACCGTGACGAAACATTTGACAACCCGTCAGCGAAGTAAGACAACAAAGGGCTCTTAGATTGTGTCAATATCGAACCATGATTTTGAATGTAATGTAAAAATGAGTTTTTCTTCGAACTAATGGCCGAGATCCGTTGCCTTACTTCGTTATCATCTTCCACATATCAAATATCGATATCAAATATGAAACTGAAACACCGATGTCGACAACATATTTGTCAATGACTTTACGCTAGGTGCGAGTGATGGCTGGTGATTCCCAAGCGTCACTGGATTGAAAAAGGGCGAAAAACTACGGGTGGATACTTTCACGACATCTTGTAAAAAAATGTGTTAATAGCAGCGCGGAAATTTCAGGTCTATTTTCAGCCAACAATCCGAACAGGTCATCAACAGATATCTCTGCCCAATTTCCATGTCACACATCTTTCGGTGCAAGCACCTGCCATCGTTTCTTACGATTCCATATTATTTAACATTTCTGGCTAATTTTTGTTAGATTTCGCTGCCGCGACTTGTCATAGTAAATTCCCATGTCCTATGCTTACATTGCTGAAAGAAAGAAAGAAAACAGGGATGCTCGCAGCAAAGTTGTTTGTCGTCGGAATTAGTTTTTCCGATATTTACCGCTGCAAAGAACGGTAGAAATTGAACCATGATCTCGCAAGGTCGAAGACTGTGGGACATATCTTTTGGTTATTAAATTTATATCTGCATGGATGCTCTATCGACATGTCGTTTTCCTCCCTTACATTGCCTTTGGCATTTGTCGATTCTTTGAATTACTAATACCGTTACTAGGTCAAGTTTTTGTTGCACTAAAATCGCGAGAAAGTAGCATTGAATTTTACCAAAAGTAGAATTTATAATATTTGTTGAATTATTAGAGTATGAGATGCTCGAAACGTTCCGTGGTATAACCTAGTACCTGTAGAGATGTCGAATTCGTTACCATGCCATTTAACGGTCTGACGAAACCGCCGAAAATTACATTTTCCCCGACAAAAATCAAGAAAATTACGCAATGCGGGAAAAATTTTCCCCAAAAGCCAAACAGCATAGCGATAACCACCTCCCCCTAAAGCAGGGGTTCTCAATCCGCGGCCTGCGGGCCGCATGCAGCTGGCAGACGGTTATTTTGCGGTCCGCGAGTCTTTCATTATGATCGCAATTACTACTGCCACCGTATTGTTACATATTATCTGTATTTCTAATTGCCAACTCATTCTTTGTTGTGTTCTAGCTTCTTGATATATGCCAGAGTTGATTGTTATTGTCTTAAATCGGTATTCGGCTGGACTCTTGTTCCAAGAGAATCCCGCTGTAGTGTAGTACACTTTAAAGAGTGATTCACTCACCGCGAATGGTTTGCAAAGAAACAAAGAACAAGGAACTGGGAATTAAACAGCGAAAACTGGGTTTGTGATGTAGCTCTGCGTGGAAAAATGAATTTGCTTTCTCAGATATAAGTGGAAAACCGATGTGTCATATTTGTCGGAGAACAGTTGTCGTAATGAAGGGTAGAAGCCTAAATGATACCTCGGCGGTTTCTTCTGTATAGTTATACATATACATATCGCCTGATCTTAGAAAAAGTTACCAACCAGGTGTCAAGCCTGAAATTTATATTTAGAGGCGTTGGTGAAATTGCGGAAGATGTTACAGAGACATTGTTCAAAATTGCTCGGTATATCGCGAAACCCAAGAAATATGCTAGAGAAGGTGGTATTTCATTAAAAATTTAACATACTGTGCGAATATTCGCCGTTTCCGAATATTTAGCAGCAAGGACAACATCCCCTGGCAAATTTTAAAGCTACAGTTATCAGATTCAACCGCGACCAGAAGAGTAGCAGCAATGTCACACGATCGTTTAACTCATGTTCTGAAACACGATGCCCCGTATAGACTCACTCTAGCCACCCAGCAGCCACCCGACAGTCGTCGCGCATGTCCGCATTCATGTCGAAATACAAAGAATTTCTTCTAAATGAATACTAGCCAGCCTTCAGGATTACCGGACCGCGATCTAACATCGACCTCGGCCTCCGCCACATGCCACCTCATTTTGTCGCTTGTGTCTTATTTGGTCTGGTTTATTTCACATATATAACAGTAGTGTTTATCGCCTGTTAAGGTCATGTACACCACGACAACGATATTGGTAATGTACAGGTCCTTTACTTTTCGTATTCTTTTCGGATGACTCCACACTCGCGCGCTTCCAACTTCAGTCTCTCTCTCTCTTTCATGCATCCGGACTCATCTTTACTGCCGACTTCGTTCTGGCGCGGCTCACCATCATACTGGGCTTTTTGAGACACTGCTATTGCACTGAGGTTTGCGATGAGGAGCCCAGATAAACCTCCGACACATAGAAGTTGTCGAACCGGGATTCGAACCAAAGCCATCGGTGTCGTGACGCTGGCGCTTAACCAACTGCGCCACTCGCTTCCCCGCTTGTGTCTTATATTCTCTGCTTTATTTTTCATTCGGTGTGCACTGTGCATGGCTCTTCTTTACTTCGCCTAGGCTAGGGTGGGTGTCTTATCTTAAATGCTACTCCAATTTGTTTCGACATCTTCCTATCTTTTCATTGTATCGCACTATTGTGGTGTTTTGAAACGATGGATATATTAATAAACCTGATCGATTGACAGCATTGGACAAATCAACCGACTCCACTGACATTGTATAGCTAATCATATGGGTGCAATTTATCGGAGTGGACATATTTTCAGAGAAATTGCTGGCAGGGCAAATATGGGGACGGGACCAGCGTAAATCATCAACTTGACCAAGCTGACTTCTGTAACTATTGGTGCGCGACTACAGCAATGGAAGGAAAAGGGGAAGGTTGATTGGTTTGCCTAGAAATGACCCCGAACGCCTGACTTCTTCTCATACCACTGAGAGCTCGCAAAGTGATGATAATGGCCTCTGCCACGAAAAAGTTACCGTAATTTTGAACTTTCTCGCTCACGCATTGAAACATACAGCTCGGTTATATGGTGGAAGGGCTAGTTTAAATGTGCATATACCGAAATGGCAACGAATGCATTGCACGCCCCATTTTGCGCCGCTGGAAGAAACGTATTCTCACAAAAAACAGGAACCGCAAATTTACGAGCGCTGTCCATTAATGCCTTAGAATGCATAAAAGATGTACTAAATGCCTCTATACGACTGGTAAATAGGCTACAGTAGCCTAAATTTATTGGTAGCCCATAAATACACTGTAAATCCGCAAGGTCGTATTGAACACTTCATAACACTTTTTTCTGAGTACAGAGACACTTTTTGGGCATATAAACGCATTGGGCCATTATCGTCGCAACGCTTCTGCGTATTTCTCCGTTTATATGTAACACTTCGCCACTGGACCTTATTTTCAAGAAAATTTATACTTTGTAATTTATCATCAATTTCGCATTCATAAAGTATCGGTGGGATTGGAGATCACAAAAAATCATGGTATATGTATAATAATGTTATTCAACTGACCAAACCACTAAGTTGAAGGGTAATATTACAATAAAATATACATATTTCCCTGTGATGCAGAGGGGTCACCACCTTCGTTACGGTAGAGCGCGCTGGATTTCAGTTTCGAATTTGAATTGGTGGCTCGTCAGGCTTCAAGCAGAGAGTAGGGTACACTAAAAGACTTGGCAGAATGGATATATTAAAGCAGTTTCTGCTACCTGGTGGCGTAAAGGATCATAACGTCCATGTACTGTAAGGTATGGAAATGCGGTAAATGTTATTGAATATATGTAATGTGAGAATAGTCATAAAATGAACTCGTTTTGACATTGTGCACAGTAAGGTCGTTTGTTTTAAATGTTTTAGTAGGCTACTGATATCCCTTATTCATATGAATGTTCTTTAGATGCTTTGTAGTATATGATTCGTCTGATCTTATTGCTGGAGGATCGAGCTTCGAATTTGATAATATACCAGGCTGCGACCAGGTACAAGGTACTGATGGGAAGCTGCTATCGAACTAACTTTTTTGATATATAGATAAAGGGATGCTCTCTCCATCCACACTGAAATAACCCTATGTAGGCGATATTGTGGTCCATTGTGGACAAGTACTGCAATATCAGCAATTGAATACCGGTATGACAGTCATGCAACGGTTTTGATTGTTTTTCAACTGCAACACATTTTACACTGTACTGCTTACTGAAGCGATTTTTTGACATGTCAAAATAGGTCAAAATTTTGTCAAAATTGTACCGTCTGGTGAAAAATTGCCGAAATTGTTTACAAAATCAAAATGTTTTTGGCAAACTTGCATTTCATTTCTATCATAGATGATTGCACTGTCGGTGAACTTATCATTTTATAATTTACATCTTGTAGCCTACTTTATAGTCCTACCGTTGTAGACGGACCATCGTCTGCTCATTGTGAATCATAGACTGTCAAATGAAGCAAATGCTCAACGTAGCCTACTGTACTATCCTAACTAAAGCAACACTGCGTGAGCATTGGTTCTTCCATTAGAAACTGTATGATGAAAAATTGCGATGTAGACAACCTTGTCATAATGAGAGAGAGGGCAGTGTACTCACAACTTCAGCGTAGCCGGCCAACAACTGCCGCTGGTGAACGTTCTTTCTTCATTCTTGCCAAGCTACTTGGTTAGGACAGACACTTTCTACCCGAAAATGTTGGAAAGTATCTTTCGTTGTACTACACCAAAGTTTTAATTATTTCTACCATAATACGAGATGTAACTAATACTAAAATTCTCCACGGGTCCAGATTTCGATAAAATAAGGTTTTTTCATGTAAAAATTTGTCAGTTTTCATGCTATAAGATTTTTTCAGGTCAAACTACTTCGAAAGAACAGACAGCTCCATCCAGAAATAAAGATAAGTACCGGTAATACAATTCTAACATTATGTGAGAAACACCTAATTTAAGTACGTGGGTCAAAATTAAGTTTTTCATCATCAAAATATGTGTGAATTTGGATTTTTAGTCAAATTTCCCTTTTTAGGTCCAAAAAATCGCCCTAATAATAGCACAGCAAAACAAACAATCTTTTCAACAAACCATGGATCACAAGGGGTAGTATTTGTTTCGCCCAATCCGTAAATTTGACTTTTCTGAGTTTATATTATGATACGGTAACTGAACTAAACTCTATGTCGCAGGTAGTATGTATTGAAATTGGCACCTTTTTGAAATGCATTTGCTGTATGGAATCCTGGTAAGCATCACAGTGATTTGTAAGTGAACTGTAGAGAATGAATTTGATTCTGTTTGCATTCGGTTATCTTCGTGATAATGATTTTTATGAGTGTCTGCTGATAAAATTTCACTAAATTTGTTAACAATCCAGGAAGTATACTACCTGTACCAGAGTAAATTGGTGGTAACGTCATGTGCAACTTTCCATTCCATTACCTAATTATTCTATGAAAGACACCCTTCAGTCATGCACAACTTATTGCAGAAAATAACAACTGTATCCAGTATGATATCTGCGGGAGAGAGAGAGAGAGAGAGTCTTTACTGAGTAGTTCATTTGTATTGCGAATTTTCGCAACAAATATTTTTTTTTCAATAGTCTTGGATTGATCCTCAAATTCGTCCAACTGATGTCTACTCTTTAAAAAGAGCCCCCTGGGTCTACCGTGCCTGCGCTATCAGACAATGTTGACAGTGACGTGAGGAGTCGTTCGTAACGGGTTTTGTGCCAGCACAGTCATCTTATGCGATGCATAGACCTTCTCAAGAACCCATGGATACATGTGATTATGTAAGCCTATTTCTTCATTTTATATATCACCATTGATTATGTAATTTGCTGGTTTTTGCAGTCCTACTTTTCTCCCGAACTATCTCGCAGAGTAGCTGACGGACTATTCGATATGAGCTGAAAAAGGCTTCATCTGTGTACACTGTACAGTGTACAGTGAACTGTATACTCTGAACACTGAACAGAGATGTAGTTGAAAGTAATGAGCTCGTGTAACTTGTACTTTAACTATTGCTTACTGAACTAGAATGGACTAGGTCAGTGGTTCTCAACCTCGGGGCTGAGCACCTCTCCTGCGCTTCTGTAACCTGCCTGTGTGAAATATTTATATTTACTTGTGCATAAAATTTACAATTTTCCTTTGGTATTTATTGTATTTTCTAGGAGCAGCAATTGGATTTGACCAGTACAGAAAAAGAGCCGCCATGGCATGCCACGAATCAGGGACTCATCAAGCCTGGGTTGCGACTGATGGAAAGAATATGAAAAATGCCCTAAAGTGCAGGTAGTATGTATTGCAATTGGCACCTTTTTGAAATAGATTTGTTGTTTGAAATACTGGTAAGCATCGCCATGTTTCGTAAGTAAACTGGTATATGCTTAGATAATGAATTTGATTCAGCTGCATTCGGTTATTTTTATGAATGTTTGCTGGTAAAATTTCACTAAAAGGATTAACAATCCAGGAAAATATGGTACTCGGGCTGGAGTAAAATTGGTGTTAAGGTCACATGCAACTTTCCATTACAATAATTAATTGTTCTATGAAAGACAAGTCACATACAATACATCCAGTCTGATATCTGCGTAAATACTGAATGCTGGTAACGTCATATTTTGTGATAATATTGCTGATGTACAAAGTTCTTTAGAGTTCTCCACTAGTTGCTGACGATTACCCCTGACTAGTCTCAGCCGAAAATATTCGGGCTCATTTCAATATGCATATACTATTCAATTTTATATTGAAGTTTTGTACCTCGAAGAAGCTGTTCGAATATTGAATAGTTCCCTTGTATTGCAAATTTTTAAAACAAGTATTTTCTTTTCAACAGTCTTAGATTGATCCTCAAATTCATCCAACTGATGTCGACTCTTCGAAAAGACCCCCTGGTTTCACCGTGCCTCTGCTAACAGACAATGTTGATAGTGACGTGAGCAGTCATCTGAACGGATTTTGTACCGGTGCAGTCATCTTTCGTGATACATACTTTTGCCTCAAGAACCCATGGAAACATGTGATTATGTAAGTCTATTTATTCATTTCATATATCACCATTGATTATGTAATGTGCTAGTTTTTGCAGTCCCAATTTTCTCAAAAACTATCTATATATGCTATATGAGCTGAAGAGAGGCTTGATCTGTGTACATTGAACAGAGGTGTTGTTGAATGTAAAGAGCTGATGTAACTTGTATTTAAACTACTTCCTACTGAACTATACTTGGAACATCAAATGGAGATCATTTCCCATGTCGTGCTAATTCCAATTAATTTTGTTAGTTAAATTTAATCAGGAATGAAGGATTTTGAAAGATTGAGAACAGTTACAATTACTGCAATGAAGAAAAAGTATTCAACACCTTCGATAAGATGTCACCAAGGTTTTGTACTAAAGACAATCAATGTGTCCTTTGTCTGGTATATTTTCTCGTCTCAATTCAAAGCAGCTATAAAATCTTGGAATCAAAGTTATATGTAAAGCCTACCGTATGTCAATTATAATAATGGAAAACCGAACCCATAGGGATAACAATTCTACTACATTTATTGTCGGATCTTGTTTGCAATCAATTACATTTTCAGCGAAACGAGGTTGATGAAGTCAACTGTCTTCTTCTCAAAGCCAAATTGAGAGACAAACGAATATAATCCAAGACCCAAGCGCATGTCTTATTGAAACAGGTACCGTAATCTTTCTTTTTTGTGGACCATACAAATTTACATAGACCTGCGACGTTCTGCTATAACTGTCATTCTGAGTTACAGTTCTGCATTCTCAGTGTTGCCTGTGCGTCTGAATGTCAATGTAAATGTCAAAGTGGCCGAATTGAAAAAAACGCAGACCTGATTCAAGATGTTTTTATTAGTCGTTATGCTAATTTTAGTCCTTCTCAGTGATAGGATTTTACATGTATCCGAGCGCCTTTCCTAAGCTAGTGTAACCTGCATGTGTGAAATCTTTATATTTATTTCTGCATAAAATTTAGAATTTTCATTGACATATTCAAAACTTTGGAATTTAATCACATTTTCAAGGAGCACAACTTGGAGTCGACCAGTAGAAAAGAAACAAACGCCATGGCACGCCACGAATCAGAGATTGACCGAGCCTGGATTGCAGCTGATGGCAAGAATATAAAACTGCTTCAGTGAAAATGGAGTATTCAGAAACATTCTTGACGTTTTGAGCTGCTACGCATTGGATTGTCATACCCTAAAGGAGTGGTTCTTAAACAGGAGAAAACATTTGAAGCGACGTGAAGCCGCTGTCAACTAAAATCTTTTTCGCACATGCATGCATGGCAGCTTGTAGTTATTTCTCTGTGTATGGTCAGAATTTAATATTTGAATATTCTCTCATCAACAACCATTACCGTCACTGCCATCCAACTATCCGTTGGGATTTACAGCGTTCTGGTTGCTTTTTTTAATTTTATTATACGACAACAAGAAGTGTGTGAAATGTTTTGCTGCCATATCGGAGCGTGTTCAAAAATGTTTAAGAACCACTGCCCTAATGACTTCAATATTTCATATTTTGCAGCAGACTGGTAAATAACAACAAAATCTTTTTCTATAAATCTGCAAAATTTGTATGGACTCAAAGAAACTATTTCTTTGTTATTTGAATAAAAGTGATTGGCATTAAGCTGATATAAATACTTCTAATGCAAGCCCTAGGATATTTTTAGCAACCCCAATTTCATTAAGAGTGAAAAAATACTTATGGTTGTTTATCGTGGTAGTGGTAGTGATACTGATACATTCATTGTTTGTTAGTTTACAATAAAATTAGAAATTTACAAGCCGTAATTTGATCAGTTTTAAATAAGTTGTAATGATTTGTGTTGATCATGTTTTCCGCTAACGGACGTAACCAATTAATTTGATTACATGCCCCTGTCACGAAAGTTTAGGATACTAAATGATATTATGTTATCACTATCCCTAATTCCCTATGCATTCATTTTCATCATTGAGCGATTTGCATGATATTTGTAGTGAGTTTGCTCTTAATCATTTGTGATGTTCGTGATTTCATCGACTCTTCTGGGAACGGTTTCAACTGCTGATCTGAATTTATCAAACCCTGTCACAGCAGCTATTGGAAATTTCAATGTTTGCACGTATTTAATCACCCAGGTTGGGTATTATAAGCGTCATTTATTCATGAATCAATAAAATCTGATTTTACTTTGAGCCCTGCGTTCCGGTGACTAGTCAACCAGCCACTTTGAGACTGAACACTTTTTAGGTAAACACCTTAAATTTGAACACTTCGCAACACTTCTAGGCGTTCAATTTTTGGATCACGTTTCGTGTTCAATTTTCCGGGCTGAGCAACACTTCAAAATTTACAGTGTAGTCTGCTGTTCACAGTCGCAACAAGAATCACAAGTATACACATTTACACATTCGTTTATTACTCTGAAATAAAACTCTTCACAAAAGCACGCACAATCGTATCATTAACTTTTTTATCATCCCCAAAATTATTCAAGTATTCCTTGGCTGAAAATCTACCACGGAGCCGGCGTAGACGGTGACTCGAATACCAACAATAGCCGCGTTCACAAACTAACACTCCAAAAAGGTGTGAAATATTCTCTACAAGCGCTCACAAGATAACACATAAGAATAGCCATCTCTCGTGGTTTGATGTTACAAAGGTAGGAATTACGCACAAGTAATATTTTGATAATTAGTTTGCCACAGAGCCGGCGTAGACGGCGATTCGAATATCAACAATAGCCGCGTTCACAAACCAACACTTCAAAAAACGTGTGAAATAGGTTACAAATCCCACGATCGCTCACAAGATAACACCAAAGACATAGCCATTTCTCGCGTCTTGTCATTACATACATCCCAATCGCTACAGTGTAATATGTCGGCGGTTGTTACTATCAAGTAATAAGTAATGAATAACAGTACCAGCGCAGACCGTGATTCGAAAACCAACAATTTGACACTTGCACGCGATCGCTATATGTTTTGACACTTTGGAACAGTCGTTGACTTTGCGTGATAAGAATCATGCGAATATTCAAGCAATGCATCAATTTGACAACTTGAAATGAAACTTGCTACACAGCTCAAGTTGATTCGTATCTGAATGTGTTAATTCGGTACAATTCTAATTTGAGAAATCTTTTTAACGTGATCTTTTGATTCGACCGTAACCTGAATATTACTGACGCCGACTTTCAGTCACATTGAATTATTCACACATTCGCGCTGCTGTTTTCACACCTATAGAATCAATACCAACTATAACTCTACAAGAATCAAGAATCACAAGTATGTGCATTATACAGTTATTGTCTTTGTCAACTTGAAATCCAACTCTTAATACAAACACGCATCTTATCACTTGTCAACTCTATCATGAAAATCCTCGAACCTGTATTATTAAGAATGTTATAGTACGGCGTCGGAATCCGTTCGCGGGATGTACTAAAGGTAAATTCAGATAATCCAAAATGAAATATTAGGACTTTGACATAATCTGAATTGAAATAGATTGACAAACATAACTACCAACTTTCACCCAGTCACATTTCGAAATTATACGCATATTGATTTGAAACAAGTAATGAAATATTACAACTATATTCGCGATCGGACTTTCCGTTTGGCAAAGATAGTTTCAGAAATATTATCACTATGACATCTCAACATTTTAACATCTTACCATACACAAAAGAGTAAAATACAAAAACCTTGTCAAGTCAATCCGTTTGTAACTCACCGAACCAAAGCAAAAAGTGTCCATACGAAAAGTAGGCAAGACTATCCAAGTAATTACTACAACCCACAAACATATCAAGTTCGGTTTTAGGCATATACCACCAACTCGTCTTTTTTTTTTGTTCAACTGTAAAAGTCGTTACTATGCCGCAAGACAAAGAAATTACTATGCGGTATATTTTGTAAGACAAAAGTAATTACTTCTCGATGTCGGCGACTTGAGATTAACATAATATATTTGAGTATACGACATTTGAAAGTATGACCATCGTAGTTTCTTACAATCGAACGCAGGTGTTGTATCGAAAATTATCGTGATGTAAACATAAGGATTGTCACATCGATTTAACATATGAGATTTTGTAATGGTCTATCATGACTTGATTATTAAATTATTCGCGTTAATTAGACCCGGCGTTGTGGTAAAGGTTATTATGACAGCAACAAACTTTTCAGTGCCGTTGTTATTAACATATTGAGTTGTAAAACTATGCGTGTCTGAAATGTCCTTGAATGGAAAATTATTCCACCTTGGTACATATCACCCTGCGTATCGCGGATATCAGAAAATATTTTACAAATGTATTTGTCTCCACTAACCAAGACTAAAGATGAAACAACAATTTCCTTTGTTAAACAATAACCGGTACAATACTTTATCATCATAATCAGCAGTGAGAATTGAAACACTTTCGCACATTATCCGGTGTCAAGATATCACACTAGGTGAATTGACATACCGCCGCTTGATTAATACCTAATCCATTCGCACCCTTTCACATACTTTGATCATTACAAAAGTAAATTGGAATATGTTTGCTAGATGCATTCAATTCAGTTAGAAATGTCTGGTACACAACAATCGTGATATCAAGGAAGTACTTGCTACGCTGTAATTCACTTAACGTGTTTTGTATTGTTGTTCATTTGTAGTATTGATTGTTTTTGAACCCCCAAATAATAATTCCCGACATGAAACCAAACCGCTGAAAGTCGTTACCATCACAACGAAACAATTTGTACGATGTTTGTCAAATGCATCCTATAGTTAGGTGTACTAGAATTATTTGTGTAACACATACGCCGACAATGCAATCGAAAATTTTTCCGTTGTCATTCGCTAAAGTAAATGTCATCACAATACTCATCAAGCTGTCATCTGTAAATCAAGATTACATCCAACTTGTAACTGTATCGTTTAACTACCGGGTTGCATCAGTTTGCTATTTTTGTCATTTAGTGACTGCTGAACATACCAAACGATACACATTCACTTACGAAATACTGTGTTGGTCGTAATTTCCATCATCGTGATAATCGAAGTACATTTGTTTCGAATTCGTAACAGCCGACTATGCCACGACGATTTTTGGAAAAGTTATGCTTGGAAGATTGGTTGTATATCACGAAAAATAATTACCACTCATATTGATACTGTTACTCCATTGACCGGTATTTTCAAACGAGTAAAATTTATTACTTGAGTTACTCCGCTTACTATATTCAAATGTAAACACAGCTGTCTTTCAACATCACAAAGACATCGATATAAAGTATACAATCAAACGCAACAAGTTTTACTTTTGTAGGACACTAATTATTATTCCACGCATCTCATTTCATACTAAGTGTATATGAAAGATGTTCATGGTACACGAATATATTCGCTCATGCTACGAACATACGCAATGATTGGTGACGCTTTCACACTATTTCGATTTAGTGTAACAAAAACAACAACAACAATTTTCACTCTCTTGACTTACGAAAACAACAGACGAACCTTCATTCAATATTTTGTTTTTGTCAACAAGTTACTTTTTTCATGAGACCCCCACTACTCTTACAAAAGTACGAAAGATATTTACATCACACAAAGTAATCAACTTTACTCGATATTCTCACATTACGAAACTAAAGAATGGTTGGTTTGACTCTACAAACTGTTTCGTTACCTCAAGACCTTTATTGTCTGAATGGTTGTTCATGTGTCTTAAGAACCGAATAGTTCAACACAGCACTAGTACCAACAGAAACATCAGAGTTGTTTACACAAAAGTTTGTATGTGTACAGTATGCGAATACCATGTGTAAGTCCAGCACAATTGCGGTATCCATCCGAGTTTAGTTAACACAAATTTATTACAACGGAGCCACGTAAACTTTCGTGAAAGAAAAGCATACTCACTTCCAGAGGGTTATTTCAACGCCATAGCAGTACTCCAACAACAAAGTACACATGTTTTCTAGTCACCGTCCTTACATATTTCACATAGATCAATCTACTTTGCTAACGAAAAGTGCTGAGTCACCACATGATTACCCTCACAACAAAACAGCTAGAAGATATTATCATACAAAAATATTCCTAACCCTTTGCGCACCAGTGACAAATCATATAACAAACATTTTTTGTGAGGTGAATTGTTGTTCAGTGTCAAGTCTACCTGTTGAAACGTACATTAAAACAACGCAGTCACAATTCAATTAAAACCACGAATCTATTTTCATTTCGTCACATACAGAAAAATAAATTTTAATTTCCCAAAACATACTTGTAGTCAAGAAATATTTTTATTAATCAAAATCATCGACTTCTGTTTACGGTGTTAGTGTGTGCATGTCATACACGTGGGGACCGTATTAAAATGGACACGACACGACTGAATGTAAGGAGATAGAAGTCCATCGCATAGATTTACATGTGGTCTTCGCTACGGTTTCAAAAAACGAATCATCTCTTTTGCGTTGATCTAGACCGAGCAAGTTAGTTAATGGCCATGATTGTGTTTGTCATATGCGAATGATAGGGTTACTGTCAAATCTACATACAACATCCTTCTGGTACTCAAAATAAAAATTTCATTCTCTCCCTTCGTAGTCATATACCGCCAACTCGGCTTTTTTGTTCATCGACAGCGGCGTTTAACAAGACCAACGACACTGAACCCACGACGTTTACCTATGTAAAATTACCACTTTCACTTGACAGTCCGTCGTTTACCTGGCTAAACATATCATTTTCCTTTGGAGATCTGATGTTTACCCAGAGTAACAAACCCCTTTTCCTTTGGAAATCAATTTTTTCCCTGGATAACAAACCTTTTTCACTTGGAAATATATTTTTTCTCTGGGTAACAAACCTTTTTCACTTGGAAATATATTTTTTTCTCTGGTTAACAAACCTTTTTCACTTGGAAATATATTTTTTCTCTGGGCAACAAACCTTTTTCCCCGGGTAACAAACCTTTTTCCCTGAGCAACAAGCCATTTTCACTTGGTGGGTCGTCGTTTACCTGAGTAAAAATATCATTTTCCTTTGGAGATCTGGCGTTTACCCAGTGTAACAATACATTTTCTCTTGGTCATCTAGCTTTTCCTAGAGTAACTAATCATTTCTCCTGGGTAACAAACCCTTTTCGTCTGGAAAACTATCATTTACCCGAGTACCAATACCGTTTTCACTTGGAAATCTATCTTTTCCCTGGGTAACAATATCATTTTCGTTTTGAAAACTGACAACCACACCGGACAATTTGATATTTTTGTATATTGTTACAACGGGTAGTGACAAAATATACACCAACAACGACTCCGATACATTTGTCTAATCAAATATTCACTTGCTCTGATGCATCCCATCAAAATCATTGGTTACTCACATACAATAACAATGTGCTGTTGTACATCGACATGTATGTTTTCGGAATTGGCGAATAAAGGGGTTTCCGATATGTCTGTGATGTCCGGGTTCGTGCTTTGGATTTTCCAGAGTCAAAATGTCTGAATAAAACACCTCCTTGACTTTGGTAACTGGTTGATACACGGATAATGGTGTTCGGAAAACGGATGAATTTATGTTCCCCATCGCGCTAATAACTCCGGGTTACTTGTGAGTTTCCTCAGGTCTGTTTACTATATTGTGTCTTTACTGGTCAATACATGTCGCTCCAGTCAGCTGCAACCGGATCACTAATATGAGAAAGTGTGTGGGCCTGATCCGGATATTCACTCATGAACCAACGACCAATATTCAAGTAAACATGTTACAGACCGTGTTTTGTCTCCATGAAAAATACCAATGCATACACCATCACATCAAGTACTTCACGATTGTTCACAAGTATTCGCGTAAACGAGGTGTACATACAATGTGTCGGTGTACAAACATCATGGAAAACAAATTCATGTTCTCAAGTATCATCATGCGACGACTCTGTACATTCAATGTGGGCATAGATGACTTGGGGACAGACAAGCAGCCATATTTGGACGTAACACGATCTTAGTATGAGCCGCCTCAACCCAACTTGTGAAAAATGAATCTCACACGAGTACAACCCTTTCACTGGTTCACACCTTGATTTTGCAAGATTTTTCGGATTCTCATGTAGACTTGCATCGTGATCCAGACCTCGACTTAATCGGGTTGCGTAACTCGCTCAACCCCTGCGTATCGTTGGTCATAACCTGCTAACTTTTTCGCTGAGACCGCAGTGTTTCACCTGGTTTTATGTATTTGGTGATTACCATCGTTATCAATCTTTCACGCGATGAATATGTCGGATGTCGCTACTCCCACATAACGACTCCAGCTAAACATCGTGAGCAGTGACTCCGGATTGAAATCGTAAACAGGGACTCTGTGTGTGTGTGTGAATCTCGAGTTCGATTACGATTAGATAATGTAATCCAGGGTGTGTCTCTGCGAGCTGAAGGCGGATTTCGTGTTAATCACACCGCAAGAGGGTGCTATCTCGTAACTCGACAGGTCAACATAAATCGCGGTTGGAAACTTTTGGTCTAGTTGATCCAGCTACGTATTGAAACGTTGTACCCACACAGCCCATTGAGAAAACGTTGTCGTTACCTGACCATATCCACGAGTAAATATGGGACTACGCGTAACTGTCCATAGATTCCTCTGGCCCCACACCGTGGTTTTACGACACAGACAAGATGCAGCGGTGGAAATATTGAAAATGAAAAACGATACCTTGGTGACATTTGATTTGGATTTTACACCTGATGAACCATACACTCGATTGGTACATTGGGATGACAACTCTATCGTCGAGGTCAAGGGAAAAGAAATGTACAGATTTGTTGGTGTTGTGGATATTCAGCGAAAATCAGGGTATATGGTTGTGTATGGTTCGCATATTTGACTGAGAATATATCGGTATGCATAATGCACTGTCCATGTATCATGTCGTGTGTCATCTATGCCCACATTGAATGTACAGAGTCGTCGCATGATGATACTTGGGAACATGAATTTGTTTTCCATGATGTTTGTACACCGACACATTGTATGTACACCTCGTTTACGCGAATACTTGTGAACAATCGTGAAGTACTTGATGTGATGGTGTATGCATTGGTATTTTTCATGGAGACAAAACACGGTCTGTAACATGTTTACTTGAATATTGGTCGTTGGTTCATGAGTGAATATCCGGATCAGGCCCACACACTTTCTCATATTAGTGATCCGGTTGCAGCTGACTGGAGCGACATGTATTGACCAGTAAAGACACAATATAGTAAACAGACCTGAGGAAACTCACAAGTAACCCGGAGTTATTAGCGCGATGGGGAACATAAATTCATCCGTTTTCCGAACACCATTATCCGTGTATCAACCAGTTACCAAAGTCAAGGAGGTGTTTTATTCAGACATTTTGACTCTGGAAAATCCAAAGCACGAACCCGGACATCACAGACATATCGGAAACCCCTTTATTCGCCAATTCCGAAAACATACATGTCGATGTACAACAGCACATTGTTATTGTATGTGAGTAACCAATGATTTTGATGGGATGCATCAGAGCAAGTGAATATTTGATTAGACAAATGTATCGGAGTCGTTGTTGGTGTATATTTTGTCACTACCCGTTGTAACAATATACAAAAATATCAAATTGTCCGGTGTGGTTGTCAGTTTTCAAAACGAAAATGATATTGTTACCCAGGGAAAAGATAGATTTCCAAGTGAAAACGGTATTGGTACTCGGGTAAATGATAGTTTTCCAGACGAAAAGGGTTTGTTACCCAGGAGAAATGATTAGTTACTCTAGGAAAAGCTAGATGACCAAGAGAAAATGTATTGTTACACTGGGTAAACGCCAGATCTCCAAAGGAAAATGATATTTTTACTCAGGTAAACGACGACCCACCAAGTGAAAATGGCTTGTTGCTCAGGGAAAAAGGTTTGTTACCCGGGGAAAAAGGTTTGTTGCCCAGAGAAAAAATATATTTCCAAGTGAAAAAGGTTTGTTAACCAGAGAAAAAAATATATTTCCAAGTGAAAAAGGTTTGTTACCCAGAGAAAAAATATATTTCCAAGTGAAAAAGGTTTGTTATCCAGGGAAAAAATTGATTTCCAAAGGAAAAGGGGTTTGTTACTCTGGGTAAACATCAGATCTCCAAAGGAAAATGATATGTTTAGCCAGGTAAACGACGGACTGTCAAGTGAAAGTGGTAATTTTACATAGGTAAACGTCGTGGGTTCAGTGTCGTTGGTCTTGTTAAACGCCGCTGTCGATGAACAAAAAAGCCGAGTTGGCGGTATATGACTACGAAGGGAGAGAATGAAATTTTTATTTTGAGTACCAGAAGGATGTTGTATGTAGATTTGACAGTAACCCTATCATTCGCATATGACAAACACAATCATGGCCATTAACTAACTTGCTCGGTCTAGATCAACGCAAAAGAGATGATTCGTTTTTTGAAACCGTAGCGAAGACCACATGTAAATCTATGCGATGGACTTCTATCTCCTTACATTCAGTCGTGTCGTGTCCATTTTAATACGGTCCCCACGTGTATGACATGCACACACTAACACCGTAAACAGAAGTCGATGATTTTGATTAATAAAAATATTTCTTGACTACAAGTATGTTTTGGGAAATTAAAATTTATTTTTCTGTATGTGACGAAATGAAAATAGATTCGTGGTTTTAATTGAATTGTGACTGCGTTGTTTTAATGTACGTTTCAACAGGTAGACTTGACACTGAACAACAATTCACCTCACAAAAAATGTTTGTTATATGATTTGTCACTGGTGCGCAAAGGGTTAGGAATATTTTTGTATGATAATATCTTCTAGCTGTTTTGTTGTGAGGGTAATCATGTGGTGACTCAGCACTTTTCGTTAGCAAAGTAGATTGATCTATGTGAAATATGTAAGGACGGTGACTAGAAAACATGTGTACTTTGTTGTTGGAGTACTGCTATGGCGTTGAAATAACCCTCTGGAAGTGAGTATGCTTTTCTTTCACGAAAGTTTACGTGGCTCCGTTGTAATAAATTTGTGTTAACTAAACTCGGATGGATACCGCAATTGTGCTGGACTTACACATGGTATTCGCATACTGTACACATACAAACTTTTGTGTAAACAACTCTGATGTTTCTGTTGGTACTAGTGCTGTGTTGAACTATTCGGTTCTTAAGACACATGAACAACCATTCAGACAATAAAGGTCTTGAGGTAACGAAACAGTTTGTAGAGTCAAACCAACCATTCTTTAGTTTCGTAATGTGAGAATATCGAGTAAAGTTGATTACTTTGTGTGATGTAAATATCTTTCGTACTTTTGTAAGAGTAGTGGGGGTCTCATGAAAAAAGTAACTTGTTGACAAAAACAAAATATTGAATGAAGGTTCGTCTGTTGTTTTCGTAAGTCAAGAGAGTGAAAATTGTTGTTGTTGTTTTTGTTACACTAAATCGAAATAGTGTGAAAGCGTCACCAATCATTGCGTATGTTCGTAGCATGAGCGAATATATTCGTGTACCATGAACATCTTTCATATACACTTAGTATGAAATGAGATGCGTGGAATAATAATTAGTGTCCTACAAAAGTAAAACTTGTTGCGTTTGATTGTATACTTTATATCGATGTCTTTGTGATGTTGAAAGACAGCTGTGTTTACATTTGAATATAGTAAGCGGAGTAACTCAAGTAATAAATTTTACTCGTTTGAAAATACCGGTCAATGGAGTAACAGTATCAATATGAGTGGTAATTATTTTTCGTGATATACAACCAATCTTCCAAGCATAACTTTTCCAAAAATCGTCGTGGCATAGTCGGCTGTTACGAATTCGAAACAAATGTACTTCGATTATCACGATGATGGAAATTACGACCAACACAGTATTTCGTAAGTGAATGTGTATCGTTTGGTATGTTCAGCAGTCACTAAATGACAAAAATAGCAAACTGATGCAACCCGGTAGTTAAACGATACAGTTACAAGTTGGATGTAATCTTGATTTACAGATGACAGCTTGATGAGTATTGTGATGACATTTACTTTAGCGAATGACAACGGAAAAATTTTCGATTGCATTGTCGGCGTATGTGTTACACAAATAATTCTAGTACACCTAACTATAGGATGCATTTGACAAACATCGTACAAATTGTTTCGTTGTGATGGTAACGACTTTCAGCGGTTTGGTTTCATGTCGGGAATTATTATTTGGGGGTTCAAAAACAATCAATACTACAAATGAACAACAATACAAAACACGTTAAGTGAATTACAGCGTAGCAAGTACTTCCTTGATATCACGATTGTTGTGTACCAGACATTTCTAACTGAATTGAATGCATCTAGCAAACATATTCCAATTTACTTTTGTAATGATCAAAGTATGTGAAAGGGTGCGAATGGATTAGGTATTAATCAAGCGGCGGTATGTCAATTCACCTAGTGTGATATCTTGACACCGGATAATGTGCGAAAGTGTTTCAATTCTCACTGCTGATTATGATGATAAAGTATTGTACCGGTTATTGTTTAACAAAGGAAATTGTTGTTTCATCTTTAGTCTTGGTTAGTGGAGACAAATACATTTGTAAAATATTTTCTGATATCCGCGATACGCAGGGTGATATGTACCAAGGTGGAATAATTTTCCATTCAAGGACATTTCAGACACGCATAGTTTTACAACTCAATATGTTAATAACAACGGCACTGAAAAGTTTGTTGCTGTCATAATAACCTTTACCACAACGCCGGGTCTAATTAACGCGAATAATTTAATAATCAAGTCATGATAGACCATTACAAAATCTCATATGTTAAATCGATGTGACAATCCTTATGTTTACATCACGATAATTTTCGATACAACACCTGCGTTCGATTGTAAGAAACTACGATGGTCATACTTTCAAATGTCGTATACTCAAATATATTATGTTAATCTCAAGTCGCCGACATCGAGAAGTAATTACTTTTGTCTTACAAAATATACCGCATAGTAATTTCTTTGTCTTGCGGCATAGTAACGACTTTTACAGTTGAACAAAAAAAAAAGACGAGTTGGTGGTATATGCCTAAAACCGAACTTGATATGTTTGTGGGTTGTAGTAATTACTTGGATAGTCTTGCCTACTTTTCGTATGGACACTTTTTGCTTTGGTTCGGTGAGTTACAAACGGATTGACTTGACAAGGTTTTTGTATTTTACTCTTTTGTGTATGGTAAGATGTTAAAATGTTGAGATGTCATAGTGATAATATTTCTGAAACTATCTTTGCCAAACGGAAAGTCCGATCGCGAATATAGTTGTAATATTTCATTACTTGTTTCAAATCAATATGCGTATAATTTCGAAATGTGACTGGGTGAAAGTTGGTAGTTATGTTTGTCAATCTATTTCAATTCAGATTATGTCAAAGTCCTAATATTTCATTTTGGATTATCTGAATTTACCTTTAGTACATCCCGCGAACGGATTCCGACGCCGTACTATAACATTCTTAATAATACAGGTTCGAGGATTTTCATGATAGAGTTGACAAGTGATAAGATGCGTGTTTGTATTAAGAGTTGGATTTCAAGTTGACAAAGACAATAACTGTATAATGCACATACTTGTGATTCTTGATTCTTGTAGAGTTATAGTTGGTATTGATTCTATAGGTGTGAAAACAGCAGCGCGAATGTGTGAATAATTCAATGTGACTGAAAGTCGGCGTCAGTAATATTCAGGTTACGGTCGAATCAAAAGATCACGTTAAAAAGATTTCTCAAATTAGAATTGTACCGAATTAACACATTCAGATACGAATCAACTTGAGCTGTGTAGCAAGTTTCATTTCAAGTTGTCAAATTGATGCATTGCTTGAATATTCGCATGATTCTTATCACGCAAAGTCAACGACTGTTCCAAAGTGTCAAAACATATAGCGATCGCGTGCAAGTGTCAAATTGTTGGTTTTCGAATCACGGTCTGCGCTGGTACTGTTATTCATTACTTATTACTTGATAGTAACAACCGCCGACATATTACACTGTAGCGATTGGGATGTATGTAATGACAAGACGCGAGAAATGGCTATGTCTTTGGTGTTATCTTGTGAGCGATCGTGGGATTTGTAACCTATTTCACACGTTTTTTGAAGTGTTGGTTTGTGAACGCGGCTATTGTTGATATTCGAATCGCCGTCTACGCCGGCTCTGTGGCAAACTAATTATCAAAATATTACTTGTGCGTAATTCCTACCTTTGTAACATCAAACCACGAGAGATGGCTATTCTTATGTGTTATCTTGTGAGCGCTTGTAGAGAATATTTCACACCTTTTTGGAGTGTTAGTTTGTGAACGCGGCTATTGTTGGTATTCGAGTCACCGTCTACGCCGGCTCCGTGGTAGATTTTCAGCCAAGGAATACTTGAATAATTTTGGGGATGATAAAAAAGTTAATGATACGATTGTGCGTGCTTTTGTGAAGAGTTTGATTTCAGAGTAATAAACGAATGTGTAAATGTGTATACTTGTGATTCTTGTTGCGACTGTGAACAGCAGACTATTCTGTAGGCGCGAAACAGCGAATAAGCCGAAAGTATTATTCAGGTAGCAATCAATAGTGAGGAAAGAGAACACGATCGGTCATTTGACACGACTGAACTACGACATCATATATCATAATTTACGATATACACATTAGCAAAGGTTCATTCACATGACTATTTACTTGATACACATTCAACACGAAGTACGACACGCCAACAACGTTAGCATGCGACCGATTACTATACTGAAAAGGTTTACCGTGCGACCACAAGACACAATAGCCGCTCGCCACCGCACCCATAAGACATAAAAGCCGCTTGCCACCCCGTGCAACTAGGACCAGCCGCTTGCGACCCCACCCATAAGAAATAAGAACCGCTTGCCGCCGCACCCATAAGACGCAATAGCCGCTCGCCGCCGCGCCCATAAGAAATAAGAGCCGCTCGCCACCCCCGGTTTTTCCAGCCGCTCGCCGCCGCGCCCATAAGAAATAAGAGCCGCTTGCCGCCGCACCCATAAGACGCAATAGCCGCTCGCCGCCGCACCCATAAGAAATAAGAGCCGCTCGCCACCACGAGTTTTCCAGCCGCTCGCCGCCGCGCCCATAAGAGCCCATAGCCGCATGCGACCGATCATACTAACTACTACTAACCACTGCTCCATACCAGCCTCTTAAATCTGTCAATTTCCACAGATAACTCCAAAAAGTCTACCTCGTCGTCATAGGTGCTTTTAAAAGCGCTGGTGAATAAATTGTGACTTTCGCTTTGCAGCAGCGCGTGGGGATTAAAAAATCCAAACATCATTAGGTGGTGTAGGCTATGCCGGTAAACCTAGTTTGAGCTTCAAGTTTAGTTGTCACACTTGAATACCCAGACAGGCCTGCTGCTGAGCCAGCTAAAAGTAGCATAATTGGTCATGGTCATCATATAGTTAGCCAGACCCTCCGAGCGCTCAAATTTAAGAATACCGATCTTGATCGAAAGCTAATGTTAACCTGATTCCAGAAATACAATTTAAATACTGGTATATAAATCGGCATTGTTCCGAATAATCGCTCGAAAAAATTTCCATTATCATTGTCAATTGGTCAGTGTGTTGCGGCGCTCTGATTGTCAGGAACAATCAACCTTGATGGCTATTTTGGAGTGGTTCTATTGTCATGTTAAGATATTAATTCGTGTTTTCGGAATCAGCGCGACACTAGCTTTTGATTGAGACCAGTTTAATAAAATTTTAGCTCACGGGATGACAGCTATAGGACTACCAATTACGCTGCTTTTAGCCGGCTGTGTATACAGTACACTGTGTAGCCTCATTTTGCCGCCCCCTTGGAGCCTGCCGCCCCTGGCGCAGAGCCAGAACCGCCAAGTGCCTGCTACGCCACTGCTTCTTTGTCCAGCGGCATATATACAGATCGTGTGTATGCGTATCATGAGACGGTGTATATGCCGCAAATAACATCGAGGACAAAAATTAACTATACTTTCCTTTCCGTATTGGTGTCTTATCGGTAAGTCGAAATCAATGCCTTCGATGTGCGATTCAGCTGTCATAGTGGTGGTGGTAGATGACCGGGAAGTAGATATGTTTATAAGTCACCTCAAAGCATTATCACCTGATGGTATAAGCGACGTAAATAGTTTCGTTATCATTTTCAGTATAGAGGCAGTGCTATTGGGCATGGACCATACGAATTAGTGTGATTAGCATCATTGTCTCGGTATTCACGAGCTATTCACTTAATTCAAGCTGTACCTGTATACACTTGCATAGGTGTTCGTCCTATAGTGCTTTGTTTACAGTCCTAAGCTATCCTAAAATGTCAGTTCTAACGCCCTAAACCTAAATTCTAACTCAACCCTCAGCATCAAATGGGCTATATTCGCTTGAGAACTTTATATCATCTACAAAGTAGAGGGAAAAGCATTAGGCCCTGTCAAGTCGCATGTTACAACGGCTAGAGGACGACAGATTGGGATTGGATTAGGATTACCGATATTATTCAATCTGTGGTTAAATGCGGAATTTTCATTGATACATCACGGCTCGGCCGAAAAAGCGTGATCACGTAACGCCGATACCTAGATCCTTGCGTTAAAAATCGGTGTTTGTACAATCTCCTTCTTCACGTCCTCAAATGCATGGAGGAAAGTGTACCAGCTCATCTTTTTGAGCTTTTGATGTTCTACAATCTCAGAAGGACATTACGTTCTAAGTCACCAGATTTTTTGTCGGTGCCCATAATCATTCATCCCGTATACCTATGCAGTCCATCTTTTATTCATATCTTTGAACGTTTGTAAAAATATTTTATTAGCCTCGAGTATTGCGCCCTATTGTAGTGATGTGTACCAGATCACACCCTTTCAGCTGGAGATAGGCCGTAAGAACACCAGAGCATGCATCGTATGTGAGTTTACACCCGTATAGTTGGAAAAAATGTACATTACGAATATACATTTTTGTCGCACTCCGTGTGACACCAATGTAAATTGGTTGAAATTCTGTTCTGCCAACCTTCAATGCTTCAGAGGTTTATCTAGGTTCCTTATATCTAACCTCATTGCCGTAGTAGTGTTTTGAACAATCCTATAGCCTAGAGTGCAGGTGAGCCGAGCCAAAAGTCGGAAGTATAGATCAAGCTACGGACGCATGAAAAACGAGAGACACCGATGGTGAAAGAGCGCGAACATGGATGTCGTCCGAAATATTGCCAAGACCTAACGACACTGATGCTTAAGGATACTGATGTTACTGTCGTAGCGCAAATGGCCTTATATATAGGCGACGACAAGCGTCACTGCTGCGTGTGAATGAAACACCACAAAAACGGAACAAATCTATTTTAAAAAATCTTTGCATTTCGCATACCCATCAAAATCGACACTGTCTGCGTGAGATGCAAAAATTTTCTCTGCGGGTGGCATGAATGCACATAGCACACCCCTGTTTTAAGCAATCGAAATCATTGTCGACTAAATGTAATTCAAAACAATGATTTTGTAGTAGCTGATGCTTCCATAAATACAGGTGCAATGTTCGATAATGTTCAATAATAGTGACTATGTAAATTATTTGTCACACCTGAGCTAGTATTTGTACTGCATGCGACACAGTATTCTTTCCAATTGCGTGAGTCACGTAGTTTCACCAATCGTTACCAATAGTTACCAATAATTCAGCGATGGCAGTCCTCGAACCCGTTAAATATTAATACCGTTGTAAAATACGGAGATTTGAAGAGCTATTCTTTTTATGTGGACCAAAGGTGTTTGCGACCATGAAAACCTTTTTCAGTAGCCAATTTTATAACTATTTGAAATCAATGAGTTTTTACGACATTTAGCAGTAAAAATGTACCGTCGCCAATAATTCTACAAGTCGGCCTACATATTATATCGATATATCGTCGTGGAAAATTATGCACCATCACAGTCAATCATTGAACTCCTTATATTGAAGATACTACCAAAACATTCAGCTTGGTGTATAATTTTAAATGTAGGTATATTTTTAACAAAATTCCATGTGAAAAATGGGGAAATTATACCAATAGCGTGCCAGTAATATCGAGACGGTAAATATAGGCGTAGCAGAATGAAACGTTCGAATGCTTGAACCTAAATTGATGTGGCGGACTTCGGTGGTTTGATTTTTATGACGTCACTCCACATTTTTTATGAAGTCACTCCACATATCATTGTGACGTAGGGAACATAGATGATTTTACTCAAATCACGCATTATACGCCACTGGCCACTGGCTGCGTGACAGTCTATACTCTGGTGGTACAACTGGAGTGGTTGAAACTGAGATTGGTTCGAGGTCTACTTTCAATTTTAAGTACATCCTGTGATCTATCATTACTCGGTTTTCCGTAGAGATTGGAGTCATATGTATTTAATTTTTAACATCGCTCACTCATGATTCGTGTGACTCATTATCTCAACCCAGTGGTTCCCAACCTTGGGTCAGACACGCCACCCTTTATGATATGGAAAAAATTCGTGCCCCTCATTGTCATATCACAGAATCCATCCTTGATGCTAGCAACTCCAACAGATTGTTTGATGGCCTGGAAGGTTATAACTGTTGATGAGAGAATTTAAAAATATGAAATTCGCTGTATATATAGAGAAACACGAGTGAATTGGAGGTAAATCGCGCAAAGCGCGAACATATTTTGACCACTTCTTCGCGGCCCCCGTTCTGAGCTTTCTCGTCCCCCTAAGGGGGGGGGGCGTGCCCACCAGGTTGGAAACCACTGATCTCAACCAATTATGCTGAGCTCGGAATATAACACACGGAACGAATCGTTAATCGTTTGAACTTTAATATAATTTGATACCGTATCAAATTAAACGCGCATTGCCCCATCAACATTGAAACATCGCGTCATCATATATGATTGGTACACGTCAATGCGATATTTCAATGATATATACTACAAGTATTGATCATCTGACAAATTAGGGTTCCTTATGGGCACGGTTATTATTAAATCAGTATGAATGAACTTGTCATTTCCGACCCTCGCGATATTTTATCTCTCTGTCTAGCTGACACATCGCGCATGTCTGACAGCAGCAAAGCAGACAGCAGTCATCGCAAATAGACCCCTGCAAGAGAATGAAATTGCTTTGTATGTGACTCAATCACTTTCGAATGAGCATTTTCAATGTTTCGTACCTGAATACCATGCTTCGCTCTGAATGCGGAACGCATTGCCAGGTGTCCGCCTGGGACACACCCATACTGATCCCCGCTGCAACCAATGCAATAGTTTTCCCCCATTCTGGTTGCAATGCATCCGTAATAAAAGCAACGACAGAAGAATACGCACAGACCTGTGAAATACACACGGGCTGTAAAGTCGATCGATCACTCATATCCTCTGTTGTAAGAGCAGTTTCGTAATCCTGCATCGCTTCATGTAGGCCTACTTCAGATAGAACGTATAGTTTCTCGGTCTCGTTGATTGTCGAGGAATGTTATTAGCTTCATTTACTTTGATTAGAGAGTTTTCTCTGATATCATATTCCGTAACGTATTTTGTGTTTCATTTCGCTTTATATCTTACGCCTGTAGAGACTCATTACCGCAGAAATGAAGGAAATACAGAATATAGTTACGTATTCGGTATAGTGTTACGCACATTATTCATTTTTGTCAAATCACATTCGTTACCACGGTTGTACATAATATTGGTATATTCATTTTTTCATTTTATTTTGTTCTACGGTGTCCACACAGCACCGTTTTGACGACAGTTTTAATCGTGATGTCTATGACGATTGAAACTGAGTATGGAGCGTGGAGCTAGCGGTAACTTCTATCTTTGTTTTGTGTTGAATTCCACTGGATGCTTTCACCATGATGAAGAAAGGAAGTGATTACAAATTGCAATTAAATGTGATCCCGATCAAAGATGTGGAGATTACTGTAATATTATGCTATTCCATTATTATTTTCGCGGCGTAGGATATTCCAGGTGTTTTTTGCGAACAAGAGCCTCATAAACTTTCCAATCAGCTGTACCAATGTCAAAATCACAAAGGAAACATGAGGAACACACGCTCGGCCTAAACATAGGCATGCTTACACGATGGAATGTCATCGCAGCAGTCACATATGTTGCTGCTCCAGATTTCCATTGTGGGACGTTGGTTCATAACCGTCACATGTTGCGGCATCATCATTGCGGGCTGCTGTGTATACACCGTGGGTTGCTGCTGTGTATACATCGGGGGTTGCTGCGTCACCACCACCCCAGGGCTATCCAGAGTTGGATATTGTTTTAGATCATGAGTCTGAAATCGAACAAAAATACCATCAGACGTATTCCGCAAGGACATCATTGACTGGAATAACATACGGATTAACCATTGTGTATTTTTAGGACCCGACCGTTCCAAATTACTTAGCGTTTAAATGCGCTTTAAGGATATTCACCGCCGAATTAAAATAAGCGGTAAAAGTCCCATTAAGCATGGTTTAGCACTGGAATTAGAACACTTTTCTCATTACCAATTAGGGGGTTTAGAGTTTGGTATCCGAAATTGCGCTCAGTTTTGCACATCACTAATGTAATAGAAGCTTCTGTTTTGTACTGAAACCAGACTTGCATGCGATCAACTCTTCCAGACTAAATAAGATCATTATTACTAGGAATAGCAAACTATTACCGGGCTGAAACCAATCATGTCAGTTGCAATGCGATACCGATATCAGAAGGTAAAAAGTACTAGTTCTTACTAGTTCTCAACGCTTACTGGCAAATCCTGTGGAACAATTACGCTGACCTGCAGGTCTTCTTGCCACCCAAATTTTTCGCTGTGTCACGGAATAAAAAAACTACCGCACTACTCATCAAATAGTTTACTATAAATTAGTGGTGCACAAAAATCGCAGTGCATTAACGGAGTATCAAAAAAGCGAATTCAACAAAACACACTTTTCAAACAAAACCAAAATCTTATGGCGAATATTCATCCCGAACCAGATGTGATTTATGCTGTTAGCAGTTCAAAAAGGCGGGGGGGGGGGGTTCTTTCACATTTGAGCTGATCATATTATTGTTCGGTGGGAATTCAAAAGAGCTATGCCAATTCCTCATCTACAAATGAACGGCCTTTCAGAAGTGCCAGGTTGTGATTTCGAGCCCAACCTCGCCTGCGCACACTTTTACATACGACGTATATCAACAACATTAAAAATTTGGTCCCTGAAAGCGACTAATCAGTCTAGGGCAAGTTTTTGTTGCAGTTAAATCCGTGGAAAGTTGCATTTATTTTTGAAAAAAGTTGCAGGAGTTGCATTTGACCACATTTTGCTTGGTTGACTAAAAAAAAGGTCAACTTCCCAGATTGACTAAAAAAAAGCTTTAAAAGCCGGTGCTGCTTTACGGTGTTTCAGTCGAATTTGGCCGTTTATTTCACGAGAATCGAAAATACTTTCATGAAAAATCGATAAAGTTGCAAAATGTTGCAAAAAGTTGCATGAAAAAAATTCACAAAAGTAGCAAAAAGCTGCACTATAAGATTCCTTCAAACAGCTTGAAACAGCATTCTACATATCTTACGAGTATTTAGGAAGCTGCCGGAAGCTGTAAAAAAGTTGCAAAAGTAGCAAAAACTTGCCCTACTAATCACTAATTCTCTGTCAGTAAAGATGACCAAAACGGGGTTTATCTGGGCTCCTCCTCGCCAGCGCATCCGAGTAAGCGGTGTCTTATTAAAGCCAGGAAGTGGACAGTGCTACAAGTCGGCAGCGACGAAATAAAGATGAAGAAAAGTGGTCCAAGTGTAAATGAAAACATACAACGGTAGTCAACAAATACCATGACTACCCCAATCAAACATACAAGAATGGCCTAGACGGCCGTATCGCTACAAATCATACGTATGTATTGTACAGTGGTCCCTAATCTTTACGAACCCACGGAACAATCATGATAGTCTTCAGACCTTCGCGGATCCCCAAATTTACCACTATACATATCTACCTACACATCTTATCTACATTGCTACAGATTACAGTGTGTGACATAGGGTGTTAAACGAGTTCAACCATTAAAATATATTTTAAAAAATAATAAGACCATGCTGTTATAAGCACCATAACATGCTTTTATTATTAAATAATAATAATAATAAAATGAAATGAAAATCAGTGTGACTTCTGCAAATTCCTTTCAGGTACCATATCAGAAATGTGTGACTGTACCTTATAAGATGTGGTCTTATCGTTTGGTGTTCAACGCCACAGCGTGATACCAATTGCCTAATTATATATGAGCTTGTAAATATTGGAGACTCGACTCGACTCGAGCTCAACTCGAGTCACGATTTTCTGATGAAACGATTTGACTCGAGAGATTTTTTCAAAATACGGAAATGACTCGATTCGAGTCGAGTTAATCTGTGCATTGACTCGAATTGAACTCAAGTCATTAGGCATGACTCGAACCAAGTCATATGACTCGACACTCAGACAGCCAAGACCGACATTTCATTGTAATTTAGAAGAATAGTAAAGTAACCACACTATTGGGATTTGAAATATTGGTTCTGGTACTTTAAAATGCGACCTAAAACTGATAAAAGTGAGAGAATTAGAATATTAATAATGTGAACCATTCGTTATCACCAAAATGAGTTATAAAAGTGGGGTTAACAAGAATTTAACTGCAAACTGAGCAGTCAACACAATGATTTGGACTTGGACTCGAGTCATAATACCCAAGACTCGGACTCGCCCCTCTGCTATCTGATTTGGACTATGACTTGAGTCGGTGGTGAGTTGAAGATGACACGACTTGACTCGAGTCAAAACTATAAGAGTGAGATTGACTTGTGACTCGATTACAACTCTACTCAAAAGTAATGATTCAACTAATGCTCGGGCCGAATTTCCTTCAACCCATGATGGCGAAGTCCAGCGCATAATCACACATCATATGCATAAGTAGAATCTCTCTCTTGAACTCTTTGGAACCCCTACAGTACCGTGGAACACCGGCTAAGAACCAGTGGTCTTGAGTATGTGATTTGACATCTAAGGAACTATTGACACATGGTTCAGCGAACCCCAGGTGTTCCGTGTACCACGTTCTGTGTACCACAGCTCTGAGCATTTGGTAGTAAGTCTACCTGCTGTGATTATAGCCGTAAGTCGAACAACGATTAGACTTTCGTTTGGGAAGAGTCTCAGTGTGCTAGATTCTGATATGAACACCGACAAATCCATATAAAAACATCGATCTTTCTGAGACAAACAGAGGTGCGAGCAATGAGCATGCAATTTGATGGCCTAAGTCAGATTTAAATTCATGGCTTGATTTTATTTCATCCATATATGGATTTGGTCAAGGGGGCACTTTTAATAATTGTTTAGTCTGTATTCGGCGCGGATTAATGAATTGGAATTAGAGTAATATAAATGTAGTAGTACGAAACGAAGTTGCAAATAATTACATCAAGGCCTCTATAGGCTATATAAAATATTGCATATGATATACTCACTTCCGCCATCCGTAGTCAGTCTAAATACCAGTTGTTCTATGCTGCTAATTAAGCAATATCGTCAAAAATGAAAAAAATAGACCACGCCTCAACAGAAGATATTACAGAAAACCATGGTGCAGTTCCTACGCTCAATTCTTAAAGATTCCAAAATAAATGGAATCGTAGAATGAGAACCGTCTATTTTTCCCGGTCGCTTCACATAGGCGGTACTGTCAGGTAGACACGTCAGCTCTGCCACCCATACTGATTGGCGTAAATGAGTTGCATACAATCGCATGTATGAAGACATACACAACTAAACTGATTTCCAGTGGCAATGTCCTAATTCTGCATGACGCCTGCATTTATCTTCGACTATCGAGGAATCAAAGTCCTACTTGTTATATATACTACGAGATGTAATAGTTGGTCATGAAATGATTATCGACATCATGTCCGGCAGAATTCAATGGAAATTATCTAGCTTCACTACCGAACTGAGATTATCATATTGGAAGCTTATTTCACGCTGATACGTGAGCCCGCACCTTACTAAAGATGGGTCATAACATACAACTGCGGCCTCATAAATTGGATAGTGGATTTGTCCGACGCATTCCAATCCTACCTACGTCGTGAACCCCTGTATTACAATGCGGCAACAATGGCTGACGGTGGCGGTGTCCAAGAACGATTCGTTTCATTGTGATGCTCACAAATATGTGCAATGTAAATATGCAGTAAAATATCACGGTTAAAGATGTGGAAGAGCTCTTGGCTACCTGGTTTTTCGGTGACAAAATAAAAACAATGCATAGAATTGTATCAGGTTGTTAACTTGATGATGATCTTTCAGAAGCGAAAGGTTTGTGAGATTTTTTTACAACAAATTATGCCCGAGATTCCAGACATGAATGCATTGTTGATCGGCCAAGGTTATAACCAAACGGCCTGGAAGAAGCTTTCTATATTGGCTGATAATGGACTTAGGTTGACTAACAAATTCGCAAGACGTATAGCGGTAGAACCGGGTGGTGTCAATATCGAGCATGGAACTCAATTTCTCGTAGTTCTCGTAATTGGCATTACGCAGGGGAATTCTTCACCGAGTTATAGTAGCTTATATGCAAACTACTCCCACTTCTTTCAGCTGGCACCCTGCCAAATTATTAGGCTTAAAAAATACGTTTCTACTTCAATAGCAATCTTCAACATTCAGAGTCAAAAAGTAGTTTGCTATAAAACACATTGCTATCACTTCATAGGATTTCTATTTCGAGATGATGATTGGTAACTAACTTGAATGTTGATGCGAAAATGATAGGCTACAACTACAATCAGGATGTGGCGCACGCGACTGGCCGTATTATACACGTGACATACGACTCTCCATAACATACGCGCGCTATCCATTTGTGCACGTAGCTACTGTCCATACTGTAACAACCGTTCATGTTGAAAAATCATCAGATTTAGGATCTTGATCCGTAATTGGATATAAAATTCCAATGTTGACCCGAGAAAGTAAATTTGGCATTTTAAAAAGTAAAGTACTTTTTAAAGATTTTACTCTTACTTTAGATGGTAAGTAACACTGTAATTTGGAATCTAGTAAAATATTCGTATTTGTGAGAGGAATTACGGTATTTTCACGAAACGAATGTCATTATTATGCAGGTGACTGTCCCTGCTGTGCAGTCAATCGCACAAAACCTCGGTATCGGAATCAGACCAGTATACTTCGGCATGAAATTTTTATATTAGTTTACTTGTCACTGTACAAGTGATATATTGTAAACCAGTTGTTTGCAAAGTATGCGCCAGCGCCCACTTGGGGCGTTCGCCAGCGTGAAGGGGGCTCTGGCCATGAAATGTGTGAGTGGGGTCGCTAGCTATAACATTGATCGGTAGGGAGCGCTGAGTGAAAATGGGGTGACCTATAGGTTTAGAATGCAACTGCTGCGTAGTTTAGAAAGGATTTATCAATAAAGCATCTGATTACGCAGTGAAAGTGAAAATAGATCCAGTCATGACAATGTAAGATCACCCGTCTATCAGCTGTACCGAAAAGTTCATTGGTATATGACAATGTTAATCTTGCCATCAATGGACTAATTCAGCAGTCAGTAGAATTCCCAAAAATCGTGGTTCATCCTGTGCCGTGAGAACTACGAAGTAATTAAGCAACTATTTCTCACTGCAAGGTGTGATGGCTTTTTTCAGAGAAAATGTCTTGCGGGATTTTAATCTCTGTGTCAAACGATCGTGTATTTTACGCAGTGCTGCTACCGTTGCATCCGAGACACGGAGTTCAGGTTGTGAGAAACGATATCGCTTCCACTTGACGGGCATGGGGAAGCGAGTGGCGCAGTTGGGTAAACACTGCAGTCACGACACCAATGGACGTGGGTTCGAATCACGGTTCTGACCCACTTCTACGTGTCGGAGGTTTCTCTGGGCTCCTCATCGCCGACCTCACTGCAACTACAGTGCATTGAAAAGCCCAGACTGAAAGTGAGCCGTGCTACAAGTCGGCAGCAATGACCTCGATGGGGACGCTTGGGAGCGAGAGAGAATGAAGAATGACTGCGAGAGAGATTGAAAGACGTTCCCAAGAATACTAAAAGCAAAGACTTCTGAACATTATGAAATTCGTGTCGTGGAGCACAAGGCCTAAACGGCGACAAGCTCCACTGTGTTGTACCCATTAATACATACATACATACTTGACGGGCATATTTACCAAAATTTATGAGTAGGAAATATCTATTCTTAGTAATGACGAAACTTAATAAAAGTGAAAATGTCACGGTCTGGATTCAATTCTAAGCCTGTGATATTTCACCGTTAGCTTGCATGAGCTAAACCGGTCCAACTCGAAAATCCGATTTTGATGAAGAAACATTATTAAATCATCGCAGAAAATTACACGAGGATATGGGGATTATATAACAGAATATATGTCCCAATTAGAATTTCCTCACCGGATAATCAATCCATTGTGTACAGTTTCCGAGCATGAAATGATCGAAGAGCTGATTGTTTCCTAGTTTGGAACAATTTAGAGTTCAACCCAAAGTGTCAATATTTCCAATCAACGTTTTGGATATGCCATTGAATCAAATTGAAATTCGACTGGAGTCGGGTTGACTTTTTTGTCGTTGCCGGTCCCCGCTCAATGTTTGAGAAAACTTGTATTCAGAGTCATAACCAAGTTCCTGAATCACAGCAGATATAGTGACTGTTGAACATCCCACAAAATTATCTTGACAGTATGGAACGTGAAGTCTGCAAATCTTAGAACGAAACTGTTCTTATCAAACCTGAAACCAAATATGACAAGGATTATGATATTAATTCACCATCTTCATCATTATTAGCTGTAATGAATGCAAAACCACTTTCGTTTATGGTGTAGGCGTGCAGAGGGGATCCAGGGATGGCTGACACTACAATCGTTGTCCAGGGATGATATAGCTCCAAAAGGTCTGGGATAAATTGTTTGTAAACGAAGTCAAAAATATATATCTTCGTGAATATCACCTTGTACTTGAGCGATCCCATTCATGTATTTTGGTTGGTGTGAAAAGATGTATAGGGATATGGTATGGCCGTATCATAATATACTTTCGGGATGTATTGATATACTGCAGGAGCTTTGGTTAAAATTAAAAAACGTTAGGATTGTGATTGATCATGGAGGGCTTTGCGAACCCAATTTGACTCGCGAACCGTAGGGGAGATCAGGGCAATTGTAACACTTTTTGTATTTTCGAACATTACATGTTTTTCTCGTGGATATTTCATAGCCAAACTTTTATGTAAAGAAGCCAACAAATCGATAGTTAATATAAAAACTAAAATGGAACTCAATCAATAATAATCAATCATTGAAATATTTGGTCGCGAAAATCGTCGCTCAAATGCTACAATCGCACCGTACCCCGGAGAAATTGTTACGCCCATGCGGGGCAAATGTAACAGTGCTGTTTATAACTAAAAACAAACGAAATGAACAACAATAATAGGAGCACATATTGTACTATTGAATTAAACTAAAAAATAAAAGTTTGAACGCTTCTAGGTTACGCCCCACCGTATTTTTGGCATCTGAATAAATTATCATCCTTCGTGCCTTCTGCATGAGCTCAAAGTGTACAAGAACCATATTCATTCCATCATCTCCCTACACATATTCGACCTCTTCTAACAAGGTGCTGTAGTTCAGAGTACATAATGGGTTGCGCATTCGGTTCTCTGCGAATGGTGCGGAATTGACCTGGCTAAAATAGCTTTGTTGAATGGGTCGATGATAGTGTAGCAAAACGAGGACACGACATTGTGTTGCATCAAAGCTAATGGTATTCTTCTGTTCCGTACAAAATTAACATAAATTGTTCACACCAAATGACGAAATGTAAGTGGGCCATGCTCAAAGTCAGGGGATGAGGATTCCGTCGTTGGCAACTTCTTAAGTCACCATTGAAGATCGACACACAAAAAATCGATCAACAGGAGATAGGGTAGTGGAATCACGGAAATAACCGGACCCTAAGATTCACATCACCACTTCTGTATGGCCGTTCCAATAGAGGATCATGTTAGAATTGGTATGACCAGGTAGAGTCTGTTCTGGTATTGGACTTATGGCTGTTGCAGGATTCCTCTGCAGTAGGGTTATACCAGCATATGAACACAGATATTCAGAACTCAAAAGATATTGTAACGGGCAAAAGTAACAGAGTCTTACAATTGCGCCTGACACGCTCGACCATGATTAATGTCTCAGGATGGTGCATTCCCGGCGACGCAAGTCCTAGTCTCCCTATGATCCAGAGATGAGCATGGATTAGGATTAGGTTTTGAAAAAACAGGATTTGTGAAATTTTGTCGGATTTGGATTGGATTTGGATTAGGCATTTTTTTCTGCACGGATTAGGATTTGGATTGGATTTACCTATTTTATGGGAGATTGAAATGTCGTGTGGCGAATGGCGACAAACTTTATTAAGATCAGTTATTAATGTACTTATGGTTACTAGGTTATCTTGAATCAAATGAATCGTTGGTTGTGAAAGAAAATTTTCGAATCCCTCCATTGCATAAATTAGTTTTTTTCTGAATTTCCAGTTGGAATTGGATTAGGATTGGACATGGACTTAAATATGAAAAAGGTATGGATTAGGATTTGGATTTGGATTTGAAGGTTCGGATATGGATTGGATAAGGACATAGAAATTTCAAATCCGCTCATCTCTGCTATGATCACGCTAGACTATGATAATATTGTTCCAGCTACATATATTGCATTGTAACCACTTGAGGTTTTATTCTTCAGAACAAATTATTACGTATCAGAAAATATTTACTAAAGGGTCCTAAATTTCGTTTTTTTAAATTATTCCGGGGTTTCGTGTCGTAGCTCAACATGACTTCAGGTATATTAGAAGACATACCTACCGCATGTGCACTCAAAATATGAAGGCTATTTCATCCTATACTAGCGGGGAGGTCGATTCTTACATTTGCCCCGTGTTACATTTGTTCCCGGTCTCCTACCGGTAAACCGTTGGAAACATTCCACAATATTATTTCCAAATATATATATATACCTGTAATTTCAAGTGCTATAGGCCTACTTCGTCGTCAAGCATCTGAAGATATATAATTTATATTCGCTCGGATTCATTCTAGCAACACCTTACATTCCAAGTAATGTAATTGACAGGAATAAAGTGAGTAACAGATTAAATACAGCTATCAGAAACTGTCAAATGTGATCCTTGGCCACAGTTCACGAGTATAGATGTGAAAAAATTGCGCATATTACTTCGGTATTGCTTTTGTGCAATATTTCTGTAAATAAGCGTTACTTTATCTAAATTATTAACCCATACGACTTATAGTATTTATTTAGCATGCATTATAGGCCTACTCGGTGAGCAATATTTTCAGCGACATGCCACAATAACCAGTTATGGATTCTTTTAGTGTTTCAGACAGGAGCATCGAAGCAAGTTTAGAGAGCATGTATAATGCAATAAATATTTGTATCCACGGATTAAATCCAACGACACAAACTGAAAACATGAATATAAGCGCGATTCTTTGTTGTATGAGAGCTTGCAATTTCCTTGTTGGATAGTCTACGTTAACTTGGTAAAGTTGTGCTTTTCATTGACGTCCCTCGCGATAGTTTATCTCCCGATCCAGCTGACACATTGTACAAGGCTGACAGAAGAAAAGTAGGCAGCAGTCATCGCAAATAGATCCCTGAAACGAAAAAAATAGATATTTCGTTTTATGCGACTAAAGAACTTTTTACGGGGTGTATCCATAGTGACGAACCTGAATTCCATGTTTGGCTCGGAATGACGCGCGCATAGCCAGGTGACCACCTGGGACACATCCAGATGGGTCCCCACTGCATCCGACGCAGCAGTCCTCTCCCATTCTCTTTGCGATGCACCCGTAATAAAAACAACGGCAGAAATATACGCATAAACCTGTTAATATTTGTGCGGCTTTAAAGTTTCAATCAAAATATAATAGCGACTGCTGTGGTGACTGCTTACGGTTAATCGATTGACGGTATATCGGCCAGCGCTACGTATGCAATAGGCCAGTGGTTCTCAACCTTCTTTTAGACAAGCCCCCTCCACCCCCCTTTAGAATAGTTATTATGACTGTTGATGAGAGGATTTCAAAATATGAAATTCAGTCTATATAGAGAGAATCCAGCTTGAATTGGAGGTAAATCGCACAGAGCGCAAAATATTGTTCCATTTGACCACTTGTTCGCGCCCCCTACAGATGCTTTCACGCCCCTCCCCCCCCGGTTGAGAACCACTGCAATAGGCTATAAGCTTTAACACAAACGAGTGTGCTATACGTGCACACTAATGAAGAAATGAAGTTTAAAAGGCAACATGATCTGTTATCGAATCACCGGAATCTCTCAGTACAATAGAGGTTTATTCCCCATGTTTTACAAGTAATAAATTCACGCTTAGGAGTACAGAACTTCATGACACATTTGAATAAAATATTCATTTTATTCCCGAAGCTATTCGGCTGACCCTCGTCAGGGGAATATCGTCAGCAATAATGCGAGGATTCGAATAACTATGTTCAGCAACAATATATATCGCTAATTATGACGTCACACGGAAAATATACAAAGTTAGGAAAACCGCGATTCTTTTACCTTCGCTGATGAGATGCGTCGCTCACAGCTATCCGCGCGCGATAATTTCCTAGGCTCATTCGACATAAAGAGCCTTTTCACCAACGTACCACTAAATGAGACGTTGAATATTTGCGCTGATGCTCTATATAACGGTAAGCTAATACCCCCTCCTTTCTCGAGAGCTACCTTCATGGAATTGATGAGAAACGCTGTGTGTTCTGTTGAATTTAGTTTCAACAATATCATGTTCCGACAATCTGATGGTGTAGCAATGGGATCACCATTGGGTCCTATTCTAGCCAATATATTTGTAGGATTTCATGAAGATAAGCTCTTCTCTTCTTCTATTAAACCGCCCTTATCATACCATCGCTATGTCGATGACACGTTCGTGATATTCGATAATGAATCTGACTGTGATACTTTCCTGGGAAATTTAAACAAACTACATCCAGCATTGCAATTCACGTCGGAAAAAGAAATTAACAATCGCCTGGCATTCCTTGACGTTCTTGTGGAGAAACGGGATGGAAAATTCCTTACCTCCGTTTATAGGAAGCCCACATTTTCGGGTCATTACCTTCGATGGAGCTCTTTCAGCCCAAAAAGTCGTAAAATCAATTTAATCGGCACCTTGGTTCACCGGGCGTTGATGATTTGTTCCGAGGTCAAATTGAATAATGAACTTGACTACATCCGTAAAATTTTCATTGACAACGGATACCCAGAGTATGTTATTAAGCGGACAATAAGTAAAAAGTTAAGTCATTGGAATGATACCAAACCAGAAGAAACCCCCGAAGTAATTTCTCGTGAAAATAGGGATGTGTACATTCATCTTCCTTGGATTGGCCCGGTTTCTTATCGATTTGAGACACAGATAACTTCAGCAGTCTACCGCTGTTATCCAGCGGTGAAAACCAATGTTGTTTTTACCACGATACCAATGTTTCCTGCAACCCGAAAGGACGTTCTCCCGGCTATAAAACAAAGCAACGTAATTTATGAATTCAAGTGCCACTGCGATTGTCGGTACGTAGGGAGAACTTCCAAACGGTTGCAGGACCGTATCAAAGAACACATTCCACCATCTGTCAAATCTTATATCTCAAATTCGCAGCTTAACAATCCGCTTGTTCTTGAACATTACCAGGCCATGGGTCAAAAATCTTCTATAGGCAAACATTTACTAGAAAATCATACGTGTGCTGCTAACTATCACGAGGACATGTTCTCTATATTGGCTAAGGGTCGCAATTTATTTCATTTGTCTGTTCTTGAGTCCACCATCATCACTATGAGCAAACCTAGTCTATGCCAACAGAAAGAATTTGTGTATCATTTGAAAATCGCGCATTAACTTGTTTTGCTTCGCTATCTCCATGCCAACGCTTCAGTTCTCTCGTTTTCCTAACTTTGTATATTTTCCGTGTGACGTCATAATTAGCGATATATATTGTTGCTGAACATAGTTATTCGAATCCTCGCATTATTGCTGACGATATTCCCCTGACGAGGGTCAGCCGAAAAGCTTCGGGAATAAAATGAATATTTTATTCAAATGTGTCATGAAGTAATAAATTGTTATCAACGTTGTAAGATTTTCATACGGGAAGAATAAATATTTGAAAAATCGAGCGGAGGTCTCAAACAAGTGGCAAGCGAGAGCATTTTGTGTGGCCCGCGTCGGTATTTTGGATTTCAAGTGATCGACAATATTTAACTCCGCATCACGTCACTTCAAAACTACTCCTAAAACTTGAAAATACACAATCAATTTCAATATCGCCCCACTTTAGGTAGGTTTATCAGCTGCCATGCTTTGGAAGATGTACTATTCCGTCGCATTACCTGTTCATTACAATAAAACATGATCCGCTGATTATTCGTGACTGAAAATTGTGATTTTGGCTTATGCGCGATTGTTCGTAGAATTACACAACCTCGGACTGGCCGGGTGATAAAATGAAAACGACTCAAGTTATGTCGGTTCAAACTTTAAAATAAGAGAAGGAGTTGTGACTGGAAACGTGGTGGGTTGGTAAACAAACTATCAAACCGGCATTCTCATGAGAAATAGTAACTTATGAAATGGTAGTAGCGGGCTTTGCGTATAGCGTAGCGGATTTCGCTATCTAAGAAAGTATTAATAGCAACAATTGTCAGTCGTCAATTAAAGTTGACGAGTAGCAAAGTGGTACGTTCGACAGCTGTAACACCACTACATATTTTAGGGATTGGACATGTTTCAAATAGAGTGTCACCGCTTGTTATAAATGCAACCTTACTTACACGACGGAATATCATCAAAGCAAGCCCATATGCTACTGCTCCAGTTTGCCATTCCAGGCTGGTTCACAACTGCCGCATCTTGCCGCATCACCACACCATGCTGATAAGTAACCATGGTTGGTTCCTGTTTAACCACCGCATCATCATACAGCGTCGGCTGTAGCGTCTAAAATTCAATAAAGTCAATTAAATATTCAACCACATTTTCGAAAGAAATCGTCGTCTGCCTTTAAGTATGATTGGACTGTGGTACTAATTGTTTTCTACCGTGAAGACCAGCGCTATTACGTACTTGATCTTGTTTAGATATGGTTAATACGGACTTGATATACTCCGAAAGTCGGAATTCGCAGGATGTTATATAGGACTGAAATACACATATGAAGACCATTTGTTTCTCTATACTCAGGAAGTTCATTATGAACTCTGCCTACAGCAATTCCACTGTACGCCAGACCTCGAAAACGTATTAATTTTAGGAACCTGATCAAGACTTGATAAGCCAGAAAAAAGGAACCGAATGAATTCCAAATCAAATATAAATGAACTAAATTTTTATCTCTGAGCTTTCAACAACTGCCATACATGTGTCTCTATAAACACCTATCATTAAAGGGATGTTTCTCAAACCTTTTGAGCGCGGTAGAAATCCGAGTTTTATTATTATCTTGCAAACCAAGCCTTACACGTTAAATGCAATGCATCTAAAGGTATAAAAACATTTTCATGCCCTGTGAGAAGGTGTGAACATTATAAAAACATACGATACCTATAGTTCTTTGAAGTATGATTCATTACAAAGAATCATTGATTCTGTGAGGTTGTTATGACGGAAATTTATTTTTCATAGATTTAAAGCACGGCGCTTTAGTATTCGGCTATTCGCTTACACCGATTATCGCCTTCCGTCAATCGTCTCCAGCCGTTGTCTTGTCACAACTGTTTACACGCAATTCAAGCTCATGACCCCTGAAATTCCAATTTGAATGTGCACCCCTACTTCACACTAATGAAAAGATAATTGACAAACGTTACTGTGATAACCGTTGTTTAAACTGAGCAAGTCAGAGACAACCTATCTCTTCATATTCTACAATACCGGCTCATTATGTTACAGCATTAGTGAGAAACCAAATGTCAGACAAATCTTACAATGATATAAATCCCTAGTATATCATGGAAGGCGCATTCAACATGATTGAGCAATATCTTCGCGACAACTTTGTGGGCGTGTCAGTCATTGTCATCTTAACTGTGAATGCAGACTTGGAAATGGTCAAAGCATAGAAACAAATATTACAATCATCAGACGACCGTGGAGTTTTATTTGGAACATACGTAGGCCTTATTGGATTGGGATTCGATTAATAACTTGATTTAATTTGCATTCGTTAAAATTGTGTTTGTAGTACGTTTAATTATTTCTGTGAATTCTAAATATTTGAAATATATATTGAAGAGGGCTTAGTACAAAGCGAGTTTCTAAGTTGATAATTTGCTAATATATTAAATAGCCCATTTACTCACATTCATCCTTTTTTTTCTGCAAACACTGAAAGTACCAAATAATCCCTTGCACTATTGTAATACAATGATAACATATATTAACTGCAAGTAGCACAAACACTCTTGTTCTGTGATTAATTGGGCAGATGCATATTTTTAAGGACACCGCTATAATCGATTGCCGTTGTCCAATTCCAGTTCACATTCTATTCCAACTCGAATCAGTGTCCATAAATAAATTGATAAAGCTATTTCGAAAGCTAACCAATATTATACCCTACTTATATATTAGCTAATTTGACGATGTACAATTATAATGCATATAAATGGGTGAAGTCAGCATAAGCGTAAATCTTCACGAATATCACCATGCACTTCGTCGATATCATCCTTTGTTATTTTCGATGTCTTTGGTATAACCGTATGGCTCGGTCATGCCATTTTGACGATATCTATATATATATTGCCGGTTGTTTGTAACGATAACGGAGCTTGAAAACAGAGTTTGGTTTGGTTAGACTTAAGGAAGGGTTAGGGTTGTGATAGATCAGGGTTAAGGCTGGTGCCTCAAACTCGATATGGGTCGTGGAATGTATTCAGAGAATTTTTATCGCTTTCGAACCGAACCATAGTAAATAAATTCCAAATGATTACTTCTAAATCCAGGCCCTCATTTTTGGTGCGACACTTCATCATCAAGTATATGCAAACAAAATTTATAATATTGCGAATCATAAGATATTTGTTTTAGCATCACCTTTATTCGCAATAATTGAATTGTCCAGGATATAATGACAAGCCTGAGCTTCTGTAACATTAATCCTCAACCCACCGGTTACGACTATATATAACTGACAATGCTCCTTTTCCATATGAGTTCGTCACTGCCTGAAGCCTTCGTGCAATATTTCAATCAACAAACGTCGCTTGAACTGAATTATTATCCCATACGATCATAGAATTGAGTATCGAGCATACCCTGTGATCAGAATTCTCATTGACATACTAACTGAACCAGTGATGTGAGATTTTGATCTATGAGCTTTGGGCATATGCGATCCTTGTGTCTCTATAAACATTTGTTGATGAGGGTGTTTATCAAACCTTTTGAGCGCGATTCAAATCCTAGTTTTGTTATTAACATACGAACCAAACCCGTACACGCGGAATGAAATGCATCTAAGGCTATAATAACATTTCCATGGCCTGCGAGAAGGTGTGGACAAACATACGCGTCCTAGTAGTACGAAGCATGATTCATTACAAAAAGTCATTGGTCAGTGAGGCTGATGTATCTGAACTTTATTGTTCAAAGTGTATAATCACGAATCTTTTGTCTTCTGCTATATATGCTACAGCAATCGCTTCCTTCCGTCATTTGTTTCCATCCGCTGTCTAGTCACAGCTGCTCACTCGCAATTTAAGCTCATGACCCCTGAATCATTGAAATTGGATTTTCATAGTTAGTCCCCTTTCACACTAAAGACAATATAATTGGAGTACGCTATTGCGATATCCGCGATTTGATCTAAGCCAGTCGGAAACTACCTCTCTCGCCCTCCTCTACAATACCTGCTCATTAACTCAATCCTATCCATTTTGAAATGGTGAGAGCTCTTTAGTTAGCAGCAACATGCATCAGATTCAGATATTTGAGCATGATAGTGAATATTCTCAATGAGCCTTGTGCAAATGTGTGCCGTATTTACTTTAGGCAGATATACGGTTTATGAACGGATAACATCGGGTTAACGTTGTTAAGTTTTCCTGGTAGATTACTATCATTATAACCATCGCATTCCCACACCGACCCTTAGGATGTTTAAGGTCAACCTATACTTTTCACAAGCTTTGTACTCTGTTCATCCTAGCGAATCCAAATACCAGTTACAGGAAGAACGTTTAACATTTTTGCCACCCCATCGCATCCATTAGTTATTTTTGCCCAATAGTTTCTCTAAATCACCAACGTTGGGAACCACTGATTTATATGACACCTGATGAAGGAGCGGCGCTCCAAAAGCTCGTGTAACTAATAAGGTTATATTCATTCGCAAGTGCGGACGTTAAATAGAGTGTGAAAGCTACCAAGGTCTTACGTTCATATATCGTCTGCTATCGGCGCAACAAAGTATGACAAACCATGTCATAGGAAATCTGATATGCTAAATTAGAGCTGCTAAATATTTGTAAATATAAATGGGTCGGAGATTAGGAATATGTGACTATTGCAGGCGTCGAAGTTTCTGGTGATGAAAATCTGTCATAGTCACTAATAAGGCCTACTCCTGAAAACACATACGACGAATATCTCGAATTGACCATGTATGATTGGATCGAAAAAGGCCGCCATCGGAAACTATACCGTTTTAGTCACTTTCAACCCACCGCCATCAAATAATTTAGTTCCATGAATATCATATCTAAGCACATCCTCGTGGGATAGCCAAGAAAAATTTGAGGTATCGTGGGTTGAATAACAAGCGTATCATACATGTTCTATTAGCTGTTCGATGGCTTTGGAGTTAATTTTTCGAAAAAAAAATATTAAAATATTTTAAAATTGTCGCCCCTGCTTCATCAAAGGACATATCAGGATATAATTAGGGTTGCATTTAAAACACACGGTGTTTTGAAAGCCTTTCTTAAAGACATCTTTAAACTGTGTTTTAAACAAATGACATTTAATTTTTTTTTTCAAGAGCCTAATTATGCTATAATTGCTTAAATACGTCCGAAAAACCATGTGGCATGAGCGTACGGACGATTTGCACCCACAATAGTCGACGTATACAATGTGTGGAGGGTGGAACCCTCGAAATCAATCGTCGTCTGTTAAACAGTTTTTGCACGTAGATATATATATCATTTGTGCGGAATGGGTGATCTGGTCATGATGACCGCCGACCATAAAAATGCTGCATAACGATGCAGTCTCGGTTAAAGATATTCTTGGTCTGTTTATGACAGTTATCGGAGTCCCTTTTCGTCGGAGGAGCCGTATTTACCCTACATTTTCAACTGTCAATACTAATCCACGGTGACGTCACAAATCAAATATTCGTGACGTCAATGCTAAAAAAAACATTGTTTTAAACAGGTCGGTTTCAAATTGATTTTTGTTTCTAATGCAATCTAGATATAATTCGTTACAGTGGTTGGTTTGTGATCGCGAACCCATGAGCACGGCTAATATACCAAACGCTGACGTGAAGAGAACGTTCGAGCCATTATTACAGCTCCAGTTCCTAGTAATGGACCGCTTAATCACATACGTCTTATTATAAACCTACCCAATGAACAACGGCGACCCAGACAAAGTCATCGATATTTAGAGTACAATTCCTACCTGTCGGTTACTTGCAACTAGTATGTAGACCAGTGGTTCCCAACCTTTTTCGACTCATCGCCCCCCTTTGAAGCTCCACACCGACCATCGCCCCCAAATATTGGGAACTGAAAAATGGGTATACAAACTGGGATCACCGGCGAGTTGATTAATAAAAAAGGTCAACTTTTTGGCTTGACCTCGAAATTACACTTTTACTTTCACACCTAAACGCGCAACGCGCGATTGATTTATATAATTCATGTTTGAATCGGTCAATATGGTCGGGAATTTCATATATATTGCAGTGTTGGGATCAAGTCACTACCTACGAGTCACGAGTCATTTCGAGTCATTGCATATTCTGACTCGAGTCAAGTCAAGTCAATCGATTTTCGAAGGTGACTCGAGTCAAGTCAAGTCACCCGATTTTTGGAGGTGACTCGAGTCAAGTCAAGGCAAGTCACGAGTCAAGTCACAATGCAAGTCAATTTGCCTTTTCGAAGTGCGGGCATGATTAGGTCATTGCATTTTGCTAGCTGTCTGAAATACAGATTGAGTGGTCATTGATTCTGAATCGATGAACGAATGTAGAGTTAAATGTACACGCTGTATCGCTCACATTTATGTAGAACTGTTGAACTACGTAAGTACTTGCATAGCCTCAGTGAAACCAATTGATAAGATGCAATAGATCAGTGCTCTTCAACCGGGGTTGTCGTACACCCTAGGGTGTACCAGAATTTGCAAAGGGTGTACCACTCGGATGGGGTGTACAGGGGTGTACCAGATCCGAATTACAATGAGCCGATGGCTAGCTATCACAAAGGCAGGTTTATGGGTCAGTACAGGTTGACGCACAGGTTAATGAGCAATATGGTACGATGCTATCTCAAGCGTAATACCATAGTGTCCTATATGGTGTCGACACAAGCAAATCGCACGGTTCAATGAAATTGTATCACGTCACAGTTTCCATTTGGCTACAGGCAATTTGACGGTGATTTTTGACCGACTTGCCGAGCATCAAATTTTATAAAACGGGTATCAATCGAAAGCTGCCGCCGTACTGATTACGAAAATATAAATTTTATTCCGCTCGCGGCCCTGGAACCCCCACAATCAGCCTCTAATTTTTCATTGTTATGGAGATTGGCATTGGGACGCAACAATGCTGTCTGGCGAAACGACAGACGCAACAATACTGTCTGGCTCCCTTTTTCTCGAGCACCTGTCTCGTTTCGCTAGACAGCATTGTTGCGTCCCAATGCCAATCTCCATAACAATGAAAAATTAGAGGCTGATTGTGGGGGTTCCAGGGCCGCGAGCGGAATAAAATTTATATTTTGGTAATCAGTACGGCGGCAGCTTTCGATTGATACCCGTTTTATAAAATTTGATGCTCGGCAAGTCGGTCAAAAATCACCGTCAAATTGCCTGTAGCCAAATGGAAACTGTGACGTGATACAATTTCATTGAACCGTGCGATTTGCTTGTGTCGACACCATATAGGACACTATGGTAATACTGTACACCGCTTGATTGTGATGTCATAAGCAAATATTTCTCCTATTAATTTAGCCGTCAGCAATAGACCATTGGTTCCGTTTGGTGTTGAAAAGTATGCAGTTAACAAACATGTGTTCGGCTAGTATTTGTCTTTTAGTGATTTTTGAGGAAACCGCCGCGATAGCTCAAAGTCCTTGAATCGGCACTTCCTCCCTGACGTTAATAAATACCGCAATGCACATAAATGAAGTGACGTAGCCAGCCAGGGTCGAAACAACTTCCATGTTGAAATCGAAACCCTTTTGTTTTAAAATGCCGATTTTATGTCCAATATTTCGACATACATTTGCAATTTAGTATTTTGGTATTAATGATGCAAATTAGCGACAATAGACTGTGTATAGCGGCATACGATCTGAGGTTACTGACATCTCTTGCAGCCCATGTGCTACTATCGACTGTGTATGGTGTGGCGCAGGCCTGATACGCAGTAGGCTGGTGCGCCTGCTATCATCGCTGATCTGAATTACCGCTTCTGCAGCAGTAGCTTTCCTACTCTCTCCCCAATACTGTTACATTTAGGTTGATTATCGTTCGTAATGCCATGCTGTTTTGGGGCTGACACGAAATAAATTACAATTTGCGTGGCGGGCGGCCTAACTGGCTGCGAATAGACTCTGTGACCAAATACTATTTTATTCATATCCAAAATTTTTGACGGCAATAAATCCACTTCTACTGGTTGGAATTGAACCAAATTTGAAGAACATCGTTTTTATAGACAACCTAATAATTTCATGTGGTGAACAGATAAATTTGAAATTTTTCGTTATTTATTTTTATATAATAAATAGAAACTTTCTTCTCCCGTAGCAATGCGGATACTGGTTGGAATTGAACCAAATTTGGTGTGTAGGCTTAAGTTAGGTAACCTAACAATTTTATCAAGTAGCCAGTACGATTTGAGAAAAAAGTCATTTTTGAAGACCCCTCATGACCAGGGGTGTACGAGTTTTGAGCAAACGTTAAAAGGGTGTACCACGTCGAAAAAGGTTGAAGAGCACTGCAATAGATTACCCACTTACGAATTGATATGATGCCATTGGAGCTTGCGCCAATGGTTGAGAACTCTATAAACTATATTCGAATTCAATATCAATAAAACAAAAGGTTTGATTAAGGTAAGAACAGAAATAGACATTTTGCTGTTGAATTACTTTACTATATTAGTTTACGACAACGTGAGCTGTAAGCTTCGATCACCTCGTTTGCGGTCAATTTATTTGTGAGAGAACAATGGATGCTCATTAAATCATTGAATCATTGAATGATTGCTCACTCTCACGGGTTACGCTGGCGTTTCGCGAACAATCCGACCATATGCAAGATACAGTGATTTTTATCGACACCGATTACTTGATGACTTGAAATTGACTCATGAATTTTGCTCCGAGTCACGAGTCAATCCACATTTCTGATACCCCGAGTCAAGTCAAGTCAAGTCATTTTAGCAAAGTGACTCGAGTCAAGTCAAGTCATGTCTCGAGTCATCCCAACACTATTGGTATAAATTTTTTATCCTCTCTGCTCACGTAATCAGATTTACCGGTAGAACTGAGTGTGGTGTGTTGGAAAAGGTAGGACCTCTAAATAATAATGAAACATCTTCGGGCGGACCCGTTGTTGTATTGACTTCGTTGCATGATGCTTTTTCGTGACCTCCTATATCTGCTATGTCCAAATATATGGAAATCGCCAAAACGTACCACATTGGTATTTCTTAACTGGCAAATATTGTTTCTCTGCTGGATGGCATTTTTCCTGTAGGGTTCAGATCGCCAGGACAGAAACATTCGACGCCAGCCATTGATGCGTCTATAGACAATTAAACATATATGTATATATACAACGTACAAGGTCTGTAAAAGGGCATTCCTTTTCGGCCAAGGTATTCTCGTTGCTAATCGTTCTGGCATACTTCTCGGATTCGTATGTTACATAGCCTATATCTTCATATGTCTTAGTGCGTCGTGGCGCAGTTATGGTCGACGCCGAAGTCGCCATTCCCATATATCATGCGTATTTTTGTAAGGGGAAGGGTACCCCAAAATCAAGACATATGACAATATTCAATCGCGCCCAGCGTGCAAAATTTTCGAAAAGGTTTCATGAATTTCAAAAAAATTACTTCATAATTTATGTTAATTCACGAAATAATTTTTGGCCATATTCGAGTTCGGTTTGGGGTGCGGCATCAGTTACGGTCCTGACTCTATAGAGACGTTTTAACGCACATCGCCCCCTATCGCGCCCTTCGTCGATTTCCGCCTTCCGTATCGCCCCTTTCGTTGTTTTCGCTCCCCTAAATTGCCCCCTGGGGGGGGGGGGCGATATCGCCCACGTTGTGAACCACTGATGTAGACACATGTTGAATGTGAACATGGTGAATTTTTCTGTTTGTTTATTGCGTAGGTTACTTATAGGTTGCATATACCTGCTAACTTGAAAGGCAAGTCACTGCTCAGTCACTGACCAGTGACTTGCCTTTCAAGTTAGCAGGTGTAAGCAACCTTCATTATTCTAACACTAGCATACGTATTTTATATCTGCGTCGCCGAACAGCGGCATAACACTACATCTAAGGGCTCATTTCTATCACCTCATAGCCTTTGAAACTGATAAACACCTCAACTAGGGTTACATTTAAAACATAAAATCAATTTAAAACAACCATGTTTCAAACAAGGCCCTTTTTATTGTTCTTTATTCAAGGCCATGACGTCACGAACATTCACTTGTGACGTCATAGTGGATTTTGACATTGGCGGTTATATCGGGTGGTAATTGTCAGTAGGCTCATACAACATGATTTTGGAAAGCATTTACACAATTATGGTATCATTTTGCAAATTGAAAATAAAGCCATTTGTTTGAAATACTGTTTAAAAGATGTTTTAAATCACCGTTTTTTAAAAATGCAACCCTAACCTCAACTATGGTCATAAAAGCCTTCTGTCTATGAAAACCTGATTGGTAACCAAAATTGATTCCGTTGATTCAATAATGGCTCAATGTCTGGCACACAGCATTCAGTTGTTCAGGGGGCTCCAATTATGATTAATTTCCCGAGTTCATAGAGCACGCCGGCGTCATGACTGTTCGCATTCAAGTCAAAATTCCTTCAGATAGCAAGCTGCAAATGATCAATTCTTCAGAGGGTTAAAATAGACAAAAAGTACAATTTCGATTCAAATATAAAATTAGACTCACATGGCAGTTAGTCCTGTATAATAGATTGAATCACGAAAATCAAGCTACTGGTAGCATGAAGCGCTATCATGTGATGAATAGAGATAACCTTCAACAGCGAACACTCAATAGCTATTACCAAGCGTTTCGGATAAAGAACATTCGGTTTTCAAAACATTCAGTTAGCGCCATCGTAACGGAAATCCATTTTCCGTAGCACCTGTAGCTTTTTTCCAACACGAGTTCGATGCTGAGACCGACGTCAAACGCATTTTCTACGATCCCGCAGCAGACCAATTTATTTAAACCACGATCTATTATTTCTTGATATCAATATAGCTAGGCCCATTAGTCAGACCGTTTCCTCGGATATAAGTTCAATTTTCTGATAGTGATAATGGTTTCTATGCTCCTGAAGACCGTGTCTTGGAATTGTTCCGGGGATTCGGATGATCCTGATTTTCCGTCTGTTTCATGAATTCCAAAATGTAGCACTAGCAAGGGCTTTTCAGCAACGGTTTATCAATAGATAGTGCAACATCACCCTGTAACATTCACGTGAATCTTGATGTGTTTGTTCATATTTGATTTTACATTGAATGCTTTCCCACATATTTCGCAATGGTAATTCACTGCCGCATGGACGGAATAGTGTTGTTTCAGGTGAGACTTCGTCATAAAGCGTTTCCCGCATATACCGCATTCATACTTGCTCTCTTTTAAGTGGATCATCTTCGTGTGTACCTTAACGTACGACTTCGAGCGAAATGTTTTACCGCAAATGTCGCACTGATGCTGGTTTTCTCCGGTGTGAATCAGGCAGTGGTATGTTAGATGAGATTTTTGACCGAAACTTTTCCCGCATATATCACACTCGTATGCTTTTACTCCAGAATGAATTAAATAATGTGTTTTCAAATGACTTTTAGTTGTGAAGTCTTTTCCGCATATATGACACATATATTGTTTCGCTCTGGTGTGAATCATATAATGCCTTTTCAATTCACTTTCCCGTCCAAACCCCTTTCCGCATATACTGCAGTCAAAATATTTCATTCCGGTATGAAACAGATAATGGGTCTTCAAATGGGTGTTTGTAACGAAAGCCTTACCGCATACATCGCATTTATAGTTTTTGATTCCCATGTGTGTAGCATAATGATTTGTAAGTTGAAAATTTCGCGAAAAGGTTTTCGCACATACATTGCACTCAAACTCTTTCAGTGCGGCGTGAATTTTCATGTGCGTTCTCATGTCAAATTTCTTGATGAAAGGTTTCCCGCATATGTCGAACTCGAACTCTTTAATTCCGGTATGAATTTTCAAATGGACTTTCATGGCATGTTTCCGGGTGAATGCTTTTCCGCAGACCTCACACATATTTTCACTGCCCTCGTCACGATGTCGCGAATTGACTCTGTCCTTCCTCACTATGCAAGGAGACTTCGATTCTATGACTTTCATCTGATTCAATACGCCGGCCATTCTTTGAATATCGTCGCGTTTACTTTTGCCCTTAATATAGTTTAGTACTGCAATCTCAAAAGATGACCGGAAGATTACATCTTTCCATATCACAGAGGATCGCAATGTAATATATTACACAGTCATGGAAGGTAGAATTTGCTATATTGGGCTGAATTATAGGTAGAATTATTTCAGTACGTTTCTGGTCAAATTCATGTGGAATTTTACAAGTAGGCCAAAACTAAGTGAATTGGACTTGAAGTAGTATGCGAAGTAGTCTTGAGAGGTATTCAAGTAGTACGATCAGGAATATACATGCTAGCGACCAGCGAAGAATGACTAAAATCAATTCATGTCAATATCGCTGGCAAATATTGTGATGCTGGTCATATACACCAATAATGGTACCCAACCTTTTTCTACTCATCGTCCTCCTTCAATCTCGAGAAAAATTCTCACCTCCTCTATTTACGGTTCCCGAAAAGATAATATACAAACGTGAAGTTATGCACTCAACTCTGATCGCTAGTGAATTTACTAAAAACGGTCATTTTTCCGAGGTGCATGTGCTCGGAAAACAGGTTTCAGCATCTGCTATCCGTTGAGTTGACCTATTTTTGCATCATAATCAGAATGAGCCGCCTTCGCGTGATTTTTTAGGCCTTGTTTTTAATATATCCCACTGGACGTCCTAGCATTGTCGCCCCAATCGCCCTTGCGTCACCCTATTTCGTATTTCCCCCCCCCCCTGTTTTCAAAATCGCCCACGTTGGGAACAACTGATATACACAGTAGCCTATATATGTCGAATATATAATTCCATGTCATTTTTCTCATGACGGGTAACGAGATATATTTTATTCCCACTTTAGACTTGGCAAAATCTACAATGCGAAATAAATCTGGAAGAAATCAGGTAGACTATTAGAAGTGAAGGGGAAGTGCAAAAATTAGATCGCATTCGTCAAGATTTAAAAAATGATTGCCTGAACCATTCGTTCTCAAAATCGCGGTATGCCACCAACACACAAATATTGGTCGGTGCATAGTCCGAATTTCATATTTGAAAAGTGTCTGAACACCCCTAACACATTCCATGCCACCAAGCAATGCGTTGGGAGTGTGAACATTATGCAGAATGGTTGCGTATTTTTAATATCTCATTTTGATATGACAAGAAGGGGCGCGAATATTTTCACTATCATCAAGGGGATGCGTCGAAAAAAGTTTGAGAAACGCTATCCTGAAGGGTCCATTGATCACTGAATAATAAATGTGGAATTTATGTTCGAGTTCTCTAAATTCCACTGCAACTATAGAGAGGTCTGCACTTTCACTTTTCTCTAAGCACATGAATGATACCTTCATTTTCGGGCGCTTACTCTCCCACACTCATTACACGATCCGAAGCGGATCATAGTGAATTATTGCAAAACATATAGCCTTAAAATGCGACTAATTCTTGTTTCAACGCAATTGCTGGTTGTATTATTGTTGTAAGTAGACCGGGTTTATGTTGACAGAGATGCAATGTAGACGATACTCACTTATCAGTGTTTGAATAATAAATATAGCTCAATTATCCATTGAATGCTACAATGCTATACATGTCGATTGCGACTATTAAACCTACATAAATAACAATGCCGACCTCTCAAAAGTTTCATTCATAGTTATTAGTTAATTCCATAGCAATCAGATAATGGTCCGTCATTGGTAGCTTTGTTCAGAATACAAATGAATATGATAATAATTTCTCTCTAGTACAGTTCCTAATAATTATGTCATATGCATGTGGCAAACCCACTCTATTAAACATCGTCTTTTGTTGTATATTGACTACCCAATCATATTTTGAACTATAAACACTAGATCACAAATTCGTCGTCGCTTTAACTTGTCCTTACTGTAAGCGGTACGTTTCGAAATGACCTGTAGGCCTATTGTCATAGTGTCCTATATGGTGTCGACACAAGCAAATCTCACGGCTCAGTGAAATTGTATCACGTCACAATTTCCATTTGGCTACAGGCAATTTGACAGCCATTTTGACCGGCTTGCCGAGCACTTAATTTGGTGAAACGGATATCAATCGAAAGCTGACTCTGCACTGATTACGAAAATATAAATTTCATTCCGCTCACGGCCCTGGAACCCCCACAATCAGCCTCGAATTTTTCATTGTTATGGAGATTGGCATTGAGACGCAATAATGCTGTCTGGCGAAACGAGAGAATAACGAGAGACTAACTCTCTCGTTTCGCCAAACAGCATTGTTGCATCACAATGTCAGCCTCAATAACAATGAAAAATTCGAGGCTGATTGTGGGGGTTCCAGGGCCGCGAGTGGAATAAAATTTATATTTTCGTAATCAGTGCAGAGTCAGCTTTCGACTTGACTCTGCACCTTACAAATGTGGTTTGACTCGTGACCAATGTTCCCTCTAAGCTGCGCACGTGCGCAAATGCGCAGTGCTGAAACGGTCTCTGCGCACAGAAAATCTACGCTGCGCACAAGAAATTAGATATGATATTTTTTTTATAGTTGTTGCGCACTGTTGTCCAATGGACCACTCAAGGCGCGCAGATTCGTGAAAATTAAGATGGAACATTGCCAGGGCCAAATAGTGTTATCACTGAAGTCTGAAACCGAGGTACAAGTGCGCCCCGCAAAGGTAACTATTGCGCTCCGTGAAGAAATGAGAATTCACAATCACGTGCGCCTCACCGAAGATATTTCTTTAGCATGGCTTCGTACGCGTAACCGATACTGATATCATTTCAATAGCGCATCATTTTCTGGGAATGGCAAAATAACATGGTTTAACAAAGTTATAAATAACAATGGGCTAGCTCGAAGTTAATCTGCGAGAAATTAACGAATAGTCTTCTCCGCGTGGCATGAACATTGCGTAAGATTTACTCAGGACCGTAACTTTTGCACCCCAAACCACCCAATTGGAGGGGCCGAGCTCGAAGGGGGTCCAAAATTATTTCGAGAATTAACATAAATATTGGTGTATTTTTTTGGAATTTTTCATGAATTTTTTTTCGCGCTACACGCGTTTTATTATTGTCAGATATCTGATTATTCGGTACCCTTTCCCAACAAAAATTACGCATGATTTATAAAAACGGGCAGTTGGGCGTCGACCATTACCGCACCATGACGCGCCAAGACATATGAAATTAAAGGCTATGTAACATGCGACTCCAAGAAGTGCGCCAGAACGATCAGCAGCGAGAAACCTTGGCCGAAAAAGACTGCCCCGGTGCTGACAAAAAACGTCGATATATACAAATATATGTGTATGTGTAATTGTCCATGTCCATAGGCCCCTAAATGGCTGGCGCCGTATGTTCCTGTCCTGGCGATCCGATTCCCACAACAAGACAAATGCCATATCGAGGGAACATTTTTTTCCAGTTAAGAAATAACAATTTGAAATCGTGTACGTCTTTTACTTTACTACGTTTTGGCGATTTCAATATCTTTTGACATAGCAGATAGGGGGTCACAAAATAGCATCATGTAACGAAGTCATTATATCAACGGCTACGCCCGAAGATGTTTTATTATTATTTAGAGGGCCTATTTATTCCAACACACCTCACTGGATCAGCTCTACCGGTAAATCTGATTATGTGAGCAGAGAGAGGATAAAAATTGATAGCAATATATAGGCAATTCCCGATCATATTGGCCGATGCAATCATGAATTATAGATTTATTTCGCGCTTGGCGCGTTTAGGGACGCCACTACTAAATGGCCCCCCAATATAGATGATAAGTACCGGAAAAAGACTAGAGCCCTAGGGGGGTCTGGGGGGCAAAGCCCCCCAGTAGTTGATTTGAACACCGTATTGGAGGGTGCTTGCGCACTGTTGTCCGAGGGCCTGCGCAGTGAGAGAGAGAGAGAGAGATATGATATTCTTTCTCGCCTGCACCATCGAGATGCTTTGGCGACGGAGTTGCGATACGGCCCCATGAGGTCATCTAGTCTGCGCCCCCGTTTTTTTTCTCCTCCATGCTATCCGTGATTGCTGAGCGCCTAGCAGGATAGCTGCGGATACCATTTTTCGAGTCTTTGGTATGACCCGGCCGGGGATCGAACCTACGACCTACCGCTCGAGAAGCCGGACGCATAACCATTACACTATCTCGCTCGGTTAGTGAGTTAGTGAGTTGGCGTGTTTGCGCAGACTCTTGAAAAATTAGAGGGAACATTGCTCGTGACCCGAAGCAGCATTTACGGGTCAATTTCAAGTCATAGTAATCGGTGTCGAATGAATCACCCTATCTTATGTATGCCCAAATTGTTCGCGATCGTCGGTGATACTTGTCAGAGCAACGAGTCATTCACTGATTGTACATTACACGGATCCTCCATCGTTACATCGCAAATCAATTGACCGCTAACGAAAAGATCGCAGCCTACGTTGTTGTAGTAGGAGTAAATTAATCTAATAACAACGTTTCCGTGTTTCGTATGCGGCTCAGCTCTTACACGACGCTGTGCTCACCTTTAACAACACTCGCGCACAGATTCGATTGCCGCCGTAAAAATGGCGCCTAGAAAAGATACCCGTCAAGGAAATAAAAAGACAAAGAAATAGCTTCAAAAAAGGATCGACGAAAAACAATAAAATCGGAGAAGGTTGGTAGTTCGGGCATCCCCCATCAGAGGTCGGGAACCTTTTTCGACCGAAGAGCCATATCGGACCAATATTTTGAGATGTAACTCCCAGAGAGCCATACATGACAGACAAATGTTACGTCACAAGTGAATGTTCATGACGTATTGTTGGAACTAATATATGGGATTCGTAGTGTGCGCCATATGTTCTGCCCATATGCGTAGGGGGACCCAAACATGGTCACTAAAGCAGTACATGCCCACTACGGGGAGTGATTCATCCGTGACATGGGGTTAGAGGTAGGCAAGTGAGTTAGAGCGTCATGTCGCCAGGGATGTGTGAAGGAAAATTGTGAAATATTCAATGTTTGTTAGTGTTTTCTATCGAGGTTTAAGAATCATTAAATTTTGAGCAATTTTATTCCCAAAATCACCGAATTTTCGTAGTTATTGTTCGAAAATAAAGCTCGAAAGGAGAGGTACTGCACAGACGTACCAATCCCCATCCGTGATAGCGCGCGCGACTCATCGTAAATGGCTTATAATTTCGAATCCCTGATATTAATCATATTGTAATTGCAGCGCTGATGCCGAAAATGAAAATACTGAGCCACGTCTAAGCTATTCGGCGCAACAAAACGCTGCACTATACATTCCCGCATTTTTGTGGAGGTAGGTGCTAGAAATCTACCTGGATAGCTCGGGCGTTGTTTTTAATTTGAATTTGTAGTTTTAAATGGCACTTCCAAGGCATATTATATCTCGGCATTTTCCTACATTTTCCTATACAAGCATCGCCATCCCTGCTATTTTCTATGATCAATCAAGGCATCGTGCAAACCAGATCGATTTCACGAATGGTGTTAGTCGCCAACGCGACAGCAACTGAAATTTTGGTATTTTCAAAAGGGGGGTAACGAGCCCATAACCCTGGATACCCCACTGTTTTGACATTCCAAAGACATGTTTAGGCTGCCACGAGAATAATTATTCTGGCAGTCATGAGAATTAACTAACAAGTTGCTCAAATACTGACAAATTTGTCAAAAAGCCATATGTTATACCAAAAAGAGCCATATATGGCTCGCGAGCCATAGGTTCCCGACCAGCGACCACTGCCCTATCTGTTCATTACATCGCGTTGTGTGTATTCTATATCGCATTGTACATTGTGTGTCTGTCTTGGCACACGTTCACACCATCCCTAGTAATTAACCATTGAGTGATCAATATCAATTCAGACTATAAAGTGGCCCAATATATTCAAAAGTAGCTTAAATGCAAGATTTCCAACTTGTTGAATGGATTAGGAGTTACATTGGTGCTTGTGTTGTTACGAGTACAAATCCAACGGCGCCTAGAAGTAAGGAAGCTTTAAAACTTGTCTGAAACCTGAGATGGTACCGTTAACATTGAAAGATCTAGCACAGGAGTGGCCAACCTTTTCAGCTAAAGGGCCACACGAGATTTACGAACCACTGCGTGGGACACTTGACCGTTGATGACCTTTTGTAATCGTCCGATGAAGCGAACCGAATTAGGTAACGTTGAAAACAATACTGTATTACTATATGCATTAAATGTAATAACGTATATGTTCATGTCTTGGACGCGCCAAGCACGAATTTTTTTTCAAAGGTAGTGAATGAATTCGATCAATAATTACGTTTCTCACATATATTGCGGGTCACCTCAGTATAGCACTGTAATCATTGGACAGGGACAGGATTATTGGGCGCTAAGAAACATCAATAACGAATATTTTGGCGAGCCTTTGTCCATCGCTTTCTACAATCATTTCATCCGTGACGATATTACTGCGAGCACTCACATGAAGTTGCATGTTGGAAGACAAGTTCTCTAGTTGCGAATATTGTTGGACTCAATTCTGTAAATTATGCGGATTTTTAATGATCAGGAGGACTCCAATACTAAAAGCGAGGAATAGGACGGCAATAATTGCGCGAAATGCTAAGAAACATTTCAAGTCGAATAAATCTGCAACAAAATATTCTACTTTATGGTCAATTAGTCATATACGAACATCTACGAAAACTGTGGCTGGCCCATTGCTACGCCAATGCGTCGGAACTGATGTTTCAGTCGTCAACATCCGAAATTACGAGATCAGGCTAATCAAATTTGGGTAGGCCTTGCAATTTTATCTGGGTAATTATTTGTTTTGATGCTATAACTTTAATTTCGAGAATGACCTCGCGGGCCAGATAAAACGTTCTCGCGGGGTAAAGGTTGGTCGCCGCTGATCTAGCATGATGTTATTGTGGTAATTCGTTGAGATCATCTACTCTCCTATTTTGCTCACTGCATGTCTCATACACGTAACCGAAAATATCTCCGCATATCTGTACATACCCTTAATCCCTTGTGAGGAAATACGCAAGCTGCTATCTTCAAAGATCGGATGGAAGCACTAACCGTGTGTATAATCATAATCAAATTTTACTGAAGAAAAAATATCATTTTTTTCGCACAATCACTATGTGAACTATAATGATGACCACATATCCCCATAATAACTGAAAGGAAGGTCTTCACCCCCAAGTTACATTTGAAAAGTTATCATCATCCATCTAAAACAGTGTTTTCCAACGTGGGCGATATTGCCCTTTTGTGGGCGATTTTGAGAACAGCGGGTGAAAATACCAAATGGGGTGACTCGGGGATGATACGGGAAGAAAATATTGGAACGTCCAGTGAGATTTATTTATTCAGCACGGCCAAAAATGCGCGTGAAAACAGATTATTCTGCATGTGACACGAAAAAAAGGTTAACTCAACGGAAATCATGCGCGGAAACCGGTTATCTTAGCAGCTACTCGGTTAAATTACAATTTTTCGTCAATTCACCGTCCAAGATTTAGACCAATAAATGTCCGGTTTTTATACCCTCTTTACGGATCTCACAATAGGGGGGTGAAAATTTATGGCGATCTTGATAATTGGGCGACGAGTCGAAAAAAGTCCGGATTCTAAAACATCGACATTCTGTTATTCCAATATTTGTATTTGTGTGTTGTGTGGTTGAGACCAATATATTGTGAGTGTATTTCAAAGTTGCTTTAATTGAGCTCAAAAATATTCAGTGTGCTTGAATCGCATTTCATTGAATGAAATGTCGTTCTGTTGGCCGTGTACGCGTTCGACGTACGACGTCAAATGCATTACCGTCGAGCCTAGCACGCCTATTCACTGTAAATCAGGGTATATCAACACGCAGCCCGATGACCACACGAGACCTGATATCTAATTTCAACTTTCAGAAGAACGCTAAGTAAAACATTTTCAAATCCTGAAATTATTTTGAGTTTCAAAATATCGTTGTTGTTGTTTCAAGCAATACTCATGTGCCTAATGTAACTAATCCCTAAAGGCGGAAACGGCTTCAGGGATGGCAGCAGCATTCTCAGCAAAATCCGCGGATATAAATGGGCAATGGGCATATTACCATGATGGGCATATACCATGATGTGCAATTGCCAAGACACTGTCAGAACTGAGACGCTTAGAAAGCGGCTTGAGGCATCAACACAGGGTTAAGCTTTTCGGTTGGGGTAGTTTTTCAGCTAGAACCGCCTCTCGCGAGCCCAAATATCTCTTGCTTGGTTGCCGAAAATTGTTGTTAGGTATCGTGCGCAGCTCGTAGTTCAAAATGAAACGAAATTGATGATCATGATTTTTTTTGTCGAATTGTATTTCATTATTAAAATAAAAAAATTCTGTTCCCAGCATCTATGTCAAAGAGAACAGCGTTTCACTGAGGGAACGATTTAAAAACGTGGTTGCGAAAAGTGTGGCTTATTGTTTTTGTGTCTCGATATCTTGATTGTGCAGCCCGCGGTCTCTACGAAATTGCAAACGTGACCTGCGACCCGCTTTGAGTTGACGAACCCTGCTGTAAATGCATTTTCCTCAAACCTTTAGCACACGAATTCTTTGTGAACACAATGTGACCAGTCATGTAGAAGTTGTATTGATAAAAACATTTCCTCGAATTATGTGAAAGACACACTTTCCAATAGCGATGATAATTTCTAGTACGAGATCCATCTCAACTGAATTTCAGTAAATTGTCGCCACCTTATTTTTGTCATTCCTCGACACAGGTGAATGTTTTTCAACGAAATTCTTCGCACGTATATATATCGCACTCATACTCTTTCACTTCATCATGACTCTTGCTGTGTCTTGGATTCGGCATTGAATGCTGTCGCACGTACCTCACACATACGCATGACTATTGTCGATATTTCATCTCCGTATGGACGGAATAGTGACTTATAAGGCTAGACTTTTTCGTAAAGCCCTTTCCGCATATTTCGCACTCATATTCATTTGATTTTAGGTGTACCGCCTTTATGTGTGATTTAATGTACGATCTCAAACGAAATGCTTTACCGCAAATTTCACACCTGTGTTCCTTCTCTCCGTTGTGAACCGAATTGTGGGCTTTGAGTAGGTATTTATTACTGAAACCTTTTCCGCAGACATGACACACAAAATCTTTCGCGCCAGTGTGGGTCAAATGATGTTTTTTCAAATCGCCCTTTGCTACGAAATCTTTCCCGCAGACATGGCAATAGTAACCCTTCGTCCCGGCGTGATTCAAATAATGACGTACAAGTTGAGCATTTTGTCGAAAACGTCTTCCGCATATATGACACTCATGATTTTTGGCTGGTGCATGAATCAACGAGTGTGCTTTCAAATTACCCTTTAAAACGAAACCTCTCCCGCATATCGAACATACGTGATCTTTCAAACCGGCGTGAATCACATAATGGTAGTTTAATTGACCTTTTCGTCCGAAAGCTTTCCCGCATATGTCACACTCGTAATTCGTTGATCCGACATGCATAAAATAATGTGGTTTCAAATGACCCTTTTTTGTGAAACCTTTACCACATATATCGCACTTGAACTCTTTAAATCTGTCGTGACGTTTCATGTGGTTTTTCATGTCGTACATAGTGGTGAATGGTTTCGAACATACACCGCACTCGAACTCTTTCAATCCGAGGTGAATTTTCATGTGTCTTTTCAAATTTGATTGCCAGATAAATAGCTTCCCACATATATTACACTCGTGGTTTTTCTTTTCCTTGTGGTATGAATGATGAGATAATAGGGCACAACTCCTCACAAATCTTTTTCCGCATATGTCACACTCAAACTCCTTAACTCCGATGTGAATTTTCTTATGGACTCTCATGTAATACTTGCTCTTGAAGCACTTTCCACAGACCTCGCAAACATTGCCATTGCAGCCTTGACGATGTTGAAAATGGGGTTCCATCATTTTTACTTCGGTTGGAATACCTTGTTGCAGGAATGCTCATGCGATTCAATGTAGAACCTCTCCTTCGATGTACCCAACGAATATCGCGAGCAATACAGTTTGATGCTGTCTGTTGAAATCTAAAAATTATAACTGCATGGAATGCGGCACTTTGAATCTCAGAATATCACTGCTTTGCACAAAACATGGCCAGAACAGGTTACAATAGTCATGACGTCATACAGAGTCTAACATCGCCTGGTCGGCATGCACATCATCTCGCGTTAAAGATGCGGATTTATTTAAATGCTATTTTCAACTTGGCGACATCACAAGTAAGTGAACTTCTAAAAGGTGCGAAATGAAAGTGGAAGTAATCTATCAACGTGACTATCCGAGGCACGTTTACACGAAGCATTGCTAGCGCTGCGTAAGAGTTGGCTTCATAGAGGGGCATTGCTGCGTACTGTATCAAAGACAGTCGCCAGGTTTTGATTACCAACGCCTAGCTAGTAATAAATTCACATATTTTGATAGCATTCGTATCAGCATGTATTGAATGATGTTACATAAAACAGAACGATGTAATACTCCGCAATTTTGTGGTGTTTTGACCTGATTAAAATAATAATAAGCTGATACTGATACTGACGTAATAACCACAGTTATTAAATATTTACGAATTCGTCTGAGTATATTTGCTACACAATTGTAATTTGATAAGCTTTTTGGGCGCTGTGCTAGACTTCCACCTGCCATGACAAAACCGGACCAATTCAAGAATGTATAGGGCGATGTTCTATCGGGCTACTCCCGCAGCCATGATCAACAGTGCCGCAAACTCGAGTCTTCAGCATCTTGTGATTCAATACTTTGTTACTAAGGGATGTTAAATCCAATTTTGGTCGCGGGATGAAAAAGCGATCATAAATTTCAAACTCATTTGGGCCATGCACCGGAAAGGCGATTAGGTTTTTCGGATCAGCGCCACTCGTACTTACGTTCCAGTCCTCTTAAGGTTTAGCTATATTAATATTTATCTATCCAATATACGAGTTTGATGCTGTGACTGAAAATTCTGCAACGGACCAAAATGCAATGTCACCACAATGATATATGACAAGAATTGGCGGATATGCCTATGCACGAGCCGCATATCTAAAGTCTTTGTTTTAACAGAGCCGCAACGCAAAAATTCAAAAATGAGAATTCATTCCGTCACAATGAAATGTAGGCTATCGAATACAGTTTATAACTGTGTCGTTACAATGTGCGTCTTCTCTTAGGCTGCAAGGTGTTTGAAGTCACGCTGGCATGAAATCAACGCAGTGAGGAGCAGTGTTGGGATCAAGTCACTACCTTCGAGTCACGAGTCATTTTGAGTCATTGCACATTTTGACTCGAGTCAAGTCAAGTCAATCGATTTTCAAAGGTGACTCGAGTCAAGTCAAGTCACTCGATTTTTGGAGGTGACTCGAGTCAAGTCGAGTCAAGTCAAGTCAAGTCACGAGTCAAGTCACATTTCAAGTCAAGTTGCCTTTTCGATGTAGGCCTATGTATGAGGCATGATTACGTCATTGCAATTTGCTAGCTGTCTGAAATACAGTTTGAGTGGTCATTGGTCATTGATTCCGAACCGGAACGAATATAGAGTTAAATATACACGCAAGAAGGCGCTCTATCGCTCACATATACGTAGAAATGTTAAACTACGTAATTGCATAGCCTCAGTTTAAAGTTACCAGCCAAAATAGAGAATAGGGAAACGAATTGATAAGATGCAATACGTTACCCATTTACAAATAGATATGATACCATTCGAGCCTGCGCCAATGATTGAGGACTATATAAACTATATTCGACTTCAATTTCAATAAAACAATTGGTTTGACTAAGGTAAGATAAGAACAGAGAACAGAAATAGACATTTTGCTATTCTATTACTTCACCACTAGAGTTACGACAACGTAAGCTTTAAGCTTCGATCACTTCGTTTGCAGTCAATCTATTTGTGAGAGAACAATCGAGGCTAGGTGAAATGCACGCTCATTGAATGATTGGTCGCTCTCACGGATTACACAAGCGTTTCGCGAACAATCCGAACATATCCGAAATACAATGATTTTTATCGATACCGATTACTTGATGACTTGAAATTGACTCGTGAATTTTGCTCCGAGTCACGAGTCAATCCACATTTCTGATACGCCGAGTCAAGTCAAGTCAAGTCATTTTGGCAAACTGACTCGAGTCAAGTCAAGTCATGCGAAAAAGGTGACTCGAGTCTGACTCGAGTCAAGTCATGACTCGAGTCATCCCAACACTGGTGAGGAGCAGTTCCTTCAAGTGCTTATGAGCAACTTAGGGAAGAATTAAGCTCCGTAATATTCTTGCTCTCTAAATCTGTCTCCGGTGGGTAACTCGTGGCAAAGTTTTAGTGTTACGATTAGTAGCTTTTTAAATAATGAAATGACCTTGACCGATATGGACAGAGGCATAAATCCACTATCACTGAATGAAAACTCTTCTCATATTCTGCTTTAAATGTTCTATTTTCCTGTTCATACTAGCCTTTCCTTCAATCATCGATCAACGACATTATCTTGGCCAAATTCGACAGTTATTGCTAGCCTTTACAATACAAATGGGAGAGCTGTACTCACCACCAGCCAGGCCACTACCGTGATTACTTAATTATCAGGCACATTGTTAAACGCCGTGATTTATCATTGATGGATGACTAATGACCATGTACCATTTTTACGGGTGAATCATTTATGTGCACTCGGTTCAAGAACTCTATTGCAAAGTTCGAACCATGTAGTGTAGCGCCACCATCCAAGAAATTTTACAGTAGTGTTACGTAAACCAAAAGGAAAGAAACAACACAATACACATGTTGATAAAACGAGATGAAACGCGTAAATTTATAATCAGGTTGCACCTCTCTAGGAAAATAGTGAAACTCATGTGCAATCAGTAAAGAGCTGCAATCAAAGACTCGAAGAACCGTATTATCGCCATATTTCTGAACGTGCAAACGATAGCTGGTTACTAATCCTCACTGACACAGACAAAATTACATTATACTCGTAGGCACGGTGGAATCGCTAGACTAGTAAAATGTGACATAATGAATTAACAGACCGTGAATTTCGTGCTTCAGCGCAAACTCGTGAGAATATGAATTAACAGCGCATAGCATCTGCCTAATTACTGACAAGTTTTCAAACTGCAAATGCGAATCGTCTGTGATACCGCATAGAAACTTATCATATCAAAATACGAACAAATAAATCCTCTCATGCCTCAATAATCATAGCAGTATAGTAATATAGTATATACTACCAGCTTAACGTCATAATTGCTTGTTGCGATGTTATCTAAAAAGGGATATATTGAATGTGATACAAAATATATCTTTAGGATTATCAGAAATTAAACCAAATTAACTTACAGTAAATCGTGGCTCGGTATAATATATGCAGCCTTATTTGGCATGTGGTGCTCACACACATTCTTTGCGTCATGGTGACATGCTGCGTCTACAATTAAAATGCAACAATGGCGACTTGCAAATCTCAAATTATACATGGCAGAAAGATCAATGCATGATTTGACGAGGCCGCTAATTTTCCCCGCATACAACGAGAACGGCACATCCCTCTAATCACCCTATCAACTAAGTATTGTAAGAAGAGGCCAATCATTTTGATAACAGTAGTTATCGGATTTTATAGTGTGTTGAGACTGCGTAATCGTAGTCGGTAATACGTCAGTCTAGGTGCGATGTTTATGACTACAATAATCGAATCGAATCGACGAATTATTGTAATCACGCTAGCAAATTACTTTTATTGTTGGTTGTAATATCATTTTTATCACAGCTCCAGTGCGAGCCTAGTCTAGTCATTTAGGACAAAAACGAGTTAATTCAAATTCAAAGTTGAAGAATATTATTAGTAAAGTATTAGTAAAAGAATATTTATTGCTTGAGTTTATAATTTTTACATTATATAGCCTTCATTCATATTCTGATATCGTCTCCTTTACTTTTCTTTACTTTCTCATCATCAAGGACTTTGACAACACTTGCAAGTGAATACATTTTGATGCAAGCATCTGACAAGAGTCAAGCATAACCCGCTGATTCAGCCGATTCTTAGAGCTTTCAAAACTTCAACTATGTACTACAACCTGAGCCCAATAAGATAACACAAATTATAGTGTCACTGTTAAGCTTTATATTTGTATTCAATAATGATATATTCTTTCTGAAACTAGGAATCCGTCGCTACTTGCATAAGAGCCTATGCTTTCACTCGTTGAAAACAAGGCATATAGGCTACGACGGTTCCCTTCACAATGAAGCGATCATGCTTTAGACGTTTTTGTGAAGCAGCTGTTGTCTGTTCATCATGTATTTCGTACCTCAACATACCCTGAATTAATCCTAAATCATTATCTGTCAACCTACATACAATGCGCTTTCAGAATCGCCGCCGGTAGCAGACTCCTTGATCACCTACGCAGCAAGCTGCTGCTGTTGTGGTCATTGAAGCATAGCCGATTAGCCAATCAAGAGCCGTGGTTTCGTGATTGCCAGTCTTCTTGCCGTTCTATGGTAGGTGGCACGCCCATTCTTCGGTAGCTACTTTCAAACGCTTTGCACGAAATCTTAACGGCCTTCCTGTGAGCTTCTTTCAGGCTTAGTGTCGTTTTTTATCAATAATCTATAGAATAAGACATTACAACGGAGGATTCGTAAGATTTTCCAAATTATGGACAACCCTAATGTATATATATCGGAGTTTTCGGTTAGCACAAGGGTATTCCTTTTCGGCTTCTCGCTTTCTCGCCCTTCTTTCTTCTCGCAGCTGATCGTCCTGGCACACTTCTCGGGGTCGCGTGTTACATGACCTATAGCGTCATATGTCTTGGTGCGTCGTGGCGCAGTAAGGGCCGACGGCGAAGTCTCTATTCTCATAAATCATGCGTATTTTTGTTGGGGGAAAGGTACCCCAAATTCAAGATATATGACAATAAGAAATCGCGCGCAGCGCGGAAAATGTTTGAAAAGTTAAATGAATTTCTAAAAAATTTCGCTATAATTTATGATAATTCACGAAATAATTTTAGGCCTCCTTCGAGTTCGGCCCCCAATTTGAGGTTTGGGGTGCAGTAGTTAGGGTCCTGACTCCAATATAGCCGTTTTAACGCGCTATCGCCCCCCTATCGCTCCTTCGTTGTTTTCACCCCTTATCGTCCTTTCGTCCTTTTTGGACCCCTATAGCCCCATTGGGGACGATATCGCCCACGTTGGGAACCAGTGGTCTATACTGAAATTGCAAGCCCGGGACTCATCCGTGCCGACAACGGAGCATATCCATATCGAAAGATTTGGCCCTCCATCATCGGTCAATTTTATACCAAAGTTTTATGGCCGCTTATGATTTTTCACCGCATTTTATCAGCGGTTTGTTGGCCAAAACTTTGCATCTTCACGAGCCCCGACGCAGTAGGGGTGGGCCTCGAAACGAATGAGTCTCATAGACCTGAACTCGCTCGCTGCACACCCCTACACTAGTTCATCCCAAGAGTCTTCTACCAGTTTTTTCAGAAAAATAAGTCGGACAAATCTTATCTCGTGATAAAGCCATTATTTTCTGCGTGTATCGCTTATTAGCTACAGTACTCAACATAGTCACCTTATGAATATGTAAAACCGATCGCAGAATTTTTTGCATTAAATTCAAAAAATATATAAACAGATAGCTCTGGCACTGTGTCGATCCAAATTATACCCTTTGCGGTCCATAATTTATTAACCCTTGAACGGGTAAAAACTTGCAAATGTTAGTCTGTAATGATGGTATATTTACTACTATCCTCGTTCCTCGCGCTAATCGAGCAGTTATTACGAAACTATGATGATTGTTCAGCGAAATATAGCAGAAAGCGAATTTGACTTAATTTCTTCAGCCTGTCGTGGGCTCATGCGGGCTGATATAATGTTTATCTGCCACTACACCAGCTTCCATACCATACTTTTGATTACGTAATAATTATAGTGCGAAAATATTAATTCACCATGGCTTGTGGAGGCTACGATCAGTGGTGCTTCGTAAGTTGAACAAGCTTTTACAATTGCTTCGCCACTACAAAAGTTACACTGACCTTTAATTTCCTATTAGGTATATTTGAATTATTCCAGATCAGAAAAACTAAAAATTATTCATGAATTTCATTTGCACTTGATTCGGATTTTCATTCACACTATTCGCACCACCTTCATCATTCGAACTGCATTTTTTTTATTCGCACAAGTGCGAACCGTCACACAGGCTAAAAAGCACTGTAATAAAGCATCGATATTCTGTTCTTCCGATATTCTTATTTGCGTGTTGTATGAAACCAATATAGCCTACTTATTTAGGTGTTTTAGAGTCGTTTTGAATGAGTTCAAAAATAGTAGGCGCGCTGCCATCGGATCTCATTGAATGATATTTAATTTTGTTGGCCAATACGCATTCGACGATGTGTACGAAGTGACATGTATTCCTTCAAACCTAACACACCAATGGCGTATTCACTTCAACACGCGACCCGATGGCCGGATGAGCTGAAGCAGCTTCAGGGATGGCAGCAGCATTCCGAAGAAAATTAGCGGGTACGAATGAGCATATCGTATCGACGTGCAAAAGCCAAGACACTGTCAAGACTGATACGCTTACAAAACAGCATAGTGTATCACCATAAGATTAAGCTTTTCGTTGCGTTCATCTAATACAGTGTCTCCCTAGCGCTCGCCCCAATATCGATGCCTTGGTTGCCGAAAATCCATGTTACGTATCGTGCGCAGCTCACAGCTCAAAATAAAATGAAATTTATAATCACGATAATTTTTGGTCAAAAAGTATTTCTTTAATAAAAAATACTTTGTGTAGCTATGCCCGTAGCCCCTGTTAGAGACAACAGCGATCAGCTGAAATAAAGAGTTACAAACGTGGTTGTTAAACAAAGTGTGACCTATTTTGTCTCGATATTGCGATTCATGCGACCGGCGACATCGACCAAATTTCATGTGACCCGCGACCCGTTTTGAATTGGCGGCCCTTGCTGTAAATGCATTTTCATTAAACCTACGGAAAACCAATCTTCTGTACAAGTTGTATTAATCCAAACGTTTTCTCAAATTATGTAAAACACACATTTTCTGGCAGCGATGATATTTTCTAGTACGAAGATCAATCTCCACTGGATTGTTCATTGAATTGTCGTCTTCATATTTTTGCCGTGTCCATAATTTCTGAAATGGCGCACAAGTCGATGTTTTACAACGAAATTATTCGCGCGTATACATCTCACTCCTATTGTTCAACTGCATCGTGAATCTTGTTGTGTTTTGGATTCGACATTAGATGGTGTCACATGTACCTCACACATACGGATGCTTACTGTCGGTATTTCCTTTGCGTGTGGACGGAATGGTGACTTATGAGAGGAGACGTTTTCGTAAACCCCTTTCCGCATATCTCGCACTCGTATTCCTTTGTTTTCAGGTGTACCGTCTTCATGTGTAATTTAAGGTACGATCTTAAACGAAATGCTTTACCGCAAATGTCACACTCATGTTCCTTCTCTCCGGTGTGAATCGAATAGTGGTTTCTAAATAGGCATTGTTTACCGAAACTCTTTCCGCATACATGACACACATAATCTTTCGCGCCCGTGTGGATCGAATGATGTTTTTTCAAATCACCCTTTGCTACGAAATCCTTTACGCAGACATGACATCGGTAATCCTTCGTCCCGGCGTGAATGAAATAATGACGTTTCATGTCAGCATTGTGTCGAAAACGTTTTCCGCATACATGGCATTCGTGATCTTTGGCTAGTGTATGAATCAACGAGTGTGTTTTCAAATTACTCTTTAAAACGAAACCTCTCCCGCATATCGAACATATGTGATCTTTCACGCCGGCGTGAATCAAATAATGGTAGTTCAATTGACCTTTTCGTCCGAAACCTTTCCCGCATATATCACATTCGTAATTCGTTGATCCGACATGCATAAAATAATGTGTTTTCAAATGAACCTCTGCTGTGTTACCTTTACCACATATATCGCACATGAACTCTTTAAATGTGTCGTGGCGTTTCATGTGGTTTTTCATTTCGTATTCGGCGATGAATCGTTGGGCACATACACCGCACTCGAACTCGTTCAATCCGAGATGTCTTTTCATGTGTGTTTTCTAATTTGATTTCTTGGTAAACAGTTTTCCACATACATCGCACTTGTGGTTTTTCATATCCTTATTGGATGAAGTATGAAATAATTGGGTACTCCTTTGCGCAAATCTTTTTCCGCATATGTCACACTCAAACTCCTTAACCCCGGTGTGAATTTTCATATGGACTCTCATGCAAGACTTGGTCTTGAAGCATTTTCCACAGACCTCGCAGACATTGCCATTGCAGCCTTCGAGATGTTGAACATGGGGCTCCATCATTTTTAACTCGGTTGGGATACTTTGTTGCAGCGATGCTCATGCGGTTCAATGCAGTCGCAACTAATATCGCGAATGATAGATTTGATGCTGCGTGTTACAATCTAGAGAAGATAACTGCATGTAATGCGGCTTTTAGAATTTCAGAATATCACTATACCTTGCACACACCATTGAACAGAACAGGTTACAATAGTCATGACTTCATACACAGTCTAACATCGCATGGTCGCCATGCAAATCTTCTCGTGGCAATGATGTGGATATATGTAAATGCTATTTTGAACTTGCCGGCATCACAAGTAAGTGATTTTACTTCTAAAACCTTCGAAATGAGAATCGAAGTATTATGTAAACGTGAATACCAGAGGGCTGTTTACAAGTAGCATTGCTAGCGCTGCGCTAGTTGGCTTCATAGGAGGGGCATTGTTTCGTATTGTATCAGAGACACTCGCAAGGATTTCATTACCAACGCAAAGCTGTCTAGTAGTCCAAGTCAGTGGTTCTCAACCGCCGATCCGCGGCAAGTTTCCTACCGGTCCGCGGAGTATATCAGAATTTTATATCTTAATTCAAAATGAAAGAAGATGAACACTTATCCACTAATTAGTGAAATAAAACATCAGAATATAAATAGATACGGACGTATTTTCAACATTATGTCGCAATAGAGCAGTGGTTCTGAAATCGGCGGCGTGAAAGCATATTAAGTGGGGCGCTAAGTCGCCAGAGAGAAATGATGACATATCAGTATGTATTGAATGATATGTGAATGTGAATGTAATACATGCAATACGCAGTGCCGTGGTGTTCTGAAATGATTAAAATTATAACAAATTGATACTGACACTGACGTAATAACCACACAGTAATTGCATATTTGCGAAGTCCCAATCGTCATTTGATTAGCTTTTTGTCGTTCTGCTAGACCTCTACCTACCATAACAAAACCTTACCATTTCAAGAATGTATAGGACGATGTTCTATCATGCTAGCTAGGCCCGTAGCTGTGATCAGCATCGCGCCAAAACCTGAGTCTTCAGCATCTTTTGATTCAACATTTTCGTAATATGGGATGTTAAATCTAATTTAGGTCGCGGGATGGAAAAGCGATAATGAGTGTTAACCCTAGAATGCATACACGGAAAAACTTACGCTAATGCATAACAGGGGTCATTTTGACCCGTATTGCTATTACATGTGATTCTACTAAAACGACAATAAATATTTTTCTTCTTGTGCTTTCCTAAGATCTTCCATTGGTGTAATGATGACACATCTAGAGTTTTTGCTGCATTTTAAATGAACAACCGGAGAAAAACAGCGTAAAGAAGTCGGTAATAAAATCAAAGAAAAGTCCAGAACAGATCCACTACAAACAACAGCCTGATTCATTCACTGTACTTATTGCCTGTGATCATGGTTACGCTGTATTCTGGGCACACGGGTCTGCAACATCGGGAGCAACATTTTGCAAGTTTCTAATCCTTTGCGTCTGGACATAAGGAACATCGCTTTCTCTTCTGCAACGTGTTTGCTGTTTGCAGGGATGAACTTCGAAAACCTCACAACATCCTCTCTTGTGGCTCTATGGTGTTTTATTGTCTATCTTGTCATCATTTTGGGGCAAAATGAGGCAGTTAGAAAGATATGAATGAAACCTCGTTGCTTTGAACCTTGTCCACTCTTATAATCAACTTATAGCCTACTTGTGTGAATATGGATTATGCTTGTCTGAGTATGGTAATGGTAATGCATTTAGAGCTGCGATGTCGAGCAGATTGTAAATAAGAACTAGAGGCCATCGGCAGGATTGTCGTTTGCAAGTAAATGTTTGAACCATTTGGTCAATCAACTCAACACCAATCTTTGTCTGGTTATAAAATCTGATGATTGCAGGCCTCTTTTTTCAGGTATTTTTCTATTCCATTTGCTGCGGGTCAAAATGACCCCTGTTATGCATTCTCGGGGTATTTAGTGAAAAATGCATTTTTCTTGTCAAACGTAAAATTTTACCGAACAACTTTTTTCTCATCATGTATAAGTATAAAAGACTAACAAAGTCAATAAATTTCAGGACTCAATTCCCAATATGTGTTATGATGAATAGCTTCGTATGGGTCATTTTGACCCCTGTTATGCATTCTAGGGTTAAACTCATTTGGGTCTCGGACTGGAAAGGCGATTAGGGTTTTCGGATTAGCGGGAACCGTACTTACGCTTCAGTCGTCTCAACGTTTAGCTGTGTTCAGGTTTATCTATCCCACGCGACTTTAACGCTGTGACCGAAAGATATGCGGCAACCAAATCAATTGTTACCACAGTCATATATGGCAAGGATGGGCAGATCTTCTTCATGCGCGAGCCGCGTATATCTATTCTAAATTCTTATTTTTAAAAGAGCCACAACACAAAAATCTAAATAGGCGAATTCATTTCGTCCCAACGATATGTAGGCTATCGAATAAAGTTGATTACTGTGTGGTGATATGCAAAGTGTTTGAAATCAGGCTGGCTTGATCTCAAAGCAGTGTGGAGCAGTTCGTTCAAGTACAGATGAGCAATTTAGGGAAAAATCCAGCTACGCAATATTATTACTCTCTAAATCTGTCTTCGGTGGGTAACTCGTGGCAAAGTTTTAGTGTTTGCTTTTGTAATGACTTTTCAGGTTAGTAGCTTTGGAATTATTGCACTGACCTTGAAAGATAGGGACAGTGGCTTACCTCCGTTATCACTGAATGCAAATTCGTCTCCTATTCTGCTTTAAAAGTTCCATTTTCCTGTTCATACTTTCCTTTCTTGCAATTATTGTACAACGACATTTTCTTGACCAAACTCCACAGTTATTGCTAGCCTTTACAATACAAATGAGAGAGCCGTACTCGACATTGTCAGCCAGGAAATGATCGTGGCCTGTACTGCCGTGATTAATTATCAGGTTCATTGATAGATTTAGTGATGTATGATTGATTGATTACCAATGAACATGTACCCTTTTTGCGAGTGAAACGTTCATGTGCACTCGAATCAAGAATTCTATTGCAAAAGTTCCAACCCTGTAGTATAGCGCTCCCAACCACTAACTTTCCAAGTGTTACGTAAACCACAAGGAAAGAAACAACACAAAAAACAATGCCCATGCAGATGATACCAGATAAAACCCATCCATTTATAATCAGGTTGCGCCTCTCTAGCAAAATTGTGAAGCGCATGTGCATTGCAATCAGTAAAGAGCCGCATTATCGCTATATGCCTGAACGTGGAAACTATAGCTGGTTACTAATCCTCACTGACACAGTCGACATTACGTGATATTCGAATTTCAAGGGTACGATTGAATCGCTTGACTAGTATAGTGTTCTCATTCATAATGAACTGAGCACGAGTTTCGTGGATCAGCGCGAGCTCGCGAGAACATGAATTTACATGAATTTACGCATATCATCTGACTAACAACTGAAAAGTTTTTGTACTGCAACTGTTAATCCTCTGCAATACCGCACAGAAACTTCATACGCTTGAGCAGTAATAAATGATATCACAATATGAACAAATAAATCCTTTCGTGCCTCAATAATAATCATAGTAGTTTAGTAATATGCTATATACTACAAGCTCGACGTCATGATTGCTTGTTGCGATGTTATCTAACAAAGTGATATATTGAATATGATACAAAATATATCTTTAGGAATATCATAAATAAGACCCGATGTAATGTTAACAGTAAATCTTGGCTTTGTTATACTACATGAAGCCTCATTCGTCATGTGGTGGTCCAATACGTTCTAAGCTTCATGGTGACGTGCTGCGTCTATACATCAAAATACAAATATATGGCGACCTGCAAATCTCAACTGGTGCATGGCAGAAAGAGCAGTGAAGCATAGGACGAAGCCGCTAATTTTCCTGGCATACAGCGAGAACGGCACACCTCTCTGATCATCCTCTCAACTAAGTTTCAATGAACTACATTCATCCCAGCAAGGATAGACATTGACAACCTGCGCTTTCAGAGAAAAGCTGCTACCGCGAAGAGAATGCACCGGTGTAGTTTTAACCATGAAGTGTCTGATTGGACTGATTGTGACTGATTGGACACCCGTCGTGATAATACCTCAACCAACATCGAAATTTGAGTCATGTAGAAATATCACCGACATCACTCACTATGCCTATAAACCGATGTGTTTTGGCGATGTCGAAAATTGCATAGTTCATGTGGAAATTGTTAACCAGTTGCTGCCAAATCTTTTTGGACCTCGACCTGAATGTTGAGTCTTATTGGCATCTCGTGACCAGGGTCTCGCAAATAGAATGCATAGAATGCATTTGTAATGTTACAATGCCACGTTTGTAATGGCATGCATGGAATAGAGACGATGCAGTTGTACGCAACGCAGCTCTAAGTAAGATGATGCATTAGGCCTACACAAAAGTCATTAATTCGGTGATGTTGATGTCATATAAAATTTATCTTTCATACAGTGGTATTTATTTGCATTTACCGAAAAAAAGTATCCTCGTTTGGTCACAGTTGTACCGCGGGGATCAGCTTGCAAGGACAGAACCATAGCATGCGCCTTTACATATCTATATCGAAGATTCCCGTCAAATGAGACAGTCATTTTAGGCCAAGGTTTTATCGACGCTTGGTACAGTACCGCACTTTCTGCAGCAGTATGTTGGATAAAAACGATGTGTTCCTGTGTCCCGGCGCAGAAGGGTTCGACCCTGACATATCTGTATATAATATAGTTTCTTACATTGCGCATTCCTATATTAAACCGCTCTAAAAGGTATTTTAAGTCGTCAAACGATACTATAGGAACATATTCACTTACTCATATGTACTAGCAATCCATTTTCAATTTCAAATAAGGATAAATTCATGTATGTAGAGTGTAGAGCTGTAGACTGTAGAGTATGCTTTGAAAGTTTTTGCGGCGGTTTTGGTCCCAACTTTCCCGCTACACTTCCTCAGCGGAAATATTACCATCGCCGGTTCGAACTTTCCAATATAACCATTCCTGAACAGTCCTCATCTAGTTTGAAGTCCGGCAAACTACAATCACACGTCATAATTTCGTAAAATAACATATCCGCCAGTCTCGCTTATCGGCTACAGCATTGCCTTTCAACCTGTGTGACGGTTCGCACTCGTGCGAATGAAGGAGGTAGTGCGAATAGTGCGAATGAAAATCCGGATCAAGTGCGATGACGAAGCTAGTGCGAATGGTGCGATTGAAGATCCGGATCAAGTGCGAATGACGATCGTGATTAATTGTCAACTTTTCTGGCGTGGAATAATTCAAATAAACCTTATAGGAAATTTAGGATCTGTAGAATGTTTGTAGTTGCGACGCAATTGTAAAACTTAATATGACGCACCACTCATCGTAGCTCTCACAACCCGTAGTGAGTTAATATTCCCGCACTCGAATTATTACGTAACCAAAAGCCTGGTTTGAAACTGGTGTAGTGGCCGTATAGAGATCCCTACAAACTCTATAGTGGCAGACATACAGTACATCAGCCAGTCTGAGCCTGCGACGGACTGGAAAAATGACGTCAAATTGACTTTCTGCCTTCTTTCACTGAACAATCATCATATTTTCATAACAACTGTTCGATTTGCGCGAGGCACGAGGATAGTTGTAAATACCATCATTACAAACTCACATTTGCAAGTTACTGTAACGCAAATTTCTACCCCTACAAGGGTTATTAAGTGAACTCACTTGAATGGTATATATGCAGCTGCATGTCAGAGGCAACTATACAATTACGTGGTCGCGTTTTTGAATTCTTTGACTTCGAATTCATATAGCCTCTTTCACAAGGATATATGGAGGTGATTGGAATAAATACTAGAAGACACCTCTGAAAACGCGCTTGGGTGACCGTTACAAAGGGCTTGCATCAAAATGGAGCAACATAATTACACGTATATAGGCGCGGACACTTATTATTTTACGAGTTGGCGAAGTCTTGTGACGTCATAATTGTTCCCTATCGATAACGTCATCGTCACACTAAATCGCACTGACGACTGTACGTGCAGCGTTAAACTATTTGTGTGACGTTAAAATACCGACCCTGCCCTCATCAATATTAAACCATGAAGCCGAGTTATTAAATGGAATCTTAAAACCGTGCGACGATCATCCGTCCGTCCGACGGAATGCATCGAATAAAAATCAGAATTTACGTCGCTGAAAATTTGGAGTTGCGTCAATGTTGTTAACGCGCAATGCGCCGTGTGAGTAACGAAATGCACTGCGCACAGGCAAGTAGCCCACGACAAGTCTCGAATATGAGGTTTCAAGCAGACAATAATTATGATTAGAGACCGACCGATATTGGATTTTTGTGCCGATACTGATAAAACCGATATTCAGTACCTTCACCGGTAACCCCGATATATTCAGCCGATATTCAAAAGATATGGAACCCAGCTCAAGGCGCATATTCAACACCTCAAGAGTATTTAATTGAACATGTTTACAGCCATTGCTATACTTAACATGAAATGAATGATAGGGGGGGGGGGGGCAATAAAAATATATTAGTAGCACCAGTCTAGAAGTTGCAGATTACAAGTCACGAAGCATAATTTCTCTGTGTTTTCTCCAGGGAGTGAACTTGTGTGGTATTCATAAATGATGAAGGCTATATGGTACTAAGCACAGTGAACAGTCTTTCCGTTGGTACCGTAGTTGGTAGCACAGCAAGAACTGGGAATTTATTTTGTTTCCACGACTGCAGGTTATCTTTTCTTCATTGCTTCCACCAAATATTGATATTCTTATGGCAGTGCACCTGGAGCCTTCAGAACATCATTAACAGCTGAAGAGAATGTGCAAAACAACTCAAATTGTTCACGTCAGCTCCACCCATCCCCTTGACTATGACCAGCATTTCAACAATCAGCTGATCAATTGTTTACATACTGTCAGAATTGGCCAATGTCATTATTCGTATGAATTATTGTCTCTACTCCCTTTTTGCTTCATTTTCTTGTACTCTATGCCCGCATATTCCTTATCACGGAGGCCCCTCAGTCAGATGACTCCATACATTACTGGTATTTTTCGCTTTGTTGGTACCGAGCCTTGGCTTGTGAGCTTCCTTTCTATACAGACACCAACATCACTATCTACAGGTAAATGTTTACACGCGACTCACCGCAGGGCGATTGCCACTGAAGTCATTGGGGCATACCGGTGAAATTATGTTTTTCGCATAGGGCTACTGGCCTGTGTGCATTGCAGCTTGGCCATTTATCTTTATAATTTACCGACATTCAGTGAAGACTTTGCGTCTTCTCTGACTCCCTACGACCATGTTGTGACGTCACGAAAATGGCCGATATTTTTTTACCTCCAGTGGCCGATACCGATATTTCTCTCCAAGTGTGATATCGACTCGATATTATCGGCGAGCCGATAATCGGCCGGGCTCTAATTATGATTACAGTCGCGAAATCGCGCAGCCAATCAGAAATTGTCACTTGCGGTTTCTGGCTTCGTGTTGAGTAGCTCGCATCGCGGCAATTGTTTGCAGATTAAAACAGCGATTTCGGCGGCATTGGTGCATTTCCCGGTTTACGTTCGCTAAGCATTTTTGGAGTACATTGGTGTATATGCCGCAAATAAATCTAGGAACGATATATAACGTCCTATTCGCATTTAATGTATCGACTATGGGCTAGAACAGAGATGGCCAACCTTTTTGCTATCCACGGCCGCATTTCGAATACTTGAGCAGCCTACGGCCGCATTCCTGGGCATATTAGACCCCAAATATACATATTAAACTGTCCTTGCCCATTACCGGCGAACTCCGGATTAAGATACGTTTTCATATCGGCTTATTATAGGCATCAAAATCGATGGCCGCCAGTACATACTAATTGAATTACGTGTTGACGGCCGTGCAAATTTTCTTTCCACGACCGCAGGTTGGCCACCCCTGGGCTACAATTAATTGCAGTTCCATCCACATGCCGCGATTTTATCAATTGAAATCGACTGTCTACCAAATGATCAGTACTTTAAAATTCGATATTGTTTTTCTCGAAACGAGTACGTCCAGCAATCAAGTTTATCGGAATATAGAAGGTTCCCTGTTCAAACGAATCGAATAAATTCAGAGTTTGTGCCACCCAGAATCTCGTGATGCATCAATATCTGACAATGGCATGGCATACTGCACGTTAAAAACGAAAATAATGATAAGGATGAGCTCAGTAATTCTTATACTTATTGTTAATATGACTGTTAATTTATTGACGCATCAACAAATACATGGTAAGTAATTAACTGCCCATTTTAATCCCAAAAGCTAGTTTCCATCATTTCTCTGGTAGTGCGTTTCGATCATGAGCACAATTCATAGTGCTCGAGTTCTATGTTGTTATTACGCCATTGTCTACCGATTGTTAGAACAATGGCTTCACTGCTGTTAGATTGGAATCTTTGAGCTTTGCTGCGGATGAAATCACCTAATTGGCCGGATGCAGCCCTTGAGCCGTTTGTTTGACAACACTGATCTATATTGTTACAACATTGACTGCTATCTGTATTCTTAGAAGAGACTTAACATTTTTATAACAATACCTATTGGGTTTTATGGAGTATTGCGACCGCGAAAAAGTCGGTAATCGGTCGGTACAGGGGCGATGTTGTTATCACTAGAATAATCGAAACGTACCTAGAGTCAAGTCCGGTCGGCGAAGTATTGTAGGCTAGCAAATTACCCGTCTTGTTGGTTGAAGACATCTCTCTTCTACTTTGGAAAGAGCATGGGGTGTATATACCAATTATACCAGCTGGTGCCTCACTTGCATTGAATCCGAGTAGACATCCACTCTGAAACACTGCGTGCGTACCATTAGAATCCTTTCACTGCGTTTAACAAGAACTGAGAAGACTAAAGCTAAGATTTTGCCTACAGGACGCAAGATTTGGATCTATTCATAATATGGGTTCTAAACAAATGGTGGCTTCAACTATTCCCTCAAATTAAGCCAGAATTGCGCTTCGGGGATCCCTCCGCCACAAAACATTTCTAGATTTGCTTTTCCGATAAGGGCATGGGGAGTAGCCTAATTGCGCTTTAAAACGATCGATTTATGAATAATTTTGGTCAATTCGTCATCGACTATTCTGTTCCAAAGCAACAAAATTGGTGTTCAGAGCAGATAGGTATAAATGTGTGTAAGCCATGATTTCGCATTTATCATCACACAGAACGCATCACTACCTCTGAGCCAATACAAATTTTCACTGCGATTCAAGTCATTCTGATGTTCCGGTTTTCCAGTCAAGTCACTAGCATAGGGACACAAATTTTAAGTGACTCCAGTCAAGTCAAGCCATCCGTATTATTCCTATTTAGAAATACATATTAATTGAATAGTATATCGAAATAAATCCGGATATTTTCAACTGAAACTCGTCAGGGGGGGGGTAATCGTCAGCAACACGTTGATAATGAAAATGACATTCTATATCCAGGGTGTCGAACATACAGCCCGCGGGCCATCTCTTGCCGGCCAAACGATTTCATCCGGTCCACGAAGACCTTTTTAAGTAAAGTAAGATAATTGTTACATGCTTATATCTTTCAGAAAACATGTTACAAACATTTGGGATTTTTTAAAGGACATAATTTTAATAAATATTCCCTCAAGAGCAAGACAGCAAATGCCGAGCATGTCAATAGGAGGTCACATTATTACCACCCGACTGCGGGGTTGTGGTTTTACCGCAGTTACCTTTAAGAACAAGCCCGTGACATTATGACACTCAATTACGAGAGGGCACGCACTGTTTTCAGTTGGAAATCGGCGTATATATCCAAAACACGCTCTAACGAGTTATGAGGTCCATGTCTCTTTTGTTTTTCATTGCATTTTTGAAAATCTTTAGATAAATGTGTACCAGTTCCACTGCGAATAGAGATCTACACACAATAATTATATTTATGTTGATTGCTAATAACTCATCACCGTGTTGATAAAATGGTGCAGTTTTATGCTCAGATGGCTTGAGGGTTAATATTACTAGTCTTGTTTTACATGACCCTGGAGCATGCTCCACCCGATCACAAATATTCCGCTGAAATTTCGCCAGGATGACTACAGGTTATATCGTCGTTTGCGCCACTGTCTCAACTGTTGATATAGGCATTCAACCAGCCAATTATCGTATTTTTGCCAATTCCATTGTTTGAAAATAAAGGTGTTGCTACTTGATAGAATGAAGCCCCTATTATACGTGATGCTATTTAATACACTGATATATGCTTGATAATATACTGTTCATACATTTAAAAAACTTCTGTTTAAATTTTGCAAAAACGTGGTTATATTATGTCGTGTGCGTCAAAACATTTGGCCTGCCATGAAAAATCATCTCGTGGGTCACAAATGTCCTTCCTTGAAAGATTGTTTCCATCACACCACAGCCCAGTCGTTTGTTACAATCATTAGGAAGAAATTGGGCGTAATTAGTAAATCAGGACACGGCGATGGAATGGATGCAGGATTTACAACGTTGTGTCCAACGAAATAAGACTGCCGACATATTTATGTCAGAGAAAGTCGGCGAACGGGGTGACGATTGAAATCTGGCACTCAGATTCGGAGTATTCGGAAGAGCCGGTAAATCAGACGGTCGACAATGTTGCGAATTCGCACGATTTGGAAGGATTGCGTATAACGTTTCGTTAGGCACGCCGAAGGAATCATCCTTGTACGTTGGAAATCCAGTATTACAAGGTATATCCACGGTTGAAACTATGTGTTATCATTGATGATGATTTCGCTTGTAGTGTTTTGATGTGCCCGAAATAACTGGTGCTACTCCATCAACTACAAATGATATGTATAATGTCTAACTGCTCGATTATTGTAGGACTAATCGAATTATCCAGCCTCATTGATAGCAAATAGTGCTCGTGTCTGAAATAATGGAATTCGCTAGGTATATAATTGAATTTAGATCCAACGACTCGTTTGCAACTTATACTGAAAGGTTGTCAAAGTAGTCGTTGAAGCCACAACTTCAATGTGAATATATGCGGGTTTTGTTTCTGCAATCATAAAACTTGGCTGATGTCGAATTCATGAACTAAATTTTGTTGTATTGGTCGCGGCAACTTCTCTGTACGTTGGTAAAGTAACTTTGTCACGCAAGCTATTATTAGATATACCTGAATATGGAATCAACACAGAATTTTACCTTTCAAGTAGCGATGACGGGGGCATAAGATATAGCAGAAGGATTTCGTGGTTAATCGAAGATGGCATCCTAAATATACCCCGGACGGAGATAGCCGCCAAGTTTGCGGTCAATTCTTTGCTGAAGCAACCGGAGTAGTAGATATAGGCCGATTATAGCCACCAATGAGATTACGCCACGTGTCCAGCCACGCCCACTTTCAAATTTAAATTTTCCCGCGTATTGTTTTTATTTTCCCGCGTTTTTTTTTTATTTTAATTTTGGATTATGAGAACGGTTACTCGCCGACAGTTGAACCGAGGACCTCACGACTCACATATGAAAACACGCCTTCTCCTGGAATCGAACCGAGAACCTCATGCCTTATATACCGCAACTGTAACCATTACACTACCGCGCTCGCTGAGAATATGCGTATGTATTGAACCTTTAACCCCGAATGAAAACGGCTCCTCTCCCTGATCCGAACCGAGGACCTTATGACTTGTAGAACAGAACCGTAACCATTACACTATCGCGCTCGCTGACAATCTCCTTTAGTATTGAAGCTTTTAAAAAAAGGTTGTCTAATAAGGCACAAGCATTGAAAACACATTTGTTATTTGTGCGACAATCACCATATATTTTTCGGGATATCCACATGATAATGGTCCCTATTGACCTCAGAAAAGGATTCAGGTCCATTTTCCGGCCTCAAGAAAGCTACCATTAAATTAGAGATGACTACCGTACGCTTCCGAGCCCGCGCTCTCAATTGTAAGGCTAGGCGACGAGTGTACCAGTACCATTACAGACGTACAACGAACGATCAATGTAAGTGGATCTGTAAATCATGAGCAATAATAAGCGACGAGTGTGCCATCAACATTATAGACGTACAAACGAGCATATTCAACTAGCATTGATGCTTTATCGATTTAGCGCGGTATGTGTAGCTGGATGCTAACCAATTCGCATTTAACAATGCGACCCGCGCACAATTATGTAGCCCGATTTTCGTTGAATATTGACGACCCCAATAAATCGAATGAGCTCTTTTCCGCAGACATCTATGACACAGCTGTCAGTCCAGTGGACACGAACTTGAGATTCCGTGGGGTTAAATTCCGCATCAAATAAGATCAGAGCGCCTTTTCTCGCTTTCAGGATTTGGACTGATGCGTCCGGCCAATGTCGCAACACTACAATATGTGGTAACACGAACCTGTGCTCACGTACAGTTGTTATTTGTAGTGTCATCGTCGCCCGCCAATGCGATAAACTCCCAACGGCTGACACATTGGTCTTCAATCTAATACCAGCATATTTTTTGTAGGTCGAGAACAAGGGTAATTTAATTGCAACTAAAATGCCTGCGGCTTGTTTTGGCTCAAGGGTCGAATGCAACATATGAATCCATTCGCGTTACGCACTATAGCCTATTTAGGATGATGAGCCAAAACGCGTAGGCGAGGACATGGAGATAATAACTAGCCTATATATTTAGAACAAATCAAGCATTGATTTCACGATAACGTATTCGTTATAACGTCATAAAAATTTAGCGAGTTTTATAAGCTGCTTATCCTCAATAACCAATTTGCGGAAATTAGTGAAGAAGTGGATTGTACAGATTCTTAGAACTGCACGACAATCTGGTTATAGATTTGCTGATGCTACCTGCTGCCAGCATCATAACCAAGCAACCTTTACCTACCCGTCAGCTAATGTCTTACTATGTAAAACATGCATTCTGCACGTTCTTCCGTGTAGACGAACGTAATTTACCGATGTCCTAAATATTCAATTAATTCGGTTACTTTGTGTGGCAGCTCATAATTTGAAATCAGCAACGACTTCATTACATTACAAGTCTTACAGTTTTCGTTACTTCTTGCTCGTTTCTTTACTGCAAAAAGCGTTTATATTCAACTCGTCGCATTTTAGATTGCTTCGAGTCGTGGCGGTAGTTATGAATAAGTTAATATTGTGCCTACTGCCCAGTGCACCTATAGATGCGGAATCTACTTAACACGCGCATGGATCGCTTATTTCAAATAAATCGCATAAAGTAATAAACGTGCTGGAGTTGTCAATCTAAAATCACATTCATGACACGAAATGAGTCATCGCCATTTTGAATTTATGATATGTTTATAAACTACATTTGAAAATGCGTGGGCCCCGAAGTCAGGTTATTGCAACAGCTATAAAAAAAAGTAACATAGTGAGTTTAATTAGGTCGATAAAATATTATATATTTTTCGATTACATTTCATCCATATCTACAAATATATCTTGATGCTATCGTGAGCCACTAAAATGTTCTCCGCATGCGATCCGCTAACCGTAGTTTGCTCATCCCTGGTTTTAATCGTAATCTTTCGAGTAAGTTCTGTTGGTAGGCAAGCCCTACCAGAATATATTTTGATAAAGGCAAGAGTAAATCGTTATCGAGCACCTTTCGTTATCAACTTCTTCAGTAACTCAAAATCGGTGACCGATCGCGACCTCTCGGAATAAATGAACAACTGGCAATATGAACAGGACATGAAGCTACGATGTCCGATAATTCTTTTCAATTAAAGTAGAAGTATAGCCATTTCCGACCGAGTAAAACGTTACTCGGCATTGCGCTCTCGATAGTAGTGAGAAATGATATTCGTTTACTTTCGATAATATCCAACATACGGACTCATGTCGAGGGCAATTTTTAGAACTCTAATATCGCATAGCCTAACTTTGCAATATTTTTCGATTTATTTAGTCATGTTTTCCTTGCGATAGCCATTCAGCATCGCGAAAATTCATAGTACAATTTAGAATAAACTGCTAACTTTATCAAGGTCTTTGAAAAGTACTTTTCAACATTTAACTATCATAACATAGTAAACTTCTACTCAAGTACGAGAAGTAGCGATTGTAAGGTGATTAGAAAATAAGTATTACGGGCCCAGTTTTGTCTAAAACCTAAATCGCAACACGTTATCTGATCCATTCCGAATGACGAGATTAAATATCCCTGAAAAATGAATAATATTCATAATATTCACATTGCTATACATAAAATTTGCTCTGACATTGCCCATAGTGACCATTTAGAATTGGATAGTAAAGGAGTCGAAATTTCTTCGATGCGCCTAGTGCACTAATTCGAGTGCTGAAATCCGAATCGAAAAATTTGTTATAATGATTCGAGTCGAGTAGTAAAATTTAATTAGCGAGCACTGAAATTACAGTAATATAGTTATCACCGATACGAAATTTGGTAGCCATTTCCCCGGAATAGTAATCAGTCCGAAACATTATGATAAATAGATAAGGTTGAAGAAATATAAAAATATCATCAATGGTGTATGTATTATGAAACTGGAAATATTGTATTTGCGGTAGCACGCAATTGGTTTCCAATTCGTAATTTCAACCGCATCGGCAGTTTTTTCATAAAAATAACTAAACAAATACTTTGATACTAATTTCAAAATAACGCAAATCTCTTAATGAATGTCCCTTGAATAGTAATCAATCCAAAACATTATCATGCAAGGTCCGAGAAACATAAAAATATCATTAATGTGGTATGCATTGTGAAACAGGCAATATTTTCTTTGCGGTGACCAGGGAATACGTTCTAATTCGTAATTTCAACCCCATCATCATTCTCTCATAATAATGAATTAGCAAATCCTTGGATCCTAATTTTCAAAGTAGCTTAGATATCTGAATGAGCTCTGACTCGCTGTTATCTTCACACCATGGAATTATTACGAGTATCACCATCGCTCACTGAAGAAAGGGATGAAATTTTATCCGGGGCATATTCCTTGGCCAGGAATTTTATCATGTACGAACTAGACGGGCCGAGCGTTAAAGCAAATACGAAAGCGGAGGCAACCTTACGGCGAGTTAGTGATGAAATGTTCGAGCGACATCGAACTGTCGTAAACGCAATCTCTAAACGTCTCCGATACAGTATTGTTGAAGTCGACGAAAAATATGAAGAATATTCTGCGGAAGAGCGGATGTTCCTGATGATAGCTGACGAAATTTTTAAAGATACCCAAGAGAATTGGGGTCGGATCGTATCTGTGTTCGTGCTCGGTAGCATTCTTGCTCGCAAAAACGAGGATGAGCATCACGGTGATAATATAGAAGGTATCATACAGTCAGTCGGGAATTACATTGGTAGTAGAAGGCGAAAGTGGATAGCGGAAAATGGAGGATGGGTAAGCGATTTTACATGGCCTGATAAGGATTTGGCAATTATCATTTAGCTTGAGGTACTGTGTATCTGCTCTCGAGAGTCCATACCACCTATCGATAATGAAACTTAGCTTGCACTTCACAATTCGGTTTTCAATTTACATTTTGTCATAAGGCACAGTACTTTACATTCCAAGCGCTGCGAACTTTGAATTACCTAGCAAGTACGGTAACTTTCCTCTGCAAGATTAGGAAGGCTTACATTCTTTTGTTTGTTTCAGGACAGTTTTGTAGGATTTTTTGATAACGCAGCTTTCGATGATAGTAAAGTTTGGAAGAGGCTCATGCTTGTTGGAATTGGACTGACGTCTATTGCAATGGCAATAACAAGATCATGGATAGTCCTTTGCCGTACATCATGTAATGTTTTTTTAAATAATATATTTCTTCACCGTTTAATTACATAAATTTTACTGTAGGACGGATGCAGTTTCTTCTGAGATTACATTAAAGATTGCTCCATAAAACCGTCTTTATCTGGAACATTTTCATTTTTCAAATTTATACAGCTACGTAAGGAAATTGCTAGGTTACCTAGAAAACGCCGCAGGTCAAATTTGATCCAATTCCGACCATAGTAGCGACAAGGAGTTATGACAGCTCAAAATGATCCATCTTTCGAAGCCAAATATCGTTGGTTCTCCACGACCAAATATCGTGTTCTATAAATATTGTGTATATGGAACAGATATAAATGTTGCTATTTTGTTGTTATTTGCGAAGAATACTTTGCTCAGTAATTAATTTCACGGGGATTCTAAACCTCAATACATACAAGTGAGCAAAGTTACATTAACCTGCGTTAACCTGTAGTGTTATGTAACTACCTACAATTCTATCAAGACGTAGCGAACACGACAAGTAATATGGAGTGAAGGAATAAGGGCGCGAAATTCCAATGTATAGATGCATATTTAGGCGGAAATATCGTCTTACCGGACGAATGCAATTGTTTCCTTAAAGTTTTCCTGTCTACGCCATTCAAGCGCGGTAAGATCAGTTTGAGTTGGCGACATTCAGGATGATATTTCAAGAAGCTCTGAATGATAGTCACATATTTCTCGTCGATTCTTGTTCTATCGCTGTCACTGAGGTCGAATACCTTTAGCTGTTCATTGAATAATTGAATATTAGGAGGTTTAGGTCAATTTCATAAACGAAATCTGAACTAAATTGCTTTATTGAGAACCATGAGAGAGCAGAAAGAACTTACTGTAGTGCATCGCTTGCCCATCTCTTCACTAAGATTCCTGATTTGCATGGAAAGCATCTTGCAATTACTCAGGTTGAATTCTTCAACGCGGGTTTTGTGCAGGATTTCAGTTACTGTTTTGTAGCAGGAGGAAATGTCGGGATTTCTACTCAAATCCAGCGAATGCAACTAAAACACAGTGTGATGTTCAGATATTTTACGACGCTACAAACCACTCAGTTGCTGTAATAATAATATTTATCGACGACAGAGCAATATTATCAATTTCTCCGCCTCATCGCAAAACTGGTGTAATACAGAAAATAATGAACGTCTATAGGATATCGAAGAAACGGCGGAAACTAGCATTAATATGAATGAGCGATGGAAAATCTTTCACTCATAAGCAAGGACACTTTCATCAGCAGACGTGATCAGGAATGCCTTATTGATGATAAATTCGCTCGCTAAATGCAATGCCATGCCTGACGTTGCTTGGAACTCGCATTAGTTGCAAACTATGCTTGATTATTTCACTAGTAAGAAAACAAAACAGATCTAGCTAAAATGGATCACCTCATGATTACCGAGACCATTGTTCAACGACGTTAATGAATGTTCATCCAATTCGCAAGCTGAAAGTCGAACTGCCTTCGTGTTATGCCTTTTCGCGAAACGTCCGATTTCTTGCAATCCTACCGGTTCCAAATCCGTATTGTAACTTAGATCGAGTTTATCAACCTACAAAATACAGCAAATTATTCTGAAAACGACACACAAAATTGCGGAAACGAGTGGCTACCTCGATTTCACCAAAACATTCAAAAGCATGAATTTCCTCCGGTGTGAGGTCGCATCCTTTCATCACAAGAGTAACCGCTCTGTCTTTACAAAATAAGGGCGGCAGTGCAGCCATACACTCTTCATCCAGACGATTATAACTGATGTCGAGATATTGGAGCTAAACGAATATGGGAAACTGACAACCTACGACCAGAATTAATCGGGGATGAAGACAAACATTACAAACTTATAACAGAGAAATGTTGATTAGCCAGTCACGTCATAATAGATTGGCGAAATGTTCTGAGATTAAAATAGAATTTCTGTGATTCGTCTCAAATGGACTCTTTGCAAGCAGTCATAAAGAATGTGACTATTGACTACTACTGAACAACAATCACTCAAGACAAGATCCATATACCTTACTGTTTTTGACCTGCATGGCGACGAAATCCTTAGACTGCAAGTGCGAGTTCACAAGTGACAATTAGGTTAGATCGCTTGAAATAATAGTCCCGAGTTGCGTAAAGTTGATGTTTTCTCCGTAGCTGAGATCGAGTTTTTGCAATTTAACCTATGGGAATGAGGTAATAAAAGTCTCATATCGAAAGGATTTATACTAGATTAGTGTCCGGATATTTTCATCGCCAATACCTGATGCTGTCTGATAAGTTGACTCAAAACGATCAGAAAATCGTTAGATCCGCTACTTTCTTCCAGGTTAAGTTCCGTCGAGCCACACTTCTTCATCAACTCGCAGATGGCTGGCAGGAGTTTGTCAATGCCATCGTGGGCTGTGACGCTGACTTTTTTTATTTGGACCTGGACGAGTGCAAAACTTTCCCCCATAAAACAGTAATTGAGGTGATGAATAATTAAACCCTCATCAACTCTCACTAGTCTAGTATGACTATTGCGATAAATGGCTACACCGGTGCGCGATTGAGCATTGTTCGGTACGATACCTTCAATTCACGCGTAGTAACAATATTAATATGAAACAATGCGGTCATGATGAAGGTTTTTTTTAAAGCCCGCTATGTATATTATACGGATAAACATGCTTAAATTGAACGTGGGTTTATAATGCTCAGTGACTGTGAGCGGTATGTGTAAATGTGTTTACCTCAAATTCAAATTCGCGAATTTGGTCCAATATCATCTTTACAAGGTTTTCATTGAGATGGCATTGGCGGAATTCTAACTCGTACATGCGAGATTTCTCCATGAGACCATTCACGATATTCTTTACATCCAATTCAGTCGTAGTTTTATGATAGATCCCACAAGGAATTTCAACTTCATCATGATCCATAAGTATTGATTGATGGTACATCCTGTTATCACCTTTAGCATATGTGAATCATAAATAATTCATGATCAGGAAATAAAATTAATATTAATTCTAATCAACCTCCTATGTGATTTTTGTGTCGGACTATTTCAATATTTCGATAAGTCGGATAAAATGATGATACGTGACATATATACTCAAGCAAGAAACCGCTCCAGTACCAACACCACCGCGTATGCCAATAACATATGACTGAATCATGGTAGTTTGCAGAGTTTAGTCAGCCATTGTACAGTTTATGCGCTATGAGAATATCGAGTTAATCCAATTACACCATCATAAAATTTATTCAAGAGTCAAAATTATATTATTTTTCAGTATTGTATGGCCGAAATTATTAGAAATAAACATCCAAAAAGTTTAAGCTTCGGTTTTTACTTTATGAGGATAATTTTATATACTTTATTATAGTCATGGTAGGGTGCTTGTAATAACGAAGGTGTTTTTAACAACAAGCTATCAATAACTTCACAAATGACACAAGCTAATTGATAAATTTTGAAATTGCCTGTAAGATATTGAGCTAATTATCAGAGTCGACGGCGATAGAACTATTTTACTTGAGTAATATTTATCGCTACATAAATATCGTTATGCCTTTGATACGATGTAAATAGTTATCTCGTGCGGCGTCCGTTGCGTGTCGTCACCCTTCGTACACCGTCGAGGAATAAGCTACCCGGTGCCGTTGACTTGTGATTATTTGTCGTAGACTTAAGTTGTGATATTGCAAATTTTGAGGTTCTAAGATGGGTCCGTTCGGGTAAAAAGGAGCCCACGAATGCAATAAAGAGACAATTCTGAGGATGCCGCCCGCCCCTATTTAATCCCTTTTATTGCCCCGAACCCCGAGCGGGGCGGGCGGCATCCTCAGAATTGTCTCTTTATTGCATTCGTGGGCTCCTTTTTACCCGAACGGACCCATCTTAGAACCTCAAAATTTGCAATATCACAACTTAAGTCTACGACAAATAATCACAAGTCAACGGCACCGGGTAGCTTATTCCTCGACGGTGTACGAAGGGTGACGACACGCAACGGACGCCGCACGAGATAACTATTTACATCGTATCAAAGGCATAACGATATTTATGTAGCGATAAATATTACTCAAGTAAAATAGTTTTATCGCCGTCGACTCTGATAATTAGCTCAATATCTTACAGGCAATTTCAAAATTTATCAATTAGCTTGTGTCATTTGTGAAGTTATTGATAGCTTGTTGTTAAAAACACCTTCGTTATTACAAGCACCCTACCATGACTATAATAAAGTATATAAAATTATCCTCATAAAGTAAAAACCGAAGCTTAAACTTTTTGGATGTTTATTTCTAATAATTTCGGCCATACAATACTGAAAAATAATATAATTTTGACTCTTGAATAAATTTTATGATGGTGTAATTGGATTAACTCGATATTCTCATAGCGCATAAACTGTACAATGGCTGACTAAACTCTGCAAACTACCATGATTCAGTCATATGTTATTGGCATACGTGGTGGTGTTGGTACTGGAGCGGTTTCTTGCTTGAGTATATATGTCACGTATCATCATTTTATCCGACTTATCGAAATATTGAAATAGTCCGACACAAAAATCACATAGGAGGTTGATTAGAATTAATATTAATTTTATTTCCTGATCATGAATTATTTATGATTCACATATGCTAAAGGTGATAACAGGATGTACCATCAATCAATACTTATGGATCATGATGAAGTTGAAATTCCTTGTGGGATCTATCATAAAACTACGACTGAATTGGATGTAAAGAATATCGTGAATGGTCTCATGGAGAAATCTCGCATGTACGAGTTAGAATTCCGCCAATGCCATCTCAATGAAAACCTTGTAAAGATGATATTGGACCAAATTCGCGAATTTGAATTTGAGGTAAACACATTTACACATACCGCTCACAGTCACTGAGCATTATAAACCCACGTTCAATTTAAGCATGTTTATCCGTATAATATACATAGCGGGCTTTAAAAAAAACCTTCATCATGACCGCATTGTTTCATATTAATATTGTTACTACGCGTGAATTGAAGGTATCGTACCGAACAATGCTCAATCGCGCACCGGTGTAGCCATTTATCGCAATAGTCATACTAGACTAGTGAGAGTTGATGAGGGTTTAATTATTCATCACCTCAATTACTGTTTTATGGGGGAAAGTTTTGCACTCGTCCAGGTCCAAATAAAAAAAGTCAGCGTCACAGCCCACGATGGCATTGACAAACTCCTGCCAGCCATCTGCGAGTTGATGAAGAAGTGTGGCTCGACGGAACTTAACCTGGAAGAAAGTAGCGGATCTAACGATTTTCTGATCGTTTTGAGTCAACTTATCAGACAGCATCAGGTATTGGCGATGAAAATATCCGGACACTAATCTAGTATAAATCCTTTCGATATGAGACTTTTATTACCTCATTCCCATAGGTTAAATTGCAAAAACTCGATCTCAGCTACGGAGAAAACATCAACTTTACGCAACTCGGGACTATTATTTCAAGCGATCTAACCTATTTGTCACTTGTGAACTCGCACTTGCAGTCTAAGGATTTCGTCGCCATGCAGGTCAAAAACAGTAAGGTATATGGATCTTGTCTTGAGTGATTGTTGTTCAGTAGTAGTCAATAGTCACATTCTTTATGACTGCTTGCAAAGAGTCCATTTGAGACGAATCACAGAAATTCTATTTTAATCTCAGAACATTTCGCCAATCTATTATGACGTGACTGGCTAATCAACATTTCTCTGTTATAAGTTTGTAATGTTTGTCTTCATCCCCGATTAATTCTGGTCGTAGGTTGTCAGTTTCCCATATTCGTTTAGCTCCAATATCTCGACATCAGTTATAATCGTCTGGATGAAGAGTGTATGGCTGCACTGCCGCCCTTATTTTGTAAAGACAGAGCGGTTACTCTTGTGATGAAAGGATGCGACCTCACACCGGAGGAAATTCATGCTTTTGAATGTTTTGGTGAAATCGAGGTAGCCACTCGTTTCCGCAATTTTGTGTGTCGTTTTCAGAATAATTTGCTGTATTTTGTAGGTTGATAAACTCGATCTAAGTTACAATACGGATTTGGAACCGGTAGGATTGCAAGAAATCGGACGTTTCGCGAAAAGGCATAACACGAAGGCAGTTCGACTTTCAGCTTGCGAATTGGATGAACATTCATTAACGTCGTTGAACAATGGTCTCGGTAATCATGAGGTGATCCATTTTAGCTAGATCTGTTTTGTTTTCTTACTAGTGAAATAATCAAGCATAGTTTGCAACTAATGCGAGTTCCAAGCAACGTCAGGCATGGCATTGCATTTAGCGAGCGAATTTATCATCAATAAGGCATTCCTGATCACGTCTGCTGATGAAAGTGTCCTTGCTTATGAGTGAAAGATTTTCCATCGCTCATTCATATCAATGCTAGTTTCCGCCGTTTCTTCGATATCCTATAGACGTTCATTATTTTCTGTATTACACCAGTTTTGCGATGAGGCGGAGAAATTGATAATATTGCTCTGTCGTCGATAAATATTATTATTACAGCAACTGAGTGGTTTGTAGCGTCGTAAAATATCTGAACATCACACTGTGTTTTAGCTGCATTCGCTGGATTTGAGTAGAAATCCCGACATTTCCTCCTGCTACAAAACAGTAACTGAAATCCTGCACAAAACCCGCGTTGAAGAATTCAACCTGAGTAATTGCAAGATGCTTTCCATGCAAATCAGGAATCTTAGTGAAGAGATGGGCAAGCGATGCACTACAGTAAGTTCTTTCTGCTCTCTCATGGTTCTCAATAAAGCAATTTAGTTCAGATTTCGTTTATGAAATTGACCTAAACCTCCTAATATTCAATTATTCAATGAACAGCTAAAGGTATTCGACCTCAGTGACAGCGATAGAACAAGAATCGACGAGAAATATGTGACTATCATTCAGAGCTTCTTGAAATATCATCCTGAATGTCGCCAACTCAAACTGATCTTACCGCGCTTGAATGGCGTAGACAGGAAAACTTTAAGGAAACAATTGCATTCGTCCGGTAAGACGATATTTCCGCCTAAATATGCATCTATACATTGGAATTTCGCGCCCTTATTCCTTCACTCCACATTACTTGTCGTGTTCGCTACGTCTTGATAGAATTGTAGGTAGTTACATAACACTACAGGTTAACGCAGGTTAATGTAACTTTGCTCACTTGTATGTATTGAGGTTTAGAATCCCCGTGAAATTAATTACTGAGCAAAGTATTCTTCGCAAATAACAACAAAATAGCAACATTTATATCTGTTCCATATACACAATATTTATAGAACACGATATTTGGTCGTGGAGAACCAACGATATTTGGCTTCGAAAGATGGATCATTTTGAGCTGTCATAACTCCTTGTCGCTACTATGGTCGGAATTGGATCAAATTTGACCTGCGGCGTTTTCTAGGTAACCTAGCAATTTCCTTACGTAGCTGTATAAATTTGAAAAATGAAAATGTTCCAGATAAAGACGGTTTTATGGAGCAATCTTTAATGTAATCTCAGAAGAAACTGCATCCGTCCTACAGTAAAATTTATGTAATTAAACGGTGAAGAAATATATTATTTAAAAAAACATTACATGATGTACGGCAAAGGACTATCCATGATCTTGTTATTGCCATTGCAATAGACGTCAGTCCAATTCCAACAAGCATGAGCCTCTTCCAAACTTTACTATCATCGAAAGCTGCGTTATCAAAAAATCCTACAAAACTGTCCTGAAACAAACAAAAGAATGTAAGCCTTCCTAATCTTGCAGAGGAAAGTTACCGTACTTGCTAGGTAATTCAAAGTTCGCAGCGCTTGGAATGTAAAGTACTGTGCCTTATGACAAAATGTAAATTGAAAACCGAATTGTGAAGTGCAAGCTAAGTTTCATTATCGATAGGTGGTATGGACTCTCGAGAGCAGATACACAGTACCTCAAGCTAAATGATAATTGCCAAATCCTTATCAGGCCATGTAAAATCGCTTACCCATCCTCCATTTTCCGCTATCCACTTTCGCCTTCTACTACCAATGTAATTCCCGACTGACTGTATGATACCTTCTATATCAGGGGTGGGCAAACTTTTGAGCTCGCGGGCCGCATTCAACATCTGAATCCATTTGCGGGCCGCACTATATAAAATTGGGATCATAAACCCAATTGCAATATTGGTATTTGAGGACAGGGAGATAATATATGTGCCAAACATTATTGCTTTTGATGATATCGTATACGCGTCAGTAACATAGTGGCGAGATTGTATAGGCTGGTCGACCTCAATAACCAATTTGTCAAAACTTTCGAGATGAAAGTCGGTTGTCCCGATTCTTAGAACAGGATTTAAATTTAAATCTGTGAGCACTGAGCAGCGATCTGTTCATAGATTTACTAATTCGATCCAATTTTGGTTCAGTTCCAGGACACACAATACTGACAGCATCGTAACCATGTTAGCTTCAAACACGCTTCTACTATGTGTAGATAAAATATGAATACCCCAATTCTACGCATACAGAAAACGAATCGTACTAATTTGTACTAATCGTTTTTTATAAGCATATCACTTAAATAATTAAAACTGGAGTGCTGGCCAATATGAAATCACACTCGTGAATCGAATTATGTCAATCTCGTATAGGATTTCTGTGATGTTTAGCAGTTGGAACCTTTCAAACTTCGTGGGCCTTGAAATCGGGCTGTCGCTGCTGCCCCAGAAATTAAACATAAAAATATCATAGGAAGTATTTAACCTTAGAACAGTGGTTCTCAAACTTCTTAAGACACGCCCCCCTTACGATGGTGAAAGTTTGGCACCCCCCTTATCGTCATATCACAAAACGCAACCAGGATGCTAGCAAACCTAACGGATAGTTTGATGGCATGGAAGGTTACGACCGTGGATGAGAGATTTTTAAAAATGAAATTCAGACTATATACAGAGCAATAACCAAGAATTGTATGTAAATCGCGCGGAGCGCGAATTTTTTTTAGTTGAGCTCAGCTTCGCACCCCCTTCAGATGCTTTCACGCCACCAAGGGGGGGGGGTGCCTCCCCCCAGTTTGAGAACCACTGCCTTAGAATTATCATGGTGAAATATATTAAGAAAAAGTTTAATAAAGTCCCTGCATTATTTCGATTTTAAGTAGGCCTACGCATTTTATCAATATTTAAAAAAAAATTCATTAAACTCTCGCGGGCCGCACAGAACGGTGTTGCGGGCCGCATGCGGCCCGCGGGCCGTAGTTTGCCCACCCCTGTTCTATATTATCACCGTGATGCTCATCCTCGTTTTTGCGAGCAAGAATGCTACCGAGCACGAACACAGATACGATCCGACCCCAATTCTCTTGGGTATCTTTAAAAATTTCGTCAGCTATCATCAGGAACATCCGCTCTTCCGCAGAATATTCTTCATATTTTTCGTCGACTTCAACAATACTGTATCGGAGACGTTTAGAGATTGCGTTTACGACAGTTCGATGTCGCTCGAACATTTCATCACTAACTCGCCGTAAGGTTGCCTCCGCTTTCGTATTTGCTTTAACGCTCGGCCCGTCTAGTTCGTACATGATAAAATTCCTGGCCAAGGAATATGCCCCGGATAAAATTTCATCCCTTTCTTCAGTGAGCGATGGTGATACTCGTAATAATTCCATGGTGTGAAGATAACAGCGAGTCAGAGCTCATTCAGATATCTAAGCTACTTTGAAAATTAGGATCCAAGGATTTGCTAATTCATTATTATGAGAGAATGATGATGGGGTTGAAATTACGAATTAGAACGTATTCCCTGGTCACCGCAAAGAAAATATTGCCTGTTTCACAATGCATACCACATTAATGATATTTTTATGTTTCTCGGACCTTGCATGATAATGTTTTGGATTAATTACTATTCAAGGGACATTCATTAAGAGATTTGCGTTATTTTGAAATTAGTATCAAAGTATTTGTTTAGTTATTTTTATGAAAAAACTGCCGATGCGGTTGAAATTACGAATTGGAAACCAATTGCGTGCTACCGCAAATACAATATTTCCAGTTTCATAATACATACACCATTGATGATATTTTTATATTTCTTCAACCTTATCTATTTATCATAATGTTTCGGACTGATTACTATTCCGGGGAAATGGCTACCAAATTTCGTATCGGTGATAACTATATTACTGTAATTTCAGTGCTCGCTAATTAAATTTTACTACTCGACTCGAATCATTATAACAAATTTTTCGATTCGGATTTCAGCACTCGAATTAGTGCACTAGGCGCATCGAAGAAATTTCGACTCCTTTACTATCCAATTCTAAATGGTCACTATGGGCAATGTCAGAGCAAATTTTATGTATAGCAATGTGAATATTATGAATATTATTCATTTTTCAGGGATATTTAATCTCGTCATTCGGAATGGATCAGATAACGTGTTGCGATTTAGGTTTTAGACAAAACTGGGCCCGTAATACTTATTTTCTAATCACCTTACAATCGCTACTTCTCGTACTTGAGTAGAAGTTTACTATGTTATGATAGTTAAATGTTGAAAAGTACTTTTCAAAGACCTTGATAAAGTTAGCAGTTTATTCTAAATTGTACTATGAATTTTCGCGATGCTGAATGGCTATCGCAAGGAAAACATGACTAAATAAATCGAAAAATATTGCAAAGTTAGGCTATGCGATATTAGAGTTCTAAAAATTGCCCTCGACATGAGTCCGTATGTTGGATATTATCGAAAGTAAACGAATATCATTTCTCACTACTATCGAGAGCGCAATGCCGAGTAACGTTTTACTCGGTCGGAAATGGCTATACTTCTACTTTAATTGAAAGGAATTATCGGACATCGTAGCTTCATGTCCTGTTCATATTGCCAGTTGTTCATTTATTCCGAGAGGTCGCGATCGGTCACCGATTTTGAGTTACTGAAGAAGTTGATAACGAAAGGTGCTCGATAACGATTTACTCTTGCCTTTATCAAAATATATTCTGGTAGGGCTTGCCTACCAACAGAACTTACTCGAAAGATTACGATTAAAACCAGGGATGAGCAAACTACGGTTAGCGGATCGCATGCGGAGAACATTTTAGTGGCTCACGATAGCATCAAGATATATTTGTAGATATGGATGAAATGTAATCGAAAAATATATAATATTTTATCGACCTAATTAAACTCACTATGTTACTTTTTTTTATAGCTGTTGCAATAACCTGACTTCGGGGCCCACGCATTTTCAAATGTAGTTTATAAACATATCATAAATTCAAAATGGCGATGACTCATTTCGTGTCATGAATGTGATTTTAGATTGACAACTCCAGCACGTTTATTACTTTATGCGATTTATTTGAAATAAGCGATCCATGCGCGTGTTAAGTAGATTCCGCATCTATAGGTGCACTGGGCAGTAGGCACAATATTAACTTATTCATAACTACCGCCACGACTCGAAGCAATCTAAAATGCGACGAGTTGAATATAAACGCTTTTTGCAGTAAAGAAACGAGCAAGAAGTAACGAAAACTGTAAGACTTGTAATGTAATGAAGTCGTTGCTGATTTCAAATTATGAGCTGCCACACAAAGTAACCGAATTAATTGAATATTTAGGACATCGGTAAATTACGTTCGTCTACACGGAAGAACGTGCAGAATGCATGTTTTACATAGTAAGACATTAGCTGACGGGTAGGTAAAGGTTGCTTGGTTATGATGCTGGCAGCAGGTAGCATCAGCAAATCTATAACCAGATTGTCGTGCAGTTCTAAGAATCTGTACAATCCACTTCTTCACTAATTTCCGCAAATTGGTTATTGAGGATAAGCAGCTTATAAAACTCGCTAAATTTTTATGACGTTATAACGAATACGTTATCGTGAAATCAATGCTTGATTTGTTCTAAATATATAGGCTAGTTATTATCTCCATGTCCTCGCCTACGCGTTTTGGCTCATCATCCTAAATAGGCTATAGTGCGTAACGCGAATGGATTCATATGTTGCATTCGACCCTTGAGCCAAAACAAGCCGCAGGCATTTTAGTTGCAATTAAATTACCCTTGTTCTCGACCTACAAAAAATATGCTGGTATTAGATTGAAGACCAATGTGTCAGCCGTTGGGAGTTTATCGCATTGGCGGGCGACGATGACACTACAAATAACAACTGTACGTGAGCACAGGTTCGTGTTACCACATATTGTAGTGTTGCGACATTGGCCGGACGCATCAGTCCAAATCCTGAAAGCGAGAAAAGGCGCTCTGATCTTATTTGATGCGGAATTTAACCCCACGGAATCTCAAGTTCGTGTCCACTGGACTGACAGCTGTGTCATAGATGTCTGCGGAAAAGAGCTCATTCGATTTATTGGGGTCGTCAATATTCAACGAAAATCGGGCTACATAATTGTGCGCGGGTCGCATTGTTAAATGCGAATTGGTTAGCATCCAGCTACACATACCGCGCTAAATCGATAAAGCATCAATGCTAGTTGAATATGCTCGTTTGTACGTCTATAATGTTGATGGCACACTCGTCGCTTATTATTGCTCATGATTTACAGATCCACTTACATTGATCGTTCGTTGTACGTCTGTAATGGTACTGGTACACTCGTCGCCTAGCCTTACAATTGAGAGCGCGGGCTCGGAAGCGTACGGTAGTCATCTCTAATTTAATGGTAGCTTTCTTGAGGCCGGAAAATGGACCTGAATCCTTTTCTGAGGTCAATAGGGACCATTATCATGTGGATATCCCGAAAAATATATGGTGATTGTCGCACAAATAACAAATGTGTTTTCAATGCTTGTGCCTTATTAGACAACCTTTTTTTAAAAGCTTCAATACTAAAGGAGATTGTCAGCGAGCGCGATAGTGTAATGGTTACGGTTCTGTTCTACAAGTCATAAGGTCCTCGGTTCGGATCAGGGAGAGGAGCCGTTTTCATTCGGGGTTAAAGGTTCAATACATACGCATATTCTCAGCGAGCGCGGTAGTGTAATGGTTACAGTTGCGGTATATAAGGCATGAGGTTCTCGGTTCGATTCCAGGAGAAGGCGTGTTTTCATATGTGAGTCGTGAGGTCCTCGGTTCAACTGTCGGCGAGTAACCGTTCTCATAATCCACTGATATTCGAGACAAAAAATAAAAAAAGAAATACGTCAATTCTCGGCGAGAATCCGTTCTCATAATCCATTAAAAATCGAGCAAAATTAAAATAAAAAAAAAACGCGGGAAAATAAAAACAATACGCGGGAAAATTTAAATTTGAAAGTGGGCGTGGCTGGACACGTGGCGTAATCTCATTGGTGGCTATAATCGGCCTATATCTACTACTAACCGGGAACTTTCAATATTGTGATTAACCTCGCTCGCTGCAAAGGAGGAAAACTTCAAGAACTCAAAAATTGGGATATCCTGGCGAAATATTCTTTTGATGTTCCCGTACTGCAGCGAAGCGGGTGTAGAGAGATTTATGGTCAATATATAGGCGTTTTATTTTGCTACAGACTATACGGATTAGTTGACTTTTACAGTTACTTTTCACTGTCCATATCTATTCCATTTAGATTAATTGACGTTAAATAATTTTCATTGAGCGTTGATATACCATCAGTATACTCTTTAATGCACTAATACAATTCGGTAACATTTATCAACTGAATATCCTACTGTTTCAAAACCAACTCGCTTCTATTGAACCCCTATTTACCATTATTGAGTAGCATACATTACAGCCCGACACAAGCACAAATGTAAGGCCGAAAATACTGTACCGCATGAGGGCTCTCACACATGAAGCAGAACTTAAAAAAGTCATGCTCGCTATCCTCGTTGGTCGGAACTATGTACATCAGGGGTCACCAACCTTTTTGCAACCGAGGGCTACATTTGCGTAATGATTGAAGCGGCGGGCTACTATTTACTCTCGCCGTTTACCCATACCACACTGAATTTCCGCTTTGATATTCATAGCACTGGGCCGGACTGGACATAACGTTATCTGTTTCTATAGCAGTCAGTGGGAAGCCTGTACTCTGGTACTTGACACTGCAATTCTGAGTGAGTGTTCCAGATGTGCATTAATTAAGCGTGTTTTGTGTTTGTTTTTGATGAAGTTCATGTCCGAAAAGGCTGATTCACAACGATAGGTTGAACCATAGACACTTGCAACCTTCATAGCTGCTGCGCAAAGTGCGCATTAGGGCTGTTCAAAAATAACTTTTTGTTCTGGATTCCAGCCATTCAGTAATTAAATTGTCAGGTTACCCTAAAAAACGCTCGGATTATCCACCAATCAAGGTTAATCCGAGAAATATCAACGAAAAACTCCAATAACCCCGCTTCTACTAGTTGGAATTGAGTCAAATTTGTTTTGCATCGTCTCTGAAGACAACTCAACAATTTCATGGGGTTGACAGAAAAATTTGATTTTTTTATTGTAATTTCCTGTTTAAATTAAAAAATTTAATTGGATCTGCGGAGCCCTATGCTTGTTAGAATTAAACCAAATTTGGTGTGAAGCGTTTTTTATGGTAACCTGACAATTTGATAACTGAACGACTGGAATCCAAAAAAAAAAAAGTTATTTTTGAACAGCTCTAGTGCGCATACACCACTCTACTTTTCCGTATCAATAACAATGCACCAAACGTTTGCTGCAGACTGACGTGGGGGTCATTTTGCACTGTTACAATTTCAATCTCCAACTGTTCAGCATGACAAGATTTCATTATACCGGACAGCAGCAACGATTACAGAAAGTTAGAAACATGGTATATTAAACTGCGTTGAGTGTAACAGAAACAAGCTGTGCCAAAAGATGCAATACGTATTGGGTATTAAGATATTGAAAATCTGCTAGTACTGCACGGCTATCTGACTCCGAATAGTAATATTGTTTACTACTTTGGCATTGTCCTGGACGTCGAGCTATCATAGCGGAACCCCCCGCCATTTCAAGAAGACCGTGGACGGCATGCCGTCATGTCGCCTGTATAGACAATGCGCCGTGTCTGGAATTTCTGGTGATTCTATCACATACATCTATGTATTATTAATTGTAATTGAAGATATTTTCAAGTGTTTATATATGTAAGTTACATGTTAGCGTGTTTTAAACAAGAATAACTGAACCAATCAATCTATATATTTAAAAGCTCACTGGTAATAATCTGACGAATATTGGTAAATGCTGCTATTCCACCTATTTTTAGAATGCGCTCGCGGGCTACTCATCTAGTCCTCGCGGGCTACCTGGGGCCCGCGGGCACCGGGTTGGTGACCCCTGATGTACATAAAATGTGAACCATCAGAGAAGTAAGACATATTTTCACATCTTCACCGCGATCCACTTTTATAAAACGTGAAGAGAAGATTTATAATAATAATGATATTATAAAATTTGTGAATATCGTCAGCAAATAGGCCCCAAGTTGGAATTGGCTTTATGGATCGATGGATCATTGATGCATCAAATTACAATTTGCATCCATTCGATGCCTGGGAAACTTTTGCAGTTAAATCTTATCTAAACTATAATACCTCATGATCCGGTGCGAAGTCCCGTGTATGATTCTACTTCTGAATTTAAACTGATCGACCAACGACGCGAATTGATTTCGAGCGGGTAATGCAAAGCCATCACCTGGCAACACTGCTTGGTACGCAAGTCAATGAATAATATCGAAATCCCATTATTGTTTGCACAGCAGCCACGACAAAGCACCATTTCCGAATTTCAAAAATATTTTACAACATGATCAAACATTGAATATCAATGATATAGTTTGATCTAACCGATATTTTTACTACTGAGAAGGCTGTAAAGGAGTGGTCACAAAGGGTGTAAATTTGGGTCGCCATCACAGCACAGAGGTCACATGAAATGTATGTGATTTTTGCTGAATTTCTTTCAATAGAGTTATTTCGAGAGCTACTTGTATGTACAGACTTCAATATACCATTGAATGGTATATTCATATGTTAATGAACACATAGTATAGAATTGGAAAGAACATTGTATATCAACAATCGTATCACAAAATATGACGTCACCAGCATGAAATTTCGAAAAATCGGAGCGAAGATGGTGCTGAAGCTCAATGTACCAATTTTAGCTGGTACACAACCTTCCTCTTCATGCACAGACCTGAATGGCGTATTTTGGTAAAAGTCGATCCCAAAACATTCAAATAAAAGTGTGAACATACCTATTCCGACAACACGAAATCTGTTACCTCGATAACTTTTAGCGCAAACATGATTATCCAACAAATTTTTGCCTCCGGAGGAATTTTGAGTCACGGGCGAGTCTTCGCCGAGCGGCATGCGCGTGTTCTAATAAATCTAGAGACATGCTGTTGTATGCAGAGTTGCAAATGTTTTAGTTTTTAAAGGCTTGCTCGCGAAACGCGTGATACTGGACTTGATTCGCTACGGATTGAGTGGGTATGTGTGTGGCTGTGAATCATATATAAAAATATCATTTAGTGCTTGATTTTGTATAACTAACCACCAATTTCAATGAAACATAGGCCCAAGAGGTTACAAATGAATACCCCGCCAAGATGTCATGACTCGCGAAGAAAAAGATTAGAAATTGTTGATGTAGGCATAAAGCCCAATACAAAAGATTTGTGCATTGATAGTTGTATGAAGGATAAATGTCACGTGACATCTACCTCGATGGAGCAACTTTGCGTACAATTGGTTGTCTGCATCTTCTCTACTGCATACATGCCTGTAAAATCGTCGTGTACTGACGTCGCAAATACTTTCAGTTCAATGTGTGACTTCAATTCACGTTGCGTTAAATTGCGTTACGAGATCCCGTTAAAACTTTTATTCGGACCGCGCTTTGAAAATTTTATGAGCCACAGCCGTAAAGCGAGGTTAGGTAGCCTACTCAGAGCAATGGCACTGTGTAAAATTGCATTCAGGCAGACGGCTTTGACTTGAAGTAATTATTCGCGCAATGGTAGCAGGGTGCTTATGTTTGTAAAAGTGGAAGAACTTGTGAGTATATTACATCTAAATTCATTTTTGCCTACTGGATGTATAGAGTTTTATATATGCAAGGTCGTTCGCAGTATCAGTACCCAAGTTTCGTTCGGTTCATTTCATTACTCTGCACAGATTTACAGGATGCGTTACTTGGATCATTTGCCTTAAGTCAGATATTAAATGTTATCATCGTTTTATGATAGCAGCGCTGTATAAATGACCACCTCGCGAAACTCGATATTGCATATTTATACAGTAGCGTAGTTTGACGCGCTGCCCTACGACTCTTAATCCTACGGAGTCGCGCAAGAAATATAATTAAGCATTTGGTCTTAACATACGTTTTGGAATACTACGTTAAAGTGCTTGCTTGCCGTCACTGGGGTGGTGGAACGGGCTGATAGCCTCATTTTCAGCCTCCATCTTTAGTTGTACTCACATTTACACCAGAAAAATCTGCCATTCCTGGCACATGAGCTGATTGACTTTCCTGAGCCCTGTCTATATGCCCGCATTGAAACTACCGTAAGATAGCCACCTTTATTTGCAAAGAATGGTGAATTTAAATCTTTTACCGTTCCGACCTCAGAGCAACTTTATCTCTATACATAAAATCGATTTATCTCGTTCTACCTCCAGGGGAGTCCCTGTGGTTTGTAAATTAATTTTTGTCGAAATATCCGTGCGCAATCGCATCTAAGCGACGAAGTTCACGGTACCGAAACAGTGAACTGTTTTCTTATGTATTTTCGAAAATACGACTTCTTTAGCATCTTCCTTATTGCATCTTGATCTACAGCAAAAATGTCAAACTCAACTTACGTCCCGGGCCAGATTCAAACCAATCAAATTATTTCAAATTGTTACCTCAAAATTCGTGCCAGCGTTATCATATCAATACTTTATTATCACATATGTGTGCGTGATACTAGATTACGTTGTATTACAAATCATAGGGGTTCGATTCTACAGTTAAACCCCTATTCGAAAACAATCGATTTAACAAAAGTGCGATGATTGGCAGGTTGAATATAGTTACGACCCGCTAGAAAAGTCGCCCTAACCACGATATAAGCAGGCATGCTTCCTTGTTTTAGTCATAATCTGGCTCTCGCCCTGAGTTAGGTATGCACTGTGAGTAATACAAGAGATATAACTGCTATACGCACACGCTGGAATTTTATTCATCAGTATTAATTCGCGATTCGTGTTTATGTGGAGGCCGGGGATCATTTGATTCAAAATTGATACGGAGGTGCGACAGCATATATTTGAATCATAATTTTGTTGATATTTCTCATTCTCAATGTAGCCTGTATAGAGCGGTATCGATTGGCCTTTTCGCTTCTGAGAAGAACTACTTCTCGGAATTGACTGTCAATGTCAGTGACAGTGACTTGGCTCCTAATGGTGACCGGAGTGCAACCATATTACCGCTATCTAATCATTATAATACGGCCTTAAAACATTAGTCCACATTTGTTACCTCGAAGGACAATTTTATGGAAGTATGTCTTGCTAAAAACCTAAGCAGTTGATAGAACTGTGTTGGATAACACAAGTATTTTTCAATTTTCCGATCTATACTCAGAATTGATTCATAGCGATCCGCCAGCCGTATGTTTTACACCCCTTTTGTACAGTGTACATCACTGAGATTTCCGAATTCGGCCTTATAATATCTATCATTCAATTAAGAACAGCATCTATCATCATAAGATCGCCGCTAGATGTCTGTACAGGGAAATGTTTGATGTCACGTTCGTAACGCAAACAAATGTAAAATATCTACGATAAAGCAAATATTTAACTGAATATTAGTTGTAAAAATCTCATGTATTCTATCGATGACCAGCGAAATTCTGCGGTCGGCGTGCCTGCATTCCCAAATTAGTTCCTTTCTTAGCAGCGATATCCATTCGGTTTTAAAACAGGTAATCGCAGTTCATTGAAATGCATGAATTCTCCGTTTTCACAACTTTGTAAAAATCTGGTTGGTTGTATATCATAGATCTCATGCTACGCAACTGGTACCACTCAACCACTGGCATGACACATGAATAGTTGAGATTGTTGCTTATTACGTCGCTACGGTTGTCAAAGAACGCCTCTCTACCGAATGAATTACATGTGTAACAGTAGTTGGAATAAATTACATTTTTAACAGTTATTTTAATTGTAATTTGATATTTTTAGCCTTAATTGTAATTGTAATGTAATTGAAGCATGAAAGAGATTAATTTTAATTGTAATTTAGCTGGTTTATTGTAATTGATTCAACTCTGCTGTATATATCTGTGGTAGGTAGTCCGTGGAGGGCCAACAAAAGATCCGCTGTTCTCAGCTGGGCATTTGAGGCGAGAGAACATTTTGTAATTTTTCATCCATCGGTTCCACAACTCGCCTGTAGGAGATGTAAATGGCATTTTCAAGAGAATAGGGTACGATTTTAAACCCAACCCCCTCTTCCCTGCGTCCGGCGCTGAACAGTGCTGCACATATCCTTAAACAACGGTCTTCGCAATTCTGTTACTTATTGCATGCAACAAATTAAGACGTGTCCTCATCAATGTATATTTTTTAAATCTTTTGTGGAACCTCTGAGAATGATTCGTGGAACCGCTGGTGTTTCTTGGAACACTAGTTAGGTATATATTACTGACCTACCGATAGAAACGCAACTCGCGTCGAAACGCTTGGGCAAGCAGCATCTCTGATTGCTGAGCATTCTCAAAATAGCGTAATTGATACTGCTATGGCTCGCAACACGAGTGCTGGAATTCAATATATATTGATCTTAATTAAATGCTAGTGTCGCATTGATTCCAAATATACAAATTAATGTCTGGTCAGGCCGATGGATCTACCTTAAAAGAACCTAAAGAGTCTTTAAATTGCAATTGTTCCAAACAATTGCTTGAATAATTAGTCAATGTTATGTTAATGGTGTTGAGTGCTGCCATTGTTAGAACAATGCCGATTTTCAGACATTAAGAAAGTTTTAGGGGTGGTTTCATTGCCCTGGCCTGATTTTAATTTCAATTTTCTGTGCGACAGTAGCTTTCGATTGAGCCTGATGATATTAAATTTCAGCGCTCGGGGCGACAGCTATAGCGTTACCAATTGCACTACATTTAGATTGCCCAGCAATTGGTGAAACTGCTTGCCAAAGTGCAGCCGCCGCCAGCTGTATCCGTTGGTTTGTATTATATAGGTTAAATACCACTGGTCTAGTTTAAATATGGTTGGTTATTTATAGATCATACGTATAATGCAATCAAAATCAATGTTACTCGGCCATTACCGCTACTTACTAATTTCCTAACATAGTTTATTCGTGTGAAAGCGAACAGGGTTAAGGTTAGTCGTAGTGTAGTACAAGCCTGATTCTGATGCAGTCCACACTTACTACATCCACAACACAAAGGCACACCATTAAAGCGGTAAGTATATTCCAGCATGATACAGAAGGATTTTGTCAGTTGAAAAGCATGAATACGATAAGTAGTATTTATGTTTTAGTTTCTCGTAACAAGGACTGTGGGATCGGAGTCAGAGTTTGCTTTAACTTTCTCCGGAGGTAGATGGAGACTGGGTCAGAAAATGTTTGTAACAATTTTTGTAGTCGGAGTTAGAGATGCGGAAACACTTACTAGCTAGAGTCCGAGTTGGAGTTTTTGTAAATGCTCTGACTCCGACTACAACTCGAACCGCGTTAATATTGCAGAAACTGTTCTCGAATGCTACTAAAAAGTGCCATTGCAGGTACAAAAACTTATCAAATTAATATTGTACGATTTCCACAAGCAACAAGCTACATTAAAACATTTTTTGCTAAGTTGAAAAAAGGGGTAAAAATATCAACTAAAATGTAATAAATGTATAATTTGCTGAGTATATGTACAAGAATAGGTGAGTCGGAATTGGAGCTCTGCGTATAAAATGTGACGCGCCAGAGCTGGAGTGGGCGTGTTTTCACTTTTAGTCGGAGTCGGTATATTAAAAAATTGGTGTCGGTGGTGAAATAAACACACTCCACATTGCTGATCGTAAGCTATAGCCCTGATAAGTAAGTTGGTCTAGTATAGTGAAGTCGTATCAAGCAGTGTCAATGCATTCACTTTATGCAACATTATATTTCATAATTACACCATGCATGCCGATAACTCGAATAGGGTACGGCGTTGAAAAAAGTATAAAAAAAAATCCGGCTCAGGGTTTACGTTATGTTGGCTTACGAAATAATTTTTGAATTTTATAGGAAATTTTATCTAAAATTATTTTCACTCGACAATGTTTTTGCTTCGGGGTCGTGTTACTCATTTTGAAGATGCTTTGCGGCCCCAGACAAAAGTCTCGCGGAGCTCAAAGGACAGCAAACGCAAGTTTGAGAGTCACGAACTTTCCCAGGCCTGATATGTAATCATGAAATACTTGGTGGACCCGATTCCTGAAACGATTTTTTTTTTATTCGCGTAATTATCCATCTATACAAAGTTTAGACCGAATTCAATATAAACTTAAACTTTAATGTATATAGACCAAAAACTGTATTTATTGAATTTAATAGCGTAATGTTCTTCAATAGCTGTTAGATGAATGAGACGCCTATGGTCGATCAAAGTTATTATCATGTAAGAACGAAAACTATGCCCGGGCCAGCCATCATGCCATTTGTTGCCCGCCGCTACTGCATATGGTCATATTTAAATTCAATTATTTATATATCGGTATGAGTGATCGAATATGATTACCGCGACCTGGCATTCGGTAAATTATGGCTTTTTTGTTCATACCAGATTGCAGTATAATATACTTGGTCGCATTAAAACTCAGATCATCGTATTGCTTTAGGTGTATGAAGCTGGTCACACAGTCATTACTACGGAAGATTGTGATGGAAAACTCTGTTTGGACCGTTATGCTTTCGACAACTTTCTGGAGAAATCCAATATTGGTGATAAAGCTTTTAGCATAATTTCGATATCCGGACCTGCACGACAGGGAAAGTCTTTCTTGATGAATCTCATACTACGTTACTTCGACAGAGAGGAGGTATTTTATAGTTGATGATTAAATATCCGTATCATTTCCGCAGTAGACAATGGTCATTGAATGAATATAGTTTGCAAAAAAACTTCCAACACATGCAATTCTTCACGTCTGTACATTCTCGGCAAGTTTGATCGAATGTTACTACATTACAAGGATTCCAAATCGAATCGGATCAGGACAACACCCTACTGTTATTTCAGCGGTGCAACTTACAACTACTATTGGCCACCGTGCTTTGTGTTTGCCGTTAATGCAAGAGCCAAAATGCAGTCACCCATAGATTTCCCTGCCCGCATGTACCATTTACAACCTTATTTTAAAGTCACAGGTTGGTGAGCTTATCATTTGACAAGGAGCAATTACACCAATCATTCAATTATTTCAGGGTTCCATACCCATGCAGAGGAAACCCTTACCGGTAATGGACATTAGCGAGAATGCCATCACCGAGAATGTTCATTACTAAGAATGGATATCACCGAGAAAGGCCGATCCCAAGAATCTAACTTACTGGGACGGTGCTAGTCGAGAAATTTATACCTGATGAACATCGAATGTGAAACGCCCTAATGCACGTATACACGACCTGATCATATGCATACCATGGCTGCATTGCATACATTGCATTCTCGGTAATATCCATTCTCGGTAATATACGTTCTCTGTGGTGTTCATTCTCGGTATTGCCAATTCTCGGTGGTGTAGATGGTCAGTAATGGCATTCTTGGTATTGGCCGGACACATACTTTCAGAACCTGGTTCAAGCAAATAAATCATTCCCTCGTTTCTTGAATGCAATAGTGAATAGAGTGTATACATATATGTTATGTGCCCTAAAACACTTTGTTTGAAGCATGTTTTATACAACTAAACAAAAACTGGTTTGTTTTCTCAACTATTTCATAATTGTATAAAGCACTGTATTTCAATCTATTTGAGATTCATTTGCGAATGTTTCCTCCGCATAAACCAACCGACGGTTATATTACACAAAGAAAATGAAGATTCTTAACACACACGTTAGAACAGTGGTTCTCAACCCTTTTATCCCGCAGATTCCCTGTGGACCCTCACGGACCCCCGTGGACCGCCAAGTAAATATTTTCTAATTTAGACGTATTACCGCGCAAGCGTCATCTTTCTTGTGCAAATATAACTGTATAGGCGCTCGGTTATAACCAGCAGCAAATGACTTTTTTTGATAATAACATCAAACTATTTACGGACAAATTGAGTAGACTTTTATTATTTGAAAGTGAATTCTCTAGCTGCATTTCTTTAATACGTGGTCACGTCTTGCAATTTCGCGCCTTCGATTTGATACGAACGAATGCCGAAAATCAATTTTCACCAAAATAGGTTGTTGTTAATGTAATAATAACAGGAAACGCTTCCTATGACACCTTTAAGTATGAACGCGAAATACATGGCTGTAGCGGTCGGTGCAACGACTTGTTGCAAGACACGCTGGCATAGTGCTTGATTGGCGTCTACGCTACGGCTACAGTTCCTGTTATGTGCACGAAATCGATTTACTAATGACCGCTCTGAGTATTCTTGCAATCCTGACCACACGGTTGTGGTTCCGAAGCGCGGCCTATTTATGTTTTCTCGCATGACGAAATAGGGACAGCTCTTACAATGGCAATATCACCAAATTAGGGAAACAGATTTTTTATTGAACATATACCGTCCAGCCTAGTTACTTCTAAATAGCAGCTCATCGTGGAGTGATTCTGAAATAGCGGTTATGTATATCACAGGTGAAAATAGTATTTTAAATTATTTCGAAGTCATCTGTCACTAGGGTTGCATTTAAAACAAACGGTGTTTAACACACATTTTGCTTTTTTTCAAAAAAGCATTGGTTTAAAACACCGTTTAGATTCTTAACGGTGTTTTAAAACACTGTCTTTAAAACATGTTCTAAACTTTGTTTTAAATGCAACCCTACTTAGTATATGAGAGCCAGGTACATACATGCTACGCGCCTCGACCTGCCTCCTGTGTTTCACATTACACACAATATGTGCCGTGAATGTCTATACCACCTGTTTCGCCTTCTAGCTCAATCGAACATAAAAGTTCATAGCAGGTAAATGATCTTTAGAGGGAAAGATTTAACTTCACATACTTGTTGCAAATTTGAGTATAAACTGATGGTATTTATTATTTATTGCAGTAAGTATTCTCGGGTCATTCGAATTCATTAAAACGAAATTATCATAATCCTTGATAGAACGAAAGGAAGTCAATATTCTGTCATTTGTCATGTGTGTATAGGTTCAGACATGCATATCATCAACTACACCCGCTTTTCAACTAAACGTTTGTCTGTCTGTCTGTTTTTGTTTGAGGCATTCATGGTGTGTTTCGACTACTATGGTCATTTACGACGGACCCATTCCCCAATTTTTTTCCCGTAACGGTCGACTTGTAGCCGGGCCCACTTCTAGGCTTTTACAAGACACCACTGACACGGATGATATGGCGAAGAGGAGTGTAGACGAACCTCTAAAACTTATAGGTAGGAATTCCGGTGTCGACCTCGGTGGGACCAAATGTTCTTGTACATAATGAAAATACTGCTTTCAAAAGCACGTTCATGATAAACGTTTATTGAAAATAAAATAACTTTTCGGGTGTCACTTTTCCAGAGCTACCGGCACGATGATGGAAATCGGACAGAGTTGATTGAATCCCAAACCAAATGGAGAATTTAAACGCAATATTGTCTAATTTATCGATAACATAAATGGAGCAAGCCCCGATCTACGGCTATATCCTGCTATTTAAATCACGTGCCCACCATATACTGATGCATTGTGGGTAATCAGCTAAATGATTTAGTTGGTGTCGCATTTAAAACAAAAATCAATTTCAAAAAAGCATGTTTAAAACCAGCCTTAGTTTAAAACATGTTTTTATTGTTTCTTTTAGGCCATGACGTCGCCAATAATCAAATGTGACGTCACAGTCAAATTGCATTGGCAAAATAACGAAACGACGACATTGACGAAATATCTACATACTATAGCTGTTGAACCGACTATTTTGAGGTTTACACTATCGCATATCGTATACGTCGGCTATATCGGGTGGTAATATTCAGTAGGCTAATGCAGCATGTTTGTTGGAAAGTATTTACACAATTTTGGCATAATTTTACCACTTAAAAAGTTTTTTTTTAAAGTGCCTTCGTTTAAAACGCTATGTTCTAAGCAACCATGTGCTTTAAATGAAGCCCTGGATTTACTACAGGATCTTATGGAAAAGCGGATACTGTTTGAATATATTTTATTCGTGATAGGCTTGTAGTATTCTATACGAATAGGAATAACTAGATTTATTTTATTAGCCCAATATCTATATAGTGTTCGTATTCGCGTATTAAGTTGTTAAGTGGAGCTCAATATGTCGCAAATAGTCCGTTCAAATGGCTGTCTTCACTGTGCAGTGTGCATATAGATGCAGTAAACAGCGAACAAAGATCTGCAGAATTGAATTTAAGCAGCAAAAGTAACGACAGTAGTGATCAACATTCAACCGTCATTCGTACAGCGTCAATATATCAGAAGCGATAGAAACGGTCGACATTACAAATTTTAGGTACCCAACAAACGGCAAGCGAGAGCCGTTGCAGCAGTTTCTAATGAGAAACGCCATTGCACAGCATTGACAGCTGCAGTAGTTATTCGTGACGGCAGCTACTGTGCAGGTAGTCTAACTCTCCTCAAAAAGCTATTCAACGTTTTTTTATTCAGACTCGCCGTAGAGTGGAATAAATTAAAAAAGAGCAGGCTGCTTACAGCCAGAATAAGGGCATGCCAGATGGAGATAAAAACTTAGATGAAGTCATGAATAATCCTATGGAAGATTTGTTTCACGAGTTAATATAACAAAATGGAGCGGTTTGCCGAGTAGGCTGTTGCATGGCAAAAAAGCTTCGAACTTGTGAAATCCGAGTCAAATCCGAAAGAATTGCGATAATTTTCTAAAACGTTGCAGTATAGTATTTCTCTAAAAAGGCGTGAAATTTTATGTGTTAAAAATTTTAACATGCTTTTCTATGTCCAAATGTAACAATATCGTTATTTTGTAAGTGTTTACATCATTTTACAACGCTCGGTGGCTCTATTGCTATAGTCTCCTATACGTCCCATAATGTCTAACAACGTTTGAACTATGTTCCGCCAATCGTACGTGATTTATTAAAGTTTGGGTCCACTTGAATTTAATTAGTGAAAGTAATAGCGTGTCAACCGCTTACGACATGGGCAAAATTTGGCAGTGTGTGGTGGAATTACGTCAAGACTCCTCCAAGAAAATATTTTCGGCATTTTAAAAACACTGTATTTTTTATTAAGTTGTAAAATTATGACGTAATATTGAAGATACTTTGCAAAAAAAAAAACATGTTGTATCAGCCTACGGATAATTATCGCCCAATATATCCGACGTTTACGATATGGGATGGTTGGAACCCTCAATATAGTCGGTTCAATAGTAAATAGATATTTCGTGAAAGCAGCTATATTTACCCCATATTCTCAATTGTCAATGCCAATCCAATATGACATCACAATTGATTATCCGTGACGTCATGACTTGTAAAATTCGAATACATGTTTTAGACAAGGCACTTGTTTCAAACATGTTTGTTTTAAATGCAAACCTGATTGTAATTAGGTAATGTAAAACATAGTTGGCGTTGCATTCATCGTATTTTACGCTGCGTAATTGATAGTCAAACGTTTGTTATCGCACCTTGTAATAAATAACCAATTACTTTACCAGTGGCACGTACACAATCAAAAGACTACCGATGACGGAAAATACAAGATGAACGCATTCAGAGTAGATTCAACTCCAGCCTGTGTAACAACGGGAATTAGACTCTACAACCACACATTTGAAGTAAAGTACAATAAAAAGCCGGTATGTTGACCTATTAAACTATGTTTTATTTCGGTCCGGGGATATTTTTTGACAGGCACAACCATCAAGAAGGTCTGGGATGAATACAGAACACTAACGGCTTCGGGTATATTGGAGTATAACGTATTAACAAAATAAAAGATGTGGAAAGTTCAAATCTGCACCTTTTATTGTTGTGAATTCCAAACTGGGGTACGCATGCGAGATGATTGACAATTATTTAAAGATGACTCACAGTCGTCATGATATCAACAATGTTGGTCGCACAGAGCAAGGGCTTCATTAATATTTTTCTGGACGATCAACGGCGCCTCGTCCGTAAAGCATCTGAGTCATTGTCCCACCAATGACATGGGGATATTCTCTGTGTTATCGATTGTAAATTTCATTGCCGACGCATATACATTCTTGCCCACAACTGTTCTCCAGCAGTCACTCACGGCAAAAAAGTAGCGGTTTAATTTCTTCATTCATATAACTCAGCGAAATGACTGAGCAACTCTTCAGTAACCTAGTTTTTTTCTCATATACATGTGATTAAACAAGGATATGTGCTTCTAAAATTTTTATCGGCATAGTATTCTTCAGTGTTGGGATCAAGTCACTACCTTCAAGTCACGAGTCATTTCGAGTCATTGCACGTTTTGACTCGAGTAAAATCAAGTCAATGGACTTTCGAAAGCGACTCGAGTCAGTCAAGTCACTCGATTTTCGAAGGAGTCTCGAGTCAAGTCGAGTCAAGTCAAGTCAAGTCACAAGTCACAAGTCACAAGTCACAAGTCACAAGTCACAAGTCACAAGTCACAAGTCACAAGTCACAAGTCACAAGTCACAAGTCAAGTAAAAATTCAAATCAAGTTGCCTTTTCGGAGCATTTTGCTAGCTGTCTGTAATGAGTGGTCACTGGTCATTAGGGTTGTCCAAAATTTGACAAATCTTGCAAATCGTCCGTTGTAATGTCTTATTCTATATATTATTGATAAAAAACGGCACTGGGCCTAAATGAAGCTCACAGGAAGGCCATTAGGATTTCGTACAAAGCGTTTGAAATTAGCTGCCGAAGAATGGGCGCGTCACCGACCATATAACGACGAGAAGACTAATCACGAGACCATGGCTCTTGGTTGGCTAAACGGCTATGCTTCAATGACCACGACAGCAGCAGCTTCTGATCAGGTAATCAAGGCGTCTGCTACCGGCGGCGATTGTGAAATCGCATAGTATGTAGGGTGACAGATAATGATTTAGGATTGATTCAGGGTATGTTGAGGTACGAAATATATGATGAACAAACAGCAGCTGCTTCACAAAAACGTCTAAATCAGCGGTTCCTAACATTTTTTCAATCATAGCCATCTTTTGAAGCTCCACACCGATCATCGCCTCCCAAATATTGGGAACCGAAAAATTGGTGTACAAACTGAGATCACCGGCGAGTTGACTGATAGAAAAAGGTCAACTTATCAGCTCGACCTCGAAATTACACTTTTACAGCTAAATTTCGTGGGTTGACTGGATAAAATTCATTTCTCAAACTTGACTCCAATCAGAAGCGTAACAGCACTTCGTCATGGGCCCTATAGGGTGATAAACAAAACCCCAGACCCCCTCAGCTAGTGGGCCTTTTGTCGCTACATGTTAGCTACACCCTGTTCCATGTAGCTTACTGTTTGGTGAGTCACCTATTTTGCCTAAACGTGCGAAACGCGACAAATTTCTAGAATTCATGTTTGAATCGGTCAATATAGTCGGGAATTGCATATATTTTGCAAGCAATTTTTTATCTTCTCTCTGCTCACGTAATCAGATTACCGGTAGAGCTTAGTGTGAGGTGTTGAAAATGGTAGGAGCCCTGAATAATAATTGAAAATCTTCGGGTGGACCCGTTGTTATATTGACTTCGTTGCATGATGCTTTTTCGTGACCTCCTATATCTGCTATGATGCCAAAATATATGGAAATCACCAAAATGTACCAAACTGAAAGACGGAATGATTTCAAATTGGTATTTCTTAACTGGCAAAAAATTTTTCTCTGTGGGATGGCATTTGTCCTGTAGGGTTCAGATCGCCAGGACAGGAACATCCAAAGCTAGCCATTGAGGCGCATATAAACAATTAAACATTCATGCATAATGTATATATATCGAAGTTTCCAGTCAGCACAGCGGCATTCCTTTTGGCGAAGGTGTTCTCGCTGCTGATCGTTCTGGCATGCTTCTCGGAGTCGTATGTTACATGGCCTATAACTTCATATGTCTTGGTGCGTCGTGGCGCAGTAACCGCCGATGCCGAAGTCTCCATTTCCTTGAATCATGCGTATTTTTGTTTGGGGAAGGGAACCCTACCCCCTAATGAAGCTATATGACAATATTAAATCGCGTGCATCATTAAGGACTTTGACAACACTTGCAAGTGGACACAATTTGATGTGAGCATCTAATAAGTACCAAGCATAACCCGCTGATTCAGCCGATCCTGGTAGCATTCTGAACTTCAACTATGAGCTAGGCCTACTACAACATGAACCCAATAAGATCACACATATTATAGTGTGGTTTTTAAGCCCTATATTTGTATTCAATAATGATATATCCTTTCTGAAACTAGGAATCCATCGCCACTGGCATGAGAGCATATGCTTTCCCTAGTTGAAAACAATGCAGATAGGCGACGGCGGTTTCCTTCACAATAAAGCGGTCATGCTTTGGACGTTTTTTGAAGCAGCTGTTGTTTGCTCATCATGTATTTCGTACCTCAACATACGCCGAATCAATCCTAATTCATTATCTGTCAACCTACATACAATGCGATTTCACAATCGCCAACTGTAGCATACTCCTTGATTCCCTAATCAGCAAGCTTTTGCTGTCGTGGTCATTGAAGCATAGCTGATTAGCCAGTTGCGATCAGTGGTTTCGTGATTACTCGTCATCTCGCCGTTGCATAGTCGGTGCACGCCCCTTTTTCAGCAGCTACTTTCAAACGCTTTGCACGAAATCTTAACGGCCTTCTTGTGAGCTTCTTTTAGGCCTAGTGTCGTTTTTTTACCAATAAACTATATAAAAAGACATTACAACGGAGGATTTGTGAGATTTATCAAATTTTGGACAACCCAAGTGGTCATTGATTCTCAACCGATGAACGAATATAGAGTTAAACGCTCACATATACGTAGAACTGTTAAACTACGTAAGTAATTGCATAGCCTTAGTTATAGTTACCAGCCAAAATTGGAGAAACGAATTCATAAGATGCAATACACTATGAATTTACATGTTGATATCATACAATTCAAGCCTTCGCCAATGTATGAGGAGTATATAAATCATATGCGAGTTCAATTTAAATAAAACAAGATGTTTTGCTAAGGTAAGAACAGAAATGGATATTTTGCTATTAAAATACTTTACTATTAACTTACGGCAACGTGAGCTGTGGGCTTCGATCTCTGCGTTTGTGGTCTATTTATTTGTGGAATTGAACCAAATTTTGTGTGTAGGCCTAAATTAGGTAACCTAACAATTTTATCAAGTAGTCAGCACAATTTGAGAAAAAAAGTCATTTTTGAATAGCCCTATTGTGCATGTTACTGAGCCTCGATTGTGATATCACAACAAAATGCAATGACTTCAAATCATGCCTCTCTACTTCTAACTTACTTCAAATTTACTCGATTTGTGACTTGATTGGTGACATCTCTTGACTTAACATGGGTCACCTCCTAAATTCGATGGACATGACATGACTGGAGAAAAAATGTGCATTGACTCGTGATGACTTGTGACTAGATAGTGAATTGTTCCCAGCCCTGCTGGTAATCATGTCGTATTATCATTTTAGGGACGTCTGAGCATAGTCTTTTATTGAAATTATGTTTAGATGGTGATCATCCTTATGGACACGCAAGGGATATTTGGTGGGAATTTGAAAAAAAGGGATGACACTTTCTTGTTGACGCTCACAACGCTAATGAGCTCAGTACAAATATGCAATACTTCAAGGGATGTTAATATGGCTCTATTTGATGCATTGGACGTAAGTCATATATCTTCATCGGTCGATATTTACAACCTTGCTTTCTATTGTAATGAGAAGTAAATTCAAAATTTACTGATTTTTTCCCTGGTTAGTGCATGAGGAAGTAATGGTGAATTTTCTACTGTAATGTGCCTATAATGGTGTTGATTGTGTTTCGTACACTGTAGTAACTATATGCTAGCTAGCTATTACAGGAATGATCAACCATATTTTTTCTCAATGATATATAGCGACTGTTTTATAGACAAGGACAAATGTCGACCACGCCAACAACTAAGAAATCATAGCATGATTCTATTCAGTAACATCTCGCTGAAGCATTGAGGTTCAATTATGTTCACATGTTCACATATAACTCGGTTTAACAGAACTATTATCTAGTAGCACTAGTACTAATTACGAGAAAGTCGTCATGCTTCGTCAAACTCTGGCTGTGAAGTCATAATTGTGGCAGCTACGGAAAACAAAAAAGTTCGCGTTTTTTGGCGGATGAATATGTATGGGGCTGGGGACTTTGCACCAAAATACGCTATACTTCAGGCATCTCTAAAATGGTAATCACGGCAGATCAGTTCTCTCCGCGTGTTCTTTATTGTTATTATTTCGTTTTGCATCAGTCACACCCTTTGTTACACCCTCTTTTCAAAAAACATCTAATTATCCCTTTCAAAGACTTCCTCTTTTTCAATCCGCCTGCAATCAGCATTGTTTCCATCTCACGGCCGAAATAGTCCATAGGCCTATACACCACTCCGATAGCTCTACAGGGGCTGTGACTGGGAGATGGACCTATATAAATATAAACATAGTATATATATATATCAAGTTATTCATAGCGAGAAATATGATTTTACAAGTTGGACCACCAAAAGTGCCTATTCCTGGCCAGATCGATATGTAAAGTCGTGATCCCGTAATCCCGAAGGCTGACTAGTATTCATTTAGATCAGTGACTCCCAACCGCCGCTCTGAGAACCGCATGAGGCTCCCAGCTAGCCTTCTTGCGGCTCCCAATGACATTCGAAAATCCCACTGAAAATTAAAATATCAATTTATAGCAAAAAAATAAATGCGCATTTAAAAATTACCCTTGCTTGGCTTGAGTCCGGAGTTTTAAATGAGAGGTGGATACAAATTCCTTTGCTTTCGAGTAACGATTCTCTCCTCGGCAACGATTTCGTTCTCAACTCATGCCAAAAAGTATATTCACTCTCAAATGCATTCGGATCGGCACTCAAATTTAAATCAGCTCACCACCAGACATAAGTGCAGTTGGTGTTACAACACATTTTCCAATGGTATCCAACCCATCGAACCAATGGATCATTTGATGCATACAACAGGCTTATCAGCAACTATATTGATGCGTTCGACCGCCGCATTGACGGAATGAATGCTTTCTTGCTCATGATGAAAATGTTTACAAATCATATTACATTTAATGTGGACACTGCCCCTATAGTAATTTTGAACTTGAATCGCTAGATATTCAGTCATATATCGAAAATTACTTGGATTTTGGAGTCAAGTTTCAGATGGAAAGTATTTCAACTTGATAGCCAATGTCTAGAAAAACGATTCTCTATTCTAGTCAATATATGTTTGTGAAACCCTTTTTAGGAAAATAGTCAGAATAAAAAATCAATATCGCAATCGATTTACCGATGACCATCTCAAGCACCAATTCTCTTCAATTACGCCTCGCTTTGACACACTTCTTGAAGCCAAGGCCAAGCCAAGGCCAAGTCGGATATTAACTTGATTTCTGTATTTTTTCATTATAGTGTTGATATTCATTGTTACGTGTTTCCATTCTTTATAATTGTTGCTGTACCTAATGAGTATATTCGTGCGGCTCAAAATGTTCTCTGAAATTTGAAATGCGGCTCCGACACCAAAAAAATGACGCATTTTAATTTTTGAACGGCTGACTTTCAGTCAAATCTTATGCTGTTCTCTGAACTGCAGTCAGACTAATCTCATTTTTCAATCTTACTATACTTACTATACGCACAGAAATCGCGAATGGTGATGTTATGAATAGCTACTCGAAATCGTGATGGTTGCGGGAATCACTTTCGTCATTAGTTATAGTTTGAGTCACATATTACGATAAAATATTTATTCTTTCTCAGTCCATGTCATTGGATCCGCCGGTAAAGTAGATGGGCCGACTGTTTTCATAAATTATGGCATGTTATAAATGATGATTCATCTTTGATTGGGTGAATTTTTATTAGTGACTTTGTGTCATGCTGGTAATTCTTGACCTCTGATCAGGATTTTCGGTATAGTGGAATCGCCTAAACGTACCAGACATATTTTCCTCCGTGATGCACTCACCATTCTAGGCGTATCATTCTCCTCTGCTGTTCGCATCTGTGCTATGGGGATCAGAGTACAAAGGGTGCTACCACATTAAAATCGAAAATATGATGCTGCATAGAATCGCGACTGGCGCGAACAAAATTTCAAGATTAAATAAAATATTTTAAATATTCGACTGTCAATTCATGAATCCAAGTTACAATGTCAACTGCCAGCAACACAATACAATAATCGAGTTAGGTTTGACGGCCGCACATATTTCTCTCTACGGCCGCAGGTTGGCCACGCGTGACAAAAGATATCCATTTTTTATGTCTCTAAATCGTAAATGGAAAGCAAAATGACAAACTATATCCCCATTTGTCATATATCCAGATTTATAACCATAAACAACATTGTTTTGCCATCATCATGCCTTCAAGCTTGAATAACCAAGTATACATTGAGTCGAAATTCGCTGGCAGGAAGGCCGCATGAAATACCACCGTGAGTTCTTGGCTGATAGTGGTGTGCGAGCATAACACGGCGACATAATGAGTTATTTACCAACTGAATAAATGTAGCATTACTACAGCCTACCTCATATTATAAGCTTGTCAAAAAAACAGCTAGACATGATTCGGTCGCCACTGCAATCGAACGCAGTCGTTACTGTAGCATTAGCTAGTCACAGCATGATTTTATAATAACTAAAAAGCAGCGACTAGCCCAAAATACTTGCCACAAAATCTAAGTCACCTACAATACAGAGAAGGGCAATCGCAAATACACCGCGGTATCTGAGTAATGAGCATTATGGTTTCAAAACGGGAGGGGTCTGGTTGAAATGAAAACAATAGCAGATGCATTTTTTGCGAGCGTCGACCTGCTCGATCTCGCAAGTGTTTTGTACCAGATGCGGCTGCTAGTTCAGAGATGGAAGCGGGCCGGGTGAGCCGGACCCGAACCCGGCCCGAACCCGACAAGTTCAGCCCGAACCCGGCCCGAACCCGACGGTAAAGTTTTGAGCCCGTTTCGGCCCGAAACCTAGTTCAAATAGCAATTTTCAACTGTTGCGAGCAAATAAGCTGATATACGATTCAAATTTCGAGCTTTTCAACGCTTTCAATGCTCTCACTTCGTTTTCTTTCGATAGCAATCTTGCATATGGCAAGAGAACTTAATATGTCTGAATGAGAATACGCTGAAAACAGCCCCACTGTTAACTTAGTTCCACCATCCTTTTTGCAAAATGTGGACTGTATTAAATGGTTCAATATTAAACTAAATTAAAGCAATAAAGGAATGAAATTGGCCAAGATGAGAAAAAATAGTGTGTTCAAAATACAAGTCAACTGTCATCCATACAAAGGGCGTTGCATTCACACGTTATACGAAGAATTGATTATTTCAATAGCCTCAACAGTTACTGGATACAGTCGGGTTCGTCTCTCAATTTGTAAATGGGTAATTAACAATATGAAGTTATTGTTTCGCGTTATTCTGAAGTTCTGTACCACAAATCACTTGTTCAAATAAATGGGTAATGTATGGCATCTTATCAATTCGTTCTCAATCAATTCTCTATCCTCTATTTTGGCTGGTGACTATCAACGTAGTTTACCAGTTATACGTATATGTGAGCGATACAGCGCCTGCTTGCGTGTATATTCAACTCTATATTCGTTTAGCGGTTCAGAATCAGGGACCACTCAATATGTATTTCAGACAGCTAGCAAAATGCAATGATGCAATCATGCCTCATACTTCGAAATGGCAACTTGACTTGAATTGTGACTTGACTCGTGACTTGACTTGACTTGACTCGACTTGACTCGAGTCACCTTTGAAAATCGATTGACTTGACTTGACTCGAGTCAAAATGCGCAATAACTCGAAATGACTCGTGACTCGAAGGAAGTGACTTGATCCCAACACTGCTATATAACAATACTACCGCTGTCACATAGCCTAATACAATATAAGTTAGTTTCCGTATAGACCTAAAGCAATTCACCATGGACGACAAAATCACTATGGCGCATCTAAAAGCTTTCTTTAATAAATATTAACACCGCCGTAACACATCTATCGATCAATTCTGCTGTGCCACAACGGAAGCCGTCGTCTATACCTGCTTCTAGCTGTTCAGTTCATCATGCCTCATCGAAATTAAAAAACTAAACTGGTAGTAATCCAGGCTCCAGCATGGTAATCCATCCATCCGTAAGTCATGTTTTCGTCACAATGTGGCCTGAACAATGATCAATGTCTGGCGTATTTGGGACACTTGTTTACTATTTAGCTGACATTGTTTCATTATTCAATCATAGTCTTCGGGCCGTCTTATAATGAAGTTTATCTGGGTTCGTACTTCGTATAAAATTTATTCACAGATATTGCCATACTTATACGTGATACGGTATTGGTGTATCTTATATGTAGTTGTGCCACTTTCGAACAAAATTGCAAATCAAATGCTTTTCGTAGTGACTATTCGGCCCGATTCAATCCCGATAATTTTTATAACTTTGGGCCCGAACCCGGCCCGAGCCCGGCCCGAACCCGGCCCGAACCCGAAAAGCCCGGCCCGACTTCCATCTCTGTGCTAGTTACAGTAGGTCCCGAACGGATATTCATGCATGATCACATATGTGGTCGAGCGTGACAGGTTACCAGCCCATGGGTCATGCCAATCGATAATTTGATGGATGCTGCTTTAAAGAAACTTCTATTTGCCGATTATCGTTCAGACCGCCATTAGCTACGGAGAATTGGCAGCCAATGAAGACAGATTCTTGAAAGTAAGAATTATAAATGGAAATCGCTATTTTGTTGAATAAAATTTATTTTCAAATACTTTTTCAAGCTCCAAGATCTATTCTTCCTCCTGAGAGACCAGAAGAAGAATCGCCAAATATATTTCGATCATTTAATGATGAATGAGGAATTGTCAGACGAAAATAAAGTCATTCGTGACAAAATAAGGAAAACCTTCACGCATGTGGATCTTTTTTGTTTACCGCCACCAGGAGATATTGTTGAAGATTTGAGTCAAGAAGTCATTGAGATCAAGATGGAAGGTACTAGTAATCCGACAGTTTTCTGTCAGTATCATTCATGATATGCAGTGAATGCTAGGAACATCTGTCTTTAGAAAACCATATTATTCAAAAGTGTATTATTTATTCGAAATTCCGTCGCGTATCGATTTCGCGTGAAGTTCTCGATCGAAATCGAAATTCATGAAACGGATACATCGCATACCTCTACCAAAATCTAGATCAGCATTGATCGCTATAGGCTATACTCGTTGGCAAGTCATTCAGTTTATATTCGAAATGTATCGACCCTTGTATGACTCTTTGAGTTTTTGAAGAGTATGTTGAGCGTCGACACTTAGGAAACGGATATATTCTTTTTTTCAAAATGAAACGAAATTCACCTGAAAAAGTATTGTAATACAATGAATATCTAAAAACTAGGCTACTACTAAATCCAATAACACTGATGAATGATGCAAAGGAAATTTTTGCGTTAGAGATATATCTTGTGCAATGGAGTGTATGCGATTGAATCAACAGACATTGTCGATTCGACGGAGATGCTGAATATTTGGCTCGATTCGAATCAATATAATCGATCGAAATTTACATCATTTCATTATATACTCCCTCTGAATGAAATACCAATCAATTTGCACAATAAGCAGCTATACAATCTTGCGTAATGAAATAAAAAAATTATTATTCATGCTAACTGCATCGAAAATATAGTATAACTTTGTCTGGAGCTGAAATTTTTCCCCTCGTGGCAATAGTATAAAAAAGTATGGCTTAGAATGGATTAATAATCTGTTTTTTTTTCAACCTAAGGGAATTATTTGTTCAGGTGGGTTTGATTTTGAGATTTTTTAAGTCGTCATCGTTTGGGTAAGGTCGTCGTCTTGGGTAGGCGCAATCCCAGCAATGACGACCTACGGGAAAGACATGTTGTCGTTACGCATTGGGATTTTTACCTAAACAAATTCCGTTTCCATATATTTGACCACAATAATTCCAACTAGATCCACTACATAAATCATATACTGCGCCTTAAAATGGGTAGAAACGTTTTTGACCGCCTTAGGCACCCATAACTTAAGCAGATGGTACGCGAGCACTGCATAGAACCTCGAAATAATACGTGGGTGGAAAAAAGGTGGGGAACCGCTAGATTAAGACAATGAGTTCAGTGCTAACATAATTTAGCTGCTTCTATGCAATGTCTTGTCAATTAGAAAAGCATCTTTGAACTCGATATATTCACCCGCAATTACTAGTTATAACTGCTAGAGAGGGAGAATAATCCTAACCGCCAGGCCAACCATGAGATCATTCTTGAAATTTCTATTCCACATAGCTAGTTTGATTCATACGACATGAAAAATCGATCCATTGAATTATGGATTTTTTGATCCCCTGCCTACCTATGGCAACTCACATATTATGGGAAAAAAAGTTTATTGACACATTGTTACATCTTAGAAATTCACAAGAAGTTTCTGGAGGCCGTTCAAGCATTTCTGACGTCGACTATCAGTCCCATTGAAAGATTGAAGCCGAAACTTAACAATGGCGAGGATCCAATTAAATTGAGAGATCTGTTGAAGCTGTTGATACTCTGCGACGATATGTTTAAGAAGATCAACATTGGTGAACGTATTGATCCAGGAAAGATCATTGAGGTAAGGAGGTGAAATTGAAGGGTGTAAAACAGGGCCGGCCAACCCGTGGCCCGCGGGCCAAATGTGGCCCGCGAGAAGGTTTTGAGTGGCCCGCAAGGTAATTTGCGAAATTTCTAATATTATCAAAATCGATTGCACAGATTGTGAACTTGCAAGGCCAACCAAAAATTTGATTAGTGTGGCCGCAGCACTTGAGATGTGATGACTAAAATATCAGTTCCGACGCATACAATAAAGCAGAATAATCTGCGATGGATTTATCTAAATTAAAATTTGTCTACAAGATTCGTGTAACATAGTCACTCGATTTCTTGCTTTTAATATTGTTTCCCCTTTGTGAAAATGAAAGAACTTCTATGTATCGGATTGAGTCTAACTATAGTCGCGATTACGAGACAAAGTGTCCTTCAACATATGCGACCTGCGTCCATATGTCACAAGACGAAAGCCTCATGAAACGTTATAAAAATATTCGCAATATGTGTGATGATAATTTATTTGTTACGGCAACTTGATTATACCTGAAGTAACATATATTCAAGATGATATTGAGCAGTACTATCAGTATCAGTGTATAAATATTTTCATCATTTCAAAACACCACAAAACTGTGATGCAATGAAAAGATAGGAAGGTGTTGAAACGACCTGGAGTAGTCATTGAAATCAGACACCCACCTTGGCCCAGGATAAGTAGAGAAGAGGCATGCACACTGACTGAAAAGTAAAGCAAATAATATAAAGGCAGGCGACAAAATGAGGTGGCTTGTGGCGGAAGCCGAGATCGATATGTTTGGCAGTCGTCCGGTAATCCTGACGGATGACTAGTATTTATTAAGAAGAAATTGCTTGTGTTTTGACTTGAATGCGGACATGCTCGACGACAGTCGGATAGCCGGCGAGATGCTGTTCAACAATTGTCTAACTAAATGATTTGTATTGGCTGATCGCGCAATACCAACGGTGCGGTCGACGCAATTTGAAAGTTTCGTTTGCTCGTCATCCCAGAAAGTCATAAAAGAAATTACTTTATCCATATGTTATGTATGATTTTTGATTGACAACTCAAGCAAGTTTATTACTTTGAGTTTGGTACATGAAGAAACCAATTCTTGCGTGTGCTACGTATACATTCGTCTTCATTTTGTTTACTTATGTACAACACATTCATAACTTTGGTCACAACTTATTCATACTGAATTGTTCAATGCCATCTAAAAATCGAAACGTTGAAGATGAATGCTCCAATATTATTAAAGAGACTAATAAGTATTTTCGTCCATGCGTCGGAGGTAATGTGATATGTATCACTGATGAAAATAACGAATCGGTTGCAGCAATTTAAAACGTACTATAAGCACAATAACATAATCTTAGCCACAATTTATCAAATAACGAGCTGCTGAATAAATCAACTGAATAAATTATTTGTTTGAGACAACTTCGAATTATGTTGAGGTAGTCTCACGACAGAAAGTGAAAACGACTGGATTTAGACAGTAAGCCACTAAGTGTTTTAAAGACAACAAGGTCAGCATTGTGTATGCTGAGTAGGTAAATCGGCTGATCCCAAATTCCTAATATTGACAAATATGTTATTCAGGATTAACAGCTTGAAAAATCTCGTTCACGTTTTAGACGCGTGTGCGTTTGCATCAAATCAAACTTTGATATATTTTAAATATGTATAATTATTTCATCAGCTACAGCTTCGAGCTATCACGGATTCCAAAGACGTAATGAAGGGTTCACTTCTCTGAGGACATGAATATGTAGCAGGACAGAGTCCTTGCTGCTGTTAACACGACACAGATGACCATATGCTTCCCTCGCAAGTTGAGGCAAAATGCATCAGCCGGCTTAAAAAAGGATTGATGTCTGTAAATCTAAATTCTGTTCTCGAGTCATCAAAGACACATCGGATAAAATATTTGTACGAGCTGTCAGGACGTATGAGCAATCTCCGAAAGGAGTCGGTAATATTAAAATAAATTATAAATTCTCCCTATGGTTACACCAAGTCGTTATTATACAGTAAAGTAATGGTGAAAGGAAAATGCATACGATAAACAGGACGTATTCGTACAAACTACGGTGAATCATGGACCGTAGTGGGATTGGATATCCAGCCGGACTTTTTCAGTTTTGGCAATAGTCGGAGCCGGAGCCATAGCCGGTGCCATAGCCGGATCAGTACTTTTTTGATACGAACAAAATCTTTATCGATAAGCATGACATTTTTTAATTAAATAACTACCAACTACACGCTAGCAACCGCCAAGCCAGTGCGAAAATAAACGAGCAATATTTATAAATTCACGGAACCACTGTACCGTACCACATTTATGTCCAGTCATCACAACAGTCATTCCCTGATGAGGCAATTTTCCCTCCAATATTCTACCAGCATAGTGTTGTATATGGTGTCGACACAAGCAAATCTCACGCCTCAGTGAAATTGAAACACGTCACAATTGCCATTTGTCTACAGGCAATTTGACGGTCATTTTTGACAGGCTTGACGAACATTAAATTTGGTAAAACGGGTATCAATCGATGGCTGACTCTGCACTGATTACGAAAATATAAATTTTATTCCGCTCGTGGCCCTGGAACCTCCACAATTAGCCTCGAATTTTTCATTGTTATGGAGATTGGCATTGTGACGAAACAATGCTGCCTGGATAAACAAGACCGCATGTCAGGAGCAAATGAGTCCTGGTCCTGGTGGGGAATGAAGGCTCGGAATAAATCTGAAATGGGGAATGAATACAAAAAGGTTGGGAACCACTGTCCTAGATAGTTATGAAATTACAAATAACAACCTAAAACTGGGGTCATCGACCTTTTTGCAACCAAGACCTACTTCTTGGGTACTGATTAAAGCGACGGGCTACTATTCACTCCCGCCGTTTACCCGTACCAGACTGAATTTTAATTTTGATATTCATATATCATATATAGCGCTGGGAAGGGATCACATTGCGGTAAGACTTCTAAGACAGTCTTGTAAAATCAAAACATGTCATTTCAAGTAGCTAGTTATTAACATTTTACAAGAAATCATGATTTTTTGCACTATGTTTGTATACATGGCCCAAGCAGTACTTCGTCCGCTCATACAGCCATCCCCCCACCTCCCCAAAAGACGTTGCTTTTGGGTCCCAATATGATCATAAACCCTCCTTGCCAACGTTTTGCTACAACCAGTACTGCACGTTTTACTTTCATATGGTGCCTGTGAATAACTGTAAGTAGTAGCGCAGGGCTCAAAAAAATTTCATATTCAGATTGGAAATTTTGTCTAAAATATTGGTAATTGCATATATCGCTATTAATTTTTCAACGTTTCTCATACCACGTGATAAGATTTACAGGCAGAGCTGAAGGAGTTGGTGACTTTGGATAATGATAAAAAACGTATCACTATTCCGCGCCAAGGACAATTGGCAATTATTGGTTTCTGTCAACATGCATCACTCATTTTCAACTTTTTCTGGTGGTTGCTTGACTCAAGGAGTGCTGAGTCTGATTATACACTCCGCGCGGCTGTAGAGTGCGGTTTTATTGGGTAACACACTTCGCGAAGTCGCATGTTGGCTGAACGAAGTAGCTGATTGGTGGTACAAAAGCTGAACACGGCTTTTAACAGTAAATTCATATTTATTGACTCGAAGAACTTTTCGCGTGCCTCTTATCAAGAGCAACCGGCACGATAGAGGACACAGAAAAGAGATGGATTCAAAACCAAATGGCGAATTGTGACGCAATAATGAAAATTTATAAATAACATGAATGGAAATTCAACCATAGCAACAATGCGGCGTATATAGCAACAATCAACTTCAAGAAGTAGTGCCCGTGAGGAATAACATACAAATACAATGAGACAATGCAGCAACACAGAAAAAAATTGTACAGAAATACGGACGAATAGCTAATCAACAACAACTAGTGTGAGATTTTAAGATTATACAAAAATTCTTTCTGGCGACCAAGGACCGGGTTGTTGAGTTTGATGAAAGTGGATTTTAAAGCTGTTAAATGAAATATGGTTCTACCCTTGGATAAAACTGAAAATATGTCGTCTGAATAGTTTGAGGCGCAAGACGGGTTGTCGATCAAATGCTGGCCAATTGAAGAACTGCATGCCAACACTTGACTGTACGATTGGGATTTTTATGCGTGTTTCTGTTTACATTGCTGAGTGATATTTTCAGAATCGGGAGACTGCGATGCCGATCTTATCCCATTAGGAACATGCTGTTTGATACGCTCTAGCAAGCGTTGGGATGTGCGTCCCACGTACAATTCGCCATTTGGTTTTGAATCCATCTCTGTTCTGTATCCTTTATCGTGCCGGTTGCTCTTGATAAGAGGCACGCGAAAAGTTCTTCGAGTCAATAAATATGAATTTACTGTTAAAAGCTGAACGAAGTCTTGGTATTGGTTGACCGTCGCTGAAATGCCAAAGTTGTTTTATAAATAACGAGTAATCTTTTGTGTTTGCGCTAAGGGTCCCCATACCAAAAAGTAAACATTTGAGTACAGTAAATCATGTGAAGCGCGAAGGAAATTTGAAGTTCTCATTGATTTACGAGTTAGCAAGCTCTAGTGGGGTAATAGATAGGATTGTACACCAACATCGCAAAAATATGTATGTGGTACGAGCTACAATCATTTGTAAATTACTTGTTATTGTGATTTAAAGAAGCTAATTCAATCAATCACTACATTTATATAGTACACTCTAAATTCGAATGCGTGCGGAGGAACGCAAAATTACATGCCAAATCCGGTTTTTTTTTTAACTACCACACAACGTGCTGGAGCCGATGTGTGCCTGGCTATCCTGTGTTTTGTGGTGGTGTGTTCATGCTGACTTGCGCAGAGCTCGAAATTAATACCAGCCATCCATGAATTTTTACTCAGCTTAGGCTCAAAAAAGATTTTATTGCAACGAAAGATGAATACAGAACATTCATTTGCAGACGAAAATGTGTGAATTTCTAGCTTGCACAATTAAAAAAATTTAAGCTTTTCCAAATAGAAATAAGAACTACAGCTACAAAGTTGTCATAAATTAGATTCTAATTAGAGCAAAGAAACGTTGCACTAATTGGTGTAGAATTAGAATTATAGCAACACAGTTGTTTTCGCAAATTGATTCTAATTAGAGAGAAGAAGCATTTCACAAATTGGTGTAGCAATAGAATTATAGCGACACAGTTGCAACCACAAATCACATTTGAATCAGAGCAAAGAAACAATTACAATCCTAGCGACACGGTTGTTTTCACAAATTAGTTTCTAATTGGAGCAAAGAAACATTTCACAAATTGGTATGGAATTAGAATTATAGCGACACAGTTGCAACCACAAATTACATTTGAATCAAAGCAAAGAAACATTTCACAAATTGGGATCGAATTAGAATCATAGCGACATAGTTGTCATCACAAATTAGATTCTAATTGGAGCAAAAAACATTTCAAAAATTGGAGTAGAATTACAATCATAGCAACACAGTTGTTTTCACAAATTAGATTCAAATTAGAGCAAAGAAACATTTCACAAATTGGGGTAGAATTACAATCATAGCAACACAGTTGTTTTCATAAATTAGATTCTAATTAGTGCAAAAAACATTTCCCAAATTGGAGTAAAATTAAAGTCATAGCAACACAGTTGTTATCACAAATTAGATTCTAATTAGTGCAAAAAACATTTCATAAATTGGAGTAGAGTTAGAATCATAGCGACACAATTGTTATCACAAATTAGATTCTAATTAGAGCAAAAAACATTTCAAAAATAGGAGTAGAATTACAATCATAGCAACACAGTTATTTTCACAAATTAGACTCTAATTAACGCAAAAATATCTCCCAAATTTGAGTAGAATTAGAATCATAGCGACACAGTTGTTATCACAAATTAGATTCTAATTAGAGCAAAAAAACATTTCAAAAATTGGAGTAGAATTAGAATTATGGTAACACAGTTGTTTTCACAAATTAGATTCTAATTAGATCCAAAAAATATTTCCCAAATTGGAGTAGAATTATAATTATGGTATAGCGACACAGTTGTTATCACAAATTAGATTCGAATCAGAGCAAAGTAACATTTGAAAAATTGAAGTAGAATCAGAATAATTACTGCAGTATATTTTCTGAATTAGACTAGAATCCAATTAGAGGTAGTTTTTATTTCAAATTAGAGCAGAATTGGAAATATAGCTATACGGTAGTTGTTTTCTAAATTAGATTCGATTGAGAGCAAAGAAACATTTCACAAATTAGAGTAGCATCATAATTTATAGCTACACAGCTTTTTCCAAATTAGAGTAGAATTAGATTTGTAGCTCGTTTTTTTTTCGAAATTAGAGTGGGATCAGAATTATAGTAACAGTTTTTTTCAAATTATAGAGTAGAATTAGAACTATAGCTACACTGTTTTTTCCAAATTAAAGTACAATTAGAATTATAGGTTCAGTTGTTTTCACAAATTAGATTCGAATGAGAGAGACGAAGCACTTCACGAATTAAAGTAGAATTATAATTATAGCTAGTTTTCTTTTCAAAATTAGAGCATCATCAGAATTTTAGCTACACATTTTTTTCACTCTAATTAGACAACTAGACTAGTACTAGAATTGTATAGTTGTCCAAGTCAGCAAACGAAATCAAAATAATTACTGGGATTTCTGAAATCTGCTCATAAAACAGAGAAGCTTGTTTAATTGAAACCCAAATTTTTGTCTTCAATCAGGACATACTGTAAAATTGAGAGTATCTGGAAAACTTTTGGATATGTGGGGTCACAAACATAATAGAGAAGATCCAGCACCATCTCAAATGGTGTCGCTTTATTGTGAGACGATCCCTTTATGCGGAAGCCATTCGCCACGATCCATGACTGCAGGTCACCATTTTCATGGTGCGCTAGTACGAGATGTCGAGGACTCAGCTTTGTGGCCGTTAATTCGACTGAATGGGCCTGGAATTGAAAGAAATATGTTAAGTAAAATTATATTGCCAATAATCCATGTGTGAATTGAAAGCACAAGATTTAGATAATGTAGAAATGCCTTTATGGGACTTCTGCATAATGAATATTGAATAAAAATAGAGCGGAATAGGTCAATATAGGTTTTTGTCAATATGGTTTAACAAGCTTAACTCATGGAAACAAGTGATAGCAAATTCTGTCGTCACGATATGCTGTCTAGTCGTTGACATGTATGGGTTTTTTCCACATAATCATAAGTTTACTAACCTTTAATGATCCATTCAGATTTGATCAGTATACCATCATACAGGTTCCTTTTGGAACGGCACTCAAGTATTATGTTCACATTCACTGATTCTATGCACTATATCCATGGTAGCCATCCTCATGGTCTCGAAGTCAGGAAAACCAAAAATTACATTAGCAGCAGAAATGATTTTCCATGGTTTGGGACAAAAACGAATTTGCACCAGCTCTTTCTAACTTAGATTTAGCCTTATCAAAAAGAATGATGTAATTGAAAAGCATTTATTAAACATTTATTTTTGGAGACCTTTTTCAGTTCGAGTGTTTATTGCACCGCCATAACGTAAACAGCGTCAATCAAAACATAGGCCCACCATATTTTCAGCACCCAAAAACAATTGTGCCACATTTTGGCGGCACACATCTGAGCTCAACAGACCCGGAATTAGAACACATGTTTGTGGCGCAACTTGGAAATTAACAGACCCCCGAATTAGAACCAACTCAACATGCGTTATGGTACTTCTATGTTCATTGTTCACACAGTACCAGGTTAAGGAAGCAGCAAATCCTACAACTCACCTGATAAAGCGTTATCGCTTATCGCGTTATCGCGTTATCCTGTTGTGATTCTCTTTTCAGTTACTGCATTTCGTAACTCCATCAGGAGTATAACCGCAGCGGGTTCTTTTCCCTACAAATAAATATAAATAATGTAGAAGATTTGGTTGAAGGACATTCCACTTATTGCATTCCGGTTGATATGAAGGCAAGAGTTCTGACACAACAATATTTGAAGGGGCACTGCGCTCTAAAAATGATGTGGTCTCAAATTGAAGGTAAAAACGAACAAAAATTTTTGACCGCGGCCACTCCTTCAGAACGCCACCGTAATGGAGGTGCAATTTATTTAAATTTCTACAAGACCAGCTGCCCCGGCTACTTAACCCGTTACATGGCACGATATCTTCACCGTCGCACTTGCTCGACGCGATTAGGCAGTCACGCAGAGAAAGAATTTTAGATAGTTGTCAGCCGATGTTATGAAGGAAATGTGTCTAAGTTTCGTTCTCTGTGTGACCGCCTTATCGCGTCGAGCAAGTGCGACGATGAAGACATCGTGCCATGTAACGGGTTAAGCAGCCGCGGCAGCTGGTCTTGTAGAAATTTAAATAAATTGCAGCTCCATTACGGTGGCGTTCTGAAGGAAATGGGTGCGGCCAAAAATTTTTGGTCGTTTTTACCTTCAATTTGAGACCACATCATTTTTAGAGCGCAGTGCCCCTTTAATATATAAAATTGCAACAAAAATAAACAGGATTATCCCAATTAATAAATTCATTCTAGAATAGTTAAATAATACTAACCTCTTCATCTGTCTCTAGCTCTACTCCAAATATTTCGTCATGAGTAGGAAGTATTTCGCTTCGACACTCCTCGGAACGAATAATTTGAAACCCCGCTCTGATCTATTACAAAGGCAAAGTGTTACTATAAAAGCAGCTATGTAGTGAGCTAAGCATGCACATTGTACACACACTTCTATGTGTTATATAGAGGGAACTTGATATGAATATAATAAGATTTATTTCACTGGATAATATTAACAATAATTATTATAATAGGTTCATGAATGAAATGTCATGTTTTCAACCAATGAAAATGTCATGTAATTGGAAAAACAAGTGAGTCAACTGCAAAGCAAGATCTATATAACTTGGTCAAGAATTCTAGTTGTAAACCCATATTGCATCAAGTTAGAGGATTAACTGACATTCTGAAACTCAGTTTCGATGCTACTGCAAGTTGATCTAAAAGGCAATCTACCAATATTTCTCACACTGCTGCTTGCTGTAAGAACCCTCTTGACAACATACCGGTAATCATAACCAATCGCATGTTGATATTCTTGAACGAATTACCTTCAATTATTAAAGCAATGTGTTCTCTCGTAATGCCGTACGCAATCAACATCTTCTTTATTCCTTCCGCTATGATGAGATTAGCGACACGTTCATCCACATCCACAAAGTCACTGTACTGCGACCTGTCGCTCCATTTAAATTTGACCCTTTGACCGTGACTGACTTCCCGCCGTTACCAAGAGATGTCAAGCGAGAATGAGAGAGAGAGAGAGAGAGAGGGATAGCAATAGAGAAATATAGAGATGTTTATTCAGTCAACAGTCAAAAGCAGAATGCACTGATAATAGCTAGGTAACACTAACGATTACTAAACAACGTACTTCAAAATTACATGGTGATGACAATGATTGATTGATTGATTGATTTCTTCATTGCTATACTGCTGATATATCAATGATCAATGATGAGGAAACGCAATACAATGGAAGTCATAGTCAAGTCAGACAATCATGTGGTTGTAACAATGCTATATATAATTGGGTTGAAATGATCAATTTCTTCTGCCAGTTTGGTAGGTAAATAAAATGAGAAGAGAAACGTTCACAAAACCTAGTAAATGCAAGAAAGCGACACACTAAAATAATGGAGCGACATTGATGAAACAGCAGTCCACTTCATGGCTCCTGAGCAATGTGCCCTTTTAGGTACGCATGTGTGCAATTGATTTGAGCTGACACGGTCTCTGCTCACATAAATTATAAGTTGCGCACAAAAAATCCGAAGAGATGACCTTTTTTTAGTGGTTACGCACTGTTGTCCAAGGGACCGCGCAGTGAATAGGTGAGCGCTTGCTGCAGACTCGTCAAAATTAGAGGTAACATTGCTTCTGAGCTATATGTAAACGGGGCTAAAAGCACGCATTACCTACACGAGAGTCGTTATTACCGTTCAACATCTATTATAGAAATGCTGCATCATTTGAGAATCTATATCTTGCTCCCCTGCAAATAACCCAGCAAACGGAGCCCAGGGTCATTGGGTTTACCGATGACGTCATGATCGGCACACGAGTGTACCGTACCTTACCCTGGATGATCTGGTCATTTACCAGTGACATTACGATTACATTTCAGCAGCGTTTCCAGCGTCGACCTCACAATCCCTCTCAATCTTACTGATCTCACAACTCGTGCGGGGACTTACCGGACTATTAAAATGTATACGTAAACTCTTTCATAGTGATCAAAGCCGGCGACAGATGATAAGATGAGAGCAGAAGCACATATTTCGTAACTTTATCTGATGAAGTGTGGACTTGCACATATTATGACACCACTTCGGCGAAAGATTTGGGTCGACTTGATGTGTTTGTCCCATATTGCATCTTTGAATGCACAATTTTGTGTCTAAATCGATGCTTTCGATTTAGAGTGTAGCTCACTGGTAAACGCTGCTATTCGATCCATTATTAGAACAGTTTTGCGGGCTATAAATCTGGTGCTCGCAGGCACCGCGTTGGTGACCCCTGACCTGACAGAATGTGCGGATTTACCATAACTATCAATCAAAGTATGCAAAACTACAAAATACACCAAAGAAATTTATCGTTACGAGTAATCGAGTCATTACTCTTCTGCTCTTTTGTGCATATAGTAATATAGGTTTATTATTACAGGCAAATGAAAGAGTTGCGTACGAAGACAAGTACGAACAAGCGTATAACGAATTTTCTGAGAAAATACAGGTCAGAATATTACAAATCTGTTCATAAATTATAAAAGCTTGCAACACAATTAGAAGGAAACATCCACTAATTGAATTTCTAACCACGAACCATTGCTCGCAATCAACCATTGGATGATGCAATTTACATATCTACTTTATCTTTGAATACATTTTTGGATGCATGATATTTTTGAATTTTTTGAGATCAGAAACCATCATTCCAAGATTCATTGCGTCTGACACGAAACCTGGACCTTACATGCTCAAATACAATCCAATTCGTTATTGGTACGCAACAATATATCGATAGATATATTGACGAAGAGGACGCGAATAAGACCTATAATTGAGATTTTAAGAGTGTCCCGCTATATGGTGTATCGTTCGGACCCTATAAAGTTCACAACCTTAAGTCCCGCCATGTTGCGGTCGCTGAAATGGCTATATGATTCTCTGTAAGCTGTTTTCCATTCAACTTACAACGCCGCAAAGTCCTATCACTTTACTGATGTAAATATACGCGATCTTGAAGTACGGTAGAAACGGTATATTGATCGAAGTTCCAATTGATCAGATTTCCTTATATCCAAATTATAATGTTACACAGCAGTAGCACGAATAAGATATTGTCCCAATAAGATCGTTAGCTACAGTGGGGGAACGTCCGATGGGCCAATTACTTTTGATACACCCAGTACCCCAATCACAGCTATATCCAGAATCTTCCCTCAGATCAGACAAGAAAGTGTCAAGAATACGCCATCTTGCGTATACAAGTATGGCTCCAAAATTATGGAACCCCTTAAGATTACCATAAAATGCCCGCAGTAACACCCCCCCCCCCAAAAAAAAGTTATCAAATTACAAAGAACTTTTTGCAAATTAAGTAAAATATTAGTCCATTGTGGCTTGCCGTCGGTTGAATCACCGCTAAATTCATCTGTAGCCAGAAGCACGACGAATTTGTGGATAGTTCGATAGTACGGTCAGCGATACGTATCCTGGCCTTTCGCGTAAGTCCATCCGACGAACTCGAAACCGAGTGTGAGATTCCCAATTTCCGAATTCCCAAGACTTTTGCGGAAAGTCATCATCATGAATAATAACAATATATTTCGACTAACTTCTGCAGCGAGAAGCATTGGATAGGTCGTTCCAAAAACTGCACATCACTGATTCTTTTTCCTCACCCATCAACCATCACAGTCCAAAAAGGATCCGCTTTGTACAATGCACTGCCTTTCTTCACAACATAAACGTTCGACTTCGATGAATATGCGAGACGTTCTATTTCTTCATGAAATAATTCACTTTGCAAGTTTTTAAAGATGGTCATTCCTGCCTTTGATAACCTTTCAAGAGCGAGAGAACTGTTTATCTTCGCTGATAGCACAGCTGCAGTCATTTCCATCCTTGGAATTGAAACTTGTTTCAATGGTGCAGCTCTCGATTTTGACATAATGAGAGTGCAATAAGACTTTCCTTTATCATTCGCCAATTGGAGATATGAATAACATTGTCCGTATTTATACTCGCATGCGTCTGAAAAATGACGAAGCGTTTAACGTTGACAAATTCATCAGATTTCACACACCTTCCGATTTGAACCTTATCCAAATTTGCATCAACATGATGGCTCACATTGGCACCGTCGTTACTAGGAGCTCTGTCCATCACATTTTCAATGTTATCCTGTACACTACTCGGTGTCGACTTCCGCATTCCATTAATTAGTCTTTGCATGTCTCGTTGATGCTGAGCCAACAGGTCGTTGATTTTCTGCTCGTACACCCGTTTCATTTGTTCAACCAGCAGGACAGCTTCTCTTTCATGAGAGTTCAAATCTTCTAGTACAGCGAACCTATTCCGTCTTTGAGCGGGCTGAGTCGACTTTACTGGTCGTTGCACTCATCCAAATAATCCTTTGCGTCGTAGCCAGTCTGTGTAACATGATCTTGTATATCCTCGAATGAACAAGAAAATGCTTTCGATTCCTCTTGCCTACGACGAGGCTCAAGATCACTCCAAAAATCTTGCAATACAGCAAACGCTCATTGCATGTCCAAATATTCTTTGGAAACATAATCCTGATTGTCCCTATACTCTATCAGGCCATTCAAACATTTGCACTCTAGAAATAACCATTTGACACGGAAGTAAAACTCTTGTTTCATGTTTCCAAAAACTTGAGAGGTTCCTTTAGTTCTCCTGCCCGATATCACGGTGTGGCCATGCTTGTAATCCTCGGCAATGAGTTACGTTATCCTCACCCACCAAAGTAGAATTCCTCGAATCAACATCATTGCGGCCAATGCCAGAATCCTTAGCAGATTTCTTCCTTTTTTACCAGGATTCAATATGAAAACTAGAGTACACCAACGTACTGTTGTCTTGCACAGAACTGTGTCCCTATTTCAAACATCAGCATGAAAGAAGCAAGACCTATTACCGGCACCAATCCACACAATATGGAATTGTCCTGTCCTTCTATACCGGTACTCATCCTGTGTTACTATTCCGCTTCCGGCCGTTCAGTGTATTCCAATACTCCCCCACCAGACCTTTATCTGTATATACTGTTTCGATCGCTGAATTGCCTTAATAATTCTGTATAAGCAGGCCGTGTTATTTTTGGCATATGCCAAAACTGCCAAAAATAGCTTATTTTTGGCATTTTTCAATTTTTATTTTTGGCAGTTTTGGCATCGACCTCTAAATAGATATTTTCAGACTCGAATTAGTCATAAAAACGCTTTATTTGGGTCAGTTTATCAATAGAGACCAAAAAATGTGCAGCTTCCACTTATAATAAGTACCAACAAACAATAAGAAGAAGAAAAAACCTAGCGATTACATAGGTTAATAATATCAAACAAAACCACAAAATGTGCAGTATCCATTCGGAATCGGTGCCAATAAAGCAAAAAGAATGAGAAGCCTAACAAACACGCTCAACTCCTGATTGTTACAGCTGTTGAATAGACTTAAATTGTTTGCACTGTAACAGTGCTTCCAAACTCAGGTCAGCAAAGTTTCTCCTGAATTAATTTTTCGTCCAACGAATCTGGGAAATATCGGCTTCAACAGTAGCCGTTGAGGGAAAGAATGTTGCCAGTCCTCCACAAAAGGTTTTCAAAGCTTCAAAATTTCGTAGGGCAGAACCGGCTTCCAAGCATCATGAAAAGAGATCACTGCGCTAGTGCCATCGATCTCATCGCGGAAATAATTTTCTTCCCGATACTTTTCCAGGAGTTCCCTGTGTTGTGTCTCAACACATTCTATTTTGTAGCGCGACCAACCCATCTCCATCAGTCTACCGATATATTTTAGCAGGACTTTTGTCACGTCAGATGGCTTTAATATTACCAACTCACATGGAAGAGTCCTGGGAAGGTTAGCTTGTTTAAGAACATTAACGCAACAAGACTGTCTGGCGAAACGAGACTGCAGCTCAGAAATAGCCGGACTGTTTATTGTGTCACAATGCTCAACTCGATCACAATGCAAAAATCTTAGTTGAATTTGGGGGTTCCAGATGCATGAGCAGAATACAATTTATATTTTAGTAATCAGTACAGCGGCAGATTTCCATTGATACCCGTTTTATCAAATTTAGCGCTCGGCAAGCCGGTTAAAAATGGCCGTAAAATTGCCTTTGGACAAATGGAAAGTGTGACGTAAACCAAATGCAGTTAGCCGTTCAATCTCGCTGTGCCCACACCATTTAGGACACCATGCTTTCTCCCCTAATGGGTGGGCTTGGCCCATAGAGTAAAAAACCTGCCCTTCACACTTGTAATGCGGTCCTGTTAACACAACACCATGAAAGAAATACACTATTGGCAGATTGTGTTATTTTTGGCATATGCCAAAAATTAGTTATTTTTGGCATTTTCAAATTTTTATTTTTGGCAGTTTTGGCATCTGGCTCCCGAAATGCCAAAAATAACACGGCCTGTGTATAAGCCATCTTTCCTTCAACTTACAGCGCCGCAACGTCCTACAAGTTTCCCGATGTAAATATACGGGATCTGGAAGTACGGTAGAAACAGTATATTGCTTGGAGTTCCAATTGATCGAATTTCCTTATATCCAAATTATAATACGACACAACAGTAGCACGAATAAGATATTGTCCCAATAAGATCGGTATAGATACAGTGGGGGAACGTCCGGTGGGCCAATTACTATTGATACAAACAGTATCTTAATCACAGCTATATCCAGAATCTTCCCTTAGACCAGACCAGGATGTTTCATAAAGCATACGTCATCTAGCGAATACAAGTATATGGCTCCTAAATTATTAAATCCCCTAAGATTAACATGAAATGCCCACAGTAGCACGCCATTCATTCAGCAAAAATGGCTATTGTACATATGGTATGGAGATATCTTCAGTGGTGATCAAAGCAGTCCAGATAGCTACTCATGGAGAAGTAGAAGTAGCCACGCAAAAACCTACTCACATACGGGAAGAAGTAGTACTTTGAAAATTAACCCAAAACTACTTGAAATAGAAGTAGAACTTACGAAATTTAAATCGACTCAAGTAGGTCAGTAAGTAGTGGTTGAAACAGTCGTACTTCGTTCGCTTAGTTAGACCATTATTTCCCTAACTTTTTACATAACGCCCATCTGGACAGAAAATGAGGGAGAAATGCCCCATAAACCCCCTCATACTCCCGACAATTTTTGTTCATAGCATATTGCACAGTCACTACACTATCGAGTACACTTTTTGTGTTGATATAATTTATTGGCATCCCGATATACATATGTACGCCAGGGGTGTCAAACATATGGCCCGCCGACCGTATCCGGTCCGCGAAGCCATTCTGACTATAAAATGCTTATCAAATACAGCACATTTGTAACAAATGTTGAGATGTTTGAAAGATATAATTGTATTAAATATTCCCCAAGACAGAAAATGTCGAATATGTTCGCAGGCCAAAACATAATCACCTGACTGCGGCGTTTTGGTTTTACTCTGGTAACCACTTGGAACAAGTCTGAGACATTGACATGAAATTCCGAGAGAGATAAAAGTGCACGTTGAGTTTTGTGGTAACATGGAAGAAAAAGTAGTTATTCGCAGAAGTGAAAACGCTAAAGTTGGACCTTTATCTGTATAGGCTACATGAAGAATATATTAGTTAGACAAATATAATTCATGTATCTATGGTCGCACTGCTGTGTCGATTCCGATTTAAAAGGTCCCCGGAATCTAGTGATACACGAATCGTGATTGAATATGTGAGCCAAATTCTAACGTCCTCGTTTACCGATGACTCTCTTGTATTCCTCGTAACTGACACAGAGGGTTAACGCCAGATTACGACTATTATTGAAGGAGCATAGAAGTAGGCTATGCCGAATGAAATCGTCGTTACCTCCATTGAGAAAGCGGATGATAACTGTATTCAATTGGCTCGTTATTGTATATTTATCAAATCCATTGTTTGCGTATAAAGTTGTCGCTACTGGCTAGAATAATATCCATGTCAACTGCGATGCAGCAACATACTATTTTAATAGCATTGAGCCACGGTTCATAATTATAATTACGGTTTATAATTAAAATTATCTATATGTGCCTAATAATATAGTATTCAGATAAAAATAAAAGGCACAAAGTAACATTTTGAAATCCGTTCACTGGTGTGGCCCGCGGGCAATTTGGAAATTTTAATCCGGCACACGATGTAATTTAAGTTTGACACCCCTGGTGTACGCTATCTCAGGTTCACGTTTTTGCATGGATTCTATATATGTATCGACTTTCACTTAAAGAAAAAGGGCAAATAATAACATGAAACTAAAGAACATCAAGATAATCAGTTTGGGGTCCTTTTTAAGCGCCTCCAGCGTGGGCGTCTTCGAGCGATAGCCCGCGTTGCGCTAGCTCGGCCTCTATTGTTGAGCGTCATTTGGTTCTATTCCAGCCACCTCTGCGCCATGGCTCCGTCGGAATGTGGTTGATGACGGCTGCGGCTGGTTAATCGTATGATGCCGCACTAGATGACCGACAAGGCGGAAGCGTCGTTCAGCAGCCAGCAGACGGCATCTGGCGGTTTTGTGAGTTTGCGTAATGCTCTGAGTGGTGGATGTCGAGTGCGTAGCGGAGGAGAGCATCGCAGTTAGCGTTGAGCGTCTTAGCCAGCTTTTCTGCCAGCGTTAGTGCCTCTATTCCTCAGAGAAGAACCTGCTCGATAGTGGCACGGAAAATGCAGCTCTTGAGCTGGGGTGAGGCATTTGAGTGGAAGAAACAATGTAGCCGTCTCGCCGCGCCCCAGGCATTTGCTCGCCTCGCCTTAAGTGCTTTTCCAGAGTCCGCGACGTCAATACCGAGTTGTACAAAATTCTTTACATTCTTGAGCCTGATTTCTCCCAGTTGAATTGGTGTCGCGTTCTCCGGTAGAACTGGTATGGCCAGGACCTCAGTCTTCTTGGCATTGATCTGGAGGCCAATAAGAGCGGCGGTGGCCTCTAGTTGGTTGATGAGGGGCTGTGCTGATGTGGTATTCGGGGCAAGCAAGGGGAGGTCGTCTGCGTAGGCAAGAATACCTACCTGGATAGCCTCGCAAGTCGTACACGTATGCGTTTCTTGCCGTGGCCGCCATTCAAATAAGTCCGAGTTGTCCGGAAGGCCGTTCGTAGCACGAAGTCAAGGATGATCACGAACAATAATGGTGTCCAGGTGTCATTTTGAAGCACGCCAACCGAAGTGGTAAAATCTCCGCTTGGACCGTCATCTGTTCGGACTCGCGCTCGTGTGTCAATGTAGAGGGCCATACTGGCGTACGTTGTCACCTCGGGAATTCCGTAGAATCTGAGGATCTTCGCCATGGTTGATCGCGAGACCGAGTCGAAGGCTTTCGCAAAGTCGACAAAGACAGCCACAGCATTCTTTTTGTGTGAGTGGCAGGTGTCAATATTGTGCGCAGTGCCAGGATATGCTCTGTTGCACCGCGGGATGGTCAAAATCCATTCTGGACATTCAGGAGCCTGGTAGATACTTGATCGCGTATGTGAAAGAGCAGTAATCGGTCGAACAGCTTGGTCGCGGTCTGCATGAGGGAGATGCCTCTGTAGATCGCTGGGTCACTCGCAGCGCCTTTCATGTATATAGGCACGGTTTCGCTCTCGAGCCACTCGGACGGCACTGGGCCGCCTTCGAGGACACCGTTCATGACGCCGAGGAGAAAACGTGCCGTGGCTTGCTATGTGCCTCACCTGAGCACTTCACGGGCTGATTCCTTGACTGCTGCCACAAGTGGCGCAAAGGCGGTCGGTATAGTATTTTGGATCTCGCGGGCGTGAAGTGTGTGCATGGTAAAGTCTTCATCTTATTTGCGTCCTTGAGACCAAGCCAATGTGGCAGGGGCTCTTTTGGTGTACGCTTCGGGAAGAACGGGAGGCGTTCACGAAGCGTGGCCAACACCATGCGAGGGTCACTCTTCATCGCTAGCATGCGCAACAATCAGCAATTCGTGAAGTGGTGCCATGCGGGAGTTCTGCACCAGATATAATCCAGACGTGTGTTGCGTTGGCGCATACCGTCAAATGTCGTCCTGCGTTTCGGCTTCATAGAGAAGTTGGCGTTGAGAGGAATGAGGTCGCAGCGGTCGAGTAGATTGGTGAAATCCTCAGAGTTGCTGTTTTCGCTGCCAACTGGGAAGCGAACTCGCTGTGAGCGTTCGGCCAACGTGACATTCATGTCCCCAACCAGCATGGTTATGTCGCGTTGCGGGTAGGCAGAGATAATACCTTCTAGTTGGTCGTAGAAGGCAGTGGTGTTCGGAGATGTAGGTCCATACGCACACACATGGAGCAGTTTGCGGCGACGGAATTGAATGCTAGCTGTGATAATTCCGCGGGTTATAACGCAAATCTTTGCCCCAGCGTGGAAACGCCGGGACATGATTACACCGACGCCTCCAACACCACCTTGGTTGGCAGGTGACTGGATCATGATAATGCCTGCGCATTGCCAACACATCAAGCTTGAGGTCAGTCACAAGTGCGGCAACTTCTTCCTGGCGCCACGCAGAGTTCAGAGTTCTTGTGTTTAGAGTTCCAAGTGTAAATGTTGCTTTTAGGCTAATCCTCAGTAAACTTGGTTGAGGCTTCGGGTCGCCCGGCAGAGCCCAGTCTTTATGCTAATATTGTACGCCTCGGCGAGTACACAGTTAGTTAAGGCGACTGACTAACACGATTTATTGGATTCTAGGACAGACTTCATCAGTGAAATCAAGCGTACAAGGCAACTTCCTCTTCCAAATCATCGTTCCTCATTTTCGCGTCATATACGCTTCAAACCTCATAGTCCTCTTTCTACAATGTAAATTACAATCGTTTGGTGTCACTGATAAAAGTAGTAAGTTATTGTTTGATTGATCGTCCAGTTCCCAAACTTCCAAACTTTTTCGACCCATCGCCCCCTTTTCAAGCTCCACACCGATCATCGACCTCCACCCCCCCCCACAAATGTTGGGAATCAAAAATGGGCATACAAACTGGAATCACCGGCGAGTTAACTAAAAAAAGTCAACTTTTCGGCTCGACCTCGCAATTACACTTTTCCCACTAAATTTTTGTGAGTTGACCAAAAAAAGGTCATTTTCCCGACTCGACTCTGAAAGGACCGTAACAGTACTTCCTCAGCTCTCCCAAAAAACTTTGGTCTTGCCCCCCCCCCATAGGGTGATAAATCATATTTCTGGGGGGATTTGCCCCTCAGACCCCCTATCAGATACCTCTTTAGTTAGTCGCGTGAAGCGCGAACAATGTCGATCGTTCAATATGATCGGAAATTTCATATATATATTGCTGTCATTTTTAAATGTAGGACCCGTAAATAATAATTAAACACATTCGGGCGGACCCGTGGAAATAATGACTTCGGTACGTGATAGTATTTCGTGGCCTGCCTGCTATGTCAAAAGATATTGAAATGGCCAATACGTACTAAACTAAAAGACGCACGTGATTTCAAATCGGTATTTCTGCACTGGCAAATAATTTTTCTCCGCGGGATGGCATTTGTCTTGTGTGGTTCTGATTGCCAGGACATGAGCATTTGGCGCCAGCCATTTATGCGCCTATGGACAATTAAACATATATGTATATCGTATATACATATCGAAGTCGGTCAGCATAAAGGCAGTCCCTTTCCACCAAAGTTTTTTCGTTCTAGAACACTTCTCGGAGTCACATGTTACATGGCCCGAAATTTCATATGTCTTGATGCGTCATGGCGTGGGTATGGCTGACGCCGAGATGGCCATCTCTATAACTCCTGCGTATTTTTTCTTCGGGGAAGAGTATCCGAAGAGAAAGAAATTTGAGACCATAAATTTCTAAAATAATACATTACAATTTATCTTAATTCACTAAAAAATTTTGGGCCACCATCGAGCTCGCCCCCCCCCCCTAATCCCAATTGGGGGTTTGGGGTGCGGCAGTTACGGTCCCGTACTCCAATATAGCCGTTTTGCCGCGCTATCACCCCATATCGTCCCCTTCGTCCGTTTTCGCCCCTATCGCCCCTTTGCTATTTTCACCCCCACCCGAACCGCCAAATTGCCCCTAGGGGTGATATTGCCCACGTTGGGAACCACTGGTCTAGTTAGTTAGAATGCTGCATAATCATGAGAGCGGTATTGACAATTTTCGATTGAATGCACCTTGTACGACCACGAATGACTTGACCAAATATCCATAAATCTGACTGTGGGGCGCAGACAGAGCTATTAATTTACGGATGTTGCCAAATAGTTTACCATATTCCGTTTCGATTTCGTTCTATATTCGTTTTTCCTTGCCGATTTATGGCTATGTCAACTCTATTTCCATTCTTTCGAAACTTCCCTCTCATAAGACGAGGTCGGCAATGACGAATCCAGATGATAAAGCTCCTACGCGTAAAAGATTGATAGAATCCTGGTTTGATGCATTGGTGTCCATTGGTGTTGCGACACTGTGTGCGACCCACAACGCCACTCGCCTTGCCATTTAACATATATTGTATAAGACAATTCATCATTGCATTTAAAAACCTCATGTATACATATTCAATACTTTACTTGAAAATCGTCGCATACACGTTTACTATTTTTAAAATAGCCATTGAACAATGATATCTAGTGGTCTATTGATTATTGTTTATTTATATCGCAGAGCATTTGTGGTGAATCCTTAGGGACAATCGTGACGTCGTACGAGAAACTATCGGCCGAGATTCTTCATAATTTTGACGAAGGAGTATCGCAATGGAAGGAGGCCAGTGAAGAAGGAAAACAACATGAAGAGAAATACAGAAATAAGCTTGTGCTACATATGCAATATGCTATATCAGGGAAGGTTGAGGAATGGAAAATCCAGGAAGTATGGTTACGCTATCTTTTTACACCCATTAAAATTTCCTTCCGCTTATTTTCAACTGTTATTTTTTTTTTAATTGATATTAGTGCTTACATGTCGTGCGTGTTGCGTTTCAAGCCTGTGCGTATCTATTGAATTCGGAATTTTTTTTTGTTAAAATGATTTAACACCTAGTAGTGTTTTCTTGGGGTTTTAAGATTGCTGATTAGTAATATCACGTTGGTTTTGCCAGATTGACTTTGGTTTAGAAAACACATATAGGCCTACCCTAAATACCATAAAATTGTACTTATGTGCAAATGAATTTTGTGCCAATTGGTTTTTCTCCCACGATGAAAAAGTTGTATGGCGTTATTCGAATTCGTCCCTGAAAAGCTTATCTACGATACTTATACAATGCTCATCACTGTTGACTTTTAAATGGTTATTTTTTGCAAGGCTAAGAAAGTGGGCATACGAAGTATCTCTGATTTCTATGTTTTCTTTACAGCAGGGCAAGAATCCAACTATCGTGATGCACACTGATTCAAAGTTATACTGTTTCATTTGTTACGTCATTCTCTGCCTTAATGGTTTTGCTTTTGAACCTAATAACTCTGTTAGTGTGTCAATAACTCTTGAAAAGGATGCATCCGGAAAATCTTCCAGTTTGCTAAATGTTTTACTACAATTGATGTTTGAAGATAACCTCCTCTTATCATCAAATTATGGTTAACGAAGCAGTTTGTAAAGGCACATAACATAGTAGTTCATTTGCAGATAATTTCTGGAACTCTCTTTCGTGGACCACGGATTTGAATGCGTATAACATGTTATAATTCAATATAAATAGAATAGCTTAATGCAGGGGTCACCAACCCGGTACCCGCGGGCCCCAGGTAGCCCGCGAGGACCAGATGAGTAGCCCGCGAGCGCGTTCTAAAAATAGGTGGAATAGCAGCATTTACCAATATTCGTCAGATTATTACCAGGGAGCTTTTAAATATATAGATTGATTGATTTAGCTATTCTTGTTAAAAACACACTAACATGTAACTAGCATATATAAACACTTGAAAATATCTTCAATTACTAATGGCGGGGGGTTCCGTTATGATAGCTCGACGTCCAGGACAATGCCAAAGTAGTAAACAATATTACTATTCGGAGTCAGAGTGCCGTGAAGTACTGGCAGATTTTCAATATCTGTTTAAGTGTATTGTATACGAATTACGTATCGCATCTTTTGACACAACTTGTTTCTGTTGCACTCAAGACTCAACGCAGTTTAGTATACCATGTTTCGAACTTTCTGTAATCGTTGCTGCTGTCCGGTATAATGAAATCTTGTCATTTGTGAATGCTGAACAGTTGGAGATTGAAATTGTAACACTGCAAAATGACCCCACCTCAGTCTGCAGCAAACGTTTGGTGCATTGTTGATACGGTAAATTACAGTAGTGTATGCGCAGCAGCTATGAAGGTTTGCAAGCGTCTATGGTTCAACTTAGCGTTGTGAATCAGCCTTTTCGGACATGAACTTCATCAAAAACAGACACGAAACACGCTTAATTAATGCAAATCTACAACACTCACTCACAATTGCAGTGTCAAGTTACATAGTACACTACAGCGCACAGTGCACTAGTTGATATCATACAATGCCAGACTTCCCACTGACTGCATAGAAACAGATAACATGATGTCCAGTCCTGCCCAGTGTTATGAATATCAAAGCGAAAATTCAGTGTGGTAAGGGTAGACGGCGGGAGTAAATAGTAGCCCGCCGCTTCAATCATTACGCAAAAGTAGCCCTCGGTTGCTAAAAGGTTGGTGACCCTTGGCTTAATGCGTGTATTTAATAAAGCAAGTAATAAAAATACCTTTATGGAAAATCCCCAAGTGCCCAACTACAAAGAGTTGGTTCACAATTGTAATCTACACATGAAAAACATGAACATTAAAGTTCACTACGTGTTCAGTCACATTGATACATTTCCTGATCATCTTGGTCATTAGAGTGAAGATCAAGCGGAAGCGTCCACCAATGCATCAAAACAACAATAGATGGGTGTCAGGGGAGATGAGATGAACATATAGTCAGGGCATGGTATGGTATCCAATATAAATGGAAATTTCCATAATCCTTACCCACCTTAATCGTTCCATACCATACTGACAATTTTCCATACCATAGCAGCATTCTTCCATACCATATTTGGTACTTTTTCCATACTTTGGGAGGTACCCAACCTCTTAGATAATGTTATATATTTGCAATTTTGAAATTTTATATTTCACTTATTTGTGATTCAACGAAACACCTGTGATACCCCAGTGATATCCCCAATTTTTTCGTGTCATCTCACTCATATGTCGTCAACGATGTAGATTGCTTAACAATTGATGACGGAACGTAAATTATATCCACATAGGATTATTCATGAATCACATCACAAGCTCATGACATGTAAATCTAGTGAGGAAACGAACTGCTAGCAGTATAGTATCATCTACGGAATTACATGAAAGAATGGTATTGTCCCATTAGAATATATATTGGAAATTAATTTTACTCACAGTCATTAGTTTTTTTTAGTGACAACGGATCAAATGTCCAATTCCCTGCCAATCTGTGATTCATAAGCATCATGAGCCAACATCAGGGTGTCCATTATCCACTGTTATTTCTTTTGTCAGTGATAACCAGATTTCATGATGTTACATTGCGTGTTGCAGGCCGCATGGAGTAAGGTATCTCCGAGAAAAACTACATCTTTTTAAAATTATAATGCTGCTTGACTAAAATGGATATTACGAAGTTCAACAAATTAGTATAAAAAATTATGTACCCGCAACAGAGTCTACGACTTTGAAACTCCCCCTCGTAGTTTACGGAGTGGTAGTCGCGATAAGCGAAATGCAAGTTGTAACGCGACAGCGATCGAATAAGATTCGTTTTTATATACAAATTGGAATATTTATCAATAATATTATTTTCCTTCATATGCGCGTTGCACAACTTTGCTGTCATCAAATAGATTTCGACCTGGGTGCGCGAGTCATGAATCGCATTTTGAGATGATGACATATACACTATACAGTGAACGATTTTCTTAGGTATGTAAGTAATTTGAAAATATACAATTAAATAGTATATTCATATTGAAATGAACCCTAATATAATATGAAATGAAACCGAATATATTTAATTGTATATTGAAGTTCTGTACCTCAAAGAAGATCTTCAAGTAATTTGAAAACAACAAAGTAGGATGATTGTCATGTTTCTGGCAAAACTTTTAAAGTATGGAAGAGCATGGAACAAAAATTTCTACGTCATACCATACCATACTATGTCCAGCATACGAGGGCCGACTATTGCTAGAACCTTTCGATGGATGCCTCAATAATTACCCACAAGCTAAAATGGTTAAAGAAACAATTTTATTTCAAGATAAAATATTATTATTGTGTTCCAAATGTTTATGTTGAATTAATAATAGGTGCTTTATATGACATAAAACTGATTCAATTAATGCATCGTTATTTAAATATTTTATATACGAACTTATTTATATGATAGGGGTTTTTGTACATAATATCCCCGAGTCTTGAACTAGATAAATGTTGCTGTAGTATGTTTTAAAAGTTATCTCCAGTGTGTCCAAATAACAATTAGATTTAATTATAATTGGATGGGTGCTTTATGTGTAGCCATACAGCGGGAATATTAGATTTTAGTCAAAACAACCCCATGGGTTATTTCCAAACCAGAGAAAATATGATGAAATGCCAAAGCCGTATTCGGAATCAGTGTGATTCAGACCCCAAAAGCACTCTCACTTTGTCTGCCTAAAATAGGTGATGACCAGTATTATCATAATGCAGTAAACTTTTTCATTCATGTGAGTGCTAATCGCCACGATTCAATTACAGTAAGGTTTTGTTGATATTTTTTCAGATAATATTCTGACCTTATTTCAATAATATTGTTGACAGGCATGCTTGACTACTAATTTATTATTACTTTTTCACTAGGAAAACAGACAGTTAAAATTGAGATTGAAATCTGAAGAGCTATCTGATCAGTACGTTAAAAGTGTGAAAGTAAGTATTGCTTCCCGTCATCATCATTTTGAAGATATATGTCCGGGTATATGAAAATTACAAAATCGAAATATCGAAACAACATTGCAAAGTTGTTGTTATCATCCTTTCTTAAACCCCGACTTATGTCTCGTTGTTCCATGGATATCGCACCATTCTGGCAAAATATAAACTATCGTTGTACGAAAAATTGCTTTGGTCACCTAATTGTTTACTACAATACCAATATGTAACATGGTTTAGTCATCTACTACGTTGGACCCCAATTCATGCACTGTGGAACTATGGCTACCTATCACATTGGTAGTAATTGTGACTCGGGAACTTGTGACTTGGTTACAACCCTGTCACGAACTCCTTGCACGAAACTTTGTAAATCACGTACCAATTATCACTGAACTTGGCGTCGGATACAAGCAATGAACATTCAACGAGAATGTCCCACCTTGGCACGCACAACGTTGGTATGATCTAGATCCGGTTATATAATGCTTCTAATTGTTATACGGCCTTATTCCATTTTAACTGCCATAATCGTTACAATAGGATACAATTCTCTATTTCAGCTGGTAAGATTGCGCAGAGCAGAGGTGTCAAACATACGACCCGCCATACGATTTCATGCCACCATAATTATCCCTCAAGACGTCAAATGTTGAGTATGTTCATAGAGCGCATTATAGCCATCTGACATTGGTCTTGCGGTTTCACTCTAGTCACCAGTCGGGAAAGGGGCCAGAAAGTAGGCTAGCTCTTCACAAAAGAGATAACGTCAGTAGTATAGTATCTCGGCCGTGATTCGCCATTGTGGCTTATGGTACGGCAACATGTCGTATGGAAAACACGCGGTGGCAAGTCGTACTTTCAGACCCCCCTCTCGGTGGCATGTCGTAATGTGTTCTTATGGATGTGGTGACGAGTCCTACTTTCAGGTATAGGCTGCGGCGGCATATCGTATTGTAAACTCGCAGCGGCAAGTCGTACTTTCAGGTAGGCTATAAGTTGCGGTGACATGTCGTACTTCGTGTGGTGTTGAATATCAAGTATATTGATCACGTGATTGATCCTTAGGTAATGTGTATATTCAAAATTATTATATATGACCGATTCGAGTAAATCCCAACGTTTACGGAGACATCAATATATCCTTATTCTTATGGATGCGGCAGCATGACGTACTCTCAGGTATAGGATGCGGTGACATGTCGTACTTTCAGCAAAAAGGTGTGAATTAATTTGCAAAATCTAGGAATCAGTCGCATGTTAATGTTTTTGTAATTAGTTTGCCAAAGAGCCGGCGTAAACGGGGATTCGGATATCAACAATAACCACGCTCACAAACTAACACTTCAAATAGGTGTGAAATATATTACAAACCCCGCGATCGCTGACAAGATAATGGCTCGGACATAGCCATCTTTCGTGATTTGGTGTTACAGACATATCGATCACTCTCAAGGTAATATTCTGGTAATCAGTTTGTCGCAGATCTGGATTTCCGTCGGTAAGATGTAATAAGTAACGAATAACAGAACCGCCACCGGCGTGACTTGAATACCAACAAATTGTCACCTAATTCCGTCCTAACCCGAATCCTTTTCAGGTTACCACATATTCAAATAGGTGTGAAATAATTGAAAATCCTACGATCGCTCACAAGATAACACCTCAGTCATAACGGTCTCTCATGACTTGCTGTTGCATACCAATCACTCACAAGGTAATATTTTGGTAATTAGTTTGGCACAGCGCCGTAGCCGACGGTGTTTCGAGAACCAACAATTTGACTTTTTCTGACGATTGCTATTTGTTTTCACACCTCTGGAACAGAGGTTGACTTTAGTTGTGTGATAAGAATCATGAGAATACTCGATCAATGTGCTAATTCGCCAACTCGAAATCCGAATATGTTATTTGACCACCTTGACATCAAGATAATATTATTTCAGATCCATCAAATAGAGTTACTTGTCTGTTGATTATTCACATATTGATTTGAAACACGCAAACTCATGAATTCCTACAAATTCAATAACTAGTAAGTTATTTTCGTCGTATCTGGAAATATAATCGTTAGTACATCTTACCATACTCAAAAGAATTATTCACAACAACAGCAACAAGTGTTAAAAATATAGTTTTCACTTACTTAATTATATCACTACAACTTGCAAACGTGGAATTAATTCATCCTGATTGTATTCATATGACCGGTAATTTTTATTCAACTGTAAAAGTCGTTTTTATTCTATAACACAAAGTAATTATTACTCGGTGCATACGACGAGATTTGAATACTCAGCCAATGATAGCAATTCCCGCAAGTGAATCCGCATGTTATAATGTAAGACATCGAGATGTGAGAAACTCTTCACGGTCGTAGTTATTGCCAAATTGATTTACAACCTCAGGGGTCACCAACGCGGTGGCTGCGGGCCCCAGGTAGCCCGCGAGGTCCAGGTGAGTAGCCAGCGAGCCCGTTCACAAAATAGATGGAATAGCAGCATTTACCAATATTCTTCAGATTATTACCACTGAGCTTTTAAATATATTGATTGATTGATTCAGCTATTCTAAACACACTAACATGAAACTTACAAATGCAAAAAATATATCTATATATAAACACTTAAAAATATCTTCATTTACAATGGTAAAATATAGATCTATGTGATAGAATCACCAGAAATTGAAGATACGGCGCACTGCCGGAATACATGTCGGTTCATGCTAAGACCATGTCACGGTCAAATATGTCTGTTTGTCTGTCTCCAAGTCATCTATACCCACATCATTGAATGTACGAAGTCGGTGCATGACGAGACTTGAGAACATGAATTTGTTGTCCATGATGTTTGTAATGCCAGACACGATGCCATCCATGATGTATGTACTGTCGTACACCTCGATTACGTAATTACTTGCGTGGGCAAACAATCGCGAAGTAGATTTGATATGTGCGTTGTCTTGTTATTTTCATGGAAACACGGGTTGCGGCATGTTTATCTGAATATAGTTTATCGATTCAAAGTTGATATCCGGATCCGGTTGATACTTTCTGAGGGTTTCCGATATCAAACTCAATTGTGCGTATTGTATTGATCAATAAAGAGCGTCACAAAATAGTAAACATGTGTGAGGAAAATCACAAGTAACCCGGAGTTGTTAGCACGATGGGAACATAAATTCATCGATTTCCGACCACCGTTATCCGTGTGCCAAACATTTACCGAAGTCGAGGTGGTGTTTTATTGAGACAATTTGACTGTGGAAAATCTAAAGCATGAACCTGGATATCACAGACTTATCGAAATCTAATGTCCAATTTTCAAAACATACATTTCGATGTACAGAGCATATTGTTATTTCATGTGGGTAACCAATGATATTGATGCGATACCACCGACCCAGGTAAACTTTGAAACCGGTTGTCCGTGTATATTTTCGTCCCTTTTCGTTGTAATAAATTTCTTACTGTCGTCAACACACCAAATAACAAATTGTCGGGTGTGGTTGTCAGATTTCCAAACGAAAATGGTATTCTTAATCTAGGAAAAAATATATTTAGAAGTGAAAATGGTTTGTTACTCTAGGTCAGTGTCTCCCAAACTTTTTTGAGCTACCGCCTCTCTTGACAATGAATAAAGTGCCACCGCCCCCCTACATCCCCTCTCACCACGCCTAATCATAAAACGAAACTTGTTCCGCATTTAAAACACTCAAAAATGAGACGGATGAAGCTGATGTAGCAATATCATCATTCTCGCCATATTTGGTTGAAATTTTGATAGAAACATTATCAGTCTAAATATCCAGTGTTCACTTCATGTAGGCCTACTGGCAAGTCGGTTTCTGCTGTGTGTCAGAAACTTGGACATGTCGCTGAGAACACGTTTTATCAACTATGAGCGGGGAAGGGTAACGACGAAAAAGCCAACCCGACTCCAGTGAGAGTATATATTTTTATTCAATTGTGTACCCAGAACGAGATATTGAACTTTTTGTTGAACTCAAAATTTTTCTACTCTGCAATTGGGGTTACCATATTTTGGGAATATCAAAAGATGACGCTTTTTCAAAATTTTTAGACTTACAATGGAGTAAAATCTGGAAAATGATAAATTTTTAACGAGTTTGTGGCTAGTTAGCTTAAAAAGGACGTTTTCTGGCCCAGGTTACGAAAAAACCGCCAGCCCGTTACCCGAGCGCTGGTTTCCTATATCTAGTCCAATTTCCACGTACATTTAAAGGGGGTAAATGAATTCTCAAGAAAGAGGGCGTTTAGGCGTTATCCGAAGACACTTTCGAAAAAGTCAAAAAAGAGGAAAATCCTCTTAAGAGGACGTATGGTAACCCTGACTACAATGTAATCAGCTGCTCAAACATTCCATCCCGGGAAACTTCACAGAATGGATTGATTATCCGTGAGGAATATCCTGGAACCAAATCCCTATAAATCCTCGTGTAATTTTACGAGATGATTGATTCATGTTTTCCATTAAAATCGAGTATTAGAGCTGGAGTAGTAGATCAAAGCAAGCTTGATAATTGGAACGGTTGACATGTCGCAAAATTCTTATCACTTATCCCACTGAGTTGTCAGCGAATGCGGACGGAGCTATATTCACGTTTATCAGGTTTCATCAATACTATGAACGGATATATTTTACCCTTAAATTTTGAGAAATACGACCATCAAGTAGGAGTGATGTTATTTATCGCAACCAGAACGCCGTGTCGAAGGCCACGTTAACACCGCTTTGGAAAATCCTTCATCGTTTGAAACATATAATAAAATCACGCAAGACAGTTTTTCATAAAAAGCCACCACATCTTGCAGTGAGCAATAACTGCTCAAGTTCACTTCGTAGTTCTCACAGCAGCACACAATGAACCACGTACGTACGACCCTAAATTGCCCTGATTGAATCTATTATGCATTTTACTGCAAATCTAGCCTCTTTGTTGATCAATCGTTACAACAATATACGCAGAAGTTGACTTCTCAGCCTACACCGCCCGCATTTGCTCTCAGCGCCGCCCTACCGCCCAATTTTCTAGCCAGCGCCCCCTCAATCGCCCATTTCATGGCCAGCGCCCTCTTGACGCTCGCGAACGCCCGAGGGGACGATGGTGTCCACTTTGGGTACCACTGCTCTAGGTAAAAATATAGTTCCAAAAGAAAAGGGTTTGTTACTCTAGGTCAGGGGTGTCAAACTCAAATTGCGTCACGGGCCGGATTGAAAACTTGAAATCACTCGCGGGCCGGACGAGTCAACTGATTCCAAAATGTTACTTAATGCTCTAGCCTTTCGCTTGACATCTTTGTTATCAAGCATATATTTATATATCGATAAAAGTGTGGATCACGGATCACACCGGTATTTTTCTACCTATAGTAGCAACACCTTTATTCGCGAACAATGGAATTGGTGCAAGTACGGTGATTGAGCAGTTGAATACAGTTATGAACCGCTAAAACAGTCTACTAACGACAATATAAGTTGACACATTTCTATTCTCCCTCTGCTTCACACGTAATATGGCCTCATCCCTGTGTCTGCAGTGGGATGCATACACGAGATTTAACTGCAAACGCGGACATTGATATATTCGAGGCAGTGACCACAGGGGAATTGATAAATTAACTTCGCGATTTCCGCATATCTTTTATGTCCAGGATACCGAATCTTTGAGCAGTGATTTGTTAGACGCACAACGTGGCCCCATTGGGGCCCTGGCTATGATACTATCTGAAGTCACCAATTCAGTCAGCTCTGCTAGTCAATGTTATCACGTGTGCACTGAAAGAGGATGAAAATTTAATAACACTGTGATCAATTACCAATGTTAAAGACAACATTCCCTCATGAATATGAATATGATTTTTTTTGTGGCATGCGCGATTCTTTTCAACACGTAACCCCTATAACAGTAAAAAGTTTCTTATTGGTTACGGAAGGCCCGCCGACAATCTGGGGCGGGAGGCGATGCCCCCAGAAGTTTGGTTTATTATCCTATGGCGATGGGGGAAACCATTGGGGGGACGGGTGCTGACGAAGTACTGTTTCGTCCCTGAACTAGAGCGAAACCACAATACCGCAGTAGGCTGGTTTTAATGTGGCCTATGAATATGCTCCACATTTTCTATATTGAGGGATTATTTAATGACGGTTAATCTCATCATATGTTACAAATGTGCTGGATAAAATAAGCATTTTCAATCTACTAATCCGTGACACCCCTGTGATATAGATAACACAATAATTTTTCAATTTATTCAGAGTGGCCCCGCGGGCCGTATGTTTGACACCCCTGTGGTAGTGAGTACGAATAATTTATCAAAGCTTTGAGATATAGACGCCATGCGAGAGGACAAACGCATCATGTTATCATAAAAGCTGCCACGTTTCAATTTGCACCTATAACGGACATTTGATGAACCTAGATTAATCTGATATTGCCGTTTTTGAGCAGTGTAGCGTAATCCCGGTTTCGGATACGTTCCTGACAAGTGCGCTATTGATGATGTTGTTGTCTAGTCGAATTTAACAGCGTTAGATTAACCTTCGAACAGTATATAATATAACACAAAGCCGTGACCGCGGTGGTGCGTACCACAGAGCTACTACTAACATGGATGAAGAGACATAAGATGTGACCAATTATAATATCCATCAAGGGGAAAACAGGACGTCAATGTTTACCATAACGACCTTCTTGGATAGCTAAAGACGCTACTCAACCTACACCTGCTTGGTCGTATTCCTAGTGATATATGCCAAGTTTGGTACGTGCGTTGTTCTAACCAAGTCAAGACGTTCCGAGTCACACGTCCTTCCATCATTTTAACGTTTGACCCATTCGACTCGAGTCATTTTCAATTTATCACTGAGTCATTCCGGGTAATTCTATGAATGGTAGCGCCCACGTCCTAGTCTGAATGTTCAGTCAAGAATCATATACGTCTCATGTAGCCTATTGCCATGATTAATAGGCGAACAGAAGTAACAGCAGATCTTCCAACACATAGTAGAGTTTTAAAGTGATATGATAGTGAGGTTGATGTGTAGTTTAGGACTTCAAACGCAATTTTCGAGAGGATTTTAAGCTGTTAAATCGTCCACTGGTCTAGCAATATGTTACTAACGGAATCAATGAATTTAATTAGCAGATTGAATATGTTTGCAATATTTCCAGAACTGCCCTACCGTGGACAAACTTGAATTAAAAACCAAGACCTTCATTTCAAATATAATAAAAGAAAAATCTGAAACGAAATACGACAGGAAACATTTTGAGAAACTCATAGACACTAAATGTGCAGAAATGAAGCAACGTATCGAGGAAAGAGAAGAAGAAGAAAGAAAAGCAAAGGTGAAAAATATTTATTGTTACTTCTACGAAATGCAAATATTCACTCGTGTCAAGTCAAGCATATTCAATATTTTAATATATGTCAGGTCACAGAACTTTATAAATTGACTCCAGTGACGTTGAGTACCGTCTAATTTTCCGGTGTCAATGAATATTAGGAATTCATATATTTTCTGACCACTCTGTTCAGGTTAATGTGAGGATGTAGGTAGATGCATATTGGTTAGCCTAGGCTATTTATAGGCAGTCGCAGTGACATAAAAAGCCCAATCACAGTGAACCGCGCTATAACTCGACAGCAGAAGAAACGATCTGGATATACCCCACCTGGACGTACTCGCCGCTGGAACAGGCGGATGACCCCTGAGGACTCGTCAACTCCTACCACACATGAACACCGAAGAGGAGATATTTCTCAACATGGCGCCTATGTAACACCGAACTGTGGCTCACAAAACAGCTTTGCTGCAACAGAAAAATAGAAGGGATAAATGGAGAGTAAAGATGAGTATAAAGAAATATTGAGATGTTCCCTTGGCTGTAAGGATCACCTGCTTCTTGACAAAAACATTCCCGAAGGCACACTAGCCTCGGCATGTGGCATCGATTGACTACAGAAAAGCTTCTGATTCAGTCCATACCACATGGAGACTGAAAACAATGCGAATGTACAAAACGAATGCGATCATCATCAGATTTATTGAGAACTCAATGAATAATTAGCATATAAAACTGTTGATAAAACATGACCATGGTAAAACAGAAACCTATAAAATTCAGATCCGCAATGGTATCTTTCAATGCGACTCATTCTTAATACTTTTACTCTGCCTCAGCTTAGCTCCACTCAGTGAGTTGCTAAGTAAAAATGAACCAAAATAGGAAAGCAACAAACACTGAATTTCAAACAATTCATCACGTGTTGTTCATGAAGGATCTGAAAGTGTATGCGAAATCCGATGAAGACCTGAATATCCGAATGGCAATTTGTTCATGAGTTTTCGGAAGATATTGAAAACGAAATCTGGCTTGGATAAATGCTCAAAACTTACCATACGACGTGGAAGAGCCACTAGCGCTGACGACATGAATTTAAGCCATGAATTTCAAAATAGATGAAGCCATAACAGAATTGAATGCTGAAGATCACTATAAATATCCAGGGGTTTGTGAAAGAGACAACTATAAACATGCTGAAATGAAATAAAGTCTAAAAAGGGATAGGCCTACATTAGCAGGATCAAGTCATTCCTCAAAACAGAAGTAAATTCCAAAAATAAAATCAATGCCATAAACAGTCTTGCAGTGCCTGTCTTGAGATACAGCTTTGGTGTGGTGAACTGGCGCAAAGATGAAGTCAAGAAATTGGACAAAATCTGATTAGCAAAGGCTGTACAACATCCCCCCTCCCTTCTCGAAAAGGTGGTCGAGGCCTACAAGAAATTGGAACAGAAATCATAGGGTTGTCACAGTACATCCACAACAGCGATAACATTTAATGCAAACTAATTGCACAGGAAGACAAACAGCGCAAAACTAAATCTCTGAGCTATCGACACGACAAGTACGCCAGAGAAGTAAACATGGAAACAACTAACCTGCACACTAATGAAAACACTGTTGTCAAACCCAAACAATAGCAAAAGCAGCACGACTACAATACAAAAGCGTAACACTCAAAATGAGAGAAACGATATGGGAGTCGATGCCTCTTCATGGACAGCACAAGAAGTTAACTTCACAGCCCCATGTAGACGAGCTTTCATGGACCTGGCTATCAAACTCTAGCCTGAAACCGGCAAGCGAAGGATTCATTTTTGCAACACAAGACCAATCGCTTCCCACAAAATGCTATCGCAAAAGAATTCTGAAGCAAAACACGGGCGCCAAATGCAGAATGTGCCACAACAAAAATGAAACTGTAGTAGGCCTACACCTCATGTCCGGCTATATTGTGCCCTTGCATCCAGCGGATACACACCGATACACAATAGGATCGGACATTACATTCATCTTGAATTATGCAAACATTTTAACATCGTCACTTAGGCAAGAAAATCGTATGATAACAGCACCAGTGACAGAAAACGAACGAGTCAGAATTCTGTGGGATGAACCAGTTATAACTAACCTCGAAATCAGGAACAACCGCCCGGGTATGATTATCAATATAAAAAATAAAAAACAATGCTTATTCATTGAACTGGCCGTCCCAGCTGACCGAAACATACTACAAAAAGAACCAGAAAAACAATCGAAACACGCAGAGCTAATAATGGAATCTGAGAAAATGTAGCTATGCAAAATAAACATTGTACCGATCGTCATTGGCGCTACAGGGATCATAAGCAAAAGAGTCATGAGACATATCCAACAGATTCAGGTTAACGTTCGATTCGATATGATCCAGAAGATCACGTTATTGTGCACTTTGCATATTTTACGGAAGGCCTGGATTACACCACTGGACTAGAATTACAGCATAATTTCTGTAATTTCGATTCTTCATTTTCAATCGTCTCCACCTCTGCTCTGCAGCCCTTGCCGATTCGTCATCTACTGCAATTCTATAATCTGACCTCTTTATACATTGCATAGGAATAGCAATTTGACTGTGTTACTGAAATTTTAAAAATTTACTTCAATCTCGCCATTTTCCTTTGGGGGCAGGTTGCTTCCCGGATTATGTGTGTATTAACCAATTTTACTGTGAATAAAGAAAATAATAATAAATATGATCAATGTTCATATCTTCGGAAAGCCTTGAATGCACTACTCGACTAAAATTATACTTGCGAATCACAACATAATATCTGTCACTTCAATTCTTTATTTTCAATCATTTCTACCTCTGCCCTGTAACACTTGTCACTTCGTCATCTACTGCAATTTTTTAATCTGTCATCTTCATGTATTGCATAGGAACGAAATTTACCTATATTACTAACATTTTAGAAATTTACTCTATTCTCGCCATTTTCCTTTGGCGGCAGGTTGCTTACCGTATTATTTGTGTATACAGTTTTACTGTGAAAAAAGAAAGTAATAACGTGTTGGCTACGTTACGGAGAATGTCGTTCAGGCTAGAAGTACAGGATGGGAGTATGATTCTGTGTAGGCGACGTTCATTGAATGAGAAGCCGAATGAAGGTCTATAAAGGCAGCGTCGTCACCATACGTGTAGGCGGCCGACTTATTCAATTTGTTTTTAAAAGGTATTAAGACAAGAAATGTACGAATATGAAGTTACCAAGTTACACGACCAATTCAAGATGAAGATTCGGGTGAGTAGGAATGTAAATTATGTTCATGTTTACGTTAGGGTCCATCAGTCCCCGGTATGGAAGACATGACCTAGGCGAGTGGCTCTCGATAGTGCTGCCCTGGGATGCCACGCGAAAATGAGGGAATGAGGTATTGAAGTAACCGTCGACATATTACTAAAGATAGGGATATCAACACTATAAGAAGTATTTAATAAGGAGATGTATCAAAATTCGTCACCACGACGAATAACTTGAAGTAATCAACTAAGAAACATATCGACCATTACATATCTATCATGATCGAATATTCGAAATAATTTTGCAAATAAGACCTATAATCGCAATGAATGTTATATTTAGTGAGTGTTAGGGATGACCAGGGTTTTGTTTTATCGTAACACCAAAGAGAGCGCATACACAAAGACATGGTTTCGAAGTTTTCCGTCCAGTTTTCCGAAATGAAAATTTGGTCAATCGAGGTATTCCACCCCTCTTAAAGAGCTTTCAAATCATAAAGTCAGAATCCCTTACGGCGAATTAAAAAACACCCAACTGGCCACCACTGACTAAAGTTAATGAACTGTTGTCAATGGTTAGCCTATCAAATCTTGAAGGCTACACAGGATACTCGAAATGCTTGGGGCCGCGAATTTACCTTTTAGAAATTTAGATGGTGACGCGCGGTCAGAAATTTTCAGAACCACTCATCTAGGCCGGAAAATATCATGTTTTAGGGGTCTCGATTTTTATATATTTATCGACCAGTAGCACCCTATTTCGGGAGACAAATTTCAAAGCAACGTTTTATTCATTTTTAAAGTTGAATAGAATATTCATATTGAAATGAACCTGAATACTTTCCGCTGCAACTCGTCAGGGGTAATTGTCACCAAGAGAATGGGAGAGAACATTCTATACCAAAAGTTGTATCTTAAAATATGACGTCACCGGCATGAAATATCGAATAAATGAGCGTTGAATATTCATTTCTGCATCAATAATGAATGATCTCTTATTCGAAAGTTCATTCTGGTGTCTTCCTATTCTTTGAGTGTTCTCTCTAATGCGCTACTGGTTGCTGACGGTTACTCGTGATTAGAGTCAACCGAAAGTATTCGGGCTCATTTCAACATCAATATACTTATCAATTGTATATTGGATTTCTGTACCTTCCAGAAGCTCTTTAAATTTTTAAAGTTTCATCTATTTTTTTCATGGTAGCAGTAGAAGAATACTGTTTATTGCAATTCATTGCCTTTTTCCTGGTAGCAGAAGAAGAATACTGAATTCATTGCCGAAATTATTTTCCCGCCTTTCAACTTGCAACCCGGAATGGAAAGATTGTTGTGCGGTTCATGTTTTGAAATTAATGTATGCTATAAAAGAACAATTATTACCTATGTGTAGGGCTGGGCAAAATCGAGTACCCGGGTGATTCGATTCTGAATCACGTATTATTCCTCGAGTCGAGTCGAGTATTCGAGTATCAATGATTATGACGTCACAACAGAATGCACTATGTCAAAGTTCAAATATGTACCTATACCACCACAAAGAACATAATGCCTGTTATCCGTTACATTAAAAATACTTCGGTATTTTTTTCGACAATGCCGATTTCATTGCACTTCTTGACAATATTGAAGGATGATCATGATTTCGGAAATGTGTTATTGCCAGTGACGTTCAAAGCTTTGTACTATGTCTGGTATCCTACGACACGACTAATCAAGTTTTCGAGGCAGTGGGTAATAGTATCAAAACTATAATTCACGTTAGTAAATTAATTCTCAGTTGTGAGCAGCGTATAATTTCAATACTTGACAAAATCGTCTTTTACTACCCGACTCGAATCATTATAATTAATACACGATTCAGATTAGAGTACTCGAATCGTTGTGCCCAGCCCTACCTATGAGTACAACATTTATAGATGGTCAAAGGCACGACGAAAGAAATGATCAAGGCATCATCTAAGAAACTATCGGTCGAAATGCTGAATAATTTCAAGGAAACGGTATTCAAGTGGGACGAAAAAAAAGGCTGTGGAGAGGATATGACAAAGCACTACATTATTCTTGAGCAAAAGATGAAAGCCACAATTAAAGCGAAGGTTGCGGAATGGGTAAAGCGAAAGGTGAAAATATGATAGCAATTCACACAATGTCAAATGTCGTTGTCCTTGTTTGTTTGTTTGTCTTATTAACACAACTGGCGCTTATCAACACTTGTGTCAACTGCGCCCACACAATATTTTCATAAGTTCGTGTCTTTTGAGGTATTTTCCACTTTCTTCCGTACTTATCCGGTTTTTGATATCATCTTTCTTGAGTTCGGCTCTCCCTTCTTTCTGGGCTTTTTGAAAACGCTGCATTTACAGTAGAATGCACGATGGGGAGTCCAGGTAAACCTCCAACACATATATACATGGCATATTGTTGTTTTATTACCTCATTTGCTTACTCACAAAGCTGTCTCGACTACAATGCTCATTGCTCACTTACAACTGTGGATTGGTGGATTTCGGCAATGTGTAAAATCATCATTGCAACCGAAAAACAAGAAACCGCTATTCCTCAACCTTGTTGCCGGTCTTCCGGGATTAATATTTACAAACTTTTCAATGAATCGCTTTAACACAGACATCAAGCTTTTTAAGCCGCTTCATCACCGCTTATCAGGACACAATGAAGATTTACAAACCATATTGTCTCTCTGGCCAATCAATTTATTGCAAGATTTTCATGCGTGCGAAGTCGGTTACGGTGAATACGCGAGTGATATTATTTGCCAACGCGGTATTCACTCGACTTTTGAAATCATATATATACTACTTACCGAACTCGACGCATACGATTTCTTTCGATGTAGACCAATAAAATATTTGAAGATCATGTATTGGCCCGATTGCAGAGTAAACAGGGGTGTTCATTTGGGTCGGTACCGCACCAGAGCAATCTTCATGTATGTATCTGATATTGAAAAAGTTTCTTGGGATAACAAAACGTCAATATACAGTTGAATATTATGTTAATATTAAAATGAACTCGAATATTTTCGGCTGACACTCTTCCGCTGCATTGAGAGTATAATAATGCAATTTAACGCAAGAAAGTCAACAAAGCCTACCGAACGAACAACCAATGATCCTTATATCCACCTACCATGGATTAGTCCTAATACCACCCACTTTAAAACAGTTTAATTCTGCGTTCAGTAAGTGTTACGATTACAACGCAATGAAGACCAACGTGATTTTTCCTACAACCCAGCTTCTCCAAGCCACACTTGAAGACATAGCCTACTTCTTATTACACTTCGACAAAGTAATGTAGTTTTGAATATCAATGCCACTATGCTTGTGGTTAAGTTTAAAAACGATGCGACGTTTGCAGAACAGCATGAAACAAGTCCCTAGAAACTCTCGCGTTGAGCCATCCCTGGAAGCTTGACTAAGAACAGACAAAGACCATAAATTCTGTCATTGGTAGGCTTACCATACGTCCTCTTTTAGGAGGATTTGTGCTCTTTTTTGACTTTTTTGAAAGTGTCCTCGGAGGACGCCCTTTTGTCCTCTTTTTTGAGATTTTGTCCTCTTTTTTGAAAATTGGGGCATATTTATAGCAAATTGCGAGTGATATGCCGCATATTAGCACAGAAGTGAAGCTCCGGCGGGTATTTCGGAGTGAAAAACGGTGATTTCAGCTCTGAGCAGAAGTGAAGACCTTTTTTTTTTTTTTTTTTTTTTTAGTCATCAACCTGGCAATGTGGAGTAAAAAACGTAAAACGTTATTTTGAGCTCTGAGCAGAAGTGATGACCTTTTTTTTTTTTTTTTTTTTTTGAGAATTTCACTCCGGTTTTGCATGTTGCAAATTTCTGAAAAAGTGTCCCCTTTTTTGATTTCCAAAATATGGTAAGCCTAGTCATTGGGAAACACTTGTAGGATTTTCCTACAAAATTATTATGTTCTTGGGTGATCCTGACATATCACAGATCGTACTACCTCAGCCGCTACGTCAGTTGTTTTCAGCCATTTGCGTCGAGCGCCCCCTTTCAGACCTTTTTGTGAAATTTTGAAGGTTACACTAGAAGGCAAGTCGAAGATATCGCTACCGATGATCCCTCAGCTATTGACGATCTTATAACCGTATGCAGCATTTTCTGGATCAAATCCAAGAATTTGTTGGCAAGTGTCTGGATCGAGTTGAAACCCATCAGGCACGATCCCATTATATAGCCTACATTACATCGCCCGATTCCACATTCGTCATTGGTAATATACGGTGAAATTGTTTTGTATTTGCTTTATTGCTTTGTGTGACTTGTAAATGAAATGAAAATGTGGTATGGATATTGAATCTGGTTCAGTAAAATAGAGGGATTAGCCTACTGCACCCAGTTGTTCAATTTAACACACATGTACTTCAATCAAAATGACCAATTTTCTTTGCGGTATGATAATATGACGAAGAAATATTCTGACAATGACAATTTCATTTTGCAACTTACGACTACATTACCATTCATTACCAAGGAATCTAACTCTCGTAAGTGGTAGAGGAACACTTTTAATGATTTTGGTACGCCTTATTCAGCTAGTGCAAAGATACAAAGGACAAAGCTAGTACAAGCTAGTTCGACACAAAATGTGGAGGAAACCACCCGTTAGTGTGATTAAACAATGTGAAGGGAAACATTGAGCTATAAAAGTACGAAAGAATGATATAAGTCACATTTCACCTGGATTATGTTATTCACCTCATTTGTGGAAACATATCGCTGACGTCGGCGATATATTTCGAGTAAGCGCGACGACAAAGATTTGATCAATTTAAAAAAAGTGACTATGCCAAGACGAATCCCATTTGCTACATACTCCTACAGTTTGTCTCCCGTAGTGATTCCGCCCCCTTCAAAATCAAAATCGCCCCCTGGGATCGCTGGTGCTCTTGCTAAATGATATTAAGTGATGGAAATTTACGTTACAAAATTTTACGTCCTGAATTGAACGACACAAGATGCCACCATTCAGTTGCCCATTGCAACCAGACACGGTATTCTGTCGACAGAATAACTAGCAGTTATCGTCGTAGTAGTTACAAAACATGAGATGCACATGGAACCCTATGTTCTTTCTGAATTATTTAGTACTCTCATTTCGACAGGAAGAAGATGCGACCTTCCAGGAGATACTAGACAAAGTATTTAACGAGTTTGAACAGCAGATCAAGGTGCGTATTGCTGCATAATCGATTGTAAAATGAATTGAAATGTATGGCTTCGACTGAGAATTTATTCGCAGAGTAGTCTTCAATGTTTTAAATGTCTTATGTTGCTGACATCACAAAAATGCTTGATGTGAATACGAGCATTAACACGAACGTTGTTCAACATCTCTAGTTTTTGGAGGATATTTGAACCGCCATACTAGCTCGTTCAAAATCGGGTATATTGAAATAGAACGGCAAAACTGCGGGTCGCACATAGACTTTATGACAGTTGCAAGGTACACCTAGATATGGTAGGTGATGTTCAGATGTCAATAAACTTATTCGATATCGTACAACACAGAGCATCACTAATGTCTGGTTATACCCAACTAAACACGAAAAAAATTCCAAGTTCTCAAATAAGTATAAGAAATGTCTACATCACGCACATTCAATATGTTTGTTTTTTACATAACAAAATTACGTAATGACATAATGAAAAACGTGAGAAGATAATATTTATTTGAACTAATGTGGAATTATTATTCGACGCCATCAATGGTCCACACTTGGACTCCTCCTTGCCATTTGATCAGCGTAAGCAGCGTCTTACAAAAAGTCTGGAAAGGGAAGTGGATGTAAGCAGTCCAGGAATCAAAATTGGAAATGCAGGACTGGTTTCGGTGACCAAGGCAGTCGAAACACCATAAACACCAAAACAACAGCCTATAGTTGGTGATTCGCCAGCGATTTATATAACTGTGGGAAAAGCTTTGTCCGCTTGATTACAGATGATCGTAAATAAATGCGAACAAATAGAATGTGCAATCACTTACTAACAGAGTGTTTAAGCACAAATAAGGTAGCCTATACCATTTGACATCAGTATAAATAATCTGACGGTGTCCCGCAACTAAGCCCTCTAGCGCAGTGGTCCCCAACCTTCTTCGACTCATCGCTCCAAACCGATCATCGCCCCCCAAATAAGGGGGACCGACAAATGGGTATACAAACTGGGATCACCAGCGAGTTGACTAATAAAAAAAGGTGAACTTTTCGTCTCGACCTCGAAATTACACTTTTACAGCTAAACTTTCGTGAGTTGACTAAAAAAGTCGTTTCTCCAACTTGACTCAAATCAGGACCGTAACAGCACTTCGCCAAACCCCGGTTGGTGATCTTGGGCCCCATAGGATGATAAACCAACCCCCAGAACCCCCTCAGCCAGTGAGCTTATTGTCGCTACATATCAGCTATACCCTATTCCATGTACTGTTTGGTGAGTCACGGTATTTCGCCAAACACGCGAAGCGCGACGAATTTATAAAATTCATGTTTGAATCGGTCAATATGGTCGGGAAGTGCATATATATTGCTATCACTTTTTATCCTACCTCTGCCCGCGTAATCAGATTTACCGGTAGACCTTAGTGTGGTGTGTTGGAACAGGTAGGACCCCTAAATAATAATCATGCATGTTCAGTCAGACCCGATATTACATTCACTTCGTTGCAAGATGCTTTTTCGCGACCTATATCTGCTATGGCAAAATATATGGAAATTATTTCAAATTGGATTTCTTTGCTGGCAAATAATTTTTCTCTGCTGGTCGGCATTTTATCCTGTAGAGTTCAGGTCGCCGGGACAGGAACATTCGACGCCAGCCATTGAGGTGCCTATGGACAATTAAACATTTATATTTTTATATATCGAAGTTTTCGGTCAGCACGAGGGCATTCCTTCCCGGCCAAGGTCTTCTCGCTGCTGATCGTTCTGGCATATACTTCTCGGAGTCGTATGTTACATGGCCTATGACTTCATATGCCTTAGTATGTCGTGACGCAGTAATGGCTAACGCCGAAGTCTCCATTTCCCAAAATCATGCGTATTTTTGTTGGGGATGGGTACCCCAAAATCAAGATACATGACAAAAATATTTCGCGAAAAATTTTTGAAAACGTTGCATGAATTTTAAAAAAATACTTTATAATATATGTTAATTCACGAAATAATTTTGGACTCCCTTCGTGTTCGCAGTTACGGTCCTGACTCCATGTAGCCGTTTTAACGCGCCATCGCCCCCCTTCGTTGTTTTCGCCCCCTTCGTCCGTTTTCGCCCCCTATCGCCCCCTCGGGTATTTTTGCCCCCTTTGACCGCAAAATTGCCCCTGGGGGCGATATCGCCCACGTTGGAAACCACTGCTCTAGCGTGAATAGAAATGAGAGTAAAATAAATCACAGAACTTGTTTTTGGAAAATCTATGAACCCTTTATGCGAACTGCGGTGAATTTATGGCTACGGCCCGCGTTGTAATATCAATCTCAAATTGTATTGTTTTATCTCCGTAGCAAAGTGATCGAATCAAACGTATACTCACACATATGAAATCTCATTGTTCATATATATCGTTTTTTTTTCTTCTTTCAGACACATAGTCGATTCACATCATTGTATATTCACATATCCCATTTTACTTACAATCAATATGTACTTTAGAGCATCGATGGTCCTTCCTTGGACGAGTTGCATGGATCCTGTCAGCGACTAGCAGAAAAAATGCTGGATAGGTACTGTAATAAGGCAAGAATGGATGGAGTGAGTCAGGATGGACTGGCCCAGCTAATAGCATACAAGGAGAAACTGAGAGAAAAGATGGAAAGTGCAATATCACAGAAGATCTCCGAATGGTCCGGGAAAGAACAGGTTTAAAACGCTTTATATTTTACCTGCCTTTCACTCATATTTATAGCAAATAGAAGGCTTCAATTATATACGATTGTACTTGGGTACATGTGGATCAAAAGTCCGTATTTAATATGAAGATGAAGTAAAACCGAAATTCATATTCTAGGAAATCATGTAGGTATCGTGACAGTTTTGTTATTTGGAAGTCAAACATCATTACGTACCGCACCGAGTCCACAGTTCTTATGTTATACCATCTTGCAATTAGGCAAAACACTTATTGGTGGAATAAATATATCTTCATGATGTAGAAATGACCTCCGCTGCACTGTGGATAATTCACATAAATTATGGTTAACTCATTTACTTTATCCTACACGTGTATTTGCATAATATCATCGATGCTAAAAAGAATTTTTGTTTTTTCCCCGGAGTCGAGAAAATATTTAGTGACAGATCGTAGTCATTGTGGCACTATCTTTTTTCCAGACATCACAATAAATTGGGATTATATGGCGTAAATGAAATCTTTGTGTGAAATTTTTCTCCTTGTCATTCGTAACTTTATATATCGGTATTGCTTCCTTTCTTGTCGAGTCCTGCCACGATCGTGACATCCCATTCACGACTTATAACATCTTGGTCCAGCTTGATCTCTTAATCCCTGTGGCCGAATTTTGTGTTATCATCTCCTTTAAATTTTGATTCGTTTAGCTGAAGTTGAATTATTTTTCATAGTAACTTATACCAGAAGGTAATTACAGACTTTGGCGAACCAAACCCTTACGGGAGAAAAGCACCACTAATGCTTTTTACAATAGCTGACTACTGCTAATAATAATATAGGAATTGCCACAGCGTATCACCAAACAGCATTTCGATTTACCTCATCCAAATTCAGGCCGAATACCCTTACTGCCGCAACCCTAGCAAATCTCCTTGGCATAAGAACGGTCCTAGAATATATTGTACTGGTTTGTTTCCGGATGAAAACTTCTGAGGCTATTCCACCACATCGCCGTAGATTGCATTGTGCTGATGTAATCACTGGCATGTGTGGGGTTTCGCAGGCATCCGTGTCCACCAGGCCTTTATAGACAATATTCAGCACGCAGGAACTTTTACCAATAATACCCACAAAATACATAATATTGTTTTACATTTTTAGAAAACACGGTTTGAAATAAAAGCTTGAAAATTTGATATTTATCGACAGTTCAAAAGCTTTTTCCGGTCACTAGCAAGCGACTAAAATCGAGTGGTAGCCCATAGCAGTGTTCAGATCAAAAATGGAGCGATTTGAATATTTTTCTTCTCTCATTTTCAATTATCTGTCTTATGTTTCCGCTTTAAAGGTAAAACATGAACGAAGACGTGTCGAAAATATATTCGATGAGGCATACGACGAATTCACCGGAGAACTAATGGTGAGTGGTTATAGTGTGTAAATTAGGCACAGTACATCCATTGACTAGAGTGTTATAGCGCAGTGGTTTCCGAACTTTTCAATAAAATTCACGAAACGGTCCCTTGGAAACATTGTTAAATGACCGACCCTTACCAAATCAACAAAAAACAACACGCCTAAAATTATCGTGTCAATGTAATGCGTATACAGCTTTTGCGACCAGCTTGGCTATGTATCACATTCAAACCCTGTGGACGCTTGTCTTGGCCTTCATTCGGTGATCAACCTAACATCTGTGCCATGCAGCCTTCAGGCCCTTCTTACGGCTACGGCTATTTTCATCACTTACCCTCCATACATCCGAGACGAACAAGAAGATCGAGTCGAAATGGCTACAAACCATTGGTTTAATATCAGTGTGCAGTTATTTTGTAGTCGCGCTGAGTTCGAAATTCTTAGAGTATATCATGCAATTTGTCAATAAACTTGGTCTTCAATTACGTATTGATCATCTCTGGTGCGCTTGATCAGACTTACCGGTTAATCATATTGATGTGTTTATGTCTGACAATTAGGACGTCACAAGATTTTTGCTGTGTTTAATTCAGTCAGCTCGTATAATTACTTTGATGAAGCATATTGATATTCCATTGTATGGTAATTATTGTTGCTACTCGGAAGATTTTGCAATCGCCTACATTTACAAGATATACAGACAAAATCCTTTTCAACTTGCATTTTACCACGGGGAGCAGTATTGTCCTCCAAGGGTTGTATTTGTACCGCGCGGGGACATATTGCAATGACTTGACTATATCCAGGGCCGTTTATGTCGGTGCTTTGACATATCCATATCGACTGCTTGACAAACATGCAGTGATCATCTTGGGCCTGAATTTTGTCATCACTGTTTTTCTTATCTGGCAGTGACTTCGTGGGGTAGCATGTTTAGCCAAACATTCATATGTATTGGCGTGTCCTGGTTCGGGAATGGTCTGCGCTGAAATACCGATAATGCACGCGCAGGTTGCACTTCTACACGAAACTATCACAATGGCCTCAAGCAATGTTCCCTCTAATTTTTGACGAGTCTGCGCACTAGGGCTCTTCAAAAATGACTTTTTTTCTCAAATCCTACTGGCTTCTTGTTAAAATTGTTAGGTTACCTAATTTAAGCCTACACACAAAATGTGGTTCAATTCCAGTCAGTAATCGCTTTGCTACAGGAGAAGAAAGTTTATATTTATTATATAAAAATAAACAATAACAAATTTGAAAATTTTCTGTTCACTCCATGAAAGTGTTAGGCTGTCTATAGAAACGATGCTCACCAAATTTGGTTCAATTCCAACCAGTGGAAGCGGAGATATTACCGTCGAAAAATTTGGATTTGAATAAAATAGTATTTACGGTGACCGATTCTTTGTTTATTTATTATAGTTGTGCTCACCGTAAATACTATTTTACTCGAATCCAAATTTTTCGACGGCAATAACTCCGCATCCACTGGTTGGAATTGAACCAAATTTGGTGAGGATCGTTTCTATAGACAGCCTAACACTTTCATGGGACGAACAGAAAATTTTTAAATTTTTTATTATTTATTTTTATATAATAATTGGAAACTTTCTTCTCCTGTAGCAAAGCGGTTACTTGCTAGAATTGAACCAAATTTTGTGTGTAGGCTTAAATTAGGTAACCTGACAATTTCATCAAGTAGCCAGTACGATTTGAGTAAAAAAGTCATTTTTGAAGAGCCCTACTGCACACGCTCACCAACTCACTGCGCAGACCCTTGGAAAACAGTGCGTAACGACCAAAAAAAGGTCACAACTTCGGATTCTTTGTGCGCAACTTAGATTTTCTGTGCGCAGAGACCGTGAATGCACTGCGCATTTGCGCACGTGCGCAGGTTAGAGGGAACATTGGCCTCAAGCGATACTCCAGTAATTGTGGATCTATTGTGACATATTTCTGTGTATGTGTGTGTGAGCGCAAATAAAATAAAGAAATTTAGCGATACAAAATCAAACGAAGCGCGACTATATTATTTCAATTTTTTATCGTTGGTAATGGCCTGACCCATATTTGATATACTGAGCGATTCGAGAGTAGGATATTTAGTCATGTGTTGATCCTGGCAGACGGGCACAATCAGGAGAATCTTTTGTTGAAAGCGCAAACCCATTATAACAAATTTTGTCGGATATAGCTCGGCACTATTTCCGTCTGTCTATTGCCAACGTTTATGACATATAGATTCTCCTGTCCTAATTACAGTGTACATGAACATGTATTGCAGACCGTTGAAGGTGAGACCGAAGAAGTGGTGCTGGAATTGTGCAAGAACTTGAGAGAAAAAACTCTTCAAAGGGTTGCGGCCAATGTGTCGAAGGAAGAAATTGAAGAAAATAAAACACTTCTGTCTCTTCAAAAAAAACTACTGGTGATTAGCATAGACGATGACACTAGAAAGAAGATTACGGAATGGAGGAGAGTACGGGCAGAAATGGTAAAATACATTGCGCTCATATTGAAATCATGACGCTTTTACAAACATACATAGAATTGTCGATAAATATCTCGACGGCAAAAAAGGGATGAGATCTACACAAGGCATTTAGAAAAATGTATTTTTACGTCAATGCAAACCAGGAGTCTCAAACATACGGCCCGTGGGAGGCATCTAAGCCATTTGACTAGTGGTTCCCAAAATTGTTCGTCTCGTGGACACATTGGCCAATATTTGAGCTAAAATTCCCCCCTAGGAAAAAGTTGCCTAGCTGCGACTAAAAAAAGGTGCTTTTTAACGCACAACCTTTTGTTGACTGAGCAAGATATGGCCAAACATATTCAGATATTTCCGGACTATGTCGAATGCGAACCGCCCTGCACTTTGGTAAAGTACATCTAAGTTTACCGGTCAGGTAGCCGCCGACGAAAAATAAATCACCAAGTCGGCTTGATATGACCTTGAGATGAATCGATGAATTCGGTATGTTTTACACGTTAGCTCATATGTTGACTTGAAAAGGAAAACATTTTCCTCTGCGGCTTTGTGCTGAATTCGGCTTTGTTTGGTTTTGTAGTATTCATATGGTGTTTGTCGACTACTATGATCATTTAAACCAGGTCGATATTCTTCATTATTTTCCGTAACTGCCGACCTATAGCACGGTCCACCTCTAGGCGTTTTGTAAGACACCTCTTACGCGGATGAGGTGGCGAGGAGGAGCCTAGATAAACCTCCAACACTTAGGTATCGGAATTCTGAAGTCGACCTCGGTTTGACTTTCCTGTTTAGCAGCAATTTGGTCAAGAGGCTGTCACGATCCAACGAAATCGTCTCGCGAGCCTAACTTTATCAGGTGGTGTAATTTCTACGGAAGGCATTTAAAAAATACACTTAGCTTAGAATCCACCACAAAAATTGCAATTGTAAAGAACTAGTTTCATACTTAACAGTTCTACAATAAGAGTCTAAAAACCTTGCCAACCCAGTGTATCTTCCGATACAACCCTAAAGCCAGATTCCCCCTAACAAATTCAAAATTCCCCTGAAGTGGGGAATTCCTCTGGTTGGTAACCAATGCGCTAGACGACGTTTTGGTTCTGCAAAATAATTGCAAGGAAATTTTAAAAATGCCAGTGTTACCCTATACATTTATATAAAATGTTGAAATTTAATAAGCCATACTCCACGAAAATAATCCCCCATGACAGAAATGCTCAATATCTTCATTCTTCATGTACCACATCATAAACATTCCAGCAGTGATGAGCGGATTTTGATTTCTGAGAATCCAAACCCATCTGACAGCTCCAGTCTCTGGGGAACTAGCCTTCCTAATCCGCACAATCTTATCAAAATATCAATGCAAATCCCAAAAATCCGAATATAATAACTTTCCCGAAGAATCCCAATTTTTCAGCTCAGCTGAGATACATTTAGGGTGTAGCCTTTACCCCGTTACAAAGGCTAAGCCTAGAATTGGCTGATTTATATATGCCTGGGCATTTGACAGACCACATTTAGAATACTACAAATCTGTCACAGGGGGTACCTAGGGTTATGAATAGAAAATATTCCAAATTTTGTGTGTCCTGTAGTCACAAACGATAAACTTTCGTGTCCTGATTACAAAATTAACAAACGTTTAGACTGGTTAAACAAAAAAAAAACGCACAAAATTTTTCCAGTTTTCACTGTTTGAAGGATAGGCATTTTTGTAGATACAGACTATATCAGTGCTTTTCAACCTTTTTGAGCTCCATTCGCACTTTATTTTGAAAAATAATTTCATTCCCACCAGTCATCCGAAATTTAGTACACCAAAAGAAAATGAAGACACTTCTCACTTTTGTATTCGAAGAGCTTCTTGGAGATACAGAGCTTATTTTGCATTCAGCCCATCGTATTATTGATTAATCATAATCAAGCACTAAAATCACCGCAGTAGAAAAGTCACAGATATCGCACTCCCGTTGTTCTCAAGAAGTTCGTTGCATTTTCCGGGGGTATCGTGCAGTTTAAAGGGCGAACCCAAGAGCAATATTCAATCGCTACAATATCACTTTGCCACTCAATCCACATGTTACGTCATCGCGATGTGAATATGTTCGCATTTAGAACGCACAAAATAGTGAAACTGCATTTGAATCGTAGCATCAATGTTGCGACTAGCACCTTTGGTTCATTTTTCTGACAACATTCGAAAAGATGCTTCGCGTACTAAGGTATGCTAGCCGATTGTATTGTACGGTGGGCGTTAAAATCAGGAATGCATTGCTATACAAACCCACATAATCCGAGTAATTGATGACTGATGTTTATGGATAAGCTTAGGCTTCATTCACTTCTTATCTATGCAGTACACAAATCAGCATATCTTTCAATAACAACGTTCGGCATCCTTCTGTTGTCAAAGCCAACACTTTCACCTTCTTGAATAATTATTACTCACTTAAGATTTATGATTAACACACAGTTATATCGGGCCGGGTAGCCAACTGCGGGATGACTCTTAGGTCAATCGTACAATATTGGAAAACTGACTGAAATAATGCCAAATTATCTTTACTATCCCACATATCCTTATACATAAAGAGTAATAAGGTTCAACAGTCTAATTAAGCTTAAATTAGGCTGCATAAGGAATATCGTAAGACATATACGGCTTGTTGGATTTGATTTTGCTCTGCAGAGGGTGCTCACTGCTCACTGCTCATCTGCTCAAGCTAAATCGGTAGAGTTCGGAGTATTACAAAGTTTGTAGCACAATGGCGGTACGAACACGAACTCGGCAAACTTTTCCGTATGGATCGTCAAGCTTAGTGGAATCGCCAATATGTTATATATTGGCCTATGCCTTTACGATCTAGACTTGGCCTGAGATCATCAGTCCAAGAACAGGAAAGCTTACCTTAAGCCTGAATTGTGGAGTTCGCATAACAAACAGGCCATTGCACTGGTCAGTATATAAACTGCCCAGTGACTTACTAATTCGATGTGATGCAAGATAAGTATTCATTGGACGTAGGACCCTAATGTGCTTACACTAATTTTATTTTTAACAGCCTCTAATCCTTGGTTAGGTACACGAGTAAACAACACTTGTTATAGATCTAATGTGTTAATTGTTATAGTTGAAGAAACGCTAAATCCTGCTGTTAACCAAAATGAATGCGTGCCAAAATTCAAATATTTTGCATTAAAATATGCCAAATGTCAACACTGGCATCAGCTACTATTACCTATATTCATACAAGGTCCGTATACAATATCCATTATCCATACTAGAGCCCGACCTATTATCGGTTCGCCGATAATATCGAGTCGATATCGCACTTTGAAAGAGTTATCGGTATCGGCCATTGGAGGTGAAAATATATCGGCAATTTTCGTGACGTCACATGGTGGTAGGAAGTCAGAAAACTATAATCCTTGACCGCTAGACTGGGAATATTGCTGTATTTTATATAGCTTACACTTTCAATATGTTCAGATACAGCCTTTCTAGTTTATTTCATATTGAAGTATGTCAATGACTGTAGAGCTGTTGAAAATGCGCCTTTTGAGGTAGATTCCACCTTATTTGAATTTCGGCTGAATATATCGGTGTTATCGGTGAAAGTGTTAGATATCGGTTTTATCGGTATCGGCGCAAAAATCCAATATCGGTCGGGCTCTAATCCATACACGTTGGATGTTTCCGAGCAAGTGAGCAACTGATACCGATTCTACTCCTTATTTCCATGCAGTGACGTAATTCTCTCGCGCGGAAATATTATTTCAGACTTTGCAATATACAGTACACGCATAGGGAGCGTTCGTCACTCGTGAACTAGAAAAGCCTAGCTACCAACAAGTTTTTAGAATTGCTTCGAAGTTTAAGGGCTCACTGTACTTAATATCGTGTTAAGTTTATTTGAATTTCACGTCGGAAAAAATGAGAAGCATGGCAAATTTCATTCGCACTCATCCGGATTTTTCATTCGCACCATTCGCACCACGCTCGTCATTCGCACTGAAATTTTTTTCATTCGCACTAGTGCGAACCGTCACACAGGTTGAAAAGCACTGGACTATATAATACATATGCCGACTGATTGGAACTGACACAATTCCTATTGCAAAAACTTGAAATAGTATTTTGGTAAATTACACTGGTCAACACATATTTTTAGGCAGACAAAGTAAGAGTGGTTTTGGGGGTTCTGAAGGCACTGATTCCGAATATGACCTTAGTTTTTTTCAAATTGGCTCTTGTTGTGGGGATAACCCATGGCGCTATTTTGAACAAAATCCCTCATTTACACGGTAGTGACTAGATATAAAATCAGCTCAGTCGTACTATAAAGTTTAGAAAATCAATCTACTTGTTATTTTTACACGCAGAAGACTCTTTTAAATCAAAATACAGCAACAGCACTATATTTAAGGGTAATAGATATATCATAGTTACAGATTTTCACGGATATCATGTACATAAATATACTCCAGTCATGTACATAAGTATTTACCTAGATACTCAACTAACGTGGCATTGATTCAATCAGTTTTACGTCAACCACCTAATGTAAATTTGAAATAATCAGTTGGAATATAATATTATTGGTATATTTTAAATCAAATTTTTTTTTTTTTGTAAGATTTTCGCCGGTAAGCTATTTAATGCAGTTTCTTGAAAGGTTCCGGCAATGGTCTGACATATTATGTTCGATTGTTCATCTCATCTGCTCTTATATCTCTCTTTTGTTGTTCTGATGTCTTGGTAGAGCCTCTCCCATTGATAATCAACAAGATGATCAGGAAATATATCAAGAGTTCTGAACAGGAAGAGAACTTTTATGCTCATATTTGTGCTCAAGTGTTCGATATGCAGATACGAATTTTCGGACCAGTTGTTTGTGGTTGGGTGCATTATGATCATCTAAAAAGTTTTATTTACTACATCTCAAGAGAAATTACAGGCAGTGAACTACTTGCTAATGTGAAACTAGAATCTTCCATCGGTATTCGAATATACCAGATACCAGATTTAAGCTTCTCGTTTGATAGGGCTACTAGGTATATCCATTTTGTTGACTCAGTGGAAAATTATCCATTTACCAATAATAAAAGGAAGTTGACAGTTTGACAAACATGCAGTGATCATCTTGGGCCTGAAATTAAGCCTTCCAAGGAAAAATTTTATAGTTTTATACTTCTCTTTAATCTAGGTAGAATGACCGTTTGGTACAGGAGCATATGAATTTCCGTTGTGCAAAAGTACAATTTTCATGCTTGACAAACTGCTTTTTGACAAACAAATATTTCACATCATGTCATGTTAATACTGATAGAATGACTGAGAATGACATGAGGGCTCTTCATAGTCAATTAGTTATTTATTGGCAGTATAAAATTTGCAAAAATACGATTTACTTTCTACCAAATGAAATATTTAAGGGTAAATACATTAATTTTGGGCTTTTTAGGGGTATAAATATCTTCTGACAAAGAGCCAATCTGACAAAACTAATGTGATATTCGTAATCAGCAACCTTAAAAACCCTAAGAACGGCTCTCAGATGTCCTGCCAATTTTTTTTTTCATTTTGTTGACCAGTGTTATGATTGCACAGATTGAATTAATCCGATCGTTTTTTTGCTTACAGTCAAAATTAAATAATTAATAAATGATTAATAATTTCAATTTACATGTAGATTGTATATATATCGTATAATTTCAATTTGTCTGACACTAATCGAACTGGTTGTTCGAAAAGGCGAAAGTATAACAACTCAACATATTTTCAGCGGTCTAAAAAACCGAGTAGAGGAATTAGAGGAAAATTTGAAAATGTCATATCATATGTGACTCAGCATCTGTTGATACTGGGCGGCGGAATGGTGTTGTTGTGAAACTGCGAATTGTAATGATGAGCAATAGTTTTAACAAACCACCAATACATTGATTTCCAATATAATTTTATCGATTATTAAAGCATATATCAGAGTTATTCAATCCAACAGCCTCAACAAATTCAACTCTCAGCTACAAACTTGGAGTTGATATGGCAAAACACTACGAAAACAATTATCCACATCAATCATGCTTATTCATCGCAAATGCGTATCAGTAAGCCTGGTATTCTAACCAGACGTCTAAAGATGGAATATACTAGAACCCGGCCGATTATCGGTTCGCCGATAATATCGGGACGATATCAATCTTAGAAAGAATTATCCGTATCGGCCAGTGAAGCTGAAAAATTATCGGCAATTTTCGTGGCGTCAGACATAGCGGTATAGGAAGTCAGAAAACTATAAGCTCTGACTGCTAGACTGAAAATATTGATAAATGACATATAGCTTACAATTAACAGGTGTCCAGACGTAGCTTTTCTAGTTTATTTCATGTTGCACTATAACAATGGCTATAAAGACGTTCAAATAAATGCTATGAAGCTTTGAAAATGTGCTTTAATGTATATCCAATTCCAAGTTCCTTTCAATATCGGCTGAATGTATTGGGGTTCTCGTCCAAGGCGTTAGATATCGGTTTTATCGGTATCTACCAAAAATCCAATATCGGTCGAGCTGTAGAGTATGCCAAGAATTATTTGCTGCTATCTTTGCGCTCGAATGTACTGCAGCGATGAAGTGCCTTAGAATCCCATTAAAAGTCGGATATGTCCGTCGTAGATGTCCCTGGCACTAACATAATAACAGAAAGGAAAGTCAAATTGATTGATGAAATTTACCAGAAGTGCAAAAGGACCAGTGTCGAAAATTGAAGTTAGTTTGTGCGGGACATTTTTTTTCGATTTGAACAAAATTATTATAATTTTAATAATTTATACCCACATATTCATTAATTCCTGCTACAGGCAATTTTTTTTCAAGTCATAACCCTATGGGTACACTGTCCGTTTTTGTTGTCGAGATGACGATGTACTCTTTTGACTTGAAATTAAAAGTCACGTCTAGTCAACGTTATCCAAAAATATCCGAATCAAAAACTTTAATCGAATCAGAAAAATCCGATCCGAATCATTTCCGAATCCGCCAATGCTCGTCACTGCATTTCATGACCCTCTTGTGCTTTCATCCTGTTCTCTACAATGTTAGTAACAAGTAGGCGACATGGGCACTAGACAGCGAATTCCGGTAATGCAATAATGTTCACACTTAGTTCACAGTTCAAAAGAAAATGGCCATAAAGATAATTATCTTTTAACAGGGTGGGAACCCCGATGCGAAACCGCATTGTGCAAGTTGCATATAGAATATAGTAGTTACATGGAAAATATTATACAACTGATCTCAATGTTGCATAACTTTTAATTCGAAAAGGTCCCAGCCTCGGTAGGAACCAGAATATTGAATAAACAATATTGAACCATGTCACAGTTACCAATTTAAAATATTTTATCTTTCCCGCAGCGCATACGCTGGGCCGACGTCACATCATGACTAAAATAAAGGGAGCATAACAATATACCAACTTACATCATTGTAATCCGCAAGATACAGCCACTGTTTTCACGGTTTATAATCATATCAAGTCGGTCTCTTCTTGTAATTTTGCCACTTTTTCCGATTACTGGTGTTGCCAATATTAGGCGTTTTGCATTGTCTTGATAATGCAGCATACCAGTGAAAAGAAACGCATTGAGTAGGATGTACCATTTCGGAATCATTTACCTTGTACGGCCCACAAGCGATCAAATGTGTGAATGTGGCATGCGATCCTTATTGAATTTGTCACCCATGATATAGACCAGAGGTCTCAAACACGGGGCCCACGGGCTGCATGCGGCCTGCGAGGACATTTTGTGCGGCCTGCGAGGGCATTTTGGATTTTCAAGTATCAGACAACGTCTTCAACTGTCACATATCCTTTTCGATTTGAGAACGTAAAGCTTACTCCAAAACTAGTCCAAAAGCTTGGAATCTCACTAAACTCTGCTATTATACATCATTTTCCAAAGGTACCCTGCGGTGGAAGATCAGCTAATATGTCACATTTGTAGTTCATGATGATAAAACATGACGCGTTGATGATGTCTTAATCAGAATTGTGATTTCGACTTTGGTGCGACCTTTCGTAAAATGACACGAATTCGGACCGACTGGTTGATGAAATACAAATGACTAGAATTGAGACGGGTCAAACGTAAAAATCATAAAAGGACCGAGACTCGGAACACCGTGACTTGGTACACTGACGCGACTAATTATCATACTATCATGGGAATAATGACATACAAAAAGGCCGTAGCTCGCGTTGCGTAGCGTATATAACTATTTAATCATCTCAATATGAAAATCTTTGGCATTCTATTGTCACCGTATGTATCGGCAATCACATCCTAGGTGTTCTTTGGTCTCTTTATTCATGTTATTATCGCCGGTGGCGAGTAATGTAGTGGTCCGCTCCACATACCTGTAGCATCAATGAATTCTTTGACTATTAGACATTTCTATTTCAGGGGTTCTTAACCAGGAGCCCGTGAACCCGTTTGGGGCACGAGAAATCTTTAGTTAATTATAAAAGATTCAACATGTAACCTAATTGTGGTACGAAAAATATCCGCGAGCGGCGATATAATAACGCGACAGCTTTTACGATATCATAATGCATTTGTCCTCTCACGTGGTGTCTATATCTCATTAGTTAAAGAAATATCCAGAATAGAAACAATATTACTCAAATATTTCAAAATGTGATTTTTTTTCGCGCCAAGCGTGAATAGTACAGTATTAAATTACATTCTTACGATGTTTTTGGAATGCGTGTCTGCAAAGTCTCGTCACATATGGTCTACTTGGAAATGATATACATTGAATGCCCCTATTATTGATTCTGCGGCCCACGGCGTCATTTGAAACCAGGAGCACGGCCCGCGATGCACACTTAAGTTTGAGACTCCTGATGTACACTCTAGAGTTCATTGTGTGGTGAGATAAATAATCTGCATTGATCGTTCCAACGCTCACAGTCCATTTCGTAAAATTTCCATGTCGATAGTGTTTTATCGGTGTTCTCTGTAATAATCAAACTAGAGCTGGCTGACTACTATCCGTTAGATATATATTTCCGTGTTAGACTAAATATCGGTATCGAACATGACGTTATGCTTTCTAAGGGATTCATAATTCCACAATCTATAGTTCACGAAGTAAGACAACCTTCAGTATTGTGGACTTGATTTTTGACGACCCACGTAGTTTTATTAGTGGTGGAAATTTAGGAAAGCTGTGACAACCGGTATTACAATTTATATACTTATTGGACTAGGCGCACTATACTTTCTAGCGCAGTTCAAGTGTTACCGTGAGTAAATTACGATGATACTGGATTAGGGCCTATGTTCTAAATTTCTGCCACCAATTAGATGTTAGGGTTAAAATATCAGATTTTGTATCGGTCAAAATGTGAAAAGCTATAACCTCTGTCATTGGTAAACATCCGTCAGATAATCCCCCTTTTGCAACAAATTATCGAGACGACAGATTTCGCGTCATCGGATGTGGCTGCTCACACTTTCATCTGTGTGCCTCGGAGTCGACCTTCATCAAAATACATCAGCCCAAGCTTTCTCTACAGAAGGAGTCCTTAAAATAGGGCATTGAACGTTCTCTAATTTGAGATTTCATTCCATGCTGGTGACGTCATACTACTAGTTGGGGACGATTACCCCTGACGAGTTCGAGCCAAAAATCCTTGGTTTAATTTCAATATGAATATACTATTCAATTGTATATTTAAATGTGCTATGTCGGAATCACTTTCAAATAATCAAATCGGTTTGGCACCACCTCAGAATATACTGTCGATGTTCAACAAGTTTACATTCCGTTCCGTAAAGAATCCTTCTAATCCAGCTATAAAATCATCCGATACATTTTAGCGCGATTCCTGACTAGTGATTGGTTCGGATTTAAAGCGTAACTCAATTGGTAAAGATAAAACCGAAAATTTCCTAAAACCATTCCTAAATTATGGTTCATTACAAGCATATCACCTGTTCAAGGATGGACCAGATATCATATAGCATATAGCATCAGTTTTTGGTAAAATTCCCAGGGGATTTATTCTAACTAACACAACGAAACTGTGGCAAAGATGAGAAACAAGTAACTTACGCCTTTAATTTTGCGCAATATTTATTTATAGGAAATGGCAATTATCAGGGACGAAATGGAGGATGCACAAGACGATTTTATCGACGAAATCGAGGTTCGTAATCAATGGTAATGGGCAGTCATGCATATAGGTAAAATATATTATATGGAATGTTCTCCGAGCGCAGATTTGTGTCAGACAACTAACGCTGTAATAGCGGTTCCCTAATTGGTCGCCACGAGAAAGACAAATAAAAGTGATTTGTGTTTCATGGTTCTCCTGTTCTTAGAGATTAATCGAGATTATCCTATTCTACTGATGATTCCACCTCGCATTTCTGTGAAGTGGTAATTCATTAGGGTTACCATTATGTCCTCCTTCATGAGGATTTGACCTCCGTTTTCAGGAAATCGAAAATGTCCTACGTGAACGCCTAAATGTCCTCCTTCTTTTGGAATTCATATTTCTTTATAGCTCTGAAAGCCAGAATAATGAACTGTCATAACCAAATACCGCAACAAACAACGTGAAATCTACAATCCGGTTGTCGGACTGTAATATCGGTAGCAAGTATAGAAACCCTTTTTCCACTCTGCTCCAGTATAAACTTCGCAATACTCACATGCCGAATACGTTATCCGGCCTGGCCTGGACCATCATGGCGATAACTTATATTCCCTTGCAAGTCATAGTCGAAATGTTTGGCAAATTAAGAGAATTAAGATATTGATTTTATGGGATTATTGGTTTGCCCCATCTGTCGACTTTTGACTTTTGTAGTTCAGCATTGTGACATTATCTGGCCCGAGTAGTCGCTAGGTATCGTGTACGGTAATATAGGCTGTAACTTCACTAAAATTTAGGGTTGGAATTAGCAATATGACCTCACGGGACGTCACGAGGTGCACGTTCGCGTTCACACATAACCTTTCAAAAAGGCTCGCGTTAACACGAACCTGAACCTTTCACAGGTTCACACCATACCTAATAACCATATAATAATGTACTTGTACACGATGCCTAGCGGTGACTCAGGCCACATTATGTTGATCAACAAGTTGCCTTTTTAATCGTCCTCAACAATATCCCCTCTGATTTTTTTACGTGTCCCAAAAAACTCACCATTACACTGCGCAGTAACATGATTATGAGTGCGGAACATGTAGGGTGGCCAGGGATGGAGTTCCGAATTACCAGCATATTGCGGTAATGTGTGGTGTTGACTAAAAATATGTCATCACTTTGACTCGACTCCCGATTTACTCGATTTTCGCTGCAACGGAAACGCGTTTCTATTGCATTTTGATGTTGTTGCTTCGTCTGATTGCAAATTAGTGATGAGCATTTGAAATGGTCCTCAATTTGGTCGGATGATCATCAGTGCCTTCTTCGCGGATCCCATTGGTCTGTGCGCGCAGACTTTGTCAACAATTTAACGGTCTAGGCGAGTGGACCGGACAACGTTATTGGCGTCTGACTATTGATCTATGGATAATGATCAGAATGTATAACGTATTTTTATACTAACCACTGATATTAGTCGATAAAAAAATTATACAGCAGTCATCAGAACAATCGCACGGATTTGGTTTTTATTAGGGATGGTGTGAACCTCTGAAAGGTTCAGGTTCGTGTGAACTCGAACCTTTTTGAAAGGTTCTGTGTGAACACGAACGTGAACCTTATGACGTCACGTGACGTCATATTGCTAATTTTAATCCTATCTTTCAATGAAGTGATAGCCTATATTATTGTGACGCAGTGTGTACTGTACACTGTACACGATATACCTAGCGACGACTCGGGTCACAGAATGCCACAATGCTGAAGTACATATTGGCGTTAACGTATCTAAATGTATCAACTGAGGCAATCAAAGAATATAATAATCCGATAAAATCAATATCTTCCGTCGCTTAGCCAACAATTTCGACGAGGACTTACCAGGAAATATAAGCTTACGCCTTAACGGTCTAGGCAAGACCGGACAATGTATTCAGCGTCTGAGTATTGCTACATTGATATTGAGCAGTGTGTAAAACGCGTTTCTACACTTGCTGCCGATATTACCCCATTAACAAGTTATACAGCAGTAACCAACACCTCAATCGCACGGATTTGGTTGTAATGATAAAGTAAAAATATGAAGTCAAGATTGACCCCGTACGCCCGCTAGAAAACGATATCAATCTCATTGATTTGGTTGAATAAGCATCATTCGCTGACTACACATTTCGCTCGTGATGTTGTGTGATTGCGGGTCAAGCCAGGGATATCTAGATATCTAGATATCCCTGGTCAAGCTCACAGCAGAGAGTCACTGAATATTCACAAACGGAAAGCTGGATATTTCGAGGAAACTTTTGTAACAGAGCAATAAAACTTTTGAGATTGTCAAGGTGCATGCTTGTTTAGTGTTGATTTTTTATACTGTCAGCGCCATGCATAGAGTGGCTCGCAGTTGAAATGCAATAAATCTGAACGAAAGATGTTATAATGAAGTGAAAATTGTAATATATGACAAAGGTTCACAGTGCAGAACCTAGTAAGGTTCTGTTGTGAACGCGAACCTCCAAATTTCCGAGGTTCACACACAGAACGCGAACGTGAACCTCACGTTCACACCATCCCTAGTTTTTATGATACAATACACATATCAAATCAAGATGGATCCCGTACTCTTGCTTGATTTTTCACATAAGACAGCGATGTATTCCTTGTATCAATTTCATCAGCTGGTTGAATAAGCATCATTCGCTGACTACCTACTTTTAGTGTACTCCGTTCTTGACGTTGTTTGATTGCCGTTCAATCTCACAGCAGAGAGTCACTAAATATTCACAAACAAAAAGCTGAATATTTCGAGCATATTTTTGTAGCGAATCAAGTAATTTTTTTGATATTGAGAAGGTGAATGTTTGTTTAGTACTGATATTTTCATGTTGCCAGTGCCATGCCTTGACTGATCCGAAGATGAAATGTGAGGAATTTCAATCAAAGATGTTACAAATTGTGATATATGAAAAAAAAAGTCTACAGGGCAGAGCCTACCAAATTTCGTTTGTGTACGCGAACCTCTAAATATATGAGGCTCATTCAATGAAGGCAAGCATTCGATTTGTATTGCTGGAATTTTGGTGCTATCAGTTCTATGTGTTGTACACCAGAGCGAAAAGTTTGATCGGAACAAGTTTAGGCCTCATAATTATTACGTTAGACAGGAGTGCAAATTCTCCAATAGTTGTACGGTGTTCTGAGAGAAATGTAATAGAGTCCGGGTTTCAGCACCCATTATAATTAAGATACAAATGTATATAATAGGAAACCCTTGGTTACTCCGAAGAGATGATGCGAAGATTGTACTCGGATCTATCGATAAAAACGATTAAAAACTTCAAGGATCGTACAGAGTCGGCACTGAGTCTTGAATTGAGTCGCAATCGGCTGGCGAAAAGCATGGAGGAACTGCGAGAAAGTCTGGATGTAGTTGCTAAGAATAAAATTTACGAATGGATGAGGGAACAGGTTGTAAATTATATTCAATTTACTGCTAAATCTCTTATTTTTGTGATTCCTAAAATATATTGATCGAAAGATGTGTGAGAGGTAGGGCTGTTCAAAAATAACTTTTTTTTCTGGATTTCAGCCATTCAGTCATTAAATTGTCAGGTTACCCTAATAAACGCTTCACACCAAATTTGGTTCTATTCTAACAAGTATAGGGCTCCGCAGAGCCAATTAAAATTTTTAATTTAAATAGGAAAATTAAAAAAAGATAAATTTCAAACTATAAATATAATCCGACAAATATCAACGAAAAACTCCAATAACTCCGCTTCTACTAGTTGGAATTGAGCCAAATTTGTTCTGCATCGTCTCTGAAGACAGCTCAACATTTTCATGGGGTTATAATCAGTATATACATTTTGAGCGAGGTTCGAGTTTTCGTTAATTTGTAGATATGGAACTAAGCAGTCCATGGATGGCTAACCTTTGGCCGTGAAAGAAAAAAAAATAGCGGCCGTCGACACGTTTGTTTTAAGGTCATTTGCGCAACGCAGAGAAATATCAGTAATTATCAGTGTTTTTTACGTCAGTTACATCTGTGTAAGATTACGGACGGCTTCCGCGTTCTCGCGCTTCCTCCCTCAGTCTCTCCCATTTTCATGCGCCTGTAGCTTGATGTTTCCTGCCGACTTTATGGATTCGACTCACCATCACATTTTCAAGCACTGCTATGGCCGTGACGTCATCGATTAGGAGCCCGGCAGTGAAACCTCCGACACATAGAAACTTAGCAGAGTCGAGACTCCAACTAACAACCATTGCTGTCGTTACGATGTCGCTCAGCGCAATGAACCACTTGCTTCCGTCGACGTGTAATGCAATTATAGTATGTGATGGCGGCCGTCAACGTAAGAATTGAATTTACGAATTGACTCTCGAATTTTTGAGAGATTTTAAATAATCACCACGTCATTCAATGCTACCTTTTTCTATTTTAAATTAGTAGTGAAATTTGCAATCTGAGTATCATGAATTAACAGCATGTAACAATGTAATTAATATCAATTAGCCCACCCGAAGATACATCATCATTATGACTGCATCTGATCACAGCACGCATCAAGTATAAATATGTGATAGTATGGGGAGCTACAGATACTAATGACGCAGGTCATTCACGAATTCGATAAAATTTTTGCTAATCGCGCGACTATACAAATCCTAGTATGTATTCATAACAATTCAATGCGTGAAGTAAACCGATGTGAATTATTAGATGATTCCGCAGTTCATCGAAAAAAGATATGAAAAGTTAACATGAATATTTGGCACCCAGGGTACTATTTACCACTTTGCAGTGATCTGGCTGCCATATTATCTAACAAAATCGTCGGCCACCCCTGCAGTAGGGCTGTTCAAAATTAACTTTTTTTTTCTGATTCAAGCCATTCACTGATTAAATTGTCAGGTTACCCTAAAAAACGCTGCACACCAAATTTGGTTCGATTCTAACAAGTATAGGACTCCGCAGATCCAATTAAAATTTTTAATTTATTATGTAAAATTTTAAAAAAAAATTTCCAAATTTTTCTGCCAACCCCATGAAATTGTTGAGCTGTCTTCAAAGACGTTGCAAAACAAATTTGAGTCAATTCCGACCAGTAGAAGCGGAATTATGTGTGTTTTTCATTTATAAATCACGGATTATCCACCGATCAAGAATAATCCGAGGATTTTCATCGGAATTGACTCAAATTTGTTTTACTACGTCTTTGACGACAGCTCAACAATTTCATGGGGTTAGCAGAAAAATTTGGAAATTTTTTTTTTCAATTTTTCATGATAAATTAAAAATTTTAATTGGATCTGCGGAGAACCTTTACTGGTTGGAATCGAGTGAAATTTGGTGAGCAAGGTTTTCCACTGCAACCTGACGATTTAAGAGGTGACCGGCTTGAATCGAAAAAAAAAGTTATTTTTGAACAGCCCTACCCAGCAGTCAATATGATTGTATGCCCAACGTTTCATGAACTTTGAATTAAGCTGTATGCAGGTACTTTGCCTTATCTATATAATTTCAACATGCAAAAGGATATGCGGAGACGAATGATTGAAGGGAACTTGGAGAAACGGAATTACCGCCGCTTGAGGAACCAATGGCTCGAATTGATGAATGAAAAAGCAAATACCAAAGAGCAGGTATAGACTGTTGCTATTCCGCGTGAGAAGGAATTCATTTTAGATTTGTACATTCGTTTACAGCAGTGGTTCTTAACCTTGCCTCCAGCGCCCCCTAAGGGGCGCTGGCGATTTTGAAGGGGGCGCAAACGCTCAGGGGGCGATATGGGGGTGCTGGGCTCAGGGGGCGGTATGGGGGGGCGCTGGAGAAAAACGGCTTCGCAGTAGATGATGTGGTGGTAGGACATATCCTTAATGAGTATTCAGAGCAAATTAACACCGAAAACTTCGTTATATATAGCCTACAAAAGACATATAGGTTTAATTGTCCATGGGCGCCTAAATGACTGGCACCGAATGTTCCTGTCTTGGCAATATGAACCCTAGAAGACGAATTCCATCTGGCAGGGAAAAATTATATGCCAGTGAAGAAATACCAATTTGAAATCGGGTACGTCTTTTAGTTTAGTGCGATTGGGCGACAGGGATATCTAAACCTAGATAATCCTGTTGGACGATATCCCTGTTGGGCGATTCTATATTTTGTGATATAGCAGACAGGAGGGCACGAAATAACATCATGCAACGAAGTCATACCAACGGGTTCGCCCGCCCGAATATATTTAATTATTATTTACGGGCCCTACAGTTTCCAAGACACCTCACAATGTTCAATATAAGTTTTGATGAGTCTGCGCACACTCAACAACTCACTGCGCTGACCCTTGGACAACAGTGCGTAACGACTAATAAAGGTCATAACTTCGGATTTGTTGTGCGCAACGTAGATTTTCCGTGCGCATAGACCGTGTCAGCACTGCGCACGTGCGCAGCTTAGAGGGAACATTGCACTTCACTCAGCTCTACCGGTAAATCTGGTAGCGTGAGCAGAGAGGACAAGAAATTGATAGCAATATATATGCAATTCCCGATCTTACTGACCGATTTTATCATGAATTATCGAACGTCTTCGCGCTTCGCAATGGCTCGCTAAACAGTACAGCTGATTCCGTGGCAAAAGCGAGCAACGTGATGGGGGTGGGGGGGGGGCGGTCGGTTTATCACCATATGGGAGCCCAAGACCAAAGTTTTTTCGGGGGGCCTGACGAAGTGCCGTTTCGTTCCTGCCAACGGGTATACGCCCGAAGATGTATAATTATTATTGAGGGGTCCTAGCTTTTCACTCACACATCACTCAGCTCTACCTGTAAATCTGTTTACGTGAGCAGAGAGAGGATAAAAAATGATCTCAATATACATGCAATTCCCGATCATATTGACCAATTTGGTCATTAATTAGTGAAATTTTCGCGCTTCGCGTTTCTAGGCGAGAACAGCTGCCTCAGTAAATGGGCACCCAATGGTGATGACTAGTATCAGCAAATAGCGGATAGCCGAAAGGGGGTCTGGGGGCGAAGCCCCCCGGGGCCCAAGACCAACTTTTTTGTTGGGGGGGGGCTGAAGAAGTGCTGTTACGGCCCTGGTAACGAATTAAGGGTACCTACGGGCACGGACGAATATGTTTAGTTATTAATTACGTGCCATTTATTTTCCCATTCAACAGCTCACACAGCGCTACTGGTAAATCTGATTACGTGGGCTCAGAGGATAAAAAGTTTATAGCGACACATATATATAATTACCACCTATTCATTCATGCATTATAGAAAATTTTGGTACCTAGGGCGACCAGGTCACACAAACTTTGCTGACCATCGAAATCACGCTACGGGGTTCTTGTGGGCGAAGCCCTTAGAAGTTTGGATTATCACGCTATGGGTGCGCAAGGCAATCGTTTTGAGGGGGGTTGACGAAGTGCTGTTACGGCCCTCCCTCTTACTCATTGTCTTTGTTACATTACCTACAATATGAGGTTGGGGGGCGCTGGAGCACGATAATTTTCGAAATGGGGCGCTGGAGGAAAAAAGGTTAAGAACCACTGGTTTACAGCGACTAAATTTGCTTTCAACATTACTGAAGCAGTTGGTATTTATCATTTAGATTTCTTTGGAATTACCATGAGAAATTTCGAGGTTAAAATATCGATAAGAGTTTACTATGATCAGGATTGTTGTGCGTTTAGCAGAAATCTTCTCTCATTCGGTTGAATGTCTTTGATGTGTGATAGTTGTCGGATTCCAATACCATGGGCGCTCCTATTCTACATTTATGATGGATGAAACAATTTACTCTTAGCGTTAATTTGATTTAGGTGGTGTCGAATCATGTTCTTATAGACGCAGTACGATTATACAAAGAACTGACCGACGCGTGGCGTCGTCACTCATAAGATTTATTGGCCATAATGCATATTTAAATGAAGGCAGTATCGTCCAGAATAACTTCACAACTGCAAAAAATGCATAATTAAAAATTGTCTTGAATGAAAAGGAACGATTTTTACATTTTTAAAAGCATCCTAAAATGTACAATAAATATGCATGATTGTAAAACCCACATTTGCCAAATTCAGTGGGACCGTATGAAATATGAGGCATCTACATCGTAGGTGTGGTTGCATTTAAAACAAACGGTGTTTTAAAACACTTCATTTGAAAATGTTTTAAACAGTGTTTCAAAAAAGGCCTTAAAAATTTTTTTGAGTCGTAAAATAATGTCATAATTGTGAAAACATGTTGTATGAGCCTACGAACGATTACCACCCGATATAGTCGACGTATATCGATATGGGATGGTTGAAACCCTTAAAGTAGTCGGTTCAACAGCAATAGTACAGATATTCCGTCGAAAGAACGATTTTTACCCTATATTTTCAGTTTTCAATGTCGATCCACTATGACTTCACGATTAAATATTCGTGACGTCATGACTTTTCAAAAACCTAAAAAACAATATAAAAACATGTTTTAAATTAGGGCCTTGTTTTAAACATGTCTGTTTTAAATACAACCCTAATCGTAGGTTACCCTTGATCTTACTAAATTACTAATAATAAATTAGGTTGTTTTGCCACGATCCACTGGTTTTAGAATTGTCTACTTCAAGACGCGTAGCACTAGTTTTTTTTTTGCACAGGAAAAATGTCATCGAAAATTGGTGTCAACTTGTACTAATGCTAATCGCAGTGTTCTTTTGGTCAGAATTTCCAGAACAGGGGTTGGCGTACTACGGCCCGTGACATCACTTTGTGCGTCCCGCGAAGGCATCTAGAAATGTAACAAAAATGTTGAGATATATTTTGTTGTTGGCGCAATACTGTCCTCGAGGCCAACGTATTTTGAAACGTATCGGTTACTTGATACCCAAGAATATCGAAAAGGAAATGACTTAGATCGGATCTCAATTGTGATTTTTAATAAGAACTTAGACTTTCAGTGCTCTACATGAAGAAAAGGTTATTGATTGTATATTTGAGACTCGTTCCCTGTGCGCAGTTTGGTGTAATTCATTCATTACTTCGGTCTCAACTAATTCATAATGAAATTTCCAAATGACTAATAAGAGCGAAAAGTTTTGAGTACGTGAAAAGTACATGAAGAGGCAAGTTTGACACAGTACGCCTGTCACTGAAAGGTATTAAAAGGTGATATGCTGCTTATGACGCTGTCAGCATTGTGCATATTGAAGTTGACCAAACGCTGAATCTGCATATATCCATAAGCTGATCGCTGCTCTGATAGTCAAATGTCCATCCTTAATAATCGGCACAACCTACTTTCATCCATAATTTTGACTAATTGATTTATGATAACCAGCTTATAAAATATCGCTAATGTTTCTAACGCATGTCCTATTATCAAATCCATGTTCAATTTTGTTTTTGTTTGTCTATAGCAGTGCTCTTCAACCCTTTTCGTCATGGTACACCGTTTTATCGTTTGCTCGAAACTCGTACACCCGTGACCACATAACACACTGATTCCTCATAGTAAGTGTACTCTAGGGGTGTTCAACCTTTATGCTATTCATACAGTTCGTCGGTTACATATATAGCATATATATATATATATATATATATATATATAGCATAGGGCAGAGGTCTCCAAGTCAAATGTTCGTGCGGGCCAATTTCCTAGTTTTGAATACTCCGCGGGCCGCAGCATCAATAATAGTGATATTCAATGTATAATTCCCAAGTAGGCCTTATTTGACGGGACCTTGCAAACAGGCATTCCACAAACATCGTGGGAATATAATTCACTATTGTACTATTCACACTTGACACGGAAAAATCACAACTTCAAATATTTGAAGAAAATTGTTATGTATCGGGTATAACTTTTACAATTAATGAGTTATAGACATCATGCGAGAGGATACATCATGACATCGTAAAACTTGCTGGTTGTAATATTGCAGCTAAGGGACCTTTGACGTGCCACAATTTTATGTAGAATATTTGTAAATCTACTGAAGATTGATCTGATATCAATCAGAGCATTTGGGCAGTGTAGCCTAATTCTGGTTTTTATATGGTCATGATAAGAATCGGCCATTGTTAAAGTCATTGCCAAAGTCAAAATAAATCAGCGTTAGATTTTGCATTCGATTATTATTGGAACATGTCAATAACAACTTAAATATAATCATTATTGAGCCATGGTGGCTTTTAAAAGTGATGTGATAGTGACGTACTTTGAAGTTTCAGTGATTTTTATTGTAGTTTTAGGGTGAACGTTGAGTTCTTATATCTAAAAAAAGACATATGGCACTTGAATATATTGTTGAATACTCGAAATTCCAAAATGCCGTCGCGGGCCGCATGCGGCCCGCGGGATGCGTGTTTGAGACCTCTGGCATAGGGCTACATGCCGGTGGAGAGTGTCACATACTCCCGTTAAATTGGCTATTGGGAACTTCGCAGGAAAAGGTAACTGGAGTCCTTTTCCAGTCGCGCAAGGCGCGAGTAAAAATTTCAACTAGAAAATTAATTTATTCGATAATATTGGTTGTTTCATCTATCACTGTCAAATATTTACCCATTCTCAGTCGACGTGATTAGATTAACTGGTATATGATGATGATGCGTCATCTGGTTTTTATCAATCCCTTTGTTGCATGTTGTTATTTTTGACCTCTCACCGGGATTGTGGGCATAGCGGAAATATATATTGGAATCGCCTAAACGTACCAGACAAACTTCATTCGTCAGACGCACACGATTCTGACATGAAATTTATTTATCGGAAGCGTATTTTCCTCTGCGGTTCGCATTTGTACGGTGAAGCTCTGATCACACTACTACAATAAAAACGAAAAATCCAAGTCTCTACCGCGGGTCCGCTACTCATTTTCAGGGGACTGCAAAATCGCCAAATTTGCAAAATGGTTCAGAACCTAATTTGTATTTTTTTTAATTAGAGAAATCGAAAGCCAGTATTTCTTCATAACTGCTAAAATTTCAAGACTCACATAAACATAATGTCCGTCTAACTAATATGAAGTATTTTACTGCTCGCACTAAATTTTATTTTCAAATTCCTAATAGATTATCGATACAAACATATTTCGGTTTAAAGACGTTTTGTAGCGGCGCTGGATTATATTTGTTAGAAAAACAAATTATTTGGAGATATGCATAACCGCTATTCCAGAGTAATTCAAGATGGGCAGGCAGATAGAAAAGACAAGACTGGACGTTAAATGTTCCTTGAAATTATGTTTTTCAATTTGGTGCCATATTTGTTGCGATCATATCCAAAGTTGGAGGGAGCGTTACCCGTTATTATCACACTCACCACCAACAATCTTCGAGGAAATGTATTTCCGAACTATCAAATTTCAGTTGGATATTTTCAAGACACGTGCGCGCTTTCAAGAAATGCAGCTACATGATTCATTTTGAACTAATGAAAGTCTTCCCAATTTCTATAAATAGTATAACGTTTATGGTTGAGGTCACGGTTATAAAGTCATATGCTCAAGTGCCGCATTATGTTGAATCGCATTCTCAATAGTCGACAATGACATATTCTATATCACGGCTCTTCAATCGGGTGTTTCGTACACCAGGGGGTGTATCAGACCCGCATTAAAATGGTACAATGACTAGCTATCACAATAAATAGGCACGTTTATGCCTCAGAACACGATGACCGGGTGTGCAATAGTACAATGTTCATATCAGCTCTACGCAGCGTGTAAATTACAGTCCTTTTGTGATCTCAGAAGCAAATGCTTCTACAATCCTGATGGGACTTCAAAAATAACAACATGCAACAAAGTGTCTAATAAACCTTTAATATGCATATCATTAATTTATACTGCGAATTTTCAAAGACACCACCTCCGTCTGCTCTATCAGTTAATCCGACCACATGGGCTAAGATATGGATAAATATTTGACAGTATTATATGAAACAACCAATGGTATAAACGAAATTATTTTTCCAGGTAGAAAAGGAGTCCAGATAAGATTTCCTAGCATTTATACTCACAATTTTGGTGCATAGATATAGTAAGTTTCCGGACATTCAAAAACTTTTTTTGCGCAACGTATATCTCAAGGAATCAGTGATGTCAAAGAACCCCATAAGGGCTATCCGCGGTGTCAAGTTTCCAATAGCCAATCTATCGTGAGTATATGACTTCGAGATGCGCCTTGGCGATTCTACGCCCGAATGCGGTTGTATGTATGCTATATTTGCAATCGAAATACGGCCATGAATAGCGAAAAGGTTAGACACCCCTTTCTTAGGCTTACCACGGAATAAGCGTGTTATGCGGTCATGAGTGTGAGAGTTTCGAGTAAACGTTAAAAGGGTGTACCACGACGACAAAGATTGAAGATCACTGGCTACATGATGCCCACAGCAGATTTCACTTGTAGTAAATAATTGATTGCCACTTTACATTTTCTATTTCATGTAATATGCTTATAATAAAACTCTGTGTGTTAAGACGAAATGGAATCCGGTGGGAAGACACAAGGAGTGGAGCGTGAGAAAAACCTCATTACAATGACCTGCTATTGTACAATATAACGCTGAGTCTTACCTTTGTCTAGGAAATAAAGTCACTAAGCTTGAATGATCAGGACATGCAAGCTATTTACGAAGATATCCGGCGTATCGTACTATGCGAGTATTGGTCGAATAATCTGCAGGGCATAGAAAAATTGAGCGTAAAGTATTTGAACATGAAGTTATTGGATGCATGGGAGCAGATTACAAAGATTACTGGACTTCAGTCGTATCTTCCATTATATCCGTTCCCTGATATAAATGACAATGCGGATGAGGTCAGTTTATTTTCTGACTTCGACCATTTACATGTCTAATAGCTTAGTCAACAAATTGCTGGCAGCATATCAAAATAGGCAGTCATGTGAAGCGTCTTGGCTCTCACCAAAGCAGATTTCAAAAACGATGAATTGTATACCAATAAATTGGCGATGCAATCCTCGCGAACCATGTAAACTATTCAAGTGATCGATCCTACCACTGGATTTCGGACTGCAATTTATCGCGATATATTCTAATGCAATTGTGCCATAATTCATTATAGAATGTCTCCTCGAAAGATTTGCGAATACCTCTTTCCTTTCCATTAGCAATCTCACGTTGCGTAAACGACGCGAGTAGATTTGTGACCCATTAAGTCAGTGGTTCCCAACCTTTTTCGTCTCGTGCCCCCCTTGGCCGATATTTAAGCTAACCCCCCCCCCCCCTATGAAAAAGTTGCCTGTTACTAAAAAAAATGTGGTTTTTAACGCGCAACTATTTCTTGACTGAGCAATTAATGGCCAAACATATTCAGATATGTCCGAACTATGGCGATGCGGACCGCACTAAACTTTGATAAAGTACAGTCAATTTTGACCGGTTTTTGACCGGTCGGGTAGCCACTGACGAAAAATAAATCACCAAGTCCGCTTGCTATGGACTTGAGTTGAATCGATGAATTTGGTACGGTATGTTTTTCACGTTAGCTCATAATGTTGGCTTAAAAAGTTAAACAATTTCACTGGCGGCCTTGTGCTGAATTCAGCCTGACGTTATCCTGCTTACTACCAATTTGGTCAAGAGGCTGTTGCGGACCTAACGAAATCGACTCGTGAACCTCACTTTATCAGGGGGTGTAATAGCTACGGAAGGCATTCAAACATACACCTAGCTTGAAATCCGCCAAAGAAACCTACAATTGCAAATAACTAACTTAACAGTTCTATAACATAAAAAGACTGTGAAATTTGCGTATCTTCCGATACAATGCCGAAGCATGATTTCCCCTTAATAAATTAAGCCAGATCCCTCCCAAAAATTTCAAAATTCTAGGGAATTCCCCCTCCGGTTTGGAACCACTGCATTAGGTAGATGCGGTGACTTCCTTCAGAAATGAAAGTTGAATGAAGGTCTTTGTTTGCTAAATAATTACCAATATTTCTTAGTTAAGGATACCAAGATATATTGATCTGGTGAATGAGGTTGTCGAAAGTTTCCGTAAATGTTTGACTGAAGATCAGGCCAAAGGAAAATTTCAAGCTGGAGAGGTATGTCTCGGAGTTTTTCTCGAAGCATGTATTTTTCTTGGGGTTACTATCATTGACGTAATATAATACCACATAGAATTCACCTAAATATCACCTAAACGTTTCGGCAGATTGTGGAAACGGGCTGGTCGGATATAAGGCTCCATAAACGATATATTAAGACTGGAGATTTCCAACTTTTTATGATCGCGGGAATTGTCACGTATAGCGGTATTTGCGATCAGAGTCACAATTTGTAATCTGAATTTGAACCACTTTGTGCACAGTCATCCACAAAGCAATGTAGATAGCTTGAGCCGTATCCAACCTTTGAATCTTTCTGCAGCCGAGATACATTTGACGACACTAGCATGAAATTTCGAATGAGAGGGCATTCAATGCACTATTTGCAGGTGGTACACGAACTAGTTTTGTTTACAGAGTGTGGGTTGGTGTATTTTGCCTTTTATGATATTTAACGCTCTCTCATTCCAAATTCCATGCTGGTGACGTCATATTTTGTGATACGATTGTTGATATACAATGTTCTTCCCAATTCTCTACTAGTTGCTGACGATTGCCCCTGACGAGTGTCAGCCGAAAATATACGGGTTTATTTCAATATAAACATACTACTCAATTGTATGTAGAAATAGAAGTATAAGAAAAAATAGTTATTGATAGTTGCTATGAATTGATACTGTTGCGTCGCCAACAAAGTAGCAAATATTTCACGGTGCGCCGACGACAATCCAAGAGTAAATCCAGTCGCGATGTTGGTGTGCATTGCAAGTCTTTGATTCCGTCGTATTCTCGTACAATAGAGTGGTCATGTCAGAGTCACTGGGAAAAAAAAGTTGTTCCATGATAGACAATGACAAATCGGTTGATGACTTTTCATTATATTTCCAGGAGAGTGAAGAGTTCTGCAGAGATTACGCGGATAAATATTTGACAATGCACTATGACTTTCTAAATAAGATATTCCCGGATCTTACCAAAGAATATGATAACCTTGAAAGCTTGCTGCAAAAGTCTGAAAAAAGCATCGTCTTGATGCGTGAAAAAATTCAGGTATATATGTTGGCGAGTGGGGTGAGCGATAAGTCTGGACCTAGTTTATGTAGTACATTTATGTAACATCCGCCAATAAATATTGGGATGGGAATGTAGAAGTTCAGTATCTTTTCAAATGTTCGAAATAATACGAATATATTGCGACCCTCTCCAAACACAACACAAACTCCATCTTTATTCGACGTCCGATAAAACCACATACACAGCTAAACGTGCACTGAGAAATTATTATTATACACAACAGTGGTGCTTTTAGTCTGTTTAAGGCTTTGTGCTGCAAGACAGCACAATTTTTTGTACAGTACAATTAATGCATTTATTTGTGTCTTTAAGTTTCTTGCACTCTCTCTCGCACTCTCTGTAACGCGCGCTTCATCATCGTTTCTTTTGGTGCTGACTTATAGCTCGGCTCACCGTGATTGGTCCTTTTAAGTCACTGCGATTGCGGTGAGGTCGGCGATAAGGAGCCTTTATAACCTCCGACACGTAGAAGTTAGTCCGAACCAAACCGTGATTCCAACCACTGCCTTTGGTGTCGTGACGGAGTATTTTGATTTGATATAGTTGTCATTGGCTATGTGTTATTAACTGAAAAGTTGGTTATTATTTCGCGTTCCATAATGCTGTTCGTATATTTATACTCGGCTGCGCGGAAGTCGATGAATCATAGTATCAGAAAAGATCTCTCGTTCTCTCCCTGTTAATACAATTTTTTTTTTTTTGGTGAGATTGAACAATAAAATTCGGGATGTATTACTGGTATATCAAAAAATTACATACTTGGACGAATCTTTATCCATGAACATGAAAGCCTTTTCCAAACAGCCACTCTACTTGGGGCTGGTACACAACAAGGTATTGAAGCACAATTTATAGTCCTATATATCTGTATTGCTACATCTCATTTTAATGTTCTTATCTCCGTGTGTGCCCAATATTCAATTAAGCTGCCGAACCAACAAACCAATATTAACCAATGAAATTTATTACCTATTCACGCTGCGGTTGAGACTGCTAATACTGTTATACCGCAATGGAATTATTGTTTCCATACCATGACATACTTGTACATTTCCATATTACATACCGAAACACTGTTCTATACCATGCCACAGGACAATAGTTGACAACTAATTATTCATAAAGCGACCCCAATTAATTGCAAGATTAAATCGGCATTCACCTGCGACCATATTTGATTACCCGAAATTGGGAAAATAAGTCAAGTGATATTTGAACTAAAATGAGAGTTAGCAAATTTGAATAGTATATTCATATTTATTCCCAAAGCTTTTCGCCTGACCCTCGTCAAGGGATATCGTCAGCAATAAATATATCGCCAAGTTCGCTTGCGATGACTTTTACTTGAATCATAGAATGTCGTATGTTTTAAACCAGGGCTGGCCAATCCGTGGCCAGCGGGAACGTTTTTGAGTACCCGCGAGTTAATTTCTGAAATTAGTAATATTATCAAAAATGGACTGCACATATTGTGACGGTCAACCAAAAAATTGATTTGTCTGGTCGCAACACTTGAGACGTAACGAATAAAATATCAGTTCCGCCGCATTGGCAAATCCATCAGCCAGTCACATTTTGGTAGATCTTCGTATACTACAATAACGCAGAATAATTTGCGATACATTTATCGGAAGTAAAAATTTTCTACACGCTTCGCGCAACATGTTGTCAATCGATTTCTTGCTTTTGATAATTACACTACTTTGTAAAAATGAAGGAACGCCTAATGTATCAGATTGAGTCGAACTATATTAGCGATTACGAGACAAAGTGTCGTTCAACATATGCGATCTTGCGTTTGCGTCCGCAGAATGACCATCGACTATGAATCCTTGGTACAAAATGATTGATGTATGTTGGCCGAAGCTTTCGATATCGACATGTCCAGGAGCCGAATAGTCCAGTCCTTGCAAACTGATCCCATCGATATACAGCAGGCCCGCGATTTAGTCATGTGACAATATTATTGACCTATGAACTTCGAAAAATTTTCGCGCTTGGCGCGGCTACTGGCCCGCATAATAGTTCGTCAATCGAATGTGGCCTATTTACTGAAAACGTTGGTCCCCTGTTCTAGACGCTGGCTTAGATCAGTTGTTCACAGCCTTTTTGAGCTCGCGGCACCCTTTGGAAATAAAATATAGTTCGTGGCACATCATCACAGTGGTTCTGAACTTTTCTGGCTTACGTCTCCTGCAAACTACCAGAATACTTAGTGACACCCAGTGGTAACGCTGACTAATGTGACCACCTATGCAGTCAAACCAAAATGTTTCTGTGCTTCCATTCTTCTGAAATAAACTTCTCCATTTCACTATTTCTAAAAGTCGCCGTTTTCTTCGGGCCAGAATGTCATTCATTCGTGATTACAACAAACAGGGCGCATTCAGACGAAAGTAAAGGGGGTAATATTGATATATGACTTTACAGAAACTTCACGCTGCCCTTAGATACCATTTCATAAGATTTGTTTGACGATACATCTGCCCAATGGCGCATTGGGTGGAGAGGTCAAGCACGATCGCCGCTAATGAATTAGTGCGGAGCGCGGATCGAAAAATTCTCATCTCCGACTCCGATTCGGTTTTTTAATTTTCGTATCAGGACAAAGTACTGGTCCGGCTCCGGCCAAAAATGATAATGTCCGGCCGAAAATCTGGCCCTACACGGTACGGTGGTTGCGTGAATTTATAAATATGGGTTATTTATTTTCTTGCACTGGTTTCACGGTTACTGTCGTGTGGTTGGTTGCAATGATGAGCATCGAAGCGTAGTCGGAGTGTATTCGTACAGTATTTTGTCGGTTTTGTGACACTCGGAGCGGAGTCGGAAATTATTACAGATATTTGTTCGTTGTTCGTTCGTTAGATTTTTGGAGTGTTGTAACTTTTCCTCGGATACATTTGGATAGCTCTGACCTGAAGTGACTATTGCATACAAACCAAAACACAGATAGTTAAATGACGGGTAACATGCATAAATGTTTGCTATGGATCCAAGTGAATAAAAATCGGCCATCTGCACTGCAATTGGGGACTTGAAAGTAGACAATACTCTAAGGCCAACCATATTATCACATTTATTTAGTAAAACACATTATTAAGTGTACCATGCTTGCCACTCTAATGATATGGCCATGAGCAAATTTAACCTGGTTATCTAGCAAGCAATGTTCTCTCTAAGCTGCGCACGTGCGCAAATGCCCAGTGCTGAAACGGTCTCTGCGCACAGAAAATCTACGCTGCGCACAAAAAATCACAAATGCAGTTTTTTTTATAATTGTTGCGCACTGTTGTCCAATGGACCACCCTGGCGCGCAGATTCGTGAAAATTAAGATGGAACATTGTCAGGGCCAAATAGTGTTATCACTGAAGTCTGAAATCGAGGTACAGGTGTGGTCCACAAAAGTAACTATCGCGCTACGTGAAGAAATAGGAATTCACAATCACGTGCGCCACACGGAAGATATTTTTTTTAGTATGGCCGCGTGAGCGATACTGATATCATTTCAATAGCGCATTATTTTCTGGGAATGGTGAAATAATATGGTTTAACAAAGTTATAAATAATAATAATGGGCTAGCTCGAAGTTGGTCCCCAAGAAACTTACGAATAGTCTACTCCGCTTGGCATGAACATTGCGTAAGATTTACGCAGGACCGTAACTTTCGCACCCCAACCCCCCAACTGAAGGGGCCGAGCTTGAAGGGGGTCCAAAATTATTTTGAGAATTAACAGAAATCAATGTGTATTTGTTTGGAATTTTTCAGGAATTTTTTCCGCGCCACACGCGTTTTATTATTGTCAGATATCTGATTATTGGGTACCTTTTGCCAACAAAAATTACGCATGATTTATAGAAATGGGCAGTTGAGCGTCGGCCATTACCGCACCATGACGCCCCAAGATATATGAAGTTAAAGGCTAAGTAACATGCGACTCCAAGAAGTGCGCCAGAACGATCAGCAGCGTGAAAACCTTGGGCGAAAAAGACTGCTCCGGTGCTGACCGAAAACGTCGATTTATACAAATATATGTGTAATTGTCCATGTCCATAGGCGCCTAAATGGCTGGCGCCGAATGTTCCTGTCCAGGCGATCCGAGTCCCACAACAAGACAAATGCCATATCGAGGGAACATTATTTTCCAGTTAAGAAATACCAATTTGCAGTGGCGGCTCGTGACAATATCATGTGGTGGGGCAAGGGGTGTACGCGATTTTAATTATCTAAATGACGTCACAATAGTGTATTGCGACGTGAAAATGTGACTTCGTGATGGTCACACACAATTTGTATGCGGTATAGACATTAGGCATGGCATGGCATGGCCATGGGCATGGTTAACAAAGATTACGCATTTCAAATTATTCGAGACAAATATGAAGTACAGTAGTTCATACCTGCACAGTGCACATTTTAACGTTTGTATCAGTAGGCCTATTGCGCGCGGCGTGATTTCATAGTTGAAAAATGTTCAACGACGAGTTCATTGAAATCTGGAATACCCAGAATGAGAGCGTAAGAATCGTGAGCACATCTAACGCATCGAGCCTAATCACTGCAGCAAAGTTGATAAAAAGCGATTTTTCATAGGAATTTTACAAGTTCACTAGTGGATACTGCTACGGAAAAAGGTGTATTGGAATATAAACCAGTCAAATCGAGTTGAGCAATGTTGACCATCGGGTAATATCGAGACACCGTTTGCAGTAGCCCGCATGGTTCAGATCACGTCATCCAATTTCGGTCGCACTAGAGCAGGGGTTCTCAACCTGGGGGGCGCGCCCCCCTTGGGGGGCGCGGGAGGCTGTCAGGAGGGCGCGAGAAATTGACGAAGTCAGTATAGGGGGGGCGCGAGAAATTGACAAAGTCAGTATAAATTATACGTGTCTGAACATGTGTTTCACATCCATTATGAGAAGACGATTAATGAAGATGAAATTTATTCCATATTCAAGAAAGCTTGCAAAATACAAACTCTAGCAACAGCGCTCAACTGAGTATAGTCTGATTTCAACTTCATTTGAGCAAATTTTTGAAATTCTTTGGAGATATAGAGAGCAATTCCCACGTGTAAGTCATTCATTGCTTCATAGCTTTGACAGTAGCCTAAAGCTTGTCGCGCTGGGCAGCTCTTGTTAGTAGCTTGCGAACTGCACTGCCTAAGACAGACTTAGATGCAACATAGGTGGCCCGGTTTCGCCCTCAATTAGGCTATAAATCAACACAATTATTTCATTTCGAAAACTGATCAAATTTAGCCTGGCAGGACAGAACGACGCCTTGCTCTCTGTACTCACTACCAGCATCAGGATTAGTCTCAGGGTGACCTACATTGAAATTAATTAATGGATGTCTTGTTTTTTGTTATTTTCAAACAAATTTGAAGAAATTTGTCAGCAATGTAAAAGACTCAACAACTGGAATGCAGATTCAAAATTGGCGTAAGATATACCTTATGTATACTATTAGATCAGGGGTCGGCAGCCTGCAGCCGTAGAAGGGAATTTGAGCGGCCGTCCACGCCTAATTCAATTAGTATGTGTTGGCGGCCGTAGACATGCAAATTGCAATTACGAATTCACTCCCGCATTTTCGAGAGATTTTAATTAATCTTGAAATTTTCTTCGCCCTCCGCGCAATTCAACAAGACTTCATTTTTCTATTTTAATGCAGTAGCGCCCTTCTTAATCTGAGCCGGAATGGGAATTGGCAAGAAATAGCAATTCATTCGCGGCCCTGAAAAATTTTCGCGCTCCGCGCGACAATATGCACCTCCCGGCAACTATTCATAACATTGCCACTCGCGATTTCGGTGCGTACAATAGGCCATTGTGAAAAGTAGAATAGTCCGGAGTTCACCAGGAATGGATATGGACAGTTTACCGTAGGAATTTTGCGTCCAGACCGTTCATTGCGGCTATGCCCTGGAATGCGGCCTTACGCTACATAAGCAATCGAAATGCGGTCATGATTATCAGTAACGTTGCCCACCTCTGTATTAGATGATGTGATCTTTTTGACATGACGATAAATGCAAGGGGGTCAGGGGGGCGCGAGCTTTTTGACCATCTCCAAGGGGGGCGCGTGTCAAAAAAGGTTGATAACCACTGCACTAGAGACACTGTCCCCTGGCACCAGCAGTGTAAAAGTGTATTTGTATAACAAGGCGTCCTTATCCTCGCTTATACGTCAGCCTTTCATTTTTTATCGAAGTACGTTGGGAAAAGGGTAAGAGTGCGCTTTCCTTCCGTGTACGGTTAGATCAATGGATAATTTCCAGGCTGATAAGGGCCGAGTCTTGTGTAAAAACACCGAATTTAGCGTAAAATATATTAAGGTATAGACTGATCAAGCGATCAGCTGTTAGCCGTCATCGAAAACGAACTATAGCTAACGCGCTTGACATAGGGATGTCAGCAAATGGCTTGAAGGCCACAATTTCACGGTAAAATTGACATTGGAGAATATAAAATAGAGTAAAGATTTGAATGCAATCCGCGAATCTTAGTAACCTCATTTATGAGATCATCATCTCTTCACCTATCTCAGTATGAAACACGGTTAAAATTAGCACAGACCAACACAGGCTTTGCGTGAAATCCGCAATGCGGTAGTTAGCATTAGGCCATGTGTCAGATCAGCACCCATCTCTACTATACTTGACCTCGATAACGAAATTAGTGTCCAAATCATTGAGTGTCAACCTCGAGACTTGGCACAACGTTTGATACTGAAATCAAGACATACCGTCCAAAAGCTCAAGACCGATCTAGGTATGGAGCATCGTTAAAATCGATAGAGACCAATACCGGTTTTGCGTAAAATCTGTTAGTGATAAATGGCGAGTCAGCTCTCACTCGACTCAGGAGACGAAATTACCACTCACATAGTTCCGTGATAAACTTAAAACTTGGTACGGCGTTCGATACTAACACTATGACTAACTATGCCAAATGCCATGACAGATCTGGGCATGAAACATCGTCAAAATCAATGGAGACCAATACCCGCTTTTAAGTAAAATCTGTTTGCGATACATGACGGATTAGCACACTGTCAACGTTGGAAACGAAATTACTGCCCTACACTTTAATTAGCAACCCTGAAACTTGGAGCGGTGTTAAATACCACCTTCACGACATAACATACCAAGTTTCAAGAATTATCAATGTGTGAAACATCGCAAAAATCGTCCAATACCAGCTAAGGTCGACTCAACGCGTGTGCCGGTAACCGAGTTGAGATATAGATGCGATTGTTACATCACACCTTAAGGGCAACCAGGTAAGTTGCCCTACTTGCTCGGTAATTTTATGAATAGGAGAGAGTAAATCACCGTTTCTTTATTGTGCGCGGATTTTAGAGAATAGACAGTGAAAGCTTGTTATGAGCGCTACCGGGGCAAGCCCCGGCTAGGCATTCACAAAGCGAAAACACAGAAGAGAATTCGATTTTCGCGTAGACTGCGCTAGGTATGGGCATTTACAAGCGAAAGCACAAGAAGAATGCGGGTTTCGCTGTGATATCGGTATATATTGGTTGCTGTGCGTCTATAAATGGTAAATGATTGTTATTGAACAGCATTTTTGGTGGGGCAATGCCCCAGTTGCCCTATAGGACGAGCCGCCACTGCCAATTTGAAATCGTGTACGTCTTTTACTTTAGTACGTTTTGGCGATTTCAACATCTTTTGACATAGCAGATAGGGGGTCACGAAATAGCATCATGTAACGAAGTCATTATATCAACGGGTACGCCCGATGATGTTTTATTATTATTTAGAGGGCATATCTATTCCAAAACACCTCAGTGGATCAGCTCTACCGGTAAATCTGATTATGTGAGCATGGAGAGGATAAAAATTAATAGCAATATATAGGCAATTCCCGATCATATTGGCCGATGCAATCATGAATTATATAAATGTGTCGCGCTTCGTGCGTTCAAGTACGCTGCTACTAAATGGCAGTGTCGGGATCAAGTCACTACCTTCGAGTTACGAATCATCTCGAGTCATTGCACATTTTGACTCGAGTCAAGTCAAGTCAATCGATTTTTGAAGGTGACTCGAGTCAAGTCAAGTCACTCGTTTTTTTGAGGTGACTCGAGTCAAGTCGAGTCAAGTCAAGTCAATTCACAATTCAAGTCAAATTGAATCTTCGAAGAATCAGTGACGATTTAAAGTCATTACATTTTGCTAGCTATGTGCAAAAAGAACAATTGGTCATTTATCCTGAATCAAATAACAAGAATACAGTTGAATATGCATGCAAGAAGGCGCTGTATCGCTCATGCACACCTAGAACTGCAAATAAAAGACATGAGAAACTGTATATAGCAACACGCTAAAGTCTGTTATTATCAGTCAAGAGGATCGAATACCTAGCCTTGAGAAGTTGAAACAACTTGATATAGTACAATCCACTACCCATCTACCTACGTATTCGTGAGAATATAAACGCATAAACTATATTCACTCGATTTAAATCATACAAGAGGGTTGGAAAAGCTGATCACTGCGCAATGTAGGCACTGAGCCGTCTACGAAACAGAGATACGTTACTATTAGAATAATATTAATCTACTTCTACTACGACAACGCAAGCTGTGATCATTTCCTTTGTGGTCACTTTATTTGTGATGTAACAATAGAGGATATTTAGTGAAACGTACATGATTGGTTGGTGGTTACACTCACAATGTGACACAGGCGTATCGCCAACAATACGAACATACAGTAAATACAGTAATTTAATCGACACCGTTTAGTTGCTGACTTGAAATTGACTCGTACATTTGCTCCGAGTCACGAGTCAATCCGCATTTGTGAAGCGCCGAGTCAAGTCAAGTCAAGTCATTTTTCCAAAGTGACTCGAGTCAAGTCATGACTCGAGTCATCCCAACACTGGTAAATGGGCACCAAATGTAGATGATAAGTACCGGAAAAGCCTAGAGCCCTAAGGGGGTCTGGGGGGAGAGGTCCCCCAGTAGTTAGTTTCATCACCCTATTGGAGAGTGGTTGCGCACTGTTGTCCGAGGGCTTGCGCAGTGAGTTGGCGTGTTTGCGCAGACTCTTGAAAAATTAGAGGGAACATTGCTAGCAAGGCATTTTCGTGGAACAGTATCTGTAATTCACAAAATTGAAGGCGCCCAGTATCATTCGCAGAGCATCATTATTGCTCTCTGCCTTGAGAAAGATGCAGTTTTTGGACCTGCAGTCTTTGAATCCATAGCTTAACTCTACCACTGCTAATACAACTAAAACAGGGATAAGCATTGAGCAATCATAAGTAATAATTTACATTGCAAACTATGAAACGATGCATCATTTGCACCGCATCATGTTAAAAGCGCGAGCGCATATTCGCAATAAACTTGGTTGCAACAACAAATTTCTTCATAGTCTTTGTTTTGCCTGAAACATACGCAACAATGTCCGCAAATCATTTGTAGAGCAACTCTGCTGACACCGCTTCAATCTCTATTTACTCGTGCAATAATTGTGATATGTCTTGTGTACCGCTACTTATACTTGTGCTTGAGTGAAAATGTATGACGATACTACCATGTCTACTTGAGTGGGGAGCGCTTCTGACGTTGTGATCAGTGATGAGCGGAGTCTGCTTTTCGAGACTCCGAATCCCTCCGTCCGTCTCTAAGGCAAACTCCCTCCGACTCCGAAGAGTTCAATCCCTGACTCCGACATACTTCGAAGAATCTCATCAAGTATACGAAACATCCATGTCGGTAGAGTTAGGCTATTCAATAACATTGTCGAAGAATCCCAAATGTACAGCTCCGCTGAGAATGCATTAGACTAGAATATCGCTATAGTTGTATATCTGATACATAACGAAAGAAAAATAAATCTAAGATTGTACTGGCAAGAGGCAAGCATCAGGAAGGAACTAGAAAGGGTAGCACTACTCAAGATTGATCTGATATCAGAGCATTTTTGTGCGGTGTAGCCTAATCCGGGTTTTAATGTACCGTAGTCGTGATGACTATGCTATTGTTAACGTCATTGCGGAAGTCAAATTAATTGAGCATTAGATGTTGCCTTCGATTATTATTGCAACATATCAATAGCAATTTTAATATAATCATTATTGAGTCATAGTAATGGCATTGTTTCTGAGCCTCAGCGGTCGCACACTTTATGCTACTTATAAGATTTCTCGTAGCGCCTGTTCATTTTCAACGCAATTTCAGATGGTATATAGTTTTGACGCGAGTCAAGTCGAGTCATTTTCAATTCACCACCGAGTGAAGTCCGAATCCAAGTCATCGAGGAGAGGGTCGAGTCCGAGTCATGGTATTATGAATCGAGTGCGAGTCCAAGTCATTGTGATGACTACTCAGTTTCCAGTTAAAGTCTTGTTAAATCCACTTTTTATACCTCTGTTTGGTGATAATATCGGATGATTCGCATGTACAATATACTAATTTTCCTCACTTTTAGCAGTTTCTAGTCGCATTTTCAAGTACCAGTACTAAATAGACGAAATCCCAGTAGCGTGGTTACTTTACTATTCTTCGAAACTACAATGAAATATCGGTTTTGACCGTCCCGATCTCGAGTCAATGACTCGAGTCCAAGTCGAGTCAATACACAGATATACTCTAGTCCAGTGCTTTTCAACCTTTTTGAGCTCCATTCGCACTTTTTTCCTAAAATAAATTTCATTCGCACAAACTAACCGAAAATTGTCATACAAAAGGAAGTTGGAGATACTTAACAACATTTTGTTCAGATGTGCAACGAATTGGCTACTATGCAGATTAAGCTATCAAGTGTGTTATTAGAAAGGCAACTTTTTTCGCTCGTTTTGATATCAACTATTTTACTAAAACATTTTTCGGCCAAACAAGTTGTTAGGTATTGTACAAGAGCGTCTATTAGTGCGTGGATGGCCAGGTCTTAAAATCTGTTCTGCACTCTTATCAAAATACAGCGTATTATTAGCGAGCAAAAAATGCTTGTTGGCAGAAATCGTTTTTGAGAGCTGACTCAATGGTCCCGGAGGCTCCAGTTTGTCGAAAGAGTGAAAACCCACATGTTTATGTTGATAATTCTGCCTTATATAAAGGAAAATAAGGTTCAGAACGATCAAGGAGTGTAGGCACATTAGAGGTCGCTAGCTTATGATACGTTGCTCGAACTTGTGTCTTGTTTTCTCCCCATTTTCTGTCTCACGAATATATGCGAAGAGCAAATAAACTCACGATACTGTGTGTTCGTCTATTTAGCTCAATCTAAAATGAGAATTCATATCAATTTAATAACCTTGAAGCAGCTTTTCAGACTACCACCAAAATCTGAGTTTTTGTGACATATCTCGCAACCCGAGCCTTAATGAAAAATGAAAATGGAATTCATTTTTAATATTACAGTAGTATGCTACGATTTCGCGGACATGTAGGCTATGACATACAGAACGCACACACCACAATTCTACCCAACACAGCTCTCAAAACATGTCTGACGCACGCGATTTCAAATTAGGGTGATTAAATTCCTCTGCGTGTCGCAGTTGTTCTAGTCTACTCAGACTGCAAGAATTGGACTATTCCGTGCCGACAACGGAGCAGATCCATATCGAAAGGTTTGGCCATCCAGCATCGGCCATTGTTGGCCAAGCTGCTGTCGCCGCTTAGGATTTTGGCACCGCATTTTATCAGCGGTATGATGGCCCAAACCTTTACGTCTTCATGCGCCCCGACGCAGAAGGGGTTAGCCTCGAAGTCGAAATGAATGTGTCTTATTGGCCTGAACTCGCTCGTTGCACACCCCTACACTAGTTCATCCCATCGGTCTTCATCCATGTTTTCCAGAAAAACCATTCGGGCAAATCTTATCCTGAATTCAAATCAAAGGTCGGCAGATTCTCATGATCAAGTCGTATTTCTGCGTGTCTCGTTTATTGGCCACGGTACGCAACGCAGTGACCTTGGATATGTAAAAACTATCGCAGGATTTTTTGCAATAAATCAACCCAATATTACATATGCATATTAACAGATAGCTCTGGCACCTTGTCGACCCAAACTTATATACTTTGCGGGCCACACCTTAATAACCCTTCAATGGATGAAAATTTGCGTTACAGTAACTTGTAAATGTGAGTCTTTATTGATGGTATTTACTACTATCCTCGTGCCGTCAATTTGACGTCATTTTCTCAGCCTGTCAAAGGCTTAAACTGGCTGATATACTGTATGTCTGCCACTACATCATGGTGTGTGTATCTGCAGCTTCCAAACCAGACTTTCGGTTACGTAGGAATTATAGGGCAAAAATATTAGTTCACTATACGGTTCGTGAGAGCTACGATTAGTGGTGCGTCGTAACTTAAGCAAGTTACTATTACGTCGCAACTAGAAAAGCTATACTGCCCTTGAATTTCATATTAGGGCAATTTGAATTATTCTACGTCAGAAAAATTACCAATCATTTACGATTTTCATTCGCACTCAATCCGGATTTTCATTCGCCCCATTCGCACCACCTTCATCATTCGCACTGCAATTTTTTTCATTCGCACAAGTGTGAACCGTCACACAGGTCGAAAAGCACTGCTCTAGTCGAGTAGATTCATTTCCTTATTTTGAGAAAATCACTCGAGTCAAGTCGAGTCATCAGAAAATAGTGACTCGAGCCGAGTCATGACTCGGGTCATTACAACCCCGGCATCCAGGCATCACACTATTATGACATCCACTGGAATGGTCTGACTGGTATAGGAGCATTCTAAAAGTTACTTCCACTGGGAGTCACTTGGAGTTACATAATTGAAAGAGAATTTGTGACTTAATGAGCAAGTCCTCAGTCACTAAACATGGGACGTGAGACCATTGGGAACAATTGTGGACGTACCCGTAGGTCCGTGCGAGATCGCGTGTTCGCTGGCATTTTGCGCATAATTTCTAAATGCCAAAGAAATCGCTCGCGGCACACTTGCGAGACGTAAATCGAACACTGTTGCGCGGCACACCGGTTGAACGCCACTGGCTAAGATGTTGGCGTAAAAAGGGTAAGCATTTTCATCGCGGCCGTGTGGTGCTGAATTTGTCATGATTTTTCCTGCTTGCTAGCAACTTATTCGAGGTATGCACATGCACAATTGCGGTCAAATGTCGCAACTCAAAGAATGCTTAATGATTGATTTTAGTGAGTTTCAAATAAGTCATGAAGTTGATTTCACGAATACGAAAACTTAGTAATTTGATTCAGTGCACACACTGGTTCTAGCTTTACATAGTCATGTATAGTTGAAACCGGAATTAGTCGTCGAAGAACTAAATTTGACAGAGTCGAAAGTTGATTGCATTGACACCCAAAAGTAGAGCTGAAGTATAAATGATCTAAGTCTCATATGTCATTCAAATCTAACACGCATTGTTTTATGTCTGTATAATTGTAGAATACAGATCCGGTTCCATCCTCTGATATTTTTCAATCGGAAAAATGTCTACAAACATTGCAGTGTAACTTAATTGGAAGTAATGATGGAGCTCGTACCAGTGTATCAACACAGACTATAACCACAAAATTGCATGTATCATCGCATAGGCTCACGCAGGTGCGTTATGGAGATTGCAAGTTGCTATTTCGGTGAAAATCATAAGTTAATAAACAGGATATCAATCTAATGCTAATGTTGGTTGCGGACTAGAAAAATTCAGTGCTTTGTCAGTAATAAATTGAGCATTGTAAGTTGTGGCGACCATATGTTGGGTCGCGACTGACAGGTTGCCGACTACTAGCATAGCCGAACATACTACGCTATTGGTACTGGAACACATGTTATATCGCAGTTTATTTGTTTGCATCATTGCGTAAATACCTATATCGAATAGCCAGTAAACTTCAACGAAAAAGCAAAAAAGAAATATTTTTGAACAACCTATATTATAGGGCTCTAATCATTCCAAAATACCAATTTAATTTTTCATTTATGCCAAAACTGACAAAAATCCTATTTCTGATTTTCAAATCGATTGCATACCTCAGAAAATCCTTCACTTACTGTTCTCAGTTCAAATCTCTAATTCTGGATTTGACTTAACCACCCTGGTCGAGATATTTCCAAGACAGAAAAGATGAGCAGCCCGCATACGAAGGACAATTATATTTATGAAAACTTTTCTCATGTGTATAATAAAAAACAAAATATTTCAGATCGCTATCGCGTTTTGTTGTTTCACATTTATTATCGTAACTTCAACTCTAAAAGCAACCAAAAAGAGTCCTAAATATGTAGACATTGAAAATGTAGCATTTATAATTATATGTAAACTTTTTTATCTTGAAAATGATTTTCTGCTCTTTGCGTGGACTATCATCACGCAATATCGATATGACTTATGCATCAATATTATAAAAATAATTTTCTCGGGGCTATGTTACGCCACATCAATCTCCAACATGCATTTTAACTTCATTAAACCTGGTTTTCTTTGATTACAGATACATACATCGGTTGTTTTCTAGTGACGTTGAATGAGTTTGATTCCGGAATAAGTGGGGAAATATTGACGATCTTCATTAATTATATTGATGTAAAACTGGATACTTATATCTAATGAGACATTATCTTTGTTTTGTCTAATTTTGTCGATTGTACCTACATATTTCTGGTGGCAGTGATTCCCAAAACTTCCCGCATATACTTCACGGCCTGTTTTCGATGATAAGGCGACCTACATCGCCGACGTAAGAGACAAAGAGTTAGAGAATGGAATTGAAGTGCTGTTTAAATACATAATTATGTAGAAAATATTTATAATTAAAACGCCGTATTATTTCCATACATCAAAAATAAAATAATGACTGAGATAAGGGTCAACTGAGAAAGTATGAAAGTGTATCAAACATGGCATGAAACAATAAGGCTATGGTATGCAAAGTTGTAAGTAAGGTAGGGAACGAGTGAAGCCGATTTCGAAAATGGAAATTACCCGTATCATACCGTACCAAACTATGTCGTGAATAAGGCCAAAGTATAATTAAACAATATTCATTATAATCAATCAAATTCATTAATTTACCTCGGATATAATTCTCCTCAGGTAGACATCGTGGAAAAGCTCTCAATATGCATGCGGAAAATTGTTTCGGTTATCTCTCAAGGATTAAATGAGGTGAGAAAACATTTCGGTTCATGATTGATTGATGGAATTTCACGTAATCGTCAAGGTCTGCCGATCCATTTGATGACAAAGCAATAAATTTTTCATAAACCTGAAGTACCGGGCACATCCGTATTCATAATATATATCTTCGAGTCATGTGTGTATCTATGATGAGTAGGGCGTGTTTTTTTTACCTAAAAAAAGGAAAATTTTGACCTAAAAAATCCAAATTTTGACTTTTTTTGACCTAAAAAATCTGAATTTTGACCAAATTTTGACCTAACGTATGCAAATTAGGTGTTTTCCCACATAATGTGAAAATTGTACCACTTATCTTCATTTCTGGTTGGAACTGACTGTCCTAACGAAGTAGTTTGGGCTGAAAAAACGTTTTTGGCTTAGAAAAAGGCAACTTTTTACACAAAAAAAACAATATTTTAACGAAATCTGGCCCTATGAAGAATTCCAGTGGTTGGTTACAATATGTATCATGGTAGAAATAATTGAAAAATTTTGTAGTACAACGAGGATACTTTCTTACATTCTTGTGTAGAAAGTGCATGTCCTTACTAAGAAGATTGCCAATGACGTTCAACAGCAGCAGTTGTTGGCTGACAACACTCAAGTTGCGCGTAAACTGCTGGTGACACACTGTGTTGCTCATTCTGACGATGTTGTCAACATCACAATTTTTCATCATGCACTTTTTCATATAAGACTGTTCCATATCGCAAGAAGTCTTTCTTCAGTTAGGATATTGCGGTACGTTGACCATAACACCATGTTTAGCTACTTGTTTCATTTGACCGTTTATGATCCACAATGAGCAGACAATTAGCCGTTTACAACAGTAGGCCTATAAAATAGGCTACAAGCTGTAAAATATCAAATGATAAGTTCACCGACAGTGCAAAATCTACGTTGCAAACGAAATGCAGACGTGAAAAATTTTTTGACTTAATGAAAAATTTTGACAAATTTTGACCTAACGCTACAATTTTGACAAAATTTTGACAAATTTTGACATGTCAAAAAAAAAACGCCCTAATGATGAGGCATCTACAAAATTAAACCTTTTGGTACAACACAATACCAGATTAACAGATTCAAAAGGCTGCCGTGGCATTGATTGGAAGCGCTCATTGAAGGTGATGGACCTGTAACGCTCGTGTTACATATTGAAACTGAAGCAAATGTGTATTTTTGTGGTGTTCTCTGATGGTACCTTTAATTTCGGATACCTCAACGGCAGAAACAAACAACACTATAAGCATTTCACGCCCCATGCAGATGCACGCAATCTATGTCATCTATCATGTTTCTCAGAAACTGGCTGTGTACCATTATGAACGTGAAGTACTCCGATCCGCGTATATGACAGAGTGTGATGATGAATATAAGATGATGTACGAAACATGCATTGGTGGTTGCGAAATCCGACAGATTAAAAAATTGGTATACGAAGCTTCAGAGGTACAAAAACACCAGGAAGACCTTCTTGAGCGAAATGAAGATAACAAAGATACCACAATCTTCCCTGATAGAAGGAATATTCCCCTTCAACCCAGGAATATTTTTCGACGGATTTTAGACTATTTCAGATTATTATTTCCTTAGCCTCACATATGGTCGTAATTCATTGTTCCAACTTCAACAGCAATAATGTCATCTGTGTATAAACTGAAGTTCGACATATTTTAGAGACTGAGATTTTGTTCGTTATAGGTGATTTGACTATGCTCTTCGCCAGTAATATATTCACATAAATCATTATACAATTATATTTTCGATAAGTACAACGAATGTTGCAAATTTTGTTCATGGATGATTGTTAAAAACTTGATTTCACTAACTTGATCGAGACAGCACTAGAAGTAGCCGTTGTTATATTCTAAATAAATTGGTATCGAATAGACCTGGAGCTTATTTTTATACGGCAAAAACCTTTGTAGTATTTGTCGGTGTGACATTTTTAACTCAGGTGTTACAAAAATCGGGAAATCTGTTAAGTATACTCACTTAGATTTGAAGTAATATGAAGATATAATTATAGCCAGTAGTGTTAAGACATCGACGAAACGTTTACACAGGAGATTGAATGCGATGCACGGGATGTAATACTAAAATTTCATATCAGAATACCGATGTATCATACTAACAGCATACGAACACATTATGAATGTGACGCTCTGACTTTATTTACCGATACTAACGATTAAAAAAGAATATGTCTTCTAAATTTCGAGACCAGCTGGCTAGCTCAAATGCATGAAATGTGCAAATGAAATCGTTGCGACATCATACCTTGAAAGTAGTATCGTTGTCGGCTATTTGCGATGAAATACTTCGGCAATTTTCGTGATCTCACTTCATGGATACTCGGAAGTCAGAGAAGTATAATACGCGACTGCTACACTGTGAATTTTGATATATGTGATACAGTAGACAGTTGTTCAGACGCATCATGTTTATTTCATTTCCAAGCCTAACAATGGTTGTAAATCTGTTACAATATATTTTCAGAAATTTCAAAGATATGCGTTTAGCTAGATGCCATAACTTTTGAATATCGGCAGAGTATATCGAGGTTATCCGCGACAGTTCGATAGTTATCCTTTCTGTTGGAAATGCGATATCTGTCGGGAACTAGCATTAACCGCACTGGTCAAGGATGTCTATAGCTTGTTTATTGACGCAAATGAAGCTAATAAATGAAGAAGCTGATGAAGAGCAAATGAAGCTAAAGAAACGTGCTAATGAATAGTTAGCCAGCGTAAATGAAAGTTAGTTGAAATCTGATGATGGTAATGAAACATTTTTTTAAAAAAGAAACTTATGAAAGAATAATGAAGTTAATTAAACATGCTTACGAAAATGCAGCAGACAACGGAAGAGTGTCAGTGTGAATTTTCGAGTGCACTAATTCCGAATATGACCATATTGCATTTTCGAATTGGTTGTTGTTTTCGAGATGATCCGCACGCTTAGCGAAAAGAGTGGGTATGCAAACATAAAAGGTGTTACACGAAAACAGAACTCACGTAACCCTGCGGGTGTATATGACCAGAATGCTCCCCATTTCTCGTGTTGTACATCTGATATTTCACCCCATCCTTTAAAATTGACAGGGGTGTGAATTCCAATATATAGACCACACTTGAAATCCTATATCTTTTCCAGATGGCCTACTATTACCAATAAAAAGTCTCGATTGGATATATTTGATAAAAATTGAACCATAATAACATAAAATGGATACATATTTCGTGAAATAAAAAATACAGAGATACACAGCGACGGAGAAATCCTCTGAAATCTGTTCGAAGAACGTTGCCCATGTAATATTGGGACGGTGCCTCCTCCAGGTTTTCGTAAAACGCTCTTTACGACGAAGGTTGGTCACTATCTTCAGCAACTGATTGCGGCATCATCCTGAACTCAAAATGCATATTAACAGCACAATTAACAGGCACATGCTAACATATGTAAATATTGATTACTAAACAAACGACCACAATATTAGAAGCCTTTACGAAGTATTTATATTTTCACAAAGTACTTACAAAAAATCATGTTTCAACTGCTACTGAATTGCTGTTTAGACTGTGGCCCGATACTTAATGCTATAGGGAACATATTCTGACAGGATTACTGTATGTGTGGGCAACTAGGCATCAACAAGATGGAAATTCGTCGACAGTTGTCATGAAAACTACATCTAACGGGCATACTTGGACAATTAGAATACTTTCAGCTTTTCCCAATTGGATTGGAATTAAATTACAACAACTAAGTGTTTTTTTCTTTCGAATCAGAGTAGAATAGGAATTATGGGTAAACAGTTATTTCCGAATTAGATTAAAATTAGAATTACTGAATTCGCGGAAAATTCAATCAAACTCCGTTAATATCAAATCATAGTTCATCTTATAAGCATGAGAACACCAAAAATCTGTACATTGTACAGCAAGCTTGGCTCGTTTCGGACTATACAGTTCTCCTGAAGCTTTGACAGAAAACAACATAAATTAAATTAGAATTAAAGTTAAAGCATAGACAGATTTCACAAATTTAACAAGAATTGGATTACCGACATCTCGCTTAAATGAGTATAAGTTTAGTAACAGCACCTGTATCAGGAATAACTGAATATATTTTCGAAGATTCTGTCTCTTAGTATTGTCATTTTGTTTGTTTTGGGGTATTCATGGTGTTTGTCGACTGCTATGGTCATTTACACCAGGCCGATATTCTTCTTATTTTCCGTAACTGCCGACTTATAACACGGCCCACTTCTAGGCTTTTGTGAGACACCGCTGACGCGGATGAGGTTAGTATTGTCATATGCAATTTTACAGAAGATACACCCAGAGGTGGTCAAAGTAGTCTAGAAAACTACTCAAGTAGAAGTAGAAGTAGCGACGGAAAAATCTACTCAAGTACGAGTAGAAGTACTTCTTGAATAAGCCTCCTAAAACTACTTGAAGTAGAAGTAAAATTGACCGACTTTAAATCTACTTTTAAGTAAGTAAGTAGTTTGGAAAACAGTCTTACTTCCAGGGTTGTAACCAAGTCCCATGGTTCCGAGTCACGAGTCAATCATACTTTTGTTGTTTTGACTCGAGTCGAGTCGAGTCATTTTCAATTCATCACAGACTCGAGTCCGAGTCCAAGTCACCGTTTAAAGGGTCAAGTCCGAGTCATGGTGTTATGACTCGAGTCAAGTCCAAGTCACAGTATTGAAGTCATGTTCAACTCATGTTTTCAATCCTGCTTGGGTGATATCGAATTCCTTGTTTGCGAAACATGCTCATTTTGTCCCTATCAGAGTCTTGGCACGTGTTTATTTAGGCAGATAACGGACTGGTCCTGGCCTCATTTACCGATGCTAAAGATAACTTTACTAATCTTAGAACTTAAAATCAGATATCTCTCTTGTCAGTCTGATACATCACCAATACAAGCATTCAGTTTTTATTATGAGCACATCGACGATAGCTCACGAATAGCTGATAGAGAACCAACGAATTCACGTCTACATACTATCTGATAGAGAACCAACAAATTCACGTCAAGATACTAGTTGATAGAGAATCAATAGATGCATGTTTATGTAGAGGTATTTACAACAGGCCAGCATGCTGTAAAAGCGTACATGCAACTATGTGCATTGAGCAGTGAGCACAGAACAGATACCTTTTGATTATACTAAAGGTTTTCCCAATTGCATTACAGACTACATCGCAGTTACAGCATTGGAGAAATAATTGTACAATGGGGCTGTTCAAAAACATTTTTTCAAATTTTCCGGCTACTTCTTAAAATTGCTAGATTGCCTAAAAAATCAAATTTGGCTCAATTCCAACCAGTAGAAAGCAATCCTATGAAAGAAAATTTTAGACTAATTACAAATAGAGATTTTCGAATTGTACCGGCTATCTCATGATATTGTTACATTGTGTAAAAATATGATTCATAGCAAATTTGACTCAATTCCAACTAGAAAAAGTGAAGTTATTAGAGTAGAATTTTTGGATATGAAATAATAGTCGGCTTACCACTATGTAATTATATTATATGAAAGAATTTCTCACTAAAATACTCCATTTATTTTCAAATCCAAAATATTCTCCTCTCACATCATTGATTCCACTTTTTTCAAATTAAGCCAGATTCAGTGTTCCTTTTATGCAACATAACAATTTTATCAAGTAACCACCCAGTAAAATAAAAAAGAAGTTATTCTAGAACAGCCATATTGTACAAACATCACACAACATTAGCCATTCATAATTACTCACGTGCACAATGCACATACCTAACAAAACGTCAAATGGACGAGGGGCATTGTGCGTTTTCACAGACAGCAGATCAAATCAATGAGTTACACCTCAAAAATACTAATGTGGAAAGGATACCCTCAAATATGTTAAAGCGGCATGGCCGTAGAATGAATCCACATCTACAGAATACTCGTTCCACTAGTGCACTAGATCAGTGGTTCTCAACCTTTTTCACCTCGAGGACCATTAAAATTTCAAAAAATATTTGGTGGACCGGTGGACTTTGAGAAATTGAAATCAATTCAAAATGTAGAGTATGAAGCCGTTTTTTGCAAGTATATGTTGCTAGAAAGTGACATTTTTAGAGTTTATATCGTAATATCGTAATTGATTATGTTCATGATGGTATCCATGAGATTTTACGGTATAGTGAGTCTGCTGAGTCGAGGTAAAATTGCCTTTCCGTGCTTTACGTGCTACCGCCGCGAGTCGTTTACAGTCTTACGCGCCGTATGCCGTGGATTTAACCGACCACGCCAACTCGAATAATATTGTTTTCTTCGACAATATCGAGAGAAGAAGTGTTTTGGAGTCGAATTAAGCGCCTTGTCGAGCTACACCTTGCTGAATGTTCATTGCTCAATACCATCAAGCGTAGGCTACTCATGCTACTACGGATACAATGCGCCGCACGAAAACACCTGGCAACAGCTATACCTGCTGGTCAACGGCCATATACACAAAACCGTTCCGAGAAGGCACGTCGTCAGTCAACCCCCCCCCCCCCCGGAAATCGCTAGTCGTGGGCCCAACAGCTAGATGAATGCTTTCACCACCACGTGAGCACATCCATTCTACTAAGTGCAGGAAGAGAGTTTATGCAGCCGAAGCGCGGAAATTTTCTATAATTCATGACCGAATCCGTCAATAATATTGGGGATTGCGTACATATTGCTATAATTTTTTTATCCTCTCAGAATTATCAGATTCTTCGGTAGAGCTGAGTGAGATGTCGTCGTGGAAAATTTATGGCACGAAATCAAATTAAACTTATTCGGGCTGGACTGTTGCAATAATTACTTCGTTGCATGTCGTTACTTCATGACCTACTGTCTGTAATATGGTGAATAGATATTGAAATCGCCCAAGCGTGCTAAGCTAAAAGAGGCACACGATTCCAAATTGCTATTTCTTCACTGGAAAATAACTTTTCTTTGTGGGTGGCGTTTTTGCTGTTGGGTAGAGATTGCCAGGACAGCGAAAATCGGGTCCAGCCATATGTAGGTGCCTGTGGACAATTTGACATGTATATCGAAGTTTTGGACTACAAAATGGCAGTCGTTTTCGGCCAAGTTTTCTCGCTGCCAACTTTTTGGCCCACTTTTCGCAGTCCTGTGTTAGCCCAAACTTCATCATGTGTAGATGCGTCGTGGCGCGGCAATAGCTGACGCCGAAAATGCCTGATATTGCAAATCATGCGTATTTCTTGGCGGACGGGCACCCAATATTCAATTTATTTGGTGACACAAATAATCTATAATTTATGTTCATTCACGAAATAACTTTGGGCCCCCTTCAAGCTCGGCCCCTATCAACTACGGGTTTGTAGTGCGGCAGTTACTATACGTCCTAGGCTATAGTCATATTGCCCAAATGAATGAATGCAAAACGAACTTCGTGCAAACTGCGCATTTAGCGAGTCAGCTTGTCAGCTATCAATGGACAAGCCTAATTCAACATATAGCATCTTGAAATTAATGTATAAAATTGTAAAATACCTGGCGGACCGGCAGGAAAGTCGTCGCGGACCGGCGGTTGAGAACCACTGCACTAGATGCAGGAATTGACAAGCATTTTTGAACCACACTGAAGAGCATTGAATACTCATTCTTTCTAGTCGCCCATAAATGCAAAGAATCATCGCCTTCAAATCTACACATGAGCTTATCAGTCTCTTCACCATCTGAGTCATTTCATTGGCTCTAATTGAACTTTGATTCAATTGTTTGCTTGTATAATTGAAAAGTCTTGAGTACTTTAATTGCGGAGGATCTATTACCTCTTCATCACTGGACGATTTTGTACAATGCATTGCTACTATGTATCATTTTTTGTTGCTTTTACGGCGGCATATCTGATATCAGACAAGTGCAGCGAAAGCAGTGGTGACAAATAGCGATGTCAGCAGAATTCGTCGGATGCGTTGATCTAGCCATTATGATTCGCAAATTTCTTCATCTTCAAGTCATATAAAATAAGCCGAGTCAATGACTTGAGTCGAGTCATGCGTAATGAACTCGAGTACAAGTCGAGTCAATCCAAATATTGACTCGAGTCGAGTCGAGTCATTTTCCCATTTCAAGAAAATGACTCGAGTCAAGTCGAGTCATAAAAAAATCGTGACTCGAGTCTGACTCGAGTCATTACAACCCTGCTTACTTCGTTCGAATGGACTGTCAAAAGCTGCGAATTGAGCTATGCGGCAGGTGCAAAGAGCTTGATTCGTATTGATACATTCGAGAAGGTATCAATTTTCGACAACATAAGCATTGTTTCGCGCCATGGGATGGAAATTATAGTATTGATATGGGAATGCAATACTAACCCTTTGTTTACTAGAAGACCCCGTTAGATATGGCACCCTACCCCATATTATAACGCCCATAGTTCAGGTGAAGAGCAATACGTAGAAGTTGTATCGGATACGGTTTTATCACTTTTCGCGATTAGTATACGTAAAAAACAAATATTGTGGATCGTAAAAGTTATATTTAGTGTACATTTATTTGCGGAAAATAGAGGCATTACTACACTTGCTTTTAAACTCAAAATATGATACTCGCAATTGAAAGTGAAATACAAATACCACTTCTAAAAAGCAGAAAATATATTTCATGTATTTTGTCCATAAAGCTTCAAAGGTGATCTGCTGAAATAGGTGTAACGTTAGAAAAGCGGGAGTTTCCAGATCAGCAAGAAACGCAATGTGCTGCTAGATTACGATGCGATAGGTAACCGCTAGATTGCGAATCGGTAGTTTCAAACGTCATGATGGGCCATATTTACTGTGATGAAATATTTGCTATGGGCGACAATGAGGTATGAGAGGAACCAAGTAATCCGGTACCTGAATTATATTCACTGATACTTTCATGAAAACATATTTGTCACTCCACCACTACTATGAGCGAAGCACAACAAAATTTCTGGGATTTACTTGACTTTTATGAAAATTGAATGTTGATACTCCGTGAAAACAGCCCCGAAATTCCTCAGGCTATCTTTAATATTGGGGGAATAAACTACTTCTACTTGACAAACTGAAAATAGCGAAAAGTAAGTAAGTATATCACAAAATTTTACGAAGTAGAAGTAGAAGTACAGAAAATCAGATCTACTTGAGTAAGTACCAGAAGTAGAGGGAAACTACTTGAGTACTTCCAAAAAGTAGAAGTACTTCGTTACTGACCACCTCTGCACATAACAATTTTGAAAGTAGACATCACCGAAAAACTGCTTACCATACTTGAATAGCCTACTTTTCCGACATTTCGTATTCTAATCCCACTTGATATAGCATTGAAATGTAGTGTGAACTGATACATCTATACTTGTAATAGACCAAAAATTGACCGTTGCATTTCTACATCGACTTGAGTAGCAACGCTTGTAACTTTGACCATCTCTGCTTTGATTTACCTTATATCAGGGTTGTAACCAAGTCACCATGCCCCGAGTCACAAGTCAATCTCACTTCTATAGTTTTGAATCGAGTCAATTCAAATGGTTTTCAATTCACCTTCGAGTCAAGTCCGAGTCCAAGTCAGCGAGCAGAGGATCGAGTCAGTATCATGGTATTATGACTCGAGTCGAGTCCAAGTCATTGTGTTGATTGATAAATTTCCAGTTAAAGTCTTGTTAAATTAGGCTTACCATACGTCCTCTTTTAAGAGGATTTGTCCTCTTTTTTGACTTTTTTGAAAGTGTCCTCGGAGGACGCCCTTTTGTCCTCTTTTTTGAGATTTTGTCCTCTTTTTTGAAAATTTAGGTCAGATTTAGAGCAAATTGCGAGTGATATGCCGTAAATTAGCACAGAAGTGAAGCTCCGGCGGGTATTTCGGAGTGAAAAACGGTGATTTTAGCTCTGAGCGAAAAGATTACCTTTTTTTTTTTTTTTTTTTTAGTCATCCACCTGGCAATGTGGGGAGAAAACGGTATTTTGAGCTCTGAGCAGAAGTGATGACCTTTTTTTTTTTTTTTTATAAGTCAACCGATCACAAAGTGGGAAAAATTAACCGGTTTTTCAAAATGCTACTCCGGTTTCGCATCTTGCAAATTTCTGAAAAAGTGTCCTCTTTTTACGTTTTCAAAATATGGTAAGCCTATGTTAAATCCACTTTTCATAACTACGTCGGGCAGTCCATGAGAAGCAACCATGTCATGTTCCACTCTGCTTCAGAGATTGAGATATTTCCAAAGATTGTAGTCAAAATGAATAATACTTTGACGATTGGTGCCGGATTGGATTGATACTCATTGGATCGATTGATGCAGAGAAAATAGTCTTGCCGAAAGACTATGCATATTATTTGAGTGCGAGATGTGAGGAGATGGACACTACAATGCAATCTTTGGATAATTCCGTGTGCCTTGTGAATATGACAACCAAGTTCAGCTGCAACTGCCATTGAAAGACATGTTACATTACAGATAATATTGCTTTACTTGTACTAGCAGGAAAAAGATATGCAGCTACTGCAAAACTGAAGATATTCTCATGTCGCAGAAACAGCAACGAAATTCGTGAGCAGGGAAGCTTATCAAAGAGACAAGAAAACAACAACAATGATAAATTTGATACGGACATTTTTGCCAATCCATCGAGCAGACTACCTCATTATCAGCATGAGATTAAATTTTGATCCGTTATTGGAATCATTTTCAGCTTGATCAGGAAATCTGGCCGCACCTGCGCTATGGTAATTTTCAAAGAATAATTAATTTCTAAACAGGATTGAAACATACAGTGTTCAAATGTCTTGGTACTTGATGCTTCAATGCCCTCCGATGCTCAACGTCATGTAAAATCTCTTCTCCACCATCCAACTGCAGTCCTGTTATTGTCATTAAGAGAGAATAAGAAAGCTCGAAAAAATAACATTTGAGGATATATATTTTTGTTACGTGACAAGAAACATTGACGCTATCAATTATTAGGCACAGTTATTCGATTGTTCATAATAGCACAACACAGTTTCATAAATTACAACAAAAATAGATGCACACAGTACATTTATCGAATGGCTTAAACATAGGTATATCTGATATTGTAATTTGCATAAACATGAAAATCCATTTTTCCTACATATTGACTTGACTTAAATGCTTTCCGTTGACTAGCATTTTGGTTCTTGATATTCTGAATTTAGATGACAACAAGTCTGACATAATAACAAAAGTCGTTTATGCAGTTTTTAGGTTTTACAGTAAATAAAATATCTATACCCTGTATAAAATTCTCAATGATATTATGGTGTTGGTTTCCTCATTGAAATTTAGTCACGACTAGTATCAGTGCATTTAGGAGTCCATGAAGGGGTTAGGTATTTAAGCTGTTCAAAATCCTGCTTCCGTAATACCCATCCGATGACACATAGTCTGGCGCTCGGATTCGATCAACTTCTTCTATGATCACTTCAACCGTTGAGGGAATAGATGGTGATGTGTAAGTTGGTAAATTTGTTGATTGAAGGTAATTGTTGCACAGTCTCTATTCCATCTTATTCTCCGAACTCGCCATCTTGCAAGTCAACTATGATTGTAAGAGTTGACAAACTGGACATGGACAACATTACAATTAAATGACTATACAAATTATATGCTGTGAACAATCATTTATATATCATTGGCTGTGCACAAGTCTATCAAACCTGAAATGGACAGTGGCGGGAACTTTCTACCTATTTTGGGTCGCTCTTGCGCACACATACACTTATAAGATATACCATCATAGCATGGTAAATTATACTCATGAAGTAGTTTGAAAAAGTAGGTTAAGACCAGATTTTGCAAACGTTTGTTAGTCAATTGAATATTGAAATCTACTTGTTTAAGCAGAAAATGAACGGTCTGAAAAGTACTCGAGTAGTATGAAGAAATCAGTTAGACTATACTTTATATACATCTGTTAGTCAATTGCATACTGTATCTACAAGCTGCTGACGATTACTCCTAATTAGTATAAAACAAAAATATTTATATTTATTCAATTGTATATAGGAGCATTCGAATCACAAGATGAATCTCCGTAACAAAGGAATAATGACTATTATTACTTCAAAAACGTGATGCTTTTTGCGATATCCTCAAGAAGATTTTTCCTACTTTCACAAATTCAGAAGACCTGACTTTAGGGTCAGTTTTAGAACCTGCATGAATTGACTTGGAAAATTTAGAAATGACTTCGTGACTTGATTAAAATTTGCAATGACTTGAAGATAGTAACCTGGTCCCAACTCTAGCTCGTACTATGAAGTATCCACCGTTATTTGATACTGCGACACCACCTCCGATCACAATGTTCATCACGTAGGCATACTGGTATATCAGTTTCGTCTTAATATTAGGCCATGCTACTGGTATTGGCCAAAACCTGTACAGTATGCACACATTTCACCTGCAACAGAGGTCTCAATAAAAAACTTGTTCACTACGTTAACGCCAGTTCCCGAAGAAAGATTGCTGGATACCCGTTTGTTTACATCGATTTCATACCCCTGGTGAAGCATGACTCGCGACGCGCTCAAACGCAGCGCTCACTGGAGTTTCCAATCATTGTATAATGTATATATATCATTTATTGATATAAATAGATGCTTAAAGCGGATTCATTTGGTTTTGTCTATAATCGTAACGATTTACTTGCGACGTTCTGGACTCTATAAATTTTCAGCTGCATGAAAGTATGAGCAGATCACACTCGGAGTTCGGGGAAGCGAATGGCGCAGTTGGTTGAACACTGCAGTGACGACATCAATGGTTGCTGGTTCGAGTGTCGGCTCTTCCATGTTTCTATGTGTCGGAGGTTTATCTGGACTCCTCATCGCCGATCCCGCTGTAAATACAGTGCATTGAAAAGCTCATAGGAAGAGAGAGTCGAACTCTTGAAAGATGGCAGCAAATGAACCGGAAAAAGGACGCAAGACAAGCGTAAAAAAGATCTTATGAAATCTACTGTGCCGGCGCATATGACCAAGTTGTTGAACGTGCCAGTTAAGTGTCAATAAAACAAACAAACACTGGGAATTAGTAACAAATGAATCTGGTTGTTTCTCCCCACATTCCCTTCATCAGTAGATTTGAATATCAGTTGCCACTGGTTTCCACATACTGTTCAAATACCGCGCTACCGGTGGGGCATGAGTACAATGGACGGAACGGGACGCATCTTGCGTCACACTCGCGGGGGACACTAGAGACATTTGTCGACATCCATGCTATACATTGAAAAACGATAACATTCCTCGACAACTTTCAAAAAAAAATGGGCTAAAAACTTTAATGATTGATGTAGGCTGATTGTCGGTTTCCGAATTTGATTCTGAGCTCAGAATTGCTCTATCACTTCCGATTTTTTCCCTATCTATATTTCAAATCTCGTTAGTTACATTACGGCAGTGCTTTTCAACATTTTTGAGCTCCATTCACACATTTTTTTGAAAAATAATTTCATTCGCACCAGCTAGCTGAAATTTAGTACACGAAACGAAAATGAAGAAACTTATCACTTTTGCATTCGAAGAGCTTCTTAGGGGAACAGAGCTTCATTATTTTGCCTTCAGCGTATCGTATTATTGACTAATGAAGCACTAAAATCACTGCAGTAGAAAAATCACAGATATCACACTCCCGTTTTTGTCAAGAAGTTCGTTGTATTTTCGGGGGGTATCAAGCAGTGATTTCCTTGGCAGCTTCTGGGGCGAACCCGAAAACAATATTCAATCGCCTCAATATCACTTTTCCACTAAATGCACATGTGTATTTATCCGTTAGGTGTCTATACCTTCTCTTCATTTCCGCTAGTAATTATTTCGTCGATATGTTACTTATCATTCTTGTGTAGGGCGTTCTGACAGTAGCATGTGTTTCCTGATTCACTTCTGTTCAAACGTTTATACTATTTGTAACATAGTCTACACTTTTAGTGAATAAAAGCCTAGAAAGCCGTATGTCTATTGGTGGATTTTCCTCGCAAGGTCACAACAATTTTATTGACTAAGATCATGGACTGGTTCTCTGGAAACGTATATTCGAGTGCCAATACTCGAAATCCTTCCAAGTTCTCCGGATTCCCTAAAGGTCTTCAATCACTGGGAAAAGATGCTGAACAATTTTAGCACTGCAGTTGAGACTCCGAATACACCAGTTCCTAACTCTTTTGAAAATCCCCACGCAGCTGTCATCGATAAGTTGGAGATCGTTACAGGGTAAGTGTCTCCCGACGTCTATTCATTGTTCGAACAGCTAGATACCTTCACGGCAGCAATAGACCTGCTTAGATCCAGGTATCGAAAGAAAAAGAACGTCATTTATGCAAGACATCTGCTGGCCATTGCGAAACAAGATTCAGGCAAATCTATCACCGATTTCCCACAGGATTTGCTCATGCTTGCTCGTGATTGTTCGTTCAAGAATGTATATGCGAACCAGCACAGACAAGAAGCCGTACGGAGTTCACTATAATTACTGGTTTACACTCGTCAGCTATTCGTCTGCGCTGACTCGAACATGACGATTTGACGCTGGAAAAGGCCATTAAAATTGCAGAGTGTCTGGAACAGGCACATAAGTTTTCTAGTTCCTATGAGCCGCAGAGTCAAACCTGTTCGGAATGTCAACAGCGATCACTCTGCTAATAGTTCCAATTTATCGGCGTTCAAATGCGATGTGATTGCCACGATTACATTAAAGAAGAAGTGCATTTTCTTCGGAAAAATTCACGAAAGAACATCTTGTCCCGCGAAAGATGCTTCATGCTTTCATGGTGGCGTGCGGGGACACTATGCGAAAGTGTGCAAATTGCGTATCGGAGGAGAACCTGCTGCCTCGTTGAACTCGTTAGTCTCTGGCTCGGCACTTGCTAGAATACCCGACTCTCTTCGGTATTCTTGCCTCGACGTCTCCGTTGCGCAATACAAAGTGAAGGCTTCGATAGATTCCGGTGCTTATGAATCGGTGAATCCCTATCAAACTTCCTCGGCCTTCGCCCGTTTGGTCGCAAGTACTCCATCACATTCGCAGGGAAGAGCTCCGTAACAACGGTTCTCGGGTAAAATGAAGCTTCACTCGAGATACCGGGCTGTAATTACGGCAAAGTCAAATTCAGAGTCGTTAAACTTCTCATTGCTGATGTGATCCTGGGATTAGAATTCATGAAGCAGCATGGGAAAGTTGTATTTGAATTTTGCGGACCATCGAAGGATCTCATCATTTCGAATGGTTTACATTGCGCCGTAGCAGCTGGGAGAGTATCCGCACCTCCTCAAATATTCAAATTCGTCGACCCTGAAGTGCGACCCGTAGCTGTCAAATCAAGAAATTATAGTTCAGATGACCGAAAATTCATTGCGAGTGAGTTGCCGAAGCTGATGCTGCGTGACGGTGTAGTACAGGGGCGGGCAACTTCTCCAGTCGGTGGGCCGGATTTTGGAAAATTAGGTACTTGGCGGGCCGGATTGCTGAATCGATACATTATCCGCCCATTTATCCACATATACAAGGAATAAATCGTATTTAATGAATGTATTTTAACGACAGCAAATGTCTCTTCATAGCTATTTCTCGCCGATAATGGAGAAGACAATATGGATTTGAGAATAACATACAGGCGCCGCCATATCTGGTTCTCTCCAATCAATAAACACACGGTGCAATCCCTAATTAAGATTTCAAGGCGTTCGAGCGTTCGATAAACCCGGTAACCCTAATTTACCAAGATATCAATTCATTAGGGTTGAATAGGTGACGATATAGCGTCGCTGTTCAACTATCTGGCCTAACTAGTCTCGATATTGAATTCATGCGGCCCGCGTCCCCTACAAATTTGAAAAGTGGGCTGCGACCCGTTTTGAGTTGGCGACCACGGTGCCTTACAAAAGCCTAGAAGTGTGCCATGCTACAAGTCGGCGGTTACGGAATCAAAAATAAGAAATATCAGCCTGGTGTAAACGACCAGTGTAGTCGACAAAAATCATGATTACCACAGACGACATTATGGTTGAGTGCATCGCAAATGCCGATAATGCAAGTATTCTCGCTTCGACGAACTTACGCGTAAGCTCGCCACTCTCGCAACGCTGCCCAGTGCCCATATACGTATATCATAATCACAGTCACTAAACTTTGACGTAGCAAGCAAGTAGTGGGAAATCTCGGCAGACTGGGGCCGCAGGTCACATTATCATGTAAGACGGAAAACTGTCTGCGGGCCGCATCCGCGGGCCGTATGTTGCCTGCCCCTGGTGTCGTAGAACGTTCCGTGTGTCCCTGGCGAGCCCAGGTCTTGGTAACGAAAGATTGTCGGCACCAGAAGAGGTTAGTAATCGATTCCTCACAGACCATCAATAGGTTTACTCCTCTGGATGCATACCCTTTGCCCAAAATATAGAACATCGTGAACGACGTGGCGAAAGGAATGGTATATAGCATCATTGATTTGAAATCTGCTTACCACCAAGTACTGCTATCTGTATCCGATTGGCCCTATACTGCTTTCGAAGCTGGTGGGTCGTTGTATCAATTTTATCGTCTCTCTTTCGGGATAACCAATGGTGTAGCTGCGTTTCAGCAGTTCAGTGATAAATTCATTGCTGAGCACAAACTATGGTACTGTTGCCTATCTTGGTATCGTCACGATTCATGAGGAAAACTAAAAAGAGCACGATGAAAGGCTTCAAGCCTTCATGTCTTCTGCGACAAATTGGGGATTGACTCTCAATCAAGATAAATGTTTGTTCTCCGTGTCAAAACTCTCATTACTTGGACATTTAATATCACATAACAGAATTCAGCCGGATCCTGATCATGTTAAACCATTGCTCGACATGCCAGTTCCTAATGACGATAGCAGTTTGAAACGTTTCATGGGGATAATGGCTTACTCTTCGAAGTGGATCTCTTCTTTATCGGGGCAAATCAAACCATTATGTCAAAATTGCCGTTGATTGGCTTTCAGCTGGAAGCCAAAAATACTCTGAAAACGGATTTATTACGCGCCTGTTCAAATTGTATTTATGACGATGAGCCTTTCCAAGTTGAATGTGATGTTTCAGACCACGCCATCGGAACCATTCTGAGCCAACGGGGCACTCCAGTCGCCTTGATGTCATAAACCTTGTCTAGAAGCTAGATCATGTATCCGGCTGTTGAGAAAAAGGCGTTGGCATTCATAGAATCGGTCAGAAAATGGGGTTATCTGTTGATCAGAAACGAGTTCCAATGGATCACAGACCAGAAGGCGCATTCATTTATTTTCCGATTAAGTCACCGGGGCAAAATCAAGAACAGCAAGTTATTCATATGGAAATTAGAACTAAGCTCGTTGAAATTATTCATCTTCCTGGTAAGGAACACGTGGGTGCTGATGCACTTTTTTCGTTTGTGTTCTATTTCGTCGTCGTCTGGAATGTCGTAACGATTCCGACGCAACTGTTGAGGAGCCACCGATCCGAAGGTCATCAAAAATCAGACGAGCGCCGGAATGGTATGGTGACCGCACAACATGACTTCAGTTCAGTGGGCCGATCATTTTAGGCTGGAGAGATTGTGGTGTTATATTTATACGTTAGGTGTTTACCTTCTCTTCATTCCCGCTAGTAATTACTTCGTGCGTTTGTCTATCTATTAGTTCATCATTCTGGTTTAGGGCGTTCTGAGAGTAGCTTGTGTTTCCTGATTTACTTCTGTTTTAACGTTTATATTCTATGTAGCATAGTCTACACTTTTAGTGAATAAAAGCCTAGAAAGCCAACAAGCATAAATAATGTTCTCCCTATTGCGGCAATTCAAATGTGGCCTTTTGAGATAATAAGTTTGTACGCGTTTGGTGATTATATTGGTGAAATCATCGTAATTAACCATAGCGTTATCGATATCAATTCTGACCAGATAGTGTCCAAATATTTTCAAAAAGTAATTTTAATGCATCAAGATATCCAACCTGTTGTATGGATTGAGAGTCACATTGTTTCTTGTATTGTTAAGAGTACAAATCCAACGGCACCTAGAAGTTGGGAAGCCGAAAAAATTGTTGGAAACCTGATATGGTATACCGTTATCATTGACAGATCTAGCACAGGAGTGGCCAACTGGTTAATGGGCCACATGAGATTTACGAGCCACTGTGTGGGACACTTGAACGTTGATGACCATTTTTGATGTTCCGACTAAGCGAACCGAATTAGGTAACGTTGAAAACAATACTTTATTACTGTACGCATTAAAAGTAACAACGTATATGTTCATGTCTTGGACGCGCCAGGCGCGAAATATTTTCAAAGGTAATGAATGAATTCCATGAACAATAATGTTCTTACATATATTGCGGGTCGCCTCTGTATAACATTGGAATCATTTGACAAGGATAGGAATATTGGGCGCTTAGAAGTATCAATAACGAAGATTTCGGCGAACCTTTGTCAAGCATTTTCTACAAAGATTTCATCCGTGACGATGGTACTGCGAGTGCACACATGAAGTTGCATGTTTGCATGATCTTTAGTTACAAAGATAGTTGGAGTCAATGATGTTAGTTATGCGTATTTTTAATTTTCAGGGGGACTCCAATGCTGAAAGCGAGGAATAGGGGGCCACTAATTGCGCGAAATGCTAAGAAACATTTCAAGTCGAATAAATCTGCTACAAAATATTCTACTTTAATGTCAATTGGCATATACGAACATCTACGAAAATATGGCTGGCCCCTTGCTACGTCACAGCGTCGAAGCTGATGTTTCAGTTGTCAACATCTCAAATTTCGAGGCCAGGCTAATCAATATTGGGTAGGCCTTGCAATTTCATCTGAGTAATTACTTGTTTTGATGCTATTACTGTAATTTCGCGGTACCTCGCGGGCCACACAAAACGTTCTTTCGGGCTTAGGGTTGGTCGCCGCTGAACTAACATGGTGTTATGATGGTAATACGTTGAGGTCATCGACTGTGCTATTTTGCTGACTGCATCTCTCATACTCGTAACAGAAAATATCAACGCATATCTGTACATACCGTTAATCCCTTGTGACGAAATACGCAAGCTGCTATCTTTGAAGAGGGGATTGCAGCAACAACCGAGTGTATATATTCATTTTGAAGTAAAGTCACGGTACCACAGTTGTTGTACATATATATACCAGTATAACGGCTATAAGAGAGATGTCGTAGGATCGTTGCTAAAACGAAGGTTAGTGTGTGCGACAATTAGTCAGCGATGAGGTTGAACAATTAGGACAGTATATCAAAGACATTTTGTCACAATTTGCAGAAATACGTTCTCATCTCAATTGCCGTACTGTCGTCGAACAGGTGGTAACAGCTTTGAGTTCAAGAAAGAAACATAAAAGCAGTGGTTCTCAACCTTTTTTGACACGCGCCCCCCTTGGAGATGGTCAAAAAAATCACGCCCTCCTGACCCCACTTGCATTTATCGTCATGTCAAAAAGAGCACATCATCTAATAGAGGTGGGCAACGTTTTTGATAATCACGGCCGCATTTCGATTGCTTATGTAGCGTAAGGCCGCATTCCAGGGCATAGCCGCAATGAACGATCTGGACGCAAAATTCTTATGGTAAACTGTCCATATCCAATCCGGTGAACTCCGGACTATTCTACTTTTCACAATGGCCTATTATTGTACGCACCGAAATCGCGAGTGGCAACGTTATGAATTGTTGCCGTGAGGTGCATATTGTCACGCGGAGCGCGAAAATTTTTCAGGTCCGCGAACGAACTGTTATTTCTTGCCAATTCCCATTCCGGCTCAGATTAAGAAGGGCGCTACTGCATTAAAATCGAAAAATGAAGTCTTGTTGAATTACGCGGAGGGCGAAGAAAATTTCAAGATTAATTAAAATCTCTCGAAAATGCGGGAGTGAATTCGTAATTGCAATTTGCATGTCTACGGCCGCCAACACATACTAATTGAATTAGGCGTCGACGGCCGCTCAAATTCCCTTCTACGGCCGCAGGCTACCCACCCCTGATCTAATAGTATACATAAGGTATATCTTACGCCAATTTTGAATCTGCATTCCAGTTGTTGAGTCTTTTACATGACAAATTTCTCGAAACTTGTTTATAAATAACAAAAAAAAACATTGAACAAGATATCCGTTAATTAATTTCAAGGTAGGTCACCCTGAGACTAATCATGATGCTGGTAGTGAGTACAGAGAGCAAGGCGTCGTTCTGTCCTGCCAGGCTAAAGTTGATCAGTTTTGGAAATTAATTACATTGTGTTGATTTATAGCCTAATTGAGGGCGAAACTGGGTAACCTATGTTGCATTCAAGTCTGTCTTAGGCAGTGCAGTTCGCAAGCTACTAACAACAGCTGCCCAGCGCGACAAGCTTTAGGCTACTGTCAAAGCTATGAAGCAATGAATGACGTACACGTGGGAATTGCTCTCTATATCTCCAACGAATTTCAAAAATTTGCTCAAATCAAGTTGAAATCAGACTATACTCCGTTGAGCGCGGTTGCTAGAGTTTGTATTTTGCAAGCTTTCTTGAATATGGAATAAATTTCATCTTCATTATTCGTCTTCTCATAATGGATGTGAAACACATGTTCAGACACGTACAATTTATACTGACTTTGTCCATTTCTCGCGCCCCCCCCCCCCCCCTATACTGACTTCGTCAATTTTTCGCGCCCCCCTGAAAGCCTCCCGCGCCCCCCAGGTTGAGAACCCCATGATAAAAGTAAATGTGAATAATGTTCAAGCTGTTCATGATAGTGACCAACATGATCGACGGACCCTTCAAGTTCACAAAGCCATCAATCCGTTAGAGTTAAAGAATACTATTTTGTTGAATGTAGCGTAGCCACAAACAGCCGTACCATACATATTATGACATTACCTCCTTGGACTATACCAACTGACAAACCATTAACTCGTCGCATAGTGGAAATATCACACATCGTGATCTGTATTCGTAATCTATTACAGGGGCGGGCAACTTCTCCAGTCGGCGGGCCGGATATAGGAAAATTAAATACTTGGCGGGCCGGATTGCTGAATCGATACATTTTTCGCCATTCATCCACATATTCAAGGAATAAATCGTATTTAATGAATGTATTTTAACGACAGCAATGTAACTTCAAAGCCATTTCTCGCCAATAATGACGAAGACAATGTGGATTTGAGAACAGCATTGCCATACAGGCACCACTATGTTTGTTTCTTTCTGATCGATCACCACGGTGCAATCCCTAATTAAGATTTCAAGGCGTTCGATAAGCCCCGTACCACAAATTCACCAATATATCTCTTCAATAGGGTTTACTACAGGTATGACCAACCTTTTTGCCATTCACGGCCGCATTTCGACTACTCATGTAGCCTACGGCCGCATTCCAGGGCATAGTCGTAATGAACTATATCTGGACGCCAAATACACATGCTATAGTCCATGTCCTTTTCCGGTTAGCTTCGGACTTATCCATCTAATCACATAGGCTTACTATACGCACCGACTTCGCGAGTGGTCACTGGTGACTGGTCATGGTTATGTTATGGGCCGTACATAATCGCGCTAGGCGCGAAAAATCTGATTCACCTATGAATTTCGTGACAAATAATAGTATTTTTCATGTTATTTCTCATCCAATGTCATCAGATTCAACTGTAGATTTGATGGAGGGTGCGTTTTTAAAAATTTTAGGACAAGATATCAATGATGATGCATCTTCGGGTGGGCCAATTATAATTAGTCACTTGGTTGCATGCTATTATTTCTTGACCTACCATCAAGTTTGTCCGTATAGTGAGGAGTACAAGACTCCGAGTTGGTATTTCTATATGAGGCGCATCATTTTCCTCTGCTGTTCACGTCTGTACTGTGGGGCTATGATTGCAAAGGGCGCCACTATAATAAAATCGGTAAACGAAGTCACATTGAATTGAAGGAAATTTCAAGATTGATTAGGATCTCTCAAAAAATCGAGACTCAATTTGTAAATTCAAATTGCATGTCGACGGCCGCCCGCACAAACGGTACTAATTGAATTGTCCACAAATTTCCCTTCCACGGCCGCAGGTTGGCCACCCTGGTTTAGTAGGTGACGAGATATAGCGTGGTTGTTCAACTGTGTGGCCTATTTTATCTCGATATTGAATTCAGGCGGCCCGCGGCCTCTACAAAATTTGAAAGTGGCCCGCCACCCGTTTCGAGTTGGCGACCCCTGGCATAAGCGATGTCTTACAAAAGCCTAGAAGTGTGTCGTGCTACAAGTCGACGGTTACGGAATCAAAAATATGAAATATCGGCCTAGTGTAAATGACCATTGTAGTCGACAAGCACCATCATTACCACAAATGACATTAGGGTTGAGTACATCGTAAATGCCGATAATGCAAGTCTTCTCGCTTCGACTAACTTACGAGTAAGCACCACCCTCGCTCACTACGCAGTGCGCATACATGTGTATAATAACATACAGTCACTAACATTTGACGTTTACGCAAGTAGCAGGGAATCTCTGAATACTGGGGCCGCGGGCCACATTATCATGTAAGACAGAAAACTGTCCGCGGGCCGGATCCGGCCCGCGGGCCGTATGTTGCCCACCCCTGTATTACACAGATGCAGTAAATATATAATGTCTGGGACTTTGTAATGAGTTTGTAACCAAGACTCAATTGTCAGAATAATATCATGCTGTTTTAGCAGTGTGGGCTACTTACTATAGACATTAAGGTCATTATTCATATCCCAGACAAAAAATCAAGCGGCTGATACTGAATGCATACCGCAGTATGCAGGCTTTCTCTGGGATTTTAACTAAAGGGGGGGAAAAATCTGATATATCAATTGACAATGTGAGAATATTTATAGTTAGAGTAATGGGATGATTCCCCGTTGATAGTTTAAGGTTCATGATTAACAGCATACAAAAAACACAATGTAGATCAAGGTTCTTAAACTTTATTTGAAATTTTATTGAAGAAAAAATATCAATTTTTTCGTACAATCAGTATATGAACTGTATTGATGCCCGAAAAGCGCCATAATAATGAGAGGAAGGATGGTATGAACCCCCAATCTACATTTAAAAAGTAATCATCATCAATCTAAAATAGTGTTTCCCAACGTGGGCGATATTGTCCATCTGTGGTCGATTTTGAGAACAGGGGTTGAAAATACCAAATTAGGCGACTGGGGGGCGATACGGACAGAAAATATTGGAACGTCAGTAATATTTATCTAATCAACACGGCGAAAAATGCACGTGAAAACGGCTTATTCTGCATGTGACGCGAAAAAAAGGACAACTCAACGGAAAGTATACGCGGAAACCGGTTTTCATAGCATCTACTCGGATAAATTACATTTTTAAGTCATTTCACCAGCGGAGATTTAGTTCAATAATTGTCCAGTTTTTATACCTCCTTTCACGGATTTCGTAATAAGGGGGGGGGGGGGGGATGAAAATTTGTGCCGAACTGTAATGGGGCGACGAGTCAAAAAAGGTCGGGATTCTAAATCATCGACAATCTGTACTTGCAATAGTCCTATTTGTGCGTTGTATGGATGAAACTAAAATGTTGTGATTGCATTTTAGAGTTGCTTTAAATAGTTGAAAAATAGTCGATGCGCTTGAATCGCATTACATTGACTGATATTTCATTTTGTTGGCCCCGTACGCGTTCGACGCTGTGTACGACGTCAAATGCATTTCCATCAAGCTTAACACGCCAATTCACTGTAAATCAGAGGTTATCAACACGTGGCCCGATGACCGCATGAGGCCTGCGATCTACATTCAACTTCAAGAAGAACGCTAAGTGAAGCATTTTGAAATCCTGAAATTGATTTCAGTTTCGAATTATAGTTGTTGTTGTTTCAATCTATACTCATGTGCCAAATGTAACTACTCCCCACAGACTGAAACGGCTTCGGGGGTGGCAACAGCATTCTGAGGGAAGTCAGGGGATACGAATGGGCAATGGACATATTACCTTGATGTGCAATTGCCAAGACACCGTCAAAACTGAGACGCTTAGAAAGCGGCTTGGTACATCACCCCAGGATTAAGCTTTTGGGGTGGGGTAGTTTTTCAGCTAGTACAGTGTCTCATGAGCCCTAATATAGGCTTACCATACGTCCTCTTTTAAGACGATTCATCCTCTTTTTTGGCTGTTTTAAAAGTGTCCTTGGAGGACGCCCTTTTGTCCTATTTTTTGAGATTTCGTCCTCTTTTTTGAAAATTTAGGTCAGCTTTAGAGCAAATTGCGACATGCCGCAAATTAGCACAGAAGTGAAGCTCCGGCGTGTGTTTTGGAGTGAAAAACGGTGATGTTAGGTCTGAGCGAAAAGATGATTTTTTTTTAGTCAACCGATCACAAAGCGGGAAAAATTAACCGGTTTTTGAGAATTCTAGTCCGGTTTTGCAAGTTGCATATTTCTGAAAAAGTGTCCTCTTTTTAGATTTCCAAAATATGGTAAGCCTACCTAATATCGATCGCTTGGTTGCCGAAAATCGCTCTTAGGTATCGTGCGTAGCCCGTAGTTCGAAATAAAAGAATATTGATGATCATGATATTTTTTGTCGAATTGCATTTCATTATTAAAATACTACTTTTTCTGGTGACTATTCTCGCCTCCCATGTCAGAGAGAACAGCGTTTCACTGACGTAAAGATTTAGAAACGTGGTTGCGAAAAGTGTGGCCTATAGTGACTCGACATCTTGATTCGTGCAGCCCGCGGTCTCTACGAAATTTCCAACGTGACCCAACGCCACCAGTTTTGAGTTGGCGACCACTGCTGTAAATGTATTTTCATCAAACCTCTAGCACGCCAATTCTCCGTTAACACAATGTAATAAATCATGTTTCAATTGTATCGATGAAAACATTTCCTCGAATTATGTAAAAGACACACTTTCCAATAGCGATGATATTTTCTAGTACGAGGGTGCATCTCAACTGAGTTTTTCCATGAATTGTCGCCTCCTTATTCTTGTCATTCCTCGACATATGTGAATGTTTTTCAACGAAATTCCTCGCACGTATATATATCGCACTCATACCCTTTCACTTCATCATGACTCTTGCTGTGTCTTGGACTGAGCATTGAATGCTGTCGCACGTACCTCACACATACGCATGCATACAGTCGGTATTTCATTTTCGTATGGGCGGAATAGTGACTTATAAGGGTAGACTTTTTCGTAAAGACCTTTCCGCATATCTCGCACTCGTATTCATTTGTTTTAAGGTGTTCCGCCTCCACGTGTGATTTAATGTACGATCTCAAACGAAATGCTTTACCGCAAATTTCACACCTATGTTCCTTCTCTCCTGTGTGAATCGAATAGTGGCTTTTCAGTAGCCATGTGTGCCGTGTGGATCGAATGATGTTTTTTCAAATCACCCTTCGCTACGAAATCCTTCCCGCAGACATGGCATTGACAGTCCTTCGTCCCGGCGTGAATGAAATAATGACGTTTCAGGTGAGCATTTTGTCGAAAACGTTTTCCACATACATGGCATTCATGATATTTGGCTTGTGTATGAATCAACGAGTGTGTTTTCAAATTACTCTTTAAAACGAAACCTCTCCCGCATACCGAACATACGTGATCTTTCACGTCGGTGTGAATATCACATAATGGTAGTTCAAGTGACCTTTTCGTCCGAAATCTTTCCCGCATCTATCACACTCGTAATTCGTTGATCCAACATGCATAAAATAATGTGTTTGCAAATGACCCTTTGCTGTGAAACCTTTACCACATATATCACACTTGAACTCTTTAAATTTGTCATGACGTTTCTTGTGTTTTTTTCATCTCGTATTCAGTGATGAATCGTTTCGCACATACACCGCACTCGAACTCTTTCAATCGTGCGCAGTTCACAGTTCAAAATAAAATGAAATTGATGATCACGATAATTTTCGGTCGAAAAGTAGTTATTTAATAAAAAATACTTTGAGTAGATATTCCCGTAGCCTTGTTAAAGAGAACAGCGTTGGACTGAAATACAGAGTTACAAACGTGGTTGTTAAACAAAGTGTGACCTATTTTGTCTCGATATTGCGATTCATGCGACCGGCGACATCGACCAAATTTCATGTGACCCACGACCCTTTCCAATTGGCGGCCCTTGCTGTAAATGCATTTTCATTAAACCTAGGGAAAACCAATCTTCTGTATAAGTTGTATTAATCCAAACGTTTTCTCAAATTATGTAAAACACACATTTACTGGCAGCGATGATATTTTCTAGTACGAAGACCAATCTTCACTGGTTTGTTCATTGAATTGTCGTCTTCATATTTTTGCCGTGTCCATAATTTCTGAAATGGCGCACAAGTCGATGTTTTACAACGAAATTCTTCGCGCGTATACATCTCACTCATATTGTTCCACTTCATCATGAATCTTGTTTTGTGTTGGATTCGACATTGAATGGTGTCACATGCACCTCACACATACGCATGCTTACTGTCGGTTTTTTCTTTTGCGTGTGGACGGAATAGTGACTTATGAGATGAGACGTTTTCGTAAACCCCTTTCCGCATATCTCGCACTCGTATTCCTTTGTTTTCAGGTGTACTGTCTTCATGTGTAATTTAAGGTACGATCTTAAACGAAATGCTTTACCGCAAATGTCACACTCATGTTCCTTCTCTCCGGTGTGAATCGAATAGTGGTTTCTAAATAGGCATTGTTTACCGAAACTCTTTCCGCATACATGACACACATAATCTTTCGCGCCCGTGTGGATCGAATGATGTTTTTTCAAATCACACTTTGCTACGAAATCCTTTCCGCAGACATGACATCCGTAATCCTTCGTCCCGGCGTGAGTGAAATAATGACGTTTCATGTCAACATTGTGTCGAAAACGTTTTCCACATACATGGCATTCGTGATCTTTGGCTAGTGTATGAATCAACGAGTGTGTTTTCAAATTACTCTTTAAAACGAAACCTCTCCCGCATATCGAACATATTTGATCTTTCACGCCGGCGTGAATCAAATAATGGTAGTTCAATTGACCTTTTCGTCCGAAACCTTTCCCGCATATATCACATTCGTAATTCGTTGATCCGACATGCATAAAATAATGTGTTTGCAAATGAACCTTTGCTGTGAAACCTTTACCACATATATCGCACATGAACTCTTTAAATCTGTCGTGACATTTCATGTGGTTTTTCAACTCGTATTCGGTGATGAATCGTTGGGCACATACACCGCACTCGAACTCGTTCAAGCCGAGATGTCTTTTCATGTGTGTTTTCAAATGTGATTTCTTGGTAAATAGTCTTCCACATATATCGCACTTGTGGTTTTTCATATCCTTATGGCATGAAGTATGAAATAATTGGGTACTCCTTTGCAAAAATCTTTTTCCGCATATGTCGCACTCAAACTCCTTAGCTCCGGTGTGAATATTCATATGGACTCTCATGCAAGACTTGGTCTTGAAGCATTTTCCACAGACCTCGCAGACATTGCCATTGCTGCCTACGAGATGTTGAAAATGGGGCTCCATCATTTTAAACTCGGTAGGAATACTTTGTTGCAGCGATGCTCGTGCCATTTAATGCAGAGGCCTTTCCTTCAATGCGGTCGCAACTAATTTCGCGAATAATAGGTTTGATGCTGCGTGTTAAAATCTAGAAAAGATAACTGCATGTAATGTGGCTTTTCGAATTTCAGAATATCACTATCTTCACACAGCATTGCCAGAACAGGTTACAATAGTCATGAATTCATACACAGTCTAACATTGCATGGTCGCCATGCAAATCTTCTTGTGACAATGCTGTGGATCTATGTAAATGGAATTTTGAACTTGCCGGCATCACAAGTAAGTGATTTTACTTCTAAAAGCTTTGAAATGAAAATCGCAGTATTATATAAACGTGAATACCCGAGGGCTGTTCACAAGTAGCATTGTCAGGGCTGTGCTAGTTGGCTTCATAGCAAGGGCATTGTTGCGTATTGTATCAGAGACAGTCGCAAGGATTTTATTACCAACGCAAAGCTCTCTAGTAGTCCAGCTGATTGGTTCTCAACCGCCGGTCCGTGGCAAATTTCCTACCGGTCCGCGCAGTATATCAGAATTTGATATCTCAATTCAAAATGAAAGAAGATGAACGCTTATCCACTAATCAGTGAAATAAAACATCAAAACATAAATTTATTCATGAGTTACGAACGTATTTTCAGCATTATGTCGCAATAGAGCAGTGGCTCTGAAACCGGCGGCGTGAACGCATCATGAGTGGGCAACCAAGTCGCCCGAGAGAAATGATGTTTCTTAAATTCGGAATGAATATATTTTGCGTTGTAACTTACAACTTCCTACAACGACAATAATCGTGATTAAATCGTGATTTTAAATGTAATAGTTACTTCGGTCCGTCCATACAACTATGGTAGCATTCAAAACAAAATTCAATTTAACACAAACATGTTAAGACATGTCTCTTTCAAATCAGGTATCTTATATATTTAAAGTGAAGGGGCTTACACGGTCTAACTCCTGGTATAGTAAACTAGGACACATTTTGCAGAATGCCATTTATTATATGCCGATTTTTTGCAGCCCGAAAGTACTCAATTGAATTATTCTCTCGTCGAACACCTGCGATCCGTTGAGAAAAATAGTTTATAACTTAAAGAAGTGACAAGTTTGAATGGCGTGCGGCCCGCGCTATTGGTTTTCTACTTAGCCTATGATCATGTACCTTGGAGCCAAGCTCAAGTCGGATTAAAGATGGTATCAGATCCGATCGATAAAATATGTATATGCTACTTTCTACCATCACACACGATTACGTTTGTAAACTTATAAAACTCATTATTTTTCATTCAGGTAATAATTATTACCCTGTGCACAGTCCGAATATCATATCCGAGAAGTTTTTTTTAACAGTCATAACCGTCCACGACATCAAACTATGTGTTGTGATTGCAATCATTGTGGTTGTTCTTTTCAAAATAATTTTCGTATCACGATAAGGGGCCCTCGAAATATTTTAGTATCATGAAGGGTGCGTGTCTAAAAGGTTTCAGAACCACTGCAAGAGAGAGCTCATAGTCTACTTTGGGCGTAAGCCACAATGATGCAACAGCTTTACGAAACCGTGTAAATATAGGAGAATTTATTAGTGAAAGCCGCCGATTTAAAAAAAAGCGTCACTAAATTTTGACCGTACGATTTGACAACACTATAATGGAGTTCTATAACAAATAGAATCGAGTTTACTTTCAAGGGATATCGAGAAATGATGATCACGTTAGTGTAGCCTACTTAGTGGTCTCTGACATGACTTCGCAAGCTTCGCCTTCTGTAGACAAGAATGGAATCACTCATTTATAACTACTAATAGGCAGGGCCCTAGCAGCACTTCGTCATCCCCAAAACCGTTGGTATTGGGCCTCCCACAGGATGATAAACCGGACTTCTGGGAGGGGGGGGGCTTCACATTTACCGGGAGAGCTGAGCGAGTTGTATTTGAAAAGGTAGGACCCCTCAATAATGTTCAACATCTTCGGGAGTATACCCGTTTGCAGGAACGAAACAGCACTTCGTCAGGCCCCCATAGGGTGGGGCTCCCATAGGGGCTCCCATGGGCTCCCATAGGGTGATAAACCGACTCCGCCTCCCATCATGCTGTTCACTTTTGTCACGAAATTAGCTGTACCGCTTCGTGAGCCAGCGCCAGGCGCGAAAATCTTCGATATTTCACGATAAAATCGGTCAATGAGATCGGGAATTGCATATATATTGCTATCAATTTCATGTCCTCTCTGCTCACGTTATCAGATTTACCGTTGCCGCTGGGTGAGCTGTCGTGGAAACTGTAAGGCCCGTAAATAATAATTAAACATTTTCGCGCGGGTGGACCCGTTCATATGACTTCTTTACATTATTTCGTGACCTCCTGTCTGCTATATCAAAAAATATAGAGTCGGCCAAACGTGCTAAACTAAAAGACGCACACGATTTCAAATTGGTAGCTCTTCACGGGCATATACTTTTCCCTGCGGGATGAAATTCGTCTTCTAAGGTTCAGATTGCCTAGACAGGAACATTCGGCGCCAGTCATATAGGCGCCTATGGACAATTAAACCTATATGTATTTTGTATATATAACGAAATTTTCGGTCAGCGTAAGGGCAGTCCTTTTCGGTCAAGGTTTTTACGCTATGCAGATCGTTCTGGCACACTTCTTGGAGTCGCATGTAATATGTCCTAAATCTTTATATATCTTGGTTCGTCGTGTCGCGGTATTGGCCAACGCCGATACGTCAATTTCTATAACTCTTGCGTGTTTTTTTTTCTTTTGGAAAGAGTACCAAATAATTAAGATATTTGGCTCCTTGAAATCGCGCCCAGCGCGAAAAATCTTTGCAAAGTTGCATAAACTTTCAAAAAATACTCGATAATTTATGCTAATTCACGAAATCATTTTGGACCCCCTTCGTTGCGGACCACCCTATTATGCATGAAGCTAACTGCATAAAAAATCAACACTAAACGAGCCTGCACCTTGACAATCTAGAATAGTTTTCTTGCTTTTTTAAAAAAGTTCTCTCGAAATACCCTGCTTTCCGTTTGTCAATATTCAGTGACTCTCTGCTGTGAGCTCGATCGGCGATCACATAACATCGAGAGCGAAATACACTATATAGGCCAGGGGTTCTCAGCCGCTCTTCGCCCGTGGCCCATTTTCCGGTTTGAAAATGTTCTGTGGCCCACCTCTTATTCATCCTAAAGTCATATAGTCCCGTTCAAGGCATGGTCATCGCTGGCGCCGATATGCCTATTTCTCCAAATATGCGCATTTTCTCTAACTGATCATTACACATGTAGATCTTCATATAGATGAAATCGCGCGAAGCGCGACGAAAATTTTCAAGTAGAGTAAATCTCCTCCAACAAACAAACGACCAACCAACGAAATTTGGGCCCTTTTGAGCTCCCCCCAATTGGGAGTTTTAGGTGCGGCAGTTACGGCCCTGGTAGATCATATAACTCTTGCGTAGGCCTACATTAATATGGCGGCTGTTCCACTCACGTTGCGAAACCCAATAATCTAATCCCCGCCTCCACTAGGTGATTGAGTTTTAGTTCCACTATGGTGGGATTGGGGCTGGTCGAGCTTCAAACAATTCTTTTGTGAAAGGGATACTACACAGATGTGGAGAAAGAATATTTTAATGTTCAAGCTGTACAATGTAGGCCTACGTATAGTGTGTCCTGTATCTACTGAAGTTGCGATGTCAATCATTCCATATCAATCTTACGTTATCTACAAGGATTTCAGGGCCAGAAATTTTAAACCAGCTCCAATACATTACGATTCGTTGCGGTGGTGCCGTTTACTTCGATAGGAAGTTGATTATTGATTATAAATTGCGATTATGGCTATTTTGATATTACAATATTACGACCTGCCAAGGCACCGTATATCTTCTTCAAATACACTTCTGTCCCAGTTTAATGCACACCCTTTGCAACGGCATACGACACACGACCCTGCTGGAATACTTGGTCACTTCAGCACTAACTTCAAGTTAATTTATAATAGAAATTATTTTCGTTGCCGTCAACCGTAGGTTGTCGTAGCCGGTGGATAAAAGCCACCGTCTCCCCTCCCATTTACGACCTGTAGCCTACATTGTGAATCCATACGTGCCACTACGTCCCGTTAGAGTCGGATGAAAAACCTAAGGTAGTCTACGTATAATTTGATAATATGAATATATTTTTGGAAGAATAACATAACAAATATAACCAAATTTTCACTAGTTCTACAATATTCCAAATAGCTCTGTGGCTCACCTAAAATGCTCCTGTGGCCCACCAGTGGGCCATGGCCCACCCTTTGAGAACCCCTGATATAGGCTATTGGTCAGGGGTTCTCAACTTCACATGTACAACGGGCCGCATCTTGCCCGCAAAAGACGCTGCGGGCCGCAAAACATTATTACCATGCATTTGTGAGCTTCTATCAAATTTAGGCTAGTGGAGCCTATTTATTAGTCGTATACGGGCGTCTAGTCCATTTTATTGCATTTCAATGCATTATTGGTCACTTGGAGAGCGTTCGTAAGTTTTCAATCGCTATTTTTGCGAGAATATGTATCTTCCAGCGTCGCAAGTAAATCACCTCATGGAGCGTGTGTTGCATTCATTTCCAAGTCGGTATATTTACCTTATTATTATTATTACACGCGGTATTACTGTGACGCTTATCACCGTTTAGGACTTGTGCGTCACAACACAGGCACTTTTGTGTTACAACAGAGGCCATTATTTATTTGAGCTCTCAGTGAAATGAGAAGAAGTCTGGTTTCGGTATCATTTCAGAGCAAACCAATCAACCCATGCCTTTCCTTCCATGGCTGGAGCCCTCCACCAATAGTTACATAAGTAAACTTATTCAAATTGATGTTTTTCGTTGGTCAACTCCCCACGTTTGCCATGCCAGCATTCCTTCTGCAAATATGTCCACTCTGATAAAAGGCACCAAGAAAATTAGCTATGCAATGTCTCTGAAGTCGGTGGATTCGTCCAATGCTATGCTAAAGTAGTATATGCAGCAACTTGTTTCAGAACATACGATAAAATGTCGACGGGCTACTCGTCTTGTCACGTTTGAATCGGACAACTTTAGCTTCAAAATTTGTCGGGTAATGTTGTCGTTGCTGCTAAGCAGTGTTACCTCTAACTTTGACGAGTCTGCCCACACTCATCAACTTACTGCGCAGACCCTTGGACAACCGTGCGTAAAGACTATAAAAAGGTCCTCATTTCGGATTTCTGTGCGCACAGATCGTGTCAGCACTGCGCATTTGCACGCGTGCCCAGATTGGAGGAAACATTGCTGCAAAGTCCCGGAAACAGAGAATATTCGCACTGTATGTTAAAGTATTAGTGAAATCACATCTTCTCTAGCAGATTTCTTGGGTTTAGCGATATTCCAAAGCGTCTGTAACGTCGTCGGCAATTTTAAAAATTCCTCGAACTACGGATTACTGGGCTTGATGCCTAGGTAGTAGGTAATAACGTTTTTTCCAAGATCAGGAGATATGTAACCTATAATAAACATTAGTTGTATCGTTTTAACCTTCTACGCTTCGTTACGACAACTGTTTTTTGACAAATATGACAAATATAGGTTTTCCATTTATATATGAGAAAGCAAATTCATCAAATTCAAACTGCCTGGGTCCGCGGCCGTACACTGCTAACAAAGTCGCCACGCACAGAAAATCTGTGCCGCGCACACAAAAAGCCGAAGTGATGACCTTTTTTCAGTCGTTACGCACCGTTGTCCAAGGGAGCGCGCGGTGAGTTGGTGAGTGCACGCAGACTAGTGAAAAATTAAAGGCCCATACCAATACTGATTCAGAACAATAACAATCTAAACTCGAGAACATATCAAGAGACCAAAACATGTCAAACAATGGGTATTTAAACGAAACAGCGACGGTGCGATAAGAGAGCTAAGTAGCTAAATTAATATGCAACAATGCTGGACCAGTAATAATTGCGTTCGTAATGAAAGAGGCCGCCGGCCGCAAAATGGACCTCTGCGGGCCGCATGCGGGCCGCGGGCCGCGGGTTGAGAACCCCTGCTATAGGTAGTCAGCGAATGATGTTTATTCAATCAATCAATGAAATTGATATCGTTGTCTGATGCAACAAATTTACCTGGCGTACGTGGTTATTCTTGATTTCACATGTATATTGTATCATAAAAACCAAATCCCTGCGATTGGGCTGTTGATCACTGCTATATAACTTGCTAATGGGAAATTTCGGTAGCAAGTACATAGAAACACGTTTCAAACTCTGCTCAATATCAACGTAGCCATACTCAGACTACGAATACATTGTCCGGTCTGGCCTACACCGTGCGTAAGCCTATATTCCCTTGCAACTCCTCGTCGAAATTGTTGGGGAAGCGACGAAAGATATTGATTCATGGGATTAATATATCATTTGATTGCCCAAGTTCATACATTTGGCGACGATTAAACACCAATATGCACTGCAGGGATGTGGCACTATCTGGCCCTAGTCGTCGCTAGGTATCGTTTACATTAATATAGGCTATCAGTTTACTCAAATGTAGGGTTGAAACTAGCAATATGACGTGACGTGACGTCATGGGGTTCACGTTCGCGATCACGCAGAACCTGTCAAGAAGGTTCGCGTTCACACGAACCTGAATGTTTCAGGGGTTCACACCATCCCTAGCTACTATCGAAAAGGACGCAAAAATAAAGTTAGGAATATATTTGAGTTGGATACATTTAAGTTAATTAAAAGTTTTCAAGGTTCAGCAGTCCGAGACATTTGTTTCGAAGTTTTACAAATTCGCGAGGTCTAAATGGTTGAGAAACACTGGTCTGGATAGTACACAAGCTTAAATACTTGGATAGCATTCATATCAGTATGTATTGAATGATATCACATAACACAGTACGAGGCAATACATGCAATACGCAGTGACGCGGTGTTCTGAGATGATTAAAATAACAACAAAGTGATACTGACACTGACGTAATAACCACACAGTTATTGAATATTTACGAATTCGTCTTGTGTATATCTGCTACCCAATCGACATTTGATAAGCTTTTTGGCGTTCTGCTAAACCTCTACTTGCCATAACAAAACCGTACCATTTCAAGAATGTATAGTACCATGTTCTATCATGCTAGCTAGACCCATAGATGTGATCAGCATTGCGGCAAAACCCGAGTCTTCAGCATCTTCTGATTCAATATTTTGTGAATAAGGGATGTTAAATCCAATTTGGGTCGCGGGATGGAAAAGCGATAATGAGTGTTAAACTCATTTGGGTCTCGGACTGGAAAGGCGATTAGGTTTTTCGGATTAGTGGCAATCGTACTTACGCTTCAGTCGTCTTCACGTTTAGCTGTGTTCATGTTTATCCATCGCATACGACATTAATGCAGTGACCGAAAGATCTGCAGCAGACCAAAATCAATTGTAATCAAAGTCATAATGACAAGAATGTACAGACCTTCTTCATGCGAGAGCCGCGTATCTAAAATCTTAGTTTTAAAAGAGCCACAACACAAAAATTTAAATAGGCGAATTAATTTCGTCACAACGAAATGTAGGCTATCGAGTAAAGTTGACTACTGTGAGGCGATACTGTGCGGCTCCACTTGGGATGAAAGGTGTTTGAAATCAGGTGGCATGACCTCAAAGCAGTGCGGAGCAGTTCCTACAAGTACTGATGAGCAATTTAAGGGAGAATCCGGCAACGCAATATTATTACTCTCTAACTCTGTCTTCGATTGGTAACTCGTGGCAAAGTTTTAGTGTTTGCTTACATAATGATATTTCAGGTTAGAAGCTTTGAAATTACTGCACTGACCTTGACAGATATAGGGACAGTGTCTTACCTCCATTATCACTGAAGGCAAACTCGATTCCCATTCTGCTTTAAAAGTTCTATCTACCTATTCTTACTTTCCAACTTACTCAACGACATTTTCTTGGCCTAGCTCCACAATTATCGCTAGCCTTTGCCATGCAAATGGTACAGCCGCACTCACCATTGTAAGCTTGCAATTGATCATTGCCTGCGCTATCGTGAATAATTATCAGGTTCTATGTTGATTGAAGTGTTTATCATTGATTGATGAACAATGAACATGTACGATTTTCGCGGGTGAAACGCTTATGTGCACTCGATTCCAGAATTCTGTTGCAATTTTCTAACCCTGTATTGTAGCGCCCTCTTCCGAGAAATTCTACAAGTGTTACGTAGACCACAAGGAAAGAAACAACACAAAAACAATATACATGCTGATAATACCAGATAAAACCCATCCATTTATAAACAGGTTGCGCCTCTCTAGCAAAATTGTGAAACGCATGTGCATTGTGCATTACAATCAGTAAAGATCCACATTATCGCTATATGTCTGAACGTGGAAACGATAGCTGGTTACTAATCCTCACTGACACAGTCTGCATTACGTGATATTCGAATTTCGAAGGTACGGTGGAATCGTTAGACTGGTATAGTGTTCTCATTCATTATGAACTGAGCGCGAGTTTCGTGGATCAGCGAGAGCTCGCGAGAACATGAATTTACAGCGAATTTCATCTGACTAACAACTGAAAAGTTTTTATACTGCAACTGTTAATCCTCTGCAATACCGCAGAGGAACTTTATACGCTTGAACAGTAATAAATGATATCATGGACAAATAAATCCGTTCGTGCCTCAATAATAATCATAGTAGTTTAGTAATATAGTATATACTACTAGCTCAACGCCGTGATTGCTTGTTGCGATGTTATCTAACAAAGTGATATATTGAATATGATACAAAATATATCTTTAAGAATATCATAAATATGACCCGATGTAATGTTAACAGTAAATCTTGGCTTTGTTATACTACATGAAGCGACATATGGCGACTTGCAAATCTCAACTTATGCATGGCAGAAAGAGCAGTGAAGCATCGGACGAAGCCGCTAATTTTCATCACATACAGCGAGAACGGCACGCCTCTCTGATCATCCTCTCAACTAAGTTTGAATGAACTAGATTCGCCCTAGCAAGGATGGACGGACATTGACAACCTGCGCTTTCAGATTAAAGCCGCTACCGCGAAGAGAATGCACCGGTGTGGTTTTAACCATGAAGTGTCAACTGATTGGACAGCCGTCGTGATTATACCTCAACCAACATCGAAATTTGAGTCATGTAAAAATATCACCGACATCACTCATTATGCCTATAAACCGAAGTATTTTGGCGATATCGAAAATCGCATAGTTCATGTGAAAAATAAAAGTTGCTATCAAATCATTTCGGACCGCGACCCGAATGTTGAGTTTTATTGTCATCTCGTGACCAGGGTCTCGCAAATAGAAATGAATGCATTTGTGAGCACACTATGCCACGTTTGTAATAGCATGGACGGAATGGAGACGATGCAGTTGTACGCAACGCAGCTCTAAGTAAAATGATGCATTAGGCCTACACAAAAGTAATTAATTCGGGGATGTTGATGTCATATAAAATTTATCTTTCATACAGTGGTACTTATTTGCATTTACCGAGATAAAGTATCCTCGTTTGGTTACAGTTGTACCGCGGGTATCAGCTTGCAAGGACAGAACCATAGCATAGATTCCCGTCAAATTAGACAGTACTTTTGGGCAAGGTTTTATCGACGCTTGGTACAGTACCGCACTTTCTGCAGCAGTACGTTGGATAACAACGACGTTTTCCTATGTCCCGTCGCAGAAGGGTTCGACCCTGACATATCTGTGTATAATATAGTTTCTTACATTTCGCATTCCTACATTAAACCGCTCTAAAAGGTATTTGAAGTCGTCAAACGATACTATAGGAACATATTCACCTACTCATATGTACTAGCAATCCATTTCCAATTTCGAATAAGAATAAATTCATGTATGTAAAGTGTAGACTGTAGAAAGTTTGGCGGCAGTTTTGGTCCCAACTTTCTCGCTACACTTCCTCAGCGCAAATATTACCATCGCCGGTTCGAACTTTCCATTATAACCACTCATAGACAGTTAGTTCTCATGTAGTTTGAAGTCCGGCAAACTACAATCATCACGTCATAATATCGTAACATAACGCATCCGCGAGTCTCGCTTATCGGCTACAGCAGTGCTTTTCAACCTGTGTGACGGTTGGCACTTGTGCGAAAGAAAAAAAAAATGCAGTGCGAATGACGGAGGTGGTGCGAATAGCGCGAATGAAAATCCGGATCAAGTGCGATGACGAAGCTAGTGCGAATGAAGATCCGGATCAAGTGCGAATGAAGATCGTGATTAATTGTCGACTTTTCTGACGTGGAATAATTCAAATAAACCTTATAGGAAATTTAAGATATGTAGAATTTTTGTAGTTGCGACGCAATTGTAAAACTTGATATGATGCACCACTCATCGTAGCTCTCAATATTCCCGCACTCGAATTATTACGTAACCAAAAGCCTGGTTTGAAACTGGTGTTGTGGCCGTATATAGATCCCTCCAATGTCTATAGTGGCAGACATACAGTACATCAGCCCGTCTTAGCCTGCGACAGACTGGAAAAATGACGTCATATTGACTTTCTGCCTTCTTTCACTGAACAATCATCATATTTTCATAATAACTGTTCGATTTGCGCGAGGCACGAGGATAGTTGTAAATACCATCATTACAAACTCACATTTGCAAGTTACTGTAACGCAAATTTTTACCCCTACAAGGGTTATTAAGCGAACTCACTTGAATGGTACTTATGCAGCTGCATGTCAGAGGCAAGTATACAATTACGTGGTCGCGTTTTGGTATTCTTTGACTTCGAATTCATATAGCCTCTTTCACAAGGATATATGGAGGTGATTGGAATAAATACTAGTAAGACACCTCTGCAAACGCGCTTGGGTGACCGTTACAAAAGACTTGCATCAAAATGGAGCAACATAATTCCACACGTATATAGGCGCTGACACTTATTATTTTACGAGGTGGCGAAGTCTTGTGACTTAATAATTGTTCCCTATCCATAACGTCATCGTCACACTAAAATGAACTGACGACTGTACACGTGCAGCGTTAAACTATTTGTGTGACGTTAGAATACCGACCCTGCACTCATTAACATTAAACCATGAAGCCGAGTTATTAAATGGAATCTTGAAACCGTACGACGATCATCCGTCCGTCCGACGGAATTCATCGAAAAAAATCAGAATTTTCGTCGCTGAGAATCTGGAGTTACGTCACTGTTATTAACGCGCAATGCGCCGTGTGAGTAACGAAATACACTGCGCACTGGCAAGTAGCCAACGATAACTCTCGAATACGAGGTTCCAAGCAGACAATAATTATGATTACAAACGCGAAATCGCGCAGCCAATCAGCAATTGTCACTTGCGGTTTCTGGCTTCGTGTTGAGTAGCTCGCATCGCGACAACTGTTTGCAGATTAAAACCGCGATTTTGGCGGCATTGGTGCATTTCCCGGGTTACGCTCGCTAAGCATTTTTAGAGTACATTAGTGTATATGCCGCAAATAGATCTAGGAACGATATATAACGTCCTATTCGCATTTAATGTATCGACTATGGGCTAGGACAGAGATGGCCAATCTTTTTGCTATCCACGGCCCCATTTCGAATACTTGAGCAGCCTACGGACGCATTCCTGGGCATGTTAGACGCCAAATATACATATTAAACTGTCCTTGCCCATTACCGGTGAACTCCGGATTAAGATATGTTTTCATATCGGCTTATTATACGCACTAAAATCGACGGCCGCCAGTACATACTAATTGAATTACGTGTTGACGGCCGTCGAATTTTCTTTCCACGACCGAAGGTTGGCCACCCCTGGGCTACAATTAATTCCAGTTCCATCCGCATGCCGCGATTTTATCAATAGAAATCGACTGTCTACCAAAGGATCAATACTTTAAAAATCGATATTGTTGTTCTCGAAACGAGTACGTCCAGCAATCAAGTTTATCGCAATATAGAAGGCTCCCTGTTCAAACGAATCAGAGTTTGTGTCACCCAGAATCTCGTGATGCATCAATATCTGACAACGGCATACGTTAAAAACGAAAATACCTCTTTGAAAATGACATTGTGGGATAATTCCAGAGTTTGAATGTATCAAGCAGACAACAAGAAATATAGATGACGACAAACGAGAAAGCGTGTATTTTAATCGGTATCGCCACGAATGACTGTTGAGTCTGACTCCATATTAGTAGCTTTCGTCGCGAAAATTGTTATCTCAATATATCGGTGTTTACGCTGTATTGCTGCATTTCCCGAGTAATGTTACTGACAAAGCCTCGTTAGAGAAGCGAATTCCAATTTGCAGGCACACACCAATACACTTTCCAATTACGCGTTCCTATTACCAAGACTATCACGAAGCTAGTTATAGCTCAAGAATAGTTTTGTAAACTAATATGGACGTACATAACCGCGTATGTCGGCGCCTATGGTATAGGTATTCGTTTCTATTCATGCGAGTGCTCTCGAGTTCTTCTGGAATCAAGGTTATGAAAAAACAGGAGCAAATGGATGGCGTGAAGAGATTTCAGTCCCTTTCTAGTATCCGAAATACTTAGATATTTATTTTCAAGGAACTGTCAAGGAATGTGCATTAATTTCAGAGTTGAAAAAAGAGCGAAGCTATACTTTTTTTTGACTATATGCAGCATTATTGACGATATATAGCAAAGTTGAAAGTGGTCGAGAAATATTTGCGTCAATTTCACGAAGGAAGTGGTTACAACAACGCTACGTAATATCCACTACATCAAGGTAGTGTAGTATACCGCCATATATTTTGGAAAAATGCACCTAGATGCCTCGTATAGTTATATCATGCTAGTCGCGAATATTCATGCTACGAGTTCGAGAGTAGCCACCTTTGCTTTATTCCTCACAAAGGGCCCCCTCGATCGAGTCAACTTCGGGTCAACATGAAATTCGTTTCAAACTTACTTAATCAATTACTTCCCATACCTTGATTTTCCAATTCAGCGTTAAGTAGCTCTGACATGTCTTGATTTCTTTTACCTTTAATTAGCTGGATGTTAAACGACGTGATGATCGAAGAGAGCTTACAAATCTATGAATAGGTTTTAATGCATGAAGCAAATTTTGCGGTTTCGCAAACCCTCTACAATAATTTGCTGACTGCCGGTTGGAACGAATGCTATATACTTTGTCAATTGTTCAGCTTGAATTACATTGTAGTTTGCTTCTATTGTCGGAGTCTGCACTCGCGAATTTACAGCCGGAATGTAGAAAACGCCAAGGTTGGAGAATGAATTTTATATGTAGGCCTACTACTCGAGACATATGGCGTGTCAGTGAAATGGCTTGAGATAATTTGGAGTCGACGGCATGCCTTGGGAACATCGGCTTCCGACCAACAAGCCAGCATGGACATTGATACAAAATAATTCAAAAATGTGAATATTGCCTTCAAATATGTCGTTTCGCAAGTGCAATGAAACAAAGTTTTGTAATTTTACGCGATAAATTAGAATGGTATCTGTTGAATTCACATGGCAGCGGTCTACGATGCTAGAAATAATAAGGATCAGCTCAGTAAGTGTTATACTTACTGTTAATATGACTGTTACTTATTGACGCATCAACAAATACATGGTAAGTGATTAACTGCCCATTTCAATCACAAAAAAACAGTTTCCATCATATCTCTGGTTTGGCGTTTCGAACATGAGCACATTGCATAATGCTTAAGTACTATGTTGTTATCACGCCATTGTCTACCGATTGTTAGAACAATGGCTTCAATGTTGTTAGACAGGACCTGGGTCTTTGAGCTTTGTCGCGGATGAAATCGCCTAATTGGCCGGATGCAGCCCTCGAGCCGTCTGTTTGACAACTCTGATCTTTATTGTTACAACATGGACTGCTATCTGTATTCTTAGAAGAGACTTGACATTTTGATAACGGTAACTATCGGGTCTTATGGAGTATTGAGACCACGAAAAAGTCGGTAATCGGTCGATCATAGTGCGATGTTTTTGTAACTAGAATAATCGAAACGCACCTACAGTCAAATCCAGTTGACGAAGTGTTGTAATCAGGATGGCAAACTACCCGTTTTCTTGGTTGAGGACATCTCTCTTCTACTTTGGGGAGAGCATGGGGTGTATATACCAATTATACCAGCTGGCGCGTTACTTGCATTGAATCCGAATAGACATCCTCTCTGAATCATTGCTGAATCATTGCTTTCACAGCTTTTAACAAGAACTGAGAAGACTAGCTACGATTTTACCTACAGGACACAAGATCAGGAGCTATTCATAATATGGGCTCTGAACAAATGGTGGCTTCAACTATTTTCTCAAATTTAACCAGAATTGCGCTTCGGGAATCTCTCCGCAACAAACATTTCTGGATTTGCTTTTTCGATAAGGGGGTGGGGAGTAGGGTAGAGTTAAAAATGAAAATTTTAGAATTTTAAAAATACGTCGTCGTATGTGGTGCCAAATAGTAAATAAATAAATTGTATCATAATTTTGGGTTCGAACACCCTCCAGTGGTCGTGCAATTTCACAGAACGAGCCAAGAACAGGTAATGTCGCCATATCTTGATCATCACTTACACTAGAAAGTCAGTTTTGGGCTTAAAAGATGCAGAAGCAACATGTTTTTGTCTCACTTCCACAGAACTTATAAGTCATAGGCAAATTTCTGATTTTATTAGTAAAATTATTCGCTGAAGGAGTGGGTAAGATGTCAAAAGCTTTTAGTGGTTGATCTTATGACTGAGCAACACATCAATTAGAACTACTTTTCATGGTAGTGAAGCATCTACCCTTGTCTCAGGATTAAAACGTAAAGATAGCCTCATCAGACAAAAACTGAAGTCGTGAAATCAGATGAAATTTTTCAATACTAAACATGATTTTAATGTTTGTGCACACTGATTCTCATATCATACTGCTACAAAAATTTCCCGTTTCCAGTATAGAATTGATGTTTATGTTTTGAATGCGTATTTTCAATTTTTTTGCTTTCATTCAGGAGCTTTGTGACAAATATGATACAAACCCTACGACAGCATATTGGTAAGAAATCTCATGAGGGCCATTGTTATAAACTTACCGATATCGTGACGCTGTACTACCATTGGACGCTGTTTTAAATTCAATTTTAGCAGTCTCTATTCGATGTCCGAGACCGATTTATGTTTGGAGGGGGTTTCACACAACGTATAGTGTCATTGTTAAGCTTTATATATTTGTATTCACTGATGGTGGATCCGTACTGAAACGGTGAATTCGCTCAACAGTTGCATGAGCGCCTTTTCTTTCTCTTGATGAAGACACGACATGTAGGCTTCAGCCGTTTCCTTCACAATGAAGCAGTCATGCTGTAAAAGCTTCTGTGAAGCAGGTGTTGTTTGTTCATCTTGTATTTCGTACATCAACATGTCCTGAATTAATCTTAAATCATCACCTGCCAAACTACTAACAATGCGCACTCAGAATCTCGCCGATAGCAGACTTCTTGAACACCTGATCAGCAAGCTGCTGCTGCCGTGGTCATTGAAGCATAGCCGATTAGCCAATCAAGAGCCGTGGTTATTTGATTACTAGTCTCCTCGCCGTTCTATGGGAAGTGGCACGCCCATTCTTGAGCAGCTACTTTCAAACGCTTTGACCGAAATCTTAACGGCTTTCCTGAAAGCTTCTTTCAGGCTAATTGTTTTTTTTTTTTTTATCAATAATCTATAGAATGAGACACAATCACGGAGACTTTTTGAAATTTTTCCAAATTTTGTACAGCCCTAATGTACATATAATGCGATTATCCAAGAACTGTGACATATTTTCACATCTTTACCGCGATCCCCTTCTATAACACGTAAAAAGATGATACTGATGAGAGAGAGATGATATTGAAATGTAAAAGTATCTTCTCCAATCTCACCATTTTGGTTTGGAAGCAGGTTGCTCCCCGGATTATTAGTTTATTTACAAGTTTTACTGTGAATAAATCATATGGTAATTAAACAATTTGTTAATTTGTTAAAAAATAGGTCCAAAGTTGGAATTGGCATTATGTATCGATGGATCATTGACGCACCAAATTACAATAGGCATCCATTCGGAGCTTCTGAAATTTTCGCAGCTACGACTTATCCAAACTATAATACGTTGTGATCCGGTGTAGATTCCCGTGTATGATGCTACTTCAGAATGTAAACTGTACTACCGTGGATGCGAATTAATTTCGAGGCGGGTAACGCGAAGCCATCTCCTGGCCGCACTGCTTGGTACGCAGATCAATAAATAATATCGCAATCCCAATATTGTTTGCAGAGCAGCGACGACAAAGCACCGTTCCGGAGTTTTAAAAATATTTTACAACACGACCAAACTTTGAAAATGAATGATATAGTTTGATCTTACCGATATTTATACTACTGCAAAGGCTGTAAAGAAGTGGTCGCGAATGGTTTAAACTTTGAAGGGAATTTTCACTTTATAGCCTGAAAAGATATATGTGACTTTTACATATTGTAAAATTATTAAAAATCTAAAATGTCGTCGCGAGCCGCACAAAATGTACTGGCGGGCCGCTTGTTTGAGACCTCTTGGGCATGCTGTTTTCTGTAGTCTTGCATATGTTTGGTTAAGCTTGCTCACGAAACGCGTGATACTGGGCTTGCTTCGCTACGGATCGAGCGGGTATGTGTGTGGTTGTTAATCATCTATAAAAGTGTAATTTAATACTTAATGTTGTATAATTACCACTGATTTCAATAAAACATGGGCCCAGGACGTTTTAAATTACCCTGCCAGTATGTCATGACTCGCCAATAAAAAAAAGGTATGAAACCAATGATACACGCCTAAAGCCCAATACAAAAGAATCGTGTTGAAAAGATAATTCTATCAAGGATAAATTTCATGCGACATCTCCATCGATGGATCAACATGGCGTACAATTGGTTGTATGCACCTTTTCTATTCCATACATGCCCGTAAAATCGCAACGTACTGACATCGCAAATACATTCAGTTCAATGTGTGATTTAATTTCACGTAGCGTCCAATTGCGTTGCGAGATCTCGTTAAAACTTAGATCTGGGCCACACTTTAAAAAGTTTCTGAACCACAGCTGTAAGACGATGTTGGGTAGCCTATTCAGAGCGATGGCGCTGTGTAGAAGTGCAGTCCGGCAGTCGGATTTGACGTGAGGTTATTATTCGCGCAATAGTAGCAGGATGCTTATGTTGGTAACAGTGGAAAAACTTGTGCATAGATTACACCTAAATTCAGTTTGGCTGACTAGATGTATAAAGTCTCATACATTCACGCTCGCTCGCCTCTAGACTCGGTGCAGGAATGAAGTAGTAAATGGAGATTCGCCCTCTCAAAAACGAAGTCTGTAGCAATGCTCTTAACTAGGAAAAGAAAGATTCTCAATTCTAATTGCCTATTTAATTTCTTATTTTAATTGCCCAGTTATACAAACATTTTCTGTTAAAAGATTTTTTGTTCGGGATAGTGGGAAAGACTAGTTGCAGGAGTAAAGTCAATCACGGTGACTTCGGAATGTTTACAAAAATCAAATTTCTCCCGTGATACACAACCTTTCCTTCCATACAAACTTCAAGATAGACAAAAATGACGAGGCTTGATGTTATATGTTCATTAAAAAAATGTTTGTCAATTTCCGTGCCATATTTGTTGACATCATGCACAAAAGTGTCGCCGGCTGCGTTCCGCGTTAATATAATATTCGCCTTCATCTATATTAGCATAAATGGATTTCGTTCATGTCCAATCGAAAGCGCGGATTTCTTGGACACGATCACTTATTTCAAGAAGTATAGTTGCAGGATTTCCTTTGAAATAATAGAAGTCAACCCAATTTATTCATGAATAGCATGATCGAAAATGAAATCATAGCGCCATGCTGCGTTCATAGTAGCTTTTTACTTCGGTGTAATTGTATGCATCTTACAGAATGGAAAGATACACAAAATGCAGTTTTAGCCCATGCTGCATGGCTTAGAACTGTATTTAAGGAATTAGTGTACTGATTTAAGCCTAAATATGTGTGGTTCACCCAGTAATGCAGTATACGGAATTTTTTGAATCGTTCGGTATCGAATTACTGAACGGTGTACTTCTGAAGGTATACCTATGCCGTTAGTGCCATATATTTTCAACAAAACAGTCTGTAGTAAAATGTAAATTTATATAATCAATGAGAATCACGAAAAACCATTATCAAACCCATCCTTAGACACTTATAGGCGATAAGGATGTTTATAATTTGTTATTTATTTTTCACAATTTTTTTTCAAATTTGTCAAATTTACCAGTTTTTTTCTGGGTTTCCCACAAGAATTGAACTTCAACATTTTAGCCCATGCTATAAGAGACCTTGACATACATATTTGTGAAGAAATTGTTTGGTATCAACATAGTCCACAGATTTGTGGGGTATTTCATAAAATGGCTCTACTATATCATATTGGGACATCGTATCGTATGCGATGCTACTGCGTTCGAAAGTTCGAGAAATATGCTAGTTGACTTGCATATATAGGCTATGTATTGGCGCTTGATGCGTACGAATCAATTGTGAAATCGAAAGGACGCGCGTTCGACGTGAATGATCAATGTTCATATAGTTCTCGGATCGCATACAACGGCTCGCTTGCGTTTCCAGCATTGCAGGCTTAAATCGGCGCCCACTATATTGCCGTAAACCTGAAGTAGCCGCCTAGCGGTCTGAGCTACTCTTACGGCTCAGACACCAGAGGGAATAGCGGTGTGCGAGAAAATGTTCTCGATTTCTTGAAAATAAAATACAATTTTGTTCTTCTATATCTACTGACGTCATACTTAGGCCCTCTCCTGGTATATGACCACCTGATTGCGTTTCGCATGAATCTCTACGTTCCAACGAGACATTACACCAGGGGTCACCAACACGCGGCCCGCCAAGTCATATTCTGCGGCCCGCGACCTGATTTGAGATAAGAAAACCAATTTGTAATTCTGAAATTAACTACAATTTCAACACGTTGTTTTTGTTTCAAAATAAGCTATTCTCTTGTGCCCAACATCACTATTCGTCATTATAGCTAAAACGGCTGTGGTGATGGCAACAGCATTCCATCGAGGGAGAATCAGCTGATGTGAATGGCGATATTGTCTTGACTTGTAACGGCCCAAACTTTGCCAAGACCGATACGCATAGAAAACGGCTTAGGGCAGTGGTTCCCAAACTGGGGGCGCAAAAGCATCTGAAGGGGAGGCGGAGATGCGCTCAAATAAAAAAAATTTCGCATCTATTTCATAGTTATTGCTATGTGTATAGTCCGGAAATCATCTTATAGAATTATGTTATCAACATCCATGAATGACCTTCATACCATCAAACTAGCCGTTGGGATTGCTAGCATTCTGGTTGCATTTTGTGATATGACGATTTTTCACTATCATAAAGTGGTGTGTGTCTAAAAAAGTTTGAGGACCACTGGCTTAGAGCTTCCCCACCAGATCAAGTTTTACATTACCATGTTCTTTCAGCTAGTAACGTATCTCGCTAGTCCTAATATCGATTCCTTAATCGCCGAAAAGCGTTCCCAGGTATCGTGCACAGCTCACAGTTCAAAATAAAATATAATTGGTGATAATGATTTTTGTTGTATTTGTATTCCTTCGATGAAATATTATTTCTTTTGTGGTCAAATATGCCCATCGCCTATGTTGGGTGGCTTATCGTTGTACTGGCGTAGAGTTGTAGAATGTGGTTTCCTATTTTACATCGATATCGAATTCATGCAGCCCGCGGCCTCTACGAAATTTGAAAAGTGGCCCACGACCCGTTTTGAGTTGGTGACCCCCGCATTACACGCTATTATAGCGCTTCATAGCCCAGCGCTACGATCTTGGAAAGGTAGACATGATAAGCCGAATCACGCGGCCGCCGCCGATGAGTAATCGATTACGTAATTGCGTGATCTCGCGGAATACAATTCACTTCCAATTTTACATCACATAGGGTTACCATACATCATCTTTTTAGAGGATTTGTCCTCTTTTTTGACTTTCTTGAAAGTGTCCTCGGAGGACGGCCGTTTGCCCTCTTTTTTGAGATTTTGTCCTCTTTTTTGAAAATTGAGGTCAGATTTAGAGCAAATTGGGAGTGATATGTCGTAAATCAGCAGAGAAGTGACGCTCCGTCGGGTATTTCGGAGCGAAAAAAAGTGTTCTCTTTTTAGATTTCCAAAATATGGTAAGCTTAACATAACATAGTAACTATTTTATATATCTCCATGCTATTGAAGTGGTATCAACCCCAGTGGCTTGTTATATGTAACTTGCAACTGCATAACGGATTCGTAAGTACACATCTTGGCTCATTCGTCACTGCCCAATGCCCATATACGCTCGAGAAGTCACTTCATGTGATACATTATTGCTTTATTTCTCATCAATTTGAACTGTATTCTACACGGCTAATGTTCCATGTATGATCAACAGTATTCATGGAATCCAACAGTTACTTCGTGTGCCATCTAAACCGATATATATAACCCCTATATGATGTTGTTATTACTGGCTCTGGTACCAAAATAGACTAACTCTCACGCTTATTTGTGTAGTGTTAGGTCTGGTGTCGGCTTTCTTATACAACATGATTTTCACGAAAATAAGGTATTGTATTCGTTCACGTCGATTTGAAACATCCCTACGTGCTAATCTTCGATATAAGGACTTTCATAAAATAGTATGACCAACAACAAGTCATAGAAGATAACTGTAATTGGTTATATGACGTCTAGAACGAAGATACAATGGTTTATATTCACGCGAACATCATTATCAAATTCAATTTTGCGGGAAAATTTTTGCGTGTTCAATCTGCATTTCAAGCAGGATATACATTGATGTAATAGGTTGTACATTGTCTTATGTATGCGTATTCATAAAAACTATCCATGTAATCGATTGTTACAGTTTAGAAAGTAATGCAGGTCGAGCTATCTTATAATAAATACCGACTCCTCCTTGTTGAACGATCGCGGTCCATTATACTGGTCCGCCGGTCGCAAAGGGACACGCCCTCTTTACGAAGGCGTGATACCCAATGAATTTTGTCATCACTAACCTCCAAGATGGCGGTCGAGAGTCATGAGCTCTGCGACAATTCGTAGCTGTTGTTTTGGCAAGTTCACTTGACACTTGTAATCATATCACGCCCTTATGCAAGTTTTAAAATGCAGCAATCCGGATACGTTTATTCTCAAAACAGCAGAAAGTTTTAGGAAAAGTCATGTCCATGTCATTTTGCATAACGATTTTCTGGAAACTCACTGCTCCGACTCCGGCCGCATCTTTAATTCAGTTTGTTCAATCCAAAATCAATGTGTGTTCCTATCCGTCAAACACAGCGGGCCTATAGCAGATGGGGGGAATTTTCAAACTTAGCAATGAGTGTATCTCCAGGTATATGTGTGTGTATTGGTGATTTCGAAACATTGATAAAATATCGTTCGCCATTCTGTGGTAGTGCATCTTCTTCAAAAATGAATTGTCGATAAATAAGTGTATTTTCCAAATTTACACCGTAGCGAATCAGGTAAACGACACTTCACGTTACATAATTTTGACTTCACGCGTACACCAATTGGTGTAAGCGATTCAAATGCACCAATCCTTATACATATATATTTCATGATTGAATTTTTATGAAGCTTCGCAGTGAACATAGGCGTATGGCAGTGGTTCCCAACCTGTGGTACGCGTACCACTAGTGGTACGCGAAGGTCTTCCAGGTGGTACGCGAGTAGATTCTGTCTTTTTTTCGACCGAAGGTAGTTATTAGTTAAGGTGGGGTTGAACACAAACATTGTTCTTCAATAAACTTCCGGCTTAGCATGGCCTCCTCGCACTAGACTCTAACTTCTCGCGCTATTCCCCAGCTGCTAATTTTCCCTTCTACGTGGGAGCGCGAGCAAGGATTTTTATCTCTGATGACTATCAAGTCGAAGAAACGAAACCGACTAGTTGCACCCATGCGCGATTTACCCTTATCACATTGTTTCTGCTCTGTGTGTAGTTCTAATTGCATATTTAAGAGATCTTTTATCAACTGTCATAACCTTCCAAGCCTTCAAATTATTCGTTGGGATTGCTAGCATTCTAGTTGTATTTTGTGATATGACGATAAGCGGGGGCGCGAAATTATTCACATCATAAAGGGGGGCGTGTCTATAAAAGTTCGAGAACCGCTGAGCTAGTGGAAAATTTGCTAATGCAGCCATCGCATAAAAACAATTGACGTTTGTTGTTTGCTGTTATTTCATCATGTTGTTCTTCTTGTGACTGGTGGTGAAAAAAATTTCATGCATCCCATTAACCCTGGCTGATAATGCCTAGTTTATTAGCATTTCCTCTTACGCCTCGCATAGGTCAAATACGTCGTTATAACGTCATAAATGACGGAAACATTTTTGACCGCCTTCAGCGCGCGAAACTTATGTAGGTGGTACGCGAGCACTGCATAAAACCTCGAAATGGTACGTGGGTGAAAAAAGGTTGGGAACCACTGGCGTATGGCAACGCGTAACGTCACATTGCCATAGGAATTCGAAATATATCCCGTCAGGATTTTTTGTGCAGGATTCTTTATATATCGAGCTATAAAATATCGTAGAACTAGTACATGTAGTTACTGCTGTTATATCGCTCGGATGATCACTATGTTTATGTGAGTCCGAGGACATTGCGGTTTCAGTGTTATTATTTTCAGTAGCCAATCAAACATCCCACACGTGTGTTTAAATACATTGATTCCGCCTAATGCGACGAAGAATACAATGATATGCTCGCTATGCCCTGTCTAAATAAACCGTCGTTTAGACTTATTATTATTACTAATATGCCGTTATCAAACGGTACATATTGAGGGTGTTTAAAAGGATATTTGAATCATCGGTAAGGAATGTTGATATATACATGGTGTTTCGACACAAAGCCACAATGTCGACAGCATCATTGCTTATTCGGCAATTAGGTTTTTGCTAACTCTCGTAAAGAGGATCTAATTACTCATCATGCAATTAATGTCAACATTTCCATCATACTCAATAGTAAATTGTTTTTCTATGAGCACATGACCTTTATCAGATAATTTGCAATAAGCGTCAGCAGAATAGATGAACAATATTGGCAGAACCTCTTCGTGATAACATTTCTTGTCTGTTTTTTGTAGCCATCATTTGCGGTTGCTGTTCCTAGTCTGCGCTCCGGATTACTGAAGCACGATATCATGTAATCGACCTCGCAGGGTTGTAGCCAAGTCACGACGCTTCGAGTCCCAAGTAAATCTCATTTCTATAGTTTTGACTCGAGTCAAGTCGAGACATTTTCAATTTACTACCCCGTCAAGTCCGAGTCTGAGTCATCAAGCAGAGGTTCAAGTCCTAGTCATGGTATTTTGACTCGAGTCCGAGTCCAAGTCATTGTGTTCACTGTCCAGTTTCAAGTTAAAGTCTTGCTAAATCCACTATAATAACTCTGTTTTGTGATATCAAATGTCTAGCATTATAAGATACTAATTTTCTTCACTTTAACCATTTTCTGGTCGCATATGCGAGTACTTGTATCAATAGACCAGTGGTTCCCAAACGGTGGGGAATTCAATGATTTCTGGCGGGGAATAGACGCATTTGTTCAAAATTATATATGACAGGACAGCCTACATATTCACGGAGTCACATGCGCAATTAACTGCTCTGGAATGTATGTATCGAAAATTATATTACGCGTTGTTCACAAAACCTCATTTTTAACTCTGGATGGCCAATGGTGGCGTCACAAACGTATCCAGCACGACTAGTTTACGTGAAATAACGCTATCGCGAAATTCTGAGTGTTACTGGCACGTTTTATGTTGCAGTTAAAGGCGATTGTCTTGCATACTGGTGTGGTTGTGTGTCTTGTGTAGTCAAACCAGGAGATAGCTGCTTTTTTATGACAAAAGTGCGGGGTAGTGGGGAGCGGGCCCGTAACTGCCGCACCCCAAACCCCCCAATTGGGGGGCGAGCTCGAAGAGGCCCAACATTATTTCGTGAATTAACATAAATTAAAGTATTTTTTTAAAAATTCATGCCACTTTATCAAAAAAATTTCGCGCTTGGTGCGCGATTTAATATTGCTGAATATCTGATTATTCGGTAACCTTCCCCCACGAAAATAGGCTACGTAGAATTTATAGAAATGGAGACTTCGGCGTCCGCCATTACTGCGCCACGACGCACCAATGCCATGCCAATGCAACTACGAGAAGTGTGCCAGAACGATCAGCAGCGAGAAGACCTTGGCCGAGAAGGAATGGCCTTGTGGTGACCGAAAACTAAACAGTATACCCAATGTAGCTGCTAGGTAGCGGGGAAAAAGCGTACAGGCTCAGCGGGGCTGAGTTAGGTCTATCACCCAGTGGGGGGGGGGGGGGCAAGATCAACGTTTTTTTGGCGGGGCTGACGAACTGCTGTCACGGTCCTGGTGGGGAATGAAGGCTCTGAAGAAATCTGAAGTGGGGAATGAAGACGAAAAGGTTGGGAACCACTGCAATAGACGAAATACCAATACGGTCGTTTCATTACTATTCTTCGAAATTACAATTAAATGTCGGTCTTGGCTGTCTGAGTCTCGAGTCATATGGCTTGGGTCGAGTCTTGCGCAATGACTCGAGTCCAAGTCCAGTAAATACACATTTTTACTCGAGTCGAGTCGAGTCATGTCCGTATTTTTACAAAATGTCTCGAGCCAAGTCGAGTCATCAGAAAATCTTAACTCGAGTCATTACAATCCTGCCACCTCGGCTTCCAACACCTTCAACCTTATCGCTGGTTCTCTTATTGTATTTTCTAGTAGCCTATTCTTTATGTAATAAGGTGTCCCTTCTTATTACCGTCTGTAGTAGGCCCAGGTGAATGTTTGATTTCAGAGACCATTCCAAGTCGCTTTGACAGCTTCCTATCTTTTCACTGTATTGCAATCTTCTGATGTTCTGATGTGACGACATTATAAATAGATTTGATACCGCATGAAACTGTTTTTAGCTATATAAGTATTAATTTACTTGCAGCTTCAAGGACCTTTGTGTCGCTGTAATTTACCAGATACATGAGTCGCGATCGAAACTCATACTATTACGGAAAATAATTTGCTGAGTTGTGCGGGATCATACGCAATTTAAGTGAATACATGGTTTGGACAGACTGACGAAAATTCCAGCTCTCATTTCCTATAGCAATGGCTTTATATATAATTTGTGGAAATCAGCGGTGGTCACAGCCGTTTTGAGCTCGCAGCACTATAAAAGTTTCTAAAATAGTTGGCGGACCATTGAAACTCAAAATTTAATGTCGACAAATGTAATGACGACTGCAGTTTGTAGCAAGTATGGTACCAGAGAGTGAAATTCTGCGTTTTTTTTCAATTAAATGCATTCCTGATTTTATTTACGTAATTTTGCGGTAATTTATCTGCCGAGTGAAGGTACAGTTGCTTTGCCCAGTCAGGCAGCAGGTGTCGATCACAGCCTCCCATGCCGAATACCGGGGATTGGCCGACAATGCTAACTCTAATATTATTTTACTATTTGAGAATTTCGAGAGAGATAACGTTTTGAAGTCGTTTCAAACATTTTTCCCGCTACCTTGCTAATTTCTCACTCACCACAACCAAACTACGAATACAATGCGACGCACGCAAGACCTGGCAAAAGCGAGACCATGCCATCTATAAAACAGCTTAAAGAGATACTTTGGGGTACGGAACCTTAATATACAATTGAAAAGTAAATTCTTATTGCAACAAGCTAGAATATTTTTGCCTGACACTATTAGTTAGTTGGAAAGAACATTGTATGTATATCAACAATTTTCTCACAAAATATGACGTCACCGGCATGAAATTTCGAATAATCAGGGCGAAAAGAAAACAGCCTATCGAAAAAAATGACTATGTAAACGGCGCGTATCAATGAGTCAGACCAACGTTATTGTTCGCATGTTTTCACAGCGGAGGCGGTCAAATCAAATGTTACTTATCCTAACGCTACATCACAATGTGGCTAATGACGTAGGCCTACCTAGCGAAATTTTAAATCAATTTAATTTGTGATATTTAATTTATTTTATCGATGCTTCCCACATCATGCATTCCACAATCAGGCGCCAAATTTTAACATATCTGGCGGACCGGCGTTTGAGAACCACTACAGTAGAGCACCCATCTAGAGACCACACATTAGTTTCAAAGCTGATTCAATTCTGCTGCAATGTTTCGACGAAGAAAGAATACCTTATTGAACGAATTAATCAACCAATCAAAGAATCGAGGAATTGATGATAACTACATAATAATAGGGAGGTACTGGATTGTGGTCGAAGAATAACAGGAAATAAAGTGTCATGTTGTGGAAAGTCCCAGGGACAAGTCTTTGTCGTTGGACGTCTCCAGTGCCGGTATCGTACATAAAAAGAGTAATACCAAGAAACGACTTTGTAAATGTAATAACTTCTGTGCTCCTAATATTATAGACTATGTCATCAAATGTCACTGGTATCGAAAGGGTTTGTGAATATTTTCATAATGACTTAATTATTCGATTAAACAGAAGTTTAGCCTACATACACTCTTAGAAATATTCGTAGATTTACCCAAATTATACCGGTAAATTTGTCCCGTCAGTTATATTAACGGTAAATGCCCGTCAAATTAATATACGGGCACGTCGAAAGTAAATATGCTTGTTTTTAGAGGGTAAAAAAATTACAAATTAAATTCGTAGAAGCAATTTACGGGATAACCAGTATTTCATATTTACTTTTGGATTTGTAAAAGCAATTTACTGGAAAATCAGTATTCTGGATTTACTTTTGCATTCGTAAAAGCGATTTACTGGATAATCATTAGTTGCAACATTGCTATTGCACTTACAATTCGATCATTTTACACGCTTACGGTCTTATGGACATATATATGTGATTTTCGTCATTACATCATGTTTCAATCATCAAGCAAATTACGCATCGATGGCCGTGCTGAATGCTAATCGGTTAGTGGTATCCGAACATTTTGGCATTGCAGATACCATCGTTTATATCACTTTATAAATAGTATGCTTTGAGACATCAAGGTCTAGCAATAGTAGCATGCCAAGCGAATTTGGTATGTTATGTAGCTTTGCTGCAGGTATGATCTTTTGTGTAATTATCTGTTGGACCAGTTCCGTCACCATTGTAGACTCCTTGACGAATGTATGATGCAAACTAAATATATCTATCGAAACACTGGAGCTGGTGTATACTGTATAGCCGCCATGCTCCTTCGCTATTGCGACGAGGGTATTAAACGTCCTTTACCTTTTTCCTGCGAATGGCCTTATGAATTGTTTGATCATGAATTCGTAGCTGCTCGAGCGAACAGTACCTTGTGACGTCATACATATTCCAGACGTAGCGGCGTCAGACGTCAGACATATCTGAGCCTGAGCACGTGCGGCTGAATGTTCCGAGATAGATATTATATTAGGCTTACCATACGTCCTCTTTTAAGAGGATTTGTCCTCTTTTTTGACTTTTTTGAAAGTGTCCTCGGAGGACGCCCTTTTGTCCTCTTTTTTGAGATTTTGTCCTCTTTTTGGAAAATTTAGGTCAGATATAGAGGAAATTGCGAGTGATATGCCGCAAATTAGCGCAGAAGTGAAGCTCCGGCGGGTATTTCGGAGGAAAAAGCGGTGATTTCAGCTCTGAGCGAAATGAAGACCTTTTTTTTTTTTTTTTTTTTAGTCATCAACCTGGCAATGTGGAGTAAAAAACGTTATTTTGAGCTCTGAGCAGAAGTGATGACCTTTTTTTTATTTTTTTAGTCAACCGCTCACAAAGTGGGAAAAATTAACCGTTTTTGAGAATTTCACTCCGGTTTTGCATGTTGCAAATTTCTGAAAAAGTGTCCTCTTTTTTGATTTCCAAAATATGGTAAGCCTATTATATCGACGCGATGTTTTCGTATTGGATAATAACAAGATGCGTTGCTGTAAGATATTGAGGGTTTCGAAGCCACTGCTTAACTTTAGCTTTAGAATATTGCAGGTGTTAATTGCAGATATTGTAGGTATAGCAGTATCCAAGCTGTTTCTGAAGACCTATGTATTTTCGTTACAGTTAATGGTGATCAGAAGCTATGGCTTTTAAGAATGTATTGCATTTTCTGACATTGAACTAAACGAAAATGGAAGTGTTATGGCATTATGAATCATGACGTCGAATGCTTATGTGATAGAAAGGGATCATTTCGCCTCTCCCTTCCAGCACGGTGCGTGCGAAATGCTTTGGACGTGCGATGCAAAGGAACATTGCCAGAAAAGTTTGCAATCACGCTGGAAAAGATGATTCAGGTACGAAGTCCTAGGCCAGGGGTATCAAACTCAACTTGCGTCGCTGGCCGGCGGAGTCAAACTTTCAAACCGCTCGCGTGCCGGATCAGTCAAATCATTTCAAAATGTTACGGTAGGCCTACATCAAAACGCCCGCCCTTACTTTTCGCTTGAATAGTTTATTATCAATCCTGTATACATTTTGGTATATTACAGATAATTCACGATCATATCATATGGATATATTCTAGCAGCACCTTTACTCGCAAACAACGGAATTTTGGCAAAAATTCAAAGATTGATTGTTTGAATTCAAGCGCTAAAACAATGACTCTAACGACGGAATAAGCTGACATATTTGTATGCTCCCTTTGTTTTATTCGTAATCTGCCGTTAACTCATCGTATGTGCTTTGAGGAACACAAGTGATTTAATTGTAAACGCAGACGTTAGAATTTGGCTCATTATTATTCGTCATATGGGTTTCTCTGTCTGTCTGGGGCCTTTGAGTAGAAGTGATACAGCAGTGCGACCAAATATATTTGAATTGTATATTTTGTAACTATTATATTCTCCATGCGAGCTGCATATAACATTTTCTTTCTCACTTCACAAATAACTACTTTTTGGCTCATTTTTTCATAAAAATACGAACTCAGTGTGCAGTTTTGGGAATTGGATGTCAGTATCACCAACTTGTTCCTGATGATGACTAGAGTAAAACCTTAACACCACTGTCGGATAATTATTTTATGGCCTATGATCTTGATATTTGTGGCCTTGCGGGAAGTATTTCTTACAATAATATCTCAACATTTGTTAGAAAATGTGCTGGGTAATACAGGGATTTTTCAAACTACTCAGAATTGCTTCACAGGCCGCATGCGGCTTGCGGGCCTTATGTTCGACACCGCTATCCTAGGCCATCATTATTCGAGAAATTGACAAGAATATGAAAAGTTGCAGTATGTCATACTATAGCGTCTCAAAGTTTCCAAATTGTAACTGTGTTGATGACTGCATAATATTCAGATTATAGAAGAACCGACAAAAGAGCATGGCCCAAAGTACAGTCCTTCAACTGCTGCTGAAGTTTTGATGAAGCCCGCTTCATTCAGGCAGTTGCTGACTGATGATCTTCACAAGAAAGACTGGATTTTCGTCATTATCCACACTTACTTTTTTTTTACGTGTTCCCGCAACAAATAAACCTGATTCAAATTTACTGGTCTCAGGAAAGTAAAACTGCTGCAAGGGACCAGACGAGTATATTGATGTTACAGCAGATTTCTGTTACCTTTAGTTACGGAAATTTTCCGTAAAACTTCCTACGGTCACTCGGTCAGCATATGTAAAATCATATTACGGGGAGACTGATTTCGAATTTACTGGTCTCATCAGTGTAAAACTGCTGCACTGGACCCGACCAGTAACTTGGTATTACAGCCGTTTTCCGTTACGCCAGGTAGCGGGGATTTTCCGTAAAAATTTCAACAGTCAGTCTTTGTAAAAATAAATTACGGTCAATATTATTTACGGGAAAATATTTATCAAATTTACCGATCTCAGAGTCGTAAAACTGCTGCCAGGACCAGACCAGTAATTTGGCATGGAATATTTTTAACAGTGTAGCAGTTACAAATTCTTCGACAATGATTTTCTGGTAGTATTACATTTTGCGATATAATATGTTGGCGTCAACACGAGAAACTAATTTCATATCAATGATACGGCAATCTGGAAGGAACATACTTGTTTTGCTTTACCGGGGCCGAATATGTCATTGATATGTGCTTTCAAGTCGGTTCATTGCAAACCATGTCACTCCTTATCGCCTATACCTATTTCATTCCGTCAATAAAGCAATCCCGATGGTAATCTCGTTAATTTGCCGACATGAGAATTGTCGAATATTGAACTCAAACGATAATTTTAGTCACCAGGCGGCTGGTACTAATTAATTACACTTACGCGGTGATGAATTCGTTCGCTTGTCGATATGTCCATTATCAAATATTGATACAGCAATTAGTGTTGCATTTGACATTTTATCGCCAAGCAAGAGCACCCTTCAGGCAGGACTTTAGTTAATATAGATCCGTACAACTCAACTATTATTCACGTAGTGAACCAATAATGCTGTACACAACTATCACGATATCACTATTCATGACTGTTAAAAGGTTGCTGAAATTCTGAGCTACATGCCCATAATGGTCACTTCCTAACCACGATTTGCTTCTTAATAAGAGGCCTATATTAGGAACGAATTCCCGACGAAGAAGCGCTTAGGAAAGGCACTGAATTATATCGGTGACAAGATAACAGGAAGTACTGATTGACAGTCTTTAAACAACGTGATACCGTCATTTCTCATGGTTACACGACCCACCAAGACCTTTGAAGTTCCGGCCAACATGCGGAGTCGCAAAAGGTGTTACCAAATAAAACATTGACTGAAAATTTCAGCCACATGTTGACTTATAGCAGGGCTCTTAAACACGCGGCCCGTGAGACCATCTTGTGCGACCCGCGTCGTAATTTTGTTTTTTCAAGTATTTACTAATATTTAGGTACCACATATCTTTTTTCAGAAATTACTTTAAAATTGCTCCAAAATCAGAAAGCTACTCATCAAACATCATATGCAGTCGCTACCACACGGTATTAAGTCATATTGTCTATTCATGATGATAAGACTCCGCAAATATGTCCGTACTGAGTGGCAGACCGAGTACCGTTCAATAGAGACGGGAAACCACTACAAACGTTTCCATCAAACGGTACAAACAACGTTTACCTCGATGCAAAGATTGCGTTTGTATGAAACGATAATATTCCGTCTCCGATCCGACCATTGTCGCCTAAAAGGGCCTTTATTTAAAATAGTCTGCAGCGACACGCCTTTGTCTGACTTATGCCTCGTACCCGAGAATATGGATCAATTCCTCCTCGCATGCCCAAAATACGATTGGCACCGAGCATATTTGATTGATATCTGCTTGAACTGGAAAGACGATTTCACCACATATAACCTTCTCGTACGGTCAGAACTTATCTCGCCTCTCGTTGAGTTCGTCCTCGCCAGCAATGTGTTGATTTGAACTTTTTTTTTTTTCAGGTACACGATTTGCGACATGTAATACGACATTTCTGTCGTGGCTCACCAGATCGATAAGGTGACAAGCGCCAGAATGTCCCATTTTCACAAATAATATTAATATTATTAATGATAAGACTCGATGACCATGGATGATATTTGTTAATCACAATCGCCTTTGTTAACCCTTGGTGGATAGTTAGTTACATCTGGCTCCCTTTACCCATGTTTTGACGAGAAAGAAAATAAAACTTAGCGGTATATGCTTCACAACTGTAACACCGATGGGTTGTTAGGCGATTGTACATTCCTCCTGTTATGACACAATATTTATTATATTCATGATGCTAATTATCTGTGCCAATATTCGAAGGTAAAACTAACGCGGTTTTAATATTACTAGGACTATGTGATGTTCGCTAGCATATTTATCGGTGTCCATTCAATACCGAGAAAACAAATTCCGACAATGCCATTACCGAGAATAGACACCAACGAGAATGGACATTACCGAGAACGGACACCACCGTGAACGAACATTACCAAGAATGCAATATATACAATGCAGGCATGCAATGCATACGTACAGGTCGTGTGTATGTGCATCGCTGCGTTATCACACTCAGTGGCGATTATCGGATATAAATCTTGTCAATGGCCGTCGCAGTAAGTTGGATTCTTGGCATTGGCAATTCTCGGTAATGGTTTTCTCGGTTTTATTATAGAGCTCAATTTATCAGGAGTATATCTGACGCCTGCATTAGGCTACATTTCTCAAAACGCTGTGATATCAGATCAATCTATGTCAAAATCTAAACTATTCCACATCTAGCTGTGGCTTGTCAATAACTGCTAGCTGCAAAATTATAACACTATACAGTTTTTCATTTGTCAACTCGCTTAGGCTATCTCATAATCTTGACAAATTATGCTTACTCTCTACCAAGTAAAACAATTTTACTCAGGTATTTATACACGAAATTTCACCTAGTGCCAGGTATGAATTGCTACAATGATGAATCACATTTTCACGATGTGAGTAAAATGTCAATCGGCCATTGGCTCATTTACAATAGGACTATTTCATGACATCAAATAAGGCTTACCGGAAAGTAATTGGATAGCTCTTTTGATGTTGCGGCTCGCGGAGTCCTCAAAAATTAGGAAATTGGGCTGACGAAGTAGGCCTACTGCTCGGCCCTACAATGTACAAATACCTATACTAGTACAGCCGATAATATTAGCTTATTTTCTTTTACCAGCTTTGTCGAAATTGGAATAAATCGGGGACGATTTTTTCGAATTTCAGCTATTTTATCCGTAGTTTCAGAAAGAAGTTGGTAGCCCTATTGAAAAGTGCCTTTTACCTTCCATTCGATGCCTATATCTGTATAGTAGAATATTGACCCGTTGTACGGTTAAACTTCCTGACAGGACCAATGCAAGTACACTTGTGACACTATAAATTCGCGACTAAGTTCTGTTGCGAACGAGTACGCGAACCTCCAAATTACCAAGAATTGCAAAATACCGAATATTCCTAAATCGATCGCCTCCACTATCTCACGCTCATTCCGTCGGTATTCCGCCCACTAGCAGTTCATATTCGACGAGACGAGACGAAGACATAGCGTAGAAGTAGGACATTTGTTGTCGGTTGGTAGGACTTGGGTTCGATCCACAACAGGGCTGAAAAGAATATTCTGCTTATGGACTAGTAGCCGCAGCTCCGCTCCATAAGGCGGTTATGTCAGTTGATTTGATCCGTATTTTGAGTTACTTGGGTATCGCAACAAAGAATATAGAGGACTACATTCGGCTTTCGACTGTATAGTAATACGAATTATATCAAGACTTCATGAGCAATTGCGACTAGTGTTGCATTCAAATTATAATAAATTTAAAACTCACATGTTTAAAACACATAATCCTTATTCAAAACATACGATAATTTTGTTCAGTCATGACATAATCCATCTTCAGTCCTGACGTCACCATGGATTGACGATTGATATGGTTTCATGAGCATTATATTTAAAAATATTGGTGACTGGTACTAATGAATTCCACTTATGTGATTATGAGTTGTTTATTTGTCGACATGCGGTTCATCAAATATTGACACAGCAATTAGTTGTCCATTCGGCATGATTTAAATCTACTTATTTTTACATGATAGATCGATAAGGTTCTGCACTGCACACACATATTAAGTTGCATGATATGTCACGATGTCATGATGTGATATGTATTAAAATGATTGCACACTCGGTTAAATGATCATAACTAGATTCTCGGAGGTAGATTATGAGATTATTGCAGTCGCAGTCGAGTACCATTTGGTTCGATATCAGTCGTGTGGGTCAATGGTCTTCAACCTTATCTATTCGTGTCTCCGTTCCCGTTTTGAATATATCCAGTGCATGGTCTACCTCTTAGAGCAGTTGTTCTGACCAGGACACTAGTGTGACGATTGGACTGCTCAGGTTTACCCCAAGCAAATGTGGTAAACAACGTCGATGTATAACATAATTTACGGAGTCCCAATTTCGAGTTTGGCATAATCGTGTGTCTGTTAATTTTACCTGTTCAATACACAATGTACAATGTGATGTGGTGAAAAGATACCAGGATGCCAAAACGATGAAGTGCGCCCTAGCAATTTGGCACACCCTCAGTGCAATATCCCGAGTAACAGTGCTCCCTTGCTATCTATCATTTTTAGACATCCTCGCTTCCTTTCTTTCCATTACTCGAATTGGTCGTTGGTCGTTTTTCTTTCGAGGATTGTTTGTAAAGACGCTGTTAGCACATCGATATATGGGAAAAGAATCTCAGATAGACATCCGATGCGTCTGAAATTGCCACTGCCCAACGCAAACCAGGGCCTCCAACGCCAATAGTTGCGGAGCAGAAACTCCCCCGAATATATTAGCATTTGGGAAGGTCGATTTCCAAAATAGCATTGAAGATAGGCGATTTCAGAATTATTCTTTATATTCTCAAATAACTTTGTTTGCACTGGCGTAGGGTTACCATACGTCCTCCTTTAAGATGATTTGTCATCCTTCTTCAGGTTTTGTTTGTCCTCCGGAGACGCCTAAATGTCCTCATTTTTGAGATTTTGTCCCCTTTTTCTAGAATTATTGTGGAATATAAGGCAAAATTGGACTGAGATACAGTAATTCATCATTGAAGTAACGCTCCGGCGGCTATTTCGAGAGCTAAGCAGGAAAGTTGACTTATTTTTAGCGAGAAATTTGATCTTTTTTTCAGTAAACCGACCACGATGTCGGAAATAATTTACCAGTTTTTCGAGATTTTCCTCCGGTATTCTAAGTTTGAAAATTTTGAAAAGTGTCCTCGTTTCCCGAATCCAAAATATGGTAACCCTACACCGGCGTCAATTTCTTTTGCGACATTGTTGTAGAAATCTTTTCATTTTCGTAAGGTTGACAGTAAAATTATTGAAAAAAAAATAAAATAAATTAGAAAAATTCCATTGCTTCTGTGTCGTTTTATTTTGGATGGAAATTGAGCCAAATTTGGTGGACAGCCTTTTATTGCCAATCTAACAATTTAATCAGTGAATTCCCGTAATCCGGAAAAAAGGTTATTTTAGAATAACCTAACTGTATATAGCAGGGGCAGGCAACATACGCCGCGAAGGGATTTTGTTCGGCCCGCGGACAGTTTTCCATCTGCCGAGATTCCCCACTACTTGCTTACTACGTCAAATTTTAATGACTGTATGTTATTATCTACATGCATGCGCAATGCGCAGCGTGCGAGAGTGGCGCTTGCGCGTAGGTTCGTCGAAGTTGGAAGACTTGCATTGTCGGCATTGCGATGTACTCCACCCTAAAATCGTTTGTGCTAATCGTGGTGTTTGTCGACTACAATGGTCATTTACACCAGGCCGATATTTCTTATTTTCGATTCAGTAACCGCCGTCTTGTAGCACAGCACACTTCTAGGCTTTTGTAAGACACCGCTTATGCCAGGGGTCGCCAACTCAAAACGGGTCGCGGGCCACTTTTCAAATGTCGTAGAAGCCGCGGGCAGCATGAATTCAATATCGAGATAAAATAGGCCACACAGTCGAACAGCGACGCTATCTCGTCACCGACTAAGCCCTGATGAATCGATATCTTGGTAAATTTGGGGTACCGGGCTTATCGAACGCTCTGAAATTTTAATTACGGATTGCACCGTGTGTTGATTGATTAGAGAGAAGAAGACATGGCGGCGCCTGTATGACAATGCTATTCTCGAATCCACATTGTGTTCGTCATCATCGACGAGAATGGCTTTGAAGTGACATTGCTGTCGTTTAAATACATTCATTAAATACGATTTACACCTTGTATATGTTGATAAATGGGCGAATAATGTATCGATTCTGCAATCCGGTCCGCAAAGTAGTTAATTTTCCTGTATCCGGCCCGCCGACTAGAGAAGTTGTCCGCCCCTGGTCTATAGGCAGGTCATGTAACCACAAAACGTCGCTATGCCAGAAACATCAATCCATGGGTTTTTAGCTACTCATACATTTATGTCCCGTAGTTTTCAGATCGACTGAGCTACATGCGCGATTCATTACGAAATGTCGCAGTAGAACCATATTTTCAATTCCTAATTGTTTGTAAACTGCCATTGTGATTGGTTCTTTATTTAAACAATATGATCTATATCGGTGGCGTATAATTAGGCTACAGCGAATACACAGTGGTTCACAACTGGGGCTCCGCAATGTAGTTCGATGGGGTGCGCGAGGCCGCTAAATTTACAAAATGATTGAAACCCGTATTTTTATTTTATTTTGAAATAAATAAAACCATACGAGGCTATTTCGCTTCATTACTGCTACAACTCTTGACTCACATCAAACGAATGATCGTCTGAGATGAAATATCCTACTGTGCAATTTCATTTTAATTGCCAAATTCCCAATGGCCTACCGGTAACAACATATTGCTGTTTAGTGAGGTTTTGCTGGGATTTGTGGAACAGTTAAAAAAGTAATAATAGAAAGGTCAATCAGCCTGATTCAAATGTGTGCGAAAATCCATTTTTCCTGTGATATAGGGGAGTTGTGGTACCGATGGATCTTGGAAATAAAATTGGAAAATGATCTATGGCTCCCAAAATAGGCGCCACATCTGCCCGACATACTCGCGATTCCACAACAACTACAAGATGAGCTGCTAAATATGAATGACTAGGATTGACGTTCTATGTTTGACAAAAAAAATCGGTTTATCAATTTTGGTGGCTTATATGATGCAATCATACCCATAGGGGTCGTCAGAAGTGCATTATTAGGCTATTCGACATCATCTATTTTTGTGGACATAAATTCTTGTCACTCGTTCATATCAAATCGAAGGCGCGGATTTCCAAGTCACGACCATGTATTTCAAGAAATGCAGCTGCAGAAATTGCTACCGTCTACCCAATTTCCACATAGACCGCGTGATGTTATTCCCAGGAATAGTAATTTTGCTGCTATTTGGTAATGCAAAAAAACAGTTATTAATCGCAAAACATAATAATGGTTACACGACAATTGAGATAATTTTGAACAAATTTGGGCGGTCCGCGGGGGTCCTTGACGGTCGAAAAGGGCTCCGCGGAGACAAAAACTTGAAAACCACTGGAGCACAATGAAGAATTTTTAAAAGTAGTCATTAATCATGCACGGAGCAGAGATTATAAGTGACTGTAAGTGAAATGATTTGACTTCACCGTAATATCTTATCGCAGGATGTTCTAACAAGTCGTTGGTAAATTTCTAATAAAACCAAGGCTCCTTTCTGACTGCATGTAGCATGTACCCATATATTGCGAGAATGAGAATTCTCGGATCCCGGGCCTCTCATATACCGTTTTCGCATCGTCAGGCATAATTCTGCAATCACACGTGAAGATAAAGGCATAGTTCATGTACAGTGACGGAAGTCAGTCATCTTTAAATAACCACTTAAATTAGTATGATATGTCACGCGAAGTCGGTGTAATTGATGTCGTCACAAACAGGGATGGTGTGATCCTATGAAAGGTTTAGATTCATGTGAACGCTAACCATATTAAAAGGTTCTGTGTGAACGGGAACGTGAACCTCATGACGTCTCGTGACGTCATACTGCTAATTCCAAACCTGGATTTCAGTGAAGTGATAGCCTATATGCCCTATATCAGAGGTCTCAAAATCAAATGTCCTTGCGGGCTAATTTCCTACTTTTTGATCTCGCCGCGGGCTGCAGCACCAATAATGGAGATTCAATGTATTTCCAAGAAGGACTTATTTGACGGGACCTTGCAGACTGACATTCCACACACATCGTGAAAATGTGATTCGCTGTTGTGAATTCTCGCCTGGCACGAAAAAAATCAAATTTTAAATTTTTTTAATAAAATTGTTGCTGTACGTGGCATAGTAGTTGTATATTTAGTTGTAGACACCGTGCGAGAGTACAAAGGCATCAAAACGTTAAAATTTTGCAGCTATTGGACATTTGACGTAGTGTTACAATTATAGGAATAATATATTTGAATTTTAAAAATATCGATCTGATATTAGATCATGGTGTCAGTACAGCCTAATCCTGGTTTCGAGCATACTCATGATGACAAGGCTATTGATCGTGTCATTATCAAAGTCAACCAAATTAAATCAGCGTCATATCTACCTTCAAATATTGGAACAGATCTATAACAACTTGATATAATTATTACTCTGCCGTAGCAATAGAAATGTCCAATCGCCGAAGAATTAATTGGTGTTACTGCTGTGAAGCGTATGCTCTGACTACTTTATACTCGCCACATGGAACTGGCGATAATAACAAGGATAAAGATAACCAAGGATGTAGGCTAACTAACTATACACATCAAGATGGAAACACAATGCCAATGGTTGACATATCGACCTGCTTAGATATCTAAATAAGCTACGCAGCACAAGCTAAGACCTTTTGATATATTACCATTACCCAAAACAATTTGATGGTTTGTTGCGTCCGTGGTTGTACCAAGTTATGGCGTTTCGAGTCACAATAAGTCCTTCTCTGATTGTAACGTTTGACGCGACTCAACTAGAGTAATTTTCATTTTATCGCACATTAAGTCCGAGTTCGAGTAATTCTACAAAAGGTCGCCACCAAGTCCAAATCACAATTTTTAGTCACGAATCATCAACGGGTCATGTTTTACTATCATAAACAAGTAATGTGACGCAATAGTTGATCTTCCACTGCACCTTTTGAAAGTGATGTAATATAGCGAAGTTTGCTGAGTAGTTTTAGAGCGAATTTCCGGTTCTCAAATAGAAAAAAAGATACTTAGCAGTTAAATATTGTCAAATATTCGAAATCAAAAATGCCGTCGTAGGCCGCACAAAATGAGTGTGCCTTATATTAATGTACGCGATACCCAGCAGCGACTCGGGCCACACAATGCCACAATGCTGAAGTACATACTGACCTTTCAGACGTCAGTAAATGTATCAATCGGAGCAATCAAATGATATAATATTCCCATAAAATCAATATCTTCCGTTGCTTCGCCAACAATTTCGACGGGGATTTGTAGGAGAATATAAGCTGACGTCTGGGGGGGGTCATAGGGTCTGGTTTTACCCTAGTAGCAAGTTATACAGCAGTACCCAACACCCCAATCGCACGGATTTGGTTTTTATAATGCAACAAACATTTAAAATCTACGTGGACCCCCCACGCTTGCTAGATTTTTTACATTAGACAATGATCGAAATTTCAATGATTGTTTTAATGAGTATCATTCGCTGACTACCTACATTTCACGTATTTCGCTCTTGATGTCGCATGAGAACGGGTCAAGCTCACAGCAGAGAATCACTAAATATTCACAAACAGAAGGCTGGATATTTCGAGCAAACTTGTTACAAAGCAGGTTCAATTTTGGAGATTGTCAAGGTGCATGCTCGTTTAGTGTTAATTTATTATGTTGTCAGCGCCATGCATAGAGTGGCCCACAGTTGAAATGCAATAAATTTCAACAAAAGATGTTACAATGTAATTGTAATATATGAAAAAAGTTCACAGTGCAGAACCTACCAAGATTCGTTTGTAAACGTGAACCTCTAAATTCCCGAGGTTCACACACGGAACGCGAACGTGAACCTCGCGTTCACAACAACCCTACTCACAAGTTTTGTGCTCTATTTGCGTTCTTGCTGCAATGGTTATGATATCAAGATGAAATCCATAGAATTTTGATGATATATGGTAAAATTCCTTGAAAACAGATAGGTAAAACATTTTCAGAAGAGATTTCAGAAAAAGATTTTCAGAACCTTCAAAGTTTCGTTTATGAATGCGAACCTCTTTATTTGTACACTGCTGCATAACTCATCATACACTATTGTCACTTGACATTTTTGATTATACTCTTCCATACAATAGCGGAAATGCAAAAGTTGCAGCAATATTCAAGATTATATTACTAGTTTTATAAGCCCATGCCAAAAACTCCTGACACGAACCACATATATTTAAAATTGATTCCTGTATCTGAATGTATAGGTGTGACGACACCGAAAATGTGATTCAAATGTATCTATGGAACTCTTTGGCTCGAATATAGGTTTCGAGGTATCGGGTGATTATCGTCTCATGCTATCCCATGTATCTGTTCATACAGCGGATTTACCGCGAATTTAGAATCAAATTGCAATTGGGATTTTAATTGAATGATTTGAAGATATTGTTGTCATGGACAATGTTCCCTCTAATTTTTGACGCGTCTGCGCACACTCAGCATCATACTGCGCAGATCCTAAGAAAACAGTGCGTAACGACTGAAAAACGATTAAAAAAGGTCATAACTTTTGATTTTTTGTGCGCAACTTACATTTTCTGTGCGCAGGGAACATTGGTCATGGATATAACTAGCTATATTATTAATTCTACTGAAATTCGCAATAAATCGTGAGGTAAGCCACACCGACGTCCACATTCGCTTATTGCTAACGCTATTTGTTATTCGGTTAAACTTATAAATCAAATGCACACGCGCTATCCACTAAACCATAGCGGGCAACTTCTCCGATCGGCGGGCCGGATATGGGGATATACAGAATATATATGTTGATCGCATACATATCCACATATACAAGGAATAAATCGTATTTGATGTAAACTTTAAGCTCAAATCATAGAGACGAAAAGAGAATTTGATTAATTTATTAACAGTAGCTGTTGAAGTCAATCAGACATCTGTGGACGATCAGAATTGTCAGCAAGTTCTTTGCACTCTGGTTGCATACCCGCATGTAGACACCCTTAGTAAAGACTGCACGCTAACATTAGTTATATTGGAACGCAGCCTTGCCTCGTTAATGTTCTGTTCGTAGTCGAAAATATATATAGGGCCTACACCCGAAAAAAGCAACTCGTTTAACGTCCATCATTCTCAGGTTTGCAGACTTGGATTCATTCTGTAACACCAAAAATTTCTATACTTTCAGTATAAAATTTCAATTTCCGGGTAGAAAGACCCGGGTCTATATCCCCGGGTTTGGCCCGCGGGTCATATGTTGGCCGTCCCTGCACTGAACACACACACGCTCGATACCCATTTGATTGTAACGAGTCAAAGCTTCTAGGACCAAGTTATGACACAATTCGCATATCAACAATCAACATATATTCAGAACCTTTATCTACTTATTACAGTCATGAAATTCACAATGGTAAACAATTTAATTTCAATTGCAAGACAATAGTTATTTTGAAATGGGAAATAAGCTCGTGGCCAAAAAATGTTGGAAACTGCCCGATGTGTATTTTATAGTAATATACGGCAGAACTGATATTATTGACAGAATTAATTCACCAGGTATGACAAGCAGATGCATATAGTAAGCCGACAAGAAGTTACATCGATTACCATATGGTTGACCCTTGATTGGTGCTCATTTTTCTGGGCGGAAGTCACTGAAAAAAATGTTATTTCGGACCTGTTTACAACCAGGTAACCGCATCAGCCTAACATTATAGCAGGGCTGTCAAACACACAACAGGAGCACCGCATAAGGTCCAACCGACGATTTCATCAGGTCCGTGAAGAAATCTGTGTCAGTCACAAGCAATCACCAGAGTCCACAATAGAGGCCCAACTCCAAACCTATGTTTAATTCCACTCCTGTATACAATGGATAGGCGAGGCTTTGGCAGTGTGACATCGTATTGACTGACAATGTGTTCATACCTCATAGTAAAATCCGCAAGATGGCGCTAAAGAGTGCCCGGCATTTGATTAAGAAAATATGGTAACTCTAGTATGGAAGTGGTTGGTTTCGCAATTGTCTGAGGTCCACAAATAATGACCAAGGTCGTCTCAAGTCCCTTTCCAAGTGTTAAGGTCTATTTAGGCTCCTTCTTCCGAAGTTGTCTGCGTAAGCAGAGTTTCAACAAACCAAAATGCGTAGCAGTGGGCCGTGTTAGAAGTCGGCAGAAACGGGATACTGCATATCACAATCGAACAAATAAGGCAGCATTGCGGTTTTCAGTCAAGGTTGACGATGACTCATTCGTTCACGCAATCAACGTGAAATCGAACCGAAACTTTAGAAAATTTACAATAGGAAACAGTATGTCGACGGTTGCATTCGGTTCTATGAAAAATCTATCTAAATTTTCATTCGGTGGGTTACCCGTGAAAATGGCAAGAATTGTCAGATTTGTAAATCAGCAAGAAAATGAATAAAGCGGAAAAAAATTGCCATAAATTACAAATTTCCTGTTCTCAACTACACTGTAGAGTTGAGGCAAGACAACTTACGGCGATTTATATCATTAACCAACAATCACAATGAATATGAATATTGATCAACTTATCGTATATTTTTGTATATGAATTGGTTTTACTTTCCGGCGTATTTACTGTCGATGATCGTTAGTAGCCATGAATAACGTAGTCGTGAAAATATTTTCACAGATTTTATGAACACTTGATCAGTAGGTCTATTTCGGTTCGAGGAGCTTCATGAAGTTTGGTAAAGGACTCAAGAAAGGGGTAAGTCTAGATTTGAATTGCATACAGGGATTTGGAGCTGGAGCCGGAGCATGGAGCCGGAGTGCCGTGCATTTTCAACGGATAAGGTGCTGGAGCCGGAGCTCTATATCAAATTCAGGTGGATCCGGAGCCGGAGCTGGAGCCATTGTTTGAAAAGTAGCGCCGGCTCAGATGTATTTCATAATATGCTAAGCTACTACAGTGGGCTGAATTCACGTAGTTGTATGGTAATTGCTCATAAAACTAGGAACTGTTGCGTCTTAGGCTCTACTTTTCTAGCTAAGCATGTCCATAGGTGCCAAACCTGGGTAGGCTAGATATTCCGCGACTTACTCCGTAATTACCGCGTTGTGGGTATTCGTCATACCTGCAATATCGTCATCAACACAACACCGATGACCATGGAATTGTACAGATCGAAAGGTAATGATCACCAGGCATTCCAAATAACGGGATTTGTGCTTTTGTGAGCTGAGCAATATAACTAACTAGTAATCAGGTAAATATGTAAGTAACGCCAGATGATATAAACGTGACCTTGCTACACAGTGTACGTGTCGATTTGGAGGCACACACGCAGCGAAACATTATCTCTTATCGAACTAATCGACTAAATAAATGCATATTCTTTGGTAATATTTTTTTAATCGTGGACAGTGCGTTATTGTGTATGCCTATATAATGCATACGAATTAAAATTCATTCCAGAGCATTGTCGTTTACTCCGGTGGCGAGATAGCGCAGTGGTATAATCCGCTGCTGCCACACCAATGGGTTTGCTGGTTCGAGTCCGACCGAGGTCGACTTCCGAATTCATATACTTAAGTGTTGGAGGTTTATCTAGGCTCCGCCTCGCCATGTCATCCCCGTCAGCGGAGTCATCCGCGTCAGCGGCTCAACGTGTAGTCCGTTCACGTGCGGCTATGACGCTCTCGACAGACGACACGATGTAATTATCACGTCAAAGGACTTCACATACCCACATAAAATTCCATTTCCGTGCGACGGCTACAACCGAACCATTCGATAGATTTCGGAGCCAGAGCTGGAGCTGGAGCCGCATCCGTGATAGCAATGAGCTCCGGAGCTGGAGCCAGAGCTAATTTAGGATAGAAGAGAGCTGTTAAGTTGGAGCCGGAGCAGTTATAAATTTACAGCTGCTCCAAGCCCTGATTGCAGATACTACCGTATCAGGGTTTATCAATTTTTTGAGAAACACGCTTGCGAGAGATGGAAATTACACGTTGTAATGACTAGAGTCATGACTTGACTCGAGTCCAGCTCGAGTCACGATTTTTTTGATGACTCGACTTGACTCGAGTCAAATCATTTTTTCAAAATACAGAAATAATTCGACTCGACTCGAGTCATATGTGCATTGACTCGACTTCAAATCGAGTCATTGCGTATGACTCGAACCAAGCCATATGACTTGAGACTCTGACGGTCAAGACTGACATCTCATTGTAATTTCGAAGTTTAGTGAAGTATCCACGCTATTGGGATTTCGTCTATTGGTACTGGTACTTGGAATTCGACCAGAAACTGCTAAAAGCTAGGAAAACTAGTATATCATAAATGCGAACCATTCGGTATCACCAAACAGAGTTATAAAAAGTGGGTTTAAGAAGACTTAAAATAGAATCTGGGCAGTCAACACAATAACTCGGACATTGACTCTAGTCATAATACCATGACTCGGTCTCGACCCTCCGCTCGCTGACTTGGACTCGGACTTGACTCGGCGTTGAATTGAAAATGACTTGATTCAAAGCTATAAAAGTGGAATTGACTTGTGACTCGGAGCTTGGTGACTTGGTTACAACCCTGAGAAATTTTATCTGACATGGTGTTAGCCATGAAATCGTAGTCTTGTGATAATAAACGTGAGACCTGCTAGAACCCTTATCATCACAGGGATTTTAGGTGACTTAATCGGCACACACGTTGACAAATTATCAACCTGGTATTTACTAGTGTTTTTCAATGCAATGACGCTAGTCTCGTAGTGAATTTGTTCTTTCAAAGGATTATATATTGATCAAACCTTTAGAAATGATCATTGATACTAATTTGGAGGACTGTTTTAGCTGGAGCAAGTCAAAAATCTACGAGAAATGTCAAAGTTTGCACTATTTTCTTCCACTTACGGATGATGATTCCGGAAAATGTAATTGACGTTCGGGCTCGGGACTCGTGCACTTCTGAACCAAAAACACATTTTCTCCGTAAGGCTGAGTTTTGGAGTTTGGTCCTAAAGTGAACGAGCCCCGTCCTGGTCCGGCTCCGTCAAATTCGAATTTGGAAATTAAGCTGCGTGGTTCGCAACATACCACTTTTCAAATGTTAATCACCTTAATAGCTCTGAGAGAAATGCAGAGATATCTCAAATATGTGACTGGGGGTATTGAACTTAAATAGTTCTCTCAGCACCACATTCACCGCACCACCCCCTCAAAAATCTTCGTGTGCCCTCATCAAAGAGTTAACGGCACAATAACAAGCACAAAGACTGTCTGTACAATCCTAAAATATCCAATAAAATACCGCTTATCGTCCGTGAAAGGTGTTGCATGATTTGATTTTCTCTTGTACCTTTGTTATGACTGCCGCAGTACGGGTACAGCTGGTAGCGTTCCTTTTTATGATTGCGAAGAAACAATATTGGACCCTGCCGAACTTTCCCGATTGGGGGTTTGGGATGCGGCGGTTACCGCCCTGGTGGATTGTATGAGTATTGTATACATTATAGTCATCTGCTGTTTCACTCACGTCGCGAATCCCAATGATGTTATCCCCGCTGTCTGATCGGCGTCTTCGTTCCACTATGGTGGGGAACAATATAATTATTCTGGGTCAGCTTCAAACAGTTCTTTGGTGAATTGGATACTATACCTAGATGTGGAAAATGCATTTTTTATATGCAAGCTGTCAAATGTATATTGTAGGCATATGTCTTCGTACCTACTGAATTGGTGATGTCAGAACATTCAATCCGATGATACATTTATTCATGCGACTCCTACATTATGCACAATGATTTCAAGGCGTAAATTTTAACCAACTCCATAGATTAATGTTCTGGGCTAAATCCTCCATCCATTATAATTGGTTGCAGTGGTGCCGTATACTTCCTCAGCCAGTTGATAATAATTGATAGTATATGGCAATCTCGGCGAATTTTATGTTACAATAGTACGACACGCGGAATTGCCGTAAATCTGCATCAAATACACCTCAGTCTTTGTTTAATGCAAATTCCACATCCTTTTTAATGGCATACGACGAATAACCCTGCTGGAATACTTTATTACTTCGGCATGAACTTCCAGTCATTTTACAGCTGCAGATTGTCATAGCCGGGTGACAAAAGCCGCTGTTCCTCCTCCAATTTTCAACTTCTACATTGTAATGTTGGGATGACTCGAGTCATGACTTTACTCGAATCAGACTCGAGTCACATTTTTCGAGTGACTTGACTTGACTCGAGTCACTTTGCTAAAATGACTTGACTTGACTTGACTTGGCGTAGCAGAAATTTGGATTGACTCGTGACTCGGAGCAAAATTCACAAGTCAATTTTAAGTCATTAAGTAATTGGTGTCGATAAAAATCACTGTGTCTTCCATATGTTCGGATTGTTCGCAAAACGCTGGTGTAACCCGTGAAAGCGAACAATCATTCAATGATCATGTGTTTCACTAATGAATGTAAACATTCGATAGTTTCACTGAGCCTCCATTGTTCTCTTACAAATAAATCGACCACAAACGAAGTGATCGAAACTTACAGCTCACGTTGTCGTAAACCAATGGTAAAGTAATTTATTAGCTAGATATCCATTTCTGTTCTCTGTTCTCGCCTTAACCAAACATCTTGTTTTATTGCAATTGAATTCGAATATGGTTTATATGCTCTTCAATCATCGGCGCAGGATCGAATTGTATCATATAACTATGTAAATGGGAAATGTGTTTCATCTTATCAATTCTTTTCTCTCTTTTGGCTGGTAACTATAAACTGAGACTATGCAATTACTTACGTAGTTGAACAGTTCTACGTATATTCGAGCAATACAGCGCCTTCTTGCGTGTATATTTAACTCTAAATTTGATCATCCGTTCCGAATCAATGACCACGCAATCTGTATTTCAGACAGGTAGCAAAATGCAATGACGTAATCATGCCTCATACTTCGAAAAGGCAACTTGACTTGAACTGTGACTTGACTCGTGACTTGACTTGACTTGACTCGACTTGAATCGAGTCACCTCCAAAAATCGAGTGACTTGACTTGACTCGAGTCACGTTCGAAAATCGATTGAGTTAACTTGACTCGAGTCAAGATGTGCAATGACTCGAAATGACTCGTGACGTGAAGATAGTGAATTGATCCCAAAACTGCTACATTGTGACTCCACAGGTGCCACAACGTCTCATCACAGTCGACCGAAAAACTTTATGTATCCTACGTATAATTCGAATAAATGAATATATTTTTGGGCGAATAATATAACAAATATGACTAAACGCTCAATAATTTTGCAATTTTTCAAGTAGTTCTATGGCCCATCTTAAAATGCTCCTGTGGCCCTCTGTTTGAAAACCCCAAGTCTAGACCTAATTACGTTCTTTTAAAATCCAGTATTTTGTATAATTATGTCACAATCAGGGCTTTGGAGCAGCCAGAAATTTAAACTGCTCCAGCTCCGGCACCGGAGCTCTCTTCTATCATACATTAGCTCCGGCTCCAGCTTCGGAGCCGCATTATTACCACTGCTCCGGCTCCAGCTCCGGCTCCGGCTCTGAAATTATCGAATAGGCCTATCTATATCAGGGGTTGTCAACCCGCGGGCCAAATCTGGCCCGCCAGCGGTTTTGCGTGGCCCGCGAGGTAATTTCCTATTATATTATCGAAAATGAATTTCTCAGATTGTGAAATCGCTAGGCCAACCAAAATTCCAAATCTGGCTGCGACACTTGGGATGTTGATGACCAAAATATCAGTTCCAACGCATTGGCAGATCCAGGGTCCAATCACATTTTCAGAAAATCGTCGTACATTACAATAAACTCAAATAGTAGCGAAATTTTTCTTCATGCTTCGCGTGTTTTAAGGGTGGAGGCCAAAAATATAGATCAAATAATAGATCTGGCGATTTTGCACGTTGCTGGATTTTCTGCGGACCAGAAAGGTAGATTAGTAAGATTCTGCCACAACCGATTGAGTATAGACTGCTGCTTCTTGATCCTGGTCGCTACCAGGATTAAAGTCTCGATTAAGGTACACAAGCATATAAATTTGGCGAGGTTTGTAATAGTTAGGACATTGTAGATTGGAATTGCTTATCTGAGGTTCGTTATAAAGATAGTGAAGATTGCATGTTGACGATATTTTGTTACCGGTACTCAATTGTGCTTCTCCTTATTGACTGATGATCATGTTATTACAGAATGTATAATGATAATGATAATTGCATACAAACTATGTAATAAATGAGTTCAGCCGTTCTCTTGCATTGGATACAATCAACCAAGCCGTGAAATGCTACATCGCCAAACATGGCAAAAGAACAGCAGAACAGTAATTGAAGGTTGCTTCAAAACAAGAGAAAGTGCCCAAACTGAAAATGCCAGTTGAAGCCTTCAGAACATCAATTGGAAGAGTGACTGAAGATATGGTATCTGACCCGGTGATGGTGCTATTTATTTCAAGGTAAATTTGTAGACATTGATTATATCCATAATGCAGCGCATATCAGTAAATTAATGGTTATAGCTGTCATACCAGCATAGGATCAGCCACTTGAACATCATTTTAAAAGTGATTCCACCGTATTGTCTGTAGTTACTGCAGAAAATCAATCATGTAAGTTATATTGCGAGAGAGTAATGAGAACTTGTTCGATATATTGACCGCATTGAGAAGTGTTCCCCATGATGATGATCGGTTCGTGTCAGAGGCAACTCTTCTCGTTATTTTCATCACTACTTTTTGCTAACATATCAATTGTACGAGTGTAGATGTATATTATATCGAATTCTTTTCCAGTGGTGTATTGAAGGGAATGCATTCACGATATCAAACGTTTTTGTCATGAACATTCAGCGATTTTATAATGAGATTTTTTGCTAGTCGCCAAATGATCGGTTTCAGTATTTGCCACCATACTAGCAAATATGCATGTGCATTGTGCATGTGTAAACATACGTATAGCCTCAAATCCTACTGGAACATCCACATGTTTTCCAGAAACAAGCTACATGGAATCGCAGTCAACATGCGTGACATAGACAAGTGATCTGCCGATCTGCCACCTGGTATGTAGCTTAAACTCATTTGAATTTCATGTCGGGTTGATATTTCAAAATATACAATCTTGCAGTTTGGCAAACTTTTGCTCCACTGCCCCAACTATTGTTATGTAAAAAATTAGCACATTGTACTGAGATTGCTAGTGAAGTGTATCTGCGAACGATAGAGTTGGAAATGGTGTTTGACTGCTTGAAAGATTGCTGATTACCAGTGCAATGCACATAGTTACAATCCTGTAACAATTGATATAAGATGGTATACAATGGAGCCTGACCGATTATATCGCTTTGCCGATAATATATACTCGATATCACTCTTTGAAAGAATTATTGGTATCGGCCATTGAAAATGAATATATATGGGCAGTTTTCGTGAGGTCAAAGCATGGTGATAGGAAGTCCATAAACTATAATCTTTGACCACTAGACTGAGAATATTGATATATTTTGAATATATTACACTTTACAGGTGTCCTGATACAGCCTTTCTAGTTTATTTCCTGTCCAAGTATAGCATTGGCTGTAAAGCGGATCAAATAGATGCCCTGAAGGTTTTCAAATGCACATTTTAAGGTATTCCACACAATTTGAATATAGGCTATAGTGCAGTGGTTGTCAACCTTTTTTGAGACACGCCCCTCTTTATGATAGTGAAAAATTTCGCGCCCCCAAACCCCCCCCCCCTTATCGTCATATCACAAAATCCAACCAGGATGCTAGCAACCCCAACAGATTGTTTGATGGCATGGAAGGTTATGACTGTTGAAGAGAGTAATCGAAAATATGAAATTCGGTCTATATATGGAGAAACACGTGTGAATTTGGGGTAAATCGCGCACAGCGCAAAAAAATTTCAGTTGAGCGTTTCTTCGTGCCCCCCTTCAGATGCCTTCACGCCCCCCCAGGTTGAGAACCACTGCTATAGTGGTTATCGGTGAAGGGGTTAGATATTGGTTTTATCGGTATCGGCCCAAAACTCCAATATCAGTCGGCCTCTAGTATACATATACAATACATTGAAAACTACCAATTCTGCACTTTATGATCAGCTGGTTGCAGAATTACAAGAATTTAATGACAAGCTACTGACCGATTATTGGTTCACCGCTCATATCGAATGGATACCCCACTTGGAAACAGATATTGATAACAGTCATTAGAGGAAAAATATCAGCCAACTAGGCAGGGAAAATTTCCAAATGATTTCTTTGTGATTAGCTTCCAAATACAAGTTTTAGTTTAATCATAGGTTACTAACTAACCGCAAGTTCATCATACGTTACTACCTCATCGCAGAGTCAATATGAACTTCTTTTATTCAGATAAACAATGAGCTGAGCATTAGACTGACGGTGTCCAAGATTGAGGAGCTCAAAGAAAGAAAAGATATGAGAGACGAAAAAAGATATTTCAGAAAGCAAGAATTCGAAATGCGTATTGAAGAACATGTGATAAAAATGGAAAATATAGATTAGAACTTGGACAATTGAGGAATTAGTGACATCTGTAATGCAATATTTCTTTGTTCAATCATTTCATTGTGCCTTCCTGTCAAGTTATGTAAATAGCCGAATACTCATTTTCTGAAAAGCAGCATTTCTTTATAATATTTCATTGTGCCTGCCTGCCAAGTGTTCCTCGCCTTATAGGCAATGTTCCCTCTAATTTTCGACGAGTTTGCGCACACTCAGCAACTCACTACACAGACCCTTGGACAACAGTGCGTAAACGTCTGTAAAAAAAGTCATAACTTCGGATTTTTTCGTGCGCAACTTGGATTTTCTGTGCGCAGAGACCATGTCAGCACTGCGCATTTGCACACGTGAGTAGCTTAGAGGGAACATTGCTTATAGATATTATTGACGGTGCACATTTTAGAAATGCAACATTTCTTTATAATATTTCATTGTGCCTGCCTGCCAAGTGTTCCTCGCCTTATAGGTATTGTCGACGGCGCAAATATTTTGGTACATTTTTTCAATTCATATTAGTCAATTTGAATACAAATAATGGGACACTGCTCTTTGTTTATTACGTACAGTGCAATTGTAGTTGAATCTTTCATTCCACGAAGTCATGCACATTTCATTCTCTTTATTATTTTTACACCAGCACGGTTTACTGTGTTCGTTAAAATTTTAAAATAAACATATTTAGTAGAAATATGTGTTGATCTTATTTTCAAGATAGGCTATTGCGTCAGTGTATCCAACTTCAGATGTTATATCCGTAGCTTCCTCGGGAGCAACTGCAATATCAGGAACTGGCTCATTGTTTTTTGTAGCAAAATTGTGCAAACATATTGTTGCAATGATTGCCAGGATGGTGTTTTCGATTTGCATTCGCATAGGATTTAGCAACATCTGGAAACGCTGTTTCAGAACGCAAAAGCATTGCTCGATCAGCATGCATGTCTTTGAGTGCATATAGCTGTATTTTTTTTTCTTGTGCAAGCTGTGGATTTGTTAATGGAGTCATCAGGTACATTTTTGGAGCATAGAGCCTCTGTCTCCCAGCACAACAGCATTAGTCACTACCGGTGTTCCCTGGGCATTGCAGTCCATTTGACAGTTCGAAGAAAAATATCCTTCCCTGCAATGATAAATTTTCTGGTACAGAGCCACCTGGGGACTTTATTGGAATATGGGTATTGGGTACCATCAATTCAACCGATGACATTTGGAACTCCAGTATGTCGAAAGAAATCACTCTTGGTTGGTAACGAATCATCCAATCGTGGTATAAATTTTCTCTATTCTCTGATAATACCCGAGAAATGCAGTGGATGATTCGGCGTGCAGTTGTCCGGCTTACACCAATCAAGTCAGCATCTGTTTGTTGAAAATGACCGTAGCAAAAAATCGGAGAGCACAGAGTAATTGCATCATGGGGTGCAAAGCTTGGCACCGTACATCCAACCATGGGTCGTCTTTAATCATGTCCAATAGAATTACCGTAGCTCCCTTGTAAAATCCGTATAGCGGTCAACGAATTCATTTTCTGGGTATTTTACAAATGAGTCCGATATGTCTGCCAAGTAATGCCTGGGCATAACAATTGTATTTTCGTCGTCCGAACTGCTATCTACGATGTACAAAATATACAACAGTACCAGTTTGCAGTGCCGTCTTTAGAACTTATACCTGTGAATAAACTACAGAGTAATATGCATTAAAGCTGCAAAGTGGCTTCAAATCAATTTCATAAGTCTACCAGGAAACGACGGCATTCATAACACATGGCCAAAATCAACAACATTTCCAATCAGCATTGGCATTGAAGCAATATTTACTACGAAGTCTGTACTGAAAACGTACTACGACCTCAACGCAAGTTTGGTTTTTATTAACTAAATGAAGACTCGAGCAACTAAACGCGGTACATAAAACACTCAATATATAAGGTAGGGTAAGATGCGGGTAATCAACACGATTGGTGAGATCACGAAGAAACAATAATCACCACAATCACCCCTCCTTAAAAATAAGACTACACTATAAATAAATCGTTACGAATGACAAATTTGTAAGCTACAAACAAAACAATTTAGGCCCAATCTCCGTATCTATCAGGAGGCCGACGGATGCGAGTAGATCGACGGAGAGATGTTGCAGGCATCGGACTGCCATCGACGTCGTCTGAGCGATCTACGTGAGAATCGGTGTTCGTGCGCTCCTTCTCAACTGACCGAATCGATTCTTCAACCACTTGTTCAGGTTCACGCTCCGGAATCTCCATATCTTCCTCAGTTTCGGACTTTGAACGCAGGGATTCTGTTCGTTCACGAGGAGGACACGGAGCAAGGTCTTTCACAGATACCGTACTTTCACGACCGTCTCGGCGCTTTACAAGAGCATACTTTGGATTTACTTCAATGAGTTCGACATATTCGCAGAGAGGATCGCTTTTATTTCGGACGAATTTCCTCAGGAGCGCATCTTTGCTAGATATCATCCAATCTGGAATAGATTGACCGTGCATCGATCGACGACAAAATGAAAAGAAACGTTCATGTGGAGTGACTCCGGTGGCAGTACATAATAATGACCTTATAGAGTGTAAGGCGTCTGCTAACACCGCTTCCCAAGCGCTCTCTGGCAATTTGTGAGATGCGAGTAAAAGTTTAATTGACCTCCATATCGTCTGATTAGCCCGCTCACATTGACTGTTACCCGTAGGGTGATAGGGAGTGGTACGACTGGTCGCAACACCCTTTCGGATCAAAAACTCGTGGACATCTTTAGAGAGAAAAGACTTTCCCCTGTCACTATGTACATAGCCAGGTAATCCAAACAAAGCGAACAATGACGATAAACAGCTAATAACAGTCTGCGACGTCATATCGGCGCATGGGAAGACGAAAGGAAAACGACTGAATTCGTCGATTACAACAAGCAAGTAAGGTCGCTTTCCAGCGACTGGTCCCTTGAAATCCATACTCACGCGATCCCATGCCCTAATAGCTTTGACGAGAGTATAAGCTTCTGGTCTGAAAAATCGAGGTTTAATTTCAGCACATTCTGGGCAATCTCGGCACTCCTTCTTTATTTCTTCTGTGGAAAAAGGTAAACATTTAGCTCGAACGAAGTGCATCATCCGTCGCACTCCTGGGTGCGACAGTGTTACGTGAATATTACGTAAGCTCGATCCTGTAAAGGCACAAACTCTCGACATCGAATCGGCGGCTACGTTGTCTTTACCTGGTCGATGTTTGATGCGGTATTTGAATGCACTTAATTCGAGTTTCCACAAGGACAATTTTGTATTCTTTATCTTACTGCGATGAGATTTCGCGAATATGAAGGACAGTGCCTTTTGATCCGTGATCAAGGTAAACGGTTTTATATGAAGTAGATAGCCCCACTTACGTACTGCCTCAATAATGGCAGCTGCTTCTTTTTCTACGGCAGCGTACCTCTTCTCATGCTTGTTCAGCGTTCTGTGCGCAAACGCTACCGGCCTACCTCTTTGGCTGAGTATTGCAGCAATGGCGTATTCAGAAGCATCACACTCGATGGTAAATTCTTCATCCTCCAGAATACAGCCGAGACTTGACCGTAGGAGATCGTTCTTCAATTGCCGAAATGCCATCAAGGCTTCGCTGCTTAAGGGAAATGTCAAATCGTTGTTACATAGCGGACCAATTTTACCGGAAAAATTCGATATCCACTTCGAATAGTAAGAAAACATTCCCAGACAACGTTTCAAACTTTTTCCGTCAGAAGGCGCAGGTAAGTCAACTAGAGGCTTCAGATGAGCAGGATCGGGCTTTATGGAGTCGTGAGCGACGAGGTGTCCCAAAATGGACAATTCCTTGACACAGAACTTGCACTTGTTAACATTCAGAGTTAGATCACAAACCTTCGCGGCGGTTATAAAAGCATGCAAACGTTCATCATGCTGTTGCTTTGTATCGCCATAAATGGTAATGTCGTCTAGATAAGCGACAGTGCCTTTCAGTCCGTTGCCTTCTATAAATCTGTCAATAAAGCGTTGAAACGCAGCAACTCCATTAGTGACTCCAAAGGGAAGCCTGCAAAATTGATATAGACGACCACAAGCTTCGAATGCAGTAAAAGGCTTATCATTACTTCCAAGAGGTACCTGATGGTAAGCGGACTTCAAATCTATCGCACTGTACCATTTACCTCGAGCTACTTCATTTACGACGTTTTCAATCTTCGGAAGCGGATACGCATCTAGCGGAGTATAGCGGTTGATTGTTTGAGAGTAATCAACGACCAATCTCTTCTTGTGTCTGGAGTCCTTTACCACCAATACCTGAGCTCTCCACGGAGACGAGGAAGGTTCAATCACCCCAGAATCCAGAAGTTTTGAGACTTCGTCACGTATAAACACCTTGTCATCATTACTGTAGTTTTTGGACTTGGTAGCCAAGGGCTGCACGTTCCCATCTACAAACCGAAAAATACACGGCGTCTCATCCACTTTAGCAGCTATCACATTACAGGCATCAGTTGCTGCTGCTGCTGTATCAGCGCTCCCGTCAGCGCTTTCATTTGTAACCAGCCCATCGCCTCCGCCACTTGCTCTGCCGCTGTTGATGGTTAGATCTCCATCGCCACTGAATTCAAAAACAACTCTTTTATGCTTTTCGAAGAAATTATGGCCTAGAACCAAATCGCAACAAAGATCGTCAAGAACGCCGAACCGAATAGATTTATATATTCGATTACCCAAATCCACAGGAACACAAACGAAACCGTTGACTTCGGCGGCGAATTGTCCTGAAGCGAGTTTGATCATGGTTTGCAGACCTCTGCCTTTCAACCCAAGCGAAGCGGCTACTTTAGAATCCATGTAATTTTCCCAAGCTCCGGAATCCAGTAAGGCACGCAACTTTGCTTTACGAATGTAAGCTGGCACAGTAGTGTTGGACAGCGAGGAACAGCCATTAGATGCAAGAATGGACGAGATTCGAGGTTCAGTGACAGACGCAGCTGTTTTCACTACTTGGGATCGACACATTTTACTGAAATGTCCTTGCTTTTGGCACTTGAAACCAGTGTTGGGATGACTCGAGTCATGACTTGACTCGAGTCAGACTCGAGTCACCTTTTTTGAATGACTTTACTTGACTCGAGTCACTTTGCTAAAATGACTTGACTTGACTTGACTCGGCGTATCAGAAATATGGATTGACTCGTGACTCGGAGCAAAATTCACGAGTCAATTTCAAGTCATCAAGTAATCGATGTCGATAAAAATCAATGGATCTTGCATATGTTCGGATTGTTCGCGAAACGCTGGTAAAACCCGCGAGAGCGACCAATCATTTAATGATCGTGCGTTTTACTGAGCCTCCATTGTTCCCTCACAAATAAATTGACCGCAAACGAAGTGATCGAAGAATATAGCTCACGTTGTCGTAAACTAGTATAAGCTAGGACAGTAAAGTAATTAATCTCTGGTTTTACGTTGACTAAACCTCTTGTTTTATTGAAATTGAATTCGAATATAGTTTATATAGTCCTCAACCATTGGCGCAGGCTCGAATTGTATCAGATCGATTTGTAAATGGGTTATGTATTTCATCCTATCAATTCGTATCTATTATCTATTTTGGCTGGAAACTATATATTGTGGTTTAGCAGTTCTACGTATATGTGAGCGATACAGCGCCTTCTTGCGTGTATATTTAACTCTATGTTCGTTCATCGGTTCAAAATCAATAACCACTCAATCTGTATTTCAGACAGATAGCAAAATGCAATAACGTTGTCATGCCCCAGACTTCGAAAAGGCAACTTGACTTGAATTGTGACTTGACTCGTGACTTGACTTGACTTGACTCGACTTGACTCGAGTCACCTCCAAAAATCGAGTGACTTGACTTGACTCGAGTCACCTTTGAAAATCGATTGACTTGACTTGACTCGAGTCAAAATGGGCAATGACTCGAAATGACTCGTGACTTTAAGGTAGTGACTTGATCCCAACACTGCTTGAAACACCTCACGTACCGAGCAGGGCATAGGGCACGGTCTAAAACGTGACTGTTACCACAAAATATACACTTCGACGATTGACGACGGACTACCCCGACTTCACTTACGCCATTATTCGAAGATGTACAATCCGTGCGAGCCACGCTATTCACATTAGCGATCTCGCTCGCATCATTATTCGCAGCAATGTGTGCGGATGCGCAATCTATGCGAGCCATGCTACTCACAGTAGCGGTGGTCTCGTAGGAACGAGAGAAGCACTCTGCTTTCTCCATAGTGTCTGCAACTTGAAGCGCTTTATCCAAAGATAGTTCCTCGTGTTCCAGAAGACGGAGACGTATATTTGCTGATCGCAATCCAGAAATGAACGCATCGCGTACAGATTCTTCCAAATGCGTTTCTGCGGTAACCGACTTGAACTCGCATTTCTTGCCCAATGTTAACAATTCTTGTGCAAATTCAGATACGCTCTCACTCGTCATTTGTTTTCTGGCCGAGAGGTTATGACGAGCGTAAATAGTATTGTTCTTCTTGACATACATCTTCTTCAATTTCTCCATTGCTTCAAGGTAGTTCTCCTTATCTTCGATATACGAAAATATCTCAGCAGACATGTATCCACCCATAATAGCGATCTTATTGATGGCGGAAAGTGCGGGTGAATCCGACCCACTCCCAGACGATGCGGAGCCGGCATTTCTTGATTGCTCAACGGCTTCAATATAGCTCTCCAACATACGCTTCCAATGGTTGAAAACCTTCTGCGAATCCACTGCACGTGGTAACACCTCCAACACTGGTACGCGGATGAGCTTCTCGTTGTAAGCAGCCATGTCTTTTACGGAAAAGACGACAACGTTCGTTTAGTTAATAAAATTGTACTGAAAACGTACTACGACCTCAACGCAAGTTTGGTTTTTATTAACTAAATGAAGACTCGAGCAACTAAACGCGGTACATAAAACACTCAATATATAAGGTAGGGTAAGATGCGGGTTTGTTTGTTTTTTGGGTATTCATGGTGTTTATCGACTACTATGGTCATTTACACCAGGCCGATATTCTTCTTGTTTTTCCGTAACTGCCGACTTATAGCACGGCCCACCTCTAGGCTTTTTGTAAGACACCGCTGACGCGGATGAGGTGGCGAGGAGGAGCCTAGGTAAACCTCCAACACTTAGATATCGGAATTCGGAAGTCGACCTCGGTCGGACTCGAACCCGCACCCATTGGTGTTGCAGCCGCGGATTATACCACTGCGCTATCTCGCCACATGTAAGATGCGGGTAATCAACACGATTGGTGAGATCACGAAGAAACAATAATCACCACAAAGTCGATGGGTTGACATGGCAACCTTCCACGGATCACTACATTTTGCGTCATTTTGACTAGAGCCCGACCGATTATCGGCTCGCCGGTAATATCGAGTCGATATCACGCTTGGAAAGAAATATCGGTATCGGCCATCGAAGGTAAAAAGATATCGGCCATATTCGTGACGTCACAACATGGTGGCAGGGAGTCAGAGAAATCGATAGAAGACGCGAGGACGGTAAATTACAAAAATAAATGGCCAAGCTGCATATAGTGCATACTGCATACAGGGCAGTAGGCGTGCCTATATGAAAAATATTATAGATGACTAACCACCGCTATGCTCCACTGACTTCGTGGGAATCCCCCTTCAGTGATCGATTACGTAAGACAGAGAGCAGCTGGATGGATAGTTGTCTGCGGAAGATTTCAATCAGTAAGAGAAATGAGAACTCCAATCATGCTGGACTGACCATCGAAATGACAGAGAAAATCGTCGCGTCGAAACATTTCTCGGTTCGGTACCAACAGAGCTAATTATACCATTAATGTATGAAGTCTGACTGAGGCCTGCGGCTGCGGGGTTACCATGATGGGAAATATGCGAGCATAGAGGGCAAGAAAATCAAGCAAACGTGGAGTAAAGCCAATAATTGATATGAACATTTTTGATTCCATGATGACATTGGCCAATTCTGACAAAAGAGCGTAAAATAGTGATCGATTGATTGTTGAAATGCTGGTCATGGTCAAGGCCCAAGGGGGATGGGTGGAGCAGTTGCAGACGTGGACAATTTGAGTTGTTTTGCACATTCTCTTCAGCTATTTGTTGATGTGCTGAAAGCTCCAGGTGCACTGCCAGAACAATATCGATATAATAATCAATATTTGGTGAAACCATTGAAGGAAAGATCCCCTGCAAGGGAGTGGTGAAACCGAAATGAAGAAAGATTTCCAATTCTTGCTGTGCCACTAACTATGGTACCAAGTGAAAGACTGCTCACTGTGTTTAGTACTATATACATCATCTATGGAAGACCACAGAAGTTCACTATTTGGAGAAAGGGCCAAGAAATTGTGCTTCATGAACTGTAATCTGCAACTGCTGGATTGGTGCTTTTGATATATTTTTATAGTTCCTTGATCATTTATTTCATGTTCAAGCATATCAATGGCTGTGAAGTTGTTAAAAGAAATGCTCTGAGGTGTTAGATATGGGCCTGGAGCTAGATTCCATATCTTTTGAATATCGGCTGAATATATCGGGGTTATCGGTGGAGGTACTGGATATCGGTCTTATCGGTATCGGCTCAGAAATCCAATATCGGTCGGGCTCTAATTTTGACGCAAAAGCGTCCTACATCCTGGATTTGTAGATCTACTAACTTCGCACGAACATCCAATGTTTTGGCGTGCGGATCATCTACTTCTAAATCGGGAGATCTTGGAACTCGCAGATTAAGCGAAAATCCAGGATGTTTTTACTCAGCTTTTTGGCCTCCACCCAAATTGTCATAAGATTTCTTGCTTGGTAGCCTACCCCCTACTGACAATGAAAAAAAAACGCCCAATTGACCCGATTGAGTCTAACTGTATTCGTAATCACGCAAGACAGTATTTTCGCGCTCGCATAAAGATCGTCGACGGTGAAATGTAGGCACAAAATTATTGTCGCATATTATCGGAGACCTTCGATATTGACGTGACCAGACGCCGAACAGTCGTGTCCTTGCAAACTTAGCCTAGCGGGGGGTATACAATAGACCCGCAATACTCAAGTAATAATATTATTGACCTAGTTTATTTATAAAGTTAGAAAATTTTACCCGCTTGGCGCGGCTAGTGGGCCGCACAGTCGCTCGTCAATTGCATGTGCCACTTTAGCCGAAAAGGTTGGCGATTCCTGGTCTATATAGGTTACTAATCTACCCATAGGTTAGTTATCTATTGTAATCTAGATTATGTCAGCCGTCAGTAACATCCGATGTAGCAACGAAGACATATAGGTGCCGCCGTGCCAGCTTGTGACGTCATACTGAATACTTGTCAATTGGTGACAACATCATAGTTGCACTAGAACAGGGGTCGCCAACTCAAAATGGGTAGCGGGCCACTTTTCCAAATTCCTCGAGGCCGCGGGCCGCATGACATCAATATTGAGATAAAAGTAGGCAACCACGTCTGATAACTCTACGTTATTAGAATGATGTGTCCTCTAACATGGGCGACGGTTAGGCTATAGCCAGCACAAAAGAAATAATATTTTATTGAACAAACACAAATACAACAAAAAGTATCATGATCATCAATTTCATTATATTTTGAACTATGAGCTGTACACGATATCTGACAACACTCTGTAGCCGCTAAAACAGGGGTCGCCTACATTTTTGCTATTCACGGCTGCATTTCGATTACTCATGTAGCCTGCGGCCGCATACCGTTAGTTAGCCGTGATAAACTATAGCTGGGGCCAAATACCCACGTTAAACTGTCCATGTCCATTGCCGGTACCCTCCGAACTAATCTATTTATGCATCTCGGCTTACTATGCGCACCGAAATCGTTAGTAGTTATGATGTAAAGAGCCACAGGAAACCGTTCTGGAGTCGCGCCAAGCGCGTCAAATTTTTCATATTCATGAGTGAATTTTGTCAAAATATATTAGTATAGTTTCACATATTACTATAAAATATTTATCCTTTTCCGGCCAATGTGATCAGATTCACCGATAGAGCTGATGTAGGGGTTGTCTTCGGAAACTTAGGGTAGGTATTTAAAGTGTCGACAGCCGCATAATTTCCCTTCTAATGCCGCAGATTGGCCACCCCTGGATTAAAGAATCAATATTGGGGTTAGCTAAACACGGTGGGCCTACTTGCTAGACAACTATCACCTCGTAAAGCTTGGTCTTTTGGATAGCCCAAGGTGGCTTTTAAAGCGTCTCGGTCTTGGCAGTGGTGGGCCATTGCACGTCAGAGCAATATACCCATTCGTACCAACAAATTCTTCATCCATGGAATGATATTTTCATGCTGAAGCCGTATCGACTAGGAATAGTAATATTAGACACATAGAAAGGCTTACTTTGAACAACAACAACATCGTGTTTCGACTGAAATCAATTTCAGCATTTCAAGTTGATTTACTAAGCGTTCAAATCAGGTCGCGGGCCGCAAAATAGGACCTCGCGGGCCGCGTGTTGGTGACCCATGCACTAGAACCCACTTTATGCCATTTATGTGCACAGCACTAAAATTCAGGCCTGCTGTTCAATTATGATATCAGCAGATGTGGTTGTTGCATATATATATATAATGGCATCTTATGAAATAGGTCGGAGCCGGAGCTACTCCTCAATAAGGGGCTCCAGCTCCGGCTCCGGCTCAATTTTATGTAGAGCTCCGGCTCCGGCTCCAGCTCCGGTGAAAATGCACGGCTCCGGGGCTCCGGCTCCGGGCTCCGGCTCCGGCTCCTAAGCTCTGGTCACAATCATCATTCATATTACGGAACACTATTTCATGATATTTATTTAAGGCGTATGAAGCTGGACACACACTCATTACGAAAGTGAAAGATGGAGATCTATATCTGGACCATACCGAATTTACCAGGTTCTTGAGGGAATCCAACATTGGCGATAAAGCCTTTTCCATAATTTCCATCTCGGGGGCTGCAAGACAGGGAAAGTCGTTCATGATGAATCTTATACTACGTTTCTTCGAGACAGAGGCGGTATGTTATGTATATGTGTTATGTTCTTGATCTTGTTTAAACAATAACTCAATACGACGAGGTTGCAATGAGAAATCAGTATATTATCAGCAGAATAACTTTAATACATGCGACACGATCCAGAGTGCAGTTAAACGAAAGACCCCGAGACAACAGAACACAGGATATAAATACGAAGCATGACAAACGAGGAAATAATGATTGGCGGTAATTACTAATCCTAGACAAATAAGAGACAAACGATGCCGACGTAAAATGCACGAACATAACAGTATGCGTTCTATCGCCATACAGTATATAGTTTAGGTTTTAATAAAATATTGATATAACTTAATCTTGAGGCTGAACCTCTAGGATTGGAATATAGCAAAGTCGGGGCACCTCCCCAGTCGGCCGGCATGACATCATCATCATCATCATCAGCATCATCATCATCATTGGTTTATTAGCAATTTTATTAGTTCAATACACAACAAAAATGCGATACAATGAAAAGACAGGAATATGTCGAATCGGTATGAGTAGTCTATGGAATCAGACACCTACCTTGGCCTAGGCGATGTAAAGAAGAGACATGCACAGTGAATGAAAGTAAAGAAGATAGTACAGAAAAAGAAATGAAGAGTAATAGGGCGACATGTCATGGAAAGCGAGATCGATAGTTCAGTCGTGGTCCAGTAATTTTGAGGATGGACTGTATTCATAGGCGCCGACTTAGGAGGTTACGAGGTGGCGGCCACCTCGTACAAAATGCTCAAACGTCCAAGTGATTTGTGACCAGTAATTAGTAACCAGGCGAATCGATGCGACCTCGTTAGAGACGTCTTCGATTTCGCTAGGCGCGAGTGCTAGGCGCGTAGCCACGTGGGTTTCAGGGGTTTAACTTCCCTATTTGAAACGCGAAACCCCTTCATTTTGAAATGATCATTCTAACTCTAATATTCAACTGCAATTCAATAATAGTGTTATCAGTGTTCCGCACGGCTGATTTGCGAGAAACGTGTTGTCAATTTGCGATAAGAGTCTGTGATGATCTCCGGCTGAGATGGTCGCGAAATTAGGTCATTCATTCCCGTGCGCGTGGCAATCGTCGCTAGCCTGAATTATCGTGTCTCGATCAAGCCTGGTTCCGCAGGCTTGAACAATGGACAATCGCATCTGCAATAGGCCCAGGTCAAACTATATCAGCGCTTGCCTGCGCAATCCCATCTGCATTGGCGGCTTTGGCCTGGTGTGCAGGGTGCACGATATCATCGCTAACCTACACAATAGCATCTGCAATTGACCTGGAGTGGAATACATCATTGCTGGCCTAACTATCGTGTTTCGGGTCTAGCATGCTTTGGCTCCTATCTCTCGCTGGTTTGGAGACAATGCGATCGATTTTATGCTAATTAGTGATTGTTTTGTGCCATATTGATTAAAAAGCGACATCACGAAACTGAATAACATCGAATCGCTGCAAACAAACTTTAACGTCCGTTATTGATTCCCGCTAATACTTGAACGTAACGATCAGAAGATGTGTATCGAGTTCTGAAAGACGATAGAGGTTTGAAATCGGTGCCATCAAGTTCGGAGATTTTGATTTGCGAAAGCTGTCGCCGAGACCGTGTAGGCTAATACGCGCGCCTATTTAATTGTTCACCAGATATCAGGGACTCATTAATTGACAGCAATCCCGGACTCTATGGCTAGATTATCATACATCTAAAATCGTCAATACGAAGAGATTATATGATCGCCCTTTACACATGTACTTGACCGGAATTGAATTGATGCTATATTGTTAAATTTGAAAATATATCCAAATCCCTATAATTTTTCGACTGGCTACGCGCCTAGCGTGTACCGAGAAGCAACATCCTAGATCCTCTCCCTACCAGGCGCCGAAATAGACGTTCTGCTTTTCTGAAATCTAAGTTATGTGCGCCCATATTCGTTTACAAAACCATTCATGAGCTAGCTAGATTCGTGATGGTCTTGGTAATCGGTGTGCGAAATTGGAGGGAGTGTTGCAGTGTGCCTGCGAATTGAAATTCATTTCTGTGCAGATTCGTTTCTCTAACAAGGCTTTGCCAGTAACATTACTCGGGAAATGCAGCAATACAGCTTAAACACCGATATACAGAAAACAATTGCCGCGACGCAAGCTACTCAATACGGTGTCAGACTCAAAACTAATTCGTGGCGATACTGATTCACGGTGAAATTGACATTAAAAAATGATCGCAAACCGAGAATGTTATAAACTGTTTCATGGTATCATCATCTTATCACCTATGTCAGTATGGAACACAGTTAATATTGGCATAGATACGCGTCACAAGATTCTGGGTGACACAAATTCTGATTTATTCGATTCGTATGAACAGGGAACCTTTTGCATTCCGATAAACTTGATTGCTGGATGTACTCGTATCTAGAACAACAATATCGAATAATAAACTATTAGGCATTAGATAGACAGTGGATTTCTATTGATATGATCGCGGCATGCGCCCGGAAGTGGAATTATTTCTAGCGCAGGGGTGGCCAACGCACGGCCGTTGAAGGAAATTTGTGCGGCCGTCAACACGTAATTCAATTAGTATGTTTTGGTGACCGTCGACATGCAGATTGAATTTGCGAATTGGCCGATGTACTCCCGAAATGCTTCGCGAAGTAAACCGGGAAATGAATCGATGCCTCGGAAATTGCCGTTTTAATCAGCAAACAATTGCCGCGATGCGAGTCGTTCAATGCGAAGCAAGCAACCGCAAGAGACAATTACTGATTGGCTGCGCGATTTCGCGTTTGTAATCATCGTTATCGTCTGCTTGAAGTATTCGAGAGTGGTCGTGTGTTACTAGCAAGGCCAGTGCATAGTGTATTTCGTTACTCACACGGGGGATTGCGCGTGAATAACATCGTTGCAACTGCAGATTCTCAGTGAAATAAATTTGATATTAATGAGTGTAGGGCCGATATTAAAACGTCACGCGAATGGTTTAACTCTGCACGTACACCAACGGCATGTAGTAAAGTGCGTTTTCGTGAGACGATGACGCCTCGATACGGAACAATTATGACGTCACAAGACTTCGCCACCTCGTAAAAAATTAAAAGTCGGCGCCTATGACTGTATTTATTTAGTAGTAATAGCTTGTATTGCGACTTGAATGAGGACATGCTCGTCGACTTTCGAATGGTCGGGGGGATACTGCTCCACACATCAGGTCCGGCATATTTGATAGAACGATGATCGTTTCGGTCGATCATATAATATTTGGACGACATGGACGCGCGTGTGTTGTAGGTTACTTGCGCGCTTTTGATTCAGAGGTAAAAGAAGTCTTTGCAGTGGTTTGAGTGCAGTTTTACTGGCAGCCCCCCCCCCCAAAGAGGAAGCCACAATGTAACTTCGATTGGAGGATTTAAAGAGTATCAGAATAACCCATGCTGGCATGAAGCGCTAAGGCTGTAGAACAGGTCGCACTTCGGAGATAATTTAGTTTCTAGGGACTGAATATGAGTCTTCCAGGGAACACGAATTACTTGACGGTTATGATTCCTGAATTAAAGTATTATTCTCCTATTCATCGATCTATTCAAGGAATGGACTGTATTTAATGTAAACGTTGCCTATAAAGCATTGAGACCAAAAACAGTATGCAATGATCTATTAGCTTAGTGTAGGTTAATTTAATAGGTTCTAAATCTTCAACATCTGTGGTCGATCGAAGTTGTGAACAAGCCTTTGGAATTCCGGCTGCATATCGGGCGTAGAACGCTTTAGTAGAGAATGCACGTGACCATCGGTTAGATTAGAACGTAGCTTTGTCTTGTTAATGCCGCGGGCCACGATATTATGTACGACAAGGAGCCGGCCGCGGCTGCTCACGATCCCGTCGCTAGCCGGATTCGGCCCACGGTTCGTATGTGTTGCCGACCGCTACAATATAAAATTTCAAATATTTCAAATACCTTATAACGGTGCTTCTTTACTGAAATACGTTTCAATATCCGCTATCATCACTGAGTCATTAAATATTTTTCTCATTAACTTCTGGTCAACACGAATTCAACGAGAATTTCGAAACGGTCATTTTCGCACAGAAACAATGAAACCAAAGCAAGTTGTTGTTTTATTATACACGGTGATTCCTATACTTCAATCTGTTTACATCTGTCCGATGTTTATCATTGTTGATTCCCCAGCAAACTATTAGCAACAGCCACTTTCGGCCGAGGCTTTTTGAGAAACACTTGGATCACATGGCGAGCAGCTGAGATGAAAACCAGGGCTCGGATAACTCCAGTCGAGCCATAATATTGAATGACATATGGGAAATATGAAATTATTCGTGACTCGGACTAAATTTTCATATAATTTTAAACTTCCACATCCCAGAGCATTTTTAATTTGTCAGTTGGATTAAGCAGTGATCACATCATCGACACTAATTATTTATTGACTGGAATCCATCTCCTTTCACGTTTTCGAGATGCTTAGTTGGTCACATTGTTCGGCAGCAACATCGCAGAAGGAACAGCTTCGATATACCTTTAATTTTAAAAATCTTTTTCAGCATTATATTATGATAAAAATAATCATACGTAAACTTGTTCAATCACTATTGCTTGTGCAAAGGTATAACTGAGGCTTTGCATAGTTGAATATATGTGTAATTGTTTAATATATCTGTATGAATCGGTCTAGAGCTGTATATGATATTGCAATTGCGGTTTACGACAGCCAATAATGGGCGATCGTTTTGAGATAATGATGCGAGTTGCACGATGTTGCTGAGTTCGGCCGTTGTCTTCCATGCCCCACTGATGATTTGCATGAAATATAGATCTGTCGATGTAATGTACAAAATGCATACTGTCATTGAATAAAAATATGTTTCGCTGGCCACAGAAGTTGGCTATTTCTTGGCCATTTCAGCATCATTTGGTAACGGGATTCTCCCGAATGCTCAAATATGACTTTTCCGCCATACAAGTATGACATTTTCACCGTAATAAGCGCCAGTGCATTAAATTAGGCTCCCTTCTCGATTACCATCGAGTATAAACTGTAAGAATCCTTATCAGCAACTTTCATAAATAATTCGTGACGCAAATCATTTTAGTAGTTCTGAAATAACAAGGAACCAGTTTGACACTGTTTAGCGATGGCCTATATGCATCTCCATTTGCATCTTCACATAGTATATAAGATGTCAAGGTTCCATCATGCTCCTTTTACGCCATCACAAAGAATATAATGTCTGTTATCCGTCACATTAAAGATACTTTGGTAATATTTCAACCCGACCGATTTCATTTCACTTTGTGGCAATGTAGTGGGAGGATAATAACTTCGGAATTTAATAATTCCAGTCACGTTCGTACGACCGTACGACGTACGACCAATCAAGTTTTCGATGCTTCCGCAGTGGAAAATCTTTTCGGAGTCATAATTCTCGTCGATAATGTATCTTTCAGTGGCGAGCAGCGTTTAATCTCAGTACTCGAAAATATCATATTTTGCTGTTCGACGTGAATCATTAAAATAATTATTCTGTTCAGATTGGAGTACTCGAATCATTGTGCCCTGCCCAATGTGCACATTAATTCAAACTCCATAAACAAAAATTATATGATGACTTAGAATTGACTTGAAGTTCAACATGTTTATACATGACTTGAATTGATAATTTGTCTGACATGACTCGAAATCTGCATAGAATGGAAGTGAATTGCCACTTAGAGTGGTTGACTTGATCCAAACATTTCGGAATATATATCAAGTCGAATATCTTATTCTGTGTTTTGCTTTGCCGATATTTGACTTCATAAAGTAAATCGCCAGTAAGTCAATTTACAAAGCCGCTGAAGTGCTCCTGACAACGTTTTCATGAACTTTTCATTCAGTGTACATGCCTCTTATTTACTTCGCCTAGGCTAAGGTGGGTGTCTGATCTTAATGGCTACTCCAAGTTGTCTCGACACCTTCCTATCTTTTAATTGTATCGCAGTCTTGTGATGATTTGAAACGATTAAAATAATAATAAACCTTGTTGATTTATTGATTGAACCTCTTTTTACCACTTATTTATATCATAAGTAGGGCTATTTTATACCTAAAATAAGGTAATTTTTGACTTTTTTTGACCTAAGCAAACTGGATTTTGACCAGATTTGACCACGCGTTTGCAAATTAGGTGTTTTCCCACATAATGTTGAAATTGTACAATTTATATCCATTTCTGGTTGGAACTGGCTGTCCTAACGAAGTAGTTTGGCCTGAAAAACGATTTTGGCTTCGAAACAGGCAACATTTTACACCAGTGGTTCCCAACCTTTTTCGACCCATCTCCCCCTTTTCAAGGTAAACCACGATCATCCGCCCCCAAATTTTGTGTACCGAAATTGGGAATACAAACTGTATTCACCGGTGGGTTGACTAAAAAAAGGTCAAATTTTCGGCTCGATGTCTAATTTGACACAGTTTTGTAACTAAATTACCGTGGATTGACTAAAAAATAAGTCTCCCGTTCTACCGCGTCATCGCCCCGCAATCGGCCCATTCGCTTTTTTCGCCCCCCGTCGCCCCTTCGTCATTTTCGCCCCTCTAGACCGCCAAATCGCCCCCTGGGGGCGATATCGCCCACGTTGGGAACCACTGATTTACACGAATAAAAAATATTTTATCGAAATCTGGCCCTATGAAGAATTCCAGTGGTTATAATAGCCTATGTATCATGGTAGAAATAATTAAAAAAATGTATTACAACGAAAGATACGTTCCAACATTCTTGCGTGGAAAGTGCAAGTCCTTACTAAGAAGCTTTCCACGGACGTTCAGCAGCAGCAATTGTTGGCTGACAACAGTCAAGTTGTGGGTACACTGCTGGTGACACACCGTGTTGCTTCATTCTGAAAATGGTGTTTATATTATAATTTGTCATCGTGCAATTCTTAATATAAGAAAGATGCAATGCCCAAGAAATCTTTCTTCAGTTACGATAATGCGGTACGTTCACCATAACACGATGTCTACCAATTTGTTTTATTTGACCTTTTATGATTCACAATGAGCAAATAATTGACCGTTTACAACGGTAGGCCTCTAAAGTAGGTTACAAGCTGTAAAATATCAAATGATAAGTTCACCGACACTGCAAAATCTATGATACAAACGAAATGCAGAGGTTAAAAGATTTATGACTTTACCTAACGCTAAAATTTTCACAAAATTTTGACAAATTTTGACATGTCCAAAAAAAAACGCCCTAATCGGAAGTCCTTTGGAAATTTCTTCTCTCGTCATTATATATAAGATAGGTGCTGCCCAGCAATGCATCAAAAACGTAACTTCGCGACAAAGGTGATCAATGCAGCGATTGCTTCTACTTTTGGAAGTCCCAACGGCAGTGTATCGAAATATTGTTCGTAGGGTCGCATCTTTTCATGCAGTTTACAATTGCAATTGCAGTGGACAACTTGCAATACGATGAATACTAAAGAAGAGAAGTTGCGGATGACAGCATTCAAAGTAGATTCGGGATACAAATCTGTAACGACGGGAATTCTGCTCTACAATCATACTTTCGAAGTGAAGTGGAAAGGAAAACCGGTAACTATAGCCTACCACCCGCTAAGAGTATAAAGAATTATTGTATATATCAACAATCGTATCACGAAATATGACATTACCAACATTAAAATTCGAAGGACAATCGGTACCAGCAGGCGGCTTGAGCTCGATGTACTATTCTCCGATTACACTGGTCTGCACGATTTCTGCGCCATGATATCTTTGGGTCGTTTTACCCAATTTGTGGGCGCTAAATCCGAATCTGGAAAAATTTTTGCTCCATCACATTATGTTTATTAGATAATATATATGTCGATGATTACTACTTTTTCGGGGTACTCAAGTAGATTTTGCATACTCACGGGAGTTGCTGAAGTATTTATGTTTTCATACTACTTCCACTTCTACCTGAACAGTATTTTGTATAAAATATGTACTTTCGTAATTTGGATTTTGAAAAGTAGAATGTAGATTATGGATAATATTGCACCACTCTCATAGTTAAATCGGCATCTGAACGGCGTAAATTGGCCCCTGAATCACGGTTACTGAATATATTTACGAAGATTCTACCAATGTATAGTCTCATTATAGTCACTTCGCGCTAGCCGAGAAGATACACTAAGTGATATTGAATGGGGCTACCTCCGAGTAACTGCTAAATGCATGTACCCACCACCTTCTCCCTCCCGAACACACCAAATATACTCAGACACACACTCACTTTAGTAGGCTACTTCTCAGACCTTTCATTCATCCCTCCCACCTGAAGCAGTTTCGACATGTCTCAGAAATTACAAATTCTACTTGCAATTGAGTAGAAAGGTATGACGTAAATTTTTCTACTTGAGTAGCAACGCTCACACCTTGGACAACTTATGAGTTATAAATAATCAATAGTGAAATATTACGACAAATCAGAAAACGTCATGAAATGTCATGGTAATTTAGTCAGAACAACCAAGGCGTAATTATGCAAAACACATACATAAAGTCTCGAAATCATGTAAAACAATCACTACCAATTCACCACTGCCAGGGTTGTAACCAAGTCACATGGTTCCGAATCACGAGTCAATCTGACTTTTGTGGTTTTGACTCGAGTCGAGTCGAGTCATTTCCAATTCATCACCGACTCGAGTCCGAGTCCAAGTCACCGTTTTAAGGGTCAAGTCCGAGTCATAGTGTTATGACTCGAGTCGAGTCCAAGTCACAGTATTGAAGTCATGTTCAACTTATGTTTTCAATCCTACTTGGGTGATATCGAATTCCTTGCTTGCCAAACATGCTTATTTTGTCCCTATCATAGTCTCGGCACAAGTTTATTTAGTTAGGCAGATAACAGACAGTTCCTGGCCTCATATACCGATGCTACAGATAGACGAGACAGGCCGCCAATACGATAACGTTACTAATCTTAAAACTTTAAATCAAGTATCTGTCTTGTAAGTCACAAATAAAAGCATTCAGTTTTTATTACGAGCACATCGACGACCACTCACAAATAGCTTATAGAGAATTAACGAATTCACGTCTACATACTATCTGATAGAAGACCTACGAATTCACGTCTAGCTAGATACAAGCTGGTAAAGAATCAACAGATAAACGCTTATGTAGAGGTACAGTTTTGCTTCCACAACATATCAGGTGGTTGACCAGAAAAAAGGTCAACTTTCCTGCTCAGCTGCCGAAATAGTCGCCGGAGCGTTACTTTAATGCTGATTTACTGTTGTCTTAGTCTAATTTGCCCTACATTTACCAAAAATATTCTCAAAAATGAGGACAGAATCTAAAAAAAGAGGCTACTTCTTAAAATTGTTAGATTATCTAAAAAGAACTTAAATTTGGCTTAATTCCAACCAGTAGAAAGCAATGCTAAGAGAAAATATTTTGGATTAATTACAAATAGAGACTTTCGAAATATACCGGCAACCTCATGATATTGTTAGATTGTGTAAAAATATGATTCAAAGAAAATTTGGCTCAATTCCAACTAGAAGAAGCGGAGTTATTAGAGTGGAATATTTTGGATTTGAAAAAATAGTCGACTTACTGCTAGTATGTAATTATATTATATGAAATTATTTCTCACTAAAAATACTCCATGTATTTTCAAATCCAAAATTTTCTCCTCTCATTTCATTGATTCCACTTTTTCAAATTAGGCCAGATTCAGTGTTATTTTTATGCAACGTAGCAATTTTATCAAGTAGCCACCCAGTAGAATAAAAAAGAATGTATTTTTGATCGGCCCTATTGTACAAATATCACACAACATTAGCCATTCATTATTATCACGTGCACAATGCACATACCTAACAAAACGTCAAACGGACGGAGGGTATTGTGTGTTTTCACAGACAGCAGATCAAATCAATGAGTTACACTTGAAAAATACTAAAGTGAAAAGGAGATTCTCATATATGTTGAGGCGGCATGGCCTTAGAATAATCCACATCCACTGGATACACGTTCCTCTGGTGCATTAGATGCAGGAATTGAAAAGCAATTTTGAACCACACTGAAGAGCATTAGATACTCATCCATTCTAGTCGGCCAAAAATGCAAAGAATCATCGCCTTCATATCTACCCATGAGCTTATCAGTCTCTTCCAAGTAGGCTACTTCACCATCTGAGTCATTTCTTTGGCTCTAATTGGACTTTGCTTCGATTGTTTGCTTGTATAATTGAAATGTCTTGAGTACTTTGGTGGCGGAGGATCTATTACCTCTTCATCACTGGATGATTTTGTACAATGCATTGCTCTTTGCTACTATGTACCATTGTCTTTTGTTTTTACGGCGGCGCATATCTGATATCAGACGAGTGCAACGAAAGCAGTGGTGACAAATAGCGATGTCGACAGAATTCGTCATATGCGTTGATCTAACCATTGTGATTCGCAACTTTCTTCACCTTCAAGTCACATAAAATAAGCCGAGTCAATGACTTGAGTCGAGTCATGCGTAATGACTCGAGTACAAGTCGAGTCAATCCAAATATTGACTCTAGTCAAGTCGAGTCATTTTCCCATTTCAAGAAAATGACTCGAGTCAAGTCGAGTCACAAAAAAATCGTGACTCGAGTCTGACTCGAGTCGAGTCATGACTCGAGTCATTACAACCCTGACCACTGCTATGTTTGGCTCTGTCCTAGAACCAAATTCTATTCTCAAGCAACACATATACGTCAGGCTTTGTTTTGAGCTGCCAATAAACAGTCTCTATTCATATGGTTGTCTATAATAGGCGATGCAGAAGAAGGCCTTTACATCATGAAAATAAAGAAGAAAAGTATTTAAGCTTCAGCTTTCCTGGATTCCGATAAAATGTGATGGTATATCCACACTAGAGAACGGGTTGAATCATCAAATTGCTCGCTAGGACAAACTCAATTAGAGGAGATAGAAGCTATGGCCAGATCGGCAGGTTATAGGTCGTCAATTTTACGTTCAAGCTCGAACATAAATTATTGCAAATCGATCGGTGTCGAGAGTATTTCGGGCAAAAAGTTTTCTCGGGTAAATTACAGTCCCTCGAACGCGGCATAAATCACAAGATGGTGTTAGTGAAATGTTGTTTTGCTCAGTCCCCCAAACGGTGTGTAGACGTCTTCTTTCCAATTAACCACAGTAGCAGTGGGAACTGAATTGATGGATTATAACAATTTGTTGAAATGCAGTAATTATGCCCTTTAGCGCGGTGCATTTGAGTTTTCGTAACGATCACATCTGCCTTCACTGTACCGCAGTGGTTCCCAACCTTTTTCCACCCACGTACCATTTCGAGGTTTTATGCAGTGCTCGCGTACCGCCTACTTGAGTTACGTGCACCGAATGCGGCTTAAAATGTTGTCACAGAGTTGAGCTGCCGAAGGCAGCGAAAGAGAACATTATTAGCCCGTTTTAAGGCGCAATATATGAGTTCTGTAGTGGATCCATTTGGAATTCTTGTGGTCAAATATATTAAAACAGAATTCGGTAAGGCAATAATCCGAATGCTTTACGACTAGATCTCTTCCCATTAGGCTGTCATTGATGGAATTGCCCCTACCCACGATGACGAACTTGCCACGACGAGGGCTTTAAAAAAACTCCAAATAAGCCTCACCAGAACTAATAACTTTCTTCGGTCGAAAATGAACAGAATCTACTCGGATACCACCTAGAATACCTTCGCGTACCACTAGTGGTACGCGAACCACATGTTGGGAACCACTGCCGTACCGTAACAGTTGCTGAACAATTGTATTTTAAAAACGGGTGAATTGGCAGGGATATCTGAAACTACTACTAGGTATCCCTGGAAAATGGAAACAAGTCATAGTGAATTAATATATTCACCTCTGCTGTAATTCGTGCGTTTAATTGTATTTATTTCTTCTCGATACAACAGTTCAGCGTATTCAGGGTAACTGTTATCTATTAAGATTTTGCGTGTGTTGTAAAGCAAAGTTGTTAAAGTCAACTGACGTTGCTGTCCGGATTCAATACTTCAGATCTCTTGCGGACGACGCCAAAATTCCACCATCCCAAGATACCTCAAAATTAATACTCTCATTCTTCATTTGAATACTTCATTAACCAGCCTATATACATTATAGTATATTATATTATAGTACGGATCATAGGGGCACTATTTTAGCAGCACCTTTATTCGCTGCCATTTGGAATTAGCAATATTACGATGTTTGGGCGGCTGAATACAGTTATAAATACCGATAAAACAGTGGCTCTAACGATCATATCAGTTGGCATATTTCTATGCTACCTCCATTTTAGTGATATATTTGCATCGCCACTGCGTATGCGTTTTAGGGAATGCAAATGATTCAACTGTCAACTCGGACATTGAAATTTGCTTCATATTATTATCTCGCAATTCGGGTTGATCTCGAGGCTGGAGACTTCTGCTATATTTTTCATGTAATCGGCATATATTCGTTCGGCCATAACACGAATGACTAGTTTTTGGTTGGTGAATTGAATTCGGACTTTCTTGCCTTCTAGGAATTAGGTGAGTGGTTTTAATGTGGCCCATAGACATACTCGACATGTGCCGTCTTGAAGGACTTTGGAAGTATTTACCAAATACCAGAAAATTTGTGAGAAATTTGCCGGATAATACACGCATTTTTTAATCTAATCAAAATTGCTTCGGGAGCCGGATGAAGTCATCTGGCAGGCTGGATGCGGCCCGCAGGCATAATGATTGACACCCGTGCTGCTGTAAATCGCCAAGGTCAGTTTGTTAACCAAACGGATCATCAAAGCTCTATGCACGAGAGAGATTATAGGGTTGGCTTTTGTGGGTTGGCTTTCCACAAGATTCAAACTTGTTGGTAATTTTCTTTTCGACGAAAACTTCCAACAAAAGAAAGTGAGTTATTGCGTTCTATTGCAACTGTGAACCGCAGGAGATGATGAAGCGAGTTACAGGGGACAAGCAGTTTACCACATTTCGACTCATTATTGACTATGTATGAAGTACCACCGAGATGTCGGAGATACGTCAATATTTTGATAGACTCACGTTTAGAGAGAAAATCTTCAGGCCAAATTCGGTCCTGAAGGTGATTCCATTGCCACGGATTCGATTCATCGATACGTATCATCGTTGAGGCGAAACTCGAAGGAACAAATTGCGGGGTGTAAAATCCAAACGAAAACTTTACGAAATAATGATGTAGGGCACGTAGGCTATAATCGAAATTAGTTAGCAAGTGCTGCGAAAGATCTTCGTTTTATGAGCACCATTGCATGATTTTATACATTATTATTAATAATGAATACAAGTAGCTTAAAATACTTGTCAGAGGAGTATGAGACATACGTATATTAACCCCAAATAAACCGGATTTCATCAGATTCCTTTTCGAAGAACCGAGTAAATATGAATGGCTCTGCGCAACTTATCACTTTTCACTTATCATTTTTTGTTGCACAAAAACTGCAAGAAAGTTGCATTGAATTTTGAGAAAATTTGCAGTAAAAAGTTGCATTTAAACTTTTTGTTGAATTAGTAGTGTATGGGATACCCGAAAGATTCCGTGGTTTAACGTAGTTTCTGCAGAGCTGTCCAATTTGTCACTTTGCCATTTACGGACATTCTGGCGGGACCGCATAAAAATTACATTTTTTCCCGGTACACAGCAAGAAAATTACACAATGCGTTCCCCCAAAAGCCAAACAGCATAACGATAACCCCTCCTGCTAAAACAAGTCAAGTAACGCACCCCAAACCCCCTAGGTCTGCAAACTTGACCCAAGGCGTTCCTGAAAAACTCACTTGGCGACTTTAACAAAATCAATGGTGTTAGAAAAGTGACCCATGCAGTGAAAATGTTATTTTCGGTGGTCTCGCCTGGGCATTCATGAAATGGGAAATCTCAAATTGAAACGACAGAATTAATAACGCGATCTATTAACATAGTGTTCGGGCACGGTCGTGCTTGGCAAGGGGGTTTGAACTTATTGCTTGCAAACTATTGTGTCATAGATAGTGAGATGCCGCTAACCCATCATATAGCTCTTTGTTATGCAAATCAAAGAGAATAGAATCATATTATAAATAGTTAATCTTTATAGCCTGTTTTTAAATCATTCCTATACATTTCTACGCAATATTTGACAGAAGTTGCAGTAAAAATTGGGTATGAAAAATTGAGAAAAGTTGCACAAAGTTGCACTATAAAATCCCTTCAAACATCCTGAAACACCATAGTACATAGATTACGAGTATCTACGAAGCTGTCGGAAGCTGTAAAAAAAAATTCAAAAGTTGCAGGAACTTGCCCTACTTTTCACTTACTTGGATCTTCGCATAGTCGTTGCGATGTTAGTTTATATATACATTCGTAAATATTTCCTCACTCCTAATATTGTATCACGATCAACAAAAACCCACTTTTAAAATGTTCTTTAGATGGTGATCATCCTAATGGACACACAGGGGATTTTCGATCGAACGACGACAAAAAAGAATGAAGCCTTCATACTGACCATTGCAACATTGATGAGCTCAGTACAAATATTCAATGTGCTGGGTTCGGTTGATACGTCTCGATTTGAGGCATTGGATGTGAGTTACTTATCTCTATCGATCAAAATTTCGGTTCAGCTGTTTAGTAAATCCCAATTCGTGAAATTATCAATTCATAAACATCTTATCAACTGTAATATACGAACGGTGGTATTTATTGAGATGAATTGGCCATTTCTGTATTGCCTGGGCGTGTCATTTGTTTCAAACACTGCCTAAAAACTTGGTTAAACAATGTGTTGTAACACAACTCAGCCACCTTATCTATGGTCATTAGTGCTATAGGCTAACACATGGTTCCTTGGCCATGTGTTCCCGGATTTCGGAGGTGGTACTTTACTTCTCAATTCTCAAATTTGTCGCCTGCAACATTACGTTGCGCCCTGAGCCTACATTTTACCTGCAGTGCTGGCACGCTAGCTAACAATCGTATTGTGAATGGGTATTTTGACAACTCTAATTTAAAAACGTGAACATCACTGCCATATGAGTTCATTTCTCGATCGTGGGAATGCCTTCTTATTGGTGTTGGACGCTATATAGGCTCCTACTCGTCCTCCGATCTGCAAAAGCAGTGTATTACAAAAAAGTGGGCCGTGGTATGTGTCGGCGTTTCAGGAATCAAAATACGTAATATCGGTATGGTGTAAAATGATCATCGATGTCGAAGACATGGCAAGAATACGACTACAAATAGACACAGAAAAAAAGGTCATCAACCTGTGTCATGTCCCTGTTCTGCCTCCGGTTATGATGGGTGACAAGTAAAAGATGAACACCTTCGGTCATACCTAAACGACACGGTCCAATTGCCCGAGTTTAGTTATCACCGTTATAAATGCTAGTATATATGGGCAAACTAGCGTAAAACACCCATTGACGGTGAAAGCTCCAGTTTGATTCATGGGAGTGCAATAGCAAGTTACGAAGAGTTTCAGATTTATGAGATTCTCCGCCCCGAAACGTCGCTGTGCTCAGAGCGTCTTTACAATAAAAAGCCAGAGAAATACCCAATCCATGACCTAATGGGGATGCCAGATTGAGATTGTAGATTGAGATAATGTAATTATGGTCGTCTCGACATCCTTGTATCTGTTCACTGCATCGGATTGTACATCGCGTGTCTTGTTCGGGTAAATTCAACAGAAAAACGAACAATGACACACTCATAATTTGGACTTTTGTTATACTTCGACCTAGCTTACGACATTTGGTCGCGGCACCCTTGAGCAGTCAAATTGGCTCACCAGTGTGCCGCGGCACAACGGTTGAGAACCACTGTCGTATGTAACCCTATTTATCTGAATTGCCATCGAACAGAATTGGTAGGTTAACTCGCCAATACAGGCCAACAAAATAAAATAAGCCGTTTCTGGGGTTTTTGAGATTGCTGATTGCGAATATCACAATAGTTTTGCCAAATTGGCTCTTTGTCCGAAGATATTTATACCCCTAAAAAGTCAAAAATTACTGTATCTACCCTTGAATATTTCACTTGCTAGGAAGAAAATCGTAGTTTTTCATAATTTCACACTGTGCATAAACATATAATTGACTATAAAGAACCCTCATGTCGTTCTCAGTCATTATATCATAGAACATGACATGATGCGAAATATTTGTTTGTCATAAAAGCAGTTTGTGAAGCCTAAAAATTGTACTTTTGCACGACCGTAAATACATAGGCCTATTCTTCTGTATCAATTGATTATTCTACCAAGATTAAAGAGGATTATAAAACTATAAATTTTGTCCGTGCAAAGCTTAACTGCAATACTCGAATGCGTCTCATTTCTTTTGACTGATAAATGGATAATTTTCCAACAAAGTGGGTATATCTAGTAACCTTATCAAACGAGAAGCTTAAATCTGGTATCCGGTATATTAGAATTTGAATGAAAGATTCCAATTTCGCATTAGGAAGGAGTTGACTGCATGTAATTTCTCCTAAGATGTAGTAAATATAATTTTTAAGATGATCACAAAGCACCCAACTACCAACAGTTGGTCTGAAAACTAGTAGCTGCATATCGAAAACTCGAGCATAAACATGAGCATGAAAGTTCACTTCCTGTTCAGTCATCTTGATTTTATTTCCTGATCATCTAGTTCAGTGGTTCTTAACCTTTTTTCCTCCAGCGCCCCCTTTCAAAAATTATCGTGCTCCAGCGCCCCCCGCCAACTTCATAATGTAAGGAATGTAATAAAGACAATGAGTAAGGGGGAGGGCACTTCGTCAACCCCCTAAAAACGATTGCCTTGCGCACCCAAAGCGTGATAAACCGAACTTCTGAGGGCTTCGCCCCCAAGAACCCCATATCGTGATTTGGATGGTTTGTGTGGCCTGGTCGCCCTAGGTACCAAAATATTCTACAATGCATGAATGAATAGGTGGTAATTACATATATAAGTCGCTATAAACTTTTTATCCTGTCAGCCCACGTAATCAGATTTACCAGTAGCACTGAGTGAGCTGTTGTATAGGAAAATAAATGGCACGTAATTAATAATTAAACATATTCGGGCGTGCCCGCAGGTACAATTATTCGTTCCCAGGGCCGTAACAGAACTTCGTCACCCCGGACCCCCCAAACAAGAAACGTTGGTCCTAGGCCCCCATCGGGTGATAAACCAAGCTTCCGGGGGACTTCACTCCCAGACCCCCATTAGGCTGTCCTCTATTTGCTGATAGCCTATTAGGTATCTACATTGGGTGTGCATTTACTGAGGCAGCTATTCTCGCCTAGTCGCGCGAAGCGCGAAAAATTTCACTAATTAATGATTGAATTGGTCAATATCATCGGGAATTGCATGTAAATTGCTAACACGGTCTCTGCGCACAGAAAATCTACGTTGCGCACAACAAATCCGAAGTCATTATTTTTTTTTAGTCGTTACGCACTGTTGTCCAGGGGTCAGTGCAGTGAGTTGTTGAGTGTGCGCAGACTCATCAAAACTTAAAGCGAACATTGTGAGGTTTCTTGGAAACTGTAGGGCCCGTAACTAATATTTAAACATATTCGGGCCGGCGAACCCGTTGGTATGACTTCGTTGCATGATGCTATTTCGTGATCCCCTGTCTGCAATATCAAAAGATATAGAATCGCTCAACGGGGATATCGCCCAACAGGAATATCCCTGTCGCCCAATCGTACTAAACTACAAGACGCACACGATTTCAGATTGGTATTTCTTCACTGACATAAAACTTTTCCCTGCCAGATGGAATTCGTCTTCTGGGGTTCAGATTGCCAAGACAGGAACATTCGGTGTCAGTCATTTAGGCGTCCATGGACAATTAAACCTATATGTATTTTGAAGGCAATATGTAACGAAGTTTTCGGTGTTAATTTGCTCTGAATACTCATTAAGGATATGTCCTATCACCAGATCATCTACTGCAAAGCCATTTTTCTCCAGCGCCCCCCCCATACTGCCCCCCTGAGCCCAGCGCCCCCCATATCGCCCCCTGAGCGTTTCCGCCCCCCTTCAAAATCGCCAGCGCCCCCTGGGGGGCGCTGGGGGCAAGGTTAAGAACCACTGATCTAGTTGATTAGCAAGGGGAGAGGTTCTACCAAGACATAAGAACAACAAAAGAAATATATCAGGGCAGATGAGATGAATAATTGAACCTAGTATGGCAGACCATTGCCGGAACCTTTCGAGAAACTGCACTAACTAGCTTACAGGCGAAAATCGTACAAAAACAATTGTGCTTTAAAATAACGAATAATATTATATTCCAACTAATTATTTCAAATTTACAATAGGTGGTCAACGTAAAACTGATTAAATTATTGCCACGTTATTTGAGTATCTAGGTAAATACCTATATACATGACTGGAGTTTATTTATGTGCATGATACCCGTGAAAGTCTGTAACTATGATAAATCTATTACCCCAAAATTACCGTGCTGCTGCTGTATTCTGATTTAAAAGTGTCTTCTGTGTGTAAAAACAACAGATAAATTTAATTTATAAACTATATTGTACGACTGAGCCGATATTATATCTAGTCATTACCTCGAAAATGGGAGATTTTGGTCGAAATAGCCCCATGGGTTATCTCCACAACAAGAGCCAATTTGAAAAAACTAAGGTCATATTCGAAATCAGTTGCCTTCAGAACCCCCAAAACCACTCTTACTTTGTTTGCCTAAAATATGTTTTGACCAGTGTTATAATTCTAATTCAGAACGCAATTAAGTATGGGCAATTGACGGCTCGTGACGGCCAATACTTGAAAGTAAGAATGTCATGTCCGTCAATATTTCCAATTGGGCATTACCGCGCTTTTTTTTATCTTGTAGCTCCAGAATTTGATTTTTCTCGTAAGAGATAAGAGAAGGACAGAGGAAGAGTGTCAATCATATTTGAAGGATTTACTGGAGAACAACAAAGGCTGTTCAGACGAATATAAAGCTATCCGATTTGCAATAAAGGAAACCTTTTCTCTTGTGAATCTTTTTTGCTTGCCGAGACCTGGAGACGCAGTTGAGGATTTGACGATGGACCAATGTGAGATTGAGGATAAAGGTAATTGTCGATTATATCATATCAGTAAAATAACAACTTGAATTGTGCATAATACGACATGATGAAGGCATCGTTGGATAATCACGACGGCAATCGATTCTGTTATTCAAAGATATTTCATCTAATTTTGAGGCGATAAAAGTAAGACTGATATTTTCGTGCGGATAAATCCCGCAGGATTTTCGAATAGATAATCAAATATTTGTATCAGTATTATTACCACGCACCAGCATGCATTGACTGATCCTTCTTTAGGGTTCAGCACCCCAATTTTAGAGGTGGGCCGCGGAACATTTTCAGATCGAACTTTTGGTCCCAACCTAAAAATGCTGCGAACCCCTGTAATGTATAAGATGGTTTCAAGTATATAGTACAAAGGTTCATGCTAATACGCGCCTAGTCTACCCACCTAGTCTATTTGTAGAAGTACTTCAAGTATTATTATTATTATTATTACACGGGTATTACAGTGACGCTTATCGCCGTTTAGGCCTTGTGCGTCACGACACAGATATAGGTACAGTTCAGTTTCATTGTACAGTTCAGATTCATCGTACAGTCAGTATCTTCAACATCATGCATTGCATTGTTGGACGACTTTCACTCAGCGCATTCACTCTTTCACTCTTTCTCTTTCTCTTGCATGCGTCCGTCTTCGGGTCTCAGCTGCCGACTTTATGAGAGCGTGGCTTGCTCTGTGTCTGGGCTTTTTAACACACTGTTAGTACAGTGGGATCCTCAAGTATATTAACCTACCTGCATTACTTCCTAAAGGAGTTATGACTATAGACTACTTCTGCTTGACAATTTACAGTTTTACAGGAAAAACTAGATTTAAAATACTGAATTATTTACAAACTTGTAAAACGCTACTTCTACTTCTACTTTAGTACCGACGACGACGACTTTGTCCCCCTATGAGTACGCATCGGCTATTTGAATTAGACTGTTGTATATGCAACCCACTAATATCACCAGTTATCAATCGTGTTTACAGTATTTTCCTTGAGGTAAATTGTAAAATATCGGCAAGGATGTTCCCTTCCTTTCAGATATCGACGCGAGGTTTCTGGATCGCGTCGACGAATTCTTCAAATCGACGATTAGTCCTGACATATTGAAGCCCAAGCTTACAAATGATGAAAAGCCAATTCAAATCCGTAATTTGTATAAGTTGATGATATTATGTGAAAATCAGTTCAAGAAAAGCAGTGATGGTCTTATTGACCCAACGGCAATTATGGAGGTAATTTTTTTTGCCTTGTAATGAATGTATCATTCGCTCTTTCATTTTGATAACCGCCAAGACTGCTGAATGCTGACCTCATCTAATGTGAACCTCAACAAGGATTCTGGTAATTGAGAGGATCACGATCATCAATACTTTACAGATATTCAAACTATATATTCTCTTGTATTAGTGTATTTTGGGTTTCATTACTCGTTATCGTTATATCATGTCGGTAGCGTATACATGGCAACCCAGAACACCATCCCAACCAGGGGTCGTCAACCGTGGTCCACAAAGAAAGTTTTGAGTAACCCGCGAGGAAAATTATCTGCAATATCATAATTTATTGAGAACTTCCGAGGCCAACAAATTATATAATTAACCTGACTGCAAAATGGACTATATTGATGGATGAAATATGAGTTCTGATGCATTGGCGTGCTGGTCAGGGGGTCCGTCTCAACTTTAGTAGATCTTCGGATATCGCCATGAAGTAAAATATTTCGAAGAAGATTTATTTCACTCGATCGCCTGCTTTTAATATTGGTACCCCCACAGAAAATTAATAACACCTCCTATTTACAGATTTGAGTCCAACTATATTCGCAATTATTAGATAACATATCGACCAACATGCGGTAAATAGTTTCTAAATTGCATGTGGTCCTTGGACCAAAAAGGTTGACCACCCCTGATATATATACCCTGCTTTCAATGGTCACTTTATATAAAAATATTGACGTTGTTGCTGCTGTTTTAATTGTATTGTTTTTATATACTGCCTCGTATAGGTTTTCTGTAAAACGCTATATTTAGTTGTAGATGTCATTCCTAATAAAACATATGATGAGTTTTCAAGAACGAGCTATTTCAAGCACTATATATCATTTTATACTATCAACATTATCGCAACAAACAATATATTGATATTTTCAAATTCATTCCACTCAAGATTTTGGACTGACGCTCATCACGAGCTGAAGTCAGTAAATGCGGTAGCAAAATTTAAAGTATAGAAAGTTTGACGTTATGCCATAGTAATGAAAAGTAAACATAGTGAAGAACGGTAACAACAACTCACAAATGTAATGTGACATACATATATTTAGCTTCAAAACAACCGAATACCAACATATAACTAATGAAATATTCCCACAATATATAAATGCCATTTTGGCAGCAGAGAATTGGCTGTTCCGGCTTTATGATAAATAATATCAAAAAATTAGTGATCACTAGAGCAAGTTTTTGTTGCAGTTAAATCCGTGGAATGTTGCATTTATTTTTGAAAAAAGTTGCAGAAGTTGCATTCTGACCACATTTTGCTCGGTTGACTAAAAAAAAGGTCAACTTCCCAGAATCAAAAATACTTTCATGAAAAATCGCAAATTGCAAAAAGTTGCATGAAAAAAATGGACGAAAGTTGAAAAAAGTTGCACTAGAAAATTCCTTCAAACAGCTTGAAACAGCATTCTACATATTTTACGAGTATTTAGGAAGCTGCTGGAAGCTGTAAAAAAAGTTGCAAAAGCTGCAAAATCTTGCCCTAGTGATCACGAGTAACTATGGAAACTGATAAGAATAGGACGTTGTGTATTTTGTAGTTGATGAGTTTACAGCTTATGCACCGAACCGTGATATTTATATTACACACGATCTGTATATTGTATACGTATAACATGAGTGCATAATGGTCTAACGCTGCTGGACAATAAAGGTGTGAAAATAGACTTGCAAAGCTCCCTAAGTCATGCATCGCCCTTCTATGCTATCCCGGAAATACTGGACGTCGGGCAAAAGTCACTGATACCAGTTTTGCAGATCAGGTCTATGGTCGGACCCGGTCGGGGCTCGACTCCATGATTTGCCTATCAAGATGCCGAGCTCTTCGTCATTCTAATATAATTTTGGGTAAATGTGCGGTGCTTAAAAAGGTGTTTGCCTATGGCAGAATTGCAAGTAGTTTTTGTAATCGTGGTTGCGCATGAAATGTGAAGACCGTGATGATGTGATAGCAAAGTGCTCAAATTTATCCATGCTTTTTCCTAAACCATACAACATAGTGCGAATGGCATGCGATGTCGAATTCAGCTCAATATAATAAGATGGTATTCAGTGTAGACCTACATTAAATGAATTATTGACTGCGAGGATGCAATTTCGAATCAGGCAAGATGTGGTAAATTTGCAGCATGACGTGTCCAAGATACAGCAAGTCACTCTGGAACATTTTGGTACACTTGATTGGAGGCATGATTCATTAGTCCCCAGGTCACGTGTCGCCGTGCCCATTGGATGGGAAACGATGATTCGTTTGAGCAACAATTCCTAAACGTTCATATTTGTTTTTAAGAAGGCGGAGTTTCGTGAATGGAGAGTTCAGCGTAGTGAGCCGGAACTAACGTTATGAGTAATAAATAGATCTGTTGTCCTCGGTTAAATATTTCGGACTCGACGAGTATTTATATATTTCCGTTTATCCGATCCACAAATCCCTTACACCCAAAATTTAGCTTGCAGACAGGTCCGGTTCTCCTCCATAAATTTGATCCTATTACAATTGATAAAGGTTTATTTGGACAGGCGGAGGACAGAGTTGCGTATGAAAGCAAGTTCGAACAGTTGTATAACGAATTCGTCGATGGGATCCAGGTGGGGATAGTATGGATTTATCAATATACAAGACCAACGAAAATATGAAATCTGCTAGTATTGCACCATGAACATTTAAATTCTAGATCGAACCCTTTACGACGGTAGTTTAATATGGAAGGCTTGCCGTAGTAAAAAATTAAATTTGCGAGTACGGCCGATGACCATCACTCGTCGCACCCCAGTAAACGGTCAACGGGGGTTAACCCAAACTACTTCGTTAGGACATACATTTCCAACCAGAAATGAAGATACGATTGTAACATTATACACGAAAACACCTAATTTACATAGAAAATGGCAAAATTATTTCAAAATGGAATTATTTATGGTCATAAGATATCGAAAATTTGATTTTTTTCGTAACAATTTTCCGTTTCAGGCAAATAATATCACCCTAATTAAAAGATAATATTGGTAACAGATTTCTTGAGTGCCAATTTCACGACTATGAAGAAGATAACATGGTACTACATCAATGATTAGACAAGTAATCACCACCAGCTGATGCAATCACAAGTTGGGTTTGCAGGGTTGAAAGAAGTGATGGTGCCCAACCTCCAACTACGCAGACCACATGGATTAACGTTTCGTTAGACATTTATCTGGAGTCCTCTTTCCTTCTGTATTTACTGTGTCAAATCACAGAGATGTAGAAAAAAATCTAATACCAAAAACAACAATGGAGAGATGAGAGAAGTAAAATTTCAAAATCCAAGCAATGTTACCTTAGGTAGCAGAGTCGAGCCGAGCTGGATGCCTGTTGCGGTCGCTGCTGCCCGTATGATTCCTTGTAAAGCTGTCTTCCCTTCATCTATTAGCGCCGCAAACTCCTATATTCTCCCCAATGTAAACATCCGCGATCCTGAAGCATTTTCAGTATATTGCCCAACAAGACTGGTAAATACAGTGGGGGACGTCCAGAGAGCCGATTAATATTGTTACACACAGTACGCTATGACAGCTATATCCGGAATAGTCCCGTAAAAAATACCAATTAATGTAGTCAAGCATGCGTAATCCGAATACAAATATGGCTCTTAAATTATTGACCCCCAGAACGAAACATGAAATGCCCAAAGTAACAATGTCAGATGGATAGACCGTAGCTGGCCGTTTCGGCATCCTCTTCTATATCTTGTTTATTGCATGTTTGTTACGTAACGGATGAAAAGATCTGAATTGACGAATATTACAATCATTTCTGAATTATAAAGTAAAGACATGTTATAGTGCGACTATAAACGGAATTTTTGAACTTCGACAATTTTAGCTAGGTATGATTCTGACAATTCTGTACAGGCTACATTTCATCAAAGTTTGTGTAACCATATCTATTAACGACAAACTACCCAGGATACAAATGAGAATATACATTTGCAGGATGTAGGTGGCGAATCGGAAGAAGAAGTCGAGAGTTCTTGTAGAAGTCTTTCAAAAACAATCCTTCAGAAGTTCAATGAAGAAGTATCACAATGGAAAGTCAGTGATGGCGGAAAGCAGTACGAAACGAAATACAGAGATAGACTCACGGAGCAAATCAAAATTGCCATATCAGGGCGGGTTTCGAAATGGATCAACCAGCAGGTATATTCCGGTCTTAAGCGAATTCATGAAAATATGTTAATTGTCCTTATGTTTATATTATATATATATTCAAATGAGGGTATACTGCTTATGAAATTGGTAATGCTTTCGGATGCGCCCTGTCAGTGCATTGAATTTATTTAAGTTATGTTCGTAATCCATCATAGTCATAATGTAATTGAATATATAGAAACACATTTTATTTTAATATTGCAGTATTCCTGATAAGAGCCTGACTGATTGTGTTCAGACAATATACCGACTCCATATCCTATTTGAGATAATTATTAATATATGCCGTGTTGTGTTGACATTTTTAACCCATACCAGATGATATCATAGTCTCTTCACACACCACTAATCACGTTATTGCAATGTGCCAAGCAGAATCGGTAAAGAACATGTCTTCGACATAGCGTTCGCCTTCTGTATATTGAAAATCTCGTCAAGTTTAGATATCGATAACAATTGCCTAATAGTATTTTTATTATTGTGGGATTACAATTGTTATGTCGGGATTAAGTTCCAAAAATATATAAATTACGATCATAAAGCGTGAAGTATGTCTTCAATAATTGTATTATTACTCTTACATCAGGCTAGAAAGAAGCTGGAAATGAAAATTCAGACTGAACATTTATTGAAAGAGTACGATACCAGTATTAAGGTAAATATCGTTTGCACTCAATATTCAGCAGACATTGACGTACAATATCGAAATACCGGTTACAGTTGTAGGCAATGTTCCCTCTAATTTTTGACGAGTCTGTGCGCACTCACCAACTAACTGCGCGGTCCCTTGGACAACAATGCGTAACGACAAAAAAGGTCATCACTTCGAATTTTTTGTGGGCAGCATAGATTTCCATTGCGCGGAGACCGTGTCAGCACTGCGCAATTGCGCTCATACGCAGCTTAGAAGGAACATTGGTTGTAGGTACGCGTTTCATGTACAACGATCAATTAACATCCTTACAAGCTCTCATGCTAGTGATACGCTCCATCTGTTTGTGAAAGGTTCACACTGACGTCATACGGAGAAATCGGTGTGGACATCTATTACGCTGGCCAATAAATTATTTTTACTGCCAAAATATTTTAATGGCGTCTGGCTATTTTGGGGCTGCAGAGTCCGAAAATCACATTGGTCTCTTTGAATAGGCTCTATTCTTTGAGATAATATTATTTTCTATTTATAAAAAATCGTTAACTTTAGTAACTGGCAAATGTGAACAGAAGTATCAGTATCTTGCATTTAGGAAATGTCTTTTAAGCCAATGCATTACTAATTCCGGATCAGATTATTCACTGTGTCTATTCACAATTGTAGTATCCCATTACTTCAGAATAGGACATTGTAAACATTCGATTTCGGACACACATTTTATTTAGCTGCAACCTACAGTATGTTGCTAATTGCTGTATATCTATAAAGAATTGGTCACTGTAAATAATATTTTATTCAAATCCAAATTTTTTCGACGGGAATAACTACACTTCCATTGGTTAGAATTGAACCGAATTTGGTGAGCATCGTTTCAAAAGACAACCTCACAATGTCATGGAGTGGACATAAAATTTTGAATTTTTATTTTTATTTTTATGTAATAAATAAAAAAAAAACTTTCTTTGCCGGTAGCAATGCACCAAATTTGGTGTGCAGGCTTCAACTGCGTAACCTAACAATTTTATCAAGTAGCCAGTATCATTTGAGAAAAATTAATCATATTCGAACACCCATAATGTATAGTGTCGAGTATTCCCTTAAGTTATCACATGACACCAATATACCAATTTATAGCCATGTAGCTATAGCGTAGTTCTATAATCGCGTAAGGCGCTTTGACATCTTACTAAATGTACATTAAGTGTTACTAAAAGCAGTTCTTGTACTTTGACGTCAGCAGTTTTTGTTTACTACTATCGCCTAATTCTGGCTTGATCTTCACATGAAACATGATTCCCGTTTACAAGGATCTCTGTGTTAACGATTGCGCGATTAGCGATATCGCTTCAGAACTAGAAGAATACTGTATGCAAATGCATGAAGCCATATGTAGGGTCATCAAAGTTGTAGAAAAAGAAAATTTTACCTTCGTCGAGATTGGGTATTTTTAGTATTGTTTTTAAACTCATAAATATCTCAGAATATAGAGCCAATTCGGAAAAAGTAATGTCATTTTGGGATGCAAATACCCTGAAACCGTTGAAATTTACTTGGCACTAAAATGTCAGTCATGAATAAACCATACCACTGCTCTCCCCAAACATCCGTCAATAAATTGATTTAGCAAGCACCTCAATGGTACTGCCTTCCATAACATGATTATATTTCCCTGATTGTGGTGCAGGACTTCAATCAAATCTTATGATCTCATCTTCAACTCGATCTTAGTAGAACTCGATAAATACAAGTAAGTATAAAAAAGTCGGTATTCTATATTAGGCCTAGTTTTGCTTGAAAATTAAAACTGCCAAGTAGAAGAAAAAGCAGCATTCCGAATTCATGACCCTACTTAAAATGGACACCAATTGTTATTTCACAATTATTGACTTAACATTTGGATCTGCCACCATAGCCGCTTATACGTGGCAAGCTTGACTAGTAAATAACAATTTCACGGTGTTTGATGAATGCCAGTCTGCAAGGTTCTGTCAAATAAGGCCTACATGGAAATTATGCATTGAATTACCCTATTATTGATGCTGCGGCCGCGACGATATCAAAAACTATGAATTCGGCCCTCGAAAACATTTTAGTGTAAGACCACAGATCTAGGATTAAGACATGGCCAATCAGAGAGGTTAATGATCTGCACGAAATTGCCGGTTAATTAAAGAGAAAATGAATCTCAAGATCGCTGGTCATATGAGGGGTGACTGCAGTCGATAAATTGATATGTCCCTCGTTGAAAACGAGTTTGACAGACCCACGTTTAATTGTACAAAAGAGATAATCTCAATGGTGCAATTCGCTAGTTGAATACGCTTCAACTCATTGTCGAGATGTCGAGTCGTAATGCTTTCTGTTTTCAAGTTGAAGTTTCTAAAAATTGAGGATTTTGTATGCAATTTAGAAATTCGCCTTGTTTTGAATATTTCACAGAGCTGCGTTACCATGGAGCAGCTTGAAAGAAAACACGATACCTTCCTGGCCACTGTAATATCCCGTTACCCTGAAGCATCATACGATAAGGTCTTATTCCTTGATAGAATTGATGCCAAACGTAGCAAGTTAAAACAGTGTATCGAGAAAAAAGAAGAAGAGGAAAAGGAGGCAAAGGTGATGGATATGCCATTCTATTACTGATTCTTCAACCACTATACAAGTCAAAGTTGTGTTTGTCTAATGAAAATCTAGATAACGATGTCACGCTGCGGTGGTAATACAATATATTAAAATACAAAAGTTATTAATTTACTAGGAACATGTAATTGTTTATAAAAGAAGTCATATTTAATTTAACGAATTAAATACTAATTTATCGGCGATATAAAAAATATTTACTATATCATCGATGGAAAACCACACTGGGCTATGTCCATTTTTAGTCTTTTAGAACTTTTCTTTCTATCACTATTAGGACATAGATTTTTTGTTATAACCGGGTTCCATGTTCCAGGTAGCATGAATATCTAGGGTACTGGATATATACACCAGAATTTCCAAGGTAAATTAAAAACAGCACTGGTTTAATATATGGTCAATTATATGGTCTAAGTCAAAATTTTCAGAAATGGGCATAACACTGTTTGGTTTTCCAGGGACGATATGGTGATATAAAACAGCATATTAAGATAGGCTACTGTGAATCTTGGGTGACCACGTTAACACCATTCAACCCAATTAAAATAGGACGATTGATTCAAATACAATAGGTGAAAAGATATCGATTTACATTTCATATACAATTCAAATTTCAATAAAATGTGTCACATCCGCACTGATAAATGAGTTCTTGGATTTATCAATTCAGATAATATTCCCATTGAAAAAACTCATTCATAACATAAAAGATCAAAGAAAAGGGGATATAGATGCCACGTCTTCATATTTTTGCCGAGTAACATCACATCCTCTGATTTCAATGTTTCGTATTTGAACAAATATACAGTGTACAGAGAAAAGCAGCGAATACTTTTTTCACCAAACCCACGCCCTAATAACATCCAGGACGCGTGGCAGGGGCTAATCATAGTAATGATCTGTCTACAACGAATCAAGCTGAATATGTAGCTGTTCACGTCACACTATCTTGTCGAAATCGAATCGAACAACATAGTGGGCGCGCAAAACCGGTAAATCGATTTAAGTGAGATTAATGATCGAATTATGACAGCAACGCAAGTTGTCTCGCGCAGTAAAAATCTAATTAACTAGAATGAGAAACGTTAGTATTGTTACTTTCGAAAACAAATCAATGACCTGAACCTGAATTGTGGAACAGTATCTCGCCTGCTATCCGACAGTCGTCCAGTATGTCCACATTGAAGTCGAAATACAAGCTTTTTTTCTGAATGACTAGTCTACTAGTCAGCCCTCAACATTTACCGGAATAAGACCTGTCATATCGATCTCGCCTTCCGCCACATGCCACCTGATTTTGTCGCTCAACATTTTATATTACCTTCTTTTACTGTAATTCAGTGTACATGCATCCTATTTATGTCACCTAGGCCAAAGTGGTACTCTGATCTCAAAGACTACTTCAATTCGTTTCGACACCTTCATATCTTTCATTGCATCGCCGTCTTGAAATTTTTGAAATGATGAAAATTTAAGAATGAGCTTGAACTTGAATGTAATGGTTTTAAATTGCACATCGAACTGTTAATTTGACGACTATGGAAAATCATTCAACATCCATGAATCTAACGTAATGTCAACATCCGATAATAGGGCGATAACTTCAAGTTTTCAACAGAAATTAGCAGAGACTGCAATCCAAAACGAGAGAGAGAAATCATTCGCAGAAAATAAGGCAAAGTTTGAGGTAAGAATACGTAAATAGTACTATCAGTGTCTGTAATATACTGTTAATGTTTATGCGGATGTATTATGATATTGATACGGATACGCATTACGCATGATCTGAATTGATTGCTGAACACAATCTGTGTTACTGACTAAATAGGCGACAAGCACGAATGTTGCGACTGTATAGTATTGCCATTGTTACCTTTGGAGATGTACAATCAGCAGTGCTGGAGAAAGACTCAAGCTCTAACTACGACACTGGGTTTGTATTCAGTTCAGTTTTCCTGACATATAAAGCAGGGCTGTGGAGTCGGAGTCGGAGTCGGAGAAGTCGGAGTCGGAGTCTGGGTAATTTTCGCTTGACGGAGTTGGAGTCGGAGTCGTGAAGACTATAAAAGTCGGAGTCGGAGTCGGAGTCGGTGGGAAAATACTGACTGGAGTCGGAGTCGGAGTTTGTGAGAATGACCGTGACTTCGACTCCGACTCCAACTTCTCTATCATGAAAACATTTGCTTTCAAAGAATTTTCAATAGAATTTTTATGTACCACCAATCACTGTTATTAATGACCATACAGATCAGGTGCGGCCAGCCCGTGGCACGCAGGCCAAATTTGGCACACGAGAAGGTTAGGTGTGGCCTGCGAGGTAATTCTCGCAATTATTTATGACATCAGGTACAATTGCAAGGCCAACCAAAATTTGATTAGCATGACCACGAAATTTGATGATGACTAAAACAACAGTTCTGACGCATTGACGTATCCAGGGGCCAGCCACATTTATCCCAAATCTTCGTATATGACCATTAAGTAGAATATTTCATAACAGATATATTTGACTTGAAATTATTCTCGGTACTTCGCATGATTCATTGTCACTAGATTTCTTGCATTCAGTATATTTGAGCCCCCTTCTGAAAATTAGAAATACCTATTATTCACAGAATTGAGTCTAACTATATTCGCAATTAGGAGATAACGTGTCGTCCAACAAGCGGCTTTGCTAGTGCACTCGCAGCGAGATCGTCGACAAAACATTTGCACGAAATGATAGAGGCATGCTCACTGATACCGTCGATTTTGCTATGTTTAAACGTCGAATAATACTGTCCTTGCCAAATGAGCCCAGTGGTATACAGATGCGACCCCCAATGTATGCTAGCAACATATTTATTGATATAATTCAGTCATTATCTTGCCAAAAAAATCGCGCTTCGCGCGACCAGAACCTGATTGCGCGCTGCACAGTTGTTTGACATATTGTTAGCAATTTTAGAGCGTATCAATATAAGTCTTGTTTGCAAAGTTACCTAATTCGGTTCGCTCCTATCGGACGACTAAAAATGGTTATCTACATTCCAGTTGCCCGCGCAATGGTTCGTAAATCTCATGTGTCCCTTTGGCCGATATAGTTGCCCACCCCTGACATAGATAAAATTAGATATTACTTGGAAATTACAACTCAGTTGCAGAGGGGAAGAAAATCGCAATATGCGTTTTCGCGATGCAGGCCAAATAGATGCAATTTTGGAATTATACCATGATACTGTGACATAGCAAATGCATCGGCTGGTTTTGTAAAATTGTAAAAATGATGTAAATATGACCAAACGGTGCTTCCCACTTGACAAAATTAAAAATATTTGTAAGGTAGATTAGCTGTTTGGGTCGAACAGATGATTAAGAAAGACTGCAAGTCCCAATCCTTGATTAAGTACATGTAGACTAGACATAGGCTATGGTCTTTGACTTAACTAAATTCCATTTATGACCAATGTCTATTAGTAGTAAGAGTGTGTGTGCTTGTAATCAGGTGTGCAATGACAAAATTAGTAAGTTCAATCTCTTTATTAGTTGCTGAATCATACACAAGAGCTACACTTGGATTTTTTATCTACATTTTTATTATACATGATTGGATATCTGCCATATATGAATGATTCATACATTTCAGTATATTAGAGAGTCGATGTTATAAAAACTTGAAAACAAAGGATATTTAGCAAATCCTTCTTTCATGTTAATTGCATAGTGAATAATTCGAGCTGTTCCACAATGAAAGAATTTAGCACGCTACCGTTAATCATATGTTTGCATATGTTTAATGGTTGTATGATAGTCATTCAACCGACAATGTGGCATATAATTTACGAAGTAAATTGGTAATAATGCTGGAGTCGGAGTCGGAGTCGGAGTCGGTACGTTTAAAGACCCTGGAGTTGGAGTCGGAGTCGGTACGTTTAAAGACTCAGGAATCGGAGTCGCAGTCGGTATATTGAAAATGTGTGGAGTCGGAGTCGGAGCCGGAGTCGGTGGTAAAATTTACCGACTCGACAGCGCTGATATAAAGATAAGCGATATCTAATCTCAAAATATTTGTTTGGATTCAGTACAAATCAGAGCTGTTGAGTCGGCTCATATTGCCACTGACTCCAAGTCCGACTGCGACTCAAGAAATTTCTAACATACCTACTCCTGAAACTTGAAACACACAGACTCCGATTCCAGCTCCGACTCCTAATATTTTCTATAGAGAACTCTAACTCCGACTCAACATTTTCTGTACATCGACTCTGAAAATCAAAGCCGTTCATTACATTTTAGTTTAGACTTTTATCATGTCAATCAACCCATTTTTCCGAATATGGCAAAAATTCAAACGTGCTAAAATTCACTGACGTAAGAAATTGACCATTTGTGTCGTTGCAGTGGCACTTTTTAGAACCATTTAAGTGTAGTTGGTTGAGCATTTTAAAAATCAAGATTTAATTTTCCAAGTGACGTATACATTTCTATGCCCAACCATTTTACACACGCATAATAATTCATTTACACTATCTTTGAATCCATAACTTTTACTTGAGGTAACTTTCCATACAATATATATATATATATATATATATATTGCCTGCAAATTGCAGGAACAAATACTTCATGTTCAATAAAGTTGTTACGAGAATTTAATTCGATGCCCTAAAAGGATTGAATTCATGCCAGATAGGGGATTTATTTGGTCACCTCAAGTCAAGGATTTGTAGTTTGACATTTTATTTACAAAAAACTCGCACACTTACTCAGTTAATGCTCCTCTTATAAAAAATTTCATACTAGTCGTAATCATTGTCTCGTGTTTCAGGTTTTGCGAACGCAAATTATCAAATCCAGCGTGGAGATGCAGAGAAAACGCCTCTGGAGTATTTGGATCGAATTAATGAATGAAAAGGCAAATGCTAAACATAAGGTAGACTGCTCTACTATCAAATACTAAATGAAATACACTATATAATCGGACATGAGTTATAATTCTGCTGATTCGTATCACCGTATTAATTGTTGACGTCATTTAATAATTATACATGGAATAATTTTCATAATACAGGGATTACATATTGATAAATTTCATGAGCGATGCCAGTGGCGGCTCGTGACAATATCGGGTGGTGGGGCAAGGGCTACGAGCGACTTTTATCAACATGACGTCACAACGGCGTTTTCCAACGTAAAAAAGTAACTTTATGATGGTCACATGAATTTTCCGACAACAGTGATTTTAACGTAGGTGCCGCGAGAGGTTTGCCGGTGAGCCGTGACTTGAAGTGTGGTAACAAATGTTTTATTCATTTTTTTAATCAAAGGACTATTTTACAAAATGTACGTGAACTAAGAATCGTCCCTATGCCACGAATCAATCATCAGGTCATCCTTAGTAGCATGCGTTATGATTTCATTGTAGAGATTATGCAAATCGATTGGCCCTAGTTTTTCCAAGCCCGTCCGAAAGTGTTTCGTACACGATCCTGGTGTGTTACGACCACTGAGCTGGTGCTTACGACCAGTTGATAGGCAACCAAAGCTGAGGCACCCGGCGTACTATTGGATCAATGGACTGGATAGGCTTACCATACGTCCTCTTTTAAGAGGATTTGTCCTCTTTTTTGGCTTTTTTCGGAGGACGCCCTTTTGTCCTCTTTTTTGAGATTTTGTCCTCTTTTTTGAAAATTTAGGCAGATTTAGAGCAAATTGCGAGTGATATGCCGCATATTAGCACAGAAGTGAAGCTGTGTTTCGGAGTGAAAAACGGTGATTTTAGCTCTGAGGGAAAAGATGACCTTTTTTTTTTTTTTATTTAGTCAACCGATCACAAAGTGGGAAAAATTAACCGGTTTTTGAGAATTTTACTCCGGTTTTGCAAGTTGAAAATTTCTGAAAAAGTGTCCTAGGACTAGGACCGGACAACTTCTAGACCTCAAATTTTCGCTCTAAATGCAACTGCGTAATCTACGTACGGAGCAAAGACTCAATACGATTCATGTTCGCACTTGACTTGACCTGACTAATTCCAATGACTAGAACTCGAGAGATTGCGTAAGCCTAACTGGAAAGGTCAACGAGTTCGGACACATACGCAATTGTTATCTCATAGATTGGGCCTGTCATATTGAATCCAGAACATCAATTTGAATGGTCTTTGAAGAACTAAGGACAGCAGCCTCGGAACTTCGGTCTCGGAACAACATAGGACATTTTGGCCTTGAGACTTGAGACTGTGACACAACACATACGGCTTACTGTCTATAAGTCTGCTGCGAAATCGCCGTTGGAAAATATATTAATAAATAAATACATGAATGAAAGCCGTAAACTTAGTATACTGGTACAAGAAATCATCGAGAAGTAGCATACGCAATCTCATAACCCATTCCGACTGACGAGATAGCGTAATGGTAAAGCGTCCGGCTTCTCGATCGGTAGGTCGTGGGTTCGACCCCCGGCCGGGTCAGACCAAAGATCTCATTGGTAACACTGGTATCCATGACTTCCCTGCTTGGCGCTCATGCATTACTGGGATAGCATGGAGGGGTGGTGCAAGGCTTAGAAAGCCGTAAAAGGCTATATCTGCACCTTCCTTGTCCTGCGGCATATGCACATTAGGGCTCTTCAAAAATGACTTTTTTTCTCAAATCGTACTGGCTACTTGATAAAATTGTTAGGTTACCTAATTTAAGCCTACACACAAAATTTGGTTCAATTCCAGCCAGTAACCGCTTTGCTACAGGAGAAGAAAGTTTCTATTTATTATATAAAAATACATAATATAAAATTTGAAAATTTTCTGTTCACCCCATGAAAGTGTTGGGCTGTCTATAGAAACGATGCTCACCAAATTTGGTTCAATTCCAACCAGTGGAAGCGGAGTTATTGCCGTCGAAAATTTGGATTTGAATAAAATAGTATTTACGGTGACCGATTCTTTGTTTATTTATTATAGTTGTGCTCACCGTAAATACTATTTTATTCAAATCCAAATTTTTCGACGGCAATAATTCCGCTTCCACTGGTTGGAATTGAACCAAATTTGGTGAGCATCGTTTCTATAGACAGCCTAACACTTTCATGGGGTGAACAGAAAAATTTCAAATTTTTTATTATTTATTTTTATATAGTAAATAGAAACTTTTTCTCCTGTAGCAAAGCGGTTACCGACTGGAATTGAACCAAATTTTGTGTGTAGGCCTAAATTAGGTAACCTAACAATTTTATCAAGTAGCCAGCACGATTTGAGAAAAAAAGTCATTTTTGAAGAGCCCTAATGCACATCATGCACTCATGATATGCCAATGTGCATATCGTGTGTATGTATATCATGAGTCGTTGTATATGCCGCAAAAAACACCAAGGACAAAAACAAACTACGTCCTCTCCTCTCCTCATTCCGGCATGGTACACTGTCAAAATCAATACAAACAGACGAACACCGAACTTTGAGTAAAAGAGATCGAGGAATAGGCTGATCGAATGATCAGCTGCTAGCCGACATCGAAAATGAAATAGCTATCGCATTTGACAGGGGATTGTAAGCAAATGGTTTGAAGGCCACAATTTCACAGTGAAATGGACATTGGCGAACATAAAATTATGCGAATATTTGAATACAAACCGAGAATCTTAGTTAGCTGTTTCATGCGATCATCGAGATATACCATTGGAAATATCATCACCGATCTCCTTATGGAACGCAGACTAGATTAGCACAGACCGACACCGGCTTTTGCGTGAGATCCGCAATGATGTTGGTAGGCTAAGTATCAGATCAGCGCACACCTCTACCATACTCCACCTCGAAAACGAAATACCTGCCTCAATCGTTGAGTGTCAACTTTCAGACATGGCACCGCGTTCCATTTTAATATCAAGACATACCGTGCAAAAGCTCATGACAGATCTAGGTATGGAACATCGTTAAAAATCAATAGAGACCAATAACGGCTTTTACGTAAATCTGTTAGCGATAAATGAAGAGTCAGCTCTCACTCGACTTAGGAAACGAAATTACCACCCAGATAGTTCAGTGACAAACTTAAAACTTGTTACAGCGGTCGATAAGACTTACCGTACCAAATGTCATGACCGATCTCGGAGTGGAACATCGTTAAAATGAATGGAGACCAATACCGGCTTTTGAGTAAAATCCGTTTGCTGTACAATGTAGATAAGCACACACTGAACTTCTGAAACGAAATTACTACCCTTATCTTTAAGTAGTAATCCTGAAACTTGAAGCAGTGTTAAATACTACCTTCACAGCATGTCATACGAAGTTTCAAGAATTATCATAGTACGAAACACCATCAAAATCGACCTATACCAACAAAGGTCGACTCAACGCATATTACTGTAACCGAGTTCAGATATAGATACGATTGTTACATCACACCTTAAGGCAGGGGTTCTCAACTTCCCTTGTATAGTGGGCCGCATTTTGACAGCAACAGACGCTGCGGGCCGCAAAACATTATTACCATGTATTTGTAGGCTACTAATAAATTTAGGATACTGTAGCCTATTTACCAGTCGTATACAGGCCGGTATATCCCCATTTAAACCCTTTCAACAGAGAACCGAACTCTCCGTCTCAAACCGCAGGAGAGCAAGTATAAAATTACGGTAACGCTTTCGTAAAAAAGCCATTATTACATTAAGCTCCAAGTTATATGAGAAGAAGTCTGGCGTTGGGGGTCATTTCTGAGCAAACCGATCAACCCTTCTCCTTTCATTGCATGGTGGGGCCCCTGCACCACTAGTTACATTAGTTAGCTTTGTCAAGTTGATGTTTTTCGGTGCTCCCCCTCCCACGTTAGCCAGGCCTGCGTTTTCTCTGCAAATATGTCCACTCTGACATAATGCACCCAGATAATTAGCTGTGCAAAGTCTGTGAAATTTCGAATTTCGAAAAGTGGCCCGCGATCCATTTTGAGTTGGCGACCCCTGGTTTAAAACATGTTTTAAACAGTGTTCCAAACATAGGCCTTTTGAAAAAAAGTGTTTTGGTCAAGTTGTAAAATTATGCCATATTTGTGTAAACACTTCCCGAAAAAGAAGTTGTATGAGCCTACGGACACTTACCACCCGATTAAGCCGACGTAAGTTGATATGGGATGATTGGAACCCTCAGAATAGTCGGTCCAACAGTTATAGTATAGATATTTCGTCAAAGGAGCTATATTTACCCTATATTTTAAATTGCCAATGTCAAATCATTATGACATCACAGTTGAATATTCGTGACGTCATGGCTTGTTAGAAAAACGGTAAACAACTTGTTTTAAATACGGGCCTTGTTTTAAACATGTTTTTAAAAATTTATTTTTGATTCAATGCAACCCTGGCTGTGGGGGTCCTCTGTCCGATCTAGAAATTCCAGAATTCCAATATAAGCGCTGGACGTTTATCTAGGTTATTTTTCGTCATCTCATCCGTCATCTCATCTCATCCAATAGTTCTCAAACTGGGGGCGCGTTTCCTTTTGGGGGCGTGAAAGGATCTGACGAGGACGCTAATCTGCGATGATCTGAAAAAAATGCGCTGAGCGTGAATTAGGCCTACCTCCGATTCGTTGTTCTGGCTCTGTGTATAGTGCAAATTTCATATTTGAAAATTCTCTCATCAAAAGTCATAATCTTCCATGCAATCAAACCATTCGTTTGGGTTGCTGGTATTTTGATTGAAAATTGATATTTGCCAATTAAAGGAGCGAATTTTTTCACTATCATAAAGGGGGGCGTGTCTAAAGAAGTTTGAGAACCACTTGTGTTTGCGGTGTCTTTAAAAGAAATCATAGAAGTGGGTCGTGCTACAACTCGGCTGCTACGGAATAAACATGAAGAAAATTGCCCTGTTGTAAATGACAACAGTAGTCGACAAACACTGTCAATACCACAAATAACAAGCACTACAACATATCATATCGTAGAATAACCTCAAATAAAATACGAATGTATCATGTGTATCGGTTGATTTACTGGGTTACTAACCAAACAACTGATGAGGGTTTGATCAACGATATTTAATCATTCACATCAGATGCTATCATACGTATCTGATCATGAAAATATAGTTAGGAGTCCATGGATCAATCACAGCATCGTTAGAATGCGTAAACCGAATGGCACAGATTTTTACTCGCCTGCGCCTGCTAAGTAGGGCTGGACACAATGATTCGAGTACTCGAATCTGAATCGAGTATCAATTTTAATGATTCGAATCGAGTAGTAAAAGGCGATTTTTTCGAGTACTGAAATAATACGCTCCTCGCCACTGAAAGTTAATTTATCAACGAGAATTATCGGTACGATACTAATTTTCACTGTTGAAGCCTTGAAGCCTTGATTGGCCGTATAGTAGCATGCGAAACATATAGTACACAAAAATGTTGTGAGAAGACCATGACTTCAGAAATGTGCTATTTCCAGTAACGTTCGTAGCTTTGTACTATATGTTCGAGGAGGGTTGGTTCGATTTGATTGAAATGAGGTCAGTCTCATGTTTGAAATGAGGATAGTCATGTCAGAAATAAGGATAGTCATGTTTGAAATAAGGATAGTCGCTATATTCACTATAAAGTCAGTTGCAGTACCAGGCACGACTTCCCAGTGGTAACCCAGTCCGAACACATCCCAGACATGATGTCCGAACACGCCCCAGACACGATGTCCTAGCGTCAACTCAGTCCTAACACACCCCAGACATGATGTTCAAACACGCGCCAGACACGATATACGAGTGTCAATACAGGCCTGACACGCCCAAGACACCATGTATGAATGGCAACACAGACCGAACACGCCCAAGACACGATGTCCGAGTGTCAACTCAGATCCGAAAACAACCCAGACACCATGTTTGAATGGCCGAACATGCCCCGGACGCGATGTCAGATTGGCAGCACAGGCCGAACACACCCCAGACATGATGTCCAAACACGCCGCAGATACGATGTCCGGGTATCAACACAGGCCGAACACACCCAAGACACCATGTCGGAATGGCAACACGGACCGAACACGCCCCAGACACGATGTCCGAGTGTCAACTACGTCCGAACACGACCCAGATACCATTTTTGAATGGCCGAACACGCCCCAGACACGATGTCCGATTGCCATCACAGGCCGAACACACCCCAGACATGATGTTCAAACACGCCTCAGACACGATGTCCGAGTATAAACACAGGCCGAACACGCCCAAGACACCATGTCCGAATGGCAACACAGCCCGAACACGCCTCAGACACCATGTTTGAATGGCAATAGCACAGGCCGAACACGCCCCAGACACCATGTCCGAGTATCAACACAGGCCGAACTCGCCCAAGACACCATGTCCGAATGAATAATAGACCATGATAATGGGAATTTTATCGAGCAATCATTCCGAACGATGCCGATTTCCAGATTTCAGACTTGGACGGCTATATTTCTGGGTGGTTCCGTTGACCTGCCAGCTTTAAAATTGTATTTCCGGAATAGCTTTCGATAAAGATCGGTATTGTTAAATTGGAGTTTCAAAATTTATGTATGAGTTCGGCCAATACTAATGTCCCTTGCATTTATTGCGGGTCGCCTGTGTTTGCCGCTGGGATCATTTGACAAGGACAGGAATATTTGGGGCTCACACATATAAATATCGATGGTTCCTGCTTACACGTCTATAATTGCAAGCGCAGATGCAAAAAAGGATGTTGGACGACACGTTCTCTCATTGTATTGTATTGTATAGATAGGCACTACTGAGTGGGGCTTATCGCCTTTCTAGGCCTTGTGCCCCACGACATGAATTTCATAAAGTTCATGGAGCTTTGCTTTGATTGTCTTGTAGGGAACGTCTTTATCATTCCCTCTCGCAGCCATCTTCATTGTCTCTCACTCCCATGCGTCCCCATCGTGGTCTCTGCTGCCGACTTATAGCACGGCTCACTTTCAGTCTGGACTCTTCAATGCACTACCGTAGTAGTGAGGTCGGCGATGAGGAGCCCAAAGAAACCTCCGACACGTAGACGTTGGTCAGAACCGTGATTCGAACCAGCGACCATTGTTGTCGTGACTACAGTGTTTAACCAAATGCGCCACTCGCTTCCCCACTCGTTCTCACATAATTGCGAGTATATCAGACTCAATTCGGTAAATTTTCAGGAGGGCGTGCTAAAATCAAGAAATCGAGCGACAATAAATCGCGCTTAGTACTTAGAAAAATATCAGGTCAAATAAATCTACCACGAAGTATTCTACTTTATGATTATACACGAAGATCTACGAAAAACAAGGCGAGCCCCGAACTACGCCAATGCGTCGGAACTAATGCTTCAAGTTACCAACAACCCAAATTACGCGGGCAATCTAATCAATTTGACCCTGCAAATTCACAAAAATTACATACTTTGTCGCGCCGATATATATAAACGTTATAAATTACATGGAATATTTATTATTTGATATTACAGCTAATTTCGGGAATTATCTCGCGGGCCAGTCAAAATTTTCTCGCGGGCAACGGGTTGGCCGCCCCTGGCCATATATACATTCGTTCACTATTTATTCTCTTCATTATTTTTGGCCTTATAAACGATGAGACGACGAGGCTCCTGTCTCAAGCAATATAGAACTTCTCAGATGCGGCATATTATTTGACAAGATTGCTATACCATGATACGATGTCGAAATTTGCTGCGGTCTACTTAGGGGGAGCGGCATTTCCAACAAAAGTCATCACACGCTGCTACCAGTCACCCCCATAAGTAGGTATCGTTTTTAAACACCATTTCATTTACCACAAATACGGGAGCTATTCCACGCGGTGCTGGTGACAATTTCGCTGGGAAAAGTGATGCAGACTCACTAAATAACTACTTTCTACTTTCGGAAACGTAAAGCAGTGAACCATTTTTCCAAAAACACATTCAAGCAGAAGTCGTTTATAATGAACTATACTCGAGTAAGTGGATAATGTAAACAAAATCTATAGAGCACTCTAAAATAGTACCAGTAGTTTGTTACTCTTACTGACGAAGTCCGATGTTCTTGCTCTAAGCAAGATGCAACAAGAGGAAGATTTGAACAACTGATTAGTTCTCCTGCATAGACCCCTCAATATGATTCCTACAAGTTCGATCTAGTAGCTGACTGCACAAATGCACATGCACACAACCCAACCGACTCGCTCAAGAAGCAGGTTTTTCTTAAAGAATTTAACGAAACGTCAGAAACAACATATGAAGATGAGTTATTTACAGTGGGCACAGGAACAGAAATGCACGACTTCAATGTTACGGCATGTGATAAGAATCCTATGGTTATGAAACACTTGAAACGTTGCAGGTTAGCAAATTTTTCCTAAAAATACTTGGGTACAGGCCCAAAAATGCACGAATTCCATGTTTCAGCAACGGATATGACTCGGAGGATATGAAACACTTCAAACAGTACAGGTTAAAACATACAATAAAATCAAGAGCAATGCAACAATGCAGGTTAGCAAGTTCTTACTAAAAATTTAACGAAACAAAAAAAAGGTCAGAAACAACGAATGAAGATAAGTTATTTACAGTTGGCACAGGAACAGAAATGCACGAATTCAATGTCACGGCATGTGATAAGAATCATATGGTTATGAAACACTTGAAACGTTGCAGGTTAGCAAATTTTTCCTAACAATTCTTGAGTGCAGGCCCAAAAATGCAGGAATTCAATGTTTCAGCAGCTGATATGACTCTAGATCAGGGGTGGGCAAACTACGGCCCGCGGGCCGCATGCGGCCCTCCACACCGTCCTGTGCGGCCCGCGAGAGTCTGAAGAAATTTACAAAATATTGATAAAATGCATACTAATAATCGAATTAATGCAGGCACTTGATTAAACTTTTCCACGATAATTCTCAGGCAGTGGTGAAAAATTTTTTGCGCTTCGCGCGATCCTCATCTCGTTCATAATTCTTGCTTTGCATTTAGTCTGAATTTCATATTTGAAAATCTCCCATCCACAGTCTTAACCTTCAATGGCACCAAACTGATGCTAAACATCACAGAAATCCTAAACGAGATTGCTATAATTCGGATCACGAGGGTGATGTCAGATCGGCCACCCCAGTTTTAATTATATCAGTGATGTGCTTATTAAAAACGATCTCGTAGATACGATCTCTGTATGCGTGGAATTAGGGTATTTGTATTTTAGCTAGACATACCAGAAGCGTGTTGGAGGCTGACATGGTTATGATGCAGTCAGCATTATGTGTCCTGGAACTGAACCAAAAGTGGAATTATTAAATCTATGAGCAGATCGCTTTTCACAGATTTAAATTTCAATCCTGTTCTAAGAATCGGGAAAACCGACTTTTATTTCTATAGTTTTGACAAATTGGCTATTGAGGTCGACCAGCCTATGAAATCAAGCCACTGTTTCTGACGCGTGTACGATATCATCAAAGCAATGTTTGGTTTGTTTTAAATAAGCATATATATGATCTCCATATCCTCACTATATCATCGAATACCAATATGGTGTCTTGGTTTATAATCCCAATTTTACATAGTGCGGCCCGCGAACGGATTCAGATGTTGAATGCGGCCCGCGAGCTCAAAAGTTTGCCCACCCCTGCTCTAGATGTTATAAAACACTTCAAACAGTGCAGGTTAAAATATAAAATAAAATCAAGAGCAATGCAACAATGTAGGTTGAGGTGTGTTCGGCCTGTGCTGCCAATCGGACATCGTGTCTGGGGCATGTTCGGCCATTCAAACATGGTGTCTGGGTTGTGTTCGGATCTGAGTTGACACTCGGACATCGTGTCTGGGGTGCGTTCGGTCTGTGTTGCCATTCAGACATGGTGTCTTGGGCGTGTTAGGCCTGTATTAACACTCGGACATCGTGTCTGGCGCGTGTTCGGACATCGTGCCTGGGGAGTGTTCAGACATCATGTCTGGGGGGTGTTCGGTCTGTGTTGCCATTCAGACATGGTGTCTTGGGCGTGTTCGGCCTGTGTTGACACTCGGACACTGTGTCTGAGGCGTGTTCGGACACCATGTCTGGGGTGCGTTCGGCCTGTGTTGCCAATTAGACATCGTGTGTGGAGCGTGTTCGGTCTGTGTTGTCATTCAGACATTATGTCTGGGGCGTGTCGGCCTGTGTTGACACTCGGACATCGTGTCTGCGCCGAGTTCAGACATCATGTCTGGGGCGTGTTCGGCCTGTGCTATAGCCATTCAAACATGGTGTCTGAGGCGTGTTCGGTCTGTGTTGCCATTCGGACATGGTGTTTTGGGCGTGTTCGGCCTGTGTTTATACTCGGACATCGTGTCTGAGGCGTGTTTGAACATCATGTCTGGGGTGTGTTCGGCCTGTGATGGCAATCGGACATCGTGTCTGGGGCGTGTTCGGCCATTCAAAAATGGTGTCTGGGTCGTGTTCGGACGTAGTTGACACTCGGACATCGTGTCTGGGGCATGCTCGGTCTGTGTTGCCATTCAGACATGGTGTCTTGGGCGTGTTAGGCCTGTATTGACACTCGGACATCGTGTCAGGCGCGTGTTTGGACATCATGTCAGGGGTGTGTCCGGCCTGTGCTGCCAATCGGACATCGTGTCTGGGGCGTGTTTGGACATCATGTCTGGGGTGTGTTCGGCCTGTGCTGCCAATCGGACATAGTCTGTGGGGTGTGTTCCGCCATTCAAACATGGTGTCTGGGTTGTGTCCGGACTGAGTTGACACTCGGATATCGTGTCTGGGGTGTGTTCGGCCTGTGTTGCCATTTGGACATGGTGTCTTGGGCGTGTTAGGCCTGTGTTGATACCCGGACATCATGTCTGGGGCGTGTTTGGACATCATGTCTGGGGTATGTTAAGACTGTGTTGACGCTAGGACATCGTGTCTGGGATGTGTTCGGACACCATGTCTGGGATGTGTTCGGACTTGGTTACCACTGGGAAGCAGTGTTGGGATGACTCGAGTCATGACTTGACTCGAGTCAGACTCGAGTCACCTTTTTCGTATGACTTGACTTGACTCGAGTCACTTTGCTAAAATGACTTTACTTGACTTGACTCGGGGTATCAGAAATGTGGATTGACTCGTGACTCGGAGCAAAATTCACGAGTCAATTTCAAGTCATCAAGTAATCGGTATCGATAAAAATCACTGTATCTTGCATATGGTCGGATTGTTCGCGAAACGCCAGCGTAACCCGTGAGAGTGAGCAATCATTGAATGATTCAATGATTTAATGAGCCTCCATTGTTCTCTCACAAATAAATTAACCGCAAACGAGGTGATCGAAGCTTACAGCTTACGTTGTCGTAAACTAATTTAGTAAAGTAATTTAATAGCAAAATGTCTATTTCTGTTCTTGCCTTAATCAAACCTTTTTTTTATATTGAATTCGAATATAGTTTATAGCCGATAGTTCTCAACCATTGGCACGGGCTGAAATTGCATCATATCAATTTGTAAGTGAGTAATGTATTGCATCTTATCAATTCGTTTCTCTATTCTGCTGGGAACTATAAACTGAGGCTATGCAATTACTTACGTAGTTTAACAGATCTACATATATGTGAGCGATACAGCGTGTATATTAGGGCTCTTCAAAAATGACTTTTTTCTCTAATCGTATTGGCTACTTGACAAAATTGTTAGGTTACCTAATTTAAGCCTACACACAAAATTTGGTTCAATTCCAGCCAGTAACCGCTTTGCTACAAGTGAAGAAAGTTTCTATTTATTATATAAAAATAAATAATAAAAAAATTTGAAAATTTTCTGTACACCCCATGAAAGTGTTTGGCTGTCTATAGAAACAATGCTCACCAAATTTGGTTCAATTCCAACCAGTGGAAGCGGAGTTATGGCCGTCGAAAAATTTGGATTTGAATAAAATAGTATTTACGGTGACCGATTCTTTGTTTATTTATTAAAGTTGTGCTAACCGTAAATACTATTTTATTCAAATCCAAATTTTTCGACGGCAATAACTCCGTTTCCACTGGGAGGAATTGAACCAAATTTGGTGAGCATCATTTCTATAGACGGCCTAATACTTTTATGGGGTGAACAGAAAATTTTCAAATTTTTTATTATTTATTTTTATATAATAAATAGAAACTTTCTTCTCCTTAGCAAAGCGGTTACTGGCTGGAATTGAACCAAATTTTGTGTGTAGGCTTAAATTAGGTAACCTAACAATTTTATCAAGTAGCCAGTACGATTTGAGAAAAAAAGTCATTTTTGAAGAGCCCTAGTGTATATTTAACTCTACATTTATTCATCGATTCACAATCAATGACCACTCAATCTGTATTTCAGACAGCTAGCAAAATGCAATGACCTAATCATGCCCCACTTTGAAAAGGCAACTTGACTTGAATTGTGACTTGACTCGTGACTTGACTTGACTTGACTCGACTTGACTCGAGTCACCTCCAAAAATCGGGTGACTTGACTTGACTCGAGTCACCTTCGAAAATCAATTGACTTGACTTGACTCGAGTCAAAATATGCAGTGACTCGAAATGACTCGTGACTCGAAGGTAGTGACTTGATCCCAACACTGCTGGGAAGTCGTGCCTGGTACTGCAACTGACTTTATAGTGAATATAGCGACTATCCTTATTTCTGACATGACTATCCTCAATTCAAACATGAGACTGACCTCATTTCAAAGAAATCTGACCTTATTCCAAACCAATCGAACCAACCCTGTAGAATCACTCAAATACTCGATTTTGCCCAGCCCTACTGCTAAGAAGTGCTCGTCGCACTGTACACGAACCCTCGCGATAGGTTAAAGTTGCTACAATATTATACTTCTGGTTCGTCTGATTGTAATAGCTAGATCAGAGGTCTCAAACTCAAATGTGCTCGCGGGTCAATTTCCTAGTTGTTGATGAGGCCGCGGGCCGAAGCATCGATAAATGGGATATTCAATGAATAATATCCAAGTAGGCCTTGAACCTTGCAGACAGGCATTCCACAAACATCGTGGAAATGTAAATTACTATCGCAACTTCACGGTTGATACGGGAAACAAAATCACATTTTAAAATATTTGAATAAAATTTGTGCCGGGCTTAATTTTGTTGATTAATGAGTTATAGACATCACGTGATAGGGTGCAGCACGACACCGTAAAACTGTCAGGTTATAATATTGCAGCTAGTGATCCCTTGACGTGCCACAATTTTATGTGGAATATTTTAAAATCAACTGAAGATTGATCTGACATCAAAGAGGTGTAACCTAATCTTGGTTTTGATATAGTCGTGATAAGTATATTGTTAGATTTCACCCTTGATTATTATTGGAATATATCAATAACAACTTTAATATAATCAATATTGAGCCATAGTAATAGCATTGCTTATCGACGTTTTCAGCGATCGTACCCCTTGTGCTTTTAATAAAATTTATCGTAGCCCCTGTCAATTTTCAACCCAATTTCTGATGGTACCTATATTAAAAGTAAAAAAAAAACATTCACCAAAATCCAGTTGAATTATTTGGCTAAGAAATTATTTCACAGCATATAGGCCCAATTCCACAATGCATCTCGTACACCCTGATGTGGTGCATCGTACCCCGATGTGGTCTACGGAGCCTTGTTAAGGACTCCTGGAATAGAAATCTCCAATCGGCTAATAATTCATTGGTGTTACAGCTGTAGAGCGTACTACTACCAGACATGGGGTGATTACTTCATGAATGTAATCGATTTCGATTACGATTACTTCTGAATCACGCGATTACGATTACTATTACGATTGCAGCAAAATCCCCGAGTAGTCGATTACGATTACGATTAAATTTGAAATGTAATCACGATTACTCGCGATTACATTGAGTTTGCTTTTTAGAACTAATCTTCCGAGATATAGGATTGCAATGAAATTCGTAATGAGATAACGGATTTCGTTACAGAAATGCGTAATTTACTTGTTACGTCATAATCTACCCAAATCCGAACTTTATAGGGGACGATTTATCGCACCCAGCGATATGCATTTTGCCAGGTCCGTGACTGATGCGCCCCAAACTCCCCGATAGGATGGGGACGAGCCCAAAGGGGGCTCAAAAGTATTTCGTAAAACAACATAACTCAAAGGAGATTATGCGATATTTCATTAACTTGAGAATTTTCTTCGCGATTTAATGTCTCTAGATAACTTGATTTTGAAATGCATACGTCTCTCCCTCAAGAAAAAGGCATGCCTAATTTATGGGAATTGATATTTCGGTGCCGGTCATTATCGCGCCACGACAAACCAAGAGACATATGTATATTGTATAGTTTCGGCCAACATGCGACTCCACGAAGTGTGCTACCAAATAATAGCCTAGGCCAAAACTTTGAGTATGTGTCCGTTATCACAGCCGCGCTGGATGGGCGTGGCGGATAGTCCTGTCCTTCCAATCTGAGTCCCACAGCCTTCGGAGGAGCCCACTTAGGAATGACGGCATGGCAATTTGTTTGAGCGTCTCATGAAAATCTGCTACGTTTGGTTGACTACATTATATTTTGATTACATGACATACGAAAGGTCACGAATTAACAACATAAAATATAGTAATACTAACAACTTAACAGATATTATAAATATGAATTACGTGCCCCCAGCCTCTCTACCGGTAAATCTGACTATCAGGGGCTGAGAGAGGATTAAAATGAATAGTAATATAATGCAAATACCTATATTCAGAGTAAACTCCGTTATCAACCTGAATAGTGACCACCTCATGGGTCCCAAGACCATCATTTGGAGTGAAAAGACGGGGGCGAATTGCTGTTTTGGTCTTGATTCTAGCCACAACCCAAGCTAACGTGGTGAATAAGGGGATTGCTATGGCGGCAGGTCCAAATTTCAAATATTTGCCCGGTGTAATTAAACGTACATAGGCTACATATAGGCCTACTGCCCGCCAAGCAACAACTGCCGTGCAGGCTGCGTTTAACTAATCATAACCTGTCAACAATGCATAAGTTTCTATATGAAACTATAGGCAGCGTGGTGAATATTATCCTGCTGCGAGGTAGGCCTACTGGAGTCTGGGTTGTATTGAAAACCTGATATACAGCAAGACAGGCGTTTTTATAATGACTCTATAATGTACATCGAATATATATTCACTTGTTTGGATACTTCATACGCGAAGACGAACAACGTTTGATATAGGCTACGTCTGACGTAATAACGAGCAGTGGCGTTTGAATATCAGACGTTTGTGCTACCAATAAACCTGGTATAATACCTCTTCCTTGTTCATGAATGTTCAATTTATGTCATAGTCCTTGTAAAAATAATAAGTAATCGTTCTTTCACAAAGAAATCGATTAGATATATGAAGTAGTCGATTACGATTACTTGAAAATGCTGTAATCGTCGTAATCGATTACGATTACTAATCGCGATTACCCCATCTCTGACTACTACTACCTTACTCGCCACCGATAATAACATAGATAAGGAGAGCAATAAACACCCAGCACGTAACCAACTATACGTCACGGGGGTCACAGAATACAAATGGTGGTCATACTGACCTGATTAGATATCTATATAGCCTACCCTACGCAACGCAAGCTACGACCTTTTGATATATTACTATTCCCCGTGACAGTTTCATATATTGTTGCGTCCGTAGGATTACCAGGTCACCGTTCCGAGTCGCAAGTCCTTCTTTGAATTAACGTTAGACCCGACTCAACTCGAGTCATTTTTATTTAATCACCCAGTCCAGTGCTTTTCAACCTGTGTGACGGTTCGCACTTGTGCGAATGAAAAAAATTGCAGTGCGAATGACGAAGGTGGTGCGAACGGTGCGAATGAAAATCCCGGATGAGTGCGAATGAAAATCGCGAATGATAATTGTTAATTTTTCTGACCTGAAATATTTCAAATAGACCTAATAGGAAATTCAAGGGCAGTGTAACTTTTGTTGTTGCGACGCAATTGTAAAAAGTACAGTATCATCCCGTCCGAGCCTGCGACAGGCTGAAAAAATGACGTCGAATTGACTTCCTGCTTTCCTTCGCTAAACAATCTTTCGTAATAACTGTTCGATTAGTGCGAGACACGAGGATGGTAGTAAATAACATCATTGAAGACTCGCATTTGCAAGTTTTTGTAACGCAGATTTTTACCCCTTCAAGGGTTATGAAGGTATGGACCGCAAAGGGTATAATTTTTGGTGGACACGGTGCCAGAGCTATCTGTTAATGTGTATGTGATATTTGTTAAATTCATTGCAAAAAACCTGCGATATAGTTTTTACAAATCTAAGGTCACGGTGTTTGGTACTGTAGCCAGAAAATATGGCTTTATCATGATAAGATTTGTCCGACTGGTAAACATGGTCGATGATGACCGTTGGGATGAACTAGTGTAGGGACTAGAGATGTGCAACGAGCGAGTTCAGGTCTGTGACACTCAGCCAGCCAGCCAGCCAGCCCCTTTTGCGTCGGGTTACATGAAGACGTAAAGTTCTGGTCAACAAACCTCTGATGTAAATGCGGTGCTAAAACATCGACAAAACCTTGGTCGAAAATGACCTATGCTGGATGGCCAAACCATTCGATATGGATATTCTCCGTTGTCGGCAGTGAATAGTCCCGTTCTTGCAATCTGAGTAGACTGCAGTAATACAACTGCGACACGTAGAGGAATTTAATTCACCCTAATTTGAGATCGCGTGCGTCATACATATTTTGTAGAGCTGTGTTGGATAGAATTGTGGTGTGCGCGTTCTGTATGTCATACATGTCCCATTGTCCGTAAAATCTTAACATATACTACTGTAATATTAAAAATGAATTCTTTTTCATGGGTGAGGCTCTGGTCGTGAGATGCGACAAAAACTCAGATTTTGGTGTTAGTCCAAAAAGCTGCATTGACGTTATTAAACTGTTATGAATTCTCAAGTTAGATTAAGCTCAAGAGCAGAACACAGAGTATTGTGAGTTCAGTTGCTCTTCCCACATACTCGCGAGACAGAAAATGGGAATTCGAAAAAAAAGTTGGAGCAACTTATCATAAGGTAGCGAGCTCTAATATGCCTACTCTCCTTCATTGTTTGGACCTTATTTTCCAAAACATAATGCAAAAGCCTCAACACAAACAAGTGGGTTTTTCACCCTTTCGACATACTGGAGCCTAATAGAACTTTTTGTCAGCGCTCAAAATCGATTTCTTCCAGCAAGCATTTTTTAATTGTGAAAAAATACGTTGTATTTTGGATAGGAGTGCAGAACAGATTCTAAGACCTTGCCATCCAAGCACTAATAGACGTTCTTGTACAAAACCCAACAACGTGTTTGGACTGAAAGGGTTTTAGTGAAATTTTTGAAATCGAAACGAGCGAAAATAGTAGCCTTTTTAATGAGACACTTGATAGCTTAAGACACACCAATTTGTTGCAAATCCGATCAAATAAATGTTGTATTTTCATATTCTTTCTGTATAACAATTTTCGGTTTGTTTGTGCAAATGAAATTTATTTTACGAAAAAGTGCGAATGAAGCTTAAAAAGGTTGAAAAGCACTGACAGTATTATAGCCTGTCTTTATACCCCCTCCAATCAGCGTCGAGTATTTGATCACGTGACATCTGTTAGCCAATCAGAATGCAGAAGGATGTGGGTTTGGTTCCAATACGAGAGAGGTTTTGGTTGAGCGAGAGATAGCATAGCTCCAGTCCAGTAACGCTGAGATATTTATTACGTCATTGCGTAAGTTGATTACCTATGATTGCGTATTGCAGCATGTTCATGATTGCGTCACATGCGTAGTTGATTACTTTATTTATTACGAGAGCGGCTTTGCTTAGTTCCACGTGTAACGCTGAGATATTTATTACGTCATTGAGTAAGTTGATTACCTATGATTGCGTATTGCAGCATGTTCATGATCACGTCATATGCGATTACTTTAGTTATTACGAGAGCGGCTTTGCTTAGTTCCAGTAATGCTCAGATATGATTACGTTATGATTGCGTCTAGTTCCAGTCCAATAACACTGAGAAACACGTTAATACGATTGTGTAGTTGAAGCATGTTCATGATTACGTCGTATGTGTAGTTGATTACTTTAGTAACACCGAGATATGATTACGTTAATATTGCGTTGATTGCCTTTGCAGTTGAAGCAAGTGCAAGGTAATATATAACGTATAATATTTATTACATGATTATTCGCTGTAGGCTGTAGATTGAATATGTCAAAGATTACTGCTAATGATATATACGTCATAATGGATCGAATTGACCTGATGAACTGGTATAGGTTTGCACGTGAAAAACTTGAGCTATCTGACAATGAAATTGCCGAATGTCAATACATGGATTGCTATAACTTAACTGAGCAACGATATCAAATGATACAGTTATGGATTCGTAAAAATGGTCGTTACGCTACGATGAACAAACTTGAAGAATTAGTTCACAGCTGTCAGATACCTTCGAATAGCAATTCAAATGCTCTGTTGAAAGACATAACGTACTAAGAGGAGAATTGCGCGGACTAGTGAATAATGAAGATGCTCTCAGAAGACTTCAATATCGATGAAAATGGCTAATTTCACGTAAAATCATAAGATATTCTAATCATTGAAATCATGTAGATTATAACAGTGAACGTCTTTTGTACAAACTAATTCTTCAACAAGATAATCAACAATTTAACGAAAACTCAAATAGATATTCACAAAGCAACAATATTAAAAAAAAGATGTTCACCGTTATAAGCCACAATGATGTCAATGAATATAGAAAAAATATTAATAATATTAATACTCCTCAGTTAGAATGAAATATTTTAAAAGATTCAAATCATGTTTTGATTCTTATAATAACGTAAGCTAATTATTTTCATCAACATCACAAGATAATTGATAAATTAACTAAATAATAAATAAGATATTCACAAAGCAGCAATATTAATAAAATAATCAGTGGTAACAACACATGGAAATGGCTAATTTCACGCAATATTATAAGATATTCATATTACTAGGTAATTTTTTGATATTATTACGTTGATTTGTGTGTCAATATTAGTGTAAAATGAAAGCATTTTGTAGTGCATACGCTAAGGTACTGCGACACTATCCATTAACCAAGAAGGTATTCAGTTAATTCCCTATAGAGCACAGCTGTTGTCACAATGAAATGTTGACTATCGAATGAAGTTTATTATTGTGTATTGATAGGATACACCTTCATGAGGTTGCAAGGTATTTGAATTTTGTGTAGCGCTAATTCTAATTAAACTTGGAGCTTGTTGTACAAAAGATGTTCACCGTTATAAGCTACAATGATTTCAATGAATAATGAAAGAAATAATAATAATCATTAATATTCCAAAGTTGGAACCAAAGTAATAATACTTGAAAAATGAAATATTTTAAACATATTTAAATCCAGTAAATTGTACTTCTACTCCAAGTAGCAATTCGCCTACTGACTGGAATTTAATCGAATTTGGTATGCCGCAATCATAGAGAAAAAGTAGATTTTCTCAAATATTTGATGTAGGTATTTATTGTTAGCTGCTGTTATAGGGATATTTCGCAATAGCAGTGCATTCGTATCACCGACTGTTTGCGGTCAAAGGAGATCGCTATAGACCAATAAATTACTTATAGCGGAAATGATGTTGAGCTGTACCAACGTAGTTAACTATCAAGTTCATCGTTATACACAATGATTTATCATTGATTAATTATCCACTTCGATTCGAGAGTTCAATTGCAAATTTTTAATCATTTAGTACCATCTTTCATCAAATTCTATAAGTCTTGCATTATATTGAAATCCCAGAACAACTAGAAATATGTATTAAAAATCCAGTGACGTAAACATTTTGATAGCACTGTGTAAATGACATATCGCAATATTATCACCCTACTCGCCTCACATATGTCTCACTAAACAATGCATTCGCTATTTAGTATTAATATTGTTCCACGCATTAGCCTGCAAATGTAGTATAATATAATGAGATAAGATTGTTTGATATGCAGGTCGCGCATGAAGCAGATCTCTCCACCCTGTACTATAGTAATGTGTTAGATGTGTGCTCAAATGTTTATTGTGAATAAGACCAGTTACGCTCCAGCTACCGTGTTGGTTAACCCGTTGTGAAATTTCTGCGGCCATATCTTCACCGTCACACTTATACTCTACGCGAACGCTATATTGTAGCTTAATTTCTTTATGTAGTACGTGCAAACATATGATGTGTGTCTCTCAATTTCCTTTCAAAATCCATATGATACAACAGCTGGCCTCTACAGGGAATTAACTGAATACATTCTTGACCAATGGATCGTGTCGCAGTACCTTACCCTATGCACTACAAAATGCTATCATTTTACACAGTAATAATGAGACACAAACCAAAGTAATGATATCAGAAAATTGCCTAATAATATGAATATCTTAAGATTTTTGCGTGAAATTAGCCATTTTCTAGTGTTGTTATTGTTTCACTAGCACTGATTTTTCTAATAATATTGTTGCTTTGTGAACATCTTATTAATTTTTTAGTTAAAGTATCAATTATCTTGTGTTGTTGATGAAAATAATTAGCTTGTACAAAAGACGTTCACTATTAAAATATACACGATTTCAATGATTATTAAAAAATAAGCTGATGCAAGTTTCCAGAATGCTGATGCTAACTATGCTGTTGGAGCCTTTCCAAATAGCAATACGCAGTACAGTTATCGCAGATGGATGCAAAATAGTCCTAATTCTCAACAATTTGAATTGTCTCGAAATCACACTTATTGCGATATCAAATCCCCGCATTTAGTTGTATTTAGGGCTATTGCACAAGCTATCTCCAATATGCTGCAATATAGAGAGGTTCAAACTTGTCTAGGGTATTCACTTCCCGTCAACTAGCTTTTAAAGACACATTGATAAGCGCGCCTATTTAATTACCTAATTTTCTTGACTGTCTTCGAATATTTCATCGACTATCATAAGGAACATTCGCTCATCGCTCATCATTCGCTCATCATATATATATTACATTGACTTTAATATCACTATAACGGAACTATAACGAAATATGATGTGTATGAGAGCTGTCGGTGTAAATCAAGAAGTAAGCATATAATAGGTGTATGTAGCAGGTTTTCACCATAATGTAGGGTGCTTATCAACAATTTTTGTATATCGAATGTTTGTAGCTCTAGGAAGATATTCGTATTGGAGACTACGATTATATCTTCAAGAATATCAACATAACCAGCATATCAACCAGAACTTTTAGGTTCGTTTTCCGATAGAAACCTCGGAAATATCTCATCATAAGCAGCGTATTACGCTTACTCTTGGCTGTTCCATCAAGCTCCGTACACCTTGATCTTTTCGGATACATTGGCATTGCGGAATATGCAACGTTCAGCATTGGATGAACATTCCTAACAAAGGCATAGGTGTCCCCAGGGAACCAAGCTAACTTCGCTTCTATTCTTTTACATTGTTTGCAAAGCACGGTATTTTGTAATTCCATGAGACTTCAGTGGTTCTAGAATACAAAATTATTGAGAGTCGAATAAACTGTCAATTAACTAAGCATAAAGTATATGATATTCAAAAATATTTAAAGGTTACGTCGTTGAACAACCCCGATATGATCATACAGCGAAAGTATAGCCCCAAATAGCGCTAATATCTCCCAAGCATAAACAATAACGTGGTCGAAATGTACGTTTTATTGCAAATTTATCTCTAAACAGAATGAGCTGTAGCTTATCACATTCGAATTACTGAGTGAAATTGACATAGAACTATTAGGTCAAGCCGAAACATCTTCACTTCAGTTATCATTCCCATGGGGCTACTAGTTATAGCAGAGGCGGGCAAACTGCGATTCGCGCCTGTAGCACTTTATTGATTTCACGTGCGTTTCGCTATTTTGTTAAAGAAGTTCAACCTGATTATATGTTAATGCATCTATAGCGTATTAGAAATATGCGAATGGTGGCCCTATACAGCCTTCGAAATTAGCAATTGAACTCTCGAATTCAACCTGATCATCAATCAATGACAAATCATTGTTTTCAACGCTATTTTTTGTGGTTCACTGACTCACAACCTTTAGTGACCCGCAGAGCACTTACGTTAGTTGAACTTTGGCCTCAGTTGGACTGTAGATTACTAACCTACGGATAGATACGCAAGTCCCGTCGTTACGCTCCGACAAGCAGTTACACTTGTTGCTGAGCAATCCAAAAGAAGCATAATTGGTGGAGTTATAGCTTGCGTCCCGAGGGCTGAAATGTAATGAAACTGGTCTTAATCGAGAGCTACTGCCTCACTGATTCCGAAAATACAAATTCAAATCGTGCCGGGGATATGGAACCACCTCAAAACATCTCTCAAAATCTGAAAATCGACATAGTTCCAACAATGGCACCACCGCAACAGGATGAACATAACAATGGCCAATTTCGTCAAGCGATTGTTCAGAGCAATTTCGATTTTCAGACTTTGAGGGATGGTTTGACATGGTTCCATTTCCTGACAAGATTTTAATTTGTATTCTCAGAATCAGTGCGACAGTAGCTCTCGATTAAGAGACCAGTTTCAATAAATTTCACCTCTCAGGTCGCAAGTTGTAATACCACCAATTATGGTGCTTTTAGATTGCTGAGCAATAAGTGTAACTGCTTGCCGGAGCGTAACGACGGGACTTGCGTATCTATCCGTAGGTTAGTAATCTATAGTTTTACCACCCCTGCTCTAAACCATAACCATAACAACTTGAGTAAGTACTGTCACTAGGCAAACCCTAGCAGAGTTATGCTCAAATTATATCAAATATTGCATGGAATATGGCAAATGAACACGCCAAGTATTATCAAGTGAAGGAAAACGAACGCCTAATTCCCTCTAGATACATATTTATTCGGAAAATCTCCCATTACAGGGTGAGTACAGTTGATTTCTCAAGGTCTTCCTATCTTCCCCACTTAAGCGCGGTAAGACTAGTTTGACTTCGCGGCATTCAGGATTATATCTCACGAAGCTCTGAATGGAATTCACGTATTTCACGTCGACTATCGTTCTGTTGCTATCACTGAGGTCGATTGCCTTTAGCTGTTCATTGAATAATAGGCGATTTAGATCAATTTAAAAAATACAGAAACGAACTGCATCGCTACATCGGGATCTACTATTGAGCAGAAAGATCTTACTGTAGCGCATCGCTTTCCCGTCTCTTCGCTCAGATTCCTGATTTGCATGGAAAGCATCTTGCAATTACTCAGATTAAATTCTTCCACACGGGAATTGCACAGGACTTTAGTTAGTGTTTTGTAGCAGGATGAAATGCCAGGATTTCTACTTAAATCCAGCGAGTGCAGCTAAAACATGGTGTAATGTTCAAATATTTTACGAGACTACAAATGACTCGACACCTGTAATAGATTAGTCATAATATTATTTATCAACAGTTGAGCAATTTTCGCGATGTCTGCTCCTAATAGCAAAACTGATGCAACACCGAAGACAATAATGAAGCTCGAAAGGTTATTGAAGAAACCATCTAAACTAGATTTAAAATGAATGAACGATTGAAAAAACCTCTTGCTTAGAAGCAGTGATAGTATTTATTTTCAGACGTGATCAGAAACACTTTATTGATGATAAAAGTTCTATCGATCGATGAAATGTCATGCTTGAGTATGACTGAAACTCACATAAGCATTAGACTGTGATTGATTATTTCAGTTACAAAACATAACGGATCTAGTTCAAATGATCACCTCATGAATTCCGAGACCTTTATTTAATAAGATTAGTGAGTCTTCGTCCAATTCGCAAGCTGAAAGTCGAACGTTTTTCGTGTTATGCTTTCTTACAAAGCATCCAACTTCTTTCAAACCTGTCGGTTCCATATCCGTATTATAACTCAGATCAAGGTTTTCGACCTACAATTACAGTAATTTATTTCAAAATGACACACAAAACTATAGAAACGAGTGAGTACCTCGATAGAAGCAAAACTTTCAAAAGCGCGAATTTCCTCTGGTGTAAGGTCACACCCCTTCATGATAAGAGTAACCGCTTTGTCTTTACAAAGTAAGGCAGGCAGCGCGGTCATACACTCTTCATCCAGCTGATTGTAGCTGATGTCAAGATATTGGAGCTGAACAAATATAGGAAACTGTCAATTTACGATCAGCATTGATCAGATATAAAACATTTCAAACTGATAACAGAAAAAAAATGTTGATTAGCCACTCACGTCATAATATACGCGAAATGTGCTAAGAGTAAACTAGAATTTCCTCTATCCATCCATCTCTGTACAATCGCTCACACAGAATGTGATCATTAACGACTATACCCAGCAATAATCGCACATACCTTACTGTTTTTGAGCTGTAGAGCAACGAAATCTTTTGACTGCAAGTGCGAGTTCACAAGTGACAAATAGGTTAGATCGTTCGAAATAATAGTCGCGAGTTGCGTAAAGTTAATGTTTTCCCCGTAGCTGAGATTGAGGTTTCGTAATTTCACCTATGGGAACGAGGTATTAGGAAACCTCACTTCGAGAGGTTCTATACTAGATTAGCGCCTAGCTTTTCCCATCATCAATACCTGATGCCGCCTGATAAGTTGATCCAAAATGATTAGAAAATCTTCGGATCCATCACTTTCTTCCAGATTGAGCTCCGTCAAACCACACTCCTTCATCAACTCGCATATTACTGGGAGGAGGTTTTCAATGTTGTCGTGTGCTGTAACGCTGAGTTTTCTTATTTCGACCTGAACGAGCGCAAAACTTCACACATAAAATGCTAAATGAGCTATGAACAGTTTAACACTGATCAACTTTAGCTATAGCCTATCTAATAAGGCTATTGAGACTGATTCCTATACAAGTAGCAATTGAGCATTGTTCGCTACGTTACCTTCAATTCTCGCCTTAACACATCAGTAATAGGGAACAACGCGATTACGATAAAAGTTTTTTTAAAGTCGTATCTGAATACTTATATTGAACGTGAATTTATAATGATCAGTGACTACGAGTGAATGTGTGAAGGCGTTTACCACAAATTCAAATCCACGAATTTTATCCAGTAGAATCTTTACGAGGTTTTCATTGAGATCGCATTGGCGAAATTCTAACTCATACACGCGACATTGCTGAATAAGACCATTCGCGATATTATGTATATCCAATTCAGTCGTAGTTTGGTCATAGAGCCCATAAGGAATATTCACGTCATCATGATCCGTAAGTACTAATTGATGGTACATCCTCTTTTCAGCTTAAGGATGTAAACTAAAAAATGTTGTATGCCGCCCTGATGAGTTTAATTATAATATACTTATAATGGTACAGTGATTTTTCAATAACGAAACTCTTTTACAGCATGAGCAGAATAATTTCATAATAAACATAAAATACCTGCTGTCGATGATTTGTACTAATTTGCGGCGCGTTCAATTAACTCATGCGGCTCAAAAATATAGTAAGCATGGCGATTGGTATTCGTTGAGTTGAATAAACATTAAAAACAATATATTTCCGCGCCCTCCTAAACCTAATTCCTCCTAACCCTACAACCCAAGGGCGCGGAAATATATTGTTTTTAATGTTTATTCAACTCAACGAATACCAATCGCCATGCTTACTATATTTTTGAGCCGCATGAGGTAATTGAACGCGCCGCAAATTAGTACAAATCATCGACAGCAGGTATTTTATGTTTATTATGAAATTATTCTGCTCATGCTGTAAAAGAGTTTCGTTATTGAAAAATCACTGTACCATTATAAGTATATTATAATTAAACTCATCAGGGAGGCATACAACATTTTTTAGTTTACATCCTTAAGCTGAAAAGAGGATGTACCATCAATTAGTACTTACGGATCATGATGACGTGAATATTCCTTATGGGCTCTATCACCAAACTACGACTGAATTGGATATACATAATATCGCGAATGGTCTTATTCAGCAATGTCGCGTGTATGAGTTAGAATTTCGCCAATGCGATCTCAATGAAAACCTCGTAAAGATTCTACTGGATAAAATTCGTGGATTTGAATTTGTGGTAAACGCCTTCACACATTCACTCGTAGTCACTGATCATTATAAATTCACGTTCAATATAAGTATTCAGATACGACTTTAAAAAAACTTTTATCGTAATCGCGTTGTTCCCTATTACTGATGTGTTAAGGCGAGAATTGAAGGTAACGTAGCGAACAATGCTCAATTGCTACTTGTATAGGAATCAGTCTCAATAGCCTTATTAGATAGGCTATAGCTAAAGTTGATCAGTGTTAAACTGTTCATAGCTCATTTAGCATTTTATGTGTGAAGTTTTGCGCTCGTTCAGGTCGAAATAAGAAAACTCAGCGTTACAGCACACGACAACATTGAAAACCTCCTCCCAGTAATATGCGAGTTGATGAAGGAGTGTGGTTCGACGGAGCTCAATCTGGAAGAAAGTGATGGATCCGAAGATTTTCTAATCATTTTGGATCAACTTATCAGGCGGCATCAGGTATTGATGATGGGAAAAGCTAGGCGCTAATCTAGTATAGAACCTCTCGAAGTGAGATTTCCTAATACCTCGTTCCCATAGGTGAAATTACGAAACCTCAATCTCAGCTACGGGGAAAACATTAACTTTACGCAACTCGCGACTATTATTTCGAACGATCTAACCTATTTGTCACTTGTGAACTCGCACTTGCAGTCAAAAGATTTCGTTGCTCTACAGCTCAAAAACAGTAAGGTATGTGCGATTATTGCTGGGTATAGTCGTTAATGATCACATTCTGTGTGAGCGATTGTACAGAGATGGATGGATAGAGGAAATTCTAGTTTACTCTTAGCACATTTCGCGTATATTATGACGTGAGTGGCTAATCAACATTTTTTTTCTGTTATCAGTTTGAAATGTTTTATATCTGATCAATGCTGATCGTAAATTGACAGTTTCCTATATTTGTTCAGCTCCAATATCTTGACATCAGCTACAATCAGCTGGATGAAGAGTGTATGACCGCGCTGCCTGCCTTACTTTGTAAAGACAAAGCGGTTACTCTTATCATGAAGGGGTGTGACCTTACACCAGAGGAAATTCGCGCTTTTGAAAGTTTTGCTTCTATCGAGGTACTCACTCGTTTCTATAGTTTTGTGTGTCATTTTGAAATAAATTACTGTAATTGTAGGTCGAAAACCTTGATCTGAGTTATAATACGGATATGGAACCGACAGGTTTGAAAGAAGTTGGATGCTTTGTAAGAAAGCATAACACGAAAAACGTTCGACTTTCAGCTTGCGAATTGGACGAAGACTCACTAATCGTATTAAATAAAGGTCTCGGAATTCATGAGGTGATCATTTGAACTAGATCCGTTATGTTTTGTAACTGAAATAATCAATCACAGTCTAATGCTTATGTGAGTTTCAGTCATACTCAAGCATGACATTTCATCGATCGATAGAACTTTTATCATCAATAAAGTGTTTCTGATCACGTCTGAAAATAAATACTATCACTGCTTCTAAGCAAGAGGTTTTTTCAATCGTTCATTCATTTTAAATCTAGTTTAGATGGTTTCTTCAATAACCTTTCGAGCTTCATTATTGTCTTCGGTGTTGCATCAGTTTTGCTATTAGGAGCAGACATCGCGAAAATTGCTCAACTGTTGATAAATAATATTATGACTAATCTATTACAGGTGTCGAGTCATTTGTAGTCTCGTAAAATATTTGAACATTACACCATGTTTTAGCTGCACTCGCTGGATTTAAGTAGAAATCCTGGCATTTCATCCTGCTACAAAACACTAACTAAAGTCCTGTGCAATTCCCGTGTGGAAGAATTTAATCTGAGTAATTGCAAGATGCTTTCCATGCAAATCAGGAATCTGAGCGAAGAGACGGGAAAGCGATGCGCTACAGTAAGATCTTTCTGCTCAATAGTAGATCCCGATGTAGCGATGCAGTTCGTTTCTGTATTTTTTAAATTGATCTAAATCGCCTATTATTCAATGAACAGCTAAAGGCAATCGACCTCAGTGATAGCAACAGAACGATAGTCGACGTGAAATACGTGAATTCCATTCAGAGCTTCGTGAGATATAATCCTGAATGCCGCGAAGTCAAACTAGTCTTACCGCGCTTAAGTGGGGAAGATAGGAAGACCTTGAGAAATCAACTGTACTCACCCTGTAATGGGAGATTTTCCGAATAAATATGTATCTAGAGGGAATTAGGCGTTCGTTTTCCTTCACTTGATAATACTTGGCGTGTTCATTTGCCATATTCCATGCAATATTTGATATAATTTGAGCATAACTCTGCTAGGGTTTGCCTAGTGACAGTACTTACTCAAGTTGTTATGGTTATGGTTTAGAGCAGGGGTGGTAAAACTATAGATTACCAACCTACGGATAGATACGCAAGTCCCGTCGTTACGCTCCGGCAAGCAGTTACACTTATTGCTCAGCAATCTAAAAGCACCATAATTGGTGGTATTACAACTTGCGACCTGAGAGGTGAAATTTATTGAAACTGGTCTCTTAATCGAGAGCTACTGTCGCACTGATTCTGAGAATACAAATTAAAATCTTGTCAGGGAAATGGAACCATGTCAAACCATCCCTCAAAGTCTGAAAATCGAAATTGCTCTGAACAATCGCTTGACGAAATTGGCCATTGTTATGTTCATCCTGTTGCGGTGGTGCCATTGTTGGAACTATGTCGATTTTCAGATTTTGAGAGATGTTTTGAGGTGGTTCCATATCCCCGGCACGATTTGAATTTGTATTTTCGGAATCAGTGAGGCAGTAGCTCTCGATTAAGACCAGTTTCATTACATTTCAGCCCTCGGGACGCAAGCTATAACTCCACCAATTATGCTTCTTTTGGATTGCTCAGCAACAAGTGTAACTGCTTGTCGGAGCGTAACGACGGGACTTGCGTATCTATCCGTAGGTTAGTAATCTACAGTCCAACTGAGGCCAAAGTTCAACTAACGTAAGTGCTCTGCGGGTCACTAAAGGTTGTGAGTCAGTGAACCACAAAAAATAGCGTTGAAAACAATGATTTGTCATTGATTGATGATCAGGTTGAATTCGAGAGTTCAATTGCTAATTTCGAAGGCTGTATAGGGCCACCATTCGCATATTTCTAATACGCTATAGATGCATTAACATATAATCAGGTTGAACTTCTTTAACAAAATAGCGAAACGCACGTGAAATCAATAAAGTGCTACAGGCGCGAATCGCAGTTTGCCCGCCTCTGCTATAACTAGTAGCCTCATGGGAATGATAACTGAAGTGAAGATGTTTCGGCTTGACCTAATAGTTCTATGTCAATTTCACTCAGTAATTCGAATGTGATAAGCTACAGCTCATTCTGTTTAGAGATAAATTTGCAATAAAACGTACATTTCGACCACGTTATTGTTTATGCTTGGGAGATATTAGCGCTATTTGGGGCTATACTTTCGCTGTATGATCATATCGGGGTTGTTCAACGACGTAACCTTTAAATATTTTTGAATATCATATACTTTATGCTTAGTTAATTGACAGTTTATTCGACTCTCAATAATTTAGTATTCTAGAACCACTGAAGTCTCATGGAATTACAAAATACCGTGCTTTGCAAACAATGTAAAAGAATAGAAGCGAAGTTAGCTTGGTTCCCTGGGGACACCTATGCCTTTGTTAGGAATGTTCATCCAATGCTGAACGTTGCATATTCCGCAATGCCAATGTATCCGAAAAGATCAAGGTGTACGGAGCTTGATGGAACAGCCAAGAGTAAGCGTAATACGCTGCTTATGATGAGATATTTCCGAGGTTTCTATCGGAAAACGAACCTAAAAGTTCTGGTTGATATGCTGGTTATGTTGATATTCTTGAAGATATAATCGTAGTCTCCAATACGAATATCTTCCTAGAGCTACAAACATTCGATATACAAAAATTGTTGATAAGCACCCTACATTATGGTGAAAACCTGCTACATACACCTATTATATGCTTACTTCTTGATTTACACCGACAGCTCTCATACACATCATATTTCGTTATAGTTCCGTTATAGTGATATTAAAGTCAATGTAATATATATATGATGAGCGAATGATGAGCGATGAGCGAATGTTCCTTATGATAGTCGATGAAATATTCGAAGACAGTCAAGAAAATTAGGTAATTAAATAGGCGCGCTTATCAATGTGTCTTTAAAAGCTAGTTGACGGGAAGTGAATACCCTAGACAAGTTTGAACCTCTCTATATTGCAGCATATTGGAGATAGCTTGTGCAATAGCCCTAAATACAACTAAATGCGGGGATTTGATATCGCAATAAGTGTGATTTCGAGACAATTCAAATTGTTGAGAATTAGGACTATTTTGCATCCATCTGCGATAACTGTACTGCGTATTGCTATTTGGAAAGGCTCCAACAGCATAGTTAGCATCAGCATTCTGGAAACTTGCATCAGCTTATTTTTTAATAATCATTTAAATCGTGTATATTTTAATAGTGAACGTCTTTTGTACAAGCTAATTATTTTCATCAACAACACAAGATAATTGATACTTTAACTAAAAAATTAATAAGATATTAACAAAGCAACAATATTATTAGAAAAATCAGTGCTAGTGAAACAATAACAACACTAGAAAATGACTAATTTCACGCAAAAATCTTAAGATATTCATATTATTAGGCAATTTTCTGATATCATTACTTTGGTTTGTGTCTCATTATTACTGTGTAAAATGATAGCATTTTGTAGTGCATAGGGTAAGGTACTGCGACACGATCCATTGGTCAAGAATGTATTCAGTTAATTCCCTGTAGAGGCCAGCTGTTGTATCATATGGATTTTGAAAGGAAATTGAGAGACACACATCATATGTTTGCACGTACTACATAAAGAAATTAAGCTACAATATAGCGTTCGCGTAGAGTATAAGTGTGACGGTGAAGATATGGCCGCAGAAATTTCACAACGGGTTAACCAACACGGTAGCTGGAGCGTAACTGGTCTTATTCACAATAAACATTTGAGCACACATCTAACACATTACTATAGTACAGGGTGGAGAGATCTGCTTCATGCGCGACCTGCATATCAAACAATCTTATCTCATTATATTATACTACATTTGCAGGCTAATGCGTGGAACAATATTAATACTAAATAGCGAATGCATTGTTTAGTGAGACATATGTGAGGCGAGTAGGGTAATAATATTGCGATATGTCATTTACACAGTGCTATCAAAATGTTTACGTCACTGGATTTTTAATACATATTTCTAGTTGTTCTGGGATTTCAATATAATGCAAGACTTATAGAATTTGATGAAAGATGGTACTAAATGATTAAAAATTTGCAATTGAACTCTCGAATCGAAGTGGATAATTAATCAATGATAAATCATTGTGTATAACGATGAACTTGATAGTTAACTACGTTGGTACAGCTCAACATCATTTCCGCTATAAGTAATTTATTGGTCTATAGCGATCTCCTTTGACCGCAAACAGTCGGTGATACGAATGCACTGCTATTGCGAAATATCCCTATAACAGCAGCTAACAATAAATACCTACATCAAATATTTGAGAAAATCTACTTTTTCTCTATGATTGCGGCATACCAAATTCGATTAAATTCCAGTCAGTAGGCGAATTGCTACTTGGAGTAGAAGTACAATTTACTGGATTTAAATATGTTTAAAATATTTCATTTTTCAAGTATTATTACTTTGGTTCCAACTTTGGAATATTAATGATTATTATTATTTCTTTCATTATTCATTGAAATCATTGTAGCTTATAACGGTGAACATCTTTTGTACAACAAGCTCCAAGTTTAATTAGAATTAGCGCTACACAAAATTCAAATACCTTGCAACCTCATGAAGGTGTATCCTATCAATACACAATAATAAACTTCATTCGATAGTCAACATTTCATTGTGACAACAGCTGTGCTCTATAGGGAATTAACTGAATACCTTCTTGGTTAATGGATAGTGTCGCAGTACCTTAGCGTATGCACTACAAAATGCTTTCATTTTACACTAATATTGACACACAAATCAACGTAATAATATCAAAAAATTACCTAGTAATATGAATATCTTATAATATTGCGTGAAATTAGCCATTTCCATGTGTTGTTACCACTGATTATTTTATTAATATTGCTGCTTTGTGAATATCTTATTTATTATTTAGTTAATTTATCAATTATCTTGTGATGTTGATGAAAATAATTAGCTTACGTTATTATAAGAATCAAAACATGATTTGAATCTTTTAAAATATTTCATTCTAACTGAGGAGTATTAATATTATTAATATTTTTTCTATATTCATTGACATCATTGTGGCTTATAACGGTGAACATCTTTTTTTTAATATTGTTGCTTTGTGAATATCTATTTGAGTTTTCGTTAAATTGTTGATTATCTTGTTGAAGAATTAGTTTGTACAAAAGACGTTCACTGTTATAATCTACATGATTTCAATGATTAGAATATCTTATGATTTTACGTGAAATTAGCCATTTTCATCGATATTGAAGTCTTCTGAGAGCATCTTCATTATTCACTAGTCCGCGCAATTCTCCTCTTAGTACGTTATGTCTTTCAACAGAGCATTTGAATTGCTATTCGAAGGTATCTGACAGCTGTGAACTAATTCTTCAAGTTTGTTCATCGTAGCGTAACGACCATTTTTACGAATCCATAACTGTATCATTTGATATCGTTGCTCAGTTAAGTTATAGCAATCCATGTATTGACATTCGGCAATTTCATTGTCAGATAGCTCAAGTTTTTCACGTGCAAACCTATACCAGTTCATCAGGTCAATTCGATTCATTATGACGTATATATCATTAGCAGTAATCTTTGACATATTCAATCTACAGCCTACAGCGAATAATCATGTAATAAATATTATACGTTATATATTACCTTGCACTTGCTTCAACTGCAAAGGCAATCAACGCAATATTAACGTAATCATATCTCGGTGTTACTAAAGTAATCAACTACACATACGACGTAATCATGAACATGCTTCAACTACACAATCGTATTAACGTATTTCTCAGTGTTATTGGACTGGAACTAGACGCAATCATAACGTAATCATATCTGAGCATTACTGGAACTAAGCAAAGCCGCTCTCGTAATAACTAAAGTAATCGCATATGACGTGATCATGAACATGCTGCAATACGCAATCATAGGTAATCAACTTACTCAATGACGTAATAAATATCTCAGCGTTACACGTGGAACTAAGCAAAGCCGCTCTCGTAATAAATAAAGTAATCAACTACGCATGTGACGCAATCATGAACATGCTGCAATACGCAATCATAGGTAATCAACTTACGCAATGACGTAATAAATATCTCAGCGTTACTGGACTGGAACTATGCTATCTCTCGCTCAACCAAAACCTCTCTCGTATTGGAACCAAACCCACATCCTTCTGCATTCTGATTGGCTAACAGATGTCACGTGATCAAATACTCGACGCTGATTGGAGGGGGTATAAAGACAGGCTATACTACTACTACTGACCCAGTCAATCCGAAATCGAGTAACTGTACGAGAAGGTCGCACCAAACCAAATCGCAATCTTCAGTCACGAATCATTAACAGGTCATGTTTTGTCATCATGAACTAGAAATGTCACGTATTAGCTGATCTTCTACCGCATGGCAGCTTGTAAAAGTGATCTGATAGAGAAGTTTGTTGACATTTCAGTGATTTTTATTGCAGTTTGAGCGTGAACTGCAAGCTGTCACATCTAAAGAATAGATATGGCACTTCAATATATCGTTGAATACTTGGTGACGTCATGGCTTTAAAAAACATAAATAGCATAAAAAACATATTTTAAATTAGGGCCCTTGTTTTAAATGAAACCATAACTATATGGATGCAGACGTAGCCTATACGCCGGAATACTAGCGATACATGTTAGCCGTATCACTCCTTAAGGCAGGGGTCACCAACCCGGTGCCCGCGGGCACCAGGTAGCCCGCGAGGACCAGATGTGGTGCCCGCGAGCCTGTTCTGAAAATAGATCGAATAGCAACATTTGCCAATATTCGTCAGATTATCACCAGCGAGCTTTTAAATAGATAAATTGAGTGATATAGCTATTGTCGTTTAAATCACACTATAGCATGAGACTTGGAAATGACAATACATATATATAAACACTTAAAATGATGATAGCTAATATCCCCAATTACAACTAGTAATATACCAACATGTAGCCTAATCGAATCACAAGATATCGAAGACTGAGCACTGAGCACTACCTATACAGGCGACATATGGCGGAATGCTATCTACGGTCTCCTTGAAATGTCGGTGGTGAAGCTGGACAGTGGACATCCAGTACAATGACACATGAGCAAATGGCATTACTATTCGGTAGCAGATAGCCGTGTTTCTCATTTTCTGTAATAGTTGTCACTGCCCGGTATAATGCTCGACAAGTGGATTCGCTTGTCAATCAAATCCTTTCGAGACTCTTTGGCAACATATACCTACCAAGGTCATTCTGACTTAACAATGCCCCAATCCCGAAGCCGGCGCTCGCAACGCTGATAAAGCCGGCACAGCTCGTGTGATACGGCCTTTACAAACAAGCTAACGTTAGCGATCGCAGAAATGTCAGGAAAAAGAATGAAAACATATCATTTTCAAGACGGATTCAGCGCAATAGCTGATAACATGCAATGCCAGCCTTCCCACTGACTGATATACGTAAATAGAGATAACAAGATGTCCACCGTCCAGTCCAAAGTTGACTTGATTTGAGTTGACTGTTGCATTATTTATACAAATAGGTGCTATGGTGCTAAGTAATTCATAATTTCTTAATAAATGCCAGTGAAGAGCTAGTTGAAATGAGATGTTTTGATTTTACGAGACTGTCTTGGAAAGAAGTCTTACCGCAATGTGATTACTGCCCCATGAATTTCGAAGTGGAAATTCAGGAGGGTAAACGGCGGGAGTAAATGGTGCCCGTGGCATCAATCAGTATCAAAAAGTAGCTCTCGGGTGCAAAAAGGTTGGTGACCCCTGCCTTAAGGTATGCAATTTTGATGGGCGATTGTTAGTCATTCACATTGTCGAAATTTCCGAAATTCTAATTCACTGACATCTAGCGTAGTCACCCGGTAGATCAATAACTCTTTTCATTCTAGTCGATATTTCTGAAACCTTCAACTGCAAGAGAAGAGGACCAATGGAGAGTGAGTGTTAGCTGAATACCACGACAAGTTGAGGTACAATATTCTCACTTTAAATCCTATGATTCAGGAGATAAAGTCTCTTACGCTGACTCAAAATGACATGATTGATATTTACAATCAAGTTCAACGAAACGTGTATGACAATTATTGGAAGAGCAATCTGGACGACCTTGAAAAATGGAGCTTGCTAAAATTGAACAGAACATTATTTGGCGAATGGACCAACATCACTCAAACTTATCCTCCTCAAGTTTTTACACCGCTACAGCTACCAGCTGATACAACTCTGCAAATTAGTAAGGTGAGTTCTATGAAGATTGACGACTCTGTTTATTAGGCTTCTGCCTCGAAAACACCAAATAGAAATTTGATTTTACGGTACAATTTTCATTTAAGGTCAGTAGACACGCACCGATTACTTCAACGATCTAATCCCGGGGTTCTCAACACGCAGGCCGAATGCGGCCAGGAGATGCTAATTTTGCCGCCCGCAATATATTCAATTATGAAAGCAATCACTAATAATATGGTTTTGTTTATTGATGATTCATCTTGGTTTTTTTATATCCTCAAGTTTCAATTGGCATTCGGTTGATAACAATCGGTAGTCGTCTAATGGACTCTGGTTTGAGAAAATATTGCAACACCCAAGAAGTCACATTTGTAGAGTAAATGATAGCAGGGCCAACGTCGGTGGGAATTACGTGCTCTGCAATGACGAAATTTTATCCGGGACCACCCAATACACCAACTTGACAAAGCTGAATATGATCCAGCTATGGTAGAAATGTAAAAGGAGTTGATTGGTTTGCTCAAAAGATAGCTCAAAATCTCTTAATTCTTCTCGTATCACTGTATTTTGCATTGGAGGCGGAGAGCAGGAGAGCTCAAAGTGACAATTGTCGCTGTGACGGTACAGTATTCGTAAATTGATACTTGCTCACGCATTGAAACAGAGAGTTCTGTGATGGAAGGGTGGGAATGTGCAAATTACTATTCGGCAAGACATGCAACGCACGCTCCAAGAATTTGCAACTAGTAGTAAGCATGTTTAAAGTGGGAAATCGACGTGATTCGCTTACTCTCCCGGAAGATAACATATTCAAACAATCACATCACTGCAAACTAGTGCGGAGTGGATCGACAAATTCTCTGGTTCGGCTCCGATCCGGTTGGCCAATTCTCTGGTCCGGCTCCGATTCGGCTCCGACCGTATCAGGAAAAAGTACTGATCCGGCTCCGATCCGGCTCCGGTCAAAAATGAAAAAGTCCTGCCGGAAATCCGGTCCAAAACGGTACGGTGGTTCCGAAAATTTAAAAAAAATGGCTCGTTTCCTTCCGCACTGGCTTGACGGTTACTTGCGTGTAGTTATTTAGTTACAAACGTCATGCTTATCCAGAGAGATTCAGGCCTTATCAAAAAAGTACTGATCCGGCTTCGATCCGGTCCGGCCAAAATTGAAAAACTCAGGCTGGATATCCAATCCGGCTCCGGTCCATGCTCCGCGCTACTGCAAACTTGCGAACGGTGTAAATTATTCATTGCTTTAGAATGCATAAACACGTCGTCCGTATACGTGCGTACACGTCTCGTAAATACGGTGAAAGTAGTAATAGCCTTAGATTACATGGTAATAATGTTGTGCGATACGCTGGACTTTTTCTGTTGAAATGAGGCTCGTTATATATATGCAATTGAGGTACCCACCCGTAAAGCGTGAGAGCATCCGCGCGAAGCGCGTTAATTGACTGTTGGCCGACATATATCACGTTGTCTGTTATTGCGAGTTTTTGGTCTTCTGAGACCATGGAGAATGATGTTCTCTCTTCGATATACCATATCAATCATTTGTTTTCTGAGAAAGAAGACAGCACCTTCCGCCTACCTATATATTAAGTAATACGAAACCACCGATATTGCGTGTATAACGAAGCTTAGGAATGCTACGACATACTTTATCTCAAAATTCAGATCGTCTAATAACTAATTAATGACCAGTTGGTTACCTTCGACCTGCTGAATTTTAAAATGTTTCCTGCTTACAAAATTAGGATCGAGCCAAGAGGTATATGTGGGCCATGGTGAATTTGCATAACTTTGACAATTAGATCATATTTGGAGCTGATGAGTTTCACGTATGATATCAACTTTCAAGATGTTTCTTCTCGCGCAAATTTGGTGAAATCAGTATCTGAATAAGAAAAGCGCTGCTCTAAAGGTAATATTGAAAATGTTTTCATCATAATAAATATATGGTGAAGTATTGCGATGTGCCCCTTTTGAATTTATTCCATGTTGGGCAAGTCGTGGATGTTCCCATGTTGCGAGCGATTGGCGGCCATAACGCGTTCAATTGATTTAGTTGACTATGTCGACACCTCCAACCATGATTTTATGCTCAATCACTTTTTATTATAGGATGGTCTAGCAAAGGCCGGTCGTATGATGGGCAAGGCTGTTGGGCTGGTAAAAGGTCGTGATGACGAGGTAGGTCTCGAACTTTTGTGTCAACGTTGTAGACACTTGTTGCCTCATTTATCGCGGCGATCTCTATAGCAGATCTGTACCGAACCACGATGTTCCGTGCACCTGTCACTTGAACCGAATTTATATCTTTATAGATAGCTCAAGTCTAAATGGCGATGGTACAATAATTATGGCAGTAAGCACATATTTCTGGTTGAGATACCGACGTTTTGTACTTCCCAAAATCTATTTACATCTGCCAACATAAAACAAGCGACGTATATGTCTCAGCGTAGCCTACCCCGTGTTGTGGAGAGTCACAATACATGAGTGTCGCAACGCATCCCACGTTAACTCACTTCCCCGGAAGTCGCGGTTATGCACCAACGTCGCTTCTAATCAACAACACGATTTCCGCAGAATCTTTCACGTTTTGTGTATCCTAAAACGCTTCGAGCAGAATGATTCTACTCTTCGCCAATTCGGAGAGCCTTACAGACACCCTACTTCGTCCACATCAATCAGGTGACTGGATAGTCTGGCCTATTAAGCAACCACTGGCTCAATCGTAGTATTGAGGGTAAAATGAACTCCTTATTGTCCAATTTCACAGCAATGACTGAACCTTCAACCTTCATTACATATTTTGACTCGCGTCAAGTCAAGTCACTCGATATTTAGAGGTGACTCCGGTCAAGTCAAGTCAAATTAAGTCAAGTCACAATTTCAAGTCAAATTGAATTTTTGAACTAATAGTGATCGTTCAAAGTCATAACATTTTGCCGGCCGTGTGAAAGACAGGTTCATTAGCTTTTTATCTTGACTCAAATAACGAATATATAGTTAAATAGTTAAATATACATGCGAAAAGGCGTTGTACCGCACACGAACACGTGGAACTGCTAATAAAATACGTGAGTAGCAGTACAGTTACATTCTACAGCAGGGGTGTCAAACATACGGCAATACGCATCCGGCCCGTGAAGCAATTTTTAGTAGATTGAAATATTCTTCTATTTTCCAGCACATTTGTAACAAATATTGAGATTTTTTGCAGGAAATACTTTCATGTTAATAGGCCCTAGTATAACCAGTAACTACGGCGTTGTGGTTTCACTCGTTACCACTAATGACAAAACTGTGAAATTGACACCCGATTTCAAGAAGGCACAAAGTACACACCAAGTTATGGAGAAATGGATCAAAAAGTAGTTATTCACAGAAGCGAAAACGCCAATGCGGAACCTTTATATGCAGTTTGCATGGAAAATATAATAGTTGTAATGGTCGCAGTGCTATGTCACTTTCGATCCTATAGATTCCCAGACCTAATAGAAACCCAACTCGAGGTTTAATAATAAACCGAATTCCAACGTCCGCGTTTACAGTTAAATATCTTGTATTCTCCACAACACATATGCAAGACTAACGCCAGATTACGACTAAATCAAAGGGATCACTAAACGTGTCAAGTTGTATCGTCGTTAACGAGATTGTTTTAGCGAAGTGGCGCCCCCTTGGGGGGGGGGAGGGGGGGTGAAAGCATCTGAAGGTGGGCGTGAAGAAGCAGTCAACTGAAAATATTTTTCGCCGTCTGCTCGATTTGCCTCCAATTCACGCGTGTTTATCTATATATGGACCGATTTTCATATCTTTGAATTCTCTCGTCAACAGTCACAACACAACCTTCCATGTCATCAAACAATGTGTTGGGGTTGCTAGCATCCCCGTTGGATTTTGTGATATGACGATAGGGGAGCGCGAAATTTTTCACAATCATGAAGGGGGGGCGTCTCTAAAAAAGGTTGGGAACCACGGTTTTAGCGGTTCTTAGCTGCATTTGACTGGACAATCATCGTACTTTCGCCAATTCCATTGTTCGCGAATAAAGATATTTCGACTTGCTATTTTAAAAACCCTGTGATCCGTGTATTATCTACATATGCGCTTAAGGCATTCATGTGAAGGGCAAGAGGACTAGGTAACATTTTGGAATCGGTTGATTGGTCCGGCCCGCGATCGATCTGAAGGCTTGAATCCGGCCCGCGACGCAATTTGAGTTCGACACCCCTGTACTACAATCTGTTATTATCAGTTAAAATAGACGATCGAATACGAAGCTTCGAGAAGTTCCAACAAATTGATATGGTGCAATATACTACCCATCTACGCATCCGTGAGAATATAAATGCATAACCTATATACTCATCCGATTTAAATCATACACGACGCTTGATGAAGGTGAGCCCGGCGCAATGCTAGCACTGAACCGTCTACGAAACAGAGATAAATTGCAATTAATCTATTACTACTACGACAACGTAATCTGTCATCATTTTGTTTGCGGCCAATTCATTTGTGATTTAACAATGGAGGACCAGTGAAACGCACAATCAGTGAATGACTTGTTGCTCTCACAAGTGTCACCGGCGTATCGCGAATAATCCAAACATACGAATGATGCAGTTAATTATTCGACTCCATTTCCTTATTGATGACTTGAAATTGAGACGTAAATTTTGCTCCGAGTCACTAGTCAATCCTCCTTTCCAAAGCTCCGAGTCAAGTCAGGTCATACGAAAAAGTTGATTCGAGTCTGACGTAAGTCAAGACGAGTCCTCTCATACTACTGTTTTCTCTATAATAATAATATTGACAAACCAATTGACCATAGAAACTCAAAATGATATAAAGTTTTTTATTAGAAAACTATTTATATTTATTAGCATGCGAAAGAAGAACATCTTGCCACCATCAACGTCATCGGAAAAGAATTTGGTGACGCTTTGAAAGAAAATCCAGATGTTGCTCAATATAAAGCTGGGAAGGTAACTCTGGACTTTGATCTGCCTGCACATGAGATATTCAGAGTTTGGTTCAATAAGTACGGAATAATTTGATCAGATATAGGTTCAAGACGTTTTGAAATGTTCGCATTCCTGACATTTCTGAAGGTAATCTATGATGCAAACGTCATTCATAAATAAAAAGGCAGTCAACCGTGCATAGGACAATTGATACGGGTAAGTGCTGAATCCACCATGAAAATTATTTCAGGTGTAAAACTTCGACTGAACAGGCCTATGCAAACCGAAATCTCTAAAAAGACGACGGGTTCCATAAAAATGAAACTTGTCTTTTACCGCCCATTAGTACTATGATTTTGATATCACTTATAGTCCGTCGCAACTCGTCACAACATGTATTCGATTCAATCGGGCTTTTGCTTTGATTGAGATCGATAAAATGATGCCCCCACAAAAACAAAACTAATCATATGAATCAATATTGAGACTGCTCACAGATCAGAATAATGAGTAATGGAAGTATACAGGTAGGATATAGATTGGGCATGTCCGGTTTAAATTCACGAGTTCCTAGCGATAGATGATCAGTGATCATATACCCCTATTACGAAGATGTGTACAAAGTAAATATATTTGATACTCAAGTAGAAGTGGAATACCATCGTAAATTTGACTCGTCTACCACTAGAAGTAGGAGCTTCTAAGGAAATAACGAAGTGTTTTTAGCAATGCTCATTTTGCAGCATCTCGAAATATATATTATTCGCGAGTCACTCCCGTCTGAAACGGCATACTACAATACCTTAACATTGATAAATGAGTTGGACATGTATGGTTCTACCCAGTGTACCGCGGCTTCAAATGGTGAAACAATGATGACACAATGTTGAGGAGAGAGAAAGGGGTATTCGTTTTCGCCTGCATCATCTGAATTTGGGTTGTCAAACTCGACCTGTGTAACTGACCGGATTCAGACCATCAAATAACTGGCGGACCGCACCAATCTAATGAAAAATATATAACCTCAAAATATATTCCCTTATTTGCCATTTGATTACTTCGTGATCAAGCTTACACATACGATAGTATATCACATTATATTGATGAAGATATGCCTGTTCCGGCCGGGGATCGAACACACAACCTAACGATCAAGAAGTCGGACGGTTAACCATTACATTATCTTGCTCGGCCAATGAGCCTTCTTCACGCTTATTACAGAAGAGGATGGGAGAGATGATCCCTATATATGAGGAGAAAGTCACGACAGTGATCTCAAGCTATCTGGATAAGATTTGTCCTGCATTATTATTGGGATATACTCAACTTCGGTCCTTGGTGGATCAATCGAAGCGTGAAATTGTATCGATGCGGAAAAGAATTCAGGTATTCATCACTGCAGACGATTCACGGTATTGATGAATTCTATGGATAAACCTCCAGTCGATGTCAGATGATATTATCATTTTCTATACAAATCCCGGATAAATGAATGTCTTACAGTATTTTTTTTCTATTGACCCTCAAAATTGAAATGCTTATTTATCCGCGTTGGCGAAGATATAACCTACGCGCAGTGTGACTATTAGGGTTGTTTAAAATTGGGAAATTGTTTGGAATACTGCGTATCCATGGCTTACTCTGTAGATTATTGTTAAAAACAATGATGGGCCTGAAAGAAGCTCTCAGGAAAGTCGATACGGTTTGTCTAATTGCGTTTTAAAATCATTTTAGTAGCTTGAAGGTATCAACTCTCATTGCTGCTCGTTCTCTAAGACACATAGGAATAGTCAGAGTCTTGAATTTAATTTCTGTTTTCTGTCAAGACTGCTCAAGCTCTTCTTAAAGTGGCCATACCATGTGATCACGCCATCTTTCCTGCAAGTTTTGAAGTGATCGCACCACATGTGATTTCTGCATTGTCGCAATTCTCGCCATTTTTCATACTCATATCATCAACCACCACGTTACATAGTTCACGAGTAGGGCTTGGCTGAGGACAATGATCTTTCACATGCAGAAACAAACTTATTACTTCTCGTAAGGTAATCTCGAGGCACAGATGTAATCGCGAGTATATCCGACCAAGTATTGCTCAGATTTAGAGCTTGTTCTTCGCTGCGGCATGTGTACAATCTTTCGCAGTTGCGCCACTGCGCCACTGCCATGACTCCAATATTGCTGCTCCAAATCAGGAATTACTGCTATCGACTCTAAAGCATTCAAAGAAAACGTGTTACAGTACTACTAATGACTCATTAACCCACAACGCGTTTGTACAAAACCACTTACCACGGCCTCTACTAACAGACTCAACCTCCGTAAACCAGACTTCAATTTCGTAGAGCGAAGGACCCGAATCCGAGTCAGCTGTTGCAGTAATCATTTAAGATTAGCCGATTGCCCAATCAAGAACCGAGCTTTCTTGATTGCCGTCCGTTTCGCAACTCTGCTGTCGGTGGCCCGCCCACTCTTCAACAATGACTTTCAGACGTATCTCCACAAATCTTACCGAATTTCCTGCGAGCTTCTTTCAGGCCCTTTATTGTTTTTGAACACTAATCAATAGAAAAAGCCACGGATACGCAGTATTCCTAACAATTTCCAAAATTTGAACCACCCTAATCACTAGGGCGATTTTTTTTTTTGACATGTAAAAAAAAGTCAAAATTAGGCCAAAATTTTAGCGTTAGGTAAGAATTTGTTAAAATTGTTTACAAAATCAAACATTTTTTGACCTCTACATTTCGTTTGTATCGTAGATTTTGCGCTGTCTGTGAACTTATCATTTGATAATTTACAGCTTGTAGCCTACTCTATAGGCCTACCGTTGTAAACGGCCCATCGTCTGCTCATTGTGAATCATAAATGGTCAAATGAAACAAATAGTTACTTGGTTTTATGATCAACGTACCGCAATATCCTAACTGAAGCAAGACTGCTTGGGCATTGCATGGTTCTTACATCAAGAATCGCAAGCTGAAAATTTGTGATATAGTCAACATTGTCAGAATGAAGTAACATGGTGCATCACCAGCAAGCAGTTTGCACACAACTTCAGTGTTGTCAGCTAGCAACTGCTGCTGTTGAACGTTCTTTCTCCATTATTGACAAGCTACTTCGTAAGAACACACACTTTCTACCCGAGATAGCGCAGTGGTATAATCCGCGGCACATCATCCGCGTAAGCGGTGTCTTACAAAAAAGCCTAGAGGTGGGCCGTGCTATATGTTGCCAATACGGAAAATAATGAAGAATATCGGCCTTTTGTAAACGACCATAGCATAGTTGACAAACACCATGAATACCACAAAACAAACACTTTCTACCCAAGAATGTAGGAAAGTATTTTTCGTTGTACTACAACAAATTTTAATTATTCCACTATAATACGTAATGTAACTACTGCAATTCTTCATAGGGCCAGATTTCGTTAAAATACTAGTTTTTTTCATGTAAAAATTTGTCAGTTTATGAGCCAAAAGTGTTCCTTTAGGCCTATAAACTTTGTAAGGACAGACAGTTCCAACCAGAAATGAAGGTAAGTAGTACAATTTTAACGTTACGTGTGAAAACACCTAATTTGCATACGTGAGGTCAGAATTTGGTCAAATTTCAGTTTTTTTAGTTCAAAAAAGTCAAAATTTAGATTATTTAAGTCAAAATCTTCCGTTTTTTAGCTAAAAAAATCGCCGTACTAATCACATACGCAATCCAAACCAAGCTCACCTCCGTTATTTCACTGTCTAATCCCTTCATGTAGGCAATCCAGTGAAATCTACAAATTGAATGTATAGCATAGAATTTCAAAAGTCTCCGCATTTACTAACATACCGACCTTTTACAGGAAGACATCGAAAATAAACTCTCTATATTCATGAGGCTTGTTGTGTCGAATGTTGAGGAAGAATTCAAAAAGGTAACAATATTATAAATGTTCCTGAATTAATTAGCTTTCGTGTATTGAACTCCAATAGCCCTATTTCGTTTCTGTCGGTGTCATTAACATAAACGAATCTCAAATAACCAAGATCACTGTATCAGCTCTGAGTGGATCGACGGGGCCAGCAATTCGGTGATCAAGTCAGATCCCTAGATTAAAAATGTCTCGGTCATAAAACTAAAATCTTGTGATCCACCCATGAAGGAAGATAACAACAATGAAGGGTGCCTTTCAGCTGATTAGAAAACCTGGTTTCAACATTGCAATCCATGCCATTAGAATAATTAAAAAATGCAGCAATAGTAATTCTTGTCAATAAAATGGGTAAGAAAGAGATGGCGAAAAAGTGCGTTGGAGAAGTGCGTCGACTAAATTGTCTTGGACTTTTCGGTCCTCATAGTTCTGTAAGGTAGTCATGATGGTCTAGTCTGGCATTCATTGTATACTGATATACGACAGTACGTAATCAGAACTTGATATAATAGGCCTATACTGTAAAAAATACCATCGATTTACCGCGAAATGTCTGTAAGCAAGGTGCCCAGACACTTGGCAGAAATATATATATTTAATGTAAATTGCACTCAATGTTAATATAAGTTACACCCAACCGGTAATCTCGCTATACACGCCAGACTGTGATGTTACAGTCCGATCCACAATATCCAATTTACATGTTTTCCTGTACATTCACGACCGAAACTGTAATTTACCGCCTGCTTGCCCACATGCTGTTCGTGTAAATCAGGATTACATTCCAACTTGTAAATTCACGTACATCCATACCTATCGAAAGCAGAGCGATGCTAAAACATCGCAAAAGTTTCTTCACACTCCCAAACGACATTGGAACAAACTGTATATTCATTCCCGATTCACGCTGACATGACATTATTTTGACTAAGACGAACAGGCTAACAACAATATAACAAGTTTTGAGGTTTTAGCGATGACGGTTCCTGATTTTATATGATATAACAGAGATTCATGGCGTACTTTATTTAATGTATTGAAGCAGACGGTTCCTCATTTGAGGGGTCATGTGTGCCAAGCATATACACCAGTGGATGAAAACAGATATAAGCGAGGGCCCGATAAATGTCAATAACGAGCCCACAATTTCAACTTACGCCGCGGCGGAGTAGCCTATGTGGTGTGTCAGGTCACTATACAAGTCGATTAACATCCCAAAATAGAACAGAGAATGCGGCGAATGAAATAATTCAATCAGGAAATCGAATTCATTCGCTTGGTGTGCACATCAAAGGTCGTCAGTAACCATGCAAGTAGGTCTACTTTATTGCAGTTCTCAGGTAGTTTTCCGCTATTTTGGTACTTACTCAAGTAGATCTAATTTCCCGCTACTTCTACTTCATAATATTTTGTTATATACCTACTTACTTTTCCCTATTTTTAGTTGGTCAAGTAGAAGTAGTTTAATCCTTTAATCAGAAAGATAACCTGAGGAATTTCGTGGCTGTTATCACAGAGTATCAGCATTTAATTTTCATAAAATTGGAGTAAAGTCCAGGATTTTTGTCGCACTTCGCGCACAGTAGACTAATATGATTTCACAAACGTATACGTGATTATAATTTAGGCAGCGGGTTTAGTGGTTGCCTTCATGCCGCATTGTCGCCAATATAAATTATGTCATCGCAGTAAATATGGCCTATCATAGCGTTTGAAACTACCATTTCGCAATATAGCATTTACCAATCATATTATAATCTAGCAGCCCATGGCGTGTCCTAGTATGGAAAGTGAACTCTGACTTTTTTTTTAACTTTACTCCTGTTTTAGCAGATCAATGTTGAAACTTTGTAGACAAAAGACATGAAATATATTTTCCGTTATTTTGAAGTAGTAATTAGTTTCAGTTCTTTTGCCTGGAGAACATATATGTTGAAGTATAAAAACATGTCTAGTTATACCTCTAGTTTTCGAAAATAAAGCTACACAATATATGTCATTTTGCGATCAGCCATATTTATATATTAACGCTTACTAATCGCGCAAAGTGTTAGCACCGTATCCGACACCACTTCTCCGTGTTGTATTTCGACTAAACTACAGGCCTTATAATATGGGGGAGGGCGCCATACCATGATATTATTTAAATTGGGGTTTACGAGTAAACAGAGGTTTAGTATCGTGTTCCGATATCAATGCTATCATTTTCATCCCATGATGTGGACGAGTGCTTATGTGGTCGAAATTGAAGATACTCGTTGGGGTGCAGAACTATAGGCCTACATTTTACTAATATATTCATGACCAAAAATATATTAAAACCCGAAGCATTTCGAACTGACACTCTTCAGGGCAATCGTCAGCGAATGGAGAATTTCAAAAACATTGCATTACATTGACGCCATAGAAACAAACAACATGAAATAAAAGCAAACAGACAGATGGAAATGAGTGCGACCTCTACCTAATACAGAGAATCTTTGGTCACGATAGTTTTTAGCGCAAGTTGCATCCTCAGGCAAATGCTTGCCGATTGCAAAGTTCATAACCATGGCCTGATTGCGTTCTAGTAATCGTAGATCAGTTACGGCTATATTTTCGCGAGAGTCTAATGTGAGCGATCTAACAGTGCTCGGAACATGTTGTTTCATGCTTTCTGCAAACGCTGAGCTGTTCTTCCCACGTACAAGTGGCACTTGAAATCATAGACTATATTGCTTTGTTGAGATGCAATAAGAACATCTTTTCGCTTTGCAGGAAGAAATTGTTTGGTGGTAAACACAACAATAGTTTTACCTCCTGGGATGCATCAATATGAATCAGCTCTGCACCTTTTGCATAGCTCAATTTGCAGCTTTGGACAGCGACCGCATTACGATCATTTTCGCCACTACTTACTTACTTGAGTAGATTTGAAGTAAATTAATTCTACTTCTACTTGCCCTTGAGTATTTTTTTGCATCTCTACTTCTACTTCTACTTGAGTAGCTTTTTTGACTACTTTGACCCACTCTGGTGCACACTGCACAGTCGTAGATATTCACGGTAACTAATACTATGCAGTACTGTACCTTTTGTTGTAATCTTTCAATATTTCCGTTTATGCTGTATAAGGCTTCAGCCTGCATCTTTGTTTCATCAATCAGTATGCCGACGAGTAATAAACATGTAGGCCTACTCTGCAGTCTGTAGCTAAGCATACTACAGTTGCAGCTCTACATGGTGGCAGCGTTTGGATTCGAACCCGCGCTGTCGAATTGACTGCAGCTAGTATTACATCTTTTACGATGGGTATCTCATTCATCATTCCTAAGAATCGTCAAGGAAAGTATCCACTTTCCTAATCCACGCATCGCATCACCCTCAAAGCTCAATAATGACCAGGAGGCACGCAGACGACTTTGAAATAAGTGATATTCATCCGCTCATATATGTCACCAATAACATTCAGGCTACTAACAACGTTTTCGTATAGATCCGGCCCGCCAAGCAAAATCGTCCGGCCCGCGACCAAGTAATTAGTTACCACAAGAATACGGCCCGCCGTTTCGTAATGAGTTCCAATCTGCAGTCCAGCACTGCTTGGAAAGAATGCGGCATTGCTACGATATAAGTATCTTACGTCGTATTAGTCTATTGTTACGCCATAAAACCAGTGCTTATCAAGCGGGTGTATCGCGCAGCCAAAGGTATACCATATAGTCCATTTATTTTCCATCTAATTTCGTATATATTGATATTTATTCCATATGTGGTTCACGAAAACGCTGCTTGTGATGTCACAGTTGTGCCTTGCTTGTTTACAACAAATCAAAGATAAAACCGCAACGCGTAACCTAAGGTATCCTATTACAGGTCACCGTGTCCGCCATTACCAAATAGTCAACTGAGCAGGCGGTGCTGATATTTCTAGTTTCCCGAACAAGATTATACATCGTAAACTGATATTTTAACTTATCAGCCCTATCCGCGACGACAAATCTAACCAGTGACACCGACCGTATAGCCATAGTCTTATAATATAATATTGTGGCTATGGTGCAACCACATTAGCTACGATTGTCAGTTGCTTCTTGTACCCTACAATGTACTATGGGTCAACCAGTATGACCAATTCCTGTCTCGCGAACAAGATTGAATCTGGTCAAATCACAACGATAATGATATCATAGTGACGTTCCGAACCGCGTGCGGACTGGTTGCCGGGGTATGGAGGCTAATCAATTCAGCCAATAGCCTGTAAAACTGCAGTAACGAGTAACTGTAGGTAATTTTGTGAGTAAATTCTGGTAACCTGACTTTACAGCTAAAGACATATCAAATGTAAAATTACAAGCTACACATAGTTATTGGATGCGACCGGTAATTCGTTGTAAAATTGGCAGAGATTTTTTTCATAAATCTACTAGATTTTTGCAGTGCATGCTCTATTGCAGAGTTCTGAAACTCAAATGTGCTCGCGGGTCAATTTGAGAGATTTTGATAACACAGCGGGCAGCAGCACCAATAATAGGGATATTCAATGTATACTTTCCTAGTAGGCCTAACCTTGCAGACAGGTATTCCACAAACATCGTGAAAATGTATTTCACTATTGTATTATTCATGCTCGACACGGAAAACATCATATTTTGTAATATTTGAACAAAATTGTTTCTGTCCCGGACATAATTTGTTAAAATAATGAGTTATAGAAATCATGCGAGAGGATGCATCATGACATCGTAAAACTTTCGGGTTATAATATTGCAGCTAGTTCTAGTTTTAATGAAGTCGCGAGAAGTATGCCATTGCTATATTTACTGGCATTACCAAAGTCAAGTTATATCAGCTTTAGATTTTGCCTGGAACATATCAATAACAACTTAAATACAATCATTATTGAGGCATGTTAATAGCATTGCTTATTAACATTTTTGGCGATCGCAGCCCTTGTGCTTCCAATAAGATTTCCCTGGATAAGAATCCCTGGATTAGAAATATCCAATCGCCGATAAATTCATTGGTGTTACAGCTGTAGAGCGTACTACTACCGAACTCGCCACCGATAATAGCATGGATAAAGAGAACAAACAGCATCCAGCATGTAACCAAGTCTACGTAACGGGGATCAGATAATGCCGATGGTTGCCATACTGGCAAGATTAGACAGCTATATATCGTACACAACGCAAGCTACGATCTTTTGATATATTAGTATTCCCCATAACATTTTCATAGATCGTTGCGTCCGTAGGATTACCAAGTCCCCGTACCGAGTCGCAAGTCTTTCTCTGATTTTAACGTTTGACCCGACCTAACTCGAGTCATTTTTATTTAATCGCCCCGCCAATCCCAAATCGAGTAATTTTACGAAAGGTCGCATCAAACCAAATCACAATTTTCAGTCACGAATGATCAACGGGTAATGCTTTATCATCATAAACCAAAAACGTGACGTAATAGCTGATTTTATACGGTATGTTAGCTTTTAGAAGTGATGTGATAGTATAGTTTGCTAAGATTTCAGTGATTTTTATAGTAGATTTAGGGTGAACTTCAAGTTCGTATATCTAAAAAAGATATGTGGCATAATAATATATTGTCGAATACTTGAAATTTCAGAATGCCGTCGCGGGCCGCACAAAATGTTCTAGTGGGCCGCGTGTTTGAGAGCTCTGCTCTATTGCCTGCTAGTAGCTAACTCGCGACGATTGATGCTTATTTATTGTAACGTAATTAAAAAGTTAGGAACATACATTAAGATATTTCATGAATGTCTAAGAATCTTCCAATGAAGACATCATCGTTATATTCACTGTTATTTACCAAAATATATACCTGCTACACATCGTTCCTCTGCTGATACCACGGCTTTGCACTAAGAAACGCTTCACCATGCTACTCCGGCGGATATAAAATTACATATCAACTAATATCTGACAGAATCTGACGTATTAGAGTTGGCGCGATGTGATTTGAACCTTTTGCAAGATTCCAATTTCATCAATAAAATATGTCAAGCAAAAACGTCAACAACCATTAATCTAATACAAGGGTCGGCAACCTACGGCCCGCGGGCCGGATCCGGCCCGCCAAGCAAAATCGTCCGGCCCGCGACCAAGTAATTAGTTACCACAAGAATACGGCCCGCCGTTTCGTAATGAGTTCCAATCTGCAGTCCAGCACTGCTTGGAAAGAACGCGGCATTGCTACGATATAAGTATCTTACGTCGTATTAGTCTATTGTTACGCCATAAAACCAGTGCTTATCAAGCGGGTGTATCGCGCAGCCAAAGGTATACCATACTTTTTAAGGGTTTGCCACTCTGCCATTTATCTGCTTCAAAAACGCTTGGAACATCTCAGACGCAATGACTAAATCTCTAACTTTCCGTTTCATTATAGATAACTAGCCTCCGTATAGGTTAGTCATTTGCAGTTTAATTCACCAGAAGACATTGTACGCCAAGACAACAAACCTGCATAATGTTTTGGACACAGTAGCGAAAGCTGATTTTGGTCTCACAAACTTAATCACCGACAGATAGCCTATTCCATATATTACTAGAAGCAGAAAATCAATATGGCGATGTCCTGCATATCTGCCATGTTCGCGCATTAATTCGAGCAGCTATGCTTGCACGAGTGTATGAACTGAGAAACGAAATAGCAACTTTCCTTGAAAATACAAACATCGCCGACTCATAATCTTGTTATCGAAATGGGTATCCAATCTTGCTTTCGTAGTACATTAAACGTCACATCTAAACAAATTGAATTTGCAACTTCATGGGGAAATAACTGAGTACATGAGATGTTGAGGCGCATTAGAAAAAAAACTGCGACTCTGGGAATTACACCAGTAAAAAGAAAATTATGCTCACTTTCCTATACTGAAGGAGAGTAAACCTAGTACCAGCTCTATACATTTGTAACTGTGATAGGAAATTTAATGACTGAATCTCCACCCGCTTTTCCGACATTAGTTCTGTACAAAATAAATTCTGACTATTACTCAGTAATCCGTTTAATGTGAACGCCAATAGCATTGCCTGAAAATTTCAAATGGGCATTTTTGAAATGCGATGCAGTTAAATTGAATGACAAATTTCATACCAAGAGCATATCGCTGCACGACTTTGACAAAGAGTCCGTTATTGAAATGGGTCTTTATCCCAGCTTGACCAACAATGCAAAAGAAATGGCATCGACTTTTGGTAGCGCGTACGCATGTGAACAATAGTTTTTAACAATGGAATTCACGAAGAGCAAGCTAAGATCACGTATTCCAACGCCTATTTAGAATATCGTCTGATTCTTGCTTCATCTGACTTGTTGCCAGAAGTTGAAAACCTTTCACAAAGCGAGCTGCGTCACATTTATCCTGCGTTGTTGAAGTGTAGTGAAGTGTGTTTTGGCCTTTTTGTGATTTGTATGATTGAGATTGCAGCAATGTAGGGCACTATACCGACGTTAGCGTTAAATATGATGTTAAGAAAAATTCCGGCCCGCCAAGAAGATGTGCACTCGGAATTTGGCCCGTGACTAGCAAAAGGTTGCCGACCCCTGATCCAATATGTGCCGCCAGGAAACCACTTATGCTGCATACTGAAATTTGCGTTTGCATTTTCCGTTCCCACATCGTCTGTGATATATTCGTATAGTATATGGTTGGTGTAAAATCGCACCACACTCTACCACAATGAAAGCATTTTTCTGTTAGTGTTATGTTAAGAATAACTAGGGTTGCATTTAAAACAAAAATCAATTTAAACCAAACATGTTTAAAACATACCCCATTTTCAAAACATGTTTTTGTTGTTATTATTTCCTTTTTCTTTGGGGCCATGACGTCATTAATCTTCAATTGTGACCTAACATTCGACCGTCATTGACAGTTGAAAATATTGGGTTAATATGGCTAACGACAACTGCCATAAATGGACCAAAAATATTTTTACCCAGGACTGCATCGTTATGTAGCATTTTTGGGGTTGATGGTCTTCCCCATCAGATCACCCGTTCCGTACCAATGATTTACATCAGGGTTGACCAACCTATACGGCCGCGGAGTAATGCTTGTGTGACCGTCGTCACATAATTGGATTAGCTGGTCTTGGCAACCGTAAACATGCAATTTGAAATACCAAATTGGATCCCGATTTTTGAAGGATATTAATTCAACTTCAATTTTTTTTTCGCAGTTCACGCGATTCCGGGTGCTAATTATTTTTTGTTATGAATAGATTAATGTCCTTCTCATCTGTGCCATATCGTATAAATGTGAACCGCAGATGAAAAGGATGCGGCACATAAAGAGATAATATTTTGGAACCGTGTGCGTCTCACGAATGAATGTTTTTCTATTGCATTTGGTCAAATCCGCTATATATTTTGACCATCGAAGTTTTAGGTCACGAAACAACCACATGCAACAAAGTGATTAATAAAACCGGATGATACATCATAATTAATTTTGTGATGACAATTTTCGATGACTCCCCATCCATAACCTCTACCTGTAACTCTGATCACGTGTGCTGAGAATGGATAAATAGGATTGAAATATGAGCAACTGCCGATATCATCGACGAAAGACGCATTTTGCGCGCCGTGCGAATCGACAACGAGTGCCATTACCTTTGCATACCATCATGACTCGCGATTTTTGTGTGAAAAGTGAGCTTAACAGGGCGTTCTACTTCTACACTTGGAAACATTTATGCGCAAGATATTTAACGAGAAAAGAGTGTGGGCACGGAACCCCACAAGGACTGTCAGCGTTGCGAAGTCCCCCGGTATAGCCAACTTATCGTGCATATTGAGGTACACCCCCGTCTAGATGTGCCATCACGACTGTCAGCTGCAATGTGGCCTTAGGTAATCTAAATGCGGACGTGAGTAGCTAAAATGTTGCACACTGGCGTGTTTTCTATGGTTCCATCTATACCACCGTATCCGTCGACTCTATTGGGTGCAAATCGTCTGTAGGCTCACACTAGATGATTTTTCCGCAAGTGTTTTCGTGACTATGGGATAATTAGACAACGTTTGAATAAAAAACATTTTTTAAAGGCGTAAAAGTGTTTTAAAACACCGTTTGTCTTAAATGCAGCTGTAGCAATAATCTATGCTGCTACTCATAAGTGATATGAATCAAATGTTGAAAAATATATACGTTCACGTTGTACGGTGTTCTCATCATCTCTCTCTCTCTCTCTCTCTCTCTACAATTCATCATTAGCAACGAGGGTAATATAGATGTATTACATTCAGCACGTTATATAGACTACATCTATTTGTAGAGCTTCTTGTAGTCACAGAACTTTATTAATTGTTCGATATGAATATACTACGTTTATGTCGTCAGGTATCAATGATGAATGTGCGCCAGTTTATTTGAACCGTCACTGAAAAGAGTTTATGCAATCTAATTACACATTTTATACTAAGGTTATGGCTGCCACGCATTACGATCCTAAAATACTCGAAGAAAAGTACAAGAAACGGCTGGACGAAGGATATGAAGAAATGCACAAAGAGGTCACTGATGGCCTTAAAATTATACGCGATATTAAAGACTCGGTGTATGTGAGAGCAAAAGTGGAAGAAAGTCTGAAAAGGGTCTTGAAACAGAATGAAGCAAGCAAAGGTGGCGTCATAGATGAAGCAGTAGAGAATATCCCAATCCAAGAAACCAAAAATATTTTTAAAAGGTTTCAGAGTTATGTCAAGTCTGTTTTTAAAAAGAAACAGTAATCGGATCGAACTATATTTATTGTAAATTGCATTATTTCAACAGACAGCATACCTATTACTCAATTTGTAATCTAGGTAATCCCTTTGTAAGCAACCGTGTTGCTATTTGAAATGATGAGACGCAGTTTAACAGTATCAGTCTCTGTAATTATATTGGGCATGCGTGTATGTTGTGCGTATGCTATAATGCGTCGAATTGGATTACAAACATGCTCTGATTCTTCATTAGTTTTACGATATGCGTATGTTGATTTCAAGATATTTATAGCACCTTAATTTTGGGCAGTCAATTACTATACTACCATAGATGTGATCGCTTATATATTCTGAATAAATGAGTAATTACCAGACGTGATCAGTAACAAAGTAGGCTACTCAGTACAGTACTCAAGTATAGGTCATCAGGATGAAATCACCTTTCATCACAGCGACCCAAGATATTTTCGAAAATTGCACTAAGTTGCGGTATTGATCATTTACGTTAGTCCTGAAGATGCATCCAGAAATTTTAAAACTAGCCATCACCGCTAAGCATGAGTAACAGTTTCGCCATGCCCACTAAGTGACCACACATTTCTCTGTGGCTGGCTCTAAATATCTCATGGCAGGCCTTGCAATATGTATATTTATTTCTCTCTGACGATTGCTCTATTTGAAATACATTTAAAAAGGGCCTTTGCACGAACTGAATCAGAACAATATATATAGATAAAATGGGGAGAACCGACAACGAGAAAAATACGTGATTCGGCAAGGGGCATCGGTTAAATCGTCAATGTCAAAAGGTGGTAAGGATTGATTTGATAGAACTTGCTTAGGAGTGAAGACAACTGCTGTGGATGTGAATGAGGATGTCCGATATTCATTGACATGTATCTCCACATATATTAGGGTGATTTACAATTAAGATTAAGAGCAGAATCATTTGCGAAGGTAAGACATAGCGTAAATTTGATTCACTGTAAAAACGGCTCGTTCGTTGCCAAAGTTTTCAAACGTAGGCAAGATAGTTTCCGCTAGCAACATCTTGGTAAAATACTTGAGAAAGCAGCTGAGTAAGCTTGGCAAAGCTTTGGGAGTTCGTTTTCTTAGTTTGGATTTGCTAGTCAAGCGGTGGTAGCCTATAGATTTATTTGAAGCTTCTTGAAAGTGGTGATAACCGGACGTAGACAATGTGAATGTGTCTGATATCAGACGGAATGTATAAATAGACCATATTTCCACAACAATAGTGTTTCAGTATACCTTGGGAATCACTTTGCTAATTTTTATTGCAAATAAATTTGAGATCTTTCCTCAACTTCACCTTTCAGTAGTCTAACTACCTCAGTAAACTTCTTCCAGCTATAGAGACCGGAACGATTGCTGTGCACTGTGTGCAGTTATTACAAGGGACCTTCTAATTTTCTTGTTCTCAGTACTAATTCCGGCTATCCGTGTGCCCGACGGAATAGATTATGCAACCGAAGAACCAAGTATACATAGAAAAGGCTTTTCTAAATACCAGTGGCGGCTCATTCTATTGGGCATTGTGGCATTGACCCACATATAACCCCGTAATATACCAATATTACCACCAATTCACGTTATAGACGTAGGACAGGGAATTTAGAGAAGTTGTGGTTTCGCTTGCAAATGCGTTGCCGGACATCCATATTCTGGCGAATTTGAAAATTGCTACAATCTACTGTACCTGCTGATTAGCAATGGCGACTTTGAATTTGTAGTATTATTCGTCCACCTGTGCATTCGATTTTTCTTGTCACCCTGAAAACTAAGGTTTTCCAGATCTTTTTACACCGTGCCCACTTCGCAAAGTTTTGAAACATTTTAATTAAGGGGTTCCTTGATGGTAATGAACTTCATCTCACAGACTTGCAAAAACGGACAGAGCTTCAATATACATTTGAATAATATATTTATATTGAAATGACCCCGAATATTTTTGGCATACACTTGCCAGGGGTAATCGTCAGCAACTATCGGAGAATTGGAAAAACATTGTATACCCACCCAAAAATCGTATCTCAAAATATGACGTCACCAGCATGAAATTTTGGATGAGAGAGCGTTCGATATACTATTTTTAGAAAGTACATGAACTCATATTGAAGACACTGCCTTGACTGGTGTATTTTGATAAAAGTCGACGCCAAGGCTTATCGAAATAACATGGACTATCAACAATCGTATCACCGAATATGACGACACCAGCACGAAATCGGATAACAGATACGTGAAACGAGCACCGGGTTTATTCTGAGTTCAGCAACTGCTCCCAAAACTGAAGTTACACGCGTGAAAACTCAAAGTTTTCTTGAATGTTACGTACATTTGGCGTTGGGCATTTATGCTGCGCGTGTTGCGCATGTGGATTAGGGATAGTTGGCTGAGAGCGTGGATGAAGATGCATGCGACTGAGTATGTCTCTATGTTGCTAACGTGAATTATTATAAGTAATAGGAACAGTGGTATATGAAGTGGTAGTAGTAGTATTAGGCTGTTAGGGCGTGAGGTAGCGGAAGGTGGTATCGTGAATATTTTTAAATCCCAAAGGAATAAATATGCATCGCTTCGATGATTTAGTAGTGTCATATCTTCCACAATCCTGATTTGGTTTGATTTCTCCAGGGTCGCCGTCGTTGTGACAAAATGACGAGTTTCCTAAATTTTCTAACCCGAATAAATTAACATCTCTACATTTCGATCGTGTTTTAGATGGGTATATATCGTCTATTTTCTTTGAAATTAGTACACAGGTTAGTCAGGCCAGTTATTAGTAGCCCTGTATTCAATTTTAGGCGAAGGAAAGCGATTCTGAATTTATTTGGGGATTTTGCTCTGAAGAGATGATTAGGCACATTAGGACAATTTAGACGAGGCGCAAAGGTCCATTAATAAAGGCAAATTTTACAAAATATGTAAAAATAAGCTGAAAAGTGGGCAGAAGCAAGATTGTCACCGACATTCGATTAGAAAAGGCTCTTCTGAAATGTTACGTAATAAATCAGTGGCTCGTACCAGGGAGATATCCTCCTTAGGATCAATTTTGAATTTTAGGGGGGAAATTTACTCCAGAATTGTAACGGATTTACCAAATTTATCATATCCGAGCTAGTAAGTATTCATCACAGTCACAGTCATAACAAATCACAGTTCATATGGCTAAAAAAAATCGGAACTATACTATCGTAAGCTAGCATTCTAGCAGCATAGCAAGTGTTCAAATAAGAAAAATTGGTTCTTGAATTTACAGCGTACAATAGAGCTGTATGCAACATTACTGCCAACTATGAACGCATTCGCTACAGCATTATTGAAGATTATTGTCCCGAAATATTCCCAGATCCTTCGCTTTTCTATACTTTCAATCATGTTACGAACAATGTTCCCTCTGATTTTTCACGAGTCTGCGCAAACACACCATCTCACTTCGCGTTCCCTTGGATAAGAAAACGTGACACTAGACGTGCGTTTGTGTTGTGCACTCGAGGCACATGATTGATAGAATCAAATTACAGCATTTACATTTCGTTTTATTATACGACAACTGACAATCACAATTTGAGTAAAGAAGGGGAACTACGCTTTTATCCTGATGCTGTCTCAACTTGAAGTAAGTCTTAGATTTACATTCTAGAAGATATTGGAATCTCCTAAACGCACAGGAAATAAATTTCATTCGTGAAAAGCACAGGATTACAAGTTGGTATTTTTATATAGGGCGCATCATTTTTCTCTGCTGTTCGCATCTGATGTTGTTGTGTTTCATATCCATGGTGTTTCGGCTACATTGGTCATTTTACACCAGGCCGCCATTCTTCATTATCATTCCGTATTTACCGACTTGTAGCAAGGTTTACTTCTGGGCTTTTTTAGACGCCGCTTACCCGGATCAGATGTCGAGGAGGAACCTAGATGGATCTCCAACAATTAGGTAGAAGTTCTGAAGTCGGCCACAGTAAGACTCGAACCCGCAATCCATTCGTGTTGCAGTTGTGGAACGTAGAGCTACGCTATCTCGCCTCCGTTCGCATCTGTACTTCTGCGGTGTGTGGCTCAGATTGCAAGGGGCGCTACTATATTGAAATCGAAAAATGAAATCGCATTGAATCGCGCAATGCGTGAAGCAAATTTAGTTAGGTAAAAACGAGAGTTAATTCGCAATGTCAATTTGTTTGTCGACGACAACAGATACATACTAATTGAATTAAATGCGACGGCCGCAGTAAAGTCCTTCTCACGGCCACAGGTTGGCCTCCCCTGGTTGCAGGCCTACTGCGTTTAAACACTGATGTGACGTCCTAATACCCGCAATGCACTCATTGCTATCAAGACATACAGTAAAATTTAAAATACAAATGTTGAAGAGTGACAGAAGCAAGAATTATGTGAGCGTATGACCTTATCAATGGAAATCCGATTTCTGCCAAATGCGAAATTATAGTATAAATTTGCTTTGGTGCAAATGTTACCAGTCTGCTCAGCACCGACCAACTTAATTGGAATATGGAACACTATCGTTCAAACGAATCGAATTTAATCAGAATTTTGCTGCTGAGAAGCTGATATAATTCAACGCCCTACACTAAGGGAATGGTATGGTATGGTATGGATCGATATTTTGGTATGGAATTTGGAACAATGCAAGTATGGTATGGAATGGAAGATTTTTATCTATGGTATGAAACGACATTTCCATACTTCCATACTTTGATGTTTTATATATTTTATCGTGATCTGTGCAATCTTCAGGAAGTGTACGCTGTTCGCTGTTCACAGAATACGATCGCTTTTGTTATGTGTGAACGTGAGCTATTGAACGCTGTGTAGGAACAAATACACGTTTGTGCAACGGTTTTAGGAGCATTTGGAATGACATGATTTTGTGATGTAATAATGACAACAACAGTAATGTTGATCCTATATTCCAGCGGTTCTCAACCGGGGGTCCGCGGACCCCCAGGGGTCCACGAAGCAATTTCAGGGGGTTCGCGAGACCTCTATATTTTTAAAATGGTTGATAAACTAATTTTTATTTTATTTTTTAATTTGAGAAAGCATAAGGCAGTTTCGCACCACAAATGCTAAAACCTCATGACTCATATCATCATGATAATCGTCTGACATGAACTATCGTAGTGTTGAAAATCATTTTCATTGGCAATTTTTCAATAACCTGCTGATACAAACATATTATTGCTGTTTAGAGACGTTTTGCTTGGGTTTGTGAAAAAAATAAAAATATGGAGATAACGTCAATCAGGGTAACTTCGTAATGTCTGCGAAACCTTCTCGATGTGAAGTTGTCAGTCTCATAAAATTAGTGAACAGTCGTTTGAAATAAAAATTTCTGAAGTATTTCCCTAATTTGTCCCAATGCAGGGATTGAAACCTCGCCACGAAATCGATTTTATCCTGTGTTATACATAACCAGTATTTGAACAGCTTCTCGGAGGTACAAGTAGTATATTCATATTGAAATGAACCCGAGTATTTTCGGTTGACACTCGTCATAAATCATACAATGATATACCTGCCCTTAAAGCTCGGCTATCAGATTTGGTACATTCTTTTTGCGGATTCCCTATCGACAAGGCTGTTTTTTTTTATGAACAAGGAGTGTTTCGTTGCTATCAAAGCATTACGCTCCATCCCTGAAATTCATATCACCAGTTATATTGGTATGCAGCCTTGTCTTGTTAATGTTCAATTGTTCATGGTCGAAAATGTTTGCTCGTAAATGTATATGTAAACCCGAACATAACAAGTCGTTTCCTGACAGCCTTTCTGAGGTTGGAAAAACTTGGATTCATTCTTTGGCGCATAAAATTTGTCTATACTTTTAGATTCGGATTTCACTTCGACGGTAGAAACTCTCTGCGGCTCGTGATCCGTATGTTACCCGTCCCGGCGCTAGATGCTGGACGTGATATGTTCATAAAATATATGTTTCTTCATTTTGGTGCCATAAATATATTTCGATCACACCAAAATTATCGTCGGAAGCGTTATGCGTTAATATTGCATAAGCCTGCGGAAATGCGGAAATGGGAAATGCGGAAATGGTTTTCGGCACTCCTCGTTCATATCAAAACTATGACGCGGATTTTCAAGACACGACGACGTACTTCAAGAAATACAGCAGCAAAATTATCTTTGAAATAATAAAAGTCTACCCATTTCAACATAAATGGTATAAGGTTATTTTCAAGAAAGATCATTATTTTGCTGTTTATCACAAGCTTTTGCACAAGGCAGATGAGGTTTGCACCATAATAGAGCTAATATTGAACTAAAACTTGAGGGGGTCCGCGTGGGTCCGTGACCGTCAAAAGGGGTCCGCGAAGCCAAAAAGGTTGAGAACCACTGCTATATTCTATTGAGTCTAGACGCGACGTCTCCGAGCATAGTATATCATGTGACGCAATAATTGGCAGTGTAGGCTACTCCGACTACGTCATTCCTTGAGTGACGACAGCTTACAAGCAATCATGCATGATGCAACGAACTAAATGCTCAATATGATTGACAATTACATTTCTTCTGAAGCACTGTCCGCACATTTATAGTATATTTACATACCGAGATATGTTATTGGTCATATTTCAAACGCTCTCGCATTAGGGTTATAGATCAGGGAGTGGAGTAGATATAGTTTGAAATTCTCGCCACGCTAATCCCAAACAAATACTGTACTAATAATCACGCAGATTGCTGCAGTATTGATCGCCTTCAGCTGGGATATTTTATGAACTCGCCTATATTATAAATTATTGTGCGATTAGTTACTTCAAACTTGCATGTGTCTCGTATCAATGTACCGGAAATGCGATGATATTCTTGTGGAGCAGGGGCGGGTAACTTCTTCAGTTGGCGGGCCGGATATAGGAAAATTAGGAACTTGGCGGGCCGGATTGCTGGATAGATAAATTATTCGCCCATACAAGGAATAAATTGTATTTAATGAATGTATTTTATCGACATCAATCTCACTTCAAAGCCACTTCTCGCCGATAATGACAATACAATATGGATTTGAGAACAGCATTGTCGTACAGGCGCCGCAATGTCTGCTTCTCTCTGATCAACTAACTCACGGTGCAATCCTTAGAGTGGAGGCCAAAAAGCCGAGTAAAAACATCCTGTATTTTCGCTCAATCTGCCAGTTCCAAGATCTCCCGATTTAGAAATATATGATCCGCACGCCAAAACATTGGATGTTCGTGCGAAGGTAGTAGACCTACGAATTCAGGATGTAGGACGCTATTGCGTCAAAATGACGCAAAATGAAGTGATCCGTGGAAGGATGCCATGTCAACCCATCGACTTCGTTGTAAATTAAAATTTCAAACGTTTGATAAGCCCGGCACCCAAAATTTACCAAGATATCAATTCATTAGGGTTGAGTTCTTCGTAAATGCCGATGATGCAAGTCTTCTCGCTTCGACGAACTTACGCGTAAGCTCCACTCTCGCACGCTGCGCAGTGCGCACATCTATATAATAACATACAGTCACTAAAATTTGACGTTTAGGCAAGTAGTGGTAAATCTCGGCAGACTGGGTCCGTGGGCCACATTATCATGTAAGACGGGAAATTGCCCGCGGGCCGGACAAAATCTTGTTGCGTGCCGCATCCGGCCCGCGGCTCGTATGTTGCCACTCCCTTTTATGGACGGTCCTAGATAATAATCAGCTGACTATCTCATTTTTCTCGTGGAAGCTGTTGAGTAGACGCACACGGCACCTCACCACTGTGAACTAAACCTCACCAAAACAGACTCTGTAAAACTATTACCAAGAATTAGATTCGCATCATGGGCATCATGGCCCATTTGAGCAATAATGACATCCGAAATATCAATAATATAGGTGCTATAAAAGGTACTATACTTATGATATTGAAGTATTTGAAAGTATGGAATATGTATCAAGTATGGTATGAAACAATGTTGGTATGGAATGGAAAATTGCAAGTATGGTATGGAGAGAGTAAGGCAAGTATGGAGTATGGAAAATTCTCGTTCCATACCATACCATACCATACCATGCCCTGCCTACACTGCACAGTTGAAGCATTTCACGTTCAACGTTTACAAAGCCCTGTTGATTAACTAACTGTTATGCGCATCAATGAATTTAAATTCGCAGACATATACACGATAGCACACTGTCACGTTTCGAACTACGATTGAACAGACTAACATGAAAATCACTCACGAATTATTTTGAACACGGGAATGCGACGCTCATGGGTGCAGATACCATACAATTTAGATAAGAGGAATGTGAACTTGCTCGTCCGATATAGAGAAGAGATTGTGTTTCTCAGAGCATGCACTCGGGTTGAAATTGACGTTTTCACAGAAATGGCGTCGCTTTGTCTGATAACGAATTACTGGTCACAAATTAGTGATTAGCGAGCATTGGTTACGACATCCACTGTTTGAAGAGATTACTATTGCTAACACAAGCGTAGCGAACATTTAGTCAGCTGTAAACTATACGTAGTCGACACTATAACCGACTATATTCGACATAAGTAATGATTTGTAGTTGCCTATAACGAAAGTATAGTCAGTGCAATAACACAGCAGTTCGAGAATCATATGGAGAAACATCACATCCAGAATGTGGTAATCATTACAATGACAGTCAATTTTCTATAGTTGCTTGTGGACTTTCATTTGGAGGTTCTGTAATCTACGATCAAAAAGCTACGAAAGCCGATTCTCTACACTCTTGGAATATTTCATTAATGTTGCGTGTTTTTGTTTTGGTTATTTACAAACGAATTTGTACTCGTTAACGTTTGTTTTGTATCGTTACTACTATAGGGATGGTGTGAACCTGAGTTTCGCCTTCGCGTTGTGTGTGTGAGCCTCAGAAATTATAAGGTTCGCGTTCACATACGAACCTTGGTAGGTTCTGGTGAACCTTTTTTATATAATACAACTTTCAACATGTTACAAAATCGTTGGTTCGTTTATTGTATTTCGACTGCGGGTCAATCTATGCATGACACTGGCAGCATAAAGAAAATCAACACTAAACGAGAATGCACCTAGACAATCTCAAAATGTTAATTGCTTTGTTATAAAAGTTTACTCAAAATATCCAGCTTTCAAAGTGTGAATATTTTGTGACTTATATTCCCTGTCAAGTCCCCATCGAAATTGTTGGCAAAGCGACGGAAGATAATGATTGCCCTAATTGATAAATTTGGCGACATTTTAAAAGTCAATATGTTCTTCAGCAGAGTGATATTATGTGACCTGAGTGGTCGCAAGGTATCGTGGACAATACCATAGGCTATCACTATCACCTCACAGAAATGTAGGGTTGGAATTAGCGCTATGACGTCACGGGACGTCATGAGGTTCACGTTCTCGTTCACACAGAACCTTTCAAAAGGGTTCGCGTTCACACAACCTTTCAGAGGTTCCCACAATCCCCAGATTCTACGGTATCTTGCCAGTCTACTATAGTTGTTTGTTTTTGTTATTATTACGCCATACAGACAAATAGTTCTCACATGACGAATTTCATTGACACTTTTACTGACGTTCGCTACTGATGAGAGTCAGCTGAAAGGCTTTTATCGAATAAATTACTAATATGAAGTTATTGTTTTCGCGTGGTAAGGAAAGTTATTCCCACACTTCCATACTTCGGCAGTCTTACCAGAACAAAGGTAATGATCCAATTTTTGATTTGTCAAATCGGTTGTATACGTAAAAAATCGTTCACTCACATGTAGGGTTGCAATTAAAACAAAAAGCCATTTAAAACAAACATGTTTAAAACAAGGCCCTAATTTAAAACATGCTTTTTATTGTTTTTTATGGTTTTTTAAGCCATGACGTCACGAATTTTCAATTGGTAAATCATAGTGGGTTGACATTGACAAGTGAAAATACCGGGTAAAAATAGCTCCTTTGACGAAATATCCGTACTATTGCTGTTGAACCAAATATTTTGAGGGTTCCAACCATCCCATATCGATATACGCCGGCTAAATCGGGGGGTAATTGACCGTGGGCTCATACAACAAGTTTTTTTTAAAGTATTTACGCAATTACGGCATAATTTTATAACTTAAAAAATACACAATTTTTTTTTAAAGGTCGTTTTTAAAAAGTTTTTAAAACACCGTTTGTTTTAAATGCAACTCAACTCACAGACCCATGTTCATTTTCGAAATTGTGACATACAGACTCACCCAGCCCGTCGCCAACTGTTTAAAGGTAAAAAAGCTGTGCAACTCGCATATATGAAGTAAAATCATATTTTTGATAAATATTACGATATGAATATCATTAAAGGGAGTGATGTTCGGATGCTGTTGAAGTACAGCTTGCATTTCGCTCATCGACATTGGATCCGCTGTCGCAAAACGCGTAATGATTTTAGCGATATAAAATTGTATGATGATGATGAACGATACCTTTTTTATGTAATTTTGTAGATTGTATCTCCATATTAGCCTACTGTTGCTAGCAGTGCTTTGCCACACTAGTTTCGCGTGTCATGAGATATTGTTTTGATTCCCAATCTCAAATATTCCCATATATATTTCACGTTCCATTTTAGGCAATCTATATGGTCGACACATGACGCAAAGACATTGGGGATAAAATTGATGCATCAGGGCTGTGTAAATGAATAAACAATCGGTATATAGCCTACACGTTGGAACATTTCCAGAAATCAAATATACAAAATATGATCTTAGATGTTGGGCAACTGCGAAAGAATGTAAAAAGTATTAAATAAGGTACGGAAGAATGTTGCTGTGGTCTTGAACGATTGAGACGGGTATGACGTGTATGGAAATTTCCCATTCCATACCATACTGCACTATACCATACCATGTCCTGGATACAAACTATTTGAAGTATAGTATGTTATATGGACCGAATAACGGGATACCGGAATTACTTATATGCTATCTCTAAAAATAAACATTCAACTATTCCTTACACCCCACCCAAATGTTACCGTTCAAAAACACAATGTTCTACTGCTAACGTTTGAGCGCGACAGAGATTCTCAACTTTTTTAGCTTTTGGACCCAAGAAATCAAAATTATCTTAACAATAACGATACCGCAAAATTGCAACTGCAATATTAACAAGGAATGTAACTCCTAATTTAACTGGGTATTTTCTGCTAACTTTTTACATTAGACGTGTTATAGGCAATGTGTGGTTTTATTCGCGTTTTGGGGAGGCAAAGTCCTGATCAATCAGCAGTCGGGATTTCGACTGTTGGGTACATCTTGAAGTATGTGCGACTTTACTGTTTTCTAGACCAGTGGTTCCCAACCTTTTTCGACTCATCGCCCGCTTTTGAAGCTCCACTCCGATCATCTCCCCCCAAATATTGGGTACCGAAAAATGGTCATACTAACTGGGATCACCGGCGAGTTGACTAATCAAAAAAAAGGTCAACTTTTCGGCTCGACTTCTAAATTACACCTTTACGGCTACATTTTCGTGAGTTGACTAAAAAAAAGGTCATTTCTCCGACTTGACTCCCATCAGGGCCATAATAGCACTTCGGCAGCCCGCCCCCCCCAAAAAAAACGTTGGTCTTGGGCCTCCATAGGGTGATAAACCAAACCCAGGCCCCCCTCATCCAGTGGGCTTTTTGTCGCTACATATCAGCTATACCCTATTTCATGTACTGTTTGGTGAGTCACCATATTTCGCCTAAACGCGTGAAGCGCGACAAATTTCTATAATTCATGTTTGAATCGGTCAATATGGTCGGGAATTGCATATATATTGCTATCAATTTTTATCCTCTCTCAGCTCACGTAATCGTATTTACCGGTACAGCTGAGTGAGGTGTGTTGGAAAAGGTAGGACCTCTAAATAATAACTAAACATCTTGGGGCGGACCCGTTGCTATATTGACTTCGTTACATGATGCTATTTCGTGACCTCCTATATCTGCTATGTCAAAAGATATGGAAATCACCAAAATGGGCCAAACTGAAAGACACACATGGTTTCAAATTGGTATTTCTTTACTGGCAAATATTTATTCCCTGCGGAGATGGCATTAGTTCTGTAGGGATCAGATCGCCAGGACAGGAACATTCGACGCCAGTCATTAAGGCGCTTATGGACAATTAAAGATATATATATTTGTATATATATATATATCGGAGTTTTAGGTCAGCACAAGGCCATTGCTTTTCGGCCAAGGTCTTCTCGCTGCTGGTCGAGTCGCATGTTACATGGCCTATAACTTCATATATCTTGGAGCGTCGTGGCGCAGTAATGGCCGACACCGAAGTCTCTATTTCCATAAATCATGCGTATTTCTGTTTGGGGACGGGTACCCCAAAATCAAGATATATGATAATATGAAAAAAGTTGGATGAATATCTAAAGAATTACTCTATAATTTATGTTAATTCACGAAATATTTTAGGTCCCCTTCGAGTTCGGCCCCCATTTGGGGGTTTGAGGTGCAGCAGTTATGGTCCTGACTCAAATATAGCCGTTTTAACGCGCCATCGCCTCCCTATCGTCCCCTTCATTGTTTTCGCTCCCTTCGTCCGTTTTCACCCACCCCCCTACCACCCCCTTCGGTATTTTCGCCCCGCCTAGGCCGCTAAATCGCCCCCTGAGGTCGATATCGCCCACGTTGGGAACCACTGTTCTAGACAATAATATACTCTCAAATGATAGCAATAATAGCACAATTGTACTGTCGAATTTTATAATGTCGACTTGGGTGTCACATTAAACTGACCCAAAACGAATTGTAGTTGGGATAGTTTTAAAGAGTATGACGAAACACGGTCAGGTTAACATTGTGACTTAGGTAGGTCCACAGCATGACAGGAACTCCACGCTATCTTACAATTCTGTGCACTACGTCAATACTAGAAAGCACTCGAGATTACGGAACCACGTTCTGAGGTATTCACCAAGCCTACCGGCTGGGATCACTTCATTATGCCCCGTGTCCTTCAATATCATTATCGATTTCTTGTATTTCAGTCTGCATGTCCCTTATTAACAAGTTCTCTAAGCAACTGTAGGTGTCTGATAAAAGACTACACAGAGTCGTTTCTACTTCTTCCTATCTTCTGATTGCACCGGGATGATTGCGTTTCGAATTGGTAACGAATTATTACTAAACTGATGCTGCGTTTTAAATTTCTATCATCAGAACCATATATAGTCTTTTAAGTGTCAAATTGCTGGACAAGATTTCATGTTTTGGCATTTTGCTATGGGTGTGTACGTATATATAGACAGAAAAGTTGATATGGACCGGCGCTGGGTGAACTTATCGGCGGTATGGAACCATTTGTGTAGACACAGGCCAAATATGGGTTTGGGATTTAAACTTTTTCTTCGTTACTTCAAATGATTTGATTTTGCTCACGGGCCGTAGGTTACATGTACGCTAGCTGTTATCGTATGCGACGAATTTCACGTTACCGAAACAGTTGAATGTTATCTTTTGTATTCCCGAAAATGGGGCATGAATCGCATCTTCCTTATTCAATTTTGTCGTAATTGAGCGATCTATCCGCAGCCGAAAGTATTCGTATCACTTAAAATCAATGTTCCCTCTAATATTTCACGAGTCTGCGCGCTCTCACCAACTCACTGCGAGGTCCCCTGTACAAGAGTGCATACCGACTAAATAAGGTCATCACTTTTATTGGACTGCCGAATTATCCACTTTTCTAGTTAATTTTGTGGTGTTGACTAAAACAAGGCCACCACTTTCGCTTTCTTGGGCGCAGCTGGATCTTTTGTGCGCAGAGACCGTGTCAGCACTGCGCAATTGCGCACCTGGGCAGCTTAGAGGGAACAGTGCTTAAATTATCAAGGACTGACTCTAGCAAGATACAATCGCCGCTAGATGTCTGTATACGGAAACATTTGATGTCATATTTACAATGCAAACAGATATATCTACCTTCATGTTGTAAATTATATGCGGCCCAGCAAATATCTATCAGTAAATATTGATGTAAATCACTCATATATTTCATCGATGTCCAGTAATATTTCTGCGGTAGTCGTGCCTACATTGCGAAATGAGTTCATTTGTTAAACAGCGATATTCATTCCGTTCTAAAACATGATGCTATCGCTGTTCATTGAGATCCATTAATTCTCCGTTTTAAGGATTTTGGGAAGTTCTGGTTGTAATCCATTCCAAACATCATACAGGTCGTGAACTTACTAACGTGATAACGGGATGACTTATCCGCTCGTTTGATTATTTCGGGTATACGATATAAATCTTAAAAATTGAACATTTTATTCGTCGTGGATGTTTCAATAGAAGTACAAAAAAACACGTCGTAGATTTATACCAGTGCTATTAGGTAAATGTTGTTGAATAAATCACTGTAAATGATTTATGTTCAGATTATTCGTGATTCGCCACTGTCATTTGTGAGAGTACCCACTAATTGACTGATTGTACGTTTCATTGATCCTCCATTGTTACATCAGCAATAAATTGACCACAAACGGAATGATCACAACTTGCGTTGTCGTCGCAGCAGTTGATCAATCTAATAGCAACCAATGATATGTCTCATTGATAGCAGCGTATCTCAATTTCGTAGACGGCTAAGTGCTTACATTGCGCACCGCTCGCCTTAACCAACCGTCCTGTGTCATATAAATGGAACGAATATAGTTCATTCGTTTATATTCTAATGGATGTGTAGATGGGAAGGGAATCGTCACATATCAATTTGTTGTAAGTTCTCGAGGCTTCGTATTCGTTCTAATTTTGGCTGATAATATCAGACTTCAGTATGTAGCTATGCAGTTATTTGTTTATTTTATTAGCAGTTCTACATATGCGCTTTTTTGGATGTATTTACCATTATATTCGTGTATTGATTCATTTCAGATTAGTGGCCAATTTATTTGTCCTTCACAATGCTAGCAAAATGTAATGATCTTGAATCATCACTCATACTTTGAAAATTCAATTTGAATGGAATTGTGACTTGACTTGACTTGACTCGAGTCCCCTCCTAAAAACGAGAGCCTTGACTTGACTTTAGTCAAAATTTGTAATGACTCGAGATGACTCATGACTCGAAGGTAGTGACCTGTCCTAACACTGTTATTGATCTTGCAATACGGTGGTGGGCACCACTCCACGACGTTATCCGAAATGAGGTCTGAAGTAAACAAAGATTAAGAACCACTGTTTTAAAGCAATACTGTGCGATATAATTCTTAGATGTGGAGACGTTGCACGACTTGGTATGTAGCAACACGAATCCACCTCTCTGCACCGTTTGACGGGCTCAGTTTCCAGCTTTTGACAGCCCATCATACAGTATTTATAACTGCTTTTTAACTAACTTACTTACTTGCGTACTTGAGTATATTTCAGCGTAGCTATACGTCTACTTTTACTTGAAATAATTTTAGGATGCTTTCGAAAGGACTACTTCTGCTCGTACTTGATTAGGTTTTGACGCCATTACTTGTTATTCTACTTGCGTATAGCTTTCTTTACTACTTTTGCCACCTCTGCAGACATATCGTTCGGATCAACATGTTTCTGTGGGTTCTAAGACACGGTGTTTTCACAGTTTTGGTGCTCAGTAGACATCATCCAGCACATCACGTATATATGATTTGACGTTGCTCACGTTGATACGAAACGTAAATGTTACGGTCGCTATGCTTGATCATACTGTCGTTATTACGCCGTTGTTACGGTAAGCTTGAAAGGTCTTGCAGATAATATTTGAACTCGAAAGTAATGTTGTCATGGACTAACTCATGTTACCAAGCGACAATACCGGCAGCGTTATTTTTATGCGGCAGTTAAGTTTGAATTACCGCTTGGCAGCAGGATGTAATGTTTCACCCTGCAAACAATGTCATTATTTACACCATATAGAAGAGAGAATGACATCCTGCCACGAAGCGGATTAACTTTATCAAGGAGTTTCTTTCATATACTGAATATATGGAGCCCCATTACCAGAACCTCTTCGCGATACCATATCCTGTTGGTTGGCCGTGTGTGTATTTTATCGTTGAGTATAGGAACAAGCCCCTGTTAAATGCAAGGTACAATAACTAGTTGGAAACAGTTAGTGGAGAAAAACCTATATAGTGCGCTTGGACTGTGTGTTGGGAATCTTTTCGGTCTAAAAGTATCACGTAATCCACATTTATAATAATTTTATTAACCACGTCCCTTGTAAAAATATATTGCAAACATCGTCGATATATTTCGAGCGAAGCGACGACAAATTTGGAGATTTGATCAATTTTAAGTCAATTTGCAATAGGAAGTCAGGAATATATGAGCATATAGTTCTGTTATAGAACTACATGTCGCTATGAGAGCTAACATATTGCGCCAACTACAGCGCTACGTCATTTAATCAGCAACCCAATAGCGTCACAGAGCTCCCCGTAGCAAGCCATGTGTGTTGCCGGCAATATTCCCTCTAAGCTGCCCACGTGCACAATTGCGCAGTGCTGACACGGTATCTGCGAACAGAAAATCTAAGCTGCGCACAAAAAAAATCCGAAGTGATGACCTTTGTTTCAGTCGTTACGCACTCTTGTCCAAGGGGCCGCGCAGTGAGTTGATAGGTGCGCGCAGATTCGTCACAAATTAGAGGGAACATTGGTTGCCGCCCCTTTAAATTCGAAATCATCCCATGGGAGATACTGGAGCATAGGTTAGGGAACCACCGCTATAGCCGTAACGACTCACAATTTATACCATCCACCCAGTGGCGGCTCGTGACAATATCGGGTGGTGGGGCAAGGGCTGCGAGCGACTTTTATCAACATGACGTCACAATGGCGTTTTCCAACGTAAAAAAGTAACTTTAATATGATGGTCACATGAATTTCCCGACAACAGTGATTTTAACGTAGGTGCCGCGAGAGGTTTGCCGGTGAGCCGTGACTTGAAGTGTGGTAACAAATGTTTTATTCATTTTTTTTTAATCAAAGGATTATTTTACATAATGTACGTGAACTAAGAATCGTCCCTATGCCACGAATCAATTATCAGGTCATCCTTAGTAGCATGCGTTATGATTTCATGGTAGAGTTAGAGATTACGCAAATCGATAGGCCGTCCGAAAGTGTTTCGTACACGATCCTGGTGTGTTACGACCACTGAGCTCGTGGTTACGAGTTACGACCAGGTGATAGGCAACCAAAGCGGAGGTACCCGGCGTACGATTGGATCAATGGACTGGACAATTTCTATCATCATCATCATTGGTTTATTAGCAATTTTATCAGTTCAATACACCACAAAAATGCGATACAATGACAAGACAGGAATATGTCGAAGCGACAAGGAGTAGTCTTCTAGACCTTTAATTTTCGCTCTAAAGGCAACTGCGTTAACTAGCCTACGTACGGAGCAAAGATTCAATACGATTCATGTTCGCACTTGACTTGACCAGACTAATTCCAATGACTAGAACTCGAGAGATTGCGTAAGCCTAACTGCAAAGGTCAACGACTTCGGACACATACGCAATTGTTATCTCATAGATTGGGCCTGTCATATTGAATCCAGAACAACAATTTGAATGGTCTTTGAAGAACTAAGGACAGCAGCCTCGGAACTTCGGTCTCGGAACAACATAGTACATTTTGGCCTTGAAACTGGAGATTGTGACGCAACACATACGGCTTACTGTCTGCTGCCAAATCGCTATTGGAAAATATATTAATCAATAAATACATGAATGAAAGCCGTAAACTTAGCATACTGTTACATGAAATCATCGAGAAGTAGCATTCGCAATCTCATAACCCATTCCGGCATGGTACACTGTCAAAATCAATACAAACAGACGAACACCGAACTTTGAGTAAAATAGATCGAGGAATAGGCTGATCGAATGATCAGCTGTTAGCCGACATCGAAAATGAAATGGCTATCGCATTTAACAGGGGATTGTAAGCAAATGGTTTGAAGGCCACAATTTCACAGTGAAATGCACATTGGCGAACATAAAATTATGTGAATATTTGAATGCAAACCGAGAATCTTAGTTAGCTGTTTCATGCGATCATCGAGATATACCATTGGAAATATCATCACCGATCTCGTTATGGAACGCAGACTAGATTAGCACAGACAGACACCGGCTTTTCCGTGAGATCCGCAATGATGTAGGTAGGCTAAGTATCAGATCAGCGCGCATCTCTACCATACTCGACCTCGAAAACGAAATAACTGCCTCAATCATTGAGCGTCAACTTTAAGACTTGGCACCGCGTTCGATACTAAAATCAAGACATACCGTGCAAAAGCTCATGACAGATCTAGGTATGGAACATCGTTAAAATCAATAGAGACCAATAACGGCTTTTGCGTAAATCTGTTAGCGATAAATGAAGAGTCAGCTCTCACTCGACTTTGGAAACGAAATTACCACCCACATAGTTCAGTGACAAACTTTAAAGTTATTACAGCGGTCGATACGAACATTAAGACTTACTGTGCCAAATATCATGACCGATCTCGGTATGGAACATCGTCAAAATCAATGGAGACCAATACCGGCTTTTGAGTAAAATCTGTTTGCTGTACAATGTACATGATAGATCAGCACACACTGAACTTCGGAAACGAAATTACCACCCTTATCTTTGAGTAGCAAGCCTGAAACTTGGAGCAGTGCTAAATACTACCTTCACGACATATCGTACCAAGTTTCAAGAATTATCATGGTGCGAAACACCGTCAAAATCGACATATACCAGCAAAGGTCGAGTCAACGCATATCACGGTAACCGAGTTCAGATATAGATACGATTGTTACATCACACCTTAAGGGCGACAGGCATAGTTGCCCCACTTGCTCGGCCATTTTACGAATAGGAGAGAGTAAATCACCGTTTCTTTATTGTGCGCGGCTTTGAGAGAATAGATAGTGAAAGCTTGTTATGAGCGCTACCGGGGCAAGCCCCGGCCAGGCATTCACAAAGCGAAAACACAGAAGAGAATTCGATTTTCGCAGAGACTTCGCTATGTATGGGCATTTGTTAGCGAAAGCACAAGAATAATGCGGGTTTCGCCGTGATCTCGGTATATACTGATTGCTGTGCGTCTATAAATGGTTAAATTGTTATTGAACAGAATTTTAGGTGGGGCAATGCCCCAGTTGCCCTATAGGACGAGCCGCCACTGCATCCACCAGTAATATGTATACTAATATCCGATACAAAGGGGATGGGAAATTGTTTTCCCGGCAGACCAAATGCGAAGCAGAAGACAAAAGTTTAGACTATATTCTGCGACGTGCAGTTTTATTTCTAAATTGAAAGCAGTGAATAACATTAGTAATACATTATTTGAAGTGGATGTGGTAATATTGCGGCATAGCTCTGTCAGCCCTTGCTATGTGTTGATTGGTAGAACGGCCCTGCTGTTTTGCCAGTTTCGCTAGCAGGTCCTCCTTAGACGACTGTACGAATATCATTGCCTGATTTTTCTCATAACGCCGACTCCAATTACAACCATCAACGGATTCCTGCTCCATCCTCGTCATAATGTAAAAGATCAGTTCACGGCTAACTTTGGTAAACAAATATATTGAATGCTCTGAATCTTTCTGAAATGTCGGCCTTCAACCACACGCTTTCTTGCTTGAAAAAAAAGCATGAGAGTGAAGATGACCGTTAATCACGTGCACTATAGTTGCATTATTTTACGAATTAGGATTTTGATGTATGAGTTTAAAACAGATACTTTTGAATTGCTAATGTAACAATGGCAACAAAGAAGATTTGAACTTGAATATGAAAACAGTGACTTGGAACTTTAAATGTTACGGCATACTGTACTACATATGGTTTGTTTTTAACCTGAAATATTCACAGATATAGCCTAGGTTAAGCAATCACGGTACATAAATAAACGGGACTTCAAAGTAAACACATTTTCGATGAAGTTTATACAGCCTATGGTTTTAGTCCACGTATCAATATTAATAAATATATTTTATGGTCTAAACTCCGATGAAGTCTGAATCGCGACGCCGTCCGCACCACGCTCATGTGTTCTCTACAATATAACCTAGTAATGACATCACAATGTGCCAACGCCCCGCGATTAATCCAAACAGTTATATATAGGTTGGATTGAATCTTACATAAGAACAATCAATAATACAGTCATTAATTTGATTGCATCATTTTTGGTATTTATTAGGCTGATCCATGTTCAAACTAAGATACTTATTTCAGTCAAAAGTCCGATAAACGCGCAAGATCGGTCGGTACAATGCAAACTACTTTTATTACTTGCCATCAGTCATTGCATATCTAACATGCACAAACTCATCTAGGCCGATCGTAAAACAGGCATTTATTGATTTTACACAAGGTCTGCTTTGTTATCAATAAATCACCAGGGGTGGGCCGCATTCCGAAATATCGTGTAACGTCAGAAAAGTTTACTGGTTGATGATCCCGAAATCTATAAATTGGTATGACGCACACTCATAAATACTTCAGAAGTCATGAATCGGGTACAATATGTGACAGAAATGTCATCTATCATGATGCCGCGCTGGCACATTCAGTTGTTCGTTAGATTTCAAGGTGGACACTGGACATACTGGAGTGAGCCCCGATAATATCTTGTTTTTTCCCTGATTCGCGCACTGTTATATTGGACGTTTGTTATGTGCCATTTGATTAGGTCAATCGGTTCACTTAATGGCCAGGTTGAATTGCTGGTGGTTTGTTGATTCTAAAGAAATTTTAGGAGCAGCGCATTTACTAGATGAGAGCCAAATACAAATTTACAGTGTAATTCGGTTACCGGCAAGTCAGTGAGAGATAACCAAGATATCAATAAATATTCGATGCCAAATAGAAACAACAGGGCCAAATAAGAATGAGGACATAAGGAGATGTTTTCTAAATAGACAATGATAGTAATCGAGTAGAAGTTGGAGTAAGTTTTTATCAATTGTTACCTGAAGTAGCGATTTCCAAGAAATATTAAACTAATTCATGAGGAGGTAGAAAATCAAGGATTGGGAATTATTCTAGTAGGAACCTTCTAGACTCCGACTCCATTAATAAAAATTAGTCAAACTACGACCCCGACTCCGACACCACAGCTCTGCACACAAAGAATGCATTGAAAACTGTCCTGATGCTGTATTTTTAAATACAATTAATCATTCTTTAATATGGGTGCGTAAAAGTGATGCGCCACTGAGCTTTACGTTGTTTGAATGTGCCACTACACTGCCGACACAAAACAAATCCAGAGTATAGTCTCGCTCAAAGGTGCGATTGAGGAAAGTACAATTGTTCCATACTTCACTGTTATTGCCGTTGATAACCGTCAATTCAAATTTCTCTCCTGTATAAAGAGCTTTTGCTTTCTTTGATAACACAAGCCATTTGACTGAACAACTAAATTAGAATATTGAAGGGAAAATACCTAGTCAGAAAATGAGTGTTATAATGACTACACATAAAACCGATACGGTACGGAGATTCGGTGAAATAACAAATTTGACTCGTTTACTTTGGCACTGGCTTGGCGGTTACTGGCACGTGGTTGGTAGATAGTCGATCGATGAATACTTTTTTTTTTTCTACAACTTAACAAAATCTAACAGTTCCCATGTGCGGAATGATCTAACATCAGATTTATTCCCAGAGCCACCACGCACAGGGGATAGAAAATGTCCATCCAATCTATAACTTCACTAACCAGAGAAAAAAACTTGGTTAATGTATATATTGAATTCCATTACAGACGCGACTTGTCCTAAGCTTGTCCAAAATAACGAAAATCCAACTTCATAAAAGCGAACGGAAATCTTTTAAGATGGCGCACGGCGATAGAGCGGTATGTGTAGCTAATTATCTGAATGTAGTTTCGGAAAAGTACTGGGAAATGAACTGGCTTTTTGGAGCTGTTTTTACCTTATGCTAAGTATAAATAACAGATCAAATATTGTGCCCGCTTTTCAATGAATGCTCCTTATCTCGTGGTCAATGGTCTTGCGACATAAACGACTGTGCATTTATAATTTCAGGACAATGTCGAAGGTATAGCATCAGATGTATTTGCTGATTTTAAAGATTGTGTGAAAGTGGTAAGTTACAACCTATTGGCCCTATTAGGCTCGGACTACCTTGAAAATGCGGAAATCAACCATAGGAGATCACGCGAGGGGCGCGGAACTTCTTTGGAAATATACGCAGCATATATTAGATAGTTATGAGAAAAAATTAATATATCACATATATATTACATTAGGGTGAAATGAAATTAAAGATATCGAATACAAAACCTCACATAGTTGAAACAAGGTGATGTGATGAAATACTCTATTAAATACAATAAACATGAGATACAATTCAAGCATGATCCAACTGTCTATGAGTAATATAAATTATATTCGTTTGGTTTGAATCAGTGGTTATTATCCCTTTCCTCTAGCGCTCCTTTTCAGGAATTTCCGTGGTCTGGCGAACTCCTGTCATATTTCATAGATTGTACTAAATACGATGAGCCATAGCTACGGTAATATAATAAAGATAATTTACCATGTTTAAAGCATTATTATAGTCGTAAAACACCATGAATACCACAAACAACCGCGAAGTTAATGAGGAAGAGGTCAAAGTTTGGTCGATCTCTTCGGATTTGCAAGTAACTATTTGAAATATTTCGTGCAAAATCGAGCCATATGAACACTCAACTAATTAACGATCAGATAGTCAAGGTTCCTTTGCGAACCGTGTGAGTCACAGCACCAAACAGTATCATTCTTTATGATAAGACGAACAAATATACTTAAAATTACATTATGTCGCTATCAAACACAAGGATATTATGTTTTAATAAAACCCAGAAAGATTCAAACCATGTCTATTGTACAAATACGGTAAATAAGGGCCTTGAAGCTGTTAAGATCTTAATTCGACTCTCGAGGATCACTTTCCTGGATTTCGACACGCAGTGTGCTTCAAGGTTCAAAACATGGTTCGGAATAATTCGTCGAGAATAACCCTCTTAGACAACTTTGTGAAAAAGAACTTTGCAATCTAATAGTATATGTGCAAGGAGCCCATAACCCACATTTTACAATATATATAATAACCACTGTGCTTGTGGAAACATTTCGCAGAAATCGTCTTTGTATTACGCCCAAAGCGTGACGAAACATTGTGCGATTTTATAATTTTTTCATAAATTTCCAATTTGCAAGGAGAGCTAAGGTTTTAGAACATCAGTTCCACCATGGGACTATATTTCTTCATGATAATTACTACAATATCTATACTGATATGCATATTCTTAAGCGCCACCCTGCACATCATGTATTTTCTTTAGCGCCCCCTCCACATCACCCCTGAGTGTTTGCGCCCCCTTCAAAATCCAAATTCCCACCTGGAGTGCTGGAGGCAAGGTTAAAAATCACTTTTTAAAATCATACGAAATTGGGTTCTTGAAGGCACAGAACTTCAATATACAGTTGAATAGTAGATTCATACTGAAATGAACTCGAATATTTTCGTCTGGCACTCGTCAGGCGCAATAGTCAGCAACTAGTAGAGATTTGGAAATAACCGTGGCTGATCAACCCGCTATCACTGAGGTCAAGGTCAATAGTGACGCCAACCGCCCAGAAAAACATTTGAATTATTTTGTAATTAATATACGTTTTTTTTCTTCTGGCCAGCCATATAACCAGGCTTCCTGCTGTCCCCTATCAATCCCTACCATTCATTACACCAGTGGTTCTTAAACATTTTCCTGAAGTGCCTCTTTCCAGAAATTGCCTCAGTTTTGTGTCCTGTAAAAATTGTACTTAATACAACTTGTCAAAGGTTGAAGTTCGGTCGGTCGTTTTGGTTTTGGATTCAAATATTTCGGCGTGTGACCGTGAGCGATGATCACTCGACCAATTCAGGATCAAATGAAGGTCCTCATAACAACCATCGGGCACGGACTGATACTATTGCGTTAGAGCTCAAATATAAACATTTGGAATCCATCTCTGCGATAGGCTACAGAGCAGGGGTGGGCAATTATTTTCCTCCGCTGGCAAAATGAGAAGTCGAAAATACGTTGACGGGCCAAGTGAAACATTCTAGCTATATTCTCCGGGGCATTTTAAATTTCTTTCTAAAATTACATTGTTAATAAATGCGGCTCAATGAATGTGTTCATGTCAGGTAGTAAAAATTGACGATTAATTGAAAAAAAACTATTTGCCGTCATGATTCGAAAGACTGCTAAACATGATACATTTTAACTCTTTTCAAACCCCTATCCGAAACTGTGGTTCTCAAATTTCTTTAGGCATGCCTCCTTCTATGATAGTGAATAACTCTGCGTCACCTTTTTATGATATCACAAAATATTAAAAAGAGCAACCAGAATGCTAGCAATCCCAACGGATAACTTCATGGCATGGAAGGTTATGGCTTTTAAAGTATGAATTCTGAAATATCGCAGTCGGACTATACACAGTGCAAAAACTGTAAGTGGCGGATAAATCGCGCAGAGAGCTAAAGAATTTTCATTAAACTTCGGCTTCGCGCCCCTCTTCTGAAATGTATACGCAATAGTACATAACTTATTTTCTAGATCACTGCCTTCCGAGCCGTGAGCAGCTTCATTAGCCGTGATGTTGAGCGAAGATTATATTTTTCTGAACTTCGTCCTACCTTGACCTAGTGTTTCGTACTTTTTGTCATAAGACCGACATTAATTAAAATCCTTAATCTCTGTGTCATGTTAGGCTAAAACTGAAAGGACGGGTTTATCCTTGAGTCCAATAAAATATTTAGTGCTCAGCTTTCTTAAGTCTAAACCTTTATATTCCAGTTTTCGGCATTATTTTTTTGCTATGCCCGTTGATCCTATATGTGTGATAGATATGATGATTCATATAGCAATCGCGAGCATTGATTGACTTGTGTTACGAATTAGGGATTTGGAAACGTATCACGTAACATTTTCAAACACATACCGCATAATGCGTAATTGACAATGACAACAAAGAAGATTTGAACTAAACAATATGAAAAAATTGATTTCTTGGAACTTTAATTGCTAGTCATACTTTGCCACGTTACCTTTATTTTGAATCTGGATTACGCATGCGAGGTACGTAGGCAACGTAATCGTGGCATATTAATGAACAGGCTTCAAATTACCCGAATTTCCTGATGTGTTGATGCAGCCTATTGATTTAGTCATTCAAAAAGCAATTCCAAGCAACCTTTCGCGGGCTGCAGAGATAGCTTTTGGCCCCCGGGCCGCACTTTGCCCAGGTCTGCTATAGAGGGATGATTATCGTGTACGGTTTTGTTTTATACCTTTGCGAGCGTAGTAAATCACATGAAAATTTAGTAGATGTATCTGCTCACATTGAATGTAGTTCGGTTAAATATGGGCATACTGCATCCGGTTCTTAACGTATCATGAATATACACTAAACATAGCAACCCATATTATATAACAGGAGTTCATACAGTATGGATCGCGCCCTAAACATGGGTCGCGATTTCTTGAAGTAAGTGGTCGTGTCTTGAGAATATACGCGCCTTCGATTTGACATGAACAAGTGCCGAAAATCCATTTTCACTAATATGTATATAGATGTGGCGAATATCATAATAACACGGAAGGCTTCCGACGACACATTTCGGTATGATCGCAACAAATATGGCAGCGACATTGACAAACAAAGTTCTTTATTGAACATATAACGTCAAGCCTGGTCATTTCTATCTAGAAGCATATGTTTAAGTTATTACGGAAAAATGGTTATGCATCACAGGAGAAAATGGATTTTTTTAAACATTTCGAAGTCACCGTGATTGACCTTACTCATCCAACTTTATCTTTCCCACAATCCCCAACAAAACATCTCTAAACACCAAAATGTTAGTATCAGTGGGCTATGGGCAATTTAGCAATGAAAATGAGTCGGCACGGTAGGATATTTCATCGCAGACGGTCATTCTCTTGATGTGAGCTCTATAGTTTTACTAGTAACGAAGCGAAACTGCCTCATTATTTTCCGAATTCAAAAAAATACAAATTAGGTTATCAAATATTTTGAGGCTTCGCGGACCCCCTGAAAATGCTTCACGGACTCCCGGTTGAGAATGGCTGATATAGAACATTTGAAATACATATAATATTTGATGAAGTTCTTGCAATAATAAAATTTCGTCGCGCCTAGCGCAATTTTTGTCGTTATCCCATGCAGGCTATCCTAGTAGCCTATCCTAGGTCACTGTGCTTGGTTCTATAGACAATAACCGAAACACACGCAAAAGTAGCTACTACAATATGACGAGTTTCTCGGGAAATCTCTTATTTTCGCGGGTTCTACTCGGCCGGGGCAGGGAGAAGCAAAAGTCGGCGGTAACTGCCAAACCCCATTTTTGTGCAAATCATAATTTACATATATGAATATGTCTGTATTTGTAGTTGTGATATAATTTCAAGTAAAAAAGTGTAGGGGAGATGTGGTACCGACGGATCACTGGGACCGAAAATACTTTGAAAATTCTCCATGATAATTCCATGATTACACTTCGTGAACTTGTCTACAATTGCATGCTGTCAAAATCTTTCCTCACATACAAAAAAATTCGACGTGCGCGAGCTATGGGGTCTCTCACAGATGTTTTTTGTTTTGGGGGGTGTAAACTAAATTTAGATCGACATATAGATTTTCCTTTGTAACCTTCAACACGAACAAACCAGCAATTATTTTTATTGTGAAGTGTAGGGCTTGTATCAGGCTGTATAATGGCACCTATTATTTTTTCAGTACCCTCCTTGAGTGGAATTTTTTTCGATTCATGTATAAAATTCGTAGGGTGGGGACCGATGATACAGTAGCCAAATCAAGCAAAATAATCAAGCGTACTAATCATGAAACAAATGAAACATGCCTACGTACAGAAAATCTTTATCTAATAATTGCCTATGATGCTTTATCGCTATAACGAGGTATTTGGAAGTCACACTGTCGATTTTCGGGCAATATGCATGTACCCTCAAATTTATAAGTTCCAGCCAAAATCGAAACGTGATTTTATGACAACATTTGAGTTAATATTTATTCTATTTTGTAACGGTTGCGACCAAACATTCTTCTTTGGCTTGCTGTAGCTTAGATTATAATACTGAGCAATAAAAGATGTCACATTTGAGTTTTTAGGGTACATGTGTCATAGGTCCCCGGGTCGTGTGCCATTGGACCCACCGGGTAGGGACCGATGATACGTTCGAGCAACAAATTTTGAACGTCCATAAATATTTTTGAAAAGACGGATATTCATGTATATGAGCGCGATAGGTAGAGCTTGTATCAAAGTGCTGAGCCAGCAAAAGATCTGCTGTTTTCGACTGAACATTTTGGGGCCAGCAATCATTTTCCAATTTTTGATCCATCGGTACCACATCTCCCCTATTCCTAGTATCGCCCAATGTTGCATAACTACAACACGATCTACATCGACGCGAGCTGAGCTCCCCTCATAGCGCCACATGCATGCTTTCGCCCCCCCCCCCTGAAATCAAAATCGTCTTCTTGGCGTGCTGGAGACAAGGTTCAGAACCACTGCATCAGATGATTGACGCTAATTATTCTGCGTGATCCCTTTATTGTACTTGAGTCCGATTGTGAACGAAAAGCGGTCAGATTTGATTCTTTCCTGTCCGTCCTGATCTTCCCAATTTCGGCTCTTCATGGTTGTTATGTGTTCTGTTCGAATTCCGTGGGGCGTGACACTATAGATTTTTTGGCCTATTTTTTCGGCTTCCAGGACCAGGAGCTATTTGAAATTCCCATCTTCGTGAACAGTACCCAGGTAGCTCCCGAATGACACCGTATTTATCACTCGTCAAGCCATTTTAAATATTGACGTAAATTGCCTTTGGTTAGATAGAATGAATGACTTGGTTAGATAGACTGAATGACTTGACTCAATATCAGCCATTTGGTTGTTTCCACGCAACTGTACATAACTGTGATCTAATAGCGGTAACGTCACGCCCCCGCTGAATTGAACGCGAGTGCATACTGCATAGCAACGAAAATGAGCCGAAATTGGGAATTCCCAATCTCAAGTCTGATCCCCTTTCGTTCAAAATCGGACCCATGTAGAATAAAGTGCTCATGGCTATGGTCTATTATCATCAATCAGCTAATGGGTGCTAACGATTGATACTGAGGAACATAGAGTAGGATTACATGACTGACCAAAAAATTCCTAATATTCATTAAAAAAAATTTCCAAAGGTTGATAGGATGGCGTCCCTATTTATGCCAATTAGAGAGACGGCAGGTTGACGAACCCTTTCACATGAATTAAACTGAACAAATCTAGTAGATTTGTTTAGATTACTCGTCAACAATGGTATCAGGCTTAAATTTTATCTCAATAATGTGTTGATTAGTAGTGCACTCATCATATCATTTTGTTTCAACTTTGTGAGGTTGCGTATTCAATATCGTCAATTTTGCGTCATAACTCTAGATCCGAGGTGCGTAAAGTATGGGTCGCTAAGGCTATAAAATTTCTTCGTGACCAAACCAGAGAGATATTTCAGTTTGTATGTACTAATTGTTGAATTACTTGCAAAACACCGTCATTGCACAGCACCCGACATACTATTATCGTTAGTTTTTGCGTTTTCAATGTGGTCCAGAAAACTGGCCACAACAATACAACAATAGGCTACGTGAAAGAACGGTACATTCTAGTATCGTCTATCGTCGCACGTGAACGTTTATATTTTGTTGTATGGGGTGTATTAGGCCAGTGGTTCTTGACCTTGCCTCCTGCGCCACCCAAGGGGCGCTGGCGATTTTGAAGGAGCCGAAAACGGTCAGAGGCGATTTGGAGGGGTGCTGGGCTCAGGGGGCGACATGGGGGGGGGATGAAAAAAAAATGGCTTCGCAGTAGATAATGTAGTAGTAGGATATATCATTAAGGAGTATTCAGAGCAAATTAACACTCCACAAAACATGTCAAATCTCGAAATTTATGGTCGCACTACGCGGCGACGTTTGCTACATATGTTTTCATAAATGTATTGGGTTATTATTTTTCATTTAAAATGAATTGCGCGTACTTTTAGATAGCCAATTTCCCGTTAAAATTCTACCGCCGAGCTTGCTAGGGGTATTCTCAACAAAATGTTTCGAACTAGGTATTATATTCTGCAGCGCATAGCGTGTGGAAATCGAAGAAGCAGGCTTCGCATATCACTTTTAAGAGTGATAGCCCCTTGTACATAGAATAGGCTTTGTGCACGAAAGGAATAACTAAATATACTTGTATTTGAGAGCTACAAAATTACATCGTCATATTATTTCTTCATCATATCATTATGGATGATACTAAATCTAGTGTTGTGGTCCACAACCTCACATGAACGTTATATAATATGAGTTGCTTTGTTTGGAATACATTCATGTTTAATAAATGGGTTCAGTGCTAAATTCAATGTGAGCAGATATATGCATCCCATTTCCAGTTGACTTACTTAGTCACACAAAGCACTAAAACAAAATCCAATACTAATAATTTCCCCGTATTGCCAATCGCAGATGAGAATTCGGGATGTGTCCATCTGGTTCAAACTAAATGGTATGATACCGTGCCCGATTGTTGTTAAAAATCTTGATTTGTCCCTGAATATACCAAATACAACTATTATATGGTTTAATATAGTCGATTGGTACTCGAGCGCAATTAAATCGCGAAATATTTCCAATACCAAAGTACCGAAAATACCCAAAGGACTTGGACCTCTTACCTTTTGAGTGATTTTTATTCAAGTATGTACATAAAATATCAATAATTTCATAAAGAAAATCTTTCGCTTTCATCGGGTCATCTCATCTCAGCCGTCGCCGAATTTGGATTTGTAGTCGAGGTCGTAGCCGCTCGGTTCATCTCATCTCGCTGTAGTCGATGTAAATTTGTAGTCGTGGTCGTAGTAGGAGCCGCCGGTATCTGGCGCTCGTTTGCGTTTGTGGATTGGGTTGGGTGATGGGTATTCGGTGCGGAGTGGTGGTGGGGTTTGGGAGGTGGAGGGGGGGGTTAGATGGGCTGGGGAAGGGTTTAGGGGGTGGGGTAGAGTGGGATTGGATGGGAGGTTAGAGTGGTTGGGATATGTTGTGGGTGGATTGGTCGGGTTTTGTGGGTCTATAAATACGATACAATTTATCTCGTTTTATCGGTGCGTTCATTGGGCTCACTTAAATTTTTCGGGATATTTTACTTCTTATATCATTGATGCGTTGGTCAATATTTTGGGCGTATTCATTTTGGATGTCGAGTGCATTTTTCCATTCCCACACAAGGGTTTTCACGTTCATAAAGGCTTTTATTATGATCGGAGCTTGCGGTCCGTCGTATACGTTGCGCATTATCTCGTCGGGTGTAGCGTCGATAGTCGTTTGCAGGTCGTTCTCGAGATCCTGTATTACAAGAGAGAACAGTTTTTTGTAAGTTGCACATTCGGCGAAGGTATGGCGCATAGTATCTTCTGCATGTAGGCAGAATTTGCATTTGTTTTTCAAGTAGGCGTCTTTTCTTCGTATCCATCCCGCGTTGGTTTTTCTGGAGCCTGTAAAGTAGCTCTCAGTGTTGATGCGATACGAGATCTCGCGTTGCTTGTTGTCAATGTGATCTTTGATATTGGGTTGGTATAGCCATATCTGTTTCCTGTCCGACATTCGGTTTCCTGCTTGTTGTGTCTTCTTTTTAACAAGGATCTGGTACATTTCTTTCTGGCTTAGTTCTTGTACCTCTTGTGATTGGCTTTTGATTACGTCAAAAATTTCCTTTTCCTTCCTCCATTCCCTCGTCAAGGTATTTCTGTGAGGGTAGAGGTTGTTGTATAAATTGCAATTTATATCTCTCACCTTCGTTGTCAAATTGTATATTGCTTCAGCGTGCCAGATATCAATCGGGCTCTCAAGTCGGCTTAGTTGTTGTAGCCTTTTTGCTCTCTTTGCATGTGTGGCGGATTCAATATCTGGCATGTCGATCCCTCCTTCTGGCTTGGGTTTGATCAGTTTCATTCTGCCTTTTTGCTCGAGTTTTCCAGGGCTCCACAGTAGGCCGAAGACAAGGCGTTCAAATTGCTTGAGCTTGTCGTCTGGAATCTGCTTGTTAGCATATGTATACGTTATTTTGCTAATTATGTATGCCCTAATGGCCGTTATTTTACCAATCCAGGAAAGCCGTTTTGATTTAATATGCCTGGACCGAAACTGCTGCAACCAAAACCCAAAATCGAGGGGGAGTGAACTCGAATGGTCCCTTAAATTATTTAGGTGACTGCACATAAATTAAACATCATGCTTTGACCACTTCCCCACGAAAAAATACGCATAATTATAGATCACAGAATTAGGTATTTCGGCGTCGGCCATTATACCACGCCACGATGCACGAAGACACATGAGGTTCCGACCAATATTGGGCCCCGAGAAGTGAGAAAAAAAGATCGTTAGCCAGAAAACCTTATAGCCGAATAAGATTGCCCTTATTTTGACCGAAAACTTCGATAGATATATATATAAGTCTAATTGTCCTTAGGTGCCTAAATCGGCTGTGCCGAATTATCATATCGTCGCAATCTGCACCCCACAGGACAAATAACATCCATAAGAAAAAAATTATTGGCCAGTGAAGATATACCAATTTTGAACCGTGTGCAGCTTACTGTAGTTTAATACGATTATGTGTCTCAATATCTTTTGACTATATAGCGGACTAGAGGTAACAAAATAAAAACATTTAACGAAGTAATTTGTACCAACGGGCACGCCCGAATACGTCGCGCTACTGGTAAATCTGATTGCGTGGGCCGAGAGGATAAATAATCTATAGCGACATATATATGCAATTACGCTTATCGATTCATGCATTATAGAAAAATTTGGCACCTGGGGCGACCAAGCCACACAAACTTTTCTGACTAACGAAATCACGCCACGGGGTCTTTGGGGGTGAAGCCCTAAGAAATTTTGTTTACCACGCTATGAGCGCCCAAGACAATATTTTTTTAGGGGGACTGACGAAGTGCTGTTACGGCCCTCCCCATTACCCATTGTCTTTATGACAGTCCTCACAATATGAGGCGTTTTCGCTAGAGCACGGTAATTTTTGAAAGGGGGCGCAGGAGGAAAAAATGTTAAAAACCACTTTATTAAATGATTAGATGGCCTATCTTTGATGCTTGATTTGGCTATGGTACCATAGATCACACCCTATAAATGTTTTCGGTCAGCACAAGGGCAGTCCTTTTCGTCCAAGGTTTTCTCGCTGCTGGTCGTTTTGGCACACTTCTCGGAGTCGCATCTTACATGGCATATAACTTCATATGTCTTGGTGCGTATATTTCCGAAAAAAAACTCTATGATTTATGTTAATTCACGAAATAATTTTGGGCCCCCTTTTCGAGCTCGATCCCCCCACCAATTAGGGGGGTTTGGGTTGCGAGAGATATGGTCCTGGCTGCGACACTCAACACGCCGTTTTGCTCTCCAAAACAGTATTTACAATATCGATAAACCGTGAATAATAATCTAACAATTCAGCTAGATTACGATTTATAAGGAGTCCGTCTTAGATCGAATTCAAGGTCGTTTTCGAATGCTCGTTTCTGCCTGTGACAAACGTGTAAGGCGGAAATATTTCGATTAATTTTATTACTTCGTTCGTAATTTTATTTCTTGGTTAAAATTACCTTAAAAGTTGCATTGCCTGATTAAACACTAAATCTGGTAAAACAACAGATCATGTTTTGTTCTTGAGCATTTTGTAATCTCTCCTTGAGTAACGCTTCCGAAAATGATAACCTTCCGCATGCAATAGTGTCATTTCATTGGTTGTCGTAATCTCAAACCACAAACGGGCCGCAGAAAATATCCTCGCGAGTCAGTGACTCTTTTTCAAGATAATATCAGGGCTACATCAGGCAGTATAACGATGCCTATCATTATATAACGCACCACTTTAGTAACTACATGCTACAAATCAGTGCTGGTATCCACCGATCGTGCGCAGCGAATATCCCGGTATTTATCGCTTCGAACGGTACATAATCGCAAGACCGTCACGCAAGTATCCAATATATTCACTAATTCGGCTACACTGATATCAACGATATCAAGATATCCAATTAGTCCCACATTCCTTTATAAGTATCCAAACTCCAATACGTCGACCCATTCCCATCGAGAAATATGCGTTGTAACCACACAAAAACTCAAATATTCAGCGTCTCAATTCGAAATGGGGTTGGTAGTCGCGCCTTGTAACAATGTTTACTGGCTACGCAAAGCGGAGTGGAACGAATCTAATGGGATGTTGAATATGATTGTGCGTAGTGGAAATAGTATTTTTCAATGCACATGGATATTTCGGTATGCGTATGCAGTATGCTATAATACAGGTATATTATCAAATATTGAAAGTATTACCGCCAATAATACCATAAATATCCATTTTTTACATGATGACTACTGCAAAGTCACGCCAACAAAATATGTCGTGGATGAACATTAATTGGGAATTTAAGTTCAGTCGTCACTCCATCCTACAATCTCTATAGTCGCACGTAACTGGTTGTCTGCAACTTCTTCATTTCACACATGACCTAAAACGTAGCATAACATTGAAAATGCACCCGTTTTAATGTACGATACTTTGGTTGCAAGATGCCACCAAACCTATGATTATGGTGGACTGTCTAAAAATTTTAAGAACTATATTGTTACATAGTATGAGGCTATATGCATAGTTATATGCGAGTTTAGCAGTTCTACGCATGCGTGGGCGATAAAACGCCATTGCGCATGCATATATAGAGACTCAATTAGACTTCAATCTGTCAGCAAAATTCAAATACTGTGAATCATACCTCGTACTTCCAAAATTCAACTCCACTTTCCTTGTCACTCGTCTCGTGACTTGAGCTGACGTGGCCCGCGTCAAAATGTAAAATGACCCGAGATGTCTTATGATAGGCTTACCATACGTCCTCTTTTAAGAGGATTTGTCCTCTTTTTTGACTTTTTTGAAAGTGTCCTCGGAGGACGCCCTTTTGTCCTCTTTTTTGAGATTTTGTCCTCTTTTTAGGTCAGATTTAAAGCAAAAAAAAATTTTTTCTTCTTTTTTTTAGTCATCCACCTGGCAATGTGAGAGAAAAACGGTATTTTGAGCTCTGAGCGGAAAAAAAGACTTTTTTTTTAGTCAACCGATCGCAAAGTGGGAGAAATTGACCGGTATTTGAGAATTCTACTCCGGTTTTGCAAGTTGCAAATTTCTGAAAAAGTGTCCTCTTTTTAGATTTCCAAAATATGGTAAGCCTATCTTATGAGTCGAAGGCAGTGACTTGCTCCCGATACTACTAGGTATCCGACTAAAATCACTCAAGTCAGCGGTGTCTTACAAAAAGCCTAGAGGTGGGCCGTGCTATAAGTCGGCAGTTACGGAAAAATAAGAAGAATATCGGCCTGGTGTTAAAATGACCATAGCAGTCGACAAACACCATGAATACCCAAAACAAACAAACTCAAGTTATTGTCCGATTCGGATAATACTCATCCGATCGGGTTGCCCAATCATATTGCATCACCCTCCCACTGTTTACAGTTATTGCTGTACATCGATCGGTGTAAGGCAGAGGTGTCAAACATGCGCCACATCCGGCCGACCAGACGGTTTCATCCGGCGAGAAGAATAGTAATCAAATATTCACGTCTCATGATTAACTAATCGACTATGCTTCAATGATCATGACAGCCACAGCTTCGAGCTTCCTGATTAGGTTTCCAAGAAGTCAGCTACCGGCGGGGATTCTGAAAGCGCTTTGTTGGTAGGTTGGCAGATGAGGATTTAAGATTAATTCTAGACATCTGGAGGTGCGATATACGTGATGAACAAACTGAAGCTGCGTAACAAAATATTTTACAGCATGACTGCTTTATTGTGAAGGAAACGGCTATAGCCCAGCAAACACAGTACAGACCAAAGATGTAGAAAAGCCGAGCCGATATAGTAGATATTAGATCTCGGCAGGTCGTAGAAAGGGGGATTTTGTGTCGACTCAATTCAACGTCTTTTCCATGTCCTTCAATAATGTAAATATTATGCAGATGCTACAGCCTTTAAACATGGTGAGTAGAATGTAGATCCTACGTTAGAAGAAGAAGATCCTGATATAATAACCTGTTTTCTACCACTATGGGCTTAACCTGATCACGGCTGCGTACACACACCACATTATTTACTACATATTAATCACATTTGTGATAATTTAATTTCAAACGAATTGGCAATAATGCCGTTGTAAAAAATAAAACGAACAAACGAACGAATGTCTTTAGAAAGAAAGTGAAAACAGTCCTTATCATCAGGTTTCATCTTCTGATGAGCCAGTTAAATAACCAGCATGCGGCCTTTTCTTTTCAACACCCTGCAGAAATAAAATGAAAATGATGATTAATAGCTAAGACATTCGTACTGCGAAAATGGCAGAGGTAGAGACTAACGAATGACTCCTACATTTTTTTCGCCCATACTTACTAAAATGGATTCGATTCTGAACTATTTCCACTTAAGTTTTCAAGTTTTATTATTATATTTTTCAATATTATATGACTAGAGAACTGACTTCAATCGTCACTTCTACTTGATTATCAAGATCAACGATGACTACTTCAGCACTCTTTGAAAACAGCCACTAACACAAAAAGAATTCTTGACTAGAGAACTGACTTCAATCGCCACTTCTACTTGTGTATCAAGATCAACGATGACTACTTCAGGAATCTTTGAAAACAGCCACTAACACAAAAAGAATTCTTGACTAGAGAACTGACTTCAATCGCCACTTCTACTTGATTATCAAGATCAACGATGACTACTTCAGCAATCTTTAAAAACAGCCACTAACACAAAAAGAATTCTTGACTAAAATTTCTTCACATTCTGTCCAAAATGATCAATTCAACAATCCAAATGAATCAGTTATTTGGCAGCTAGTTGGAGAGATATATACTCAAGTCTAGAAAGTGGAATGATACTCTGTCTGGAAAGCTGAAGACCTAACAATATTGTGTACAGAGAACAAAACATTTGAGTGGCTGGCTGGCTGCACTGGTATAGACATTAACAAATTATTAGAATTGACAGCAAGATAACCAGCAAGACATTAAAATGAGAATTAGTGCAGTTTCTTAGGCTGTAGTGATACACAGCCAGGAAAGTAATTGACCTAGCAGAGAGCAAAACGTTGTAAATAAAGCGAGCGAAACCTCCGACAAATGATACGATAAAACATTAGAATCGACAGTCTTACTAGAAGCAGAATAACAATCATAAGGGGTTAGAGAACAGAAGCCCGGGAAGTGACCATCAGAAATTACTGCATACTGGCCGAACAAATCCATGACCACTAACAAATGGTCTTTCAATAGTCAATTTTGATACCAAATGACACCACCCCTATTTCACAGCAACATTTAGCAAATACAGCGCTGGAGTCAACCTTATATAAGCGCTAACCAAACTCCCATTAGTTTTCCCACCTACTACTTCGCGGATGGAAATACGCATTAAAGCGAACGGACGCGACTTGTCACACTCTTGCTATTTCTGCTCGTTTTTTCTCTTCGTTCCTCTTCTCTGTCGCTTCCGCTTGAGGAGAGAAACAGTCGGCCGCGTTTACGGATCGTGAATTCCCGGTGGGTGATTCTTCCTCGAATGGTCAGCACCTTGAAAATTGAGAACAATGTTGTTGCAAAATGCATGACAATTTGAAAGTTACATCATTCTAATTATTCCAGTTATGGCCGTGAATCGTTACAAGTGCGGTAACCATAAGAATTATTACTATACTTCAACTACAAATACAATATGTTGTATAAAATGATTACCAATTCTTTTACGTTGATCGAGTCCCAAATAGATGAAATATGTCAAAGAGTTTGCTAAATTTTTGTATAATTTGACAGATTCCGAAATCTTCTCAAAGTGCACCTTTCAAAAATTTGATATCAAGACTCCCAACATTTTACAATTCGAAGTTGGATGGCTTCACCAATACAAGCAAACAGTTTGTATCGCAATTGACAATTATGTAGAGAACGCTGCGAGACATATGAGTAGGCCTACCCTAAAACGTTTCTCTGACATGGACATTAGGACTCTTAAAATATGACTTTTTTTCTCAAATCGTTCTGGCTACTTGATAAAATTGTTAGGTTACCTAATTTAAGCCTAAACACAAAATTTGGTTCAATTCCAGCCAGTAACCGCTTTGCTACAGGAGAAGAAAGTTTCTATTTATTATATAAAAATAAATAGGTAATAAAAATTTGAAAATTTTCTGTTCACCCCATGAAAGTGTTAGGCTGTCTATAGAAACGATGCTCACCAAATTTGGTTCAATTCCAACCAGTGGAAGCGGAGATATTGCCGTCGAAAAATTTGGATTTGAATAAAATAGTATTTACGGCAGGGCTGGCCAACCTTTTCAGCCAACGGGCCACATTCGATTGACGAATTATTGCGCGGGCCACAAGCCGCGCAAGGCGCGAAAATTTCTTGAAATTCATAGGTCAATAATATTGTCACTTGACTATATTGCGGGCTTGTTGTATTTCGCTGAGCTAAGTTTGCGAGGACTGGGCTATTCGGCACATGGAGATATCGATATCGAAAGATGCGAGCAGCATGCGTCAATCATTTCGTGCCTAGGTTTCATAGTCGACGGTCTTACTGCGAGCGCAAACTCAATGTCGCATATGTTGAACGACAATTTGTCTCGTAATCGTGAATATAGTTTGACTTAATCTGATACAGTAGGAGTTCTTCCATTTTCACAAAAGGGCAACAATATTAAAAACAAGAAATCGAGTGACAACATGTTGCGCCAAGCTTGTAGAAAATTTTTACCTTTGATAAAACTATCGCTAATTATTCTGCTTTATTGTAGTGTACGAAGATATACCAATATGTGAATGGCTGATCGATCTGTCAATGCGCCGGAACTGATATTTTAGTCATCACATCTCAAATGTTGCGGCCAGACCAATCAAATTTTTGGTTGGCCTTGCATGTTCAATTGCAATCAATTTTTGATGATATTAGAAATTTCGGAAATTGCCTCGCGGGCCACTCAAAACCTTCTCCCGGGCCACGGGTTGGCCGGCCCTGATTTACGGTGACCGATTCTTTGTTTACTTATTAAAGTTGTGCTCACCGTAAGTACTATTTTATTAAAATCCAAATTTTTCGACAGCAATAACTCCGCTTCCACTGGTTGGAATTGAACCAAATTTGGTGAGCATCGTTTCTATAGACAGCTTAACACTTTCATGGGGTTAACAGAAAATCTTCAAATTTTTTATTATTCATTTTTATATAATAAATAGGAACTTTCTTCTCTTGTAGCAAAGCGGATACTGGCTGGAATTGAACCAAATTTTGTTTGTAGGCTTAAATTAGGTAACCTAACAATTTTATCAAGTAGCCAGTACGATTTGAGAAAAAAAGTCATTTTTGAAGAGCCCTACTGTTCATGACCGTCCACGTTTAGAGTTGCATCTCAAAGATGCTAAAATAAGCCTAAATATAATCCTAGAAATACGATCGTCCACTTTGACTGACTGAATTTCTAAAAACACCTTGATAGCTTCCACATCTTACGTTTATATATACCGTCTGCTATCGGCACAACAAAGTAGGCCTATTTAAAAATAACAAAACAGATTCAACATACCACATCTCTTGCAAAGGCTTTTGCTTTCATTCAATTTGCCATCAAACCTCTTTAAATCCTCCTTTGTGGTGAGTTGCTTTGGAATTCTTCTAGGATCAATTCCGATATCGTTTTATCATATACAATCTATGGCGGAATAAAAGTTTCTGATAAGTTCTAAAACGAACACAATTTTCCACACAAAAGTCAATTGCCACACGAAATGCCAAATGCTACGGTCTCATTTTACAAGGTATGGCGAGGAAACGTAGTGGTACGTTCCATTATAGCTAAACACCAATGAATTGCGGGTTCGAGCGTGACACGTCGACTCCATAATTCCTACCGAAGTGTTGGCCGTTTATCTAGGCTCCTCCTCGCCATCTGATTCGCAAAGCCATGTCTTAAAAAGCCTAGGAGTGGGCCGTGCTATAAGTGGGCAGATGGTTGCCGATGCACTCGGCACTTGGTGAATTCGGCCGCACAAACTCGCCACTTGGTGAATTCGGCCCTCGGGAAATTTTGAAATGAAGTGTATTTACAGCTATTAATATGAATTATCAAAATAATAATAGTATTATCAAGTGATTCGTCAATCTTGTAAGGAGGTCAGGGCATCCGTAGATCGCGCAGTCACGGCGTGATTAGATCACGGATTGCGTAGCCACGGGAAATAACACAGCGCTCATATACCGACCACGCGCGGTCTGCTTGGAATCGATGGCGTGAGTCACGGGCCTGTGTCGTGTAAGTTTTGAGAAGATGGATCTTGGCGTTGTATGTGAGATCAAAACTGTGGAACATCAAGCGGCGCTTCTTCGTTTATCGATCACGACAAGCCAGTGTTCCTCATCAACAAATGTTTCGCATGATCACGTCAAAATAAATTATTTTTTGCCTTTGGAGAGACGATTCCACTCTGGGATTAGGGTGTCTCGATAACACGGTTGAAGGATCCCAAGATTACGAGATCTACCACGAGCCACGTCACGTTTAAATTTCCTTTTTGATACTGTTCATTCATATTAAATGCATTTCTAATGCGAAGGTGTTCTAGTGCCAATTCCTCCAAGGGCCGAGTTCACCAAGTGAAGAGCGTCGCGTTATTTCCCACAATTACGCAATCTGTGATCTAATCACGCCGTGACTGTGTGATCTACGCATGCCCTGACCACCGTACAACATTGACAACCACTCAAAGTGCCAAGTTCACCGGCAAACATTCCAGTAACCAATCATGGTGACCGGTACCGCTACGAGATCTACCACGGCCGAATTCACCAAGTGCCGAGTTTGTGCGGCCGAATTCACTAAGTGCCGAGTTCACTGGTAATCGGGCAGATACGGAATAATAATAATAAGAACCGGCCTGGTGTAAAATGACCAGTGTAGTCGAACCACCACCATGAACACCACAAACAAACAAATGAACATCTAACATGGAAAAGAAATTACCTTTGCAGCCTTTGACAAACACAGTTACCATTGAAACCAGCAATTTAGGTCTTATTCGAAAGCAGAATAACAACTGTTTTAGTGGACATATCAAATCAAATGTTGGAAAGTTCATGTAAAATAGCCCAAAATATTATCTTACTGTGACCATATTCCATCAATATGGTCTGGCTAGCCAAATTCTCTGGGCCAACATAAACAAGCTGCGTTTGGTTTCAACGATTAATAATCTTGTCACTGGATTCGAGGTATAATTGCACTCAAATATCAAATTTTGCTCCATTAATCAACATCAAGTTGAAAATGTCCATTCTTGCACCAACTTTTATAAAATCATGAATCAGTGTTCTACAGGAATGTATCTATATGACTTATATACCTAGAAAATTCAAGCATAAATATTATGATATACCGTAGGTATAGGTACCGGTAATTCAGATGCTTAAAGCGAATTATAGTGGTCTAATTTCACTAAATTAGAGCGAAATGCCAGCAATATAATTGTAATCTAATTCGGAAAAAACGGTTTAGCTCTAATTCTAACCTGGAAAAGCTGAAACTTTTCTATAGTTGTCTACACCTGTTTTGCAGAAAGTCAAACAGCTCTAGGCGTCATATACTACAGGCAATTCGAAATACCCCATAAGCTATATGCTACTGCATATATACCTTTAACCCGCTACCTCAGTCAGTCACAATTCCTATATATTTACGGCATTTTCCATACAGAAAGAGCGAACTATGCCTGGCTGCGACCTGTTGCGCGTCAAATCTTTGTATGGCGCGATGACGTAAAATTTAAATCGCCGAAATATTCTAGAAGTCACGCATCGATAATCATATTCCTAAACGTACAACATATCACTTAGTTATTCTCTGAATAAAACTATTAGCCATACTCGTTGAACATGCGAGATTACCGAAAGAGCGAATATATATATAATGAAGATCATATATATCAGAAGAAAACAGAACTATTCGACCTTAGAGCAACAACACGAATATACAACACCGGTGACATCCTCACGCAATAAAACGAAGGGAGAACATTGTTTTCTAATAGATAGAACGAAGCTACCGCATGAGATCGAACAAAACCGGATAGAATTCATCGTGATTGAATGTACCGACAAAGTCATCCTTTCTACGTATTTTAGTCGTACCCTCGAGAGATAGAAAATTTGCATTATTAGGTTAACCACCGGATATAACGAAGCCTAATGCATGAGATGGAACAACAACGAGTATGAATTTATTCTGATTGAATATAACCACAAGACCATCCTACTACGTATTTTAGACATTCCCTCGACACTTAGAAAATCAGAACCTAATCGAGATGATCCCGGATGATCCTTTTACGGTTTTGTGTTTGCTGGGAGCTTACATGCCGTGTTTTCATCGAGGGAAAGCAAGAACGCTTGTATCATCAGTGAATACAAATATAAAACTTGAATATGACACTATAATTTGTGTGATGTTATTGGACCAAGTTGTAGCATATAGTTGAAGTTTTGAATGCTCTAGGGATCGACTGAATCCGCCGGTTACGCTTGGCAGTTATACTTACAGCAAATTGAATTCACTTGTAAGTGTTGTCAAAGTCCTTAATGATGCTGCACAGAAGAAGTGTAAAACAAGCACACGCTATGCTGGATATGATATCCAAACTATGCTGGATACTATGCAGCATAGTCTGTGCTTTTCATGACACCTCTTTTCTGCGGGATCAATAAGGACTTTGACATAACATATCCAGTTGGCTGGTGCTGCCCGCGAACGATTTGAAGGTTTCAATCCGGCCCGCGATGTAATTCGAGTTTGACACCTCTGGTGTAAGCAGAGGTGGTCAAAGTAGTCAAGAAAGCTACTCAAGTAGAAGTAGAAGTAGCGACGAAAAAATCTACTCAAGTACGAGTAGAAGTACTTCTTCCATAAGCAACCTAAAACTACTTGAAGTAGAAGTAGAATTGACTGACTTTAAAAGTACTCAAGTAAGTAAGTAGTTGTGAAAACGATCCTAATTCGTTCACATGGATTGTAAAAAAGTGCAAATTGAGCTATGCGAAAGGTGACGAGCTTGATTCATATTGATGCATACCAGCAGTTATCCAATTTTCGATAGCATAAGCAATAAGCATTCACCAACATCATGATAGTATTGATATGGAAATGCGATACTAATCCTCTGTTTTCTCGAATAGCACATTTTAGAAAATAGCATGGTACGGCGCCATCCCCCATATTATAAGGCCCGTAGTTTAGTCGAAGAGCAATACGGAGAAGTTGTATAGGATACGGTGTAAACACTTTACGCGATTAGTAAACGTTAATAAAAAATATGGTGGACCGTAAAAATGCCATATTGTGTAGCTTTGTTTTCGGAAATTAAAGGCATTACTACACCGCTTTTATGCTTCAACATGTATGTTATCCAGACAAAAGAAATGATATTAATTATAACTCAAAATATATGATACTGGGAATTAAAAGTGAAATATAAATACTACTTCTAAAAGTGGAGTATGTATTTCATGCCTTTGGTCCAGAAAGTTTCAAAGGTGGTGTGCTAAAACAGCTCTAAAACTAAAAAAAGTCAGAGTCCACGTTTCCAGATTAGGACACGCTATGGACATGATATATTACGATATGACAAGTAAATGCTAGATTGCGAAACACCAGTTCCAAACGTTATGATGAGCCATATATACTGTGATGAAATATTTCATATGAGCGAAGGGCGACAATGTGGTGTAAGCGGAACCACGCCAACCCGCGACCTAAATTATATTCACCGATACTTTCGTGAAATCAAATTGGTCACTCAATATCCACCGTGCGCGAAGCGCGACGAAAATTCTGGGCTTTACTCAACTTTTGTGAAAATTAAATGTTGATACTCCGTGAAAACAGCCCCGAAATTTCTCAGGCTATCTTCCTGATTGGAAGATTGAACTACTTCTACTTGACAAACTGAAAATAGCGAAAAGTAAGTAAGTAGATCACAAAATATTACGAAGTAGAAGTAGAAGTAGCGAAAATCAGATCTACTTGAGTAAGTACCAGAAGTAGTGGAAACCTACTTGAGTACTTCGAAAAAGTAGAAGTACTTCGTTACTGACCACCTCTGGGTGTAAGGCCTATTCATAATTATACCGAGTAACTCATTTAGGATCAGGCGAGTGGAACTGACGTTCCTGAGTGTTATTTCACTGAATTAAATGATTTTATCATATTCCCGTCGACAGGTATTGCCCCTTGGCGTGAGACATGGAGAAAACGCTTTTCTACTTACATGTGAGCAATATAAATCGAGACACTTGGAAGTTTTGGAAAACGTTTGTCATGACCATGGGATTAAAGACCAAGAAATTCGAAAGGCGCGCAAAGACCTTGTTGCTAAAATGGAGAAACATATTGTGGAATTATTGGATGAACTTCAACAGGTAATACTGTGTTCACTATTCGAGTCTAATGATATAAGCTAGCTTATTGTCAAAGCTTAAGGCCTGCCTTTATACTCGCTTGCTTTACGTGATGCGCGTAAAATTTTAGGAATATTTGTGTGAGACAGCTGTTAGGGAAATTAGGGAAGCCGCAGCAAAATTTTTTGGAATAGATTTAATTCGTACAGTTCGCATGTCCTGTGCATTGGCTATATCACTCGACATGCATCCACAATGTACTTTGTGCGGCTTCAAGCAAGAGCATAGCTTTTTACCGGGGTCCTCAAAGGTGACAGGTGTTCATTAAAGATCGGCTCACACACTGGACCAGGGGTGGGCAAACTACGGCCCGCGGGCCGCATGTGGCCCGCAACACCGTTCTATGCGGCCCGCGAGAGCCTAAAGAAACTTTTTTAAATTTTGATAAAATGCGTACTAAAATATCGAATTGATGCAGGGATTTGATTATCTTTTTCTTAGTATATTTCACCATGATAATTCTAAGACAGTTGTTATCAAACCGTGATCGGTGGATAATCCGATAATTATCGACGAAAAACTCACATAACTACGCTACTGCTGGTCGACAATTTCCTGGATTTTTTTTTTAATTTTACATAATAAATTAAAAATTTTAATTGGATATGCGGAGTCCTCTACTTGTTAGAATTGAACCAAATTTGGTGTGCAGCGTTTTTAAGGGTAACCTGACAATTTAATAGGTGAATGGCTGGAATCTGGAAAAAAGTTATTTTTGAACAGCCCTACTAATCATATTCAAACGCAGGGGCATGAAAATTTTCAAGTTCAATTGATCTCCTCCAACAAACAACAAACGAAATAATTTTGGGCCCTTTCTAGCTCCTCCTGATTGAAGTTTTTATTGGGCGCGACAGTTACGGCCCTTGAAAATCATATGACTCCGCTGTTCCACTCGCGTGGCGAAAACCAATGAGCCAATCCCTGCATCCACTGTGTGATTAAGGTTTTAGTTCCATTATAGTAGGGAATAATATATTCATTCGGGGCCTAGTTCAAACAATTCTTTGGTGAATGGGATATTACATAGAAGTGGAGAAATAATTCTTTCGTATACTTGCTGTACAATGTAAAATGTACATAGTATGTCTTTAGGCCTGCCTATTGCAGTTGCGATGTCAGAACATAAAAATCAAATGATACAATCAATTCATTTTACTCTTACATTACTTGCAATGACTTCATCATGGCCGGATACTTCAGACCGACTCCAAAATAAATGTGATGCGAAAAATCCTCAATCCATTACGATTCGCTGCGGTGGTACCGTATACTTTCACAGGAAGTCGATATTCGAAAATAAGTTGCAATATGTGGCTATTTTTATGTTACAATAATACAACCTGCCGACGTGGGCCTACCATAAATCTGCATTAAATGCATTTCAGTCATACTTTAATGCACACCATTTTCAAGGGCATACGAAGTATGACACGGAAGGAGCACATGGTAGGTTGTTATAGCCGGGGAACCAAAGCCGCCGTTTCTCCTCCCATTTTCGACTTGTACACATCCCTACGTGTCACTAGCTCACTACATCTTATCAGAGTCGGATTAAAGAGTTTTATCTTTATCTTACATATAATGCGATTATGAATATATTTTCGAATGTATAAACAAAATAAACATAACTAACCTTTCACTAATTGTACGATTTGCCAAGTATCTCTGTGGCCCACCTCAAATTACTACTGTGTTCCACCAGTGGGCAAAGGCCCACCCTTTGAAAACCCCTGATCTAGGTCGATGCTTTCACCCATTTTTGGTTAGAGGATGCAATCATCCGAGGTTATATCAGACACATATTTTATGCAAACTGCAAGATATAGCAAAAAATATCTTTAGTATTTGGCATCAGCTATAAGTCCAATGCCTCATTCAGCTTATCCAGTATAACTTCAAACTCTTTTACGCTCCGTAATTTGAATCAAGATGAAGATCTTATGGATAGTCGGCCTGATGATGAAGATTTTGAAATCGAATATGATTCAGAACATGGAGTAATCCACCAACGCAAGTTGAATGATTTGAAATATGCTTTAGGCCTTAAAGCATGAAAATATTTGGAACTTTTAGCATCCTTGCGAATTGAGAAAAGATCACTCTGCAAGTGAGAGAGAGAAGATAGCCCTATCTCATTTTCGATCATGAGAAACGGCGTTTTCCTCGAGTCGTAGGGCTGCTTTCGGTAACTTTGTATTTTGCCGGGATATTGGCGTTGGTATGACACTGTTACCATTGGTTGCTGGAGGAGTTACGAATCTCGATTTACAGCTCAAGCAAATGGCAAATGGCTATTGGTAGCTCAAAAAGAATCCTAAATGTGGCATTCTAGAAAATAGCAAGGTATTCGGTGCAGTAGCAGTTGCACTCTTATCTTTGTGATACGATTGTTGATATACAATGTTCTTTCCAATTCTCTACTAGTTGCTGACGATTACCCCTGACGAGTGTCAGCCGAAAATATTCGGGTTCATTTCAATATGAATATACTATTTAATTATCTTCGTAACAAATACAGAAACATTGCGAATAATACAGAAACATTGAATTGTTGTAATATCACAAGCAGGATTTGGTCATATGTGTCAGCTTTGAAATATTGTATTATCTTATCTTATCTGATACATGTGTCACACAGCCATATGTTATGTCGGACACCAGACATTCAAAAAAGACTAAATATCTAAATAATTTTCCGGACAACCTTGGCATAGTCAGCGATGGGCAATGAGAAAGTGTCATCCAATATCTGAAGATGATAGGGGTATGATGCCAGAGTATATTGGAGCTTACATGTGTTAGCTGACTATTGCGCGACTATCAAACGACACAAACCACAGAATTAGGAGTTATTAACGTAAATTTGGACCCTGAGACTCGCACTTTTGTGTCCTGCAGAAGCAATATTATTCTAAATCAAATAAGTAAAGCAGCATAAATGTTTATTTGAAGTCTATTGACTTACTTTCGACTGTTTGTGGTTTTTATACAATAAACACAAAATATTAAAAGTATACTACTTTACGTTGGTTGTGACACAATGTGGCGGGTGCCTAACCAACAAACTTGAATTGACAGAGAAAAACCGAAGTCCTTATTAAATTTATCGTCCAAAAGTTCGTCAAACTCAATTGTCTGATCAAAGTCAACATCGATTGTGTCGACCAGTGTTATCGGTTCGCCAATAATATCGAGTCGATATCACACTTTAAAAGAATTATATGCATCGGCCATTGGAGGTAAGAAATATCGGCAATTTTTGCAACGTCACAACATGGCGGTAAGAATTCTGAAAACTATAATCCTTGACCGCTAGACTGGGAATATCGCTGTATTTCATATAGCTAACACATTCCAGGTGTCCAGATGCAGCCTTTCTATTTTATTTCATGTTCGAGTATAACAATTGGCTGTGAAGCTGTTGAGATAAATGCTTTGAAGTTTTGAAAATTCGCCTTGTGAGGTAGATTCCAACTTATTTGAATATCGGCTAAATATATCGGTGATACCGGTGAAAGTGTTAGATATCGGTTTTATCGGTATCGGCCCAAAAATTCAATATCGGTAGGGCTCTAATGGTAGCCCTAATGTAATTAGTTACGAATAGGAGGTTGGCGGGATGTAGTAGGAATCAAATCCCCGTCCTTCTTGAAGGCGGTTTCTTATCTCCAATATTTATAGGGTGATTTGAAATTAAGGTATCAGTATCACGTTGGTGGATTTTACCGAACAATATGAAAGTGATTTCCAGGGTAAGATGTCCCCAAAATATCTGAATGCGGACAACACAATGCAATAAGATAAATATTTTAACCAATTTTAATTAACCCTACCATAATACGTGGTGTAACTACTGGGCCAGATATCGTTAAAATAAAGTTTTTCATGACAAAATTTGTCAGTTTTTAGGTCAAAAACGCTTTTCCGTAAGGACAGACAGTCCCTACCAGAAATGAATAAAAGTATAGTACAATTTCACCATTATGTGCAAAAACACTTAATTTGCGTACATGAAGTCAAAATTTGGTCAAAATCAAGTTGTTTTAGGTTAAAATCCTCCGATTCTTAGGTAAAAAAATCGCCCTAGTTATTACACCTCACATAGCTCAAATACGTGAGTATGACGTCATAAACGGTGAAAACATTTTGACCGCCTACGGCGTGCAGGTGGTACGCGAGCACTGCGTAAAACCTGGAAGTGGTACGTGGGTGGAAAAAGGTTGGGAACCACTGCCCTAGGGGGTACCAGAATTTGCAAAGGGTGTACCACTCGGATGGGGTGTACAGGGGTGTACCAGATCCGAGTAACAATGAGCCGATGGCTAGCTATCACAAAGGCAGGTTTATAGGTCACTACAGGTTGACTTTAATAACCCTTGAAGGCGTCGACACGGTGCCAGAGCTATTTGCTAACCTGCATGTAATATTTGTTGAATTTATTGCAAATCAATTAACTAATTGAATCTGCCGAGCCTTATACTTGTTAGAATTGTTAGGTTACCTAATTTAAGCCTACACACCAAATTTGGTTCAATTCCAGCCAGTAGCCGCATTGCTACAGGTGAAGAACGTTTCCATTTATTATCTAAAAATAAATAACAAAAAATTATAAAAATTTCTGTTCACCCCATGAAAGTGTTAGGTTGTCTATAGAAACGATGCTCACCAAATTTTGTTCAATTCCAACCAGTAGCCGCATTGCTAGTCGGGATTTAAGAACCCATTTTTCGTTAAAAAAAGAGTTATTTTCAATCCACCCTAATGTAAAAGTGCACAGGCTATTGATAACGTATCACTTTTGAGATTTAGGTGTAATTTATACGCATATTGCTTGAAATCGAAAATAGGTGGCTCCTTGAGGGGCCATTTGACACATTTGGGGGAGCGATTTGGCTCTATTGGACCACCGGCAGTTGGCAACCCTGCCTCCAAGCACCAGTAGACCTTCCTGTACAAAATCCATGAACTTGTTTGGCCGCGAAGGGCTTTAGGGAAATGGTTGAATCCAAAACGAGTGAAGAAATTGTCTTTTTAATGAGACACTTGATACATAGTCGCCAAATTGTTGCACATATGAACAAAATGTTGTATCTTCATCTTCTTTTTATATAACAATTTTTTATTAGTTTGTGCGAATGAAATTTATTTTACACAAAAAGTGCGAATGGGGCTCCAAAAGGTTGAAAAGCACTGGAATAGAAGAAATATTTGCTTATGACATCACAATCAAGCGGTGTACAATATTACACTTGAGATAACATTGTACCATATCCTCATTAACCTGACTCTGTGCGTCAACCTGTACTGACCTATAAACCTGCCTTTGTGATAGCTAGCCATCGGCTCATTGTTACTCGGATTTGGAACACCCCTGTACACCCCATCCGAGTGGTACACTCTTTGCAAATTCTGGTACACCCTAGGGTGTACGACAACCCCGGTTGAAGAGCACTGATATAAACTATGCTCCTGTGGTTTGAATCAGTGGTTCTTCCCTTTTTCATGTAGCGCTTTTTTTCAGGAACTTCTGTGGTCTGGCGACCTCCTGTCTTATTTCATAGTTGGTAATGAAGACGATGGGCTAGCTACGGTATCATATTGAAGATAATCTACCACGTTTAAAGCAATATTATAGTCGTGAAACACCATGCATACCACAAACAACCGCTATGTTAATGAGGTAGAGGTTAAAGCTCGGTCCATCTTTTCGGATTTGCACCTAAATATTTGAAATAATTCGTGCAGAATCGAGCCCTATAAACACTCAACTAATTACCGATTTGATAATCAAGGTTTTTATGCCAACCGTATGGGCTCCAGCCTACTCAACTTACAACTCTGCGAATGATGATACGGTGAAATTGTATTGGGTCTGTTTCATTGCGGTGTTCGACTAGTAAATCAACTGATCTGATTTCTTATTTGTTTTCGGTCATATTGAATTTAGTTAGATAAAATTGAGGGAATAATACAACCTGTTCTTAACTTAACCATAAATGTAACCCAATCAAACTATAACTAATATTAAATACTTGACATGTGAGCTTGTGGACACAACACCAAACTGTATCATTCTTTATGGTAAGATGAAGAAATAAACTGACAGTTACATTTTGTCGCTCTCAACACAAGCATATTATATTTTATTAAAATCCATACAGATGCAAAGCATGTCCATTGTACAAATACGGTAAATAAGAGTGTTAAAGCTGCCAAGATCTTAATTTGACTCTCGCAGGATCACTTTCCCGGTTTTCGATGCGCAGTGTGCTTCAAGATACAAAACCTATAGTTCTAAACAATTCGTCGAGAATAACCCTTTCTGGTAACTGTGTCAAGAAGACCTTTGCAATCAAATAGCATATGTGCAAGAAGCCCGTAACCCACATCTTACAATAAATATAATAACTACTATGCTTGTGAAAACATTTTGCAGAAATTGCCGTTATATTACGCGCAAACCGTGACGAAACATTTTACGATTTTATAAATTTTGTCAGAATTTTCCAATCTGCAAGGAGAGCACAGGTTATAGAACATCAGTTCCACAATCTGACTATATTTTCTCATGAGAATTACTGCAATATCTATACGGGTATGCATTTTCTTCAGCGCCTCCTCCACATCACCCCTGAGTGTTTTTGCGCTCTTCAAAATCCATATTACCCCGGGGGTGCTGGAGGCAAGGTTGAAAACCATGTTCAAATCATACGAAATGGCGTTCTTGGAACGGAACTTCAATATACCATTTATTAATATATTCATATTGACATGACCCGAATATTTTCGGCTGGCAATCGTCAAGCGCAATCGTCAGCAGCTAGTATAGAGATTTGGAAATAACCATGGTTGATCAACCCGTTATCACTGAGGTCACTGTTAATAGTGAAGCCACCCGTCTAAACAAGCATGTGAATTGGTCGTTTTTTTCTTCTGGCCAGCCATATAACCAGGCTTCGAGTTGTCCACTATCAATCCTTACCATTCATTAGACCACTGGTTCTTAAACATTTTCTTCAAGCGCCTCTTTTCACAAATCGCCTTAGTTTTGCGTCCCATAAAGACTGTAGGCTACTTGATAAAACTTGTCTAAGGTTTAAGCTCGGTCGGTATTTTTGGGTTTGGATGAAAATATTTCATCGTGAGCGATGATCACTCGACCAATTGCGTTGGAGTTCATATATAAACATCTCGAATCCACCTCTGAGATAGGCAATAGAGTGAAGATCATCATATATGGTTTTGTTTTATAGCTTTGTGAGTCTAGTAGCCTAAATAATTTGAAAATTCAGTACATGTATCTGCTCACATTGAATGTAGTTCGGTAAAATATAGGCATACTCCACCCGGTTCTTCACGTATCATGAATATACAATATACAATGTATATTATACATAGGCTACACCACCGAGCATAGCAGCCCTCATTATAATATCTTGAACACAGCTACCAAACTTTTCGGGGCCATGGCAGGAGCCGAAATGTCCGCAATCACAAATTATTCGCAATAATCCGCACTCTGGAACCCTTCTGAAATTGATTCCCTGCAACACCTTCTACACAAAACTCAGCGCAGCCCGATACATTTGGTACTGCGGGCTCGCAGAAAATTGGTAGCAAAGGATAAGTCCTTAGGGTTGCATTTCAAAAATCAATTAAAAACAAAAATGTTTAAAACAAGGCCCTAATTTAGATCATGTTTTTATCGTTTTTTCCTTTCCCGTGACGTCACGAATATTCAATTGTGATGTCATAATGGCTTGGCATTGACGATTGAACATATAGGGTAAATATAGCGGATTTCAACCATCCCATATCGATATACGTCGGCTAAATCGGACGGTAATTGTCAGTAGGCTCATACAACATGTTTTATAAAGTAGTTATACAAATATGGCTTAATTTGACAAGTAAAAAAAGTTTTTTTTTTCGAAAAGGCCTTTCTTTGACAAGTGATTTAAAACAATGTTCGTTTTAAATGCAACCCTGTAAGTGCTTAAGCGAAAACTGCATCAGTGATGGTTAAAAGTCGCCGATACCAATACACCAATTATTGCGATCTGCCTAAATTAATTGCATGCATCTGCTGACTTCGGTGCAAGGTCAACAACTGCGCTATTCGGGGCTGTAGCTATGTAAAAAGTAGGATTTTTCTGCCTGTTTGCGTGAAACGTGTAGCAGAATCATCGATGTTTTATATATTCTAATTAGATCGCAAAAATACCTAACCAAATGAGCTCAATTGACATATTCATTCGATTAAAATGAAGGTGAAATATCCTTTTCCCGGGAAATATTTGGGATGAGGATTCCAATTTGAACAGAAACATTGGGGATGCGCTTGCCAACCACCAATTAGGGAGGTTTGGGTTGCGGCAGTTACGGTCGTGGCTGCGACATTCACAGAGGTGGTCAAAGTAGCCAGGAAAGCTGCTCAAGTAGAAGTAGAAGTAGCGACGCAAAAATATACTCAAGTACGAGTGGAAGTACTTCGTCCATAAGCAACTTCAAACTACTTGAAGTAGAAGTAGAATTGACTGGCTTTAAGTCTACTCAAGTAAGTAAGCAGTTGTAAAAACGATCGTAATTTGTTCGCATGAACTGTCAAAAGCTGCAAATTGAGCAATGCGGAAGCTGTGTAGAGAGCTTGATTCATATTGATGCATCCCAGGACGTGTCAATTTTGACAGAATAAGCAGTCGTCCACATCATGGGATGAAAATGATAGTATTGATATGGAAATGCGATACTAATCCTTTGTTTACTCGAACACTCCGTTTTAAAGAATTTCATGGCATGGCGCCCTCCCCATATTATAAGGCCCCTAGTTTTGTCGAAGAGCAATACGGAGAAGCTGTATCGGATACGGCTTCAACACTTTGCGCGATTGGTATACGTTAATTAAAAATATGACAGATCGTAAAAATCCCGTAAAAATATGACAGATCGTAAAAATCCCGTATCGTGTATAGCTTTATTTTGGGAAAATATAAGGCATTAGGCTTACCACACTTGCTTTTAACTTCCACATGTATGTTTTCAAGACAAAATAACTGAAACTATAATTAGAACTCAACGTATAATACTCGTAATTGAAAGAAAAATACAAATACTACGGAAAAGCGGAAAAATATATTTAATGTCTATTGTCCAGAAAGTTTCAACGGTGGTCTGCTAAAACAGGTCTAACGTTAGAAAAGTCAAAGTCCACATTTCCAGATTAGGACATGTCATGGGCTGCTTGGCAGGGCTGTGGAGTCGGAGTCGGTGGAGTCGGAGTTTGTGAAAATGACCCTGACTTCGACTCCGACTCCAACTCCAACTTCTTTATCATGAATATAATAATATATAATAGTAATATAATAACTATAACAAGAGGATTTTAATGTTCTATCAATCACAGATGTTAGTAACCATACAGATCAGGGGCGGCCAAATAATGCTCTTCAGGTCAAATGTGGCCCGCTAGAAGGTTTTGTGTGGCCTGCGAGGTAATTCTCGAAATTAGATATAGAATCAGGTAAAATGGCAAGGCCAACCAGAATTTGATTAGCCTGACCTCGACGCATCTGCGTAACCAGGGGCCAGTCACATTGATCGTAGATATTCGTATCTAACCACAAAGTAGAATATTCCATAGCAGATTTAGTTGACTTGAAATTTTTCTTAGCTCTTCGCATGATTTATTGTCACATTTCTTGCATCCAGTATTGAAACCCCTCCTGGAAATGATAAATACACGTAATATACAGAATTGAAGCCAACTATACTCGCAACTGGGGGATAACGTGTCGTCCAACATGCGACTTCGCTTGTGCGCTCGAAGCGAGGTCGTCGGCGATGAAACATTTGCACTGAATGACTGAGGCATGTTCACCGAAACCGTCGATATTACTATGTCTAAAACCCCAAATAATCCTCTCCATGCCAAATAAGCACATTGCTATACAGAGGCGACCCCCAACATATGCAAGTAATATAATTATTGGTCGAATTCATTCAATAACTTTGAAGAAATGTCGGGCTTCGCGCGATCAGGGCATGACTGCACACTATGTACAGTTGCACACGGATTTTTCATGACATAATTGTTATCAATTTTAAGACGTAGTCACATAAGTCTTGTTTTCAATGTTACCTAATTCGTTTCGTTTCTATCGGACGACTAAAAATACGTTATCAACATTCAAGTTTCCCGCGCAATGGTTAGTAAATCTCATGTGGTCCTTTCGCCGAGAAGGTTAGCCACCCCTGACATCGATTAAATTGGACATTATTTGCTGCTAGGTATAATAGGTAATTGCTAGATTGCGAAACGGTAGTTTCAGACGTTATGGGGGCCATACTTCCTATCATGAAATATTTGATATAACCGACAATGCGGTGTGAACGGAACCACGCAAGCCGGTATCTAAATTATATTTAGCGATACATTCGTTAAAAAATATTTGTCACTTCTTATCTACTGTGCGCGAAGGGCAACGAAAATTCTGGGTATTACATAATTTTTATGAAAATTAAATGTTGGTACTACGTGAAAACAGGATATCTTCCTTATTGGGGGAATAAACTATTTCTACTTGACAAACTGAAAATAGCGAAAATTAAGCAAGTAATTCACAAAATGTTACGAAGTAGAAGTAGAAGTAGCGGAAAAAGATCTACTTGAGTAAGTGCCAGAAGTAGAGGAAAACTACTTGGGTCGTAATTCGGTACAGCTAACAAATCTACTCGCGTGCGTAGATCTAGGAGACGCAGGTGGGAAGATTGAGGTGCGGTGTGAGCTATATCAAATGAGGAGTCCTGAGGTTCGAGGCGTAATAACTGATGTTCGACTTGATATGACTGATGACGAAGTGAAAAGCGCGTTAGAAAACCAGCACTTTCTTATTGCGAAACGTTTCACCTACCGTACTGATGGTAAAGTCTGTCCGAGTCGCTCGGTATTACTATTTTTTGGTTCTACCATACTGCCTTCGGTTGTGACTATTGGCTTTCTAAGGTTCCGGACACGTATATATAATCCGCCACCTATGCGGTGCTTCCATTGCAGCCGCTACGGACATAAAGCTAAGCAATGCCGAAGCGCGCAACGTTGTACAAGATGTGGAATGAGGCATAAATATGATCAATGCACAAACGAACCATATTGCGTGAATTGCGGTTCACCGCACTCTGCCGGGTACGCGGGCTGCACTAGATACAAGCAAGAGGCCAGAATAAACTCGATTATGGCGCACAGCAAAGTAAACTATTGGGAAGCCAGACAAACCTTACAAAATCAATCCCAAGCACCTAACTTGACGTCAGAAACAGAATTTCCTTCGCTGACTCCATCTGCACGAAACTACAACAACGCTAGAGACATAGCACCTACATTTCCGTCACCATTTCCAGGTACATGTGCCACCACTCCGTCCGCGCCATCCCTCACACCGGATGGAAATATCACAATACCTTTGAACAATTTCTTCACCTTCATAGCCGATGTAATCACGAATACTCTTGCTTCCATCTCTGATGGCGGAAAGCCGCAAATTCATTCGATCGTAGCCAAATCTGCTGAAAGCACACTCGGAATAAACATAAACACTCCTTCCGTCAATGAGCACCTTGATGAGGTCCTGGATCTCTCGCCAAATCGCCCAAGCAACGAAATGGACATCGCCAATTCCTTCCAGGAAGACGAGATTAGTTCCAACCAATACCCGAGTACATTGAGCTCAGCAGGCGATGAACGACCTGCTGATTCTCGCCGACAACATTGTCAACCTCGCCAGGATCCACTCCTGCAAGACCAAAGACAAACGCCACAAAGCAACCCCCAACCCAAATCCTTTTCACTCTGATTCAATGGAACTGCAGAGGGATATACAGAAAAATAGATGACTTTAAACACTATACTGAAAATTTACCAACAAAACCTGATATAATAGCCTTACAAGAGACTCATCTGATTCCTAAGTATTCCCCGAGAATTCCCGATTACTCTTTGCTGAGGAAAGATCGCAACATCCATGGTGGTGGTGTTTGTATTTTCGTGAAGAACGGGCGACGATATTTAGAAATTACCATCGAAAATATTCACCCAATTGAGACTCAAGCAATAATCATCGACGACATTACGATATGCAATTTATATATCCCCCCCAACAAGAAAATCACTCGCTCTCTCATGCAGCGCTGCTTTTCTGCCGGGCGATGTGGCTCGCGGAGTATCTTCTTGGGGGACTTCAATGCACACCACCCCCTTTGGTGGGGCTCATCCATGAATGAATGCGGTAGGCATCTCCATTACTTGATTGAGGAATCCGAGCTTGTTGTTGCTAACACGACATCCCCGACGCGCCTAAATATGTCTCGTCCTAACCCAGGTTCAACATCTCTGCTTGACCTGACAATAACTTCCAAGGACCTGGCACACAAAATAACAACATCAGTGACAGAAAAACTTCTTGGTAGTGACCACTTCGTTGTTATAAGCGTCCTTGATGTCCTATTAACTGCCCCGCAAAGACACCACACTTCATGGGCTTTGAGAAGAGCAAACTGGAATAAATTCAAACAGTTATCTCAGATTCATTTCGAAAATTCTCCCAAGACGAATGGACGAATTACCATCTACTCAGCCACAGAAGCTATTATAAAAACAGCAGAGCAGATCATTCCAACGACGAAACCGTTTACGAAGAACAGCGTGCCATGGTGGACTGAAGAGTGCTCCAGGGCAATCCGTCTCAAACGAGCTGCATTCCTGAAAATGAGGCGCTCTTTCTGCGAACGGGACATTATCCAGTTCAGACGCAGTCGCGCCTTTGCACGAAAGACTGTATTATTGGCAAAGCGGTCGCATTGGCAAACATTCTGTAGTGGACTTTCGAACACCTCAAAATTATCAAATGTGTGGAGAGTTATTCGGTCAATGTCTGGTTCCAAAACTTGGAGTGAGATCCAATCTGTGGACCGCTAACAGACGACTTCGAAATAGCCAACGAGCTGGCAACATGCTTTGCGAAGGTCAGCAGTAATACCAATCTCGACACCAATCACTTGCTAAAGAGTGCAAATCTCGGAGCAAATCTCGATTCTGAATTATCTAGAGCGAATGCAACATCGAGCTCACCAAATCACGGTATCAATGCTCCATTCAGCATGAATGAACTACGGGCAGTACTGAAACCCAGAAAAAATACTGCACCTGGGGTCGATAAGATTTGCCTGGCAATGGTGTCAAACCGTAACACAAACTGCATGGCGATGCTACTGGACGCATTCAACGACTCCTGGACCAGTGGTTGTTGCCCAGAGCAATGGAAGCATTCAATTGTTGTCCCAATATTAAAGAATGGAAAACCCCGCGACATCGCATCCTCTTACCGACCAATTTCTCTCACCAGCAATTTGTGTAAAATCATGGAAAGGATGATTATGAATAGGTTGAACTGGTGGCTAAATAACAACAATATCCTACATCCAAACCAAAGTGGTTTCTGACCTGGCAGATCAACAACAGACTGCATTGCGCTTCGGCACGATGACATATATAAATCGCTCTGGAGCAAAAGATCTGTTGTGGCAATATTTATAGACTTTGAAAAGGCCTACGATTTAGTCTGGCGCGACGCCTTAATTTATAAGCTCCGAAACGTCGGGCTCGAGGGTAACATCGTCAATTGGATTCGGTCTTTCCTCACTGACCGCAACTTTCAAGTGAGAATCGGTAAAACGCTGTCGGACACATTCGAACTCAAAAACGGTATACCTCAGGGAAGTGTGTTGAGTCCGGTTTGTTTTCGCTCATGATAAATGATCTCCCGCAAAACGTCACAACTAGTACGAACTTGTACGCTGACGACGTGTGTATCTGGGAATCGGGCCTAATCATTGCTGAAACCCTTCAGAAAATTCAGTCTTCGCTGGACCAGATCTCCTCGTGGTGTGAACAATGGGGGTTCAAAATCAATTCCAAGAAGTCGGCAGCTGTATTATTCACGCGACGCAGAAAAATCCCAAGTATCAATCTTGTATTCAACGGCTCAGCCATACCTGTACAGAAGGAATACAGGTATCTCGGCATTATATTCGATTCTAAACTAAATTACAGGTCACATACGAAGATGGTGGTGGGAAAATGCTCTAAGAGACTGAATCTACTCCGCGCCTTGGCAGGTACCTCGTGGGGGCATCAAAAGATTGCCTCCTGGCCCTTTATAGATCTCTCATACGATCTATAATCGAATATGGGTACGAATCATACCCTTTTTCACCCAGATATAATATCACCGCTATCCAAAGAGTTCAGAATGCTGCGTTACGAATTTGCTGTGGTGCGATGCGTAGTACTCCAACGTATGCTCTACAGCACTTCTGCGGAGAACCACCTGTAGAGCTCAGACATCTCCAGTCGTGCCTGAAATTGAGATGCACTATTTTGTCCAATGATGCTCATCCTTGTCAGCAAATCATCAGCCATAGCTGGCATGAAATTTTTCCCGACTCGAATCGTTTCAATACCTTTAACATGCTGACAAGTAGAATACTGCCGGCAGAACCGTCAATTCAGCGATCGAAACAACTTCCCATCCCCCCATGGTGTGAAACACACCCCTTTGATATTGACCTCGCCCTAACCGCGGTTGTACCTTCAATAGGTCATCCTGCAGCTGTTTCGCAGGTGTGCAATCGTCACATATCCAACAACTACCAGGGGTTTATCAAAATATTCACTGATGGCTCTAAAAATAATCGCCGCTGTGGTGCTGGGTCTCATGTTCACGACTAGAATTTCTCATTTAGTATAGGCCTTGATTGTCTACCGTCCGTTTTTTCTGCAGAGCTAATCGCGATCTACAAAAGTCTCACTTGGGCGTACCAAACCTGCTATCCTCCATGCAAAATTGCAGTCTTTGCCGATAGTCTGAGTGCATTGCAGGCCATCGAAAATAAAAGTCTCGGCAACAATATGGTCGCTAATATCATCACTATCTGCAGAGATTTATCACAAAGAAACATCTCGTCACACCTAGTCTGGATACCAGGACATCAAGACGTCGGATACAACGAACGGGCGGACAAACTGGCCAAGCATTCTGCAAGTTCCCCCGACGTCGAGATCCTAGCCACCCCTTTGTCACTGCAGGAAGCCAAAGTTCGAGTCTCCAAACACTGTCGTGAGAAATGGTTTGAAAAGTTCAGGGAGCATACGGACGATTCCCAATCCAAGCGGATTTTCTCACAGCACAACGAAATCCCTGTTTTCCCACTATCGTCACGAATCCAATCGTCAATCCTCGTACGTCTACAAACAGGGCATTGCCGACTTGCTAACCACCTACTTCGAATTGGAAGCCACGAAGATGGGCTTTGTCGTACTTGTCAACGACAAGAAACGGTTGAACATTTCCTCATTCATTGCCCAAAATATTCACTCGAACGGGAATACCTGGAAGGCATAGCCCGGTAACACGGCGTGCCTTTCTTGTTAGATAACATTGACCCATCCCGCCACGATTTCCTCGGTAATAGAATTCGTTTTGGTGTCCGGAAGAGAGATATAATGGAATAATGAATACATATAATAACTAATAGACCTGGTGCACAAGGCCATAGCTGCCGAGCACCACAAACTCAATACCAACAACAACAACAATAAGCAAAAATTCAGCTATATTACAGTTTATAAGGAGTCCGTCTTGAATCGAATTCAAGAACGTTTGCGAATGCTCGTCTGTGCCTGTGACAAACGTACAAGGCGAAAATATTCCGAATAATTATATTTATTCGTTGAAATTACCTTAAAAGTTTCATTGTCTAATTTAAAACTAAATCTGGCATCTTGAGCATTTTGTAATCTCCCCTTGCGTAACGCTGCCGAAAATTATATCCTTCGTATGCAATAGTGGTCATATGTCATTGATTTTCGTAATCTCAAACCACGAGCGGGCTGCAGAACACATGACTGGAGGCTGTTACGTAGCATTATAACCTCGGGTGAATGGTCAATTACGGCACGGTTAACCCACCGTATATTTTCACTATCAATTCGTCAGTGACCTAATGTCAGTTAAAGTAGAATAGGGGGCTTACGTGTTAATTATCCATTCGGGTTTTTCGAAACATTTCAATTATCATGTTATTCGCGCTCGTTTACAATTCTTTCATGTCACTTGCGGCGCCTCGCCACATGCCGACCGTGGTTATCATTTCGGCATTTTCCTATCATCTCCTTCATGCAGAACTGTATATGAACATATGCTACTACTCCAGTATTGTGAGTTATTTTCATACGGTTCAAAACGTTTCAATTTCAGAAACAAGAGAGTCTCCTAGGCGCTCGAAAAGAGCGTATTGGACAGAGTTACGATGAGAAGAAAAAAGGCCCACAAGGAGGGAAAAGAAGACACAAGGGCATTGTACGTGATTTATTGGATCAAGAACAACGCGAATGCAGCTCTTTTGGCATTCAGCAGAATTTACTGAAACATCATCTGGATGGGTGTGAAGAATTGCTCCATGAGAAAAAGAAGGGCAGAAGTGGAGCTGGCACATCGTTTCAAGCAATTTATGCTGCAGTGTTCGCCGCGGATTTTAATTCATGAGGAAACTTTTCTTTGAAATAAGATTGTCGCATTACAATATCGAAGAAAATTAGAGGCAGATAGTAGAACAGTATTATGAATGACTAAATCTTTCATTCATACCTAATAATATTTCAATTATTCCGGAACTTCTTACGGCCGTCGCCGAATTCGTGGACACGTGTCACACATTGCTGTGAATAATTTTACTTTTTGATATGTATTTCTCATGATTTCAACCACCTTGTTCACAACAAACTTAGCACGTCAGGCCACCTCCAAATTTTACTATCCATACATGTAACTGTCCAATTCAGTGGTTTCAATATCAAAAGTACAGTGGATTTCTCTTGTTGAGGTTATAGTCAGAAATGTAAGGAAGGGTAACAAGTTCCGAGAGATATTTACTCTTACGCCATGTCTTCATATAATTGCGCAATATATTTCCTGATCCGACCGACTCAAGTGTCGTTGTTATCTGAATAATTAGTAATCGGCTTGGTAATCTCCTGCTTTGTTAACAATGGAGTTGTTAAAGATTGAATACATTTGATTCGAATTGGAAGTAACCATATTTGTGTACCATTCCATACTTGCTTGGACGCGGGTGCGCAGAACAAGGACTCAAGCGGCTAATAGCGCTCTTCGAAGTCATCCTCTGCATCTCGTTCGGATTCGAAGGAGCGGGCTATCTCGAGAACGATCGAGCGATGGAGAAGGCAGCGAAGCGAACGACTGTGGAAGAACGACGGCACTTTGGTCCGCGGGTCCGATCGCCCTCGCGGCGGTGTGGACTCCCTCACGGTGAGTTAGATCTCTGGTTTATCTCTCCATTAGTGATATGTTTATTTCAAAGATTAAGCCATGTAGGTGTAAGTTAGGGCTGGGCACAATGATTCGAGTACTCGAATCTGAATCGAGTAATTATTTTAATGATTCGAGTCGAGTAGCAAAATACGATTTTTTCGAGTATTGACATTATATGCTACTCACCACTGAGAGGTTCTTTTGTTAACGAGAGTTATGGTTTTGATACTATTTTTCACTGGGGAAGCCTTAAAACCTTAATTGCATACGAAACATAGTACAAAGCTACAAACGTTACTGGAAATAACACATTTCCGAAGTCACGATCCTCCTACAACATTGTCACAAAGTGCAATGAAATCGGTATAGGGTCGAAATAATACCAAAGTATCTTTAATGTGATAGATAACAGGCATTATATTCTTTGCGGTGGCATAAAAGGTATATATTTGAACCGTGACATCTTATATACTGTTATTACGTCATAATGATTGATACTCGAATACTCGACTCGACTCGAAGTATAATACGTGATTCAGAATCGAATCACTCAAGTACTCGATTTTGCCCAGCCCTAGTGTAAGTACGAGCTGAACGCAAAGTGAAACTACGAACGGCTCATTGAATCAGTCTTTGTTTATTTGGTCTCTGATTACGAACTTGGACAACTGTGGTAATTCCAGAGCTAATAGAGGCGACCAAGCTCCAACTCAGGAAACGTGCTTTTATTAGGTCAAAATCGACCGTGCTCGCTCGCTGACCCGTTTCTTTGGATGACTTTGGATAACCACGCGGATCGTTCGGTTTTGCGCCGGCGACGTACCATTCAAGTGTCTGATCAATCAATCTTCGAAGATAAGCTACGGCCTTACCCTTGTGATAGTGGGTGACGGGGATTCGGGGTTTGATTCAAGAGAGAGAGCCTGAGAAACGGCTATCACATCCAAGGAAGGTAGTAGGTCCGTAAATTACCCATTCCCGACACGGGAAGGTAGTGACGAAAAATACCAATCCGGGACTCTAACGCGGCTCCGTAATTGGAACGAGACACATATCTTGAGTCGCATCGTTGTTTACATCATTCAGTCCAAAACGGCGCCAGACCAGGTCCCGTCCGCGGTCTCCAGCCAAACCCGAATGATTAAAAAGTAATGAAAAAAATTCATAGTTCGCATTTACAGTTAAATATTTCGTATTACTGACAGCGGATACGCAAGGCCAACACTGCATCACGGCTAAACAGAGGATGGAACATATAAATATGCCAACTCATATCGTCGTTACAGCCACTGTTCTGATGGTTTATAACAGTATCCAATTTTGTTCAATACCGCTGTTTGCGAACAACGTAGGCCTACAATACTTGTTAACCCTCGAGATTATTGAACCACAATCTGACTTATCAACCTCGCCTACCGACACGTCCAGCCGTTATTTTGTGGCTCCTTTTTTGTAATCCTCTCTGTTAAATCAAATGTGCATGTCTCCTATTTACACGCTGTTGGCCGGGGGTCGCCAATTCAAAGCGGGTCGCGGGCTACTTTTCAACATCTGTAGAGGCCGCGGGCCGCATGACTTCAATATCGATATAAAAATAGGCAACGCAGGTAAACATCCATGTTTTGATGAAATTAGGTCAGTACAACGCCGTGCTCTGTAACGTCGGCGATTGGCATAGTTACCACAAAATAAATAATATTTTATTGAAGAAATAGAAATACAACAAAAAAATCAGGATCATCACTTTCATTCTATTTCGAACAATGACCTGCGCACAATACCTGACAACACCAGTCAGTAAATAAAGCAAGGGTGGCCAACCTTTTTGCTATTTACTGCCGCATTCCAGTGCATAGTCGTAATGACCTAACTGGAGGCCAAATAACCACGCTAAACTGTCCTTATCCAGTCCATTGCCGGTGAACTCCGGACTATACTAATAACTGATATTGGGCTACAGTGCGCACCGAAATCGTGAGTGGTAACATTATGTATAAAACACAGGAATCCGATCTGTAGTCGCACGAAGCGCGATTTTTTTTCTTATTTATGAGTTAATTACGTCGATGTTATTAACGCAGTTTCTCATATTATTTATATTTTTCCAGCCCATGAGATCAGATTCACGAGTAGAGTTCACACAGTGGCCGGGTGTCTTCGAAAATTTAAGTAGGTTGTGAGAACGAGAATGTTTTGCTCATTATAAAATAGTTTTACCCAAAAATATCATAAGAATAGCAAATCAATGAAACAAAGAAGCAGTCGAAACGAGGTGGACGATTCTATATCAATCGAACAACCAAATTGACGGAAAGAGTACTTTGAAAAGTGGCATGCCCGCTAAATCACACAGAAAATACGTAACATAAAGCTAGAAGCAATGAAGGACGTCGCTGTGTCAAAATTTAGATCCTTCAATCTCAAAACGACAGCAACTTGCAACTGGTAAGTATGGATTTGAATAATGTATTTTGTTGTTGATATGTTGAGATCGACCTGAATATTTCGACTGACACTCATCAGGGTTAATCATCAACAACTAGTAGAGAATTCAAAAGAGCATTGCATACCAAAATGTATGTCAGAAAATATCTGTAAGTTTCCCAGAAGCTGTGAAATTCACATGACATTCTATGGCCGGCCACTGAGCTGCATGGCCGTTTAACATGCGGTCATATCACCTGTTGTTCTAATTGTTTTGTTGTCAGTACTAAACACCATAACCATAGTACCTGGAAGAAACATTTGCATTTGAGGCATCAAAGAACCAATAAAATGTGGAAAATCCCTTATAAATTACTTACCAGCTGTGAAATTCACATAACATTGTTTGGCCGGTACTTCCACCGTTCTGATCTCTTTTTTCAACAGTGGGGTAGAGTTGCAACCGATTGCATAGCTAGTTATCTTTTATGGAGCAGAATAGCTGCGACTTCAATAGTGCTGGGCTGATAAATTCCTTCATATGTCCATCAGTCCGTGATATGCGGTTGTATCTATATATCTGATTGCTGTGTTATACTTAAGATTTTCGCCACCCTCAAGCTCAACAGAGCTTGCACTCGTATTGTTGGACTAGCCAGAAGGCAATTTAAAAATTCCTGCGAATTGTCTTGATTCAGTGCAAATTGACTGCATATATGACGAAGAACAACGATAGCAATAATGTAGTCGAGTGGCAGCCCACTGGTATCATTGTTAATGTGGAGCTTTTCCTACAAATTCGGTTTCAACATTATTTCATGATCTTTTTCCTGTCAGATCCCATTAAATTGCATTATATTTTCAAGTAGCAGAAAAATATGCAAATTTAATATACTGGCGGACGTGAAGTCGATTGATAAGCAGGTTAATCTGAATATTTACCTTGTCTATGCAGGGGTCGTTCGTTCAGGTTGGAACAAATCAAGTAGGCTACGAATGAAATAGCTAAAAGTGGATGTTGTAGTCACTATCAATAGCCAAGGAACGTTTTGTATCGCATGGAACTGCGGCACTGCGTTGTTGGATAAAGCTGCTAAATAATGGGGTGGATATCGGATGGTACTGCGCCTTCCATATAATCAAATTACTATTAGAATATGAGCTCGTCTTCTTGAATCTAAATAACGTGTAAAACCAACGTGCACTCCGTGCAACAAGGTGTTTTGAACAACAGATACCTTGCGTCATCACATGCAGCACCTACATTCGACTGAAAAGCCCTAGCCAGCAAGCTTGTGTAGACCTCATAGCCCTGGTGTATCTGTGGTTGATGAAAGGAACAATCGAACGCTTCCTCCAATTAATCTTCAGGGACAAATTGTGATTGAGTGAAGAGTGCCAATCTTGCAGATGCCTTCAGTGTGAACATCTGAATGCAGTTCAATACTCATTGTCTTGTAAAGTGCATTCGGTTTTCCATGCCTCGCTGGTTGCGTTTCGTGTATAGCAGTGATTCCCAACCTGTGGTACGCGTACCACTGGTGGTACGCGAAGGTCCTTCAGGTGGTACGCGAGTAGATTCTGTTTTTTTTTCCGACCGAAGGGAGTTATTAGTTCACGAGCGGTTAATTTCGAGTTTTTTTGAAGCCGTCGTCGTCGTAGTAAGGTGCGTCCGTGGTCAGGTATAGCCTACGCCGAAGAAACGAAACCGACTTGTTGCACCCATGCAGGACTTTCGATGCGATGTGAGCAAACGTATGCCACCATAGTGTCCTATATGGTGTGGACACAAGCAAATCTCACGGCTCGGTGTAATTTGGTCTACGTCACACTTTCCTTTTAGTCAAAGGCAACTTTTCGGGTATTTTTCACCGGCTTGCCGAGCGCTAAATTCGATAAAACGGGTATAAATGTGAAGCTGCTACTCTACTGATTCCAAAATTATAAATTTTATTCTGCTCATGGTCCTGGAACCCCCCGAAATCTGCTTCAAATTTTGCATTGTGATCGAGTTTTGACATTATGACGCAACAATTCTGTCTGGCAAACCGAGAGTGTAGCTAACAGAATTGTTGCGTCATAATTCAACACGCTATCGCAATGCAAAATTCGCGGATGGTTTAGGGGGTTCGAGGACCATGAGCAGAATAAAATATATATTTTCGTAATCAGTACAGCAGCAATTTCCATTGATACCCGTTTTTTTCCGAATTTAGCGCTCGGCAAGCCGGTCAAAAATGGCCATAAAATTGCCTTTGACCAAATGGAAAGTGTGACGTACATAAATTTCACTGAGTCGTAAGATTTGCTAGTGTCCGCATCCACACCATATAGGACACTGTGATGCCACGCATCTACCGGCTAGTGCAAAATACGCAATGCAGCCATCGCATTAAATAAATAGACTTTTGTTGTTATTTCAATATATTGTTATTCTTGTGACTGGTGGTGGAAAAACAATTCCATGCATCCCCCATCAACCCTGGCTGGTGATGCCTAGTTTAATAGAATTTGTTAACACCCCTAGCTTAGGTAAAATACCTGATTATGACGTCATAAATGGTGGATGTAGGTGGTACGCGAGCACTGCATAAAACTTCGAAATGGTACGTGGGCGGAAAAAGGTTGGGAACCACTGGTGTAGAGCATGTATTTGACCAATTGAATTATCTACTTGTATAGTTGAATGATTGCAATCATATCCTCATTTGTTTTACATGTATTGGAATTGGTAACGAACGAACAAACGTTTTGAAGCAAAATAGGTAGAAAAGAAGGAAGATGGGTTGCAAGCAGTTTATATTTTCGTATGCATCAAGTGCTTGCGTGATGGAGATGCGAAGGTACTGCAAGGCAATCTAGTCGGCACCATCATTTGATTTGTCCACGAAATGTCAGTGCATAGTGCGCCGAGCAGGGTAGTTTTAGCAGACCAGTTTTAATATCAAGTCGCTGGTCTGACCGAGCAATATGTACGGCGTATTTAAATGCTCCACCGCTGCCATCTCGAAGGTTTCAGCAAGAGCAACCTGTGTTTCGATGGTAGTTTACAAAGACACCTTCCTAACGTGAATTTGAAATATTCAGAGATAATTAAATTCGTTTCTACTACGAACACATAATAAAGATAAATAGGTGTAGAACAGTTGTAATTTAAGACACAGCCCAGAAATAAACTCAATAACATTGAAGGCAAACGGATAACTGACGGTAAGAACCTGCGGTATTAATGCAAGCCGTCTACAAATCTAGCCTGGTTACCATATTTCTGTGACCCGAATTCCGGACACTCCTTAGCGCCCCCTAGTGGATTTCAAAATGAGATATGAGCACATTGTCTGTCAATATGTCGGCACACTAGTAAGCTCATAGACCAGAGGCGGTCACGATCCGGTTCAGGGGTATGCGACCGTGTGTTGTGTAACCGATACCGAAACCACTTTTTTAACCCATTTCCAACCCAAATAAACAATGATTTTGAGCTTAACATAGGGTAATCGATGCCATTACTAGGGGGTTTACTATATGAATCTGATTTCTATATGTATCTGTTCATTTTTTGAATGAATTCTGTCAATAATATTGGTTGTTCCATATCTTCCTATATAATTACTACTTTCCGCCCACATGATCAGAGTTAGCGGTAGAGCTGCGGTGGAGGATGGTGAGTTCGAAAAAACGGGAGCGTTTGTACATCGTCAGGTTATGTTCATGACCCACCGATAAGATTGTTTATCAACGTCATATGCTGGTGCGCACCACGGAGCTTTATAAACACCTCACATCCAGAGGTTACCACCTTTTTATGGTCGCAACTCCATCTCCAATTTGAAAATGTTTCGTGGCCCAGATCAAAATTTGGTGAGTTGATTACTAAAAGAAGTCAGAACTTTTGCCTAGACAGCTGATTACGTTCAAAATCTTTCCAGACGCCAGAATAAAGGCAAACGACCCCCACGTTTGGAACCACTATATTTGAGTAACGCATTTAAACGGCCTTAACGATCTATAGTAATCTACCGAGTACCGTTCTCCTATAATTGCGATTACAATCAAGCTTAAAGGTTGCTTCATTTGTATTTTATTGTAGTTTTGCGAGGGTGGTAGTACTCATATTAAAATCGATAAATGTGATAGGAGTTTGCGCGGAGCTCGTAGAAAAATATCATGTAGCATAAATATGCCCAGAAATAATGTTTTTGTGTCGATTTACGAAAGAAATGACGAGCCTCCTACGTTAAGCCTTCAAAATTCCGGACAGCTGGCCTATTTTAGAAGTTCCTGCCGGACGCAAGTTTGAACAGTGAAATTCCGGACATGTTCGGAAAATTCCGGATGTATGGCAACCCTAATCTATCCGCTTAGTACGTAGCGCAAACAAGGAATATATCCACACGAGTAGTCAAAATGAATGAAAAGACCGAATGTCGATCCAACTAGATGTGAGAAAATAACGAACTGGCCACGAGATGTTGGCCGGCCAGATGAATTCTTGTGACCAGTCATGAAGTTCGCTGTGGCCGGCCATGATAAAACGGTTTTTCATGCCCGGCCAGTAAGTGGCCACGGAAAAGCTCAGACCCCTACTGAATTTTTATTGATGTGCTACATCTTTGGCTGTGCTAATTGTTATTAGTTTCCTTTATCCTTAGTCCCAATTGTTATCAGTTCCCACTGAAAGATTTGGGAGTCAATTGGTAAATTCAATTTGCATATTGACGGTCGCCAACACATCCTGGTCGCATATTTTTCTTCTACGGCCGCAGATTGGCCACCCCTGGACTGAAGGTTCGATATTAGGATTAGCTGGACACGGTAGGCTACTTGCTGGAAAACTGCATCCTCTTAAAGCTTGGTATTTTTCGGAGACCGAAGTCGTTTACTAAGCGTCTCGGTCTTGGTTACGTTGGCCATGGCACGTCCAGACAATATGCTCCTCCTCCGTGAAATGATATTACCAACGCCGAAACCACATCAGCTAGTAAAGAGTAGTGACATTGGGCATAGGAGAATAGCTTACTTTGAACAACAACAACAATATGTTTTAACTGAATTCAATTTCAGCATTTCAAAATGCATACTGTAGGCTACTTAGCGTTCTTCCAAATTTCAAACCGGTCTCGGGCCGCAAATTATGACCGCAGTGGCGGCATGAGGGCCGCGGGCTGCGTGTTGGTGACCCCTGCTGTAGGCCAAGATTGGTTCTCATTCGGGCACCATCCCATCGTTTGATTTTATCGTGATCTGGTAGTTTATAAAAAAAAGTTATGATGATTACGTCGTTGCTAGCTTGCAAGTATGTAGTCATGCATAATCCGTAATATAGTGGAGACTATTGGACTACTAATGTATAGCTTTGATAATAAAGCATTCCAGTGAAAAACAACAGTATTGATTTAGTGAGGTAACATTCTGGAATCTTTCAACTGTTCCGGCCCGCGAGTGACGCAAGTTGAGTTTGACCCCTGGTTCAGTCACTTTAGTGATCGATTCGCTCTAGAGGTGGTTTCTAACCTTTTCCCCCCACGTACCATTTCGAGGTTTTATGCAGTGATCGCGTACCACCTACAAAAGTTACGCGCGCCGAAGGCGGTCTAAAATATTATCATTATTGTCACAACACAGCCTGGGGCGCTTATCGCCACGGCAGGAATATATTGTAACATACATTTCTTTGGCATCGTAATCTTTGGGGACGACCTTTTCATTTTTTATCCCAGACTATGTCAGGCTCTCTCGCCCCCATTCCTTCCCATCGTGTTCTTTGACACAGTCAAGTAACACGGCTTCGTTATATTCTGGCTTTGCAATGCACTGTCCTAGCAGCGATGTCGGCGATGGGGAGCCCGGAGAAACGCCGACACGTGGAGGTTGGTCATAACCGTGCGAATATTCGCTGCTTCCAGAACTTAACAGCAAGGACAACATCACCTGACAGATGTGTGATTGAACCGTGACCAGAAGAGTAACAGCAATGTCGGTCGGATCTTCCATCGCATGTTCTGTAATACGTTGCCACGTAGACCACTTTAGCCTATAGCACCGGACTAATCCACTGACTCCACTGAGTGGAAATGCTGGCAGGGATTTGAAGTCACGTTCATTGCTGTCGTGATTGCAGTGTTTAACCAACTGCGCCACGCGCTTCACAGCGGTGAAAAATGTTTTCACCGTGTTGAACTGCTGAACACAGCGAAACAGGAAATAAACTGGTCATTTTAAGGCGCACTATATGGTTTCTGTATTGGATCGATTCGAAATGTTTGCGGTCAAATATATTAATACACAATTTGGTTAGGTAAGAATGCTTTACGACAAGATCTCATCTCTCCCCCGTAGGCTGTCATTGGTGGTATTGGCCCACCCATGACGATGACCTTACCGCGATTACTTCTTCATAAAACTAAAAAATAACCTTAACTGAACAAATCACTCCCGTCAGAATCTACTCCCATACCACCTGTGCCACAGGTTGGGAACCACTGCTCCAGGTCCTCATTTAGGGCTGTACCAAGGGTTACGCACAATGATGTGCGAGTACTCGAATCTGAATCGAGTAATGATTCTAGTGATTCTAGTCCAGTAGAAAATGCAACTATTGGATTACGCTTAAAGTACGCTCCTCGCAGTATGGTAAAAAAAATCCGAAGTACACCTCTCTGCACCGTCCAACGGCATCAGTTTCAAGCTTTTGACAGCCCATGATATTGTATTTATACCTGCTTCTTAACGAACTTACCTACTTGCGTAGTGGAGTAGATCTCAGCGTAGCTATACGTCTACTTCTACTTGAAGTCGTTTAGTATGCTTTCGAAAGGACTATACTTCTACTAGTATATGAGAAGATTTTGACGTCACTACTTCTAATTCTACTTGCGTATAGCTTTCTTCACTACTTTGTCAACCTCTGCAGACATATTGTTCGGATCAACATGTTTCTGTGCGTTTCATGATATCGCGTTTCCAAAGTATCAGCGGTTATTACAATCAGCTTGATAGGTTTTGAAGACAATATTTGAACTCGAAAGTAATGTTGACATGGCTCAACTTTTCTTACAAGCGACGACATCGGCAAGGCTCTATTTATTGGGCAATTAGGTTTTAATTACCGCTTGCCAACATGATGTATTATTTCACCATGCAAACAATGTCAATATTCACGCCATATAGAAGAGTGAATGACAAACCGCCACGAGGCGGATTAACTTTATCATGAAATTTTCCATTAGCAGAATGTATGGAAGCCTAATGCCAGAACCTCTTTGCGATACCATTTCCTGTTCTTTGGTTTTGTACGTGTTTATTGCAGTTGGGTATCGGAACAAGGCCCTGTTTGATGCAGAGTACAAAATCAAGCTCGAAAAGTTAGTGAAAAAAACACTTTATATTGCGCTTGACTGTGTGTATAGAAAATCATTGCGATCTAAAAGTAGCACGCGCAAGAAGCACGAAATCAACATTTAAAAATAATTTTAATACCAACGCCGTTTGTGGAAATATATTGCAAACATCGTCGATATATTTTGTGCACAGCGTCGACATATTTGGAGATTCGATCAATTTCCAGTCAATTTGCAGCCAGAAGTCTTGGCTATATAAACTATGGTTCGGCTATAAAACTATATATCTATTTGTGAACTAGCCTACTACGCCAAGTTGCTGCTACGTCATTTAATCAATGGCCCAATAGCGTCTCTGAGCCCCCTTATTCCCCCATGTGGGTTATCACCAGTGGTTAGAAGTTGGCACAAATTTTAAACTGCTCCAGCTCCGGAGCTCTATTCGATGATAAATTAGCTCCAGCACCAAGCTCTGGAACTCATTGATACCGCTGCTCCGGCTTCAAAACTATCGAATGGTTCAGGTATGCAGTCAATAACTACCGTTGCGTCGGGGGACGTCGGGCCGAGCCGGTAAAACATGTCTGAAACAGTGTTTTAAACAATGACCTTTTAAAAATGAGAAGTTTTAATTTTCAAATTGTACAATTATGCCGTAATTGTGTAAATAGTGTAAGTAGATCTGATTTTCGCTACTTCTACTTCTACTTCTTAATATTTTGTGATCTACTTACTAACTTTTCGCTATTTTCAGTTTGTCAAGTAGAAGTAGTTCAATCTTCCAATCAGGAAGATAGTCTGAGGAATTTCGGAGCTGTTTTCACGGAGTATGAACATTTAATTTTCATAAAAGTTTAGTAAAGCACAGAATTTTCGTCGCGCTTCGCGCGCAGTGGATACGGTGTGACCAGTATGATTTCAAGAAAGTATCGGTGAATATAATTTAGGTGGAGGGTTGGCGTGGTTCCGTTCACACCACATTGTCGCCCATCACCTATGAAATAATTCATCACAGTATATGGCTCATCATAACGTTTGAAACTGATGTTTCGCAATCTAGCATTTTCTTGTCATATCGTAATCTAGCATAGGCCTATATATGTCCATGGCGTGTCCTGGAAGAGTGTTTTAGCATACCACCCTTGAAACTTACTGGACTGAAAACATGAAATACATATTCTGCTTTTAGAAGTAGTATTTATCTTTCACTTTCAATTCTCAGTATCATATACTTTGAGTTATAATTAATATCAGTTCTTTTGTCCGAATAACATACATGTTGAAGTATAAAAGCAAGTGCAGTAATGCCTTTAATTTCTGGAAATATAGCTATACAATATGGCATTTTTACGGTCCACCATATTTTTTGGTAACGTTTACAAATCGCGCAAAGTGTTTACACCGTATCCTATACAACTTCTCCATATTGTTCTTCGACTAAACTACGGGCCTTATATGGGGTATGGCGCCATACCATGCTATTTTTCAAAACGCGTTGTTCGAGAACACAGAGGAATAGTATCGCATTTCCTTATCAATACTATCATTTTCACCCCATTATGTGAACGAATGCTTATGCTATCGAAAATTGGATACCTGCTGGTATGCATCAATATGAATCAAGCTCGTCACCTATCACATAGCTCAATTTGCACCTTTTTATAATCCATCCAATCAGGATCGTTTTCACAACTACTTACTTACTTGAGTACTTTTAAAGTCAGTCAATTCTACTTCTACTTCAAGTAGTTTTAGGTTGCTCATGAAAGAAGTACTTCTACTTGTACTTGATTAGATTTTTCCGTCGCTACTTCTACTTCTACTTGAGTAGCTTTCTTGACTACTTTGAACACCTCTGCAGTTGTAATCAACTTCCTTTGCAAGTATACGTCACCACCACAATGAATCGTCATGAATTGAGGATTTAGCGCAGCACATTAATCTGTACAGTCGTTATAAAAACGTTCGACCTTGAAGTCATTTTACATAATGTAAGAGCAGGGACTTCTAGAAATCCCTGTGCAAGAGTAACATGAATGGATTGGGACATTGGATTTAATGTTCGGACATTGCAACTTCAATTGGTACAAGACAAAATATGTATGTTGTACCGCTAGCATATTAAGAGATTTTTTTCTACACTTCCATGTAGTATATAATTCACCAGAAAATTGCCTGAAACGGGCATAGAATCGGTATATTATTTATTGCCCGCCATAGTGGAACTAAAACCCCAATCATACAATGGACGCGAGGATTAGATCATTTGGTTTCGCGACGTGAGAGGAAAAGAGTGATAGCCTACTATCTTTCAGGGACGCAACTGTCGCACGCCAAATCCCCAATAGGGGATGGGAGCTCGAAGGGAATCAAAATTATTTCGTTGGTGTTTTGTTGGAGGATATTTATTCAACCTGAAAATCTTGGTCGCGCCTTGAGCAATTTAGTATCCTTATTACGTTACATTTAATTATGATTAGTATGAGAGAAATGTGAATATTTGAGTGAAATAGGCATATCGGAGTTGGCAATTACCACACATTGAACAGGACTATAGAGTCAACTCCAGGATAAGAGGTGGCCACAGAACATTTTCAAAACCTGAAAATGGGCGACGGCCAAAAGAAGGCTGAGAGCCCCTGTTTAAAAAAGGTCTTGCTTTAAACATATTTCTTTTAAACTTATTTTTGTTTTAAATGCAACGTTACGTGTAGCACTGTGTTACGCGTACCACACTTTGAGAAACACTGGCAAATTACTCAATAATAATTTGCTCGGTTCACATGAGCACCAGTCCCATTTTTTTGAAATACATGTAGTGATCAAAATTTTTCGAACCACTCTATTGGCTATCAGTGTTGCGCTGATGAAGAAATTGCTGATATCAAGAATAACCACGCACTAGAATATAGTAATGAACGGCATGTTTCGCATACAAGAGCTCAGTAAGTTATATATGGACAATTTGATCATACTTTTAAAACAACCGGCTCCAGCTTCTGGTCCAGCTCCATCAGAATTTTATTTGGAGCTCTGGCTCAAGCTTCGGCTCCGCTGAAAATACGCGGCTCCGGGTCTCCGGCTCCGGCTCCAAAGCCCCGGTTTTCACCTATTTAGATTCCGTATCATCGCCTGCATCACTCGGGCCAAGGTTAAGAAGTACTGCTATCAGTGGCGGCTCGTGACAATATCGGGTGGTGGGGCAAGGGCTGCGAGCGACTTTTATCAACATGACGTCACAATGGCGTTTTCCAACGTAAAAAAGTAACTTTAATATGATGGTCACATGAATTTCCCGACAACAGTGATTTTAACGTAGGTGCCGCGAGAGGTTTGCCGGTGAGCCGTGACTTGAAGTGTGGTAACAAATGTTTTATTCATTTTTTTTTAATCAAAGGATTATTTTACATAATGTACGTGAACTAAGAATCGTCCCTATGCCACGAATCAATTATCAGGTCATCCTTAGTAGCATGCGTTATGATTTCATGGTAGAGTTAGAGATTACGCAAATCGATAGGCCGTCCGAAAGTGTTTCGTACACGATCCTGGTGTGTTACGACCACTGAGCTGGTGGTTACGAGTTACGACCAGGTGATAGGCAACCAAAGCGGAGGTACCCGGCGTACGATTGGATCAATGTAGTCTTCTAGACCTTTAATTTTCGCTCTAAAGGCAACTGCGTAAACTAGCCTACGTACGGAGCAAAGATTCAATACGATTCATGTTCGCACTTGACTTGACCAGACTAATTCCAATGACTAGAACTCGAGAGATTGCGTCAGTAGTAGGTATGATCGGTCGTGAGGTGGCAGGGGGTTCTTATGGGTGCGGTCGCATGCGGCTGGGAAACTCGTGGTGGCATGCGGCTTTTTAGACCCCCCCTCTCGGTCGCATGCGGCTATTGCGTCTTATGGGTGCGGTGGCATGCGGCTCTTATGTCTTATGGCGGGGGTCGCAAGCGGCTGGGAAACCCGGGGTGGCAAGCGGCTCTTTTGTCTTATGGCGGGGGTGGCATGCGGCTATTGTGTCTTGTGGTCGCAGATCTCTGGTGATTCGCTATGTGTTCTTATGGGTGCGGTCATGAATCGCCCTTTCGGGTATATGCATCTCTCGCACGGTGTTGAATATGTATCAAGTAAATAGTCACGTGATTGGTTCTTAGTTATTGTGTATATCACAAATTATTGTATATGACCAATTTTAAGTAATCCCAACGTTTACGGTGAGTGCAACAATGATATATCGTTATTCTTATGGCGGGGGTCGCAAGCGGCTCTTATGTCTTATGGCGGGGGTGGCAAGCGGCTATTGTGTCTTGTGGTCGCACGGTAACCCTTTTCAGCATAGGGATCGGTCGCACGCGGCTTCGTTGTTGGCATGTCGTACTTTCGGGTATAGACTGCAGGCGGCATGTCGTACTTTTAGCAAAAAAGGGTGTGAAATAGTTTGCTAAATCTAAGAATCCGCCGCATGGTAATTTTTTGGTAATTAGTTTACCAGAGAGCCGGCGTAGACGGTGATTCCAATACCAACAATAACCGCGTTCACAAACTAACACTTCAAATAGGTGTGAAATAGTTTGCAAAACCCCGCGAGCGCTGACAAGATAATGTCTCGGACATAACCATCTTTCGCGGCTTCGTGTTACAGGCATATCGGTTACCGGCATACCGGTTACATACTTTATCATGGTTTCCGATTTCAAACTGAATGTCGAGACATACATGACCAATAAAGACACAATATAGTAAACACGCGGGGGAAAACTCGACCTGGAATTGTTATCGCGATGGGTGACATAAATCCAACCGTTTTCCGAACACCGTTATCCACATACCAACCATCCTCAAGGAGGTGTTTTATTCAGACATTTTGACTCTGGAAAATCCAAAGCACGAGCACGGACATTACAAAACTATCGAAGCCTATTGTCCAATTTTCCAAAAACATAAACGTCGATGTACAACAGCACATTGCATGTGGGTAACCGATGATTTTGATGAGTTGCATCAGCACAAGTGAATATGCGATTACACAAATGTATTGGAGTTGTTGTTGGTGTATATTTTGTCGCTATCCGTTGTAACAATATACAAAAATATCAAATTGTCAGGTGTGTTTGTCAGATTTCAAAATGAAAATGGTATTGTTACCCAGGTAAAAGATAGATTTCCAAGTGAAAACTGTATTGGTACTCAGGTAAATGATAGTTTTCCAAACGAAAAGAGTTTGTTACCCAGGGAGAAAATATATTTCTAAAAGAAAATGATTAGTTACTCTAGGTAAAAGTATTTTTCCAAGTGAAAATGATATTTTTACTCAGGTAAACGACGGACTACCGAGTTAAAATGGTTTGTTGATCAGAGAAAAAATATATTTCCAAGTGAAAAAGGTTTGTAACCCAGGGAAAAAATATATTTCCAAGCGAAAAAGGTTTGTTACTCTGGGTAAACGTCAGATCTCCAAAGGAAAGTGATATGTTTAGTCAGGTAAACGATGGACTGTCAAGTGAAAGTGGTAATTTTACACAGGTAAACGTCGTGGGCTCAGTGTCGTTGGTCTTGTTAAACGTAGCTGTCGAGTTGTACAATATACTTGTCATGAGTATACAATTACGAAGGGTGAGAATGAAATTGCTATTATGAGTGCCAGAAGGTTGTTGTATGTAGATTTGACAGTAACCCTATTATTCACATATGACAAACACAATCATTGCCATTAACTAACTTGCTCGGTCTCGATCAATGCAAAAGAGATGATTCGTTTTTTGAAACCGTAGCGAAGACCACATGTAAATCTATGCGATAGACTTCTATCTCCTGACATTCAGTCGTGCCGTTTGCATTTTAATACGGACCTTAATGTATGACATGCACACACTAACGCCGTAAACAGAAGTCGATGATTTTGATTAATAAACATATTTCTTGACTACATCGGAATGTCTATGTTGTAGGAAGTAAATACTTTTATGGAGTTGTGTGTTTAATGAAAGCGATTGGTTACAAGTATGTGTTGGGAAAATAAAATTTACTTTTCTGTATGTGGCAGTTTGTGAGGAAATGAAAATAGATTCGTGGTTTTAATTGAATTGCGCTGTTTTAATGTTCGCTTCAACATGGGGACTTGACGCTGAACAACAATTTGTCACTGGTGTGCAAGGGGTTAGGAACATTTTAATACAGCTCCATCTACTGGTTGTTGTGAGGATAATCATGTGATGACACAGCGCTTTTCGTTAGCAAAGTAGATTGATTTGTGTGTAAGATGTAAGCACCGTAACTAGAAAACATATGTACTCTGTTTTTGGAGTAGTTGGTTTATTGCTATGACATTGACAGAATATCGAGAAGTGAGTATGCCTTACATTCACGAAAGTTTACGTGGCTCCGTTGTAATAAATTGGTGTTAACTAATCTCAGCTGGATACTACAATTGTGCTGGACTTACACGTGGTATTCGCATACTGCGCACATACAAACTTTTGTGTAAACAACTCTGATGTTACTGTTGGTACTAGCGCTGTGTTGAACTATTTGGTTCTTAAGACACATGAACAACCATTCAGACAATAAAGGTCTTGAGGTAACGAAACAGTTTGTAGAGTCAAACCAACCATACTTTAGTTTCGTAATGTGAAAATATCGAGTAAAGTTGATTACTTTGTGTGATGTAAATATCTTTCGTACTTTTGTAAGAGTTGTGGGGGTCTCATGAAAAAGTAACTAGTTGACAAAAACAAAATATTGAATGAAGGTTCGTCTGTTGTTTTCATAAGTCAAGAGAGTGAAAATTGTTGTTGTTGTTTTTGTTACACTAAATCAAAATAGTGTGAAAGCGTCACCAATCATTGCGTATGTTCGTAGCATGGAATATCGAATATTTTCGTGTACCATGAATATCTTTCATATACACTTAGTATGAAATGAGATGCGTGGAATAATAATTAGTGTCCTACAAAAGTAAAACTTGTTGTGTTTGCTTGTGTACTTTTTATCATTGCTTGTTGCGGTTTTGAAAGACGGGCGAGTTTACATTTAAATATAGTAAGCGGGACAACTCAAGTAATAAATTTTGCTCGGTTGAAAATCGACTCGTTTGAAAATACCGGTCAATGGAGTAACAGTATCAATGTGAGTAGTATATTATTTTTCGCGAGGTGCACCAATCTTCTAAACTTTTCAAAAATTCATAATGTCATAGAAAAGTCGGTTGTTATGAACTCGAAACAAATGTACTTCGATTGTCACGATGATGGAAATTACGATCAACACAGTATTTCGTAAGTGAATGTGTATCGTTTGGTATGTTCAGCAGTCACTAAATGACAAAAATAGCAAACTGATGCAACCCGGTAGTTAAACGATACAGTTACAAGTTGGATGTAATCTTGATTTACAGATGACAGCTTGATGATGTAAAGCTCAGCCACTCAAATGTGTTCATTGCAAAGTATTTGACCAAAAATAAAATATCAAATGGGGACTTCTGTTTCATTACCAAGCGAGTGAAAATTGTTTTCTGCTGGGTGGATATGATTTACATTTAGAAAAACGATGTAGACCGATTAAGCGACGCTGTTTCATATCCGTCGAGTGAGTAAAATTTCTTTGGAGTTCGGTTTAGTGAGTTAATCGCTAGGGGTTCAATCACATACAAGTAACGTCTTTTAGTGACAGAGTATTGTGATGACATTTACTTTAGTGAATGACAACGGAAAAATTTTTGATTGCATTGTCGGTGGGTTACACAAATAATTCTAGTACACCTAACTATAGGACACATTTGGCAAACATCGTACAAATTGTTTCTTTGTGATGGTAATGACTTTCAGCGGCTTGGTCTCATGTCGGGAATTATTATTTGAGGGTTGAAAAACAATTTCAATCAATACTACAAACGACCAACAATGCAAAACGCGTTTAGTGAATTACAGTGTAGCAAGTACTTCCTTGATATTACGATTGTTGTGCACCAGAAATTTCTAACTGAATTGGATGCGTCTAGCAAACATACCCCAATTTACTTTTGTAATGATCAAAGTCTCCTCGCGATATTTTACATTTAGCACGTTCTATGGAAAGTGTGAACGGAGTTGAGTATTAATCGTGTACTTGGGATAGTGCTTTGATATCAAAGATATATTTTCACACTGTGTAATGTTTCGATTCTCTGTTGTGAATACCGACAGTAACGACATTGATGTTAAATCCTCACTCTTGGTCATTGAAAGCGAATCCTAAACATCGCAACAGTCGGTATGGAAATCGAACGCATGCATAATTTTAGATAGACGACACTAACAAGTTTATTACATCCGTGAAATACTCTGAAACGTCGATTCGTGATTGTGTTAGCTATATTCATCTTCCATATCTGTGGGCACAAAGATTTCTTAACTTTGGTTACAGCTCATTCGTAACGAATTGTTGCGTGCAATCTAATAAAGCGCAAGTCGAAGATAAATGATTTGATTTCAATGAGCTTGAAAGTCCTTTTGTTTTGGTGTTGGGTTTAATACAATTTGTATGACTATAACGAATCCGATTCCAAAAGTGCTATGTTACATTTAACAAAAAGTTTGATGACTTGTATTCTGATATTGATAGATGTGAAAAGTAATATGACCAGTTTATAAAATCTCGGTAATGTTCTTTGTCATGTCTGTGTTCAACAAATATGCGATCAAGTCTTACCATTCGATATTAACTTTCGCAGTCGACGTAAGCGATAATTTGTTGAAGTAACAATATCGACGAGTTCAATAATATTCCCCATCGATGCATTCGAATAATCTGTCAGCTGCAAGCTGATTAAAAACTTGATGCCGTTTTGTGGTTAACTCAAGTCAGTGGTCGCGTTTGTGTTGATTTCAGGAATGATCATGACGAGTTGGCCGGGTAAATTAGCGGTAGTAACTATGACCGTACAGAGTTGCTGACATTCCAATATCTTTTACGCTGTTGTTGTACCGGATCAACACATTCAAATACGAATCAACTTGGTTTGTGTAGTGAGTTTCATTTCAAGTTGATAAATTGACACATTGATTGAATATTCTCATGATTCGCATCACGCAACCAAAGTCAACGTGAAACATATAGCGATCGCGAAAAGTATCAAATCTTGGATATTCAAGTCACCGTCTGCGACGGTTCTGTTATTCGGTGCTTATTTCTTAATAGGTAATATTCTTATTATATCAGACTCGTGAAATCCAGTTCTGCACCAAACTACCAACATATTACATTGTAGCGATTGGGATGAATGTAACCACAAGTCACGAAAGATGGTTATGTCTTATAGGTGTTATCTTGTGAGCGATCGTAGGATTTTAGAATTATTTCAACCTTTTTGAATAAGCGTACACTTCACAAAGGATTAGGGTTAGAGTAGAAATAAGTGACAATTTGTCGCTATTCAAGTTACCGACACTGGCGGTCTGTTATTCGTTACTTATTAAATCTTTACGAGTGAAATCAAGCTGTGACAAACTGCTTACGAAAATTTCACCGCGTGAGCGATCGATATGCCTGTAACACGAAGCCGCGAAAGATGGTTATGTCCGAGACATTATCTTGTCAGCGCTCGCGGGGTTTTGCAAACTATTTCACACCTATTTGAAGTGTTAGTTTGTGAACGCGGTTATTGTTGGTATTGGAATCACCGTCTACGCCGGCTCTCTGGTAAACTAATTACCAAAAAATTACCATGCGGCGGATTCTTAGATTTAGCAAACTATTTCACACCTTTTTTTGCTAAAAGTACGACATGCCGCCTGCAGTCTATACCCGAAAGTACGACATGCCAACAACGAAGCCGCGTGCGACCGATCCCTATGCTGAAAAGGATTACCGTGCGACCACAAGACACAATAGCCGCTTGCCACCCCCGCCATAAGACATAAGAGCCGCTTGCGACCCCCGCCATAAGAATAACAATATATCATTGTTGCACTCACCGTAAACGTTGGGATTACTTAAAATAAGTCATATAAAATAATTTGTGATATACACAATAACTAAGAACCAATCACGTGACTATTTACTTGATACATATTCAACACCGTGCGAGAGATGCATATACCCGAAAGGGCGATTCATGACCGCACCCATAAGAACACATAGCGAATCACCAGAGATCTGCGACCACAAGACACAATAGCCGCATGCCACCCCCGCCATAAGACAAAAGAGCCGCTTGCCACCCCGAGTTTCCCAGCCGCTTGCGACCCCCGCCATAAGACATAAGAGCCGCATGCCACCGCACCCATAAGACGCAATAGCCGCATGCGACCGAGAGGGGGGGTCTAAAAAGCCGCATGCCACCACGAGTTTCCCAGCCGCATGCGACCGCACCCATAAGAACCCCCTGCCACCTCACGACCGATCATACCTACTACTTGCGTCAGCCTAACTGCAAAGGTCAACGACTTCGGACACATACGCAATTGTTATCTCATAGATTGAAGCAGTTTATACGTTGGCGGGCAGAGACTTAAGTTCAGACTATTTTCTGCGGCGTGCCGTCTTATTTCTAAATTCAAAGCAGTGAAATCCATTGTTAACACATGCTGTTAAGTTAGGCTTACCATACGTCCTCTTTTAAGAGGATTTGTCCTCTTTTTTGGCTTTTTTGAAAGTGTCCTCGGAGGACGCCCTTTTGTCCTCTTTTTTGAGATTTTGTCCTCTTTTTGAAAATTGAGGTCAGATTTAGAGCAAATTGCGAGTGATATGCCGTAAATTAGCACAGAAGTGACGCTCCGGAGGGTATATCGGAGCGAAACACGCTATATTGAGCTCCGAGCGGAAAGATGACCATTTATTTTTTATTATTTTTTAGTCATCCACCTAGCAATGCGGAGAAAAAAACGGTATTTTGGGCTCTGCGCGCCAAGTGATGACCTTTTTTTAGTCAACCGGTCACAAAGTGGGAAAAATTCACCGGTTTTACAAGTCTCAAATTTCTGAAAAAGTGTCCTCTTTTTACATTTGCAAAATATGGTAAGCCTATGTTAAGTGGATGTGGTAATATTAGGCCATACCTCTGTGAGTCCTATCTCTGTGTGGATTGGTGAAATATTCTTGATGTTTTGCCAGTTCAGCTAGCAGGTCTTCATTAGAAGATTGTATGTATGTCACCGCATGATTTTTCTCATAACGCCGACTCCAATTACAACCATCCACGGATACCTGCTCTAGCTCATTATAATTTAAAAAGATCAGTTCAAGGCTAACTTCAGCAAGCAAATATTCAATTCTCTAAATCTTTTTGAAAGTTGGGCCTTCAACCAATGTTCCATCTAAACTTCGCACGTGCGCAAATGCGCAGTGCTGAAACGGTCTCTGCGCACAGAAAATCTAGGCTGCGCACAAAAAATCCGAAGTTATGACTTTTTTTTAATCGTTGCGCACTCTTGTCCAAGGCCCCGCGCAGGCGCTCACACTCGGGAAAAGTGAGAGGGAACATTGCCAGGGGTAAATAGTGCTATCGCTGAAGTCTGAAACCGAGGTAGGCCTACAAGTGCAGCCCGAAAAGGCAAATATTGCGCTCCGCGAAGCAATGAGAATTTGCAATCGTATGCGACTGACGAAAGAGATTTTTCTTTTATATGGTATATCGTACGCATGAGCAAAACTGATATCATATCAATAGCGCAATCCTTTGTGGGAATGGCGAAATAACATGGTTTAACAAAGTTTTAAATAACAATGGGCTAGCTCGAAGTTAACTGCGAGAAACTAACGAATAGTCTTCTCCGCGTGAAATGAATATTGTGTAAGATATACTGTACAAGTGTTCAATTACATGCCGCGAATTTTCAAAGCCATCACTTTCATCAGGCGAATCTGATCACGTATGGTGATATAGGATAATATGCAGAATATGCAAGTACAAGCACCAATATTGTTAAAAAAAATCCATCCCATTGCAAACGTTGATCGGGAAATGCAGCAACTAGATGCACTGTAGAGCGTTGCATTACATCAGCTTCTCAGCAGCACAAATTTGTGATTTTATTCGATTCGTTTGAACGGGTATCTTCCGTCCATAAGGTCATATACGCTGATCTTGTTCTTGCTTCAATCAGACTTGACTATTCGTATCATTATATCTGACTGTATGTCTTGATGGTAATGAGTGCATTGCCGGTATCAAGACATAAAGGATTAGTAACGGTGAAAAGCGTGTTACCTGAGGGGGGTCTGGGGCGCTACGCCCCCCAGATGTACGGTTTATCACCCTATGGGGAGGCTGGTTGCGCACTGTTGTCCAAGGGCCTGCGCAGTGAGTTGGCGTATTTGCGCATACTCGTGAAAAATTAGAGGGAACATTGCCTTCAACCATACTGTTCCGTGCTTGAAAAAAAAAATATATGAGTGAGGATGACCGTCAATCACGTGCACTATAGTTGCATTATCCTACGAATTAGGATTTTGACGTAACAGTTTCAATCACATACTTTTGACTTCCTAATGTAACAATGGCAACAAAGAATATTTGAACTTGAATATGAAAACAGTGAATTGGAACTTTAATTGTTACGGCATACTATATTACATAGGCTTTGTTTATAACCTGAATTATTCACAGATATAGCCTAGGTTACGTAATCACGACACATAAATAAACTGGACTTCAACGTAAACACATTTTCGATGAAGTTTATAGGGCCTATGGTTTTAGCCTATGGCTCAAATTCCGATGAAGTCGGAATCTCGTGGCGGGCCACACAACGCTCATGTGTGCTCTACAGTATAACCTAGTAATGACATGGCAACGTGCCTTAATTCGAAAAACGCCCCGCCATGAATCCAACCAGTGGTTTGAATCTTATATAAGAACTATAAATAAGAAGTGAGAAGAAGTGGTCAACTGAAAAAAATGTTCGTGCTTTGCACGATTTACCTCCGATTCACGCCTGTTTCTCCATATATACTCCAAATTTCATATTCTCTATTCTCTAATCTACAGTGATAACGTTCCATGCCATCAAACAATCCGTTGTGGTTACTAGTAGGGATGGTGTGAACGTGAGGTTCACGTTCGCGTTCTGTGCGTGAACCTCGGAAATTGAGAGGTTCGCGTTCACAACAGAACCTTGGTAGGTTCTGCACTGTGAACCTTTTTCATATATTACAATTTTCACTTCATTATAACATCTTTGGTTCATATTAATTGCATTGCAACTGCGGGCCACTCTATGCATGGCGCTGGCAGCATTAAAAATTAACACTATAAACGAGCATGCACCTTGACAATCTCAAGAGTTTTAGTTGCTTTGTAGCAAATGTTTGCTCGAAATATTCAGCTTTCCGTTTGTGAATATTTAGTGTCTCTCTGCTGTGAGTTTGACCTGCGATCACACAACATCACGAGCGAAATACGTAGTCAGCGAATGATGCTTATATTCAACCAATCAATGAGATTGATATCGTTTTCTGATACAAATAAGCTAGCAGGGGTACGGGCCAATCTTGACTCCATATCTTTACTGCATCACGAGAACCAAATCCCTGTGATTGAGGTGTTGTCTACTGCTGTAAAACTTGTTAATGGGGTAATATCGGTAGCAAGTATAGAAACCAGTTTTACACTCAGCTCAATATCAATGTAGCGATAGCAGAGGTGGTCAAAGTAGTCACCGTCGCTACTCAAGTAGAAGTAGAAGTAGCGCCGGAATTTCTACTCAAGTAGAAGTAGAAGTGGTGATTCACAAGTAAGTAAGTAAGTAGGTATTCTACGCTTATTTTGCCTACAAAACTGAAAAATGCCAAGTAGAAGTAGAAGTAGTCTAAAATCATAACTACTTAAAAAGTAGTGTGAGTAGGCAAAATCTACTTCAAGTACTTCAAAAAGTAGAAGTACTTCGTTACTGACCACCTCTGAGCGATAGGCTACTCAGACGCCGGATACATTGTCCGGTCTGGCGTAAGCTTATATTCCCTGGTAAGTCCTCGTCGAAATTGTTGGCAAAGCGACGGAAGATATTGATTTTATAGGAGTATTATATCCTTTGATTGCCTCAGTTGAAACATTCAGTGACGTTTAAAACGCCAACATGTACTTCTGCATTGTGACATGATGTGGCCCGAGTCGTCGCTAGGTATCGTGTACGCTAATATAGGCTATCACTTCATTGAAAGATAGGGTTGGAATTAGCAATATGACGTCACGTGACGTCATGAGGTTCACGTTCGTGTTCACACAGAACCTTTCAAAAAGGTTCGCGTTCACACGAACCTGAACCTTTCAGAGGTTCACACCATCCCTAGTTACTAGTATCCCGGTTGGATTTTGTGATATGACGATAAGGGGGGGGGGGTGCGAAATTTTTCACTTTCATAAAGCGGCGTGTCTAAAAAAAGGTTGAGAACCACTGTAGTCATTAATTTGATTGCATCATTATTGATATTTATTAGTCTGATCCATATACTAACTAAGATACATATTTCAGTCAAATGTCCGATAAACGCGCAAGATCGGTGGGTACAATGCAAACTACGTTTATTACTTGTCATCAGTCATTGCAGATCGTACATGTATAAACTCATTCAGATCGACCGTAACACAGACATTTATTTATTTTACACAAGGTATGCTCTGTTGCTAATAAATCACTAGGGGTGTGCCGCATTCCGTAATATCGGATTTGTGTAACGTCAGCAAAGTTTACTGGTTGATGATCTCGAAATCTATAAATTGGTATGACGCACACTCATAAATACTCCAGAAGTCATGAATAGGGTACAATATGTGACAGAAAGGTCATCTATCGTGATGCCGCGCTGGCATATTCAGTTGTACGTTAGATTTCAAGGTGGACACTGGACACTGGAGTGAGCCCCGATAACGGACGGAATAATGTTCCGAGCCTCCACCTTGTGGAGTGTCTTGTTTTTCCCCTGATTCGCGCATCGATATTTCAGACGTTTGTTATGTGCCAGGTGATTAGGTCAATCTGTCCAGTTAATGGCCAGGTTGAATTGCTGGTGGTTTGTTGATTCTAAAGAAATTCTAAGAGCAGCATATTCAGTAGATGAGAGCCAAATACAAATTTGCAGTCTAATTCGGTTACCGGCAAGTCAGTGAGAGATACCCAAGATATCAATAATTATTCGATGCAAAATATAAACGACAAGGCCTAATAAGAAGGAGGGCATCAGGAGATGTTTTCACAGTAGACAATGATAGCAATCGAGTAGAAGTAGGAGTTAGTTTTTATCATTTGCTAGCAGAAGCAGAGATTTCCAAGAAATGTTAAACTAATTCACGAGGATATGTGATGCGTAAATGTAATGTGCCACCGAGCTTTATGATGTCTGAATGTGCCACCACACTGCCGACACACAAAAAAAATCCGGAGTAGTCTCGCTCAAAGGTGCGATTGAGGAAAGTAAAACTGTTCCATAGTTCACTGTTATTGCCCTTGATAACCTTGAATTCAAGTTTCTTTTTGTATATAGAGATTCTGCTTTCTGTAATAACACAAGCCATTTCACTGCACAACGAAATCAGAATATTGAAGGGAAGATATCTAGTCAGAAAATAAGTGTTGTGATGACTACACATAAAATTGATACGGTACGGTGATTCCGTGAATTAACAAATTTTGTTCGTTTATTTTCGCAATGGGGTGGCACGTGGTTGATAGTTATTTATTTCGAAAGAGTGATCCTTGCAGTAAAGATGTAGTGATCCGGCTCCGATCCGGATCTGGCCAAAAATGCAAAATTTTGGACGGTTATCCAATCCGACTCCGGTCCATGCTCAACCATAGTCTACATTTGCGAGCGAACATTTCCGACCATGAACATTACCAAGACGAGGCTGCATTTCAATATAACTGACGTTTACTTCCAGTCTTCACTAAGGGTTTCTACATCCGACACGCATCCAGATTTCAAGGGACTTGTTGACAACTTCGATGGACGGGAGATGTCTGATTGACTTCAACAGCTATTGAAGTACATTAGGTTTATATAATCATTAAATCATGTTATGATCTCTACGCTTTTAACCTAAAGTTAACATTAAATGCGATTTATTCCTTGTATATAGGTGGAAAAATACGCGATAGAGGTATCGATTCTGTAATCAGGCCACCCAAGTAATTAATTTCCCCTATCAAACCCGTCGAACAGAGAAGTTGCCCGTCCCTGGAATATTGGTTCTCTTGTTAATATTTTTTTCGTCCATGATCACCAAAAATCACCTTCCCGTGCTGACAGTTTTTCGTGAACCAGATTTTCGTGACAGACTTATTGATTGGAGCAGGGGCGGTTAACATGCCACGGGATTTTGAGCGGCTCGCCGAGAGATTCTACCATGAAATTAATATTCTTATCTGGAAGTATTGACAATTTTTATGCGTCACAGAATGAATCCATGTTTGTCAAGCTGAGATAGATGGTTATGAAACTACTTGTTCCGTTCGGGTCTACGTACATTTCGAGCAAACATTTTCGACCATTATCATCAAAACGACAAGGCTGCGTTCCAATATAACTGACGTTCACGTGCACTCGTGTAGTCTTTCCTAGGAGTTTCAACATCCTACATGCAGCCAGAGTTTAAAGAACTTAGTGACAACCTAGATCGGCCAAACTTGTTTGAATAACTTCACCAGCTATTGAATTACATTAGGTTAATACATTCAATAAATACCTTTTTATGGTCAATGCTTTAAACTTGACGTTTACATTAAACACGATTTATTCCTTGCATAGGTGGATAAATACGGGATTAGTGTATCGGTTCTGTAATCCGGCCCGCCAAGCACTTCATTTTTCCAAATCCGACCCGCCGACCGGAGAAGTTGCCCGCCCCTGAATTAGAGCGTGAATTTGGACAGCACGGTATTGTGTACACTTGAGAATCAGAATTCATTTTTCCTCAAGTCTTTGCGAACGTTGATCGGGAAACACAGCAATCCAGGCCGGTTCGACGTTTTAAATAGAAAACAATTGCCTCAACGCAAGCTACTCACAACCCCTTTGTCTTGGACGTAAAATACAAAATACTGATTGCTTAGGCGCTTTCTCGTTTGTTGCTATTTGAGATAGTGTAGTGGTTACGATAAGCGCCCAGCACGCAGGCGAATCGCGTTCGATTCCCGTCGGAGGTTGATCTGGGCTCCTCTTCCCCTGCCGTTGCCGTTCTTACGGCGACAAAAAAGCCCAGAAAAAGACCCGACGAAAGAATGCACTCACAATGAATGGAAAAGAACTAGTAGAAAGGGCCGCGGCTTCAAATAGATCAACATCGAAAAAGAACTGTGACATCGGGCACTCTAGGCCGAGGTGGATGTTAGAGTAAAGGATCGCTACTGATGCGTGTCGTTCTACATCCTCCTATCTGTTCATGACATCGCATTGTGTCTTATCGCATTGTACATTGTGTGTGACTCGTTCAGATAAAAATATATGTTATGTTATGTTACAATGGTCATTTACGCAACGTCATGCCGATATTCGTTATTAACCTTCTGTTTCTGCCGTCTTGGAGCAAGAAATGCTTATAGGCTTTTATAAGACAGTGCCCACGCAGATCGGATGAAAAGGAGAAGTCTTTAGATCCGGGGTGTCAAACATACAGCCCGCCAGACGATTTCATCCAGCCGGCTCCGGCCAAAATTGAAAAAATCCAACCGGATTATCCAATCGGGCTTCGGTCCGTGCTCTGCACTGGTTGTTACCGGTATAAACGAACCCGTGACATTGCTACCGCTAATTCCGAGAGGGGTAAAATGTGCAGGCTGATTTCAGAGTTTTTGAGGAAAATGGAACAAGACGTAGTTATTCACAGAAGCGAATAAACTCCACTATTTACGGTGGATATATTAGTCATACAAAATATATGTTTCAAATATATGTAGTTGCACTGCGGTGTCACTTCCATGGTTATAACCAAGTCACAAGGTTGCGAGTCTCAAGTCAACCTTACTTTGAAGGTTTGACTCGAGTCATTTTCAATTCACCTCCGAGTCAAGTCCAAGCTCAAGTCAGCGAGTAGATGGTCGTGTACGAGTCATAATGTTTTGACACGATTCCTAGTCCAAGTCATGATGTTTATTGTTCAGTTTTCAATTCAATCTGGTTCAACCCACTTTTTCAACTATTCTCGAGTGATATATGGCTTGCATTCATAATATAATAATTTTCCTCAGTCGTAACCGTTTCCTGACCTATTTCCAAACATCAGGACTGATAAACGAAATATCAATTATGTGGTAACTTTATTATTCATCGAAAATACAATGAAATGTCTGTCTTGGTCGTCCTTGTCTCGAGCCATGAGACTTGGTTCGAGTCATGCACGATGACTCGAGTCCAAGTCGAGTTATTACAAAAATTGACTTGAGTCGAGACATTTTACACAATTGAAAAAATGAATCGAGTCAATTCGAGTCACGAAAAATCGCGACTCGAGTCGAATGATGACTCGAGTCATTACAACCCTGGTCACGGGAATAGTCGAATCTCTTGGTCAGACCAGTTGACCTCCAGGTCGTACTGATCATTCCTATCTGTTACGGAATACCGTACATGCGTATTTTCTGTACCACCATTATTCCTGTTTGTTTGTTTGTTATGTATTTCGTTTGGATGAAAATAAAGAATCTCCCTCCTCATACACAGAGCTAACGCTAGATTACGACTGGAGCAAATGGATCATATAAATATGCCAACTTATATCGTCGTTTTCGCCATTGTTTAACGGTTCATATCGGTATTCAACCGGCCTATCATCGTATTTGCCAATTCCATTGTTCGCGGGAAAAGGTGTTACTATACTTGCTAGAATAAATTCCTTATGATCATCGGTACTATGTAATATACAATTATCTCTACACATACTTGATAATAAAGTACTCAAGTGAAAAGATAGGGTATGATTTTGGAATCAGTTTACCGGTGCGGCCCGCGCGCGAATTGAAGGTCCGGCCCACGAAGCAATTTGAGTTTGACACTCCTGCTTTAGACGAACCTTTGTGGGTGGCGAGATAGCGCAGTGGTATAATCCGCGGCTGCAACACCAATGGGTGCGGGTTCGAGTTCGATCGAGGTCGACTTCCGAATTCCGATACCTAAGTGTTGGAGGTGGGCCATGCTTTAAGTCGGCAGTTACGGAGAATAAGAAGATATCGGCCTGGTGTAAATGACAAACACCATGGATACCCCAAAACAAAGAAACAAGATGTACCTTTCTCATTTGCAATCATCTGCTACATGCAACTACACGCAAATATGCTACATGCTACATGCATCTCTGCCCCTCAAGTGATGGGGGTTGGACGATCTCGAATGGGGTGGATAAAATTAGCTCGTGAATCAATTATAGAGTATTTGTTTTGGAATTCACTCAGTCGTTTTGGAAAAGTTGAAGTTGGTAATATTAGTTTACCAAAATGTACAAATAAGTAAATAAATATTCACCAAAATCAAATAAATGAGATATGAAGAAATAGCTTTCAGGCAAGACCGTAGCTGTTGCACAGTCTACTCCACAATTTGAATTAGAATTACTTTACATCTAAAAATAAAATATATGAGATAGTTGGTGATGCTTATGAATTTACAGGCGGTTCAGGCACTGAGAATGTGCATGTAAATTTATTACATCTGATATGCTCACATCGATGTGGGGTGCAATATTATTCGGAGCGGGGCCAAATCACACCATCATATTTTGGCTCTGCTGTATAAACCGTTATTTGTAATAAATATTGGTCACTATAAACAACATAAATCCATGCACGAGTGAATAATTTGTCTGCATAATTTGCGTGTGAACAATATGCGGAATGAGTCCATGACTCAAAAATCGGTCGTAACCATACTCTCACAGAAGCAGAGTCGCCATGTTCAGAAATAGGATAGATTCGAGTTTTACGTAGAGTTGGAATGTTTGTAAAGAAAAGGGGACGCATCTCTGCAGCTGATGACTTTGCTCTATTTCTAGCAATCGATGAAAACTATTTTCTTTTTTACAACTTAACAATGTCTAACAGTTCCCAAGTGCGGAATGATTCAACATCAGATTCATTCCCAGAGCCACCACGCACAGGGGATGGAAAATGTCCATAGAATCTGTAACTTCAGTTATTATAGAAAAAACTTGATTAATGTGTATATTGAATTTCATTTCAGACGTTACTTGTCCTAAGCTTGTCCAAAATAACGAAAATCCAACTTGATAAAAGCGAACGGAAATCTTTCAAAATGTCGCACGGCGATAGAGCGGTATGTGTAGCTAATTTTCTGAATGTAGTTTGGGAAAGTTACTGGGAAATGAACTGCCCTTTTGAGCTGTTTTCACCTTATGATAAGCATTTATAACAGATAAAATAATGTGCCTGCTTTTCAATTATTGCTCCTTATCTCGTGATCAATGGTCTTGCGACATAGTCAACTGTACAATGTACATTTATACTTTCAGGACAATCTCAAAGGTATAACATCAAAAATATTTGCTGATTTTAAAGGATGTGCAAAAGCGGTAAGTTACATCCTATTGGCTCTATTAGGCTCGGACTACCTTAAAATGCGAAAATTAAACATACGAGATCACGCGAGGCGCAAGAAACTTCTTTCGAAAGATATACAGTATATATTACATAGTTATGACAAAATATTATTATACCACATATATATTACATTGGTATGAAACGAAATGAAATATATCGAATACGAAACCTCACAAAGTTGAAACAAGGTAATGTGATAATGTACTCTATTAGATACCACAAACATGAGATACAATTCAAGCATGATCCAACTGTCTATGAGTATTATATAGACTATACTCATTTGGTTTAAATCAATGGTTCTTCCCTTTTCCCTCTAGCGCTCTTTTTCAGGAAGTTCCGTAGTCTGGCGACCTCCTGTCATATTTCATAGATTTTACTAAAGACGATGGGCTAGCTACGGTATCATATTGAAGATAATCTACCATGTTTAAAGAAATATTATAGTCGTGAAACACCATGCATACAACAAACAACGGCGACGTTAATGAGGTAGAGGTTAAAGCTCGGTCGATCTTTTCGGATTTGCACCTAAATATTTGAAATATTTCGTGCAGAATCGAACCCTATGAACACTCAACTAATTACCGATCTGATAATTAAGGTTCTTATGCCAACCGTGTGAGCTCCATCCTACTGCGAGCACCCAAATTACAATTCTGCGAATGATGATACAGTGAAATTGTATATGGGGTTTGTTTCATTGCGGTGTTCGACTAGTAAATCAACTGATCTGATTTCTTATTTGTTTAGTTTGAAAAAATTGAGGGAATAATTCAACCAGTTCTTAACTTAAACATGAATGTAGCCCGATCAAACTATAACTAATATTAAATACTTGACATGTGAGCTTGTGGGTCACAACAATAAACTGCATCACTCTTTACGGTAAGATGAAGAAATATACTGACAGTTACATTTTGTCGCTCTCAACACAAGCATATTATATTTTATTAAGACCCAGACTGACACAAAGAATGTCCATTGTACAAATACGGTAAATAAGGGGGTTAAAGCGGCCAAGATCTTAATTTGACTCTCACAGGATTACTTTCCCGGTTTTCGATGCGCAGTGTGCTGCAAGATACAAAACCTAGTTCGGAACAATTCGTCGAGAATAACCCTATCTGGTAACTGTGTCAAGAAGAACTTTGCAATCAAATAGCATATGTGCAAAAAGCCCGTAAGCCACATCTTACAATAAATATAATAACTACTACGCTTGTGGAAACATTTCGCTGGTATATTACGCGCAAACCGTGACGAAACATTTTACGATTTTCTAGATTTTGTCAGAATTTTTCAATTTGCAAGGAGAGCACATTTTATAGAACATCAGTTCCACAATCTGACTATATTTTCTCATGAGAAATACTAGAATATCCATACGGGTAAACATATATTTAGAGCCTCCTCCACATCACCTCTGAGTGTTTTCGTCCCCTTCAAAATCCAAATTACCCCGGGGGTGCTGGAGGCAAGGTTGAAAACCATGTTAAAATCATACGAAATGGGGTTCTTGGAGGTACAGAACTTCAATATACCATTTATTATTATATTCATATTGAAATGACCCGAATATTTTCGGCTATCACTCGTCAGGCGCAATCGTCAGCAACTAGTATAGAGATTTGGACATAACCGTGGTTGATCAACCCGTTATCACTGAGGCCACTGTCAATAGTGAAGCAAACCGTCCAAACAAGCATTTGAATTGGTCGTTTTTTTCCTTCTTGCCAGCCATATAACCAGGCTTCGTGTTGTCCACTATCAATCCCTACCATTCATCAGACCAGTGGTTCTTAAACATTTTCTTCAAGCGCCTCTTTTCCCAAATTGCCCTAGTTTTGTGTCCCATAAAGACTGTACTTAAAAAAACTTATCTAAGGTTGAAGCTCGGTCGGTATTTTTGGGTTTGGATGGAAATATTTCGCCGTTTGATCGTGAGCGATGATCACTCGACCAATTGCGTTGGAGTTCATATATAAACATCTCGAATCCACCTCTGTGATAGGCAATAGAGTGAAGATCACCGTATATGGTTTTGTTTTATAGCTTTGTGAATCTAGTAAATAATTTGAAAATTTAGTACATGTATCTGCTCACACAAATATAGGCATACTCAACCCGGTTCTTAACGTATCATGAATATAAAATATACATACACCAAGCACAGCAGCCCTAATTATAATATCTTGAACACAGATACCAAATTTTTCGGGGCCATGGCAGGAGCCGAAATGCCCGTAATCACAAATTATTCGCAATAATCCGCACTCTGGAACCCTTCTGAAATTAATTACCTGCAACACCTTCTACGCAACACTTACCGCAGCCCGATACATTTGGCACTGTGGGCTCGCAGAAAATTGGTAGTAAATGATAAGTCCTTAGGGTTGCATTATAAAAATCAATTATTAAAAAAAATGTTTAAAAAAAGGCCTTAATTTAAATCATGTTTTTATCGTTTTTTTCTTTGCCATGACGTCACGAATATTCGATTGGCTTGACATTGACATTTGAAAATATAGGGTAAATATAGCGGATTTCAACCATCCCATATCGGTATACTTCGGCTTAATCGGACGGTAATCGTCAGTAGGCTCATACAAAATGTTTTATAAAGTATTTACACAAATATGGCATAATTTGACAAGTAAAAAAAATTTTTTTTTCGAAAAGGCTTTTGTTGAAAAAGTGATTTAAAACAATGTTAGTTTCAAATGCAACCCTTCAAGTGCTTAAGCGAGAACTGCATCAGTGATGGTTAAAAGTCGCCGATACCAATACACCAATTAATGCGATGTGCCTAAATTAATTTGCATGCATCTGCTGACTTCGTTGCAAGGTAAACAACTGCGCTATTCAGGGCTGTAGCTATGTAAAAAGTAGGCTTTTTCTGCCTGTTTGCGTGAAACGTATAGCAGAATCATCGATGTATTATATATTCTAATAAGATCGCGAATGAGCTCAATTGACATATTCATTCGATTAAAATGAAGGTAAAATATCCTTTTTTCGAGAAATATTTGGGATGAGGATTCCAATTTGAACAGAAACATTGGGGATGCGCTTGCTAACCACCAATTAGGGAGGTTTGGGTTGCGGCAGTTACGGTCGTGGCTGCGACATTCACAGAGGTGGTCAAAGTAGGAAAGAAAGCTACTCAAGTAGAGCTAGAAGTAGCGACGCAAAAATATACGCAAGTACGAGTAGATGTACTTCTTTCATAAGCAAATTTAAACTACTTGAAGTAGAAGTAGAATTGACTGGCTTTAAGTCTACTCAAGTAAGTAAGTAGTTGTAAAAACGATCGTAATTTGTTCGCATGGACTGTCAAAAGATGCAAATTGAGCAATGCGGAAGCAGTAGAGAGCTTGATTCATATTGATGAATCCCACGACGTGTCAATTTTGACAGAATAAGCAGTCGTCCACATCATGGGATGAAAATGATAGTATTGATATAGAAATGCGATACTAATCCTTTGTTTACTCGAACACTCCGTTTTAAAGAATTTCATGGCATGGCGCCCTCCTCCATATTATAAGGCCCCTAGTTTTGTCGAAGAGCAATACGAAAAAGTTGTATCGGATACGGATTTAACTCTTTGCGCAATTAGTATACGTTAATTAAAAATATTACAGATCGTCAAAATCCCGTATCGTGTATAGCTTTATTTTCGGAAAATATATGGCATTAGGCCTACTAGACTTGCTTTTATACTCCCACATGTATGTTTTCCAGACAAAATAACTGAAATTATAATTAGAACTCAACGTATAATACTCGTAATTGAAAGAAAAACACAAATACTACGGAAAAGCGGAAAAATATATTTCATGTCTATTGTCCAGAAAGTTTCAACGGTGGTCTGCGAAAACAGGTCTAACGTTAGAAAAGTCAAAGTCCACCTTTCCAGATTAGGACATGACAGGCTGTGGAGTCGGTGGAGTCGGAGTCGGATTTTGACTAATTTTCGCTTGATGGAGTCGGAGTTTGTGAAAATTACCCTGACTTCGACTCCGACTCTAACTTCTGTATCATGAATATAATAATATATAATAGTAATATATTAACTATAACAATAGGATTTTTATGTTCTATCAATCACTGTTGTTAGTAACGATACAGATCAGGGGCGGCCAAACCATGCTCCGCAGGCCAAATGTGGCCCGCTGGTAGGTTTTGTGTGGCCTGCGAGGGAATTCTCGAAATTAGATATAGAATCAGGTAAAATGGCAAGGCCAACCAAAATTTGATTAGCCTGCATAACCGCGAAATTTGACGATGACTCTAACATCAGTTTCGACGCATTGGCGTATCCAGGGGCCAGTCACATTCATCACATATCTTCGTATATAACCATAAAGCAGATTTATTTGACTTGAAATTTTTCTTAACACTTCGCATGATTTATCGTCACATTTCTTGCATCTAGTATTGAAACCCCTCCTGAAAATGATAAATACACGTAATTTACAGAATTGAGTCCAACTATGCTCGCAACTGGGAGATAACGTGTCGTTCATCATACGACTTCGCTTGTGCGCTCGAAGCGAGGTCGTCGGCGATGAAACATTTGCACAAAATGACAGAGGCATGTTCACCGAAACCGTCGATGTTGCTATGTCTAAAACACCAGATAATCCTGTCCATGCCGAATAAGCACATTGTCATACAGAGGCGACCCCCAATATATGCAAGTAAATATAATTATGGGTCGAATTCATTCATTAACTTTGAAGAAATGTCGGGCTTCGCGCGATCAGGGCATGACCGCACACTATGTACAGTTGCACACGGATTTTTCGTGACATAATTGTTATCAATTATAAGACGTAGTTACATAAGTCTTGTTTTCAATGTTACCTAATTCGGTTCGTTTATATCAGTCGACTAAAAATACGTTATCAACATTCAAGTTGCCAGCGCAATGGTTAGTAAATCTCATGTGGTCCTTTCGCCGAGAAGGTTGGACACCCCTGACATAGATAAACTTGGACATTATTTGCAAAATACAATTCAGTTGCATAGAGGAACAAAGAAGCAATTTGCATCTTCGCGATGCAGTCACAAATTGATGCGCTTTTTGGAATTATACCATGATATTGTGACAGAGGAAATATATCGTCTGGCTGTTTAATTGATGTAAATATAACCAAACGCTCCTTCCCACTTGACAAAATTAAGAATATTTGTAGTGTAGCTTAGCTGCTTGGGTCGAACAAAGGCTTAAGAAAGACTGCAAGTCCAAGTCCTTGAATAATTGACTAGGTTCATGTAGACTAGACATATGCTATTTGACTATTTACTACATTTCGTTTTGACTATTTCCTAAATTTCATTTATAACCAATGTCTATTAGTAGTGAGAGTGTGTGGGCTTGTAATCAGTACAGTGTGTAATGAGAAAATTAGTGAGATGCATCTCTGTATAGGTTGCTGACTCATACACAAGAGCAACACTTGGATTGTATTATCTACATTTTAATTATACGGGATGGGATAGATGTCGTCTTTGAATGATTCGTACATATTAGGTTATTAGAGAGTCCATGACATGAGGAAGGATATCTAAAAGGCAATCTTTCATGCACAGTGATTAATTCGAGCTGTGTCACAACGAAACAATTTTGCATGCCATCGTTAATCACTCCATATCTACTGTGCGCGAAGGGTAACGAAAATTCTGGGTATTACATAACTTTTATGAAAATTAAATGTTGGCACTACGTGAAAACAGGATATCTTTCTTATTGGGGGATTAAACTATTATTACCTTACCAACTGAAAGTAGCGAAAAGTAAGCAAGTAATTCACAAAATATTACGAATTCGAAGTAGAAGTAGCGGAAAAAGATCTACTTGACCAAGTACCAGAAGTAGAGGAAAATACTTGAGTACTTCGAAAAACTAGAAGTACTTCGTTACTGACCACCTCTGCATTCGACCCTCTGTTTTTTTCTCCAAGATATCATATACAATATCGATAAACCATGAATAATAATCAAAAAATTCAGCTATATTACAGTTTATAAGGAGTCCGTCTTGAATCGAATTCGATAACGTTTGCGAATGCCTGTCTCTGCCTGTGACAAACGTATAAGTCGAAAATATTCCGATTAATTATATTTATTTCTTGAAATTACCCTAAAAGTTCCATTGTCTAATTTAAAACTAAATCTGGCAAAACATTAGTTGAAGCTTTTTTCTTGAGCATTTTGTAATCTCTCCTTGCGTAAAGCTGCCGAAAATTATATCCTTCGTATGCAATAGTCTCATGTCATTGATTTTCGTAATCTCAAACCACAAGCGGGCTGCAGAAAATAACCTCGCGAGTCAGTGACTCTTTTTCAAGTTGATATCAGGGCAACATCAGACGGGATAACGATACCTTTCATCATAGAATGTACCGCTATAGTAAATACATGTCACCAATCACTGCTAATATCCACCGGTCGTGCGCAGCGATTATACCGGTGTTCATCGCTTCGAACGGCACATAAACGTATAAGACCGTCGCGGAGGTATCCAATATATTCACTAATCCGTCTACACTTATATCAACGATGATAAAATATCCAATTAGTCCTTCACAAGAATTCAAACTCCAATACGTCGACCCATTCCCATCGAGAAATAATTGTTACCAGACAAAAACTCAAATTTTCACCGTCTGAATTCCATATGGGCTTGGTAGTCGTGACTTGTAACGATGGGTTACCCACTACGCAAAGCGGAGCGGAATGAATCTAATGGGAGTTGAATATGATTGCGCGTAGTGAAAATAGTATTTTCAATTTAGATGGATATTTCGATCGGCATATGCACTAATACTGGTATATTATCAAATATTGAAAGTATTACCGTCAATAATGCCATAGATATCCATTTTTACAAGATAGCTACTGGAAAATCGCGCCAACAAAATATGTTGCGGTTGAACATCAATTAGGAATTTAAATTCTGTCTTCGCTCCATCCTACAATCTCTATAGTCGCACACAACTGGTTGTCTGCAACTTCATCACTTCACACATGACATAAAACGTAGCCTAAAATTGGAAATGCATCCGTTTTAATGTACAATACTTTGGTCGCAAGATGCCACCAAACCTCACATTTTGGGGGACTGTCTACAAAGTTTAAGAATCATATTGTTATACAGTATCAGGGTATATACATTAGGGCTGTTCAAAAATAACTTTTTTTCCCGGATTTCAGCCATTCACTGATTAAATTGTCAGGTTACCCTAAAAAACGCTACACACCAAATTTGGTTCAATTCTAACAAGTATAGGACTCCGCTGATCCAATTAAAATTTTTAATTTATTATGGAAAATTAAAAAAAAAACAATTTCAAATTTTCCTGCCAACCCCATGAAATTGTTGAGCTGTCTTCAAAGACGTTGCAAAACAAATTTGAGTCAATTTCGACCAGTAGAAGCGGAGTTATGTGAGTTTTTCGTTGATAAATCGCGGATTATCTTTGATTGGTGGATAATCCGCGATTTATCAACGAAAAACTCACATAACTCCGCTTCTACTGGTCGAAATTGACTCAAATTTGTTTTGCAACGTCTTTGAAGACAGCTCAACAATTTCATGGGGTTGGCAGAAAAATTTGAATTTTTTTTTTTAATTTTCCATGATAAATTAAAAATTTTAATTGGATCTGCGGAGTCCTATACTTGTTACAATTGAACCAAATTTGGTGTGTAGCGTTTTTTAGGGTAACCTGACAATTTAATCAGTGAATGGCTGGAATCCGGGAAAAAAAGTTATTTTTGAACAGCCCTAATATACATAGCCTTAGTTGAGTTTTGCAGTTTTAGGTGTGCGTGAGCGATACAACGCCTTTGTGCAATGTATATTTAACTCCATATTCGTTTCTCGGTGCAGAATAAATACAGACTCAATTAAACTTCAATCTGTCAGCAAAACTCGAATACTATGAATCATACCTCATACTTCCAAAATTCAACTCGACTTCATTCGTCACTTGTCTCGTGACTTGAGCTGACGAGGCCCGCATCAAAATGCGAAATGACTCGAGATGTCTCATGAATCGAAGGTATCAGTGACTGGCTCCCGAAACTACTCTGTATCCGACTGGAATCATTCATGTTATTGTCCTAATCGTATCGTACTTACCCGATATGGATGCTCAATCATGTTGCATGTCACGTTCACTGTTCGCAGTGTACTCCAGGGCTGTGGAGTCGGTAAATTTTACCACCGACTCCGGCTCCGACTCCACACATTTTCAATATACCGACTCCGACTCCCGACTCCGACTCCAGCATTATTACCAATTTACTTCGAAAATTATATGCCACATTGTCGGTTGAATGACTATCATACAAACATTAAACATATGCAAACGGTGACATGATAAATTGTTTCATTGTGGAACAGCTCGAATTATCCACTATGCAATTTACATGAAAGAAAGACTTGCTAAATATCCTTCCTTTTTCAAGTTTTTATAACATGGACTCTCTAATATACTGAAATGTATGAATCATTCAAATAGGGCAGATGTCCAATCCTGTATAATAAAAATGTAGATAAAAAATCCAAGTGTAGTTCTTGTATATGATTCAGCAACTAATAAAGAGATTGAACTTACTAATTTTGCCATTGCACACTATCCTAATTACAAGCACACACATTCTTACTACTAATAGTTATTGATCATAAATGGAATTTAGTTAAGTAGTCAAAGACCATAGCCTATGTCCAGTCTACATGTACTTTAATCAAGTATTCAAGGATTGGGACTTGCAGTCTTTCTTAATCATTTGTTCGACCCGAACAGCTAAGCTACACGACAAATATTTTAAATTTTGTCCAGTGGGAAGCACCCTTTGGTCATATTTACATCATTTTGACAATTTTACAAAACCAGCCGATGCATTTGCTCTGTCACAGTATCATCGTATAATTCCAAAAATTGCATCAATTTTGACTGCATCGCCAAAACGCATATTGCGATTTTCTTCCCCTCTGCAACTGAGTTGTGATTTGCAAGTAATGTCCAATTTTATCTATATCTGGGGTGGGCAACTTTTTCGGCCAAAGGGACACATGAGATATACGAACCATTGCGCGGGCAACTGGAATGTTGATAGCCTTTTTTAGTCGTCCGATAGGAGCGAACCGAATTAGGTAACATTGCAAACAAGACTTATATTGATACGCTCTAAAATTGATAACAATATATGTCATGCAACTGTGCAGTGCGCAACGAGGGTCAGGTCGCGCCAAGGGCGAAATTTTTTGGCAAGATAATGACTGAATTATATCAATAAATATGTTGATAACATACATTGGGGCTCGCATCTGTATACCATTGGGCTCATTTGGCAAGGACAGGATTATTCGACGTTTAGACATAGCAAAATCGACGGTATCAGTGAACATGAACATGCCTCTATCATTTTGTGCAAATGTTTTGTCGACGATCTCGCTGCGAGTGCACAAGCGAAGCCGCTTGTTAGGCGACACGTTATCTCCTAATTGCGAGTATAATTTTCAGAAGTGGGCTCAAATACTGAGTGCAAGAAATCTAGTGACAATGAATCATGCAAAGTACCGAGAATAATTTCAAGTCAAATAAATCTGCTATGAAATATTCTACTTTATGGTCATATACGAAGATTTGGGATAAATGTGACTGGCCCCTGGATACGTCAATGCGTCAGAACTGTTGTTTTAGTCATCATCAAATTTCGCGGTCATGCTAATCAAATTTTGGTTGTCCTTGCAATTGTACCTGATGTCATAAATAATTTCGAGAATTACCTCGCAGGCCACACCTAACCTTCTCGTGTGCCAAATTGGGCCTGCGTGCCACGGGCTGGCCGCACCAGATCTGTATGGGTATTAATAACAGTGATTGGTGGTACATAAAAAATTCTATTGAAAATTCTTCGAAAACAAATGTTTTCATGATGGAGAAGTTGGAGTCGGAGTCGGAGTTGAAGTCACGGTCATTTTCACAAACTCCGACTCCGACTCCAGTCAGTATTTTTCCACCGACTCCGACTCCATCAACGAAAATTACCCAGACTCCGACTCCGACTCCACCGACTCCGACTATGAGTCCACAGCCCTGGTGTACTCCACATCGATCTGTGTAAGGCTTATTCATAATTAAACTGAGTAAATTATTTATGATCAGGCGTGTGAAACTGACGTTCTTGAGTCTTGTTTCACTAAATTAAATGAGTTTATTATATTCTCGTCGACAGGCATTGCCCCTTGGCGTGAGACGTGGAGAAGACACTTTTGTAAATTCATGTGAGCAACATAAATCGAGGCACTTGGAATTTTTGGAAAAATGGTGTCGTGAGAATGGGATTGCAGACCATGAAATTCTAAAGGCGCACATTGACCTTGTTGCTAAAATTGAGAAACATATTTTGGAATTATTGGATGAACTTCAACAGGTAATAATGTGTTCACTATTCAAGACTAATGGTATAAGCTAGCTTCTTATCGAAGCTAAAGGCCTTCCCTCATACCCGTACACGCGTAAAAATATAAGAATATTTCTGTGAGACAGCTGTTAGGAATATTAGGGAAGCCACAGCAAAAATCTTTGTGATTGATTCAATTCGTGCAGTTCGGATTTCCTGTGCATTGGCTATATGACGTGATGCATTCCCAAAGTACTTGGTTTTGCTTCAAGCAAGAGAGGAGCTTTTTATCCACTGGTCCCAAAGGCGACAGGCGCTCATTAAAGCTCGCCTCACACACTATACTAATACTTGGGATTTCTAATGACACGCCCGTCTTGGTCATCATTGATTGCAGACAGTTTGCCGCGATCAGTAGTGGAATTGTGATTGTTGTGTTACGTAGTATGTAGTGAAGGGTTGCCATGCATGTCATTGATATCAGTTTTTCAAACTGCGTCCATGAGAACATTTTGAAATATGCCCAAATGTCCGGAATTTTTTAGGCTTGAAGTAGGGTCATATTAATTTTCGTCAAGCAACATAAACAATAGGCAGATATAAACTAAATGACATTTTTCTCGTTTAGTATCACACATATTGTTTCAATATGGGGTTACCGTCCTCGAGAAAACTACAATCAAAAATAAATGTAAACATTTTTCATTTACTGAAATATGTCTAATGGTAATCGCAATCATAGGAAAACGGTATATTCATAGAGTCGTTAAGCTCGTTTAAATGATATATTTAAAGATAGTGGTTCTGAACCTTAGGTTTGTGAGCCTTCATTCTGGGCTTCGCGAATATGTTCAGCGTAATCAGCTTCCAAAATCAGTCGTGAGTAAGCCTAGGCAAAGGTGCTGACCTTTTTTAGTAATTATCTTATATTTGTACTGGGCCGTAGAACACTTTCAAATAGCAAATGAAATTCACCACCATAATTGGTTGGAAACCACCGGATGTCTGGTGCTTATATAGCTAAATGGTGCGCACCAGCACGAGGCTGATAAATAACCTTATCGGTGTAACATGAACATAACTTAACGATGTACCATTTATCTACCTGTATTTTTGAAGTCCTCATTGTCCACCAGCGCTACCGCTAACTCTGATCATGTGGGTGGAGAGGGGATCAAAACTATACAGCAACATATGGAGGAGCCAATAATATTGACAGAATTAATTTAAAAGATTAACGAACCGGTGCATATATCAATTAGAAATTCTATATTATCTTCTTTTACTCATCATTCAGTGCGTGTGCGTGCGTGACTCCTCCTTAAATCGCCTAGCTAGGCCAAGGTGGGTGTTTGATCTCAAAGACTACTAAAAATCGTTTCGAGGCCTTCCTATCTTTTCATTGTATCGCAATATTTGTGGTGCATTGTACCGATAAAAATACTGAACGAAAAGCAAGCCCTGAGAAGTTTCATCGACTACCCTTCGGTGGGCCAACGATTGGCGTTCATTTGGGTTTGGGTGGGAAAAGTCTAAAAAAAAACTTGCTTCGATCTTGGTTATTCCAGAGCCGGATCGTGACCACCTTTGGTTCGAAACTCAAAGCTTTGCTCTTGTGACACCATCCTGACAGACAATGTGCCTATATCTCATTTTGAAATCCGCTAGTGGGTGCTAAAGAGTGTATGGAAATTCACGCACAAAAATATTGTAATTAGAGCCCGACCGATTACATTGGGCAACAATTTTGATCGAAAAATTTGTTGAATTTGCTTTTGCAATTGATTTAGGCTAGTTTTGGCATGCTGATTCCAAAAATACCACTTGTTTTCTTTTAACACGTCAAGTTTATGCTCTACAACAGTGGTTCTTAACCGCCGGTCCGCAACGACTTTCCTGCCGGTCCGCCAGGCATATTACAATTTTATATCTTTATTTCAAAATGCGATATGTTGATTGCTTGTTCATTGATAAAACAAATAAAACATCAAAACTTCGTGAGGTAACTTTACGTCTGAAAACAAGTTCGATTTGACTTGAATTTCAAGACTTGTCATTTGACGACATACGAGCGACAAGTAGGCAACAAGCTGACTCGCTAAACAATGCAGTTTGCGCGATCATTCGTTTTCGATTCATTCATTTTGTGCAGGACCGTAACTGCGGCACCAGGCGCTGAGCCTAAAGGGGGCTCAAAATTAGTTCGCAGATGAACATAAATTATAAAGTGTTTTATTGAAACTTTCTCCAACATTTTCAAAATTTTTTTGAACTTCGCGAAATGGCTGGCACCGAATCTCGCTGTCCTGGCAATCCCTTCCCACTGAGAAAAATTATTTGCCAGTCAAGAAATAACAATTTGGAATCGTGATCGTTTTTGAGTTTAGCACGCTTTGGCAATTTCAATATCTATTAACTATATAGTAACATTCGTTCAACTAAATCGTCGGATTGCATTTTCATCTTCCCAAGACACACCAGTGTTGGGATGACTCGAGTCATGACTTGACTCGAGTCAGACTCGAGTCACCTTTTTCGTATCACTTGACTTGACTCGAGTCACTTTGCTAAAATGACTTGACTTGACTCGGCGTATCAGAAATGGGGATTGACACGTGACTCGGAGCGAAATTCACGAGTCAATTTCAAGTCATAAAGTAATCAGTGTCGATAAAAATCACTGTATCTTGCATATGGTCGGATTGTTCGCGAAGCGCTGGTCTAACCCGTGAGAGCGACCAATCATTCAATGATCGTGCGATTTACTGAGCCTCCATTGTTCTCTCACAAATAAATTGACCCAAAACGAAGTGATCGAAGCTTACAGCTTACGTTGTTACAAACTAGTATAGTAAAGTAAATTCATAGCAAAATGTATATTTCTATTCTCTGTTCTTACCTTCACCAAACCTCCTGTTTTATAGAAATTGAATTCGAATATAGTTTATATAGTCCTCAACCATTGGCGCAGGCTCGAATTTTATCATATCAATTTGTAAATGGCTAATGTATTGAATCTTATCAATTCGTATCTCTATTTTGGCTGGTAACTATATAAACTGAGGCAATGCAATTACTTACGTAGTTTAGCAGTTCTACGTATATGTGAGCGATACAGCGCCTTCTTGCGTGTATATTTAACTCTATATTCGTTCACTGGTCCAACATCCAAGATACCACTCAATCTCTATTTCCGATAGCTAGCAAAATGCAATGACGTAATCATGCCTCATACCCGGAAAACGCAACGTGACTTGAATTGTGACTTGACTCGTGACTTGACTTGACTTGACTCGACTTGACTCGAGTCACCTCCAAGAATCGAGTGACTTGAATTGACTCGAGTCACCTTTGAAAATCGATTGACTTGACTTGACTCGAGTCAAAATGTGCAATGACTCGAAATGACTCGTGACTCGAAGGTAGTGACTTGATCCCAACACTGAGACACACACAATAATGTACAATGCGTTAGAATGAAGAGATAAGCGGATGCCGAGATGAACAGCGGTGTTTTAACCAGGTATCCACGTCGGTCTAGTACCCGATGTCACAGTCTTCTTCGATGTCAATCTTACTTCATTGGGTCTTTTCTGAGCTTTTTTGTCACCATGAGAACGGGGTATGAGGAGACCAGAATAACCTCCGACGTCACGACTTGAACCCTGGTTGCCTGATACGTACATAGCGCCTATACGCTCACCACTACGCTATCTCCTAAGACATAACAGATAGTTGGTCACAAAATACTGACATGCAATGAAGTAATTATTCCAACAGGCCAGCCCGAATATGTTTAATTATTTATTGCGGGTCCCAAATTTGATCTGATATCTGATAATTCTGAAAGGAGAAAAAATATAGCATGCCATTACTAATATTATTGACCGATTCAGTCATGAATTGTAGAAATTTATCGCGCTTCACGCGATTAGGCTTTATAAGTCCTCTGCCTACACTGAGTAGAATGAATGTGCTCACAAGAACTGGTGCAAATAACCAACCAACTGTCGGGCCTGGGCGGAAGTTTGACTTATAACGTTTGTCGGTGGTGGGATGACAAAGCGCATTTTGGCCCTGGTTTTGCTCATGGCCTGTATAGTTGATGTCGAGTTTTCATGCGGATCATTGTATTCGTATATAGTAAACATAGTAGCCTACGGCTGATGGTGGCGGGCAATGAGCAACCTAGGACAACAGGGTGCTTGGTTCGACCCCGAAACGCTTTGTCCCTCGATATTGGCAAAAAGAAGATTCGAGTTGGCGTGGTCGGTTAAACCCAAGGTCTTCGGCGAGAAAGACTGTAAACGACTCTCGGCGGCAGCACGTTTATATGGACAAGGCAATTTTACTTCGCCTCCCCTGACTCACTACCGTAAAATCACATGGATGCGATCATGAACATGAATAATTACGATAAAAACCCTTTAAATGTCACTCCCTAGCACCATACTTGCAAAAACACGGCTGCATGCTTTGTATTTTGGGTCGATATCGATTTTTGAAAGTCCGCCGGTCCGCCAAATATTTTTTGAAATTTTACTGGTCCGCGAGGTGAAAAGGGTTGAGAACCACTGCTCTACAACTAATGCCCAAAATATGCAAATTTTCACGAATTTAGCCATATTACTTTTCCGTGCCATGTAGAAATCCACACTTTAATCATAAGGTATCTAGCCAAGGTACCAGTTGAATTGTTTAAAAAAGCTACTGGTATCGCTCTAGGCCAGTGGTTCTCAGCCTATATTCGGTAGTGGTGGCCCATTATTGGTTTTGCAAATCCTCTGCGGCCCACCTCTTATCCTGGAGTCATAGTCACGTTAAATTTCCGCTGCAGATATGACCATTTCTCTAAAATATGCACATTTTTCTCTTGAAGCCTACTTATCATATTTAAACACAGGTCCGTATGCACATGAAATCGTGGGAAGCACGAATAAAATTTTCAAGTTCAATTATTATTCTCCTCCAACAACAAGCGACATAACTATCGGCTCTTTCTATCTCCTTCTGGTTGGAGTTTGAGAGGAGGTGCGGCAGTTACGGCCCTTGAAGATTGTATGACTCATATGTAAGTCCGCTGTTCCAATCACGTGGTGAAAATCAATGATCCAATCCCTGCATCCAGTGTGTGATTGTCGCTTTAGTTCCACTATGGTGAGGAATAATATACCCATTCGGGACTCATTCAAACAATTCTTGAATGGGATACTATAGAGAAGTGGAGAGGTTTTTTTACTATGTACATTGCACAGCTAGCATACTATGTCTCGTAAGCCTATCTATTGCAGTTGCTATTAGAGATTGGATATAAAATATGGCTCTTTGACAAATTTTTCATCTTTTACCTAATTTATCAATATTGCAGCAACTTGTTAGTAAATTTGCATGGCGGCCAGAAAAATTATTCTCATGGCAGTATAAACATGTCTTTGTGAGGTCAATACAGTTGGTCAGGGGCTCGTACCCCTCTTTTCAGAAATCCCAAATTCGAGTTGCTCTGGCCACGGCGACTAACACCACTCGCGAATGCGATCTACCCATCACCGCGCGCCACGAAATCTTGGATTGCATGATGATGATACCTTGACTGATCAAGAATAGAAGATATGGCGACGGTGTAGCCCAAATCAGTCGTTAAATACGCAGGTTCCTCCCGATCTACTCCGAAAAATAAACTGGCTTGAAAGTGACATTCACAATTACAAATTCAAATAAACACAACGCCCTAGCTTTCCATGTTCTTGATTGGTCAGTAGGCCCCTATTGCTTTTTAGCCCCACCGTGAAAATATAGGTGTTTATTACAAAGCTTTTTTACGCCGAATACTGCAGGAGTCGATCAATATACTTCGATTTTCGGAATCAGCGCGACGATTATATTTGATGATTCTCAGTGAATATAAATTCGATTTAAGATGAATTGCACTATCACAGGTTAGGCTTGGCTCGTCTGTGCCTCATCTGTGCCTTACCTCTCGTTTCTCTCTTCATTTTCAAACAATAAATATGAAAATTCCTTGACTTTGGAAATAAAAATGTTCAATATTTGATCTTTCATTAACATCGATAGACAATACCAATAATCATAGAAGCTTTCACATTTTTCCTTGATTCATCCCTGACGACATGTGAGGCACTGCCTCACTTGCTTCCCTAACCCCACGTAGGGCCACATAATACCACCATGCATAATGACGTTTTAAACGTCACCAAAATGTATCATCAATTTGGACCGGGACTTGCAAGGGAATATAAGCTTACGCCTCAACGGTCTAGGCCAGACCAGACAATGTATTCGGAGTCTGAGTACTGCGACGTTGATATTGAGCAATGAGTAAAACGGGTTTATACTTGCTACAAATATTATGCGACTAACAAGCTGTACAGTGTACAGCAGTAGCGAACACCCCAATCGCTGTTTTTTTTTATGATGCAATGAACATATTAAGTCAAGATTGACTCCGTACAACTGCTAGATTTTTTTCATTCGACAACGATATCCATGCCATTGATTGGTTGAATGAGCATCATTCGCTGACTAGATGTAGTATATTTCGCTGTTGTGACTTCGCGGGTCAAGCTTGAAATTGGATATTTCAAGCAAACTTTTTTAACAGAGCAAGTATAATTTTTGAGATTGTCAAGGTGCATGCTCGTTTAGTGTTGATTTTTGCTATTACGTCAGCGCCATGCATAAAGTGGCCCACTGTTGAAATGCAATAAATTTCACCCAACGATGTTATATTGAAGTGAAAATTGTAATATATGAAAACGGTTCACAGTGCAAAACCTACCAACGTTCATTTCTGAACGTGAGCCTCTAAATTTGTGAGGTTCACACACAGAACGCGAATGTGAACCTCACGTTCGTACCAGCCCTAGTTGCTATGTCAGAACATTGAATCCAAAGATACAATCAATTCATGTAACCGGTACTCTTACATTACGTGCAATGACTTCATGGCCGGACATTTCAGACCAGTGATGAGCGGATGTTGATTTTTGAGAATCCGAATCCATCCGCCAGTTTTTGTGTCTGTGGAACTATCCGTCCGACTCTGAAGAATCTCATCCAACTATCCGACTTTATCCGAAAATCTCGTACACGAATTCCAAAAATCCTTGTCGAATAATAATATCGCAAAATATCAATTGTACAGCTGAGCTTGGATACAGTTCTGCACTAAAAGAGCACAAATTGTATCCATGGAATGAACAAAAACAAACAGAAGAAGAATTGGAATTTTAATTATAGGAACGTTAACGCGAAGAAACAACGGTACTAATTTAAAGTAAGTGTGCGAATGAGTGGTATTTCGGATCAAAAGAAAATAAATTAAAAATGAAGGATTATTAGGCCATGTTCATATATAACAATCAGTCATTTAACCATAGTACCCAATATATATCAAGAAGTGATAGTAGCAAGTTGTAACCATGGAATTTTTTACAATCTCAGATGATTAATATTGGATGCAGTTAATCCACATTTTGCCCACAAATGCTCGAAGGTAATACCTTTTGTCAATCAGTTCAAAGTTTTGAACACGACGCATATAGTCGAGCCACACAAAATGTCAATAATAGCACCATCCTGAATGTCCCTCAATAGCTGTCCAAAATTTCCTCTCCAGCAGCAGGTCAGTAGTTGTCTTGCCGACTTGTTTATTGGAAGAGAAGAAAATCATATCCAGCTGTGTAGTATCATTGGCCTTTCGGATATGGTTTGTAAGGTGCATGTATCTCTGGAAAAGTTGTGGTTTTTCACTTGAACATAGCAGATATTGCATTCAGCAGCAGAGCCAGTGTCCCATAAATCAGGATGTGATCTCTCCACATTTCACTCTCGCTGTGCTATCTCTCAAGGAGTCGACTTTCCTCATTGATCCATTATTACTGAGAGACGAAATTCAGACAGTAGGGGGAGTTTGACAACATTCGAGGTCTTCAAATAAGTGTACAGAGTACACTTCGAACAGTTGATGGAGCTCCACTCAAGAGTCATGACCAGACATGGGGTAATCGCGATTAGTAATCGTAATCGATTACGACGATTACAGCATTTTCGAGTAATCGTAATCGCAATCGATTACATTCGAGAAAATTACGAAGTAATCGTAATCGTAATCGACTACTTCCCATATTTAATCGATTTCTTTGTGAAAGAACGATTACTCTTTATTTGTACAAGACTATGACATAAACTGAACATTGGTGAACAAGGAAGAGGGATTATGCCAGTTAGTGATAGCACAAACGTCAGATTTCCAAATGCCACTGCTCATTATTACGTAAGAAGTGGCCAATTAGCTTGCTCGTCATTGCGTAGGAAGTATCCAGTTATCCTAATAGTGAATAGAGATATTCTATGTACATTGTACATTGTACATTAGTGTGAGTGTAAGAAAACTCACCGTGCTGTATATAAGGATCAGCAGCAGGATCACCACTTCGCCTAGTTTAATATAGTAATATTTGTATTGATGTTTTGTTATGCTTAGTTAAACGCAGTTTGACCGTTGCTGCTTGGCGAGCAGTAGGCCTATGTAGTACAAACGTACACCGGACAATGGTTTGCAATTTTGTGGCCTAATCGTAATATAAAACATTACGGTTTGCACGACGAAGCATTAAAAATCAACAGCTGCTGATATATATCCTAACCGAGCCGTTTCTCTTATAATGACCCCTTGCATTACATTATCTGTATCAAGTTGAAGGCAGAATTTTATGTACACTTTCTCTTATTCTCATATGGTTCTGCTTGAAACGGGCGCCAATCGTTATTTCACAATTCTTTACCCAACATTTGGACCTTCCGTCATAGCCATCGGCTTATATAGCCTACAATGTTATCGTGGCTTGAAGCTAGAATCTGGACAAAAACATCAAATCGTCCCCCACTCTAAACGTTGGTCTTGGGCCCCCATAGGGTAGTTTATTTTCAAGTTGAAGATTTAATTCCGTCAATAATATTGGTAATTTCATTATATTACGATTCATTTTTAATTCTCTCTCATCCCCCGATGGTCAGATTTACCTGAAGAGCTGGGAGCACGTAATTCATATTTATAACATCTGGTATGTTGTAATAATTACTATTTAGGGTATGTTGTTAATTCGTGACCTCCGGTCTTTTATACAATCGAAAGATATTGTTGTGGCCAAAACGTAGCAGACTAAAAGAAATACTTGCGTGAGACGCACCTAAACGCCTGTTACTATAAATTATGCGTGCTTTTTTTTCTTAAGTAGGAGACGTAGCCTATGTATTTCAAAATCAAGCTATCTAGAGACATTTAAATCGCAAAGCTCAAAGATCATTTCCAAGTTAATGAAATCTCTCGAAAATACTCTATAATTTATGTTGGTTTACGAAATACTATTGAGTAGCCTACCCTCCAACCACGCTCCCCGCCCTATTGGGAAATTTGGGGTGAGGCAGTTATGGACCTGGCAAGAATGCAAAACGTTGTGTGCGATAAACCGTCCTCTATAAAATGGGCAATGGGTACTTCATGACGTAACAAGCAAATGTCGCATCTTTTTAAAGAAAGTTGTTATCTCATTAGGCCTTTTCAGCGCAATCCATATATTGTCATCCAATATAACTTCTAAGAAGCAAAATAAATGTAATCGTGAGTAATCGTGATTACTTTTCGAATGTAATCGTAATCGACTACTTCCTGATTTTGCTGTAATCGTAATCGTAATCGCGTCATTCAGAAGTAATCGTAATCGCAATCGATTACATTCACGAAGTAATCACCCCATGTCTGGTCATGACCCATCCTCAACGCACGAATCAGCACTCCTCGGCGTTGACTTTCAAACTGTGTACATGGTCGCTCGTTTAAATCATATAAAAAAGCACCGTACTAACGTCAACTTTTTTCACAATTCTTGAACAGAAATTAAATTTACATGAACTGACCATTGCTTGACAAAAAACAAATAACAGCTTTTGTTTATATGGCTCAGTGGTTCTAGATGATTGATTCAGTCAATCATATTGGAGAAAATATAGATGATAAAGGAAGGAAAGTGTAAGCAGGAGTTGAATAGGTTTGGGTTTCGTTCGATGTAACAGTAGCCTTGTTATATGTTATCAGTTTACCTTAGTAAGGTATGCATACATCTTTAATGATTTGAAAAAGAACGGTAGACTACTGTATGGTCGAGGCATCATTATAATAATTATCATACAGTTTATCTGTGCACATATCTCTTTATATAACTTTCTATATAATTTTCTGACTGCAGAAAGTTACTGGTTTATGTTTGTATGCATATTCTTATTTGATTGACCGGGTTGCAAGTGCGTGTGTACGGTAGCTGTCAACTCGACGGGCCAAGCTGACGCAAAGGCCAAGTCCACACTGGGAATACCTTCACAAAATGGAGTTATTATCCATTGTTGAACGTCATCGGGATATATTCCGTTATGATCATGAACAGCCGGATGCCGGAAGATTCATGGTAGCGAAAGATTGTGCCATAGCACAAGCACCGCTGTATAGTGCTGATTGAAAGGGTATCATACAACTACTTTGGTAGCATGAAAATCAGTCACGCAACAAAGTACCCAAAGAGGGATTTGTCTTATATTTATCTACAGAAGACTGCCACAACAACTACGTCGTGGATTCTGGAGATTGTATGCCCTATGCCCGGACATTCGTCAGCTATGGGTTCAAATACTGCATGTCAAGGTGGAAAGCAAATGCAGTTCTACAACTGATGTTGAAACAATGCCGTCAATGTTATGAACTTCAGAAACTGCTCTGCGAGAATACTGTACTTACGATAACTATGTCAGGAGAGATCATGTCTAATCATACCATATTTTATCAGTTCACATATTATATATAGTTAGGCTGTCAAGTATGGTGTGTTTTATCCAGTGGTGGTCAGTAACGAAGTACTTCTACTTTTTCGAAGTACTCAAGTAGTTTTCCTCTACTTCCGGTACTTACTCAAGTGGATCTGATTTTAGCTACTTCTACTTCTACTTCGTAATATTTTGTGATCTACTTACTTACTTTTCGCTATTTTCAGTTTGTCAAGTAGAAGTAGTTTAATCCTCCAATCAGGAAGATATAGCCTGAAGAATTTCGGGGCTGTTTTCAAGGAGTAGGCTATCGAATTTAATTTTCATAGGAGTTGAGTAAAGCCCAACATTTTCGTCGCGCTTCGCACTCAGTGGATACCGAGCAACCAGCATGAATTCACAAAAGTATCGGTGAATGTAATTTAGGTAGCGGGTTGGCGTGGTTCCGTTCACACCGCATTGTCGCCCTTCACCCATATGAAATATTTCATCACAGTATATATGGGTCATCATGACGCTTGAAACTGATGTTACGCAATTCACAATTTACTTATCATATCTAACAGTCCATGGCGTGTCCTAATCTGGAAAATTGGACTCTTACTTTTTTTTTAGTTTTAGAGCTGTTTTAGCATACCATCTTTGAAACTTTCTGGACTTAAGAAATGAAATACATTTTCCGCTTCTAGGAGTAGTATTTATATTTCACTTTCCATTCCCAGTGTCATATACTTGAGTTCTAATTAATATCAGTTCTTTTGTCTGGGTAGCATACATGTTGAAGTATTAAAGCAAGCGTGGTAATGCCTTTAATTTCCGGAAATAAAGCTACACAATATGGCACTTTTACGATCCACCATAATTTTATTCACGTTTACTAATCGAGCAAAGTGTTTATACCGTGTCCTATACAACTTCTCCGTATTGCTCTTCGACTAAACTACGGGCCCCATAATATGGGGGAGTGCGCTATACCATGATATCTTCTAATGCATGCTGTTCGATTAAATAGAGGATTAGTAGCGCATTTCCATATCAAAACTATCATTTTCATCCCATGATGCGGACGAATGCTTATGCTATCGAAAATTGAATACCTCCTGGTATGCATCAATATGAATCAAGCTCGGCACCATTCTGTGGCAGCCCTCGTGCGTCCCCTATCTGGGTTGGCGCCCTTGGGATGCTCTAGTGATTGCATGCTAGGCGTGTCTTCTTGTGTTTGGTCTCGTCGCTGCTGGATTGTTGAGTACGATTGAGTGAATAAACCTCCTATCTGAGCAAAGGTCTCTACATTTCGCATAGCTCAATTTGCACCTTTTTGGCAATCCTGCGAACGAATGACGATCGTTTTCACAACTAACCAATGGGTGCGGGATGGAGTACGACCTAGGTCGAGTTCCGATGGCTAAATGTTGGAGGTTTACCTAGTCTCCTCCTCGCCACCTCATCGGTGTCTTACAAAAGCCTAGAGGAGGGCCGTGCTATAAGTCGGAAAATAAGAAGAATATCGGCCTGGTGTAAATGACCATAGTAGTCGACAAACACCATGACTACCTCAAAACAAACAAACTACTTACTTACTTGAGTAGATTTAAAGTCAGTCAATTTTACTTCTACTTCTAGTAGTTTTAAATTGCTCATGAAAGAAGTACTTCTACTCGTACTTGAGTAGATTTTTTCGTCGCTACATCTACTTCTACTTGAGTAGCTTCCTTGACTACTTTGACCACCTCTGGTTTTATCAAATAAATGGGCGCTTCTTCGATATGCGCCCGAGATCGAAACAGTGTTTCACGTAACACCAGCAAGTGCTTCCCATGAGCACGATACAATTTAATAAACGTCAAAATAAATTGTTTTTGCCTTTGGAGAGACAGATATTAGGGTTAGAGGTGGGTTAGGGTATCCCAAGATTGGGGTTGGGGAAGGAGATATCAGGGTTTGGGAGGGGGTCTTAGAGTTGGATGCGGGCTAGGGTCAAAGTTGAGGTTAGGGTTTCCCAATATTATGGTTGGGGGAGAGGGTTAGGGATACCCTAACCTAAACTTTGACCCTAACCCACATCCAATCTTAATGCCCCCTCCCCCAACCCTAATCTTGGAATACCCTAACCCTAGGGTTACCATATTTTTGTTTCATAAATTCGGGACGCTCCTGAGCGCTCACTAGCGGATTTCAAAATTAGATATGAGCACATTTTGGAATGACCTCACACTAGCAAAGCTTTGTCAATCGCAGGGATGGGCAAACTACGGGCCGCATGCGGCCCGCAAGAGTCTGGAGAAACTTTTCAAAAATATTGATAGAATGTGAACTAAAAATCGAATTAATGAAGGGACTTGATAAAATTTTGATTAGTATATTCCACAATGGTTCTCAAACTGGTGGGCGCCCCCATTGGGGCGTGAAAGCATCTGAAAGGGGGCGCGAAGCTGAACTCGAAAGAAAATTTTTTTCGCTCTTCACGTGATATACATCCAATTCATACTTAACTACATAACATACTCACTTATCGATTACAGATATGGCTCTTCTATTTATTGTATAATTTATTATTTAATTTAATTTATAATTTATTATAACAATTTTGAGTGAGTTTAAATAAATGCAATTATATGGAGGGTGAATTTCTACGAAAATGGTTGATTTCAAATCGTATTTTAACATACTTCTAATTCGAAATCAGACAAGAGAACTAGTTTCATACTTAAGGATTCTGCAACAAACAAAAAATTGGAAAATTTTGTTAGTTCAGCAGTACCTTACGGCCTTAAAAAGCGGGACGTTTGGCTGACTGGTCGGGACACCGGGACAAGACGTTAAAAAGCGGGACAATCATGCCTAAAATGGGACGTACGGTAAGCCTACCTAACCCCGACTTTGACCCTAACCCACATCCAACACCAATATCTCCATTCCTGCAACTCTAATATCCGTCTATTCAAATGCAAAAACAATATTTTGACGTTTATAAAATTTAATCGTGTTCATGGTGAACATTTACAGGCTTCATGGGGAACACTGTTTTGATCTCGGCGTATATCGCTGAAGCGCCAATAAATATGATAACATGGCTGACGTTATAGTATTTTCTACTCTTGAATGGTAGTGGCGATAGTTTATTTATATTTTCTTGGACTCATGGCAAACATTTTTAGACTGCTACCAATCCTATTGCAAGGTGTCAGCTGTCTGTATTTGGTTATTGAATTGATGACTTTTTTCTATGGGCCTGTAATCATATCTCACATCTGGTTACAACTTTCCGGAAATATCCGTATCAAAAGTTACTACTATCCGATAATATCCAGAAAAAAAATCTGCGATAATATCCGAATCCTATCCGACTGCCACAAAATTGTCTAATATCCGGTCTGAATGCTAACCGAGTCCGCCCAATAGTCATCACTGCTTCAGACCGACTCCAAAATTTATGCTCTGCAGAAAATCCTCGATCCATTACGATTCGTTGCGGTAGTGTCGTAAACTTTCACAGGAAGTCGATAATTTGAAATAAACTGCAATATGTGGGTATTTTTATGTTACATTAATACGACCTGCCGGCGTAGGCCTACCGTAAATCTACAATAAATGCACTTTATTCATAGTTTAATGCACACCATTTTCAAGGGCATACGACGTATGACACTGCCGGAACACATGGTTACTTCAGCATTAACTTAAATAAAAGTATTTTCGTCGCTGTTAGCCGTAGGTTGCTATAGCCGGAGGACAAAAGCCGCCGTTTTGCCTCCCATTTTCAACTTGTAAACATCGTTACGTGTCACTAGCTCACTACATCCCATTAGAGTCGGATTGAAAAGTTTAATGTATAGCTTACATGTAATTCGATAATATAAATATATTTCCGAATATATAACAAAATATTTAACTAAACTTCTATTAATAGTGCAAGCTCTGTGGCTTCCCTCAAATTACTCCTGTGGCCCAAAAAGTGGGCAAAGGCCCTCCTTTTGAGAACCCCTGATTAGAGGGTGCAATCATCCGAGGATGTTTCAGATACACATTTTATTCAAACTGCAGGATATAGCAAGACAAATGTTTAGTATTCAGGATCGGCTATAAGTCCAGTACCACAATCGGCTGATCCAGTATACCTTGAAACTCTTACACGCTCCATAATTTGAATCAAGATGAAGATCTCAGGGATAGTCGGCTTAATGATGAAGATCTTAAAATCGAATATAATTCAGAACGTAGGGTAGTCCATCAACACAAGTTAAATGATCTGACATAGGCTGGGGGTCTAAAGCATAATAGTATTTGGAACTTTTAGCATCCTTGCGAATTGAAAAAAATTACTTGGCAAGTGAGAGAGCCTTTTTCATTTCCGATCATGAGATATGGCGTTTTCCTCGTAGGCCTGCTTTCCGTAGCTCTGTGTTTTGCCGGGATACTGGCATCGGCGTGACACTGTTACCATGCGTTGCTGGAGAAGTTACAGCTCAAGTAAATGGCTATTGGTAGCTCAAAAAGGATCATAAAGTGTAACATTGTGGAAAATAGCAAGGTCTTTCTTGCAGTAGCAATTGCACTCTCAGTCTTCGTAACAAGGAAAATAATACAGAAACATTGAATTGTTGCAATATCGCAAGCACGATTGGATCATATATTTGTCAGCTTTAACATACTGTGTTTTCTTGGTGGCCACACAATAAGGATGCACCTGTACATGTACACCTGATACATGTGTAACACTGCCATGTGTTCTGTCTGACAGCAGATATTCGAAATGGCTTAAATATCTAAATAATTTCCTGGCCAACCTTGCCATAGTAAGCAATGGGCAATGAGAAAGTGTCATCCAATATCTGAAGATGATAGTGGTAAGATACCAGAGTAGACTGGAGCTTACATATGTTAGCTGACTATTGCTCGAGTATCAAACGACACAAACCACAGATTTAGGAGTTATTAGCGTGGATTTGAACCCTGAAACTCGGACTTTTTTGTCATGCAGAACCAATATTAGTTTAGTTCAAAGAAATAAAGCACTATAGATATTTATTTGAAGTCAATTGATTTACTTTCGACTTCATGCGATTTTTGAAACGTTTTATACAATAAACACAAAATATTATAAGTACTACTATTATGTTTGTTGTGAGAAAATGTGACGGGTGCCTAACCCAAAAACTTGAAGTGATAGAGAAAAACCGAAGTCAATATTAAATTAATAGCCCAACAGTTAGTCAAAATCAACTGTCTGATGAAAGTCGAAATAGATTGTGTTGACCAGTGTTATCGGTTCACCGATATCGAGTGGATATCACACTTCGAAAGAATTATCTGTTTCGGCCATTGGATGTAAAAAATAGGGTAATTTTTGCACCGTCACCAGGTGGTATGAATTCTGAAAACTATAATCCTTTACCGCTAAAATGGTAATATTGCTGTATTTCATATGACTTGCACATTCAAGGTGCTGTTCAGATGCACCCTTTCTATTTTATTTCATGTTCAAGTATGACAATGACTGTAAAGAAATAAATGCTTTGAAGTTTTGAAAATGCACCCTTTGAGGAAGATTCCACCTTATCTGAATATTGGCTGAATATATCGGTGTTAACGGGGAAAGTGTTAGGTATCGGTTTTATCGGTATCGCCCCAAATATCCAATATCGGTCGGGCTTTATTGGTAACCCTAAGCCTAATGTAATGGCCTACGAATAGGAGGTTGGTGGGATGGGGCAAGAATGAAAATCCCGTCCTTCTTAAATGCGGTTTCCATCTCCAATATTGATAAGGTAATTTGAAATTAAGCTATCGGTATCACGTTCGTGGATTTCACATAACAATACGAAAGCAACTTCCAGGGTAAGGCGTCGTCTAAGTGTCCGAATGAGGACAGCACAATGCAATGAGATAAATATTCATTATAGCCTAATGTTTCTTTTTCACGAAACTCTGATAATATTACTTTTGATCTTTTACCGCTCCGTTGAGTTCAATTTGTGCACCGCAATTATATAGTTACGTGTTAGATATGTAGCTAGATGTTTATGGTGGTGGAATATCGTGTTTATTCTTCAGTAAAAATTTTCGGATTCGCAAACGCATGCTCGATTAACGTAAGGTTTTATAAGGTTATAAACACTGCGCTTGAATAAAGTTGATGCACGTTGACGAGAACGTAGTTACAATAGTTCGCGACATGTAACATGAACATGAACACATGACTGTAGTGTAGGGTCTGAAGTAGCATTATAACCTCGGATGAATGGTCATTTACGGCACGGTTCGCCAAACGTATATTTTCACTATCAAATCTTCAGTGACCTGGTGTCAGTAAAGGTAAAATAGGGCTGCATACGAGGTAATTATACATTCAGGCACCTCGCCACACCCCGAACATGGTTATCTTTCAGGAATTTTCCTATCATGTCCTTCATGCAGAACTGTATACGAACACATGCTTCGACTTCAGTATTGTGATTTATTTTCATACGGTTCAAAACCTTTCAATTTCAGGAACGGCGAGGAATTCTAGACGCTCGAAAAATCCGTATTAGACAGAGTTACGATGAAATGAGACAACACCGACCAAGAAGGAAAAAAAAGGAAATCAAACGTGAATTATTGAATCAAGAACGACGCGAATGCAGCTGTTTCAACTTTCCGCAGAATTTACTCGAAAATCATCTGAATGAGTGCGAAAACTTGTTAAAGAACCACGGAAATCTATTGGACAGACCGTTGAAATTTGTGTATGCTGTAGGTCGCGTCGCGCTTCAAGTCGGACTTTTCGGTGTTGGTCTTTTCAACGCCATTGCCGGAAATTAATTCATGAATGACTTTTCTTTCAAATAGGATTGTCGCATTACAATATCGTAGAACATGAAAGGCAAAGAGTAGAGCAGTATTGTGGATGACTAAATCTTTCGTTCACAACTAATCATATTTCAAATAATTCGTAGCTTCTTACGGTCGTCGCCGAATTCGTGGACACGTGCCACATATTGCTGTGAATAATTTAACCATTTGATATGTATTTCTCATGATTTTACCCACCTTGTTCACGAAAAGCGTGGCACGTGACGCCACCTCAACTTTTACTATTCATACATGTAACTGTCCAATTCAGTGGTATCAAACACAAAAGTATAGTGGATTTCTGTTGTTATTGTTATAGCCTGAATTGTATAGGAAGGGTAACAAGTTCCAAAAGATATTTACTCATACGCCATGTTTTCATATTACGCAATATATTTCCTGATCTAACCGATTTATGTTATGTTGTTCTCTGAATAAGTAGCAATCGGCGTGGTAATCTCCTGCTTTGTTAACAATTAAGTTGTTAAATATTGAAAACATTTGATTCGAATTGGAAGTGACCATTTATGTGTACTATTCCATACATGCTTAGACGTGGGGGCGCGGAACAAGGACTCAAGCGGCTGGTAGCGCTCTTCGAAGTCTGCCTCTGTTTCTGCCAACGCCCCGGCTGCCCACGGTGGCACAGACGCTTTTCCGTGCCTTGCGACGCGGCATTGCGTACGTCTGAACCCGGGTTTAGGGCCCTGCATCTCGGATTCGGGTTCGAGGGGCCATTTAATTAAGTGGTGCAGGCGTGTCCTTCGCAGCGGCGGGCTGTCTCGAGAACGATCGAGAAGGCAGCGAAGCGAACGAGTGTGGCAGAACGGATGTACCTTGGTCCGAGGGCCCGATCGCCCTCGCGGCGACGTGGACTCCATCACGGTGAATGAGATCTCTGGTTGATCCTGGCATCAGTGATATGCTTGTATAAAAGATTAAGCATGCAGTCGTAATACGAACTGAACGTAAAGTGAAACTGCGAACGACTCAATAAATCGGTCTTGCTTTATTTGTTATCTGATTACCAACGTAGATAACTGTGGCAATTCCAGAGCTAATAGATGCGACCAAGTTACAACTTGAGAAGCGTGCTTTTATTGGGTCATAATCGAGTGGGCTCGCTTCCGAACGCGTTTCGTTGGATTACTCTGGATAACCACGAGGATTGGTCTGCTTCACGCCGGCGACGTCCCATTCAAGTGTCTGACCAATCAATTTTCAAAGGTAAGCTGCGGGCTTACCTTTGTGTTAACGGGTGACGGGGAATCAGGGTTCGATTCAAGAGAGGGAGCATGAGAAACGGCTACCACATCCAAGGAAGGCAGCAGGCGCGCAAATTACCCATTCTCGACACGAGAATGTAGTGAAGAAAAATACCAATACGGGACTCTAACGAGACTCCGTAATTGTATTGAGACAAATATCGTGAGACGCATCGTTGTGTACATTATTCAGTCCAAAACGGCGCCAGACCCGGTCCCCTCCATGTTGCCCAGCAGAACCCGCATGATTAAAAACGAATGAAAAAAAATCATAGTTCGCATTTACAGTTAAATCTTTCGTATTACGCACAGCGGATACACAGGGCGAACACCGCATCACGGCTAAAAAAGATAGGGGAACATACAAAAATGCGAAGTCATATAGTCGTTTGAGCCACTCTTTTGATGGTTTAGAACGGTATCCAATATTTTTCCGTTGTTTGCGAACAACGTGGGCCTGCAATACTTGTCAGCACTCAAGATTATTGGACCACGATCTGACTTATCAACCTCGCCTACCGGTTGAGCATTTATTTTGTCGCTTCTTCTTCGTAATCCTCTTATAAATCAAATGTACATGCCTCTTATTTACATGCTGTAGGCCAGTGGTCGTCAACTCAAAACGGGTCGCGGGCCACTTTCCAAAATCTGCGGAGGCCGCGGGCCGCATGACTTCAATATCGAGATAAAAATAAGCAACGCAGGTAAACAGCCATGTTTTGATAACACTAAGTCAGTACAACGCCGTGCTCTGTAATATCACGCAGCGACGGGCATAGTTACCACAAAATAAATAATATTTGATTGAAGAAATTCAGATACAACATAAAAAGATAATGATCATCACTTTCATTCTATTTTGAACAATGAGCTGCGCACGATACCTGACAACACCCTTCAGCAAGGGTGGTCAACGACCGCATTCCGAATACTTATGTAGCCTACGGTCGCATTCCAGTGCATAGTCGTAATGAGCTAACTGGGGGCCAAATAACCACGCTAAACTATCCATGTCGACGTCCAGTCCATTGCCAGTTAACTCCGGACTATACTAATACCCGATATTGGGCTACAGTGCGCCCCGAAATCGTGAGTGGCAACATTATGTATAAAACACAGAAATCTGATCTGTAGTCGCGACAAGCGCGAATTTTTCATATTCATGAGTGAATTTCGTCGATGGCATTAGCGCAGTTTCTACTAATATATATTCTTTCCCAGCCCATTTTTATGGCCGACCATTAACAAATTTCATGGCCGGTCATGGCGGAATTTCATGACCGACCGTAATATACTAACTTAGCATTAAATAGCTGGTTCGTGGTACAGAACTTGAATATAGCTTTCAATACAATATCCATTGTAGAATAATATTTATTAACTCGAAGACTTTTCGGGTGCCTCTTTTCAAGAGTTATCGGCACACTAAAGGGATTTAAACAGATTTAAAAGAAAAACCAAAAAGGCAAAGTATGACGCAACAATCAAAATCACAAACCATGAAATTCGCATTGTACCAATGGCAACAATAACAAACTATGAAGTATACGGACATACGGTACTATAGTAGCAGCACAATTTGTAAATAAACAATTACACGCACGGAACAACACGCACTGATGAGAAATTTGTAGGTTATAGAGGAAATCTTTTTGTCTGCATAAAATAGGTTTGCTCAACTGAATAATAGTAGACTCCAACACTTTTAAATGAAACACAGACCTACCACGCGCAATGACAGTGAACATATTGTCATCATAGTGCTGTGCACAGGCAAGGTTTTCACTCAGATGCTGACCAATTGACGAAGCATATGCTTGGTAATCATCATAGCAGTCTGTTTTTGCAGCCAATTTGCACTGACGTGCGAGCTCCGTGCGATCATTTGCGCAAGTTTTTGACCGAATCAATTTTGGGATATGCTGCTTAATACGCTCAAACAATCTTTGAGATGTACGTCCTACATACCTACTATCACAGTGGCACTTGTATTGGTAAACAACATTACTTGCATCAAAGGCAGGAAGTACATCTTTTCGAGAGTTGGGTAACAAGGGTTTCGTCGTGTACACTACATGCGTGTTAACGCTGTAATAGCAACGGTGAACAGCCGATTTAATAAGCTTTTCCAAACGGCTAGACACGTTACCTAGCCAAGGTAGGTGCAAAAATGCCGGGCATTTTTTGGGTCATATTTTGGAGCTGTATCCGATTTTTTCAATACCCTAGAGATGGAGCATTTTAATATGTGGTCCGGATAGCCATTTTTGGAGAGAATCAAGTGGATATCATCCAATTCGCGTGACAGTTTTTCTGGTGAGCAGAGACGCAAGGCGCGATTAACGAGCGATGAAATGAGGTTTAATTTACGCCGCTTCGGGCAAAATGAATCCCAACGAATATAATGACCAGTGAAAGTAGGTTTTCTGTACACCGACGTTAAAAACGTTTGTCCTGATCTCTCTACTAAGACTTCTAAAAAGGGAAGGGCAGCATCAGTTTCCTTTTCCACGGTAAATTGTAGAGCTGGATGGAGACAGTTCAATTTTTCGAAGAAATTATTACACTCTCGCTCATTTTTAAAGGCAACAAAGGTGTCATCGACATATCTAAAATAGAGGAGAGGTTTTGCGACGTTTTCAAACAATTTCTTTTCATGGTATCCCACGAATATATCGGCCAAACTAGGTCCCAACGGTGAACCCATCGCAACACCATTGCATTGGCGGAACATCGTGTCATTGAAGCTGAATTCAACGCTACTAGTAGCAGTCTGCAACAATTCAAGAAATATTTTACGCGGTAGTTTCGGAGGTTCAAGCGTGCCATCATAAAGCGCGTCTGCGCAGATTTCAAAAGTTTCCGACAATGGTACGTTGGTAAAAAGACTTTTCACATCAAATGAGCTAAGAAATACATTGGACGGATTTAATTTGGCGCATTTTAATTCGTCTACAAACGTGAACGAGTCGCGAACACAGTGGTGCGTATACAAGGTTCGAACTGGCTCAATGACGGTATTAAGCCATTTGGCTAAATTATGTTGTGCCGATCCACACATAAACAATATGGGGCGAAGAGGAACGTTCTCTTTATGTGTTTTCGGCAAACCGTACATACGCGGCCGTTGCGATCCCGTTGGGCGTAGGGACTCGTACAGATTTGCAGGAAGTACTCCATCCTTCTTCAGTTTGAGAAGGCGACGCTGCAGCTTCATTTCTAACTTGCGCGTGTTGTCGTTCACATCAGCAGGACCCAGGTTGGTGAACTTGGACGAATCATGGAGAACAGATTCCTTTTTCATGTTGTAATCTGCCCGGTTCAAAATCACAACTCCAGAGCCTTTGTCAGGTTTTGTGATGACAATTTTTTCATTTGAACGTAAATATTTGATGGTTTTAAGACAATCCTTGTTCATCAGAAAATCACCGGCGTCAGCTGGGGTGCCACAATACGCATGTGCAAGATCACTGATTTTTGCTTTCATTGCGGAAAAACATTCCGGAGATACTGGTTTATGGTGTTGTAATTGACCAATTAATACCTCGAAATCGGCGTGTTCGCGACTCGTTCACGTTTGTAGACGAATTAAAATGCGCCAAATTAAATCCGTCCAATGTATTTCTTAGCTCATTTGATGTGAAAAGTCTTTTTACCAACGTACCATTGTCGGAAACTTTTGAAATCTGCGCAGACGCGCTTTATGATGGCACGCTTGAACCTCCGAAACTACCGCGTAAAATATTTCTTGAATTGTTGCAAACTGCTACTAGTAGCGTTGAATTCAGCTTCAATGACACGATGTTCCGCCAATACAATGGTGTTGCGATGGGTTCACCGTTGGGACCTAGTTTGCCCGATATATTCGTGGGATACCATGAAAAGAAATTGTTTGAAAACGTCGCAAAACCTCTCCTCTATTTTAGATATGTCGATGACACCTTTGTTGCCTTTAAAAATGAGCGAGAGTGTAATAATTTCTTCGAAAAATTGAACTGTCTCCGTCCAGCTCTACAATTTACCGTGGAAAAGGAAACTGATGCTGCCCTTCCCTTTTTAGACGTCTTATTGGAGAGATCAGGACAAACGTTTTTAACGTCGGTGTACAGAAAACCTACTTTCACTGGTCATTATATTCGTTGGGATTCATTTTGCCCGAAGCGGCGTAAATTAAACCTCATTTCATCGCTCGTTAATCGCGCCTTGCGTCTCTGCTCACCAGAAAAACTGTCACGCGAATTGGATGATATCCACTTGATTCTCTCCAAAAATGGCTATCCGGACCACATATTAAAATGCTCCATCTCTAGGGTATTGAAAAAATCGGATACAGCTCCAAAATATGGCCCAGAAAAATGCCCGGCATTTTTGCACCTACCTTGGCTAGGTAACGAGTCTAGCCGTTTTGAAAAGCTTATTAAATCGGCTGTTCACCGTTGCTATTACAGCGTTAATACGCATGTAGTGTACACGACGAAACCCTTGTTACCCAACTCTCGAAAAGATGTACTTCCTGCCTTTGATGCAAGTAATGTTGTTTACCAATACAAGTGCCACTGTGATATTAGGTATGTAGGACGTACATCTCAAAGATTGTTTGAGCGTATTAAGCAGCATATCCCAAAATTGATTCGGTCAAAAACTTGCGCAAATGATCGCACGGAGCTCGCACGTCAGTGCAAATTGGCTGCAAAAACAGACTGCTATGATGATTACCAAGCATATGCTTCGTCAATTGGTCAGCATCTGAGTGAAAACCTTGCCTGTGCACAGCACTATGATGACAATATGTTCACTGTCATTGCGCGTGGTAGGTCTGTGTTTCATTTAAAAGCAGTGGTGGCTTTTGGGGTAGGCGAGGTAGGCGGTCGCCTAGGGCCCCCCTGGTTGATTTACGCGCTTTCGAGGCCCCCCTCCTCGGTTTACGCGCTTTTTCCAACTATATTTCCGGTTTACGCGCTTTTTTTCAAGTATTACCATTTTCTGAATAACCGCGGAATCCTTGTATCCATAAAGAATATGGTATTGTACCGTAATGACAGGTCAATCATCAAATCTCATTTTTTAGTAATCATTTTACGAATAACCACAGAAATCCATGCGCCAATTTAGAATATGGTACCATAAGCAGTAGTCGATCATTAAATTTCTGCGCTAGTTGCAAGAGCTCACTTTGATTTGATGATCTCTATCTATTTTGCCATTAGCTAAAAGGCCCCCCTCCTACGTTTACGCAAATGTTATCATTTTGCAAATAACTGTGAAAATACATGTACCCATGTAGTATGTAATACCGCACACAGAAGTCAATCATTAAATTACTGCACCTGCTAAAAACTTACTTTGATTTTATGAGGGGGGCCCCTTCTTCATTTACGCGATTTTTGGTTATCATTTTACGAATAACCGTAAAAATACATGTACCCATGTAGCATATGGTACCGTAAACAGTAGTCGATCATTGAATTTCTGCATCCGCTTAAAGAGCTTACTTCGATTTTATGAGCCCCCCCCCCTACATTTATGCGAATTTTAGTTATCATTTTGCGAATAACCGTGAAAATGTATGTACCGATGTAGAATATGGTACCGTAAACCGTCGATCATTAAATTTCTGCATCTGCTAAAAGAGCTTACTTTGATTTTATGAGCCCCCCCTTATATTTATGCGAATTTTAGTTGTCATTTTACGAGTAACCGTGAAAATATATGTACCCATGTAGAATATGGTACCTAAACAGTAGTCGATCATTAAATTTCTGCACCTGCTAATAGAGCTTACTTTGATTTTATGAGCCCCCCCCCTCCATTTATGCCAATTTTAGTTTATCATTTTGCGAATAACTGTGAAAATACATGTAGGCCTACCCATGTAGAATATTGTCTTGTAAACGGTGTTCGATAATTGAATTTCTGTGCTTGTTAAAAGAGCCTACTTCGATTTTATGTTAATGAGGTCATATTGTAACATGGAATGAATTATTATTGAGTATATATTTCCTAGTGGCAGCAGTGTATATTTCAGTGCATCAAAATTTTCCAGTATAAGTTTGTGAGATTCTACTTGCTAGCTCTTGATGCCAGCTTTCATATGATACCGTATGTTAATTGATAATGAACCGTGTCCACACTGAGCCTGAATATCCAAAATATCAAAGGAAATAGTCATTTGAAAGCCAATGAAAGCATAGGCTATTATAGCCTATATATTGTTGTTTACTGAGCCATTCTCTTGACTCAACATATAAGTTGTGAATTGGGCCTTTTCTGAATGGAAATCCATTCTCAGGGTTGTCATGATGGTAAATTTGTTCATTTCTTGTCTGCGGATTAGCAGCGTATTTTCAAAGCTTTACCATGCTCAATGTGCACCCGGTACAGTCAGTCAGAAAGTGTTTATGGTGTTGTCAGAAAGTGTTTTTTTTTTATCACAGGTGGATGTCTTTTAATTGGTGGTGTACTATAGATAGATATGCAATACCTCTAGCATGCAGGAAAGTTTCTAGCGGCCTGATGCCTGATATTTTATGCCTCAGAAATCTATGTCGATACTTGAAAGGTTTGAATGGCTATCATCGAGAAAGGTGTACGAAAGGCTACATATATTCAATTTGTTGTGACGTTGATAATTTAATGTGATGTCACAGAAAAAGACCAAAATGTGACCAAACAATTAGCAATGGAATCAATTTCAGCAGGGCAGAGGAAAGAATTAAATGATCACAAGGCAAGTTTTTGCAACTATTTTTACTGCTTCTGGCAGCTTCCTAAATACTCGGAAGTTATGTATTATGGTGTTTTAAGCTGTTTCGAGGAATCTTATATTGCGACTTTTCTTCATTTTTTCAAGCAACTTCTTGCAGCTTTTCGATTTTTCATTTAACTCACTTTTTACTGGAAATATTTGGTACTTTATGTAAATAGATCGCTTGATTATCATCACTGTCGTTTAAATTTGAGGTCATTTCTCAGTTGACATACATTCAGGCTAGACCGCCGTAAATTATATTAGCCTACTACTGGGTCGATTTTTTCAGGCTATTGATTTTGTTGAAGGCACCAACACTGAGTTTTGCGACAGTGCCTTGGATATGCATCGATTCGAGTATCTCATACCTTAATAATGTCAAGAAACTTATCCATAAATGTACTTTTTTAGTGTAACTTTAGTGAAAAATAAATGAAAAATAAATGCAACTTTTTACTTCAACTTTTATGAAAAATATGTGCAACTTTCCACGGATTTGACTGCAACCAAAATTTGCCCTAAGATCAGGTGTTGCATAAGACAATTTTGACCATTACACTCTTGAAATGGGCTACCAGTTCAATATAAATGTGACTCGGTAAACAGCATATTTAGTAAGGCGCACTCGTCAGTTGACAACCGTACCTTTCATTAGCTACGATGAGTTTGGTATCACTCGGTTATATGTTATGTTGTAATTGGTAGCATCAGTATCTCCTAATTACTGCAGTCAAGTATCTGTTACAATGCCGCGAGTACATGCTAAATGTAAGTCAGGATCTCAGAAAAGGAAGTGGTTCAGATTTGGAAAGAAAGTGACAATGCAAATTTTGAACTGCGACACAAATATTTAACCATCTATTTCAGCTCAGGAATGTTCTGCACAAATTGAGGATGATGCTGTTTTTCCACCAACTATATTGCCTTGTAGACTTGAATGATGTAACAGTGCTTTCAAATACGTATATTGTATTTGATTGTATTGGTCTTTTTTTTTGTCTTTGGCGTTTTAGGTTTAATCCAACCAGGCAAGTTCTTACAGACAAAAATTTTTTTTCTATAACTTACAATTTTTTCATTAGTGCGTGTTGTTTCGTGTGTGTAGCTGTTTATTTACAAATTGCGCTGCTACTATAGTACCGTATGTCCGTATACTTCAAAGTTTGTTGTTGTTGTCATTGTTACAATGCGAATATCATGGTTTGTGATTTTGATTGTTGCGTCATACTTTGCCGTTTTGATTTTGCTTTCAAATCTATTTAAATCCCTTAGGTGTGCAGTTAACTCTTGAAGAGAGGCACCCAAAAATTATCCGAGTTCAATAAATATTATATTACAATGGATGTTGTATTGAAAGCTATATTCTTATAGATCATGGAACTAGCTCTTCACAGGTGATACCAGTACTGATGTGTTCCTGTGGTATTACTGGTGTTGTACCACATTGCCGCACATTTTGCTTTTATGCCTTATCATGTAACAAAATCTTCTTTGTAGCAAAAAGATAGGCCCAATCCAGCACCTGGCTGAAACCTTGACGTGGTGTGCTGGCTTATTACTAATGTCAGCCGACAGCTTTCTGGATTTATGTGGTATATTTGGCGTGCAGTTGCCTTGTTATACTATTATGTCATGCTACATCCCATAATTCTTCTACATAGGTGGGTCTGGGCACGCGCTGTAGTTCACTTGAGTCACTTGTTTTCGAATATACCAAGTCGTTTATTGTACTGTGGCATGACATTATAATTATTTTATATGCTGAAAGTCTAAGAAAAATCTCGTAATACAACCATCTAATAAAGAGAAGGTCATAAACTATAGGATATCAAAGGATGGATATATCTTCGGCCTAAAAAGATTTAAAAGAGGAATGCTAAGAATGATTAAAAGAAAAACTGAGGTGTATAAATGCAAATTTTGTAGAATAAAAGACGAGACAGTGGAGCACGTTTTCGCTAACTGCAGAGTAACAAGAGGAGTACTGAAGAATATAGAAAAGGCCCTCCAATTGGGGCATACGAACAGAGAAGTGATACTTCACAATAAGCTGAATGAAGACAGTGTAAAATTGACGCTGATATCGATATTCAAGCGTACGGTGCTGCGATATAAACAGCACCTAGACATATCGAACGCATACCTGTCAGACGAAAAAGCGTGGAGGAAGAACACGGCGGAAGTCATCCTGATGAAAATTTTGCAGAGAATCAAACTGCAAAAAGAAAGTCTCATAAATCAGAGCATAAAAAACTGGACGAAAAAAATTCAAACATTCTTATCCGAAGAAAGAAGAAACGATGGGGCAGAAAACGACAATAACGACGATGACGAAAGAAGGAAAGACTAAAGACGAAAGTAAGGATGATGAATACCAACGGACGAAGGATGATGGACGAAACGGAAAAGAACGCGGCGAAATATGAATGTGTATGTGAGAGTCACTGGCGTAGCAGCATGTGCTGCCGCCCCTGGCTCTCTTGAAAATGCCGCCCCCCTAGGTAGACCGCATCAAATTTCGACATAGATTGATGTTCAAGTAATCTTGTCAATAGGAATAATTACAAATAATATGCCGCTTCTCAGCCTCACCGTCTCGACGTTAATGACGCCAAAAATAATAAGAACAAGAAATAGCGAACGAATGTATTGTACAAATAGAAAATCAATGGCCGCCTCAAAGCAAAAGCAGCGATAATATCCTCAAATTCAAGTTTTTGAACGTAGTCTCTTTCTATAGACAGAATGGATGGAGCTGATAGCCGATCATTATTCATGATAGAACTAAATATATAAGACTTAATCAGTTTGAGCTTTGAGAAGCTCCTCACACAGCTCGCAGTTGAAACACCAATGTTCAGATAAAGTTTCAGACACGAGCATAAATACGGTGTCGAACCAAGTAGCTTTGCATTAAACAACCACTGTAAAACATCAAACGTTGTTGCACTACGATCAAACGTGGTTTCACTGCTCCGCACCAGCCTCTTAACCCTGTTAAAATCTCAAGTTGAACAACTTCATATGATTATAACTTAATTTGTGTTCGTCCTAGAGCAGTGGTTCGCAACTTTTTTTTAGACACGCCTCCCTTTAGGATAGTGAAAAATTCCGCGCCCTCGTACCGTCATATTACAAGATCCAACCGGGATGCTAGCAACCCTAACAGATTGTTTGATGGCATGGAAGGTTATGACTGTTGATGAGAGAATTCAAAAATAAGAAACTGGGTCTATATATAGAGAAACACGCGTGAATTGCAGGTAAATCGCGCATAGCGCGAAAAAAATTCATTTGACCGATTCATCGCGCCCCCTTAAGATGCTTTCAAGCCTCCCCCCCCCCAACGGGGGCGCGCGCCCCAGGTTGAGAACCCCTGTCCTAGAGGCCTCATATTGGTTTGTACGAAAAGCTAGCAATCTTCTGCTTTATATGATCCCTAATTCGAGGTATAAGGCATGACAATTTTCGCAGCTAACTCCAAATAGTCCACCTCGTCGTCATAAGTGCTTCTAAAAGCGCTGGTGAATAAATTGTGACTTTCGCTTTGCAGCAGCGCGTGGGAATTCAAAAATCCAAATATATCATTTAAGTGGTGAATGCCGGTAAACCTAGTTTCAGCTTGAAGTTTAAATCTGTCCTATGCTTGAAACATGCATCGTCTAAATTTTTCAACAACACTGAGGCCAGCATCTTTTGTTAGTTCGCCAGACATTCTCCTTTTTCTGCGAACTCTCCGAACAATCGGCCGTGACGGCTATTTCGGAGTGATTCCATCGCCATGTTAACATATTAATTCGTGTTTTCGGAATCAGCGCGACACTAGCTTTCGATTGAGACCTGTTTGATTAAATTTTAGCTGACGGGACGCCAGCTATAGGACTACCAAGCACTCTTATTTTAGCCGGCTGTCTACACGCCGCGCGAGATAGTGTAATGGTGATTGGTGATGCGTCCGGCTTCTTGATCGGTAGGTTGTGGGCCCGATCCCCGGCCGGGTCAGACCGAAGACTCGAAAACTGGTATCCGCGGTTATCCCGCTAGACGCCCAGCAATCACGGAGGAGAAAAAAAAACGGGGTGCAGACTAGATGACCTTACTATAAAGTCCTTATCGCATCTCCGTCTTCAAACCATCACGATGATGCAGGCATCTCTCTCACTGTGCAGCCTCATTTTGCCGCCCCCTTGGAGCCTGCGGCCCCTGGCGCAGAGCCAGAACCGCCAGGTGGCTGCTACGCCACTGGTGAGAGTGTGTGCATTGTGTTTGCATATTTCATGTGTGTGAATGAGAGTGCGCGCGATAAAATATAAATGGAAATTATATGTATTGAAATTATTAAAGCAATAAATATGTTGGCGGACAGCCAAAAGAAAAAAAAATGAAAGTTTCAACATGATGTACAGACAAAGCACTACCAGAACAGTGTATACGTGGTGTAGAACAATGAAGGTATCGATAAGCGCTAGTGAGGGGGGTCCAGAAGTTTCGATAATATAGATAAGGAGGGCCCCCCCGGAAGTTTCGCCTAGGGCCCCCCCAATCGTAAGGCCACCACTGTTTAAAAGTGTTGGAGTCTACTATTATTCAGTTGAGCAAACCTATTTTATGCAGACAAAAAGATTTCCTCTATAACCAACAAATTTCTCATTAGTGCGTGTTGTTCCGTGCGTGTAATTGTTTATTTACAAATTGTGCTGCTACTATAGTACCGTATGTCCGTATACTTCATAGTTTGTTATTGTTGCCATTGGTACAATGCGAATTTCATGGTTTGTGATTTTGATTGTTGCGTCATACTTTGCCTTTTTGGTTTTTCTTTTAAATCTGTTTAAATCCCTTTAGTGTGCCGATAACTCTTGAAAAGAGGCACCCGAAAAGTCTTCGAGTTAATAAATATTATTCTACAATGGATATTGTATTGATAACTTAGCATTGATGATCAGTAATTTCCGTGACCCAATCTTGGTCTAAATGAATTATGTTTGGCTAGGTGAGAACGAGAATGTTATGCTCATTATATAAGAATTTTCCCCTAAAATATCGTAGGATAAAGCCATACAATGAAACAAAGAATAATTCGAAACGAGGTGGACGATTCTATATAAATGGAACACCCAAATTGACGGAAAAATACATTAAAAAATAGGATGCAAGCTAAATGAAACAGAAAATACATATACATGAAAAGCTAGAAGCAATGAAGGACGTCGCCGTATCAAAATTGCGATCCTTTAATCTCAAAACGGCAGCAACTTGCAACCGGTAAGTATGGATTTGAATAATAAATTTTGTTGTTGATATGTTGAGATAGACCTGAATAATTCGACTGACACTCATCAGTAGGGCGATTTTTTTTTGACATGTCAAAAAATGTCAAAATTAGGTCAAAATTGTAGCGTTAGGTCAAAATTTGTCAAAATTGTTCACAAAGTCAAACATTTTTTAACCTCTGAATTTCGTTTGTATCGTAGATTTTGCGCTGTCGGTGAACTTATCACTTGATATTTTACAGCTTGTAGTCTACTTTATAAGCCTGCAGTTGTAAACGACCCATCGTCTGCTCATTGTGAATCATAAACGATCATATGAAACAAATAGTGACATGGTTTTATGGTCAACGTACCGCAAACCGCAATATCCTAACTGAAGCAAGACTGCTTGGACATTGCATGATTCTTATATCAAGAAGCGCAAGCTGAAAAATTGTGATATAGACAACATTGTCAGAATGAAGCAACACGGTGTGTCACCAGCAGTGGTACACACAACTTCAGTGTTGTCAGCCAACAACCACTGCTGTTTAACGTTCTTTCTCCATTCTTGGCAAGCTACCCAGTAAGGACAAACACTTTCTACCCGAGAATATAGGAAAGTAAGCTATCTTTCGTTCGTTGTACTACAACAAATTTCAATTATTTCCACCATAATACGTAATGTAACTACTGGAATTCTTCATAGGGCCAGATTTCGTTAAAATACTAGTTTCTTCATGGGCTTCTTGAAGGTACGGAACTTCAATATACAATTGAATAGTATATTCACATTGAAATGAACGCGAATATTTTCGGCTGACACACGTCAGGGGTAATCGTCAGCAACTAGTAGAGAATTGGAAAGAACATGGTATATCAACAATCGTATCACAAAATATGACGTGTTGATATAACATGTTCTTCCCAATTCTCTACTAGTTGCTGACGATTACCCCTGACGAGTGTCAGCCGAAAATATTCGGGTTCATTTCGATATGAATATATACTATTCAATAGTTTTTTCATGTAAAAATTTGCCAGTTTTTGTGCCCAAAACGTTTTTTCAGGCCAATCTACTTTGTAAGGACAGACAGTTTCAACCAGAAATGAAGATAAGTAGTACAATTTTGACATTATGTGCGAAAACACCTAATTTGCATACGTAAGGCCAAAATTTGGTCAAATTTCGGTTTTTTAGGTCAAAAAATGTCAAAATTTAGATTTTTTAGGTCAAAATCTTCCCTTTTTTAGGTAAAAAAAAAATCGCCCTACTCATCAGGGTTAATCATCAGCAACTAATGGAACATTCAAAAGAATATTGTATACCAAATGTATGTCGGAAAATATCTATAAGTTCCCGAAAAGCTGTGAAATTCACATGACATTCCATCGCCGGCCACAGAGCCGCATGGCCGTTTGAAATGCGGTCATTTCACCTGTTGTTTTAATTCTCCTGTCAGTACTGAACACCATGACCTAGTACCTGGAAGAAACAATTAGGGCATCAAAGAAACAATAAAATGGGGAAAATCCTCTATAAATTCCATAAAAGCTAAAAGCTGTTAAATTCACATAACATTCTGCGGCCAGCCACAGCCCAGCTCGCTGTGGCCGTTACTCATCCGTTCTGATAACTTTTTTTTTCAACCATAGGGTAGAGTTGCAACCGACTGCATAGCTAGTTATATTGTATGGAGCTGAATAGTTGCGATTTCAATACTGATGGGCTGATGAATTCGCTCAACACTTGCATAAGCGCCTTTGCATTCTGTCGATGAAAACACGACATGTAGGCTTCAGCCGTTTCCTTCACAATGAAGCAGTCATGCTGTAAAACAGGGCCGGCCAACCCGTGGCCCGCGGGCCATATGTGGCCCGCGAGAAGGTTTTGAGTGGCCCGCGAGGAAATTTCCGAAATTTCTAATATCAAAAATGAATTGCACAGATTGTGAGCTTGTGAGGCCAACCAAAAATTTGATTAGTCTGGCCGCAACACTTGAGATGTGATGACTAAAATATCTGTTCCGACGTATTGGCAGATCCATGAGCCAGTCACATATTGATAGATCTTCGTACAGTACAATAAAGCAGAATAATTTGTGATAGATTTATTAAAAGTAAAACTTTTCTACACGCTTCGCGCAACATGTTATCACTCGATTTCTTGCTTTTAATATTGTTGCCCCTTTGTGAAAATGAAAGAACGCCTAATGCATTCGCGATTACGAGACAGAGTGTCGTTCAACATATGCAATTTGCGTTTGCACTCGCAGAAAGACCGTCGACTATGGAACCTAGGCACAACATATTGGCGCATGTTGGCCGAAACTTTCGATATCCATATGTCCAGATGCCAATAGCGAATGGCCCAGTCCTAGCAAACTGAGTCCAGCGATATAAGCAGGCCCGCAATATAGTCAGGTGACAATATTATTGACCTGTGAACTTCAAAAAGATTTCGCGCTTCGCGCGGCTAGTGGCCCGCGCAACAGTTCGTCAATCGAATGTGGCCCTTTGGCTGAAAAGGTTGGCCAGCCCTGCTGTAAAAGCTTCTGTGAAGCAGGTGTTGTTTGTTCATCATGTATTTCGTACCTCAACATGTCCTGAATTAATCTTAAATCATCACCTGCCAAACTACTAACAATGCGCACTCAGAATCCCCGCCGGTAGCAGACTTCTTGAACACCTGATCAGCAAGCTGCTGCTGCCGTGGTCATTGAAGCATAGCCGATTAGCCAATCAAGAGCCGTGGTTATTTGATTACTAGTCTTCTCGCCGTTCTATGGTCAGTGGCACGCCCATTCTTGAGCAGCTACTTTCAAATGCTTTGACCGAAATCTTAACGACTTTCCTGTAAGCTTCTTTCAGGCTAATTGTTTTTTTTTTTATCAATAATCTATAGAATGAGACACAATCACGGAGACTTTTTGAGATTTTCCAAATTTTGGACAACCCTAATATACAATCAATTGCGCGTCATCTGAAATATTTGTCGTTTCATCAAGCTGTATGCCATAGGCAGTGGCATTCTTAAGCTTTACAATTACAACTAGTTGTTTCAGCAGATCCTGAGAAATATCATCGCTTCTCCGTTTAACTGTAGCGTCTGATAATGGAACGGCTCTTACTTTCCTGAGAGCTTTTTCACCTCCATGCAAATGGTCAGCTGCGATTTCAAGACAAGGAAGAACTGCGGACTCCAACTCTGTGAATGGCCGCTTTTTTTCAGTAGAACATGAGTCATTTTAAGGGAAACGATCGCTAATTCTTTTTTCACTTATTTTACTTCGTTTTCAAAGCAAGAAACTTGCTTCTGTTGATGACGCAGAGATACCTCAAAAAATGCATTTGATTTGTTTTGGTGACTAGGATGTTGTGTTTTTAAATGTTTGTTTAGATGCACCGAACCAGGTTACTATTACTAAGGACGACAGGACAAAACAAACAGCGTGCTGACGGATAAGGGTTCAGCATTTCTTCTTTTGTGCGATAAAATCCATACCTGATGTAATCATCATTCCATTTGCGTTTCTTGACGGCACCGGACATTTTCTTTCGAATGGTTTTCGTTGAATCAGATCTCTGCTGCTGTAAGTTGCTGGTGATACTTTCAGGACACTGTTCTGCATTTTTCTCAGTATATGTTTCACCAACATTGCCTGGCTTGCGTGATTAAATAGAATTATCATTTTCACTTACGCTGGGCTTCGTGAAGAACTTACGTATGTCCATGTTTATTTAAATTGGGGCAAACAACCACGTGAACACGGCAACCGCTGTAATCTATTTCAAATTTACCAATATAGTTAAGTACACGCCTAAAGGATGACAATACCTGGATCACACAATATTACTCGTGTTGGAGAACTGACGTTATAAAACGTCCACATTCACACGCTATGATAAAATTTCAGCGAGTTCCGCTGCGCTGTTATTTCGCGAGTTCGAGATCTCCGGGTAATACGCAACGTATTCACTATTCGCCAATGCCCTGGCCAGGCATTAGCGGTTGTCAATCACTCCATTTCGCGAACGAATAAGTACACCACCTCCGCGACGACGAATTATTTTCACGAATCAAAATTTACGAGTCTGATCTGCAATTCTAGCAACTTCAGATGATTCAGATATTTCCCATCTATTGATATCTCGACCCTTGACACACCTATTCTGATCTCTATGTTTTATTAATAGCTCAAATCAAGTACGGGACTCAGAATCTATTTGCAGCCAGTTAGGCCGCCCGCCACGCAAATTGAAATTTATTTCGTGTCAGCCCAAAAACAGCATGACATTACGAACGATGAGAGAGTAGGTAAAGCTACCTGCTGCAGAAGCGTTAATTCAGACCAGCGAAGATAGCAGGCACACAAGCCTACTGCGTATCAGGCCTGCCCCACACAAAGTCGATAGTAGCACACGGGCTGCAAGAGATGTCAGTAACCTCAGATCGCATGTCGCTATACACTGTCGTTTGTCGCTAATTTGCACCACTAATAACAAAATGCTATATTGCAAATGTATGGCGAAATATTGGACATAAAATCGGCGTTTTAAAACAATAGGATTTCGATCTCAACAAGGAAGCTGCTTCGACCCTGGCTGGCTACGTCAGTTCATTTATGTGCATTGCAGTATTTATTAACGTCGGGAAGGAAGCACCGATTCAAGAAGTCTGAGCTGTCGCGGCGGTTTCCCCAAGAATCACTAAAAGACAAATCTCTAGCTAGCTGAACCAGACATGGGGTAATCGCGATTAGTAATCGTAATCGATTACGACGATTACAGCATTTTGAAGTAATCGTAATCGCAATCGATTACATTCGAAAAAAATCCGAAGTAATCGTAATCGTAATCGACTACTTCCCGTATCTAATCGATTTTTCTGTGAAAGAACGATTACTTTTTGTTTGTACAAGGACTATGACATAAACTGAATGTTCGTGAACAAGAATGAGATAATATACCACGTTAGCGATAGCACAAACGTCTGTTTTCAAACGTCACTACTCATTATTACGTCAGAAGTATCAGCTCAGCTCGTCATTGCGTAAGAAGTATCCACACATAGTAAACAGACATGCGACGGACATTGTAGTGTGATTGTATGAACACCCCCGTGGTGTATATCAGGTTATCAATGCACTACAGAAGCCCCTACCGCGCAGCAGGATATTGATCACCACTCTGCCTATAGTTTCAAATAGTAACTTATGTATTGATGTTTGGTTGTGCTTATAGTTAAACGCAGTTTACCGTTGCTACTTGGCGAGCAGGAGGCCTACGTAATACGCACGTGCACCTGACGAAGATTCGGAATTTTGTACTCGTCGAATAAAACATTGCAGTTTCCACAACGAAGCATTACAAATAAACAGCTGCTGATATATATCATAACCGAGTCGTGCTTAGCCGTTTCTCGTAACAGCAGCTCCCAGTATATGTATTAAGTTGAAGGCAGAATTTTTATGTTCACTCTTATTCTCATATAACTACTTGAAAAGGGCGTCAATCGTTATTTCACAGCTGGTTACTAAGCATTTGGACCTGCCGCCATAACGATCCGCTTATATAGCCTGACATGTTAGCGTGGGTTGTAGCTAGAATCAGAACCAAAACAGCAATTCGTCCCCCAGTCCGACCGTTGGTCAATTTTCAAAACTGAATTTCGTCAATAATATTGGTAATTGCATTATATTATTATTCATTTATAACCATTCTCAGCCCCGAGTGTCAGATTTACCTGTAGATCTGAGGCACGTAATTCATTAATCTAGTATCTGGTATGATGTCATAATTACTTTATTGTATGTTGTTAACTCGCGACCTCCAGTCTGTTGTATAATCAAAAGATATTGTATTCGCCCAAACGTAGCAGACTAAAAGAATATCTTTCGTGAGACGCACACACAAATTGTCATGGCTTTATTCCTTCAAGTATGCGCCGGGTGGCATTTGTATTGTGGGCCCAGATTGGAAGGACAGGAGTTATTAGTCACGCCCACCCTTTTGGTGTGTTGTGGGATCGTGGCGGGGTAATGACCGGCTCCGAAATGCCTGTTCCCATAAAATAGCCTGTGCATTTTTTTCTTGGGGGGAAGAGGTAGGCATTTCAAACCCAGCTATCTACTGGAGCAGGGGTCACCAACCGTTTTGAAACAAAAAGCTACTTCTTGTATAGTGTGTACTGATTATTGCGACGACCGACGGGTTACCACTTACTCCCGCCGTTTATTCGTGTTCAGTTGGATTTCTTCACTTAGAGTTCACCTAGGCCGGGTTTCCGTCCCTTACCAAGAACAAAAAACGCTCACTCGCCGGGACTCACACCAACTCCTTCGGGCTCAGTTGCGTTGCTGCAGTGCGCGCCGAAGTGCCAATCTTCGCGTCGAAACTCGGGAATATTAACTATAGATTCCAGCTGAGCCGCCGCGTGGGCGAAGACGAGCAATTTCCCGAGCGACTGCGTTCGTATGTTTCTTGGGGTCGGCCGCCCCATGTTCAACTGCTGCTCATATGAAACCAGCTTCAACTTTCAAATCTCTCATTTGGATAGTTGCTACAGCGACCGCGGGCGACTCATTTGGTCCGCGTTGGGGACCCATGTACTAGAGACATTTGAATCGCAAAGCTCGAAGAACATATTCAAGAATAAATTCAATTCTCGAAAATACTCTATAATTTATGTTGGTTTACGAAATACTTTTGATTCCCCTTCGAGCACGCTCCCCACCCTATTAAGGAATTCGGGGTGCGGCAGGTAAAGACCTGGCAATCATGCAAACCCCCTATAAAGTTGGGCAATTGGTATATTATGACCCAGCAAACACATAATTGCCTAGGGCTATCCAAGCAGTGTCCGAGTGTCCCAGTGTCCGGTTGGACAGACGTGGGCTAATACTTGGCTATCCACGTTGGAAAATGTCCGGTTCGGATATCCTAGGACATACATACAGAAAATCATTTCGGATAGTCCACTAAAAGTCCCAATTCAATTTCCAATGGATATCATAATCTGACAGTGTGCGGATATTTCCATGTTGTATCAGCTAAAAAGTCAACCACTCAAGTTCTTGCTGATAAGGGCACATATTTCATCCTTTCAAAATGTTCCAAGAGTACAGTTCGAAAGAAAATCGCACGTTTACACATCGATATTCGGGATAGTCCACTGAAAGCGCGAATCAGAATTCCAATGGATATCATATTCGGACAGTGTGAGGATAGCTCCATTTTGTTTCAGCTATAAAGTCAACCTCTCATTAACTCCCGACGCTGATATGCACAAATTGCACACATTCAGTATTTCAAAATATTTCAATAGAATTTGAAGGAAAATCGTCACTGGACGTGATTCTTCATAGCGACGTCACGTAACCGGATTATGCATGCTGGCATTGAACGGTCAATATTCACTGTCGGGCCTACATTTCAAGCTTTTAAACATTGCCATTTCTGTGCCCTTTTAGCTGTCGTGTTACTGTTTGTTCCTGCGGTGAACATTCGCAATTCCGAAAGATGTTACGAACTTTTCGCGTGCGTCATGCCGTGAGATGTTTAGCGTTTTTCTCTTGAATGCGTTCAATGGGTCGGCAGAAATGGCGACTGCGCACAGTGAATCTGACTTGATCGCCATATAATTTACAGGGATTATATGCTGGTATATTGAATAGTTAATGGTATACTCTATTATCGACTTCGATAATGGTACATTCTCTTTCGTACTTTTATTTCGAGCATGTAATAAACTTTACAATTTGACAATTACAATTTTTGTACCTCATAATGTTTTACCGATGTTATATAGCTAAGTGATGTTACCCCACTGAATACCACTCAACGATTGACGAGCTTTCCTCGTGCGTCGCGCCATGCCTGAAGTGAATGAGATCATTAGCCTTTTTCATCCATATGCGCAGTGGCGCATTGCGCAGCGAGCCCAGTTCACGTGATTCAAATTTTCGTCTGGGAAGTTTGAACCGTGATTCTTTGAAGTGAATTGTTGTCAGCGGCGAGAAGCATTTTCGACATTTGCTGTGTGCCACTTAGCTCGGTGATTACCTAACCATAACCACTGGTTGTAGCAGTGTAGTCAGTCAATGATAATGATACGGTTATAGTCAGAAGTGGCGTATGTGCACAACGAAAATGCGCTTGGTTATTGAATCCCTATATAGTATTAAAGAGCTATTATGACGGATGTTCGGTATAGGTAGGTAGGTAGGTTTAGAGTTGATACTGTTATAGTACGTCCTTTTATTGTAACCAAACCTGATTTCTTGATCAACATAAGGTAAGAGTCACTGTTTTGTGGTACAGAAACACTTGACTGACCGCAAGCTATCAGAATTTTTGAATTAGACCCGTAACCCAAATTGAGTGATAGACATCCCTACTCAAGAGTCGTGGTTGCTGGTATTTCAATCATGATATTAATGCTTGGCTTCCAAATTGTATTATTGAAGTACCGATATTCAATTCTACCCAGCCCTATATATATATGGTTTGAGTACTATATTGCAATACTAACTTGGATAGCTCGGGATCGGATGCGGGGAAAAGACGACGGATACGAAGATCTACGAAATATGATTCCGATTCAAGGTCTGATTCGGGTGGTCACGAGAAGATTCAAAGAAAACGCACATGTTCCACTGATACCAGTGATACTGATCTTGCTGAAGCTGAGGCGAAACAGTTCGAAAAGAAATCTCAGCATCTTGAAGAAAAATGAAGGAAGAAATCTGCCAGTAATGTCGTGATTTTACGGACAGTGCATCACCAATTTACCAAATGCAGGTTAGAGCTTAATTCCTCCATGTCGTATCAAAACGGCAAGAAATCTGCAGTTATGACCGTTTGATTTGTAAAAAATTATTTAACTCTTAAATATAGTCTAGAAAGCTGAGCTGGGTACCGTATGTAAGTTATGAATTATTTGAAATTTTTTATGCTCAGCTCATGCAATGATGACTGTAGAAACTTCCAATTTGATAACTCAACATTAATGTTAGAGCAGGCGACCAGAACAAACAATTTAATTACACGGGTCTCAATCGAAAGCTACTTTCGCACTGACTCCGAAAAATGAAATTAAAATCTGGTCCGGGCACTGGAACGGCCCGGAAATCGCCCTCGAAGGGTCAAAGTCGGTATTGTTTCTATCAATGGTAATGTCGGTAGACAATGACCGTTCAATGTCTCGTACTGATTGTGACATCATTGGGCGCCCTGGCGAAGTCGCTTGCCGTGTTCCCCGTGATTCTCAGACTCAGAGTATAGCGCGTCGTATCAATCGCTGTAGCGCGAATAAGTCGTAATGTGAATAGTTTGTGTATTTTATGCGTCGTCGCGCATTCAAAAATATGGATAAATATAAATTATAGCACAAAAGCCTGAACATATATACCATATCGTAGAATAAGTAGCCTACAGATGATAGCAGACGAAAAAGCACGCATCCGAGGCCTACGATACGAATATTGTAGGCCTCGCCTGGCGCATCTAATCAGTAATTCACCAACTTGAACACAGCACAATGGGTCGGAACCTAGTCTGACAACACGACAAATGCATGTCGAAATCCCGGGTTACAATTTATTGGGGCGTTTCAAGCATTAGTTTGTCGCCGCCTAGGAAGCTGCGTATTCAATTATTTGCGTGTGTATCGGTTAATGGTAAATTGTTGGCATTTACGCGATATCACGGACTTGCTCATTGACAGCGCTGATGTCGTATCGAAATGACTAGACAATAGAGATATACGAAAATTTGAAATCGCAGACGGCGGGCGTTTCAGCAGATTGAATGGGGTGCCACCCCGTAACTCGGCGCCTATGACCATGATCATACTCATATATTTACCTATGTGTCAGTTTTTTTTTTCATTTTCGTGGTCGTTAATATTAGTGTGAAAAGTAGTTTATTTGCAAAGTATATCACCATTATTTGAACGTGTCTATTAGCTATTTCAATGAAGTCTACTAATTTCCAGCTAATCCGTGTCATATCTTTTATTCGTCAACTGGCGATGTCTTCATCCAAACTCTACCATAGGCCCCTGTAAAGATGGAAATGAGTGAGAAAAAGCATCCCTACATCTTAGGCATTTTTGATCATGTCGGAGTGGTGAAATTTTCCACCGTAAATACTATTATTTGAAAAATGATGGAAATTTCTAATTGGATGACCTCAGCATCTGCGAATTGAAATGAGTCAAATTTTTTGTGCAAGGTATTTTAGGTAACCTAATGATTTGCCAGCTAAGCCAATCAAATTTGAAAAAAGTTTTTTTTTAACACCCCTAGTGTCCACTGTTCAATAATGATCATAAATTTTAATATTCATGATTTGTGAGTTTATGCATAGTATGCTGTAATTTGTCAGTGTTTGAATGAATTTTGCAAGGCGTTCGGAATTGGTAGCATTTTGAAGGATCGTTTCATGTTCGCTTGTAATGATTTTCTTGCTAATTATTTTAGGACAAGAATGCAGAACAAGTCCATATCCTGTCTCAGTCTTACGCAGACAAGGAAGAGGATGCAGTATAAAGTCATTTCCCTCATACCAGCTTTTCACCTCGTTGCAAGTTGAACCTGTATGAAGATTGAAGATATTTCCAGCTAGAGAGATTGTTGGTTGCAAGTGTGCATTGCTTGCTGTGGAATTTTTTACAAGTTACAGTTGAATCTGCTGATTATTATTTTCATCCGCTCTAGACACGGTATATACGATCAAAAAGGGGTGAAAGTGAGTCATCCTTGCTGCTCAAGTAAAGGTGGATCTGAAATTGTGACTACTTGAGTACTTTCCAAAAGTAGAACGAGTCGCACACTTGCAGGTTACTGCAGTTGGTAGAGGCCGCTTTCAAAATTGCAGTATGTACGCGAAAAATATATAATGGCACTCCAATTATAGTGCGATTTCTAAATTGCATTCATTATTTACTACATTATAGGGGCTATCTAACTGGTTATGTCTGAAGAGTAAGTAGTAAGTAGAAGTAGTAAAAAAACATACAGTACAAGTAGGCGAAACCTGAGTAGAAGTGCTTTGTTTGTTCTACTGCACCTTGCTCAATGTGTGACAGATCTGCGCATAGAGGATGTCGTAACGAGCAATTGACCAGAATAAAACATCCTATTTTTTTTGTATCTCTATTCGTATTACCTCTTCACCTTCAAAACTTGCCATCTTGATTCTTAAATATCAACGTCGGATATTTCCCTAGTGTGCAACGGTGCATGTCTTTTTACTGTCATTGAAGAACTTCAACCTGCCACTTTGAATTTTTCTTCCTATGGTATTCTCATCTAGTGAACGTAATTTTGCAACTTGATTTGACAGTTGTTGCTTCGACTCGATGCTGTGCTTTTTTAACTGCACTGCAATTTTGAATGTATCGCTATGTCTTGTTGGCATAATGATTTTCAAAACTTGCCAACCTCTGTGTTTTTCTGATACATTTGTGTATGTGCATGTGTAATGCAGTGCGTGTCTTGTTTTATTCTCATAGGCAGAATTCTAGGTAATTGCTCCGACCTATCATAATTTTTCAACACTTGTCCGTGTGTCGTATTCTCTAATCCTTCCAGTGTGCATGCTTCTTGACCTTGATTGATTGACAATTGTTGCTTTGACTCAATGCTGTGCTTTACTTTGCTGCAGTTTTTATTATTGCCTATAATGATTTTCAAAACTTGCCAACCTCTTGTATTTCTGATAAGTTGTGTATGTGTGGTATTCTGTAATCCTCCCAGTGTACATACTTCGTAGTCATCCTATTTTTAGCCTTCGGATTGATTAATTGATCGACTGCTTGTGATATTTTTGAGTCCACCTGTTGCTTTATTGTATGTCTTGAACTAGAGTGAGTGATTGATTTTGACGTGATTTACAGCCGTTGTTAATTTTATTCGTTGCTGCTTAGTTTTTATTGTTGACAATTTGATAATATAAGCTTTTTGCCTGAAAATCAATCTTGTGTAAGTGTATTTGTGCGTCGCCTAACCTGTGGTAAGGAAATATGCAGGTCCAGGAGCTAGCTAGTATTCAGAGGGTTGATCAGTGGATAGTCTATGGATATCGGTCCCAACCGGACTTTGTCCCTACAGTGGCCAGGAAGTGACTCAGAAATGACTTGATGGATGGTCAGTGGTCACCCACTGGATAACACCAGGAGTCGACACGCTCAGTGCAACCGGATGGCACTAGGGTGAATCTGGGCCAAATGACAAGTTATCCGACGGATATCCGCTTGCCGTAATGTGTTTGCTGGGGACTTAATAAGAAAATGACGCATGATGTATGAAGAGAGTTGATATCTCATTAAGCCTTTTCATCGCAATCCTTGTATTGTCTTCCAATATATCATTTAAGATTATAGTCCTAAGAAGCAAAACAAATGTAATCGTGAGTAATCGTGATTACTTTTCCAATGTAATCGTAATCGTAATCGACTACTTCCTGATTTTGCTGTAATCGTAATCGTAATCGTAATCGCGTGATTCTGAAGTAATCGTAATCGCAATCGATTACATTCCTGAAGTAATCACCCCATGTCTGAGCTGAACACATGTTTACTACATCCTTTCCAACGCCGAACGGAACCATTGGTCAATTGCAGACGGCTAAATGAATGGGAGAAATATTTGCTTATGACATCACAATCTAGCGGTGCTCAGTTTTACACTTGAGATAAACATCGCACCATATTGCTCATTAACCTGTGCGTCAACCTGTAATGATATGGGGAAGCGAGTGGCGCAGTTGGTTACGCACTGCAGTCACGACAACAATGGATGTGGTTTCGAATCCCGGTTCTGACCAACATCTACGTGTCGGAGGTTTCTCCTCATCGCCGATCCCACTACTACGGTAGTGCGTTGAAAAGCCCAGGACGACAGTGAGCCGTGCTACAAGTCGGCAGCTGAGACAACGGTGGGGGCGCGTGGTAGTGAGGGTGACCGAAGATTGACTGGGAGAAGAGAATGAAAGCCGTTCCCAAGATTACGAAAGGCAAAGACACTATGAACATTATCACAATTCATGTCGTGGCAGCACATAGCTTGAAATAAGCGATAAGCGCCACTGTGTTGTACCAATAATAATAATAATTATAAAACCTGTAATGACGCCTTTGTGATAGCTCATTGTAATTCGATCTGGTACACCCCTGTACGCCCCATCCGAGTGGTACACCCTTTGTAAATCGACAACCCCGGTTGAAGAGCACTGTTGTAAAGCACATCTGGTCCCCCATGCCTCGCTGAGTGCGTTTTGTGAATAGCATGTATTTGACCATTTGAATTATCTACTTGTATGGTTGAATGATTGTAATCATATTTTCATTTGTGTTACATGTATTGAAATTGGTAACGAACGAACAAACATTCTGAAGCAAAATAGCTAGAAAAGCGGGAAGACGGGTGGGAAGCAGTTTATCTTTTCGTTTGAACCAAGTGCTTGCGTGATGGAGATGCGAAGAAACTGCAAGGCTATCTAGTCGGCACCATCATTTGATTTCTATACGAAACGTCAGTGCATATAGTGCGCCGAGCAGAGTAGCTTTAGCAGACAGTTTTAATATCAAGTCGCTGGTCCGACCGAGGAATATGTACGACGTATTAACATGCTGTAGCGCTGCCATCCGAAGGATTCAGCAAGAGCAACTTGTGTTTCGATGGTAGTTTACAAAGGCACCTTCCTAAAGTGAATTTGGAATGTTCAGAGGAAATTAAATTCGCTTCTACAAAGAACACACAATAAAGATAAATAGGTGTATTGCAGTTGTAATTTAAAACCTAGCCCATAATTATACTAAATAACATTGAAGTTAAACGAATAACTGACGGTAAAAACGTGCGGTATTAATGGAAGCCGACTTAACGAGATCTGCCAGAGTTCATTTTCTGTTTTCCAAGTGGAGATGCTAGCTATCGCTATTTCCCCATCGTGGATAATCAATAATGGCAGTAGAATTGATAGATTCCACAATCGCCACCCCGAACCGCACACCGAGCAGAACGTTCAATAAGATTTTTTTCTCTCTTCCTGGAGTTGGTAGGGATGATGACCGACGTTGCCTTCTCCTGGGTTCCAGGACATAGTGGCATTCCCGGCAATGAGGTTGCAGATGAACTCGCACGTTCCACCGCCTCTTTCGCATTTGACAGTCAGGGAATACTTATACCTATAGAGATGTCAAGAACGAACTACGAAAATACGTCCGGATTTAGTGGCAGATCGAGTACCGTTCAACAGAGACGGGAAACCATTACAAACGTTTCCACCAAACGGTACAAACAACGTTTCCTTCGATGCACAGATCGAGTTTGTATGAAACGATAATATTCCGTCTCCGGTCCGGCCATTGTTGCCTAAAAGGGCATTTATTTAAAATAGGCTGCATCGACACGCCTTTGTTTGACTTATGCCTCGTACCCGAAAATGTGGATCACTTCCTCCTCGCATGCCCAAAATACGATTGGTACCGAGCATATGTGATTGATTTCTGCTTGAACTTGAAAGTTGAGTTCACCACATATAACCTTCTCGTACGACCAGAACTTCCCTCGCCTCTCGTCGAGTTCGTCCTGGCCAGCACTGTTTTGATTTGAACAAATTTTCTTTCAGGTACACGATTTGCGACAGGTAATACGACATTTCTGTCGTGGCGCACCGGACCGATAAGGTGACTAGCGCCACAATGTCCCATTTTCAAAATTAATGATAATAATATTAATGGAAGCCGTCTACAAATCTAGCCGTTTAGTGCGTAGTGCAATGGCAAACAAGGAATATATCTACCCGAGTAGTCAAAATGAATGAAAAGACCGAATTTTGATCCAACAAGATGTGAGAAAATAACGAACTGGCCGGCAATGAAGAATTGTTGTGGCCGGCCATGAACCTGGTTTCTCGTGGCCGACCATGAGATATATGTGGCCAGAAGTGGCCACGGAAATGCTGAGACCCCTACCGAGTCTATTTGCGATGTGCTACATCTTCGCCTTTGCTAATTGTTATTAGTTTCCTTTGTCCTTAATCCCAATTGTTATCAGTCCACTCTCAAATATTTGGGAGTCAATTCGTAAATTCAATTTGTATATTGACTGCCGTCAACACGTCCTAGTCGCATATTACTTTTACACCCGGTATTGGCCACCCCTTTACAGAAGAATCTATATTGGGATCAGCTAAACACGGTGAGCTACTTGCAGAAAAACTGCATCTTCTTAACCCTAGAATGCATACACGGAGAAACTTACGCTAATGCATAACAGCGGTCATTTTGACCCGTATTGCTATTACATGCAATTGTACTATAAGGATATGGAATATTTTTTTCTTGTGCCTTCCTAAGATCTTCCGTTAGTGTAATGATGATATATCTAGAGTTTTTGCTGCATTTTAATTGAACAACCGGCGACAAACAGTATCAAGAAGTCGGTGATAAAATGAAAGAAAAGTCCAGGTAATACTACAAAAACCAGCCTGATTCATTCACTGTACTTATTTCCTGTGATCATAAGCACACTGTATTCTGGGCATATGGGTCTGCAACATTTGGAGAAACATTTTGCAAGTTTCTTATTCTTTGCGTTTGGAGATAAATAAGGAACACCGCTTTCTCTTCTGCAACGTGTTTGCTGTTTGCAGGGATGAACTTCAACAAGTTACGTCACACTAACTACAGCTTCTTTTGCGGCTCTGTGGTGTTTTATTGTTTGTCTTTTCATCATTTGGGGCAAAATGAGGCAGTTACAAAGATACGAATGAAACCTCGTTGCTTTGAACCTGGTCCACTCTAATAATCAGGTTATACTTGTGTGAATATGGATTATACTTGTCTGATTATGGTATATGCATATAGACCTGCGATGCCGAGCAGATTGTAAATAAGAACTAGATGCCATCGGCAGGATTGTCGTTTGCAGGTATATGTTTGAACCATTGGGTCAATCAAGTCAACAATCTTTGTCTGGTTATAAAATCTGATAATCTCAGGCCTCTTTTTTCCAGGTATTTTTCTATTTCAATTTGCTGTGGGTCAAAATGACCCCTGTTATGCATTCTTGGGATATTTAGTGAAAAATGCATTTTTCCTGTCAAAGGTAATATTTTACAGAACAACTTTTTCCTCATCATGTATAGGTATAAAAGACTAACAAAGCCAAGAAATTTCAGGACTCAATTCCCAATATGTGTTCAGCGGTCATGATGAATAGCCACGTCTGGGTCATTTTGACCCCTGTTATGCATTCTAGGGTTAAAGCTTGATATTTTTGGGATGCCGACGTCGTTTTCTAAGCGTCTTGGTCTTGGTTACGCTGGGCCATTGCACGTCCAGGCAATATGCTCATTCATATAAGCAAATTCTTCCTCCATGGAATGATATTCACAACGCCGAAGTAGTGAATTGGACACAGGAGAATAGCTTACTTTTAACAACAACAACAATATGTGTAAACTGAAATCAATTTCAACATTTCAAAATGCATTACTTAGCGTTCTTCCAAATTTCAAATCAGGTCACGGGCCGCAAAATATGACCTCGCGGGGAGCATGCGGCCTGCGGGATGCATGTTGGTGACCCCTGTTGTATAAGCCAAGGTGATTGTCTGATTAAAAGACTACTCAAGTCATTCCGGCCCATCATATCGTCTGATTTTATATTAAAATATTAAAATTATGATGATGCCGTCGGTGCTGTCTTGCATGGAGCCTATGTATAGTCATGTATAATCCGCAATATAGTGGATACTATTGGACCGCGTGCGACCCAAGTTGAGTTTGTCCCCCCTGGTTTAGTCACTTTAGTGATCGACTCGATCTAGGTCACTGGTTTCCAACTTTTTTCCACCCACGTACCAATACCAGGTTTTATGCAGTGCTCGGGTACCACACCTAAAAAAGTTACGCGTGCAAAAGGCAGTCAAAAATCGTTATCGGTATTGTCGCAACACAGTCTGGGGCGCTAATCGCCTTTTCCAGGCTATGTCGCCACGACAAGAATTTATTGTAATATACATTTCTTTGAGTTCGTAATCTTTGGTGACGGCCTTTTCATTCTTGCTTCCAGTCAATTTCAGGCTCTCTCGCTTCCATTCCAATTTTTATCCTCTCTCTGCCCATGTAATCGAATTTTCAGGTGGAGTTGGGCGAGGTGTGTTGGAAAAGGTAGGATTTGTAAATATTATAATAAAACATCTTGTCAAGAACGAAATAGCACTTCGTCAGACCACACAAAAGATCTGGGATCTTCGGCTACCATATAGCGTGATAAACCTACCCCCATCACCTTGTGAGCTTTTGCAACGAAATCAGTTATATTGCTTAGAGGGCCAGTCCCACGCGCGTAAATTTTCGAAAATTCATGATAAAATCGGTGAATAAGATTGGCAATTGCATGTATATTGTGATCAAGTTCTCGTCCTCTTCGTTCACGTAATCAGATTTACCGGTAGAGCTGTGTGGGGTGTCTTGGAAACTGTAGGGCCCGTTGGTATGCCTCCTTAACATGATGTTATTTCGTGACTTCCTGTCTGCTATATAAAAAATAAAGAATCGCCATGATATGTAGGCTACGAAACTAAAAGACGCACACGATTTCAAATTGGAATTTCTTCACTGACATATAATTTTTTCCTGCGGGATGGTATTTGTCTAGTGAGGTTCAGATTGGCAAGACAATATTTGGTATAGGCCTATATAACAAAGTTTCCGTCAGCATTAGGGTAGTCCATTTTAGCCAAGGTATTCTCGCTGCCGATCGTTCTGGCACACTTCTTGGAGTTGCATGTTACATGATATACTTTATATGTCTTGGTGCGTCTTGGCGCGGTAATGGCCAACGCCGATATGCCCATTCCTATAAATCTTACGTAGTTTTTCTTGGGGGAAGAGTACCCCCAAATTAAGATAATTGGCAATTTAAAATCTCGCGTAGCGCAAAAAAATTGTGAAAAAGTTGCATGAATTTTCAAAAAATACCCTATAATTTATGCTAATTCACGAAATAATTTTGGGCCCCCCAATCGTGGGGTTTAGGGTGCGGCAGGTACGGGCCTGACCTTACCACGTATACGACGGCTTCAAAAATCTCAAAATCAACCTCAGCTCAACTATAGTCAGTCCCGTCAGAATCTACCCGTGTACCACCTGGCAGACCTTCGCGTACCACAGGTTTGGAAACACTACTCTAGATCCTCATTCAGGGTTGTAAGAAGGGTTGCGCACAATGATGTGAGCACTCGAATCTGAATCGAGTAATAATTCTAGTGATTCGAGTCACGTAGTAAAATGCGATTTTTTTGATTACTGGAGATGCACGCTCCTCGCAGTATGGTAAAAATACCAAAGTACCTTCAATTCAATTTGATGGCGAACAGACTTCATATACCTGTGGGCGCCTAAAAAGGTACGTATTCGAACTTTGATATCTTGAATAATGTTATAACTTAATGACGAGTGATATTCGAATGTTTGAATCGAGGGATAATGCATGATTTAAAACTCATGTATTCGATTTTCCCCGGCCGTAGTTGTAAATAAGTTACAAAGTTCGAAATCCAATCCGACTTTTAAGTCGAGTTACAAAATAATCACGACTCGAGTTGAGTCATGCGTTCAGTTATTGCACCCTGTCTTCATTTCCTTTAGAAAGTATACAGTTTTGCTTTTCTGAATTGTACATTGCACTGCATTTGTGATTACTTTAACACATAAACATCGCATTTCGAATGTCACAGTTGCCTGTTCTAATTGGTTTTGGTAATTGGTGTAAGAGCAAACAGTTGCATCTACACATTTCATCTATAGCATATACGCTAGTCTTGTAACATGCCTGATGTATTAGTCGGACTGCTATAGGCGGGGATCTGGGAACAGTTTGGCCCTAGCCCCCTCGACAAGGACTGGATATGACCATGCAACCACCGTTTCACAATGTTGATTTCACATGACTTTTACTCGAAACGAAGCAGTCAACACAATGACGTGGAATGGGACTCGAGTCACAACACTGTGATGCGGACCCAAGATTCAGTCGTTTCAACATTTCCCATTTTGAATGCGATTTGTTTTATGAACTTATGCATCTGATAACATGTTTGTCGTCGCTAAGACCCTTGAAGTTCTTGAATCGAGTAGGGAGGAGTATAGACAAAATCTAAATATTAGCTTCAAGCTTTTTCGCAACACCCAAGCAAGTGCAAAATACTGATCGGATCAACGAACATAGAATAGTATCGCGAAGAGGTTCTAACCAGACATGGGGTGATTACTTCATGAATGTAATCGATTGCGATTACGATTACTTCTGAATGACGCGATTACGATTACGATTACAGCAAAATCAGGAAGTAGTCGATTACGATTACGATTACATTGGAAAAGTAATCACGATTACTCACGATTACATTTATTTTGCATCTTAGAAGTTATATTGGAAGACAATATATGGATTGCGCTGAAAGGCCTGATGAGATAACAAACTTTCTTTAATAAAGATGCGTCATTTTCTTGTTACGTCATAATGTACCAATTGCCCATTTTTATGAAGGACGATTTATCGCACCCAACGATTTATATTCTTGCCTAATCCCTGACTGCCGCACCCCAAATTTCCCAATTGGGGGGAACGAGCACGAACGGTACTCAAAAGTATTTCGTAAACCAACATAACTTATAGAGTATTTTAGAGAGATTTTATTAAGTTGAAAATTCTTTCTAGATAGCTTGATTTTGAAATGCATACATGTCCCCTCCAAGAAAGAAAGCATACATAAGTTATAGTAGGGTAGCATTTAAAACAAATAGTTGTTTAAAACACTCTGTTTGAAACATATAGGTAGGTAGGTAGGTATGAGGGGGGTAGTGGGGCTTAGCTACTCGGCTTTTTGCCCCAGGACGATATCTGGTGATAAATACTCCCGTACTATCTGAAGGAATTACAATTCTTTATATATCTCTGCCACTTGAAATGGTGAATTCGATGACCGGCCATATAGTATGTGCGTCTGTGAGTAGGGACCGGGCGTTAGGGGTACTCTGTTTTGGTCAGCAGTCTGAATTAGATCGATCCTGGCACGGTCATATTTAGGGCAATGGAGGAGGAAATGCTCGACGGTTTCTTTGATCCCGCATGCATCACAAAGGCCATTTTGATGACATTTAATTCTGTGTAGATGACCGTTCAGCCTAGAGTGACCAGTCTGCAGTCTAATTAGGATTCCAGATTCCCTGCGTGACAAATCTATAATTGGGTTAATGTCCCTGATATCTCCAATAATTTTTCTATATTGCGAGTCGTCGTCATGGGCATTCATGTGGTCGATCCACTTTTTCCGACATATATCGGCAATGTGGGATTTCATTTCCTTCATAGTAATTTTTTGCTGAAGGTTTGGATCTCGCACGAGTGGCATCAGTGCTGCTCTTCGTGCGATTTCGTCGGCTTTTTCGTTGCCGCGGATACCTTTATGGCCAGGGATCCAGGCCAAAACAATTTCTATCCCTAGTGCATGTAAATCCGATCCTAGGAGGAGGATATCGGCCATGAGTTCATTGTCCGGAGAGCAATTTCGAATCGCCACCAGACTACTCTGGCTGTCCGACAAAATAGCCACACGGCTTTCAGGCGTACCATTGCGTTTGACCCATTCTAAACTATTCCGAATGGCGTTCAATTCTGTCGAGAGTACGGATAAGTGACCGTCGAGGGTGTAGCTGTAACAGTCGTCTCTGTTCTCAACGAAGAAACATGAACCACAGCCCGATGCGTTTTTCGAGCCATCGGTGTAAATTCTGGTGCTCCCCACATAATGCTCGTGTATGTATTCTTCGGTGATTTGTTTTGCAAAAGTGGGATGGATATCTCTGGATATTAACGTAGCTAGGCGTAAGTCTACGCCGATCTTGGGCTGTGACCATGGTGGCAACGGAGGCTGTTCGTAATTTTGGACGATTGGGTCTTCAAACATGTCCGGTCCTGTTAACATGTTGAAGGTTCGGAATGAGTCGTTGCCGGGAAAAATTTCGTGCCATGAGCCAGTTATTAAGTCTTTGTGGGGGTGGTTCACATTTGCCATTATCCTGACACGAAAGTTGAGACAGAGTTGCAAGTGTCGCAACCATATGGGAGGCTCCCCATTTGAATGTTGCAATGCGTGTATTGGCGTAGGCTACTCCTCATACCTCCGCAACAAATGCGAAGCGCTTTATTCTGAATTTTCTGTATTTTATCAATGACGTATTTTGGGGAGAGTAGGTATGCTTCGGAACCATAGTCGATTATTGATCGTATGGTAGATCTGTATAGCGTCAATAAGCTCGATCTCGAGGCGCCCCAAGATGTCCCTGATAGAAGACGTAACAGGTTCATCCGTTTACTACATCTCTCAGTCACTGCGCGAGCGTGACTCCGATAGTTCAATCGATAATCGAATAGGATTCCCAGGTACTTGAATTCCTTTACGACTGGCAAAATGGGATTGCCCAGACTAAGACGAATCGTGGGGACTTTGCGGCACCTCGTAAAAACTATGGCTGCAGATTTGGATATATTGATTTTGAAACCCCATTGCTCGGACCATTTCCTGATTGTATCGAGAGAATCCTGAATATCTTTCTGTACATTGTTTATGACCAAATTAGAATCCCATATGCAGACATCGTCGGCAAACAAATTGATGTTCGTTTTAATTTTGTCAGGAAGGTCGTCCATCATTATTGAGAAAGGAAGAGGACTAATAACACTTCCCTGCACGATTCCATTCGCAAGTTCATGCACGTCCGATAATGTGTTGCCAATGCGAACTTGGAACGTCCTATGTGCCATGAAAGAGTGTAAACCAATGGAGAATATTACCTCCAAGACCGAGACGTTGAAGCTTGAGAATGACTCCGTTTCTCCATACCATGTTGTATGCCTTTTCTATATCTAAGAAAACTGCTATGGCATACCGCTTGGTCCAAATGGCTTTATATACATGGTCATGTAACGCGAGAATACAGTCGTTTGTGGACCTATGTCGACGAAACCCACTCTGATGGTGGTTCAACAAATTGTTTTCAGTGAGCCACCATTCTAAACGATTTGCAACCATCCGCTCCATTGTTTTACACATGTTGCTGGTGAGTGAGATAGGACGATACGAGGATGTCTTGGTTTCATCTTTACCTTGCTTAAGTATGGGCACAACAATTGAATGCTGCCACGATTCGGGACAAGAGCCAACTGCCCAAATGTTATTGATGGCTGTTATCATGACCAACTGACTTTCCTCGTCCAGGTGCTGCAGCATCTGATAGCAGATTCTGTCCGCTCCCGGAGAAGTGCTTTTGCGGTTATTTATTGCACGTTTCATTTCTACCATATTGAATGGCGCGTTCACTCAGAGTGTTTGGGTATTATTTTCAACAGGGGGCAACGAAAGATTGGTTTCCATTAAAGTTCGCCGGTGTAGGAATAGACAATCTAAATTATTGTTGCTGCTGATTTCAGCAAAACTATTTGCGAGAGCATTGTCCTTGCTGTCAGTCAGATGGTTGTCAAGATGATTGAGTACACGGATCTGGTTCCAGGATCTGCTGCAACCGTTAATCGATCGCACGACACGCCACACTTGGCACAACTTAGAATTGTGATCAAGAGAACTACAGAAGTTATCCCAGTAGGACTTTTTGGCTGAAAGTATGATTTTTCTAGCGTCTGCTCGCCTCTGTTTAAAGACTAAGATATCTTCCATTCTGAAGGATCGCTTCAATTTGCAGAAGGCCGCCCGTTTCCGGCGAACCGCCCTGGAGCAACTCTCGTTCCACCATGGGACAGAACTCTTTCCTTCGATAGGTTTCGTGAGGGGTATGCTTTCGGTCGCGGCTTTGATTATCGAGTTGCTGATCTTTTCTATAGTAATCTCGTCTAGATTTTTAAAGTATTGCGAACATAGCTTTTGAAAGACGTTCCAGTTGGCTTTCTTGAAGGACCAAGATCGGTAATGGAAATCATCCCCTTGACTGGATAACTGCAAGTCGTTCATAACAACAAAATGGTCGCTCCCCAATAGTTCGTCCGTCACCGAGGTAACAATCTTCGGGGCGATATCTCTGGATGCAATGCATAGGTCTAAAAGTGAAGTCCGTGTGATACTCGGTACGGAAATATCAATACGTGTTGGCATTGTTGTATTGATAACAACCAAGTCATTATCGTCTATTATTGAGTGAAGATGACGACCATTCGTATTGATGGCGCCCAGGGTTGTAACCAAGTCACATGGTTCCGAGTCACGAGTCAATCTTACTTTTGTGATTTTGACTCGAGTCAAGTCGAGTCATTTTCAATACCTCACCGAGTCGAGTCCGAGTCCAAGTCACCGTTTAAGGGGTCAAGTCCGAGTCATAGTGTTATGACTCGAGTCCGAGTCCAAGTCACAGTATTCAAGTCGTGTTCAACTTATGTTTTCAATCCTGCTTGGGTGATATCGGATTCCTTGCTTGACAAATATGCTTATTTTGTCCCTATCAGAGTCTTTTGGCACATGTTTATTTAGGCATATAATGAAAACTTCCTGGCCTCATTTACCGATGCCACAGATAGACGAGACAGGCCGCCAATATGATAACTTTACTAATTGTAGAACTTTAAATCAAATATCTGTCTTGTCAGTCTGATAACTCACAAATACAAGCATTTAGTTTTGGTTACGAGCACAACGACAACAGCTCACAAACAGCTTATAGACAACCAACGAATTCACTTCTACATATTATATGATAGAGAACCTACGAATTCACGTCTAGATACCAGCTGATAGAGAATCAAAAGATCACGTTTATGTAGACTGTAGATGTACAGTTTTTTTTCACATTATCAGGTGGTTGACTAAAAAAAGTTCAACTTTCCTGCTCAGCTCCCGAAATAGCCGCTGGAGCGTTACTTCAGTGCTGATTTAAATGAGGCCACTTCTTAAAATTGTTAGATTGCCTAAAAGAACTTACATTTGGCTCAATTCTAACCAGTAAAAAGCATTGCTATGACAGAAAATTTTGGACGAATTACAAATAGAGACTTTCGAATTTTACGGGCTACCTCATGATATTGTTAGATTGTGTAAAAATATGATTCATAGCAAATTTGGCTCAATTCCAACTAGAAGAAGCGAGGTTATTAGAGTGGAATATTTTAGATATGAAAAAATAGTCGGCTTACTACTAGTATGTCATTATATTATATGAAAGAATTTCTCACTAAAAATACTTCATTTATTTTCAAACCCAAAATTTCCTCCTCTCATATCATTGATTCTACTTTTTAAAATGAAGCCATATTCAGTGTTGTTTTTATGCAACATAACAATTTTATCAAGTAGCCACCCAGTAGGATAAAAAAGAAGTTATTTTGAACTCCGTATTGTACAAACACCACAAAACATTAGCCATTCATTATTACTCACGTGGACAATGCACATACCTAACAAAACGTCAAATGGACTGTGTGTTTTCACAGACAGCAGATAAAATCATTGAGTTACACTTCAAAAATACTAGTGGAAAGGAGGTCCTCAGATATGATAAAGTGGCATGGCCTTAGAATAAATCCACATCTACTGAATACACCTTCCACTGGTGCACTAGATGCAGGAATGGACAAGCAGTTTCGAACCACACCGCAGAGCATTGGATAGTCATTCTTTCTAGTCGCCCAAAAATGCAAAGAATCAGCGCCTTCAAATCTTCACATGAACTTACAGGGATATCCCTGACGAGCTTATCAGTATCTTCCAAGTAGGCCTACTTGACCATCTGAGTCATTTCATTGGCTGTAATCGAACTTTGCTTCGATTTTTTGCTTGTATAATTAAAAAGTCTTGTGTACTTTTATTGCAGAGGATCTATTACCTCTTTATCGCTGGATGATTTTGTTCAATGCACTGCTACTATGTACCATTGTCTGTTGTTTTTACGGCGACATATCTGATATCAGACGAGTGCAACGAGAGCATTGGTAACAAATAGCGATGTCGGCAGAATTCGTCAGATGCGTTGATCTAACCATTAGCATTCGCAAATTTCTTCATCTTCCAATCATATAAAATAAGTCGAGTCAATGACTTGTGTCGAGTCATACGTAATGACTCGAGTACAAGTCGAGTCAATTCAAATATTGACTCGAGTCAAGTCGAGTCATTTCCCCATTTAAAGAAAATGACTCGAGTCAAGTCGAGTCACAAAAAATCGTGACTCGAGTCTGACTCGACTCGAGTCATGACTCGAGTCATTACAACCCTGATGGCGCCACTGCTCCATATTGGATGGTGAGAATTGAAGTCACCCAAAAGGATCGTTCTCGAGTTGCACTGCGCAAAGCATCGCTCGAAGAGAGCGTGTGAAATTGCTTGATTCGGTGGGATGTACACGTTCATTATTTTCAAATCGTGCAATTTGATAATATGGGCCTCTATAGGATAAATGTTGTCTACGGGGACTTCGAAGAAAGACAGGTCTTGTCTGGCAAAGATACAGACACCACCTCCGTGCTGTCGCGATTTTTTATAATAAATTTGTAATTCGCAATTCTGGGCGTGTACTTATCGATCAAGTGCGTTTCCTGCAGAGCAATGATGTCGGGCATTTTGTCAAGATTTTCCAAGTAGGCCTAATATTTCAATTCGTGGATTTTCCGGTATATCCCTCTACAGTTCCATTGCATGATTCTTATCGGCATTGTGTTCCGTTACTCGATACATTGGAGTCAGTAATAGATAAACTATTGTGAGTTGCCATGGCGCTCGGGTTGGTAATAGAGGCAATAGATGGTGTCGTCAAGGTGGAGCCATGTGGCTCAAACCGTTGCACGTCAGAGATGGAGATGACCGGTTCTACATTCGAAACTATGGTAGGCCTATTTGGTGTAGTTATTCTCCGCAAATGAAAGCAGGGTATTTTTGATCACTTCTGCAATGAAGGTGAAGAAGGATTCGGTTGGGATCGTTATGTTACCATTGATTTGGGCAAGGCATGTAGAGCTCTGTGATTTACTGTGCATGGGGATGGCGTTCAATTCCGCAACGGGCTTCGACGCTCGTTCTGTAGGTGTATGCGCCTCTGTGTTCAGACGTACAGAGCTTCCTGATCGTGTCTGAGCAACTACCGCTTCTTTAGAAGCGGTGTTCTGTTCTTCCAATTTACGCACGTCCCAATAATTAAACTTATCATTAGCCATAATAGATTGAATTCGCGCCTCTTTCTTAAACCGGGAGCATCCCGCATATCCCGCGGAGTGGGATAAGCCACAATTGACACATTGTTGTTCATTATTACAATTGTCGTATGTATGTCTGTTTCCACATTTCGTACATCTCTGTGCGTTCCTGCAATACTTAGCTTTGTGCCCGAAACGGTTACAATTGAAACACCGAGTGGGTGGCGGATTATAGACCCTGGTCCGGAATCGAAGAAAACCTATTTGCACCACAGTTGGTAGAGTGGGAGACGCAAAAAATAAGAGAACAGAGGTACTCTTCGTTAGGCCTTTAACACCACGATACGGAAAGCGACGCACGAACGTGACACGAGAGTTTTCAAGAGCTTCAAGTATTTCCTGGTCGGATAGATCGATAGGAACATCCGATATGACGCCCCGACTTTCCAATGGTTTACTACGATATAGCTCTGCCTTGATTTCTATTTTAATTTTCCCCTCACCAAGATCGGTGCACGCCAAGAGTTTCGTCACCTGATTTGAGTTAGAACAAACTACACAAAGGTTTCCCGAGGGAAGGACCTTAAAAGAGGACGTATGGTAAGCCTACCATATATTGATATTCCATATGAGCGTTTGGCATACTAAAATCAAGTTTGACGAAAATATTCCATTGCGGTCTGCTAACTAAATGTTGAGATAGGAATTTGGGTATCAGTGGACAAAGTTCCATCTAAATCAGTGGTTCCCAACGTGGGCGATATCGCCCCCCAGGGGGCGATTTGTCGGTCCAGGGGGGCGAAAATAGCCAAGGGGGCGATAGGGGGGCGAAAACGGAAGAAGGGGGCGATAGAGGGGCGATGGCGCGTTGAAATGGCTGTGTTGGCGTCCATGACCGTAGCTGCCACACCCAAACCACCAATTGGGATGGGGGTCCAAGCTCGAAGGGGCCCACAATTTCTTCGTGAATTAACATTAATTATAGGCAACTTTTCAAAAAAATTTCCCGCTGCGCGCCATTTCGTGGTCACGTGTTTCTAGCTTATTGGATACCCTTCCTCCAAGAAATAATGCGCATGAGTTGTAAAAATGGTCATCTCGGCGTCAGCCAGTATCACACCATGACGCACCAAGACATATGAAGTTTCAGGTCATGTAACATGCGACTCCGAGAAGTGTGCTAGAACGAGAAAACCTTGGCGGGTGCAGAAGTTTGCTTTATCGCCCTATGGAGGGGGGGCTATACCAGCGTACAGGGGAGGGGGCTGACGAAGTGCTGTTACGGTCTTTTTGAATCAAGCCGGAGAAATCAACTTTTTTGTTAGTCAACCCAAATTTAGCTGGGAAAGTTTATTTTCGAAGTCGAGCCGAAAAGTTGACCTTTTTTCTTAGTCGACTCGCCGTTGATTTCAGTCTGTATGCCCATTTTTCGGTTCCCAATATTTGGGGGGCGATGATCGGTGTGGAGTTTGAAAAGGGGGCGATGAGTCGAAAAAGGTTGGGAACCACTGATCTAAATGATTGAAATCGTTTTTCTTCTCCATTCATACAGATATCAGTTACATAAAGATTCAAAAAACATGACCATTGCGAATCGCAGCCAACTATAACCGAACATATTTTCGGTAGTCGAAGCAGCGCAAGACAAGTTGTTCCAGGCAGCAGATTAGCAACCCAAATAAATCAAAGCATTGTTGTATGATCTTATCGTTTGCGAAAGCCTGCCTATCAGAATTGTCGAAACACACGGATTCAAGAAATTTCTACAAATTTTAGCCCCTGGACATAAGCCATTGTGTCGAGGGTCGGTAAGAAACAATTACACGTCACAGCCCAGGATGTAAAGAGCAGCATTACGAAGAAATTGTAAAGCTCCACATCTGTAAGTGCTACCGTTGACATCTGGCCAGATAGAAAAATGAGGTCCTTCCTAGGAGTCACGGCGCACGTTTTGAACCCATATAAAATGAGTCTCGACTTTTATACGTTGGCCTGTGACCGATTTCGTGGGAGGCATGCTGGGGAAAATATTGCAGCAGCCTTTGAGAAGATATTAGTCGAATTCCGCATAAAATACAAATTAGAATATGTCATTACTAAAAATGCTGCCAATATGAAGAAAGCTTTTTCAGTTCATTTTGCCCAGGGTGACAATGATTGCGGTTCGCAGGTTTCTCTTGAGAATGCAACTATGTGGGAGACTCCGGAAGATCATGAGCAAATTCTTGGTGAAATATCTGAAACGGTAAAGCATGGTTGCTTTGCTTGTTTTGCGCACAGCCTCCAACTATGTATAAAAGACGGGTTGGAGCGTGGAACTTCAATGCGACCAGCGTTGTCAAAACTGTCAGCTTCATCTAATTTGTTGCATTCAAGCACAATATTAAAAGAGGATTTCGAATCGAAATTTGGAGAAAGTCCATCGCTACATCAAACAAAACTAGATGGAACTCCATGCTGTTTGAAGTACAAAGTAGCCTATTTGTGCCCTAGATCATACACAGCTAAGTGAAGTATGCCAAAGTGTGGGTCACCCTGAAATGATATTCTCGGCACCTGAGTGGTCACAATTGAAAGAATTTATCAATATTTTGGATCCCTTCACTATTGCCAGAGATCTCACTCAGGGAAAATATACACCCACTATCAATTGTGTCGTAGCCACCCGGCTCTCACTCTACAACCATGCAAATGGGCACATCCTCACTGTCAATTACTTGCGCGCATTAGTTGAAACATTGAAGAATTCTCTTTTAAAGCGTTTTGCAGGAGAGTTTGAAAATGTGAACATGATCACAACTGATGAGTCTTTGGATAGGCCTATCGGTAATCCCGAACCGCTTGGTGAAACCATTTACCTCACATCATGCGTGCTCGATCCGAAATTTGCTTTCAATTGGCCCATCCACCTGCGGAACGTGTATTCAGTAGAGGTGGATTTATTATAAGGCCATGCCGCTCTAATATATCTGAGGATCTCCTTTCCACTTTGGTATCTTTGAAGTGTAACTCATCATTGATTTGATCTGCTGTCTGTTAAAACACACCATACCCTCTGTTCATTTGACGTTTTGTTAGGTATGTGCATTGTGCACATGGGTAATAATGAATAGCTATTGCTGCGTGATGTTTGTGCAATGGGGCTGTTAAAAATAACTTATTTTTTTATTTTACTGGGTAGCTACTTGATAAAATTGTTCGTTTAATAGAAAGAACATTGAATCTGGCTCAATTCTACAAAGTAGAATCAATGATATGAGAGGAGAAAATTTTTGATTTGAAAATAAGTGGAGTATTTTTAGTGAGAAATTCTTTATCATAATATAATTACATACTAGTAGTAAGGCGACTATTTTTTCATATCCAAAACATTCTGCTCTGATATCTTCATTTCTTCGAGTTGGAATTGAGCCAAATTTGCTCTGAATCATATTTTCACACAATGTAACAATATCATGAGATAGCCGGTATAGCTCGAAAATCTCTATTTGCAATTATTCCAAAATTTTCTTTCATAGCATTGCTTTCTACTGGTTAGAATTGAGCCAAATTTGATTTTTTTAGGCAATCACACAATTTTGAAGTAGCCGGAAAATTTGAAAAAATGTTTATGAACAGCCCCATTGTACAGTTATTTCTCAAGTGCCGTCACTGCGATGTAGTCTGTAATACAATTGGGAAAAACTTCTTATAGTAATATCAAAAAGAATTGTCACTGCGCAATGCACATAGCTGCATGCACGCTTTTACAGCATGCTGGCCTGGTGTAAATACCTCTACATAAACATGCATCTGTTGATTCTCTATCAGCTGGTATCTTGGCGTGAATTCGTTGGTTCTCCATCAGATAGTATGTAGACGTGAATTCGTTGGTTCTCTATCAGCTATATGTGAGCTGTCGTCAATGTGCTCATAATAAAAACTGAATGCTTGTATTGGTGATGTATCAGACTGGCAAAGCAGATATTTGATTTTAAATTCTAAGATTAGTAAAGTTATCTGTATCATCAGTAAATGAAGCCAGGACCTGTCCGTTATCTGCCTAAATAAACACGTGCCAAGACTCTTGATAGGGACAAAATGAGCATGTTTGGCAAGAAAGGAATTCGATATCACCCGAGCAGGATTGAAAACATGAGTTGGAACATGACTTCAACACTGTGACTTGGACTCGACTATACTCATAACACTATGACTCGGACTTAACCCTTTAAACCAGTGGTTCTCAACCTTGGAAGCGCGCCCCTCTTGGGGGACGTGAAAGCTTCTAGCGTAGAAGCGGTCAAATACAAACATTTTTCGTGCTCTGCGCGATTTACCTCCAATTCACGCGTGTTTCTCTATATATAGACAGATTTTCATATTTTTGAATTCTCTCATTAACAGTCATAACCTTCCATGTCATCAAACAATCTGTTGGGATAGCTAGCATCCCCGTTGGATTTTGTGATACGACGGCGCGAAAATTTTCACTGTCATAAAGTGGGACGTGACTGAAAAGAGGTTGAGAAACAGTGCTTTAAACGGTGACTAGGAGTCGACTCGGTGATGAATTGAAAATGAATCGAGTCAAAACCACAAAAGTAAGATTGAATCGTGACTCGGAACCATGTGACTTGATTCAAAGATAGTGGTTCCAAACGTGGGGGTTGTTTGCCTTTATTCTGGCATTTGCGAAGATGTTGTGCGTAGTCAGCTTCCAAAATAACCTGTGAATAAGTCTGGGCAAAGGTGCTGATTTCTTTTAGTAATCATACCTCATTTTGAAATCCACTAGTGGGCGCTAAAAGTATCCGGAATTCTGGTCACAAAAATATGGTAACCCTATTATCGACATCATGCAAGAGGGTGCATCATGATTCATGACATCGTAAAACTGTTGGGTTATAATATTGCAGCTATAGTGGACATTTGACGTGTTACAATTTTTTGTAGAATATTTTAAAATCTACTCAAGATTGATTTGATATCAGAGTATTTGATCGGTGTTGCCTAATCCGGATTTTGATATTGTCGTGATAAGTAGGCTATTGTTACTGTCATTGCCAAAGTCAAATTAAATCAGCGTTGGATTTTGCGAAAGCCGATTCCCATAAAATCGCGCGTAGCGCGAATACTATTTCCCAGTAGAATAAATTGGCGAAGAAAATAGTTCAAAGCATATATAGACCTAATTCCGCAATTCATCTCGTACCCCATGATGTGCTGCTTCGTACCACGAAGATGTGTACGGACCCTGGTTAAGAACCCTGGAATAGAAATCTCCAATCGCCGGAGAATTCATTGGTGTTAAAGCTGTGGAGCGCAGTCTACTTTACCCTACTCACCATCGATAATAACATGGATAAAGAGAACAAACAACACCTAGCATATAACCAGCTATAGGTCGCAGGGGTCAAAGAATGCCAATGGTTGTGCACTTCAAAATTACTCAAGTCCATTGAGATAAAACGGACTCAGGTGAAGAGTTGCGGCATTATGCTTGGAATCACTCAGAACCCCTACTATAGGTTTGCCATACATCCGGAATTTACCGGACATGTCCGGAATTTCACTTTCAAAACTGCGTCCGGGAGGAATTTATAAAATATGCCAAAATGTCCGGAATTTTGAAGTAAGGTCATAATTATTTTTCTAAATGAACATAAACAATACTATTGTGGGCAAATTTATGCCCACGATATAGTATCACATATATTGGTTTTAATATGGGGACCACCACCCTCGCCAAACTGCGATCACAAAAAAAATAACATTCAGTCACAAAAATAGGTCTAATGGTTATCACAATTACAAGATTACAGTATAGGCTATTCATAGAATCGGTGTAGGCCGTTTGGACATTCTTGCATTTTCGCAGTCATCATCATCCACCAGTACTACCACTGATCATGTGAGCGGAGAGATGATCAAATTATATAGTAATATATGAAAGAACCGATATTATTGACATAATTCACTTAAATCATTTAACGACCAGATGCAAATATAGTAAGCCCCAGAAGTTGCATCGATTACGATGGGCTCAAGATTAGTGTTTATTCGGGCGGGTTCCGAGTCGCAAGTCCATCTCTCATTTTAACGTTTGACTCACCTCAACTCGAGTGATTTTTATTTAATCCTCCGTCAATCCGAAATCGAGTAATTTTACGAAAGGGCGCACCAAACCAAATCACAATTTGCAGTCACGAATCATCGTGGGACAAGTTTTATCATCACGAACTAGAAACGTGACGTAATAGCTGATATTCTACCGCATGGTAGTGAAGTGATAGCGAAGTTTGTGGAGATTTCAGTGATTTTTATAGAAGTTTTAGGGTGAACTTCAAGTTGTTAAATCTAAAAAAGATATATGTCACCTAAATATACTATCATATACTTGAAATTTTAAAATGCCGTATCGGACCGCATGCTGCCCTCGGGATGCGTGTTTGAGACCTCTATCGTAGAGTGACAGTGGAAGTGAACGAGACCAGTTTCATGGTTTCGGAAGGCACAGGTATAGTGTTTGGTATTAATGAGCTTTCCTGAAGTATGTGATAATCTCTGTTCAATTTGCTTGGCAAGTGTTGCTCGCCAAACTCAGAACGAAGACGCTGACGACAGCATTATTGTGAGTGACCACGGTGGTAGGAGTTGATGAAATTTATAGATACATACTGATATCAGAAATATGACTTGAGTACCAAGAATTAGTGCCGAGTTGTCATATAGTTGAGTCCTCTCGTTATGGGGATATGCTCTAGGAAAGTGTCCTACTTGTATCTTATTCTTCTAAGCAAGCAACCTAACACAAAGCGGTTACAGCAATTACTTTCTTGATTCCAGGGTCTCCCACAACATCTGTTAGCAGAGGACGATATAGGCAAAGAATGTCTAAACATAAGAGAAAACGTATGCTTCATTTTTTTGTTTTGCTATTGAGGCAAAAACGAAAGCATGTTCTTACTACTCATTAGGATCTGGAAGTTTTGAAGATTGACTGTTGAGCCATGTTGAGCCATATTGAAGAATATGGGAAGATTAGCCACGAAGAACTAATTGCTCTACAGCAAGAAAGCCAGGCGAAGCCGAGAAATGATGATGCAGTTGATGTTAACTATTGGCCGACTGGCAGATTCAATGCAAAAATGAGGATGACTGTTTTGATGCCATGTGGAGTTTCTACAGAATTGAAAATGGTCGCATTTCCGCCATCTTTGCAAAAATGACTTGACGTTTCAGAAATGCGGATTTACTCGTGACTCATAGCAAAATATATACGAGTCAATTTCAAGTCATGAGGTGGGTACTTGGTGTCGATCAAAATCGCTATACTTTACAAATGTTCGGATTGTTCCCGATACGCTGGTCTGACTTGTGATGGTTACAAATCACAAATCGCATTCATTCAATGATTTTGCGTTTTACTCGACCTCCCTTGTTAAATCGCAAAAAATACACGCACCGCTTACAGCGTACGTTGTAGCAGTAGTAAATTAATATAATAACAGGGTGTCTATCTCTGTTCTATAGAATTCTAATATAGTTGACAATTTTTATATTATCCTACTAGTCAGGCATTGGCGCAGGCTTAAATTGAGGGGTTTCGTTTGCTATTCTCTATTTTTACGGATAATTATAAAGACTTGAGGACGTCGTTTAGCAGTATTCGGGAGTCAAATAACGCCTTTCAGCATGTATATTTTCTAACTTTGTATTTATCCCTCGGCTCATAATAAATGGCGACCTAAATCTGAATATTAACCAGCTACAAAATGCCATGACTTATTCCTTCTCCGAAAAGACAACTTGCCTCAAATCGAGTCACCTCCAAAATTGATTTGACTTGACTCGAGTCACTTTCAAAAATCACTCGAGTAAAAATGAGCGATGACTTATGACTCGAAGGTCACAACACTGCTACCTGCGCTCTATGAGTCTACATTCAGTATGATCTGACGTAAACGGTCGCCTATACAATATCTGCAAATGACTTTATCGTCTTAAACAATTACCAGAACAAAAAGAAATCAAGGCATCCAACGAGAGAGAGTCGCTGGCAAATTTGTCAAGGGAGTTCATCACAAATGAGGTCTTATACTACGCCTTAGCGGAAGATTTGTGACAATGTGTTCGGTCAGCACAAGTCGGACTTCCGTTGCATTAGGTAGCTGTGGAGAGGGTGAGGCCACATCAGCAACTTGGTGTGGATTTGACATCATGTGGGACGAAATGCAATTACTGCTTGTCCACCCAGCACTGATAGGGGTATGGGAGCGCTCAAAAATATTGTTTAGAACGCAACATGTTGGAATGATTTGGGGAGCCAGGTCTATTCTTGTATCAATTTTCTTGCCAATGATACGCCAGCGTTCTTTTAACTTTCCGAATGCATTTTCCACCATTATCCTGATACTGCTCTGGTACGCATGAAAAGATCTTTCAGCTAGAGCCAAATTTCAGCTAGTTTAGGGTTTTGGAAGCCACGGCAGTAGGGGATAAGCAGCGTCTCCTAGAATCAGCAATTGAGCCTCCACGTTGTTTATTCGCACTGGAGCCTGAGAAAAGGAACAACAATTGCGCTACAGAGATCAATATGACAAAAATAGCATGATACGTACACTTGGTGACAAGTTCATACTTTCATATATACGCGCGTTTGTGAAAATGAAGGCGTCGTGACAACTTCCAGGCATGGTTACATTAATATCCCAGAAACTGTAATGCTCGCGTTTCAATATCACATCGTTTAAGAATCCAATTTTCAATGAACTTACCAGTAATTATCATCAACAACAGCTTGCAATACAATAGACTCTCCTCCTTTTTTATATTGATAGTCTCGTTTGATATTTGCTGGAGCTGTGATTTGGATATGGCTTCAGTCAATGCAACCGATAACCTGCAAAATGACAGCGTCAATGAGCACTTCAACTTATGAATACATAGTGCTACAGTTATACTCGTAAATATAAATACCAACACCGAGAAAACCGTTACCAAATACCCAACTATTCTGATTTGGTAGATATGTGAGCTCGGTCGGTAGAACGGGGGATAGTCAACCTGATTCAACACCTCTTCCTTTTCTACGTACTTCAATACTCTGTTCAACCGCTAGCGGGATATCGATCGACTGGTTCAAAAATCACCCTGACACTCTACCTCAGGGCCGGCCAACCCGTGGCCCGCGGGTCACATGTGGCCCGCGAGAAGGTTTTGAGTGGCCCGCGAGGTAATTTCCGAAATTTCTAATATCAAAAATGGATTGCACAGATTGTGAACTTGCAAGGCCAACCAAAAATTTGATTAGTTTCGCCGCAACACTTGAGATGTGATGACAAAAATATCAGTTCCGACGCATTGACAGATTCATCAGCCAGTCCCATATTGGTATATCTTCGTACACTACAATAAAGCAGAATAATTTGAGATGGATTTATCAAAAGTAAAAATTTTCTACAAGCTTAGCGCAACATGTTGTCACTCGATTCCTTATTTTTAATATTGTTGCCCTTTTTGTGAAAATGGAAGAACGCCTAATGTATCAGATTGAGTCTAACTATGTTCGCGATTACGAGACAAAGTGTCGTTCAACATATGCGACCTTGCGTTTGCGCTCGCAGTAAGACCGTTAACTATGAAACCTAGGCACGGAATGATTGACGCATTTTGGTCGCAGCTTTCGATATCGATATGTCAATGCGCCGAATAGCCCAGTCCTCGCAAACTTAGCCAAGCGATATACGGCAGGCCCGCAATATAGTCAAGTTACAATATTATTGACCTATGAAATTCATAAAATTTTCGCGCTTAGCGCGGTAAGTGGCCCGCGCAATATTTTGTCAATCGAATGTGGCCCTTTGGCTGAAAAGGTTGGCCAGCCCTGCTATAGGAGAACGGTATATTACTAGAGTTGGTTTAGGCTATTTAGATGCTTTAATGGTCAAAGTTATTGGCTCTAAACCTGGGGGTTGTTTGTCTTTATTCTGGGATTCGAGAAGATGTTGAACGTAATCAGCTTCCAAAATAGGTCGTAAGTCTGAGCAGGGCCACAAACATTTTCGAATTAGAAATGGAGTCGCGACCATGAATGGTTGAACACCACCGGATGTGCAACCTGATGGTGTAGATCTGCATTTAGGCTCATAAATAGTCTTTTATCCGTGTGACATAACGTAACTTTACGATGTATAATTCGGTTCCCTGTATTTTCAAAGTTATCATCCTCCACCAGCTTCCCCGCTAACTACGATCATGTGGGCGAGAGAGAGAGAGAGAGAGAGATTTATTGATTTGTCCAACCGTAAAGAAAACATCATTTGCACATGAAACAACAATAAATGAACTTAACGGTTATAGGACAGAGTGAGACCGATATGACTCTGGGTAGGGTCAATATAACACAGAGCGAATGTTTGTAGATGTTATAGTTGTATAATCTGACTCCAGAAGGTTGCGTTTACAATTCGCTGCGTGTTCCCTTGCGTTCGACGGACCGGCGTAACCACGCCGTGCGGCCTTGTTGGCTGACGTACCACGAAGCCTGTCTAGTGCACACGTATTCGATGGACCACACTGACGAATATATTTTGTTTCTGTCTCCACGACTTGTAACTTTATTGAATCACGTACGGCAATGTAACGGACTTCCGAATCAGCGAATAATGAATGAATGAATGAATGAATGAATATCTCTACGTAGTATTACCTATACCTATCTCTCATAGCCACGAGAGAGTACATGCACCAAACATCGTAACATTTCATATTTTGTTATCTACGTTCACACGACAAAATATACGACTCACAAAGGTCTTATTGGGTCTCAGTTCAGAGAATTACGCAAGGTTTACCAAGTCCTTATTGAATATTATTAAAATAGTGTTATACCAATGTATTTCGTTAAAGTCAACTAGTCAGATCACACCCTGCATTAACAAATACAGATATTGTGTCATAAATTTGGATGCATTGGTTGGGATCAATCAATTCAGCTCAGCATAAAAATAAAATACTAATGAAACTACAAATTTGGTGTGAGACAAGCGGATCATTGGTGATGGGGGATGAGGTGACTGAATAATTCCTTTTTGAAGGAGAGGTATAGGAGGTCCCGTATTGATGAGGGTGTAGCATTCCATATGACAGGACCGGCATAGTCAATCGATTTCTTTGTGAGGTTACTGGTGGGTCGATGAAAATAGATGTTGCCCTGGGAAGAAAATCTGGTATTGTTTGAGTGAACAGTTTGAGCAAGGACGAATAAATCATTAATCACAGGAGGCAATTCATTTGAAAAATATTGATGCATAAATTTAGCTACTTCAAATGTAAAAATATCGTCAAATTTTGGAATTTTGTATTTGCGGTAGTACTGGGATAATCCTGTTCGATGGGGCAAGCCAGCCATCAAACGCATGACTCGGTTTTGCAGGGTACGGATTTTAGAACAATGTGAAGTACAAGCATTCCCCCATACAAATATGGCATGATGTAGATACGAGTAAAAAAGCGAAAAGTATATTGTCCCAAGCACAGATCTAGGAACTATGTGCTTGAGTTTTGTCATTACACCTACACACCTACACCTACGCACCTACGGAGAAATGATCAAAGTTTTATAGTGATATATAAAATTTATTTACCAGATGCATATAGAAATCAGATGTTTATTTGGACGGGAAGGGCTGACAAAAATGGTGTTTCGATCCTGGTTACAATACACAACCACATAAATGCACCGATCTAACATTATAGTGGCTCCTGATCCGGATCGTCACCCCCTATCCTATGGCGGATAGGATAGGCAAAGCTTCGCTAGTGTGACGTCATATTGACATACAAAGTGTGCCATAACTAGGGCCATTTAAAGTCATTGAAGTCATATTTTTTTCTATGCATCAGTAAGTCGTGAAATCAATTTTAACGCAAAAACCGCATCCATATGGGGTATATTAAGAAAGTTATAAAGTCATATAAAGTCATATTTTCCTGGTTAGGTCATATTTGAGTTATAAAGTCATATTGTTTTATACTTTAAATAAAAAGTGCCAATTGAAGCAATTAGCCTACGCACTAAGAAAGTAAGGCAATTTCTGATTGAACGAAGGCAAACTGTAAGGTTAGCCTAGATAACGCCTACGAGGTCACACATTGCATTATGAGGTCACACATTGCATTGTGTTGCTACACAATCTGTTTTACTTCTGTGCACTGAAGTGGGACGTCATTTGAAGTTCAGAGACTTCCACAAGTGAAAGAAATAGTCAACGCATGGGAAGCTGAAGGAGTTATTGTTAAGAGCGTCAAAGATTCAGTGAACGATCCAAAATTGACGTGACAGAAATATGCTTCCACTACAACAATATTTCAAACTTGATACTGAAAATGTAACGTACACTATCAAAGAGGCTCATGCTGATCTAAATGCCCTCGAATTCGGAAAAGATCCGCTTGAGCTCAAAAATTGCATTAAGAAGCGATTGGACAAAAACGATGTGAAACAAATTATGGAGCTACAAAGACAAGACATTTCACCAGCGCTGTATGCAAAACTGCAAAGTGTCAACCAACATCAGCGTCTGTGGAGCGGTCATTTTCCTTACTAAAGTCAGTTTTACGTCCAAATCGTAACTTTAAAGACTCCAACATTCCACACTACATGAAACTACTACAAAAGTGGTTTAAAATAAAAATGGATGCGTATTACTGTTACGTTGTTCATGTTTTACTCGTCAGTTCCATGAGTGACGTTGGTTACATGTAAAAATACATGATTTTCGCATAAAGTCATATAAAGTCATATTTTCCCAAAAATTAAGTCATATAATTGATTTTTTAAGGTCATATAAAAATGGCCCTAGCCAGAACTCATTTTTAAATCCGCCATTGGGCGCTAAATAGTGTCCGGAATTTGCTTCTTACAAATATGGTAACTAGGGATGGCGTTCACGTTCGCGTTCTGTGTGTGAACCTCGGAAATTTAGAGGTTCGCGTTCACAACAGAACCTTGGTAGGTTCTGCACTGTAAACCTTTTTGGTAAATTGTAATTTGCGCTTTATTATAGGATCTTTGGTTCAAACTTATTGCATTTTAACTGCAGGTCACTCCATGCATGGCGCTGGTAGCATAAAAATTCAAAACTAAACGAGCATGAACCTTGACAATCTTAAAAGTTTTACTTGCTTTTTTCATACAAAAACTTTCTCGAAATATCCAGCTTTCCGTTTGTGAATATTTAGTTACTCTCTGCTGTGAGCTTGACCCGCAATCACACAACATCACTAGCGATATACGTAGTCAGCGAATGGTGCTTATGCAACCAATCAATGACATTGATATCGTATTCTGATGTAAAAATCGAGCGGGCGTACGGGGTCAATCTTGACTTCATATCTTTACTTTATCATTAAAACCAAATCCGTGCGATTAAGGTGCTGGCTACTGAGGTATGACTTGTTTGCGGTATCGGTAGCGAGTATAGAAACCCGTTTTACACTATGCACAATATCAATGTAGCAACACTCAGACTCCGAAGTCCGGACACATTGTCCGGTCTGACTAAGACCGTTAAGGCGTAAGCTTATATTCCCTAGTAAGTCCTCGTCGAAATTGTTGGCAAAGCGACGGAATGTATTGATTTTATGCGATTATTATATCCTTTGATTACCGTGGTTGATACATTTAGCGACGTTTAGAACGCCAATATGTACTTCTGCAATGTGAAATTATGTGGCCCGAGTCTTCGCTAGGTATCGTGTACAGTAATATACACTGTTAGAAAAATTTTAGTAAATTTACTTCAAATTGCGAGGCAGCAGTTTTACTTACCCTGGTAACGTTAAATACTAAAAATTAGTAATTTTTTTACTATAATTTTAGTAAATTTTCTGACTCAGGATAAGCAGCATTTCTACTCACTCTTGTAACCTTGATACTAAAAATCAGTAATATTTTTACTCTTTCTAGTAAATTACTAGTAAAGCTAGCACTGAATTCACAGTCCTGTCTAGTGTCAATCAATGTATTGATTGACTTAATGCTATATGCATGGCGGTTTTCTAACACTTCGCGCCCTGGCAATACGCACAACTCCATGGAAATGATTGAATCAAATGTTGCAGCATGAAAGCATTTATTTTCATGTTCTATTGGTGGTCGCAGGAGGTCGGTGAGTTTCATCACCTTTGGATGAACTCTAAGTGTCTTTCTCTTTCTTGAACACTTCGCGCCTACGTCGGAAATCTCGGCGAAGACTCTGTAATATATGAAATATATCTTATAACATAACTGGGGGCTGGCCATCAACAAGAGCGAATTTGCTTCAGACAAAACTATATTGCTGTATTAACACAGTTCAGTAGCCTATTCACTATGGGCTACCAGTACCCCATATGTTAACATTTTCGTGTTAAATTGTGATTGTTATAAGCAAGCAGAGCACCACAATAGTTAATTGTTATTGTCAATGTGTTGCAGAGCTCTGATTGTTTAAAATATTGCAGATGTCAGATTTTTCAGGGCGATTTTAAGGCATTTCTAGTGCCCATACCGCATTTTAATTTCTATTTTGGAAATCACCGTTACACTAGCTTTTCATTAGGGCCGGATTCATTAATATTTTGCGCCCCAGTTGCCAGCTGTGAGATCACCAATAAAGGTGCCTTTGCACTGCCCAGCAGTGAACGCAAGCAGCTGAGCCGAGCGAAGAAACATAATCAGTCATTGCCATTACGGGTTGACATTTGATAGTCTAACTCTCACTCAGCTTACCTTTACATAAACTCCAACGTGGCTGTTAGTTCGCTCGGGTATTCCAGGTTGAAAACATAGAATGTGACGAACAGATACGCCAAAGCAACGTAGAAGGAGTCCGTGGTGAATATCATTGATCTTTCGGCAGTTACCACAAACTCCTTCACATTGTAGTTCGATGAGCCTGAAAATGAACAAAAGTTGTAAAGTAGTCAGCGCTGCTACTCAACTAGATGTATGGCTACTGTCATAAATTTATACTCAATTACGAGTAGAAGAAGCATAAAAATCCAACCACTCGAGTGTAGTGCTAGTAGGCACTTCAAAAGAGCCAGGCATCAATATAAGGTTAATTATCCTCTCAGGATCCATGACTAACACAAAAATGCATTGTTAGTATGCAGCACATCTAACGCCATTGGCTAGGTTATGAAATAGAGACTGTGCAGACAACCAGAGGCGCTGGTCAGTAATCAAGTATATCTATATCTATTATTTTGGCATACTCAAGTAGGTTTGCCAATGTTGCCTACTTGAGCTACTTATATTCTAGTGGTTGTGGCATTTGACTACTTCCACTTGTACGAAACAGTGATGGGCAGAACTACTGACTTTCAAGTGTTCAGATTTTGTAAAGTAGGTATGGGAAGTTTTTCATATTCACAACTACGGCATAACTATTGACAAGATAGTGAGTACCTGTGACTGTCTTATCAGTGGTACCAACTTGCTCGCACTCCCTATCTCTACACCACGCACACCCGCGGAGGTAACAAATTTCCAGCGAAACCAAAAATTAGACGATTTTTACATTCATATCAAACCGACTTGTGCAATACAAAACCGGACACATTTTCATAATCGAGACTTATGCCGCTATTCTGTGCATGTCACTTACTGACAATAGCAGGGGTGGGCAATCATTTTTACACTACAAACTGGTTTCAACATGCAATGATTTAATACTTAATTCAATTTGAGGCTCAAATCATTATGCCCGACCTAAGTCCATGAGATTCGCACGATGACTTTATACTTGCAATAAATTCAGTAACAGTCAGTTAGTCATCAGTGTGAACGTGACCCATACTTTATATACATAAATACTTACCGATTGTAATCAAGAATGGGTGGTTCGGCGTATCTGCCATTAAATCTTGAGCAATTTCCTGAAAACAGATATGCATGTGTGAGCAATGATTCCAATATCATTTTTGTGTAGTGAAAGTCTTTACCGGAGGACAGGCAACAACAAGATTATTAAACAAAGTTATTACACCAACAATAGAACAGAACTACATTGGAAACATTCACAAAATAGGTTTTGGGGCTAATATAATACTAACCATTCTTTTGAACAATTGAGGATGCCAAGAGAGGAAGCATATGATTCTGATTTCGTTATCTCCGATATAGTTGAAAGTCTTGACAGTGTTTCTGTACTTTCTGCGCCGTCATTTTTTAATGTCCTGTGAAGAGTACAATTAGCATTTATTTAAAATGAGAGAAAAGATAACAGGTATCACGTTGATATAATTGTCTTTGAAAAATTTTTCTACTGCAGTAACTTTGCTTCTAGTGGTTGGAATTGAGCCAAATTTAGTATGCATCATCTCTACTGACAGCCTAACAATTTTATGGGGTGGACAGAAAATTTTTGAAATTTTTATTTTTTAATGATAATTTCAAAACTTTCTACTACAAGAATCACGCTTCTACCGGTTAGGATTGAGCCAAAAATGGTGTGAAGCATTTTTTTAACCAACCCAACAATTTTATCAAGTAGCCAGTGAAATCTGAAGGAATTTCATTTTTTGAACAGCCCTATAGTGTGTAGCCTATTTATGAGATTACAAAAAAATCTTGCTTACTTTTGAATGCGAGGCCAGTTATTGTCCATCTTGCAAATTAAGAATTGCTTGGAATTTCCTGTCCCAGTGAGAATACCATAATGTTGAAACATGAACTCAACTTCAAAGAGAAAGGGCCACATTTCTCAGATTGTTGATACTGCAGCAGGTTGATTGATTGTCTTTCTTTGGAATGGATACGGTATGTAGTTTACATTAGCATTCTCACTTTCTCTCTGTCTGGAACTGCCTTTCTGCTTTCTTCGATAAGACATTTCTGGTCAGCGCTCAGTGAGATGTACTGGTAAGTTCTGTATTTTCTTGCTCCATGATTGAGGCTTTAACCTGTTTTACAATCTCGTCACAATGGGAAGCTAATAGCTTACGCAGCTCAGCCATGATGTCTTGCACTGTAGTTGAAGGAATGAGGTTTTTGTACTCCATCCTCATTGCAAACATAATGCTCGGGTTATCATTCCTAAATTTCTCTTCCTGAGCGTTGTCGCTCGTTACATCGGCAGCAGACAACAGATCCTGGGCGATTGAACTCTGGCTTGTACTAGCAGTATTATGGTTAGTTGGCTGAATCACATTGGTCTGATCCGAAACGGTATGATATCGGCTAACATGACTGGAAAATGACGATATCACGTCATACCTCTTGGAACAGTGCAGATAAGGACACTTGACGAATAATCCGCTTCCAATATGGCTTTTCAGGTGACAAAAGATATCTGATGTTGAAGAAAGTTCCATACCGCAGATGACCACCGGGCATTTCAAATCTACTACCATTTCTTTAGTTAGACACCAACACAGCTTCCTCCTAAATCCGAGATTTCGCCTGACATGCGACGGCAACACCTACAGACCTACATCCTAGCACGTGAATCAGTAACTTGTCACGACCTGGTGAACACAAATTCTTGGATTGTTACGTAACTATGCCGAATTTCATTCCTGGGTGATTTGGCGCGATTCTGAGTTCTGATGCTCTGCCGATAATAATTGGATTTTCAAATTCGGTGTGACAATAGCAATCGAATAATACCAATTACTATAAATTCTGAGCCGTTGATGATGAATTACGGTATCATCACAGCTGAGGCTTGGCCTATATGTATACCTCAGATCTCCTTTTACGCTTTATTTTTGAAGAATAAATACGCAAATTTCGTGGTTCGCAAATCTCATGGTCTGAAAATGATCAATATTTAGTCATTCAGGAGGATTGATACACAGTACCAATAATCCGTATCATAGTAATAATTGACGGGTTGACTAAAAACGATAGTAAATTATGTTACTACAGCAATTCGTATTTGTTTTACTAATTAATAGGTGTAAATTTACTAATTTTTCTAACAGTGTAGGCTATCACTTCATTGAATACAGGGTTAGAATTAGCAATATGACGTCACGTCACGTCATGAGGTTCACGTTCGTGTTCACACAGAACCTTTCAAAAAGGTTCGCGTTCACACGAACCTGAACCTTTCAGAGGTTCACACCATCCCTGCCGACAAGGCTACGAAAAAGTCCGAGATTACAGCGATTGCCGCCGGGGGTTAGAGCAAGAAACAGATGTGTTAATCGCCATGAGTAAGCGGATCGCATTCCAGGAGTTTCTTTACTTGTCTAGAGTTATTAGCGCCAGAGATAAGCACTAAGCAGATCACCAGAGGTAAGCATACGAATGGATTCCGAACTACCAACAAGATGAAATATTGCACTGTTTACTGCGGTGGGAAGATATTACCTAATCGACCTTTCTGTACCGGCCACCAAAATCTTCAAACTATTTCTATCGGTATACGACACACCACTTGTTGCATTTTCAACACTATTGGGCGGCGGGTGGCGCATGTTCTCTGGCAGTAATCTTATCAACTATACTGCAACTTTCAGCGCGATCGCAAATATCATCGTCTTCCGGTTGGATCTGCTTCCTAACAGAAGGCTAATCCGACCCAAACATTTTAACCCCGAAGGGAACGGTGTATCCGTTTAAACAATTCGTTTGAACGCCATGTAACGCCAAAAGGCAACGACCTTCTTCTATATATACGAAAACCGTCGGCGACTTACTACACTAGGCGACATTTTTCAACTTTTATCTAACAATCATTCGGCTTTACTTAATTTGACCATGGAGATTCCGAATTTGCAGTCAGAATTCCCCATTAAGTCACACCTTTTTCGAAAAATTGAATGGGAATCTTACTGGGACTCTAGTCCCCCATTACAGCTCAAAAGCCGACATGGGGTAATCGTGTTTAGTAATCGTAATCAATTACGACGATTACTGCATTTTCTAGTAATCGTATTCGCAATCGATTACATTTGAAAAATTTGCGAAGTAATCGTGATCGTAATCGATTGGATTGTATTTTCAATCTATTATTTCGTAAAAATGCGATTACTCTACTGCAGAGGTTCTCAACTTCCCCTGTATAACGGGCCGCATTATAACAGCGAAAAACGCTGCAGGCCGTAGAACATTATTGCCATGTATTTATGGGCTACTATTTAATTTAGGCTACTGTATACTATTTACCAGTCGTATACGGGCATTTAGTACACTTTTAAGCATTCTCAGGCATGGACAGCGTTCGTAAATTTGCGGTTGCTGTTTTTTGCGAGAATAGGTGTCATCCGGCATTGGTCCGGTATATGCACCTTTAAATTATCCCTTCCACCATATAACCGAACTGCATGTTTAAATGCGTCAGCGAGAAAGTTTAAAATTACGGTAACTTTTTCGTGACAGAGGCCATATCACTTTGAGCTCTCAGTGGTATGAGAAGAAGTCAGGCGTTCGGGATCATTTCTGAGCAAACCAATCAACCCTTCTTCTTTCCTTACATGGCGGAAGCCATGCACCAATAGTTACAGAAGTCAGCTTGGTCAAGTTGATGATTTACGCTGTTCCCCTCCCCACGTTTGGCCTGCCAGCATTGCCTCTGCAAATATGTCCACTCTGATAGAATGCAACCAGATAATTATAGCTATGCAAGTTCTGAAGTCGGTGGATTTGTCCAATTTTTGGTGGCTAAAGTGACTCTATACGCGGCAACGTGTTTCAGAACCTGCGATAAAGGATCGAATGACATTATTGTTTTTGTTACTCTCCTGGTCATGGTGGAATCAGATAACAGATAACAGATAAATTTGTCCGATGATGTTTTACATGCTGCTAAGATTTGGAAACAGCGAATATTCGCACAGTATATTAAAGTTTTATTGAAATAACACCTTTTCTAGCATATTTCTTGGGTTTCGCGATATACCAAGCAATTTTGAACGATGCATCTGTTCCATCGTCGGCAACTTTAACAACGTCTCTAAATATGGATTTCCGGCTTGACACCTAGCTGGTAACGTTTTCTAAGATCAGGCAATATGTAGCCTATAACTATACAGAAGAAACTGCGGTGATATCATTTTAAGCTACTACGCTTCGTTACGACAAATGTTCTTCGACAAATATAACACATCGGTTTTCCATTTATATCTGAGAAAGCAGATTGATTTTTCCATGCAGAGCTACGTTACAAACCCAGTTTTCGCTGTTTAATTTCCCGTTCCTCGATCTTGTTTCTGCATAGGTGTATGGGAGAAAAAACTTTTGGGGATGCGAATTTTTTTTGCCCAAATAGACGGTGAGCGACAAAAGTAGTTATAAAGCACCTAATAGTGTAAATGACGCGGTGGGAAGAACTTTACCCATATTTAGGACAAACTGCAATACAGTCAAAGCAAGATAACCCATCACTGAAGCGAAATCCAAAATTATTTCAAGGCTCGGATATTTATGGGCAGTCAGTATCACCAATTCAAAAAAAGTATTTGTCTCAGCCACTGCCATGATGCATACCAAATAGACTTACATCAATGATGTGCTCAATATTGACGATAGGTAAAATACCGCCATGTTGATAAGTTGTGCTTGACCCATAGTCTATCTGAGATGTTTTTTAGTCTTTTCAACTTCGAAAGTGCACTTTCAGAACCGCAGTCAGAATTTTTCCATCGTTGTAAGATGAGTCTTGCACTTTGCATGATTAACCAATTTATGAGGCATCCTCCAATGCGAATACTTGCATCCATCATTTGATTTGTTGAATTTCAGGCATGGACAGCGTTTCATAGTCTTGTCATTTTTGTTACAAGTTATCCAGGGATGAGTTTTGAAGACTTGAGATTTCGTTTAGAAGAGTTGGATTGAAATCTCCTGTTTCTCATCGCCATAGGCTATTTCTTTGGATTGTAGCATTGTAAAATTTGTCGATGCATGTCGGTTGATGTCCGAAAACTTTCTCTTTTGATGATTATCCATTGGATTACCTGGGTAAAATTCAAAACCTTTACCGACTTTTTAGTAGATACACTATTATTTACTATTTCTCAAGTTAGCGAGCAACTGATCTCCACTTACATGGTGGAGAATACCGTATACCTGATAGGCGAAAACTACAAGAACTAGTTTATATACTGCTTATCATCAAAGCTAACATAATTTCATGCAAAATCCCGATTGAAAGAGACATACAGCTAACCTGCTTTCTGTATAAATTTTGAATCCAACAAATTCCCGACATCGCGACACTTCTTATTCCCCCTCAACCAACACACCCTCAGCTAACACAAAAGACAATGACATTTTTCATTGCAATTCGGCATAAATAAAGTGGCAGAGATAGGTATGACATGAGCCAACAAACCAAACATACATTCTGTTGGATTAGTGTGCGATGAACCATAGCTGCAATAATGCCTGTGATATTAGATTGCCTTTTCCAAGATATGATTCAAGTTTAACGATATGATATCATTTTTACCTTATGCAGAAATTGTCCCTTGGTTTATGCGACGTCAGTCGTGTTCATCTCATATCCGGATTGATAGACTGAACATGTTCGTTCACCTATGACCTCTAATGTTTTGTTCCAACCCAGTGACCACTACTGACGAGTCTACTACGTCCAGCTTGTCGTGTTATTTTTGGCGATGACCAAAACTCGTTGATGAGCAATAAGAAATTTAGCATCCTGAAAGCTGCATACTTAGGAAATCCATGAATTTAACTTCCTTCACATTTTTAAACTTATTGCTTTGCAAGAAAATGTAGGTACAGTTATTGTTTCAAAGAAAAATGCAGGTTACGTACCGTACCGGTAACGTTTTCTATTAGTACGTTGGGCTGACCGAATCTAGAAGTTATTCTAATAAAGAATTAGATTGCAAGTCTGGTGTCAATCATTATTATCTCATAACAGGTTTTATGATTTAGAAATATGAATATCTTATGCCATAGAAGAAGAAGCGTAAAATATCGACTTTACGGCCATAAGAAGATGGAAGATTTGGTGCAGATGGTCCATCGACGGCCATAATATGCTGAAACTAAGATCTAAGTAAGTGGAAAAGATGTCTGAAGAGGGGAACGCCATCCATTCGAGTTCCGGGCTAATCTGATGGAGGATTGCCGAATGTCCATAGGTGACATAGTGGACAGTGATACGGTCATAATATGCTGAAACCAGGATCATAAGTATGTAGAAAAACATTTCTAAGGAGAGGAAAGGCCAACCATGCATGTTCCAGGCTAATTTGACAGAAGATTGCCCAATGTCCATTGATGACATAGCGGACAGTGATACGGTCATAATATCCGGTATGTAGAAACCAGGATCATGAATATGTGGAAAACATTTCTAAAGAGACGAAAGGCCAACCATGCGCGTTCCAGGCTAATTTGACAGAAGATTGGCCAATCTCCATCGATGACATAGCGGACTGTCATACGGTCATAATATGTAGAAACCAAGATCATAAATATGTGGAAACCATTTCTGAAGATCTGGGAAACCCAACTATGCGAGTTCCAAGCTAATCTGGGGGAAGATTGCCCAATGTCCATCAATTACATAGCGGATATGCGGATACGGTCATAATATGCTGAAACCTCAATCAAAATATGTGGATAATGGAAATTTTGATGCTCGCTTCATACGCTTGTCATGGTGCCGTTAACTCCATAAAGGGCATACGAAAAGTCCTCGAATTAATAACATATACTGCAATGAATGTATTGCCTTGAAAAAATATACCTGTTACTATAAATATATACCTACTCCACGTATATTGTACAATTTTCTGTCAATGCTAATGTAATATAGTAATGAAGCAGATTAGAGTATTCTTTTGAAGTTATAGTGAAACTAAAATAATCAATTTGCCAAAAATTCCAAACATTTGGGGATGCGGCCGCATTCGTCGCATACCCCTCCCATACGCTGGTGTGTTTCTGTACAAGCCATTCGCGGTGTAAAAGTGTACTACACTACAGCGGGATTCTCTTGGAACAAGAGTACAGCGGAATACCGATTCAATACAATAACAATCAACTCGAGCAAATATCAAGAAACTAGAACACAACAACGAATGAGTTAATTGTCAATGATGATTACAAATACAATTAATATGTAACAATACAGTGCCTGTAGTAATTGCGTTCGTGATGAAAGACGTCGCGGTAAGCAAAATAACCGCCTGCGGGCCGCGGGTTGAGAACCCCTGCTCTACTGATTGATAGGAAGTTGCGAACGCGAGTCGGAAATACAATTGCGCTATGATGTTGGTACATATCAATTGTCGTAACGTCTGCACCGTTAAGTGTTAACAAGGTATCAGTATTATTGCGTCATATCCATGAACTCGCAAATTCTCTCAATCACTCAATCGCTCCATCGTCAATCATCACGTCGTAGCCTACTTGTGACATCGAGCGGTAGATAAATAAGTATGACAGAGAAGTGCGACGCTCTGCCTCATTTTGAGTCACCTACCACTGGAGCCGCTGGTTCTCTAAAAGTGAAGTGTAAGCAAAAGCACTGCTCCGCTTGTATTTCCTCTTACGGTACGACGATGTCGGATTTAGTAGCGCATATGAATGTAGTGAGATTGGCTAAGGATGTTATTATAGTTGCTAGACTTCAAATGCGCCCTCATTACGCGATGCTAATTAATCGAATGAGATGAATAGCATTAATGGCGACCGATCAATTAGCGTCAACAGATGCCAATACTACGTATACAAGTGTTAGACGTGATATCCATTGACCGTTTCATTACATTCATCGACTAAGCTCGGCACCTGCACACCTCGTGGTGGTAGGTTTGGTTAAAGGTTCTGATTTGTATCATCTCTTGAGAAGTTGGTTAATTTTGGATGTCACGCGTGGCATCAATATGTAGAACAGTAGGCTGCCTGTGCGACCTTTTTGACAAGTAGGCCAGGATTGCGGGACGCACATAGGCTACATTAGGTGTAGAAAAGTAGCGCCAAGCACGAAAATATTATTCTCAGGTGATAGAGAAGTTGTGTCGAAAATGTTCGTGTGCTGTTTCAGCATATGCATATCTTGGTGTTTTTTGGCTCGGTTCCTAATCCACCATAACTTTCTCAATTGCATCACACCAATCGAAATCGACATTTATTCGCATGCCTCATTTGGCCTGCGGTGCGCGGACACACAATGTAGACCAGGGGTGGGCAACATACGGCCCGCGAGCCGGATCCGGCCAGCGACCGGATCAATTTGTGTATTGACTCGACTTTCACTCGAGTCAATAGGCCTGTTTACATGTCTGACTCGACTTGAACTTTAAGCGGTCTTCGTTGACGTAAAGCGACTTCTCCGAGCTGACTCGCAAAATTGCCCTGCTTACATGTTCCTTCGTTGAGTTGTATTGTGGACGACCAGGTTTCGCTGTTACCTCTTAATACAATATGTGTTAGTAGTATGTATGGTGATGGATAGTTGGAAATAGGCAATGTACCATGGAAGAGTGTTTCGTCCCATTCTGAGACGTTTCTTATCCTCAAAATGGACGAGGACGTACTGATAATATTGATATTTGAGGGGTAAAATGACTATATTCATACGATGATTACAGACCAGGGAAAACAACAAAATTAGCTAGCTTTTTCGACATCAGCAAATGTGGGTCATGGAGTGATCACTGTTTTGCCATAGAGCGGGGGTGGGCAATTATTTTTCTCCGCGGACCAATTGAGTAACAGAATATTCGTTGGTGGGCCGATTCAAAATGTTTAGTAATGTTCTCCAGCGTATTAATTTTATTTCCAACATGAGGCGGTACTGTTTGTCAACGTTTCTTAGCCGCCGTGCCTTTTAGCAGCACACTACGCAGAGTTGCATGTGCGCCCAAACGTTTTTGTCAACGTCTTGATGTATCGTGACGCGGCAACGGCCGACGCCGAAATAATAATCATGCTGATCTCAATAAATTAAGCGTTTTTTCGGGTAGAGGGGTACCCATATTAATATCAAGACACCCAACCGCGCTAAATCGCGCGAATCGCGAAGAAATTGGAATAAGTTTTATACATCTGAAAAATACTCTAAAATTTTGGTTAGTTTACGAAATAAATTTGGGCATCTTCAAGTTAGGGCCCCCTCAAATTGGGGGTTTGAGCTCTGTGTTTAGTTCTCCATACCGTCTTTGAATTTCAGCTTTCTGCTTTGTTTTTCTGACATGCCCGTTCATCCTTTATGGATGATGATGTCTCATAGTATAAACGAGGTTTGAACTAAATTATGGAAACAATGACTTCTTGTGACTGCGTATTCGCTTCAAAGTAAACCAATTTCCGTTCCGCTTCAGTGTATACAGCCTATGGTTTTATTCCACGCAACAACATTCAAAAGTAGGCTTTATGGGCCGCAAGCCGCGGAGTATAGCATCGCGGGCCGCATTTGGCCCGCTGGTCGCACTTTGCCCAGGTCTGCTCTAGAGCTTAGAGGGCATATGATACTAAAGGATGAATATACCTGTCAATCGGGCAACCGGGCCAGAATTAGTCAATATGTCCTTAAGTGCTATAGGCAGGAATAAGCTATAATGCGTGTATATGAGTCATACCATCTAATACAGTGGTCGGGAACCTATGGCTCGCGAGCCATATATGGCTCTTTTGGGTAAAGATATGGCTCTTTGCCAAAATTCATTTTTGTACTGAATTGATCAATATTGCAGCGACTTGTTGGTAAATATTCATCACGGCTAGAATAATTATTCTCGTGGCAGTATAACCATGTCTTTGAAAGGTAAAGACAATGCCGTCTTCAGGTTTAGGGGCTCGGCTCGGACCCCTTCTTTTCAAAATCATCAAATTTAAGTTACTGCCACGCTGGCGGCCAATATCACTCGCGAATTCTATGTACTCGACTCGGAATTTTGAATTGTGCGATACGTTGATTAATCAAAGAGCATATTAAGCAGACATGGCGACACCCATTTCAAAACGCAGTTTTCAAATACACATTGTCTTCCTGATCTACGGCGCAAAATGAACTGTTGTGGATGTGAAATTCACAATTACAAACTCGAATTACAAACAACGCCATAGCATCCACGTTCTTGATTGGTAAGTTTAGCTCTGTGTAGTACCGGCGATAAAATGTATTGGTGTAGCGTAACGTTATATTACCGCCGAATACTTTGATAACTGAGAAGTCGATTAGTACCGTATTTAGATTTTCGGAATCAGTGTGACAGTCACATTCGATTGATATCGGTTATAATAAATTCTTACGATGAATTGCATTATCAATGTTGAGGCTTGGCCCGTCTGTGCTTTACCACTCGTTTCGAGCTTGATTTTCGAACAATAAATACCAGTTTTTACAGAGAAAATATGGCGCACACGAAGAATTCCAATATACAATTGAATAGTATTTTCATATCGAAATAAACCCGAATATTTTCGGCTGACACTCGTCAGGTTTCGAGTTTATTTCAATATGAATATACTATTCAATTGTATATTGAAGTTCTGTACATCCAAGAAGCTCTATGAAGAATTCCATGTAGTGAGTTCGAATTAGTGCTAGACGTCATGAATTTTCAATTGTGACGTAACGGTTGATTGACATGTATGGCTCTTTGGGAGTTGAGATGGAAAAAATAGGGCCAATATGGCTCTTCGGACAAAAAAGGTTCCCGACCACTGATCTAATACAAGAAAATTCACTGTCAACCCACGGAGACCTAGAGAGAACTCTGTTTTTTAGAAATTTTTGTACATCATATGAAATCATCATTTCAGTCAATAATCTGATTCTTGCGGGGTCGGGCTACATAATATGATACTACAAACTACCCACTAAATGACGGACCTGCCGGGGCTCATGCCTCATTATAACAGCAAACAGACTGCGGGGCGCATAACATTATCACCATGTATTTGTTGGAAATATTAAATACACTGTATTCACCAGTCGTATACGGACGTTTATTACGTGCCTTGCATTCTAAAGCACTAGTGAACAGCGTTCATAAGTTTGCAGTTACTGTTTTCTGTGTGAATTTAGTCATCTTCCAGTGGCACAAGTCAGCATTGTCAAGTTAATGTTTTGGGCGGGCCCCCGGAAAAAGCTCCGCATTGCAGAAAAACTGTCCCCGCACACATTTGTGCTGAATTTCCTCTGCAACTGTGTCCACTCTGAGAAAATTCAGTCAGATTATTCGATATGCAATATCTGTTTGCGAGTCGGTGGACCAATGCTATAAGGCGAGAGTAGCCTATACGACTGACACAACTGTTACTGATTTCATATTGCAACCTCGTCGTATGAGTTATTGTTCAAACAAGATCAAGAACATAACACCCGTCAAGGTTAAATCAAATACCTGTAGCTTCACTATTTGTCAGGTGAGTTGTCATTGTTGCTTGATTCTGGATCAGCGAATTAACACACTCTTTTGCGAAATTCCATCTTCTCTAACTGACTTTTTGGCTTCAGCGATATTCCAAGCGATTTTGAACGATGCCTCTGTAATATTATTGCCTCGAAATATGGATTGCTGTGCTTGTCACTGGCAATGTTTTTGCCTAAGATCAGGTGGTCCAGGTGGATATTTATTTTTGAAACTCCAGATGAAACTGTCAGTGGTGTCGTTTTAAACTTAAAATAACTGCGAAAGCACAGTTATTGTTGATTGTTTCAAGAAGAATTGAAACCCAGATTTCATCAGTAATTCCCCTTTCCGTTTCGCGATCTGCTCAAGCCAGTCACTGCGAGTCGTGAGGGTAACCCTCAAATAATGAGTTATCAATCAAACGAAACAGAGATGGTACGATGAAAGAGCTAGGTAGCGAAATTAATATGTAGCAATACCATACCAATGAAAATTTCTTTCGTGACGAAAGATGCTGCAGGTCGTAACATAACCGTCTGCGGGCCGCGTGCTGAGAACCCCTGTGTTAAGGTATGTCATGTTTAAGAGCCGGGTATGACTATCTAATGTGCGTTGCAGAACATTGTGTTTGCAGAGGTATCGGTGTTTAGTAACTTATGAAATCATCCAAAGAGGATATAAATCGAATGAGCCAAGGCAAAGAAACATAAAATTTTACAACCTCTATTATTTCTACCTACGCCCTTATTCATAACGGTCTATTGACAATTATGCATTTGTTCAGGTATGTTATGCTGACAAACAGGGTGTGACGACTCAACGAGACACCGTGATTGTTTTTCCACCTATTAAGTTTTTATGATGGAGAACTGCAGTGGCGCCCCCTATATTATGTCCTACTAAAGATTACCGTTGGGTGATTCAAGTCTTATCGGTCTTGCCAACTTTGGACTTGGCTATTGAAAATATTTCGCGCTTCAATCCGGCCAATAAACGACTCGATTCACAACGCCTATATACTGTGTTCAGGGTCAAACTATATTTGCTTTGGCAACTTTCGGCTATGGGCTCATAACTACCGGGTTCGAACCTACCTGATTCGGCCTGTGCGAGTGGGAATAGGTGAAGTTGTTCTGGTATTGTTTTATTGCTTTGAGTGTCTAATTAATCAACTCGCCGGAGAAATCATGTCGGTAGCGCGTGGATAAAATGGGACTTGGACGAACTGTCGGTTGGGAAAAACTATCTACTAGCTTCGCCGACATTCCCCGCATTACTATATTGAATATCAGCTGTAAGAATTACCAATGAAACAGGGTAGGTTTTAAAGCTCAAGGCACGTCAATAATCGTGTTTATTCAATATTTGAGTAATGAAATTTTTCAAAGTATAACTTGGCTTGACAGTCAGGCGATAGCAATGCCAGTCCAATGCTGTTAATTGCTGCTTTTTAATGTCAAGTCTTAGCACCGACTTTCTATGCGTCCAGACAGGTATTTCGCTACTAACTCGATACGTAAATTAAAAGACATAGGCTACGTACAGACAGCTTGATTTCCATTTCCAATCTACTATAAACGTTATCAATCCATTGTAATTGTCAATATACTTGACATTTACTCTGTCCAGTGCATATGCGGGCTCTAAACTAATCCAGTTTTTGTCGTAGTGCATTTCACAATGTAATTCGAATCTATGTTTCTATCTATGTGTCCGGTACCAAGCGCATTAGTTTGACAAACATGTCTCTCGGAAACGGCGGGCGTCGTAAAGTGTCACCGTATGATATCAGAGCGCAGATTTGTATTGTCTCTTCTACTGGGAGGTTGATAAACAGACTTGAGATGCTGTAAGACCGCGTGAAAATTTTAGCAGGATCTAGGTTGGAACTATTGATGGTATCAGTAAATATGAAAGAACCAAGAACGAAATTGCTAATAATATGGCGAATGCATGGTTTGAGAAAACATGTAATCCAGTTAGTGAGTTGAGAATGCGCCATATCAGCCATTCAGAGTATTTGACGCAGAGATACATCGACTTTACTGTTAATTGGCATTGGTTAATTCGACAAAACAAATTACCAAGGGCGTTTCATTCTCATATGTTATGTATTGCTTGAAATCAGTGACCGGGTGTCCTATATGGCAACCGGGGCTAGAATTCTGTTCCGTTTACCATTTATGGACGTACAGAGACTAGCACATAGCGAAATTACGGCAAAAATCGCTTCACCTGCTGCGTTTGCTCCTGTAATTGCCTAACCGGTGCATACATAGCCCGTGCCGCCGTAGCCTTCGTAACAAGCTTTACGTTACTATTCTCTAAAAGCTGCTCAAAATGAAGAGACGTCGTTTACTCTCTATATTCATCTTATGCGGCCATATGTATTTGTATATCTGTACTCTGTTACAATACCATGTGCTGAGTCGACCGTCTATGACTATTTTGACAATGTTTCGCACTATGCTGCGTCTTAAAAGTTGGTATATCATGTTGTAATGCTGCTTAACACTACCTCAAGGTGCATGCTTTTCACGCAAGAATTGGGGAAGTTTGTTTGTTTTGTTTGTTTTTTTCGCACAACTTTGGCGCTTATCGCCTATAAGGTCATTTGCGCCCAGTACATCAATTTCAGTAATTTCAACGGTCTTTTACGGTATTTTTCGTCAGATTACGGACGACTTCCATGCACGCGCTCTTCCACCATCAGTCTCTCTCGATTTTCGTGCGCCCGCAACTTAGTCTTTTTGATGCCATCTTTCGGGAGTTCGGCTCTCTCTTTCTCTGGGCTTTTCAAGGCGCTGTATATACAGCGGGATCGGCGACGAGGAGCCCAGATAAATTGGGGAAGTAATTTCGCTGAGGAATTCGAGTGTAAGCTGATCCATCGTATATCGCAAACAGATTTGACTCAAAAGTCGGTATTAGTCTTTATTGATTTTAACAATGTTCCATTACGAGATCAGACATGAGATTTTGCACGCTATGTTTTGTCGAATGTTGTATCAAGTTCCAAGTCCTATACTGAATTATTTCGGTAGTCTTTCGTGTTCAACGTCCAGTGTGAGTTGATCCGTCATATTTCGCAAACAATGTTTCGTACCGAAATCGGTCATAAGTAGGACGATATTTTTCACCGAAAAACGGAAGATTTTGAGCGAGGAAATGAACATTTTGACATTTTTTACCTTAAAAAAAAACAACTTTTGACGGAACTTCGTCCTCGTGTATGTAAATTTAGGTGTTTATGCACATTACATATTAGAATAGTACTACGGATCTCAATTTCTGGTTGGAACTGACTGCCCTTACGAAGTAGTTTGGACTGAAAAAAACTTTTTGGATTGAAACACTGACAAATTTTCACATGAAAAAACTTCAGTTCGACGAAATATGGATCTATGAACAATTACACCGTTACATCATGCATTATGGTAGAAATATTTAAGATTTGTTTTTGTACAACGAAAGATACTTTCCTACATTCCCGGGTGGAAAGTGTCCGTTATTACGAAGTAGCTTTTCAATAATGGAGAACGAACGTTCAACAGCGCCAGTTGTTTACTGGCAACACTGAAGTCGTACGTACACTGCTGGTGATACAGCGTGTTGCTTTATCCTGACAATGTTGTCTACATCACAAATTTTCATTACCAAGATAAAGGCTGATATTTCGAATGGTGTATCTTGATGATGTCTCGTTACTGTTTATCAAGTTTCTCGGTTTGCATTAAAATAATTAATCGTTAATATGATGTTCTCCAATATCAATCTTGCCTTAAATTAACATTACATTACCATGTACATGAGACTACGCGCTTCCATTGGCCGTTTCAAGGATAACGTCTCGTATATTGTTCCTATTCTGAAACCGAATTTACGAGGCTGCTATCTTCTTTGGTCTTCAGAGACTATTCAAAATGATGTGCAGTATCCGATACGCCATGTCGATTGACAGTATGTGTTTCTGAGATATTTGACAGTGATTGTTTTTTATATTTAGCATAGTGCGTGAACACGTCGAATTCACCAATGGCACATGAATTGTGCAATTAATTACAAATTGCTTGGCAGAGGGAATGTCATGTCTCGGATACATGAAGCCCGAACGTCATTCAATATATTCGCATGCCGGCGCAATGAGCTTGTAGACGAGAATTTGCAATTGTGCATGTTCTCTAGGGTGGTTGAAGCTGTTAAATTTAAATAAATATGCATTATTCGTGAAGAAAAGAAATACGGGACTCTCTCTCTCTCTCTCTCTCTCTATAGAGGGTATCTTGCGATTAAACTGATTCATTGGATAGGATTTTTCTCGAGTATCTGGACACTGCGACAGTATAAACGTGTAGCATACTCTCATGCCAACTCTCACGGCATACCGTTTGAAGTCGAAGAGCACTGCCTCGGCTTGACTCTTAGCTAAAATACCTACTTGAATACGATGGCGTCCCATTACACAATGTAAAAAAAAATAAACACTTTCTTTTTGTTCCCAGTTTCTAATCAATTTTTCCCTATTGCTTAGGACCAGTAAGTGTCAAAAATCAACTTTAGTCCATATAAACTTTGCTTTTGTGGTTTAGAGAATGAAATTCCAAAATCCCACTATTTTGAGAAAAGAAATAAAAAATATGGCTAAAGAGCATCCAAGATGAATGTTAATCACTTATAAATGTTAATATACTCTGCAACATTTGCCATTTTATAGGTATTTCTGTTTGCAGGGTTGATTTTTGAGCTTTTATGATTTGCAATTGATAATTTATTTGATATTTTTAAATATATCTCGGAAGTTCTTGCGGACTTACAAATGGCAGCGTTTTTGATGGGTATGCAAGGAGGGGCTCACCAAGTATCCTTAGCACCTTTGCTTTTGGGATAGTAGGGCTACCACAGAACACTACAAAAAGCAAATATGGCCAGAACGAATCGAATTTTTTGTTGGAGAGAAAAACGTAAAGCAAGCGCGGTAAATTAATCCAAACAAAGTGCTTATGCCTCCTCTTCACATAAAACTTGTCCTTATAAGCAATTTGTGAAAGCATAGGATAAAGATGGTGACGTATTCCAGTTTATCCAGAACTTGTTTCCTCAACTATCATAAGCTAAAGTAGAAGTGGATGTATTTATTGGCCCACAAATTAAAAATATTCTCAAGTCGAATGATTTTATCCAAATGCTTAGTGATGTTGAAAAGAAGGCTTGGGATAGCTTTGCAGATGTGGTGGAGGGGTTCCTGGGCAATAACAAGGAAGATAACTATGTCGAACTCGTTACCAATTTGTTAAAGTCGTGTGAAAACACGGGGTGCAGAATGTTGCTCACTTGGACGAGTTCAAAGATAATATGGGAGCTTATTTAGAAGAACAAGGGGAGCGATTGCATCAAGACGTAAAATATTTTGAGATGAGATACCTAGGGAAATAGGATGAAAGCATGATGTCAGATTATGTCTGCGCCTTAATGCGGAAAAGTAGAGATGTTGAGTATGAAAGAAAATCCAGTAAAAAAATCCCATTTTTATTAATTTTATACTCGAACTGTTTTAGCATGAAATATTTATTTAGTTTTGCATTTAACGATGGTATTGATTCGGATACAGTTTAGACATTTATGTGCAAATTTCCATGTACCAAATGCCTGTGCTTTGTGATTTTATTCTAGTAACAAAAGCTCTAATTCGTTGCCTATTATTATGCAAAGTCAGATTTAACCCTTTGCCAAACAGAAGAATAGCCAAAAGTTGGTTCTAATTTGCTTTGCGAAAAAGCAATCGATAGCCTACGATTAACGAGTCAGAATATTTAGTAAATACATTTAGAGAATATATTTTCTTGGTCGATGCCAAGCGATTACAAATGGACTTACAGCGACAGTTTGGTAAATATCCATTTCCTATTGTTTAATCCAACATAATAATTTTATCACGTAGACCAGGGCTGGCCAACCTTTTCAGCCAAAGGGCCACATTTGATCGACGATATATTGCGCGGGCCACTAGCCGCGCGAAGCGCGAAAATTTTTCGACGTTCATAGCTCAATAATATTGTCACTTGACTATATTGCGGGCCTGCAGTATATCGCTGGGATCAGTTTGCCAGGACTGAACTATTCAGCGCCTGGACATATCAATTTCGAAAGCTTCGACCAACATGCGCCAATCGTTTTGTGTCTAAGCTAGGTCGCATGACACTTTGTCTCGTAACCGAGAATATAGTTAGACTCAATCTGATACATTAAGCGTTCTTTCATCTTAGCCAAGGGGTAACAATATTAAAAGCAAGAAATCGAGTGACCACATGTTGCGCGAAGCGTGTAGAAAATATTTACTTTTGATAAATTTATCGCAAATTATTCTGCTTTATTGTGGTGTATACGAAGATCTACCAAAGTGTGACTGGCTCATGGAAATGCTAATGCGTTGTAACTGATATTTTAGTCATAACATCTCAAGTGTTGCTTTCAGACTAATCAAATTTTTGGTTGGCCTTGCAAGTTCACAATCTGTTCAATTCATTTTTTATAACATTACCAATTTCGGAAATTACCTCGCGGGCCACTCAAAACCTTCTCGTGGGCCACATGTGGCCCGCGGGCCACGGGTTGGCCAGCCCTGACGTAGACAGTGAAATTTCAAAGAAAAAATTGTTATTGAACAGCCCTACTGAGCAGTCAACACAATGACTTGGGCTCAAACTCGAGTCATAATACCATGCCTCGGACTCGACCCTGACGACCGCTGACGTGAGCTCGGAGTTGACTCGGTGGTAAATTGTAAATGACTCGACTTGACTCGAGTAAAAATAATAAAAGTGAGATTGTGAGTTGTTACTCGGATTCTTGTGACTGGGTTACAACCCTGAACACCGTCAATGCATTTCTATTATTTGTTTGACACAGACCTGTGCGACTGTATACAGGTTCAAATATGTATGCTTGCGAGTGTTGGTGAGCAATTTAGTGACAATCTATTTGTAATTTCAAACTCACGTCGCAGGACTACAGAATTCGTACGCCATGGCAAGATATAAAACTACAAAAAAATGATACGAATGTCAGTAATGATATAAACTTATCGACCGTTGGTTAACGGTTATGCATCGGCCCATTTTTAATTTTAAATACAGGTCCAGATATGGTTATAAGACAATATATTGATATGGGACGATTCAAACACAGTCAGCGTCGCCTGATCCGGACATCGGATATAATTCGCACCAACGCTTTATTCGGTCAAAATTATCAAGGAACTGAACAATAGTAAAAATCGGATGATAAATAACGTTGGGCAATAAAAACAAGCGACCACTTGTTTCGGACACCGGCTCACAATACTTATCCTTAGTTTAAGGCACAATAAAAGAGTACTTCGTTCGTTGTAACAGAAGACACGTGATTATTGTCGAACAACAACGACAAATGTTATGCCAGCTTCATAGTCTATTTAGTTGAGTACCAATGTTTGCATCTTATGGAACAGATTGACACAGAAAAGTTTAGCAGAAAAACTGAAATCGCTCACTAAATAAACGAAGACAAAGGTAATGACGCTTTCTTCACAGTTCGTCGTCGTTGGTGGGGATTTAAAAATGTACTATTTTAGCCCAATATGCGTGTGTTGGCGCAATAATAAATTTTGCAGTACATGTTGAATGTTGTGATGTCGGAAATACCTTACAATGCAACTAACCTGAAGGTATAACGAATGCGCGTTCCATTGGATATTTGCAAATTACTGCAGTGTAGCGTAGCTGCCGTCCACTTATTACGCAACAGTACCGTACCTCGAATGCGTTATGTATCTCTAGACACGACCATGATGCAAGTAATTAGTTTTCCGCTCGGACCAAGCCGCTATTTCGCCAGCCGGATATTTGGATGAAAGTCGTTGAAAGACTCTTGCAACTTTTTTAGTGATTCTTCTCCGTGGGTCCATATCATAAATATATCATCGATATATCTGGTGTAGAATATTGGCCGCAATTTCTGGGTTCCCATAAAATCTTTTTCAAAATGATGCATAAAAATATTTGCATATTGTGGAACGAGTTTCGTGCCCATTGCAGTACCTTGAATTTATGAGAAAAATGTCGTTATTAAATTCGAAGGTGTTTTGCGTCAGCGTGAGTCTGAAGAGCTCCATGATGCTTTCTTTCATTGGATGACTACTTTCCTCCAGGGATCTTTCCACAGCTTTCATACCATCACTGTGTGGAATACTCGCGTATAGTGACGCAACTTCCATGGTAGCTAATATCGTGCCTGGTTTCAATTTCTTGTTCAGGAAATCTGTTGTGTCCCGGCAAAAATTTGGTGTGCTTTTCATCAATGGTTTGAGATGTCTTTCCACGTATCCGGATATTTTCTGTTAGCGTATTGTTGCACGAGACAATGGGGTGTCCAGGAATAATGTTCGCCTTGTGTAGTTTCGGAAGCAGATAAAAGCGGCCGAGGCAAGGGTCAGAAGGCTTATTGATTTTCGATTTCTTATCTTCGCACATGTCTAAAGATTGAACAATGTCCATCAATTGCTTTTTGTGTTCTTTTGTTGGGTCATTTGCTATTTTTTTTGTATGAATCAGCGTCGTTAAGCTGCCTGTAGCCTTCTTTTAGGTAGTCTTCCAAATCCATAGCGACTGCTTTTCCTCCTCTATCTGCAGGCTTTATCACGATGTCATGGTCCTAGAGTAAATGTTATCCAACTTGATTAGAGGGAACAGAAATCGTTCAAAATGTCACACGGCGATAATGCGGTATGTATGTAGTTTGGTAATATTGGTAGAAAACCAACTTGCTCTTTCAGCTGTTTACCTTATGAAAAGCATCAACCTTAATTACGGATCACATAATGTGTGTCCGCTTTCACACTAATGCTCTTATGCTCATGATCATTGGTCTTGCTTGCAACTTAGTCGACTATTGCACATTTATCATTTCAGACAATTGTCGAAGTTCTGTCAGCAGAAGCATTTGAAGACTTCAAAAAATCTCTTAAAAAGGTAAGTCGATTCTCATTGGCCCACCTCATTTGGCCCGCAATGAAAAACAATTACCCACCTCTCGTCCAATCAACTCTTGCATGCTATTTTACCACTGTTTCCCAACCGGTGGAGGATTCAAGGTTTTATGGTGGGTAACAAACGAACACACAAAGTAAATTCATCCAGAATTATATAAATATATACGAGGTCATAACACCACGATTGCAGTTACCAGTTCACTGCTCTGAACTGCATGTGTCGCCAATTCTAAGGCGTGTAATTCACAAAAACTAATTTTGAATTCTCAATAACCTATATCGGAATTAAAAACACGTTTAACAAGAGCAGCATGACGTACAATAAAGCTTCTGCCGAATTACGTGGGATACCGGTACACATGAAGTTTTATGTTACAGTAAAAAAACATTGTTTCGGTTTCCTTTCATACATCCCAGGTATATTAGATGTACTGAAATGAACAAGTAACTTGTCCGTGACATTCGGCATATTGCTCCAAAGTTAGAGAAATGATGGACAACTCCCACGATAACTGTTTTTTTTTTCACTGGTCGTCACTATCAATCCCGGTTTTTCTTAATATGTACCAATCGAAAGTCCTTACGAAACAAAGTCTTTCAATTTTTCATTGAATGACCATTTTCAAGGGTTGGATGGATGGATTTTTTGTAGTTGGAAATGAAAACAAGAAAACATTCAGAGATGTTGCATGAAGGAAAAGGGTTGGGAACCACTGTATTATCCGGTTGAATATTTATTTCCCCGAAGCCCAAACCAACCACTACCGCCTACCTAGTCACAATACCGCGAGAAACACGAATATGCAAATGTCTCTTGACAAAGGAAAAAAATGAAATTTAATATTTCGTTAAGTCTGCATCATCCTCTGTTTCGAGCCAGACATTTCGATTGACTTATTTTCTGTTTCGGCGTTATATTGGATATGTGCAAATTAGTGCAGTGTCGCGTAGCTTCCATCAACTTATTACGCAACAGTACCTTATCTCGAATGCGTTATGTATCTCTAGACACGACCATGATGCAAGCAATTAGTTTTCCGCTCGGACCAAGCCGTTATTCCGCTTAGTTCAGCCCAACAATGTGAGACTAGACAAAGTGTCTGAACGAAGCGGAGTCTACTGTACTGCAAATTGTTAGCATGTCAGAACAGATTAAAAGATCAAGCGTTGAATATCATCATCGTGCCAGCATAAATATTACATGCTGACGTGTCTATATGTCATTTCATCGTGATACGATTTATTCGATTGCGTAAAATTTTGATCATTAAATCAAGGGATTACCTACACGTGTCCTCATCGAGAGAGAGATTTGTTTCTGGTAGGCCTACATTTCGTCGAATCTAATATCTTTCCACCATACCGGCAATCTTGATGCGATGTCAAGAAATACAAGCATGCAGCAAAGGGGACTAATAGCAATTGGCCCAACCATAGGCACCAACTATTATTTCTGCTTGGGGTGGCGGCAGGCGTGTAGCCAGGGGGTATCGAAACCCCTCCTTTTGAAACGCATAACCCCGTCCTTTTGAAATGATCATTCAGTCGCCAATGTTCAGTTGTGAAGTCGTATTATCAGTGATACGCGACCAAATGCAACACAACGCGATCTCCCGTTTAGATGATTGCGAAATTATGTCTTTGATTGCCGCGCGCTCGGCATTCGTCGCTGGACTAAGCAGTAGGGCTCTTCAAAAAATGACTTTTTTCTCAAATCGTACTGGCTACTTGATAAAATTGTTAGGTTACCTAATTTAAACGTACACACAAAATTTGGTTCCTTTCCAGCCAGTAACCGCTTTGCTACAGGAGAAGAAAGTTTATATTTATTATATAAAAATTAGTACGGCTTTCAACAGTAAATTCATATTTAATGACTCGAAGAACTTTTCGCGTGCCTCTTATCAAGAGCAACCGGCACGATAAAGGATACAAAACAGAGATGGATTCAAAACCAAATGGTGGGACGCACATCCCAACGCTTGCTAGAACGAATCAAAGAGCATGTTCATAAGGGGATAAGATCGGCATCGCAGTCTCCTGATTCTGAAAATATCACCCAGCAATGTAAACAGAAACTCGCATCAAATCCCAATCGTACAGCCAAGTGTTGGCATGCAGTTCTTCAATTGGCCAGCATTTGATCGCCAACCCGTCTTGTGCCTCAAACTATTCAGACAACATGTTTTCAGTTTTATCCAAGGGTAGAACCATATTTCATTTAACAGCTTTGGAATCCACTTTCATCAAACTAAATAACCTGGTCCTTTGTCGCTAGAAAGAATTTTTGTATAATCTTAAAATCTCACACTAGTTGTTGTTGCTTAGCTGTTCGTCCGCATTCCGGTACAATTTTTTTTCTGTGTTGCTGCATTGTCTCATTGTATTTGTATGTTATTCCTCACGGGCACTACTTCTTCAAGTTGATTGTTGCTATGTACGCCGCATTGTTGCTATGGTTGAATTTCCATTCATGTTATTTATAAATTTTCATTATTGCGTCACAATTCACCGTTTGGTTTTGAATCCATTTCTGTTTTGTATCCTCTATCGTGCCGGTTGCTCTTGATAAGAGGCACCCGAAAAGTTCTTCGAGTCATTAAATAGGAATTTACTGTTGAAAGCCGTGTTCAAGTTTTGTACCACCAATCAGTTATAAAAATTAGTTATATAAAATTTGAAAAATTTTGTGTTCACCCCATGAAAGTGTTAGGATGTCTATAGAAGCGATGCTCACCAAATTTGGTTCAATTCCAACCAGTGGAAGCGGAGTTATTGCCGTCGAAAAATTTGGTTTTGAATAAAATAGTATTTACGGTGACCGATTCTTTGTTTATTTATTATAGTTGTGCTCACCGTAAATACTATTTTATTCAAATCCAAATTTTTCGACGGCAATAACTCCGCTTCCACTGGTTGGAATTGAACAAAATTCGGCGAGCATTGTTTCTATAGACAGCCTAAGAACATCCAGATGATTATCCCTGTCGTCTTTCTTTGAGAAAATGCGGTGTATTCGAAGAGCCTTGCTGTATATCATGCCTTTTTGACAGTGCATCGAATGAAAGCTGTGATAGTTCAATATTTTACCGGAGTCCGTTAGTTTACGGTGAAGTGATGAGGTGATATGACTTTCTTCGATATTGACGAATGTATCGAGGAATGGGACTGCGTTCATCAAGTGTTCCATAGTCAGCCGGGCATTTGGATGAAAGTCGTTTATAGACTCTTGAAACTTTTCACTGATTCTTCTCCGTGGGTCCATATCATGAATATATCATCGATATATCTGATGTAGAATATTGACCGCAATTTCTGGGTTTCCATAAAATCTTTTTCAAAATGATGCATGGAAATATTTGCATATTGTGGAGCGAATTTCGTGCCATTGCCGTACCTTGAAGTTGTAAAAAATGTCGTTAATAAATTCGAAGGTGTTTTGCGTCAGCGTGAATCTGATGAGCTCCATGATGCTTCCTTTCATTGGGTGACTACTTTCCTCTAGGAATCTTTCCACTGCTTTCATACCATCACTCTGTGAAATGCTCGTGTATAGTGATGCAACGTCCATGGTAGCTAATATCGTGCCTGGTTTCATTTTCTTGAAATTATTGAGTTTGTTCAAGAAATATGTTGTGTCCCGGCAAAAACTTGGTGTGCTTTTCACCAATGGTTTGAGATGTGTTTCCACGTGTCCGGATATTTTTTCTGTTAGCGTGTTGTTGCACGAGACAATGGGGTGTCCAGGAATAATGTTCGCCTTGTGTAGTTTCGGAAGCAGATAAAAGCTGCCGAGGCAAGGGTCAGAAAACTTATTGATTTTCGATTTCTTATCTTCGCACATGTCTAAAGATTTAACAATGTCCCTCAATTGCTTTTTGTGTTCTTTTGTTGGGTGATTTGCTAAATTTTTGTATGAATTGGCGTCGTTCAGTTGCCTATAGCCTTCTTTAAGGAGGTCTTCCAAATACATAACGACTGCTTTTTCTCCTTTATCTGCAGGCTTTATCGCGATGTCATGGTCCTAGAATAATTGTTATCCAACTTGATTATAGGGAACAGAAACTGTTCAAAATGTCGCACGGCGATAAAGCGGTATGTATAGATTACTGTCTGACAGTGTTGGGATCAAGTCACTACCTTCGAGTCACGAGTCATCTCGAGTCATTGAGCATTTTGACTCGAGTCAAGTCAAGTCAATCGATTTTCAAAGGTGACTCGAGTCAAGTCAAGTCACTCGTTTTTTGGAGGTGACTCGAGTCAAGTCAAGTCAAGTCAAGTCACGAGTCAAGTCACAATTCAAGTCAAATTGAATTTTCGAAGTATGAGTGATCATACAAATTCATTTTATTTTAGCAGCTGTGTTAAAGAGAGATCACTTAGTCATTTATATTGAATCAAATAACGAATATCATGTTAAATATACATGCAAAAATGCGTTGTATCGCTCACGCACACGTAGAACTGCTAATAAAATACGGCAGCAACTGTATAGCTACCTCAGGGGTGTCAAATCTACGACCCACCAAATGAATTCACTCGGCTCGCGCAGCAATTCTGAGTATAGGTTGAAAATTGCGTGATTTTATCCAACTCATTTCTCGAATTTGTAGTAAGAAACTCTAATAATAAATATTACTTCAGGATAGCAAATTCCGAGTATGTTCATAAGTCACATTATAACCACCCGACAGCGGAGTTGTGATTTCTAGTCATCGTCAGGAGAAAATCGCTGACATTGACACGCAATTCCGAGAATGCGAAAAAGTGCATATATTGAGTTAAGAGTTAGTAATATTTTTGAATCATTTGACTGTTGCGGCCCGCGAGTGATCGGTCTATTTGAATCCGGCCCGCGACCTCAGTTGAGTTTGACAACTCTGAGCTATATGCTACATTTTCTTATTATCAACCAAAATAGAGGATCGAATACGAAGCTTCGAGAAGTTGAAAGAAATTGATATCGTACACACTAGCCATCTATACACATCCGTGAGAATATTAACGCATAAAATATATTTGTTCGATTTAAATCATACAAGAGGGTTGGCAGAGGTGAGCGCTGTGCATGTAAGGACAGAGCCGTCTAATTAACAGCGATACGTTGCAACTTGCAAGCTAGTAGCTCCTACGACAACGCAAGCTGTGATCATTTCGTTTGCGGTCAGTGTATTTGTGATTTAACAATGCAGGATCGGTGAAACGTACAATCAGTGAATGACTGCTGGTTGCTCTCACAAGTGACAACGGCGTGTCGCGAAGAATCCGAACATGCACAAAATACATTGATTTAGTCGACACCGTTTACTTGATGACTCGTTTACTTGAAAACTCGTAAGTTTTGCTCCGAGTCACGAGTCAATCCACATTTTTGAAGCACCGAGTCAAGTCAAGTCAAGTCATTTTTGCGAAGTGACTCGAGTCAAGTCAAGTCATACGAAAAAGTCGACTCGAGTCTGACTCGAGTCAAGTCATGACTCGAGTCATCCCAACACTGCTGTCTGAATGTAGTTTGAGCATATTGGTAGGAAACCAACTTGCTTTTTCAGCTGTTTAACTTATGATAAGCCTTAACCTTAATGACAGATCAAATAATGTGTGTCAGCTTTCACACTAATGGTCTTATGCTCGTGATCATTAGTCTAGCTTGCAACTTAGTCGACTATTGCACATTTATCATTTCAGAGAAATGTCGAAGATCTGTCAGCAGAAGCATTTGAAGACTTCAGACATTCTCTAAAAAGGGTAAGTCGAATCTCATTGGCCCACCTCATGTGGCCCGCGAAGAAAAACAATTGTTCACCTTTCGTCCAATCACTTCTTGGATGATATTATACCAATGTTTCCAACCGGTAGAGGATACAGGGTTTTATGGTGGGGAACAAACGAACACACAAAATAAATTCATCCAGTAATATATAAATATATACGAGGTCATAACACCACAATTGCGGTTACCAGTTCACTGCTCTGAACTAGATGTGTCACCAATTCTAAGGCGTGTACTTCACAAAAACTAATTTTGAATTCTTAATAACCTATATCGGAATTAAAAACACGTTTAGCACGAGCAGCATGACGTAGAATAAAGCTTCCGCCGAATTACGCGGGATACCGGTACACATGAAGTTTTATGTTACAGTAAAAAATATTGTTTATGTTTACTTTCATACATCCCAGGTATATTAGATGTACTGAAATAAACAAGTAACTTGTCCGTCCGTGAAGTAAAGGGAATGAAGCTCGACAGCGAGAAAACCTTGGCTGAAAACGACTGCCCTTATGTTGACCGAAAACCACAAAGTCCAATTGTCCATAGGCAATATTTGCCAGTGAAGAAAAACCAATCTGAAATCGGGGTCGTCTTTTTAGGGTACGCTTCGGCGATTTCAATATCTTTTCACATAGCAGACGGGAGGTCACGAAATAAAAACATGTAACGGATATTTCCAAGACAGTACCTCACTCATCTCTATCGGTAAAACTGAGTAGGTCACTACGTGGCTGCGAGAGGTTTGAAAATATAGCAATATATTTGCAATTACCAATATTATTGACCGAATGAATCATGAATCATGAAAAAATTGCGCGCCTCGCGCGATTGTGGCTTACGAGACATATCGTGCATCGTGCATCTCGATGGGGGCTGGTATCGATAGAAAAACGCGGACAGGGGATTAATGAGAGTTCAAAATGTATCATGTTTACCATTGTTTCAAATTATGACGGCAAATAGATATTTTTTCGGGTAATTAACCGCCACTTTGTCATTCCTCAATATCAACACATCCTTTGAGCACCAATTCGTGTAATACACTGCTTCCAATTTAGAAATAAAATCAATACGCTGGATATTCTATATTTCTGACGCTGCCCGCCAACATATTTCTGCTTCTCATTTGGCCCGCGGAGAAAAATAATTGCCCACCCCGGGTGTAGGCCATGAAATGCAATTTTGCATGTATATTGTATACTTACCTGTTAGCTCTATAGTCGCTAGTCGATTCAGAATAAATGGTGACTGAATCTGCATTCCAAACAGTCAGCTAAATGAAAATAACTTTGAATCATGCCTTGTACATTGAAAATTCAACTTATCTTGACTTCTGACTTGACATTACTCGATTAAAAATTTGTAATGACTCGAGCAGATTTTTGACTCGAATTTGGTGACTTGTTCCCAACACTATTCATTATCCGACTGAAATCACCCAAATTATTGTACGATTCGGATATAATTTATCCAATACTCTTACCAAACGCTGTTGCACCCCGTATATACGGTTCACAATCAAATCATAAGTATCAGTAATTCATGGGTTCTGAACAGACGTTCCCGATTCATTTGTTTCACGAAATCGAATGAGTTTATGGTATCTTTTCTTTGGCAGTTATTGCCCGACGTTAGCGGGCAATATGGAGAAGACTATTTCCTACGCTCATGTGCGGAACATAAATCGAGAAACCTGAAAGATCTGGACGACAGTTGCCATCGCAATGAGATAAAAGAATCCGAAATTCGAAGGGCGCGCAACGACCTTACCATTAAAATGGAGAAACATGTTGTGGAATTATTGGATGTCCTTCAACAGGTGATAGAGCATGGGCAGACAATCCGTGGCCCGCGGGACAACTGTGGCCAGCCATGTAATTCTCGACATTAGTTATTATATCAAAAAAATTAATTACCTAGGTAATTTAATGTGAACTTGCAAGACCACCAAAAGTTTGATTATCCTGTCCGCGAACTTTGGGATGTTGATGACTCAAATATCTGTTCCGACGCATTGGTGTAGCCTAGTGGATCCTAACCTTGTCTCCAGCTCTCCCCCAGAAGGCGATTTTGATTTTTAAGGGGTGGAAACGCTCAGGGGCGATATGGGTGGCGCTCGGCTCAGGGTGGCAGTATGCGCTGCAACGAAGAAAAATGGCCTCGCAGTAGATGGTATAGTAAAGACATATGATTATGAAGTGGAACAATAGGTCTATATATCCCTGAGCTGTCATTGCAAACTAAGATTCTACAAAATCAGTCAAATCACGACGTTTTTCGTCGCGGGCAGGGTGCAATATGCACCGACGATGTTTCCATGAATGCGGGGGTTTATTTTAATTTATGTAGAATGAATTTGAGTTGTTCATTTATAATTCTGGGAACATCCAACGTCAATGCTATTTTTCCAAATCCAGCACTTTCAACAGCAATAACTCTGCTTCTACGTGTTAGAATTTAGTCGAATTTGTTTTGCATCGTTTTTGAAGACATCTCAACCGTTTCATTGGGTGGCCAGATTTTTTATCTTTTTATTTTTCATGTACTGATTAGAATTGTAGCAAATTTGGTGTGCAGCGTTTTTGAGCGTAATCTCCAAATTTAATCACTGAATGGCTGCGAATCAGGAATAAAAAGTTATTTTAAGAGGCCTAATGTACAGATGCTTTGAAACTTTTTGGCCAAAATGATCAAGTAAATATACTCAAGAGCTACAATATTTGATAGCTACAAAATTAGGCGTCAGAATATTTCTTTATCGTATCATAAAGTATTATACTGCTTAGTGTAGTGGCCCACATTTCATGATCAAGTTAAGAGCGTGGTTCACTACTAAGTTTAATGTGGCCAAAGATCTCTACCACATTCTCAGTTGATTTAGTATTCACAAAAAGCAACAAAACAAAACAAAACCCAATACAAATAACTTCACATTATTGCAAATTGCAGAGGTAAATTCGGGATGTTTACTGTACATCGAGCTCGAACCAAATGGTGTGAGCCCCTAGGCCAGGGGTCACCAACCTTTTTTGCAACCAAGGGCTACTTTTGAGGACTGATTGAAGCGACGGGCTACCAATTACTCCCGCCGTTTACCCATGTCAGACGGAATGTCCGCTTTGATATTCATAGGATTGGGCAGGTATATCATAGCAGTAAGAATTCTAAGAGATTCTTTTAATTCAAAACATCTCATTACAACCAGCTAGCCACAAATACTTTTTAAGAAATCACGAAATACTTCGCACCGTGTTTATATAAATTGTTATATAACCAGTGTAAGCTCAGATTTTAAAATAAATCACGTCATACGTTAGACTGGACATCGTGTTATCTGTTTCTATACCAGTCAGTGAGAGGCCTGGCATTGAATGCTATCAACTACAGTGCGCTGTACTCTGGTATGTAACTTACACTGCAACTCTGAGTGAGTGTTGCAGATGTGCAATGTGCATTAGTGAGGCGTGTTCTGTGTTTGTTTTTTGATCAATATCGCGTCCGCAAAGGCTGATACGCAACGATAAGTTGAACCAAACACGCTTGCAACCTTCATCGCTGCTGCGCAAGTGCGCATTCACCACTGTACTTTTATGTGTCAACAAGGCACCAAAAGTTTGCTGCGGCCTTGTGGGCTTTGAGGTGGAGGTGATTTTGCAGTGTTATTTTATTACATGTCGGTATATTACTAATTTTAAGTGGGGATATTTTATATCATCATTTTAAGTGTTTCTATAAATGTATTGTCATTTCTAAGTCACATGTTGTAGTTTGATTTAAACAAGAATAGCTAAATCACTCAATTTATATATTTAAAATTTCACTGGTGATAATCTGACGAATATTTGCAAATGCTGCTATTCAATCCATTTTTAGAGCAGGCTCGCGGGCCACTCATCTGGTCCTCGCGGGCTATCTGGTGCCCGCGGGCACCAAGTTGGTGACCCCTGCCCTAGGCCTTAATCGATTATTATTATGACAACCTTGACTTAATCTCGAATATAGCTTATACAGTTATTATATCGGTAATCAATCGAGTGGTCCTCGGGCACAATTCAAGCGTGAAATATTTCTAATATTGAAGTCCCGATCCGAAACCAGACTTCGACCACTTATTCATTGTTTTTACAGCAGTCCATAAAATAGGGGCCGCCAGACCCAGGCAATTGCCACATTTTTCGTGTAGCTTCGTATGATCAGGAGACCACAATAGAATATTTCGAGGCAGATTTAGTTGACTTGATATTTTTCTTAGCACTTTGAGCGATTTATTGGCACTCGATTTCTTGCATTTAGTATTGGTGCACCAGTTGAAAATTAAAAACTGTAATCACGCCAAATTTATTGAATAGAGTCTAGCAATATTCGCAATCATGAGAGAACGTGTCGTCCCACATACGAATTCGCGTCTGGGCTAGCAGAAAGATCGTCAGCGATGAAACCTTTGCACAAAATTGATAGACTCGTATTCACTAAAATCTTTGATATTGATATGCCCAAGAGCTTATTAATCATGTCCTGGTCAAATGAGCCAAGCGGTATACAGTGTTGACGTACAATATATGCAACTAACATTATTATTGACCGAATTCATTCATTAACTTTCGACAAATTTCGTGCTTTGCACAAAAATCTGAAGTACGATAACGTATCAGATGTTAAGTTAGATGTTAATTGAGATAGATTGTCGTTTTCATTATTCAGCGAAGATTTGGGATCTCCAAACGCTTACCGAATGACGTAAATATTTTCCAGGTTGCCAAAAGTGAGAAAACCACCGCGCTGGAATAACTTTATTGAAGTGAACGTAGTTACAATAATTCATGGGAAAACATAAATGTATGACTGTTGGATGCAAAGTAGCTCCAAACTCCCGGAAGAATGGTCATTGACATCACGTTTCACCATCATATGTTGTCACTTGCTATTCGTCAGTTAGTCTCTACAATATGGCTGAATACCTATCCATACGGGGGCTTCCAAATTTTTTCTTCATCCCGTCGTTCGCACTCGCTCACAATTCTCCAATATTACTTGAGATACCTTTCCACATGCCGAGCGTGGTTCTCATTTCGTGATTTTCGAGTTACCTCTCTCGAGAGCTGTAGACTTACACGTGCCCCGACTTCAGTTTTATCAGTTTCTATCATACGGTCCCAAACGTTTCATTTTCAGTCACGAGAGAACATTCTAGCCGCTCGGAAAAAGCGTATTGAACATAGATACGTTGAGATGAAGAATGACAGCGAAACGAGACAAAGACACAGACAGATTGTGCACACATTATTGACGCGAGAGGAACAGTACTGCCAATCTCTTAGCCTACCGCCGGAATTACTGGAAATTCATATGAATGAGTGCGAAGAGTTGCTTCAGCAGAATATAACGATCGGAACTGTTCGAAGAGTGTTCAATTTTGTTGCAATTCACGGCACGGCTGAACTCCGGCGTTTAGCTATGTCTATGCCAATGACGCGTGGTCTAAGGAGGCAAGTGAGTCAGTGCCTGACCTGTTGTGAGGATGAGTAAAAAAAAATTATTTAAAACCTTCAATGATTAAAATACCAATAATTACACTGGTCAGCACGTATTTTTCGCAGGCAATGTAAGAGTGGTTTGAGGGTTTTGGAGGGCACTGATTCCGAATATTGCCTTTAGTCTTTTTCATATTTGCTCTACTGTTGAAAATAATTCATGGGGCTGTATTTACCGTGATACTCAAATAACGTTGCAATAATTCAATCAGTTTTGCGTCGACTACCTATAGTAAATTCTGAATAATCTGTTGGAATATTATGTAATGCATCAAGAAAAAAATAGTTTATTGTGCGAATTTCGCTTGTAAGCTAGTTAGTGCAGTTTCACAAGAGGTACCAGCAATAGTCTGTCATAATATATTCATCTCATCTGCCCTGATATCTTTCTCTTGTTGCTTCAAGATCTTGGCGGACCTTTGCCCTTGCCAGTCCCTCTAATCAACCAGATGATAAGGGAATATATCAAAATGCCTGAACAGGAAGTTAAGTTTAATGCTCATGTTTGCTCGAAGTTTTCCATATGCAGATACCATTTTTCGGACCAAGCGTTTGTAGTTATTAATATTAGATGGATCGACATAAATCCCCACTAAATTTACTATATTCATAGTTGTGCGATATGCCTTCCAAGGGACGTCACAGGTACTTTATTAACTGGGGATTGAACGGATGGGTTTCATGAACCTTTAAAACAGCAACGAGAAGTTTCATCGCTAATCAGTGGTGGCTTTTGGGATAGACGAGGTAGGCGGTCGCCTAGGGGCCCCTGGTTGATTTACGCACTTTCGAGCACAACCCCCCTTCTCGGTTAACATGCTTTTTCAACTATTTCACCGGTTTACGTGCTTTTATTTCAAGTATTACCATTTTCAGAACAATCGCGGAAGTCCTTGTATCCATAAAGAATATGGCACTGCGGCGTTTGTTTGTCTGTTTTGGGGTATTCATGGTGTTTGTCGACTACTATGTTCAGTTACAACAAGCCGATATTTTTCTTATTTTTCGTAACTGCCGACTTATAGCACGGCCCACCTCTAGGCTTTTTGCTGACGTGGATGAGGTTTTTAGTTAGCATTTTACGAATGACCATTATAATACATGCACCAATGTAAAATATGGTACCGTCAGCAGTAGTCGATCATTAACTTTCTGCACCCGGTACATGAGCTCACTCTGGTTTTATGATCTCTACCCATTTTGCCGTTAGCTAAAGGCCCTCCATCCTACATTTAGCGAATGTTAGTCACCGTATCATTTTGCGAATAACCTTGAACCTATGAGCCCATGTATAATATGGTACCGTAGACCGCAATCGATCAATAAATTTCTGCACCCGCTAACAGAGCTTACTTTGATATTATGAGGGGCCCCCTTCTACATTTACGCAATTTTTTGTTATCATTTTACGAATAACCGTGAAAATTTCTGTACCCATTGTAGAATATGGTACCGTAAACAGCAGTCGATCATTAAATTTCTGCACCTTCTAAAAGAGCTAGCTTACTATGATTTTATTAGGGGGCCCCCTTTCTACATTCCCGCTATTTTGGTTATCATTTTGCGAATAACCGTGAAAATATAGGTACCCATGTAGAATATGATACCGTAAACAGTAGTCGACGATTAAATTTCTGCACCCGCTAAAAGAGCTTGCACTTTGATTTTATGAGACCCCCCCCCCCCCTTTTACATTCACGTGATTTTTAGGTATCATTTAGCAAATACCCGTGAAAATATATGTATCATGTAGATGTAGAATATGCCCACCCCTGTTTTAGGTTATGGTTGTCTGATATATATTGGCTTGAACCTTTGACAATATACCTTTGTAGTGTCACCAGTCTTATCAGAACGTGTTTACTGTTGCTGTTTGGTTATCGAGTTGACGATTTTTCTTTCGACATCACGCCTGTTCAAAACTATCCCATAATATCCAAATCAGAAGTTTGAACTATCCGAAAATAACCGAAACAAAATTTGCATTAAAATCCGAATCCGATCCGACCGTCTCAAAATTGCACAAAATCCGGTCTGAATACTATCCGAATCCGTCCAATGCTCATCATTGGTGTGCTGGCTTATTACTAATGTCAGCCTACAGCAGGGGTCGGCAACCTTCTGCTAGTCGCGGGCCAAACTTCGGGTGTACAACCTTTGGGCGGGCCGGATTTTTTCTTAGTACTATATTTTACGCTCACTTCGGTATATTATCCTACATTGCTGCAATCTCAATTATACCAATCCGAAGACACATGTATTTACACTTCAACGACACAGAATAATTGTGACAATTGACGCAGCTTGCTTTGTGAAAGGTTTTCAACTTCTGGTAACAAGTCAGAAGAAACAAGAATAAAACCCTATTCAAAATGGACGTCCGAAATACGTAATCTTAGCTTGCTCTTCGTGAATTGCATTGTTCAAAACTATTGTTCACATGCGTACGTGCTTCCAAAAATCGATGCAATTTCTTTTGCATTGCTGGTCAAGCTGGGAAAAAGACCAATTTCAAGAACGTACTCTTTGTCAAAGTCATGCAGAGATATGCTCTTGTATGAAATTTGTCATTCAATTCAACTGCATCGCATTTCAGAAAGGCCCATTTGAAATTTTCAGGCAATGGTATTGGCGTCCACATTAAACAGAGTACTGAATAGTCAGAATTCATTTGGTAGAGAAGGAATGTCGGAAAAGCGGGTGAATATTCAGTAGTTAAATTTCGTATCACAGATAAAAATGTAATGTTGGTACTAGGTTTTCTCTCCTCCAGTATGGGAAAGTGAGCATGATTTTCTTTGTGCTGTTGACATTTCCAGAGTCACAGATTTGTTTTGAATGCGCCTCAACATCTCATGTATGTAGTTGTTTTCCCCCTGAAGTTGCAAGTTCAATTTGTTCAGATGTGACGTTAAATGTACCAGGAAAGCAAGATGAGATACCCATTTTCGATTACAAGATTACGAGTCGGCGATATTTGTATTTTCGAGGAAAGTTGCTATTTCATTTATCAGTTCATACACTCGTGTAAGCATAGCTGCTCGACTCAATGAGCGAACATGACAGATATAGGCCTACATGATATCGCCATATTGATTCTCTGCTTCTAGTAATATCTGGCGTAACTGATTCAGTTGATGAGTCAAAATCATATTAACAGTTTTCCCCATTGTGGCCAAAACACTATTTAGGTTTTTTTTGTCTTGGCACACAATGCGTTCTGGAAAATCAAACCATAGACAGGCTAAGTAACATACGGAGGCTAGTTATCTATAATTGAATAGTTTGAGATTCCGTCATTGCGTCTGAGATGCTCCAAGCGTTTTTGAAGCAAAGTAAGAACACCTTTATTGTCACACCGCGTTAGAGTGATTAGCCCTTTAATAAAAGCATGGAACACCTTCGGTTGCGAGATACACCCGATTGATAAGCACTGATCCAGTCTAGTCTATCTCCATCTCCTTCTTCAACCACCTTCGTTTTATGGCGTAACAATAGACTAATACGATGTAGGCTACTATTATATCGTATCAATGCCGCATTTTTTCATGCAGCGCTGCACTGCAGATTGAAACTCATTATGAAGCGGCGGGCCGCATTCTTGTGATAACTAATTATTTTGTCGCGGGCCGGACGATTTCGCTTACCCTTGGCCTACAGCTTTCCGGATTTATGTAGTCTATTTGACTTGCAGTTGTCTTGGTATACTATTATGTCATGCTGCATCCAATAATGAATCTAAATAGGTGGGTCTTGACCAAAGCTGTGGAGTCGGAGTCGAAGTCGGTGTCCAACTTATTTATCATGAAAATATTTGCTTTTAAAGGTATCTTTAAAGGTATCTTTAAATGATAACTGATAACTATATTAGGATTTTTATGTACCATCAATTACTGTTATTAGTAACGATACAGATCAGGGGTGGCCGAACCGTGCCCCGCAGGCCAAATGTGGCCCGCGAGCAGGTTTTGTGTAGCCTGCGAGGTAATTCTCGAAATTATATATAACATCAGGTAAAATTGCAAGGCCAACCAAAATTGAATTATAGCTTGACCGCGAAATTTGATAATTACTAGAACATCAGCAGTTGCGATGCATTGGCGTAACCAGGGGCCAGCCACATTCTTCGCAGTTCTTCGTATATGACCATAAAGTAGAATATTTCGTAGCTGAATCATTGGACTTGGAATTTTTCTCAACACTTCGCATGATTTATTGTTACATTTCTTGCATTTAGTATTCGAAACCCTCCTGGAAATTATAAATACACGTAATTTACAGAATTGAGTAGGGGAGACCCGAAACAAATGCAACTAGGGGCAAATGTAACAGTCGACCTCACCGCTAGTAGGGTGGAGATATCGCCTTGATATTTCAAGTGCGCATACGGTAGTTATCTTTCCTAATATACCTGAAGTTACGTTGAGCTTAGACGCGAAACCCCGGAATAATTTGAAAAAAACGAAATTTTGGACCCTTGAGTAAATATTTTCTAGAATATCTGGATTAATTTGTTTAGACGAATAGTACCTTAAGTGGTTACAACGTAAGATATGTAGCTGGGACAATATTACCATAGTCTACAGCGACGATAAAAAAAACCAGGACTTGCATCGTCGGGAAGGTACAATACTGAGACACTAATCATGCTCGAGTGTGTCAGGAGCAATTGTAACAGTCTGTAAATTTTTATCCACCTAATACAGTCTCGCATCAATGAAACACAATTTTCAGAAGATGATGAAAATCATCCGATAAATTTATATATGACACAATAAATTATATATCTGTCTTCTCTTTCACAATCCTCAGTTCATTACTATTGATTCATTATAGAGTCGATATATTTCCAAGCCCGCAAGACGTTAGTTTACCGAAAATTGGTGAGCGATATCAACGCCGAAGCTATCGCGTGAAATTCTCGTGCCGTCCCTGACGGTAGTGGGGTAGATCAGTATGGGTAGGTCAGTATGGCAACCATTGTCATTCTGTGACCTCCGTGATACATAGCTGGTTACATGCTGGGTGTTGTTTGCTCTTTTTATCCATGTTATTATCGGTGGCGAGTAAGGTAGGCTAGTAGTACGCTCCACAGCTGTAACACCAATGAATTCCTCGCCGATTGGACATTTCTATTCCAGGAGTTCTTAACCAGGGTCGGTAGACCCTATCGTGGTGCGAAGCACCACATGAGGGTGTACGAGAAGCATTGTGGAATTAGACCTATATGCTGTGTAATATTTTCTTGGCCAATTTATTTGAAAGGAAAATAGTCTTCGCGTTATGCGCGATTTTATGTGAATGGGGTTTCTGATTTTAATATTGGTACCATCAAAAATTGTGTTGAAAATGGACAGGGGCTATGAGAAATCTTATTGGAGGCACAAGGGGTGCGATTGCTAAAAAGGTTAGGAAGCAATGCTATTACTATGGATCAACAATGAATATATCTAAGTTGTTATCGATATGTTCCAATAATATTCGTAGGCAATATCAATAAACCTGATTTAATTTGGCATTGGCAATGACAGTAACAATAGCCTATAGCCTACTTGTCACGCCGATATATAAACCAGGATTAAGCTACACCTCTCAAATGCTCTGATATCAGACCAATCTTCAGTAGATTTTTTAATATTCTGCATATAATTGTGGCACGTCAAAGGTCCACTAGCTGCAATATTATAACGCGATGGTTTTACGTTGTCACGATGCATCCTCCCGCATGATGTCTATAACTCATTAATTCAAAAAATTATGCCAGGCACAGAAATAATTTTCTTCAAATATTTGAAAATGTGATTTTGCCGTGTAAAGTGTGAACAGTAGCCTACAACAGTAAATTATTTCCACGATGTTCGTGGGATGCCTGTCTGCAAGGCCCCGTAAAAATAGGCCTACTTTGAAATTATACATTGAATATCCCTATTATTGATGCAGTGTCCTGCGGCGTCATCAAAAACTAGGAAATTGGCCCGCGAACACATTTGAGTTTGAGGCCTCTGCAGTCTAATATGTATGAATCATTCAAACATGATACATATCTCATCCTGTATCATTTAAATGTGGAGAAACATAATATAAGTGTAGCACTTTTGCATGAGTTGGCAACTAATACAAATATGTAATTGGTGATCGAGGACAGTAAGAAAATCAGCAAGTGTAGGGAAAAAGAGATTATGGCAATGGAAAGGAATAATGGGCGTTTTTCGATCGCGTTGGACGAATCAACTTTTACGCGAAAAAGACGGTACATGAATTTAAACGTTCAGTATCCGGATGGCTTTCGATCGCTGAGTTTCATTCGTATTCACGGGAGCATGTATTTGCGTCAATATTACAAGGGATAAATGGGGTTTGTGTAACTTGTATGCGTATTTTATTACTTTGCTAATCCAGGGAAATCCCGGGATTGAGAAGCAAAAATCCCGGTAAATCTCGATCCCGCGATTCCAGATTTTATCCCGAAGTCTTAACCCGACTTTAAACTGCTGAAGGGCACTGCGTTTTGGTTGATCACAAATTAATTATACCGTGATCAGAGGTTTTTGCGAAAGCAGGATTCGGTGCGCTGATCCGGTATGGTATCTTTCAATATCATGACAATGCCTGGTAATTCCCGATTCTCGAATCGCTTCGCGAACAATTTTTCTTAGATAGATTCACTACAGAGGCTTAAAGTATTCTCGCAGCTACTGTAAAATAAGGGTTTCGACTTGGGTTAAATTGATTTGTAAATCCAAACATTATAATTTCCGTGTGGACATTTGCCAAATAAGCATTTGCAAACCCAGTACTCAACACCATGAGAAAGCTTGGAATCTGCTCAAAGTTAATATTAACTCGAATTCTGGAAAACAGTGATGTATAATATACGGCCCTATAAAAACAGCAAACATGCACTACGTTACCGATTTACTTAGTCATGAATTACGCCCTCCTAAATTTAGATGGAATCTACAAAGCGTCATTGTTTTCAATTGTTCAAATATCTTGATGAATATATTTTCACCACCATATAAAGACACCAAATGACGAAGTTGAATGCTACGAAGAAAAACGCAAAGTTCAAAAATCGTTGCAGGCAAGCCATACGCTGATGTGAGATTCCTGTCTAATTCATGCTCAACATACAACAAAACAGAATTTTATTTAGTTTCGTTCAGTCTATTATCTAAGACAATATTATCGGATCTACAGATAGAACTGACGAAGGATGATGACTTTGAAGATATTGGGCACGTAATTTTACGTGTTAAGTCATGTGTATGCTACTTGAATTAGATGGATACTATGCAATGTTATCAAATTCTCTACATATTTGATATCTTGCAGATGCAACAGCAAACGATAAATTGTATTGCTCGATGACTCGAGATACCATAAATGTGTCTCGGCCCGTTTACCTTTCGAAAAAATGTATCGTTAGTCAGTCTGCCAGTGGATCTATTTATGAGCAAACGTATAAATTAAAGTATGGACCACTCAGATATTCCATTTCACACGGCGAATATCCTCAAATCGATTCCATGAAAGCCTTTAATAATACCTCCGTTTGTGACATGGAAGGCTTCTGTATAAATCGACATTTCGCTTCGAAAGCGATGTTTCAGTGACGATTCATTTGTGACAATAACCCAGTTTGAAATCACTAAAATTAAAGAAACGTTAATATTAGGTAGCTTAGTACTTAACTCGAAGCAGGATTATCGAATTTGAACTGGCCACTGTGATTTGTAGTAAGTAGGCTATACGAGAGAGAACTTGTCCATATGATCCCGGGTTGTTAAATATACTTGCTCAGCGAAGTAATATGCCGAGGTGGTCACTGGTCAATAATGAAGTAGGGCTACTACTGCTTTTTAAAGTACTTAATTAGTTTCTCTCTACTTGCAGTACTTGTTCAAACTCTTCTATTTAGTCATATTTTGTGACTTACTGACTAACATTTATATAACTTACAGTTTGTAATTGGAAGTATTATGTACTTCCAATAAGAGAGAGTGCGACCAAAGCGGAGCAGAATGGACACCGTTTTCGCGCCGCGAAATACATATGAATTAACCCATATCTTTCCACGAAAGTCTCAGTTAATATAATTTATTATAGAGGTTGTTTGGTTCATTTGCACAATTTCAGGCGGTGACAGTTTGATCACAGTATAAAGACCAGCAAAACGTTTGCAAATATACGATCTACCGTATTTTCAGTTGAATTTCTAATCGCTCCCTGCGTTAATCTATAGTGTCCGATTCGATTTCTCCCTATCGTTCATCCTTTTAACTATACAGGCCTTGTAATAAGAAATGGTGCAGTACCGTACATTTTCAGAAAGGATAAATCGCGAAACGAAAACAAGGCCCAAGGCCGCACAGACGGGCCAAGCCTGTCCTTCGACAACACAATTCATCTGAAATAGCTTTGAAATTATTGTATCTGATATTAACCGAATGTAGCTAACGATTCCGAAATTTAAATACTGTTCGACTTCTCAATTCTCAAGAAAAATTCGGTGGTAACATATAACGTTGCGCTACATACCTACATTTTATCGCGGGGGGACATGTGGTACCGATGAGACACTGGGACCAGAAATGCTCGAAAAATTCTCTGTGATAATCCCATGATTACAGTACGCAGCTTTGTCTACAATGGCATGCTTGCAAAATCTTTCCTCACATGCAAAAAAACTTGTACCTGCGTGAGGTATGGGGTCTGTGACAAATGATTTACGTTTTAGGGGGTGCAAAGTAAATTTGGATCGACCAGACTAACAAACCCGCAACAATTTTTGATATGAATAATAGGGTTTGTACCAGGGTATAGAATGGCACTTCGATTGGACTATTTTCAATTCAAATACAATATTTATATGGTGCGGGAGCTATGGTACCATTGCCAAATCAAGCAAAATAGTTGGACCATCTAATCACTTAACAACAAAAACACGCCTACATATACAGAGGCTGTAATCAGTGGTTCCCAAACTCTTTCGGTGTAAGGGCCAAATTTGGAATGTCAGAGTACGGTCGGGGCCGCACGAATACTACGGCTATGAAACGGACCCCAACATGCATCATGGCTATTTCGGAGTAGTTTTATTGCCCTGGAGATATTTCAAAACTGTACACTGTTTAGTGTTTACTGCTACTTATCTGCTGCGTTGGGTGTCCGTTGAGTGAAGTTGAGTGAGTAATTATACATCTCCGGGGGCATAGCCGTTGGCAGAAACGTAACAGCACTTCGTCAGGACCCCGGGCTCCCATAGGGTGATAAACTGACCCCGCATCACGTTGTTCGCGTTTGCCGCGAACTTAAAGTTGTACTGTTTAGTGAGACAGCGCGACGCGCGAATATGTCGATAATTCATGATAAAATCAGTGAATAAGATCGGGAATTGCATGCTTGTCCTCTTCGCCCACGTAACCAGATTTACCGGTAAAGCTGAGTAAGAGGTATTTTTGAAACTGCAGACCCCGTAAAATTAAGCATCTTCGGGTGGGCCCCTGGATATGACTTCTTCATATGACGTTATTTCATGACCCCCTGTCTGCTATATCAAAAATGTAGGATTGCCTAAACCTACTAAACTGAAAGATCACACATGGTACATGGCCTAAATCTTTATATGTCTTGGTGCGTTGTGGTGCGGTCATGGCCAACGCTGATATGCCAATTTCTGTAAATCTTGCGTATTTTATTTTGGGGAAGAGTACCAAATAATCAAGATATGTGACGAATTGTACAGCGATAAAAAATTTTGAATAAGTTGCATAAATTTTCAAAAAATACCTTATAGTTTATCCTAATTCACTAAATAATTTTGGGCCCCCTTCAAGCTCGGCCCTCCTCAATTGGGGGGTTTGGGGTGGGGCAGTTACGGCCCTGACTATATAGGACTACCAATTATGCTGCTTTTAGCCAGCCAAGCAGTATGCATCTCGTCGTATATTCGACCGAGAGCCACGTGTTGCACATCTAGCTATCAGAGAGTTACCATACATCCCCTTTTAAGATGATTTGTCTTTTTTTAAATATTTTTTTAAAGTGTCCTCGGAGGTCGCCAAAATGTCTTCTGTTTGGGATTTTGTATTCTTTTTTAGGATTTTGGTTACATATAGGGCCAAATTCGAATGATATACATTACATACTAGTCGGCACTGTAGGAACATTACGGCGGCTAGTTCGGGAGCTGGACCGGAAAGTTGACCTTTTTTCCCGGTCAACCCCTGTTAATGTGAAAGAAAAACTAAAACTGTATTTTCCGGGAGTTGAGCCTATTTTTCTTTTTGGTCAAGCGACCACGAAGTGGGGAATATTCGCCCTTTTTTCAGGATTTTCCTCTAGTATTGGAAGTTATAAATATCTATTTATATCTATAGCTACTGCTCGTTCAACTGGAAAGTTAGGGCAGATTGCATTGAAACAGCAGTGACGTAACGTTAGCAGTCTATACTCACAACTTTCCTTCAATTCTATAATTAAAAACTACTGAGGCCAAGCCAAGCAAGAGTATTTTATAAATATTAATTTTATTTTTTTGTCATAAATCGATTTCCTAATATATTTTGGGGGCCACGCTTGGGAATCACTGCCTAAGAGAATATCGTCGAGATTATCGAGCTCTGCTTCTGCTCGACACTGCTTAGATTTCATACCAGCCTGATATCGAACACCTTGCAGCCCACTTGGATATGCATCGTTTCATCACACAGTGAAAAACTTCATTCGATATATCCCACATTTCATTGTTACATCATAAATCCGCATTTTTTAAATTTTGGTGTTGCGGCTCTTTTCAAGCTAAGATTTTGGATATGCCGCTCGCCCATGAAGCGGGTCTGTCACCCCTGCTAAATAGGCTTAATTTTGAATTTGGATTGAGCATACGACGTAAGTATGCTACGTGATCACCGTACATCAGGGGTGGCCAACCTCTTTGCTACTCACAGTCGCATTTCGACTACTCGTGTAGCCTACGGCCGCATTCCATGGCATATTGTCGTAATGAACTGGCTGAACGCCAAATACCCAGCTTAAAGTGTCTGTGGCAATTTCTAATGAAGCCAAGACTGATCTATTCAAGCATATAGCCTTAATATACGCAGTACGCACCCAAATCGCGAGTGGCCACTGCATGGTCATTCGATGGTACAGTAGATAGTCGCGCTATGCGCGAAAAACTTTTCAGGTCCACTAATGAATTTCGTCATCAATATTAGTAATTTTACGTATTACTATGAAACATGTATCCTTTCTCAATCGATGTGATCTGATTCGCCGGTAAGGTTGACAGAGGGGGTGTTGTTGAAAATTTAGGGCAAGTTATGATTGCTGGATGCACCTTCGGGGGGGGGGGGGGGCAAATCGTTATTAGTCACTTTGTTGGATGCTGTTATTTCTTGACCTACCGTTACGATTGTCGGTATAGCGAGGAACACGCGATTTAGAGTGGGTATCAGAGCGGGCCGATCAGAATCGCGTCGCGGCCCGTAAAATGCCCAGGTGCGACCATTAGGGTTATGAATATATGTACTGGTATTCTCTGATCTGTGATTCAGGCTCGTCTTGCCACTCAGGTTTCTGTAAGAATTACGCGGATCGAATTTTATCGAAATTTAGTTTAGTACCAATTGTACGATATGCCTTCCACGATACGCCACAGGTACTTTAACTTGGGATTAAACAGCTGGGTTTCGTGAAGCTAAACAGCAACGTCACGTTTTGTCGATGATGTAATGTCGTCGTCGAGCATGTTCGCATTCAAGCCGAAATACAAGCAATTTTTTCTAAATGAATACTAGCCAGCCTTCAGGATTAAAGGACCACGACCTAACATCAACCTCGCCCTCTGCCACATGCCACCTCATTTTGTTGCTTGCGTCTTATATTATCTGCTTTACTTTTCATTCTGTGTGCATTCCTCTTCTTTACTTCGCCTAGGCTGATGGGGGGGGGTGTCTGATCTTAAAGGCTACTTCAAGTTGTTTCGACACCTTCCTATCTTTTCATTGTATCGCAGTCTTGTGATGCTTTGAAATGATGAAAATAAACTGATTGATTGATTGACTGATGTAAGCTTATAACAAACAACACCGTCAAGAACGGACAAATATCAGATTCGGCACTGTAAAATCAGGTGACGAAATGATTACGTGTGATCAACAAAATTCATTCCCCGTATTTGGAGCTCATCAGGTCGCAATGTATCAGTCACACATTCTTCAGTGGTATGAGCGCCCTTTGCCGATTTATGGCAACGCATCTCAGGATGGAAGACTTTTACCTCGTGGAAGAATTCGAAGATTTTATGCACATGGTTTCGAGTGATGCGTAAACCTTAAAGATGTCGAAAATCATCGCCACTTGAGTGAGATATAAGAAGTAGACAAGATTGACTTGAGTATTCCTCGGGCGTAGTCAAGTAGTACTTAGTTACTAACCCCTCATTACACATTGATTAGTTTATTGGTCTCGTGTACACGGCCGATTATAAGCGTGGCCGTGAGAAAAAATAGAGCGGGGAGGAAGAACGAAAATGGGCTTCATGAACACACTGACGCATCATAAGAAGGGTACATTTTAGTGTTCAAGTGGAAATATTTGAAGTGGAGTTCGACCGATTATCGACCTGGCCGATTATCGAGGCCGATATTTGGAACCTTCCCAATTATCGATATCGGCCAATGGAGGCCGATATCATGGCCGATATTAGACATGTGAAAATATTCAAAAATATTGGAAATTCAATGCTCCGCGTCTTCAATCTCAAGAAATCGACGACGCAAAGGGCGATACGTGACAGATTTACTCTTGCGGGACGAGTGTAACTGGGTGAGCTTGCCGAGGAATAGTGACGTGCGGTTCAATGAGGCAGGTGTGGCAGTGTCAGGGCGAGTAAGTGAAAATTGTGAAAACCCTCAATGAGGCGATAATTATTGATATTTTACATCGTTGTTCATAAATAACTAAATTTGAACATTTTCACACAACATCATCAATTTGCATAATTATTATTCAAAAATACAGCGCGAAAGTAGAGTTGAGGCACAGGTGAGGCACAAGCGGGTCGTCTTGCGACAATGCAATTCATCATAAATAGCTTGGAATTCATAACAACTGCTATCAATCAAATGCTATCGTCACACTGATTCCGAAGATCCAAATTTTGCGAGTGTCAGACCACCAGAACCCCCTCAAAATCGCCAAGCAAAAAGACATTCGGCTTTATTACAGACAATACCATCGCGGAGAAACAATAGCCAGAGGCTCATGCACTATTCGGTAACAATTGGCAGCGCAGTGAAACGCGCTATCGATTTCGGGATACAACAGTCTTGTAGAAATTATATATTAGCGACGGCGTTGAATTGTGGTATCTGATAGCTACTTGCATAGACTACATCGTTGTTGCTCTATGCTTCGAATAATTTATACCGGTACTTGAAAAGATAGTACTTGTTATCTTCTAAGCTTGCCCATATAGGACAATAGCGACCAGTCCTACATATATTATATAATGTGGAACTGCAACGGCTATCAGTGTTCAAAGAAAATGCTCTCTATAGCCGCTGCCATTGTTATTCACATTTTGGATCTCTTTATCAGGTAGGCTACGTGCGTGCGTGTTTGTGTGTGTGTGGGGGGGGGTCCGTACCTAACCAGCCATGAACCTCACCGCACGTCACTGCCGAGGAACTATGCATCCTGATTTACAATTTACCTCTACTGGACTGATCTGGAATTTTGTATCACATTTTGATTTTCGGGTATCATACATTTCAATGAATGTGCTGTGCATTGTGCACAATTAAGCAGTAATTCTTTTTAATTTCGGTGTCCTATTTGTTGTTCGACTTTCTGGAGTATTTGTACAAGTATCATCTTGCCTAATATACAATATTTTTGGTGAAATGGTTCTCTGTCCTTCCATATTAATATCGGGCTATAATATCGGTTATCGGCCTTGTGAGTGTATCGATAACCGCGATCGGGATCGGCCTGAAAAAATCAATATCGGCTGATCCCTAATTTGGAGGCTAGGGTGCATATTGTTGGCCGTGCCGGTGCTCATGAGCAAGTGATAATATCTGATATCCGCCCAAAACAGTCTCGCTTTGAGTTAAAGACAATGTGGACGGTATGATGATAAGGTTCTGTTTCCCTCTCATAATTCTCAGCTAATTAGTGTTGATTCATTATAAAGTGGAGATATTTTCAAGTCCAAGAATTAGTTAAAGAAATCTACGTCGACGCTATACCGTGAAGTTATCGCATCTTCTTTGCCCGCATCAATTTCATTTGCAATGCTCTTCTAGCAGTCGTTGCTGAATGTTACTGAAGAGGACGCAGAAGTATAACTGTAAATTTCTAATCATTTATAAGTAGAGGTAGTGGTGATAAAATCATGTAAAGGCAACTCGAAATGGAATCACAAGGGACTATATAAAATTTGCTCAAGTATAAGTAGTTCAAAAAGTAGATCGCAAGGTCACTTACTTTCAACGAAATTGCAGCTAGGGTGCACCGTCGCGACTTACGCACCACAACAAATAACGCACCACAACAAATGCGTAGTAAATAATGGGTTCGTGGTACATAACTTGAATACAGCTTTCTATACAACATCCATTGTAGTAGGATTGGGGAAGGGGGATATTAGGGTTGGGGAGAGGGGGATATTAGGGTTGGGAATAGGGGGACACTAGGGTTAGGGGGTGTTAGTGTTGGAGGGGGATATTTGGGTGGAGGTTGGAGGAGGCGGGATTAGGGTTTGGGTGAGAGACATGATAACCAGCCCTAATGCTCCACCCTCTCCCAATCATGCCACACCCCAACCCTAATCTAGGATACCCTAACCTGAACTTTGACCCTAACCCACCTCTAACAGTAATATCCCCCTCCAACCCTAATATCCCTCTCCTCCAACCCTAATATCTCCCTCCCCAGCCCTAATGCCGCCCCCCTTTCCCCAACCCTAATACGCTCAAACCATAATTCTCCCAACCCTATTATCCCCTCTCCATCAACCCTAATATCCCCTCTCATCCAATCCGAGTATCTCCCTCCCAAGCCCTAATGCCCCCCTCCCTTTCCCCGACCCTAATATGCTCAAACCCTAATTCTCCCAACCCTATTATCCCACTCTCTATCAACCCAATATCTCCTCCCAACTCTGTGATATCCCCCTAATAACTCCATTACCCAAACCCTAACCCTTCTCTCCAAAGGCAAAGAACAATTTATTTTGATGTTTTTTTATTGGTGTTAATTGGAAGCAGTTGTTGGTGTCATGGGGAAACACTAGCTTGTCATGCTCCCAAAACGAAATAAAAACACCTAAACCGTATTTTGCATAAAATTTGGCTATCATCAATATTGCAGCAACTTGTTATCACAACTTCAGCACGAGCAGTATAATTATTCTCGTGGCAGTAAAAAGATATCTTTTGGAGGTTAATACAGTGGTGTATTCATGATCAGTAAAGCGTGCTCTATCGTGGGCGCGCGTTCTTCTTGATCCGCGGCTCGGTGTAGATAACGTTGACACGTTAGCGTTACTTAGCGTTACTCTTTTACTAAAACAACTAAAACACGACGGCCATGTTCTTCGGAACGTTACTAAAAGCGGCAGCGCCTCCGACGGTGACTTAAAGCTGAATGACCTCCTGCGGGGACTAAATGCGACTGACACAACAGAGTGCAACACAGCAAGAGTTGACCCATCATGCGAATCAGCGAGGGTAATCGTAATCAATCGGGGCAATAGAGTAATCAGTGTGCGGTACGCTACAAGCCCCCCTGGTTGTTAAAAGCTTTATGATGTTACAGACACAACAGCCAACGATCAAACTACTAAGTGAAGGGGTCTACCAGCATGACATGGTAGTGATTGCAGACTAAGATACCAATACGAGTACAATTCTAATGGTCTAACGACGAACGAAAGTGTGGTGGGTGTGTGGTAAACATGGTTTATAAGACATATTGAAAGATGAATCAGTTTGCAAAGTAACTAATACAAGTGATGAGGGGAAAGTAAACGAGCATCCACGTTAAATACGGATAACAAAGACAAAATCATTCAAGTGACGTGTTGTACGAATAATACGGCCACTGGCATATTAACGAAGCCAATCGGTTGAGGCGTCCTGCGAACAGTCATCGTTCAAATTGTGAAAAACATTTCAGTGCTGATCAAAACTTGGTGTGAACAGAATAAACTGGGTCGAGTGATTTACGGTGATTACCATTTTAAAAACATGTGTGCATAGGCCTAATTGTCTATAATCGTTTGGTACATTTTCAATTCGAATGAAATTCATCTGGGATCTAGCCCAGCCCAGAGAAATAGCGTTTGGATTTACCGGCGTAGCCAATACTGTCGGAGTGAATAGTGAATAATACTAGAAGAGAGAATCACTAAATGGCGAGCCAACACATTAAAGTGCCATGCACATTATAGAGCTCCGATGGCGAAAAGTATAGTTAATCGAGTAACAGTTATGGCAGATTTTTCGGAATTGCGCGAATACAAGCGACGTCTAAGACTATGTGGTACGTGAGTATAAGCATGGGTTGCGAAAGCTTTAGGGCAGAGGTCTCAAACACGCGGCCCGCGGGCAGCATGCGGCCCGCCTGAGTATTTTGTGCGGCCCGCGACGACATTTTAGATTTTCAATAATTTGTCAATATATAAGTGTCTCATATATCTTTTGTGGTTATAAAGTGAAAATTCCCTCTTAATTGCTCCGAAAGCCTGACACTATTCATCAAACTTCAGTATCACATCAATAGCAAACGCTGCAATGCACTGGAAGATTCACTATCTCGCCACCACATTTCCAATTCATGATGACAAAACCTGACGATTCGTGACTGAAATTTGTGAGTTGCACTTGGACCTAGGTTAGTTATTTAAATTAATATATATCAAGTACAATAACAGTTCTATTCAAATAGTTAGGCTCGCGAAGATTCTTTTCGTGCCAGGCCTAAACTGATACAAGAGTAAATCACATTTTGACGATGTGTGTTTACTGTCAGTCTGCTGGATTACTTTCAATAGGACAATTCATTCCCGCCAAATACCCGTATAAATGCTGCGGCCCGCGGCGTCGTCAAAACTGAAAATCTGGCCCGCGAGCACATTTGAGTTTGAGACCTCTGCTTTAGGGCCTAAGAGATAGCGTCACCGCCAAGATGAATCGATCTTAGTACTATCATATCGCGTGATGATGAACTTTACACAGTTATGGGATATGGGACGTATAGTCGTGACTGATTGCGTAAAATAACGATACGCATTAGGCACGACATGCACAATAAATCAGGCATTAGAGTCGATTGAAAAACGGTCAACACACATGGAACAAATGAATGAATATGCAGCATTGCTATAGGAACGTCTATCAACATCGCGGAGCGGAATTGTTCGACAAGTAGGCCTACACTGACAATGGGTTACCGGAATCTCTGCATTTCGATTAAACTTCGAGCGTTATTGGCACATCACGTTGACATCGCTGCACGGATTATCTCTGTCGCGGCGCGCGTTCTTCTAGGTCCGCGGCACGGTGTAGATAACGTTGACACGTTAGCGTTCCTCTTTTGCTAAAACAACTAAAACACGACGGCGATGTTCTTCGGACGGTTACTAAAAGCGACTGTACCTCCGACGTGACTAAAACCCGACTGACCTCGGGCGGTGACTCAATATAGTGCGACACAGCAAGAGTTGGCCCATCATGCGAATCAGCGAGGGTAATAGTAATCAATCGAGGCAATAGAGTAATCAGTGAGCGGTACGCTACATTGGGACCTTGGAATCCATTTTAAAAATTCTCAACGTATTTGAGTCGCCTGCTCCGGAAAAGTAAAAGAACTTCATTATCAGCCATCATTGCTTAGAGTTCATGGAAACATCAGACTACAGGCAGATGACACGCTACGTTGATCACTACTGCTTGCCCTGTGTTTCCTGTCAATTTATGCGGATTTTTGAACACATCCGAAATATGTCGACCATTCACAGGTCTCACAAGTGCATTATGGAGGTGAGTACGCTTTGAAGAGTATATAAACGCTACTCAGGGATTTTCGCAAGAAAACCAAAGCGTGAATACATTCCGCACCTGCAACCCATTATCACAGTTCCGACGGAGAATACCTCGGCTTTAGCAATGCTGACAAGTAGGGATGATGTGAACCTCGGAAAGGTTCAGGTTCGTGTGAACGCGAACGTGAACCTCATTACGACACGTGACGTCATATTGCTAATTCCAATTTTACATTTTGGTGAACGGATAGCCTATCATTACGTTAATTATCTTCCTTCGCTTTACCAACAATTTCGAGGACGACTTGCAAGTGAATATAAAGTTACGCCTTAACGGTCTATAGGCCAGACGGAACAATGTATTCGGCGTCTGATAATTGCGACGTTGATATTGAGCAGCGTGTAAATCGGGTTTCCATACTTGCTACCGATATTACCACATCAAAAAGTTATACAGCAGTAGCCCACACCCAAATCGCACGGATTTTGTTTTTGTGATACAATAAACGCATGAAGTCAAGATTGACGCCGTACACCTGTTATATTTTTTTACATCAGACAACGATCTCAATTCCGTTGATTGTTCGACTAAGCATCATTCGTTGACTGCGTGTAGTGTATTTCGCTCTTGATGTTATGTGTCATTGCGGGTCAAGCTCACAGCAGAGAGTCACTAAATATTCACAAACGGAAAGCTGGTGATTCCAGCAAACTTTTGAAACACAGAAAGTAAAATTTTTGAGATTGTCAAGGTGCATACTGTATGCTCGTTTAGTGCTGATTTTTTTATGCTGCCAGTGCCACTCATGCAGAGCCCCGCCGTTGAAATGCAATAAATTTCAACCAAAGATGTTATATTGAAGCGAAATTGTTATATATGAAAAAGGTTCACAATTCAGAACCTACCCAAGTTCGTTTGTGAACCTTAACCCATAGAGTTCTGAGGCTCACACACAGAACACCAACGTGAACCTCACGTTCACCGTTCACCCCATCACTACTGACAAGGCTTTGAAAACATGATTTCTAGGAATCGAAGGTTATCTTATACCGACATCTAGCGAATGTCATGCGTATACTTCGATCATGGTTAGGTCACCCCGTTCCCGAGGCGAGATAGCGAAGTGGTATAATCCGCGGCTGCACCGGAGGCAATTTTGAAATTTTTGTACGAAACGAGCACTGATCAATATCACGTAGGGGCGATGTGGTACCGATGGATCACTGGGACCGAAAATACTTTGAAAAATCTCTATGATCATTCCATGATTACACTCCGTGAACTTGTCTACAATTGCTTTCTGGCAAAATCTTTCCTCACATACAAAAAAATTCGACGTGTGCGAGCTATGGGGTCTCTCACAGATGTTTTTTTTGTTTTGGGAGGTGTAAAGTAAATTTATATCGACATATACATTTTTCTTTGTAACCTTGAACACGAACAAACCAGCAATCATTTTTATTGTGAAGTGTAGGGCTTGTATTAGGCTAAATAATGGCACCTATTATTTTCGCAGTACTTTCCTTGAGTGGAATTTTTTTCGATTCACTTATAAAATTCGTAGGGTGGGGACCGATGATACAGTAGCCAAATCAAGCAAAATAATCAAGCATACTAATCATAAAACAAATGAAACATGCCTACGTACAGGAAATCTTTATGTAATAATTGTATATGATGTTTTATCGCTATAACGAGGTATTTGGATGTCACATTGTCGATTTTCGGGCAATATGTATGTACCCTCAAATTTATAAGTCCGAGCCTAAATCGAAATGTGATTTTATGACAACATTTGAGTTAATATTTATTCTATTTTTTGACGGTTGCGATCAAACATTCTTCTTTGGCTTACTGTAGCTTAGATTATAATACTGAGCAAGAAAAGTTGTCACATCTGAGGTATTTAGGGTATATGTGTCATAGGTCCCCGGGTCGTGTGCCATTGGACCCACCGGGTGGGGACCGATGACACGTTCGAGCAACAAATTTTTAACGTCCCTGAATATTTTTTGAAAAGACGGATATTCATGTATATGTGCGCGATAGGTAGAGCTTGTATCAAAGTGCTGAGCCAGCAAAAGACCTGCTGTTTTCGGCTGAGCATTTTGAGGCCAGCGATCATTTTCCAATTTTTGATCCATCGGTACCACATCTCCCCTACGACACCATAAGGGCTGACTAGTTCATTACTGATCATCGTTGACCGCACCAACAACCTTTAACAACGAGAAGAAGCTCGAACAGAAAGGAATATAAATTATATCGTGAGACTTCTATCATCCAGTTGTGTCTGGACAGGAAGGCCTTTTAGAACAAGCGAAGGGATTTTATGGTACGGTGACATTCCGTTGACATGGAAATTCAACGATGTCGATCGCACTTTGCGTCGCGGCAACAAAAGTCCAGGTACACAAGTAACTTAAGTTGCCGAAGCAGAATGCTCATTGAGTTGAGAATTTTGACCACATGTTGCCATTATAGACGCAATATAACTTCAATGTTAGTGTGGCGAGATAGCGTAGAGGTATAATCAGCGGCTATTACAGCAATGGATCGTGGGTTCGAGTCCGACCAAGGTCGGTTCCAGAATTCCTATACCTAAGTTAGGGTTACCATATTTTGGAATCGGAAAAGGCGGACACTTTTTCAAAATTTTCCAACTTAGAATACCGGAGAAAAAATGGTAAATTTTTCCCATTTCGTATTCGGTTGACTAAAAAAAGGTCAACTTTTCGGCTCAGTTCCAGAAATAGCCGCCGGAGCGTTACTTCAGTGCTGATTTACTGTAGCCTATATCAGTCGAATTTGCCCTACATTTAGGATAAATTCTCAAAGAAGAGGACAAAATCGCAAAAAAGGAGAACATTTAGGCGTCATCGGAGGGCATTTTCGAAAACCTGAATAAGGAGGACAGCTACCTAAGTTTTGGGGGTTTATCTAGGCTCTACCTCACCAACTCATCCACGAAAGTGGTGTCTTACAAAATGCTTAGGAGTGGGTCGTGCTACACGTCAGCAGATACGGAATTAAAAATAAGGAATATCGGCCTGATGTAAATGACCATTGTAGTCGACAAACGCCATGAATTCCACACACTACAACAATAACTCCAACAACAACTTCAATCTCACCAAACGTTGTATTAGTTGCTCCTAATTCCTTCTCATGCCACAAAGCAGGGGTGATAACATCATATACTACTTATGCGCACGGATTTTTTTCGCGGAGACATTTCGGACACGATAATGTAATGCTCATGCGATACGCTGTCACACTCAACCAGGTGGTTTCGTTCGCCATTCCTTTTTACACTGATTGTCTGCTTTCCTATCATTAGCTCAGTATAGCTACATAAGTAGGCTATATGTATGGCTACCATATTTTTAAAATCCCAATAGACGTCACTTTTTTCTTGGCGTAATATTTGACTGGAAGTTATAATACCATACATCAATTTATACAGATAATTCGGATCGCGGAGGTTTTACCTATATTTAGTCCACTCATAGTTTCTGGCCCATGTTTCCACGGCAGATTATGTCAATTTGAAATTTCAGTCTTCTCATTGTAATCTCCTAAAAGTCTCATTAAAGGGACAACAGAGAACATTTGGGCGTCCTCGGAGGACACTTTATTTTATTGATAACACGATGACAAATTCTCGTGAAAGAGGAAATTGGGTAGGCCTACTCCTTAGTATATGCCCTGTCATGGTAAGTAGGGGGATAAGGAATCTTTTATTATTTATTTTTCGTTCAAATCAATAGTATAAGCGGTGCCTACTATTTATATAGGCTATTACCAAAATAATATATGATACCACTTGGAAATGGTAAACACGGTTGGCTTTTAGTATTCTCGGAGCGGGCCACCCCTCCATTGAAGTAGGCTTTATCGAGCTGCTGCGTTTATGGAAGGAGACGCAATTTGCGTAATTCACCTCAATAGTCCCATCAGGTATTCTTATCTTTCCCGTGGACTGGCGAAGATGCGCATCTCTGATCTCACCGAGTCTAAATCCTCATTACATGACTGACAGAATACTGAGTGAACGAGACTTTGGAGAGTAAATAAGCGTCTTTCGCCGACGGTACAGTCTCGAGAAAAGTCGTGACGGATATTTCGACTTCCATTCTTGACAGTAGACAACTGTCTCTGGTCTAGTGACTAATCATAAACGGCGGAACTGGTTTTATTATCACTTCTTGAATATTATATTAGGCTAGTCATCATTATTTCCAATATTATATTGTTCAAGAATAGAAAATATTGCACTAATTCATGGTGATACAGGTAAAACCGTAAATGCAAAAATATATGACGCATTATTTTCACCCCCAACATGATCACACAACACTCCAAATATCAAGGTCGAGGTGGTTCGCTATGACGGGCACGCGCGACCTCGTAACCTACAATACATTACAATACTTCCAGCGAATTGGAATGGTCTGATAATAATCAACAGGTAGGTTTATAGGCTGTTCATCATTTCCAAACGTAGTCGCTGCTATTCATTTCAGGCCTTCACCGACTGCCTTTTAAACAAAGTGCTGATGTATGGCACAAGACCACCCACCTACAGCAAATAAACTCAATGACTGAAGCATATCGAAGGCGTTATTTTATGGTATCTAGGGTCATTAGAGAAAACACAGGTTGGGGCCAATGTTCCTTCTAAGCTGCGCACGAGCACAATTGCGTAGTGCTGACAAGGTCTCTGCGCAGAGAGAATCTACGAAGCGCAAAAAAATCCGCAGTAATGACCTTTTTTAGTCGTTACGCACTGCTGTCCAAGAGACCGCGCAATGAGTTGGTGAGTGCGCGCAGACTCGTGAAAAATTAAAGGGAAAATTGGTTGAGACATCACCAAATTTTCAGGTAAAAACTAGAGTCTAGTCTAGTGCCTAGTCAAACCATTGTATTGCACAACTGTGCCGTCCCAATGACGGCGAATCACAATCCAATAGGCGAGAAGACATCTACTCAAAATCATCACATAGTTAACTTCAGTAGCGCTCAGTTTCACACTGTAAAGGCAGGGATGGTGAAACTAATTATAGTTCGTTGCCAGGTGTAAATAAAGGGAAAAGTGATGTTGTATTGTATATTACTACCTAATTACAAGTGGGAATTATTACACATGTAATAAATGTATGTCACAATGACTTCAAGTGGAAGTAGATTTGGACAGATGTTACGAACTTTTGTTGTCCATGGCATCGGTTTTCGTGATTGCAAGATGCATCTTAGCGACCACTGTAGAGTGAGGAACACCAATGAATAGTGAAACTTCCAACATTATAATTTGCTACCCTTTCCCTCACATTGGTACGCATCAACAAATTTCCACGCCGCATTCACCCACAAAAATGACACGAACCTATCCATTATAATATAATATATAATAATTATAATAAGTTTGAAATAAATTTAAAAAAACGCGGAAGTAGGAGTAAAAGTAGTAGAAAATGTAACCGTTTAGTAGTAAACAAATGAGCCTTAATACTCTTCGATTTTATTGTTGATAGCAACTTTAGCAACCGATACGGCTCGAAAACGTGACTAGTAAATAGTAGACTAAAGACTTGACCACTAGAGCAAGCAGCAAAAGCACCTACTCTAAAGAAATAGACTACTCATTAGTGATCTGCTAGTAGGTAATTTCACATACCTGCACTCTAAAATTGCACATGCACAACATTAAAAAACATTTCACTAAATATTAGTGCCATAAAACACGCGAAGCTGAATCAAATCATCAATCAAATCATTTGTTTCGAAAAAGGTATTCTAAAACCGAATGTAGGTGTCCTTTATCATAAGGAATCTGCTCCATGTCGCTATTATCGTTAGAATCCAGCAGCGGCTCGTGTGACAGTTCCTTTCTCCGTCTCGAATTGTACAAGATGTAGTGCTGCACCATGAAGACGATGTCGAAAAGCACGCTGAAAAGTCCCAGTCCGAATTTGGTGTGGTCGCAAAACACCAGATTCCACTCCTATGTAACAACAAGACAAATTATATGAAGACAATGTGAATTGACATGAAGGATGTGATTGCCTTGTTGGTGAACCACAGGGTTGGGGGAAAATCTAGTGCCTGACTCATTAATTTCAAGTCGAATATTGAGCTCCTATATATTATAATCGATAATTGGAGTAGCACTCATGATGACGCCTTAGTGGTCGGGAACGTATGGCTCGCGAGCCATATATGGCTCTTTTGGGTATAAAATATGGCTCTTTGACAGATTTTCAATTTTGTACTTAATCTTATCGATATTGCAGTGACTTGTTAGTACATTTTCATAACGTCCAGAATAAATATTCTCGTGGCAGCATAAACATGAATTTGAGAGGTCAAGACAGGGGCGTATTCAGGCCTACGGGCTCTGACCCCTTTACAAAATCCTCAAATTTAAGTGCTGCAGCACCACCGACCAATACCTCTCGCGAATTCGATGTACGCGACGTCGCGCGCCGCGTAATCTTGTATTGCATCATTCGTTGATTGACGGAAAAGAATAGCAGACATGGATACGCCTCTATGACAATCTAGTTTTAAAATACACATTGTCTTCTTGATCTACGCCGAGAAATGAACTGCCTTGGAAGTTGGAAGTGACATTCCTATTACGAATTCAAATTATAAAAAACTTTTAGCTATCTGCGTTCTTGGTTGTAAACTATAGCTTTCTAGTACTGCCGATATTATGTAGCCGTGTAGTGTAACATCTATGTTGCCGCCGAATATTTTGAGAATTGAGAAGTCGATCAATATCTAGATTTTCCAATCAGTGCTATTGATTAATATCAGGTATTATGAATTCTGAGCTATTCACGTAGAATTGCGCTATCACAGGACCATTAGTAGCATACGAGTTTTTACAGACAACGAAAGAGATGAATCCCATGTAGTGAGTTCGAATTAGTATTGACATGACGTCGCGAATTTACAATTGTAACGTAACAATTGATTGACATGTACGGCTCTGTGGGAGTTAAAATTGAAAATATATGGCCAACGTGGCTCTTCAGACGGAAAAGATCCCCGACCACTGCCATAGATACTGTGAGCAAATTGTAATGATCAAACATCTAAGGAACCTTTCATCAGACATGGGGTGATTACTTCATGAATGTAATCGATTGCGATTACGATTACTTCTGAATCACGCGATTACGATTACGATTACGATTACATTGGAAAAATAATCACGATTACTCACGATTACATTTATTTTGCTTCTTAGAATTAATCTTACAAGATATAGTGAAGGCAATATAAGGATTGCGTCGGAAAGGCCTAATGAGATAACAACAACTTTCTCAATAAATGATGCGCTATTTGCTTGTTACGTCATAATGTACCAATTGCCCAACTTAATAAGGGACGATTTATCGCATCAAACGATTTGCATTCTCGCCAGGTCCGTAACTGAGGCACCCCAGACTTTCCAATAGGGTGATGAGAGCGCTCGAAGAGGACTCAAAAGTATTTGGTAAAACCAACATTAATTATAGAGTATTTTAGTGAGATTTGATTTACTTGAACATTTTTTTCGGGCTTCGCGATTTAAATGTCTCATGATAGCGTGATTTTGAACTGCATACCTCTCACCTTCATGAAAAAAGTATGCATAATCTACAGGAATAAGCATTTCGGTGCCGGTCATTACCAAGCCACGACATATCAAAAGACAATGCAGTTTGGGCCAACATGTGACTCCATAAGAAGTGTATTACTAAAGAAAAACCTTGGCTAAAACTTTGAGCATGTGTCGTTGGTCAATAGCCGCGTTGGGTGTGCGTTACTAACAATCCTATCCTTAAAATCTGAGCCCACAATACAAATGCCACCCGGGCCACCCACAGAGGAATAAAGACAGGGCAATTATTTGTGCGTGCGTCTCACGTCATCTACGTTTTGGTGACTGCAATATCACTTGATGTTATATATGACAGATTGGAGGTCACGAATTACCAACATACAATAAAGTAATTGCATCAACATACCAGATGATATAATTATGAATTACGTGCCCTCAGCTCCACAGGTAAATCTGACTATCGGGGGCTGAGAGAGGCCTAAAAATGAATAGTAATATAATGCAATTACTAATATTATTGACAATAATTCAGTCTTCAACTTGAAAATTGACCACCCTATTGGGGCCCAAGACCAACGTTCGTAGTGCAGGACGAATTGCTGTTTTGGTCCTTATTCTAGCAACAATCCACGCTCTCGCGGCATATATGCGCATTGCGCATGGTTATGGCAGCAGGTAAAGAATTGCGAAATAACGATTGGCGCCCGTTTAAAGTATAGAGTCATATGAGAATAAGATAAAGGGACCATAAAAGTCTGCCTTCTACTTAATACAGATACTACACGCTGCCGTTACGAGAAACGGCAAATAACGGTTCGGTTATGATATACATAAGCCGCTGTTGATTTTGAATGCTTCGTTGTGGAAATTGTGATGTTTTATTGGGCGAGTACAAAATTCCAAATCTTTGCTCGGAGTACGTACGTACGTACTAGGGATGGTGTGAACCTCTGAAAGGTTCAGGTTCGTGTGAACGTGAACCTTTTTGAAAGGTTCTGTGTAGACAGAGAACACGATCGTGAACCTCATGACGTCACGTGACGTCGTATTTCTAATTCCAACCCTACATTTTAGTGAAGTTATAGGACTGCATAAACCAACATGTCCCCAGATTTATCAGAACACGTGCGTCACGCGATGTGAAAAGCTCACCCTTAACTCATCCACTTAAGATTGATGCTGATCGATCAAAGGCCATTAATTCTGCCATCGGCAAACATCTGTTGGATAATCCGATTTGTGCGAATAATTATCGAGACGACCGATTTCGAATCGTAGGTCGAGGCCGTTCACAATTCCATTTGGGTGCCTTGGAATCAACTTTTATCAAAATACACCAACCAAAACTCTGTCAACAAAAGGACTTCGTGTATCACCTAAAAATAGTACATTGAACGCTCTCTCATTCGAAATTTCATGCTGGTGACGTCATATTTTGTGATACGATTGTTGATATACAATGTTCTTTCCAATTATCTACAAGTTGCTGACGATTACCCCTGACGAGTGTCAGCCGAAAATATTCGGGTTCATTTCAATATGAATATACTATTTAATTGTATATTGAAGTTCTGTACCTCCAAGAAGCTCTTGAAGTTATAGCCTATATTAATGTACACGATACCTATAGCGATGACGCGGGCAACATAATGCTACTATGCTAAACTACAAATTGACGTTTTAAACGTCGGTAAATTTTTCAACTGGGGCAATTAATCGGTATAAAAATCCCTTAAAATCAATATCTTCCGTCGCTTTGCCAACAATTTCGACGAGGACTTGAAAGGGAATATAAGCTTACGCCTTACCGGTCCAGGCCAGCCCGACAATGTATTCGGCGACTGAGTATGGTGACGTTAATATTGAGAAACGGGATTCTATACTTGCTACCGATATTACCCCATTAACAAATTATACAGAAGTAGCCAACGCCCCAATCCCACGGATTTTATTTTTATGATACAATAAAAATATGAAGTCAAGATTGACCACGTTCACCTGCTAGATTTTTTTACGTTAGACAACGATATCAATTCCTTTGATTGGTCGAATAAGCATAATTCTCTGGCTACATGTATAGTGCATCTCGCTCTTGATGTTGTGTCAATGCTGGTCAAGCTCACAGCAGAGAGTCACTAAATATTCACAAACGGAATGCTGGTTATTTCGAGCAGAATTTTTGAGATTCTCAAGGTGCATGCTCGTTTAGTGTTGATTTTGTTCAACCAAAGCTGTTATAATGAAGTGAAAACTGTAACATGTGAAAAAAGGTTTACAGTTCAGAACCTAGCAAGGTTCGTTTGTGAACGTGAACCTCTAAATTTCTGAGGTTCAACACACACAGAACGCGAACGTGAACCTCACGTTCACACCATCCCTGGTAGGTACTGCATAGGCCTGCTGTTAGCCAAACACCAACAGACAAATTGCGTTTAACTATAAGCATAACCTTTATACATAAGTTACCATTCGCAACTAATAGGCAGAATGGTGATTATTATTTTGCTGCGAGGTAGTGGCGTCTGGAGTGTTGCGATAACCTGATATATCGCACGGCAGGTGTTCTTACAATCACACTACAATGAACGTCGAATATATATTTACATACAATGTGTGGATACCTCTTACGCAATCATGAGCGAAGCTAATACTTCTGACGTAATAATGAGCAGTGGTGTTTGTAAATCAGACGTTTGTGCTATCATTAACCTGGTATAATATATTTTCCGTGTTCGCGAATGTTGAGTTTATGTCATAGTCCTTGTACAAATAAAAAGTAATCGCTCTTTCACAAAGGAATCGATTAGATATGGGAAGTAGTCGATTACGATTACGATTTCTTCGGAATTTTTTCGAATGTAATCGATTGCGATTACGATTACTTGAAATTGCTGTAATCGTCGTAATCGATTACGATTACTAATCGCGATTACCCCATGTCTGCCTTTCATATGCTCACAATTACAATCAATTAAACATTTAGGCATGCGAGACTTGAGCAGAGGTGGTCCGTATCGGAGCACTTCCACTTTTTGCGAGTATTGGGGTCGGTTTTGCATACTTACATTACTCACTTAATGGGTTATGCTTGTAGAATGCTGCCACTTTTATTCGAGCAGACTAATTACTCTCTTTTATCTTTTGGATTTTTTAAAGTAGAAATTGGTAGTGGGACAGTTTGCATCACTCCTGGGATTGGATTTAGCATAATAGCCCTACGTGATATAGCATCCTTATGATGGTAACAATGGTTATCAAACTGAGGGGCGTGAAAACATCTTAAGGGGGTGCGAAGCTGCGACGAACTGCAAAGAAGTTAGCGCTACGCGCAATTTAACTCTAATTACAAGATATTTCTAGTTATAGTCCTAATTTCATATTTGAGAATTCTCCCATCAACAGTCCCAACCGTCCATGTCATCAAACTATCCGTTGGGATTGCCAGCATTCTGGTTGCATCTAGTTATATGAAAAACGGGGGGGACAAAATTTCTCTCTCTCATGAAGGGGGGGGGGGGCGTGTCTAAAAAAGAACGAGAACCACTGCCCGATATATTGTCGAAAATTTTTATGTTTGTAGTGTCATCATTAGGTTCGATTTGATCTCGCAGATGCACATGGTGGACTATTCATAGTATCAATTTTCCAATTCTAGTTGAAGTAGCTTGCCATGTCCCGAAAATCGCACCTCTACATCAAATAGTTTCCTAATTTTGCCATATAATCTAAAGTTCATTGTACCTTAGGAAAACGCTGTTATGTCTTACATGAGCACCATGTTCACGAATACACCATTCCACACAATATTTATGGTGGTACATGTAGATTGCGTACACTGTACAGTCATATTAAAAAGCCAGGAGAGTGGAGTCAGCATTATTTGCATAAGAGTAGCCCTGGTTAGATTGTGCTACGTTTCTCATCACAGCCGTTTCCAGATTCCTGGCAATGTGTTGCAAAGGGATTTTCGACCCCAGAGCGCCATCTGGCTGAGTCATTTTTCTGAATGTATGCACTTTTCTACATTCTCATAAAAAACTAAACCAAGGAAGTTGTATACACGATTATGTATCAATATACCATATCTAATTACAGGTGTGATAAACCGGTCACCTCAACTCTCTAAAAAAATCCCAAGTGTAGTGGGTTGAATCTGGTTAATTGAACTTTCTCCTATTTCAAATTTACTGTAAAATTGAGCTCACGAGCATAGGCTACTCCTAACAACTAAACGTTTATTGGCCACTAACTCACCTCGTGGGTCTACTGCGTGAAGGGCAAAGACAACATCGTGAGCCGCACTGGATTGACACATTCCAGATACTTCTTGCAGTAATGGGTCTAGATATGAATTAGAAAATGCAGAAACAAAAACAAATGCAATCGTCACCAGTACAACTGTCAACCATACAACTCAGATACCGTATTCAGGCCCATAAATAATTCACGCTTACATAAACCATAATGGCGTCTTAGGCCCTTTCTTTGTGGACAAACCTCATAATACTCGGTGCTAGAATAGAGGGTTGTAATAGTCACAAGGTTCCAAGTCACATATAGTTGTGACTTGAGAGTCAATTTAACCCATTTTCGTGTTTGAGTTCCGTGATTGATTCCGTGACGAGAAGTTGTCGTCGGACAACTACCCCTGAGTTGATCAGGTGGTTTCGATATTAAACATTTCGGAAACCTTATTGATTGACTGTTGTAGGTCGTATATCAAAATACTGTGCTGTTTTGAATCGATGAATGTATCAATTAACTCAATTCAACTGACTGATAGAGTGAATTATTTACGATTGCCGCTTTACCGACCACAGCTATACTGTTACGGCTGGCGCAACATCCACACGTTCGCTGTCATGTTATTTAATAGAAAACAGCAAGCTCTATCTCTATTTAATAATATCAATTCCAAATGTTTCGGAATTGGACAGTTCTAGGGTTTGGACCTGCGGTGTTAATAGATACTGAATGATGAATGATGATATGACGTTCTGTACATATTTGATATCTTCATCTTGCTGATCCAACGACAAACAAAACACATATCGCTCGATGGCTCGCGTTAGATAAATGTGTCTTAGGACGTTTACTTCTCGAAAAGTGGTATCGCCAGTCTACCTGTGTTCAGCAATTATTTATCAACAAACATTTAGATAACAGTACGGGTCATTCAGTTGTTCCATATGATACGGCTACATTGTCACATCCATTTTATGCGGCAATATGAATACCTTTATTTTTCACAAAACGTTTTTGTATAAATCATTTTCCCGTCGAACGTGATGTTTCAGTGCCGATTGGTTTGTAATAATATATAAGAAGTTTGTACTAGACGGCTTAGTGCTTTGTTCGAAGCAGGATTAATGAGTTGGCTGTGGCGAATGTTAATATTGGATTGGTACTGAACCTTTTTCGACCTCGCGAACTTTCAAAAACAAAAATTCATTATCAATTTTATTACTACAAATGCACGCCACTTAAATTAATATTGGAAAAATTTAATGCTGTTTTTATTATAGATTGAAATATGGACATATTGAAGTTTCTGCAAGGAGAGACTCTCAAAGACTTGATAAAAACCTTTTATCTGATTGTTATTGCTCGGCATCCTTGAAAGAAATGCGAGTTTGCAATTTACTAGAGCCTCTATTATACAGTCAAGTGACACTTCAGTCTACTGTCGGAGCTTAACGAAGTTTGTTCAATAGTTTCCGTAGCTTTCGCATATAACTTCTCCGATACGAGAACGAGTTGCAGGTTGTGGTGATCGCTATCGTCTCATTTCGGTTTTGTTATTATTGCCTAATTGGTTGATTATGTACTGTAGTCCTAGGTATAAAACCATTGCGTTTCTATTCATAGTTTGTCTTAGTTAATAAAAGCCTTGGATGTAAAGAGGTGTATTCGATTCACAACAATTTTATTAACTAAGACAAAGCAGCTTTAGTCATGTCGGTCGATGGAGAAGCAGAAAACCGTCGACGCCCTATTCTCATAAGGGTACCTACTCTTGAGGTGTTACCGAATGCTCCGGCCGTTCAGAAGTCATTCTGTCATTGGGAACGACAACTGGAATCCTACATAGCTGCTGCATCCTTTGCCGATGTCACAGTAGGTAAGCTTGCATTATTGTGTGGATTCATTTCGGCGGACGTCTACGCATTGATAGAAGAAAAGCAATCCTACGACGAAGCTTTGAAGTTATTACAGGATCTTTACAAACCTAAGAAAAATGTTATATTTTCAAGACATCTTCTCTCAAGTAGGGCGCAAGATACCCAGCGAGACCGTTCAGGAATTTCACCAAAGCTTATCAGCGCTCGCAAAGGATTGCGATTTCAAGAGTGTCACCGCCGAGCAATATCGCCAAGAATCCATGAGAGATGCTTTCATCAGAGGTTTGAAATCTTCCCATATACGTACGAGACTGCTTGAATACGAGGAACTGCCACTGCAAAAAGCGATTATCACTGCTATTTCACTGGAGAAAGATCAAGAATTTTCCACTTCCTATAAAGTTAATGACATCGATGCACGTTTCGTTGCAAGCACCTCTAACGATCCCAGCCGGCCTGCGAGAGACGCACCGGATCCTCAGCTCAACACGGTTTCTGCAATTAGCAGAGTGTCCGAAGTCAAATCAATCAAAAAATGCACGTTCTGTGGAGGTACCCATGTCGCTAAGCGCGACCAATGCCCAGCATCGATGGTTGAATGTTATAAATGTGGCAGACTTGGACATTTCAGAAAGTTCTGTAAATCAGAAAGCAAATACCTGGCTGCTGCTCCGAAATGTTTGAAGGACTCGACCATACCCCTTACAACTGCACAGCAGATATTCGATGCTATGCTCGATTCGGGAGCTGCTGAATGTTTCATCAAACTGGATATTGCCATCAAACTATAGGTTTGTTTCCACAGGGACCAACTTACAGTATCAAATTGGCTTCCAACAAATGCGCCACCGATGTGCTAGGACACGTTACTGTCGTATTCATAGTGGCGTCACGTGAGTACACTCATCAATTTGGCATGATCGATGATTTATGTGCAGACTTCGTCCTCGGACTAGATTTCATGAGATTGCACAAGAAGGTTATTTTCGAATTCAAAGATGGCAAGAACGAGCCATTTACAGTAGGCGTAAACTCTCACTTGGCACTTGTTACTTCCAAAGTCGATGAACCGCTTCGTATATTCCAATTATTGACTCCAGATTGCAAACCTATTGCCGCTCCTTCTCGAAGGTATAGCAAAGAAGATAACGAATTTAATAAAGGAGAAGTACAGAAGCTCCTCAGTGACGGTATCATAGATCCGAGTCATTCACCTTGGCGTGCTCAGCCACTAGTAACCTGGGACGCGCGGCATAAACGAAGACTTGTCATTGACTATTCAGTATCTATCAACAGGTACACCAATTTGGATGCTTATCCACTGCCACGTATAGAAGATGTTATCAATGAAGTCTCTAAAGGCAAGTACTATTCAGCCGTTGATTTGAAATCGACTTACCATCAAGTCCCGTTACACCCTGATGACAGACCTTTCACGGCGTTCGCCGCTTGCGGTTCACTTTACCAATTTTGCAGATTACCGTTCGGCGTCACGAATGGAGTAGCGGCTTATCAACGTTACATCGATTCGTTTATTTCAAAGCATCAATTACAGGGTGTAGTGGCGTATTTGGATGATATTACAATCTATGGCGCGACCAAGGAAGAGCATGATATCCGCTTGAAAGCATTTTTAGATTCCGCAACAGCTTGTCACCTCACCATCAATACAGAGAAATCAAGTTTTGGAATCGAAGAAATACAATTGCTTGGATAACTGGTTGGTGGTACAGAACTTGAACACGGCATTTAACAGTATATTCATATTTATTGACTTGAAGAACTTTTCGCGTGCCTCTTATCAAGAGCACCCGGCACGATAAAGAATATACAGAACAGATGGATTCAAAACCAAATGGCGAATTGTGACGTGATAATGCAAATTTATAAATAACATGAATGGAAATTCAGCCATAGCAACAATGCAGCGTATATAGCAACAAGCAACTTGAAAAGTAGAGCGCGTGAGGTATAAAATACAAATACAATGAGACAATGCAGCAACACAGAGGAAAAAAATGAACAAAAACACGGACGAACAGCTAACAATTGCTTGGGCACAAAATATCTCACGGCAACATAAGTCCGGACCCTGACCACATGAAGCCGCTCCCGGAAATGGCCGCGCCAACGGACTCTAAAGGTTTGAAACGTATATGCGGTATGTTTTCATATTATTCCAAATGGATTCACAATTTCTCGGCTAAGATTAGGCCTCTTATTCGTTCATCCAATTTTCCTTTGGGACCTGATGCTATTGCTGCTTTTCGTCAATTGAAGAAAGAGATAATGGATGCATTTACAAAGACCAACCATTTACAGTTGAGTGCGACGCGTCAAACTGCGCCATTGCAGCAGTTTTGAATCAGTGTGATCGGCCTGTAGCGTTCTTCTCTCGCACACTTACAAAGACAGAATCGAACTACCCCGCTATTGAGAAAGAAGCTCTCGCAATCATTGAATCGGTTCGGAAGTGGAACTACTTGCTTGCCAATGAGAAATTCCTTCTTGTTACAGATCAAAGAGCGTTATCTTACATATTTCAGAAGAAGCATCACAGCAAAATCAAGAATACAAAACTTGCGCTATGGCGTCTTGAACTCAGCTCTTTCAACTATGACATTTCACATCGCGCGGGAATCGAAAACGTCGCTGCAGACACCTTGTCTCGTATCTGCTCCGTAACCGGTTCAGGTCAAAATTTAAATGAAATCCATGCACAACTTGGCCATCCCGGAGTTAGCCGATTGGCCCACTTTGTTAAATCCAAGAATTTACCGTATTCCACGGAAGACGTGAAACGTATCTGTTCCGGCTGCCGTGTATGCACAGAACTTAAACCTAGATTTTATAAAGGAGATTCTCACCAACTGATCAAAGCCATTTATCCCTGACAAAGAATATCAATCGATTTCAAAGGTCCGGTCCCCTGTAAACGTAAATTCATTTTAATCATTGTCGACGAATATTCACGATTCCCTTTTGCATTTCCATGCTACAATATGACGTCGGAAACCGTAATCGAATGTCTAATGACGTAGTTCACTCTCGTTGGATTGCCTGAATATGTACATAGCGATAGATCGATGTCATTTATGTCGAAAAGAATGAACGATTTCCTAACGAAGAAAGGTGTTGCAACAAGTCAATCAACCCCTTATCACCCCACTGGCAACTCCCAATGTGAGAGAACCAACCAAACTGTTTGGAGAACAGTTGAACCACTGCTTGCCCAATACCAAATGCCACTGTCCTCATGGGAGGAGGTACTCCCAGACGCATTACATTGTATCAGGTCGCTTCTGTGCACGGCTACAAATTGTACACCTCACGATCGATTTTTCTCTTTTCAAAGGCGATCAATGAATGGCTCTTCATTACCCGATTGGCTTTTCAAGTCGGGTACAGTTCTACTGCGTAAGTTCGTCCGCGATAAGAGTGACCCTTTATGCGATAAAGTGTATTTACTCGATGCTAATCCAAAATACGCTTTGATTCGCTATCCAGATGGAAGAGAGTCGACCGTCTCCACTACAGACCTTGCTCCTTATCCGCGTATGACCGAGGTCACCGAATCCTTGCCACAAGGAAAGAAATCTCTTCCTTCTCAATCGGACTTGGATATGCCCTCCAGCGAAATCGAAGAAGAAAAGGTTACTCAGGCCGACGTATTCTGTAGTGAGGACGCTACCATCCCTGCTGAAATCGCTGACAATGCTCAAAGCAGTTCGACTCCGAGACGCTCTTCACGGACAAGACGAGCTCCTGATAGATATGGGGATTTCGTTTCTCATTAGATAACTTTTGTTTGAATTGGTTATTTTCAGCGCTAATGTCTGTTTTATTAGTCGGGGAGATTGTGGTTATCGTTATCGTCTCATTTCGGTTTTGTTATTATTGCTTAATTGGTTGATTATGTACTGTAGTCCTAGGTATAAAACCATTGCGTTTCTATTCATTGTTTGTCTTAGTTAATAAAAGCCTTGGATGTAAAGAGGTGTATTCGATTCACAACACAGGTTACTTTAATATAATTTCTTATAGCACTTGCACCATTGAGACGTACAGCCGAAATATACCACGAACCTTCTATTGACACACCACGCAGAGAAATACCTCCAGACATGGGGGAAGCGAGTGGCACAGTTGGTTAAACACTGTAGTCACGACATCGATGGTGGATTGTTCGAGTCTCGGCTCTGCCATGTTTCTATGTGTCGGAGGTTTATCTGGGCTCATCATCGCCGATCCCGCTGTAATACAGCGCATTGAAAAGCCCAGACGAAGAGAGAGCCGAACTCGTGAAAGGAGGCAGCAAATGAGCCGAAAAAAAAGACTGAAGTTCATGAAGACATGTCATTATGCGATTATGAAATTTACTGTGTGGGCGCAAATAACCACGAGTTGCAAGCGCCACTTATATGCGGTAATAAAAAATAAAAAAATGAAAAAAAACCTCCAGACATGGTAAATCAAAATTCGATGTTCTATTTCTGCAATGAACGAACACGTGACCAACTTCTTGTATTTTGGAATTGAGGTGTAATATTCCGGACCGGCAGGAAACTTGTCACTTGTTACTTCGTAAGAACAGACAGTTTCAACCCAAAATGATGATAAGTAGTACAATTCTAACATTATGTGAGAAAACACCTAATTCGCATATGTTAGGTCAAAATGTGGTCAAAATTAGTTTTTTAGGTCAAAAACTTCTCCGTTATGTATGCACTGATCATGAGAGATAAGGGCACATTGTCATATCCTCCTCCAAAAAACGAGGTCTTGAGCCCCCATTAGCAGGCCGTGTTATTTTTTGGCATTTCCGGCGCCAGATGCCAAAACTGCCAATAATAAAAATTTGAAAATGCCAAAAATAAACAATTTTTGGCATATGCCAAAAATAACACGGCCTGCCGAATAGTGGATTTCGTTCATGGTGTTGTGTTGACAGGACCGCGTTACAAGCGAGAAGAGCGTTTGTGGAAGGCAGGTTTCTTAATCTGGGTCCAGCCCGCCCATTAGGGGTGAAAGCATGGTGTCCTGAATGGTGTGGGCACAGCGTGATTGAACGGCTGACTGCATTTGGTTTACGTCATACTTTCCATTTGTCCAAAGGCAATTTTACGACCATTTTTGATCGGCTTGTCGAGCACTAAATTTGATAAAACGGGTATCAATGAGAAGCTGCCGCAGTACTGATTATTAAAATATAAATTATATTCTGCTCATGGAGCTGGAACCCCCAAATCAAACACGATTTTTGCATTGTGATCGAGTTGAACATTGTGACGCAACAAACTGTCTGGCTATTTCTGAGCTGCAGAGTCTCGTTTTGCCAGACAGTCTTGTTGCGTCAATGTTCTTAAACAAGCTAACCTTCCCAGGACTCTTCCATGCGAGTTGGTAATATTAAAGCCACCTGAAGTGACAAAAGTCCGCCGAAAATATATCGGTAGACTGAAGGAGAAATGATAGTCGGGCTACTATAGAATGTGTTGAGAGACAACACAGGAAACTCCTGGAAAAGGATCGGGAAGAAAATTCTTTCCGCGGTGAGATCGATGGCACTGGCGAAGTGATCTCTTTACATGATGCATGGAAGCCGGTTCGGCCCTCCAAAGATTTTGAAGCTCTGAAAACCTTTTGTGGATGACTGGCAACATTCTTTCCCTCAACGGCTACTGTTGAAGCCACTATTTCCCAGATTCGCTGGGCGAGAAATGAATTTAGGAGGAACTTAGCTGACCTGAGTTTGGAAGTACTGTTACAGTGCAAACGATTTAAGTCTATTCAACAGCTGTAACAATCAGCTGTTGAGCATGTTTGTTAGGCTTTTCTGTCTTTCTTTTTTTGCTTATTGGCACCGAGTCCGATGGATACTGCACATTTTGTGGTTTCTTTTGATATTATTAACCTATGAAATCGTTAGGTTTTTTCTTCTTCTTATTGTTTGTTGGCACTGATTATACGTGGATGCTGCACATTTCGTGGTGTCTTTCGACAAACTAGCCCAAATAAAGCGCCTTTGTGACTAATTCGAGGCTGCAACTATCTATTTGGAGGACGATGCCCAAACTGCCAAAACTAAAAATCGAAAAATGCCAAAAATAAGTTATTTTTGGCAGTTTTGGCATAAGCTAAAAATAACACGGCCTGCCCATTAGGGTACAAACACAGCATCTGGACCTTGTTTTGTCCAGAACTCAATCCCTACACCTGCATTTCACCAGTTACCGTTGTATAGTAACTAGGGCGATTTTTGTGACTTGTCAAAATTTGTCAAGCTTTTGTCAAAATTGAAGCGTTAGGTCAAAATTAATTATAACGTTAAAAAATTTTTCACCCGAGAATGTAGGAAAGTATCTTTCGTTCTACTACAAACTACAACAAATTTTAATTATGTCTACCATAACACGTGATGTACCTGCTGGAATTCTTCAGAGGGCCAGATTTCGATTAATACTAGATTTTTTCAGGTTGAAAGTTGTCAGTTTTTCAGCCAAAAACGTTTTTTCGTGAAAAACTACTTCGTAAGGACAGATAGTTTAAACCAGAAATGGAGATAAGTAGTGCAGCCTTAACATTATGTGGGAAAACACCTATTTTGCATACGTGGGGTCGAAATTTGGTCAAAATTCAGTCAAAAAAGTCACAATTTTGATTTTTATGTCGAAATATTCCATTTTTTAGGTCACAAATATCGTCCTAATAATAACATTCACAGCCACACCCACACCCACACATGCATCCCTTCCGTAGCAAAATACGCCCGGTTTAACGCGACTCATGAACGACCCGCATTCATTCTCCAGTCGCGCGGGGCGCGCAAGTTATTGAATGCGGAATGAACATAATATGATGAAATACATGAATATATGACTATAATATGTGAAAATATTTATTCAATATTATTGGTAGTTGCACATTTTGCACATATGAATGAGATTAGATTTACCAGTAGAGGTTATGAAGCCGTGTTTTCTTAAATTTAAGGGATGTAATATCTCATCTTAATTACCCATGTTCCTGCAACACGGTGATTACTATTCGTGTGGTTCTCAATGGATAGTTGAGAACGTTCATTGCTATTGAGTACTTTCTTGAAGCATGTCGTTATTTCGTAAACTCCGAAAAATATTTTCGCTACTTTACGACGTGAAAAGTTGCTTGGAATTCAAAACACAAATTTACTTATTAATATTTCTTCGTTGACCAATACCGTAGGCCAGACCTGGACAATGTGCGGTCGACGGAGTCATTCTGTGTGGCGCGCGAGAGAATGCTTAAATATAAAATCATAAAACCTGCGTTTTGAATGTGATGTATCAACTGGACATGAAATTCGTTTACTTTGATCCTGTTGATTATTACGCCAGGATTACGTTACCTACGTCCCTCACATGCGTAATCCAGATTCAAAATAAAGTCAATGCAGCAAATCATCAGTAGTAATTAATGTCACAACTCATCGGGAATTACTTTTTCCACATAGTTTAGTTCAAACCTTCTTTGTTGCCATCGTTACATTACGCAATATACGGTTTGAAACTGTTACTTGACACGTTTCAAATTTCCTGTAATTCGTAAAACAAGTCAATCAGTGCTCGCGATTACTATATGACTTAGCACAGGGGTCACCAACCCGGTGCCCGAGGGCACCAGGTAGCCCAAGGGGACTAGATGAGTAGCCCGCGAGCCCATTTTAAAAATAGGTGGAATAGCAGCATTTACCAATGTTCATCAGATTATTACCAGGGAGCTTTTAAATATATAGATTGATTGATTCAGCTATTCTTGATCCAAACACACTAACATTGTAACTTACATGTATAAACACTTAAAAAATATCTTCAACTACAATAAGTTTGTTTGTTTGTTTTATTACATGGCGCTTATCGCTATTATAGTCATTTGCGCCCAGTATATGAATTTCATAAATGCCACATGTCTTTGTGCTTTTTGCTCCTCGAACGCGATCTTTAGCTGGCATCTTTCAAGAGTTGGGCTCTTGTTTTTTTATTAACGCATATAATTGGCGCTTGCAACTCGTGGTTATTTGCGCCCACACAGTAAATTTCATAATCGCATAATGACATGTCTTCATGAACTTCATTCAGTCTTTTTTTTTCGGCTCATTTGCTGCCTCCTTTCACGAGTTCGGCTCTCTCTTCGTCTGGGCTTTTCAATGCGCTGTATTACAGCGGGATCGGCGATGATGAGCCCAGATAAACCTCCGACACATAGAAACATGGCAGAGCCGAGACTCGAACCATCAACCATCGATGTCGTGAGTCGTGACTGCAGTGTTTAACCAACTGCGCCATTCGCTTCCGAACTAAAATAAGTTATATATATATAATATATATGTATGTGATAGAATAAACAGAAATTCAAGGTACGGCGCATTGCCCATAAAGGCGACATGACGGAATGCCGTCCACGGTCTTCTTGAAATGGTAGGGGGCTCCGTTGCGATAGATCGACGACCAGGACAATGCCAAAGTAGTAAACAATATTACTATTCGGAGTCAGATAGCCGTGAAGTACTAGCAGATTTTCGATATCTGTATACCCATTACATAATGCATCTTTTGGCACAGCTTGTTTCTGTTACACTCAACGCAGTTTGATGTATCATGTTTCTATCTTTCTGTAATCGTTTAATCGTTGCTGCTGTCCGGCATAATGAAATCATGTAATTTCTGGATGCTGAACAGTTGGAGATTTAAATTGTAACACTACAAAATGACCCCCATCTCAGTCTGCAGCAAACGTTTGGTGCATTGTTGATACCGAAAAGTACAGTGGTTTATGCGCAGCAGCTATGAAAAATGCAAGCGTCTATGGTTCAACTTATCGTTGTGAATCAGCCTTTTGGGACATGAACTTCATCAAAAACAAACACAAAACACGCTTACTTAATGCACATCTGGAACAGTCACTCCGAACTGCACTGTCTAAGACAGACTTAGATGCAATATAGGTTCCGCAATATAGGCTCCGCCCTCAATTTGGCTATAAATCAACACAATTTAATTCATTTCCAAAACTGATCAAATTTAGCAAGGCAGGACAGAACGACGCCAAGCTCTCTGTAGTCACTACCAGCATCAGGATTAGTCTCAGTGAAACCTACATTGAAATTAATTGATGTCCTTTTCAATGAGTTTTTGTTATTTTCAAACAAGTTTGTCAGCAATGTGAAAGACTAAACAACTGTAATGCGGATTCAAAATTGGCGTAAGATATACCTTATGTATACTATTATATCAGGGGTGGGCAGCCCGTACTGCCGCATGCGGTCGTAGAAGGGAATTTGTGCGGCCATCGACGCCTAATTCAATTAGTATGTGTTGGCAGCACTGAGCTATATAAACACTGGAGTGCGCTACTCGCGATATTTACGTTGTCACTAGAAACAGTTGCATTGTGGGGAATAGGCTGGACGATTTAGTACAGGAGCTTATGGAAAAACGTCCAGTTTTAAAATATATTTGATTCGTATTGGGTTTGTAGTATTTTATACGAATGGAGCTTTGAATGAATAATCATCGTAACATTCAGGATTTGTTTCAGCCCAATATCTCGTGTTTATATCTGTGTTATCTGTGTATTTCGACATGTCGAAGATATAAGTGGTTTCGATTGTTCGTGGTAAAATAAGGTTGTCTATGTGTCATCGTATGTGTTTTTTGTGGTTATATTCCTGATGCAGATTGCTTTACTCGTATCCAGCATATTTTTCGTGTACAGAAATAACCAAGCTGTCAAAAGATGTATAATGCCAGTTCAGTTATCTTTCAGATATATGTATCTATAGGAAGTAAAAGCATCTACGATTTCCAGCTTGAAGTTATCATCGGAGCGTGCCTCAGAATTACCTATCCTGGATTCAAAATCTTCATACTGCAATGGAGCTGATGTGAATGCTGTAACTGCCAGCTACGTGGTGGCTGTGAATATTGCTGATGGAGAAAATTCAGCATCATGGGACATATCAAAAGGCACTGCTGAAATCAATTGAATGCCATTGTGGTTATTCTACGTATTTATTGTTTCAGCGTATTTAAATAAATCCAAAAAAGAGAAAGTAAAGATGTGTCTGCTATGTGTAGCGATGGGGTAGTGATTTCTGTAGAAGTGACTGAATGAGTTCATTGAATTAGAGAAACAAGAAATGCATGGGTCCTTATTCAGATGTAGCTAGAATTGCCCAATTCACAGTGAAATTGAGGCGATGTTGGTTACAGCAATCTGTGCACTGTGGGAGTTCATAATAAATATTAATTTTATCGAATCAATACGGCACAAGATACAATCTAAATGGTGTACATGTATTTGATCATATTAATTACACCTATAGCTACCCATATACGTGTGTACATGAAGCTTGGCCCGTTTTGCACTTTCATGAAACTAGAAATTAGATTAGATTCAAAACTAACTGGGCATGTGAACATTTCAACACAGTTGCCCACGATACTTGCCTACCCTACTAGATGAAGCACTCGAACCTGGCTTCAGATCAACCATTTCTGTGGTCACACGCAATAACGCGCTGTACTGCCTCGTCACACGAAATACCGCGCTGTACTGTCTCGTACCAAAATGCTGAACTTTCGTTTTCAGAAACACGAGCTTCAGTTATGAGAAAGGAATTTTTCTATTAAAATAACAACATAAAAAAATAAAAACAGAAATAAATTAATTAATTGTGATCGACTTTACGTCGCCTTCGGCGTAATTAACGGTGATCTGAAAGTCAAATGTGGGATAAGTTAGGGCTTAATATCTGCGAACGAGGTATATAATAAACGAACCGATTCTGATCTTAGTTCCAATTTAATGGAATTTCTTCTCTTCTGGAGTTTTTGCAGTAAAATGATGAAATTCCAAGAAATTTGGTGCCCACTACCATCTTGCAAAGTACCCCATTCTGCTAGGCAGTTTCTGATTAGTTTGAGCATGTGACAAGGATCTAGAATTACTTGGATTTGATGATCGGGTAAATACGGATTAGTAAAACTAGACAATGTTCCTGGAGGATATATTTGCCCCTAATGCAGAAAGCATTGCGAAGTGACATGAAGGTCCGTCACATGTCAATAAAAAAACAGTTGCACCCGCTTCATTAAGCTTGTTTATGCAAATTCTGACCAAATTTGCTCGTTCCGATCCTGTTAAACCATTAATGAAAAAGTATCCAAGCGGGATCTTCCAGGACGAATTGATACAAACAGCGATAAAAACTAATGCATCTTTAGCTAGAGGCAAAGAATCATCATCCTCACAGTCAGTACCCATGTCTACATATCCTCGGTATCGTTTTCCATCCCAAAAAACCTGTTTGCGGATCGACATTTCATCCATCATTATGGAGCATATTACAGGATTTGCTGATGCCTCTACTTTTCCTCTGATAGCAGAAAAGGCAATACTAGTAAAACCAGGCTCAGCGGGAAGTTTTCCATACCAGCGTCTTATCACACTTGGATGGGGAAGAGCAAGTTGAAAATTCTGACGCACAAAATTGTATGCCTTAGTGGAATAATACTGAAGCGTCATTGCAAATGATTGCAGTTCCTTAGAGTATTTGACTCCTCTTCCACCAGCTTTTAGCTTCATACGTTGCAAGAGCTCACTTGGTAGACCACTGAATTTTTGTGACATTACCTCTATGCACGAATCGATTATCAAATTGTTCTTCTTAAGAGATGCAATGACCTCATCCAGAGTTTTCACTTTTTTTTGCAGACGGTATGTTCTCATTCTGGCTGCAACCAACCTCTTTTTAATTTCTGCCACCCTACGGCGTTGCTGTTGAACGTCTTTTCGAGGAGACGTGTGCGCACAGTAGCTGTGGTCGTGAAGAACTACTTCAGGTTCAGCGGTTTGTGCTTCATAATGCCGTTTCTTATCTGGAACTGCAGAAGGTCTCACTCGTCGGTTGTTCGAAGCCTGAAATTTGTGAATTTTATGTTAACTAGGGCTAAAATAAAGGTTTAGTAATTGGAACTCAAACTTCATAAATATATAGTCACTGTCTAGTGTTTACTGTACCTTTGGCCTCATATATTTTGGAAAATTCAGAAATCTTGTCGGCACCGCATTCGTCCTTAAACGAATTCTCCCGCCAACACGGTAAATATCACTTTCTGAAAAATGATCAGAGCAGATGACCGACGATCTTGCAGGCTTCCAGTCTTTTTTCTAATACATTCTATCCATCTTTCTTTCAGGGAATCATTGGTAGGAAAGCTGCGTTGTTGAGAACATTGTATCAGTTCACAAGTAATTCTATGATACGAAGCACACCAAATTGACCATTCTTTGTTATGAACGATGATAAAAGTAGCAGGAACATATGTGAAATTATCTTGTTTGATTTAAATATATCTGTTACTTTCTACCCCAGAAGGATAAACTATTAGGTAACCTTTTAAATCTAAAGCCAAAGATAAACCTAAAAATAACATCTTACGAGACAAATCGAACGTCTGGCACGCACAAAGCTATAATGAACTCAACCACGGAATTAGCAATTTGAACTTTAGTGTGAGCATCTGGCACCAGTAATATAGAATTATTACTCAACTATGCTGGACAAAACCGTGTGGCCCTCAATTATACCTTTCCTTCTAGTCCTACCTCCAACCTTCACAACAATTTTAAGCAAGGATTGAGTACTAAGCTAGTTATTGGCTGAACTGCCCATACACAATACAAACAGTGACCTGGCTGGTCATGCTATTACAGGTATACTGATGAACTGACATGGTGCTGGGACTGCTGATATAGTCTGCTCTGATCATACCAACATCCATATACTTGTGACAAAATGTTCTGGTATAATGACACTTTAACATGGCCTATTCATTAATGCTGTGGCTTATCTGGACATTGATTGACTGTGATGGTCAGGAGATATTAAATTTAGAAACTGATTCTTCGAAGATAGTCTTGCTGCCCTGCATATTCTGCCATTCACTCACCGGTGAAATGTTCTTGGATGCCGACGCTTTACCAAAGACTCTTCATCGCTACTACCATCGCTATTACTTCTCATATATGACTCCGTGGATATCTTTTTCTGCCTTTTACTGCACCCATAGGCGCAACAAACACTACCACCAAAACGAGATGTCTTCGACATGTCGAAATACACAGATAACACAGATATAAACACGAGATATTGGGCTGAAACAAATCCTGAATGTTACGATGATTATTCATTCAAAGCTCCATTCGTATAAAATACTACAAACCCAATACGAATCAAATATATTTTAAAACTGGACGTTTTTCCATAAGCGCCTGTACTAAGCCGTCCAGCCTATTCCCCACAATGCAACTGTAACATGGTGACAACGCAAATTTGCATAGCCGGAGATGGCAGTAGTTCGGGGCTTGGTTGGCAGCCGTAGACATGCAAATTGCAATTACGAATTCACTCCCGAATTTTCGAGAGATTTTATTCAATCTTGAAATTTTCTGCGCGCTCCGCGCTGTTCATCAAGACTCCATTTTTCGATTTTAATGCAGTAGCGCCCTTCTTAATTGGAGCAGGAATGGGAATCCTCGATAAACAACAATTTATTCGCGGCTCTGAAAAATTTTCGCGCGGTGCGCGACAATATGCACTTCCAGCAACTATTCATAACATCGCCACTGGCGATTTCGGTGCGTAGAATAGGGCGCTGTGAAAAGTAGAATAGTCCGGAGTTCACCGGGAATGGAGATGGACAGTTTACCATAGGCATTTTGTGTCCAGATCGTTCATTGCGGCTATGCCCTGGAATGCGGCCTTAGGCTACATAAGTATTCGAAATGCGGCCACGAATAGCAGGAAGGTTGCCTACCTGTGTATTAGATGATGTGCTCTCTTTGACATTACGATAAATGTAAGTGGGGTCATGGGGAGCGCGATTTTTTCGACCATCGCCAAGGGGGGCGCGTGTCAAAAAAGGTTGAGAACCGCTGTCTTAGAGTGAGCTTTAAGTCCCTAAATTTAAAAAAGATATATGCCACTTGAATATATTGTCGAATACTTGAAATTCCAAAATTCCTTTGCGGGCCGCACAAAATGTTCTCGAGGGCCGCGTGTTTGAGACCTCTGCTATAGACAGAGGTAAACCTTGTAGTTTGTACCGAGCATGTAACCGATTTAGAATTTTAATTAAAGTAGGTCTTATGACAAAAACACCAAAATAGACACTCGGTTAAATAAAGATGAATTCCGGAAAAACTGCAAGCTCAACACTATGGTAACCTTTTAAGCTGCATACAGCTCGAAAGGCAGCGACCTAATCAATAAGCTTTGTAGGCCTACCAAACCAAATACATTTCGTTGCATTGTAGTTCCCAAACCGGGCGATGTGTAGGGGGCAAAACCTAGATTAAATGAAAAAACTTCTCGCCTTCGGCACGATTTACCCCCTTCCAGCATAATGTTTTGCTCTGTGTATTGTCGGACTTTGATATTTCAGAATTCCCTCATCCCCTTCCATGCCTCCTCGCCATCTTATCCGTGTCAGCGGTGTAAGAAGTTGGCCGTGGTACAAGTCGGCAGCTAAGGAATGAAAATGAAGAAAATCGGCCTGGTGTAAATCACCATAGTAGTCGAGAAACATCATGAATACCGCAACAACAACAACAACAACAACAAAAAAAACCTTGCATGCCATCAAACTAGTTGTCGAGATTGCTTGAATTCCGGTTCCTCTTTTTAACCAGGGCTTTGGAGCCGGAGCCGGAGCCCGGAGCTGGAGCCCCCCAGCCGTGTATTTTCGCCGGAGCTGGAGCCGGAGCCGGAGCTCTACATGAAATTCAGCCGGAGCCGGAGCCGGAGCCCGTTATTTGAGGAGTAGCTCCGGCTCCGACGTATTTCATAAGATGCTATCATATGCCTATGCAACAACCACATCTTCTGATTCATCATATTTGAACAGCAGGCCTGAATTTTATTGCTGTGCACAGAAAGTGCGTTGTAGTGCAACTATGATGTTGTCGACGATTGGCAAGTATTCATTATGACGTCACAAGCCGGCATGGCGGCACCTATGTCTTCGTTGCTACATCGGATGTTACTGACGGCTAACATGACTCTAGATCAGTGGTTCTCAACCACCGGTCCGCGGACCGGTGCCGGTCCGTGACGACATTCCTGCCGGTCCGCCAGGCATATTACAATTTTATACCTTAATTTCATGATGCAATTTGTTGAAACATTATCCAACTTTTTTCAATATTTTTCACACTTTGCACGATTTAGTGTCACTAAATGTCCTAATTACTGGGTGGTCTTCTCCGAAGAAAAACGCATGAGTTATGGAAGTAGTCACTTCGACGTCAGCCATTACCACGCCACCACGCACCAACACATACTGAAGTTTAACTTAAAATGCGACTCCGAAAAGTGTGCCAAAATATTCGGCAGCGAGAGAACCTTGGCCGAAAGGGACTGCCCTTTGTTGCCCGGAAACTTCGATACACATGGCTAACGGTCCATAGGCGCCTAAATGGCTGGTGCCGAATCTCGGTGTCCTAGCAATCTGTACCACACAGGACAAATGCCATCTCAAAGAGAAAATTATTTGCCAGTGAAGAAATACCAATTTGAAATCGTGTGCGTCGTGCGCATGTGGGCGATTTCAATATGTATTGACTATCTAACACGAAATGATGCCACAAAATAATGATCTGCAACGAAGCAAATATTCTAACAGTCACGTCCGAATACGTTTAACTATTAATTACGTGCCCTAAATTTTCTAAGATAACATCTACTCAGCTCTACCGGAAAATCTGATAATTCAGTGAGTATAAAAATATATAGCAAGATATTGAATTACCAATATTGTTTATTGACCGATTCAGCCATGAATTATAGAAAATTTTCGCGCCTCGCGCGATTACGGCTCTAATCCTCTCTGCCCATAATGAGAAGAATTGATGTGTTCACAACTACTGGTGAAAACATCCATCCAACTGTGATGTCTGATGTCTAAGTCCCCCCTCCCCATTAGTTTGCTTATCACCCCGGGCATAAGACTACTGACTCACTACCGTAAAATTAGATGGATACCATCATGAACATAATTAATTACGATCAAAATCCTCAAAATGTCACTCTCTAGCACAGGGGTCGCCAACTCATAACGGGTCGCAGGCCACTTTTCAAATTTCGTAGCGGCCGCAGGCCGCATGAATTCAATATCGTTATCAAATATACCACTCAGTTTGACAACCACATTTTAAAACTTCATGTCAGTGCAACGCTGAGTTATCTAACATAGGCGATGGGCATAGTTATACCACAAAAGAAGTAATATTTTATCGAAGGAATACAAATACAACAAAAATCATGACGATCAATTTCATTTTATTCTGAACTCCGAGCTGTGCACGATACCTGGCAACGCTTTTCAGCGACTAAGGAATCGATATTGGGGCTGACGTAACTAGCTGAAAGACCATCTCCACACGTCAAGCTTGAGTTTGTGGCTAAGCCCTAAGCCGTTTTCCAAGCATCTAACGGTCTTGGCAATATTTGGGCCATTGCAATTCAAGGCAATATGCCCATGCCCAATGCTCATTCGTATCAGCTTATTCTTCCTCGCTGTGATGCTGATGCCATCGCCAATGCCGTTTTAGGTGAGGAATAGTGATGTTGGGCAAAGGAGAGCAGTTTATTGTGAAACAACAACAACAATATGTTAAAACCGTCGTCAATTTCAGCATTTCAAAATGCTTTTCTTAGCGTTGTTCCGAAATCTCAAATCAAGTCGCGGGCAGCATGCGGCCCGCGAACTGCGTGTTGGTGACCCCTGGTCTAGCACTATATTGCAAAAAAACTGTTGCATAGGCTACTTTACATTTTGGGTTGATTTCAATTTTTGAAAGTTCACCGGTCCGCCAACTACTTTTTGAAATTTTACCGGTCCGCGGGGTGAAAAAGGTTGAGAACCACTGCTCTAGATTACTATAGATAACTAACCTATGGGTATATTAGTAATCTATATAGACCAGAAATGGCAAACCTTTTCGGCTAAAGGGGCACACGCAATTGAAGAACGAGTGTGCGGTCCACTAGCCGCGCCAAGCGTGTAAAGTCTAGTTTATAAATAAACTAGGTCAATAATATTATTACTTGAGTATATTACGGGTCTACTGTATACCGCCCGCTAGGCTCAGTTTCAAGGACACGACTATTCGGCGTCAGGCCACATCTATATCGAAGGTCTCCGATCATATGCGACAATCACTTTGTGCCTGCATTTCACAGTCAACGATTATTATGCGAGCGCAAACGCGAAAAGACTTTATCCCGTAATTGCGAATACAGTTAGACTGTAGAGTATAGTCATACTCTATAGTTAGACTCAATCGGGTATATTAGGCTTTTTTTCATTTTCAGTAGCGGTTAGGCTACCAAGCAAGAAATCGTGTGACAATTAAACACGCGAAGCGTGAAGAAAATTTTCACTACTATTGTAGTTTATTGCAATGTACGACGATTTACTATAAATGTAACTGGATCCTGGATCTGCCAATACGTCGGAACTGATATTTTAGTAATCAAAATCTCAAGTGTCACAGCCAGACTTGTAATTTTTGGTTGGCATTGCACGTTCACAATCTGAGCAATTCATTTTCGATAATATAATAGGAAATTACCTCGCGGGCCGCGCAGAACCTTCCCGCGGGCCAAATGTGGCCAACCCTGACATAGATAGACCCATTCGATAATTTCAGAGTCGGAGTCGGAGCTGGAGCCGGAGCAGTGGTAATAATGCGGCTCCGGAGCTGGAGCCGGAGCTAATGTATTCTAGAAGAAAGCTCCGGAGCCGGAGCTGGAGCCGGAGCTGGAGCCGTTTAAATTTACTGCTGCTCCAAAGCCCTGTTTTTAACACTTTGTGATATCATGATAAGGGGATGCGAAATATCTCCCTATCACAAAGATGAAGCGCCTCTAAAAAGGGAACTATTGTTATAGAGTCTTTATAGCAGAACGTGGATAGGAATTTAAAATAAGTGGAAAATGCATCATGTTTAGCATTGTTTCGAATCATGACGGAAAATATCTATTTATTTAATTGAGCGTCACACATTTATTACCTAACATCAACGCATTCATTGAGCACCATTTAATAACAATGTAATTTAAAAATAAAATTAAAATACTCCGCATAATATAGCTAGGATTTTTCGCCTCGGCCCGACAACGTATTTTCTACTTCTCATTCGGCCCGCGGAGAAAAATATTTGCCCTTCCATGCCGTAAGCTGTATAAAATGAACTTAAAATTCGTTCACTTTCCAGCCTGTTCACTGATATGCCGCGATTACGTCACAAGGCTCCGAGTCATAAGTCAATCTCACTTTTATAGTTTGGACCCGAGTAAAGTCGAGTCATTTTCAATTCACCACCGAGTCAAGTCCGAGTCCAAGTCACGAAGAAGAGGGTCGAGTCCGAGTCATGGTATTATGACTCGAGTCCGAGTCCAAGTCAACGTGTTAACTGGTCAGTTTCCGGTTAAAGTCTTTTTAATCCCACTTTCTCTAACTCTGCCTGGTGATATCGAATGTTTCGCATTTATAATATACTAATTTCCTCAATTTTAGCAGTTTTTGGCTGCAATTTCAACTACCAACTTACCAATAGCCGTAATCCCCCCACAGTGTGGTTAGTTTACTATTCTTCGAAATTACAATGAAATGTCGGTCTTGGCCGTCTGAGTCTCGAGTCATTTGACTTGCTTCGAGTCATGCGCAATGACTCGAGTCAGAGACGAGCCAATACATAGATTGACTCGAGTCGAGTCATCAGAAAATCGCGACTCGAGTCCTTACAATCCTGTTTGAGGACTAGAAACTTGTTTACTGGTGTCAAGTTTGAACTAGTCCTTTAAGATTTAGTGCCGAGCAGGTTGCCATGGAGTATAATTTACGCCAGATTTGGGACAAAGCACGTAAACACACATTCGATCAAAAGTGCGTGAATTTCAGAAGGACTGCGAGGTTCGCTCAACAACGAGGCTTTTTATCCAAGCGGCACACTGCTTGGAAGGCAGCGATCAAGACAATAAGCTTTTTAGTATCCCAAATACATTGTGATCTCTTGATAGAAAAACGCGGATAGGGGTTTGAAGAGAGCTGCTGATGTATCATTTTAAACATTGTTCCGAAATATGACAACAAATGAATATTATTTTTTGGTAATCAACCGTCACTTTTTCATAGCCTAATATCGACACATCCACTGAGCAGCTTTTATTACCAATGTAATTCACTGCTTGCAATTTGCAAATATCAATACTCTGGGGCTGGAGAATACAGCGAAACTTTGTGACTCAGTCCGCCTACCTATTTGATGCTTCTCATTTGGCCCGCTGAACAATTATTCACCCACCCCTGGTCAGGGGCATAACTTCTGCTATGGCATTTGAGTGCTATCAATGACTGTTCGGCGATGTTGCGTTATTTATCAAAATGAAACCCCGTCCATTCACCAAGTTTTCCTAACACTACAGTTGTCGGAGGCCAATTGAGATAAGGGACTATTTGTTTGACGATTTACAATATCAAATGTTTACGGGACCACTAGCATAGCGAGGATTTACCGAAATCAAATTAGTCTCGCCATACTACTTCGCATAGCAACATAAATAATTCCGAAGTGAATTTGTTAGGTAGTTAGATCTCCGTCTTCTCAACGAATACGAGTATAACGTATGACCTTAAGTTACTTCGATTTCGAAAGGAAAACGGTTATTTTGCATCTTTGTTCCACTGAATGTTGGAGCTTGTATTGCTATTAGATGAGCTACAAAACTAGTCGATAGTGAATTCGAGAAAACGAATACAAACTTCAGAAAAGAATGAACGTCTCTTATAAATATTTGACGCAAATGGACAATACAATTTCGGAAAAATAGATATGCATTGGTCCATACAAGGGGCGGTCATGGTCTATATTCTGCGTACCAATTTTGAATATGAGCTTGTTGGAGGTACAGTACTTCAATATACGATTGAGTAGTATATGCATATTGAAATGAACCCGAATATTTTTTCGACTGTCGCTCGTCACGGGTAATCGTTAGCAACTAAATTAGACAATTACACCTGTCGAGTGTCATCCGAAACTATTCGGGTTCATTTCAATATGAATATACTATTTAATCGTTTTATATAAATCAGTTGCATCGAGCAATTCAGATTCTCGAATAAATGCATTATACGTGTATGTGAAATATTCGAATATTGATCACTTTGCACTTATATGCGGGTTAGCGACATAACATAATCCCACGAAATCGTTGAAAAAATGCAACCTATACTTCAGCAATGTTTGGGCAATTACTTTTCTCGGACTCAGATGAGAAGCCAAAATAATTTAGGCGGACCAAACCAAAAGATTTCACGATATTCTGAGGAGTGTATTTTTTTAATTATTTTTTGATAGCAGTGAATTATATTGCTGCCACATGCTTGTCGTGAATGTGTTAATGTTATATATGTCATGGAAAGGTGCGGATATCGGTGTTACCTCGTGTTACGACGCGTTACCCCGTCAACTCTGTATCTAATTTCCTATGTACAGCTAAAACGATACTGTACTCGTTCAATTATGAAATACGACTCTTCCAATAGAACCACAGCAGTATGCAATGCATCTTATAAGATCGCGCAAGGCAAGAGCACTTTGAACATGATAAATTCTCCTTGGTTAAGATAAACTAACCTTGAATTCTTCTGAAACGACATATCCGGACTTCGAGCGATCGGTACGAATGAATTCTACTTGAAGAGGTGATGAGTCAGTTTATTTGCAGGAATACCGTTTCTCAAATAATGTTACAGCGATTTGAAATACATTTGTCATGTTAACGTAAAGCAAATGCGGTTTTCCACCTATACTGACCTTTATATGATAGATTGATAAACTTTTACACACACATAATAATTTTCATTTTGCTTCAAACGACAATGCTTCACCAGGTGACAAAGTGCTAAAAGCATTCACAGTCAGTTTAATGATCATAACTATAGATTCTAGAACAGAGGTTCCCAACCTTTTTGTCGTCGCGGACCCCTTATGCAGCGTCAGGAACCTCCCCGGCAGGGATGGTGTGAACGCGAGGTTCACGTTTGCGTTCTGTGTGTGAGCCTCAGAGATTTAGAGGTCCGCGTTCACATTTGAACCTTAGTAGGTTCTGTACTGTGTACCTTTTTCATACATTACAATTTTCACTTCATTATAACATAGCTTTGATTTAAATGTATTACATTTCAACTGCGGGCCAATATATGCGTGGTGCTGGCAGCATAAAAAATCAACACTGAGCAAGCATGCACCTTGACAATCTCACAAATTTTACTTAATAAAACAAAATTGTACATTGTACATTGTACAATTGTACAAAATTGTAACATATGAAAAAGATATACAGTGCAGACAGGTGCGAACGTGAACCTCTAAATTTCTGTGGTTCACACACAGAACGGAAACGTGAACCTCACGTTCACACCATCCCCGCGCCCCCGATACCAATACACTTAGTGCAAAACATCAGTCCGTTGATTTTTCATCATATAGTGATATAGTCGTCACGCTTTGATGTCGTTTTCTCTATCAGTGTCGGCGGCATATTTAAACATATCTTTCTATGTGTATTAAGTAAATACATGTTCCTTATTCCTCTTAGTCCTTTACTTGCCGTGTTACTGACGTGCGATACCGAGTAGCATCAGGCAAAAATTAGCAATCGGATGTTATTGTTTCGTGAAATAATGAAATTCTGTACTGGTGAAGACTTGATTAAAAGTCTCTTTTACATTGCGGATACTGCGCTATAGGCTGCTGTGTGGCAGGCAACTTGCTATCGACATGTCCAGGTCCTGGTCCATGTCCATTCGTAAGTGCAATAAAGTTGGCCTTCCACGTCATAAATTCATGATTTTCGCATTCATCAATTCGCAAGATTTCCGTCCCATGGTTTCATCTTTGTGGTCAATAAATTGTATGAGTCCCGTATTCATCTTTATATATCTGTCATAGGTCTGGAGTCCTAACATTTTTAGCGTGAAAACCTTATTTGTGGTAATCATGGTCTTTTTCGACTAATTCACAAATGCTAATGTTACTGGAAAATGATCACATTTCACAAGCAAGGCTGAGTAGTCAGGGTCCCAGATTCGTTAAACAGTCTCCAGTTCAATTCGATTTCGACGTCACGAAAACACGCACTAGCTGGAGTCGGACTCGGGGTTTGTTAAAATGCAACCAACTATTATAAAACTGAACCAATTTATCCCAAATATTACTAGAAAGTGTCATTGCAATAGCAAGTTTTCGCATATAGTTGTCACGCAAAAACTCAAATTCAGAAACTTTTATCATTTCTGCGGTCATAGTTTTTATTATTTCCGGGAAACATACATGTTTTAAAATGGGGAGCATATATAATTTCACGAGTCGATTTGCGGGAGTTATGCCAGGGAAATACTGGAAGTTGTAGTCGGTTTGTCAAGCGAACCGCAAGACATGTCAAATTAACCGTATACAATGCGCAACACGAACCTCAGAATTACCTTGGTTCTCATATCAAGCGCGAACGTCAACGAAAAAGTCACTCCAAGTCACATCGTACTTGTGATGAGTGTGAGAAATGAAAAACCATGCATATAAGCGACTGTTTGTGACATCTTGTAAGCAATGTTCCCTCTAATTTTTGACGATTTTGCGCACACTCACCAGCTTACTGCGCAGACCCTTGGACAACAGTGAGTAACGACTAAAAAAAAGGCCATCACTTCGGATTTTTTGTGCGCAACTTAGATTTTCTGTGCGCAGAGACCGTGTCAGTACTGCGCATTTGCGCACGTGCGCAGCTTAGAGGGAACATTGCTTGTAAGAATACCCTATTTTAAAAGTATTTGTTCGTAAAACCACTGGCCCTGACGATAAAGCAATAAATTGGACATTGATGACCTTTTTTATATATTGATATTCAACGCCGCTAAAATATGGTGAAAGCTGGTATTTCGGGAGCCGAGTCGGGAATATGACCTTTTTTAGTCAACACAGCTCTATTGCTCAAAACATTTCCAAACCATTAGTTTTCTTTCCCGGTAAAAGAGCTTTCAGAATATTTGTAATGCCTTTTAAAGTTTGTTGATTAGTCAACGGGTATAAGTGGTACCATATGTCCCCTATTAGGAAATGTTTTCCTCTTTTTCTGAGAAATGTGAATGGTCCTCGGAAGATTCCCAAACTGTCTCTTTTTTCGTATTTCGCCATTGCTTATATTTTCCTCGAGACTTTTAGCCGAGGCGTTGTAGTTATTTTACAAACAAATTACTGTTGTCATGAAAAATCCTAAATTTCTAGTTTAAAAATAGTTTCCCATCCGATTGCGCGACCAGTTGTAGCTTCTTGATTGATACTGTCAGCATTGTTCGGCGTTCTCTGTAACTACTTGGCCTGAATATATTTGTGGTAAAGACTTTTTGCAGAATTTTTGGTATAGCCGGTTATATTTTATGTTGTAAGCCGTAATTCTAATCATGTCTCTTGGCTACATCAAATTTGACACAATTTACATAGAAAGTGATAACAGTATCACTAGTCAACCGCTTTATTGTTTTGCAGGATTCCTCATACGTCTGAGATTCGGGAAGCAGCTTCTTTACGACTAGAATGTTATTGTCTATTCTATTTTGGCTAATTGATGTCGGCACTGATGTTTATGTGAACTTATTCTATTGGCGGAAACAGGACGACTTTCAAAGGGGGCCGCTACTGGCAATATTCGCTAACATCAGTTTATGCATCGGTGTAATAGTAACCTTAGTGACACTATACCTCATGACAAAGGTCGATGACTCCAATGAAAAGAATAAGAAACTGACCACTGGAAGAAAGTATGAAATGTTTGTGGAATCACTTCCACAGTTATGCATAAGTCTCTTCGCCCTGTACGTGGGATTTGAAGGAAGACAACAAGGGGCTCTGTTCGTCTCAGCTGCCTTCTCGTTCGTTTCAGTGATTGCGGTTGTTCTAAGTCTTAAATCTCCATTTGGAGAGAGATTTGAGCCGCACTCAAAAGTAGCAAAATTGCTAAAGATGCTTTGGATGACGTACGCATTAGCAGGACGAATAACTACATTATTTTTCCTTGCGATACAGCCTGGACCTGATTTTATTTTGTTTTTCCTCGGTCGAATGATTCTTGGGGTGGTTGTACTAAATCGAGTTGGAGGATGCTGTAGTAATAGTGTAAAGATATGGAGACAACCCGGTATTGCTGTACTTTCCGTTTTCTTCTACGTGGAAGATAAAGACCTGAAACGTTCTGCACGATTTTTTGCTTATTATACGACAGAAAATGTGATTTTGGTGATATGTTCAACCTTTATTGGGCAGGAGGAACCCCAACTGATTTTTTTTGCCGTCACCATGACATTACACATATTCGCCACGCTTACATTCATTATATACTATGTGGTCGAGAAACCCCATCGTGTTATTGAGACTCAGAATGATGCTTATAACCTAGAAGATAGAACCTAGACCACATCTGCAACACAGATCATTATAGTTAACCACTTTCACCAATCAAACTTCAGTGAAAAATTCAATTATCTCCTTGAATATATTGTTCGTGGCATACTAAACTAATTCCCATCGCCATAGCCTATATAGATTGAATCTTGCTTTATTAAATACAAAATAACATAAAGTACTTTAAGTCTTTTCATTGTAGTCATATATGAAGTATGACAATTTAAAATGTATGCACCATGTTCTTAGTATCGCTAGTTTGACTGAGCCATTTATGGATCTATTATGAAATCTTAAATTATTTCATGCTTGATACTTGGAACTTGAATTTGTAAATTAGCCGTGTATATCCCCACCATCCAATATGATTTGCCAATAAATGCAATTGTCGAATGCTAATTCTGTGATGGAAACAAGTCAGATTTCCTGATATTGTCAGGTCTACCGCGCCCCGAAACTGGCCCTTGTACAAGGTAAGCGTATAAACTTTATTCGTGATAATTTGCAATTTATACATATTAAAAAGCGATGTCGTGAATGTTTTATACATGTTCCCAAGTTCTTTACATAGGAAATGATGAAGTGAATAAGTATATTGAATTATATTATTAAAATATTTCTTGTCAATGGCATAAAAGCAATTTTATCTGTATTCGATTTTCTGATGACTTTACCCGTACGAATGCAATGTAAATAATATTCCTGTTATTATTTTAAATGGATAACTGTTGAAGATCACATCATGAAGAATAAATCTGAGTTACATTAAAATTGTGTACTCGCGCTTAGAGGGATCTAAAAATCAGTTTTTCGCCCCCTGTCTTGAAAGTCTTGACGGTGAAACTGCTGGTAATGAGAACATGCGACTGCGAATAACCAGAGCTGTATTCTTCGCATCAGTCGTGACGGGGCGCAATGAGAAGATCAGTGGTTCTTTACTGGCGACACCTGGTTATTTAAAACATATATTATAACCTAGGTTTGGATTTTCTAAGCTCGGGTTAGTTGTCACGTAGCACCTTTCTACCCAATTACAATGAACAAGTCGTGATTCCCAAGACAATACAAAACAACATCAAATGAAAGTTGAAAATGGTTTGAAGGCCCATAAGTGAGTGGTTAAATGGTAGTTCTTATCGAAGAGTAGAATAATTTCAGCAGTGTCTCGATAGTGGCTAGTGTAGTGATATAGTGATCATCCAACCATGAATGTATCACATCCTTAGAGTAATATGCTTCTAGTATAGAGCCCTGATTGGAGGGAATCAGCTAGACTCTTTTGGGTCTGAGATATATGCGTATGTCTTGTGTAATATTTGCGTCTCAAGAAGATCTGGCCAGAATACAGGATTCCAGGTTAATTAATCAGGCAGCTACACCCCAATACTTTGGTTAGCCATACTTGTACTCGTAGGAACCTAATACCACCGCATGGCGCCCGGAGTGAGGCATCATGTCTATGCGACGCAAAGGTCATTGATCCGAATGACCCAGACCAACACATTGTTTTCGCCGACGGCAAACCAAACATGAGACAGATCGTCAACTTTTGGCAGAAATAAGTCATTCATGGTGCACTGATTCGATAACAGCACAGCGTATATTGGTTCAAAATTCACAGACAATCAATCGACCTTACATTACATTCATATTATAGAATTCTTCTTCTTAGAGTAGACCAGAGGTCTCAAACACGAGGTCGGCAAGGACATTTTGTGCGGCCCGCGAAAGCATTTTGTAAATTCAAGCATTCGACAAAATATTCAAGTGTCATTTTTTTAGATTTAAGAACTTGAAGTTCACTCTAAAACTACTTCAAACAACTGAAATCTAAACAAACTTAACCATCACATCACTTCTAAAATAGGCCTATATGCTGTGGAATATTCTCTGGACCAATTTATTCAACTGGAAATATTATTCGCGCCACGAACGATTTTATGTGAATGAGTTTTTTGATTTTATACCACCAGAAATAGTGTTGAAAATGGACAGGCGGCACGGGGAATCTTATTGAAAGCGCAAAGGGTACGATCGCTAAAACAGTTGAGAAATAATGCTATTACAATGGAACAATATTGATTACATTTAAGTTGTTATTGATCTGTTCCAAAATATTATTCGAAGAAAATCTACTTATCACGACTATATCAGAAACGCCGACTAGGCTACACTGCCCACATGCTCTGATATCAGATCAATCTTTAGTAAATTCTAAAATAGTGTACATAAAATTGAGACACGTCAAGGGTAGGCCTACCCTAGCTGCAATATTATAACCCGACAGTTTTTACGATGTCACCATGCGTCCTGTCGCATGATATCAATAACTCTATATTTCAACAAGTAATGCCTGCACAAAAACTCTGAAAATGTGATTTTTTCGTGCCTATCGTGAATAGTATAATAGTAAATGACATTTTCACGATGTTTGTGGAATGCCTGTCTACAAGGTGCTGGCGTCAAATAAGGCCTTCTTGCATATTACGCCTATACATTCACAATCCCTGTTATTGATGCTGCGGCACGCGGCGTCATCAAAAATTAGGAATTTGGCCCGTGAGCGCATTTGAGTTTGAGACCTGTGGTGTAGACTGTAGGGATTTAATGTTTTCTTTCAGTTACTACTTAACGACGGACTTGGACAACTAGGTAGGGGAGATGTGGTGCCGATGGATCACTGTGACCGAAAATACTTGAAAAATTCTCTATGATTATTCCCTGATTACACTGCTTGAATTTGTCTACAACTACATGCTGACAGAATCTTTCCTTACATGCGAAAAAATTCGACCTGCGTGAGTTAGGGGGTCTGTGACGAATGATTTACGTTTTAGGGGTGTAAAGTAAATTTGGATCGACATTTGCATTTTTCTATATCACCTTTAAACAACCCCGCCATAATTTTTGATGTGGAGTATAGGACTTGTATCAGGGTATATAATGGCACATATTTTTCGAATCGATACCATCCTTGAGTGGACTATTTTCAAGTCAATTACAATATTTATGGGGTGGGGGACGTATGGTACCATAGCCAAATCAAGCAAAATAGACGAACCAACTAATCACTTAACAGCAGAAACTCGCCTATATATATATGGGCCGTAAATCATAGTTACCTGTGTTGTTTTATTGCTATTACGGGGTATTTGAAAGTCAAAATGTTGATTTGTGGGTAATATGTATGTGGCATTATTTTATGAGTTTAGGCGTGAATCAAAACATGATTTTATGCCAACATTTGAGTTGATATAATCTATTTTATTCTTGAAGGTGGCGACGAAACATTCTTTATTGGCTTGCTGTATCTTAGCTTATAGTACACAACAAAACAAGTTACCAAATTTGAGATTTTGAGCGTATGTCTCATAGGTCCCATGGTCGTGTGCCCTTGGGCCCACCGGGTGGGGACCGATGACACGTTCGAGCAACAAATTTTAAACGTTCATAATATAAATATTTTTCGAAAAGGCGGATATTCATGTAAATGTCCGCGATAGGTAGACCTTGTATCGAAGTGTTGTGACAGCAAAAGATCTGCTATCATCAGCTGAAGATTTGAGGGCCAGAGATCATTTTGCAATTTTTGATCCATCGGTACCACATCTCCCCTACTTCTAGTTGTCTAATTTCAATAAATTAGAGCTAAATGCCAGTAATCTGATTCAAATCCAATTTGCGAAATGTTTCCATGCTCCAATTCTAATTCTAATATTATTTGGAAATGTTCCAATGCGCTAACTATAATTCTGATCTAATTTGTTAAATGTTTTTATACCTTAATATTAGTTCTTATCGTACATACTGTTTTCCTGAAAATGCTTCTCTGCCCACGGCATTTTGCAATGAGGTAACAGCTTGTAGTTTGCAAACAGCATTCTAGTTTCGAACACAACAGCGACGAATTGCAACGAAGAAAAAGAGATATAGTTAACACACGCTTGTTCACGTTCGTGCTCTCAACTACATCAAAACAAAAGCCTGATTGTTTCAGATCTAATCAAAGAAAATATATTAGAAAATGAAGTGGAAGGATATTTCGCAGCAGAGCGTGAGAGCATGTACTGTGTGTGATGTTTTGAGTTACTGGAAAAGAGGAAATCATTTTGCTAATTTAAGGGGCAGTGTTATGTAGCACAAAACGACCAAGGCTTGGCGTATACCGACTTCACCCATTCTGATGGTTACGGAAATTCACTGTGATTAAATATGAACTGATTTTTGCTGTAATAATTTCCCATTCACAATTTCATTCAATTTCCAAGTTTTAGCGGACTTAGTAATTCTAATTCAAATCTAATTTGGAAAAAATAAATAACTCTAATCCTAATTCTAGTCTAATTTGGGAAAAGCTGTGTCGCTTTAATTCTAATTCTAGTCTAATTTGAAAAAAAAACTCGTTTAGCTCTAATTCTAATTATAATCTAATTCGGAAGACTTGAAAATGTTCTAGTTGTCCAAGTCTGGAACGAAGTAAACAACGCTTTTAACAACTTAAATGCTGTGAGGCGCAGTCTCTGTTCATTTGATTTGGAATTACCGTATAACCCAGTGGTTCTGAACCTTCTTGACCTCGCGGCACCCTTTGGAAATGAGAAATAGTTCGCGGCACACCATCAGAGTGGCTCGAAACTTTTTTTGGCTTACGGCAACTGCAAACTACCAGAATACTGCACCCAGTAGCAACGCCGACTAATGTGACCACCACCGCATTCAATCCAAAATGTTTCTGGACTTCCATACTTTTGAAATAAACTTCTCCATTTTAATAATTCTAAAAGTAAACTTTTGTACGTGAAGCGTCCCTTATGTAACTTACTAAGCCGTGATGCAAAGTTTCGTGTTACTCGGGCCGGAATATCGTTCCTTCGTGATTACAACAAACAGGGCGTATTCAGTAAAAGCGGTGATTTTGATATATAACACTTCGCATAAACTTCAAGCTGCACTTAGATGCGAGTGCATAAAATTTGTTTGACAATAAATCTGCCCAGTGCTGCATTGGGTCGAAGAGGTCAAGCACGATTGCCGCTAAGGAATACGGATGCGTAGAGGTTTAGGCTATACCAGGCTATAAAATGCATTTTAAGCAGATCGTGTGGCATGCGTGAGGATAGCCACACCTCAATAGCTCTACTGGCGGGCCACCAGCAGTTCAATTATACTTCCAACAAAAAAAGAATATAACCTCAGCGGCGGAGAGGTTTCTTAACTGATATAATTTGATCAATCTTACTTCTCAATTCTCATATTCGTCGACACAACATTGTGCTACAGGCCTACATTTTAATGGCAGTGCCGGCACGATACCTTACACTACAGTGACAATGTGGATTACCATGTTCGAAATTAGAATTTGTAAACGCGAACGTCAATCCCAATGGAGTTCAGTTCTCGCTGGTGATCGGGGAGACAGTGAGATTAAAAAACTGCATTTCTTGTCATACAGACGCCATCACGTTTGCTCTTGTCTGCATGCGATCAATCAACGTATTGTGCAAAATTAAATTAAGCCTTCTAGGCACGCGATCTGCCCGATAAATCTAATTTGAGGGGTATGTTGATTGCGGGCATATAATATGAATTTTGATTTGTTAAATGTACAAACTTCACATCAAGCTCGATTTGGGCTAGAATTATTTTGCGCCTAATTTCAAAAATCCGACGAAATCGCTCGCGGCACACTTGCGAGACGTGAATGTCACACTAGTGTTCCGCGGTACTCCGGTTGAGAACCATTGGTATAACCCTTCCTTTACGACACGTCAAGTAATTACGCTCAATTTTGGATAGTAATTACAGGGCTTTAGAGACAATTTTCGTTGGTATTTATTTTTTTCCCTGCCGTAAGCGTGCCAAACGAAGTTCTTAAGTTCTTTTCAAAGTGATGCTGGTTGCTGTCGTATGCTGTTTCAGATTAAGCGAAAAGGACATCGAACGGTTTCGATAATTGGGGAACAATTCTGGCATGAATTTCGGTGACGCAACCAGCGTTACCGATTCGCAATGAAACGAGATATCGAGAAAACGGTTGACGCCGACAGTCCACGACGACAGCGGCAAAAGGTTGCTGACTGTTGACCAACTGTCTACATCTGATTATCAACGTAATACCGCTGCCTACGGCAATCGGTCGACTCGACCTCGACCGACGTAAGACCGCTCTCTACAGCATCAAACGACCAAGACTAGCGTCGACAACAAAAAGCGTAGCCCCGTACGAGATGCCAGCTATGGTGCGGCGAGAGCCGAATTTCCTCGTAGTTTGTTCAACGCCACACCGACCCGAGAAGCCAAACAAATATTACGCAGTTCACACACCCGGAAAGAAGAGCAAGACCCCATCTTAAATATGCATTGGACAGGCACAACATGCAGATGTCCCTCAGCTGTTGAGTAGCAGATGTGCAACGCGAGACAGAAGCTACGTCGAGTATGCTCAGTCGAACTATATACTAACCGAAGTATAAGTACCGTTTTCAACTGCCACACTTGTTCATATTAGTAGTCTAAGGGTTTTTTGCTTACCACTTGAGTCGTGCATTATATACCGACACAGGAGTGTTTTGTACAATTTTAGCAGGCCACACTTGTACAATGCCAGGGCTGCTGTTTGAAGTAAGTTATCCTCTTTTGGTGGGCAGCTGTGCCACTCTTGATTACTTGAGACATCAATGGGAAATATTGTGTTACTCCTACCATTATAAGCTAGGGTACATTTTTGTGTATTTTTTGTGTGTATTAGGCCTACCTTACTAGTGTATGTTGTGTCGTGTTATTTGGATCGGGTTGACTTGTATATTAAAAAACCATTATTATAAACCTTACACGTATAACGTGACTTACGCGAACGAAAAATATTTTCAGCCTAATTCCTTGCCCTTGTTTCGATTTTGTGTTAGCATAGCAAGCATGTTAGCTTCGGATACGCATGTACCATGTGTAGATAAAATATATATAGGCCTACCCTGATTCTGCGCATACTGGGAACTAATCTACCTAAGACTAGCGCGACTCGTTTTTATAAGCACATCACTGAGATAATTAAAACTGTAGTGGCCAATCTGAAATCACACTCGCGATCCGAATTATGTCCAACTCGTTTAGAATCTCTGTGATGTTTAGGAGTTGAAACCTCAAACTGCGTGGGCCTTGAGATCGAGCTATCGACTCAGAAATTGCTGATATAGGAAGTATTTAACTTGGGACAGTGGTTCTCAAACTTTTCAAGCCATCGCAGTCAGGATGCTAGCAAACCTAACGGAAAGTTTGTTGGCATGGAAGGTTACCAGTTTGGATGAGATGTTTTTTAATATGAAATTCTGACTAAATACAGACGCACCCCCAGTTTGAGAACCACCGCCCTAGAATTATTATGGTGAAATATGCTAAGAAAAAGTTTGATCAAGTCCTTGCATTTATTCGATTTTTAGTATGCATTTTATGAATATTTGTAATCAGTTTCTATAGACGCTCGGACCGCCCAAAACGATGTTTCAGGCCGCATGCGGCCGGGGGGCCGTAGTATGTCCACCCAATGGCGTAGTGGTATAATCCACAGCTGCAACACCAATGGGTTGCGAATTCGAGTCCGACCGAGCTCGACTAAGGCAGTGCTATTCAACCGGGGTTGTCGTACACCCTAGGGTGTACCAGAATTTGCAAAGGGTGTACCACTCGGATGGGGTGTACAGGGGTGCACCAGATACGAATTACAATGAGCCGATGGCTAGCTATCACAAAGACAGGTTTATGGGTCAGTACAAGCTGACGCACAGGTTAATGAGCAATATGGTACGATGTTATCTCAAGTGTAATACTGTATCCCGCTTGATTGTGATGTCATAAGCAAATATTTCTATTCATTTAGCCGTCGGCAATAGACCAATGGTTCCGTTTGGTGTTGGAAAGTATGCAGTTAACAAACATGTGTTCGGCTAGTCATTTGTCTTTAGTGATTTTTGAGGAAATCGCCGCGATAGCTCAAACTTCCTACCTGACGTTAATAAATACCGCAATGCACATAAATGAAGTGACGTAGCCAGCCAGGGTCGAAATAGCTTCCATGTTGAAATCGAAACCCTTTTGTTTTAAAATGCACCGATTTTATGTCCAATATTCCGACATACATTTGCAATTTAGTATTTTGGTATTAGTGATGCAAATTAGCGACAATACACTGTGTATAGCGGCATACGATCTGAGTTTACTGACACCTCTTGCAGCCCATGTGCTACTATTGATTGCGTAATGGTGTGGCGCAGGCCTGATACGCAGCAGGCTGGTGCGCCTGCTATCATCGCTGATCTGAATTACCGATTCTGCAGCAGCAGCTTTCCTACTTTCTCCCCAATACTGTTACATTTAGGTTGATTATCGTTCGTAATGCCATGCTGTTTTGGGGCTGACACGAAATAAATTCCAATTTGCGTGGCGGGCGGCCTAACTGGCTGCGAATAGACTCTGTGACCAAATACTATTTTATTCATATCCAAATTTTTTGACGGCAATAACTCCGCTTCTACTGTTTGGAATTGAACCAAAGTTGAAGAACATCGTTTTTATACACAACGTAATAATTTCATAGAGTGAACAAAAAAATTTCAAACTTTTCGTTATTTATTTTTATGTAATGAATAGAAACTTTCTTCTTCCGTAGCAATGCGGATACTGGTTGGAATTGAACCAAATTTGGTGTGTAGGCTTTTAAGTTAACCTAACAATTATATCAAGTAGCCAGTACGATTTGAGAAAAAAAAGTCATTTTTGAAGACCCCTAATGAACAGGGGTGTACGAGTTTTGAGCAAACGTTAAAAGGGTGTACCACTTCGAAAAAGGTTGAAAAGCACTGGACTAAGGTATTGCTATCAAATTTTTGCTGTTTATCTAGGCTTCTCCTCGCCACGTGACCCGCACACGCGAGGTCTTAATAAAAGATTAGAGGTGGACCGTGCTACAATTCGGCAAATACGAAATCTAGTTCTATTTGTGTTCTTCGGCTATTAAAACTTTTACATTAAGAGCAATTCGAATTTTCAGCAACCTACTTCATAATTCATAAACTATACCAATTCACGGGACAGCGTGGATATAAATTCAGGCCAGCACTAACGGAACACAAGCTGCTTGAAAAATATCATTTAGGAAAATAGAGATAAAACTTTGTACATGTACTTGTACATTGTACCGCTTTCCGTTACATACTGACGGCAATGATGACGGCCGATATACAATATATCCCATTGACCTTCGTTAGCGTCTCCCTACTTGAATAATGGGGGTGAAATAATCCTCTTTTGCTATGGTGATATGCACATGCTCACCAATCCAAGACAAAAGCATATACTATACTATCGTCTTTTTTACGCTTACTAGTCTTTAACGGAGTGAATTTTACCTTTCAAATTTTTAGCCCTACCGCCCATCCCCCTAGTTACACCCTTGGTGAGGAGTTCCAATATCATTTGAATAACACCAATTACAACGGACTGACGAGAAACAATTACAAGCTTCAACAAGTTTTTGTATCCGCCTGAAACTGTGATGACCTCAGGAATATCCATAACCTTATCGCATGAGAACGACTGATTTAATTATAAATGTTGATGAACTGAAATTTAGTGTTATGTAATGTTATTTAAATTTTCCAAACCTCCGTGTCTATCAGCTCTACCAGTCAATCTCATGGAGCGGGCTGAGAGTGGGTCTACGCAGTAAAAGGAGTATATGGAATTAGAAGAAATGCATAATAAAAATTGTTATACAATAAGACGATGAAACAACATTTTGTGCAGATGTGCAACAGATTGGCTACTATGTAGCAGTAGCTTAAGCTCTCAATCATGTGTCTCATTTCAAATATTTCACTAAAATCCCTTTTGGCCAAACGAGTTGTTCGATTTTTAGAAGAACGTCTACTAGTGCTTGGATGGCCAGGTCTAAAAATCTGTTCTGCACTCATATCCAAAATACGGCGTATTTTGCGCGAGTGAAAAATGCTTGCTGGAGAAATCGTTTTTGAGAGCGGACACAAATGTCCCGGAGGCTCCAGTCTGTCGAAAGCGTGAAAATTCCACATGTCTTATGTCTTGGAAAATACAGTCGAAAACGATCAAGGAGAGCAGGCACACTAGAGCTTGCTACCTCGCTCCAACATGTGTTCTTACTTTCGATTTCCTATTTTCGGTCTCGCGAGTAAATTAGAAGAGCAAATAATCACACAATACCGTGTGTTCTGCTCTTTAGCTCAATCTAACTTTAGAATTTATAACAGTTTAATAACGGTAGAACAGCTTTTAGACTACCGCCTAAATCTGAGTTTTTGTGGCATCTCACGACCCGGGCCTCACACATGAAAAGGAATTCATATTTAATACTAAAAGTTGTATGCTACGATTTTACGGACACGTATGACGTACAGACTGCGCTCACCACAATTCAACCACGCACAGCTCTACAAAACATGCCTGACGCACGCGATTTCAAATTAGAGTGAACTAGATTCCTCCGCGTGTCGCATTTGCACTGCTGTCAACTCAGATTGCAAGAATCCGACTATTCCGTGCCGACAATATAGCATATCCTTATCGAGAGGTTGGCCATCCAGCATCGGTGATTTTTAGACGAAGGTTTTGCCGCCGCTTATGTTTTGTCACCGCGATTTTTCAGTGACACGTTGGTCAAAACTTTACGTCTTCATGTGCCCCGATGCAAAAGGGGTTGGCCTCGAAATGAATGAGTCGCATAAGCGTGAACTAGCTCGTTGCACACCCTTACACCAGTTCATCCCAACTGTCTTCGATCATGTTTTTCAGAAAAACCAGTCGGACGAATCTTAACATGAATTCTCATGATAAAGTCATATTTTTTGCGTGCCTCGCTTATTGGCTACAGTACCAAACACATGGCTCAGACAGGCTAATACACTGTATATCTGCCAATACACCAGTTCCCAAACCAGGCTTTGCGTTACGTAATATATAGAGTGCGAAAATATCAATTCTCTATGGCTTGTGAGGGCTATGCGATTTGTGGTGAGTCGTAAGTCAAACAAGTTTGGGCAATTGCGTCGCAACCAGAAATGTTACACTGACTTTACATTTCCTATTTGGTTTATTTGAAATATTCCACGTCGGAAAACCTAACAATTATTCACGATTTTCATTCGCACTTGATCCCGATTGTCATTCGCACCTTTCGCACTGATTTTTTTTTCATTCGCACAAGTGCGAACCGTCACACAGGTTGAGAAGCACGGTTTTGCAGTACTTTTCGGACAATTCATTTTCTACTTCAACTTGAAGAAGCTTGAAATGTTCTTAAAATTGCCAATTCTGCTTGTATGTTGCAATTGAATATAATAATGCATTTATCCTAGTACTTCATGAGTGGCAACGTTGACTACTTTGCCCATGTCTGCATTTGTGCATGCGGGTTCTACATAGGGCAAATTGATTGAGAGTTCAGGGTTTTGGTTAGGGTAAGGTTCAATGTTTGATTCTGGGGTTAGGTTCTGATTTGGTTTTATATAAAAAAAAATACTTCAGAGTGGTTTTGATATGAATGACATGCACAAAATCGGTAAATGGCCCTAATTGTTGGTCGCATCCAAAAAAAAAACATTTGTGACATTACCAATGATACGGTGACCACTGATCTAGCATACATAAATTGCACAAGGCCTACATGAAACATGTAATCCCGGTAAAATACACAGTTAGTAACATGAACTCACCCTGTTCATATTGACTCGTGAAATGTCAAGAGTCTGTGCGTCATAAGATCAACAGCATGACATTAGCACATGATTCCTCTCACGCGATGCTGGATTGAGTATTAGGTTTTGAGTCGAGTCGGGTATTCGAGTGCAGCTCAGTATGTTGTGATAGGAACATGAATGGGGTGGTAAGTTTAATTTGTACCAAATAATATGCAAGTTCTACATCACGATAAATTAATTTCGCGTTTTGACCATGCACATTTTACCACACTTTACGACAAGGCTGTGGGGTTGATGACGATTTCTATGATATATCATTTCTAACTATCATCCGTAATTTGTGTTCCTTATTTCGTATATGCTATGACACTTGAGAAAATACCATCGAAACTATTTTTAATATTAAGTTCTTATTGGAAAGGACCATATCATTTGAAAACTAGGATCAATCATCTCTCACTACTTGAATCAAATCATTCCAGTCAATACTCAATTCTGTCTCCTGTGTACTGGGATCATTATGCTCATCTCCAATCGTGAGACCTATTAATTTCATAAAACAAATGCCTCCTAATTTTTCATAACATAAATACTCGATAGTTTGGAGCGTATATAGTATGCTGATAGATATAAATATATAGTTTATGTGTTCGCCATTACCTATTCCAATTTGTTCTGCAATGGAGTAATATCGTAACTATAGTTTGCTATGGGAAATATATGTGTGTGTGTGTTTGCGAATCGCATTTATAAGAATAATGCTGAAATAGGGGTATAGAACTAGGTACGACGCCCCCAAGACGTTAGGATATACTCCATATTATTATGGCGCAAAATACCATTGCGTTTCGGGGGCTGACAAAGGTCATGGTCAGATCTTAGAAAGTGACCGCACTCATGAAACTCAAGAAACTCCCATCTTGCTGAGCTTACATTGTTTTCCAATATTTGGATTTGCAAAAATGTGAATTAGTCTCGAATACAAATATTGAAACAGCAGCGATCTTGGAAATTTTCTGCAAGGATTCTGTGGCGAGAAATAGTCGGCATACCATTGCCCCCGAGTTATGTTCAAGTAGTATCGAAATTCAACATCTTGCGGAAACCTTGTTGATTGACTGTTCGTACAAGTCGTACAACAATATTGTGTTGTTTTGATTCGATGAATGTATCAATTAACTCAATTCAACTGATCGATATATCGCAGTGGTTCTTAACCTTGCCACCAGCGCCCCCCAGGGGGCGCTGGTGAACTTGAAGGGGGGCGGAAACGCTCAGGGGGCGATATGGGGGGCGCTGGGCTCAGGGGGGCGGTATGGGGGGCGCTGGAGAAAAATGGCTTCGCAGTAGATGATGTGGTGATAGGACATATCCTTAATGAGTATTCAGAGCAAATTAACACCGAAAACGTCGTTACATATAGCCTTCAAAATACATATAGGTTTAATTGTCCATGAACGCCTAAATGACTGACACCGAATGTTCCTGTCTTGGCAATCAGAACCCCAGAAGACGAATTCCATCTGGCAGGTAAAAATTCTATGTCAGTAAGGAAATATCAATCTGAAATCGTTTGCGTCTTTTAGTTTAGTACGATTGGGCGACAGGTATATTCCTGTTGGACGATATCCCCGTTGAGCGATTCTATATTTTTTGATATTGCAGACAGGGGGTCATGAAATAACATCTTGCAACGAAGTCATACCAACGGGTTCGCCCGCCCGAATATGTTTAATTATTAGTAACGGGCCCTACAGTTTCCAAAAAACCTCACAATGTTCGCTTTAAGTTTTGATGAGTCTGCGCACACTCAACAACTCACTGCGCTGACCCTTGGACAACAGTGCGTAACGACTAAAATAAGGTAATAACTCCGGATTTGTTGTGCGCAACGTAGATTTTCTGTGTGCAGAGACCGTGTCAGCACTGCGCGGGTGCGCAGCTTGGAGGGAACATTGCACCTCACTTAGCTCTACCGGTAAATGTGTTTACGTGAGCAGAGAGAGGATTAAAATTGATCTCAATTTACATGCAATTCCCGATGATATTGACCAATTCAATCATTAATTAGTGAAATTTTTCGCACTTCGCGCGAATAGGCGAGAATAGCTGGTTCAGTAAATGGACACGCAATGTAGATACCTAATAGGCTATCAGCAAATAGCGGACAGCCTAGTGGGGGTCTGGGAGTGAAGTCCCCCGGAAGTTTGGTTTCTCACCTAATGTGGGCCCAGGACCAACGTTTTTTGTTTGGGGGGGGGGGGGGCTGTTACGGCCCTGGTAACGAATAATTGTACCTGCGGGCACGCCCGAATATGTTTAATTAATAATTACGTGCCCTGTATTTTCCTATACAACAGCTCACTCAGTGCTACTGGTAAATCTGATTACGTGGGCTGAGAGGATAAAAAGTTTATATAGCGACTTATATATGTAATTATCACCTATCCATTCATGCATTATGGAAAAGTTTGGTACTTAGGGCGACCAGGCCACACAAACATTGCTGACCATCAAATCACGATATGGGGTTCGTGGGGGCGAAGCCCTTAGAAGTTCGGTTTATCACGCTATGGGTGCGCAAGGCAATCGTTTTTAGGGGGGTTAACGAAGTGCTGTTACGGCCCTCCCTCTTACTCATTGTCTTTATTACATTCCTTAAAATATGAAGTTGGGGGGGGGCGCTGGAGCACGATAATTTTTGAAAGGGGGCGCTGGAAGAAAAAAGGTTAAGAACCACTGATATAAACAAATCCTCACATATCCACTGATGCACTCCTTGACTCATGATATGACATACACACGATCTGTGCTTATGTACACATCTGCTTCTTGTTAGATTCAAAGACTAGTGGCAGACTCTTACTCTGTGAATGTGAAATCAAATACGTTGTTCGTGAGTAATATACTATGCGCAGGACAGTCGCCAAATTGTATTTTAGCTCGCTTATTTAGAAGCATAACGCAAGTAAAGGCTGCAATATCAGTACACATTTCAGATGCCTTAGGCGTCTCGAATCCATTACAAATTGTAAACTAAACGTATATGCCTCATGGTTATTTTTTCAATTTTAGGATGCTGCTATACAAAATGATATCCATTCATATTGAAATGAACCCGAATATTTTCGGCTGACAATCGTCAGGGGTAATCGTCAGCAACTAGTAGCGAATTGGAAAGAACATTGTGTGATACGATTTTGTGATACGATTGTTGATATACAATGTTCTTTCCAATTCTCTACTAGTTGCTGACGATTACCCCTGACGAGTGTCAGCCGAAAATATTCGGGTTCATTTCAATATGAATATACTATTCAATTGTATATTGAAGTTCTGTACCTCCAAGAAATTCTTAAAATGCTATCAGGGAATTTCAACCAAGTCGACGTTGCATTGAACGGTAAAAGTGTATGCTGCGAAACAGTGGACGATCGTTATAAATCAGCTTATATTCCAGGGTAAACATTAGCATCCAGGTAATTTGTTTATTTCGATGTATAAGACAAGTCAAGGTTTTCTAATCAAGACACACTCAGGCCTGTATCTATGGTCCCGTTGAATCCATTCTGAAAGTCAATATTGCCTAAACCAGGGGTTGGCAAACTTTTGAGCTCGCGGGCCGCATTCAATATATGAATCCATTCGCGGGCCGCACCATATAAAATAGGGATTATAAACCAAAACGCAATATTGGTATTTGAATATATAGTGAGGACAAGGAGATATTATATATGCCTATTTAAAACAATCAAAACATTGCGTTGATGATATTGCACACGCGTCAGAAACAGTGGCGAGATTTCATAGGCTAGTCGACCTCGATGACCAATTTTTCAGAACTATAGAGATGAAAGTAGGTTGTCCCGATTCTTAGAACAGGATTGAAATTTAAATCTGTGAGCAGCGTTCCGTTCATAGATTTGCTTATTCCACTTCTGGATCTGTTCCTGGACACACAATGCTGACAGCATCATAACCATGTTAGCTTCAAACACGCTTCTACTATGTGCAGATAAAATATAAATAATACCCTAAGTCTGCGCATACAGAGTAGAAATTTACCTAAGGCACGCCCGAATCGTTTTTTATAAGCACATCACTGAAATAAATAAAACTATAGTGGCAACCGAGGCGAGCAAACCTAACGGATAGCTACATGGCATGAAAGGTTACCACTGGGGATGAGAGATTTTTAAATATGAAATTCAGCTTAAAAATACAGAGTAATAAGTATGAATGGGATGTAGATCACGTGAAGCGCGAATTATTTTTTTAGTTGAGCTCAGCTTCGCGCCCATCTTCAGATGCCCGTTTGGGGAGGGGGGGCTGCGCGCCCAGTTTGAGAACCACTGCCTTCGAATTATCCTGTTAGAATATACTAAGAAATCTTAAATCAAGGCCCAGCTTTAACCCCTGGCCTAAACACTAAACAGGAAGCGTTTCAAACGTGTTTTGAATCAATACCAAGTAGTTAAATTCATATAAAAATCCATGCATCTCTTCTCTGATTTTCTCTAGATTCTGGGATGCTGCTTTAAGACCGCATGCTGCAAGACCAGTGGTGTCAATTCTCGGTAATGTCCATTCTCTGTGGTGTCAATTCTCGGTAATGTCCATTCTCTGTGGTGTCAATTCTCGGTAATGTACATTCTCTGTGGTGTCAATTCTCGGTAATGTCCATTCTCTGTGGTGTCAATTCTCGGTAATGTCCATTCTCGGTGGTGTCAATTCTCGGTAATGTCCGTTCTCGGTGGTGTCAATTCTCGGTAATGGCATTCTCGGTAATGGTTTTCTCGGTATTGTCCGGACACCGGTCGAAGGTACCGGCGCTACTACTCAAGTCGATGTAGAAATATCGCCGTCAATTTATACCCGATCACAAGTAGATGCAACAGTTCCCAATACATGTCAAAGCTACGTCAAGTGGAAGTAGAATACGAAATGTCGGAAGAGTACTCAACTATGGTAAGCAGTTTTTCGTGGGTTTCCACATTCAAAATTGCGATATGTATATTCTGGACTAATGTAAAATTACTAATGGCATATGGCACTACTAAAAGGAAGACTCTTCAAAACTATATTCAGTTATTCCTGATTCCGGCTCTGTTACAGTGGCGGCTCGTGACAATATCGGGTGGTGGGGCAAGGGCCGCAAGTGACTTGTTATCAATATGACGTCACAGTAGCGTTTTTCAACGTTCATGATGGTCACATGAATTTCCCGTAAACAATGATTTTGGGATTTTTGGTGCGCTTTCACACGCTCTGACAAATGCTTCAGATCGCGATAACCAATTTTGTTCCAACAAGAGCCACTGCTTCCGGTAACGGCACTGTCGAATAAAAGACAGTAAAAGCAAATCAAGGCGTTTTTATCCTCGCTATAATTAAGCCATTCATTTTTATCGAAATGCGCTGAAGAAAAGGCACGAGTGCGTTTTCCTCCGGCGTACGATTGGACCAATGGGCAATTTCTAGGCTGATACGGACCTAGTCGCTTTACCTCTAATTTTTGCTCTTAAGGCAGCTGGCTAAACGGCGTACGGAGCAAAGATTCAACACGATTCATGTCCGCACTTGACCTGACTACTTATCTGCAGAAATGGAAATGACTATAAATCGAGAGATTGCGTATGCCTTCCTGGAAAGGTCAACGAGTTCGGACACATACGCAATTGTTATCTCATAGATTGGACAAGGAAATGTCATATTGAATCCAAAACATCATTCTGAAGAACTACGGATAGCAGCCTCGGAAATTCGGTCCCGGTACAGCTTGGGAGATTTTGACCTTGAGGCTGGAGATTGTCACACGACACATACGGCTTACGGTCTATAGCAGAGGTCTCAAACACGCGGCCCGCGGGCCGCATGCGGCCCGCGAGACCATTTTGTGCGGCCCGCGACGGCATTTGGGATTTCGAAGTATTTCGACAATATTTTACTACCAATTTTTGAGAACTTAAAATTCGCTCTAAAACTACTCCTGAAACTACTCAAACTTCACTAATACATCACTTTTAAAAGTTACCACTCGGTGGAATATCAACTATTAGGTGGCATTACTTGTTTAATTTTAGTGAAACATGACCCGTTGATGATTCGTGCCTGAAAATTGTGATTTGGACTTGAGGCGACCCTCTGTAGAATTACTCGTACTCGTCACGTCAAACGTTATAATCAGAGAAGGACTTTTGAGATTCGGAATGCCGTGACTTGGTACAACCACGCACGCAACAAACCATGGTGTCATATATGGTGTGGACACAAGCAAATCTCTCGGCTCAGTGCAATCGGTGTACGTCACACTTTCCATTTGGTCGAAGGCAATTTGTCGGTAATTTTTGTACGGCTTATCCTGTATTAGCCTAGATTTTATAAAACGGGTATCAATTGAAAGCTACCGCAGCACTGGTTGTGAAAATATTAATTTGTTCTGTTCGTGGTCCTGAACTCCCCAAAATAAGCCTCGAATGTTGCATTGCATGTGAGTTTGGTATTGTGATGCAGCAATGACGCCTGCCTGGGAGCAGGCGAGGAGCACCGCAAGCTGCAAGCGTATTGGCCATTGCTACGCAGGCGATTGAGCAGTGAGCACTCTCACTCTCGTGCGCATTTGCTCCTGAGGTGCTCAGACGTATCGTTGCGTCACAATACCAAACTCACTAACAATGCAACATTTGAGGCTAATTTTGGCGAGTTCCAGGGTCACGAACAGAATTAAATTAATATTTTCGTAATCAGTACCGTGATAGCTTTCCATTGATCATAAATTACCGTCAAATTGCCTTTGACCAAATGGAAAGTGTTACAAAGACCAATTTCACTGAGTCGTGAGATTTGCTTGTGTACACACCATATAGGACACTATGAACAAACTATCAAACTAGTAGGAGAAATAGTATAATATCAAAAGATCGTAGCTTGCGTTGCGTAGCTTATTTAGATATCAAAGCATGTAGGTATGGCAACCGACATTGGCATTATGTCGCCCCTTTGATGTATAGTTAGTTACATCCCGTGTCATCTTGGGTATCTTTATATATGTTATTGTCGCCAATTTAATGTGGCGAGTATTAACTAGTCGTAGCCTACGCTTCACAGCTGTAGCGAACGGATTCTTCGGCGATTGCACATTTCTATTGTTATTGCACAGATCCATTATGTTCAAAGTTGTTATTGATCTGTTCCAACATTCGAAGGTAAAATCAAACTCTGATTCTATTTGACTTCCGTGATTACATGTCAATATAGCCTAGTTATCAGGAGTAGACCTATGCTCGAAACCCGGAAATAAGGCCTACTTTGAAATACATTGAATACCCCTATTATTGGTGGTGCGGCCCGCGACGCCATCAAAAATAGGAAATTGGCCCGCGAGCACATTTGAGTTTGAGACCTCTGGTCTATAGTGTCTACTGTATATATGTCTGCTGCAAAATCGCCTTCAGAAAATATATTACCGAATAAATACGTGGATCAAAGCCGAAAACTTGGTACACTGTTACATGAAATCATCGAAAAGTAGCCTCATGACCGTTTTCGGTATGGTACACTGTCAAAATTAATACGAATTGATCAACGCCGAATTTTGCGTAAAATTTACTGAGGAATAGGCTGATCAAGCGATAAGCTGTTAGCCGCCATCGAAAACGAAACAGCTATCGCGCTTGACAGGGGTTGTAATTGTGAGCAAATGGCCCGAAGGCCACCATTCCACGGTGAAATTGACATTGGAGAATATAAAATAAAACTAAATATTTGAATGCAAACCGAGGATGTTAGTAAACTGTTTCATGATATCATCATCTTATCACCTGTCTCAGTATGGAACACAGATACACCGGCTTTTGCGTGAAATCCGCAATGCGTTAGGTAGGCTAAGTGTCAGATCAGCGCACATCTCTACCATACTCGAACTTGATAACGAAATTGCTGCCCTAATCATTGAGTGCCAACCTTGAGACTTGGCACGGCGTTCGATACTAAAATCAAGACATACCATGTAAAAGCTCATGAGGGATCTAGCTAAGGAGCATCGTTAAAATTAATGGAGACCAATACCGGCTTTGCGTGAAATATGTTTGCGATACATGACGGATCAGCACACACTCGACTTTGGAAACGGAATTACTACCCTAAACTTTGAGTAGAAACCCTGAAACTTAGGACAGTGTTAAATACCACCATCACGACATGACATACCAAGTTTCAAGAATTATCATGGTGTTAAACACCATCAAAATCGACCTATACCAGCAAAGGTCGACTCAACGCATATCACGGTATCCGAGTTCAGATATAGATACGATTGTTACATCACACCTTAGGGGCGACAGGCATATATGCCCCGGTTGCTCGGCCATTTTACGAATAGGAGAGAGTATATCACCGTTTCTTAATTGTGCGCGGCTTTGAGAGAATAGATAGTGAAAGCTTGTTATGAGCGCTACCGGGGCATGCCCCGGCTAGGCATTCACAAAGCGAAAACACAGAAGAGAATTCGATTTTCGCAGAGACTTCTCTATGTATGGGCATTTGCAAGCGAAAGCACAAGAAGAACGCGGGTTTCGCTGTGATCTCGGTATATATTGAGCGCTGTACGTCTATAAATGGTTAAACTGTTATTGAACAGAATTTTAGGTGGGGCAATGCCCCAGTTGCCCTATAGGACGAGCCGCCACTGCTCTGTTACCAGACTTGGAAAACTAGATATTCCAGATGTCTAATTATAATATTTGAAACGAAATACCGGTAATTCAATACTAATTTGTGAAATCTTTCTATGCTCTAATTCTAATTCAAATCGAATTTGAGAAATCTTTCTATGGTAAAATTTTAATTCTAATCTTATGTATGGTTTTCGGGAAATGCTACAGGAAAACTGGATCGTGCGAAACGAGCCAAGCTTTCTGTACAATAGGGTTGTTAAAAAAAAAACGTTTTTTCCAAATCTCACTCGCTTGGTGACTAAATCGTCAGGCTGTCTAAGAAAATGATGCACACCAAATTTTACTCAATTCCAACCAGTAAAGGCCGTGCAATCTTGAATCGAAATTTTTAATTTATCGGGATCAATTATAGAAAAAAAATTCAAATTTTTCTGTCAACCCCATGAAATTGTTGAGCTGTCTTCAAAGGCGATACAAAACAAATTTGAGTCAATTCCAACTATAGAAGCGAAGCTATTCGATTTTTTCGTTGATAATCCCATGATCAATGATCATGCCAATGTCAGTATCACGGCAATACACAAGGCTACCGGAAGTAGCCCTACGATGAAAACGCCGTCTCTCATGATCGCAAGTGATATATCCTCTCTCTCCCTTGCCAAGTAATATTTTCTCAATTCGCAAGGATGCTAAAAGTTCCGAACTTTTATTATCCAAGTCCCAAAGCCCTACTGAGATCATTTGACTTGTCTTCATGGACTACACTACGTTCTGAATCACCTTCGATTTCGAAATCTTCATTATTAGGCCTGTTATCCCTGCGATCTTCATCTTCCACCAAATTATCGAGCGTAAAAGAGTTTCAAGTTTCAATGGATAAGCTAAACGGGGCATTGTACCAATAGTTGAGGGTAAATGTAATGTTTATTTTACTTGCCATATCCATCAGTTTGCATCAAATATATGTCTGACATCTCCTCGGATGATTGCATCCTCTAACCAAAAATGGGCGAAGCCATCGGTCTTCTAAATCGATACCAGTACATCTGTTCCTAATAATTCATATCACCCCCTAGCTATATAACTCATTATATGATTGAAGTTTTGATTTATATATGGTATGGAAAAGTAATATGGCTAAATTCGTGAAAATTCACATATTTTGGGCACATGTTGTAGGTAGAGCAATAACTCGATGTGATAGAAGAAAACCAATGGAATGTTTGGAACCAGCACGCCAAAATTAGTCTAAATCAAGTACAGATTACTGTCAACAAATGTTCAAAATTGTTGCCCAGTGTTAATAATGTTGCTATGCGACGAGGATTGCGTTACCATGGCAAGACCTGTTTGATTTCCGTAAATCATTGCTATGCTAATCGCCCCGTAAACATTTCGAATTGTCCTATTTCAATTGGCTTCCGTCGACTGTAGTGTTAGGAGTTAGGCAACATTGCTAAACGACCGGACTTCCATTTTGTTAAATTACTCCATATCTTCGAACAGTTACTGATAGCACTTGAATACCAAGACAGAAGTTATGTCCTGGCCTAGATTAAGCGCCGCGCTACAACGTCGTTAAACGAAAGAATACGTTGCGGCCCCTCAATAAAGGAGAATTTCTCGAGAGGTTGCCTGAAGAGTGCGGTTGGGCCGATTCCACTATCTTATCAGTAGCGAAAACCTTTGCCGGAGTTCACGAAACAGCGACATGCTTCAACATATAGTTATCAACCGAGATCCTCATCAATAGATGAATAGTATTTATCGTGTGGTATGAACATGGTTAATTAAGATGAGATATTATATTACATGCTCTAAATTTAAGAATATACCGCTTCCATGAGCTCTACTGGTAAATCTGATCACATAACCTATCTGTAATATGTGCAACTACCAATAATTCTGACTAAATACCTTTCACATATTATAATTATATATTCATGTATTTCATCATATTATGTTCATTCATTAATTTGCGACCTCCGCACGAGTAGAAAATAATGCGGGTCATTCATGAGTCGCGTATAGCCGGACATATTTTGCAACGGAAGAGGTATGTGATTGCGTGAGGTTGAGCAATGTGCATATTACACTGGGCAACGATTTTGAACGAAAAATTTGTTGACTTTGCTTTTGCATATGATTTAGGCTAATTTAGGCGTGCTGATTACAAAAATGTCACTGGTTTTGTTCTATCACGTCCAGTTTTTGCTCTACAACATATGACCTAAACATCCCAATTTTACGAATTTAGCTATGTTTATTTTCTATACCATACAGAAATCCATACTTTTATCATATGATAAATTATAAAGCCAATAGTCAATTGAATTAAATGAAAGATGGTACCGGTATCGATTTAAGCCGATGCTTCCGCCTATTTATGGTTTGCGGATACAATCATCCGAAGGATATTTCGGACACTTTTTTGATGCATACTGCAGGATATGACAAGAAAAATAAACATTTCATTTACTGTCAGCTATATGACCAATGCCAAATCCAGCTGTAATTACAAACTCCTCTACGCTGGGTAATTTGGATCAGGCTGAGGATCCTAGAGATAGCAGGCCTAATGATGAAGATTTTGAAATCGAAGACGATTCAGAATGTAGGATAGTCCATCGACACAAGTTAAATGATCTGACGTAGCCTTTGGGACATGGAATAGAATTATTCGGAATTTTTAACATCCTTACGAATTGATAAAAAATTACTTGGCGAGATACAAAGATATCTCGCTTTCGATCACGAGAAACGGCGTTTTCATCGTAGGGCTACTTACGATAGCTTTGCTTATTGTCGTGATACTGGCCCTGGCATGATACTGTTACCATGGGTTGCAAGGGAAGTTATGAATCCCAATTTACAACTCAAGTGAATGACAAATGTCTACTGGTAGCTCAAAAAGGTACCTAAAATGTGCGATCTCCAACATGGCAACGTATTAGCTTCAGTAACAATTGCACACTCAATTAATCTGCGTGAATAACACAAAAACATTGAATTGTTGCAATATCACAAGCACGATTGGCACGTAGCCTATGTGTCAGCTTTGAAATATTGTGTTTTCTTAGTGGTTAGACAATAAGGATGCACGTGTAACCCTGATAGCCACTGTCATATATGAATGTCGAACAGCATACACTCAAAAAAGCTAAAATATCTAAATGATTTCCCGAGAAACCTTGGCATAGTCAGCGATGGTCAAGGAGAGAAGGTCCCGCAATATCTGAAGATTATGGGGGGAGGGGGGAAGATACCACAATAGATTGGAGCTTACATGTGTTAGCTGACTGTTGCTCGAGTATCAATCGAGACAGCCTGTAGAACTATGAGTGTTTAACGTGAATTTGAACCCGGAAACTCGCATTTGATTTGTCCTGAACAAGCATAATCTGTTCAAATCAACCAAATAAAGCATGGAAAATGTCGATCGAAGTCGATCGATTTACTTTCGACTGCTTGTGCTTCTTGAAACATTTCAACTCAAAATAATAAAAGTAGTACATTTTTGTGGATTATGAGACAATGAGGTGGGTGCCTAACCCAAAAACGTGACGTGATAGAGAATAACGGAAGTGATTTATGAATTCGTCGCCTAGAAGTTAGTCATAACCATTTGTCTGATAATGGTCAACAAAATTGTGTTGACCAGTATTGCTGTATAAAAGGATTGAATTACGGACAGGGAAACGTCCAGATGCTGTGTTTATACTCTAATGGGGGCTCAAGACTGCGTTTTTGCGAGAAGAAAATGACAATGTGCTCTTATCTCTTAAGGTCCTACTTAATATGCACCCTTGGTACCTCTTTTGAATATAAACGTGGAACGCACCACATGCGCTATACCACTGTCGTACCATGCAAGTCATTGGTGGAAGAGGTCCATAAAAGTATCATCGCACGTATAGGCCATATGACGGGCTATGTGAAGTGAAAAATTGCGAAATGACACCAAAGCTACGTTTGTACTGCGATAAAGTAGTCCATATACATAACAGGTATCAGTAATATTACTTCACAGACCGCGTCAAATTATTACAAAGGGATCATATTGACCACTGTCCTCGTACTGCAGTGGCTCTCAACCGCCAGTCCGTGACAAGTTTCCTAACGGCCCGCCTGATATATTAGAATAGTACAGGGGTTCTCAACCTGGGGGGCGCGCCCCCCTTGGGGGGCGCGGGAGGCTCTCAGGGGGGGCGCGAGAAATTGACGAAGTCAGTATAGGGGGGGCGCGAGAAATTGACAAAGTCAGTATAAATTGTACGTGTCTGAACATGTGTGTTCACATCCATTGTGAGAAGACGATTAATGAAGATGAAATTTATTCCATATTCAAGAAAGCTTGCAAAATACAAACTCTAGCAACAGCGCTCAACTGAGTATAGTCTGATTTCAACTTATTCTGAGCAAATTTTTGAAATTCTTTGGAGATATAGAGAGCAATTCCCACTTGTAAGTCATTCATTGCTTCATAGCTTTGACAGTAGCCTAAAGCTTGTCGCGCTGGGCAGCTCTTGTTAGTAGCTTGCGAACTGCACTGCCTAAGACAGACTTAGATGCAACATAGGTTGGCCGGTTTCGCCCCCAATTAGGCTATAAATCAACACAATTAATTTATTTCGAAAACTGATCAAATTTAGCCTGGCAGGACAGAACGACGCCTTGCTCTCGGTACTCACTACCAGCATCAGGATTAGTCTCAGGGTGACCTACATTGAAATTAATTAATGGATGTCTTGTTCCATGTTTTTTTGTTATTTTCAAACAAGTTTGAAGAAATTTGTCAGCAATATAAAAGACTCAACAACTGGAATGCAGATTCAAAATTGACGTAACATCTACCTTATGTATACTATTAGATCAGGGGTGGGCAGCCTGCAGCCGTAGAAGGGAATTTGAGCGGCCGTCGACGCCTAATTCAATTAGTATGTGTTGGCGGCCGTAGACATGCAAATTGCAATTACGAATTCACTCCCACATTTTCGAGAGATTTTAATTAATCTTGAAATTTTCTTCGCCCTCCGCGCAATTCAACAAGACTTCATTTTTCAATTTTAATGCAGTAGCGCCCTTCTTAATCTGAGCCGGAATGGGAAGTGGCAAGAAATAGCAATTCGTTCGCGGCCCTGAAAAATGTTCGCGCTCCGCGCGACAATATGCTCCTCCCGGCAGCTATTCATAACATTGCCACTCAAGATTTCGGTGCGTACAATAGGCCATTGTGAAAAGTAGAATAGTCCGGAGTTCACCGGGAATGGATATGGACAGTTTACCGTAGGAATTTTGCGTCCAGATCGTTCATTGCGGCGATTATCATGACGATAAATGCAAGGGGGGTGAGGGGGGCGCGAGTTTTTTGACCATCTCCAAGGGGGGCGCGTGTCAAAAAAGGTTGAGAACCACTGGAATAGTATATCTCAATTCCCAAATACAAGAAGTTGATCCCGTGTCCGTCCATAATAGAAATAGGACATCTAATTTTGATTTAGAATTTAATGACGTATTTATCTGCGTGGTATGACCAGGGCCGTAACTGCCGCACCCCAAACCCCCCAATTAGGGGGGGGGGGAGCTCGAAGGGGGCCCCGAATTCTTTCGTGAATTAGCATAAATTATATTGTATTTTTTTTGAAACTTTATGTAACCTTTTTCAAAAAATTTTCGCCCTGCGCACGATTTCAACTTACCAGATGTTACGATTATTGGGTAGGCTAGTCTTTCCCCAAGGAAAAATAGGCAAGATTTATAGAAATGGGCATATCGGCGGTGGCCATTACCGCTCCACGACGCACCAAGAAATATAAAGTTTTAGGCCATGTAACACGCGACTCCAAGAAGTGTGCCAGAACGATCGGCAGCGAGAAACCTTGGCCGAAAGGGATCGCCTTTATGGTGACCGAAAACATCGTTATATATACGAAATAATAGGTTTATTTGTCCATAGGCGCCTAACTGACTGACGCCGAATGTTCCTGTCTTGGTAATCTGAACATCACAAGACAAATACCATCCGCCAGGGAAAATTAGATGCCAGTGAAGAAATACCAATTTAAAATCGCGTGACCTTTTAGTTTAGTATTCTATATTTTTCGACATAGCAGACAGGAGGTCACGAAATAACATCATGTAACGAAGTTATACCAACGAGTCCGCTCGTCAGAAGATGTTCAATTATTATTTGCGGGTTCTACAGTTTCTGAGACACCTCACTCATCTCTGCCGGTAAATCCGATTACGTGAGTAGAGAGGATAAGAAATTGATAGCAATATATATGCAATTCCCGATCTTATTGGCCGATTTTATTATGAATTATCAAAAATTGTCGCGCTTATCGCTGGCTAACTAAACAATACAACTGTAATTTCGTGGCAAAAGCGCACAACGTGACTGGGGGGTCGGGGGTCGGGTCTGTTTATCACCCTATGGGAGTCCAAGACTCAAGTTTTATTGGGGGGCCTGGCGAAGTGCTGTTTCGTTCCTGCCAACGTGTATACACCCGGATATGTTCAATTCTTATTGAGGGGTCATACCATTTCAAGCACACTATACTCAGCTCTACCGGTAAAACAAATTGCGGGACCATAAAGAGGATAAAAATTGTTAGCAATATATAAGCAATAATGATCATATTGACCGCTTCAGTCATGAATTATAGAAAATTCCCGCGCTTCGCCCGATTAAGCAAGCAAAGCTGACTCCCTAAACGGACACCCATTGTATCAACAGCGTCATATTGACCGATTCAGTCATGAATTATACAAATTTCTCGCGCATGGCGCGATTAGACAAGCAAGGTAGATTCACTAAACGGTCACTCAACGAAGAAACAAGTTATAGGCAATGTAAACACATAAACAGCGTAAAGTCGGAGGGGTTCTTCCCCAGAAGTTCGGTTTACAACCATATGGGCGGCCCAAGACCAACATTTTTTTGCGGGAGGCTGAAAAAGTGCTGTTACGGCCCTGGGTATGAAATCGAGGGTTTATTGTCTATTTCGGGCGAACGTCTCAATGGTGCAAGTGCTAAAAGAGATTGTTTAAAAGTAACCTTCAACTCATATCAGAGCAGTTATATGCGAACGCTTCGAAAACTATTAAACAAACTTCGTTAAACTCCCACAGTAAAATTAAGTGTCACTTGACAGTATAATGAAGGCTCTAGTAACTCGCTAACTCGCATTTTTCCAAATATGCCGAACAATCACAATCTGGTTAGTGGTCTTTATCAGGACTTCGCGAACTTCTACTTGCAGAAACTTCAATTGGGACACATTTCGATGTATAGTATCAAAAAGACACATAGTTCATTTATGTTGCATGAATTTGTCGTCATTAAAATGAGATTGAATTTTTGTTTTTGAAAGTTGTTGAGGTCGAAAAAGGTTAAGTACCACTGCTATATTCACAGCAGTCACAGCTTATTCTATAATCCTACTTCGAATTAAGTACTAAGCCACCTAGCACAAACTATCCTCTATATATATTGCTACAAGTGAACCGCCACTGAAACACCATCTTTGAAGCAAAAATTCCGATGAATACAAAAATTTTCACGTGGAAAACGGTGGCAAATTGTTAATATGGCTGCATAACATGCATATGATAATTCAGCCGTCTCATATGGACCAACCAAATGACCCGTACTGTCATCAATATGTTTGCGGATAAAGAAGTGACGATGTGACCTTAGGAAAGGTAAACTAGCTAAGACACATTTATTCAACTCGAGTCATCGAGTGATATGCTTTATTGTTTGATATCAAATATGTACAGAACGTGATATCATTACTAAGTATCTATTTCCACCGCTGGTCCAAACTTCACCACTGTCTAATTCTGAAACACCGTATGTAGAATTGATATTATTAGGTAGAGATAGAACTTGCTGTTTCAATTAAATAACATTACAGCCAGGGCTTTGGAGCCGGAGCCGGAGCCCGGAGCCGGAGCCCCAGAGCCGTGCATTTTCACCGGAGCTGGAGCCGGAGCCGGAGCTGGAGCCGGAGCCGGAGCTCTACATAAAATTCAGCCGGAGCCGGAGCCGGAGCTAGAGCCCGTTATTTGAGGAGTAGCTCCGGCTCCGACCTATTTCATAAGATGCTATTATATATGCAACGATCACATCTGCTGATTTGTCATTATTGAACAGCAGGCCTGAATTTTAATGCTGAGCAAAGCAATGGCATAAGAGTAAACTGCGTTCTAGTGCAACTTTGATGTTGTCGACAATTGACAAGTATTAATTATGACGTCACATGGCGGCACCTATATGTCTTCGTTGCTACATCGGATGTTACTGACGGCTGACAGACTCTAGATTACCATAGATAATTAACCTATGGGTAGATTAGTAATCTATATAGACCAGGAATGGCCAACCTTTTCGGCGAGTGCGCGGTCCACTAGCCGCGCCAAGCGGGTAAAATTTTCAAAGTTTATGAATAAACTAGGTCATAATATTATTACTTGAGTATTTCGGGTCTATTGTATACCGCCCGCTAGGCTCCGCTAGGCTCAGTTTGCAAGGACGCGGCTTTTCGACGTCTGGCCACATCGATATCGAAGGTCTCCGATAATATGCGACAATCATTTTGTGCTTACATTTCACCGTCGACGATCTTTATGCGAGCGCAAACGCGAAAAGACTCTCCCGTAATTGAGAATACAGTTAAACTCAATCGGGTAAATTAGGCGTTTTTTCATTTTCAGTAGGGGGCAGGCTACCAAGCAAGAAATCGTGTGACAATGAAACACGCGAAGCGTGGAGAAAAATCACGCTACTATTTTAGTTTATTGTAATGTACGACGATTTACTGAAAATGTGACTGCACCCTGGATCTGCCAATGCGTCGGAACTGATATCTTAGTCATCAACATCACAAGTGTCGCAGCCAGAATTGTAATTTTTGGTTGGCATTGCAAGTTCACAATCCGATCAATTCATTTTCGATAACACAATAGGAAATTACCTCGCAGGCCACGCAAAACCCTCTCCCGGGCCACATTGGCTCGCGGAATGGCCACCCCTGATATATACAGACCCATTCGATAATTTCAGAGCCGGAGCCGGAGCTGGAGCCGGAGCAGTGGTAATAATGCGGCTCCGGAGCCGGAGCCGGAGCTAGTGTATGATAGAAGAAAGCTCCGGAGCCGGAGCTGGAGCAGTTTAACTTTACGGCTGCTCCAAAGCCCTGATTTCAGCGAGCATGTGGATGTTGAGCCAATTGTACCAGTAGCTATGGTTTGTACAGCGGCAGTGGTAATGAATCGATATATCAGTGGTTCTTAACCTTTTTTCTTCCAGCGCCCCCTTTCAAAAATTATCGTGCTCCAGCGCCCCCCCCCAACTTCATATTTTAAGGAATGTAATAAAGACAATGAGTAAGAGGGAGGGCCGTAACAGCACTTCGTTAACCCCCCTAAAAACGATTGCCTTGCGCACCCATAGCGTGATAAACCGAACTTCTAAGGGCTTCGCCCCCACGAACCCCATATCGTGATTTGATGGTCAGCAATGTTTGTGTGGCCTGGTCGCCCTAAGTACCAAACTTTTCCATAATGCATGAATGGATAGGTGATAATTACATATATAAGTCGCTATATAAACTTTTTATCCTCTCAGCCCACGTAATCAGATTTACCAGTAGCACTGAGTGAGCTGTTGTATAGGAAAATACAGGGCACGTAATTATTAATTAAACATATTCGGGCGTGCCCGCAGGTACAATTATTCGTTACCAGGGCCGTAACAGCCCCCCCCCAAACAAAAAACGTTGGTCCTGGGCCCACATTAGGTGAGAAACCAAACTTCCGGGGGACTTCACTCCCAGACCCCCACTAGGCTGTCCGCTATTTGCTGATAGCCTATTAGGTATCTACATTGCGTGTCCATTTACTGAACCAGCTATTCTCGCCTATTCGCGCGAAGTGCGAAAAATTTCACTAATTAATGATTGAATTGGTCAATATCATCGGGAATTGCATGTAAATTGAGATCAATTTTAATCCTCTCTCTGCTCACGTAAACACATTTACCGGTAGAGCTAAGTGAGGTGCAATGTTCCCTCCAAGCTGCGCACCCGCGCAGTGCTGACACGGTCTCTGCACACAGAAAATCTACGTTGCGCACAACAAATCCGGAGTTATTACCTTATTTTAGTCGTTACGCACTGTTGTCCAAGGGTCAGCGCAGTGAGTTGTTGAGTGTGCGCAGACTCATCAAAACTTAAAGCGAACATTGTGAGGTTTTTTGGAAACTGTAGGGCCCGTTACTAATAATTAAACATATTCGGGCGGGCGAACCCGTTGGTATGACTTCGTTGCAAGATGTTATTTCATGACCCCCTGTCTGCAATATCAAAAAATATAGAATCGCTCAACGGGGATATCGTCCAACAGGAATATACCTGTCGCCCAATCGTACTAAACTAAAAGACGCAAACGATTTCAGATTGATATTTCCTTACTGACATAGAATTTTTACCTGCCAGATGGAATTCGTCTTCTGGGGTTCTGATTGCCAAGACAGGAACATTCGGTGTCAGTCATTTAGGCGTTCATGGACAATTAAACCTATATGTATTTTGAAGGCTATATGTAACGACGTTTTCGGTGTTAATTTGCTCTGAATACTCATTAAGGATATGTCCTATCACCACATCATCTACTGCGAAGCCATTTTTCTCCAGCGCCCCCCATACCGCCCCCCTGAGCCCAGCGCCCCCCATATCGCCCCCTGAGCGTTTCCGCCCCCCTTCAAGTTCACCAGCGCCCCCTGGGGGGCGCTGGTGGCAAGGTTAAGAACCACTGGTTTATATCGATCAAAAGGACAGTCTGGTAAACTTTGGCAAGGCTATGTTTCCCTCTCCAAATTGGTAAAACATTGAAGACCAAGCTAATCCGTGCACTGTTACACACCGAGTTGACCGTAGTAGTGTGCGTTGCTACGCAGTAGATGTAAATTTCTACTCGATGACAAGTATATAGAAGTCGCAATGTCAAATCTATGCCAAAACTGCTTCAAATAAAAATTAACATATGAATGGAACTCAGAGAAGTAGCTTAAAAAGAAGTAGTCTGGTTGATGGGTCACGTGCTTACTCTTAGCAGAAAATCTGAGGGGGCCACTTCAAAATATGCTCAATAAAGCAAGCCTGTTCCTAGTCAAGTCTGTCGTATTCATAGCATAGGACTAGAGCAATCTCATATTTTAACCTGTGTTATAATATCAATAAGATTTACTGGCACCAATTTATGGGAATCGACAGCTTTCATCAAATGTCCATTGCTCACCTCAGATATCTTTGCTCCAACCCTTTGCCACCAATTTTGTCCAAGAATTGCTTGCTTGTTTGTATGTTACACTTGTTTTCTCATGAGGAGAAATCGATAATTGCATTCTTCAGGAGCCGCAAGATTTGTGATATTAGGCCAAGTCTGAAGTAGAATAGAGAATATGTTTACCCGCCTAACATTACATATAATAACAGGGTGATAGGCCCACTGGCGTAGCCAGCGAGGGTCGAAAGGGGCGATCGCCCCCCCCCCCCAAATTATTGGAAAATTTTTCGTAAAATCAATAAATATGACATTATTTTAGGGCAGATGAATGCAACCTAAAAAATCTCTTCGCGCTTTGCGCGATTTAGTGTCCATGATCATAACTGTCTGGATTTTATTATCGGTGTCCCGAAAAAAATCTTCCGCAAATACCCATAATTGATTTTAGCTGCATTCTTAGTTACGAGAATACAACAGTACCAGTAGATAGACGAGAGTAACTCAAGGTCGTTGGGTTGATTGAGTTTAGGGTTGTCAGTTCAGTATGGGGATTGGGGACTGTTAGCTCCGACAATTCCTGTTACGGGACACACGAAGACATATAAAGTAGGTTACATGCGACTCCGCAAAGTGCGCTCCCAAATTGATTGACGGCCTTAAAACCGACGCTTGTATTCGATATAGATTTTCGGGTACTTAAATGGCTGGCGCCTAATGATCCTTTCCCTGCAATCAGACTTCTCCGACATGAATGCGACTGGCACAGGAAAATATCGCCATCTCCCTTTAAAAAGTGCTAATTTGAAATCGCACGAGTCTGATCAAAAGAGTTTTTTTTAATTTGGTCTGGTATATATATCAGCAATTCCAATCTCTTAACTAGCATCAATCTTTACCAGAGGTCATTAAATAACCGTGCTTCAACGAAGTAATTATTTGGAATGGAATCCACTTGCTCATATACACGCACCAATATTATTAATCAAATACTTTCATTTATTCAAAAACATGTACGCTCCGCGCGACTAGGTCCGAAATGCACACGGCTTTTCAACTGGAAGCTTCCATAGGGTATGTGTGTGCGTGCGTCTAAGAAGCGTCTGAATAAAGGGTAGTGATGAAATTGCCCATGGCAGGATGTACGGTTCTGCGAGGTGTTCCCACGGGAGAGCTTCCCTAAACTCATAAAAATCCCCCCCCCCCCGCCCGCAAAAAAATGTAATTCTGGCTACGACCTTGTGTGTGAGCGATCTCTTGAGAGGTGACAGCTTTCTCCGCAAGTCATGAAGTAATAGCAATAAATGACAACTGTCCCGTCCAGCGTCCACCCTATACAATCTTTAAATCAGTGGTTCTCAACCTTTTTGTCGTCGCGGACCCTCTTTGCACCTTCACGTACCCCGGCGGACCTCCAGTTCTTATTTCAAATTTGCCTCTATCATCATGCAACCTTCATCTGCCTTGTGCAATTATTATCTGTAGACTAGTGATAAACAACAGCGAAATGACCTTTCTTGAAAATAACATCGACTTTTTATTATTTTAATGCGAATTCTGTAGCTGCATTTCTTGAAATTCAGGGCTATGTCTTGAAAATCCACGTCGTCGATTTGATATGAACGAGTGCCGAGAATCCATTTCCACAGAGATAGGTGGTGGCGAATGTAATAATAACACGTAACGCGTCCGACGACACATTTGGCTATGATGGCAACACACATGGATCAATATGTCCTCCAGCCTATTAGTCATTTCTATCTAGCAGCTTATCGTGAAGTTATTCTGGAATAGCGGTCGGTGTATTTCATAGGAGAAAATGGATCTCTGCATACAATTATTTCCAAAACCCCAGCAAAACATCCCTAAACAGCAATGTGTTCGTATAAGTAGGCTATTGGCAATTTAAATGACTTTGCACGGTGAAATATTTCATCTCAGACGGCCATTCTCTGTTTATGTGAGTCCTGAACTTTCAGCAGTTATGAAGCGAGAGTGCTTCATCATCTCTCTAATTGAAAACAAACCAAAAATAGTTTATTATTATTAGGTTATCAACCATTTTGCAAATTTGGAGTTTCGTGGATCTCTTAAAAAGGCTTTGCGGACCACCGGTTGAGAACCACTGCTCTAAATAGTCTTGCCGTGTGTTATGAACATAGTACATAGTTCAAGTGTACTAGCCCTGAATGTTCGATGACACCACTTCTATCAGCTTTGTCGGTAAATCTGATAATGAAAACGTATTTGCAATATGCAAGTAAGAATATAATGAACAATTTTCATTCTTTAACCAAAAATTTTTCGCGCTTCGCGTGAAAGTGTTGACGTCAGAGTTTTCTACAATCACACATCACTTTATATGAGCGGAATATATGCATAAAGATCGCCTCAGATGTTGTGTTAGTCATCCAATAAGGGCCCAAGACCATCGTTTTAGCCCATTTTTCCTTATCTTAAGGTGGGAGGGGCTCATTTACGTCATCGAATTTTTCGCCCCCCCCAAATATTTTTTCTGGCTACGCCCTTGGATAGGCCTATAACATAACTCACCATAGTCAGTGGTAGCCTTTACACTTACACAGATCGGAGTCTGCTTTGGTAATTATACTACATATATAACGACAATTGAATCGATTTTTTTCTTTCAATGCACTTACAATCACTGTTGATCAAATCCAAATTCATTTATAATCACAGTCACGGCTGATGCTGTACCTGTAATATATCCGTTGTAGCCATCAAACTACTGCGTCTTGTGTATTGGTATCGGTACTGGTGGTCCAGCAATGTATGTGAATTCATAGTACGGTCACTACAGGCAGGGGGGTGAGCTCGAAGGGAGCCCAAAATTATTTGGCAAATTAACATCTATTTACAAAATAAATATATGTTTAATTGTCCATGGACGCCTAAATGACTGGCGCCGAATGTTATTGTCTTGAAAATCTGAACATTACAAGACAAATACCATCCTGCAGGGAAAATTATATGCCTGTTAAGAAATACCAATTTGAAATCGCGTGCGTTTTCTAGTTTAGTAGGATACGTTTGGCCGATTCTTTATGTTATGATATAGCAGACAGGAGGCCACGAAATAACATGATGTTACGGAGTCATACCAACGGGCCCTACAGTTTCCAAGACACCTCACTCAGCTCTACCGGTACTTCTGATTACGTCAACAGAGAGGACAGGAAATTGATAGCAATATAATTATATGCAATTGCCGATCTTATTGATTGATTTTATCATGAATTATCGGAAATTTTCGCGCATTACGCGCTTGCTCACAAAACAGTACGTCTAATTTCGTGGCAAAAGTGAACAACGTGATTGGGGTTGGACTTATCACCCTATGTGAGCCCAAGATCCAATTTTTTCGGGAGGGAGGCTGACGAAGTGTTATTTTGTTCCTGTCAACGGATATAGGCCCGAAGATGTTTAATTATTATTGAGGGGTCCTACCTTTTCAAAAACACCTCACTCAGCTCTACCTGTAAATCTGATTAGGTGAGCAGAGAGGGGATGGAAATTGATAGCAATATATATCAGGGTTGTAATGACTCGAGCCATGACACGACTCGAGTTCGACTCGAGTCACGATTTTCTGATAACTCGACTTGACTCGAGTCATTTTTTTAAACTACGAAAATGACTCGACTCGACTCGAGTCAATCTGTGTATTGACTCGACTTGGACTCGAGTCATTGCGCATGACTCGAACCAAGTCATTGACTCGAGACTCTGACGGCCAAGACCGACATTTCATTGTAATTCCGAAGCCAACACACCATTGGGATTTCGTCTGTTGGTACTGTTACATAAAAATGCGACCAGAAGCTGCTAAGAATTAGGGAAATTGTTATATTATAAATGCGAACCATTCGATATCATCGAACAGAGTTATAAAAAGTGGGTTTACCAAGACTTCAACTGGAAACCTATCAGTCAACACAATGACTTGGACTCGGACTCGAGTCATAATACCATGACTCGGACTCGAACCTCTGCTCGCTGACTTGGACTCGGACTTGACTCGGTGGTGAATTGAAATGACTCGACTTGACTCGAGTCAAAACTATAAAATTGAGATTGACTTGTGACTCGGAGCCTTGTGACTTGGTTACAACCCTGATATATATGCAATTCGCGATCATATTGACCATTTCAATCATGAATTATAGAATTTTTTGGCGCCTGGCGCGTCTAGGCGAGTGAAGTTCACTCAATAATCGGTACCCCACAAATTCGGCTTATCATCATAAGGGGGTGGCAAGACTGGCGTTTTAAGAGGCGTAAGCGCGGAAATTCAGCATATAACGAAACATACGGGTAGCGAAACTAAACTGCAGCAGCAGCTGTTCTGCCGTTCTGGAGACGACGGTTTGAACGTTCCATTATGGCGTGACACTTGTATCTCTATCTGGGCCAAATGTGAAGTAAAAAAATACTTTGACCGGCCGAGCGCAAAATTAAAACTATATATGCTGAGGCGTGTTTTTTTTTAATTGAAAGCAGTGAAATATTATGTTGATAACAACAGTTGTTCGTGAATGTGTCAATATTAGGTCATGAAAAGGTGCGACTGTCAGAGATCAATTTTTTTTTTAAATTTTACAATATTGAAATAGAATCTATATACTTCATAGTTCATGGAGCCATACATTAATGCGTAGATGCAACTCCGCCCGTTGGCAACTGGGCGAAGTTTAGTCCGCAAATTTCAGTTTTGTGATCCAGAACTCTGGTGATAGGATGGCAGTATCCATAGTGGACGAAAGAGGCCGTGTGCAAACGCATCCATCCAAATTCTAGATTGTTTGATGGGTTGCTTAGTTGAAGCATCGCATGCACAAAGGCAGGGTAACCGGATTTGTGACTGGGGGTGTTATACCATCACAGGCCGAATACCATGCAGTGAACTTCGATTTCATGGGACGATGACGCCACGAATCTCTGAATGGGATGTACCAGTTCATTAACATCGTTTCGTGGCAATTTAAGAATTACATTTGAAGATATACAGTCAATAGGGCCCGGGATCGTAACCCTGATTACATTTCCATATCCTGATGGCGTTTTTACTAGAAATAATTCGCGATCATTTATTTTCAGATGACGTTAGCTTGCGCTCTGACACTACAGTAAGTGCGTCTACTCAGAACTCTACTTACCGCTACAATATATTTCCCGAAGTATTAATGTGGTTGACTCGTTATCATCAACGAGAACGGGTTGGAATGTGACTGGATTACATTTACACCCTTGGCCGGCGGTCAGGTATACCTTTATCGCCAAAGACGCCCTATATCTTCAATTCGATCTCCCAAGGAGCCATTAATCAATGTTTACCGAATGTGACGTCCCAATTAAAGATTAGTGACGCCATAGTGGTGCGTAATCGAAGTTATGTTATTAGTCGTGGGCGAAACTCGTTTCCTGTGCACTCCTAACGTTGATCGCGTGCTTTAACAATGGTGTCCTATATGGTGTCGACACAAGAAAATCTCACGGCTCAGTGAAATTGGTCTACGTCACAATTTCTATTTGGCTACAGGCAATTTGACGATAACTTTTGACCGGCTTGCCGAGAATTAAATATGGTAGAATGGGTATCAATTATAAGCTGACTCTGCACTGATTACGAAAATATAGATTTCATTCTGATCATGGCCCTGGAACCCTCACAATCAGCCTCTAACTCCAACTCTCGCCGAGCAGCTGCTCTCATGCTCTTGACCTACTCTCTGGTCTCGCCGGACAGCATTGCTGCGTCCCAATGCCAATCTCAATAACAATTAAAATTTGAGGCTGGCTGTGGGGGTTCCATGACCATGAGCGGAATAAAATTTATATTTACGTTATCACTACGTAGTCAGATTATGATAGATACCCGTTTTACCATATTTAATTCTCGACAAGCCGGTCAAAAGTTACCGTCAAATTGCCTGTAGCCAAAGGAAATTGTGACGTAGACCAATTTAACCGAGCCGTCAGATTTTCTTGTGTCGACACCATATAGGACACTATGCTTTGACCAATGAAATAAATGGAAATATCGAAATGACTATATCGTCAGTGATCGCACATGAATATATTCGGAACATGTGTTTCGGACAAGCTATTGTTAACTCAATCCTACAAATATGCCATCGATGTTCGAAAGGTGGAATGTAAATCCCTACGACATCTACCACCTACTCAACAGCTTGTTTGCAATGTCAGCGCAATATTATAAAGACTACAATATAGGGTTACGATACGTTATCTTTTGGGAGGATTTGCCTTCTTTCTTGGCTTATTTGAAAGTGTCCTCGGGGGACGCCTAAATGTCTGTTTTCTTGAAAATGTGTCCTCTTCTTTGAGAATTGCGGTTGAAAGTAGGCCTACGTGGAAATTGGACTGATATATAGTAAACAGAGGGAATGTAACGGACTGACGGGTACCTTTTTTTAAGTCATTCTCGAATTCGGGTAAAATTTACCATTATCAGGATTTCACTCCAGTACTGTAAGTTGTAGGCCTAAATCTGAAAATTTTGATAAATTATCCTCTTTTCAGAATTCCAAAATATGATAACCCTATTATAATAGGTATTCCTTTCCCACAATAGGCTACATGTTATGGGAGAAGCCTTGTGTCTGGATTAAAGATTTTAATTAGGAATCAGTCAACCTCCTTAAATCTACTACAATCCAGTACTAACAAAGAACTTCTCCAAGCTTCTCATAGACACCAACCGTGCCAGACTCGAGAAAAGTCTGATCATTCAATATGCCTGCAAATATTGGGAACATTTTTTCATCTGAAAAATGGAAGAAAATACGGTTTTGCGGAAGTATTGCAATATTGATACTCGATTTCGTCTCGGATCTAAATGCGAACATCATCTATTGGAGGAACAAAGACGAATCACCTACGGGCCTCGGAATCGCAATATTTGCGACAATAAGCTTGGTTCTAGGATTCCTCATATTGTCGATCACAGTATTCGAAACATATATCGAAGATGCAGAATACGAAAATGAAAATCGTCGGTCAACTCGATTCATAGAAGCGATTGTGGAATCGATTCCACAGTTATGGATTAGTCTTTACGTTCTGTCTGTGAGCGATGATCAGGAGCTTCGAGAGAGAATATATTTATACGCGTCGGCCGCCATATCGTTTTTAACAGTTGTTTCAATATTATTCGAAATTGATAAGGTCATGAAAGGAGAGAACATTGTCCCAAAGCCGTTTGCACTGAAAGCGCTTCAATTCACATGGGAGTCGACTTCATTTTTCGTAAGAATGACTGCATTAGTCTATATATCTGTTGAACTTGATTGGTGGACAGCGTTGTTTATTGGATTCCATTTAATATGTTTCGTGGTATTCGACTATATTACGAATGTATTTGGCGACCATGAAATCGAATTGTCCCTACCAAGGCGAATTTTGGCGGCTGGGGTTTTCGTCTTTTTCGTAATTGACTTTAATGCTACACCGAATCAAATCGCTGCGTTATTCATATTGCACACCACGCAAAATGTGTTTGCGATATTATTGACAATTTTACTTTGGGCCGATAAACCCTTCTACTTGTTTTCGAATTTCCTCGTTTTAAACATGTCAGTCCACATAATCTCTCTGGTTTCATCAGCAATTTACTATGTCATCATGGAACGCAATCCTGATTATTCGCGTAGCCAGGATAAAAATTCGGGTGGCGGAGTTGGAATGTCATTAATCGCTGCCACTGATATATGATGTCACGGCTGCATCCTAACATCAGTAGGTCCACACCGAAAACTTAGGATGACACAAAATCGACTTTCGCCTCTCAGTATACATGTGTCTGTGGACATAGCCAATCAATTGTTTCGTTTAACCTAATAAATAAAGTATGAAAATAATATTCGTGGTAAAGCGTCAAAACTACGATTACAGCAAAATTTGGAAGTAGTCGATTACGATTGCGATTACATTGGAAAAATAATCACGAAATACCAACGATTTAATTTATTTTGTTTCTTAGAATTTATCTTTGAAGACATATTAGAAAACAGTAGGACGATAGCGATAAGATATGGTTAAGAAAGAACAATTATCATTTTTGTTGTGACATTATTCGTGTGTTACGCTACATACGAATTGCTCAACTTCATAGCTAACGGTTTGTCGCATCTAACGATTTTGATTGTAGCCAGGGTAGTAAGTCATGCACCCCAAACCCTCCAATTGAGCGCCAACAATCATTTCGTAAATCAACCTAATTATGGAATATACTTTTAAGGGATTCATTTTACTTGAAAATCTTCTTCGTCGTTCGCAATTTATTGTCGCCTAATATATTTGTTTTAATATGCATACCCCTTCCCTGACTGCACGAACTGTGCTACCAAAGAAAGACCCAGACAGGAACTTTCTATCTGAATATGTCCGTAGTCGCACTGAATGGGCGTATGTAATAGTACTGTCCTGCCAATCTCATCACCACAGTACAAATACCACCGGGGACACCCACAGACAATTGACAATTAATGTTCGCATGTCACGAAAGAAGTTTTTCTATTTAGTTCAGTCTGCTACGCTTGCGCGACTCCAATATCTTTTGACTAAATAGCAGCCGGGCGCTCACGTATTAATAACATGCAACGTAGCAATAATAACAACGGTTTGCGCCGAATATGCTAGAATTATTGATTATGTGCCCTAAATTTTTACAGTCACCTCCTCCCTAACTCTACCGTTAAATCTGACCACGTGGTATGAAAGAGGATAAAAAATGAAGAGAATGATATTCGAATACCAATATTATTGACGAAATTCAGTCATGAATCAGATGTTTGAATGATCACCTTATATATTGGGGTCCAAGACCAAAGTTTAGGGGAAGGGTTGACGAAGTGCTGCATCAGTCCTGGTTCTGGCTACAACCCAAGCTGGTTCTCATCAGTGGTTCTCAACTCCCGTTCCGTGGCGACTTTCCTGCCGGTCCGCCAGGTATTATATAATTTAATACTTGAATGTTTCTATGCTCGAATTCTAATTCTAAAGCTACCGAAAGTAGGCCTACGAAGAAAAAGCTGTTTCTTCTGATCGAAAGTGAGATACCTTCTCTACCTTGCCAAGCAATGCTTTCTCGCTTCATAAGGATGTTAAAGGTTCCGAAGATTGCTATTCCAAGTCCCAAAGCTTAGGCCTATGTCAGATCAATAAACTCGTGTTGATGGACTACTCTACGTTCTGAATCAACTTCGATGTCAAAATATTCATCATTTGGCCTGCTATCCCTAAGATCTTCATCTTGATGCAAATTATCGAGCGTGTAGGTGTTTCAGCTTACACTGGATATAAGCTGAATGGGGCATATTGGACCTAGAGCTGATAAATATCACGTTTATTTTTCTTGCCATGTCCTGCAGTTTGCATCAAATATGTGTGTGAAATATCCTCGGATGACTGCATCCTCTAACCTAGAATGGGTGAAAACATCGGCCTAGATCAGGGGTGGGCAATTATTTTTCTTCGCGGGCCAAATAAGGAGCAGAAATATGTTGGCGGGCCTAGTCAGAAATATTAGGACATCCAGAGTATTGATTGTATTTCTATATCGGAAGCAATGTATTACATGAAATCGTGCTGAGTGGATGTGTTCATATTGAGGAATGACAAAGTGACGGTTAATTATCCATAAAAATATCTATTTGCTGTCATATTTTGAAACAATGTCAAACATGATACATTTTGAACTTTTGAGATGCACGATGAACGAAATGTATTGTATGCCCTAATCGCGCGAAGCGCGGAATATTTTCATCATTCAGTCGGTCAATAAAATTGGTAATTGCAAATATATTGGCATATTTTTTAACCTCTCTCAGCCCACGTAGTGGCCTACTCAGTTTTACCGCTACAGCTGAGTGAGGTACTGTCTTGGAAATATTCGGGAGGGTCCGTTAGTATAATTACTTCGTTACATGTTGTTATTTCGTGACCTCCCGTCTGCTATGTGAAAAGACATTGAAATCGTCGAAGCGTACCAAACTAAAAGGCGACCCCGTTTCCCGATTGGTATTTCTTAATTGGCAAATATTGGCTATATGGACAATTGGACTTTGTGGTTTTCGGTCAACATAAGGGCAATCCTTTTCGACCAAGGTTTTCTCGCTGTCGAGCTTTATTCTCTTTACTTAATTAATTTGATCAGCAGCTGCAATTGCAGTGCCTTCTCGGAATCCCGTGTTGGCCTATCTTGGTGCGTCGGGGCGCGATCATGGCTAACGCCGAAATGCCCATTCTAAAAACCATTGAATGAAGTTGCATAATTTTTCAAAAAAATACCCTATAATTTATGTTCCCCATTAAATAATTTTGGGCGTCTGTCGAGCTCGCCACGCAATTGGGGGGGTGGAGGTGCGGTAGTTAGGCTACGTTCCTAAGGATAATATATGGCATTGTCTTGGTAGCTGGTTTCTGAGAAGTGTGCAGCTTGCAGAAATGGCCTTGTTGATTAGCGAAGGTTGCAGTTATTAACCATCTTTGAATTTCAACTTTCGGCTTTATTTTTTTTTGACATCCTTTATGGCTGGTGATATATTCATAGAAATCATGGGCATTGATTCACTTGTTTCATGAATTATGGATTCGAAAACACATCACGTAACAATTTGAAACACAGACCGTGGCATGTGTAATGTGACAATGGTAACAAAGAAGATTTGGTGACTTATTCTTGTGACTTTAATTCTAACGGCATAACTTGCTACATTGACTTTAGTTTTAACCTGGTTTAGGCACGTGAGGTACGTAAAGGCTGCGCAATCACGGTACGTTAATGAACAGGCTTGATAGTAAATGAATTTCCGGTCCAGTTTATACGTCGTATGGTTTTAGTCCACGCAGCAACACTAATCAATAGGTTTGATATTTTAAATTGCAAGCAGCCTTTCGCGGGTCGCACAGAATCGCTCGGCGGGCCGCATTTGGCACGCGGGCCTCACTTTGCCCAGGCCTGGCCTGGATCGATACCAGTAGGCCTACCTTTTTCCAACATAATTCAATCGAGCCCTTGACTATATAACTTATTATATGGTAAAAGTGTGGATTTTTATATAATATGGAAAAGTAATATATCGCTAAATTCGTAAAAATTTGCATATTTTAGGCGTATGTCATAGAGCAAAAAGTTGACGTGATAGAAGAAAACCAGTGTCATTTTTGGAATCAGCGTGCCAAAATTAGCTTAATTCAGGTGCTAAATCAAACTCAACAAATTTTCCTTACAAAATTGCTGCTCAGTGTTATTGGACTGGAAAATGTTTACGGGAGATCCTGTTGTGTGGACTGAAAAAGATTATTTTTCCATACTAGGGTCCCGTAAGTCCCACTTCATAATAATACTGCGGTGGTCTTGACTAAAAGGAAGGGTCGTTTTCCAGTGCGACTCCCGAATATCCAGCCCTTGAACATCCACATTACAGATTTCGTGTCATTTATGACGTTTTTGGGTTGTTCCTGTAAAGGTGAACAATTGGACGTCCTCGGAGGACATTTTCGATTTCACGAAAAAGAAGGACAATTCCTCCAAATATTTTCTGCAGACTTTGTCAGCAGTGCGCGCGCGCGCAGCTAAGGGAAACATTAATTGAGAGATAGGGAATCATTTATTATTTACCATCCTTAGAAATCAACATTACAGACTGGGCCTATAAATACAATAATAACATATATAAATAAACAGTAAAAACGGTAGGTCTATATATATATACGTGTTATCGTAGCCGGCCACCCATCCGTTAAAGTAGGCTACATCGAGTTACTACCTCTATGGGTGGATAGACGAATTGCGTAACTATCCCGCAATCCGGCTCGATAGTCCCTTCAGGTATTCTTATCCTGCCCGCAGACTGACGAAGATGCACATTGCACCGTTGCGCACCTCTGTTCTCACCGAGTCTCTGTCCGCATTACATCACTAACAAAGTACTGTGCGAACGAGACTTTGGAGAGGACATCAGCGTCTTTCGCCTACGATACTGTCACGAGAGGCGTGACGTATTTTTCGACTTCCATTCTCGACAGTATTCGCCGCATACGTAGGTCAATGAAGACAAGTATCTCATCTGGTCTGGTGACTCATCACGGACGCCTGAACTGATTCTGTTATCTCTTCTTGAATATATTAGGTTATTCCTCATTTTTTCGAGTATTATATTTATCAAGAATAGAAAATATTGCACTAATTCATACAGGTAAAACCATAACTGCAAAAATGTATGATGCAATATTTTCACCCTCAACATGATCACACAATATTATAAATATCAAGGTCGATGTGGTTCGCTATGACGGACAGGCGTGACCTCGTAATATTCAACACAATACAATATTCCTAGCGATATGGGATGGGCTGGTAATAATCAACAGCTATAGGCTGTTCATCATGTCCAATCGCAGTCGCAGTCATTAATTTCACGCCTTTGCCGACTGCCTTATAAACGAAGTGGTGAAGTATATCCCACAGCATATAAACTCATTGACTAAGGCATATCAAAGGGAATATTTGAAGGTATCTAGAGTCATGAGAGAAAATACAGGTTGGGACATCATCAAATCTTCAGGTAGGACGTAGAGCCTAGTCTAGTGCCTAGTCACAGCATTCTATTGCATCACTGTGCCATCCCAATGACGACAAATCGAAATTCAATGGGCGAGAAGATATCTACTCAAAATCATCACATATTCAACTTCGGCAGCACTCAGTTTCTCACTGTAAAGGCAAGGGTGGTCAAACTGATTTAAGCTGGTACTAGGTGTAAATAAAGGGAAGAGTGATGTTGAATATTTTTACTCAATTACAAGTAGAAGTTATTATATTCAAGGTGTGCCACCAAGATTTCAAGTAGTAGAATTGGACAGGTGCTACGAAGTTTATTTGTCCATGCCATGGGTTTTTGTGGTTGCGAGATGCATCTTAGGGACCAACGAAAAGTGACGAATGGCAATAAAGAGGTGGAACTTTCCAAATTATGATCTGTCACCCTCACATTAGTACTCATCACTAAATTTCCACGTCACCTTCACCCAAGAAAGTGACACGAACCTATCCAAATTCTACTCTCAATTTGGCGAAATCTAAAACGTAAAAAGTAACAAGTTCATATTAATAAACCTACCGAAAATATGTAGTCTAAAATCGTAACCGCTTAAGTAGTGGAAGTAAACAAACAAACCTTAATGCTATTCGATTTTATTGTTGATAGCAACTTTTTCAACCGATACGGCTCGAAAACGTAAAAAGTATTTTCTAAAAAACTGACCAGAAGTAGTGAAAGTAGACTAAAAACTTGACCATTAGAGCAAGCAGCACAAGCACCTACTCTGAAGAAGTAGAGTGCTCCATTAGTGAGCATATCTACTAGTACGTGATTTCACATACCTGCACTCTAAAATTGCACATGCACAATAATAAAAAACATTTCGCTAAAAATTAGTGCCATAAAACACGGGAAGCTGAACCATATCATCGGAAAACGTTACTTCCACGTTGAAAGTCAATTTGTTACGAAAAAGGTTTACTAAAACCGAATGAAGGTGTCCTTGATCACAAGGCGTCCTTTATCACTCAGCGTCGCTATTATCGTTAGAATCCAGTAGCGGTTCGTGTGACAGTTCCTTCCTTCGTTTCGGATTGTACAAGATGTAATGTTGCACCATGAAGAGAATGTCGAAAAGCACGCTGAAGAGTCCCAGTCCGAATTTGGTCGGGTCGCCGAAAACAAGATCCCACTCCTCTGTAACACAAGACAAATTACATGAAGACGGTGTGGATTGGAATGAGGGGTGCATTGGTCCAGTTGCTTAATTGTAGGGATGGGCAAAATCGAGTACCTAATTCATTTCTAGTCAAATATTGAGCCAGTATTGTAGTCAATAATTAGATTAGCACTCATGAGTAGGGCGCTTTTTTTACCTAAAAAAAGAAAGTTTTGACCTAGAAAATCAAAATTTTGACTTTTTTTTACCTAAACAAACTGAATTTTGACCAAATTTTGACCTGACATATGCAAATTTGGTGATTTCCCACATACTGTCAAAATTGTAACACTTATCTTCATTTCTGGTTGGAACTGACTGTCCTAACGAAGTTGCTTGGCCTGAAAAAACGTTTTTGGCTTAGATACAGGCAACTTATTACATGAAAAAACATTATTTGAACGAAATCTGGCCCTATGGAGAATTCCAGTGGTTACAATATGTATTATGGTAGAAATAATTAAAAAAAATTGTAGTACTACGAGAGATACTTTCCTACATTCTTGGGTAGAAACAGTGGCGTATCCAGGGGGGGGTTTAGGGGGTCGGAACCCCCCCCTTTTCAAAATCCTAAAAATTCATGTTAAATATAGCCTCTAATATTTGCTAATTTATTAGTTCAACATATTCATTTTTACGTATGAGAAGGCGAATATGGCGTCTTAATGTTATTTAAGGGGACTAAAACCCCTACAAAATATTGGAATTATGCGCCGAATTAGTCGAAAGGATAAAATAGGTCGTTATATTTCGCTAATTGCGTACGAATTCTGCGCTTGTTCAGCTACATTTCAGCTGTGGCAGATGCTGACGTTCACAACTTTCTTCCCTCGATTTCTCTCTCGCCTTGCTAAAACGAGAGACGCATTTTAGGAAAATCTAATCTAATTGGCCGACGCGATACCGCCGATACGTAATTGCAAAGACAAAGTTGTCGGCAATGAACATCGCCCGCGAATTCGCTACACCTGCTCGCCTTGAAATCCTAATTAAGAATTGCACGGCGTGTTGATTGATCAGCGAGACGCAGACACGGCGGCACCGGTACGACAATGCTATTCTCAAATCCACATTGTCTTCGCGATTATCGGCGAGAAATGCCCTACGATTGACATTCACATTTCAAAATACAAGCCTAGCAATCCACGTTCTCGATTGTTAGGTGGCTTGCTGTCGTCCAAATACAGGCCTATGTTGCCGCTGAACGGGAGAATTGAGTAGGCCTATTAGTAAAGTTAACGTAATGATATCGGCTGACAAGGTCCTCTGTCGCTCAAGTTATTATCCCAGTGTGTACTCTGTATTAATAGAGCGACTTGCGTGCCTGCAATTAAGGGCTAATTATCTTCGCGCGTACTACACGCTCAACCGTGCGGCTAGTAAAGCCATCGAAATGCACACATTCGTGTGCAGCTGTACACTCCACACCTCTCTGTGGCGATCGCGATCGCGATCGCCCTCGTGTCTGCTACCGCACTATTCCGCGCTTGTTCGTCCGCTGCGATACTACCGGCTGTGCGCATAATATAGTCAAAACCTAACAAAATCGTGCATCTCTGGTCGGAACTAGGCGCTTGGAGACCGGCGGCGTTAGTCGGCTCATGACTAAATGTGAGCATTTACGAATTTCGTTCAATCATAACGTAAAAACACGAAATTTCAGGCATTGTCTGTATCGAATTTGTACATCTCCCACTCACCGCAAATCTCTTTTAATTATTGAACTATAATATATCGTAAATATTCGCCTTGGCGTGTAGACGAGTGATCGTAATTATGACGTCATAATAGGTGATTTCACTCAAAACCCCCCCCCTTTTTCGCGCTCTGGATACGCGCCTGGGTAGAAAGTGTCTGTCCTTACTAAGAAGCTTGCCAAGGACGTTCAATCTCAGTTGTTGGCTGACAACACTGAAGTTGTGCGTACACTGCTGGTGACACACCGTGTTGCTTCATTCTGACAATGGTGTCTACATCACAATTTTTCATCATGCGCTTCTTAATATAACAAAGATGCAATGCCCATCAAGTCTTTCTTCAGTTAGGATATTGCGGTACGTTGACCATAAGACCATATCTACCTATTTGTTTTATTTGACCATTCATGATTCACAACGAGCAGACAATTAGCCGTTTACAACGGTAGGCCTATGCTAATGCAGCTTGCATCACTCTTATGAGTGACATTGCCAAAGAACCAGATGTGAAACAGTGGCTTTATATCGGTACGGTAACCTAATATATTGTCAAAGAATCTACCTATTTGCAATGTCATCAATGTGGTGATTTGACCTCTAAGATACACATTCCATTTGGAAATAGGCGCTTTCGATTTTAGTGCTAAAAGTAGACCTATAAGACCTCTACTAACTTGAGTACTATTCAATGATTCATTTTCAATTTCCACTTAAAGAAGCTTGACATGTCCTGAAAATTACCACTTCTACTGGTAATCAAGTCAATACTTACTGTGTTACTTTGACTTCTTTATGAGTAGAAACGTTAACTACTTTGACCATAGGGTCAAGTTTATGTATAGTTCAGAGTTGTGTTAACGTAAGGTTCAATGTTGGAGTTTGGGGTTAGGGTTAGCTTTGGGGTCATAAAATCAGATGCTCAAGCGTAGTTTTTGATAGTGTGTGCGTCAGGCTGCGCACATACACAACACAGAGTAGATGAATGGACCTAATTGTTGGCAACATCCCAAAACAAAAACACTAGTGACACTACCACAGATACAGTAACCACACAATTCGTCACATGAATCCGCCCTGTTCATATTGACTCATGAAATGTCAAGTGTTTAACATGGAGTGTCATAAGATCAACAACGTGACAAGGTAGCAAACATTAACCAAATCGTGTCACATGATATCATGCAGAGCCAGGCAGATTTTCGAAACCGGAAACAGCACTAATGAATGGGAACACAGCAACAAAACTGCAGAAATGCAATTGCCAATTCTTGTGTGAAAGTTCACCTATTCTTTGATAGGAACTATGTATTTACTCAGCTGCTAACCTGAAAACCCTATAATTGCACGAATGTAGCGTCCCATGAACACGATCACACTTTCATTCACTACCACCATGTCATAGGAGCATGAATGAAGAAGAAAATACAGCCAGCTCTACGCCATACTAGAGACAATTTCCTATTTTGGTACCATATAAGCCGTAGTTCATTGCACATTATAAGAAGGACATGGGCTGATAATGTGCTCATTGAAGTGACGTTTCCAATAATGAACAAACCTTGGAACTACCTATTCTGTTTGCTGCGAAAAGACTGACCCAGGATTCAAAGCTTTTACTTAGGGAAAATAGTATCTCAAAACTATAATTTTAACTGATAAATTCTTAGTGGATAGGACCGTACAATTAGATTACTCGAGATAATCACAGCACACTACTCGAGTCACTAGCTCAAACTGCAAGTCTTATTCAATGCACGCGTTTGAAGGTGCTGGAAACGTGACAAGCTATCGACAGCCCGACAACAAACCCACCACTCACCGTTATTGTAAGACTGCAGAATCATTTGCAGAATACTGAAAGATCCTCCCGTAAAATCCAGCAACACATTCCCGATGCTCCAGCCCACCGTGCTTTTCCTTCTGTAGTTCATCACAGCCTGGAGAAAGCATATATATAAATTTCAGTTCATCACAGGGTTGTAATGACTCGAGTCACGACTTGACCCAAGTCCGACTAGTGTCGGCGATTTTTGGTGACTCGACTTGACTCGAGTCAATTTTGCATTGAATCGACCTGTACTCGAGTCATTATGCATGTTTCGAACCAAGTGATATGACTCAAGACTGGGATGGCCAAGACGGGCATTTCATTGTTACTTCAAATTGAATAGTATATTCATATTGAAATGAACCCGAATATTTTCGGCTGACACTCGACAGGGGTAATCGTCAGCAACTAGTAGAGAATTGGAAAGAACATTGTATATCAACAATCGTGTACCACCTAAAAATAATGCAAAATAGTATATTGAATGTTCTCTCATTTGAAATTTCATGCTGGTGACGTCATATTTTGTGATCAGATTGTTGATATACAATGTTCTTTCCAATTCTCTACTAGTTGCTGACGATTACCCCTGACGAGTGTCAGCCGAAAATATTCGGGTTCATTTCAATATGAATATACTATTCAATTGTATATTTAAGTTCTGTACCTCCAAGAAGCTCTTCAAATGTAACTTCAATGAATAGTAAAGTTACCAGATTATTGGCATTTCGTCTGTCAGTCCTTGGAAAATAGGGCCGGAAACTGTTCAGACTGGGGCAGACCGGGGAAGATTACTGTATTATGAATGCGAGTCATACTTTTTCACTGCACAGTTGAATGAAGTGGATTGAACCGACAACTGAGCAGTGAACATAATGAATTGGACTAGGACTAGAATCAAAACACTGACTCATCCCATTACAATTTAGCAAATTTTCTGACATTTGTAATGCATACCCTCAGAATTGTCCAATAATGTTGTTCTTTTTTTAATTCAGAGTACATTAAAAAAAAAAAAATTGAAAAATTTCCAGCGGTTCAAAAGATATTACGATTCAAAATTCTCACGTCACTAGGTGGTGCTGCATGCAAAAATCTTGAAAATCCATATTTTTTGCTGTAATGATGGTGGAGAATCAATTAAAATGTCTAATTATACAATTTTGAGGCCAAGGATTTGAAATAAATCAACTTTTTCGCTCTAAACTCGAAGGAAGGCACTGCCGCACACCACAACTACAATTATGACCAACCACGCATTCCAAAGACAAATTTTTTTGTGATTTCATTGTGGAATAGAGATTAATTTGAAACTCCAATTTTTTATCAATCATACTGCTTCAACGTACATTTTGCAATCATTTTTTTGTGTAAACGAAATCCTACATGGATTTTCAAGTCCGCTCCCTCCAATTTTGTTTCGTCTGTAACTTTTTTCCTTCGAGTTTAGAGCGAAAAAATTGATTTTTTTCAATTCCTTGGCCTCAAAATTGTATAATTAGACATTTTAATTGATTTTCCATCATCATTACAGCAAAAAATATGGATTTTAAAGATTTTTGCATGCAGCGCCAGCTAGTGACATGAGAATTTTCAATCGCATTATCTTTTGAACCGCTGGAAATTTGTCAATTTAATTTTTTTTAATGTACCCTGAATTCAAAATAGAACAACATTTGTTAATATTGGACAATTCTGTGGGTAGGCTATGCATTACAGCCCTTGTTAAGTTATGATGGAATTAGCCCACTATGACTCGGACTCGACCCTCTACTCTCCGACTTGGACTTGACTCGATGGTGAATTGAAAATGACTCGACTTGACTCGAGTCAAAACTACAAAAGTGAGATTGACTTGCGACTTGGTTGCAGCCCTGGTTCATCACACGAGAAATAGCTAGCTACATAAAAGAGGCGGGCCAAGCAATCTTACCTGAGGCACGTATTTGATGAGCGTGATACCGAGCTTAACGTAGGACAGGATTTCGATGTACCGCAACCATGTTATCTTTTGTCCAACTGCCACGAACAGAAGTACGAACAAGGCAGCGCCAGTGACCGACAATAGTCCGATCGTGATTTTTGAGACTTTTTGCCCAGCCCTCTGCAAATAACTTTGAGATTTATGGTGGCATAAAGTGTGCATTAGGGGTGCCGGTATTCAAAAATGACTTTTTTTCTCAAATCGTACTGGTTACTTGATGAAATTGTTACGTTACCTAATTTAAGCCTACACACCAAATTTGGTTCAATTCCCACCAGTAGCCGCATTGCTACAGGAGAAAAAAGTTTCTATTTACTATATGGAATTAAATAACAAAAAATTTGAAAATTTTCTGTTCACCCCATGACAGTGTTAGGTTATCTATAGAAACGATGTTCACCAAATTTGATTCAATTCCAAACAGTGGAAGCGGAGATATTGCCATAGAAAAATTTGGATTTGAATAAAATATTATTTAAGGTGGGCACCACTATAATAAATAATTAAAGAAATGTTCACTGTAAATACTACGGTATTTTATTCATAATCCAAATTTTTCGACGGCAATAACTCTGCTTCCACTCGTAGAAATTGAGCCAAATTTGGTGAACATCGTTTCTATAGATAACCTAACACTGTCATGGGGTGAACACAGAATATTAACTAGAAACTTTCTTCTCCTGTAGCAATGCGGCTACTGGTTGGAATTGAACCAAATTTGGTGTGTTGTCTTAAATTAGGTAACCTAACAATTTTATCAAGTAGCCAGTACGATTTGAGAAAAAAGTCATTTTTGAATACCCCTAGTTTAGTCGACTGCTTTACATAGTACTTGAGATAGTGGTTTACAGTAAAGTGTAGTTAGTGTTGGGTGTTAGTACTCAATTACAAGCAGACTCAAAAGAGGCTTTGGAGGTATAGAACTTCAAAAGACACTTGAGTAATATCTTCATATGGAAATAAACCCAAATATTACATTACTCGTCAGGGCTAATCGTCAGAAAATAGTAGTGACTTTGGAAGTTGTATCACCACAGTTGTATCACCACCGTACCATTGACTACTCCTGACGAGTGTCAGCCAGAAGAGATTCTGCTTTTTTTTAAGACGAATTTATTACCCAAGCATATTTTATGTGCTTTGAAAAGACATTATCAAAATGACGGTGTCGAAAGTTCTCAAGATAGTAGTTTCACAAAGCCTAGAGGTCACATACTTTCAGCAGGATATCCGAGCAGGCTTTCACTCGTGAATACCACGAAAAGACAGCTCTAAACTGATTTCTGCTTGAAAAAATACAAATTGTGAAAAGGCAGTAGTTTTGCCTAAGAAATTGTTAAGCAGAAGTGGAAGTCAGATGTCATCCTCGGTCTCTGGGTGGGTTGTGGTACAAATACTGGAAAAGGTGCGGTAGGCTGCATTACATTTAAGTCAGACAGTGTTGTAAGGTCGCTATTATGTCTTACATGAGCAGCATGGTCACGAATACGCCATTCCACGCAATATTTATGGTGGTACATGTAGATTGCACCGTACACTATACAGTCATATTGGAAAGCTGGGAGAGTGGTGCAGCATTCTTTGCACCGATTAGGTTGTGAGACGTTTCAAATCACAGTCGTTTACAGAGTCCTAACAATGTGTTGCTAAGGTATTTACGACCCCATAGCGCCATCTAGCTGGGTCATCTTTTGTAGTTTATGCATTTTTTGAATTTTTGATAAAATACTGAACAAGGGTAGTTGTGCACGCAAGCTATATCTAATTACATATTTGGGAAAACGGTGATCTCATCCCTAAAAAAAATCACTGTGATAAGGGTTGAGCGAACTTTCACCTGTACTGTAACATTGAGCTTACAAGCATAGCCTGCTCCTAGGAATTCAAAGTATATTAGCAACTGACTCACTTCATAAACCAAAGCCTGTATGATGGTGACCAACGTCAGCGCAACTGCGTGCAGGGCAAAGACCACGTCATTGAGCCGCACTGGATTGACGCCGTCCGGATGTTTCTTGTAGTACTGAGTCTGAATGGGAATTTGAAAATGTAGTAACACTATAACTATCAACCAGTCCATAATAGCCTATTCAGGCTCCTAATTTATTCAGTCACTCATAGGCCATAGTTACATTTTCAGGCACCCGATTTATTCACTTGAATATGGGCCATAGTGATATGCGGTATCCATGGGTCATTTCTTTTATCGGTGAACCTCATGATATGTGGTGCAAGAATACGTGACTCAAATCGGACACCAGTTGCCGATCTTACCCAGTTCGAAAGGACATCAATCCTGCAAATCCAAGAACTTCTAATCAGTGTCCGATCTGCACTGATTAGAAGTTCAAACGACTATTCACTAATTTACTGAGACAGACAACGTCAAATCCAAAATTTTTTGCAAAGATTTCGAAGTCCGCTTACAACTCTAACTTTTTTTTCACAAACCCCAACAAAACATTTCTAAACAGCGATAGGTTTATATCTGGAGATAGACTATTGGCAATTGAAAAGAATTGGCAGAGTAGGATAATTAATCCCAGACGGCCATTCTGTTGTTGTGACTCCTGAAATTTCAGCAGTCATGAAGCGATCTCGTGATTTCCGTACTGCTAAAAAAGTGAAAATTAGGTTTTCAATCATTTTGCAATTTTAGAGGTTTGGCGGAACCCCTGAAAATGCTTCACGGACCCCCAGTTGAGAACCACTGGCATAGGTCAATTAGGGCTTGGTTAAATCGGGAAACTGAGTGATTTCATTCAGAATCGATTAATAGGCTTCAAGCCAAGTCGTGTATTCGAGTGTCGCTCATAATGACGTCATACAGTAACATGTTTGATGACATTGAAAGTTCAAGGATGTAGGCCTGCCTCTTATTCGAGCTAACGGAATTAATGGGGACGACAGCAATGATTCTAGTAATCGAAACTGATTCGAATATTCTAATGATTCTAGTGAGTCGCAAAAGTGGTACATGTTTGAACTATTCACATATCGTTGTGATATCATAATCTGCGATACTCCAATATTCAACCTCTAATACTCAATTCAGAACGGAATCACTCAGGTACTGGTAGCCTCCTTTATTTTGCGCAGCCCTGGAAACTAACAACTCCAATTACATCACACGAGAAATCATTTTGAAATTCTTGAACGCAACTATTTTATGGGATTAATCAGCCCACATAACCGCTGCGAGTTTTGGGTGCTGTGACAAGACCAATCACGACTCGCACAGCGAGGGTGAAAGTATAAAAACTATATTTCCATAGGATCAAATATCTCTCTGTGGTAAAGGGCGTATAATTCTGGTAGCCAAATCCACCAAATCGTCTCGCAAAGGTCTATTTGAATCATTGCAATTGATACTCGAATTATCACGCAGCCCTGATCAGAACCAGTATTTCCAAACTAAAAAGCTCACCTGAATGAGGGGAATCCAAAACAGCGACAAGTTGTAGATCGAGTACGCCACGAAACCGGCCAGATTCAGCGCCAAATAGTCGAAATTCAATCCCACGACACTGCGCAAGTCGACATACAATAAATCAATAACCGTCAACATAACAAATAGACGGAAAAGGTTGTCACACTAGCTGGATGATATGCTTTTACCCTAGAATGTTCCAGTTTTTGTGAACACAAACATCTTGTGAAGGTATTGCTGTGCCTGTGCTCATAGTCAATGTTCGGGTCTGTATAAGATATTTGCGACAGGATAAGAAGATAACAAGATTTGTATCATAGCGCAGTTTGCTTTTCAAGTAACTATATTTTTTCTTCTTCACGTAATTTTGACACGACAGGAAAATCGCTAGCGGTAAAATTCATCTGTATGCAATCGAGTAGAAATTTACGGCGTTTTATCTGCTTCTGCTCGAGCATCATTGAACATAAGCTTGACTAACACTGCTTGAATGCGCCTGAAAAATTAGCATACTAATGAGTCACTAGAGTTGGGTATTATTATTTGAGTGACGACGCCGTTCTCACAATTCAGTCCAATATCAAATGCAACGCTTCGAGTCCAGTATCGGCACTCTATTTTTATGTGTAACGAAAATAAAAGTGAAGTGCCCCGTATCACGGCAATTGAACAGATATTCGAAAATACAATTGAATAGTACATTCATGTTGAAATGAACCCGAATATTTTCGGCTGACACTCGTCAGGGGTAATCGTCAGCAACTAGTAAGAGAATTGGAAAGAACATTGTATATCAACAATCGTATCACAAAATATGCCTTCGCCAGAATGAAATTTCGAATGAGAGAGCGTTCAATGTGCTACTTTTAGGTAGTACACGAACATTCTTTTGTTGGCAGAGTTTGGGTTGGTGTATTTTGATAAAAGTCAACTACAAGGCTCACAAATTGAAGTGTGGACGGCCCCTCCCAACGACGCAAAATCTGTCTAATTCACTACTAGTTGCTGACGAATACCCCTGGCGAGTGTCAGCCGAAAAAATCCGCGTTCATTTCAATATGAATATACTCTTCAATTGTATATTGAAGTTCTGTACCTCCAAGAAGCTCTTTAAATATTCGAAAATGTTAACTATTCTTGTGTCGTCAGTCCTGTGTTAGTCAAGATCACGAACATATGTTTTTAAATTTAGAAAGTAGCCACCTCCGACCGGGGTTGTAACCAAGTCACAAGGTCCCGAGTCACAAGTCAATCTCACGTTCATTGTTTGAACTAGGGTCAAGTCGGGTCGGGTCATCTTCAATTCACGACCGAATCCAAGTTAATGAGTACAGGGTCGTGTTCGAGTCATGGTGTTGTGACTCGAGTCCGAGTCCAAGTCATTGTGTTCACCGGTAAGTTTTTAGCTCAATCCCGTTAAATCCATTTTCTCACATTTGGTCGAGTGATATAGAATGTCTCGCATTTATAATATAGTAGGCCTACCGTAATTTTCCAAGAGGTCGTAACAGTTTATGGCCCTATTTTCCAAGTTTCGGGACTGATAGTCAATGTGCCAACTTTACTATTCTTCGAAATTACCATGCAATGTCGGTCTCAGCCGTCTGAGCCTCGAGTTGAATGACTTGGTCCGAGCCATGCGCAATGACTCAAGTCAAGTCTTTTTCCGTATTTTGAGATAATGACTCGTCGAGTCACCAAAAACTCGCGACTAGAGTCGGGTCATGTATCGAGTCATTACAACCCTGGGTAAGGCAGTACCACAAATGTTTAGATTATTAAAATTACATTGATTCTGCATCAATTTTTATCAGTGATGTTGACCACTATGCCGAAGTGTACTGAACAAACCATTTGCGGACCAACAACGAACTCCACGCCAACCGGCAGTGATCCTCGGACCACCAGTTGGCAACCACTGGCCTAGATTACTTATTTTACATACATGGAAATCAGTACTTGTATTTCTACTGGAGTATAAAGTTACATTATCTGTCGCTGTCGGCTATTTGAGTACCAACAATGACCACTTCAGGTTAGTTCTACTTTTATAGGCCTACTGGAAGCTACGCTGACGACTTTGACCATGCCCGTGCGTTACTCGATAGTCCCAACTTGTCCACACTGGCTTGCATGCTTGACGCTGCTCTCGGTATCTCACCTTTTCCGACGAAAGTTCAAAATGACTTGAGGGTAGAACGAAACGGACCAGGCAGCGAAGTAAATCCAGCCGATAACGACGCTTACAATTGTAATCGTGTAGGAATGCACGACGTACACCTCAATTTTCGGTCTGGTATCATTGCTACCGATGTCCGGCCTGAAATAAAACACATCCCGTTGTAACATACGAAATAGTCGGTGTACGAATATAAGTGCCACTGTGATTGTGGCTACGTGGGAAGAACGTCAAAGCGTCTTCAGGAACGCATAAACCAACACGTCCCCAGACTTATCAGAACACATGCTTCCGGCTCGGTGAAAAGCTCACCCTTGACTCATCCGCTTAAGCTCAATGCTGACCTATCAAAGGCCATTAATTCTGCCATCGGCAAACATCTGTTGAATAATCTGATTAGTGGAAATAATTATCGAGACGACAGATTTTGCGTCGTTGGGAGAAGCTGTTCGCACTTCCATTTGTGTGCCTTGGAGTCGACTTTTATCAAAATACACGAACCAAAACTCTGTCAACAAAAGAAGTTCGTGTACCACCTAGAAATAGTACATTGAACGCTCTCTCATTCGAAATTTCATACTGGCGTCGTCATATTTTGTGATACAATTGTTGATATACAATGTTCTTTCCAATTCTCTACTAGTTACTGACGATTACCCCTGACGAGTGTCAGCCAAAATATCCGGGTTCATTTCAATATGAATATAATATTTAATTGAAATAGTCGCTGTATAATCACCACAATCTCAAAGTCAGGTGTTAGATCGCGCATGATAACATGCTCAAAGGGTGTAATTAAGTGCAAGGAGTTTATCACCCCATAAAAAAAATTAAAATTAATCAGTGATGGTCAGTAACAGAGTGTTTACATTTTTTGGAGCACTCTCTCTGCTATTGCCTACCTACTATCTAGGTCTACACACTTTTCTTGAATTAGATTTTGTAAAGAAAGTTATTTTCAGACGAGTTTTATGTTGCTTTCACAAGAAAAATTGCCACAGTAGCAGCGTGAAATAGACCCATACAACATTAAATGAATATAATTTTGAATATTGCACACTGCGACAGACTGAGACCACGAACCGCAGAGTCAAGCAAGACCGGAAACTGTCTGTGGGCCGCTCAAAATCCCGTTGCAGACCTGGTCGAATGCGGCCCGTGGGCCGGATGTTGCCCCCGCTAATATAAAAGTCTGCCATCTCTCTACCTAATCTACTTCGCCAAACTACTTCCTTGAGCCCCGTTCATCATTTGTTCCACTGGAAGCAGTTTTGACACATCAATGAAACAGCTACGGTAGGCCTAGCGCAAATTTACAGCATTACTGGTGCTTTTACTTGACTTTTTACTCAATTACCAGTACGAGTAGCAATATCGAAGATAATATATTTAAACTGCATTAACTGGAAGTCAAAAATCACAGGTCTAAAGATTACTCAACAGGTTTTGTAAATTACATTTGGTTCACATGGCACATACTTTTATAGTGTCTAATCAACTACTAATTTTGAAATTGAAAGATGTATCTTCGTAACAAAGAGAAAATCATCAATGACACTGCAGATAGATGCGATTCTTGATAATATATTCACGTACCACGATATAGGGGTTATTTAACAAGGTTTTGATGACGCAAACTTGTCCCAAAACTGCTTTTTACAGCGTGGAAAACTTACGTGATATTACAAGCTGCCGAGCTGTCGTTGACCTTGAGGATGATCTGACCGACTAACAATCCTTTGACTGGAACATTTGACGATGATGTGTTGAACAATATCATTACCTAAAAGACAAACACAGTAAAAAGCTGGCGTAGGCCTATGCAAGAAGCAGGAGATTGCAGTTGATCAATTCAACAATGTTTCTTCGATATGTTGGGGATGCAAACTACCTGCAGCTATGTGGGATTGTGCGTACACGGCTAGGTTGGTATTACTATATGGAGTGCATCATTTTTCGCTGATGCTTAGAACTGTACTGCGGTGCTCAGATTGTAAAGCGCGGCGGGCGCTACTAAATTAAAATCGAAAAATGAAATCGTATTAATTGCGACAAGTGCGAAGAAAATTTCAAATTTTTGAGTCAACTCGTAATTTAAATTGCATGCCTACGGCCGCAGAAATTTTCTTCAATGGCCGCAGATTGGCCACTCCTGCCCTAGAGTATTGGCCCACTGAAGTTCGTCAATGAAAAATGTAGCTTTACCTTTCCTTAGAAAAACCCCTTCTAGTCCTAATATACTTTGCCCAGTAGACCTATTTCCAGTTTGGCAATCAAACTTACATTCTCCATCATACAGTAAATAAAAGAATATAGGCCTACACAATACACTAGGATATTATCATTTTGGGCATAATGTCAACGAATACCAGTGTCTATACAAAACACTGGTTGCTGTTGGTAAATATAATGCGGTTTGCTTTTTCAGAACCGCAGTACCGTATGCAGTTGCATAATTCATATGTTTGTAGAAAAGAAAGATATATACACCTTATTCGGAAAGTCGATAGGATCACTGCCGTTTGTCGAATGCAAGTGAACAGATTCCAGGTACAAGGTAACGTTGCATGGAACTGTTTCGTCTGAAGAAAATTTGACGGACTTGCTTTGTCCAGGCTCCATCTTGACGGAGGTGTCCCAAGAAATGTGAACTGCAAATTTACTGATGCATTAAATAAGGCACTGTGAAGCACAATTTATGGCGTACCGGTGCATCTATTTTGTAAATGCCGCCTATGTAGCTCAAGTGGGTTTGGCTATACTTGCACTACTAAATATTTCTACCACTTATTCCACTTCTGCATAAAATATCACTTACTCTAGTCTTAACACAACCATAGGTCCATAGCCATTTACCCTCAGTTGCTGAAATACTTTATCAATCGTTTTAAAACATCAAGTTTGTGAACTAACATTGTCAGAATAGTAACCATGATCACAACAGATGGCGTCACTTTATTATTATAAATAACGGGCCAGCAAGGCGATGATTATTCAAGACAGTTTCCCAAGGCTTACACCCTTATGATATTGAGACACACGTTCTTAAACTCTGACCCACCTAAAGTTTAAAACAGAATTTATGCTCAAGTTACATGAACGCCTTCGTACTCAACGAAGATATGACCGTACTCACCATTCTGTAGTGCCTCACTCAATTCCAAATTCAGGAGAAACGATAGGAGAAGCAAACAAATCTCCGTTGGTAGTGGAACTTTCATATTGAACATCACAGCCAGGTGAGCCAGCAGTTGCATGGACGCTGCTTGGAAGTTGAAACGATGACCTCCAGAGCGGTATTACGAATCCCAAGGGTGAGGAGTCGCTTTAGTCGTAATGACTAATATCTAGTGCCTTTTATCTGAATGACATTGCTTTTCCTGCTACGTAAATTACGAAAGACAGGCTCCACTACGGACATACCAACAAGTCACGAGATCACCTGAACTTCACTCACTACGAATGATTTCTCGTTTGTAAACAAAGAGTCGCAAGCAATAATTTACGCGTGAGTGATCGGAAAGCTTCGCGACCTTGGTTTAGATTTCTGAAGGGATTGGACTTGATTTGCATTTTTATAACATCTTGAATCCAACCAAAAGACTTTGCCCACACATTTTGAAATGGCCTTGTCAGTGATCAAGATTGGCCGTGACTGCTATAGTTCAATGATTAGAGTCCAGTGGGTGTGGGCCGCAAGGCGCATTTCTTTTCAGATTTTTAGAAAAGTGCAGTGCGCAAAAATTCGTGAAATGAGTTTTTTTTTCATTTTTATGAGGCTGTCGCACCGCGACACTCACTGCTTAAGCACCAGTCGATATTGTGATGTGCTTTTTGATGCTGCACGAACGTGATATCGAGATAAAATAGGCCACACTTTTACGTCAGTAAAACGCTATGCTCCCTAACATGAGCGACGGACATAGGTACCAAACTCGAGGTAATATTTTATTTAAAAAATATAATGCAACAATAAATATCACGGTAATCTATTTCATTTTATTTTAAACTATGAGCTGTGCTTGATACCTGACTAGCCTACTTTTTTCGGTGAGTGTAAGGAACCGATATTTGAGCTAGCGAGACAAGTTACTTGCTGAAATACTCTCTCCTTGTAAAGCTTGAACTCGCGGAGTAGCTGTTTTCAGCTGTTTTCTTAGCAGATCGATCTTGGCATTTTCTGGGCCTTTGGCCACCAAGGCAATGTAACCATTCATATAAACTTATTTTCCCTCGATGGAATTCTCTTTTCATCGCCAAAACCTGTTCAACTAGTGAAGAATAATGATGTCGGGTTCACGAGAATACCTCATTTCCAAACAACAGCAATATTTTGTAACTGAAATCGATTTCAGCATTGCAAAATGCTTTTCGCCTTCTTCCAAAATTTGAAATCAGATCGCACGTAGGAAAATATGACCGCTGTGACGCTCTGGCTCTCTCTCATATCTGTACATCACGTGATTTATGTCTTTCTTCTCGTACCACGTGACTTACCATTTATCAGCACGTATATCTCCATAATGTCCTAATGGTGTCGACACAGGCAAATTTCACGCCTCAGTGAAATTGTATCACGTCACAATTTCCATTTGGCTAAAGGCAATTGGACGGTGATTTTTAACCGGCTTGCCGAGCATGAAATTTGGTAAACGGGTATCAATCGAAAGCTGACTCTGCACTGATTACGACAATATAAATTTTATTCTGCTCGTGGACCTGGAACTCCCACAATCAGCCTCGAATTTTTCATTGTTATGGAGATTGGCATAGTGACGCAACAATGCTGTCTGGCGTGTCTTTCATTATTTAAAGATCCAACTAGAATAACTCATAACTCACAGACACTAATTGACCTCATATTCACCAACAATCAGGTCGAGCACCAATCCGGAATATTAAGAAGCGATATATCTGATCACTTACCAACTTTCTGTAAAATCATGAATGCTTCAGTAGGAGTGAAACACAAAATAGCCTACACTCGTAACTATAGAAATCTCTCGGAGGACAACTTCTCGAATGAACTTTTTGATGCAATAAATGACCTTGAAGTCGAAAGTAGAACTCAAACTGATGATATAAACAATAACTTTTCATCTCTAATTAATACCATCAACTCCCTAATTGAAAAACATGCACCTCTCCGCAAAAAAACTCGCAGGGAGATGAGATACGCAAATAAACCATGGCTGACCTCTGCAATCCGAATCTCAATAGCGACTCGACGCAAACTCTACAAGAGTCATTTTCTTTCCGGTGTAGATAGCAAAGTGGAATTGTATAAAAATTACACAAATATATTAACCAAATTGAAGAAAAAGTCGAAGAGCAACTATTACAAGGATCAATTTTATAAGAACCAAGGTGATCAAACAAAAACATGGGGGCTCTTTAATAAACTTTTTAAATCAACTGAGCAAAAAAAAATTTCCAACTAAAATCAGCATAGACAATACAACCGTAACATCTGAACTTGACATATGCAAGGCTTTCAACCAATACTTTGCAAATATTGGCAGAAACCTTGCTGACAAACATGTGCCTACCAATAACTACAAGAAATATCTCGATAAACCACAACAGAACTCTATCTTTGTCCAGCCAGTCGTTGAGAATGAAGTCATCGCGATAGTTCACTCATTTAAGAATGATACAGCCACAGGCCCAGATGGTATTCCAGTCTTTATTCTGAAAGAGATCATATAAACAATATTACCTATACTCACTAAACTGATCAATAAATGCTTCGAGCTTGGGATCTTCCCTGATATTTTGAAAGTAGCCAGAGTCACGCCTGTTCTGAAAAAAGGCAATACCAAAGATCTCACCAATTATAGACCAATCTCTATTTTGCCTATTTTTTCTAAAATTATCGAGAAATTATTACTTAAAAGGCTAACTTGCTTCGTTGAGAAATTTAGCATAATATCCAGAAAACAATTTGGTTTCAGAGAGCGTCACTCAACCCAGCATGCAGTTATAGATAGTATAAACAACATCTCCAAAAACCTTTTCAGTAATCTATCCACCATCTGCATCTTTCTAGATCTAAAAAAGGCATTTGATACAGTGGATAGATCAATATTCTTGGAGAAATTATCTCACTATGGAGTTAGGGGTAACATGTATAAGCTACTACAGTCCTATTTATGTAATAGATGGCAATTTGTTAAAAATGGTGAAGTCTCAACAGATAAGCTCGAAATTGAAATGGGTATACCTCAAGGATCAGCTCTGGGTCCTTTCCTATTTTTAATTTATATTAATGATATAGACAATGTATCGGACTTCACAATTCAACTGTTTGCAGATGATACATCTCTCATGCTCTCATCTTGTAATACAGCTGACCTTGAGTATTCATGTAATTCAAATCTAATAAAAATATATGACTGGATGGGTAGCAATAGACTAACAATAAATACTTCAAAAACACACTGTATGTTCTTTGGTAAAGGTACTCCAAATGACATAGTACTGAAGCTCAATAATGAAAGACTTACTTTCCAGACGTCTCTATTCTATCTTGGCATAATTATAGATAATAAGCTATCCTGGGGTGATCACATTAATTCAATTTGCATTAAACTATCGAAAGCCATAGGAATCTTAAGAAAAGTTCGTTTCCTATTACCACTTTCCACACGACTAACAATATATCACACACTCTTCCACTCGCACTTGACTTATGGTCGTATTGTGGGGTTCAGCTAAAGCCAAATACTTGAATCGGATTAAAAGCCTGCAGAATAAAGCAATTAAATTGACTTGTCTCGCCAATCGCAGAGATAGTGTAAATCCTTTATATAGTCGCTTGAACATCTTAAAAGTTGATGATATCCACTTTTATGAAATAGGTAAGCTCATGCATGGCTACTACAATGAGAGCCTTCCAGAAATCTTCCTAGACTATTTCACTCATCTCACCAGTCACCATTCACACAATACCCGAGGCTCTTCTATGAATCTATTCTTACCCCGAGAACATCCTAAGACTATCAGTTTCCAAGGTCCTCGTATATGGAACTCCATTCCACCCCATATTAAAGATAAACCACTCCATATCTTTAAACAAATGTTTCACGAATATCTTGTAGGAAAATATGAACATTCTTAATAAATGTGTCAATCAGCATCTCTTTGCCTAGTTTGTGTTCCTGTAGCCAGTGCAATTGTTTTATCTCGTCTATTCAGGTTACCTACTGTGATCCCACTTAGTTTTTCATCTGTTTCTGATACATTGCGTATATGTTATATTTTTTGCTTGCAAATGTGTTATATTATGTGATAAGTTTCATATTACAACCATCCTTTCAGGCTGTAGCTGACTTGATGATCTCCCGATCCCTTCGCTACAGCCTGGTTCTGAATTAGGCTATATATACTTTGCTTTGTATTTATCTATATGTGTATAATCAATGTTCATGGACCGAATAAATTCTCTCTCTCTCTCTCTCTCTCTCTCTCTCAGTACGCAACAATGATGTCTGGCGAAACGAGAGAGTAGCTCAAGAGAAAAGAGATATGTCCCTGCTGTCGTTGCATCCACGTTGAAGTTGTCAGATCAAGGACTAACGCCGGGACGCGCGTCTATTACCAAGAGCTAAGTATATATACCCAGCCACACATTACGTGGGACTCAGGTTACAACTCTAGCAGGTTTTCAGACGACACACTTCCCACATCGCGCGGGTCGCGTGTTGGACCCCTGCCATAATGGGTAGGACTTCCAACTGGCTTCCAGCTGCAATTAGAGCTTACCATTGATAACTATACCCTACTTGGGTTGGTAATCTATACTGGGACGAACCGCAAAATTACCTCGAGATCCACTATGGGTCCTTATGGCAGGTTTTGCGCCCCCATATAGCAACATATAGCCGTTTACGCGATGCAGTTAACCTTAAACGAAATAATTATATCCTTTACATGGAACTAATTTAACTAATACATGGCTTTTCAATTATAACCTTCCAACGTTTTAGTCGGCCTACAACGCCTTACTTATCACCAGGGTTATAAAATACACAGGTGTCGTCAGTAACGAATTTTCTACTGGCTTGGAGTGCTCAAGTAGGTTTTTCTATCTGCAATACTTATACAGTTTGTTTTTGGTTTAAGAGAGAGATAGAGATAACTTTTTAATTCGTCAAACCATAAAATACAGTGTGGGCAATGTTCACAGACATACTTGTCCAATAATGACATAGATAAGTTTGATAATAAACAATAAGCATTCCACCCAAAAACAAAGGTATGTCGTCGTAGGTGATATTTTCGCATCATTTGACTGGTCTGGGGATAAAAATGTTTCGGCCCGTGATGGATATAGAGTTTCACATCCCAGGTTTAGTTACTCGCAGGTGACTCCGACGATATATAAAAAATCCTTAGTGTAACACGCTATTCTTTTACATAAAGCTTATTCTTTGGCTCAAAATTCATGGGCAGCACAATGAAGTCAGGAATTGGTGTGAAATCGCCATAATTTTGCCTTAACTAATTAGGCTACTATACATTTGCGTGGTTGTGTTTTACGTCCCCACATCGTTCACGCACCTGTCACGCTTCAGTTTAATCGTGAGTGGCGCAATTGCTCTTGCCGCTCAACATGAGCTCATGTTTTGATGCATTTACGAAGATTATGCATGTCGCCAGCAACGTCAAGAAACGATTTTTACGTCATCTTCCTCTCTATTCAAATTCATCTCACGAGTATACGACATGAAAGGAAATTTCGCTGGCTTAAATTCCCCGACATTCAATAATTAATTGTTTCAAGATGAGTGTAAGCAATCCGTCGAATAAGATGACAGTTTTATTTGTTGATATTCTGCTCAAGTCTATATTAAATGGTTGCTATATGGCAATAGAGTATAAAGTATAAATAAGTAGTTGCTGTAGCATTTCGCGGCCACAAAACTTGATCAATGCCAGATAATGAACGTGACATATCTAACGCGATAAAGCATGGTAATAAACTAAATGTTCTTATTCTAGTTCAAGTCAATCATGGAGCTTTAAAATGGCTATTTATGGTAATTTGGTGCGTTGATCCAGAAATGATATTGGCCATATGTTAAGAGTTTCGCCGAACTGGGATTGGACCGGTAGTCGTAGTTTTGGAGGGACAGCCGAAGTAGGATCAGGAATGTTTTTTGGGGAATTTTTTGGATCGGAGTCTTGCTTAATTATTATAAGATGAGGCTTTGTTTATAAGAGTCGCAGTGCTAAATTAACCGCTCTGCTCAACACCAATATATGCTACCCAACTACAATTGTTGTTTGCCGGTAGCAAAATTATATTGTGTCCTTATGAAGGACGCCAGAACAGTGTATGCAAGAGTTGATTCAAATATATTTTCCGTCAAGCAATATATAGCTTCGTCTTATGGTATTATTACTTTTTCAATACTGTGTCCACCCCTCCAGTCCGACAATATATAGGTGATTTGGGTTTGTTCCGCTAAATTTCAAGGTAGTAACGGAGTACTAATGTCTTTAATATATAATTTATAGTGCAGAATTCGCGAAATGTGAGATTCAATGGCTTGTTCAATAGCATGGGTAAAATGACGTAATTGACAGGTCAGTTGCGGTATAGAAGTGCACGTGTAGGTATGTACTGATCGGCTCTACTTTCGCCGATAAATGATATATCTGATCAGACTATTGGGGAGGCAAAAGGTACTTTCAAAATCTACCTAACGGATATACTGGTAACATTGTATACAAGTACGATATCTTTAGAATCAATGAATCCGTTAGCTACAGATCATTCATTGATGCCATCCTTACGCTGACATGTTTTCGCCATGATTCGGCATTGCGTGTTGAATATAACCGCGTTGATTTTTCAATGCTCATCTTGAATTTTAGTTTCTTCTCGATGAGAGACAAACAGAAAGATCTTGGAGGTGTATACGTTATTCAGAACGTTATCTTCGACGCTTCATTTAATTAAATACCACAAATAGGTTTTGCAGTAATGTATATATGTATTTGAGTTGCGTAATTGATGATTGAGTAGGAGCGCCACCAGAATGATAGGCCCAACAATGTCGTAGTTACGTTACTGGTGATTTGAGTCGTGATGATCTCTCTTCTCTTGTTCAAGGAAACACAAATGACCCACTTTCTGAGCAAGCCCGCCAGCGTCAAATTGAAAGATGCAACTTCACTGAAAAAACATTCCAGCTTTGTTAACTAAATTGAATACCAAGCCAACAACCAGCTCACCGCCCGCTAGTTCATATGCTATTCCGTGGAAGGTGAGGTTGGCTTAGCCTTAGATTCATAAGGTTTACGTTGGTGTTAGGAATAGGGTCGGTTGTGAGATTACGGTTAGGTTTAGGTTCAAAGTTATAGGCGATTGATTTAAATGGAACTTGCCATATATCGCTATGCCCGTATTTCCGCCAATTATAGGTGATTTGATACTTATATATATAACCCATATATGCGATTAAAACGACGAATGTGTCACTCAAATGAATTGTACATTGTAAATTGGCACATCGATGAGCTGTCACTCAACTGAAGTTCTACAGTAGTACTAATATTTTAGTTTATTAAGGTTGAATTATATTGGATAGATTTTTTACATTTGTTATGTTTTGATTAAAAGTATCATCACAACATATATAGACTTTTAGAATTCCTTCTATATGTGAACTCATCCCTTCTTCACATCTTCATGGCGTGTGTGATATACTCGCTTGCGTTGGGTTTCTTCATAGCCGTCGTCAGTGCAAAAGGTGGGTTAATGTGCATGCCGCTGATACCAATAAGACAATTGGCATAGTGCAGTGGTTCCTCAATGTTTCTTGCCTGATATGCCCATTTTGCTAAAATGATGTCAGGTTTACTCAAATGTAGAAAGAAATAGCGAATGCCACATCAGACTATTCAGAGCATTAATAATTCTTTGTCGATGCAGTTTAACCTCATACTCCTCTGATTTGCCAGTCTAAAAATGCATGTTTGCAGAAGCATCGTACCAGTATCGGCTTCATCGTTTACACCCGCCTCAGGGGTCGATGCGATATGTTCACAGTAAGGTCATCAGTCACTATCTGACACATATGTTTCATTAGACAAAAGTGTTTTCCTGGCTAGTTGACTGAATATGGGAACATAATTGTTAGCTTTCCCAAACTAAATGTGTCTGCACTGCACTGGTAGTGAAAGGAGTGTTTATTTCCACCCGTGTACCACCCCTGATGTATGTTTGTGACTATACACCAGGGGCGGGCAACTTCTCCAGTCAGCGGGCCGGATATCGGAAAATTTATTACTTGGCCGGCTGGATTGCTGAATCGATACATTATTTGCCCATTTATCCACATATGCAATCAATAAATCGTATTTATTGAATGTATTTTAACGACAGCAATGTCATTTCAAGGCCGTTTCTCGCCGATAATGACGAAGACAATGGGGTTTTGAGAACAGCATTTGTCATACAGGCGCCGCCATGTCCGCTTCTCTCCGATCAATTAACACACGGTGCAATCCTTAATTAAGATTTCAAGGCGTTCCATAAGCCCATTACCTCAAATTTACCTAGGTATCAATTCATTAGGGTTGAGTACATCGTGAATGCCGATAATGCAAGTCTTCACGCTTCGACGAACTTACGCGTAAGCCCCACTCTGGCACGCTGCGCACACACGTATATAATAACATACAGTTACTAACATTTGAAGTAGTAAGCAGCAAAGGGAATCCCGGCAGACTGGGGACGAGGGCCACATTATCATGTAAAACGGGAAACTGTCCACAGGCTGGATCCGGCCCTCGGGCCATATGTTGCCCGCCCTGCTATACACCCATGTTACACTAAACAAGAACCTACTTCAGACTTATAGCGCGGTATCAATCAAGTAAAACACTTTAAACCACATTATTCATGCATGTAGGCACGTTGGATTTATGACCGCGATATAATTCTGAGTTAGGTTCTCTTCTCGTGTATACCACCCTTTTCGGCCCGATGTGAATACCAAATATTTTCGCTAAGCGTGTGCGGCCTTTTATCTATGTAGGCTATATTCGTCAGTATAACATCAGTGACTGGAAGATATGAGGATGCATGTTAGTTTGGGAACATGACAATAACAAACAGTGATGACATTAGATCGGTTATCCCCGATTCGGTCGGTCTGATTATGATGTTATCAGACTGATTGTTTCAACTTTTATTTCCCCAGGAAACAACTGTACAGAAGATCAGTATCAGTGTCGCGACGGGGGTTGTATTCGTATTCCGGACTTCTGCGATCGTAAGAAAGATTGCAGGTAATAAGTTTACAATCTGCATTTGCTGCAATATTTCTTTAAAATATCGTTGTGTTCGAAATATGCGTACATGTCGAATGTCTTAATATAAACAAGTTTAGTACCTTCCTCCACCGAACACAATGTACAATGCGATGCATATGGCACTATGCGATGCAACATATAGCCGGCTGTTGAAACTACTGTTGAATTTATTTAATCCACACTGACCCGCCGATGGAGACAGCGATAGTGTTCATGATTTCGCTGTTCGGCGTCTTACATCTTCAATCGCGCAAAGATTTGAAAAAAAAAACAACGCGGTATGGCTTTGATTCAATTGTTCCATGGACTTATCGGGATGAAGGTGCGAACATCATAATCGTGATGTGGTAATGCGTTTCATTTCATGACTTCAACTACACTGACTCATGAAGAATTTGTTTATACTTTTCTAAGATAGGTATGGCCGGAAGTAGTTTTGTTTTAAAACACTTGGCACGTAGCATTTCGAAACACATATGACCTATAGCTTCATTCTCAATACAGACTTGAATATTAGACTACATCTATATATGTGTGAGCGTAAAATACCCATCAACGAGTAACAATAAAGAAGTATGTTTACAATTTAGGGTTGGCATATTTTTGTGAAGCAAATTATGGACACTCTTCAGCGCCCTCTAGCGGATTTTAAAATTAGGTATAACACATTGACATTCAATATGACGTCACACTTGCAAAACATTGCCCACCGACTGTATACACTATACAGGAATGAAGTGGAACATGGGTCATGAATTGGGCCATCTGTAATGTGAGCTCTGGTGATTGCTACTTGCTAGGGCAGTGGTTCTCAACCGGGGGTCCGCGAGACCGCGAAATTTGCAAAATAGTGGAAACATATTTATTTTTATAATTTGGGAAAACACGAGGCAGTTTCACTTTATTACTTTTAAAACTTCATGACTCACATAACCAGATTAACCGTCTGAATCAAATAACCTACCGTGCAAACTCAATTTAATTGTCAATAGCCTACTAATACAAACATATTGCTGTTTAAAGATGTTTTGTGGGGGTTTGTGGAAAAAATACGACGTTGGAGTAGTATGGTCCATCAGGGTGACTTCAAAGTATTTGCAACCATTCCCATTCTTTGTGACAGTAGTTCTTAAACTAAGATGAGGTTAAATTGTCTGAAGGAGGACGCAAAGCCGCAGTCAACGGAAAAAAATTTTCGCGCTTTGCGCGATTTACAAATCATTAAGACTTATTGCTCTGTGTATAACTTGGAATTCCATATTCGACAATTTTCTCTTCGACAGCCATAACCTTCTATGCCGTCACATTATCCGTTGGGATTGTTAGCATTCTGATTGCTTTATCGCTAGCATAAGGTCGATATTTGCATATGACAGATAACGGTTATTCGATAATCGAGATACATTTGATCTGAAACTTGGGGGTCCGCGGGGTCCGTGGAAGTCCCAAGGGGATCCGCGGAGACAAAAAGGTTGAGAACCACTGTGCCAGGATTTGCAATAGATTCCTCCACGGGCCGGATGAAATCCTCTGTGAAATCAGCCGTGTCTGGCCTGTCAGGATTGTGTTTGACAGCCCTGCTATACAGTTAGGTCGGTGCGGCTATCTGTTTATGTGTTTTAATCGGGTCCGAAACAACATTCCCCCCTTCCGCTCAAAAAGCACTGATCTTGGGCCCACCATAAGGTAGTCGATGTAACTTGGTGGACACATACTATATGGATTTGGCAGTAAAATTTTATGAATGAATTCTGTCAATAATATTGATTCTTGGATATATTAGGCTACTATAAAATGCACCAGCAGGTTGCACAGCCGGTGATTTCCAACCTTTTAGGATCGCGAACTCATTTCCCACTTGCAAATGTTCCGTGGCAAAGCTCAAAAATTAAGCTGATGACTAAAAAAATCAGCTTGCTCAAACTTACTCACGGCCTAGGAAGCTGATCACGTCCAATATCATCGCGATCTCCAGATAAAGGCGGACGACCCCAGGATTTGGAACCACTGTCTGTGATTGAAGCATCCAATCGGCCTTAACTAACTCTAGGAATATACCGTTAGCTTATAATTGCGGTTACAATCAGAATTATTTCAGTAAATGATGGTTATTTATATTTATTTTGATTGCACCCTCTACAAAACGATGGGCAAGTAATCCGATCTAAAAGTTGTATACTCATGCGCAATGTGCATCTAAACACTGTTTTCTTGTAATTTCATTAGCATAACTTAAAGAAACTACTATACGTCACGTGATGTGCATCGCGATATGACGCTTGCAGCGATGATCTCTTTTCACCCCCAATGTCGCGATGACATTTCCCGCATGCATCCCTTCCGCCATGTAGCCTATGTCTTTCGAATGCTGATTAGGCGTTGATTGATTCAACTGTTAAATTGGCGATCATGGTGTTGCCTGGCGAGTAGACAGCGTTGCATACCAACTTAACCACTATCTAATGTGCAGTGAAACTGAATTTAGTCATCTTTGCGTGTTCTCCTTTGCGTATGACTTGAACCACGTATACGAAACTTGGTCGGCCGCTAACTTAATATCTGGTTGCAAATGTTTAGGAAAGTCGTGGAGGCATATCGATCAGCACGAGAAGTGAAAACGGTGAAAATTCTGCTCAAATAAGACTGGTGTGAGCGTAAACCCGTCGGTTGATATATTGTAATCCGATTTGAGCCCGAATGCTGGTAGAAATGGTAATGGCGTGCCGTTGACTAGTCGGGTGATCACTGATCATTCCGACGGGTTCAGATTCAACCTCGAACTACTATGTAACATTGAACTCGAAAAAAAACCTTTCTAATTTTAACCGCAACAAATAAATCATTAAATCCTGAATTCCTCACTCTATTATGTATATTAAATTAAATCAGTCTTTTCGACGCTGCAATATTCAATTCAATACAGATTTATATCGAGAAATATCGAGACAGGTAAAGATGTAGGGACTATATTTATGCTATTTCATTAATCTGGAAATTGTTTAGGTCTATACCAGGGTTGTTTCCCGGGCTTTTTGCGGTCGCGATCCTAAATTTCGATTGAAAACTATTCCTCGAACCGCCTCTCAATTTGGCGTGCTGTTAGCTGAATAAATGGTCAGCTGCTTCGCCCAAACCTTTATAGCAGTGGTCGGGAACCTTTTTCGTCTGAAATGACATGTTAAACAAATATATTCCATTTTGACTCCCAAAGACCCATACATTTCAATCCATTGTTACGTCACATTTGAAAATTAGTGACGCCATGGTAGTACTAATTCGAACTCACTACATGGGATTCGTCGTGCTGGGCGCTATATTTTCTCTGTAAAAACTCGTATAGGCTACTAATCGTCATGTTATAGCGCAATTCATGGTGAATAGCACAGAATCTATAACTGATATAAATCTAATATAACTATAGCACTGACTCCGAAAAGAAATATTGACCGACTTCTCAATTCGGCGGTAACCCAAACGTTGCACTACACGCCTACATTATAGTGCGAAATATGGACCGGAGCCGGATTGGATATCCGGCCGGATTTTTTCAATTTTGGCCGGACCGGATCGGAGCCGGAGTAGTACTTTTTTGATGCGGTCGGAATCATTATGGATACGCATGACGCTTGTAACTAAATAACTACCAACCAACCACACGCAAGTAATCGCCAATAAGCCAGTGCGAAAAGAAACGAGCCATATTTTTAAATTCACGGAACCACCGTACCGTGTTGGGCCGGAGTTCCGGCCGGACTTTTTCATTTGTGGCCGGAGCCGGAGCAGTACTTTTTCCTGATACGACCGGAGCCGGGTCGAGCCGGACCAGAGAATCTGTCGATCCGCTCCGCACTACTACATTAACGTCAGTACTAGAAAGCTACTTATCAATTTGGACGTGCATGGATAGCGAAGCGTTGTTTGTAATTTGGATTGGTAATTGAAATGTCACTTCCAAGGCAGTTCATTTCCACGGTTGTAATGAAACGAGTCATGACTCGACTCGAGTCACGATTTTCTGATGACTCGACTTGACTCGAGTCATTTTCTCAAAATATGAAAATGACTCGAAGCAAGTCATATGACTCGAGACTGAGACGGCCAAGCCCGAGATTTCATTGTAATTTCGAAGAATAGTAAACTAACTACACGATTGGGATTTCGTCTGTTGGTGCTGGTACTTTAAAATGCGACCAGAAAGTGCTAAAAATGAGGAAAATTAGTATATTATAAATGCGAACCATTCGATATCACCAAACAGAGTTATAAAAAGTGGGTTTATCAAGACTTTAACTGGAAACTGAGCAGTCAACACAATGACTTGGACTCGGACTCGAGTCATGATAACGTGACTCGGACTCGACCGTCTGCTCACTGACTTGGACTCCGACTTGACTCAATGGTGAATTGAAATTGACTTGACTTGACTCGAGTCAATACTATAGAAGTGAGATTGACTTGTGACTCGGAGCCTTGTGACTTGGTTACGCAACCCTGTTCATTTCTCGGCGTAGATCAGGAAGACCATGTGTATTTGAAAACTAGATTGTCATATAGGCGTCCCTATGTCTGCTATTCTCTTGATTAACCAACGTATGGTGCAATCCAAGATTACGCAGCGCGCGATGCCAAGTACATCGAATTCGCGAGGGATAGGCTAGTAATCGCTCGCGCTACAGCAACTTGAATTTGAGGATTTTTTAAAGGTACCCGAACCCGCAACCCTCGATACGCCACTGCCTTGACCTCTAAAATACATGTTTATGCAGCCACGAGAATAATTATTCTGGCTGTTAAGAAAATTTACTTACAAGTTGCTGCAATATCGATAAAATTATGTACGAAATTAAAAATATGTCAAAGAGTCATATCTTATACTCAAAAGACCCACATATGGCTCGCGAGCCATAGGTTTCCGACCACTGCTATATAGTCACCACAACCTATGTTTTCATTTTATTTTGAGAAATGAACTAATATTCTCGGAAATGAGAATCCGGTTAATTGGCATCGTAATATAGTCATTGATATTTACTAGTCGTTTCCGCGACCCCTAGGTTGCCAAGCCCTCGTCTGTACTGCATGTTGGCCTATTCTATCGCCGTTTTTATAGTGATGGTTCTGACGAACCGCAGTATGCAACATACGCTTACGGAAATGTGACATTATGCCGAGGGAGATCGACGCATACCGCGGCACTATGCATTCTCCCAACAGACTTAGAACACGACAGGCATAGACTGTGTAGAGACGGTAAGTTCTAACAAAACGTATTCGGTTCTTATGGGGTTTATGGAATATCCGGTATCCCCTTTTAATATGTGATACATCTAACGATGGCAGAATGGTGTATGTGTGCTGTGTATTCCCAATGGAACGTGAAATACGTGGGTGGAACCAAATGTAATTTTGTTTTCTACCATATTGCAACACAGCGTAAAACTACGGGTCATTTGTGATGCTCAAATTTTTCTAACAATCGTAATTAGGTGGGCAGTAATATTGGGGGAATGCATGACAAGATATTTTAATATAAAGTAATGGAATGCGCTACTATAGTATGCAAGTTTTGATAATGGCTAATGTAAATAGAGTCTGAAACTTTCATTCATACAATTACAATTCCAGAAACAACTTGCAACAGCCAGGAGTTTGAATGCGAAGACCGGTCTTATTGTATTCGCAAGGGCTTATATTGTGAAGGGACTGCTGACTGCAGGTTGGATTAAAATATACATTGGCCTTGTTTATTATTATTATTATATTCTTTATTCACAGTAAAACTGGTAAATACACACATAATCCGGGGAGCAACCTGCCCCCAAAGGCAAATGGCGAGATTGGAGTAAATTTTTAAAATTTCAGTAATACATTCAAATTGTTATTCCTATGCAATACATGGAGAAGTCAGATTACAGAATTGCAGCAGATGAAGAATTGGCAAGGGTTACAGAGCAGAGGTAGAGATGATTGAAGATGAAGAATCGAAATTACAGAAATCATGCTGTTATTCACAAGTGTAATTTTTGTCCAGTGGTGCATTCAAGGCCTTCCGAAGAATGTGCACAGTGCCCAATAATAATAATAATAATTATTATTATTATTATTATCACACAACAGCGACAGTGGCGCTTATCGCCTGTTTAGGTCTTGTGCGCAACGACAATGCATTCGTAAAGTCCAGTTTCTTTGCTTTCGTGTACCGAGGACGACTTTCATGCTCGCGCACATCCACTCTTCAATCCGCTATGGCTTTCATGCATCCTCTTGCTGGTCTCTGCTGCAGAATTCGGAGCTCGGCTCACTTTTCCTCTAGGCTTTTTCAAGACGGCGCGTTAGCAGAGGGATTGGCGATGAGGAGCCCAGATAAATCTTCGACACATAGGAACATGGCACAGCCGAGACTAGAACCAGCAACCATTAGCACACTGCGCCACTCGCTTCCCAGGCGTATAAGTTAGTTATACCTTGAATACTTTGTTGCGTCGATAGCAGACGATATATATATAAACGTAAGACCTTGATAGCTTTCACACTCTATTTAACGTCCACTTGCGAGTGAATATAACTATATTAGTTACATTAGTTATTATTATTAGTTATTATTAGTTACATTAGTTATTAGTTACACACCTTGTACTACTGAACGTACTCGTGATATATACAGTGTACACTCGCAGTGTGTTTGTGTTGTGTCTATGGCTGGGCATAATGATTAGAGCACTTGAATCTGAATCGACTATTAATTTTAATGATTTGAGTCTAGAAGCGGGAAAATATATCTTCCGTGTAGAAATTGCCATTAATAACGAATATATATAGTTAATTTATAGCTTGGATACTATTTTCCACTGTGGAAGGCTGTTAACATGGATTGGTCATATCGCAGCATACAAAACATGTAGTAAGAAGCTAGGCATGTTAGAAAAAATGAAATGGCTGTGAAGCCATGCTCCATCCACAAAATTGTCACGAACCGCGATGTAATAGGCATGCTAGAAAAATACCAACAAATGATGCAGATAGAGTGATGCAGAACGGGCATTAAATTCATTCTGGTGGTCGCATAAACGGTACATGTTTGATCTTTCCACATCATTGATACTACCGTCACGTCACGATGAGAGATACTCGAATGATCGACTTGACTCGATTCAAAATCAAACCACGCAGGTAATCGATTTATCCTAGCTCTACTTATGGTATTGACGATATGCATTCGCAATGACCGACTGGTAGCAAAGATTGGCAAGGATTTGGATTTTAATAAAACATGGTGTTCTAAGGGATTTTGGCGGGACATTAGTTTATGAGTTCTGTGACACTAGAATGAGTTTTGAATTAGCGATTGATTTGAAATCTTATGTCACGTGTGATTGAATTCAAGTCCCTGTCAGATGGGGTTGGAGATGAGTGACTTTTCATCATTAACTTTTATTTCTCTCACATGATTTACATATACCAAGATATTATTCTATTTACCGTCCTAATCTAGGACATAAATGCTTTCATCTATGTAGCTTACTTTTCCAAGGGATGGAAGCGACGAAGTGACGTCATTACCTGCTGTTGGCTCTAGTGATAGAATGTGTTTCAACCGGTATCGCGTATCATTCAAACAATGCCGACTGCGAGAGGAATACATATGTGACGGAAAAATCATGTGCGCTGAAGGTGCGTGGCCTTTAATTTATACTGCATGTTATCGCGTTACATCAACTGTATCCCTAATTTGTGAACTCGAATTTTAAAATACAGTATCCGAATCCCATGCCCCTGTGTTGTACATTGTCTTAATACACACGAATCAAGTGGCTCATCGGGGCTTACGATAACTTATCGCAATCAAATTATTGAGTTATCGTAGGCACAGGGTTCGATGAGTAGGCCTACGTGTTAACCTTATTTACTTTATACATTGCAACATGTCGCAGCGCATGATTTCTATTTCATATAAAGCTGCTCAAATTTATATTTGATTCTCCCAGATATCAAGTATCCAAACTTATGTGGCGTTTCGTCACGTCCTATTCCCTTTCAGCTCTTTTGATTATACCCATTCATTTTAACGATTTATTTATGAAACGTGTCATGATATAATAACGTGTCTATATAAAACAGAAATGGCCAGGGCAGCGGCATACGTGCAAGTTGTGAAACATTACCCATTATTTAACGTTGACAGGAATTGACGAATGCTTATGTGGAGAGAACAAGAAAGGTATAGCTGAGAGTTTTGATTCGAAATTAGTCTGTTAAATTGTATATTTAAGGCAGGGGTGACCAACCTTTTCGACCAAAGGGCCATTTTGAATTTACGAACCATTGCGCGGGCCGCTTGATTGTTGATGACACTTTTTATAGACGTCAGTTTGGAGTGAGCCGGATTCGGTAACGGTGAAAACAGGACTTATCTTACCACGCATCAAAACCGATAACAACTATGTCGTGGAAACTCCTAGCCGCACAAGGCGCAATTAGTTTCTAAATTAATGAATGGGTTCGCTGAATTATATTGATACTTGTATTGTATATATTGCGGTTCACCTCTGTATACTGCTGGGCTCATTTGGGAAGGATAGGAATATTCGACGCTTGGTCTTGGACAATGGAGATATCACTATCGAAGATTTCGGCGAACATGCGTCTATAATTATGTCTAAAGGCTTCATCGCCGACGATCTTTCTGTGAATGCAGACGCGAAGTCGCATGTTAGACTATACACGTTTTCTCATAATTGCGAATATGGTCAGACTCATTTCTGTAAGTTGGGCGTATTTTAATGTTTAAATTTCAGAAGGGGGGTATACCAACACAGCAAGAAATCGAGTGACAATAAACCGCGCGAAGTGCTAAGAAAAATTTCAAGTCAAATATATCTGTCACGAAATGTTATATTGTATGATCGACTATACGAAGATCTTCGAAAATGTGGTTGGTCCCTGGTTACGTCAAATCGTCGGAACTGATGTTTCAGTCATTAACATGACAAATTGCGCGGTCAGGGTAATGAAATTTTTGGGTGGCCTTGCAATTCCATAATAAAGGACCCATATGGATAATTCATTTTCGATAATATAAACAATTTCAAAAATAACCGCGCGGGTCACTCATAACTTTCTCGCGGGCCAAATCCGGCCCTCGGGCCACGGGTTGGGCGCCCCTGATTTAAAGGGTTTCATACATAAAATGATGGATGCATGTTACCTAAAGTTGGACCAGAAGAAGCATTTGCCGTGGACTTACAGGCGACGGATTCGGAAGTGATTTGAATTAGTTTGAAATTCATTCCAGCGTATGCCGGTTTTTATAAATTGTTTTTTACTCTCTGTACAACAGTGGTATATTTGTCACAGAGCTCTGTTGTAAAATATTCAAGCTTGCTGGATGTGGACCCCAAATCCGTGGAATATTCTGAAAAATAATTTCGCAATACACATAGATGAATAAGCACTATCGCGAACGCTAAATATGGCAATTCACAGTCTACTCTGCATCTTCAATCATGGTAATGACTTAACTCTGAAAGATTCGAAAAATATTGGTGTTTGGTCTCGATATTAATCTCATCGAAGAAGATATGCTACTTGCCCGACTAAATAATCGTGCCTAGCACAGAAACTTTATAAAAAACTATACCCCTAAAAAACGCTGGGATATGTTGATGCAACAAATAAATGAGGTTGTCCTTTCATCTCTCAATTGCGGGATTTGGGCTGCAGACAAGACTCCGTCGCCTATAATTTCCTACGCGTCATCCGCATGAAATACATTCAATATTGTTTTTAATATGCCGATTGGATTTGAAGTTACTTATTTCTTCTCGGCTATCTAAGAAGACTATAGGAAGAACGTGATACGATATTATGATTAAGGCTATCTGGACAACGTATGCTTTCGTTGCTTGACATATCCCATAACGTATGTACCCGCCTCCAAGATGTGCGATGGATACTTCAATTGTCCCGATCTGACCGACGAATGCCTCTGCCCATCATCGAATCGTCCCGAGATCTGTGACCGACTTGAATGGGGTATGAGATGTGTAAGCTTTTTGCTTATATGGAACGAATATATATCACGCTCTTATCAAGGCGTGACGGACAACATTCAGCGTCCGGTGCCGTATCTTCAGTGCACGGAGTCGCATAACAAAATTAATGTCAGTATGGAAATCGCTTGCGATAACAAGTGAGTAGACTTGTTTCTCAAATATTACAAAATCCTATATACAATTACCAATTTCCTAAATGTAACGCAAGAAATGCCATGGCCTTCGGGCGGAACACTGAGTGTTGTCCTTCATTTTGTATACCTAAATGCCAATCAATTACACCTTCTATCTGCGAGATAGCGAAGCGGTATAATCCTGCAAAAGAACATGAAGAAAATTGGTCTGGTGTAAATGACCATAGTTGTCGACAAACACCATAAATACCACAAGCAAACAATTCTGCCTGAATTCATCGTAAAATGACTCCCCATTATTCACATATTGTGTAAGAGGATGGAAGTGGATTTGAATCACCGCTATCTGATATAATGTGATTCCAACGAATGACATACATCGAAATACAGCGTGAAATGCGGAGTCAGGTTTGGTGATATCATTGCTACCGATTCACTCTGCATTGGCATGCCAAATGACGGTTTGAACAACAAATATTCGCTCACCAGAAACAAAAATTGTACAACTCTGTACATAATCAGTCTGTACTGAGTTCGTTGGATGCGAGTGAGTCATAGAGTCTTTGTATGGTGTAGTTGAAGAGACTTTTTAGGGTACATAACTTTAATATACATCTTAATAATATAGTCATATCATAAATATATTAAAACCCGAAGCGTACTGTAGTTTGTAAATATTTTCTCTTGTAACAGAACAAGCTGTGGCTACTTTGTAAATGAGAAGAATTGTAAAGACATGAATAGTGAGAAAACCAGCATCCCGTCTCCTGACATATATACGCTATATATATAGGATGAAGGAAATGCGATCGTTGGAGATTTAGGAATTTCTGTTCATCATTATACCTTTTGTTTATAGGCCAATACCCTTTAATCACATACCAATCAGGGCATGCTAATTTTGACTCCGCTTAATTCGGACACTTTCCGTTCACATTTTACCGAATTAAGCGGGAAATCAATTTTTCGTTACATGTCCAATTGTCCATGCGTAAAGGCGGTCAACTCAAATGTGTCTAATATGATCGCTCTTGCATGTCCGTTATGTCTTGTTATGAGTTGATCTCACAAGTTTTTAATTTACGATACATTCCCATGCACTAAGAAACACGAAATATTGTAAATTGGTCCTCAAATCAATTCGTGTATGATAGCCCAAAATATTTCTTTTGCTTTCAGGTTATACATCAGCACACTGCCAAAGAGTACAAACTCGTGAGTATATATCAACTGTTATATGCGATGTGAGTGTTAGCAGGAGAAAAGTAGCAGCATTTGGAATGAAACAAATATTTAGAAACTAATAACCTTTTCTGTCTAGACTTTCTGGCTTATGATAATAGTAATCCAGTGCAATCTTATCGATAATAAACAAATTTGTTGATTCCTGATCGAATCCTGTAATACTTGATATAAAATCAAAAATAAAAGGCCAAGTGCTTGGCAATTTCTATAGGCCGAATCATAAATTTATAATACATACGTGCCCCTATTCCCGTCTCGAAATAAATATATGGAGATTGTTGTGCGATTGAAGCATGTTTCATATCACTATTGGCAACTTACACAATTCAAATACAACGGCATATACATAGTATGTTTTTCGTCATGCATAAATTACTTATTTGCACCGAGGAAATATTTTTACCTATTTGCTCTCTCTCATACAGCAGCACCTGTCTTGTGGTATGGTAAATTTCTCCAGCAATGCTTGTGGGGGACTGCCGACTAAGAGAGGCTAATTAAACATCAATATAAACATATTTGAACACAGCGCTAATGGATAAACCATATACGATTATACCAATATATGATTATACGTTCTTCTAAAACAGGGATCTCAAACTTTTTAGACACGTCCCCTTTATGAGAGTGAAAGATGTCACGTCCCACTTATCGTCATATCACAAAATGCAACCAGAATGCTAGCAAACATAACGGATAGTTTGGTGGTATGGAAGGTTATGTCTGTTGATGAGAGAATTCTCAAATATCGAATTCGGACTATACACAAAGCAATAGTTATAAATTGGAGGTAAATCGAGTAGAACACGAAACAAATTTTCAGCTGCCCGCAGCTTCGCGCCCCCTTACTCAGATGCTTTCACACCATTCCGCTGCTCTAAAACGATTTCGGCACAATCGAATCTACTTGAGGATCACACAATGAAAATGTTTGAGATAGTGTAATGGTGATGCGTCCGGCTTCTTGATCGGTACGTCGTGGGTTCGATCTCCGGCCGGGTCAGACCAAAGACTCGAAAACTGGTATCCGCAGCTATCCTGCTAGGCGCTCAGCATCCACGGATAGCATGGAGGAGAAAAAAGCGGGGGTGCTGACTAGATGACCTTACGGTCGTATCGCACCTCCGTCGCCAAAGCATCTCGGTGGTGCAGGCGAAAACGAATACCCCCTTCTCTCTCTCTCTCTCTCTCTCTCTCTCTCTCTCTCTCTCTCTCTCTGTAGTCGATTCAGGAAAGCGCGTTATTGAAATTTAAGAACGCCAAAATTAATTCGATGCTCGGAATACGAATTACAATCAAACTATAATTTCATTTTCTTTTCGTTTTCAGGGGAAAATTTTAGGTATGTATCTTGTCATTATGTTACCGATGACACGTCAGCCACTACATGCATCAGTGATAACTTACATTGCAAGATTCTTCAAAACAATTACATGTGAGTACACTCCGCCAATAACACCTGCGACCTGTCTGCTGACGTGGTTGCACAGAATGCACTCCGGTGGCCAATAGTGTTTATGAGGGGATATTTGTAAATATATATGAAGTCAGCTGTCCCTACGATTCAACGCATAAAATTCCTCAACCTATGTGTATTTATGAAGTAGATGCGATTGTCGCAACTTGCAATGTCGCTATCTCACCTTGTGTCCGAGTACTGCCCAGAGAAAGCAGAAAAAAACTGACGGGATAACGCACATGTTAAAAAATTGGTAATTCAATTGATTGTAATTTCTCACAGCATAAAATAATAAATGAAAAATACTTTTCGGAAAATGCATGCTAATTTCGTATTCGTCTTCAACAGTGTGTTAGTCATAGGCCTATTGATAAGGTACTGGATCGATATTGAAATGAGGGCTCCATTGTTTCTCGACTAATGAACGATTTTGAATAGGTTCAAAGAATTCCCCTCAAATTCCTCGCGTCGATGGATAGTCTGCGATGTTGGTAATTTTGCCAATGAGTTCAATTGCTACACATCGTAAGTACAGTAAAAGATTATATCACTATCTATAACTTCAATAAGAATGCTGATCGGACTTGAAATAACTGGGAATTTTGAAACTATTCAGGCCCTGGTGAATATCTTAGAAATAGAATACCAGATAACGTCAGTCTCTATATACTCTCAAAGTCTTAGTGGTGAAAATTAATTCTCTCCACGCTGATTTGTTGATAGTTGTTTTGTCATTTCAACACCTGATTCCGTGTAATCATAGACTATTTTAAAGAATTTAGACATCATGGTCATATAACCTAAGCAATCGTTATTGGCGCAGCTTTTCGGTAATAGTTACTGCGCTGGACTCTAAATGTGTTGAATAACGTACCGTTCAATTTATGTATGACATAGCCTTCACTGACTCTTCAGATACAGATGCATGCATATCCCATATGAGAACGTATCAACGGCACAATCCTGTACACGCCAGGTAAGTATGCAGTGTTGTGGATTTCCAGTGGCGGCTCGTGACAATATCGGGTGGTGGGGCAAGGGCTGCAAGCGACTTTTATCAAGATGACGTCACAATGGCGTTTTATAACGTAAACAAGTAACTTAATGATGGTACGGTAACATGAATTTCCCGGCAACAGTGATTTTAACGTATGTGCCACGAGAGGTCTGCTGGTGAGCTGTGACTTGAAGTGTGGTAACTGCGTAAACGGCGTACGGAACAAAGATTCAACACGGTTCATGTTCGCATTAGACCTGACTAATTATCTGCAGAAATGGAAATGACTATAACTCGAGAGATAGCGTAAGCCTAATTGGAAAGGTCAACGAATTCGGACAGATACGCAATTGTTATCTCATAGATTGGGCCTGTCCTATTGAATCCAAAACATCATTCTAAAGAACTAAGAATAGCAGCCTCGGAAATTTGGTCTCGGTAGTCGGTACAGCATAAGAGATTTTGGCCTTGAAACTGGAGACTGTAACACGACACATACGTTTTTATTACTGTCTTATAGGTCTGCTGCGAAATCGCCTTTGGAAAATATATTACCGAATAAATACGTGGATGAAAGCCTTAAACTTGGTACACTGTTACATGACATTATCGAGAAGTGGCCTCATGGCCCTTTTCGGTATGGTACACTGTCAAAATTAATGCGAACAGACCAACACCGAATTTTGCGTAAAATTTACTGAGGAATAGGCTGATCAAGTGATCAGCTGTTAGCCGCCATCGAAAACGAAATAACTATCGCGCTTGACAGGGGGTTGTAAGCAAATGGCTTGAAGGCCACAATTTCACGGTGAAATTGACATTGGAGAATATAATATCAAAGTAAATATTTGAATGCAAACTGAGAATGATATCATCATCTCTGTTAACGTTACCGCAGATACACCGGCTTTTGCGTGAAATCCGCAATGTGTTGTAGGCTAAAGGGTCAGATCGGAGCACATCTTTACCACACTCGACCTTGATAACGAAATTACTGCCCTAATTATTGAGTGTCAACCTTGAGACTTGGCACAGCGTTCGATACTAAAATCAAGACATACCGTGCAAAAGCTTATGACGGATCTAGGTAAGGAGCATCGTTAAAATCAATAGAGACCACTACCGGCTTTGCGTATAATCTGTTAGCGATAAATGACTATAGTCAGCTCTCACTCGAATTAGGAAGCCAAATTACCACTAACACAGTTCAGTGACAAACTTAAAACTTGGTACAGCGTTCGATACTAACATTAAGACTTTCCGTGCCAAATGTCATAACCGATCTCGGTATTGAACATCGTCAAAACCAATGGATACCAATACCGGCTTTTGAGTAAAATCTGTTTGCGATACATGACGGATCAGCACACACTCAACTTCGGAAACGGAATTACTACCCTAAACTTTAAGTAGAAACCCTGAAACTTGGGGCAGTGTTAAATACCACCATCACGACATGACAGAACAAGTTTCAAGAGTTTTCATGGTGTGAAACCCCATTAAAATCGACCTATACCAGCAAAGGTTGACTAAACGCAGATGACGGTAACAGAGTTCAGCTATAGATACGATTGTTACATCACACCTTGAGGGCACAGAGCTATCGTGCCCCGGTTGCTCGGTAATTTTATGAATAGGAGAGAGTAAATCACCGTTTCTTTATTGTACGCGGCTTTGAGAGAATAGACAGTGAAAGCTTGTTATGAGCGCTACCGGGGCAAGCCCCGGCTAGGCATTCGCAAAGCGAAAACACAGAAGAGAATTCGATTTTCGCAGAGACTTCGCTATATATGGGCATTTACAAGCGAAAGGACAAGAAGTATACGATTTTCGTTGTGATTTCGGTTTATATAGATAGGTGTGCGTCTATAAATGGTGAAGAATTGTTATTGAACAGAATTTTAGGTGGGGCAATGCCCCAGTTGCCCTATAGGACGAGCCGCCACTGTGGATTTCGGCAGAATATGTTTCTCCTGTCTAATCCCTGGTTAGGCTTTAATGATCCAGCTCCTTTGTTTTTGCTCGGCCGTTATACAGTGATACGAATACGCTGCAGTAGATATAAAAAATTGAATTGGCAAATCATAACTTCGAAAAGGCGAACATTTCGCAAAAATAAGATTTTTGTTCGGGAGAAATTACTCAAATTCGAAGTATGCACAGCTGAATTGTAACAGAAGTCCCTTTTTGTTGACATGGAAGTAGCTAGAAGTCATAATCATAATTTATTACTGGGGTAAGTTGAATTGAAATCTTATTTTAGGTTGTAGCTGGCAAAGAAACTATTTGCGATTGCACTTATTTCCGTTGTGACGATGAAATCGGGAAGCATATACAGACAAACGCGGTAAGATCTCGATATCCTATTACTGCGATTGTAATGCTGTAAAAAAGTATACCTGTCAGCAGTTCAGTGCGTAGCTGTACTTTACCTGATATATATGTATGCATGTGGGCACTACAAGAGTAATTGAATGCATCGTGTATCGTACAATGTGAGATTGAACTAAAATGCGAGTTTGAAACGATACTTCATGGTATTCAGGTGTGTGACGGGCATAAAGATTGTCCATCTGGAATAGATGAATGCCAGCCGGGCTGTATAGTGAGCGCGTTTTCCGACGAGACGTCATTAATTACAGACAAAGCGGTCCTGGTACTGGCGTGGTTTCTTAGTAAGTTACTACAATTTAAAACTTAGAACTTCCGTCGAAGCTTCTGCTGAGTTATCAAAGACACGGATAGTGACGATTTCTAACTTATCTATGTGCGTTGGTTCTAGCTGATTGTACTGAGCACTCAAACGGATATGTTTGTAGACTATATAGGCTACTTCCACTTCGTCTAATCAATTTTGTAACAGAATTTATGTACTATTTTGAATTCGGATTTCGTAAAGTAGAAGGCAGTTTTGAGATATGATAACAACAATTTTATGAGTTAAATTGTAATGTCAACTTGTAAAAAGAACCCTATGTATAACATTAACCGAATGTATAATATATTTATACAATAATCCCACTGTCGCAACGTAAATACTAATGTGCCCTTCGGATTGCAAAGCTGCCGACACAATCTCCATACGATTTATTGCATTGTAGTGTTGAGGTGACTTTTCCAGGTATATTCGCCATCGTAGGATGCATTTGGGTGACGGCAACAACGTTTCGTGATCTCGTGAAAGCTACCCGAAAAGCTGCTAATACATCACGTGGCAACATTAACAAATTACTTATCTTGAGTCTTTCTGTCTCTGACTTGATGGTCGCGGTATGGAGTCAAATACAAGTTATATGCATGAGTTGCGACATTACTGGCGAAGAATATTACAGATCTACACTATTTCTATCTGCATCAAGGCCGTTCAGGTGGAAGGCAGCTACTGTTCAGTCGATATTGAATGGAGAACCAGCAAGGCTTGTTCAATGTTGGGGGCTCTCTTGGTGATCGGATCCGAGCAATCCGTTCTAACGATGGTTTTGATTACGATATATCGTTTGCACGCTGTCATAAGGTATGGATAGCATGGATGGACTACAGCAGATGTCTGCTGGCATATTGACAAGCGGATAAGCGGATCATATATAAACAACGTCTGTAACGGCCGAAATAAGCTCTCTAATATGTAGGTACGAAGCAACCAGATGATTTTGACTTGGTCAAATTGATTGTGAAACCTGTCACTGAAGCTAGGTTTTTGAAATAACCATGAATACCTAATAATGCAAACTACACGTTGATGAATATTTGAAATATCAATCAAATTTTGTCAAAAATAATCACGTCGGGCCTGCGGTTAAGTGTTATTTTCCTTTCTCGCAGACCGCTTGAGCTTGAGCTTGAATGTAGCAGGCTGGGCGAAATTTGAAACCCGTTTTGTGGGCCCCAGTCCATTCAAAATTGCCTCTTCTTCGCTGGCCGTACAAATTCTGTCTGATCGCTGCAGCTGCAAGTTGAACAATGCACACCCTGACCAACATCAGTTACGTCAGTAGTCACAAATCAAAAGTTTCAGTTATTGAGATATTCACATCGAACTTTTAAGTCCTCGATGTCGCCGCATTAAGTATTCGAAATTGCCATTAAAAGTCAAGTTCACTGCTACACGGTCACATCACCGCGCTTGCCTATACGTTGGTAATGTTTTCAGGCCGCTTTCGAAACCGGAATGTCAAAAGGCAATCATGGTTGTTGCGATTTCATGGCTAATCTCAATCCTGTTCGGGTTGATACCGTTAATACCTTCCAGCGAAGATTACTTCTTGAAATTTGTATCGTAAGTGAATTCATTTCTAATTTTGCGTTATAACACAGTGGTCGGCAACCGCAGCTTTGGTTCGTGAAGAGTTCACTACTAGTCCGCGAAAATTTATATACTTTTGAAAGTTAAGTGAAGTTTAGGAATTATTGTAGTCAAGCTTACTTAATAAAAATTTTAAACTTACCAAGTTGATATCTTTATTCAAAGCATGTGTGTTAGAGGCATAGTCAGGATTGTATCCTAGCTCTTCTTTCCGAAGTCAACATGTAGACTTCATAAATATTTCTTGACGTAATCACACAATAACAATTAGCTACACGCTGAGATCTTCAACCGCTAAAATTATTTTCACCCTATTATATGAAAACCAGATTAATTTAATCATCGTGCATTGGAAAACTCTCAGCCAGTAATAAAAAAACGGATCATGTGTGAGAAAAACGTGCTTTGGGCCAATATCAAAATTTAGAAAGTGCTAAACTTGCTATACTCACTTAAATAAAGTAAATCACCGCAAATTGTATCATACATTGCATAGCGGATTCCGCTACGGACATTTTGTTTTTGAAACCATATGTATGCCGAAGTCGCGTTTGGGACCAATATGACGAGATCTTCTGCTGTGTTGTGATACGATCGATCACCGCGTTGTTAACTTTGCACCTCAAATTAAATGAAGAACAAATAGTGTATGAGCTGTGATAAGTTTGAATGTTGCACATTTGTGTTTCAAGGGAGACCAAAGCGTAAAAAATCATTTTGGGTGTTAGCCCGCAGACCAAAAAAAGCTGCCGACTCCTGTTATAAGATATTATAAACTAATGTAAAACGAGCGAAAGAGATTACAGGAGACGGGAATATGACATGCGACATACAAATAATGACGTATTCCCTCGCTTAGATTCTTTGGTTAAGTATATACACTGTCTATAGGCCATCGATTGGACCACAGAATCTTTGGTCATTGAGAACTGACCAGTCATTCTGTGTTCCTACATCGAACTCAATGATAAATAATATTATCATCGTTGCGGATTGGATGAATGCGTGTCGACATTGTTGGCGTTCAATGCCATAGGCAATGACTTGGATGAGATTAATCCGACTCCCGACAGTCATTATCGTAAATGTCAAATTTGGTTGCGACACCCCACACCTCCAAGTGACCGGCTTCATGGCCTAATGGAGAAGGCGTCTGATTCCGGATCAGAAGATTGAGGGTTCGAGTCCCTTCGGAGTCGTTTTATGTCGTACGCTTCAAAACGCTTTCGCGCATTTAATAAATCAGTAGATTGTGGGTTCGAGTCCCTTCGGAGTCGCTGGAATATCGTAGGTTTTGTAATACTTTCGCGCATTGAATAAATCAACGGAAGCAATGAAGAAAAGCCTTTCAAGTCGCATCCATAACCTTTTAACACTATCTAGAAGGTCACTCTCAGAAACCACAAACATCACATAGGCTACTACAGCATCGTTAGTTATAGCCACCGCGTGAGCGAGCACCGAGCATCTTTAGATGGCTTTCTCTCGCACTTTGATGAATGACTAAATGTAGATTGGTTACACTAGGGTTGCATTTAAAACAAACGGTGTTTTGAACAAAGGCTTTTAAAAAAATGTGGGTTTTCAAGTTGTAAAATTACGCCATAATTGTGTAAATATTTTCGCGCAAAAACATGTTGTACGAGTCTACGGACAATTACTATCCGATATAGCCGACGCATATCGATATGGGATGGTTGGAACGCGCAAAATAGTCGATTCAACTGCAATAGTACACATATTTCGTCAAAGAAGCTATCTTTACCCTATATTTTCAATTGCCAATATAAGCCACTATGACCCCACAATTGAATATTCCTGACGTCATGGCTCTAAAAACAATAAAAAAGATGTTTTAAACTAGGACCTTGTGTAATACATGTGTGTTTTAAATTGATTTTTGTTTTAAATACAACCCTAGGTTACACATTACACAAGAATCGTGCATTTACGCATCAGCGAAATCCCATAACTGGATCACAGAATTTGTAACAAATTCATGGACGATAATTTCGTTCACATGGATATCCCGTCTGTGAATTTGTATAGGCGATAATGCTACAAAGGAGATTATTGCTAAATAAATATACATAAATTTGCTGTTACTAATGATTTTGATGTAACAGAAAATGGGCGTAGGGTAATTATGGCTTACAAACCTAATTGCCCTCTAAATTTGAACTGTTGGTTTTTATAGTTTAGCTTCATGCTTGTTTGTTATTCTGTAACAAGCTCTTTTGCGGAACAAAACTTAACAATTGCCAATTTCTATTCATATTTATTGCAAGCACATTGACTTACCGTCAACGGGGTAAATCACAAATAAATGCGCAATTAGACATTCTTAATTAAAGCAGAAATCATTACCATGAGAAATAGATTTGCCCCATACAGAGTCTGTCGCAAAGCTTGAAGTGAATCTATGTCGCTTTTTGTATTCGTTTTTGCTGCAATTAATGATATATGCGTTATGCAGCCTGCTGCAATTGCTATTTTATCATATTTTCGTCCTGGCTGCGCCGCTCACCTAACTCTGCGTGATTCAGGTTGAAATTACAATGCTTATTATTCTTAATCCTGAATTTAAGGTTCAATGACACCGTGATCTTCAAAACAAAGCTCAATCAAACCGACAGAGATCGTGTCAATAATTGGCTTGGATTGTTGAACAACAGTACAAACCATAAAGATGCTGACAGGTAACGAATAACGAGACATGTGAATTAAAAATGACGGATTACTATGATAGCTGGCTTGATTTTATAGCGGTACGGAATGGAATAAACTGAGAACCCTCATAGCTCGAATGAATCCTGATATAAGGGTCGTGCACGAATTTGGATATTATTCAAGTCACACGGTCTGCTTTCCGACGTTGTTCCCTGACCGAGAAGACAAATCATTTATGTACTCGCTTGTTCTGCTGCTGATCAACTTCCTGGCGTTTGTCTTCATGGTCGCGTGCTACATCGTATTATGCAGGTAATATTGCAACTCGAAGCTACTATAACCACAATAACCATAGCCAGCATAACGCTACGGTTAAAATATTTTGGGATCAGGAAACGAGGGCACATTTTAAAAATCACAAAAGTTAGTATGGTGTTCCTGTATAACAAAAAGTGATAGGTATTGATTCCATAAGGTTTCAAAGATATGCGAAATGGATAATGTCCAGCAAGGTTTCCGGTGGATAACGTGAACTCAGACACCACGTTACTAAATGTCCCTCATAGCGCTACAACTGAAACGAACAGTTATGCTACAGGTCTGAGCACAACGATTCGACTAGGTCAAGTATTTTACCGATTACCAAATCATATCTCATACGAGTATAATTTATTCCGTAAAAGACGCGTCTTCCTGAAAGTATTCAAACCAGCATCGGAGCAATGATGTCAGGGACGACTGCGAGCGCAATTAGCTGCTCAAAGCATCCTGAAATTTCGGAAAATATTCCCCATGGGCCTACCCCAACTTATGAACGCCTACCCATCGAGACACAACCCGCAATAACAGTATATTATATTCATCAGTTTTCATATTGGCAGAGTGTTTGCTGGCTGTAATTTGGTGTGACCGTGCTTCACAATGGAGCTGAATGTAACTCGACTATATGGTAGCATATCTATTGCGAACCGGTCACGCGAAAACAGCTCGGTGCTCATCAACCTTACCTTACATGCGAGGTGGTCACTGGACACTTAATACTTCTACTTTTCGACTTCAACTTTCTACTTCTACTTTCGACCACTCCTCCTCTTCATTTCCGTGTCAGAAGGCTTCGAAGAGAAAGTAAACCCACAGCAAGACCATAATTGAATATACGACACCTGCGTTATTGGCCACTGACACTGAATATATCTGCATTCTGGATATTCGTCAAAATTCTAAAATCATGTCTTCGGCCACAGAAGCGCTGGTAATAAGTCAGTCTTGGAATCGGAAAATGCGCGCGAAAAAAGGAAGAAACAGAGTGCTGCAATACACCGCAAACTCACCAGGGTTCTCGCAACCGATTTCCTGTGCTGGATGCCAGTCTGCGTGATGGGTTTCGTGAAGTTAGCAGGTACAACGGAAGCGGATGATTTCAATATCAATCGCCATAGCCAGTAGATGACATATTTGCTTCTCACCACGAACTTGTATCAATTCCCTAATCAAACTCAGGCTGTGCATTTTATATCTCTGATAAGCTACAACAGATTTTTGTAACTTGCCGCCCGTACGAAGTATACGTTGTACGGCCCGCTAAGAAGTGCCAATTCTAAACTATGTGTAGCCTGCTCAGTAGATATATAATTTTGCTTGATCTGGTTAGATGCGGTATAATTGCATTGGACTATTTTAACATCGATTTGTCAACATGAACGTGAAATTTGTTTTTCGCTTCAGTTGATTTGCCTGCAGTTATTTACGATTGCAACACGCGGTCAGATATCAAATTAAATCGAAAATTCTCGCTATCGTCGTACATATTTTAAAAGCCTATTTTGGCGGGTATATAATATTCATAATCGTACTCAGCGGCTCTACCATCTCCCCCTCTCAAGACATACCATTTTAAATGCGATGTATTAAACAAATAGGACGCCGTCGTGTAGTTATGGCGTGCTGGCGTCGGAATACACCAACCGCACTAAAACTCCATTTATAAGTCCTGATTTTTGATGCCCCGACTTGACTCGAGTCACTGTCGTGAAATAACTTGACTTAACCCGAGTCAAAATCTATATTTAATCGAGTGACTTGCGACTCACAAGCAATGACTCGATCCCTACGCTGAGGACATTAGTCAATGTTGAGCTTCAAGTGCAGGCATAAATAGTCACTAAAATTGTCAACTAAGTTCCAAGAAGAATAAGCGAATTTCATAGAATGTTTGTTGTTCAAGTTACTTCAAATAGAAACGGAAAATGAAGTTCGAAAAAATCACTCAAGCGTCCTACGAATATATAGATTGCAGATTTATATTGGGACGAGTGTTAGTCTAATATATTCAACACCACTTTAATATTTAACATGTGTTTCATAATTCCAGGGATTGATATTCCGAATGACGTTTATCTACCAACCGGATTGCTCATCCTCCCCATCAACAGCGTTCTTAATCCCTTCCTATACTCCAATCTTCCTGACGTGATATCTAACCATGGACGGGGGTGTGTGGTCTGGATGACGGAATCATTCCGCAGATGGAGACATAGAGGTTAGAACGCCCTGGACTATGACAATTTGTCGATAATATCGTATATTGGTACATTACCTTGGCTGTTTTCAGAAACAACATCGACACATGTCCAAGAGGCACAAATCAATGTGAACCGATGAAAGAAAGAATTTGGGATTTGAGACTTGAATATTTTTGATCATGCTGAAGTTGAAGTTGAAGTTGTACTGTGCAACCAAGAATTAAGTGAGGAAAAGATGTCGAGCATAAGCGGATCCTACACTTTACAGCTGGATCCGCCTAAACCAGAGTCCATCAGCAGTGTTGGGATGACTCGAGTCATGACTTGACTCGAGTCAGACTCGAGTCACCTTTTTCGCATGACTTGACTTGACTCGAGTCACTCTGCTAAAATGACTCGACTTGACTTGACTCGGCGTATCAGAAATGTGGATTGACTCGTGACTCGGAGCAAAATTCACGAGTCAATTTCAAGTCATCAAGTAATCGGTGTCGATAAAAATCACTGTATCTTGCATATGTTCAGATTGTTCGCAAAACGCTTGCGTAACCCGTGAGAGCGACCAATCATTCAATGACCGTGCGTTTCACTGAGCTTCGATTGTTCTCTTAGAAATAAATTAACCGCGCACGAGGTGATCGAAGCTTACAGCTTACGTTGTCGTAACTCCAGTAGTAAAGTAATAGAATAGAAAAATGTATATTTCTGTTCTCTGTTCTTACCTCAACCAAACCTCTTGTTTTATTGAAATCGAAGTCGAATATTGTTTATATAGTCCTCAAACATTGGCGCAGGCTCGAATGGTATCATATCTATTTGTAAATAGATAATGTATTGCATCTTATCAATTCGTTTCTCTATTCTCTATTTTGGCTGGTAACTATATAAACTGAGGCTATGTAATTACGTAGTTTCTCTTCTACGTATATGTGTGCGATACAGCGCCTTCTTGCATGCATATTGCATATTTAACTCTATATTCGTTAATCGTTTCGGAATCACTGACCACTCAAACTGTATTTCAGACAGCTAGCAAACTGCAATGACGTAATATTGCCTAATATAAACTTCGAAAAGGCAACTTGACTTGAAATGTGACTTGACTCGTGACTTGACTTGACTTGACTTGACTCGAGTCACCTCATAAAATGGAGTGACTTGACTTGACTCGAGTCATCTTTGAAAATTGATTGACTTGACTTGAAAATGTGCAATGACTCGAAATGACTCGTGACTCGAAGGTAGTGACTTGATCCCAACACTGTCCATCAGACAAAGAAACCAGTCATCCATCAACAAAACAGAAACCGTGCGATGAAAGAGCTAAATTAATGTAACAATGCTATACATCAGTGGTAATTGCTTTCATAATCGATGATGTTGAGGACCGCGAAATAACCGCGCATAATACGATGCACCCGGTTGAAGAGCCCTGGGTTATTGCAAAACTTCTAGATATTTGATAACGTAAAGTAAACAAAGACTAGGTTTTAACGGCGAGGTGCTCAGCTGTTGTGTGACGTCACACGTCGACACCTCTGTCCCGTATAGTCCGTTCTCACGCCACTCGCGTGTGACGTCACAAGCAAGCCGGGCCTGTCGTGTAGATTATTTCAAAGCTTTAACAGATAATCGCTGCCGGAGCAGCAGGCAAATGACAAAATGATTGCCCTAATAAGAATTGTGTGTGTTTGCATTCCATTGGCTTGCATTTTACAGGGTAATATTTACAAATTCAAAATAGACTTGAAACGCAGAACGACGCAAAACTCTCGACCACGCTAGACGTCGAAATGTCAGGACAAAAGGAACTTGATCCAAAGCCACGCGGACGCAAACAACAGAAAAACACTAACACTCTCACACAGAAACAAATAAACTAGTGAAAAAACAACGTATACGGAAAATGTCTGTGGCAGCGATAAATGGACATGTGCAAGAGGCTTAGTGACACGAAGACACAAGCACACCGCTATATTTCTACTATCTCAGCCCAGGAATCGTGCAGCCTGAAATGTGATCCAAGGATATATGCGCTGTGTACTCAATATTAAATCATATGGATATGATCTCAGATTGAATGATGGACGACTCCTTTGAGTACAAGCAAATTTGAATACAGGGACGAAATAGACTTGAGTTTCTCTAATCATTTGCTCATTAGCTATAACATTCATAACCTCAATGCAAACTGTTTCTTTAGCTTGACAACACCAACAATTCGTACTATTTCATACGGAAGAAGGAAATATTTGTCAATCTGACAATTCCGCAAATTTGAAATGTCCACGTTGTTCGAAGACACAAAAATTCCAGGTCATGAGATGATTCCTGTGTTCACGGAAATGCGCTTTCAGCTGGAATCACTTTCCAGAGATATCCCACGATTAATTGCCACCACCGGCAGAAATATTCAAACATCTCCTTAAAATACTGGAAGGTAAACGCTATTCCCCGGGTCTGACTCCGGTATGTGTATTCTAATGCAGAGGTTCTCAACCTTTTTCACCTCGCGGACCGGTAAAATTTCAAAAAATGTCTTGCGGACCGGTGGACTTTCAAAAATTGAAATGAAGCCAAAATGGCAAGTAAGCAATCGTTTTTTGCAATGTATGGTGCTAGAGCGGTGGTCAGGAACCTATGGCTCTTTTGGGTAAATGTATGACTCATTGCCGAATTTTTATATTTGTACCTAATTTACCAATATTGCAGCAACTGCTTAGTAAATTCTTATCATGGCAAAAATAATTGTTGTCGTGGCTGTATAAACATGACAAGGCAATGGCGTATTCAGGCATAGAGGCTCGGAGCCCGTTTTGGAAATCCTCAAATTAAAGTTGCTTTCGCTCCGGCTACCAATACCACTCGCGTGTTCGATGCACCCGACATCGCGCCTCGAAATTGCGAATTGCACGATACGATGATTGATCAAATGATCAAAGATAATAGCAAACATCTCAACGCCTGTGTGACAAGGCAGGTTGCAAATACATATTGTCTTGCTGATCTACGGCGAGAAATGTGCTGCCCTAAAAGTGACACGCGCTGATTGATTAGTAAGTAGGACTGGGCACAATGATTCGAGTATTAATTTTAATAATTCGAGTCGAGTAGTAAAAGACGATTTTTTCGAGTACTGAGTTATTCGCTTCTCGCCACTGAAAGTTAATTCATCAACAAGAATTATAGTGTCGATACTGTTGAAGCCCTGAAACCTTGATTGACGGTATCGTAACATACGAAACATATAGTAGAAAGCTACGAAGGTTACTGGACGTAGCACATTTACGAAGTCGTAATTATCCCACAACATTGTTACAAAGTGCAATGAAATCGGTATGGTCGAAAGAAATACCAAAGTATCTTTTATGAGATGGATAACAGGCAATGTATTCTTTGTGGTGGAATAAATGGTATATATTCGAGCTTCAAGTATTACATTCTGTTATGAGGTAATACGTACTGAGTGATACTCGATTACTCGACTCGACTCGCAGCATATTACATGATTCAGAATCAAATTATCCAGGTATTCGATTTTGCCCAGCCCTATTAGTAAGTAGCTTGGTAGCATTGGCGTTAAAATGTAGGCGTGTTGCGCAACGTTATGTTACCATCGAATAATTTGAGAATTGAGAAGTCGATCAATATTTAGAATTTCAGATTTTCGGAACCAGTGCTACAGTTACATTCGATTATTATAAATTTAAAGCTATATATGATGAATTGTGCCGTCATGGGTGAGGCTTGATATGTGGCCTCGCATATGCCTTACATCTCAATTCGCGCTTTATTTTCGAACAATGAGTATGCAAGTTGCGTAATGTTTGGAGCAAAAATGTTGCAAATCTTTTCCAATTCTTAAACATCGGTAGAAAATACCAATATTCAGTAAAAGTTCCACAATTTCGTTTACGCATCCTGACGATAGGTGATGCACTTCCTCACTTGCGGTATCTGACCCCACGTCACTGACGTATCACGCCTTACAATCGGTATGTACTGCCGTAGTGACCATACGTCCTGTTTTAAGAGGATTTGTTCTCTTTTTTGACTTTTTTGACAGAGTCCTCGGAGGACGTCCTTTTGTCCTCTTTTTTGAGATTTTGTCCTCTTTTTTGAAAATTTAGGTCAGATTTAGGGCAAATTGCGAGCGATATGCCGTAAATTAGCACAGAAGTGAAGCTCCGGCGGGTATTCCGGAGCGAGAAACGGTGATTTTAGCTCTGAGCGAAAAGATGGCCTACCTTTTTTTTTTCTTTTTCTTTTTAGTCATCCACCTAGCAACGCCGCGAGAAAAACGGTCTTTCACAAAGTGGGAAAACTTCACCGGTTTTTGAGAATTTTTCTCCGGTTTTGCAAGTCTCAAATTTCTGAAAAAGTGTCCTCTTTTTAGATTTCCAAAATATGGTAAGCCTACATTTGGTGACTTTCAAAAAATCAGCCCGTACTTCAGCATTCTGGCTTAATGTGGCCTCAGTCGTCGCTGTACATTAATATATCACTTCACTGAAATATGTTAGGTCGGAATCATCAGAAGTTCATAATAGGTCCCTACTATGAATGCAATGCGCCGCACGAAAACACCTGACTACAGCTATACCTGGCCAGTGGCCATCCACAAAATCAGGGCCGAACGTCAGCCAAGTTGCCCAAAACGGTAGTCTTTGGCCCCACAAAGCGATACACCAAACTTTTATAGCTAGGGGCATCGCCCCCAGACCCCACCGCTGGTTGTTTTCGCCAGGACTTGCGAACACATTCCATCTACTGAGTATAGGCAGATAGTTTTCTATAGGTAATTCATGACTGAATCGGTCAATAAAATTGTTAATTGCATATAGGCTATATTGCTGCAAATTTGTACACTATCAGAATTATCAGATTTTCCGGTAGAGTTGATTGAGGTGTCGTGTTGGAAAATTTAGGGCACGTAATAGATAATAATTAAACATATTCGGGTGGGCCTGTTGGACTAATTACTAGGGATGGTGTGAACCTCTGAAAGGTTCAGGTTCGTGTGAACGCGAACCTTTTTGAAAGGTTCTGTGTGAACACGAACGTGAACCTCATGACGTCACGTGACGTCATATTGCTAATTCCAACCCAATCTTTCAATGAAGTGATAGCCTACTTGTACACTATACCTATAGTGACGACTCGGGCCACATAATGCCACAATGCCGAAGTACATATTGGTGTTTTAAACGTCGCTGAGGGCGGAGATAATTAAGTGTGCTGATCCGGGAGAATGCTAATCGTGTGATTAAATACGTTATCTGTTGCATCATAATGCGAAAATGCGTTATATATTGGCTGCTAGTTAGTGAATAAAACTAGAGATCCCACAATCTCCATAATGAAACAGCAGCCTGCTGACGACGATACTGCCACTGTAATAGGTAGAATTATCATCATCGCGAAATGAAAGTCGTGTCCAATTCGTACGGTACAGCTAAGAAGCGGATATCGCTTTGCAATGGTGGGTAGTCCTACATAATTCGGTGATTATTGTTGTTTTAGTGAAGCCATAACCTAGGAGACAATCGGCATGGTAATTATCGGGAATAATTAGACGTAGGAATGGTACTCAGTTTCTATACGGCTAATTCCATTATAATTTAACAGGGGCTGTAATGCATACCCTCAGAATTGTCCAATATTTACAAATGTTATTCTTTTTTGAATTCCAAGTTTATTAAAAAAAAAAAATTGAAAAATGTTCAGCAGTTCAAAAGATATTGCGATTTAAAATCCTCTCGTCACTAGGTGGCGCTACTTTCAAAAATCTTTGAAATCGATATTTTTCGCTTAAATGATGGTAGAGAACCAATTAAAATGTCCAATTAACCAATTCTGGGGCCAAGGAATTCAATAAAACCAACTGTTTCGCCCTAAACTCAATGAAAAAAAAGTTACGGATGAAAAAAAAATGGGGGGGACGGGCTTGAAAATGTCTGTGGGATACGGCCTACACAAAAAAAAATTATTGTGAAATGTGCATTCAAGGAGTATGGTTGATAAAAAGCTTGATTTTAAATTCCCCAGTTATTCCACCGTGAAATATGCATTACATAAAAATTTCATGGTCCCAACCCATATCCCTGCTCACCGTAAATACTATTATCACCAGTCAAATATATGAATAAATTTATCAGTTTCGGTTTTTGAAATTTTTCAAGTAGAATCCGTGCTGAACCACTGCATCAACAATAATAGAAGCAAGTAACAAAAGACATATTTACAATTGATCTTGAAATGTGGCAAGTCGACGATCCAAAATGCATGCCAAACACGAAACAATAAATATGTTCGGATTTTTGACTTTTGACTATACTAAGAGACAAAATGCAATTTCAACATATTTATTGTTTCGTGTTTGGCATGCATTTTGGATCGTCGACTTGCCACATTTCAAGATCAATTGTAAATATGTCTTTTGTTACTTGCTTCTATTATTGTTGATGCGGTGGTTCAGCACGGATTCTACTTGAAAAATTTCAAACACCAAAACTAATAAATTTATTGATATATTTGACTGGTGATAATAGTATTTACGGTGAGCAGGGATATGGGTTGGGACCATAAAATTTTTATGTAATGCATATTTCACGGTGGAATAACTGGGGAATTTAAAATCAAGCTTTTTATCAACCATACTCCTTGAAAGCACATTTCACAATAATTTTTTTTTGTGTAGGCCGTATCCCACAGACATTTTCAAGCCCGTCCCCCCCATTTTTTTTTTCATCCGTAACTTTTTTTTCATTGAGTTTAGGGCGAAACAGTTGGTTTTATTGAATTCCTTGGCCCCAGAATTGGTTAATTGGACATTTTAATTGGTTCTCTACCATCATTTAAGCGAAAAATATCGATTTCAAAGATTTTTGAAAGTAGCGCCACCTAGTGACGAGAGGATTTTAAATCGCAATATCTTTTGAACCGCTGAACATTTTTCAATTTTTTTTTTTTTAAGAAACTTGGAATTCAAAAAAGAACAACATATATAAATATTGGACAATTCTGAGAGTATGCATTACAAATCTCAAAAAATTTGCTAAATTATAATGGAATTAGCCATACATAACTTGAAATCTATAGTTGTTCCAGTTTGTTAAATCATGAGATTAACACTAACTTTATGCGCCGCGATCAACCGGTTTCCTTAATCCTGGGTTGATAAATCCTGGCGAACGCGCTAATCGACTTTATTGCTAATCCAACTTTATTATCTTCGCTCTAAATGTATCAACTGAGGCAATTAAAGGATATAATACTCCCATAAAATCAATATTTTCCGTCGCTTTGCCAACAATTTCGACGAGGACTTACCAGGGAACATAAACTTACGCCTTAACGGTCGAGACCAGACCGGACAATGTGTTCGGCGTCTGAGTATCGCTACATTGATATTGAGCTGAGTGTAAAATAGGTTTCTATACTTGCTACAAATATTACCCCATTAAGAAGTTAAACACTATACAGCAGTGGCCAACACTTCAATCGCACGGATTTGGTTTTAATGATGCAGTAAAGATACGAAGTCAAGATTGACCCCGTACGCCTGCTAGATTTTTTTCATCAGAAAACGATATCAATTTCATTGATTGGTTGAATAAGCATCATTCGCTGACTACGTATTTTGCTCGTGATGTTTTTGATTGCGGGTCAAACTCACAACAGAAAGTCACAAACGGAAACCTGGATATTTCGAGCAAACTTTTGTAACTATAAAGCAAGTAAAACATTTGAGATGGTCAAGGTGCATGCTCGTTTAGTGTTGATTTTTAATGTTGCCAGCGCCATGCCTGGAGTGGCCCGCAGTTGAAATGCAATAAATATGAACCAAAGATGTTGTAATGAAGTGAAAATTGTAATATATGAAAAAGGTTCACAGTGTAGAACCTACCAAGGTTCTGTTGTGAACGCGAACCTCTAAATTTCCGAGGTTCACACACATAACGCGAACGTGAACCTCGCGTTCACACCATCCCTACTAATTACTTCATTACATGTCAATATTTCGTCACCTACTGTCTGTTATATTGTGACTAGATATTGAAATCACCCAAGCGTACTATAAACTAAAGGACGTACACGATTCCAAATTGGTATTTCTTCACCGGCAAATAATTTGACTCTGGCCTTTGTTATTTGTGCTGTGGGGCACAGATTGCCAGGACAGTGAGATTAGGTGCCAGCCATTATCGGGCCTATGGACGATTATACATATCTATCTCGAACTTATCGGTCAATAAAGGGCAGTCTTTTTCGGTCAAGGTAGGGTTGCCATACGTCAGGAATTTCCCGGACATGTCCGGAATTTCACTGAAAAATCTGCGTCCGGGAGGAATTCCTAAAATATGCCCAAATGTCCGGAATTTTGAAGGGTTGAAGTAGGCTCAAAAGTTTTTCGTAAGTCAACATAAACAATATTTTTTTCAAGCAGATTTATGATATTCGAAATTCTTCTTCGCGCTGCGCGCGAGGTAATGCAACGTTTATTGGTATTAGTACGGGCACCTGGCATCACATTCGCCAAACAAATGCAATCAAAATTAATATAAATTACCATAATTTACTGAAATAAGTCCAATGGTAATCGCAATTATAAGCTAACGGTATAGTACTAGAATTGGTTATGGCCGATTGGATGATTTAGTCACAGACAGTGGTTCCAAATTCTTGGGCTCGTTTACCTTTATCTGTGGATCGCGATGATGTTGGACGCAATCACCGTCCTAGGCCGGGAGTAAGTTTGAGCAAGCTGAATTTTTTTAGTAATCAGCTTATCAAGTTTTTAGCTGGGCCATGGAACATTTTTAAGTTTGAAATGAGGTCGCGACCATTAAAGGTTGGAAATCACCGGATGAGCATTGGGCAACCTGTTGGTGCATTTTATAGTAGCCCAATGAAAAAATCAATATTATTGAAGAATTCCTTGATAAAATTTCACAGCCAAATGCATATAGTAATTGCCCAAGAAGTTACATCGATTACCCTATGGTGGGTTAGAGATCAGTGCTTTTTTGGGCGGAAGGGGGCGGAAAAATGTTGTCTCGGACCTGAATAAAATAAAAACAAACAATCAGATAGCCGCACCGACCTAACAGTATAGCGGGACTGTCAAACACAATCCTGACAGGCCAAACACGGCCCGCCAGACGATTTCATCCGGCAAGTGGAGAAATCTATTGCACACCATAGCTAGTAGCAATCAGCAGAGTTCACATTACAGAGGGTCCAATTCATGACCTATGTTCCACTCCCTTCCTGCATACCGTCGTTTGACAATGCTTTGCTAGTGTGACGTCATATTGACAGACAATGTGTAATACCTCATTTTAAATCCGCTAGTGGGCGCTACAGAGTGTCCGGAATTTGCTTCACAAAAATATGGTAACCCTAGGTCAAGGTTATCCCACCGGCGAGTTTATCGCACACTTTACGGATTCCTATGTTAGCCTGAACTTTTAGTGAGCTCTGAATTCTCGTGGCACATACGTTAAAATCACTGTTGTCGAGAAATTCATGTTACCGTACCATCATCAAGTTGCTTGTTTACGTTGGAAAACGCCATTGTGACGTCATCTTGATAAAAAGTCGCTTGTAGCCCTTGCCCCACCACCCGATATTGTGGCGAGCCACCACTGGAATATATGTTCGTATTTCTAAACATATTTATTACAAGCTCCTCGACTTACCGCCAGCGGGATAAATCGCAAATAAATGGGTAATTAAAGCAGAAATCACGCCGCTCTCTTAGAATGGATATTAACATGAGAAATAGATTTGGCCCCATACAGTCTGACGCAATGCTTGAAGTGAATATATGTCATTTTTTGTACTTTTTTTTGCTACAATTAATGATAGATGCGTGATGTAGCCTGATGAAATTGATACTTTATCATATTTTCGTCTTGGCTGCGCAGATCACCCAACTACGCGTCATTCAAGTTGGAATTACGATGATTACACTGGAGAACACAATTTAAGTTGACTTTGATCAGACAATTGATCCTGACTAACTTTTCGGCGCTGAATCAAAAAATTACTACCATTTTTCTCCATCACGTCAAGTCGCTGGGTTAGGCACCCATCGCATTGTCTCAGAGTCATAACCCACATATATGTACTATTTAAAATATTTAAGTTTATTGTATAAAACGTTTCAAAAACCACAAGCAGCCGAAAGTAAATCAGACTTCAAATAGACATTGGCACTATTTTAGTGGCTGATTTAAACAGATATCGCTTCTGCGGGACAAATAAAGTGCGAGTTTGGGGGTCCAAATTTACGCTAGTAACCCATAATTCTGTGGGTTGTCACGTTTGAGACGGGAGCAATAGTCAGTTAACATAAAGCCCCAATCTACTCTGGTATCTTCGGTAAAAATATCTTCGGATATTGTGGGTCACTTTCTCCTGGTCCATCGCTGACTATGCGGAGGTTTTCCGGGAAATTATTTCGATGTTTTAGCTTTTTTTTTCATTTCTGTCGGACATAAACATATGGAAGTGACACATGTGTACCAGGCCCTGGCCACTAGGAAACACAATATTTTAAAGTTATCTACATATGGCAAATAAATTATTATGGAGTTCTAGTGCACAAAATGAGCTGTGCAACAAGAGTTTTTCCAGTTGTTTGGCTTGGAGTCTACTTTTATCAGAATATGCCAACCAAGTTTGTGTGAACAGACGGAGTTCGTTTGCAGTCTGAAAATAGTACATCCCTTCACCCCGATGATTCAGTGATACGATTGTTGACATACAATTATTTCTTTCGAATTCTCTACAAATTGCTTGCGATTACTCCTGGCGAGTGTGAACCGAAAATATTAGGGTTCATTTTAACATAAGTATACTATTCATTTGTATTTAAAGTTGTGTACCCCTAAGAAGCTCTTCAAAACAAAAACAGAATGATTAATTTTTATTGAAAATCAGTGACTTCTGCTATTCCATTTTAGAAACTCGATAAGGAATCTTTGCTGTTACTAACAAAGCTGCTTCATGGATCTCAGATCTATAAATCTCAACCGGCATTATGTGTATGAATGTACAGTATGTACAACACCAGGTTGAATGGAAAATATCCAAAACAGCTACAAATGGCGGATGATAGTAAAACTATCATGTATTATGATATCCCTTTAAAATTCAAAATTTCAAATGCAGTCTTGATTAAAATAAGGTACATAATAATTATGCACGAATCATTGTTTTGTTAGTATCATAAAATAATGAATATAGCAAATGAAGGGAGTACTTCATGCAAAGTTCAAGCCTGCTGTTGAACCAGTGGTTCACCAACAGATCATTACGTGTCATATATGAGATCACAGTGCTGAACAATGCTGTCTGGCGCTTTTTCTCTTGAGCTACTCTCTCGTTTCGCCAGACAGCATTGTTGCGTCCCAATGCCAATCTCCATAACAATGAAAAATTAGAGGCCGATTGTGGGAGTTCCAGGGCCACGAGCGGAATAAAATTTATATGTTCGTAATTAGTGCGGAGTCAGCTTTTCGATTGATACCTGTTTTACCAAATTTAATGCTCGGCAAGCCGGTCAAAAAGGACCGTCAAATTGCCTGTAGCCAAATGGAAACTGTGACGTGATACAAGTTCACTGAGGCGTGAGATTTGCCTGTGTCGTCACCATATAGGACACTATGATGAGACAATTTAGCTACAAATATCCGTGAATGTATCCAGACGTATATAGGGGAGAAGAAAGTGAGGTTAAGGTCAAGGCTATCGTATTTGCCCGTCATTCTACATAAGAGTCTCCGGGCATTCCTCGAACAATTGGATTGGCTTGTTCAACGGAGTAGGCTACAGTTGCACACTACGAACATTTGCATAGTCCAGTTGCAGATCTTGGAAGGTTTAGTGAGAAATCAGCAAAAATGTCACAGTCTAGTCTGGAAAGCACCGAGTTGAATCATATTTCAATTTTCTTGAACCGCTTTGACGACAGGAAACGCACTGATGTTCATCCAGCAAATGCACATATGCATGTGGAAATCTTGGTATTGTTACCGTCTATTTCACAAATCATACGGGATACCTTTTAGGTCGCCCTTTTCCACAAGACTAACACTCATAGGTTCTGACTCGGGTATGTGTATTCTCATGTGTTTACATGTGACTGATCAAAGCAAACGCTTTTCCGCAGATCTGACATGCATAAGTTTTGATTCCAGTATGCGTATTACCATGTTTTCCAAGTTACTAATCCGGTTAAACGATTTCCGCAGATCTGACGTCCACAGTTTTTGACTCCGGCATGTGTATTTAGGTATATGCATTAGCTTGAAAACACAAACGCTTTGAAACATTCAGTCGAACTGACAATTTATCGAATATAAAATGCTTGATTATACAAAAAGTCCAGTACAATGGATATACAGTGGATGTTTCTTCTGTTCACGAAAATATGCTTTTATCTGGAGTGACTTTTCAGAGATATCCCACCACCTGGGATATGAATATTCTCACATATTCTCAAAATACTGGTGAGTATGTAACTAATATTCCAGGGATCTAACACTCATAGGTTTTGACTCGGTATGTGTGTGTCCATGTCTTTTCAAGTAATCAGGCAGGCTAAACGCTTTTCCGCAGATCTGACATGCATATATTTTGACTCCGGTATGTGTATTTTCATGTTTTTTTCACTGAGAATGCCGGCTAAAGGCTTTTCCGCAGACCTGTCACACATAGTTTTTGACTCCAGTATGTGTATTTCCATGTTTTTTCAAGTAACTAAGCCGGCTGAACGCTTTTCCGCAGATTTGACATATATATTGTTTGACTCCGGTATGTATATGTTCATGTTTCTTCAAGTTGCCAAGCATGGCAAACGCTTTTCAACAGATCTGACACTCATAATTTTTCAATCCAGTGTGTATATTTTCATGTCGTTTCAAGTCACCAAGCTGGGTGAACACTTTTCCGCAGATCTGACATGCATAGGTTTTGACTCTAGTATGTGTCTTTTCGTGTTTTTTCATGTCATCATGCCGGTTAAATGCTCTTCCGCATATATGACATGCATATTGTTTGACTCCAGTATGTGTATTCTCATGTCTTTTCAAGTTACTGCTCTGATTAAACACTTTTCCACAAATCTCACATTCATAGTTTTTGACTCCAGTATGTATATTTCCATGTGTTTTCAAGTTACCAAGAAGGGTAAACGCTTTTCCGCAGATCTGACATGTATAGTTTTTGACTCCGGTATGTGTATTTCTGTGTCTTTTCAAGTCACCGTGCTGAGTAAACGCTTTTCCACATATCTCACACTCATAGTTTTTGACTCCCATATGTGCATTCAAGTGTGCCTTCAAGTTACCGAGGGATGTAAATGCTTTTCCGCAGATCTGACATGTGTAGTCTTTTATTCCAGTGTGAATAAGCATGTGTCTTGTTAAATGTATATTGAAGTTACCGATCCAAATAAACTTTCTGCCACAGATATCACATTCATGGCTTTTCACTCCATTATGTGTATTTCTATGTATCTTCAAATCCCTGCTCCCAATACACTTTTCGCCACAGACATCACATTCGTGGTCGTCGAAAACAGTGTGAACTGTTCGATGTGCTCTCAACGCAGCCGTTGTAGAATAGGCTTTCCCACTGATATCACATTCATCTTTCCTCGCTTCAATGTGGGATTGCAGGTGAGTTTTCATTCCGCCATGACGATGGACGCATTTCCCACAGATCCAACACTTCTTTCTGGTCATTGTTGCGGGTGAATGTAATCTACTCCATCAAGCGTCACACAATAACACCAACAGTTCTTTGTCCAATACCGGATTTGTGTTCTTGCAATCCAAAGGCTATTGTGTAGTATGATACTTGTTATAATATAACATCAGTCTGAAAAGCAATATCATCAGAGAAGTTATTCAATGACGCATTAGTCTGATGATGAGCGAATTATAACAATTTCCCGAATCACCAACATATGACATATTGATAGGCTTTTCCTCGAATATATCTCAGCATTGTAATAATCTGTAACCAGACACATTGTTATGAAATAATCGACACAGTTTTCGCTAGGCTAAAATTGCGGAGCATAAACAAATTTTCAGAACAGTGTGATCTTGAATGAATCTGGTGACTTGGCTGGAATAATTTAAATTTTCAGAATATATCGTGGATGACCGAATTTTCAACTCTGTATTTGTTGGAAATTGTCGATGAGGTCTTGTGTAAGTCTCAGCTCATTTAAATGACAAATAATATAGAACCAATTCACAACAAGTAGTGCAATTACCATGAATCAAAGTTCATTGCAACCTTGTGTATGATTTGTAATAGAAACACATTCATCGCAGAGTCAATGTTCTATATTTTCCTAGCAATAATGAGTACCTTTAAATATCCCCGCTACGACAGCACAAGTAATGAAATTCGAACCAATGGGTTTTTAGTTGATGGTAAATTTGTGAAAGTCGAGGCCGGTATACTTTTCAACATAAAAATATGTCATCTAACATGAATACCATGTGGTGTATTTCTTAATGTACTTAGTAATCACAAAGACCTGATGACTCAAAGCAAACGTGACACGAAGCTGATTGAAATCATATCGGGAATGACAGCTCTTTATTATTGATGTCAAAACTGTTATATTTCTTCAACTCAAACATTTTTCAATGCATGACTCACAAGACATAAGCCTTGGGTGTGAGTATACTTTTTGGCATGAGCTGATTAAGTAAATCGTTGCTGAGTAGAGAATTGTCACTTAAAAACAGGAGTTGGTGACCCCCTTAAATATAAACTGCAGACTTCAAGCCAAACAGGGGTAATTTCTGAATATGAATTTTAGTTTCTTGTTATGACTTGATTTTAAAAAATATTTTTGTGGGATTTCCAAACGTCAATGAGATCCACAAGAACGGTAGCTGGGAGCCGCAGTTGGGAATTACTGGTGTAAACGCTTTTCTGCAGACCTGACATACATAGTTTTTGACTTCAGTATGTGTATTTCCATGTCTTTTCAAGTGCCAAAGCTGGGTAAATGCTTTTCGTGGATCTGACATATATATTGTTTTTCGACTCCTGTATGTATATTTCCATGTGTTTTCCACACAAACGATTTTCCACAGATCTGATGGTCGTGGTTTTTGACTCCAAGGTGAGCAGCAATATGTTCTGTTAAAGATGTCTTCCTAGTGAAAGACTTCCGACACATCTCACATTTATACTTTACTTTGTTTTTGTATCCATATGTCTTTTCGAGTGACCGATCGGATTATAATCTTTGACAATGACCTTGCATTCATGATTTTCCAAACCAGTGTGGGACAGTAAATGTTTTTCAATGTTGCGATTGTAGCAAACGCTTTTACAGAAGAAAAAATAGCAATATCGGTTCAGTTTGATAAAATACAAAATCCAATCAATACAGGAATAACAATCATATGATAGATTAATAGGCTACCAGTTTGATTGAATTTTCTAGGCATCGTAATGATGAATAAGCAGACAATTCGGACAGTCACCAATTTAGAAGAGTTGTTCCAGATAGATTATTGATTTTCAAACTGGGATCCGTGGTCCATTTCAAAAATTCAAATGATCGTGAAAATTTTTTAAAAAGCATTTAAAAAAAAAACGTGTCGAGCGATTCAAGATTCCAATACGTGCAAAATTGGGTACACAGTTTATGATATTGGATATGATATCAACGTCCACTATATTTTTTTACCATTATGCGAACTCCTTATGGAATTAGACAGATTAGATTTGTCTGATCTATACTCCTGAACAGCGACGTGCTGTCAAATGAGGCAGGTGAGGCAGTGTCTCACCTGTCGCCAGGGTAAGAGAAAATTGTGAAAACCCTCAATGATAATTGGTATTTTTCATCGATATTCATAAATAACTAAATTGTGAATATTGTTTTCACCCAACATCATCAATTTGCAGAATTATTATTCAAAAATACTTCGCGAAAGAAGAGGTGAGGCACGGGCGGGCCGTGTCTCACCTGCGACCATGCAATTTTTCATAAACAGCTCGGAATTAATAATAATTGGTCTCATTCAAATGCTGTCGTCGTACTGATTCCGAAAATCCAAATATTAACAGACTCAGAGCATCAGAACCCCTCAAAATGACCAAGCAATGTGACATTCGGCTTCATTACAGACGATGCCATGCAGCACATGGACAATCTAAGCACAGTGAAACGCGCTATCGATTTCGAAAAACGAACAGTCTTGTAGGACTTGTTTAGTAGCGACGGCCAATACGTAATGTGGAGCAAATACATTCCCAACTAATGTATAGCTGATATGTCCTGGCAAAATTGCGAGAGTATGGAAAAAGTTTTCATCTCATATTTGGAAATTACCATACTATACCATACATGTAGTTTCCCATATTCCATACTGAAATTTCATTCCATACCATGACCTAGCTTTATTGAATCTTATTTGTGCAGTGTGAGCCAAATATCACAAGTGCTAATCATACGCTGTAATTTGAATGTTACAACAGCAGGAAAAATACCAACATTCCCATCTAGAAACAGATAAGTGAGAAAAAATGACGTATACAGAGAATTTTTGTGGCAGCTATAATGGACGTATGCAAGTGACACGAAGATACCAGCTAGCATACCAGCAAACATACCAGCATTTCTACAATCTTAGCCCAGCAATCATACAGCCGGAAAGCTGATCCATAGATGATAGATACATGCGCTGTGTACCTGTAGAGATTTGATCCTAATATTAAATCATATTGATATGGTGGCAGAGTGAATAGAAGACTACTTCGAGTAAGAACACATTTCAATGTACGGCAGTTTTGCTCACATGACTGTGTCATGTTCAAGATAATCATCAACAAACGGAACCGACTCGTTTTTCGCTATTTTTCTGCTCATTCAAAAGTAGTATAAAATTTATGTATCAGCAGGAACATTCAACATTTAAATGCAAAACGTTTTTTCAGCATGGCAACACAAAGGTTTCGAAACATTCCATACGCTGAATGTCAATCTGACAATTCATTAAATGTAAAGTGTTAATGATGCAAAAATTTCAAGATATGGGATTTATCCTGTGTTCAATAAAATGTGCTTTCAGCTAGAATGGCGCTCCAGATATATCCCACAATTTATTGTCACCTCCGCCATGAATGTTCACACATCTCCTGAAAATACTGGTGAGTACATCTCAGGCGATAGGGGACCAATATCTCGTTCGGAGAAGGGACCTGAAACCGATCACTTTGAACACCAGCACCGATAACACCAGCCAACACAGCGGTTCTTCAACGTTCCACCACGACGCAAATCCAAAGGATATTATCATCTTGCGATCCAAGACTCGCTCATAGAAATGAATACATTTCAAATTCAACTATACTACATTTTTCACGGGCAAGCTGTACGTAACGGCTTTCTATGAAACATGATTCATCACATTGATCACAATAACTGTATAAGTCATTGAAGTCACATAATATACATCATCATGGTATTATTTGTGCACAACTTCGCTTTATGCGCATATTCAAGGTTTCCAAACTTTTTCTACTCACAAGCTCGTTGCAGCAAATTTTCAAGATTAGGGTCACCTGAACCATTGGCCGTGATCGATTTTATATAAGCAAGTAGGCCTACGAGAAAACGACAAGCGCCACTGGCAGGTAGAATTATATGATTTTCATCAGGACCTCCGTGAATTTTACGTTCTGCCACCCCATTTACCCATTACGACAAAAACTGATCATGCTAGAGTTGGAAAATGTTGACGCAATATTGATGATTTAACCTCAGCAAGTGACGTGACTCTTTTCCCCTCTCCCTCTTTCCGTCTCTTCCTCTTTCCCAGAACCGAAAGACACATGATTAGGAATCTGCGCATTGGTCTTGAAAGCTTCGATACAAAATCCATATCAAGTTAATTGAACTTCTTTGCTGACAGGGAAATATTGGTATCCATCCAGCTAATGTGCATATGTATGAGGGTAACTTGGCATTGTTACCGTTTATTTCAGCAATCAAACAAGGATCCCCTTCAGGCTGTCTTTGTAAGGATGCTGCATAGTGCAATGCAGTTAAGCGATATTGCAAGCGAAAAGCTCGCAGAACACCATATAAGACGATAAGCTATGATACTCTAGCAATCTGAACACAACGGAATGTAATGAAGGAGTGAAAATGTCAATGTTGTATGAAATGGATGGCAGAAACAAGCACATATTCACAAGATAGTTACTACACTGAAACTTATAATGAAATCGAACCTAATGTACACAGACTGCTAATAATTAGAGAATATGGGAATGGATCTGTAGCCTACTTGCAGCTTGAAGTGTTTGTGCAACCAGTATAGCATTACCTCATCACACTGTGATAGAAAAATTCGAACATCCACATCAAACTGCTTTGTTCTGCACTGCTCTGTTTTATTGAAGCTGATTGGTGCAGTGCAAACCAGATCTTTCAGTTAGTAAGCATACGCTTTCATTTATATGTGAAGAAGAGGCACTCATATTCACGTAATGATACAAGTGAGTATGTAGTGGTAAGAAGACCAAAGGCACGTAACCATTTATTCAATGCCATCCCAGAAATTAGGCATCCTAAAGAGGTGCTATATATATATATGTGTTACATACTAGTTCATATTTCATTGCAATATTAAATCAAGTTGATGTGCTGGCAGAGTGAATGGACGATTCCACTGAGTAACAGCATATTTTACTATAAGCTATTCAATGTTAGTGTATTATGATAATATTGAAAATTATCATCACAAATATCATCTATTCCTTATTCCTTCATTTTAAAGTTGTCCTAAATTTGTGCGTCAACAGTAACATCCAGCAGCAGAAACGTTTTTTCAACTTGAACACACAAACGAATCGTGAATGTATGAAACATTTAAATAGCAATTCATCAAATATAGAATGTTACCGATGGTTGTTGATTCAAAAAGTCTAGTACATTGGATGTATCTTGTGTTCACGAAAACTCGCTTCTCGCTGTAATGACTTTTAATAGATATCACAGAAACACCGTACTTACTACCTCTAGCATGAATATACAGTGGATAACGATCTACTGGTGAATAGTAAGTAAACGCATTTCCACTGGTCTAGCACTCATAGTTTCAGATGTGCATTTTCAACACTTGACAAGTTACCAAGCAGGGCAGATCTGACATGCATAGTTTTTGAGTCCAGTATGTATATTTTCCTGTATTTCCGAGTTACCAAGCCGGGTAAACGCTTTTCCGCAGACCTGACACTCATAGTCTTTGCCTCTAGTATGTGTATTTCCATAGGTTTTGAAGTGACTAAGCTGGAAAAATACTTTTCCGCAGATCTGATATTCGTTAGTTTCGGTTTCCGGAATGTGCATTCTCATGTGCTCACAAGTTACTGAGCAGGGTAAACGGTTTTCTGCAGATCTCCCATACATAGTTTTCGACAACAGTATGTTCGTTTCCATGTATTTTGAAGTTACCAAGCCATGCAAACGCTTTTCTGTAGATCTGAAATGCATTAGTTTCTGATTCCGGTTTAAGTTACTGAGCCACGTAAACGGTTTTCCACAGATCTGTCATGCGCAGTTTTTGACTCCGATGTGCGCATTTTCATGTATTTTCAAGTGAAAAAGCCGTTTATACGGTTTTCCGTCGACCTGACACTAATTGTTTTTGACTCCAATATGTTTATTTCGATGTGTTTTCAGATGAACAAGCCAGTTAAACGATTTTCCGCAGCTTTAACCTGCAAATGCTTCGAATCCGGTAGGTGTATGTCCGAGTAATTTCAAGTGATCAAGCTGGCTAAATGCTTTTCTGCGGATCTGCAACGCATAGCTATCGACTCCAATAAGAGTATTTCCATTTCTTTTCAAGTTAGCAAGTCTGGTAAACGCTTTTCCATAGACCTGACACTCAGTTTTTGACTCAAGCATGTGTATTTTCATGTGTTTTCAAGTGATGAAGCATGCTAAACGCTTTTCCGCAGATCTGACATGCATAGTTTTTGACTCCAGTATGTGTATTGCCATGTCTTCTCAAGTTCGAAAGCTGGCTAAATGTTTTTCCACAGATTTGACAGGCATATTGTTTGACTCCGGTATGTGTATACCCATGTGTTTTCAAGTGATGAAGCTGGCTAATAGCTTTTCCGCAGATCTGACATTCATAGTTTTTGACTCCAGTATGTGTATTTCCATGTCTTTTCAAGCCCCGAAGCTGGCTAAACGCTTTTCCGCAGATCTGACACTCATAGTTTTTGACTCTTGTATGTGTATTTTCATGTTTTTTCAAATCATAACGCCGGGTAAATGCTTTTCCGCAGATGTGACATTCATAGTTTGTGACTCCGGTATGTGTAATCCCATGTTTTTTCAAGTTACCGAGCTGACTAAATGCTTTTCCGCATATCTCACACTCGTAGTTTTTGACTCCAGTATGTGTATTTCCATGTTCTTTCAAGCTGCTATGCTGGGTAAATGCTTTTCCACATAATTCACATTTATACTTTTTGATTCCAGTATGTATATCTCCATGCCTTTTCAAGTCACCAAGCCGGGCAAACGATTTTCCACAGATCTCACATTCAATATTCCTATATTCAAGGTGGAATTGCAGGTGAATTTTCAATCCGTCTGGAAAATGAAAGCTCATTCCACAGACCAAACACATATTCTTCGTCATTCTTCTTGATTATCCACAAATTACTTCTTCAAGTGCACACATGAAGCGATCGTTCTCTGATTGAAAACGAATATATTCCAATAGCTTGTAATGAGCTATTAAATAGTATTAGAATACTTATATTATAGAAAATCTGTCTGAACATACAAATGACAAATTACAACATTCAACCAATACAAGAATAAAAAACATAGAATATATATCAATAATGGATAAGTTGCATTTTTAGGCATTGTAACGATCGGGAATAAGACAATTCAGACGAGTACCGTAATTTTCCAAGTATAGTACGCCCCCATGTATAATACGCACCCTCACAATGGCATGCGATTTCTGGGAAAAAGCCTGTACCCATGTATAGTACGCACCCTGCATTCACAGTACATGAATAGCTGTGTTTTAGTACGCGATGTTGTTCTGTTTTGCGATGTCACTGTCGAACAATCATGACATAACCCTCGCTAATCATTATGCAAATAACGGCATTGTCTCTAAACCAGAGGTCTCAAACACGCGGCCCGCGAGAGCATTTTGTGCGGCCCGCGACGGCATTTTGGAATTTCAAGTATTCAACAATATATTCACGTGCCATACATCTTTTTCAGATATGAGATCTTAAAGTTCAACCTAAAACTACTATAAAGATCACTGAAATCTAGACAAACTTCATTATCACATCACTTTTAAAAGTAGAAGTAGTAGCAGTAGAAGATCTGCTATTACGTCACATTTCCAATCCATGATGATAAAACATGACCCTTGGTGATTCGTGACAGAAAATTGTGATTTGGTTTGGTGCAACCTTCTCGTAAAATTACTCGATTTGGGATTGACTGGGTGAGTTATTAAAAACGACGTGAATGTAGTCGGGTCAAACGGTAAAATCAGAGAAGGATTTGCGATTGGGAACGGTGACTTGCTATTCCTACGGACAAAACAATCTATGAAACTGTCATGGGGAAGAGTAATATATCACAACATCGTTGCTTGCGTTGCGTAGAATATATAGCTATCTAATCAGGTCAGTATGGCAACCCTGGCATTCTGTGACCCCCATGACAAGGGCGTTTTTTTTTTTGACATGTCTAAAAAGTCAAAATTAGGTCAAAATTGTTGCGTTAGGTCAAAAAATGTCAAAATTGTTTACGAAGTTCAAACTTTTTTGCAACCTGCATTTCGTTTGTATCGTAGATTTTGCACTTTCGGTGCACTTATCATTAGGCATTTTACAGCTTGTTGCCTACTTTATAGGCCTACCGTTGTAGATGGCCCCGTGTCTGCTCATTGTGAATCATATTAAACATTAAAATGAAACAAATGGTGTTATGCTCAACGTACCGCAATATCCCAACTGAAGCAAGACTGCGTGGGCATTGCATGGTTCTTATATCAAGAAGCGCACGATGAAAAATTGTTATGTAGACAGCGTTGTCAGAATGAAGCAACACGGTTGGTCACCATCAGCAGCGTACGCACAACTTCAGTGTTGTCAGCCAACAACTGCTGCTGGTGAACGTTCTTTCTCCATTCTTGGAAAGCTACTGAGTAAGGACAGACAGACACTTTCTACCCGAGAGTGTAGGAAAGTATGTTTCGTTGTACTACAATTTGATTTGATTATTTCCACCATAATGCGTAATGTAACTACTGGAATTCTTCATAGGGCCAGATTTCGATAAAATATTAGTTTTTTCATTTAAAAATTTGTCAGTTTTTGAGCCAAAAAACTTGATTGATCACAATAACTGTATAAGTCATTGAAGTCACATAATATACATCATCATGGTATTATTTGTGCACAACTTCGCTTTATGCGCATATTCAAGGTTTCCAAACTTTTTCTACTCACAAGCTCGTTGCAGCAAATTTTCAAGATTAGGGTCACCTGAACCATTGGCCGTGATCGATTTTATATAAGCAAGTAGGCCTACGAGAAAACGACAAGCGCCACTGGCAGGTAGAATTATATGATTTTCATCAGGACCTCCGTGAATTTTACGTTCTGCCACCCCATTTACCCATTACGACAAAAACTGATCATGCTAGAGTTGGAAAATGTTGACGCAATATTGATGATTTAACCTCAGCAAGTGACGTGACTCTTTTCCCCTCTCCCTCTTTCCGTCTCTTCCTCTTTCCCAGAACCGAAAGACACATGATTAGGAATCTGCGCATTGGTCTTGAAAGCTTCGATACAAAATCCATATCAAGTTAATTGAACTTCTTTGCTGACAGGGAAATATTGGTATCCATCCAGCTAATGTGCATATGTATGAGGGTAACTTGGCATTGTTACCGTTTATTTCAGCAATCAAACAAGGATCCCCTTCAGGCTGTCTTTGTAAGGATGCTGCATAGTGCAATGCAGTTAAGCGATATTGCAAGCGAAAAGCTCGCAGAACACCATATAAGACCATAAGCTATGATACTCTAGCAATCTGAACACAACGGAATGTAATGAAGGAGTGAAAATGTCAATGTTGTATGAAATGGATGGCAGAAACAAGCACATATTCACAAGATAGTTACTACACTGAAACTTATAATGAAATCGAACCTAATGTACACAGACTGCTAATAATTAGAGAATATGGGAATGGATCTGTAGCCTACTTGCAGCTTGAAGTGTTTGTGCAACCAGTATAGCATTACCTCATCACACTGTGATAGAAAAATTCGAACATCCACATCAAACTGCTTTGTTCTGCACTGCTCTGTTTTATTGAAGCTGATTGGTGCAGTGCAAACCAGATCTTTCAGTTAGTAAGCATACGCTTTCATTTATATGTGAAGAAGAGGCACTCATATTCACGTAATGATACAAGTGAGTATGTAGTGGTAAGAAGACCAAAGGCACGTAACCATTTATTCAATGCCATCCCAGAAATTAGGCATCCTAAAGAGGTGCTATATATATATATGTGTTACATACTAGTTCATATTTCATTGCAATATTAAATCAAGTTGATGTGCTGGCAGAGTGAATGGACGATTCCACTGAGTAACAGCATATTTTACTATAAGCTATTCAATGTTAGTGTATTATGATAATATTGAAAATTATCATCACAAATATCATCTATTCCTTATTCCTTCATTTTAAAGTTGTCCTAAATTTGTGCGTCAACAGTAACATCCAGCAGCAGAAACGTTTTTTCAACTTGAACACACAAACGAATCGTGAATGTATGAAACATTTAAATAGCAATTCATCAAATATAGAATGTTACCGATGGTTGTTGATTCAAAAAGTCTAGTACATTGGATGTATCTTGTGTTCACGAAAACTCGCTTCTCGCTGTAATGACTTTTAATAGATATCACAGAAACACCGTACTTACTACCTCTAGCATGAATATACAGTGGATAACGATCTACTGGTGAATAGTAAGTAAACGCATTTCCACTGGTCTAGCACTCATAGTTTCAGATGTGCATTTTCAACACTTGACAAGTTACCAAGCAGGGCAGATCTGACATGCATAGTTTTTGAGTCCAGTATGTATATTTTCCTGTATTTCCGAGTTACCAAGCCGGGTAAACGCTTTTCCGCAGACCTGACACTCATAGTCTTTGCCTCTAGTATGTGTATTTCCATAGGTTTTGAAGTGACTAAGCTGGAAAAATACTTTTCCGCAGATCTGATATTCGTTAGTTTCGGTTTCCGGAATGTGCATTCTCATGTGCTCACAAGTTACTGAGCAGGGTAAACGGTTTTCTGCAGATCTCCCATACATAGTTTTCGACAACAGTATGTTCGTTTCCATGTATTTTGAAGTTACCAAGCCATGCAAACGCTTTTCTGTAGATCTGAAATGCATTAGTTTCTGATTCCGGTTTAAGTTACTGAGCCACGTAAACGGTTTTCCACAGATCTGTCATGCGCAGTTTTTGACTCCGATGTGCGCATTTTCATGTATTTTCAAGTGAAAAAGCCGTTTATACGGTTTTCCGTCGACCTGACACTAATTGTTTTTGACTCCAATATGTTTATTTCGATGTGTTTTCAGATGAACAAGCCAGTTAAACGATTTTCCGCAGCTTTAACCTGCAAATGCTTCGAATCCGGTAGGTGTATGTCCGAGTAATTTCAAGTGATCAAGCTGGCTAAATGCTTTTCTGCGGATCTGCAACGCATAGCTATCGACTCCAATAAGAGTATTTCCATTTCTTTTCAAGTTAGCAAGTCTGGTAAACGCTTTTCCATAGACCTGACACTCAGTTTTTGACTCAAGCATGTGTATTTTCATGTGTTTTCAAGTGATGAAGCATGCTAAACGCTTTTCCGCAGATCTGACATGCATAGTTTTTGACTCCAGTATGTGTATTGCCATGTCTTCTCAAGTTCGAAAGCTGGCTAAATGTTTTTCCACAGATTTGACAGGCATATTGTTTGACTCCGGTATGTGTATACCCATGTGTTTTCAAGTGATGAAGCTGGCTAATAGCTTTTCCGCAGATCTGACATTCATAGTTTTTGACTCCAGTATGTGTATTTCCATGTCTTTTCAAGCCCCGAAGCTGGCTAAACGCTTTTCCGCAGATCTGACACTCATAGTTTTTGACTCTTGTATGTGTATTTTCATGTTTTTTCAAATCATAACGCCGGGTAAATGCTTTTCCGCAGATGTGACATTCATAGTTTGTGACTCCGGTATGTGTAATCCCATGTTTTTTCAAGTTACCGAGCTGACTAAATGCTTTTCCGCATATCTCACACTCGTAGTTTTTGACTCCAGTATGTGTATTTCCATGTTCTTTCAAGCTGCTATGCTGGGTAAATGCTTTTCCACATAATTCACATTTATACTTTTTGATTCCAGTATGTATATCTCCATGCCTTTTCAAGTCACCAAGCCGGGCAAACGATTTTCCACAGATCTCACATTCAATATTCCTATATTCAAGGTGGAATTGCAGGTGAATTTTCAATCCGTCTGGAAAATGAAAGCTCATTCCACAGACCAAACACATATTCTTCGTCATTCTTCTTGATTATCCACAAATTACTTCTTCAAGTGCACACATGAAGCGATCGTTCTCTGATTGAAAACGAATATATTCCAATAGCTTGTAATGAGCTATTAAATAGTATTAGAATACTTATATTATAGAAAATCTGTCTGAACATACAAATGACAAATTACAACATTCAACCAATACAAGAATAAAAAACATAGAATATATATCAATAATGGATAAGTTGCATTTTTAGGCATTGTAACGATCGGGAATAAGACAATTCAGACGAGTACCGTAATTTTCCAAGTATAGTACGCCCCCATGTATAATACGCACCCTCACAATGGCATGCGATTTCTGGGAAAAAGCCTGTACCCATGTATAGTACGCACCCTGCATTCACAGTACATGAATAGCTGTGTTTTAGTACGCGATGTTGTTCTGTTTTGCGATGTCACTGTCGAACAATCATGACATAACCCTCGCTAATCATTATGCAAATAACGGCATTGTCTCTAAACCAGAGGTCTCAAACACGCGGCCCGCGAGAGCATTTTGTGCGGCCCGCGACGGCATTTTGGAATTTCAAGTATTCAACAATATATTCACGTGCCATACATCTTTTTCAGATATGAGATCTTAAAGTTCAACCTAAAACTACTATAAAGATCACTGAAATCTAGACAAACTTCATTATCACATCACTTTTAAAAGTAGAAGTAGTAGCAGTAGAAGATCTGCTATTACGTCACATTTCCAATCCATGATGATAAAACATGACCCTTGGTGATTCGTGACAGAAAATTGTGATTTGGTTTGGTGCAACCTTCTCGTAAAATTACTCGATTTGGGATTGACTGGGTGAGTTATTAAAAACGACGTGAATGTAGTCGGGTCAAACGGTAAAATCAGAGAAGGATTTGCGATTGGGAACGGTGACTTGCTATTCCTACGGACAAAACAATCTATGAAACTGTCATGGGGAAGAGTAATATATCACAACATCGTTGCTTGCGTTGCGTAGAATATATAGCTATCTAATCAGGTCAGTATGGCAACCCTGGCATTCTGTGACCCCCATGACAAGGGCGTTTTTTTTTTTGACATGTCTAAAAAGTCAAAATTAGGTCAAAATTGTTGCGTTAGGTCAAAAAATGTCAAAATTGTTTACGAAGTTCAAACTTTTTTGCAACCTGCATTTCGTTTGTATCGTAGATTTTGCACTTTCGGTGCACTTATCATTAGGCATTTTACAGCTTGTTGCCTACTTTATAGGCCTACCGTTGTAGATGGCCCCGTGTCTGCTCATTGTGAATCATATTAAACATTAAAATGAAACAAATGGTGTTATGCTCAACGTACCGCAATATCCCAACTGAAGCAAGACTGCGTGGGCATTGCATGGTTCTTATATCAAGAAGCGCACGATGAAAAATTGTTATGTAGACAGCGTTGTCAGAATGAAGCAACACGGTTGGTCACCATCAGCAGCGTACGCACAACTTCAGTGTTGTCAGCCAACAACTGCTGCTGGTGAACGTTCTTTCTCCATTCTTGGAAAGCTACTGAGTAAGGACAGACAGACACTTTCTACCCGAGAGTGTAGGAAAGTATGTTTCGTTGTACTACAATTTGATTTGATTATTTCCACCATAATGCGTAATGTAACTACTGGAATTCTTCATAGGGCCAGATTTCGATAAAATATTAGTTTTTTCATTTAAAAATTTGTCAGTTTTTGAGCCAAAAAACTTTTTCAGGCCAAACTACTTCGTAAGGACAGACAGTTTCAACCAGAAATGAATATTAGTAGTACAATTTTAACATTATGTGCGAAAACACCTAATTTGCACACGCGAGGTTAAAATTTGGTCAAAATTCAGTTTTTTTAGGTCAAAAAAAGTCAAAAATTAGATTTTTTAGGTCAAAATCTTCCGTTTTTTAGGTCAAAAAAAAATCGCCCTACCCATGACGTATAGTTGGTTTGTTCTCATTATCCATTTTATTATCGGTGTCGAGAAAGACATTAGTACGCTCTACAGTTGTTACACCAATGAATTCTTTGCCGATCAGACATTTCTTTTTCAGGGGTTCCTAACCAGGGTCCCTAGATCCCATCGGGGTACGAAGCACCACATCAGGGTGCACGAGATGCATTGTGGAATTAGGTCTATATGCTGTGGAATATTTTTCTGGCCAATTGATTCAAATGGAAAATAGTATTGGCGCTATGCGCGATTTTATGTGAATGGGCTTTCTGATTTTCATATAGGTACCATCAGAAATTGTGTTGAAAATGGACAGGGGCAACGAGAAATCTCATCGGAATCACAAGGGGTGCAAGACGCATCCTCTCCTATGATGTCTATAACTCATTAATTAAAAAATTGGGGCATACCTCTGGGGTTGATACCACTTCAATAGCATAGAGATATATAAAATAGTTACTATGTTATGTAGAATTTGAATTGAATTGCCTTCCGCGAGATCACACGATTACGTAATCGATTACTCATCGGCGGCGGCCGCTTGATTCGTGCTTATCATGTCTACCTTTCCAAGATCGTAGCGCTGGGCTATGAAGCGCTATAGTAGCATGTAATGTCTCGTTGGAACGTAGAGATTCATGCGAAACGCAATCAGGTGGCCATATACCAAGAGAGGGCCTAAGTACTACGTCAGGAGATATAGAAGAACAAAATTGTATGTTATTTTCAAGAATCGAGAACATTTTCTCGCACACCGCTATTCTCTCTGGCGTCTGAGCCGTTAGAGTATCTCAGACCGCTAGGCAGCTACTTCAGGTTAAGGGCAATATATTGGGCCTCGATTTAAGCCATATGGATGATATTTTATCGCCTTTTTTGTGGATGCAGCAAAATATTGGTCAGTAGGCCGGCCGATTAGAAAGGGTTAACATCTTGAGAAAAGCCTGTAACAATTAACTGGAAATTAGTCAGCTTCATTGAAATAACCTGGTATTACTGATATTGAAGAACGTGTTCCGGCTAATTTGAAACCGATTGATGCATCAATGCAGCATTGTGATGACCGAAAAAAAGAAGGCGACATTCTAGTTCTGTAATTACTGAACAAGACTCGAACCTCTTTTATTTTGCGATTACGAATACATCAAATATATATTTGTTCAGCCAACTGGACATATGACACAGACTAGAAGAGATCTGGGGACTGCATTTGAGAATCACTGATTAAAGTGATGCAATTTACAGACGGACAATAAGCATTACTACTGAGGCACAATGTTAAACAGCGCCCTGCGCGCATATTCCAAAAAGGAAATCTATGTAGCTTGCACCTTTGATAAAACCATAGTAACAGTGTATGATAATTTTAATCCATTATGCGCCTCCATAGTGTCAGATTGCCACAGCAGATCAGTGCTCAGTTGTCAGTATAATGATTCATCACAAGTTTTACGCAGAATACCATTCCTTACCCAATCATGTTGGCTAAGCTAGGGACTGACACTGGTTTTGCTCTACAGCTGATAAGTTCTTGGAAAAGCAACCGTCATGAATCAAACCATAAATATGTGGCCTGCTGGGACAGAAGTGAAACCACCGACCAAAAGTGATTTTTCTTACAGCCTGGAGCTATAATTGAACTCTAACCAGCAGTGTCTGAAAGACAGGTAGCGATAGGTAGTTCAATTGACATATTGATAAGCCCAATGATTATTCATATTACGATTTACCTCAGTTTTCCCTTTAGTAAACAGGGTTAAGAAGTTGTTGTAGCCGCTTCGCAGGTTCATCAAACAAAATAATGTTAAAGGGCACTGTGGTGCAGTGTTGTAGGACTATGAATTACAAAGTAATCTGAACGAAACGAAATCTTATGGAGTAACACAATCATTTACAAGATGCAACGCTTGTATGACAGAAATACACACAAATTTCGTAAGATATTCAATCAATTCCAAAGCGAAACTGAATAAAAATGATAAGTGTGGACTGTTTACCATCACATCATCACAGTTGATAGCAAACAAAGATGCGATTATCAGCTGTATCACAGATCATACAGAGATCCATTTCATGTCGCCTCTGTAAGGATGCTGCATACGGCTACTAGTGAAAAAGCTGGCAGCACACCATATTAGACTGTAAGGAGATTCCTTTTGTAGCGCTATGATTCACCGATAATTTGAAAAAATTGAAATCTCATGAAGGACTAAAATGTCGACAAATTGCATGCAATGGATGGCAAAAATAACGGATGTTTACAAAATGGCCACACCATTACAACTTGAAACGAAATTGAAAACGATATGCGCAAACTGCTAATTACCAGAGAATCTGACGAAGGATAATGCACGTGCAACAATAGTATTAGCTCACCACACAGATTTGAATATCCACATCAAACTGTTCTGAACAACAGATCCAGGCCAAATTACCACAAAGTGTTCATTGAAACTGATTAATGCAGTGAGAAACAACTTTTTCAGGAATTCATCGTGAGCTATAACTGAAATATGGAAACAGGAAAAACATTTTCATACCGGAACAATTAGGTGAGATAAACAACGTATATGGAATTTTTGTGGTAGCGATAAATGGATATTTGCAACACGCTTAGTGGCACGAAGACACATAACTATTTCTACAATCTCAGCCCAGAAATCATGCAGCCTGCAAGGTCGATCCAAAAATATATTCGCTATTCACTTGTACAGATTTGATTGCAACTCTTAATCGTATTGATATGGTGGCAGAGTGAATGCATGACTCCTTTGTATAAAAGCATATTTTAATGAATATTTCTGTCCATATTACTTACTTTATCATGTTCAAGATCATCATCGCATGAACTACACTTGCGTTTCTCTATTCCTTTGTTCATTTTGAAGTAGTCCTACATTTTTGTATCAGCAGTAACATTCAGCAACTAAATGCAAAATCGGTTCTTCAGCTGGACAACACAAACTACTCGAACCATTTTAAACAGATGAATGAATTATTTGTCAATCTGACAATGCATCAATTATAAAATATTAAAAAATTCTAGGACATGAGATGTTTCCTGTGTTCACAAAAATGTGCTTTCAGCAAGAATGACTTTCCGGAGATATCTCACAAATATTTGCCACCTCCTGCATGAATATTCACGCATCTTCAAACTCACTGATGAGTAAGTGAACACTTTTCCACGGTATAAAACTTATAGTTTCTTATTTGTATTCTTATGCGTTTTCGAGTGGCCGATCAAAATACAATCTTTTCATAGATCTGACATGCACAGATTTTGGCTCCAGTATATTTATTTCCATGTCATTTTAAGTTACCAAGCAGATTAAACGCTTTTCCACAGATATGACACACACGGGTTTAGACTCAGGTACGTGTTTGTCAATATATTTCCAAGGCACAAAGCTGGGTAAACGCTTTCCCCCAAATCTGACACACATAGTATTTGACACCGATATGTGTAGTTCCATGTGTTTAACCAAGCCAGTTAAACGCTTTTCCGCAGATCTGACACTCATAGTTTTTACTCTAGTATGTATATTTCAATGTGTTTTCAGGTTGACGAGCCACACAAGATATGACAATCGTGATTTTTGACTTCGTTATGCACTTTTCCATGTCTTTTCAAGTTACCAAGTTGGGTAAACGCTTTTCCACAAATCTGACACTCATAGTTTTTGCCACCAGTATGTGTATTTCTATGTATTTTCAAGGACCAAAGCTGGGTAAACGCTTTTCCACAGATCTGACACTCATAGTTTATCACTCCAGTATGTGAATGTCCATGTCTGGTCAAGTCACGAAGCCGAGTAAACGCTTTACCACAGATCTGACACTCATACTTTTTGACTCCGGTATGCGTCGTTAGATGTTCTTTCAAGTGAGCAATCTGGGTAAACGCTTTTCCACAGATCTGACATGCATAGTTTTTGACTCCTGTGTGTGTATTTCCATGCTTTTTCAAACCATAACGCCGGGTAAATGCTTTTCCGCAGATGTGACATTCATAGTTTGTGACTCCGGTATGTGTAATCCCATGTGTTTTCAAGTTACCGAGATGACTAAATGCTTTACCACAGATCTCACACTCATAGTTTTTGACTCCTGTATGTGTATTTCCATGCTTTTTCAAACCATAACGCCGGGTAAATGCTTTTCCGCAGATGTGACATTCATAGTTTGTGACTCCGGTATGTGTATTTCCATGTGTTTTCAAGTTACCGAGCTGTCTAAATGCTTTTCCGCATATCTCACACTGATAGTTTTTGACTCCAGTATGTGTATTTCCATGTTCTTTCAAGCTGCTATCCTGGGTAAACGCTTTTCCACAAAGTTCACATTCATACTTGATTCCAGTATGTATATCTCCATGCCTTTTCAAGTCACCAAGCCGGGCAAACGCTTTTCCGCAGATCTCACATTCGGTATTCCTATATTCAAGGTGGAATTGAAGGTGAATTTTCAATCCGTCTGGAAAATGGAAGCTCTTTCCACAGATCAAACACATATTCTTTGCCATTCTTCTTGATTATCAGTAAATTACTTCTTCAAGTGCACACATCAAGCGATCGTTCTCTGATTGAAGACGAATATTTTCCAATAGCCTGAAATGAGCTAATAAATAGTATTAGAATACTTATATTATAGAAAATCTGTCAGAACATACAGATGATAACTTGCAATAATTAATAAGGTTGACAAATTACAACATTCAACCAATCCAAGAATAAAAAACATGGAATATATATCAATAATAGGTATGTTGCATTTTTATGCATTGTAATGATCGGGAATAAGACAATTCAGACGAGTAGTTCCATAAAGATGTTTTGCCAAATTTTAGAGATCACAAATACATTTTAGATTCCCTTTCGGAAATTTGCTGCGGATAGAACATTTGGGACGTTCAGGTTTTAACTTGATCGTCCAATAGAATTCACTTCCAAGACACTGAACCGTAAACTTACTCTCCGTTCACCAAGTCCATCGGATGACAATTAGATTCCAAAGTGTTCCAGACCGTCTGTGACTCCATCAGCACGGTTCGGCTAGGCAATTAGGGACGGATACCTGGTTCGGAGTAGGCACCTGGCCCTGGTCACGTTAAAAACCAGCACCTACAGCACTAGCCGAATAAGGATTGTGTCTGACAATATTTTGGAGATCAGTGGTTCTTCAACGTTTTCCACCACGAGCCAAATTCAAGTGGCATTGCCATCTTGCGACCCAAGACTTGCTCATAGAAATGAATACTTTTCAAATGTAACTTTGCTACATTTTTCACCAGCATGTATGAAATAGCGCAAGTGCAGACAACCAGCTGTACGCAACGGCGTTTTATGAAACATGATTCATCACATTGATTACAATACTAATTTCAGTAGTTGAAGTCACTTGTCATTCATGGTATTATTTGTGCATAAATCTCCTTTAATTGTATATTTATGGATCGCAAACTTTTTTGTACTCACAAACTCCTTTCAGGGAATTTTCAAGATTAGGGTCATCTGAATCATTGAACGCGATCGATTTTACGGAACCAAGTACCGGAAATCAACATGCACCATTAGCAGGCAGAATATTATCATTTTCATAACAAACACTGTGAATTTTTTTTCTGCCACCCCATTTTACCCATTACAACGGAGACTGATCATGCTAGAGTTGGAAGATGTTGACGAAATATTGATGATTCAACCTCAGCTAGTAAGACGTGGCTATGTCTCATATCTTCTCCCCCTTCCTCGTCCAACACAGAAACATACATGATTCAAAAATATGTGCATTCTCATGATCAGGCCACATTTTCATAACCGCTGTTCTGTGTTTCATTTCTATTGGCTGTTGGCTATTTTATGTGACAATTTAACGAACATAGAATGTTGCCGACGCTGGATGATTAAAAAAGATCAGTATATGGGATGCATATTTTGTTAACGAAAACTCGCCTATATCTCTGTTGACTTCACAGAGATATCACAGACATGTCATACTTCTTACATCTGGCATGGATATTCCCACATGTTCTAAAAGTAAACGCATTTTCGCGGGTCTAGCATTCATAGTTTCCGACTCTGTTATGTGTTTATCCATGTATATTCAAGTCTCCAGCGTGAGCAACCTGTGTAGGCCTATGTCTAGGCCTCTTCAAGTAAGCAAGCTGAATAAAAGTTTTATCGCGGATCTAACATTCATAGTTTTTGACTCCAGTATGTGTATTTCCATGTATTTTCAATTGAACAAGTTGGCTTAACGACTTGCCACGGATTTGGCACTCATAGTTATTGACTCAGGTGTGTGTATTTCAGGGGCGGGCAAAATACGGCCCGCGACGGGATTTTGTGCGGCCTGCGGACAGTTTTTGGTCTTACGTGATGATGAGGACAGTGTCGCTGTCAACAGGCATTTAGGCGCAAACATTTTTAAGCATGAACCTTAGCACGACAAATCGACCTTTCAATACAGCTGATGTTCACTGCATTGACGTAGCCCGGGCTATGGGGACCATGTTATTCCCCAATTTTTCGAAAATATTCGTAACATTTATAAATAGTGGACTATTTACGGGCAGATGGATTCAAATTAAAAATATTTTGTTCGCTGTGCGCGGTTTAGTGTCTCTCCGTGCTTGTCCTGATTATGAGAATAAAGTATCCTAATCCTAATCGTGAACTTTGCGCCGAATCTATCACAGAGAGACCTCTAGTGAAAGTATTTATCTTAATTTCCAGTCAACATTTCACAGATGGTGACAAAAATTACAACATTATCGATTCAAGTCAAAGAGAGCGCAATTGAACTTGCTTTATTTTTAGAGAACAGTTTCCTGAACGAGAAAACAAATGCTAAACTTCGTAAAACGTTGGCAAAGCGGAAAGTGACGAACTAATTTATTTTGCTATATTTATTAGCTCGAGGGCAAAAAGGACGATGCTTCGATTTTTGTAATTTTGTTAATGATAAAAAATATACTATTTTTAAGCTAATTCATTCGCGCGAGCTAGTGTCAATAGGAAACCAAAAATCAAAAAATTGCGCACTAAATACGCTCGATTTACAGAATTGATTCAAACTGTATCCGCAACTATGAAAGGATAATATTTTTTTTTGGTATGGCTTGAGGCCGTAGAGATGCATCAGTCTAGCTAGAGTTGCGGAGTAGGCTAGTGCGTCACCATTAGCTACCTGCATATTCGCGCAAGGACATATCAAGACATATCAAAATTTTGCTAAACTTGCGACTGTGCGCCAAGAAAGATTGACGGTGATAACACCTAGAATAAAAAATGGTCGATACACTTTTACAGAAACCGTAGATATTAATATGACTGCGCGGCTCTAGAATGACAGCAACGTATAGTCCTGCGGTACAAATGCGACTCGAAGAGGAAAACAAGTAATGTCAAGAAATACTAATTTGGAATCCTTCAAGCAGCTTAGCGTCAATCTTGACCGGAGGTCAACCAAGTTGATGAAAGCAACGTGTACCCATACTAAACTTCATGAATAGTCTTAACATGTGTGGCATGAGTGTCCTAAATTTTTGAAGTCATAATTTCCATCAGGAATTCGGATCACGTGTATCCCATATATGGAAGCACCAATATCATTGACCAATTCATATGTAAACTTTACCAGTGTTACCAAGCAAAATATAGAATAAATACGAATGTGCAGATAGTTGAAACCAATTCATATGATGAAGCACACATGGGTAATATCAACATTTATTCTATACACAATATTAAATTTCGTTCAAATCGCAGAAGGAGTACATTAAGGGGAGAAGGGAGCTGTCAGTGCAGTATAAGCACAACGTTGCTACCTATCGACAGAATACTACTACGTAATTCTACGACTACGTACGATGGAATCACATCGTTTATGTTCAGTTAATTTGTGACAAAACAGTGTAGGCTGAGTAAAAGCACGCATTCGATCGTCATATGATTGGTTGGTATTGCAGGTCACACAAGTCGTTGACAGGGTCAAGCTGGGGGGAAAAGGATTGATTGATCAAGTTACAAAGTTGCTCAGCTTGTCCACCACAAAACACAATTTCGAAAGGCATAGAAGGGTTATTTTCAGATTTAAAGAATAAAGTTTGAAAAAAATTGTCTACCGACAGACTCAAAATCTCATCTACTGGCTTTTATTCGCTTCAATAACACTGAGACATTGGTGGATGAATAATCACCTGGTGACGGCTGTCACAGTAAGGTTGTTCCGGAAGTAGTGTTTTCTTTTCAAACTTCACTCCCATTGTGATGAGATTGTCAGGTTGTATAAACAACGCTAAACACCAAATTTCAGTCGATTCCAACCAGCAAAACTTACACAATCTACACTATAAGCATCACTACACTATAAGCATCTTTTGATTTTATTGTTCGTATACCCACTCCCGAATTAAATACACGTAATTTTACAATAAGTTTACAGGTATTCACAATCATAAAAGCATCCCTTGAGGCCATTGACCTTCGGGTGCATCATAGGAATCTCTGTGGTAAAGGTTTGGCTGACATGCGAGTTCACGAGAAGAGCACTGTCAAAGGGATCGCTGGCAGTAAATCTGTGCCCTAAAATTATCATTGCATGGGCAAGGCATCTTCCTGTTCAACTCGACAACAAACGATAGGCCTAGATTGTTCAAAAAGTGAACAAGTTACAGTGAATCCGCTATAAAATTTATATATCCCTCATAGCTGTATGTTTTGTTGAAAATCGTAATTTTCATATCACCCGAGACATGGTAAACTGTTTTATATATTATACATATTGTTCAAGCTGCTGTACTCATCTTTGGATTATTCTGGAACTTTTGATAATCAAAAACAAGTCTTTGTGATGGTTTGTGATGATGTTATATGATGTAACTTCAATGTTTCTCTCTACATCACAATTATACTGGGTTGACGTAAAAATTAATTGATAGGTCACGGCAAACAAGACCTTGTTGTTGAAGCAGCAATGTAACAAACTTTAACACGGAAATTAGCATTTGAAACTTGCTATAACCAACCAACATTTTAATGGCCGTCTAAAAATCAATAATTTGTTCCTAGCTTATTTTTATACATTTTCAAGACAAATCTCTGTGTAAGTGAGATAGAAACACGTTGCTTCCAAAGCTTTGAAGCCCAAAACTACCTTTCTAGCATAAGCGGTTATTAAGATAGGTAAAAATCAGCTATTTTCGGCTTGTTCGGTGAAATTGTCGGCCACTAGAGGGTGCAGAATCCTGAAATCATGTTAGAAGTAATTCATTTGAGATTTGGGACCAAATATTAAATACCACTTGTTGACATTCTAATTTTAGTTTTTTTCAGTTCACCCTAATATGCTCTTCTAAATGTACATTTCTAGCAAAGGACTTCCCCACACGAATCGCAAAGATTCTTTTTGACCCAGTCATGTGTATTCTGATGGCTTTCCAAGTTGAATAGTCGAGTAAACAACTTGTTACAGAGCTGACACACATAAATGATGCATCAACAATATTATGTGTAAATTTTAATAGTACTGAACTCTTGAAAATCTACACAGTTTACTTGCACCAATCAATGTAAAATCTTCTGTAAAATCACCAACTAAAAAAATCCCAAGACAAACGTTTGGGGGAGGGGGGGGCTGACGACGGACTATTTCGGCCATGCCAAATACGTTAATTTCCAATTTTCCCGATTAGGGGGTTTGGGGTGCGACAGTTACGGTCCTGAAAGTAGCTAAACCAATGCATAGATATTTTTCGAATGACTTGCCTCCTGTCTTCAATCATTTATTCGTGGTTGCTCGAAGTGTACACTCCCACAATACTAGACATTCTTCCAGGGGCAACATCCATATACGCCCGCCCACCAGTAAGCTCAGAAAGAAAGAAATCGAATATGCCGGTCCTGATATTTGGGACATTATACCTACATCTATAAGAGACCTTCCTTATCACTTATTCAAAAAATAATTATTCAGACACCATATCTCCTATTACTAACACCACTTGTCTCGCCCATTTTTCCATGTTATAGTTATTATTTATGTTATGCTATGCTGAATTTGATAATCCCAACCAACTTCAACCAAAGTAATAAAGAATATCTGTAATTGTTAATGCAGGTTGTGATCAGACCCTGTCCTACACCGTTAAGTATCTTGTTACAATTTCATGCGTTAATGTTATTTTCGGTTGGACGAATCAATAAATATTTTTCTTTCTCTCTCCCAATACAGACACACATGTTGGTGATAGCAAAACTAATTGACATATTGAATCTGTTTCTAAATTCAATATGCACCCTGCTACAACCATACATTCCATACTATGCAGAGAAAAATTTTGTGGCCATTGCTGATGAACCAAAACTTGTATCAATGCAGCAACAGATTCCAAATTCATCTAGGGCAGCAGCCAACCAGTGGCTCTTGAGCCGCCTGTGAAAATGTTTTGGGTGGCCAGAGTGGTAATTCTCGAATTTAGTCTATGCCAAATTAGTCCGGCAGTATTCAGATCTGCAATATATAACCTATGCAAACACGGTAACAGTATTATCGACCAGATTCCTACATCAACCTCGAAAAACTTTTGCACATGGCGCGGCTAGAACATGGATGCCCACCGAGAGTTTTCATGACATTAATGCGTATCGATAAGTCTAGTTTTCACCATTACCTAATTCGGTTCGCTCCTATCGTACGACCAAAACTAGTCATCAACAATCAAGGGGCCCGTGCTATGGTGCGTAAAACTCATGTGGCCCTTTGGCCGAAAAGGTTGGCCCCAGATCTAAGACTTCCTATACCAAAGAATGAAAAGTTACAGTAGGTAGCAATATAGGAGGTCAATAGTCCTCACCTCATTCATTTACATCATAACACAGTAGTACCTGAAATTAATTTAATATATCAAGTAGCCGTTATTTAACTTCTTGAACCGCGTCAAAAATCTGAGTTTTAGTGCTATCTCGCCACCCAAGCCGAACACACCAAAAATAAATATATTTTTATTATTAGTATGTTACGATGTAAGGGGAATGTACGATATAGACAACACATAGACAACAGTTGTACACAATGCAGTTCTACTTTGCAATAGGCTGGAGGGGAAATGTGAATTTGAAAAAGTGTTGTTGATATAATGGTCCCAACTCCCAATCCCAAATATCAAATGAAATACTTCCATCACGATTTCTAGCCTATAATTGTATAAACAATATGAGTCTGACTTACCCAGATCAGAGGTTCGTCACTGAGCATTATATGGAACAGAAACACACTTCTACACATAGATAGATGAATACGGTATGCAAGTCTGCAACAACCTAGGCCTGTGGTTTTTTTTAGCATGCCTCTTTTCATGATTTCAATGGTCTAGCGCCCCTCCACCGCAATGAGCTCTTACTCTCAAACGTGGAACAGGACCTAACGCAATTTTTAATGTATATTGCGCAAAATTTTCCCGATGATGATATGATCCCTAGAAAAGAAATATCTCTCGATAAAAAACTTGAAATCACACCTTTCTTCATGTTTGTTTTAATCAAGCGTGTTGTCGATTAGCGTCTGCGCTGTACAACAGCAAGCGATCCCCTGCTTTGTTTGCCGCGGAATTAGGTCTGTGCTGCACGTTAAAACATCGGGGTCAACGGCAGGCCTGAACAATCACATATATACCACTCCATGTGCGCAAGATGTGATCCCTGGCCTAAACATCACAGTCTCATCTCTAACAGGCCTAGTGCGCACGAAATAATCGTTTGCCTGAGCAATCGCATCTGTAATAGGCCTCGTGCGCAAGATGTCGCTGGCCTGAACAATCGCGTCGCCAGCCTCGCAGGCTTTGGCTACTATCTACTATTGTTTAGAGACAATGCCGTTAAGTGTATAATGGTTGGCAATGATTATGTCATGATTGTTCAACAATGACATCGCAAAACAGAATGTTATCGAATACTAAAATATTACAGTAATTTTCCAAGTATAGTACGTCCACATGTATAATACGCTTCCTTAAAATGGCATGAAAATTCTGGGAAAAAGCCTGTACCCATGTATAGTACGCACTGGGGATGGTGTGAACCTCTGAAAGGTTCAGGTTCGTGTGAAAGCGAACCTTTTGGAAAGGTTCTGTGTGAACCAGAACGTGAACCTCATGACGTCACGTGACGTCATATTGCTAATTCCAACCCTACATTTCAGTGAAGTGATAGCCTATATTAATGTACACCAGTGGTTCTTAACCTTTTTTCTTCCAGCGCCCCCCCCCCCCCCCCACTTCATATTGTAAGGAATGTAATAAAGACAATGAGTAAGAGGGAGGGCCGTATCCTGATTTTGATGGTCAGCAAAATTTGTGTGGCCTGGTCGCCCTAGGTACCAAAATTTTCCACAATGCATGAATGAATAGGTGGTAATTACATATATCAGTCGCTATAAACTTTTTATCCTCTCAGCCCACGTAATCAGATTTACCAGTAGCACTGAGTGAGCTGTTGTAGAGGAAAATAAAAGGCACGTAATTGATAATTAAACATATTCGGGCGTGCCCGCAGGTACAATTATTCGTTACCAGGGCCGTAACAGCACTTCGTCAGCCTCCCCCAAACAAAAAACTTTGGTCCTGGGCCCCCATCGGGTGATAAACCAAACTTCCGGGGGGGGACTTCACTCCCAGACCCCAATTAGGCTGTCCGCTATTTGCTGATAGTCTATTAGGTATCTACATTGGGTGTCAATTTACTGAGGCAGCTATTCTCGCCTATTCGCGCGAAGTGCGAAAAATTTCACTAATTGATGATTGAATTGGTCAATATCATCGGGAATTGCATGTAAATTGAGATCAATTTTTATCCTCTCTCTGCTCACGTAAACACATTTACCGGTTGAGCTGAGTGAGGTGCAATGTTCCCTCTAAGCTGCGCACGTGCGCAGTGCTGACACGGTCTCTGCACACAGAAAATCTACATTGCGCACAACAAATCCGAAGTTATTACCCTTTTTTAGTCGTCACGCACTGTTATCCAAGGGTCACCGCAGTGAGTTGTTGAGTGTGCGCAGACTCATCAAAACTTAAAGCGAACATTGTGAGGTTTCTTGGAAACTGTAGGGCCCGTTACTAAACATATTCGGGCTGGCGAACCCGTTGGTATGACTTCGTTGCATAATGTTATTTCGTGATCCCCTGTCTGCAATATCAAAAATATAGAATCGCTCAACGGGTATATCGTCAAACAGGAATATCCCTGTCGCCCAATCGTACTAAACTAAAAGACGCACACGATTCGAGATTGGTATTTCTTCACTGACATATAATTTTTCCCTGCCAGATGGAATTCGTCTTCTGGGGTTCAGATTGCCAAGAAAGGGACATTCGGTGTCAGTCATTTAGGCGCCCATGGACAATTAAACCTATATGTATTTTGAAGGCTATATGTAACGAAGTTTCCGGTGTTAATTTTCTCTGAATACTCATTAGGGATATGTCCCATCACCACATCATCTACTGCAGAGGTCTCAAACTCAAATGGGCTCGCGGGCCAATTTCCTAGTTTTGATGACCCCGCGGGCCGCAGCACCAATAATAGGGATATTCAATGTATAATTTCCAAGTAGGCGGCTTTATTTGACGCGACCTCGCAGACAGACATTCCGAAAACATCGTGGAAATGTAATATAGGCTATTCACGCTTGGCACCTAAAAAAATCACATTTTCAAATATTTCAATAAAATTGTATTTGTGCCGGGCACAATTTTTTTAATTAATGAGTTTTAGACATCATGCGAGAGGATGCATTATGACATTGTAAAACTTTCGGGTTCTAATATTACAGGTAGTGGACCTTTGACGTGCCACAATTTTATGAAGAATATTTAAATATCACTGACGATAGTGATCTGATATCAGAGCATTTGACCGGTGTAGCCTAATTCTGGTGTTGATATTGTCGTGTTAAGTATACGCAATTGTTACTGTCATTGCCAAAGTCAAATTAATTCAGCGTTCGATTTTGCCTTCGAATATTAATTATTATTTAGCTATAGTAATAGCATTGCTTCTTAACCTTTTTAGCAATCGTACCCGTGTGTTTGCAATAAGATTTCCCATAGACCCTGTCCATTTTCAACAGAATTTCCGACGGTACCTATATTAAAATCAGGATGCCCATTCACATAAAATCGCCCGTAGCGCGAAGGCTATTTCCTGCTGAATTAATTGGCCAAGAAAATATTCCGCAGCATATAGGCCTACTTCCACAATGCATCTCGTACACTCTGATGTGGTGCTTCGTACCCCGATGGGGTCTATGGAGGTACGGACCCTGGTTAAGAACTTAGGAATTGAAATGTCCAATCGGAGAATTCATTGATGTTACAGCTGTAGTGCTTAGGCTACTACTGGCGTACTCGCCACCGATAATAACATGGATAAAGAGAACAAACAACACCCAGCATGTAACCAAGTTAGCGGGTGTTACAGAATACCAATGGTTGCCATACTGACCTGATTAGATAGCTATATACCCGACGCAGCGCAAGCTACGACCTCTTGACATATTACTATCCCCCATGACAGTTTCATGGATTGTTGTGTCCGTTGGATTACCAAGTCACCGTTCCGATTGGCAAGTCCTTCTCTGATTTTACCGTTTGACCCGACTCAACTCGAGTCATTTTTATTTAATCACCCAGTCAATCCGAAATCGAGTAATTTTACGAGAAGGTTGCACCAAACCAAATCACAATTTTCAGTAACGAATCATCAAAGGGTCATGTTTTATCATCATGAACTAGAAATGTGACGTCATAGCTGATCTTGTACCGCATGGTAACTTTTAAAAGTGATGTGATAGTGTCGTTTGTTGGGATTTCAGTGATTTTTATACTAGTTTTAGCATGAACTTGAAGTTCTTATATCTAAAAAACATATATGGCACTTGAATACTTGAAATTCTTGAAATACTTGCGCGGGCCGCACAAAATGGTCTCGCGGGCCGCATGCGGCCCGCGTGTTTGAGACCTCTGCGCAAAGCCATTTTTCTCCAGCGCCCCCCATACCGCCCCCCTGAGCCCAGCGCCCCCCATATCGCCCCCTTAGCGTTTCCGCCCCCCTTCAAGATCGCCAGCGCCCCCTGGGGGGCGCTGGGGAAAGGTTAAGAACCAGGGTTGTAATGACTCGAGTCACGATTTTCGGATGACTCGACTCGACTCATTTTCTCAAAATACGGAAATGACTCGACTCGACTCGAGTCAATCTGTGTATCACTCGACTTGGACTCGAGTCATTGCGAATGACTCGAAGCAAGTCATTGACTCGAGATTCAGACGGCCAAGACCGACTTTCATTGTAATTTTGAAGCCAACACACTATTGGGATTTCGTCTGTTGGTACTGGTGCTTGAAAATGCGACCAGAACCTGCTAAAAGTGAGGAAAATTGATATATTATAAATGCGAACCATTCAATATCACCAAACAGAGTTAAAAAAGTGGGTTTAGGAAGACTTTAACTGGAAACTGAGCAGTCAACACAATGACTTGGACTCGGACTCGAGTCATAATACCATGACTCGGACTCGATCCTCTGTTCGCTGACTTGGACTCGGACTTGACTCGGTGGGAATTGAAAATAACTCGACTTGACTCGAGTCAAAAATATAAAAGTGAGATTGACTTGTGACTCGGAGCCTTGTGACTTGGTTACAACCCTGTTAAGAACCATTGATGTACACTATATCTAGCGACGACTCGGGCTACATAATGCCACAATGCTGAAGTACATATTGACGTTTTAAACGTCACCAGATGTATCAACTGGGCAATTAATTTATATCATCATCCCAGAAAATCAATATCTTTCATCGCTTTGCCAACAATTTCGACAAGGACTTGCAAGGGAACATATGCTTACGCTTAAGGCCTGACCGTACAATGTATTTGGCGTTTGAGTATTGCTACGGTGATGGTGAAGCAGAGGGTTTCTATACTTGCTACCGGTATTACCCCATTAACAAGTTATAGAGCAGTAGCCAACACCCCAATCGCACGGATTTGGATTTTATGATACAACAAACACATGAAATTAAGATTGACCCCATACGCCTGCTTGATTATTTACATCAGACAAAGACATCAATTTCGTCAATTGGTTGAATAAGCATCATTCGCTGACTATCGATACACGTAGTGTATTTCGCCTTTGATTTTGTGAGATTGTGGGTCAAGCTCACAGCAGAGAGTCACAAACGGAAAGCTGGATATTTCGAGCAAACGTTTGTAACAAAGCAAGTAAAATTTCTGAGATGGTCAAGGTACATGCTTGTTTAGTGTTGATTTTTTATGCTGACAACGCCATGCATAGAATTGCCCGCAGTTGAAATGCAATAAATTTCAACCAAAGATGTTATGATGAAGTGAAAATCGTAATATATGAAAAAGGTTCACAGTGCAGAACCTACCGAGGTTCGTTTGTGAACGCGAACCTCTAAATATCGGAGGTTCACACACAGAACGCGAACGTGAACCTCACGTTCACACCATCCCTAGTACGCACCCTGCATTCGCAGTACATGAATAGCTGTGTTTTAGTACACGATGGTGTTCTGTTTTGCGATGTCACTGTCAAACAATCATGACATAACCATCGCTAATCATTATGCAATTAACGGCATTGTCTCTAAACGATAGTAGAGAGCAGCCAAAGCCTGCGAGGCTGGCGATGCGATAGTTCGGGCCAGCGACATGACGTCTTGGGCACGAGGCCTATTACAGATGCGATTGCTAATCATTATACAAGTAACGGTATTGCCTCTATAGGATAGTAGATAGCAGCCAAAGCCTGCGAGGCCGGCGACGCGACATCTCGCGCACGAGGGCAGATGCGATTGCTCAGGCCAACGGTTATGTTGTGCACACCACGCCTGTTGGAGGTGCGACTGATTACGCAAGCGATTATATTCTGCGCACATGGCCTGTCGATGAATTAGCAAGGATTGCTGTGCGCGCGTTCAGCAATCAATGAATGAATGACCTAATTTCGCTCGCGTGTAAACAGCAAACCAGCTCAGCAGGATATTGCGTGCTGTACAGATGATACTCTCGTTAATTGACAAAACGCTTTTTGCTACATGGTAGCGCGTTACACTGATAATACGAATTACTGGGCACGATGGCTGAAAGTGAGGCGCGATTGGAAACAAACATGAAAAAGGGTGTGATTTCAAGTTTTTTATCGAGGGAGATTTTTTTCAAGCGTGTTGTTCCCATGTATAATACGCACCCCCCAATTTTAGGGCAAAAAATCATGAAAATTTTGAGGATTATACATGGAAAATTACGGTACTTTTCATGTACTGGGAATACAGGGTGCGCACTATACATGGGTACAGGGATGTCTTTTCCACATGTTTTGATCTTGAAAAGGGCCTATGGTGGGGTTTGGATGAAGACATTGCCAGTAAACGAAAAAAAAACATTTGTCACGGATTATATGGAAATTGGTCCACTTCATTGAAATAGACATGTTAAAACGATGGCGAGATAATTATCAAATACAGTACTTTACACACTGAAATTAACGACCACTAACAGGACAAAAACTGATAATAAGCACATAAAATACAGGTAAATATATTCCTGAAGTGATAGTCGTTATCTATATTCTTTGTTGGTCCGATGTAGATTTCTTCACGATACAATGTGATATTATATGATATTTTATTATTTGCTCTGCAGCACTCCTAAAGTACTATCACAGGCGAATTATAAGACTAATGGGCATCGTGACAGATCCTATTCATATCAAATGTTATCGTCCTCTTTTAATGTCATCCTCCATATTCGGTTACTGCCACCCAATTGTATCCATGTATCGTGGTGAAAGACCAATGCTTTTTATTACTATATGACAAGGAGGTCCAGATGATATCAAGAGACCCGAAAATGACAAATATGCTCTGTAAGCTCATTGAGTTACCATTTGGTTTCCCTGTATCTTGCAAAGTTTCGAGCAAATAAAAAGCTTTAGTATCAACGCTTATGTAAAGTTTCAGAAATATGGTTTTCAGCTCATAAATACCATTCTGAATTGCAATCAGCAGCATTTCCACGCCCTGGATCAGTCAATGTGAAGTAGCGGAGAAATATTCGAACACTGAGCTGCTGGGGAATGCAACTGATGTCTCAGTGGATGTGATTTTGGGAATGACGACTTTGCAATCAGTAAAAACTTTGAATCAAGGCATAAATGGGATAGATTTCGTGAAATCTAACCTGGTCGGACAATAAAAATCCTAAATATGACTATCACTTGAGGAATATATTTACCTGTATTTTAACTGCTTACCAATTCATTTCTTTTTCGTGGTCGCTAATTTCAGTGTGTAAAGTACTCTATTTGAATATTATCTCACCGTCGTTTTAACATGTCTATTTCAACATAGTGGACCAATTTCCAGATAATCTGTGTCATATCCTCTTTTTTTTCGTTTACTGACGATGTCTTCATTCAAACACCACCCTAAGCCCTTGCCAAGATCAAAACAAGTGGAAAAAACATCCCTGCAACTCCAGGCATACCTGGAACACGATTTTTGGTCATGTCAGTGTGACGAAATTGGTCACAGTAAATACTATTATTTCAAAAATGACCAAAATCTCAATTTGAGTGACCTCGGATTCTACCGGTTGGAATGGAGTCAAATTTAGTAACCTGACGATTTGACAACCAAGCCGATGAAATATGAAAAAAAAAGTTTTATTGAACACGACTAACGTTCGAAAAGATAAATTATGATCTGACAGGGCACTGCAACTACCCCAAACTGCCCTTGAAGCCAAGCCACTGAGATAGTTGCAAATACAGTGCCTTGTGAACAAAAGATGAGCATGATGAAGAAAATTTGCCCTGGTATAAAATCACCTCACCGCTCGCTACACTATAGCTATTATGATGTATTTATTGTCACCATCGATATCAAGTAAGCTCTTATTCAATACCATTATTCAAATACATTACAAAATAGCTTATGATATCACTTTTCATTACTGGGAAAAACGTTTAATGGTACGAATAGAGTCTGCATCCAACCAGAGACAGTTTTTTGTTCCACGCTGACATTGCTGAAACAGTAAATTGTTTGCTCATGACATGCACACTTGTACTTACTGGACATTGTGCAACGCGGTTCTAGAGCAGATTGTCTGTAAGTACTGAAAGCTTGTTGGATGTTGCGAGTAGGCTACACAGTTTCAACCAAGATGACTCTGCAGCCTACAGTTGCCAGAAAAGTAAAATGCTCTACATATGTCTCTATCATATGTATATTAGGCCTACTAAACAGCAATGTTGCAAAATCACTTCAGAGAAAACGAATTACTGCTGCCAAAAGCCTAGTCAATTCGCAATGGTGCCAAAATTACCAGCATACCATAAAACAATTCAAAGAGGCAAACTTTTTTGACGATGAACATTAACAAGACAGAGTGGCATTGCAACCTAACTCATGTCCGTGTGTAGTCTTTAGGCTACTAAGGGTTCGTACGTCCAACATGAATTCAGAGTTGACAACTTTGACTGACCAATGACCATAGATATCTCATTGACTTCAACAGCTATTGAAGTACATTACGTTAAAAAATTCATTGACTACTGTTATTGGTCTCGATGCTTTATGCCGAGTACTTCATGTCCTCCTATCCAGCCCGCTGACTAGAGAAGTCGCTCGCCCCTAGCCTAGGGCGTGATGGCTTATTGGCTACAGTTCGAAATTAATTATGACAGAAATATCCAACCAGCAACAAAATGTTTAAGTAATGGAAAGAATCTGACATAATCATGCAACTGACAATGAAAATGCCAAGTCATTTGCTAAGCCACGGTTTAGCCCTCTATTTCGATAAATTAGGAAATCTGAAGATTCCAATAGAAAACTTTGGCACACGGATCACCTACTGCCTAATCCTTTACTTAAAATTAAACGTCAGTGGATTTCCAAGGTCTGTAGCATATTTTCCATTTATTTATCAATCACACGAATCACCAATACAAACCATCCTTATATAAATTACTGACTTTTCTAAATGAGCAAATATAAGTAGAACTAACGACCTTTAGATATCCACAGCTAACCAACCAAAACACAAGTAACAAGATTCCATTTCGAAGCGACTAGCCTACCGTACTTGTTTTTAATTTTATCAGAATTGGATCAGCTTTCCATATGAACCTCCGTACAAGTACATAGCCTAATGCGCATTTTAGGAACTTAAGCGCACTAATTCGAACAGATTTACGACTATTGCTATACTTAGACAATTTGGACAGGAAATAAAGTAGAAAAACTGCTTCGTATACACTTGTATATGTATGAAATATATCAATATCTCTAGTCTAGCAGTAGTTGATTATAGTTCTGACTCCACTAGTAGGCTACTATATACTGTGCCCTGAATGATTCAAGGCTAGCTATTCAACTGAACCAAGCACTAAAAAACGATTTGTTTCACTGAAAGGTAGAATTATATTCTTTATATCACACCCTCAGTGCTTTTTTTGTTCTGCGACCTCATTTACCCATACGGCAGAAAGTGATCATGATTGAGTTGGAAGATATTACCGTAATTTTCCGAATATAGTGCGCCCCAGTGTATAATACGCACCCTTAAAATGACGTGCACATTCTGGGAAAAAGCCCGTTCCCGTGTATAGTACGCACCATGCATTCGCAGTACATTAGTACATGAACAGTTGCGGTTTAGTATTCGATGTTGTTCTGTTTTGCGATGTCACTGTCGAACAATCATGACATGATGATCGCTAATCATAATACAATAAGTGCATTGTCTCTAAACAAGAGTAGATAGTACCCAAAGCCTGTGAGATCGGCGTCGCGATAGCTCACGCTAGCGACACACGACATCTTGTGCATGTGGCCTATTACAATTACATATGCTATTGCTCAGGCCAACGGTTATGTCGGGCGCACCAGTCCTTTTGGAGATGCGACTGATTACGCAAGCGATTATATCTTGCGCGCCTGGCCTCTTGTGTATGCGATTGTGAAGGCCTGTCATTAACGCGATGAATCAACAAGGATTGCCGCGCACGCTTGTAGCAGTCAGCGACCTAATTTCGCTCGCGTACAAACGACAAACCAACTCAGCAAGAGATCGCGTGCTTTGCAGACGACTCTCGTTAATTATAAAGGCGCTATTCGTTAATTGGCAACACACTTCTCTATTAAGCAGTGCGTTACACTCTATAATACGAATTACGGGCCCAATGGCTAGAGGTGATGCGCGATTTAAACAAACATGAAGAAATGTGTGATTTCAGGTTTTTGATCGAGGGATTTTTTTTCAAGGCTTGCTGTACCCATTTATAAGTAAGTAAAATTTTGCGCATTATACATGGAAAAATACGGTAACGAATGCCGATGATTTTGGCAGAAACTTATCATGATAGAGCTGGAAGATGTTAACGTTATATCGTGTTTTAACCTTAGAAAGTCGCACTTCACTCTCTCTCGCAATATCTCTCTTTGGACCGAAACACACATGTTACAAAAATCTGTGCATATTCATGATCCCTGATCAGGCTATATTTTCGGAACCTCTGTTATTGGCTATTGGCCTATTAAATGAAGCAGAGTTGCCATCATTGAGTTGCACACTGTGAACAAATTTCTATTGATCGTGAGGGGTTTCTTATGGAAACCGTAAATCTTGTCTGGAAAGCTCCAAGTTGAAATTCATTTATATTAATACAACTGCTTTACCGACAGGATATGTCCTAGTATCCATCCACCAAATGTGCATATGCATAAGGATAACTTGTCATTGTTATCGCGTCTTTCACAAATCAAACGTGGGTCCTCTTTACTTCAGGTCGTCTTTGTAAGGATGCTGCATACTGCTGCGAATAGGAGATATTACCAGCGAAAAGCTGGAAGAATACAATATCAGACTATGAGAAGTTTCCAATTGTAGCGCTATGATTAACGACTAATCTGAACGAGACGGGATGTCATGAAGGAGTGAAAATCTCATCAAGCTCTATGAAATGGATGGCAGAAACGAACACATATTTACAAGATACCCACAAACAACACTACAACTTTAAACGAAATTGAAACTGATATGCACAGACTGCTAATTACCAGAGAATGTGGCAATGGATGATGTATTCGCAGTTTAAAAGGTTAGTATAATAAATTATTACATTGGATCATCACACTGTAATACAAAAATTCAAACATCCACACCACACGAAACTGCTTCCGAATAACAAACACCGCGCAATTCACCATTCCGTAAGTGTTCTATTGAAGCTGATTGGTGCAATGCAAACCAAATTCTTCAGTTAGTAAGCATTCATTTCAATTTAAATGTGAAAACAACAGGAGAGATACTCTCATTCACATAATGAAGCAAGTGAGTAAAAGATGAGCGAGAAAAGAATGAATTGGGAAACCTGTGACAGCAATAAATAGAGACGTGGGAGAGATTAAGTGACACGATGACAAAGGCATGCGACCATTTCTTCAATACGAGCCCGTTAATGACGCACCCCAAAAAGTTGCTACACAGACATATATGCAAAATACCTAGTAGAGATTCTATTGCAATAATAAATCAGATTAATGTGCTGGCAGAGTAAATAAACGGCTCCTTGGAAACGGCATGTTATCCTTTAGGGCATTTCCGTCCATATTATTGTATTGGGTTGAAAATTATCATAATGATCATCATCTATTCGTTTGCTCATTTTAAAGTTGTCCTAAATTTGTGGATCAACAGTAACATTCCGCACCTGAATGACGAAACGGTTCATTAGCTTGAAAACATTAACGTTTCCAACCATTTAGTATGAATGTATGAAACAGTTCTATGGCTGACAATTTATTCAATATAAAATGTTATCGATCCTTTATGATTCAAAGACTCCAGCACATGGGATGCGTCAGGTGGTTAAGAAAACTAGCTGTTCACTGTGATGACTTTCCAGAGACATCACAGACACACAGTACTTGTTACCTCTGGCATGAACATACTTGCATGTTTTTAAATTAACACTGTTGCATTGTAAATACATGCTTTTCCACGGATCTAGGACTCATAGGTTCCGACTCCGCTATGTGTATTTTTTTGTCTTTTCAAGTGACTGAGCCAGGTAAACGCTATTCTACAGGCCTAACACTCAGTTTTTCACTCTATCATATGTGTATTTTCATGTGTTTTCAACTGAACAAGCCGGCAAAACGATTTTCCACAGATCTGACATACATATTCTTTGACTCCAGTATGTATATTTGCATGTTTTTTCAAGCTACCGAGCAGGGTAAATGCTTTTCCTCAGATCTGACACTAATAGTTTTTATGTCCAGTATGTGTATTCCCATGTGCTTTCAAGTCAGCAAGTTGGCTAAACGCTTTTCCGCAGATTTCTCATCGATAGCTTTTGTCTCCAGTATGTATATTTGCATGTCTTTTCAAGTTACCAAGTAAGGTAAACGCTTTACCGCAGACCTGACAATCATAGTTTTTACCTCCAGCATGTACATTTCCATGTGCTTTCAAGACACCAAGTCGGGTAAACGCTTTTCCGCAGATCTGACATTCATATTGCTTGACTCCGGTATGTGTGGGAACATGTGTTTTCAAGTGGCCTGGCAGCCTGAACGCTTTTCCGCAGATTTGACATAGATAGTTTTTGACTCCAGTATGTGTATATCCATGTATTTTCAAGTCACCAAGCCCAGTAAATGCCTTTCCACAGATCTGACACTCATGGTTTTTATGTCCAGTATGCGTATTCTCATGTATTTTCAAGCTACTAAGCTCACTAAAAGCTTTTCCACATATCTCACACCTAACGTTTTTGACTCCAGTATGAATATTTCCATGTGTGTTCAAGTTACTTAGTCGCACAAACAATTTTCCACATATCGGACAGTCGTACTTTTTTATTCCGGTATGTGTAAGTTCATGTGCTTTCAAGCGTCTGATAAGAGCAAAAGCTTTTCCACAAATCTCACACGCATAATTTTTGACTCTGGTATGTGTATGTCCATGCCTTTTCAACTCACCCAGCTGAGCAAACACTTTCCCGCAGACCTGACATGCATGATTTTTGACCCCAGTATGTTTAAATACATGCTTTTCCAATTCATGAAGCCAGGTAAATGATTTTCCACAGATCTGACATGCACAGTTTTTGACTCTGGTATGTATATGTCCATGTCTTCTCAAGTAATCAAGCTGATTAAAAGTTTTTCTGCATATCTGACACTCATAACTTTCAAGTCTTGTGTGTGTATTCTCATGTGCTTTCAAGGAACCATTCAGAGCAAAAGCTTTTCCGCAGATCTCACACGCATAGTTTTGGACTCTGGTATGCGTAACCCCATGCATTTTTAAGTGACAAAGCCGGATAAATGCTTTTCCGCAGATCTGACATTCATAATTTCTGACTCCGGTATGTGTATTTTCATGCCTTTTCATGTCACCAAGGCTAGTTACAGCTATTCCACAGATCTGACATGCATAGTTTTTGACTCCGGTATGTGTATTTACATGTGATTTCAAATCACCAAGCCGCGTGAACGCTTTGCCGCAGATCTGACATGCATAGTTTTAAACTCCGGTATGTATATGTCTATGTCTTTTCAGATAATAAAACTGGCTAAACGCTTTTCCGCAAATCTGACATGAATAGTTTCTGACCCCGGTATGTGTATTTCCATGTGATTTCAAGTTACCAAGCCGGTTAAACCCTTTTCCACAGATCTGACACTCATAGCATTTTACTCCAGTATGTGTATTTTCATGTCTCCTAAAGTCACCAAGCCGGGTAAACGCTTTTCCACAGATCTCACACTCATAGTTTTTTACTCCTCCAGTATGTGTATTTTCATGTCTTTTAAAGTCACCAGGCAGGGTGAACGCTTTTCCACAGATCTCACACTGGTAGTTTTCTACTCCAGTATGTGTATTTTCATGTCTTTTAAAGTCACCAAGCCGGGTAAATGCTTTCCCACAGATCTCACATTCATTATTTCTTTCTTCAAGGTGTAATTGCAGGTGACTTTTCAATCTGTCATGATAATGGAAGTTCTTTCCACAGATCCAACACATATCCCTTGTCATTATTCTGGATTATCCTTGAACTTCTTCTTCGAGTACAGACATCAACCGTTTCGTGATTGAAAACAAGTATTCAACAATAGCTTTGAATGAGCTATCACAACGTATTAGAATCCTTTTATAGCAATCCAGTCTGAAACACAAAGAAAATGCGGTTAAGTTTGAAAAATTACAAAATCCAACATCTCACTTTCACAGAACTTTGTCTTAAAAATGAAAAGAAGAAAAGTAAAATGCTCAACATATGTACCCTATCTATAATATGAAGGCCTATATATTGACAGACAGCAATATTGCGGAATCACTAAAGACAAAATAAATGACTGCTGACCAATAGTCAATATGCTAAGCGATCGAAAATTACCAGCATACAGTAACAACAATTCAACAAGGCTTGTTCACACATTTGGCTTGTAGTCGTCACGACCTAGAATGCAATGGCCACAATTTTCAATTTATTATGAAAGAAATATCCAACCAATCCACAAGCTCAAGCGTTAATTGGTCTTCACCATCTCCAAACACCAAAAATACAACACTATCTTGGCAGACAGTAGATATCATATTGATTTAGAAAAAAATTAATCCACATCATGTGCTTGTGCAAAAACAGGCTGAACAATCGATATAGACTAGTGATTCACAAGCGCGGTCCCAAAAATATATTAAGAAATCGATTTATTCCAAAAAAAAAAAAATTTATATTTATAAAATACTCCTGCTTGGCTTGGCGTCTGTAGTTTTTAATTATAGAATTGCAGGAAAGTTGTGAGTATAGATTGCTAACGTTACGTCACTGCTGTTTCAATGCAATGTGCCCTAAGTTTCCAGTTGAACGTGTAGTACAGTGGTTCTCAACCTTTTTGGCTTCGCGGACCCCTTTTGACCGTCACGGACCCTCGCGGACCCCCTCAAGTTTTAGTTCAATTTTAGCTTTATTATGGTGCAACCTTCATCTGTCTTGTGCAATTATGAACTGTAGGCTTGTGATAAACAACAAAATCATGATTTTTCTTGAAAATAACATCGTACTATTTATGTAGAAATTGGTAGACTTTTATTATTTCAAAGCTAATTTTGCTGCAGTATTTCTTGAAGTACATTGTCGTGTCTTGAAAATCCGCGTCCTCGTTTTGATATGAATGAGGAGGGCCGAAAACCATTTCCGCAAATATAGATGGCGGCTAATGCAGTATTAACGCATAACGCTTCCGACGATACTTTTGGTGTGATCGCAACATTTATGGCACCAAAATGAAACAAAACATATATTTTATGAACATATAACGTCCAGCATTTAGCGCAGGGACGGGCAACATACGGACCTCGGGTCGAATCCCGCCCGCAACGGCATTTTGATCGGCCCGCAGAGAGTTCCTACCGTCAAAGTGAAAGCCTAATCTAATAGTATAGACACGTTTTATGCGCCAAATAATGGAACCATGTTTCCCAACCTGAGAAAGACTGTCATGAAACGACTTTTTCTGTTCGGGTTTACAATATATTTACGAGCAAACACTTTCGGCCAGGAACAATTGAACATTAACAAGACAAGGCTGCATACCAATATAACTGGTGATATAAATTTCAAGGTTGGAGCGTAATGCTTTGATAGCAACGAAACACTCCTTGTTCATCAAAAAACAGCTTTGTAGATAGGACATCCGCGATAAGAATGCGCCAAATCTGATAGTCGAGCTTCAAAAGTAGCATCGTCCGATTTGTGACGACTGTCAGCCGACAATATTCGGGTTCATTTCAATATGAATATACTATGCAATTGTATATTGAAGTTCTGTGCCCCCAAGAAGCTGTTCAAATAGTGGTTATGTCTATCGCAGGATAAAATGGATTTCGTGGCGAGGTTTTGATCCCTGCATTGGTACAAATTTGGGAAATACTTCGGAAATTTTTATTTTAAACGACTGTTCACTAATTTGATGGGACTGACAACTTCAAATCGAGAAGACATAACGAAGTCCCCCTGATTGACCTTACTATCTCCATATTTTTATTTTGGCAACAAACCCCAACAAAACGTCTCTAAACAGCAATATCTTTGTATCGGCAAGTTATTGGAAAATTGGCAATGAAAATGAATTTCCACACTACGATAGTTCATGTCAAACGATTATTATGATGATATGAGTCATAAGGTTTTAGCAGTTGTGGTGCGAAACTGCCTCATGCTTTCTCGAATTAATAAATAAAATAAAAATTACGTTATCAACCATTTTAAAAATTTAGAGGTCTCGCGGACCCCTGAAATTGCTTCGCGGACCCCTAGGGGTCCGCGGACCCCCGGTTGAGAACCACTGGTGTAGTAGCTATAGATATAAATAGGTATTGATAACTTTCAAAACCGGAGGAAAATCCGAAAAAAATTGTAAAATTTCCTCACTTCGTGGTCGCTTGACGAAAAATGAAAATAAGGCTCAACTCCCGGAAAATACAGTTTTTCTTTCACATTAACAGGTGGTTGACTGAACAAAAAGGTCGACTTTCCGGTCCAGCTCCCAAAATTGCCGCCGTAGTGTTCCTACAGTGCTGACTTAATGTATATCAGTTGAATTTGGCCCTATATGTAACCAAAATCCTCAAAATCTCAATAAAGAAGACATTTGGGCGTCCTCCGAGGACAAATCAAAAAAGAGGACAAATCATCTTAAAAGAGGACGTATGGTAACCCTATGGTAACTAGATGTGCAGCACGTGACTCACCGTTGAATACTCCAAGATGCATACTGCATTGCCGGCTAAAAGCAGCATAATTGGTAGTCCTATAGTCAGGGCCGTAACTGCCGCACCCCAAACCCCCAATTGAGGGGGGCCGAGATCGAAGGGGGCCCAAAATTATTTCGTGAATTAGCATAAGTTATGAAGTATTTTTTGAAAATTTACGCAACTTTTCAAAAAATTTTTCGCGCTGGGCGCGATTTCAATTCGCCACATATTTTGATTATTGGGTACCACAGGTGCCGACTTTTATTTTTGCATGGGGTGGCGGCAGGCGCGTAGCCAGGGGGTGTCGAAACCCCCTCCTTTTGAAATGCAAAACCCCGTCCTTTTGAAATTACCATTCTGATGCTAATATTCAGTTGCGATTCAACAAGTATTATCAGTGTTACGCGCGGCCGCAATCAATTAGCAAGATTCGTCTGTGCACGCATATCGCACAATGTAATGAGACGCGATCTGCCGCTGAGTTGATTGCGAAATTAGGTCATTGATTGCCGAGTTCTCCCTCAGCATTCATCGCTGGACTAAGCACAGTAACTAGTAACACGGCGCGACAATTCTGGAACACAAAAGACAGACAAGAGTGATGATTACAAACGCGTGCGACCAATCAGTAATTATCCCGTACCGCCAACACAATGTGTTTTTACTTAGTATTGGGTACCTGGCATCGTGACAATTGGTTGCTGATTAAAACATCGATTTTTTACTGCATTGCTGCATTTCCCGATTTATGTTCGCAAAGCATAATTGGAATAATATCATGGGCACTGGAATAAATTCCAACTAGCAGGCACACACCATAAAACACTGTTCAACTTTGCGCTCCAAGAATATTTATCATAAAAAAAGGTTCACAAAATATTTTAAACGCGGATTGCGGTCCTCATCGATGCAAATAATGCACTTGAATTGTAGAAGGTAAACGTATATTTGGCCGTCAACTCGCGATAAGAGATGGTGTTACTCGGAGCGAGCGATGATATCTATAATTCTAACGATGAGGTCAAATTTGTACATCTAATAAAGATCGTTAGTTGGCTGAAATCAGTATAATTACACTGTGCAAAATACATAGTGGTGATCAGTTTTATCGAACTGTCCAATACGCCGGCAAGGTTGCGCTGATAACGAAAATGCAGACATGCCGTAAACCCACAATAATTACAATTACAGGGTGAGCTAGATATATCTAAATAACCAGATTCGGCAATGGCAACGAGCACAATTAGTTTAGACTCGGGCATAAGTTTTGATCAAAAGATACATAAACACAAACAATATTACATTCAGAGATTGTTACTGTTCCGCGAACGTGTTTCTGCGGACGGCAGCAGGCCTGCGCCCTGCATGCGGACGCGCTAAACCAAACCACCGACGATAGTGCACATGAGCTGTCGATGACTTATTCGCATACGAATTATTCTCGCTAATTTGCAGTACGCAGCATCGATAAAACGTAGGCCCCGATCAACCAGTCGAATTTGATCGTAAAATGGTGCGCTATTATTATCCACGTGTTATTGCAGCAAGAGCAATATTGGCGCATGCCGCGATCTTATCAATAGAAATACAAATCTCAAAGGTTTGAAATTCGATCCGCGATATGGTTGCGCACAAACTAATCGAATAAATTCAGAATTTGCGCCACCGAAAATCTCGTGTTGCATCAATATTTTACAACGTAATTCGACGCCGTGCACTGCACAATGAGCTCAGTATTAATCACAAATCAAACACTGACGAGTGACACCGAGCGAATATGAGTATATAAAGCAGACAAGAATTAGTAGCCTACAGATGATAGCACACTAGAAAGCGTGCATCTAATCAGTAATTCCTCAACTTGCGTACAGCACAATGGGGTTCCGAGTCTGACATCGCGACAAATGTTTACTCATTAGGCTATATCGACATTTGAGCTGCATTATTGCATTTTCCGATAAAAATTGACAAAGCCTTGTTAGAGTAATGAATATACCCACTTTGCGCAGGAATGACTTTCAGTTTGCAGGCGTACACAAACACGCTGTCCTATTTCGCGCTCCAAGCCTCCAATTAAAGAGACTATCACGGAAATAACTCACGAATTATTTTGTAAACTAATATGGGCGCAAATGCAATTTAGCTGAAAGTGAATTTTCCTGTATGGTTAAGAGACAAGATGTTGTTTCTCAGCGCAAACATGTCGAAAACGACGTCGTAGACGAGGTTACTTCGATTGTATGATTAGTAATCACGGATTACAATCTACAATCGTCGCCGGCGAAGCTGCGAATTAAATCATTCCCGTGCGTATCGGTAAATGGTAAATAGTTGGCATTTACTCGCTAATTGACAGACCGCGGGCGTTTAAGGATGTTGCATGGCGTGGCCACCACCCAGCCACCCCGTAACTCGGCGCCTATGTTGGGTACTCTTCCTCAAGAAAAAAACACTCAAGATTTATAGAAATGGGCATATCAGCGTTGGCCATGACCGCACCACAACGCACCAAGACATGTGACTCCAAGAAGTGTGTCAGAACGATCAGCAGCGAGAAAACCTTGGCCATGAACGACTGCTTTTGTGCTGACCAAAAACTTCGAAATACCAAAAACTTCATTATATATACAAAGTACATATAGGTTTGATTAGCCATATAGGCGCCTAAATGACTCGCGCCGAATGTTCTTGTCTTGGCAATCTGAACCTCACAAGACAAATACCATCCCGCAGGAAGAAATTATATGCCAGTGAAAATACCAATCCGAAATCGTGTGATCTTTCAGATTAGTAGGTTTGGGCAATTCTACATTTTTAATTATAGCAGACAGGAGGTCACTAAATAACATCATGTAAAGAAGTAATACCTAGGGGTCCCCCCGTCCGACGATGTTTAATTTTACGGGGTCTGCAGTTTAAAAGACACCTCTCACTCAGCTATACCGGTAAATCTGATTACGTGGGCAAAGAGGACAACCATGCGATTCCCGATCTTATTCATAGATTTTATCATGAATTATCGAAATATTCGCGCGTCGCGCTGTCTCACTAAACAGTACAACTTTACTTGCGTGGCAAAAGCGAACAACGTCATGCGGGGTAAGTTCATCACCCTCTGGGAGCCCGGGGTCCTGACGAAGTGCTGTTACGTTCCTGCCAATGGGTATACTCCCAGAGCTGTTTAATTACTATTGAGGGGGCCTACACCTTTTTAAACACATCTCACTCAGCTCTTATACCGGTAAATCAGATTACGTGAACAGAGACAGGATGAAAATTGATAGCAATACATGCAATTCCCGATCATATTGACCAATTCAGTCATGAAACTAAAGAAATTTCCCGCTTCGCGCGTTTAGGCGAGAAAAGCTGATTCACTCAATGCACACCCAATGCAGCAGATAAGTAGCGGTAAACAGTGTACAGTTTTGAAATCTCGCCAGGGCAATAAAACTACTCAGAAATAGCCATGATCACTGTTTGGGTCCGTTCCATAGCCATAGTATTTGTGCGGCCCCGACCGTACTCTGAAATTCTAAATTTGGCCCTCACACCGAAAAAGTTTGGGAACCACTGATATAGACAAAAACAGACTATATTTCATCTGCGTATCTTCACTGTTCGAGTGTTCGTATTTGAGCGAACCGCTGTGCTGTAATATGATCTGCCCGCACTTTCGTGATAACATCATCTCTTTTGTAATTAAGGTCAAGATACCTCACTGTCTCTCTTTTTGCTGTTATCTTCACTTACGGGTTACAATGTTATGTTTAGTTGTACTTAGTTTTGTATATGCGAATGAAGAAGTAACAAACATGAGTAAGATTATCTGACAGTGGTAATATCTGCATTTGTGCATGCATTTAACCTGATCAATGGGTTAGAAGTAGGAACACCCTCTTCTTTAAAAAAAACCTCCCTTTTCTAAAGGTACGGTACCCCCCGTGTTTTTTTTCGGCTAAATACGCCCCTGAGCGCGCCTCACGCCATTCAAACTTATCACTTTTAGACAAGACAAACAGTTTTTCTCCTGGCGTCGTAGGTGCTCGGCAAGAGTATCATTCATTCAATTGATAACTTTTGGGTAGCCGTAAAATGAGCCTTCTTGAGTGGCATTCTACAAAATGTATCTTAATTGAGTATGAGTATTCTCGTAGGAGCCACTTTGATTTAAATTCTTGCTTAGTAAATTCAAAAGACACAATATAAAATAGCATATATCATGAACTTGTAAGAAAATATCTTATTTCTTCACAACTTTGTGTCTTTTCGAGCACTCTGCACAGATGCTTTACAGATCGACCATAAAAGCACCGAAACTACAAGCATTCAACAGCTAATCCTAATTCAGAGACATCTGCTGATTGGTAGGCTATAGGCTATGGCAGTGGTCGGGAACCTTTTTTGTCCTAAGAGCCATATGGGCCCTATATTTTTCATCTGAACTCCCAAAGAGCCTTACATGCCAATCAACTGTTACGTCACAATTGAAAATTTGTGACGTCATGGTAGCACTAATTCGAACTCACTATATGAGATTCCTCGTGTGCGCCATATATTCTCTGTAAAAACTGGTATTTAATGTTTCGAAAATGAAGCTCGAAACAAGAAGTAAGGCACAGACGGGCCAAGCCTCACCATTGATAACGCAATTCATCATAAGTAGCTTGGAATTTATTAAAACCAGGGCGATTTTTTACCTAAAAAACGGAAGATTTTTAATATTGACCTAATTTCGACTTTTTTAGACATGTCAAAAAAATCGCCCAAATTATAACTGGTATTAGTCGAATGCGACTGTCACACTAATTCCGAAAATATAAATACATATCGACCTCTCAATTCTCAAAGTATTCGGTAACAACGTTGCGCCACACGCATACATGTTATCGCCGGTGCTACATATAGCTATACTTACCAATCAAGAAAGTGGATAGCTATGGCGTTGTTTGTAATTCGAGTTTGTAATTGTGAATGTCATATCCACAATTGTTCATTTAACGCCGTAGATCAGGAAAACAACGTGTATCTGAAATCTGCGTTTGGAAATCGTCTTTGCCATGTCTGCTATGCTCTTTGATTAATTTACGTAACGCACAATTCAATTTTTCGAGCAGTGTGCAGAGAATTATCGAGTACTACATTGGCCGCCGCCGTGACAGTAACTTAAATTTGATGATTTTGAAAAGAGGGGGTCCGAGCCCCTAAACCTGAAGACGACATTGTCTTTACCTCTCAAATACATGTTTATACTGCCACGAGAATAATTATTTTGGGCGTGATGAAAATTTACCAACAAGTCGCTGCAATATTAATCAATTCAGTACAAAATAAATATTTGGCAAAGAGCCATTTCTCACCCAAAAGAGCCATATATGGCTCGCGAGTCATAGGTTCCCGAACACTGCTATAGGGCCACGGGTCAGTATCAGTCACAATATAGCATTTAACAATAATATATGACATTTAAAGTCGCAATATTATCAGGGTTATTGCCATTGTTGGATCCTGTAGGTACCCAATTAGAATCATCTAAGGTTCATAAACTACGTTTCTGTCAGGCGACTCCGTGCCCACCCCCTTCAGATGCTTTCCCGCCCCCAGTTTGAGAACCACTGGCATAATCCTTGAATTAAATCAACCGTTAGTGTATTTCCAAGGTTTTATACACATTTTCCGTTCATTTATCAATCGCACATATCAAAAATACCAACTAGCCTTCTATGAACTACTGGCTTTTCAAAATTGAGAAAATGGCAGCAAACTACCGACTTGAAAAACCCGCAACTAAAACAACTAATGACCTTTGAATATCCATATCTAACCAACTAAAGCAAAACTAGCTACATTCAATTCCAAAGCAACTATAGTAATCGTACCATAACTTATTTCATTTTAACTGAAATTGATCAGCTTTAAACATGAGTATCATCAGTGCAAGTAAGCCTACACCTAGCCTAACATGCATATCCAAAGCCAAAACTTCAGCACATGTATTTGAACACATTTGCAGTTATTAGTATGCCTTGACAATTTGCACATGATCTAAACTAGAAAAGCTGCTTCCTGGACCCAGTAATCTGGATGAAGCATATCAAATCTCCAGTCTAGCATTAGCTGCTTATAGTGCTGACTCACTAATAGGCAACTGTATGCTGTGTCGTCACACTATTTACCAATCTGGATTTTATCGTGTTCATGGGGAGCATTGATCGCCAATGGCCATCAATATTAAAGTTTCCTGGGAATCACGATGGCTGATAATGTGAAACACGACACATTTTCACTTGTATATGGGAATCACTGATTTGTGATGGTCGTGGGAGGACTTCCAGAATTGGATTAGAAATGTAGTGCTGTTTTGAAGTAATGGAATTAAAATAACTGAACTAATCTGCTTGGCTGAGGTTGCTGATAAGTCATGAATAATGATCAACGGGGTGAACCGAAACCAGCCTACATTAGTGCTGCACTAATAACAACACCGATCAAGATACTCATAATAGGCTATCATTAGAAACAAGACATATAGCTAGACTATTCGAAGATACAGCACTCATGAACAGGGTGTAGCGAAAAATCAAACAATTGCAATTTGCATCTCAATCAAATAGCTAGGATTGCTGGACAATGAAAGAGGCATGTTTAGTTAGCAGACAAACTAAAGTATCATGAAATTCAGGTGATGTTCGAATGCACAGTTTAACTTAACCCTCTGGCTATATTGCCTGGGTACCCAAACTGTCACTATCAGAGTTGGCCATTAAAATATATTCAGATCCACTCATATTTAGACACCACCACATACCAAGGAAAACCGACAAAAATGCTTGGAAACGGAATCAGTAAAATGATCAGACGGAGGGTCGCAATTCTTATCGTTAGGTTATGATACAATACACAGTACGGTACTTTGTTCGTTTCAACTCAGGATGAGTATTTATGGTGAAACAAAGTCGATTCATCCATTAACAGTCGACAATGAACTCATTCAACGCCATGCCTGCATAATAATCGCTTTTACTTTGGTACAATTACGTCCATCTTGTAGAACAGAATGGTACAGAAAAGTTTTCTACCCAGCTAAGATCTTTTTGCTTCAATTTCCTACTGTTTTGTGGAGTAGGGTATTTTTATCAGGTGAAAATAGCCTTTCTTTCCTATTAGATTTACGGTAGCTTTTGATTTTAACCATACTATGAATGTTTTACAGAGTAATGTAGTAAACAATTGATAGAAATTCTTAAAACATTAGGCTATTGAAATACAATAATGGTACATTAAAACAAACCTGACAAGTAGGCTATAACTCTTGTACGTTTCAGGCAATCAGTGCCAATTACTGCAGTACTGTGCAGCTGCAATTCAATTCATTAACTACATAATAAAACAGTATTTTCAATGCACTTTCTGTCGTATGTAATTACACTACAATATATTGAAGTCGGAGGATCAATACTTGATCTATAGGCCTACATGTGCTTGTGCATATAAAATACAGTTACCGGTGGGCTACAACATGAGAACATTATTGGTACGGTATGATACTAACATTTAAGACAATTCCTAGAATTTTCATATGAACATGACTCTTGGCGACATCGCTATCAATATTCATCAATAAAGCTCCACAGCATCCTGATCACGCCAACCCCGCTCTCATTTTAGCAGTGAAAGAGTCACTCAATACTCAGCCATTACCGTAAGTAAACCATAGTAATTTCATTACTGTGGAATCAAAGTAGTTCATATCCATTTCACACATTTCAAGAAAATTAACTTTACATAAAATTATCATTTTTTTTCGGCCATATAGTTTGATCACGATCAACTTTGTGGCAATGAGATTAATTTAAACATGACCAAGATATGACCAAAACAAAATTGGAAATATTACAAGAACTTGATTTCCTATCACTTTAAAAAATGGATCTCAAAATTTCAAAACTGGACATTAGCTACTTTGATTCCACCACGACTTTACAAGTTATATGCTACGGCTATGACTGTGAAATACATCAACAATGGCAAACCGAGGCGCGCTCAGTTGACGATATTATGATAAACCGGATTTAGCAATTAATTTTGGAACGTTAAAAATGATTAGCTAGAGCAGTGGTTCTCAACCTTTGCGACCGCCACGGACCTTTTAGAATTTAGCTCAATTACCGTGCAATCGTTATTTGTCTTGTGTAAATATCAACTGCAGGCTAGCGACAAACACTAACAAAATTACTTTTATTGATAATAACATCATAGTATTTAGGCTATGTAGAAATTAGGTCTACATTTTATATTTCAAAATGAATCCCGAAACTGCATTTCTTCAAATACGCGGTCATGATGTTGTTGTTATTCTGTGAGGTATTAATGGTGTTTGTCTACTACAATGGTTGTATACACCAGGCCAATATTCCTTATTTTTGATTCTGTAACAGCCCAATTGTAGAACGGCCTACTTCTAGGCTTTTGTAAGACAGCGCAGATGAGATGGTGAGGGGGAGCCTACATAAACCTGCAACACTTGGGTTGCAATTCTGGAGTCAACCTCGGTCGGACTCGAATCCACAACCCATTAGTGTTGTAGCTGTGGATTATACCACTACGCTATCTCGGCACTGCATTGGCGTGTCTTGAATATCCGCTCCTTCGGTTTAATATGAACGAGTTCCTTAAATCCATTCCCACAAAGACAGGTGGTGGTGAATTTGATAATAACGTGTAGCGCTTGTGACGACACATTTGAGTATCACCGCGACAAATATGGCACCAAAACTGAGAAACAGATTTTTTAATGAACATATAACGTCCAGCCTGGTCGTTTTTATCTAGCAACTCATCTTGAATTTAATATGGAATAATGGTTGTGTATATCACAGAATAAAATGGATTTCTGCGAACATTTCGAAGTCATCGTGATTGACCTTCACCTTACTACTACAACTTCTTATTTTTCCATAATCCTTAAAAAAACATCGCTAAACAGCAACATGTTTGTATCAGTAGGCAATTTAACAATTAAAATGAGTTTCCACATTAGTATATTTCATCTCAGACGGCCAGTCTGTTCATGTGAGTCCTGAGTTTTCCCAGTATAAGAGAAACTGCCTCGTGAATTTCCTATCTTAAATAATACAAATTAGGTTATCAACCCTGTTGTGAATTTAGAGGTCTCGCGGGCCCCCGGTAGAGAACCACTGAGCTAGATGAACATAATGACGTAACGCGTCAACGAAGAACAACTACCATATGATCAGGACTGAATACAAGAAAACACATTGCTCTATCAAGTATGCCGGACCCCAATTGTGGAACAGCATCTCGCCGGCTATCCTACAGTCGCCGAGCATGTCCGCATACAAGTCATTTCTTCTAAATCAATACTAGCCAGTCTTCAGAATAACCGGACCACGACCTAACATCGACCTCGCCCTCCGCCACATGCCACTTCATTTTGTCGCTTGCGTCTTATATTCTCTGCATTACTTTTCATTCAGTGTGCATGCCTCTTTTTTAGGCTACTTCGCCTAGGCTAAGGTGGGTGTCTGATCTTAATAGCTACTCCAAGTTGTTTCGACACCTTCCTATCTTTTCATTGTATCGCAGTCTTGTGATCAGTGTTGCCACTCTAGGTGTCTGGAAAAACACAAGATTGTGTCGTGAAAAAACACTAGATTGGCGAAAAAACACTAGATTGGTGAATTGCAGGAAAAATTTGCCGTTGCCAAGTAATCATGATGAACAAGGTACAAATCCATAGACTATCAGTGTTCCACACATGAATTCGATACATATGTATGATATACTGCATGATTATTCAACGAAAATTAATGAAACGAATTGATATACTGCATGATTATTCAACGAAAATTAATGAAACGAATTCAACAGAGTAAGAAAAAATCAAATATTGGCGCTTTCGAATTGTACGGCATCATAAAAATTATCTTTCGATTGTACACTATCGATCAAACATAATATCTTTTGTGTGGCATCTTGCTCTCTACCGTAGGCCTACATCTTCAACCAAACAATGGGGAGGTGTCCATGTGCATTGTGCAGCATACTTCATTTCCATGCATGCAGCGGAATGTGGCAATGCCAAGAGATTCGTCATGAGCTTCCCCGGTAAAGGGAATTTCGATTCACCGAATCCATTGGGCACATATATCAATTTTTGCAAAAGTTCTGTTCGAGGGCATTGACTGATAACCTGCAGCTCATAATGTGAATTTGCAAAAGCAGCCCCTATTTCCGACAAATCATTAAGTTCATTAAATAACATCACAGAGGGAATGGCACAGCTAGAGGAACGATTGATTTTATTTTTCTTTGTGTTGGCAAGGCTGTTTACGGATTCAATACACTCAAGTACGAAAGTATGCTGTCCTCGGCAAATGAAAATCTTTCCCGAATCTGCAGAGTTAGTTCAACAAGAAACAACAGAGCACTATAGCGAAATCGCTCATTTTTTCCGAGACTTTCGCTCAGAAGTACGGATTTACAGCGCACCCTGTTACGTAATGATTACTTGTTACTGCACCACCACATAGAATTGTTGAAAACAAACATAGCCAGAGGCACCAAATCGCCTTATTAGCGATAAATTTAGGGTATAATTTAGTAGTGTAATGTTAAAGTATTCCTTGTTCGCACAATTGCAGAAAAACACTAGATTAGCAAAATTGTGCGAAAAAAAACACTAGAACACTAGGACGACCGAAAAAACACTAGATCTAGTGTTAAAACACTAGGAGTGGCACCACTGCTTGTGATGTTTTGAAACGATGAAAATATTAATAAACCTGATTGATTGATTGATCAAACTCACACCCAGTTGATGCTCAAAAAGCCCAAGCTCTCGGTGGAAAATCCCAAAAACGGGATCTCTGCTTCTATCGCGATCCTGGGTTCTTGCGCCCTCTACTGGCTATGTAATTTAACCAAACGAGCCGAAAGTAGCCATTAGCCAAGCTGTTCAAATAAAAATTTATTTTCCTAATCATGCTTGCTAGGTGATTAAATCGTCAGGTTGCCTAAAACGACGATGCACTAGATATGCTTCTAGATATTGACTATCACTTGAGAAATATATTTACGCGTGTTTTACCTGCTTGTCAGTCTATTCCGTTTTCGTGGTCGTTAATTTTAGGATGAATAGTACTTCAGTTGCGAGTTATATCACCATCCTTTGAACGTGGCTATTTCAATGAAGTCGACTAATTTCCAGCTAATCCGTGTCATATCTTTAGTTTCGGTAACTGCCGATTTCTTTATCCAAACTCTACCATAAGCTAGGGTTACCACACGTCCTATTTCAAGAGGATTGGTCCTCTTTTTTGACTTTTTTGCAAGTGTCCTCGGAGGACGCCCTTTTGGCCTCTTTTTTGAGATTTTGTCATCTTTTTTGAAATGTTGGTCATGTCTATAGCAAAATTCAACTGACATGCCGTAAATCAGAACCGGAGATCGAGGCGCTCCGGCGGGTATTTAGGGAGCTGAGTGAAAAGTTGACCTTTTTTTTAGTCAACCGACCACAATGTGGGAAAAATTTACCATTTTTTGACAATTCTCCTCCGATTTTGCAAGTTTGTAAATTCTGGAAAAGTGTCCTCTTTTCAGATTTCCAAAATATGGTAACCCTACCATAGGCCCTCTGTCAAGATGGAGACTGGCCGGAGTGACGAAATTTACCTCCGTAAATACCAGTGGCGGCTCGTGACAATATCGGGTGGTGGGGCAAGGGCTGCGAGCGACTTTTATCAACATGACGTCACAATGGCGTTTTCCAACGCAAAAAAGTAACTTTATGATGGTCACATGAATTTCCCGACAACAGTGATTTTAACGTAGGTACCGCGAGAGGTTTGCCGTTGAGCCGTGACTTGAAGTGTGGTAACAAATGTTTTATTCATTTATTTTTAATCAAAGGATTATTTTACAAAATGTACGTGAACTAAGAATCGTCCCTATGCCACGAATCAAGTATCAGGTCATCCTTAGTAGCATGCGTTTTGATTTCATGGTAGAGTTATAGATTACGCAAATCGATAGACCCTAAAATCCGACCGTCACCCCAAATTTGAAATCCGGATCCAGTCCGGCCAGGTAAAAAAACATTGAAATCCTGCTCCGGCTCCTGAACCGGACTGTGGCCATCTCTGTTTACGACCAGGTGATAATAGGCAACCAAAGCGGAGGCACCCGGCGTACGATTGGATCAATAGACTGGACAACTTCTAGACCTCTCATTTTCGCTCTAAAGGCAGCTGCGTAAACTACGTACGGAATAAAGATTCAATACGATTCATGTTCGCACTTGACTTGACCTGACTAATTCCAATGACTAGAACTCGAGAGATTGCGTAAGCCTAACTGGAAAGGTCAACGAGTTCGGACACATACGCGATTGTTATCTCATAGATTGGGCCTGTCATATTGAATCCAGAACATCAATTTGAATGGTCTTTGAAGAACTAAGGACAGCAGCCTCGGAACTTCGGTCTCGGAACAACGTAGGACATTTTGGCCTTGAAACTGGAGACTGTGACACAACACATACGGCTTACTGTCTATAAGTCTGCTGCGAAATCGCCGTTGGAAAATATATTAATATATAAATACATGAATAAAAGCGGTAACTTAGTATACTGTTACAAGAAATCATCGACAAGTAGCATACGCAATCTCATAACCCATTCCGGTATGGTACACTGTCAAAATCAATGCAAACAGACGAACACCGAACTTTCAGTAAAATAGATCGAGGAATAGGCTGATCGAATGATCAGCTGTTAGCCGACATCGAAAATGAAATAGCTATCGCAATTGACAGGGGATTGTAAGCAAATGGTTTGAAGGCCACAATTTCACAGTGAAATGGACATTGGCGAACATAAAATTATGTGAATATTTGAATGCAAACCGAGAATCTTGGTTAGCTGTTTCATGCGATCATCATGGAAATATCATCACCGATCTCGTTATGGAACGCAGACTATAGATTAGCACAGACCGACACCGGCTTTTGCGTGAGATCCGCAATGACTAGGTAGGCTAAGTATCAGATCAGCGCGCATCTCTACCATACTCGACCTCGAAAACGAAATAACTGCCTCAATCATTGAGTGTCAACTTTAAGACTTGGCACCGCGTTCGATACTAAAATCAAGACATACCGTGTGAAAGCTCATGACAGATCTAGGTATGGAACATCGTTAAAATCAATAGAGACCAATAACGGCTTTCGCGTAAATTTGTTGGCGATAAATGAAGAGTCAGCTCTTACTCGACTTTGGAAACGAAATTACCACCCACATAGTTCAGTGACAAACTTAAAACTTGTTACAGCGGTCGATACTAACACTTACCGTGCCAAATGTCATGACCGATCTCGGTATAGAACATCGTCAAAATCAATGGAGACCAATACCGGCTTTTGAGTAAAATCTGTTTGCTGTACTATGTACAATGATAGATCAGCACACACTGAACTTCGGAAACGGAATTACTACCATTATCTTTAAGTAGCAAGCCTGAAACTTATAGCAGTGTTAAATACTACCTTCACGACATATCATACCAAGTTTCAAGAATTATCATGGTGCGAAACACCGTCAAAATCGACCTATACCAGCAAAGGTCGACTCAACGCATATTACGGTTACCGAGTTCAGATATAGATACGATTGTTACATCACACCTTAAGGGCGAGTAGGCATATTTGCCCCGGTTGCTCGGCCATTTTACGAATAGGAGAGAGTAAATCACCGTTTCTTTATTGTGCGCGGCTTTGAGAGAATAGATAGTGAAAGCTTGTTATGAGCGCTACCGGGGCAAGCCCCGGCTAGGCATTCACAAAGCGAAAACACAGAAGAGAATTCGATTTTCGCAGAGACTTCGCTATGTATGGGCGTTTGCAAGCGAAAGCACAAGAAGAACGCGGGTTTCGCTGTGATCTCGGTATATATTGATCGCTGTGCGTCTATAAATGGTTAAATTGTTATTGAACAGAATTTTAGGTGGGGCAATGCCCCAGTTGCCCTATAGGACGAGCCGCCACTGGTAAATACTATTATTTAAAAAATGGCCGAAATTTCAACTTGGCAGACATCGGTATCTACGGGTTGGAATTGAGTCAAATTTGGCGTGCATCGTTGTTTTAGTCAACCTGACGATTTAATCACCTATAGCAAGCAAGATTTGAAAAAAGGTTTTTTTCGAACAGCTCTGTGAACAGGGAACTGCGTTTGCGCCAGTGTAACCACGTCCAAAAGTTCTGAGTCACTAGTCAATCTCACACGTTTATAGTTTTGGCTCTAGTCAGATCGGGTCATTTTCTATTCACCCCCAGTCTGACTGCAAGTCAGTATAGGACCGAGTACTGAGTAGTTTCAAATCCAGCTCAACCCACTTTTTCAACCCTGCTCGAGTGTTATAGACTGGCTCGCATTCATAATATCGTGAATTTCGTCAGGTCTAACATTCCTGGCCCTGGAATTTTGAAATTTTTAGGGGGGAATCTGGCTTTAGGGTTGTATCGGAAGATATACTAGGTTCACAAGGTTTTAGATTTTTATGGTAGAACTGTTAAGTATGAAACCGCAGTTCTTTACAATTGTATGTCACTTTGGTGGATTTTAAGCTAGGTTTATGTTTCAATGCCTTCTGTAGATATTACACCCCCTAATACAGTAAGGCTCGCGAGACGATTTCGGTGGGCCCGCGACAGCCTCTCGATCAAATTCTGTCTCTCTCTCTTATCGATTCAACTCCAAGGTCATCGCAAGCGGACTTGGTGATTTATTTTTCGTCAGTGGCTACCCGACCGGTAAAAAAACAGGTCAAATTTAGCTGTAGGCCTTTTATCAAAGTGTAGTGGTGTCCGCATTCAACTTAGTTCGGACGTCGGACGTATCTGAATATGTTTGGCCATATATTGCTCAGTGAACAAATGGTTGTGCGTTAAAGAGCACCTTTTTTATTCTCAGACGACTTTTTCATAGGGTGGAGGCCACGGGGTCCACGAGACGAAAAAGATTGCGAACCTCAGGTCTAATGTATATCCCAGCAAACACGAAACAGCCCATTGAGGTTAAAAAACCGTTTTTATTTGGTTCATATTAAAGACTGGTAGGTTAGTTTTAAGTGGGTTTTTGTGTCGACGCGTTTTAACGCGTTCTTCACGCAAATCGGGATAGTTAATAAAACGTAGATAAAACTCTGTATCTACAATGCTTTAGAACGTACAATCGATGGCCAAAAAACATCCGGACATACTAACATCACTATATTCCCATATTTAGACATACCTGAGGGTGGCTGCGGACACATACACGCGTATCACACTATACATTGCATTTGATGAACTTATAATTCATATAGAAAATAGTGTCAGAGAAACTCAGAACGAAACGAAAGAAACGAATGAAAAAATAATCAAGATCCAAATGCCAACTGAGTGTCATATTCATCTTCTGACGACGAGGACAAGAAGCTGCATTCTGCCTTTTTCCCCATAAAACCCTACAGAGAAAGAACAACATTGAATGTTAAAGACATGCTCGATCCTGTTTAGTTAGTTCTTAGTACTACGCAGTGTTGGGATGACTCGACTCTTGACTTGACTCGAGTCTGACTCAAGTCAACTCTTTCGTATGACTCGACTTGACTCGAGTCTCTTTGCAAAAATGACTTGACTCGACTCGGCGCTCCAGATATGTGGATTGACTCGTGACTCGGAGCAAAATTTACGAGTCAATTTCAAGTAATCAAGTAAACGGTGACAATTAAATAATCCTATATCTTATGTACGTTCGGATGTTTTGCTTTATGCCGGTGTCACTTGCCAGAGCAAACAGCCATTCACTGATCGCACCTTTCACTGATCCTCCGTTCTTACATCAGAATTTAATTGACCCAACGAAACGGTCACAGCATATGCTTGCGTTGTCGTCGTAGTAGTAGTTTATTCTGTTAGCAAGGTATCTTTGTTTCTCAGACAGCACAGTGCTTAAATTGCGCGGTGCTATCTTTTACCAACCCTCTTGTATAATTTAAGTCGAACGAATATAGTTTATGCGTCTCTATTCTCACGGATGGGTAGTACCATATCAATTTATTGCAACTTCTCGAGGCTTCGTATTCGATCCTCTATTTACCCAGCAAATTGGAATGACTTTATTATCTGTACCCTAAGACTGGGTACACTGTGAATCCGGCACTAACCCAGGGCCGGAAAAATGTGGCTCGCGAGAAGGTTTTCAGTGGCCCGCGAGGCAATTCTCGAAATTAGTTATAATATCAACAACAAATAAATTACCCAGGTAATTTATCGTTAACTTGCAAGACCAACCGAAAATTTGATTAGCCTCACCGTGGACTTTAGGCTGTTGATGACTAAAATATCAGTTCCGACGTATTGTCGTAGCCAGGAACACATTTCGTAGATCTTCGTATATTACCATAAATTAGAATATCTCGTAAGAGATTTATTTGTCTTGATGTTTTTTAGCGCTGCGCTCGATTTATTGCCAGTCGATTTTTTGCTTTTAGTATTGGTGCCTCCTCCTGAAACGTCTAATTTACGGAATTGATATTAGCTATATTGGCAATTATGCGAGAACATGTCGTCCGACATCCGACTTCGCGTCTGCACTCGCGAAGAGATCGTTGGCGATGAAACCTTTGCACAAAGTGATAGACGCGCTTTCACTGAACTCTTCGATATTGATATGTCCAAGTGTTGATTAATCATGTCCTGGCCAAATGAGCCCAGTGGTATGCAGCGACGGCCCACAATATATGCAACTAACATTATTTCATTGACCGAATTGTTTCATGGGTAATTTATTTGTTTATAATTTCGAGAATGGCCTCGCGGGCCACGCAAAGCCGGCGGGCCTGCCGTACTTGAATGAATACCAGTCAAGCCTAAGAACTGTAACATCTCTGTAGTCCATGGACCATGTCAAGTATGCATATGGATATCATACCTTCCATTGACATTCGCCTTTCTGATGAGGGAAGTGGCGCAGCGCCTCCATGACAACATGAATGTAAGATTTTTCGGTCAAAGCCTCATCACCATTAGGGTTGTCCAAAATTTGGAAAATCTCAAAAAGTCTCCGTGATTGTGTCTCATTCTATAGATTATTGATAAAAAACAACAATTAGCCTGAAAGAAGCTTACAGGAAAGCCGTTAAGATTTCGGTCAACGCGTTTGAAAGTAGCTGCTAAAGAATGGGCGTGCCACTGACCATAGAACGGCGAGAAGACTAGTAATCAAATAACCACGGCTCTTGATTAGCTAATCGGCTATGCTTCAATGACCACGGCACCAGCAGCTTGCTGACCAGGTGTTCAAGAAGTCTGCTACCGGCGGGGATTCTGAGTGCGCATTGTTAGTAGTTTAGCAGGTGATGATTTAACATTAATTCAGGTCACGTTGAGGTACGAAATACATGATGAACAAACAGCACCTGCTTCACAGAAGCTTTTACAGCATGACTGCTTCATTGTGAAGGAAACGGCTGAAGCCTACATGTCGTGTTTTCATCGAGAGAAAGCACAGGCGCTTATGCAAGTGTTGAGCGAATTCATTAATTAGAATTATAGCTACAGTTTGTATACAAATTATATTAAAATGACTAAATTCGAGAAAACTTGGAAATCGCATCAAGTTCCAAATCATGGTCCATTCTTATTATGGACATGAGAATAGCAAATGTCTGTGCCGTACAGCAAGCTTGGCTTGTTTCACACAATAGGCCTACAGTAGCCTTTACAGGAAAACCAGGAATTGGATTAGAAGTAAAACAAAAATGCATCATCATGCATCCAAGCCTCTTGCTTTGAGTCTGGAGTTTTAACTAGGATTGCAGAAAAATTGTGAAAAGACTGCTAACGTTACGTCACTGCTATTTCAATGCAATGTGCCGTGTAACTTTCCAGTTGACCGAACAGTAGCTATAGATAGAGGTATTGATAACTAATCTACGATAGATGTGCAACACGTGTCTGACGGTTGACTGCTGAAATTGATGTCAGTTTCAAATTATTGTGTTTTTTTTTCAAAATAAGCTATTCGCCTGTGCCCATTGCCCAACAACACTATTCCGCACTAGCAGAAACGGCTTCATCGTTGTACTAACGCATGGTGTATCATATCTGTTTGTAAAAGGGTAATGTATTGCATCTTATCAATTTATTTCTCTATTCTCTATTTTGGCTGGTAAAGTTACCAGTTCTAGAAGTTCTATAAACTGAGGCTGTGCAATTACTTACGCAGTTTAACAGTTCTGCGTATATGTGAGCGATACAGCGTCTTCTTGCGTGTATATTTAACTCTATATTCGTTCATTGGCTCAGAGTCCATTACCACTCAATCTGTATTTCAGACAGCTAGCAAAATGCAATGACATAATCACGCCTCATACGTCGAAAAGGCAACTTGACTTGAATTTTGACTCAACTCGAGTCACATACAAAAATCGAGTGACTTGACTTGACTCGAGTCACCTTCGAAAATCGATTGACCTGACTTGACTCGAGTCAAAATATACAGTGACGTGGAGGTAGTGACTTGATCCCAACACTGCTACGAATACAAAATTTGACTCACATTGTAACTAATACATAAACCACAGTTCGTTAACGTTGGCTAAATCACTATGGATGAACTATGAAACATAATTAGCCTGAAACATACGTTACCATGACAGATTGCTAAAAGTTTCAAAATTGCCATGTACACAGTACCGGTCGCTCTAGGAATCATATAGTTATCATGGATATTAATCAGATTCCTTAGTATGATTTTTATCTTGCTGCGCATGGCGGTATCGTATCTACAGGGGTTCTTAAATACTTTTGGTCATGAAACAAAAATGCGGATATTCGACCCCCACATTGTTTTCAGAATATTAAAATGAATCTAGTGCACATAACTATCCCCGCAAAGCATGAAAATATAGTCTCAAGTTACTGAAGATACCTCATTACTCTAAAGATCCCTATTGAGGGATTCTGGGTACAGCAGTTGCAATTATTGCTTCACATCCAAAAATCAAACATTGATATTTGGTTTGAGATTGAGTTTTTGATATCATTATAATTATCAAAGTCAGTCCGGTTAAAAATTCTAGACATACCGAGGGAATACTACGAAAGTATGTAAATCCACTTTTGCGATCGTCTCAGTGTTATATTGTGACAGTCCGGTCTGCTAAGTGGGGAGTTTCTTCTGCGTTGGATGAACTTTAAACTGCAATTTGTATATCATGTTTTGCTAGCCATAAGTCTCGGAAGTATTAGAAATATTCGGCCACATACCTGCTTCCTCCGGTACAATCTTTTTGTAGAACAGTTAAATTCACTTTCCGGTCAAGAAGTTTACCAATTTTGCAAGCTCTTACGCATCTGCTTGCTCTTCCGAACAAAATCAGTACTGCTGTTTCTGGAATCGAAAGCAGTAGGTGGTAATCTTAGCGCTGGCAACTCGAGCTCAAAATTTTGTTTAACCAATTTTTCAAGAGTCTGCACGCACTCAACTTGGACAACAGTGCGTAGCGACTAAAAAAAGGTCATTACTTTGATGTTTTGTGCTCAGCCTAAATTTTCTGTGCCCAGAGACGGTGTCAGCATGTCGCAATTGCACATTTGAGCAGCTTAAGTTACAGGGAACATTGGTTGCAACACTTGAAAATACGTTTCAATATTGCCAACCAGGGGTCCGCGAAGCATTTTTAGGGGGTCCGCGAAGCCTCAAAATAGTTGATAACCTAATTCGTATTTATTAAATTTGAAAAATCACTAGGTTATTTCGATTCATTGCTTGTTAAACTCCAGAGCTCACATAAACACCATGGTCATATGAGAGGAAATATCCTATTGTGCAGACTCATTTTAACCGCTAAATTGCCAATAGCCTACCGAGACACACATTTTGCTGATCAGAAATGTTTTCTTTGGGATTGCGGAAAAAAGTTGGATGAGTAAAGTCAATCACGGTGACTCAAAAATGTTTACAAAAATCTATTTTCTCCTGTTATGTACACAACCACTTTTCCAATTTCATAATAACTTTAAGATAAGCAGCTAGATAAAATGACCAGGCTTGGCGTTACATGTTCATTAAAGAAATTTGTTTGTCAATTTTGGTGCCATATTTGTTGCGATCATACCCAAATGTGACATCGGAAGCGTTACGCATTAATATTACATTCGCCACCACCAGAGTTGGATCAATTAGCCTACATTATTTCAGTTCAATTACAACTACAATTACTTTCATACATGTTTCAATTACATTACAATTAAATTACTCCATGCTAAAAATATCAAATTACAATTACAATTACAATTACTCCTTGCATGCTTCAATTACATTACAATTACAATTGCTGCTGTTGAACATGTAATTGAATAATCATAAATTCAACCGTGCTCCTTGACAACCGTATAGCGTCGTAATAAACAACAATTCAAGTATTCATGTTTCATTCATGATACGCAAATACCCGTTTATTAATAAAAAGCAAAAACGTTTTCGAACTATTCCAGTATGCAGTATGTCGTTGAAAATAGTATTATAATCAGGGTTGCCATACCGTCCTTATTTCTAAGATTTGTCCTTATTTTGAAGGGCCACGTCTTAGAAAACTCAACTGTCCTTATTTCTAAGAAATGTCCTTATTTTCGACTTGCGTCCTTATTTTGTCTTATTTTCAACCACTACAGAACTTCGATCGTTTTCCTCTGGTATCTGTGTTGCATAATATTCTAAAATAATGCTTTTGCGTCGAGATTTTATGACATCATGAACGAAAGGAACTCTCGTGACGTACACACCACACGATTTGATTTCTAAGTGGTGAGATAGCTAGAGCAGTGAGTGGTAGCAGTTTCATCTGTGCCGAGCTACCGCAGTGGACGTCATTATAGCAGTAAACAGCAGTATCAGGTTCCTGCTGTTTGGTCTACAGCAGAATAAGCTCAAGCTGTGGGGAAAGCAGCATTTATTGCGTTCTGAAAAAGGCGCAGTGCTGACGAAACATTGGTTAAACCAAGGGTCGGCAACCTACGGCCCGTGGGCCGGATCCGGCCCGCCAAGCGAAATCGTCCGGCCCGCGACATAATAATTAGTTATCACAAGAATACGGCCCGCCGTTTCATAATAAGTTTCAATCTGCAGTGTAGCACTGCATGAAAAAAATGCGGCATTGCTACGATATAATAGTAGCCTACATCGTATTAGTCTATTGTTACGCCATAAAACGAAGGTGGTTGAAGTGGAGATGGATATAGACTAGACTGGATCAGTGCTTATCAATCGGGTGTATCTCGCAACCGAACGTGTTCCATACTTTTTTAAAGGGTTTACCACTCTAATGGGGTGTGACAATAAGGGTGTTCTTCCTTTGGTTCAAAAACGCTTGAAACATCTCAGACGCAATGACGGAATCTCAAAATGTTCAATTATAGATAACTAGCCGCCGCCCAGCAAACACAGTACAGACCAAAGATGTAGAAAAGCCGAGCCGATATAGTAGATATTAGATCTCGGCAGGTCGTAGAAAGGGGGATTTTGTGTCGACTCAATTCAACGTCTTTTCCATGTCCTTCAATAATGTAAATATTATGCAGATGCTACAGCCTTTAAACATGGTGAGTAGAATGTAGATCCTACGTTAGAAGAAGAAGATCCTGATATAATAACCTGTTTTCTACCACTATGGGCTTAACCTGATCACGGCTGCGTACACACACCACATTATTTACTACATATTAATCACATTTGTGATAATTTTATTTCAAACGAATTGGCAATAATGCCGTTGTAAAAAATAAAACGAACAAACGAACGAATGTCTTTAGAAAGAAAGTGAAAACAGTCCTTATCATCAGGTTTCATCTTCTGATGAGCCAGTTAAATAACCAGCATGCGGCCTTTTTTTTTCAACACCCTGCAGAAATAAAATGAAAATGATGATTAATAGCTAAGACATTCGTACTGCGAAAATGGCAGAGGTAGCGACTAACGAATGACTCCTACATTTTTTTCGCCCATACTTACTAAAATGGATTCGATTCTGAACTATTTCCACTCAAGTTTTCAAGTTTTATTATTATATTTTTTAATATTATATGACTAGAGAACTGACTTCAATCGTCACTTCTACTTGATTATCAAGATCAACGATGACTACTTCAGCACTCTTTGAAAACAGCCACTAACACAAAAAGAATTCTTGACTAAAATTTCTTCACATTCTGTCCAAAATGATCAATTCAACAATCCAAATGAATCAGTTATTTGGCAGCTAGTTGGAGAGATATATACTCAAGTCTAGAAAGTGGAATGATATTCTGCCTGGAAAGCTGAAGACCTAACAATATTGTGTACAGAGAACAAAACATTTGAGTGGCGGCACTGGTATAGACATTAATAAATTATTAGAATTGACAGCAAGATAACCAGCAAGACATTAAAATGAGAATTAGTGCAGTTTCTTAGGCTGTAGTGATACTCAGCCAGTAATTGACCTAGCAGAGAGCAAAACGTTGTAAATAAAGCGAGCGAAACCTCCGACAAATGATACGATAAAACATTAGAATCGACAGTCTTACTAGAAGCAGAATAACAATCATGAGGGGTTAGAGAACAGAAGCCCGGGAAGTGACCATCAGAAATTACTGCATACTGGCCGAACAAATCCATGACCACTAACAAATGGTCTTTCAATAGTCAATATTGATACCAAATGACACCACACCTATTTCATAGCAACATTTAGCAAATACAGCGCTGGAGTCAACCTTATATAAGCCCTAACCAAACGCCCATTAGTTTTCCCACCTACTACTTCGCGGATGGAAATACGCATTAAAGCGAACGGACGCGACTTGTCACACTCTTGCTATTTCTGCTCCTTTTTTCTCTTCGTTCCTCTTCTCTGTCGCTTCCGCTTGAGGAGAGAAACAGTCGGCCGCGTTTACGGATCGTGAATTCCCGGTGGGTGATTCTTCCTCGAATGGTCAGCACCTTGAAAATTGAGAACAATGTTGTTGCAAAATGCATGACAATTTGAAAGTTACATCATTCTAATTATTCCAGTTATGGCCGTGAATCGTTACAAGTGCGGTAACCATAAGAATTATTACTATACTTCAACTACAAATAGAATAGCCTATATTGTATAAAATGATTACCAATTCTTTTACGTTGATCGAGTCCCAAATAGATGAAATATGTCAAAGAATTTGCTAAATTTTTGTATAATTTGACAGATTCCGAAATCTTCTCAAAGTGCACCTTTCAAAAATTTGATATCAAGACTCCCAACATTTTACAATTCGAAGTTGGATGGCTTTACCAATACAAGCAAACAGTTTGTATCGCAATTGACAATTATGTAGAGAACGCTGCGAGACATATGAGTAGGCCTACCCTAAAACGTTTCTCTGACATGGACATTAGGGCTCTTAAAATATGACTTTTTTTCACAAATCGTTCTGGCTACTTGATAAAATTGTTAGGTTACCTAATTTAAGCCTAAACACAAAATTTGGTTCAATTCCAGCCAGTAACCGCTTTGCTACAGGAGAAGAAAGTTTCTATTTATTATATAAAAATAAATAGGTAATAAAAATTTGAGAATTTTCTGTTCACCCCATGAAAGTGTTAGGCTGTCTATAGAAACGATGCTCACCAAATTTGGTTCAATTCCAACCAGTGGAAGCGGAGATATTGCCGTCGAAAAATTTGGATTTGAATAAAATAGTATTTACGGTGACCGATTCTTTGTTTACTTATTAAAGTTGTGCTCACCGTAAGTACTATTTTATTAAAATCCAAATTTTTCGACAGCAATAAAACTCCGCTTCCACTGGTTGGAATTGAACCAAATTTGGTGAGCATCGTTTCTATAGACAGCCTAACACTTTCATGGGGTTAACAGAAAATCTTCAAATTTTTTATTATTCATTTTTATATAATAAATAGGAACTTTCTTCTCTTGTAGCAAAGCGGATACTGGCTGGATTTGAACCATATTTTGTTTGTAGGCTTAAATTAGGTAACCTAACAATTTTATCAAGTAGCCAGTACGATTTGAGAAAAAAAGTCATTTTTGAAGAGCCCTACTGTTCATGACCGTCCACGTTTAGAGTTGCATCTCAAAGATGCTAAAATAAGCCTAAATATAATCCAAGCAATACGATCGTCCACTTTGACTGACTGAATTTCTAAAAACACCTTGATAGCTTCCACATCTTACGTTTATATATACTGTCTGCTATCGGCACAACAAAGTAGGCCTATTTAAAAATACCAAAACAGATTCAACATACCACATCTCTTGCAAAGGCTTTTGCTTTCATTCAATTTTCCATCAAACTTCTTTAAATCCTCCTTTGTGGTGAGTTGCTTTGGAATTCTTCTAGGATCAATTCCGATATTGTTTTATCATATACAATCTATGGCGGAATAAAATTTTCGGATAAGTTCTAAAACGAACACAATTTTCCACACAAAAGTCAATTGCCACACGAAATGCCAAATGCTACGGTCTCATTTTACAAGGTATGGCGAGGAAACGTAGTGGTACGTTCCATTATAGCTAAACACCAATGAATTGCGGGTTCGAGCGTGACACGTCGACTCCATAATTCCTACCGAAGTGTTGGCCGTTTATCTAGGCTCCTCCTCGCCATCTGATTCGCATAGCCATGTCTTAAAAAGCCTAGGAGTGGGCCGTGCTGTAAGTGGGCAGATGGTTGCCGATGCACCCGGCACTTGGTGAATTCGGCCGCACAAACTCGGCACTTGGTGAATTCGGCCCTCGGGAAATTTTGAAATGAAGTGTATTTACAGCTATTAATATGAGTTATCAAACTAATAATAGTATTATCAAGTGATTCGTCAATCTTGTAAGGAGGTCAGGGCATCCGTAGATCGCGCAGTCACGGCGTGATTAGATCACGGATTGCGTAGCGACGGGAAATAACACAGCGCTCATATACCGACCACGCTCGGTCTGCTTGGAATCGATGGCGTGAGTCACGGGCCTGTGTCGTGTAAGTTTTGAGAAGATGGATCTTGGCGTTGTATGTGAGATCAACACTGTGGAACATCAAGCGGCGCTTCTTCGTTTATCGATCACGACAAGCCAGTGTTCCTCATCAACAAATGTTTCGCATGATCACGTCAAAATAAATTATTTTTCGCCTTTGGAGAGACGATTCCACTCTGGGATTAGGATGTCTCGATAACACGGTTGAAGGATCCCAAGATTACGAGATCTACCACGAGCCACGACACGTTTAAATTTCCTTTTTGGTACTGTTCATTCATACTTAATGCATTTCTAATGCGAAGGTGTTCTAGTGCCAATTCCTCCAAGGGCCGAGTTCACCAAGTGAAGAGCGTCGCGTTATTTCCCGCAATTACGCAATCTGTGATCTAATCACGCCGTGACTGTGTGATCTACGCATGCCCTGACCGCCGTACAACATTGACAACCACTCAAAGTGCCAAGTTCACCGGCAAACATTCCAGTAACCAATCATGGTGACCGGTACCGCTACGAGATCTACCACGGCCGAATTCACCAAGTGCCGAGTTTGTGCGGCCGAATTCACTAAGTGCCGAGTTCACTGGTAATCGGGCAGATACGGAATAATAATAATAAGAACCGGCCTGGTGTAAAATGACTAGTGTAGTCGAACCACCACCATGAACACCACAAACAAACAAATAAACATCTAACAAGGAAAAGAAATTACCTTTGCAGCCTTTGACAAACACAGTTACCATTGAAACCAGCAATTAAGGTCTTATTCGAAAGCAGAATAACAACTGTTTTAGTGGACATATCAAATCAAATGTTGGAAAGTTCATGTAAAATAGCCCAAAATATTATCTTACTGTGACCATATTCCATCAATATGGTCTGGCTAGCCAAATTCTCTGGGCCAACATAATCAAGCTGCGTTTGGTTTCAACGATTAATAATCTTGTTACTGGATTCGAGGTATAATTGCACTTAAATATCAAATTTTGCTCCATTAATCAACATCAAGTTGAAAATGTCCATTCTTGCACCAACTTTTATAAAATCATGAATCAGTGTTCTACAGGAATGTATCTATATGACTTATATACCTAGAAAATTCAAGCATAAATATTATGATATACCGTAGGTATAGGTACCGGTAATTCAGATGTTTGAAGCGAATTATAGTGGTCTAATTTCACTAAATTAGAGCGAAATGCTAGCAATATAATTGTAATCTAATTCGGAAAAACGGTTTAGCTCTAATTCTAACCTGGAAAAGCTGAAACTTTTCTATAGTTGTCTACACCTGTTTTGCAGAAAGTCAAACAGCTCTAGGCGTCATATACTACAGGCAATTCGAAATACCCCATAAGCTATATGCTACTGCATATATACCTTTAACCCGCTACCTCAGTCAGTCACAATTCCTATATATTTACGGCATTTGCCATACAGAAAGAGCGAACTATACCTGGCTGCGACCTGTTGCGCTTCAAATCTTTGTATGGCGCGATGACGTAAAATTTGAATCGCCGAAATATTCTAGAAGTCACGCATCGATAATCATATTCCTAAACGTACAACATATCACTTATTTAGTTATTCTCTGAATAAAACTATTAACCATACTCGTTGAACATGCGAGATTACCGAAAGAGCGAATATATATATAATGAAGATCATATATATCAGAGGAAAACAAAACTATTCGACCTTAGAGCAACAACACGAATATACAACACCGGTGACATCCTCACGCAATAAAACGAAGGGAGAACATTGTTTTCTAATGGATAGAACGAAGCTACCGCATGAGATCGAACAAAACCGGATAGAATTCATCGTTATTGAATGTACCGAAAAAGTCATCCTTTCTACGTATTTTAGTCGTACCCGCGAGAGATAGAAAATTTGCATTATTAGGTTAACTACCAGATATAACGAAGCCTAATGCATGAGATGGAACAACACCGAGTATGAATTTATTCTGATTGAATATAACCACAAGACCATCCTACTACGTATTTTAGACATTCCCTCGACACTTAGAAAATCAGAACCTAATCGAGATGATCCCGGATGATCCTTTTACGGTTTTGTGTTTGCTGGGCGTATATGTTAGTTTGCCTATCTATAGTTTAATTTTCCAGAAGGCATTGTGTGCCAAGACAAAAAACATGAATAGTATTTTGGCCACTATGGTGAAACTGTTAATATGATTTTTGCCTCATTAACTGAATCAGTTACGCCAGATCTTACTAGAAGCAGAGAATCAATATGGCGATTTCATGTAGGCCTATATATCTGTCATGTTCGCGCATTAAGTCGAGCAGCTATGCTTACACGAGTGTATGAACTGAGAAATGAAATAGCAACTTTCCTCGAAAACACACATATCGCTGACACATAATCTTGTAATCGAAAATGGGTATCTCATCTTGCTTTCCCGGTACATTTAACGTCACATCTGAACAAATTGAATTTGCAACTTCAGGGGGGAAACAACTAAATACATGAGATTATGATGCGCATTCAAAACAAATCTGTGACTCTGGAAATGTCAACAGTACAATGAAAATTATGCTCACTTTCCTATACTGGAGGAGAGAAACCCTAGTACCAACACTACATTTGTAACTGCGATACGAAATTTAACTACTGAATATTCACCCACTTTTCCGACATTCCTTCTCTACAAAATGAATTCTGACTATTCAGTACTCTGTTTAATGTGGACGCCAATAGCCTACTATTGCCTGAAAATTTCAAATGGGCCTTTCTGAAATGCGATGCAGTTGAATTGAATGACGAATTTCATACAAAGAGCATATCGCTGCATGACTTTGACAAAGAGTACGTTCTTGAAATTGGTCTTTATCCCAGCTTGACCAACAATGCAAGAGAAATTGCATCGATTTTTGGAAGCACGTACGCATGTAAACAATAGTTTTAAACAATGGAATTCACGAAGAGCAAGCTAAGATCACGTATTTCGGAGGTCCATTTTGAATAGGGTCTGATTCTGGTTTCATCTGACTTGTTACCAGAAGTTTAAATCCTTTCACAAAGCAAGCTGCGTCAATTGTCACATTTATTCTGTGTTGTTGAAGTGTAAATACATGTGTCTTCTGATTGGTATGATTGAGATTGCAGCAATGTATGATAATATCCCGAAGTGAACGTAAAATATAGTACTAAGAAAAATTCCGGCCCGCCAAAAAGTTGTACACCCGAAATTGGCCCGCGACTAGCCAAAGGTTGCCGACCCCTGGGTTAAACAGTAGTAAAGCTATAAATCACTGATAAATTTATCTAAATTATATTGCACTTGTGCATATAGTTTTGGCTACTAATAAGGCCAAATCTGATTAGTTAAAATGAGCAGGCGTAAAACTGTTTTTCGTGACGAATATGAGAGAGGATTCAAAGGTATCTAACAAAGCTTGAAGGGCGAGTGTTTCGCACATTGCAGTATCTGCAATTGTGACATTAGCCTGGAGACCATAGGAAAGACACCCTATTTCAACTCACATTGATACCAGAAAAAACAAGAAGTGTGTCATAATGATTGATTCGAGCCAGTCGATGAATAATTTTTTCACAAGTCGATCAGCACCAACGACCACATACTACAAGGCAGCTGCTGCAGAGGGTACCTGGGCATTCCATACTGTCGAACATCAGCAATCATTCCTCGCCAATGATGGTACATCGCAATCGTTCAAAGCAATATTCCCCGATTCCAACATCCCAAATAAGCTTTTTTTCGGCCAGTACAAAGACTATAAGCATTGTTACTGGAGTTCTTGCTCCATACGCTCAAAAATGATTTTGTCCAGACTTGGTGTGCGGCCTTTCCCATCTTGGTTGACGCCTCTAATCACAATAAGGTGAATAAGTTTGGTTTATAACTATATGGGGGGCACAAGACTAACGTTCTTTTTCGACTGTCCTTATTGTTGGGTCCATGTCGATGGCAGCCCTATAGGCGATAAGCGCCACTGTGTATGTGTGAATAAAACAAACGAACAACGAAGTTTGTTTAAAAGTCGCTTCAGCTTTCGCATATAACTTGTCCGAAATATGTACCAGGAAACTTTCAGACAATTTCTTATAGCACTTCGCCTACACCAGGGGTTCTCAAAGGGTGGGCAACAGGAGTAATTTGGGTGGGCCACAGAGCTATTTGGAAAATTGTAGAATTCGTGAAAGTTTAGTTGCATTTTCCTTTTGTTCATATATTTAAAAAATATATAGAATTATCGAATTATACGTATGCTACATAAAGATTTTCATCCGACTCTGATGAGACTTAGTGGTACATATGGAGTCACGAATGTACAAGTCGAGATGGGTGGGGATACGGCGGCTTTTGTACCTTCAGCTATGACAACCGCCGGCCAACAGCAACGAAAATAATTTCGATTATATAATAACTGAAAGGTAATGCTATGATAAATATCCAAGTATTCCGACTGGGTCATAATGGATTGAGGAGTTGGCAAAGGACATTAATCTTCGGCGTCGGTCTAAAAAGGTCCGGGCTTGAAATCATTGTACACAATGTAAGAGTCACATGAATTGGTGGTATCATTGGATTTAATGTTATTACTTATTACATCGTCACTTCAAAAGGTACAAGACATATATTAGGTAGGACTACATTGTATTACTAGCATATTTAAAAAAAATCTTTTCCGTTTAGTATCCCATTCATCAAAGAATTGTCTGAAGCGGGCCCAGAATGGGTATAGTATTCCCCACCAGAGTGGAATCAAACCCCCAATCGACATTTAAATATGAACACTGAACAGTAATAATAAAAACATGCGTATGTTATAAAGAAATAGCCATATCGGCGGCGATAAGCCTACCACACATTGAAATGCACTATAACTTGAAAAGAGGTGGTCCACAGAACATTTTCAAACCGGAAAATGAACCACAGCCAAAAAATGGCTGAGAACCCCTGGCCTACACCATTGTGACACACGCCCTACGTAGACTATGAACTCTCAAGTGCCACGCCATAAAAAAATAACGGATGCACGTCCCGCGGTGGCTATAACTATAACGATGCTGAAGTAGTCTGTGTGTTGTTTGTGGATTCTGCGAGTGACACTTTAGAGCAGTGGTTCCCAACCTGGGGGGCGTGAAAGCTCGGAAGCGGGGGCGCCAAGAAGCGGTCAACTGAGAAAAAATTCGCGCTTTGCGCGACTTACCTCCAATTCACGCGTGTTTCTATATATATACAACGAATTTCATATTTTTTAATTCTCTCATGAACAGTTATAGGCCAAGTTTTTGTTGCAGTTAAATCCGTGGAAAGTTGCATTTATTTTTTAAAAAAGTTGCAGAAGTTGCGTTTTGACCTCATTTTGCTCGGTTGACTAAAAAAAGGTCAATTTCCGGCTCAGCTCTCGAAATACCCGAAAAAGCGTTAGTTCGGTGCTGATTTACGGTGTTTCAGTCGAATTTGGCCGTGTATTTCACCAAAATCGAAAATACTTTCATGAAAAATCGAGAAAGTTGCAAAAATTTGCATGAAAAAAATGGACAAAAGTTGCAAAAAGTTGCACTATAAGATTACTTCAAGCAGCTTAAAACAACAACAATCTACATATCTTACGAGTATTTTGGAAGCTGTCGGAAGCTGTCAAAAAAGTTGCAAAAGTTGCAAAAACTTGCCTTAGTTATAACCTTCCATGCCATCAAAAAATCTGTTGGAGTTGCTAGCATCCTGGTTGGATTTTGTGACTTGACGATAAGGGGGCGCGATATTTTTCACTATCATAAAGGGGGGCGTGTCTCAATCTTTTTGTCTTCGCGGACCGTCACGGACCAGGCGGACTCCCACGAAGTTTTAGTTCAAATTTAGCTCAATTATCATGCAACCGTCATCTGTCTTGTGCAAATGATAACTGTGGGCTTAGTAATAAACAGCAACAAAATGACTTTTCTTGATAATAACATCATATACTATTCATCTATAGAAATTGGGTTGACTACTATTTCCAGGCGAATTCTGCAACTGCATTTGGATATGATCGCAACAAATATGGCACCAAAATTGACAAACAAATTTCTTTAATGAACAATTGAGCATATAACGTCAAGCACTGGCGTAGCCAGAGAGGGGCGAAAGGGGCGATCGCCCCCCCCCCAGTTTTTGGAAAATTTTCGTGAAATCAATAGATATATTAGAGTATTTTGGGCAGATGAATGCAACCTAAAATTTTTCTTCGCGCCTCGCGCGATTTAGTGTCCGTATATGTCTTGATTTCGTTATCGTTATCCCGAAAGAAGTTTCTTCTGCAAATACCAAATACCTATAATTATATTTAGCTGCATCTTCAATTATGAGAATGTAACAGTACAAGCAGATACACTAGAGTAGCCAGAGGTCGTTGGGTTGATTGAGTCCAGGGTTGTCAGTTCAGTATGGGAGTTGGGGAATGTTAGTTCCGGCAATTTCCGTTCCGGGACACACGAAGACATATAAAGTAGGCCACACGCGCTTCCGCAAAGTGACGGTCATGAAACCGACGCATGTATTCAGAAGCCCAAGGTATATATTTTCGGGTGCTTAAATGGCTGGCGCCTAATCATCCTGTCCCTGCAATTAGACCCCTCCGACATTAATGCGACTGGCACAGGAAAATATCACCACCCCGTTAAAAAGTGCTAATTTGAAATCGCACGAGTCTGATCAAAGGAGTTTTTTTAATTGGTCTGGTATGTATCAGCGATTCCAATTTTGAAAAGTAGCGCCAATCTATTCCAGGGGTTACTAAATAACCGTGCTTCAACGAAGTAAAGTAATAACAATGGACGCCACTTGCTGCTCATATACACGCTCCAATATCATTGATCAAATTCTTCCATTTATTGAAATAAATTTCCGCTCCGCGCGACTAGGCCCGAAATTCACACTGATTGTTCGTCACCTAGTGTCAGCGATTTGGGCTCGTCCGTGAAACGATCGCCCAATAAGCTATAGTTGGCAACAGGGAGCTTCCATAGGGTGTGTGTGTGTGTGTGTGTGTGTGCGTCTAAGAATCGTATGTATAAAGGGTAGTGATGAAATTGCCCATGGAAGGATATACAGTTCTGCGAGGTGTTCCCACAGGAGAGCGTCGCTAAACTGCCCCCTCCAAAAAAAAAGTTTTTTCTGGCCACAACCTTGCATGTGAGCGATCTTTTCATCTTTTGAGTGATGACTGCTTTCTCCGTAAGTCATGAAGTAACAGCAATAAATGAAAATAAAATGAATGAAGGGGGACACGAAGCTTCGGTCAACTGAAAAAAAATTTCGCGCTCTGCGCGATTTATCTCCGTTTCGTGGTTATTGCTATGTGTATAGTCCGAATTTCAAATTTGTGAATTCTCTCATCAACAGTCAGATAACCTTCGATGCCATCAAACAATCCGTTGGGATTGCTCGCATTCTTGTTGCATTTTGTGATATGACGATAAGGGGGACGCGAAATTTTCCACTGTCATAAAGGGGGGCGTGTCGAAAAAAGAAACTCATAAATAGTCTTGCCGTGTGGTATGAACATAGTTCAAGATGTATATAATTAAGTGTCCCCTGAATGTTCGATGACACCACTTCTATTAGCCATACCGGTAAATATGAAAAGGAAAACGTATTTGCAATATGCAAGTAACAATATAATGAACCAATTTCATTCATTAACCAAGCAAAATTTTCGCGCTTCGCGCGAAGTGTTGACGCCTGAGTTTTCCACAATCATTATATTATTACTAGCACTTTATGTCTGTGAGTGGAATATATGTGTAACGATCGCCCCAGATGTTGTGTTAATCATCCAATAAGGGCCCTAAGACCATCGTCTTTTACGTATTTTCTCCTTACCTTTAGGGGAGGGGTTCATTTACGTCATCGAATTTTTCGCCCCCCCCAAATATTTTTTCTGGCTACGCCCTTGACGTCAAGCCGGGTCATTCTATCTAGCTGCTTATCTTAAAGTTATTATGGAATTGGAAAAGTGGTTGTGTACATAACAGGAAAAAATGGATTTTTGTAAACATTTCGGAGTCACCGTGATTGACTTTAGTCATCCAACTTTTTTACGCAATCCCCAACAAAACATTTCTGATCAGCAAAATGTTTGTGTCGGTATAGGCTATTAGCAATTTAGCAGTTAAAATGTGTCTGGACAATAGTAGGCTTACCATATTTTGGAAATCTAAAAAGAGGACACTTTTTCAGGAATTTGCAACTTGCAAAACCGGAGTAGAATTCTCAAAAACCGGTGAATTTTTCCCACTTTGTGATCGGTTGACTAGATAAAAAAAGGTCATCTTTTCCGCTCAGAGCTCAAAATATCGTTTTTCTCTCCACATGGCCAGGTGGATGACTAAAAAAAAGGTCATCTTTTCGCTCAGAGCTAAAATCACCGTTTTTCACTCCGAAATACCCGCCGGAGCTTCACTTCTGTGCTAATTTGCGGCATATCACTCGCAATTTGCTCTAAATCTGACCTGAATTTTCAAAAAAGAAGACAAAATCTCAAATAAGAGGACAAAAGGGCGTCCTCCGAGGACACTTTCAAAAAAGTCAAAAAAGAGGACAAATCCTCTTAAAAGAGGACGTATGGTAAGCCTACACAATAGGATATTTCCTCTCATATAGCCATTGTGTTGATGTGAGCTCTGGAGTTTTACTAGCAATGAAGCGAAATGGCCTAGTGATTTTTCGAATTTAATAAATACGAATTAGGTTATCAACTATTTTGAGGCTTCGCGGCCCCCTGAAAATGCTTCGCGGCCCCCCGGTTGCGAATCACTGCTCATAGAGACTGTTCACAGGTTATGGATGTGACTTTACAACGCTTTGTTCATTTGCTCACTTACGGGATTTTATGCATTCAATGTGCGAACGCGTTACAAAGCGTCGGCCTACGATATAAAACCGACTCCGAAGGGACTCGGACCCTCAATCTTCTGATCCGGAATCAGACGCCTTCTCCATTAGGCCACGAAGCCCGTTGCTCGAACATTTCGGCACCTCGCGATCAAATTTGACGTGCGACGATAAATAAGGAGCTGGATTAACCTTATCCCAATGATAGCCCGTGGCGTTGAACGCCAACAACGACGAAAAGCATTTTCCATTCCCCAAATGATATCATTATTTATCGTTGAGTTCGATATAAGTAGGTCTGCACAGAATTACTTTTCAGGTCTCAATAACCATAGATTGAGTGGCCTAATCGACAACCCCATATACATTAGACCTGAGGGTCCCAATCTTTTTCGTCTCGTGGACCCCGTGGCCCCCACCCTATGAAACAGTCGCCAGAGACTAAAAAAGGTGCTCTTTAACGCACAACCATTTGTTCACTGAGCAATATATTGCCAAACATATTCAGATACGTCCGACGTCCGAACTATGTTGAATGCGGACAGCACTACACTTTGATAAAAGGCCTAGAGCTAAATTTGACCTGTTTTTTACCAGTCGGGTAGTCACTGACGAAAAATAAATCATGAAGTCCGCTTGCGATGGCCTTGAGTCGAATCGATGAGAGAGAGAGAGAGAGAGAGATGATACTCTTTTTTGACTGTACCGTCGAGATGCTTAGACGAGGGAACTGCGATACGGCCGTGAGGCCCCCGTTTTTTTCTCCTCCATGCTATCCGTGATTGCTGGGCGCCTAGCAGGATAGCCACCCCGGCCGGGGATCGAACCCACGACCTACCGCTCGAAAAGCCGGACGCATCACCATTACACTATCTCGATCGCATTGAATCAATGAATTTGGTATGTTTTTCACGTTAACTCATATGTTGCTTTAAAAGGTAAACATTTTCACCAGCGGTTTTGTGCTGAATTCGGCTTGAATTTTTTACCGTTTAGTAGTGTAACAACTTATAAGGTTATGTCTCTGTAATTAGAACTCAGACGAAGTAGATGTCCCAATGTATAGGCTGTAGCTGTCTGGTACTTAACTGAGAGAATGTCCTGCGTTGTAGTCGTGAAGTTCTTCGTACAAATATATTGTTCATACACAGTTTATTCAACGTATTCCAGGAGGTTAGCATGAAGTCTCATCTCGAGTCAACTAAACATGCGCTTATGTAGACTCGTGATCATTGCAATCGGAAGTCTTATTCGTATCCTAATATGGCGTGAAATACACAATATTGGATATTATCATATAGTCCCGCAAGCAGGTGTATCACATCTACAGTCCCTGTCAACATGCAAATATTTTTTAAATCCGTCTCCACACCCTCTCAGATTTTTCTCTAAATTTATATACAAATAAAGTATCTAGTTCTGAGTACAACGAAATCTATTTCGGACAATTTCGGTTAAAGGGTGATGGACACTAGTTTACATTGAAGGCGAAGGCTCTGTTTGTTTATTATAATTTGGAGCGCCTCGTAACGCCTCATTACGCTTCATTACGCTTCGCCACGCTGAGCTCTAAAATCGATCTCCGAGCGTTTTTTTCGTGGCGTAGAGAAGCGCACAGCGGCGGCAACTTGGACTCGCGGCCGTAGTCGAATCAGTATATCACGATGCCGGTATTGATGAGTAGAGACCGAAAGAAAAAGCGACTCCTTGGCGTTGACTTTGCTACTTTTGACTGAAACTAAAGAAAAGAAAAGATTGAGGGTTGACCCAATATTGAAGAAAAGAGAAACATTAGGTAAGTAGACCACCAATGCTTTATATTACTCTTATGAAATGAAGTATTTCCCAGTACCAATTTTAACCTACTCAGAATCGGTTCGTCTGCCGGAAAAAATTGTCTGACAGGCCAGATGCGACTCGCGGGTCGTATGTTTGACGACCCTGCTCTAGAACCATCCGTGCCAAAAGCGATATCATTTTGGCGTGATTTCAATTTTTGAAGTTCCACCGTCCCGCCAAATACCTTATAAAATTTTATCGGTCCACGAGGTGAAAATTTGAGAACCACTGCTCAACAGTCAACACTTATGTGAAGTACCATAAATGCTTTTTTTCAACTCATAAATACTATTCAATGGCATAGCCAATTCTCAATTATCTCACTATCCTTTCCACTTGGCTATTTCAATGAGGTGGACCAATTTCCTGCTAATCCGTGCCGTATCTTTTTTTTTGTTTATTGGCGATGTCTCCATCCAAACACCACCATAGGCCCTTGTCAAGATCAAAACAAATAGGAAAGACATCCCTACCTCTACAGCAGTGGTTCCCAACCTTTTTCGGTGTCAGAGTGTCAGGGCCAAATTTAGAATTTCAGAGTCGGTCGGGGTTGCACCAATACCAGGGCAATGAAACATACCCAAAATAGTCATCAATATATGAAAATCGGCAGTGTTCTGATCAATCGTTATTGTTATGGTCATTGTGCTGCTGCGCTCCCAGTGCTCAGAACAATTGACCCTTGGTGGCTATTTAGGAGTAGTTTTATTGCGCTGGCGAGATTTCAATTCGTATTTTTGGATTCATTGCAACACTAGCTTTCGATAATGACCAGACCTATTAAATTATTCGGACGCTTCGGTCGTGAGCTATAGGACTACCAATTATGCTGCTTTCGGGGCAGTTTTGTGAGTCAGCTTTTATCGCCTATAAGCGCGAAAATTTTCTATAATTCAGATTGAATCGGTCAATATGATCGGGAATCGAATATATATTGCCATCAATTTTAATCCTCTCTCTGCTCGCGTAATCAGTTCTACATGTAGAGCCGAGGGAGGTGTGTTTGAAAAGGTGGGACCACTCAAAAATAATTAAACATCTTCTAGCGTATACCTGTTGGCAGGAACGAAACAGCACTTCGTCAGCCCCCTCCCCAAAAATAATAATAAATAAAAATAAACTCAACTTGGGTCTTGGGCTCCCATAGGATGATAAACCTACCCCTGTTACCTTTTCGCTGTTGCCACAAAACTAATGGTAATGTTAAGTGGGCCAGAGTGAAGCGCGAAAATTTTCGATAATTCATGATAAAATCGGTCAATATGATCGGGAATTGCATATATATTGCTATCAATTTCTTGTCCTCGCTTCTCACGTAATCAGATTAACCGGTAGAGCCGAGTGATGTGTCTTGGAAACTGTAGGGCCCGTTAGTATGATTCCGTAATAAGTTATTTCGTGACCTCCTGTCTGCTATATCAAAAATATAGAATTGCCCAAACGTAGGCTTCTGAACTGAAAGACGCACACGATTTCAAATTGTTATTTCTTCACTGGAATATAATTTTTCCCTGTCTCATGAGGTTCAGATTGCCTAGGCAGTATTTTGTATATATAACGAAGTCTTCAGTCATCATAAGGGAAGTCCTGTTGGGCCAAGGTTTTCTCGCTGCCGATCGTTCTGACCCACTTCTTGGAGTCGCATGTTACATGGCCTAAAACTTAATATGTCTTGGTGCGTCGTGGCGCGGTAATGGCCAACGCCGATATGCCCAATGCCTATTTCTATAAATTTTACGCATTTTTTCTTGGGGATGACTACCCAAAAATCTCGATATTTGGCAGCATGAAATCACGCCTAGAGTGAAAAATTTTTGAAAAAGATTCATAATTTTGAAAAAACACTCTATAATTCATGCTAACTCACGAAATAATTTTTTGCCCCGTTGGGGGTTTCACATGCGGCAGTTATGGTCCTGTCTTTACCTAGTGACGATAGCAGTCTACTAACTTTCCTGCAATCCTAATTAAAAACTCCAGACTCCAAGCCAAGCAAGTGTATTTTATAAATATAAATTTTATTTGTTGTCATATCTCGATTTCCTAATATTTTCTGGGGGCCGCGGTTGGGAATCATTGCTCTACAGGCATACCTGGAAATCCAATGTTGCCTCTCAGCTGCGCACGTGCGCAAATGCGCAGTGCTGACATGGTCTCTGCGCACACAAAATCTAAGTTGCGCACGGAAAATCCGAAGTGATGACCTTTTTTTTAGTCCTTACGCACTGTCGTCCAAGTGTCTACGCAGTAAGTTGGTGAGTGTGCGCAGACTCGTCAAAAATTAGAGGTAACATTGCCTGGAACATGATTTTTAGTCATGACCGTGTGATGCAATTGGTCACCGTAAATACTATTATTTGTAAAATGAACGAAATTCCAATTTGACTGACCTCGGGTTCTACTGGTTGGAATTGAGTCAAATTTGGTAACGTGACGATTTGACGACTAAGCCGATGAAATTTGAAAAAAAAATTGTACGCCCCTATTGCTTACATTGAAAAACAGATCATTGATTAGAAACCATTTGATGTATTATTATATTTTTAGGCGAATATCATCGACTTGTTCAAGAGCTTCGGCACAATCATGAAGAAGAAGAATTTAATAGAATATGGCATTTTCCAAATTGCCTCGGATCAAGAGACGAGAAGCGTATCATGTTGCAAGCACCAGCCAACTCTGGCTCATTATTCTTCAACTATAAGAAATATTTTAGTATTGTGCTACTAGCAGTTGCTGATGCTTCATACAAGTTCAGAGTGGTTGACATTGGTGCGTACGGTGCTCAATGCGACAGCTCGATATTTGCGAATTCGGCCTTTGGCAAACTTCTTGCAGACATATATTCACCATGATCAACTTTGAATTAATGAGACAGACATACCCATGGTTAAAATATTGCCGAAAATTATTGAAAATTTTCAAAAACTGTATTTCTTCAAGTTTAAAAAAATAGATACTTTGATTCCACTGTTACGATATACGAAATTGTTGCTGTATGTGTGGCATTGAGAAAGTTGCCTACATTTATGCAACTCTAGTAGAATGCATGCCGGTCTCCATTTTCATGTTGTATTTCCTATCAAGTAGGCTACTGCACGACCGTACTAATATGAGTTTATCTGATTGTTATACTGTGAGCTGAGCGAAAACATTCCGTGTTGTAGAATAAATGTCTCCCTATTAACCTTTGTCGGGTGATGGACCCTGGTTTACACTGAAGCTGAAAGCTCTTCATATTTTACAAAACTTTCGCCGGACACCAATACTTGATCAGTCGAAAGGGCCTTTTTGCACAGTAAAGACCTTCTGCAGGTTGACACAAATAACAACAGGTTAGAAACATTTCATGTTATTTACAGGAAAGAAGGATACTGCATGCCAATATACACAAAGTATATGGGTGCATCACAATTGAAACATAAGTAAACAGTCAAAGAAGGGAACTGCATGTTATTTACAGACATTATATTTGCGCATCACAGTAAAACCATGAAAACTGTCAAAGGATGAGGCTACTACATATTCCATGTCTCCAACTAATCTTCACTTCTATTTTCTGCAACTACTTTCATAATTTCAATTTCCACTTTCAGCCTTTTCTCTGGATTCATACTTCTCCAAGAGCGGTGCAAGCATGCGTGCGAATAAGTCAACTTCGTCTTCTTTCTCATCTACAAAAATTAAACTAGATGCATTCAGGATATTTTTTTCATAAATAAGATTGTAATAATTACCTGCAGTAATGCGTTCAATCGCAGAAAAAATGATTCGCTCACTATCTGACGACCGTGAGTCTTCTTTGTTTTGCTTTCCTGGAATCTGTTTGCCTAATGGCGTGCTGCAATCACTTGGCAACGATGGTGCTGGATCTCCAGAATGCAATGGTCCTGTAGAGTGATAGGCACATAATATACACCTATTCTATATAAATAACGAAACACAATTTGACAGGGTGTTCACAATTAATATTTGTAACTGAACTGAGCTGCTGGTAACTAAAGTCTTGCCCAATGTTCCCTCTAAGCTGCGCAAACGCGCATCGCTGATACGGTCTCTGCGCACAGAAAATCTAAGTTGTGCACAAAAAATCCGAAGTGATGAACTTTTTTTGGTATTTACGTACTGTTGTCCAAGGGTATGCGCAGTGAGTTGGTGAGTGTGCGCAGACTCGTCAAAAATTAGAGGGAACATTGGTATTGACCGACGTCTTTCATGTTACATGAAATTTGAATGTTGTACTAACCTTGATTCTGCAAACCGCCATTCAGAACTTCAGTCAGGGTCAAAGTAACTAGAGGGTCATGTGTATCTAGAGCAGTGGTTCCCAACCTTTTCCCAGCCACTCCCATCGATATTTATCACGGAGATAATTCCATTTCTTTTACATTCATCAACTATGAGAAAAAACAAGCAAAGCAATTGGTGAGTAGTTCGAAGTACGGTACTGTACTCGTTTTCTTAAATAATTACCTGGAAATTGTACATCCCGGCTCACGCGTTCCCAGCAGTTTTGCATAGCCACTTTGTCGCCATACAATTTGTGAGACTTTAAATACAGCGCTGGGAATTGCCTTACCAATTCGATCAGTACCTCCGGATCCATTAATGCAGATTGCAAAATCACAGCCGTAATAGTCTATTATATGGAATCGGTGTCTCGTGCACACCAAAGATTCTACTGACTGTACACAGGTGTGACGCCGAGTACCGCCTTGGCACACCAAAGATATTGCGCTAAACGTACCGGGATTCCAACCTGATAGACATTGTGCCGGGAATGTTTGTTGTTAGCGCGCGAACAATCAGCTGATCTCAGTGACGCCTGACTGAGCACAATTTACGCTGCCAGTGTGAACCTCAGGTTCGCTTCACTTAGTTTAGCTTAGTTTAGCGTAGCTTAGCTTATTCTCAGTGTACACCACAATATGGCGTGAAATACACAATATTGGATATTATCATATAGTCCCGCAAGCAGGTGTATCACATCTACAGTCCCTGTCAAGTGTCAACATGCAAATATTTTTTGAATCCGTCTCCACACCCTCTCAGATTTTTCTCTAAATTTATATACAAATAAAGTATCTAGTTCTGAGTACAACGAAATCTATTTCGGACAATTTCGGTTAACGGTTCTCGAGTTATTGCAGTTTGAAAAATGATGATTTTGTCATTACTCAACCATGAAATTTGGCAACATAAAACCGGTGTATGATTGTAACTGATATAGCTCAGAGGTTACTTAGAGTAAAGGTTTGAATGTTATTTAGCAATAATTGTTGGTACATGTTCTTCACTTGCCACGAATTTCCCTGCTCCACAGTATTGGGTCAAGGTTCGAAACGCGATTTTAAAATTGGCATATGTTAAAATCGGTGATGCATAACGATATTTTTCAACTCATCTCGTGCAATTCTATTTAAACCAAAAATCACAAGCAAGGTGTCATTTGAAAATTGTTTCCAACTAGAATGCACGAAACTTAGTTTTATTATTGATATTTGACAGCAACATGGTTAAAGATATTATATGGTGCATAATGCAAATTAGGTCATTTTTTAATTAATTTAAATTATATTAATTCAGTGATTACCTGATTTTGACATTATTCTTCTCCTTATATGATAATGTGTATCAGTAGATAATTATTGCCATGCTCAGAGAGTACTTTTATTTATTGCATGTGCATTATGCTTGCAAGGGTGCTTCTGGGTTTACCGACTATCAGTAATTCGAGTCAACATCCAAATAATATTTCAATTCGTCTTCACACCCTCTCAGATTTCTCTGCAATATCATGTACAGCTAAAGTACCCAATTCTGAGTAGAATAGAATTTAATTAATATAACTTTATTGATCGGTTCTTGAGCAATTGCAGTATGAAGAATGAGGATTGAGGATTTTGTGCTTACTCAACCATGAAATTTGCGTATAATTGTAACTGCTAAAATCATTACTTATACAGGCTGCAGGTAATAATGCTGGTAAGCAATGATTGGTGGTACATGTTCTTCGCTCACTAGGAATTCCCCTCCGTATTAAAGAATCAAGGTTAAAATCTTGATTTGAAAATTGACATACCAGTATGTTGAAATCAGCGATGCGTGACGATATTTCTGAACTCTCTGGCACGACTCTATCTACCTCAAAATTCATAAGTAAGGTGTCATATGAAAGCTGTTACCAATTAGAATCCACCAGAATTGGTTATGAATCGGATATAAGACAGGAACAGGTTTAAAAATATACTTTGACACTTTATGCAGAACAGGTCATGCACTATTTAGAGCGCATCTTCTCAATGAAGTTTTAGACAAGTGGCAGTCAAATATCACATGCAATACCAATTCAGCAACGTTCTACTCTTTCCAAGCTTCCATTTGACACCTTCCTTGAAAAAATCGGTTTAAATAGAATTACGCTAGGCAGAGTTGCATATTTGTTACGCATGGCTGATTTCGAAAACATGATGACTTTGAATTGACATTTGACCCCTAACCCCCATTAGTAAAGTTAAAAATTTAGGTCTATCACAATAAGCATATACCAAAATATCTTACTACAGAAATTTAAGTCTGCCCGGCAGCAATTTGATCACTATAATGTTAATTACAATTAGACACAGGTTCCAAGCAGTATAACGTCACGGCCGAGTGAGCACAAAATGTCATTTTTCAAATTGCAATAACTCTGTAACGAATTGTCCGATTTTCTTGAAACAAAGTTTGTTATGCACCAAATTTAATGCCTGATCGATGTGAAAATTCTCAATTTGATCTGAAATGGTGTGGAGACGGGCGTTTGCATGTTGAGAGGGAATTACTGGGAGTATAAATTGCAACACTTTGCCACAGCTTGGCAGCGGTTGCCTCTGATCGAATGAAAGCCAGATCGAATGAGATCTGCTTGCGGTTAGTAGGTTCATGTTGGGTTTAGAGGTTGTCAGTTACCATATACTCCAACAGGATGTCTCTCGGTTACGAGATATACACATTTCATGGTTGGATGGTAACAGGATTCTCCTATAGATAATATATGCACGTGTTGGATTTGCGTATATAGTATATAATTGAAGAAATAATATTATTATCATCGAGGGACGTAGGAATTAGGATGAGGAGTAAAAACAAAACCGTGATTTGTCAGATAAGACGTTATATAATATCCAGTGGTATGGTTAGTTAGCCAGACGAAGTAACGATGCAGCATAGTGATCTGAAATCATAGTGTCCTATATGGTGTCGACAAGCAAATCTCACGGCTCAGTGAAATTGTATCACGTCACAATTTCCATTTGGCTACAGGCAATTTGACGGTCATTTTTGACCGGCTTGCCGAGCATTAAATTTGGTAAAACGGGTATCAATCGAAGGCTGAGTCTGCACTGATTACGAAAATATAAATTTTATTCCGCTCATCGCCCTGGAACTCCCACAATCAGCCTCGAATTTTTCATTGTTATGGAGATTGGCATTGGGACGCAACAATGCTGTCTGGCGAAACGAGAGAGAAACTCATGACGCAACAATGCTGTCTGGCGATACGAGAGTGTAGCTCAAGAGAAAAAGGTCCAAAAAGCATTGTTGCGTCCCAATGCCAACCTCCACAACAATGAAAAATTCGAGGCTGATTGTGGGGGTTCCAGGACCGCAAGCGGAATAAAATATATATTTTCGTAATCAGTGCAGCGTCAGCTTTCGATTGATACCCGTTTTACCAAATTTAATGCTCGGCAAGCCGGTCAAAAATGACCGTCAAATTGCCTGTAGCCAAATGGAAATTGTGACGTGATACAATTTCACTGAGTCGTGAGATTTGCTTGTGTCGACACCATATAGGTCACTATGCTGAAATCGTATTGTGGATTGCCAACCCACGGATAGATTCGCAAGATCTGAGTCACGGATGAATGCACTGACAAACGTACTGAAGAGCCGGCTAAAAGCAGCAAACTTTGTAGTCCTAGAGCTGGCGATCCAAGCGTCCAAATTTGATGCATCTGGTCTTTATCGTAAGCTATTGATGCACTAATTCCGAAAATACAAATTAAAATCTCGTCAGGGCAATGTAACTGTTCCACAATTGCCGTTTAAGACCGACTGTTCTGAAAAGTGAGGGCGCCGCAGCAGCATGACCACAACAAGGACCAATTACGCGCAGCGATTGTTCAGAACAATACTGATTCCCAGACTTTCACGACTATTTTGGGATGGTACCATTGCCTGGAAATATACTTTTATTGCGGAATCAGTGCGACACTAGCTTTCGATTAGGACCATACTTATCAAATTCCGACGCTTGGATCGCCAGCTATGGGACTATCAATTCTGCTGCTTTTAGCCGGCTCAACAGTTCGCTTCTTGGCGTATTCAATCGTGAGTCACGTGTTGCGAATCCATCCGTTGGTTAGCAATCTAATAATTGTACACAATGGCAGCCGAGGCCAGCATAGCGGTAAAAATAAAAAAATTCGCCCGCAAGGGCGCAGTCAAGGGCTTCTGCGAATGGATCCACCAAATTCCTTGTCGACATTTAAAGAGAATGCATTATAAAGTCAATTATTTTATGTTGTGCTTGACAGGTCTCAATAGCAATTTAATGTATTGAAATTGTAATCGAGCAAAATTTTTGTCAAATTACAATTACACAAAATAAAAATGCTTCAATTACAATACAATTACATTGAAAAATGTAATTATTTACATTCAGCCTAATTACAAATTACAATTGATCCAACTCTGGCCACCACCTACATTTGTTTAAATGGATTTAGGGCATCTCATTCATATCAAATCCAAGGAGCGGAATTTCATGATATGACAACGAATTTCAAGAAATGCAGTTACAGAATTCGCTTTGAAATAGTAGTCAACTCAATTTCTATAGATGAATAGTATATGATCTTATTATCAAGAAAAGTCGTTTTCTTGACGTTTATTACTAAGCCCACAATTATCATTTGCACAAGACAGATGACGATTGCACGATGATTAAGCTAAGTTTGAACTAAAACTTCGTGGGGGTCCGCCGGGTCCGTGACGGTCCGAAAGGGGTCCGCGAAGACAAAAAGGTTGAGAACCACTGCTCTAGAGATCCACATCAAACTGTTCTGAACAACAGACCCAGGCCAAATTACCACAAAGTGTTCATTGAAACTGATTTATGCAGTGAGAAACAACTTTTTCAGGAACTCATCGTACACTGTAACTGAAATATGGAAACAGGAAAAACATTTTCATACCGGAACAATTAGGTAAGAAAAACAATGTATATGGAATTTTTTGTGGTAGCGATAAATGGATATTTGCAAGAGGCTTAGTGACACGAAGACACATAACTTAACTATTTGTACAATCTCAGCCCAGGAATCATGCAGGCTGCAAGGTCGATCCAAAAATATATTCACTATTTGCTTGTACAGATTTGATTGCAATTCTTAATTGTATTGATATGGTGGCAGAGTAAATGCAAGACTCCTTTGAATAACAGAATAACGTTTCTCTATGCCTTTGTTCATTTTGAAGTAGTCCTACATTTTTGTATCAGCAGTAACATTCAGCAACTAAATACAAAATCGGTTCTTCAGCTGGACAACAAAACAACTCGAACCATTTCAAACAGATGAATGAAATATTTGTCAATCTGACAATTCATCAAATACAAAAGATTAAAAAATTCTAGGACATGAGATGTTTCCTGTGATCACGAAAATGTGCTTCCAGCAAGAATATTTGTCACCTACTGCATGAATATTCACATCTTCACACTCACTGATGAGTAAGTGACCAATTTTCCACGCTCTAAAACTTGAAGTTTCTTATTTGTATTCTAATGTGTTTTCGAGTGGCCGATCAAAGCCAAATCTTTTCCGTAGATCTGACATGCATAGTTTTTGGCTACAGTGTTTTTATTTCCATGTTATTTCAAGTTACCAAGCAGAGTAAATGCTTTTCAACAGATAAGACACACATGGTTTTAGACTCAGGTATGTGTATGTCAATATATTTGCAAAGCACAAAGCCGGGTTAACGCTTTTCCGGAAATCTGACACACATAGTATTTGACACCGATATGTGTAGTTTCATGTGTTTAACCAAGCCGGTAAACGATTTTCCGCAGATCTGACACTCATAGTTTTTTACTATAGTATGTACATTTCAATGTGTTTTCAGGTTGACGAGCCGCACAAGATATGACAATCGTGATTTTTGACTTCGTTATGCACTTTTCCATGTCTTTTCAAGTTACCAAGCTGGGTAAACGCTTTTCCACAAATCTGACACTCATATTTTTTGCCTCCAGTATGTGTATTACCATGTCTGGTCGAGTTACCAAGCCGAGTAAACGCTTTACCACAAATCCGACATTCATACTTTTTGAGCCCGGTATGTCTTGTTAGATGTTCTTTCAAGTGCTGAAGCTTGGTAAAAGCTTTTCCGCAGATCTGACACTCATACTTTTTGACTCCGGTATGTGCTGTTAGATGTTCTTTCAAGTGAGCAAGCTGGGTAAACGCTTTTCCACAGATCTGACACTCATAGTTTCTCAATCCAATATGTGTATGTCCATGTCTAGTCAAGTCACGAAGCCGAGTAAACGCTTTACCACAGATCTGACACACATAGTTTTTGATTCCGGTATGTGTTGTTAGATGTTCTTTCACGTGACCAGGCTGGGTAAATGCTTTTCCACAGATCGGACACTCATAGTTTCTCACTCCAGTATGTGTATGTCCATGTCTGGTCAAGTCACGAAGCCGAGTAAACGCTTTGCCACAGATCTGACACACATAGTTTTTGATTCCAGTATGTTTAGTTCGATGTTCTTTCAAGTGAACAAGCTGGGTAAATGGTTTTCCACAGATCTCACATGCATAGTTTTTGATTCCTGTATGTGTATGTTCATGTTTTTTCAAATCATAACGCCGGGTAAATGCTTTTCCGCAGATGTGACATTCATAGTTTGTGACTGCGGTATGTGTAATCCCATGTGTTTTCAAGTTACCGAGCTGACTAAATGCTTTTCCGCATATCTCACATTCATAATTTTTGACTCCAGTATGTGTATTTCCATGTTCTTTCAAGCTGCTATCCTGGGTAAACGCTTTTCCACAAAGTTCACATTCATACTTTTTGATTCCAGTATGTATATCTCCATGCCTTTTCAAGTCACCAAGCCGGGCAAACGCTTTTCCGCAGATCTCACATTCGGTATTCCTATATTCAAGGTGGAATTGAAGGTGAATTTTCAATCCGTCTGGAAAATGGAAGCTCTTTCCACAGATCAAACACATTTTCTTTGTCATTCTTCTTGATTATCAGTAAATTACTTCTTCAAGTGCACACATCAAGCGATCGTTCTCTGATTGAAGACGAATATATTCCAATAGCTTGAAATGAGCTAATAAATAGTATTAGAATATTTATATTATAGAAAATCTGTCAGAACATACAGATGATAACTTGCAATAATTATTAAGGTTGACAAATTACAACATTCAACCAATACAAGAATAAAAAACATGGAATATATATCAATAATAGGTATGTTGCATTTTTAGGCATTGTAATGATCGGGAATAAGACAATTCAGACGAGTAGTTCCAAAAAGATGTTTTGCCAAATTTTAGAGATCACAAATACATTTTAGATTCCCTTTCGGAAATTTCCTGCGGATAGAACATTTGGGACGTTCAGGTTTTAACTTGATCGTCCAATAGAATTCACTTCCAAGACACTGAACCATAAACTTACTCTCCGTTCACCAAGTCCATCGGATGACAATTAGATTCCTAAGTGTTCCAGACCGCCTGTGACTCCATCAGCACGGTTCGGCTAGGCAATTAGGGACGGATATCTGATTCGGAGTAGGCAACTGGCCCTGGTCACGTTAAAAACCAGCACCTACGGCACTAGCCGAATAAGGATTGTGTCTGACAATATTTTGGAGATCAGTGGTTCTTCAACGTTTTCCACCACGAGCCAAATTCAAGTGGCATTGCCATCTTGCGACCCAAGACTTGCTCATAGAAATGAATACTTTTCAAATGCTACTATGCTACATTTTTCACCAGCATGTATGAAATAGCGCAAGTGCAGACAACCAGCTGTACGCAACGGCGTTTTATGAAACATGATTCATCACATTGATTACAATACCAATTTCAGTAGTTGAAGTCACTTGTCATTCATGGTATTATTTGTGCATAACTCTCCTTTAATTGTATATTTATGGATCGCAAACTTTTTGTACTCACAAACTCCTTTCAGGGCATTTTCAAGATTAGGGTCATCTGAATCATTGAACGCGATCGATTTTACGGAACCAAGTACCGGAAAACAACATGCACCATTAGCAGGCAGAATATTATCATTTTCATAACAAACACTGTGAATTTTTTTTCTGCCACCCCATTTTACCCATTACAACGGAGACTGATCATGCTAGAGTTGGAAGATGTTGACGAAATATTGATGATTCAACCTCAGCTAGTAAGACGTGGCTATGTCTCATACCTTCTCCCCCTTCCTCGTCCAACACAGAAACACACATGATTCAAAAATATGTGCATTCTCATGATCAGGCCACATTTTCATAACCGCTGTTCTGTGTTTCATTTCTATTGGCTGTTGGCTATTTTATGTGACAATTTAACGAACATAGAATGTTGCCGACGCTGGATGATTAAAAAAGATCAGTATATGGGATGCATATTTTGTTAACGAAAACTCGCCTATATCTCTGTTGACTTCCCAGAGATATCACAGACATGTCATACTTCTTACATCTGGCATGGATATTCCCACATGTTCTAAAAGTAAACGCATTTTCGCGGGTCTAGCATTCATAGTTTCCGACTCTGTTATGTGTTTATCCGTGTATATTCAAGTCTCCAGCGTGAGCAACCTGTGTAGGCCTATGTCTATGCCTCTTCAAGTAAGCAAGCTGAATAAAAGTTTTATCGCGGATCTAACATTCGTAGTTTTTGACTCCAGTATGTGTATTTCCATGTATTTTCAATTGAACAAGTTGGCTTAACGACTTGCCACGGATTTGGCACTCATAGTTATTGACTCAGGTGTGTGTATTTCAGGGGCGGGCAAAATACGGCCCGCGACGGGATTTTGTGCGGCCTGCGGACAGTTTTTGGTCTTACGTGATGATGAGGACAGTGTCGCCGTCAACAGGCATTTAGGCGCAAACATTTTCAAGCATGAACCTTAGCACGACAAATCGACCTTCCAATACAGCTGATGTTCACTGCATTGACGTAGCCCGGGCTATGGGGACCATGTTATTCCCCAATTTTTCGAAAATATTCGTAATATTTATAAATATTTATAAATAGTGGACTATTTACGGGCAGATGGATTCAAATTAAAAATATTTTGTTCGCTGTGCGCGGTTTAGTGTCTCTCCGTGCTTGTCCTGATTATGAGAATAAAGTATCCTAATCCTAATCGTGAACTTTGCGCCGAATCTATCACAGAGAGACCTCTAGTGAAAGTATTTATCTTAATTTCCAGTCAACATTTCACAGATGGTGACAAAAATTACAACATTATCGATTCAAGTCAAAGAGAGCGTAAATGAACTTGCTTTATTTTTAGAGAACAGTTTCCTGAACGAGAAAACAAATGCTAAACTTCGTAAAACGTTGGCAAAGCGGAAAGTGACGAACTAATTTATTTTGCTATATTTATTAGCTCGAGGGCAAAAAGGACGATGCTTCGATTTTTGTAATTTTGTTAATGATAAAAAATATACTATTTTTAGGCTAATTCATTCACGTGAGCTAGTGTCAATAGGAAACCAAAAATCAAAAAATAGCGCACTAAATACGCTCGATTTACAGAATTGATTCAAACTGTATCCGCAACTATGAAAGGATAATATTTTTTTTTGGTATGGCTTGAGGCCGTAGAGATGCATCAGTCTAGCTAGAGTTGCGGAGTAGGCTATTGCGTCATCATTAGCAACCTGCATATTCGCGCAAGGACATATCAAGACATATCAAAATTTTGCTAAACTTGCGACTGTGCGCCAAGACAGATTGACAGTGATAACACCTATAATAAAAAATGGTCGATACATGTTTACAGAAACCGTCGACATTAATATGACTGCGCGGCTCCAGAATGACAGCAACGTATAGTCGTGCGGTACAAATGCGACTCGAAGAGGAAAACAAGAAATGTCAAGAAATACTAATTTGGAATCCTTCGAGCAGCTTAGCGTCAATCTTGAACGGAGGTCAACCAAGTTGATGAAAGCAACGTGTACCCATACTAAACTTCATGAATAGTCTTAACATGTGTGGAATGAGTGTCCTAAATTTTTGAAGGCGTAATTTCCATCAGGAAATCTGATCACGTGTATCCCATATATGGAAGTACCAATATTATTGACCAAATTCAAATGTAAACTTTACCAGTGTTACCAAGCAAAATATAGAATAAATACGAATTTGCAGATAGTTGAAACCAATTCATATTATGAAGCAGACATGGGTAATATCAACATTTATTCTAGACACAATAATAAATTTGGTTCAAATCGCAGAAGACGTACATTAAGGGGAGAAGTGAGCTGTCAGTGCACTACAAACACATCGTTGCTACCTATCGACAGAATACTACTACGGAATTCTACGAATACATACGATGGAATCACATCGTTTATGTTCAGTTAATTTGTGACAAAACAGTTCAGGCTGAGTTAAAGCACGCATCACGATCGTCAAATGATTGGTTGGTATCGCAGGTCACACAAGTTGTTGACAGGGTCAAGCTGGGAAAAAAAGAATTGATTGATCAAGTTACAAACTTGTTCAACTTGTCCAGCACAATTTCGAAAGGCATAGAAGGGTTATTTTCAGATTTAAAGAATCAAGTTTGGAAAAAAACTGTTTCTAAAAATATCGAGCTGTCTGTATCATCTTTACAAGAGGATAAAACTACCAACGGACTCAAAATACCATTTACTGGCTTTCATTCGCTTCAATAACAATGAGACATTGATATCTGAATAATCCCCCTCGTGACAGCAGTCACCAGTCACAGTAAGGTTGTTCCGGAAATAGCGTTTTTTTTTCAAACTTCACTCACATAGTGATGAAATTGTCAGGTTGCCTAACAACGTTAAACACCAAATTTCAGTCGATTCCAACCAGCAAAAGCTATGCAATCTGAAATAATCGACAATTCGGCCATTTTTAAAGTAATAGTATGGCCGATTTCGACACTTCGCCAAAACCAACATCACGTTCAAAGCATGTCTGAATTTTCGCAATTTTTAACGTATATTGCACAAAATTTCCCCGATGATGATATGATCCCTAGAAAGAAATATCTCTCGATAAAAAACTTAAAATTACACCTTTCTTCATGTTTGTTTTAATCAAGCCGATTAGCGTCTGCGCTGTACAACAGCAAGCGATCTCCTGCTTGGTTTGCCGCGGAATTAGATCTGTGCTGCACGTTAATACATCGGGGTCAACCGCAGGCCTGATCAATCACATATATAACACTCCATGTGCGCAAGATGTGATCCCTAGCCTAAACACCACAGTCTCATCTCTAACAGGCCTAGTACGCACGACATAATCGTTGGCCTGAGCAATCGCATCTGTAATAGGCCTCGTGCGCAAGATGTCGCTGGCCTGAACTATCGCGTCGCCAGCCTCGCAGGCTTTGGCTACTATCTACTATTGTTTAGAGCAGGGGTCACCAACCCGGTGCCCGCGGGCACCAGGTAGCCCGCGAGGACTAAATGAGTAGCCCGCGAGCCCATTCTAAAAATAGGTGGAATAACCAATATTCGTCAGATTATTACCAATGAGATTTTAAATATATAGATCGATCGATTCAGCTATTCTTGTTTAAAACACACTAACATGTCACTTACATATATAAACACTTATCTTCTATTACAATTAGTAATAGGCCTATATAGATATGTGATAGAATCACCATAAATTCATGGTACGGCGCATTGCCTATACAGGTGACATGACTGAATGCCCCACGGTCTTCTTGAAATGGTGGCGGTTCCGATATGATAGCTCGACGACCAGGACAATGCCACAGTAGTAAACAATATTACTATTCGGACTCAGATAGCTGTGAAGTACTAGCAGATTTTTAATATCTGTATACCCATTACGTATTGCATCTTTTGACACAGCTTGTTTCTGTTACAATCAACGCAGTTTAATATACCATGTTTCTAACTTTCCGTAATCGTTGCTGCTGTCCGGTATTGTCATTTCTGGATGCTGAACCGTAGGAGATTGAAATTGTAACACTGCAAAATGACCCCCACCTCACCGTGCAGCAACGTTTGGTGCATTATTGATACGGAAAAGTACAGTGGTGTATGCGCAGCAGCTATGAAGGTTGCAAGCGTCTATTGTTCAACTTATCGTTGTGAATCAGCCTTTTCGGACATAAACTTCATCAAAAACAAACACAAAACACGCTTAATTATTGCACATCTGGAACACTCACTCAGAATTGCAGTGTCAAGTTAAATACCAGAGTACAGCGCACTAGTTGATATCATACAATGCCAGGCTTCCCATGGACTGCTATAGAAACAGATAACATGATGTCCAGTCCTGCCCAGTGCTATGAATATCAAAGCGGAAATTCAGTGTGGTACGGGTAAACGACGGGAGTAAATAGTAGCCCGCCGCTTCAATCATTACGTAAAAGTAGCCCTCGGTTGCAAAAAGGTTGGTGACCCCTGGTTTAGAGACAATGCCGTTAAGTGTATAATGGTTGGCAATGATTATGTCATCATTGTTCAACAATGACATCGCAAAACAGAATGTTATCGAATACTAAAATATTACCGTAATTTTATAAGTATAGTACGCCCCCATGTATAATAGGCACCCTTAAAATGGCATGCAAATTCTGGGAAAAAGCCTGTACCCATGTATAGTACGCACTAGGGATGGTGTGAACCTCTGAAAGGTTCAGGTTCGTGTGAAAGCGAACCTTTTGGAAAGGTTCTGTGTGAACCAGAACGTGAACCTCATGACGTCACGTGACGTCATATTGCTAATTCCAACCCTACATTTCAGTGAAGTGATAGCCTATATTAATGTACACTATATCTAGCGACGACTCGGGCTACATAATGCCACAATGCTGAAGTACATATTGACGTTTTAAACGTCACCAGATGTATCAACTGGGCAATTAATTTATATCATCATCCCAGAAAATCAATATCTTCCATCGCTTTGCCAACAATTTCGACAAGGACTTGCAAGGGAATATATGCTTACGCCTTAACGGTCAAGGCCTGACCGTACAATGTATTCGGCGTTTGAGTATTGCTACGGTGATGGTGAAGCAGAGGGTTTCTATACTTGCTACCGGTATTAACCCATTAACAAGTTATAGAGCAGTAGCCAACACCCCAATCGCACGGATTTGGATTTTATGATACAATAAACACATGAAATTAAGATTGACCCCGTACGTCTGCTAGATTATTTACATCAGACAAAGACATCAATTTCGTCAATTGGTTGAATAAGCATCATTCGCTGACTATCGATACACGTAGTGTATTTCGCCTTTGATTTTGTGAGATTGCGGGTCAAGCTCACAGCAGAGAGTAACTAAATATTCACAAACGGAAAGCTGGATATTTCGATCAAACGTTTGTAACAAAGCAAGTAAAATTTTTGAGATGGTCAAGGTACATGCTTCTTGTTTAGTGTTGATTTTTTATGCTGACAACGCCATGCATAGAATTTCCCGCAGTTGAAATGCAATAAATTTCAACCAAAGATGTTATGATGAAGTGAAAATCGTAATATATGAAAAAGGTTCACAGTGCAGAACCTACCGAGGTTCGTTTGTGAACGCGAACCTCTAAATATCGGAGGTTCACACACAGAACGCGAACGTGAACCTCACGTTCACACCATCCCTAGTACGCACCCTGCATTCGCAGTACATGAATAGCTGTGTTTTAGTACACGATGGTGTTCTGTTTTGCGATGTCACTGTCAAACAATCATGACATAACCATCGCTAATCATTATGCAATTAACGGCATTGTCTCTAAACGATAGTAGAGAGCAGCCAAAGCCTGCGAGGCTGGCGACGGGATAGTTCGGGCCAGCGACATGACGTCTTGCGCACGAGGCCTATTACAGATGCGATTGCTAATCATTATACAAGTAACGGTATTGCCTCTATATGATCGTAGATAGCAGCCAAAGCCTGCGAGGCCGGCGACGCGACATCTCGCGCACGAGGTCAGATGCCATTGCTCAGGCCAACGGTTATGTCGTGCAGACCACGGCTGTTGGAGGTGCGACTGATTACGCAAGCGATTGTATTCTGCGCACATGGCCTGTCGATGAATTAGCAAGGATTGCCGTGCGCGCGTTCAGCAATCAATGAATGGATGACCTCATTTCGCTCGCGTCTAAACGGCAAACCAGCTCAGCAGGATATTGCGTGCTGTGCAGACGATACTCTCGTTAATTGACAACACGCTTTTTGCTAATTGGTAGCGCGTTACACTGATAATACGAATTACTGGGCACGATGGCTGAAAGTGATGCGCGATTGGAAACAAACATGAAGAAAGGTGTGATTTCAAGTTTTTTATCGAGGGAGATTTTTTTCAAGCGTGTTGTTCCCATGTATAATACGCACTCCCCGATTTTAGGGCAAAAAATCGTGAAAATTTTGAGGATTATACATGGAAAATTACGGTACTTTTCATGTACTGCGAATACACGGTGCGTACTATACATGGGTACAGAGATGTCTTTTCGACATGTTTTGATCTTGACAAGGGCCTATGGTGGGGTTTGGATGAAGTCATTGCCAGTAAACGAAAAAAAAAAGATTTGTCACGGATTATATGGAAATTGGTCCACTTCATTGAAATAGACATGTTAAAACGATGGCGAGATAATTATCAAATAGAGTACTTTACACACTGAAATTAACGACCACTAACAGGACAAAAACTGATAATAAGCACGTAAAATACGGGTAAATACATTCCTGAAGTGATAGTCGTTATCTATATTCTTTGTTGGTCCGATGTAGATTTCTTCACGATACAATGTGATATTATATGATATTTTATTATTTGCTCTGCAGCACTCCTATAGTACTATCACAGGCGAATTATAAGACTAATGGGCATCGTGACAGATCCTGTTCATATCAAATGTTATCGTCCTCTTTTCATGTCATCCTCCATATTCGGTTACTGCCATCCAATTGTATCCATGTATCGTGGTGAAAGACCAATGCTTTTTATTACTATATGACAAGGAGGTCCAGATGATATCAAGAGACCCGAAAATGACAAATGTGCTCTGTAAGCTCATTGGGTTACCATTTGGTTTCCCTGTATCTTGCAAAGTTTCGAGCAAATAAAAAGCTTCAGTATCAACGCTTATGTAAAGTTTCAGAAATGTTGTTTTCAGCTCATAAATACCATTCTGAATTGCAATCAGCAGCATTTTAACGCCCCGGATCAGTCAATGTGAAGTAGCGGAGAAATATTCGAACACTGAGCTGCTGAGGAATGCAACTGATGTCTCAGTGGATGTGATTTTGGGAATGACGACTTTGCAATCAGTAAACAATTTGAATCAAGGCAGAGATACATCGGTATGCCTTGCATAAATGGGAGAGATTTCGTGAAATCTAACCTGGTCAGACAAAAAAATACTCCTAAATATGACTATCACTTGAGGAATATATTTACCTGTATTTCAACTTCTTACCAATTCATTTCCTTTTCGTGGTCGTTAATTTCAGTGTGTAAAGTACTCTATTAGAATATTATCTCACCGTCGTTTTAACATGTCTATTTCAATGAAGTGGACCAATTTCCAGGTAATCTGTGTCATATCTTTTTTTTTTTCATTTACTGGTGATGTATTCATCCAAACCCCACCATAGGCCCTTGTCAGGATCAAAACAAGTGGAAAAGACATCCCTGCAACTTCAGGCATACCTGGAACATGATTTTTGTTCATGTATGTACGATGAAATTGGTCACAGTACGGTAAATAATATTATTTCAAAAATGACTACAATTTTAATTTGAGTGACCTCGGATTCTACTGGTTGGAATTGAGTCAAATTTGGTCTACAACGTTTTTTAGGTATCCTGACGATTTGACAACCAAGCCGATGAAATTTGAAAAAAAAGTTTTGTTGAACACCACTAATGTTCGTTTTCTAATGCAATACGGCATAAATTTGTTAAAATTGATCTGGAACAAAGCTACTCTCGCACTGACTACGAAAAGATAAATTATGATCTGACAGGGCACTGCAACTACCCCAAACTGCCCTTGAGGCCAAGCCACAGAGATAGTTGCAAATACAGTGCCTACACTGCTCTTGCTGCATTATTGGTTGGCCTGCCTTGGGCCTTGTGAACAAAAGTTGAGCATGATGAAGAAAATTTGCCCTGGGATAAAATCACCTTACCTCTCGCTTCACTATAACTATTATGATGGATTTATCGTCGCCACTGATATCAAGTAAGCTCTTATTCAATACCATTATTCAAATACATTACGAAATAGCTTACGATATCACACATCATTACTGGGAAAAACGTTTAATGCTACGAATAGAGTCTGCATGTAATCAGAGACGTTTTTTTGTTCCACGCTGACATTGCTGTAACAGTAAATTTTTCGCTCATGGCATGCACACTTGTACATATACTGGACTTTGTGCAACGCGGTTCTAGAGCAAATTGTCTGTAAGTACTGAAAGCTCGTTGGATGTTGCGAGTAGGCTACACAGTTTCAACCAAGATGACGTTGCAGTCTACAGGTGCCAGAAAAATAAAATGCTCCACATATGTATCTACCATATGTATATTAGGCCTACTAGACAGCAATGTTGCAAAATCACTTCAGAGAAAATGAATTACTGCTGCCCAAAAGCCTAGTCAATTCGCAATGGTACCAAAATTACCAGCATACCATAAAACAATTCAAAGAGGCCAAACGTTTTTGACAATGAACATTAACAAGACAGAGTGGCATTGCAACCTAACTTATGTTCATGTGTAGTCTTTAGGCTACTAAGGGTTCTTACGTCCAACATGAAGTCAGAGTTGACAATTTTGACTGACCATTTACCATAGATATCTTATTGACTTCAACAGCTATTGAAGGACATTACGTTAAAATATTCATTATTGATCTCGATGCTTTATGCCGAGTACTTCATGTCCCCATATCCAGCCCGCCGACTAGAGAAGTCGCTCGCCCCTAGCCTAGGGCATGATGACTTATTGGCTACAGTTCAAAATTAATTATGAAAGAAATATCCAACCAGCAACAAAATGTTCAAGTAATGGAAAGAATCTGACATAATCATGCAAGTGATAATGAAAATGTCAAGTCATTTGCTAAGCCACGGTTTAGCCCTCTATTTCGATAGATTAGGTAATCTGAAGATTCTTATAGAAAACTTTGACGCACAGATCATCTAGTGCAGTGGTTCTTAACCTTTTTCCTTCCAGCGCCCCCTTTCAAAAATTATCGTGCTCCAGCGCCCCCCCCCTAACTTCATATTGTAAGGAATGTAATAAAGACAATGAGTAAATAAAGGACACGTAATTAACAATTAAACATATTCGGGCGTGCCCGCAGGTACAATTATTCGTTACCAGGGCCGTAACAGCACTTCGTCAGCCCCCCCCCCCAAAAAAAAAGCGTTGGTCGTGGGCCCCCATCGGGTGATAAACCAAACTTCCGGGGGACTTCACTCCCAGACCCCCATTAGGCTGTCTGCTATTTGCTGATAGCCTATTAGGTATGTACATTGGGTGTCCATTTACTGAGGCAGCTATTCTCGCCTATTCGCGCGAAGTGCGAAAAATTTCACTAATTAATGATTGAATTGGTCAATATCATCGGGAATTGCATGTAATTCGAGATCAATTTTTATCCTCTCTCTGCTCACGTAAACACATTTACCGGTAGAGCTGAGTGAGGTGCAATGTTCCCTCTAAGCTGCGCACGTGCGCAGTGCTGACACGGTCTCTGCGCACAGAAAATCTACGTTGCGCACAACAAATCCGGAGTTATTACATTTTTTAGTCGTTACGCACTGTTGTCCAAGTGTCAGCGCAGTGAGTTGTTGAGTGTGCGCAGACTCATCAAAATTTTAAGCGAACATTGTGAGGTTTCTTGGAAACTGTAGGGCCCGTTACTAATAATTAAACATATTCGGGCGGGCGAACCCGTTGGTATGACTTCGTTGCATGATGTTATTTCGTGACCCCCTGTCTGCGATATCAAAAAATATAGAATCGCTCAACGGGGATATCGCCCAACAGGAATATCACTGTCGCCCAATCGTACTAAACTAAAAGACGCACACGATTTCAGATTGGTATTTCTTCAATGACATATAATTTTCCCTGCCAGATGGAATTCGTCTTCTGGGGTTCAGATTGCCAAGACAGGAACATTCGGTGTCAGTCATTTAGGCGCCCATGGACAATTAAACCTATATGTATTTTGAAGGCTATATGTAAAGAAGTTTACGGTGTTAATTTGCTCTGAATACTCATTAAGGATATGTCCTATCACCACACCATCTACTGCGAAGCCATTTTTCTTCAGCGCCCCCCATACCGCCCCCCTGAGCCCAGCGCCCCCCATATTGCCCCCTGAGTGTTTCCGCCCCCCTTCAAGATCGCCAGCGCCCCCTAGGGGGCGCTGGGGGCAAGGTTAAGAACCACTGATCCAGTGCCTAATCCTTGGATTAAAATTAAACGTCGGTGGATCTCCAGGGTCTGTAGCATATTTTCCGTTTATTCATCAATCGTAAGAATCACCAATACAAACCATGCTTATATAAATTACTGGCTTTTCGAAATGAGCCAATAGAAGTAGAGCTAACGACCTTTAAATATCCACAGCTAACCAACTAAAACACAACTAACAAGATTCCATTTCAAAGCGACTAGCCTACCGTAACTGGTTTTCATTTCATCAGAATTGGATCAGCTTTCCACATGAACCTCAGTACAAGTACATAGCCTAATGTGCATTTTAAAATCTTAAGCGCACTTATTCGAACAGATTTACGGCTATTGCTATGCTTGGACAATTTGGACAGGAAATAAACTAGAAAAACTGCTTCATGGACACTTGTACATGTATTAAATGTCTCAATATCTCTAGTCTAGCAGTAGTTGATTACAGTTCTGACTCCACTAGTCGGCTACTATATGCTGTGCCCTGAATCATTGAAGGCGAGCGATTTAACGGAATCAAGCACTAAAAAACAATTTGTGTCACTGAAAGGTAGAATTATATTCTTTATATCACACCCTCAGTGCTTTTTTTTGTTCTGCGACCTCATTTTACCCATTACGGGAATGAGTTGAAAGATATTAACAAATGCCGATGATTTTGGCAGAAACTGATCATGATAGAGTTGGAAGATGTTAACGTTATATCGTGTTTTAACCTTAAAAAGTCGGACTTCACTCTCTCTCGCAATATCTCTCTTTGGACCGAAACACACATGTTACAAAAATCTGTACATATTCATGATCCCGGATCAGGCTACATTTTCGCAACCTCTCTTATTGGCTATTGGCCTATTAAATGAAGCAGAGTTGCAATCATCAATTGAGTTGCACACTGTGAACAAATTTGTAATGATCTTGAGATTTTTTTATGGAAACCGTAAATATCCACTGGAAAGCTCCAAGTTGAAATTCATTTAAGTTAATTGAACTGCTTTGATAGGATAGGTCCTAGTATCCATCCACCAAATATGCATATGCATAAGGATACCTTGGCATTATTACCGCCTCTTTCACAATTCAAACATGAATCCTCTTCCCTTCAGGTCGTCTTTGTAAGGATGCTGCATAATGCTGCAATTAGGAGATATTAACAGCGAAAAGCTGGAAGAATACAATATTAGAGTATGAGAAGTTTCCAATTGTAGCGCTATGATTAATTACTAAACTGAACGAGACGGGATGTCATGAAGGAGTGAAAATCTCAACAAGCTCTATGAAATGGATGGCAGAAACGAGCACATATTTACAAGATACCCACAAACAACACTACAACTTTAAACGAAATTGAAACTGATATGCACAGACTGCTAATTACCAGAGAATGTGGCAATGGATGATGTATTCGCAGTTTAAAAGGTTAGTATAATAAATTATTACATTGGATCATCACACTGTAATACAAAAATTCAAACATCCACACCACACGAAACTGCTTCCGAATAACAAACACTGCGCAATTCACCATTCCGTAAGTGTTCTATTGAAGCTGATTGGTGCAATGCAAGCCAAATTTTTCAGTTAGTAAGCATACATTTCAATTTAAATGTGAAAACAACAGGAGAGATACTCTCATTCACATAATGAAACAAGTGAGTAAAAGATGAGCGAGAAAAGAATGAATTGGGAAACCTGTGACAGCAATAAATAGAGACGTGGGAGAGGTTAAGTGACACGATGACAAAGGCATGCAACCATTTCTTAAATACGAGCCCGGAAATGACGCACCCCAAAAAGTTGCTACACATACACATGAACGTTTCCAACCATTTAGTACGAATGTATGAAACAGTTCTATGGCTGACAATTTATTCAATATAAAATGTTACCGATCCTTTATGATTCAAACAGTCCACTACATGGGGTGCGTCAGGTGGTTAAGCAAACTAGCTGTTCACTATAATGACTTTCCAGAGACATCACAGACACACAGTACTTGTTACCTCTGGCATGAATATACTCGCATGTTTTCAAATTAACACTGTTGCATTGTAAGTACATGCTTTTCCACAGATTTAGCACTCGTAGGTTCCGACTCTGCTATGTGTATTCCTATGTCTTTTCAAGTGACTGAGCCAGGTAAACGCTATTCTACGGGCCTGACACTCAGTTTTTCACTGTATCATGTGTACTTCCATGTGTTTTCAACTGACCAAGCCGGCTAAACGATTATCCACAGATCTGACATGCATATTCTTTGCCTCCAGTATGTATATTTGCATGTTTTTTCAAGCTTCCGAACAGTGTAAATTATTTTCCGCAGATCTGACACTCATAGTTTTTACGCCCAGTATGTGTATTTCCATGTGCTTTCAAGTCACCAAGTTGGCTAAACGCTTTTCCGCAGATTTCACATCGATAGCTTTTGACTCCAGTATGTATATTTGCATGTCTTTTCAAGTTACCAAGTAGGGTAAACGCTTTACCGCAGACCTGACACTCATAGTTTTTACCTCCAACATGTGCATTTCCATGTACTTTCAAGACACCAAGTCGGGTAAACGCTTTTCCGCAGATCTGACATTCATATTGCTTGACTCCGGTATGTGTGGGAACATGTGTTTTCAAGTGGCCTGGCAGCCTGAACGCTTTTCCGCAGATTTGACATAGATAGTTTTTGACTCCAGTATGTGTATATCCATGTACTTTCAAGACACCAAGTCGGGTAAACGCTTTTCCGCAGATCTGACATTCATATTGCTTGACTCCGGTATGTGTGGGAACATGTGTTTTCAAGTGGCCTGGCAGCCTGAACGCTTTTCCGCAGATTTGACATAGATAGTTTTTGACTCCAGTATGTGTATTTCCATGTGATTTCAAGTCACCAAGCCGCGTGAACGCTTTGCCGCAGATCTGACATGCATAGCTTTTAACTTCGGTATGTATATGTCTATGTCTTTTCAGATAATAAAACTGGCTAAACGCTTTTCCGCAAATCTGACAAGAATAGTTTCTGACTCCGGTATGTGTATTTCCATGTGATTTCAAGTTACCAAGCCGGTTAAACCCTTTTCCACAGATCTGACACTCATAGCATTTTACTCCAGTATGTGTATTTTCATGTCTCCTAAAGTCACTAAGCCGGGTAAACGCTTTTCCACAGATCTCACACTCATAGTTTTTTACTCCTCCAGTATGTGTATTTTCATGTCTTTTAAAGTCACCAAGCAGGGTGAACGCTTTTCCACAGATCTCACACTCGTAGTTTTCTACTCCAGTATGTGTATTTTCATGTCTTTTAAAGTCACCAAGCCGGGTAAATGCTTTTCCACAGATCTCACATTCATTATTTCTTTCTTCAAGGTGTAATTGCAGGTGACTTTTCAATCTGTCATGATAATGGAAGTTCTTTCCACAGATCCAACACATATCCCTTGTCATTATTCTGGATTATCCTTGAACTACTTCTTCGAGTACACACATCAACCGTTTCGTGATTGAAAATAAATATTCAACAATAGCTTTGAATGAACTATCACAACGTATCAGAATCCTTTTATAGCAATCCAGTCTGAAGCACAAAGAAAAAAGCGGTTAAGTTTGAAAAATTACAAAATCCAACACCTCACTTTCACAGAACTTTGTCTTAAAAATGAACAGAAGAAAAGTAAAATGCTCAACATATGTACCCTATCTATAATATGTAGGCCTATATATTGACAGACAGCAATATTGCGGAATCACTAAAGACAAAATAAATGACTGCCGACCAATAGTCAATATGCTAAGCGATCGAAAATTACCAGCATACAGTAACAACAATTCAACAAGGGTTGTTCATATGTTTGGCTTGTAGTCATCACGACCTAGAATGCAATGGCCACAATTTTCAATTTATTATGAAAGAAATATCCAACCAATCCACAAGCTCAAGCGTTAATTGGTCTTCACCATCTCCAAACACCAAAAATACTACACTATCTTGGCAGACAGTAGATATCATATTGATTTAGAACAGTGGTTCTCAACCTTTTTTGACACGCGCCCCCCTTGGAGATGGTCAAAAAAATCGCGCCCCCCCTGACACCCCTTGCATTTATCGTCATGTCAAAAAGAGCACATCATCTAATACAGAGGTGGGCAACGTTTTTGATAATCATGGCCGCATTTCGATTACTTATGTAGCCTAAGGCCGCATTCCAGGGCATATAGCCGCAATGAACGATCTGGACGCAAAATTCCTATGGTAAACTGTCCATATCCATTCCCGATGAACTCCAGACTATTTTACTTTTCACAATGGCCTATTGTACGCACCAAAATCGCGAGTGGCAATGTTATGAATAGTTGCCGGGAGGTGCATATTGTCGCGCTGAGCGCGAAAATTTTTCAGGGCCGCGAACGAATTGTTATTTCTTGCCAATTCCCATTCCGGCTCAGATTAAGAAGGGCGCTACTGCATTAAAATCGAACAATGAAGTCTTGTTGAATTGCGCGGAGGGCGGAGAAAATTTCCAGATTAATTAAAATCTCTCGAAAATGCGGGAGTGAATTCGTAATTGCAATTTGCATGTCTACGGCCGCCAACACATACTAATTGAATTAGGCGTCGACGGCCGCTCAAATTCCCTTCTACGGCCGCAGGCTGCCCACCTCTGATCTAATAGTATACATAAGGTATATCTTACGCCAATTTTGAACCTGCATTCCGGTTGTTGAGTCTTTTACATTGCTGACAAATTTCTCCAAACTTTGTTTGAAAATAACAAAAAAAAACATTGAAAAAGACATCCATTAATTAATTGCAAGGTAGGTCACCCTGAGACTAATCCTGATGCTGGTAGTGAGTACAGAGAGCAAGGCATCGTTCTGTCCTACCAGGCTAAATTTGATCAGTTTTGGAAATTAATTAAATTGTGTTGATTTATAGCCTAATTGAGGGCGAAACCGGGCAACCTATGTTGCATCTAAGTCTGTTTTAGGCAGTGCAGTTCCCACCTACTAACAAGAGCTGACCAGCGCGACAAGCTTTAGACTACTGTCAAAGCTATGAAGCAATGAATGACTTACACGTCGGAATTGCTCTCTATATCTCCAAAGAATTTCAAAAATTTGCTCAAATGAAGTTGAAATCAGACTATACTCCGTTGAGCGCGGTTGCTAGAGTTTGTATTTTGCAAGCTTTCTTGAATATGGAATAAATTTCATCTTCATTAATCGTCTTCTCATAATGGATGTGAAACACATGTTCAGACACGTACAATTTATACTGACTTTGTCAATTTCTCGCGCCCCCCCCTATACTGACTTCGTCAATTTCTCGCGCCCCCCCTGAGAGCCTCCCGCGCCCCCCAAGGGGGGCGCGCCCCCCAGGTTGAGAACCCCTGATTTAGAACAAAATTAATCCAGATCATGTGCTTGTGCAAAAACAGGCTGAACAATCGATATAGACTAGTGATTCACAAGCGCGGTATCAAAAATATATTAGGAAATCGATTTATGACAAAAAATAAAATTTATATTTATAAAATACTCTTGCTTGGCTTGGCGTCTGTAGTTTTTAATTATAGAATTGCAGGAAAGTTGTGAGTATAGATTGCTAACGTTACGTCACTGCTGTTTCAATGCAATGTGCCCTAAGTTTCCAGTTGAACGAGTAGTAGCTATAGATATAAATAGGTATTGATAACTTTCAAAACCGGAGGAAAATCCGAAAAAAATGGTAAATTTTCCTCACTTCGTGGTCGCTTGACGAAAAATGAAAAAGAGGCTCAACTCCCGGAATATACAGTTTTTCTTTCACATTAACAGGTGGTTGACTGAACAAAAAGGTGGACTTTCCGGTCCAGCTCCCAAAATAGCCGCCGTAGTGTTCCTACAGTGCTGAATTAATGTATATCAGTCGAATTTGGCCCTATATGTAACCAAAATCCTCAAAATCTCAATAAAGAAGACATTTGGGCGTCCTCCGAGTACAAATCAAAAAAGAGGACAAATCATCTTAAAAGAGGACGTATGGTAACCCTATGGTAACTAGATGTGCAGCACGTGACTCACGGTTGAATACTCCGAGATGCATACTGCATTGCCGGCTAAAAGCAGCATAATTGGTAGTCCTATAGTCAGGGCCGTAACTGCTGCACCCCAAACCCCCTAATTGAGGGGGCCGAGATCGAAGGGGGCCCAAAATTATTTCGTGAATTAGCATAAGTTATGGAGTATTTTTTGAAAATTTATGCAATGTTTTCAAAAATTTTTCGCGCTAGGCGCGACTTCAATTCGCCAGTTCAATTTTATCGAACTGTCCAATCCGCCGGCAAGGTTGCGCTGATAACGAAAATGCAGACATGCCGCAAACCCACAATAATTACAATTACAGGGTGCGCTAGTCATATCAAAATAACCAGATTCGACAATGGCAACGAGCACAATTAGTTTAGACACGGGCATAAGTTTTAATCAAAAGATACATAAACCCAAACAATATTACACTCAGAGATTGTTACTGTTCGGCGAACGTGTTTCTGCGGACGGCAGCAGGCCTGCGCCCTGCATGCGGACGCGCTAAACCAAACCACCGACGATAGTGCACATGAGCTGTCGATGACTTATTCGCATACGAATTATGCTCGCTAATTTGCAGTACGCAGCATCGATAAAACGTAGGCCCCGATCAACCAGTCGAATTTGATCGTAATATGGTGCGCTATTATTATCCACGTGTTATTGCAGCAAGAGCAATATTGGCGCATGCCGCGATCTTATCAATAGAAATACAAATCCCAAAGGTTTGAAATTCGATCCGCGATATGGTTGCGCACCAACTAATCGAATAAATTCAGAATTTGAGCCACCGAAAATCTTGTGTTGCATCAATATTTTACAACGTAATTCGACGCCGTGCACTGCACAATGAGCTCAGTATCGATCACAAATAAAACACTGAAGAATGACACCGAGCGAATACGAGTATATAAAGCAGACAAGAATTAGTAGCCTACATATGATAGCAAACGAGAAAGCGTGCATCTAATCAGTAATTCCTCAACTTGCATACAACACAATGGGGTTCCGAGTCTGACATCGCGACAAATGTTTACTCATTATATCGACATTTGAGCTGCATTATTGCATTTTCCGATAAAAATTGACAAAGCCTTGTTAGAGTAGTGAATATGCGCACTTTGCGCAGGATTGATTTTCAGTTTGCAGGCGTACACAAACACGCTGTCCTATTTCGCGCTCCAAGCCTCCAATTAAAGAGACTATCACGGAAATAACTCGAGAATTATTTCGTAAACGAATATGGGCGCAAATGCAATTTAACTAAAAGTGAATTTGCCTGTATGGCTGAGAGACAAGATGTTGTTTCTCAGCGCAAACATGTCGAAAACGACGTCGTAAACGAGGTTACTTCGATTGTATGATTAGTAATCACGGATTACAATCTACAACCGTCGCCGGCGAAGCTGCGTATTAAATCATTCCCGCGCGTATCGGTAAATGGTAAATAGTTGGCATTTACGTGATATCACGGACTCGCTAATTGACAGACCACGGGCGTTTAAGGATTTTGCATGGGGTGGCCGCCATCCCATAAATGTGTCATGGCGCCTATGTTGGGTACTCTTCCCCAAGAAAAAATATGCAAGATTTATAGAAATGGGCATATCAGCGTTGGCCATGACCGCACCTATACGCACCAAGACATGTGACTCCAAGAAGTGTGCAGAACGATCAGCAGCGAGAAAGCCTTGGCCGTGAAGGACTGCTTTTACATACACAGTACATATAGGTTTAATTGTCCATAAAGGCGCCTAAATGACTGGCGCCGAATGTTCTTGTCTTGGCAATCTGAACCTCACAAGACAAATACCATCCCGCAGGAAAGAAATTATATGCCAGTGAAGAAATACCAATCTGAAATCGTGTGATCTTTCAGATTAGTAGGTTTCGGCAATTCTACATTTTTAAATATAGCAGACAGGAGGTCACGAAAAAACATCATGTAAAGAAGTAATACCTAGGGGTCCCCCCGTCCGAGGATGTTTAATTTTACGGGGTCTGCAGTTTAAAAGACACCTCTCACTCAGCTATACCGGTAAATCTGATTACGTGGGCAAAGAGGACAACCATGCAATTCCCGATCTTATTCATAGATTTTATCATGAATTATCGAAATATTCGCGCGTCGCGCTGTCTCACTAAACAGTACAACTTTAATTTCGTGGCAAAAGCGAACAACGTGATGCGGGGTCAGTTCATCACCCTCTGGGAGCCCGGGGTCCTGACGAAGTGCTGTTACGTTCCTGCCAATGGGTATACTCCCAGAGATGTTTAATTACTATTGAGGGGGCCTACACCTTTTCAAACACATCTCACTCAGCGCTTATGCCGGTAAATCAGATTACGTGAACAGAGACAGGATGAAAATTGATAGCAATATATGCAATTCCCGATCATATTGACCGATTCAGTCATGAAACTAAAGAAATTTCCCGCTTCGCGCATTTAGGCGAGTACAGCTGATTCACTCAATGCACACCCAATGCAGCAGATAAGTAGCGGTAAACAGTGTACAGTTTTGAAATCTCGCCAGGGCAATAAAACTACTCAGAAATAGCCATGATCACTGTTTGGGTCCGTTCCATAGCCATAGTATTTGTGCGGCCCCGACCGTACTCTGAAATTCTAAATTTGTCCCTCACACCGAAAAAGTTTGGGAACCACTGATATAGACAAAAACAGACTATATTTCATCTGCGTATCTTCACTGTTCGAGTGTTCGTATTTGAGCGAACCGCTGTGCTGTAATATGATCTGCCCGCACTTTCGTGATAACATCCTCTCTTTTGTAATTAAGGTCAAGATACCTCACTGTCTCTCTTTCTGCTGTTATCTTCACTTACGGGTTACAATGTTATGTTTAGTTGTACTTAGTTTTGTATATGCGAATGAAGAAGTAACAAACATGAGTAAGATTATCTGACAGTGGTAATATCTGCATTTGTGCATACATTTAACCTGATCAATGGGTTAGAACTAGGAACACCCTCTTCTTCAAAAAAAACCTCCCTTTTCTAAAGGTACGGTACCCCCCGTGTTTTTTTCGGCTAAATACGCCCCTGAGCGCGCCTCACGCCATTCAAACTTATCACTTTTAGACGAGACAAACAGTTTTTCTCCTGGGGTCGTAGGTGCTCGGCAAGAGTATCATTCATTCAATTGATAACTTTTGGGTAGCCGTAAAATGAGCCTTCTTGAGTGGCATTCTACAAAATGTATCTTAGTTGAGTATGAGTATTCTCGTAGGAGCCACTTCGATTTAAATTCTTGCTTAGTAAATTCAAAAGACACAATATAAAATAGCATATATCATGAACTTGTAAGAAAATATCTTATTTCTTCACAACTTTGTGTCTTTTCGAGCACTCTGCACAGATGCTTTACAGATCGACCATAAAAGCACCGAAACTACAAGCATTCAACAGCTAATCCTAATTCAGAGACATCTGCTGATTGGTAGGCTATAGGCTATGGCAGTGGTCGGGAACCTTTTTTATCCTAAGAGCCATATGGGCCCTATATTTTTAATCTGAACTCTCAAAGAGCCTTACATGCCAATCAACTGTTACGTCACAATTGAAAATTCGTGACGTCATGGTAGCACTAATTCGAACTCACTATATGAGATTCCTCGTGTGCGCCATATATTCTCTGTAAAAACTGGTATTTAATGTTTCGAAAATGAAGCTCGAAACAAGAAGTAAGGCACAGACGGGCCAAGCCTCACCATTGATAACGCAATTCATCATAAGTAGCTTGGAATTTATTAAAACCAGGGCAGGGCGATTTTTTACCTAAAAAACGGAAGATTTTTAATATTGACCTAATTTCGACTTTTTTAGACATGTCAAAAAAATCGCCCAAATTATAACTGATATTAGTCGAATGTGACTGTCACACTAATTCCGAAAATATAAATACATATCGACCTCTCAATTCTAAAAGTATTCTGTAACAACGTTGCGCCACACGCATACATGTTATCGCCGGTGCTACATATATCTATACTCACCAATCAAGAACGTGGATAGCTATGGCGTTGTTTGTAATTCGAGTTTGTAATTGTGAATGTCATATCCACAATTGTTCATTTAACGCCGTAGATCAGGAAAACAACGTGTATCTGAAATCTGCGTTTGGAAATCGTCTTTGCTATGTCTGCTATGCTCTTTGATTAATTTACGTAACACACAATTCAATTTTTCGAGCAGTGTGCAGAGAATTATCGAGTAGCCTACTACATTGGCTGCCGCCGTGACCGTAACTTAAATTTGATGATTTTGAAAAGAGGGGGTCCGAGCCCCTAAACCTGAAGACGACATTGTCTTTACCTCTCAAATACATGTTTATACTGCCACGAGAATAATTATTTTGGGCGTGATGAAAATTTACCAACAAGTTGCTGCAATATTAATCAATTCAGTACAAAATAAATATTTGGCAAAGAGCCATTTCTCACCCAAAAGAGCCATATATGGCTCGCGAGTCATAGGTTCCCGAACACTGCTATAGGGCCACGGGTCAGTATCAGTCACAATATAGCATTTAACAATAATATATGACATTTAAAGTCGCAATATTATCAGGGTTATTGCCATTGTTGGATCCTGTAGGACGTAGGTACCCAATTAGAATCATTTAAGGTTCATAAACTACGTTTCTGTCAGGCGACTCTATGCCCACCCCCTTCAGATGCTTTCCCGCCCCGAGTTTGAGAACCACTGACCTAATCCTTGGATTAAATCAACCGTTAGTGTATTTCCAAGGTTTTATACACATTTTTCGTTCATTTATCAATCGCACATATCAACAATACCAACTAGCCTTCTATGAACTACTGGCTTTTCAAAATTGAGAAAATGGCAGCAAACTACCGATTTGAAAAACTCGCAACTAGAACAACTAATGACCTTCGAATATCCACAACTAAACCAAAACTAACTACATTCAATTCCAAAGCAACTATCGTACCACAACTAATTTCATTTTAACTGAATTGGATCAGCTTTAAACATGACTATCGTCAGTGCAAGTAGGCCTACACGTAGCCTAAAATGCATATCCAAAGCCAAAACTTCAGCACATGTATTTGAACACATTTACAGTTATTACAATGCCTGGACAATTTGCACATGATCTAAACTAGAAAAGCTGCTTCCTGGATCCATTAATCTGGATGAAACATATCAAATCTCCAGTTTAGCATTTAGCTGCTTATAGTTCTGACTCACTAGTGGGCTACTGTGTGCTGTGACGATACACTATTTACCAATCTGGATTTTATCGTGTTAATGGGGAGCACTGATCGCCGATGGCCATCGAAGTTTCATGGGAATCACAGTGGCTGATAATGTGAAATGTGATAATGTGGTGCTGTTTCGAAGTAATGAAATTAACAAAAAAACTGAACTAATCTGCTTCGTTGAAGCTGCTGAGAAGTCATAAATAATGATTAACGGGGTGAACCGAAACCAGCCTACATTAGTGCTGCACTAATAACAACACCGATCAAGATACTCATAATAGGCTATCATTAGAAACAAGACATATAGCTAAACTATTCGAAGATACAGCACTCATGAACAGGGTGGTGCGAAAAATCAAACAATTGCAATTTGCATCTCAAGAAGTGGTCTTGATACATGGTGGGAAGTATCAAATGAAATACCTCTATCCATGGAGCCCAATAACTCATACCGGTACTTTTGATTTTACTTGCTCCAATTAAATCCTACAGAAATATGTTGCTCTCCTCTCGACACGTTGTTTTGAAACAATCGGTGTGTGTGTGAGACATCAATAGTGTATTATTATTATATGAACACACTAACAAGGTCAATTGCAATGTTTGAAGAAGAATTTCAAGTGTTTTCAGTGACCCGACCAGAGTGAAAGGTGCTTGCAATTGATTAATTCAGAAACAATCAAATAGCTAGGATTGCTGGACAATGAAAGAGGCATGTTTAGTAAGCAGACAAACTAAAATATCATGAAATTCAGGTGATGTTCGAATGCACAGTTCAACTAACCCTCTGGCTATATTGCCTGGGTACCCAAACTGTCACTATCAGAGCGGCCATGTCGGAATTAAAATATATTCAGATCCACTCATATTGAGACACCACCACATACCAAGGAAAACCGACAAAAATGCTTGGAAACGGAATCAGTAAAATGATCAGACACAGGGTCGCAATTCTTATCGTTAGGTTATGATACAATACACAGTATGGTACTTTGTTCGTTTAAACACAAGATGAGTGATTATGGTGACACAAAGTCGATTCATCCATTAACAGTCGACAATGAGCTCATTCAAGGCCATGCCAGCATAATAGTCGCTTTTACTTTGGTACAATTGCATCAGTCTTGAACAGAACGATACAGAAAAGTTTTCTGCCAAGCTAAAAGCTTTTTTCTTCAATTACCTACTGTTTTGTAGAGTAAGCTACTTTTATCAGGTGAAAATAGCCGTTTCTCCCGTGAAAATTTACCGTAGCATTCTATTTCAACCATGCTATTAATGTTTTACACAATATTATAGAAAACAGTAAAAATATTTCATAAAATGTTACGGTATTGATATACAATAAAACTAACTTGACTTTAGGTAGGCTATAACTCTTGCACGTTTCATGCGATCAGTGCCAATTACTGCAGTACTGCGCCGCTGTGATTCAGTAACTATAGAATAAAACAGTATTTTCAATGCGCTGTCTGTCGCCTGTAATTACACTACAATATATTTGATTCATCTGATCAATACTTGATCTATCCATGTGCATATAAAATACAGTTACCAGTCGGTTACATGTGATTGATCGCAACATGAGAAAATTATTGGAATGATACTAGCATTTAAGACAATTCCTAGAATTTTTCTATGAACATGACTCTTGGCAACATGACTATCAATATTCATCAATAAAGTTCCACAGAATCCTGATAACGCTGACCCCGCTCTCATTTTAGCAGTGAAAGAGTCACTCAATACTCAGCCATTACTGTTACCATAGTAATTTCGCCACTGTCGAATAAAAGTAGGTCATTTCCATTTCACACATTCCCAGAAAAATAACTTAACGCAAAATTATCGTTTACTTTCGGCCATAGCTGGACCATGATCAACTTTTAAACAATGAGACAAACATAAACATGGCCACAAAAATTGAAAATATTACAAACACTTGATTTCCTATCGATTTAAAAAAAATGGATCTCAAAATTTGACAAATGGCCATAAGCTACTTTGATTCCACCACGACTTCACACGTTATAAAGTTATATGCTATGGCTATGCATGACTGTGAAATACATCAACAATGGCAAACCGAGGTGCTTGCAGTTGACGATATTATGATATTTAATATTTTAAATTTTGACTAGCTAGATCAGTGGTTCACAACCTTTGCGACCGTCACGGAACCCCGCGGACCCCCTCACCTTTTAGTTCAAATTTAGCTCAATTATCATGCAATCGTTATTTGTCTTCTGTAAATATTACCTGCAGACTAGCGACAAACACTAACAAAATTACTTATATTGATGATAACATCATAGTATTTATGTAGAAGATGGGTCTACATTTTATATTTCAAAATGAATACCGAAACTGCATTTTTTCAAATACGCGGTCATGTTGCTGTTGGTATTGTGTGAGGTATTCATGGTGTTTGTCTACTACTACAATGGTCATATACACTAGGCCAATATTCCATATTTTTGATTCTGTAACAGCCGAATTGTAGCACGGCCTACTTCCAGGCTTTTGTATGACACCACGGATGAGTAGGGGTTAAACCCGCTCAGAGGCCAAACGCCAGACGCCGAGCGGCGGCCAAATGTCTGTACGGTGTTTGGCGTCTGTTATGTTCAGACGCCGAGTAGCTATAGGGCGTTTGGCGTCTGATATGGTGAGACGCCGAGTAGCTATACGGCGTTTGGCGTCTGTCATGTTGAGACGCCGAGTAGCTATACGGCGTTTGGCGTCTGGTATCTCGGTAAACTGAGCAGAGGCTAAATCCTTTCATGGCGCGACTATATGATATCCAAGATTGCATATTGTTAAATTTTTGTCATAATAAGCGGTGACAGAATCCCAAATTATCTATTGCATGTTCAGCTGTATCCAATTATTGTATCACCGCCCAGGGTTGCAATGAATCGAGTCATGACTCGACTCACAATTTTTTTGATTGATTGATTGATTGATTTTCTTGAAAAGGGATTTACTCATTGTATGACTTATTCAAGTATGGTATATCAGGACTGATAAATGAAAAATATGCCCAAACCTGCCTTTTATCTGTTACAATAACCATGTTTAGAATGGAAAAAATAAACATAAAAATTATACGAGGCCTTCGATATCGCCCCGGGCCCGCGAGTTCCACAGAAGTGATCTGAAGCTGAACTCGATGGGGAACAGTAAACACCATGACTTGGACTCGACCCATTGCTCTCGGACTTGACTCGTTAGGGATTGCTCGGACTTGACTCGCCGGTGAATTGCAAACGACTCCACTTAATGAAACCTAGTGACTTGGTTACAACCTTGTCACCACCCCATATTTGTACACTCAGACCCAAGTCTGCAGATACAGTATGTAATGAAACTGCAATACCACAATATGAAATAGCCAACGGAACCACAGCAGAAGGCAATGAAACCACGGTAAAAGTCATTAAGAAATGAGCAGTGGAACCACAGTAAAAATGACTGAGAAAACAGCATTGGAACAGTTAAAAGTCATCAGGAAATGAGCAATGGAATCTTAGTAAAAGTCACAAAGAAATAAGCAGTGGTACCACAGTAAAAGTCAGCTGAACATGCAATAGATAATTTGGTATTCTGCCACCGCTTATTATGACAAAAATTTAACAATAGGCTATGCAATCTTAGATATCATATAGTCGCGCCATGAAAGGATTTAGCCTCTGCTCAGTTTACCGAGATACCAGACGCCAAACGCCGTATAGCTACTCGGCGTCTCAACATGACAGACGCCAAACGCCGTATACCTACTCGGCGTCTCACCATATCAGACGCCAAACGCCCTATAGCTACTCGGCGTCTGAACATAACAGACGCCAAACGCCGTACAGACATTTGGCCGCCGCTCGGCGTTTGGCCTCTGAGCGGGTTCAACCCCTGTTGCACGGATGAGATGGTGCGGAGGAGCCTAGATAGACCTCCAGCACTTGGGTTGGAATTCTGGAGTCGACACTCCAAAAAAAAATTAGACCAATTTGGTCTCAAATCGATTTTTTACAAAAAAAAAGTCCTAAAGACCAATTAGTCTTACCAAGTACATTCTGTCTCAAATCGATATTTTACAAAAAAAATAGTCTTAAAGACGAATTAGTCTTACCAAGTATTTTATGTCTCAAAAGTAAGACACAAATTGATCAAAAATAGTAGCAGTGCCTTGGGGGCATCCTTTTCAATGTTAGGGTCTGAGCGAAGCGGAAGCATGAGAGAGACCAGAATTTGCAGTGTTGGGACGATACTGTACTAAGGATTTACAAGATATTCACTACATATAGTTATCAAGGTGCATGCCACTTACTACTCATATGTAGGCTACTATTCAGATCAATATATATATGGTTGTCTCAGTCGAAAATAGCATTTATGGTGATTGGGTAAAATGAGACCAAAAATACTGCACAATTCGTCTTAAAAACAAGACCAAAAAAGCTGAAGCATCAAAAATTATCTCAATAAGCTAGCTGTGTCTGTAGAGTCCTTAGAAAAGTATTGTCCCATGGTCTCTCTCACTCTCCCCCTTCACTCAGAACCTAACATTGAAAAGGATGCCTCCGAAGCAGTGCTTCTATTATCGATCAAGTTGGGTCTTACTTTTGAGACGGAAAGTACTTGGTAACACTAATTGGTCTTCAAGACTTTTTTTGCTAAAAATACGATTTGAGACAGAATGTAGGCCTACTTGGTAAGACTAATTGGTTTTGAGACTTCTTTTTCTGAAAAATCAACTTGAGACCAAATTTGTCTAATTGTATGCTCTTGGCCCATGTCAAATCTCCGGTCTCATTTTTAAGACCACAAACCATGTTGTTTCTTGATTAGCAAAATCCAACTTAAAAACAAGACCAAAAATACTTACACATCAAAAACTGTCTCAAAAAGCCAGTTATGTCTTATGCTCTTGGCCCATGTCGACTTTCCGGTCTCATTTTTAAGACCACAAATCATGTCATTTCTTGATTTGTGAAATTTGTCTTAGAAACAAGACCATAAATACTGACACATCAAAAACTGTCTCAATAAGCTTATTATGTCTTAGAGCTCCTGACCCATGTCAACTTTCCGGTCTCATTTTGAAGACCACAAATCATGTTTTCTCTTGATAAGCCAAATTTGTCTTAAAAACAAGACCAAAAATACTGACACATCAAAAACTGTCTTAATAAGCACAATATGTCTTAGAAATACTGGCACGTGTTAACTTTCCGGTCTCATTTTTAAGACCACAAATCATGTCGTTTCTTGATTAGCGAAATTTGTCTTAAAAACAAGACCAAAAATACTGACACATCAAAAACTGTTTTAATAAGCACAATGAGATGCATTTTATTGGTCTCATTTTTAAGACCAAATAATTGTGACAATTATATGTGGTCTTAAACAGCTGAATCAGTCTCAATTTTGAGACCTCAATTCATCAGTGAGACTGAAATTGCTGAAAATGAGACCAAATCATCCTCATTTCTTAAATTTGAGACCAAATTTGTCTAATTTTTTTTTTGTAGTGAACCTCGGTTGGACTCGAACCCATAACCCGTTGGCGTTGTAGCTGTGGATTATAGTACTACGCTATCTCGGCACTGCATTGCCGTGTCTTGAATATCCGCTCCTTGATTTAGTATGATCGAGTTCCTTAAATCCATTTTCAATCCATTTTTGGTGAATGTGATAACGCGTAGCGCTTGTAACGACACATTTGAGTATGACCGCAACAAATAGGCTATGGCACCAAAATTGAGAAATATATTTTTTAATGAACACATAACGTTATATCTAGAAAACTCATCTTGAATTTAATATGGAATAGTGGTCGACTGGTCGTGTATATCATTAAAGAAAATGGATTTCTGCGAACATTTCGAAGTCATCGTGATTGACCTTACTACTTCAACTTCTTCTTTTTCCATAATCCTTAACAAAACATCTCTAAACAGTAACATGTTTGTATCAGTAGGCTATTGGCAATTCAACAATTAAAATGAGTCTGTTGATGTGAGTCCTGAGTATTACCAGAAAAGAGAAACTGCCTCGTGACTTTCCCATTTTAAATAATACAAATTACGTTATCAAGCCTGTTGTGAATTTAGAGGTCTCGCGGGCCATCGGTTGAGAACCACTGAGCTAGATGAACATAATGGCGTAAAATCAAACTCAAACCCACCAGATGCTCAAAAAGCCGAACCTCTCGTCGATGGGAAAACCCAAAAACGGGATCTCTGCATGTATCGCGATCCTGGGTTCTTGCGCCCTCTACTGACCGTGTAATTTCATCAAACGAGCCGCAAAGTAGCCATGAACACTGAACAGTAGTGCTGTTCAAATAAAACTATATTTTCCTAATCTTGCTTGCTAGGTGATTAAATCGTCAAGTTGCCTAAAAAGACTATACACTAGATATGCTTCTAGATATCGACTATCACTTAAGAAATATATTTATGCGTGTTTTACCTGCTTGTCAGTTTATTCCGTTTTCGTGGTCGTTAATTTTAGGGTGAATGGTACTTCAGTTGCAAGTTATATCACCATCCTTTGAACGTGGTTATTTCAATGAAATCGACTAATTTCCAGCTAATCCGTGTCATATCTTTTTTTCGGTAACTGGCGATTTCTTTATCCAAACTCTACCATAGGCTAGGGCAATGATATATATACAATAGGGCTGTTCAAAAAAACTTTTTTCGCGCCCCCCTTATCGTCATATCACAAAATCCAACCGGGATGGTAGCAACTCCAACAGATTTTTTGAAGGCATGGAAGGTTATATCTAGGGCAAGTTTGCAACATTTTTTACAGCTTCCGGCAGCTTCCTAAATTCTCGTAAGATATGTAGATGCTGTTTTAAGCTGCTTGAAGGAATCTTATAGTGCAACTTTTTGCAACTTTTGTCCATTTTTTTCATGCAAATTTTTGCAACATTTTGCAACTTTCTCGATTTTTCATGAAAGTATTTTCGATTTTGGTGAAATACACGGCCAAATTCGACTGAAACACCGTAAATCTGAACCGAACCGAACTAACGCTTTTTCGGGTATTTCAGGAGCTGAACCGGAAAATTTACCTTTTACTTTAGTCAACCGAGCAAAATGAGGTCAAAATGCAACTTCTGCAACTTTTTTCAAAAATAAATGCAACTTTCCACGGATTTTTCTGCAACAAAAACTTGCCCTATAACTGTTGATGAGAGAATTAAAAAATATGAAATTCGTTGTATATATATAGAGAAACACGCGTGAATTGGAGGTAAATCGCGCAAAGCGCACATTTTTTCTAAGTTGACCGCTTCTTGGCGCCCCCCTTCCGAGCTTTCACGCCCCCCAGGTTGGGAACCACTGCTCTAGAGTGTCACACGCAGAATCCACAAACAACACACAGACTACTTCAGCATCGTTATAGTTATTGCCACCTCGGGACGTGCATCCGTTTTTTGTATGGCGTGGCACTTGAGAATTCATAGTCTACTTAGGGCAGGGGCGGGCAACTTCTCCAAGTCGGCGGGCCGGATATAGGAAAATTAAGTACGTGGCGGGCCGGATCGCTGAATCGATACATTGTTCGCCCATTTATCCACGTATACAAGGAAGATATCCTATTTAATGAATGTATTTTAACGACAGCAATGCAACTTCAAAGCCATTTCTCGCCAATAATGACGAAGACAATGTGGATTTGAGAACAGCACTCTCATACAGCAGGGGTGGCCAATCTTTTTGCCAATCACGGCCGCATTTCGACTACTCATGTAGCCTACGGCCGCATTCCAGGGAATAGTCGTAATGAACTAGCAGGACGCCAAATACTCATGTTGAAGTGTCTGTGTCCAACTGTCCATTTCCGGCGAACTCCGTACTAATCTATTAAATAATGTTGGCTGTTCATAGTCGCGCCAAGCGCGAAAATTTTTTAAGATTCATTCACGAATTTCGTCATGAAAATTACTAGTTCTACATATTATTTCTCATCCCATGTGATCAGATTCACCGGTAGAGTTGGTGGAGGGTTGGTCAGGGCAGGCCAATTATTATTAGTCACTTTGTTGCATGCTGCTCTTTGCATGTCTTGACCTCCCGTCAGGATTGTCGGTATAGTGAGGAGAACACGATTCCGAGTTGGTATATCTATATGTGCCGCATCTGTTCGCAACTGTACTGTGGGGCTCTGATTGCAAAGTGCGCAACTATATTAAAATCGAAAAATAAAGTCGCATTGAATCGCGCGCTGCGCGAAGAAACTTTCAAGAATAATTAAAATCTTTCAAGAAATCGGGAGTCAATTCGTAAATTCAAATTCCACGTCGACGGCCGCCAACACCTACTAATTGAATTACGTGTCCACGGCCGCACAAATTTGCTTCTACGGCCGCAGGTTGGCCACCCCTATCATACAGGTACCACCCCTGTCATACAGGTACAACCATGTTTGCTTCTCTCTGATCAATCAACACACGGTGCAATCCTTCATCAAGATTTCCAGGCGTTCAATAATCCCGGTACCCCAAATTTACCAAGATATCAATGCATTAGGATTAAGTAGGTGACGAGATAGCGTGGTTGTTAAACTGTGCGGCCTGTCTATCTCGATATTGAATTCATGCGGGCCGCGGCCTCGAAATTTGAAATTGGCCCGCGACTCGTTTTCAGTTGGCGACACCTGGCATAATCGGTGTCTTACAAAAGCCTATAAGTGTGCGCCGTGCTACACGTCGACGGTTACGAAATCAATTATAAGAAATATCGGCCTGGTGTAAATGACCATTGTCGTCGACAAACACCATTATTACCACAAATGACATTAGGGTTCAGTACATCGTAAATGCCGATAATGCAAGTCTTCTCGCTTCGACGAACTTACGCGTAAGCTACACCCTCGCTCGCTGTGCAATGTGCATACATGTGTATAAAAACATACAATCACTAAAATGTATGTCAGCAAGTAGTGGGGAATCTCAGAAGACCGGGGCCGGTGGGCCACATTATCATGTAAGACGAAAAACTGTCCGCGGGCCGGACAAAATCCCTTCGCGGGCCGTATGTTGCCCACCCCTGACTTAGGGCGTGTGTCACAATGGTGTAGGCTAAGTGCTATAAGAAATTGTCTGAAAGTTTCCTGGTACATATTTCGGACAAGTTATATGCGAAAGCTGAAGCGACTTTTAAACAAACTTCGTTCGTTGTTTGTTTGTTTTATTCACACATACACAGTGGCGCTTATCGCCTATGCCCTAAAACAAACTTCGTTAAATCCCCCGGCAGTGCAATTAAGCGATACATGGCAATAGAGGGGTCCAGTCCAGTGGTTCTCAACCTTCGATCCGCGACAACATTTCTGCGGGCCGCCTAAAGTCCCGTCGCGAACCGATTCCGGTCCGTGTGCCGTATGTTGCCCGCCCCTGCTCTACTACCATGCTTGCAGAAAAACGGCTGAACATACTTTAGGGGAGACCGGGGACAATTGTAACACTTTTTGTATTTTCCAACATTACGTGTTTTTCTCGTGGAAATTTCACTCTCAAAGTTTTATATAAAGAAGCCAACAACTCGATGGTTTATATGAAAACGAAATTGGAACTCAATCAACAATAAATCATGGAAATTTTGGGTCGCAAAAATCGCTGCTCAAATGTTACAATAGCCCCGTACCCAGGGGCAATTGTACCACCCTTGCGGGGCAATTGTAACAGTGTTATTTGTAACTAAAAACAAACGAAATGAACAACGAAAACGGAAACACAAATTGAAATATTGCATGAAACCAAAGGAAGAGACGTTTCAACGCTTCCAGGCTACGCCCCATCGCATTTATGGCATCTGAATGCAATATCACTCTTCGTGTCTTTTTCAAGCTTAAAGCGTACAAGTGACACATTCATTCCATCATCTCCCTAAACATATTCGGCCTCTTCTACCAAGGTTCTGTTGTTCAGCGTGCATAATGGGTTGGTCATTCGGGCACCTGTGAAGGTGCGAAACCGACCTGGCTAACATATCTTGGTTGGATGGGCCGAGGATAGTATAGCAAAATGAGGACGCAACATTGTCTGGCGTCAAAGCTATAATGACATTCTTCTGTGCTGTACAAAATTAAAATAAATAGTTCAGATCAAATATCAAAATGTAATTGGGTCATGATCAAAGTCATGGGACGAGGATTCAGTCATGACCATTGAAGTTCCACACACCAAAAGTCGATCAACATGAGAAAGGGTGGTTGAATCACGAAAATAACCGAACCGTCAGATTCACATCACCACTATTGTATTGCCGTTTCGACAGATGATCATGTTAGAATTGGTATCGCAAGGTAGTATCTGTTCTGGTGAACTTCTGGCTGTTGCAAGATTAATCTGCAGTAGATGAATGGTAATACCAACATATGAACAAAGACATTCAGAATTGATAACATATTGTAACGGGGCAAAAGTAACAGAGTGTTACGATTGCCCCTGCCACGGTCGACCATGATTAGTGTATCAGTATGGTACCTTCCCGGCGATGCAAGTCCTATTTTTTCCATCATCACGGTAGACTATGGTAACATTGTTCCAGCTACATATATTACGTTGTAACTACTTGAGGTACTATTCGTCTAAACAAATTATTCCAGACCAGAAAAACTTTACTCGAGGGTCAAAAATTTCGTTTTTTTCAAATTATTCCGGGGTTTCGCATCGTAGCTCAACGTAACTCCAGGTATAATAGGAGAGAAAACTACTGCATGCGCACTTAAAATATCAAGCTGATTTCTCCATCCTACTAGCGGTGAGGTCGATTGTTACATTTGTCCCCGGTCTCCCCTACATATGGGGCTGCTTTCAAGGTCCACCGGTGCGCCAAATAGCATTTGAAATTTTACCGATCCTCGAGGTGACAAAGGCTGAGAACCACTGGTATGGTAAATAGCAAACTCGCATTTCTTTCAAGAATGCCGAACAATCACAGGACTTCGCGAGCTTCTCCTCGCAGAAACTGAAATACAACCACATATAAATATCTAGTAACAAAAAGACGCCATTAAATTAAATATCCAATGAAGCATGCATTTGTCGTCAATAATAATAAATTTAGAGTGAATTTTGGTTTATGACTGCAAAGCTTGTTTCGAAGTTTTACGGGTCCACGAGGTCAACAAGGTTTAGAACCACTGTTCTAAAGCTGACTGTTGGTTTCTGTTTTTCAAGTTCATCTTCGTTTGTTAATCCGTAACAATCTCTTTGGCAGAACAAAACTTAACAATTTCCACCAACGCTATATGTTTCTATTGCTAATAGCTATTCTTATTTACTAGAAGCTGCCTGACATACCGTCATCAGGATCAGCCACAAATAAATAGACAATTGGGAATTCGTGAATAGAGAAGAGTTCACGCTTGTCATAACAATGCCTACTTCCACGAGAAAGAGATTTAGGCCCACACCGAATCTGTTGAAAAAAAAAACTTGAAGCGAAGATATGTCTCTTTATGAATTTAGTTTTTGCTGCAATTAATGATCGATGCGTAATACAGCCCGTCGGAAATGATATTCTAGCATATTTCGTGGCTGCACCCATCACCCGACTACATGCGTAACTAAGAATGACATTACAGTGATGATTATAATTATTCTTAATCCTTAATTTAAGGTTCAATGACACCGTGATCTTCAAAACATTAGTCAATCAAACCGACAGAAATCGTGTAATTGATTTGCTTGAATTGATGAACAACAGACCAACGGTGAACCAGATAGATGCTGCGACAGTTAACGACGAACCGAGACATGTGAATTACAAATGACGGATTGCTATGACAGCTGGTTCGTACAGCGGTACGGAATGGAATAAACTGAGAACCCTCATAGCTAGAATGAATCCTAATATAAGTGCCGTGCACGAATTTGGATATTATTCGAGTCACACGGTCTGCCCTGCAACGTTGTTTTCTGACCGAGAAGATTAATACTACCCACTTTTTTTACTGCTGATCAGCTTCATTGCGGTTCTCTTCATGCTCGTGTGCTATATCGCATTATCCAGGTAATATTTTAAGTCAAAGTTTGTAGGTCTATAACGGAAAGCGATAGGGATTGATTCCATTATGTTCCAAAATATAAGATATGGATAATGTACGTACAGCACGGTTTCCGGCAGATAACGAAAGCTCAGACGTCACGTTTATATATTTCCCTTATTAGCGCTAAAACTGTAATGACCAAGAATGTTACCTGAGCTACAAGTCTGAACACAACGATTCGAGTGGGTCACGCAATATACTACGTAACCGAGTAACGATGACTGATTTAGTCGAAATATCTCTTGCGCGTAAAAGTTGATCCATAAAAGAGGCATTTTCTTCTGGAAAGTATCATGCGAGCCCGGTTAACCGCTCAAAGTGACACAGAATTGTGGAAATCCTTTCTCATACGTAAACTAAAGTGTGTTTAGTTTTGATTTCAGGCTATACTTCCACTGCTATTAGTTTTCGGCTTTTAGGCAAAACCAGTCCAAGTGTACTTATTTTTTTTGCTCACGTGGAAATGGCTATCTCTACTGAGACATGATGAAAATTCCCGACGTGATTTCTGCTGCTACTTGTGCACCAACGGTAATTCTAATTACTCATCCGTACCGAGACAGAAGCCCTCAAGGAGAGAGGAAAGCCGTAGCAAAGCCATATTAACGTTCATTGCGTGATAGCGTTTTATTATTCCCGAAAATGAATGTACAACGGTTGCACTATTGATTGCTGACATGAGTAGGGAGTATATATATATATGTATTCTGCGCATATGTTAAATGTGCGCAGCTCAGTGCCACTTCAGCTGATTTGCCTACGTGTATTTACGATTGCAATGCGTAGACCGATACCATCTAATTGAAAGGAGTGTGTATTTCCACCCGTGTACCACACCTGATATAGGGGCGTGAATATACCTATGGCGCACAAATCCCGAACACACTTCATACTTAAGCCTCGGTATAAATCAAGTAGAACATTGCAATCAAAATTATACAAATATACATGCACGTAGGCAAGTAGAATTTATGCCCGCGATATAATTCTGAGTTAGGTCCTTTTTTCGTGTAGCACCCATCTCCGCCCTTTGGGTTTGAATACAGAATCTTTTCTTTAAGAGTGTACCATGTTGAATGCGATGTGTTGAGCCGATAGGAGGACGTCACGACGATTTAACGTTGTTCGATATTGGTCGTGAAGTTATCCTACTTTTAATGCTTCTCTCGTTCTTTTCAATCGCTTTCTTGTATTCGCTGTAAGAACGACGAAGCGGGGAGGACGAGCCGATATTCGCCTCGGTAAATTCAAAATGTGCCAGCTATCCGCCAGTCATCGCGCATGTCCACATTGAAGTCGAAGTACAAACAATTTTTACTGAATAAATGCTAAAGTTAATCCTCCAGTTTAGAGGACCACCACCTGGCATATCGATTTCGCCTTTCGACACATGCCACCTATCCTTTTATATTATCTTCTTTTACTTTTAATTCAGTGTGCATATGCCTCCTTTTCCACATCGCCTATAGGCCAGGTGAGTGTCTGATTTCGAAGACTAATCCAAGTCGTTTCGACACCTTCCTGTCTTTCATTGCATCACAGTCTTTTGGTGATTTGAAATGATGAAAATTATAGCAATAAATGGAATTGAATTTTTTAATTGAATTGCCACTGCCTATAGCAATACTCTCGAGCCGATGGCATCGAAATATCAGCCGCACTATATTTCTATTTACAGCCTATTTGTAGCTACGTATTGTCCTGAGTTTTTAATTGATTGACTTGACTCGAGTCACTGCTCTGAATTGACTTGACTTAACTCGAATTTAAATCTGCATTGACTCGTATGACTTGCGACTTAGAAGCAACGGCTTGACTTGGTGTTCTAAACTTAGAAGATATGAGGAAGCTAGAAATTGCCAAGTTTGTGTATCAGTTCCATTGCGGTCAATGTCCCTCTAATTTCAACGACTACTTCACCTCGGAGACAAAGCGCACAAGTACAGCACACGCGCGTCAACGAAGAACAACTACCTTATGATCAGGACTGAATACAAGAAAACGCATTGCTCTATCAAGTATGCCGGACCCCAATTGTGGAACAGCATTTCGCCGGCAATCCGACAGTCGTCGAGCATGTCCGCATTCTAGTCGAAATACAAGCAATTTCTTCTAAATCAATACTAGCCAGTCTTCAGGATTACCGGATCACGACCTAACATCGACCTCGCCCTCCGCCACATGCCACCTCATTTTGTCGCTGGCGTCTTATATTCTCTGCATTACTTTTCATTCAGTGTGCATGCCTTACTTCGCCTAGGCCAGGGGTCACCAACACGTGGCTCGCGAGCCACATGCGGCCCGTGAGGTCATGTTCTGCGGCCCGCGACTTGTTTTCCTACTTTGGGAGTACGCTTGGTAAAGCATTTTAAATACTGAAATTGATTTCAGTTTAAAAATGGCTGTTGTTGTTCAAAATAAGCTATTCTCCTGTGCCAAACGTCACACTCACTAACTGATATAGTTTCGGCGATGGTAATAGCATTCCATGGAGGAATAATAAGCTGATATGATTGGTCTTAGACATATCGCTAGACTTTTGTAATGCCCCAAAACTGCCAAGAGCAAGACGCTTGGAAAACGACTTCAGGCTTCCCAACAGGATGAAACTTGCAAGAAGCGATAGCTTTCGAACATCGTGTCTAACCCCAATATCGATTATTTAGTCGCTGAAAAGTATTGTTAGGTATCGTGCGCAGCTCACAGTTGACGATAGAATGAAAGTGATGATCATTATAATTTTGAATAAAATATTATTTACTTTGTAGGCCTACTAACCAAGCCCGTCGCCCAGTTTAGAGAGCTCAGCGTTGTACAGTCGTAAAGTCTCAGAACCGTGTGGCCTATTTTATCTCGATAGTGAATTCATGCGACCCGCGGCCTCTACGAAATTTGAAAAGGGGCCCATGAACCGTCCTGAGTTGGCGACCCCTGGCCTAGGCTAAGGTGGGTGTCTGATCTTATTGGCTATACTCCAAGTTGTTTCGACACCTTCCTATCTTTTCATTGTATCGCAGTCTTGTGATGTTTGGAAACGATAAAATATTAATAGACCTGATTCATTGATCCCTATGCTTAATGACAATAATCAATGACCAATTACCATCTTCAAGTGCAGGCAGTACTGTGAATTCTCAACACAGTTACAAGTCGAAGTAGCGATTTTCATAGCATGTTCAATGTTCATGTGAGTAGTATAGTGCTATAGTAGTAGTAGTAGTATAGTAGTAGTATAGTGCTATATCTAGCTTTATATCGATATGGGATGGTTGGAAACCGTCAAAATAATCCGTTCAACAGCAATAGTACAGATCTTTCGTTAAAGAAACTATAATTACCCTATATTTTCAATTGCCAATGTCAATCCACTATGACGTCACCATTGAATATTCGTGACGTCATGGCTCTAAATTAAACAATAAAAAACATGTTTTAAATTAGGGCCTTGTTTTAAACATGTCTGTTTTAAATTGATTTCTGTTTTAAATACAACCATATGTTACACATTACACAAGAATCGTGCATTTACGCATCGACGAAATCCCATAACTGGATCATAGGATTCATAACAAAATCATGGACATTAATTTCGTTCACATTGGAAAGCCGTCAGTGAATTTGTATAGGAGATAATGCTACAATGGAGAGTAGGCCTATTGCTGAATAAATATACATAAATTTGCTGTTACTTATGATTTTGAGGTAACGGAAAATGGGCGTAAGGTTATTATGGCCTAAAAACATGATTTTCCTCTAAGTTTAAACTGTTGGTTGTTGTCAGGGCCGTAACAGCACTTCGTCAGCCCCCCCCCCAAAAAACGTCACCCACATGATGATGATGATGAACCGAACCTATGGGGGGCTTTGCCCCCAATCCCTCCTCATGCTATCCGCTGTTTACCGTTATACTTGTCATCTAGATTGGGCGCCTTTGACTGGGCCAGCTTTTCTCGCGTAGACGCGCCAAGCGCGAAAATTTTAAATAATTCATGATTGAATCGGCCAATATCATCGGGAATTGCATATATAATGCTATTAATTTATATCCTCGCACATCTCACGTAATCAGATTTACAGGTGAGGTGTGTTTGAAAAGGTAGGACCCCTCAATAATAATTAAACACCTTCGGGCGTATACCCGTTGGCAGGATCAAAACAGCACTTCGTCAGGCCCCCCAAAAAAACTTGGGTCTTGGGCTACCATAGGGTGATAAACCTACCCCCAATCACGTTGTTCGCTTTTGCCAGAAAATTTGCCGTACTGTGTAGTGAGCCAGCGCGAGGCGCGAAAATCTTCGATAAATCATGATAAAATCGGTCGAAAAGATAGGGAATTGCACATCAAGTGCATTCAATTTCTTATCATCTCTGCTCTTGTAATCAGATTTACCGGCAGAGTTGAGAGAAGTGTCTTGGAAACTGTAGCGCCCTTTGGTACGACTCCGTAACATGATGTTATTTAGTGACCTCATGTCTGCTATATCAAAATATATAGAATCGCCCAAACGTATGCTGCTACAGTAAAAGACGCCCACGATTTTAAATTGGTATTTCTTCACTGGCATATAATTTTTCCCTGTGGGATGGTATTTGTCTTGTGAGGTTCAGATTGCCAAAAGACAGGAATATTCGGCGCCAGTCATTTAGGCGCCTATGGACAATTAAACCTATTTGTATTTTGTCAACATAAGGGCGGTCCTTTTCTGCCAAGGTTTTCTCGCTGTCGATCGTCCTGGCCCACTTCTCGGAGTCGCATGTTACATGGCCTAAACCTTTATATGTCTTGGTAAATCGTGGCGCGGTAATGTCCAATGCCGACATGCCCATTTCTATAAATCCTGCGTATTTTTTCTTCGGGGAAGAGTACTCAAAATTCAAGACCTTTGGCAACTTGAAATCGCGCGTAGCGCGAAAAACTTTTGAAAAAGTTGCATGAGTTTTCAAAAATACTCTATAATTTATGCTAATTCACGAAATAATTTTGGGCCCCCTTCGATCTCGGCCCCCCCAATTGGGGGTTTTGGGGTGTGACAGTTACGGTCCTGGTTGTTGTAGTTTAGCTTCATGCTTGTGTGTTATTCTGTAACAAGCTCTTCTGCGGAACAAAACTTAACAATTTCCAATAATGGGATATGTTCATCTTTCTATACATAGGCCCTATTTATTGCAAGCGCTTTGACTTACCGTCAACGGGTAAACCACAAATAAATGCGCAATTAGAAAATGTTAATTGAAGCAGATATCATTACCATGAGAAATAGATTTGCCCCATACAGAGTCCGTCGCAAAGCTTGAAGTGAATATATGTCGTTTTTTGTATTCGTTTTGCTCCAATTAATGATAGATGCGCTATGCAGCCTGCTGAGATTGATATTTTATCATATTTCCGTCGTGGCTGCGCCGCTCACCTAACTCTGCGTGATTCAGGTTGAAATTACAATGCTGATTATTCGTAATCCTGAATTTAAAGTTCAATGACACCGTGATATTCAAAACAAAGCTCAATAAACCGACAGAGATCGTGTCAATAATTGGGTTGGTTTGATGAACAACAGTACAAACCATAAATAAGCTGACAGGTAACGAATAACGAGACATGTGAATTAAAAATGAAGGATTGCTATGATAGCTGGCTTGATTTTACAGCGGTACGGAATGGAATAAACTGAGAACCCTCATAGCTCGAATGAATCCTAATATAAGGGCCGTGCAGGAATTGGATATTATTCAAGTCACACGGTCTGCCTTCCGACGTTGTTCCCTGACCGAGAAGACAAATCATTTACGTACTCGCTTGTTCTGCTGCTGATCAACTTCCTGGCGTTTGTCTTCATGGTCGCGGGCTACATCGCATTATGCAGGTAATATTTCAAGTCGAAGCTCATATAACCACAGTAACCATAACCAGTATAACAATACGGTTAACATATTTTGGAATCCGGAAAAGAGGGCACATTTTAAAAATCATAAAAGTTAGTATGGTAATCCTGTATAACAGAAGCGATTGGAATTGATTCCATATGGTTCCAAAGATATGCGAAATGGTTAATGTCCAGCGAGGTTTCAGGCGGATAACGCAAACTCAGACATCACGTTACTAAATGTCCCTCATTAGCGCTACGACTGAATCGACCAGTTATGCAACAGGTCTGAGCACAACGATTCGAGGTGGACAAGTATTATACCGATTACCAAATCATATCTCTTGCGAGTAAAATTTATTCCTTAAAAGAGGCGTCTTCTTGAAAGTCTTCTAACCAGCATCAGAGCAATGATATCAGGTAAGACTGCGGGCGCAATTAGCTGCTCTAAGAAACCTGAAATTGCGGACAATATTCCACGTAGGCCTAACTAAAGGACACATATACCCATCGAGACACAACGGGCGATAACAGTATATTATATTCATCAGTTTTCATATTGACAGAATGTTTGTTGGCTGTAATCTGGCGTGACCGTGGTTCAAAATGGAGCTGAATTTAACTGGACTATGGTAGCCTATCTATTGTGAACCAATTACCCAAAAACAATTCGGTGCTCATCACCCTTAGAGGTGGACACGCACTGGACAGTGGACACTAATAATATATATACTTCTACTTTTCGATGTAGGACTAATTAATATGTTCTATCTAAGCAGTCAAGTGGCATTTGATTTCATGCAAACTATAGGCCATGGCTGGGCAATTATTTTTCTCCGGAGGCCAAATGAGAAGCATAAAATACGTTGGCGGGTCGATTCAAAAAAAAATTAGCTGTGTTTTCTAGTACATTAATTTAATTTCTAAATTGAAAGCAGTGGATTACACTGTTAATAAATTCTGCTCAGTGGATGTGTTGATATTAGGGAATGAGAAGGTGAGGGTTAATTACCAAAAATAATATTTGCTTGTGGTCATATTTCGAAGAAATGTTAAATATATACATTTTGAACTCTATTTAAATCCATATCCTTGCCCATGCCCCCAATAATGGTTAATATGACAATGACAACAAAGAAGGTTTGGTGACTTTAATTGTCAAGGCATCATTTTCCTAATTAAGTTTATATTTTGAATCTGGATTACGCATGCAAGGCTGCTTAATCGCGGCATATTAATAAACAGGCTTGAAAGTAAACGAATTGTCGGTTCAGTTTATACAGCCAATGGTTTTATTCCACGCAGGAGCATTAAAAAGTAGGTTTTATGTTTTGAATCCCAAGCAACTTTTCGCGGGCCGCACTGAATAGCCCCGCAGGCCGCACTCTGCCCAGGTCTGCTACAGGCCCTACTTCCACTTCTAGTAGCTTTTGTATATAGGCTAAACTCGCTCTAAAACACTTACTTTATTACTTATGCCCGGCGTTACTTCTACACTGCTGCTTGAGTACCAATGATCACTACTTTGACCACTTCTCCTCGCCATTTCCGTGCCAGAAGGCTTCAAAGAGAAAGTAAACCCACAGCAAGCCCATAATTGAATGTACATTTTACAACACTTGTGCTATTGGCCGCGCGCGCGCGCGAAAATGCGCGCGAAAAAAATATGAAAGAGACTGCCGCCACCGATTTTCTGTGCTGGATGCCAGTCTGCGTGATGGGTTTCGTGAAGTTAGCAGGTAGGCCTACATATAATTGAACTGAAGCGGATGATTTCAATCTCAATCACCATAGCCAGGAAACGACATATTTCCTTTTCACCACGAACTTGTATCAGTTCAACATTAAAACTTGGGCTGTGCATTATATATCTCTGATAAGCAACAGATTGCGGCCCGTAAAAAGTATAGGTTGTGCCAATTCTGAACGATGTGCGGCCTGCGCAGTAGATTTATAATTTTGCTTGATCCGGTTAGATATGGTATCATTGCATTGGAATATTTTAACATCGATTTGTGAACATGAATATGAAATTAGTTTTTTGCTTCAGCTGATTTGCGTGCAGTTATTTACGATTGCAACGCGCGGTCCGAATCAAATTAAATTGAGAATTCCCGCTATCGTCGTACGTATTTTAAAAGCCTATTGGCGGGTTTATAGTCTTCACATTCGTATTCAACGGTTCTACCATTTTGATTCTCTCAGGACATACCATTTTAAATGCGATTAATTGAACAAATAGGACGACGTCGTGCAGTTATGACGTGCTGGCGTCGGAACACACCAACCGCACTATAACTCCATTGACAAGTTCTGATTGTTTAATGCCTTGACTTTACTCCATTCGCTGTCCTGAAATAACTCGACATAACCCGAGTAAAAAAAATGGACATTGGCAATGTTTTATTGGCTGATTTAAACAGATATTGTGTCTGCAGGACAAATAAAGTGCGAGTTTGGGGGTCCAAATTTACGCTAGTAACCCATACTTCTGTGGGTTGTCACGTTTGAGACAGGAGCAATAGTCAGTTAACATAAAGCTCCAATCTACTCTGGTATCTTATCTAAAATTATCTTCGGATATTGTGGGTCACTTTCTCCTTGTCCATCGCTGACTACGCGGAGGTTTTCCGGGAAATTATTTCGATGTTTTAGCTTTTTTTCATTTTTGTCCGACATAAACATATGGAAGTGACACATGTGTACCAGGGCCTGGCCACTAGGAAACACAATATTTTAAAGCTATCTACATATGGGTATAATAAATTATTATAGAGTTCTAGTGCACAAAATGAGCTGTGCAACAAGAGTTTTCCAGTTGTTTGGCTTGGAGTCTACTTTTATCAGAATATGCCAACCAAGTTTGTGTGAACAGACGGAGTTCGTTTGCCGTCTGAAAATAGTACATCCCTTCACCCCGATGATTCAGTGATACGATTGTTGACACACAACTATTTCTTTCGAATTCTCTACAAGTTGCTTACGATTACTCCTGACGAGTGTGAACCGAAAATATTAGGGTCCTTTTTAACATAAGTATACTATTCATTTGTATTTAAAGTTCTGTATCCCTAAGAAGCTCTTCAAAACAAAAACAGTATGATTAATTTTTATTGAAAATCAGTGACTTCTGCTATTCCATTTTAGAAACTCGATAAGAAATTTTTGTTGTTACTAGCAAAGCTGCTTCATGGATCTCAGATCTATAAATCTCAACCGGCACTATGCGTATGAATGCGCAGTATGTACAACACCAGGTTGAATGGAAAATACCCCAAAACAGCTACAAATGGCGGATGATAGTGAAACAATCATGCATTATAATATCCCTTTCAAATTCAAAATTTCGAATGCAGTCTTGATTACAATAAGGTACTTACTAATTATGCGCGAATTATTGTTTTGTTAGCATCACAAAATAATAAATATAGCAGATCATGAAGGGTCTACTTCATGCAAAGTTCAAGCCTGCTGTTGAACCAGTGGTTCACCAACAGATCATCAAGTGTCATATATGAGACAATCTAGCTACAAATATCCGTGAATGTATCCAGACGTATATAGGGGCGAAGAAAGTGAGGTTAAGGTCAAGGCTATGGTATTTGCCCGTCATTCTACATAAGAGTCTCCGGGTATTCCTCGAACAATTTGATTGGCTTGTTCAACGGAGTAGGCTACAGTTGCGCACTATGAACATTTGCACAGTCCAGTTGCAGATCTTGGAAGGTTTAGTGAGAAATCAGCAAAAATGTCACAGTCTAGTCTGGAAAGCGCTGAGTTGAATCATATTTCAATTTTGTTGAACCGCTTTGACGACAGGAAACGCACTGATGTTCATCCAGCAAATGCACATATGCATGTGGAAATCTTGGTATTGTTACCGTCTATTTCACAAAGCATACGGGGATACCTTTTAGGTCGCCCTTTTCCACATGACTAACACTCATAGGTTCTGACTCGGGTATGTGTATTTTCATGTGTTTACAAGTGACTGATCAAAGCAAACGCTTTTCTGCAGATCTGACATGCATAAGTTTTGACTCCAGTATGCGTATTACAATGTTTTCCAAGTTACCAATCCGGTTAAACGCTTTTCCGCAGATCTGACGTCCACAGTTTTTGACTCTGGCATGTGTATTTAGCAGTGGCGGCTCGTCCTATAGGGCTACTGGGGCAGTGCCCCACCTAAAATTCTGTTCATAAACAATTTAACCATTTATAGACGCAAAGCAATCAATATATACCGAGATCACAGCGAAACCCGCGTTCTTCTTGTGCTTTCGCTTGCAAATGCCCATACATAGCGAAGTCTCTGCGAAAATCGAATTCTCTTCTGTGTTTTCGCTTTGTGAATGCCTAGCCGGGGCTTGCCCCGGTAGCGCTCATAACAAGCTTTCACTATCTATTCTCTCAAAGCCGCGCACAATAAAGAAACGGTGATTTACTCTCTCCTATTCGTATAATGGCCGAGCAACCGGGGCAAATATGCCTGGTCGCCCCTAAGGTGTGATGTAACAATCGTATCTATATCTGAACTCGGTTACCGTAATATGCGTTGAGTCGACCTTTGCTGGTATAGGTCGATTTTGACGGTGTTTCGCACCATGATAATTCTTGAAACTTGGTATGATATGTCGTGAAGGTAGTATTTAACACTGCTCCAAGTTTCAGGCTTGCTACTTAAAGATAAGGGTAGTAATTCCGTTTCCGAAGTTCAGTGTGTGCTGATCTATCATATACATAGTACAGCAAACAGATTTTACTCAAAAGCCGGTATTGGTCTCCATTGATTTTGACGATGTTCTATACCGAGATCGGTCATGACATTTGGCACGGTAAGTGTTAGTATCGACCGCTGTAACAAGTTTTAAGTTTGTCACTGAACTATGTGGGTGGTAATTTCGTTTCCAAAGTCGAGTAAGAGCTGACTCTTCATTTATCGCCAACAAATTTACGCAAAAGCCGTTATTGGTCTCTATTGATTTTAACGATGTTCCATACCGAGATCTGTCATGAGCTTTTGAACGGTATGTCTTGATTTTAGTATCGAACGCAGTGCCAAGTCTTAAAGTTGACACTCAATGCTTGGGGCAGTTATTTCGTTTTCGAGGTCGAGTATGGTCGAGATGCGCGCTGATCTGAAACTTAGCCTACCTACGTCATTGCGGATCTCACGCAAAAGTCGGTGTCGGTCTGTGCTAATCTATAGTCTGCGTTCCATAACGAGATCGGTGATGATATTTCCAATGGTATATCTCGATGATCGCATGAAACAGCTAACCAAGATTCTCGGTTTGCATTCAAATATTCACATAATTTTATGTTCGCCAATGTCCATTTCACTGTGAAATTGTGGCCTTCAAACCATTTGCTTACAATCCCCTGTCAAATGCGATAGCTATTTCATTTTCGATGTCGGCTAACAGCTGATCATTCGATCAGCCTATTCCTCGATCTATTTTACTCAAAGTTCGGTGTTCGTCTGTTTGTATTGATTTTGATAGTGTACCATACCGGAATGGGTTATGAGATTGCGTATGCTACTTCTCGATGATTTCTTGTAGCAGTATACTAAGTTTACGGCTTTTATTCATGTATTTATTGATTAATATATTTTCCAACGGCGATTTCGCAGCAGACTTATAGACAGTAAGCCGTATGTGTTGTGTCACAGTCTCCGGTTTCAAGGCCAAAATGTCCTATGTTGTTCCGAGACCGAAGTTCCGAGGCTGCTGTCCTTAGTTCTTCAAAGACCATTCAAATTGATGTTCTGGATTCAATATGACAGGCTCAATCTATGAGATAACAATTGCGTATGTGTCCGAACTCGTTGACCTTTCCAGTTAGGCTTACGCAATCTCTCGAGTTCTAGTCATTGGATTTGTCAGGTCAAGTCAAGTGCGAACATGAATCGTATTGAATCTTTGCTCCGTACGTAGTTTACGCAGTTGCCTTTAGAGTGAAAATGAGAGGTCTAGAAGTTGTCCAGTCTATTGATCCAATCGTACGCCGGGTGCCTCCGCTTTGGTTGCCTATTATCACCTGGTCGTAACCAGAGATGGCCACAGTCCGGTTCAGGAGCCGGAGCAGGATTTAAATGTTTTTTTACCTGGCCGGTCTGGATCCGGATTTTGAATTTGGGGTGACGGTCGGATTTTAGCCGGATTTTTTTGCTGTGATATGATTAATTAGCATTGTTCTGGTAGGATTTTTTTCGGATTTCGAACTGGACATTCACCAGCCGGATTTCTTTGGACTCTGAATTTCCAATTGCCAGCCGGATCCGGATGGATTCGGATCCCGAAATTTTGGAATCCGCCCATCTCTGGTCGTAACCACCAGCTCAGTGGTCGTAACACACCAGGATCGTGTACGAAACACTTTCGGACGGGCTTAGAAAAATTAGGGTCTATCGATTTGCGTAATCTCTAACTCTACCATAACGCATGCTACTAAGGATGACCTGATACTTGATTCGTGGCATAGGGACGATTCTTAGTTCACGTATATTTTGAAAAAATAATCCTTTGATTAAAAATAAATGAATAAAACATTTGTTACCACACTTCAAGTCACGGCTCACCGGCAAACCTCTCGCGGCACCTACGTTAAAATCACTGTTGTCGGGAAATTCATGTGACCATCATAAAGTTACTTTTTTACGTTGGAAAACGCCATTGTGACGTCATGTTGATAAAAGTCGCTCGCAGCCCTTGCCACACCACCCGATATTGTCACGAGCCGCCACTGGTATTTAGGTATATGCATTAGCTTGAAAACACAAACGCTTTGAAACATTCAGTCGAACTGACAATTTATCGAATATAAAATGCTTGATTATACAAAAAGTCCAGTACAATGGATGTACAGTGGATGTTTTTTCTGTTCACGAAAATATGCTTTTATCTGGAGTGACTTTTCAGAGATATCCCACCACCTGGGACATGAATATTCTCACATATTCTCAAAATACTGGTGAATACGTAACTAATCTTCCAGGGATCTAACACTCATAGGCCTTGACTCGGTATGTGTATGTCCATGTCTTTTCAAGGAAGCAAGCAGGCTAAACGCTTTTCCGCAGATCTGACATGCATATATTTTGACTCCGGCATGTGTATTTTCATGTATTTTCAACTGAGAATGCTGCCTAAAGGCTTTTCCGCAGACCTGGCACACATAGTTTTTGACTCCAGTATGTGTATTTCCATGTGTTTTCAAGTGACTAAGCTGGCTGAACGCTTTTCCGCAGATCTGACATATATATTGTTTGACTCCGGTATGTATATGTCCATGTGTCTTCAAGTTGCCAAGCATGGCAAACGCTTTTCCACAGATCTGACACTCATAATTTTTGAATCCAGTGTGTATATTTTCATGTCGTTTCAAGTCACCAATCTGGGTAAACACTCTTCCGCAGATCTGACATGCATACGTTTTGACTCCAGTATGTGTCTTTTCGTGTTTTTTCATGTCATCATGCCGGATAAATGCTCTTCCGCATATCTGACATGCATATTGTTTGACTCCAGTATGTGTATTCTGATGTGTTTTCAAGTTACTGATCTGATTAAACACTTTTCCACAAATCTCACATTCATAGTTTTTGACTCCAGTATGTATATTTCCATGTGTTTTCAAGTTACCAAGAAGGGTAAACGCTTTTCCGCAGATCTGACATGTATAGTTTTTGACTCCGGTATGTGTATTTCTGTGTCTTTTCAAGTCACCGTGCTGAGTAAACGCTTTCCCACATATCTCACACTCATAGTTTTTGACTCCCATATGTGCATTCAAGTGTGTCTTCAAGTTACCGAGGGATGTGAATGCTTTTCCGCAGATCTGACATGTGTAGTCTTTTATTCCAGTGTGAATATGCATGTGTCTTGTTAAATGTCTATTGAAGTTACCGATCCAAATAAACTTTCTGCCACAGATATCACATTCATGGCCTTTCACTCCATTATGTGTATTTCTATGTATCTTCAAATCCCTGCTCCCAATACACTTTTCGCCACAGACATCACATTCATGGTCGTCGAAAACAGTGTGAACTGTTCGATGTGCTCTCAATGCAGCCGTTGTAGAATAGGCTTTACCACAGATATCACATTCATCTTTCCTCGCTTCAATGTGGGATTGCAGGTGAGTTTTCATTTCGCCACGACGATGGACGCATTTCCCACAGATCCAACACTTTTTTCTGGTCATTCTTGCGGATGAATGTAATCTACTCCATCAAGCGTCACACAATAACACCGACAGTTCTTTGTCCAATACCGGATTTTGTGTTCTTGCAATCCAAAGGCTATTGCGTAGTATGATACTTGTTATAATATAACATTAGTCTGAATCGCAATATCATCAGAGAACAAGTTATTCAATGACGGATCAGTCTAATGATGAAAGAATTATAATAATTTCTAGAATCACCAACATATGACATATTGATAGGCGTTACCTCGAATATATCTCAGCATTGTAATAATCTGTAACCAGACACATTGTTATGAAATAATCGACACATTTTTCGCTAGGCTGCAATTGCGGAGAATAAACAAATTTTCAGAACAGGGTGATCTTGAAGGAATCTGGTAACTTGGCTGGAATAATTTAAATTTTCAGAATATATCGTAGATGACCGAATTTCAACTCTGTATTTGTTGGAAATTGTCGATGCATATGCTGAATTATAAGATAGCCAGTTCTCGTAGGTCATGTGTAAGTCTCAGCTCATTTAAATGACAAATAATATAGAACCAATTCACAACAAGTAGTACAATTACCATGAATCATTTCATTGCAACCTTGTGTATGATTTGCAATAGAAACACATTCATCGCAGAGTCTATGTTCTAAATTTTCCTAGCAATAATGAGTACGTTTAAATATCCCCGCTACGACAGCACAAGTAATGAAATTCGAACCGATGGGTATTTAGTGAATGGTAAATTTGTGAAAGTCGTGGCCGGCATACTTTTCAACATAAAAATATATCATCTAACATGAATTCCATGTGGTGTACTTCTTGATGTACTAATCACAAAGACCTGACTCAAAGGAAACGTGACACGAAGTTGATTGAAATCATATCGGGAATGATAGCTCTTTATTATTGATGTCGAAAGTGTTATATTTCTTCAACTCAAACATTTTTCAATGTATCACTCACAAGATATGAGCCTTGGGTGTGAGTATACTTTTTGGCATGATCTGATCAAGTAAATCGTTGCTGAGTAGAGAATCGTCACTCAAAAATAGAAGGAGTTGGTGTCCCCCCTTAATTATAAACTCCAGACTTCAAGCCAAACAAGGGTAATTTCTGTATATGAATATTAGTTTCTTGTTATGAATTGATTTTCAAAAAATATTTTTGTGGGATTTTCAAACGTCAATGAGATCCACAAGAAGGGTAGCTGCGAGCGGCAGTTGGGAACTACTGGTTTAAACGCTTTTCTGCAGACCTGACATACATAGTTTTTGAATTCAGTATGTGTATTTCCATGTCTTTTCAAGTGCCCAAGCAGGGTAAATGCTTTCGGTAGATCTGACATGCATACTTTCTGACTCCAGTATGTATATTTCCATGTGTTTTCCACACAAACGATTTACCACAGATCTGACAGTCATGGATTTTGACTCCAACGTGAGCAGCAATATGATCTGTTAAAGATGTCTTCCTAGTGAAAGACTTCCGACACATCTCACATTGATACTTTACTTCCGTTTGTGTATCCAGATGTCTTTTCGCGTGACCGATCGGATTATAATCTTTGACAATGACCTTGCATTCATGATTTTCCAAAACAGTGTGGGACAGTAAATGTTTTTCAATGTTGCGATTGTAGTAAAGGCTTTTACAGAGGAAAAATAGCAATAACGGTTCAGTTTGATAAAATACAAAATCCAATCAATACAGGAATAACAATCATATGATAGCTTAATAGGCTACCAGTTTGGTTGGATTTGCTAGGCATCGTAATGATGAATAAGCAGACAATTCGGACAGTTACCAATTTAGAACAGTTGTTCCAGATAGATTATTGATTCTCAAACTGGGATCCGTGGTCCGTTTCAAAAATTCAAATGATCGAGGAAATTTTTTAAAAAGCAATTTTTTAAAAGTGTGTCGAGCGATTCAAGATTCCAATACGTGCAAAATTGGGTACACAGTTTATGATATTGGATATGATATCAACGTCCGCTATCGTTTTTACCATTATGCAAACTCCTTATGGAATTAGACAGATTAGATTTGTCTGATCTAAACTCCTGAACAGTGACGTGCTGTCAAATGAGGCAGGTGAGGTATTGCCTTACCTGTCGTCAGGGTGAGCAAGAGAAAATTGTGAAAACCCTCAATGATAATTGATATTTTTCATCGATATTCATAAATAACTAAATTGTGAACATTGTTTTCACCCAACATCATCAATTTGCATAATTATTATTCAAAAATACATCGCGAAAGGAGAGGCGAGGCACGGGCGGGTCGTGACTCACCTGCGACAATGCAATTCATCATAAACAGCTCGGGATTCATAATAATTGGTCTCAGTCAAATGCTGTCGTCGTACTGATTCCGAAAACCCAAATATTAACAGTCTCATAGCATCAGAACCCCTCAAAATGATCAAGGAATGTGAAATTCGGCTTTATTACAGACGATGCCATACAGCACTTGGACAATCTAAGCACAGTGAAGCGCGCTATCGATTTCGAGAAAACAACAGTCTTGTAGGACTTGTTTAGTAGCGACGGCCAATACGTAATGTGGAGAAAATACATTTCCAACTGATGTATAGCTGATATGTTCTGGCAAAATTGCGAGAGTATGGAAAAAATTTTCATCTCATATTTGGAAATTTCCATACTATACCATACATGTAGTTTCCCCTATTCCATACTGAAATTTCGTTCCATACCATATCAAACCATGACCTAGCTTTATTGAATCTGATTTGTGCAGTGCGAGCCAAATATCACAGGTGCTAATCATACGATGTAATTTGAATGTTACAGCAACAGGAAAAATACTAACATTCTCATCTAGAAACAGATAAGTGAGAAAAAACGACGTATACCAAGAATTTCCGTGGCAGCTATAATGGACGTATGCAAGAGGCTTAGTGACACGAAGATACCAGCCCACCAGCATTTCTACAATCTTAGCCCAGTAATCATACAGCCGGAAAGCTTATCCATAGATATATGCGCTGTGTACTTGTTAAGATTTGATCCTAATATTAAATCATATTGATATGGTGGCAGTTTTGTTCTTATGACAGTGTCATGTTCAAGATAATCATCACCAAACGGAACCGACTCGTTTTTCGCTATTTTTCTGCTCATTCCCAAGTAGTATAAAATTGATGTATCAGCAGGAACAATCAACATTTAAATGCAATACCGTTTTGCAGCATGGCAACACAAAGGTTTCGAAACATTCCATATGTCTGAATGAAATATTTGTCAATCTGACAATTCATTAAATGTAAGGTGTTAACGATGCAAAAATTTCAAGATATGTGATGTATCCTGTGTTCAATAAAATGTGCTTTCAGCTAGAATGGCACTCCAGATATATCCCACAATTTATTGTCACCTCTGGCATGATATTCACACATCTCCTTAAAATACTGGTGAGTAAGTAAACGCTTTCCACGAGTCCAACACTCATATTTTCTGACACCGGTTATGTGCATTTTCATATGGCTTCTAGTGACCAAGCCGGATAAACGCTTTCCTGTAGACCTGACAGTCATAGTTTCTGATTCCAGTATGTATGTTGCCATGTGTTTTCAAGTGATCAAGCCGGCTGAACGCTTTTCCGCATATCTGACATGCATAGCATTTGACTCCGGCATGTGCAATTTCATGTCTTTTCACGTGACCGTGCCGTGTAAATGCTTTTCTGCACGTCTGAAATTCATAGTTTTTTACTCCTGTATGTGTATACTAATGTATTTTCAAGTTATTGAGTTGACTAAAACCTCTTCCACATATCTCACATTCATAGTTCTTGACTCCGGTATGTGTATGTCCATGTCTTTTGAAGTCAACAAGATGGGTAATCGCTTTTCCGCAAATCTGAAATGCATACTTTTTGACGCCAGTATGTGCATTTCCATGTGTTTTCAGGTGGCCGAGCCTCACAAACAAATTTCCACAGATATGACAATCGTGGTTTTTGACTCCAAGGGGAGAAGTATGTGTATATGCATGTATTTTCGAGTGACAATTCAGATTGTCCTCTTTGCCAATGGTCATACATTCATTATTTTTCAAACCAGTGTGAGATAGCGTATGTTTTTTCAGTGTAGCGATTGCAGCAAAGGCTTTTCAGCAGATCTCACATTCAGTATTTCCATCTATAAGGTGGAATCGCAAGTGGGTTTTCAAACCGTCATGACGATGGAAGCTCATTCCACAGAGCCAGCACATCTTCTTCGTCATCTTTCTGGAATTTCTGTATATCACTTTAATTCATCAAGCATCGCGCATGAACCGCTCTCTGTTTGAAAACGAGTACTCAACGATAGCTTGGAATGAGCTATTAAAGAGTACTATAATTCTTGTATTATAGCAACCTTGTCTGAAACACAGAGGATAAATCGCAATATTGAATAAGTTTGATAAATTACAAAATCCAACCAATACATGAATAAAAACATAATAAATATTATTATTTGTTAAGTTGAATTTTTGTAATTGTAATGATCGGTAATCAGATAATTCAGATGAGTAGTTCCATAAAGATGTTACGCCTGTATTTTGGAGATCACAATTAGATTTCAGATACCCTTTCGAAAATTTGCTACAGATAGAACATTTGGGACGTTCAGGTTTCAACTTGATCGTCTGATAGAATCCAGCTCCAAGACACTGAACCGTAAAGTTACTCTGCTTTCAGCGAGTCCATCGAAAGACTGACTATCACATTACAAACAGTTCCGGATCAACTGTGACATTTTCAGCACGGTTCGGCTAGGCGATTGGCGACGGATAACTGGTTCGGAGTAGGGACCTGGTCCCTTTAAACACCAGCACCGATAGCACTAGCCGACACAGGATTGTGTCTGTAGACCAGTAGTTCTTCAACGTTTTCAACCACGACGCAAATCCAAGTGATATTGTCATCTTGCGATCCAAGACTCGCTCATAGAAATGAATACATTTCAAACGCTACTATGCTACATTTTTCACGGGCAAGCTGTACGTAACGGCTTTCTATGAAACATGATTCATCACATTGATCACAATAACTATATTAGTCATTGAAGTCACATAATATTCATCATCCATGGTATTATTTGTGCACAATTTTCTTTATGCGCATATTTAGGGTTTCCAAAATTTTTCTACTCACAAGCTCTTTGCAGCAAATTTTCAAGATTAGGGTCACCTGAACCATTGGTCGCGATCGATTTTACAGAAGCAAGTAGGCCTAAGAGAAAACGACAAGCACCACTGGCAGGTAGAATTATATGATTTTTATCCGGACCTCCATGAATTTTATGTTCTGCCCCCCCATTTACCCATTACGACAGAATGCTAGAGTGGGAAAATGTTGACGCAATATTGATGATTTAACCTCAGCAAGTGACGCGACTCTTTTCCCTTCTCCCTCTTTCCGTCTCTTTCTCTTTCCCAGAACCGAAACACACATGATTAAGAATCTGCGCATTGGCCTCGATGCAAAATTCATATTAAGGTAATTGAACTTCTTTGCTGACAGGAAAAATATTGGTATCCATCCACCTAATGTGCATATGCATATGCATGAGGGTAACTTGGCATTGTTACCGTTTATTTCAACAATCAAACAGGGATCCCCTTCAGGTTGGCTTTGTAAGGATGCTGCATACTGCATACTGGCAGAACACCATATCAGACCATAAGGAGCTGCCAGTTGTAGCGCTAAGATACTCTAGCAATCTGAACGAAACAGAATGTTAAGGAGTGAAAATGTCAATAAGTTGTGTGAAATGGATGGCAGAAACAAGCACATATTTACAAGATAGTTACTACACTGAAACTTATAATGAAATCGAACCTAAAGTACACCGACTGCTAATTATGAGAGAATATGGGAATGGATATGTAGCCTACTTGCAGATTGAAATGTTTGTGCAACGAACATAAGCATTAGCTCATCACACTGTGATACAAAAATTTTAACATCCACATCAAACTGCTTTGTTCTGGTCTGCTCTGTTTTATTGAAGCAGATTGGTGCAGTGCAAACCAGATTTTTCAGTTAGTAAGCATACACTTTCATTTAAATGTGAAGGAGAGGCACTCATATTCACGTAGTGAAACAAGTGAGTATGTAGTGGTAAAAAGACCAAAGACACGTAACCATTAGTTCAATATCATCCCAGAAATTAGGCGTCCCAAAATGGTGCTCCATAGATATATGTGCTACATGATAGTACATATTTCATTGCAATATTAAATCAAATTTATGTGCAGGCAGAGTGAATGGACGATGCCACTGAGTAACGGCATATTTTACTATTGGCTATCCAATGTTACTGTATAACGGTATATTAAAAATTATCATCACGGATATCATCTATTCCTTGCTCCTTCATTTCAAAGTTGTTTTAAATTTGTGTGTCAACAGTAACATCCAGCAGCTAAATGCGGAAACGGTTCTTCAGCTCGAACACACAAACGATTCGAAGCATTTAGTATGAAAGTATGAAACATTTATCTGACAATTTATCAAATACAAAATGTTAACGATGGTTGCTGATTCAAAAAGTCTAGTACATTGGATGCATCTTGTGTTCACGAAAACTCGGTTCTCGCTGTAATGACTTTTCATAGATATCACAGAAACACCGTACTTGCTACCTCTAGCATGAATATACAGTGGACACGATCCATACATGTTCTAAAATTAACACTGGTGAATAGTAAGTAAGCGCATTTCAGCAGATCTGACATGCATAGTTTTTGAGCCCAATATGTATATTTTCATGTATTTCCAAGTTACCAAGCAGGGTAATAGCTTTTTCGTGGACCTGACACTCATAGTCTTTGCCTCCAGTATGTGTATTTCCATAGGTTTTGAAGTCACTAAGCTGGATAAACACTTTTCCGCAGATTTGATATTCATTAGTTTGTGAATCCGGTATGTGCATTATCATGTGCTTTCAAGTCATTGAGCAGGGTAAACGGCTTTCTGCAGATCTGCCATGCATAGTTTTCGACAACAGTATGTGCATTTCCATGTATTTCCAAGTTACCAAGCCATGTAAACGCTTTTCTGTAGATCTGAAATGCATTAGTTTCTGATTCCGGTTTAAGTTACTGAGCCACGTAAACGGTTTTCCGCAGATCTGCCATGCGCAGTTTTTGACTCCGATGTGCGCATTTCCATGTATTTTCAAGTGAAAAAGCCGTTTATACGGTTTTCCGCCGACCTGACACTCATTGTTTTTGACTCCAATATGTTTATTTCGATATGTTTTCAGATCAACAAGCCGGTTAAACGCTTTTCCGCAGCTTTATCCTGCAAATGCTTCGAATCCAGTATGTGTATGTCCGTGTAATTTCAAGTGATCAAGCTGGCTAAACGTTTTCCTGCTGATCTGCAACGCATAGCTATCGACTCCAGTAAGAGTATTTCCATTTCCTATCAAGTTGGCAAGTCTGGTAAACGCTTTTCCATAGACCTGACACTCAGTTTTTGACTCGAGCATGTGTATTTTCATGTGTTTTCAGGTGATGAAGCATGCTAAACGCTTTTCCGCAGATCTGACATGCATAGTTTTTTACTCCATATGTGTATTGCCATGTCTTCTCAAGTTCGAAAGGTGGCTAAATGTTTTTCCGCAGATCTGACATGCATAGTTTTTTACTCTAGTATGTGTATAAACATGTGTTATTAAGCACGAATGCTGGCCAAATTTTTTTCCGCAGATCTGACATGCATATTGTTTGACTCCAGTATGTGTATGGCAATGTGTTTTCAAGTCATGAAGCTGGCTAAACGCTTTTCCGCAGATCTGACATGCATAGTTTTTGACTCCAGTATGTGTATTTTCATGTCTTTTCAAGTCGTGAAGCTGGCTGAATGCTTTCGCGCAGATCTGACATTCATAGTTTTTGACTCTTGTGTGTGTATTTTCATGTTTTTTCAAATCAGAACGCCGGGTAAATGCTTTTCCGCAGATGTGACATTCATAGTTTGTGACTCCGGTATGTGTAATCCCATGTGTTTTCAAGTTACCGATCTGACTAAATGCTTTTCCGCATATCTCACACTCATAGTTTTTGACTCCAGTATGTGTATTTTCATGTCTTTTCAAGCCGTGAAGCATGCTAAACGCTTTTCCGCAGATCTGACATGCATAGTTTTTGACTCCAGTATGTGTATTGCCATGTCTTCTCAAGTTCGAATGCTGGCTAAATGTTTTTCCGCAGATCTGACATGCATAGTTTTTTACCCCAGTATGTGTATTAATATGTGTTTTTAAGCACCAATGCCGGCCAAATTTTTTTCCGCAGATCTGACATGCATATTGTTTGACTCCGGTATGTGTATGGCAATGTGTTTTCAAGTCATGAAGCTGGCTCAACGCTTTTCCGCAGATCCGACATGCATAGTTTTTGACTCCAGTATGTGTATTTTCATGTCTTTTCAAGTCGTGAAGCCGGCTAAATGCTTTTGCGCAGATCTGACATTCATAGTTTTTGACTCCTGTGTGTGTATTCTCATGTTTTTTCAAATCATAACGCCGGGTAAATGCTTTTCCGCAGATGAGACATTCATAGATTGTGACTCCGGTATGTGTAATCCCATGTGATTTCAAGTTACCGATCTGACTAAATGCTTTTCGGCATATCTCACACTCATGGTTTTTGACTCCAGCATGTGTATTTCCATGTTCTTTCAAGCTGCTATGCTGAGTAATTGCTTTTCCACATAATTCACATTCATACTTTTTGATTCCAGTATGTATATCTCCATCACCCATCACTGAAATTCACCATGGAAAAAGAGGTTAATAATTCATTAGCATTCCTTGATGTTGTAGTGGAAAAGACGGGTGCTAATTTTGTTACATCAGTTTACCGTAAGCCTACATTCAGTGGGCAATACATTTCGTGGGATTCTTTCTGTCCAGTAAAACGTAAAGTAAATTTGATAAGAACTCTGGTACACAGGGCTCTGATGATTTGTAGTAAAGTCAAACTTGATTCTGAATTGGAGAACATTCGGTCAATCTTTCAGTCAAATGGTTATCCCGATCATATCATTAAAATGACCATAGATCGTAAACTCAAAGATTTCAGAAAAGTTAAACCGTTTGGACCTAGAAAATGTCCTGTTTATTTGCATCTTCCTTGGATTGGGAAAGTGTCCAACAGGTTTGAAAAACAAATTAAATCGTCAGTGAGCCATTGTTTTTCACAAGTAGAACCTCAGATAATCTTCATGACGAAATCTCTGATGCCTGCAACGCAAAAGGATGTGCTACCTGCGACAAATCAAAGCAACATAATATATGAATACACGTGCCGATGTGAGAGTCGGTATGTAGGTCGCACGTCTCAGCGCTTGCAGCAAAGAATTCGCCAGCATGTCCCACGGCAAATTAGAATAAATAATGTTTCTCCAACTCCTTCATCGCAGTCTGTTGACACACTGCGTGATTATGATCAAGTTACTGCTTGTAATTCGGCTATTGGACAGCATCTCTTATCCCATCCAGAATGTGCTGATCATTACAATGACAGTCAATTTTCTATACTCGCTCGTGGCCGTTCTCTTTTTCATTTAAAGGTCCTGGAATCTACGATCATAAAGCTACGAAAGCCGATTCTCTGTCGCCAGAAGGAACGCCTCTACACTCTTGGAATATTTCATTAATGTTATGTGTTGTGTTTTCGGTTATTTGTAACCGAATATGTACTCGTTAACGTTTGTTTTGTACCGTTACTACCGTATCTAGCCCGTCTACTAGTTGTTTGTTTTTGTTATTATTACGTCATACAGACAAAATAGTTCTTACATTTCGAATTTGATTCACCCCATCACTAACGTTCGCTACTGATGAGAGTTAGTCGAAAAGCTTTTAGCGAATAAATTAACAATATGAAGTTATTGTTTCGCGTTATTCTGAAGTTCTGTACCACAAATCACTTGTTCAAATACTTTCGCAAAAGGTACAGTGACCAACAATTGGAGATCCTTAATAAGTTGGTCAGAACTCGGGGGAAAATTCGAAATCTACGGTATCATGTAGCCTTTCTTAAGGCTTGTATAAAGAAAAGAGTTGTACCAAAGTTTCTGAAGACGAGGATAGAGAAATCGCGTGCTCGCATCAACTCCAGGATTGAGAGTGCATTTTTACATGATGAGATCGAGAACAGCGTAAAAGAGATGAGTACCGTAACTCAACGTTGTGCCAAGCTTAAGCAGCAGGCAGTGCAGTTTTTATCTTATTTTGACCTGATACGGTTTTGTCGTTATATGGCCAAAATTGATGCACGTAAAGAGGATGAGAAGGTACGGCAGAATGAGCGTAACATCAACTTGCTTCTCAAGACACGATACGGTACCAAGGCAGTTGCTGGTAGTAAGGTTATTACCAACTTATCGGACTATGAGCTGAGTGACACAGAAGAGTTGGTACTATCCCTTGGTCTTGATTTTTCTGTGCCACCGACAGAAATCAAGCGTGAGGAAGTCTTTGCTGAATTTGAGGTATTACTTGGACAATTGTCACATCATCACCAGAAATTTGATGATGAAAGCAGAGCTAAGGAACACAGTGAGAAAATTGTGGCCCTTAAAGCCAAACTAAGTAGCTTAGCGCATGGTTTTTGTGGAACTCCAATCGACAGAAGTGATTTCACGATGACGTCCGATTGTTACAGGAGCATCAGATCCCTGAAATCCAATAAGTCAATTCACATAACCAAACCTGATAAAGGATCTGGTGTAGTCATTTTGAATAAGTGTGACTACATTTCTAAAATGGATTCAATTCTCGGCGACAAGTCTAAATTTGAAATCCTTGGCCCTGCGTGTGACAATGACAACACCTCCAAGATAGAAGCTCGTATTCAGCGTCTACTATTGACCCTCAAGAAGGCGGGAAAAATCTCTTCTGCTGAATACGACGACATCAGACCCACTGGCTCTATTCGACCACGTATGTATGGTCTTCCGAAGACCCATAAATCGAATGTACCCTTACGTCCGATACTATCGATGGTTGGATCAGCGTATCACAAAGTCGCGAAGTGGATTGCAAGATATCTTGAGCCGGTGAGTTTGTTCTATGGTGGTAACTGCATTCGTGACTCGTTCACATTTGCTGATACCATTCGTAATGTTGATCTCGATGAGTCCGAAATCTCTATGTGTTCGTTTGATATATCTAGTTTATTCACGAACGTGCCAGTTCAAGAGACTATAGAGATTTGTGCCAATGAGCTCTATGGTGGTGTCCTTCCATCTCCTCCATTCTCAAGGTCTTCTTTTGTTAAATTAATGCGATTGATCACTTGTGATGTCGAATTTAGTTTCAATAACACCATATATACACAGATCGATGGTGTTGCAATGGGATCGCCGCTTGGTCCCATTCTGGCTAACATTTTTGTGGGGTATTACGAAAAACGGTTATTCGAAGATATTGATCGACCATTAATGTATCAAAGATATGTTGATGACACCTTCGCCATATTTGAAAATGAATCCCAGTGTGATTTGTTTCTGAGCAAATTGAATGGTCTTCACCCATCACTGAAATTCACCATGGAAAAAGAGGTTAATAATTCATTAGCATTCCTTGATGTTGTAGTGGAAAAGACGGGTGCTAATTTTGTTACATCAGTTTACCGTAAGCCTACATTCAGTGGGCAATACATTTCGTGGGATTCTTTCTGTCCAGTAAAACGTAAAGTAAATTTGATAAGAACTCTGGTACACAGGGCTCTGATGATTTGTAGTAAAGTCAAACTTGATTCTGAATTGGAGAACATTCGGTCAATCTTTCAGTCAAATGGTTATCCCGATCATATCATTAAAATGACCATAGATCGTAAACTCAAAGATTTCAGAAAAGTTAAACCGTTTGGACCTAGAAAATGTCCTGTTTATTTGCATCTTCCTTGGATTGGGAAAGTGTCCAACAGGTTTGAAAAACAAATTAAATCGTCAGTGAGCCATTGTTTTTCACAAGTAGAACCTCAGATAATCTTCATGACGAAATCTCTGATGCCTGCAACGCAAAAGGATGTGCTACCTGCGACAAATCAAAGCAACATAATATATGAATACACGTGCCGATGTGAGAGTCGGTATGTAGGTCGCACGTCTCAGCGCTTGCAGCAAAGAATTCGCCAGCATGTCCCACGGCAAATTAGAATAAATAATGTTTCTCCAACTCCTTCATCGCAGTCTGTTGACACACTGCGTGATTATGATCAAGTTACTGCTTGTAATTCGGCTATTGGACAGCATCTCTTATCCCATCCAGAATGTGCTGATCATTACAATGACAGTCAATTTTCTATACTCGCTCGTGGCCGTTCTCTTTTTCATTTAAAGGTCCTGGAATCTACGATCATAAAGCTACGAAAGCCGATTCTCTGTCGCCAGAAGGAACGCCTCTACACTCTTGGAATATTTCATTAATGTTATGTGTTGTGTTTTCGGTTATTTGTAACCGAATATGTACTCGTTAACGTTTGTTTTGTACCGTTACTACCGTATCTAGCCCGTCTACTAGTTGTTTGTTTTTGTTATTATTACGTCATACAGACAAAATAGTTCTTACATTTCGAATTTGATTCACCCCATCACTAACGTTCGCTACTGATGAGAGTTAGTCGAAAAGCTTTTAGCGAATAAATTAACAATATGAAGTTATTGTTTCGCGTTATTCTGAAGTTCTGTACCACAAATCACTTGTTCAAATACTTTCGCAAAAGGTACAGTGACCAACAATTGGAGATCCTTAATAAGTTGGTCAGAACTCGGGGGAAAATTCGAAATCTACGGTATCATGTAGCCTTTCTTAAGGCTTGTATAAAGAAAAGAGTTGTACCAAAGTTTCTGAAGACGAGGATAGAGAAATCGCGTGCTCGCATCAACTCCAGGATTGAGAGTGCATTTTTACATGATGAGATCGAGAACAGCGTAAAAGAGATGAGTACCGTAACTCAACGTTGTGCCAAGCTTAAGCAGCAGGCAGTGCAGTTTTTATCTTATTTTGACCTGATACGGTTTTGTCGTTATATGGCCAAAATTGATGCACGTAAAGAGGATGAGAAGGTACGGCAGAATGAGCGTAACATCAACTTGCTTCTCAAGACACGATACGGTACCAAGGCAGTTGCTGGTAGTAAGGTTATTACCAACTTATCGGACTATGAGCTGAGTGACACAGAAGAGTTGGTACTATCCCTTGGTCTTGATTTTTCTGTGCCACCGACAGAAATCAAGCGTGAGGAAGTCTTTGCTGAATTTGAGGTATTACTTGGACAATTGTCACATCATCACCAGAAATTTGATGATGAAAGCAGAGCTAAGGAACACAGTGAGAAAATTGTGGCCCTTAAAGCCAAACTAAGTAGCTTAGCGCATGGTTTTTGTGGAACTCCAATCGACAGAAGTGATTTCACGATGACGTCCGATTGTTACAGGAGCATCAGATCCCTGAAATCCAATAAGTCAATTCACATAACCAAACCTGATAAAGGATCTGGTGTAGTCATTTTGAATAAGTGTGACTACATTTCTAAAATGGATTCAATTCTCGGCGACAAGTCTAAATTTGAAATCCTTGGCCCTGCGTGTGACAATGACAACACCTCCAAGATAGAAGCTCGTATTCAGCGTCTACTATTGACCCTCAAGAAGGCGGGAAAAATCTCTTCTGCTGAATACGACGACATCAGACCCACTGGCTCTATTCGACCACGTATGTATGGTCTTCCGAAGACCCATAAATCGAATGTACCCTTACGTCCGATACTATCGATGGTTGGATCAGCGTATCACAAAGTCGCGAAGTGGATTGCAAGATATCTTGAGCCGGTGAGTTTGTTCTATGGTGGTAACTGCATTCGTGACTCGTTCACATTTGCTGATACCATTCGTAATGTTGATCTCGATGAGTCCGAAATCTCTATGTGTTCGTTTGATATATCTAGTTTATTCACGAACGTGCCAGTTCAAGAGACTATAGAGATTTGTGCCAATGAGCTCTATGGTGGTGTCCTTCCATCTCCTCCATTCTCAAGGTCTTCTTTTGTTAAATTAATGCGATTGATCACTTGTGATGTCGAATTTAGTTTCAATAACACCATATATACACAGATCGATGGTGTTGCAATGGGATCGCCGCTTGGTCCCATTCTGGCTAACATTTTTGTGGGGTATTACGAAAAACGGTTATTCGAAGATATTGATCGACCATTAATGTATCAAAGATATGTTGATGACACCTTCGCCATATTTGAAAATGAATCCCAGTGTGATTTGTTTCTGAGCAAATTGAATGGTCTTCACCCATCACTGAAATTCACCATGGAAAAAGAGGTTAATAATTCATTAGCATTCCTTGATGTTGTAGTGGAAAAGACGGGTGCTAATTTTGTTACATCAGTTTACCGTAAGCCTACATTCAGTGGGCAATACATTTCGTGGGATTCTTTCTGTCCAGTAAAACGTAAAGTAAATTTGATAAGAACTCTGGTACACAGGGCTCTGATGATTTGTAGTAAAGTCAAACTTGATTCTGAATTGGAGAACATTCGGTCAATCTTTCAGTCAAATGGTTATCCCGATCATATCATTAAAATGACCATAGATCGTAAACTCAAAGATTTCAGAAAAGTTAAACCGTTTGGACCTAGAAAATGTCCTGTTTATTTGCATCTTCCTTGGATTGGGAAAGTGTCCAACAGGTTTGAAAAACAAATTAAATCGTCAGTGAGCCATTGTTTTTCACAAGTAGAACCTCAGATAATCTTCATGACGAAATCTCTGATGCCTGCAACGCAAAAGGATGTGCTACCTGCGACAAATCAAAGCAACATAATATATGAATACACGTGCCGATGTGAGAGTCGGTATGTAGGTCGCACGTCTCAGCGCTTGCAGCAAAGAATTCGCCAGCATGTCCCACGGCAAATTAGAATAAATAATGTTTCTCCAACTCCTTCATCGCAGTCTGTTGACACACTGCGTGATTATGATCAAGTTACTGCTTGTAATTCGGCTATTGGACAGCATCTCTTATCCCATCCAGAATGTGCTGATCATTACAATGACAGTCAATTTTCTATACTCGCTCGTGGCCGTTCTCTTTTTCATTTAAAGGTCCTGGAATCTACGATCATAAAGCTACGAAAGCCGATTCTCTGTCGCCAGAAGGAACGCCTCTACACTCTTGGAATATTTCATTAATGTTATGTGTTGTGTTTTCGGTTATTTGTAACCGAATATGTACTCGTTAACGTTTGTTTTGTACCGTTACTACCGTATCTAGCCCGTCTACTAGTTGTTTGTTTTTGTTATTATTACGTCATACAGACAAAATAGTTCTTACATTTCGAATTTGATTCACCCCATCACTAACGTTCGCTACTGATGAGAGTTAGTCGAAAAGCTTTTAGCGAATAAATTAACAATATGAAGTTATTGTTTCGCGTAAAAAACAAAGTACACTGAAATTTTTTTGATATGTGGAAGAGGCTTAATGACACGAAGACACAAGCACATCAATATTTCTACAATATGTCTCGGAATCAAGCAGCCTGTATGGTGATCCAAACATGTGTTCGCTATTTACTTATAAAGATTTGATCACAGTACTTGATCATAGTGATATGGTGCCACAGTGAATGGAGGACTCCATCGAGGAACAGCATATTTTAATATAGGGTGTTTCCGTCTATGGTACTGTATCATGAAAGTGCGCGACCTCTGCACTTATGAAATTGCCAAGACCATGTACCGATATCACCATGGTGAATTCCCTTCTGCTCTTAGCCGCATCTTTACGCCATCTGCCGGTGTCCACTCTCACGGAACCAGATCCGCCACTGCTGGAAATATCTTTATACAGAATTTAGCCGCTAGTGTGTGCCAGAGATCCTTGACTTTTGTTGGTCCAAGGATTTGGAACTCCTTATCAATAGAGCACAGAGGTTTGTCATTTGCATCATTCTGTCGGAATTTTAAGTCTCAACTCATTTCCACATATTGAGACCTGAGAGTATAATCTGGTATTTATTTTGAACTAGTGTTATAGTTTTTTTTGTTTCTACTACCACTGTTTTGCGATTGCGTTTTGTTGTTTATTCTTTTGTTGAAATGTTACTGACCGACAGTTGCATGATATAAATGTTCTAACGTTACGCCTTGACTACAGCTGACTTGAAGACTACACATCTTGATGTGGTCATATCGCTGTGTTTGTCTTTTTTACATATTTGTGTGAACAACCATCGTACGAATAAAGAATCTGTCTGTCTGTCTGTCCCAGATCATTATCACAAGACGAAATAGACTTGCGTTTTCATAGTCCTTTGCTCATTTTAGAGTTGTCCTAAATTTATGTATCAGCAGTAATGCAAACACTGTAATGCAAAAACTATTCTTTAGCTTGACAACAAAAACGATTGGAAGATTTCGAATATAAAAAGCTAACGATGCTATAAGACTAGAAAATTCCGGGATCCCCTTCTGGTTGTCTTTGTAAGGATGCTGCATACTGACAGAACACCATATCAGACCATAAGGAGCTGCCAGTGTTAGCGCTAAGATACTCTAGCAATCTGAACGAAACGGAATGTAATGAGGGAGTGAAAATGTCAATAAGTTGTGTGAAATGGATGGCAGAAACAAGCACATATTTACAAGATAGTTACTACACTGAAACTTATGAAATCGAACCTAATGTACACAGACTGCTGATTACGAGATAATATGGGAATTGATATGTAGCCTACTTGCAGCTTGAAATGTTTGTGCAATGAACATAGCATTAGCTCATCATACTGTGATACAAAAATTTTAACATCCACATCAAACTGCTTTGTTCTGGTCTGCTCTGTTTTATTGAAGCTAATTGGTGCAGTCCAAACCAGATCTTTCAGTTAGTAAGCATACGCTTTCATTTAAATGTGAAGGAGAGGCACTCATATTCTCGTAGTGAAACAAGTGAGTATGTAGTGGTATGAAGACCAAAGGCACGCAACCATTTATTCAATGCCATCCCAGAAATTAGGCATCCAAAAATGGTGCTCCATAGATATATGTGCTACATACTAGTACATATTTCATTGCAATATTAAATCAAATTGATGTGCTGGCAGAGTGAATGGACGATTCCACTGAGTAACGGCATATTTTACTATTGGCTTTCCAATGTTACTGTATTACGGTATATTGAAAATTATCATCACGGATATCATCTATTCCTTGCTCCTTCATTTCAAAGTTGTTATAAATTTGTGTGTCAACAGTAACATCCAGCAGCTAAATGCGGAAACGGTTCTTCAGCTCGAACACACAAACAATTCGAAGGATTTAGTACGAAAGTATGGAACATTTATCTGACAATTTATCAAATACATAATGTTAACGATGGTTGCTGATTCAAAAAGTCTAGTACATTGGGTGCATTTTGTGTTCACGAAAACTCGGTTCTCGCTGCAATGAATTTTCATAGATATCACAGAAACACCGTACTTGCTACCCCTAGCATGAATATATAGTGGATACGATCCATACAAAATCTAAAATTAACACTGGTTAATAGTAAGTAAACACATTTCAGCAGATCTGACATGCATAGTTTTTGAGCCCAAAATGTATATTTTCATGTATTTCCAAGTTACCAAGCAGGGTGATAGCTTTTTCGTGGACCTGACACTCATAGTCTTTGACTCCAGTATGTGTATTTCCATAGATTTTGAAGTCACTAAGCTGGATAAATACTTTTCCGCAGATTTGATATTAATTAGTTTGTGATTCCGGTATGCGCATTCTCATGTGCTTTCAAGTTATTGAGCAGGGTAAACGGCTTTCTGCAGATCTGCCATGCATAGTTTTCGACAACAGTATGTGCATTTCCATGTCTTTTCAAGTTACCAAGCCATGTAACCGCTTTTCTGTAGATCAGTAATTCATTAGTCTCTGATTCCGGTTCAAGTTATTGAACCACGTAAACGGTTTTCCGCAGATCTGCCATGCGTTGTTTTTGACTCCGATGTGCGCATTTCCATGTATTTTCAAGTGAAAAAACCGTTTATACCGTTTTCCGCGACCTGACACTCATTGTTTTTGACTCCAATATGTTTATTTCGATGTGTTTTCAGATGAACAAGCCGGTTAAACGCTTTTCCGCAGCTTTAACCCGCAAATGCTTGGAATCCAGTAGGTGTATGTCCGTGTAATTTCAAGTGATCAAGCTGGCTAAACGCTTTTCTGCGGATCTGCAACGCATGGCTATCAACTCCAGTAAGAGTATTTCCATTTCTTTTCAAGTTGGCAAGTCTGGTAAACGCTTTTCCATAGACCTGACCCTCAGTTTTTGACTCAAGCATGTGTATTTCCATGTGTTTTCAAGTCATGAAGCTGGCTAAACGCTTTTCTGCAGATCTGACATGCATAGTTTTTGACTCCAGTATGTGTATTTTCATGTCTTTTCAAGTCGTGAAGCCGGCTAAATGCTTTTGCGCAGATCTGACATTCATAATTTTTGACTCCAGTATGTGTATGACCATGTCTTTTCAAGTTATCGAGACGATTGAATGCTTTACCACAGATCTGACACTCGTAGTTTTTGACTCCAGTATGTGTATTTCCATGTCTGTTCAAGTCACCAAGATGAGTGAATAGTTTACCACAGATCTGACACGTATAGTCTTTAAATCCGGTATGTGCGTGACCATGTGTTTTCAAGGTGCCAAGCTGACTGAATGATTTTCCACAGATCTGACACTCGTGTTTTTTGACTCCTATATGTACATGATCATGTGTTTTCAAGGAACTTAAATGACTAAATGATTTTCCACAGATCTCACACTTATAGTCTTTGACTCCGGCATGTGCATTCTTGTGTGTTTTCAAGTTACTTGGATGATTGAACGCTTTCCCGCAAATCTGACATTCATAGTTTTTGACTCCAGTATGTGTATTTCCATGTCTGTTCAAGTCACCAAGCTGGGTGAACGATTTACCACAGATCTCACATTTGTAGTCTTTGACTCCGGCATGTGCATTCTTGTGTGTTTTCAAGTTACTTGGATGATTGAACGCTTTCCCGCAAATCTGACATTCATAGTTTTTGACTCCAGTATGTGTATTTCCATGTCTGTTCAAGTCACCAAGCTGGGTGAACGATTTACCACAGATCTGACACTCATAGTCTTTGACTCCGGTATGTGCATTCTCGTGTCTTTTCAAGTTACCTGAATGAATAAACGCTTTCCCGCAAATCTGGCATTCATAGTTTTTGACTCTTGTATGTGTATTTAGATGTATTCTCAAGTCAGCGACAAGAGTAAACGTCATTCCACAGATCTCACACTCATGGTTTCTGAGTCCAGTATGTATCCTTCCTCGTGTTTTCGAGTCATTGAATCGCACAAACGACCTTCCAAAGATCTGGTGCTCATGGTCTCTGATTCCGGCGTGAGTTATAATGTGTTTTGCTGAAAATGTCTTCCCAGCAAAAGACTTCCCACACATCTCACGTTCATAATTTTTTTCTTCAGTGCGTGTGTCTCTATGTCTATTCAAGTTGTCGCTCAGATATTTCAAACCAGTGTGCGATAATACATGTTTTTTCAGTGCATAGATTGCAGCAAAGGATTTTCCGCAGATCTCACATTCGGTATTCCTATCTTCAAGGTGAAATCGCAGGTGAGTTTTCAATCCATCATGACGATAGAAGCTCTTTCCACGTATCGAGCACATCTTCTTAGTCATTCTTCTGGATTATCCGTAAATTACTTCTTCAAGCATCACACCTCAAACATTCCCTGCTCGTAAACGAATATTCAACAATAGCTTGGAATGAGCTATTACATAGTATTTAAATTCTTGTATTGTAGCAACCCAGTCTGTAACACAAAAAATAAATTAGCAATATCGAATCAGTTTCAAAAAGTACAAAATCCAACCAATGCAAGAAAATCAAACATACAGTAAATGTCTACCAGTTTAGTAGAATTTTTAGGCCTTGTAGTGATCGATAAGCCGACAATTCGGACAGTGGCATATTTAAACGAGTCATTCCTGGCCGACAAGATAACATAATGGTGAAGCGTCCGGCTACTTGATCGGTAGGTCGAGGGTTCAATCGACGGCCGGGTTAGACCAAAGAGCTGATTAGTAACAAAGTAATCCATGAATTTCCCGCTTGGCGCACGTGCATTACTGGGATAGCGTGGAGGGGTGATGCAAGACTTAGACAGCCGTACAAGGCTATATATGCAGTTTCCCTGTCCAGCAGTATATGAGCATCAAGTACTCATGGTATGCATATGCACAGACATCACATTCATGGTTTTTCAAACCTGAGTGAGCTGTTCTATGTTCTATGTGCTTCCAATGCAGTCATTGTAGTGAAGGCTTTCCCACAGATATCACATACATCTTTTCTCTCTTCAATGTGGAATTGCAAGCGAGTTTCAATTACGTAATGACCATTGACGCATTTCCCACAGATCCAACAAGTCTTTTTAGGCATTCTTCCAGGTTACATGTAATACACTCCTTCATGCATTACACATCAACAGTTCTTTGCCTAATAACGAATATTGTTCTCTTGCATTACATAGGATATTGCATAGAATCGAACTTGTTATTTTAGTACATCAGTCTAAAATGCAATATCATAACAGAAAAACTGATCAATGATGAATCCGTTTGACGATGAAGAAAATACTATAAATATCAGAACAAAGAACATATGATATATTGATATGCGTCACTTTCAATGAATCCCTCACAAGTTATGAGCCTTTAACAGGTAGAGCGTCAACATGAAACAAGCATACTATGTGAACATGTTATCATCGATATTTGAAGCACAGCAAACTGTTTAACTTGCAAGTCTTAGCAGTGCGACTTCAGCATAAGAGGAGAGGAAAGAAACAAGAGAAGAAAAACCATAAAACACTTGCAAAACGCCCAGTGCAATCATTCTTCGCCCGTCTAATGAATTTAAAATGGCAAATACGGTCAAGCATACCATTGAAACACCGAACTACAGAGATGAAAGACAAATCGAAACACAAGAGGATACCATCACATATAAGAGCCACCGTGACATTAACCGATTGGCGCCGGCTGCAATTTTCGAAAAATTTTACTTCAATTTTCAAAGTCGAAAAACTGTACCTTAATGGGATTGGAACACGTCAAGCAAGGTGTCGTTCGATTCAGAACTTCAGCGCGCATCCGATTGCGCCACTCAAATCATTTCGAGCACTGTGTCTGGCCACTTATATCAAGAGCAAGCCGAGAATTCGTTGATGAGAAACGTATTACATTTACTGTACTCTTTATAAACCTTAACATGGATATCTGGTGACATAGGCTTCTTGTGAATCATATCGGCGAGGAAATCATGATCATGGAGATAGCTCAGTCGATCTAATACGCCCTAATATCGCCATTATCTAATAGATACAATACTGACGGTTTGCACAATAAACACGCGCCAGGCCGCAGAGTGAATGAGTCATCGGCGAGTGAGCGAGTGACGCGCGTGTATTTATTAGGTAGCGTTGCCTTCCAGGGCATTTACAAAGCTTATAGAGCACGTAAATGGGTCACTTTAGTATTGATAAACGGAGATTGTCAAGACCTAACCATAAGGACAAACCACAAACGCATATCTTACTACTACGTAAGGTTTATGACGTTAGTTGGTAGCACTTCATACAGACATGATACACACGTTTGCGGGGAATACACAGCGTGTAGAATTGGTCTTGTTGCGATATATACATCACTATTAGCTGTTAGTCTGATGTAGATATAATCTTATGGACATGTACTCTCCACAGAAACAATCTAAGAATGTCTACTACCGATAAAATTCAGGATATAACACACTATGTTACAGATATTCGTCCCTGCGTTTGACACTAGTGTGGTAGTCTGCAGGAATTCTCTTCACGATTTTTAGAAGCGGCCTTGGGGTGACATAGGAATAACTAATGTTGTTTATTTTGGCCTTGAAGGTGGAGATTGGCTAGATCTATTGAAAGAGACAATCCGTAAATGCCTTTCATTACTACAACGAAAGATATATATCGTCATACGACAGCTCTTTGTATATCCAGATGAACACTTTTGCGTAGGTATATGCGCTGAGTAATATTGTATTTATTCCGAATTATACTTGACTATTAGCCATTATTTAGAATCGTATAGGCAGCAACTATTCACAGACACAATCTATGAAGGTATATCACTATTAGAACTCGATACATATCCCGTTTTGTGACCAGTATTCATCCATCTGCTTGAAGCTGGTACGGTAGGCTGCGAGAATTCTCTTCCCGGTTTTCAAATGCAACCTTGAGCGATGCAGACATAACTAGTATAGTTGTTTTAGCAAGAAAATCAGAAGCTGACAAGCACTATTCATAGAAACAAACTACAACAACTGGCTATGAGGAATAAAACCAAATATACGACAGGGTATATGATGGGTATCGGGAACGCGCGTTTCCACGAAATGATGCGGTCGGCGGATATCTTTGTCACGTGGCCTATCACATAGATTTATAACACCTTATATGTAACTAATATCAGATACGAAGATATGTGTGAACTTGTATGGACACTAGCTTTTCACAGAAAGAAACAACTATGCTCTAAGACGGCTAGAACAAAACATACAGTACGTTATCTGAGAGTGGTCAATGACGCGCGTGTTGCCGAGACAGTGTATTTTGCAACAAATTTATCTACGGTATTTGATATCCGATTTCGACGTCTTAGATATAATATATATCAAATAATATGGTATCAATGAACTGGCACAAACAATATCTATCCGCAGACATGAACAGCAGCGACCTAGCACGATTAGAACGGGATATATAGTGGTTCTAATACAGTACGCTTCCCTCTAACGGCAATGGGTAAAAATACCCACGCCGGCGGGAGACGGTTAAATGTCAAATCACCTGCAATAACGCCAACAGCAAATGACCTGAAATAAACTTATGCACAAACAGTCGGATACCACATACTACCGTAATTTTCCAAATATAGTACGCCCCCATGCATAATACGCACCCCTAAAATAACATGTAAATTCTGGGAAAAAGCCTGTATCCATGTATAGTACGCACCCTGCATTTCAGTACATGTTCCGATTTGGTGTAAGATGTCATTCTGTTTTGCGATGTCACTCTTGAACAATCATTACACAACGATCGCTAATCATTATACAATTAGCGGGATTGTCTTTATACGATAGTAGATAGCATCCAAAGCCTGCGAGGCGGGCGGCGCAATAGTTCAGGCTAGCGACACGACATCTTGAGCACCAGGAGACCTTTTACAGATGCGATTGCTAATCCTTATACAATTAACGGTATTGTCTCTAAACGATAGTAGATAGCAGCCAAAGCCTGCGGGGCCGGCGAAGAGTTAGTTTAGGCCAACGAACCGACATCTTGTGCACGATGCCTATTACAGATGCGATTACGCCTAGGCTAACGGTTATGTCATGCGCAACAAGTCTGTTGGAGATGCGACTGATTACGCAAGCGATTATATCTTGCGCACATGGCCTCTTGTGTCTGTATATTGTATAAATTGCATATGCGATTGTTCGGGCCTGTCGTTGACGCGATGAATTGGCGAGAATTGCCGCGCGCTATTGTCTATCAGTGACCTAATTTCGCTCGCGTATAAACGGCAAACCAACTCAGCAGGAGATCGCGTGCTTTTGCACACGACTCTCGGTAATTGGCAACACGCTTCCCACTAACTACTACGCGAGATGGCTGAAAGTGATGCGCGATTGAAAAAAAGCATGAAGATAGGTGTGATTTCAAGTTTTTTATAGAGGGAAATTTTTTTCCAAGGCTTATTGTACCAATGTACAATATGCACCCCCCTATTTTAGGGCAAAAAATCGTGAAAATTTTGTGGATTATACATGGAAAATTATGGTACATACCATGCTTTAAACAGCAATCTAAATCGTCGACGCACTGGCCTGCAAACAAATCAGCAAGGCACTGTATCAGCAAGGCACTGTTATGCGTCGAATAGGCCAAAGTCAGAGGGTTTGAGGGCACAACGAATTGACAACACGATCCATTACACTGGTCAACACAATTTTTGTTGACTTTGATCAGACAATTGATCTTGACTAACTCTTGGACAGTGAATTAAAAAATAACTTCTGTTTTTCTCTATCACGGTCCAAAAGGAGTCCGCAAAGACAAATAGGTAAAGAACCACTGCCCTAGACGGCTTCGGCGGTCTGGGGTTGTGTCTGGGCTAATGAATTACACATTTTCTGAATTACAACAATACTGCTAGGCAAAATGATAATTGTTCATCGTACGTTTACATACGGGGTGAAATATCACCTTCTAATGAGCAATAAAAATAGCATCGGGAATTTGTGAAGTAGAAAGTTTATAAATTCAGAATTGATGTGCACATTAATAGTACGAAATATGGCAGAAAAACTCGTCGATTTTCAAGCAGCTTTTCTCAAATCACACACTGATAGTTACCTACCACAGATGCTCATTCCCAGGACTCACATTCATTGTTCTTGACTACAGTGCAGTATTGCAAGTGCGCTGCAAAATCTTCTTTAGGAACGAAGAAAATCTCGCATATATCTCACTGATGATTTCCGGATCTATTAGGCACTTTCCTGTGTCTATTCCAGATGTCGCCAACTCAAAAAAGGTCGCAGGCCCCTATTAAAATTTCGTAGTGTTCCCATGAATTCAATATCGATATATAATAGGCTACACAGCTTAGAAACCACGATTTAAAACTTTATGTTACTACAACGCAGTGTTATCTTACATAGGCATTGTGCATATAGTTACCACAATAGAAGTTATGATTTATCAAGGGAATACAAATACAGCAAAAATCATGATAATCAATTTCATTCGGGCCATTGGGCGTCAAGGCCCATTCAGATCAACTGATTTTCCCTCGATGATATGCTGTTGCCAATACTTGCCATCGCTAAAGCCGTTTCGGTTAGTGAGGAATAGTAATGTTGGGCACAGGAAAAAAGTTTATTTTGAAACAAAAACAACAATATGTTGAAACTGTAAACAATTTCAGCATTTCAAAATGCTTTTCATAGCATTCTTCCGAAATCACAAATCAAGTCGTAGGCCGTAGAATATAACCTCGCGGGCCACATTTTGGAGACCTGGTCTATTAAATGTACCCTTGCAATTTAACGTCTTACAGCAGATCTTGCATGCTAAGTCTTTCACAGTTTGACTGCAGTGTGAATATTGATGTGTGATGCGAACTATGCCATTCTGACAACGGACTTCCCACAGATCTCTCAAGCGTATTTTTTTAGGCTCCAATGGTCTTTCAATAGGCCGAGATGAGTAAACGCTTTGCCACAGATCACATGGCCATAATTTTTGAAACCACAGTGTGTTATTAGATGAGTTTTCATTAAAGAGTTCGCAGCGAAAGCTACACTATACATCTCACATTTACAGTTTTCAACTTTGTATTCGTACTCGTACTTGTGTATTCATATTACTTTTTAATTGGCCAATCTGTGTAAACACTTTGCAACAGATCCCACACTTGGAGTTTTTAACTCCGGTGTTTACTAGAATATGATGCTCCATGTTTGTCTTTGAAGCGAAAGACATTCCACATATTTCACATTCATGGTTCTTGAAACCAGTATGGATCATGAGATGTACCTTTGTAGCGAAGGACTTAACACACATCTCAGATTCTCAGTTTTTCACTCCAGTGTATATTCTCATGTCTTTTCAAGTCACTCTTCGCAGTGAACACTTTCTCACAGATCAAACTGTCATAGTTTCTTACTCAAGTATGTCTATTCATATGTCTCTTCAAGTGATGAAGACGACTAAACGCTTTCCCGCAGGCCTCACATCCATAGTTCTTCACTTCAATGTGAATATTATTGTGAGCAGCTAAAGATTGCTTCGTAAGACAGGACTTCCCGCAGATCTCACATGCGTAGTTTCTAGCTCCAAGATGTGCGTTCCAATGGTATTTCAGTATGTCGAGAGAAGTAAACGCTTTGCCACAGATCATACAGTCATAATTTTTTAAATCACTCTGGGTTAATAAATGTGTTTTCAATGAAGAGTTCACAGTAAATGCTTTACCACACACTTCACATTTATAGTTTCTGACTCCGTCATGTGTATTCGTGTGAGTTTTCAATTGGCCAATCAGTGTAAACACTTTGCCACAGATCCCGCACTCATAGTTTTTTACTCCAGTGTGAACTCGAATGTGATGCTCTAAATTCGTCTTTGAAGTTAACGACTTTCCACATATCTCACATTCATGATTTTTGAAACCAGTGTGGATCATCATATGTGTTTTCAATGAATGCTTCTCAGTCAAGGTTTTACCACAGATCTCACAATAATGACTTTTGCTTCCTGTATGTGTATTGTGATGTTTTTTCAAATCACTGATCCGCATACAAGTCTTACCACATATCCAACATTCATAGTTTTTTACCCCAGTATGTATATACATATGCTGTTTCAAGTTGCTGACTCGACTACAGGCACTACCACAGATCTCACATTCACAATTTCTGATTCCACTGTGAATAATCATGTGTTTTGTTAAATATTTCTTTGTAGCGAAAGACTTTCCACACATCTCACATTCATGGTTTCTCACTGCAGTGTGTGTATTCACATGTCTTTTCAAGTCACTGTTCGCACTGAACGCTCTCCCACAGATTTCAGTCATAGTTTCTGACTCCAGTATGTTTATTCACATGTCTCTGTAAGTGATGAAGGCGACTAAACGCTTTTCCACATGCCTCATATCCATAGTTCTTCACTGTACGGTGAATATCGATGTGCTTAGCTAACGATGCCTTTGTAAGACAGGACTTCCCGCATATCTCACATCTGTAGTTTTCGGATCCAATATGTGCGTACCAATGGCTTTTCAATGCGCCAAGAGAAGAAAACGCTTTGCCACAGATCATGCAGTCATAATTTTTGAAACCACCGTGGGTTATTACATGTGTTTTCAATGACGAGTTCGCAGAAAATGCTTTATCACACACCTCACATTTATAATTTTCACCTCCGTCATGTGTATTTGTGTGACGTTTCAAATGGCCAATCTGTGTAAACACTTTGCCACAGATCCCACACTCATAGTTTTTTACTCCGGTATGAACTTGAATATGATGCTCCAAGTTCGTCTTTAAAGCGAAAGATTTTCCACATATTTCACAATCATTGTTTTTGAAACCAGTGTGGATCATCATATGTCTCTTCAATGAACACTTCTCAGTTAAGGTTTTACAACAGATCTCACAACCATGACCTTTGTTTCTTGTATGTGTATTCTGATGATTTTCCAAGTCACCGATCCGTGTACAAGTCTTACCACAGACTCCGATATGCGTCTTCCAATGTCCATGCAATTTGCTGAACCAAGTGAACGCTTTGCCACAGATCTCGCATTCATGATTTTTTCACATCACTGTGGGTCATCAGATGTGCTTCAAACAAAGAAATTGTAGTGAAGGCTTTCTTACACGTCTCACATTCATAGTTTTTACCTTCAATATGTATATTCCCATGACTCTTCAAGTGGCTGATGCTAGTGAATGCTTTGTCACAGATCTCACATGCATATTTCTTGTCTCCAATATGTACACTAGTTACATGTCTTGTCAATGCTGCGTTGTCAGAGAATGATTTTGCACAGATATCACATTCGTGGTTTCTGACTCCAATGTGAATATGCATGTGTCTTGCTAAGTGTGACTTAGTAGATAATGACTTCCCACAGGTCTCACATTCGTGGAATTTGACACTGGTATGTCTGTAAACATGTCTTTTCAAGCCAACAATTGAAGTGAATGCTTTTCCACAGATTTCACATTCGGCTTTTTGTCATTAATGTCGAATCGCAGGTGACTTTTCATTCCACCATAACGATCAAAGATTTGTCCACAGATCGAACATTTGATTTTTCTCATTCTTCCAGCATATGTGGAAATTAATTCTTCAAGCCTCACACCTCAATGGTTCTTTTTTCATCGATTTCCAACACTTGTATGGACAATTGCCGTTCTACTGTGCAGTATTTGAATTGTTATCATAGAATAGCAATCTGCAAAGCAATGTGAGAACAAATAAAATGTTTACCGATCAGTTCGAAAAAAAATCATCATTCCAAAATAATAAAAATGATAATTAATATCATTGTCGTTGAACATATTTCAGCATCGTAATGATCAGTAACCAGATAATTAGGATATTGACCACTACGGATGTTCAACACATATTTTGAACATCGTGAATCCCATTTCTCATATTTGCCTAGGACAGGCGTTGGGAAAATGTATAGATGAATCACACGGCATATCTCGTAATTGTACATTTTGACTCAAGTCAGGTCAAGTCAAGTCACTCGATTTTCGGAGGTGACTCGAATTATTGAAGTAGCCGACAAGGCATTGTAATTTGCAAAATTATTGAAGTACTAATTGAGTCAGCATTCATTCATAACACCGGTCAACACAATTTTTGTTGGCCTTTATCAACACCTTTTTTAGTGACTTTTTGGCGCTGAATTAAAAAATGGCTTTCATTTTTCTCTATCACGTCAAGTTTTTGGGTTAGGCCCTTACCACATTGTCTCAAAAATCCAACATAATAGTACTACTTTTAATATTTTGTGTTTATTGTATAAAACGTTTCAAATCCACAAGCAGCCGAAAGTAAATCAATTGACTTCAAATAAACATTTTCACTGCTTTATTTGGTCTATTTAAACTGATATTGCTTCTGCAGGATAAATAAAGTGCGAGCTTCAGGGTCCAAATTTATGCCAATAATTCATAATTCTGTGGGTTGTCTCATATGATACTGGAGCAATAGTCTGCTAACATGTGAAAGCTCCAATCTACTCTTGTATCGTACCTCTAACCTCTTTAGATATTATAGGACAATTTCTTCTTGCTGACTATGCCAAGGTTTTCCAGTGACTGCGTGATCCACCCATGCCCTGACCTCCTTACAAGATTGATGAATCACTTGATAATACTATTATTAGTTGAATAATTCATATTAATAGATGTTATTACACTTTAAATTCATATTCATAGTTGTTAATACACCTTATTACAAAATTTTCCGATGGCCGAATTCACCAAGTGCCGAGTTCACCAAGTGCCGAGTTTGTCCGGCCGAATTCACCAAGTGCCGAGTTCACTGGCAACCAATTATTTCGATACTTTAGCTTTTTTTAATGTCTCCGGTACGACATAAACATATGGAAGTGGCACATCAGGGTTACATGTGCATCCTCATTATCTGGCCACTAAGAAACACAATATTTCAAAGGTGACAGATATGATCCGATCGTGCTTGTGATATTGCAACAATTTAACCTATCTCTATTATTCACGAAGACTAACTGAGTGTGAAATTTTTACTACACTTAAGAAGTTGCCAATTTGGAGAATGTTTCACATTAGGATCCTTTTTGAGCTACCAACATACATTTGCCATTTACTTGAGTTGTTAATCAGGATTCCTAACTCCTCCAGAAACCAATGGTAACAGTATCATGCCAAAGCCACTATCACAGCAATACACATAGCTACCGAAAGTAGCCCTATGATGAAAACGTCGTTTCTCATGATCGAAAGTGAGATATCTTCCCAATTACCAACCATGCTAGAAGTTCCGAATATTTTTATTTCCAGTCCCAAAGCCTACGTAGGATTATTTAATTTGTGTCGATGGACTACTCTACGTTCTGAATCATCTTCAATTTCAAAATCTTCATCATTCGGCCTGCTATCCCTAATATCATCATCTTGATTCAAATTATGTAGCGTATAGGAGTTTCAAGTTACACCAGATAACCTGAATGGGTACATTTGAATAATAGCTGTTAGTAAACGTAATATTTATTTATTTTTGCCATATCCTGCAGATTCATCAAACATGTGTCTGAAAGATCCTCGGATGATTACATCCTCCAACCAAAAATGGGTGAAAGCATCAGTATAGATCGATACTAGTACTTTAAACTGAGAGACGAGTACCTTCTTAATAATTCAATTAGGCCCTTAGCTATATAACTTACCATAAGATAAAATTGGGGATTTCTATACGGTATGGAAAAGTGATATGGCAAAATTCGCGAAAATTTGCATATTTTCGGCATATGCCATAGCGAAAAAACTTGACGTGATAGAAGGAAACCAGCGGAACTTTTGGAACCAGGAAGCCCAAAGTAGCCTAAATCAAGTCAAATATCAAAGTCAACAATTCTCTGTTCGGAAATGATGCTTTTGAAACCAAGTTGGTTACTGTATCTGTATGTATAGCAATTGCGCTGTTTAACTACTAATTTGCTTCTGAGACAAATACGGTCGAGCATGGCTCATTTTGGAAATCTGTTGGATTATGTCTAGTTAGTGAGATTTGGCGTTATGCCAAAATGTGCTGACCATGGACACACACCAGAGCAGGGGTGTGCAAACTGCGAATCGCGAGCCGCATGCGGCTCGTTCAGCCTTTGATTGCGGTTCTTTATTGATTTCACTTGTGTTTCGCCATTTTGCAAGATAGGTCCAACCTCATTATAAATTGATGCATTCTGTCGCGAATTAACAATGTGCATTTTGTTTTCGTATCGATTCTTTTCTTGTGATTTACCGCAATTTTCCGTCAGAATTTACACACCATTTTAAGGGTGCGTATTATATATACTATATTTGGAAAATTACTGTAAACAAAATTTAGGGGAAGGTGGCACTATGGCTAGAACTTTGCAATTGAACTCTCGAATCGAGTTCACATAAATATTTTACTGACAACAATGTTGCCTGGTCATCAATCAATGATAAATCTGAACTTGCTTATTGCATATTCCTACACTAGTTCATCCCAACGGTCTTTGTGCATGTTTTCCAGTAAAACTATTCGGACTAATCGTATCATGAATTCAAACCAAAGGTCGGCAGAGTCACATGATCAAGTCATATTTCAGCACGTCTCGCTCATTGGCTACAGTGCCCAACACAGTGACCTTGGATGTGTAACAACTATCGCAGGATTTTTGCAATCAATTCAACAAATATTACACATACATATCAACAGATAGCTCTAGGCACCAGGTCGACCCAAACTTATACCCTTCGAGTTCCATACTTTATTAACCCTTGAAGAGGTGAAAATTTGTGTTACAGTAACTGGCAAATGTCAGTGTGCAAGACAGACTCTACGAGGTTGTGCGTCAGCCATCAAGCCGTGGTGCCGCCATTGGACGCTGGTCTTTCAAATGAATACATACACAACAAATTCTACAGTAACCTTCTGGAGACAGATTGCACAAATATTACAACATAAAGACTTACGCCCTGCATTAGACTGGTAATAATAAACATGTTCACATTTATTGAGCCGACTCAATAGTTGACACAGACTGGCAAACGTCTCCGGACTGGCAGTCGAGAACCACTAGTTACAGCAATGCAGTTTCCAGACTGCAAATAAGCATAACGAGTTGGCGCAATGTTTGATGGAGCTATGCACACTTCTCCCGATAGGAAATTCTATATGGCCTGAAACTTTGATAAAATAGGGACATACATTGGTTTTTCTCTACAGCTGCTGAGTTGTTCGAAAAGCAGCCGTCACGAATCAAACAATAAATATCTGGCCTGCTGGGTGAATACACTGACCAAAAGTGATATTCTGTACAGCCTGCAGGTATATCCGAACCTTAGCCAGAAGTGGAAGCTCTTGGTGGTTCAATTATGCATCATGATTATTCAAATTACGATTTACCTCAGTTTGTCTCTTTAGTAAACAGTGTTCACGACTTTGACGTAGCAACTTCATCGGTTCATCAAACAAATAAGGTTATAGAGCACTGTGGTGCAGTGTTGTAGGACTATGAATCACAAGTAATCTGAAGGAAACAAAATCGAATGGAGGATTGAAATTGTTGACAAGATGCAGCAAGTGTATCACATAAATACACACAGAATTTATCAGATATTCAATCGATTTCTAAGCAAAATAGACTAAAAATAATGTGTGCTGAGATTGACTGTTTATCATCACATCATCACAATAGATAGCGATCAATGTTGTGCCTATCATTTGTATCACAAAGCATACGGGGAACCAATTAACATCGGTTTTTTGAAGGATGCTGCATACTGCTGGAAATAGGAGATGCTACTTGCAAAAAAAAGCTGGCAGAACAACATATCACGCTATATGGAGCTTTCTATTTTAGCTCCATGAATTACCATTAATTTGAAAAAATTGAAATCTCAATAAGGAAAGAAAATGTTGACAAAATGCAGGAAGATGATGGCAGAAAAACATATTCACAAAATGGTCACATTACAACTTGAAACAAAATTAAAAACCATATGTGCAGTCTGCTAATTACCAGATAATTTTACAAGGGATAATACATGCACAGCTTCAAATTTAAGTGAAATAAACCATAGTATTAACTCATCACATTGTGATACAACGATTTGAATATCTGCATTAAACTGCAGTGAACCCACCGCAAATTACCACAAACAACTGCTTATAGAAATTAATTCATTCTGTGAGAACCAAATTTCTCAGGTACTTATCATACGCTGTAATTGAAATGTGGAAATTCAGAAAAAAAAACATTTTCAAACAGAAACAATTAGGTGAGAATAACCACGTACAAGGAAAATTTCTGACACTGCGATAACATACATGAGCAACAGGCTTACTGACAAGACACAGCACACCACCATTTCTAAATTCTCAGCCCAGGAATCATGTAGCACATCATGCACAGATTTTACAATTATGGTTTTTCACTCCAGTATGTGTATTTCAATGTCTTTTCAAGTCGCAAAGCCAGGCAAACGCTTTCCCACAGATCTCACATTCGGTATTCCTATATTTAAGGTGGAATTGCAAATGAGTTTTCAATCCGTCATGACAATGGAAGCTCTTTCCACAGATCCAACACATATTGTTTGTCATTCTTCTGGATTATCTGTAAATTACTTCTTCAACTACACACATTAATCTATCTCTGATTGAAAATGAATATTTACCAATAGCTTGTAATAAGCTATTAAATTGTATTATAATTCTTATATTATAGCAACCCAGTCTGAACACACAGAGGATAGATTGCAATAATGAATTATATTTACAATTATAATTACAAAATCCAACAAATACAAGAATACAAGAATTTTTAGGCATTGTAATGATCGGTAATCAGATAATTCAGACGGTAGTTCCATATAGATATTTCGCCTAGATTTTGGAGATCACAATTACATTTCTATTTCCCTTTCGGAAATTTGCTTTGGACAGAACATTTGCTATGTTCAGGTTTCAACTAGACCGTCTGATAGAATTCAACTGCAAGACACTGAACCGTAAAGTTACTCTGCCTTCAGCAAGTCCATCGGATGACTTACTATTACATTCCAAACAGTTCTGGACCAACTGTGACATTATCATCACGGTTCGGCTGGGTGTTTAGGGACGAACATCTGGTTCGGAGTAAGCACCTGGCTCTGGTCACGTTAAACACCAGCACCAATAGCACCAGCCGACAGAGGATTGTGTTTGACAATATCTTGGAGACCAGTTGTTCTTCAACATTTTTCACCACGACCCAAATCTAAGTGGTTTTGCCATTTTGCTTTCCAAGACTTGCTAATAGAAATGAATACATGTCAAATGCTAGCATGCTACACTTTATACTAGCATGTATGAAATATCGAAGGTGCGCACAGCCAGCTGTATGCAACAGAATTCTATGAAACATGTTTCATTACAATACCAATAATAGTCGTTGAAGTCACATGATATCCATCATTCAGGAAACGCTGTCAAAGATCTCACATCCATTCCTGTCGTAAATGTTCTTTCCATCAATCAAGAAATTGCGATAAAGTTATCCCCACAGATCTGAAATTCTGCTTTCTCTCTTGTGAGTTGTTGAGATTTCATTCCGCCGTTACTATTGAAGCTTTTCCACAGATCGAATATATCTTAAACCAGTGTGAGCTGTTCGATGTGTTTTCATCACAAACATTGCAGTGAAGGCTCCCTCACGGATATCACATTCATCTTTTCTCTCATCAATGTGGTATTGCAGGTGAGTTTTGATTTCGCAATGACCATTGATACATTTCCCACAGATCCAACAAGTCTTATTTGACATTCTTCAAGGTTACATGTAACATGCTTCTTCAAGCATTACACATCAACAGTTCTTTTCCCCGTAATGATTATTGTATCTTTATTGCGCAGTGTTGTTATATTATATACATATGTCTGAAAAGCAATATCATCAGAGAAATCTAATCAATGACGCATCAGTTTGATGATGAAAAAAATATAATTAATTCCAGAATTATCAACATATGATATATTGATAGGCATTTTCCCGAATACATGTCAGCATTGTAATGATCTGTAACCGGACACGTAGGTAGTTATGAAGTAATCGACGCATTTTTCGTTGCGTTGCATTTGCAGAGAACGAGCAAATTCTCTTTGCGGGCCGCGACCTGATTTGCAATTTCGTAAGAACGATTGCTAAATCCTTTTGAAATGCTGAAATTGATTTCAGTTTAACCATATTGTTGTTGTTGATCAAAATAAGTTATTCTCCTGTGCAATATTACTATTCCTCACTAGCTGATACGGCTTCGGCGATGGTTGTACCATTCCATGGAGGAAGAATTTGCTGATATGAATGGGCAATGGTCATATTGCCTTGATATGCAATATCCCACCACTGGCAAGACCGACACGCTTAGAAAACAACTTCGGGCTCTCTGAAAGACCAAGCTTTACGAGGAGATCATTTTTCAGCAATTACCGTGTCTAGTTACCCCAATATCGATGTTTTTGTACAGGGGTGACCAATCTGCAACAGTAGAAGGAAAATTATGTGGCCGTCGACACTTACTTCGATAAGAATGTGTTGGCGGCCGTCAATATTCTAATTGAATTTATGAATTGACTCCCTAATTTACGAGGTTTGAATCATATTCATAATTTTCTTCGCGCCCTACGCGATTCAATTCGACTTGATTTTTCATTTAAATATGGTAGGCCTACTGTCCTTTGTAATCTGAGCCCCAGTACAGATACGACCAGCGGAGGAGAATGATGCTCCCATAAAGAACTACCAATTTTTAATAGTGTTCTCTTCCTCACAGGGGAAATAATTTTCTGGTGGGCCCACGGTTGGGCAAATCCTATATTTTTCCGCTATACCGACAATACTGATTGGTTGCCAAAAATAACGGCATGTAACAAAGGGGACTAATAACAATTGGTTCACTCAAATATGCAGCATAGCACTAATAGCTTCCCCAAATTTTCGAAGAACCCCTGCATTAACTTAACCGACGAATTTGATCACCTTGACTGAGAAAGGATAAATATTTGAAAGTAAATAAAAAAATTTTTTGCGCATTGCGTCACTAGAAAACGATTATCTGTGGCTATTCATAGCAAACATACTCACTATTTCGGTGCGCACAGTAAGCCGATATGAATAAATAGAATAGTCCGGAGTTCACAGGCAATGAACATGGATACTGGACAGTATAAAGTGGATAATTGGGCTACAGTTAGTTTATTCCGACTTTGCATTGGAATGCGGCCGTATAGGCTACATAAGTAATCGAAAGGCGGCTGTGACTAGCAAATAGGTTGGCAAAATCTGCTTTAGTTGTTGAAAAGCTTGTTAGGTATCGTGCACAGCTCATAGTTCAACATCGAGTGAAAGTGATGATCATGATTTTTTTGTTGTATTTGTATTTCTTCAATGAAATATCATTTCTTCTTTGATAGGCTAACTATGCCCGTCGCCCATGCTAGAGAGCACATAGAGTTATCAAAACAGGGCTATTAAACTATTTCAATCTCGATAATCAAGTCATGCGGCCCGCGACCCGTTTTGAGTTGGCGACTGGTGCATCAACAGGTAGAGCGTCCACATGAAACAACCAAACTATGTGAACATGTTTTCATGGATTTTTTGCCGGCCAGCAAACTGTTTAACTTGCAAGCTTTCATCAGTGCGATTTCAGCATAAGAGGAAAGAAACAATAGAACGACAACCATAAAATGCGTGCAAAACGCTCAGCACCCTCATTCTGTGGCCGTCTAATGAGATTTAAATGGCAAATACGGTTAAGCACATCAATGAAACACCGATCCAGGGGATGAAATACAAGACGACACTAGCACAAACTTACGCACAAACAGTCGAATACCACGGACATGCGAACTACATACCGCAATATAATCAGCAATCAGCAAACAAATCGGCTTTGCACTGTTATGGCTAGAATAGGACAACGTCAGTTGGTTTGAGGGCACTACGAATTGACAACTAGGTCTATTATCGATACATTTCTAGATGGGGTCCACTGATATTTAAGATTGCAATCACGAGACCATTTGTCAAGCAGACAAAAAGTGCAAAATGTAATGACATAAGGCTAAAATATTGCAGGACCTCGGAAGATTATTTGAAAACCCTAGACCAGACATTCTCTACTGCGGGTCCGCGTTACCTCCAAATTTGCAACATAATTGATAGCCTATATAATTTTTATTTTTTTAAACTAGAAGAAGCACTTCATAACTGCTAAAACTTCGGAACTCGCAAAAGCAGAATTGGTGTCTGAGCTGACATATTCTATGTTGCAAGCTCATTTTAATTGCCAAATCGCCAATAGCCAACTGATACAAACATATTTAACTGACAAGATAGCGTAATGGTTAAGCGTCCGGCTTCTTGATCGGTAGGTCGTGGGTTCGATTCCCGGCCGGGTCAGACCAAAGACCTGATTAGTAACACTGGTATCCATGGCTTCCCTGCTTGGCGCTCATGCATTACTGGGATAACGTGGAGGGGTGGTGCATGACTTAGAAAGTCGTAAAGGCTATATCTGCACTTCCTTGTCCAGCGGCATATGCACATCATGCACTCATGGTATGCATATGCGCAGATCGTGTGTATGTGTATCATGAGTCGGTGTATATTCCGCAAAAATATCAAGGACAAAAATAGACAACGTCCTTTCCTTGCTGTATCGAATGTTTTGTTTGGCTTTTGTAAATAATTCTTTGCAAAAAGACATTTTTTCCGGTGATATACATAACAGCTATTTCAAACATATTATTACATTCGTCACCACCTCTCTTTGTAGAATGGATTTTCGGCACTCGTTCATATCAAATCGAAAGCGCGAATTTCCAAAACACAGCCACGTATCATAAGAATTGCAGCTACATGAGTAACGTTGGAATAATAAAAGTTTTCCCTATTTCTACATAAATAATATGATGTCAGTTTCAAGAAAGGTCATTTTGTTGCTATTTAGCACTAGCCTACAGCTAATATTTTCTCTTGTAGTAGTAGTAGACAGCAGAGTTGGATCAATTACAATTATTTCAGTTCAATTACATTACAATTACAATTACTTTCATGAATGTTTCAATTACATTACAATTACAATTACTTCATGCTAAAAATATCAAATTACAATTACAATTACAATTACTCCTTGCATGCTTCAATTACATTACAATTACAATTACAATTGCTGCTGTTGAACATGTAATTGAATAATCATAAATTCAACCGTGCTCCTTGACAACCGTAGCGTCGTATTTAACAACAATTCAAGCCTAGTTCAGATTGTGTGGTAATAAATGCGTTTATGTGCGTACATAGTATGCTATGTGAGATGTCAGTGTGACGTAATATAAGCGTGTTTTGTATGCTTGGTAATTATGGCTCACGTAATTGGAAATGTAAAATGTTATTTACCTAATTTCCTATGGGTTAGGATTAAGGATAGGGTGCAGTATGTCGTTGAAAAAGTATTATAACATATGCACGTGTTGGATTTGCGTATATAGCAGTGGTCGGGAACCTTTTTTGTCCGAAGAGCCATATTGACCCTATTTTTTCCATCTCAACTCCCAAAGAGCCATACATTCCAATCAACTGTTACGTCACAATTGAAAAGTCGTGACGTCATGGTAGTACTAATGCGAGCTCACTACATGGGATTCCTCGTATGCGCAATAATTTCTCTGTAAAAACTGTTATTTTTTGTTCGAAAATAAAGCTCGAAACGAGAGGTAAGGCACAGACGGGCCAAGTATCACCATTGATAACACAATTCATCGTAAGTAGCATAGAAATTATTATAACTGATATTAATCGAATGTGACTGTCACACTGATTCCGAAAATCTAAATACGTACCGATTTCCCAATTCTCAAAGTATTCGGCGGTAACATAACGTTGCGCTACACGCCTACATTTTATCGCCGGTACTACACAGAGCTACTTACCAATCGAGAACGTGGATAGCTATGACGTTGTTTGTAATTCGAGTTTGTAATTGTCACATCCACAACCGTTCATTTCGCGCCATAGATCAATGAATCAATTAAGTCAATGCGTATTTGAAAACTGCGTATTGAAATGGGCGTCGCCATGTCTGCTATATGCTCTTTGATTAATCAACGTATCGCACAATTCAAGATTTCGAGTCGGGTACATAGAATTCGCGAGTGATATTGGCCGCCGGCGTCACAGTAACTAAAATTTGATGATTTTTAAAATAGGGGGTTTTAGCCCCTAAACCTGAAGAAAACATTGTCTTTGACTCCCAAAAACATGTTTATATTGCCACGAGAATAATTATTCTGGCCGAGATGAAGATTTTCCAACCAGTCGCTGCAATATTGATCAATTCGGTACAAAAATAAGTATTTGGCAAAGAGCCATATCTTATACCCAAAAGAGCCATGTATGGCTCGCCAGCCATAGGTTCCCGACCACTGGTATATAGTATATAATTAAAGAAATAATATTATTTTTATCGAGGGACGTAGGAATTAGGATGAGGAGTGAAAAAAAACCGTGCTTTGTCAGATAAGACGTTATAAAATATCCAGTGGTCTGGTTAGTTAGCCAAACGAAATAACGATGCAGCATCGTGATCTGAAATCGTATTGTAGATTGCCAACCCACGGATAGATGCCCAAGATGTGAGTCACGGATGAATGCACCGACAAACGTACTGCAGAGCCGGCTAAAAGCAGCAAACTTTGTGGTCCTAAAGCTGGCGATCCATGCGTCCAAATTTGATGCATTTGTTCTTTATCGTAAGTTATCGATATACTAATTCCGAAAATACAAAATAAAATCTCGTCAGGGCAATATAACTGCTCCAAAATAGCCGTTTAAGGCCGACTGTTCTGAAAAGTGAGAGCGCTGCAGCAGCATGACAACAAGAATTACCAATTACGCCTAGCGATTGTTCAGAACAATGCCGATTCCCAGACTTTCACGACTATTTTGGGATGGTACCATTGCCTGGAAATATACTTTTATTGCGGAATCAGTGCGACACTAGCTTTCGATTAGGACCATACATATCAAATTTCGACGCTTGGATCGCCAGCTATGGGAATATCAATTCTGCTGCTTTTAGCCGGCTCAACAGTTCGCTTCTCGGCGTATTCAATCGTGAGTCACGTGTTGCGAATACATCCGTTGGTTAGGTTAGTAATCTAAAAATTGTATACAATGGCAGCCTAGGCCAGCATAGCGGTAAAAATAGAAAAAAACTTCGCCCGCAAGGGCGCAGTCAAGGGCTTCCGCGAATGGATCCACCAAATTCCTTGTCGACATTTAAACAGAATGCATTATAAGTCAATTATTTTATATGTGCTTGTCAGGTCTCAATAGCAATTTAATGTAATTGAAATTGTAATTGAGCAAAATTTTTGTCAAATTACAATTACAATTACAATTACACAAAATAAAAAAGCTTCAATTACAATTACATTACAATTACATTGAAAAATGTAATTAATTACATTCAATTACAATTACAAATTACAATTGATCCAACTCTGGTAGACAGTTGTACGATAGAGCTGAATTTGTAATAAAACATGGCGAGGGGTCGGTGACAGTTCGAAGGGGGTATGCAAAGACAAATAGTTCGAGAACCACACTGTCCTAGACGGCTTAGACAGTCTGGGGCTTGTTTCTTGGCTAATGAATTACCGTTATTTTCCATGTACAATCCGCAAAATTTTCAAGATATTTTGTCCCCGATAGCTTTCAGCCATCGTGCCGAGTAATTCGTCATATCTGTGTAACGCGCTACAAATTAGTGAAAAGCGTGTTGTCAATTAACGAGAGTCGTCTGCACAGAACGCAACCTCCTGCTGAGTTGGTTTGACGTTTGCACGCGAGCGAAATTATCGCTAATTCATCGACAGGCCATGTGTGCAAAATATAGTCGCTTGCGTAATCAGTCGCACCTCCAGCAGGCGTGGTGTGCACGACATACCCGTTGTCCGTCGCAATCGCATCTGACCCCGTGCGCAAGATGTCGCGTCACCAGCCTCGCAGGCTTTGATTGCTATCTACTATCGTAGAGAGCAGTGGTTCTCAACCTTTTTCTAGACACGCTCCCTTTTTGATAGTGAAAAATTAGTAGTGAAGGTGAGCAGTATGTGTATCCGCATGTCTTTTCGAGTGACTGATCAGATTATCCTCTTTGGTAATGAGCTTGCATTCATGATTTTTAAAATCAGGGTCAGATAGTATATGTTTTTTCAGTGTAGCGATTGCAGCAATGGCTTTTCCGCAGATCTCACATTCGGTATTTCTATCTACAACGTGGAATCGCAAGTGAGCTTTCAATCCGTCAGGACGATGGAAGCCCTTTTCACACATCGAGCAGATCATCTTCGTCAGTTTTCAGGATTCAGGATGGAAGCTCTTTCCACGGATCCAGCACATCTTCTTTGTCATTCTTCTAGATTATCTGCACATTACTTTACTTCTTCAAGCATATCACAGCAACCGTTCTCAGCTTGAAAACGAGTATTCAACGATAGCTTGGAATGAGCTATAACATAGTATTATAGTTCTTATATTATAGCAACCCAGTCTGAAATACAGAAGAAATTAGCAATAACGAAGCAGATCATGAATAAAAAGATCCAAGAATAACAAACATATGACTTCAACTTGAAAAGAAATTGATACTGATATGCGCAAATTGCTAATGACCAGAGAATATGCTAAAATGGATATCACTGGTCATCACATATTTTGGTGTCAAGAAAGTTTCAATTGATTTAGCGTAATTGCATGTTGCTGAATCGAAAAAGGAATTCCGAATTGGCTCAATTTTTTGAGATATTCTATATTTTATTAAAAAAAAACTGCTAAATATACCGAATTTTGACGAAGGTGAATTTTTTTTTCAACAACTTTGACGAATCTATATCTGTCTTCAAGCATGTGTATACCGTATTCTTCTAGTTCTGAAGCGATATAGTTTAACACGCAATCGGTAACACAGATATCCTTGTAAATGGGAATCATGTTTCACGTGAAGATCAAGCAAAAACTAGGCGATATTAGCAGTAAACAAACACAGCTGACGTCAAAGCACAAGCACTACTTTTTGTAACCCTCGAAGTACATTTAGTAAGGTGTCAAAAAAAAGAACCTTACACAGTTATTGAACTACGATATAGCTTTAAAATGATATATTGATGTCATGTGATAACTGTAGGGAGTACTCGACATTGTAGATATGATTAACAATACAAAGAAACTGCATCTTATCAGAATATTGCTTATACTTTTATCCTACGATCGCCTGATTTACTGTATGATGCTGTACAGTTTGTAGAAAGCTGAGGAAATCACTCATAGCGGTAGAGATATAGAGAACAGAAAACAGAGAACAGAAAATATTGGGTATAGGCTGCAGCTCAATATCTTGTGCAGTCATTGCAGTGAAGGCTTTCCCACAGATATCACATTCATCTTTTCTCTCTTCGTTGTGGAATTGCAGGTGAGTTTCAATTTCGCCAGGACCATTGACGCATTTCCTACAGATCCAACAAGTCTTTTTAGGCATTCTTCCAGGTTACATGTAATACACTCCTTCAAGCATTATACATCAACAGTTCTTTGCCCAATAACGAATATTGTCTTCTTGCATGACATAGTATATTGCATAGTATCGTACTTGTTATTTTAGTACATCAGTCTAAAATGCAATATCATAACAGAAAAATTGATCAATGATGAATCCGTTTGACGATGAATAAAATACAATAAATTCCAGAACCATCAACATATGATATATTGATAGACGTCACTTTCAATGCACCCCTCACAAGTTATGAGCCTTAGTTGCCGAAAACAACTTGACTAAATATTTAAATGGAATGCATAAGATGACAGTATAATTGTACTATTGCCAGATATACCAAAGCTTTAACAGGTAGAGCGTCAACATGAAACAACGATACTATGTGAACATGTTATCATCGATTCTTGAAGCACAGCAAACTGTTTAATCTGCAAGTCTTAGCAGTGCGATCTCAGCATAAGAGGAGAGGAAAAAAACAAGAGAAGAAAAACCATAAAACGCTTGCAAAACGCCCAGTGGAATCATTCTGTGCCCGTCTAATGAAATTAAAATGGCAAATACGGTCAAGCATACCATTGAAACACCGAACTACAGGGATGAAATACAAATCGAAACACAAGACGATACCATCACATATAAGAGCCACCGTGACATTAAAGGTCAAATCCCCTGCAATAACACCAACAGCAAATGACCTAAAATAAACTTATGCACAAACAGTTGAATACCACATACTACATACCATGCTATAAACAGCAATCTAAATCGTCGACACACTGGCCTGCAAACAAATCAGCAAGGCACTGTTATGGGTAGAATAGGCCAAAGTCAGAGGGTTTGAGGGCACAACGAGGGCACAATACAAATACAGCAAAAATCATGATGATCAATTTCATTTGGGCCATTGGATTTTCCCTCGATGATAAGCTGTTGCCAATACTTGCCATCGCTAAAGCCGTTTCGGTTAGTGAGGAATAGTAATGTTGGGCACAGGAAAAAAGTTTATTTTGAAACAAAAACAACAATATGTTGAAACTGTAAACAATTTCAGCATTTCAAAATGCTTTTCTTAGCATTCTTCCGAAATCACAAATCAAGTCGTGGGCCGTAGAATATAACCTGGCGGGCCACATTTTGGAGACCTGGTCTATTAAATGTACCCTTGCAATTAAACGTTTTACCGCAGATCTTGCATGCAAAGTCTTTCACAGTTTGACTGCAGTGTGATTAATCATTATATGATGCTAACTTTGCCATTCTGACAACGGACTTCCCACAGATCTCTCAAGCGTATTTTTTTTTGGCTCCAATGGTCTTTCAGTAGGCCGAGAGGAGTAAACGCTTTGCCACAGTTCACACGGTCATGATTTTTGAAACCACTGTGTGTTATTAGATGAGTTTTCAATGAAGAGTTCGCAGTGAAAGCTACACTATATACCTCACATTTACAGTTTTCAACTCTGTATTCGTACTCGTACTTGTGTATTCGTATTACTTTTAATTGGCTAATCTGTGTAAACACTTTGCAACAGATCCCACACTCAGTTTTTGAGTCCGGTGTTTACTAGAATATGATGCTCTATGTTTGTCTTTGAAGCGAAAGACATTCCACATATTCCACATTCATGGTTCTTGAAACCGGTGTGGATCATGAGATGTACCTTTGTAGCGAAGGACTTAACACACATCTCAGATTCACAGTTTTTCACTCCAGTGTATATTCTCATGTTGTTTCAAGTCACTCTTCGCAGTGAACACTTTCTCACAGATCAAACATTCATAATTTCTTACTCAAGTATGTCTATTCATATGTCTCTTCAAGTGATGAAGCCGACTAAACGCTTTCCCGCAGGCCTCACATCCATAGTTCTTAACTTCAATGTGAATATCAAGGTGGGCAGCTAAAGATTGCTTCGTAAGACCGGACTTCCCGCAGATCTCACATGCGTAGTTTCTAGCTCTAAGATGTGTGTTCCAATGGTTTTTCAACATGTCGACAGAAGTAAACGCTTTGCCACAGATCATACAGTCATAATTTTTGAAATCACTGTGGGTTAAAAAATGTGTTTTCAATGAAGACTTCACAGTAAATGCTTTACCACACACTTCACATTTATAGTTACTGACTCCGTCATGTGTATTCGTGTGAGTTTTCAATTGGCCAATCTCTGTAAACACTTTGCCACAGATCCCGCACTCATAGTTTTTTACTCCAGTGTGAACTCGCATGTGACGCTCTAAATTCGTCCTTGAAGTTAACGACTTACCACATATTTCACATTCATGATTCTTGAAACCAGTGTGGATCATCATGTGTGTCTTTAATGAATGCTTCTCAGTTAAGGTTTTACCACAGATCTCACAATCATGACTTTTGCTTCCTGTATGTGTATTCTGATGTTTTTTCAAGTCACTCATCCTCATAAAAGTCTTACCACATATCCAACATTCATAGTTTTTTATTCCAGTATGTATATACATATGCTGTTTCAAGTTGGTGATCCGACTGAAGGCTGTACCACAGATCTCACATTCGCAACTTCTGATACTGTGAATATGAATGTGTTTTGCCAAATATTGCTTTGTAGCAAAAGACTTTCCACACATGCCACATTCATAGTTTTTCACTGCAGTGTGTGTATTCGCATGTCTCGTCAATGCTGCATTGTCAGAGAATGATTTTGCACAGATATCACATTTGTGGTTTCTGACTCCAATGTGAATATGAATGTGTCTTGCTAAGTGCGGCTTAGTAGCAAATGACTTCCCACAGGTCTCACATTCGTGGAATTCGACACTGGTATGTCTGTAAACATGTCTTTTCAAGCCAACAATTGAAGTGAATGCTTTTCCACAGATTTCACATTCGGCTTTTTTCTCATCAATGTGGAATCGCAGGTGGCTTTTCATTCCACCATAACGATCAAAGATTCGTCCACAGATCGAACATTGGATTTTTCTCATTCTTCCAGCATATGTGGAAATTAATTCTTCAAGCCTCACACCTCAATGGTTCTTTTTTCGTCGATTTCCAACACTTGTATGGACAATGCCGTGCTACTGTGCAGTATTTGAATTGTTATCATAGAATAGCAATCTGCAAAGCAATGTGAGAACAAATAAAATGTTGACCGATCAGTTCGAAAAAAAAAAATCATCATTCCAAAATAATAAAAAGGATAATCAATATCATTGTCGTTGAACATATTTCAGCATCGTAATGATCAGTAACCAGATAATTAGGATATTGACCGCTACGGATGTTCAACACATATTTTGAACATCGTGATTCCCATGTCTCATATTTGCCTAGGACAGGCGTTGGGAACATGCATATCATGGTATGTAATCACATGTCATATCTAGTAATTGTACATTTTGACTCAAGTCACTGGATTTTCTGAGGTGACTCGAATTATTGAAGTAGCCGACAAGGCATTGTAATTTGCAAAATTATTGAAGTACTAATTGAGTCAGCATTCATTCATAACACCGGTCAACACAATTTTTGTTGGCCTTTATCGACACCTTTTTTCCTGACTTTTCGGCGCTGAATTAAAAAATGACCAGTGACCACATTGTCTCAAAAATCCAATATAATAGTACTACTTTTAATATTTTGTGTTTATTGTATAAAACGTTTCAAATCCACAAGCAGCCGAAAGTAAATCAATTGACTTCAAATAAACATTTTCACTGCTTTATTTGGTCGATTTAAACTGATATTGCTTCTGCAGGTCAAATAAAGTGCGAGCTTCAGGGTCCAAATTTATGCCAAAAACTCATATTTCTGTCAATCTGTGGGTTGTCTCGTATGATACTGGAGCAATAGTCTGCTAACATGTGAAAGCTCCAATCTACTCTTGTATCGTACCTCTAACCTCTTTAGATATTATGTTACACTTTCTCCTTGCTGACTATGCCAAGGTTTTCCAGTAAATTATTTCGATACTTTAGCTTTTTTTAATGTCTCCAGTACGACATAAACATATGGAAGTGGACATCAGGGTTACATGTGCATCCTCATTACCTGGCCACTAAGATACACAATATTTCCAAGGTGACAAATATGATCCGATCGTGCTTGTGATATTGCAACAATTCAACCTTTCTTTATTATTCACAAAGACTGAGTGTGAAATTTTCACTACACTTAAGAAGTTGCTAATTTGGAGAATGTTTCACTTTAGGGTCCTTTTTGAGCGACCAACAGACATTTTCCATTTACTCGAGTTGTAAATCAGGATTCCTAACTCCTCCAGCAACCTACGGTAACAGTATCATGCCAAACCCACTATCACAGCTATTCACATAGCTATCGAAAGTAGCCCTACGATGAAAACGTCGTTTCTCATGATCGAAAGTGAGATATCCTCTCAATTATCAACCATGATAAAAGTTCCGAATATTTTGATTTCAAGTCCCAAAGCCTACGTAGGATCATTTAATTTGTGTCGATGGACTTACTTTACGATCTGAATCACCTTCGATTTCAAAATCTTCATCATTAGGCCTGCTATCCCTATGACCTTCATCTTGATTCAAATTATGTAGCGATAGGAGTTTAAAGTTACACCAGATAAGCTGAATGGGGCATTTGAATAATAGCTGTTAGTAAACGTAATATTTATTTATTTTTGCCATATCCTGCAGATTCATCAAACATGTGTCTGAAATATCCTCGGATGATTACGTCCTCCAACCAAAAATGGATGAAAGCATCAGCCTAGATCGATACGAGTACTTTAAACTGAGAGACGAGTACCTTCTTAATAATTCAATTAGGCCCTTAGCTATATAACTTATCATATGATAAAATTGTGGATTTCTATACGGTATGGAAAAGTGATATGGAAAAATTCATGAAAATTTACATATTTTCAGCATATGACATAGCAAAAAATCTTGACGTAATAGAAGGAAACCAGCGGAACATTTGGAACCAGAAGCCAAAATTAGCCTAAATCAAGTGAAAAATCAAAGTCAACAATTCTTTGTTCGGAAATGACGCTTGTGTAACTAAGTTGGTTACAGTATTTTTATTTGTAGCAATTGCACTGTTGAACTACTAATTTGCTTCTGAGACAAATACGGTCGAGCATGGCTCATTTTGGAAATCTGTTGGATTATCTCTAGTCAATGAGATGTGGCGTCATGCCAAAATGTGCTGACCACGGACACACACCATAGCAGGGGTGGGCAAACTGCGAATCGCGTGCCGCATTCGGCTCTTTCAGCCTTTGATTGCGGTTCTTTATTGATTTCACTCGTGTTTCGCCATTTTGCAAATAGGTCTAACCTCATTATAAATTGATGCATTCTGGCGCGAATTAACAATGTGCATTTTGTTTACGTATCGTTTCTTTTCTTGTGATTTACCGTAATTTTCCGTCAGAATTTACACGCCATTTTAAGGGTGCGTATTATACATGGGGGCGCACTATATCCGGAAAATTACGGTACACAAAATTTAGGGGAAGGTGGCACTGTGGCTAGAACTTTGCAATTGAACTCTCGAATCGAGTTCACATAAACATTTTACTCACAACAATGGTGCCTGGTCATCAATCAATGATAAATCTGAACTTGTTTATTGCAAATTCCTACACTAGTTCATCCCAACGGTCCTTGTGCATGTTTTCCAGTAAAACTATTCGGACTGATCTTAACATGAATTCAAACCAAAGGTCGGCAGAGTCACATGATCAAGTCATATTTCAGCACGTCTCGCTCATTGGCTACAGTACCCAACACAGTGACCTTGGATATGTAAGAACTATCGCAGGATTTTTGCAATCAATTCAACAAATATTACACATACATATCAACAGATAGCTCTAGGCACCAGGTCGACAGGATGAACGCTTTTCCCCAGATCTGACACTCATAGTCTTTGAATCCAGTATGTATATTTCCATATGTTTTCAGGTCACCAAGCAGCACAAACAATTTTCCCCAGATCTGACAGCCAAGGTTCTTGACTCCAATGTGAGCAGTATGTGTATCCACACGTCTTTTTGAGTGACCGATCAGATTATACTCTTTGTCAATGACCCAGCATTCATGATTTTTTAAGCCAGTGTGGGATAGCATATGTTTTTGAAACAAAGGCTTTTCCACAGTTCCCACATTCGGTATTTCTATCATCAATGTGGAATCGCAGGTGAGTTTTCAATTCGTCATGACGATGGAAGCTCTTTTCACACATCGAGCAGATCATCTTCGTCAGTTTTCAGGATTATCTATAAATCACGTTATTTCTTCGAGTATCACACATCAACCGCTCTCTGCTTGAAAACAAGTATTTAACGATAGCTTGAAATTCATGAGCTATTACGTAATGGTAGAATTTTTATATTATAGCAACCCTGTCTGAAATACAGAAGAAATTAACAAGAACGATTGTATGATCTATTATTATCAGTTCAGTAGAAGTTTTAGGCATTGTAATGATCGGCAACCAGACAATCCCGATGAGTAGTTCCTAATAGATATTTCGCACTTATTTTCGAGATCACAATTACATTTCAGATTCACTTTCGGTTATTTCTTGCGGATAGATCATTTAGGACGTTCATGTTTCAACAGGATCGTACCATAGATTTCAGCACCTAGACTTGTTAATTTACTAAGACAATTCATCAAATGCAAAATGTTCAACGATGCTTGATGATTCGAAAAGTTCCATGAATGGGCATGTACTAAAAATAAGCTGTAAGTAAAATGTAAAAACAACATGAAAACACTCACATTCTGCTACACAAACAGATAAGTTAATATGGTGGCAGAGTAAATGAACGACTTTTTCGAGAAACAACATATGTCAATGGGTATTTCAGTCATTTCAGGGCTAATTCTAATTTAACAATTTATCACATATAAAATGTTTTATGATGCTTGACAAAACAAACACCTCTTCGATTATACAATCGAATTCGAAGTAACCAAGTCTAAGTTATGGCGAATGTAAATGCCGCTTTTCCTCAATTCACTTGTTCGTAACCTTTAATAGCCAGGATTACCCTTACAATATTGTGAAAGCCATCGAGGGCGGGGGGAGTCATTACACACTCATAACACTCATCCTTTACAGTAAAGAGTGGTTTCGCCATCTTTTGGAAATTTGATGCAAATAGAACATTTGGGACGTTCAGATTTCAACTTGACAGTCTAATAGAATTCAGCTCCATGACATTGAACCGTAAAGTTACTCTTTGACATTCATTCGCTTGTGATTCCGATAAAGTTTGTTCTCATGCGCTTTCAAGTTACTGAGCCTCGTAAACGCTTTTCCGAATATCTGACATGTATAGTTTTCAACTCCGGTATGTGCATTCACATGTCTTTTTTCATGTCACTATGCCGGGTAAACGCTTTTCGACAGACCTGCTACTGGTAATTTTAGACTCCAGTATGAGTATTTCCATGTGTTTTCAAGTGACCAAGCCGGCTAAATACTTTTCCGCAGGTCTGACATGCATATTTTTTGACTCCGGTATGTATATGCCCATGTGTTTTCAAGTACCTGAGCTGACTTAACGCTTTCCCTCATATCTGACATGCATAGTTTTTGACGCCAGTATGTGTATTTCCATGTCTTCTCAAGTCACCAAGCTGGGTAAACGCTTTCCCACAGATCTGACACTCATAGTTTTCAACACCAGCATGCTTATGTCTGTGCCTTTCTAAGTCACTAATACCAGTGACTGCTTTTCCGCAGATCTGACATGTGTAGTGCAATAACGAAGCAGATCATGAATAAAAAGATCCAAGAATAACAAACATATGACTTCAACTTGAAAAGAAATTGATACTGATATGCGCAAATTGCTAATGACCAGAGAATATGCTAAAATGGATATCACTGGTCATCACATATTTTGGTGTCAAGAAAGTTTCAATTGATTTAGCGTAATTGCATGTTGCTGAATCGAAAAATGAATTCCGAATTGGCTCAATTTTTTGAGATATTCTATATTTTATTAAAAAAAAACTGCTAAATATACCGAATTTTGACGAAGGTGAATTTTTTTTTCAACAACTTTGACGAATCTATATCTGTCTTCAAGCATGTGTATACCGTATTCTTCTAGTTCTGAAGCGATATAGTTTAACACGCAATCGGTAACACAGATATCCTTGTAAATGGGAATCATGTTTCACGTGAAGATCAAGCAAAAACTAGGCGATATTAGCAGTAAACAAACACAGCTGACGTCAAAGCACAAGCACTACTTTTTGTAACCCTCGAAGTACATTTAGTAAGGTGTCAAAAAAAAGAACCTTACACAGTTATTGAACTACGATATAGCTTTAAAATGATATATTGATGTCATGTGATAACTGTAGGGAGTACTCGACATTGTAGATATGATTAACAATACAAAGAAACTGCATCTTATCAGAATATTGCTTATACTTTTATCCTACGATCGCCTGATTTACTGTATGATGCTGTACAGTTTGTAGAAAGCTGAGGAAATCACTCATAGCGGTAGAGATATAGAGAACAGAAAACAGAGAACAGAAAATATTGGGTATAGGCTGCAGCTCAATATCTTGTGCTCTCCAAAATGGAGTCTTTTCAATGTCTGCGTTCTGAAATAATGGGATGCTACAATAGCAAATAGACATAGTGGAGTAGCCTATCTGGTCCGCAACTTAAAATGTTTGTGTGATAAAGTATAGCATTAGATCATCGCTGCTCATCACACTGTGATACAAAAATTTAAACATTCACATCCAATTGCTCTGAACAACAGACCAAGCGCAAATTACCATATTATATGTGTTTCTTACCATATTTATAAGTTTCCATACCACGGCAACATTCTACCATACCATATTTGATACTTTTCCCATATTTCCCAAGTTGTCTAACACTTTTCAAATAAATGCTATTTTTGATGCGTGGAAATTTCCGACGTTTATATTCCGATTATTTTGAATGAAATTATCCATTTAAACTGCCCAATGCACCAATTCCGTCGTCAATTTCTTAGTGTCGTATTATGTCGGTGATGCCATAGACTAACCATCGAAGAAGAAACGTAAATTATATACCGGTTTACTTTGAAATCTCAAGGAAAGACCATGACATGAAATAGACTGGAAACCCGCTGCTAGCAGTAATATTGCGATATCATCTACAAAATTAGATTAAACAAAAGTATTGTCTCATTAGAATATATCTTGGAACACAATAACACATCGCTGCAATCATTAGCGGTTTTGCGTCAGCGGATCAAATGTCAGATTCCTTCGCCAATGTGTGGATTATATACTCAGTAGCTACATTAACCAACATTGGGCATCTTTTATCAGAGATAGGCATACTTATTGAAGTTACAATTCATGTTGGAGGCCTGCATAGCATAACGCTGCTGCAAGACAAAGCTACATATTTTGAATTACAATGGTGGTTTTGTAAAATTGTTGGTGTCTGATGATCATCCGGGCAAAGCGCAGGAAATGAGTTCTAAGCTCAACAAATTGATATTATATATTATTATAGATCGCTATCTACAATTGAATAGTATATTCATATTGAAATGAACCCGAATATTTCCGACTGACTATTCAATTGCATATTGAAGTTCTGTACCTCCAAGAAGCTCTTCAGATCGCTATCTCTAATTCATGTGACGCAGTATTTCACCTAGCAGTATACCTGACTATATACTTCAATTGGATATAGATAAAAAAAATACCTATGTATGCTGTTTTAGTCGTCATTGAGTTTCTTAGTCTCAAGATGGGGGTTAACGAGTTAATATTTCCTTTACACATAAGCCTTGAATAAATTTAGGTGAATGTGCAGATCATTTTTCTAGTGATCAGAGCACCAAATTGAGAAGTGGGATTGCGCAACATTTTGAAATCCACATTTAATACTTGCGACCATAAAGAGTCTGGGAACCCTTGCTATAACATGACAGCCGTCGACAAATGGAAAGGAGAATTATTGTCATGGTTCCGGCAAAATTGCGAAAGTATGGAAAAAAATTTCCATGCCATATTTTGAAATTTCCATACTACAACAGGAAAAATACTTGACATTCTCATCTAGAAACAGATAAGCGTAAAAACAATATGCACTGAAAATGGCTGCGGCGACGAAAAATTGACGTGTGAAAGAGTCTTAGTGACACAAAGATACAAGGCCAACTGCATTTCTACAATCCAAGCCCACGAATCGTGCATCATGAAAGGTTATTCATAGATATATGCGCTGTGTAGTTGTACAGATTTGATCGTAATATTATATCATGTTTATATGGTGGCAGAGTGAATGGACGGCTACTTCGAGTACCAGCATAATTTATTATATGGTATTTCTGCTCATATAACTGTATCATGTTCAAGATCATAATTCTAACAAATTGACTTGTGTTTCGCTATTTCTTTGCCTATTTCAAGTAGTCCTACATTTTTGTATCAGCAGTAACATTTACCACCTGAATGTAGGGTCTTTAGCTTTTCAACAGAGGTGTGCGCATTTCCATGTCTTTTAAAGGTGACCAAACCGGGTAAAGGCTTTTTGAAAGATCTGATATGCACGGTTTATTGACTCCCGCATGTCAGGTATGTGTATTTCTATGTCTTTTCCAGTCACCAACCGTTTGAGAACGCTTTTCCACAGATCTGGCCTTCATGTTTTTTGACTCCAATGTGTATATTTCGATGTGTTTTCAAGTCGCTGATTCGCACAAACTATTTTCCACAAATTTGACACTCATTGTTTCCCGTATAGTGGCAGAGTGAATGGAGGACTCCGTTGGGTAACAGCATACTTTGATACGGAGTATTTCTGTTCATATTACTGTATCATGTTCAAGATCATCACTGCGAGGCGAATTAGACTTGTGTTTTTCTATTTCTTTGTTCATTTTGAAGTAGTCCTACATTGTTGTATCAGCAGTAACATTCAAGAAACAAATACAAATCGGTTCTTTAGCTGGATGTGTATTATCGTGTTTTCCCAAGTAACTGAGCTGACAAAACGCTTTTCCACATATCTTACATTCATAGCTTTCAACTCCAGTATGCATATTTTCATGTTTTCAAATCGCTGAGGCGCGCGAACAATTTCCCAGAGGCCTGACACTCATGGTTTTTGACTTAAGTATGTTAATGTCCATGTCTTTTCAAGCCGTGCAAACGCTTTTCTGCAGATCGGACATTCATAGTTTTTGATTCCAGTATGTGTATGCCCGTGTTTTTCATGATACCGAGACGAATGAATGATTTTCCGCAGGCCTCACATTCACAATTTTAGACTCCAGTGTGTGCTGTTCGATGTGCTTCAAACGCCGCCGTTGTAGTGAAGGCTTTACCACAGATATGGAATTCATATCTTCTCTCTTCAATGTGGGATTGCAGGTGGGTGTTCATTCCGCCATGGCGATGGACGCATTTCCCACAGATCCAACACATCTTTCTTGTCATTCTTCTTCTAATCTACTCCTTCAAACATCAATCATTCTTTGTGCAATAGCAGATATCGTACCCTTGCATTGCATAGGCTATTACGCTAGTATGCTACTTGTTATATTATAACATCGGTCTGAAAATTAATGTGATCAAAAAATATAAATCCATATGTGACGAATACTTTGATTATGAACAAAATACAATAAATTCCAAAATCAGCAACATATGATATATTGATAGGCATTTCCTTGAATACATTTCTGTATCGTACTGCTCTGTAACCAGACACACTGATACGAAGTAACCGACACACATTCTCCAGAACAGGGTGACCTTGGTGGTATCTGGTGACTTTGAGAATATATCGTAGATGACCAAATTTTCAACCTTGTATTTGTTGGAAGTTGTCGATGCATAAGCTGATGAATACAATGGTCATTGTGGTTGTGATTGCGGTTGTGTCAGTTCTGATAGGTCAGTTTTCAGTCTCAGCTCGTTTAAATAACAAATGAAATAGAACTAATTCATAAAAAGTAGTGTGGTTACCATGAATCAAATTTCATTGTAGCCGTCTGTGTCACTTTTAAATCGAAACACGTACTTCGCAGGGTCACCGTAATAATCGGTATATTTAAATATACTCGATACGTCAGCACAAGAAATAAAATTCGGACTGTTGGGTATTTAGTTGATAGTGGAATGGTGATAGTTGCAGAAGGTCTACTTTTAAACAGAAACATGGCACACAAGATAAATCAAATGTGGTGCACTTGGTAGTTAGCTTGGTTATCACAATACGAAAAAAATACCTGTGTTAGTAGTTACAGAAAGACCATGTGAATCAAAGCAAACGTGCCAATGAATCATTCAAAACAATTATACTTTTTTCATGCAAGACTTAGACAGCCGTACAAGGCTATATATTCAGTTTCCCTGTCCAGCGGCTTATGAGCAATGAGCATCATGTGCCCATGGTATGCATATGCACAGATATCACACTCATGGTTTTTCAAACCTGAGTGAGCGGTTCTATGTTCTATGTGCTTCCAATGCAGTCATTGCAGTGAAGGCTTTCCCACAGATATCACATTCATCTTTTCTCTCTTCGTTGTGGAATTGCAGGTGAGTTTCAATTTCGCCAGGACCATTGACGCATTTCCTACAGATCCAACAAGTCTTTTTAGGCATTCTTCCAGGTTACATGTAATACACTCCTTCAAGCATTATACATCAACAGTTCTTTGCCCAATAACGAATATTGTCTTCTTGCATGACATAGTATATTGCATAGTATCGTACTTGTTATTTTAGTACATCAGTCTAAAATGCAATATCATAACAGAAAAATTGATCAATGATGAATCCGTTTGACGATGAATAAAATACAATAAATTCCAGAACCATCAACATATGATATATTGATAGACGTCACTTTCAATGCACCCCTCACAAGTTATGAGCCTTAGTTGCCGAAAACAACTTGACTAAATATTTAAATGGAATGCATAAGATGACAGTATAATTGTACTATTGCCAGATATACCAAAGCTTTAACAGGTAGAGCGTCAACATGAAACAACGATACTATGTGAACATGTTATCATCGATTCTTGAAGCACAGCAAACTGTTTAATCTGCAAGTCTTAGCAGTGCGATCTCAGCATAAGAGGAGAGGAAAAAAACAAGAGAAGAAAAACCATAAAACGCTTGCAAAACGCCCAGTGGAATCATTCTGTGCCCGTCTAATGAAATTAAAATGGCAAATACGGTCAAGCATACCATTGAAACACCGAACTACAGGGATGAAATACAAATCGAAACACAAGACGATACCATCACATATAAGAGCCACCGTGACATTAAAGGTCAAATCCCCTGCAATAACACCAACAGCAAATGACCTAAAATAAACTTATGCACAAACAGTTGAATACCACATACTACATACCATGCTATAAACAGCAATCTAAATCGTCGACACACTGGCCTGCAAACAAATCAGCAAGGCACTGTTATGGGTAGAATAGGCCAAAGTCAGAGGGTTTGAGGGCACAACGAGGGCACAATACAAATACAGCAAAAATCATGATGATCAATTTCATTTGGGCCATTGGATTTTCCCTCGATGATAAGCTGTTGCCAATACTTGCCATCGCTAAAGCCGTTTCGGTTAGTGAGGAATAGTAATGTTGGGCACAGGAAAAAAGTTTATTTTGAAACAAAAACAACAATATGTTGAAACTGTAAACAATTTCAGCATTTCAAAATGCTTTTCTTAGCATTCTTCCGAAATCACAAATCAAGTCGTGGGCCGTAGAATATAACCTGGCGGGCCACATTTTGGAGACCTGGTCTATTAAATGTACCCTTGCAATTAAACGTTTTACCGCAGATCTTGCATGCAAAGTCTTTCACAGTTTGACTGCAGTGTGATTAATCATTATATGATGCTAACTTTGCCATTCTGACAACGGACTTCCCACAGATCTCTCAAGCGTATTTTTTTTTGGCTCCAATGGTCTTTCAGTAGGCCGAGAGGAGTAAACGCTTTGCCACAGTTCACACGGTCATGATTTTTGAAACCACTGTGTGTTATTAGATGAGTTTTCAATGAAGAGTTCGCAGTGAAAGCTACACTATATACCTCACATTTACAGTTTTCAACTCTGTATTCGTACTCGTACTTGTGTATTCGTATTACTTTTAATTGGCTAATCTGTGTAAACACTTTGCAACAGATCCCACACTCAGTTTTTGAGTCCGGTGTTTACTAGAATATGATGCTCTATGTTTGTCTTTGAAGCGAAAGACATTCCACATATTCCACATTCATGGTTCTTGAAACCGGTGTGGATCATGAGATGTACCTTTGTAGCGAAGGACTTAACACACATCTCAGATTCACAGTTTTTCACTCCAGTGTATATTCTCATGTTGTTTCAAGTCACTCTTCGCAGTGAACACTTTCTCACAGATCAAACATTCATAATTTCTTACTCAAGTATGTCTATTCATATGTCTCTTCAAGTGATGAAGCCGACTAAACGCTTTCCCGCAGGCCTCACATCCATAGTTCTTAACTTCAATGTGAATATCAAGGTGGGCAGCTAAAGATTGCTTCGTAAGACCGGACTTCCCGCAGATCTCACATGCGTAGTTTCTAGCTCTAAGATGTGTGTTCCAATGGTTTTTCAACATGTCGACAGAAGTAAACGCTTTGCCACAGATCATACAGTCATAATTTTTGAAATCACTGTGGGTTAAAAAATGTGTTTTCAATGAAGACTTCACAGTAAATGCTTTACCACACACTTCACATTTATAGTTACTGACTCCGTCATGTGTATTCGTGTGAGTTTTCAATTGGCCAATCTCTGTAAACACTTTGCCACAGATCCCGCACTCATAGTTTTTTACTCCAGTGTGAACTCGCATGTGACGCTCTAAATTCGTCCTTGAAGTTAACGACTTACCACATATTTCACATTCATGATTCTTGAAACCAGTGTGGATCATCATGTGTGTCTTTAATGAATGCTTCTCAGTTAAGGTTTTACCACAGATCTCACAATCATGACTTTTGCTTCCTGTATGTGTATTCTGATGTTTTTTCAAGTCACTCATCCTCATAAAAGTCTTACCACATATCCAACATTCATAGTTTTTTATTCCAGTATGTATATACATATGCTGTTTCAAGTTGGTGATCCGACTGAAGGCTGTACCACAGATCTCACATTCGCAACTTCTGATACTGTGAATATGAATGTATTTTGCCAAATATTGCTTTGTAGCAAAAGACTTTCCACACATGCCACATTCATAGTTTTTCACTGCAGTGTGTGTATTCGCATGTCTCGTCAATGCTGCATTGTCAGAGAATGATTTTGCACAGATATCACATTTGTGGTTTCTGACTCCAATGTGAATATGAATGTGTCTTGCTAAGTGCGGCTTAGTAGCAAATGACTTCCCACAGGTCTCACATTCGTGGAATTCGACACTGGTATGTCTGTAAACATGTCTTTTCAAGCCAACAATTGAAGTGAATGCTTTTCCACAGATTTCACATTCGGCTTTTTTCTCATCAATGTGGAATCGCAGGTGGCTTTTCATTCCACCATAACGATCAAAGATTCGTCCACAGATCGAACATTGGATTTTTCTCATTCTTCCAGCATATGTGGAAATTAATTCTTCAAGCCTCACACCTCAATGGTTCTTTTTTCGTCGATTTCCAACACTTGTATGGACAATGCCGTGCTACTGTGCAGTATTTGAATTGTTATCATAGAATAGCAATCTGCAAAGCAATGTGAGAACAAATAAAATGTTGACCGATCAGTTCGAAAAAAAAAAATCATCATTCCAAAATAATAAAAAGGATAATCAATATCATTGTCGTTGAACATATTTCAGCATCGTAATGATCAGTAACCAGATAATTAGGATATTGACCGCTACGGATGTTCAACACATATTTTGAACATCGTGATTCCCATGTCTCATATTTGCCTAGGACAGGCGTTGGGAACATGCATATCATGGTATGTAATCACATGTCATATCTAGTAATTGTACATTTTGACTCAAGTCACTGGATTTTCTGAGGTGACTCGAATTATTGAAGTAGCCGACAAGGCATTGTAATTTGCAAAATTATTGAAGTACTAATTGAGTCAGCATTCATTCATAACACCGGTCAACACAATTTTTGTTGGCCTTTATCGACACCTTTTTTCCTGACTTTTCGGCGCTGAATTAAAAAATGACCAGTGACCACATTGTCTCAAAAATCCAATATAATAGTACTACTTTTAATATTTTGTGTTTATTGTATAAAACGTTTCAAATCCACAAGCAGCCGAAAGTAAATCAATTGACTTCAAATAAACATTTTCACTGCTTTATTTGGTCGATTTAAACTGATATTGCTTCTGCAGGTCAAATAAAGTGCGAGCTTCAGGGTCCAAATTTATGCCAAAAACTCATATTTCTGTCAATCTGTGGGTTGTCTCGTATGATACTGGAGCAATAGTCTGCTAACATGTGAAAGCTCCAATCTACTCTTGTATCGTACCTCTAACCTCTTTAGATATTATGTTACACTTTCTCCTTGCTGACTATGCCAAGGTTTTCCAGTAAATTATTTCGATACTTTAGCTTTTTTTAATGTCTCCAGTACGACATAAACATATGGAAGTGGACATCAGGGTTACATGTGCATCCTCATTACCTGGCCACTAAGATACACAATATTTCCAAGGTGACAAATATGATCCGATCGTGCTTGTGATATTGCAACAATTCAACCTTTCTTTATTATTCACAAAGACTGAGTGTGAAATTTTCACTACACTTAAGAAGTTGCTAATTTGGAGAATGTTTCACTTTAGGGTCCTTTTTGAGCGACCAACAGACATTTTCCATTTACTCGAGTTGTAAATCAGGATTCCTAACTCCTCCAGCAACCTACGGTAACAGTATCATGCCAAACCCACTATCACAGCTATTCACATAGCTATCGAAAGTAGCCCTACGATGAAAACGTCGTTTCTCATGATCGAAAGTGAGATATCCTCTCAATTATCAACCATGATAAAAGTTCCGAATATTTTGATTTCAAGTCCCAAAGCCTACGTAGGATCATTTAATTTGTGTCGATGGACTTACTTTACGATCTGAATCACCTTCGATTTCAAAATCTTCATCATTAGGCCTGCTATCCCTATGACCTTCATCTTGATTCAAATTATGTAGCGATAGGAGTTTAAAGTTACACCAGATAAGCTGAATGGGGCATTTGAATAATAGCTGTTAGTAAACGTAATATTTATTTATTTTTGCCATATCCTGCAGATTCATCAAACATGTGTCTGAAATATCCTCGGATGATTACGTCCTCCAACCAAAAATGGATGAAAGCATCAGCCTAGATCGATACGAGTACTTTAAACTGAGAGACGAGTACCTTCTTAATAATTCAATTAGGCCCTTAGCTATATAACTTATCATATGATAAAATTGTGGATTTCTATACGGTATGGAAAAGTGATATGGAAAAATTCATGAAAATTTACATATTTTCAGCATATGACATAGCAAAAAATCTTGACGTAATAGAAGGAAACCAGCGGAACATTTGGAACCAGAAGCCAAAATTAGCCTAAATCAAGTGAAAAATCAAAGTCAACAATTCTTTGTTCGGAAATGACGCTTGTGTAACTAAGTTGGTTACAGTATTTTTATTTGTAGCAATTGCACTGTTGAACTACTAATTTGCTTCTGAGACAAATACGGTCGAGCATGGCTCATTTTGGAAATCTGTTGGATTATCTCTAGTCAATGAGATGTGGCGTCATGCCAAAATGTGCTGACCACGGACACACACCATAGCAGGGGTGGGCAAACTGCGAATCGCGTGCCGCATTCGGCTCTTTCAGCCTTTGATTGCGGTTCTTTATTGATTTCACTCGTGTTTCGCCATTTTGCAAATAGGTCTAACCTCATTATAAATTGATGCATTCTGGCGCGAATTAACAATGTGCATTTTGTTTACGTATCGTTTCTTTTCTTGTGATTTACCGTAATTTTCCGTCAGAATTTACACGCCATTTTAAGGGTGCGTATTATACATGGGGGCGCACTATATCCGGAAAATTACGGTACACAAAATTTAGGGGAAGGTGGCACTGTGGCTAGAACTTAGCAATTGAACTCTCGAATCGAGTTCACATAAACATTTTACTCACAACAATGGTGCCTGGTCATCAATCAATGATAAATCTGAACTTGTTTATTGCAAATTCCTACACTAGTTCATCCCAACGGTCCTTGTGCATGTTTTCCAGTAAAACTATTCGGACTGATCTTAACATGAATTCAAACCAAAGGTCGGCAGAGTCACATGATCAAGTCATATTTCAGCACGTCTCGCTCATTGGCTACAGTACCCAACACAGTGACCTTGGATATGTAAGAACTATCGCAGGATTTTTGCAATCAATTCAACAAATATTACACATACATATCAACAGATAGCTCTAGGCACCAGGTCGACAGGATGAACGCTTTTCCCCAGATCTGACACTCATAGTCTTTGAATCCAGTATGTATATTTCCATATGTTTTCAGGTCACCAAGCAGCACAAACAATTTTCCCCAGATCTGACAGCCAAGGTTCTTGACTCCAATGTGAGCAGTATGTGTATCCACACGTCTTTTTGAGTGACCGATCAGATTATACTCTTTGTCAATGACCCAGCATTCATGATTTTTTAAGCCAGTGTGGGATAGCATATGTTTTTGAAACAAAGGCTTTTCCACAGTTCCCACATTCGGTATTTCTATCATCAATGTGGAATCGCAGGTGAGTTTTCAATTCGTCATGACGATGGAAGCTCTTTTCACACATCGAGCAGATCATCTTCGTCAGTTTTCAGGATTATCTATAAATCACGTTATTTCTTCGAGTATCACACATCAACCGCTCTCTGCTTGAAAACAAGTATTTAACGATAGCTTGAAATTCATGAGCTATTACGTAATGGTAGAATTTTTATATTATAGCAACCCTGTCTGAAATACAGAAGAAATTAACAAGAACGATTGTATGATCTATTATTATCAGTTCAGTAGAAGTTTTAGGCATTGTAATGATCGGCAACCAGACAATCCCGATGAGTAGTTCCTAATAGATATTTCGCACTTATTTTCGAGATCACAATTACATTTCAGATTCACTTTCGGTTATTTCTTGCGGATAGATCATTTAGGACGTTCATGTTTCAACAGGATCGTACCATAGATTTCAGCACCTAGACTTGTTAATTTACTAAGACAATTCATCAAATGCAAAATGTTCAACGATGCTTGATGATTCGAAAAGTTCCATGAATGGGCATGTACTAAAAATAAGCTGTAAGTAAAATGTAAAAACAACATGAAAACACTCACATTCTGCTACACAAACAGATAAGTTAATATGGTGGCAGAGTAAATGAACGACTTTTTCGAGAAACAACATATGTCAATGGGTATTTCAGTCATTTCAGGGCTAATTCTAATTTAACAATTTATCACATATAAAATGTTTTATGATGCTTGACAAAACAAACACCTCTTCGATTATACAATCGAATTCGAAGTAACCAAGTCTAAGTTATGGCGAATGTAAATGCCGCTTTTCCTCAATTCACTTGTTCGTAACCTTTAATAGCCAGGATTACCCTTACAATATTGTGAAAGCCATCGAGGGCGGGGGGAGTCATTACACACTCATAACACTCATCCTTTACAGTAAAGAGTGGTTTCGCCATCTTTTGGAAATTTGATGCAAATAGAACATTTGGGACGTTCAGATTTCAACTTGACAGTCTAATAGAATTCAGCTCCATGACATTGAACCGTAAAGTTACTCTTTGACATTCATTCGCTTGTGATTCCGATAAAGTTTGTTCTCATGCGCTTTCAAGTTACTGAGCCTCGTAAACGCTTTTCCGAATATCTGACATGTATAGTTTTCAACTCCGGTATGTGCATTCACATGTCTTTTTTCATGTCACTATGCCGGGTAAACGCTTTTCGACAGACCTGCTACTGGTAATTTTAGACTCCAGTATGAGTATTTCCATGTGTTTTCAAGTGACCAAGCCGGCTAAATACTTTTCCGCAGGTCTGACATGCATATTTTTTGACTCCGGTATGTATATGCCCATGTGTTTTCAAGTACCTGAGCTGACTTAAAGCTTTCCCTCATATCTGACATGCATAGTTTTTGACGCCAGTATGTGTATTTCCATGTCTTCTCAAGTCACCAAGCTGGGTAAACGCTTTCGCACAGATCTGACACTCATAGTTTTCAACACCAGCATGCTTATGTCTGTGCCTTTCTAAGTCACTAATACCAGTGACTGCTTTTCCGCAGATCTGACATGTGTAGTTTATGGCTCCAATATGTGTATTTATGTGTCTTTTCAAGTGACCAAGCTGGGTAAAAGCTTTTCCGCAGATCTCACATGCCATGTTTCTCACTCCAATATGTGTATTTCCACGTCTTTTCCAGCTACCAAGATGACTAAAAGCTTTTCCGCAGATCTGACAATCATAGTTTCTGACTCTGGTATGTGTATTACCATGTACTTTCAAGTTACTGAGCCATTTAAACTCTTTTCCGCAGATCTGACATACATAGTTTATGACTCCGGTATGCGTATTTCCATGTGTTTTCATGTCATCAAGCCGGGTAAACGCTCTCCCGCAAATCTGACATTCATAGTCTTTGACTCCGGTATGTGTATTCTCATGTGTTTTCAAGTTACCAGGCTGACTAAACGCTTTTCCGCATATCTCGCACTCATAGTTTTTGACTCCAGTATGTATATATCCGTGTGTTTTCAACTCCCCAAGCTGCACAAATGATTTAGCACAGATTTGACAATTATAGTTTTTCACTCCAGTATGTGCATTCCAATGTCTTTTCAAGTCACCAAGCTGGGCAAATGCTTTTCCACAGATCTGACATACATATTGTTTGACTCCAACATGTGTATGTCCATGTCTTTTCAAGTTGCCAGCATGGGTAAATGCTTTTCCGCAGATCTGACATTCATAGTTTTTGAGTCCAGTATGTGCATGACCACGTGTTTTCAAGTTACCGAGATGATTGAATGATTTTCCACAAATCTGACATACATAGTTTTGGACTCCAGCATGTGTGTGACCATGTCTTTTCAAGCTATCAGGATGATTGAATGATTTTCCACAGATCTGGCACTCATAGTTTTTGATTCCTGTATGTGTATGAAAATGTATTTTCAAGGTACTTAATGACTGAATGATTTTCCACAGATCTGACACTCGTGGATTTTGACTCCAGTATGTGCATGACCATGTGCTTTTAAATTACCGAGATGACTGAACCATTTTCCACATATCTGACACTCATAGTTTTTGACTCCCATATGTGTATTTCCATGTCTGTTCAAGTTACCAAGCTGGGTGAACGGTTTATCACATATCCGACACTTATATACTTGGATTCGTCTATGTGCATTCTCGTGTGTTTTCAAGTCACTTGGATGATTAAAAGTTTTCGCACAAATCTCACATTTATAGTTTTTGACTCCGGTATGTGTATTCATATGTGTTTTCAAGTCACCAACTAGACTAAACGTTTTTCCACAGATCTCACATTCATGGTTCCTCGGTGTAGTGTCTTTTTGTGTGTTTTTGAGTCATTGAATCGCATAAACGATATTCCACAGATCTGGCGCTCATGGTCTTTGAGTCCAGTGTGAGTTATAGTGTGTTTCGCTAAATATGTCATCCTAGCGAAGGACATCCCACACATCTCACATTTATAATATTTTCCTTCAGTGCATGTGTCCCTGTTTCTATTCAAGTTGCCGCTTTTCAATCCAGTTGATGATAGTTTATGTTCTTTCAGTGTATATAATGCAGCAAAAGCTTTCCCGCAGATATCACATTCGGTACTTTTATCTTTAGGGTGAAATCGCAGGTGAGTTTTCATTTCGTCATGATTGCGGAAGCTCTTTCCACTGATCGAGCACATCTTCTCTTCTGGATTATCTGAAACTATTTCTTCAAGAATCACACATCAACAGTTCTCTGCTTGAAATCGAACATTCAACGATAGCTTGGAATGAGCTATAGCATTTAAATTCTTGTATTGTAGCAACCCAGTCTGTAACACAGAAAATAACTTAGCAATATCGGATCAGTTTCAAAACGTACATAGTTTAGCAGATGCAAGAAAATCAAACACACAGCAAATGTCTAGCAATATAGTTAAATTTTTAGACCTCGTAGAGATCGATAAGCAGACAATTCCCGCAGTCGTACATTAGACAAGTCATTCCTGACCGACAAGATAGCGTATTGCTGAAGCGTCCGGCTGCTTGATCGGTAGATCGTGTGTTCAAACCCCACCCGGGTTAGACCAGAGAACTGATTAATACCACAGGCGTCCAGGACTTCCCTGCCTGGCGATCATGAATTAGGGGGATAGCATGGAGGGTGATGCAAGACTTAGCAAGTTCTACAAGGCTATATCTGTAACTCCTCTGCCTACTAGTGGCATATGCATATCATGCACTCATGGTATGCATAGGCACAGATCGTCTGTATGTATATAATGATTCAGCGTATATGCCGCAAAAACATTAACGACAAGAATAAACTATGTCCTTTTCCTTAACATGTCCTTTCATGAACTATTTTAGATAAAAGGGCCACTTTGTTCTTGACCATCATGCAAACTTCATATCGCATTTGACAGGTTAGACTTGTCCGATGTATAGTCCTACATATCTTGAAGCTACAGTATCTACTCTATAATAGAAAATCAATTATCTTGGACTGATAAGCAATTATCAGCATCAATAGTTGGCATAAATTCTAAGATGAGAATGGATGTTCAAGTCCCTAATTCTCTAGATGCAGGACTGTCTGGACTCTACCGCTACCGCGGTGGATATACACCTGTTTGGACACTTAAGGCCGTATCAGACGAGGCGATGTCGGCGATGCGTTAGTGTTTGTTTTATCATTTCTGCCATCGGCGTAATCGCCACCGATTTTATTTGGCAGTATCAATTAACTCGGCGCCATCGCCGGCGATGAGAGAAGTGGAAGATGCGCTTATGCATATCCATTTATAAACCAGTGCCGAGACTCGAATAGCGTCACTTTTGCTCAAGCCGTTTGGCGGACGGGTCTTCTGGCAAGGCATTGCGAAACGAATTACTGCGATGTAGTACTAAATTATTGAGCTGCTTAACTTACCCAGTATAGGCTATCGGATGCACCCACCACCTTCGAGTTGCACCAGCACGCGCACATTCTTCAGCAGCTATCATGGCAGTCAAAACTCGTGCTGCTTTCAATTTATTTCACCTAACATTACAAATACCATGCTACCATGGTTCCGAGATGGTTTCATTCGACAAGACATTGTAGCATGACCACATTGGACAGGCATTATAACCATCGGCATCGCCTCGTCTGATATGGCCTTAAGAGACATGTCTCAGCTACTGCAGGAATAATGATACCGGCCGGCATGAAAATTTTTGAAAAACCTGCGGCAATTTTGAGAAGTAAGATGAGAATAAGGATCCATATTTTATCAACAAAAGAGCCATATGTGCCTTGCGAGCCATAGGTTCCCGACCACTGCGACAAATTCTTTCCCACAGGTCCGAAATTCTGCTTTTCTCTGTTTTATGTGGAATCGAAGTCGAATTTTAATTCCGCCATTACTATTGAAGCTTTTCAACAAATTGAATACATCTTAACAAAACATCACTTTCCAATCATGCCCGAATGTATAGTGATGATTTTCCACGCGTTAACATCTTGAGAAAGGCCTGTGATAGAGTTTTGATTTACAGACGGCCGATAAGTATTACAACTTTGCCAAAATGTTCCATAGCGCCCAGCACACTTCTTCCGATAGGGAATTGTATGTAGCCCGCAACTTTGATCAAATTAAAGTAACAGTGCATGACGATTTTAATCATTATACACCTCCATACTGTCAGATTGTCACTGAAGATTAGTGATCAGTTCTCAGTACAATAATTCATCACGTTTTGCGCAAAATACCATGATTTGCCAAAACATGTTGGCTAGGGACAGACCTACCAAAAGTGAGTTTATGTATAGCCTGCAGCTATAATCGACCAACCCCCCCCCCCCAGCATTCCCAGAAACATCGGTAGCTCTGGGTAGTTCAATTGACATATTGATATGCCTAATGATTATTCATATCACGATTTACCTCAGTTTGTCTCTTAAGTAAACAGGTTCAGGAGTTTTTCGCTGCAGCTTCAAGGGTTCATCAAACCAAACAAGTTTAAAGAGCACTGTAGTGCAGTGTTGTAGCACTATGATTTACATGTGATCTGAATGAAACAAAATCTTATAAAGGAACGAAATTGTTGACAAGACGCACCGAGTGTATGACAGAAATACACACAGAATTCATCATAATCAATCGATTTCAAAGCGAAACAGAATAAAAATGATATGTGCTGATGCTAACTGTTTATCATCACATCAACACAGTGGATAGCGGTCAATGATGTGCTTATCTCCTGTATCACAAATCATATGGGGATCCATTTCACGTCGTGTTTGTAAGGATGCTGGATGCTGCATACTGCAGGAAATAGGAGATACTACTAGCGTGTAAAGCTGGCAAAACATCATATCAGATTATATATATCAGATCTTGCTATTGTAGCGCTTTGATCTACCATTAATTTGAACAAATTGAAATCTCATGAAGGGGCGAAAATGTAGAGGTAATGGATGGCATAAAAGACATATTTACCAAAGGGCTACAACAATATAACTTGAAACGAAATGGAAAATGATACGCGCAGACTGCTGATAACCAAAGAATATGATAGAGGATAATGCACGTGCAGCTTAAAATTCGAGTGAAATAAACTATATTTTAGCTCATCACACTGTGATATAAGGATATCCACATCAAACTGCTCTTATTAACAGACCCAACGTGATTATTGAAACTGGTTCATGCAGTGGAAACCAAATTTTTCAGGTACTAATCATAGGATATAATTGAAATATGGAAACAAGAAAACCATTTTCACAATTAGGAGAAAAAACAAAGTACACTGAAATTTTTTTTGATATGTGGAAGAGGCTTAATGACACAAAGACACAAGCACATCACTATTTCTACAATCTCAGTCTCGGAATTAAGCAGCCTGTATGGTGATTCAAACATATATTCGCTATTTACTTATAAAGATTTGATCACAGTACTTGATCATAGTGATATGGTGGCAGAGTGAATGGAGGACTCATTCGAGTAACAGCATATTTTAATATAGGGTGTTTCTGGCTATGGTACTGTGTCATGTCCCAGATCATTATCACAAGATGAAATAGATTTGCGTTTTGCTAGTGCTTTGCTCATTTTTGTCCTAAATTTATGTATCAGCAGTAATGCAAACACTGTTATGCAAAAACAGTTCTTTAGCTGGACAACACAAACGATTCAAAGATTTTGAATACAAAAAGCTAACGATGTTATAGGACTAAAAAATTCCGGGACACTGGATCATTCTGGTGTTCGCGAAAATGTGCTTTTAAACTGGAGTGACTTTCTAGAGATATCCCACGATAAATTGTCATCTCCGGCAATAATATTTACACATACTCCTAAAATACTAGTAGGTAAACGCTTGTCCAAGGGTCCAACTCGAAGAGTTTCTGACTCCAGTATGTATATTCTCGTGTCTTTTCAGGTGTTCCATCAAAGCAAATGCTCTTTCGCAGATCAGACATGCATAGTTTTTGAATCGGTATGTGTATTTCCATGTCTTCTTAAAGAACCAAGATGAATAAAAGTTTTCCCGCAGATCTGACATTCATAGTTTTTGTGTCCAGTATGTGTATGATCATGTGATTTTATGTGACCTAATTGACTGAATGATTTTCCACAGATCTGACACTCATAGTTTTTTATTCCAGTATGTGTATGACCATGCGTTTTCAAAGTACAGAGATGACTGAATGATTTTCCACATATCTGACAATCATAGTTTTTGATTGCAGTATGTGTATGACCATGTGTTTTCAAGTTACCGAGATGATTGAATGATTTTCCGCATATCTGACAATCATAGTTTTTGACTCCAGTATGTGTATTTCCATGTCTTTTCAAGTTACTAGGATGATTGAATGATTTTCCACAGATTGGACACTCATAGTTTTTGACTCCCGTATGCATATGACCATGTATTTTCAAGGTACTTGAATGACTGAATGATTTTCCACATATCTGACAATCATAGTTTTTGACTCCAGTATGTGTATGTACATGTATTTTCAAGTGGCCAAGCTTAATAAAAGCTTTTCCGCAGATCTGACATGCATAGTTTTTACGTCCAGTATGTACATTCTCATGTGTTTTCAAACTACCAAGACATCTAAACACCTTTCCGCAGATCTGACATTCATAGCTTTTGGCTCCAGTATGTGTATTCTCATGAATTTTCAACTGACCGAGCTGACTAAACGATTTTCCACAGATCAGGCATGCAAATTGTTTGACTCCGGTATGTATATGTACATGTCTTTTCAAGTAACCAGTATGGTTAAAAGCTTTTCTGCAGATCGGACATGCATAGAGTTTGACTTCAGCATGAGTCATCTCATGTGTTTTCAAGTTACTGCGTCGAATAAACGCTTTTCCACAGATCAGACACTCATGTTTTTTGACTTCAAGGTGAGAGCTAATGTGTTCCGATAAATATGTCTTCCTACGGAAACACTTTCCACAAATCTCACATTCATAGTTTTTCATTCCAGTGTGAATATGCAAGTGGTGTGTTAAATGTGCCGGTCTAGAGAAGGACTTTCCACAAGTCCCACAGTCATAGCTTTTAAATCTAGTATGTGTATTCCGATGTGTATTGTAGTTACTGAGCTCAGTAAACCATCTGCCACAGATATCACATTCATGGTTTTTCACTCCAGTGTGTGTGTTCCAATGTATTTTCAATTTACTGATTCCAGTAAACGTTATGCCACAGATATCGCATTCATGGTTTTTGGAACCAGTGCGAGCTGTTCGATGAGCTTCCAATGCAGCCATTACATTGAAGGCTTTCCCACAGCCATCAAATTCATCTTTTCTTTCTTCAATATAGGATTGGCGGTGAGTTTTCATTTCGCCATAACCATTGACCCATTTCCCACGGATCCAACAAGTCTTTCTAGACATTCTTCCAGGTTACTTCTTCAAGCATTACACATCAACAGTTCTTTGCCCAATCACGAATATTCTACCGTTGCATTATATAAGCTATTGCATAGTATGTCCAGTCTAAAAAACAATATCATCAGAGAAAACATTGATCAATGCCGAATAAGTTTGATGATGAATAAAATACAATAAATTCCAGAACCACCAACATATCAAATATTGATAGGCGTTTCCTCGAATAGACGAAGACATTTCGGTATTGTAATGATCTGTAAGTCTGGACATAATGATTCAAGTAGTCAAATCTGAATCGAGTATTAATTCAATTGATTCGAGTCGAGCAGTAAAAGACGATCTTTTCGAGTACACAAATTATACGCGTCTCACCACTGAAAGTTGATTTATCAATGAAAATTATAATTTTGATACTAATTTTCACTGTTGAAGCCTCGAAACATTGATTGGCGGTATCGTAGCATACAAACATATAGTACAAATCTACAAAGCTTACTACACGTACAACATTTCCGAAAAGTCATGGCTATCCCGCAACATTGTCACCAAGTGGAATGAAATCGTTATGGGCCGAAAAATTACCAAAGCTTTGACGTATTACATTCTGTTATGTTACGGGTGACACTCAATTACTTGACTCAACTCGTAGCAGATTATGTGATTCGAAATCGAATCACTCAGGTACTCGATTCTGCGCAGCCCAAATGATCAGTGACCGGACAACATTCTTATGAAGTAATCAATAGACTTTCCCCTGCGCTGCAGTTGTGGACAATCAAAAATACCGGAACAGTGAGACCTTGGAGGGATCTTGTGGCTTGGCAAAAATAAATAAAATTTTCAGAATAGATCTTCGATGACCAAATTTTCATTTCTGTACCTGTTGGAAGTTGCCGATGCATATGCTGATACGATGGTCATTAGGGTTGTACAAAATTTGGAAAATGATCCATTGTAATGTCTCATTCTATAGATTATGATTAAAAAAGAAGCCTGCAATAAGCTCACAGGAAACTTGTTAAGATTGAGGAATGCGTTTTAAAGTAGCTGAAAAGTGGGCATGTGACTGACCATAGAGCCGTGAGAAGACTAGTAATCACGAAACCTCAGTTCCTACAATGTCATTCTGTTTTGCGATGTCACTGTCGAACAATCATGACATAACCATTGCTAATCATTATAGAATTACCGGCATTGTCTCTAAACGATAGTAGATTGATAGCAGCCAAAGCCTGCGAGGCTGGCGACACGATAGTTCAGGCCAGCAACACGATATCTTGCGCACGAGGCCTGATACAGATGAAATTGATCAGGCAAATGGTTATGTTGTGCGCACCAGGCCTGATGGAGATGCGACTGTTTACACAAGCGATCAGATCTTGCGCATTTTTATGATCAGATCATATTTTCCTAACCGTTTTTCTGTGTGTCTCTCTTATTGGCTATTGGCTTGGCAAATCAGGCTGAGTAGCACACCAGGCAGGCGCGTAGCCAGCCGAAAAATACGGAAGGGGTTTTAAAATAGAAGGGCGGGGTTTCGATGTTTTGCGAATTTACTTAATATAGCGTCAATTCATTAGGGTTAAGTACATGCGTAAATGACGATTATACATTATACAATCTCCTCGTGTTCGCGATTATACGCGTTTGATAAGCTTGTCGACGAGTCCGGAAGTACTGTTAATTAGCGACTCCCTGATCTGCCGTCAACAATTAAATACCTGCGCTTATCAAAGCGTCGAACAATTAAATACGCGCGCTCATCAACGCAGCCTCGACGACTATTTGCGCAAGTCGAAATGTCCGAGTTTTTTGGGAATATGTGCCATAATGACGCCGATTTCAGGTGCTTCAAACCTGTCCTATTTTATAACTCAAGTCGATACACATATTCTGATGGTTATGTTTAAATACTAGCGGAGATATATTACGCACGCGTCGCACATGTTTACGGAAATTCGATGTTTTTCAGTTTCGCGATGTCACTCTTTAATCACAATCGCTAATCAGCATACAATCAACGGCATGGTCTCCAAGCCATCGAGAGATAGGAGCCAAACCATGCTAGGCCCGAGACGCGATAGTTAGGCTAGCGATGATCTATTGATATATCGTTCGTATTAGGCCTATTGTAGATGCGATTGTGTAGGCCAACCAATGATATCGTGCGCTTACCAATGCGTCGAACAACTAAATACACGCGCTTAGCAATGCGTCTTAAGTCTTACATAGCCTCTGCGACGATTTGCGCAATTCAAAATGTACGAGTTTTTATGGAATACGGGCTATAATGACGCCGATTTCAGGTGGTTCAAACCTTACCTCTTTGTAGCCTTGACACACAGCTGTTGATGGTTATGTTCAAGTATTAACGGAAATCAATTACGCATGTACGTTAGGGTTGTCCAAAATTTGAAAAATTTCGAAAATGCTGCGTTGTAATGTCTTATTCTATAGATTATTGATTAAAAACATCAACAAGCCTGAAAGAAGCTCTCAGGAACGTCGTTAAGATTTCTTACAAAGCGTTTGAAAGTAGCCGTCTGCATGTGGGCGGGGAATCGATGAAGTGGGCGGGCAATCACGAACCTAGAATTTTGATTGGTTGGAACCTGTAATAATAAGCTACTGATTGGCTGAAATACTGATTTTGTGATCATTGCTGGTCACGATTTCGTTCTACTCTGTTGTGTTGGTTTGCAGCCATTTCTGTTCGTGGCATTGGCGATATGGTAAATTGACGTTGTTAATGCTGCCATCGACAACAGCATAACGATCCAGTAATATATTTTCTACCTGAACACTGTGTATAACAGTTTTGTTACTTTTTGCACAGGAGCTTGGCCAATTAAGATAAGAATGAACTAGATGCATGCATCGTGCTACCTTCGAGCCTTCTAAAACATACCAGTTGACAACGACTGTAACTCATAAATTGCAAACCAGTAGTCAATTTCTCCTTATGGCTTGTTATGGTAAGTCGACGTCTCTCTCTAAAACGAACGCATATTACACTTTTTATTCAAGATTTAACAAAGGCAAAAATGCTATTTACAAAAGGCATCATTAAAAAGTATATCGCAGGGTCAGTGTTGCAGATCACTGGCCTTTGATAAGAGTAGACTTCCTGCTGTCTCCAAAAATCTTCCTATGCTGTTCCACAGCTTGAAGCAAACTGTCTCTTTGCTGTTCATTGTCAGTCAAGATTGCAGCATAGTCTGTGCTTAGCTTGACACCTCTTTCTGCGGCATCATTAACGACTTTGACAGAACTAACGTAGCAATTCATTTTATTGAATGAATCTGAAAAGTGCCAATCATCAACCGGTTGACGCAGCCAATCCCCAGAGCATTCAAAAACTTCAAATATGTACCACGACTGGGGCCCAATAAGGTCAGACAACGTACTGTCCTTGTTGATCTGTATAGTTGCATTCAATGAGGGTGGGCCCCTTCTGAAACTGGAAGTTCGCTCTACTTGCAGGAGCGCCTTTGCCATATTTTCCCGGGTTTCCTTGCTTTCCGTCGGTGAAAACAAGGCGTATACAGCGGTTTCCTCAACAATATACCAGTCGTGCTTCAAAAGCTTTCGTGAAGCAGCTGTGGAAACTTGCTCATCATATTCCTTATAACTCAACATGTGCTGAACGAATCTCAAGTCATTACCAGCTGCATCACGACCAATGCTTGAATCCACCCACGCAGGGATATAAAAGAGAACCAAAAATAAATTGAAGCGGCGCAGCAGTTCAACTTCTTCAGATTTGTAATCTAATTGGTCGGCCCACATGAACATCTTTTGAGCATACAGAATTGTACCCATCCATCTCGCATGGTGTGCTGCACCAGGTTTGTGATGACGTATATCTTCATCTGCACCGAGAAGAGCAAGAGCATTAGTCACACATTGCTTGTAGTCATCCCGTGTGAAAAAATCTTTTCTGTTCAACAGTAGCTTGAACTTATCAACTATCATTGCAGCTCGTTCAGCAAAACATAGAGGAATAGTCAGAGTCTTGAATTGCTGTTCCCTGTCAAGACTGCTCCAGTTCCTTTTAAGGTGGGCAAACCATGCATTCTCTGGTCCAGTTGTGGCCTTTCCAAATAAAGATTTCCAAACGTCTTTCACTACCAGCTCATACACATGGTGCCGACATGCATGGTAGAACACCTTCCTTCCTAGAAGGTCTTCAAGAATCTTTGCCGCACCCTTCTTCCAGCCGCTGTTGCTTGCTGTAGTGTCAAAAACCAAAGCTGGTACAGCATCTTTTATATTCCAACTTTCAATTATGTTGAAAGTGGTTTCTGCTTGCGTCTGACCTGCAGCATTTTGCATCTTTTGAATGCCAAGTAGTTTTCCTTCTGAGTATTGAGGATGACAAGATAGGACAATTGACAGAGCCTCATACCGATTTCCTAATCTATCCTCTGTGAGCTTTCCATCCCAATGAATAGCAACATGTTGAGGTTTATTTTCTGCAAATTTTTCTGAAATATCCTTGGAAATTTCAAGACGATTTGTTTCCCTGGCTCTCTTTGTCGAAGATCTTGACAGAGAGAACATTGCTATGTCACCGCCACAAGCCGTAATAAATGTGTTGCCTTGTTGTCTGTTATTTGCAATCGATCCAGAGCTTGGGACACATGGGTATTATTCATAATATTTTTAGGTGCCATCAGCTTAATGGCTGTCGAGGTGCCAAGACCAACATCAGCATCATAATCAGAACTTGAACTCAAACTATCACCCTCTTTTGAAGATGAAGAAGATGCTAAAACAACATAGTCATCACTTGAGTCATGTTGAATGTTTTTAACAGTTCTATCCGCCATGGTTGCTGTTTTCTTTTCGATGTCTTTAGCGAGAATCTTGTCTCTTCCCAACATTATGCATTTGCGAGATTGCTGTTGATCTTCATAGAATGCAATGTCTTCGAGCTTTCTATCGTGTGATAGATAAATGTCATTTTGTATTATTGCTATCGCATCTGTACTTCCAATATCCCACAACTTGTCCAAATCTTCCGTGAATTTTTTCCTCTTACCCTTGGGATCACTTTCCCGTTTCATGGTCGCCTTCAGAAAAATATATTTTTTGTTCAGTTTTTCAAGTAATTTCACCGCATTTCCTTTAAGTATTGTGGCAATTCTCGCCATTTGCCACACTGTCATGACATCATGAACCACCACATTACATAGCTCACGAGTAGGGGTTGACTGAGGGCAATGGTCTTTCAGATGCAGAAAGTAACTCATTACTTCTCGCAAGGTTGGTAATCTCGAGCCACAGATGTAATCGCAAGCATATCCGACCAAGTAATGCTCAGATCGAGATCTTGTTCTTCTCTGTGGCAAGTGCACAGTCTTCCGCCGTTTTGCCTCTGCCATGACAGTAATATTTTTGCCTTCTATCATAAATTACAGCTACGCCTAAAACATTTAAGTAACAAGTGTTACATTACGACTATTAACTCACCAACCCACAATGCCCTTGTACATAACCACAACCACTACTAACAAAATCGACCTCATCAGAACAGAAAATGCTGCTGCAACTAAAACATTGAGCAAGGAACAAGTGTTGCATTACAACTATTGATGCATCAACCCACAATGCGCTTTACAAATTCCCGTCTCTACTAACAGACTCGACCTCCGCAAAACAGAAACTACTGCTACAACTGATACATTCGAAGAACCACTGTTACATTACTACTATTGACTCATCAAACCACAACACGCTTTTACAGTATTACAGCCGTCACCAACAGACTCAGCAGCAGCAAAACCTACTCCTTCTGTCAAACACGGTGAAGCACCCAAATCAGAGCTGACAGCCGCCGTCATCATTGAAGCATAACCGATTACCCAATCAAGAATCGTGGTTTCGTCATTGCCCGCCTAGTTGCAATTTCGCCGTCGGTGGCCCGCCCACTCTTTGGCAGCTACTTTCAAACGCTTTGTAAGAAATCTTAACGACGTTCCTGAGAGCTTCTTTCAGGCTTGTTGATGTTTTTATTCAATAATCTATAGAATAAGACATTACAACGCAGCATTTTCGAAATTTTTCAAATTTTGGACAACCCTAATGTACGTACGCACGCGTCGCATATGTTCGCGCACATTAGATGTAATTCAGTTTCGAGAAGTCACTCTTTAATCACAATCGCTAATCAGCATATACTTAACGACCATTTTATCCGAGCCATCGGGAAATATGAGCTAAAGCATGGTAGGCTCGAGACGCGGTAGTTAGACTAGCGATATCTTTCGTATACTAGGCCGCTTGCAGATGCGGTTGTGTAGGTCAGCTATGATATCGTGCACACCGGGCCTATAGCAGATGAGATTATTCAAGCCAGCGGAACTAGGCTTGTTGGAGAAGCGACAAATCAGGCTAGCAACTATTGCCGAGCACGCGGCAATGAATGACCTAATTTCGCAATCATCTCAGCGGATGATCGTGTCGCGTTACATTGTGCAGTGCATCGCGGACGGACGGTAATTGGCTACACGCCTTTCGCTAAATGGCCGCACTCAACACTGATAATACGACTTACGACTTATTGAATTGCAACCGACCATTAGCGTCAGAACGATCATTTCAAAAGAAAGGGGTTTCGCGTTTAAGAAGGGGGTTTCACGCTTCTAAAGGAGGGGGTACCGACCCCCGAAACCCCCCCTCTGGCTACGCGCCTGACACCAGGCATAATCCTATTTTGATCTTGAGGGGTTTCTTATGAAATCCGTAAATGCCCCAGTCTGATCTTAAAAGTTTCGGGTTAAAATGCATTCAGAGTTAACTGAATTGCAGTGCTCTGCCGACAGGAAAGGCACTAGTATCCATACACAACATGTGTATATGCAGAAGAATAACTTGCTATTGATACCGCATATTTCACAAATCAAACTGGGATCTCTTTCAGGTCGTCTTTGTAAGGATGCTCCATACTTCTGCAATCGGGAGATATTACCAGCGAAAAGCAGGCAGAACACCATATAAGACCATGAGGAGCTTCCAATTGCAGCGCTATGATTTACTAGTGATCTGAACGAAACCGCATATCATGAAGGAGTGAAAATGTCAACAAGTTGCTTGAAATGGATGGCAGAAACAAACACATATTTACAAGATAGCCACAAGACTACAATTTGACACGGAATTGAAACTGATATGCACAGACTAATAATTACTAGAAAATATGGCACTGGATAAAGTACTCGCAGCTTAAAATGTTTCTGTGATAAATTATGATACGAGCTCATCATACTGCGATACAAAAATTTGAACAAACTGATCTCTTAACAACACCTCCAGCGCAATTTACCATATTATAACGTAATTTTATAAATATAGTACACTGTAATGTATAATACGCACCCTTAAAATGGCATGTAAATTCTGGGATCAAGCATGTAGGGCAGGGGTGTCAAACTCAACTTCGGACACGGGTCGGATTCAAAAGTTTTAATTCCAATACGTTACCTCCAAATCCATACATTTGTTCTTCACTGGAATGCTATATTATCTACCTACGATATAGAAAATAGTATTATATATTATATCACGGATTATGTGGGCCACAGTTCAAGTCATTTCCGTATTTCGAGAAAATGACAGGAGTCACGTCGAGACACTAGAAAATCGTGACTCGAATCAAGTCATGACAACCCCGATGCTGAGGCTGACTGATTGTAATCACATCATCACATTGCATAGCGATCAATGATGTGCGTATCACAAATCATGCGGGGATCCATTTCATGTCGCCTTTTGTAAGGATGCTAGATACTGTTGGAAATAGGAGATACTACTAGCGAAAAAAAGCTGGCGTAACAACATATCAGACAACAGAGAGCTTGATATTGTAGCGCTCTGATCCACCATTAATTTGAACAAATTGAACTCTCACGAGGAGTTGAAATGTCGACCGATTGCATGAAATGGATGGCAAAAAACACATATTCATAAAATGGCTACAGCAATACAACATGAAACGAAATTGAAAATGATGTGCGCAGACTGCTAATTACCAAACATTAGGACAAAGGATGATGCACGCCCAGCTTAAAATTAAAGTGAAATAAACTATAGTATCAGCCCATCACACTGTATTACAAAGATTCCAAAATCCATAACAAACTGCTCTGAACAACAGACCAAGCGCAATTATTGAAACTGATTCATGCAGTGAGAACCAAATTTTTCAGGTACTAATCATGTGCCATAATTGAAATGTGTAAACAGGAAAATCATTTTAATACAGAAACAATTAGGCGAGAAAAACAAAGAATACCGAAAATATTTTGTGGTAGCGATGAATGGATATGTGCGAGAAGCTTAGTGACACGAAGATACAAGCACATCACTATTTCTGCAATCTCAGTACAGTAATCATGCAGCCTGTAAGGTAATCCAAACATATGTTCACTATTTACTAGCAAAGATTTGATCACAATACTTAATCATGGTGATATGGTGGCAGAGTGAATGGAGGACTCATCAAGTAAAAGGATATTTTAATATAGCGTGTTTCTGTCGATGTTACTTTATCATGACCCAGATCATCATCGTGAAACAAACTAGACTTGTGTTTCGCTAGTCCTTTGATCATTTTTGAGTTGTCCTAAATTTATGTATCAGCAATAACATTCATCATCTTAATGCAACAACTGTTCTTTAGCTTGACAACACGAAAGATTCGAAACACTTCATACAGATGAACGAAAGATTTGAGAGTCCGACAATTCATTGAATATAAAATGCTAACGATGCATATACGATTCAAAAATTCCAGGACACTGGATCATTCAGGTGTTCACAAAAGTGTGCTTTTTGAGGGAATGGATTTCTTGAGATATTCCATGATTAATTGCCATCACCTGCATGAATATTCACACATACTTCTAAAATACCGGAAAGTAAACGCTTTTCTACGGGTCTAACTAGGACAGTTTGTGACTCCAGTATGTGCATTCTCATGTGTTTACAGGTGATCTATCAAAGCATATGCTTTTCCGCAGATCAGACATGCATAGTTTTTGACTCCGGTATGCGTATTTCCATGTCTTTTTAAAGCTTTCAAGGTACCTAAATGATTGAATGATTTTCCACATATCTGACACTTCTAGATTTTGATTCCGGTATGTGTATGACCATGCCTTTTCAAGTTACCGAGACGGCTGAAAGATTTTTCACAGATCTGACATTCGTAGTTTTGACTCCAGTATGGGTATTACCATGTGTTTTCAAGGACCTTAATTGACTGAATGATTTTCCACAGATCTGACACTCATAGTTTTTTATTCCAGTATGTGTATGACCATGTGTTTTCAAGTTACCGAGATGATTGAATGATTTTCCACATATCTGACAATCATAGTTTTTGACTCCAGTATGTGTATGACCATGTGTTGTCAAGTTACTTAAATGACTGAATGATTTTCCACATATCTGACAATCGTAGTTTTTGACTCCAGTATGTGTATGACCATGTCTTTTCAAGTTACCTAAATGATTGAATGACTTTCCACAGATCTGGCACTCATAGTTTTTGACACCAGTATGCGTATGACCATGTATTTTCAAGGTACCTAATTGACTGAATGATTTCCCACATATCTGACACTCGTGGTTTTTGACTCCAGTATGTGTATGAATATGTAGTTTCGAAGTCTTTGGAGAGACATATATTAGGGTTGGAGGTGGGTTAGGGCCAAAGTTGGGGTTACGGTATCCCAAGATTATTGTTGGGGGAGGGGGTATTAGGGAAGAGGAAGGAGGGATATTAGGGTTGGATGTGGGTTAGGGTCAAAGTTGGGGTTAGGGTATCCCAAGATGAGGGTTGGGGAAGGGGGATATTAGGGTTGGGGGAGGGGTGTAAGAGTTGGATGTGGGTTAGGGTCAAAGTTGAGGTTGGGGTATCCCAAGATTAGGTTTGGGGAAGCGGGATATTAGGGTTGGGGAGGGGGGTCTTAGAGTTGGATGTGGGTTAGGGTCAAAGTTGAGGTTAGGGTTTCCCAATATTGCGGTTGGGGGAGGGGGTTCGGATGTGGGTTAGGGATACCTTAACCTAAACTTTGACCCCAACCTTAACCCTAACCCACATCCAACCTTAATGCCCCCCTCCCCAACCCTAATATCCCCCTCTCCCCCAACTCTAATCTTGGGATACCCTAACCCCAACTTTGACCCTAACCCACATCCAACCCTAATATCCCTCCTTTCTCTTCCCTAATACACCCTTCCCCCAACCGTAATCTTGGCATACCCTGACTCCGACCTTGACCCTAACCCAAATCCAACACCATTATCTCCATTCCCCCAACCCTAATATCCGTCTGTTCAAATGCAAAAAAAAAAATATTTTGATGTTTATAAAATTTTATCGTGTTCATGGGAAAACATTTATGGGTGTCATGGGGGGCACTGCTTTGATCTCGGGCGTATATCGAAGAAGCGCCGCTCTACTGGTAGTCCTACAGATCACAACACATATGGTGTGCACACATTGGTAGACTTTTGTTTTATGACGAACTGGACATCTGGGCATTTATTGGCCGGCAGAGAGAATATCCCAGCGTGAATATCCATATGTCTTGTTAAATGTGCATTTCGAGCGAAGAACTTTCCACACATCTCGCATTCATAGTTTTTGAACCCAGTATGTGTATTTCCATGTCTTCCCAAGTTACCAAGGTGATCAAAAGTCTTTCCGCAAATCTGACATGCATACTTTTTTACTCCAAGATGTGTATTTAAATGCATTTTTAAGCTACGAAGCTGGGAAAACACTTTTCCGCAGATCTGACATGCATAGTTTTTTATTCCAATATGTGTATATACATGTGTTTTCAAGTGACCAAGCTGGCTAAACGCTTTTCCGCAGATGTGACATGCATATTGTTTGACTCCGGTATGTATATTCGCATGTCTTTTCAAGACACAAAGCCGGGTAAACGCTTGTCCACAGATCAGACACTCATAGTTTTTGATTCCAGTATGGGTTTTCCCGTGTTCCTTCAAGTTACTGAGATAACTAAACGCTTTTCCACATATCTCACATTCATAGCTTTTGACTGCAGCATGTATATTTCCGTGTGTTTTCAAATCGCTGAGCCGCGCAAACAATTTCTGACAAATCTGACACTCATAATTTTTTACTCTAGTATGTGTATATCCATGTGTTTTCAAGTGACCAAGCTGGCTAAACGCTTTTCCGCAGATGTGACAGGCATATTGTTTGACTCCAGTATGTGTATGCTCATGTCTTTTCAAGTCACCAAGTCGGGCAAACGCTTTTCCACAGATCTGACACTCATAGTTTTTGAATCCAGTATGTGTCTTTCTGTGTTTTACCATGACATCATGCCGGATAAATGCTTTTCCGCAGATCTGACATGCATAGTTTTTGACTCCAGTATGTGTATTTTCATGCTTTCTCAAGTCACCAAGCCAGGTAAACGCTCTTCCACAGATCTGACACTCATAGTTTTTTATTCCTGTATGTATATTTCCATGTGTTTTTAAACTGTCGAGGCGCGCAAACGATTTACCACAGATCTGACACTCATAGTTTTTGACTACAGTATGTGTATTTACATGTCTATTCAAGTGACCAAGCTGGCTATAGGTTTTTCCGCAGATCTGGCATACATATTGTTTGTCTCTGGTATGTGTATGTCCATGCGTTTTCAAGTCACCAAGACGGGAAAACGCTTTTCCACAGATCTGACACTCATAGTTTGTGACTCCTGTATGTGTATTTCCATGTTCTTTCAAGTGAGCAAGCTGGGTAAACGCTTTGGTGCAGTTCTGACACTCATAGTTTCTGACTCCAGTATGTATATTTCCATGTGTTTTCAGGTCGCCGAGCCGCACATACGATATTCCACAGATCTGACAGTCATTGTTTATCACTCCAATGTGAGCAGTATGTGTATCCGCACGTCTTACCAACTGACCGATCAGATTATCCTCTTTGCCAATGACTTTGCATTCATGATTTTTCAGACCAGTGTGGGATAGTATATGTTTTTTCAGTGTAGAGATAGCAGCAAAGGCTTTTCCGCAGATCTCACATTCTGTATTTCTATCCTCAAGGTGGAATCGAAGATGAGTTTTTAATCCGTCATGACGATGGAAGCTCTTTCCACAGATCGAGCACATCTTCTTTGACATTCTTTGGGATTATCTGTTATTTACTTCACTTTTTCAAGCATCACATATGAACCGCCCTCTTCTTGAAAATGAGTAATCAATGACAGATTGGAATGAGCTAGTATATAGTATTAGAATTCTTATATTACAGGAACCTGTCTGGAATACAGAAGCAATTAGAAATAAGGAAGCAGTTTGATAAATAACAAAATCTTAGAATAACAAATATATGATCTATGAATACCAGTTTAGTAGAATCATTAGGCCTTGTAGCAAAATCGGTAACCTGACAATCCAGACGAGTACTTCGTTATAGATGGTTCACAATACTTTGGAGATCACTTCCATTTATGATATTGGCAGCAGATAGGACATTTGGCAAGTTCAGGTTTCAACTTGATTGTGCCATATATTTCAGCTTCAAGACACCATACTGTTAATTTTCTCTGTTTTAAACAAGTCCCAGGATGAAGGAATATTCAAAACAATCCTGGAGCAAGTGCGACACCATCAGCCCGGTTCGGCTAGGCGATAAGGGGAGAATATCTGGTTCGGAGTAGGCCCTATGGCCCTGGTCATGTTGGACACATGCTCCCTCCGATAGCACGAGCCAACAGAGGAATGTGTTCGGCAGTATTTTGGAGATCAATGTTTTTTCAACATTTACGACAGTGGTTCTCGAACGTTTTGGCAGCGAGGTCCTCCTATGAACTGTCATGGACCACTGCGGACAGCCAAGTGTTAGTTGAAATTTAGCATTATTATCGCGCACCCGTCATCTGTACCATGAAAATATCAACTGTCTAGCAGTGTTGGGATGACTCGAGTCATGACTTGACTCGAGTCAGACTCGAGTCAACTTTTTCGAATGACTTGACTTGACTCGAGTCACTTTGCAAAAATGACTTGACTTGACTTGACTCGGCGCTTCAAAATGTGGATTGACTCGTGACTCGGAGCAAAATTTACGAGTCAATTTCAAGTCATCAAGTAAACGGTGTCGACTAAATCAATGTATTTTGTGCATGTTCGGATTATTCACGATATGCCGTTGTAACTTGTAAGAGCAACCAGTCATTCACTGATTTACGTTTCACTGATCCTACATTGTTACATCACAAATACACTGACCGCAAACGAAATGATCACAGCTTGCGTTGTCGTAGTAGCAGATTAATTTAATAGCAACGTATCGCTGTTTATTGGACGGCTCTTTCCTTACATTGCACGGCGCTCACATTTACCAACTTGTATGACTTAAATCGGAAAATATATTTTGTGCATTTATATCCTCACGGATGTGTATAGATGGCTAGTGTGTTGTACGATACAATCTCTTTCATGTTCTCGAGGCTTCGTATTCGATCCTCTAAGACAGTGGTCCTTAACCTTGCCCCCAGCGCCCCCCAGGGGGCGCTGGCGATTTTGAAGGGGGGCGGAAACGCTCAGGAGGCGATATGGGGGGCGCTGGGCTCAGGGGGGCGGTATGGGGGGCGCTGGAGAAAAATGGCTTCGCGTAGATAATGTGGTGATAGGACATATCCTTAATGAGTATTCAGAGCAAATTAACACCGAAAACTTCGTTACATATAGCCTTCAAAATACATATAAGTTTAATTGTCCATGGGCGCCTAAATGACTGACACCAAATGCTCCTGTCTTGGCAATCTGAACCCCAGAAGACGAATTCCATCTGGCAGGGAAAAATTATATGTCAGTGAAGAAATACCAATCTGAAATCGTGTGCGTCTTTTTTAGTACGATTGGGCGACAGGGATATTTCTGTTGGGCGATATCCCCGTTGAGCGATTCTTTTTTTTTGATATTGCAGACAGGGGTCACGAAATAACATCAAGCAACGAAGTCATACCAACGGGTTCGCCCGCCCGAATATGTTTAATTATTAGTAATGGGCCCTACAGTTTCCAAGAAACCTCACAATGTTCGCTTTAGGTTTTGATGGGTCTGCGCACACTCAACAACTCACTGCGCTGACCCTTGGACAACAGTGCGTAACGACTAAAAAAAGGTAATAACTACGGATTTGTTGTACGCAACGTAGATTTTCTGTGCGCAGAGACTTTGCTGACCATCAAAATCACGCCACGAACCCCTCAGAAGTTCGATTTATCACGCTATGGGTGCGCACGGCAATCGTTTTTAGGGGGGTTGACGAAGTGCTGTTACGGCCCTGTCTCTTACTCATCGTCTTTATTACATTCCTTACAATATGAAGTTGGGGGGGCGCTGGAGCACGATAATTTTTGAAAGGGGGCGCTGGAAGAAAAAAGGTTAAGAACCACTGCTCTAAGAGAATGTAGCATAGCTCAGAGTTGTCAAACTCAACTGACGTCGCGCGTCGAATTCAAATATTCAGATCAATCGCGGGCCGCACCAGTCAAATTATTCCAAAATTTTACTAACTCTTAACTCAATATATGCACTTTTTCGCATTCTCGGAATTGGGTGTCCATGTCAGCGATTTTCTCCTGACGATGACTACAATCACAACTCCGCTGTCAGGTGGTTGTAATGTGGCCTATGAACATACTCGAAATTTGCTATCTTGAAGGAATATTTATTAGTAGTATTTCTTACTACAAATTCGAGAAATGTGTTGGATAAAATCACGCAATTTTCAACATATACTCAGAATTTCTTCGCGGGCCGAATGAAATCATTTGGCAGGTCGTATGTTTGACACCCCTGATGTAGCTATTCAGTTACTGACGTATTTTATTAGCAGTTCTATGTGTGCGTGAGCGATACAATGCATTTTTGCATGTGTCTTTAACTTTATATTCGTTATTTGATTCAAGAGAAATGACCAATTGATCTCTTTAACCCAACTAGAACGGCCGGCCTCGAGTCCAAATTTCAATGCATTTAGAAAAATGTTCATAAAATCTGAACCACGAAGAAAAATGTTCATAAAATCTGAACCACGAGAGTTGAACCGACACGCAATATATCGCTGTAATCGTGAAACAGCCGCCTAACCAACTGAGCTACTCTCAAAGCGAGAGAGAAACAGGTGATGCCACTATACCAAGAAGTGTTCTTAATTTTTTGAAAATAAAAGAGAATTTGATTTTTGAATTTGCGACTACGTCATACATAGACGTGCTCGGGATAGAATCATCGCCTGACTGATTTCACAGCAATATCAGGATTCCAAAATGACCTGAGTGAGGTTCTTATAATACAATCGAGTGTAACGACCGTTGATATACCGATGGCTACAGTTGGCTGTAGCGCGATTGATGCCAGGCGTCTCGCATTCATCGCCGCACATACACGCGCCGCGTGTTATTGTAGTATCGACGGCGTTCAATGATTCATTTCACAGTGCCGATGTATCGCTTTGTACGAGTTACTAAGTACTAGATAGTGCTTTGTCGAAACACACCTTGCTCTTGTACAACAACTAGATCTGAATATATAGTGGTTGGATTGACAGGTAGTCATACCTGCAATATAAAATACACTGTTTCACTGATATTTTACTGGGCATTTACCGGACGTTCAAATGATTCATTTCATAACGCCATGTAATCGCCTATCCATCCTTTGTACGAGATAGTGGTATGTGCTGAATCGAACCTCGCTGCTGTACAACAACTAGAACTGAATATTTAGTGGTTGAAATGACAGATAACAACAAATAACAACAAACCACATCTAACACTAACAAACGGAACACGGACATTTATTGCCTCTCTCAGCCGAACAGCGCAATAGTGAGACTGTCGTCTAGTATATCAGGTAGGCTATGCATATCGGCATATGTAGCAATGACATGTCGAGTCGCGTCACACAATATATGAAATAATGCATCACACGTGTAATACAACAGCAAATCGAAATAATAACAAGCCGGCACATCTAGCACCAACACATGGAAAAACGTAAGAAACCATTATAGCATTGGCAACTGAAGGTATTGCAATTATATTCGTTGCCCACACTGCAATGATAATAGGTCAACTGCTTTGACAGAGTTACGCCGAATTTTCGTGCCTCTCTCGTGAATCATGGACGAATAAAATACTTTGAATCAAGAAAGTGCATTGATTAGATGGAACCGGGATTTGATGCCTGGCTTTGCTGGTCGTCAAATTTTCATAAATGACCTGCGCGTTGTAGAGCAGACATGAAAATACCTTTCAATACCAGAATCGCGACCGGAGCTTTGATGTGCCGGTGCATTTCTTTTTATTCGCTACTACGGGAAAGACGTGAAACATTTCCACCAGAAGTGAAACCATTTACGGACATAAATTTGCTGTCATATCAATAGCGGAGATCTTGTAGCTCGCTGAAGAACATCATGGCAGTATTGGTGTATTAGTATGAATAGCAAAAATATTCAATATGCGTAATCTTCAACAGCAACAGAAAATACATTGCTAAAACCCGCGCATGTTATTTCGTAACATATTTTTACTTCCAGTTCGAAGAATCTTCTGTGCGACTAATTTTTGATTATAAGTATTCCAATACATGGGAAATGGGCATAACCAACACATGTTAGGAGAAAAGATCTGCAAATGAATTTGATGTCTCGGAGATGCGCTGATTTAGGTCACGGGCGCTGGTTTATCTCACGCGCGCACATTCACGCGAACGCAAAACGTTTTTATGTATTCAATCTGCATTTTCAAGCTATCAGGATGATTGAATCATTTTCCACAGATCTGGCACTCATAGTTTTTTAATTTCCTGTATGTGTATGAAAATGTATTTTCAAGGTACTTGAATGACTGAATGATTTTCCACAGATCTGACACTCGTGGATTTTGACTCCAGTATGTGCATGACCATGTGCTTTTAAATTACCGAGATGACTGAACCATTTTCCACGGATCTGACACTCATAGTTTTCGACTCCCATATGTGTATTTCCATGTCTGTTCAAGTTACCAAGCTGGGTGAACGGTTTATCACAGATCTGACACTTATATACTTGGATTCGTCTATGTGCATTCTCGTGTGTTTTCAAGTTACTTGGATGATTAAAAGTTTTCGCACAAATCTGACATTTATAGTTTTTGACTCCGGTATGTGTATTCATATGTGTTTTCAAGTCACCAACTAGACTAAACGTTTTTCCACAGATCTCACATTCATGGTTCCTCCGTGTAGTATGTATCTTTTCATGTGTTTTCGAGTCATTGAATCGCATAAACGATATTCCACAGATCTGGCGCTCATGGTCTTTGAGTCCAGTGTGAGTTATAGTGTGTTTCGCTAAATATGTCATCCTAGCGAAGGACTTCCAACACATCTCACATTTATAATAATTTCCTTCAGTGCGTGTGTCCCTGTTCCTATTCAAGTTGCCGCTCAGATTTTTCAATCCAGTGTGTGATAGTTTATGTTCTTTCAGTGTATTTAATGCAGCAAAAGCTTTCCCGCAGATATCACATTCGGTACTTTTATCTTTAGGGTGAAATCGCAGGTGAGTTTTCATTTCGTCATGATTGCGGAAGCTCTTTCCACTGATCGAGCACATCTTCTCTGTCATTCTTCTGGATTATCTGAAATTATTTCTTCAAGAATCACACATCAACAGTTCTCTGCTTGAAATCGAACATTCAACGATAGCTTGGAATGAGCTATAGCATTTAAATTCTTGTATTGTAGCAACCCAGTCTGTAACACAGAAAATAAATTAGCAATATCGGATCAGTTTCAAAACGTACATAGTTTAGCAGATGCAAGAAAATCAAACACACAGCAAATGTCTACCAATATAGTTAAATTTTTAGACCTCGTAGAGATCGATAAGCAGACAATTCCGACAGTCGTACATTAGACGAGTCGTTCCTGACCGACAAGATAGAGTAGTGCTGAAACGTCCGGCTGCTTGATCGGTAGATCGTGTGTTCAAACCACACCCGGGTTAGACCAGAGAACTGATTATTAACACAGGCGTCCAGGACTTCCCTGCCTGGCGATCATGAATTACGGGGATAGCATGGAAGGTGATGCAAGACTTAGCAACTTGTACAAGGCTATATCTGTGACTCCTCTGTCTACTAGTGGCATATGCATATCATGCACTCATGGTATGCATACGCACAGATCGTATGTATGTATATCATGATCCAGTGTATATGCCGCAAAAACATTAACAACAAGAATAAACTATGTCCTTTTCCTTAACATGTCCTTTTATGAACTATTTTAGATAAAAGAACCACTTTGTTCTTGACATATCGCATTTGACAGGTTGGATTAGTCCGATGTATAGTCCTTCATATCTTGAAGCTACAACATCTACTCTATAATAGAAAATCGATTATCTTGGACTGGTAAGCAATTATCAGCATCAATAGTTGGCATAAATTCCAAGATGAGAATGGATGTTCAAGTCCCTAATTCTCTAGATCAGGGGTTCTCAAACCGCAGCCCGCAGACATTTATTTTGCGGCCCGTGAGATCTTTTATTACGGAAGCAATTACTATACTGGCACAGAATTGTTACATATTAATTTAGCTACTTAGCTTTCTTATCGCACTGTCTGTATCGTTTGATTACTCATTCTTTGATCTGTTCTGGTTTCTCGATATAGGCCTATGCTGAAGTTTAGATTGTTATTGTTTTGAATTGTATTCGGCTGCACTCCGCTTCAAGGGAATCCTGCTGCGTAGAACACTTTTAAAAAGTGTTTCACACACCGTGAATGGTTTGAGCAAAACAAGTACTAGAAAGGAGAACGTCGAAAGCTGGGTTTGTACCTCTGCGTCAAGCAATGAATTTGCTTTCCTAGATATAAATGGAAAATCGATGTGTCATATTTGTCAAAGAACAGTTGTCGTACCGAAGCTTCGAAGCTTGAAATGATACTAGCCTACGCATGTTCCTTCTGGCGTTTCACATATCGCCTGATTTTAGAAAAAAACGAAGCTAGCTTGGTGGCTAGCCCAGCAATCCATATGTCGGGCATTGTTAAAATTGGAAGCGACGTTACAGACGCGTCTTTCAAAATTGCTTAGAATATCGCTAAACCACAGAAATCTGCTAGAGACGGTGTGATTTCAATAAGACTTCAACATACTGTGCGAATATTCGCTGTTTACAGAACTTAGCAGCGAGTTAAACATGACCTCACAAATTTCGAAGCTACACTTGTGTGATTCAACGGTGACAAGAAGAGTAACAGCAATGCCAGGTGATCTTTCATCGCATTTTCTGAACCATGTTGCCGCGTACACTGCTTTAGCTTAGCATTGGACGAATCTACCGACTCCACAGACATGGCATAGCTAATTATCTGGGTGCATTTTATCAGAGTAGACATATTTGCAGAGGAAATCCGAAAAACAACAAATTTACAAAGTTGACTCATCATCAGCATTATTGGCGCAGGGCTCCATCAGCCAGGGAAAGAATGGAGAAGGGTTGAATAGTTTTCTCAGAAATGACCCCGAACAACAGACTTCTTCTCATATCACTGAGAGCTGAAATTCATGATAATGGCCTCTGTAACGAAGGGGTGACTGTTACTTCATACTTGCTCAATGCACACTCACGCATCGAAACAGGGAGTTCAGTTCTATGTTGGAAGGGTTTGGGGTGCATATAACTACTTAGATACGAATGCAATGCAGGCTCCGTATTGGGATTTACTTGCGCTGCTGGAAGATACATATTCTAACCAAAAAAAAACAGCCAATGTAAATTTACGAACGCTGTCCATTAATGCTTTAGAATGCATGAAAATGTACTAAATGCCAGTATACTGAGTAGAGTACAGTAGACTGGTATAATTGTAGTAGCCTAAATTTAATAGTAGCCCACAAATACATGATAATAATATTCAGCGGCCCGCAGCGTCTTTATTTGTAAAAATGCGGCCTTTAGTAAAAAGGAAGTTGAGAACCCCTGCTCTAGATGCACGACTGTCTGGACTCTACTGCTACCGCGGTGGATATACACCTGTTTGGACTCTTAAGGCCGTATCAGACGAGGCGATGCATTAGTGTTTTTTTTATCATCGCTGCCAACGGCAGAATGGCCGCCAAATTTATTTGGCAGTATCAATCAACTCGGCGCCATCGCCGGCGATGAGAGAAGTGGAAGATACGCTCATGCGTATCCATATATTATCCTGTGTCGAGACTTGAATAGCGTCACTTTTGGTCAAGCCGTTTGGCGGACGGATCTTCTGGCGAGGCATTACGAAACGAATTACTGTGATGTAGTACTAAATTATTGAGCTGCTTCACTTACCCAGCATAGGCCAGCGTTGCAAAATCGGATGTAACCACCACCTTCGAGTTGCACCAGCACGCGCATATTCTTCTGCAGCTATCATGGCAGTCAAAACTCGTGCTGCTTTCAATTTATTTGACTTACCATTACAAATACCATCCTACCATGATTCCGAGAAGGTTTTATTCGACAGGACATTGTAGCATGACCACATTGGACAGGCATTATAACCATCGGCATCGCCTACTCAGATATGGCCTTAAGAGACATGTCTCAGTTAACGCAGGAATAATGGTACAGGCTGGTATGAAAATTTTTGAAAAACCTGCGGCAATATTGAGAAGTAAGATGAGAATAAGGATCCATATTTTATCAACAAAAGAGCCATATGTGCCTTGCAAGCCATAGGTTCCCGACCACTGCGATAAATTCTTTCCCGAAGGTCCGAAATTCCGCTTTTCTCTGTTCTATGTGGAATCAAAGTCGAATTTTAATTCCGCCATTACTATTGAAGCTTTTTAACAAATTAAATACATCTTAACAAAACATCACTTTCCAATCATGCCCGAATGTAGAGTGATGATTTTTCACACGCGTTAACATCTTGAGAAAGGCCTGTGATAGAGTTTTGATAAAGGCATTGTAATTATTGAAAAATAATTTCCAAGGAAATTAGCTAGAAATTAGTCAACGTCTTGAAATAGCCACGTATTACTGTCTTAATAAACATGCTTCTGGCTAATTTCAAACCGATTGGTGCATCGATTGCAACGTTGCGTTGACTTGGTTCTAGTGACTAATAAACATTACTTCCACCTCTTATATTTTCCGATTACGAATATATTAAATATATATTTGTTGAGCCTGTTGGAAAGTTGATGCAGACTGACACACAACTGAGGACTGGCAGCTGAGAGCCACTGGTTAATGTGAGGCAATTAACAAGCGGCCGATAAGCATTACAACTTTGCCAAAATGTTCCATAGCGCCCGACAAACTTCTTCGGATAGGGAATTCTATGTAACCCGCAACTTTGATTAAATTAAAGCAACAGTGCATGACGATTTTAATCATTATACACCTCCATACTGTCAGATTGTCACTGAAGATTAGTGCTCAGTTCTCAGTACAATAATTCATCACGTTTTGGGCAAAATACCATGCCTTGCCAAAACATGTTGGCTAGCGACAGACCTACCAAAAGTGATTTTATGTATAGCCTGCAGCTATAATCGAACACCCGCCAGCAGTCTCAGAAACATAGGTAGCTCTGGATAGTTCAATTGACATATTGATATGCCTAATGATTATTCATATCACGATTTACCTCAGTTTGTCTCTTAAGTAAACAGGTTCAGGAGTTTTTCGCTGCAGCTTCAAGGGTTCATCAAACCAAACAAGGTTAAAGAGCACTGTGATGTAGCACTATGATTTACATGTGATCTGAATGAAACAAAATCTTATAAAGAACAAAATTGTTGACAAGACGCACCGAGTGTATGACAGAAATACACACAGAATTCATCATATTCAATGGATTTCAAAGCGAAACAGAATAAAAATAATATGTGCTGATGCTGACTGTTTATCATCACATCAACACAGTGGATCGCGGTCAATAATGTGCTTATCTCCTGTATCACAAATCATATGGGGATCCATTTCACGTCGTGTTTGCAAGGATGATGCATACTGCAGGAAATAGGAGATACTACTAGCGAAATAAAAAAAAGCTGGCAGAACACCATATCGGACTATGCGAAGCTTGCGATTGTAGGGCTCGGATCTAACATTAATTTGAAAATGCCGGGGAATTACATGAACTGGATGGCATAAACACACATATTCACAAAATGGCTACAACAACTTGAAACGAAATTGAAAATGATATGCGCAGACTCCTAATTACCAAAGAATATGACTGAGGATAATGTACTCGCAGCTTAAAATTTAGGTGAAATAAACTATAGTATTAGCTCATCACACTGTGATACAAAGATTTGAACATTCACATCAAACTGCTCCGAACAACAGACCCGGAGCAATTACTGAAACTGATTCCTGCAGTGCGAACCAACTTTTTCAGGTACTAATCATACGATACAATTGAAATGTTGAAACAGTTAAAACATTTTCATACAGAAACAATTAGGTGAAAAAAACAAATAATACGGATTTTATTTGATACGTGCAAGATGCTTAATGACACGAAGACACAAGCACATCACTATTTCTACAATCTCAGTCCAGGAATCATGCAGCCTGCAAGGCTCAGTCCAGGAATCATGCAGCCTGCAAGGCAGGAGCAGGCAACATACGGTCGGTGGCAGGATCCGGCCAGCGACAGGATTTTGAGCGGCCCGCGGAGAGTTTCTAACCTGAAAGTGACTTACTAATCTGATAATATTGACAAATTCATGCGTCACAGTATGAATTCAAGTTAGCCAACCCGAGAAAGATGGTCATGAAACTACTTGTACCGTTCCGGTCTACAATACATACATTTGCGAGCAAACCTTTTCGACCATGAACATTAACAAGACACGGCTACGTTCCAATATAACTGATGTTCACGTGCAGTCTTTACTAATGGTTTCGACATCTGACTTGCAGCCAGATTTCAAAGAACTTGCTCATAACTTTGATTGACCACAGATGTCTGATTGACCTATACAGCTATGAAGTAGCCTACACTAAGTTAATAAATTCAGTAAATACTGATTTGGGTCTCTGCTTCGAATTTAAAGTTTACATGAATTAGGGTTACCATATTTTGGAATCGGGAAAGAAGGACATTTTTTCAAAACATTGTAGTTAGTTTATCGAACTTGAAAACAGCTGATTTTGAAATACTTTCTGGGAATCTTGCTTTGTTAAAAAAAAAGGACATCATTTTGACTCTACTCCCGGATTACCCACTTTTTAACGATACATCTCTGGTGTTGACTACAAAAAATTCGTCATCACTCTGTCTCAAATGGCCTGCTCAGACTTCTGCATTACATATTTCGCGTCATGCATGGATACGCGATTATTGTATCAATTCTGTAATCCGGCCTCTCAACCTACTTCAGTTTCCCATATCCGGCCGCCGGTCAAAGAAGTTGCCCACCCCTGCTGTAAGGTGATCCAAACACATGTTCGCTACTTACTTACACAGATTAGATCCCAATACTTAATTATAGTGATATGGTGGCAGAGTGAATGGAGGACTCATTCAAGTAAAAGCACATTTTAATATAGGGCATTTCTGTCGATGTTACTGTATCATGACCCAGATCATCATCATGAAACAAAATAGACTTGCGTTTCGCTAGTTCTTTGCTCATTTTTGAGTTGTCCTAAATTTATGTATCAGCAGTAACATTCATCACCTTAATGCAAAAACTGTTCTATAGCTTGACAACACGAACGATTCGAAACACTTCATACAGATGAATAAAAGATTTCTGAGTCCGACAATTCATTGAATATAAAATGCTAACAATGCATATAAGATTTAAAAATTCCGGGACACTGGATCATTCTGGTGTTCACGAAAATGTGCTTATCGAGGGAGTGGATTTCTTGAGATATTCCACGATTAATTGCCATCACCTGCATGAATATTCACACATACTTCTAAAATACCGGAAAATAAACGCTTTTCTACGGGTCTAACTAGGACAGTTTCTGACTCCAGTATGTGTATTCTCATGTGTTTTCAGGTGATCCATCAAAGCATATGCTTTTCCGCAGATCAGATATGTATAGTTTTTGACTCCGGGGTTTTCGACTCCGGTATGTGTATTTCCATGCCTTTTTAAAGAACCAAGCTGATTAAAAGTTTTTCTGCAGATCTGACATGTATAGTTTCTGACTCCGGTATGTGTATGCCCATGTCGTTTCAAGTCACAGAGCTGAGTAAACGCTTTTCCACAGATCTTACATACATATTGTTTGACTCCAGTATGTGTATGTGTATGTCCATGTCTTTTGAAGTTACCAAGATGGTTAAATGCTTTTCCGCAGATCTGACATTCATAATTTTTGAGTCCATTATGTGTATGAACATGTGCTTTCAAGGTACTCAAATCATTGAATGATTTTCCACATATTTGACACTCATAGTTTTTGAGTCCAGTATGTGTATGACCATGTCTTTTCAAGTTACCGAGACGGCTGAATGATTTTCCACAGATCTGACATTCGTAATTTTTGACTCCAGTATGGGCATGACCATGTGTTTTCAAGGAACTTGATTGACTGAATGATTTTCCACAGATCTGACATTCGTAGTTTTTGACTCCAGTATGGGTATGATCATGTGTTTTCAAGGAACTTAAACGACTGAATGATTTTCCACAGATCTGACACTCATAGTTTTTGAATCCAGTATGTGTATGACCATGTATTTTCACGTTACCAGGACGATTGAATGATTTTCCACAGATCTGACACTCATAGTTTTTAACTCCAGTATGTGTATGACCATGTATTTTCAAGGTTCCTAATTGACTGAATGATTTTCCACATATCTGACACTCGTGGTTTTTGACTCCAGTATGTGTACGACCATGTATTTTCAAGGTACCTAATTGACTGAATGATTTTCCACATATCTGACACTCGTGGTTTTTGACTCCAGCATGTGTATGACCATGTATTTTCAAGGTACCTAATTGACTGAATGATTTTCCACATATCTGACACTCGTGGTTTTTGACTCCAGTATGTGCGTGACCATGTTTGTTCAAGTTACCGAGATGACTGAATGATTTTCCACAGATCTGACACTCATAGTTTTTGACTACCGTATGTGTATTTCCCTGTCTATTCAAGTCACCAAGCCGGGTGAACGGTTTACCACAGATTTGACACTTACAGTTTTCGACTCCGAAATGTGCACTCTCATGTGTTTTCAAGTCACCCGGATGATTAAAAGCTTTTCCGCAAATCTGACATTCATAGTTTTTTACTCTCGTATTTGCATTTATATGTGTTTTCAAGTCACTGACTAGAGTAAACGTCTTTCCGCAGATCTCACATTCATGGTTTCTGAGTCCAGTATGTATCTTTCCATGTGCTTTCCGGTCATTGAATTGCACAACCGATTTTCCACAGATCTGGCGCTTCTGGTCTTTGACACCAGTGTGAGTTATGTGTTTCGCTAAATATGTCTTCCTAGCGAAAGACTTCCCACACATCTTATATTTATAGTTTATTCCTTCATTGTGTATGTCCCTATTTCTATCCAAGTTGCCGCTCCGATTTTTCAATCCAGTGTGGGATAGTACATGTTTTTTCAGTGTACAGATGGCAGCAAAGGCTTTCCCGCAGATCTCACATTCAGTATTTATATCTTTAACGTGGAATCGCAGGTGAGTTTTCAATCCGTCATGACGATGAACGCTCTTTCCACTGATCGAGCACATCCTCATTTTCGTTCTTCTGGATTATCTGTAAATTATTTCATCAATCATCACACGTCAACACTTCTCAGAGAGAAAACGAATATTCAAGAATAGCTTGGAATGAGCTATTGCATAGTATTCAAATTCATGTATTGTAGCAACCCAGTCTGTAACACAAAAAATAAATTAGCAATTTCGGATCAGTTTCAAAAAGTACTGAATCCAACCGATGTTAGACAATCAAACATACAGAAAATATCAACCAGTTTCGTTTAATTTTTAGGCCTTGTATTGATCGATAAGCAGGCAATCCAGACAGTGACCTATTAACCCTTTTAAAATCGGATTCCGTATACGGAATCGGTCAAGCGGTCATCGGGCAATATCTTCATTCTTGTACAGAATGTACACGTCCTAGCGGCTTCATTTTGGTTTGTAGGGAAAGCTAGCAATCTTCTGATTCATATGATACCAGGTTTATATGTATAAGTCGAATATTTTTTTTAATACCAACGATTTTACACGAGATGGTCGGCCGAAAATGGTTGAGCCTATGACGCTACTGAATACGTCAGCCAACTTTATGTGTTAATTTCTCCATCGATATACGGCTATTTCACAGTCTGTGTACGTAGAGCATATGTCCCATGGTAATATATGCAAAGACGTTGATCCACTGATATATTTGAAACCAAAATTACAAATATACGTCGCAGACTGTATGAATACTATAGATTTTACCACAGGAGGACGTTGAAGCAAGTTGTTTGGCCGGCTGGCATGTTGTTGCACAGTAAACTTGGCATGTAAGTAGCTTGTATACAAAGAGTCACAATAGGTCATATTGCTTTGTTTCACAATTACTATACTGCTTGATAGCTTAGCCATCAGCAGTTGACAAATGCAAAAGACACAGCGTCTAGGCATTGTGTAATTACTATTACCAGCCGTGTTCACTCAGCCGTGATAAGCCGGCATCGCCGTCCGCCTACCGAAATTCTGAACAGTCAGGTCAGCATTTCCTACGTAAAAACGAGATGAATAATGCTAGAGCATCGAGTGATGTTTTGTTGAAAAGAGAATATCATTATCTCTGAAGTAGGTTATGTTCGAGAACGCAGAACGAGGCTACCAGAGTTCACACCCGCTCATAAAAACAAAACTGCTGATCAAAACAGACACTTTTCGCCCTTCAGCAGACCATGGCACTATGATACCTCTTGCGGATAGTTGTTTCATAGGCGTAAAACGCTAGAGGGCAATCTTCTCGTTACTATGATACCAAACACGCCTCGATTAAGCGTATATATTTGACTTTATCGCAATTATGGTGAACCGATTCAAATTCGGGGAAAAGTCCCGATTTTGAAAGGGTTAAGATGAGTCGTTCTTGGTTGACAAGATAGCGTAATGCTGAAGCGTCCATCCACTTGATCGGTAGGACGTGGGTTTGATCCTCGGCTGTGTCAGATCAAAGACCTGATTAGTAACGCTGGTATCCAATGTTCCCTCTGAATTTGCATGAGTCTGCACAAACACGCCAACTCACTGCGCAGGCCCTAGGGCAACAGTGCGCAACAAGGCCCCATATAAGTTGATAAATCAAACTTCTTGGAGGTCTCGCCCAACAGACCCATCTCTGGCAATGCAATTTTTGCCGCTGCTTATCATCTAAATTGGTGTCCTTTTAGTGGGTGTGTGCTCCGACAACCATTCCATGTTAAACGGATAGAACTTCTTTGTTAATTTGGCTTGGTCAAGGGATGAGCATGAGAAACTATCCATTCGTTTTGTCATCATTAAAAGCGATCAGTATAAACAGTGACAAGCAGAATTAGCGAGTAAAATACTCAACGTTGGTCACACAGGCAAGCAGATAGCCAAAAAACTCGTAGCAACACAAATGGACGCAAGTACTATAGACGGTCAATCGTGATTTTGTGCGACCATCTGTGACGCCACAATAAACCCGTGTACATAGTGACATATATAATACTAGTAGACATACACCCACGATGACGCACTTCAAATCAATACATACCATCGATGTAGGCCTACCACCGCATTAAAACACTGATGTGACGTCTTAATACCGGCAATGAACTCATTACTACCAAGATATACAGTCATAAATATTTATACAAATATTCAAGTCTGACTAAAGCAAGAACAGTATTAGCGTATGACCTTATCGACATAAGATTCCCGTTCAAACGAATCTAAACAAATTTAAAAACAAAATGTTTGCTGCTGATAAGCTGATGTAATTCAACGCTCTACAGTGCGCAGTTGAAGCATTTCCCGATCAACGTTTGCAAGGGGATGGATTTTTTTCAACAATATTCGTGCTTGTACTTGCATATCCTGCATATAATCCTATCTCACCATATGTGATCAGATTTGCCTAACGGAAGTGATGACTTCGAAAATTCATGGCATGTTATCGTAAAGTTAATCTTATGCAATGTTCATTCCACACAAAGAATACTATTCGTTAGTTTCTCGCAGATTACCTTCCACCTAGACCATTGTTATATATAACTTTGTTAAACCATGTTATTTCGCCATTCCCAGAAAAGATTGCGCTATGGAAATGATGTCAGTGTCACTTGATGAAAAATCTCTTTAGTGAGGCGCAAATTATCATTTCTTCACAGAGCGCAATATTTACCTTTCCGGGCCTCACGTACCTCGGTTTCAGACGAAAACACTATTTTGCCCTGGCACTAATTTTTCACGAATATGCGCGCCTGCGCGGTCTGTTGGAAAACAGTGCGCGACGACTAAGAAAGTCATCACTTCAGATTTTTTGTGCGCAGCTTAGATTTTCAGTGCGCAGAGACCGATTCAACACTGCGCAACATTACTGGTATCCACCACTTTTCCGCTTGGCGCTTAGCACTACCAGGATGGCATGGAGAGGTGTTGCAAGACTTGGAAGGTCGTACAAGGCTGTATATGTATCTTCCCTGTCCAGTGGCATATGCGCCTCATGCACTTATGGTATGCATATGCACAGATCGTGTGATGTATATCATGAGTTGGTTCATACGTCGCAAAAACAAACTATGACATTTCCCTTAACATGAATTTTGACAGATTAACAATTTTCGATAAAAAAGACATATTGTTTTTTACCATCATTCAACTTCATATCGCATTCGACATGTTAGATTTGTCCGATGAATACCCCTATATAACTTCAAGCAACCATATTTACCCTATAACAGAAAATCAATTATCTTGGACTGATAAGCAATTATCAGCAGCAATAGTTGGCATAAATTCTAAGTTGCCGAGAATGGATATTCAAGTCCCTAATTCCCTGGATACACAACTGTTTGGACTCTTAGAGACATGTTTCAGCTACCGCAGGAATAACGATACCGGTATGAGAATTTTTCAAAAACCTGCGGCAATATAGATGAATGAGGATGAGGATCCATATTTCATTAACAAAAGAGCCATATATGCCTCGTCAGTCATAGGTTTTCGGCGATCCCACTGGTCCAAAATTCTGCTTTTCTCTATTCTATGTGAAATCAAAGTTGAGTTTTAACCCCGCCATTACTATTGAAGCTTTTTAACAAATTGAATACTTCTTAATAGTTTTTCTTTTAGCTTCTATGTAACTTACTTCTTTAGGCATGACACACCGACAATTCCTAAGCCAATAACAAATATCATTTTCTTGTAAAGAACAGGCTATTGCGTGGCATGCAAATTGCAATATTATAGCAGTGTTGTCTGAATCACAAGCAGAAATGAAATATAACAATGAAGGATTCGTTTGAAATAGAACAGAAAGTAACTAATACCAGAAAAACCGGGATCACAAAGTAATAGTTTTCTAATTCACTGAGAATAAGTTTGTCTAATTGATCTGATGACCAATTTCATACTTCAATATGGACATAACCATGACTTTTCAGTGAACCAGGGAATGTGAAAGATTTCCCACAAATGTCACATTCATACTTTCTGATTCCTGTGTGAATATGAACGTGTTTGGCTAAATATCCCTTTCGAGCAAAGGCCTTTCCACAAACCTCGCATTCATAGTTTCTTACACCCAAATGAGTTTTCTTATGGGTATTCAAGTAACCCATCTTGAGAAACGCTTTTCCACAAATCTGGCAAGCATCGCTTTTGACTCCAGTGTGAGCATGCATGTGTCCAGCTAAACTATCTTTTCTAGTGAAAGACATCCCACACATCTCACAATCATAGTTTTTTACTTTGGTATGTGTATCAGCATGTCTTCGTAAGTTACCAATCTGGGTGAAGGCTTTGCCACAGATCTCACATGCATACTCTCTGACTCCAATATGGACGCTCACATGACTTTTCAATGTTTTGCTGTCGGCAAACGCTTTTGCACAGATCTCACATTCATAGTTTTTTATTCCAGCGTGAATATCCATATGTCTTGTTAAATGTTCATTTCGAGCGAAGAACTTTCCACACATCTCACATTCATAGCTTTTGAATCCAGAATGTGTTTTCCGATGAATATTCAAGTTACCGATTTGAGAAAATTTTTCGCCGCAGATATCACATTCATGGTTTTTCACTCCAGCATGTGTATCCTTGTGCATTTTCAAATCACTGATCCCAGTGAACATTTTTCCACAGATAACGCATTCATGGTTTTTCAAACCAGTGTGAGCTTTTCTATGTGCTTTCATTGCAGACATTGCAGTGAAGACTTTCCCACAGATATCACATTCATCTTTTCGCTCTTCAATGTGGGATTGCAAGTGACTTTTCATTGGACCATGACCAATGACGCATTTCCCACAGATCCAACAATTCATTCTAGACATTCTTCCAGGCTACACTTCTTCAAGCATTACACATCAACAGTTCTTTGCCCAACAACGAATCTTGTACCCTTGCATTATATAGGCTATTGCATAGTATGGTACTCGTTATATTAGTTCAACAGTCTAAAAAGCAATATCATCAAAGACAAAATTAATCAATGACGAATCAGTTTGATGATGAACAAAATACAGAACCTCCAAACTATTATATATTGATAGGCGTTTCCTCGAATAGATGAATGCATTTCCATATTGCAATGATCTGTAACCGGATACATTGTTAATAAGTATGACTAATCAATACACATTTTTGCATTTGTGGGCGATGAAAAAATTTTCGGAACAGGATGACCTTGGAAGCAATGTTCCCTCTAGGCTGCGCACGTGCGCAAATGTGCAGTGCTTTTATGGTCTCTGCGCACAGAAAATCTAAGTTGCGCACAAATAATCCGAAGTGGTTACCTTTTTTTTGGTAATTTACGCACTGTTTTCCCAGGGCCTGCGCAGTGAGTTGGTGAGCGTGCGCAGACTCGTCAAAATTAGAGGGAACATTGCTTGGAAGGATCCGGTATCTTGGCTAGGATAAAAATAAATTTTCGGACTATATCGTCTATGAAAAAATTTTAAATTCTTAATTTGCTGGAAGTTTTTGATGGACATGCTCATACGATGGTCATTAGGATTGTCCAAAATCTTAAAAATGCATTGTTGTAATGTCTTATTCTAGATTATTGATAAAAAAATATGAGCTTGCAATAAGCTCACAAAAAAGTTATTAGGATTTCGGGCAGAGCGTTTAAAGTAGCTGAAGAGTGGGCGTTCTACTGACCATGGAATGGCGAGAAGACTACCGTAATTTTCCAAGTATAGTACGCCCACATGTATAATACGTACCCCTAAAATAGCATGCAAATTCTGGGAAAAAGCCTGTACCCATACATAGTACACACCTGCATTTCAGTACATGAATAGTTATAATTTCGTATACGATGTCATTCTGTTTTGCGACGTCTCTCTTGAACAAATGAACAGTCATGACACAACGATCGCTAACCATTATACAATTGTCTTTAAACGATAGTAGGTAGCAGCCAAAGCCTGCGAGGCGGGTGGCACGATAGTTCATGCTACCGACACGGCATCTTGAGCACGAGGAGACCTTTCACAGATGCGATTGCTAATCATAATACAATTACCAGTATTGTCGCTAAACGATAGTAGATAGTAGTCAAAGCCTGCGAGGCCGGCGGCGAGTTAGTTTAGGCCAACGAACCGACAATCCGACATCTTGCGCACGATGCCTATTAAAGATGCGATTGCGCCTTGGGTAATGGTTATTTCATGCGCAACAGGTCTGTTGGAGATGCAACTGATTACGCAAGCGATTATATTTTGCGCACATGGCATGTCGTTGAAGCGATGAATTATCAGGATTGCACCTTGACAATGTCAAAAATGTTACCTGCTCTGTAATAAAAGTTTGCTCGACATATTCAGCTTTCTGTTTGTGGGTGCTGTGCGCTTGATCCGCAATCATGCAACATCAAGATTGAAATACATGCTGGTATCAGCGAATGATGCTTATTCAACCAATCAATTAAACTGATATCGTTGTCTGATGTTGAAAATCTCACAAGCGTACGGGATCCATCTCGATTTCATATGCTTATTGTATCATAAAAAACAAATCCGTGCGATTCGGGTGTTGGCTACTGTTGTATAACATCAGAGATGACGCGCGAACTTGCGTAGCATATGTCGTCACTCACATGGGGCATGGTGCGGTGAATTACATCAATGCAGCTGTGAGCGCCGACTTTTATTTTTGCGTGGGGTGGCGGCAGGTGCATCGCCAGGAGATGTCAGAAACCCCTCCTTTTAAGGGGGCGCACCTCTTTAAAAATGATTTTTTTAGGTGTTCACGTTTGTAGTCATAAATTCGTAAAGGTAGATGCGAGCCCCATGATTAATGCATTGCTGGAAAGGGCAGGAAATTTCCTTTCCAAATATGGTCTTTATGTTGTACCATGAGCATGTACCCCACCGGTACACTTACTCACAAAAACATGAAAATATTGAACACGCGTATTAAAAATCCTAAAAACTCAAAAGTCTTTCAAGATTTTCCTTCAAATATTGCTGTAGTATTAGTACATATATATATCTACAAAACAATTGAGGGATTTTCAAAAATAGGTTTTCTAACAAAATTTATGATATTTTTTGTCAGCGAACCCTAAATTTTCATTTTTTCAAAATTCTTTCCTCTGTAAAAATTTTTCTGGACAAAATTTTTAGAAAACGCTCAATTATTTTATTATACATACCCTAACCATCATTTGTGCAAAATTTCAGATGAATCGAACAAGCAGGTGCCAAGCAGATACAATTTTTGTGCAGAAAAAGTGTATTTTGAGAAAATCGCGTTTGAAAAAATAAAACCACTATAACTTCGAAAAACAAGGATATGAACACTGATCATGACATCAATGGCCACATTAGTTGATTTGCATCACACATTGAACCATATATAACACAACCTGAGCATTAATAGCCGCCAGGCACATAGTCTGATGTGTCTTAGGACTCTTGAACTCTTTCAATTTTTCACAGCGAAAGAGCGTCGAGATGCAGTCTTTCTTTTTTGTCCTTCAAACCAGCTTGATTTTTTTGAAGGTGTTCACTGGCAAGTTTAGGCTTTCAAGAACACTCAAGTATCCACTACATCCAATATTCCAGTTCAGTACGGACGTAGCTACAGCACGTTTTACTGCCATAGTTCATAAGTACCTTTTCTTCAGGTACCTTGTCCCTATGGTCACGACGAATGACTCATTTTGGGTTTTGGTGAATCCATCAATGCATCTTTCCATTTCAAAGATTCTTCTAAAACTCTAAATTTCCTTGATCGACTCATTCTAGGCAAATTGATAGCTAGAAATGAAAACCAATCCAAGACAGTTATCCAGATACAATAAATATTACCCAATATTGTCAGTCAGCAGTCAATGAATAAAAACAGATGAAATAGGAAAACACACAACCTCCATCTCGACCATTTCCTTGGTACTGAATCAATGAAGCAGCCAAGTATATGAAAGCAGACATGCTAGAACACTTATTTATAAACATACAATAAATACTAGCCAATATGGTCAGTTATCAGTCAACAAATCAAAAAATGAATGAAATAAAAACAGCCTCACCTCGCCTGTTTACTGAATCTGTGAAGCAGCCAAGTTTATGAAGGCAGACTGGCTAGAACACTCATTTCAAGCTCTACAGCAGAGATTTCGCCAGGTGGCGCTATTTCCACCAGCAGAGGCGAATGTTGGATTAGAATGAACACGACTGCAGCAAAAATTGGGCTGTAATTCTTTTTTTCTATAAGATGGTCCCCAAAAGAAACTAGTTTTGGATAAGAAGGAGTTGTAATATCATAAAAATAAGGACATATTTGAAAAGAGCGTGAAATTTCCGTTCTAGATCGATGAAGAAAAAGAAAACACAAAAAAATTATTTCTAAAGAGGTGTGCCCCCTTAAAACGCTAAACCCGTCCTTTTGAAACAACCAATATGACGCTAATATTCAGTTGCAATACAAGAAGTCGTATCAACAATGTTACGTGGGGCCGCGACCAATAAGCGAAATTCGTCACGCATATCGCATAGCACAATTAACGCGGGACGATCTCCTGCTGAGATGATTGCGGGATTAGGTCATTGATTGCCGCAGGCTCGGCATTCGTCACTGGACTGTAACACGACAATTCTGGGACAGGAAAGACAGACAAGAATGAAATATTATATTCATATTGAAATAAACCCGAATATTTTCGGGTGACACTCATCTGGGGCAATCCTCAGCAACTAGTACAGAATTGGAAAGAACATTGTATATCAACAAGAATTATGATTACAAAGGTGCGCGGCCAATCAGTACCCATAAGGCCAACACAATCAGTACCCATAAGGCCAACACAATCGGTTTTACTTAGTATTGAGTAGCAAGCCTCGCGACAATTCGTTGCTGATTAAAAAATCGATTTTGAATGCATTGCTTTATTTCCCGATTTACGTTCACTAAGCATAATTGGATTAATATTATGGGCACTGGAATCGATTCCAACTAACAGGCACACCCAGCCACCTCGTAATTCGGCACCTATTATTGCAATACAAAATTCTGCGGCATAAACTAAGGCTTTTGAAACACAACCGTCACGAATCAAACCATAGGCTTAAATCCCTGGTTTGCTCAATAGATTTCAACGCGAAACAGAATGAAAATGGTATGTGCAGTAGGGCTGTTCAAAAAAAACTTTTTTTTCCAAATCTCACTCGCCTTGTGACTAAATCGTCAGGTTGTCCAAGAAAACGATGTACACCAAATTTGATTCAATTCCAACCAGTCAAGGCCGTGCAATCTTGAATAAAAATTTTTAATTTATTATTAAAAATGAAAAAATAAAAATTCTCAAATTTTACTGTCAACCCCATGAAATTGTTGAGCTGTCTTCAAAGACGATGCAAAACAAATTTGAGTCAATTCCGACTTGTAGAAGCGGAGTTATTAGCGTTTTTCGTTGTCGTTGATAATTGTCGGATTATCTTTGATCCGGGGATTATCAACGAAAAACTCAAATAGTTCCGCTTCTACTAGTCGGAATTGACGCATCCCGCATTCATAGTTTTTGAACCCAGTATGTGTATTTCCATGTCTTTTCAAGTTACCAAGGTGATCAAAACTCTTTCCGCAAATCTGACATGCATAGTTTTTTACTCCAAGATGTGTATTCGAATGCATTTTTAGGCTATGAAGCTGGGAAAACACTTTTCCGCAGATCTGACATGCATAGTTTTTGATTCCAATATGTGTATATCCATGTGATTTCAAGTGACCAAGCTGGCTAAACGCTTTTCCGCAGATGTGACATGCATATTGTTTGACTCCGGTATGTATATGTCCATGTGTTTTCAAGGCACAAAGCTGGGTAAACGCTTTACCACAGATCAGACATTCATAGTTTCTGACTCCAGTATGGGTTTTCCCGTGTTCTTTCAAGTTACTGAGAAAACTAAACGCTTTTCCACATATATCACATTCATAGTTTTTGACTGCAGCATGTATATTTCCGTGTGTTTTCAAATCGCCGAGCCGCGCAAACAATTTCTGACAGATCTGACACTCATAATTTTTTACTCCAGTATGTGTATTTCCATGTGTTTACAAGTGACCAAGCTGGCTAAACGCTTTTCCGCAGATCTGACATATATATTGTTTGACTCCGGTATGTATATGTCCATGTGTCTTCAAGTGACCAAGCATGGCAAAGGCTTTTCCACAGATCTGACACTCATAGTTTTTGAATCCAGTGTGTGTCTTTCCGTGTTTTTGCATGACATCATGCCGGTTAAATGCTTTTCCGCAGATCTGACATGCATAGTTTTTGACTCCAGTATGTGTTTGTGTATGTATATTTCCGTGTGTTTTTAAACTGTCGAGGCGAGCAAACAATTTACCACAGATCCGACACTCATAGTTTTTGACTCCGGTATGTGTAGTTCCATGTCTTTTCAAGTAACCAAGCTGGCTATAGGTTTCTCCGCAGATCTGACATACATATTGTTCGTCTCTGGTATGTGTATGTCCATGCGTTTTCAAGTCACCAAGACGGATTAACGCTTTTCCACAGATCTGACACTCATAGTTTGTGACTCCTGTATGTGTATTTCCATCTTCTTTCAAGTGAGCAAGCAGGGTAAACGCTCTGGTGCAGTTCTGACACTCATAGTTTCTGACTCCAGTATGTATATTTCCATGTGTGTTTCAGGTCGTCGAGCCGCACGTACGATGTTCCACAGATCTGACAGTCATTGTTTTTTACTCCAATGTGAGCAGTATGTGTATCCGCACGTCTTTTGGAGTGAACGACAAGATTATCCCCTTTGCTAATGACTTTGCATTCATTATTTTTCAAACCAGTGTGTGATAATATATGTTTTTTTAGTGTAGAGATTGCAGCAAAGGCTTTTCCACATATCTCACATTCGGTATTTTTATTTTTGAGGTGGAATCGCAGATGAGTTTTCAATCCGTCATGACGATGGAAGCTCTTTTCACAGATCGAGCACATCTTCTTTGACATTCTTATGGATTATCTGTTATTTACTTTACTTCTTCAAGCGTCACATTTCAACTGCTCTCTGCTTGAAAATGAGTAATCAATGATCGCTTGAAATGAGCTAGTATATAGTATTCGAATTCTTATATTAGTGCAACTTAGTCTGAAATACAGAAGGAATTAGCAACAATGAGGCAGTTTGATAAATAAAAATATAAACAAATCCTATGATAACTAGATGTGCAACACGTGATTCACGGTTGAATACGCCGAGATGCATACTGCTTAGCCGTCTAACAGCAGCGCAATTGGTAGTCCTATAGTCAGGGCCGTAACTGCCGCACCCCAAACCCCCCAATTGAGGGAGGCCGAGATCGAAGGGGGCCCAAAATTATTTCGTGAATTAGAATAAATTATAGAGTATTTTTTGAAAATTTATGCAACTTTTTAAAAAAAATTTCGGTTCGCCACATATCTTGATTATTGGGTACTCTTCCCCAAGAAAAAATACCCAAGATTTATAGAAATGGGCATATCAGCGTTGGCCATGATCGCACCACAACGCACCAAGACATATAAAGTTTTAGGCCATGTAACACGTGACTCCAAGAAGTATGTCAGAACGATTAGCAGCGAGAAAGGCCTGGCCGTAAAGGACTGCTTTTATGCTGACCAAAAACCTTGAAATACCAAAACTTCGTTATATATACAAAATACATATAGGCGCCTAAATGTTCTTGTCTTGGCAATCTGAACCTCACAAGACAAATACCATCCCGCAGGAAAGAAAATTATACCTTATTTACCGATTTTATCATGAATTATCGAAATATTCGCGCCCCGCGCTGTCTCACTAAAAATACAACTTTAATTTCGTCGCAAAAGCGAACAACGTGATGCGGGGTCAGGTTATCATACTATGGGAGCCCGGGGTCTTGACGAAGTGCTGTTACGTTCCTGCCAACGGGTATACCCCCAGAGATGCTTAATTACTATTGAGGGGGCCCATACCTTTTCAAACACACCTCACTCAGCTCTACCGGTAAATCAGAATACGTGAACAGAGAAAGGATGAAAATTGATAGTAATACATGCAATTCTCGACCATATTGACCGATTCAGTCATGAAACTAAAGAAATTTCTCTTGCTTCACGCGTTACGGCGAGTAAACCTTATTCACTCAACGAACACCCAATGTAGCAGATAAGTAGCGGTAAAACAGTATACAATTTTGAAATCTCGCCAGGGCAATAAAACTACTCCGAAATAGCCATTATGATTGTTTGGGTCCGTTTCATAGCCGCAGTATTAGTGCGGCCCCGACCGTACTCTGAAATCCTAAACTTGGCCCTCACAACGAAAAAGTTTGGGAACCACTGGTATAGAGGCAATATCGTTACTTGTATTATGATTAGCATTCGCATCTGTAATAGGCCTCGTGCGCAAGACGTCGCGTCGCCGGCCTCGCAGGCTTTGACTGCTCTGTCCTATCATTTAGAGACAATGCCGTTGATTGCATCATGATTAGCGATGGTTATGTCATGATTGTTCGACAGTGACATCGCAAAACAGAACAACATCGCGTACTAAAACACAGCTATTCATGTATTGTGAATGCAGGGTGGGTACTATACATGGGTACAGGCTTTTTCCCAGAATTTGCATGCCATTTTAAGGGTGCGTATGATACATGGGGGCGTACTATAGTTGTAAAATTCGGTTGTTATTTCTATATTGCAGCTCATATTTAAGTTATTCTGGAATGGCAGTTATGTATATCATAGGAGAAAATGGATTTTTTGCAAGGGAATTTATTCCGAAACCCTAACAAAACATCTCTAAACAGCAGTATAATTGTATCAGTAGACTATTGGCAATTAAAATGAGTTTACACAGTAGACATTTCATCTTTGTCTGCCATTGTTTATTGAAGTCCTCAAGTTTAAGCAATAATGAAGCTAAACTGCTTCGCGATTTCTTTAATTAAAAAATAGAGGGAAGGTTATCAAACATTTTTCAAATTTGCAGGTTTCGCGGATCTCTTGAAATTGCTTCGAGGATCTCCGGTTGAAAACCATTGGTTTACGACCACGACACGAATCTGAGTGGCATTGCCATCTCGCGATGGAAAGAAAAGGCACAGGCATCAATCCATCAAAGATGCATATGCATGACGATAACTTGATATTGTTACCGCCTACTTCACAAATCAAACATGGATCCTCTTCAGGTCGTCTTTGTATAGATGCTGAATTGAGAGATACTACCAGCCAAAGGCTGGCAGACCACAATATCAGATTATAAGGAGCTTCCAACTGTAATTCTATTGTATGCATATTTTATTTTTCTTCAAAATATTCTCCGCACTTCCCCCGTATAGTCCGTAGTCTGCCCTACGTTAATCTACAAGCATTCGGGGAGCCCTTGATTTTCAGTGAGTCACAAAACAAAAGTCTACCACATGTATTGTAATCTGTAGGACTACCAGTAAAGCTACTCAGGCATAAGGCTATACTTGTACATTGTACAAACTACCCATTTAGTTTGTTGATGGTCAACTAACTATAATTCTATGATTTAGCAGTAATCTGAACGAGACGGGATCTCATGAAGGAGAGGAAATGTTGACCAGCTGCATGAAATGGATGGTAGAAACAAACACATATTCACAAAGACTACAACTTGAAACGAAATTGAAACTGATATGTGCACAGGGGCGTATCCAACCGAAAAACAGGGGGGCATCTTTAGAAAAGAGGGTGTTTTAAAAGGAGAGGATGTTCCTAGTTCTAACCGATTGATCAGGTTAGATGTACGCACAAATGCAGATATTACAACGCTCAGATAATCTTACTCGTGTTTGTGACTTCTTCATTCGCATATACAAAACTACGTACAATTAAATACAACAAACCATTAACCCTTTCGCCGCGGGTGGATCCTAGAGGATCCATGCACAGTTTTTCACAAACACGCTTCGATCAATTAACGACATCTTGCGTTGTAGGGGTCATAAACGGTCACAATGATCGTCTATAAATAGCGATTGTCGATACGCATACGACCAGCTATATATAACCCATTGCCTTATGGCATAACCTGTTCAAATTGCAGATTGAATGCAGAAAAACGTTTACCGCAAAATGCAATGTGTAGCTCAGTTCGCCTGAATGAACGCTAATCTTATAATCCCTTATATCTTCCGTTCTACACGTCGTAAGCAGACACAGTTGTCGTTTTAGAGTAGTTGTTGATCGCAAGAGTTCATTGCAACCATAATATCGGGAATTAGTTGGATAGAACACGCTTCAAATTGATGTGGAATAAAGCAATATTCTGTTACGTGAATAATGCCGCGCACGTATGACCATTGCCGCATAAGGCCATATACATTCACTTACGATTGTCTTATAGAGATGAATGTCACACACATAGTTAGATGCAGTCCATAACACTTCAACAAGATCAGTATCACGAAGGTTGGTCTTATATAAGTTACACGACGCCAGTGCTAAACACTGCAGACATGGGTGTGTAATTGGCACGAATGTGCGGTACTCGCGCCTGTAGTAACAACATCATACAGACCGTTGAATCATCCGTCTTATATGTTATATGAAATTACTGTAGACTTCAATGAATAGATGGTGATCATATGCCCATATACTGACGAACCTGTATCGGACATTCGATGTGTAGAACACGTTTCAAATTGATATGAAATGAAGCAAAAAGAGAAATCGCGCGCCTATGAGAAGTGTCAAACAAGGCAATATATATACTTCCGATGGCCTTGTGCAGTTGCAAATTGAACATTTTGTTAGTTATGTACAATCAATAGTATCTATAAGATCAGTAACATGGATTTGGACTTATATAACTGGACCACGCAAAGCCAAATAAACACGAATTACAACGCGCGTTGCCTCCGTCGCGATGACGTAATCAGCGGCGGCCGTGAGTAACGCTTATAACGAAAACTTCCATGTCGCGGTGCGCACGGTTGCGTAAAGATTTAAAACTCAGTAATGTCTTGTTTGAATGCCGAAATTGATATGTAAGACAACCACGTGGTCATTCACTATGGGAAGGATTATGTATCACGTCACGTGAAAATGAAAAACAAATTTCTCTTTCACTTTTGAGAAATCGCGTAGACTGGTTTCAATATCATCGTCACCTCTCTCGCCCGAGCCTTCCGAGTAGCACAGTTGGTTAGGCTGCTATATCCTGATCACGGCGATATATTGGGCGTCGGTTCAAGTCCCGCTGTTCGCGTTTTATGAACTTTTTGGTTGATGCATTATAATTTGGCCTGGAGGCCGGCCGCGGGAGTAGGGTTAAGCTAAGATAACAGCAGAAAGAGAGACACGGAGGTATCTAGAGCTTAATCACCAAAGCGAGGATGTTATTAAGAAAGTGCGTGCAGATCATATTACAGCAAAGAGGGAGATCTCTCCATTTTGCGCCAAAATACTAACACTCAAACAGTGAAGATACGCAAATGAATTATAGTCTGTTGCTGTTTGATACAGACAATTGTTCAGCCTGTTTTTGCACATGATCTGGATCAATTTTGTTTTAAATCAATATCTACTGTCTGCCAAGATGGTGTAGTATTTTTGGTGTGTGCAGATGGTAAAGACTAATTTACGCTCGAGCTTGTGCGATTGCATTACGTGAATAACAGCGGCCCGGTGCAGACTTAGGCTTGCAATCAAAATGCATTCCTAAATGCGTTTGCGCTGCAAAAGTGACAATTGCGAATTGTCCAGCCAATACTATAACTTCTCGTCGTTACAACATTACTGTTCGATTTTATGTAGCACTATTACGTGCCACAAGTTCCAGAGCGGCCTAATTTTCCTAGCCTCCGATGTTTTTACTACTGGCCAAACGCGTTAAAACAGGACAATCAGCAGATGCGCCAGAGACCTGAGACACAAAAAAGACAGGAAATCTGAAAACCTACAAAACAATCGAACTAGATCATTGCAAATTTGATCAATACATGATAGATTCCATATCGGATTTGATTAGTATAATCTGTTTTGGTACAGTAGGGATCTGCTATCTCTAATGATACAAGCTTAGCACGCATGTTCTAAACATTTGTTGATAATAAATTGTCAAACCGAAAACCAACTCGCGTGGTATCGAAATTTCACGGCGTCTCATGCGAGTGTTATTGTAACTGGATAATAGCGTTCAGATAAGACGAGAGAGCCATTTGACGATGCACTTTTTGGCCTTCCGTAGACGAGAGAACAATACAAGAAAAGAGCATCACTGCACTGCATGGTTTGCTCAATCGATGGCGTGATGATGCCGTTACGGCAATACAGGGATTATCGATTTAGAATAAGAAATATTAAATCAATGGAAATAGATGTAGGAAGGCGGATGCTCGAGCTTGGAAACGGGAGGGTAGCAGTCTGCTAATGAGAATACGGCAATGGATGATGTACCCCCAGCTTAAAATGTCCGTGTGATAAATTATAGCATTAGCTCATCACACTGTGCTACAAAAATTTGAGCATCCACATCAAACTGATCTGAACAACAGACCAAGCACTATTAGCATAATATATGTGTTTTATTTAGGGCATGGTATGGTATGGCATGAATGAGAAATATCCCTACTTCATACCTGACTGAATCATTCCATACCATAGCAACATTCTTCCATACTATATTTGATACTTTTTCCATACTTTCCAAGTTGCTCAATACCTTTCAGATAACATTCTAGTATTGATGTGAGGAAATTTTGGCGCTTATATTCCGAAATACATATCATAAAGGATTGAAATTCGATCCGCGGTATGGTTGCGTTCGATAGAGTTCGTCCAGCAATGAAGTTTATTGGAACATATAAGGTTCCCGTTCGAACTAGTCGAATAAATTCAGAATTTCTGCCACTGAGAATCAAGTGTTACATCAATATTTGACAACGTAATTCAACACTGTGCACTGCACAAAGCGTAGTATTGATAACAAATATGACACTGACAAGTGACACCGAGGGAATACAATACGAGTGTGTAAAGATGAAAAGAATTAGTAGCCTACAGCTGACAGCAAACGAGAAAGCGCGCATCCAACATAATTTTCGCAGTATAGTACGTATCCATGTATAATACGCACCCATACAGTACCTGCAAATTCTGGGTAAAAGCCTGAACCCATGTATAGTACGTACTGTGAATTCGCAGTACACAAATAGCTGTGTTATAGCATACGGTGTTGTTCTGTTTTGCGACATCACTGTTCATGTGTTCAACAATCATTACATAATGATCGTTAATCATTATGCAATTAACGGCATTGTCTTCAACAAAACGATAGTAGATAGCAGGTAAAGCCTGCGAGGCTGGCGACGCGATAGTTCAGGCCATCGACACGACATCTTGAGCACGAGGCCTATTACAGATGCTATTGCTCAGGCCAACGGTTATGTCGTGCGCACCAGGTCTATTGGAGATGCGACTGATTACGCAAGCGATTATATCTTTCGCACATGGCATGTTGTATATGCGACAGAGTTGGATCAATTACAATAATTCAGTTCAATTACAAATACAATTACAATTACTCAATGCTGAAAATTTCAAATTACAATTAGAATTACTGTTAAACATGTAATTAATCACAATTACAATTAAAATTACTGTTAAACATGTAATTATTCACAATTACAATTAAAATTACTGCTGAACATGTAATTGACTCGGTAGAGAGGTGTTCTTTGACAACCGTGGCGAAGTAATTAGCAACAATCTCAAGCTATTGATGTTTCATTCATGATACGTAGAATACCCTTTAATTACAAAAACTCAAACGTATTCGAACTATTCCTAATCATGAGTACTGAAAACTACAACACAGAAAAATGTTTCAAGCGACTGTTAACAACCAAAAGTTTGAGAGACTAACAGCGAATAGGCTGCAGAACAGTTAATGAAATGCAATCAAACGATCAGGCTACTCAGACCTGAGTGAGGATAATAAAATGTAATTGGTAAGGCGTCATCGATCACGATGATACCGATAAGGTGTGTAAAATTGAAATAAATGCAAAAGGAAAGAAACTCCTGATAACTACGAGTTACAACATTTTGGTTCGCATATACATTTTCACTTGCTCGGAAACTGGTAGATTGCTTTTGATGAAGATTAGGGTGCGAAAAGTTCAATAACAATTACAATTACATGAAAAAATGTAATTCATTACATTCAGCTCAATTACAAATTACAATTGATCCAACTCTGATATGCGATTGATAAGGCCTGTCGTTGATGTGATGAATTAGCGAGGATTGCCGCCCGCATGTGCAGCTATCAACGATCCAATTTTGCTCACGTACAAACGGCAAACCAACTCAGCAGGAGATCGTGTGCTGTGCTGACGACTCTGGTTAATTGGCAACACGCTTCTCGCTAATTGGTAGCGCGTTATACTGAGAATACGGATTACTGGGCGTTATGGATGAAAGTGATGCGCAATTGAAACAAACATGAAAAAAGGTGTGATTCTAAGTTTTTACCGAGCGAGATTTTTTCAAGGCATGTTGTTCCCATGTATAATATGCAACCCCCATTTTAGATCAAAAAATCGCATTATACATGGAAAATTACGGTAATCAGTAATCTCTCAACTTGTGTACAGCGCAATGGAGTTCCAAGTCTGACATCGCAACAATTGTTTGCTCATTATAACGACGTTTGAGATGCATTGTCACATTTCCCGATAATAAACGAATATTAGCGCAAGTAAAATTCAATTAAAAGAAAGAGAACGTGAATTTGCTTGTGTGGTCGAGAGAGATGATGGCTCTCAGCACAAGCGTGTCGAAATTGACGTCGTAAACGAGGTTGCTTCGATTATCTGATTACTAACCAAGGATTACAATTTATTGGGGCGTTTTAAGCATTAGTTCGCCGCCTGTGAAGCTGTGTATCAATTATTCGAGCGCGTATCAGTTAATGGTGAATAGACGGCATTTACGCGATATCACAGACTCGCTAATTGGCAGCGCTGATAATTTGAGATCGAAGACGTCGGGCGTTTAAACTAATTGGGTGGGGTAACCGCAGGCGCGTATCCAGAGCGCGAAAAAAAAGGGGGGGTTTGCGTTACGAAATTGGCTATTATGACGTCATCATTACGATCACTCGTCTCCACGCCATGGCGAATATTTAATATATTATAGTTTAATGATAGACAGAGATTTGCGGTGAGTGGGAGATGTACGAATACGATACGGACATTGCCTGAAAATCATGTTTCTTTTACGGTATGATTGAAAGAAATTCGTAAAGGCTCACATTTAGTCATGAGCCGGCAAACGCCGCCCGTCTTCAAGCGCCTAGTTCCGGTCAGAGATGCGCGATTTTGTTGGGTTTTGACGATATTATGCGCACGGTCGGTAGTGTCGCAGCGGACGAACAAGCGCGCAATAGGGCGGTAGCATAAACGAGGGCGATCACGATCGCCACAGAGAGGTGTGGTGTGAACAGTGTACGTCGTACACGAATGTGTGCTTTTCGATGGCTTTACTAGCCATACGGCTGAGCGTGTAGTACGCGCGAAGATAATTAGACCTTAATTGCAAGCACGCAGGTCAGTCAACTAATACAGAGTACACACTGGGATAATAACTTGATCGACAGAGAAACTTGTCAGCCGATATAATTAGGTAAACTTTACTACTAGGCCTACTCAATTCTCCCGTTCAGCGACAACATTGGCCTGTATTTGGACGACAGCAAGCCACCTAACAATCGGGAACGTGGATTGCTAGGCTTGTATTTTGAAATGTGAATGTCAATCCTAGGCCATTTCTCGTCAATAATCGCGAATACAATGTGGATTTGAGAATAGCATTGTCGTACTGGTGCCGTCGTGTCTGCGTCTCGCTGATCAATCAACACGCCGCGTGCAATCCTTAATTAGGATTTCAGGGCGAGCAGGTGCAGCGAATTCGCGAGCGATTGTTGATTGCCGACAACTTCGTCTTTGCAATTACGTATCGCGTCGGCCAATTAGATTAGATTTTCCTAAAATGCGTCTCTCGTTTTAGCAAGGCGAGAGAGAAATCGAGGGAAGAAAGTTGAGAACGTCAGCAATTGCCACAGCTGAAATGTAGCTGAACAAGCGCAGAATTCGTACGGAATTAGCGAATTATAATGACCTATTTTATCCTTTTGACTAATACGGCGCATAATTCCAATCTTTTGTAGGGGTGTTAGTCCCCTTAAATAACATTAAGACGCCACATTCGCCTTCTCATACGTAAAAACGAATAAGTTAAACTAATAATTAGACAATATTAGAGGCTATATTTGACATCAATTTTTAGTATTTTGAAAAGGGGGGGGTTCCGACCCCCTAAAAACCCCCCCTGGATACGCCACTGGGTAGCCGCCAGCCCATAAATGTGTCATGGGGTGGCGGTGGCTGCGCCACTATAGGACTCGGCACCTATTATTGCAACACAGAATTCTGGGGCATAAACTCTGCTTTTGAACTGGAACATTCCATATTACAATAAATTGATCACCGTCATATGGACGAGTAACGCTTTTGAATCATCGTACCGTTTTAAGATTCCATTCAATGACTTGGCTGTATGGTCTGACGTTATTGAGTGCAGGGGCGATATTAAAACATCACCCGGGTGGTCATGCTGTACCTACACCAGCAGCATCATACGTCCTAATACGACTACGACGTCACCAATAAGGCACAGTGACAACCATTGCAAAATCTATGTGCCCCGCAACTTTGTAAGCGCATGATGATTTCAAAAACAATGAATTGTATTTCTGACTCAACCATTGATAGACATAGAAGTATCCATTATGCTCCATCCTAATGTCAGATTGCCACAGCAAATCAGTGGCCATCCGCCCAATTTTCAGCACAATTATTCATCACAAGTTGCATGCAGGATACCATTTCCAAACTAATCATGGTGGCTAGAGACCGACACTGGTTTTGCTCTACAGCTGCTGAGATTTTAGAAAAACAACCGTCACGAATCAAACCATTGGCCTAAATCTCTGGTTTGCGAAGTCTGAGATGGAAGCACTGACCAAAAGTGGTTGTTTATGCAGCCTGCAGCTATAATCCAATTCTTGCAAATGGTGTATAGCTTCTGTAGCTCTGGTTGGTTCATTTGACATAACGATACACATATAGATCATTATTCATATCACGATTTACCTCAGTTTGCCTTGTTAGTAAACAGGATGCATGATTTCGTCACAACAACTCCAAGGGTTCACCAAACCGAATAAGGATGAAGACCACTGTGTGGAGCAGTTTTGTAGCACTACGATTTACAAGTAATCTGAACGAAACAACATCTTATTAAGGAACGAAATTGTTGACAAAATGCAGCGAGTGTGTGACAGAAATGCACACATTCTTATTAGTAGATTACATAATAGATTTCAACGCGAAACAGAATGAAAATGGTATGTGCAGTCTGCTTGTCATACCAGTGGATGAAGATCAACAATGTGACCAGCTTCCAAGGGCCTTTCCAAAATTTTTGGCGATCGTTCATCACTCGTCATCGACTCAGTACTCTGATACAGAAATTTTTACATCTGCCCGTAACTGACCTCGTTGCAGAGTACCAGCTATCAATGACAGAAGCTCACGCTAACAACTAACACAACGAATGTTACCGTTACCACAAAAACACCAACACAAATAAACAAGCGCAAATTCTTCAGGAGGAATTCATGGAAACGTACAAGAGGGATACTGACGTGGGGGACACAGAAAATCACCCTTCCACCCCACAGCATGAGTTACACAGCCACAAACATGATGTCACAAAAAATTGTTCTAATACATTTACACTGTGGTGTACAGTGTACAGGTTTGGTTTCAATACTAAAGCAAAGGGGTATGGGACCAGGGTGATCTTAATTGCCGATCCAAACCAATAACAGCATATATCTATATGGTATAAATGTGTCTGACATGTATGTTTCAGCAATAAACGATCCACGCATAAGGACACACACAGTTCACTAGCTGACCACACGAAGTATTTAAACACATCCATGGAGACATAGGAAATATTTGCCATGCACACACTTTGCCGGAAAACGGGTATTTTCGCCAGCATGTTCTTTGGAGGGTAAATGATTCCGTTCAGTTTTAGGATACTTCTGATGTGAATTCTCGTGTCTCTTCAATGTATCCATGCGAGTATATTCTTTTCCACAAGTCGTACATGCATACTTTTTGCTGCCACTGTGAATATGCATGTGTCTTGCTAAGTGTGCCTTTAAACTAAATGACTTTGAACACATCTCGCATTCATAATTTTTGTCTCCACTATGTGTAGTCATATGGATTTTCAATTGGCTTGGCTGTGCAAACGCTTTGCCACAGGTGTAACACTCGTTGTTTTTCACTCCAGCATGTGTGTCACTATGAATGCTCAATGCGCGCTTTCGGTGGAATGCTTTTCCACAGATCTTGCATTTGAATTCTTTGACTCGATCATGAATATCCATATGCTCTTTTAAATGTTCATTTCGAGCGAAGGTCTTCCCACACGAATCGCATCGAAATGTTCTCACCCCGTCATGTGTTTTCGTATGCCTTTCCAAGTTGTACTTACGAGTAAAAGACTTGTCACAGAGCTGACACGCATACATGATTCTTCAACGACTTCACGTAAAACCGTCTTCTGTTTCTACTTCAATAGTTCTCGGCTTGAAAGTCTAGACAGTGTACTGCCCCAATCTATGTAAAATCTTCCGTATAAGCATCAACTAAAAAAAGCAAGTAAGAGTGCATGTTATGCCTGGAAGCTTTTATCAGGATCTCAAATTCATAATCGAAACCGAAACAAGGTTTATAATATCATACGTATGCACAAGAAAGAAATACAAGGAGCAAAATGTTACAATCCTCACTGTTCTGTGATGGCAAACCTAGTTGACATTCTGAATCTGTTTCTGAATTCAATAAGCCGCCAGCTACAGCAACACAGTACATAATATGCGGAGGAAACTGATTGTTCCCATTCCTGATGGACAAAAATTTGTCTCCATGCTGTAACAGATTCCAAATGTGAGAGCGTTTTGAGTGGACCGCGAGCATAGGCGTTGAACTCAGGTATGCCGCGAATACCTAGAAATATTTTTACGTTTGCGGCATACCCAGAATTCGGTTAGGTGGGTGGTGAAGTGATCAATTTAGGAATGAGCAATGTATTTCATGGTGATGCTGAACACGTAAGCAAATCAGCTGTTGGATAATCCCGCTTGTGCGCAAAATTATCGAGACGACAGATTTTGCATACTCGGAAAGGGTCGCTCACACTTTCATTTGTAAGCCTTGGAGTCGACTTTTATCAAAATACACCAACCAAGGCTGTGTCAACAAAAATAGTTCCTGTATCATCTAAAAATAGTACATTGAACGCTCTCGTATTCGACATTTCGTGCTGGTGACGTCATATTTTGTGTTACGATTGTTGTTATATTGCAATAGCGGATAAGTGTAACATTTTACAAAGTCTAAGCAATACAAGAATAACAAAGATATGAAAAGAGGAATAAGATGAGCTGCATAAGCTGCAATAGAACAAAAAACATAAAACGCTTGCAAAACGCCCCGCACCATCGTTCCGGCCCGTCTAATGAGATTGAAATGGCAAATACGGTTAAGCACATCAATGAAGCACCGATACAGGAGATTAAATACGAATCAAAACACAAGAATAAAGAGCATAAAGAGCAGCCACCTTGGCATTAAAGGTCACATCACCTGCAATAACACCAACAGCAAATGACATAAAATAAACTCATGCCTAAACAATCAAACGCCACTAACATGAAATAGTACATATAGTAACAGGGCTGTGGAGTCGTAGTCGGAGTCTGGGTAATTTTTGCTTGATGGAGTCGGAGTCGTGAAAACTATAATAGCTGTAGCTGGAGTCGGAGTCGGAGTTGGTGGGAAAATACTGACTGGAGTCGGAGTTTGTGAGAATGACCTGACTTCGACTCCGACTCCAACTTCTCTATCATGAAAACATTTGCTTTCAAATGATTTTCAATAGAATTTTTATGTACCACCAATCAGTGTTATTAATAACCATACAGATCAGGTGCGGCCAGCCCGTGGCACGCAGGCCAAATTTGGCACACGAGAAGGTTAGGTGTCGGTATAGTGAAAATGTGTGGAGTCGGAGTCGGAGCTGGAGTCGGTGGTAAAATTTACCGACTCCACAGCCCTGAATAGTACTACAAACAGCAATCTAAATCATCGACATCACTCGCCTGCAAACATATCGGCAAGTCACTGTTATGAATAGAATAGAACTCCATCCGTTGTCGATACATTTCTAGACAGAGTACATCTGCTGATATTTCAGATTGCGATCATGAGACGTGGCAGAGTTCATCAGGGACGGAGGTTGATGATTCATACTTGAAGGCAGATTTGGTTAGTTAGCTGACCACACAAAGCTTATAACCGTTACTCACAAGTAATTCAAACCAGCCTCTACAAATCGAGGAGCAATATGTCAAGCAGACAAAAAGTGCAAGTCTGTGGCTTGTTTCTTAGGTAATGAATTACAACAATACTGCTACAATACTACAAAGTTTACAGACACGGTGAAATATCAACATCCAATGAGAAATGGGAATAACATTAGGATTTTTCTTTAACAAGAACGTTTATAATTCAGAATTGATTGGCACATTATTAGTGCGAAATATAGCATATTAGGCAAGTGCATCAATGTAAGGTTTGCTCAAATCACACCTTATTAGTTTCATACTACGGTGTGCGTACCTATGAGTCCAGCTAGATGAGTATTTTCCATTGATGAACTTTTCACATGTATCACGTCTCACCACAAGTTGTTCAGATGTACCTATGTGACTGGATGCTCATGTCCGCGAGTTGCATTTATTGTTTTTGATTACACTGTGCATATTCATGTGCAGTTCATTGCAACATCTTCGTTGAAGGGGTTCTGATAGAATTCTCACCGCTGATTTCCGATTCTATCGTGCACTTTCGCATATCTGTTAAACGTACCGTTCCAAGTAAACTTCCATCCGCCGAGCTCACATTCATAGTTTTTTTCACTGAAGTCTGAATATGGATGTGTGAAGCTGAATTGGCAAACGAATTCCCCCAGATCTCAAATGCGTAGTTTTGAAACCAACATGTCCATCCCAATGACTATTCAATATGCAAGAGTAAATGCTTTCCCGCAGATCGTACCCTCATGATTTTTTGAAACCACTGTGCGTTATTAGATGTCTTTTCAATGATGAGATCAAAGTATAGGATTTTTTACATATCTCACATTTGTGACTTTTGACTCCAGTATGTGTATACATATGTAGTTTCAAGTAGCCGATCTGATTGAAGGCTCTACCACAGATCTCACATTCCCAATTTCTGATACCACTGTGAATATGAATGTGTCTTGCTAAATGACCCTTTGTAGCGAAGGACTTTCCACACATATCACATTCATGTTTTTTCACTCCGGTGTGCCAATTCTCATGTATTTTCAAGTCACTGTTCGCAGTGAACGCTTTCCCACAGATCTCACAGTCATATTTTCTGATTTCAGTATGTCTATGCCGATGTCCATTCAAGTAAGTAAGGCGACTAAACGCTTTTCCACAGGTCTCGCATCCATATTTCTTAACTGCACTGTGAATATGAATGTGAGTAGCTAACGATGCTTTTGTACTTAAGGACTTACCGCAAATCTCACATGCATAGTTTCTGGATCCAATATGTATGTTCCAATGGCATTTCAATGAGCTGAGACAAGTAAACGCCTTGCCACAGATTATACATTCATGATTTTTTAAACCACTGTGGGTTATTAGATGTGCTTTCAATGAAGAGTTTGCACTAAAGGCTTTACCACACACCTCACATTTATAGTTTTTGACTCTGTCATGTGTACTCATATGACTTTGTAATTGGCCAATCTGTGTAAACCCTTTACCACAGATCCCACACTCATAGTTTTTGACTCCAGTGTGAACTCGAATATGATCCTTCAACTTCGTCTTTGAAGCGAAAGACTTTCCACATATTTGACATTCATGGTTCCTGGAACCAGTGTGGCTGATCAAATGTGCCTTCAATGAATACTTCTCAGTTAAAGTTTTACCACAGATCTCACATTCATAGTTTTCGACTCCAATATGTGTCTTCCCGTGTCTATGCAAGTTACTAATAGAAGTGAACGCTTTGCCACAGATCTCGCATTCATGATTTTTTAAATCACTGCGGGTCATTCGATGTGCTTTCAAATTATAGATTGTAGTGAAGGCTTTCCCACACTTCTCACATTCATGGTTCTTACTTCCAATATGTGTATTTCCATGTCTCTTCAAGTGGCTGATGTAAGTAAACGCTTTGTCACAGATCTCACATGCATACTTCTTGACTCCAATATGTATAGTACTTACATGTCTTTTCAATGTACCATTGTAGTTGAATGATTTTCCACAGATCTCACATTCGTGGTATTTTGCTCCAGTGTGAATATGCATGTGTGTTGCTAAATATGCCCTAGCAGCAAATGACTTTCCACACATCTCACATTCATGGCTTTTGACTCTGGTATGTCTAAAAACATGTTGATTTACGCCAACAATGGAAGTGAATGGAATGCCACAGATCTCGCATTCGGCTTTTCTCTCGTTAATGTGGAATTGCAGGTGAGTTTTCATTCCGCCATGACAATCAAAGCTTTTTCCACAGATCCAACACTTCATTTTCGTCTATCTTCCAAGTTATGTGAAAATTACTTCTTCAAGCATCACACTTCTTCAACATTATTTCCACATTTGCATTGACAAGTCATTATGCAGTCTTTGAATTGTTATTATAGGTAAGCAATCTGCAAAGCAATGGGAGGATAATTAAATTTAGAAATGACGGATCAGTTCCGATGATAAACAAAATATATCAATTCTAAAATCCAAATGTGCTATAAATTAATATTATTGACGTCGAATTGTCAGCACTGTAATGATCAGTAATCAGATACCATAATTTACCATGTATAATATGCACCCCTAAAGTGGCAAGTAAATTCTGGGACAAAGCCTGTACTCATGTATAGTACGCACCCTGCATTCGCAGTAAATGAATAGTACATGCGTAAGTGCCATACTACAATTTTCGAACGGCGTATCTTTGATTCTAGTTAACCGATTTTGATAAAATTTGTATTCTGAAATCAGGAAAGTTTTGTAAGCATGCCAATTTTCAAGAAAATTTGAGACGTTGTGTTACATTTTCCTTACCACATGACATGGAATGACTCTGATTGTGTTCACCAGAACAGCAATATCTGTTCATCAAACAATTGAAATTGAAGAGCACTGCACTATAATACAGCCAGGGTTTTAATGGCTCGAGTCATGACTCGACTTGACTCCGACTCGAGTCACAATTTTCTGATGAGTCGACTTGACTCGAGTCATTTTGTCAAAATGCGTAAATTACTCGACTCGAGTCAATATGTGTATTGACTGGGCTTGGACCCGAGTCAATTCGAATGATAGTAGATAGCAGCCAAAGTCTGCGAGGCTGGCGACGCGATAGTTCACGCTGGCGACACGATAGTTCAGGCTAGCGACATGACATCTTGCCCACGAGGCCTATTACAGATGCGATTGCTCAGGACAACGGTTATGTTGTGCGCACCAGGCCTGTTGGAGATGCGTCTGATTCCGCAAGCGATTAAATCTTGCGCACAAGGCCTCTTGTGTTATGTATGCGATTGTTAAGGCCTGTCAATGACGCGATGAATTGGCAAGGATTGCCGCACGCGCTTGCAGCAATGAAGGACCTAATTTCTCTTGCGTACAAAAGGCAAACTAACTCGGCAGTACATCGCGTGCTGTGCACACGACTCTCTTTAATTGGCAACACGCTTCTCGCTAATTGGCAGCGCATTGTACTCCATAATACCAATTACTGGGCACGATGGTTGGAAGCAGACTTGGGGTGATTACTTTATTAATGTAATAAATTGCGATTACTTATTAATCACACGATTACGATTACAGCAAAATCTGGAAGCAGTCGATTACGATTATGATCACATTTCAAAAGTAATCACGACTACTCACGATTACATTTATTTTTGCTTCTTAGAACTTATTTTGAAGACATATTGGAACACAATATAACTTGCTATGAAAGGGCCTCGCGAGAACAATTTTGTTCTTAAATGTGACATCATTCGCTTTTTACTTCAATGTATACCATATACTTGAATATTTTCTTCCCGCTTCGCGATTTCATGTCGCTAGATATCTTGATTTTAATATGCATATCCCTCCACATCATTAAAATAATACGCATAATTTATAGAAATCGACATTTCGATGCCGACCACTACCTCTCCACGACACACCAAGACATATGCAGACATATGGCCAAATATGTGCTACCAAAGAAATATCTTGGCCGAAACGTCGATGTATATGTGTCCAGTGTCCACTGTCCATTGTCCATAGCTGCTCTTAATGGGCGCGACGAATATACCTATCCTAATACATCAGCACCAAAGGACAATGCAATCCGGTGTACTCATAGAGGAAAATGATACATCCCGTGAACAAAAGACAATCTGTGTATGCGTCTCACGAAATATGTTTGTCATTTAGGTTAGTCTGCTACATTTGAGCGACTGCATTCAATTTTGACTATATAGCAGGCGGGAGATTGCCAATTAAACAACATGCAACAAAGTAATACCGTAATATCAATGGGCCCGTCCGAAGATGTTATAATGATTGATTACACACCGAATCCATATTGTCTCAAACGTGTATTTTAGTTGTTGTGGCAAGGTCAATCATATAAGGGTTGTGTGAGGGAAATCGTCCCCATACGTTTGATTGATCACCCTACGAGGGCAGCTGTTTCGGTCCAGATTCAGCTACAACGCACGCTAACATGGTGTATATAAGCGAATGGCTATGGCGGCAGATTCAAATGTTGAGTAAAGAATTCCGAAATACCGATTGGTGGGTGTTTCAAGTAGGGGCATATGAGAATAAGATGAAGTGAACATAAAATTCTGCAATATTGCATTATATTTCTCGCAGTTGAACAATGAACAAACGCATTTACGAATGCATATTGTCTACAATCCATTTAACACAGTGGTTCTCAACCTTGCCTCCAGCGCCCCCCAAGGGACGCTGACGATTTTGAAGGGGGCGGAAACGCTCAGTGGGCGATATGGGGGGCGCTGGGCTCAGGGGGGGCGATATGGGGGGCGCTGGAGATAAATGCCTTCACAGTAGATGATGTGGTAGTAGGACATATCCTTAATGAGTATTCAGAGCGAATTAACACCGAAAACTTCGTTATATATAGCCTGCAAAAGACATAGGTTTAATTGTCCATAGGCGCCTAAATGACTGGCACCGAATGTTCCTGTCTTGGCAATCTGAACCTCAGAAGACGAATTCCATCTGGCTGGGAAAAATTATATGCCAGTAAAAAACTAAAAAGAGGTCATAACTTCGGATATGTTGTGCGCAACGTAAATTTTCTGTGCGCAAAGACCGTGTCAGCACTACACACGTGCGCAGCTTACAGGGAACATTGCACCTCACTCAGCTCTACCGGTAAATCTGGTAACGTGAGCAGAGAGGAAAAGAAATTGATAGCAATATATATGCAATTCCCGATCTTATTGACCGATTTTATCATGAATTATCGAATATTTTCGCGCTTCGCACTGGCTCGCTAAACAGTACAGCTGATTTCGTGACAAAAGCGAACAACGTGAAGGGGGCGGTCGGTTTATCAACCTATGGGAGGCCAAGACCCAATTTTTTTCGGGGGGCCTGACGAAGTGTCGTTTCGTTCCTGCCAACGGGTATACGCCCGAAGAAGCATAATCATTATTGAGGGGTCCTACCTTTTCAATCACACATCACTCAGCTCTACCGGTAAATCTGTTTACGCGAGCACAGAGACGATAAAAATTTATATCAATATATATGCAATTCCCGATCATATTGACCAATTCAATCAATATTTAGTGAAATTTTTCGCTCAGTAAATGGACACGCAATATAGATGACCTGTATCAGCAAATAGCGGATAGCCGATGGAGGGTTTTGTGGCGAAGCCACCCGAAGTGTGGTTTATCACACTATGGGGAGCCAAGAACAACGTTTTTTTGAGGGGTGACGAAGTGCTGTTACGGCCCTAGTAACGAATTAATTGTACCTACGGGCACGCCCGAATATGTTTAATTATCAATTACGTGCCCTTCATTTTCCAATACAACAGCTCACTCAGAGCTACTGTTAAATCTGATTACGTGGGCTGAGAGGATAAAAAGTTTATAGCGACATCATAGGCGCTGAACTCTGATTTTCCCTAGGTATGCGAGATCGATGATGTCACAAAGGGATGACGTCATAGTGCGCCAGAATTGGCAAATTAGCCGACTCGCAAGCGTTCAATATCACCTGGCACTTGTATATGGTGACAAAATTACGATATGATTAGGCAGGCCGCGTAGCCAGCCGGCCGCTTGCTGAATTGATTGAATCCATTTCAAATTTACCAAGGTGGCATCAGTTTACTATGGTTAAGAACATGCACCAATGCCGATAATACATCGATCGGATCAGCATCCTTGTGAAATATACTCGACACATCACGCTACCATAAGATTACCTACGCGTGCGACTGTGTAGTCAATTAGCGAGCTCGCAATCTCCGCAACATATTCGCCAACACACGCGTCGACAATCGGGAGATTTCAATCACTCCGCCTCGAGAACAAATGAATACGCATCTTCGGCGACGGCTAATAAGGTTGCAGGAATTATTTTCCCAAATAGAAAGTCTGGTCTGGACTCTATTCATTAGTGACTTTGATTTCATAGGAGTTAGAAGTTTCAATATCAAGAGCCTGCAAGACATTTTCTGATCGTTCTGTTTTAGTATTAGCGTTAGTCAAAATCAATTACGCCGCTGTCTGTTCACGGTCAGTATGTATTTCAATCAATTCCGTCCATGTTCATTGTTCAATGTCTGAGCCAGTCTGACATCACAATCACAGAAGAAGCGATAGTTCCGGCCGGCGCATAAGATATCATGTTCCTTCACAGCACGAGATGACAATCGCAACATTTCGCGCATATAGAAATTAATATCTTTAGTATCAAGTTCTCGGTCTTGTTGCCTCGCGTTGCGTCTTCTGACCACTCGCGTTTGATCAAATATTCAGGCGCATAGCCGAGTTGTTATGGAGCGCGTTCTATAATGGAATCCGCATCGATTTCAGGTGGTTCAAACCTTTCTCAACTTTTATAACTCAAGCCTTGACTCGCATCTTCTGATGGTTATTGGTTATGTTCAAGTATTAGCGGAAATCAAGTACGCATGTACGCACAAGTCACACATTTTTGCGGGCATTCGACGTCAGTAAGTTTCGTGATATCAATCTTTAATCACAACCGATAGATATGAGCCAAAGCATGCTAGACCGGAGACGCGATAGTTAGGCCGGCAATGATATATTTCGAACCACGCCGACGCAATTGTGCAGGCCAACGATGTTATCGTGCGCAGGCCAGTGATGGTATAGTGCGCACCGAGCCTATTGCCGATGCGATTCATCAAACCAGCGCAACTAGACCTGACGGAGACGGGATAAATCAGGCCTGCGACGATTGCGCGCGGTAATCAATGACCTAATTTCGCAATCATCTCAGCGTCGAGATCGCGTTGCGTTACATTGTGCACAAACGATTCTCGCAAATTGGAAACGCGCTTCCGGCTATTTGGCCGTTGCCCTGCGCAACACTGATAAAATACGGACAACTGAATTGTAACTGAAGGACGGAGTTTCGTTAAGCGCCTGAACGTATTGCTGTCGGTTTACTTACGTGTTCAGCAGCACTACGAAACGCTTATTTCTAAATCGATCAATTCACCACCCAGTCAGTAACAGACCAAACCGAATTCTGGGTATGCCGCATACCCAAAAAATTCCTAGGTATGCGCGGCATACCTAGCATACCTGAGTTCAGCGCCTATGAGCGACATATATATGTAATTACCACCTATTCATTCATGCATTATAGAAAATTTTGGGACCTAGGGCGACCAGGTCACACAAACGTTGCTGACCATCGAAATCACGCTACGGGGTTCTTGGGTGCGAAGCCCTCAGAAGTTTGGTTTATCACGCTATGGGTGCGCAAGGCAATCGTTTTTAGGGGGGTTGACGAAGTGCTGTTACGGCCCTCCCTCTTGCTCATTGTCTTTATTACATTCCTTACAATATGAGGTTGGGGGGCGCTGGAGCACGATAATCATTGAAATGGGGCGCTGGAGGAAAAAAGGTTAAGAACCACTGATTTAACACATGTATTGCGAGCAGTTCGGTTATGAATTATATTAGCAGTCAGTGATTTGTAACGATATCATGTGGAAATCGTAATATTTGAGAGTACAAAATTTCAAATCTTTGTCCAGTGAACACAGTCATAGGCAATTTTCTATCTTATTTTTGACGAGTCTGCACACACTCACCCACTGACTGCGCAGACCCTTGGACAATAGTGCGTAAGACTAACAAGAAGGTCATCACTTCGCATTTTTTTGTGCGCAACCTACATTTTCTGTGCGCAGAGACCATGTCGGCACTGTGCATTTGCGTACGTGCGCAGCTTAGAGGGAACATTAGTCATAGGCCTACTCCTCGCCAAAAAGCAACGGTAAAACTGCATAATCAATAGAAACGTTACTATATTTGAAACTATAGGCTGAGTGGTGGTTATTATTATGCTGTTAGGTAGTGATGTCTGAAGTATATTCAGCACGCCAACGATTCTCACAATCACACGACCACATATACATCGAATATCTATTTACTATGTGTGGATAATTTGTCACGTAGAGGTCGACGAGCAAAGCTGCTGCTTGTGAAGTGATAATGAGCAACGGCGCTTGAAAAGCCGACCTGCCACTAAGAAAATGGTATAATATCGCACTCTTCCTTGTCCACTGTTCAGTTTCAGTCAATAGTCATTTTACAAATAAAAAGTAATCGTTCTTTAACCAAGAAATCGATTGGATATGTGAAATAATCGATTACGATTTCGATTACCGTAATTTTTCAAGAATAATACGGCCCCTTGTATAATACGCACCCTTAAAATGGCATGCAAATTCTGGGGAAAAGCCTGTACCCATGTACAGTACGTACCCTGCATTCGCAGTACATGAATAGCTGTGTTTTAGGACGCGATGTTGTTCTGTTTAGCGATGTCACTGTCGAACAATCATGACATAGCTATCGCTAATCATTATGCAATCAGCGGCATTGTCTCTAAACGATAGCACAGAGCAGCCAAAGCCTGCGAGGCTGGCGACGCGATAGTTCGGGCCAGCGACACGACGTCTTGAGCACGAGGCCCATTACAGATGCGATTGCTAATCATTATACAATTAACGGCATTGTCTCTAAACCAAAGTAGATAGCAGCAAAGCCTGCGAGACCGGTGACGCGATAGTTTAGGCCAGCGACACGGCATCTTGCGCACGAGGCCTATTATAGATGCAATTGCCCAGGCCAACGGTTATGTCGTGAGCACCAGGTCTTTTAGAGATGCGACTGATTACGAAAGCGATTATATCTTGCGCGCATGGCCTGTTGTATATGAGATTGTTCAGGCCTGTCTTTGATTGACGCAATGAATTAGCGAGGGTTGCCGCTTGCACGTGCTCGATGACCTAATTTCGCTCGCGCACACGGCAAACCAACTCAGCAGAAGACCGCGTGCTGTGCTGCTCGTTAATTGGTAACACGCTTCTTGCAGATTAGCAGCGCGTAAAACTGATAAAACGAATTACTGGGCACGATGGCTGGGAGTGATGCGTGATTGGAAACAAACATGAAGAAAGGTGTGATTTCAAGTTTTCTTATCGAGGGAGTTTTTTTCAAGCGTGTTGTTCTCATGTATACTACGCTCCCCCGATATTAGGGCAAAAAACCGTGAGAATTTTGCGCATTATACATAGAAAATTATGGTATATAACATATATGCAAGGTTGTGGGCGACAACACTAACGGAATCAGTTGTTATGGAAAATATATTGACGGTTTAATTTGAAACTCTCGAGTACAATGATGGTACAAGTTTATCAATTTGGCTAAAAAGTTTTAAAGGTATCTCACTCTTAAAAGAGAGTCTCGGACTTCTACACGTTGAGTCATGATACAATGCCTAGCTCGAAATATTTTGTCGTAATAAACCCTATTTAGCATGACGGAAGTGTCTTCAAGGACTATCTGTGACCTGAAAGAAGGCGCATGGTGTACGTAAACTTCATTTTACACAAATTATATCAACAGCTACTGCAACGGGAATTCAGGGATATATAATATAATCATTCAAATCATTGTTCTAAAATTGAATCATATGTACCAGGAAAACTACTACATCATCTACTGCGACACTATTTTTCTTCAGCGTCACCCATACCCACTTCATAATCGAAATCAGACATTGGGGGACGCTGGAGCCAAGGCTACGAACTACTGACCTAGGCTATAACTACTTCAATTGCGGTCAATTTATTTGTGACGTACCATCAGACCGAGTAATCGTTCCTGGTTGCTTATACACAGGGTTGCCATACCGTCCTTATTTCTAAGATTTGTCCTTATTTTGAAGGGCCACGTCTTAGAAAACTCGACTGTCCTTATTTCTAAGAAATGTCCTTATTTTCGACTTGCGTCCTAGTTTTGTCTTATTTTCAACCGCTACAAAATTTCGATCGTTTTCCTCTGGTATCTATGTTGCATGTTGCATAATATTCTAAAATTAAGCTTATTCGTCGAGATTTTATGACATCATAAATGAAAGGAACTCTCGTGACGCACACACCACAAGATTTGACTTCTAAGAGATAGCTAGGGCAGTGAGTGGGGGTACAGCAGTTTCGCCTGTACCAAACTACCGCAGCGGACGTCATTTTAGCAGTAAACAGCAATGCCAGGTTACTACTGTTTGGTCCACAGCAGAATAAGCTCAAGCTGTGGGTAAAGCCGCATTTGTTGCGTAGTGAAAAAAGGCGCAGTGCAGTCGACACATTGGTTAAAAAGTAGTAAAGCTATAAATCATTGATAAATTTCTCTAAATTATATTGCACTTGCGCATATAGTTTTAGCTACAAAGAAGACTAAATCTGATTAGTGAAATAAACACGCGTAAAAACGTTTTTCGTGTCGATTATGAGTAAGAATTCAACGGTATCTAACGAAGATTGAAGGGCAAGTGTTTCGCACATAGCAATATCTGCAATTGTGACATTAACCTGGAGGCCATAGGAGAGACCGCTACTTCAACTTACATTGATACCCCAAAACACAAGAAGTGTGTCATGATGATTAATTTGAGCCAGTCAATGAATAATTTTTCCACAAGTCGATCAGCAATAACGACCTCAGACTACAAGGCAGCAGCTGCAGAGGGTACCTAGGCATTCTATACTGTCAAACACCAGCAATCATTCCTCACCAACGATTACACATCGCAATTGTTCAAAGCAATATTCTCCGATTCCAACATTGCAAATAAGTTTACTTCGGCCAGGACCAAGACGACAAGCATTGTTACTGAAGTTGTTGCTCCATATGCTCAAAAATGATTTGTCTAAACTTGGTGTGCGGTTTTTTTCCATCTTGGTTGACGCCTCGTCTTAACGAGGTGACGAAATTTGGTTTATCACCCCCCAGGGGCAACACCAACGTTATTTTTGGGGGGGGGGCTGACGAAGTGCTGTTTCGGCCCTAAATAAAGGTAAACCTAGAACTAAGCTGTCGAGAGATCCATGAAGCACTTTCTAATAACAGGGAGTTACTGGAGCAGATTGTTTCTGGTGAAAAGTATGGAATGTGATATGCCACGGCTCGTATAAATACAGTATATGTACAAAAACGCTTTTTCATGCTAATTCAATTTTTCGACTGTCCTTATTTTTTGGTCCATGTCGATGGCAACCCTGCTTATACAGCTCATATCAGCGTGTCGAAAACATGTTAGTAGAGCCACAGGCGTTGACTTAAATTTTTTTACGAGGTGGCGAAGTCTTGCGATGTCACAATTGTTCGATATCGACGACATCATCGGCACACAAAAACGCACTTTACTGCATGTCGCTGGTGTACGTGCAGCATTACCATAGCCTACGTGTGACGTTTTATTACCTGCCCTCCACTCATTAATATCAAACCATGCAGTCGAGTTATTACCGTAATTTTCCATGTATATTGCGCAAAATTTTACCGATTTTTTGCCCTAAAATAGGGGGTGCGTATTATACATGGGTACAGAAAGCCTTGAAAAAAAAATCCCTCGATCAAAAACTTGAAATCAACCTTTCTTCATGTTTGTATAAATCGCGCATCACCTCTAGCCATTGGGCCCCGTAATTCGTGTTATAGAGTGTAACGCGCTGCCAAATATAAAAGCTGTTGCCAATGAATGAAAAGCGTGTTTCTAATTAACGAGAGTCGTCTGCAAAGCACGCGATCTATATCAAGCTGTGTTGGTTTGCCGTTTGTACGCGAGCGAAATTAGGTCGCTGATTGCTACAAGCGTGCGCGGCAATCCTTGTTGATTCATCGTGTCAACGACAGGCCTTAACAGTCGCATACACAAGTGGCCATGTGCGTAAGCTATAATCGCTTGCATAATCAGTCGCATCTCCAACAGGACTGGTGCGCCGACATAACCGTTGGCCTGAGCAATCGCTTCTGTAATTGTAATAGGCCACGTGCGCAAGATGTCGTGTGTCACTAGCCTGGGCTATCGCGTCGCCGACCTCAACAGACTTTGGCTACTATCTGCTCTCGTTTAGAGACAATGCCGTTAATTGTATTATGATTAGCAATCATCATGTCATGATTGTTCGACAGTGACATCGCAAAACAGAACAACATCGAATACTAAACCGCAACTATTCATGTACTCATGTACTGCGAATGCAGGGTGCGTACTATCCATGGGCACAGGCTTTTTCCCAGAATATACACATCATTTTAAGGGTGCGTATTATACATGGGGGCGCACTATATTCGGAAAATTACGGTAAATGGAGTCTTGAAACGGTACGATCATTCGAAAGTGTAACTGCGGCCTGCGCTACCAGTCCGTCCGACGGAATGCGTCGAACAAAAATCAGAATTTACTTCACTGAGGATCGGCAGTTACATCAATGTTATTCACGCGCAATGCGTCGTGAGTGACCGGTGTGAGTAACGAAATACACGCTGGCCTTGTAAGTAACACACAACTCTCGAATACTTCAAGCAGACAATAATGATGATTACAAACGTGAAATCGCGCAGCCAATCAGTAATTATCTCTTGCGGTATCTTGCTTCGCGTTGACCAACTCGCATCGCGGCAATTGTTTGCTGATTAAAACAGCGATTTTGGCGACATTGGTGCATTTCCCGATTCACGTTCGCGAAGCATTTCGGGAGTACATAGGTCAATTCATAAATTCAATGTACATGTCAACAGCCGCCGACATAGTGTGAACTGGGCCTATTGCAGATGCGATAGTTCAAGCCTGCGGAACCAGGCTTGTTGTTCAAGACGCGATAAATCAGGCTAGCGACGATTGCCCCGAGCACGGGAATGAATGACCTAATTTCGCGACCATCTGAGCGGGAGATCATCGCAGACTTCTCGCTAAATGACAACATGTTTCACGCAAATCAGCCGTGCGGAACACTGATAACACAATTATTGAATGGCGACTGAATATTAGAATTAGAATGATCATTTCAAAATGACGGGGTTTCGCATTTCAAATAGGGAAGTTCGACCCCCGAAACCCCCGTGGCTACGCGCCTGGCACACGCAGGTATCAAAATCGAAGACGTCTCTGACGAGGTTGCATCGATTCGCCTAATTACTAATTACTGGTCACAAATCACTCCGGCGTTTGAGCATTTTGTACGAGGTTGTGCGCCACCTCGTAACTAGGGCTGGGCACAATGATTCGAGTACTCGAATCTGAATCGAGTAGTAATTTTAATGATTCGAGTCGAGTAGTGAAAGACGATTTTTCGAGTACTGAAATTATACGCTTCTCGCCACTGAAAGTTAATTTATCAACAAGAATTATAGTTTCGATGCTAATATTCGCTGTTGAAGCCTTGAAACCCTGATTAGCCGTATCGTAGCATGCGAAATATATAGTGCAAAGCTATGAACGTTGATGGAAATAGCACATTTCCGAAGTCATGATCATCCCACAACATTGTCACCAAGTGCAATGAAATCGGTATGGTCGAAAAAATACCAAAGTATCTTTAATGTGATGGATAACAGGCACTATATTCTTTGTGATCGCATGAAAGGTACATATTTGAACTTTGACATATAATATTATGGTATGCTTCATAATGAGTGATACTCGATTACTCGACTCGACTCGAAGCATATTACGTGATTCAGAATCGAATCACTCAGGTACTCGATTTTGCCCAGCCCTACTCGTAACCTTGTAAGTCGGCGCCTATGCGTAGAGCTACACTGACTTAGTCGACAACAATTACTTGATGACTTCAATTTGACTCAAAAATTTGGCTTGAAGTCACGAGTCCAGTCAAGTCACATAAAAAAGGTAATGTGATGTGAATAAGAGAAAGACTTCTGCATTTGCTGATGTAAACCTGTGTGTGTGTCATATCAGTCAAGCTTTGCGTAATCGTTCTGAATGTAAACGCAAAAACTTTCCAACCAATTACTCGCCTAAGTCAGAGTTACCAAGGAATAGGTTTAATGAATTCTGACAACAAGAACGACAGCTTCAATATCTCATAAATAAGCATGTGTGACAAATATTCGACATCGTGGAAAACCCAAGTTCTCGAAGACAGTTTAAATAACGAGCATCGTGATAGATGCAAAACCTGTACCAGATGGGTTGGAGAATCGGATACTACTAGCCATTTCTGTTTGCTTTCTAAAGAGATATGGCATAAATTTATTAAAATTGGTCTGGCGCAAAGCTACTATAGCACTGATTTCGAAATGATAAATTATAATCTGACAGGGCACTGAAACTACCCCAAAATGGCCCTTGAAGTCGGAAACCGCCGAGATAATTGCAGATACAGCGCTTACACTGCTCTTGCAGCAATATTGGTTGCTGATCGACCTTTCTTGGGCCTTGTGAACAAAAGTCACTCATGATGAAAAAAATTTGCTCTGGTATAAACACACCTCACCGCTCACTTCACTAGAGCTAATATGATATGGTTATTGTCACCGCCGCTATCTAGTAAGCTCTTATTCAATACCATTATTCCAATACATTAAAAAAAAGGTTATATCACTTATCATTACTGGAAAAATGTTTAATGCTGTGAATAGATTCTGCGTGAAATTAGAGTGATTTTTTCCGTGCCGATGTTGCCATAACAGTAAATTGTTCGCTCATGACATGAAAACATGTAGATGTACTTGACAAAGATGTAGATGTACTTGACAAAGATGTTGGAGAGCAATTTCGCTGTAGTTAAATGGAAGCTCGTTGAATGCTGCGAGTTTGCTACACAATGTGCATTCAACCAAGATGATTTTGCATGCTACAGTTGCCAGAAAAGTAAAATGATCAACACATATATGCATACCAGTACCTTTTCCATAATAATTCAATTGACCCCTCGATAAAAGATTGGATTTTTATATGGTATGGAAAAGTAACATGGCTAAATTCCTGAAAATTTGCATATTTAGGGTACATGTCATAGAGCAAAAACTTGACATGATAGAAGAAAACCGCCAGCATTTTTGGAATCAGCACGTCAAAATTAGCCTGAATCAAGTGCAAAAGCAAGTCAAAAAATTTTTCGTTCAAAGTTGTTGCCTAGTGTTATGAACGAAATATCCGAACGACAGCAAAACGCTCAAATATTGCTAAGAATCACACTGAATCATGTCAGCGGCAATGGAAAATGCCCATACATCCTGCTAAATCACGGACTAGGCCTGTATATCGATACATTAGGGCAGGTGTGGCCAACCTTTTTGCCATTCACGGCCACATTTCGACTACTGATATAGCCTACGGCCGCATTCCAGGGCAAGGTCGTAACGAACTAGCTGGACGCCAAATACCCATGTTAAAGTGTCTGTGGCCATTTCCGGTGAACTCCGGACTAAGCTATCTAATTCATATAGGCTTACTATACACACTCAAGTCGCGCGTGGTGACTGCGTGGCTATGTTACGAGACTATGCATAGTCGCTCGAGGCGCGAAAATATTTTCAGCTTCACTACTGAATTTCGTCATTAATATTAGTAGTTTTATTAATTACTATCAAGCATTTATCATTTCTTTACACATGTGATCATAGTCACTGGTGAAGTTGGGTGAGGGGGTGTTTTCTAGAATTTATGGCAAGTTATAAATGGAGATGCGTCTTCAGGTCTACGGGTGGGCCAATTGTTATTAGCCACTTTGTTGCATGCCGTTATTTCGTGACCTTCCATCCAAATTGTTGATATAGTGAGGAGCACACGATTGCGAGTTTATAGGCTATTTCAATATGGGGCGCATCATTTTCCTCTGCTGTTCGAACCTTACTGTGGGCGCTGATTGGAAAGAGCGCTACAATATATTACCAATATCGAGGTTAAATTGAATCATGCGCAGCGCAAACAAAATTTCAAGATCAGTTAGAATCTCTCAAGAAATCGGGAGTCAATCCGTAAATTAAAATTGCATGTCGACGGCCGCCAACACATACTAATTGAATTTCGCGTCCACGGCCGCACAAATTCCTTCTACGGCCGCAGGTTGGCCACCCCTGCATTAGGGAATCTGCTGATTCCCATCGAAAACTTTGGTGCAGGGATGATCTATCGCCTAATCGTTGGATTAAAATTTAATGTCAGTGTATTTCCAAGGTCTGTAACACATTTTCGTTTATTTATCAATCACACAAATCAACAGCAACTAGAACTACAACTAACAACCTTTCAATATCCACGACCATAGGCGACAACTTATGAGGTTCCAAAACTTCATGAAATATATCGATATATCCAGTCTAGCAGTCGCAAGATTATAGTTCTGACTCACTAGTAGGCTACTATATGCTGTGACGTCACATTATTTAACGATCTGGATTTTGACGTGTTCATTGGGAGCACTGATCGGCGATGGCCATTAGGGTTGTCGAAAAATTTGGAAAATCTTTAAAAATCTCCGTGATTGTGTCTTATTCTATAGATTATTGATTAAAAACAACAATTGGCCTGAATGAAGCTTACAGAAATGCCGTTAAGATTTCGGTCAAAGCGTTTGAAAGTAGCTGCTCAAGAATGGGCGTGACACCGACCATAGAACGGCGAAAAGACTAGTAATCAAACAACCACGGCTATTGATTGGCTAATCGACTATGCTTCAATGATCACGGCAGCAGCAGCTTGCTGATTAGGTGTTCAAGAAGTCTGCTACCGGCGGGGATTCTGAGTGCGCATTGTTAGTATTTTGGCAGGTGATGATTTCAATTTAATTCAGGACATGTCGAGTTACGAAATACATGATGAACAAACAACACCTGCTTCACAAAACCTTTTACAGCATGACTGCTTTATTGTGAAGGAAGCGGCTAAAGCCTACATGCCGTGTTTTCTACGAGGAAAAGCAAAGGTGCTTATGCAAGTGGTCAACGAATTCCCCGTTTAGGAAGGGATCCATCATCAGTGAATACAAATATACAGCTTGACTAATTTGTGTGATCTTATTGGACCCAAGCTGTAGTATATAGTCTAAGTTTTGAAGGTTCTGGGGGTCGACTGAATCGGCCAGTTATGCTTGGCAGTTATACTTACAGCAAATTGAATTCACTAATAAGAGTTGTCAAAGTCCTTACTGATGCTGCAGAAAAGAGGTGTAAGGTAAGCACAGGCTATGCAGGATATGATATCCAAATTATGCTGGATACTATATGCAGCATAGTCCGTGCTTTTCTTCTCACCTCTTTTCAGCCGGATCAATAAGTACTTTGAGATACCATATCCAGCATAGCCTGTACGAGTGTGCGTACATTACCACCCCTCTTTTCTGTTTTTTCATTAATGACTTGAACAACGCCTACAAGTGCATTCAATTTGCTGTAAGCATCTGATAAGTGCCAAGCATAACCGGCTGATTCCGCCAATCCCTAGAGCATTCAAAACCTCACCTATATACTACAGCTTCAGGCCAATAAGATCATACAAAGTATAGTGTCATTGTTAAGCTATATATATTTATATTCACTGATGATGGATGCGTACTGAAACGGTGAATTCGCTCAACACTTGCATAAGCGATTTTGCTTTATCTCGATGAAAATACGCCATGTAGGCTTCAGCCGTTTCCTTCACAATAAAGCAGTCATGCCCTAAAAGCTTCTGTGAAGCAGGTGTTGTTTGTTCATCATGTATTCCGTAACTCAACATGTCCTGAATTAATTTTAAATCACCACCTGCCAAAATACTAACAATGCGCACTCAGAATCCCCCCCCCCCCGGTAGCAGACTTCTTGAACACCTAATCAGCAAGGTGCTGCTGCCGTGATCATTGAAGCATAGACGATTAGCCAATCAAGAGCTGTTGTTGTTTGATTACTAGTCTTCTCGCCGTTCTATGGTCGGTGGCACGCCCATTCTTGAGCAGCTACTTTCAAACGCTTTGACCGAAATCTTAACGGCATTTCTGCAAGCTTCTTTCCGGCCAATTGTTGTTTTTAATCAATAATCTATAGAATGAGACACAATCACGGAGACTTTTAAAGATTTTCCAAATTTTGGACAACCCTAATGGCCATCAATATTAAAGTTTCATGGGAAACAGTTAATGATCATTTGAAACACCACACATTTTGACATTTATATAGGAATCACTGATGTGTTATGGTCATGAGAAGATTTCCCGAAAGCAGATTAGAAATGTTGTGCTATTTTGAAATAATGAAACTGAAAAAACTTGCCACACGAACAATTGAACATCACTAATAAAATATTCTCTCTCTCTCTCTCTCTCTCACTACAAGCACGTAGCCTGACATGCATTTCCAAAACTACAGCGCACATATTTGAACAGATTTACAGCTATTGCTATTCTTGGACAACTTGGAAACAAAATAAACTAGTAAGGCTGCTTCATGGACACCAGTAATCTGTATGAAATGTATCAATATATCCACTCTAGCAGTGACAGATTATAGTTCTGACTCACTAGTAGGTTAATATCTTGTCACATTATTTACCAATCCAAGTTTTGACATGTTTGCAGAGAGCACTGATCGGCAATGGTCATGGGCAGCACCTCTTGATTTGGACATGATATTATTAGTGATCATCACCATCACCAATATAACTGCCCAGTTCCCACCGGTATTGAAGTTTCATGGAGAACACATTTGATGATCACGTGAAACACAGCCCCTTTTGACACATTTGTGTGGATCGCTGATTTATGATGGCAATGGGGAATACTTCTGAAGAAGCAATGGTGTGCTTCTTTCAAATGACGAAATTGATATACTCAACTAAACTGTTCCACTGAAGTTGCCCAGATGTCAGAAATATTGATTACCGGTAACGTGGTGAACCAAATCCAGAGTACAGCAGCGTTACACTAATAACACATACAAAAGATACTCAAAATATCATTAGAAACAAGACAGATAGCTGAAGTGTTCGAAGAAACAGAACTCATGAATAGGGTGGAGTGAAAAATCTAACAGTCGAATTTTAGAAAGCGGTCATGATATGTGGTTCCAAGCATCACATGAAGCAGGCCTACTTCAATCCAGGGAACCTACTGGGATATTTCGATAAAATCCATCTTTGGGCGAAAAAAAAAAGATCTTTATATTTCACAAAAACTTCCAATGAGATATCTGTCAAACTGGAAACTGGCAGTCATTACAGTCATGTTGACGCAAAGTGAGTTTTAACCAATTTATACAATTCCAATAATTCATACTTTTCATTTTGGACAGTTCACATCAAATCCTACAGAAACGTGTTTTTCTCCCAAAATTTTGTTTTGAAACAATCACTGTGCGACATCAATGTTATTATATTAAGCAGCTAACAATGTCAACTGCCATCGTTGAATGGGAATTCCGGGTCTAACCAGATTGAAAGTTACTTTCAATAGAATTATCCGGAAACAAACAAATCGAAGATTGTTGGACAACGAAAGAGGCATGTTTAGTAAGCAGACAGACTACAAGATCATTAAATTCAGGCGATGCTCGAATGCACAGATGAACGGAACCCTCTGACTAAATTGCCCGGGTACCCAAACTGTCACTCTCAGACACCGCATAACAAGGACAACAGGCCAAAATGCTTGAAAACGGAACACAAAGTGAAAATTGCACATAAAAACACCGGTTAATTAGTAGACTACAATCCTCTGCTTCAGACATACCGTCGTAATTCTTATCGTTAGGTTATAACACAATCAACAGCACGGTACTTCGTTTTTTTTAACACAAGATGAGTGATTATAGTGAAACAAAGTCGATTCATCCATTAACACGCGACAATGAACTCATTCAAGGCCATGCCAGCATAATAGTTGCTTTTACTTTGTTACAATTGCTTCAGTCTTGTAGAACAGGTTGATACAGAAAAGTTTTCAACCTGAGCTAAAAGCATTTTGCTTCAGTTTCCTACCGTCTTGTGGAGTAGGCTATTTTTACCAGGTTAAAATACCCTTTCCTCCAATATTTACTGTAGCCTTCTATTATAACCCTATATGCATATTCTGCACAGTAATATAGTAAATATGCCTAGTATACAGTCGGGCCACCGGATGCCCTCCTCCTGTAACCTGACTGACTTTTGCGATTGATAAAAAGTGTCCTCCTTTCCGGATCGAAAAGTACGGTAACACTATTTTAACTATGTATGCATGTTCTACACAGTAACATAGCAAATAGTAAATAGTAATTCTTGAAACAGTTGGTATTCAAATGCAGTAGGTCTACTGTACAATAAAACTACGGTACCGTAATTTTCCAAATATAGTACGCCCCCATGTACATACGCACCCCTAAAATGGCGTGTAAATTCTGGGGAAAAACTTGTGCTTGATGTATAGTATGCACCCTGCATTCGCAGTACATGAATAGTTATGGTTTAGTATTCGATGTCACATGTAATTCTGTTTTGCCATCTCACTGTTGAACAATCATGACATAACGATCGCTAATCATGCTACACTTTATCTTTATACAATTATACATTCAACAGCAATTTGGCGGATTATACATGGAAATTTAGGGTAACCTGACTTCAGGTATAACTCTCGTACGTATTGTATGTACGTATAAAACAGTCATTTCAATGCGCTGTCCGTCTTTATGCATGACCATACAACAAACAATTGATTTTAAGCATTATTCAGACAAAGCCGTTTCTCCGCTCAGTTCGGCCAAAATAAGCGGAACTAACTCCAAATGAAGTCGAATCGACAGGAATTACTAGGGCAAGTTATTGTTGCACTAAATTAGCGAGAAATTGCACTTCTTTTCCATAAAACTTGCATTTATAATTTTATCATCATTATTAGGGTACGAGACACTCGAAGGTTCCCGTTGTGTAACCTAACAGTTTAAGAATTGCGAGGCGTATGCTTACTTCGCTGCTTTCCTCGCTATTCAATCGATCACAATCATGCATGCACTTTTATGATCTGTAGGTTTGAACCCTACCTGACAGCAATTCGTTTTCAGTTCCTGCAGAGCTGTCAAATTTGTAACTTTCTTAAATCACGGATATTACCTTTTTTGCCGGTTCGCAGCAAGAAAATAACGCATTACGGAAATAATTTTAAACAAACAGCATAGATTACAACCCCTCCCCCCTCCCCCTAGAACAAGTCAAATAACACACTCCAAACCTTTAGGTCTGCAAACTTGACCGAAGGCATTGCAAACTCAATTTTTACCACTTCAACGAAATCAAAAGCCTGAAAAAGTGACCCAGTGAAAACGTAATTTTCTGCAAACTCACCTGTGCGTCCGTGAAATAGGAATTGATAAAGCGATCTATTTACATAAAAATATTGTTCAAGCATGGTAGGCCTAGGCAGGGGTAGTTGAAATCCATCATACAGCTCTTTGTCAGCCTATAAAAATCAAAGAGAATAGAACTATACTAGAAATAGTTTATAGCATGATTTTTAAATCACTCCTTGACATTTTGCACAATATTTGATAAAAGCTGCAGTAGCCTAAATATTTGCATGTAAAATGAAAAAAGAGTTGCAAAAAGTTGTGATATAAAATTCCTACAAACAGCTTAAAACATCATAGTAGCCTACATAGATTTTGAGTACTAAAAAGCTGCCGGAAGCCGCAAAAACAAAGTTGCAAAAATTCGCTTTAGTACGCTTATTACATTACAATATATTTGATTTGTTGGGGCAATACCTGATCTAAACATGTGAATTGTACATATAATGTACAGTACTATGTTGTTTATTGCAACGTAACTAAATTATTGGAATGATACTAGCATTTTAGACAATTTCCTTAATATTCCTATGAATAGGACTTGGGCCGTATGAGGTATGATATTCAATATTCATCAATGCAGCTCCATCTCACAATTTTAGCAGTGGAAGAGTCTCTCAAGACACTGCCGTTAGCATAAAGAAAAGGACGTAGTTGATTTTTGTCCTTGGATGTTTTTTTGCAGCATATACACCAACTCATGATACACATACACACGATCTGCATATGCCGCTGGACAAGGAAGTGCAGATACAGCCTTTACGGCTTTCTAAGTCATGCACCACCCCGACCCCTCCATGCTATCCCAGTAATGCATGAGCGCCAAGCAGGGAAGCCATGGATTGGATACCAGTGTTAGTAATCAGGTCTTTGTTCTGACCCGGCCGGGGATCGTAATTTCGTCACTGTGAAATCAAATTAAATGTCCATTTCACAGATTTTAGGAAACTTACCTTCAAGTAAAGCAGTACACTACAAAAAAAATCAAAAAAATTTAGTCTTAATGTCTCAAATCGATTTTTTAGCAGAAAAAGTCTTGAAGACCAATTAGTCTTACCAAGTAAATTCTGTGTCAAAAGTAAGACACAAATTGATCGAAATTAGTAGCAGCGATTTGGGGGCATCCTTTTCAATGTTGGGGTCTGAGCGAAGGGGAAGCATGCCAGACTGGAATCGGTGGTTGTTTTCGACAACATGTTGTGGGTGACAGACGGATTTCTCGCGTGATTGGAAAATTGCATCCGCGTGACAGAAATATTTTTTGTTCTGATTCGATACTGAATTACTTATTAAATGACACAATGTGCTAAAATAGACCTGGTATATGCCGGACTAGGGTTACGCCGAATATTCGCAGTTGCGCATATGCCTCGCTTGCTTGCGTTCATTGTAAAGCGCAAGTGCCTTATTCTGGATCTGGACTCGCTTTGTGACGTCATCATAATTCACTAATTGGCGTGATCAGATATAAATGCTCGTGTGACGCCGTTGCCACCGATTCCACTCTGGGAAACATGAAAGAGACCTGAATTTGGAGTGTTGGCATAATTCTGTACTAAGGAGCTTCATCACTAGATAACTTTATCAAGGTACATGCCACTTACTACTGACATGTAATATTCAGAACAATATATATACGGTTGTCTGAGTCAAAACTAGCATTTGTGGTGAGTGGGTAAAACGAGACCAAAAAAAAATGCAAAATCCGTCTTAAAAACAAGACCAAAAATACTGACACATCAAAAACTGTCTCAAAGAGCTACTTACGTCTTATGCTCTTGGCCCATGTCAACTTTCCCGTCTCATTTTCAAGACCACAAACCATGTTATTTCTTGATTAACGAAATTCGTCTTGAAAACAAGACCAAAAAAACGGATGAATCAAAAACTGTCTCAATAAGCACAATATGTCTTATAAGATGCGCTTTATTGGTCTGATTTTTAAGACCGAATGATTGTGACAATTTTATATGGTCTTCGAAAGCTGAATCAGTCTTAATTTGAAGACCTCACTTCATCAGCAAGACTTAAATTGCTGAAAATCAGACCAAATCATCCTCATGTCTTACATTTGAGACCAAATTTGTCTAATTTTTTTGTAGGGTAAACCTGCCTTATTTGTTGCTGCAGCAATATATTGGCCTTGATTAATTTTGAAACGAGGCAAACATAAACATGGCCAAGACAGGCTATTGCCAAAAAAATTTGAAAATGATACCAAAACTTGATTTCCTTATCAAATTGAAATATGGATCTCAAAATTTGTAAAATGGACACAAGCTGCTTTGATTTCATCGCAACTATTTACGCTAGCTACGGACACGTTATGAAGCTAGATGCTATGACTGTGCTGTGATATACATCAACAATAACGAACCGAAGCGCCAGCACATAACGATATTACGATCTGACTGATTTGGAAATTAATTTTGGAACGTAAAAATTAACACACCAAAAAGCCCGCCGATGCTCGAAAACGGGTGACCTGAAAAGGAGGGAACGCGGAAACTGCGGATAACGCGGAACTCGCGCAAATGGCCCCTAAAACGCGGAAACTGCGGGAAGCGAGAAACCTTGATTCCGTGCTGAAACAGAGGAAAACGCGGGAACCCGGAACAGTCGGTCATTGACCTCTATAGATCACTAAAACGAGGAAACAGCGGAAAAGGCGGAACGCGGGACAGTCGGTCATTGACATTTGTAGATCTCATAGAAGGAACTCTAAAGTCTAAACCTGAAACTGCGGGACACCAATTTTCGAGTGATGCGAATTAGGCGTCATAAATGACAGAGAACTGTCGTAATAATTGAAAATTGAAATTATTAACTATCTTAGACAGACAGTCGTTCACTAATGATTATACAAGAGAGAGTCTTTATTTTCACAAAATACATAAGAAACGGCAGTGATGGTGGTACAGAAAATATGCGTGCACAGTGTGCAGTGTGCACGCATATTTGCTGTACCACCATCACTGCCGTTTCTTATGTATTTTGTGATCAGACTAGATGACCTTCATGGCCTTATCGATCATTCCTATCTAATACCGAATACTGTGCAGCACAGTACTCGGTATTAGATAGGAATGATCGATAAGGCCATGAAGGTCATCTAGTCTGATCACAAATGGCCTCGCGGAACATACCTTGAAAACGCGGAAACTGCGGGACACCCTAATTTTCGAGTACAACGCAGATTTAACCTCACAAACGGCCGCGAACTGTCGTGATAGTTGAAAATCGAACATATTTAGTATCTGAGGGTTAAGCATTCGGTCACTGACCCTAACAGACGTTGAGCATAACAGACGAGTCATAACTCGAGTCATTACAACTCTGAAGCAGACCAATTTACCAGTCATTCCAAGGTTGGGTGGTTTTCACCTATAATGAAATCTTATCTTGGATCAATTGGTAACAACATGGAGGATTCTGGGCTACTGAGATGTGATCCAGTTGATATATGACGGAAGCACAACAGCCGGTCACATCATGGATGGTGGATGTTCTGACAAGACAATCCGCGATCACCTCCTCATCGATCTATCAACATAACATGAAAATTGCCTCAACTGAGGATGAGCGTGGTGACATGAAGTTCTTCATGGAAAAGGTGGCTGATGGGGAAATGGGAGCCAGACCAGGAGTGAGAGAGAAGGTTTGAAGAAACGTTCAATCGATTAGCAAAAAGAGGGCGAACACCTGCACCTTGGGTGGAGTACCACAACATGCTAGACATGCCCAAGGTCTTTATCGGAACATGGTGACTCGTAGACGACAATGGAAATCTGGCCTGAATTGTTATCGAGATGCTTCACACATGCAGGCCATCATCATTCACCAGTGGTTCTCAAACTTGTTTCGACACACCCCTTGATGACAGTGAAGTATTTCGCTCCCCCCTTGTCGCTATATCTAAAAATATTGAAAAGAGCAAGCTGATTGTTTGCAATTCGGATGTATTGTTTGGTGGCACGGGAGGTATTATGTTTATTGACACACTTCTCAAATATGGAATTCCAGTTGAATACTTTATTAAACATAACCTTGTGCAATGACAGCATGTAGCACATATACAATTATACATTTTAGTGATTTTGGTGCCTAACCTCTTCTATTACAACATTTGAGCTTAGCTCAAACAGACCTGACCATAACCTAAATCAAAACCCAATGACAGCTACACGCATTTACCAGCTACACTTCATTCAATGATGTCTTCTTATTCGTGCAAGGTTCGGTATCACCCAAAATCTAGCATATCAGTGTGCGAATGGTAGGCTTACGGCGGAATTTCAAATCGAAATGTAGGCCTAATTAGGATTATTGCCATTGTCGAAGCTTGGAAGTTTCAGCACAAATTAAACTCATTCCTAATTCAAGAAAAAGCGTTTCTATCAGGTGGCTTCGCGCCTCCCTTCAGAAAAAAAAAACAGAAGATGAACAACGCTAACATTGGAGAATTTTCAATTGCAGCCCACTAGACTTGACTAACCACCAATGCTGTACCCTCGTAAGTGATGGTGGATGACTTCTGCACATGGTAACGTGGGAACAACGTCTAACATGACAGGGAATTGCCAACGATTTCCTGAACTACGTGCCGTATCTGAGCCGTTGCTTTCGGAATGTCATTGTGTTCCTTGATGGTTGAAGCAGTTCACCAAAAGATACACCCTGTTCTCAAGGAAGACAGCGGCAGGAGTGATGGAACCAGAGACACTGTACATCTAACAGAGGGTGCAGCTGTACAACGCTCACTCCGCGCGTACCTGCAGACCCGGGATTGGATTCTTTTACAGAACATGTCTCCGAACCCCAGCGATTACGGATGAACAATAGGCGTGCATGGATATGGACCAGTTCGAACACTGGAACCCATGGCTCCTGATGAGCTATTGCAGTTCACAGGCTGTAGAGCAAGGGTCGGCAACATACGGCCCGCGGGCCGGATCCGGCCCGCCAAGCGAAATCGTCCGGCCCGCGACATAATAATTAGTTCTCACAGGAATACGGCCCGCCGTTTCATAATGAGTTGCAATCTGCGGTGCAGCGCTGCATGAAAAAACTGTGGTACGATGTAATAGTAGCCTACATCGTATTAGTCAATTATTACGCCATAAAACGAAAGGTGGTTGAAGTAGGAGATGGAGATAGACTAGACTGGATCAGTGCTTATCAATCGGGTGTATCTCGCAATTGAAGGTGTTCCATACTTTTTTAAAGGGTTCACCACTCTAATGGGGTGTGACAATGAACGTGTTCTTCCTTTGCTTCAAAAACGCTTGGAACATCTCAGACGCAATGACTCAAACTGTTCAATTATAGATAACTAGCCTCCGTATGTTAGTTAGCCTATCTATAGTTCAATTTTCCAGAAGGCATTGTGTGCCAAGACAAAAAACCTGAATAGTGTTTGGGCCACAATGGTGAAAACTGTTAATATGATTTTTGTCTCATTAACTGAATCAGTTACGCCAGATATTACTAGAAGCAGAGAATCAATATGGCGATGTCATGTCGGCCTGTATCTGTCATGTTCGCGCATTAGGTCGAGCAGCTATGCTTACACGAGTGATGAACTGAGAAATGAAATAGCAACTTTCCTCGAAAACACAAATATCGCCGACTCATAATCTTGTAATCGATAATGGGTATCTCATCTTGCTTTCCTGGTACATTTAACGTCACATCTGAACAAATTGAATTTGCAACTTCAGGGGGAAAACAACTAAATACATGAGATGTTGAGGCGTATTTAAAACAAATCTGTGACTCTGGAAATGTCAACAGTACAAAGAAAATTATGCTCACTTTCCTATACTGGAGGAGAGAAAACCTAGTACCGACACTACATTTGTAACTGTGATACGAAATTTAACTACTGAATATTCACCCGCTTTTCCGACATTCCTTCTCTACAAAATGAATTCTGACTATTCAGTACTCTGTTTAATGTGGACGCCAATACCATTGCCTGAAAATTTCAAATGGGCCTTTCTGAAATGCGATGCAGTTGAATTGAATGACAAATTTCATACAAAGAGCATATCGCTGCATGACTTTGACAAAGAGTACGTTCTTAAAATTGGTCTTCATCCCAGCTTGACCAACAATGCAAAAGAAATTGCATCGATTTTTGGAAGCACGTATACGCATGTGAAAAATAGTTTTGAACAATGAAATTCGCGAAGAGCAAGCTAAGATCACGTATTTCGGACGTCCATTTTAAAGGGTCTGATATTTGTTTCATCTGACTTGTTACCAGAAGTTGAAAACCTTTCACAACGCAAGCAGCGTCAATTGTCACGTCACATTTATTCGGTGTTGTTGAAGCGTAAATACATGTGTCTTCTGATAGGTATGATTGAGATTGCAGCAATGTAGTATAATATACCGAAGTGAGCGTAAAATATAGTACAAGAAAAATTCCGGCCCGCCAGAAAGTTGTACACCCGAAATTTGGCCCGCGACTAGCAAAAGGTTGCCGACCCCTGCTGTAGAGTGTAGATTATTGTCAAAAAGATTGCGACAACCGGATATGCAGCTGCAAGAAGAATGAGGTCACGTGCATTTCGGCCTGTGGAGTATGTAAAGACCTTACATGCAAAAATTACAGTAATGATGATGTTGAGTCTGATATTGTACATGCGAAATAACTCTTCAGTAAACATAGCTACGTGAAATAAAGGCTATTTCGCGAACCAATAACAAAGTGGGTGTGATTTTTTCACAAAGCAGAGAGTGTAGTGAAATATAGACGTTAACAATTAAGTGTGAATCATGAAAAACCATTATTAAACCCGTCCTAAGTTACTTATTGGCGATAAAAAAAAATTATGTTTAATTTTTTTTTTAAATCGTCAAACTTAACAGCTTTTTTGGGGGGTTTCCCACAAGAGTTGAACTTCAACATTTTAACAAATGTTATTACACACCTGAACAAACATATTGATAAAGAAATATATTGGTAACAATATAGTTCAAAGATTTTCATAAGTTTCCCTTACTTTGGGTAATGGTGTTGGGGCTGCATTATTATTGGATTTATATTATGTATGCTCACAAGACGTAGTCAGCTTCTTTTTTTCTGTGGTTTTGTAAACATGGTATGGCTTAAAAGGTGGAACACAATCTCCAAATGATGCAGTTACCAATTGGGTTAGTTGCCTAAAAACTTTATGACTTCAACACTAATTTCGTTGCTGATCTTAACCCTTGCCTTCATTCTCTTGTTTTAATATAGTTACAACCAAGTCATTACTTTGCTATGCGATGTTAGGCAAGTGTAACTTATCTGGTGTTACTTATATCTAATCTTTTTGCAGGTCTAGATGGGGGATACTGATGAAAAAGATGGAACTGTGCATTAAGTTATAATTTTTCTCATGAATAAAATGAAACAGCACAAACACATCTGGTTAAGCAAGAGCATTATTTATTGAGGAAGTCACACAGGGCATTTCCGACATCTGGGCCTGCGATACTTGGATCACCACCAGGTCGTCATTGCGCATACCATCCTCTGTATCATTCTGGCCTTACCGGGTTGCAGTTTCTGAGCAACGCCGACCACCGCACCTTCAGTCGACCAAAATCTTTCAACCTTCATGTGTTCTTTGCTAAGTTTCTGAAAAATCAATTGTGAATTTGAAGGGCAGCAGTGAGGAAATTTATATTACATATTGAAAATTAGCTTTAGCTTATGCTCTGTTTATGTCTCAGAAAAGGCTTCATGGGCCAGGGCTGAAACCGATAGGCTGCGTCATCAGCTATCTATGCTAGTACGGAACGCTCTGGCTCCTAACCATGAAGTCATTCTGAAAAACCTTAATGTAGCAAATGCATGTTTGGTACAAATGTTGATGTGGCAATTTTTTATCCACCCACTACACTCGGACTCGTACAAAGTACTGGAATTCTACAAAGCGCAACGTCAACTAGAACTACTCGATTTTTAAAACTAGCAACTAGAACTACCAACTTTTCAAAACCTACAATCAGGATTTCAGTCTTAATGATGAAGTGAGCAGGGTTGTAACCAAGTCACCAAGTCGATCCCACTTTTATAGTTTTGACTCGAGTCAAGTCGAGTCATTTTCAATTCACCATCGAGTCCTCCTTAGTTTCCAGTTAGAGTCTTGTTAAACCCACTTTTCGTAACTCAGTTTGGTGATATCGAATGGTTCGCATATCGCATTTATAATATACTGATTTTTCTCACTTTTAGCAGTTTTTGGTCGCATTTTCAAGTACCAGAAGCCTACCAATAGACGAAATCCCAATAGTTTGGTTACTGTACTATTCTTCGAAATTATAGTAAAGTCCTGGTCGTTTGAGTCTAGAGTTATATGACTTGGTTTGAGTCATACGCAATGACTTGGTTTGAGTCATACGCAATGACTCGAGTCCAAGTCAAGTCAATACACTCCTGGACTAAAATAATACTAGTGAATCACAGCATAATTTCTGCAATTTCGATTCTTCATTTTCAATCATCTCTACCTCTGCTCTGCGGTAACCCTTGTCAATTCTTCATCTACTGCAATTCTGTAATCTGACTTCTCTATGTATTGCATAAGAATAACAATTTGACTGTTACTGAAATTTTAAAAATTCACTCAAATCTCGCCATTTTCCTTTGGGGGCAGGTTGCTTCCCGGATTATGTGTGTATTTATCAGTTCTACTGTGAATAAAGAATAAGAATAATAGAGGCATGTTCATCGGAACCTTCGAGTCATTACCGTATTTTGAGAAAATGACTCGAGTCATCCGAAAATCGTGACTCGAGTCATTACAACCCCGGAAGTGAGGTCTTAAAATTGAGACTGATTCAGCTCTTCAAGTCCATATAAAATTCTCACACTTTTTTGGTCTATAAATAAGACCAAGAAGCGCAGACAGATTGTGCTTATCAAGACAGTATTTTAGTGCATAAATTTTTTGGTCTTGATTTCAAGGCGAATTTCGCTAACAAAGAAACAATATAATCGGTGGTCTTCAAAATGAGACCGAATATTTCTTATGAGACATGAACACAAGACACAACCAGCTGATTGAGACAATTTTTGATGCTTACGTTTTGTAACTCTCATTTTATAGACGAATTTAGCCTCGTCTTAAAAAATCAGGCGGGTAAGTCGTCATGAGCTAGGAGCACAAGAGATAACTAACTTGTTGAGACATATTTACATTTTTTCTTTTCACGGACCTGGACCAGGCTCATACACTTTCGGTCGAAAAAACTATTTTCCCTGAATGTTAGTAATGGCTTGAGGTCTGAAAGTGCATGAGCCCTCCAGGTCCATGGATTAAATCTGCCACAATCGGACGTACTACTGACAAAGCCAGGACATGGACATTAGGTGGCACCAGGTTGTTGGTTGCATACCACTCTACAACTTGATCAAATGTATGGGGTATGTATGGCTCCACAACCAGAATTAAAAGTACCTTATTACTTCGACTGATACGCATATACATTGATGTGTTATCCGCTACCGACTTGAACACCACAAATGCTAGTATTGACTCGGATACGCGTATATATTATTCTGAGTTTTGCGTAATGAGTGGTAAGTGGCATGTACCTTGATGATAGTGAATGATTTGTAAACTCATTGTCACAGTAATATCCCGACACTGCAAAGTCAGGTCCCTCACGCCTTCCTTTCACTAATAACTTAATGCTGAACAGATTGCCACCACAGCACTTCTAGGCCAACTGTTTTCCACCAATTTGGGTCTTACCTTTGAGACAAAAAAGTAGTCTACTTGATAAGACCAATTGGTCTTTCACACTTCTTTTTCTAACATAATGATTCAAGACCAAATTAGTGTGACTTTTTCTGTAGTGGTATGCTATGCTATGCAAAAACTGGCTTCATACTGACATTCCGCCAGGACAATTATAGAAATATTACTAGGCACCAGCAATAATTTCTATTAAAATCAACTTGTGACAGTTGCCTTCTTAAAAATACATCTAAAGTTTACCTTGACATCATTGGCTCCATTGACTAGCCTTCAAAGAGACAACAGCAATGAGGAGAATTTGAGTTCGTATAATTTGCTGGCTGCTTTTCGCTATGGTCTCGAAGCTCGTTGCAGAGTATACCAAACGTTTCTCTCACGGATTTCTAGAAATCCCTGGTTTCTCTGTAAGGTGTAAATACGATTATATCTACTCAAACCATTATACAGCAATAACAAAGATAAACTGATTTTGTCGTACGCAGATGTGATCGGTGGTTCTTTTCATTCCAAGACTATATCCTCTTTGTTGGCTTTCAGTTTCAGCTCTCAGCTTCTGATGACAATATACAATCCAAGAACATGTTCGGGCTCTATTACTGATACAGGTATATATTGAGTATAGAGCGCCATATACATCGAGAAGGCATATCCGCAACACCCCGTAGCTAAAAGTTGAAGCCAACTTCTCTGCATCTCACGAATGAGCCTCGCCCACATCGTTTTCCACAAGTATTGTATTGATAGGCACAACACAGTGGGGCTTATCGCCTTTCTAGGCCTTGTACCTCACGAGTCACGACATGAATTTCATAAAGTTCATGGGTCTTTGCTTTTTTCTGTCTTGTTGGGAACGTCTTTATCATTCTCTCTCGCAGCCATTCTCTCTCACAGTAGGGCTTATCGCCTTTCTAGGCCTTGTACCTCACGAGTCACGACATGAATTTCATAAAGTTCATGGGCCTTTGCTTTTTTCTGTCTTGTTGGGAACGTCTTTATCATTCTCTCTCGCAGCCATCTTCATTGTCTCTCACTCCCATGCGTCCCCATCGTGGTCTCTGCTGCCGACTTATAGCACGGCTCACTTTCAGTCTGGGCTTTTCAATGCACTACCGTAGTATAGTGAGGTCGGCCATGAGGAGCCCCACATCGAGAAGGCATATCCGCAACACGCCATAGCTAAAAGTTGAAGCCAACTTCTCCGCATCTCACGAATAAGCCTCTCCCAAATCGTTTTCGACAAGTCCGCGACACCAAAATACTAGTCAGGTAGAAGCATATTACAACTGGAGCACCCCACAGACATGGTTTCGTAACTATCGACACTTACGGAGAATCGCGTTCATACTGGGCATGATTTCCCGGGAATTTACCGGAAAAGCGACTTGTATGAACAAAAGTCCGCGGTAACTCTAAATGTGTGAACACGACCTGTTCACGTAAATTTTACCGTACTTTCTGTAGTTTCGTAAATCCGGTATGAAAAGGGCCAATGACTCTCGAGCGGGTCATTCGGGACTCAGCAATTGAAGTGGCGACCTTTTTTTAGTCAACACCACTAAATTTAAGTAAAAAATAGGAAAATGGGAGTCGGATGAAAACGATTACCTTTTTTAGGCTTGATCAACCAACTTTTAGATTTGGTCAGAGTGTCCTCTTTTCGCGATTCCAAAATCTGGTAACCCTTATTTATTCTAAACGGCGAGAAGTGTCATGCCGAATGCCTCACAACGAGGCGGCTAGTGAAAGCGTTTATACCCTTTTAACAATTCAACCTCTGCCCAATCTCCATCTCAGTCCATAAATACATGTCAGATTCATCAATTCGACGCAAAGTCATCACAACCGAACTTGATGATATATTTCTAGTGAACAGCTACTTCACCCGGAACAGCCATTGCCACATTTAGCGCTATGTATCCGCAACTGAATGTGACGACTAATTTTCATTTGATATATTTACAACAGTGCACCCATTGTTAAATAAATTGATACAGAGCCGGCCAGCGGTATCTTACTGAAATGTAAAGAGATCTGCACTCCGATCATATCAGCACTAATCCTTTAAAGCAGGGGTGTCAAACTCAAATTGCGTCGCGGGCCGAATTCAAGCCTTCAAATCGCCCGCGGGCCGGATCAATCAACTGATTCCAAAATGCAAACTCGTGTCCTTGCTTTTCAATTGAATACTTTATTATCAAGCAATACACGTATCATAGGGATTATATTCCAGCAAGTTGCAACACCTTCATTCGTAAAGAATTGTATTAGGAAAAATACGACGATTGTCCGGTTACAACGAGCCGATACAACAGTGGCGATAGTCGCAATCTGCCTTTAGCCACGCGTATGCGCTGTGAGCAATACAATATATATTTAACTGTAAACGCGGGCGTATGAATTTGGATCGCACATCGGGTTACTCTCCCCAAGCAGTGCGATCATAGATATAACTTCTAATAGTTCTAGAAATCCCCTGCACCGTCGAAAGCGAGCCAATTCATTTAAAACTGAAATAGCTGGCTACTTCAAGCGAAATTCACGACCACGAACGGACCGCCGATCATTGGCCCATGATGAAGGTTATCCCGTATTGACAAGATAAAATCATAACGGAGCAAAAGTAACAAGAACAGCATGTTGTAGCAATCTCATCGCGACGAGCCACAGTGCAATTCAACCATCAAACTCTTATTATAGATAACTAAGGTAAACCGTAGATGCGACACTCGCGAGCATCACGTAACGTCACGCTCCAATTATACTCTACGGCACTGTTGTTGTTTTGCTTGGCGCTTATGCAGCATGAGGCTGATTTCAGCATTAGGATGGTAATATCTATCCATGGGGTATGTTTAGCGAGTAGCTGCTCCGTATGGTTACTAACCAAGCTTATTGGATCCATGCTACACAATCTGTGCTAGGAAAACGAGCAATCGAATACAATTTTAAAGTCAATAAATACGGCTGCCCAAAGCGGATTTCCAGTATCTCAAGATTAAGTTCCTTGGTGTAAGGTGTCGCATTGAAAGTGATGACTCGGACGTGTAATAATCTATCCGCATTTCAGCTGACGCGGTCTCGATCCCTTCAAATTCTGTAGATACCGGTATGTTGCTTAACATGGAATCACGCCGTATCTAATAACAATAGGAATTTTTATTACTTGACAGACGATTATTTGTTTGAATCTAATTGCAACTGTTGCGACTTGGCCTAGACAGGCAGATTTGATTAAGACTACTCACTGCTGATCTTATTCAAGATCTGCTGAATAATGTACAATGATATGGAGGACAGGAGAGTGACGACAAGGAAGCAAGTGGCAACTGGTGATAAGACTCTGGAACCTAGTGCATTGCTCAGAATAGCCACAATACTACTGCCTACCATCTATCTTCATTCAATAAGTCTGTAATGGAATACGGCTGTCCCAATGCGGCAAGCAAAAGATTGATGGAAGTCGATGTGAATTTCAGTCGAAGCAGGTGATAACGCAGAAGCATTTCACGCATGGGACTATTTCTATGAAAGTTTATCAAGGATCAAATTTATCAAACGTTTTGCTCGGCACAATGAAGCTAATGAGTCCAGTCAAAGAAGAAGAAACTTTAAGGAGGAAAATTTGGTGCGTTGTGAGCAAAAGTCCTCAGTACATTGCAAGGGCACTTTCAACAACACACGTGGCCCTCTCGGAGGAGAACACCGCGGTTTGGAAATTGTAAAATCTGCATTGCAATTTCCAACCACGTGGCTCCTTCATTTCATTTATGAAGAGGAAGGCTTGGCCAAATATTCATATTTTAGAGGCAAACAAACCCAATACTGAAGTAGAAATGATGTTAATTTCATCTCAAACGCAAGTAAAAGTAGCGATTTCCAATAAGGCAAAAAGTTGTTATTCTAGGCTGAGTTTAGAAGTAGTCAAATATCATAACCATGCTAGTAAGTCTTACAAGTAGGTTACTTGAGTACTTTGAAAAAGTAGAAGTATTTCGTCACTATCCACCTGTTGGAATCTGCCAAAATATATCTGACTGTGACATAACCAACAGTTCATGTGTTTCTGTTTTTATGTGCCATATTTCATGATTTATTTTCTATATTTCAAATGAAGAAGGAAGCAATAAAATGCGATTTTACCAAATTTTTCTCACCTGGGAGAGCCTAACAAGAATTAGAGAACCGAATCAATGGTCATAAGTCACAGGAGTAAGGGAGTGTCTATATTTCCATCAAACCGAAATACATAACAAATAAGGTAGCATCAATAATGACATGGAAGATATAGCCTACACATGTGCAATACTAGGATAGGAATGAGTGATGAGACCTTCGCATTCAACTTGTCGGATCACACCCACATCAAACATGTTGTACACTGTCTCATCTGATTGTATAAATAGTCGTAAACATATATGATTAGAATAATGTAAGGGTTAAATAGGTTGACAGTAATGATATGACGACAAGATGAAGATTTTCTACATCCATCATACGACTGTCCTAGTGTTCACGGATATATGTTGTGACAGTGAATTACAAATGAGAGACCCTGAGTGGACAATAGATTTCGAGCCAGGTTACTATTAGATGCAGATAACTATAGATTTGCCCGTTGACAAGGATCTTGTAGTATGAGAGTGAAAATATTTGTGTGTAACTATTACCTTGTACAATTCAATGCTTAATGAGGGTAGGTGACAATCTGGTACGTAGAGGTGCTCCTACATCTGAAAGCAGATGGGCTGCGAATCCCGCGGGTTGAACTGCATGTTTTGAAAATACTGGGTGTCAAAAATGTGGCAAATAGAAGCCGCCTTACGATAACAAATCATCCAGTTAAATTATGTCAAATGTGAAAAATCATTTCACTGACAGCTTAAACGATGAAATGGACATTGCGCTGATTTTATGGAATTTGTGCTTGAGATAAATTCCAGCGGTGATTTGGATATCTGACTGTGGAGTTACGCTAGTCACTCCATCATGCAGGCATTCACAGAGTCTCTTTGGCAAAGCTGTGCAATAATAGATGGATCATCAATGATGTTACGTAGGTCTTATGTCACACAAATTTCACAACCTTTAATTTCATCCTCTTCGACTGGACTCAGCATCGTCATTTAGTTTCATTTTGTCGAGAAGAAACTTGGTCCTTGATAAATGTTCATAGAAATAGTCCCATGCATGAAATGCTTGGTGGGATCACCAGCTTTGACTAAAATTCGTACCAAAATCCATCAATCTTTCGGTTGTCGTATTCGGATAGCGTGATTCCATTACTGACTTCTTGAATGAAGATAGCTGGTAGGTGGTATGATAGTGACCCTTGTATAAATTTCATATCCAGCAACCACTTGCTTCTTTGCCATCATTATCCTCTATGTCATTGGACATTATACAGCAGATAACATGGTCAGTGAGTGAGTGAGCAGTGACTTTCAATCAAATCCACCTTCATCGGCCAAGTCACAACGGTTACAAGTAGATTCAAAGAATTTATCCTCTGTCAAGTAACAATAATTCCTATTACTACAAGGCGCGATTCCATGCTAAGCGGCATAACGGCATCTACAGAATTTGAAGAGGCCGAGCCCGCGTCAAGTGAAATGCGGTTTCTTATTCTGATTGATATTATACCAACACGTCATTAGTAGTATAATTACTTTCAATACGACACCTCGGAACTTCGGAACTTCTATCTATAGAGAAACAAGAAACACGCTTCGGGCAGCCGTATTTAATGGCTTCAAAGTTGTATTCGATTGCTCGTTTTCCTAGCACAGATTGTGTAGCATGGATCCAACAACCTTGGTTAGTAACCATACGGAGCAGCTACTCGCTAAACATACCCCATGGACAGATATTACCATCTTAATGCTGAAATCTGCCTCCTGCTGCATAAGCGCCAAGCAAAACAACAACAGTGCCGTAGAGTATAATTGGAGCGTGACGTTACGTAATGCTCGCGAGTGTCGCATCTACGGTTTACCTTAGTTATCTATACTCTTATTTGAAGAGCTTCTTGGAGGTACAGAACTTCAATATACAATTAAATAGTATATTCATATTGAAATGAACCCGAATATTTTCGGCTGACACTCGTCAGGGGTAATCGTCAGCAACAGTAGTATATACAGTATATATACAGTAGTATACAGTAATACAGTAATACAGTAATATACAGTAGTTGCTGACGATTACCCCTGACGAGTGTCAGCCGAAAATATTCGGGTTCATTTCAATATGAATATACTATTTAATTGTATACTCTTATTCAACCACAAGTGTGTGAATGGCGACAATGCCTATATAGATAGAATCTTATAACAATGTGGCGACGCCGCAACGTCATTTCGCCTTGCATTCCAACAATTATTAGCCATGACGTTAATCACTCAGAACACTCCTTCATCAATATCAATTATGAACGGCGAGTGAATTATCTTCCTCGTGATGCCATATTTTACATATTCGTGGGCTATATACTCAACCCAATAATAACATTTACGGTGACTGGACATGAAGAGAAGTAAGCTAAAATACCAATTGAATAGTATACATTCATATGAGTGGCGTCTCGCCCTATAAGGCAACTAGGGCAGCACTGCCCCACCTCAAATTCTGTTCTGCTACAATGGTTGACCATTTATAGACGCACAGCGATCAATATATACCTAAATCACTGCGAAAATCAAATTTTGGTTGCACTCTCGCTTGTAAATGCCTATCTATGGCGAAGTCTCTGCAGAAATCGTATCGTATTATCTTCTGTGTTTTCGCTTTGTAAATGCCTATTCGGGGCATGTCGCGGTAGTGCTCATAACAAGCTTCACCTGTCTGTTCACTCGAAGCCGCTCACAATCATGAAATGGTGATTTATTCTCTATTCATAATATTACCGAGCAAGCGGGGCAACTTTGCGTCCATGAAGAATTAGTAGCAAATCACGTGTGGATTAAGGAAAAGTTGTAGCACTGTCTTGCGATAGCGACCCAGCTATGACCAATGAGCAATGACCACCCCTCTGAGAACCATAAACGTCCCATCCAAAAAGCAGGGATACAATTAGAATAGGGAAGGAAAAGGGAACACCGCGACGGCGGACATATATATATCTTCATTTATTCATACCTTATATATGTGTATCGTGTATTACATCTGTTCTTGTTTCTGTGGGTTTTCCACTTTGTATTTTTTCGGATCACTCTGACCCTCCCTGCAATAGTATTAAACTGGTTATGGTTACAGCAATACAGGAATCTAATCCTCGCGTAAAAGTACTATCTACATTACTCAGTAGTAGCACAAGCATCCTACTTGATGTGGAATGAACAGTGGAGGCAATTACTTTTTGAAATATCAAAAGAAGACAAATTTGTGCTGTTGTAGTGTTAGGTCAACAAATTTTCAAAATTGTGTACGAACTCAAAATTATTTTGCACATTTCATTTCGTTAGTGTCGTAGAGGTTGCATTGTCAATAAACTTATGATTTGACATTTTAATTCAACCTTGTAGACCACTTTATAGGCATGGTCGATTGACTACTCATTGCGAATCATAAATCATCGAATGAAACAAATAGGTTGACATTGCGTACCTTTGTTTGTTTTGGGGTATTCATTAGGGATGGTGTGAACCTCTGAAAGGTTCAGGTTCGTGTGAACGTGAACCTTTTTGAAAGGTTCTGTGTGAACACGAACGTGAACCTCATGACGTCACGTGACGTCATATTGCTAATTTATACCCCATATTTCAATTAGGTGATTGCCTATATTAATCTACTGTACACGATACCGAGCGACGACTCGGGGCCACATAATAGCTCAGTACTTCAGTACATATTGACGTTTGAAACGTCGCCAAATGTATCAACTGGGGCAATCAAATGATATAATAATCCCATGAAATCAGTATCTTGCGTCGCTTTGCCAACAATTTCGACCTGATCGGACAATGTATTCGGCGTCTGAGTATTGCCACATGGATATTGAGCAGAGTGTAAAATGTGTTTCTATACTTGCTACCGATTAACGAGTTATACAGCAGTATAGCCAACACCCCAGTCGCACGGATTTGGTTTTTATGATACAGTATATACATATGTAGTCAATTGACCCCGTACGCCTGCTAGATTTTTACATCAGAAGACGATGTCAATCTCATTGATTGGTTGAATGGGGATCATTTGCTGACAAAATACAGTGTATATTTCGCTCTTGATGTCATGTGATTGCGGGTCAAGCTCACAGCACAGAGACACTAAATATGCACAGAGAGAGAGAGAGAGAGAGTCTTTATTTTCATCGAACCAAAATACATAACAAACGGCAGTGAATGTGGTACAGAAAATATGCGTGCACAGTATTCGGTATTAGATAGGAATGATCGATAAGACCGTGAAGGTCATCTAGTCTGATCACACCAGCATCAAACAGGTACACTTGACTTAGAACAGTCTGGCTGTAAAAAAATGTTTAGTTAGGAAAGGAAAATAGAAAAAAATTAAACAATGGTAGCAGATTATCAATGAAGCAATGTCTGGGCGAGGTAGGGCAACAGTGTTAGTGTAACGACAAGAGGTGATCAAGTAGGGCTTTTTTGAATCTATTATAAGGCAATTCACGGATATGTGATGGTAATGCATTCCAGATGATAGGTCCCGAGTAGTCGATAGATCTCTTAGTTAGGTTGCTATTGGGTTGGGGTAAGTAGACGTTTCCTTTAGACGAAGATCTCGTGTAATGGGAATGGACATGTTTAGCAGGTATGAAAAAGTCATCAAACACAGGAGGGAGACTATATTGGAAAAATATTTGTGAACAACTTTTGATACTTCGAAGCGATACAGTTCATCAACTCGCAAAATTCGATGCTTACGGTAGTAAGGCGATAAATTGGTACGTAAAGGTACAGATGAGATCAGCCGTATCGCACGGTTTTGCAGGGTTCGAATTCTGCACAAAAATGTTGTACATGCATTTCCCCATACTACGATTCCATATTGCAGATGCGAGTGGAAAAGAGAGAAGTAGATGGTTCGTAGTACTGATCCGGAAACCAAAGATTGGAGACGGGTCATTATTCCCACACACCGAGCTAACGGAAGGCTGGATATTTCGACCAAACTTTTGTAACAATACAAGTAAATTTTTGAGATTGTCAAGGGCATGCTCGTTTAGTGTTGAATGTTTATGCTGCCAGCCCCATGCATAGAAAGTTGAAAGTCAATAAATTTGAAACAAAGATGTTATAATGAAGTGAAAATTGCAATATATGAAAAAGGTTCACAGTGCAGAACCTACCAAGGTTCTGTTGTGAACGCGAACCTCAAACTTTCCGAGGTTCACACACAGAACACGAACGTGAACCTCACGTTCACACCATCCCTAGTATTCATGGTGTTCGTCGACTACTATGGTCATTTATACCAGGCCGATACTCTTCTTATTTTGCGTAACTGCTGACTTATAGCACGGCCCACCTCCAGGCTTTTGTAAGACACCGCTGAGACGGATGAGGTGGCGAGGAGGAGCCTAGGTAAACCTCCAACACTTCGGTATCGAAATTCGGAGGTCGACCTCGGTCGGACTCGAACCCGCACCCATTGGTGTTGTAGCCGCGGATTATACCACTGCGCGATCTCGCCACCATTGCGTACCTAAAAACGGGTGAATTTTTTAGTAGGTCTGAAATTTTTATACGGTCATGCCGTATCTGAAAGTTGACTACGTGGTATACATTGGCTCTTGTATTACTGTTGTTCTCGTAGTATGTGTGGATCGCGAGATGTTAATGAAACTCGGATTTGGGTTAGGATCTAACTAAAAAGCGTCATATTATAGGCAACACTGTCGGTATGAAGCAACGGGTGTGTTACTATCACTATAAACTGAACTTTAATACTGCCAGCTGACAATTGCTGCTATTAAATCTTTATTATCTATCCTTGCAAAGCTACTTCGTACGGACAAACAATTCCAACCAGAAATGTACAAAAGTACTACAAGTATAACGTTGTATGCAACAATGGTTAATTTAAATACTTGAGGGCGAAATTTTGTCAAAATTAGGTTTTGTAATCTCATTTTTTAGTGCAAAATCTCCGTTGTTAGGTAAAAAAATAATCGCCGAAGTGATAAGTAAATATGGTGTCTCAGGTACGCTGTGATATTAAAGCGCGACAAATGGAAAGACATGGGAATAATTTAATGGGCTTCATGACGTTTTAGCTGTTCGCTTCATACAGCACATCAATTGAAATACTCAATTCAATTCAATTTATGACTAATGATTTCATTATTTCAAGAAAGCCATACAATGAAAGAGGAAATTGTCAAAACGACTTGGAGTAGTCATCGATATCAGAGACCCACCAGGCCTAGGCGATATCTGAAAGGAGGCATGCACACTGAATGAAACGTAAAGGAAGATAATATAAAAGGAAAGGTGATAAAAAAGGTGTCATGTGTCATAAGGCGATATCGATATGTCAGATCGTGAATGATCTAAGCAGGCCGTTTGCTTTATAACAGTAACAGTACTATATACAATTGCAAATTGTATGCTTCCGCATATACTTCTCTCGACATTATTCGACAATCGACAATCAATGGCATACAGATATTGAATGACAAGGCAACATTGACCAATACTACAACGTCTTACAAACGCCATGGTGACTTTCTAAATGTCCACGACATTACCGCAGCTAAACGCTTTCAGCGCAAGTACTGTTTAGTCTCAGTAACTTAGGTTTGATTGAGTACAAATGTCCGGCGACGCCATCTGCGTAGCGATAAATTGCTTATAGCGCAAATTTACGTTGATATACCGTGTCGTCATGCGCATCACTATTTTCATTGCCCGCATTTCGCGAAACTCGGAATAATAAATGAGCTCCATGTGAATAACGAAAATGCTCGCTGCTCATGTGTAGATGCAGTATTGATTTTACGTCTCCGGCGCGCGTTATTCAGACGACTCTCTACCAAAGCGTGCAGTGGGTCTAGCGTTAAGGTTTACCGAACAATCTGTGGTTTTAGATTTAGTACAGTCTATCATTTGCAATGTATAATGGTGCTTTGCATTAATAAGCAGACAAGTGGTGTCTTAGCCAGCGATATAACTGAGCGCTACCACGTTCATGCTATTATAGATAATATATTTCCGTACTAAGCCTATATAATACACCTCCGATTTGGATTCCCAAGTTAACAGCTTCCTACAGGTGATGCACGTACGGGATGATCCGATTTTTCTAGATTTAATCGCTATGGAGACTTTTCTACAGGTGGCTTTGCTCAATGACTCAACGTTTGATTTCTCAGACCGCAGCCGGATTTTGTGTATACTGAGTCATTTAAATCATATCAGAGTTGGATTAATCCTGTTGAAGTAATCCCCAAGCGACGATGCTACTACGGCCTTACGCTTACTGTAAACAACTTGTAAACGCCGAAACCAGCGCTACTGCTTGTTCAGAATTCGCTTGACTGTCAGGAAACATACATCAGTTTTCATAGGTTTCAGGCGTTATCGCAAATTCACGCATTTTCTTGGTGTAGGTAATTTGGAACATAACTGTGCTGAAAGGTAAGAGCTGGACAACTGCACTCATATCAAAAGCAGCCAAGCATCTTATCTTAACTTTTCGTAATAGTTAGTTCACTTGCTATATCTTTCGTTAGATATCTGAAGCTGAGAGAGATCAGTTTTCGTAGCTTTGCACATTTTCTTGATGTAGCTAATTTGAAGCACTATCATGGCTGAATTTAAGTGCTAGAAAACTACATTCTTATCTAAATCAGTGAAGCATCCTGTTTTAGCTATTTGTAATAGTGAGTTCACAAGTTCTTTCTTCCGTCATATATCTGAATCTGAGATAGTTCAGTTCCTTTGCAACATAACATAAAGCAAGGTAATGTACAATGGATCGGATGAAGTATTGCAGTCCAGTCCAAGCATACAGTAATCGATGCCATCGAAGTGAAAGCAAGAGTGATGCGAAAATATTCCACGCTCGTGGTAATAACGAATTATAAGCGACGGGAAACCTCAGTGGTTGCACCACTGGCCTCGCATATCAAGACATCTTGGGTTCTATTCCTACTAGTTAGCTAGCTACACCCCCCACCAAACCCATCCGCTGGTGACCATAGCCAATCATTCATTCATTGGTTTATTAATATTTTGATCAGTTGGAAGCAGTGAAAGGATAGTATGGAGTCAAAACGGCTTGTAGTCCTTCAGTCAGACACAGGGTAGTAACCAAGGCACAAGGCTCCGAGTCACAAGTCAATCTCACTTTTATATTTTTGACTCGAGTCAAGTCGAGTCATTTTCAATTCCCACCGAGTCAAGTCCGAGTCCAAGTCAGCGAACAGAGGATCGAGTCCGAGTCATGGTATTATGACTCGAGTACGAGTCCAAGTCATTGTGTTGACTGCTCAGTTTCCAGTTAAAGTCTTCCTAAACCCACTTTTTTTTAACTCTGTTTGGTGATATTGAATGGTTCGCATTTATAATATATCAATTTTCCTCACTTTTAGCAGTTTCTGGTCGCATTTTCAAGCACCAGTACCAACAAACGAAATCCCAATAATGTGTTGGCTTCGAAATTACAATGAAATGTCGGTCTTCGCCGTCTGAATCTCGAGTCAATGACTTGCTTCGAGTCATGCGCAATGACTCGAGTCCAAGTCGAGTCAATACACAGATTGACTCGAGTCGAGTCGAGTCATTTCCGTATTTTGAGAAAATGACTCGAGTCGAGTCATCCGAAAATCGTGACTCGAGTCTGACTCGAGTCGAGTCATGACTCGAGTCATTACAACCCTGGTCAGACACCTACCTTGGTCTCGCTCAAACATGCAGATAAGAGGCATGCTCACTGCCCAGTTCGAAAGTAACAAAAGATAACATGAAACGGAGATGCAATGAAAATGGAGTGGCATGTGTAGGGCTGCAGTTTAAACAAAAATCATTTTAAAAGAAAAATTTGTAAAACTAGGACATTATTTAAAACATGTATTTTATCGTTTTTTTTAAGTTCTGACGTCAGGAATATTCTATTGTGATCTCATAGTGGATTCACATTGACCATAGGAAATATAGGGTAAATATATAGCTCCTTTGATGAAATATCTTCGTATGCTATAGCTGTTGAACCGACTATTTTGAGGTTTCCAACCATCCAATATCGTATACATTGGCTATATCGGGTGATAATCGTCCGTAGGCTCATACATGTTCTTCGGAAAGTATTTCCCTAATTATGGCATAATTATACAACTTCTAAAAAAACACAGCTTGGTTTTTTAAAGCCTTTGTTTAAAACACTGTTCAAAACATATTTAAAACAAAGTGTTTTAAACAACAATTTGTTTTAAACGTAACCCTAGACATGTGCCAGTACAGACGAAGTCGATATATCGGATCGTGGCGACGGAAAGGGCATCCGATGTAATAATGTCAGTCAAATTATTGTGCAAACCACTGACCACTAATCCGCCGTGATAACCCCGCATTCTCTAGCATGAAAAGACTCTGTTATAGTAGCGAAAGATATGATTTTACGGGTGATGGTGAGAGCAGCTTTACAAAATGATTTTTTGTAGAAGCTGCCCGATATTCATTAGTAACAATAGGTATCGACAACTTTCGAAACCATATGACACATACCCATTATCCATCCATCATTGAGGCGGGGTTGATCGTCATTGCTATCGCGTGGTCAAAAATAAATTTGGATTCAGGGTCGCACAGATTATATTGCTCAGTGATATGCCGATGGACAAGGAAGACGATATTATATCCCAAAATTGCTGTACTCTTCAGCAAATTTAAGTAAACGAAATTATAATGATGCTTCAAAACCTGAGGTACAGGACGAAATCGTGTATTTCCCCGATCTCCACCATATATGTATTGTAGGAGGTTTACGGGTATGTTACCCAATAAGGTAAAAATGGTGGTATGCGAGTACACGGAGAGTAGTAGACAGAACCTACTGCACCCCTGGGATGCATTTACATAAGAATCGGTATATTTGCATCGTTTTCGCCCACGGGAATGCGTATGAAAGAAAAATGTGGTAACACAAAGTGTCGGTTATTTGGTTTGCACCTTGGTATGGTGGGAATCTGGTAAATGCACATATCTCCCAACCTTGTATTTACACACTTACACAGTGCAACAATCCTAAGACCATTGTACCTTGAGTATAAGTAGTGCCAGTAGAAATGCCTACGTGATTACTTGGGACCAAAAGTGCTTCGCTACCGAGACTTTGGGAACTTATGCCGTAGCGTGCCATTTAGTAAATGAATATCCAGCCTGTTATGTTGGTAGTCTTGAAAGGTTGTCGTTCCCTTGCACTGTACTGTATATTTGCTGACTCGTAGACCTTCCTGGTTGATTAATGACGCTGCAATGGACTCGATTGTATGTGCGGTTAAATTAGCCAGACCAGCTTGGATTACCGCTGATTGCTTTGGACGGCGCGAACCCCTAAAAGGCTCAAGTTCGTGTGAACGCGAACCTTTCAAAGGTTCTATGTGAACGCGAACGTGAACAAGAACCTATGACGTCATGTGATGTCATATTGATAATTTCAACCCTACATTCCAGTACAGTGCACGATACCTAGTGTCGACCCAGACTATACATTATGCTGAAGTAATTGCTGACTTGTAAACACCACCAAATGTATCAACTGGAATAATCAGATGCTATAATAACTCCACAAAATTAATATCTTCGACAAGGACTTGCAAGGGAATATAAGATTACGTGTTACAGGCTAAGGCTAGACCGGGCAATGTATTTGCTGTCTGACTATTCCTACAGTCCAACCAGAGCGTAAAACGGGTTTCTATACTTGCTACCGATATTACCTCATAAACAAGTTATACAGTAGCCAACACCCAACCACAGGGATTTGGCTTTTGCGATACAATAAATATATCAACTCAAGATCTAGATTTTTTACTTTAGACCACAATGTATCCTTCATGTCAATTTGATTGATCGGTTGAATAAGCATAATGCGCTGACTGCATGTAATGTATTTCGTTTTTGATGTTTGGTGATTACGGGCCGAGCTCACGGCAGAGAGTCAACAAATAATCACAAACGGAAAGCTGAATATTTCGAGCAAACTTCTGTAACAAAGCAAATATTATTATTTTTAATTTGCAGAGTGGATGCTCGGTTAGCGTTTACTTCTTTTTTATGGTGCCAGCGCCATGCAGAGATTGATCCGAAGTTGAAATGCAAGGAATTTCAACCAAAGATGTTATAATGACGTGACAAATTGAAATATATGAAGAAATGGTGCAAAGTGCAGAACCTATCAAGGTTCGTTTGTGAACGCGAACCTCTAAATTTCCGAGGTTCACGCACAGAACGCGACCGGCAACCTCACATTATCACCATCCGAGATGTACACTGTACAGCGACAATAGAGGTCCATTGTCGAAATTTATGAAGGCTAATAAGTGATGCGTGACCGGTATACTGTGCCTCCGAGTTAACTCAGATTCTGCGAACAATTTCCTACGATATGAATTTAATTGATTTGTGATTCAGACCAACACAGCGTCAGCGTCAACCAGTGTCATAATGTTAGGGGTGACACAGACCTTTCTGGTACCTTATACCGTAGATCAGAGGTAGTCAGTAATTAAATGCTTCTACTTGTTAAGAACACTCAAGTAGCTGTTGCTTACTTGTAGTACTTCCTTAAGGGTTATGAATAAGACTACTACCACTTCTATTTAACAGTTCTCAGTTTTCTAGATAAAACTAGACATGGAATACTTACTCATTGTGTTGCTTTCTTTGAAGTCCCCATAGGGATTCCACTTCTACTTCTACTTGTAATTGAGTTGAAATTAACGAAGGTAGTACGAAGTTACGTAATGGTGGAGCTTCCAGCTTCTTGAACGGTAGCTCTTGGGTTCGTCCCCCGACCGAATCAGACTAAAAAGCTGATTAGTAAGATTGGTATCCATGTCTTTCCCGCTTGGCGCTTAGCATTACCGGGATAGCATGGAGGGGTGGTGCAATACTTACAAAGCCTTACACGGCTATTTCTGCACCTTCGCAGTCCAGCGGCATATGTACAGGTACACTCATGGTATGCATACAGGCAGATCGTGTATAGGTCATATCTTGAGTCGGTGTATATACCGCAAAACATAAAGGACAAAAATAGCAGCGTCCTTTTCTGTCCCGTCCTGTCCTGTCCTGTCCTCAATTCTGCTTAAGTACCAACGGAATTACTTTGACCCCTCCCGCCCCAGATCAATGAATGTTTGGCCAGTTTCTGGAATGAATTGCAGGACATTCCTTGCATCGTTACGTATCTGACCTGGGATTAAATCTAATTCTCTTTAATCCGTCTGTTATTGTAAATCATTGCAGTACAGACTTGGCGTGGCACATGTTCAGAGGTATACGTCGACTATATTGGGTGCAAATCGTCCGTAGGCTCACTCGCTCACACTAAATGTTTTTCGGGGGTATCTAACAACACTTCGTTTAAAACATCTTTGCAAGGTCCATGCTCGTTTAGCGTTGAATTCCTTTTATGCTGCCAGCGCCATGCAGAGGGTGTTCCGAAGTTCAAATTAAAAGAATTTTAACCAAAGATGTGATAATGACGTGAAAAATTGAAATATATGGGGAAAAGGTCCCAGTGCACGACATGTGTTAAAAAAGTGTTTTAAACAAACTCCTTTTTAAATTGTGTTTTCTCAGTTTTTAAAACGCCGCTTGCAAGTTGCAACTCAAGATAAGTGTCATATCCGAAACAAAACTCATGTTGAACAATCCGATCAAACGTTCAGCTTCACAAGAACTTTATTGAGGAGATTGGTACGTTGTGACAACTCATTTGCTGATGCTGGAGGCTTAGGAATAAGACTGACCTAGTCTCAGCTCCGACCAAATAATTTGTAAACCGATTCAATGTCCTCAATCGCAATACTTGTTAACGTGACTGCGTTCAAAATCCTTCGGGGTGCAGTATGTAATGAGCAGTGCAGTTTTTGGCGATAGAAACACCTGCTACCTGGTAATTAATCGAGTCCGTGCAGCATTTGTTCGCCTCGCAATCTTCTCAGCGTGATACATTTCGCGCCTGAACAGGATGTATTTGCTGTCGACTGTGAATGCTGTTTCTTGTTTGATCTATTCCGCTCCACTTAACAGGGCAGTCCTTTGAATATCAGCGGCAACAGAGATGCAGAGTTTGAGATGTAAATAGTGGAGACGATCTCATTACGGTGATAAAATTAGATGTAATTGATTCTCGATCACTTGCTTTGATTGCAGCGTGAGAGTTCCAGTGTAAGGGTCGATTGGATTGGAGACTAGACCAACGCAACGTGTTGGTATGGCTGCATGGGCAAGTGAGGTTTACTCAAAATGTTCCCAACTTTATCGACTATTATCCCAGAGCATTGAAAAGATAGAATTATGGCTTTACTGTAAGCAACTGGAATCGTTCTAATCTGTCATGTTATAGGTTGAGGGTGCGAGACTACGGATATTATAATTTAAGCACTACGACATTCGGAAAACCTGAAAAATAATATTGTCATTCGTGAATATACACTACGCTCCGTTGTCTTGTGCCTTTAGGGATAAAAACAAAAGGATGTGCATATATCTGCACATTACAGGCATATATGTTTCGGTATCGCAGAAAATGAGGCAGACGTGCATGAAATAGACATTCGATAACAATATATATTCCATGATATCGGTATTTTAGCCTCGATTGTTGTGGTTGCTCGAGTTGGCTTGGTCATTGTGGGCGTAAGCGGGCAATCGAGTATACTCAAATCCTCGTCGAGTTCTAGTAAGTTAAAACGATTCTTGTTTTGGAGGGTAGTCTAATTTAAATTATAACGAAGGCAAAAAGTGTGAATGGCGTAGAACTTTTGAATACAGAAAGAGGTAATCACGGCTCACAGAATCTGAACTCGTAGAACGCACGCGGCCAACCGTAGGTCGTATTTTGCGGTCCGCGGTTGGTTTGAGATTTTGGACAAGACACGTGATAACCCAACGAAACTATTGATTTCAGAAATAAATACATTGATTGTTAGCATGGTCAGAGGGAGGATTACAATATACTCCTCGGGGACAAAACGTGAACAAAAGTCGTGTTACAGGAAGTGTTTGATTAGGCAATGTAACTTATTGGCTAACGTCAACGAAGTTCAGAAATCAATGTAAACGCACATCCATGACGCCGGCATCAGGCAGACGAACATGATCAATTGATCTGAGAATAACTCACAGCACTTTTAATGCAATATCAACTTTTTATCGCTGCTAAGAATCGCCATAATGTATAACGAAAATCAAGTGCTCATGATATCTTATTTCTAGACCGTTATTCTTCAACATATAGTAACTAATACTTATATTGTTTGAGTTGGAGAGGAAAACCGTGTGTTGAACGACGCAGTATCGTGCAGAACCTTTGCGAAATGGTATAACATGTTTATATTCGATATTGCAATATTGTGGCCCGCGACGCTTACCACGTTGAAAAAGTAACCCTTTTCGCATTTTAGTCGGTGACCCTTGATATTTAGTGTTGCTCTTCTAGACAGCGTGTGAACTGTGCAATTGTCTGCATGCGTTCGCGTGTATCTATCAGAGATGAGCATGGAATAGGATTAGGTTTTGAAAAAACAGGATTTGTGAAATTTTCTCGGATTTGGATTGGATTTGGATTAGACATTTTTTCCGAACGGATTAGGATTTGGATTGGATTTACCTATTTTCTGGCAGATTGAAATGTCGTGTGGCGAATGGCGACAAAATTTATTCAGATCAGTTATTAATGTACTTATGGTTACTAAGTTATCTTGAATCAAGTGAATCGTTGGTTGTGAAAGAAAATTTTCGAATCCCTCCATTGCATAAATTAGTATTTTTTCTGAATTTCCAGTTGGAATCGGATTAGGATTGGACATGGACTTGATTATGAAAAAGTTATGGATTAGGATTTGGATTTGGGTTTAAAGGTTCGGATTTGAATTGGATTAGGACATAGAAATTTCAAATCCGCTCATCTCTGGTATCTATAAGCCATGTTTTTCAACATTATGCTGGATCTCTGTGGTATTTATATTGATCTGGGATTGGGACAGCTATAACCAGGGGCTCATATCTGAAAGCATATGCCCTGTCGATGCCATCCGTCGGAGTGACACATGCACTATCGCACTCGCAATAATGGATTTAAGAAAGACCATGTGGCTACTGACAACATTTAGTTTTACTTTGGGGCAGAATTTTTGCGGTTTATGTAACGACGGTGCGTCTCAGAGAAATCGTAATATCCTTCCTAATATACAGATTTGATTGATGGTTCCCCGAGGTTTTATCGCCTTTCGGTCCCTTGGGTAATCAACGCTATTATGCGGCCGAATTCCGTTACGTTCGACAAGAATGTTTAATTAGATTGAGTGATCCTTGTTGGGTATAATTAGTCACGTTGGGATTAAGAGTTTTGTCGCCGTGGCGCATTCCATCATTTACGTTGCATCTCCAAAACCTTGTGCGTATTATAGTTAGTAACCGGGTGGTGGCTAGTGGAATGTACCAGTATCAGATTTTCAAATGCAGAGTGCCTTGACATGCAGGCAGAGGTAGTAGGGGCGGAAGACACATTCATAATTCAGGCTTTTAGCAGACTAAAATCAGTAGTATCGGTTCGTTACCAGAGCACACTTTCAGTTGAAACACAAGATTTTGTCTTCAGTTAGGAAATATTAATCATAGCTATATTGTTTTCTGTATTTGGAATCTTACAACGAGTGTTGAAATTCTAAATGCTTGAAATTAAAAACATGGCGTCAACAGGGCTTTCTAAAGTTTTGTACCCGAGACGCCTATTGTTCACATAACTTTTCCCGCCACAACTCGGAATAAAAATACTCTAGTTCAGTGCTTTTCAACCTGTGTGACGGTTCGCACTTGTGCGAACGAAAAAAATTGCAGTGCGAATGACGAAGGTGGTGCGAATGGTGCGAATGAAAATCCGGGTTGAGTGCGAATGAAAATCGTGAATAATTGTTTATTTTTCTGAAGTGGAATAATTCAAATAAACCTAATAGGCAATTCAAGGGCAGTGTAACTTTTGTGGTTGCGACGCAATTGTAACTTGTTTAACTTACGACGCACCACTAATCGTAGCTCTCACAAGCCGTGAGTGAATTAATACTTTCGCCCTATAATTATTGCGTAACCAAAAGCCTGGTTTGGAAGCTGCAGCTACACTCACCATGGTGTAGTGGCTGACATACAATATATCAGCCCGTCTGAGCCTGTGACAGGCGGGTAAAATGATGTCCAGTTGACTTTCTGCTTTCTTTCGCTAATTTATCATCATATTTTCGTAATAACTATTCGATTAGCGCGAGGCACGAGGATAGTAGTAAATACCATCATTAGAGACTCACATTTGCAAGTTACTGTGATGTAAATTTTTATTACTTCAAGGATTATCAAAGTATGGACCGCAAAGGGTATAAGTTTGGGTCGACACGGTGCCAGAGCTATTCATGATAAGATTTATCCCAATGGCTTTTTTCTGGAAAACATGGACGAATACCGTTGGAATGTAGGGGTGTGCAACGAGCGATTTCAGGCCTATGAGACTAATTCATTTCGAGGGCAAACCCTTCTGCGTCGGGGCACATGGAGACGTAAAGTTCTGGCTATCATACTGCTGATATAATGCTGTGCCAAAAGCATAAGCGGCGAAAAAACCTTGGTCAAAAAAATAACCGATGCTAGATGGCCAAACCTTTCGACATGGATGTGCTCCGTTGTCGGTACGGAATAGTCCCGTTCTTGTAATTTGATTAGACGGTAGTACAAATGCGACACGCAGAGGAATTTATTCATCCTAATTTGAAATCGCGTGCGTCAGACATATTTTGAGAGCTGTGTTGAGTAGAATTGTGGTGTGCGAGATCTGTAGGTCATACATGTCCGTAAAATCGTAGCAAACTACTGTAATATTAAAAAATGAATTCCTTTTCATGGATGAGGCTCGGGTCGCGAGATGCCACAAAATCTCAGATTTTAGTGGCAGTGTAAAATGCTGCTTTAAGGTTATTAAATTCTTATGAATTCACAAGTTAGATTGAGCCAACCAGCCAAACTGACAGTATCGTAAGTTTATTTGTTCTTCTCATATACTAGCGAGACAGAAAATGAGAAATCGAAAAAAAAAACATGGCACAAGTTGGAGCAACGTATCATAAGGTAGTGAGCTCTAAGTACCTAGTCTACTTGATCGTTTTGGACCTTATTTTCCGAAACATAAGGCAAATGTCTCACCCTCTCGACAAACTGGAGTCTCCGGGATCTTTGTCACAGCTCTCAAAAACTATTTCTGCAAGCAAGCATTTTAAACTCGCGACATATAGGGTGTATTTTGGATAGGAGTGCCGAACAGTTTTTAAGACCTGGCCACTCAAGCACTAGTAGACGTTCTTGTGCAAAACCGAACAACTTGTTTGGCCGAAAAGGGTTTTAAGAGCTTCTTGGAGGTACAGAACTTCAATATACAATTGAATAGTATATTCATACTGAAATGAACCTGATTATTTTCGGCTGACACTCGTCAGGGACTGACGATTACCCCTGACGAGTGTCAGCCGAAAATATTCGGATTCATTTCAATAAGAAGGGTTTTAGTCAGGCCGTGTTATTTTTGGCATTTCAGGAGCCAGATGCCAAAACTGCCAAAAATAAAAATTTGAAAATGCCAAAAATAAGCAATTTTTGGCATATGCCAAAAATAACACGGCCTGCCAAATAGTGTATTTCGTTCATGGTGTTGTGTTAACAGGACCGCGTTACAAGCGAGAAGAGCGTCTGTGAAAGGCATGTTTCTTAATCTGGGTCCAACCCACCCATTAGGGGTAAAAGCATGGTGTCCTAAATGGTGTGGGCACAGCGAGATTGAACGGCTGACTTCATTTGGTTAACGTCATACTTTCCATTTGTCCAAAGGCAATTTTACGACCATTTTTGACCGGCTTGTCGAGCGTAAATTTGATAAAACGGGTATCAATGAGAAGCTGTCGCAGTACTGATTATTAAAATATAAATTATATTCTGCTCATGGAACTGGAACCCCCAAAATCAACCACGATTTTTGCTTTGTGATCGAGTTGAACATTGTGACGCAACAAACTGTTTGGCTATTTCTGAGCTGTATAGTCTCGTTTTGCCAGACAGTCTTGTTGCGTCAATGTTCTTAAACAAGCTAACCTTCCTAGGACTCTTCCATGCGAGTTGGTAATATTAAAGCCACCTGAAGTGACAAAAGTCCTCCGAAAATACATCGGTAGACTGAAGGAGAAATGATAGTCGGGCTACTAAATAGAATGCGTTGAGAGACAACACAGGGATCTCCTAGAAAATGATCGGGAAGAAAATTCTTTCCGCGATGAGATCGATGACACTGGCGAAGTGATCTCTTTTCATGATGCATGGAAGGCGGTTCGGCCCTCCAAAGATTTTGAAGCTCTAAAAACCTTTTGTGGATAACTGGCAACATTCTTTCCCTAAACGGCTACTGTTGAAGCCGATATTTCCCAGATTCGCTGGGCGAGAAATGAATTTAGGAGAAACTTAGCTGACCTGAGTTTGGAAGCACTGTTACAGTGCAAACGATTTAAGTCTATTCAACAGCTATAACAATCAGCTGTTTCGCGTGTTTGTTAGGCTTTTTTTCGCTTATTGGCACCGATTCCGATGGATACTGCACATTTTGTGGTTTCGTTTGATATTATTAACCTATGAAATCGTTAGGTTTTTTCTTCTTCTTATTGTTTGTTGGCACTGATTATACGAGGATGCTGCACATTTTGTGGTGTCTTTTGACAAACTAGCCCAAATAAAGCGTTTTTGTGACTAATTCAAGGCTGATACTATCTATTTAGAGGTCGATGCCAAAACTGCCAAAAATAAAAATCGAAAAATGCCAAAAATAAGTTATTTTTGGCAGTTTTGGCATGTGCCAAAAATAACACGGCCTGGTTTTAGTGGAATAGATGATATCAAAAGGAGCGAAAAAAGTTACCTTTTTAATGAGGACACTTTATAGCTTAAGCTACATAGTAGCCAATTTGTTGCGCATCTGAACAAAATGTTGTTAAGTAACTTCATCTTCTTTTTGCATAACAATTTTCGGTTAGTTTGTGCGAATGAAATTTATTTTACAAAAAAAGTGCGAATGGAGCTCAAAAAGGTTGAAAAGCACTGCTCTAGTTGTTATAAGAATCGTACTTTCTTCATGACAGACACGAAACTGACTCTCACTCTCTCACTTTCGAAAGTCAACTTCAAACTGCTAGCGATGGAAGGCAGTTTATTTTCGTCCGCATAATCGCGGTGCTTTGACGATTAATACACGCAAAGTAACACTACCAATTTCCCTCCCCAATGCTAGGACTTTAGCCTACACCCGATAACATTGCTTATGATAAGTGCGTTCGAAAAGACTGATAATAAACGTTCGATAGGTGAATATTTTAATAGTATGACGAGTGGTACTTCTTTCGAAAGTGGCACGTCGTCTGCGATCCGGGAATTTGGCATGCGACCCTCAGATTGGTATTGTCCTTATATAAAAGTCAGCCATGCGCTCAGTATCGTTTCACTAATGCCACAAATTGTCGTAAAATCTGACTACAATGCAGAATAAGTGCGCAGTTCATATAATAATCTGGGTCGCGTCTAATCACATTTACGGCGGAATTAGGGGCCAGAACATTGTGCTGTTGTGTATATGCTTTCGAATCGCTCGAATATGGTGACTTTTAGCCGTAGAGACTCTGCATTACAGAGGTATCACAATGTCCTACACTTCAAGTACCTTTACATTGTTTTATAGGTGGTTTTATGTGAGTGTTGAGCTATCCTAGCACTACTCTCAGATTTCTTGAGAGCTGGAACCGAAGAATGGGCACGTCTCAATCGAAAAGGCGAAAAAAATCTGGTGAGTACCGAGTAAAGATTTTTGGTAATATTTAAACTAACCGCATGGAGTCGCGAGAGGATATAGCTAAATATTTCTGCAGGTGTGGTGAAGGCGGGGTTATCATAGCCCTGAGTAGGTATAGTAGAAATTGCATCAAAGCTGATTCGAATCACATGCTGAGAATTTGGCTCGAATCGAATCGAGTCACCGCTCTCAAATACTATTTTATTGATCGAAATTTACATCGAATTGAAATTCAAAGCGATTTGCTTAGTGAAACACATAGAACAAACGAAATAATAAAATATTTATGGACCCTACATGACCAGTGGCATTGCTTCCAGACGCGGAACGAATCTTTTGGAAGACGTAAGGGTAGCTGGGAATTGCAGATATTTATTCGCCTGATTTGAAAATCAACAAAAACTTACCAGTTGAATGGATTTGCTCAAGTGTAATTCTTCACTATTCAAATACACCGCCATGCCTCATCATTCCTTGTCACCGTATTTTTCATTATATGGGAGAATTTCTATTTGATTAATGATCAGTTCCTTATCCATTGGATGAGCGTATGCGCGATCGATACCTTTACCTTCATAATTTATGATCGAGGTTGATGGCAACAACATTAGCATGATTGAGCATAATACATGGGTGCGTTGAACGATAACAAAATTTAAGTGCTTTTGTGCATTATTGTTTCCAAGGATCCCAGAGTGAGAGATCGACCCATACCAAGTCAATTACCTGATATAACTGTACACAGTGTACAGTGTACAGTGTGGTGGCTCTTGGACAAGACACCCGAGTCAGACTCAAGTCGTAAACTCGACTTGACTCGTGTAATTTCATTAAAAATAGAAAATACCTCCACTCGACTCTAGTCGATTTGTGTACTCGAACAAGTCATCTGACTCGACAAATTCTACATGACTTGTTCCTGTCTCACATATATCTAGTTCGACAATAGAAAAATAGGTTTTGAATCTGTCTTTAATCTGTTTGAATAAACATGTTTCGAGTGGGAAAATAAGTACAATATGAATCCCAGACCATCGATATCACCCCAATAGTTTCACAGATGTGAGTTAAACCTGACTGGAACTCTATACTGAACACTAAATACTATGGCTTGAACTCGGACTCGAGTCTCAACATTAGGACTTCACTCGATGTTAAATTGAAGATTACTCAACTTGACTCGAGTCAAAACGACAAAAGTCCAATTTACTTGGGACTCTGGACCTTTTGACTTTGTTACAACCCCGCTTTAAGATTTCCTTCTCGCGAAAACTAATTATCGAATCTGCACATAGCAGGGGTGGTCAGACCACTATCATGCTCAACCGCACATCAAAAAAACTTAATTTTGAAAAAGTCCTTACACAAAACATCAAAGGGACAATTTATTCATTCACAATGAGGCGTGGGCTACCTAATAATGATAATATTATTGTGTGGTTATGGTTTAACTGTGAGTCCGCACCGCGAACGCAATGCATATGAAATTGGGCTGACGTGAAGATATGGCGGCAGTGCGTAGCGTTGTCCAAGTTTGTGTTTGTCGAAATTGAGTGATGCCTTAACCTGATAAATTTATTCCGCCATGAAATTTATCGACTCGACAACAGTAGTTTATTCTGGTGAAATTAAAATCAGTCGAATACCTGTTTTGTCAGGTACGAGTTATGGGGTTAGGAACTTTTTTTCCAGATCTCCAGCGTAGTGAAACGTTAAACTTTAAGTTTTTGCGATTAGGGGCGGGCAACTTCTCCTGTCTACAGGCCGGATATGAGAAAATGAAGTACTTGGCGGACCAAATTCATGAGTCGATACATGTTTCGCCGATTTATCTACACATACAAGGAATAATCGTATCAATGAATGTTAACTTCAAGTCCATTAAGCATTGAGACCAAACACAGAATTCAATGAATTTATTGGCGAAATATCCCTTGAATTCTTTAGGACATTTGTGGTCGATCAAAGCTGTCAATAAGTTAATTAAACGCCGGTTAAAGCCTTCGTAAATACTGCACGTGCACGTCAGTCAGATTAGAACGCGGCATTGTGTTGTTAATGCACAAGGTCGAAAATGTTGGTTCGCAAATATATGTAGACCCGTACAAAACAAGTAGTTTCATGGCCATCTTTCTCAGGTTGGCAAACTTGGATTCATTCAGTGACGCATAAAATTTGTCAATGCTTTCAAATTGGAATTTCTGTTTCCAGGTAGATTCACATTGCAGATTATTCAACGCTTGGTGCAATTCTTGATTTCAAGGCGTTCGATAAGCCCGGTTTATCCTAAATTTACCAAGATATCAATTCATTAGGGTTGAGTAGGCCAACACCGTAAATGCCGAAAATGCAAGTCTTCTGGATTGGACGAACTTATGCGTAAGCTCCACACTCTGCCAATCAAAATAGAATCACTAAATGTTGACGTAGTAAGTAAGTAGCTGGGCCTGGGAATATCGGCAGACTGCCACAGTATTATGTAGGACGGAGAACTGTCCGCGGGCCAGACAAAATCCCGTCGTGGGCCGGATCCGGCGCGCGGGCCGTATGTTGCCCGCCCCTGACATAGATACACAGTAAGGATAATACGCATCATTGTTCACTGGAAGTTGAATGTGACCTGTGCTACTGCCATTAATTAATTATCAAGTTCATTGCTGATTACTAGGCCCCATTGAAATGTTCATATCAACTCGATTCGAGAGTTTAATTGCTCCATTATAACCCGATATAGACGCACTTCCATAAATTTTCCAATCGGTACTCATACGCTTAAGCAGTGGTTCTTAAATTTTTTTTGACACTCCCCCTTTATGATAGTGAAAAATGCCGCGCCCCCGAGAATTCTCATATGAAATTCGGGCTTTACAATGAGCAAAAACTACGTGTTGGAGGTAGTAAATCGCGCGAAGTAGACCGCAGTTTCGCGCCCCCCTCCTTCAGATGCTTTCATGACCCCAGTTTGAGAACCACTGCGCTAAGCAAGAAATAAGAAGTCTTAGAATGCATTGGTTTATAATTTGGTTGAACGGATAACCTCTCGGCAATATGGGGAAATACATGGCACAATGTACATTTCGCATTAAGTGACCATTAAAGCCGCAATCGAAGACCGCTGTGTGGCCACCCCTGCCATATGGTTCACCTTCAAGGAGTTCGGCCCGGAATTGACAGACAAGTCACAGAAATGAATCTCACTTCATGTATCTGAGAGAATTATAGTTTATACAAATCCCCTCGTTAACATATAATATAAGTAACTTTCATAGCTCAACTAGCCAACAGCGATGTTAAATTATGCCGTATTGGTGTATTATGCCGTATTGGTGTACGTACGAAGGAGTAAGGTATGTGTTTCACAAAGTATTGGTTTAAACGTGATATAGCGGTCTCGTATGGCTCCAATATAGCCTCTCATCAGATATTAAGCATGCCGGTATCGCCTGACAGGCTTTTAAGGGCTCTCGAGTCGGCGATTGAGTAAACAATCAGAGCTTGATCGCTCCTCAAAGTATGATAGGCTATATTCTTTACCGGAATTATATTGAATAGACGAGTCGAATTCGCAGTAAAGCTATCGTTTCCGGGACTTGTGTGAGACTGAGGCAATGTTGAAGGGTATGGTAAAGACGAGCCTATGACATCACGTAGTATTACGAACGATCGGACGATGGACAGGACGTTACCTACTTTCCGTCAAGCGCAATAGAATTCTGATACAGTGACGAAAGGCAATCGGTAATATTGATATCATTTACGTAGCCATGATGTCAATTTAATGGTGAGTTCTGCATCGATAAAACACTTCAAATTATAGAACACATAACTTAGTATTAGCTTGCATGCCACTGTATGCAATATTTCATGTCGTGTAACTGAGGTATTGTAAACCTACCGATGAGTTTCTCAATCGTAGAACTCAGCTTCTCGGGAGGCCGCCGGCTCAGCGTCTGAAGGACAACATTTACCCGCGTCTGAGATTTACTAGGATAACGGCGGGCTTTCGATATGGTAAATTGCCGCAGCGCGCTTGATATACTTCGACGAAGCACAATTTACCTTCTCGACTTCTCGAGTCGCACCAATTACTGCTACGGGTCTCGGTCGATCTATTCGATTGATTTTAGATTAGCCATAGTTTGAAACACCAGCGTGTACGATCATGATATTGTAGCGACTGGACTGGATGTTCCCTATTATGTACTATATATCATGTTGTAGTAATGCTCCAATGTCCATGATGGTTCCAGTCGTACAAACATATCTGATGATTCCTTTACTGACGTGATATGCAGCCCACTTCAGTTTCGGGCTAATGTACGACGCTGGTCAGTGTCACACAGCTTTGGCGGTAAAGACCCTTATCCACGCGCTCTGCAAGTCAGTTATCTGAGCTTACTCTTACTCACGGTTTACCTTTTCCTGTGTTATTTCTAATCGCCAATGCGATTATTATCGTCACACTTACCACTAAACGACCTGGTTAGTTCTGTTTTACGAAAATGTCGGGAAATATTTTTTGGAGGGCAACTTATCCTTGCCGCGGCCGAGAAGAAGCAGATATGATACGAACAAATCAGAGTCGCGTTCCGGATATGAAGCTAGTAATTCAAGGTCAAATACAAATTGTGATTTGATTTCATTTCGTGTCGTGTCGAATCTCCATTTCCAACAGCGATTACAAGTCGAAAAATACATGCATGTCGTGCAAGTTCGATAATCTAGACATGGTCCAGCAAAAATCGTCCAGTCCAACTCCAAACCCCAATCAACGCTCAATAGCTAGTATCCGAGTAAAGGCCTAGAAGGCGTCATCTTTTAATATTGAATGAAATGGGCTTGATTTCGTATCAGTCTCTATGCATGATTCTTCAGCTTTAGGACTTGTGTGCTAACAAATATGCATGTATTATTAAGGTTCCGTGGTCAGTGGTTTGGTGAATAAGGAATGACGGAATTTTGTCGAGTGAGAAAGAGTATATTGTTATGGAAATATCCAACATCACTAGACCGTATTCTGCGTAATTCGCACCTCGTGTGCAAAGTACATTTCTACATAGCTGGGGTGATGTCACGTCTCAATCACGTTACACAGCTTATCAATCAAGTGGTCGCAATTGATGTCTTGCGCTAATTAGATGATTCTGGTATCATCTATTCATGGTCTTGCGATATATAGTAACACGAAACCGTAGTAGTTTGTAACGCGGGAGTAACTGTTGGAAATTGAAATTCGATAATATGGGAGATGTAATGACACCATTCAATCAATTGCTAACTATAATGTAAAACATGTTTACAATGGTGGGCTGGCACGCAATTACTTGTCATTTTACTCGGTTTTCACCGGGTCAGGCCTGCGGAATTTCGGGAATTGTTGTGGCCTTCCACGAACACTTCTCGAACACGAATCTGAACAAACTAGTGTGGTTGAAACTTGGCGTATAGTTTCCAAATGTATTTTGCTCGCATCCGTTTTGACGCCACTGTCCTTGTTGCGTAATCATGATGACGTGACGTTACTCCATTGTCCAAAGTTGACTGCTGACATTAACGTGATTGCTATTTTTGATCAAAACCTTGTAATGAAAGATATTGATACAGCAGGTTTTGTTTTTGGAATAGTGTGCTTTAGCGCTTCTCCACTGTTAGTGTTATCGGCACTTGAGCACCCGAAACAAAACAAGGCCAACTAAGTTACAACCGTGAAAGTTGAGTCACGAATCGTAGACGCGGTAAAAAGAAAGAATCTTGACATTTCTCCGAAATTTTTGACGGTCTCTCATTTCAGTATGACATATTGTCCACCGATATCTTTGATCGTGTATCACCAGTGATCAGTGTAACATAGGCATTAGAATAACCTCGATCGCATGTGTGAATGCGTCCTTCCTAGCATTAGATATACGAAGCAGTGTTCTTCTGGAGATCGTGGATCAATGTGCACTGTGCAGTTAGCAGTCCTCGGCGCAGTATTATTGCCAGCCGTATAATTAACGACTATCGACTATAGCAGGGGTGGGCAATTATTTTCCTCCGCGGGCCAAATGAGAAAAATAAATACGTTGGCGCGCCGAGTGAAAAATTCAGCTATGTTCTTCAGCGTATTTATTTGTATATTTCTAAATAATATTGTTAAAAATGATACTCTATGATTGTGTTGATATTAGGTAATAAGAAAGTGACGGTTAATTAAAAAAGTATCTATTAGCTGTCATGATTCGAAACAATGTTAAACATGATACATTTTAGCTCTCTTTAACCCCCATCCACTCTAAAACAGTGGTTTTAAAACATTTTTAGGCACTTCTCCCTTTATGATAGTGAACAATTTCGGGAACACTCATCATGATATCACAAAATATTAAAAAGTGCAACCAGAATGCTAGCAATCCCAACGGATAATTTGATGGCATGGAAGATTATGGCTGTTGATGAGAGAATTTTGAAATATCAAAGTCGGACAATACACAGAGCAACAACTAGAAGCTGGGTTATATCGCACTTCGGCTTCGCGTCACCCTTCTGATGCTTTCACGTCACTCAGTTCGAGGGCCACTGCACTGAAATGTATATGCAATAGTACAAAGCTTATTTTCTTTATCGCTGCCTTCCGAGCAGTGTGCAGGGCAAATAGCCTTTATGTTGAGCGAAGCTTTAATTAAAATCGCTATACTTGCCGACATAATCGGTTAAAACTGAAAGGATGGGTTCACCCCTGACTCCAGTATGCGAATATTTAGTACTCTAAATTCTAAACCTAAACCTTCATTGAATTTATTTTTTCGACTTTCTTTTGTGTGCATGTTCGTTGATCCTTTATGGGTTATAGATATGATGAGTCATATATAGTAATCGTGAGCGTTGATTGTCTTTATCACGAATTAGGGATTTGGAAACATATCACGTCACAAATTGAAACAGACGCCGTATAATGCGTAATGTGACAATGTCAACAAGGAAGGTTTGAACTAGACCAGTGGTTCTCAACCGGGCGTCCGCGGACTCCTGGGGGTCCGTGAAGCATTTTCAGGGGGTCCGCGAAGCCTCTGAATTTTTAAAATGATCGTCAACATACTTTTTATTTATTTTAATTAGGAAAAGCAGGAGCCAGTTTCGCTTCATAATTGCTCAGAATTTATGACTCGCATCATCGAAATGGTCGTCTGAGATAAAATATCCGAATGTGCAAATTCATTTTAATTGTCAATTTTTCAATAGCCTGCTGATGCAAACCTATTGCTGTTTAGAGATTTTTGTTAGGGTTTGTGAATAAATGAAATGTTGGAGATAGCAAGGTCAAGCAGGGTGACTTCTAAAAGTTTGCAAAACATTTTGGATTTGGAGTTATCAGTCTCAGCAAATTGGTAACCAGTCGTCTGAAATATAAATTCCTGAATTTTTTTCCTAATCTGCCCCAATGAAGGAATTGAAACCTCGCCACGAAATCCATTTTCTCCTGTGATATAACCACTAAATAACTTCAATATAAGATGCTAGATAGAAATGACTAGGCTGGACGTGATATGTTCATTAAAAACTCACAACAAATGCCGTCGTCGGAGGCGTTACGCGGTAATATTACATTCGCCACCAATATATCTTTGTGGAACTGGAAATGGATTTTGGCCACTCATTCATATCGAATCGAAGACGAGAATTTCCAATACAATAAATACAGCTGGAAAATTCATTTCGAAATAATAAAAGCCAGGCCAATTTTCACATATAGTATGGAGTTATTTTCAAGAAAAGTCATTTTGTGGCTATTTCTCACTAGCCTACAATTAATATTTGCACAAGACAGATGACGGTTGCACGATAATTGAGCTAATTTTGAACGAAAACTTGAGGAGGTCCGCGGGGTCTGTGACGGTCCAAAAGGGGTCCACGAACACAAAAAGGTTGAGAACCACTGAACTAGACTATATGGAAAGAGTGATTTCTTGTGACTTCAGTTGCTATACTCACACTTTGCCACATTGCCTTTATTTTGAATCTGGATTACGCATGTCAGGTACGTAGGCAGTGTAATCGTGGCATATTAATAAACAGGCTTCAAAGTAAACGAATTTCCTGTTCATTTGATACAGCCTATGGTGTTATCCATTAAAAAAGCAAGTTTTATGTTTTGAATTCGAAGCAACCTTTCGCGGGCCGCACAGAATAGCATCGCGGGCCGCATTTGACCCGCGGGCCGCACTTTGCCCAGGTCTGGACTATAGACTAGTATTACAACTTGACTAGTACCAAGCCAATGCTGATTGTCAACATCCATTTTCTGTAGCGTGTCGCGGACTTCTCTCCGTGGGAAGAAATTATCTCTTTCCTTTCACCTGCCGGTGGCTACGGTTCACCGCGCTTCATAACAAATGTCACTCTCGGCCGAAGCCTTCCGATGAAACTTCATCAAATTACTGGCAAAGTTACGCTACGCAATTCTACTACACCGTGCTAGGTTTCTGCAATTAGTGCCTTGCAGCAAACGGCAATCCTTTTTGGCTATAACCTGTTCTCATTCTGATGAATCACCGAATCGCCTGGCAGCTTAGGATCTGCAGGCAAGGCGGCTTGCGGTGTATCATGCTGTTGTTCAGTAATGTTGCGATATGATTTGTACTCGTTAACAATGTCAAGGTATATGTCAAAGTGTATATGCATAAGAATGCTATTTGTAGAAATTCGCAATATATAATAATCTGTGAAAACAGACTTTGGATCACGCCAATCCTGTTTTATTTCTCTATCTCAGTTGATATAGTTAGGTGTCGCAAATAAGCGCTAGCGTCCAGCTCTCGGCAATGATTCACCGATCTTACGACTGTGCAAACCAACTAAGAAAATTTACTTGGGGGTGATACATGGGGGTGATTGTGTCACGTTTAAAGTATTTCACTTGCCGGTATTTGAGATATCACGCTTCGAGGGTAGTGAATGTGACTGAGTTGGTCTTCGAATGTCTTTTCTACTCTCGCGAGAATCTTTTATAGTAAACGTAGTGTTTCTGACAGGTATGTAACCTTATAACAGTCGTGTTAGGACATCGCATCGTGTGTATTTGTTCGAACTACACAGAGCACATACCTCTTGTGCGAGCTATTCATAACGAGACGAGGGCAATAGGTTTAGCTTAATGTATTGCGAAAGTATGGTATCCTTTTATACGATCGCGTCAATCGATGTTTGATATTTGATAGTAACGATAGAGTTTAAGGCATCGATTTGAAAGTGGAGATTTCTATGATGTATGCTAGTTTTACGAGTTCATTTTTGTAAGTATAGGTTTTCTGAGATTTGAAATATATGTGTTATGGAAACCATGCTCTGTCTGATACCGCCTTAATTGCGCAGGCCGTGGTCGTGGTCAGTGTTTTATTTTGCGCTGATCGCACAAGGACCCCAATGCGTGCATTTTACAGTAACTAACTTAAGTAGGTTACACTACGTTATATACGAATTTTCATTTATATCAGTCGTTAACTTGGGTCAGAACTGTTCAAACTATGGAATCCTTTATTTGCGATCCGGACTGTACATTCAATGGTTTAGCGGTTAATCGTGCCCAACGCGCAAAGTTATCTATTTCAAATCTAGAAGCTGTTTAGTGTCTTGTCTTCCGGGCGATATCACCATGAGAGAAACCCAGATTTTGTGCGTATCACGTCGGCTTTCTCTAGTAGAAAAACCAACGGGAACTCAACCATGTCTGTCTTAGAAGTCCACCGTATTCGGCACTCGAGATTGAGGAATCCAAGTCCAGGTATAATCCGGTTCCGAACAACTTGCAGGATAATTTTTCGGTTATGATCCAGTATCCCAATCCTGTACGATGTGCGTCTCTATTACGTTGCACTATTTAGCATCCATTCTCTGACTTTGCATTCCTAAAATAGGTACTACGCATATCGTGTTTCTGTACACAATGCGTATTATGGTGTCACGAAGTACGTTGGCAGCGGTGGGGCTTCAACTACTGTACTTGCTGTAGATATTTTATCTAAAGATACGGTCGATTTTAGTCGAGCGTGCGTGTAAAAGTTATACAAAATTTATAAGCTTTACGCAGTGAATTTATTTTCATGCACAATTCGACCGTCATGCACTACACTCCGCGTATATAACACGATCTAAAATTCTTTTTGGAGCGTTCGGTTGGAAGCTAGTGCAACTATGAAATGGTAGGATTATCTTGTGTTTATGCGTGCTAATCCCTCGCCTAAATCATATCTAGATCCGCCATGCGTTGCGGTTGTTTAAAAAAGGTTATGCTTTTATGTGGCGTTTAGTAGGTTACTGTGGTTCTCGAATGCAGTAAGCTTGAATAATCGTCGTGGCAAGATGACAGTTATCTGACAACACGGCCGGATTTGTAGATATTGAAGATGACTGGTTTATTGACACCGTATCACAGGGGTTCTCAACCCGCGGCCCGCGGGCCGCATGCGGCCCGCAGACGTTCATTTTGCGGCCCGCGACATCTTTCATCATGAACGCAATTATTAGTGGCACGGTATTGTTACACATCAATTTAGCTACTTGGTTCTCTTATCTCACCGTCTCTGTTTCATTGATTACTCATTCTCTGATGTGTTCTGGATTCTTGATATATGCTCGAGTTTAGATTGTTATTGCTTTAAATCGCTATTCGGCTGGACTCTTGTTCAAGGGGCCCCACTTCGTAGTACAAGAGTGTTTCACTCACCGCGAATGATTTGAACAGAAACAAGAACAAGGATCGGTACAATAAACGTCGAAAACTGGGTTTGTAACTCTGCGCGCAACAATGAATTTGCTTTCTCGGATATTAACGGAAAACCAATGTGTCATATTTGTCGAAGAACACTTGTAGTAAAGAAGGGTTGAAGCTTACAATGGTACCACGACAGTTTCTTCTGGAGTTGTACATATCACCTGATCTTAGAAAAAACGCTGCTACCTAGGTGTCAAACCAAGCAATTCAATTCAATTCACATTGTTAAAATTGCCGACGACGTTACAGACGCATCGTTCAAAATTGATTGGAATATCGCTAAACCAAAGAAATCTGCCAGAGAAGGTGTATTTCAATTAAACTTTAACATACTGTGAGAATATTCGCTGTTTCCGGCGCTTAGCACCAAGGACAACATCTCCTGACAAATTTCGACGCTACAGTTGTCTGATTCAACCGTGACCAGATGAGTAACAGCAATGTCAGTCGATATTTTACCGCGTGTTCTGAAGCACGTTGCCGCGAAGACTACTCTAGCCCCGCATTGGACTAATCCACTGGCTCCACATACATTGCAGAGCTAATTATCTGGGCACATTTATGAGAGTGGGCATATTTGCAGACGAAATGCTACGGGGAAAAAGGGGGGAGGGACCAGCGAAAAACATCAACTTGTTAAAGCTTACTTTTGAAACTATGGAATGAAAGGAGATGAAGGGTTGATTGGTTTGCCCAGAAATGACCCCAAACGCCAGACTTCTTATATATTTGCGAGCTTAAGGTGATAATTGCCTCAGTACCGAAAAAGTGACAGTAATTTAATGCTTGCTCGCTCACGCATTAAAACATAGAGTTCGGTTCTCTGGTGGAAGAGTTCGAAGGTGCATATAACGACTTGGTAACGAATGCAATGCAAGCTCCATGAAGGGTGTTACTTGCGCCGCTGGAAGATACTTATTCTCACAAAAATACAGCAACTGCAAACTTACGAACGCCGCCCATCAATGCTTTGGAATTCATAAAAATGTCCTAAATGCCCGTATACGATTGGTAGATAGGCTACAGAAACCCAAATCTAATAGTAGCCCAAAATACATGGTTATAATGTTCTGCGGCCCGCAGCGTCATTTACTGTTGAAATGCGGCCCGTTATACAACGGAAGTTGAGAACCCCTGCCGTATCAGAACTGAGCAGTGACTGCGGAACTACAGTGTAATCAGATTTTACGCCGTATAGACGCGCTAACAATTATGTAGAGTACATACACTCGGTTGTAATCTAACATTTATGTAATTATTTCATGCCTCAATGCAATGGGATGGACAATTCTTGTCACAAAGAGTTGAATTTGTATGTCTACTGAATGTGGGTATAAATTTTGTGTGTAGACTTTTATCTTGTTGTTGTTTGCGGTATTCATGGTGTTTGTCGACTACTACGATCATGGTCATTTACACCAGGCCAATTTTCTTCGTTTTTATTCCGTTGCTGCCGACTAGGGCTGGGCACAATGATTCGAGTACTCGAATCTGAATCGAGTAATAATTTTAATGATTCGAGTCGAGTAGTAAAAGACGAGTTTTTTGAGTACTGAAATTATACGCTCCTCGCCACTGAAAGTTACTTATCAACGAGAATTGTAGTATTGGTACTATTTTCCACTGTGCAAGCCTTGAAAGCTAAGTAAGGTTACTGGAAATAACACATTTCCGAAGTTCTGACCATCCGACAATATTGTCACATAGTGCAATGAATTCGGTGTGGTCGAAAAAATACCAAAGTATACTTAATGTGATGGATGAAAAGCATTATATTCTTTCGGGTGGCATGTAAGGTGCATATTCGAACTTTGACATCTTACATTATGTTATGACGTCATAATGAGTGATGCTCGAATACTCGACTCGAAGCATAATACGGGATTCAGAATCGAATCACTCAGGTACTCGATTTCGCCCAGCCCTACTGCCGACTTGTAGTGCGGCCCACTTGTAGGCTTTTTTAAGACATCGCTTACACGGATGAGATTCCTTAGCTAGCTAAGTTAATAGGAATCAAGCGTCTTGTTTTATTTTGAGCCAGATTCTGACAAGTAACTTGTGAAATCTTTCTTTTCGCTAATTCCAATTCCAATTATAATCTAATTTGTGAAATGTTCTATGCTCCAATTTTAGTTCTACTCTAACTTCTTCTTTTCCTGAACATACTGCGGAAGAACGAGTGCGAAACGTGCAAACCTTGCTGTACTGTACAGACATTTGCCATTGTCATGCTCGTGAGAATGAAATCTTATATGATATGAACTGATCTTGACTCTGTTCCAAATTTCGCAAATTCAGTAATTGTATTTCTTCGAAAAAGTTGTGTAGCTATTTTTTAGTTCTGATCTAATTTCAAAAAGAAGTCCGACTCTACTCACTGAGAATGGTAACGTCATAGTGTTTTGTTGCGTCACAATACTGGCGGGACGTTTGATTAGCCACCTAATTAAAGGTAATGTGCTTTACATATCTTCATATTTACCAGATCTCGTTTAATGAAGCCGGGACTGTGTGATATATGTGTGTGTAATGAACACCGTTGGCGTATTAGAATTGATATCAAAGGCGGTACCGTACAGAGAGTATATTATCCTCATTCCGCCAGGTATAGGAAACTAAATAAGTTTACATATATACGATACATGTTCTTCCGACACTGAGGACATGTATTCACTTCCTTAAACATGCCCCAATGCCCGTTCTCGTTAACTATACGCGCCGAGGCATGATATCAAATTCCGCGGTATGGTGTGGAGTCGTGTTGGGAGTTTGATGTAGCTAATAAACAAGGGTAAATCAATGGGTTGATCATGTAGGCGGGAACATGGTGACACAGTGTAAACAGTCAACACCGATTATACTGGTCCACATACAAAAAATTGCCGATTGGCTTTTGCAATTTCATTTTAGTTTTAGAGTTATCAGCAAATGTCGATGTTTTCGTTAGACCGTACCCTTTAAATTTCAGGCTAGGTTTTATTTCATGTCGCCAATGGTAAATGTTGTAAGTCTATCTTCACTATAGAACCACGGTATAACTGGCTAACGGTAAAGTGCTGCATTAATGTATTAGTTTCCATATATTGAATACGAGAAATGCCACACAAACTCTGCGCGATCTATTAGTATTTTTAAATATGTGTTTATAAATAGCAGTAATTCGTAGGTGAAAAGCTTCATTTATGTGCTCAGGTGGCGAATTTTGTTGTCCCAATCCTTTTTTTGCTTTCCGCTTTTTACTACCGTACTAAGATTAGGAAATACTTGCATACGTACACCAGACAATTGTTAATTGCTGTGGCTAGGTGTTTGATGTGCAATGGGGTTTAAATGACGCGATCGTGACTGACGATGGGATCATGGACTATTTACAATGCTTTTCTTCGTGTAATCGGAATCCGGCGTTTACCCGTGGCACCACTATCCCAGTGGAAAATATAGCGGGTATTCTTAGTGTTTTATTTGGCGCAGATTTGAATTTGTCTTTTGAAAACGCAGTCTGAATACTTTTACCGAATTCCAATTAAATTAGGAATTACAATCTTTGCGAAACCGATTTGCGATCTCGAATTATGAGTCATATCGGCGATGTTGATGTTATTTTTACACGCATTCCAGTCAATAACTTGAAAATTCGAAAATGAAAGCGAACGAATCCAGAATTCGAATACTACTTGAGGTCTCACCCAGAGTCAGATATCGATACGAAAAGTCTTGCGACACTGTCAACATTTCGAATGCATCCGTGATAGTATAACGGGTATGAATTCGGATTCTGAAATGACATCGAAAGGATTCCAGATCCGAATGTGGATTTCAAACCCGGAACGGGATCTCAATTTGGTAATATTCGCGTCCCAGTCACGACCGAATATGAATTTGGATCCTCATAAAACACCTAAATAATTCCAGTTCTGGACTCATTCCTGCAGCAGAATCTTGATTTGAGGCCGGGCTAAGTCTGGTATCTGAGTTGAATGATTCGATTAAGCTAAATTTATCTTTATGATGTCATAGCTTCATGGAAGACTTGGTAAGTACAAGTCTATAATTTTGATGCAACCACAAATAAAATAAAACCAGTTACGCTACTTCGATGATAAGTTGTTCTATTTTGACCGTATTTCTTTTATGACAATGCGGAGAGTCAATAACTATCAAATATCGCTTCCTCCAACGTGCTGGGATGGTTTTAAAGCTTCCGTGACGGAAAGGAATTATCGAAACTATAACTCCCGTTTATAACTAATACCTTTAGTAGTCACCTTTCACTAATTGACTGGAATCGCAGATAATATAGTTGTTGAATGCCTGGCAACAAAAACATTTATTCGCGCTTGGCGCGATCTCCTGTTGGCGATTGACATTTCCTCCATGTCCTAAGTCACTGTGTTGGGTACTATTTCCAAATCGAAATACGCAGAAAAGTAGTTGCGACAACATAGTTTGATCAAGAATATGTACCGATCTTTCTATTACACAAATTGGTTTGATGTTATGATAAGAATTCTGTGACATTGGCTTCACTGCATGGAAGGTTGTTACTTTCGCGGGGAATTCTCGGACAGGGTACACGGAAAGAAACAGCGGGACCGGAAATGCCGCACCGCATATTTTTAATACCGTACGTATAATTTACAAAAGTGAATCTATAACTGTATTAACAGTTGTCAAAAAAACGGTATATTCCAAGTATCGCTTAACGCCGTCGGAGACCGTTGAGATGCTTTAGTCTAGGGTTGCGCAACATGCAGGTGCGGGCCTATTAGACACTGGTATTTCAGGGCCGACCCTTCCCGTACCAGGACACTTGCAAACATAAAGTTTTGACCAAATCGCGTCTGGGCAAAGTGCGTTGCCAAAAATGGGAGTAGATAAAACCTTGGCCCAAAATGCTCGTCGCTGGTTAGTTAAAACCTTCGATATTGATATCTATGGTCGTCGAGATGGTCGGCACCAAATAATCTCGATTGCTGGCCAAATTGAAATCGCGCGCGTTTCAAATGTTTCTGAAAACTTGCGCCGCGTACAGCTGGTTATTGAATAGTATATTCATATTGAAATGAACCCCAATATACTGTTCAACTGTATAGTGAAGTTCTGTACCTCCAAGAAGATCTGCAACAGGTCAACTGCAGCGTTCTATTTCACAGATGACCGTCAAAACATTAAAAATACATAATTTCGATGTGAAAGGTTTGGGTAGCGAGATGCCAATAAAACTCAATATTTAGTTCATGATTTGAAAGTTTATGAACCAGCCACTGTTATACACGACATCGGCGTGCTGCAGCCATTCTTTGCGGCGCGAGCATTTCTTGAGACATCCCGCGTCGCAGCATTGCGAGGCGTTCATGCATTTTGTTTTGTGTGTTGCCATTCGACTTTTGTGCGTAACAGTGTGTCGGCATTGTAAAGTACCTATGTGTGGTTTACGGTCGCGTTTGGGGATTGTCTGTCGTTCGCCAGTGTATGCGGAATTCGCAATTTGACACTTTCTAAACAGTATCTGTTCAGAAGTGTCTCTTAGCCCTACTAAACACATACGTAATTATGTGCTACTGGTGGCATGTCTATTTGATTTCTAGGCTTTGATGTGTGTGATTTGGCGTGTGTATGTTTTTGAAAGGCGCATCTTCCGTAAGTAGCTACTGTTGACGATTTGATGAATATATGTTTGCACGAAAGATTATGTTAAGTGCGTTAATTTCGTGTCTAATTTTGGATGTGGCATCAAGATTTGGGTTGATGGTTTAACGATAAAAGTAGGATAATTGTAAATACGAAATCCACAGTTCCGTCACGACAGGGGTGTTTATTATAGGGATCTACCCTTAGATCGAGACAGCTTCATGGCAGATTGCGGGAATACTAATCTTAGGGGTCAAAATAAGCGAAGAGGGGTGATATTCATAGTAGGGCTGTGTCCCATTAACGATTATGTGGCATTTCCGACCATTCATATTTCGTTATAACACATTAGAATAATATATTCGTATTTAGTCCAGTGATGAGCATCGGAGTTTACTACAGATATTTTTTCGGAGATTTTCGGAGTGTTGTGACTTTTGTCCCCGATATCCTTGGATAGCTCTGACCAGAAGACACTATTGATTACAAACCAAAACTCAGACAGTTGACACCTTGTAAAGTTGTAATGAGAGGTGATATGCAAAATTGATTGCCAAGTGCATAAAATCAGCCATCTGCACTGCAATTGAGGACTGGAGAGTAGACAATACTATAAGGCCAGCCATATTATCACATTTATTTAGTAAAACACATTACCAAGTGTACCATGCTTGCCACTCTAATGATATGGTTAAAATGGTATGATTGGTCACGAGCTATCTTAATCTAGTGATCGAGCAAGACATTTCGTTGAGCAGTGTCTGTATAGTGTCCGATGTTTCGGGTACTTGACGAGATCCTTCGGAGTATCTCGGAGTTTGCGATTGAGCTCTTCGGAGTCGGATGGAGTTTCCTTCGGACACTAAAGTTGTCGGAGGGATTCGGAGTCTCGAACAGCACGATCCGCTCATCACTGATTTACTCCCGAAGCTTTTCGGCTGACACTGATCAGGGGATACCGTCAGCAATAATGCGAGAATTCGAATAACCATTCTTAACAACAATACATATCGCTAATTATGACGTCACACAGAAAATTACAAAGTTAGAAAAACGAGAGAACCGTAGCGTTGGCACGGAGATAGCTTCTCCTGCGAGTAATAGGATCATTGTGCCTAGCCGAAATGGACAGTGAATGAGCTAGCTTACGGACAAAGTACAACCCGAACGAACAGCTAAGGAGCCATTGTATGGAAATACAAGCTGCGCGCGTTGTGAAAATGACATTTCTGTGTGAAGTCGTGAGCAACTGACTGCATTGTCACAAAAAGTGCAATGAAATACGCATTGTCGCAAAGTACCAAATCATCTTTGCGGAATTAGTTTCTCTATTGTCGCTTAAAAAGGTACATATTTGAGCGATACCCGATTGGTAGACTCAGTTCGAAGTCTGACATTCGGTTTGGAATAAAATCATTCGGGTTTTCAATCTTACCTATAGTCCTACTGATAACTAGGGCTGGGCACAATGATTCGAGTACTCGAATCTGAATCGAGTTATTATTCTAATGATTCGAGTCGAGTAGCAAAAGACGATTTTTCGAGTATTGAAATTATACGCTCCTCGGCACTGAAAGTTATTTTATCGACGAGAATTATGGTTTTGATACTATTTTCCACTGTGGAAGCCATGAAACCTTGGTTGGCCGTGTCGCAGCTAGGGCTGGGCACAATGATTCGAGTACTCGAATCTGAATCGAGTATTAATTTTAATGATTCGAGTCGAGTAGTAAAAGACGATTTTTTCGAGTACTGAAATTATACGCTGCTCACCACTGAAAGTTGATTTATCAACGAGGAGTTTATCGACGATTAACGAGTTTGTGCTAATTTTACTGTTGAAGCCTTGAAACCTTGATTGGCCGTATCGTAGCATACGAAACATGAAGTACAAAGCTACGAACGTTACTGGAAATAGCACATTTCCGAAGTCATGATCATCCCACAATATTGTCACCAAGTGCAATGAAATCGGTATGGTCGAAAAAAATAACAAAGTATCTTTAATATGATGGCTAACAGGCATTATATTATTTGTGGTCGCTTAAAAGGTACATATTTGAACTTTGACAAATAATACTCTGCTATGACGTCATAATGAGTGATACTCGATTACTCGACTCGACTCGAAGCATTTTACGTGATTCAGAATCGAATCACTTAGGTACTCGATTTTGCCCAGCCCTAGTCGCAGCATACGAGACATCATACAAAGCTACGAACGTTACTGGAAATAACACATTTCCGAAGTCATGATCCTCCCACAACATTGTCACAAAGTGAAATGAAATCGGTAGGGTCAAAATAATACCAAAGTATCTTTAATGTGATGGATAACAGGCATTGTATTTTTTGTGGGGACATAAAGGTACATATTTGAACCTTGGCATCTTATATACTGATATTGCGTCATAATGAGTGATACTCGAATACTCGACTCGACTCGAAGCAAAATACGTGATTCAGAATCGAATCACTCAAGTACTCGATTTTGCCCAGCCCTACTGATAACACAGACCAGTTTTAGTTTACATCCCTAACCGGCCTGTATCAGTGCCATACGCATCTATACTTTTACTTTATAAGTGAAAGAAACTGGCAATGCCGCATTTCCGTCTAGATAACGTGTTGCAACGTCCGAACAAAAGGATACAGGAATACAATCATGATCTTATTAAGGTCTCCATTGCCCATTAATGTCATAAAAATTGAAACGCCATTGATGTTGATGGATTTTTTGAAAGCCTGCGTAAGCTGAGGGACATACTGGTATTGTGTAAGCTCGCGAATTACACAAATAGCCACCGTTAAAAGTGTCTTAATAGGCTTTCGGTATTAATTCCGCCAAATTGAGCTCAGCGCTCTCTATATCCACTCGGGCTACTGGCTCTCCCATTCTTTTATGGCGTATCGTATTTCGGCTCACGGCACCAATAGTATCGAATTGCTGTGTTATCAATTCACCCGAGCCCGCAAGTTGGTATGACACAACCCTTCGCAACAACGCGCGTGCCATACGTTCATTGACATGGATGTAACGTACTTTGTGATACTTTGGGTAAACTCTAATTGTAACGTTCGAACGTCTAGGACGAATCAGGCTTGCTGTTTGTATTACTATTCGAGTAAGTAGGACGAATCAGGCTTGCTGTTTGTATTACTATTCGAGTAAGTAGGACGAATCAGGCTTGCTGTTTGTATTACTATTCGAGTAAGTTGGAATCAGACGTAAGGGTTAGCTCAGAGCTTTGATTTGAGGAACTTTCTGTAAACCGAGAATATTATGTACTAGTAAATGACATGTTCGTTGTTCATATAGACAGAGTGAATGTGGGGCTGACAATAATCGAGCACCTGGGTGATTCAATTCCGAATCAGGTAGTAGGGTTCGCTTCGAGTCGAGTATTGTAGTATCACGTATTGTGGTGACTTGGAAATAGTATGATGTTATGAAAATTCGGATATGCGAGGGCACAGAATATAGTGGCAGTTCCCCATCACATGGATGATAATTCGGTAGTTTTGCTCATCATTGCACTTGCGATAATTCTCTCGGTTGAAACGACATTTCCGCTAATATGCGCAGTTTTGCAGTACGTGTTTTGCATGCTGTGATACGACTTCAATTATTCCACGGTGGGATAAAAGTTACAGAATCAGTAAATCACGTTAATAATGATAGCTCTTAGTAGAAAGAGGAGTAAAATTTCGGTGCTCGTCTATCACCATTCGATTCGAACCGTGACAATTAAAAGTCGATCCTGATTCGAAGACTATATTCATTGCGTTAAGCCCTATTCTCGAGTATTAAAGGGGCACTGCGCTCTAAAAATGATGTGGTCTCAAATTGAAGGTAAAAACGAACAAAAAATTTTGGCCGCGGCCATTTCCTTCAGAACGCCACCGTAATGGAGCTGCAATTTATTGAAATTTCTACAAGACCAGCTGCCGCGGCTGCTTAACGCGTTACATGGCACGATGTCTTCTTTTAAAAAGGTCAACTTTCCTGCTCAGCTTCCGAAATCCCCGTCTATGAGCGTTACTTCAGTGCTATTTTACGGTATCTCGGTCGCATTTTACCCTATGTTTAACCAAAATTCTCAAAGGGACAAAATCTCAATAAGAGGACATTTAAGCGTCCTCGGAGGACATTTTCTAAAACCCGAAAAAGGGAGACAGAATCCCCCTAAAGGAGGACGTATGGTAACCCTATACGGTTAGTGCATTAATACCACCCGGGTATGTTATTTCTATGGACGATGGTTCAGTTGTGCTACACGTTTTGAATGATATGTTACTTCGTATCGAGGTGGATAGGTTACCGCTGTCAGAAGACATTAACCTAACGATATTGTCGTTCAAGATTTAGTAACTGGCGTCTAATTCCGACACTCGAATACATCGTCTTCGCTACGCGACTATAGGATCGTCAAAATTGATACTATAGTTAGCAGTCACGCCTAACCCTGATTCTTAATAATATAGATTTACAGTTGCTCAGATAACTATCGTAATTTACAGTATTCGGTATAATGGTAGTGTCTGCAAACATTTTTGTAACGAGGGCCATCATCTTGATCTACTATCATGCAGTGCATTGCATTTGATTAGTTTCGGTTTTATTGCGTTGCGTTCACTACATCATTAACTCTGCTACTCAATCTGTAGTATTCTAGTCGTGTAGACGAGAACTTACATTAGACGCCTCTAGCCACACATAGTTAATCTATACGGGAATTACAGTTTCAGGGCTATTTATTATTGTGGAAGGATGTAAACCTCGACTGGCGGCATCGCAGCATACGAAAATTTCCAAGGTGGAAATTACATATCCGTGAAGTCTTGATCAATCCACAGCTTTGTCATAGAGTGCAATGAAATATTCATGGTCAAAAATACTAAATAATCTTCAATGTGTCGTAGAACTGGCAGTGTGTTCTTTGTTGTCGAATAAAAGGTACATATCGCTTATACTCTTATGACGTCATGAGCGATACCGAATAATCGACTTGACTCGAAACCTAATCCTCCATTAAGAATCGAATCACTCGCGTATTCGTTTTTCCCAGACATATCGACAACCACGCAATCTACACACCGGCCATCCCACTAGTTGGCGGTATCGTCTAGGTAAATTCCGCCACGGCGTATCAAAAAGCACCACAGCGAATACCGCGTGATTACAGCTGAGTCACCGCCCCGATTAATAACGTCGGCCGTAAATATATCCGAAGCGCGGAATGTAATACCCCATACATACTCAGTCGCGGTATGCCCCAAAGACTTATTCGGAAAATGTAGGGCGCCATATTCCAGAAATCAGAACTTCGCGATGGCCCTGCATGACAATTGCGCGCAGCTGCTTGCGTGACTCGCCACGAAACTTCGATTGGAAGATATAGGAAGTCATTGTGGATTGTTTGACTGCAGCGTAGACACTGCGCGTTCAAGCGCGTTACTTCGGTTGAAAAAGTTTAACGACATTGAAATTAAGTGTAGTCGCTGATCATTGAGAGTTGGTAGTGAAGTCGGCTGTGGATTTTATAAATTGATCTGAGTGAAGTAGATGCTGCCGTAGGATGATAAAGACGAAACAAGTTACGCCATTGAATTTATATGGGCACGCTGTATTTAATATTTTATGTTATTGCGAAACGGTTTACATTCTTGTTCAATGTACACTTGTCCAATTGTACACTGCGCTGCACAGTGGTTCGGTTTTAGATTATATACTCACTTCTACCAGACAGTTAACGCGTGTTTAGGTTAAACGAGACCTAGCATACTTGCGTTTTAGCTAGTTGGAAATCGATATTTTTACTTGGACGTATGTGAGAATGTATGACCTTACTAATACTTCTACTTGAGCACCAAAGATCACTCTTTTGACCACCTATGGATGGGGAGGGTGGGAGTGATTGCAAAATACTGTTTCATTGACCGCGCGCGAAGTGCAGTGCACATCACACAGTGGTATTTACAGCTGGTGCAAGCATTTATTGTTGGCACTCAACGCAGAAGTATACAATTAAATGATAGGATGATAGGATATATTCACATTGAAATCAACCCAGAATATTTTCGGCTAACACTGATCAGGGATAATCATCAGCAACTTGTATAGACATCAAAAGAACTTAGTGTATCAACAGCCCGTCAGCCGCAAATATTTCAGTATGAATATGTTATTCGATTGTATATTGGTTCAGAAGTTGAAGTCATGTTATGAATTTCTACTCAAGTATCAGCAGTAGCAGCGGTTTCCAAGTAATTAAAATGGTTAGGCCTTGTTTTGCTCAGAAAAGGAGTAGCATTAGAATCCCCTCCAGATTTGAAATATCCTTGAATCAAAATTCATGTATATGCAATTATGTGTACTGTATATGCAAATTATGTTATACCGGTGGCGGTAGTATTATAGTAAGGTGTAGAATAGTACAAATTTGCCAGTCAAATCCAACGATTTTTTTGTCTCTGCTCACATACTGAGCAAGCCTATATCATCCATTATTGATATTAAAATTCCTGATGTAGCCAGTTCGATGCACGCACGGTTCAGTGCCTGCGTGGAGTCGAGGATCTCGAATAATTGTTCTTATTGGGGATGCTCCGCTGAACTGCAACGTGCTGTTGCCGATTCAAAATTGATTGCATTTTATCTAGTTGGGAATCCTAGCGTTGAAATCACATCGCATTATGTGTATGATCTGTTGTCAATTAGCATTTAATATTGATTGATGAGCGATTCTCTATTGCGTGCAATGTACACAGGCTTTTGTGCTCTCTCCATAATTTGTCCTCCGACTGTCCACTGTTCAGTGTTCAGTGGTGATTTATTCCAGGATTCTTTTGTTTTTACCAAATGCCCACCAAACTGTGAATAAGCATCTATACTCACGTCAATTTACACTGCAGAATCATTCTTTCTGTCATGACCTTTGATTTTTCTTATCGGAAGATCGATAAGTATTTACTCGACTATTTACAGTTATAGCCTTAAGTCACAGGCCTGTATTTGGGATATGATTCGCGAGCCTGTAGTATTGCTAAACTACAGGTAGGGTTCCGTTTAATATCGCCTGATTTGGATTACTATGGTCACTTTGTCTGCGTTCAAAGTTAATCTGACAACTCGTCTTACCTTTTGCCGCGTTCTTCCTCAGTTTCTACTACAGCGTAGTCGGCACTGTGTTTACTGGAACTATTTAACGGCACACTATTTATTATGGATTATCATGTCTGAGGCATTACCGGTGATTACAATATCAACGGACGCTGTGTCGAAACACGCCGCCACCGAAATCGTAACAGATAACGCACCAGGTATGTATGGTTAATTGGGTATGGCAGCTATGAACCGATGAAAGGGCGTGGTTAAAGCGGAATCGTGGGCAGGGCATGATTGTATCACTATCACGTTTATATTGAATTACGCTTCACACGTTATGTTTATGTTGCTTTAGCCGGCCAGGGGTTCCAACCCATGGGTTCGAGATCGGACCGTGAAGAATCCGAGAATTCACAGATACTATACAAAATTTGCAGCATTCTTCAATTATTATCTTCTTCATACCGCCAATTAACAGATTAATAGTATAGCTCCGATATTTCTTGACATTCATTGCCATTTACAAATGTATGCACTGCATCTGCACAATGCATGGTGTTGCAGAATTATTGCTGGTTTACTTGTATATGCATAGCAAGATTTGCAGGACCCGAAATAATACGGGGCCGTAAATTTGTGGAATAATAGTATAATTCGACTTCGATACTTCTTAACATTTAGTAATATTTACAAATGTATGCGCAATGCACAGTCTCGCAGTCTTAGCGGTTGTATGCGTGTATGTTGTTAGTATAGTAGCAATTCGACTGCGCCGTTTCTCAACGCCTACTGGCATTTAGAAATGTATGTACGACGTACCTACAAGTACACCGTACAGTCGTACAATGCAGGGTTTCGCTTAATTTGGTTGGGTCATGGAAGCCTTGGCTTCGTAAGCTTAATAATTTTAGAAGATGTGCGTGACTCGACAACGGTTTGGAATAGCTGCCTTAAATGGTAAATGTCAGTAGCTATCGATGATACTCTAGTCATGATGTAACATTTTGCTTGAAGCACGAATGGGAACGTTGTGTTCCAACGTATAAGCTGGACCTATCGGGTATTCAAGTAAATAGCTTGAAGAAATATATTTTAGGTTACGACCCGACCGATCTCTGTCTCCATATAACTGGCACCGTCAGCCTGCAGTCGATGTTTATCTGCCTGAGCAATGACGTAATCACTCCTACAATTGTCCCACGTGGAGGGGTATTCACAATACAGTAGTGCTGGATCGATTTATGGGAACCATAGTAGTTCACTTCTTGGTGAAAATGCTGGAGAGTTGCATTTCCTTATCTACAAGCTAGGAAGTAGTATTTCATGATCAACTGCAGTTTTATTGAATAGTATATTCATATTGAAATGAACATCGTTGATATACATGACGATAACCCCTTACGAGTGTCAGCCGAAAATGTTCGGGTTCATTTCAATTTGAATACACTATTCAATTATATATTAAAGTTCTAAACCTCCAAGAGCTGTAGTTTTATTGTAAATAAATGAAGATTAAATGCGTCTAGTTTTTATGTTACTGCTAATTACAAGTTGCAGTTGAAGTATGCCACGTTTTAGTATCGGAAAACATGTTATATCGGTATGCAAACCCTGAGTAAGGTGCGAACTGTGTATTGAAGTATGTCGCGTTTTAATGTCAACAGAAAAGATCGGCTTTAGCGGCAAAATAAGTTATATCCGCGTTAACGGGATTGGCACAAATTTTGATTGAGATTGGCCTCTAGTGTTGAACTCACAGCCATACACATTGACTTGACGAAAACCTATATATTTTAGTTGCATGCCCCGGGTGCGATGTGTAATGTAACGTAATCTGACCACATCATCTGTGGAAACGAACTATTCTAAACAGCACCGCTTAGAGATATTTGAGAAGTAGATGAAATCATTGCGTTTCCTTGCATTCATCCCACATCCCAAATACTAACTATATAATATGAACTACGCGAGCCCACCAGAAACATCACAGCGATTGCGTGCTTTTCTCGAAATTTACGTCACGTCATGCTCTAGTAATCGCCGTGAGTTTAATTCAATTCATGTCACCATCTACGAAGGTCATTGGGACTATGCAATCTGAAAATCGCAGCGATACGGCACTTATGACAGCATGTCATGGAATCTTGCAATGAATTCTTATTAGATAGACGATTTCTTTGCGCATTGTTACGTTAGATACTCATCGCCCCTCGGGGCCTGATAGATGAATTGTTGACAGCATTTTATCAAAACGAAATTTCAAAATTAACAAGCCAAGCCCTCTACAAGCGGAGGTGGTCAATTAGTCAACATGGCTACTCAAGTAGAAGCAAAAGTAAGGCCGTACGTTTCTACTCACATAAACGCAGGGGTTTCAGAAGTAGTTTCGAAAAGTAGATTCGGTAGAGGTCGGTTACTCTTATGCGGATGTTAGGACTTAGGGATGTATCTAGTCGACTTACGCAAAATTACCAATGGCCTTACAAATAGGTCCTTACAAATGGGCAAATTGAAGTACATAATAAGTTACTATAATACAGGGTCTATTTTGTGGGTTTCTTATGACATTTCCTCTCGCAAAAGTGGTGCAAATTTATTCGAACTACTTTCTGCTTTTCAAAATTCACATCGTAAAATGCGAGCAAGTAGTTTCGCCCAATAACTGTAGCAGTTGAATTCCAAGTATAGTCTTAAGCCACTATCACTTGAGTAAGGAGTTCCAAGTACCAAATAACTACTTGAGTAATCCGAAGAAGTAGCTTACCTTACTGACCGCCTCTCCTTAAAACATCATGTTATGGTATCGTGACAACAATTGAATGGAGTAGAATGGAGTATATTTGTAGTAGATTCCGTTATTCATTGTTACACGATACATCGCCCCTCGGGGCTGGATAGACAAGCTGCCGATAGGCTTTTATCACAACGAACTTTCGAAATTAACAAGCACTCAGTAAGCCTACCCACCTTTTCCGATGACATCCGTCCACTGATAACATCTGATCCACATACCTTCCGCGGCATGACGTAACAATTCCGAAGCCACCGGAGCGTGCAGGCGTCGTCCTTAAACGCAAAAATCGTGAAGTCTTAACGCGTCGCGCATGGCTTACGATGGTATGCAGTCATGAAAGATAAGACGCGCGGCCTCTACTTATGTAGGTAACGTTTGTCACGCTCGGCCTGTCCTTTTAAGCGGGCTGCCTGTGTCTTAGGCGTAGCCGGCTGCGAGTGCTGTAATTACTGCGCGGAATGCCGAAAATCGAGCGATTTCGACGTGCGTTTTTAGCGCGTATACTGCTATTATATGACAGCTGAAATGGATGGGTGTGAAGTGCGATTGGCGCTCTGTTGGGAATAGGAAAGGCTATATGCGAGCGTGTCAGATTAGACCGCGTATCTCGCTGTTAATTCATGACGCTTACGCGGAATCCGCTATGTTTTAATGAGCTTAGGTACTTAATTAAAGTGGCTTGTGAGTTTTGTGAGTTTAATAAGTTATATAATGTTAGGAGGGCTTGCGTAGTGCTGGTGATGGGATGGCCGATTTTTGTTATGAACTGCATAGTTCAGGGAGTCGGCTATCAAAAGGAGACTCTAATATCGTAACCTTCGACCCCGCAAGGGGGCGTTTTTCCTGAACTTATTTGGGATATCAAGGATGATGTCCCTTTTTCGATCCGCGACATTTTCGTTTGTGTGTATCTTGTTTCTTGATTCGCGAAATCGTGTAAATGTGTGGTGGTGCCAATAGATTCGGTCGTGTGTGATAGAGACATTTAAGGTCTACTCCTGACATCAGGTGAACATACTGTTCAATGTCTTTACTTATTGCAATATAAGACATTATGAAAAGATTTCTCGTGTTACAAGTGATTTGTGATGACTAATCTTCATTACCATAACATATTTGCGAATACAATAGTCAATGATTGGCGGATGGCAGTTAAATTGGGAGTTGTAAGTTATAAACGCATGGATACTAGATGTAAGTCGGACATTCGCCGTGTAAGTAATTTGGATTCTGTCAGTCACAGGATAGTTTCAGTTCCGGATTTTAATCACAAATGAACCATTTGTTAATAACTTCCGATACCCCGCGACAACTAGCCTACAGCACGCTACACTGTGCCATGAATACAGCATCGGATTCCCTTCAATGATCAGACAAGTACCATATAGTTTAGTGACTTTCACAACAATATTATTCACAGCAATATTTTGTGTAAGCACGCACATCACACGCCATTGTGTGTGGATCTGTGCAAGAATTTCAAGTTCCAGTTTATTGTGAGTGCCCTGCCAGTGCAAGCATACAGTACATACAGTACAGAACTCCGTAGTGTGTGCCACATACGCTCCTTGCAAGAACACGCGTTATCGTGTGATGTGTATGGATATGTGCATTAATTACCTGTTTTATAGGAACTCTCGCTACTTGCCAGCCTTTGGAAACACTTAGTCGCTGACATGCAGTATACATACCTCAGTATGCGTCACAATGCTACTTGAAGAACATACTCAATTGTGTGAGAATTTATGCGCATAAATTACTACTTGTAAAAACACGCGCTATTATCTGTAGATATGCGCATAGATTTAGCGCTCTTGCGTTTTGTGTGTAATTTCCAGCTTGCGGGAATCGCGCGATTACAGTTGCCGGCCGCAAAATTACAATGTCCCTACAACGGTACATGCCTTCATACCTGAAATAACAACCTCTGCGTATTTGTACAGCCCGATACTTTGATAAAGCGCGCCGAGTTTGTTTACAAGAATACTTACCGTCTTACGTTATGAATGTTGCCTCGCATCTGCCCCGTTATCAGCAACGTTTCAACTACTTCAACTCGAGTGGCGGCGATAGGCGAAACGGCCGAGTTATTTACGGATTCCCCGAACAATATCAGCGAAAATATATTGACCTGTATATGTCGATTAGCGGTCGGCTGAGACTGCTGAGTTGAGTTTAGTCAGACTGCGAATAGTTGTTGTATGCTGCAAAGGTAACAGTGTGACTTATAGATATCGTGAAATACTGTTGTGTAAGTCATAAGCACCGCATAGAAAGGACTAAATTAGTAATACATAAATATATTATCTACGTGTAGGTAGAGATTGGCGTGGTGATAATCATAGCCAGCCTGCCGATATCTACATCTGTGGAAAAATCGTTATCGGTAACCTCCAGACCGATATTTATCGGTCTGCCAATGGCGTCATTGCTTCATCTACCGCGCGCGTTGGTCATTGCGCCGTGCGGCTGTCTTTATTCGTTGCTATGAGTATCGCAAATTGTCACTACTACTAAATCTGGGTTCTAGTGCTCCATTGCTACGAACGATTATTCGTTGGTACTGTCGGACCAGTACAGAGTATAAGCCTGAGTAATTATTCAGTCTGATTCAAGGGTACCGCCAATGGGGATCTCCCGGTAAGCCAAAACAATATCGTGCTCACTACTTGCTTCCCAGCTGTTTGAAGGTTTCATGGCAATGCTGGTGATTTCGATTTGTGATGTCGGCTGATAGCAAGGTATGGAAACTATCAAGTTCGATATTACTGATCCATGAAGACCATAGGAATTCCATATTGATGGAAATGTGAAATTTGTGTTTTCTATACCCATGATATATTATTTTACTGTTCTACTAAAGTTTTATTGTGATTAAAGAAATGTTGATATGGCCTATGGATTGTGTTTCTAACAATAATGTCACTAATTAGACCAATTCGACCGTTGGTTGCGGACTCTAGCCCAACTAATCTCTTGTCCAAAATCGCTCGAATACTGATGTTTTACCTGGAATCAGATTACTGAACCTACCGCGTTTAAAACCGTGTCACAATTCATCAGATATGAATTCAGGACGATTGGTACAAAACGACCAATCTCCGTGGTTGTCGAACCACGATAAACCGAAAAAAAGTCAGAGACCGGTGGTTCTCAAATGCCACTCCTCGTCAACTTTCCGGTTGGTTTGCCAAATATTTTTCAATTATATTCTACAAAAAGTAAGTATGGGAACGCCTGTTCCTTGATTAAATATATAAAGCTACGAATATAAAACCTAAATTATAATGGTATCTGGCGTGATATGGAGCAGTGGTTCTCAACCGCTGGTCGGTGTCAACTTGAATGCCGGCCGGCCAACTATATTACTATATTTTTTTTTATCTTAATTGTAAAATGCAGGATGTTGGACGCTGGTCAGAGAAATGAAACGAAAAGATTTATATTCATTTATAAATTGATAACGTATTTTCCAACGTCGGGTCGTAATATAAAGCTATCAAGCAACTGTATACTTGAACACACGCCGAGAAGTATAAAATGTTGTACCAAGCTGTTTAAAAGTAACCAGCTCAATACTAAGACCAGTATTTTCGGCAGTACAATTTGGCGATGTTAGGCAGGGTGATAGTGTCTAGCAAGCAGCAAAGTTGCAGTTCTTTATAAAGAAATCACTCTAGTGTTTTTAACAGGACTTCGCTTAGAAGAAACTTCAATAGAACGAGGTATTCCAAAAAGGCATACAATTGAAGTTACCAATATATGCTTTCTAGTTGCATGCATTTAATTTGCGTAAATTTCGAGTTTTGACGGTTCGCAGTTCCGTAAAATTTGTTTGACATTTCACTGGTCCCCGAAGCAAAAACGGTCGGGATTACTCGCTGATCCAAATATTTGGTCGCTCAAAACCCGTGAGCCATGACCTAATTTCTGGTGAGTCCCGGATCCATTCCCGTCACGGAATCGTTACTGATCGAATTAGAAATTGCTTCACAAATACTGCTGATTCGCGGGTAATTTCCACGCTATACCTCACGACTTATGTGTCGAATAATCTGAAATCGCATAACAGCTATCACATCGCTAACAATTTCATCATTCTCTGGTGGCGTGGAGATGGGCCGGTATTTCAAGTGTTCTATTTATATTGTTTTATTCTGGAATCTCACACCCGGTTGTTTATTTTGCGGCTCGGTATGCTGTGTGACGTCACTTGAAGGAGGTTATCAATGAGTCGCGTCACTGTTGTTTAAGGGGGCGTTTTTATAGTTGTCGAGGGGTGGGTCTATTGTTTACTGATTAAAATGCTGTTTCTGGTTTTAGGTTCGACTCCTGGTCTAAATGTAGAACTCACTTGGTATTTTGAATGTTGAGCGGATGGGATTGGAGAATACGAATCACTGGTTCGAAGACTAAGTGTTGTTATTTTCTGACTGAATAAGGTTGTTATTTTCTGACTGAATAAGGTGGTTTCGAATGACATGTCCGAAAAGTCATGTTAAAGGGGCACTGCACTCTAAAAATGTGGTCTCAAATTGAAGGGCAAAACGAAAAAGAACTTTGCCGCAGCCGTTTTCTTCAGAACGCTACCGTAATGGAGCTGCAATTTGTTGAAATTTTTACAGGCGTTTCACGTTCCAGCCTCCAGCAGTCACGCGGAGATCGAACTTTATATAGTTGTCAGCCGATGTTACTAAGGAAATGTGTCGTACTCGCCAAGGTGGTTTAGATACCACGTTCAACGGGAGATGTCCAATGTCCATGTCCAGTCAGGAGATTTATGTCAAAATCGAGCCTAGTGTATTCTATTTCTTTAGGACAGAAATAGATCATGTCTAACAATGTTTCATGCATAAACAATGTTTTATACATAAGAATAGAACATGATCGATTTCCGGGCTTCGAGAAACTAATGGATTTTCAAAAAGCGCAACTGGATCTAGAAGTAGAACTACTCATTTTCAAAACTAGGAATTCCAAATACTACCAAATAGGACTAGTACTAACTACCTTCAAAAAGCCGGAATTACAATTAACTAGGTCCTGGGACGAGGTTTCGAGTTTGAAATGGGAGGTGTTTCGACCCCCAAAACCTACCCCTGGCTACGCCACTGTCCGTTGTGATAATTGGCGACAAGACAATTGAACAACAGAAGACCAGCATTGCGATTCACGTTTAACGACCACTAGAACTCTATAACGGACAAAGGACGGCTCGTGTTTTTAACATGGCCCACAACTATAAATTCTTTCAATGTACCTGCAACCAGAGCTAGAACTACTAAGAAAATAACAGTCGTTAGTTGACCGTCAACTAAGTAGATTGGTGGTTTGTACAAGTCTGGTGTTAGCTGACTTTCGAGAGTCGGTCACGTTTTCAACTAGATATTGATGCTTGGAGCGACGGCGTATGCAGACTGCAGAGCTTGTAATTTAGTGTTGTATACAAAACAGCAGTGCACACATCCATCCATGCACCGGTGTTTTGGGATAATACTGGTATTTTATTGCAGTTGGTTGATAAATGTTAGAAAGCGATGATTCGGTCGCGGACATTAGTTTTTGTATTCGATTTCCCCTCCAATGCCAGCAGGTCACTGTCCTGTCTATGTCCCATAGTCATAGGGTCGGCAGTTATTCTGTGCAACGTCTAATGACAATTGATCAATGAGTGCCAAATCCAAATGACTACATGAAACAAAGGCTTGTACTATTCGTATGGTATCGGTTTGTATATATGCTATCGAATTGATCCAGGATGCCGTGGCTAATTTATATTGCTTTTGGGGTGAAGTTGTTAAACAAATAATAGCGCTGTATGACGTTGCGTTTGACCCGCTATTAATAGTGCATTGTTGAATTAATTTGCGGATATGGCTCCACTCATCTCCAGCTATATAATAGTAATGGCGAAGACTACAGGTATGAAATACCCGCTAAGGCCGCTATTGTTAGTAAATCGCGCATGATTGCGTCTTGTGCGATGTACATCACGATGGTATCACAGTGTTTATTGTTTTCTTCGCGATAAAAGCCTTCGTATCGCGCGTCGTGTGCCTTGCGGCAAACGGGTGCCTTTATTTTGTACATGCAAGCTAATGAAAAGCTAATGCAGCTAATTAAGCTAATGAAAAGCTAATTAAGCTAATGAAAAGCTAATTGAGCTAATGAAAAGCGAATGAAAAGCTAATTAAGCTAATGAAAAGCTAATTAAGCTAATGAAAAAGTAAGCTATTGAAAAGTAAGCTAATGAAAAGCTAATTAAGCTAATGAAAAGCTAATTGAGCTAATGAAAAGCGAATGAAAAGCTAATTAAGCTAATGAAAAGCTAATTAAGCTAATGAAAAAGTAAGCTATTGAAAAGTAAGCTAATGAAAAGCTAATTAAGCTAATGAAAAGCTAATTAAGCTAATGAAAAGCTAATTAAGCTAATGAAAAAGTAAGCTAATGAAAAGTAAGCTAATGAAAAGCTAATGAAGCTAATGGAAAGCTAATGAAAAAGTAAGCTAATGAAAAGTACGCTAATGAAAAGCTAATGAAGCTAAAAGCTAATGACTCTAATAACTATGCTGTAGCACGGGGGCCTTTCGACCCGCCTGGCGGGAGCAGACCTTTTTACGTGGCCCATGCATTTCGAAGGGAAGTTTGGACTTTGAAAATTTTCGAGCTCGCCTATACTTTAACGTGGGCGACATAACTGCCCCAACTTTGCCGCGTGTCGCCTACCCCAAAACACGCGGCCCTATGGCAAACCGGCTATACTTGCTCGGATCGGTCCCAGATTTCGTGTGAGCCTAGTCGGGGGGGGGGGGGGGGAGTGTTTGGCCGAGAATTTTTTTTATAAGTTTCCGAAAATTTTTTCGGACTTCAATTTTTTTCAATTTCGTTGCCATGTTAAAGGATAGGGAAGTTGGAGTTTTTTTCAAAAAAAAAAATTTTAATTTTTTTTCTCGATTCCCACTTTTCTGGTATCGTTCGACGCAGCGGACGCAGTACAGTAATCTACCGCTTAAGTACGCACCCGTTTAAGTTCGCATCCCAGATAAGTACGCAAAAATTCTTCACAATTTCTGGGTTCAACTATTTCAACAATTTATTTATTTCGAACAGCAAGCACCATATGAATGCCAGGAAAACACTGCTTGAACATATCGTGCAAAGTCATTTAATGCAAATTCTGCCTTCTTTGTTGCTTGACTTCCAATGTCACCTGTCTCAGTTTTCGCTGAATGCATTTAAATGGGCTTTTGAGGTTGTCATAAGCACCTCCTGCTTGATCTTGTAAGGCAGGACACAACAACTGATCCTCAACTTCAAACACTTTATTATGAAGTTGTGCAAAGCCATGAAAAACGATGCTGTTTTCGACAGGTGCAGAATCGTTGCTTACGCTAGCCTCGTCGTCGGTGTCATCATTTTCGGTCTGCATCGGCCAAGAATTTTTTTTTAAATTTTCCTAATATTTTTTCGGACTTTCGGCTTCGTCTCTTTGCGGTGCTTCCAACGAGGGGTCGAGCTTGGGGCTGGGCCTCGCAGGAGCTGAGCTATAACACGAAACGTCGTATCTCGGCTCCTGTGCGTCGTAGAGCTAAGCGAATAGTCGATTCGAGCTCCTGATAACAGAACGAGGATAAAAATCTGAAATATTTCTGCGACCTCCTAGAGCCACGCCGAGGGTACCGGCGTGTTCTACGTGTACTGCGTCCGCTGCGTCGAACGATACCAGAAAAGTGGGAATCGAGAGAAAAATTTAAATTTTTTTTTATCGAAAAAACGACTAACTCCAACTTCCCTATCCTTTAACATGGCAACGAAATTGAAAAAAAATTCAAGTCCGAAAAAATTGTCGGAAAATTTAAAAAAATTTTCTCGGCCAAACACCCCCCATGACTAGGCTCACACGAAATCTGGGACCGATTCGAGCAAGTATAGCCGGTTTGCCATAGGGCCGCGTGTTTTAAGGTAGGCGACGCGCGGCAAAGTTGCGGCAGTTATGTCGCCCACGTTAAAGTATAGGCGAGCTCGAAAATTTTCAAAGTCCAAACTCCCCGTTGAAATGCATGGGCCACGTTAAAAGGTCTGCTCCCGCCAGGCGGGTCGAAAGGCCCCCGTGCTACAGCATAGTTATTAGCGTCATTAGCTTTTAGCTTCATTAGCTTTTCATTAGCGTACTTTTCATTAGCTTACTTTTTCATTAGCTTCATTAGCTTTTCATTAGCTTTCTTTCCATTAGCTTACTTTTTCATTAGCTAAATCAGCATTTCATTAGCTTCATTAGCTTTTCATTAGCTTCATTAGCTTTTCATTAGCTTACTTTTCACTAGCTTACTTTTTCATTAGCTTAATTAGCTTTTCATTAGCCTAATAAGCTTTTCATTAGCTTTTCATTAGCTTAATTAGCTTTTCATTAGCTTAATTAGCTTTTTATTAGCTTAATTAGCTGCATTAGCTTTTCATTAGCTTAATTAGCTTTTCATTAGCTTAATTAGCTTTTTATTAGCTTAATTAGCTGCATTAGCTTTTCATTAGCTTGCATGTACAAAATAAAGGCACCCCGGCAAACTCTATCGATCTCGAGGATCAAGGCTTCGGTTGAGGCATTCCTGCTTAGTTTGTGAAGATTAGCGACTACTCTCCTAGTAAATGATCGGAACTGCCTGGAAAAATATCTTGATCGTGGTATTAGGATCTAGCCCGGTTTCCACTAGCATAACTCCACTCCTGGCGTACGAGATCGAATTCCGCACATTCACGAGAAATAATGACGATTGTCTGAAACAAAAATATGTAACTGACCCCTACACATAGATACAGACGAACACTCCCCCGTCAACAGCCAAAAGCGTTTATAGGTGCAATCAGCACGTCGATTTTTCCTACCATACCTCATGCCAATACTTGTTTCTCAATCGTAATTGTTCGTTCGATACAAATATTGCTGCTCGGTGCAGATTCAGTGTTGCATTCATCGTTTCGACATGTTTTCATAGCGATTTGTTTTAGATAGTCTTCATCGGGTCTTTTCGTCGTTAGCTGTCACCAACACTGCAAATATTAAAGTGGAAAATTGTAGTGTTTACCAGATCTCCACCATAGCGTAGGGAACCAAATTTTGGTTCGACACCACGGTTGTAACCGAGTCACAAGGCTTCCAGTCACAAGTCCATCTCACTTTTATAGTTTTGACTCTAGTAAAGTCGAGTCATTTTTAGTTCGCCACCGATTCAAATCCGAGTCCAAGTCAGCGAGCAGAGGGTCGAGTCAGAGTCATGGTATTATGACTTGAGTCCGAGTCCAAGTCATTGCGTTGACTGCTTGGTTTCGAGTTAAAGTCTTGTTAAAACCACTTTTTATAATTTATAACTTGGTTTGGTGATATCGAATACTTCGCATTTAAAATATACTAATTTTCCTCACTTTTAACAGTTTCTGATCGCATTTTCAAGTACCAGTACCAATAAGCGAGATACCAACAGTGTGATTACTTTACTATTCTTCGAAATTGCATTGAAATGTCGGTCTTGGTCGTCTGAGGTTCGAGTCATATGACTTGGTCCGAGTCATGGGCGATGACTCGAGTCCAAGTCGAGTCAATATACAGATTTATTCATGACTCGAGTCATTACAGCCCTGGTTGACACCCATTCCAACGGGTGAAAACGAGTCTAATACACCAATCGGTTTGTATATATATAATTCCCACGTCCACAGGTGTAGTGGGATTCGGTTAACGCACTAACTTTATGTGGTTTGTTGCTGTGGTACGCGAAAACAACAGCCACCGCACCCCTGGTTATATATCCACAGAGATAGATGTATTTGGATCGGGGTGAGAGCATACTCTTGTACCAAAAAGTGTCATTTACCCGATATTCACACTATACGCCGTGGTGGAAATAGTCACTACAAACTTGTTGCAATGATACATACTCATTGTGCAGGGACTTTGAAGTGCAGTGTCACTGTCCTAGAACATGTGATTAAAATGTAAATGTAGGTATTTGCGCGAGCTCTATTCGTAATCGATACGCCTGCGTCGAAATCCATGCTCCTAAGCGCAAGCTTGATTCGGTAATATTTGCTTGCGGCGTATTGGTGTTGTGGTACATTCATGGTTCATATTTGTTGTCCAGTCAGGTTCGAACGGCCTGAAGTAGGAATGGTGCGAACGGTCTATTCATTCACATGCGTGCCTGGTATCCGAAGCTTCATGATTCACACCTCAGCTTTCGCAACAATATATCAGAAGTAGGACACTGAGCTTTTAGATGAATATGAGAATTTGTCAGAGCTCGCGAGGCATTTTTGATCGAAATTCATGGAATTTCAACTCCCAATCTCTCGCTGCATCAACAACAAACTCGGACTTTGTCGCACCAAAATTATACTGATTCCAGGGAAATTTTCCTGAAATAGCACGCTGTTCTGCTTGTATATAATAAATTGACTAGTTATACCGATGTGCGTCAGTTCGTAAATTACAGAATTAAAATTTTTTACGGATAGCATGGTCGCATTATGCCTTGTGTTCCGCACTTTTAATCGTGTCTCCTCAGCACACGGGAATAACAGACGCGCCCACTACGCCGATTGTACCTAGCTTGAGGTTACGCGCTCCCCGATTTTATGTCGCAGAAAGGTAAGATGTGGCATGTGTGTGTTCGATGGTAGATAGCAGGGATGTCTAGATATCACTGGTAGACAGGGAATTACAATTCATGTTCAGGTGCTTTAGAGGCTATTTTAAGATTGACTGTGCTAGTGTGTTAGTTTCAATTTGCGAATGTCCTGCACCCATAACAAACTTGAGGTTTTGTTTCCAGGTCGTTTACACTGTCGCGGACCGCTAGATGGCAGTCTCTACGCGAAAGTAAATAAGAATAAAAAGTGTGAGAATGGAGAAAATCACTGTGTAGAAAAAGACCCTTGCGCGTCTGTCAATCAAGAAGAAAACGCAGCGGTGAACCAGTCTAGCGAATGCGCGAATCCGCAAAATCCTAACGTGGTAGTTTTGAACGGAAATAAGATCGTATTCAAGCCGCAATCACATCCCGGTAAGTTGATAGGATTTTCACGATATTGATATGACTGGAAGCTCAAAGTGTAGGCAGAGTTGATCGCAATCATCATATCGATTATAGTCGTAATGTCTTGTACTTCCACTTGAATTACATGTAGACGTACTGATTATTACGCCATCACAACATCAATTGAAGGAGAGCGTAGCAAAGTATCGGACTATTGTCAAAGTACGCCAACCCAGTATGTTTCAACAGAGGGACTTCGTGTATAATGTCATTTGTGGGTGCCTCATTCATTAGAATTTTGATGCCGGTGATGATGATAGCTTCGATGATGCACAGTATTCTTATCAATTCTAACCTAGCTTCTGAGCATAACCCCTGACGAGTTTCACCTAATATACTCGGGTATATTTCAACACTAATATATTACTCAATTACTTCGACTTCAACACAAGTGCCAACTATCCGTTTTGTAAAGGCGAAACTAGCAGCGTCGCCCTTCTACTTTTTCGGAGCACACGAGTAGACATTGCCTACTTGAACTGTCTGCTCAAGTTAGTTAGGATTTTCGACTACTTCCACTTTTACTGTTGTCAGTTTTATAGACAGAACCAGGTCCTTAACGCATACTTCTTTACTTACTCTATAATCGCTACTTAATGTAATTTAGTATATTTACGGTGTTACTTCAGCTTCTACTTATACCTATTACCTGAGTACCAACAACGAGTACTTTGGCCTCCACAGTAAAAAGATTATGAACCACTGTATTTCGGTGTTGAACAGATGGCGTACAGGTGTAACGCGATCAGTAATGAGGCCAAATTTAAGGCGCTTAATTCTACTTGTACTCGAGTGCCGACGTTGGCTACTTTAACCTCTGCAACGGTCGCAACCTTTTAAAGGTTCCCTGCTGTGAAATCTCCATTTTTTTATACAAAACTAAGCTCTTTTATACGCGAATGGAAATCGCTACCGCAACTTGTACCCGAGCAATAATTCACGAATTGACTTCTACTTCTTACCTATGGTGACTACTATGACAACATCTGCAACAATCGCATCTCTATTCCAGGCTCCCCTACTGTGAAAGCGCCGCTTGCCAACCTCAACGAATTCAACTCGCTCTTCTCCCTCGACTCCTGCGTGGAATCCTACCCATCTTTCTCGACCGTCACCAAGCTATCTGTGACGTCATACGACTCCGTCACGCAATCCAGCGCGGAACTGCTACCCGCGCCTCCCGGATACCAGGAGATAATGGCAGACGGACCTACATCGCAGGCCGTATCTGGCGAAGTCTTGGGAAGATCTTCTAAATCGAAAAGAAAAGCTGGGGACAAGGCGAGGTTTTCGGAGGTCAGCTCTTGCAGCGCGACTACTCTGGGCTCGACCACCAGCGGCGAAGACGGACCTCAAATGTAAGTGACATTAATTTCGCGAGTGACCGCCAGCAATGCAATGCGGTGTTAGTGTTGGTTTCGATTTTACTGACTCTTGTATGTCCATTTGTCCATTGCGTTTACTGGTGTTGAGCATATTACTCATTGGGAAGACCTACCTCTGAGTATAATTGAAACAAACTCACAGAAACATATTCATTCATTTATTTATTCAATTGCATATTTTCGAAATATCATTTACAGTAACATTTTGTTGGAATATCAGAGTCGTGTATATCCAAACGATTGGTTATTCCGTCAGGCATGGGTGATGTCCATCGAGTTCGTTTCTATACTCGATTATGACTATTTTATGGCCATTGCCCATTGAGCATAATAGCATTTGCGCATATTGCCCATCATAGTCATACTAGAGTCACAGTCGAATCAAATCGAACTCCAATTTACACGTTTTGATTCGAATCCAATCTAGTCAAATATTTGTTTGTGTATTTATTTCGTAAATAGTTAATGTGTTGATTTGTCGCAATATCAGAGCCAGAACTATGCGAAATCTTGATTCGTTATTCGAAATATCTCGATCTATTTAAATCTTATAGGCATACCGAGGGATTGCGAACCGCCTATTCGAATTACTCATCCCTGACGATCACTGTTGTATTCGGCTGTGTTCGGAACATGCGGCTATTTAAATGTTGTGCTATCAGAGTATTATCCATCGTTCGCTTACGTATTTCTTGTGGCAAGGAGTAGCTGGCTTCTTCTAGCGATATAGTCAATTGTAGCAGCCTGTCATCATTAGAAATCAGTCTTAAGCAGGTCCAGGTTTTTCAGCAAGATCTGTATGGTGAACGCCCGCAAGATCGCGCTGTGAACTCGCCATTGAAAATCAGCCTGAGTGAAATTGTTGTTGCATCGAGAACGCCGAAACTCACGGGTGCAAAGACGCCTTTGAAAGTAATGTTACACGAGTCAAGTCTATGGTTGAGAATATGCCATAAGTCACGCAGAATATTGTTTTTTCGGCGATATTTTTGGTTTTCATAGTTGATAGCGTTAAGACAGTTACCGAGGTATTTTAGATCTTCTGTCTGCCCTCGTTTTCATGGACTTACTTGGACACATCATTATGAATTTTTTTATACTTTGATTTGCTCTACGAGCTCTGTGTATTGAAGTGGTTTTGCGATCATGTCTATTTTATCAGCGAAATTGTTAACCGCGGGTAAATATAGCTGCTGGGTCACGATCGCGGAATACAGTTTGAAGTTTTCTCCGTATTTTCGTAACGACCTTGTCCATTATGAGTTTGTCGCGGGTGTGTTTTCAAAAATTCGTACAGCTGCCGTTTGTTGTTGACAAATAAATCTGGCTACGTGCCGTCCCAAGGTAATTGCTGTTGGTTGAGATTTTCTTTAAACTATCGCATTTTACTGTTACTTGAATTGCATTTAACATACTTGTGGATTTGTACTTGCAGTGAAACATTATTTTGCAGCATTGGCGTTATGTCTATATGTGTAGCATTAGTTACACTTTGACCAACTCTGGAAAAAGAAATTATGAACCACTGTTACTGGGTGTCCAAATGGCGTGACGCGATATTGTCGAATAACCGCTCCCCTAGACAAGTTATGATAAAGCGGATGTGACGCTGTACGCTCCATCAGCGCGCGGGCCTGCCGCTGTCCTATCCATTCTGATTATCCGCTGTCTTGGAATGTTCCGGGCTTTCTCTGTGACGGCCAACCCTAATCATGAATTCACCTAGCTTTTTCGCGTGTCAATGCAAACACATATGTGGTCAATGCGGTAACGCCGTACTTCTACATTTCCTAGATTTTGCCTAATTAGACTATGCTTACTCACGAGGTCCTGCTTTTATTCTACCTCTATTTCACAGGTCTCGTCTTTTGTGGGTTGAAACGTGGGCATAAGAGTACTTACTTGCTTTTTACTTACTGGAAATTACTGCTTCTACTTGCAATTCACATGAGTGGACATCTACGACGCTATTTCTAATTGGCATATCTAGGACTACTATATTTACATATATACTTACGGTACTCGAAAATAGCTAATATTTGCTTGGAAATCCCTCCGACTTGTACTTAATAGGAAGATAAGGCGCTTTTTCTAATTTTACTCCGAACTTCACTGGTCTTTAGGCGAATCTATACAAGGGTTGCATTTTAAGTGGTGGTGAGATAGCGTAGTGGTAAATTCACACTTCACAGCCATAGCCCCAATGAGTTGCGGGTTCGAGTCCGACCGTGGTTGACTCCAGAATTGCTACTCAAGTGTTGGCGGTTTATTTAGGCTCCTCCTCGCCATCTCATCCGTGTAAGCGATGTCTTATAGAAGCCTAGAAGTGGGCCGTGCTACAAGTCGGCAGCTACGGATTAAAAATGATGGAAATTGGCCTAGCGTAAATGGTCAGGGTAGTCGACAAGCATCATGAATATCACTATCATACAAACTTGCATTTTTACTTACTCTAAAAACGCTACTTCTACGTTACTTGAATATGATTGTACGACCGTCATTTCAACTTCTACTTTACATTTCTCAGTTCTTACGCAACACTAGGCCTACGGACTTCATTTTAATTTGATTTACTTGGGAATCGTTACTTCCACTTGTACCGGAGTAAAAATTTGCGATAGATCTCAGTGTTTTAGTCCTTACTGGACATAGAATACTTAATTCTCTACTTGGAACTAGGTACTTCTATACAAACCTGAGTAGAAATTTAGGACTTTCCTTGTACTTCCACTTGAGTTCCTACGATGACTACGTTGACCACCTCTGTTTAAATCGCGGGTGGCGCACTGTCAGTTCTCGCTAATGCCAATGTTTATCTTCGCCTACCCACTCGTATCGCGTATCACTTACCGGCGGCCGTGATTCATAAACGCCGCACGGATGCCGGCCATCCCAATCGCCAGATTACAAAGGCCGCTAATCCCTCGGAATAAGATTTTAGTCGCTATCAGGCAAGTTGCCTTTTCGCTTAATTTGATCAACTCGGGTCGGTGCCAATGGGGCGAAACGGAAAGGAAAATGTCACATCACCCTAAAAAGTGGAACGTAATCGCGTAAGTTACATTTGGCGAACACGAATCAAAATCTCGAGCTGAGCAAAAATACCTCGCGAAGGATATGTCGTCAAGTACCTGTGACGTAATAGAAGAAGTTGTCACCTGTTCAGTGTTCAGTTTACTTTTGGTTTATATCACTAGGAATGGATATTGTTTTTCAAGTATATGGGCCAAATCCTCTAAGAAATGAGTAGACAGGGGTTAAGAAGTCTCTAATGCACTGAATGTGTATAGTTACCGTTGATTGGGTTATATCGATTGGTATGAATATGTTTGCCAGGTATTGATGAAATTGCTTGAAAGTTGGTTAGAACGTGGTTAAAAGACCCCTATACGGCCAACGTGTATCTTGACTTGGCTTCTATCAATTGGTAACAATATATTTGTTGACTATGGGCAAAATTATTAGAAAAATGGTTAGATATTGGTTGGAACAATCACTATGCAGTGCACGTGTATCTTGACTGGGCAGTAGGTTCTGGACACATCACGTCAGAAACCAGGGGTGTCAAACTCAAGTGGCTCCGCTGTCCGGATGCAGACCTGCAAATCGCTCGCGGGCCGGACCAGTCAATATATTCCAAATAGTTACCTCAAAATCCATGCCCGCGTTCTTCACTTAAATACTCGTACTGTACTCATTAATATACTATTCTAGCAACACCTTTATCCGTAAACAATGAAATTGACAATAGTACGATTATTGGTCGATTGAATACAGTTATTTAACGACGATACACGTTGGCATATTGCTATGATGACTTTGTTTGAGTCTAAATCTGGCAATAGTCATGTGTATGCGTTGTGAGGAATACACGAGATTTGACTGTAAACGCAGACGTTTGGTTCATTATTATTATATCGCGATTAATTTCTTTCTGTTGCGATCACAGATATTTTAAATGTATTTTTGTGTAACAATTATGATCTCCAGGTAGCCTGCATACACGGTTTCTAACTGGTTTCACTTCTGTGAATAACCACCTTTAGTTTCATTTGTCCACAAAACTCTGAGCTCAGTGTGCGCTGTGCACTTTATCCCTTCTCAGAATTACGTGTCAATTACAGCGACTTGTTGCTCTTGGTCATGACAGTGAAACCGTAACACCACTATCGGATGGTTATAATGTGGCCATTGAACATAATCAATATTTTCTGTCTTGAGGGATTATTTAATGAAAGTAATCTCAGCATTTGTCAGAAATGTGCTGGATAATACAGCCATTGTTCAGAATGGTGTCCGGTCAATACCGAGAATGTTATTACCGAGAATACCGAGAATGCTATTACCGAGAAGAACAATACCGAGAATAGACATTACCGAGAATGGACATTACCGAGAATGATATATGCAATGCAGGCATGTTATGAATATGAACAGGTCGTGTGTGTGCATCACGGCGTTGCCACATTCGGTATCGATCCTCAGGTATAAATTTTGCGACAACTTACGTTACATTAAGCTAGATTCTTGGCATTGACCATTCTCGGTAATGTCCGTTCTCGGTAATGTCTATTCTCGGTAATGTCCTTTCTCGGTAATGTCCATTCTCGGTAATAGCATTCTCGGTAATGTCCATCTCGGTAATAGCATTCTCGGTATTAGTATGGACCCATTCGTGCGGAGGAAGTCTCACAATACATTGTGCGGCGTTATCGTCTATGGAAATCGATATTCGCACCAGCTCGCGGTATTTAGATGGTTAAAAATCTATATACTGTATGACAGGGGTGTTTAACGTACGGCTCGCGGGCCGCATTCGGTCCACTAGACGATTTCATCCGACCCGCGAAGCGATACTGAACGTTCCAGATTTTTAACCGTCTCAATACCGCGAGCTGGTGCGACCATCGATCTCCGCAGTCGATAACGCCGCTCAATGTATTGTGAGATTTCCTCCGCACGTATACCTGTCGACAACGCAACATAAACTTGTCGAGGGAAACCTTGACGAATTGCTTTCGCGATTACCGGACGCTGCCACACGCGCGCTAGCATTCTCGGCGGGGGACACACTTTGCATTCTTGGCCTTCCTACCCCGCTGCGCCGTTCGCGCTAACGCCGACTAAACGGGAGATTATTGCCATCACTTATTCATTTCAAAGCCAATCCCGCGGTGTGTAGCGCGCCATTGCTAACCGATGTTGCAACGAGAGGTATCCTGTATCTAAGTATACTTTCACTGTTACACAGAGTTCCCAAAAAGAGACCCCCTGTATCACGATATCTGAATATAGTTTCAAAATCTCCATTAATTGTAGTACGATTATAGTAGTTTCGCTGTAGTCGCGAGCATACGCCTTGCAATTTTGAAGGTCTATCCACTCCCGCTGACCTACTGAAAGTATGTGTTCCAGACTGAAAGTACGTGTTCCAGACCAAATCTTCCACTTTTTCAAAGTTATTGAATTTTCTGGTAGAGGTAATTACATGATCTTCAAATTGCATCTTCTTGCAATTGATCGAAATTACGATGTTCGTTCATTTCTACTTGAGTATAGCAACACCGACTGCATTGGCCACCTCAGGTCGAAACATCTATCATTTGTTACCTAATGGGCTATTCAGGTGTGTTAAATCCGCGATGATTCGATGTGTCGAAGACCTTTCCTTCCACTTCCTTTCAATTACCGGCTAGGAATTTCGCAAGTACAATGCGCCCGCGCTTAACGCGCGGGTGGTATGTCCGGACAAATCGCTGTTCAAAGCGTCGCTATTCTCCTGAGCCGTGTTTGCGTTACGCTTTGGCCGTTTTGAAGTGTCCGAATAATGCGGTTAAGTGCGGATTTGTGATGATTTCGAACTTGTCTGGTCAATGAAGCTAGTCAATGGAATGGAACCTACATTCTGGCGGTTATTGGCCCTTGTTGATTACCTGAATGAGATGAGATGCGAGTCGATTTACGAGTAACGAACGTATAAACCTTCACTTCTAGAGTAATATTTTATCAACAAATATATAGTTTGAATATTGCACGTACCCGACCATCGTTGTAACTTCGAAACCTTGGCTAACCGTAGTTCACCATCAAGAAACATGTTGTACAAGGCTACTAATACTCATGGAGCCGTTAGACGTTAAAGCAATCATCATAATTTTGATTGTTATTACGACAAAACGAATCAGACTATTTTTTCAATTTAAATATATTTATATTCGAGAAAAGAAATTGCGTTCACGAAGGTGAAAGACCTAATAACTTCTGTAACTGCAACGACACTTCTAGTAACATTTGTGGCAGCTGTTGTTCAGCCAGCAACGCCAACGATGTTGCACAGGGCTACTGATATTGATAACACTACATGCTGTCAAGCTTAGTGATCATCGACCCTCACTATGGTCACAAAGCGATATGAAATAGTCAAGGTCCCGAAATGCAAAATTATTTTGGGTGATCCGTATCTGGTATCATTTCCCTGTGTCCTCAAGAACAATAATAGCTGGACTTTTCAAGTCATCATGGCTTTTTTTACGACTCGACTTGCAGCTTAGTTGAACTCGAAATCGAAGTGCCCAGGCATATATAATTGATACGGTTTTCATCACTGCGGATTGTCTGATATCGCACTTTCTTAGGTGATTAACGATTTTGTAATATTGTGTTGGCTATTCCTATCCGGATCAGTCTATTTCGTAATCGCCAGACAGGGTCATGTTTGTTAACTCGTGTCGTACCCAAATCTGCTCAGCCATAACAATAACGTAATGCGGTCTTGCTAACCTAGTTGTGTTTTGCCGTCTCGCTACAACAAGCTCACAAAGTCACTGGGGTAGCTGTATTACCGGCACGGCATCCAGTACTAGCTGGGCGGCCCGGACTTGAAAAACTGACTATTGTAATTGCGGTATGATGCATATTGGATTCAAATGTATAGAAAGATCCATGCAAAACTAAAATCACTACAATATGTTTGAACGTGTACCTAGATTAGGGTTGCCATACGTCCGGAATTTCCCGGACATGTCCGGAATTTCACTGTTCAAACTAGCGTCCGGGAGGAATTTCTAAAATCTGCCAAATGTCCGGAATTTTGAAGACTTGACGTAGGCTCATAATTTTTTCGTAAATCAGCATAAAACAATATTTTTTAGGAATATTTGTGTTGATGCATGATATTTTTCTACGCGCTGCGCGCGATTTACTATCACATTTTCAAATTGGAGATGGAGTCGCGACCATTAAAAGTTGGAACTTGGAAGCCACTGGATGGGGGGTGTTTATAAAGCTCCATGGTGCGCATCGGCATAAGGCTGATAAACAATCTTATCGGTAGGACATGAATATGACTTGACGATGTGCTGTGCAATCACGCTCCTTGTATTTTCGAACCCATCATCCTCCACGAGCTCTACCGCTAATTCTGATCATGTGGGCGGAGAATAGTAGCTTTATAGTAGTAAATGGAACGACCAATATTATTGACAGAATTCATTCAAATAATTTAACGACCAGATGCATATAGAAACCAGATTCATATAGCAAGTACCTCTGGTCTATGAGCAAAGCTTTGCTAGCGTGACGTCATAACCCATTTTGGAATCCACTGGTTGGCGCTAAAGAGCGTCCGGAATTTGGGTTGCTGAAATATGGTAACCCTAACTAGATACGATAAGACGGCTTGCATATAACTTCGAAAATGATCATCACCTTGTATGCAAAGCGGTATTTTTCGCCATTCTCTGACATTCGTATGTATATTCAATTGCTATCATGTTCGGTTATATATAGATTTAAAGTATTGGTTCTGCGGTGACATTAGGGTTTGAGGCTGGATGCTGCCTATTGCCTATAGTATTACCATTCCCACACAAAGTTTATGGGCTGTTGAACAGCAATTACGTCTATAATATCGTTTTATTTTGTTAGTGGGCTGATACAAACTTTATTGCATAGAGTGATCGTGATGCTAGGAACACGATACGTTCTCTACCTGTAAATATATATAGATATTATGTCATCGTATTGGTCACGTCGTGCAGAACGTGTCGACTTCGTGTGTTCGTGGACGGCTTGGAGCAGCCGACCCCATGCACATTATAAATTTAGAAACGATGGTCGATGGGTCGTTAGTTAATCCAATATAAGTATCGATACTTTTCGTAATTGTGTGATATTATCAGAGGAGTCATGATCTTGGATGTGAAATTACTTGTTTAAAATGTTAGGCTGGATTCGTATTCGGAATCGCGAAGTTTCCCAATGTTGCTATAAGATTCTCATTCACACTGACATTTGCGAATAATTCCGAGTATACTTTCATATTTCGTACATTACCGGCCTTTATCACATATAGCAGAGAAGATATATGTTCGAATTTGCCTGGTCTTTATTAAGGTCATGGCGTCATAATATGGATGTTTGTTTGTGGAATTCGTGATGTTCTTTGAATATACGATGGACCATCGTCGATGGTCAGTTACACCAGGCCTACATTTTTATCATCATTCCATGTATATTCCCATTGCCCAATGCCCAGTTGCCCACTAGTAACACGGCCTACTTCTAGGCTTTGCAAGACGCCGCTCATGCGGATCAGATGGCGATACAGGCCTAGATTAACCCCCAACACTTGGATAGGAAGTGTGAAGGTCCAGACCCACGAAAGTCTCCTTGTGGCCGCAAAAACATACATATTCGAAATATTGATGCCATTATTATTGTTTACGTCATTCTATGGAGTAATGCACTCTAATAGTCGACTTGATTCGAAGCTTTATATGTGTTTCGAAATCGAATCACTCGGGTCACTCAATATTGCGTAGTCCTAGTCATTAATATAGTCAGTCTAACCGACCGCTTGGACGCGTATATCTAATTCCCACAACCGGCCAGGTACTACACCACCACACTCGAGTTTTTCCAAGTTTTCGCTAACATTCTACTCCGAAAAGCGACAGTGAGTCAGAACTGTAAGCGATGATTAAAAAATTACTGCGAAGCCGCTCTATAGAAAGAGACATTCTCTAAGTTTGTTGTTTTCGAGCTCGCTTTGAAATTACTCCGCTATACGCTTGTCCGAAATGCTGTTATTACACCTTATCCGCTACGCCAGGCCTGTTATTAACGATCTTTCACACCTTTAGTGTTGTTGACATCCCAAATATGCGGCGAGACGTCTAAGAGATTTTCGAGTGCCTGTCAGTTATTCCTCGCAGCCTTTCTGCTTTTCGTGGCGCGATTGTAATATTTTCCATTCGAACACGTCCGCGCGTTGCAATGCGCGATAGCTATCTGACATCGGCGACTTGGGGCTGAGTAATGGCGCGTTCGGGCCGCGTCAGGTCAACCATTTCACCTTTTTGAGATTGCAATAAGCGATACAATGTTCCTTGTCAGCGCGATGCCGCATTATCGCGACCCGCGTGACCTTAAGTTCTGTCGATGCGGTTGTTTTGAAATTTTAAGGTGTTATTCATTCGGTCGCTTTAAATGTCGCGGCGGACTATGACTATGACTATACTTTGCATATATAGTACGCTAAAATTCCGTTGTTCGAGTAATGATACGGTATAAATATAAAGTGTACGCACTGGAGATGTAAAATTGTACCAGCACATACAATCACATTAACTGCGTAATAAACTACTTTGAATGTATCGATAAGAGAGTATCGATTGGCGTCCAAGCGATTGTTTTTCGTACCAGTATCGTTTCTGCAATTTGTCTTATGGCATAAAATACGACTGGATCCAAATCCTGAATCTGATCCTTAGGTATCTACCAAGGATATAACTATACCTACAACTTTGGGCGCTATCTGATGGATTATCTCCCATAGGGGCTGAAATATTCAATAATCTGGATGAGCCCAGAGGTGGCCAATTCTCTACTAGTCGTTGACGATTACCCGTGACGAGTGTCAACCGAAAATATCCGGGCTCATTTCTATATGAATAATTTGAATGTACTATTAAATTGTATGTTGAAGTTCAGTACGTACAATAATCACTTCTATTTGTGTACCAACTATTACCGCTTTGATCACCTCTCGCTAAACCATGCTCGTGGAGGTGGTGTCCGACACGTACCTGCTTCAAATGCCATCTTGTTGGAGAGTCCCATTTAAGCCATGCAAATGACGATGACATCTTTGCTTCACGCCGAATATTACAGCGATTAGCAGCGATTAGCATTACGATTCATACCAATTCGAAACAATCGCTTTACTGTGATAGCGCGTTTTGACACTCCGCAGACGAACCCAAGGAATTTTACGTAGCCTTCGCCCGAACTAGCGTATTTTTACTCCACTATTTCGGCTACGCTTTCAGTGTGATGTAATGGCGAACGCATTAACTGCGCGCACGAACGGGTTCTCGGAAAAGCTGGCCGTTAAGCGTCAGTTATGCCTATCGGACGGGCCATCTATCATCATTGCAAGATTTTGTGGTAGCGGTCTGCGTATACAGTCTGTATTATGATATATGCGCTATCTTCAATATCGAATCAACTCAGTTTTGTTACTGATTCGAGTCGGCTGTACAGAAATAGATTCTTAACACTCTCGCATACCTTTTGGTTGCTTCCTGTGCGTGCAACTGTTCATCTGAATCAGCGGTTGTCGACCTGGACCGCATGGAAATTTTGAGGTGGGCCACAGTCCAGAGTTATTTGTAAAATTATGAAGCTTGTGAAAAGCTTAGTTTTATTTGTTTGCGGAGATATCACAGTAATGCACGCATGCACCGATATCATTGATTGATTCAGTCATTAAATTTAATGACTGGAGAACTATTGCGAACTGAATTTTGATGATATCAGTACTTGTGAATTCCGTGTGTATAGTTAAACAATAAAAACAAATAAATAAGTCTTGCGTTCGCCGTTGAGCCTACCTAGTCTAGCTCGTACGTGAATTGTGTGATACGGGGCTTCGTTCACTACCGCCATAACTCGGGGTAATCACCCTGAGCCTCCCAAGGTCAGCCTTTCCTTGGCGCGGGACGTCATACAAAGTCCTGTTTCCGTCCTGTAACCACGTATTACTTGAGCCATATGTCACATTTCGTTCATAACCCTACTGTAAGGCTACTCCGGCCGAAGTATACTTTATTAATTATATTTATGACGTACCTATATTATTTACTATAAATATTACTTATATAGTACATATGTTGGTCATATTCATTCGTGAAAACCATCCATAATGGCGCCGGTTGAGGATCACATAAAATAAGACGGTTAAAAGAAATGTGAACACTTGCAAAGTAAACCTTCTCTCATCGCACCCCTGCCACAGCCCGTTTACCGCAATGACATCCGAAGGTGTTTAAGCTGACAAAGAACCGTGACGCAAATCACAGTTCTGTTGAATCCCATGTACCCGAAAATCCGAGAACTAGTTGCATCGAAATAAATACCCTTTTAATTTTATCATTACTGGCAATCCTCAAATTATACAATTGTTCACCGTTTTCTCACTAAGGCATACTCTAATTACGCGTAGCGATAAGCTATGTTGTGATTGCGGTCTTGAAAAAGCACAACATTTGCTGTTTAAGGACTTTTCGAATTGGGTAAAGGTGTTGACACCTGTCATAATATACTTGAAAATTCAATTTAATTTTGGCTGCGGGGTCATAATCATGGCTTCATCTTAATTTGGCAACGTGGTTTCCGTTAATGTCCTCGATTGCTAGACAATTGTCGGAAATGCTCCTCAACTCGTATTGGTATATCTTTTTAAATAGAATTAATAATTTAAAGTAAGAAAAAAAGTAATTGCTAACAGTAGTAGTCAAGAAGGTTGACACTGTGCTCATCGCCCAATTGCTCACGCCTCGGATGAAGGGGACAAATCCATTAAAATGAGAAAATTTGACATGAAACGCAGGCAAATTTTGTATTGGAGACATTTTTGTATTAGAAAGTGTCGATGGCGTGATTTTCATCTCGCGATATGGTGGAAATGTTCATTGCAGGGTATTGCAGTATAATGGCTTTTACGTTGAGCAGTTCTACGTGACTCGATTTGATATCGCGCTCCTGTACGGAAGCACACACATACAGATACACTTGTCTGAGATTATTTCAGATGTCAAATCGCGCAAAACTCGGCCATTATAGCCGCATCAGCGAAACGCATACGTTATTTCAAATTAAGGCAATGCCTCGCTGACGCACGGAGCGCTAATCATCGCCACGCCGACCCAGGCAAAAACACATGTAAGGGAAATGGGAAATGCGTGTCCCATTAGTCAGACACGGCAAACCTGATTTACCCGGCTTTTGGTAGAATCAATACTACGTATCGCGGTTGATACAGGCGCTGAGCTTGCTTACATCGGATAATCATTTTTATGTTTACGTACCGTTACTCCCGTGTCACGAGTTCACAGCACCTTTGCCATTCAGATGGTTGGAACAATGTAAGTGCGGCGCATCGCATTGGTGTCAAGTGCAAAGCGCTGTGAATATGTAATCGTGCCGTGTCGCGGTATTGTTTGGGCTAAGTTTAGCGGACATTATCCAGTGATTAATCAAAAGCTTTACAAATGAAGGTGTCGTTTCGCATTATATCGATTAAGTACACTATACATGGATGGAAAATAAGTGTAGTTACCATCAATTTCTACCAAAGCGCAGGGTGCAATTCGGGCCATCCACACTTCTTTTACGTCTATTTCAATGATTAGTAGCGCGTCAACTGCACCAATCCTTAACGATATATATATCCCATAGCTGTAGTGGATTATGTTAACGTGTTCCACGTTTTTTGTCCTTCTTGGCCTGGCATGAGACAGTAACACACAAACCACCACCCCTTGGATATATATCGATAAGAATTAATGTAATTGCATCATTTCACCCATTGGAATTGGCGTGAAAGTAAATTCATTTACTGGAACGTGTCGTTATCCTGACTTGCTCCCTATGCTCTGGTGGAAATCCGCAAAATTCATGATTTTCATATGCATAGCAGTGTTTTTTCTTAAATGGGTGTCAAAAAGATTTATCTGCCATATTTAAACCATTGAATAGGGCGTATATTATTCCCTCGTTCCGTTCTGGTACGAAATCTGCATTTACGCCCGTTGCAGATGATGCGAATGCGTAGTTGAGTATACTAAGGCGTGTTTTTTCGCATTATTGGTGGGATACACGGTAGCATAGCCCACTATGGGCTTGGGATACATATACTACAAAGCCTGATGTGACCTTTGATTGATACGTATTAGCTAGGGTTACCATATTTTGGAATCGGGAAATGAGGACACTTTTTAAAAAAACATTCGAATTTTGAATAACTTAGCTCTAGAAGCTGTAAAGAAGGACGAATTGCCAAAAAGAAATACATTTTCAAAACCCCGAAAAAGGGACGAATCCTCCTAAAGGTAACCCTAGTATTACCTTGCCATATTGGTTTCGCGTTTGACTCTGTTTGAATCCCTTTCGTTTGTCGATAGCTATTGATATCAGACACGAGAAAAGAGCTATAATGAATGTATCCTTGCAATGGATGCTGTGGCTTTTGCCCGTCTTGCCCGACATAAATCTTCCCCGTTTACAATAGATATGTCAGTATATCTGAGCACGATCATACGATGCATTTAGATGCGATATACTTCAGTACTATACATACACTTCGGCTAAATTTGAGGCTTGGGGTTTGGTTACGTTTAGATTGGGGTTTAGAAAAGCGCATGCTTCGGTATCGCATGCATGTTGTTTTCCATTGTGCCGCACGCTATAAAAAGGCTGGCAACCCATAAATCCATGTGTCATGCTCAGCGCCCACATTGCTCACTCACGTTTGCAGAAAATTTTGCTCATAGCACATCTCAGATCAAAGCCCCCGGTTTTATCAAGATAACGTCATCCGCGATTCAGTCCGATGCAGGCTAGATATTCCAAACGAGCCGACGGCACAGGAATAGAACTACGCAAGCGTCTCGTTCCGGCCTTGTCTTGTTCTTGATCTCGCGTTTGCAATATATCACAATCAAAATGCTTTCGTCTGGCAACGCGCTGGTAAGGTAGATCGCAGTGGTTATAGCTATAACTAAGGCTGTGTAAAATCGAATAACAGAGCGATACTGTTCCAAGTCTAGTATGAAGCTTCGAGTCGAATCGAGTGTACGGGTACCGCTCTTCTTGGCGTCATAACAGTAGGAGAGACTTGGAAGTGTGGTAATGCCTACTTTTTGGCAACCAGGAAGTAAATAACGCAGGATACATGTAGTTATATGGAATATTTCAAGTTTGCTGACAATAATCTGTCATTGCGAGCGTGTGTCGCGTTTCCCATAGTTTGACAGTTGGGAAATTTTCAGCGTTTACAAATTAGATTTGAAGTAGTATTACAGATATACGCAGTTTCTTTCCAAATTAGTTTAGAATTAGAAATATAGCTCTCCAAGTAAGTTTATTAAACAACTCTAATTATTTAGTTGTGAAGCTCCGCCTCTATTGCGTGTATTGAATGATACGCTACCTCAAGAGTACTGCGATGGCATGAGATTATCGTAAGGACAATTTTCGCCCACAAAAGGAAAGGGGGGGGGGGGTTCGCCGAGCTGCTATGAGATTGCCCATCGACCTAGCCTGATAAAAAATGTGTCTAAAATCCGATCTGGCTATGCTCTTGCGAAAAACGCCAGCCATTGTGAACACACAACACAATATGTGAATCATGTCATCGCAATTCAAAAGTCAAACACACTTACTGCCAAGTTCGCTAACCGTGGTATCGTATTATATTCCAGACCATTTTCGTAGAATCCATAGATTCGATTACACGTTTCCCGCATTCGCGATTCAATTCAAAGTCGTCTTTGTCTCACAGAAAAATTTGCTTTTCCACAAATTACCGGGTGACATAACAGAACGGATGTGCCTATTTGGTTTCGCAGCGTTTGCGATACGCGTTGATGTACGACCTTATGCTGAAAACAGTTGATATCAGCACAAGCTTAGTGCTGAGTGGCGTGGCTGAGTAGGATATGCTTTAAATCGGGATTGCTCCAGTTGGAAAATAGATGATCGGCTGGTATTGTACACTGTAAACGAAAATCGCGTATTTCAACTGTTTTCATCGTAGCTTATCGTGCAAATCTGATAAACGACCATTTATGGTACACAATTATGCTTTCAAACCCATTCCACTTACGAAAACCGAGTCAAAGAAACCCGTTGGTATGGAGATGTATGTATATTCCATGCAGTGGCGTATGGGTTCGTTCTGTTGAGATATATTACCGTTTTGCGACCTCGTTGGGTGGTATATAAAAACAGAACCTATAGTCCATCCCTGGGTGATATCCCCATACGAATTGGCATACTTGTCTCGTGTTTACCCATTAGAATGGATGTGAAAGCAATATTCTTTAGAGCAAAGTGTTCTTGACCTGATATGCACTCCACGCTAGGGCGGAAATAGACGAAATGTACAATTTTCCTGGTACAAAAGTTAACTCACTATGAACGGTTGATGAATTCCGTAGTGTATAATCGGATGCTATAATCTTCAAAATATGTACGCGTTATTGCACGAATTGAAACGCGAATCGTAAATCATAAATCAGGTGCATAGGCTTAATCATATGTCTTAATCATAAATGTTCGTAGAACGCAAATGATTAGTAATAGCCCTGTGACCTGGAGCAATAAGAAATGACCAGTACGGGTCCTGACCTCAGGTAGATGGGCAGGCAGTCGACGTTAAACTTATCATTGTCCAACCACACACTGTCACACCACACTCTCTTGTTGACGGTTAGCACTGTCGCATTTTTACACGGACTCAATGTTGACTTCTCATTTGCGAGGGTTGTGTCGTACACACAGTTACCCGTGGCACCTGCGTTTGAAAAAGGCGCTGCAGATTTTGATCTGTTGGTACTGTACGCCTGACTGGATCACCGCCCCGCGTTTACGATATGTTAGATATCTCGGCAGATGCGCCTTTTCGAGAGTTAGTGTTTCAAACGCCGGCGTTAGGCAGCGCCAAGATATTTTGTCTATTAGAATCCGATTTTTATCGATGATTTCACGTAGAGGTGTTAAGATCTTCGTACGCGTCGCTTGTTGATATACCAGGAAATACAGCCGCGAAAATGGTAGCAATACATTCGGATATGATCGAGTTATAGTGCCAAATTTCAGGCTGGTAATAATTGGTATTGGCGTACATTCCCATCAGGTAATTTTTCACCGGTAACAATGCTTGGTGCTTGCAATTTAGGCAAAATGCTTTCGAGTTTGTTTTGCTACCTGCGGAAATAGTAACGCATCAAGTTGGGAGTCTTAATCTCATGTGACGTCATTATGCAGGTAACATCACAATGTGAACGCCAGAAGACCCTTTTTCTTGGTACTGGTGGTCCTGTTATTAATACGCTCAATTCCAGTTCCGGTTCCAAATTTCGATCTTTATAGATTGACAACCAGGAGTTTATTATGGCGCAAATCCAGGCCCTGCTATGATTGAAATTGAAATATTATTTATACTTTCAAACAGTGTGCGAACGATCAATATCGGTACTATAGTTTCGCTGCCCAACCGGACTACATTTACTAAAACGTTCTGTATCTGACCAGCGTTTCGAATCCAGCCAGAATATTAAGATTTCTTTTACGTTCAAGTTCAAATTTATGCTGATCAGCGCGGTAGGGACACACCTTACCCGTAATGGCGCAGGATAGGTCGGTATTACGAAGTACTCAGTACCGGTACTCGAGCTCAGCTTGCATCTTAGCATAATCACTATCAGGCCAACTCGCGCAGTTTCGGTAATCGGTAATGAAATTATTTTCGGATATTTCGAGACTTGTCAGTCTGCCGCGAAATTAAAATTCAACTTGATAACCACTCATCATTCCGGAAGTAAAATAGCTACCGTGGTATTAATGTGCGATGTGGTGTAATCGGTGACGAAGACCTTTTTTTGCGCATAGTTGCCAGTGATGTTGAACTCTAGCAGCGTAGCAAATTATTGCAGCTGGTGCCGTGCGCTTGTGAGTTGGTCAATGCTTATCTATAATAGGCTTACCATACGTCCTCTTTTAAGAGGATTTGTCCTCTTTTTTGACTTTTTTGAAAGTGTCCTCGGAGGACGCCCTTTTGTCCTCTTTTTTGAGATTTTGTCCTCTTTTTTGAAAATTTAGGTCAGATTTAGAGGAAATTGCGAGTGATATGCCGCAAATTAGCGCAGAAGTGAAGCTCCGGCGGGTATTTCGGAGGGAAAAGTGGTGATTTCAGCTCTGAGCGAAAAGAAGACCTTTTTTTTTTTTTTTTTTAGTCATCTACCTAGCAATGTGGAGTGAAAAACGTGTTTTTGAGCTCTGAGCGGAAGTGATGACCTTTTTTTTTTTTTTTTTTTTTCTTGTTTAGTCAACCGATCATGAAGCGGGTGAAATTTACCTGTTTTTGAGAATTCTTCTCCAGTTTTGCTTGTCTGAAATTTCTGAAAAAGTGTCCTCTTTTTTCATTTCCGAAATATGGTAAGCCTAATCTATAAGAATTCAGTTGAAAATAATTTTACGTAATTCTGCTTAATCTTTGACCGCGCAGGGTGTTCACAAACTGGGTTTGTTAGATCTACTACAGCTGTCCAGTTCCAGCTAGTAATCGCGTTTAGGACAAGCATGAGGAATGTGCAAAGCCAAGATGTAGGCTCATTGTGACCTATTTGTAGTGTCATGGTCGTTAGTCGAGAGGATGCAATATCGACGAGAGTTACGCGAGCGGAATTAAGTGAGGAAGCCACTAGCGCTTTAACCCAAGAGACTTCGAAGTCTAAAAGAATAGCGCCCGACCACTGTCTTTCGGCGCTTACATAGCTCAGTTCATGAACCGGGCGTTGTCCAGCGGAATTCCAAACTGTTCAAGATTGCTCTTTGGGCTCGCGGGTCATCTGACGACGGCTGTGTTTACGGTCGAGGCGCAGATGCTATCGCTAGCATGACTGATGCAGAAGGCATCGCTTGAGATCGCTGGCGCATGTAGTGTAGGTTCTTTAAAAATTCGTGCCCGAACTGAGATACGAATCAATCAACATGGTGGATATATATCAAGCTGATTTGGTTCCTACTTGAGTATTAAGCATCGGGTTTAGAGGTATGATTTTATAACAGTGATAACGAAATGAAATGTTCAAGAACGTATTTTCTAGCGCCCACAAGGAAAGTGACACCAGTTACCCGTTATCCAAACAAACACCGGTATCGTGTTTATGGACAATGGCTATCTCGTAGCGCTTTGTGACAACAGTGAGGGTCGATCATTACTCGGCTGAAATGCCGTACCATGAATATTCGTAACCTGGTGTAACATGTTTTTCTATGGTGAACTACGGATAGTCGGGATTGTGACGCTCCAACGTTGGAACTAGAACAGGTTTATTTCAAACTAGAGTCCGCGGACTGGTTTTAAGGGTAACATAAGGGTAACATGTACAGACAATGAAAATGTCAGTGTTGCTCGATCAAAAACGAAGTCACGATATTGAGTTCTTGTAGATCAGTGGGTCTCAAACTGGGGAGAGTTAAATCATCTGGAGGGGGCGCGAAGCTGCAGTCAACTGAAAAACTTTTTCGCGAAAAAAATGGCATTCGGTATTCCTCGAATTCAGTAAAACGAGCATTTGTAACCAGTTTATTTTTATTCTGTTTTCATGCGTTCAGATTTATAGCCGGACTCAGGTTGAAACAAACCACAAACATTTTAGGGCCCGCGCTTCGTGTTGTTAGTGACACTATATTTATCGCATATCAAAATTGATTTTATGTGAAGGTATGTATATATATTGTCGTTTTGCGCAAAAAATGACTCTTGCTATATTCGAATTATTACTATTGATACACTTCTAACCATCTCACCCTGGCGCCGTCAGTGCAGCTTCGCAAGATAGACTCCAATTTTACGTAGGCTCACCCGAGCCTATCGGTGACCTTACCTACTAATGATTACGTCACCGGTTCGCATCCCGCGCGCGCCGTCGGATCATCCGACCGAAGCCAGCGAAAGCAAGCCAGCGTATTATGATTTCCATGCTCATCGCCTGCATCAATCTGGATTAGCGATCCATGTAATTTGACGTAAGCCCCGCAAGGCTGTGTGCGCTACAGGGCTTACGAAATTGTGAGTCGGTCGCTTTAGGCGTGGAGGTGGCCGAAGCAGTCGTCGTTAGTACTCGAGTCGAAGTAACTTCGTAATTCTCCACTGAAATATACGTAGAACTAGTGGTATTCAAGTAAGTGAAAAGGTAAATATTCCGGTTTCTATCTAGTTTCGCATGAAAAATGATAATCATTTAGTAGAGTAATTAGTCTGAATCATAACCACTTGGATAAGTATGACAGTACGTAATTATGGCTGGGCAAAATCGAGTACCAGAGTGATTCGATTCTGAATCACGTATTATAATTCAAATCGAGTCGAGTATTCGAGTATTACTCATTATGACATCACAGCAGAATGTAATATGTCAAAGTTCAAATATGTACCTTGTGTGCCATCACAAACAATATAATGTCTCTTATCCATCACATTACCGAAACTTTGGTATTTTTTCGAACATACCGAAGTCATTGTACTTTGTGACAAAGTTGTGGGACGATCATGACTTCGGAAATGTGTTATTTCCAGTAAAGTTCGTACTTCGTAGCTGTGTACTACGTTTCGTATGCCTATGCTGCGATACGGCTAATCAAGGTTTCAAGGCTTCCACAGTGGGAAATAGTATGAAAACTATAATTCTCGTTGAAAAATTAAATTAACTTTCAATGCTGAGGTGGGTATAATTCCAGCACTCGAACTAATCTATTTTTGACTACTCGACTCGAACTATTAAAATGAATACTCCTTTCAGATTCGTCTACTCGAATCATTGTGCCCAGCCCTATACGCAATACCTACTTGATTGCCCGAGAAAGTAGAGGGACTTCGTAACTGCTCGCCTGTTTTTGTATTTTCTGTATATGTGATACCATCTCCGATAATAGTGCCTCGAAAACTTAAAATCGTTGAGTAGAAGGGGAGTTAGTCTAAATCAGGGGTGTCAAACATACGGCCCGCGGGCCGCATCCGGCCCGCGAAGCAATTTTGAGTGGATTAAAATAATGCTTATATTATCCAGCACATTTGTAACAAATGTTGAGATTTTTGCAGGAAATACTTCTATTGAATATTCCCCCAAGACAGCAAATGCCTATATAGCATGTTCAGTTCATAGGCGACATTATGTTGTTGTTTGCGGTATTCATGGTGTTTGTCGACTACAATGGCCATTTACACAAGGACGAGATTCCATGTTTGATTGCGTAATTGCCGACTGTTAGCACGGCTCACTTCCAGACTTCTGTAAGACACCGCTTACGCGGATGAGATGATGAGGAGGAGCATAGATAATTCTCCAACATTTAGGTTGTTGTCGTTCTGGAGTCCACCCGGATACCACCGACTACGGCGTTGTGGTTTCACTCTCTCTAATTCGAAAACGCTGAATGTGCGCACTGATTTCAGAGTTTTGTGGAAAAACTGAACAAAAAGTAGTTATTCCCATAATAGAAAACGCCAACACGGCACCGATATATGCAGTTTACGTAGAAGATATATATCAGGTACACAAATATATAATCCAAATATCAATGATCGCGCTGCTGTGTCACTTTCCACCCAATAGGTCCCCGGACTTTGAGAGAAACCCGACATGCGATTTCATAATAATAACCTAAATTCGAACGTCCGTGTTTACAGTTGAATATCTTGTATTCCACACAGCGCATACGCTTGGCTGACGCCCCATTACTAATACAGCAAAGGGAGCATAGAAATATGCCAACTTATATATTCGTTAGCGCCACTGTTTTATCGGTTCTTCAACTGTATTCAGCCGAACAATCATAATATTTTTGCCAATTCTATATATTGTTCTATGAGCCGTGTATTATCCATATGCTTGATACTAAAATATTTAAGTGAAAAGCAAGGGTAGGAGGTAATATTTTGGAATCAGTTGACTGGTCCGGCCCGCGGGTGATTTGGAGCCTTGAATCCGGCCCGCGGCGCAATTTGAGTTTGACACCCCTGGTCTAAAATCTTAATCACCTGAGTAGGTAATACGAGTAGGCAGAATCTGCTTGATTAGTCCCCTTGACTAAAAATTGGAAGTACTTTTTTACTGACCTCCTCTGTTAAGGCGTTGAGATGGACGATGGGGGTACTCAAAACGACTTTTTCCAATTGTACTGGCTACTTGATAAAATTGATGGGTTACCTAAATAAAGGCTGCACGAAAATTTTGGTGCAATTCCAGCTCATGGTGTCAAAATAAATATAAAATCTTTCAAAAATTTTGCTGATTGCCCCATGAAATTGTTTGGTTGTCCGAAAAAAAAAACGATGCACGGCAAATTTGGATCAATCCCAACGATGCACTGACTTCTAAGGCCTTCATTTTCAAATTCGTAAAGTAGTTTTCTCATGTCTTGCAAATCGTCTCAACGTGCCCAACTGCCCACGCCGCTGATAGTAATATATAGGATTGCATTTAAAACAAATGGTTGTTTAAAACACATTGTTTTAAACAAAGGACTTTTGAAAATAGAATTGTGTTTCTTCAAGTTGCAAAATTATGCCGTAATTGTGTAAATACTTTCCAGAAAACATGTTCTATGAGCCTACGGACAGTTATCATCTGATATAGCCCACGTATGGTTGGCACCTTCAAAATGGTCGGTTCAACAGCTATAGTACGTAGATATTTCGTCAAATGAGCTACATTTACGCTACATTTTCAATTGTCAGTGTCAATCAACTATTACGTCACACTTAAATACTTGGTGACGTCATCGCTTAAAAAAGCATTATTTAAACAAGGGCCTTGTTTTAAACATGCTTGTTTTAAAATGATTTTTGTTTTGAATACAACCGAGACACACTGGCGTGATTTCCCATTACCCTACCTCATCTTTACGAGAGGCTTATATGGGAATCCTCATGTAACCTGATTTGAATCGATGCGCGCGCCAACATGTGTTTTGAAACATCGATTTTCTTACACGAACACAATACATATTCAATTGGAAGCGCGTCAACAGGCTGCGCATTACAACCTTTTCCCAAGTATGGTGCGCTATTGACCTTTATGAGATCGTATCTTCCAGTGCTGATTGAACATAGATTGCACGGGTTCAAGGACTCTGAATATGACGGCAGTCGTGTAAAGAATGTTCGATTGTATACTATATTGGCTTGAGATCATGTGAAAATGTCGCCGTCCGTAGTGGCGATGCTTTTCATCCGATAAGCGCGCGATTGGTGTAGTAAAACTCGTTGGAAACATGGGATTATTTTGACCCGGAACGACTCGACTGTTTCCAAGTCATACGCACAACACACGCCCTTATACTGTGGTGCAGTGCGTGATACCGGATTTAGCAAATGTTGACCGGAGCTTGATTCTAATCGGAGTTGCTGTTTGCTTACCTATATTATACTGTCAGGTGTCCGATTTCGTCAGTTTTGTTAAAAAAAACTGCTATGTCTTACATATAACTGGTCTTAGCAGAGTTGTAGGCTAGTTTTGAATAGTTTCGTACATCAGTTATGCCATTGTGACAAAAGATAAGTCCAGGGATTCTCAACCTGCGGGGCGCGCCCCCTTGAGGGGCGTGAAACATCTGAAGGGGGGCGCGAAGAAGCGGTCACTTGAAAAAAATATTCCTGCTCGGCGCGAGTTACCTCCAATACACGCGTGTTTCTCTCTATATAGACCCAATTTCATATTTTTTTAATTCTCTCATCAACATTCATAACCGACCATACCACCAAACAAGCTGTTGGGGTTGCTAGCATCCCAGTTGGGTTTTGTGATATGACGATAAGGGGGGCCCGAAATTTTTCATTCTCAAAAAGGGGGGCGTGTCTCTATATTAGGCCATAAATCGTTTTAACTTACGCTCTGAATTTCTGAATTTCATATTCAATTTGAATTTGGTGCTTTATTTTTCAAATTGAAGGATAATCCTTCAGTCTCCTGTGCAATTAAGAATGAAATTGAAATACATTTGTCGAGCCGACCGGAAAGTTGTCGCAGTCCGGCACTGATCTATGTGCCGGCATTTAAGAACCACTGGCTCAGGGTCAAGCCACATAGTAGTGATGTTGCATTATACGGCAAAGCTGGATTATACTTTCCAGATTTCCATTCCGTCGGTGTTCTAAAATGGAAAATCTTGGAAGACCTTTAAGATAGTATTTAGCAAAATATTGGGAGTCGTTTAATGTCGAGAATATTCGTCCGAAATGCTTCCATTTACGGCAGTAGCAAAATAGTCCTGATTCACCTGCGCATTTTTAATTAGTAGGCCGTACATTTCTCATAAGCTCGCAACTGAAGTACGGGAGAAAATCTATGCATCCGCACTTATACTTGCTGTATTGGCATTTGTTCGCGAGTCATAGCACGCGAATTAATTCCAAATCCAGCACTCGACTTTGAACATAGCCTATGGGCTGCTGTAATCCAACTTATGTAGGTAAACACGAGCGCACTCGGCTTTAAACGGACGGCAGGAAAATTTCGGACCTGTTTAGCGTAGCAGGCGGCGCCAGTAGTACCATGTAGCTGTACCAGTTATTAGGCTTTTGATTTGATGAGTATTGTTTGCCGTTGGAAAAGTGTACGCGGGCTTTTATTGCGCTCGCTCAACATGGAATAATGTTATTGTTACGTCATTGTCTTAATAATAATAATTGTATTACGTACTTATTACGTACTAACAGACTTCAACAACTACATTATTCTAGCAGTCTATGCCGGTAATCTAATTCTAATCTAAGTTGTGATATGTGTCTATGCTATAATTTTAATTCTAATATAATTGTGGATTTATTGAAAATGCTACACGGTACCTGCATAGTGCCAGACGATCCACGTTTGCATTACAGACTCGTGTCATTCACGTGTTCAGAGGGATGAACTCAGATGTGATTTGAAGTGATTTTGATCTAATTTCTGATATCCAAACGGATTTAGTAATTCAAATTCTAATATTATTTAGAAACAATTGTGTAGGTGTAATCCTAATTCTGATGTAATTTGAAAAATAATGTAGCTATGATTCGATTTGCAGTCTAATTTAGAATAAACTATGTCGCTATAAATCTAATTCCATTATAATTTGGAAAAGATGAACATTAGGGCTGTTCAAAAATAACTTTTTTTCTCCGATTCAAGCCGGTCACCTCTTAAATCGTCAGGTTGCAGTAGAAAACCTTGCTCACCAAATTTCACTCGATTCCAACCAGTAAAGGCCTCCGCAGATCCAATTGAAAATTTTAATTTATTATGGAAAATTAAAAAAAAAAAATTCCAATTTTTTTTGCCAACCCCATGAAATTGTTGAGCTGTCTTCAAAGACGGTGCAAAACAAATTTGAGTCAATTCCGACCAGTAGAAGCGGAGTTATGTGAGTTTTTCGTTGCTAAATCGCGGATTATCCACCAATCAAGGATAATCCGAGAAATATCATCGAAAAACTCACATAACTCCGCTTCTACTGGTCGGAATTGACTCAAATTTGTTTTGCAACGTCTTTGAAGACAGCTCAACAATTTCATGGGGTTGGCAAAAAAATTTGGAATTTTTTTTTTTTAATTTTCCATAATAAATTAAAATTTTTAATTGGATCTGCGGAGGCCTTTACTGGTTGGAATCGAGTGAAATTTGGTGAGCAAGGTTTTCTACTGCAACCTGACGATTTAAGAGGTGACCGGCTTGAATCGGGGAAAAAAAGTTATTTTTGAACAGCCCTAATGAACATCTTCAAGTTGTCAAATTCTGTGTACCATGAAATCTTTTTATCTACTGGCTATGTTATCAAAGTTGCCAATCGTTCGCCGTGAATGTTATGATTATCGCAGAGATATACTGGGGCTTATTAACTATGTGTAATTGATAATAGCTATTGCTCCCAGGATATACTGACCGAGAGCTTGCAGAGAAATGGCCTTTCTGAAATGAGGTCACGCTGTATTAACCTATAACAGATGTCAGGGTGCTCCGTCGTTAGCGATTCGTGAATTACAGGGGTTATACAAGACCACAGTTTTAGGGTCACAGGCAACGCCGCTAGTCAGCACGAGACGCGTTCGGGTTCAGCTGTTCGATTCGGTAATTAGTGACGTAATTTTGTCTGGTGGGCGTACTGGTTTTCTCAATTTCGTGCCGATTTGAAACAGTTTCTATTGAGGCGATTCAAACACACTCTCCGTCTTCTCATCTCTGTGGCGTCACGGTTTCGTAGTGATGTCACCACTTTCATTACCGTAGCGGTCGTGTACTCTCCTGAATTTGGTCGACTTTCTACTCGTCTTCAAACCAGTCGCGCGTAGCTGTGTACGCTTTGCCTATTTACACTGCCTACACTAGTGGCGACATTTTTGGCCTACTTAGACTTATATCTACGTTTTCAATGAACTTGATGATTGCCACGTTGTCGAGTGAACTATTCATGATCAACGGCGATTGGTAACAAAAGTGTTTGATGCTTAGATCAATATAGCTCCTGAAACTACTTACTTTCAAGTACTTTTCGTATACTTCGTTTTCAACTTTTGTTTGTACTATGTCTAGCATTGAAGTGTCCTACATTTTGACTTAGGTTTTTTGTTTTTGGCTTCGACTTGTACTATGTCTACCTTTGAAGTGTCCTACATTTCTACTTGGTTGGTAAGTGAGTAGAATATTGTAGCGTTAGCTCTACTTGTGTGAAAGGCGGTCAGTAATCAAGTACTACTACTCTTTATTTGTACACAAGTATATTATGTCTACTTTGCGTTACTTACCAGGATACCAAGGTATATTTCTAGGGTATTCCCGCGTCTACTTGACGGTTTATATGGGCAGAATTACTTGATTTCCACACATTGTATTTCGAAAACTAGATAGTAGTCTTGGTTTAATTTTTCGTCAATTTTATGAGTGAAATCGTCATAGCCCTTGTATTACAGTAAACTGACATATGTTCGTTTATCGCACCTATCTGTAGCGTCGTTTAGCGTTAATCACGAATACGCATCCGGGAATTTCAAATGTACCGATCCTTCGGTCAGATCTACTTTTGAAACTATTCACTTGGTATTTTTCACACCTTCTGTTTCTGGTTCCACTACAAGTGATCTTGGCATATCTCGGAAATGGCTTCGGTACTCTTTATTGTAATTGCGTTGGGTATTACTGCGTTACTTACACGGCTACTTGAGTAGCGACACGGACTCTTTTGAACTCCTGTGTTTGTACTTGAGCAATATTTATGGCTATTTCGATCATACCCGGACATTGATACTTATTGTAAGCTCGAATGCGATGACCGCAAAGCGGCAACTGTGGCGTACCGCGTCGATTTGTAACATGACCCGGCGATCTATAATCCCGTCTGCTATCATGGGAAATGTAACAATGCCACGGGAATGCAATCAATTTTGGATTACTTCCCGTATTGGTGTAATCACTGACACCAGCGTCGCTGTATCGCAGTGTCGCGTGTGACGCAAGGTTTGAACCGGCGTGCGTAAGGATCGCGCATGCTAACCGGGGTTCCCACGGCTGCATTTTATCGCGGTTTGTTGGTAACAGTCAACTCATTCAACTAGCTGCGATTGTGGCCTGCGTTATCGCTTGTCAGTCGCTGTTGGCCTGCGTTATCGGAGATGACATGAGATTACTTTGACGAGCTTTCCCGGCTGTCACTGTAGTGTGGGTGCCGTAGGAGCGTAGGTTTTTCGTGTTGTTGACATAAATGAGCACAGATGTATATTTGTATTTGATAAACACGAATTTGTTGCGAGTCGTACAGGACAAGTGATTCGATCGCGAATCGAAGGTATGAGCCTTAAGTACTATCACTCAGTACTACGTCATAGCCGTATGAAAGATGTGGAAGTTGAAATATGTACCTTTTATGCCGTCACAGGGAATATGAAGCGAGTTCTATATCACCTTGAATATAAATTGGTGTTTTTATACCATGTCGATTTCATTGCATTTTGTGACAATGCTGTTGGTTGATCATGACGTCACGGATATGTCATATTCACTTCTACTTGACCATTTTTTGCTAATACTGGCCCAATTTTTGAACATGTGATTGTATAATGTAGAATTTGGTTTTGGGGTGTGTTTAGAGATGTCTTGCTGATCACGTACTGTCACTCGCACGTGACTAGAAATTCACGACGTATCTTCATTCCTGAATACTAATCATGACCACTTCGCCCACCTCTGGCATATATTTCAGCGCGTAGATCATGCCAGGCTAGTACGGTATGGGCCATACTTGATTTATGAAGCGGACCGCAGACCTCCGAGCCTGTAAACCACCACACCGCTACAGGCCATACGCTACACTTCAAGTTCGTCCGCACATCTGCTAACGCCCGCAATTACGCCAATCGGGCGCATGTGATACATCCCATTCAGAGTCACGAATTTGGTGCGTGCAATGCGGGAATTAGCCGTTCGATAACCACACACATTACAATAAGGGAATCGAGATGCAGGCAGATTTTATAGCATAATTAGAATGGCACGCGGGGACTATTTCATGCGCATCATATGCCGATATTGATCGCTCGCGAAGGTGGTCCTAATCGTTAAACATATGCGCAATTTGCGGCTAGCAGTGCGAGCAACCGCGCGGCGATATTGTACAGAAATAGAGCCACAGTCGAAGGCGGGAGGTATATTTGTAATCTTTTCCTGCGCAGATCGCGCATTCCATTCTTAGCCCGCGTTGATGGAAGTATTCCATCATACACGGATAACGTCATACCCCCTCAGGCGTTGCAGCTTAAAAAAAGCAGCAAACCGCGTCCTACTGCGCATGCTACCTTGTGTGCGAGATGTTACCGTAAACATTGTTGACTGTATTGCATTTTGGGATTCGCGATTGGTTGTTATTAATACACTTGCGGCGACGATGTGGATGTAAGCAATAAGAGATGAGTGTGGATTTAATGTTCCAGTCCAAATCTTATTCTGGATTTTACCTCCATACCCAAGTCCAAATCCAAATCTTTAATTCATTTCTGAGCATATGCGAATCCACGTCTAAATTCGGTAATGGGGCAATTTCTTCAACTTTTGCAACTTTTTTTTACAGCTTCCGTCAGCTTCGTAAATGCGCAGAAGTTATGTAGTATGTTGTTTTAAGCTGTTTGGGGGAATCTTAGACTGCACATTTTTGCAACTTTTTCGACTTTTTGTGCAACTTTTTGCAAGTTTTTTCTCGATTTATCATGTAACTTACTTTTCATTGGAACCATTTGGCGCCACGTGTAAATAGATCGCTTCATTATTTCACTGTCTTGTAAAATTGAGGCCCTTTCTGATTTGACGTATACGACATCAAAGCTAGGCCGCCTAAAATTCTATTTTCAACAGGTCAATTTTTCAGGCTATTGATTTTTTTGAAGTCGCCAACACTGAGTTTGCTACAGTTCCGAATCGAGTAACTCATACCGTAATAATTTCAAGGAACTTGTTCATGAATGCAACTCTCTAGGGCAACTTTTGTGAAAAATTAATGCAACATTTTACTGCAACTTTAGTGAGAAATAAATGTAACTTTCCACGAATTTGACTGCAACAAAAATGTGCCTTTGCCCAAGTAATGACCCAAAATTGAATCGCATTCGAACTTGATAATGATACGAATTCGCCCGTTCACATTCAAATCTAGCTACGCCAAAGTCTTAAAATCAAATCTATAAAATGAAGCTTTTTGTTAGCAATGCCGTGCTCGATTTCTCACTGCTCTTATAGAGTAAGCTTACATGTTCTCGCATGAGCATGGGTTTTGGTTCTAACAGACATGGGTTTAGATATTTTGGCTTGATTTGGATCGGATCTGGATGAAACGGAACTCGATTAGGATGATTTCCAGTAAGTGCGTCCACAATTTCCAGGCAGCTTTACAATGAATTTGAGCAATGACACCTGATTTGGATTAGATTCGTCATTTAGACGTGAATCAGAATGTTTCCCCGGTAGGACTTCAAAACACTAAATCTGCTCATGCTCATCTACGGCAGCAGTATGTGCGCTTGTAAGTGACTGGCTTTTGTGTACTTGAAGGGAGTCGCTGGTAGCGATTTTGGTGTCTCATGGAAACCGGCTCATCGACCGCGCTATTTCGAGCGATTGTGACGTACCGTCGCTTTTGTTTGGGTGCCCATCGGGTCTAAATTTAGCGTTGTTGGCTCGAGTGTTCGCTAATTTTGGACATTTTGATTAATAGCGTTCAGGCATGTTATTTCTATTATTCCTTCACACTTATCCCGGATGGCTTGTTTCGTTAGTATTCTGCACCAGTGCAATAATAGCAAACGATACCACCCTTGAGAAAACTTCGGTGAAAGCAGAATTCTTCCCTCAGTAAAGAAGGGCACATCAGTATTTTGCTTGAATCTCTTTCAAATGACGTCACACTGACCAGTATTATCACGCACTGAAGACTTACGTATCCTCGCCACGCAATGTGAAAGCGCAACACTATCTCGTGCTTAATATTAAGTATTAATGCTTCGAGCAATTTTGCGTTTTATCACGCAATCGCAAGCTCTCTGTCCAATGCTCACCTTCAAATGCTCGGCAGATAACGCGTCGCCCCGGCAACCGACTCATTAAAAAGAGCTTGCTACCGATATCAATCGGGATGTATGTATAAATTTTTTCCATTAGAATTCCAGGGATCTTTCATCTGGGATGCACCGAGATTTGAAATCGCAACAAACGTTAGCAATTTGAGCAAACAAAGTAAAATAACCGTGTCTATTTGTGGCCAAACGCGTATTCTCTCGGAAAATGGATAGTCTCTGGGGTGACATTTTATATTTTAGCGCGAGTCAGTATGTGGCCAAGCCCCGTTCATCCCTTAGCCGCAATAAATCCTCGTAAATCAAAACTGCTAGATCCTTATCTCGGCTTCGAAGGATTATAATCTAAGATTAATTTAATCCCCGGGAATGTCTCGCAACACTGGCTCCGTCCAGTATGTCGTAGTCTCAGGTGGATGATAGGTATTCCAGAAGCTAATATAGAATCGAAGATTAAATCCAAAATACCGGGACTAACCGACGATATTAATCATTAGGCGCGCGCGCGTGTTGTCAGATGCTCGCAATTCTAGTAAGTAGAGATTAGCAGATCAGACCGATTCCAAGCCTCTTGTTCGCTCGCTTCGGTGGTTCGTTCTCAGGCGAATGCTTTATATTGGCTCTGCGAGCGTACAGGTGTGTTCGATTATAGTTGTTGATGTCCTTTTCGATGTTGTAAAGGTGCGATCCATCGCCGCAGAATGTTGGCCTCTTTTCTGTATAGATTCGGCACAAATTTCTCTCGGATTACTGGCAAAGAAAAGCAAACTACTGACGTAATGTTTTTATTTGCTCTCCAAGTCGGCAGTGAAAGACATTTTTGCTGTGGAGAGAGGAGATTCGCTTTTTCAGTCGGTTACAGCAACGTGCCAGGTTGTGAGCTTTGATGTATTGAGAATGGTGGCGGGTTAATTAGAGTGTAGTTGCAGACAGTATTATCAGGTACTGGCATCTGTACCGTACATTTTAACAGATATTTGTGTTGTTGTGAAGTGCAGTGTACTGTGGATAGCATATTTAGCGTCGCTAGACGGTCTTATATCGTATACTGTGTATATGATGATGATATTCTGAATTTGGAAGTAGCTCTAGTGCTGTTCGGGTGTTTTTACGCCGGCGAATTTGCTTTATCACGCCGAAGCTTGATAATTGATGATTCTGACGACGCTGATTGATTAACTTTCTGATGTCACAACGGCAATATCTGTGTGTTTAGGTGCGACTGTGATGTCACATTGTCGCCGGTCTCGCGTCAGTCGACGACAGAATCGCGTAGCTCTTGCGTGACACCGGTATAGGAAATTCTGTAAACAATATAGTCATCAATTCAACCCCGCTTGAACCAAAGTTACGCTGTGCACATGCCGTTTTTGCCGTGGCGAGGTACCTTCGATAACGGCAGGTATATACGTATATGAGAAATGAAATATTCATGCCTGATTATGGCGAGTTTGACATTTCGAGAAAATTAAGGTCACTTTGAACAGTGCAGTGGCTGTTTTACCGTAATACGAAACGGGGCGTAGCACATATGTCAAAGCCAGGATAATACACCAATGTTAGGTTGTTAGCTTGTGATTATGCCGTATTCGTGTGCATCATTACCCCAACTGTCTTGTTTGTCGTAACCTCTTGTTATTGGCGGCATCTTCGTGGTTCCTTAGTCAGAAAGCAGTTATTAGGATCAGCGTACCACAATTACTTTTCCGAATATAGTCGGTATTTTCAAATGCGATTAACGCGTTAAGGTCGGTAACCGTCATTGACCTAGTCGACTTCTAGTAATAACGAAAATACGCGGTTGTCTTCTTTACTATGCGATGTTGGACTGTATGAAGTGCTATTGTCTCGTGGAGTTATGTTTCAGAGGGCTCTTACCGGAGAATGATGCCGCGCGTGTAGTGTACATTTTAGTTTACGAAGCGAGGGATTCATTTCTATGATGGTATCAGTCGATTGCTTTTAGTGTTGTGACTTACTTCGCTGGGAAATATCCGTAAATGTGCCGTCAGCGCGTCAAAACGGCTTACTTTCCCTACGCCCCGTCGTCTCATTGTTTATTCGGTTTTGTCAGACGGTTTCGCCGAAATAGTGACTTGTACACCCGGCATATTTTACGTGTGCCAGCCCGGTCTTGAGAAAAGCTTATGTTTGATAACAGGGAGTCTGGTAGTGCACAGAACTGGAGGCGTTAGTTATTGTCGTAACGTGTACGCAATCAACTTCGGTGATTCATATTTGTATTTTTATGTTTGTTGATCGCATAATTCCCCGGGTTGATGATGCAGCCGTACAGCATACTTGGTGCTGTGTAATTGCGCCCGGGGGATATCTTGAACTCTTGAAGCTTTATATATCCCTGAATTGCGCTGGGTAGATTTTATTTTGTTGGTTGTTCGTTCGTTTATTGTGTTTCTGTGGTATTGTACGAGGATTTAATGTCGTTTGTTGTCATGTTGTCAATAGTGAAGCAACATCTTTTTACATGGTGTCAAAAACTGACGAAATTAATTTCCGCCGAGGTTGAATCCCTCTTCTCTCTGCATTACTAGCGTCGGGTACAATTCAAGTGATATGTCACATCATGGAATGGATGCAACGCCAGTTGTGTCGAATCCGTCATTCTTGTTAATAACGCTACTGTCTGTTCGAAACTGCTTATATAAACTTCCCTTGTATCGATATATCATAATAGTGACGGATGTACGGCTAGCTAGCTTGTATCCCGTGAGTTCGTAACTTTCCTGTGTCACCTGCATTGAATATGTTTTCGGCACTGTTACGAGTGAAAGTGTCATTAGAGCTCCACGAAGCAGCTCCTGTATCATCGTAACCGAATATGTTTCGGCAATTACGCCTATGTGTGTGTGTTGTCTAGTAATTGTGCATTATTCGTGAAGATGCATCTTGCAAATTCGATTAACTGCTAAATGTATGCGACCCCTCGTATAAATCTACTTTACAAATTATTCGGTATGTCTCAAACCTTTATTTTCGACATCCGTTTGTAGTAGTTTGGTAAATTTACTTCTCTTTCGACGACCCGTGGCAGCAATACGTCTTACGTATGTCACCTCAACTAACAGCTAGCCATCTTTGACACGTCCCCAATTCAAGCGGCCATGCGACTTTGTTGTATCATTCTTTCTGGCGAGTTAGTTCCTCCCTGATATCGTAGCACACAAAATCGCTGCCTTCCAGCGCACCTTTTCACCCGAGTCAATTAATACATCATCCGAACGCCACAGTACCGTACGGGCCCCGCGTGAGAAACAGACGATGTCTTAACGGAGTCGCTTTGATGATAATTTGCTCGTCAAATATTCCGCGGTGTTTCTGGCCGCCGAACCGAAATGACCGTGATGGCTCGTTGGTCTTTTTGGCTGCGGGTATTAGCAAAGCACACCGATTAGATCCATTCTTATGTATCTTTGCGTAGGCGCCTTATTGATGTTGCGCCGGGCCTGTTTACGTACCGTCTTGAGCGTTTTGAACCTTGACACCAGCGGAATGTTAATAGGCTGGTGACGAAACAAACGTGATTTTAGACTCGACTATGACGTGTGCGCTCGCCGGTACGAGCCGGTAACGTGGTGGTTGAGGTTTTATCAATAAACATTGGAATTTGTAGCCAGTGGGGTCAATAAACTAATACTTGTAAACTCCAGTAGAAGTAACGTGAATTTATGCTGCAATACAAGCATAAGTTCCAGTATTTCTTTCGAAGCAGGTAAAGACAACTACTCTAGGCATACTTTTGGTCAAAAGCGCAACACCGTTATGCAGAAATGGGTTTTCTTTTATCTAGATCAGGAAGGATTGATAACTGGTGCAAGACCTGAAAACTTACTCTAGTGCGATTAAAAGTCGTTTCGTTAATCCGAACCATAGAGGTACGCGCCGTCTCCGAATTTACTGTCAGATGCCTTTTTTTTTACCCGTGTGTAGGATATCCGTGCTTGGTCCGGGAGGCACTTTTATGCTTCCAGTGTTAGCTATATTGCTATGGCCATGTGTACTTGACAATAGAAGTATATACTATAACTTAACATAGTACGCCACCCCTAATCACGGACTTCGTCGCTTGACATTCGTGCCGTGAGTCACGGCTTCGTGTTGCCTTTGTTGAAGTAACAACATTCAACATCAAACGTACTACAAAGACTCTCTTTGATTGATTGATTGACAATTGAATGGCCCTTCGCGATTTCGCCATGATATAGCAAAAGCGGATATTGATAAAACAATGACTTGCATAACTATGCTCTGATTCCAGCTACCTAATTTTCAAATAGGTGTTTGGAGAATCCACCCTTGGTATTCCGTTTCCAGTAGAAGTAGAAATACCTTCGTAAATATCAACTCCAGTACAAAAAGTAGCGATTTACAAGTAAGTAAACGGAATAGTAAAAAAGTACGCAATTTAGGTTTAGTTAGGCCTAAAAACCGGAATTATTCAAGTAGTTGCTTTTACCCGACCATAATTGGCCTTCCGAGGTGAAGGGTACTTCGTATGTTGTTCAATGGCGTCGTGCTAGGTCCTAGCGAACTGACACTGATTGTTGAAAATGGGATGTACTTTGCTCTGTCCATTGTAAAACAGTTGACCTCGGATATGTACCCCTAACATGAACAGTTCACCATGAAACGTAATCTGCTTTAGAAAACCGTTTCTCGCTAGCAAGGTTCCGCAGGTGGAAGCAATGTCAATATTGTCGCGTAAGTTACAAAACACGCGTCAGCAAACGTTTGTACTGTGTCGCACAAATGGTCTACAAATAATCGAGTTAGCTTGTTCTTCCTTATTTAGACTGTGTGGGAATATTTTGACGAGATAATGCCGATTGTTGGAGCTGACCTGTGGAACTGAGAGAATGTTTGCTATGGTACTGAGAGAAGGTTTTCAGTGTCTGTTGAAATACCGAATAACAATAGCAGTTGGTTGTAACATAAGTTATAGAACTTGTAGTAATATATATCTTCTCTTAAAATGGAAATAATTGAGTAATACCGATCGCAATATGTGCAGTAGTAATCAGGAAGTCTTGCTATCTATTGTAAAATTATGTAGCTGGGATTTTCGTGAGGCAGAGGCCTAATTTACTATCTTCGCACAGGATGAGGAATAATTGAGTGATACTGATACCCATCGCAATATTATGTGCTGTTGTAATTAGGAAGTCCCGCTATCTATTTTTAAAATGGGTATCTGGAATTTCCGTGGCATAGCCCCAAATGTACTAATGCTGAAAACAAAACGCATATCTTGGAAAGGGTTGGGGCAAAAAAGGCGACAGGGAAATTAGTCAGGGCAGAATAGCAGACGTCCGTCATAATTAGATTCACAGTAAATGGTTTTGCCGCGCGAAAAACGAGATTTATGCCATATTAGCTTATCTTTAATTGAGGTTAACACAGTCGCAAGTATTTTTCTCGAGATCCAAAGCGAGTGTATGCGAAAATTGAAGCATGACGTCACAGTGTAGATGAAGTCATACTGGGCCTACGATAACTTATCGTAGGCCCCGGTCATACAGTAGAACATACTGGATGTAATTGTGATTATGGCATGATTTCAAACAGTAACCGATCCTCAGAATAAAATTAGGTACGTAAGCGACCGTTCGTCAAAATTGAAGTATGACGTAACAGTCACAATCATATAGCTGAATACTCTGGATGTATTTGGGATTTCGGGATAGTTTGAAGCAGCGAACTGGGTAAAAGTGGTATATCATCAAAGTATCACCGGTTGAGTTGCGCTTTAGTTACATTTGAAGGAAATACGTCATAGTGTCGATGATGTCATACAGTCGGATATTCTGGATGTAATCGTTTTTTTTTCAGGGTTCGAAAGGGTCATTTAGCCCTAAAATAGAATCAGGTAAAAATTCTATATTGACAAGTATTACCCATTGGATTAGGCACAATGGAATTATGACGTCATATAGTTGCGTATTTTGGATGTAATTGGGATTTGGGGGCATGCTTTGGTAGGGATGGGTAGGAAGTAACCTATCGTCAAGCATAGAATTAGGTAATATTTTATATTGTCCAAACTTTACCGATTGATTAGTGCGAATTTTTCGAAATGTGAGCAAGTCGTTAGTCAACTCTCGTAAACGTTTTCCGAATTACCACATTATGCATTTCTATTAGCTCGATTACGGCCGTCACGAAATCGCCCTAAATATCCTTTATTTACGATCGGTAACGACCGGTTAACAGATGAAAGCGTGATTGGCCTTCACGGTAATTACGCGGTCATTGCACAAAAGCGGGCGACATCCGCCGACCCGTTAATCAGCAGCTATAAATTACGTTACCCCAAATCGATCCCGCGCGCTCATACGCGATCGCCGGACCGTGGCGCGGTTGTATTAATCGTCACAAAGACCGGAGTGCCGAGTACTGAATCGTGCATCTGTGGCTAGACATAACTCGTCACTCCCATGTAACTATATGAGTTGCTATTACTTGTATATACCAGATAACTACCTTGGTGTAAGGGGCGAATCCAGCCAATTCTAAATGGGTAAGCAAGTCGAACTACAATTCTTATGGAGATGCATACCAGGGGTGTAGTGGGTTAGTGTAGTTGGTTATGTTCACGTGTAACAAATTTTTGCGCCTTCGCGAATACGGAAGCCTTTCCACCCCTGGTATAGATCTCCATAAGAAATTGCGTCTTTGTAACGTTCTTCACCCGTTTGAATGGACGCGAAAGCAAACTTTTATGCGCACATTCGGCTATGGTTGAAATCCCCGAAATGCTACATTTTCGTTTACAAACCTTGGACAGGCGATGGACACTTGACTGTCAGCGACGGAAGACGGTATCTATTGCCTCTGATATATTTTCAATCTGTTATAGTATACCGGGAATAGTAACTCCATATTTTCATGTCCGTAATGCAATTTTCGTGAAAGTGCTCCTCAATTTAACTTTGAAAATGAATTGGTTCCGTATCTACGAATGGCTGTTGTTAGGTTTTGACTCCTAGCGAAGGCGGCAGATCAGCAGAGACGAGCAAGTACGCATTAATTTGTATTTGCCATGGCTCATTTCCGATTTTGCCTACCTGGATTGCATCTGCTGGACATGTAGTTCCAGGAAATTTATGTCTCAAGTTAATGCAACTTCGAATGAATTGCGGTTCGCAGCTGATTATGAACGAGGGTTTGGTCGCGTTTTACGAGAAATGCGGGCTTGAAAATTAGAATCTGTAATCCCTAACCTAATCCTGATAACTGGTACTGGGGATTCCGACACATTTTTTCCAATTTCGAATCCTCTGACTTTGAGTTCATAGAAATAACCAAGATTTAAAAGCCCTCCATAGAAATAACCAAGATTTAAAAGCCCTCAATTTCACATACATTGGTACTGGTTGCGGGGCCTACGATAAGTTATCGTAGGCCCCGCTGGTTGCTTCTGCAAACGCACCCGCGATACATTGCAAGGAAACAGCACCCCCAGTTTGCTGTAAATAACTCTTGCGTTCTCGGTGTACCGTTGATTACCGACGAAAAAGCCAATTTATCATCCGTTAGTTATCAGACACGCATATTTGTACATAACTCGGTCATGCGCCCGACTATTTGATTGACACATTCCGGTCAATAAATTGACGGACATCCGATTACGCGTCCAATAAATAAATTCGGTTCGCATCAATTCAGTTCATGTACGTACAGTCGTACAAGCGTTAATGACAGATTTAGGGTAAACAAAAAGTCAAGTGCGTATTGGCGTGATGTTGCCACGCAGCAGGTTTACGTAGTATGTAATGCAACTTACGTTTTAATCGGAGGATTATCCTCGCTTTTACCACCCAGGATCAGTATATAAACTGCTAACTTTGTTACGTCACTACCATGATGCTGTTTCGTCATCATTATGCATAATGTAGGATAAAAATTGTCGAATAATCTTTGCTATAAAATGACAGCATGTTGGTGGTAGTATATGTGCGGACCTACGCTATGCAGCGTTGTAAATGCGCCTCGCCAGAGTCATAACAAGCTATATCGTCGGAATGAAGCTAATCGTTAACCCAGTAGAACTGCAAATGACATATTTATTCTGCTGTTAGCGGTGATAGTAATGTTGGCAGACAGTGCTAAGTCCATCGCTATCGTAGTCTGCCTTATGCATCAATAGGGCGTTGATGAGATTGGCCTATATTGTCGCTGGTCGTTACTGCATAGCGTCTTTTCGACAAGCTGTCTGCCTGTCTGCGACGTTTTAGGGAAATAATTTTATGCGCTGTAATAGTACAGAACAAGCCAGTGGCTGCGGACTTGTGTGGTTTTCGAGAGCTTATTTTCAAAGTTGGCAGCTCATATCAGGTCAAGTGCAATCGTGTGCGTCTTCATTGCCTTGTATATGCGTCTGGATGAGCCTTGTGGTTGTTTTAGAGAGCGTGTGATAGGTCAGTTTTAAAGGAGTTTACATAACAAGGATGTTGCACAGTGGTCCTTGGAATTTTGGAGTAGAGAGGTGCGATGAGGCTTTGTCGCTATTTGTATACATCCGAGAATCCTATCATCGAGGAATCGAGGAGTAACATGAAGATTTTGCCAATCTTTGAACATGTATTCAACGTCCATTATCTCGTAAAATATGCGTCATAATTTCACGCAAAAACCGGTATGTTTATCATGATTGACGACCGCGAAAAAAAACGACAAAAATACAGTCAGAAGCGGGACCGTACAGAGTATTCACTCAACTCCGACTTGGTACTCGGAGTCAGCAGCCAGTCCGATGTTGGTGACGCTGCGTCACGCTTGAACTAGCGAGAGAAATGTCGGAAGCCACAACAAAGTCGGTCGTAGTATAGCAACGTGACTGTAGCCAGTACTTGTGGCTTTATTTAGCAAGCCGAGACCGCGATTCGAGAAAAAGAGCGCAAATTTTAAACTCCACCGCTTCCAAAAGACAGTATTACTACCTTTATATAAGCAGTTTTCAGTGTTATACTGTACAAGTGTATATAAGTCGGAAACCTGTTCGTAGTAGCGAAGATTTATTTCGGTATCCTGTAGTTAAGACTTCCATATGCGCAAAATGACACGAATTTCATACTCGATCGTCCCGACAAGATAACATTGGCATTTTATACCGACAATTTCTGTGTAATGCTATGTATAAATCAAGAAACATATTCGTAGTATGGCGGTTTTACTCATTTAGTCAAGGACTCGATAATATGCGCGTAACTACACGAATTACATACTCCGTCAATGCGAAAAGAGTATATAGTAATGTTATGCTGACAGCTTTAATTGTAACAGTGTGTAGAAGTCAGAAGCCTGTTCGTAGTATGTATGTTTTAGTTGGTTAGTTAATGCCTCGATATCGGCCCAAAACGCCACAAATTTCATTCTCCATCACTCCGTAAAAAGATAGTGCTATCTTTACCGACAGTCTTCAGCACACACTATGAAGGTTGAAGTTAGGAACCTGTTTCTAGTATGAAATTTCTACGTGTTAGTTGACGCGTACATATGCTCAAATCAAAGCGAATTTTGCACCCCGCTAGTTAGAGAGGACAGTATTTATCTTTGAATGCCTACAGTTTTTAACGCCCCCCGATATTCAAGTCAGAAAACTGTTCGTAGTAGTTTAACAAACGGTTTTGTAGTGAGCGCGCACCGTCAACACTGTCATAATAGCAGTGTCGAAATCGTGCCGGTATTGTCGGTCACATCCGTTCGTATTGTGCGCGCGCGCATTGTTGTCCCACCGCGACATTGTCTCGTCAATATTTTGAAAGTTCACCCCGTTTTTTTCCAGGGAACTATCGGATAACGACACTTCGGACTCGTGCTCGATACACGAAGTACAAATCCAGTGTATAGAAGGCGCTTTATCGCCTCTCACAGTGCAAGGCAGCGTTTCGTCGGAGTTATTCGCCTACTCGCCGGTCAAAGACACTCGGGATATAACAACGGATATTACTAACTCACGTACAGCGCCTACAACACCGGCTCCGGCAGTGCCGCGGCCTCCGGATAACGCAGCACAAAATAGCCACGGGATATTATCATCGGCGGACTATAACAAAAGCTCGGAATACGCGGTGCCTATGCGTGACATGAAAATAACGACCGTCACCTCCAAACGCGCAGTGCTCGTTAGTACAGGGAGTGAACATGACATGGCCTCACCGAGTGCAGGTATGGTGGCGTGTTTTTGTTCGCAGGTAGTGAAAATAGCTGAAATATACTCGCGTTAGCGATCTATATCGAGAAACAGATAGAAAGTAAGCAGAGGTGGTCAGTGAAATATTGTTCAAAATTTTCTGTTCACCCCATGAAATTGTTAGGTTGTCTACAGAAACTATGCTCACCAACTTTGACTCAATTCAAACCAGTGGAAGCGGAGTTACTGTAGTTTAAAAATTTGAATTTGAACAAAATAGTATTTACGGGGGCAAATTCTTTAATCATTTATTATCGTCCATTACTATGATTTGAAATCTCAAATTTTGAACATCAATACCTTCGTTTCTACTGGTTCGAATTGAGTGAAATTTGGTGAGCATCGTTTCTGTAGACAACCTAACAATTTCATGGGGTGAGCGGAAAATTTTGAAAATGTTTTTATTCAATTTTTAAATAATAAATAAATATATTTCCTCTCTCGCAGCAATGCTGCTTTTGGTTGGAATTGAACCAAAACTGGTGTGCATCTTTTTTTAAGCAACTAAACAATTTTATCAAGTGGCCAGTACAATTTGAAAGAAAAAGTAATTTTTGAACACCCCTAGTGGTGACGTGTTAATCGTTGATACCCAAGAGTTGAAATGGAAACGACGTCGTAAATCCCCAACAATTGAAAACTGTGGCGTAGGACTATGGGTTTAAAATCCTAGCCGATTAGTTCGTAGTGCAACCAGCCAAAACCTTCTTGACGACTCCAAAAAGTGGGACTACTCAGTCACTGGCCTCTTGATTACTATTTTTACTTAGGATACATAAAACGTACACATTTCTAATCTTCAATCCTGTCCTAGTTGGTATAACGCCGCGAATTCCTGCTAAATCGCAAGCAGAGGTTGCGATTCCCAATACATCTCAAAGCTGCTTAAAGTGCGAGGGTCTGGAATGCACTGAAGTCACTAATTTAGTAGTTTCAAAAAATATTTGGTCGAAGTGTCGAATAGTTTTAGTGTCGGATCGAAGGGCTACTTTTAAAATTACAGAGTGCGTCTTGCAAAACGCAACATTAATCGCAACAAATTGGTGCAATTTTCGAAAATATATTCACTTACCGTGGTAGGGGGGGGGGGGGGGGCTGTTTCAGCCAATCGTTGTGGTAATATCACACCTAAACATGATGGAAACATGATATGTCGTAACTACTTTTTATCCAAAGTCTATTAAGCGAGTCGTTTTTCCTAAAGAGATGTAGAGTAGGAGTGGGAGTAGTATAGAATATAATCACTTGAATATGTATTGCAAGTCGTAGGGTTACCACACGTCCTCCTTTGGAAGGATTTATCCTGCCTTTTTCAAGGAATGTCCCCCCTTCGCCCAAATGTCCTCGTTTTTAGCTTAAAATGCGCCAAAAGACCACGAAATACGGGAGATGTTGACCGAAATGTCGGTTCTTTTTGGATTCGAGTTGGAAAATGCTTTTTTTGCTGTCAACTCGGCTAATATAAGGTGAAAGCGGGTATTTCGAGAGTCGAATCGGTTAAAATGACCTTTTTTTTCTTTTTTTTGTCAACCCAATGAAATTGGCTGTATAAACATAAAAATCACCCATTTCGTCATCAGCTACAGTAACATTTGCAGCCTGTGAAAATTGTCCTTCTTTTCTGATCTCAAAATATGGTAACCCTTGCAAGAACGCAAACCGTACTTGAATATTTCGCGAAAAACTGGAGCTAGGCCACTGCGTTACTGGCCACCTCTCGAATAATATCAAAACAAAGACGCCGCACCTGCAAGAATGGGTGTTTGGCGGGCGGTAATTTTAGATTTTAAATGCGTCATCATGATGTCATCTAATATTTTGAATCCAGCCTGGTGCGTTTGCCTGCCCATTTAAGTACTTCGAAAAATTTGAAGTACTTTATTACTGATCGGCTCTGCTTCCGTATAACGAAAGTTTACGCTTATCCGTGTTAGATCGCAGAGACTCGGTTTACGACGAGGGCAACACCTACAACGGCGCCGGATACTCGACCATCGAAGAGTACGAAGAGGACCAACACTCCGTGGCGATAAAGGTTAGTTTTGCGTTTGAATTTCGCAACTTTTTATATAAGGGCTACTCAACGGGCTTACCGCGGACATTTTTAGTGCTAAATACGAACCTTATTTGTCATCGTATTCACATACTGTTTACCGAAACCAAATCCATTATCGTTGATTGACTAGCTGCGATTAGGCCTTTTCGAACGTGGATTTCATGAAGAATAATAGATTTAGCATCTGTATGAACAGTGAAAACTGTCAGCACTGTCTTCGACTCGCTCCCGCCACTGTAGAACCAAGATTTAAAGAACTAGCAAGAAAGAAAAATGATAACTCTCCGACTAGCTGTAGCTGTCACTAACAGAAAAAAATTATTCAGGTTATTGATTCTGGTAATATCGCTTTGCATGATTTTGTACATATAGTTATACCGTATTGTATTTGTATGGCGGTAAATTATTTCATGAGATTTATTTTTCGGGGGCTCGGAACCAATGCTCCCTCTTTAATTCTTCACGAGTCTGCGCGGATTCACTCACCAACTCACTGCGCGGTCCCTTGGACAACAGTCCGTAACGACTAAAGACATGAAGGTCATCACTTCGGCTTTTTCGTGCGCAGAGACCGTGTAAGCACTGCGCAATTGCGCACGCGCCCAGCTTAGAGGGAACATTGGTGGGAACCCCTACCATTTCAAACTAGAAACCCCGTTCTCTTGAAATGCCGAATCTATCTCCAAGGATTCTTCACGTGGTGTTGAATCTGGTTGGTTGTGTTTTAGTTGGTTGCTTGCGGATTTGGGTCGCAAAGCATTCAAGTTTGACATTTGGGAAGCCCTTGTCTTCTGCATATCCGATTATACGCCACACGCACAAATCCTAGTCTTTTTCCAGAATGGTAAGCGTCTGATACAAGCGAAAGTGAATGTTAAAGGTGACAGAGTCGACCAATTCATTAAGTCGCTATTTTCATCTCTTTCGCGTGCCTTACTGTCTGCCAGTCGCGGATTGTTGTAATCATATCGTTTTAATGAGGTATCGACAGTCCGGAACCAACTTAACAATTAGATGCTTGGCGACGACGCAGCTGTCGTCCGGATTGTGATGTGCCAAGTGTGTTCAGCGGTGTCGGCTTACAGTATTCATACACCATATGTATTCCTGATTTGTAAGTGATGCTGATCCGAATATTAAATCATATTTGCTAGAGATATCCTGCATTAATTCAAATTAGCCGTAAAATGATGATGATGTTCGATTTAAGATGTCTCAAACTCGGTGATCTTGTATGAATTCGTTTGAGCAAACGCGACGAATACCGCCCGGCCAAAAATCCGCAAAACCCGTTTACGAACCCTAGACCGACTCCGTCTCCGGACTAACCCAGTTATTGTTCCACGTGTACAGTATATTGTATAAAAGTGATTTGGCTTGGGTTCATCTCAATTTGCTAAACTACAGTCTCGAATCCTTTCTGTTTGCTCTAGATTTCGCAGAGAAATGTCGGTTCTAAACCTTGTAGGTGGCTCGTCAAGTTGTGATGTTGTGCTTGGAACCAATTACAGGAAATGTCCGAAATATGAGTGAAATGTATGTTCGAAAGAAGGCATTTTCAGTACGCTTGAAATCGCGAATGTCTTAGATAGCACACCGAATTGTGATTTGCTCGAAACCAGATATATCTACACATTCTACAGCTCCAGTTATCTCTTCTCAAAACTCCTCATTACCCGCTAGAACTGCGAATAAAATAACCTGGTACAGAACTTTTAAAATACTCGTGGAACGGAAGTTAAAAAAGCTCGCGTAGATTGACCGAATTCGGGTACGGCGAATTGTAATTCGCCGAAACCTCCACGGTACCGGTCAAAACTTTGTTTTATTTTTAAAATAATGGTTCAAAAATTCAAAAATGTTGAATGAATGAAAATGATGATATCAGGTAGACAGGTACGTCGTGCCTAATTGTAATTTACATAAAACTCCAGCGTAGCAGCAATAAATGTGTTGGATACAGTTTTACGGACATGTGCGGATCTTGCGGACTTTCGACTGAGATTGCCAGCGGCGTAATATCTGTGTATGTCATATCATGAGTTGGTGTATCTGCCGCACAAACACCAAGGACATGAATAAACAGCGTGCTATCGCTATTCCTATGTTTGATAACGGTCGCTTTCGTTTCTCAGAGCCCGGAATCGAATGAGCATTCCTACATCCCAGAAGACGTGCAAGAACTCCTAAACGGCCTCACAGAGTACACGCCAATCAGCGACATAGACAGCGGATTCCACGGCAGTTCCATGGCCCTGCAGTCCACATCGCAGAGGGGGCTATTTGAGTCGAACAATATGACTTCGCAAAGCTCCAGTGAAGCCAGCGATTCCACGGCTAGCCCGGCGCCAGCCGGAGACAGCCCAGACGCGTCGCCAAACCGTGGAATATCCGGATCTCCGGACCGGATCTCGCCGGAGGCCCCGACTCCTGGAGTCGCGGCCAGGGTCGGGTTTTTCGACGCCCGGGCGACTCAGGATAAGCGCGGCGTTGCCTTCGAAGTACGGAAGCCGTCTGTAGAAGCGAACGGGTTTAGCAATGTGACCAACGTGGCGTCGGTTACGCCGAAAAAGAACACGAATCCGGGTGAGTTGTGTCTTTTTGTGACGTCACACATTGTTTCTGAAATTAATTTTATAATGGTGAGTGATACAGTTTTCTCGAAAGCCTTCGGTAAGATATGTGAAGTCGTCAAATTGTTATGTGCTTCCTAGCGTTTGTCGCAGACTTGGCGATTGCATAATTGCACTTTTCTGATTAGTATTAGATTAATTTGAGCGCAATGTCATCAATCTAATTCTGGTCTAATTCGTGAAATGTTTCTACGTTCCGAGTTTGATTCTAATCTACTTTCTGGCTTTCCTGAAAATGCTACAAGAGAACTGCATAGTGCGAAACGAGCCAAGCGTGGTGCACACAGGCAATCTTCCATTTTCACGCCAATGAGGACGAATTCTGATTAGATGTGAATTGTATTTGATTTTTGTTGCGTTTCTTTGTAATTTGTAATTAAATTTGATTTCCAAGTTTTTGTCAATTCAGTAGTTTTACTTCTAATATAATTCTAATTGTAATCCAATGTCGGAAAGCTGAAAATATGAAAGTTGTCTAAATGTGCTTTGTAGGTCATGCTCGGGGGTCCGTACGCGGCTTCGGACTTGATATCGATGGATATACTGTACTGCGGTTTATCATACTTAGTATCGCCGGAATGTCGGGTGTAGATCAGTGATTCCCAACCGCGGCCCCCAGCTACCCTTCTTCCGACCCCCAAAATATTAAGAAAATCGAGTTATGACAAAAAAATAAAATTTTTATTTATAAAATACACTTGCTTGTTACGTTCAGTGCTGTTTCGTTCCTGCCAACGGGTATACGCACGAAGATGTTTAATTATTATTGAGGGGTCCTACCTTTTCAAACACACCTCGCTCGGCTCTACCTGTAAAACTGATTACGTGAGCAGAGAGAGGATAAAAAATTGATGGCAATATATATGCAATTCCCGATTCAATCATGAATTACAAAAATTTTTCGCGCTTGGCGCGTCTCGCCTATATAACCTGACTCACTAAATCGACTCGAAAGCAGCATAATTGGTAGTCCTATAGCTCACGACCGAAGCGTCCGCATAATTTGATAGGTCCGGTCTTTATCGAAAGCTAGTGTCGCACTGATTCCAAAAATACAAATTGAAATCTCGACAGGGCAATAAAACTACTCCGAAATAGCCAATAAAGGTCAATTTTCGTGAACAATGGGAGCGCAGCAACACAATAACCATAACAATGGCCAATGGCGTCAAGCGATTGATCGGAACAATGCCAATTTTCATATTTTGATGGCTAGTTTGGCCCCGTTTCATTGCCCTGGTATTCGTGCGGCCCCGACCGTACTCTGAAATTCTAAATTTGGCCCTGACACCGAAAAAGGTTGGGAACCACTGGTGTAGATCATTCATTTTCGTACTTTTTTCGTCATCGAGCTCGATTTATCGATCAATATCTATGTTAGTATCTGGGGCCGTGTTGTAATCGTGGATTACTTTCCCTGTGGAACATGCGCGTTGTGCCTATATTGCGTTGCGGTGAATTCGTCCGCCATATACACTTCGACATGCGTTTTATCGCCGTATCGCCGTATCGTCTGTGTTTTCCAGTGTAAAACGCCGTGGATAATCCACGCCGACACCGAATAACAAGGTGTTAAAATGAATAATGTAACGCCATCCTATTACTCTGCTATCGGGAATGTTCTGCGGCCCGAAATAACAACGTTATTTCGTTCGCTTCCAAGACTTCGAGTCATACATTTTTCATCGCGCGAAGGAAGGATTAGCGTAGCATAGATTCTCCAGTTGGAGGCGATTATGTCGTCACTCGCGAACCAGCACTGGTCCGGTTCTGAGCCATCGCTGAATCGTTTACCTCTGTATTTTTTGAACTTTCCCGGTTGTTTCTCGGCTGTTATGATGATGTGATGGGGATGGAGATACTCGAACGCCCAGGTACTCGAATTTGCTCAGCCCTAATCCCTGGATAGAGTTAATATTATACCTGGATATAATCTGAATTTAATTCTCGATATTCTATGTAACAGGGGTGCCTATTCCGACCCAGACTTATCCTGAGCCCCAGCCAGCGCAAGTTCAGGTCATCACCATGAGGAATGTCTACACGGACGGACAGGTATTAATTCAAGCTTATACTGATTGTCTTTAATTATATGGTTCAAATATCGCGCGATAATTAGAGATTACCCGAAATTATCAATGGCCGGCTTCGGTTGAGAGAAGTTTGCGATTGAAAGTCCTATTTTTCAAAGCCAACTCCCTAATATAATTCGCTCCGTGCCCCGTTCGAGTCTCAAGTACATATCTACCTATACTGGCTAGGATTTTCTCAAAATCAATACTTGTATATTGCAAATTTTTTACAATTTTACATCCTCCCCGATTCAATTTGATGCAGGCCGACTCAAATTTGCCCGAAATTCGTACGGAAATTTGATATTTTCACGATTTTTGGCGCGCCCAAATCCAACTGAGAAAATTCGTGAATATTACATTCGACTTGATCTGTTTATACTCCAAATCTGTATTTCCATGCTGTGTCCGTCGATGTAGTCATATTTCTAATAATAAAGTATAATCAATCTCTAGCACAATAGCCGTCTTTACTCTTTGTTAATTTGAATTCCCGTGGGTTACGAATGCGTATGAAGCAATTTTATTACCAGTCTTCTCGCCGTGTTTGTTTACTTAGCGTTCGACGGACTAATACCGGAATATATTTAATGAAAATATTCGTCAGGACCAGCTCCGTAAGATGACAGATGTTGGGTTGAATAGACCATCGCTGTTTGTACCGTAGCCGAAATAGCATTTGGTTGTGCTGTGATGGAATGTCGGGAATTTAGGACCTTATGTAAAGGGCTTGTCCGATATGTTAAGCGTGGTTAATAATATGGTGTCTCTGTAAGGGCACGGGTTTAACAATAGATAACAAATGAGGTATGTAATCCGTTTTTTGATAGGCGTGTTTATTTATGGATTTGCCTATCCTGTGGAGTGCCTTGCGCGCGCTTTTTAATACGGATAGCCCGTAATTATGATGAATTTAACACGGGTCACTTATTACGGGCTATATCGTGCACCGCAATCATAGTCTTTTTTTATCAATGACGAATGCAATTTCAATATGCATCCCACTTTAAATCCTGGCCGTTTTAGCTCAGCATACAAAACTTGCAGCAAAATATACGAGTGTTTATGTCAGGGTTGTAACCTGTAACCAAGTCACAAGATTCCGAGTCACAAGTCAATCACACTTTTATGGTTTTGACTCGAGTCAAGTCGAGTCATTTTTAATGCGCCACGAGTCAGTCCGAGTCCAAGTCAGTGAGTAGAGGGCCGAGTCATAGTATTGTGACTCGAGTCCAAGTCATTGTGTTCGCTGCTGGTTTAGAGTTTAATGCGCTTTAACCCACTTTTCCCGACTCTGCTCGAGTGATATAGAATGGTTCGCATTCATAATATAGTATTTTTCGTCAGTTTTAACAGTTTCCTGCCCAATTGTCCAAGTATTAGGACTGATGGACGAAATACCAACTTTACTGTTCTTCGAAGTTACAATGAAATGTCTGTCTTGGCCGTCCTAATCTCGAGTCGTATTATTTATTCGAGTCGTGTACAATGACTCTAGTAAAAATCGAGTTGATACACAACTTGACTCGAGTCGAGTCGAATCATTTTACGAATTTGAAAAAATGACTCGAGTCAAGTCGAGTCGCCAAAAAATCGTGACCCTTGATATTCGACTCGACTCTGTCGAGTAGGGGTGTTCAAAAATGACTTTTTCTCTCAAATTCTACTGGCTACTTAATAAGATCGTTCGGTTACCTAATTGAAGCCTGCACACCGAATTCGGTTCAATTCCAACCATTAGCCGCATTGCTACAGGAGAAGACGGTTATTTATTTATTATTAAAAAATGAATGAAAAGAATTTCAAAATTTTCTGTTCGCCCCATGAAATTGTTCAGTTGTCTATAGAAACGATGTTCACCCAATTTGGCTCAATTCCAACCAACGGAAGCGGAGTTATTGATGTCGAAAAATTTTGATTTGAATAAATAGTACGGTATTCACGGTGAGCACAATCATAATAGAAAATTCAATAATTGGCCAATGTAAATACTATTTTATTCAATTCCAAATTTTTTCGACGGCATTAACTCCGCTTCCAGTGGTTGAAAATTGAAATTGAGCCAAATTGGGTGAGCATCGTTTCTATAGACAACCTAAAAATTTCATGGGGTGAACTGGAAATTTTGAATTTTTTTCATTCATTTCCTCATAATAAATAACAAAAACTTACTTCTCCTGTAGCAATGCGGCTACTAGTTGGAATTGAACCAAATTTGGTGTGTAGACTTTAATAAGGTAACCTAACAATTTTATCAAGTAGCCAGTTGAATTTGAGAGAGAAAGTCGTTTTCGAACACCCCTACTGTCGAGCCACTAGCAATATGTTTCCGCGCTAGTACAATGTGGCGAGCAAAGATCTTCGGGCGCCTATAGTAAATTCCGACATCGCGTCGATACAGTTGCAGCGGTTACGTTTGCTCAGGTGAGACGCCGCTAACTTTCTCGAACCGCCGTACACAAGGATTTATTGACTAAGCCATTACCGCCGGGTTAGCCTGAATACAGCCTCTTTCCAAAGCCGTTTGACAAATGAACACTGTTGTCCAGCCATTGGTGGGAAGTGTAGCAGGCCTTGGGTTTGTGCAGCTGTGCGGTAGTCGCGCGTATCCGATAACGTACATACTAACCAGTCACCGCATAACTATGCGACAATAGAGTGTGGAATGTAACCTGTTGTTAGCACAATGGCGTTGTGGAATGCATTTACGGTGCTGTTTTTTAGGCGGGCTTTTGATTCTATTTCTGTTGAACACGGGTAACTTTGAATTGTGCCGGTGTCGCTGTGTTTTTACAGTTGTATGATGGATATGCGGTGAAACTGAATAGATATGTTGTCAATAAATGTGCGTGCGAGTACATCTGATGTGGATAATATGTCTATTTTCGTGAAGCCACCGTTTGACAGGCCGGTCGAAGCTCGGGCAAAATTGATTCGCAGCGGAATCGAATCGAACTTCAATATCCGAGCGCGAATCGAATCGATTCACTATTTGGTTGACAATAAAATACAGCTCATCTTCAAACTCCCGGTGTGTTGAATTTACTTTCGATTGTGTGGTAAATATTGAAAAATACTTGTTTTGGCCTTGATTTTGGAGTCCGATTCGAATTGGCTCTTGATTGAGTGTGCCCGTAATTAGAATATATTGAATTGGTTCGATTCGGGCGTGTATATTCGAGTTCGATTAGGATCTTGTTCGTGGATGAACGCGGAGGCAATTTGAGGTGGAATTGGGTATTGTGCTTCATTTATTAACAAAATTCGAAAATAGCGGTTCGATTAGATTCTATTCGAACATGAATGTTGGACTGTTGGAGTACGATTAGTACCGGTATGGGATAATTTTTAATTTACCGCACCCCAGTTTTTATACTTCAATTATTAAAAATAATGAAATATGGCGATTAGGTTCGATTATATTCGAGCGTGAATGTCGGAGTTCGATTCGAATCAGATGTGGTTCGATTTACCCCATCTCAGTTATCATATTTCATTCGTTAAAAAAATACAAGATAATGGTTCAATTACATTCTAATATGCTTCTTATATTAAAAACATTCTAAATATTCAAAATTGAGAGTCGATCAGATTCTATTTGGTCGTGACTATAGGAGTTCGACTCGAATCGGATGCAGTTCGATCCACCCGTATTCTATTTATGAAAATTATCGAAACATATCGGTTCGATTAGATTCTATTCGGGCGTCGATGTCGGAGTTCGATTCGAAACGGTTGTGATTCGATTCGATCGAATTACCACTCTGTAGTTATTGCATTTTATTTATTCAAAATATTTACAAATGTAGATTCGATTAGATCCTAGCCGTACGTGGATATTAAAGTCAGATTCTAGCCGAATGTGGTTTGGTTTACCCCAAACCTGGTAGTTGTTATCTAATGCTGTCGCTGTAGAAGTGTAAAGTAAGTGCACTAGTCGCTTGAACTGAACCCGTGGCCAAGCCGCAATGCAATCTCCCAGCACCCAGACAGTCAACATTTCTCTGAAACATGAATTTTCTACCGGCCGTCAAAACATGCGGTGGCCCGTAATGGGTTAGCGGTCGGCGTGCGTGTTTTCCAGTTAGAATTTGGCTTTACGGTCATGGCCAATTGGTTTTTTTTCCGACTGTCTGAAATCTGGATATTTTAAAAGATTCTGTAATCTCAATTCGCAAAAGCGCTGCCGTGCCATTAAAGCATCCATAATCGCTGGCGCTGGGCGCTGTTGTTGATGTAAATAGCACTCGTAAAAGTGAATAGTTCAGCGACTAATGAACTACTCCGATGGGTGTTTGGGTGGATTTCAAGGCGTGTTTACTATCATCAACCCTCGTTAATGTAACGTGGAAAGTTTGCGGTGCCGTGCTATAGGAAGATAAATGAGGAGATACGGCGTTTTTTCTGCAAAGATTGGCTCTTTATCGAGATTTAAATATGTTTTAGGCTGTTCTCCCTTTGTAATAAAATTTCCTACCCACAGACATCGGCGTGTTTCGTGAAATTGGGCTAATAGTCTATTCGTGGTCGTGGGGAACACAAATAGCGATAGTGCGAATTATGACGGACCTAAGCTCGTTTTAAGCTTCAGTCACTGGACCCTTTAATTGAAATCTACTCAAGTCGTTTCTATCCCTTCCTATCCTTACCCTCCATCAGAAGATTTGGTGTTTTGAATTAATGTAATCTTCAATGAATTGTACTGAACCGAACATTATTATTCAACTGTGGTTATATCAATGAAACCACGCATCTCGAAGTAACAGAGGATAAATAACCCCCACGGCTCTATGTGGAAGCCTCAAAGTGCGAAAAATTGAAAAAGTGTTATCACATTACTAAGATCCCACGAATATTGCTTGCTTTGGAATATGCCGAGTATCCAAAAATATATCTCGCTTAAGCGTGCAGTACACATACACACGCTCGCGCTGAATGAAATCGATTATTATTATTAATGGGTACGCGATTAGGATTTAACTAGGGGATGTGCAACCTTTTTGACAAGCGACAAAAACGTAGATAACACCGTGAAACCGCTGGCCCCGGATAGACTTTCTATCAATCATAACGCCTCTATTTCGTTAGGAATTGATAACGTTGACGGCGACATCTATCAATACAACTCAGCATCGGATTATTTATAAGGGAAATCGCACGATGCGAATACTTTTGACAAAACATCAATTGCCAAGTCAGCATGCGCATATTTGAGTGATTATTGATAGCATTATTCTGTGTCTGCACAAAGCCCAATTGAGCTTAGCTCAAATGCTCCTGACTGACCAAGGTGAATTCGAAATCCCCATTTGAAATATTCGATATATCGGGTACCCTTGTTGCAGCGAAATCCAAACCATATGGCGTGGCGTCTATCTGTATTTGAATTTGACCTATTCCGCCGAATATTCCAACCGTGACAGTACGGGGCAAACATCTCTGTAATTTGTAGAGATTACGCAACCCTCCTGGTCTACGTGCGATTCGGCACGGTACTGTGTTTGTTGGTAATTCTATAGGTTACGTTACGTCTTACCGCTCCTAATCTAATGCGCTTGCTAATTGCTGTAGGAGTAGTTGCACGAAAGTTTCGTTAGACCCACGCTGATTAAAATACCCACAGGCCACATCCTAGTAACACAGGCATGCAAAGCAGTCCCCAGTCTTACTTAGCTAGAAGTTCAATATGCAATTGGATAATATATTCGTATAGGAATACAGCCTAATATTTTCAACAGACACTCGTGATCTAAAAATAGTACATTGGACTGAAGCGATCTCTCCGATTATCCGACATTGCATGCCGATGACGTCATATTTTGTGATACGATTGTTGATATACAATGTTTTTTTCAATTCTCTGACGATTACCCCTGACCAGTTTCAGCCGAGAATGGCCGTGTTCATTTCAATACGAATATATTTTCCAACTGAAAGCTGTTTGTAGAGGTCAATTCCTATTCAACCTTTTCGACGTTCGGCGAAATACACATGTCTATTCATAGACCAGCGGTATTTGCGTTGGCCAGTTTTTGCTTATCGAGCGGAACCGGCTGGTTCCCTGTCACGAGGTGTTAACTTAACCTGGGTTTATCGCCAAATGCTGCTGTTTACTGGGAAATCCCTGGTTGCGCGGTTTGTTTTGGTTGGCAGCGCGGCGAAAATGCTTTTCTCCGAGCAAGTGTTGAGTGGGTGGACGCTTGTTATGCCAAGTGCAATGTCTCGTCTGTAATTTTGCCGGCGTATAGCAGCTTTTCTTCGTAAACGGACTTATGGAAACAGCCAGTGTCGCCCCAAAAAAGAGTCGTAATGCGCTAAAGATAGCATTTTACAGTCTGCGTATGAAAAAAATGCTGTGCCGCATTTGCTTAGTACAAGGGTCGTGGTTGTTGTGATGAGTGTATTGTTAGCCATTAGGGCTGGGCACAATGATTCGAGTACTCGAATCTGAATCGAGTATTAATTTTAATGATTCGAGTCGAGTAGTAAAAGACGATTTTTTCGAGTACTGAAATTATACGCTCCTCACCACTGAAAGTTGATTTATCAACGAGGAGTTTATCAACGATCAACGAGTTTATGCTAATTTCACTGTTGAAGCCTTGAAACCTTGATTGGCCGTATCGCAGCATGCGAAACATGAAGTACAAAGCTACGAACGTTACTGGAAATAGCACATTTCCGAAGTCATGATCACCCCACAATATTGTCACCAAGTGTAATGAAATCGGTATGGTCGAAAAAAATAACAAAGTATCCTTAATATGATGGATAACAGTCATTATATTCTTTGTGGTCGCTTAAAAGGTACATATTTGAACTTTGACAAATAATATTCTGCTATGACGTCATAATGAGTGATACTCGATTACTCGACTCGACTCGAAGCATTTTACGTGATTCAGAATCGAATCACTCAGGTACTCGATTTTGCCCAGCCCTATTAGCCATATAGATTCTGGACGAGCTTGTTATGGATGTGGACGGTGTTGATTAGATAAGGTGATTAGGCTGTGTTGCACATGCGATCGCGCTGATTCAATAGATTTCATGATCTGAGTTTGTGAATGGCGGTGTTGTTTTAAAAAAAACGAGGGTGCGCGATTGCGCATAGTACTAACTATAGTATAATATCCGGATGTTATAGCGCATGTAGATTGTAGAAGCATGTTTTCTTTTTCAAAATCTGTGAACTCAATATCGGGATCCGGCTCTGCCAGGTCTAGGGCTGGGCGAAACTAGTAGCTGGGTGATTCGATTTTGAATCGAAATCGTCTGGCAATCGAGAGGTCATGGTGTCATAACAGTATGGATGACGTGCCAGGGGTCGGATAAATGTTACTTGTAGGCCGCAGTGTTGCCATACCGTCCGTATCTGTAAGATTTGTCGTTCTATTCACGTGTGATATCTTATAAAAACTGCTTTGTCCTTGTTTATCTTTTTGACTTTTGTGCAAGACTGAAGGATGCGCGTTTGCGAAGTGTGGCAGCCAAGGCTGTGTCAACAAAAAGAGTGCTCGTGCGATCAAAAAATAGTACATTGAGCGCTCTCGTATTTGACATTTCATGCTGGTGACGTCATATTTTGTGATACGATTGCCGATATACAATGTTGTTTTGAATTCTCTATTAGTTGCTGACGATTACCCCTGACGAGTGTCAGCCGAAAATATTCGGGCTCATTTCAATATGAATATACTATTCAATTGTATATTGTAGTTTTCCACCTTCAAGAAACTGTATTAAATAAATGAAATATATCAACCCCTGGAGGATTTGGCGCTGGTAGTAACCGGGTTTATTCTGAACTGCGGGAATTCGCTATTCGGGTACGGTGCCCATCCTTGCCAAATGAGGTTTTAGAGGTTTTATTCTCATCTAAACCTGGAATTATTACAAGTTCTACGACCACATATACTAATATGCCGATAGCAAATAACCGGTTGAAACCCGACTCCGGCCAAAGCGTCATCTTGTAATACTCCACCCTCATTAATCCGTGGGAGCTTATTCGCGTTCGCGTTGCCACCGCAACTTGCAATATCGAACCCGACCAACCCGCGATAATGCGAGCTTGACTTCAAAGCTAATATACGCGCCGGCAATCGACTTGAAAGAGTTCTCAAGTGGCGCGGTTTAATTCTTATCTAGTAGGCGGCAGGATCCGTGTCTCGCCATCAGTCGCGGCATTAGATGCACGCGTGGGAAATTAGAGGCTCCTAGGTTTGGTATGGCGGTTACGTAACGATTTTGACTGTAGCGACTGGAGATCCAAATAGAATTAGGCCTTGGTAATATGATTCGAGAACTAGACAGGTGACCAGTAACGACGTACTTCTACCTTTACGGAGTACTCGGTTATATTTTGCCTACCCGCACTTATGCACTGTTGCTCTACTTAACTCTTGTGGATATAATTTCGAACTACTTCTACTTTACTGAATAGTTTTATGTTATCAAGCAAAACTAGGTCTAGATTACTTGGAAATCGCCGCTTCTGCGTGAAGGGTGTAGAAATTTATGGCGATACATTTACCTTTACTTGAATGCCAACGATGAATGAATTAATCGAGCATTAATTTCTCTGCATTATCACAAAGTGCAATAAAATATTTATGGTATGAACAATAACTAGTAACTATGTATACGTCATGTGATGTAGGGCTGGCTTTATTTTAATAATGGCATCGTAAAAGGTACATTGTTTACCTTTCCATATCATCTCTGGGTTATATTTCGGGTTCTATATTATATTTTGACATGTACGAGCAGTCAGCACCAGAGTTACCAGCTTGGCCGTATATAATTCCCCAGTTCCGAACGAAGTGCCAGGTCCGCTGCCACAATCAACCTATGTCTGGCTGTTACAGTTATGAGCACATCCAGATTTCGAGATTCGACTAATTTCGGCCCCTCAATATTCTATCGTGTATCTGTGATTGTAATCTCGTGACGTGACACAAGCTATCCTAGCACGTCGTCATTTGTTGCGCTGCGTTCCGCCACATCTGCTGCTCTATCGCGCTATCTCGTCGCTTAGCGATAAGCTACATCGATTGCTTTTTATTGTGGCGATACAAACAAACAGCTCGCTGTCGAAGATCAGACCATATTTGTAAACAGAAAGTCTTGTTTTGTGGAATCTACCGCGCGGAAGTAATTATTAGGCAATCAAGGTTTTGTGGGAAATAAGCTACCTTAGTTGGTGTGTAGAGAGAGTCGATTTTAGGTGTTGTCCAGATGTGGTGAAACTAATCATCGTTGCTCATCAAGTAGAAGTGGAACTAACGCAACAAATTTCTACTCAATACCAAGTATAGGCTTCGAGACGTTTTACAGTTATTTGAAGTGGGAGTGGAAAATGAATGGTCTGTGAGTGCTCAAATATGTAATTTTAAAGGTATTTATTAGGGCAATTATTTGTCGCAGTCAAATCCGTGGCGAGTAGCACCTATTTTTCACAAAAGTTGCATCAAAGAGTTGCATTTTATGGACAAGTTCCTTGAAATTATTAGGGTGTGAGATACTAGAATCGATCCGTTTTCAAGGCACTGTAGCAAAACCCAATGTTGGCGATTTCAACAAAATCAATAGCCTGAAAAAATTGACCCAGTGACAATATAATTTTTGGCGGTCTGGCCTGTATTCATGTAATATCAAAAAAGTTGCAAAAAGTTGCAATATAAGATTCCTCCAAACAGCTTGAAACACCATACTACACAGCTTCCGAGTATTTAGGAAGCTGCCGGAACCTGTAAAGAAAAGTTGCAAAAGTTGCAAAAACTTGCCCTAGTAATTTTATATGGTAGGTTTGGTTAATGTGTCGCATACACAAGTACAGTTAACCGAAAGTGGCTGCATTGAGACGACATCTTGTATTGTTGCTAAGAGATCTGGGTTCGCGAAACTATGGTTCCAGATACCACAACACTATTCGTACTCGGCCTATTATAACCCGATTTTCGGGTTTTGAGATTAAAAGATCGTGTAATATCCGGCGGTAGCTATACACACAGGGTTGTAACCAAGTTGCAAGGTTCCGAGTCGCAAGTCAATCTCAGTTTTATAGTTTCGACTCGAGTCAAGTCGGGTCATTTTCAATTCACTACCGAGTCAAGTCCGAGTCCAAGTCAGCTAGTAGAGGCTCGAGTCCAAGTCATTATGCTCCCTGCTCAGTTTTCAGTTCCATCCGGTTCAACACACTATTTCCAACTATGCTCGAGGGTTATAGAATGGCTCGCATTCATAAAATAGTAATTACCTCAGTATAACAGTTTCTGGCCCTATTTCCATGTATCAGAACTGATAGACGAAATACCAATGATGTGTTAACTTTACTATCCTTCGAAGTTACAATGAAATGTCCGTCTAGGCCAGGGGTGGGCAAACTTTTCAGCTCGCGGGCCGCATTCAACATCTTAATCCATTCGCGGGCCGCACTATATATAATTGGGATTATAAACCAAAATGCAATATTGGTATTTGATTACAGTGAGGACGTGGATATAATATATATGCTTATTTAAAACAAACAAAACATTGCTTTGGTGATATCATACACGCGTCAGAAGCAGTGACGTGATTTCATAGGCAGGTCGACCTCAATGACCAATTTGCCAAAACTATAGAGATGAAAGTCGGTTGTCCCGATTCTTAGAACAGGATTGAAATTTAAATCTGTTAGCAGCGATCTGTTTATAGATTTACTAATTCCACTTTTTGGTTCAGTTCCAGGACACACAATGCTGACAGCATCATAACCATGTTAGATTAAACACGCTTCTACTATTTGCAGATAAAATATAAATACCCTAAGTCTACGCATAGAACGAATCTATAAGCGCATCACTAAAATAGTTAAAACTGGAGTGGCCAATCTGAAATCACACTCGTGATCAGAATTATGTCAATCTCGTTTAGGATTTCTGTGATTTTTAGAAGTTGAAACCTTTCAAACTCTGTGGGCCTTGAGATGGTCGAGCCAGAAATTAAACATAAAATTAATAGAGGAAATATTTACTTAGAACAGTGGTTCTCGAAATTTTTAAGACACGTTCCTCTTGTTATGGTGAAAGATTTCGCGCCCCCTTATCGCAATATCACAAAAATCAACCAGGATGCTAGAAAACCCAACGGATAATTTGATGGTATGGAAGGTTACGACTGTGGATGAGAGATTTTTAGATATGAAATGCAGACTAATTACAGAGCACTAAATATTAATTGGGGGTAAATCGCGCATAGCGCGAAAAATTTTTTCAGTTGAGCTCAGCTTCGCCCCCATTCAGATGCTTTCACGCCCTCAAGTAGAGCACGCTCCCCAGTTTGAGAACCACTGCCTTAGAATTATACTTAGAGAAAGTTTAATTAATCCCTGCATTAATTCGATATTTAGTACGCATTTTATTAATATTTTTAATAAGTTAAGAAATATACTAAGAGAAAATTTAATTAATCCCTGCATTAATTCGATATTTAGTACGCATTTTATTAATATTTTTAATAAGTTTCTTTTGGCTCTCGCGGGCCGCACAAAACAGTGTTGCGGGCCGCATGCGGCCCGCGGGCCGTAGTTTGCCCACCCCTGGTCTAGGCAGTTCTAGTCACGAGTCACGTGACTTGGTTCGAGTCATCACAAAATCGCGACTAAGTCATGAGTCATTACAACCCTGGCTACACATTTACGTGATCCGAAGTCGGAAGTGTAATCAGGATGCGGTTTGTGTTCTGTGAAAACGCACGCGATTACGCGCGCCATAAGTAAACAGTCAGGGCCTTATATTTGCAGTAGTCGGTCACGTTGGAATCTCGCTATTAGCGGGTAAATTCATTATCACGGCCCGGTCGATAATGATTGTAATCACATCGCGGCCTGATGAAAGAGAGCCTTTCCGGATTATGCCCAGCAATCGATATCGCCGTAGCAACGGCTGATCACGATCATAACACTGCCGTTGATGATGTCGGGTGATAGGCGTCTGACATGGTCCCTGTAGCGTGCTTCTAGGAAACGGCCTGGTTTTTTGTCTAATAACTCCTTCAGCTTAGAAACCGCGCCCCTTGATATATAGATACTGTCGATTACGCGATGTAGATTGCTGTTGTCCCGTGTTGTATAGAAATTCTGTCCTTGATGTGCGGGCGCGATAATATACAGATAGACCAGTTGTTATGACATGTTTATTCGTGAGAGTGTTGCGAATACCTCCCTTGACAACTACTCTGCCTGTCGCCCTCGCTAACTCTGTATCCTTTCTGAACAGAGTATGGCACACCAAAGCCAAAGCGCACCAGCAAAATCGCCGGGCGGCACCCCAAAAACGCCAACCACTTTGAAAACCCAGCCCAGTACCACCGCGTACCAGCAACAGCCGGCAAAGACTGTCGAAAAACCGCCTCTGCCTCCGACAAACACGGAACCGGTCACGATGAGACGGCCGCCCGTGGCGGCGATGTCGGACGACGACGAGGAAGACTTGGAAGACGAGCTTGACGTTGAGAACATTCGTTCGATGGAGGAGCAAATCAAACACACGCAGAGACATCTTGAGTTTTTGCGGGAGCAGCAGGTTGGTTTCCGCCGTTGCGTGTACTGTACAACAACATATAGTCAGGGCCGCTATTACCATGGATGAAAGGGTAAGACTAGCCCAACAATCCGTGAAATTAGTAGACTGGCGACTAAAAAAACGGAAAAAGGTAAAGTACATTTGTCCGATCCTAGTTGCACCAGATCCTAGTTTCACCAGATTCTTTTTGGTGAGCTGATGACTGAAGACGAAGATCATCCTTGCTTAATTGCTGGAAATACGGGCAAAATTGCCGCACATATGCGCAAAATAAGGACGCAAGTCATCAATGATAAGGGACAATATCGAAACTTTCTTAAAACTGGCTCATTCACTGTAAATACGTGGGCAAATTAGTGTATTCCGCGTTTTACAGTTTCGCTGCGGTGAAAATAAGGTACCGTAAACGACACTTCCTGATGGCAAATTCTGCTTTCAAATCCATTCCAATGGGTGCAAACGAGTTAAATACAGTAATTCTTACTGAGATATATTCAAGGGTTTTATCACCTTTTGCGCTTTCTTGGGTCTGTGCACGAAAACACAACCTACACCACCACTGGGTTATACATCTAAACTAATGGTGTATATGACTGGTTTTCACCTATTGGAATGCCCGTGAAATCCAGATATAGTCATTTATCTGATTCACACCCTACGCTACGGTAGATATACGTCGAAATCCACGTTTTCTGTCTAGTCGAGTTCAGTGAAATGTGAGAAATTTAACACTTCAGGCTTGTTATTTTACATTTTTCGCATTTTTTATCAGGAAAAGCTGAAAAAACGGAAGCAAGACCGCACGAAATACAGAGAAACTCTCAAGAGAAACTCGACCAACTTCGAACGCTATTCGCAAGGTAACGCAGTTTTACGCGATACTGGGTTCAATCACAGCTATCGCAACAAGGGCGCGAATTCGTTTTGAAACGCCCCTACCTCGGTATTCAGCGGTAGAAGTGTAGAATGTCTATGTTCACGACGTGGCGCTTGTGTGACGTGATAATGAACGAAAAAATAGCAGTCGACTACTTAGGAATTTGATTCCGAATCAAGCCACAGTATGGCAGTACCTCCCATTGCAATGTCGTCATTGTGCGGATGACTCGAAAAGCTCAAGTATCCAACTTCAATGCGACCATATATGAAATAATGCCACTACGCTAAATTAAACATAATAATTTGCCACTCTTCGTCGACTGCATCTATTTCATAACGCTTTTACCAGAATGCTGCGGGTCAAAACACTGTTGAACAGTCATGCCATTTCCACTAACGCAAGAGTAACTTCTCCAATCTTCAGTCGGCTGGCCTGACTCGCGAAAAGGAAGTACTTGGTAGGACGGATTCCTAAATCGATGATACATTAATCACGTATTTATCCATTTATACAACGAATAAATGGTATTCAATGCAAACTTGAAGTTTAAAGCATAGGTCCAAAACAGTATTTAAAGAATTTATTACCGCAGTGTACTTCAATAGCTGTTGAAGACAATGAGACCTCCGTCGTCGATTAAAGTTGTCGACAAGTTCTTTGAACTCTGGATGCATGTCAGATGCAGAAACCTGTTCATGGTCGAGAATGTTTCCTCGCGAATATATGTAGACCCGAACAGAAGTAGTAGTTTCATGGTCATGTTTCTCAGGTTGGCAAACTGATGTACGCGGGCCACATTATCATGGAAGGCCGGAAAGTGTCTGCGGGCCGGGTCCGGGTCTGTTGCCCGCCCCTGCACTAACGCATAAGTATTGGTACATTTATTACTACTGGGCCATCCGCAACTTGGCCTCCAATCTAATGTGTGTACGTTAATTCCTCGGAACCGATGACTCTTTACCTGTTTACGACCGTAATCATACCGATTTAATTACACGCTACAGCACCTGCGCGTTAAATCGTCTCGAAAATCACGATATCCGAAACCGTGCCTTTTAAAGGCGCGCATTTTAAGCAGGAATTACAGCCTGTAGTATCTCAGATCGTGACGGAATTTCCGTAGCGCCACGCTCTCGTTGTAGTGTCCGTAACGCTTCGTAACTGTACCGGTGCTCGCACGCGTTCGGGTGGATAAACATTAAACGATCAGCGGATACATCAAAGGGTTTCGGGTTTATTCTTATAGGTAACATCCTACTATATAGTTCGATATATATACTTTTTTCTACAGGATACAACAATCCGCCAGTCGTGACCGGCGGCTTGCACGCTTACCACTCCGCGCAGGACCTGAAGCGGGAGGTGTCGCAAAACGGACACGTCGCGCACAAGACGAACGGATCCACTGCGGTTGATAATTCTGGCGCGGTAAGTTACTTATAAGAACTCTTTTACTTACTTAGTATAAATAGCGTAGAAATAGTCCGCCTACTTTACCGAAGTTGACAATAGGTCTGGTACAGTGTTCTTTTGACCTCGATAGTATTTGTACAATTCGCAAGGTGGCGCTGGTGAACCGTTATATTACCCTCCTTACTAAAATTTACCAGCAGTTAATTTTTGCGGGCGGATTCAGGGCATGTTCTAGGCGTTGCTGCACCGCAGCGCGCGCATTTATGACTATAGGACTCGCGATTCCATATCCGGTCACAACTCGAAGTACCGTTATTTATTATGAAGCACCGGTGACGCGCTCGTGATTGACTATTCAATGAATTCATTCCATGCGTAGATGTAGAACTCGCATCGTGAATTTCAAAGCAAGAATCTTCATATATCTATATATCTATTAACGTGATCTAATTCACTCGTATAAAGGCAAACCAAACGTATCCCTAAACTACTTACTACCTTTCGAAATGCGAATTGTAAAAATCATATCGATTTGCACAAAAACTGTTTCGGTTAAAGTGGAGATACCGTGAAAACATAACTATACTTCAGCAAATCATGAAACTAGGCAAACTTCATTACCAACCTCCTCTGGTTATTACGTAAGCGGTAATTTCTGCACGAAAGCCCTAATGGACCGCCCAGCTTATACGTTACATTAGCGATGGTATGCTCGACACGTTCTGGGTGCGTTTAAACTTTAAAGTATTGCGTTTCAAGAGTCGTTCGCGATAATCCCGTAATGTTTTCCGGCGGAACTTACCAGACGCTGGTTTATCTCCTTCGATTTCGCCATGCTGGTTACGTTATACTGTTGTGGAGTCTTATTTTCTTTATGGAGGTGAGGAATTTGTGACATGATGATGTTTAGCGATGTCTTCGAAGGTATTTGTTGGTTTTGTGTTTCGAATTTTGCCGCTGGCAATTAGCGACTTCGAATAGTGTATGTTGGTTGGAGCAGTTGGTCGCAACCTTTTTAGCTTACGGACAGGTAGAATTTCGAAACAAATCTTGTTCACCGGTGAACCTTCTTAATCAACTTGAAGCATGAACTAATTATGACAAAGTATACAGCTCTATGAAGCCTATATTAGAAACTTAGTTTGAACGAGATATTTGATGCTGCCTTTTTGATATTACGCGTGTTATACCTGGTTCCATTGAAGGTACTGCAAGGTGAAGTCCTGTTACTAACTATCAATTTGATCATGATTGTTCGGTGTCTTTTGAAAGAACCGTGATTATGCTGTTTGTTAGCCTCCGTAATACCCCAAATGTGGACAAGTTGTGTTGTCCAAAGGTAACGCATGATGATTAAAAGCCTTCTTATGTTTCATATATGCCCTGTAAGCTAATTTTATGCAGTTTGGCAAAAACTTTCATAATTGAGACGCAGATTAAAGTGGAATTAGTTCGTGAACTGTACATCACGTTAGAAAGCGTTCCCAATTAGGTTTGAATTACGTTCGAAAGTCGGCGTTTCATTTCCCCATTTCGTGGCCTCCAAGCCTCACAGCTCGCACCAAACCCTCCAAGGCCACTAGCCACTAACAAACGGCTGCAAGATTGTCACATCGATTCTGTAATTAGAGTAATCGCTGGAAAATTACGGCCAGCGCGCCACAGATGCGCTCGACAGACACCGGTATTGACATCGCCAAGCTAGTAGGGTTGTGGTCGCAGTGATAATTTTTCTTTTACGCGGAATTTAAAGATAAGTTAGTGTACTGTTGCTAACATGGCATTTCCACGCGAATTATGTGTCCAGCTGTATTTTGTAACGAATTCGACACCGTTCACGGGCGATCTATCTCTTCTCTGATCTGCGCGGTATGGTACGGTGAGAGTTTTAGATGAAAGACGCTTCGTGTTGACAGACCGGCACGTTGTCGGGTGCCACCTGTCGCGATTTTCGCGCCAATATCGATCGCGCACTTGAGCCGCGTCCGTGGCGTTGATGGCGGCGTTGCGACGCGCGCGAAGTAGCGTCTAGGGTAGGTTGAGCGTACTGGTAGATCTGCTGCTACGATCCAGCACAGGCGATCAGAAACGAAGTACTTGCACTTTGTGGGAGTACTCAAATAGGTTGGACCTAAACGCGTCCTACATATCTTAAGCTCAAGGGTATGATGCTGAACTACTTCTACGGTTAATTGAAAATTTCCATTTGTTTAGGCAAAACTATGTCATTGGCTACTTACTTCTTTACTAGGCTACTATTGCTACTTCAAGTCTGCTGGGGATTTTGGACTACTTCGATCTCCCCTTCAACTTTGTATTCATTTTTCGGTTTGTAATTCTACTTAACGATTATCAGTTTTTTTGACAAATGTCGGTTTGGAATATTTCATTTTTTACTTAGTCGAAATCGCCAACTTCTACTTCTCAATTTTCCGTCTGTTAACCCTTTGTGGACTGAATATATTCTCTATGGTTGGAAAAATTATTTCTATGCGTAACTTAAATTGTTTTAACTCAACTTAAACATTGGTCAACAAAATTTAAATTTTTCCTTTATTATTTATTATTTTGAATGTTTGTCGCAAATTTGCGACATCAGGCTTTCGCGACAAAAAATCGAAACAAAACACGTCAATTTTGACAATTGAAATTACTGGTCAAAATTAGCAAAAAAGTTATAGTTTTTGTTCAGGCACAGCTGTACATGACATTTGACACATTTTATAACAGGTTGTTCTTCATAGTTATGTCTCTTGCATCTCTGTCTGGTGTCCATGGAAGGGGTGTGACCCACTTGGTCACGTTGGGGTGGGCTTTGTTGGTCCTCTTTTCTTTTTCTTATCATACTCCTGCTGGATACAGAGAGATGCCCTCCGACTTTTTCCCCTGTCACTAATTTTCCATACTTTACCAGGTATTCTGCATATAATTTGGAGCAAGCAGACATTTTTGCATCTGTTTCGGAAATTGCACAAAAACACAGTCCCATCTGTACAGCAATCAACTATTGGCGACAGCAAGATCAACCAAATGACGTACAATTACATGTATAGTATGTTTTTGAGCGGATACATGTTATGTAATAAGACAAATAGGCATCCAGAAGATCAACCTCCCCCATAAATGAATTGTACTGTTCGGCAATAAATGGGTAGTCGACCTGTGAGCGTTACTTCGTTTCCGGTCCCATCTTTCAATTTTACTAACAGAATTTGCTTTGACAAAGGTACTGGCCAGTATAACACTGCGATTGTCATACCACTTTACTGCCCAAATACTAACGCCGTCCAGAGAAACCTCCTTTACTTCAAATCTCACTCTCCTTGTCCTGAAGTCTGTGCCATTACTGAATTGACAGCCACACAGTATGTTTGATCGCACAGTTCCTACTGCAAAAAATCACATGTGAGATGAACTATATGAGCAAGAAAGATTTGATCTGCTTCCATCGATCTCGGGACATGATATCAGAAACTTTATTATATCTAGTATCATTGGCCCATTACATATAGGATCTAGGCATTTTCACGATAGACATATGCATGCAACATCCTAAGTCTTTTTCAATATCATCTCCAGTCATCTGTATTGCCTTCGTTGGATTTGAACGGCAAATAAATTGCTCTCATAAACAATCCAGTCCAGCAATTCCACTCCAACAAAATATTCGAAAGATGTGTGCGGAGAAGAAATAGAGTACAGTCACTGTCGAGCAATTCTGCCTTCCATATAGGAAAATAGTAGCCAGGGATCTTTCCGCCTTGAATTGTTTTCCATATAGGTTTTCGTTTCGGTTCTTGCGGTGTACATGCAATTGACCCGGTGTTTTCCCTTTCTCTACTTTTGAAAACACGATTGAGGAATCTTCATCAGATTCATCGGGAGAAGAGGATTCACCCGAACTCATTTATCACATAGCAGCATAAGTTGCTGCAGTAGAACGTTCTTCATCGTCAGAATCACTGCCACCATCTTTACTGCCTTTCCAGTTTACCGTCACTTGATGAGTGATTTTTCCCCATAACAACATCTGGTATCCATTTTTGCAACAGCAATTTCTGATTGAAATTATTGAGAATATTTGTTACCTTTTTAGCACTATTCTAGAAGTTAGTTTACATATTCGTTGTCATTATGTGATGTATCAAGGCACTTTCTTGTCTCGTGAAGTTGGTGAATCTATTCCCCTCTTTTCTCACGTAAATACCTATTCCATTTGGAAATATTTCAGTAGTAGGAATGTTGTCAGAATTTACCAACAAAGGGCTAATGATGCAAATTCGCATCACTCCCCATTTTCAACTTTGCCAAGAAGACTTACACATTATTGATCCAAAACACTTCTGGCTATGTGATTTATGGTGTAAAGAATCCTATACATATTTTTCTGAACGAATATACTCACCAAATCATTCGACCGCGGAGCAACAAAGAACGTGGGTCCACTGACTTCACTCAGACATGCCAATGCAATAAACAACGTCCGGGACACCCACCTTTCACTCCAAACACTCTATTTTAAAAGGCGCCAAAGGGAAGTTCGGAATGTATACTTTCTGCGACGGCCGTCGTGGCCGTGTCAAGTATGAGTGAAGTCAGTACAAAATGATGTAATTCGGTATGTACCGAATTTGTTACGCTCGTCCACAAAGGGTTGGAAAAACTGAACCCGGGCAACTTGCCTTTTTGCTGACTTGGAGATCGCTAGTACTTTTCGTACTTCTTTCTATCTTGACTTTCTTTTTTCTAAATCCGAATCATAGGACCTAAGCCGACGGCCACAACATTGCCAGAAACCGCGCAGTCATCCGAGCTAATCAGACGACTTTTAGGCCAGATTAGACCCAGAAAACGTAGCTTTATAGTTACGTGAAAGTCGCTAATTCTGCTTGTACTTTGGAGTTTACAATGTTAGGGAGACATTATTTTCCGTGATTCGTTTTGTTTGACTTATTGTAACATACTTCATGTCGCTTTCATGCGGTTGCATATAAACTTCCAACGAAAGTAGATGTATGATACGCGTCAGTGCATCCATATGTCAGTAAGTTTTGCTACGGGCGCCACATCTCGTGAGAAGGCCATGTTTATTTGCTGGCTTCTCGCTTGCGTGATAATTCGCGGGTGTTCGCGATCGCGTGGCTGCCTTTTGTGTTTTCTTACCGCTTGTCACACGTTCTAAAGGCCCGGTGTTGGTTTATATAGATCCCAGATTCGGGCCGTCTCTATTACGGGTGTGTTATGGTGGAAGATGTTTGGTGTTTGTTTTTTCTGCGTGTTTTCATTACGATTTACGCGTTGATTCGCAGGGGTGTTAGCTTGCTTAGATCACAGCGTGCGGTTTGAAATGTTGATTTAATATTCTCGGGACATTCATTCGCAGTTGTAAGGCGTGGAGCTTAGGGTAAATTTAGTATGCAGCAACGGCGTTAATGTGATGATTGTGCTGGCTTTTTTCGGGCTGATGAAGTTACGTCATGGATACGGCGTTGCGTTGTGCGCGGGTGGAATTCGTGGGGTACGGGCGATTACACGCCTCCGATAACACACGCGATTTGCCTTTATCCGTGAAATTGTCTCACGCAATAGTTTTTCGATGTGATGCGGGGTACGGCTGTGGTAGCTCGGTGACTGTCTACAGGTGGCTGAGTGCAGTATAGGGTGTATACTGTATAATGTACAGGTAGGTAACAGTTGCAGAAGGGTGATGAAACTGGTGTGAATTACTTGTGGTAATTGCGTTGAACTGGAATGATTCACTCAATTGAATGGCATCTCGAATGTATTTTAGCGGTTTTGCGTAATCCCGTCAATTAACGCGCTTGAGATAATGTAAGCAAACTCTCCCGTCAGCCGGATATTTCTGTGAGCGCCCGTTTTTAGCGACTTGCCTCTTCCACAAGCTATTTCGATGTCGGTTCTTTACGTCAAACGCAGTGTATACTTGATAAAAACGTGATATTTCGGGGATATCAGTCGCGGTTCTTGTTGGTGTCAAGCCGGACATAAGCATCTTATATTACTAGATAGCTGGTAGACGCACTGGTGTGCTCTTATCACGCGAAGCTTGCTTGGAATATGGTTAGACAGGGTATTAATTACACAACTGCTGATGTTCGTTATAGTTAAGGCTTGGCAAAATCGAGTGTTCGGAGTATTCGATTCCGAGTCGAACATTAAGCTCCGGTAGAGTCAAGTTTTCGAGCACCTACTTGAGTATTACGTCATAACGGTAATCATGACTTGAAAGGTTGAGATAGGCATCTTTTAACGATCAGAAGGAGAATGCCGCCGGTTAGACCTCTAACAAAATAATTTCCCATTTGGACCATGAAAATTTTGTAGCGCTTTGCGACGATTTTGATGATCAATCACTTATGGACAGAAATGTCGTGTCGGAATATCCGTAGCCTTGTGCGACATGATTTTGGGTTGTCCGAGGCTCCAGCGGTTGAAACAGGGCGCTATAGTATACTATAGTTTGGTTCATGAAATATTACTGCTGATCGAAATGCGAATATTTTCGTTGGGCCTACTCGAAAAAGTCGACTCTCACTACTTGAATCATTACAATTGATACTAGACCGGGTTTCGAGTACGGTACAGGAATCATTGTGCAGAGACTTGAGTCTAAATGAGTCACACCGGCGATTGTACGTTACAGTATGGGTAGAGATCTTTCGTGGGTATGGATTTGGAGGAGAGACGCCGATGATATCGGCCAAGTTGTGTATCGAAGACAGATATCGCCCTCCATGTTACATAGCTTGGGAGACATTGCCTTCGCACCTGCGCACACAGATAACGCGGAGTATCTACTAGCTGTTATCTTGTATATTGTGTCTTTAGATGCGCGGGCAGGAAATAAAAACTTGAAGCGCAGGGCAGTTATAATGAACGCACATAGTTTCGAGAAGTCCCCGTAAATTAATACACTGGTGCGAACGAAGCACTCGTCCAGTCGCATGCCTCGCTGTTTCATAACGCCAGGTCTCTACTCTCTAGTTCTTAGTTGGATAAGCTTAGTTCAAGCCCAGATCCCGTTAAGCTAAGCCTGCTCTAATTCGCAGCCTCTGAATGGCAGATCAGCAAATAACACTGCGCTCTATTGTGACGGATGACTCGATTCGTCTTTACAGTAGCCCCGTAGTAGCAGGCCAAGCCTGGTGCTGTAATCAGCAGCCTCTGAATCGCAGCTAGGCAAATAACAATGTGGTCCATTGTGACGAATGACGGGAGAACGGATAAACAATGTCTTGAGCGTAATAGAATGAGTGTGATGGCCATCAACCGCAGCCTAATAATGAGTTGTATGCAATGTATAAAACTGTATGCATTTGCATTTTCCGCACATAGTATTGGGAGTTTGTCAAAAGTGGTTGGTTGGTTACTCACCACCTCATGATGATGTTGGTACACTTCATACTTTGGTTCTCTGAAGTTGAGCCCAAATTAGCTTAATATTGATGCCCAGACTCGAATGTAATACAATGTAGCCTTTTATCATAAAGTAAAATATGTTGACTTGGTTATTTTTATCAATTTGATCCAACTCTTTGGCTGGTGTCCGCTGCACCCTATGTAGAGAAGAGAGATTTGGACTTGTGAAGAATATATACACAATATCCGGCATTATGTTATGGAATTTCGCATAGCATAGCCCGTATCACGATTTCAGCGTGTAATTTTGAATAATATTGCATTCCTCTGCCAATTTCGTGTTCGCCTCTGACGTGATATCAGTTAATTTGGTGATTTGTGCCAAATTTCGGAACCGGATCAACCCATCGGACCTTGAAATATTGGCAATGCAGCCTCGCTAGTCGCTATTATCATGCCGCTTTTATTTGTCTGTATTTAAAATATATTATGACTGTGTACAAATGATACGTAAAACGTCAGAGCTCACGAACTTTCAAGTCTAAATCGCATACTTGTTTTTCGTTTTAAAGTTTGTTTATCGTTGTGATAAATTTTGCGCCGACTAATACTTGACCGGTCTGATGTTTATGGCTGTGCGGCACCTTGAAACGATTTTGATTTACGGTATTGGGCGAACTATATTTATTGCTCGTTACGAGTTTTGTGGCTCGGATACCAACAGCGGTTGTCGCAAACATGCCACTGCGTTACTTGCGGGCTATATGGGATACGAAAATGTAAACTTCAATTCAACCCGACTACCGATACACCGCTAGCAGAATCTCAGTTGCACGCACATCTGTCGTCTTCATGTGAGCATAGCTTAGTAAAAACCATGTGATTTATAGGAGCTGCAAAATCTTCAGTTTGCAAATGCATTCCACATGTATGCGCGGCAGTGCGGCACGCGCCCTGATACTATTTCAAATACTCATCAAATGCAATATATTCCATGTCAACTCGATGTTAGTATATCTTGGTAAATACGATGTAATTTATGGGCGTTGCAAAATCGCCAGTTTAAAACTGCTTTCCATATGAATGCGTTGCAGTGCAGTGCTCGCCATTCGGTTGACACTATTCTCAAAGACGCATTAAAACGCAAATTCCAAGCACATGTTTCATCTTCATGTGAGCCTGTCGTAGTAAATGCGATGTAATATTTATGCGCGTTGCAATATATTCTCTTTGAAACTGCATTCCATATCTATGCGTGACCCTGCAGTACTCGCATACTAGGAGTGAATCTACAGCTGTAAGGCTATGTCACCGCATGTTACATTCATAGTGTTGTCTACGAATTACTTTTTAGTCTACATAACATCAGAATTAGTGGGCGCTCTGAGTTCAAATCAGGACATTAGCGATTGCGTAGACTTTACCGACCGTATACCGCGGGCCAATCCGCCAATTCCAATACTTTGCCCGCGTCTGATGTTGGGCTTTTTCGAGGATATCATGCCCTAATCGGACCGGGCATAGGAAAGTATATTTGGGAGCTTAGAGTCGGATTATGCCGACGCGGGTGCTTTCAGTGGAGTTTACTCAGGCGAGGACCCCCTGCGTCGGAGGGCCTGTGTCTGATGGGCGATTATGACGTCTCGCGAAAAGCAATTCATGTCTATCTATATATGTATTGCGTCATAAATACCACGAATTTTGGTAGTGTCAATTTCTATGAACTCTGGCTGGTATTGCTAAAAGTCCTCGCATTTGTAAGTATAAAATAGTCATTTCGCGTTGGCAGCAATTCGGTTCAATAGCCTACCGTCTTCAATACGATTCTTTATTCGCTGCGTGTGTTGTAAATACATGAGTTGATATAGGTGTCCGACTGTCCGTATACTATTTACCAGCTCAACAGCATAGCGTAGGTTGCAAACCAGGCCATCGCGATTTTGTGGTACTAAATCTTGCTTTCACACTCATTTCAATGTGTGAAAACGACTCGAATACACCAATCGTTATGCAGATATATCCTATATGTGGGTTGGGTTCTACCTTTGTGTGTCACCTTTTCGCCATCTCCTTGGGTAGAACACGATTACAGAATCTATTATACTCCTGGCTTATAGCCCCACATGAATTGCGCGATATACCTCATATGCGCTCTACGCTATTGTGGAAATATTCAAAAACACGATTTTTGTGTACAGTGTTGTTATGCAATTGAAGAATACATTGATACTGAAATGTACCCGAATATTTACGGCCTACAATCGTCAGGGATGTAGTGGTGTAGATTTAGCGCATTGTGAAGTGTAATTAGATGAGTGAAAATCTTTGGGAGTATTTACAGGATTTTCACCATGGCGTAGGGTGAAAACCAGTCCTATCACGTGTACATTTACAGTACAGATGGTTTAATAGTGGCAGAGTGACCGCAGTTACTTTTCAAGAGTTCCTTGGAGGTAGAGAACTTTAATATAAAATTGAAATGAACCCGAATATTTTCGGCTGACAATTACTTTTCAGTGATATTGCTGCACCATTAATGAACCGCATTCGTTTCATCGAATGAAAGAGTGGTTCGCACAGGTTCGTAGGGTATTTAGCTGTACTGCTCTTCTGCGACATGTATCACTCTCGCTGCGCCTTTGTCCTACGCCGCGCTTAGCGCGGGTTTTATCCGCAAAGCCAGGCACCTTATCAACTCTCTCACGCAGGCCGATGTAGCGCATTCCTGCCGCGAGACGCCGTGTCTCGCACGCACGGCTGAGCGGTGTCGAAAGTGTCAATGGCACCTTTTATTAGGAGACTGGTTTGTGTGCTGCGCTTTCTTGGCGGTGGGCTGCGTGTCGTTAGGGTTGAGGTAGGCGACGGATGGATGTTAACGTGAAATAGGATAGGTGGTAGCGTGTGGGTAGGTGATAATGATGTAACGTTGCTCGCTGCTGTAATGCGGTTGTGTGAGTGTCGCGTGTCGGGGTCTGATGCTAATACAGGCGTGATTTATCGGTTATGCTTTGCGTTTGTGACAGGGAATATTTTTCGCAGTGTTTGGCTAGGAGTGGAAATTTTACTACCGCCTTACGCCTTTAAAATCTGAGGATTATCATGCTTTTACGAATGACATTTATGGCGAATTTACTATGTCCGTTTTAACTGATGGACAGACAGAGAGATAGATAAGAAGCATATTTACGATGATAAAGTATTTCTGTGAACTAACTATCGGAGAGACGACCTTTAGGTAGTAAAGTCAGTCGATCACATATAATCATGATAATACATAGACCTTAATTCACATTACAAATTAATGAGAGCTTCTTGGAGGTTTGGAACTTCAATATACAGTTGAATAATGTATTCACGTTGAAATAGACCCGAATATTTTCGGCTGACAGTCGTCAGGGGTAATCGCCAGCAAGTAGTAGAGAATTGGAAAAGTGTAATGGAGTAATGTAATGAGTAATATTAATAACGCTATAGATACGCTCATGTGATGAGTATGATATTATATCTGAAAAGATTTTCAGAGGTATAGCACTTTAATGTACAATTGAATCTTGAATTCACATTGAAATATAATTGAATATTTCCGTATGGCACTCTTCCGTAATCTTCAGCAACTAGTGGACAATTGAAAGAAATTTGCATGATACGACTGTTCAATGTTGATATATGCAAAGGTCTATTCAATTTTTCTAGTGCAGTGGTTCCCAACGTGGGCGATATCGCCGCGATTTGGCGGCCTAGGGGAGCGAAAATGACGAAGGGAGCGATAGGGGGCGAAAATGGACAGAGGGCGACAGGGGGCGAAAATAGCGAAGGGGGCGATGACGCGTCAAAAGTCAAAACGGCTGACCTTTTTTTTTGGTCAACCCACACGGAAATTCAGTTGCAAAAGTGTCAAATTCCACATCGAGCCGAAAAGTTTATCTTTTTTTTTAGTCAACCCGCCGGTGATTACAGTTTGTATGCCCATTTTTCGGTACACAAAATTTGGAGGGCGATGATCGGTGTTGAGCTTGAAAAGGGGGCGATTGGTCGAAAAAGGTTGGGAACCACTAATCTAGTGCATGGTTGCTGACGATGACCCCTGATGAGTGTTAGCCGAAAATGTTTGTGTTTATTTCAATATGAATATAACATTCAATGATTCTATACATATTATGACGTATTTACGGTTGTAAGACTGCCCAGATCAGTGGTTCTCAACCTGGGGGGCGCGAAGAAGCGGTGAGCTGATTTTTTTTCGCGCTTTGCGTGATTTACCTCCAATTCACGCGTGTTTCTCTATATCTAGATCGAATTTCATATTTTTGAATTCTCTCATCAACAGTCATAACCTTCCATGCCATCAAACAATCTGTTGGGGTTGCTAGCATCCCGGTTGGATTTTGTGATATGACGATAAGGGGGGCGCGACAATTTTCACTATCACAAAGGGGGGCGTGTCTCAAAAATAAGGTTGAGAACTACTGCACTAGATGAAACAAGTACGGTAACTTCACAAATTCAAAATCATGATCACGAAAGAACAAACGCTTACGTAATTTTAAGTCGACATAGACAATCTTTGCATTGTTGCGGACATATGTTGTACCGTTTTGCATTGCGGTTTATACTAGTAGCATTATGAACCCGAATTGATGATCCTGAATAATGATTACATGGAATCTACTATGGTACAGTGCGAATCGAATTTTCGGTGTCATTATTCTCACGGGTTTCGTGTAGACACGTCGGATGTGGCAATGTCGATAATAATGCGTAATGTAGATGTTCAGTAACGTTATCTCGATTAGGTGAGAAAATCGTGCGTAAGTGCCTCCGCGCGTGATATCGTGGCGCGAATGTAATAGTGATCCGAGCGTTATGCGGCGTGCCGAAAATCGCAACATTTTAAAAGCGATGTTTCGACGACAACTCGATTTCACGGCTATTTTTCAATTTGAGAAGGAGTTGTTATTTAAATCGCAGGTATCTGTAATTAAATCCAGCGAAATCAGTCGAAGTAATTCGGGTTTTACGGGCATTGCGTTGCGTTTTTTTCGACAGATGCCTAGATCCCGGAATGATGGTGCATTTACGCGCAGACGCTGTGAATATTTGATAGCGAGAAGTGGTGGATGAGAGCCGTACGGAATTGAGAGCATTAGAAGGGCTGAATGACGTGCGCAGGTTCGGGTTGCGTATCGTCTTTCTGAGCCTTTTACCGATGCTGTTGATGCAGCGGAAATGCGGTGTTTAATTATGCGGGGGTATTTGAGTGCTTAGTGCGTTTTACCCTGCTGAATAAGCACGGTAGCTTGTGGTATTCTGTCGTGTATAGTGGTGCAGTTTCTGTTTACACCATTGGCAGCGATATTTCAGTTTTAGGTGCGTTATTCCGAGTTGAAAAGTCCATTAGCTTCTGGTATTATTCGTACGATGTATGGGGTGTAAGTTTTGTTTCGACCATTGGCAGGAATATTTCACTTCTATTCGAATTTTGCTGCGTTGAATAGGCACAGTAGCTCTTGGTATCTTTTCGCACGAAACATGAGGGTGTGAACTCTGTTTCCACCTCTTATAATTCAATGCTAGGCGTATATCAGTGAGTAACGTAATCTTTGATAAAATGTATGGATATGGAACCAATTACCACCCCTTATCATGGTATTTCATTGGTCTGTGATTTTCGGGGATCCGTACCATCGCATATAACTGATATGCAGTAAAATATGTGTGTGGGTGATATGTCATTGCCATTCCCGCCGTGGCGATTATTTTTGAGTTATATCTGTAGTTGAATTGATAAACTCAACAGTACAGATGCGATACTGACCCTAAAGCTGATATCCGTTGTGTTCCAAAATGTATCGGGCCTGTTACAAATACCCAATAGTTTCTATACAGTATAATAAAATATTATATTAATTATTCTTTCGATATTTACAAGCTCTTGGCATATTGGGTTAGCCTTGCAATGCATAAACGTGTAAGGTTCGTCTATATCGCTGTAGAGACACGTTGTGAAGTCACGGAAGGATTGTAGACGAATTATCTTTTTGTTCGACACGTAGGCGAAAATTCACCTGCTATTTGGTTGTCTTGTGGGCAATAATAAATGTTAATCACTGTTGCACATCTCGGCGCTAAACACCGAATACTGGATCCGTGAATCATTGAAAACACTCATTGGCATTCTGATGTGAATGCGTTAGTTAGATATCCGATTTCCGTAGGCGAGAGATTATTCAAGTCTTTACCGCTTGCATTACGGTAAAGCAATGTTTTCACATCGAAATCTGTGCCTTTCTTTGCGAAATCCACCAGTTCTTCCAGCATACGCGATGCGACGACTTTAATTCGATTACTGATTTTCGGATTTCACCCGGTGCCCGGAGTCTAATCGCATTTTCACAGTTCCCGCTGTGTCCCGATGTCGGCCGATTATGTCTCAGATAAACGGCCATTTGAGCTCGTAATGTGACTGAAAAGTCTGGTTTTTATCGCTAGCAGCATTGTTCTGTGTGGCGTTTATGCAAAAGTTGAGCGACTCTGTGTTACTTAAAAGGTTTCCCGCTAGCTAATGATAAGACGACTCCTTTGTTGGGTTTCCTGCGAGGTCTAACGCGAATGCGATACTCGTTATTTTGATAGTTCCGTATTATTTTCGACAGGAATCGTTACGATATCCGTAGCTTTTACAGTTTTAGTTGTTTGATATTATCGGGAGTACAAGCTCGCAATGTTGTATCACCAGGTAAACGCGTTCATGAGATTACTATATAAGGTTTTGTAAGTACTGTAACCATCGAGGTGTAATCCATATAAATAAGTGCAATACGAACTCGAACTCGGAAGTATTCGAAGATATTCTTGGAGATGCAGAACTTCAACATACAATTAAATAGTATATTCGTATTGAATCGTAGCCGAATGTTTTAAGCCGACACTCGTCAGCAACTATAGTTAAGAATTGGTGATACGATTGTTGATATGCAATGTTCTTTACAATTCTCGACTAGTTGCTGACGATTACCCCTGAAGAGCGTCAGCCGAAAATATTCCTGCTCATTTCAATATGAATATACTATTCAATCGCTCGGAAGTAGCTTGCAAATGTGACCGTATTTCAAAATTGTCCGCCTCTGGCTTTAAAACATAACCAATTAGTCTTTCACTGTAAACATGTGTGGAAAATAGATGTATTTATCAGATTTCGTAGCTTGTAGCGTGCGCATTATGTGTGGATTGAAGAATTGAGTCAATTGGCCTATGTGGCAAAGTCCGTCAAACAGTGTAATTCTGTTTCAGATGCCAGCGATCGCGAACGTGAACCCGGGATTCGGACGACCTTTGTCGGCTCAGCATGTGACGTCACAAAGCCCGTGGAACGGCGGGCACGACGCCAATCACCGGAGGAACCCGTCTTACACGGAAGTCGAAACGGCTAGGTAAGAATCGCGACGTGCCATAACTGTTTGAATTAAAAACGGAGAATGAATGTTTTGAAAAGGGTAAGTGGTTTTAAAAGTCGATTTGGTCGGAGGTGGTGTACTTCGTAATGACAGATGATACTGCAAATCACAGATGTTCAAAATGAATTTTTATTTTACAAATTTTTGCGGCTATTTAATGAAGTTGCTAGGTTTGTTATGAAAGAATTGCACACCAAATTTGTCTTAGCACCAACCAGTAGAAGTGAAGTTATAGGAGTCGAGATTTTAAAGACATTGTATTTTTTCAAATTTCACTGTCTACCCTATGAAATTGTAAAAATTGTCGAAAGAAACGATGCAGAGCAAATTTGGCATGTTTCCGACTGGTAGACGCGACGTTATTGGAGTTGAAAATTTTGGATTTAAAGGAATATTGTATTTACGGTGGGTAATCTCAGAATTAGTGATGCAAAACTCAAGTAAGCTCATTTCTACGGGTTGGAATTGTGCCAAAGTTGTTTTGCATCGTGTTTGTAAACAACTTGACAATTTAATGGGTTAGCCAATAAAATTTGAAAAAAGTTCAATATCTTTTCTTGACTTTCTTCTTGACTCCCAGGGCCTATTCAGTAGCATAAAAATCTAGCCACTTGACCAATACATGAACCGTGATAACCTCGCAACGGAGTTTCACTGTCCGAGGTCACTTCAATTCGGGGTGGATGCGTCGTATAAATTTCACGAGGTCCCCATTATTTATGTATGCCGCTATCGTCCGCGATGAATAAATCATCGCGACATTCGCACTTCATATTTTGCGGGCAGTAATAGTATAGGATTAGGTTTTAATGTCAGAGGTGGTCGGGTCGGTAATGTGAAAAAGTGTCGATAAATTCACATCAATCTCGGCATACTTCGCACTATGCATCTCTCCTGTAGCATTTTCAGGAAAACCAGAATACTAATTGGGAGTAGTATTAAAATTAGAGCAAAAAATATCTCTAAAGTAGGCCGTGATCTCACTAATTAGATAAAAATCACAGCAAAGAAGCATTTCGCTGTAGTTCAAAGGCTCCCAACCATTTTGACACCGTTGGTCCCCTTTGAAAATTTTGAATATACCTTCAAACCGTCTAAGATATTTGAAAAACATCACTCTAAATGAAAAACTTGCGTATACCAGTAAAGTGGAGTGGCTATAAAGATGATAAATTTGAAACTTAATTTTCATCAAATTTCTGCTGGTCTGGAAAATATTCATGTCACCTGGAAATGGCTGATTGCCCCGTATTATCCAGCTATCAGAGTCTGCCTGCGCCTTACGACCGAAATGTTGTCCCAAGTTCATAGGTAGATTCACTATGTCTCACCTACACGGTATGACTTCGAACGAAGTTTGTTCACAGTCCGTGAAATACATGATCGCAATGTTTGGTGTTTAAAATTTCATTTCCGAATCACGTTGTCTTGTCTTCACGGCACCGGCGTGTTTTGATGAGTCAACATTCGCAACACTGGATAGTATTATTCATTGGCGAGCATTGTTGTCGAAAACATCCAATTGTTTTTGAAACATACGCCTTATTGTCATGTCTCGCGGTTCCGACGATTTGACTCAATTTCCAGACAGGAGATTCCGAAGAAATCCGACAAAAAACCGGTTTTCAGAAGGCATCAGGACAAGGATGACATCATCATGTCTTCGGACCTGCAAGAGCAGCTGGCCGAATTGGACAAGTGCATAGCGGAGCTGACGACAAACATGGATATCCCAAGTAGGATTGGTTACTGTGCTGGTATAGTGGCTATGGAGCTAGGTGGCTTTTTCCTATAAAGACACAGGCTGCCGTTAAAGATGGCCCAAATCGAACACTGCCAACTGGATTCACATACTGAAAATTTGGCTCGAATCGAATCGCCGCGTTGAACAGTATTTTACACTTGAGCAGCATATTCATATCGAAACGAACCCGAATATTTTCGGCTGGCATTCGTCAGGTGTAATCGTCAGCAACTAATAGAGAATTGGAAAGAACATTGTATATCAACAATCGTTTCACAAAATATGGCGTCACCAGCAGGAGATTTCGAATACGAGAGCGTTCAGTGTACTATTTTCAGATGGTACACGAACTGCTTTTGTTGGCACAGCCTTGGCTGGTGTATTGTGATAAATGTCGACTCCAAGGCACACAAATGAGACTGTGAACGGCCCCTCCCAACGACGCGAAATCTGTCGTCTCGATAATTTGTCGCACGAGCTGGATGTTTGTTGGATAACGATTGCCCCTGACGAGTGTCATCCGAAAATATTCGGGTTCATTTCAATATGAATATATTATTCAATTTTATATTGAAGTTCTGTACCTCCGCAATCGCAACTCGAAGCGATTCGCGCTGTGAAAAGCGAGGACTATTGCATGTAACGAAATAATAATAATCATGCTCATGGATCACCAATGATCTATCAGCGTGATCGTCGCATTGGCTGAAGCAGCGAGAATGTAGAGTTTTTGAAGGCTTAAACTGGAGCCTAAAGATAGTTGTTCACGTGATTGGAAAGCCATGGAAACCTCCCCATTCCAAACCGGTTTTAGTTATCAGGGTCGTCTTTTTCTGTCGACTACAAGCGTTTCGATTCTGAGTTTGCTGCTATTGATTCAGGTCCGAGGGAGTCTGTAGACACGGAACCTACGCCGCCAAAGCAGCAGCTTCATAATTCCCAATCACCTCCGTCCAATACAAAGTGAGTTATATTCTACTTGAAAGAGACCTGCATTTTCGCCCACCAATGCCTCTCGGCATGTTTCCGTCAACCCAATCCGCCGCCTTCTATGTTCTCGCCCCATTATGACACAAAATTGTGCGCAGTTGCTTAAATCGCCTTTGGAATTGTTATCAGTGAATTCGGCAATTTGTGATTGTGGCACTTGGCTGACCTTGATACTTATCTTAAATACCCCTACCCCGTAGGCGGGCGACTTCTCCAGTCGGCGGGCCGGATATACGAAAATGAAGTACTTAACGGTCCCGATTCCTAAATCGATACAGTAACCGTATTTATCCACATATACAAGGAATAAATCGTGTATAATGTGGATTTTAAGTTGAAAGCATTGAGGCCTAAACCGTATTTAATGGATTTACTGCTTCTAGTATCTCAAATACGTTTTAATTTCTTGATAGAAAAATGCAGATAGGGTTTTACAGAGAATTCAAAAAGGTGTCTTGGTGAACATTGTTCGAAACCGTCCCTTATTTCTCATTCCCTAACATCAACAAAAGCAGCACATATTAACAGTACAATTCACTGCTTTCAATTTAGAAATAGAATTATTACGCGGTAGAATACAGCTAAAAGTTTTTTGACTCGGCTCCCAAATGTATTCTCTGCTTCTCATTTGACTAACGGAGAGAAATAATCGCCCACCCCTAGTTAGATTGTTAATTTTCATGGTCGAAAATGTGTGCACACCTGTCTGTAGACCTGAACGAACATAGCATGTAGTTTCAAGGCCACCTTTCTCTGACCGCGTGCCACATAATCATAAAAGCCGGGAAACTGTCTGCGGGTCGCTCAAAATCTCTTCGTGGGTCGGATACTCTGTTACTCTGATACGTTGTGTGTTGGCGACGCAGTCGACCAGGATCCTTATATTGCATTACCACCGTTTCGTCCGTTTCAGCCTTTCGCCCCCGATCCCCAGCCCGCCGCGCCGGTCCAAGAGCAGCTTCGACTCTTACAAGCGCCTGTCGCACGATTTCGACCCTACCTCGCCACGGAAAAGTTCCACGGACCCAAGTACGGACCATCTGTTTTATCATTTGTACTTGAAGGCAAAGCTGGACAACTACAGAAATTTCAACTCATTCCAATATCAAGTCAGAGGCCATTCTCGCAAACATGAGAAGGCCAAAAATGTCTGTACGCTAGGGCTCTTCAAAAATGACTTTTTTTTCTCTCAAATCGTACTGGTTACTTGATATGATTGTTAGGTTACCTAATTTAAGCCTACACACCAAATTTGGTTCAATTCCAACCAGGAGAAGAAAGTTTCTACTTACTATATAAAAATAAATAACAAAAAATTTAAAAATTTTCTGTTCACCCCATGAAACTGTTAGGTTGTCTATAGAAACGATATTCACGAAATATTTAAGTTCAAAGGGATACCATTTCGGGTCAAATCATTACTGTTTCGTCACTGTTTTCAATTCGAGAACACCGTTTGGATACTACACTAGCCCTAATGCAGTCCATACCACAGTGTCAGTTATGAGAGCACCTCGTAGGTGTTTCTTATCTAAGCTGTTTTTCGAAAAAGAAAAAAATAATGCAAGTGCAAAATCTCAAATTCAAATCGTGTTTCCTGCGTGGCTGTATTCGTAATCCAGTATCCTTTGAAGGCGAAGTCCTGCCTGTAGTCTTGACGTCATGAGATGATCTCTTACGTTATAGTGCGATATAGAATTTTAAGATACGCGAGACGCGGTATCCAATCTGCGCTGTGGTATTGTATGTTGCTTTTTGCCTTTTATCTAATTAGCTTTTCCACAGCGTGGATGTTTAAGTCACTGTATCGCGGTACACAGCCAACGCGGTATATAGTGAAGATGCCGTAATGCGGTTATCTCGTAATTACGGGCATTCGTATTGCGTAAGTGGTAGCCAGACGCCCAGACTTGACCTCTTCCGTGAGCCGTGATTCTGGTTATCCGGGCGATACGCGTCGGTTTTAACGGTGGCTTTTAGCTTTCCGTGGATTACTGCAGATCCTCTGTGCATCGACGTAAGGGAATGTGGATATTTTTGACCATATTTCTTTCAATGATGCACTTTGTAACAATGCCGCGGTTGAATCACGCTTACACAGATGCCATTTCCGTTTCGTATGTTGCGACACCACCAATCTAGGTTTCGAGGCCTCCACTGAGGAAAATAATATGAAAACTAGAATTCCCGTCGATAATTTTGCTCTTAAGAAGGATTCTCATACACACTCACACGATTCGTACGGTTAATTCGCGAATCATCACGACTATTACTCGATTCGATTCCGAGCCGATGCAAGTATTCGGGTGCCACTGGTTGCGACTTCACTCCGACTTGAATTATCCAAATAAGTCCGCCTTAAGAGACCGCGCATTAAATAATGGCCACAGTCGACTCGTGTATATAAACCTGTCGTTGCGGTTTGAGGCAATATTGCGAGCCGGTCGCTACTGAACTGAAACATCGTTTTTATGATCATGAACATCATACACCTTGGGTTACCAAATTTTGAAATCGGGAAAGCAGGACACCTTTTCAAAATTTTTAGACTAAAAAAAGAAAAGGTAAATACATTACCGTATGTTCTGTCACATTATGAGGAAAAAAGGTCAACTTTCCCGTTCAGCTCCCGAAATACCCGCCTGAGCATTAGTTCAGTGCTATTTTACGGTATCTCGGTTGGAATTTGCCCTATGTTTAACCAAAATTCTCAAAAAAGAGTACAAAATCTCAAAAAAAGAGGACATTTAGGCGTCCTCGGAGGAGATTGTCAAAAACCCGATAAAGGAAGACGAATCCCCCTAAAGGAGGACGTATGGTAACCCTACATATACCTAGTATCTTGGTTTCAAAGCTCCAGCATTGACAAGAAAGTATCGCGACCACAATTTTCGTTCATAGACTAACAAGGAGTGTTTATTTCGGTACCGACTCGAATCACCAAAATTGGTGCTAAAGTCCATATAGTTACGACCTAGCCATATTCCAATAGTTATTGCGAATAATTCCAGAACTGACTAGAAATATGTAGATGTACACATACGAGGCATCCTTGAAGCCTGTACGCACAGCGTTTTGCGGCGTTGATAGAAGTTCGTAGATACTAATTATCCTACTTTTCCCCCTGTATTCCTAGCGCGCCAAAATTATAGCTCTTAGCACGCTTCGTTAATTGGATTATGAGGATATTCGGCGGATTGTAGCTACGTTGCTCATACTTAGTAGGACTTAGCATTAGACGGCCGACTGTGGTTCTGGCCCGTTTAACGTGTATAGAATCGAACCGACGATACGTGAGTTAATGTCAGAGCTGTGTTCGGCTGATTGAAGGTAGCGTGACAGGTGTTAAAGTTTCAGGCATAAAATCAGCATTGGATGTAGTAAAAGTGTTAGTCGTTGTTTATAAGTCTGAAAATAGCTGCTCATAAGGTAATAATCAGGGTTGTAATGACTCGAGTCGCGATTTTTTGGTGTCTCGAGTCGATCTGTGTATTGACTCGACTTGTACTCGAGTCATTGTGCGTGACTCGATCCAAGTCACATAACTCGAGACTGGAACGGCCAGGATAGACAATTCATTGTAATTTCGAAGAATAGTAAAGTCCACCACGTTATTGGTATCTCTACGATATTATGAATGCGAGCCATTCTATATCCCTCGAGAAGAGTTGAAAATGGGTTGAACAGAATCGAACTCGAAACGTAATAGTTAACATAATGACTCGGACTAGGACTTGACTCGGTGGTGAATTGAACATGACTCGACTTGACTCGAGTCATAACTCTTAGAAGTGAGATTGACTTGTGACTCGGTTGCAACCCTGGACGAAACCTCTTTGTATACGTGAGAAGTAGAAGTATTTGGTCATCGAGTATGAGCACCTATGTAATATAAAGAGGTCAATTCATGCGAATGAAATTATTACTCTACCAAATATTTGTCACGAAATTCAAATCTGTTGTCAGCAAAGATTAGCGTTTCCATACAAATCCTATTATTAACCGCGTAAACAGTAGCTGGGTGGTCCGATACTACAGAACAAATGTGTGTATTGCTTATTGAGTAAGATGTCGCGATAGGCAACCAATTGGCACCGCCAGTCGCGATTCAACAGGACCGACTGAATCTTTGAATTTCAAATACACGGCTCATGTATTCGCTGCATTCCACGGTGTGTTAAAGGTGACACGTTGAAGCTATCGGCCTTGACCCTGCCTTGTTTTAGATAGCGTCTTGTTTCTGCTGATATTTTGCAAACCTGGGTTTTTATCTTTTCAAAGACAATTCACCTTGTCGAGTTTTAATCGATCACGGGCTTACCGACGCGGAAACATTGTATATTTTCAAAACCGGGATTAGCAAAGAAAACGCATAACGTGATAACAGTGCCATATTTACGTTAAAACAGTGAATCACGCCGCGCGGTCCATGGGAAAACCAGCGCTTGTACGGCAGTACACCCCAGATCTCGGCCGCAGTATCTAACGTGCGTACTGATGCGGCGCTAAGAATGCGGCCTGTGTTTGATATATCAACATGTATCCAAGTTTAGAATCTGAGAATAAAGATACGGTTCTGTATGATTTCTGTCCTGTGCGGTGCATAGGACTTGCGGGCGCTCTGAATTGGATGTAATCTCGCTTTGATTACTTAATCGGTGACGTCACGGTTTGGGATTAGCTACTTAGCTAGGTGTGCGTGCTGTGCGTTCTGCCTAGCAATACCAAGGCGACAGTGTGCGGTTTGATGTGTGAGGATAGCACAGGCGTGTTCACTACAAATTGCTAGTGTACAGTACACTATAGTAGGTATATCTACACAGATAGACAGTACGCTATAGATAGCTAGTGTACAGTACACTGTAGTAAGTATAGATATACAGATAGACGGTGCACTATAGATAGCTAGTGTACAATACACTATAGTATGTATAGATACAGATACAGATAGACAGTGCTTAGATCAAAATAGTAGTGTAGTAGTGTAGCTGATTCGTTTTTAGGCCTTTTCTATGAGCTGGGTTTACGTCACCGACTAGGCCGGGCGCTAGGTTTGTTGGTCAAAGCAGGTGTGCGTTACGAATAACTATAATTTTTCGTGAAATTCGCCCATTTTTGTAGCTTTCTCCTTGATTTATGTCCGAATACGGAGGATGTAAATCGTAGTGAGATATTACGTTTTCGAGCACTATAATGATACTCTTATCAGTGCTGTGTACACAGAATTATTCATCAACAAGAATTATATAGTTGCGATACTGTTTTCCAAGTGAAATCCTTGTAACCTCCATTGGCCGTAATACGGAAAACGAATCTGTAGATTGTAGAAGCTACGTACATTTGTGGTAATGTCATATATGTAAAGTCCCTGCATTGTTACAACGACTGCCTAAGTAGGCGTGACCGAAAACTACATTATGGTATATTTAACGTAGCTAACAACTGGCATTGGCATTGCTTTATTTTGTGGTCCCATAAAATTGAACTTCACCCGGCCCTCAGTTAATAGCGTGCTATTTAGTATTGATCGATATTGCAAATTGCAAGAGTGATTCAATAGAAAAGTCGTTATATTCAAAAGCACTTTACAGTAATTCGCAAGCATTTTCTGCACACGCGAACGATCCTGCCGTTTCACGCAACTGCAATCAATCATTCTCGGTTCGGGTTATTTCGCCGTTTGTTGACACCTTGGTGCTAACCCAGTATGCCGGGTATGTTGGTTTTGTGACCTAATTACTGCGTGCGCTATGCAGGCATGCCGTTTTTTTACCGAGTGCCAGAAATCCATCTCTCTTGCCAAAGGCATTCCGCGTTTTGCTTAGCAGAGTAATTAGCGAATTCGTAATTGTGATCATTGAGATTATAATAGCGGTCGAGTTTGTATAAGGTTCGTCAAATAGTTGGTAATTTGCGAAATTCGGCGCCGTTTGTAGAGGTTTGTGTTGCCTTTGAAGATGTGGGAATTCCCGAGGCATGCTGGGATTAATTCGTTTAGGCTTCGATAACAAGGCTAGTGATTGCCCCTGATTTAGTGCTTCCAGTTTGTTTTCAGAAGATGTTTCAGTAAGGTTACTTTATACGCACAAGTTCGCAACCAACAGTCTTTCCAGGGACATGAAGCCGATATCCATAGTTTGAGATGTATAGGAATTTAAATTGATGACTTGCGTTTGATATTGTGACGTTGTCAGGTATAAGAAAATCCAAAGTAAAATGAACGTGAGTCAAGTGGCGAGATCAGGCAGCATGTCCATGGCAAGCGCAGATGATTATATACTATTTCGTTATCGATTCAGCACAATCCGGCCCCCAACTTGCCGGTTTTAATTGCTTTACAAACCTTTGGAGTGTAGCGTTTCAACCGGAAACATTCATTTAGCTAAATCGGCGCTTTCGAGTGAATATATTATATATATAACCGCAGAAGTGGCAGAAACGATTTTGATTTTTACCGATTAGAATATTTCGTTACCGCTCAAACATATTCTGAACCTCACAGGCTCTCCTCGGTTTGCAAACATTTGTTATGTAACTGGAGCGTTAAGTTATAACCGGAGTGGTTATTGACAGCCGCTTCGAATGTGTATTTATAACCATTACGCCAAATAGGATTTTTACCGATTAAAATAGTTCGTCATCGCTAGAGCATATTCTTAACCCCACCGGTCCTTGACCTGTTTTTATAATATGTTTGCGACGATTCGTGAATCGTGGTGTATTTAGAGTGTAGAATTCCAACCGGAAAAATTTGGTGTTCCCACTCGGCTATTCAAGTTAATATTTACAGCCAGAAAAATTTATTGATGCCAATCGACGCATCATGTCCGGACGTATCTGTACCGTTCCACTTCATTTATTTTGCGATCTCATAAGCTGTATTTCGACTACAGATAAGCGATAGACTAGTGGCCATGAAAAATATCGACGCGGGCTGGAGGGTAGACTCGTCTCCGCCCTACCTCTCAATCAGAACGATCCGCGACTCTTCCGAAGAGTCCGCGGGCGAATACGATAACATTTCGACCGCGACCAAGAAAAACGTTGACGATGACGTAGGCCCCAACGAACTCGTTCTAGCGAATTACATTAGCCCGCGCTTTTTCCTGGACCAGTACGGGATCTTGCAGCGAGTCAAGATTGCCCTCACGAAAAGGATTGAAAAGAAAGGTCTGGTACCTGGGTATCAGCTCCTACATACATAGGATGTACAATACGTTCCTCGGGGCTAGGATATGAAAATTTGTCAAGATGTAAATAGTCTTCATTGATTACTAAGGATGTTTATAAAATCGCCGACACTAGCCTTCTGAGAATAATTGATTTATGAATATGACTTGGTAGTGTACGAGTGTGATATGTGCTGGTTGCAGATATTTGTAATCTGCGTATGTAAATTGTGTGGTAATGTTTTATTTTTCTTATTTTCAGGCAGTCCAGACGATGTGTTCAGCCCGGCACCACAGACGCCAAGGTAAAATTTCTACGTTTTGTTGTGTAATCGATCTCGTTGGCTGAGAATATTGCAACTCGCGAAGCACAGAGTAGCAAACTATATACTCACATATATCCATATCCATCCAAAGTGCAAATGCTCTGCCCATTCGTAGCGCAGCGATTCGATCACACCAAGGGATGTATACGGCAATATAGCACTAATTATATGGTTTCTGATTCTGTGTCTCAACTGGTGGAGCCTTGATTGACCCTTCGCGTTGGTCACACAGCACTACAATACGGTTTTGGTTACAAAATAAGAAATTCTTTTGAATCACTTGTATAACTGACATCATTTTCCATGTGGAATCATTCCCTGCATATACTCGCTTGTTTACAGACACCCGTTGACTACCGTAATTTCGATGTTGCTCATGCTTGCAACATCACAAGCTTGACATACTATTTATTTCAATATGCATTTCTCTTTTGCATCAAATTATGCTTTTTTACACCCGAAAACGATGATTTAATATGTAATTTTTGGTTCAGGTCGTCGAAGAAGCAAAACCCGTTTCCTCCTCAGACGAACGTTACCAGAAGGCAGCAAACGGCGCCTCCTCCCCCTCCGAAGCGCCGGATGTCCCTGGAAGAAAGGCTGTCGCCGATTCTAGTGCAGGCACTAGCTTCAAACCCCGGCGCCAAGCCGAAAGAGGTGAATTTCCGGCTGTATCCAGCCCGCTTTGAATTAGCCAGTTGTGTTGTTGTTGTTTGTGGAATTGATGGTGTTTGTCGACTACTATGGTCATTTACACCAGGCCAATTTTCTTCATATTTATTCCGTAGCGGCCCACTTGTAGCACGGCGCAGGTCTAGGCTTTTATAAGACACCGCTTACACGGATGAGATGGCTAGGAGTTTAGATTAACCTCCAACACTTAAGGAATTCTGGACCTCGGGCGGACCCGAACGCGCAACCCATTGGTGTTGCAGCTGTAGATTATACCACTACGCTTTTTCGCCACCTTAACCAATTGTGTGTGTGTGTGTGTGTGTGTACGAATCTGCTCGATACATTCAAACCCACCTTTTTGAAATTCAAACCAGACTCAAATCCATGATCATGTCTCTTTCGACATGCCTTTGTTACTTCGGCTAAATCGACGTCACGCTGTAGTATTTCACTTAAAATGTTCACATGTAAGCATTTTTGTTTAGGGCTGAGTTACCAACGAAAGCTTTTAATGCGGCGTTGACCGCTAATATTGACTGATGCATCGTTTTTGTATTCTAATAATATCCTCGTATAAGATTATGGACTAGTGATGTAAATGGTAGCTTTTAGTGCAGTGATTCCCAACCATGGTTCTCTAAATATGCCACAAAAATATAATAGACGACAGTTGTCGTTCGTTTCTATGAATAGTTACAGCCAATGTCTGTATATGGATGCTAAAATGAGGGATATCAGGTATGTCTAAAGCCGTCCGAGGCCGCGAAAACCGGGAGAGAAATCTTGCAGCCGAGCGTCAAACGCATGCAGGAATAGGAATACCCGTCAGACGAGGATGTATCATGAGTTCTGTCGGACATAAACCTTTATATATCGACTCTGTGAATAGTACATTTCGACACAATTTCAGTAACGTCAAAATGACGGCTCACAGCCAAGTATAAATTGCAATAAGTCCAATATTACTCGGCGTATAATTCCCCGCAGACTTCCGCATTAGGTGAAATGTATAGAGAGCTATCACAAAACGACACAGTAGTATGTTGCAGTAATGATATGAATTTTCAGTTTATTCAATGTATAGTGCTCGCCGATCTGCGTCTATCAATGCTAAAATTACCGATATTGAATCTACAGAAGTCTGTGTGCATGCTGTTGAATTAGCTGGATGGTGAGATCCAGAGGTAGACTAGCTACCTTTAAATTTTCAATAAAATTAGCGGCTCCGACATCCAAAAAGGTTGGGCACCACTGTTTTAGCGCTCTTAGGGATATTTGGTGTTGGCGAATGAATTTAAGACGGGGGAGACGCGATCGACAGCAAGTGTAGCATCTTGAAGTGATGTTACACCTTAAACTGCATTCTATTCGGTGACCTAAATTTTATATTAGGCTTATTGTATCGCAGGACATTCACAGCTACAGAGAGGACCTGGCTCCAGAAGCCGTGCCGGCGACACCGACGTTCCCGACGACGCCGTCGACTCCCTACGTGAACAGCGATTCTCCAGGTAAGCGCCACTTTTACCAGTTTCGAGAGTAGGGATAAGTAATATGATTCGAGTACTCTAGTCCGGATCGACTGTTTACTGTCATGACTCCTGTCGAGTAGTACGCGGCGATTTGTAGAGTACCCCTTCTCCACGCAGAGTGATGTTATCAACGAAAATACATAGTGTTTACTAGGCCTGCGCACTAGGAGTTGAACGTTGAACTATTTCCACCTATGGAAGCCTTGAAACTTATGTTGGCTTGTCGCAGCATACGAGATGTGTAGTGCAAACCTACGCACGTTAGTGGAGTCGTGATCAAACCCGCAGCATTGTAACCGAGGGATACGAAATATACCCGGTCGGAAAAAATACCGAATTACTCTTAATGTTGTGTGGAACCGGGATTTTAATCTCTGTGGTAGCGTGCAAGGAACATTTTTGAACTATCCACGAGTTTCTAAAGTCACCCGCGTGCGCCATCGCTATTTCAGTGCGTTCCAAATCACCGCCAGGCCTGGTGAAAACCCCGCTCTCCATGCTGCATCTGAGGCCCACCGATACGCCGCAAGACAGTCTGAGCCCGCACGAGCCGGCCGCGGCACCAATAAGCCAGACCTCGCCCCGAGACAGCCCTGCCCGGGAGGACACTGTCGATGGCATAATGAAGGAAGTTCAGGAGGTGACACCAGGTATGTTTATGATGTCTGTTGTATAGTTCTAGGCACCCGTTGTTTGTACTCCGGTAGACTGTACGATGTACACTGTAGTAGTTTTGCCTGGAAAACTGTCGGGCATGAGTGGACACTGGACAGTCAAAAAACATATGTCGTCGACGCAACGGATTGATTTGTCTATGACGTCACTATACCGTGATCCGTCGTCGTCTGCTAATCGCGTGATGAATTTCAGAGCCTCAATTCTCGCCGGCGGTGGCGCTGCAAAACGGCCTGGCCAAGGAGACCGACCTTATCACGGACGACGCGGAGCCGAAAATTGAGTCGAAGCCCGAAAGCTTTGTCGGCAACGGACAGGTAACTTGATGTTTTGAAATCATAACCCTTGAAGCAGCCGAAGCCAGATTTAAGATCAATTACGCAGAGCAATTTAAAATCGTTTTCGCTGTAATGGCGAATCGTCCATTTCGCAGATCTCCAACATAGCGCAGGGGGCATATCAGTAAAACGAAAGCATTCCAATGGGTGAAAACTCCTATATATATATCCAGAGTTGCTGTCGTTGCTTAGAAATAAAAACAGTCTAACTAAAGTCATAATAACTGAAAGAAGGGTGCAAATATACGGTGACCATTCCCGTACTTCGAATAAGTTATAGTACTTCGTTACTGACAGCCTACGGGATATATCCAAGGGTGGATTGGGTTCTACTTTCCTTTTCCATCCACGAAGGCGCAAAAAGAGGGAACACATTAGGGTTACCACGTGTACTCCTTCAGGAGGATATGTCCTTCCTTATCATGCGATCTAAAATGTACTCCTAGGACGCCTGAATGTCCTAATTTCAGGAGATTCTTTCTCCGCCATTGTTTTGTCGAAATCTGTAATGCGTACGTGCGAGTGCGTCATTTGGGAGTAGGACCGGAAAATGACCTTTTTTTATTAATTTTTATTGCAGCAAACAATACGTTCATATCGCCAAATTTATTCCACTGTTAGCTTTTTTTTACTGCCGTTCGCGACTCTGTGTACTTGTCATTATTACGTCACAACGACAAAATTCTTTCTATATGTCGAACTTGGTTAACCTCATTTACCGGCGTTCACTGCTGAAGAGAGCCAGTCGAAAAGCGTCCAGTGGAATAAATTTGGCAACATGAACGTATTGTTTGCTGCAATATTGAAGTTCTGTACTTCGAAAAGCCTGTTAATTTTTAGTCAACGCCACAGCAGTATTGTTCAAAAAGTAGGTAGTTCGGGATTTGGGTCAGGAAAAATGACCCTAATTTTAAACAAGATTTCCATTGCAGAGTTTAGATTCAGCAGTCTCCTGGTCCTATAAATTGCCTTTTATGATTTATCAAAAGCGTCCTATTCTTCGGATTCCAAATAAATGGTGACCCTAGTACGCATAGACTGAAATTACTACGCCCCTGGGATATATCTCCATAAGAATTTGTGTATTTATCTCGTTTTCACCCTTTGTAATGGGTTTAAGAGCTTAATTTGGCACCAGAAATTTCCAATGGCCGGATTAGCACCTTATACTATTGTGAAAATATGGCAAATATGGTGTTTTCCACGGTATATGGCAGAAATTTGATCAAGAGGCCTATTGTCCATCCTATGGATCAACTTTGACAAATGCACCTATTTTCTCACTCATTCAATTACACCATATTCTCATTCCGCAGGTTCCCAACGGAGTCGAGCGACAAGTAATCATACCGGAAGTTCAAGTCCCGGTGCTGAACACGCCGGAAGCGCAACCGACGCCTCCCACCAGTCTGGACTTGGCCCACGCCAACCACCCCAACGGCACCATAGTCAAGGCTCAAATCAACCGAACCCCGGACCAGGGATCGCCGTCGCCGCTGCAGCAATACTTGCTTCACAACAGGTACGGAAGCAAATTGTCGATTTTGTGACGTCATCGCGCGCTACCGGACTGCGTTTGATTGCTGGTCGCTGTACATTTTCTGGAGGCACACAAAGAGATGCTTTTGAGTACAGAACCTCATAATTAGTGCGATTAATTTTTGACCTAAAAACGGATGATTTTGACCTAAAAAATCAAAATTTTGACCAAATCTTGACCTCGCGTATGCAAATTAGATGTTTTTTGCACATAATGTTGAAATTGTACTACTTGTCCCCACTTCTGGTTGGAACTGCCTGGTCTTGCGAAGTAGTTTGGCCTGAAAAAACGTTTTTGACTTAAAAACTGACAAATTTTTTCATGGAAAAATCAATATTTTAACGAACTCTGGCCCTATGAAGAATTCCAATAGTTACATCACGCATTATGGTAAAAATAATTAAAATCTGTTGTAGTACAACGAAAGATACTTTCCTACATTCTAGGGTAGGCAGTGCCTGTCCTTACTAAGTAGCTTGTCAAGAACGAAGAAAGACCGTTTAACAGCAGTAGCAGTTGTTTGCTGACAACACTGAAGTTATGCGTACACTGCTGCACGCCGTACTGCCTCATTCTGACAACGTTGTCTTTGTCTACATCACAATTTTTAATCATGCTGTAAAATGTCAAATGATAAGTTCACCGAATGTGCAAAATCTACGATACGAACGAAATACAGAGGTCGGAACAATTTTGACTTTGTAAACAATTTTGACTTATTTTGACATGTAAAAAAAATCACCCTGCTCATAATACATTTCAATAATTTATACAGACTATACAGACCGTTGAATAATATAGAGAATGCGTTTGTATGTCCGCCTTTGCAATGTCATGCTGTTTGCGTTAAATATCTTCGCGGTTAAATATGCATGTCGAAATTTCTAGTCCCCATGATAATGCTACAGAAAAACTGTATGCTGCGAAACGAGTCCAGCTTGGTGCGCAGAAATTTGCCATTCCCATACTTACGGGAACGAACTATGATACGATATTATCTGAATTGGATTCGATTTCCAAGTATTCGCAAATTTGGTGATTCTAATTCTAATCTAACTAGTTGTAACTCTAATTATAACCTAATTTGTGAAAGGCATGCACTGCGTATGCTGTCGAATCTAATTCGGCTTTTCCTGAAAAATACTGCAAGAGAGCCGTGTACGTATAGTGCGAAACGAGACAAGTTGGTGTATAGACATTTGCCATCCTCGTGCCCGTAAGAATGAATTCAAAGATTTGACAGGAACTGAATTCGGTTCAATTTTCAAGTTTTCGTGGATTCACCAATTCTAATTCTAATCTAATTTGAAAAAATAACTAGTTCTAATTCCAGTTATTTGTGAAATTTATCCATGCTTTCTATGTCTGTGCTAGTGCGTTACTCGTAACGCTTCCGACGAGACATTCGGGTGTGATCGCAACATATATCGCTCCGAAATTGAGCAACAGACTTTTTAATAAACAACACATGACGTCCGGCCTAGTAATTTATATCAATCAGCTCGTCTTGAAGTTACTTCGCAATAGTGGTTACGTATGTTCTGTATATCGCAGGATAAAATTGGTGTTGGCAAACATCTCGATGTCACCCTGATTGATCTTACTACTCCAACTTTATTTGTTTTGTCCGCAAAGCCCAACTAAACGTCCACTCTTGTCGGCAATTTCCGACGAAGAAACTTTGGTCGTGAAAACTCGGGTTTAACATGATATTTCCCGTGTAACGCTCTAATTCATCTGCAGCAGCGGATCGCACAGCTCGCACTCGCCGGCCGCCACGTCGTCGAACTCCCGGAGAGAAAGCTCAGACTCCTTAGACGGGCCCAGCACGAGACATTCGAACAGCAGCGTCTTGTCATCCTGTGAGTAGCGGCTCGCGTTAAGTTTCCGCGCAGCCATTTTCTGACGACCTCTTTTCGCTACAGCGAGCTCGAGTTCGGCTACCCACAATGCAACGCACGGTCTTCACGGGGCTCGCGCTCTTCGACCTGGTAGTCAGCTGTCGAACTACGACAGACATCATTTGATGGGTGAGTGTGGTAGTGGTCATTTATATTCGAGTGGAAGAGAACGTATTGCTGCGAATTCCAGCTCAATTGCGAGAACAGGTGGCGATTTCAGAGACGGGTCAAAACTACACGCACTAGAACAGCGGTTCTCAACCTTTTTGGCTTCGCGGACCACCGAGGAACTCCAAAGTTTTAGTTCAAATTTAGGTCTCTTATCGTGCAATCGCCATCTGTCTTGTGAAATATCAAGTGTAGGCTAGTGATAAACAGCAACAAATTGACCTTTCTTGAAAAAAAGACATGCTATTTATGTGGAAACTGGGAAGGATTTTATTATTTCAGGGCGAATTCTGTGGCTGCATTTCTTGATATACGCGGCCGTATCTTAAAAATCCATTAATTTCAACAAGGATAAATGGTGGCGAATGTAATGATAACGCGTAACGATTCCGAATTCCGACGACGCATTCGGGTATGATCGCAACATATATGTCACCAACACAACGTACAGGCTAGTCATTTCTATCTAGCAGGTCATGTTGAAGTTATTCTGGAGTAGTTGTTATGTATATCAGAGGAGAAAATGGATTTTTGCAAACAAACTAATTCCAAAACCCCAACAAAACACCTCTAAACAGCAATACGTTTGTGTCAGTAGGCTATTGACAATTTGTCGATTAGAGTGAGTTAGCGCAGTTGAATATTTCATCTCAGACGGCCATACTGTTTGTGCGATTCCTGAAGTTTTAGCAGTTGTGAAATGAGACCGCTTCTTGATCTAAAAGGAATACAAATTTGGCTATCAACCATTTTGCAAATTCGAAGGTTTCGTGGACATCCTGAAAATGCTTCGCGGACCCGCGGTTGTGAACTACTGCATTAGTATTGGAAATACTGTAATACTAATAACGCTTACGGGACATCGATCAGTCAACGCTTTCAGTATTACTCGAGACAAAGCCATTATTTTGTTCACATCTCCCAATTTCAGTGTAACGATGCCGGTGTTATATTTTCTTAACATCGTGCCGCATCATGTAGTTGTCCGCGAAACGTTGCTGGGCTCGTTACGCTGTCGTGTTAGCAAAATTACGCCGCTGATCGGGAACTATCGCGCTGGCGATCGCGGTGCGGGTTTAAGTTATTTGTGGCGCGAATTCGCAACTTCATCTGTTGCTCGTAATAGGTCACGCCGTCCGATCGCATGTATAATGGCCCATGAGTACGATTTACTTGAGAATGTGGGGCAAAGTTAGTGTTTTAGGGTCGGGTTAGGCTCATGTTATAGCATGGCTTAATTCCAGGGTTGGGGTTGGGACTGGAGTTTGGATTATAAAGTCACATGCTCATTGCTTAAGTGTCGCATCTTGAAGGGTTACACGCTGAAATGTCGTTTTTCATTCTGCCGCATGCTAAAATGTCTGGCAACGGTGTATGATATCTGCAAAGTATCAGTAGCGATGTACTTGAAACGAAATGTACAACTCTGCCAAAATCAAATTTTGATAACATAGGATGAATTCAATTCATTCGTGAGTGCCAAGCAAGTTGTAATTTTCTGACTGCATCGTCCGTGAACGGCTGTTTTTAGGCAGATATACGTTTCACAATTTCCATAATTCAATCAGTTTGTTTAGCTTTAGGTTTCGTAACGAATATGTAATAATCATTTTAAATCGTTTTTCTGCGCTAATTAACTCATCCACTAGCTCTGGATAGCCATCGTAAGCGCTTCACAGAGATTTCACAACTTGTCTGTGATCCGTTCGCGTAGCTGTGTACGCGACAGTGAAAATCCACCCAAATCCAGGGATAGTCAATAGTTTTTACGCTGCGGTTTTGGCTGTGCGACCACGTGTAAACAAAGCTATCTCCACGTTACAGCCTCGGGCACCAGATCCGGCGACGAAAGCCTCGAAAGCCCGCGCTCGGGAAGGACAAGCTCATCTTCGATATCAGGCGAGTGCCTTACACCTTAGCGGAGCGCTGTTCCGGGTGGTTTTATGCTGTTATGTGACAGTAACGGATGGGTTAAGAATGTATCATCGCCGATTCGCTGGAACTTGAAAACTGTGAGCAGAGACTTGGGAAATTAGCTGTTATCGGCGAGGGGCTATGCGTAGCGAGCAGTTTTTCGGGTTGAAATTGGAGGTTTTGCTGTAAAACGCTTGAACGCCGACTTCGTCAGAGTCCTTACATCTGAGAGTAGACTATAAAATTAGCTTATGCCTTTCAACGTTCTTTGATTTGTTGTTTAAGGCTTTGATTTGTATGCTAGCGGTTAGCCGGTTAAATAATGAATAAATTCAACGAAAACCAAGTTCAGCTGATATCCAATACGAGTTCATTCCCGTCAGCACGAGAATGGTAAATATTCGTGCACAACGCATGACTCGTTTCGCAATATACGGTTTTCATGAAAATAGATTAGAATTACATTAGCGTGGAAACATTTCACAGATTAACATACATTTGCAATACCGGTACTTCGCTCTTGCTCGTTCATGGCCGTTGTATCAATTCCGAATCGACTTAGAATGCGGGCCTGAACATTATAAGCCCGTGCTCACATTGTGTGAGTTGTCAGGGTAGTTTCTACTGCGATATATATCTGTGCTTGTGGTTTCAACTTGAAAATTTCACATCTGGGGCAAATGTAGAATTCGCTTTCTCTGTAGTACCGCCGCGTACCAGGACATTATCATGATTGAGCTGTTTTGTTTACGTTGCATTGTAAGCTGACACGCCGCGGTAGACCTAAGGCTACGTTCGCTTGGGATAGTGTGGCTTTCGCTACGCGTATAATATTGCAGTAAATGAACAGTTTGGAATTTGTTTGGTGTAAATATTATGTAGCGAGGTTACGTTTTGCCCGATAGCCTTTCGGTATGTTCCGGCGTGAGACAACGTTTTTACCATATGGTTTTAATGCTCCGATTTTGCGGTGAAAGCCAACGCTTCTGCAGCGTTTGCTCAATGTTATCTTCGATTATAGTATGTTTCGTTGCGTAGGAACGTTTATAGATGTATGTGGTCTCCCATCTGCGGTCTCTTTCACAATACACAACTATAACTAGAACTACCTCAAAACAGTAGATGCGGAATGTCAACTATCAACTAGATTAGTAGTTTACATAAGCCTGGTTCCTTTATTTTCGGTGTGTAATGCTATCTAGCAATGTATTAGGCCCGTTTGAACGGGTGTCATTGATTCTTATCGACGTTCTCTCTTTGCGTAGATGCCGAAAAAATGAACCAGTACGACACGTCGAACGCTACGGTGTCGACGGCGCCGAAATTCATCAGAGACACGACGGCCTACTGGTACAAGCCCAACATCGTAAGAGATGAGGTAATGCTTGCGTTGCGAGTAGATTTAATTCGTTAGTTTGTTAGTATAGGCGAGAACACAGTGCCATCTACTGTTTTGTCTAGTCATAGTATACCCCAAGAGTCTTGTACTAACGCCAGTGTTTTATGCGTACAGGCTTTGGCTATTCTGCGTCCTAAACCTGCCGGCAGCTTCATCGTGCGCGACAGCAGATGCTTCCCGGGAGCTTTCGGACTGGCCCTCAAAGTCGACAAGTTGCCCACCAACGTGCAGCTGAAGCCGGGAGGTAAGCGGCATACTTTACGGGCTTGAACGAGAACTTGCGTTATCATTGACAAACTCGCCTCCGCTTCGTTTCCTATTTACACATTGCGGCACATGCGGAAACATTCCTTTTTATTTCAGCCGATATCGCCAACGAATACGTCCGCCATTTTCTGATCGAACCCAGTTCGAGAGGTGTGAAGTTAAAGGGTTGCCCCAACGAGCCTGTGTTCGGCAGTCTCTCGGCTCTCGTGTACCAGCACTCGATTACCCCGTTGGCCCTGCCGTGCAAGCTTATCATACCGACGGCGGGTAAGATAAAGTTAGATCATAAATCCAATATTTGTATGACGTATATGCTGTGAGGTATTCACTAGGGATGGTGTGAACATTCGCGTTCGCGTTCTGTGTGTGAACCTCAGAAATGTAAAGGTTCACGTTCACAAACGAACCTATGTAGGTTCTGCATTGTGAACCTTTTTCATATATTACCTTTTTCACTTTATTATAACATCATTGGTTGAAATTTATTGCATTTCAACTGCGGGCTACTCTATCAATGGCGCAACAAGCGAGCATGCACCTTGACAATCTCAAAAATTTTACTAGGTTTATTACAAAAGTACGCTCGAAATATCCAGTTTTCCGTTTGTGAATATTTAGTGAGTCTCTGCTACGAGCTTGACCGGCAACCACACAATATCAAGAGTGAAATACCCTACATGTAGGTGGTCAGAGAATGCTGATGCTTATTCAACCTATCAATGAAATTGATATCGTTGTCTGATGTAACAAAATCTAGCAGGCGTACGGAGTCAATCTTAATTTCGTATGTTTATTGTGTCATAAAAACCAAATCCGTGCAATTGGGGTATTGATGGGGTAATATCGGTAGCATGTATAGACATCCGTTATACACTCTGCTCAATATCAACGTAGCAATACACAGACGCCAAATACATTGTCTGTCTGGCCTAGACCGTTAAGGCTTATATTCCGTTGCAAGCGACGGGAGATATTAGTTTTGTGGGACTATCATGTCGTTTGGTTGTCCCAGTTGATACATTTGGCGACGTTTAAAACGTCAATAAGTACTCCTGCATTGTGGCATTATCTGGCCGGATTCGTCACTAGGTATCGTGTACGTACATTATTATAGGCTATCACGTCACTGAAATGTAGGGTTGGGATTAGCAATATGACGTCACGAGGTTCACGTTCGCGTTCACACAGAACCTTTCAAAATGGTTCGCGTTCACACGAACCTGAACCTTTCAGAGGTTTACACCATCCCTAGTATTCACTCATGTTTTTTCGAAAATCTAATATCCTTACCTATGCTATGCTAATAGTAGTTCGGCCTAGGTCTACCCTGCTCTGAATTACAGAACTTTACAGCAAACTTTTTAAAAAAAATCACCTGAAATTCTGAAATTTCAAAGTGAAATTTCTCCAACATGGGTTGCTCATGTTCTTTCAAACTTAAGCATAGCACAAGGCTGTCTTAGTACGTCCTAATAAAGGTGTAAGATCGGAAAAGGCGCGCCACAATTATGAGATTTGATATTAAGCGTATCGGTCCATTTTTTGACGGTCAAATCCAAACTATGCGAAGCAGAACTACAGTTTTCAATATTTCGTGTAGAGCATAGCGACACCTAGCAGCTGTGAAAATTACGTGGTGATGGGTACAGCCGTCCGCAAGATAGCGCTGTCGACTCGCAAGTCCCCTTGTCATAATTGCATTCGTCGGAGGCGTCTAGCATTCATTCTCCTTGGCGCTATTGACCGGATCTCCGGATCTAGCCGGACATGAATGCTTCTGATATTAGAGGCTTCCTTTTTTTTTATTCATGATAGTGTCTATGTAGTGAAGTCACTCGCTACTAAATCCGAAGCTATACAATAATAGATTTTACCGCCATAGCTACATCCTGCATCCAAATGGAATCCTGAAACATAGAAATCACGTAAATTCGAAGCCTTCCGTCAGTTTATGCCCGTCTCTGGGTAACAGGTAACATTCAACAATTAACACTTTCGCCTTGTTCAGATCAAGAGATCCCGAAACCCCCCAGCCCGCAGGCAAGGCAACCCGAACCGACGCCCTCGCCACAAGCGACAGCGGCCGAACTGCTGAAACAGGGCGCCGCCTGCAACGTGATCTACCTTGGATCAGTGGACACGGAGTCTCTGACCGGACCGCTGGTGAGGCAGAATTTTCTCTGCATGCGTCTGGTCAAGTTTAGGGCAGATTCGTAGTTACGTCACTTCTTATTGCATTTACGTTACTTTTTTCGTTATCGATTTCTACTAGTGTGAGGTATGTTTTTTTCCGGGTAGGGCTATTACGCCCTGTTATAAAACAAATTTTGTGTTTTTCCGAATTAGAATGAATTCAAATTATAGCTAGACAGCTTTTGTTGAATTAGATTTAAAATTGCTAAATCCGCAAAAACTTGAAGGAATCGTATTTTCACCATAGCGCGGTCTGTATATCCGGTACACCGCCCTTTCGGGTACGAAATCCTGGTTTCACACTCATTTCAACGGGTGTAAATGAGTCAAATACACCTAAACATCGAGATATGTATCCCAGGAGTGTAATGGGTTTTGTTTCCGTGTGAATTAGTGTATTTGACTCATTTTCACCTATTGAATAGGTGCGAAAGCGAAAGGTATGCTGGAAACGTTTATTTGGTTTGCACCCTATGCTACAATGAAAGTCGAGGCTGTGGTTGACATCCGCATAGCGCGCGATGGTCTTTCGCGGCGTACAAGTCTGTTTTCTGCGGTTGTTGTTGGTGGTATTCATGGTGTTTGTCGGCTACCAGGCCAAAATGCTTCGTTTTTATTCCGTAGCTCTGCCGACTTGTAGCACGGCCCACTTCTAGGTATTTATAAGACACCTCTTACACGTATGAGATAACGAGGAGGAGCCTAGGTAAACCTCCAACCCTTAGGTTGGAATTCTGGAGTCGACCTCGGTCGGACTCGAACCCGCAAGCCATTGATGTTGCCGCTGTGGATTATAACGCTACGCTATCTCTCTATCTGAGGTTTTAAATCAGCGCCTTTGTTTCGCAGGCTATCGAAAGAGCGATACGCGAGACGTACCAGGTGGCCAGGTCCAACCCCAACTCCACTTCGATCGTGCATTTCAAAGTCACGCCGCAGGGAATCACGCTGACAGACAACGCGCGAAAGTAAGTAATCGGTGTCGCAAATTTCCCGTAAAAAAAGAGGAAACCTATAGTACAAGTAGAAAATGAAAGGATACAATGCTCGATTGTTCCGAAAATTCCCCTTGCAATCGACTTTGCCGTCGCGGACGCTTCAAATGGGAAGTTGAAACATTCACGTTAACTTTAATTTCAACTCTTTCCGCAGGCTATTCTTCCGAAAGCACTACCCGACCGAGACAGTCACGTACTGCGGTCTGGACCCGCTCGGCGGCGCTAACAAGTCGCAAAAGTTCAGGCGGTGGGACGCGACGGGCGTGAAAGGCTCCGCGGACGCTTGGTACGTGTGAATTTTGCTTTTTGGCGGCTAAATCACTAATACCTAAGCGATCTGATCTCAATTGATTATAATGGGTGTCACTCATGGGACATTTTTGTAGCACGAATGATGCGTAAAGCTCACAATAGCTACCTTCCGCGCGACCACGAAGCAAATATTGCCTTTTCTATATACCAATAAACATGACATTGCCTCTAACGTACAAAGCTTTGTACTACATGTTGATACGACCGAACGAGGTTCACTACCTTCCGCCATGGAAAATAGTATCGAAACTGTCGAACTAGTTTTCAGTACACAAAAAATATCATATCTCGCTGCTCGACACGAATCATTTGAATTATTACTCAGTTAGTATTCGTGAACTTGGAATTAGTTATATTGGACTTACAATCACTTTTTGAGCTTCAATATTCGCGTGCCTAATTACATCATCTCATTTTCTAGGCTGTTTGGCTTCGTTGCACGTAAACAGGCCGGTGCCACCGGAAACACATGCCTAGTCTTCGCCGAACTAGACCCTGCTCAGCCCGCCAGGGCCGTGGTTAACTTCGTCATGAAGGTGCTGATCGGGTTCTCCCGCCAGAACAGCAGTACCTGATTCTGCTCGCAGCCTTTTACATGACGTTACTACTCGATGACGTCATCTAATCACGGCGTTCGCTGGTCGAAACGCGCACCCCGGGGAGGCGACCGGACTGGAGGCCCGCCGAGGTCCGCACCGCCGACGCCTCGCCCGTGTATCCCGCGACTAACCAGCTCTTGTCTACTGCCAACGTTGCCCGTCCGACTCGGGTCGGAGTGAGGCGTCGTCTCGCGTAACTTATTCTGTTAACGTTTCTTTCCGATTATAATAATCATGTTCAAAGATATCGATGATTTTTATCGCGTTTAGCGTTGTTTTGATGTTTAATCTGATGTGTTGCGCGCTGTGTTTCGTGTCGAGCCGGGATATCTATTGGATGTACACGGGATGCTTTCTATTATGATGGGATGTTCAATAAACATCAAAAGGATTCTTCGTATAGGCCCTGAGAATGCTATTGGAAATCCGTTAAATACTATTTATTGGTGCTGGCATATATATTGAACTTACACTTGATAAATCGTATTGGTGCTGAGACATCTGTTACATATCAACGGGACACTTTGTGTTATGCTGATATACCTATTGAGCATATATTGGATAATTCGTATGAATTCTGGCACAGCTATTGGAAATCCACTATTAGAAATCGCATTGGTGCTGGTGTATCTATTATATACACTGGATAAATGGTATATGGGCTGAGACATCTCTTTGAAATCTACTGGATAGTGTGTGTTATACTGGTATATCTATTGAACATTAACTGGATAATTCGTATTGGTTCTAGGAGAGCTATTGCAAAACCGTTTGGTACTTTGTATTGGTGCTGGCAGGCCTATATCTATTAAATGTCCATTGCTTAAATTGTATTTTGCACTGGGAAAGCTATTGTAAATCCACTTGATACTTAGTATCAGTGACGAAATATCTATTGAACACCCAATGGATAATTCGTATTGGTTCTGGGATAGCTAAGAGAAATCCAAAGGGACGAGGTGTGTTACGCTGGGATATCTATTTGAAATCTGTTAGATACTATGGCTTTCAATCTTTGACTGTATTTCCTACACTTAATAGTTCAAGGGCTTTGTTGTGAGTCGAGTAGATTCAAGGCGTCGCCATTGCTGACTATTCCCAAGTCCGGGTCATTCCGTGCTTGCGATGCCTAGCTCCATTGATTTCATATACTTTGGCGTTTCGCGAATTATGTGCTAATACAACTCCGCGTGTATCAACTCTGTAACGTGACACGGTACGCGTTTCCAGATCAGACTGAGATTTCCCCCCGGTGCTTTCTGTAAAGACTGTAAGTATTAGCCTCCTTTTACCGTTCGAAAACTGCGGAAGGCGCTTTATTTGCTCTATCGTTCAGTCTGTTCGAGATACTAATACCGTTACTTTTGTTTTATGCGAGAATACGTGAGATATTTACGATTTTATGTCAAGCGTTCCTGTAAATAAACGTGGCCCGAAAAGTGTGGGGTCTGTGTTCGGTGCAGGGGTGGCGAAGACAGCAACGGGTCAGTATTTTCGAGGTTTGGATTTGTTTTGCGGTTCTAAAGTACGATTTTGAAGCCTGGGTCAGTTGAAGGAAAATTTCGGCGTAGAAGACAGTGTAGCTTTAGGTCAGTGGTTCCCAAACTTTTTTGAGCTACCGCCCCCCTGGACAACGAATAAAGTTCCAGCGTCCCCCTCCCTCTAAATCAAAACCTAACTAAAGTTGTTCTGCATTTATTACAGCTAATAACGAGACAGATGAAGCTGGTGTATTATTATCATCATCATCGTCATATTGGGTGTGAGTTTTGATATAAGAACCATTCTAAAATCTCAAGTCGGTGTTTGCTGTGGGTCAGAAACTTGATCACGGCACTGAGAACACGTCAAATATGAGCGGGGAAGGGCAACTACGAAAAAGTCCACCCGACTTTAGTGAGAGTATTTCTATTTGATTTAATTGCCTATCCAGAACGATTGATTGGAGATATTGAACTTATGGCAAAACTCGAAATTGTTCTACACTACAATATAATCAGTAATCGGCTCTTCAATCATTTCATGATCGGAAAATTCACATAATGGATTGATTATCCGGTAAGGAATTTGTAACCTATTATACCTCGATTTTATTTAGCGTCGATGGGTTACCTCACCGCGATGTGCTGTGATCGTATAGTGCAGTGGTCGGGAGCCTTTACGACTGAAGACCCATATTTGCTAGGCTTACCATACGTCCTCTTTTCAGAGGATTTGTCCTCTTTTTTGACATTTTTGAAAGTGTCCTCGGAGGACGCCCTTTTGTCCTCTTTTTTGAGATTTTATCCTCTTTTTTGAAAATTTAGGTCAGATTCAGAGCAAATTGCGAGCGATATGCCGCAAATTAGCACAGAAGTGACGCTCCGGCGGGTATTTCGGAGTGAAAAACGGTGATTTTAGCTCTGAGCGAAAAGCTGACCTTTTTTTAGTCATCCACCTGGTAATGTGGAGAGAAAAACGGTATTTTGAGTTCTGAGCAGAAAAGATGACCTTTTTTTTAGTCAACCGATCCCAAAGTGGGAAAAATTCACCGTTTTTTGAAAATTCTACTCCGGTTTTGCAAGTTGCAAATTTTTGAAAAAGTGTCATCTTTTTAGACTTCCAAAATATGGTAAGCCTAATATTTGCCCAATATTTTTACTTGTAACTCCCAAAGAGCCATACATGTCAATCAACTGTTACGTCACAATTGAACAGCCGTCACGTATTTGTAGCACAAATATATAGGATTCGTAGTGTTTGCCATATTTTTCTGCCCGCATGCGTAGGTGGAGCCAAACATGGTCACTACAGCAGTATACATACCCACCATGTGATACGTCAGGGTCGTGGGGCTATAAGTGAGGCAGTGCCTCAGATGTCTTCAGGGATGAGTGAAGGAAAATTGTGAACCATTCAATGGTACGTTCTATCGATGTTTATGAATGACTAGATTCTGAACAATTTTATTCCCGAAATCACGGAATTTTCATATTTATTGTTCGAAAATAAAGCGCGAAAGGAGTGGTAAGACTCAGATGAGGCACCGGCGGGCCAAGCCTCACCTGTGACAGCGCAACTCATCGTAAATACCTTAGAATTTATAATCATTGATATTATTCAACCGTAATTGTCGCGCTGATTCTGAAAATCTCAGTATTTATCGACTACTGAAATATTCGACCTTACCTAACGTTACGTTACACACTCATATTTTTACCGCGATGCTAATAAGCTAATAACAAGCGAGTCAAGAAAAAGGATGCGTTGTTTTTATTTTGAATTTGTAATTGTGAATGTCACTTCAAAGACATTTTGTTTCTCGGTGTAGATCAGGGTGACATTGTGTATTTGAAAACTGCATTGTCCTACAAGTGTCGCCATGTCTGCTATTCTCCTTTGTCAATCAAGGTATCGTGCAATCCAAGATTGCTAGGTGCGCGATGGTTGGTAGATCGAATTCGCGAGTGGTGTTAGTCGCCGGTGCGACAGCAACTTAAATTTGGGGGTTTGGAAGAGAGGGCCGTGCGGGCCCCTAACTCTGCATACCTGACGGTCTTGACATCTCAAAGACATGTTTGTGCTGCCACGAGAATAATTATTCTCGCCACCATGGCAATTTATTATCAAGTTGCTGCAGTATTGATAAATTAGGTACAAAATTAAAAATTTCTCAAATAGCCATATCTTATACCATAAAGAGCCATATATGGCTCGCGTGCCATAGGTTCCTGACCACTGGTATAATGGTTAGTACCTTACGTTGTGGCCATGATAAACCAGTTTAGAATCCTGGTCACAGCAGACTCTTTGATAAAGTATCCTAGCGAAGAGACAGTCGAGACGAATAACATAGGCTAGCGCGATTTGGCAACACATTTCCACCAAAATATAGTGTCGGAATAACTATAAACCTCAATGAAAGTTATAAAAACTTCTAGATATCCCTGGTGATCCCGCTTATTTCCCGTCGATTTCCAAGTTAGAAACTCGGTTTCAAAATCGATTTTATAGCTTATATTTGTTAGAATCCGGAATATGGCTATTGTATAACCATAACCAACCATGTCGTTCCGTTCCACTCTATAAAAATACAATACCAGACCGATGTTTCGGTGGTAACTTAAAGCGATGTTAACCTCGCTATAATGGATCATGAATGTAGCGGTTGCCGCTGCGAACGATACACTAGCTGTACTGACTCACAGCCCCGAACGATCGTGTGGATCTTGATCGCACTTGTATATATGCAAGATGGTTCCTTTATTATCACAGCGCAGACCATTAGTGGTTTGATGTTTACCACAACCAGTCAATTTAACAGGTTCAAACTGTGCTGGAATATAATAATAAATACAACCAATAATGGGTAATAGAGAATGTAACTTTTAGTATACTCAATACTCATACTCAGCGACTACCGGGTTTCCCAGCCTGATAGTGATCCGCTGATTAGCGCGTGAATCACGTACTGCTTCTACTCTGTGGGAATAGGATAGGAATATGATTCATAGCATTAACAATTCACAGCGAAGGTAGAATTGGTGTATACCAGATGCTCTCTTCTGTCATCCTGCTTTACATTCATTGATATCGATCGCGTTATTTGACTGCGTTGAAGATTAATTTATTACGACGATTGCCCGTCGGTGGTTTAACCCATCGTGCTGCTCTGTAATCATGTAGTGGTTCGCACCTCACGCTGTGGTCGTGATAACCCAGGATGCACATCCCGGTCTCGGCACATTTTTTTCTACCACGAGGACTCACTGCATTATTCATTTTTAAATGACAATCTTACCAGTGTTCAAAATAATAGTTTTTGTAACTGTTGACTTTGACAACGGTTTTTCTGTTAGCAATATGAATAGCCATACGTTGTTAGTAGTTTTTGCGCATGATATCATGAGCGTTAGCACTTGACTCGACGCGGATTTACATAGTTACGCGATTGCAAACTGACAACTACGAACGAAAAATATCCGCATATACGACGGTGTAACCTCATTCGATTCGAACTGGCTCAGTCGAATCAATGATATCACTTGACCGCTGATATATTCTTACCGACAGTGATATATAATTTCGGAACTTGATAGTTTGATTCGTAAGTCTCTCAAGTCGCGCTGAGATCGTATCAATAGTGCTTCGTTGGTACCTCACGTTGTGGCGGCAAGCATAACCCAGGTTCGAATCATGGTCACAGCAATAATAAGAAGTCAGTGGTCACGATGGATGATAATACCATGGTCTGCGCAAGTTGTTGGGAGACTCCTCAGTTTTACACCTGATTGGAGTCGTTATTACAGTTTCCGTCGTAACACAATGCGCCTATTGAGTGACTTATATCAGCATCAGCACTCCATGCTATCAGTCAACTTTACAATGATTGCTATCGATTGATGGTGTTGAAGAGTAATTAGTTCCGATGAGGGTGTCGCCGATGGCATACGGCCTATCGCGCTGCGCTGTGATCGTATAGTGGTTAGTACCTCGCGTTGTGGCCGTGATAACCCAGGTTCGAATCCTGGTCACAGCACGTTTTGTACAGCTCCGTTTCTCACGAATAACTTACAAGCATTTCCTATTAACTATTTGCATCGACAACTTTTTTCTCGTGGTCTTGATATGACTTTATCGAATCCTGGTCACAGCACCTTTTGTACGAAACCGTTCCGCACGAATAACTTACCACAAACTGGCTATAAAATTTCTTAACAACTATTTGCTTGGACACAACTTGTTCTTGTGGTTGAGCATGCGACAGTCGAACCTGCGGAATATGAGAAAAGAACGCAGTTTTCGATCGGAGCGTAGCTCGTCTTCGCCTCAGCGACATCCGAAAACAAAAATTTATGGTTGATATTCCCGAGCCTCAATGCAGAGATTAGTGCTTCGGTGCGAAGTGCAACAACAAAACTGAACTCGGAGATGCTGGCGTGAGCGAAAAAAAACTGTGTAGCTTTAATTCTAATATAAATCTAATTCGGAAACGCTGAAAATTTTATAGTTGTCCAAGACTGTATCTTGACCGCATTCGTATATCCAAGAAGGTTACTTTATTATCACAGCACAGACAATTAGTGGTTTGATGGTGACCACAACTTGTCAATTTAACAGGTTCAAACCATACTGGAATATAATAATAAATACAAACAATAATGAGAAATAGAGAATGTGACATTTAGCAGACGCAGCGACTACCGCGTTTCAAAGCCTTATTGTGATCCGCTGATTAGTAAGTGAATCACGAACTGCCATGCATCTCTATGGAAATACATAGGGTTCAGAGTATTGACAATTCACAGCCTGGGTAAAATAGGCGTAAACCATTGCCCTAATCTGCCATTCTACTTTACAATCAATGTTATCTATCGCGTTATTTGATTGCGTTCAAATGTAATTAATTCCAAAGGCGTACCGTCGGTGGGTTAGCCCATCGCGCTGCGCTGTGATCGTATAGTGGTTAGTACCTCACGTTGTGGCCGTGATAACCCAGGTTCGAATCCTGGTCACGGCACCTTTTGTGCTGCCACTACGGCGCACTTGATTTTTTTTAACGAAAATCTTACCAGTGTACAAATACTAGTTTTTGTAACTGTTTACTTTGAACAGTTTTTCTGGTCGCAATATGAATGTATATCCATACCTTGGTGGTAGTTTTTTTGCGCGTGATATCATGAACTGTTCCACCTGACTACGGTTACCATACCTCCTCGCTTTTCAGGTTTTTGAAATTGTCCTATTTTTTGGCAATTCGTCCTCTTTAATGCTTTTACAGCTAAGATAGTGCATAGATTCGAGTGACAATGGGCATAAATGACGTTAAATAGGAAATTAATGGTTCTATAGGAAGCGACGACCTTTTTCTTGAGTCAACACTACTGATTTTAAGTATAAAGTGTGTAATTCGAGAGTCACCCCACCAAATGTTTCAGCAGAAATGGAGAAACAGGCTGATTTCATTTTTGATAAAACTAACTTTTATGATTTGGCAAAAGTGCACTCCTATCTTTATTTCAAAATATGGTAACGCAACACTTTACTCGACACGGAATTACGAAAAATATCCCCATCTCTTTGACCCGATACCCAACCGTACAGCAAAAATTAAAGTTATTTTATTACAGTGCTCCATGTATGCGAAACCTCGACTCGCTGTGCAATGTGCAACTTGTGCATAGCCGAATCGTTTGTCATCAAAAATATTTCTGATCAATGATATGAATTAACCACTGTTACATTCTTACCGACAGTGATATCTAGTTTTGTCTCTCTCATGTCTCGAGGTCGTCGGTGAGATATCACATCGAGTCACGCTGTAATAGCATAGTGGTTATAGTACCTCACGTTGTTGCCGTGATAACCCATGCAGATTCGAGTCCTGGTAACAGCACGATTTTTAGTATAATGGGCGAATACGAAGCCAGTAATCAGGATGAGAATACCATGGTCTGTGCAGCTTGTTGCGAGACACGCCATTGTTAAACATGATTTGAGTCGTTATTTCAGTTTCTGTCGCAACACATCAGGCATATGCCTTTGTAGACTTACACGACTGCACCGAACTCTCATATCCAAGTAGCTCATTTTATTATATAACAGTGTGGCCGTAGTAAGTAATGGTCAGAAAGCTGTAAATTTACCATGTTCACATGCTACCCTATTATAATAACAAATATCAATAACAGACTGAAACGATGCGAAGGACTATTATGAGAAGAACCTTCGACCAATGAGTTTCACAGCCTGATTGTAACCAACTGACTGGCAATTCAATCACAGTCTCCTTCGTGATTGCAATCTAGGATTCAGTGCATGACACACTCCACAACGAGTGTATGATCGACTTAGATTAGCACTCCCTGAAATCACCCTAATTCACAATGATTGTTATTGATTGAGTTGTTTGATTGTGCTGAAGAGCAATTAATTTCCCTACTGCAAACGCCGATAGCATGTAGCCTATCGCGCTGCGCTGTGATCGTATAGTGGTTAGTACCTCACGTTGTGGCCGTGATAACCCAGGTTCGAATCCTCGTCACAGCACATTTTGTACAACTTCGTTTCGCACGAATAACTTCCAAGCAAACTAGCCATATAGCATTTCCTATCAACTATTTGCATCGACAACTTTTTTTTGTGGTCTTGATATGACTTCATTGGCGCGTTGCAGATAGTTTTTCGCACATGATATCACGAACGGCAGACCGGACAGTTACCATAACACAAAATAGAACGAAAAATATGCCTGATATTTCGACTTCAAGCGCTCGACGCAATAACCTAAATTTCATAATGATCAGGAAAATCAAATGCGTTCCATAATGATGCCGTACGTGTGCCATGCCCATTACCGCCACGCTCTGTATACTGTTTGGTCGCCCATGGTAGCATCAGGAAATATTCAAATTAGAGCTTTGAAGTAAGGGTTACCATACGCCCTCTTTTAAGAGGATTAGTCCTCTTTTTTTTTAAGTGTCTTCGGAGGACGCCCAAATGTCCTCTCTTTTTAGGGTTTGTCCTCTTTTAAAAATGTTGATTAAATGTACGTTAAAATTGAACTAAGATATATAGGAAATCAGTACTCACGTAACGGTTCGGCGGGTCATTGGGAAGGTTGACCTTTTTTAGTCAACCAACGGAAAATTCAATGAAAGTCTGTATTTCAGTTGTCTAGTCGGAGGTATATGATCTTTTTCTAGTCAACCAACCACAAACTCGCAATAAATTTAACAATTTTTCGAATTTTACTCCAGTATTGTAAGTCTGGGAATTTAAAAAGAGTGTCCTCTTTTCAGATTCCCAAAATATGGTAAGTCGATTTGAAGGTCGAAGTGGAGAAGGGTAACATGTAGGGCTGTGTTTAAAACAAAAAGAAACAAACATATTTAAAACAAGGCCTATGTTTAAAACATGTATTTTTTATTGTTTCCATCGTTTTTTCTTAAGACATGACGTCACACATATTGAATTGTGACGTCATAGTGAATTGATATTCACAATTGAAAATATAGGGTAAATATAACTCCTTTGACGAAATCGGCTTTCAACCCCTGTCATATACGGACCAAAAATATCTTCAACCTGGACTACATCGACTTGCAGCATTTTTACGGTCGGCGATTTTCATCATCAGACTATATCGCCTATATCTACGTAATTTAGCCGTTGAATCGACTATTTCGAGGGTTCCAACCTTTCCATATCGTATATATTTCGGTTGTATCGGTGGTAATCGTCGTCCGTAAGCTCATACAACATGTTTTTGAAAGTATTCACACCATTATGGCATAATTATGCAACTTGGAAAAACAAATTTTTTAAAGAAGGCCTTTGTTTGAGACACTGTTTAAGACAACACCATTTGATTTAAATGCAACCATAATTGTTATCGAATGTGTTGTTTGATTGTGATAAAGAGAAATTAATTCAGCAGTGATTCCCGTCGATGGCATAGCCCATCGCGCTGCGCTGTGATCGTATAGTGGTTAGTACCTCACGTTGTGGCCGTGATAACCCAGGTTCGAATCCTGGTCACAGCACTTTTTGTACAACTTCTTTTCGCACGAATAATTTACCACGATCTAGCCATAACATTTCTTATCAACTATTTGCATCGACAACTTTTTTCTTGTAGACTTGATATGACTTTATCCACACTTTGCTGATAGTGTTTCGCACATTATATCACGAACGGTACCCTTCGAATCGGCATAGAATCAGTGGCGTAGCAGCCACCTGGCGGTTCTGGCTCTGCGCCAGGGGCGGCAGGCTCCAAGGGGGCGGCAAAATGAGGCTGCACAGTGAGAGAGATGCCTGCATCATCGTAATGGTTTGAAGACGGAGATGCGATAAGGACTTTATAGTAAGGTCATCTAGTCTGCACCCCGTTTTTTTTCTCCTCCGTGATTGCTGGGCGTCTAGCGGGATAACCGCGGATACCAGTTTTCGAGTCTTCGGTCTGGCCCGGCCGGGGATCGGGCCCACAACCTACCGATCAAGAAACCGGACGCATCACCATTACACTATCTCGCACGGCGTGTAGACAGGCGGCTAAAAGAAGAGTGCTTGGTAGTCCTATAGCTGGCGTCCCGTCAGCTAAAATTTAATCAAACAGGTCTCAATCGAAAGCTAGTGTCGCGCTGATTCCGAAAACACGAATTAATATGTTAACATGGCGATGGAATCACTCCGAAATAGCCGTCACGGCCGATTGTTCGAAGAGTTCGCAGAAAAAGGAGAATGCCTGGCGAACAAACAGAAGATGCTGGCCTCAGTGTTGTTGAAGAATTTAGACGATGCATGTTTCAAGCGTAGGACAGATTTAAACTTGAAGCTGAAACTAGGTTTACCGGCATTCACCACTTAAATGATATATTTCGATTTTTGAATACCCACGTGCTGCTGCAAAGCGAAAGTCACAATCTATTCACCAGCGCTTTTAGAGGCACTAATGACGACGAGGTGGACTTTTTGGAGTTAGCTGCGAAAATTGTCATGCCTTATACCTCGAATTAGGGATCATATAAAGCAGAAGATTGCTAGCTTTTCGTACAAACCAATATGAGGCCTCTAGGACAGGGGTTCTCAACCTGGGGGGCGAACCACTGCTCTAGGACGAACACAAATTAAGTTATAATCATATGAAGTTGTTCAACTTGAGATTTTAAAAGGGTTAAGAGGCTGGTGCGGAGCAGTGAAACCACGTTTGATCGTAGTGCAACAACATTTGATGTTTTACAGTGGTTGTTTAATGCAAAGCTACTTGATTCGACACCGTATTTATGCTCGTGTCTGAAACTATATCTGAACATTGGTGTTTCAACTGCGAGCTGTGTGAGGAACTTCTCAAAGCTCAAACTGATCAAGTCTTATATATTTATTTCTATCATGATTCATGAATAATGATCGGCTATCAGCTCCATCCATTCTGTCTATAGAAAAAGACTACGTTCAAAAACTTGAATTTGAGGATATTATCGCTGCTTTTGCTTTGAGGCGGCTATTGATTTTCTATTTTTAAAATACATTCGTTCGCTATTTATTGTTTTTTATTATTTTTGGCGTCATTAACGTCGAGACGGTGAATCTGAGAAGCGGCATATTATTTGTAATTATTCCTATTGACAAGATTACTTGAACATCAATCTATGTCGAAATTTGATGCGGTCTACCCAGGGGGCGGCATTTTCAAGAGAGCCAGGGGCGGCAGCACATGCTGCTACACCAGTGCATAGAATTACTGCGGTGGCCGATTTTGTCCGCACAGTTGAAATAAGACAATTAGAACGAAAAATATACGTGATATCTTGACTTTAAGCATTCCTCGCAATGAGATAAATTTCGTAATGATCAGACAAAAGGCGTTCCATGATGATGCCGCACGTATGCCATGCCCCATAGAGCCTCGTTGTGTATACCATTTGTTTGGTCGCCCGTAAGGACCAGATGAGTCGCCCATGGCAGCAGCAGAAAATATCCAAATGAGAGCTTCGAAGTTGGAAGTGGAGAAGGGTTACCTGTGAACGCAGTTGAACATGGGAGGTTCGAACCTGCGGAATATGAGAGCGCAGTTTTTGATCGCGACGTCGCTCGTCTTCGCTCCAGTGGAGTCCGACAAAGAAAGAATCTGGCTAATATTACCGAGCCTCGATGCGGAGATTGATGCTTCGGCGCCCATTGCAGCAACACGCATGAACTGAACTCGGAGATGCAGGCATCGTAGTCAAGGTATTAGTTCATTTAATTGTTGTGAGCACAAACAATATTCGTAAGCAGTTTATTACTTCGGCTTAAATGAACTAATTCCTTGACTACGATGTTCGCAATACCAACAGTTAAGACAACAGCAATATAAATAAAGAACAGTTCCCAGTGCGCGAAACAAGTAAACAGTCTGCAATCATTATAGTGCACGCCAGTACATTACGACGAATGATCATTAACACAAAAAGGTAATCACAGCAAAACTGAAGTCGGAACCAATTTAACAACAAACATACAACAGCAGCTAAAATTTCATGGGAAAAAAAGGTGATTTGTCCGACTTGACTCCAATATTGCCATTGCGCCATCGCCCCCCATCGTCTCGTTGGCAATTTTAGCCCCAGTCGCCCCCTTTGTCCGCTTTCGCCACTATCGACCCGTCGTTATTTTCTCCACCTAAACCGCCAAGTCGCCCCTCGGGGCGATATCCCTCACGTTGGAAGCCACTGTTCTAACCTTTGCATCAAAACGTCATTGCTAAATCCTTATTATGAGGTCACAAATCTCATTCGTATAACACTGAAAACTGAATTTTTAGAAAATTCAAAAGCTATTTGCCAACAAAACTGGACGTGATTGAAGAAGACGGATAACAGTTTTGGATTCAGGATCAAAATGTACACTAGGAACCGTCAATACTTTAGGAACCTAAAAATTAACGCAGCACAGGGTAATATTAATGATATATTCCACACTTACATCCTACGCATGTGCAATTGTTTTCTCATCGTTAATCTAACTGCTAGTCCAGAATGAAGATGAGCCGAGCCAGCAACACGTAACAAGTAACAAGAGAGGAAGTACGCTGTTTCCTCAAAGACACGGGACAGTTTGTTTGATTCATCGTTGTTCGTTACTTGATGTTACTACTAGGGATAGTGTGTGAACGTGAGGTTCACGTTCGCGTTCTGTGTGTGAGCCTCGGAAATTTAGAGGTTCGCGTTCACAACAGAACCTTGGTAGGTTCTGCACTGTGAACCTTTTTCATATATATATTACAATTTTCACTTCATTATAAAATACCTTTGGTTCAAATATATTGTATTTCAACTGCGGGCCACTCTATGCATGGCGTTGGCAGCAATGTTTCCTCTAAGCTGCGCACCTGCGCAAATGCGCAGTGCTGACACGGTCTCTGCGCACAGAAAATCTAAGCTGCGCACAAAAAATCCGAAGTGATGACCTTTTTTTTAGTCGTTACGCACTGTTGTCCAAGGGTCTGCGCATTGAGTTGGTGAGTGTGCGCAGACTCCTCAAATATTAGAGGGAACATTGGTTGGCAGCATTAAAAATCTACACTAAACGAGCATGGACCTTGACAATATCAAATGTTTTACTTGCTTTGTTACAAAAGTTTGCTCGAAATATCCAGCTTTATGTTTGTGAGTATTTAGTGAGTCTCTGCTGTGAGCTTGACTCGCAATCACACAACATCACGAGCGAAATACGTGGTCAAGGAATGATGCTTATTCAACCAAATAATGAGATTGATATCGTTTTCTGATGTAAAAAATCTAGCAGGCGCACGGGGTGAATCTTGGCTTCATATCTTTACTGTATCATTAAAACCACATCCGTGTGATTGAGGTGTTGGCTACTGCTGTATAACTTGTTAATGGGGTAATATCGGTAGCAAGTCTAGAAACCCGTTTTACACTTTGCTCAGTATCAATAGCAATAATCATACGCCGATTAAATTGTTCCGTCTGGCCTAGATCGTTAAGGCGGAAGCTTATATTCACTGTTAGGTCCTCGTCGAAATGGTTACCAAAGCGGCGTAAGATATTGATTTTGTGGGAGTATTTTATCCTTTAATTGCCTCAGTTGATACAGTTAGCGACGTTTAAAACGCCAATTTGTACTTATGCATTGTGGCATTATGTGGTCCGAGTCGTCGCTAGGTATCGTGTACATTAATATAGGGGATCACTTCATTGAAGATGGGGTTGTAATTAACAATATGACGTCACGTGACGTCATGAAGTTCATGTTCGCGTTCACACAGAACCTTTCAAAAAGGTTCGCGTTCACACCAACCTGAATTTTCAAAGGTTCACACCATCCCTAGTTACTACATTACTTTTATTTTCTACCTGAACAATACAAAACAATTGTCGTGGTGCACGTGACCTTAAAAGTCGATAAGGATCACTGTTGTATGTGTGAAATGAGCAATTCATAAAATATCGCCTTACACAGCCCACTGAAGTTACCTATCAGACAGGATCGCGTTGAGAAATCGTATTTGTTTTTGAGTCACCGTCAACAAAACGTTTATTATAAGTACGCACACATGTAAATCCACTCGCGTCATCGAACGAATACAAATATTTACATCTGTATCTGTTGCTAGCCCCACCTATAGCTGGCGTCTAGCTGGCGTCTAGTGAGCAGCGTTCCATGTCCAGTTATTTGACAAATACCTACTCTAATCAGTGGCAATATGTTCGAATGGTAAACATACGTAATGCCCAATGCACCTCGATGTGAAAATTCAGTTGAAGATCGGAAATATATGATTGAGCAGGTGTAAGAAGGTAGAAGGAAAAGGGTAAGAAGGATATAAAGTTTATTCAGTTCCGACGCAAGATCGGATGACTTGAACGAATGATTATAACTATAGTCATCAACGGAACTGCCCGAGTGATTAGTTGGCTCGTTGCCCCATCAGATTGAAATACAAAAAGGAGGACTTGGTGGTAAGCCTAAAACAAGCTCGCCTGGTTTCTGTCTAAAGCTATCCATGATACAGAACAGCAGCATGATCTCTCATCCGGTGTTATAATCTTTGACTAGAATCCAGCGGGGATCAACCTGTGTACTGATTACCCCACCTGGGTAATTTTTGAATATTCTACTCCGGGGGTGGCCAACTTTTTCGGCCAATGGGACACTTGAATGATGATGTCCTTTATTAGTCGTGCGATAGGAGCGAAATTGACTAGTTCATGGTAAAAATAGCAATTATATTACTACGCACCAAAATCGAGAAGGACTATATCATGTAAACTGTGTGAACACTGCAAATCATAACGATTTTTTTTAAAGTTATGGTATAAATGCTGTAAAAAATAATTTAGTTACATATATGGTGGAGCGCCTCTGTATACCAATGGGCTCATTTGGCCAGGACATAATTAATCGGCGCTTTCACATATCAATATCGAGGATTTAACTGCACATGCACGTTCTCTCATAGTTGCGAACATATAGTTAGACTCAATTCGGTAAATTGGGCGCCTTATTGATTAAAATTTCCAGTGGAGGAGGCACCAATACCAAAAGCAAGAAATAGAGTCGCAATAAATCACGCGAAATGCTAAGAAAAAATATAATGTCAAATAAATCTACTATGAAATTGACTACTTATGGTTATGTACGAAAATCTACGAAAATTATGGATGGCCCCTGGCTACGAAAGTGCGTCGGCACTGATATGTTAGTCATCAACACCCTAAAGTTCGAGGTCAGGCTAATCAAATTTTAGGTTAGTCTCTCAAGTTTACAATAAATTCCCTGGATAACGTATTTTTTGATATTATAACTGATTTTGAGAATTACTTCACGGGTCACTCAAAACCTTCTGGCGGGTACATTCGGCCAGCGGGCCACGGGTTTGCCGCCCCTGTTCTACTATGTTTGAGAGAAAAAATGTGTACTACAACCTCAAAAAGTATTTCACCTAAACAGAATACACTTCACCCCCGGATATTATCGAATCCATTTCATGTGCTATTGCGTTTTGATCATTTTCACCTATTGTATGTGAAAGGCAAATGATTGGAACCGTAATTAGAAAAAACTATGATTCCGTGAATCTTTAGTCCAGGCAACCCCTCACGAAAGTTCTAGTGTTCAATGGAACACAATTTAACAACAACTGGACAGTATTTTGAATGTTAGGATCAATGTGGAATTGTAAATAAACATAGTTATGTACGAAGAAGACAGATCTCCAAGCAATGACTACCTCTCGAATGCATCACACCGCGGTGATCAAAGTGAGTATACGATGATCGATGTATATTAATTGCAGAAGATTGGGGATATTTCTGGGTTGAAGCCTCTAAGTTTTACATTCTAAAACTGTGCATGTGGTATAAATTGTAATGATGTCCTTTGTAACAAACTATGGTTATAATCAGACTTGAGCATTTTTGGCAAGTACGAAAAATGACAAAATAGCTCATTTTCGACATTTTTCAGATTTTATTTCTAAGGTCGCCGCAAATTAACACTCGAATTAATCTTATAAGTACGACGTTTCTTTACCTGAAAAAAGTAAAATTTTGACCTCAAAAATCAAAATTTTGACTTTTTGTGATCTAAACAAACTGAATTGTGACCAAATTTTGACCTAACGTATGCAAATTAGGGGTTTTGCCACATAATGTCAAAATCGTTCCACTTATCTACATTTGTGGTTGGAACTGGCTGTCCTAACGAAGGAGTTTGGCCTGAAAAACCGTTTTTGGCATATAAACGGGAAACTATGTATATAAAAAAAAAACAATATTATAACGAAATCTGGCCCTATGAAGAATTCCAGTAGTTACAATACGTATTACGGTGGAATAATTAAAACATTTTTTAGTACAGCGCGGATATTTTCCTACATTCTTGGGTAGAAAGTGCATGTCCTTATTAAGAAACTTGCCAAGTACGTTCAACAGCAGCGTTTCTTGGCTCACAACACTCAAGTTATGCGTACACCGCTGGTGGTACACCATGTTGCTTCATTCTGACAATGTTGTCATCATCACAATTTTTCATCATGCGCTTCTCAATATAAGAATGATGCAATGCCCAAAAAGTCTTTCTTCAGTTAGGATATTGCGGTACGTTGATCATAATACCATGTGTGAAAATTTGTTTTATTTGACCATTTATGATTTATAACAAGCAGAAAATTAGCTGTTTACAATAGTAGACCCATTAAGTAGGGCTGTAAGCCGCAAAATATCAAATGATACGTTCACCGGCAGTGCAAAATCTACGATTCTAACGAAATAAAGACGTCATTTTTTTTTACTTTATATACAATTTTGACAAATTTTGACCTAACGCTACAATTTTGACAAAATTTGGACAAATTTTGACGTGTCAAAAAAAAAACGCCCTACTTATAAGCGTTTCCTGTTGTTTGTTGTTGTTGTTTTTGCTGTTCGTGGTATTTTAACTACCATCATTAGTTTCGTCAGGCCGATATTTATTATTATGTTTCCTGATCTGCCTTGGCTTTCGTTCTACACTTTTGAACATGCAGGTTCTTGGAGGTACAAAACACAGTCAGATGTACGGACAATTTTTCCTCATTTTGTTGACCAGTGATATAACGAAAGTCAATATGCAGTGTTATGTTGGCTGCACTGCGATCAAATAAGTCCCACGACCACAATCGAATTTCTCACACTAAAATTGTTTTTGATATACCTTTATTGTTCACTTTCTATGTTAACGATAACAATCTATTTATGGAACAATGATATTACAGTCCTGATGAAGTATTTTCAAAAGTTACAAATCATCATCATTTGCCAAATTATTTTCTCTCTGCGCATTGGGGTGCTATTCGGGTACGCAAAGTCCATCCATATCTTTATGCACGGCTGAGGAGCCGACATATTGGGCTAATAGAAGGACCGATATATGAAGAAATTGAACTAATAGATATCGTAGGTTTCAGACCGAAAATCAATGGTTAATTGTTGAATTTGGGAGTCTATTTTTTCAGTGTATTTACTGTACATTGTGCGGCATAGCTGAATGACTGAATGTTTTTTGTGATGTTGATAATTAAGGTGTTTCAGCTACTGACACTTTTGAGATGATCCCAGAGTTGGACAATATACATGCGAAAAGTTCAAGAGCAGAAGAAAATGGAACAGACGAATCCACTCTTAAAAAGGATGCACGGGGTGAATACCGTTTTGTTGTGTAATATTTTGGGATGAGCTAAGAGAATGACGGATTTTATTCATATATCATGTCCTCACATTTAAATCGGGTATGCTTCGAATCACTACAACAGAAAATTCAATTGTGACGTGATTTCCTTAAGCACCAGTTTGTTTGTTTGATGTATTTATGGTGTGTGTCGACTACTATGGTCATTTACACCAGGCCGAGAGTTTTTTTTATATATGATTCCGTAACTGCCGACTTGTAGCACGGCTCACTTCTAGGCTTTTCGTAAGACACCGCTCACGCATATTAGTTGTTGAAAGGAGCCTAGATAAACCTCCAACACTTAGGTTGTAATTCCAGCATCGACCTCGGTCGGACTCGAACCTTCAACCCATTGCTGTTATAGCTGCAGATTATACCACTACGATATCTCGCCACTTAAGCAACAGTTGTCAGCTTGTCAACGTCTAAATCGCTTGAATTTCGTCTTGAATAACCCTGTTCTCGGTCAATAAAAATATTATTTTGTCGAGGAAATTGACGACCTAATTTACCCAGATGTTTTAGAACCTGCGACCCTCCTGCGTGTGAAGGCGCACAGCATAGCTTAAATTGCAATTGTGCATGGACAACTGCAATGACAAAGCAGATTATCAGGATTGTAACCAAGTCAAGGTTCCGACTCACAAATGAATTCTATTTTCATAGTTTTGACTCGAGTCAAGTCATTTTCCCATCACCATCGATTTAAGTCCGAGTCTAATCCAAGTCAGGGTTCACTTTGTCCACTTGTGTTCACTGTTCATTAGTTCAGTACCGTGTTCAATCCTATTGAATCCACTTAATAGAAAGGCTAGCAGTACTGCAAAATTAATTTTTCTCCGTTTATCAGTTTACGGCCCTATTATCCAAGTATTAGGACTGATAGACGAAATAGTAATAATGTGTAACTTTACTATTCGAAGTTACAATGTAATGTCTGTCCTGGCCGTCATATGACTTGGTTCGAGTCATTTTACGCATTTGAAAAACTGAATCATTACAACCCCGCTATTTGCTGATTCGAATTATCTATGATTCGAATTTCCTCATGCCAGTCATATCGCATCGAAACTGCAATATCAAGAATAAAAAATAAAATAAAACTTATATATGCATTTTTTGGTAATATGATGCAATATTTATTATAGTTATCGATCGTTTGACAAATATTTTCGTCCATCAGAGAGCTTATCACAGAAATGTATTGATCTATAACAGTGGTTCTTAACCTTTTTCCCCCAGTGCTCCCTTTCAAAAATTATCGTGCTCCAGCGCCCCCCCCCACAACTTCATAATGTAAGGAATGTAATAAAGACAATGAGTAAGAGGGAGGGGCGTAACAGCACTTCGTCAACCCCCTAAAAACGATTGCTTTGCGCACCCATAGCGTGATAAACCGAACTTCTGAGGGCTTCGCCCCCACGAACTCCCTATCGTGATTTCCATGGTCAGCAAAGTTTGTGTGGCCTGGTCGCCCTAGGTAACAAAATTTTCTATAATGCATGAATGAATAGGTTGGAATTACATATATAAGTCGCGATAAACTGAGTGAGCTGTTGTATAGGAAGATAAAGGGCACGTAATTATTAATTAAACATATTCGGGGGTCCCCGCAGGTGCAATTATTCGTTACCAGGGCCGTAACAGCACTTCATCAGTCCCCCCCCAAAAAAAAACAAAAAACGTTGGTCCCATCGGGTGATAAACCAAGCTTCCGTGGGACTTCACTCCCAGACCCCCATTAGGCTGTCCTCTATTTGCAGAAAGCCTGTTAGGTATCTACATTGGGTGTCCATATACTGAGGCAGCTATTTTCGCCTAGTCGCGCGAAGCGCGAAAAATTCAGTTATTAATGATTGATTCGGTCAATATCATCGAGAATTGCATGTAAATTGAGATTAATTTTTATCCTCTCTCTGCTCACGTAAACACATTTACCGGTAGAGCTGAGTGAGGTGCAATGTTCCCTCTAAGCTGCGCACGGGCGCAGTGCTGACACGGTCTCTGTGCACAGAAAATCTACGTTGCGCACAACAAATTCGAAGTTATTACCTTTTTTTTTGTCGATACGCATTGTTGTCCAGGGGTCAGCGCAGTGAGTTGTTGAGTGTGCGCAGACTCATCAAAACTTAAAGCGAACATTGTGAGGTTTCTTGGAAACTGTAGGGCCCGTCACTAATAATTAAACATATACGGGCGGGCAAACCCGTTGGTATGACTTCGTTCCATGATGTTATTTCGTGACCCCCTGTCTGCAAAATCAAAAAATATAGAATCGCTCAACGGGGATATCGCCCAACAGGAATATCCCTGTCTCCCAATCGTACTAAACTAAAAGACGCACACGATTTCAGATTGGTATTTCTTCACTGACATATAATTTTTCCCTGCCAGATGGAATTCGTCTTCTGGGGTTCAGATTGCCAAGACAGGAACATTCGGTGTCAGTCATTTTGGCGCCCATGGACAATTAAACCTATATGTATTTTGAAGGCTATATGTAACGAAGTTTTCGGTGTTAATTTGCTCTGAATACTCATTAAGGATATGTTCTATCACCACATCATCTACTGCGAAGCGATTTTTCTCCAGTGCCCCCCATACCGCCCCCCTGAGCCCAGCGCCCCTATATCGCCCCCTGAGAGTTTCCGCCCCCTTCAAAATCGCCAGCGCCCCATGCGGGGAGCTTGGGGCAAGGTTGAGAACCACTGATCTATAATGTTTATCTCTTAAAATGCTTCGCCTATTCGATAAAATATTAGCTTATTAGTTCATTCCATCGAAATGATTGAAATGAAAAGGGGTACAATAATATACGTTTCCTTCTGGCCTTCACGTGAGGAGAGCAAGGATGAAAAAAAATGTTGTATGCGATGATGAATTTTTGTTGAGCTTCAATGATGCTGCTTTATGATACTAAGACAAGCATAATTTATTATTTTGCAGTCGCAGCCAAACCATTCACCCTTAGGGAAAAGAATGTGTATTTCCGCCCTTGTGCACCCCCTGATAAACGGGTTTGTTAGTGCGTAGCGGATCGAAAAATTCTCTGGTACTACTCCGATCCTATTTCCTTAAGCTCCGGTTCGGCTCCGGTCTGACTACGAGGCCGGATCCTGGAAATGACCACTGTGATCCGGTCCCAAAAACTCCGATTAAAATTATTTACTTACAGGATGGTATCGAATATTGATTGAAACAATGCCAAAAGGAAATTGAATACTCAAAGTTCAAACTCAATCCGTATCTGAAGTAATTATGCCAACTTAAACTAAATATGTCGTTTATTTCCATGACAGTATCCCTTTAACTACATTGACTCTAGGCCAGTGGTTCTCAACTGGGAATCCGCGGACGGGGTGTGCGTAGCATTTTCGGGGTGTCCGCGAAGCCTCTAAATTTACAAAGTGTGTGATAACCTCTAATTCGTATTGTTGTTAATTTGAGATAGCAAGAGACAGTTTTGCTTAATTAGTAGTAAAACTCCATGACTCACATTAATAGAATGGCCGTCTGGGATGAAATATCCCACTGAAATAAATTTTATTCTGTAATATAGGCTATATATAACCACTATTCTATAATAAATTCGAAATGAGCTGTTAGATAAAAATGACCATGACCTGCAGGCTGGACATCATGTCCTATTTAAAACTTTTTTTCTCAATATTGGTGCCATATTAGTTGTTGTCATACCCAAATGTGTCGTCGCACTACGCTACGCGCTAATATCACATTCATCAACACCTATCGTCGTGTAAATTTATTTGATGCACCTCTTCAAATCAAGTCCAAAGCGCGAATGGTGTCTCGATGATATACATTCTCGGTAATGTCCATTCTTGATGGTGTCAATTCTCGGTAATGTCCATTCTCTGTGGTGTCAATTCTCGGTAATGACCATTCCCGGTAGTGTCCATTCTCGGTAATGTCCATTCTCTGTGGTGTCAATTCTCGGTAATGTCAATTCTCGGTGGTGGCCATTCTCGGTAATGTCAATTCTCGGTGGTGTCCATTCTCTGTGGTGTCAATTCTCGGTAATGTCCATTCTCTGTGGTGTCCATTCTCGGTAATGTCCATTCTCGGTGGTGTCCATTCTCTGTGGTGTCCATTCTCGGTAATGTCCATTCTCGGTGGTGTCCATTCTCTGTGGTGTCAATTCTCGGTAATGTCCATTCTCTGTGGTGTCAATTCTCGGTAATGACCATTCCCGGTAGTGTCCATTCTCGGTAATGTCCATTCTCTGTGGTGTCAATTCTCGGTAATGTCAATTCTCGGTGGTGGCCATTCTCGGTAATGTCAATTCTCGGTGGTGTCCATTCTCTGTGGTGTCAATTCTCGGTAATGTCCATTCTCTGTGGTGTCCATTCTCGGTAATGTCCATTCTCGGTGGTGTCCATTCTCTGTGGTGTCCATTCTCGGTAATGTCCATTCTCGGTGGTGTCCATTCTCTGTGGTGTCAATTCTCGGTAATGTCCATTAGGGCTGTTCAAAAATAACTTTTTTTTCCCGATTCAAGCCGGTCACCTCTTAAATCGTCAGGTTGCAGTAGAAAATCTTGCTCACCAAATTTCACTCGATTCCAACCAGTAAAGACCTCCGCAGATCGAATTAAAATTTTTAATTTATAATGGAAAATTAAAAAAAAAAATTCCAAATTTTTCTGCCAACCCCATGAAATTGTTGAGCTGTCTTCAAAGACGTTGCAAAACAAATTTGAGTCAATTCCGACCAGTAGAAGCGGAGTTATTGGAGTTTTTCGTTGAAATTTCTCGGATTATCCTTGATTGGTGGATAATCCGCGATTTGTCAACGAAAAACTCGCATAACTCCGCTTCTACTGGCCGGAATTGACTCAAATTTGTGTTGCAACGTCTTTGAAGACAGCTCAACAATTTCATGGGGTTGGCAGGAAAATACGAATTTTTTTTTTTTAAATTTTCCATAATAAATTAAAAATTTTAATTGGATCTGCGGAGTCCTATACTTGTTAGAATCGAACCAAATTTGGTGTGCAGCGTTTTTTAGGGTAACCTGACAATTTAATCAGTGAATGGCTGGAATCCGAAGAAAAATGTTATTTTTGAACAGCCCTAATGTCCATTCTCTGTGGTGTCAATTCTCCATAGTGTCCATTCTCTGTGGGGTCCATTCTCGCTAATGTCCATTCTCTGTGGTGTCAATTCTCGATAGTGTCCATTCTCGGTGGTGTCCATTCTCGCTAATGTCCATTCTCTGTGGTGTCAATTCTCGGTAATGTCCATTCTCGGTGGTGTCAATTCTCGGTAATGTCCATTCTCTGTGGTGTCAATTCTCCATAGTGTCCATTCTCTGTGGGGTCCATTCTCGCTAATGTCCATTCTCTGTGGTGTCAATTCTCCATAGTGTCCATTCTCTGTGGGGTCCATTCTCGCTAATGTCCATCCTCTGTGGTGTCAATTCTCGATAGTGTCCATTCTCGCTAATGTCCATTCTCTGTGGTGTCAATTCTCGGTAATGTCTATTCTCGGTGGTGTCAATTCTCGGTAATGTCCATTCTCTGTGGTGACAATTCTCCATAGTGTTCATTCTCTGTGGTGTCCATTCTCGCTAATGTCCATTCTCTGTGGTGTCAATTCTCGGTAATGCCCATTCTCGGTGGTGTCAATTCTCGGTAATGTCCATTCTCTGTGGTGTCAATTCTCCATAGTGTCCATTCTCTGTGGGGTCCATTCTCGCTAATGTCCATTCTCTGTGGTGTCAATTCTCCATAGTGTCCATTATCTGTGGGGTCCATTCTCGCTAATGTCCATCCTCTGTGATGTCAATTCTCGATAGTGTCCATTCTCGCTAATGTCCATTCTCTGTGGTGTCAATTCTCGGTAATGTCCATTCTCGGTGGTGTCAATTCTCGGTAATGTCCATTCTCTGTGGTGACAATTCTCCATAGTGTTCATTCTCTGTGGTGTCCATTCTCGCTAATGTCCATTCTCTGTGGTGTCAATTCTCGGTAATGCCCATTCTCGGTGGTGTCAATTCTCGGTAATGGCATTCTCGGTAATGTTTTCTCGGTATTGACCGGACACCGAATTTTCAATACACAACCATGTATGCAGTCACAGGAATCATTTTGAAATAATAAAAATCGATGCAATTTGTACATAAATAGTGTGCTGCTATTTCCAAAAAATGTCATTTTGTTGCTGTTCGTCACTAGCGTCACTTGCGCAACACAGACGACGATTTCACGATGGTTGAGCTAAATTGGACCTAAAAGGTGAGGGGGGTCCACGGGCGCCCGTGATGGTCTAAAAGGGGTCCGCGAAGAATAAAAGGTTGAGAGCCACTGCTCTAGGGTTTATCACTTTTTTGGGCTTTTGGATGTGAACATACATTCTTTGCGCTAAAAGTGTATGCCCTGAAAATGTACTAGCTTGCGACAGAATGAAATTGTAAAAGCTGGTCTTAGGCCAAAGCTGCTTTCTCCTTGATTACGAAAATATGTAAGGCGAATTAAAATATGGTCCGGGCATTGTAATCGCCAATATCCCCAGCTAAATTTAGAGTTACTGCGGTATTGCTCCGATATTCTGTCTACGTGTATGCGGCATGCGCATGTACGAGGTTTCGCAACCAGCGTTTATACAAAGCCCGTGAGTGCTTCACGTCGTCGTGATTGGCAGAAACAGGAATATATAGTTCTATGTATGCATGGACGGAAAATTTGCAGCAATAACCGAGGTATAAAACCAATGTTTGCTTAGCTTAGTAGACACGCTGTACATTATACAGCGTATTCACGAAAGAGGTGTGGATATGGACGTTGACGTCACCCAACGCTTCACTTGGTGTTTCGACTTCCTTGTTGCCATATTACTCGCAGCAGGACATCTATTTAAAATGGGTTGCATGGACACGCCTTTGAGTGACTTATGCCTCGTACCCGACAATGCCCATCTCCTCACATGCCCAAAATACGATTGGCACCGAGCATATTTGATTGATTTCTGCTTGAGCTTGAAAGTTGAGTTCACCACAGATAACCTTCTCGCACGGCCAGAACTTCTATCACCTCTCGTTGAGAATGTCCAGCAATGTGTTGATTTAGGCAATTATATTTTTAGGTTCACGATTTGCGACATATAACAAATTTTTGTCGTGGCGCACCAGACCGATAAGGCGATATGCGCTACAATGTCCCATTTTCACTAGGGCTCTTCAAAAATGATTTTTTTTTCTCAAATCGTACTGGCTACTTGATAAAATTGTTAGGTTACCTATTTTAAGCCTACACACAAAGTTTGGTTCAATTCCAGCCAGTAACCGCTTTGCTACAGGAGAAGAAAGTTTCTATTTATTATATAAAAATGAATATTGAAAAATTTGAAAATTTTCTGTTCACCCTATGAAAGTGTTAGGCTGTCCTCACCAAATTTGGTTCAATTCCAACCTGTGGAAGGGGGGTTTTTGCCGTCGAAAAATTTGGATTTTATTAAAATAGTATTTACGCTGACCTATTCTTTGTTTATTTATTGTAGTTGTGCTCACCGTAAATACTATTATATTCATTCAGCATTCCGACGTGTATGTGGTGGATTGCAAAGATTGGTTCATCCTCCATCACGCTATTGGTTGCAACCAATGGTTTACTACAATGGCGCCAACTATGCGTTGGCCGTAATTGTTGACAACCGGCTCATGGAGAAACTGCTCGAAAAGGTTATTGAGGGCATTTATGGGACGGAAGTGAGACTCTTCAAACCTAGAGCCATTCAAGCTGATAAGAATAGCATTATCGAAATGGAGATAAAAGTCAAAGAGCCGCTCCACTTTGAGCCCCCGCTAATGAAATTAAGTCAGACACTCAGGGCAATAAGGAGAACACCGAGACCAATATTTGTAACATCAACCCTAAAAGGTACTGAATCCATACCGACAAAAGAGATCACCATAACATATGAAGTGAAAGTGAATGCAGAAAGGATAATCTACGGGTCATTTACTTATCCGAATCCATGTAAGTTCTTGTGGGAATGTCCCTATTAATACACGCCAACACCAACTGCAAGCACACATACGAATCATGACTCTCTAAAACCATAATTTTCCCCTTTCAAATAATCTGCACACGGATAATCACTATGGCCGTACAATTCGGCTATGTTTTATTTCCTTCAAGTATAGGGCTTACATTGAACCCCAGGGATTCGCACTTTATACACCCGGAACCTTCACCTGTCGCCATATTTCCAAATAAAACTAAGCCATTCGGGAAATCCCTATCATGTTAAATTATGACGATGATCCAATGAAAGGTGAATTGAGAGAGAACGAATTTATAATTGAATATCACATCGCATGTAGATATTTATACATTTTCATCGATATCTTGATATCCAGGCGTATTTCGTCTATACGTGCACAGGTTTTATTAGCAAGTCGAAGCATCATTTTAACTTGCATGTCGCAGTAGAATGTGTAGGTGGTATAGAATGATGTCAAGACAAATGCCTTCGAATCATGCGCGTTATCGTCATCAAAATCACACAAAATATGTTCATTTCTGCGTAATGTTTTGATATGCCATTGAGTTCCCTGGAAACCAATCTACGACATGTCCTATTTACACATAATACTCGCAATACACACATTCCTGTTTGCCATGCCGAGCGAATTGCTGAATTTGCGACATAAACTCGCAAGTTCAACTTTTCCGAAATCGCATGTAGTTATTCCGTCGTTTCCTTTATATATTCTCAGCATTCAATGCACAGCAAGGGGAAACAAGCAGATCGAGGATATCAGTTCTTACTGTAATGAACCAACGAAATACGATGGGAACTCAAGTTGAAATCGGAGGACAGTATCATGAAAGTTCAACTGGCATGAAAAGACACATTTCCTAAACACCGCAACTAAATATGCTTGTGTCAGTAGTTAAGCATTCGTCGGCTACTCATTTACGCCGTGGACAATTTTTCAGATGATAACTGTCGCGTATATGAACTATTGTACTAGATATAACTCTCGCAAGACATATTACTATGTGGAGTGGAAAATATTCTTGTTCATTCGACTAAATTTGCGTATCCTTCTACTTACTAATTGGCCCAGTGTTACTAATCTAACCAGTTATCATTCTTATATTAAATAAGGCAACGATACTGATCAGTTATTATCTGGGATATAATTATAATTTTATGCACTGCTATATGTCGCATCTAGTTTGATACTCTGTTGCTTTCATATTCGTATGTATTCCGTTGCAACATTACATGTCGCAAACCTCGTCATTATTTCAGCGCAACATCAGTAAGCTAAGGTCGATATTTAATTGCTAAACTACAATTAATCATTTCAACAATCACCCATCTGATTTCTATATCGCATCATACAACGTGTGTCATGAACAAATGTAAATATTCCAACTGATTTATACCGTAGTAATATACTAGATGATGACTCAATCAAATGTATGTTCACTATATTGGGGCATGTGCCTGGCAAAGATGAACGTGGTTAAGGGGAATATTAATATTTATAAGATGAAGTAAGAATGGGAATACGAATGTACATTAGTTCAATTAAGGTGCCTAATTGCGAATAGAGTTTGGATGCTAAAATCATTGCAGTAGCAGGTTTCGAGTGATACCGTTGAAATTGACGAATATAAAAATCAGAAATTGAATATAAAGATTTTTGATTAGTCACGAATTTAATTAAGTCTCACCGCATAAGCTATAAACAGAAAATAGTTTTTTTTTAATTATTTTGCTATTGATACCGGTTATGTGTTTGAGAAATGACATTACATTGTAATTTTTTGGGGTTTTGGACAGGGCTTTAATTCTGACTGGTGATATGCATAAGTGTTTCTCGACGGGTTTGGCCTCGCGGATCTGTAAAATTCCGAAACAAGTGTTGCCAACAGGTGAACCTTCAAACATAAAAATTTATTTACGACAAATGTATGCAACATAAATCTAATATTGGAAACAAAAACTTCATTTAATGCTGCCTTTTTATATTAGATGAATATAGTGGGTATATTGACGTTTATACAACGTGGAGCCCGCAAAGTTCTGTAATTTGACTGTGATTGTTCGGTATCCTGAGGAATGCTACTTTGCATGCACTGGAGAATTTTAAGGTGGGCCACCGAGCTGTTTGTTTGTTTTATCAACACAATTGGCTCTTATCAGCACTTATGTCATTTGCGCCCGCACAGTAACTTCGTAATTTAGTGTCTTTTGAGGTCGTTTCCGTGTTCTTTCGTATTTTTCCTGGTCTCTGCTGCCATCTTTCTACGAAGTTCGGCTCTCTCCTCCTTCTGGTCTTTTGAAAACAATGTATTTACAACGGGATCAGCGATGAGACGCCCAGACAAACCACCAAGACATAGAAACAGGCACCAATATTCATTGATGTCGCGACGGTGTCGCTTGGCACACCGCGCCCCACGCTTCCCACAGAGATATTTGGAAAATTGTAACAATTTTGAAAGTCCAGCTATATTTGTTATGATAACATGAATATGTTTTTACGTAGGGTACATCAAGCTTATATTCCGACTCTGATGAGACGTACTGACACGTATGGAGTCACAATGTACAAAGTCGGAAAGGCGAGAAGAAAACGGCTGCTTTTGTCCCCTCGGCTCCGCCTATGATGACAACCTACGGCTAAAAGCAACTAATTTCGATTGTTTTATAACTGGAAGCTAATTCTGAAGTAACCATAGGTATTCCGGCAAGGTCATATGTCGTATGCCGTTGAAAGGGGTGTGAAATGTGCATTAAACTCTGACTTAAGTGTAATTCATGTAGATTTACGGTACTTCGGCTGGTCGTATTATTGCAACATAAAAATAGCCACTGTTGCAATTCATTATAAATTATATTATCAACTGCCCGTGGAATTACACGGCACCATCGCAATGAATAGTATAATGGATTGAGGATTTAGCGCAGTACATTAATAGGCCTATCTGTAAGAGTCCCATGGATTGATTGTATAACTGGATTGAATATTCTGACATCGTGTCATCAGTCGGTACAGGGCTTATCATGTACAATGTATTGTACATTGTACATACAGCATACATCAGGGGTGTCAAACTGAAATAGCGTTGTGGGCCGTTTGTTTGTTTTGGGGTATTCATGGTGTTTGTCGACTACTATGGTCATTTACACCAGGCCGATATTATTCGTATTTTCCGTAACTACCGACTTATAGCACGGTCCACCTCTAGGCTTTGTAAGACACCGCTGACGCGGATGAGGTGGCGGGGAGGAGCCTCCAACACTTAGATATCGAAATTTCGGAAGTCGACCTCGGTCGGACCCGAACCCCCACCCATTGGTGTTGCAGCCGCGGATTATACCACTGTGCTATCTCGCCACGTTGTCGCGGGCCGTATTCAAATCTTGAGATCGGTCGCGGGATGGACTATAGTCCAATGATTCTAAAATGTTATCTCAAAACCATGTCCTTGTTTTCAATTGAATACTTAATACTAACCCTATCCACGTGATATTACATTGCTTTATACTACTGTCACTGGACTCATTTTAGCAACAGCTTTATTCGCGGACAATGTACTTTACGAAAGTATAGGATGATTGACCGGTTGAGTATTGTTACAAACCTCTAAAACAGTAGCGCTGGCGGCGATAAATTTGCATATTTCTACGATTGTTGATATACAATGTTCTTTCTTATTCTCTACTAGTTGCTGACGATACCCCTGACGAGTGTCAGCCGAAAATATTCGGGTTCATACCATATTTTGAGATCCTAAAAGCGGACACTTTTCAAAAATTCTGAAAGCTCCAGCACCGGAAAAGAAAACTGGTGATTTTGAAAATTAAAAAAGGTCATCACTTTGACTCGACTCCCGATCTATCCGATATTTTATGACACTCTGATGTTCGCTGCATCGAGGTCGCTTTTTGGTTGCGATCTAATCTTTTTTGTAGAAAAAGAGGACAAATTACAAAAACGAGAAGACATTTAGGCGTCCTCCGAGGACACTTTAAATTTACTGAAAAAAGAGGCCAAATCCTCTTAAAAGAGGGCGTATGGTAAACCTACCTGTAAGAACTTCAGCGACATTTCGTAGCCTAATAGCATTGAACTACTGCATACTCTCTTTTTTCGATTCGTCACCATCACTGAAGTTGTTTGTAGCAGATTTTGTTCGTACATTTATTGTTATGACCTATATGGTTCATTACTATGCATTTGTTGCCACCTGGGCTGTGGAGTTGGTGAATTTTAGTACCGAATCCAACTCCGAGTCCGACTCCACTCATTTTCAATGGACCGACTCCGACTCCGACTCATGAGTCTTTCAACCCACCGACTCCGACTCCGACTCCGACTGCAACCACGAGTAGACATGGGGTGATTACTTCATGAATGCAATCGATTGCGATTGCGATTACTTCCGAATGACGCGATTACGTCTATGATTATGATTACAGCAAAATCAGGAAGTAGTCGATTACGATTACGATTACATTGGAAAAGTAATCACGATTACTCACGATTACATTTATTTTGCATCCAAGAAGTTATATTGGAAGACAATATATGGATTGCGCTGAAAAGGCCTAATGAGGTATCAAACTTCATTTAAAAAAGATGCGTCATTTGCTTGTTGCTTCATAATGGAGCCTACCTATTGCCCATTTTTAGAGAGGACGATTTATCGCACCAAATGATTTGCATTCTTGCCAGGTCCATGACTGCCGCACCCCAAATTTACCAATAGGGTGAGGAGCGAGATCGAAGATGACTCAAAGTATTCCGTAGACCAACATAAATTATTGAGTATTTTCGAGAGATTAAATTGGCTTGAAAATTCTCTCTAGATAAGGTTGATTTTGAAATGCATACGTCTTCCCCTCAACAAAAAAAGCATAACCCACATTATTTATAGTGGAGCTGCATTTAAAACAAATGTTTGTTTAAAACACTTTGTTTAAAACATGTTTTGAATAAAGACTTTAAAAAAATATGTTTTTTTATGTTGTAAAATTTTTCCATATTTGTATAAATACTTCTCAAAAAACATGTTGAATGAGCCTATACGGACAGTAACCACCTGATTTAGCTGACGTAAATCGATCTGGCATGGTTGGAACCCGCAAAATAGTCGGTTCAACAGTTTTACGACAGATATTTCGTCAAAGGAGCTATATTTACCCTATATTTTTTATTGTCACTGTCAATACACATTCGTGACGTCATGGCTCAAAAAAAACACATGATTCAAACATGTTTACTTTAAATTGATTTACAAAAAATGCAACCCTAGTTTTTAGTAATAGCAATTTAGGTTCCAGTTAATACCGTTCCACGACACGTCAAAATGACATATGCAGTATCGACCAGTACGCGACTTCACGAAGTGTGCTACTATAGAAAGACCTTGGCCGAAACTTAGGGTATGTGTCCATTGGCAATAGCCGCGCTGGGTGGGCGTGACTAATAGTCCAAGGTCCTTCCAATCTGGGCCCACAATGAAAATGCCACCCGGGCATCCACAGAGCATTAAAGAAATAACAATTTGTGTCTGCGTCTCACGAATGTTTTTATTTTAGGGCGGAGATGATAAAGTTAGCTGATCCGGGAGAATGCTAATCATGTGATAAAAAACTGCTAAATGGAACGCATTTTAGTTGGAGATGATAAATTTAGCTGATCCGGAAGAATGCTGATCGTGTGACTAAATACTGCTAATCGCGACGCGTAAAGCTGGAAAAGGTTACGCGCGAGTAGAGCGCAGTAGAGGTGTCCCGAGTTCTCAATCAAGTGGCGTTATCTGTTGAATCATAATGCGAAAACGTGCTATTGGTTGCTGCTAGTTGTCGATTTGTTGAATGAAACAGCAGCAGCCTGCTGATAACGATCTGCCACTGCAATATATAGAATTATCATCACCGCGAAATGAAAATCGTGTACAATTCGTACGGTACAGCTAGGAAACGGATTAGAGAATATTGATATAGCGCCCTGCTATGGAGGGCACATAATTCGTTGATTGTTTCGTCAAACCATTACCCAGGAACAGACTTGGACAACTAGATAATTCTAGTTGTCTAATTTCACTAAATTAGAGCGAAATGCCAGTATTCTAATTCTAATCTAATTTGTGAAATGCTTCCATGCTCTAATTCTAATTCTAATCTAATTTGTGAAATGTTCGTATGCTCTAATTCTGATTCTAATCTAATTTGTGAAATGTTCGTATTCTCTAATTCTAGTTCTAATCTAATTATTGTTTTCCTGAAAATGCCTCTTTGTCCGAGGCATATTGCACTATTGCAGTGAGTTAAAAAGAATATCCCGCTTGCGCAGGGAAATCCAGTGCCAAGCCGCCATCGCATTACTTACACCGTGTAGTCATGGTAGATATTATGACGAATATAGCCTGCTAGAGTAGCTTGTAGTCTGCGATCAGCATTCTAGTTTCTAAAACTTTACGTTAGTACATTGCCATTCTGACTAACATGGCCGATGCCCATGGTTACCATAAAAGAAGTAATATTTTATTAAAGTATAGTAAAAATCGAGCCAAGCTTGGTGTACAGAAGTTCACCATTCTCATGTTTATAGGAATGCACTATTGTTGTTGTTTATTAAACAAAAATATGTGGCGCCTATCGCCTCACGGCCTTTTGCACCACGCACTGTGATTTGATGTGAACTGCATTTTGCTGTATTCATTTCCCATATACAATTTCATTCCATTTCCAAGTTTTTGCGAACTAAGTATAGCTCTAATTCTAATTCTAATCTAATCTGGAAAAGGCTTAGTAGCTCTAATTCTAATTCTAATCTAATTTGAAAAAGCGGTGTAGTTCTAATTGTAATTCTAATCTAATTTGGAAAAAACTGTGCAGCTCTAATTCTAATTCTAATCTAGTTTGAAAAAATCTGTGGAGCTCCAATTCTAATTCTAATCTAATTCAGAAAAGCTGAAAATTTTCTAGTTGTCCAAGTCTGCCCAGGAGACAGACAATCGGCACGGCCATTATCGGAAATATTTGCACGTAGGAATGATACGTAGTGTACGCAGTTTTTATAGATGACTAGTTATGGTTTGTGTCAGATTAACACTAACTTTATGCGACGCGATCAACCAGTTTCTTTAATCCTGGGTTGATAAATCCTGACGAACGCGATAATCGACTTCATTGCTAATAACTTTATTATCTCCGCCCGGGGCCTACGTAGGCCCCGCTCCGCCTTTAGTCTGCTACGTTTGGGATGTAACAATATCTTTTGATTATATCACAAACCGGAGGTCACGAATTAACAACATACACCAAAGTAAAACAGGATACTAGACGTTATAATTATGAATTACGTGCCCCCAGCTCTATAGGTAAATCTGAACATCGGGGGGGGGGGGGGGGGGGGGGAGAGAGGATTAAAAATTAATAATAATAAAATGCGATTATCAATATTATTGACGAAATTCAGTCTTCATCTTGAAAATATCACCCTATGAGGGCCAGAGACCAACGTTTGGACTGGGGGAAGTGTTGCTGTTTTGGTCCTGATTGTAGCTGCAACCCACGCCAACATGATGTATAAGCCCATGGCTATGACGGCAGGTCCCAAATGTTGAGTAAAGAATTGTGAAATGAGGATAGGCACCCGTTTCAAGTAGAGTCATATGAGAATAAGATGCAGAGAACATGAAATTCTGCATTCATCTTAATACATTTAATGTACTGCAAGCTGCCGTTGCGAGAAACGGCAAAACGGCTCGGTTATGATGCAGCTGTTGATTTTCAATACTTCGTTGTGGAAACTGGAATGTTTTATTTGACGAGTACAATATTTCAAATCTTTGTCCGGTTTACGTACGTACTACTGGCCTACTGCTCGCCAAGCAGCATCGGTCAAACTACGTTTAACAATAAGCATAACCAAACATCAATACACAAGTTACTATTTTAAACTAGGCAGAGTGGTGATTAATTATCCTGCTGCGAGGTACTGGCGTGTGGAACGTTTTGATAACCTGATATACAGCACGGCGGGTGTTCTTACAATCAGTCTAATGTACGTACATCGAATATATCTATTTACTGTGGATACTTCCTACTCAATGACTAGCAAATCTAATAGGCTACTTCTGACGTAATAATGAGCAATGGCATTTGAAAATCAGACGTGTGTGCTATCACCAGCCTGGTATAATATCTCTTCATTGTTCACGAATGTTCAGTTTATGTCATACTGCTTGTACAAATAAAAAGTAATCGTTCTTTCACAAAGAAATCGATTAGATATGGGAAGTAGTCGATTACGATTACGATTACTTCGTAATTTTTTCGAATGTAATCGATTGCGATTACGATTACTTGAAAATGCTGTAATCGTCGCAATCGATTACGATTACTAATCACGAATACCGCATGTCTCACCACGACTCCAATAGTATTTCCAATTCACTTCGAAAACTATATATGCCACAGTGACGGTTAAATGACTATCATATAACCATTAAACATATGCAAACATATGATTAACGATGGCATGAAAAATTGTTTCATTGTGGCACAGCTCGAATTAGTCACTATGCATCAAAGATAGCCTTTCTAAATTTCCATCCTTTTTTTTTATATCTTATCAGTTTTGACAACATGTACTCTCCATAATAACCTTATATCTATGAATCATTCAAACATGACATATATCCCATCCTGTATATTTAAACTGTGAATAAAACAATCGAAGTGTTGCTCTTTTGTATGAGTCCGCAACTGAAACAGAGATGCATCCTACTAATTTTCTCATTACCCACTGTACTGATTACAAGCACACACACTATCACTACTAATAGACATTGGTCATAAACGAAATTTAGGAAGTAGTCAAATAGCATGTCTAGTCTACATGTACTTAGTCAAGTATTCAAGGACCAGGACTTGCAGTCTTTCTTAATCATTTGTTCGACCCAAGCAGCTATGCTACACTGCAAATATTTTCAGTTTTGTCAAGTGGTAAGGAGCGTTTGGTTATATTTACATCAATTTTATAACCAGAAGATATATTTGCTCCGTCACAATTACAAAAATTGCATCAATTGGTGACTGCATCGCGACGATGCATATTGCTTTTTTCTTTCTCTATACAACTGGAATGCAATTTGCGAAGCAGTTCTATCTATGTCAGGGGTGGCCAATCGTTTCGGCCAAAGGGCCACATGATATTTACGAACCACTTGCGTGGGCAACTTGAATGTTGATAACCTTTTTTTAGTCGCCCTATAGGAACGAACTGAATTAGGTAACATTGAAAACAAGACTCATAGGACTACTACGCTTTAAAATTGATAACAAATATGTCATGAAAGCTCCGTGTGCAACAGTGCAGTGTGTAGATGTGTCCATGTCCCCCGAAGCATTAAATTTTTTCAAAGGTAATGAATGAATTCGCATATATTGGGGCCTTGCGGGTCGCCTCTGTTTAGCAATGGGCTCATTTGGCAAGGACGGGATTATTTGGCGTTTTAGACATAGCAATATCGACGGTTTCGGTGAACACGCCTCAGTCATTTTGTGCAAATGTTTCATCGCTGACAATCTCGTTTCGAGCGCACAAGCACAAGAAGTCAGTAATGACGATGAGAATACCATGGTCTGCGCAATTTGTTGGGAGACGCCCATGTTTTCAACTCGATTGGAGTCGTTGTTACAGTTTCCGTCGTAACACAACGCGCCTATATGATTGACTTAGATAAGCATCAGACATGCTCCATGCTATCAGTCAACTTTACAATGATTGTTAATGATCGAGTTCTTTGATTGTGCTCAAGACTCAATAATTCCGATGCGGGTATCGCCGATGGCATATAGCCCATCGCACTGCGCTTCGATCGTACAGTGGTTAGTACCTCACGTGTGGCCGTGATAACCCAGGTTCGAATCCTGGTCTCAGCACTTTTTGTACGACACCGTTCCGCACGAATTACTTACCACAAACTGACTATAACATTTCTTATCAACTATTTGCTTCGACACAGCTTTTTCTTGTGGTTGAACATGGGACAGTCGAACCTGCGGAATATTAGAAGAGAACGCAGCTTTCTATCGGAGAGTAGCTCATCTTCGCCTCAACGACATCCGAAAAAGAATATGGTTAATATTCCCGAGCCTCAATGCAGAGATTGGTGCTTCGGTGCAAAGTGCAGCAACTCAACTGAACTCGGAAATGCTGGCGTGAGTGGAAAAAACTGTGTAGCTTTTATTCTAACTCTAATCCAATTCGGAAACGCTGAAAATTTCCCAGTTGTCCAAGACTGTATCTTGACCGCACTCGTATATCCAAGAAGGTTCCTTTATTATCACAGCGCAGACAATTAGTGGTTTTGTGGTGACCACAACTAGTCAATTTAACAGGTTCCAACTGTACTGAAAATAAATACAAACAATAATGGGAGATAAAAAATTAATTTAAGCAGACACAGTTTTATTGTAATCGGCTGATTAGCCTGTGCTGCTTTGCTATGGGAAGATATAAGATTCACAGAATTTACAATTCACGAGGATAAAATTGGTGCTCACTTCTGCCATCTTACTTTAAAATGAATGTTGCCGATGGCGTCATTTGATTGCGTTTAACTATAATTAATTCCGAGTTATGCCCCGTCGATGGATTAGCCCATCGCGCTGCGCTGTGGACGTATAGTGGTCAGTACCTCACGTTGCGGCCGTGATAAACCAGGTTCGAATCCTGGTCACAGCGCCTTTTGTGCTACTACTGCGACGTACTGTGTTATTGCATTTTCTACGAAGATCTTACCAGTGTCCAAAATACTAGTTTTTGTAACTGTTTACTTTGAACAGTTTTTCTGGTCGCAATATGAATGTATATCCATACTTTGGTGGTAGTTTTTAGCGCGAGATATCATGAACTGTACCACCTGACTACGGTTACCATATTCCTCCTCCACTTTCAGGATTTTGAAAATGCCCTCCTTTTGGCAATTCGTCCTTATCTACAGCTTTTACAGCTAAGATGATGTATAGATCCTAGTGAAAATGGGCATAAATGACGCTAAATAGGAAATTCGTGGTTCTATCGAAAGCGACGACCTTTTTTCAGTTAACACTCCTAATTTTAAGGATAAAGTGTGTGAATCGAGAGTCAACCGATCAAATTCTCCAGCAGGAATAGCGAAGTCGAATGATTTCAGTTTCGATCAACTAACTTTTATGATTTGGTAAAAGTGTCCTCCTTTCCCAATTCCAAAATATGGTAACCCTACCCTTGAGTCGACACGGAATCACGGAGCTGATTACAAACTGACAACTAGAATATTCCTATCTCTTCGACCCGACTTCCAACCGTTTTGCAACGATCTAAAATAAAACTCATTCTATTACAGTTCTCCATGTAAGCCAAAACTCGACTCGCTGAGCAGTGTGCAACTTGTGCATAGCCGAATCCTTTGCCATCCAAAATATTTCTAATCAATGGTATGAATTACCCACTGCGACATGATTACGGACAGTGATATATAATTTTGTTGCTTGATAGTTTGATTAGTAATCCTCTCATCTCTCGAAGACGTCGGTGAGGTATCACATTGAGTCGCGCTGTGATCGTATAGTGCAGTGGTCGGGAACCTTTTTTGTCCGAAGAGCCCTATTTTTTCCATCTCAACTCCCAAAGAGCCATACATGTCAATCAACTGCTACGTCACAATTGAGAATTCATGACGTCATCGTAGCACTAATTCGAACTCACTACATGGGATTCCCCGTATGCGCCATAATTTCTCTTTAAAATCTGGCATTTATTGTTCGGAAATAAAGATCGAAACGAAAGGTAAAGAACAGACGGGCCAAGCCTCACCCTTGATAACGCAATTCAATCAATCAATCAATCAATCAATCAATCATTTATTTGTCACACCAGTGAAAATCCGGTACGGACCAGGATGACGACGAGGGGCCGCAAGGCCTTAGTACACAGTCGCCACCTGAAGGAGTATACACATTATATTCAATGGTACAAAACAAATGACAATAAATATACAAAACTACAAGAAAAGCAGAGAAAAAAAATTCAACAAGGATACATGAGCTATAAATAATACAGTTTCAAGACAGCAGTGCAGAAAAGGGTCAATAGAGTAGATTATACGGTACTTTTCAACAATAAGACAGTAGATTGCAAAATCGGCATATTATCAATTATACCTATCTAATATATATTTCCGATAACGTTTTTTAAATAGATGATCGGGCAAATCTCTGAGGTCTTCTGGTAGAGAGTTCCAGGTAGCGGCACCAATATAATAGAAACTTTTCTGGGAGGACGATTTATCTACACGCGGAAGTAACAAACCATTAGATGAGGCAGAACGAGTGAAGTGCGAGTGTACTGAGGCAAAAGTAGTGAAATGTTTGTCGAAGAAGGATCTATTATGATGGAAGATATTGTGCATCATTTTTGCCGTTTCGTATTTTATGACGTCTGTCATTCTCAGAATACCAAGTTTTTTGTATTCTGGCAGCAATCTACGACGAAGACCTACACCACTTAGTGCCCGTATAGCACTATTTTGGAGAGTGATAATGGGCTTAAGATATGTAGAATGGGTGTGACCCCACACACTGACACAGTATTGTAATTGTGAATGAAAGATTGAAAAATATATCGACCGCAGACCATTACGCGATAACAAATTTTTTAGCCTATGCAAAATACCGGTGGCCCGAGATAATTTAGAGGTGACGAGATAGATGTGATGTTTCCATGACAACTTGTTGTCTATTTGAATGCCAAGATAACGGACTGATTCAGTAGGAAGGATAGTGCAGTTCCCGAAAGGAATGGAAAAGGTTGGCTGGGTGCGGATTCGCGGAGGAAGGAAAAGGATGATTTGAGTTTTATCAGGGTTTGTTGTGAGGCGGTTTCTCGTCATCCACGAGTGAATTTTTTTCAGCTCGTGGGAGACTTGGTACTTCAGTTCTTCTGTGGAGTTTGCGTGTCCAGAAAAACAAGCTTGGAATTTATTATAACTGATAGTAATCGAATGTGACTGTCAAACTGATTACGAAAATCTAAATACTTATCGACTTCTAAAAGCATTCGGCGGTAACATAACGTTGCGCTACACGCCTGCATTTCATCGCCGGTACTACGCACCAGAGTTGGATCAATTGTAATTTGTAATTGAGCTGAATGTAATGAATTGTAATCGTAATTGTAATTGAAGCATTTCTATTTTGTGTAATTGTAATTGTGATTTGATCAAAATTTTGCTCAATTACATTCTCAATTAAATTTTCATGGAAACCTGACAATCACAACATAAAATAATCTATTAATTAATCATTTATTCGTCGCACCAGTGAAAATCCGTTACGAATCAGGATGACGACGAGGGGCCTTAAGGCCTTAGTAAACCGGTGTGGGGATCAAGTCACTATCTTCGAGTCACGAGTCAATGCGAGTCGTTCCACATTTTGACTCAAGTCAAGTCAAGTCAGTCGATTTTCGGAGGTGACTCGTCTCGAGTCGAGTCGAGTCAAATTGCCTTTTCGAGGTATGAGGCGTGATTACGTCATTGTATTTTGCTAGCTGTCTGAAATATAGATTGAGTGGTCATTGATTTTGAACCAATGAACGAATCTAGAGGTAAATATGCACGCAAGTATGGCGATGTATCGCTCACGTATAAGTAGAACTAATAAACTACGTATAAGGAATTGCACAGCCTCAGTTTATAGTTACCAGCAAAAATAGAGAATGGAGAAACGAATTGATAACCTGCAATACATTACCCTTTTGCAAATTGATATGATGCAATTCGAGCCTCCGCCAATGGTTTAGGACTACATAAACCAGTGGTTCCCAACCTTTTTCGGTGTCGGGGCCAAATTTAGAATTTCAGAGTACGGTCGGGGCCGCACGAATACCAGGGCAATGAAACGGACCCATAATAGTCATCAAAATATAAAAATTGGCATTGTTCCGATCAATCGCTCGAAGTCATTGGCCATTGTTATGGTCATTGTGTTGCTGCGCTCCATTGGTCAGAGCAATCGACCTTTGGTGGCTATTTCGAAGCAGTTTTATTGCTCTGGCGAGATTTCAATTCTTATTTTTGGAATCAGTACGACAGTAGCTTTCATATTATTCGGGTGCTTGAGTCGTGAGCTGTAGGACTACCAATTATGTTGCTTTCGGGGACATTTAGTGAGTCAGATTTTATCGCCTAAACGCGCTAAGCGCGAAAATTTTCTGTAATTCATAATTGAATTGGTCAATATGATCGGAAATCGCATATATAATGCTATAAATTTTTATCCTCTCTCCGCTTACGTAATCAGTTTTACAGGCAGAGTCGAGGGAGGTGTGTTTGAAAAGGTAGGACCCCTAAATAATAATTAAACATATCCGGGCGTATATCCATTGGCAGGAACGAAAGAGCACTTCGTGAGCCCCCTCCCATTTAAAAAACTAGAGTGAAAAGCCTACCCCTAACACCTTGTTCGCTTTTACCACGGAATTAGCTATACCGTTAAGTGAGCCAGCGCCAAGCGCGAAATTTTCGATAATTTATGATAAAATCGGTCAATATTATTGGAAATTGCATATATATTGCTATCAATTTCTTGTCCTAGCTGCTCACGTAATCATATTTACCGGTAGAGCTAAGTGAGGTGTCTTGGACACTGTAGAACCCGTTGATATGACCCCGTAACATGATGTTAGTTCGTAACCTCCTGTCTGCCATATCAAAAAATATAGAATAGCGAAACCGTATAGGCTACTAAACTAAGAGACGCACACTATTTCAAATTGGTATTTCTTCACCGGAATATAATTTGTTCCTGCGGGATGATATGTGTCTTGTGAGGCTCAGATTGCCGAGAAAGTATTTTGTATATATAACGAAGCTTCGGTCAGCATAAGGGCAGTCCTTTACACCCAAGGTTCCTCGTTGCCAATCGTTCTGAAACACTTCTTGGAGTTGCATGCTACATGGCGTAAAACTTAATATGTCTTGGTGCGTCGTGGCGCGGTAATGGCAAACGCCGATATGCCCATTTCGATAAATATATTTTTTGGGGGGGATGAGTACTCAAAAGTCAAGATATTTGGCCGCATGAAATCACGCCTAGAGTGAAAAGATTCACAAATTTTCAAAAAATACTCTATAATTTATGCTTATTCACGAAATAATTTTGAGCCCCCTTCAAACTACCCCCCACCCCAATTGTAGGGTGTGGCGTGCCGCAGTTATGGTCCTGTCTATACCTATATCTGTAGCTACTGCCCGTTACACTTGAAAGTTAGGGCACGTTGCATTGAAATAGCAGCGACGTGACGTCTACTCACGACTTTCCTGCAATCCTAATTAAAAACTTCAGACTCCAGGCCAAGTACGTGCATTTTATAAATAAATTTTTTTATTTTTCGTCAATATGCGATTTCTTAATATTTTGTGGGGGCCGCAAGAAGGCTATCTGCGGGCCGCATGCGGCCCTCGGGGCCGCGGTTGGGAATCACTGATATAAACTATTTGCGAATTCAATTTCAATAAAACAAGAGGCTTGGTTAAGTTAAGAACACAGAACAAAAATAGACATTTTGCTATTAAATTACTTAACTACACTATAGTTTACGTTAGTTTACGACAACGTATGCTGTCAGCTTCGATCACTTCGTTTGCGATCAATATATTTGTGCGAGAACAATGGAGGCTCAGTAAAACGCACGATCATTGAATGATTGGTCGCTCTCACGAGTTACACCAGCATTGCGCGAACAATCCGAACATATGTAAGATACATTGATTTTTATCGACACCGATTGCTTGATGACTTGAAATTGACTCGTGAATTTTGCGAATAAACTCTTCTAAAACCTGTGCTGAACCATTTCCTACACCACGGTCAAAGATATTTTTAAATCTCTGACCAGTACCGAGACAATAGCATAAAAAATTCAATTTTCCAACCAGGGCTTCATCAAACTTGATCACGCATTTGTAGAAATGTTATCCCAATCTTACCTCCAATCTTGGCCAAATTTACTGGGGCCAGAAACTTTTCGCACCCTAATGTTCATCAAATGCAATCCAACAGTTTCCGAGCAAGTGAAAATGTAAATGCGAACCAAAATATTGTAATTCTTAGTTATCAGGAGGTTCTTTCCTTTTGCATTTATTTTAATTTTACGCACCTTATCGGTATCATCCTTATCGCTGACGCCTTACCAATTACATTTCATGATCCAGACTCAGCTCTGAGTATAGCCTAATCGTTTGGTTACATTTCATTGACTGTCCTGCAGCCTATTCGCTGTTATTCGCTCAGACCTTTGGCTCTTAACAGTCGCTTGAAACATTTTTCTGTGCTTATAGTTTTTAGTTTGTTTGATTGTGTTGAAGAGAACTTAACTCAGCAGTGAGTTCCGTCGATGGCACATGGCCCATCGCGCTGCGCTCTGATCGTATAGTGGTTAGTACCTCACGTTGTGGCCGTGATAACCCAGGTAAATTTCGTAATGATCAGAAAAAGGGCGTTCCATGATGACGCCACACGTATGCCATGCCCCATACCGCCTAGCTGTGTATACTGCTGTTTGGTCGCCCATTAGGACCAGATGCGCCGCCCTTTGGCAGTAGCAGAAAATATTGAAATGAGAGCTTAGAAGGTCGAAGTGGAGAAGGGTTCCATGTGAACGCACTTGAACGTGGCTCAGTCGAACCTGTGGAATATGAGAACGTGGTTTCCGTCCTGGGCGTTGCTCGTCATCGCTCCAGCGGAGTCCGACAAATAATCTAGTTAATATTCCCGAGCCTAGATTGGTGCTTCGGCCACAGTGCAGCAACACAACTGAACTAGGAGATGCTGGCGTTAGGTATGGGAAGCGTTATCTTTTTTGTTAAGAAACGGAGATCCCATTCAGTACTCTGAATATCGACATGAATGAATCATTTTAAACGCGGGTATGCGGCAGAAGTAACGGATAGTTCTTCGCATCAATCAGTAACAATTAGACCCAACTCTTGCTTTAAAAAAGGTTGGTGATCCCTGCTGTATAGTTAATATGTATAAGAATATCAGTAGAGAGAAATGTCTCTTGTTGCTTCTATGTATGCCGTTATGAGTTTTACCGACATCATTAGATTAATAACATATTTGATTACATTTTTTTAGCCAGAGATACCACAAGATAGCAATGCAGGGTAAACTGAAAAGACGGCAAGGACTTGAATATTAGTGCGGAGCGGATCGACAAATTTTCAGGTCCGGCTCCGACCCGGTTGTTCAATTATCTGGTCCGGCTTCGATTCGGCTCCGGCTGTACCAGGAAAAAGTAGTGTTCCGGCTCCGGCCAAAAATGTTAAAGTCCGGCCAGAAATCCGGTACTACACGGTACGGGGGTTCCGTGAATTTGTAAATATGCCTCGTTTATTTTCGCACTGGCTTGGCGGTTACTTGTGTGTGGTTGGTTGGTAGTTATTTAGTTATAAAAGTCATGCTTATCCATAAAGATTCTGGCCACATCAAAAGGGTTGTGATCCGGCTGCTATCCGGCTCAGGCCTTAACTAAAAATACCGATCCGGCTCCAATCCGATCGGGCCAAAATTTTAAAAATCCGTCCGGATATTCAATTCGGCTTCAGTCTATGCTCCGCACTATTGAATATACTCTTAACCACCGGTTCTCAACCGGGGGTCCGCGAAGGATTTTAAGGAGGTCCGCGAAGATTCAAATTATTTGATAACCTAATTTGTATTTTTATTTATTCGCAAAATCGCGAGGCAGCTTCGCTTCATTAGTTGTAAATCTCCCATGCTCACATCAGCAGGATGGCCGTCTGAGATGAAATATCTTAATGCGCAGACTCATTTTATTAGCTAAATTGCCAATAGCCTATTGGTACATACATTTTGCTGGTTAGAGATTTTTTGTTGGGGATTGTGGGAAAGAAAAGTTGCATGAGTAAGGTCAATTGCGGTGACTTAGAAATGTTAACAAAAATCAATTTTGTCCTGTGATACATAACCATTCTTTTCATTATAACTTCAAGATAAGCTGCTAGATAAAATTCACCATGCTTGACGTTATATATTCAATAAAATATTCTTTGTCAATTTTGGTACCATATTTGTTGCATTCATACCCAAATGTGTTGTCGGACGCGCCCCGCGTTTTTATTACATTCGCCACCATCTATATTTGTGGAAATGGATTTTCGGCACTCATTCATGTCAAATCGAAGCCGCAGATTTCAAGACACAGCCACTTTTTTTCAAGAAATACAGTTGGAGAATTCGCTTTGAAATGATAGAAGTCAACCCAGTTTCTACATGATTAGTATGATCTTATTTTCAAGAAAAGTCATTTTGTTGCTGTTTATCACTAAGGCTATAGTTATCATTAGCACAAGACATATGACGATTGCACGATACTTCAGCTAAATTAGAACTAAAACTTCCAGTGCACAGCTTTTAAGCTGCCGACTTTTAACGATTTTCATCCAAACATGGTGTGAGCGGTTAGTATATACATTTAAAATTTAAATATTGAGTAAAGAATAGCGAAATTAAGATTGTTGCCGGTGTCAAGTGCGACTGTAGGAAAATAAGACAAAGTGAACATAAAATTCGGGGAAAATTTTTCTCGAATTGCATAATTTCCTTGCTATGTGCCAGAAAAAAAATGTAATTACGTGCAACTTTCTCGCGATTCTAGGGCAAAGTTGCCCTTGTAATTACTTACGCAATGACGATACCATAACACAAGAGTAATTATTCCCACATATTACACCGATGATGGGATTGTTTTACCTCACAATAACAACAATAACAGCAACAACCAAAGAATATGTTATAAATAACGACCATGTTATCAAGGTTCTGCAGCATGTTGCATCAACTCAATAATGCGCGGCTCGGAATCGCTATGCTTGCAATATAGGTGAAAATGCTCAACATCTCTAGCAATAAGGAGCCGCTAGAATCGCCAATAATTAACTCACAGCATTGCCAGAAAATACGATACCGGAATATGCACGGTCGAAAAAAATACCCACGTATCTATTTTTAAGTAGCATTGACTTTATATTTATGTATGTATAGTAGCGTATTTATGCATGTATATTTATGGTCGCATAAAGTGTACTGTGCACAGTTGAACTTTTCACCCCAGCTATACTGTAATTGTGATGTCATCACTTGCGATACTCGAATACTCGACTCGACACATGATGCTAGGTTCAGAATCGAATCATTCAGGTACTAGATTTCCACCAACCCTGATGTCCAGTTAAATCGCAATCAACCATAACACTAGCTTCTTCATTGGTGTATCGTGAGTATTCATGGTGATTTCTGGAGTGACGAATGGAAGCTAAAAACTATGCCGGGATACATGGTTTTCCCATAATACTTCACATTCACGCATCTCTCCAGAATACAACATGACAACAAAAAATCAATAAAATCTGCAAGATGGAATGAAAGTCAAAATTTAGGGGGTGAAAGCGAGACTTGACTCGCACTGATTTGAATCAGCATAATGTAAATCGTAACCACAGGTTTTGTCGTACCGCACTAGTTAGCAGCAGGGAACCCAACCCTGATATGTTCATCGTTATACCCACCCTCATCTACACGCCAGTACATGCAGGTTCTCGATCTGAAGACGCTGAATGCGTTATCGGCGCGGTTAATTTTGGTATGCGATGTTGTTAGCTATAGAAGTGGCGAATTTTTCACTCGAATGCAGTAGCTTCCGCCTTCGCATCAAAATCGAACCTCCCCCATGCGAGCGTTGCTGTATTCTGCGGGGATAGATGCAATAAGGTTGCTGAGTTCTCCCCCACTACATAAACAGATTCTATCTGAATTCAACTGAAAGTTACGAGGGATGACAAAACAAAGGGTGTACGCAAACCAAACAAATATTCAGGGTCATCGCACAAAAAAGTTCGAGAACTTCTTGACCTAGGCCGGGGGTATCATAAAATCAACTGATGGTGCATTATTATCTTCGTATCGCCAAATCAAGTCCCTCACTCTTTGATAAAACTGCGCTGTGTTTGAAAATTACTTTTCAAAGGTCTAAGATGTTTTAACTGTTTCTGAATCATTTTTTCCGCTGAACTCAGAAATGAAACCAGTTATTTTTTCTTGTCAGCATGAATGTGTGAAGTGTGAAATGAAAACGAAGTGTTCAAAAAAGCTTAAAAAAGATAGCGTCGCGTTGAATATGATGATATTAAGACCATAAATACAACAGCATTATAAGAAGGAAATTATTTATGCTGACAAAAATGTCGCTTCAAAGATTTTCCGCCATGTGTGAAGTTATGTGGATCTCCCTTTAAGCACCAACGGTAATCTACAGGGGAATTAAATTAGCTGGAACTTGAAGGTTGGGCCATCTTTATCAAGTGCTCAGGTATAGTGTTTTATGAGACCAAGTTTAATGTGGAGAGGTGACAAAAGAATATCTTGCGGATCAACTAAGTAATCAGATAGGACAGTTTTAAAACCGAATTGTAGAATATGCCCAAAGCTGATATTATTCCTTAAACATCTTCACAGTATACTATAGGGAATGGTCTTCGTAATAATTGAAATATTTTCTAAACCAGTGGTTCCCAACCTTTTTCGACTCATCGCCCCCTTTTCACGCTCTACACCGATCATCGTGCCCCAAATTTTGTGAACCGAAAAATGGGCATACACTCTCTAATCACCGGCGGGTTGACTGAAAAAAGGTCAACTTTTCGGCTCGAATTCGAACTTAAACAGTTTTGCAGCTATAATTTGGCGAAAAAAAGGTGATTTGTCCGACTTGACTCCAATACTGCCATTGCGCCATCGCCCCCCCCCCATCGCCTCGTTGGCAATTTTAGCCCCCGTCGCCCCCTTTGTCCGCTGTCGCCCCTACCGAACCGTCGTTATTTTCTCCCCTAAACCGCCAAGCCGCCCCTCGGGGGCGATATCTCTCACGTTGGGAGCCACTGTTCTAAACTTTTCATCAAAACGTCATTGCTAAATCCTTATTATGAGGTCACAAATCCCAATCGCATAACGCTGAAATCTGAATTTTTAGAAAATTCAAGTGCTATTTGCGAACTAAACTGGACGTGATCGAAGAAGAAGGATAACATTTTTAGATTCAGGATCAAAATGTACACTAGGAACCGTCAATACTTTAGGAACCTTAAAATTAACGCAGCACAGGGTAATATTAATGATATATTTCCCACTTACATCCTAGATATGTGTATTTGTTTTCTCATCGTTAATCTAACTGCTAGTCCAGAATGATGGTGAGCCGAGCCAGCAACAAGTAACAAATAACAAGAGAGGAAGTGCACTGTTTCCTCAAAGACACGGGGCAGTCTGCTTGATTTATCGTGCGTCACTTGATGTTAATTTTAACATCGTAATTTTATTTTCTACCTGAACATTACAAAATCATTGTCGTGGTGCACGTGACCTTAATAGTCGATAAGGATCACTGCTGTACGTGTGAAATGAGCAATTCATAAAATACCTTACGCAGGACACTGAAGTTGCCTACCAGACAGGATCGCGTTGAGAAATCGTATTAGTTTTTGAGTCACAGTCAACAAAACGCTAATTATAAGTACGCATACATGTAAATCCACTCGCGTCATCAAGCGAATACAAATATTTACATCTGTATCTGTTGCTAGCCACACCTATAGCTGGCGTCTTGTTGGCGTCTAGTGAGCAGCGTTCCATGTCCCATTATTTGACAGATACCTACTCTAATCAGTGGCAGTGTTTTGAATGTTAAGCAGACGTAATGTCCATTGCACCTCGATGTGAAAATTCAGTTGAAGATCGGAAATATATGATTGAGCAGTTGTAAGAAGGTGGAAGGAAGAGGGTAAGAAGGATATAAAGTTTATTCAGTTCCGACGCAAGATCGGATACCTTGAACGAATGATTTTAACTATAGTCATCAACAGAATTGCTTAAGCGATTAGTTGGTTCGTTGCCCCATCAGATTGAAATACAAAAATTAGCACTTGGCGGTAAGCCTAAAACAAGCTGGCCTGGTTTCTGTCTCAAATATGCTATCCATGATACAGAACATAGCATAATCTCTCATCCGGTGACAGAAACTTTGACTAGAATCCAGCGGTTATCAACCTGTGGGCTGATTACCCCACATGGGTAATTTTCGAATATTCTACTCCGGGGGTGGCCAACTTTTTCGGCCAATGGGCCGCATGAGATTTACGAACCATTGCGCGGGACACTTGAATGTTGATGTCCTATTTTAGTCGTCCGATAGGAGCGAACCGGATTAAGTAACAGTAAAATAGCACTTATATTACTACACACCAAAATCGAGAAGGACTATGTCACGAAAACTGTGTGTACACGCGCAAGTCGTGCGAAGCGCGAAGTTTTTTGAAAGTTAAGGTATAAATGCTGTCAAAAATAATTTAGTTACATATCTGGTGGGACGCCTCTGTATACCACGGGGCTCATTTGGCCAGGACATAATTAATCGGCGCTTTGACATATCAATATCGAGGATTTAAGTGCACTGCACATGCACGACGCACGTTCTCCCATAGTTCTCCCATAGACGCATTATTGATTAAAATTTCCAGTGGAGGAGGCACCAATACTAAAAGCGAGAAAAAAAGTAGCAATAAATCGCGCGAAATGCTATGAAAAAATATCATGTTAAATATATCTACCATGAAATATACTACTTTATGGTTATGTACGAAGATCTACGAAAATTATTGATGGCCCATTGCTACGCCAGTGCGTCGGAACTGATATGTTAGTCATCAACAACCTAAAGTTCGTGGTCAGGCTAATTAAATTTTAGGTTAGTCTCTCAAGTTCACAATAAATTTCCTGGATAACGTATTTTTTGATATTATAACTGATTTCTAGAATTACTTCACGGGTCACTCAAAACCTTCTCGCGGCTACATTTGGCCGGCGGGCCACTGTGTTTGAGAAAAAAAACTGTACTACAACCTCAAAAAGTATTTCAACTAAACAGAATCCCCTTCACCCCCGGATATTATCGAATCCATTTCATGCGCTATTGCGTTTTGATCATTTTCACGCATTGTATGTAAAAGGCAAATGATTGGAACCGGATTTCGAAAAACTATGATTCCGTACATCTTTAGTCCAGTCAACCCCTGAAACTGGCTCACGAAAGTTCTAGTGTTCAATGGAACACGGTTTAACAACAACTGGACAGTATTTTGAATGTTAGGATCAATGTGGAATTGTAAATAAACATAGTTATGTACGAAGAAGATCGATCTCCAAGCAATGGCTACCTCTCGAATACATCAAACCGCGGTGATCAAAGTGAGTATACGATGATCGATATATATTAATTGCAGAAGATTGGGGATATTTCTGGGTTGAAGCCTCTAATTTTACATTCTAAAACTGTGCATGTAGTATAAATTGTTATGATGTCCTTTGTGATAAACTATATGGTTATAATCACACTTGAGCATTTTTGGCATGTACGAAAAATAACAAAATAGCTCATTTTTCAGATTTATTTCTAAAGTCGCCGCAAATTAACACTCGAATTAATCTTATAGGTACGGCGTTTTTTTACCTGAAAAAGGGAAAATTTTGACCTAAAAAATCAAAATTTTGACTTTTTGTGACCTAAACAAACTGAATGTTGACCAAATTTTGACTTAACGTATGCAAATTAGGTGTTTTCCCACATTGTGTCAAAATTGTACCACTTATCTACATTTGTGGTTGGAACTGGCTGTCCTAACGAAGTAGTTTGGCCTGAAAAAACGTTTTTGGCATATAAACAGGAAACTTTGTACATAAAAACAACACAACATTTTTAACGAAATCTGGCCCTATGAAGAATTCCAGTAGTTGCAAGACGTATTATGGTGGAAATAATTAAAACGTTTTGTAGTACGAGAGATACCTTCCTACATTCTTGGGTAGAAAGTGGTTGTCCTTACTAAGAAACTCGCCAAGGACGTTCAACAGCAGCAGTTCTTTGCTCACAACAGTCAAGTTGTGCGTACACTGCTGGTGACACACCATGTTGCTTCATTCTGACAATGTTGTCTACATCACAATTTTTCATCATGCGCTTCTCAATATAAGAATGATGCAATACCCAAGAAGTTTTTCTTCAGTTAGGATATTGCGGTACGTTAATGATAATACCATGTCTGCCGATTTGTTTTATTTGACCATTTATGATTTAAAATGAGCAGAAAATTAGCTGTTTACAATAGTAGGCTTATTAAGTAGGCTGCAAGCCGTAAAATTTGAAATGATACGCTCATCGGCAGTGCAATATCTACGATACTAACGAAATAAAGACGCCAATTTTTTTTGGACTTTATATACAATTTTGACAACATTTTGACAAATTTTGACATGTCAAAAAAAAAAAACGTCCTACTTATAAGCGTTTCCTGTTGTTTGTTGTTGTTGTTTTTGGTGTTCGTGGTATTTTAACTACCATAATTATTTTCGTCAGGCCGATATTTATTATTATGATTCCTGATTTGTCTTGGCTTCCGTTCTATACTTTTGAAGAGCTTCTTGGAGGTACATAACTTCAATATACAATTGAATAGTATATTCATATTGAAATAAACCCGAATATTTTCGGCTGCCACTCGTCAGATGTATCGTCAGCAACTAGTAGAGAATTCAAAAGAACATCGTATATCAACAATCGTTCAATGTACAATATTTAGATCAGTGGTTCCCAACCTTTTTCGACTCATCGCCCCCTTTTGAAGCTCCACACCGATCATCGCCCCCCAAATATTGGGAACCGAAAAACAGCACTTCGTCACCCCTCCCCCCCCGAAAAAACGTTGGTATTTGGCCCCATGGAGTGATAAACCAAACCCCAGACCCCCCTCAGCCAGTGGGCTTTTTGTCGGTACATATCAGCTATACCCTATTTCATGTACTGTTTGGTGGGTGACCGTATTTCGCCTATACGCGCGAAGCGCGACAAATTTATATAATTCATGTTTGAATCGGTCAATATGGTCGATGTGGCATGTTGGAAAAGGTAGGACCCCTAAATAATAATTAAACATATTCGGGCGGAATCGTTGTTATATTGACTTCTTTACATGATGCTATTTCGTGACCTCCTATATCTGTTATGTCAGAAGATATGGAAATGGTCAAATGTACCAAACTAAAAGACGCACATGATTTCATATTGGTATTTCTTTACTGGAAAATAATTTTTTCCTTGCGGGATGTCATTTGTCCTGTAGGGTTTAGGTCGCCAGGACAGGAACATTTGACGCCAGCAATTGAGGCGCCTATGGACAATTAAAAATATATGCATATATATCGAAGTTTTCGGTCAACACAAGGACATTCCTTTTCGGCCAAGGTCTTCTCGCTGCTGATCGTTCTGGCACACTTCTCGGAGTCGCATGTTACATGGCCTCTAACTTCATATGTCTTAATGCGTCGTGGCGCATTAATGGCCGGCGCCCAAGTCTCACATTTCCATAAATCATGCGTATTTTTGTTGGGTGACGGGGACCCCAACAGCAAGATACATGAAAATATTAAATCGCGCAGAGCGCGAAAATTTTTTGAAAAAGTCGCGTGAATTTCTATATAATTACTCTATCATTCATGTTAATTCACGAAATAATTTTGAGCTTCCTTCGATTTTGGGCCCCCACCCCCAATTGGGGGGTTTGGGGTGCGGTAGTTACGGTCCCGACTCCAATGTAGGTGTTTTAACGCACCATCGCCCCCCTATCGCCCCCTTCGTTGTTTTCGCCCCTATCGCCCCCTTCGACCGTTTTCGCCCCCCTATCGCCCCCTTCGTTATTTTCGCCCCCCTAGACCAACAAATCGCCCCCTGGGGGGCGATATCGCCCACGTTGGGAACCACTGATTTAGATGATACACGAACTCTTTTTGTTGACACAGCCTTGGATGGTGTATTTTGATAAAAGTCGATTCCAAGGCACACAAATGAAAGTGTGAGCGCATACTCGAAAAGGGTCGCTCACACTTTCATTTGTGTGCCTTGGAGTCGACTTTATCAAAATACACCAGCCAAGGCTGTGTTAACAAAAAGGCCCACAGGCCTCGTGTTTGAGACCCCTGTTATAGGGTATATAGGCTATGTCAAATGTGCCCGTTCCATAATTTCTTTAAAGACTAGGAAATACTTGTTTTTTTTCTTCATGTTATCGTAGTACCTAACACTGAATTGGCACCAAATTCGCGTTATAAAATTGACCTGCTCGTTATTCCCTGTAATAGGACTTGGTGCTTGGAAAATGTCACTATTGTCGGGTCACAACTGCTATCCGGTATTCGCGGAATAGAGTCAAGTCAAGTTACTCTCTTTTAGAATTAGCTCAAGTCATGTCAAGTCAAATCAAGTTAAGTCAAATTTTCGGGTTACTTCGCGTGATATAAATGAGGAAACCGGAAATCATACCGATTGCTTACGCATTGAAGTTTGCGATGGCTGAAGTACGGATTGAGGTGTTCTTAATCGATCATCGAATATTAAGCTGATTATACCCGGCACTAGTCATAACAGCTGGCGCCGAAGCGCATGGATTGCTGAACAGTCATTGGTGTCCATCTGTCCAAAGTCCAAACGCAACGAATCATGTCGGAGAAGTTCCGCAAATAGTCTATTGTCTAGTTATCCCTAAAATATTATTGCAAAGTCATCATCATTATATGAACAAATGAGAATTCTCCTATACGAGTGAAATCACGCGATATACCTACCGATCACCGCTATCAGCTATGATGATTGCGCATTGTGGGTGTTAAAAAATTTGTTTTTTCAAATTTCATTGGCGCACACCAAATTTGACTCAAGTACAGTAGACGGTAGAAGCGCAGATCAGTCAAATTGAAATGTGGGTCATTTCTCAAATACTAGAATTTACTGTGACCAATTTAGTCACACCGTCATGACCAAAAATCGTGTTCCGGGTACGCTTGAAGATGCGGGGATGTCTTTCTCACGTCTTTTGATCTTGACAAACGCCTATGGGGGAGTTTAGAGAAATACATCGTCAGTAAAAGAAATAAAAGATATGACACGGATTAGCTGGAAATTTGTCCGCTTCATTGGTATAGCTACGTTAAAACAATGGTGAGAAAATTTTCAAATAGAGTACTTTACGCACTGAAATTAACGTCCACGAAAAGGAAATGAACTGACAAGCTAGTAAGATACGGGTAAATATATTTCTCTAGTGATAATCAATATCTATATATTCTTTGTCGGTAGCCTATGTCTTCATGATACAATTTCATATTATATGATATTATATCATTTGCTCTGCAGCATTCCTATTGACCTCTCACGGGCGATTTATAAGACTAATGGGCATCGCGACAGATCTTCATCCTATCAAAAGTTATCGTCCTGTGTCATCCTCCATATTCGGTTATTACCGTCTAATTGTGTCCATATATCGTGGTAAAACACCAATGATGTTTATTACTCTATGACAAGATGGTTCAGGTGATATTAAGAGACCAGATAATGGCAAACGTGCTTTATAAGCTCAGATGGTTACCGTTTGGTTTCTCTGAAGATCGCAAAGTTTCGAGCAGACCAAAAGCTCTAGCATCAACGCTTATATGAAGTACCAGAAATGCTTTTTCAACTCATGAATACTATTCAGTGACATAGCCCAGTGGTTCTCAAAGTGGGCGCCAGCGCCCCCTGGGGGCGTTCGTGAGCTTGAGGAGGGCGCTAGCCGTGAATTGGGCGATTAGGGGACGCTGTCTATAACTTCGGGCGGTAGGAGGGCGCTGAGAGCCAATGGGTGCGGTGTAGGTTTAGCAGGCAACTGCTTCGTAGCGTTGAAATGATTGATAAATAAGACAGCTGAATACGCAGTAAAAATGCAAAATCGATTCAGTCGGGGTCGTCCGTTTACTTAATCAGTTGAACCGGAAATGTCCACAGTTACTTGACAATGCTAATCCTGCCCATAGATGGACTAATTTATTAGTTGACAGAATCCCTGGAACGCATGGTTCATTGTGTGCTGTGATAACTACGAAGTATTTGAGCAGTTATTGCTCACTGCAAGGTGTGATGGCTTTTTAAGGACCTCTTCGTCCTTACCCTTCCTGGGGACATCTTCCTCGTTACCCTTCCTCGGTCATATTTGATAGAACGTGTTTTCAGTGTCATGACAGAGTTTCTGACTCACAGCAGAAACTGACTTGACAGTACGGACGGGGAGACTGGGGATTTCAGAATGAGATTGTTCTTATGAAAACTCAAACTCAATAAGACGAGGGTGACGAGGATAATACACCAGCTTCGTCCGTCTCATTATTAGCTGCAATGAATGCAGAACTACTTTGGTTTCATGATTTAGGCGAGGTGAGGTGGAAGGGGGGGGGGGGTCGGTGGCGCTGGTAGTTTTTTCGTTGTCCAGGGGCGGTAGCTCAAGAAAGTTTGGGAACCATCTGACATAGCCCATTCTAAATAGCAATCACCACCATTTTTCACGCCCTGGATCAGTCAATGTCAAGTAGTAGAGAGTCATTAAAACTAACCCTGAGCTGCTGAGGACTGCAACTGATGTCTCTGTGGATGAGATTGCGGGGATGGCAACTTTTCAATCAGTACAACCTTCGAATCAAGGCAGAGAGACATCGGTACGACCTGCGTAACTGGGATAGATTTTGTGAAATCTAAATTGGTCCGACAAACAAACTTCTATATATTACTATCACTTAAGAAATATATTTACTCGTATTTTACCATCTTTTCAGCTCATTTCCTTTTCGTGGTCGTTAATTTCAGTGCGCAAAGTACTCTATTTGAAAATTATTTCACCATCCTTTTAACGTTGCTATTTCAACGAAGTGCACTAATTTCCAGCTAATCCGTTTCATATATTTTCTTTTTCTTTTACTGGCAATGTCTTCATCCAAACTCCGCCATAGGCCCTTGTCAAGATCAAAACAAGTGGAAAAGACATCCCTGCCTCTTCAGGCATACCTGGAACACAATTTTTGGCCACGTCGGTGTGACGAAATTGGTCACCGTAAATACTACTATTTGAGAAATGACGGAAATTTCAATTCGACTGACCTCGGCTTTCACTGGTTGGAATTGAGTCAAATTCAGTACATCTTTTTTTTAGGTAACCTGACGATTTGACAACCAAGCCGATGAAATTGAAAAAAAAAATTTAACACCCCTATTGCGCATTGTAAGCTGTTTGATATGCAATATTATAGTGTACGCAGTTATGCAGGAATTTGCAATATGTGTGCTTGACGTGCCCCTAATAATAATGCAATTATCTTTAGTTTTTCTGAAACAAATTATTGTGTAATTGCTCGTTAATGCATCAAAAACTCTAATCTATACATTCCTAACTCGGTCAATTGCGTGAGTCACATGTCACAGAATGAATATAATTTACAATTCGAAATCTCTGACGTACGAACAATGACATTTCGGCAATCAGTACCACCCACCTTACACCCCGATCTCGTGTATGCTTTCTCGAAGTTTCAAATTGGATACTGAGAAACCATGGCACTGTTCTGATATTTGTACACGAAAACGTTATTAGAGTGTCTATCATACATCGTATTCATCTATTACGGCATTTCAACAGAATCAGTGGTATTGGCTCAAGGCAACAAGGATCATCGGACGATCGAAAATAGTGATATTTATAATATGGCTTCTATCTTCAAAAATCCCGACGCCTCCTGGTTCGACGCACAAAGTATCCATGGTAAAACACGTACGTATGTAAACATTTCACCGCTATACATATGGTGGTAAAACAGGGGAATGTCAATTTCATATTTCAAATAGATTGATCTAATATGAAGCAATATTTGTATATCGACGATGTAGATTCATCAGTAAGTCTGCAAATGATAAAATACGTTGGTCAACATATGTTAAGCAAACAAAGTAAAAGTGATGTTTTCCTGGGTTATGACAGACACTGATACCAAATAAAGCATTATATTTTTTCAAATTGGTTCAAGTTTTAGAGATGCGGCTTTTTGACTAAAATCTCATATATCAGCCTTATGCTCTGGATAAAAAATCCCATCCGTACAATAAATCTCAGGAATACAATTTATTGCCAAACAAAGATCTCGCACCAGGTCATGAGAAGTCTAAATTGATTGAATAACTGGACCACATGCGGATTCTTCATAATCAATTATTATATGTCTATGTATGGGCCGTTAAAAGTAAAAGAAAAATAGGATTTACCCACTAAGCGTAATTGTTTAGGGATAAATGCTGGGGATGGTGTGAGCTTGAAATTCTCGTTCGCGTACTGTGTGTGAACTGCAGAAATTTGTAGGATATCGTTCGCAAATGAGCTTCAAAACTTTTACGCATATTACAACGTTTGCCGCTATTACAACCTCTTTGGTTGCTATTCCTTCCATTAAAACTTTGTACTACTCTTTTGATGGTGATGGAAGCGAGAAAATAAATTCAGCACTAAACGAGCTGACACCCTGCCCTTTTCCAAAATGCTATTAGCTTTGTTAGAAACGTTTGCTCAAAATATTCAACTTTCCGTTCGTGAATATTTATTAACTCTATGTTCTGATCTTGGTCCCGATACCGATAAATGGATCATATCAACTAAAGTGATATAAAGAATGCATTGTGTGCTAATATAAAATGCATAGCAGATATCGATCTTGATATGATATGTTTATTGGCTCATATAAACCAAATACGTCCGATTAAGGTGTTGGCTACTATGAAACTTGATTTCGAGGTCATATCTGCAGCAAGTATAGACACCGGTACTTAACCCTGATCAATATCAATGTAGCAATAGTCTTGAGAATACATTGTACGGTCTAGCCTGCCCTAGACCTTTAGGGCGTAAGCTTATATTTCATAGGCATAGCAGGGGCTTGTGACAATTATTTACAAAGCGACGTAAAATATGGATGCCATGGAATTTATAAAAAAATTGATTTTTCCAGGTGATGAAGTTAGTAATGCATAAAATGTGAGCTTTTAGTTCAGCATTGTGGCTAAATGTGGCAATAGTCGTCGCTAGGTATTGTGGATAATATTATATTTCATTACGTAAATGTAGGGTTGGAATTAGCAATATGACATCCTGTGACGTCACAGGTTTGTGTCCAAGATTGCGTTCATATAGAACCATTCACGGGTTCGATGTTCGCACCATTCCTAGTAAATACGGTAAATTCGGTTCATTGAAGGATATTGGTAACTTCTAAACTAGAATCAATCGGGCAAAACTAATGTCGCATTCGTCGTTAGAAACAACAGAAAACACAGTCAGATGTACGGACAATTTTTTTCTCATTTTGTTGACCAGTGATATGACGAAATTCGATATGCAGTGTTATGTTGGCTGCGCTGCGCGCAAATAAGTCCCACGACCACAATCGAATTTCTCACACTAAAATTGTTTTTGATATACCTGTATTGTTCACTTTCTATGTTAACGATAACAATCTATTAATAAAACAATGATATTACAGTCCTGATGAAGTATTTTCAAAAGTTACAAATCATCATCATTTGCCAAGTTATTTTCTGTCTGCGCATTGCTGTGCTATTCGGGTACGCAAGGTCCATCCATATCTTTATACACGGCTGAGGAGCCGACATATTGGACTGATAGAAGGACCGATATATGAAGAAATTGAACTTATAGATATCGTAGGTTTCAGAACGAATATCAATGGTTAATTGTTGAATTAGGGAGTATATTTTTTTTCTGTGCATTTACTGTAAATTGTGCGGCAAAGCTGAATGACTGAATGTTTTATGTGATGTTAATAATTACCGTGTTTCAGCTACTGACACTTTTAAGCTGAGCCCAGAGTTGGGCAATATACATGCGAAAAGTTCAAGAGCAGAAGAACATGGAACAGATACTCCAAACGCATCCACTCTCGAAAAGGATGCACCAGGTGAGTCCCGTTTTGTTGTGTGATATTTAGGGATGAGCTTAGAGAATGACAGATTTTATTCATATATCATGTCCTCACATTTGAATCGGGTATGCGTCGAATCGCTACAACAGAAAATTCAAATTTGATGTGATTTTCTTGAGCACCAGTTTGTTTGTTTGATGTATTTATGGTGTGTGTCGACTATACTATGGTCATTTACACCAGGCCCAGAGTTTATTTTATGTATGATTCCGTAACTGCCGATTTGTAGCACGGCCCACTTCTAGGCTTTTCGTAAGACACCGCTCACGCGGATTAGTTGTCGAGAAAGAACCTAGATAAACCTCCAACACTTAGGTTGGAATTCCAGCATCGACCTTGGTCGGACTCGAACCTGCAACCCATTGGTGTTGCAGCTGTGGATTATACCACTACGATATTTCGCCACTTAAGCAACAGTTGTAAGCTTGTCGACGTCTAAATCGCTATGAATTTCGTCTTGAATAACCCCGTTCTCGGTCAATAAAAATATTATTTTGTTGTGGAAATTGACGACCTAATTTTTACGGGTGTTTTAGAACCTGCGACCCTCCTGCGTGTGAAGGCGCACAACATAGCTTAAATTGCAATTGTGTATGGACAACTGCAATGACAAAGCGGATTATCAGGATTGTAACCAAGTCAAGGTTCCGACTCACAAATGAATTCTACTTTCATAGTTTTCACTCGAGTCAAATCATTTTCACATTACCACTGATTTAAGTCCTAGTCTAACCCAAGTCAAGGTTCACTGTATTCACTTGTGTTCACGGTTCATTACCGAGTTCAATCCTGTTGAAGCCACTGAATAGAAAGGCTCGCAATACTGCCAAAGTTATTTTTCTCCGTTTATCAGTTCACGGCCCTATTTTCCAAGTATTAGGACTGATAGAAACAGCAATAATGTGTAATTTTACTATTCGAAGTTACAATGTGTCCTGTCCGTCATATGACTTGGTTCGAGTCATTTTACTCATTTGAAAAACTGAATCATTACAATCCTGCTATTTGTTTATTTGAATCATCTGTGGTTCGATTTTGCTCATGCCAGTCATATTGCATAGAAACTGCAATATCCAGGATGAAAATAAAATAAACTTATATATGCATTTTTTTGGTAATATGATGCAATATTTATTATAGTTATCGATCGTTTGACAAATATTTTCGTCCATTAGAGAGCTTATCACAGAAATGTGTTGATCGATAATGTTTATCTCCTTAAATGCTGCGCCTATTCGATAAAATATTAGCTTATTAGTTCATTTCATCGAAATGATTGAAATGAAAAGGGGTACAATAATGTACGTTTCCATTTTGCCTTCATATGAGGAGAGCGAGGATGATAACAATGTTGTATGCGATGATGAACTTTTGCTGAGCTTCAATGATATTGCTTTATGGTAATAAGACAAGCATAATTTATTATTTTGCAGTCGCAGCCAAATCATTCACTCTTAGCAAAAAGAATGTGTGTTTCCACCCTTGTGCAACCCCTGATATACGGATGTGTTAATGCGTAGCGCGTCAACAAATTCTCTGATCCTACTCCGATCCTATTTTCTAAAGCTCCGGTCCGACTCCGGTCTGACTACTAGGCCGGATCCTGGAAATGATCACTGTACTCTGGTCCCAAAAACTTCGATAATAATTATTTACTCACAGGATGGTATTGAATATTGGTTGAAACAATGCAAAAAGGAAATTGAATACTCAAAGTTCTAACTCAACCCGTATCTGAAGTAATTATGCCAACTTAAACTTAATATGTGGTATATTTCCATGATAGTATCACTTTAACTATTGACTCCAAGTCAATGGTTCTCAACAGGGGGTCCGCGGACGGGGTGTGCGAAGCATTTGCGGGGTCCGCGAAGCCTCTAAATTTACAAAATGTTTGATAACCTCTAATTCGAATTGTTGTTAATTTGAGAAATCAAGAGACAGTTTTGCTTAATTAGTAGTAAAACTCCAGGACTCACATTAACAGAATGGCCGTCTGGGGTGAAATATCCTACTGTCTATGCAAACTCATTTTAATAGCTAAAGTGCCAGCCTATATACTAATACAAACAAAGTGCTGTTTAGATGTGTTTTGTTGAGGGTTATGGAAGAATAGAAAGTTGTGGAGTAGTAAGGTCGACAACTTCGAAACACTTGCGGAAATCCATTTTCTTCTGTAATATAGGCTTCATATAACCACTATTTCATAATAAATTCGAAATGAGCTGTTAGATAAAATGACCAGGCTGGACATCATGTGTTAATTAAAACTTCTTTTTTCAATATTGGTGCCATATTTGTTGCTATCATACCCAAATGTGTCGTCGGAAGCGTTACGCGCTAATATCACATTCACCAGCACCTATCGTCGTGTAAATCGATTTGATGCACCCATTCATATCAAGTCGAAAGCGCGAATTTTCAAGACACAACCATGTATGCAGTTTCGGGATTCATTTTGAACTATTAATAGTCCACGCAATTTGTACATAAATAGTGTGCTGCTATTTTCAAGAAATGTCATTTTGTTGCTTCTCATCACTAGCCTACAGTTAATATTTGCACAAGACAGACGACGACTTCACGATGGTTGAGCTAAATTTGAACTAAAAGCTGAGGGGGTACGCGGGCGGCCGTGACGGTCTAAAAGTGGTCCGCGAGAGAGAGAGAGAGAGAGAGAATTTTTTATTCATCATCGCAAAATAACAAAACAGGCAACAAAATAGCATAAACTGGACACATACAAAAAAATGGTTACAGTGTCAATTTCAAAGTAAATGAGATGTGTACGAATACGATTTACAGTTCATAGGATTGGCCAATATGTTTTACGATTGCAAGATGAAGCTGCAGCGAAGTGATCTGTTGATCATCGAGTCTGCTGCAGCAGCGAAGAATAAAAGGTTAAGAACCACTGCTCTAGGGTTTACCACGCTTTTCGACCTTTGGATGTGAACATACATTCTTTCCGCTAAGAGTGTATGCCCTGAAAATATACTAGCTTGCGACCGAATGAAATGGTAAAAACTGAACTTAGGCCAAAGCTGCTTTCTCCTTGAATACGAAAATATATAAGACGAATTAAAATGTGGTCCGGGCATTGTAATCGCCAATATCCCCAGCCAAAGTTAGAATTGCAACGGTATTGCTCCAATATTTTAACTACGCGTTTGCGGCATGGGTATGCACGAGGTTGCGCGACCAGCGTTTATACAAGGCCCGTGAGTGCTTCAAGTCGTCGTGATTGGCAGAAACAGGATTGTATAGTTCTATGTATGCATGGGCGGAAGATTTGCAGCAATATAACCGAGGTATAAAACCAATGTTTGCTTAGCTAAATAGGCACGCTGTACATGTACATTATACAGCGTATTTACGAAAGAGGTGTGGATGTGGACGTTGACCTCAGTCAACGCCTCACTTGGTGTTTCGACTTCCTTGTTGCCATATTACTCGCAGCAAGGCATTTTTATAAAATAGGTTGTATCGACACGCTTTGTGTGACTTATGCCTCGTACCCGAGAACGTGGATCACTTCGTCCTCACATGCCTAAAATACGATTGGCACCGATCATATTTGACTGGTTTCTTTTTAGGCTTGAAAGTTGAGTTCACTGCAGATAACGTTCTCGTGCGGACAGAACTCCTATCGCCTCTCGTTCAGTACATCTTGGCCAGCAATGTGTTGATTTAGGGAATTATATTTTTAGGTTCACGATTTGCGACATGTAAGACCAAATTTTTGTTGTGGCGCACCAAACCGATAAGTTGATAAGCGCCACAATATCCCATTTTTTTAAACTTTCATTAGATTTTTTGATTTATCAAACTATTTCTTTGTGAATTTTTTTTCTGGCAAAATACGCTAGTCAACAAATATTAGGCAAACCGTGTAAAACTGATGTTTTCTGGGATTTTGACAAGCACTGATTCCAAATAAAGCATTATTTGGAATATCGACCCTAGTTTTTGAGCGGTACCTTTTTGGCTAAAACCTTATATATCGGTCCTTTGATCTAGGTAAAAAAGAGGCCATCCTTGCAAGAAGCCTCACGAATTCAATTCATTCTTAATGTGTAAACAATGAAGACAATTTACAAGAGTATACTTTTCAAGTCCGACAGAATGCTTCTTTTCCAAAGTAAGATCTCGCACCAGGCCATGCAGAATAAACTGATTGAATAACTGAGGACCACATGCGGGTTTTTCATAATCAACTATTATATATCAATGTATGTGCAGTATAGAATTTAAAAAAAATTAGGATTTACACATATTAAGCGAATTTTTTTTTTGGTATGAATACTCGGGGTGGTGTGAACTGCAGAAATGTTGCTGTTCGCGTTCGCAAACGAGCTTTAAAACTCTTACGCATGCCCCAATGTTTGCCGTCATTACAACCTCTTTGGCTGCATTTCCTTTCATTTAAACTTTGTACTACTCTCTGGATGGTACTGGAAGCGAGAAAAGAAATTCAGCACTAAACGAGCACACACACTGGCTTTGTAGAAACATTTACTCCCAATATTCAGATTTTTGTCCGTGAATATTTATTGATTCTCTGCTTTGAACTTGGTCCCGATACCGAGAATCGTCAATAGATAATATCAACTATAAAGTGATATATTGAATGCATTGTGTGCTAATAAAAAATGCATAGCAGGGATCGATCTTGATTTGAAGTGTTTATTGGATCATATAAACTAAATACGCGCGATTGAGGTGTTGGCTACTGTGAAACTTGATTTGGAGGTAATATCTGCAGCTATAGTATAGGAACCAGTATTTCGCTCTGATCAATACCAAGGTAGCAATAGTCTTGAAAATACGTTGTCTGCTCTAGCCTGCCCTGGACCTTTAGGGCGTAAGCTTATATTCCCTAAGCATAGCAGGGGCTCGTGGCAATTATTTACAAAGCGACGTAAAATATTGATTTCATGGAATTAATAGCACATTTGATTTTTCCTGCTGATGAAGTTGGCAATGCTTAAAATGTCAGCTTTTACTTCAGCATTGCGGCTAAATGTGGCATGAGTCGTCGCTATAGGTATCATGCATATTATTATATTTCATTGCGTAAATGTAGGCTTGGAATTAGCGATATGAAATTCTGTGACGCCACAGGTTGGTGTTCAGGATCGCGATCGCCGATCCCGCTGTTAACTCAGCATATTGATAAAAGCCCAGAGAAAGAGTGAGCCGAGCTCCGAAGTCGGCAGCTGAGACCCAATGTGAACGCAAGGAAAGCAAGAATGAATGTATGAAAATGTATGAGTGCGCGAGGATGAAAATGTCCAAAGACCGAAAGCAAAGAGACTGAACTGTACTAAGTGCATTGTCGTAGCGCACAAGGCCTACACAGGCGATAAATACCATTGTTGTGATGTGTAATAATAATAATAATAGTAAATACGGTGATTTCAGCTCATTGACGGGCATAGGTAATTTCTAAACTAGGACCAATCGGGCAAAACTAACGTCGTATTCATCGTCAAAAACACCACAAAACACCGTTAAATGTTCCGAAAATTTATCCTCAATTCGTTGACCAGTGATATAACTAAAGAGAATAGGCAATGTTATGTTTGCTGCGTTGCGAGCAAAAAAGTACTATGACCTTAATCGAATTTTTCATTCTAGAATTTATATTTAATATACCTATATTGGTCACTTTATATTCTACCGGCACCGATATATTTATATCACAATGATATTACAGTCCTGATGAAGTATTTTCAAAACTTACAATTCATCATCATTTGCCAAATTATTTTCTATCAACGCATTGCGGTGCTATTCGGGTACGCCAAGTCTGTCCATATCTTTGTAGGCGGTTGACCAGCCGCTAGATTGGACGGATAGAAGGACCGATATATGTTGATAATAAACTGGTAGATATCGTAGGTGTCGGAACGAAATTCAATGATTGATTGTTTTCCTTGCGAGCCTATTTTTCTGCAAAATGCGCAGCCTCTTCAGACATAGTTTATTGACTGATATATTTTCTGATGTTGATAATTACGGTGTTTCAGCTGCTGAAACTGTTAGGCTGACACCAGACATGGTCAATATACATGCGGAAAGTTCAAAAGTAGAAGAACATGGGACAGTTCCTTCAAACGCATCCACTCTTAAAAAGGATGTACGAGGTGAGTCCCATTGTGTTCTGGGATGATTTAGGGAGGATCAAAGAGAATGACAGATTTTATGCATATATCATATCTTCACATTCGAATTGGGTATGTAACGAATTGCTACAACAGAAAATTCAAATTTGACGTGATTTCCTTGAGCATCAGTCTGTCTGTTTGATGTATTCATGGTGTTTGTCTACTACTGTGGTCATTTACGCGTTCCGGGAGTTTCTCGTTTTTGATTCTGTATCTTCCGACTCGTAGCATGACCCACGTCTAGACTTCTCGTAAGACGAAGCTCACGCGGATTACTTTTTGGGAAGGGACCGGGATAAACCTACAACACTTGGGTTGGAATCCTGCGGAGTCGACCTTGGTCGGACTCGAACCCGTAGCCCATCTGTGTTGAAGCACTATATTATACCACTATGCTAACTCACCACTTAAGCAAGAGTAGTAAGCTTGCCAGCGTCTAAATCACTATGAATTTCGTTTTGAATAACCCCGCTCTCGGCCAATAAAATGGACGACCTAATTTAAACGGGTAGTTTAGAACTTGCGACCCGCCTGCCTGTGAAGGCGTATATATAGCATAGCATAAATCGTAATTGTGCATGGGCAACGGAAATTTCCAGGATTGTAACCAAGTCAAGGTTCCGAATCACAAATGAATTCTATATCGATGTTTTACATTCGAGTCAAGCTATTTTCACTTCACCAACGACTTAATATCCGAGTCTAAGCCAAGTCAGTGTTTATAGACTCGGGTCTCCGTTCAAGTCATCGTGTTCACGTTTCATTTTCGATTTCAATCCTGTTGAATCCTCCTAATTCCACTTTGCACGAGTGATATAGAAAGGCTCGCAGTGCTAATATAGTAATTTCTCTCCGTTTATCAGTTTACGGCCCCATTTTCAAGTATTAGGAATGATAGACGAAATAGTGATGTGGTAACTTTACTATTCTTCGACGTTACAATGTAATGTATGTATGTATGTATGTATATTGGGGTAATGGTGCTTACGAACTACGGCCTTGTGCACCAGACCAAAGTGTTGTAGGCATGTGTACTCGATTCTCCTACTACATTGTAGCTGCCTCTCGGTGAGGAAAACATAATCAATCACAAGCAAAATTGTGTGAGGGTTGCCGAGAAGTGACACAATGTCTATATATTAATTATCGACTGTGAAAATTGCTCCTGTCTCGGGTGGCTCGGCTCTGAAGACTATGTCATATCGAGCCTCCCGTCTACCTTGCATGCCGCATTTCACTGTTACATTTTTGTAGTGTTATGTTGATATGTAATGTATACGAATAAAGATTCTCTCTCTCTCTCTCTCTCTCTCTGTAAGCACATGGTTCGTATTGCTATGTCCTTAAAATAGTTTCGATGTGAGCTATATTAAAAATATTGTAAGAAGAAATGCTCAGCCGTCTCTATAACGCCACATGTTGCACAAAGGCCATCGTCGTGACATCCAATTCTATGTAAGTGCCCGTTCAATTTGCAATTCCCATTGCCCAGTCTGAAGCCGTAACAATATTGCTGTTCCCCTTCTTCATAGTCCCAGTTGTTGCGATATATCATGTGCGGCGTGAATTCGCTTGTAGAGGTTTTCGTAAACATTCGTTTAAAATTTATTTTTCTTTTTTTCGGGAGTCAGTTCATTGATAATTATTTTAGCAATTTTTTCTCATTTCGTTGACCAGTGATACAACAAAAGTCAATATGCAGCGTTATGTTGGCTGCGCGACGACCAAATAACTCCTACGATCTTAATCGATTTTTTCATACTAGAATTGTTTTTCATATAGCTGTATTGTTCACTTTCTATGTTACTGATTACAATATATTTTTATAACTATGATATTACAGTCCTTATTAAGTATTTTAAAATCTTAAAAATCATCATCATTTGCAAAATTATTTTCAATCTGCGCATTGCGGTGCTATTCGGGTACGCAAGGTCTATCCATATATTTTAACACGGGTGAGGAGCCGTCAGATTGGAATGATGGAAGGACCGATGTATGTAGATAAGGAGCTTGTAAATATCGTAGGTGTTGGAACGAAAATCAATGATTGATTGTTGGCCTTGAGAGCCCATTTTTCTCAGTTCATCTACTGTGAAATGTGTGGCCTCTTCATACACAGTCGAATGACTAAAATTTTCTTGTGATATTGATAATTACGGTGTTTCAGCTACTGACACTATTAAGCTGATACAAGATATCGACAATATACATGCGAAAAGTTCGTTAGCAGAAGAACATGGAACAGACACTCCGACCGACTCCATTCAGAATGCACGAGGTGAGTCTCATTTCGTTGTGTAATATTTAGCGATGAGCAAAGAGAATGACGGATTTTATTCATATATCATGTCGTCACGTTTTAATCAGGTATGTGTCGAATTGCTACAACAGAAAATTCAAATTTTACGTGATTTCCTTGAGCATCGCAGTCTGTTCGTTTGATGTATTCATAGAGTGCGTCGACTATAACTATGATGATTTACACCAGACCGAGAGTTTCTTCTATTCACTTCCGTATCTGCCGGCTTGTAGCATTGGCCACTTCTAGGCTTTTCGTAAGACACCGCTCACGCGGATTAGTTGTCGAGAAGGAGCCGAGATAAACCTCCAATACTTAGGTTGGAATTCTGGAGTTGACATCGGTCGGACTCGAACCCGCAACCTATTGGTATTGCAGCTGTTGATTATACCACTTCACTATCATGCCACTTAAGCAACAGTAAGCTTGCCAACGTCTAAATCACGATGAATATCATTTGAATAACCCCGTTCTCGGTCAAGAAAAATAGTATTTTGTCGTGGAAATGGACGATCTAATCTATACGGGTGGTTTAGAACCTGCGACCCGCCTGCCTGCTAAGGCGCATCATAGCATAAATTGCAATTGTGCGTGGACAAAGGAAATTACCAGGATTGTAACCAAGTCAAGGTTCCGACTCACGAATGAATTCTACTTTCATATAGTTTTGACTCGAGTCAAGTTATTTTCACTCCACCATCAAATTCAAGTCCGAGTCTAAGCCAAGTCACGGTTTATAGACTCGAGTCTGAGTTCAAGTCATTGTGTTCACCGTTCCATCCCGTGGAATCCACTTAAATCCCCCCTGCACGAGTAATATGAAAAATTTCGCAATACTCATATAGTAATTTTCTCAGTCCATCAGTTTACGGTCAGGGAGGTCCGCGGGCAGTCGTGACGGTCTTGAAGGGGTTCGCGAAGAATAAAAAGTCGAGAACCACTGCTCCAGGGCTTACCACTCTTTTCGGCCTTTATATGAGAAGATATACATTCTTCGCGCTAAGAGTGAATGCCCTGAAATATACTAGCTGGCGACCGAATGAGATTGTAAACACTGGTCTTAATTTAAAGCTGCTTTCTTCTTGATTTTGGATATATATAAGATGAATTAAAATGTGGTCCAGGCATTGTAATCGCCATTACCCGCAGCCAAAGTTAGAATTGCCACGGTATTGCTCTAACTACGGGTATGCAGCATGGGTATGCACGACCAGCGTTTATACAAGGCCCGTGATTGCTTCACGTCGTCATGATTGGCAGAAACAGGAATATATAGTTCTATGTATGCATTGGCGGAAGATTTGCACCAATATTAACGAGATATAAAACCAATGTTTGCATAGCTAAGTAGGCACGCTGTACATGTACATTATACAGCGTATTTACGAAAGAGGTGTGCATGTGGACGTTGACCTCAGTCAACGCCTCACTTGGTGTTTCGACGTCCTCGTTTCCATATCACTCCCAGCAGGGCATTTATTTAAAGTAGGTTGCATCGACACGCTTTTGTGTGACTTATGCCTCATACCCGAGAATGTGGATCACTTCGTCCTCACATGCCCAAAATACGATTGGCACCGATCATATTTGATTGATTTCTTCTTAGGCTTGAAAGTTGAGTTCACTGCAGATAACGTTCTCGGGCGGCCAGAACTCATATCGTCTTTCCTTCAGTACGTCTTGGCCAGCAATGCGTATGTTTAGGGAATGTTACTTTTAGGTACACGATTTGCGACTTGGAAGACCAAATTTTTGTCGTGGCGCACCAGACCGATAAGGTGATAGGCGCCACAATGTCCCATATTTTACCTTTCATTAGATTTTATTATATATCAAACTATTTCTTTGTGAATTTTTTTCTGGCAAAATACGCTAGTCAACAAATGTTGAGCAAACCGTGTAAAAGTGATTTTTTCCGATATTATGACAAGCACTGAACCCAAATAAAGCCTTATTTTTTCATATTGACCCTAGTTTTCGAGCTGTGCTTTTTTGACTAAAACCTTATATATCGGTCTTACGATCTGGGTAAAAGGGAGGCCATCTTTGCAAGAAGCCTCACGAATTCAATTCATTCTCACTGTGTAAACAATGAAGACAAATTACAAGAGTATAATTTTCAAGTCCGACAGAATGATTCTTTTCCAAACAAAGATCTCGCACCAGGCCATGCAGAATAAATTGATTGAATAACTGATAACCACATGCGGGTTCTTCATAATCAATTATTATATATCTATGTATGTGCAGTACAGAATTCAAAAAAAAATAGGATTTACACCTATTATGCGAAATTGTTTTTGGGATGAATACGGGGGGTGGTGGGAACTCGAGATTACCTGGGGGTCATGTGAGCTGCAGAAATTATGCTGTTCACATTCGCAAACGAGCTTTAAAACTCTTACGCACACCCCAATGTTTGCCGTCATTGCAACCTCTTTGGCTGCATGTCCTTTGATTTAAACTTTGTACTACTCTCTGGATGGTACTGGAAGCGGGAAAAGAAATTCAGCACTAAACGAGCACACACACTGCCATTTTCCAAAATGCTATTAACTTTGTAGAAACGTTTACTCAAAATATTCCGATTTTCGTTTGTGAATATTTATCAACTCTCTGCTTTGAACTTGGTTCCGATACCGAGAATCGTCTATCCATATATTTAAACACGGTTGAGGAGCCGACAGATTGAACTGATAGAAAGACCGATGTATGTAGATATTGACCTTGTAGATATCGTAGGTGTTGGAAAAAAATCAATGATTGATTGTTGGCCTTGAGAGCCAATTTATCTCAGTGCATCTACTGTGAAATGCGTGGCCTCTTCATACATAGTCGAATGACTTAAATTTTCTTGTGATGTTGATAAATACGGTGTTTCAGCTACTGACAATATGAAGCTGATACCAGATATCGACAATATACATGCAAAAAGTTCATTACCAGAAGAACATGAAACAGACACTCAAAACGACTCCATTCAGAATGCACGAGGTGCGTCTCATTGTGTTGTGTAATATTTACTGATGAGCAAAGAGAATGACGGATTTTATTCACATATCATGTCCTCACATTTTAATCGGGTATGTGTCGAATCGCTACAACAGAAAATTGAAATTTAACGTGATTTCCTTGAGCATCGCAGTCTGTTTGTTTGATGTGCATCGACTACCATGGTGATTTACACCCGGCCGAGAGTTTCTTCTATTCGCTTCCGTATCTGCTGACTTGAAGCATGGCCCACTTCTAGGCTTTTCGTAAGACACCGCTCATGCGGATCAGTTGTCGCGAAGGAGCCTAGATAAACCTCCCACACTTAGGTTGGAATTCTGGAGTCGACCTCTGTCGGACTCGAACCCGCAACCCATCGGTGTTGCAGCTGTGGATTATACCACTTCGCTATATCGCCACTTAAGCAGCAGTTGTATGATTGCCAACGTTTAATCACTATGAATTTCGTTTGAATAACCCCGTTCTCCGTCACGAAAAAAAGTATTTTGTCCTGAAAATGGACGACCTAATCTATACGGGTGGTTTAGAACCTGTGACCCGCCTGCCTGCTAAGGCGGATCATAGCATAAATGGCAATTGTGCATGGACAAAGGAAATTAACAGGGTCGAAACCAAGTCAAGGTTCCGATTCCCGAATGAATTCTACTTTCATATAGTTTTGACTCGAGTCAAGCTATTTCCACTTCACCATCAATTCAAGTCCTAGTCTAAGCCACGTCAGGGTTTATAGACTCGAGTTTGAGTTCAAGTCATTGTGTTCACCGTTACATCCCGTTGAATCCACCTAAATCCCCCCTGCACGAGTAATATGAAAAGGTTCGCAATACTCATATAGTAATTTTCTCCGTCTATCAATTTACGGTCAGGAAAGTCCGCGGGCAGTCGTGACGGTCTTGAACGGGTTCTCGAAGAATAAAAAGTCGAGAACCACTGCTCTACGGTTTACCACTATTTTCGGCCTTTGGATGTAAACATGCACATACATTCTTCGCGCTAAGAGTGAATCCCCTGAAAGATACTAGCTGGCAACCGAATGATATCATAAACACTGGTCTTAGGCTAAAGCTGCTTTCTCCTTGATTACGAATATATATAAGATGACTTAAAATGTGGTCCAGGCATTGTAATCGCCATTAATCTCAGCAAAAGTTAGAATTGCCATGGTATTGCTCTAACTACGCGTATGCGGCATGGGTATGGACGAGGTTGCGCGACCAGCGTTTATACAAGGCCCGTGAGTGCTTTACGACGTCGTGATTGGCAGAAACAGGAATATATAGTTCTATGTATGCATGGACGGAAGATTTGCACCAATATGAACGAGGTATAAAACCAATGTTTGCATAGCTAATTAGGCACGCTGTACATGTACATTATACTGCGTATTTACGAAAGAGGTGTGCATGTGGACGCTGACCTCAGTCAACGCCTCACTTGGAGTTTCGTCTTCCTTGTTGCCATATCACTCGCAACAGGTCATTTATTTAAAATAGGCTACATCGACACGCTTTTGTGTGACTTATGCCTCGTACCCGAGAATGTAGATCCCTTCGTCCTCACATGCCCAAAATACGATTGGCACCGATCATATATGATTGATTTATTCTTGGGCTTGAAAGTTGAGTTCACTACAGATAACTTTCTCGGGCGGCCAGAACCCCTCCCCTCTCGTTCAGTACGTCTTGGCCAGCAATGTGCTTCTTTAGGGAATATTATTTTCAGGTACTCGATTTGCGACTTGTAAGACCAAAATTCTGACGTGGCACACTAGACAGATAAGGTGATAAGCGCCACAATGTCCCATTTTTAACTTTCATTCGATTTTATGATTTATAAAACTAATTCTTTGTGAATTTTTTTCTGGCAAAATACGCTAGTCAACAAATGTTGGGCAAACCGTGTAAAAGTGATGTTTCCTGTGATTATGATAAGCACTGATTCCAAATAAAGCCTTATTTTTTCAAACTGACCCTAGTTTTTGAGCTGTGCCTTTTTGACTAAAACCTTAGAAATCGGTCTTACGATCTGGGTCAAAAAATAGGCCATCCTTGCAATAAGCCTCACGAATTCAATTCATTCACAATGCGTAAACAATGAAGACTATTTACAAGAGTATAATTTTCAAGTACGACAGAAAGCTTCTTTTCCAAACCAAGATCTCGCACCAGGCCATGCAGATTAAATTGATTAAATTACTGAGGACCACATGCGGGCTCTTCAAAATCAATTATTATATATCTGTGTATGTGCAGTATATAATTTAAAAAAATAGGATTTACTCCTATTCCGGGAATTTGTTTTTGGTATGAATTCTGGGGGTGGTGTGAACTGCAGTGATTTTGCTGTTCGCGTTAGCAAACGAGCTTTAAAACTCTTATGCATACCCCAATGCTTGCCGTCATTACAACCTCTTTGGCTGCATTTCTTTTGATTTAAACTTTATGCTACTCTCTGGATGGTGCTGGAAGCAAGAAAAGATATTCAGCACTAAACGAGCACACACACTGCCATTTTCCAAAATGCTATTGGCCTTGTAGAAACGTTTACTCAAAATATTTAGATTTTCATTTGTGAATATTTATTAACTCTCTGCTCTGAACTTGGTCGCGATACCGAGAATCGTCAATGGATAATATCAACTAAAGTGATACATAGAATGCATTGTGTGCTAATATAAAATGCATAGCAGGGATCGATCTTGATCTGATATGTTTATTGGATCATATAAACCAAATACACGCGATTGGGGTGTTGGCTACTGTGAAATTTGATTTGGAGGTAGTATCTGCAGCTAGTATAGAAACCAGTATTTCGCTCTGATCAATACCAATGTAGCAATAGTCTTGAGAATACATTGTCTGCTCTAGCCTGCCCTGCTTAGGGCGTAAGCTTGTATTTCATAGGCATAGCAGGGGCTCGTGGCAATTATTTACAAAGCGACGTAAAATATTGATTTCATAGAATTAATAAAACATTTGATTTTTCCTGCTGATGAAGTTGGCAATGCTTAAAATGTCAGTTTTTAGCTCAGCATTGCGGCTACATGTGGCATGAGTCGTCGCTATAGGTATCATGCATATTATTATATTTCATTAAGTAAATGTAGGGTTGGAATTAGCGATATGAAATTCTGTGATGCAACAGGTTCGTGTTCAGGATCGCCTTCATATAAAAACATTCAGGGGTTCACAGTTCGCACCTTACCTAGTGAAAACGGTGGGCAAGCGAGTGGCGCAGTGTCCTAAGCGTCACGACACCAATGGTTACTGGTTCGAGTCTCGGCTCTGTCTGTTTGTTTGACGTGCTGTGCGTCGAATACCATGGTGATTTACACCAGATCGAGAGTTTCTTCTGTTCGCTTTCGTATCTGCCGACTTGTAGCACGGCCCAGTCATAAGCTTTTCGTAAGACACCGCTCACGCGGATCAGTTGTCGAGAAGGAGCCTAGATAAACATCCAACACTTAGGTTGGAATTCTGGAGTCGTCCTCTATCGGACCCGAACCCGCAACCCATTGGTGATGCAGCTGTTGATTATACCACTTCGCTATCTCGGCACGTAAGCAACAGTTGTAAGCTTGTAAACGTTGAATCACTATGAATTTCGTTTGAATAGCCCCGTTTTCGGTCAAGAAAAATGGTATTTTGTCTTAAAAATGGACGACCTAATCTATACGGGTGGTTTAGAACCCGCGACCCGCCTGCCTGCTAAGGCGCATCATAGCATTATTTGCAATTGTGCATGGACAAAGGAAATTACCAGGATTGTAACCAAGTCAAGGTTCCGACTCACGAATGAATTCTACTTTCATATATTTTCGACTCGAGTCAAGCTATTTTCACTTCACCATCAATTCAAGTCCAAGTCTAAGCCAGGTCAAGGTTTCTAGACTCGTGTCTGAGTTCAAGTCATTGTGTTAAACGTTCCATCCCGTTGAATCCCGAATCCCGTTAAAACCACCCTGCACGAGTGATATGGAAAGGCTCGCAATAATCATATAGTAATTTTTCCGTCTATCAGTTTAAAGCCCTATTTTCCAAGTATTAGGACTGATATACGAAATAGTAAAAGTGTGGTAACTTTACTATTTTCGACATTACAATGTAATGTCTGTTCTGGCTTGGCCTTACTTGGTTCGAGTGATATTACTCATTTGAAAAAATGACTGGAGTCAAGTAACCATAAAATAGCGACTCGAGTCCAATCATTACAACCCTGCTATTTGCTGATTTGAGTCATTTAGGATTAGATTTTGCTCATGCCAGTCCTATCGCATAGAAACTGCAATATCCAAGAAAAAAAATAGAACCTTTATATGCATTTTTGATAATATGATGAAATATTTGATATAGCTATCGATCGTTTGAAAAATATTTTCGTCAATCTCCTGAATCCCCCACCAAAGTTAGTATTGCTACGGTATTGGCTCAGTATTGCTTCTATCGCAGTGACGAGGTTGCGCGACCAGCGTTCATTGCTTCACGTCGTCGTGATTGGCAGAAGCAGGAATAAATAATAACCGAGATATAAAACTGATGTTTGCATAGCTAAGTAGGCACGCTGTACACTGAACACTGAACAGGGTATTTACAAAAGAGGTGTGGATGTGGACGTGAAAGTCACTCAACGCTATTCCGTTTTTCGACGTCATTGTTTCCGTCTGCCACTCAAATTATATAAAATGTTATTCATAAGATAGTCTCATAATATCAGTGGCTGATATCTTCCTATAGATGCTACTAAACGTTTTGGTAATCAAAATGTAAAACATCTGCGTATGGTGTTTCAGGGAAATGCGTTCGGAATTATATGTTATGAAAAGTGACGTCAATGTGTCAATTGACAGTTGCAAAATGCTATCAAAGCACATCTTGCCCGGTATTACGATTCACAGGTTTTTGCCTGAAATTATTTATTAATAGTGAGCCATTTACGATGCAATTTAGAGGCTTGATTATAACGATCCTCACTATTACAATAACGATATCTAAACACCCTTCCCGTAACCGGTTATGAATTACTTGATCTCTATGTACAGTCATCAAATCATATTAAATGAAAATGTCGTCTATATTGAACGAAACAAGGTACTTTACTTTGTCATTATCATAAAAAACTTGATTGGTTACGTACTTGGTCATGGCAAGTAAAGTCCTCTTTCTCTGATGTATTTTGATATTAAACTCATTTGTTAGCAGTAAAGTATTTTGAGACCCACAAATCTTTTCTCGTCCATTTGTCTGGACGTCTTTGTCCGACGTTTTGAGGGATCTTGACCAGGATTGTACCCAATTCACTGTGTTTCGAGTGAGGAGTAACTTCTGAATTTTGACTTTGGAATCGACGGAAGTTGAAATATTTTCCGTTCGTCATCGAGACGAGCCAAGTCCAATTCTTGGTAAATAAACATTACAAATGTTGCCGTAGACGAAGCCATGTGTGGAAACTCCAGTCCGAGTCATAGATTGCCTAGATCTTGCCGTCGTTAAGGCACTAGGCAATCCCATTAATTAGGAAACAATTATACACCCATAACTTTGAGACTAATGAAGCAATCATTCTGAAGTTTTGACATCAGTTGATTCGCTGGACATCATAAATTTGGTGAAAACTCGTTGGGAAATGATGAAGGTTTTTTTACTTTCATTAGATTTTATGATTTATCGGACTATTTGTTAACTGAATTTATTCCTGGCAAATTTTCGAGTGTATTTTTTTTTCTGGGTGCTATATAGATTCTAATTACCACAAAATTCCGGATGAAACTTTTTTTTTCAAACAAAGGTGATTCTCTGAAAAAATTTAAACAAGGCATTGTATCCAGTGTAATGCGTACATAAGTTTTATTCCACGATATGTGTGAATGTCAAACCGCAATGGAAGGCACAAAAGTCTATTATTCCACGGTTTTCGCACTTGCGCAAAACCCTGTGTAAGTTTGCACAGTTTGCAGAAAACATGCCAATCGTTGACAATTTCATACATTTTAATCATAGCTCCCAACGGTTCATTATAGCTGTCGGCATCTTTGAAATCGAAATTACTGCACTAAGTTTATATACATATATATATATATGCCAGAGCTCTCCTATATCTATAACGATAGCACTAGAGCAGGGCTGGCCAACCTTTTTGCTATTCACGGCCGCGTTTCGATCAATCATGTATAGCCCAGTGCTCTTCAATATGTGCTTTCACTTGAGCAATGAAAATGAAAAAACGGATGAGTACGAATGAAAATAGTGAATAATTGGTAATTTGTCTGAAGTGGAATAATTCCAATAAACCTATTAGGAAATTCAAGGGCAGTTGTAATTAAGACGCAGTAGTAGAAACTTGCTTAACTTACGACGCACCACTAATCGTAGCTCTCACAAGCCGCAGTGAATTATTATTTTCGCACTATGATTAATACGTAACCAAAAGCCTGGTTTGGAAGATTATGTAGTGGCAGACACACAGTATATCAGCCCGACTGAGTCTGCGACAAACTAGAAAAACAACGTGAAATTGACTTTCTGCCTTCTTTCACTAAACAATCAACATGTTTTCGTAATAACTGTTTGATTAGCGCGAGGCATGAGGATAGTAGTAAATACCATCATCACAGACACACATTTGCAAGTTACTGTAACGCAAATTTTTACCCCTTTAAGGTTTATTAAAGTATGGACCGCAAAGAGTATCATTTTCGGTCGACACGGTGCCAGAGCTATCTGTTAATATATACGTAATATTTGATGAATTTATTGCAAAAATCCTACGATGGTTTCCACATATCCAAAATCACTGTGTTGGAGTAGACCAGGGGTGGGCAACATACGACCCGCGGGCCGGTTATAAAAGTTATAAAAGAAGATACATCTTTGGGTAAAGGTCAATTGTCATTAGTCACTTTGTCGCATGCCGTTATTTATTGACCCTCCATAAGGATTGTCGGTATAGTTGAAATATATTGGAATGGTTCAAATGTACCCGAAACAAATCTCCTTTGTGGGGCACACAAGATGCGATGACAGTAGGCCTTTGTCTACATGGGGCGCATCACTTTCATCCGATGTTCGCATCTGTACTGTGGGGATCAGATTGCAGTAGGCGCTACTATCACAACGAAAATGAAATCGAATTGACTCGCCCATAGCACGCAAAAAAATAATTCGAGAGTCGATGCGAAAATACCATTTGCATGTAGACGGCCGCCAACACATATACCAATTGCATTACGTGTTTACGGCCGCACATATTTCCTTTACGGACGCAGGTTGGTCACCTCTGTACTGAAGGTACCCGTAACAACTCGACGCGATTACGTATAGTCGCGTCCAACCTCAGTCAAAAAAAGTGTATACAAGTACATTCGATGCCGAACCAGGCGAAGAAATTGCAGGAAAGAAGGGAACTCAGCCGTTTTGACACTACAGCGAGGCGGCACCTCTGATGAACAAAAACTGATCTCTCTCGAATTCAGAAGATCGATTGTCCTTCTTTCCATCGGTCGGACAGAGAGATTGGTGTCAGCGTTATTAACCAAATTAAATGCGCTTGATTATCATGGGGCTTCAGGGTTATGACTAAAAAATAGAAATTTGCCTGGAGCAGCAATCTCGAAACAACAACCTGGAATTTCATGGTGTTCCCCACTCCGAAAAAGAAAATCTGCCTGAAACTATCATGAAAATAGCTAACGCCTTGAAAGCTGAGATTACTGCGCCACAGATTGTGCAGTGTTATAGAGTGCGCTTCAGAAATAAGGACAAAACAGGACCTGTTATAGCCAAATTCTCTTCAGAGCAACCAAAAAAAGAATTCCTCAAAGTGAAAAAGGCCAAAAGGGATATCAAGGACTTTGGTGTAGAAGGAATGAAACAACTCTTCCTAAACGAAAATTTAACAAATTACAGAAGAGATGTTTTCTTTGAAGCGCGAGCTGCGAAACAAAAAAAAAGCTTCAAATACCTCTGGACTGCAAATGGAAATATCTACATGAAAAAGAATGATGGTGCACCCAGAATCCACATTGAGTCAAAGGATGACCTCGATAAACTCAAATAGAAACTGCTATACTGCTCTCTCACTGCAAACGCAACCCACACTAAAAAATGGCTCAAAACTTTTTCAACGTGAGCAACTGCAGATCTATCAATTCAACGAATAGTAGTGATATCCCATCATCTCAAGGAATTTTACTTGCACACTTAAACACAAGATCCCTCCAAGCTCATCTAGATGAAATTCCCCCCCTGTTTGAAATGTTCAATTGCTCACCAACCATCATCGGAATTTCTGAGACCAAGTTGAAAGAACATCCAACGACTAATGTTAACCTGACAGGTTTCAACTTTTTACACTCGCCATCTAAAACGAACGCTGGAGGTGTTGGACTATACATCAACGAAGGTCTGAGATTTGACATGATGCCCGACGTAAAATTTGAAACCGAAGGCGTAGAATATATATTTGTCAGAGTACATGTACAAAAAGCTCTCACAGTGGCAGTCATCTACAAACACCCAGGAACAAAGCAAGAGACTTTTCTTGACGAATTCTCAAATATTCTGGAAACGCTAACGGCAGCTAACGAACAAATATTTATTATGGGAGACATAAATATTGATTTGCTGAAGACCACCAACTTTAACACAAGGTACCGTGAAATGCTTGATTCTTATGGAATAGCTCAGATAATTACTGAACCCACAAGAATAACTGATCAATCCAAAACTCTACTAGATCACTTCTACTGCAACACTCATCAATATCACCTGTCCCCTTTTGTGCTCCAACACAGTATGACTGATCACTATCCCATCATCTGCCACATGAAATTGGCCCTGCCACATTGTGCTAAAGAATTTGAATCTCGAACGCCCTTAAACCCACGCGGTATAGAGGAGTATATTGAAATTGTCAGCAATACCTTCAACAACTACAAAATTCCTCCACTCACAACTGACAACTACAACTGCCATTTTGAAAAATTTATTGAGGAACTGCGGGCAGCCCTCGACACATCTTTCCCAATTAGGAAAGTCAACCGCAATGCAAGGCGCTTGAAATCGAAACCCTGGATTGGTCATGACATACTAGTTGCGATGAAAACAAGGGATTGGATGCATAAGCACTACTATCTGCAAGGCACCATCGAAGGCAAAAAAGTGTACAAAAAATATGCAAACCAAGTGACGCATATGAAAGAAAATGCCAAAAAAGCATACTTCCAAAAAAGATTCGAAGAGTGCTCCAAAGATCCCAAGAACACATGGAAAACCATTGGAGAAATTATCAACCTAACTAAAGGTAATGCTCCCAAGAGTACTGATGACATCGAGCTACTCGAGAATGGCAGCATCATCAAAGACCAGCTTGCAGTAGCAGAAAAGTTCAATCAGTATTTTTGCAACATTGGTCCGGATCTTGCAGCTTCAATACCAAACTCCTCCGATGACTTTCTCACGTATTTGAGTCCTGGCCCTCAGAAATCCATTTTTCTTGAGCCGACAAGTGAAGGAGAAGTTGCGATCGTATTATCTGAAATGAAAAGTAACAAAGCAGTAGGACCCGATCTCATCCCAACTCACTTTCTGAAGCTAGTCTTTAATATTATTGGTGATGTTATATGCATTTTCTTCAATGAGTCGATACGTCTAGGCATTTTCCCAGATGCACTGAAAACTGCCAGAGTAATGCCAGTGTTTAAGAAAGGCTGTAAAAAGCTAATTTCTAACTACCGACCAATATCTGTTTTGCCAAATCTTGCCACGGTTTTTGAGAAACTGATTGACTGCCGACTTAAGAACTTTTTTGAATTGAATGCAGTACTGTCTCCGACCCAGCATGGATTCAGATCCAACCACAACACCAACCATGCAATACTATCAATTGTAACGGACTATTACAAAACCATCAAGCAAAAAGAAAGTGGCTGCAGCATTTTTATCGATCTCCGCAAAGCTTTCGACACAGTTAACCACAGAATCTTAAGATACAAGCTAGAACACTATGGAATCAGGGGTATTGCAGCAACTCTACTTGGAAGCTACCTGGCAAACCGCAAACAATTTGTTAAACTGGGGACATTAAGAACGACTACCAGAGATATAACTTGTGGAGTGCCACAAGGCTCAGTCCTTGGACCGACTTTTTTCCTCATTTATATTAACGACATTGTTAATGCATCTTTATTCCGCACAACGCTATTTGCTGATGATACTCACCTCTTCATAACCTCCAACACTGTCGATGATTTGCATGCATCTGTGAATAGGGAACTCCCAAAAGTGTCGAGATGGCTGCAAGCAAACAAATTAAGTTTGAATGCAGATAAGACCGAGATGCTCGTTTTAAATAATGCCAGTCATAATTTCACTGTGAACATCAATCATAAACAAATCTCAATATGTGACTCAGCAAAATATCTCGGCGTCACCATTGATTATAAATTGTCTTGGAAGCAGCATATTGAATGCACAATATCAAAACTAGCTCGGTGTGTGGGAATAATGACCCGTCTCCAATCTTTGGTTTCCAGATCAGTACTACGAACCATCTACTTCTCCCTTTTCCACTCGCATCTGCAATATGGAATCGTAGTATGGGGAAATGCATGTACAACATTTTTGTGCAGAATTCGAACCCTGCAAAACCGTGCGATACGGCTGATCTCATCTGTACCTTTACGTACCAATTTATCGCCTTACTACCGTAAGCATCGAATTTTGCGAGTTGATGAACTGTATCGCTTCGAAGTATCAAAAGTTGTTCACAAATATTTTTCCAATAGTCTCCCTCCTGTGTTTGATGACTTTTTCATACCTGCTAAACATGTCCATTCCCATTACACGAGATCTTCGTCTAAAGGAAACGTCTACTTACCCCAACCCAATAGCAACCTAACTAAGAGATCTATCGACTACTCGGGACCTATCATCTGGAATGCATTACCATCACATATCCGTGAATTGCCTTATAATAGATTCAAAAAAGCCCTACTTGATCACCTCTTGTCGTTACACTAACACTGTTGCCCTACCTCGTCCAGACATTGCTTCATTGATCATTTGCTACCATTGTTTAATTTTTTTTCTATTTTCCTTTCGTAACTAAACATTTTTTTACAGCCAGACTGTTCTGAGTCAAGTGTACCTGTTTGATGCTGGTGTGATCAGACTAGATGACCTTCACGGTCTTATCGATCATTCCTATCTAATACCGAATACTGTGCACGCATATTTTCTGTACCACCATCACTGCCGTTTGTTATGTATTTTGGTTCGATGAAAATAAAGACTCTCTCTCTCTCTGTGGCAGGAATTGATGAACATTATTGGTATAAATTATTAAAATTTGACCGCAAAGGTGGCAGCAAATAATCTTCGGTGTGAGAGCCCGACCTATATTGGATTTTTGGGTCGATACCGATGAAATCGGTATCTCACAGCTTGACCGAAAACCCCAATACATTCTGCCGATATTCAAAAAAAGTTGGATGTATCCATAAGCACATTTTCGAAGCTTCAGGGCATTTATTTGAACGTCTTTACAGCCATTGTTATACTTGAACACGAAATAGACTAGAAAGGCTGCATCTGGACACCTGTAAAGTGTAAGGCATATGAAATATATCAATATTCTCAGTCTAGCGGTCAAAGATTAAAATTTCCTGACTTCCTACCGTCATTTTGTGACGTCGCGCGCAAATTGCTGATAATTTTTCCGCTCCAATGCCCGATACCGATAATTCTTTCAAAGTGTTATCATCGACGAACCGATAACACTAGCCAGCACTGTTTTGTTGACTTTGATCAGACAATTGATTGAGACTAACTTTTGGGCGATGAAATAAAAAACGACTCCCGTTTTTCTCCATCACGTCAATTTTTGGGGTTTGCACCCACCACATTTTCTCATAACCGACATAATAGCACTATTTTTAATATTTTGTGTTTCTTGTATAAAGCGTTTCAAAAACCACAATCAGTCAAGAGAAAATCAATAGTCTTCAAATAAACATTTGCAGTGCTTTATTTGGCTGATTTAAACTGATATTGCTTTTACATGACAAATATAGTGCGAGTTTCAGGGTCCAAACTAACGCTAATAACCTATAATTCTATTTCTTGTCTAGTTTGATACTCGAGCAATAGTCATCTAACACTTGTAGCTCCAAGCTACCCTGGTATCTTAGCCCCATCATCTTCCCAGGCCCAGGCACGGACTTGTTTGATAAAACAGATTTGTCTGTATTTCAATTCAAGAGCAGGAATCGTTGTATCAAACTTGTCCCGGAAAGTAGATCTCTCTGTATCTCAACTGAAATCAATGTGTCGTTTTGTGCATTTCACATAACTGTCTGCTTGTATATGGCCGGTATTTTGTATGTATGCTCGATTGCTCGTGGTGGATTTTATTACAACTAAGACTATAATGAAAACATATCGTTGTGATGTCTTACAACAGGGCTGGCCAACCTTTTCGGCCAAAGGGCCACATTCGATCGATGAACTTTTGCGCGGGCCACTATCCGCGCGAAGCGCGAAAATTTTTTGAAGTTCATAGGTCAATAATATTGTCACTTGACTATATTGCGGGCCTGCTGTATATCACTAGGCTATGTTTGCGAGGACTGGGCTATTCGGCGCATGGACATATCGATATGGAAAGCTGTGACCGACACGCGTCAATCATTTCTTGCCTAGGTTTCACGGTGCATGGACGGTCTTACTGCGAGAGCAAACGCAAGGTCGCATATGTTGAACGACACTTTGTCTCGTAATCGCGAACATAGTTATAGACTTTGATACATTAGGTGTTCTTCCATTTTCACAAAAGGGCAACAATATTAAAAACAAGACATCGAGTGACAACATATTGCGCTAAGCTTGTAGAAACTTTTTACCTTTGATAAATCTATCGTAAATTATTCTGCTTTGTTGTAGTGTACGAAGATGTACCAATATGTGAATGGCTGATGGACCTGTCAATGCGTCGGAACTGATATTTTAGTCATCACATCTCAAGTATTGCGGCCGGACTATTCAAATTTTTGGTTGGCCTTGCAAGCTCAAAACCTGTGCAATCCATTTTTGATGATATTAGAAATTTCGGAAATTACCTCGCGGGCCACTCAAAACCTTCTCGCGGGCCACATGTGGCCCGCGGGCCACGGGTTGGCCGGCCCTGTCTTACAACATAAGGGTCAGTATGTATGCCAGAAAGCAACAATGATTCAGTTAGCGATATGGCTAATAGCGGTTGTAAGCTGCAGTAGCGAGCGGGTTAATCGACGGCAACAACCGGTTAATGAGTCTGCGGCAGAAGCGCGAGAATTGTATCTTGTGAAGCATCATTTCGACATGAAATGCGGGTGATCGCATCCCATTTTGTTGACTGGGGCATACCTGGAACACGTTATATACCTTGTAGAGTAACTTTTAAATGGAAATATAAACATCATTTGACATCTAATGCGCATGATACGGCGTGTGATCGCATCCCTTTTTGTTGACTGGGACGCTGCGACGCCAATTCAATTGGCTAGAAAAATTTCCGTTTTATACTTTGTAGAGTAACTTTTAAATGGAAATCTAATATGTTGCAGAAATCGAATACCCATTCGAAGAAAAAAGTGTTAACGTCGATCATACCAGCAAAGAAGTGGAAATAGGCGAATGTAGTGTTTTCTTTCCCGATGGATGTTTCAATAAAATGGAAAAAATCACCATCCGGGCAGAAATCAATCCTTCGATATACCCTTCTGAGTATGAAGCAATTACACCAACATTGACGATCAACGCACCAAAATTAAGATTGCCCGCAACAGTCAAATTACATACTTGGTGTGTCTCCGGAAGCGACAAGCAGGAAATTTACATCATGCGATGTGACGAATCATCCAATCGATGGAGAAAAATTGAATGCAAATATTTGGAATATTCAAGATATATCGAATTCCGCATTCCCCAATTTTCCGGATATGCAGTATTCCGAAGTTTAAAAGAGAAATTGCTAAGTTTGATTCATCCTCTACCACCACGCTATTGCTTGCAACCATTCTTTTACTACAAAGGCGACTCCTTCGCGCTGGCGGTAATTCCTGACAACAAGCTAATGGAAACAAACCTTCAAAAAATCATGGAGAAGAACTATGGGCCGGACGTTGAGCTTAAGAGACCTAGGGTCATTGAAGCTGATAAACATAGCACTATCAAAATGGATATAAAAAGCTACGAAACTGGTATCAACGTTAAGCCCCAGGATAAGACATTAAGTAAAAAGGTCAAGGACATAACGCGAAGCCCGACACCAATATATGAATTATTGATCATACAAGGTACTGAATCGATATCGAGCGAATGGATACCCATGACATTTAGAGTGGTAATAAATGCAAAGCTAATCAACGGGTCATTTCCTTGTCCGAATCCAGGTAAGTTTTTTGGAGAATGTCCTCATCTATACACGTGAACACCAACTACAAGCGAGATAGCATAGTGAAATAATTCACAGTTACAAAACCAATGGGCTGTGGTTCCTAGTCCGACCGATCTCGAGTCCGGAATTGTTTAATTGTTGAAGGTTTGTTTAGGTCAGTGGTTCCAAATCTTTTTCGGTGTGAGGGCCAAATTTAGAATTTCATAGTACGGTCGGGGCCGCACGAATAATACGGGTATGAAACGGACCCAAACAGTCATCATGGCTATTTCGGAGTAGTTTTATTGCCCTGGCGAGATTTCAAAACTGTACACAATTTACCGCTACTTATCTGCTGCATTGGTTGTCCGTTGAGTGAATCAGCTTTTCTCGCCTAAACGCGCGAATCACGAGAAATCTCTTTAGTTTCATGACTGAATCGATCAATATGATCTGGAATTGCATGTATTGCTATCAATTTTCATCCTGTCTCTGTTCACGTATTCTGATTTACCGGTAGAGCTGAGTAAAGTGTGTTTGAATAGGTGTGGGCCCCCTCAATAGTAATTAAACATATCCGGGGGTATACCCATTATCAGGAACGTAACAGCACTTCGTAAGGACTCCGGGCTCCCATAGGGTGATAAGCTGACCCCGCATCACGTTGTTCGCTTTTGCTACGAAATTAAAGTTGTACTGTTTAGTGAGACAGCGCGATGCGCGAATATTTCGATAATTCATGACAAAATCGGTGAATTAGATCGGGAATTGCATGGTTGTCCTCTTTGCCCAAGTAATCAGATTTACAGGTAGAACTGAGTGGAACTGCAAACCCCGTAAATTAAACATCTTCGGGCGGGCGGACCCCTAGGTATGACTTCTTTGCATGATGTTATTTCGTGACCTCCTTTCTGCTATATCAAAAAATGTTGAGTTGCCTAAACCTACTAAACTGAAAGATCACACGATTTCAGATTGGAATTTCTTCACTGGCATATAATTTTGTTTCCTGCGGTTTGGTATTTGTCTTGTGAGGTTTAGATTGTCAAGACAAGAACAACCGGGGCCTGTCATTTAGGCGCCTATATGGACAATTAAACCTATATGTATTTTGTATGTATAACGAAGTTTTTGGTATTTCGAAGTTTTTGGTCAGCATAAAAGCCGTCCTTTACGGCCAGGCCTTTATCGCTGCCAATTGTTCTGACACACTTCTTGGAGTCACAAGTTACATGGCCTTTAACTTTATATGTCTTGGTGCGTTGTGGTGCGGTCATGGCCAACGCTGATATGCCCATTCCTATAAATCTTGCGTATTTTTTCATGGGGAAGAGTACCCAATAATCAATATATGTGGCGAATCGAAATCGCGGCAAACGACAAATTTTTTTGAAAAAGTTGCATAAACTTTCAAAAAATACTCCCTAATTTATGCTAATTCACGAAATAATTTTTTGTCCCCTTAGAGCTCGGCCACCCTTAATTGGGAGGTTTGGGGTGCGGCAGTTGCGGCCCTGACTACAGGCCTAGCGGGGACTACCAATTATGCTGCTTGGATAAGCAGTATGCCTCTCGGCGTATTCAACCGTGAGTCACGTGTTGCACATCTAGTTAGCATAGGGTTACCATACATCCTCTTTTAAGATGATTTGTCCTATTTTTTTAAAATTTTTTTAAAGTGTTCTCGAAGGACGCCCAAATGTCTTCTTTCTTGAGATTTTGTCTTATTTTTGGGAGATTTTGGTTAAATATAGGGCCAACTTCGACTGATATACATCAAGTCAGCACTGTAGGAACGCTACGGCGACTATTTCGGGAGCTGGACCGGAAGTTGACCTTTTTTTCAGTCAACCACCTGTTAATGTGAAAGAAAAACTGTGTTTTCCGGGAGTTGAGCCTCTTTTTCTTTTTTAGTCAAGCGACCACGAAGCGGGAAAAATTTACCATTTTTCATGATTTCCCCCTGGTTTTGAAAGTTATCAATACCTATTCATATCTATAGCAACTGCTCGTTCAATTGGAAAGTTAGGGCACATTGCATTGAAACAGCAGTGACGTAACGTTAGCAGTCTATACTCATAACTCTCCTGCAATTCTATAATAAAAAAAAACTACAGAGGCCAAGCCCGACAAGAGTATTTTATAAATATAAATTTTATTTTTTGTCATAAATCGATTTCTTAATATATTTTTGGGGCCGCGCTTGGGATTCACTGGTCTAGGTTCCTCCTTGCCATATCACCCGTGTAAGCGGTGTATTAGAGAAGTCGACACGTGGGCCGTGCTACAAGTCGGCAGTCACGGAATAAAAACTAGTAAATAGGCCTGCTGCAAATGACAGTGATAGCCGACAAACACCATGAATACCTGAAACAAACAAAAAAAACTGCAAGCGCACACACACATAAGAACACCACATACATTGAACCTGATGCAGTGCAGTGTTGGGATGACGCGAGTTTTCTTTCTCGTCTGACTTAACTTGACTCGATTCATTTTGCTATAATGACTTGACTCGATTTGATTCGGCGTATCAGAAATGTGAATTGACTCGTGACTCGGTGCAAAATTCACGAGTCAATTTCAATTCCTCAAGTAAATCGTGCTGATAAAAATCACTGTATCTTTCATATGTGTATCTGTATGCCCTGGAAATACACTAGCTTGCGACCGAATGAAATTGAGAAACTGGTCTCAGAACAGAGCCGCTTTCTCTCAGATTGCAAAAACATACAATATGAGTTAGAATCTGGTCAGGGCATATAATAATCCCCAAAATCCCCGCAAAAGTGAGAATTGCTAGGGTATTGCCCAAGTATTGCTTGTAACTATCTGCATGCGGTCTGCACAGGGACGAGGTTGCGCGACCAGCGTTTATACATGGCCCGTGTTTGCTTCACGCCGTCATGATTAGCAGAAGCAGGAATAAATAGTAGGGATGGCGTGGAACCTCGGTAATTTAGAGGTTCACGTTCACAAACGAGCCTTGGTAGGTTCTGCACTGTGAACCTTTTTCATAAACGACACTTTATTCGTCATTATATCGTCTTTGGTTGAAATTTACTGCATTTCAACTGCGGATCACTCCATGCATGACGATGGCAGCTTAAAAAATCAACACTAAAACGAGCATGCACCTTGACAATCACAAAATTTATCCCTGCTTTGTTTGAAAGTTTGCTCGAAATATCCAACTTTCTGTTTGTGAATATTTAGACTTTAGAGACTCTCTGCTGTGTGACCGGCAAATGAGCGAAATACACTACATGTAGGTAGTCAGCGAATGATGCTTATTCAAACAACCAATGAAATTGATATCGCGCTGTCTGATGTAAAAAAATCTAACAGGCGTACGAGGTCCAGCTCGATGTCATATGTTTGCCGAATCATAAAAACCAAATCCGTGCGATCGGGGCGTTGGCTACGTGTGTAAAACTTGTTAATGGGGTAAAATCCGTTTCACACTATGCTCAATATTAACATAGAAACACTCAGACGCCGAATACATCGTCCGGTCTTGCATTGACCGCGGAGGCGTAAGCTTATGTTCACGTGCAAGTCCTCGTCCAAATTGTTGGCAAAGCGACGGAAGATATTGATTTTATGGGATTATTCTATCATTTGATTGCACCAGTTTATACATTTGGCGACGTTTAAAAAGTCAATATACTTCAGCATTGTGGCATTATGTGGCCCGAGTCGTCGCTAGGTATCGTGTACATTAATATATATCACGTCACTGAGATGTAGGGTGGTAATTAGCAATATGACGTCACGTGACGTCATGAGGTTCACGTTCGCGTTCACACAGAACCTTTCAAAAAGGTTCGCGTTCACACGAACCTGAACCTTTCAGAGGTTCACACCATCCCTAATAAATAGTTCCATGATTATATGCATGGGCGGGAGATTTGGAGCGATATAACCGAGATATAAAACCAATGTTTGCGTAACTAAGTAGGCACGCTGTACATTGAATAACGTATTTACAAAAGAGGTGTGAATGTGGATGTAGACGTCACTCCACGCTGCTCGGTGTTTCGACTGCCTTGTGCCGTATTACTCGCAGCAGTGTTTTTGATACGTATGCGGCGTGAGAGATCGTCTGCCTCTCAAATTATAAAAAATATTATTTATAATAGTGATAGTCTTATAATTCGAGATGGTTTAAACGTGAGGTTCATGTTCGCCTTCCTTGTGTGAACCTCAGAGATTCGGAAGTTAACGTTCACAAACAAACCGTGGTAGATTTTGCACTGTGAACCTTTTTCATATATTTTCATATATTTTCAATTCATTATCACATCTTTGGTTGAAATTGATTGCATTTCAACTACGGGCCATATAAATATTCCACTCGTCACCGCAGTCGAAGCCGTGTGTGGTAGTTCCCGTTCGAGTCATAGATTGCCTAGATCTTGCCGTCGTTAAAGAGCTAGGCTATGCCACTAATTAGAAAACAATCACACACCCATGACCTGAGACCAATGAAGCAATCTTTTTCGAAGTTTTGACACCAGGTGATTCGCTGGACATCCTAAATTTGGTGACATAAATTTGTCGAAAAATGGTGAACATTTTTTTTTACTTTCATTTGATTTTATGATTTATCAAACTATTTCTAAGTGGATTTTTTTCTGGCTAAATACGCTAGTCAGCCAGTTTTAGGCAAACCGTGTGAAAGTGATGCTTTCTGGGATTATGGCAGGCACGATTCCAAATAACGCCTTTTTTCAATTTGCCTCTAGTTTTTGAGCTGTGCCCTTCATATCTCAGCCTTATGATCTGGAAAAAACAGGCCACCATTGCAAGAAGTCTCAGAAATTTAATTTATTCTCAATGCGCAAACAATGAAGACAATTTACAAGAGTGTAATCTTTAAGTCTGACAGAATGCCTCTTTGCCAAACCCAGATGTCGCAGCAGAGCATGCAGTTTGAATTGATAGAATAACTGAGACCCTCATGCTCAGTGATTCCCAACCGCGGCCCGCAGATAGCCTTCTTGCGGCCCCCGCACAAAATATTAAGAAATCGAGTATTGACCAAAAATAAAATTTTACATTTATGAAATGCACGTACTTGGCTTGGAGTCCGAAGTTTTTAATTAGGATTGCAGGATAGTCGTAAGTAGACTACTAACGTTACGTCGCTGCTGTTTCACTGCAATGTGCCCTAACTTTCCAGTTGAACGAGCAGTCGCTATAGATATAGGTATAGACAGGACCATAACTGCGGCACGACACACCCTCCAATTGGGGGGGGGGCGAGCTCGAAGGGGGCTCAAAATTATTTCGTGAATAAGTATAAATTATAGAGTATTTTTTGAAAATTTGTGCATCTTTTTACTCTAGGCGTGATTTCATGCTGCCAAATATCTTGACTTTTGGGTACTCATCCCCCCAAAAAATATCATTATCGAAATGGTCGTATCGGCGTTTGTCATTACCGCGCCACGACGCACCAAGACATATTAAGTTTTACGCCATGTAACATGCGACTCCAAGAAGTGTGTCAGAACGATTGGCAGCGAGTAAACCTTGGCCAAAAAGGAGTGCCCTTATGCTGACCGAAGCTTCGTTATATATACAAAATACTGTCTTGGAAATCTGAGCCACACAAGACACATATCATGCCGCAGGGAAAAATTATATTCCAGTGAAGAAATACCAATTTGAAATAGTGTGCGCCTCTTAGTTTAGTAGCATACGTTTGGGCTATTCTATATTTTTTGATATAGCAGACAGCAGGTTACGAATTAACATCATGTTACGGGGTCATACCAACGGGTTCTGCAGTGTCCAAGACACCTCACTTAGCTCTACCGGTAAATATGATTAAGTGAGCAGCGAGGACAAGGAATTTATAGCAATATGCAATTCCCAATAATATTGATCGATTTTATCATAAATTATCGAAAATTTCGCGCCTCGCGCTTGCTCACTTAACGGTACCGCTAATTTTGTGGTAAAAGCGAACAAGGTGGTAGGGGTAGGTTTTTTACCCTATGGGAGCCCGAGACCAAAGTTTTTTGGGGGGAGGGAGGCTCACGAAGTGCCTTTTTGTTCCTGCCAACGGATATACGCCCGGAGATGTTTAATTATTATTGAGGGGTCCTACCTTTTCAAACACACCTCCCTCGGCTCTACCTGTAAAACTGATTACGTGAGCAGAGAGAGGATAAAACTTGATTGCAATATACATGCGATTCCCGATCATGTTGACCGATTCAATTATGAATCACAGAAAATTTTCGCGCTTCGCGCGTTTAGGCAATAAAAGCTGACTCACTAAACGGCCCCGAAAGCAGCATAATTGGTAGTCCTATAGCTCACGATCGGAGTGTCCGAATAATTTGAAAGCTACAGTCGTACTGATTCTAAAAATACGAATTGAAATCTCGCCAGGGCAATAAAACTGCTCCAAATAGCCACCAAAGGTCGATTGTTCTGAACTATGGGAGCGAAGCAACACAAAGACCATAACAATGGCCAAGGGCTTCGAGCGATTGATCGGAACAATGCCAATTTCCATATTTTGATGACTATTTTGGGTCCGTTTCATTGCCCTGGTATTCGTGCGGCCCCGACCGTACTCTGGAATTCTAAATTTGGCCCCGACATCGAAAAAGGTTGGGAACCACTGGTCTTGAGAATACATTGTCCGGTCTAGCCTGCCCTAGACCTTTAGGGTGTAAGCTTATGTTTCATAGGCATAGCAGGGGCTCGTGTCAATTATTTACAAAGCGACGTAGAATATTGATTTTATGGAATTGATAAAGCACTGGGTTTTTCCATCTGATTATGTTGGTAATGCTTAAAAAGTCAGCTTTTAGCTCAGTATTGATGCTAAATGTGGCATTAGTCGTCGCTAGGTATCGCGCATAATATTATATTTTATTACGTAAAAGTAGGGTTGGAATTAGCATTATGGCATTCTGTGACGTCACAGGTTCGTGTTCAGGATCGCGTCCATATAGAGCCATTCAAGGGCTCGCAGTTCGCACCATTCCTAGTAATTGTGGTAATCTAGGCCCATTGAAGGGTATAAGTAACTTTTAAACTAGAATCAATCGGGCCGAACTAATGTCGTATTCGTCGTTACAAACACCAGAAAACACAATTAGATGTTCTGACAATTTTCTCATTTCGTTGACCAGTGATATCCAGGGTTGCCATCGCCTGGGACCAAAAAATAAGGACAGTTAAAAAATTAGATTAGCATGAAAAAGCGTTTTTGTACATACTTTGTATCTATATGAGGCGTGGCATATCACATGCCATACTTTTCGCCAGAAATAATCTACGTCAGCAACTCCTTGTTATTAGAAAGTGCTTCATGGACCTTACGACATCTCAGGTCTAGGTTCACCTTTACTCAAGGCCGAAACAGCACTTCGTCAGTAAACCAAACTTCTTCACCTCGTTGAGATCGGAGGCGTCAACTAAGATGAAAAAAGTTCATACAAAATAATTTTTGAGCGTACGTAGCAAGAACTCCAGTAACTTATTTACGATGTTGAAATCGGGGAATATTGCCGATTCTCAGACTTTCATGTGTATTTCAAGGAGGTTCCATTGCCCTGATTAGATTTTGGTGTATATTTTTTCGAATTAGTGAGTTAGTAGCTTTCAAATGAAATGAACATTATTGAATTTAAGCACGCGGGTCGTCAGCTATGGGGTTAGCAATTATGTTGCGTTCAGATTGCTGAGCACTAATTTCCTCCGGGCAAGCAAGCACGACGACGGGTGCTGCGTATCTATCCGTAGGTTAGTTATCTATAGTTAGATACCTTTGAATTCTCTCTCATAATCGTCACGAAAAACGTTTTTACGTCTCTGCTCACTTTAACTAATCAGATTTAGCCTTATTAGTAGCTAAAACTATTTGCGCAAGTGCAATATAATTTAGAAAAATTTAACAATGATTGATAGCTTTACTACTTAACCAATGTGTCGACTGCACTGCTTTTTCTTTACTGCGCAATAAATGCTGGCTTCCCCACACTTGAGCTTATTCTGCTGTAGACCAAACAGCAGAAACCTGGTACTACTGTTTACTGCTAAAATGACGTCCGCTGCTGTAGCTTGGTACAGACGAAACTGCTAAACCACCACTCACTGCCCTAGATTCGCCACTTAGAAGTCAAATCTTATGGTGTATACGTCACGAGAGTTCCTTTCATTTATGATGTCATAAAACCTGGACGTAAAAGCATAATTTTAGAATGTTATGCAACACAGATACCCGAGGAAAACGATCGAAGTTCTGTATGTGGTGGAAAATAAGACAAAATAAGGACGCAAGTCGAAAATAAGGACATTTCTTAGAAATAAGGACAGTTTAGTTTTCTAAGACGTGGCCCTTCAAAATAAGGACAAATCTTAGGAATAAGGACGGTATGGCAACCCTGGATATAACGAAAGTCTATACGCAGAGGTATGTTGCCTGTGCTGCGAGTAAATACTCCATTGATCGAATTTTTCATACTAGAATTGTTTTTGATATACCTGTAATGTCCAATTTCCTTATGACGTATTTTCAAAACTTTCAAATATTCATCGTTTGCAAAATAATTTTCTGTCTGCGCACTGCGATGCTATTCGGGCACGCAAGGTCTATCCATATCTTTATACACGGCTGAGTAGCCGACAGATTGGACTGATAGGGACTGATATATGTACATATTGAACTTGTAGATATCGTAGGTTTCGGAACGAAAATCAATGATTGATTGTTGGCGTTGAAAGCCCATTTTCCTCAGTGCATTTACTGTAAAATGTATGGCCTCTCAGACATTGTTGAATGTCTGGAATTTGTTATGGTGTTGATAATTACGGCATTTCAGCTACTGACACTGGTAGGCCGATACCAGAGACCGAAAATGTACCTGCGGAACGTTCAGAAGCAGAAGTACATGGAACAGACACTCCAAACGACTCCATTCAGAATGCACGAGGTGAGTCTCATTGGGTTGTGTAATATTTAGGGATGAGCAAAGAGGATGACGGATTTATTCATATATCATGTCCTCGCATTTTAATCGGGTATGTGTCGAATCGATACAACAGAAAATTCAAATTTGACGTGATTTCTTTAAGCACCAGTCTCTCATGGATGTGTCGACTACTATGGTCATTTACACCAGAACCAAGAGTTTCTTATATTCAATTCCGTATCTGCCGACTTCTAGCATGACCCACCTCTAGCTAGGCTTTTCGTAAGACACCACATACACGGATTAGTTGTCGAGAAGGAACATAGACAAACCTCCAACACTTAGGTTGGAATTCTGGAGTCGACCTGTGTCGGACTCGAACCCCCAACCCATTGGTGTTGTAGCTGTTGATTATACCACTTCGCTATCTCGTCACTTAAGCAACAGTTGTAAGCTTGTCAGCGTCTAAATCACTATGAATTTCGTCTTGAATAACCCCGTTCTCGGCCAATAAAAATAGTATTGTGTTGTGGAAATGGACGATGTTATCTATACAGGTGGTTTAGAACCTGCGACCCGCCTGCCCGTGAAGACGCATTATAGAATAAATTACAATTGTGCATGGACAAAGAAAATTACCAGGATTCTAACCAAGTCAAGGCTCCGACTCACAAATGAATTCTACTTTTATAGTTCACACTCGAGTCAAGCTATTTTCACTGCACCACAAATTTAAGTCCGAGTCTAAGCCAAGTCAGGGTTTACAGACTCGAAACTGAAATCAAGTCATTGTGTTCACCGTTCAATCCTGTTGAATCCACTTAATTCCACTTTACACGAGTGATATGGAAAGGCTCGCAGTTCTCATATAGTAATTTTCTCCGTCTTTCGGCTTACGGCTTTATTTTCCAAGTATTAGGACTGATAGACGAAATTGTAACAATGTGGTAACTTTACCATTCTTCGCCGTTACAATGTAATGTCTGTCCTGGCCGCCTTCTCGAGTCATATGACTTTGTTCGAGTCATTTTACTCATTTGAAAAAATGACTCGAATCAAGTCAAATAACCATAAAATAGCGACTCGAGTCCAATCATAACAACCCTGCTATTTGCTCATTTGAATCATTGATGCATCGAATTTGCTCACGCCAGACAGATCGCATCGAAACTGCAATATCAAAGAAAAAATACCATAAAACCTATATATGCCTTTCTTTGGTAATGTGATGAAATATTTCATATAATTATCAGTCTTTTAACAGATATCTCCGTCCATCCCCTATATCCCCCGCGAAAGTGAGAATTGCTTCGGTATTTCCCCAGTATTGCTTCTAATCATGCGTATATGCGGCATGCGCAAGGACGAGTTTGCGCGACCAGCGTTTATTCATGACCTGTGATTGCTTCACGTCGTCATGATTGGTCGAAGCAAATATATATAGTTATATATATGCATGCACGGAAGATTTGGTGCAATGTAACCGAGATAACAATATTTGTCATGCAGAGTAGGCACGCTGTACATTGAACAGCGTTTTTACAAAAGAGGTGTGGTTGTGGACGTGGACGTCAATCAACGCTACTCGGTGTTTCGTTTCGACTTCCTTGTACCCATATTATACGCAACAGTGTTTGTGATACGTATGTTGCGTGAGAAATCGTCTGCCACTCAAATTATATAAAATTTTATTTGTAGCAGTGATAGTCTTATAATATCAGTGACTGATATATTCTTATAGAATAACTTTTAAATGGAAATCTAATATGTTGCAGAAAGCGAATACCCATTCGAAGAAAAAACTGTTTATGTCGAGAATACCAAAATAGAAGTGGAAATTGGCCAATGTAGTGTGTCCTTTTCCGATTATAGTTTCAATAAAAGGGAAAAAATCACCATTCGGGCAGAAGTCAATCCTGAGATTCACGAGATATACCCTTCTGATATTGAAGCAATTACACCAACATTGACAATCGACGCACCAAAATCAAGATCACCTGCAACAGTCAAACTTCCTACTTGGTGTGTCCCCGGAAGTGGCAAGCACAAAATTTACATCATGCAATGTGACCAATCATCCGACCGATGGAAAAAAATTGAAAGCAAATATTTGGAATATTCAGGATATATTGAATTCCGCACTTCGAAATTTTCCAAATTTGGAGCATTTCAACGTGTACGTGATAAATTGCGAAGTTCGATTCATTCTCCACTGCGCTATCGGTTGCAACCAGTCTTTTACTACAAAGGCAACCGCTTTGCGCTGGCGGTAATTCGTGACAACGAGCTCATGGACAGACTACTCAAAAAGATTATGAAGAAAGACCTTGGGGGGGGGAAGTGGGATGCTTCAAACCTGAAGCCATGAAAGTTGCTAAACATAGCTTTATCCAAATGGATATAAAAAGCAACGAAACTGGTCTCAGCTTCGAGCCCCGGGATATAAAATTATGTGACACGGTCGAGGAAATAACGAGGCGGTCGAGGCCAATATATAAAACATTGACCCTACAAGTTACTGAATCCATACCGAAGGAAAAGATTACAATAACATATACAGTGGAAATAATGGAAAATCTACTCAACGGGTCATTTAAATGTCCGAATCAAGGTAAGTTTTCGAGGGAATGTCCTGATTTATGCACGTCAACACCAACTGCAAGCGAGATAGCATAGTGGTACAATTCCCAGCTAGAACACCAATGGGCTGTGGCATCGAGTCCGACCGATGTCGACTCTAGAATTGTTTAATTGTGGAAGGTTTGTCTAGGCTCCTCCTCGCCATATCATCCATGTAAGCGGTGTCATATAAAAGCCAAGGCGTGGGCCGTGACTGATGTAAATGATCATGGTAGTCAACAAACACCATGAATACCTCAAATAAACAAAAAACCAACTACAAGCACCCACACATTCGAATCACACATACATTGACCCTGATGCAGTGCATTGTTGGGATGACTCTAGTCACATTTTTAGTATGACTCGACTTGACTCGAGTCACTTTGCTAAAATGACTTGACTTGACTTGATTCGGCGTATCGGAAATGGGGATCGTCTCGTGACAAAATTCATGAGTCAATTGCAAGTCATCAAGCAATCGATGCCGCAAAAAATCACTGTATCTTTCAGTTGCTTTGATTATGCGCGAAACCCATGTGTAGCCCGTGGGAGCGACCAATCATTCAACGATCGTGCGCTTTACTGAGCCTACAGTGTTCTCTCACAAACAAATTGACTGCCAACGAATTGTTCGAAGCTTACACCTTACGCTGTCGTAAACTAGTATGATGAAGTAATTCAATAGGAAAATATCTTTCTCTGTACTTACCCCAAACCTCTTGCTTTATTGAAATTGAATTCTAGAATAGTTTATATAGTCCGCAACCATCGGTACAATTTGTAAATGGGTTATGTATTGGATCTAATCAATTCATTTCGCTTTTCTGTATTTCAGCTGGTACCTATAGACTGAGGCTATGCAATTACTTACCTAGTTTAGCAGTTCTACGTATATTTCAGAAATACAGTGCCTTCGTGCGTGTATATTTAATCATCATATTTACCGGTACGGCTGGTAGAAGTGGTCTCATCGATCATTAAGGGGGCACACTTGAACTATATTCATACCATACGGCAAAACTATTTAGAGCAGTGGTTCTCAACCGGGGGTAAGCAAAGCATTTTCAAGGGCTCTGCGAAACCTCCAAATTTGCAAAATGTTTCATAACCTGATTTTTAGTTTGTTTCAAATTAGAGAAATCACGAATAAGATTGAATAAGACCAACAGTCAATCATTGATATCAGTAGCTCCGTACTTAGGTACCGTTTTTCTTTATATATCTTCTATGTCGACTTCATCGGCCAATGTGATTAGTGATTGCATATTGTTATTTCGTTAAGTTTGAAGTTTGTAGACGATAGACATCTCATTCTTCATATGTGAGGTAGAAGGCAATTGTGCACTCTGGCACATGGCACAAATATGAGGCCAATATGTTTGCTTTGAGACAATAAAACACGGGGTGTCTGCTGATCCAAATATTGAAAATGCGTATCATGCAAACTTGAACGCGTGTGCTTATCATGCTCATTCTGCTCCAGTCGGGATGTATAATATCATATTTCATCGGAACTGGCGAATTTGTTTCTGAACTAATATTCTGCTGAAAGATATTTGATTTATTGCCATAGCATTGAAGGTCATCTTTTATATCCAAAATATCTATGAAAACTGTTTATTGATCGCTCCAAACGAACTTTGAGGTGTATGAAAGTATAAGTTGCCATTAAACTAATGCTTTTCAAAACTACTTCAAGTCGCACACGAAAATGGAAGATCTGGAAAGTATTAAAGTCAGTAAGAGTCTGAAAGTACATACATTTTTTTAAAGAAGCAACACTTTACAAAAGTAGTACAAATACAACAATAAATATAATGATAATCACTTTCGTTTTATTTTGAACTATGAGATGGGCACGATACCCTGCATCGCTTTTCGTCGAATAATAACCACCAAGGAATCAATATTGGGGCTGACGAGACATGTTACTGTAGCTGGAAGACTGACTCCTTATAAAGCTCGATCTTATAGGAAAGCCCTAAGCCGTCTTCTCAAGTGTCTTCAAGGCAATATGCCCGTTGATATCGGGTGATTCTACCACGATGGCGTGCTGTTGGCAGCATACTTGTACAAACTACTGGATTTTCAAAATCCGCAACTAAAATTAGAACTACCTAATTTTCAAAATCCGCAACTAGAACTAGAATTAGAACTAGTCAATTTTCAAAATCCGCAATTACAACTAGAGCTACAACTACTCAAAAAACCGCCAGACATATTTGTATGACGTAATTGTCTCGCTTCTTTCATTACTTTTAAGCATTCAAGGACAACCGAGACGGACGCCGCACAGTCGGCCAAACTGGCGGAGGTATGACATTCAATATCGACAACGGCAGACGCATCACAGCGGACATTGTTAATCAAGATCAAGCAACATGTAACCAGACTAACAACAACACAAGAACGGATATTAGTTAAATGTCTACCTTATATGCGAGGTAGCCATTGACGTGCTACCATCGTTTCATATGGACTGTGGAAAAACACTATCTTCGATGTGTATCGTTGGACGAGTTCAGGGATGTTCAACCTTTTTGCAATTCTCGGACGCAATTCGATTAACCCTCATAGTGGAGTGTTGCATTCCTGCGGAAATTCAATATGGCCCGGCTAGACTGCAGATATCCATGTTAAACTGGCTACTGGGATCTTCGTATCGAGAACAACCCTTCATTTTCAACAGCATTAATGAATTCCTTCGATAATGATGGTAGTTGCACAAATATCACTATCAAATATTTACCTATTCTCAGCCCAAGTGATCAGATTTACTGGAAGAGATGCACACTACACTGATGATGGTGCATCTTAGTGTGGTAATTAATCACTTTGTCGTATATCATTATATGTTGACCTCCTATCAGGATTATCGGAATAACCAAAATACATATTCGAATTGCCCAAATGTACCAGAAAAACCTTCATTCGTGGAACCCACACGATTCCAAATTGGTATTTTCAAATGGGGTGCATAATTTTCCTCCAAGGCCGCATTTGTACAGTGAGGTCCAGCTGGCAAGAACACTACTATATTCACGACGAAAAATGAAGTCTTTCTGAGTCGCGAGTAGATCGGAAAAAGTTTTTTTTAAGTTGAATTAAAATCTCTCAACAATTTGGGATCCATACATCATCTTGTAAGTCGGATACAATGATTGCAGAGAAATCGTCATATATTATTTCAAGATATCAACCTTCCCAAGAAAAACCCGATAAGACTTCGTGCTTCATATGAAATCTTGATAAGAAATGCAAACCATCAAATAATCTAGAATTGATATGAATACATTTGTGCGTGATGTGAAATTTGATTGACATTCGAAATTATATCTGGTTCAATAGAGACTCCCTGTTTCAGCGGTTACACAGAATCCTCGTTGTGTTGTAGTCAGAGATGGTCTGTAACGAAGTACTTCTACTTTTTGGAAGTACTCAAGTAATTTTTCTCTACTTCTGGTACTTACTCAAGTAGATCTGATTTTCTCTACTTCTACTTCGTAATATTGTGTGATCTACTTACTTACTTTTCGCTATTTTCAGCTTGTCAAGTAGAAGTAGTCTAATCCCCCAATACCAAAGATAGCCTGAGGAAATTCTGGGCTGTTTTCACGGAGTACCAACATTCAATATTCATAAAAGTCGAGTAAAGCCCAGAAATTTTGTTGCGCTTCGCGCACAGTAGTTATGGGATGACAAATTTGTTTTCACGAAAGTATCAGTGAATATAATTTAGGTACTGGATTGCTAGGTTCCGCTCACACCGCTTTGTTGCCCATATCAAATACTTTATCACAGTAAATATGGCGTTTGAAACTACCGTTTCACAATCTAGCAATTTCCTATCATTTTGTAATCTAGCAGCCCTTGGCGTGTCCTGCGAATCTGGAAAATCTGGTTTTTGTCAACATTACACCTGTTTTAGCAGATCACCTTCGAAGCTTTATGGACAAAGGACAGGAGATATATTTTCCGCTTTTTATAAGTGGTATTTGTATTTCACTTTCAATTCCGAGTATCATAAATTGAGTTTTGATTGCTAGCAGTTCTTTTGTCTGCAGAACATACGTGTTGAAGCATAAAAACAAGCGTAGTATTGGCTCTATTTTCTGAAAATAAAGCTACATTAAATATAACTTTTACGATCCACAATATTTGTTATTAATATATACTAATCGCGCAAAGCGTTGAAACGGTATCCGATACAACTTCTCCGTATTTCTTTTCGCCTAAACTTGGGGCCTCATAATAGTGGGTAGGGCGCCATCCCATGATATTCTCTAAAATGGAGTCTTCTAGTGAACGAACGGTTAGATTCATATTTTCATATCAATATTATAATTTGCATCCCATGATGCGAAAGAATGCTTATTCTGTCGAGAATTGATACCTCCTGGGATGCATCAACAGGAATTAAGTTATCTGCACTTTCCGCATAGCTCCATTTGCAGCTTTTGGCAGTCCATGCGAACAAATTAAAACTGTTTTCAAAACTACTTACTTACTTGAGTAGATTTAAAGTCAGTCAATTCTACTTCTACTTCAAGTAGTTTTGGGTTGCTCAGGAAAAAAGTACTTCTACTCGTACTTGAGTAGATTTTTGGTAGCTACTTCTACTTCTACTTGAGTAGGTTTATTGACTACTTTGACCACCACTGGTTGTAGTCTCTGTGTGTCTACAAGACAGGCTGTCGCGTATTAGGTCATAGCAATTTATTTGAGTGAGTCAGGTTCGTCGAATAAAATGACTTATACGTAGGGAAATTTGCAAGCAACCTTTTGGAGCCCTGTTACACTTCAATAACATCACATAAACATTCATTCTGCGTTGAATGGTGCCTTCCCGACTTTTCAATACGACCAACTGAACATTTGCACATTCTTTAATTCAAATTGCATATTGACGGCGGTCAACACACGTTAATTTAATTATGTTCAGACGACTGCATAATGACGGGTGCAACATGACCACTACTGGATTAGTGTATGTCTCTCGCAGGACAAATGAAAATGCGGAAAGGAAGTTTACATCCTCTTAAAACTAATTCTGGGTAACGATCTATTACTGACTAATTGGCCGAACCTTACTAATATATGTAAATATCAATATTATACATGGTAGCAAAACCTTGCACATAATCTCTTATTTAGGATTTTGGTACATATTTATAAGGATTTTTACATGTCGGATCAAGTTTGATGGGCACCTTCTGATATATATTTTCCACCTTTTCTGAAAGTAGTTTTGGGCAGCTTTTGAAAACAAACATAGAAGTGTGATATTTGGAAATTTAAACAAACTCAGACCGTGTAATTCGAGATTTTATGTTCAACCAATTCTCAGCATATAAACACTACTTGGAGTGGTGGACTGTAATTGGGCCAGTGTACCTTCTTCTAGCCCATGCCCGTTGTTTGATATCATGAATATTATATCAGGACAAAGGGGTATCAATTATGGTGCTATTCTTTAGATATTTAGTATAATAAGCTTTATATTACCCAATATATTTTTTGAGATGTCCAAATGATATGATCGTATAAATCAGCTGTACTATTAATTTCCTTCACTGCAGACACACAGTGTACAAAGCTACATATTAAATACAGAGTACGATTTTTAAATAACAAATTGCAGTCTAGCAATCATACATATGAGTTATACTGCTATTGGTCTTCTTTGGAATCGAGGTTTGTGGGAAATAGTCAAGCATTAGAAAAATTGGACATATGGTGTTAGAACCAGAGGCAGTCAGTAACGAAGAACTTCAACATTTCCCACTACTTGCAGTACTTACTCAAGTAAATCCAATTTTTAACTAATTTAATGTTGCCATACTTTTTGATTTATTTTCTTTCTTTTCGCTATGTTCAGTTGCCAAGTGGAAGTATTATATCCCTTCAAATATATAGAGAAATAGAGACTGATGAATTCTACGGTACGTGCAATTCATTTTACATCAATAAGAATGAATCACTGCTTCCACGAAAACATGACGGAGACATCCTCGGTATATATCGCGTGCGGGGCTTGGCAACAGATTTCGATATTTGAGATTGCTTTAGGTCAGTGTTTTCCAAACTTTTTTGAGCTGCCACCCCCTAGACAACGAATAGATTGCCAGCACGCCAAACCCCCTCATCATCCCTAAATCATAAAACGAAAGCTGTTCTGCATTTATTGCAGCTAATATTGAGACTGGATGAATCTGGCGTATCAATATTATAATCCCCAGCTTCCTCATATTGGGTTTGAGTTTTGATAAGAACAATATCATGCTTCGTGGTTCTCACAGCACACGATTAACCACGGTTTTCAGTGATACTGCCGACTGCTAAATTAGTCACTGATGGGCAGGATCAACACTGTCAAGCAACAATGAACTTTTCCGGTACAGCTGAATAAATAGACAGATGGCCCGAAATTGCCTGACTGAATCGATTCTACATTTTTACTGCTTCATTTATCAATCGTTTCAACACTACGCAGCAGTTGTCTTCTAAACCTACACCGCCCTAATTTGCTCTCAGCGCCCACCTAACGCTAAATTTTATAGGTAACGCACCCAAAACACCCATTTTATGGCCGCCGGCCCCTTCACGCTCGCGAACGCACCCAGGGATACGCTGAAGCCCAGATGGGGAACCATTGCTCCAGATCAGTGGTTCTCAACCTTTTTTAGACACGCCCCCCTTTATGATAGTGAAACTGCTCTAGGTCATCATGGCATAGCTCGATAAAGTCATTTTGTTCGGAATAGAAACCTTCCTTAGCAATACTGAGGACTTCAAGGCTATATGTAAAAACTGGTGGGTCTGTGTAAAACTGGAGTCAAGGTTTTCAAAAGATATCGAGTTCCATTGGTAAAGGCTTCGAAACCCTGGGAGCAATAGTCCATTGATTTCGAAGGCTCAGTGAAAGATCAGTTTCGTCGTGCAAGAGTTAATATGTTGTTTTATGGTAGGCTGCAGTTTAGTTGAAGAAGAATATCTGAAACAATGCATTACCACAATATTCTGCGCTTGCCTTATAGAAATTCTTGTCATATTTCATACTTTTGCAACTTCTTCAACAGTTAGAAGAACACAGTCATGCGTTGTGGTAGTCTTGGGCCAATTTTCTATCAGATATAGCAAATACTGTAAAACTGGATCGGTAACTTGGAGTGACTGGCTTCTATTATCGAGGCTGATAGTGGGATAGTGATATTTTATATATAAACAAAATTCAAAAATATTCGAAATTCAATGCTCCGTGTTCTCAATCTCAATAAATCGACGACACAAAGGGCGATACGTGACAGATTTACCCTTACAGGACGAGTTTAACTGGGTGAGCATACAGAAAAACTATGCTTCCTGCAATACAATATACATCTACTGGAATGATCTACAATTCTGTAGCACGTTTTGCTTTTTAGGATATCTCAAATTTCCATGAATGTAAACAATTAGGCAATAATTCTTTTTAATTTCAGTTTTCTCGTTTGTTGTTCAGCTTTCTGGGGCATGTACGAGTGCCATTTTGCCTAATATATAATATTTTTGGAGAATTCTCTGCTCCTTCCGTATTATTATCGGCCTATGATATCGGTTATCGGCCTTGTGAGTGTGTCACAGTGAGTGTGTCACAGCACATTTTTGCTACCACTACGACGCACTATATTATTGCCTTGCCTTTTAAACGAAAATCGTGCTAGAGTCCTAAAATATCTGTTTTTGTAACTGTTTACTTTGACAACGGTTTTTCTGGTCACAATATGAACATATAGTCATACTTTTATGTTTGTGTTTTGCGCATGACATCATGAACGGACGCACTTGACTCGACACGGAATTATAAAGTTACAGATCAGGGGCGTCAAACAGGAGGCAATTCGAGGCAATTCTGAGTAGATCGAATAATTCTTGTATTTCCCAGCCCATATGTAACAAATTTCAAGATTTTTTTAGTAGGAAATGCTTCCATGTTCATAGTCCCCATTATAACCACTCGACTACGGCGCTGTGGTTTCACTCTACCACTAGTAACAAGTCGGTGAAATTGCCATCCAATTTCAAGAAAGCAAAAAGTGCACACTTAGCTAAGAGTTTTATAAAAATATGGACCAAAAGTAGTTATTCACAGAACCGATATCGCCAATGCGGAACAGTAATATGCAATTAACATGGAAATATATTAGTTGCACAAATATATAATTGAAATATCTATGGTCGCACTGCTGTGTGTCACTTTCGATCCAATAGATCCCCAGACATGATAGATAAACCAGTCTCACGGTTATAATAAACCAAAATCCAACGCCTGCGTTTCCAATTAAATATCTTGTATTCCTCACAATGCATATGCAGGGCTAACGTCAGATTACGACCAAACCCAAGGGCGGATAAAAGATGCCAACTTATATCATCGTTAACGCAACTTTCAAACGCCATTGCCATTGATCGTGAATAAAAGTGTTGAAACTTGCTACTTTAAAAACACTATGATCCATGTATTGTCGATATATGCTTTTAAGGTATTCAAGTGAAAAGCAAGAGCATGAGCTAACATTCTGGAATCATTTGACTGGTCTGGCCCGCGAGCGATCTGAATGCCTTTATCAGGCCCGCTACGCAATTTGAGTTTAACACCCCTGCTACAGATTGCAAACTGACAACTACAAACGAGAAATATCCGCATCTGTTCGGCCAAACATTTTGCTTTGCAACGACCTGAAAAATGAAAGTCATTTTATTACAGTGCTCTATGTATGCCCGAACTGCACATGCATATGCGCCCGTGTAATATCATCCGATTCGAAAGGGTTCAGTCGAGTCGCTCGTATTAAAATACTTCGAATCAATGATACCAATTAACCGCTGATATATTCTTACTGACAGTGACATATAATTTGGAAACTTGATAGTTTGATGAGTAGTTCTCTCATGTGGCGCTCTCGAGTCGCGATGAGATCGTGGCAATAGTGGCTAGTACCTCACGTTGTGGCCGTCATAACCCAGGTTCGAATCCCGGTCACAGAACAGTTTTTACTATATGATCGAATAAGATGTCAGTAATCACGATGAGAATACCATAGTCTGCGCAACTTGTTGCGTAACAGGCCAGAGTTAAACATAATTGGAATCGTTATTACAGTTTCTGTCGTAACACATTAGCTATATGCCAATGTAGACTGAGCGACATCACCGAACTCTATATCCAACGAGCTCCTGCTTTTATACGGCAGTGCGGCCGTAGTAAGTAATGGTCAGAAACCTGGAAGTTTACCATGTTCAAATGCCCTCGAATTATAATAACAAATATCAATAACAAAGTGAAAAGATGTAAATGACTACCTGGAACAAAACCTTCGACTGATGAGTTTCCCAGCCTAATTGTGACCAACTGACTGGCATTTCAATCACAATCTCCCTCGTGATTGGAATCTATAGGATTCAGTGTATGACACACTTCTGAACGAGCGTATGATCGACTTAGATCAGCACTCCCTGAAGTGACCCTACGTTAGAATGATTGTTATTGATTGGGTTGTTTGATTGTACTAAAGAGTAATCAATTTCCCTATGGATACCGCCGATGGCATATAGCCAATCGCGCTGCGCTGTGATCGTATAGTGGTTAGTACCTCACGTTGTGGCCGTGATAACCCAGGTTCGAATCCTGGTCACAGCACCTTTTGCACAACTCACGAATACTTACAAGCAAACTAATCATAACATTTCCTATAAAATATTGGCATTGACAACTTTTTTTCTTGTGGTTTTGATATGAATTCATCTACGCTTTGCTAATAATTTTCCGCACATGATATCGCTTTGTACACTGTTTGGTCGCCCTTGGTAGCTTCATAAAATCAAATTAGAGCTTTGAAGTAAGGATTACCATACGTCCTCTTTCAGAGGATTTGTCCTCTTATCGTCCTCGGAGGACGCCCCGAATGTCCTCTTTTTTGAGAGTTTGTCCTCTTTTGTGAAAATTTTGGTTAAATGTACGTTAAAATTGAACTGAAGATATATGGAATCAGTAATCGCGTAACGGTCCGCCGGGTCTTTGGGACAGTTAACCTTTTTTAGTCTACCAACGGAAAATTCAATGAAAGTCTGTTTTCTGTGGTCGAGTAGGAAATATGACCTTTTTTTGGCAACCAACTACAAACTCAAAATAAATTTACCAATTTTCCGAATTTTACTCCAGTATTGTAAGTTTTGGAATTTTTAAAAAGTGTTCTCTTTTCAGATTCCCAAAATATGGTAAGCCGATTTGAAGGTCGAAGTGGAGAAGGGTAACATGTAGGGTTGTGTTTAAAACAAGAAGCAATTTAAAACAAACATGTTTAGAACAAGGCCCTTGTTTAAAACATGTTTTTTATTGTTTTTTATTGTCTTTCTCCTAAGCCATATCGTCACGCATATTAAATTGTGACGTCATAGTGGATTGATATTCACAATGATAATGTAGGGTAAATATAGCTCCTTTGAGAAAATAGGCTCCCAATCCCGCTCATATACGGACCAAAAATATCTTTCACCAGGACTGCATCTTCATGCAGTATTTTTACTTTCGGCGGTCATCATCATCAGAACATTCATTCCGTACCAATGATCTATCTACGTAATTTAGCTGTTGAACTGACTATTTCGAGGGTTCCAACCTTCCCATATCGTGTACGTCGGTTATATAGGTGGTAATCGTCTCCCGTAGGCTCATAAAGCATGTTTTTGAAAGTGTTTACAAAATTATGGCATAATTATGCAACGTAGAAAAAACAGAATTTTTTAAAAAGGGCCTTTGTTTAAAACACAGTTTAAAACAACACCATTTGATTTAAATGCAGCCGTAATTGTTATCGAATGGGTTGTTCGATTGTGGTGAAGAGAAATTAATTCCGCAGTGGGTTCCGTCGATGGCATAGCACTTCGCGTTGCGCTGTGATCGTATAGTGGTTAGTATACCTCACGTTGTGGCCGTGATAACCCAGGTTCGACACTTCGCTGATAATTTTTCGCACATGATATCACGAATGGTAGACTTCGAATCGATATAGCGTTACTGCAGTGCCCGATTTTGCCCGTGCAGTTACAATAAGACAATTAGGAACGAAAAATATGTCTGATATCTCGACTTCAAGCGTTCGGCGCAATAAGCTAAATTTAGCAATGATCAGAAAAATGAAAGGCGTTCCCTAATCATGGCCCATAAATGCCCTGCCCAATACCGCCTCGCTGTATATACTATTTGGTCGCCTGTAAGGACCAGATGAATCAACCTTGGTAGCAGCAGAAAATATTCAAATGGGAGCTTTGAAGGTCGAAGTGGAGAAGGGTTACATGTGAACGCAGTTGAACATGGGTCAGTCGAACCTGCGGAATATGAGAACGCAGTTTTCGATCGGTGTGTTGCTCGTCTTCGCTCCAGCGGAGTCCGAAAATAAATGTGGTTAATTTTCGCGAGCCTCGATGCCGAGATTTGTGCTTCGACGGCCAGTGCAGCAACACAACTGAACTCGGAGATGTGGCGTTATCTTTTTCTTGGTAAGGAGCGGAATCCCTCTTCAGTACTCTGAATTTCGAAATGAATGAATTATTTCAAGCGCGGGTATACGGCAGGAGAAACGGGACCTTCGCATTAATCAGTAACCAAGAAGTAGCGCTTGGTTTTAAAAAGGTTGTTGATCCTTGCCGTATAGTTTATTTGTTTATGACTACCAACAATAGAGAGAAATGTGTCAAGGAGAAAAATGTGTCAGTGTTGCTTCTATGTATGCCGTTATGAGGTTCACCGACATAAGATCAATAACATATTTAATCACAATTTAGTAGCCAGAGATACCACAAGATAGCGACACAGGGTAAACTGAAAAGACAGCGAGGAGTTGAATATACTTGAATAGTCTTTCAAACAAACCTACATATATTTGCAAAAGAACATGCTAATTAGAGGCATGTACATCGCACAGTGCACACTCAATGAAAAGTGCCATAAGATATCACAAAAAGTACACGCAGTATAATAAGGGAGTGGGAATGTGTCGGTATAGGTGAAGTCGATATGTCAGATTTCTGTCCGGTGATATCAGCCGCATAGCAGTATTCATTCAGTAGAATCTGCTTATATTTTGTCTTGAATGTGAACAATGAATAGTTGAAAATGCTGTACGGCTGTCGCATTGCCCGTGAAATAGGGATTTATAGTTGTGGTCGATCATACTCGAAAGAGCGTGGCGTTCACTGGTAATTCCTACTGATCATAATTGGACGATGAGGAATCAAGTGTACTTGTACTTATGCACTAATGAGTATACAGTAAAATTCGAGTGTGTTATCGAACGCTGGTGTAGCCTATATATAACAATTCAATCTCGAACTTCGGAATATCATACACATCCAGGGGTTGAATAACTCGTTGTTCCTAACAGCACCGTGGTCATAATTCATGCTTCTTCGTCGTTCGACAGACCTGATCCGGTTCAAAACGGCTAATTCGAATCTCTCGCCCTCACAAATAGTTAGAATTGATTTCGCATCATATATTGACCATTGCTACATTCTCGACCGAAATGTAAATTTCGGAACTTCATAGTTTGAATCGTAATTTGAATCGGGTGTCTGGTCGTCGGTGGGATAGCCCATCGAGTTGCGCTGTGATCGTATAGTGGTTAGTACTTCACGTTGTGGCCGTGATAACCTAGGTTCGAATCCTGGTCACAGCACGTTTTGTACTATCGTTGCGCAATATGCCAGTAACGATGGTGGGACGACGACGTCTACTACGACCGCGTATACAAATCTGACATCGGCAACGGCTGAGACGAGATGACCCGATGATGGGGGAAGATTTCCTTTATGAAAAATTTGATATTTTATGTACATATTTGAATAAACATCACTAAAACGGTATGAAGCCTGATTTTATTTCTTGCGAAAGTGGTTCTCAACCGGGATACCTCTTTCACTGAACAGGAGTGCCGCGAGAAAATGAGGTGAAGAGGTTTGCTGTCGACATATAGCAAAAATTTAGGACATCCAAATTCTGCGTAGCATTTGGGAAGCTCATGACTAAGAAGAAGGTGATCACCGGCCGAGATGGTGTGATTACAGGACCCATGTGATCAATTGCGACTTGCGAGCATGATCGCTTTTGAATCACGCGATTACGATTACGATCAAATCGAAACTCGAAGTAGTCAATTGCGATAACGATTACATTGAAAAGTCAGGGATGTCCCTGGGAAAAGTACTCAGGAAAAACAAATCCAGTGCACAACTTTTTAGCTCACGATTTTCGAACGATTTTCATCCGAACATGGTGTAAGCCAGGGGCGGGCAACTTCTCCAGCCGGCGGGCCGGATATATAGGAAAATTAAGTAATTGGCGGGCCGTATTGACGAATCGATACATTATTCGCCCATTTATCCTCATATACTGTACAATGAATAATTCGTATTTAGTGAATGTATTTCAACGACAGCAATGTCACCTCAAATCCATTTCTCGCCAATGTGGATTTGAGAACAGCAATGTCGCACAGGCGCCGCCATGTCTACTTCTCTCTGATCAATCAACACACGGTGCAATCATAGCGTCCTATATGGTGTGGATACAAGCAAATCTCACAGCTCTGTGAAATTGTCTACGTCACACTTTCCATTTGGTCAAATGCAATTTGACGGTAATTATTGACCGACTTGCCGAGTATTAAATTTGATAAAATTGGTATCAATCGAAAGCTATACCGTGGTAGGCTACTGATTGCGAAAATATCGATTATATTCTGCTCGTAGTCCTGGATCCCCCCAAAACCAGCTTCAAATGTTGCATTGTAACTAGGCTTACCATACGTCCTCTTTTAAGAGGATTTGTCCTCTTTTTTGACTTTTTTGAAAGTGTCCTCGGAGGACGCCCTTTTGTCCTCTTTTTTGAGATTTTGTCCTCTTTTTTGAAAATTTAGGTCAGATTTAGAGGAAATTGCGAGTGATATGCCGCAAATTAGCGCAGAAGTGAAGCTCCGGCGGGTATTTCGGAGGGAAAAGTGGTGATTTCAGCTCTGAGCGAGAAGAAGACCTTTTTTTTTTTTTTTTTTTTTAGTCATCCACCTGGCAATGTGGAGTGAAAAACGTGATTTCCAGTTTTGCATCTCTGAAATTTCTGAAAAAGTGTCCTCTTTTTTCATTTCCGAAATATGGTAAGCCTAATTGTAACGGAGTTTGGTATCGTGATGCAACCATGCCGTCTTGGAGCAGGTGAGAAGCAGCGTAAACCGCAAGCGTATTGGCCATTGTTGCGCAACCGATTTAGCATTCACACTCTCGCCATGGAAAACTGAATGGGATAGAACGGTAACTGCATGGCCTGTCAATCATTTACGGTCGGATGATAGTGAGCATGATGCAAGGTCGCGCTAGTTACAAGACCTTGGCAAAGTCGGCATTGAGAAAGTTTCTGTTGTCTTTGCCGATCGGTTGTAGCATTTGACTTTATATCTGTATGTTTCGGAGATCTATATTGGTGCTTATTTACAGCTATCGAATATTGGAAATGCCTGCAAACAGTTGTGCCGTCCCTGGTTATAATACTGTTGGGAAAATAGTAATTGGGATCTGTGTTTTCATCATTATTATTTTAATTTCATGAGGTACACGGCTTACTCATTTACACAGTGAGCCTATGTCTATTGAAATTATGGCCTCGCACGTTAGTGGCGATGTTTAAGAATGATACGATATTATTCACAAAATCAAACGACAGGCTTCTCTCTGCCAAATTTTTACTTGAGCTCGTGGAAAGGATAATTTATAAGGCCTATACTGGAATAAAGCCGCCTCAGCCAGAGTCATTAGTGTCTGCCATTATTTCTGAAAGGGAGAGTGATATTTTAGAATATATGGCTGATTTTACTTTTGAGAAAGGCGATTCGAAAATTCAATGACCAGTTAGACCAGGGGTGGGCAAACTACGGTTGCGGCCCGCAACACCGTTTTGTGCGGCCCGCGAGAGTCTCAAGAAACTTGTTCTCGAAGAAGCTAGTTAGTAAATTTCAGAAATAAAGGAAATCAAATAACGGAAGCCAGGGTATATGTGGTGATTTGAAGGGAAACCCTTGATCATAAATGATACCGCAGCGTTTCACAATGTTTGCAACTTCAAAATTGGTGGCATGAAGCGTACAATGTAGTTTTAGTGAATCTGGAAAAAACACTAACCTTACAGTAGCCTATATTGTAATTCAGCGCCAGTGTCCTTAAATAGTTTCTAATCTGGTATATTTTCAGATTTGACTAACATGCCCTATCCACACTGCTTACTGTCTCTCTGCGATGCTAACGATTGACATCTCATTGCAAATATGTGATTGCAGTGTCGTCAAGAAATGTTATTACAAGAAGGACAGTTTGATTGCAATGCCTACCACAGTTAAGGGATACAACAGTAGCCTATATCACCACTATCACCACCATGCAGTCTTGCGGCATTGTTGACTGCTACTTATATTTAGGCATGCAATCCTTCAATGTCTCATCTGTTGAATAAATTATAAACTCCCAACAGTCATGTGTGGTATTGTATATATTTATCAGCCATTTGCTAGATGGTATTCAGTTATGCAGAGCTATCCGGGCACAACTGGAAGTGAGCTGATTAGTGCATGAAAACATCAGGGAGACCAAAGTATGAACCCAGTTAGAATGAAAGATCTCCTCGTCGCCATGACCCTTTCATATCCAGCAAATGGGTTAGGTGACAGTCTTGGAGGTTCTTCATCATCGGATTTTGTGATCTGCTTACACGGTCCGTGGCGTTGTGTGGCTGGGCACGGGCAGTGATCATCTGTGATGCAATAATCTTGACCTGAGTGAAATTGTTTGTCTCTAGCTGCACCTTGATTGCTACTTAGTAACAGTACAGCACAAATATTCCTACATGTAGGGTTACCATATATTTTGAAATCGGGAAGGAGGACACTTTGACCAAATCAGTACAGTTGGTTGATCAATACTGAAAACAGCCGATTTCGCAATTTTTTGCTGTAAAATTTGGCGATTTTAATAAAAAATTAAAAAAATGGTCATCACTTTCGTTCGACTACCGATTTACGCACTTTTTACTTAAAATTACTGGTGTTGACTAAAAAAAGGTCGTCACTTCTGCTCGAGCCTCCGTATTAGCTATTAGCGTCATTTATTCCCATTTTACCTCGGACACTGTCATTTATCTTAGCTTTAAAAGCTGTAAAGGAGGACGAATTGCCAAAAAGGAGGATATTTAGGCATCCTCGGGGGACATTTTCAAAAACCTAAAAAAGGAGGACGTATGGTAACCCTACCTACATGTCAAGAAAACCTCGTAGGAAATTGACAGACTGACCAAGATATACCTTAAGAGTTAGACTGTGGCGATTACAGCTATATCAATATGGGGTAAAGGGGGAAAAATAGTATCAACTTGAATGGTCAGCATCCATGATGATCATCTATTGTGGTCATTGCGGTAATCCTTGGTCTGAATACCAGTACAGTTATGCAGTGGTATGCGAGAAAATAGAAGTGCCTATCACAATTTTAAACGCAAGAATTCTTCAACTACCTCACTTTGTGGTGAAATGACTATGAATTACAACACTTTCTTCTTCTTGACAATGGGTCCTTCATAGATATAGTCCAAACATTATTAGTGCTATGCGTGGAGGAGGAACCGGCATTTGACCCTTCAATTTTCTTCGGCAAACCCCATCCTGTAATGATAGGACAAAAATGATCAGAGTTGGCATAAACTGGTCACATTTTTGATATATATATATATAGGCCTATATAAATTGGTATAGAATCTATAATACGCTTCAACCATTTAGCCTACAGCATTGCAAAAAGCGTGGGAGCTGTTTGCAATTTATAAACTTGCATTTGAAAGTAGCTCAAAATTTTTTGTAGTTCATTTATTTGTAGATGCCTGCTGGCCTTAAAATAGTAAATTCAAAACTGACCTAATGTTAGGTTTAATATGACCATTGACCAGCTTCCTCCAAATCAAGATATAAAGCTCTCCTTTCTTCTCATATTACAGGCTATCCAGCCACCTATTGAACAGTGATTGAGCCACAAATCAGCCTTCAACTTGATTATAAATTTGACCTACCTTGAGTATGAGATAGGTCCCTTTTTAATCGTGCAACATAAAAAGAGTTTTTTATCGCATGCGTTTCTGGACGCTTGCTCTTTCATTGGTGGGGAAGAAAATGATGTGGACTTTTGAGGCAAACTGGGGCAAGGTATCGGTCCCAACTTCAGCCGACGTTTCCCAGAGGCCATAGAAGCACCTGCCGCTATATAATATCTTCTGGCCGGAAATATCGATCACATATTTCGGCTCTTGAAAACACAATAAATGGTCCATAAAATAAACATAGCCTGATGCCAGTAACAAAGTATCAGTCACAGGATTGCATCAAATAAATATGAATATCTAGCTTTGATATCACCGGCACTGGTTGAATTTCTATTTTTCTCACTAGCGACTAGTATTACAACCAGGGACTGCACAACTGTTTGCAGGCATTTCCAATATTCGATAGCTGTAAATAAGCACCAATACAGACCTGCAAAACATATAAAGATATAAGGTCAAATGCTACAACCGATCGGCAACACCCAACAGAAATCTCTTAATTCCAACTTTGCCAACGTTTTGTGACTGGCGCGACTTTGCTTCATGGTCACTATCATCCGACCGTAAATGATTGACAGGCCACGCAGTTACCGTTCTATCCCATTCAGTTTTCCACGCTCTCACTATAGAAATTAAACATGGAACGGCAACGACCGATTTTGCAGCTTCGTTCCGCTTCGCCGAGGCTGGAGTGGAGAGTGCTTTTGCGTAAGCGACTGTAGGATTTCTGGCAATCCAAAAGCTATCTTCCCGAGCACAGAAATTATTGAATATGGTCTTGATCGAAAGCCACTGCTGCACCGATTCCGAAAATATAAAGTAAAATAATGATCAGGCACTGATCCACCTAGAATCCGTCCTCTAAGTCGAAATATCGGCATTGTTCGAACAATCGGAGAGTCGCAACGGGTCATTGTTATGGTCATTGTGTTGCGGTTACCCGATAGTTCTGAACAATGCCGATATTTCAGACTTGGAGGACAGATTCTAGGTGGATCAGTGCCTGATCATTATTTAAATTTATATTTTCGGAATCAGTGCAACAGTAGCTTTCGATCAAGACCAGTTTCAATAATTTCTGCGCTCGGGAAGATAGCTTTTGGATTGCCAGAAATCCTACAGTCGCCTACGCAAAACAATTCTCCTCTCCAGCCTCTGCGAAGCGGAACGAAGCTGCAAAATCGGTCGTTGCCGTTCCATGTTTAATTTCTATACTCTCACTCTCGTGCGCACTTGATCCTGAGCTGCTCAGACGGCATATCGTTGCGTCACAATACCAAACTCCGTTACAATGCCACATTCGAGGCTAATTTTGACGGGTCCAGAACGACGAGCAGAATAAAAGGTATATTTTCGAAATCAGTACCATGATAGCTTTCGATTGATAGCCTACTTGTTTTATCAAATTTAATGCCCGACAAGCTGGTTCAAAATTACCGTCAAATTGCCTTTGGCCAAATGAAAAGTGCGACGTAGACCAATCTCACTGAGCCGTGAGGTTTTCTAGTGTCCATACCATATAGACCACTATGGTGAAATCCTTAATTACGATTTCGAGGCGTTCGATTAGCCCGGTAGGCCTACCCCAAATTTACCAAGATATCAATTCATTAGGGTTGGTCAGGTGGCGAGATAGCGTAGTGATAGCCTATATTCCACAGCTACAGCACCAATGGGTTATGGGTTCGAGTCCAGAACTCCTACTTAAGAGTTGGAGGTTTATCTAGGCTTCTCCTCGCCATCTTATTCGCATAAGCGGTGTCTTACAAAAGCCTGGAAGTGTGCCGTGGTACAAGTCGGTGGTTACGGAAACAAATATAAGAAATATGGGCCTGGTGTAAATGACCATTGTAGTCGTCAAACACAATGATTACCACGAACAACATTAGTGTTGAGTAGCCTACATCGTAAATGCCAATAATGCAAGCCTTCTCGCTTCGAAGAGCTTACGCGTAATCTCCACTTTCGTACACTGTTCACACACTATATAAAAACATACAGTAACTGAAATTTGACGTAGTTAGCAAGTAGTGGGGGATATCGGCAGACTAGGGCCGCTACGGCCACGTTATCATGTAAGACGGGAAACTGTCCGGGGGCCGGACAAAATCACGTCGCGGGCCGTATGTTGCTGGCCTCTGGTGTAGGCGGATAGTATCTACATTTAACACTTATAGATCAGTTAGGTGGGGGTAAAATTGACCCCAGACGAACAAATATGTGAGCGATATTTTCATGTGCGGTCGGATTGCTCTTGCCAGACATGTAATCATAAATGATGTTATATACACTATCAATCGGAATAAAGCGCATTAGCTGATTATCGCTAATACCTCGCCGCTATGAGGTATTGAGTGGGCATGGGTCAGATTTTGAAGGTATAGTGGGCAGACTAAGTCATTATCTCCTCATTGTGATCGAATCGATTTCGACTGTTTATGGCTCTTTCGCATTGCTTCTGTCACATGGAGTAAACTAGGCATTGCGCAAGCTTCTTTGTTGGTTCTTTGTTGTTATAATTAACTGATGGGTTTGTTTGACCCCACCTCACCGTTCGTGTAATGGTGTTACGCCTCAGGGGGAACTTTGAAACATGTAGACAGTAGGGTTGAAAAACGGAAGATTCGTCGTTATAACGTCATGCAGAAGGTTATTAGACAGTTGTGTAACGAAATTAGTAAGAAAAAAAGCATATTAACTGAAAGGGTCAATTTGACAACACCTAACCAATCGTGTAATGGTCTCCCACCTAACTGGTCTGGGGTTAAAATTTAAATATGCAGTAAAGAATTGCAAAATAAAGATTGCTGGCGGTCTCAAGTGCGCCCATAGGAGAATAAGACAAAGTTAACATGAAATTCGGCCATTACGAGCCTATTTCCAAAGTTGAACATACGAACACCCACAATTTGCCTAATATGGATATTGCAGCAAACAATACGTTCATATTGTCAAATTTATTCCACTGTAAGATTTTCGACTGGCTCTCTTCAGCAGTGAACGCCAGTAAATGAGGTTAACCAAGTTCGAAATATAGAAAGAATTTTGTCGCTGTGACGTAATAATGACAAATTGACAAGTACACAAGTCGCGAACGGCCGTAAACAGCGCACGGTCACGGCACAGCACACACTAAATCAGCTGTAAAACAGCCGAATGACAAAACAACGCTAATGGAAGATTCCCAGCGTGTAGAGATGTACCTTCTGGCGGCAGAGGATTGGCCTTTGCAGCTTTATAATGGTTGATTCAAGGACCTTTAAATGAAAAAGAGAACGACCACGAGCAACTATGGAAAACTGATTGTTACTGTAATGTTTTGCACACTCTGGGTGTTTCAATAGGTGCTCTCCGATGGCATAATTACATGCTGTTGGTCATAATCACTCGTGGTAACTAGGGACTGTGATGATGAAGCAGACATGTCATCACCCTGCGAATTCCTAATTTGACGTGGGACGTGTTGACGAATTCTTTGTAGCAAGCGTTAAGATGTGCGACCGACATACCGACTGTCGCATCGGCACAAATATTGGTAAATTATGTTACTCTGATCAATCGCAGGAAGCACATCCTTACGCGTTGCTGGTAGTACAGATTTCATAGTAAAAATGACACGGGGTTCAACTTGTGGGAAATTATGACTCACGGAGGACTTAATCTGTTTTTCAAACCTGTTGCAAGCTGTGCCTATCCACGGAAGATGCAAATAAACTGGGCACCTTCTCGGTCCATACGGCTTATCTTTGTGGAAATCTTGTATTTTACGTTCAATAGTTACTTTGACAATATGCTCAGGATAGCCATTGGCAAGGAAGATGGATTTGATAGTATTTATTTCAAAATCCAGTTTGTCATTACTGCAAATCATCAGGGCCCTGTGTACCAGGGTTCTTATCAAATTGATTTTACGTTTCACAGGGCAAAACGAATCCCATGAAAGATACTGACCACTGAATGTAGTCTTACGGTAGACAGATGTAACAAAATTATTGTTCATCTTCTCAACAAAGACATCCACAAACGGTATCGAATTGTTATTCTCTTTTTCAACAGTAAACTTTTGAGAAGGGTGAAGGTTATTTAATTTGGCCAGAAACAAATCACATTGAGCTTTATTATCAAACATGACACGTTTGCTAATATTATCAATAATCCAATCAATAGTCCAATGACTAAGGTCGATTCGAGTGCGGAAATCAGATAGACAAGAGTGCGGCCTCTATACCTGATGTAAAAAATCTTTTGTCATGATAGTTTTTAGCGCAACTGGCATTATCGGCAAAATCAGGGGCGGGCAACTTCTCCTGTCGTTTGGCCTGATATGGGAAAATGAAGTAGGCCTATACTTGGCGGGCCGTATTACAGAATCGATACATTAATTGCGTAATTATCCACCTATACAAGGAATTAATCGTATTTGATGTAAACTTCAAGTTCAAAGCATCAGAGACCAATAACAATATTTTTTGAATTATTAACCTAACCTATCGCCTACTTCAATAGGTGTTGAGGTCAATCAGACATGTTTGGCCGATTACAGTTGTCAGCCGGTTCTTTGAACTCTGGCTGCATGCCGGGTGTAGTGAGGACTGCACGTGAACATCAGTTGTATTTACACTGGATCACAGCCTAGCCTTTCTAATGTTTATGCCATGGTCGAAAATGTTTGGCCGGAAATGTATGTGGACCCGAACAGATCAAGTAAAGTTTCTGAACCATCTTTCTCAGATTGGCAAACTTGGATTCATTTTGCGACGCATAAAATTTGTCAGTACTTTCAGATTAGAGTGTCACTTTCAGGGCAGACACTCGCTGCGGGCCACTCAAAATCCCGTCGCGGGCCGTATGTTGCCCCCCCCCCTGGGCTAAATGCTTATCAATGGCAGAGTTCATAGCCAAGGCCTGATTGTATTCTAGCAACCGTATATCAGTTACAATTGCATTTTCACGTATATGTATTGTGTGCTATCTAATAACACTCGGAATATGTTGTGTGATGCGTTCCTGTAAGCGTTGAGCTGTTCTACCAGCCGCGCAGTGTCAGGTCAGTACAAGCAATTTTTTCTCAGGCTACATATTGACCACTAGCTGTGCTCGAGGTTTGCCTGTCTGTACGTCATGTTGGAATCCGAGTACAATGGAAGCTAAGTAGTTCCACTAGTGCAGGGGCGGGCAACATGCGGCCCGCGAAGGGATTTTGTCCGGCCCGCAGACAGTTTTCCGTGTATTAGGCCTACATGATAATGTGACCCGCGGCCCCAGGCTTACGAGATTCCCCACTACTTGCTGGCATACGTCAAATTTTAGTGACCGTTTGTTTTTATACACAGGTATGCGCACTGCGCAGTGCGCGAGGGTGGTGCTTATGCGTAAGTTCGTCGAAGCGAGAAGACTTGCATTATCGGCATTTGACGATGTATACTCAACCTCATGCCATTTGTGGTAATCATAGTGTTTGTCGACTACAATGGCCATTTACACCAGGTCGATATTTCTTATTTTTGATTCCGTAACAGTCGACGGCACACTCCTAGGCTTTTGTAATACACCGCTTATGCCAGGGGTCGCCAACTCGAAACGGACCACTTTCAAATTTCGTAGAGGCCGCGGGCCGCATGAATTCAAAATCGAGATAATATAGGTCACACAGTTGAACAATCACGCTATCTCGTCACCTACTAAACCCCAATGAATTGATATCTTGGTAAATTTGGGGTACCGGGCTTATCGAACGCCTTGAAATCTTAATTAAAGATTGCACCATGTGTTGATTGATCAGAGAACAGCAGACATGGTGGCGCCTGTATGGCAATGCTGTTCTCAAATCCGCATTGTCTTCGTCATTATTGGCGAGAAATGGCTTTGAAGTTACATTGCTGTCGTTAAAATACATTCATTAAATACGATTTATTCCTCCTATATGTGGATAAATGGGCGACTAATTTATCGATTCAGCAATCCGGCCCGCCAAGTATTCAATTTTCCTATATCCGGCCCGCCGACTGGAGAAGTTGCCCGCCCCTGCGACTAGTGCATGTATGGTTCTTAACCTTGCGTCCAGCGCTCCCCAAGGGGCGCTGGCGATTTTGAAGGGGGGGCGGGGGTGATATGGGGGGCGCTGGGCTCAGGAGGCGATATGGGGGGCGCTGGAGAAAAATAGCTTCACAGTAGATGATATGGTAGTAGGCAGAGGTGGTCAAAGTAGTCAAGAAATCTACTCAAGTAAAAGTAGAAGTAGCGACGAAAAAATCCACTCAAGTACGAGTAGAAGTACTTTTTCCATAAGCCACCTAAAACTACTTGAAGTAGAAGTAGAATTGACTGACTTCAAATCTACTCAAGTAAGTAAGTAGTTTTGAAAACGATCGTAATTCGTTAGCATGGATTGTCAAAAGGTGCAAATTGAGCTATGCGAAAGGTGCCGAGCTTCATTCATATTGATGCAGACCAGGAGGTATCCGATTTTCGACAGCATAAGCATTCGTCCTCATCATGGGATGAAAATGCTAGTATTGATATGGAAATGCGATACTCATCCTCTGTACACGTTTTAGAAAATATCATGGTGTCGCGCCCTCCCGCATATTATAAGGCCCGCCGTTTAGTCAAAGAGCAATACGGAGAAGTTGTATCGGATACGGTGTAAACACCTTGCGCGATTAGTAAACGTTCATAAAAAATATGGTGGATCGTAAAAATGCCATATATTTCGTAGCTTTATTTCCGAAATTAAAGGCATTACTACACTAGATTTTATATTTCAACATGTATGTTATCCATACAAAAGAACCGATATTAATATGATCAGTAAATGCTAGATTGCGAAACATCAGTTTGATGATGAGCCATATATACCGTGATGAAATATTTCATATGGGCGAAGGGCGACAATGTGGTGTGAACGGAACCACGCCAACCCGCTACCTAAATTATATTCACCGATACTTTCGTGAAATCGTACTGGTTAGTGGTTACTTCGCATCCACAGCGCGCGAAGCGCGGCGAAAATTCTGGGCTTTACTCAACTTTTATGAAAATTAGATGTTGATAATCCGTGAAAACAGCCCGGAATTCTTCAGCCTATCTTCCTGATTGGAGGATTAAACTACTTCTACTTGACAAACTGAAAATAGCGAAAAGTAAGTAAGTAGATCAAAAAATATTACGAAGTAGAAGTAGAAGTAGTGAAAATCAGAACTACTTGAGTAAGTACCAGAAGTAGAGGAAAACTACTTGAGTACTTCTAAAAAGTAGAAGTACTTCGTTACCGACCACCTCTGGTAGTAGGGCATATCCTTAATGAGTATTCAGAGCGAATTAACACTGAAAACGTCGTTATATATAGCCTACAAAGGACATATAGGTTTAATTGTCCATAGGCGCCTAAATGACTGATGGCACCGAATGTTCCTGTCTTGGCAATATGAACCTCAGAAGACGAATTTCATCTGGCAGGTAAAATTTATATGCCAGTGAAGAAACACCAATTTGAAATCGTGTGCGTCTTTTAGTTTAGTACGATTGGGCGACAGGGATATATAGAACTAGATATCACTGTTTGGCGATATCCCTTTTGGGCGATTCTATATTTTTGGATATAGCAGACAGGAGGTCACGAAATAACATCATGCAACGAAGTCATACCAACGGGTCCGCCCACCCGATTATGTTTAGTTATTAGTTACGGGCCCTACAGTTTCCAAGACACCTCACAATGTTCCCTCTACGTTTTGACGAGTCTGCGCACACTCACCAACTCACTGCGCAGACCATTGGACAACAGTGCGTAACGACTAAAAAAAGTCATAACTTCGGATTTGTTGTGCGCAACGTAGATTTTCTGTGCGCAGAGACCGTGTCAGCACTGCGCACGTGTGCAACTTAGGGGGAACATTGCACCTCACTCAGCTCTGCCAGTAAATCTGGTAACGTGAGCAGAGAGGACAAGAAAGTGATAGCAATATATATGCAATTCCCGATCTTATTGACCGATGTTATCATGAATTATCGAAAATTTTCGTGCTTAGTACTGGCTCGGTAAACAGGTCAGCTGATTTCGTGGCAAAAGCAAACAACGTGATGGGGGGCGGTCGGTTTGTCACCCTATGGGAGCCCAAGACCCAAGTTTTTTGGGGGGCCTGACGAAGTGTCATTTCGTTCCTGCCAACGGGTATACGCACGAAGATGCATAATTATTATTGAGGAGCCCTACCTTTTCAATCACACATCACTCAGCTCTACCGGTAAATCTGTTTACGTGAGCAGAGAGAGGATAAAAATTGATATCAATATATATGCAATTCCCGATCATATTGACCAATTCAATCAGTAATTCATGAATTTTTTCGCGCTTCGCGCGTCTAGGCGCGAACAGCTGGCTCAGTGAATGGACACCCAATGTAGATGACCAGTATCAGCAAATAACGGATAACCGAGGGGGGGTCTTGGGGTGAAGCCACCCAGAAGTTTGGTTTATCACCCTATGGGGACCCAAGACCAACTATTTTGGGGGGGGGGCTGAGGAAGTGCTGTTACGGCCCTGGTAACGAATTAATTGTACCTACGGGCACGCCCCAATATGTTTAATTATTAATTACGTGCCCTATATTTTCCAATACAACAGCTCACTCAGCGCTACTGGTATTTCTGATTACGTGGGCAGAGAGGATAAAAAGTTTATAGCGACATATATATGTAATTACCACCTATTCATTCATGCATTATAGAAAATTTTGGCACCTAGGTCGACCAGGCCACACAAACGTTGCTGACCATCGAAATCACGCTACGGGGTTCTTGGGAGCGAAGCCCTCAGAAGTTTGGTTTATCACGCTATGGGTGCGCAAGGCAATCGTTTTAGGGGGGTTGACGAAGTGCGGTTACGGACCTCATTGTTTTTATTACATTCCTTACAATATGAGGTTGGGGGCGCTGGAGCACGATAATCTTCGAAAGGGGGCGCTGGAGGAAAAAAGGTTAAGAACCACTGCACTAGTGCATGGTCGACAATGCAGCGGAACATAGCGACTTATCATTTTCGACCAGGTCGTACCAAAAACTACCAGGTATACGTTTATTCGAAAATATTATAGTCGTGTCCACCGATGACTCTTCGATCTGCTGCGTTAAAATCTCAGTCCAGACATCTCGTTTGGCGTATACCAAAACCGGTAGTAATCTGGGTATAATTGACCGTGAATGAATATATCGGTCTGCGTAATTTGTTTCAAGACTGGCTTAGGTAGAACTTGATTGGGGTCTCTATTACAGTTTCTGTCGTAACGCATTAGCTATACCAGGGGTCACCAACCTTTTTGCAACCGAGGGCTACTTTTGCGTAATGATTGAAGCGGGGGGGCTACTATTTACTCCCGCCGTTTACCCGCACCACACTGAATTTCCGCTTTGATATTCATAGCACTGGGCATGACTGGACATCATGTTATCTGTTTCTATAGCAGTCAGTGAGAAGCCTGGCATTGTATGATATCAACTAGTGCGCTGTACTCTGGTATTTAACTTGACACTGCAATTCTGAGTGACTGTTCCAGATGTGCATTAATTAAGCGTGTTTTGTGTCTGTTTTTGATGAAGTTCGTGTCCGAAAAGGCTGATTCACAACGATAAGTTGAACCATAGACGCTTGCAACCTTCATAGTTGCTGCGCATACACCACTGTACTTTTCCGTATCAACAATGCACCAAATGTTTGCTGCAGACTGAGGTGGGGGTCATTTTGCATGCAGTGTTACAATTTCAATCTCCAACTGTTCAGCATCCGGAAATGACAAGATTTCATTATACCGGACAGCAGCAACGATTACAGAAAGTTAGAAACATAGTATACAGAAACAAGCTGTGCCAAAAGGCTGATTCACAACGATAAGTTGAACCATAGACGCTTGCAACCTTCATAGTTGCTGCGCATACACCACTGTACTTTTCCGTATCAACAATGCACCAAATGTTTGCTGCAGACTGAGGTGGGGGTCATTTTGCATGCAGTGTTACAATTTCAATCTCCAACTGTTCAGCATCCGGAAATGACAAGATTTCATTATACCGGACAGCAGCAACGATTACAGAAAGTTAGAAACATAGTATACAGAAACAAGCTGTGCCAAAAGATGCAATACGTAATGGGTATACAGATATATAAAAATCTGCTAGTAGGCCTACTTCACGGCTATCTGACTCCGAATACTAATATTGTTTACTATACTTCGGCATTTTCCTGGTCGTCGAGCTATAATGGAACCCCCCACCATTTCAAAAAGACCGTGAACGGCATTCCGTCATGCCGCCTGTATAGGCAATGCGCCGTATCTTGAATTTCTGGTGATTCTATCAAATACATCTATATATTACTAATTGTAATTGAAGATATTTCAAGTGTTTATAAGTTACATTAGTGTGTTTTAAACAAGAATAGCTGAATCGACCAATCTATATATCTAAAAGCTCACTGGTAATAATCTGACGAATATTGGTAAATGCTGCTATTCCACCTATTTTCAGAACGGGCTCGTGGGCTACTCATCTAGTCCTCGCGGGCTACCTGGTGCCCGCGGGCACCGGGTTGGTGACCCCTGAGCTATACTGTTTAACGACATCCCCGAACTCTCATATCCAAGATGTTTCCTTCAATTTTAACAGTGCCCAAAAACGTGTACATTTGCCGGTTTGAAACGATACTGTTGTATAATAATGAATATAAATAATATATAGTGGAATAATACCATAACCTACGAATAACCAGTTTCACAGCTTTATTGAGACTGGCATGTGAATCACAGACTAAATCGCTGTTTGAATTTAGGATACACTGCATGACACAAATCACAACGAGCGGATGGTTTATTTACACCAGTCTCTCTAGGTGTCGCCCTACTTTGAAATGAATGTTATTGATCGCGTGATTTGTTTGTGGACAAGGGTAATTAATTCCATCGGTTACCTCGTCGATGGGATAACATATCGCGCTGCGCTGTGATCGTATAGTGGTTAGTAGGGCTGGGCACAATGATTCGAGTACTCGAATCTGAATCGAGTATTAATTTTAATGATTCGAGTCGAGTAGTAAAAGACGATTTTTTCGAGTAATGAAGTTACACGCTCCTCTCCACTCAAAGGTAATTTATCGATGAGAATTATAGTTTCGATACTATTTTCCACTGAGAAAACCCTGAAACCTTGATTGGCCGTATCACAACGTACGAAACATATAGTACAAAGTTACGCGCGTTAGTGAAAATAACACTTTTCCGAAGTCATGTGATGGATAACCAGCATTATATTTTCTGTGGTTGCATAAAAGGTGCTCATTTGATACTTGTCATATTACATTCTGTTATGACGTCATAATGAGCGATACTCGAATACTCGACTCGACTCGAAGCATTTTACGTGATTCAGAATCGAATCACTCAGGTACTCGATTTTGCCCAGCCCTAGTGGTTAGTACCTCACGTTGTGGCCGTGATAACCCAGGTTCGAATCCTGGTCACAGCTTATTTTTACGACTGTTACGAATTGCAAATGAGTTTCGCGGGGAAAACATATCACGTTAATACGACATTTCTTGACGACCGTTTGCTTTGACAATTTTATTCTGGCGGCCGCGATTTGAATGTATACTAATATTTCGATGATAGTTTTTTTTTAGCACATGTTATCGTGAACGCATTATATCGCGCATTCGAACAGACATCGAATTACCGCGACGCTGGATATTGACCGGCCAGATGTAAACCGACATCTAAGAACTAAACATATAAATCGACTGGAATCGTTCTGCGGATACCCTATATTTCGCAACGCTAGTAGGAATGAAATCATTCTATTAATGTGCCTAATGTATCCTCATTGCCGTCATTGTACAATGTACATAATGTGTCCGTGCAAGTGGCATAGCAATCTCAACAGTAGAAGTAAATGTAGCAAGCATTTGGTTCGGCCAGGCAGTTGTGAGTATCATCATCATCCTCATCATCATAAACATCATCTAATAAAATTTCGCCGGTTGGAAGACCACAAGATTGCTATACAGGACAAACTGAAAAGATAAGAAGAACTTTCAATCAAACATCCACAAGCAGATATTTTGAAAAGACCATTCAAATCGGAGTCATACACATTAAAGAGGGCTCGCCGAATGAAGAGTACCAGAGGAAAACATGAATATGACAAGAAATAAGCATATAGAGAGTAGAGACTCGTTTGCATCGGTAGACGCGTAGGTGAAATCGATATATCAGGTCGAAGTCCGTTTATTTCAACAGTAGACTCATATTCATTTTAGTGCTAATTGATGTCTAGAGAAGTCAAATATCAAGCCAATATATCTTTATATCAGTTATATGTATATTGTAATCTATAGGACTACCAGTAGGCCTACAGCTAATTTGGTTGTGCAAGTGCAGGTATTCCCGGCTTGCTTTTGCTTTTTACTATTGAACAATTGAACATGCTCGGCGACTGTCTGATTACCAGGGATATAGTGTTCTCCAGTCGATATCCGTCATTCTTCACTAATCGTTGCGTTTGCTTATAATTCGTGCTGATTATATGTTAATTGAACAATGACGACTCAAGTGTCTTGTACTTATGCAGTAAAGCAGACACAGTAACTCAAGTGTGATTGTGAACGCTTGTGTGTATATAACAATTTAATCGGGGACTTCGGAATAACTTGTACATTGATGGGCTGAGTCACCCATTGCTCCTGTCAACACTGTTGTCGTGATTATTGCTGTTTCGTTTCTCAGATCTGTTTTGAAACGCCTCATTCGAATCGTTCGGCAGCAACAAGTGGAATTGATTTCGAAACTACGACTACATTCTTGACTGAACGTGCCGATTTCCAGCCGGCTTTTATGATCTCATGAGCCGATGTTGTTGGTGGGATAGCCCATCGAGTTGCGCTGCGATCGTACGGTGGTTACTACCTATCGTTGTTTCCGGGAAAACCCGGTTCGATCCTGGTCACAGCACGTTTTTTCCTCATGTTCATTTAGGAAGCTATATCGTCGACGACTCCTTTCTATCAAACCTATCTGTAAACTTGATCACGCATATGCAATATATTCCAGTACCAATACCTTTATCCATATTCGTTTATTACCTTGGAAAAATTTTCGCGCATGGCGCGATAAGTAAACAAATACACACTCATTTTGAAGACAATATTATTAGCGAGGCTGGTGCGTAGTTATAGCCAATAGGCATCAACAGCTATGTCATGCGTTCACCGGGAATCACGTGATGTCGAACTTGGGTTACATATAGAAAGAGCGCGCGTGTGTGTGGGTGTCACTGACTCGTATGCACAAAGGGTAGTGATGGAACTGCCCGTAGAAAGCTTGAGGTTGTATTAATTCACGCTATGTTGGGTCCAAAAGCATCGCTTATTGTGGGCTAACAAATGAGTGTTATGGCCCTGCTTGAAATCAACGCTTGGTTTCTTACTCATCAAATATTTGCCTCGCCTCAAGGCCTACTAGGCCATGCCCGCCTCCAAATCTGTTTTCTGGCTGAGCCGCCGTTTTACGTATGTGTGATACATCGTATACGCTTCAAACACGTAAATCTCCATTACGGGTTAAATTCACGGAACGGACAGTTTAAAGTACCGAAGGTTTCCTAAAACCAAATAATTCGAAATCGAGTTGATAACGCTTGTATATTTCTTCAATAGTTTTGGTAGAAACTGACGCTAAGTAGCCATTCACTTTCTCCTGGTCTGTTTGCCTTGACGATTCGTAATTTGCAGGAAACGTAATGTTGTCCATGCTCACGAGCTTCATGAACGCAGCCATGTCGTCGTTGATTGTTTCGACATGTAAGATAAAGTCATACCGTATCGTGCATGGTAGACACAGTTCATGGTAAAAACTCCAATGACGATCACGTTCCTTATCCATGGCTGCGTACCCCAGAAATTCACCGAACGTCGCTGATATGTTACGGCGGCTGTCGCCTGATATAATCGTATGAATCATTCTAGAGAAATTTGTAAATTCTCTATTCCACGGATATTCTCTTTCGAGTTTGGACCTGTAGGCGGACAAAAGTCTGTAAAGAGGATCGCGGACAATTATTAGTCTTTTGTAAGTCTTTAATTTTTCAATTATTTCCCTTGAGTTCCGTAGCTTTCTCAAATTTAAGTTGGCGTTGGTTAATTGGACAGCGAATCCCGACTCGACTTTTGACAGGTCTGATGCATTCACCAACTTTTCGGCTGTAACGAGTACTTTCTTCATACTCGAACTTGCACACTTTGGTATCTCGCAGAGAATGAACTGTAGATAGAATTACCCGTTACATAAGTTTGGCCATATACGTTGAACGCGGTAAAAACAAGAAGTCACCCCGTGAATCACCAGATCAGAAATAGTGAATCCAACTTGTTCGACATAAGTCCTTCCTTTACTACAAAATTTTATGTATTTTACGACTCAACAAAATTCGTAGTCTCTCGACCCTGGTTCGACCCTATACACATGACTCGGTGATCCAGTTCTGGGGCAACGGAATTGAGTCCACCAGCGATGTGCGGTCAGGCGAGGAGGGTGAAACTGTGCCTCGCCATTAGTCAGGGTAAGTAGATAAAAGCTTTGAAAACGTTTACCGGAATCTTTGGGATATGTCCCATGAGTTTTCTGCTAACGACTCTTGTAGTATCAATGACCATCGGTGCAATAATATTATTTGTATAATAAATATTGAATTTAACGCAATTTAGCCGTCATCGATGTCACTCACTTTATGATTATCCGAGTACAACAGCTTGACGCTCCGATGCAACAATCTAACGTCAAAATCATCGCTGATGTTTCCCAAATTGTGACGCTTACATTCTTCCCGAAGCAGCGAGCGACGCTGGATTTGGAGTTCGTTAAACCTGCCTTCATCCACAGTCGGGTGGATCTCGAGCTGTGTGAAATGGGTCGTCATTTTGATACGTTCCCGCGGTCCCTTCATTACAGGAGCCGGGAATCTTGTCGAATAATAATAAGCGAGCTGCAACGAATTGAATAGCAAAGATGTCCGATACTGAGTAGCAAACAAAAGCTCGACCAAGCGTACCAACAACAAGAGTCAAGACAGAAAGGGTCAAATTATCGGTGTCCGGTTAATACCGAGAATGCTATTACCGAGAATGCTATTACAGAGAAGGACAATACCGAGAATGAACATTACCGAGAATTGACAATACCGAGAATGGACATTACCGAGAATGGACACCACCGAGAATGGACATTACCGAGAATGCTATATATGCAATGCAGGCATGTTATGCGTATGAGCAGTGTCCATTCTCGGTAATGTCCGTTCTCGGTAATGTCCATTCTTGGTAGTAGTATTCTCGGTAATGCCCATCTTGGTAATAGCATTCTCCGTAATAGTATGGAACCAAATTCTCGAGGAGCCCAAAATATACAGTGTCTAAATCAGGGGCAGCCAACCTTTTCGGCCCATGGGCCGCACGAGATTTACGAACCATTGCGCGGGCCACTTGAACGTCAATGACCTTTTTAAGTCGTCGATAGTAGCGAACTCGATTAGGTAACGATGAAAACGAGACTTATTGTACTTCGCGCATTAAAATCGATAACAGTTATGTCATGAGATTTTCTGATAGCAAATGAATGGATGTGGTCAATAATATTTATACTTACATATATTGCGGGTCGGCTTTATAAACTGCTGGACTCATTTGCAAGGACATAATTATTCAACGCTTAGACATATCAATATCGAAGATTTCGGTGAACATGCGTCTATCATTTTGTGCAAAGGTTTCATCGCCGACAATCTTTCTGTGAGTGCAGAGCAGACGCGAAGTCACAAGTTGGACGACACGTTCTCTCATAATTGCGATTGTAGTTCGACTAAACTCTGTGGATTGGGGGTATTTTCATTTTTAATTTTCTGGAGGGAGCACCAATACTAACACAAAGAATTCGAATGACAAAAATTATCAACTCAAATAAATTTGCCACGAAATATTATACTATCTGGTCATATACAAAGATCTAGGAAAGAAGTGGCCGGCCACTGGCAACGCCAATTCGTCGGAACTGATATTTTAATCATCAACATCCGAAATTTCGCTGTCCGGCTAATCAAACCTTGGTTGGCCTTGCAAGTTCACAATAATTTACCTGGGTAATTCATTTATTTGGTATTACAAATAATCTCGGGAAATACCTTGCGGATCACTCAAAACCTTCTCGCGGCCACATTCGGCCCACAGGCCACTGGTTGGCCGATCCCGGTCTGAACAGTACGTCATTCAAATAGGATATAGTGTCAAACAGTGCGTCTCATGATAGTCAGGCGATAATAATACTGATCCAGTCAAGGTGTCGGTTAAGGATAAATGGTGATGGTGGTTCTCACCCTTTAACAGCCTGGCTAACCCTTGCGCCAAACTTGCGCCTTCAAGCCTATCCTAAATTTTCGCAGAGTCACAAAAACAAAGTCGTCTACAGAAATCTACCACAATTAGACGAAGTGGAGCAAAATGCCATTAATCTAACTACAATCAGATTTTTGCAAAGTTTGTATGCTCGGATTCTAAATTTAATCTGATTTGTGGTTATCCTGAAATACTACAGGAGATATGTATGGTGCGAAACGAGCAAAGCATGGTGTACAGACATTTGCCATTCTTATGCTTATGAAAATGAGCACTGATTTGATATGAACTAAACTTTTTTTGCTGTTTGCTAACTCGGGTCTGTAACCACGTTACGCACATAATACATTATCATAAAACACTGCTGCAAAAACCGAACTGTGCATCAACGACAGTGCCAAATGAAAGAAATCAATATAACATGTTTGCACTATAAAACAGATATTTACTGCTTATCAGTGTGACTCCACTTGTATGACTCGGTTTTCATCTCCGCGGAACCAATGGGAGAGTCGCAACAAACTTCTGGGATTGGTATCATTCCCGGTTAAGCATCACTGCGTTAATGTGGGGTTTAGAGCGATGTTAACTTGTGTCAAGGTTGTGATTAAAGGTGAGGTTCAGGATAGCTTATATTGTGGTTAGTGTGACGGTTAGAGTTAGATATACTTACCAAATATCTGCTACATATAAATTTGTAGATTACAACAGCCGCACCAAATGCTAGGATCCTATGTCTCACTTTAGAACTATTCCGTATTGCCGGCATAACGCTGGTGATAAAGTAGCTTTAATCTTTAATTATCTGCAATACGGAAGCACACAGTTATCAAATCGTGTTATGATACTACTAACCACAGTGTCACCATCACATCACACTATGGAATCAATACGTCATGTCCGATGCCATGGTCGCAGTACTGTGAAAAACCCACGATCATTTGAAACAGACTAAAATCACGCAAGCCAGTTCCCCATCAAAAGCCATCGCTCCTCGCAGTGCATAAATAACTGCCCAACTACTTCGTATAATCTCACAGGACACAATGAACGACACTTTCTAGAAATTCTGCCGACTTCGGAATATGTCCATTGATGAGCACGATCATCATTGACCACAAAGAATGAACTTTTTCGGTAAACCGATTGAATAGATTGATGACCCCAAATTACCTTGACCGAATCGATTTTGCATTTTTACTGAGTATTTGGCTGCTTTACACAGCAATCGTTTCAAAACTACGCTGCAGTTGCCTTCTAAACCTACACCGCACCCTTTGCTCTCACCGCCCAATTTTGTAGCCAGACCCCCCCAATCGCCCATTTCATGGTCAGCATCCCCTTCAAGCTCGTGAACGCCCCCAGGGGGCGCTGGACTACATCCACCTTTGCCTAACATGTTTTACTTAAATCCACTTACTCTTCGGACTTTGGATTATGTGAAGTCGAAATTAGTTTTGCAATATGGTCCCATCGATGTTACCTAATAGCCACTGTATCGTGGAGCCTGACTACTTGTTTGAAAATTGCATCTATATGTACTGGTATTTGTCATTTTGATTTGATCGGGAATATGCAGCCTGCAATTTCGAAAGTTTGCCACGTCTTGACCGAATCTACTTTTAGAAACTCCTTACTTTGGTATTCTTCAAATCTTCAATTACTATTTTCTCTTGAGGTAGTTTTGAGATATCTGCGACATCACTACTTTCGCTAGTAATTCAGTGAACATTTACGGCTTCACTTCTACTTCTACTCGAGTGCCAGTAATAACTTAGTTGGCCACCCCCGCATGTACATCCCTACCTTATATATCTGCTACTTGACGTATAGTTTACCGCGATAGCTGATATCAGTTCAAATGAAATCGCCTCAAAATTGAATATATTCAGGAGTTTTTCCATTGACAAAGTCGATATCTAAGAGCTCACTTTCTCTAATATATGTTGCAGACTTTCGGATAAACTGTTACTTCTGTTGTAAGCCGGAAATCTTTGTGTAATATATATTGTTCAGCAATTAAATACTGGCCAGTCCGCACACGTTTTTGCTAGTCCCACCCTACACCGATTGTCTAATTACATCACCTCACATTGCAATTCTTTCTATATTGTGTGTAATACCGACACGAATGTATGTTTCTCGTTAAAAAATGCACAGAAGATTGCCGAAGTTGTCGATCCGCAAAATTGGGCCATGGCCCACTGGTTGAGAACCCCTGCTCTAAGCTAATGATTCACAACCTTTTTAATAGCTGTCTGTATTTCCATATCCTAATAAGTAACATCCATGTCGTTATAGTCTGTTGAAAATTATGTTATTCCTTGTCTGGCATTGCGAGAAACGTAAGATTTCCGCCCTGAACAACTATTGCTGGGAAATGCTGTAGCCTATGTCATGAACATAGCTTTCTGATTCACCGTGGTCTATTTTCAGTTGTCATGACATCAATAGTGAACATGATCGCTTCCTGATATAAATGACGCATATCTATTCGTTGTGTGTACAAATCAAACTTAGGAACGAAAATATATTTCACAAGTTGCCAATCTACTGACTCTGTATAACTTGACGTAGCGTAGAGACCATTTGTAATGTGTGTATATTTGTGACTAACTGCATCCAGTAACCCTTTCCTCTTTCAATAGAACGAAGAAGAGTTTCAAATGCTGGTGGAGGAACGTCGAAAAGATGCATGATAGAAATGGGCGCATGTTTGGAAACGAGGCCTATACTATCGGTAAAATGTACTTGTTGTCTTGTTGATTTGCATTACATTTTTGTGGATGTCTTGAATCGCTGGAGCATCCTGCATCTTGAATTTTCATCCTAACTAATAGGTAGTACCTAATATAATCTTAACTTATTGCAGTGAAATGAAGCCAATGAGACTAAGAAAGGACCACAAGAACTACAGGTTTCACGGAAACGAATATATTGTCAATCATGATTTGTCAGGTGAGTTCAAAGACTTGCTGCATGTTTGTTCTGGAACTTTTTGCGCATAGACATAGAACAGTGGTCGGGAACCTTTTTTGTCCGAAGAGCCATATTGGCCCTATTATTTCCATCTTAACTCCCAAAGAGCCACATGTCGATCAACTGTTACGTAACAATTGAAAATTCGTGACGTTATGGTAGCACTAATCCGAACTCACTACATGGGATTTTTCGTATTTTATCTGTAAAAACTGGTATTTATTGTTCGAAAATAAAGCTCGAAACGAGAGGTAAGGCACAGACGGGCCAAGCCTCATCCACCATTGCTAACGCAATTCATCGTAAGTAGCTCAGAATTTATAATAACTGATATTAATCGAATGTGACTGTCACACTATCGAATGTAACTGCCACATTCGATAGTCAGACTGATTCCGAAAATCTAAATACTTATCGACTTCTCAATCCTCAAAGTATTCGGTGGTAACATAAGGTTGTATGGCGCGCGCTATGGCACGCTACCTGAGTATGGACTATACGCCGCGTTCCCTCTAGGGTCCGCAACAGAGAGTCGGCGGATACGTTGGCCAGCACTTTATTGTACAACATAAACCCGAACAGACTAAGGATAAAACATCGGATAAAATAGACAGCGTCGGTCGATCATCATACAAAAAGCCGGCTGTCGTCAGGTAGAGAAGCCAGCACAGAATCGGACGAATGTCTGCTTTAAATAGTCGGAATAGAGGCAGGGTCGCGCACAATGATCAGCAATGATTGGTAATTAGATGATCCGACGTCAAGAGGGTATGTGCGGTACACCAATCCGCCATAGTTGCGCTACACGCCTACATTTTATCGCCGGTACTACACAGAGCTATACTTACCAATCAAGAACACGGATTGCTATGACGTTGTTAGTAATTCGAGTTTGTAATTGTGAATGTCACATCCACAACAGTTCATTTCACGCTGTAGATAAGGAAGTCAATGCGTATTTGAAAACTGCATTTTAAAATGGGCGTCGCCATGTCTGCTATGCTCTTTGATTAATCAACGTATCGCAGAATTCAAGATTTCGAGGAAGGTACATAGAATTGGCGAGTGATATTGGCCGCCGGCGTGAAAGTAACTTAAATTTGAAGATTATGAAAAGAGGGGGTCTGAGCCCCTAAACCTGAAGACGGCATTGTCTTTACCTCTCACAGACATGTTTATTGTTTATACTGCCACGACGGGGCCTACGATATCGTAGGCCCCGGCCACGAGAATAATTATTCTGGCCGTCATAAAAATTTACCAACACGTCGCTACAATATTGGTCAACCGTCAACCCAGTACAAAAATAAATTTTTGGCAAAGAGTCATATCGTATACCCAAAAGAGCCATATATGGCTCGCGAGCCATAGGTTACCGGCCACTGACATAGAATATACCTTGTCATTGCATGGCCCACGAACCAAATACGGCTGTGAACCTGACTATGGCTGCGCCTCGAAAGATTGCTGGGAATCTATAATATGAAATCTACATTTGAATGTCAATGCATATGCTAACGTCAATGCGTTCGCTTGACGACCTGTTTATTTATGAAAAGTGTGTGGTCGGTCTAAACGTAGTCGAAATCCATATTCATTATCAATTCATTGAAGTAAAGTATGCCATGTAAGTTTTAATGTAAGAATAAAAAACATCATCTATTTAAAAACAATATAACGCTATTGCTGAATATGTTAAAGTAGACGTCGTTGCTACTCCAGTAGAAGTAGAAGTATCTCAATGAATTTCTATACGTAATTACAAGCAGTATTAGCAACTTCCAAGGCATGTCAAAATCTGTCAAGTGGAATTAGACAATGAAAGGTCAAAACTTATTAAGTTGGTGGTTTCAAAATTTTAATTTGGTTAACGGGTGACATACTTCAAGCCAGTGATCCTCAACCAGTATGTGCTGCGGCACACTAGTGTGCCTATTGTACAGCTTTGTCACCGCGAGAAAATGTGTTCTGTGGAACAAGGACGAAGCATAACAAAAATGATATATTGGTGAATAATCCTAGAATTATCAACGAAAAACTCAAATAACTCTGCTTGTGGTAGTTGGAATTGAGTCAAATTTGTTTTGCATCGTCTCTGAAGACACCTCAACAATTGCATGGGGTTGACAAAAAATTTAAATTAAAAAAAACAAATCCCTGATAAATTAAAATTTTAAATGGATCTGCGGAGCCTTATACTTATTATAATTGAACCAAAAATTGGTGTGCAGCGTTATTTATAGTGACGTGACAATTGAAACACTGAATAGCTGGAATCCAAAAAAAAGATATTTTTGAACAGCCCTACTGCACAGTTTCCAGTTAAAGTCTTGTTAACGCACTTTTTATAATAACTCTGTTTGGAGAGATCGAATGACTCGAATTGATAATATACTACATTTCCTCACTTTTAGCAGTTTCTGCTCGCATTTTCAAGTACCAGTACCAATAGACAAAATCTTAATAGTCTGGTTACTTTACTATTCTTCGAGATTACAATCAAATGTCGGCCTTGGCCGCCTGAGTCTTGAGTCATATTACTTGGTTCTAGTCAAGCGCAATAACTCGAGTGCAAGTCAGGTCAATAAACGGATTGACTTGAGTCCTGTTTAACATAACAGTGCACTATATAAGCAGTGCTCAGAAACGTGTAAATTTGCAGAATTTAAATGATGCTGCGGTATAATAATGTATATAGAGGATATGGTGAAATGAAGCACGGGAGCATTAACATAACCTGCGACTAATAAGTTTCACGACTTTATTTCGATACGCTGACTGACATGTGAATCACAGGCCAACACGTTGTTGGAATTTAGCATACACTGCATTACACAAATCACAACGAGCTTTGGAGGTTATGATTTATTGATATCACTGTTCCCTGTCGTCACCCTACTTTAGAATGACTATTATTGATCACGTTGTTAGATTGTGGTGAAGAGGAATTAATTCTACATGAAGCCATGTCGATGGGATAACCTATCGCGCTGCGCTGTGATCGTATAGTGGTTAGTACCTCACGTTGTGGCCGTGATAACCCAGGTTCGAATCCTGGTCACAGCACGTTTTACTGTTTTCGCTCATGTTATAATCAACGTCTGCAGGCTATATCACGCATTCCAATCGACATTGAATTACTCTGACGCTCGTTATTGCCTGGCCGGATATAAGGCTACGTAGAGGAACGAGACATATGCCTAGCAACTTGGTTGGAAGCATTTTGTGTGACGCCCTACATTTCGCAACGATAGAAAAAGAGGTATTCTATTAAGGTGCCCCATATATGCCCATTTCTCCATATAGCCTCATCGTGTATATTGTGTCCGTGCAAACTGCATAGCAATACCAACAATACAAAGAAATGTAAGAAAAAATTGCTGCGGCCAGGCATTTATGAGTAGGTTTACCACATTTTGGGATCCGAAAATAACGAGACTTTTCAAAAATTCTGAAAGCTCTGGTATACTGGAAAAAGAAAACTGGTGATTTTAGAAATTATTCGACCAATAGCACTGTGTTGCGTGAAAAAATGGTCATCTTTTCAACTCGACTCCTGAATTACCCGACTCTACCCCAGTTCAGCGGTGTTGACTAAAAAACGTTATCTTTTCCATATCATCTCCCATATTACCCCTCCCGTCGTATTTTTCGTTGTTTGTCTTGGCACCACTGATGTTCGCCGCGTCATAGTCGAGTTTTTGATCGCGTTTCAATACTTTATCTAGATAACGAGGACAAATTCCCCCAAAAGAGGACATTCCGGCGTCATCCGAGGACACTTTCCATTTATTGACAAAAGACGACAAATCTTATTAAAAAACCCTAATATAATATAAGTTCACTCGTTCAAAGCACGATTAGATTGCTACGCGGGGCAAACTAGAAAGACAAGGCGTATTTGAAACCATTTGGAATAGTCTGTCAATCAAACATCCACCTCTATCTGCAGATATAGATATGAAGGAACATGCAAATAAAAGCCATACCCAATAAACAGTGCAAACCGAGTGAAAAGCACCAGATGCTAACATAAATATGTCAAGCAATATGGAAAGAAACCGACTGAGTCGGTAGGCGAAGTCGATATATCATGTCGAGGTCCGGTAATCTCGACCGCAGACTCATATTCATTCAATAGAATCTGCATGTATTTTGTCTTAAAACGTGGGCATGCTCGGCGACTTAAGGATTGCCACTTGCCAGCAAGATAGTGCTCTACAGTCATGGTCCGTTATACTTGATAGAGACTTGCGTTCGCTTGTATTTACTGCTGATCGATTGATAATTGAACAATGGCGACTCAAGTGTCTTGAACTTATGCTGTTGTACTTGCGCTCGAGAGCAGATACATTGATTCGAGTGTGATTGCGAACGCTTGTGTATATATAAGTATTCAATCGAAGGCTTCGAAATAACTTGTACAATGTCCGGTACATTGATGGGTTGAGTAACTTTTCACACCGTTCGACATAAACAATGTTGCGAATTGATTTCTAATTGAAATCTGGACATCGCCGATTAAACGCACAATTGTTCAAACTTGGAATAGTGGAATCTCATTGTTGTAGATACTGCCGCTACCCTGAAACCGTGGAGTAGGCCTACTTTATGGTCAGTTGTCCAAAATATGGTTTTCATCGGAAATTTCTTAAATATAAATCTGCTCAATGAAAGTGAATTTTTGTATTGCCGATTAACTCCTTGATTTTCAAATAAACTCTCATGTCGTTGAATTTGTGTTATCGTCGATTTCTCGGGTAACCCATTCCTCGGCTGGGTGGCCCATCTGGTTGCGCTGTGATCGTATAGTGGTTAGTACCTCACGTTGTGGCCGTGATAACCCAGGTTCGAATCATGGTCACAGCATATTTTTTATTATCCCTAATTGAGATGCTATTGTATCGAAGACTCCATATCATCAGGTCTGCCGGTAAATTTGTTCACGCATATGCAGTATATTCCAATTCCAATACTATTGCCCATATTCATTTATTCACTTTGAAAAATATTCGCGCTTGGCACGATTAGTAAACAGATACGCACTCATTTTAATGACAATATTATTAGCGATGTTGGTGCGCAGTTACCCAATAGTCATGAACAGCTTAGTCTCGCGTTTGCTGTGAATCGGCGTAAAATCGGACTTGGCTTCCATATAGAAAGACATGCCGCGTGTGTGTGCCTGTGTGGGTCTCACTGATTCGTTTGTACAAAGAGTATTAGTGGTGGAATTCCCTGTAGAAAGATTGTATTAATCACCATATTTGGTTACAATGCGATCGTTTATTGTTGGTTAACAAATGGATGTTATGGCCCTTCATGGAACAAACACTTTGTGGTCTCAAACTCATCCTATATATTTGCCCGACCCAAAACCTGGTTTCTGGCTACGCCCGCGTACTACATATGTGTTATTCATCGTACAGCCTTTAACACGTCAATCACTATTACGGGGTAAATTCATAGAAATAATATATATGTGTGTATGCATTATTGTATATATATATCAAAGTATCGATGGTTTTCTAAAACCAAATAATTCGAAATCTAGTCGATAACGTTTGTATATGTCTTCGATAGTTTTGGTAGAAACTGACGCTAAGTAGCCATTCACTTTCTCCTGGTCTGTTTGCCTTGACGACGCGTAATTTGCAGGAAAAGCAATGTTCTCCATGTTCACAAGCTTCATGAACGCAGCCATGTCGTCGTTGATGGTTTCGACATGTAAGATAAAGTCATACCGTATCGTGCACGGTAGACACAGGTCTTGGTATAAACTCCAATGACGATCACGCCTTTTATCCATGGCTGCGTACCGCAAAAATTCACCGAACGTCGCCGATATGTCACGCCGGCTGTCGCCTGATATGATCGTATGAATCATCCGTGATATATTTTTATATTCTCTATTCCAAGAATATTCTCTTTCGAGTTTGGACCTGTAGGCGGACAAAAGTCTGTAAAGAGGATCGCGGACAATGATGAGTCTTTTGTAAGTCTTTAACTTTTTAGATATTTCTTTTGAGTTCCGCAGCTTTCTCAGATTTAATTTAGCGTTGGTTAATTGGACAGCGAATCCCGATTCGACTTTGGCCAGGCTTGATGTATTCACCAGCTTTTCGGCTGCAACGAGTACTTTCTTCATACTCGAACTCGCACACTTAGGTATCTCGCAGAGAATGAACTGTAGAGAGAATGACTCGTTAAGTTTCAACCAGCTAATGTTCTGTCATAGACGTTGAATGCGGTAAAGGCACAGAAGTCACCCTGTGAAATCACCAGAGATAGTGATCCAACATGTTACACATAAGCAAACGCAAAAAGATTCATATATTTCACGACTCAACGAAATTCCTAGGCTCCGGCATCTGTTTTGGTCGTACGCTCATACCCAGTGGTGGCCTTACGATTGGGGGGCCCTGGGCGATACTTCCGGGGGGCCCCTCCCTATCTAAATTATCGCAACCCAGACCCCCCTCACTAACTCTTGATGATACTTTTATTGTTCTGCACCTCGTAGGCCCTATACACTGTTCCGGTAGTGCATTGTCTGTACTTCATGATAAAGCTTTCAGCATATAAAATAATGTCATGCCACAGTACAATAAACGACTTGGCATATTCGAAAACAAGTGACTCAAGCGAACTATAGCGCGTTTCGAGACCTACCTATTTAAAAAAATTATGGGATGTAGCTAAGGCCTTTAGCTAATGGCAAAATGGATGGAGATCATCAAATCAAAGTGAGCTCTTGCAACTAGTGCAGAAATTTAATGATCGACTACTGCTTACGGTACCATATTCTACATTGGTGCATGGATTTTTGTGGTTATTCATAAAATGATTACTAAAAAATGAGAATTGATGATTTGTCTTTACGGCACAATACCATATTCTTTATGGATACAAGGATTCCGCGGTTATTCAGAAAATGGTAATACTTGAAAAAAAAGCGCGTAAACCAGAGAAATAGTTGGGAAAAGCGCGTGAACCGAGGAGGGGGGGCTCGAAAGCGCGTAAATCAACCAGGGGGGCCCTAGGCGACCGCCTACCTCGCCTACCCCAAAAGCCACCACTGCTCATACCCATGGCTCGGTGAGTCAGTTCCAGGGACAACGAGATAGGGATAGGTTCGGATGTTCAGGCAGTGCCTCGCCATTCGCCAGGAAAATAAGTGAATCAAGATTTTGAAACTTTCAATATTTATTGGTATTCGCCTGGTGATGCTCTTGAATTTTGGACATTTTTGACACTCCAAGTATCACAGAGACGAGACAAGTCTCACCTTTGATATCGTTGTTCAACCGAAACAACTATTACATTTATGAATTGATATAAATTGAATTTTATTGTCGCACTCGAAATCCAGAATATTAAATAATATCTTTATAATATTTATTCGCAATAAAACTTGTAAATAAACACGTAATTCGGGAAGCAATTTTCCCATTAAGGAACTGGAGAGATTGAGGTAACTTTTTAAATTTCAGTAATAGAGTCAAATTGGTATTCCTTTGCAATACAGGAAGTGATTACAGAATTGCGGCAGATTAAGAATTGCAGAAGTAGAGATGATTGTAAATGATGAATTGCAGTTACAGATATTATGCTGTGATTTTCGAGTACAAGTGGTATTTATTCCAGTGGCGCATTCAAGGTGTTCCTAGGAATATGCGCAGTGCCCAATACTGTGATCCTTTGGATCATGTCGAATCGAACGTTTCTCGGAATCTGTTGGATTTGTCTCATGAATCATTTGCTTGCGACCCCTGTAACGCGAGTGACTATCGGTACAATGTTTGTTTTGTACCGACACATTTTTCACAGTCTATTTTGAGATCTGCATTAGGGATGGTGTGAAAGTGAGGTTCACGTTTTTCTGATTCCTTTTGTTGAATGTTTTGAACAGCTTGCACGGCAAGTTCAATGAATAAGCATTCTCTTTCCGTCTTTAGTTTGATTATCATGTCCGTACGGTTGCTCCCTATTTCGCGGTCAGTTATGATTGGTACATCCCACAGAATTTTCACGTGGTCGTTTTCTGTCAGTGGTACTGGACTGTAATCCTACCAATTTTCCTTGTCGAGATAGTAATGTTGAAATGATTGCATAATTCAAGATGAATGTTGTGGCCGATTCTGTCGTGTCTCCATGTGCATTATTATATTCTTTATTCACAGTAGAACTGTTAATCACATACATAATCCGGGGGGCAACCTGCCCCCGGAGGAAAATGTCGGGATTTGAGTATTTTTTTCAAATTTCAGTAATACAGCCACATTTTTATTCCTATGCAATGCATGAAGATGTCAGATTACAGAATTGCGATAGATGTCATTCACCTTATGATTATCCGAGTACAGCAGTTTGACCTGCCGATGCAGCCTTGTCACGTCAAATTCGTCACTGATGGTTCCCAAATTGTGACGCTTACATTCTTCCCGAAGCAGCGACCGACGCCGATTTTGTACTTCGTTAAACCTGCCTTCATCTGCAGTTGGGCGAATATCGTCCTGTGTGAAAGGCGTCGTCGATTTTATACGTTCCAGCGCTCCCCTCACTACAGGTGCCGGCGAGCTTGTTGGATAACAGACAAGCTGCAAAGAATGGAATAGGAAAGGTGTTCGGTACTGACTACCGAAGAGAAGTCAAAACAGAGAGGGTCAAATTATAGGGGTACTCAAAATATGCAGTTTCAAAACAGTACGTCATTCAAATAGGTAGTGTGAAACAGCGAGTCTCATGATAGGCAGCCAATAATGTTACTGAGTCAGTCAATGGTAGCGGTAAGCGATAAAGTCCGGTTTAGTAATCGGCTCAACTTGGGAAACCCTTGTGCTATCCTTGCCCATTTGGGTGAATCCCAAATTTTCTCTGAGTCACAAAAACAAACATCGACCACAGAAATATGCCACGATTACGCTAATTAGAGCGAAATGTCATTATCCTAATTTTAATCTGACCTGTGGAATCTTTCTCTGCTATAATTTCTTGTTATCGTGAAAATGCTCCTGGAGAACTGCGTGGTGCTAAACCAGCCGAGCTTGGTGTACTAACATATCCCACTCTCATACTTGTGAAAAGAATTTGATATGAACTTAACTTGTTATTTTGTTGCATACTTCTTACTCATTCTGAATTTAAGTTAATTCAAATCATATAATTTCGAAAAGCAGACTCTGGTCTAACTGTGACCACGTTGTATACGAAATAAATTATTTTCAAATACCGCTTCAAAAGAACAAACTGTGCATCAACGACAGTGTCAAAAGAAGGAAAAAAAGCATTCAAACATGGTTTTAATACAAAGCAACTATTTACTGCGTATCAGTGTGACTTCAGCTGTATGACTCAGTCTTCAACCCTGCGTAACTCATAAGTGAGCCCCGGTTAAGAACGACGGCGTTACGGTGAGGGTTAGAGCAGTGATTCCCAAGTGCAGCCCCGAGGGCCGCATGCGGCCCCCAGATGGCCTTCTTGCGGCCCCCAAAAACATATTAGGAAATCGATTTATGACAAAAAATAAAATTTATATTTATAACATACTCATCATCTTGCTTGGCTTGGCCTCTGTAGTTTTTAATTACAGAATTGCAGCGTTGGCCATGACCGCACCACAACTCACCAACACATATAAAGTTTTAGGCCATGTAGCATGTGACTCCAAGAAGTGTGCCAGAACGATCGGCAGCGAGAAAGCCTTGGCCGTAAAGGACTGCTTTTTTGCTGACCAAAAACTTTGAAATACCAAAAAATTCGTTTTAGATACAAAATACGTATAGGTTTAATTGTCCATATAGGCGCCTAAATGACTGGCGCCGAATGTTCTTGTCTTGGCAATCTGAACCTCCCAAGACAAATACCACCCCACAGGAAAGAAAAATATATGCCAGTGAAGAAATGCCAATCTGAAATCGTGTGATCTTTCAGTTTAGTAGGTTTAGGCAATTCTACATTTTTTGATATGGCAGACAGGAGGTAACGAAATAACACCATGTAAAGAAGTCATACCTAGGGGTCCGCCCGCCCGAAGATGTTTAATTTCACGGGGTCTGCAGTTTCAAAGACACTTCTCACTCAGCTCTACCGGTATATCTGATTACGTTGGCAAAGAGGACAACCATGCAATTCCCGATCATCTTATTCACCGATTTTATCATGAATTATCGAAATATTCGCGCGTCGCGCTGTCTCACTATAAACAGTACAACTTTAATTTCGTGGCAAAAGCGAACAACGTGATGTGGGGTCAGTTTATCACCCTATGGGAGCCTGTAGTCCTGACGAAGTGCTGTTACGTTCCTGCCAACGGGTATACCGCCGGAGATGTTTAATTACTATTAAGGGGGCCAATACCTTTTCAAACACCTCACTCAGCTCTACCGGTAAATCAGTTTACGTGAACAGAGACAGAATGAACATTGATAGCAATACATGCAATTACCGATCATATTGACCGATTCAGTCATGAAACTAAAGAAATTTCTCACGCTTCGCGCGTTTAGGCCAGGAAAGCTGATTCACTCAACGGACAATCAATGCAGCAGATAAGTAGCGGTAAACAGTGAACAGTTTTGAAATCTCGCCAGGGCAATAAAACTACTCCGAAATAGCCACGATGACTGTTTGGGTCCGTTTCATAGCCGTAGTATTCGTGCGGCCCCGACCGTACTCTGAAATTCTAAATTTGGCCCTCACACCGTAAAAGTTTGGGAACCACTGGTTTAGAGTGACGTTAGGATTGATTTACGTTAGGATTCAGGTTAGCCTTTATTGTGGTTAGTGCTACAGGTAGGGTTAGATATACTTACCAAATGTCTGCCATTGATCAATATGTAGAATACAATAACCGCGCCAAATAGTATAAACATATGTCTCGTTCTAGGACTATTCCCTATCGCCGGCATATCGCTGGCGATAAAGTCGCTTAAATCTTGAATTATCTGCAATACGTAAACACAAATCGTTCGCTTACAGCAGGGGCGGGCAACATACGGCCCGCGGGCCGGATCCGGCCCGCGAAGGGATTTTGTCCGACCGCGGAGAGTTTTCCGTCTTACATGATAATGTGGCCGGCGGCCCCAGTCTGCCGAGATTCCCCACTATACTCGCCTATATATACGTCAAATTTTAGTGACTGTATGTTATTATTAGGGCAAGTTTTTGTTGCACTAAAATCGCGATAAGTTGCATTTATTTTTACCAAAAGTTGCTGTAAAAAGTTGTATTTATAATTTTTGTTGAATTATTGGGGTATGAGATACCCGAAAGGTTCCGTTGTATAACTTTGTTCCTGCAGAACTGTCAAATTTCTTACTTTATGGCCATTTAACGCAAGGTCTGGCGAAACCGCCCAAAAGTATATTTTTACCGGCACATAGCGGGAAAATTACGCAATGCGGGAATAATTTCCCCAAACAAGTCAAACAGCATAGCTACAAACCCCTCCTCTAAATCAAGTCAAATACCACACCCAAAATCTCCTGCAAACTAGACCCAAGGCGTTGCAGAGAAACACACTCTTGGCGACTTTAACAAAACATATAGCCTGAATAAGGTGACCTAGCGAAATTGTAATTTTCGGCGGTCCCGCCTGGGCGTTCGTGAAATGGGAAAATATACCTCAAATTTAAACGAGAGTATTAATAAAGCGAGCTATTTACACATTGTTCGGACACGGTCGTGCTTGGATGGGGTATAGTTGAAGTTCTTACTTGCAAGCCATTGTGTCATAGATAACACAGTGATATGCAGCTAACCCTTCATATAGCTCTTTGTTATGCAAATCAAAGAGAATAGAACCATACTAGAAATAGTTTATAGCAAGTTTTTAAATCACTCCTTTACATTTTGACGCAATATTTGATCAAAGTTGCAGTAAAAATTGGTATGAAAAATAGAGAAAAGTTACAAAAAGTTGCACTAGAAAATCCTTCCAAACAGCTTAAAACATCATAGTACAGTTTCTAAATATCTAGGGAGCTGTAGGATGCCGTAAAAAAAGTTACAGAAGTTGCACAAAATTGCCCTAATCGTTATATACGTGTTTTGTATACGCAGCGTTGCGAGAGTGGACCTTACGCGTAAGTTCGTCGAAGCGATAAAATATGCATTATCGGCATTTACGATGCACTCAACCCTAATGTCGTCTGTGGTAATCATGATTTTTATCGACTACAATAGTCATTTACACCAGGCTGATATTTCTTACTTTTGATAACGTAGCCGTCGACTTGTAGCACAGACTTGGACAACTAGAAAATTACAGCTTTTCCAACTTAGATTAGAATTAGAATTAGAGCTACACATTTTTTCCAAATTAGATTAAAATTCGAATTAGAGCTACACATTTTTTTCCAAATTAGATTAAAATTCGAATTAGAGCTACACATTTTTTTTCCAAATTAAATTAGAATTAGGATTAGAATTACTGAAATCGCAAAAACCTGAAAATTGAATGAAATTATGAATGAGAAATGAATAGAGCCAAAAGTTCAGTTCATATCACGTCAGAGTGCATTCACATAACCATGACAATGGTTATGGTTAACGTCTGTACACCAAGCTTGGTTCTTTTTGCTCTGTATACCAGGGGTCATCAACATGCGGCCCACGAGGTCATATTTTGCGGTCGGCGATCTGATTCGTGATTTCGGAAGAACGCGAAATAAAAGATTTTGAAAAGATGAAATTGATTTCATTTTCAAATTATTGTTGTTGTTTCAAAAAAGCTATTTGCCTGTGCCCAATAACACTATTCATCACTAGCTGAAATGGCTTCGGCGATGGCAACAGCATTCCATAGATTGAGAATCAGCTGATATGAACAAGCATATTTCCTTGACGTGCGATAGCTCGGACACTGCCAAGACCGAGACGCTTAGAAAACGGCCTATGGTCATGCCTACGAGTTCTCGAACAGCAGCAGCCTTGAGATGAGGAAAATTTTTTTCTCTTTTCCAGTAACTCAAAACAACACACTCCATGATCACACTCTCTGCTGCGAAATATCTTTCCACCTCATCCTCCAATATATTTTCTTTGGTTAGATTTGAAGTAACCACCCTCTTCTTTGTTGGTGTAGTTGAGGGCATGAAAGTGAACAAACTTGTCATTGCACTTTTTTTCTTCGCTGTTGTACTGTTTGTGATCGAAACTAGAATGATGTTTGCAGACTACAATGCCAATATGGCTATCATTCGTCGCAAAATACCTACTATTATGATCGCATACGGTGTAAATAATGCGATGGCGACTTGTCACTAGATTCCCTTTGCGAGAGGGATGTTCTTGTTAACTCGCTGCAAAATGCCGCGGAAAACCGGCATGTTTCAGGAAAACAATAAATTAGATTAGAATAAAAATTAGAGCATAGGAATATTTCGCAAATTAGATTAGAATTGGAATTAGAACACAACAACAAATCGCAAATTAGACAAGAATTATAATTAGAGCATAGAAACATTTCGCAAAGTAGATTAGAAGTACTTAATTTTCCTATATCCGGCCCGCCGACTGTAGAAGTTGCCCGCCCCTGGCTTACAGTGTTATGATACCGTTAACTAACAGATAAACGCCCGACAGCTGGTTAACAATAGTGTCACCACAAAGACATACTGAAATGGAGTCTAATTTGTCGATTTGCTATCAGAACACTACCGGGGTGCAAACTAGTACTGTACAACTATAGGTAATCGAATTCTAGTATAATTAGTGAAATGTAATATATTTAGTAAAATAATTAGTGAAACTTCAATTCTAATTTAACTTTCTAGTTTGTCCTAAAATGGTACAGGACAATGGAGTATTTTCCGGAAATACGCAAAGAGACGCTTTGGAGTACAGAACCTCATAATATATTCTTATTTATTCGCGAAGCTTTTCGGCTGACACTCCTCAGGGGATACCGTCACCAACGATGCGAGCATTCAGAAAACTATGTCCAACAACAATAAGCGTTACTAATTATGACGTCACACACGGTAAAATACAAAATTCCAAAAAACGAGAGAACTATAGCGCAGGCACGGAGAGAACGAAACGAAACAAGTTAGTGTGCGATTTATCAATGATACGTGAATTCTTTCTGTTGGCATATACTAGGTTGACGCATAATGACGATGGTGGACTGAAGAACAGATAAATGGAATAAATTACGACCCTGTCCCACTATAGAGAACATGTCCTCATTATAATTGACAGCGCACGTTAGTTTTTCCAGCAAATGATCACCGATGGAAGACTTTGGACCGGTAGCCTGGTTGTCTTCGAGAGCAAACGGATTACTTAGCTGTTACTTGGAAATGTTCGATTTGATAGACGGTGGAATGTGATCTTCAATACGTTCCTGCAACCGTTTGGAAGTTATCCCTACGTACCGACGATTACAGTGGCACTTGAATTGATAAATTACGTTACTTTGTTTTGATGCCGGGAGAGCGTTCTTTCGGGTTGCTGGAAACACTGGCAACTTAGTAAAGACAACATTGGTCTTTACTAGGGATGGTGTGAACCAGACATGGGGTAATCGCGATTAGTAATCGTAATCGATTACGACGATTACAGCATCTTCAAGTAATCGTAATCGCAATCGATTACATTCGAAAAAAATCCGAAGTAATCGTAATCGTAATCGACTACTTCCCATATCTAATCGATTTCTTTGTGAAAGAACGATTACTTTTTATTTGTACAAGGACTATGTCATAAACTGAACATTCGCGAACAAGGAAGATGTCTTATACCTGGTTCATGATAACACTAACGTCTGATTTTTAAATGCCATTGCTCATTATTACGTCAGAGGTATAGCCTATTAGCTTTGCTAGTTATTGCGTAAGAAGTATCCACAGTAAATAGATATTCGATGTACGTCACGTGCATTCGTGCGATTGTAAGAACACCCGCCGTGCTGTATATCAGGTTATCAACCCGTTCCACACGCCAGTACCCCGGAGCAGGACAATAATCACCACTCTGCCAAGTAACTTGTGTATTGATGGTTGGTTATGCAAACGCAGTTTGACCGTTGCTGCTTGGCGAGCAGTAGGCCTATGTAGTACGTAAGTACACCGGACAGAGATTTGAAATTTAGTACTAGTCTAATATAACATTACGGTTTCCACAACGAAGCAATCAACAGTTTTTTATATATATCACAACCGTGCCGTTTTTCGTAGCGGCAGCTTGCAGTACATTATCTGTATTAAGTTGAAGGCAGAATGTTATGTTCTCTTCATCTTATTCTCATATGACTCTACTCGAAACATTCGCTAATCGTTATTTCATAATTCTTTACTCAACATTGGGACCTGCCGCCATAGCCATGGGCTTATATATCATGTTAGCGTGGGTTGTAGCTAGAATCAGGACCAAAACAGCTATTCGTCCCCCAGTCCAAACGTTAGTCTTTGGCCCCCATAGGGTGATAATTTCAAGTTGAAGACTGAATTTCGTGAATAATATTGGTAATCGCATTACATTATTATTAATTTTATATTGATATTATTCCTCTCTCTCTGCCCCCGATGGTCAGATTTACCTGTAGAGCTGGGGGCATGTAATTCATAATTATAACGTCTGTTATCTTGTTATAATTACTTTAGTGTATGTTGTTAATTCGTGATTTCCGGTATGTTATATAATCAAAAGATATTGTTGTATCTCTAACGTAGCAGACTAAAAGAAAAACTTTCGTGAGACGCACACACAAATTGTGATGTCTTTAATCCTCTGTGGGTGTCCGGGTGGCATTTGCATTGTGGGCTCGGATTGGAAGGACTGGACTATTAGTCACGCCCACCCAGCGCGGCTATTGACAATGGAACCATACCCTATGTTTCGGCCAAGGACTTTCTTTAGTAGCACACTTCGTGAAGTCGTGTGTTGGTCGAAATTGCATATGTCTTTTGGTGTGGCTTGGGACGGTATTGACTGGAACCTAAATGCCTATAGCTATAAATTAGGGTTTCATTTGAAACAAAAATAAATTTAAAGCGAGCACGTTTACAACATGCCCTTGTTTAAAACATGTTTTTTTTTTTTTTCAAGCCTTGACGTCACCAATGTGGATTGACATTGACAATTGAAAATATAGGTTAAATATAGCTCCTTTGACGAAATATCAGTACTATAACTGTTGAACCGACTATTTCGAGGGGTTCCAACCATATCTCATATCGATGTACGTCGGCCAAATCGGGTGGTAATTGTGGAAAGCATTTAAACAATTATGGCATAATTTTACAACTTAAAAAACACAATTTAGTTTTTTTTTAAGCCTTTGTTTAAAACACTGCTTCAAACAAGTTATAAATAATGTGTTTTAAACCACCATTAGTTTTAAATGCATGCCTAATATAGATTATGTATGATTTTTAGTTGAGGGGGAGACGTATGCATTCCAACATCAAGCTTATCTAGAGAGAATTTTCAAGTTAAATAAATCTTTCGAGAATACTCTATAATTTATGTTGGTTTACGAAATACTCTTGAGTCCCCTCCGAGCTCGCTCCCAACGCTATTGGGAAATTTAGGATGCGGCAGTCATGGACCTGGCAAGAATGCAATTGGTTGGGTGCGGTAAATCGTCCTCTATAAAAATAGGCAATGGGTACATTATGACGCAACAAGCAAAAGACGCATATTTTTTAAAGAAAGTTTTGGCCTTTCAGCGCAATCCATATGTTGTCTTCCAATATAACTTCTAAAATGCAAAATAGATGTAATCGTGAGTAATCGTGATTACTTTTCCAATGTAATCGTAATCGTAATCGACTACTTCCTGATTTTGCTGTAATCGTAATCGTAATCGTAATCGCGTCATTCGGAAGTAATCGTAATCGCAATCGATTACATTCATGAAGTAATCACCCCATGTCTGGTGTGAACCTCTGAAAGGTTCAGGTTCGTGTGAACGCGAACCTTTTTGATAGGTTCTGTGTGAACGCGAACCTTTTTGATAGGTTCTGTGTGAACACGAACGTGAACCTCATGACGTCATACTGCTAATTCCAGCCCTACATTTCAGTGAAAAGATATACATTTATACGGGAAGCGATTGGCGCAGTTGGTTACGCACTGCAGTCACGACGCCAATGGATGGGGTGTCGAATCCCGGTTCTGACCAACATCTACGTGTCGGAGGTTTCTCTGGGCTCGTCATCCCACTGCTACGGTAGTGCGTTGAAAAGCCCTGACCGGAAGTGAGCCGTGCTACAAGTCGGCAGCTGAGACAACGCTGGGGGCGCGTGCTAGTGAGGGCGACTGAGGATTGACCGGGAGAAGAGAATGAAAGCCGTCCCCAAGATTACGAAAGACAAAGACACTATGAACATTATCACAATTCATATCGTGGCAGCACATAGCTTGAAAAAGCGATAAGTGCCACTGTGTTGTACCAATAATAATAATAATAATATATATTTATATACACGATACCTGTAGCGAAGTCTCGGGCCACATAATGCCACAATGCTGAAGTACATACTGTCTTTTTACACATCGCCAAATGCATCAACTGGAACAGTCAAATAATATTATAATTCCATGATAATCAATATCTTCCGTGGCTTTGCCAACAATTTTGACGAGGGCTTACAAGGGAATATAAGCTACACTCGAACGGTCTAGGCCAGACCGGACAATGCATTCGTCGTCTGAGTGTTGCTACGCTGATATTGAGCAGAGTGTGAAACGGGTGTTACCCCATTCACAAGTTATACAGCAGTATAGCGAATACGCCAATCTCGTGGATTTAGTTCTTATGGTACAATAAACAAATGAAATCGAGATGGACCCAGTACGCTTGATAGATTTTTTACATCAGACAGCGATATCCATTTCATTGATTGGTTAAATAAGCATCATTCGCTAACTACCTACATGTAGCGTAGACCTTTGTCGTTCTTGATGCTGTGTGATTGCGGGTCAAGCTCACAGCAGAGAGTCAATAAATATTCAAAAAGAGAAAGCTGGATAATTTGAGCAAACTTTTGTAACAAAGCAGATAAAAATTTTCAGGTTGTCAAGGTGCATGCTCTTTTATTGTTGATTTTTTATGCTGCCATCGCCATGCATATAGTGACCCGCAGTTGAAATGTAATAAATTTCAACCAAAGATGCTATAATTACGTGAAAATTGTAATAAATGAAAAAGGTTCACAGTGCAGAACCTACCAAGGTTCGTTTGTGAACGTGAACCTTTCAATTTCCGAGGTTCACACACAGAACGCGAACGTGAACCTCACGTTCACACCATCCCTAGACTCTTTACCATTGGATAACAATTAGGGACGGCTGAAGTTGGCTGTTTCTCAAATGGATATGGAACCGGGCTAATCCAAGGTAGATAGATGTATAGATCCCTGCTTTCGCGAGAAACTTCCTCTGAAGATTCTTGTTGTTTGGTATCATTCCGATGACGTAACCCTTGATTTATTATGCGCTTGATGATATACTCCGGGTATCCGTTTTCAAAGAAAATTTTGCGGATGTATTCAAGTTCTGAATTAAATTTATCCTCAGAGCAACTCACTAGCGGCTGACGGACCTAAGTGCCGTTCAAATTCATTTTACGACCTTTTGAACTGAAACAGTTCCATCGAAGGTTGTGACCTGGGTTGAGAACGTAGGCTTCCTATAAACAGAGGTCAGGAATTCACCGGCTCCCTTTTCCACTAGAACTAGAACGTCAAGGAATGCCAGGCAGTTGTTAACTTCCTTTTCCGACGTGAATTGCAATGCCGGGCGCAATTTGTTCAAATTGTATACGAAACTGTCACAATTAGATTAATTACCGAAAATCACGAACGTGTCATCGACGTAGCGATGGTATAAGGCCGGTTTACTGCAAGAGGAGAAGAGCTGTTCATAGAGCCCCACACATATATTAGCTAAGATACGATAGGCCCCAATGGTGATCCGATATAGCTACACCGTCAATATGTATATACATTGTATTGTTTGTAACTAAATTCAACGGGGAAAAAGCGTTTCTCAACAATTCAACATAGATAGCGCTCGAAAAAGTAGGGGTGAAGAGACACGCTTGGTGTACATACATTTACCATTCATGCTTATGATTGAATTCTGATTGATTCACTCATATCTACTCTTTGGCACTGCTTGCTTCTGAACTCTTCAAATCTTCCACTGCCAACAATAACTTCTTTGACCCCCTCTGGATGTAAATCCCTACCATATCTATCAGCTACTTGACGTTTAGGTTGCCTCCATAGCAGATCTCAGTTCGAATGAAATAATAAACATATTTCATTTCACGATATCGCCTCATAATGAAGTAAACTTCTTTACAGGCTTATATCAGTCGATACCTTTGAGCCCACTATCCCAAATGTAGTACACACATTCGGATCAACTCTTACCAATGATGTGAGCCTAAAACATTCGAATGGAGAGTCTGCCTTCAGTAATTATATGCTACACGGTCATCACGCATCTTTTGCGTGTCCCAACTTACACCTGTTGTCAAATTACATCACGTTACTGGGAAGGGGAATGGCGCAATGTGCTAAGCAAGACCGTCACGACACTAATGGTTGCTGGTTCGAGCTTTGGCTATGCTAATTTCTGTGTGTCAAAGGTTAATCTTAGCTCCTCATCTTGCATACGCGGTGTCGTGCGAAAAACCCAGATGGATCAAGCGAAGTCGAGCTTATAAAATCGACAGTAATAGACACAGACGAGGACGCATGGAAGAGAGGAGAGTAAGTGCCTTATACACAGAGAGAGTTGAACCTTGACAATGATCAAAATCGCCTGATCGGCTTGCACCATTGTCTTACGAGAGGTAAACAAAGTTCAAGTTCTCTCGTTTTTGGGTGATATTTGAACCGCCACAGTCGGTGGTTCAAACCAAGGTCAACGCGAAAAATTGTTAAAATCTCGCATTTGCTCGCGGCGGAAATGGTCAGGCCGACAAGTAATTGATGTATAAAACGATTTAATGCGTTCTGGTGAAGAATATGATATAGGTATGTGTAATTCGGAAGCGGTGTAATGCCGAATGTGATTCAAATATGTCGGCATAATATATGCATTGACTACCGGTAGGGTACAACAGAACCGATGATTTATATATCCCTAATCCTTTCAGTTAGCAGGTTTAGGATATATATTCAATATAGCCCGATATGACAGGATCGAAAAACTTTCGTCCAATGGAAAAATATATATTGGCGTCTCTTGTTGATAGCTTTGGCATAGTATTAAGGAGCGGAGAAAGAGTAAATGCACGGAAAGACGGCATTATACCAAGCTCTATCTGGAGGCGGCAGACCGACATCTTCAGAGGAGCCTTTGACAAGACTTATGGAATAATGCAGTCTGAAATTGAACAGAACGACAACCCATTCGACGATGATGACATTTTGGACAAGTCGTGCAATTCTAGTGTATCGGTTGAGATTGAAAGTACTGATAAATTATAGATTACTAACCTATGGGGTTATTAATCTATTGATAAATTCTCCCCGATCCAGACATCGAAATATATGTTTGCGCAAGTCGTCGCGACATCTTCGACTATGGATAAATCGAGGAGTGGTAGGTTTTTCTAGATGGCACAAAGCCGTACCAAATAACGAGCTGAAGTCTTGCTGTCCAGCAAAGCATAAACTTTTGCGATTTTGTTTTTAATATAGCAGCCCACAGCCTGTGTGTCGTAATCATGCTAGCCATTGTCTTTAACCTTCGTAACAATCAGAAATTAGTTGAGAGTTGCGATGCAGGGTTAAAATTGAGCAGATGAACTTTCGGAGCGAGATCATTTGAACATTTCATGCGCGACAATGGTGCAAAGCGATCAACAATGATCTTGATCATTGATCACGGTAACGCAGGTCACGATCAGTTCTGGGCTGACAATGGTGCATAAGGCCCTAAGATGGTGAATGGACGCGTGACTTGAATTCGTCCGTAAAGCGTACGCAAAGATACATCGAACATTAACATTCAAGATCATGGCATATAGTTTAATCTCGTGAATGTTCAGAAATATCAACGAGTAGGCCTATTGAAAGAGTCGACCCTAAACATAGCTGAAATTGTGTTTGTCTAATCTATATAATAGAAAAGCTTATTATTTTACAGCTTATTAGTTTACCAGCGTGGCTGGGAATAGGATGTTTAGTTATGGAGACAATAATCATCAATCCGTAGCGAGCTCGCTTGTGCACATGCACAATTGCACAGTCTGTGTAATCTACGCGCCGCTCTCTGTGGGTGTGGCGCGCGGTGAGGTTCAGGCTTGGTGAGGCATTGACCCATTTATATCATGATATGCAATCTTACTTTTTCATATTTCATGAGCACACTCAGTAAGAATGCAATGTCGGTAATGTAATCCTAGTCTAATATGTAGAATGATGTTACGCTCTAATTTTAATTACAGTTTAATATCTGGTTGTCCTGAAACAGCCACAGGAGAACTGTATCGTGCGACACGAGCCCCGCCTGCGCGGACATTTGCAATTCTTATGGTTAGGAGGATGAACTCTGATTTGATGTAAACTGAACATGCTTTTTGTTGTACTCCATCTGGTTAGGAATTAAATTCAATTTCCAAGCTTTCGGAAATTCAGCAATTCTAATTGTAATTTAATTTGAAAAACAACTGCATGGGTAACTATAATTAAAGTTCTAATCTAATTTGGAAGAAACGCGTAGCCATATTTCTGAGTCAATTGTAATTTGGAAAAACTGTGTAACAATAATTCCAATTCTAAACTCCTTCGGAAACGCTGAAGGTTTTCTATTCGTCAAACTCTATAGCCCGGCAAACCTTCTCTGTTGATATGTCTGGACGCCGAATAGTCCTGCATCTGTATCCCACGATACAAATTCAGCTTGCAGAGGGAAATAGTGTATCTTGTCAAGAAATGCGAAGTTACAAGCGCGTGCGTCTCACGAGATTTTATAGTTTGATATGATACGTGCGAACGATACCAACATCCTGCGAGTAGCAACCGTCTTTCCTATGGAGGTCCGAGATTATAACATGCTTTCGCGGGCCCGCTCGAAGCTTATCAGCGAGAAACTAATGAATAAATAGTCTTATCCACGTGGCATGAACAGTGAACAATGAATATTTGAACAATGAACAATTAGCATAGCAAGAGCGACGTACATCGTGCAATGTAACCCTGTACAATCACATTCCCTTAATTTTCGAAGGCATCACCCCTAACATCTCTACCTGAGACTCTGATGGCATGGCCTGCGACAGCCGATACAAATAAATAAACAAGTCATGCGTTCACCGTTAACCATTCGGACTCGTTGGTAAATTGCGTAATGCTAGACTTAGTCCGTTACGGAAAGAGTAGGCCTGTGATGTAGGCGTTCAGAAACGCATGAACGGGAAACAATAAGACGAAAACAATGAGAAGGAACTGGCACGTGTCGGTAGGTGAAATCCATATGTTGCTGCCCGGTAATCACCAGCGCTGAAGTATTTATTCAGTAGATTGTGCTTGTGTTTTGTTCGAATGTAAACATGCTTGACGATTGACGGATTGCATGCGAAATACTTTCTACAGCGGTCGATGCCAACCTGTTTTGGTGTGGGGACAGCATTTCAAATCTCAGAGTACCCACGGTGCCTCATGAGAATATTCAAATAGTTATAACGAATATTCAAATAGTTATAACGAATATTTTTAAGTATCTACCTCAGGATCAGGGATATCTAGAACGGGACAACCCTGATCAGGATACCTCCATTCGGTTCATTCAAAACCATGCATTTATAGTATATACGTCTGAAGATTCTATGTCGGTTATCTTATCCTTGATATACGCAGATTGGCGAGTACTATTCATTAAAACAAACATGTATCATTACGGCAACCTAATATTTATTAGGGCAATTTTTTTTTGACATGTCAAAAAAAGTCAAAATTAGGTCAAAATTGTAGCGTTAGGTCAAAATTTGTCAAAATTGTTTACAAAGTCAAACATTTTTTGACCTCTGCACTTTGTTTGTATCGTTGATTTTGCGCTGTCAGTGAACTTATCATTTGATATTTTACAGCTTGTAGCCTACTTTATAGGCCTACCGTTGTAAACGGACCATCGTCTGCTCATTGTGAATCATAAATGGTCAAATGGAACAAATAGTGACATGGTTTTATGGTCAACGTACCGCAATATCCTAGCTGAAGCAAGACTGCTTGGACATTGCATGGTTCTTATATCAAGAAGCGCAAGCTGAAAAATTGTGATATAGACAACATTGTCAGAATGAAGCAACACGGTTTGTCACCAGCAGTGTGCACACAACTTGAGTGTTGTCAGCCAACAAATGCTGCTGCTGAACGTTCTTTCTCCGTTCTTGGCAAGCTACGTAGTAAGGACAGACACTTTCTACCCGAGAATTTAGGAAAGGATCTTTCGTTGTACTACAACAAATTTTAATTATTTCCACCAGAATACGTAATGTAACTACTGGAATTCTTCATAGGGCCAGATTTCGTTAAAATACTAGTTTTTCATGTAAAAATCTGTCAGTTTTTGAGCTAAAAACGTTTTTTCAGGCCAATCTACTTTGTAAGGACAAACAGTTCCAACCAGAAATGAAGATAAGTAGTGCAATTTTAACATTATATGCAAAAACACCTAATTTGCATACGTGAGGTCAAAATCTGGTCAAATTTCAATTTTTTTAGGTCAAAAAAGATCAAAATTTAGATTTTTTAGGTCAAAAACCTCCTGTTTTTTAGGTCAAAAAAAAAATTGCCCTAATAATTATATATATATATGTTGTTCTTTGATACTCTTCAATCTTCATACATACAATTTCATAACCGCAAGGTTGTTGGAGAATATACGGTGAATTATATATGACTTGCTGCGATTTCTACTGGACTACCAGCCATTATGTTGATGTTATTAAAATTTTATGGGCATGTGCTCTCAATAGAAACAGTGTATTAAGATCTAACAACTGAAAAACTCAAGATATACCCTGATGTGACTGGGTTTCATCCATGCGTTTGCCGCTAGTCTGGATAGATTCTCCGCCCGGTTTTCGGAGGCGGCCTTGAGTAGCTTAGACGTAGTTAATCGCCGATATTTTAGCATGGATATACAGAAGCTGGTGACTTCTATTTATGGAAACCAGCTACAACTCTCTATGATTGTCTATCATGTTTTTGTGGAATGTTCAGGAGGAAATTAGATTCGCAAGAAGGGTAGCTTGGAGCCGCTGTTGGGAATCACTGGCTTACAGTCATGGTCTCTCGTACTTGATAGGGTGTCGCGTTTTCTGTAAATCATACTGATCACATGGTAATAGTAGTTATTATTGAATGATCAGGGCTAAATTGTGATGTCTGTATGCTCCGTTGGGGTTGTCTGTGCCATTTTGCGGATAACTAGTTTTACTAGACTCACTCGGTTTGATTGCATCGCTTTAAAACAAGTGCATTAACAGTGTGAGCAGTGAACTCTGAACAGTTGGCATGTAATAATTCAATCACGTATTTCGGAATACCATATACCAATGCTCGTCAAGCTATATGTATTTTCTTACGATGAGCCGCTAAAATTGTGACGAACTCATCCACCCTCAAGCATTCAATAGAGGTGATATCGTGCGCTAACCTTGCCAAAACAGTAACCAGTCCAGCACAAGCTCACCCCGGCATGAATATTGCTATAAAAATATGTAGTTAATGGAAAACGAGCTGGAAATTGAATTCATTCTGGACAACATACCTGACTGCAAGCCTATGTAAAATCAAAGCACGATATTTCGTTGGCTGCGCGTGCCAAAACTACCGGCATACACACAGATCACAATCATATATTTTATCAGGGTCTCGAACACTGTTGGCTCTCATCGTTCACTACCTCAACAATGCGAAGCTTCGGTATTCAATATATTATAAAACTAGTATCCACCCGGAGAATCAGAGTGAAGGAAAGGGACCGAATCTTGCAGAATCATGTAGAATCCCATTCATTTTGCTAAATCCTCGCATTACGGCACACGTTCACGGATTCGTAACTCTCCTGAATTCTATAAAAAAAAAACTACTTTTTGCTCGAAGATCATCGACTTCCCAATCGCTGGATTGATCAAACCACGTAAATCAAAGATCTAATTACCTAAGTTGTCAGTCTCCAATGTGCTTGGTTTGTGATGTAGCCCCAGGGTTGTAACCAAGTCACAAGGCTCCGAGTCACAAGTCAATCTCACTTTTATAGTTTTGACTCGAGTCAAGTGGAGTCATTTTCAGTTCACCACCGAGTCAAGTCCGAGTCCAAGTCAGCGATCAGAGGCTCGAGTCCGAGTCATGATATTATGACTCGAGTCGAGTCCAAGTCATTGTGTTGACTGACCAGTTTCCAGTTTAGAGTCTTGTTAAATACACATTTTATAACGCTATTTGGTGATATCGGATGGTTCACATTTATAATATACTAATTTTCCTCAATTTTAGCAGTTTCTGGTCGTATTGTCAAGTACCGGTACCAATAGAGGAAATCCTAATAGTGTGGTTACTTTACTATTCTTCGAAATGACAATGAAATGTCTGTCTTGGGCGTCTGAGTATCGAGTAATATGACTTGGTTCGAGTCATGCGCAATGACTCGAGTCCAAGTCGAGTCAATACACAAATTGACTCGAGTCGAGTCGAGTCATTTCCGCATTTTGAGAAAATGACTCGAGTCAAGTCGAGTCATCATAAAATCGTGACTCGAGTCAGACTCGAGTCGAGTCATGACTCGAGTCATTACAACCCTGCGTAGCCCACACTTATATGCTTTTGATAGCGGTGATGTGTACACTAGTTGATGAGCGGTGCCAATTAAATTCCGGGATCTGAATGACGCGTTATCTTTAACAACAGTGTAGTTATATTTCATTTGGGGTAGTCATATGGAAAGACCTGATCGAATTCGAATTGGCTCGATCGAATTGTTTTGAATAACCATCGATATATTATCGACAGAAAGTGTAATTTTGGCACTCTATAGTTTGAAATGTTATCATTTCGACAGCTGTGGTCATAGGTGGGATGGCCCCTCGAGTTGCCCTGTGATCGTATAGTGGTTAGTACCTCACGTTGTGGCCGTGATAACCCAGGTTCAAATCCTGTTCACAGCATGTTTTTACTATACTCGTGACGGTGTAATTTTTGTGTTTATGATTGAGATATATTTCATCCCGTGAGGTGGTACCTAGCGTTCTTCCTCTAAAGAAACGTTTCACATTAGGACTAAACAGCTATGAGGGTAGCAGCATAGAGTGCTGCGCCAACTGCTATTATTCCATTGCATACTGTAACGCTTTCTTGTTCAAAGAAGAAGGAAAGAAGATGGGAAAACACAACAACCTGGACGAAACAACAACGACCGAAGGAAACTGACGATGCAACAGAGGAGACGAGAAGGATGATGAAACAGAAAAGATACGCGGCGATATGCGAAAATGAAATGTGCACGTGTACTTGATGTATTTCATGCCCTTGTGTGATCGCGCGCGTAAGCGAATTTGAAATCGATGTTTATTATTTGTATTGAAATTCTATAGGAGCAATAAATATTCGGCGGATAGCCAAAAGAAAAAAAATAAAGCCCGTGTTGCACATCGCGCTTCATCAGTACATATTTAAAGTTAACACACTGCACTACACGTTACTGCTAAACTCAATGGATTATGCGCAAATGCAGCTTACCATTTTGTTTATCATTTTTAACTTCAGGAGCAGGCAAACTACGGCCCGCGAAAGCCTCAAGAAACGTTGTAGAGATATTGATAAAATACGTACTAAAAATCGAAATTGTGTTTTTTTAGTTGTAAAATTAAAAATTTTGCCATAATTGTGTGAATACTTTCAAAAAAAATTTTTGTATGAGCCTACAGACAATTATCACCCGATAGAGTCCACGTATATCGATATGGGATGGTTGGAACATTCAAAACAGTCTGTTCCACAGCAATAGTACCGATATTTCGTCAAAGGAGCTACATTAACCCTATATTTTTAATTGCCAATGAAAATCCACTATGACGTCACAACTGCATATTAGTGACGTAAAGACTTAAAGAAACATTTTTTAAACGAGGGCCTTGTTTTAAACATGTTTGTTTTCAATTGATTTGTGTTTTAATTGCAGCTCTAAACATAGCATTTGGTTTATCCTGTTGATGAGGCTAAGGCGCCACCTCGCGGCCCATGCTTTTGTATACGTTTCAATATCTAAACAGCAAAATGTGAAACGTATGACGGAAATTTGCTCCAGTTGATATATTTGGCGACGTTTAAAACGTCACTATGTCCTTCGAGATTGTGGCAATATGTTGCCCGAGTCGTCGCTAGGTATCGTCTACAACTGTACGGGCTATCACTGCACTGAAATGTAGGACGGAAGATAGCAATATGACGTCACGTGACGTCACGAGGTTCACGTTCGCGTTCACACAGAACCTATGAAAATGGTTCGCGTTCCCACGAGCCTGAACCTTTTAGAAGTTTACACCATCCCTACAAAAGGTACCATCGTTATGATACTGTCTGCATTGTGTATCCTGGAGTTGAACCAAAATCACAATCAGCAAATATAAGGGATTGCTGCTCACATACTCAAATTTACATCCAGTTGTAAGAATTGGGACAACCGATTTTCATCAATAATTTTGACAATGGGGACGGGCAGTTTATAAATTATCGTCCAGGTTTCTGACGCGTGTACCTTATAGCATCAAATCAATGACTCACTCGTTTTAAATACAGAAATTGTCAAGTGGATTCAAAAGTTGAATGCGGCCCGCGAACTAAAAAGTTTGCCCTCCTCTGTAGCTAGTACCAATAAATACTGAGAAGCACGCTGTCGTGTTGGAAGTGCGGCTATTGTCTAGCCATAATGTTCCGTGTCGCTGTTTGTAATCTGAGATGATACAGCTCGATGTATAAAAGAAACGATGTAAACCTGGATATAGGCTACTTTAACATGAATGTAGCTCTCGGCGAAACTTGCCATTGCGGAACTTGATTCTAGTTGATGTTGGAGTTCCTGAATGTCGTTGATCTCGTTCTCTGACTATGCGCTCAAGTGTAATTAATTACACTTTCGTCCTTGCCGATGGGATAACCTATCGCGCCGCGCTGTGATCGTATAGTGGTTAGTACCTCACGTTGTGGCCGTGATAACCCAGGTTCGAATCCTGGTCACAGCACATTTTTACGACTGCGTTTAGCACGGCAGACTTTCCACGAATCAAACACCACATTTCTTATCAGCTTTTCCCTTTGACAATTTTTTTCTTACGGTTGTAGCGGCTCTACAAGACGCGCTCGTCGATCGTGTGATTATTTGATTGCCAATTTGTGAATGTTTCCGCGTCCCTTTTCAATGCATGCATGTTGATGCGTTAACTCGTCAGTTACTAACTTCGCTCGCAATAAACGGAGCTCTCGCTTCATTGGTGACCCCGAAGTTGTACACGGACTCTCGCATCCTTCGATCAGAACAACACGAAAACTGGTGGCATCAAAATTTGTATGGCATGGGTTGAAGAAAGAGGTCGGATTATGGGCAAAACAATGTGTTCCGTGTCAACGCGCTAAAGTACACACACACATCCGGGCACCGCTAGCGAATTATCCACCCACAACTTCTCGTTTTCAGTCGGTAAACATTGACATCGTGGGACCATTGCCAATGTCACAAGGTAAAACGTACCTGCTGACAGTAGTAGATCGTTTCACTCGCTGGCCGGAGGCGATACCAATGGAGGACTCGACGACATTAACGTGCGCTAGGGCATTCATCGCCAACTGGGTGGCACGCTTCGGTATTCCAGCACACATTTCCTCCGACCGAGGACCGCAATTTACTTCGCATTTATGGGCCCAACTCAATCAGCTGCTAGGCGTGATCCTACACAGAACGACTAGTTTCCACCCGCAAGCCAATGGCCTCGTGGAACGCTTCCATAGACATTTGAAAAGTTCCCTTATGGCAAGACTCACTGGTCCAAACTGGCTGGATGAGCTACCATGGGTTCTTTTAGGCATCCGCACAACACCCAAAGAGGATTTGGACGCCTCTTCGGCCGAACTTGTATACGGTGCTCCATTGACGGTTCCCGGCGATTTTGTTTCTTTTTCAGGAGAAAGCGCACATCGGGATTGGCCAACGTTACAGGAAAAGATGCGCAATCTCCTTCCACGTCCTATGTCACGACACGGCACGTCAAAAACCGCAGTCCCCGGAAGTTTGAAAGAATGCACATACGTGTTCATTCGAAAGGATGCACACCGACCACCGTTGACCAAACCTTACGACGGACCGTACAAGGTTCTGAAGAAATCGACGAAATCATTTACGATATCCATGGGCGGCAGAACAGAAGTGGTGTCCGTCGATCGTCTAAAGCCGGCGTATATGGATCTAAACGAACCAGTGGAAGTAGCACAACCTGCAAGACGGGGCAGACCACCGCGGCAACCAAGTGAGATCGAGCAACCGCGCGATCTTCAAAATGCAAGAAGATCGAAACGCAACAGGCATCCTCCATCTCGCTACGGTTCCTGAGGATCCCCGCCGCTGGAGGGGGATGGTGTAGCGGCTCTACAAGACGCGCTCGTCGATCGTGTGATTATTTGATTGCCAATTTGTGAATGTTTCCGCGTCCCTTTTCAATGCATGCATGTTGATGCGTTAACTCGTCAGTTACTAACTTCGCTCGCAATAAACGGAGCTCTCGCTTCACGGTCATAATATCAATTCATCAACACTAATCTTGTCTGATCTCGTTATCTGATTGCATTTAACAGCTATTATGCCCGTCACGGGTTTCGCCGATGAGATGTCTCATCGCGCTGCGCTGTGATCGTAAAGTGGTTGGTACGTCACGCTGTGACATCCCAGGCCCGAATCCTGGTCACAGCAACTTCTTCAAGACGTGTACGACGAGCTGTATTATTGGGAAACTCCCCACTATCCAAAGATTGCGTCTCTTTTCAACTGTTTTTGATTAGAAATTCTTTCTTGCGGTCGCGATAAGAATGGAATGTATCAATAAATTGCTAGCATGATATGATATGATACGGCAGCACGCGAATCGATTTCGAATTACTGCGGTGCCAGATTTTGTCCTGCCTGTTTCACACCCACAAATGACAACGGAAAATATGTCTAGCATCTCGACGTAATATCCTTCATTTCGCAGCGATTATTCCCTAAACTAAAAATCTCTTTTATAGAGTCCATAACTCAGGCAAGTCGTTCCTAATTGGACAAAAGGAAAGCTTCTAATGCGATAATAAACAAATTCTCCGACTGGAACGATTGGATTAGAATCATCAAATATCATCCAAGAATTCCCTCCAAAGTGTGTCATCGAGAACACATCTTTTCTACTCGTATCCGCTAACCATAACATAGGGACATACGAGATCGATCATTTGATCGTGTATAGTTCAGGGCCGGCCAAGCCGTGACCCGCGGACCACATGTGGCCCGCCAGAAGGTTTTGAGTGGCCGTTGAGGTAATTTCCGAAATTAGTAATATTATTAAAAATGGATTGCACAGATTGTGAACTAAAGAAAGGCAAAGGAAATTTGATTAGTCTGGCCGCAACACTTGAGACGTGATGACTAAATTATTAGTTCCGACGCATTGGCAGATCCATGAGCCCGTCACATTTTGTTAGATCTTCGTACACTACAATGAAGCAGATTAATTTGCGATAGATTTATCAAAAGTAAAAATTTTCTACACGCTTCGCGCAACATGTTGTCACTCGATTTCTTGCTTTTAATATTGTTACCCCTTTGTGAAAATAAAAGAACGCCCAGATTGAGTCTAACTATCTTCGATTACGAGACAAAGTGTCGTTCAACATATGCGACCTTGCTTATGCGCTCGCAGAAATACCGTCGACTATGAAACCTAGGCACAAAATGATTGACGCATGTTGGTCGAAGCTTTCCATATCGGTATGTCCATTGTCCAGGCGCCGAATAGTCCAGTTCTTGAAAACTGAGCCCAGCGATATATAACAGGCCCGCAATATAGTCAAGTGAGAATATTATTGACTTATGTACTTCGAAAGATTTTCGCGCCTCGCGCGGCTACTGGTCTGCGCAATAGTTCATCAAACGAATGTGGCCCTTTGCCTGAAAAGCTTGGCTACCCCTGATGTAGTTGATCGCGATTTTTGATTACGGTAAACAGTAATTATATTAGGAATTCGGTCTGTCTGCTGTGTGCACCATCGCGCCGCGCTGTGATCGTAAAGTGTTTAGTACCTCACGTTGTGGCCGTGATAGCCCAGGTTCGAATTCTGGTCACAGCACTGTTTTGTGAGCTCTTCTTTTTCCGGAAGCCGTGACGATAGCCATTACGGACGAAATCAATTCAGTCGATGATGTGTAGATGGTACTTCATGTCGATTTCCTCTCACCTATCATGTGTCTGAGCCGTAGTAAACAGTAATGAAAAGTAATTATGAATGGTGGCACTCGTTCATTTATCATTGCAATAACAATCCGTTTATTATTAGATTGTTTCGCAGTCAAAAGGCCTGCAATATGTAGATTTCATATAATAAAGAATTTGGAACACGGATACTGTGGTACCCATGACAATTTACTGTATATTAGAACCACGAGTCTCGTTTAGCGTATATTAAAACATGTTGGCTTTAATATTGCGGTATCTGCTTTGCCAATAAAGCTAATGGGGGCGTTTCTGATTGACATAAACGTATTTATGACCGCGCTCACACGCGCCGATGGCTTGTTCCGTCGCGCTGTACTGTGATCGTAATGTGATTAGCACGTCACGTTCTAGCCGTGACAATCCAAGTTCGAACCCTGGTCGCAGCATATTTTAGATTGATTTTATTTGTAAACATTTGGGTCGACTGAGTATACGCATAATAAGTAGCATTTTTTTCATCTGAATAATATTAATAATACCATATCTTTGTTTTTATGGTTTTGTGGGGTGGGGTATTCATGGTATTAGTCGGCTACTATGGTCATTTACACCAGGCCAATTTCAATCATTTTTATTCCGTAGCTGCCGACTTGTTGCACGGCTCACTTCTAGGCTTTTATAAGACACCGCTTACACGGATGAGATGGCGAGGAGGAGCCTAGATAAACCTCCAACACTTGAGTAGGAATTCTGGAGTCGATCTCGGCCGGAGTCGAACCCGCAACCCATTGGTGTTGCAGCTATGGAATATACCACTGTAGCATTTAGAAATTATTCGCGAACCACCTGAAATAGCTTCGCTACCCACAGGATGGGAAGCCATGATGAAATTGATAATAGTTATTAGGAATTAACTTACATGAGAGATATCTACGATATCATACTGCGTTGGCGACACATGGCGGCAATAACAGAGTACAAACGACCTCTATGATGACACATGATATCCAACGAAACAATGCAATGTGCGTGGCTGAAATATTCGTGACAAAGAAAGCATTCCCCCGAACAAAGAGGCATATCATTGTCCATTGATGAGATTTGTTGAATAATCGTATAACGAACTGAAGGGGGATACTCGCAAATGAACGATGTTGTACATGTGTCTTGGCTTTTTCAGGGATTGAATGCAGTGTGCGACCGCAGTGAAGCACTAAATCAAGGAATAGGCATTATAAAAAATCCTCTAGTTTAGATGCGTGTATCATTAGCATAGAGGTGCGCGATGGAGCCGACGGTCTGACTGAGATAGACTGCTCACTGTGAGACGATTATTAAGATTGATCCGTTGTATATTATTTCATCCTAATTTATATACATTTCTATACTGTCGCAACATATGAAGGTAGTGACGCGTGTTGCGTCGACACCATGTTCCGTGCTCTGTATGCGAACCTTACTTGATCAGACGTCCGTTCGACGTTCGGAATTTATGTTATAGCTTCTACGCTGTGAACGTCTTTAGAAAATGTGCAAACTATAGGGAAATCTGGACATTATTGATCAAATTTCCTTGAATTTTTACTGATAAAAACTTGGTGCTTTAGCGTGTAAACAACAATGAAAATTCGGAAAAAAACTAAAATAAAATGTGTATCAACAAATACTGCCTCTGGAGAATGTAGCCTAAAATGCCACTCTTCTCTGGTTAAAACTTATAAATACCCGTCCTCATAACGGGCTGACTGAGAGCAAACGATGTTCGACACATCCGTCAATGATACAGACGCATTGATGCAAAGTATTTCCTGGGTCGCGAAGACGCTCCGATTTCCTTCCCATAAAATCATGCTGGAATTAGATTCCCTGAATGTCGGTACCCTTATATAGATATATTAGATTGTAATCACAGATTGCTGGAAGAAAATGATAGGACAGTTCGATCAAATAACTGCATATACTCTGATAAGTGACTACCGCACTCCGTCAACATACAGGGAGGCGAATTTTCCCTTTAATGTTTATTTTTGACGTGATGTAACGTCATGTGTTCGTGTTCCATTAAACACGCGTGGACAAGTACCCTATTCTTAAAGGGGCACACAGCATCGCGATTAGTTAGAACAGTTACGGCTAGAACTGAAGTATAACTATTGACAACACCTTTAGACGGGCCTTGGAATCAACTAAGTGATGTTCGGATAAGTCAAAAACTATTATAGTTACAAGGCGAAAAACGGATGCCCCCAAACCGCCTCATGGCCGAGGGTGGATCGAACAACGTCGTATCTTTCGATGGGATGAAAGTTGAGAACTTGCACATTTTTATGCCGGGGGGAAATGGAAGGTGACTTATAGCTGAGTAACATACAATTAACAGCTAACTGTAAATAATGTCGATTATCAGAGAAAGTCCAGGAAGCAACAACAGAAGCGACAACAACCGAGCCAAGCTGGGTAGGTAACTTTATTATGTTAAAATACAAGGATACCGGTACTTTGATTCACTCGAGGAATGGATATCTAAATTGCTGTGTATCCGGAAACCTTATCATATAGGGCAGGGGTGTCAAACTCAACTCGGGTCTCTGGCCGGATTGAAACCTTCAAATTGCTCGCTGGCAATGTTCCCTCCAAGCTGCGCACGTGCGCAAATGCGCAGTGCTGACACGGTCTCTGCGCACAGAAAATCTAAGCTGCGCACAAAAAATCTGAAGTAATGTTTTTTTCTAGTCGTTGCGCACCATGGTCCAACGCGGGCGCGCAGACTCGTGAAAAATTAAAGGGCAGATTGCAAGGGGCAAATAGCGTTATCCCTGAAGTCTAAAACCGAGGTACAATTGCGACCGGCATATAGGTAAATATTGCGCTCCGTGAAGAAATGAGGATTTGCAATTACGTGCGTCTCACGAAAGAGATTTTTCTTTTAGTATGGTCTCGTATGCACGATCGATACTGATATCATTTGAATAGCGCATTATTTTCTTGAAATGGCGAAATAAAATGGTTTAACGAAGTCATAAATAGCAATGGACTGGCTCGAAGTTAATCTGCGAGAAACTCACGAATAGTCTACTCCACGTGGCATGAACATGGCGTAAGATTTACTCAGGGCATTAACTGCCGCACCCCAAATCCCCCAATTGGAGGGGCCGAGCTCAAAGGGGGCCCAAAATTATTTCGTGAATTAACACAAATCATGGTGCATTTATTCTGTCAAATATCTTAATTATTGGGTACCCTTTCCCAAACAAAAAATATGCACGATTTATTGAAATGAGCACTTGGGCGTCGGCCATTACCGCGCCACGACGCACCAAGACAGAGGGAGTTATAGGCTATGTAACATGCGACTCCGAGAAGTGCGACAGAACGATCAGCAGTAAGAAAACCGTGACCAAAAAGGACTGCCCTTGTGCTAACCGAAAACTTCGATATATATACATACATATATTTCTAATTATCCATAGGCGCCTAAATGACTGGCGCTGAATGTTCCTGTCCTGGAGATCCGAGTCCCAGAACAAGACAAATGCCATATCGAGGGAACATTATTTGCCATTACAAAAAGTACCAATTTGAAATCGTGTACGTCTTTTAGTTTATTATACGTTTGGGCGATTTCAAATACTTTTGACATAGCAGATAGGAGGTCACGAGATACCATCATGTAACGAAGTCACTATACCAACGGGTACGCCCGAAGATGTTTTATTATTATTATAGATGACCTACCTTTTCTAACACACCTCACTCGATCAGCTCTGCCAGTAAATTTGATTTTGTGAGCAGAGAGAAGATAAAAATTGATAGCAAAATAGGCAATTCGCGATCATATTGACCGATTCAATCATAAATTATATAAATTGTTCGCGCTTCGCGCGTTTAGGCTAGACAACCACTAAACGGCCCCCCAGTGTACATGACAAGTAGCGGCAAAAAGGCGAAGATCTCGACGGGGGTGTGGGGGCGAAGCCCCCCAGAAGTTCGGTTTATCACCCTATGGGGGCCTGGTTGCGCACTGTTGTCCAAGGGCCTGCGCAGTGAATTGGTGTGTTTGCGCAGACTTGTGAAAAATTAGAGGGAACATTGCTCGCGGGTCATACCAGTCACATGATTCCAAAATGTTACCTCAACATCCATGTCCTTACTTTCCACTTGCATACTTTACGATCAACCCTATACCCATAATAGTGTATAACATTATATTGCGGATCATAGGGATTATATTCTAGCAACAAGATTATTCGCAAACAACGGTATCGGCAGAAATAAAACTATTGACCGAATGAATAAAATCATTAGCCGCTAAACAGGAGCTCAAATAAGATATTTCTATGCTCTTTATGATTTAGTCGTAATCTGGTGTTATCCCTGCAAATGCGTTGTGAGTAATATACAGGAGATTTACCTCAAAACGCGGACGTTGGAATTTAGTTTAATATCAATAAATCGCGATTCGGGTTTGTCAGGAGGCCGGGGACTTTTCAAGTCAGAGATGACCAGACATAATTAAAATTATATTTTTTTGTGAATATAATATTCTCAATGTAACCTACATATGACGGAATTATGTTGGCGTTTCTGGTCTGTGGATAACTACTTTTTGGTCCATTTTCCAATAAAACGCTGAACTCAGTATGTCCTTTATTGCCTTCTAGAACAGTGGTTCTCAACCGCCGATCCACCGACAGGCACCGATTCGTAGGCAGAGCTTAGGGGCGTGAAAGCATCGTAAGGAGGGCGCGGTTAACTGAAAAATATTTTCGCGCTTCGTGCGATTTACCTCTGATTAATGGTTGTTGCTCTGTGTATTGTCTGCATTTCATATTTGAAAATTATCTCATCAACAGTCATAACCTTCCATGCCATCAAACTATCCGTTGTGATTGCTAGCATTCTGGTTGTATTTTGTGATATGACGATAAGGGGGCGAGGATTTTTTCACTATCATAAAAGGGGGCATGTCTAAAAAAGGTTGGAAACCACTGGAATAAACGATAAGTGACACGCCCAGAGAAAATTATTTCCTTGCAACCATATAACTTGACCATGAAAAGCTTGCTAAGACCTAGACCTGCATCAGGGCCGGCCAACCCATGACCCGAGAGAAGGTTTTGAGTGGCCCGCGAGGTAATTCTCTAAATTAGGTATATTATTAAAAAAAAAACCAGTTAATATATTATGTACTGGCAAGGCCAAGCAAAAATTTTATTGACCTGACCGCGAAATCTGGGATATTAATAACTAAAACATCAGTTCCGACGCATTGACTGGGCCAGCCGTGTTTTTGTAAATCTATGTATATGACCATAAAGTAGAACATTTCGTCGCGGATTTATTTGGCTTGAAATTTTTCTTGGCACTTCGCGCGATTTATCGTCACTCGATTTCTTGCTTCTAGTATTGGTACCACTCGTGAAAATGAAAAATAAAAAATACGCTAAATTTACGAAAATGAGTCTAAATATATTCACACTTTTGAGTGAACATGTCGTTTAACACAGTGGTTCTCAACCTTTTCGTCTTCGCGGACCCCTTTTGGACCATCACGGACCCCCGCGGACCCCCAAAAATATTGTTCAAATTTAGCTCTATTATCGTGCAAACGTCATCTGTCCTGTGCAAATATCAGCTGTATAGGCTCGTGATAAATATCAACAAAATGACCATTCTTGAAAATAACATCATAGCCTATAAATTGGCAATACTTTTATTATTTCGAAGCGAATTCTGGAGCTAAAATTCTTGGAATACGCATTCGTGTCTTGAGAATACGCGCCGTCTATTCGATACGAACGAAAGCCGCAAATCCATTTCCAAAAAGATAGGTGGTGGCGAATGTCATTATAACGCGCAACGCTTCCGACGACATATTTGGATCCGATCGCAACATATATCAAAATTGAGAAACAGATTTTGAGTGAACATATAACGTCCACCATAGTCATTTCTATCTAGCAGCTCATCTTATTGTTATTCTGGAATAGCAGTTATGCATATCACAGGAGAAGATTGATTTTTGCAGGCACATTTGAACCAAAACTCCCAACTAAACATCTCTGAATGTTGCCCGCCCCTGGCCTACGGCCTAGGCCATGGTGGGTGTCTGATTTCAAAGACTTATAGGTTACTCCATGTCGGTTCGACGCATTCCTATCTTTTCATTGTATCGCAATTTTGTGGTGTTTTGAAACGATGAAAATATTAATAAACTGATACTGATACTGATAGCATTCAGCAGATACATCCGAATGCATGCTTCTAGTTTTTGCTTCCTTCCGTGTCAAATACTAACAATTAATCACAAGGAGCGCTTTGATTGCGATGCGGCGAGTGCTGCGTCTCGAATTGCAACAGTTTATGTGGGTTCGAACAGCCCGCTTGGCCGCATAATGTCTATAAATACTAATATCGGCACAATGAGGTAATCGCACTGGAGAGCGCTAATTATGCGGTATAACAAAATCAGAAGTATATGCTGTTTGCCCTGATTATTTTATTGCATGTGGCTAATTTTGGAAGGCTGATTCCGAAAATCTAAATATCTTTCCGCTATCATCGATCATGAACCCCCAATGGTGTCAGCATAGTGCCCTATATGGTGTCGACACAAGTAAATCTCACGGCTCAGTGAAATTGTATCATGTCACAATTTCCATTTGGCTACAGGCAATTTGACGGTCATTTTTGACCGGCTAGCCGAGCATTAAATTTGGTAAACGGGTATCAATCGAAAGCTGACTCTGCACTGATTACGAAAATATGAATTTTATTCCGCTCACCGCCCTGGAACCCCCACAATCAGCCTCGAATTTTTCATTGTTATGGAGATTGGCATTGGGACACAACAATGCTGTCTGGCGAAACGAGAGAGTAGCTCAAGAGAAAAAGAGCTGACAGCATTGTTGCGTCCCAATGCCAATCTCCATAACAATGAAAAATTCGAGGCTGATTGTGGGGGTTCCAGGGCCGCGAGCGGAATAAAATTTATATTTTCGTAATCAGTGCAGAGTCAGCTTTCGATTGATACCCGTTTACCAAATTTAATGCTCGGCTAGCCGGTCAAAAATGACCGTCAAATTGCCAGTAGCCAAATGGAAATTGTGACGTGATACAATTTCACTGAGCCGTGAGATTTGCTTGTGTCGATACCATATATGACACTATGGTGTCAAACTGGAGATGGCGTTTGGATAGGGCTGAACTGCGCGACAATATGGATGGCACGAGTCCCTATTTGAATTGTATAACCATTGTTGAGCTGTGGTTTCATGCTTTTTTTATACATAATTAGAAGGACAGAAGGAAGTCGAAAGCTCAGTTAAGTCTAACATGTTGTAATGTTGTTGCCACCCGTATCATAAAAGTCAAATAGCGGGTTTTACTAATATCGCAAAAATATACTTGTAATCACTCCGTTCAAGGGTTTAATAGATTAGTAGATGCTATAATAGTATAATTACTTTTTGTTCAATGTAATAACCTGTTAGTCAAAAATTGATTTACCATTATTTCGCTAGAAAAGTCTTACTTTCTGGTGAACAATACAAGGATTCCCAAATTCATGCACGTGGATATTTTTGTTAGTAAACACATTTTAAATAACATAGTGAAGGAAGGCAAGTAATGGACAATTTATAGACTCCATCATTTATCGGGATGCTTATGGAGTACCAGGAATTGGCTACTGCTTGGAATTAAGGCAAATATGTGTTTTTCAGCCACCTAGCAATTTTCAATTGCATCAACTACAGCCAGTAAATTTTAAAAAAGAGTATTTTCCAACCACATTGTGCGCAAACTATTGAATAAACGATTACTGTACAGTCGTAATCATGTCACAGTTTTGTCACAAAGTGGTCGAGAAATGACCACATTACCTATAGATTATTTTATGATTACTTCAAAGTGATTGCTGGAGAATTCGTATTTTTCCCTCCAAGTTTCATCCTGTCTGTAAGTCTTACGGGTATACTTTGGTGGATAATACAAATCTCCGAAAAGCTTATCGATTCCGCTGAAAATTTAAAAATTTTAGATCCAAGTTGTGTGACATTGGAAGCAGACTGTCGGCCAGTTTATGAAACCAACGATGGAATACCAGTCACGGCAAATGAAAAGCGTCCGACTTTATTTCTGAAACCAGGTATTATTGACATAATGTAGCTGCGTTTTCACCATATTACTTTCCGGTGGCATGAATGGAAGTCGTTATAGTTGATAAATCCATGGCCACCGGCGTCAGGTACCCCGGTACGAGTCTCGACGGTAACACATTTCAAAGTGTCGTTGTTGTATCTGAGCGCCTCCCCCGTGTCGCTATACGGCGTCTTTAAATAAAATGAACAGATAAAGAAAGACCCGGTAAAGGGTGAATACAAGGTAAACAAATTAATCCCGGAGAACATATCTCCCCGTCGTCTGATCCAGCTAAGCCGTGCTAAATGTCGACGGAGACGGAATCATAAGAAAGATTATCGACCTATGATGTAAAGGACCATAGTAATCGAAAAGCAGCATGGATATCAAAAACAGCAAAAGCAACCATATCTTGATCTTTTCGACATCTTCCTATTTGTTGATTACATAACAATGTGTCACGTGTATCGCATTGTACTTTGCTGATAATAATGATTTTGAAAAATATATCTCTGGCAGATCGCAGCGTTCGCGAAAAGATCGGAGACTACAGAAAGAGCATCGCACCAAAAACAGGTTAATACATGAATGATAGACACCAGTGGCCAGTGTCATTCTTTGGCCTTTTCGATTCCGAAGGTATACGCCAGATTTTCAATAGGTGATTGAGGGCGCTGGCTATAAATTGAGCGGTAGGGATCGCTGAGAGTAAATGGGTGCTGCGGGGATTTATAAGACAATTGTTGCGTAGTGTTGAAACGATTGATGAATTAAGAAGCAGAATGTTCAGCAAAAATGCAATATTGATTCAGTCAAGTCACCTTACATACCGTTGAATCAACTTTACCGAAAAAGTCTATTGTTACTTGTAAATGTTTATCCTACCCATCAATGGACAGATTCATCAGTGAACAGAATAATAAAAAATCATGGTTCATGTGTGCGGTGAGAATTACGTACGTATTTGAGTACTTGAATGCTAGTTATTGTTTACTGAAGTGCGAGAGCTTGGGAAATTTAACTTTCTGTTTTAGGCAATCGTGCATGTTGACAGTGCTTCATGTACATTTCAACATTATAGCTCATATTGTGCATAATCATCGTCTGCAACTAACCGATCAAGCCGCGTTGCCCTTGATTGTGATGCGTCTGCAGTGGAGGGCGACCGATATTGATTTCTGCAGGCCGATACCGATACCGATTATCGACACACTCAAAAGGCCGATAACCGATATCATGGGCCGATATTAAAAAGTTATATACATACAGTGTATACAGTAGCGACCACTCCAATCGCAGGATTTGGTTCCTATGATACAATAAACATATCAAATCAAGATGGATCCCGTAGGCTTGCTAGATCTTTTACAATAGACAACGATGTATTCTTTATATTAATTTGACTGATTGGTTGGAAAAGCATCAATCACAGACTACCTACATGTACCGTGTTTCGCTCTTGATGTAGTGTAATTGCGGGTCAAGATCACAGCGGAGAGTCACTAAATATTCACAAATGAAATGCAGGACATTTGGAGCAAACTTTTGCAACAAAGCAAGTAAAATTTTTGAGATTGGCAAGATGCATACTCGTTTAGTGTTGATTTTTTATGCTGCCAGCTCCATGCATGGAGTGAACTGAAGTTGAAATCAAAGAATTTGAACCAAAGATGTTATGATGACGTGAAAAATTGTAATATATTAGACGGTTCACACACAGAACGCGAACGTGTACCTCACCTTCACACCATCCCTACCACACAGTTATTCATGTTATTTTATTGTTTCACATTTTTTCATAGTTTCCAATCTGGTCAAAAAGCTGGAATCAAAAAATAATGAAGACGTTCGCCACAAGCGTCGTGTTCAAGAGTTGGAGACCGAGTCGTACCGACACAAGCAAACGCTTCTACCTAGTCGATACAGGACTAGATCTATATCTTCAGACGAAAAGTCGACTGCGGTAATCTATTAACAATATAATATATTCTCAACAGCATATTTTAATTTAAGAGGTCCCTGTTCAGTGACGAAGTACTACTAGATTGTGGGCTAGTGAAATGGTTAAAATTACTTTCGGATTTTATGAAGTAGAAAGTTTTTGGATATGTTTTCATCGGGTTTACGGGTAATTAGCGACATGGTGAAATAGCCCCTGAGACATTGTTGCTGAATATAGCATCTACAATCGTACTTATTTGTAGTTACGCTAGTCGTGTTCCGTATCAGCTCATGATCAGTACTCTTTAGGATTCTGGTTTATATCAGCGCGATTGAGTTTAGGTTATTACCCCTGTTTTTTGTTTTTAATTCCACCGCGATGATTTTATTGATTTTTGCGGCTGTTTTATTTTCTGGAGGGATGCGTGAATGCTGAAAAATCGACCGCGCGGTCGACACAAGAAAAGAAAAATTTCTTTAAAGCCCCGATGCGAGGTAATCACGTGATCAGCCTTCATCAGAATTGGGCTTACTTCAAGGCGACTGTGGTTGAATTTCATCCTACTGACCTCGCCTATACTGTGGATTGGGACGATGGAGATACGTCAGAGAGATTGCAATGCTTTAAAGTAATTCAAGTAACTTGATTTACTCACTCACGATACGTACAGCTATACTTAGGCCGGTCATGGTATATCTTCATGTCAAGGTGATGCTATTTACTGTATTGCTCGTAGAAGAACAATTGCTCGGGGCAGAAGTGCAGTAATGATAATTCGTTCGACAGTTCTTTGGTATTATGGGTAAGGGGTATATCATAATTATATATTATGCTCGTTGTTAAATTGATATACTCTTAATCCCAAAGTTCGTCACGCGCCGACGGTTACGACCCCAGTATGGCAGTGTGGTAGACTTTATCTCTGCGCAATGCTAATATTTTCACTTCGATTACAGCATATAATCTTTCATCTGCAGGAAAGAAGCGCATTCAGTAATTGTTGATCCTTGAAATTGTTTCTTTACTACAGGATGTGGCTATGGACGTAGTCCCGTCCTTGAGCGAGATCGGGGTTGGAACGATCGTTTTGTTTCCTCAAGGTCGTTACGGTGGAGGACAACGGTATCACCAGGGCAAGATAACAGCTATTCGACAAGAGAGCGACGGTACTGCATCGTGAGTTTTTCAGTTATAGCTTTGGGTACGCAGCGAGTGCATTGGTTATTGGTTGCATGTATCATCGATTTTCAAAGTCGGTAATATGAGAGAGAGAGAGAGAGAGAGAGAAAGAGAGAGAGAGAGAGTGAGAGAGAAAGAGAGAGAGAGAGAGAGAGAGAGAGAGGGGGGAGACGGAGAGAGAGAGAGAGGGGGGAGAGACGGAGAGAGAGAGAGAGAAAGTATGAGAAATTGAGAGAGAGAAGAGGGAGAGAGAGAAAGAGAGAGAGAGGTAGTGAGAGAGAGAGAGAAGATGCATTCAAAGATGTTAGCGTAGGTACTGCGGCAGCAGTAGAAGTAAATCTGCATATATGTATACTCAATTAAAAGTAGTAATGTTCAAGAACTGTTCAAACTATTTCGAATGGAAGTAGAAAATGAAAGTACTGAAGAGAACTCAGGTAAACATCCTCTAAAAGTCGATTTGATCGAGGTGTAGTGTAATCTTATCAGATAATCGGAGACTTCCAAGATTATAAGATATATCTTTGCGACACTATACATTAATGCAAGCTTCTAAAATACATGTCGATTTCGTACTAGAATGGGCGGTACTAATGATAATTTCACCCATGAAGTTGAGGAAAACTAAGAAAAATCAATCATTTGTCTAAATTGTAGCGTAAGGTCAAAAAATGTCAAAATTGTTTACAGAATCAAAAGTTTTTTGCAACCTATATTTAGTTTTATCCTATATTTTGCCCTGTCGGTGAACTTATCACTTGACATGTTGCCGTTTGTAGCCTGATTTATAGGCCTACCGTTGCAGACGGGCCATAGTCTACTCATTTTGAATTCTCTACTAGTTGCTGACGATTACCCCTGACGACTGGCAGTCGAAAAAGTTTTGGTTCACTTCAATATGAATATTCTATTCAATGCGAATCATAAAGATTCAAATGAAAAAATACTTTGACGTGGTGTTATGCTCAATGTACCGCAACGTCCTAACTGAAGCAAGACTGCGTGGACATTGCATGGTTCTTATATTAAGAAGCGTCTGATGAAAAATTGTGATGTAGACACCATTATCAGGATGAAGTAACACGATGTGTCACCAGCAGTGTACGCACAACTTCAGTGTTGTCAGTCAACAACTGTTACTGTTGAACGTTCTTTCTCCATTCTTAGCAAGCTACTTTCTAAAAGACACTTTCTACCAGAGAATGTAAAAAAGTATCTTTCGTTGTATCACAACAAATTTTAATTATTTCCACTATAATGCGTGATGTAACTACTGGGATTCTTCATAGGGTCAGATTGCGCTAAAATAAAGTTTTTTTTCATGTAAAGATTTCTCAGTCTTTGAGTCAAAAAAGTTTTCCCGGGCCAAACTACATCGTAAGGACAGACAACTCCAACCAGACATGAAGATAAGTAGTACAATTCTGTGTGAACATCATGTGGGAAAACACGTAATTTGCATACGTTAGGTCAAAATTTGGTCAAAATTAAGTTTTTTTATGGTAATAAAATGTCAAAATCTTCCGTTTTGTAGGTAAAAAAGAAAAGGAAAGGACGCAGTTTATTTTTGTCCTTGATGTTTTTTCGGCATATACACCGACTCATGATACACATACACACGATATGTGCATATGCATACCATGAGCGCATGATGTGCATATGCCGCTGGACAAGGAAGTGCACAAACCAACTTACTACTTTTCGAAATCACAAAACACTTCGTTGCTGACCGCTTCTGCATGGAAATTATAACTTATTAGTTGGGCAAGTTTTTGCAATTTTTGCAACGTTATTTACAGCTTCCTGCAGCTTCATAAATACTCAGAAGTTACGTAGTATGGTATTTTAAGCTGTTTGACAGATTCTTATTGCAACTTTTTGCAACTTTCCCATGTTTTTCATTCACTTTTTGTAACTTTTTCGATTTTTCATGAAACTTTTTGCAACTGCTTTTGATTTTTCATACAAATCCTTGCAGTCTTTTTTTTTTCGATTTGTCATGCAACTAACTTTTTACTGGAAATCTCTGTCACTATATCTAAATAGATGGCTTGATTATTTCACTCTCGTTTAAATTGGAAAATTATATTTTCGCTCGGTCAATTTTTTTAGGCTATTGATTTTGTTGAAGTCGCCAACACCGAGTTTTGTTACAGTACCTTGAATACGGATCGATTCGAGTATCTCATACCCTAATAATTTCATGAAACTTTTCCATAAATGCAACTTTTTAGTGCAACTTTGTGAAAAATAAATGCAACTTTTTGCTGCAACTTTTGTGAAAATAAAAGCTACTTTCCGCGGATTTGACTGGAACAACAACTTGCTCTACTTAATAGCAATCCCATGTCCAAGTAGAAATCCAATATAATTAAATCTATTATACTAAAAAGAAAACACGACAAAATATTGTTTTAGTTAGGATCACGTGCTAATACACGCGTCCAATTGCTTGGCGAGAAATGTCTGAATAGGTAATTGGCCGAATTTTGTACTGATCTTGGACAAACCATTGCAACATTCTCACATCTTCGAATCTGACAGGTTCGATGGCGTTCACACTAAAAGAAGCGATCATGTAAAATGTATCCCATGGGATGGATACTGTCAGGAATTTACCGGAATGAAACTAGAAGACTTGCGTATCGCTCCGAACGCCATGGACGCGCTATTGGCGTGTAAACAAGCCTTCAATTTAGACTTCTAGTCTTGTACCAAATGGATGAATCGACTGCTAGTATATATATTGGGCGATAAAGTTAAAGATTAGCTATAAATCAAGATTTAGCATTGATGTAAGAGTTCTGCTCTAGTGTAAGTAAAACTACATTTTCAAATCTTTAAGTACCTTATAACGCTCGTACCTTTTTTGATTTCATGTGATGTTCTTGTATCCCCTGTAAATGGCCGTCGAAGTTCAATAAAAGTGTATTACCAGGAATTAATCTCAATGCATGCTTAGTGATTGCATGCAATACAATCAGTCGGGATGACTCGAGTTATGACTTGACTCTATAGTCACGTTTTTAAAATGACTTGATCTGACTCAGACTTGACGTATGAGATGGATGACCCGATTTCGGTGTCTGATTTTACAGTCAATTTTTAAGTTGTTTGCAATGCATTATGAACAGTCATAATGAAAAGGGATCATGTCATCGAAACCATACATTTATTTACTTGATTCAGCTACGAGTTACGTTTTCGATGTGGCTATAATTTCATCAGTAGCGTAATTGTAGATAACAACAATTCCGGTATTCCCACGTAAATTGATCAATATAAGTATCGTTAGGGCGAAATCACTTACCAGAACCAGTTATATACTAATACATTCGAGCGTGTATATTGCAAATATATTTATAAATGGCTGGTTCGTGGTACAGAACTTGAATATAGCTTTCAATACAACATCCATTGTAAAATAATATTTATTGAACTCGAAGACTTTTCGGGTGCCTCTTTTCAAGAGTTAACGGCACACTAAAGGGATTTAAACAGTTTTAAAAGATAAACCAAAAAGACAAAGTATGACGCAGCAATCAAAATCACAGACCATGAAATTCGCATTGTACCAATGGCAACAATAACAAACTATGAAGTATACGGACGGTTGCCAGTAAACTCGCCCCAAAGTAAATTCGGCCCAGGCAAATTCGGCTATTACATTAGTAAATTCGGCCCACCGAGAATATTGTATTAAAATGTATTACCAACCGTTAACATGAATTAATTACATAATTATACTAATATTAAGTGATTTGGGTGTCAGGGTATGCGTAGATCGCGTAATCACGGGAGATAGCGCGGATATTCACGGGGACCGAATTTACCGACGGCCGAATTCACCGGTCAATTCGCTGGTTACTCGGTCAATTCTGCCCTCGGAGAATTTTTTATAAAAATGTATTACCAACTATTAATGTGAATTAATTTCATAATTATATTATTATCAAGTGATTTGGAGAACAGGGTATGGGTATAAATATGTATATGTATATATATATGCCGATGTTTACGGGGCCGAATTTACCGACAGCCGAATTCAATCGGTATATTCGGCCCTCGGAGAACATTGTGTGAAATTGTATTACGAACTAACAATGTGTATTATATTACATAATTATAATATTATCTAACCTGAACACTAATCCTAACCCAAATTCTAACCTAACCCTAACCCTAATCCTAACCTAACCCTAATCCTAACCTAACCCTTATTCTAACCTAACCCTAATCCTAACCTAACCCTAATCCTAACCTAACCCTAATCCTAACCTAACCCTAATCCTAACCTAACCCTAATCCTAACCCTAATCCTAACCTAACCCTAATCCTAACCTAACCTAACCCTAATCCTAACCCTAACCTAATCCTAACCCTAACGCTAATCCTAACCCTAAACCTACTAATAACTAATAACTAATACCTAATAATGTGTATTATATTACATAATTATAATATTATCAAGTGATTTGGAGGTTAGGGGTTAGGTTTAGGGTTAGGATTAGCGTTAGGGTTAGGATTAGGGTTAGGATTAGGGTTAGGATTAGGGTTAGGTTAGGATTAGGGTTAGGATTAGCGTTAGGGTTAGGATTAGGGTTAGGATTATGGTTAGGATTAGGGTTAGGGTCAGTGGCGGCTCGTCCTATAGGGCAACTGGGGCATTGCCCCACCTAAAATTCTGTTCAATAACAGTTCTTTACCATTTAGAGACGCACAGCAATCTATATATACCGAAATCACAGCGAAAATCGTATTCTTCTTGTCCTTTCGCTTGTGAATGCCCATATATAGCGAAGTCTGCGAAAATCGAATTCTCTTCCGTGTTTTCGCTTTGCGAATGCCTAGCCGGGGCATGCCCCGGTAGCGCTCATAACAAGCTTTCACTGTCTATTCTCTCAAAGCCGCGCACAATAAAGAAACAGTGATTTACTCTCTCTTATTCATAAAATTACCGAGCAACCGGGGCAACATAGCCTAGTCGCCCTTAAGGTGTGATGTAACAATCGTATCTATATCTAAACTCGGTTACCGTCATATGCGTTTTGTCGACCTTTGCTGGTATAGGTCGATTTTGATGGTGTTTCACACCATGATAATTCTTGAAACTTGGTATGTCATGTCGTGATGGTAGTATTTAACACTGTCCCAAGTTACAGGGTTTCTACTTAAAGTTTAGGGTAGTAATTCCGTTTCCGAAGTTGAGTGTGTGCTGACCGTCATGTATCGCAAACAGATTTTACTCAAAAGCCGGTATTGGTATCTATTGATTTTGACGATGTTCCATACCGAGATCGGTCATGACATTTGGTACCGTAAGTCTTAATGTTAGTATCGAACGCTGTACCAAGTTTCAAGTTTGTCACTGGACTGTGTTTGTGGTAATTTCGTTTCCTAAGTCGAGTGAGAGCTGACTCGTCATTTATCGCAAACATATTTTACGGAAAGCCGGTATTGGTCTCCATTGATTTTAACGATGCTCCTTACCTAGATCCGTCATGAGCTTTTGCATGGTATGTCTTGATTTTAGTATCGAACGCTGTGCCTAGTCTCAAGGTTGGCACTCAATGATTAGGGCAGCAATTTCGTTATTAAGGTCGAGTATGGTAGAGATGTGCGCTGATCTGACACTTAGCCCACCTAACGCATTGCGGATTTCACGCAAAAACCGCTGTATCTGTGTTAACGCTAACTGTGTTCCATACTGAGATAGGTGATGAGATGATGATATCATGAAACAGTTTACTAACATTCTCGGTTTGCATTCAAATATTTACTTTTATTTTATATTCTCCAATGTCATTTTCACCGTGAAATTGTGGCCTTCAGGCCATTTGCTTACAATTACAACCCCTGTCAAGCGCGATAGCTGTTTCGTTTTCGATGGCGGCAAAGAGCTGATCGCTTGATCAGCCTATTCCTCAGTAAATTTTAGGCAAAATTCGGTGTTGGTCTGTTCGTATTAATTTTGACAGTGTACCATACCGAAAACGGTCATGAGGCTATTTCTCGATGATTTCATGTAACAGTGTACCAAGTTTTCGGCTTTCATCCACGTATTTATTCGGTAATATATTTTCCCAAGGCGATTTTGCAGCAGACATATAGACCGTAAGCCGTATGTGTCGTGTGACAGTCTCCAGCCTCAAGGCCAAAATCTCCTATGCTGTACCGGGACCGAATTTCCGAGGCCGCTATCCGTAGTTCTTCAGAATTATGTTTTGGATTCAATATGACATGTCCAATCTATGAGATAACAATTGCGTATGTGTCCGAACTCGTTGACCTTTCCAGTTAGGCTTACGCAATCTCTCGAGTTATAGTCATTTCCATTGCTGCAGATAATTAGTCAGGTATAGTGCGAACATGAACCGTGTCGAATCTTTGTTACGTACGCCGTTTACGCAGTTACCACACTTCAAGTCACAGCTCACCGGCAGACCTCTCGCGGCACATACGTTAAAATCACTGTTGTCGGGAAGTTCGTGTTACCGTACGTAGTCCGTACCACCAAGTTACTTGTTTACGTTGGAAAACGCCATTGTGACGTCATCTTGATAAAAAGTCGCTTGCACTAGCCCCACCACCCGATATTGTCACGAGCCGCCACTGGTTAGGGTTCAGGTTAGATAATGGTATTGTAACTGTTGTTGTTACTCTGGCCCTGGCCGAATTTACCGAGGACCGAATTTACAGACGGCCGAATTCACCGACGGCCGAAGTGACCGAGGGCCGAATTCGACGGGCCGAATTTACTTTGGGGCGAGTTTACTGGCAACCATACGGACACACGGTACTATTAGCAGCGCAATTCATAAATAAACAGTTACACGCACGAGACAACACGCACTAATGAGAAATTTGTAGGTTATAGAGGAAATCTTTTTGTCTACATAAAATAGGTTTGTTCAACTGAATAATAGTAGACTCCAGCACTTTTGATGAAACAAGGACCGACCACGCGCAATGACAGTGAACATATTGTCATCATAGTGCTGTGCACAGGCGAGGTTTTCACTCAAATGCTGACCAATTGACGAAGCATATGCTTGGTAATCGTCATAGCAGTCTGTTTTGGCAGCCAATTTGCACTGACGTGCAAGCTCTTGTCTTCGTCATCGATGATCATTTTACACCATACCGATATACTTATCATTTTGATTCCTGAGATGCCAACTCATAGCACGGCCCACTTTTTGTGAGACCCTGCTTTTGAAGATCGGAGGACGAGTATAGGAGCCTACATAAACCCCCAACACCTAGAAAGGCATTCTCGCCATCGAGAAATGAACTCATTTGGAAGTGATGTTCACGTTTACAAATTAGAATTTCCAACATAGCCATTCATATTGCGATTGTTAGGTAACGTGCTTGCACTGCAGGTAAAATGTTGGCTCAGGATTCAACGTTGTTGTAGGCGACAAATTCGAGAATGGAGAGGTAAATTTGATCAAATTTTATCAGTTACAAATTTCCCAGCCGCTGAGGTTTATTATCCCGGTCTGTTGGAACCACAATTGAACTGCGGGTGGGTGCCAGTAACACTATAGGTATACTATCCTCACAGGTGCTATTACACGATCTGCGTGGAAATGCGTTTGGCATCCATGTATAATACACCTCTATACGCCTCTGTATTTGTTAGCGGCGATCGTGATTGGACTCTTCGATGCGACGGTTAATTACATCGACAATGCGGTAGTGGGCAGGCTTTAGATATCTGATGTAGGCTACATATAGTAGTGCAGGGGTCACCAACGCTGTGCCCGCGGGCATCAGGTAGCCGGCGACGACCAGATGAGTAGCCCGCGACCCTTTTCTAAAAATAGATCAAATAGCAGCATTTACCAATATTCGTCAGATTATTAGCAGTGAGCTTTTGAATATATAGATTGATTGATTTAACTATTCTTGTTTAAATCACGCTAACATGTAACTTACAAATGACGATAGATATGTATAAACAACTTAAAATGATGATATCAAATATCCTCAATGACAATTAGTATAATATACCAACATGTAATAGAATCACAAGATATCGAAGACGTAGGACACGGGGGTGCCTTTATTTTGTACATGCAAGCTAATGAAAAGCTAATGCAGCTAATTAAGCTAATGAAAAGCTAACGAAAAGCTAATTAAGCTAATGAAAAGCTAATGAAAAGCTAATCAAGCTAATGAAAAGCTAATTAGGCTAATGAAAAAGTAAGCTAATGAAAAGTAAGCTAATGAAAAGCTAAGTAAGCTAATGAAAAGCTAAGTGAGCTAATGAAAGCTAATTAAGCTAATGAAATAGTCAGCTAATGAAAATTAAGCTAATGAAAAGCTTATTAAGCTAATGAAAAGCTAATGAAGCTAATGAAAAGCTAATGAAACCAGCTAATGTAAAAATGAAACAAGGAAGAAAGTCCAGATTAGTAGTTTCCTCATGTGATTCTGGATGTATCAAATCCAAATTTTGAAATCCACTTTTAGAATTTTTATCAAATTTAGATTTATAAGATGTTTTTTTTTCATTCAGATTTTAATCATCTGGGTATTCGATTGTCAATAGTGCCAATTCAGATTCAGACCGACCAGTGGTTGTCAAATTTCTTAACCTCGCGACACCCTCTGTAAATGAAAAATAGTCCGCGACACCCTTGCACAGTGATTGTTTTGAGGTGTTCATGGCGTGTGTCGACTGATATGGTCATGGTCATTTACACCAGGCAATTTTCTTCATTTCTATTCCGTAGCGGCCGACTTGTACAACGGCCTACATTCTTGGCTTTTATAAGACACCGCTTACACGGATGAGATGGGGAGGAGGAGCCTAGATAAACCTCCATCACCTAGGTAGGGATTCTGGAGTAGACCTCGGTCGGACTCGAACCCACAACCCATTGGTGTTGCAGCTGTGGATTATACCGCTACGTTATCTCGCCACTACATACAGCCGTGACGAAGTTTTCCTGCTTATTCGGTGCTAAAGTGCCAGCACGCCTAACAAGAGAATGTGACCGGTTATGTTTGCAAATTGAATTTGATAGCGTGAACATGAACATCAACGACATTTCAAAGGGAGTTCATTTCTTGGTGGTAATTAGTTAGGAAGGAAGGCAAGGAGGATTTGAAAACACCATTGTCTCACAAGCGCCAGCATGCCTGCTATCAATCAACGCATCGTACAAAACTGGATTAACCCGTTTCGGCACGAGGAATTCGCGTGGATATTGGTTGCGGGCATCACAGTAATTTTGATTTTACAAATAAACTTCCCATCATGATCGACAGATTATAATTTAGATTATTGATCGTTTTCTTTAGAACTGAATCATTCTGCGCATAATTTCAAAATTGGGAAGACTTCTTTTTCGTTACCTTTGCGAAACCTAAATGACGTACTAGTGAGACTCGGCACCATTGTCATCCTGATAATGAGCAATTGGTTGGGAGTTCGATTCAGGCCGAAGTCGGCTCCAGTATTCCTACCCAAGTGTTTCTGGTTTATGTTGGGTGTAGGCTTGTACTGCTCGTACGAACCGCGTAGACGGTGTCTTGCAAAAGCCCCGACCCATAGTCGGCGGATCAGGAACCGTAATAACGAATACCACCCTGGTGTAAAATGACCATACTGTAGTAGTAGAAACACCATTAATACCAACCTACTACGTTAGTGTGACCACTGATAAGTGTGACTAACTGTTTCTAACATTAATTTTGTAATTCACATTTGTACGTGTACTTGAGGTAGAGTTTCAACGTCACCACAGAGTTAACATGTGTTTATCAAAGAACCTCATTGTGACGTCCCCTCGCTTTAGAAATTGTGGAAAATTTGCAACTTTCCCCGCGTGGCAGTGCTCGTAGCAATCCAATTGGGGTCATCATTCGAGGTAGCGAAGGACAGTGGAAAGGATAGCAATTCTTATTGTTTTTACCCGCAACAACGTTGCGTTTTCGTCTTGGATTATGTCTCATCCTTGTACTGTTTGTGGACTTGATCGTTTAAGTCCGACGAGTTCGTCGAATGCTACGAATGCAACAGATACTTCCACTGTTCTTGTGCGAAAATCGGTAGCTTCAATGAGCGGAAAATCCAGATTTTCATATGTCGCTGTTGCATATTCTTCGAAGGTGGACATTGCGACATATTAGAGCAAATCCGGAACATTGTACAGCTATAAAACGGATACTTCGTTTGTATAAAGTACTCGATCCTGATCGGAGCATGCCAAATGAGGCAGCAGTAGTGGATGAGGTTTTACTTATGATTTTGAAGCAGTTTCATTATATCATCACCACGGATCACACGGCCTTGCGAGTTGATGGCGATGGGAATTGTTTTTACCGCGCAATGTCACTTGCCTTATACGGCACTGCGAAACACCACTTGCGCTTGAGGCTTCTGACCGCGCTCGAAATTATTGAGTATCCGAAATATTATGACGAAGACGCAGAGGGATTTGTTGACCTTATAGCTGACATTCGAATTGTGTCATCGCCTTATGCCCGTCTGGTACAAAAAGCAAGTATTCCGGGGCATTGGTCCGAGATGATGCATATTTACGCATTGAGTGCCGCCCTTGGCTCCGCGATTCGCTCATATTATCCGTCAACATTGGCAAATGAATACCTGACAGAACCGTTCACGCGCAAATGTTGCGGCCGGGGTGTGTCGAAATTTGCCATACCAGTTGCGACTCTGATGTGGACACAAACTACCGTGCCCACGACAAGCAATCCATTTCGACCGAATCACTTCGTGACAATCATCAAAATCACCGATCTAATTTCAAGTTATCCAGATAGTTTATGCGAATGAAAACTGAAATTGGAGGATCAGAAAAGCGACATTGATAAGCTGGATATACGCGAAAAAGACGACATTGCGACAAGCCGAACATACGCGAACAAGACGACTTCAAAACGTTTCATAGGAGCGAACTTGGCGATGTGAATGCTAATAAACAACATCATTCGCTCCTAGAAAGCAGTATCCCAAGTGAAGATTCGCCAATTGACCAAATGAATTCGGAACAGATGAATTCTGTAATGGGAGAAGTTGCTGACGGAGACAAAACCAAATCCGATTTTCATCGGCCCCGTATATCTCCACCATAGGTCAGATAGAGGGATATTTAACGACTTCTTCAGTCATCTTAGCTCCGTTATAGGAGGTACTTTCGATCACCTTATCGTGGGGACAGACGACGAGATTGCACTACACTCAGCAATAGAAAATTCGTTCAAAAACTGCAAGCACGTTCTCTGTGTCAATAATTTAAAGACAAATTTGGTCGACAAACTTCAGGACGGCATCGGTGCAAGCAAGCATTTGAGAAAAAGTCTGGTAAATCAAGTCTTCCATCTGTTGGATAGCAAGGACGAAATTGAATTTAATCGAAGAGAAGAAGACCTACTCACTAGGTGTCACAGCATATGCCCATTGCTGGTCACATACTTACAAAATAGATTGCTACCGTTGTTGCGAAAAAAGGTCTGGCAAATGCGTAGCTTTATCGGCGCCGAGCACAAATGGTTCACCAATAACATCTGCGAGAGCATGAACTATGTTCTCAAGCGATTGACAGATTGGAAAAAGAAAAAGTTACCAGATCTAATTAATCTACTCAAATCAGCGATCACTTCACAATACTTGGATGTACGAAAGAGTATCACAGGCCGTGGTACATTTACCCTCGCTGAGAATTGTAAAAAGTATTTGGTATCTCCTTGGGATTGGGACGACATGCCAAAAGACGAGCAAGACCGTTCATTTCAGCAGTTAATGAATTTTCCTGCCCCGGCAGCCTATAAGCTGCCTATATCATTATCACTCTCCACTGATGTCCAATTGATGGCACATAATCCTTCGAAGCGAAGTGGCAGCAAGTCAGGAGAAACTAAATGTAAAAGAAAAGTTCGTTGAGCTGTAACTAACGAAAATCAAGTTCATAAATGCACGGTACATTTGCAGCAATTGTGCCTATACTGCCAGCATGAGCATGTACAACATGTACAAAGCGATACTTTGAACTCCTCTGCAAGTTTCGATTTTTATTGTATGATATTTACGCGTGGTGGAAATCTTCTCTGATTTCGATTTTCTGTCTGCGAGTACTGAAATCCCTGGCCATATTGGCGTATTTCCTTTCGTTGTCGTAATTTTCTGCAAGTGACTGCTCAGTTTCGTTTTATATGATGCTATATTTTTCAATACAGTGTTACGCTTGCTCGTGTTACAAAACTGAAAATTACCACCCAATGGAATGAACATGAAAGATGAGATAGCGTATTTCGGTTTCTCCCGAATGTGGGGTTGCCTCAACGAACCGGTGATCCGCTAAAGGAGTTGACAGATTTTTTCACGACGGATTCGTTTTCTGTCGTTATCGTACCTTTTTACCCAGACTGGATATCGGCACTGGTGTTACGCGCCTGCGGCTATGGGATGTCGGGACAGCTATCATTTAGTAGAGTAGAGGTTTAACCAGAGCAAACAGTTCTATAACTGGTTTAGTTAAGCAATGTAGGGTCAATATAATTTGTAAAGAGAAAGCTGCGTTTTCATTGACACAATGTTCAACCAAAAAGCGGCGATGTGTATGGTAGTTTCAAATATATTAATTTATCATAGTCATTGGGAACGATAAAGTAGCAACATTTTCATAGTCGTAAATGAGTATATCACGAGTATTTTCAATAATATTGCGAGATAGTACTCGAAGCATAGTTTATCCATAAATGAGGCTGGCATTGATGTCGGTTATTAATTATTATTTCAAAGATACCAATTCAGCGTCAATCAACAAACGCACACATTTCGCAATTGCAATCAGCCAAGTTTTTCGATGTGTGATGTTCAATTAGCTTCCTTGTTACATTAGCTTCATTGGTTTTTCATTGGCTTGTTTCATTAGCTTTTCATTAGCTTCATTAGCTTAATGGGGCTGTTCCACTTCATTTTGAACACGCGGTGGCGACAAAGGTAACTCGACCCAAATCTGTTTTGTTGCTATATGCTTTACTATGGGAATGGACTAAACATGGGCCGAATTTCGTCTCTTGGCGTACAACGAGGATGGTGAAAGTATCCATATCAATATAAATCATCCATATGGATATCAAATAACTGTTAGCCGACGAAAATGAATCTATTTCTTGGCGTCTTGTCCTCGTGCTGGACATTTGCACCTGGCAGGTTGCAGCTTACCGATACATTGCTATAAATTTTCCGAGAGTCGTTGATATGGCAAGTGTTATATGCCTCATTGTGTAAGGATGACGGTCATTTGATCGCAGAAGATGCATCAATTAGAAACAAAAAGTTATAAGGAGGATGGGTTCCGTTTACGAAGAAGAGGTATGGATGCCTGGTCCTCTCCTGGAAAAGTAGTCTGCAGAATATCATTTCACCAGCATGATTTATCCTGCTTCCGCTGCAGTAAATCAGTACCCCCATGAGTGTTGTGTGTTGTGGAAAATTATGCTATGTACATTGTACATTTGCTGCTGTGAGGTCCTACAACATATAAAAATCATGCTTTTGAATTACAATGAAGCTGATGAAACTTCAGTCAAGACAGCCTCATCTATTCTGTTTTCAATAAAAGAGGTTGCAGAGGAGACGTCAGTGTCAAAAGCTGTTGCAAAAGAATAGACCGTACAAGTCATCAGTCACGGCATCTTGTTCTGACAATTCAACAATTCGGAAAAGGGGATAGCTGAATCTACGGAGATTCACCCGTTATTGAAAGAAGCATACTCTATAGTTGATAGTGTAAAGCAACCATCATTCCAATTATAAATCCTGAACACTCAGCACTGTCGGATATTGAAAGCATGGCGTCATTTGTGTACTTCCAACTGAAAGACTTGGCAATCAGGCTTAGTTGTAAGACAACTATCTCATATTACCGGTACTTCAACAAAACAGGACTATTGTCGGTTGCTCACTACATGGACTCTTATTATACGTATCTGATTATCTGATACCTATTATGTTGGTAGCACAACGAACTTTGCTACAACCTTCAAGATTTTCAAGTACAAACTCGATGATCAAAAATGACCAAGGCTCACAAGCTCATATTTGTGTTTTATAATTCTTGGATATGGTAATGCTATTTGTAACAATTTGGTTTACACCATAGTATTTTGCTTTTTGTCCCAGTCCCATACATGGGTTTCTCAAATAGCAGGTTGACATTCCTTCTTCCTAAGAATTATGTTAATGTGTAATAATGAGCATGCATAAATCCGTTGCTTAGAATGTTATAATCCAATGTTTATGTGCTTACCATACTATTTATTTTCGGGTCGGGCAAAAAAATATTCGAGAACCTTTGCTTTATAGACTATATACGCTTTGCTACTTCAGTTTATAACTGTTCCATTTTATTCAACAAAATAACGGTAACAATACAACTGGTACATCCTTTAATTGTCAATGATCAGAGAGGATGAGATCTATCGTTGGTATTATTAGTATTATAACTGCTACAATACTACTGGTACACTGTTTAATTGTCAATCATGAGAAAGGATGAGATCTAGTTGGTATTATTAGTATTTTATCAGTTAAAAAACCAACAGATAGTGATGAGATTGAAGAATAGGAAGGTATTGGAAGGACATTAAGTCTTTCAACCAGACAGCTATTTGGTTAAGGTAATAATATATCTAGAAAGGGTTTGTGTTGAACCCAGTCCAACCTGGTGTAGTATTGGGCGCTAAATGGCGAAAATGATAATGATAGAACCATTGCAGTTGGTGATAAGGATAGAATCATAATTTCAGCACTTCCATCACGAGGACAAGACGCCAAGAAATAGCATCATTTCGTCATCTAACAGCGATTTGATATGCATATGGATGATTTAAGTTGATATGGATACTTTCACCATCCTCGTTGTACGTCAAGAGACGAAATTAGGTCGATGTTTAGTCCAGTCCCATAGTAAAGTATGTAGCAACAAAACAGATTTGGGTCGAGTTACCTTTGTCGCCACCGCGTGTTCAAAATGAAGTGGAACAGCCCCATTAGCTTTCCAACAGCTTCATTAGCTTTTCATTAGCTTACTTTCCATTAGCTTACTTTTTCATTAGCTTAATTAGCTTTTCATTAGCTTAATTAGCTTTTCATTAGCTTAATTAGCTGCATTAGCTTTTCATTAGGTTGCATGTACAAAGTAAAGGCACCCGGACACGGCGCACTGCCTATACAGGCGACATGACGGAATCCCATCCACGGTCTTCTTGAAATGGCCGGGGGTTCCGTTATGGTAGCTCGACGTCCAGGACAATGCCAAAGTAGTAAACAACGTACTATTCGGTAGCAGATAGCCGTGAAGTACTAGCGGATTTTCAATATCTGTATGCCCATTACGTATTGCATATTTTGACACAGCTTGTTTCTCTTACACTACTCAACGCAGTGTAGTATCATGTTTCTAACTTACTGTAATCGTTGCTGCTGTCAGGTATAAGGGAATTTGTCACATCTGGATGCTGAGCAGTTGAAACTGAAATTGTATCACTGCAAAATGACCTCCACCTCAAAGCCCATCAGGCTGCAGCAAACTTTTGTGCCTTGTTGACATGGAAAAGTACAGTGGTGTATGCGTAAGGGCCGCAGCTATGAAGATTGCAAGCGTGTTTGGTTCAACTTATCGTTGTGAATCAGCCTTTTCGGACATGATATTCATCAAAAACTAACACAGAACACGCCGCACGAATGCACATCTGGAACATTCACTCAGAGTTGCAGTGTCAAGTTACATACCAGAGTACAGTGCTGCACTAGTTGATTGCACGCAATGCCAGGCTGCCCACTAGGGTTGTCCATAATTTGGAAAATCTTTAAAATGCTCCGTTTTAATGTCTTATTCTAAAGATTACACTGGTCAACACATATTTTTAGGCGGACAAAGTATAAGTGGTTTTGTGGGTTCTGAAGGGCACTGATTCCGAATATGACCTTAGTTTTTTCAAATTGGATCTTGTTGTGGAGATAACCCATTGGGCTATTTTCACCAAAATCCCTCATTTTCGCGGTAATGACTAGATATAAAATGGGGGGTGGTGTAAGTTTAGAAGGCGAATGCTGCGTGGTTTTGAAATGATTGACGAATAAAGCAGCTAAATAATGAGTAAAATTGCAAAATCCATTTCCATCATGGCAACTTAGGGTCGTCGGTCTATTTAATTAGCTGTACCGGAAAATTATATTGTTGATCCTGCACAGCAATGGACTAATCTAGCAGTCGGCAGAATCCCTAGAAAGCGTGGTTCATTGTGTGCTGTCAGAACTACGAAGGATCTGAGCGATTATTGCTCACTGCCAGATGTGATGGCTTTTTGAGAAAAACTGTATTGCGTGACTTTATTCTCCGCTTCAAACGATCATGGATTATCCACAATGCTGGGACCGATGCCTTCGACCCGACGTTCTGGTTACGAGAAACAATGTCCCTTCTAGGTCTACTTGACGGGCATACTCTCCAAAGTTTAGGAGTAGCCTACATATTTTCCTTCTTAGTATTAATGAAACCTAATAAAGATGAAAGCGGCACTGCTCGGATTCATTTATAAGCTCGCGTTATTTCACGGAAACTTTGCGAGACTGCTCCAATTTTCATGCTTGGACGAGCTACCGGTCCAGCTCGAATACTCGATTTTGACGAATAAGAAGCATGAATTATTCGTAGTAAAAAACTGCACAAGGATATTGTGATTTGATTCCGGGATATATTCCCATTGGAATTTCCTTTCCCGATTATCGATCCATTCTCTTAAGTTTCCGAGCATTAAATGATGAGCCGATTACATTATAGTGTAGGACAGGGGCGGGCAACTTCTCTAGTCGGCGGGCCGGATATAGGAAAATTAAGTACTTGGCGGGCCGGATTGCTGAATCGATATATTATTCGCCCATTTATCCACGTATACAAGGAGGAACGAATCGTATTTAATGAATGTATTTTAACGACAGCAATGTCGCTTAAAAGCCATTTCTCGCCGATAATGGCGAAGAAAATGTGAATTTGAGAATAACATTGTTATACAGGCGCCGCCATCTTTGCTTCTCTCTGATCAACCAACACACGGTGCAATCCCTAATTAAGATTTCAAGACGTTCAATAAGCCCGGTAACCCTAATTTACCAAGATATCAATCCATAAGGGTTGATTAGGTGACAAGATAGCGTCGTTGTTCAACTGTGTGGCCTAATTATTCTCGATATTGAATTCATGCGGCCCGCATCCTCTACGAAATTTGAAAAGTGGCCTACGACCCGCTTTGAGTCGGAGACCACTGGCATAAGCGGTGCCTTACAAAAGCCTAGAAGTGTGCCATGCTCCAAGTCGGTGGTTGGAATCCAAAATAAGAAATATCAGCCTGGTGTAAATGACCATTGTAGTCGACAAAAATCATGATTACCACAGACGACATTAGGGTTGAGTGCATCGTAAATGCCGATAATGCAAGTCTTCTCGCTTCGACGAACTTATGCGTAAGCTCTACTCTCGCAACGCTGCGCAATGTGCATACACGTATATAATAACATACAGTCACTAAAATTTGACGTAGTAAGCAAGTAGTGGGGAATCTCATCAGACTGGGCCGCGGGTCACATTATCATGTAAGACGGAAAACTGTCCGCGGGCCGTATGTTGCCCGCCCCTGGTGTAAGAAGAACACTTTTGAGCGCAAACTGAAGTTCAGTGTCTCTAATCAATCGTTCTGGATGCACAATTAAATAAAATAGAAATACTCTCACTGGTGTCGGGTTGACTTTTTTGTCGCTGCCCTTGTCTCCTCATATTTGATATAACGTATTGTCAGTGCCATAACAAGGTTTCTGACTCAGAGCAGAAACCGATTTGACAGAACGGGACGTGGAGACTGACAGAACGGGACGTGGAGACTGGAGATTTTAGAATTAGTTTGTTCTTCCAGAATTAGCTTTAATAAATGCAGAACAACTTTCGTTTGATTTAGGCGAGGTGAGGGAGTTCGAGGGCCACCGGCACTTTATTCGTTGTTCATGAAAGCGCCAGCTCAAAAAGTTTGGGAAACACTGCTGTAAGTGCACCATCCAATCGCACAGCGACATTCTTAACAGCTTATGATTAAATTTAATGTCAGAGCATAACGGGGAAATGGATAACACGAAACGAAACAACATAACAAAGAAATGGAGTAGTTTACCAAAAATCAAACACCAATCAGTTGGATGAGTGGATTGATTTTGCGAAATTTTGAAATCCTTGCCGGAGATCTTCCACGGTATGAAAGAAACTGGCTTGCTTTTTCTGTCGTCAGATTTGTGCATAACGTGGTCGGTATTTAGTTTTTATAATACTCGCTGTGGCATCGTTAAGGTCTTGAACATTATTCACGAATTCCCGAGCAATCATTCTCGAGGGGGGTCGAAAATTATGTCGTGATTTAACATCATTCACAGAGTATTTTTTGGAAATTCATGCAACTGTTTCGAAATTGTTTTCGCGCCTTCGTGATCGTAACTTCTGAAGGTTGTGCCGCTTTGATCGGCTGTATCAGGTACCGCATGACAGTAGGCATATATGCCGCATACTATAGCCATCGCAATAAACACCCTTTTTTTATATTCTGCAGAACAATTTGAGTGGATTTAATGTATGCGGTCCAACGTCACAGACACTGGATGAATTTTGCATCAATGTAATCGATTGATTGTTACGATCGCCATTATATTGAAACGTAATCGCGGTTACTAGTGGCGAATACATCCTAGTCACAGCACGATATTTTGCTATGATGTATTTTTTGTGTACCTGAACGGTACATATATATGGTCTTCTAACGTATCTTCACAAAAGAAATGTTTCGCATTCGCAATAAAAAGCTATTAAGGTAGCAGTATATATGAGATAGTGCGGGGCTGAATGTTATGATTTCATTGGATATACTGTAATATATTCATATTGCGATAAACCGGAATAGTTACGGCTGACACTCGTCAGCGTCAGAGTTAATCGTCAGCAGCTATGGCAGGGATTTCAGAATAACTATTTGCTTACAATAACCCCATGGTGACTGGCTAGTCTCGGCTTCATTTCACTGCGAATGTATTGTTCAATTTTATATCGAAGTTGTGCATCTCAAAAACTCTCTTCAAATGTTGTGACTCTCATAAGAGCCTCTAATAATCCCTTGGCGATATTCTGGCCATCGATCCAATTGAGTTTCGGTATTTGTAAATTAAGGTAAAGCCATTGTGTTTATCATCGCGTTTCGTGAGTTTCGATTAAATTACGACAACGCGGTTGGTCTAGCATAGGGTTACCATATTTTTGTGAAGCAAATTCCGGACACTGTTTAGCGCCCACTAGCGGATTTTAAAATGAGGTGTAGCACATTATCCGTCAATATGATGTCACACTAGCCAAGCATTGCCCATCGACTGTATAATACACAAGAATGAAGTGTAACATAGGTCATGAATTGGGCCATCTGTAATGTGATCTCTGGTGATTGCTACTTGCTAGGGTCTACAATAGATTTCTTCACGCGCCGGATGAAATCGTCTGGCGGGCTGTGTCTGGCCTGTCGGTATTGTGTTTGACAGCCCTGCAATACTGTTTGGTCGGTGTGGCTATATCTGGTTATGTGTTTAATCAGGTCCTAAACAACATTTTTCTGTCCCCTCCGCCCAAAAAAGTACTGATCTAGGGCCCACCATAGGGATGTCGATGTAACTTTTTGGGCACTTAGTATATGCATTTGGTTGTTAAATTTTATGTATGAATTCTGTCAATAATATTAATTATTCCATGTATTAGGCCACTATAAAATGCACCAGCAGGTTTCGCCGGTGATTTCCAACTATTTATGGTCGCGACCTCATTTCCAACTTGAAAATGTTCCGTGGCAAAGTTCAAAACTTGATAAGCTGATTACTAAAAAATATTCAGCTTGCCCAAACGGCCTAGGAAGCTGATTACGTCCAACATCATAGCGATCCCCAGATAAAGGTAAACGAACCCAAGATTTGGAGCCACTGTCTGTGACTGAAGCATCCAATCGGCCTTAACCAACTCTAGGAATACACCGTTAGCTTATAATTGCAATAACAATCAAACTCATTTCAGTAAATGATGGTTATTTATATTTATATTGATAGCATTTTTCGGCGAGGGTGGTGCCTGGTGCCCATACTAATATCATTATACGTTGTATTACCTCACACGCGGTGCGAAGGAAAATCTTGAATAGCATAAATCTGCTTGAAAATTGTATTGTTCATGTTGATTTATGAAAAACTTTTGAGCCTGCTTCAAGCCTTCAAAATTCCGGACATTTGGGCATATTTTAGAAATTCCTCCCGGACGCAGATTTTTCAGTGAAATTCCGGACATGTCCGGTAAATTCCGGACGTATGGCAACCCTAGTCTAGCAGCACTTGACGGCAATGCCCGTAACGAAAACTCCTACGAGTTCAATCGATTCGGTGCGAAGGCAGCGTGACATGTTGTTCATCATTTTCGACCAGCTCGTACCGATGAATACTAATAAGCATACGTTAATATATTGGAAATAATACTAATACTAATACTAATACTAATAATAAGCGAAGACTACGACCGAACGGCTACAAATGGCGAGCACGCAGCCTGATGCTGGATCCGGTATAGAGGTGCCGCTTGCAGTAAGAGACGGATGCGGTGGACTTGAAGCAAGACAGTTATTGAAGAGGAAAGAAGAAGTTGCACTTGCACGGTTTTTTAACAAGTTAGCAAAAGGGATGCTTGGGAAGGAAGCGCGACAAATTGTGAAGTTATTGGACACTCGTGCTGTTGGGGAAATGGATAACGTGGCCCGTGGTGGCTTGGAAGTGGAACATGTGTCGGTATGCTCGTCTGTTGGAAACTCTGTTGTTGATGTGACCTTGGAAGAGGAGGATTTTGAAGAACCGCATGTAGAGGAAATCGTTCATGATATGTTGGCATGTGAGAGTAAAATGGATTCGGTTTCTGAAGAGACTATTACTGCGCCGGTTGTTGAAGATATTGGATCAGGGATGGTAGTCATGGTACCATTGAAGTCGTGTGACAAGATGAATGATGATGTTCGTGGGGAAGAAAGAAGCGTGATGGATGACTCTTTGATGGAAGGACATTTGGCTGCGGATTGTGGAGATCATGGTGCTCCGGTGGTTTCATCTATTGAAAACAAGAACTCGCTATGGGACTTGGTTGGTAGAGAAGTAAATGTATCGGATTGTAGTTGGGTTTTGTATGGAGTTGTTACTGTGTTAAGTCTTGGATTGGATTGGAAGTATTGATGTGTTTATTGTGCCTGCCTTCGTTGTAATATATCCGTCGAATCTGCAATGTGTCTCTGGGTCCAGTCGAACCTGAAGTAACTTAGCCGCATTCAGTCACAGTACATCAACAACAGCGATAACATTTACTGCAAACTCATTGCACAGGAAGACAAACAGCGCAAAACAAAATCTCTGAGCTATCGTCACGACAAGTACGCCAGAGAAGTCAACTTGGAAACAGCTAACCTGTACACTGCAGAAAACACTGTTGCTAAACCCACAACAATAGCAAAAGCAGCACGAGTCCGATACAAAAATGCAACGCTGAAAATGAGAGAAACGATATGGGAGTCGATGCCTCTTCATGGACAGCACAAGAAGTTAACTTCACAGCCCCATGTAGACGAGCTTTCATGGACCTGGCTATCCAGCTCTGGCCTGAAACCGGCAAGCGAAGGATTCATTTTCGCAGCACAAGACTAATCGCTTCCTACAAAATACTATCGCAAAAGAATTCTGAAGCAAAACACGGACGGCAAATGCAGAATGTGCCACAACCAAAATGAAACTGTAGCACATCTCATGTCCGGCTGTGGTGCACTTGCAGCTACCGAATACACATGGAGACACAATAGGATTGGTCACTACATTCATCTTGAATTATGCAAACATTTTAACATCACCACTTCGACAAAAAATTGGTACGATTACAGCCCCGCACCAGTGACAGAAAACGAACAAGTAAAAATTCTGTGGGATGTACCAGTTATAACTGACCGCGAAATCAGGAGCAACCGCCCGGATATAATCGTCAAACTAAAAAAGAAAAGAGAATGCTTATTCATTGAACTGGCTGTCCCAGCTGATCACAACCTACTGCAAAAAGAATCAGAAAAATACTCCAAATACGCAGACCTCAAAATGGAATGTGAGAAAATGTGGCGATGCAAAATAAACATTGTACCGATAGTCATTGGTGCTACAGGGGTCGTGAGCAAAAAACTCATGAGACATATCCAACAAATTCCGGGTAACGTTCGATTCGACATGATCCAAAAGATCACATTATTGGGCACTGTGCACATTCTTCGGAAGGCCTTGAATGCACCACTGGACTAAAATTACGCTTGTGAATCACAGCATAATTTCTGTAATTTCGATTCTTCATCTTCAATCATCTCTACCTCTGCTCTGTAACCCTTGCCAATTCTTCATCTGCTGCAATTCTGTAATCTGACTTCTCCGTGTATTGCATAGGAATAACAATTTGAATGTATTACTGAAATTTTAAAAATTTACTCCAATCTCGCCATTTTCCTTTGGGGGCAGGTTGCTCCCCGGATTATGTGTGTATCTACCAGTTTTACTGTGAATAAAGAATATAATACTAATACTAATAATAATCTTGAGTAGCCATGACGCTCCGTGCCGCTGTCTTGAAATCTGACCCCAGACAGCTCGGCGTATACTAGAAGAGATGTAAACCATAATACAGGCTACTCTAACGTGTATGTAACGCTCGGCGAAACTTGAACCGATACTTACCATTGTGGAACTTTACTCAAGTCGATATTGGAGTTCCTGAATGTTATTGATCGTGTTATCTGGCTGCGTTCAAGTATAATTAATACCACTGTCATCCATGTCGATGGGATAACCTACCGCGCTGCGCTGTGATCGTATAGTGGTTAGTGCATCGGGTTGTGGCCGTGATAACCCGGGTTTGAACCCTGGTCATAACACTGTCTTGCGACCTCTACTTGATCCTGACGCCGTGACGATAGCCATTACGGACTAAACAAACAGAGTCTATGATGCGTCATTGATACTTCATATCAGTTTTCTCTCATCTATTGTGTGTCTGAGCCGTAGTAAACAGTAATGAAAAGTAATTATGAACGGTGGCGCTCGTTCATTCATCATTGCCCATAACAAGGTGCTAATTACATGATTGCTTTGCAGTCAGAAGGGGATATGATTCGTATTTTAAAGAATTTGGAACACGGATCCAGTGGTACCCATGGCGGGTATACTACACTAGAGCCACAAGTCTCGTTGAGTGTAGGCCTATATATAAAAAATATGTTGGCTTTGATATTGTGGTATCTGCTTGGCTAATAAATCTAATATGGGATTAAAGCGTAATTATGACCACTCGCACACGAGTCGATGGCATGTTCCATCGTTTTACGCTGTGATCGTATAGCGCAGGGGTGGCCAACCTGTTTGCTATTCGCGGCCGCATTTGGATTACTCATGTAGACTACGGCCGCATTCCAGGGCATATGTAGTCGTAATGAACTAACTGGAGGCCAAATGCATATGTTAAACTGTCCAGTATCCATGTCCATTTCCATGGGTTTTGGACTGATTTATTTATAGTCAGATCGCCATACAATACGCACCTAAATCGCGAGGGTTGTTATGGATAATTGTGGGATACGTTCGGGTCGCGCCAGGCGCGAAACTTTTGCAGAATCATGGATGATTTCGTCATTAGTATTAGCAGTTTTGCATATTCCTGTCCAGCATTTCTTTTTTCTCAGATCATGTGATCAGCTCACCGGTAGAGTTGATGGAGGGGGTGTTTTCGAAAATTTGAGGCAAGTTATAATGATGATGGATTTTCGGGCGGGTTAATTGTTGTTACTCACTTTGTTGCTTGCTGTTGTTTCTTGGCATCCTATCAAGATCGTCAGTATATGGTGGAAAGATATTGAAATCGCCCAAACACCAGAAACAAATTTTTTTCGTGAGTAACACACGATTCAAAGTTGGTATTTCTATATAGGGAGCATCATTTTCCTCTACTATTCACATTTGTACTGGGGGCTTAGATTGCAACGGGCGCTATACCTACTATATTGAAATCGAAAAATGAAGTCACGTTGAATCGCGTCCATGCAGCACGGAGAAAATTTCAATATCATTATAAATCTCTCAAAATTCTGGGATCAATTCGTAAATTCAATTTGTATGTCGACGGCCGCCATCACATACTTATTGAATTACGTGTTCATAGCCACATAAATTCCCTTCTACGCCCGCAGGTTGGCCACCCCTGGTATATTGGATAGTACCTCGCGTTGTAGCAGCGGTAACCCAGGTTCGAATCCTGGCCACAGCATATTTTAGATTTAGATTATTCGTTAAATTGTGGATCGAGGCTTTGGGTAATCTAACGTATTGATATATTGCAAACATCCTTCAGTCGGACAGAGTATACGCATAAGTATAATGCATTTTCAATAAATTGAATTTACGGTTCTGCGTATTTTATCCGATGAATATTAATACCATATGTTGCGTGTCAATTGAGAATGAAGGCCCAGCTTAGCTTATTATGGCACATATAGCAATTGTTCATTGTTATTGTCCTCCTCTCCCCCCCTCCGCGAGAAATCGACGATATTTCTGGAAGAAGCTATATATGGTTGTCGGCTATACTGCATTTTACTGACTTATTTTACTGACTTTTTGCGTTCGTATGTTCCTTAGGGTCGAATGACCCAAAGCTGCTGTTCACATGGAACCGTTCTTCACTTGGACCTTCAAGTATCTTATTTGGATATCTGCTACTGCCACCAAGGGACACTTATCTGGCTCTTACGGGCGACCTGGTGTCCGTGGGTATCGTGTTGCTGACTTCTGGTCTGAGAGATTCCCCCAACCCATCTTTCTTCTGTTGGTAATTTCATAACTGACCTTTGCACATCGGATACATATTCTGATCCGCGCAAGCGGTGTAATAAAAAGCCTAGAAGTGAATCTTGATACAAGCGGCATATCCGGAATTATAACAAAGATTATGGGACTGGTGTAAAATGACCAATGTAGTCAAGACGCCACCAATACCAAAAAAATGTCTGATTTAGAAACACATAAACCACTTCCGAAACCAACTATAAGTTCGGTATTACGCTATTTACGAACGATCCGAAATAGCTAGCGATTTAAACAAGGCTCAACTATATATTTCTTATTTCATATGTAATATCCGATCGAAGTTGCACAAGTACAGTTTCGAAATTGCAAAGCATCATTACGACGATCGGACAATAAATCATGCTGCTCTAACTTAATGTAAATTTAGACAATAAATTTGCACTTACCGTTTTCAAGCAGTCGTGATGATAAATTTACTCATACACGCGACGAGAACGAATTTCTACATTAAAAAATTCAAAGTATTAAACGTACGTAGGATTGTCTGAAACTGTTACCTAGAAGCGGAAGTATAAGCAAACAAAATAACAACCCGAGTAAATGGAGGACTTGGCATAACCTACTTGCGTACTCCGGAATAGTAAATGCTCTTCGATACTGGCCACCTCTATAATATTCAGCGGATCATACGCCTCTGAGGCGGCACAAGACAGTCACTGGCTGTTAAGTACCATCATGGCCTACTAAATACATATATTAGTAGGCCATGGTACCATATATAAATTGTTTCTCGCACAGTCTTCAAACACGTATATCACAGTTACAGAGGAATTTCACGGAACGGAAAGATCAAAATATCAACGGTTTGCTGAAACCAAATAGCTCGAAATCGAGTCGATAACTTTTGTATATGTTTTCGATGGTTTGATCAGGAACTGAGGCTAAATAGCCGTACAGCTTCTCCTGGTCCGTTTGATTAGATGGCGCGTAATTAGCAGGAAAGGTAATGTTCTTCATGCCCACAAGCTTCATAAACGCAGCCATGTCCTCGTTGATGGTTTCTACGTGCGCAATAAAGTCATATCGTATCGTGCACGGTAGACACAGATCATGATATAAATGCCAGTGACGCTCCCCGTACCTATCCAAGGCTGCGAACCTCAGAAAGTCATCGAATGTCGCTAATTTATTACTCATGCCGTCGGCAGATATATTCTTGTGAATCTTCCGTGAAATACCCGCGAAATATTTGTTCCATTGATCGCCTTTCTCGAGTTTGTCCCTGTAGGCGGATAAAAGTCTGTAAAGCGGGTCGCGGACGATTATTAATCTTTTGTAAGCTTCCAGTCTTTTAGTGATTTCTGTTGCGTTCCGCAGCTGCCTCAAATTCAATTTGTCCTTGGTCAATTCGTGAGCGAGTAGTTCTGACTTGATTTCTGTCGCGTTAGTAGTATTTACCAATTTTTCGACTGTAAGAAGAATTTTCTTCATACTTGAACTGGCGCACTTCGGAATCTCGCAGAGAATGAACTGTACACAGAACGACCCGTTAGTACTCGGCCCGCAATAGAGATGCCATATAGGTATTGAGTGAGACAAGAAACATATGAGTCATATATGTTATCACCGATGAGAGTATTGGAACACTATGCTCGATATACGTCCTTCACTTGCAACAAAACAGTTCATGTGTCGTTGTTACCGTTTACGATACAAAAATACGTTCTTATCAGCTGACTTTCTCACCACGTTCAATAATGGCGTATACACAAAATGACTAAGCTGGAAATGACATGCCAGCACAATGTGTTTATATCTAATCTACAGCAAAATTCCTTTGCTCTTAACCCGGGCTCGTCGAAGCCCCGTGGTTTGCGGAGTCCATTTCAAGGGTTCGGTGATTGAGCAAATCTAACACTATAGCCTATGTACTTCGCAATCGGTAGCAGCAATAGTCAGATAAACGGCGTGCTATAAAGAAAAACCCTTCTTCAGGTGTCATTGTCGATCAGTGTAAAATTAAACAACGTGAATTTGAGTACGAAAAAGACAAATTGTTTCCAGCATATTTGCCGATCCATAAAAATGAAGTGTTGATATTGATCTGCCAACTCCGTCTACTATCGTGACTGACGACTTAAGATATCAACTCATCTCACATTAGAACTCTATGTAAAATTCGTATTGATAGGTTTCCTAATGTAATGTGTCAGTTTTACATAGACCTGGGCAAAGTGCGGCCTGCGAAAGGTCACCTGGAATTCAGAACATATATACTTTTCAATGTTGAGCCATGGACTATGATGATAGGCTGCTGTGTAAACTGAACTGGACATTCGTTCACCGAAGCCGGTTTGTCTATATGTTCCCCAAATACGTACCATACGTACGTCATACGAGTAATCCCGATTCAAAATATCTCCAATGTAGCAAAGTGCGCCTGAACAATAAAAGTCACAAAATGTCACTGTTTCCATATAGTTTCGTTCAAACTTTCTTTGTTGCCATTGTCACATTTACACACTCCGTGCTTCAACGTTTTACGTTTGTTTGTTTTTGTGGTACTCATTAAGTGTTTGTTGACAACTGGTCATTTGCACCAGGTCATTTTTATTCCGTAGCTGCCGACTTGTAGCACGGGCCAACTTCTAGGCTTTATAAGACACCGCTTGCACATTTCAGATGGCGAGGATATCCTAGATAAACCTCCAACTCTTAGGCAGGAGTTCTGTAGTGATGTTGCAGATTTTGATTATTAAAACAAATCAATCAGTGATCGTGACTAAACGATGTACGGGGCACGGATGGGCATGCCAAAAAAAGAAAAGGCGAGGGGCGGCGACCGAGACTCCAAGAATATTCGAAGCACTAAACAATTGTTTACTAGAGTCAGAGGTCAACTCGTTCTTTTAGTTTGTAACAAGCAGGTCTTCGCGTAGTATAATTTAAGTTGGTATTATGGCAAACAACACGAAGACAGACACTTGGCAAATGGAAGGCTAATTTCAGAAGCATTTCTAGTTTCTATCAACATCAAAGCAATTTCACCAAGCTGCACACTGCTTTAGAAGAAGCGAATAAGACAAGCGAATGCTTGCAGTATCTAATTTACGATTTTATGTCTTAATACAAAAACGCGTCAGTTGGTTAAAAAAAGTTCCCATTGTTTTCAATTGCACACAATCCAATCAATACGCTGAAGACTTTTGTTGAAATTTTTGACTCGTCCCGTCAACGTATTTTCTGCTTATCATTTGGCCCGCGGGGAAAAATAATTGCCCACTTCTATAGTCTTACACGCAGCCCTCGAATTTAAGTTTATTTACCTATTCTACTACTTGGGTCGCGAAATATCGGAATATCAAATCAAATTTTACCATCCCTATTGGTACTCGCCTTGTGAGTATCCGAGTATAGCAGTGTCACTTCGCGATGCAATCTTGTGACGTTAAAATCATCGCTGATGTCTCCCAAATCGTGACGCTTGCATTCTTTTCGGAGCAACGACAGCCGCCTGTTTTGCACGTATTCTGAAGTCTGCTGCATCTCTACCTGTTTGGAATGGAACATATTTTGGTTCAAACCAGCGAAATCCACACGCCTGGGGTCGGCAGCCATTTTAAACGATAGGATCGTTACCAAGAATTGAATGGTATAGCGTTAGATAATGTCGTTGAATTTATAATATCATAAGGACAATATACATAGCCTTGTAGCTGGTATCTATAGTTCTATAGAGTCATACATGTATGCCTGTGTATGTCTATATTTGAACGTTTTCATTGATGAACTTAATGCGTACGTTGAATCCGTAGAATTAATGTAAATGGACAATTGGACATGGGCATCTCCAGGCATAAACCATAGTTATATGATTCGAATTCCCTGTAGTAACACCTATAAACGCATATACCAAATTATATGATGTTTTCCTGCTATTCACTAGTCTCGTGGCTTATTAATAATGCCAATGACTAAAATATACCGCTACAATCAAGTAAAATAAGTCATTCAGGAACTGGGTACAACATCGTGTAGTAAAATCCAATGAGTGGTACGCGAGCGGGTCAAGTTCAAGAATCACCGCCCGGACAAAATCACACATCAAACCGCAACTTTGGTGTTGTTATTGTGTAGTGTCGCATGCTTATATCTCAACAGGCCAAGATCTGAAGATCATGCACAAAATTACGCAAAAATTCCAATAACTGAACTGCATTAAGCCATAAACGTGGCAAGGATTGAAATGCCGTATCGAATTATTTTCAGCAATCGATTGACCTCGCTATGCATGTGAGAATGTGGATTCTGTTCCCCGCGGAAAGTAGCTGATTGAGACATTTGTAAGTATAGAGTCACTGGTGGACTGGTGGTAGAGTCACTGTATGACGATATCAAAAATTCGCTATTCGCTTGTAACAGTGGGTAAGCCTTCATTGTTATTTTATTCAGAGTCAAGAATCAAACAATCAGAGCACTTATTGACTGTCGAAATTTTTTTGAATCGTGGAAAGTACAGTAAAATCTCGCACTTTGATCTGTGTGCCTTGGAGTCGATCTTTAATAAAATATTTCAGCCCAAGCTTTGTCAACAAAAGCAGCTCGTGCACCATCTTAAAATAGAACATTGGACGCTCTCTTGTTTGAGATCTCATTGCATGCTGGTGACATTATATTTCGAGATGCGATTGTTGATATACAATGTTCTTTCCAATTCTCTAATAGTTGCTGACGATTACGCCTGACGAGTGTCAGCCGAAAATATTCGGTTCATTTCAATATGAATATAACATTCAATTGTATATAAAATTAACATGTTTTGCGAAAAAGCAGTTATAATTTCGCTAAATAGTACGGAATGTATTCTGTTCGATGGTGATGAGATGAAAACAATCCTAAACCGCAGAACAATACGTGATTTTTATTCGAATCTCTTGAGTTACAAGTAAATGGCGCGATCAGTCCATATCGCCGTGTAATATCATCGAAGTACATTGCGATGGAGCAAGGGAGACACACTTCATTGCAATTCTCCATTCTATTGAATGTCGAATCGCAATTAGTTACTTACCGACGTATTTTCCATCCATCTGTGATCAAGTTTCTCCGTGTTTTTATTTTTCCGTCTCGTACCATGTTCGATTATCCGCTTCTTCAAATATATCATAATTATTGGGTGGCGGTGTAAAGTTAGATCCCGAAGGACCAAAAGAGGTATTTGTTATCATGGATCAGATGATTCCTATATGTCAATATTGTGACATGCGTTTCGAATACGGAAATTTGACATCTGATATATAAAATTTTCACTGGAACATGAGGGTATGTTGACTTGTGAATGATGAGCGGTACATACTCTGCTTGCTTCAGAATTCGATACAATCACATACCCTGCCGCCCATTACGTATGGTAATAGGCCAGTGATTCTTGACTTTTTTGTCTTCGCGGACCCATTTTGCACCGTCACGGACCCCGCGGACCCCCCGTAGTTTCAGTTCATATTTAGCTCAATTATCGTGCAGTCGTGATCTATCTTGTGCAAATGTTATCTGTAGGCTATAGTGATAAACAATAACAAAATACCCTTTCTTGAAAATAACATCATACTAATTATGTAGAGATTTATAATTTCAAAGTGCATTTTCCAACTTCATTTCTTGAAAAACGTGGTCGTGTCTTGAATATCCGCGCCTTCGATTTGATAGGAACGAGCGCCGAAATTTCATTTCAACAAATATTGGTTTTCTTGTTTGTCGTATTCATGGTGATGGTCGACTACTATGGTCATTTACACCAGGCCAATTTTCCTTATTCTTATTTCGTGGCTACCGACTTGTAGCACTGCCCACTTCTAGGTCTTTATAAGACACCGATTACGCGGATATTATAAGACACCGCTTACACGCGGATGATATGGTCAGAGGAGCCAACGCTTACTAACGAATTCTTCCAACACATACTATGGAATTCAGGAGTCGACCTCGGTCTGATTCGAACCCACCAACCATTGGTGTTGCAGCTATTGATTAAACCACTACGCTATCTCGCCACCAAATGCAGGTCTTGGCCAATGTATTAATAACGCGCAACGCTTCCGAGGACACATTTGGGTATGATTGCAACAAATATGGCACCAAAATGGACAGACAATTTGTAACGAACATGTATCGTCAAGTTTGGTGATTTCTATCAAGCAGCTCATCTTGAAGTTGTCATGAAAAAGTGGTTGTGTATATCACAGGAGAAAATGGATTTTGATAAACATTTCGAAGTCACCGGGATTGACGTTACTCACCCAACAAAATATCTCTAAACAACAAAACATACGTATCATTAGGCTATTGATAATTAAGCAATTAAAATGAGAGTCTGCACAGTGGGATATTTCATTTCAGACGGCCATTCCGTTAATGCGAGTTCTGGAGTGTTACCAGTAATGAAGCGGAATAGCCTGGCGATTTTTCCAATTAAAAAATACAAATTAGGTTATCAACTATTTTGTAAGTTTAGAGGCTTCGAGGACCCCCTGAAAATGTTTCGCGGACCCCCGGTTGAGAACCACTGTCATAGGCTATTTAGTGGACTTCTGTCCAATCTATTGTGCGTAATAGCGGTGGACTCGTGGGTTGGAAATGCACAACCTTATGTGTCTGTTTCCATGAGAAATAAGGCCACTATATATTCATTTTAGGTGTTGCCAGTGGTCTCGGAGATTATATGATATCGATGTAAGTGAAAGCTGGTCATTTAACACCCAAGGGGATTAGGTCTTGCAGTGTAATACAGCAGTGAATATAAACTAGCTAATTTCGTATAAGCACTATGAGTTGAGTCATGCAGTGGAAAGCGAATGAGAGGCAAACGCTTTGGGAATCTTTCTCAGTAATTGCTTGACTGTGAGATCCCAGTGTACCTACGACTTTTGCATAATTTGACACTTTATTTCTTATAATATATTTGATAATTTTGTTTAGTACTGAGCAGCTGATATACGATATTAAGGTAACTTTCTTTAATATGCGCGCGGGGTCATGCTTCACAAGAGGGTACAGGATCGTTAGTTATTAGTACTTACCTATTCTGTGATCCGGTAGGATCTGCATTATATACATCAGAATCACCTAGAGGCAAATTGTGCAAAGCGAAACTGTAGCCTACTACGCGATCTTTACAAGCACATCTGTTTAAGTAGGGCGTCATTGTGAAAGACAGTATTGTAAATTACGTTGTATGACGTTAGTCTACTGATAAGTCATATCTCCCTGATTAAAGAAATAGCCGGTTAAGGCTTGTAACAATAGCTAGCATATAGAGATCATCCAGCCGTACATATATTATGCAAATAGAGACATACGATAACGATGTACCACTTTATGGCTACATATACTTACTGAATATCTGCTGTATATAAGCATTGAAGTTCCACTAAATGCGATTAACAGGAGGAGCGCATGTCTATAACTAGACATGTTCCACATTGCGCTCATATCGTAAGCATTAAAATCATCAAACTCTTTATAAATCTGCAATACGGACACTCAATTCTTCTTCTGGGTGAATTAACTAATGGATAACGGTCCCCGGCGAGGAGATACCAATGGTGTAGTAACAAAGAGGTTCGAATTTCCATTGTCCGTGGGCTATTGACAGATGGCGCGAAAAATCCAACATTTACTCACTGTTATTGTGACTGGGAACGGTCACAGATGACTTGAATTGAGGTATCATCTCGATTCCTTTGATACCCATGCTTTTATCCACCCTGATTTGGTATGAAAATCAATGCTTTTATATTGCTTCGTTTCGGATGATACCATAAAGGTTGGCGAAGGGTGATAAAGTAGTGTGGTCTAAGCCCTGACATTACTCAGATTTGTTAAGTCATTTTGATTTATGATGAGACCGGAAATTAAGCCTTCCTTACCGTAGCACAAACGGTGACTACGTAATGAAGACGGTATATGGCAGGGGTGGGCAAATTCTCCAGTCGGCGGGCCGGATACAGGAAAATTAAGTACATGGCGGGCCGGATTGCTGAATCTATACATTATTCGCCTATTTATAAACATATACGCGGAATAAATCGTATTTAATGAATGTATTTTAGCGACAGCAATGTCACTTCAAACTTATTTCTCACCGATAATGACGAATACAATGTGGATTTGGGAACAGCATTGTCATACAGGCGCCGCCATTACAATGCAACATTCGAGGCTGATTTCGGGGAGTTCCAGTGCCACGAGCAGAATAAAATTTATATTTTCGCAATCAGTACCGCGATAGCTTTCGATGGATTCCAGTTTTATCAAATTTAATGCTCGCCAAGCGGGTAAAAAATTACCCGCAAACTGCCTTGAGCCAAATGGAAAGTGTGACGTAGACCAATTTCTCTGAGCCGTGAGATTTGCTTGTGTCCAGAACACTATGGTGCAATCGTTGGTTAAGATTTCGAGGCGTGCGATGAGCCCGTTACCCCAGATTTACCAATATATCAATTCATTAGGGTTGAGTACATGGTAAATGCCGATAATGCAAGTCTTCTCGCTACGACGAGCTTTCGTGTAAGCTCTGCACTCGCACGCTGCGCGCACACGTATATAATGACATACAGTCACTAAAATTTGACGCTTAAGAAAGTAGTGGAGAATGTGGCGAGACTGGGGCCGCGGGCCGGATCCGGCCCGGGGGCCGTATGTTGCCCGCTCCTGGTATATGGGTTCATAATTATAGGAAACGCACTATTCGATACGTTACCGATCATAAGGCGCATATGAATATTTCTACAAGCAACAAAGTGACGACTGAAACCATATGAATTAGGGAAGTGGCGTATCGAAGTTCAATCAGAAAGTTTGCCAAGTATAGCAATGCTGATCGTAATAATACTGAGTACTGATTATGTGTTTTGCAGGTTATATCTATTTACTCCTCTCGGATAAAATTGTCTAATTCGTCTGAAATAGGCAAAGATCACGTCGGGACGCAGAAAATAATAAATCGATTCAGGCAGCAAGTTAGATGGTATGCCATGTTAAAGTTCGCGTTCGAGAATTGTTTTTTCGGACTCCGCTCGCGTAGGTGAGATGTCCAATGTACCCTCGATCAGTGCTCTGATTGCATAGTCGTAATTATCCCCTGTTGTGACCATGATAAACCTGACTTGAATCTTGATTCACAGCAGTTTTTGTGACCTTCAAACTTATCCATTTATCGATATAATGAGCCTTACGTAATGATAACGAGTCGCATCTATGAATGATATGGATGCTATGCTATGTTACTCGGAAAGTTATCGATTCAAAAATAACGATAAATATAGGATTTTCAAGAATTTCGCATTAGACTCCGGTGATACCCATGACGTAGAATATTACGTTGGAAGTTAAGTCTCATTTAGGATACAGAAACGATGTCAGCGTTGATGTCGCAGCATCTTTGCTGGGTCAGTAAGTAAATCAATTGATCGCTGTTTATGGTTGTATATATTTTTTTGCTATGACCGTTGGTGGAATAGCCCATCGAGTTGCGCTGTGATGGAGCGAAGTACTCCCTTTCAAAAGAGAAGCTTAAATCTGGTATCTTTGATAGATCTAAGATTCGAATACGGATGAAAGATTCCAATTTCATATTTGGAAGGAGTTCACTTAATGGAATTTATCCTAAGATGTAGTAAATAAAACGTTTTAGATAGTCCCAAAGCACCCAACTACAAATAGTTGGACCGAAAATTTGTATCTGCATATGGAAAACTCGGAACAAACAAGAACGTAAAATTTCTCCACCTGTTCAATCATCTTGATATATTTCGTGATGATCTTGTTGATTAGGAAGGGGATAGGTTCCACTAATACATCAAAACAACAAAAGAAAGATATTAGGGCAAATGAGATGAACATATTATGGCAAACCATTGCTGGGACCTTTCGAGAACCTACACTAAATTGCTTTCCGGCGAGATTCGTACAAAAAACATTGTGCTTTAAAATGAATGAATAATATTATATTCCAACTGATTATATCAAATTTACAATAAGTGGTTGACGTAAAACTGATGGAATTAATGCCACGTTATTTTAGTATCTAGGTAAATACTTATATACCTGACTGGAGTTTATTTATGTACATGATATCCATGAAAGTCTATAATTATGATAAATCCAATATTCCCAAATATAGTGCTGTTGCTGTATTTTGATTTAAAAGAGTCTTCCGTGTAGAAAAATAACAAGTAGATTGAGTTTCTAAACTTTATAGTACGACTGGATTGATTTTCTATCTAGCAATGACAGCGAAAATGGGAGATTTTGGTCACAATAGCCCACGGGTTATCTCAAAATCAAGAGCCAAATTGAAAAAATATTAAGGTCAAATTCGGAATCAGTGCCCTTCATAACCTTCAAAACCACTCTTACCTTGTCTGCCTAAAAATATGTGTTGACCAGTGTTATTGACAGTCCTGTCCTCAAAATGATTCATTATATCTGCTTTGAGGGTACTGTTCCGTGACAGATAAAATCACTATGAGATGTCCACGGCAGACCGAGTTATGTATGCTAACAATTGATTGACATCCATTATATTCTATAACAGGGCTGCTTTTATTCTGCTGTATTGAACAATTTTTGGCGCTCATCGCGTATTAATGTCATCTATGCCATAAAGCAGAGGTCTCAAACACGCGGCCCGCCAGAGCATTTTGTGCGGCCCGCGACGACATTTTAGATTTTTAATAATTTGACAATATATAAGTGTCACATAAATCTTTTCAGGTTATAAAGTCAAAAATCCCTTTTATATTGCTCCGAAAGCCTGAAACTATTCGTCAAACTTCACTATCACATCCATTGCAAACGCTACCATGCAGGGAAAGATGCACTATTTCGCCACATTTCCAATTCATGATGACAAAACCTGACCCTTAGACGATTTGTGACTGAAATTTGTGAGTTGGAATTGGACACGTCCTTTCTTAGAATTACTCAGACTCGGGCTAACTAGATGGCAAAATGAAAATGACTCGAGTTGACTCGGAATGCCGTGAATTTGTTAGAACCATGGACGCGACAAACTAATCGCGTATCAGGGGAATAGTAATGGATCAGAAGGTCGCAGCTTGGTATTTCGCTAACCAAGCAAGTAGTTATGGCAACCATGAGTAATCTCGTAGTTACATCTTTGGTCGCTAAACCATGTTATTAGGGCCACTTCAAGGTACCGAGTACCGTAGTGGTACGTAACAACAATGGGCCGTTCGGCGTTCCGACATTTCAATCACTAAGACACGTTCATTATTATATTTATATCACATTTTAATTTTTTTCTGCTCCTGTATTTGAAGATATTTGGCAATGAGATTAATAGCCTACTTATCAGAAGTATACCCGAATCCTGGATTGGAATTACAATGCTCAATGTTTTGATATCAGATCAGTCTCTATTATCAATCTGTTAAATTCAAAATATTCATAGTAGCTGCAAAATTATAACCCGATAGCTTTTATGATGGCATCATACATTTGTCCGCCCATATGGTGTCTATATCTTATAATTGATATATATCAAGTACAACAATTCTATTCAAATAGTTATAAATGTGATGATTCTTTCCGTGCCTGGCCTAAATTGATGCAAGAGCAAATCACATTTTGACGAAGTGTGTTTACTGTCAGTCTGCTGGATCGGCTCACTATCAATAGGACAATTCATTCCCGCCAGATAAGGCCTACTTGGAAAGACATAGAATACCCCTATAAGTGCTGCGGCCCGCGGCGTCGTCAAAACGGGAAAACTGACCCGCGAGCACATTTGAGTTTGAGACCTCTGCCATAAAGGATGTTGCAATGTTCATAGGTCTCTTTGCTTTTCCGTAATTTAAACGGACGATTTTCAGTCCCGCATCTATTCACCACCTTTTTTTCTCACTGCCATGCGTTCCCGTCAATGCCTTTGCTACCGATCTATATTTGATCACTCCATTTGATCCACCTGGGCTTTTTGCGCGACTCCGCGAACGCAGTGAGGTCAGCGACGGGACTAACAGGGCTGTATTGGGCCTTGGCAATTGCGATTGCTAAAATGTCGTCTGTAATTGCCATACCAATGAGCAACTCATCACGAAACCGGCACTTATCTCAGCGGTATTTTAAATGCGGTATCGAGATTTTTGTCAAAGCGGCGAAAGGTATTGATTTGATGGAAATAATATAGCAATATGACGTCACAGGTTAGTGATCACGCTCTCGGTCACATTACTATTCTTATTACTATTGTCCTCACACAATGACGTTTATCGCCTCTTTCAGGCTACGTGCGTCACAGACACGAATTTTTTGTAGTCCCCATATTATCTTTGACTTTCGTAATCTTTTGGAAACGATTTCATTTTTTCCCTCAGTTAATCGTCAGTCTTTCTCGCACCCATGCATACCCATTATGGCCTCTGCTGCCTACTTGTGGCACGGCTCACTTTCAGTCTTGTAATGAGTTCAGCGATGAGGAACCCAGAGAAACCTTCGGCACGTAGGATATGGTCGGAACCGTTTTTCGCACCTACTTCCATTCGTGTCGTGAGTATAGTGTTTAACCGACTGTGCGACTGGCTTCGCGTTCACGTAGAGCAGTGGTTCCCAACCTTTTTCAACCCATCGCCCCCTTTTCAAGCTCAACACTGATCATCACCCCCCAAATTTTGTGTACCGTGGGTTTCCGTGGGTTGACTAAAAAAAAGCTCAGCCGTTTTGACGCGTCAGCGCCCCCCTATCGCCCCTTCGCTATTTTCGCCCCCCGTCGCCCCCTTTGTCCATTTTCGCCCCTATCGCCTCCTTCGTCATTTTCGCCCCCCTAGACCACCAAATCGCCCACGTTGGGAACCACTGTCATAGAGCACTTCAAAAAGATTCGCGTTCACACGAACCAAAGCATTTAAGGGGTTCGCACGATCACTATAGTGTACATCGTAGCCATCGATTGTGCCTAAACTATGTGGGTTCCGTACAAGTTTTAAAAAGAAACATTTTCCCACATTGAAATGGAAATTGGGAAATTGTAAGGTTGCATGAAAAACGCAACACACAAGATCTGAGTAAATTCCAACCATAAGAAGCCGAGCTATGACGATTTGACATTTCGATCACTATAGTATACAAACATTTGGAAATTTCGTCACTTCAAGATGACCAAACATCGTGGTCCAAGCATGCCTGAAGTGGATGCTGACTTTTTTGTTGTGGGGTGGGGGGTGGTGGTGGGGGTTCCAGGACCACGAGCAGAATATTTTCGCAATCATTACGGCAAGAGATTTCGATTGATACCAATTTGAGCAATATTCGCGCTCGGCAAGTCCGTCAAAAATTACCGTAAAATTGCCGTTGGCCAAACGGAAAGTGTGACGTAGAGCAATCGCAGTGAGCCGTGGGATTTGATTGTGTCCGCACCATATAGGACACGGTGGACAAAGCCATCCCAAACGCCAAGAGTCAACTAGAGTGGAGCGTTTTTAATCTTTCGTGACACTCTGCTGTGAGCTTAGCCCTAAATCACACATCAAGATCGGAACACACTAAATCTTGGTAGACAATGAATTAAGCTTATTCGACCAATCAACTAGAATTGATATAAAAAATACATCGTTGTCTTACGTGAAAATCTAGCAGGCATACGGCATCGATCTTCATTTGATATGTCCATGGTATCATAATTACCAAATCCGCCCGATCGGAGTGTTTTGGCTACTGTATAACTTGTTTATGGACTAATATCGGTAGCAAGCATAGAAATCAGTTTTACACTCTTCTCAGCGCAAATATAAGAATAGTCAGATCACGAATACATTTTCTCGTCTAGCCTTGGCCGTCAAAGCGTAGGCTTTTATTCCCTTGCAAGTTCTCATCGGAATTGCAGGCAAAGTGATGGAGCAAATTGATTTTTTGTGATATTTATAACATTTGATTGTTCCAGTTGATAGATTTGGTGATGGTCAAAACGGCAACCCAATGTACTTCAGCATTGCGGCATTTTGTGGACTAAGTCGTCGCTAATAGGCACCGTGTACCTGTACAATCTACATTGTATTACTTCTCTGAATTGTAGTGTTGGAATTAGCAATATGACGTCACACGACGTCATAGGTTTGTGTTCACGTTCTCATTCACATAGAAGCTTTCGAACAGGTTCGCGTACACACGAACATGAAACTTTCAGGGTTGCGCACTATCCATATACCATATAAAAGTGGCCGGGCTTGCGAGCCATACTTGGTTCTTTTGCTGATAAAATATGGCTCTTGGATAAATTTCAAATTAGTCTCATTACTCCCATTATTTATCGGTATTGCCGCAAGTTTTTGATGAGTTTCATAGTCATTGGTATCATTTGCTGTGGTAGATGAGACAAGTCTATATGAGGTCGAAACAGTGATGTATCATGGAGAGGACGGGGAGGGGTGGAAGCTCATAAACTAAAGATATTGAAATTTATGGCAGATATTGGCTGCTGATAATACTCAATATTATCACGCCAATATAATTGATTTTCCGAGCGAAAATTATTTCGTGAAATACATCAGACAAATCAAGTCTGTCAGGTTCGATACGAATATGCTACAAAACAAAGCTGTCAATATATTATCCAATATCATAATTCCCTGTACCCACTACTACACACCTTGCAATCTTGGATTGTACAATGTGTTGATTAATCAGAGAGCACACATGGCGACGCCTATGATTAGCTAAGTTAAATTGTCCGATGCTCTACCACCGCTTTTGATTATGCTGCGCGGTCAAACGTCGTACAACCGGTTGATTGGTGCGGGCGTTATAACATCACAGCAGTGTATACAACACGGAAATATGGTGCACACGACGAATCACATGAACTTAACATCGATTTCGTGACACCTTGACGTCATGGATCTTCAATTGTGACGTAACAGTCAATTAGAATCACTGTATGGCGCTTTCAGAATTATATTTGAAAATAAAAGGTCATTAAGCCTCTTCTGCCGAAAAAGGTTCCCGACACCTGCTATATATGTTACAGCGCTCTCATAAATTGCTGCATATCGGAAGTCACATCTATAGCATTGCTATTAGTATGCCAGTGTGCAATAATGTACATGACACCTCTATTATTTACCAACACCTGAAACACTGAAAATCTTTGGGCTAATAGTAGTTTGGGCTTTGCATTGCATTACTATCCTGCGCCAGAACCAGGTTTGCATAGCCTATGAAATCTGCTTCAAAAATATATCCAATCACATGTTCGAAATATTTATGGTCTGCTGAAGCCAAACATTTCAAAATCGTTCCTGTAACTGTTATATATGTCTTCGATGGTTTCAGCAGGAACTGAAGCCATATATTTTTGTAATTTCTCTTTGTCTGTTTGCTCTGACTCAGCGTAATTGCTTGGAAATAATATGTGCTCCATTCTCATCATCTTCATGAATGCAGTCATGTCGTTGGTAATAGTTTCGACATGGGCGACGAAGTCGTACCGTATCGTGCACGGCAGACACAAGTCGTAATACAAACTCCAATGTCGATCTCTGTCCCTATCCATGGCTGCGTATTTCAGAAACTCAGCGAACGTCGCCAACTTTGAGTTAGGATCATCCGCAGATATATTTGAATGAATCTTTCGTGACATATCCGCGAACTCTTTACTCCAAGGATACTCTTTTTCGAGTTTATTTCTATACGCCGACAAGAGTCTGTAAACCGGATCGCGTACTATGATCAGTCTCATATAATTTCGTAACCGTTCCGCGATTCCTGTCACGTTCCGCAAGTGCCTCAGGTCTAGTTTGGCGTCGGCCAATCGGTGCGCGAGCTCCGACTTGACTTCTCTCGGATTTGTAGTATTTATCAAATATTCAGTTGTAAGAAGTACTTTCTTCATGCTGGAGCTCGCGCATTTCGGTATCTCGCAGAGAATGAACTGGCAACAAAAATATGCTGTGTTAAGTTTAGGCCAAAAATATTGTGACTGAGATGTAGCACTATGCAGGCTGGGTGGAATCGCCTCTAATAGTATAAAAAAAGTATGCTCCTTTCTGACACTTTTTTCTGGGCCCTGTACCAAACTCATCGTACGGGAAGGAATAGATGTTGAGAACTATTCTTTATCGGATCTGTCATATATATATATGCAGTGCTCTATACAAACCAATAAGGCTTAACAGAGCTTCCACTAAGTATGTATATTCGCAAAATTTGCATTGAGAGTTGCAACGTAATAAACAGCCCATGCAATTAGAGATTGGAGAATATGCTATACAATTTTGTTAGACTAACGCAGCGGGGAAATTGGTAAATCGTGTCAACAGCCGTGGCGGTCATCAGCATATCATAATCAGAGGTGGTCATGGTTGTCTGATATTGTACTCAAGTATAGGGGTTAGTAACAGCATATATTTCTAATCAATTGCAACTAGAAGTAGCGATATAATACAATATGTTACAAATAATGCAAGTACAAGTAAAAAGTAAGAGGTTGCAAACGTATTGAATAAGTAGTTCATAAAGTAGGTTTGGTCCAAGCATCGCATCCTTTTAGTAGTGAACCCGTGTTGGCTATTTTAAATTGAAAATTGCATCATCAGGACTGCAGTGTTGGGATCAAGTCACTACCTTCGAGTCAGGAGTCATCTCGAGTCATTGCAGATTTTGACTCGAGTCAAGTCAAGTCAATCGATTTTCAAATGTGACTCGAGTCAAGTCAAGTCACTCGTTTTTCAGAGGTGACTCGAGTCAAGTCGAGTCAAGTCAAGTCACGAGTCAAGTCACAATTCAAGTCAAATAGAATTTTTGAAGTACGAGTGATGATTCAAAGTCATTACATTTTGCTAGCTGTGTGAAAGACGATTTAATTGGTCATTTATCTTGAATCAAATAACGAATCCAGTTTAATATACATGAAAAAAGACGCTGTATCCCTCACGCACACGTAAAAACGCTATTAAAATACGGGGGGACTGTACAGCTACATGACACAGTCAGTTATTATCAGTAGGGCGGTTTTTTTTTGACATGTCAAAATTTGTCAAAATTTTGTCAAAATTGTAGCGTTAGGTCAAAATTTGTCAAAATTGTTCATAAAGTCAAAAAAATTTTGACGTCTTTATTTTGTTTGTATCGTAGATTTTGCACTGTCGGTGAACGTATCATTTGATATTTTACAGCTTGTGGCCTACTTTATAGGCCTACTGTTGTAAACGGCTAATTGTCTGCTCATACTGAATCATCAACGGTCAAATAAAACAAATAGGTGGACATGGTATTATGGTCAACGTACCGCAATATCCTAACTGGGGCATCATTCTTATATTGAGAAGCGCATGATGAAAAATTGTAATAGACAACATTGTCAGAATGAAGCAACATGGTGTGTCACCAGTAGTGTATGCACAACTTGAGTGTTGTCAACCAACAACTGCTGCTGCTGTTGAACGTCCTTGGCAAGTAAGGACATGCACTTTTTACCCAAGAATATAGGAAAGTATCTCTCGTTGTACTACAATTTTTTTTAAATTATTTCCACCATAATACGTATTGCAACCACTGGAATTCTTCATAGGATCAGATTTCGTTAAAATATTGTTTTTTATATGTACAAAGTTGCCTGTTACTATGCCAAAAACGTTTAGTCAGGCCAAACTACTTTGTTGGGACAGCCAGTTACAACCGGAAATGTAGGTAACTGGTACAATTTTGACATTATTTGGGAAAACACCTAATTTGCATACGTTAGATCAAAATTTGGTCAAAATTCAAGTTTTTTAGGTCAAAAAAAGTCAAAATATTAATTTTTTAGGTCAAAATTTTCTTTTTTTTAGGTCAAAAAAAAAATAACGCCCTAATTATCCGTCAAAATATGGGACCTAATGCGAAGCTTCGATAAGTTCTTTAAAGTATGGGTCACGACCAGAACATGGGTCGACAATGGTATAATTTTGGGTAGCAATGCCACCAGAGCGATCCTTTATTACAAATGTAGATTTTGTTGAATTTCTTGCAAGAAAAATGTTTCTTCGCGCATCGCGCGATTTCGTGTGGGTAGTTTGTGCATATCCTGAGTCACTATGTTAGGTACTATAGCCTACAGCCAGGACACGTAGAAAAGTCGTTACTACAATAAGTTCAATATGGCTTGATCATGGAAATTTGCCAGCCTTTGCATGATCAAATTGGTTTGGATTGATGATTGCCCGACATTACTTCTCTGTAAAACACCGCCGGAGACCGTTGAGATGCTTTAGTATGGGGATGCGCAACGTCGGGTGCAGGACTATGAAACACAGATATTCCGAGGCTAACCTCTGCGGCTTCGGGAGTGATGAAGACATGGTGTTTGAGCGTACATACGGTTGGACACAGTGTGGTGCTAAAATGATCGCTGGCGATGAAACCTTGGCCAACAATGACCGTCGATCGTTGGCTGGAACATTCGATATTGATGGGTTCGGTAATCGAAATGATCAGGGAGCCAATAGCCCAGTCCTTGCAGTCTCAGTAAACAGTAGTAGAAAAGAAATACAAATAAGACTCACAAGAGAAAATAATGCGTCCTAATTTGAAATAGCGTGCGTCAGATTAGTTTCACAGAGCTGTGTTGCATGCAACTGTTATCTTCGCGTTCTTCAAGCCACGAATGCTTGTATAAGTAGCATACTAATATTAAAAAGGCATTCTTCTTGATGTGTGAGGCTGGTGTCGCGACATGCCATTAACACTAAGAATTTGGTCGCGGTCTAAAAAGATTTAGAACCACTGTAATAAAGGTAGCATCTCCAATGGGTTACAAAGTAAGAGGTCCTACTTAAGCAACTATTCCTTAAAGGCGGAAGTAGCCAAAAATCATCCACGGGTCAGCAGAGGTGGTCAGTAAGAAAGTACTTCTACTTTTCAAACTACTGCAAGTAGACAGACTACGTTCTCAATTAGTTATGATATCAAACTATCTCTATTTCTACTTCATATTTCTCGCTTTGTTGGGCAAAACTAGGCTTAGAATACATAGCATCCGAGATCATTAGCTTACCTTCTATTTATAGAAATGAGTAATTTGGGTAGAATGAGGTGGGCGTTAAAAACTAGTAACGAGCGATTCAAACAGTTTATGTCTCACCCGATGTGTGTCAGAGTACAGCAGTTTGACTTTCGGCTCTAGTTTCATGACGTCAAAATCGTCGTCGATGTCTCCCAAGTTTTGTCGCTGACATTCTTCATGAAGTAGTGATTGACGCTTTCTTTGTAACTCCATAAACCCCACTTCATCATGAACTCGGTGGCTCTCGACGTGTTTGGCGCTCCAAACCCTCTGTTATCAATATATTTTGATTCACAAAGTGATACTGTAGTCCTTTTCCAAATACTTTATGCGATTAAGCGGTGTTGAAACTTCCTAATTCCATCCATCCTAATACGCAAATTGCATATGAAATGCAGGAATGATTCAGATGGATCAGCGTGTCTAAAACTGAGTTTGAGCTTCTTTATTGCAAGGTTTAGTTGAACAGCGTCAGCTCAAACGTGGCGTTGACACGGAGAAAAAAAACACCACTACTCTATAAGGCTGATTTTAGCTTTTCGTTGATGATTCGAGAATTATCAACGAAAAACTCAAACACCTCCGCTTCTACTAGTTGGAATTTAGTCAAATTTGTTTTGCATCGTCTTTGAAGACAGCTCAACAATTTCATGGGGTTGACCGAAATATTTGAATTTTTTTTCAATATTCCCTAATAATTTAAAAATCTAAAATGGATCTGCGGAGTCTTATACTTGTTACAATTAAACCAAATTTGGTGTGCAGTGTTTTTTAGGGTAGCTGGTCAATTTAATCAATGAATGGATGGAATCCGGAAAAAAAGCTTACATGATGATTGATATCGTCGCATCATTTGCAGCAATTTGCGACACTTCAGCGCGCGGGGTAACGTTCAGGTTCGGGTTATATTTTGAGTAGGGTTTCCTAACCTGTGAGCCATGGCCCTCAGGCGGGCCACGACAAAATATGAATTATTACATCATCTCTAAGTGTACTTCACCATAACAAAAGAAGTAAATTGAAATTTAAGCTGCAAGAAGAGACGGCAACCCAGCAGGCTATGATTTGATCAACTAATCATGTCTCACATCCCAGACACAGTAAACCATTGCTCCTATGAAGCGATAACAACAACCGACAATGCTTTAATTACGCCTGTTTTCTCCGTGTTCAGCGTCCCCGCACCCCTTCAGAACACTCCATTTACTTCACGCGGATCACTTAATTATTCCTGCGGGTGGCCTGCATAAGAGCACCCTGCTTCATAAAAGTGGCGTACTACAAAAATGTGGCATAACTGTGTGTACCAGTAGTGGCTATACTCTGACGTTTTAAACCACTTCGATTCAATATTTCTTTCTTAGATTCAAAAGTCACATTACACACACCATATGTTAATATATATGTCATGACTAGGGCCATTTAAAGTCATTAAAGTCATATTTTTTTCTATGCATCAGTATGTCGTGAAATCAATTTTAACGCAAAAAACGCATCCCTATGGGGTATATTAAGAAAGTTATAAAGTCATATAAAGTCATATTTTGCTGGTTAGGTCATAAAAAGTTATAAAATCATATTTTTAGTATAGTTTAAATAAAAAGTACTAATTTAAGCGGTGAAGCAATCAAGCACTAAGAAACTAAGGCAGTTACTCGTTGGATAGCTGGTCGAATGCTGCTCAATATTATGCCGAGACGTAGGAAGGTGAAGTTATTGTAAAGAGCATCAAAAATTCAGTCAACGTTGACTATTCAGCCAATTTGCCTCAACTATAACAATATTTCAAACTTAATACTGAAAATGGAAAATTATATAGCCTACGTACACCGTCAACCTGATGTAATGTTGTAATGGAAAGTTATAGCTTACGTACACGCCCATGCTGATCTAAATGCCCTTGATTTCGGAAAAGATCCGGACAAAAACGACGTGAAAAAAATTATGGAGCTACAAAGACGAGACATTTCACCGTCGCTTTATGCAAAACTGCAGAAGTGTCAACCCACATCAGCGTAGGTGGAGCGCTCATTTTCTTTATTACTAAAGTCAGTTTACGTCCAAATCGTAACTTCAAAGACTCTAACATCACTACATCAAACTGTACTGCAACAGTGGCTTCAAATAAAAATGGATGTGTTATGTTGCGTATGTTTTACTCTTTAGTTCCGTGAGTGACGTTGTTCGCATGTAAAAATACACGATTTTCACATAAAGTCATATAAAGTCATATTTTCCGAAAAATAAAGTCATATTATGGATTTTTTAAGGTCATATAAAAATGGCCCTAGTCATGACGCTATAAAGAAATGCTTCATTTCTGTCTAACTTCGCGACCAAGAAAGAGCGACAAAAATGACCGCCGAAGAAAGACCAATATCGAAAAGACTGTAACACCGGGAACGATGCAGTATCATTAGTTTCGGCATCTCCCTCTGCTCATTAAATTGCAGTGTGTCCTGTATAGCGCGTTGTACATTGTGTGTGTCTTTATCGGATAAAAATATAATCTGACGGTTATTGATTATTAATATTGATATAGAATACCGGACCGATCAGAAATTGTCACTGACTCAAAAGTATCAAATTACAGCTTCGATATACTATCTGTTCGATCCGAAGTCAAAATCATGCATCAGTATATGATCTATATAATGGATGGTACGACTCAACGATGACTTTTAAATAAAATATAAAATTACATTAGTTTTATTGCCGTTGTTGTGGCAGCACAAATTAAGCTTATCCAGAATTGAAGAATGTACCATATATCAATGAGAAGGTCCTGCAGCCCTTGGAGTTTTCATGCCCCCAGTTTCATATTCACTGCGTTCTATCGTCGCAACAACACAGCGTGTCAGTTCAATATATGCATCATTGACATTGCCCATTTTGAATATGGAATACCAATTCATCACGTACCCAATTCCTCGTGACTTCGAGAGCGAATGTTCTCTTGTTGTTATTTTTCATGCTATCGCGTCGATGACCGTGTTCCTCCGTTCGATTCTTCGATAACAAAAATTATTAGCAAAAGTTGATGTTCACGTAAAGATATTAGGTATAGGCATAAGATAAGATATTTAATTGAATATTTAACGACTACCTCCGACTTGTGCAAGGTTTGTCGAAGGCATATCACGCACTCGTTTCCTGAGATACCCGGGAAATAAAATTCATGATATTGAGTATGTATTTGAGCAATATTTTTAAAAACTTTGTTTAGACTCTCGCGGGCCGCACAGAACGGTGTCGCGCGCTGCATACGATCCGCAGGCCGCAGTTTGCCCACCCCTGGGCTAACCCATCAACATGAAATTATCTCAGCCGCTAGATGTCGCCATGCTGCAAACAAATTATCACGAGTTGTAGTCGTAGCTCACTTTTGATTTGACCAGGGAAACAGTTACGACTAAAAATTCGTAAGGAATTTTCGATTTCTTTTGAAGCTATATAATGAAATTTTACGATAGTGCAAACCGATATGGAGCATTTTCGCCGTAAGCGAAAATACTGACGGTATGCCCAGTAAAATATAAGTTTTGCGATTCTTAGGTATGTTTTGTTGACATAGGCCATGGCATGAAAACAGCCGTACCATGTTAATATCGCAAACCAAATAAAAAATAATAATTTTAATACTTTCTCAGGTTTTACAGTCGCTAATCTCCTTAAACAACGAAACTGATAAATGTTCATGTATAAACATTTCAGTCGATGGGCGGATATATAGGCAATACTCATTAAGCGTATATACGTAATAAATAGAATAATAATTCTCATGCTGAATTATACTTACCGGTTGTCTGCATGATATAAATATACAGATTATAATGAACGCACCAATTAGAGAGCGGGTAAGTGTCCTTACAGGCTTACTCATTGCTACTATTTGAAAGTATATATTTTATCTGTAATATAAAACCGCATGTCATATGTAGCATATGCATTCGGACGACGTGAGCTAGACATAGTCACCGTATACGGTATGAACTTATGGCAACTCTCGACATTGTCGTAGCTTCAGCTGTTACGGCACTCATGTGTTATATTGAACCGAATGGACGCCTCGATGATGATGACTGCAGGTAGTGAAAATGTTTCATGCTGATTTAGTTCTGCATAGAGATATTCTCTTTTCCTCTTAACACAAGGTTCAAGAGCCTTCTTCAGAAGAAGAACCATGTTGGCTGTAGGTTCAATTGTAATTCCCAAGATTACGTGTAACAATTTCGATTAACGGTGCCGTCACAATGGAAGATTTCGAACGCCAGGGCGACAAAAATGTTTTGAATAGGGGCCATGTATGTATCTGATGGCGAGATAGCACAGTGGTGTATAGTCCACAACTGCAACACCAAAAGGCTGCATGTGGAGCCCGACCGAGGTCGACTTCCAAATTCATATAATTCAGTGTTGGAGGACTATCTAGCCTCATCCTCGCCATATAATTAAAATGCCTAGAAGTTGGCCGTGTAGCATGTCGGCAGCTACTGAATCATAAATAAGGGTTATCGGCCTGGTGTAAATGACCATTGTAGTCGAAAACACCATGTATACCACAAACAACAACAACAAGGTCCATGTTTCAAGTATGATTGTTGTAAATTGATATTTTTTTCCATTTCAACCATATGTCCATTACACAGTATTGCCGCTTCTGACATGGTTTCCGGAAACGCACAGAATCCAAGGAAACGGAGTCGTTGAAGCAGAAAGATGAGCGTTCCTCGGAACTTTTACAAGCGGCAACCTGTTCTGTGGAGTTTAGCTTTCACGAGGTCATGTTTAGCCAAATAGACGGCGTGGCAATTGGTAGTCCCCTGGGACCTATTTTGGCCAACATTTTCGTAGGATATTGTGAGGGCGAGCTTCTCTCCCAGCGGGAGTCCGTCAAACCACTATTGCACCGCCGATATGTAGATGATACTTTCAGGAATGAGTCGGAGTGTGATCAATTTCTCATTCGCTTAAACTCGCTTCACCCGGCCTTGTAATTCACAATTGAAAAAGAACGCAATAACTCATTATCATTTCTGGACATTTTAGTCGAAAAGCGCAACACCAACAAATTTGAAACGTCTGTCTCCAGGAAACCGACATTCGCAGGCCAATACCTTCGCTGGAATTCAGTCAGTCCTCGACGCAGAAAAATTAACCTCATAGGCACCCTCGTCCCTCGAGCGTTCGGGTAACAAACTGAGTTTAGAACTTGAGACATAGAGAGGAAATTAACGCAATTCAACGCAGAAAATCCAACAGAGCCCACCGAACGAACAGTAAAATATGTTTATATCCTTCTACCTTGGATTGGCCCCATTTCCACCCGCTTTGAAAAACAATTGATTTCTGCGGTCAGTAAGTGTTACGACACAGTCACAACTGCTCCCTTCAGCACGAAAAGACGTTCTCCCTGCACTCCTACAAAGTAATGTGGTGTACGAATATAAGTGCCACTGTGATTGTGGCTACGTGGGAAGAACGTCAAAACGTCTGCGGAAACGCAAAAACCAACATGTCCCCAGATTCATCAGAACACGTGCATCACGCTCAGTGAAAAGCTCACCCTTAACTCATCCGCTTAAGATTGATGCTGATCGATCAAAGGCCATTAATTCTGCCTTCGGCAAACATCTATTAGATCAGGGGCGGGCAACTTCTCCAGTATGCGGGCCGGATTGCTGAATCGATACATTATTCGCCCATATATATACATATGCAAGGAATAAATCGTATTTAATGAATGCATTTTAACGACAGCAATGTCACTTCAAAGCCATTTCTCGCCGATAATGACGAAGACAATGTGGATTTGAGAACAGCACAGGCGCCGCCATGTACGTTTCTCTCTGATCAATTAACACGCGGTACAATCCTTAATTGAGATTTCAAGGCGTTCGATAAGCCCGGTACCCAAAATGTGCCAAGATATCAATTCATTAGGGTTAAATACATCGTGAATGCCGATAATGCAAGTTTTGACGCTTCGACGAACTTACGCGTAAGCCCAATGGTAGCCCTACGACGAGACTTCCCGGGGGCCCCCTATGAGTATTTAATCGAAACTTTTGGTGGCTACGCCCCATACCCCCCTTTAGGCTTTGACGCCCATCACTATTGCACGCTGTGCATATACGTATGTAATAACATACAGTCACTAAAATTTGACGAAGTAAGCAAGCAGTGGGGAATCTCGGCAGATTAGGGCCGCGAGCCACATTATCATGTAGGACGGGAAATTGTCCGCGGGCAGGACAAAATCCCGTCGCGGGCCGGATCCGGCCCGCGGGCCGTATGTTGCCCGCACCTGTGTTAGATAGTCCGATTTGTGCGAATAGTTATCGAGACGACCGACTTCGAATCGTTGGGCGAGGCCGTTCACAATTCCATTTGTGTGCCTTGGAGTCGACTTTTATCAAAATACACCAACCAAAACTATGTCAACAAAAGGAGTTCTTGTACCACCTAAAAATAGTGCATTGAACACTCTCTCATTCACGAAATTTCATGCTGGTGACGTCATATTTTGTGATCCGATTGTTGATATACAATATTCTTTCTAATTCTCTACTAGTTGCTGACGATTACCCCTGACGAGTGTCAGCTGAAAATATTTGGGTTCATTTCAATATGAATATACTATTCGATTGTATATTAAAAGCAATTGTATATTGAAGTTCTGTACCTCCAAGAAGCTCTTCGGATAAAATGACGAAAACGATACAGCATTCCTCACGAGACAGCAGTTAACGTCATAATCTCATTACGATAGGGCAAATAACACGGTTTATTTGATTGGCTGCATTACCAACCTGACGCAATCTACAGTTACTAAGCTACAGTGACATCACCGATCATGCGAGTCCGTACATAGAAGACATCTCTACCGGTGACAAATGCTATTGCCAAAGCATCGTATAAAGATAAACACACGCTAAACGGAAAATGCAGCATCGATTCGAAATAACTCTTCGGTCGCCTTTAGACACTACGGATGTTATTTTTTAGCGGATTACACCCTTCGACTACACAGAAAACGTCTTTTCAGATTATGATGCACATTATGTGACAAGGTATCATTGCGATTTAACTACTCCAGTGAAGCTATGTTGCAAATTACGATCGTGCACACCATAATGGGTCCTTATTTTCCTAAATCCGATTGCCCTCTCTGAAGCAAGTTCGAGCTACAAGACAATTCTGCCGCAAAGTCATTGTGGTATATTTGTCGTTGAGAAATCGGTTAGGGTTTTTACAATATGAAGGAAATTTACGAGCATTAAAAAGTTGTAAAATGTATTGTCATGGCCCAAACGTTGAAATAGACTTTGACATTGTTAGGCCCGCGGGCCGAATGCCACCCACAATGCGATTCTGACCGGTCCGCATGAACTTATTACAAATGTATGTTATAAAGTCCACTCCATGCGTGGTCCAAAACCATAGTCTGCAGAAACTGAACTGGACATGCGTATATTTTGAAGTCTGTGTTCCGCGGTTGCGCAGTCTACGTGCGCCCTATGAGCAATCCAGATTCGAAATAACGCCAACGTGAAGAAGTATGCCATAACAATTGAAGGTGCAAATGACTGTTTCCATATAGTTTAAGCAATGTTGTAAGAAGTTAATCAGTGCACGTGAGTCACCGTCACCCATAATCAATGGAGGGTGTGCAGGCCGCCGGGCTCAGAGAATATAATTTGAGCCAGCAATATGAGGAAAAGCACCAGGTTGAATGTTCAGACACTCGACTGAGGTTAGGTGACCAAAACTAGCGTTGTAATATTACAAATACATTGTAGTGTCTTTATGGGGGAAAGTGTCTGAGAGTGAAATTGATTAAAAAAGAGCTCATATTTTTTTGTTGACCAATGCTTTAAATCAGGGGTTGGCAAATTTCGGCCCGGAACACTGTTTTGTGCGGCCCACAAAAGCCTCAAAAATGTAATGCGTACTAAAATGTAATTTTTGCAATACTTTTTCTCAATATATTTCCCCATGACAATGATATTTATTTTATTGCTGACGTAGTAGCCTGATCTCAAGGTCAACGCATTCTTAAAGTATTCATTTGGTAAACAACACATAAATTCAAAACGGAAACAACATATTAGATATATATTATAACTATTTAAACTTGCGTCGCGATTTTCTGGTGACTCGACTTGACTCGAGTCATTTTGTCAAATGCGTAATATGACTTGAATCGACTCGAGTCAACAACAATCAACATATATTAAATTAGCGTGTGTTGACGGCCGTCAATATGCAATTTGAAGTAATGAATTGGTTCCTAAATCTTTGAGAAATTTTAATTAAACTTGTAAGTCTTATTCACGCCTGGTGCGATTCAGAGTGATTTTTCGTTTTTAATATAATAGTGTAATCTGCGCCACATCATTATAAGGGAACCGCAGAGGAAAATGATGCACCCGGGGCCTACGATAACTTACGGCCTTATATTGCGCATTCCATTCCACTTCCAACATCGGGGAGGCCGACGTTCGCAAAACAGACATCATCGGCGATTGCTTACGATGACTCCCATTTTCAAGCCATCACATTCATTACTCAACTATCTGGTTGTGTATTTGCGATAGCGCTTCTCTGTATAGCAGACGTCTTAAATTTTGAGGCAAAGATTTTGAGCTAGTAGCTGCGTTTGAGTTATTATGGATTATGGAATCATGCCGGGATTAGCTAATACTACAGTCACGACTGTGTGGTGACTGAATTATGTTTAGCTTCCGTTTAGACCAGCTTATAAGTATGAGGTAGGCTAACTTATTCAGTTGGTAAATAACTCAGTATATTGCTGTATGATTCTCGCCGATCATTAGCAGCTAATAATTCATGGTGACATTTTAATTTCATGCGGCCTTCCTGACAGCGAATTTCGACTGTCTGTATACTTGGAATGCAGGATTAACTTTAGGCATAATAATGGTAAACAAATGCTGTGTTTATGGCTGTAAGTCTGGATATTTGACAACTGGGAAAAAGGTTTCGTCATTTCGCTTTCCATTTCATGATTTGGAGTTACGAAAAAAGGGAAGATATGGCTTCATTCTTGAGCCTAATTAATGCTTGGTGGACAATTGTCAATAGCTGTCACAGATATTCACCCAATCCATTGTCTGATGCAGTAGTTTCACATGATGGTAAAATCAATTTCCTACAAGATTTCGCTAATTGGCTGATCAAATGGAACGGATACAACCCTCAAAATTATTGCCTATCCAAGCAAACATTCAAAGCTCTGATCCGAACCATGCAGTCGCAATCGCTCCTTATGGCAGATTTGTTAGCAGAGGGGTGTGAATATGTGATTCCAAGAAAATTCCAAAGTGACTCCATTGAAAGAAGGTTCTCGCAGTACAGGCAAATGAGTGGGGGGGGGGTTTCTGGTCGGTTTAGCAGAAGTTACCAACTCTGAAAAGATAATACTGCTCCGTTCTATGTTGAAAATTGACATTAATTTCTGGGAGCATGATGATGGTGTTCAAAGCTCAGTTCATTTGGATCATTTCAAACAAACAATTGAAGATGTGGCAATTGAAATTACTGGATCATTTTTATCTCCTGACAGTGAGGAGGTGTGCTATTATGTTGCTGGGTACGTTGGCGAAAAGGTCCTCAAGAAACTGAATTGCAGGGAATATTCTAAGTTAATTGTTGAAGAATCCGGTGACACTAATTCATTATATTTCGACCTACTCTCTCGTGGGGGATTGCTTGCCCCTTCAGAACCACTCGCTAAGTTTGTTGCATCCAGTTTTTCAATCCTGGATGGTTCTGATACAATCACCTGCTCTCATCCTTGTAATTGTAACTTTGGGAAAATACTAATTTCGTCTGTTATACGGCTTTGCTAGACTTATCCTAAGGGAGGGATCTGGTTGCGTAAGCAATCGCTGATGTCTGTTTTGCGAACGTTGGCATCCCCGATGTTGCAAGTGGAATGCGCCATAAAAGGCCGTAAGTTATCGTAGGCCCCGGATGCACCCCATAATAAAGAAACACAAAGTCAGAATCGTCTGCGTGTCACGACGGAAGGTTTTTCTGCTACGTTTGGGCGATTCAATATATATTTTGACGATGCCTACAATCCTGATAGGACGTTAAAAATAATAACATGCAATAAACTGATTAATACAAATCGGAAAATGCATCGTCATTAATTCTTTGCCCAAAATTTCGAAGACATCCCCTACATCCGCTCTATTTGTTAATACGATCACGTGAGAAAAGAATGGATAAATATTCGACAGTATCATATGAAATAATCAATAGTATCGATGAAATTATTTTTCCAGCAGAAAATAAATACAGACAGCATTCCCTAGCATTCAAACTCCCGATTTTGGTGCATAGATATAGTTAGCCTCCGGCATATCTAAAACTTCTATACGCAAGGGCTATTCGCGGTGCCAAGTCTCCAGTCGCTAATTTATCGTGAGTATATGACATCGAGATGCCATGGCGGTTGTATTCTAGATATATAATCGTAAAAAGCCGCGGATAGAAAAAAAGGTTGAACACCCCTGGATTAAACTTACTACGAAATCAGCGTGTTATGTGGTCAGGGGTGTATACAAATTAAATGGTACAATTTGGTTGGCATTATTGCTCTAACGCAGTGGTTCCCAACCTTTTTATCCTAATTCCCCACATCCGATTTATTCCGAGCCTTCATTCCCCACCTAAAATCTCTATATCCATAGCTACCCTTTAAAGTGCTACCTCCAATAAAAATTTGCAAGACTTTGCTTAGTAAATAGTACGTTCTATTGGTGATTGTTAAGTTCCCCGGAATTGATCAGCACACAATAAAATTAACGCAGCAGTGAACTGTTGACCGTAAACGCACCTCCGTAGCCTAAACATATGTATCTACCCCGGCGCGCAGGCAACAGAAAAATAGAAGGGGTGTTCGCGCTTGCGCATTTCATTTGTTAATCCTGATTTTAGTAATCATTTGTAATCAAGCCTTTTCAGATAGGCTGTTCTTACCGCTATATAAAGCGTCTGCGAACCACTATTTGTTGGTTATTTACGTTGACGCAAAATTGATTGTAAATCTTACTTAACTTACTTCGGTTCCTTGCTTTCGTTAATCTCAATTCTGTTACGTTCGTCGGCCGTATGTTGCTGTTGCTGTGCTAAGTGTCAGCTATCTTCATCAAGTTGTATGTTGCTGTTGCTGCACTACGTGTCTGCTATCTTCATCAATTGGATGTTGCTGTTGCTACACTATTCGTCAGCTATCTTCATTCGGCTTCGACTGGAGCGTGCTATTATGTTATTAAAGTTATGGAACACGCGTATGAATTACAACGATTAGCATCCGTAGATAACCCCATAGACAGGCTTCTGCGCCTATAATCGGCAGCGCAGGATTCGGACTGCCGCGCAGAAACAATTTACAATTAATTTGCAATCTACAATCAATTCGCCGGTGGAAGATTTCCTTTCGAATGCTCTCTACATTGAAGAGGGCGTTTTCTCTTGGACGGAGCGGACGATTGCGATGTTTCCACAGTGTATGTTCACCGTCTCGCCAATCGAGAGCTCGGTTTCATTCCGTCAGTTCAGTCCGTCCAACAACGCGTTGATCTTGTCTACAGCATTCTCCGTTTGTCTGAAAATCACATAGATTGCATGGCTGGCACATTCAGGATCATTGCAAAGATGGCGGCGCAACTGCATGGAGAGTATATTCTTCTCTCTCCAGATGATATCACCAGGGACCATATTCACTCGGGTGCTTGAGTCACAGTTGCCGACAGAAATGCACAAACGTGGGATGCGGAAGATTGAAACAACCTCTTCGAGCGGATTGTCATTCAAGGCAGCAGAGGGTCAAGACGGAACAATTTATCTGCACAGACATTCATTCCTCTGCGCAGTCCTTTCAGTTTCGCCCTCGCTACCGTTCCCTTATGGTATTGACGCACATCATCTGTTAGATTTGTGTCAGGCACCTCGCATCGAAAGGAGAATTCGGCAATTTGAAGAACTTCTACCGAGCAATGCCGGAAATATTGTTATGATTCCGGAATATTCATTTCCAGCTATTGCACGTTGCGGGGACGCCTCTAAGATTATTTCGACTTTTCCGAAGGTGACGAATTTTCCAGAGTGTGATACGATTCATCCGACATCGAGAGTCATCATCACGCGCCTAAGTGAAACTGTCCAAGTTGAGTCGCGTTCGATTGTCTGCGTTCAGCCATTGTGATTTATTCTCGTCGCTTGTAGACATGCTGAACGCCTCGTTACCAATTCAAAGTGATCTATTATCATCGCTTGTGTAGAGTTGCTGACTACTTCCATATTTATTCCAAATAATTTATTCTTCTCGCCTGTATAGAGATGTCGAACGCCACCCTGCCATTTAAAAAGTGATTCATTCTCATCGCTTGTAGAGCTGGTGAACGCCTTTCTACTATTTAAGGTGATATATATAGAATGTATTTTGGATCGGAGGTTCAGCAGCTCTTTGTATGTTGGTCATTGTACAATCTGACTTTGCCTTGTACAATCTCACTTTGCCTATGTGGATGATGATTCGGAACTTGTATTACATTGACAATTCTGTTGACTGGGATCAGTCAAATGGGGGAGTGTTCGCGCTTGCGCATTTCATTTGTTAATCCTGATTTTAGTAATCATTTGTAATCAAGCCTTTTCAGATAGGCTGTTCTTACCGCTATATAAAGCGTCTGCGAACCACTATTTGTTGGTTATTTACGTTGACGCAAAATTGATTGTAAATCTTACTTAACTTACTTCGGTTCCTTGCTTTCGTTAATCTCAATTCTGTTACGTTCGTCGGCCGTATGTTGCTGTTGCTGTGCTAAGTGTCAGCTATCTTCATCAAGTTGTATGTTGCTGTTGCTGCACTACGTGTCTGCTATCTTCATCAATTGGATGTTGCTGTTGCTACACTATTCGTCAGCTATCTTCATTCGGCTTCGACTGGAGCGTGCTATTATGTTATTAAAGTTATGGAACACGCGTATGAATTACAACGATTAGCATCCGTAGATAACCCCATAGACAGGCTTCTGCGCCTATAATCGGCAGCGCAGGATTCGGACTGCCGCGCAGAAACAAGGGGTTTGAAAATTTTTCAAATGTTTCGGGGTAACATCAATTTACATACGTAAATTAGATAAACCTCCTGATGTTGACGAGCTTATGCGTGCGATATATATATAGGCCGCCGTAAAATACACTTTCGCACAATGCTAAAATAACTTGAAATAACATAAATATATAATTTCATTTGTAACGAGTCCGGATGTGCTATCAATTAGCGAGTCCACGATCTCCCTTGAATGCATGTTCATTGTTCAGCAATATGAGCTCTTATTACAACGAATCAGAATTTTTCTATCACTACGTTTCGTGACCGATGATGGTGTACAAATGAATGAAAAATTTCTGGAGATAGCGTGTTGATATCCATATAGGCGATTCTCCCTAATTGGAGGCATTGATAATATGAATCACTGAATTGCAAATCAGCTATGAAATATTCCGTCGGCATTTCAAAGCGACATTTAATAAAGGAGAATATTACTTGAAAGATTTTTTCAAAAGTGAGTCTATTCCCCACCAGACATCCCGAAATTCCCCACCAGTGGGGAATTCCCCACCGTTTGGGAACCACTGCTCTAACGGCTTCACGTGCCGAAAATGAAATTGCGACGGCCAACATGTATAGATCGAAGAAAATACGTTCATTTATTGAAGTAGCTGGTATCTATTTTCCGTCGATACCTACATCCAATTTAAGATATGCAGTAGCTGAACTGAAGAGTGCCAATGTGGTAAAGAACAAGTTACAAACTGAATCAGCTATAACCTTTTATATTTAGATAGTAGTAAATCAGACCCCAAAGGGGTCGGCGCGGCACAACACACTAACTTTACCACACGTCAACGTATCATAGATGCGGTTCGCAGGAGGATGTGTGAGACTGTGAGGTGGGGAGGGGAATTGAACAGTAGCAGATATCAATAACGGAAAATATACCACAGCCACGTGTCTGCCACATTGCAAATCAAGCTTAACCTATCGTAAATGTAAGTTCTGTTACCTTCCTAAAAAGCTAGACCATCGTCGATGCGTGCATATCACTATTTGCAGAGGAGGTGAAAATCGAAGCCTTCACTGCTGTACTATACTTGGGGATTACGTCCACATATGCATCACTATATTACGCCGCGTATCATAATTTCTCAAGTAACTTACATAAGGCAGGATTTCCGATTCGAGGTGACGAGTAACAAGGCCGTTATAGGCCATATCGTCACCTCCAGTCAACTTTGTATGTTTGACAAATCAATAAATGTCTGTCTGTCTGTTATGTCACCTACGACAATATTACTGAAATACTATCAATGTTTAAACGGATATCTATTCCATAAAATGGTTGTGATTACTTACCACCTATACCACATTGTACTGCGCAGCTGTTGTCGTGCTGTAGTTCCCCAAGCACTTCCATAGGGGACGGTTTCCTATGTTGCCTCGGGAAAGTGTCACGTATAACAATATTAATTAAACACTTCAACATTTAAACATATATCTATTAGATAACACACTTCAGAGTACATTCGTCCACGACATTATACCGCACTTTTGCCAATGTACAGCTATTTCCCAAGTATTGCGACATCTTAGCATTCTGCACCTTGTCATCTGTACAGCGATCAGGACCTCACTATATTGCACCAGGGAACTTGTTGACTATCCACTGTTGAATAACGTATTCGCTGGAACACGCGAATATTTTTGGAGCGGACACTACCTAACGGCCTATGGTGATTATGCTTCACCAAAGTTCTATTCCTAATATACTACTACTTTTATTATTCATCATATATTGATGATAGGTGATCAGTGGTTCCCAAACTATTTCGGCTTATGGCATACTAGAAAAACTCTCAAACTGCGCCACTCGCTTCACCCTATCGACGAAATGCAGGCACACTAGAAAAATTATGTAATGCTCGCGGCACACTGACCAGAAAGTTACTTGACATATATATTTACGTGTTAATACCCGCATTTCGTAAATATGTATTTCAAGAAACTTTCTGGTCAGTATGTCACGAGCATTTGAGAATTTTTCTAGTGTGCTTGCATTATGTCGATGCGGGGAAGCCAGTGGCGCAGTTGTTTAAGTACCAGCGTCACGACACCAATGGCAGTGTTTCGAATCCCGGTTCGGACCTGTTTCTGTATCGGGGGTTTATCTGGGTTCTTCATCGCTGACCTCACTGCATACGCGGCGTCGTACGAAAAGCCCATATGAGTCAAGTACAGCCGGGCCTACAAAATCGGCTGCAACAGACCTTGACGTGGTCGCATGGAAACGAGAATGGAGGTTGCGAATGAATTTGTGTCTAGAAATTATCCGCGAAGCATGCCGGAAGCAAGGACATACGAACTAGGGGTAGTGCAAACCCCTGAGAGTTTTCAGTTCGTGTCAGGATGTCTGAAGATATACCAGTCATAGACGGTTACAGTCTTTTGTACTGATAACACGTTTCACCTAATCTGAGATATAATATTACAGTACTATTTTATGAGTGGCTTATATCGATACACAATACGCATGCATCCAGCCCTTTATTTTTATTTCATGATTGCAAAAACTGTTCACAGTGCAGGTTGAATAACGAAAAACATTTTACGCGGCTAACGGCCTCGGCAGGCATGTTTGATTTTCCATTAACACGCATGCGATAAGGGAACATATCATTCGCTGTTGTGAGAGTAGTCGTAAATTATATCCACAGATAGCTGTAATTCATACCAATTCAATACTAACAAGATCTTGGATATTGGTGTTGTACAAGATGGCCACTGTGACTAGTAAGGCCGTGCAAATATACCCGAGGATTACGTCGTAATTCAGGTGGCTATTGCATGTAATAATGTGACAGAAACAGCGATGCTATCCGATTTCGATATCATAGGCTTTAGCTGTTCCCGTCCATGATATGGGCATATCATCTTAGTATATTGACACCAAAACTCGCAATGTTTCATATTGGTATGAAAAGATACATTACCGTATTGCGCAGAAACGACGGAAGCGTGTCACCTATATAATGAGACAATTTGTTAGGATTGTGTTAGGCCGTTGCAAATTAGTTATTTATATCTATAAAAATGTTATATAGACAACAATATGTACTCTGAAAACACAAACACGAAAGTGAGTGGCTGAAAAGTGGCTGCCACGCGCGCCTCATCGACACGGGGTATGGGTCATCATACGCAAACCGCCAACTTCCAGCGCAAGTGAGCAGTATATCAGAAGTCATATCTACAAAACTACATGCCGGATTCAAGTCATTCAGAGCTCTTTCGAGAGATAACATCGCCCTGAAGTCATTCAAGCAATCATCAGAACATATTACGGTGTAAAAATCACGTCACGGCCAATTGAATTACAGTCTTCTCATTTCCTGGAGAGAAATCAGAACACATGGTGGTATAATATCATGACCTATGGTCTTTGAACTAATTTAATTAGTTCGTTTTGTTGCGCATTGAAATGCGGTATCCGGCAATGTTTTGGTGATCGGTTGAAGTCCCGTGGTTCCGAGTTTATGAACAACTTCGTGGCCATTCAAATTTTGGCATTGAGGCCCGCTGTTCCAGGAAGGTTAACTTGTGCAGACTTGGTGCAGCTCGCTCTTTTCTTTACATACCCATCAGTTAGTAACTTTTTCTGATATATAGTCATTTTCTTTACTGCTTCACTACTCTGACATACTACAATTAATCCATAAATGCATGCTGACGCAACAATCGGCGTAAGTCACACAAGATCAACACCATATACATTTGCAAATACCCTATAACCAGTCCGCTGCAGTCCTTGTTCATTCAAATCATGTCAAAGTTAATGGACAGTGAAATACCTTCACCGGTACGTCTATAGGTGTGGTTAGAGATGGTTCAAGTGTTTTTTGTTCTACATCTCCCAAAGACTTATTTATTTATCTTCTCTATTATTCTTAAAAGCTTCTTTGCCCACTTATCGCGAAGCTTGGACGCGTTTTTTCCTATTCATAGTGTGTTTTAGGCCACGAGCAGTATGATTCAGTTGATACATTGGATATATTCTATAATTGCTTATGGTGAGTATTGACATGGAGGTATATCCTAATGACATTTATTACTGTGCGATTACATTAACGCAGTGGTTCTCAACCTTTTTGTCTTCATTCCCCACTTCAGATTCATTCCGAGTGTTCATTACCCACTACCCAAAACTCCTATACCCATAAAAATGGCCCCGTCGAGGGTGAGTGATACCTGTGATATCTGACTGATACCTGCGTATATAGCCACAGGGCCCTTCAAAATAAGGTAACCACATTTTGAGAAAAGAAGACATTTTTATAAATTCTGAAAGCTCCAAGAAAACTGGTGATTTTGAAAATTCTTCGACCAATAGTATTGTGTTGACTAAAAAAAAAGTCATCACATTGACTCGGCTCGCGATTTTTTACGAAACTCTGATGTTCGCCGCGTGCCGTTGGATTCGCATTTTTCGTGGCATTTAAATCGTTTTTAGAAAAAAAGAGGGCAAATTCCCCGAAAATAGGACATTTAGCACTTTCAATTAATAAACTTCTGTACATACATTCCAAAGCAGTTACCTGGTCGCTCATGTGTTTCCGTAAATGTGTAGACTATACTGTATAATGTATATAATGTTCAACAAATGCGTCTATTCCCCACCGGTGGGAAATTCCCCACCGGTTAGGAACCATTGCATTAACGGTAACTAATACACAATCTAAATTGCTTTCAAGATTCGATCGCATCACTGCTATCAGTAGAAAACACGACATGATATCGATACAGTGGAAAGATGAGTAGCATTAGAAACGGCTTCGTGCCTCAATTCAACATCCACGTAGTTCTACGAATAGCAATAGAAAATGGAAAAATCAGGTAACGCACATCGATCGAGAGTTGAAGAACTATATCCCAAAATGAAAGCCCAATGGAAATGGGAAGGTATATAAGTTTGTTCGCTTGTGGTATTCGTGGTGTTTGTGGTATTCATGGTGTTTTAGGCTTTAATAAGACACCGCTTATGCGGAACACGTCACGAAGAGGAGCCAAGATAAACATTCAAAGCTAGGAATTATGGAGTCAACTTATGCATCGATCCCGCATCCCATTGGTGTTGCTAATACATCGAATATAAAAATGGAATAGCTCGATAGATTATCTACAAAACCATACCAAATTTCAAGAAACAAATCTATGGCTCTATTGGTGACCGGTGTACTGCAAAATCCCCCAAACCTCTCTAACTTGGTTCGCATGACTCGATGTCCTAACATTTTCGGTCCAATATCGCCCCCAATCGGCCCTTTGGTATTTTCACCCTCCCGTTTATCTAATTCACCCACTGGGGGCGGTATCGCGCACGTTGGGAACAACTGGGTTATATAGTGAAATAGTCTTAGTGTCGTCCTACATCATCAGTGTTATTGTATGTTTATGTCAAACACTATAAAGTACCATGCCAAATAACGAAAAAGACTATAGGCGTCGCATAACTGCAAATATTCGGGAGTTTGTCGCCCTATATAAGACCTATGTGCTATGTCATCATTGTTATTTTGTATTATGTCAAACACTATGTACAGTACATTGCCAAATAGCGAAAAAGACTAGGAATCGCATAAATGCATATATTTGGGAGTTTGTTGCCTGCCCTGTTCCCCGTCGGGCATGCTTTATATCCTACAGAAACCAGTAGGAAGTTTACTGCCTATGTATACCCGGAATAAAAAAAACATATCGGCCTGGAGGCCGGTACCGAAGAGTCGGGTAATTTCTTTGACCCGCGAATCGATGATCAGTGAACGAAACTAATGCTCTTATTATCCAGCATACCGAGATCAAAATTCGAAACTTTTAATAACAGACAATCCCACGTCAATAATTTCCCATGGCCGCAAATGTAGAACATACTCATAAAGCAACTGATATCCACTATATAGTCAGTATTGTAACAGCTATGCTGAAAAAAAATCTGGTATATTCACTAGCCTCAGGATGGACAACAGTTTTACCTGCTCTAGTAGCCTTGATACTAAAAATTACTGATGTTGATATATTCTTTGCATTAACATTGATAACCAGAATTCGTACACGGGAAAGTTTCGAGGAAAAAAAACGGAAAGTTGGTTATTCACAGAGTCGGAATCGTCAACGATAAACCGTCGTATGCAAGTTACATGGTGCTACTCGAAGATTATAATGCAACTATCATTGGCCATACGGCTAAATAAGTTTTGATGCCAAAGCTTTCCAGCATTATAAAATGTTATTTGCTGTATTCTATGCATTATTTAATGTACACTTTCAAGGTATCACTGCTTAGGTAATAGGTTTCTTCACCCACTTATAATTTTAGTGCGGTGATTTTGTTCAGTACGGACGTTCAATAACCTCGTCTTATCCCGTAACTGAAAATCGAATCTGTTGAATTCCGATTGATGGTTCAAGAAAAGCGAACAAAACCAAACTGAAAAAGTCCCCGTTCATTGTTACATCTTTTGTCTTCCGCAAACGCATATATACGCAGGCCAACGACGCATCACGACAAAATCAGAATTACGATAAATCTTGATGCACGTACCGTCCCGTTCCTGTAATAACTGAACCTTCTCGTATATGCCTAAATATGAATATAATTTCCTTCGATATTAAATTGCCGAACCTCAGACTCATTTCCCATTGCCTTTCTATTGAGTCAATCAATCTACGCGTGAATGCGAATCGCCCTTCCAACCCGCGCTGGCCGCGCAGCAGGTCAAAAGATGATACAAAACGGGCTGTCGGCCACTATGGATTCCCTTTTTGTATCATCTTCAAATCCGTTACCATTAGGGACAGTTTCATTGGAAGCGAAGCATACAGAATTGCCGCTGATCCTTCTGTTGAATGGATTTCAAGTCAACGTAACGATGAATCAGTTATAGTATCAAATCAGAGTGTCTTATATGGTGTCGACACAGGCAAACCTCACGCCTCAGTGAAATTGTATCACGTCACAATTTCCATTTGGCTACAGGCAATTTGACGGTCATATTTGACCGGCTTGCCGAGCATTAAATATGGTAAAACGGGTATCAATCAAAAGCTGACTCTGCACTGATTACGAAAATATAAATTTTATTCCGCTCGTGGCCCTGGAACTGCCACAATCAGCCTCGAATTTTTCATTGTTATGGAGATTGGCATTGGGACGTAACAATGCTGTCTGGCTCTTTTTCTCTTGAGCTACTCTCTCGTTTCGCCAGACAGCATTGTGGCGTCCCAATGCCAATCTTCATAACATTGAAACATTCGAGGCTGATTGTGGGAGTTCCATGGCCACGAGCGGAATAAAATTTATATTTTCGTAATCAGTGCAAAGTCAGCTTTCGATTGATACCCGTTTTACCATATTTAATGCTCGGCAAGCCGGTCAAATATGACCGTCAAATTGCCTGTAGCCAAATGGAAATTGTGACGTGATACAATGTCACTGATGCGTGAGATTTGCTTGTGTCGACACCATATAGGACACTATGATCAAATGCACTGTATTTACGGCGACCCATTCGCCTGCGCATTGGAATACGTCTTCATCGAAATTGGTGTCAAGATGCCCATGTCAACCTCGATTATATATTTTGTAACCGTATTTACTGGCAGCTTACACTATGACGGCGGATATATGAATGAATATAACGAAATAATGTTATTGACTGTATGCAACAGATATTGTATCTGGAAGTAAATTTGCCATACTTTGTTTGATTGCGCTGACGAGCTATTGGGTTTTGCAGCAATCGTCAGTGGTTTTAAAACGACATTATTGTGAATTATAATATTACTGTTATGGCTGTTACGACCGGACTGATACGATTCATAGTGTTCAAGTTCAAACATGAACCTCTTATGCGACCTCAAATGACATATTGCCTGTTGCACTCCGCCAGAAATTATTTCCCATATATTTGTGATCTGTGAAGCATTGTGATATAATACCGTGGTTTGATCAGCGTGTAAAACAATTATTATTTTCATAATAATATGTAGCCTTACGTGAGATGTTGCGAATGCTCAATCTAGGTCTCGCGGCTAAGCTGATGGTAAACATGGAAACTATATTTGACGCTGATGATATATATTGCTAGTCGCAGGGGTCGCATATATTCGTTTAGATGAAACTGACACGCGTTATTATTCCCGAACAATTAAAATACATATTCCAATGAGTTTGAGTACTCGAATTATTGTATGTATTCCCAGCTATAGTCACATTGTTAAATATACTTTAGAACCGAGTTGTTATATGTAATTTCAATTTCCCTATGCCTACCTCTTTATTTTCTACCAGGCGCGTCCGCGTACCGACAAAACATTTTGTCGAAGTTTTCCAGCACAGAATCTCGAAATCTACGTATAACAGTGATAACATGACATGTAGGAAGTACAGGAGTATCCAAACTCTGGACGAATTAGGATGAGGGAATCAATCGGGAAAACTTTGACATGCGGCGAAGCAATAATCAATATCCCTGTCCGTCTCTTCCACGTCTCCATCTCAGACGAGACACGACCGCCTCTATATCCTAACAATATATGTAACTGTCACTTGTCAGTTATTTTTCACGATAGATGGTTCTTACTGCTTCACTGCCCTTACATAATCCGCAAAATCACACTGACGCAGCAAAAGACATAAACTACAGAAGATCCACGCCGTACACCTTCGCAAATACCCGCCCACCAATCCGCCGTATTTGCTCTTTTAAATCTCGTCAATAGACAATTAATTACCCCCACTCGAAGGTCTACGGGTGGATTAAGTTGTTAAGTTGGATCACGGGTTTTTGTCAATACTCATATTTATTTATCTCCTCAACAATCCAGAAGATCTTCTTTGTTCGCCAAGCTCGTAGGTGTTTAATCATCTGCATGATCTGTTGTGTGAGCAGTATGATTCCGTACATACATTCTATGTAATCAATTTCCTGATGGTGACGATTTATATGGTGGCATATCCTGATGACTTTCGTTACCGTGTACGATTCTAGTTTTGTTGTTATTAAAGAAAAAATAAATTTCAACTCTTTATTATTGGCGACGGATTTTCATATCTCGATAATATATTAAAGTTAGCTTATCACTATGTCTCGCCGATCGACTCAGAGACCTACTGTATTAATATTGCAATTGCCTCCAACGATGCACTCAATTTATTCAATATTTCTATCAGTTCAAAACACAACATAATAGCGATCCAATTTAAAAGATGGGTAGACTTCGGAACGAATTGGCCAACACAATGAAACATCCACTTATAGTTATACGAATAGCAATAGAAAATGGAAAAAATCAGGCAACCCATATTAAACGAGAGTTGAAGACAGTAGCCAAATATGAAAGCCCAATATAAATGTAAATGCATGTTTCGCTGAGTAGCACAGGAGAGGTTACGATACGATACGTGTCAACAGTCACAAAATATACAGGAAGACTTGATGTTGATATAGATTTGCTTGATTTGGCATATATTGCCGTATATGTCAATATTGCTACACACCAGCACTGTGCGGGCCTTGCCAGGTGTATCAAATTAACAATCTGCTTCAGCGACCCTAAAAATCACAATTTCGCAGCGGCGAAATTATATATTGATTGCAGCAGAAAATTGGTATCGTGATCCCATTTTCGAGTTTTAACATAGTATTGACGAACGAATATTGCTATTGCCTGAAACGTCTCCGGATTTAGCGTTGGCCGTGTGTCCATATAAGCCTCGGGTGAATAGATCATTGAATTAGCAATGTTACATAACGTGCAGTATGCTACCCAGCATAGACAGAGCATTTAAGTGGCTCGTGGGTTAGTGGATGTGTTTTCAGAGTCCAATGATGTAAATAGTGTTTGTCTTGTCGAAGGAGTTGCTACATAAATTGTGGTTAATGAAAGGGTATTGCTTCATTGTGTGTTTACCATGCCATGAGTTGTTTGATAGTTTATTTTGGCAACAGATCAAAATTAGACTATTTAGTTTCAATGCTGCAACGTCCAAACCTTTAAATCGCAATCATTCGTGTAGTAGGCCTATCACAGCATCCGATACATGCCTTCTGTTGCAAGGCACGATAGCGCAAATGAGACTTTTGTGAAGCCGCGATCAATACCCAATCAATAGTACAATGACGTAAATAAGATCGAAAAAGATGGAAAACTATTCTTCAAAAAGTATTGGAATGGACGTTTCGCGAAAGTCGAGTCCACGTAAGGTCGATTTGACATCCTTATATCCAGGCCGTGTTATTTTTGGCATTTCAGGAGCCAGATGCCAAAAATGCCAAAATTAAAAATTTGAAAATGCCAAAAATAAGCAATTTTTGGCATATGCCAAAAATAACACGGCCTGTCAAATAGTGTATTTCGTTCATGGTGTTGTGTTAACAGGACCGCGTTACAAGCGAGAAGAGCGTTTGTGAAAGGCAGGTTTCTTAATCTGGGTCCAGCCCATCCATTAGGGGTGAAAGCATGGTGTCCTAAATGGTGTGGGCACAGCGAGATTGAACGGCTGACTGCATTTGGTTACGTCATACTTTCCATTTGTCCAAAGGCAATTTTACGACCATTTTTGACCGGCTTGTTGAGTACAAAATTTGATGAAACGGGTATCAATGAGAAGCTGCCGCAGTACTGATTATTAAAGTATAAATTACATTCTGCTCATGGAACTGGAATCCCCAAAATCAACCACGATTTTTGCATTGTGAACGAGCTGAACATTGTGACGCAACAAACTGTCTGGATATTTCTGAGCGACATAGTCTCGTTTTGCCAGACAGTCTTGTTGCGTCAATGTTCTTAAACAAGCTAACCTTCCCAGGACTATTCCATGCGAGTTGGTAATATTAAAGCCACCTGAAGTGACAAAAGTCCTCCGAAAATATATCGGTAGACTGAAGGAGAAATGATAAACGGGCTACTAAATAGAATGTGTTGAGAGACAACACAGGAAACTCCTGGAAAAGGATCGGGAAGAAAATTATTTCCGCGATGAGATCGATGGCACTGGCGAAGTGATCTCTTTTAATGATGCATGAAGCCGGCTCGGCTCTCCAAAGATTTTGAAGCTCTGAATGAAGCTCTGTGGATGACTGGCAACATTCTTTCCCTCAACGGCTACTGTTGAAGCCGATATTTCCCAGATTCGCTGGGCGAGAAATAAATTTAGGAGAAACTTAGCTGACCTGAGTTTGGAAGCACTGTTACAGTGCAAACGATTTAAGTCTATTCAACAGCTGTAACAATCAGCTGTTGAGCGTGTTTGTTAGGCTTCTCTTTCTTTTTTTTGCTTATTGGCACCGATTCCGATGGATACTGCACATTTTGTGGTTTCGTTTGATATTATTAACCTATGAAATCGTTAGGTTTTTTCTTCTTATTGTTTGTTGGCACTGATTATACGTGGATGCTGCACATTTTGTGGTGTCTTTTGACAAACTAGCCCAAATAAAGCGTTTTTGTGACTAATTCGAGGCTGAAACTATCTATTTAGAGGACGATGCCAAAACTGCCAAAAATAAAAACCGAAAAATGCCAAAAATAAGTTATTTTTGGCAGTTTTGACATATGCCAAAAATAACACGGCCTGCGGTTATATCCGATCATTATATCGCACTGTGTCTCTCGTATGAGCTTGTACATTGTGTTTTCATGCAGAACAACTCCGTAGATCGATTTGTTGCGTGACTGTAATCCGTCCCTGGGGGGCGATATCGCCCACGTTGGGAACCAATGCTTTAAACAGTGGCTCTAACGAAGATATAATTTGGAATATTTCCATACTGTCGCTGTAATAATTATGATGTCTCATTGACCCTACGTATTTGTGGAAGGAATACTAGAGATTGTATACCTCGGGTGCTAGAAATTTGATCTGTTTTTCTGGAGACATGCGTTGAGGCCTTTGGTTCTATACCAATACCAAGAAAATCATAACCGAGAATGGACATTACCGAGAATGCCATTACCGAGAATGGACGTTACCGAGAATGGTCATTACCGAGAATGGTCATTACCGAGAATGGTCATTACCGAGAATAGAACCACCGAGAATGGACATTACCGAGAATGGCCAATGTCAAGAATATAGCTTACTGGGACTGATGTTGTCGAGAAATTTATACCTGAGCATCGATACCGAATGCAGCAACGCCGTGATGCACCCACACGACCTGTGCATATGCATAACATGTCTGAATCGCATACATTGCATTCTCGGTAATGTCAATTCACGGTGGTGTCCATTCTCGATAATGTCCATTCTCTGTGGTGTCCATTCTCGGTAATGTCCATTCTCGGTGGTGTCCATTCTCGGTAATGGCATTCTCATTAATGGTTTTCTCGGTATTGACCGGACACCGAGGCCTTTTCGGTCAGCGCGGGGCCTACGTATCGTAGCGTAGGCCACGGTCAACGCAAGGTAAACATAAGTGCTACCAAATAAATTTGAATTATATTTACCGTGTAGCTCTTTATATTTTACAACGGTTTCGCATTGTCATATCCGCATCCGTGAATACTATTATTTGGTCTATTTTTTCAAAAACTGTGAACTCAATTTGCACTTTTTGCCTTCTCAGAATGTCAGAGTTTGTTGCATACAATTCCGTACGCTCCACAAGGGCCTACTATACTATATAGTAGGCCCTGGCTCCACTTTACTTGATTCATCTGTACTTTTCGTTCGACACCGCACATGCAATGAGGTCAGCGATCAGGAGCCCAGATAAACCTCCGACACATAGAAGTAGCTCTGAACCGGAATTCGAACCACTGCGATTGGTCCCGATGCATTGTTGCTTAACCAACACGAACATGCGTTTACTTTGAAGTCTGTTTAGTGTTTACTCCCGTTCCTCGATTGCGCAGTACGTGGGCCGTATGCGCAATCCAGATTCAAAATAATGCCAACGTAGCCTATGCCGTAACAACTGTAGTTACGAATCACTGTGGATGCATGCGGGCGTCTATCGATCAGCGAAATTAAAATTGACATTGTCTCACTAATGTGAGACAAGAAGCATCATATTATATTGTTACCAGGTCGATGTTTTCTAACCTGGATAATACTTCAATAGCAGAAAATCGTACTTCGAGGCAACAATATGAACAAACCAGGGCGCGCTTATAACCAGACATGTGGTGATTACTTCATGAATGTAATCAATTGTGATTACGATTACTTCTGAATGACGCGATTACGATTACGATTACAGCAAAATCAGGAAGTAGTCGATTATGATTACGATTACATTGGAAAAGTAATCACGATTACTCATGATTACATTTATTTTGCATCTTAGAAGTCACATCAGAAGACAATGTATGGATTGCACTGAAAATGCCTAAGAAAACAACTTTATTTAAAAAAGATGCGATATTTGCTTGTTACGTCATAAAGTACCCGTTGCCCATTTTATGAAGGACGATTTATCGCACCCAATGATTTGCATTCTTGCCAGGTCCACATCTGCCGCACCCCAAATTTCCTAATAGGGCGGGGAGCGAGGTTGAAGCGGACTCAAAAGTATTTCGTAAACCAACACAAATTATAGACTATTTTTGAGAGATTTCATGAACTTGAAAATTGTCTACGAGCATCGCGATTCATATGTCTCTAGATAGCTTGATTTCGAAATACATATGTCTCCTCCTCAAGAAAATAAAGCATGCATAATTTATAGTAACCGACATTTTGGTGCCTGTCAATACCGCGCCACGACACACCAAAAGCCATAAGCAGTTTTGGCCAACATGCGAATCCACGAAGTGTGCTACTAATGAAAGACATTGGCTGAAACTTGGGGTATGTGTCCATTGTCAATAGCCGCGCTGGGTTGGCGTGACTAATAGTGCAGTCCTTACAATCTGAGCCACAATGGAAATGTTACCCGGGCAGGGTACCCACAGAGCATTAAAGACATGGCAATTTGTGTGTGCGTCTCACACAAGTATTTTTTAAGTCTGCGACGTTTGGGCCACAACAATATCTTAGTAATTATTACAAGATGCCAGTTGTTATAATGATGAAATACGTGCCCCCAGCTCTCCAGGTAAATCTGACCATCGGGGGGCTGAGAGAGGATTAATAATGAATAATAATATCATACAATTACCAATATTATTGACGAAATTAAATCTTCTACATGAAAATTTACTACCCTATGGGGGCCCAAAACCAACGTTTAGAGCAGAGGTCTCAAACACGCGGCCCGCGGGCCGCATGCGGCCCTCGAGAACATTTTGTGCGGCCCGCGAAGGCATTTTTCAATTTCAAGTATTCGACAATGTATTCTGGTGTCATATATTTTTTTTAGATTTAGGAACTTAAAGTTCACACTAAAACTACTACAAAAACCTGAGATCTAAACAAACTTCACTATCACATCACTTCCTAAAATCTACCAGACAGTGGAAGATCGCTATTACGTCACATTTCAGGTTCATGATGACAAAACATGATTCGTGACTGAAAATTGTGATTTTGTTTGGTGCGACATTTCTTCAAATTACTCGATTTTGGATTGACTGGGTGATAAACTAAAAATGACTCGAGTTGAGTAGGGTCGAACGTTTAAATCAGAGAATGACTTATTGCCTCTCGGAATAGTGACTTGGCAATCCTACGGACGCAAAAATCTATGACACTGTAGTGGGGAATAGTATTATATCAAAAGCCCGTAGCTTGCGTTGCGTAGGGTATATAGAATATAAAAACCATTGGCATTCTGTAGCCCCCGTGACGTAGATTTGGTTACATCCTGGATGTTGTTTGTTCTCTCTGTCCATGTTATTATCGGTGGCGAGTAAGGTAGTGGTACGCTCCACAGCTGTAACACCAATGGATTCTTCGGCGATTAGTCATTTCTATTCCAGGGATTCTTGACCATAGGTCCGTATCCCCTTCGTGGTACAAAGCACCACATCAGGGGGTACCAGATGCATTGTGGAAATTGGCCTATATGCTGTGGAATCTCTTCTGGGCTAATTTATTCAACTGGAAAATATTCTTCGCGCTACGCGCGATTTTATGTGAATGGGCTTTCTGATTTTTATATAGGTCCCATCAGAAATTGTGTTGAAAATCGACAGGGGTCACTGGAAATCTAATTGAAAGTACAAGGGGTACGATCGCTAAAACGGTTAAGAAACAATGCTGTTACTATGGAACAATAATGACTATATTCAAGTTGTTATTGATCTGTTGCAATATTAATCGAAGAAAACCTTACGCTGGTTTAATTTGAATTTGGCAATGACAGTAACAATAGCCTATACTTATCACGAGTATATCAGAAACCCCGATTAGGCTACACCGTTCACATGCTCTGATATCAGATCAATCTTTAGTTAATTCTAAAATATTCTACATAAAGTTGTGACATTTCAAAGGTCCAATAGCTGCAATATTACAACCCGACAGGTTTTACGATAGCATCATGTGCCCTCTCGCATGATGTCTAAACTCATTATTTCTAACAAATTATGTCCGGCACAAAAACTATTTTATTCAAATATTTGAAAATGTGATTTTTTCGTGCCAAGCGTGAATGGTATAATAGTAAATTACATTTTCTTGGTGGTTGTGAAATGCCTGTCTGCAAGGTGCCGTTAAATAAGGCCTAGTGGGATATTATAGATTGAATACCCCTATTTATTGATGCTGCGGCCCGCGGGTCATCACAAATTAGGAAATTGGCCCGTGAGCACATTTGAGTTTGCGACCTCTGGTTTAGAGTGAGGGTCGATTTGCTGTATTTGTTATGATTCTAGCGCTACGAGCCACGCAAGCCGATGGCGGCAGGTTCAAATGTTGAGTAAAGAATTGTGAAATAACGATTGGCGCCCGTTTCAAGTAGAATCATATGAGAATAAGAGAAAGTGATCATAAAATTCTGCCTTCAACTTAATACAGATAATGTAATGCAAGCGGCCATTACGAGAAACGGCTCGGTTATGATATCTATCAGCAGCTGTTGATTTTTAATGTTTGTCGTGGAAACCGTAATGTTTTATTTGACGAGTAGGCTACAAAATTTCAATCCTGTGTCCGGTGTACGTTCGTACTACATAGGCCTACTGCTCGCCAAGCAGCAACGGTCAAACTGCGTTTAACTAAGCATAACCAAACATCAATACAAAAGTTACTATTTTAAACTAGGCAGAGTGGTGATTAATTATCCTGCTGCGAGGTATAGTGGCGTCTGGAATGTATTGATAACCTTGCACGGTGAGTGCTCTTACAATCACACTAATGTACATCGAATATCTATTCACTATATGTGGATAGCTGGATGCTTCTTGCGCAATGACGAGCAAAGCTAATAGGCCACTTCTGACGTAATAATGAGCAGCGACATTTGAAAAGCAGACGTTTGTGCTATCACTAACAGGTATAATACCTCTTCCTTGTTCACAAATGTTCAGTTTATGTCATAGTCCTGTACAATTAAAAAGTAATCGTTCTTTCACAAAGAAATCGATTAAATATGGGAAGTAGTCGATTACGATTACGATTACTTCGGAATTTTCTCGAATGTAATCGATTGCGATTACGATTACTTGAAAATGCTGTAATCGTCGTAATCGATTACGATTACCAATCGCGATTACCCCATGTCTGAGGCCAAGTACCGGTCCGGGTGCTGCTTACAGTAGAATGCGTTCTTGCAGTTAAGCTTCAAGATTTAAAATGGCCTCAAATTATTCTAATTTCAATAAAGAAACGATTACAGATGCCGAGCACGCAATACGGGAATAAACTGGAGTAGTGATATAGAGACCACGATCAGTAACTGCTTCGACCTCGCTCGCAACTAGGGCTGGGCAAAACCGAGTACCTGAGTGATTCGATTCTGAATCACGAATTACGCTTCGAGTCGAGTCGAGTATTCGAGTATCACTCATTATGACGTCACAGCCGAATATACTATGTCAAAGTTCAAATATGTACCTTTTATGCCAGCACAATTAACATAATGCCTGTTATACGTCACATTAAAGATACTTCGGTATTTTTTAAACCATGCCGATTTCATTGCAATTCTGCATAATGTTCGCAGCTTTGTACTATGTCTCGTATGCTGTGACACGGCCAATCAAGGTTTTAAGGCTTCGTCAGTGGAAAACAGTATCAAAGCTATAATTCTCGATGGTAAATGAACGTTCAGTTGCGAGAAGCGTATAATTTCAATACTCGAAAAAATGTTCTTTTACTACTCGACTCGAATCATTAAAATTATTGCTCGATTCAGATTCGATTACTCGAATCATTGTGCCCAGCCCTACTCGCAACTCGCGCCAAAGTTGAAATCTCATGTGACCCGTGGGCCGAAAAGGTTGGCCACACCTGGGCTACATAGAAACCGTAAATTCTACAATACTCCCGTAACTTCCCCAATGTGACGACCTGTCGTTGCGATGTAACAACCCTCACTGCGACGCCAAACTGGAAATTACTGACGTAAACACAGTATAATGGGTTACTGTTATCTTGAATCCGTTTGGCTAGAGTGGCTTGTTTGTGCTTCGAACTAATTGTAATGCAGACTTGCTATTCATTATTTGTCGTTGCGAGCTATTATATAGGGCCAAACAACCTGAAGCCATTTAATGAGCGCTTAAAAGTTGTAAAATGGATTGTAATGAACTAAACGCTAGAGTGCGAACACAATGAAAGTTAATATGTTTTCATTGTTGTCTTATCGGGGGACAATGTTACGACAAAATATGAAAAGACATGTCTTAAACGCCCTAAGCAACAACTTTTCACAAACCTCAAAATCTTAAATTACTAATTTACCCAATTCAAAGTATCACAAGAATAGCGATACAGAGGTAAGATAACCTGATGAAATCTACCAATCCAATATTCGCTCAACCATATAGCAGTTATTAAATAAAATCACCGAATGCATTGAAATGAAGCGTTATTTTAAATGGGTTAAATGGATAGCTACATGACAATGTTTCAGACGTGGGGCATAACTCGAATCAGCAGTATAATTTGGTTGCCATTCTTGCTCTACCGACTTCACGTGTCGAAGGTGTAGTATAAGTGGTTAAGTTGCAGCGGCCAACATGTATAGAGCGGAGAAAATACATTCATTTACTAAAGTAACTGATATCTATTTTCGTCGATACCTACATTCAATTATGGATATGCAGTAGCTGAACAGTGCTAATGTGGTAAGAAACAAGTCACAAACTGAATCAGCTAACCTTATAAATTTAGATATTAGTCAATCTGACTCTAATGGGGTCAGCGCTGCACCAACTACAAGCCTTATCACGCGTCAACGTATCACAGATACGGTTGGCCAGAAGGTTGCGTGACACTGTGAGGTGGGTAGGGGAATTGTACAATAACAGAAATCAATAACGGGCATATCACTGTTTGCACTTGAGTTGAAAATCGAAGCTTTTACTGCTGCACAATATTTGCGATTACGACGACCTGTAAACACTATATTATACGAAGCGTGTTGTTATTTATCAAGTAATTAAATGTAGCACAGGCTTTCCGATTCATGTCATGCACGACAATATTACTGAAACAATATCAATGATTAAACGGATATTTATTCCATAAAATGGTTATGACCACGTCCACCTATACAACATTGAACTGCGCGGCTGTTGCCGTGCTGTATTTTCCCAAGTACTTCCATAGAGGACGGTTTCCTATTCTACCTCGGGACACTGTCACGTCTAACAATATTAATAAAACACTTCAACACACATCAGAATACATTCGTCCACCACACTATGCTGCGCTTCTGTCAGCGCACAGTAATTTCCCATACATTGCGACATATTAGTATCTGGATCCTGCACCGTTTCACCTGCGCACCTGTCGGGGCCTGACTGTGCTATTGCATTGCGGGTTATCGCTGACTATCAAGTGCTGAATATTTGCATGTACACGCGGACGTTTTCGCAATGGTATCAACTAAACCGTTCGTGGCGATATGCAAGGCCGAAACAACACTTCGTCACCCACCCCCAAACGATGGTCCCCCAGAACTACCGGTAAAGATGAGTAAGGTATTGTCTCGGAATATGTACGACTCGTATATAATAATTACACATATTCGGGCGGACATGTTTGTATATAATGACTTCGTTACATGATGTAATTTCGTGACCTTTTGTCAGCTGTATGGCAAAACATATTGAAATCGGCCAAACGTACTGAACTAAAAGACGCACACGATTTCAAATTGAAATTTATTTGCTGCTAAATAATTTTTCTGTGCGAGATGGCATTTGTCTTGTGGGGTTCAGATTGCCAGGACAGGAACATTCGGCATCATCCATTTAGGTGCATGCAAATAAACATATCTATATATTTGAAGAGCTTCTTCGTGGTGCAGAACTTCAATATACGATTGGTAGTATATTGATATTGAAATGAACCCGAATATTTTCGGCTGACACTCGTCAGGGGTTATCGTCAGCAACTATAGTAGAGAATTCACAATAACAGCGTATATCAACAATCGTAACACAAAATATGACGTCACCAGCACGGAATGTCGAATACGAGAGCGTTTAATGTACTATTGTTAGATGATACACAAACTCTTTTTGTTTGCTTTGACGTTCCTTGACGTCAAAGCGCTTGCAGTAACGCATAAATCAGCATGTCCCTAGATTCATTAGAACACGTTCGGCGAAAAGCTCACTCTTAACTCATCCGCTCAAATTGATGCGGAACAATCAAAGGCCATAAATTCTTCAATGACAAACACTTGTTGGATAATCCCGCCTGTGCGAAAATTTATCGAGACGGCAGACTTCGCATACTTGGAAAGGGTCGCTCAGACTTTCATTGGTGTGCCTTGGACTCGACTTTTATCAAAATACACCAGCCAAGGCTGTGTCAACAAAAAGAGTTCGTGTATCATCTAAAAATAGTACATTAAACGCTCTCGTATTCGACATTCCGTGCTGGTGACGTCATATTTTGTGTTACGATTGTTGATATACGCTGTTCTTTTGAATTCTGTACTAGTCGCTGACGATTACCCCTGACGAGTGTCAGCCGAACATATTCGGGTTCATTTCAATATCAATATACTATTCAATCATATCTATATATATATCGAAGTTTTCTGTCAGCATAAGGGCAGACATTTTCGGCCTAATTTTACCCGCTCCCGAACGTTCCGGCACACTTCTCGGGGTCGCCTCTTATATGGCTTAAAACTTCATAAGTCTTGGCGCGTCGTGGTGCGGTAACGGCTGACGTCGAAATGCCCGTTTCTATAAATCATATTTGGGAAAGGGTTTCACATAAACAAGACATTCGGCAACATTAAGTAGCGCGTAGCGCGAACTAATTTGGAAAAAGTGCATAAATTAAAAAATACTTTATAATTTATGGTTTTATTTTGGTCCCCCTTCAAGCTTACCCCCTCCCAATTGAGGGTTTGGGGTGCGACAGTTACGGTCCTGAAAGTAATGCATTTCTTCACACCCCTAAATGTTCTTAGTGTGGTGACTTTGTTCGGTGCGGATGTTCAATAACCTCGTCATATCCCGTAACTGAAAATCGAATACGTTGAAACACTATAATGATGGTTTACTAATAATAACGAACGAAACTCGAATAGTCCACACTTACAGTTACATCTATTCCATAAAACGCATATAACAGCGGCTAACGCCACTCGGAACCTATAGAATAATGATAAATCATAGCGCACTGCACCGTGCCGATTTCCTGGTCGGCGTAAACACCTTCACCCATCTTCCTCCATATTAACGATATTCATGCCGATATTAAATTGTCAAATCTCCAAGTCCATTCCTCTATTGCCTTTCTATTGACTCAATAAGTCTGTGCGGGAACGCGCGGGTCAAAATAGATTCGACAAGGTGTAATTGATTCTCCATATTTATTAATTTGAAAGACTAACTCATCAGTCGACAAAACGGACTCTTGCATTGGAAGCGAAGCATTACGAATACCAAGTAGGTAATTTCGTACTTATTAAGATTGTCGTCTTTGTTGTCGGTTCTTCACGTCGAAATGACATTCAAGTCACCCTAACCGTGAATCCGTTGCGCGAAAAGGCACGCATTTGTTTCCTTCGTCACCGAAAATGGTGTCAATATGTTCATGTTCATCTTAACCGCGATTACATATATTTCAATCGCATTTACCCGAGATATACCCCTGCGTATTAATCAACATATTGCCTGATCACGTATCTGTCGAATGGGAGCGGAAATGAGCTGTTGAAATGTATTTCATTCGTATGTGGCTTCAATCGTGACGTCACAGTTATCGTCACAGTTTTCTGCGACCTCAAATGACATATTTCCAGTATATTTCCACTCGCACTTCTTTATAAATGCTATCGTGCATATTTGTGTATCATAAATGCCACGCAAGTCATGGTGACAACGTCGTGCAGCTGAACGAATTATCATATTCATGAATATGCGTTGCATTGTGTTACGTTTTCTGGATACTGTGATACGATTTGTCATTTGGTCATTATAGTTATGTGCGCAATAAGGGTTTTCATTAAATGTTGACCGATCGACGAAGCGTATGCTTGATAATCGTATCAAGAGTTTGTTTTAGCAGCTAATTTGCATTGGCGTGCGAACTACGTACGGTCCGTTGCGCGAGTTTTCGAGCGAATCAATTCGGGGATGTGCTGCGTTATCCGTTCAAACAATCTTTGTGATGTACGTCCTACATACCCGCTATCACGGTGGCACTTGTATTCGTAGACGACGTTACTTGCACTAAAGGCAGGAGGTACTTACTTTCGAGAGTTTGGCATAAGTGGTTAATTTGAAAACGCGACATACGTATTAACACTAAATTAATAACGTTGAACTGTCGATTTGATTAACCTTTCAAAGCTATTAGATACGTTCCCTAGCAAAGTGTAAAAATACCCGACATTGTTAGGATCGTTTTAACACCCTTGAGATGGAGCATTTCAATGTATGCTCTCGATGGCCATTTTTAGATATTATGTTAGATCTCATCCAGTCAATCCGAGAATAGGAAGTATTTAGGAACATCCCAACTCATTGTAAACTAGGATGAGGGAATCATTAGAGGAGTCTTTGACATGCAGCGAAGAAATAATGCATATAATCTTCCATCTCTTATTCCAGACCTGGAGAGACCACTTACTATCCTAATATTATATGCAACTGTCACTTGTCACTTATTCTTCAGGATACATGGTCCTCGCTGATTCACTACGCTGACATAATCCACAAAATTATACCGACCCTACAGCAGCTCCACGCCGTATACCTGCGCAAACACCCTCTTACTAATCCGATGGATTTGTTCCTTTAAATTACGTCAACAGACAATTAAATACCCCCACTCGAACGTCCACGTCTGAATAAAGTTGGTTTAAGTGTTTATGCAAATACTCCTATTTATTTAATTTTTTAATGATCCAGAAGATCCTCTTATAGTTCGCAAAGCTCGAAGCTCGTAAGTGCTTTATTCTCCGCATGATTAGTTGCGCATGCATTATGATTCCGTGAATTCATTTTATGTAAAATAATTCCTGATAGTGATAAATTACGTAGTGGCATATCATATTGACATTTATTCCCGTACTATTCCAGTTTCGTTGGAAGTAAAGAAAATAAATTTCAAGACTTGTTCATTCGTGACAGATAACATTTTTCTAAGTTTGCTTATCACTATGTCTCGCCCCGCTATCCTCAAATACCTCCAATATAGGGCTACCATGCAAAGTTCATTAACGGTAACAAATACAATACAACAATTGCCTTCAACGATTCACTCAATTTATTTAATATTACCTCACCAAGACCTATCACGATTTACGACATATTACATGCGACTGCAAGAAGTGGGTCCAGAACGATCGGCAGCGCGTAAATCTTGAGCGAAAAGGGCTGCTATTACACTGACCGAAAACATCGTAATATATACAAAATACATATGGGCTGAATTACTGGCGCCGGATGTTCCTGTCTTGGCAATCTGACCTTCAGAAGACGAATACCATCCCGCAGGGAAATAGTATATTGCTGTGAGGCAATACCAAATTAAAAGTTTAGTACGTTTGGGCGATTCTATATTTTTTTGATATAGCAGACAGGAGGTCACGAAATAACACCATATGTAACGAAGTCATACCAACGGGTCGGCCAGCCCGGCGGTTTTTAAATATTATTCACGGGCCTTACTGTTTCCAAGACACCTCACTCAGCTCTACCGGTAAATATGATAACGCGATCAGAGAGGACAAGAAATTGATAGCAATATAATTACAATTCCATTTCATTGGCCGATTTTATAATGAATTATGAAAAATTTTCGCGCCTGGCGCTGGCTCACTAAACAGTACAGCATACTTCGTGATAAAAGCAAACAACGTGTTGGGGGGGGGTCGGTTTATCACCCTGTGGGAGCCCAAGACACAATTTTTTTCGGGGGTCTGGCGGAGTGCTGTTTCGTTCCTGACATCGGGCATACGCCCGAAGATGTTTAATTATTATTGAGGGGTCCTACCATTTCAAACACAACTCACCCAGCTCTACCTATAAATCTGATTACTTGAGCAGATAGAGGTTGAAAATTTATAGCAATAAATATGCAATTCTCGATCATATTGAATTATTTTATTTTTTCGCACTTTGTGCGTCTAGGTGAGATTAGCTGACTCACTAAACAGACACCGTATGAAGATGACAAATAGCGGCAAATAGCGGAGAGTCCATTGGGGTCTGGGGTTTAGGTTTATTACCATATGGAGGGCCCAAGACCAACGCTCTTTTTTTGGGAGGGGGGGTGTGACGAAGTGCTGTTACGGCCCTGCATACACCAGAACTACCCCGGGCATGCCAGGTGTTTCAAATTGACAATCTGCTTCAGGAATTCTCAACATCACTGCAGTGGAACGGGCGAACTGATGCCGTGTAGGAGCTAAATGTACAGGCGCTTCTACTTTAGGATTTCCACATACAGTGCAGCAATACAATGGTATTTGTCCTGGTGAGTAGAAGTATAGCTAACCAAAGTATTATAGGTTTAGCTGGCTGACTACTTAACCTGGAGTTAGGCGAAGGATCCACCTTACTGAACAATCTAAGAACGTCTCAGTAAGCTACGTGGCGCGTCGATTCAACTAAATACTTTAACAATCATGTAATGAGATTTGAATTTGAGTTACAGACGCGTTCTGCGAAATGAGAATGCCAAAATCATATAAAAAATAATTATTGAACATTTTTCGTGGGATACGGATATTTAGAATATTTGATCCGAAATGAGCTGTTCCGTTATCTATAAAGTAGCTAGACGTGATAGATTCTGACCAACGAACTAACGGCCGAGCCGACAATAGTGACCGCCAGGAAAATAAGCTTTCTGTACTATAGCAAACAGACTGTCGGAAGCATTTCTGATCAATGATGAAATTCCCATGACAAACCAATGACGGTGCACTCCATTGGCGTCAACTGAAATATAATTATAATGCAGAACGTGCAATAAGTGGAATAAGCGATTTCTGAATCGCATAGCCTATATTTGATGTTCAACGTTACATTCGAATGAATACAAATTGGATACACGATTTCGGTATTTAGAATTAGATCGTTCCCGTACCTGCAGGAGCGTCGCTAAAAAGTCTAATGCTGGTGCTGGTATCATTGAGACGTGCTGCAGCTGCCCCAAGCCCAACTACCGCATGTGTCCGACTAACAGCGGTTCGGTATGAGGAAAAATCCATAACGAAACATCTAAAACTAATCCCAGTGACTTCATTTCAATTCTAGTAACATAAGGTAACGTTGTCCGAACTGCATTAAAAAGGGGGAATTTCTTGACAGCAAACCGGGGGGAACAGCAATTTTTGCGCAGTGAGCTGAAATCCCATACAACGGCGATGCTAAGATCATTTAACAATGTCCTTCATTCGATAAACATAGCCAGATAATCACACATTCGGAACGCAATTTGAGGTTAAAGAACCGTATACCAATTTTAAAGCATGTACAATCAATTACGCAGAAACCCTATATGTCCACTGGGCGCTCAAGGCCAATCCAGTGTCGTATGAAATCGAATATGGCGCGTTACTGAGCCAACTTCTCTAAAACTACCCAAGCGAACGCACTAAGCGCTCTAGGATACCTCCAAAATAACGAAGTTTAGCAGAAAAATTAAAATTCGCACTAACGCAAGTTCACGCCATGGTGAGAGTTGAAAGAAAATTCAAAACCACTTCCTGTATCGAGGCGCGCTACATGTACGCCAGTAGAAGCAGTTAACAATGGACGGCGAGTAATTCTAATCACAACGTCCTGAGCTGCGATAAGCGCTGTATCGCTGGGAAATTTGAAAGGCAATACCAATTCTATAAGTTTGCCTAAAATATAAAAATTTAGCTCGCACAATATACTTTGTCAAGCCTGTAAGAGGATCTGAGACAATTCAGTAGTAAAAAAAAACGAGCACGTGTAAATTTGAATTAACCGCGCAAGGTGAAATCTCGCGGAGTATATCCTGTTCGCGACACTTATACGTCGTGTTCTATATCGCGGGAAACAGGAAAAGGTTTCATGTAACTCGAATTTGAGTGGGAGCAATCATGTTCAGAAACGAAAATGCAGTCGTCTGGCTGCAAAAATAAGAATTTTCCCGCGGTCTGTAAATTGCGACATGTATGGAAGACGTGTCTCTAACGTATAACGTCCACGTGGTATCGACTGCACCACGCCCATGGCTGAATCGGTGAAATAAAACATGGCGCTTTTAAGGCCAAAAGGAAATCCCGTATTACTCTAGAACAGGATGTCTCTCGGTTACGAGATATACACATTTCATGGTTGGGTGATAGCAGGGCTCACCGACAACAGGTACGATGATCGAATATTACAATTATCTGCAACGTCTCCTGGTTTAGCGTTGGCCCTCGTATAGATATAAGCCTCGTATGCGTGGATCTGTGAATTGGCAATGTGACATAAATTGATGTATGCTGCCGAACATGAACAGAGCATTTAAGTGACTCGTGGGTTAGTGGGGAACCGCCTTAGGCAATTTGACGGGTGCATATGTTCAGCTATTTTCGTAACAAAGAGGGCAATCAGGCTTTTACAGTTCAATACATCACATCGTATCTTGCGTGTCGGATTAGACATCGTGTATCTTATGGAGATAAAACACTTACCACGATAAATAATTGATTGGTATAATTGGTCGCCAAAATAAAATGATCTGATTCGTTTATTTGGTGTAAATAAACAGCAAATTAGAGTATTATATTTCGATCAATATATTCACACTGTATTCATGACGCATTGGGAGCAAGAATCGTCGCGTTGCGTCATGGGCGTTGCCCGGTGGTCTGAATTACCAACGCTTGACGTTTGACACAAACATGTCGATGTTGTTTGTCTTATGGAAAGAGTTGTTGCTTAAATTATGTCAAATCACAGGGCATTGCTTCATTGTGTGTTTAATATGCCATGACTTGTTTGATAGTTGATTTTGGAAACAGAGCAAACTATAGACTATAGTTTCAATGTTCTTACGCAATGTCTAAACCTCGAAACCGAAATTACTCTATCACAGCACCCAATACATACCTTTCGTCGCGAGACACGTTAGCGCAAATGAGATTTTTGTGAAGCGGCTATCAATACCCAATCAACACTCCAATGATGTAAATAAGATCGATAAAAGATGAAAAACGATTCGTCAAAAAGTATTGAAATAGACGTTTCGCGAATGTCGATGTTACATTTGGAGACCACGAAAGGTCGATTTGGCATCCTCTTATCCGTCCATTATATCGCATGGTATGTCGAGTATCAAATTGTAAATCGTGTTTTTGTACAGATGACATAACAACGCAGATGATCGATTGATTGTCTAACCGTAATCTGTCTAGAAAACAAAATTTATGGTGTCCGGTCAATACAGAGAAGACCATGACCGAGAATGCCATTACTGAGAATGGACACTACCGAGAATTGCCATTACCGAGAATAGACACCAGAGAGAATGGACACCACCGAAAATGGACATCACCGAGAATGGACATTATCGAGAATTCAATATAGGTAATGCAGTCGTGTTATGCATATGAACAGGTCGTGCGTGTGCATCACGGCGTTGCCACATTCGGTATCGATACATGTATAAATTACTCGACAAGGTCAGTCCCAGTAAGCTATATTCTTGTGATTAGCCATTCTCGGCAATGTCCATCCTCGGTGGTGCCGATTCTCGGTAATGACCATTCTCAGCAATGTCCATTCTCGGTAATGTTCGTTCTCGGTAATGGCATTCTCGGTAATGTCTATTCTCGGTAATGGTTTTCTCGGTATTGGTATAGAACCAAAATTTATAGATTCATAATTATAGTACAAGTAAACAAAACTGATTGCAGTGCTCCAATAATAAATATGTTGATCCTAATAAGAACTGACCGTATTCGAATAGGCTTAAGTCAGTGGTTCTAAACCGCTGTGCCAATTGGACTGCTCAGGTGTGCGACGAGCAAATGTGGTAAACTTTGTCACAGTATAACAAAAATCCAAATTTTGAGTGTGTCATTGTTGGTTTTTCTATTGAATTTACCCGATCAAGACACGCGATGCACAATCCGGTGCTGTGAACTGATATAAGGATGTCGAGGCGACCGTAGTTACAGTATCTCAATCTGACACCCCCATTAGGTCATGGATTGGGTCTTTCTCTGGGATTTTCATTGTAAAGACGCCCTGACGGTGATGGCTAAAATCGGGCAATTGGACCGTGATATTGGGGTGTGGCCGAAGTGTTCACCTTTTATTTGTCACCCATCAGAACCGGAGGCAGAACAGGGACATGACGCAAGTTGATGAGCATTTTCTGTTTCTCTTTGTAGTCGTATTCTTGCCATGTATTTGTCATAGATGATAATTTTACACCATACGGATATTAGTTATTTTGATTCCTGAAATGCCAACTTATAGCACGCCCCGCCTTTTGAAAGACACTGCTTTTGCAGATCGGTGGACGAGTAGGAGCCTACATAAACGTCCAACGACTAGGAAGGCATTCTCACCACCGAGAAATGAACTCATTCGAAAGTGATGTTCGCGTTTACAAGTTGGAATTGCCAGCATAGCCATTCACATTGCCATTGTTTGGTAGCGTGCCAGCACTGCAGGTAAAATGTAGGCTCATGGCGCAACATTATGTTGCATGCGACAAATTCGAAAATTGATAAGTAAAGTTGATTAAATCATAGCAGTTACAAATTTCACCGCCGCCGAGGTTTATTATCCCGGTTTGTTGGAACTACAATCGAACTGCGGGTGGCTGCCAGTAACACTTTTGAGGTATGCTATCCTCACAGGTGCTATTGCATAATCTGCGTGGAAATGCGTTTGGCATCCATGTATAATACGCCTCTAAGCCTCTGTATTTGTTAGCGGCGATCGTGATTGGACTCTTCGATGGGACGGTTAATTACATCGACAATGCGGCAGTGGGCAGACTTTATTGTCAGCCCAATCGTATGAAATTATGCTCAGCCTGGAGTTTAAACGAGATCTCAGCAGGTCAGTTATATGGTAACAGAGGTAATACCTAGTAATTCAAAACCTCACAAGGATGTGGAGAAAGTTCTTCTTCCGGCCTGCAATAAAATTGTAAAGAAATGTTTGGGAAGAATTGAAAACGATTCCCATGTCAAATTCCCATGTCCATGATTCGTATACGTATTTGTGAGATGTCCGCAGAGTTAAAAGAAAACTCAAGCAGAGAAAAGCCTACTTGAGTGCTCCGAAAAGGTAGAGGTAGGCCTACTTAGTCAGTGACCACATCTGTAAGACTATGGTTCATGCTATACGCATTCTGGTAGTTTGCCTGTGCCGTAAGCCAAAAGAGTTCAGAACCACCGTGCTACTGTGCCGCGAACTATTTTTCATTATCAAAATGTGTCGCGAGGTCAAAAAGGTTGAGAACCACTGGCTTAAGTGATTGGCTGACGGCGCGATGGTTGTGAGTTAGGAAAGCTTAACCCCATTAGAATGGGAAAGGGATTCGGAATCGGATTTGAACAAGATTTATGTCGGAGTATCATGCGATGATTGTGCAAGTATAAGTCACATTTGAAATATAGACTTGAATTTATAGGTCAGAATTGTTACAGGCAGTGTTGGCCAAAGTTGTATATAATGTTACTCAATTAGAAGTACGAGTAGCTCGCAAAGTCGTAATCAAGTACGAATAGAAGTAGAAGTAGTGCCATTAGAAGCATTTAAAAACGACCTGAAGTAGACGGAGAATTGACTGGCTTTGAATATAGCTAAAGCAGGTAAGGAATTGGGAAAAGTACTGTTTTATGGACTGTCATGAAACAGAAACTCACATATGCGCCCGGAGAAAAGAGCAGGATTGATGCTGTTACATTGCAAGAGGTATAATTTATCAACTGTACAATAATTCGGCCACAGCATATGGTGCAAATGATCATTGTTTAGATATACATCGGCTGCTCTTATATTTTGTGCCAGAGCCGCTTTTCAGAAAAGGACATTCTATGACGCGCTACGGCGCGAGGTTTCATCTATTTAATGCCGTGGTTCCCTACCGGTCGGGAATTTCCCACTTGTGGGGAATTCAATGGTCTCTGGTAGGGAGTAGACGCATTTGTAAAACATATACAGGATAGTCTACACTCTACAACTACATATTCACGGAGCAACAGGTTTGATTACCTTTACCAGTTAACTGCCCTGGAATGTATGTATCAAAAATTATATTGCGTGTTGTTAACAAAAACTCATTTTCGCATAACAGGAAAATTCGCATCGGTTTCGTTGAAATGTTTTATCTGTTGAATATCATCTGCTTTCTCTACATTGCTTTCTTTCCACTTTTCCAATAGCACGCCCCTGCTAAACGTCTGACCAAATGTTTTGGAGGGGCATTTTAAAAAGGTATATGAGAGTTTTGGGTAGTGCGGAATGAAGACAAAATCTGAACCGGGGAATGAAGGTAAAAAGGCTTGGAACCACGGATCTAATGTGAGACGTCATTTTCCCTGCGGGGTCCGCAATAGAGGATCGTCATTATGTCATCATGAATTTTATTCCTCAACAAAACACAGACAGAGTTCTAACGTAAACCAATTGAAGTACTGAATAGCGTAGTAGCATCGGTCGATCTCACCTCACTGGATCGTCCATTTAAAAGGCAAGCACTCATCAGAATACGGTTTCCTATAAAAGGCAGAGTCACACACAATTGACGCCAAAGATTATTAGGGATCATGATTGGCGGTGAATTGGCCTACCGATCCGCTATAACGCCATCCCCTGTTAGAAGGTCATTACCAGTTTAACACGATAGCCGATTGGAAAATCGAGAACCGTATATAACATCAACAGTTGGCGCAATTGGGAAATTGACCAAGAAATGGATGGTCGTTATAGTAGATTTGAATTTAATTCTAGTCCCGGGAAATAAAAGCAATTCTGATATTAGTTAGGAACTTGTTCATGCAACAGCTCACAACTCACCTTGTGATAAGCATATACTATCCTCAACCTCCAGTAATATATCATATGCATGTTGGACGATGGAGGTCTTATTAGTCAGTTAAATTATAGATCTGAACGCAAGGGAAATTACGTTGAGCCAGACGAAAAAGTCCCAATGAGAACACATTCTCCGTGAAACAGCTCAGAATGTCTTCGTCCTAGTATAGCTCTCTCTCTCTCTCTCTCTCTCTCTCTCTCTCTCTCTCTCTCTCTCTCTCTCTCTCTCTCTCTCTCTCTCTCTCTCTCTCTCTCTCTCTCTCATTGGAGGATCACAATACTTGTAGTTGAAAACTGCAAATAGCGAAAAGTAATTCAGTAAGACTCGAAATATGACGACGTAGAAGTATTAGTCATAGCGGTAAATTAGATTTACTTGAGTAAGTGTTGCAAGGGTACGAATACTACTTGGTTATTTTGAAAAAGTTGTTGTACTTCGTTAACCTATACTTACCAGGTTATAGGAAATTAATTAAACATTAAACTCAACCAGCATGCTTCCCGTGGGGGCTACATTGGTCATTCCCCTAACACGAATATCGTTTATTAAGTCCACGCATACAGTGGTATAGTATATTTTAACCGACTGATTCCATACGTCACGTACAGACAAAATTAAAGCAAGTGTAGGGACAACGTAGCAGCAAGTTTCGTGCTATGGAGAAATGTGTTTTATCCTACGTTATGATTTTTACAATAACTGACTTTATTCAGCATATATTCATGACTGATGTTTTTAAATCAAAACAACTGACATGCCCGGGAGCTGAGTTATGACAAACCTAGCATATATGCCCAATAATGGCCATATATCTCAAAGGTTACTTCAGCAAAATGTATCCTAAGTGACTGTTCAAGCGTATTCTAACAGCGCTGACTAGATACAAGTTTACATATAACAACTGGTTTATAAGTATCGACACGATAAGAATAAATGTCATATACATTATATATATTGCCCTTCACTCCTTGGAATATATATCGAACTAATAAACACACCTATTACATTCATTCGAGATGCTTGTTTTAAATAATGCCAGTCATAATTTCACTGTGAACATCAATCATAAACAAATCTCAATATGTGACTCAGCAAAATATCTCGGCGTCACCATTGATTCCAAATTGTCTTGGAAGCAGCATATTGAATGCACAATATCAAAACTAGCTCGGTGTGTGGGAATAATGACCCGTCTCCAATCTTTGGTTTCCAGATCAGTGCTACGAACCATCTACTTCTCTCTTTTCCACTCTCATCTGCAATATGGAATCGTAGTATGGGGAAATGCATGCACCACATTTTTGTGCAGAATTCGAACCCTGCAAAACCGTGCGATACGGCTGATCTCATCTGTACCTTTACGTACCAATTTATCGCCTTACTACCGTAAGCATCGAATTTTGCGAGTTGATGAACTATATCGCCTCGAAGTATCAAAAGTTGTTCACAAATATTTTTCCAATAGTCTGCCTCCTGTGTTTGATGACTTTTTCATACCTGCTAAACATGTCCATTCACATTACACGAGATCCTCGTCTAAAGGAAACATCTACCTACCCCCACCCAATAGCAACCTAACTAAGAGATCTGTCGACTACTCGGGACCTATCATCTGGAATGCATTACCACCACATATCCGTGAATTGCCCTATAATAGATTCAAAAAAGCCCTACTTGATCACCTCTTGTCGTTACACTAACACTGTTGCCCTACCTCGCCCAGACATTGCTTCATTGATCATTTGCCACCATTGTTTAATTTTTTTTCTATTTCCTTCAACTAAACATTTCTTTACAGCCAGACTGTTCAGAGTCAAGTGTACCTGTTTGATGCTGGTGTGATCAGACTAGATGACCTTCACGGTCTTATCGATCATTCCTATCTAATACCGAATACTGTGCACGCATATTTTCTGTACCACCATCACTGCCGTTTGTTATGTACTTTGGTTCGATGAAAATAAAGACTCTCTCTCTCTCTCTCTCTCAAGATGAGGTAGCCTAATTTTATTCCCCGTGGATGATTTTCGGATCAATTTCACACATATCTCGTACCGACATAGGCTATATCTCTTCACGAGGCCTACGATAACTTAAGTTATCGTACAGTAATACACAATATTAGGATTTGCCATCATATAATTGGTCACCATGAGGAATTAGATTACACGAGGTGTATGTGCGAAGTCATACTGTAATGCTTACGCAACAAATTGCACAGATGATAAAGCACCAACATGCTTGAGTAACGATCGATTACTACCAATGACATACAAGCTAATTAGTAAAAACTACATTGGAATAATAGAGTAAGGTAAAAATTTGTGCGGGACTAAAATATTACGGCCAACGAAGATATCCAAGATCACTGACAATATAAATGGAAGTCTTTGTAACATATGGTTTAAACAATACAACAAAACCATCTCGCTCTCTAACAATACTAGGATGTTTGGAATTGGATGTCCATTGTAGAGATTTGAAGACTTGAATAAAACGGTGGGTGTATAGTTTCGAAGGTATATGGTGTTGAGCTGTTACTCCTTTTGTCGATCTATGCCGCAGGCCCGCAGTATATATATATATATTATATGCCGATCGTGTGCGGTTTGACAGCGTAGTGGTTGACTAAATACAAGCAGCAGATATCACGAAAACGTACCAAATAGTATAGGCCTATGGATTATTAGGACAAGACGCTTCATCAGGCCACCGTTGGATTAGGCTAGCAGTCAGATCAAGGTAAGAGTTGCACTTTGAGATGATATTTGTTATTGCTTGCACAAAAAATTAAGTCCTATAGCATCATTCAACCTTATTTTCAGTGATGGCTGAGAATCACTGACATATACAGATACTGTTGGTTATGCATTACAGATATATACTTATATACATTAGGCCCTAAAGAAAGTAACAGAGATTTTGCGAACGTTCTGTTCATCTTCGTGTTTTGAATGAGAACCTGAATCACCTTCGTTGTAAGAACTATAGTAGCTTATTCGCTATGAATATTTTTAGGAAATGTGAGAAAATCGCAGAAATCGTAAGAATATTGATAAGATCTCGTTGATGTTGGGTTCCTGAACTCGCTGCATCAGGGAGGCAGCAATAAATGAAATTCAACAGAAAACTAAGATGAAAATTGTATCACCAAAAACTATGCTGATTCTAAATAATGTCATGCCACTTCTTCTACTTGCTTCAGATAAAAACCGTCGAAAACAAGATCATGAACTTTATATCGTCACGCGCGATAGGAAAACCAACCACGTCCAACGCAACCGACCAGATTCTTAATTCAAGCGGTATGTAATCGTCATGAGCCGCACAACAAAATTTGGTGGAAATGAGAGTCCCTTATATAAAACGAAACCTAACTCCAGATTGGCCGAAAAGGTAATAAAACATAATGATATCGCATATCGATTGCGCCATTTACAACATGCCGGCGTATTTTGATAAAAAACTATTATACAGAGGCAACATACATGAATTTGTGATCGAATTAGCATTCCAAAGTCGTGTGTTCGCTTTCAAATTTGTGTTTTCGAGGATCTTTTCCAGTTGCGTGGCCAAAAAAAAAATTGGATGTGCTAGACATATATTTGATGAGTACCAGACCCCAACCCGAAAAAATATTATTTATTATAATATAATTAAAAATACGGTCATGGGCCTCCACTGGGCGATCAAAATATATATTGTGTATACTCTTTATACATACATTTCGCAGAAACATATGAATATACCCTTTTCGCGCCAACCAAGTTACGCGATTGACGAACGAGGTGGTTTAGGTTATGGCAAACGCAATACTAACATGTTCAAGTTCATGTATATTGGCATATTGGCCCAAAATCTTATGAAATATTAACGTGACCACTGCCTATTGTTCCTAACTAAATTTGTGGGAGCACATGAGTCATTTTATCACCTGGTTTCGTCAACACGCCTCGAATTAAAATTCGAATCTCTCGAGGGTTTGCAGTTGCACGATCACCATTATCCTGACGACTAGAGTATAGAAGGGAAAATAACGCTTTAAACGAATCTTAGCATAGAGACCTTCAATTTGGCGTAGTGATATCCAGACAAGTCAATAGTCACTTCAATTACGAGGAGAGAAGCCGATTCAACCATACGGCTCCATGGCTGATGGTGGATCGCCAAACGTCATCTCTTTAAACGGGATGAATGCTGAAAAAGTCGTCATCGTGCAGGGAAACACTGGCAGGTGAGTTATATCGCATAAATGAAGCGCATGTAATTATATTATCCAACTGTTACAAACCCTATCATCAGACCAAATCAAGTAAACAAGAACAGAAGGAACAACAACAGGGCAAAGGGGAATAAAGGTTAAGTAACGATGTTAAATCTCTCCATATCATGATTTAGATAAGTGGTTCGTAAACATTTTAGCGCGAGACGCAAATCTGAATTTTATTGTCATGTTTTGACCCAAGCTTCCCACATCTAAACAAATACATTTCTAATGTGAGTGCTCTAGGGGAGGATGTAGAAAAGAGAGTACCTGCAGACAACAGTTTGTACGCAACACAGTTCTATGGATTCACTTCAAAAAACCATTGCTACAGTGAGGTAGATGTCACATGATATTTCTCATTGATATTAATACTAATGCACAATTCTTGTACTGTGGTCTATGACCCAGTTGTACGCACATAAATGATACCCGAACTTTGTCTATTATATATAATTATTAGATCGTGTAACACGACAGTCTGCACATTTTCATGATAAATCCATATTGTCGTGACAACTTTTCTGTGCTTGTCGTTAATTGGCTCTAGTACCAGGGTTGTAACCAAGTCACAAGGCTCCGAGTCACAAGTCAATCTCACTTTTATATTTTTGACTCGAGTCAAGTCGAGTCATTTTCAATTCCCTCCGAGTCAAGTCCGAGTCCAAGTCAGCAAACAGAGGATCGAGTCCGAGTCATGGTATTATGACTCGAGTCCGAGTCCAAGTCATTGTGTTGACTGCTCAGTTTCCGGTTGAAGTCTTCCTAAACTCACTTTTTACCTCTGTTTTGTGATATTGAATGGTTCGCATTTATAATATATCAATTTTACTCACTTTTAGCAGTTTCTGGTCGCATTTTCAAGCACCAGTACTACCAAACGAAATCCCAATAGTGTGTTGGCTTCGAAATGACAATGAAATGTCGGTCTTGGCCGTCTGAATCTCGAGTCAATGACTTGCTTCGAGTCATGCGCAATGACTCGAGCCCAAGTCGAGTCAATACACAGATTGACTCGAGTCGATTCAATTCAGTATTTTGAGAAAATGACTCGAGTCGAGTCGAGTCATCTGAAAATCGTGACTCGAGTCTGACTCGAGTCATTACAACCCTGTCTAGTACCCAACGCAATAGCCTTGGATATGCAATTGTGTAGCAGTTTCCCACATGAGACCGTGCGAAGCGCAAAGAAGCAGTCTCGGGATTTCAGCAATTATTACATACATATTTTAAGCGATCGCTTTGGTGGGGTCACCGCTGATCAACGGCCAATTGATTCCGTTGTAAAAATTCAATCTCAGATCCAAGTTATGCGGGATTGGAATCCGACGGTCGGCCTGTATATACGAAACCAGCAATGGGAGTAGATCAACATCAACTGCAAAGGGTATCCGTTCGCCTGTGAAACCAGGTATATTGATATATTGTGAATGCGTATTCCACTAAATGAATATATAGCAGATGTCAGAATGGAATTTATCTTTGTAGCAGATCCCATAGGTCATGAAATGACACGAATGGACAAAAAGACCTTCGAACCAGAAGCAGGTGACTACATGGATATGATAGATAGAGGATAATAAAATACATAAAAATGTAGTGTAATTAGCCATATTTACTTGAGTATGCACTATTAGGAAACGGAGAAATACCTAGTATAGTGATGGCGCGAATGTTCGGCTCATGTTTTCGCAATGCGAATGTGAATCTCGGTAATTCGGATTCTTTCGCTCACAAACGAACTTGTTATTGAAATGAAAGTAACTTCCAGTAACGTCAACGTCAGTGCTCAAAATTCTTTTAGAGCAAAAATTACATCCAACATAATCTAATATAATCCTCCAAGCGTTCAATAATACACTGGTTTTCGATAATTTGACTTGAAAAGATTTTGTGTTTCTGGATTATAAGATAACTCGTTTCGACCATCACCATGTGCTTGGTGATGAACTGGGCCGGACAGAGATCATGACAATATATTCCGCTGCAATGACAGAGTTAGTTTTACGCTGTATATGATATTTACGGTACGTTGTGAAACATTGTGCATGAGATCAAGAACCATCCTTGAATCTTTATTATTTGGAATGAGTGCTTATATGCCTACTGGATCAAATAAATGACCTCAGCTATGATACAACGTGACAACTAGGTCGCCCTAGGAACATCCTATGATAACACGTCCGCTGAGGTAATATCGATATGACTAATGTTACGAATGACACCAGTTGGATTTTATTTGTTGAGTATCGACTATACCCCTGGGGCACGGAATGAAAATCAAACCAGCTTTCTAATGCTAATATAGTTGAGAAAATTCGACACAATTAATCCGAAATCTTTCAAATCAAATTTTCACCGTCGCGTTCGAGAGTTCAATGCAAATAAATATAGACATGGATATAAAGCACGTTAACTTGTATGAATAAATGGTCAGAGAGGGTAACGAAGCTCGATTTTGCTATAACACTGATATCTAGACATAAATTTCAGATGACTCAAAATGACTCCTGTGTTGAGAGAAACGAAATTGATGAGTGGCAATCTTGAATCAATTCATAAATAACTGCTTATAGATAGGCTGGGCAAAATCGAGTACCTGAGTGATTCGATTCAGAATCACGTATTATACTTCGAGTCGAGTCGAGTATTCGAGTATCACCAGGCCGTGTTATTTTTGGCATTTCAGGAGCCAGATGCCAAAACTGCCAAAAATAAAAATTTGAAAATGCCAAAAATAAGCAATTTTTGGCATATGCCAAAAATAACACGGCCTGCCAAATAGTGTATTTCGTTCATGGTGTTGTGTTACCAGGACCGCGTTACAAGCGAGAAGAGCGTTTGTGAAAGGCAGGTTTCTTAATCAGCGTTCAGCCCACCCATTAGGGGTGAAAGCATGGTGTCCTAAATGGTGTGGGCACAGCGAGATTGAACAACTGACTTCATTTGGTTTACGTCATACTTTCCACTTGTCCAAAGGCAATTTTACGACCATTTTTGACCGGCTTGTCGAGCGCTAAATATGATAAAACGGGTATCAATGAGAAGCTGCCGCAGTACTGATTATTAAAATATAAATTATATTCTGCTCATGGAACTGGAACCCCCAAAATCAACCACGATTTTTGCATTGTGATGGAGTTGAACATTGTGACGCAACAAACTGTCTGGCTATTTCTGAGCGGCATAGTCTCGTTTTGCCAGACAGTCTTGTTACGTCAATGTTTTTAAAAAAGCTATAACCTTCCCAGGACTCTTCCATGCGAGTTGGTAATATTAAAGCCACCTAAAGTGACAAAAGTCCTCTGAAAATATATCGGTAGACTGAAGGAGAAATGATAGTCGGGCTACTAAATAGAATGTGTTGAGATAGACAACACAGGAAACGCCTGGAAAAGGATCGGGAAGAAAATTCTTTCCGCGAGGAGATCGATGGCACTGGCGAAGTGAACTCTTTTCATGATGCATGGAAGCCGGTTCGGCCCTCCAAAGATTTTGAAGCTCTGAAAACCTTTTGTGGATGACTGGCAATATTTTTTCCCTCAACGGCTACTGTTGAAATCGATATTTCCCAGATTCGCTGGGCGAGAAATGAATTTAGGAGAAACTTAGCTGACCTGAGTTTAGAAACACTGTTACAGTGCAAACGATTTAAGTCCATTCAACAGCTGTAACAATCAGCTGTTGAGCGTGTTTGTTAGGCTTTTTTTTCTTTTTTTTTGCTGATTGGCACCGATGGATACTGCACATTTTGTGGTTTATTTTGATATTATTAACTTATGAAATCGTTAGGTTTTTTCTTCTTCTTATTGTTTGTTGGCACTGATTTTACGTGGATGCTGCACATTATGTGGTGTCTTGTGACAAACTAGCCCAAAAAAAGCGTTTCTGTGACTAATTCGAGGCTGAAACTATCTATTTAGAGGACGATGCCAAAACTGCCAAAAATAAAAATCGAAAAATGCCAAAAATAAGTTATTTTTGGCAGTTTTGGCATATGCCAAAAATAACACGGCCTGAGTATCACTGATTATGACGTAATAATGGTGTATAAAATTTCATGCTTCAAATATTTACCTTTTATGCTACCACAAAGAATATTATGCCTGTAATCCGTCACATTACCGATACTTTCGTATTATTTCGACTCAGCCGATTTCATTTCACTTTGTAACAATGTTGTGGGAGGATCATGACTTCGGAAATATGTTATTTCCAGTAAAGTTCGTAGCTTTGTACCATGATTCGTATGCTACGATACGCCCTATCAAGGTTTCAAGGCTTCCACAGTGTAAAATGGTATCGAAACCATAATTCTCGGCGATAAAATAACTTTCAGTGGCGAGGGGCGTAAACTTCAGCCTACTCGAAAAAATCGTATTTTGCTACTCGACTCGAATCATTAAAGTAATTACTCGATTCAGATTCGAGTACTCGAATCGTTGTGCCCAGCCCTACTTATAGATAAGAATTCCACTGTATCGACCTGTATCAATCGTTTGATGCTGATATTCGTGTTCTCCAGCCATTGATAAAATTTTCGCCGTTTGTATCGGTTCGCTGCATCGGAAAAACTTACAGGCACCTTGTCGACAAACTCAAATCATCATAGAAAACTGACGCAACACGCGAAACACTGAAACACGTGACCGTGTGGTTGGACAACGTGATAACGTTTGATATTTAGTTCGTTTCGTGAGCAGATATGGTAAATTCCATAGCTGGAAATCCGAGCGCAAAAACATATGAAAGCTAGTCCAAATAAATGCTAGTGTCTATTTCTGTCATTATTATTGGAATCGGTCAGGGCGCTGGGACTCCCCAGAATAGCCTGAACATTCGAAAATATGGGAATTAGGGCGGTGCAATACAATGACAAATTGCTCCAATAGTCCAGATAAATGCAGACTGTTACCCCCAACAGCGATTTCTTGGAGCCACAGTGCCCCCAGATACGGAATCAATAACCCGCTGCGCCTCTGCTTTGTTTGTTTTGTTTAGGGGTATATTCATGGTGTTTGTCGACTACTATTGTTATTTACACCAGACCAATATTCTCCATTTTCATTCCGTAACTGCCGACCTGTAGCACGGCCCACTTCTTGGCTTTTTGTAAGACACCGCTTATGCGCATGAGATGGCGTGGAGGAGCCTAGATAAAACTCCAATACTTAGGTAGGAATTCTGGACACCACCTGGTTTGGACTGGAACGCGCAACCCATTGGTGATGTGGCTGCGGATTGTACCACTACGCTATCACCCAACCCTGCGCCCCAGTGATTAAATAGTAAATTGCGTGGAATAGTTGCTCCACATGCCCGGCCCCTGCGGAAATTTTCATCTATACTCGCAGACAATACAACTATTTACATTTACCGAATCGGCGAGGAAGTAGCTTTCATGCGAAATAAGTTTTTCTAAATTTTGAACTCGGGTCGTCGGGCATAGCATTGCTACAGCTGTTTACGTCGGAAACGGAAATTGCTAGTGGTGTCCGGTTTCCCAACCAATCAGTCACATGTTTAGCATCTATTCGATGGTAAGCATTCTATTTTCTAGCACGTCCTAAAGATGTGAATATAACGTCATATAAATGGTGGACGTGATATCTTGAAATAATAAAATTCACCGTTCTGAGCTCATAACGGTGTGTGTATTTCGTAGAGTTCATGACCTTTGATAATTTGTTGACTCTTAGTTCCTAGCCGTTTCCCAGATAACATTCAGGTGTAAAGAATATGATTTAACGCTAATATGTTGAAATGATTCACATTGTAACAAACTTATAATCAGAGGTGGTCAGTAACGAAGTACTTATACTTTTTGAAGTACTTGAAGTATATTTTGCATACTCACACTACTTTTTAAGTAGTTATGATTTTAGACTACTACTTTTACTTGACAGTTTTCAGTTTTGCATGCAAAAATAAGCGTAGAATACCTACTTACTTACTTACTTGTGAACCACCACTCCTACTTCTACTCGAGTAGAAATTCCGGCGTTACTTCTACTTTTACTTGAGTAGCGACGGTGACTACTTTGACCACCTCTGCTTATAATATGGATGCTTGTATGCGTATCAGGGCATCCCTCTTACCTGTTACAAACGGAAGAGGCACTTCTACCAGCGCAAATGGAAAGTTTCATTTGGTTCTGGGTGTCATCTGAAACCTTGGGGACGTGACAACAATCCCATCTACTAAATTTTTCAATATATTAGTTGAATAAATCCATTTAGTTAACATACCCAAATAAATGAAACTGAATATCGATTTATTATTTCAATTAGAATGGATCAAGCTGTCGGACACAATCAAGATAGAGAAAAACAACCCTCTTAAAAAAGGCACAATGATCTTCAGGGGCAAGAAAAAATTCTTGAATGGATGGCATGACATGGCGATCAAATTAATTCCTCACGACCAAACAAGTTTTAAAGAAGTAGAATTCCTATTGAAGCTCGGACAACATTCTAATGTGATTCTCGTTTATGACGCGGACGTGTACCGTCAGGCCTTGACATCTTATATATACATTGTAATGGAATTTTGTCCCCAAACGCTGAAAGATTACATCGACGGATGCAAAGGGAAAAAAATTGACTTCGTAAGAAATTGGTCTTACGCGAAACAACTCGTGGAGGGTGTTGCGTATATTCACAAGCACAATATCGTGCATCGCGATATCAAACTGGAAAATATACTTTTGACGAAGTGTGGTGACTATCTTCGGGTCGCGGATTTCGGTATTAGCAAGCAGATGAAGGAAGATCAATCCGTAGCCAACATCACCTCGCGAGGAATGGGAAGTGAAGGATTCCAAGCACCGGAAATGTTAAAAAAGTGTCCCACGGCCTCTTTTTACTCAGATGCTTATTCAATCGGCATCGTCCTCAGCCTTCTTTTTTCTAATGGATATCACCCTTTTGGTTCCGATCAAAACAGATGGCGTACAAATATAATCGATCAAAAAGGACTTGACCTTTCCCATATTGTAGTTTTCGACAAACCATACACCACAAAGAGAACGGAATTGATAACACTTATCAAGCTAATCCTAATTCGCAACTCGCGTAACCGCCCTCGTCCTGCGGATATGCTGGGCAATCCATTCTTCGAGAGACCCACAGGTGAGTCATTCCGATTGCGTAAAGTTCCTCCGTGGAATGAAATCATGATAATGCGGGTAAGTCAACTGATCCCTGACCTTGGTCACAGAATATTTATCGATCAGAAATTATGCCGCGAAAATATTACGGTTCGGAACCACCTGCCTAAAGCAATCTGGAGATTTCTCTTTCGTGTTTAAAAATTTCGTCAGTGAACTGAAACGTATATATTTCTGGTTTGTTGGCCACTTATAATATTTCCAAGAAAGCAAGGTACATACCATAATTACGGAATTCTAATTTTGTCGAAACTTGGGCCCTGGGGGATGGTGAATCGTTTCTGCGTACTCCCTAAAGATCACCATAACGTGCTCGTGACGTTCTTACAACATCCTCTTTATTTATCCATTCAAAACGGGTACCATCTTGATTCAATCCTAAACTCATGCGGACCAAAACGTAGTGTCCGAGTATTACACCAGTGGTTCTCAACTGTAGGTGTCGATTGGACTGCTCAGGGGTGCCGCGAGAAAATGAGCTAAAATTATTTCCGATGACATAAAACAAGAGGGACTGTGCGTTCAAATTATGATCCGGTGTCAAATCCATGTTAGAAGTATTTTATACAGTTTGACAGCAGCCATCCCCCCCCCCCCCCCACCCCCCACCCCCAACCATCCACCGTATTTGAAGTGCAGTGTACAGATTTTCACTAAAAAATATATAGGTATACACAGGGTTGCCATCGACATGGACCAAAAAAAGGACAGTCGAAAAATTAGATAAGCATTTAAAAGCGTTTTCGTACGTACTGTGTATTTATACGAGGCGTGGCATATCATTCTTCATACTTTCGCCAGAGACAATCTGCTGCAGCAACTCCTCGTTATCAGGAAGCTTTTCATTGATCTCACGACCGCTCAGGTCTAGGTTTACCTTCACTCAGGGCCGAAACAGCACTTCGTCACCCCCACCCCCCTAAAAAAAAGCTTCTTCACCTCGCTGTGATTGGAGGCGTCAGCCAATATGGGAAAAGGCTGTACACCAAGTACAGCCAAAATCATTTTTGTCTGTATGGAGCAATATCTCCAGTAACAAGGCTTGTAGTCTTGGTCCTGGCAGAAGCAAACTACTTGCGATGTTATAATCGGGGAATATTGCGATGTGCAGTCGTTGATGAGGAATGATTGCTGGTTTTTGTCAGCATGGATTCCATGAAATGGAATGGTAATCCCAAGCTATCCTCAGCAGCAGCTGACACACTTCTTGTGTTTTGGGGTATCAATATATGTTGAAATAGCGGTCTTTTTCATATCGCCTCCAGGTCAATGACACAATTGCAAATATTGCAACTCAGATATCAGAGGAAAATGATCGAAGTTCTATAGTTGTAAAAATAAGACAAAATAAGGACGCAAGTCAAAAACAAGGACATTTCTTAGAAATAACGACGGTTGAGTTTTCCAAGACGTAGCTCTTCAAAATAAGGACAAATCTTAGACATAAGGACGATATGGCAACCCTGGATGATTTTGTGATATCGAAGTGACTCCTCCCTTCTTAAACCTTAGCGAAATTTCTGGTAAAATTTTGTTCACTCTTGCAATTTCGCGGTCCGATCAAGGCATAAAATAAATTTTAGATAATTAGCAGCCAATATGAACATGAAGAAATTATATCTCAAGATGCCAAGGTGGTTCAGAAGAATCAAGTATAGGAATATTGGAAATGAATTGATGCCATGCTTTACACACAAATATACCATGACCCAGTGGTTATCAACGTTTTTGTCATTGCGGAACCCCTTTAAACCGTCACGGACCATAAGGAACCACCCCTTCTCTAATGTTTAGTTGAACTGTACATCAATCATCGTGCAATCGTTATCTGCCATGTGTAAATATAAACTGTAGACTAGTGATAAAGATCCACAAAATGACTTTTATTGAAAATAACATTATACTATATACGTAAAACTCGGGAAGTCTTTCTGTAGCGAATTCTGACGCAGAATTTCTTTAAATACGCGGTCGTCTTGCTTGAAAATCCACGCCGTCGAATTGATATGAACGGGTGACGAAAATCCATTTCCACAATAATAGGTGTTGACGAATGTAATATTCAACCATAACGCTTCAGGCGACAATTTTGGGCATGATATATATGGCACGAACATTGACAAACGAAACATAAAACATGCAGCCTAGTCATTTATATCTAGCTGATCTTCTTGAAGTTACTTTGGAACAGCGGTTATTTATATCACAGGGGAAAATGGATTTTGGAAAACCTATTTTTTTGAAAACCCTAGCGAAACATCTCTAAACAGCAATATGTTTGTATCAGCAGGCTATTTACTAATAGATGGGTTCTCAACTTTTCATGTATAACGGGCTTCCATTTGACAACTGAAGACGCTGCGGGTCGCACTACAATATATTACTTCACTGTATGTGCCAGTCGCGTTACTGTAACTGTTTTCGTAATAGATGCCTATATCACTTTGAACTGTCCTCACCTTGGAAGATTCAGTTTTATATGAGAAGTCCGGCGATTTGGGATCATTTCTGTGCAAACCAATCAACCATTTCTCCTTTCCTATCATGGATGGAGCCCTGAACCAATAATTACAGGAGTCAGCTTTGTCAAATTGATGTTTTTCGCTGGCCCCCTTCCCGTGTTTGCTCTGCCAACAACTCCTCTGCAAATGTGTCCAGTCGAATGAAATGCACCCAGATTATCAAGTATGCAATGTATGCGGAGATGCTAGGCTAAAGTAGCCTACGCGACGACGTGTTTCAGAAACTGCGATAAAAGATAGACTGACATATCTGTTACTCTTCGGGTCACGGTTTAATCAGACAACAGCACCTTGCAATCTGTCAGGTGATGTTGTCCTTGCTACCAGTTCCGGAAATAGCGAAAATTCGCACGGTGTGTCAAAGTATTAATAACATCAGACCTTCTCCAGCAGATTAATTGGCTTTAGCGAAATACCAAGCAATTTTGAACCATGTGTCTGTACCGAGCGAGATAGTGTAATGGTTATGCGTCCAGCTTCTCGAGCGGTCGGTCGTGGGTTCGATCCAAAGACTCGAAAATTGGTATCCACAGCTTTCCTGCTATGCGCTCAGCAATCACGGATAGCATGAAATAAACGGGGGCGCAGACTAGATGACCTCATGGGGCCGCATCGCAACTCCGTCGTCAAAGCATCTCGATGGTGCAGGCGAAAAAGAATATCATATCTCTCTCTCTCTCTCTGTAACTTTGTCGGCTATTTTAACAATCACTCGAAATAGGTATTACAGCTAGCTACGTTTTTCTAATATTACGTGGATATGTATTTTTGACTGCAGATGAAACTGTCGTGATACCATTTTGAGCTATGCTAAGCTCCGTTACGACAACTGTTCTTCGAGAAATACACATAGGTTTTCCATTTACATATGATAAAACAAAGACATTGTCCCACAGACCTGATTTCATCGTTTAATATCCCTTACTCTGTTCTTGTTTCTGTTCAAACCAGTTGCGGCGAGTGAAACACTATTGGAAAGTGTACTACGCAGCGAAATCCTCTTAACCGGACCCTAGACGAATACCGATTATTATCAAAACAACAACAGTCTAAACTCAAGCATTTCAAGAAACCAAAACACATCAAAGAATGAGCAATCGGTAAACAAAACAGAGACGGTACGACAAGAGAGCTATGTAACTAAATTAATCAGTTACAGTACCGTATCATGAGTAAATGAGTTCATAATAAAGATGTTGCGGGCCGCAGGCGCAATTATCAATGAAATACTCAAATAACTGCGCTTCTACTAGTTGGGATTGATTCAAATTTGTTTTGTGTGGTTTTTGAAAACAACTCAACAATTTCATGGGGTTGATTGGAAAATTTGATTTTTTTTATTTCAAGTGCTGAATTAAGAATTTTAATTGGCTCTGCGGCCGCTTAGAACCGTTGGAATCGAACCGAAATTTGGTGTGCAGCCTTTGTTATGGTCACCTGACAATTTAATCAGTGAATGGCAGGAATCCGAAAAGTTATTTTTAAACTTCGCTAATGTAAATGTTCATTTACATACTCTCGACTCGCCACAACATGTGTGCGCATCACACAACATAAGTAATCAAACGTCAAACATCAATAATTACGATACTATATTCGAATCGAAGAGTGGTGATTATCGTCCGTCTTCTGAAATGCAATATTATCTGTTGATGAACAGACATGATGCATGACCGTGATACTCCAAATTACACTACTGTGTCTAGTATAGTGACTGGGCGCGGGAATAGCTCGTTACACAACGGCGATAAATAATTAAGATGTGAAAAAGCTTAGTGGAGTTTACAAATCAGCATGAATTAACATGAATTTTTTTACATTAGGCAATCCTTAGTCTGTCTTAGTGGAGTTTACAAATCCACATGAATCCACATGATTTTTTACGATGGAGAGTGTTATGGCAATCCTTATTCTATCTTCGTGTGTAAGTGTAATTGTGAGTATTCGGATACCAGGGCATAATTGTTTCGCTGAATATTCGTTGCACGCCACATCTCATGTAGTAGCCTAATTAGTAATAATTTCTCTTATGCAATATTGATTTTGAAGGGGCTGCATACGGAATACACGGAAATCGGACTACGGAGTTGACATCTTCGACAGGGAAGAATAAAATCATGTACGAAATAGAGGAGCTTTACAGCCTTCGTGACTCGCCTTTGTCGAAGGCACGTCCACCGAATCTAGAAGAAATCATGAAAGCAACGGAACCGGCGAACCCCGAGCGGAACAGAAAAAGTCGGTAAATATTGACTTCCTCACTTTCAGCACATGTTTATCAAATGAAGTAACGTAAATAAACCTATAATTAGGGCTGGACCGACCCGAGCACTCGAATTCGAATCGAGTAACGATAATCGATATGATCGAATAACGATAAATACGCTCTTCACACTAAGGTTAGATATCACACAGTTGAACTGATTTAAGTACCGATGATGATCGCAGTTTTCCAGACTAAAAAAAGCCATGATTATGAATCCTGGTTGATAGTAACGTCTCAACTTGGGGCCATTATTCATGCTAGAGATTTGCCCAACCTGGCAGTAATTATTTCTCCTTCACAGTAAATTGATAGTATACCATGAAGTTTATCCTTACCTTCCAGTGCATTCTTATAAAATATGTTACCATACTGACATGGTAAAAAAGATTTTTCGTACAGTAATTTCGCACCTTTGTCGTACCAAGCAACACACATTTGAGTTGGCAGAGATTCCTTGCCTCGGTGTCATAGCAGGGCGCCATAAAATTGCGAGAAAATATTTACGTTTCGCCGATGACTATAGTTGGAAAGCCTTGCGTCTTGAAGCGTAGTAAGCCTAGTATACTACCGACATATCTCAATATATATTGATGGTATTCATCAAGTACCACAGAAATAGGATAAACTTGTGGATCCAAAAGTTGATGCTAGAAGCCCCTGGTGGAATTGGTGGTCCGGAGTAGGGGGAGGCGGTAATGTACTGAAGAATTCTGTTTGGGAAACAATAAAATTGATAACTCTTTGCTCCATGAAAATGTATATATATATATATGAATATGTGATGACGTCGTCCGTGGTCGACTGGTCGTGCAAGGCGCACTCAATCGGAAATCTATACAAACTCATCAGATTCTCATTGCTGTGCAACAATAGTAATTCAACCTAACAATCGCCAATGAACTCATATAAGACCATTGCGTCAATAGTGGCACCTTTCAGCGACGACAGCAGCGCAACGCACGATCCCACAGAAACTTTGTGTCAAGTGCATTTAGCCTTCAGGCAGCAATGTTAGCTTTCGCATAAATGATTTTCTGCGCCGCTTAAAGCTTTTGGACGATTTTTTTTAAATTTTCAGGTAAATACAGAACGGAGAACAGCTGATAAGTCCGAATCCGAATTGGTGCCAGATTCGTACTTTTTCAGATACGCCCGGAGTACGTGGGTGTAAGGTGTGGGATTTATCCAGATACAGGGTGGATATTGCCAGAATAGTTTTATTTGTGGTCGGAGCCGGATTGGATCAAGATTCCTACTTTTTCTGATATGTCCGCACTCCGCAGTCATATTGGAGTGGACCAGGGAATTCGTCGATCTGTACAGTACTGGTTCCCACAGTTATGTTGCTGTTTTATCAAGGGAAATTGCCCATTCAACTCTCGCTGCGTTTGAGGAATTACTGTGCGCTTTCGGCCCCCTTCGTGTGTGTGTTAGACAGTAATACAATATACAGGATTTGATGAATCGTTCGGTATCGAAATACTGCATATTACAAACCTGAAACTCCGTGCGGTTTGCACGATCAGTGCCAATTACTTCAGTGTAGAGCAGTTTTATTCATTAAACACGGACAGTTGGCTACGGTATTTCTGTATGACCATGAAACGTACAACTGATTTCCCCTTAATTCGGATAAAACCGTTTTCTCCGTCAAAAGTGAGCAGTACCAAAATATCCGGTATATGCGGAGTGGACCTCATGGCATACCTTATTCTTAATGTAAAGCTGTATTAGATAGTCTTTCGTATTCTTGCATATGTGTGTGATAATCAGTGCGTCAGTGGAAACGGCCTACCAATAGTTTAATCTCCAGCTTTCTAATTAACTGCCATTTCGTCGTTAGACTGATGAAAGTTTGACGAAACTTATCACTTGCAATGGGATGAACTGGACTAATGAAGGAATCTAATCCATTATTAGGTAGCAGAATATATCATATTAGCTATAGTCATATGTATTCAAGGTAACAACTACTACGCTATAGTTACAAAGGGAACCAAACGTAACATTATCCTTATTCCATCAGTCTCCGTGCGTATACAAGGCCTATACTAGGGATGGTGTGAACGTGACACGTTCGCGTTCTGTGTGTGAACCTCGGACATTTTGAGGTTCACGTTCGCAAACGAACCTTGATAGGTTCTGCACTGTGAACCTTTTTCATGTATTACAATTTTCGCTTCATTATAACATCTTTGGTTAAAAATTTATTGCGTTTCAACTGCGGGCCACTTTATGCATGGCGCTGGCAGCATGTAAATCAACACTAAACGAGCATGCACATAATCACACAGCATCAAGCGTGAAATACACTGCATGTAGGTAGTCAGCGAAAGGTGCTTATTCAACTAATCAATGAAATTGATATCGTTGTCTTATGTAAAAAATCCAGCCGGCATACGGGGTCGATCTTGATTTCATATGTTTATTGTATCATAAACACCAATTCCGTGCGATTGGGGTGTTGGCTACTGCTATATAACTTGTTTAAGGGGTTATATCGGTAGCAAGTACAGAATCCCGTTTCACACTCTGCTCAATATCAACGTAGCAATACTCAGACGCCGAATACAATGTCCGGTCTGACCTAGACCATTGAGGAGTAAGCTTATATTCCATTGCAAGCCCTCGTCGAAAATGCTGGCAAGGCGACGGAAGATATTGATTTTATCGGATCTTTATATCATTTGATTGCCCCATGCAGTTGATACATTTGGAGACGTTTAAAACGTCAATATGTACTTCAGTACTGTGGCATTATGTGGCCCGAGTCATCGCTAGGTATAGGGTACAATTGTTCATTAATATAGGCCGTCACTTCACTGAAATGTAGGGTTGGGATTAGCAATATGACGTCGCGTGACGTCATGAGGTTCACGTTCGCGTTCACACAGAACCTTTCAAAAAGGTTCGCGTTCACACGAATCTGAACCTTTTAGAGGTTCAAACCATCCCTAGCCTATACAATGTCGTGGCTCGTTGGCAGCACCAGAAAAATCGAAATCGGCTACTTGAATCTGGACTTCTTAATCTTTCCTTGCTAGGTATTTTCTTCGCGTCTTCCACTATCTTTAATGTGGTGAATTGAGTCGATGTGAGGGTCGCCTAATATTTTACTTACTGGCTACTGAAATCAATCAACATCTTGGTTGTGCTCATCATCGTCAACGCAGTCAGAAGATGGGATGGTTGGTTTCGTGCAACGTTTTAACCAGATCTATCAGTTTATGATTGAAGGTAGTGGCCGCTAATAAGTATATTGACTAGACATAATGAAGTGCCATACTACCATTAAACACCATTAACTCACGGCGAAGATAAGTTACAGATCTTTCTAAAGAAACATCATCGTATGTCTGTGGTTTTCCACCTGTAGTTAATTTGAAATATTTCAGGATGCCGCGAGATAATGAGATATTACTATAATACGGTCAGTTCATTAGTTCAGCTCGAGCCCTCTAGGTGTGGGTTTGAGTATTCAAAACCAGCCAACGATGCGGCGTGTACATGGAAAGGCACCGACTACTATAGCATATCTGCGTTAAGACTTAAATTTCTTGATGTGACAGCGGAATTCTGCGCAACACAAACTGAATCAGTGTTGTGACAAAATATACGGAGCATTGTTTCGCTGCTCCGTGATTATCCAGAAACATCGTGATTTTCGGAATACGGTGCGACTTGGTACCTGCCTAGTACCACATTTATATTTACAGACTATGCGTGGCAGTAGGCCTATAACTTTCCAATATAGTACGATTTGAGTATGGGTTATTGTCACCGGCTTTAACCTACAAGTTCCTTTGATTTCTAGGTTATCTCGGAAGGAACATCAAAAGACACCCTTATTTGCAATAAATATTACATTCATTCAAATGTTTTCGTTTTGTGAAAATCAAGTTCCCATAGTTTTGTTATTGCGACAGTCGTTTCGCCCGCCAGTAATAGGGGAGCTGTGGTAGCCTACCAATGGATTCAAAATTGCACAATGATCTCTAACCTCCAAATCTTCACCCTATGAGAGCAGATTTTATGCTTGCTCAACACTTTGATACAAGCTCTACCAACCGGACGGATACACAATTCATGAATATCCGACTTTGCAAAAATATTGAGGGACATTCAATCCCCCCCCCCCACCGGGAGGGTAGGGAGGAACACGACCTGGGGACCTATGAGACAAAATACCGTAAATTTAAATGTTCTAAATTTTCTTGCTGTGTAATATAATGTATATTACGGCAAGCCAAAGAACAATGTTTTGTCGCAACCGTCGAGAAAATTGACCAAATAATACCTCAAAAGTTGTCATGAAATCACGTTTCGATTTAAGCAAAAACTTACAAATTTGAGGGTACATACAAATATCCCATAAATCGAGATTGTGACCTCCAAATAGATCATTATAGCGATAAAACACCAACGGTAAGTAATAAATACAGCAGCTTTGTGTGCAGACGTGTTTCTGTTGTTGCATGACTACTTAGTCCAACTATTTTGCTTGATTCCGCTATGGTATATCGTTGGTCTCAACTCTGGAAATTTTGTAATTGAATTGAAAAAAGTCCCCCAAAGATGGTATCAAAAAAAATTGAGCCATTATATAGCCTGATACAAGCCCTAGAATTCACATTAAAAATTATTGCCAGTTTGGTCGTGCTGAAGGTTACAAAGATAATGAATGCGTCGATCGAAATTTATTTTACTGCCGCAAAAGAGAAAATCTCTGTAAGACACCCCATAACTCGTACAGGTCGAATCTTTTTGCATGTGAGGAAAGAATCTGCCACCATGCAATTGTACACTGTAAAAAATCTGGTAGATTTACTGGGAAATCTCTCAAAATTTTACAACGAATTACCGGTCGCAGCCAATAACTGAACGTAGCTTGTAATTTTACATTTTGATATGTAATATTACCTTAATTTAGCTGTGAAGTCAAGTTACCAGAATTTCTTCGCAAAATTACTGACAGTTACTCGTTACTGCAGTTTACCAGGCTATTGGCAAAATTGATTAGCTTCAAAATCGCTACAGCCAATGTATATGGGGAACTGAATGTTACTGATATATCATTCTGGTGGTGATTTGTCCTGATTCAACCTCGTTCGCGAAACTGGGGTCTGTCATACGGAAATTGGTGGCCCTAGTACCAATTTCAGTATAGTATATAGTAGGGTACAAGAAACAACTGGCAATCGTAGCTAATGTGGTTTTACACCTTGGCCATTATATTATATTATAAGGCTATGGCTATACGGCCGGTCTCGCCGGTTACATTCGTCGTCACGGATAGAACTGATAAGTTAGAAAATCAGTTTAGGATGTATAATATTGTTTGGGAAACTAGAAATATCAGCACCGCATGCTCAGTTGATCATTTGTTAATGGCGGACAAGGCGACCAGTAATGGGTTACATTAGGTTACCGTTACGCGTTACTGGGTTTCTGAGATTCGTTGTAAACAACCAACGCACAACTGTGACATCACAAGCAGCGTCTGGTTAAGTAAGTACAGTAAGTAGTGAACAACACTTGGAATAAATATCAATTTATACGAGATCAGATGAAAAAGAAAGGGACTATATGTAATAATAAATGTTTCTGTATGGAAAACACGACCTAGATCATACATTATAACGTGGCCAGTAAACATTATTGGTGGCATATGTGAGCGGATGAATATCTCACTTATTTCGAAATCGCCTGAGTGTCGTCTGGCCAGTGGCCGTTATTGAGATTTGAGCGAAGGGTGAAGCGAAGCTTGTTGTGCTTGAAGAAAGTTGAAGATTGCTAGGAATGCTGAATGGGGTACCAATCGTAAAAGGTACAGTACTGCATAGCATTTGTTACCGTGAATATCTACGACTGTGCACACCACCGGGATGACTTTGATTTCATGATTGAAATATTTCATTCGCCGCATTTTCTGTTCTATTTTGGGATATTAGTCGACTTATATAGTGACCTGTGCCACCACATACTCCGCCGCGGAGGAGTTGAAACTGTTGGTTTCTTACTGTCATTTTCGGGCCATACATAGAGATGTTTTCATTCACTGCTGGATTTGTTTGGCACACACGCCACCTCAAATGAGGAACCTTTTGCTTCAATACATTAGATAAAGTATGTCTTGAATCTCAGCTATATCATGTAAAATGCGGAGCCGTCATCACACAATGTACCAGTACCGGTACTTCGAAACATGTTATATTTTTGTTAGCCCATAGTCTTTTCAATGTCATGTCTAGGTTAGCAACTTTGCTTAATATAGCGACTTATGCATGAATTCTTTTCAGTGGAACTGCATGTTACACAGAAGGAATGAGGACGAGAAAAAGAAACAACTGGAAGTTTGGCCGGTGGTGGAATTAATTCACCTTCTCTTGAGACCACTCGTGTTACTGCATGTCTCCTAAAGAAGAATTAGACCTCCAGCAGCAATACTTTTCCATCGATAACCATTTCATCGTGAATCATTGAATATACAGTTTGTACCAATGTCGTTTTGGGAGTGTGAAGAAACTTTTTCGATATTTTAGCATCGCGTTGCTTTGCGATAGGTATGGATGTACGCGAATTTACAAGCTGGTATGTAGTCCAGATTTACACGGACAGCATGTAGGTAGGTAGGCGGTAAAATTACAGTCTCGGTCGTAAATGTACAGGAGAACATGTAGATTGGATATACCGCGGGAGACTGTAACATTACAGTCTGGTGTGTTAAGTCAGATTACCAGACGAATGTAAGTTAAATTTACGTTGACTAACGGTAATGTTATATTACCACGAAATGTCTGGCTACCGTGCTTCCAAACATTTCGCGGTAAATCGAGGTTTTTATTTTTTACAGTGTAGAAAAAAATCACGGAGTGTAATCATGGGAATATCATAGACAATTGTTCAAGTATTTTAGGTCCCACGGTCTCATCGGTACCACATCTCCCCTACATAGTGATCCATTAAATAGGTAGTTAGATATGGAATGTGGCAACTGTTTGCGTTTGTGACTCAGTAAATACCAGACTATCCCGGAGACTTGTAGATTCACATTATAATTCCCGTGAAATTTGGTTCAAGAAAGATACTGAACTAGATTTAATTTTTATTTTATCGGAAACAATAGACATATAATCAGCATTTCGAAAGGACGGGGTTTCCAGTTTGAAATGGGATGGGTTTTGATCACATAAACCAGTAGTACTTATCTTGCTGGCGATTTTAAAGGGGGCGATATGGGGGGCGCTGAAGAAAAATGGCTTCGCTGTAGAAGATGTGGTAGTAGGACATATCCTTAATGAGTATTCAGAACAAATTAACAATGCACAAAATTGGCAAATCCCGAAATTTTTGGTCTCGCTACGCGACGATGTTCGCCACATATGCTTTCATAAATGTAGTGGGTTATTATAATTTATATAAAACGAATTGCGCATGCTTTCAGATCGCCAATTTTTCCCGTTATTTAAAACACTGCCGTCGTCACGCCTGCTAGGGCTATATTTTCAACACAATGTTTCGAATTAGGTATTTTATCCCAAAGCGCACATCGTGTGAAAATCGAAGAAGGAGACACTGTATATTACTTTTGAGAGCCCCTTATACATAAAATAAGTTTTGAAGCTTTATGCACGAAATGAAGAACTAAATATACTTGTATTTGAGAGCCACAAAATTAAATCGTCAGAATAATTCTTCATCGTATCATAAAGGATGATACTATCTCGTGTTGCGGCTCACAACCACACATGAACGTTATATAATATGAGTTGCTTCGTTTGGAATGCATTCATGTTGAAATTAATAACTGCGTACAGTAATAAATTCAATGTGAGCAGATATATGCATCCCATTGTCAGTTGACTTACTTATTTACAAACAGCACTGAGGCAAAATCCAATACCATTAACTTCCCCATATTGCCAATCGTCGATGTGAATTCGGGAAGGTTCGAACCACAGGGTCAGAGAGCGTACCCGATTGTGGTTATAACAACGTTGATTTGACCCTGAATATACCACACATAATTATTATATGGTTTATTTTAGTCGAACGGTCCTCGAGCGCGATTAAAGCACGAAATATTTTCAATACCGAAGTCTCAAAAAGACCGACTGAACTTTGACCTCTTACCAAGACCGAAACTGCTGCAACCCAAACCCCCAATCGGTTAGCTCGAAGGGTCCCCTAAATTATTTCGGTGAATGAACATAAATTAAACACCATGTTTTGACGACTCCCCCACGGATGAATACGCATAATTATAGGAATATAAATAGGCATTTCGGCGTCGGCCATTACCACGCCACGATGCACGAAGACATATGAAGTTCCGGTGAATATGGGACTCCGAGAAGTGTGTCAAAAAGATCGTCAGCAAGAAAACCTTAGCCGAAGAGGATTGCCCTTATGTTGAGGGTAAACTTCGATGTATATAAGTCTAATTGTCCGAAGGTGCTTAAATCGCTCGTACCAAATCATCATGTCGTCGCAATCTGCACCCCACATGGCAAATAACATAAATCAGAGAAAATTATTTGCGAGTAACAAAATACCAATTTTGAATCGTGTGCTTACTTCAGTTTAATACGTTTATGCGTTTCAATATCTTTTGATTATATACCGTAGGAAAAGTAACAAAATAACATATAACGATTTAATTGTACCAACGGGCATTCCCGAATATGTTCAATTATTAATTACGTGGCCTTCATTTTCCAATACAACAGCTCACTCAACGCTACTGGTAAATCTGATTGAGTGAGCTAAGAGGATAAAAAGTTTATAGGGACATATATATGCAATTACAACCTATTTCATTCCTGCATTATAGAAAATTTTGGCTTCTAGAGCGACCAGGCCCCATAATCTTTGCTTTCCATCGAAATCCCGCGACGGGGTTCTTGGGGGTGAAACCCCAATGAGTTTGGTTTATCACGCTATGGGTGCCCAAGACAATCGTTTGTTTAGGGGGGCTGACGAAGTGCTGTTGCGGCCCTCCCTCTCATACATTGTCTTTATTACAGTCCTTACAATATGAGGGGGGCGCTGGAGCACGATAATTATTGAAAGGGGGCGCTGGGGGAAAAAGGTTAAGAACCACTGACATAAACCCATCCACCAGCTACGCCATTGTTAGTAGCAATGACTCTGAGCCAGCAAGGGCTGCACAAACTTCATAAAACAGGATCCACGCCAATCGATGAACGTGTTGTCTATTCAATTTTTAAAATGCACAACTATAACTATATGCAACTACAGACTTTTTAGTATCTGTAACTACTACAAGACCTAGAAGAGTGGTTTCCCCATTGGGCAATTTTGAGAAACAAGGAGACTAACTAAACGGGTAGTTTGCACAATGTACATATCTATTTCTGGCCCTAATTTTCAAGTACTCGATGGAAGAAATACCAACAATGTGGCAACTTTACTACTCTTCGAAGTTTAAATGAAGTGGCATTTTGGGATGCATATCTATTATTACATTTTAATATTATATATTCACTGCGTAAGTATATTAAAACCCGATACTTTTCGAGATGACACTCTTCAGGGGTAATCGTATGCAAATAGAAAATTTCTGAAACTTCTGTCTAACTACATTGTATGCCACCGATTGCGACGTCATAGAGATGAATAAAACAACAAATGCAAGCAGACCGTGAGCCCAACTAGTGACCAATGAATGACAGCTTGATCAGGAATTCCTTCTTCTTACACAAGTGTGACTGGTGGATTTTAATATTTGTTGATTCAAATTCAGACACAACGAAAAGTGTGCACCCTCTATAGCCAATAGCCAATATAGAAAATTAGTCTCCGTATAGTTTTTATTATTAACGGAATTATCTCCCAAATGATTGCCAATGAATGAATTCATAGCCATAACATAATCATGATCAGCCACGGTTTGATTCTCCTTGATTCTAAAGTGCGCGATCGCATAGCTTTGTTTTCCGTGTCCGTTGTTTTAGTTGTGATGCGTCGTTTGTCCTGCGTATGACTGTCTCCTCACCTCATTCCCGATTACAAGACTACTGTAAGCGTTCACGTCGACACAATTCTCATCGCGAATAGGATAGGTGCAAAAGAGTAGAGATGTGTAAATAAAAACATGTAATAAGTCGATAATGAAGCTAGAACAACTGGGCGAGGTGGCAATAATGTTCGAGTGTTACCACATAGTCAAGTCCATAATATCCGAGAAGACCACTGTATGAACAAGGAAAGTACGTCCGCGATAGCACGCACGCAGTTTAAACCGAGTTTTTACCGCCAACTAGGTAATTGCAGGTGTACGCTTTACAATCTTGATTGATCCCCTTGTGTCTAGGAATCTACCATGACCTCAATCAGTAGGAATCGGTGGCCTGTGTGGATTTCTGTCACTGGCCAATCCTCGAGTTCTCTGATCTATCAGTAGACGTAAACATCGCGTTGGAGTAGAGTCGTATCTGATGTCGAATTTGTTGACGAATAGCTCTTGCCTTCGCGTTATCCACTTCAAGTCACCGGCGCCGAACACACATGAGCCGTGTTGCCAGTATCCTGTAAATTAAGCAAAATATTCGATAGTCGAAATACAAACCGAAGTCAAACGAGGGTGTAGTGCCAGTTATCATGAATGGGCAAAAAATTTTCTGATAGCAATAAGCTACGTGCAGAGCGTAAGATAAACGATAAACGTTATTGGTGACGAGCCTGTCATCGCAATTACTACAAAACATAAAACTAATAAGAAACCGGTGTGTGGACGAATACGATCCTCTATCCAGCATTCGGGCATTGCATCAACCTTGAACACAGTCCACTTACCCCGACAAGTTTTTTCATTCTCTGTGCCTTTCCATAGAATAGCTCTTGCGATACTCCTCCAACTTAAAGTTTCGGAAGACCTAGGTGACTTTCTATATATGTGTAGCGTCGCCCAAAAGTGCTCGTCCGGCGTCCTGGTGTAAGAGGTCCAGTTGAGTAGCGCTCGGCCTTCTTCGCTATCTACGAGTGCCCATTGCAAATAGTCACGCGTAAAAATTGCGTACGCGATGTTCTTCGCGATCGTTAAATTATACGGGGGCGGCTCCAATAGCTGTTTCGACTGGTGTAGGACTTCTATTGTCTTATTTCCATATGTTGTGTCTTTAAGTCTGCAAAATCAATCGCATGGTTGAATAGTAGCACAAGGCGCATAAGATGCTCTTAACTGAATACTTGGTCATACAAAAACTGAGAGTGTGATTTCTATTTGGCGAGGTATGACGTGGGTAATCCTTGAATTGATGGCTGGAACAAATTAAGATCATGCTAAACTATGACGGTGCTTGGAATGGATTCATAGCGAACAGGAATGGAACTTCAAGATACTAGCGGGAATCGAAATGAACCGCCACTTTCAACTATCCTTTATAATTGAAACAAAATACCAACAGTATGTCCACTAGTTACCGTTTTGAATGAGCGAGTGCATGACGCATCAACTTTTTCACTGCATATGTTTGCATGCGAGGTCGACCGATATTGATTTTTGCAGGCCGGTAACGATACCCATTATCGACACACTCCCATGGCCGATGAGCGATAACATATTCCGATAATAATATGGAAGGAGCATGATAACCATTTCACCCAAAATATGATATAATAGCCAAAATGGCCTCTGTACACGCCACATAAAGCTGAACAGCAAACAAGCAAACTGAAATCAGATAGAATTTTGCACATTCATTGGCATTTAGGGTAACCCAACAAGCAAAACTTGATAAAGAATTGCATATCAGTCCTGTAACGGTACATTTTAATGCATGAAGAACATTTCTCTGCATTTTCACCAGTTACACTTCCTGCAATTGTGCATCTGAGCCATTTCATTGTTAACACGTTCACTTGGGACCAGGGCTGTGGAGTCGGTAAATTTCACCACCGACTCCAACTCCGATTCCGACTCCTGAGACTTTAAACGTACCGGCTTCGACTCCAACAGTAATAGCAATTTACTTCGAAAATTATATGTCGCAGTAACGGTTAAATGACGGTTAAATCTTAAACGGTTAAATCTTATAACCATTAGTCCATTACACATATGCAAACATGATTACTGATGACATGCAAAATTGTTTCATTGTGGCACAGCTCGAATTATTCACTATGAAATTAACACGAAAGATTGCCTTTCTGAATATCCTTCATTTCTTCATATTTGTTAAACATGGACTCACGAATATCCTAATATGCATGAATCATGTAAACATGACCTATATCCAATCCTGTATAATTCGAAGTATAGCTCTTGTGTATGAGTCAGCAACTGATACAGAGATGTACCTTACTAATTATTTCATTACACACTATACTGATTATAAGCACACACGCTATTACTAGTAATAAACATTAATCATTAATGAAATTGAGGAAGTAGTCAAATAGCATATGTCTATTCTATACATGCACCAAGTCAAGTAATCCATGACTAGGACTTGCAGTCTTTCTGAATAATTTGTTCGACCCAAGCTGCTCAACTACACTACAAATATTTTTAATTTTGTCAAAGGTATATTTACATCAATTTAACAAAACCAGACGATGTATTCACTCTGTCACAGTATCATGGTAGAATTCCAAAATTGCATCGTTTTTGTGGCTGTATCGCGAAGATGCATGTTGCGATTTTCTTCCCCTATGCAATTGATTTTCAATTTCCAAATAATGTCCAATTTTACCTATATCAGGGGTGGCAAATCTTTTCGGCCAAAGGGCTACACGAGATGTACGAACCATTGCGCGGGAACTGGAATGTTGATAACCTTTTTTTAGTCGTCTGATAGGAGTGAACCGAATTAGGTAACATTGAAAACAAGACTTATTTTACTACGATTTAAAATTAATAACAAATATATCATGCCCCTGTGCAGTGTGCACTCACATATATTGGGCTCATTTGGCAAGGACAATATTATTCGGCGTTTAGACATAGCAATATCGGCGGCTGTGGTGAACATGCCTCCATTATTTTGTTGCAATTTTCTGATTTCGAGAATTACCTCGCACACCACAAAAATTTTTTCTCGCGGGCCACATTTGGCTTGCGGGCCGAAGGATGGCCCCCCTGATCTGTATCGATATTATTAATGTGGATTGATGGTACATAAAAATCCTAGTGAAAATCCTTTGAAAGCAATTGTTATCATGATAAAGAAGTTGGAGTCGGAGTCAGGGTCATTTTCACAAACTCCGACTCCGACTCCAGTCAATATACTGTTTCCACGACTCCGACTCCGACTCCAGCCTCTATAGTTTTCACGACTCCGACTCCGACTCCATCAAGCGAAAATCAGCCAAACTCCGACTCCGACTCCACAGCCCTGCTAGGGAGAGATGAGGATGTCTGGGTTAGATACTTCCTTGCTGTCTTGGTCAACAGCTGATTGACAATTCAATTGGTCATATTTTGCTTATTCGGTAACGAATCTTTGAGGTCTATTAATAGTTCGTCATAAATACCGCTACTTTTAGTAGGCTACTCCTGAAGTACCATCTTTAGTACTGAGATGCATGGAATTATGTGATTATTCATTATTCTTTTTGGCGCTCATCGGCTCATCAGTTCAAAGGAGTATGGTTGATCTGTTATTTTCGAATCGATTCCATATAAATGTAATACATATTGTTGACAAGGTGTCTCGCATATAGGCATGCAACTATGGAAGTGACATCAGTTCCAACACACACGTGGATGAACTTGACTCTCTTCGCGGCGATTTCGTTGAGTTTTTTCGTGCCAGACAAACACATCCGACCGTCCATTGCTTCGAGCTGATTCACAATTTCCAGATTAGTTTTTGTGGGATAGTCCTGTTTTAAGAGAACGAGATAAATACGGACGGATGAATCCAAATATATATATTTTCAGACAGTCAGCAACGAGTACATATTAAAAACAGATTCGACACAACGTATCACATCCGGATTAGCAATGCAATTTAGCTATAATAACGGGCACTGTCTTTAAGATAGTATTTGATTTTGCTTCTCAGTTATCTCAGACTCCGACCGATAATTTTACGAATAAATAGCCTCATGGCAAGTCCTTTGCTATCAGACATGGGGTAATCGCGATTAGTAATCGTAATCGATTACGACGATTACAGCATTGTCAAGTAATCGTAATCGCAATCGATTACATTCGAAAAAATTCCCAAGTAATCGTAATCGTAATCGACTACTTCCCATATTTAATCGATTTCTTTGTGAAAGAACGATTACTTTTTATTTGTACAGGACTATGACATAAGCTGAACATTCGTTAACATGAACAAGGATTATACCCAGGCCGTGTTATTTTTGGCATTTCAGGAGCCAGATGCCAAAACTGCCAAAAATAAAAATTTGAAAATGCCAAAAATAAGCAATTTTTGGCATATGCCAAAAATAACGCGGCCTGCCAAATAGTGTATTTCCTTCATAGTGTTGTGTCAACAGGACCGCGTTACAAGCGAGAAGAGCGTTTGTGAAAGGCAGGTTTCTTAATCTGGGTCCAGCTCACCCATTAGGGGTGAAAGCATGGTGTCCTAAATGGTGTGGGCACAGCGTGATTGAACGGCTGACTGCATTTGGTTACGTCATACTTTCCATTTGTCCAAAGGCAATTTTACGACCATTTTTGACCGGCTTGTCGAGCACTAAATTTGATAAAACGGGTATCAATGAGAAGCTGCCGCAGTACTGATTATTAAAATATAAATTATATTCTGCTCATGGAGCTGGAACCCCCAAATTCAACCACGATCTTTGCATTGTGATCGAGTTGAACATTGTGACGCAACAAACTGTCTGGCTATTTCTGAGCTGCATAGTCTCGTTTTGCCAGACAGTAGGGATGGTGTGAACCTCTGAAAGGTTCAGGTTCGTGTGAATGCGAACCTTTTTGAAAGGTTCTGTGTGAACGCGAACGTCAAACTCATGACGTCACGTGACGTCACATTGCTAATTTCAACCCTATATTTCAAGATTGACCCCGTACGCTTGCTAGATTTTTACATCAGAAAACGATATCAATCTCATTGATTGATTGAATAAGCATCATTCGCTGACTACATGTAGTGTATTTCGCTCTTGATATTGTGTGATTGCGGGTCAAGCTCACAGCAGAGAGTCACTAAATATTCATAAGTAAGGCTGGATAGGCGGAAGGGTGGATATTTCGAGCAAACCTTTGTAACAAAGCAAGTAAAATTTTTCAGAATGTCAACGTGCATGCTCGTTTAGTGTTGATTGTTTATGCTGTCAGCGCCATGCATAGATTGGCCCGTAGTTGAAATGCAATAAATTTGAACCAAATATGTTATAATGAACTGAAAATTGTAATATATGAAAAAAGGTTCACAGTGCAGAACCTTCCAAGGTTCTGTTGTGAACGCGAACCTCAAAATTTCCGAGGTTCACACACAGAACGCGAACGTGAACCTCACGTTCACACCGTCCCTACCAGACAGTCTTGTTGCGTCAATGTTCTTAAACAAGCTAACCTTCCCGGGACTCTTCCATGCGAGTTGGTAATATTAAAGCCACCTGAAGTGACAAAAGTCCTCCGAAAATATATCGGTAGACTGAAGGAGAAATGATAGTCGGGCTACTAAATAGAATGTGTTGAGAGACAACACAGGAAACTCCTGGAAAAGGATCGGGAAGAAAATTCTTTCCGCGATGAGATCGATGGCACTGGCGAAGTGATCTCTTCATAATGCATGAAAGCCGGTTCGGCCCTCCAAAGATTTTAAAGCTCTGAAAACCTTTTGTGGATGACTGGCAACATTCTTTCCCTCAACGGCTACTGTTGAAGCCGATATTTCCCAGATTCGCTGGGCGAGAAATGAATTTAGGAGAAACTTAGCTGACCTGAGTTTGGAAGCACTGTTACAGTGCAAACGATTTAAGTCTATTCAACAGCTGTAACAATCAGCTGTTGAGCGTGTTTGTTAGGCTTTTCTTTCTTTTTTTTTTTTGCTTATTGGCACCGAGTCCGATGGATACTGCACATTTTGTGGTTTCGTTTGATATTATTAACCTATGAAATCGTTAGGTTTTTTCTTCTTATTATTGTTTGTTGGCGCTGATTATACGTGGGTGATGCACATTTAGTGGTGTCTTTTGACAAACTAGCCCAAATAAAGCGTTTTTGTGACTAATTCGAGGCTGAAACTATCTATTTAGAGGACGATGCCAAAACTGCCAAAAATAAAAATCGAAAAATGCCAAAAATAAGTTATTTTTGGCAGTTTTGGCATATGCCAAAAATAACACGGCCTGATTATACCAGTTAGTGATAGCACAAACGTCAGATTTCCAAATGACATTGCTCATTATTACGTCAGAAGTGGCCTATTAGCTTTGCTCGTCATTGCGTAAGTATGAAGTATCCAGCTATCCACATATAGTGAATAGATATTCGATGTACATTGGTGTGATTGTAAGAACACTCACCCTGCTGTATATCAGGTTATCGGGATAGTTAATCACCACTCTGCCTAGTTTAAAATAGTAACTTATGTATTGATGTTTGGTATGCTTAGTTAAACGCAGTTTGGCCGTTGCTGCTTGGCGAGCTGTAGGCTTATGTAGCACGAATGTACACCGGACAAAGGTTTGAAATTTTGTAGGCCTACTCGTCAAATAAAACATTACGGTTTCCACGACGAAGCATTAAGAATCAACAGCTGTTGATATATCTCATAACCGAGCCGTTTCACGTAATGACTGCTTGTATTACATTATCTGTATTAAGTTGAAGGCAGAATTTTATGTTCACTATCTCTAATTCTCATATGATTCTACTTGAAACGGGCGCTAATCGTTATTTCACAATGCTTTACTCAACATTTGGACCTGTCGCCATAGCCATCGGCTTGTATATCCTCCTCGCCCAGACGTAGCAGGCTAAAAGAAATACTTGCGTGAGACGCAAACACAAATTGCCGTGTCTGTCCATGCTCTGTGCGTGCCCGGGTGGCATTTGCATTGTGGGCTCAAATTGGACGGACCAGACTATTAAGTCACGCCCACCCAGCGCGGCTATTGACAATGGACCCATACCCCAAGTTTCGGCCAATGTCATTCATCAGTAGCACACTTTGTGGATTCTCATGTTGGCCGAAACTGCATGTGATTTTTGGTGAGTCGTGGCGCGGTATTGAGTGGCAGCTAAATGCCTGTTACTATGAATTATGCATGCTTTTTTTCTTGAGGAGGAGACGTATGTATTTCAAAATCAAACTACATAGAGACATTTAAATCGCGATGGTCGTAGAACATTTTCAAGTTCATGAAATCTCTCGAAAATAGTCTATAATTTGTGTTGGTTTACGAAATAAGCCTATCTTTGATTCCCTTTCGAGCTCTCTCTCCACCCTATTAGGAAATTTTGGGTGCGGCAGTTGCGGACGTAGCAAGAATGAAAATCGTCCTCTATAAAATGGGCAATGGGTAGGCTACTTTATGACGTAACAAACAAATGTCGCATCTTTTATAAAGAAAGTTGTTATCTCATCAGGCCTCTCAGTTTCAGTGCTATCCATATATTGTCTTCCAATATAACTTTAAAGATGCAAAATAACTGTAATCGTGAGTAATCGTGATTACTTTTCCAATGTAATCGTAATCGTAATCGACTACTTCCTGATTTTGCTGTAATCGTAATCGTAATCGCGTCATTCAGAAGTAATCGTAATCGCAATCGATTACATTCATGAAGTAATCACCCCATGTCTGTTTGCTACACTTCCTTATTGATCGGACATACATTATTAAATTCTAATATTCGATAAGGCAGAAAGTAAGCAGTGCTAATATATGAACCATGGTATATTTATTGGCATTGTTATGGTCGTTGATATCAGGTAACCCATTATTGGAAAACACCTGTACCGCATATGATATCTGAGCACTGGTAGGCGGCAGCTCATTGTACACAAATATATATTGTTTCAGATTATATCAGAATATATCAGATTTCAGATTATAATATAGACTCAATCAAAGTGATTTTTCGCACTAACGTTGCCAGAACAGCGAAATCGTCATGGACATATGTATAATGTGATTCTGAACAATTGACAACGATGACGGAGTGCAAATTCGCCCGAGACAAAATGAAGTACTGGTGACATATAACTGGTTGTGGACCATTGATTATTGGCTATGCGTGCCGCAATTGGGGGGAGGCCATATAAATTACTCTTTATCACCCGAAACACAGGCCGGCCTTCATGTCAATTCCTTTGCTCCCCAGACCAAAATTTTCATATGGATAATATCGTCACTGCCAAATATAAATACAATTACCAACTATATAAAATGTATTCGTAGCAAACCAAGCCCGGTTAAAATAGATTCACGAAAGGAAAGGACGTAGTTTATTTTTGTCCTTGATGTTTTTGCGGCATATACACTGACTCATGATATACATACACACGATCTGCGCATATGCATACCATGAGTGCATGATGTGCATATGCCGCTGGACAAGGAAGTGCAGATATAGCCTTTACGACTTTCTAAGCCATGCACCACTCCTCCATGCTATCCCAGTAATGCATGAGCGCCAAGCAGGGAAGCCATGGATACCAGTGTTACTAATCAGGTCTTTGGTCTGACCCGGCCGGGAATCGAACCCACGACCTACCGATCAAGAAGCCGGACGCTTAACCATTACGCTATCTTGATCGGCGAACAGGCAGCAATAGGTCACGACGTACCCATGACCATTTATTTGTATCGACATTCTACGCATTTGTTTTCTTATCACTCGAAATTAGCTAAAGTTAGTGAATGAATTCGTCAATGAAATTGGTGCTTGCATATATCATTATCTATTCTATCATCTATGAGCACATGTGATCGGTAATATTATCATATGTAAGCCCGAGTGATTTGACATTCCGGTAAATTCATGACGGCGATGACTTCGAATATATTTTTGTTGCAGACGTTTATTATATACCTCCTAGGCCTATATGCTATCTCGCCACATAAGGTAAGTAATTAAACATCTTTAGTCACGTTCATACCACACAACTCACGGGTTTCCGTAGGGTTAGCGCCGAGCGGGTTTCTAATTCCTTTGTTGAAACAGGTTGTGATGAAAGATTTGCCGCTACTCAAATGATATTGGAATATGTTACACAAACCAGATCAAACAAAAAGAAATAACTCTTTCACATATCTCCATGTATCACATTATTTATTTCTGCGTTCCCATGTCTAACCCGTGGCTCAGATTATAGAGACATGGCTATTTCGCACAGACCATTTCGGTCGGCCTGGTGTAAATGTCAATAGTAGTCGATAAACACCAAGGTTACAAGGGAAGCTATTGGCGCACTTGGTAAAAACTGCATTCACGACAGCCAGTGGTTACTGGTTCGCGTCTCGGCTCTGTCGTGTTTCTATGTGTCGGCGGTTTATCAGGGCTCTTCATCGCCGAGGCGGCTGTGAATACAACGCAATGAAAAGCGCGGACGAAGAGAGACCGAACTCTCGGAAGATGGTAGCTTAAAGTCCAGAAATAAGGAAGGAAGACCGCAAAGACATTGTGTTAATGAAATTACCGTGTTGGACGCAGAAAATCTTATAGGCGATAAGCGCCAATGTTGTGAATAAAACAAAACAAACCATGAATACAAGATCTCGTAATATACCGTTCTGTCGTAATTGCGAATGCAGTGTTTGATATAGAAAGTTGCTATTATTAAAATTAATGAATCTGGCGACACAACATCTCGTTACTAACGATTAAAAATTTACAGGTGTATGCCCGGGAATAGCCCACTCAACTTAATCTTTATTCACGAACTTCTTTTTGGACCATTCACCCCTAAGTTTGCAGTGCGGTAGGTACAACCCTGATTACCGTCGTACACACATTACTGCATTAATTACACTGGTCAACACATGCTTTTAGACAGACAAAGTAATAGATGTTCGGGGGATCTGAAGGGTACCGATTCCGAATACGACCTTAGTTTTTTTTCAAATTGGCTCTATTTTTGTAGATATTCCATGAGCCTATTTTGACTAAAATCTCATATTTTGGTTATATGGGCTAGATAAAAATTCGGCTCATCTGCACTATAAAGTGTTTTTCAAGGACAGGTAAATAGCTGTACACTCCGCTTTTATCTTGGAAGAAAGAACAAATGGTACGAGAGAAAATAAATTTATGATGTGCAAAAGAACAATTTTTAGGCCAGACAAACTGCTTTTTTCGATAGACAAAGATCTCTCATCAGGGATCTCGCATCAGGTCATGTTAATATTGATTGAATAACTTAGGACGACATGACTGTTCATCATGGTCAATTCACTATTTATGCGCATTATACAAGTAGAAGAATCTAGGATTTACTTCCTACCAAATGAAATATTCCATAGTAAATACAATGATTTTATTCTTTTTGGGGGGTATAAATATCTTCTTTTCTAGAACCAATCTGGCAAGACAAATGGGATATTCGTAATCAGCAACCTTGAAAACATCCGAAATGGCTCCTAGATGTTCTGCCAAAGAGTGTGGTTTTCATTCTGTTTAACAGTATATTATAACAGTTTCAACTGTGTGGTGATAGCTGTCACTGCCCAAGGATGAGAGACTTGGGTTTTCAAAATATCATGGTAAAATATCGTCCAGGCAAGTCAAAACGTTCAAGTGCGGGATTGAATCTGTCAGAATTATGTCGACGACAACAGAAAACTGCCTAATTACGCTGAAGCCATTATTGGTTACAAAAATCTGCTCATTACTATCGGGAATCCCTCTTTCCGTCCTTTCACGAACACGTCACGAACCCCAGGACACCAAGTTCGTTACAACACGTCGTTGGGATCCATCCAAAAACTAATTTGACTGAACAATATTTATTATGCAACAATTCGTATTCCAGAATCGAAAATACTGTTCACGTAGAAGCAGTATACGAATCAACCATGATAAACAGTCCGTGAGCCGGAAAATATGTGAACCATTGCTTTAGCTCATACCATAATACACGAACTATATTCTTATCCAATGTGAGCGAAAGATTAGGTCATACATCGCAACTTCTAGAGACGCTGGTTACCTACCTGGCCGCATAAGTTTATGAGGTATTTCCAATTGTACATATTGATCGGTAGATTGAGCAAGTCTTTCATGCAATTAACCTCCGCTTTGAGTCGACTGAAAGACGCGTAAATCACCGACTCGCTTTTTGATGACTTGAAAACGTTCGGGAAGCATTCCGTCATCAATTTCGTGCCTTCAATCAGATTGTTGGGTGATTTCGTATCGACATGAATACAATATATGTGTTGGCTTCGGTAGATTGTGCTTAGTAGTAAAGCAACCTGATGGAGATCTTTGTGCATGAGGATGGTGTATGCAATTGAAAACCGTAATTCTTTTGTTGTAGAATATGCCCTTTCTTGAGTTTCACTGAAGAATTGATATCTAGACAATATAAATAGTGTAATACGTGTGCTCTTAACAATATGTAGCACGCTTAACACAGATTACACATATCAGGGAATATTGCATATAAATAGGCTGAAGAATCGACATGTGTGAGAATACCGGATGAAGTAGACGTGTGGAAAATCCATGACATAATTTAGTTTTGAAGTTCACATAATAGGCTACTTATTGAGCAATGCATCTTACGTTTTATGTTGACGGGGATCATGCTTGGATATTTGATTGTTTTTATGTAAAGTCAATTGCTGAACGCACCGCTTAGTATAATAGCGGGATTTACTGCAATTCGATGCCGTCTTGTGTGTTTAATATTTACCTTGTATTGAAGTATATACCTGCAACGAACTGATAATTACTGATTGGTGGTTTTCAACGTTCAACAGATTGCATCTGATTTCCACGAATAGTTGGAATCGAAGTTTCCGAAGTCCTCATAAATATAACTGATTTGTTTTTCAAAACTTAGTTTGCGTGTCCAGTCCTTGATCTGTTTCACGGTATCACAATATTTTGGTGTTTTGAGCTGTTGTAAATGGCAATAAGGAAGCCATCATCATACCATTCTAGTAAGTAAAGTTTACCGCTTGCCTATATACTATGTCAATAATATCTTCCCGGTCTTTTAATATAATTGTATTCGAACTATCAGCAGTTAATGAATGCCTACTAATTAGCAATAGGTTCATCTGAAACAGTAACAGTGAATCTCGATAAAACCAAGTACGGACCAAGATAAAAACTTTCAATAGTGGAAAGAACTAAAAATATATACTAAGCAATGTTAATATTTATAATGGTAGCAAAGGGATGACGGATGATAACCAAATCGCCAATACTAACATTTACCAGAAACGATAGTTCGGAACGATTTTGCAATAGAAATTGACAACGAATGTGTCATTCTGAATTCGTTTAACTTCGTGATCACCATCGGTGTATATATAATTAGTTGTACCTAGGGCGATTTTTTTGACATGTCAAAATAAGGCTAAATTCTGTCAAAATTGTTTATAAACTAAAACAAATTTCCACCTGCATTTCGTTTGTATCGCAAATGTTTGCATTGTCAGTGAACTTATCATTTGACATTTTACAGCCTTCAGTCTACTTTATAGGCCCACCGTTGAAGACGGTCACTGTTAATCATAAACGGCGAAATTAAAAAAAAATGTTTACATCGTATTATACTGAACGTACCGCAATATCCGAACTAAAGCAAGATTGCGTGGGCATTGGTTCTTATATCAAGAAGCGCACTTTGAACAAATGTGACGTAGACAACATTGTCAGAATGGAGCAACACGGTGTGTCACCAGCAGTGTAAGCAAAACTTCAGTGTTGCCGGCCAACAACTGCTACTGTTGAAAAACGTTTGTTTGTTTGTTTTGAGAAATTCATGGTGTTTGTCGACTACTATTGTCATTTACACCGGAGCAATTTTCTTCATCTATATTCCGCAGCTGCCGACCTGTAGCCCGGCTCACTTCGCTTTTTATAAGACACCGCCTACACGGATGAGATGACGAGGAGGAGACTCGATATACCTCCAACACTTGGCCAGGAATTCTGGAGTCGACCTCGGTCGGAGTCAAAACCGCAACCCATTGGTGTTGCAGCTGTGTCTTATACCACTAGGCTACGCCATCTCGCCACAGTGCTGTTGAACGTTCTTTCTCCATTCCTGACAAACTACTTAGTAAGAACATACACGTTCTACCCGAGAATGTAGGGAAGTATCTTTAGTTGTACTACAGCAAATTTTAATTATTTCTACCATGACGCGTGATGTCATAATGTGATAATGTGATTCGTCATGGGTCCAGACTTCGTTAAGATAGTTCATTCATGTTACAATATGTCATTTTATCATTAACAAAAGTTTTACAGGCCAACAGCCTTCGTCAGGATATACAGTTACAACCAGAAATAAAGATAAGAAGTACAATTCTAACATTATGTGTAAGAACACCTAATTTAAATACATGAGGTCAAAATTGAGTTTTTAAAGTCGGAAAATGTCGAAATTTTGATTTAGTAGGTCGAAATCTCCACTCTTGGGTCAAATAAATCGCACTAGTTGTAACACAGGCAATAAAAAAACACGACTATTCATTCCGCCACATGTATATCTCATTTCACCTTTTCCTGAATTCTTCACAACCTTCCTGCAGTAATAGGCTCATGACTTGTTCATCAGTCGTGACATCTGAAGTAGATTCGACGTATGTGTCGGAACTTTTCTTTCCATCATCTATCAATTGATAGCATTCTTCCAGAGTTAGATTTCCTGAATTTATGACTTCTTCCACTCCCTGCCTCGTACGGTGAGTAGTCGTCGCGTTATATATCATTTTCGGTCGAAAGCTGCCCCCATATTCGCTTTTATAAAAGTGCACGTCCTTTGCATTCATAATTGATTTGACGTATTGCCGGTGCAGTAACAAGCGGCAGGATATTATTTGAGTTATTAATAAAACAACGCCACAGCCAATGAACAGTATGATCAGAAATCGGGTCATTTTGAGACTGATAAAACTTTTAGACTGGCGATTAGATTGACCTATATTGATGAGAAAATATAAGAAGCTAATGATTATTGCGGGTGGAGCAATCCAAGTTTCCACTGGCAAAGAAATTACGGCAGCTTGGCTTACAGATATCGCAATTTCATGAACTGTGACGGTGACGAGAAACTGCAAAACTGCGAGCATATATATACGTTCTGACAGGAAAAACGAATACAGAAATTTTACAGCTCACAAACATGATCTCATACTCATGTCTCGCCACCATGCACAGATGTAGGACTAATCATACTTATGTTTCCTGATGCTCATGCGTCACCATATTCATGTGTTCCAATCAAAGTTAAATCAATTACATTAATTCAGTTCAAGAACAATATAAATTACTGTTTTAATTACATCACAATTACAATTGCTCCATGCTATAAATATCAATTTACAATTACTATTAAACGTATAATGGATCAATCATACATCCAACTTCGGTAAAATGGATCTCACAAACGTAGCGACGAAATTAGCAACAATCACAAGCTATTCATGTTTCAATCCTGATACGTAGACTACCCTATATTTATAAAAAAACTCAAACGTTGTTGAACTATTCCCATCACGTGTTCTGAAAAATACAAACATAAGAAAAAATTTCTAAGCGACTGTTAACAACCAGAAGTTTAAGCGACAGGCAACGACTAACAACGGACAGGCTACAAGACAGGCAATGAAATACACAGAGCTGGCAAATAAAATGTGATTGGTAAGGCATCAGCGATATGTATAATCGCGATGGGGTGTGTAAAATTAGGATAAATGTAAATGGGAAGAAACTCCTGCTAACTACAAATTACAAAATTTTGGTTTGCATTTTCATTTTAGCTTACTCAAAAACTGTTGGATTACGAATATACAAAAGAAAAATGCTTCAAGTAGAATTACAATACAATTACAGTTACAAATGTAATTCATTACATTCATCTCAATTATAAATTATACAGTCGATCCAACTCTGGTGCCCGCTAGTGTTTTCCAAAATATGGAAAATTTGTAAAACTAGGATTTAATATCTCATTGGCGTTTCTACAAACTGAGCTTTCACAACAGAGCATTTTTATAATCCTTCGTTTTTTCGCGACCCTTAGGTGGCAGTCATTGTTATATTGTCTTCAAATATGTTCTCAAACATCAAGGATTTAAAAAAGATAACCAAGTAGTCGTCATCGTATTCATATTGTGCCTATCAGAAGTAATTGTAATTGTGATTGCAATCGATTACTTCGAATCACTGATCAATCAATTACACAAAATACGAGTTAGCTCGTCCTCTGTAGACCAGGGGTCACCAACGCGCTGCCATCGGGTGCTAGGTCGGCGTTAAGGACTTGATGGGTCGCCACCAATTGCACAAGCAAATATTTCAATGAGAGCTTTGAAGGACGAAGTGGATAAGGGTTTCATGCGGAAAGCAGATGAACATAAGTCACTCGACCCTATGGAACATGCAAACGAAGTTTTTGAACGAGGGGAGAGGCGTTGATCGTCTTTTCTTCCTGCGGATTCGAAAGAGAATGTAGGTAATATCCCCAAGTCCCGACACGAGATTGGTGTTTCCGCGCCCATTGCGGCAATGCAACTGAACTATGTGGAGCTTGCGCAAGTCCCTGGAACATTTTTCTATATACGGAGCAAAAACCCTGTCGATTTCTAGGAATGTAGGAAATAAATTAATCATTAACGGGGAAACGGCAGAATTACCTGCAATAGTCCTTAAGGTAATCAATACTGAAAGGTTGGTGATCACTACTATAGACAGAGTTAAAAATGATGGAGAATGAAGATAACAAAACAAACAAGTATTAAGTAATGTTAATCTTATGTTCACCTTCTGGGGATTCGCACCATCCCAACTGACTGACCTGAATTATTTTTATGACTTTGATACTTTGCGGTGCTCGTCAAGTCGTATATTATGATATCTATAATAACTCTCGGGAATATCTAACTGATTAACATTTCCTGCGGTTCGATTTGTAAACTCTATCTTGTCGTTGAACAGCATTGCCGCCAAGTGAATGCACAACACAGTTTATTTGACACATGCCAAATAACAAATATAGCTTAATTTTGGCGTTCTCTTTATTTTTGGCAATTTTGGCATCGTCATGAATTCATATTTATAGACTCGAGTTAAACATGTAAAAAACTTCAGTTTAGACTTTCTTAAGAAGATGAAGTCAAAAAACATACAGTATCCACACTGCACCAACAAAAAATCCCAATTGAAAACGATGTTGAAAACCAAATTCACCCGATACAAAACTGTGGGCTTCTGCACTATCTAATCTCAATAGTAGATTCGCTATGCGTGAAAAATTACCGGCATCCTCACATATCCTATTACTTATGATAAAAATCTAAAAGGGTTGCTGATATGCTTGGATCACAGCCTTGACTATAACGGACTAATGGTTCGAAAGCATGAGTGACTTTAATAATCAAGATAATATGAAAAGTTATCCACTCCGAGGCTAGGAAAAATCTCGGAAAGACTGAATGTATATCCGTTTGTATGGTACGTACAGATTGGGACGCCTTTGCCCCAAGTATGTTCATTGATGGAACTATATCCCCGTTGGACAACGTGACATAATCTATCAGTGATTGAGCAATGAGCATGCAGACATTTTTCAATTGCAAGTTAATGGATGAATGAAATATGGTATATGCACAACGAATTAAAAATGTGACCGTGTGACAGCTATATGATGTCACAAAGTGTAAGAGCAGTGAAAACAGGAAAATGACTTGTCATTGCGCTACATCCAACAATATGGACTCTCTATCACAGATTCTGACATACGCTGATCACTACACCTGAACAGGTACTCTTGCGAGCAGACATCGTCTACTTCCTAATTGCTGGCTTGATCAATCCACAGATTGACCGCCAATCTAAATTTAGTCGCTGGACATTTTGTTCTCGAGCCTAAGATCCCCGAAGAATATACGGACCCTAAATTAGGAATCCTGCATTACACACTTGATATGTCGCTTTATATAAACTCCTGTCAATTATTGATGACATTTCATCAAAAAGTTTAATAGAAGTCTATATTTGCAAAAAGCCTTATTTTAGGCATTTTAAAATTTTATTTTGGACTGTTTTGGCATATGATTACCAAAATCCCACAAATAGCTGTAAATAGATCTATACCAATACTAAATTCCTTCACCTATACAATGCGAATGCTAGTTAACCGGCCCAATAACTGCTACTTAGCAATAACTCTCATACGATTTATGAGGTTTCCTGTTGGCTTCATATCAACCGTGGTCGCTACCGATTCAACTAATCTGTCGTCGGCAAATATCAATGAACTGTTATAGGGTACTTGGTATCGATTTTGTATTGAAATTTATTCATGCGCCAAATGTATAATTGTACGTGAAGTTTAGTGTTGTTTTCTTTCGCTTATGTCTTTGATGGATATGTATGTATGCCTACAAGCAAGTTGTATTTAAAATTTGTAACGCCCTAAAATAACCAATATTCAAGGTGTTTAGGAGTTACACTGCTTTACCAAATAGATTAACATTGATGAGTTCGTTCATTCCAGGAACAGATATCCCGACTGCGGATCACATGCGGGTAATTGCGAACATATTAAATCAGATTGATTTCACAACTCACTATATCTATTGTGATGATACGTCAGAGAATAAAGCAGTGGTTCTCCACCTTGGGTCCGTGATACAAATTTTTGTACCGCGAAGCACGTACTTAAAAGTTAAAACGATCCCGCAATTACCGGAATTTTGGATTTTTGGAATGTAATAATTTTCAGGCAACTTATTTTCCAAACCAAAATAGTAGGTGATTCAAAATTATTTCGTTAATCAAAATAAAGTAGAGTATTTTTGCTCGAATATATTCAGATTGAAGTTTTAGTTGCGCTTCGGGCGATTCAGTGTTACTACATTTCTAGACTTTATTGTGCGTATATGCGCACTCTCGAACAAAATACGAATAATGTTACAGTGATAAGTGTACCTGTCTTCGCAATTTTGAGAGAATCGCTTGATTCCGTTGGTATGCTTCAGTGTATGGTAGTGATATCTGCAGATGCACCATCGGCATTTCGGCGCTGACCATTTCATTTCGTTTCGGCTACACCCAGACACTGAAAGGTTTCGCCAACATGCCACTCCATGAAGTTTTTGCCTATTTAACACATACAACAGTGGTGTTTATCGCCAATTAAGGTCATGTACACTACGACAATGATATTAGTGATGTTGGATCTTTGCTTTTCGTATTCTTTCTGGACGAGTTCAACCCCACACTCGCGCACTTCCAACTTCGGTCTCTCTCTCTCTCTCTCTCTTCCATGCATCCGGACTTGTACTTTACTGGCGACTTCCTACTGGCGCGGCTCACCATCATACTGGGCTTTTTGGGACACTGTTTTGGCAGTGAGGATAGCGATGAGGAGTCCAGAAAAACCTCCAACACACAGAAGTTGGTTCCAACTCCATGAAGTGAGCTGCCGAGAATGGCAGTAGCGATAAAACCGTGGCCCGAAATCATCTAGGCGAATGTTGGACGAAACCTTCGATATTGATCTGTCTAGACACGGAGGAGGAGTCCAGTCAAAAATTTCACGCTTTAATACCCGGTCTTATATTACTTTCATTACCTCTTCATTATTTTTATTACTATTTGAAACTCGGCTGGTTAGCCTATTCCCGTGCCATTTGGATCACCCTTCCACGGACGCTAGTTTGAGAAATCCAGAGTCATGTATACGCTAGCATCGTAGCAACACGAATCCTGTAATTAGAGGCAAAAACTGAGTTACACCCCTCATACAGGTTACCGGGTTACCTTGATATAATGATATATATATTGAAAAAAATATTTCGGAGCTTAACATGAAACAACGGAATATATCGTACGGCCATTTTGAGTAAGTTGAATTGTACTTAATAGTGTGGGGGAAATAACCATTGCGAAAGCAATTCACCTTGCTGTAGCCGCCTTGAAAACGATGCTATAATTCGATCTCGAATATCGAATTTCATATCCTGCAACACATCTGACCTTCAAATCCAAATATTATATTCGGGAGCTACCCATATCGAAATGCTCGAAATAAATTCATATCCGGTCACAATTTTCATATTCATCAAAATTTAATCACCATTCGATTTTCGGAGAGTAAATGAAAGTATTAAATGCCGGGTATGAAAGCGCGAAATTTTGACTGGACTAGTCCTCCGTTCCTAGACAAAGCAATATCGAAGGTTTCGTCCAACATTATCCTAGATGATTTCGGACCGCGGTTTTATCGCTACTGCCCTTTTTGACAGCTCACTTCATGGAGTGGCATGATGGCGAAACCTATATGTGTCTGGGTGTAACCGAAACGAAATGGAGTGATCAGCGCCGAAATGCCGATTATCCATTTGCAGCTATCACTCCCCTACACTGAAGCATACCAACGGAATCAAGCGATTTTCACAAAATTGCGAATACAGGTACGCTTATCTCAGTAACATTAAGCGAATTTTGGAAAAATAAAATCCCGAAATGTAGTAACACTGAATCGCTTGAAGCGCAACTAAAAATACAAAATGAATAAATATGTACAAAAATACTCTACTTTATGTTGATTAAAGAAATAATGTAGGGGCACCTTCTAGTTAAGTTTGAAAAAGTACGTTGCCTGAAAATATTTATACCATAAAAATCCATAATTTCAGTAATTGCGGGATCGTTTGAACTTTTTAGTACGGGCTTTGCGGTCCATAAAATTTGTGTCGCGGATCCCAGGTTCAGAACCACTGCTTTATTCTCTGACGAATCATCATAATGGATATAGTGAGTTTTGAAATTAATCTGATTTAATATGTTTGCAATTACCCGCATTTGATTCGCAGTCGGGATATCTGTTACGGGAACGAACCAACTTAATTAATATTGTCCTATTTGGTAAAGTAGTGCAACTCCTAAACATCTCCAACATTGGCTATTTTAGACGTTACAATTATAACTGAAAGTTGCTTAGAATTTTCCTAGTATTACCAAAGTTATCAACAAGTAACTATACATATCCATCAATGACGTAACCGACAGAAAACGAAATTCAACTCCACGAAGATTTATACATTCGGTGTATGAAGAAAGTTCAATACAAAACCAATACCAAATACCCAATAACAGTTCATTGAAGTTTGCCGATGCCAGATTCGTTGAATCGGTCGCGACCACGGTTTATATGAACCCAACAGGAAACCTCATAAATCTTATGAGAGTTATTGCTAAGTAGCAGTTAGGTGGCCTATTTACTCGCATTCGTAGCGTAGGATATTATGTGAAGGATTTAATATCGGTATTGATGTATATATATAGTTATTTTCGGCATTTCGGGAATCAAATGCCAAAACAGCTGAATATCTTTGGAAAATGACAAAGATAAGGGTTTTTTGAAATATAAGCTTCTATGAAACTTTTCGATAAAATGCCATCAAGAATTGATATGAGATTATATGACGCGACAGAGCAATTGTGTGAAGCACAATTAACTTAGGGCACTTGAATCCTTCGGAGGGCCGCAGACTACCTGCTAGGCGGTCCATTAAAGGTGAAGGAAAATCTTATGCTCGAGGACAAAGAGTCCAGTGATTAAAACTGAAATTACGGCCAATCTGCGGATTGATCAAGCCAACGATTAGGAAATAGATGATATCCAGCGATTACGAACTAGATGATCTTTTCCTGCAAGAGGTTCAGGTAGTGATCAGCATATTTCGAAATCTGCGATAGAGAGCCCTAATTGTTGGATTTAGCGCAATGACGATAGGAATGCTTCTGTATTCACTGCTCACGCATTTTGTGACACCATGTAGCTGCCAAACGCTGGCCAGGGTACATTTAGCTTATTGTGCATATACAAAATTTGATTCACCCTTCATCTTGAATTTGAAAAATGTCTGCATGATAATTATTTAATCACTGACGAGTTGTGTCAAGTTGTCCAATAGGGACATTGTCTCATCAATGAACATCCATACATCCATATACTGCAAAGGCGCCCCAATCTATACGTAATATGCAGACATATATATATACAATCAGTCCTACCCTAGATTTTTGTTTGCCGCCGGGTGGATTGATAATTTTTCATAAGCCACTCATCCTTTGGAACCATTGGTTCGAGTCAAGGCTGTAATCCAAAGGTATCAGCACCCCTTTTAAATTGTTAGCATAACTATTGTGATCTGAGAGGATGGCGATAGTTTCGATTTGATCGACAATTGAGATTACATATTCCAGAAGCCCGCGGTTTTGCATCGGGCGAATTTGGTGTTCAACATTGTTTTCAATTCTGATTTTTTGGTGGCGCGGTATGGATACTGTATGTTTATTGACTTCCTCGTCTTAGAAAAGAACAAACTGGATCGTTTTACATGGTTAATTCGAGTCGATAAATATGAATTCACGGCGATGCCAAAATTGGCCAAAATTAAATGTTTTGGTCATTTAGCATATGCTAAAAATAACCACACTTGTCTCTATAGCAAGACACCTGCATGGTTATGAATGAGCCATATGATTCAACGACAAAGGTATTGAATTCAGCGCTTGCGTAGCTTATATTGGTATAATATTGAAAACCTGTTAGCATGTTAGGTACATCTGTACTCCACTCAGATAACAAATTAATATGCATTTCAAGCATTTCATTTTCTGACAACAGCCAGGTAGAGGGCCGTGTAGTTACTCGAAGACTTCACGTACCCGCGATGTACTAAGGCCTTGCGGCCCCTCGTCGTCATCCTGGTCCGTACCGGATTTTCACTGGTGTTACAAATAATTGATTGATTAATTGATTTACGGCTTTCTTCTGGAAAAAGGAGCAGTATCATACATGAAGCGACTGCTATTCCAACGCACGGATAAACCCGTCGATGCATATTCCTGTATGCTCGCATACAATTTGGATCACTAACAAATATGCTTACTTTTGTGTTACCTATTATTTCATATTTACAAACCCAGAGAGATCGATTTGCTCGATTAATTTTAATTGTTACTACGTTATCTATTTCGAACTGGTCTGCAATGGTTTGGAACAGACGGCCCGCGAAATCTATTTGATGAACCATAGATCTTGCAGTTGCCGACAAACGTCACAGATAGGCATGTCTGCATGGTTTACGATCTTAAACCGTATATCACTTTTACGCTTACCTCCAAAGTAACATATCATTTCTAAATAGATTAAATAATAATATCATAGTCACTCGAGAGAAACGTTATAGTCGACATTTACATTAGCCGTGACATAGCATCGACATGCACGCTTTCAGTTTGATAGAATAGCTAGTCTTGTTGCGTGAATGACATGGAATTAGTGAGATATATGTTCATTCGCTATGAATGTAGGGGGTGTCAAACATACGGCATACATGAAGAATAAAGTAGTTGAAAAAATATCCTTCAAATATCTGTGGTCGCACAGCTGCACCGCTTTGTACACAAAAAAGGTTCCCGACTTCCAGAGAAAGCCAAAATTAATTCCTATTTCTGCCTTTACGGATAAATCTCTTGTATTCGTCGCAACGCATAGGCAGGGCTAACACCAGAATATGACTAAAACATTATAGCCAGGAAGCATAGAAATATATCAACTTCACATCGCCGTTAAAGCAATGATTTTGTGGTTTACAACTGTATTGCACCGGTCACTGATCTTATTCTTGGTAATTCCGTTGTTTGTGAAGAAAGGTGTTGCGACAATAGAACCACTATGATCCCTAATGTACTGATATGTACGTACATCGGCTTAATAATATAGTGAAAAACCAGTACATCGATTTTAAAATAACATTTCAAATTTTTGACTAGTGCGGCCCGCGAGCTATCTGAAGGTTTGAATCCGGCCCGTGACGCAAGTTTGAGTTTGACATCCAAGGTCTACGTATTTTTGACTAAAAACTGTGTACCAAGAGAGTGGATTCCTACAGTTATATCCAGCAGTGGGACGCATTTCCGGGCTATTGTACGCTGATGGTACGCGGAAGTGTTTTGAATGTCACGCAAATAACTTACCGGTGAGTTTCCTATACATAGATCGACAACAGTTTCGCTTTTTGTACACCCAAAATACCCAAGGTGTGTTTGCCAGGCAGTTATAAGTGGATTGTGTAATTTGCATACGGAGTTTTAGCATTGGTGTTATCGCCTATACAAGTGGTTCTCAACCGGGGGTACACGAAGCATTTCCTGGGGGTACGCGAAACCTCTAAATTCGCAAAATGGTTGATAGCCTATTTTTTATGTTAGGGAAGTCATGAGGCAGTTTGTGCTTCATTACGTCTAAAATTTCATGACTCACATCAACAGAATGGCCGTCTAAGATGAAATATCCTACTGTGCAAACTCATTTCAATTGCCAAAAGTCTACTGATACAAACATGTTGCTGTTTAGAGGTGTTTTGTTGGCGTTAGTTGAAAAAATTAAAGTGGAGTAGTAAGTTCGATCAGGGTGACAGGTGACTTCGAAATGTTCTAAAAATCCATTTTCCTCTGTGATATACACAACCCCCATTCCAGAATAACTTTAAGATGAGCTGCTACAAAGAAATGACTAGGCATGGTGTTATATGTTCATTAGGAAATATATTTCCCTATTGTGGTGCCGTTGCGATCGTACCCAATGGTGTTATGAGGCGTTGCCCGTTATAATTACATTCGCCACCACCTATCTTTGTTGAAATGGATTTTCGGCACTATCGAATCAAAGGCGCGGCGTTTCAAGACACGACTCCGTATTAAATAAATGCAGCTACAGAATTCGCTACCAATTTCGCTACAAAAATTCATTTTGTTGCTGTTTATAACTAGTATACAGCTAATATTTGCACAAGAAAAGTAACTGTTACAGGGTGATTTGACTAAATATGACACGAAACTTGCGGGTCTGCGGGGATCCGGGAGATCAAAAGCAGGTCCGCATAGACGAAAAAGTTGATAACCACTGATAACCATTTGTCCTGGAAACTCTCAACTAAGTGTGGACTTTTTTACCCGCCAGGAATCTGATATTCATTTCACAGACTTATTTTATTACTAATGCTTAGAGTTTTATAATTACGTCATAATTGCGTAAATACTTTCCGAAAAACATATTGTATGGGCCTACGGACGATGACCACCAGTTATAGCCGACGTATGCGATATGGGATGGCTGGAACTAGGGATGGTGTGAAGCTCTGAAAGGTTCAGGTTCGTGTGAACGCGAACCTTTCTGAAAGGTTCTGTGTGAACGCAAACTTGAACCTTATGACGTCATATAACGTCATATTGAGAACTACAACCCTACATTTCAGTAAAGTGATAGCCGAGATTTATGTACACCATACCTAGCGACGACTCAGGCCACATCATTCCGCAATGCTGGAGTACATATTGCAGTTTTAAACGTCGCTAAATGTATCAACTGGCGTAATTAAATCATATAATAATCCCATAAAATCAATATCTTCCGTCGCTTTGTCAACAATGTCGACGAGGGAATATAAACATACGCCTTAATGGTCTAGGGCAGACCGGATAATGTATCCGACATCTGAGTATCGCTGCGTTGATATTGAGCAAAGTGTAAAACGGATTTCTACACTTGCGACCGATATTACCCCATTAACAAGCAGTAGCCAACACCCCACGGATTTGGTTTTATGGTACAATGAACATATAAAATCAAGATTGACCCGGTACGCCTACTAGAATTTTTCACATCAGACAACGATATCAACTTCATTGGTTGGTTGAATAAGCATCATTCGCTGACTATAGCTACATGTAGTATATTTGGCTCTTAATGCAGTGTGGTTGCGAGTCAAGTTCACAGCAGAGAGTCCCTAAATATTCTAGCATACTTTTGTAACAAAGCTCGTAAAGTTTTTGAGATTGTCAAGGTGCATGCTCGTTTAGTCCTCATTTATCATGCTGCCAGCGTCATGCATATAGTTTCCCGCAGTCCAAATGCAATAAATTTCAATCAAAGATGTAATAATGAAGTGAAAATTGTAATATAAGAAAAAGGTTCACAGTGCGAACCTACCAACGTTCGTTTGTGAACGTGAACCTTTAAATATCTGAGGTTTACACACATAACGTGAACGTGAACCTCACGTTCACTATAGATAACTAACCTACGTAGGTTAGTTATCTATATACGTTCACATAATGCCTTGTTGGAACCATCGAAATAGTCGGTTCAACAGCTATAGTACGTAGAGATTTCGTCAAAGAAGCTATATATTTGTCCTATATATTCAATTGTTCATGTCAATCCACTGTGACGTCACAATTGAACACTCGTGACGCCAAGGCTTGAAAAAACATGTTTTAAACATGGGCCTTGTTTTAATTATGTTTGTTTTAAATTGGTTTTTGTTTTAAATGCAACCCTAATGGATGAGATATGGTAAAATGTACCTTGAAGAGGCTCGTCGGTGTGACGATTATTGCAGTATGTGCGATGTCAGGATTAATAGCTCGCTACGAAATACTAGTCCGTGGGCGGCAAATCCTGCCAACTTGTCGTTTCCTACAACAATCCGGTATAAGCCCATCATCGGCCGCTGCGTTGGCAAAAGTTGAAACCAGGAAAAGACGAGGCTGGGATGACTCTACGGTAACCGAGCCTTGTAGAGCTGTGTTGAATGGGAATATCAGTCGAATCAACGAAGTTGCGAAAAATGGCGATTTTCCATGGCGTGAAAGCGTTGAGGATGCAGAGATCTCAATGATGGCGAAAGACTGCGAATTATTGAAACGAAGGTATGTTATAAATGTTATAATTTCTGCCGCAACTGTAGCTATATTCGTACTCGACTGTTTCAGTCGATACGAATGGATTTTATGATCAATACTCTATACCAGTGGTTCCCAAACTTTTTCGGTGGCAGGGCCAAATATAAAATTTCAGAGTACGGTCGGGGCCGCACGAATACCAGGGCAATGAAAGGTACCCAAAATCGTCACCAAAATATGAAAATTGGCATTGTTCCGATCATTTGCTTGACGCCATTGGCCATTGTGTTGCCGCGCTCCCGTTGTTCAGAACAATCAACCTTTGCTGGCTATTTCGGAGTAGTTTTATTGCCCTGGCGAGATTTTGATTCGTATTTTTGGAATCAGTGCGACACATTGCTTTTGATAAACACCGACATATCAAATTATTCGGCCGCTTGGGTCGCGAGCTATAGGACTACCAATTATGCTGCTTTTTGTCGGCTAAGTAGTACGCATCTCGGCGTATTCAATCGTGAGTCACTTGTTGCACATCTATCCGTAAATTAGGTATCAATACCCAGGGCCGTAATAGCAGCCCCCTAAAACGTTGCTCTTGGGCCCCCCATGGGGTGATAAACCGAACTTCGAAGCCCCGCAGACCCCCCTCAGGCTAGATGGCTGTTTATCACTATTTATCATCTAAATGGGGTGCCCGTTTCAGGCAGCTTCTCTCGACTAATCACGTGAAGCGCGAAAAAATTCTATAATTTATGATTGAATCGGTCAATATAATCAGGAATTGCATATATATTGGTGTCAATTTTTATCCTCTCTCTGCTCACGTAGTCAGATTGACCGGTTGAGCCGAGTGAGTTGTGTTTGAAAAGGTAGGACCACTAAATAATAATTAAACATCTTCGGGCGTATACCCGTTAGCAGGAACGAAACAGCACTTCGTCAGGCCCCACAAAACACTTAGGTCTTGAACTCCCATAGGGTGATACACCGACCCCCGTCCCGTTGCTTGCTTCTGCCACGAAATCAGGATCACCGTTAAGTGAGCTAGCGTGGAACGCGAAAATTTTCGATAATCCAAAATAAAATAGGTCAATAAGATCGAAAATTTCATATATATTGCTATCAATTACTTGTCCTCTCTGCTCACGTAATCAGATTTACCGGTAGAGCTGAGTGAGGGGTCTTAGAAACTGTAGGGCCCGTAAAAAATAATTAAATATATTTGGACGGGCGGACCTGTTGGTACGACTTCGTTACATGATGTTATTTCGTGACCTCCAGTCTGCTATATCAAAAAATATAGAATCGCCAAACGTACTGAGCTAAAAGATGCACACGATTCCAAATTGGTATTTCTTCAGTGGCATATAATTCTTCCCTGCGGGATGGCAGCCTATTTGTCTCGTGAGGTTCAGATTGCCAAGACAGGAACATTTGGCGCCGGTCATGTAGGCGCCTATGGTCAATTATACCTATACGTATTTTGTTTATACATAACGAAGTTATTGGTCAGCATAAGGGCAGTCCTTTTCGGTCAAGGTTTTCTCGCTGCCGATCGTTCTGGCACACTTCTTGGAGTCGCATGTTGCATGGCCTCAAAATTTATATGTATTCGTGCGTCGTGGCGCGGTAATGACCAACGCCGATATGGTCACTTCTACAAATCTTGCGTATTTTATCTTGGTCGAAGAGTACCCAATATATTAAGGTACTTGAAAACTTGAAATCGAGCCTGGCGCGAATTTTTTTTGAAAAAGTTGCATAAAATTTCATAAAATACTCTATAATTTATGCTAATTCACTGAATAATTTTGGGCCCCCTTGGAGCTCGCTCCCCCCAATTGGGGGGCTTGTAGTGCGGCAGTTACGGCCCTGTCAATACCTATATCTATACCTATATATATAGGTACTGCTCGTTCAACTGGAAAGTTAGGGCACATTGCATTGAAACAGCAGTGACGTAATCTTAGCAGTCTATTCACAAATTTCCTGCAATCCTAATTGAAAACTCCAGACTCCAAGCCAAACAAGAGTATTTTATAAATATAATTTTTTTTTCATAAATCGATTTCTCAATATTTTTGTGGGGGCCGCAAGACGGCTAGCTTGGGACCGTATGCGGCCCTCGGGGCCGCGGTTGGGAATCACTGCTCTATACCGTCGGTTATACGATATTGTTTGACATGTAAGGCTGGGTGGAATCGACTACTGTGGGACTCGGTGCTGTATGGATTTTCAGGCTTCGAGTCGAGTATTCGAGTTCAGCTCTTTATGGAGCCCCAAAAGCGTGGTTAATTTGGAACGTTAAATATCTACCTTTTACGCGATCGCCACTAATATAAAGACTGTTTTAGTTATGTTTGAACAATATCTGTGGTCTTGCGCAATTATAGCTTGTATTTTGAATTTCCGTGCAACATCTGTGCAAACATTTGTGCAACTTGAATTGATAATGTAGCAATTCTACATGCATCGTGTTACACTCTTATCGGACGAAATCTACAACTCCGCATAGCTTTATGTCTAACTTCAAATTAAAGAATTGGGGTCAGGATTTCTACATGTGCTGGCAGCGATTTTCCCACTATAACCGAGTCTGAAAAAAGTTGAAACGATTTGTTAAAACTAATATGATCCCCCCAAACTTGGTTGTCACAAGAACGTTGTGTCATTGGACGCATGCAGGTATGTAAGACATAGCCACATATATTTTCATATTGAGAATATTCATATTAATAATATCATTAAATACTTGTATGAATGACTCATCTCGGATCGAAACGTGCTACTTAATCACGTTAAAATGCGGCAAATGCGCATTGTAACAGCAAAGAGTCGTGGTCCGCCCCTGCATCCACAAAGTACCATAAATAGGTGTAATATAAATTGGTACGTGACTGTCACGCTATCGTTGCTTGTCGTCAACAATGCAGAATGGATTACATTCCTATTTTCCGCAGTTCAGACAATATCTTTAAGTATGATGTTTGTTGTATGTGAGGGACAATTATTTAGGATTATGGAACCGTCCGTGACGGTACATAGGGGGTCCGCGAAGAACCACTGCTCTATATTATTTATGATCGATCATTATGAATAAAGTTACGTTCACTGGTTTATCGCGTGTTGACTTTGTACGCACGATTCTGCGTTGTCAAAAAAAAACATGCTGTGATGTCTCAAGAATCTCATTTCATGTAGCCAGTCTCGGGAGTTTTGACAGTTTCTTCACTTTGGCAATATTACATTCTATTTGTCCACGATTATGAACCATTCATTATATGGAAAAAACTAGGGATGGTGTGAACGTGAGGTTCACGTTCGCGTTCTGTGTGTGAACCTCGGAAATTTAGAGGTTCGCGTTCACAACAGAACCTTGGTAGGTTCTGCACTGTGAACCTTTTTGGTAAATTGTAATTTGCACTTCATTATAAGATCTTTGGTTCAAATTTATTGCATTTCAACTGCGGGTCACTCTATGCATGGCGCTGGTATAGCATAAAGAATCAACACTAAACGAGCATGCACCTTGACAACCTTTAAAGTTTTACTTGCTTTTTTGTTACCAAAAATTTCTCGAAATATCCAGCTTTCCATTCGTGAATATTTAGTGACTCTCTGCTGTGAGCTTGACCCGCAATCACACAACATCACGAGCGATATACGCAGTCAGCGAATGATGCTTATTCAACCAATCAATGACATTGATATCGTTTTCTGATGTAAAAAATCGAGCGGGCGTACGGGGTCAATCTCGACTTCATATCTTTACTGTATCATTAAAACCAAATCCGTGCGATTAAGGTGCTGGCTACAGCTATATAACTTGTTGTTTATGGTATCGGTAGCGACTATAGAAACCCGTTTTACACTCTGCTCAATATCAATGTAGCAATACTCAGACTCCGAACACATTGTCCGGTCTGGCTAAGACCATTAAGGCGTAAGCTTATATTCCCTGGTAAGTCCTCGTCGAAATTGTCGGCAAAGCGACGGAATGTATTGATTTTATGAGATTATTGTATCCTTTGATAATCGCGGTTGATACATTTAGCGACGTTTAAAACGCCAATATGTACTTCAGCAATGCGACATTATGTGGCCCGAGTCTTCGCTAGGTATCGTGTACGTTAATATAGGCTATCACTTCATTGAAAGATAGGGTTGGAATTAGCAATATGACGTCACGAGGTTCACGTTCGTGTTCACACAGAACCTTTCAAAAAGGTTCGCGTTCACACGAACCCGAACCTTTCAGAGGTTCACACCATCCCTAGAAAAAACTAATACATGTATAGCCTCCTTGGTAGATCTGTGGGTGCAAGGCAGGCATGCGGTTGTACAATCAAATTCATGCGACTAGTGAATACACTGAAATAGGCCTACGTAGATAAACAACCGATGGAAATCTCTTCCCAGCCCTATAATGCACGATTAATATTTCGAATCACGTGACAGGTATAGATTCCCTCCATACTTTTCGCCAAACGTATCTACGGAAGAGATGGAGTTTCCCATCGCGTACTCAATCCTCGCTCACAAAAACGCCAATCAAATTTTGATGCTGCTCAGCGCCATTTACCGGGACCATAATATCCATTGCCTACATATGGATGCGAAAACAAGTCAAGAGACGTACGAAGCCGTGCTACATGCGACTACGTGCTTTCCAAATGTCTTCCTCTCCACTGTTCGGATAAATGTGCGATACGCTCACGTGTCAAGATTGCTAGCAGACATCGCTTGCATGAAAGATTTACTGGCCGTACCGAAACAGATATATAATTGGAAATATCTCATCAACCTTTGCTCTCAGGTAGGCGAAACTAACATAAGAGACAATGATTTTTTGATTAGGGTTCTCATTCGATACACAAGTATAATTTAACGGGACCTGGCGTTTCAATTTATATCTGTTATGTGTGAGTGTATGAATGAATGTATAACTGACAAACATCGCCGAGCTGTCCTTCCTGTCCTGGAGTTTCAGACATATCATTACTAATACTAAATGTGGGAAATGATAAAGAGTGCAGTTAGAGCTTGTGCGCCGTGGCATTAATCATATATACGAGTCAGAAATTCAAATAGAGTGGATACAGCTGAACACGAATTGTACCTCTTATGTCGAAATGCTGAGATATGTTAGTAGGAGAGGTCAGCTATATGCGAAGAAAAATATTTACGCGGCGTATAAATGTTCTGTGAAATTGATGCGAGGGATAATTCCTGATGAAATATGTGACAGTATCAAATATGTAACAGGCAATCAGATTTGATAATTGTTCAATTCCAGTTACGTGCAATCTACGATGTCTTGAGCGCATTCGGGCGGAATGATATTATGTTACTTTAGACAATTTTATAGTCGTCGTGTAAAAAAACGAAGTCATTGACGCAAACCTTTAACGTGATAACCGCTATCTTCTTTGACGTATAGCTAATTCTAAATATCCAACTTCCCACCAATTCCAACTTTCCGACATGTACGAACCATGTCTCTCGATATTATGATGCAGCAGTGTTCGTCGAGAAGACAGCAATGCCCAAGTGCAATTTTACTACATTTATGCTCTAGTATAAGCATAGCAATTATTTCTACACCTTTCAATTGCTTGTATAATGACTGTGACCAGTCGATCGGTCGTGCAATGCATTTGTACTCAGGTTAACATCGAGCTAACGTGATGTTGATAATTGCCAGGTTCAGGCTGGTTTCACGTTAGAAAACGAGAACGATGGATACATTAACACACCTTTGATAAACTGCCAAAGATGACGAAATTAGTGCGTCGACAAATCAAAGCTAGATGTGCGACCACATAACGCATATTTACACAGGACTTTCCTACTCGAACAAATTTGGAAATCGTACGCCAGCTCAAAGAATTTCGCGGGTTCAACAGTATCGGTGGATATTCCGAAATCAATGACGAGACGAAGAAACGTACGCAATACGTTTGGAAGTGAGATTTGTCTGATAAGATTTTTGTAAATGGATGACGTTGCATCATTGTTTCGTAAACTTATAGTAACTTTGCGATAGATTTATATTCAGTATATTTAAATGTATATAAATAGTTACTTCGTTGTACACAAGTTGATGTTTGAGATTAAATAAACGTATTAAGGCAATGAATGTTTTAATCAATGTAATCTGGAAATTCTATACCACGTACCCGGCTATCACAGATTGATTGAAATCTTATCACAAAACTGTGATGATGCGCGATGTACAATAATCTTGCGATCATAGAAAATCAAAAAATATTTTGCTACTTTGCAGATTATCAAATTTAACGCGGAATGGCGTGACGGAACAACGCCCAGTCTGGACAAATGAAGTTCATACCGCTCCTCCATTCAATATGATTGTGGTGAAATGCCTGGCGTATAACTTCTACACGAGGGAATTCCTGCAGTGGGCACTCATAGACAGCGAAGTCGGGCCTGCGTTATTGGAATGGAGCAAATATACCTACAGTCCTGACGAACACTTTTGGTTGATGCTGCATAGATATCCAGGTGCCTCCGGTGGATCCGAGCCTGCGACAGGATACCAAATAGCGAGGAAAATACTGTGGGGATATGGCAACAGAAAGACATCGTGTCATGGTGGGCTGACTAGTTAGGTAATACTCTTCTGGTGTTGTTTACTTTTTAAACCACAGTTACACATCTTTGTCAACGGGTGGGATGCCGGTCATAAAAATTCGTGAAAGTTATATACAACATGGGTGTCTTTTGGAAAATATCTCCTAGATATCAATTACAATCATTATTCATCGGTAGGGCGATTTTTCCTGACCTAAAAAACGGAAGATTTTGACTTGAAAAAAATCAAAATCTGACATGTTTTCACGTTAACAATCTTATCTTTCTTACCAAATTTGACTTAGCGTATGCACACAAGGTGTTTCCCCACATAATGTTAAAATTTCACTACTTTTCCCACATAATATCAGAATTGTACTGCTTATCTTCATTTCTGGTTGAAACTGTCTACCCTTACGAAGTAGTTTGGCCCTTTTTGCCTCAAAACTGTCAAATTTTTACATGAAAAATCTTTATTTTAACGAAATCTGACGATATGAAGAATTCCAGTAGTTACATGACGTATGATTGTAGAAATAGTTTAAATAAATTGTGTAGTACAACGAAAGATACTTTCCTACATTCTCGGGTAAAAAATGTCTGTCCTTACCAAGTAGCTTGCCAAGAACGCAGGAAGAACGTGCAACAGCAGCAGTAGTTGGTTGACAACACTGAAGTGGTGCGTAGTGGTTGCTTCATTCTGACAACATCACATTTTCATCATTGGCTTGATATAAGGAACATACAATGCCTTGCTTCATTTAGGATATAGCGGTACTTTGACCGTAACATTATGTCCACCTATTTTTTTCATTTATTTGTTTCACCGTTTATGATTCGCAATGAACAGACAATGGGCCGTCTACAATTGTAGGGCTGTAGGCCTATGAAGTTGGCTACAAGCTGTAAGATGTCAAATGATCAGTTCACCAACAGTGCAAAATCTACAATACAAACGAAATGCAGGTTGCAAAAAAGTTTTTACCTAGTAAACAATTTTGACATCTTCTGACCCAACGCCACAGTTTTGACCTAATTTTGACTCTTTTTGACATGTCAAAAAAAATCGCCCTGGTCATCGGTGAACATGATGACGTCAAACAGCCGTACTAATTATCACACATCCAATTACTTGCTATATAGTAAAGCTATTGAGAAAACCGATGGATCCTCTTGTAAATCTGAAAAAATAATAATAATATTAACAATCAGCAATGTAATATAGCTTCATTGTGATTTTATAGGTCATGGCACATTGTTGAATTTTTATATCGTACTTTATGTGAGCATTTAAAATCTATTGATGTTTCATATTTTTGTTTTCGCAAACAGTAATAATCCTGTTACGTCTATCGTATTTGGGTGCAGATTTTGCTGCGAACAATCCAGCAGACCTGAAGCGGGGATGTCGGGCCACTTAAGCTCTCGACCTTGATAGATATAATCATAAACCGAGTCGAATGACTATACTTGAGTCATACAAGATAGCCTACATAGAGTTCGAATTAGGGTCCACAATCTCAAGTGGTTTGAGAGAAGACTTCTCGGTTATACATTTAGATACCGGGTTCGCCAAGTTCCATCACTGCTTGTATCGTTGTCAGCGCAAGTGGGCATGATATTTTCGTTAAGGGAAATTAACTTTCATCACAGTGCATCAATTAAAACATTGGCATCAAGGCAATCCAATTCAAGTCCGTAATCAGAGACAAGATGAAGCCTTATATTGTCGATAATGTCCTTAACCGAGGAGGATTGGATGAAAGTATACTATTAGGATTTTGTTTTATATAATATATACTGTTATACACGTACAAAACATAAATATAATATCCCTCGCTCTGTAACCTTTTTTCATAATGGCCCCTTTGAAAGTTTAGAAAATTGACGCCCTCCTTATGTTTTCAACTTTCAGCTATCCTGTTTGCATTGAGCAGGGCCGTACCCAAGTCAGAAGGCTCCGAGTCACAAGTCAATCTCACTTATAGTTTTGACTCAAGTCAAGTCGAGTAATTTACAAATCACCACTGAGTCAAGTCCGAGTGCAAGTCAGCAAGCAGAGGGTCGAGTCCGATTCATGGTAGTATGACTCAAGTCCGAGTCGAAATCATTGTATTGGCTGCTCAGTTCAAGTTTTAAGTCTTGTGAAACCCGTATTTTATAACTCTACTTGGTGATATCGGATGGTTCGAAATTCTAATTTTCCCCACTTTTAGTGGTTTCTGGTCGCATTTTCAAGTACCAGTACCAATAGACGAAATCCCAATAGTGTCGTAACATTACTATTCTTCAAAATTTCAATGAATTGTCGGTATTGGCCATCTGAGTCTCGGGTCATATGACTTGTTTCGAGTCATGCGCAACGACTCCAGTCCAAGTCCAGTCAATTCACAGATTGAGTCGAGTCGAGTCGAGTCGAGTCAATTCCGTATTTTGAGAAAATGACTCGAGTCGAGTCATGACTCGAATCATTACTACCCTGGCATTGATTGATTTGTTAAAACTGTTCAATATAGAACGCCTTGCTGCCTGCACATCAAGTTAAGCCAAGACTATGATAACTTTCCGCATACTTCTTTATTTTAGCAAGGATGACCATTGCGCAAATTTTAAAATAATGGTAATAATAATGATAAAACTGAGAAAGTAAACTGATGATCGAGAAGTAGCCTATTGCTGTAAAAGCATTTCTACTAAAATTTTTGGTTATAATGTAGTAGACTTTGAGGTGATGAATATTTCCATGCATACCTGAAAACGCCCAATATCCCTGCTATACTGTATATGTATTTTAATGTATATATAGTCGTATTGATGATAAATGTGTACGTTCATGTATAATACCCTGCTTATCATGACTGATACCGTTGTTCGCAAATGCTCTTCAGGGGAATGGAGGCATGGGATATGCGTTCTGGGAGCGGAAGATGTTCACCGGGCGATCCCAACGAGGGACTTGTTCATAAATAAATTCGATGTGGCGTTGGACAGTACCGGGCCAATATGTATAAGGCAAATGCTTGACGAAAGGGCCTATATTCCGAAAGAAGAACGAAGCATTGGAAATGAAGACAAATTGCCAGACATTCCGCCCCAATCATTCTTTAAGACGTCGCGAGTAACTTGAAATATGATCAGCTTTCCTTGAGATTTGGCTTAGACTTTCAAAGTCTTCCTTCCCAAAAACTTTCAAACGCACTGAGACCTGAGACCCGGTTTAAACTGCCAAGAAGCGTTCTTGTCGTTATGCTGCATCCACAGTGTCATGGAGAACAAAGATTTTTGTTAGCTAACGCTCTACTGGCGAGGACACGTAGCGTATCAGATAATAGTGCATCTTCCTGATGGCTTACATGAATTGTGATTGTTATGGCGTTATGTTGTGCTTCCGTTGACTCAAGGTCTGTGTCTATATTCCGTAGTCCTGATAGTATAGCTGAGTTTCTATTAGGTTCTAGAAACACCTGGCTTGGCATAGATTCCAATTATTGCATAGATTCTAATTAGTTAGCATAACAATATATGACGGTACAAAGCCCGAAATAACTAGCAGAAAATCTCCGTGACTAAACTGGAATTCCTTAAAATACCATTCACGATGTCTCGGTAATCCCATTTCCTCAGTGATGAAATGGTGATGGCGATCTTTTCCGTCACTCTAATGAGACAGTCAGTTAAACGGCATCAGTGTGTGCCTAGAAAACACAATATGTCTGTCACTCAGACGATTGGAAAGATACATTTAAATGAGTTGTCAGTCAATTCATTTGCTAGTTGAGGAGCTCCCTATCCCAACGTGGGGTCAGCAAATAGTTACCTGTGCTTGTAAGTAATTTGTGCCTACTTCTACTATACTTGCTCAATTGCTCAATATTTACTACTGCGGAAGCATCGATATAGACTTTATTAAACATGGATTATGCGGATCTGGTGACTCGAAAGAGCCTAGCTAAAACTCCAATACTACGGTAGGTATGGGCAGGGGGTCTCAACCTGGGGGGCGCGGGAGGCTCTCAGGGGGGGGGGGGCGAGAAATTGTTGTCAATTTTGTCAATGACTGTATAAATTTTGACTAAACGTGTTTCACAACCATTCTGAAGATACGATTATTGAAGATTAAACTTAATTCGTATTCTAGAAAGCTTGCCAAACTCAAACTCCAGCAGTCGCGCTCAACGGAGTATAGGCTGACTTCAACTTCATTTGAGCAAATTTTTTATATTCTTTGAAGATTTAGTGAAATTCCTACGTGCAAGTCATTCATTACTTTATAGCTTTGGCAGTAGCCTAAATCTCGGTGCGCTAGGTAGCTGCTGTTATAGCTGGCGAACTGCACATGTGTTTCACAACCATTCTGGAATAACGATTGTTGGAGATTAAATTTAATTCGTATTCTAGAAATCTTGCCAAACTCAAACTCCAGCAGTCGCGCGCAACGGAGTATAGTCTGACTTCAACTTCATTTGGGCCAATTTTTGATATTCTTTGAAGATTTAGAGCAATTCCTACGTGCAAGTCATTCATTACTTTATAGCTTTGGCAGTAGCCAAAATCTCGGTCCGCTAGGTAGCTGCTGTTATAGCTGGCGAACTGCACTGCACAAGACAGACTTATATGCAATGTAGGTATCCGGTTTCGCCCTCAATTTGGCTATAAATCAACACAATTTAATTCATTTCAAAAACTGATCAAATTTAGCATGGCAGGACAGAACGACGCCGTGCTCTTTGTAGTCACTACCAGCATCAGGATTATTCTCAGTGCAACCTACCTTGAAATGAATGGATGTCCTTTTCAATGTTTTTTTGTTATTTTCAAACAAGTTTGGGGAGGTTTGTCAGCAATGTAAAAGACTAAACAACTGGATTGCGGATTCAAAACTGGCGTAAGATATACCTTATGTATACTATTAGATCAGGGGTGAGCAGCCCGTACGGCCGCATTCGGCCGTAGAAGGGAATTTGTGCGACCGTCGACGCCTAATTCTGTTGGTATGTGTTGGCAGCCGTAGACATGCAAATTGCATCACTCCCGAATTTTCGAGAGATTTTATTTAATCTTGAAATTTTCTTCGCGCTCCGCGCAATTCAAAAGACTTCATTTTTCGATTTTAATGCAGTAGCGCCCTTCTTAATTGGAGCAGGAATGGGAATCCTCAAGAAATAACAATTCATTCGCGGCTCTGAAAAATGTTCGCGCTTGGCGCGACAATATGCACTCCCAGCAACTATTCATAACATTGCCACTCGCGATTTCTGTGCGTAGGCTACAATAGGCCGTTGTGAAAAATAGAATAGTCCGGAGTTCACCGGGAATGGATATGGACAGATTACCATAGGTTTTTTGCGTCCAGATCGTTCATTGCGGCTATGCCCTGGAATGCGGCCTTAGGCTACATAAGTAATCGAAATGCGGCCATGATTAGCAGGAAGGTTTCCCACCTCTATATTAGATGATGTGCTCTTTACGACATGACGATAAATGTAAGGGGAGTCAGGGGGGGCGCGATTTTTTTGACCATCGCCAAGGGGATCGCGTGTCAAAAAAGGTTGAGAAGCGCTGGGTATAGGTAATTTAAATTGTTTTTCGGTAACTTGGATTTTTATCAAGTGAGTACCTGAATCTCGTGGGATTTTTGCTCCGTACGCCTTTTACGCAGTTTCCTTTGGAGAAAGAAATATGAAGGTTAAAAGACTCAAACGTTACCGGCCGACAAATTATCGATTGATCCCCGCCAAACGCACTCGCACCTTTATTCGTCTTGGCAGGTACCACAAGCAGTGGCTCTAGAATAGGATCAAAACTGGGTTTGGTGGTCTGAAGCTTTGGCCAGAGCATGAGGAAGCACACCTAATTTTCCAAGTGCACTGGTGAAATACAAGTTGTTAGGCAGAGTGGATTTCTCGTCCAAGCGCAATGAAGATAATTGCTCATTTGTCTACCCCTACCAGCATGAAGCGCTTGTATAAAGAATAAGGATACTCGATCTCAGGTGATTCACGCAAATAAATTTATTATATTTCATGAATTGTATCTTATGGTTGCAAACGATTAAAAGTAAGTTTCTCTCTAAAGCCGGCCTGGGCAAAGTGCGGCCCGCGAAGCTATTCTGTGCGGCCAGCGAGAGGTTGCTTCAAATTCGAAATATAAAACTTACTTTTTAATGTTGCTGCGTGGACCAAAACCATAGGATGTATAACTATAAATCGAACCGCAAATTAGTTTACTAGCGAGCCTGATCATTAGCATGGCATGATTACGCAGTCTATACGTACCTCACAAGCTTACATGTAATCCAGATTCGAAATAAAGTCTTAATGCAGCAGATTGTACCGTTACAATCAAAGTCACAAGAAGTCACCATACCTTCTCTATTGCCATTGTCACATTACGCATTGCACGGTCTGTGTTTCAAATTGTTACGTGATGCGTTTCCAAATCCCTAATTCGTAAAACAATTCGACCAGTCCCCGTGATTTCTGTGAGTCATCATCACCCATAAAGGATGTCAAAAATAAAAATAAAACGGAAATTTTAAATTCAAAGAAAATCTGTTTACAGGGGTCAGGGGTAAACCAGTCCGTTTAGTAGTTGATACCGAGCAGGTCGCCGTGTTTAAGGAATATGATATAAGTCGGTTTTATGACAAAAACACGAATACATGCACTCGGTCAAGGGACGGGGAACTTCAGAAGAATCGCAAGCTTGGCTGAACAACAAGACCAATTCACCCAGCAGCATACTACTCGGAATCCAGTGACTAAGATAATAAGCTTTATATAGTATCCCAAGGACCAAGGACCGTAACTGCCGCACCCCAAACCCCCAAATTGGGCTCGGGCGAGCTTGAAAGGGCCCAAAATTATTTCATGAATTAATATAAATTATAGCGTATTTTTTGGAAAATTTACGCAACTTCTGTCAAACTTTTTTCGCCCTACGCGCGATTTAGCGACCAATGGATTATAGAATTAGGCATTTCGACGCCGGCCATTACCGCGCCACGACGCATCAAGACATATGAAGTTTTGCAGAAAAGGGCTACCCTTATGTTGACTGAAAACCACGATGTCAAATTGTCCATTGGCAATATTTGGCAGTAAAGAAACACCAATTTGGAATCGTGTGGGTTTAGTACGCTTTGGCAATAGAAAAAATTTCGTTCAGAAGTAGTGTTTAAAATGTGCATCCCGATGGGAGTGGTTTGGAGGCAACTTTGGTTTATAACTCTATGGTGGGTCTAAGACGAACGTTTTTTAAGGGGGCTGACGAATGGCTGTTTCGGCCATCCCAAATACATTTTAATGTATTGATAGAAAAACGTGGATAGGGGTTTAAAGGGAGTTCAAAATGTATCATGTGTAACATTGTTTCGATATATGACGGCGAATAAATATTTAATTGGTAATTAACCGTCACTTCTTCATTCTCCAATATCAACATATCCACTGAGCACCATTTAGTGTAATTCACTGCTTTCAATTAGGAAATAAAATCAATACATTAGAGCAGTGCTTTTCAACCTGTGTGACGGTTCGCACTCGTGCGAATGAAAAAAATTGCAGTGCGAATGACGAACAAGGTGCGAACGGTGCGAATGAAAATCCCGGATGAGTGCGAATGAAAATCGTGAATAATAATTGCTTTTCAAATAAACATAATACGAAATTCAACGGCAGTGTAACTTTGGTTGTTGCGACGCAATTGCAAAAACTTGTTTAACTTACGACGCACCACTAGTCGTAGCTCTCACAAGCCGTAGTGAATTGATATTTTCGCACTATAATTATTACGTAACCAAAACCCTGGTTTGGAACCTGGTGTAGTGACAGACATATAGCAGTTCGTCAGAGGCTGGGAAAATGACGTTAAATTCACTTTCTGCTTACTTTCGATAAACAATCATCAATACTTCCGTAATACCTGTTCGATTAGTGCTAGGCACGAGGACAGTAGTAAATACTATCATTACAGACTGCCATTTGCAAGTTACAGTAACGCAAATTTTACCCTTTCAGGGGTTATTAAAGTATAGACCACAAAGGGTATAATTTTGGGTCGACACGGTGCCAGGGGTGCCAGGACTATCCGTCTGTTCGGCGTAGCCAGCCGAAAAAAGGGGAGGGTGGTTGAAATAAAAGGACGGGTTCGTTTTATACCGAATTTAGTAATATACAGGGCCGTAACAGCACTTCGTCAGCCCCCCAAAACGTTGGTCCTGGGCCCCCATATGGTGATAAACCGAACTTCAGTGAGCAAGCGCTAAGCGCGAAAATTTTCGATTATTCATGATATAATCGGTCAATAAGATCGGGAATTGCATATATATTGCTGTCAATGTCTTGTCCTCTCTGCTCACGTAATGAGTTTTACCGGTAGAGCTGAGTGAGGTGTCTTTGAAACTGTACAGTCCGTAAATAATGATTGAACAATGAACATCTTCGGGCGGGCGGACCCGTTGGTATGACTTCGTTACATGTTATTTGGTGACCTCCTGTCTGCTATATCAAAAATATAGAATCGCTCAAACGTACTAGACTGAAAGATCACACGGTTTCGGATTGGTATTTCTTCACTGGCATATAATTTTTTCCTGCAGGATGGTATTTGTTTTGTGTGTTTGTCTCGCTACGATCGTTCTGGCACACTTTTTGGAGTCGCATGTTTCATGGCCTAAAACGTTATATGTCTTTGTGCTTCGTGCCGCGGTAATTGCCAACGCCGACGTACCCATTTCTATAAATCTTGCGTATTTTTTCTTTGGGGAAGAGCACCCAATAATCAAGATATTTGGCGACTTGAAATTGCGCCTAGCGCGAAATATTTTTGAAAATATTGCATAAATTGGGTTTGGGGTGCGGCAGTTACGGCCCTGGTAATATAGCATCAATTCATTAGGGTTAAGTACATGCGTAAATAACGATTATACAACATCCTCGTGTTGACGATTATACGCTTATGATAAGCTTGTCGACGAGTCCGAAAGAGCTGTTAATTGGCACTCCCTGATCTGTCGTGAACAATTGAATACCCGCGCTTACCAAGGCATCGAACAATAAAATACGCGCGCTGACCAATGCGTCTTACGTAGCCCCGGCCAAAGTATTTAAGGCCCAAGACGTGGTAGTTAGTCTAGCGATATCTTTCGTATACTAGGCCTATTGCAAATGCGATTGTGCAGGCCAGCGATGATATCGTGCGCAACAAGCCAATGCAGATGCGATTGTGTAGACCAGCGATGATATCGTGCACACAGGGCCAATTGCAGATGCGATTATTCAAGCCAGCGGAACTAGGCTTGTTCTAGACGCGATAAATCAGGCTAGCAACGATTGCCGAGCGCGCGGCTATAAATGAACTGATTTCGCAATTATCTCAGCGGGAGATCGTGTCGCTCGTGTCACGTTACATTTGCAGTGCAATGCGCAATGACGAATCTCGCTAATTGGTACCACGCCTTTCGTTATTTGGCCGCGTGCAACACTGATAATACGACTTATTGAATTGCAACCGAGTATTAGGGTCTGAAGGGCCATTTCAAAAGGATGGGGTTTCACGTTTAAGGAGGGGTTTCGCGTTTCCAAAGGGACAATAGCACATTTTGAGTAACGTCGACAATATTTTTAAACAGAAATGAATTTCAGTACTGGGCGTTCTTCTGAAAACAGATCCCGGGCCGCAAAATATGACATCGCGGGCCTCATGCGACCCGCGGGCCGCGTGTTGGTGACCCCTGCTTTAAGACCTGACCATCCAAGCACTAGTTAACTAGTAGACGGGTTTTAGTGAAATAGCTGAAATCAAAACGAGCGAAAATAGTAGCATTTATCAAGAGACACTTGATAGCTTAAGATACATAGTAGCCAATTTGTTGCACATCTGAGCAAATAAATGTTGTATTTTCATCTTCTTTTTGTATATCAATATTCGGTTAGTCTGTGCGAATGAAATTTATTTTACAAAAAAAGTGCGAATGAAGCTCAAAAAGGTTGAAAAGCACTGGACTAGAGTAAAGTTACAAGTGACATGTAGTGTTACGTGATAATAGCCGTGTTGAGATCAAGTCAAGTCACTCGATTTTTGGAGGTGACTCGAGTCAAGTCGAGTCAAGTCAAGTCAAGTCAAGTCACGAGTCAAGTCACAATTCAAGTCAAGTTGCCTTTTCGAAGTATGAGGCATGATTACGGCATTGCATTTTGCTAGCTGTCTGAAATGCAGATTGACTGGTGACTGATTTTGAACCGATGAACGAATATAGAGTTGAGTATACACGCAAGAAGGCGCTGTATCGCTCACATATACGTAGAACTGCAAAACTACGTAACAGTAATTGCATAGCCTCAGTTTATTGTTACCAGCCAAAATAGAGAATAGAGAAACGAATCGATAATATGCAACAGGCTACATTACCCATTTGCAAATAGATATGATACAATTCGAGCCTGCGTCAATGGATGAGGACTACATAAACTATATTCGAATTCAATTTCAATAAAACAATAGGTTTGGTTAAGGTAAGAACAGAGAACAGAAATATATATTGTGCAATTAACTTATTTTACTATACTAGTTTACCGACAACGTAAGTCAGAGGTCTCAAACTCAAATGTGCTCGCGGGCCAATTTCCTACTTTTTGATGGCGCCGCGGGCCGCAGCACCAATAATGGGGAGAATTCAATGTATTTCCTGGGTAGGCCTTATTTGACGGGACCTTTGCAGACGGACATTCCAAACGCATCGTGAAAATGTGATTTACTATTGTGAATTCACGCCTGGCACGAAAAAAAAAATCACATTTTTAAGTATATTAATAAAATTGTTGCTGTACTTGGCATTGTTTGTCAAAGTAATTAATTGTAGACACCATGCGAGAGTACAGATGCATCAGGACATCGTAAAAGCTGTCGCGTTATAATTTTGCAGCTATCGGACATTTGACGTGCGGCAATTATCGGTGGAATTTATGAATTTTACAAAGATTGATCTGATATCAGAGCATTAGAGCAGTACAGCCAAATCCGGGTATCTGCAGAGGTGGTCAAAGTAGTCAAGAAAGCTACTCAAGTAGAAGTAGAACTAGCGTCGAAAAAATCTACTCAAGTACAAGTAGAAGTACTTCTTTCATAAGCAACCTGAAACTACTTGAAGTAGAAGTAGAATTGTCTGACTTTAAAAGTACTCAAGTAAGTAAGTAGTTGTGAAAACGATACTGATTGGATGGATTATAAAAAGGTGCAAATTGAGCTATGTGATAGGTGACGAGCTTGATTCATATTGATGCATAGCAGCAGCCAGCAGGTATCCAATTTTCGATAGCATAAGCATTCGTCACATCATGGGATGAAAATGATAGTACTGATAAGAACATGCGATGCTAATCCTTTGTTTTCTCGAACAGCACGTTTTGGAAAATAGCATGGTATGGCGCCATCCCCCATATCATAAGGCCCGTAGTTTAGTCGAAGAGCAATACGGAGAATTTATATAAGATACGGTGTAAACACTTAGCGCGATTAGTAAACGTTAATAAAAAATATGGTGGACCGTAAAATGCCATATTGTGTAGCTTTATTTCCAGAAATCAAAGGCATTACTGCACTTGCTTTTATACTTCAACATGTATGTTATCCAGACAAAAGAACTGATATTAATCATAAGTATATGATACTGAGAATTGAAAGTGAAATATTAATAATACTTCTAAAAGCAGAATATGTATTCCATGTTTTTAGTCCGGAAAGTTTCAAAGGTGGTATGCTAAAACATCTCTAAAACTAAAAAAAAGTAAAGTCAAAGTCCACTCTTCCAGATTAGGACACGCCATGGACATGCTAAATTACGATATGACAAGAACATGATAGATTGCGAAACATCAGTTTCAAAGGTTATGATGAGCCATTATATACTGTGATGAATTATTTCATATGGGTGAAGGGCGACAATGTGGCGTGAACGGAACCACGCTAACCCTCCACCTAAATTTTATTCCCCGATACTTTTGTGAAATCATACTGGTCACTCCGTATCCACTGCGCGCGAAGCGCGACGAAAATTCTGGGCTTTACTAAACTTTTATGAAAATTAAATGTTAATACTCCGTGAAAACAGCTCCGAAATTCTTCAGGCTATCTTCCAGATTGGAAGATTGAACTACTTCTACTTGACAAACTGAAAATAGCGAAAAGTAAGTAAGTAGATCACAATATATTAAGAAGTATAAGTAGAAGTAGCGAAAATCAGATCTACTTGAGTAAGTACCAGAAGTAGAGGAAAACTACTTGAGTACTTCGAAAAAGTAGAAGTACTTCGTTACTGACCACCTCTGGGTATCTGGCATAGGCCTACTGATAACTAGGCTATATTGATCATGTCATTACCAAAGCCAAATCAAATCAGCGTTAGATTTGCCTTCGAATATTGGAACAGGTCATTAACAACTTGAAGATCTGAATACTGTGCCATAGCAGTATATATGTGGAATCGTCCTTCTCTGATTGTAACGGTTGACGCGACGAGTGCATGTACGGGTAATTCTACAGAAGGTCGCGCCCAAGTCCAAATCACAATTTTCAGTCACGAATCATCAATGGGTCATATTTTACCATCATAAACAAGTAATATCACGTAATAGTTGATCTTCCACTGCGTGGTAACTTTTGAAAGTGATTTAATAGTGAAGTTTTCGGAGTAGTTTCAGAGCAAATTTCAAGTTCTCAAATTAAAATAAAAAAATTGGTAGTTAAATATTGTCGAATACTTCGAAATCCAAAATTCCGTCGCGGGCCGCACAAAATGGTCTCGCGGGCCGCGTGTTTGAGACCTCTGACGTAAACTGTAGGCTTTGCGGTCAATTTGTTTGTGAGGGAACAATGGAGGCTCAGTAAAGCGCACGTTCATTGAATGATTCGGCGCTCTCACGGGTTACGATATCGTTTCGCGAACAATCCGAACATATGCAAGATACAGTGATTTTTATCGACACCGTTTACTTGGTGACTTGAAATTGACTCGTAAATTTTGCTCCAAGTCACGAGTCAATCCACATTTCTGATACGCCGAGTCAAGTCAAGTCAAGTCATTTTTGCAAAGTGACTCTAGTCAGGTCAAGTCTTACAAAAAAAATGACTCTGGTCATGCCAACACTGGAGAATAGTATTCATAGGCACACGCTCGCCTCGACCGAATAACATATAGATCGGTATCTGTATTCGCGTGACGCAGCATTTCACGAAGGAATACTTGACTACTTCGACTGCATAAAGATAGAGTGCATTCCAAAAGATCTGTATAGGTTACTACAGTCTTGATAGGCATAGCCTTGCAAGAGGGATGGTGTGAACCTCTGAAAGGTTCAGGTTCGTGTGAACGCGAGCCTTTTTGTTAGGTTCTGTGTGAACGCGCGAACTTGTACCTCATGACGTCACGTGGCGTAATATTGCCAATTCCATCCCTACATTTCAGTGGGTTGATAAAGGCCTACTAATGTACACGATACAAGATGTTATAATGTCGTGGAAAATTGTAATTTATGAAAAAGGCTCACAGTGCAGAACCGACCAAGGTTCGTTTGTGATCGTGAACCTCTAAATTTCTGAGTTTCACGCGCAGAACGCGAACGTAAACCTCACGTTCACACCATCCATAGTTGGCGAGTTCATAATTGAATAATTGCTGTACTGTGCACATAGTCGTCAGCTCTCCAAATATGCCGTGGGTAGGTTTCGGCGAAGGTCCTGACCATATCATTAGTAGTCAGCACCTCAAGTAGAGAGGTGAGTTGCGGAACATTTTACAGTCGAAACTTAGGGTCGCGGCCGTGCAAAAGGTTCGGAAAACCTGTTCCGGAAACCAGAATCGTGAGGAATATTTCAACTTAGAGAATATTCCAATTTTACACTGTTACCAAGGATGGCGTGAACCTCTTAAAGGTTCAGGTTCGTGTGAACGCGAACCTTTTTGAAAGGTTCTGTGTGAACGCGAACTCGTACCTGATGACGTCACGTGACGTCATATTGCTAATTCCATCCCTATATTTCAATGAAGTGATAGCCTCCTATTTGTACACGATACCTAATAGCGAGGACTCGGGCGACATAATGCCACAATGGTGAAGTACATATTGACGTCTTAAACGTCGCCGAATGTATCAACTGGGCAATCAAATGATACAGTATTCCCATAAAATCAATCTCTTCCGTCGCTTTGCCAACAATTTCGACGAGAACTTGCAAGGGAATATAAGCCCACGCCTCAAGGGTCTATAGGTCAGACGGAGAATGTAGTCGGCGTCTGAGTATTGCTTCGTCAATATTGAGCAGAGTCTGAAACGGGTTTTTGTACTTGCTACCGATATTACCCCATCAACAAGTTGTACATCAGTTGCCAACAGCTAGATTTTTTACAACAGGCAACGATATCAATTTCATTGATTGGTTGAAAAAGCATCATTCGCTGACTACCTACACTGAGTGTATTACGCTCTCGATGTTGTGTGATTCCCGATCAATGTCACAGAAGAGTGTCACTAATATTCGAGCAAACTTTTGTAACAAAGCATGTAAAGTCTTTGAGATTGTCACGGTGCATGTTCGTTTAGTGATGACTTTTTAATGCTCTCAGCGCCAAGCATATAGTGGCCCGCAGTTGTAATGCAATAAATTTCAACCAAAGAAGTTATAATGAAGTGAAAATTGTACTATATGATAAAGGTTCACAGTGCAGAACCTACCAAGGTTGGGTTGTGAACGTGAACCTCTAAATTTCTGAGGTTCACACACAGGACGCGAACGTGAACCTCACGTTCATACCATCCCATACTGTCACCCTCTAATGACTATTTACGCATTCCGTTTTACGCGCATATGTCATAGTTGCTCTTGCGGTATTCATTGTGTTTGACGACTGCAATGGTCATTTGCGCGAGGCCGATTTTCTTTATTTTTATTCCGTTTCTGCCGACTTGTAGCCCGGCCCACTTCTAAACTTTTTGTATGACACCGCTTAAGCGGATGGGATAACCAGGAGGACACTAGATAAACCGATGTCGTGATTGCATCACCAGTTAAAACGCATTCCCTGTTTCGCTGTTATGCCATTAAGTAAACCGAGCGTTGTTGTTTCAGAGGACGTGCTCGAAGAACTCCTGAATAAAATTCGTGAAACCCAAGGGGTTCAATCCATCCTTATGAATAAAAACCATTTGTTTTGACGTCCTCGGTTTTCATGGCTGGGAAAAGTTTTCGTTGTCATCATTACTTGCTATTTCGTTAGACAAGAGATCAGTGCACTCAGAAATAAAAATACTTACAAATGATATTTTGTCGATTTAGTGCACTTATCGATGAAATAGGTAAACTAGAAGACGTACCAAGGGAAATTCATCACGATAAATAGTTTCGATAGCCTATTCAATCACGTGACGACGGAGAAGGTTTCGCAAACACCTCCGTCCCGCAGAATCAGGTCCGTAACTGTCGCACCAAACCGCAATTGGGGTGGGGGTCGAAGCTCGAAGGGGCCTGAAATTATTTCGAGAATTAACACAAATTAAAGTGTATTTTTTTCAAAATATATGCAACATTTTCAAGTTTTTCACGCTACGAATGTTACCAAATATATTGATTATTGTTGACCCTGTCCCCACGCAAAAATGCGCATGATTTATAGTAATGGGCATTTCAGCATCGTCCATTAGCACGTCACGACGTACCAAGCCATATGTATTCTTAGGCCATATAACATACGACTCCCAGAAGTGTGCCAAAACCATCAGCAGCGTGAAAAACTTGTCTGAAAAATGCCGCCCTTATGCTGACCTAATATTTCAAAATATCTCCATTTTTAATTGTCCATAGGCGCCTAAATGGCTGACGCCGAATCTTCCTGTCCTGAAAATCTGAACCCCACAAGGCAAATGCTATCCCGTAGTCATCCAATTTGAAATCGTGTGCGTCTTTTAGTTTAGTACGTTTGTGCGATTTCAATATCTTTATACATAGCAGACAGGAACTGACGAAGTAGCATCATGCAACGAAGTCATTACACCAACTGGCCCGTCCCAATATCTGTAAATATTATTTGTGGGCGCCCCACTCAGCTGTAGCGGTGAATCTGATTACGTGAGCAGAGAGATATTAAAAAATATCAGCAATATTTATGCAATTTACGATCATATTGACCGATTCAATCATCAATTATACAACTTTTTCGCGCATCGCGCAGTTACGAGATACAAGCGCCTCAACAAACAGTGCAATAAACCTTACTGACAAGTAGCGATGAATAGTCCATAGCCTGACTGGGGTATGGGGGGCTGGGGCGGGGATTCGCCCCCGGAAGCTTTGTTCATCACCCTATGTGAGGGCCAAGACCAGCGTTTTGAGGGATGACGAGGCGCTGTTTCGGTACTACGCAGGATGGCCTGTTTATGGATAATTTCGACGTGAATGGGGTAAAGCATGGGTCACCAACCTTTTTGCAACCGAGGGCTACTTTTGCGTAATGATTGAAGCGGCGGGCTACTATTTACTCCCGCCGTATTTCGGCTTTGATAGTCATAGCACTGGGCAGGACTGGACATCATGTTATCAGTTTCTATAGCAGTCAGTGGGAAGCCTGACATTATATGATATCAACTAGTGCGCTGTACTCTGGTATGTAACTTGACATTGCATGCACTTCTGAGTGAGTGTTCCAGATGTGCATTAATTAAGCGTGTTTTGTGTTTGTTTTTGATGAAGTTCATGTCCGAAAAGGCTGATTCACAACGATAAGTTGAACCATAGACGCTTGCAACCTTCCTAGCTGCTGAGCATACACCACTGTACTTTTCCGTATCAACAAGGCCCCAAACGTTTGCGGCAGACTGCTGAGGTGGGGGTCATTTTTCAGTGTTACAATTTCAATCTCCAACTGTTCAGCATCCAGAAATGGCTAGATATCATTATACCGGACAATGATTACATAAAGTTAGAAACATGGTATACTAAACTGCGATGAGTGTAACAGAAACAAGCTGTGTCAAAAGATGCAATACGTAATGGGTATACAGATATTCAAAATCTGCTAGTACTTCACGGCCATCTAACTCCAAATAGTAATATTGTTTACTACTTTGGCATTGTCCTGGACGTCGAGTTATCATAACGGACCCCCCGCCATTTCAAGAAGACCGTGAATGGCATTCCGTCATGTCGCCTGTATAGGCAATGCACCGTGATGGTGATTCTATCACATACATCTATATATTACTAATTGTAATTGAGGATATTTTTAAGTGTTTATATGTGTAAGTTACATGTTAGTGTATTTGAAACAAGAATAGCTGAATCAATCAAATCTATATATTTAGAAGCTGACTGGTAATAATCAGACGAATATTGGTAAATGCTGCTATATTCCACCTTTTTTAGAACGGGCTCGCGGGCTACTCATCTAGTCCTCGCGTGCTACCTGGGGCCCGCGGGCACCGGGTTGGTGACCCCTGGGGTAAAGGTTACACGGCTGTTGCTCCTCTTTGTTTCGTGAAAGTAGTTCGTGCACTTTCGCGAACCTCAGTATGGTAATTTGCGATGGTATATTTCGACGAGAAATCATGATCCAAGGAGATAAAATATGATTTTAAATTTGTTTGCTCTGTGTGGATTTCTGTTTTTATTGCGACCCTAGCCAAATAGGCAATATGTAGGCGTGATACTAGCGTGATGGCGTAGTGATATCTTCCACAGCTGCCCCACTAATGGCTAGTGTGTTCCAGTCCCTCCGAGGTCGACTCCATAATTTCTTCAGGAGAGTCATAGGTTTTCTAGGCACCACCTGAATTTGTAGACCAATTTGACCTACGTATGATTGAATAAAATCGGTCGTTGCATTTTATCATCTAGCAAGCAGATACCAGTAGCTAATTGATTAGAGAGAGTTCACTTCTAACCACTAATCCAATATGTCCATGGGCTTTCGTCAGTCGTGGGGTGACTATAGGAGTTCCGAGCAGAGAGGCAGTGTGATTACTGTGTCGACTTTGTCTAACGACGTGACGGAAATTAAAAGGAAGTAAAGACTTTGCAAGAGACTGTGTCAGAGCTTTCAGGAAGGGTGAATGAAATATACGAATGCGTGGTAAGTTCTTGTGACCAGGGACTCCTGAGTTTAAGGCAGTGTCACACATCTGTGTTATTGGCAACTAAACGAAATTGAATCAAATTAGACCGTTTTCTACTTTTGCATGCCCAATTGCCCATTGACCAATCAAATGTTTCGACACCCCCACTTTCTCCTTCGGCTAACCGTTCTGTTCGCGTGTCACGCTGGCAAGTTGTACTAGTGCATCATCAAGTCATTGTGAAGGTACTTTTGCGATAACAAATCACTGAACTATTCTTCCTACAATACCAACATATAGTAGCGGTGCGCGGTGTAGTCGCAGTTATGCTAAGCTAGGGTCCGTAATTTCCTGTACACGTCAGGAATTTCACTGTTCAAACTGCCTCCGGGAGAAAATTATAAAATACGAATTAAGGTCCGGAATTTTGAAGGCTTGAAATAGGCTGAATTTTTTTCTTTTGTGAACATGAACCATGTTGTTGTAACCTTCTCCTAACGTAAGGAGGGGTATTGAAACCGCTTTTAATTGAACTCAAATCCTACGACCGATCCTGACAAACGATGATCCGTTGATGAAGGTTTGAAATAATGTATTTAAATGAATGACGTAACAAATGAATGTCCCAAATGCAGCAAATAAGTTAGGTCGTGAAAATAGGTTTTAAAATAGTGGTCGCCTGCTTTTATGGAGACAAACCTAAACAATAGAAACACATGCGGCAACTAGAGACCACAGATAACACAAATAACAACTAGCAGCGTAACGACGCCACGTAGCTAACACATATTACCAACGACAAAACCGAATAAACTAGAGGCATCGCCCAATCAACATATATAGAGAGCAACCAATGCTGCACCTAATCAATTGTTGATAATTACTATACACTGCAGATTACTGAAGTAACAATTATTTGTTGAAGGCTTAAAATTTGGTCGTATATCAACATAAACAACATTCTTTTAAAACAGATTCATGCTACTTGAAATTTTTCTTTGCGGTGCACGGGATTTAGAGTAACGTATATTAATTTTAATTTGGGGACCACCGCTCCCGCAACAAATGCAACCAAAAATAAACGAAAATACCCATAATCTACTGAAATAAATCTAATTGTATTCGCAATAATCGGAGAATGGTGCATTCATAAAATCGGTAAAGGCCGTTTCCATGCTTTAGTGAAAGACAGCGCTTCTAAACCTGGGTGTCGTTTGCCTTTGGATCAGTGGTTCTCAACCTGGGGGGCGCGCCAGAGCTCATATTAGAGATGACCCACTTTATGACTTATGTTTCACTCTTGTAGACGCTATACAGCAGAGATGAGCGGAATTATATGTCCTAATCCAATCCAAATCCGAAGCTTCAAATCCTAATCCAATCCAAATCCTACAATATTTCACAGATCCGGTTTTTCCAAATCCTAATCCCAATCCATGGTCAATTGCTCATCTCTGTTATACAGTTGATAGGCAAAGCTCCGCTATTGTGATGTCAATGTCTTCATACTTCATTGTATTATCCGCTAGTATGCTCTATAGTAGGGTTACCATATTTTTGTGAAGCAAAGTCCGGATACCCTTTAGCGCCCACTAGCGGATTCAAAAATGAGGTGTAACACATTGTCTGTCAATATGACGTCACACTAGCAAAGGATTGCCCATCGACTGTATACGAATGGAGTGGAACATAGGCCATGAATTGGGTCATCTGTAATGTGATATCTGGTGATTGCTACTTGCCAGGGTCTGCAACAAATTTCTCCACGGGCCGGATGAAATCGTCTGGCGGGCCGTGTCTGGCCTGTCCGGATTGTGTTTGTCAGCCCTACTATACTGTTAAGTCGGTGCGGCTATCTGGTTGTTTATTTTAATCAGATCTGGAACAACATTGTTTCTGTCCCCTTCCGCCCAAATAAAGCCCTGATGTTGGGCCCACCAGAGGGTACTCGGTGTACCTTCTTGGGCACTTACTATATGCATTTGGCTGTTAAAATTTATCAATGAATTCTGTCGATAATATTGATTCTTCCATATTTTAGGCTACTATAAAATGCACCAGCAGGTTGCACATCCGGGGATTTCCAATTTTTTATGGTGGCAACGTCATTTCCAACTTGAAAATGTGCCGTGGTCAAGCTGAAAACTTGATAAGCTGAAGCTAATTACTAAAAAATTTCAGCTTGCCCAAACTTACTCACGGCCTAGGAAGCTGATTACGTCCAACATCATCGCGATTCCCAGATAAAGGCAAACGACCCCAAGATTTGGAACCATTGTCTGTGACTGAAGCATCCAAGAGGATTTGTCCTATTTTTTGACTTTTTGAAAGTGTCCTCGGAGGACGGACAAATGTCCTCTAGTTTGAGATTTTGTCCTCTTTTTTGAGAAATTTGGTTAAATATGGGGCGAAAGTCGACTGAGATACATTAAATCAGTACTGGAATAACGTTCCGGCGGCTATTTCGGGAGTTTGGTCGGAAAGTTGCCCTTTTCTTTACAATTTTTTCAGGATTTTCCTCTGGTTTTGCAAGTTTTAAAATGTTGAAAAAGTGTCCTCTTTTCAGATTTCCAAAATATGGTAGCTCTACTTAACCAACTCTAGGAATATACCGTTAGCTTATCATCACAATCGGACTTATTTCAGTAAACAATGGTTATTCATATTTATTTTGATTGCATTTTTGGGCGAGAGTGATTGCCTGGTGCTCATACTAATATCAATATAAGTTGCATTAACTCGCACGCGGCACGAAGAAGAATTTTTATTAGCATAAATCTGCTTGAAAATAATATTGTTTATGCTGATTTACGAAAAAATTTTGAGCCTACTTAAAGCCTTCAAAATTCCGGACATTTAGGCATATCTTAGAAATTCCTCCCGGACGCAGATTTTTCAGTGAAATTCCGGACATGTCCGGGAAATTCCGGACGTATGGAAACCCTACTCTATAGCCGTTGTCGCGAGCCTCTTTTGTCCGAAGAGCCATATTGTCTCTGTTTTTTTACCATCTCCACTCCCAAAGAGCCATACATGCCATTGAACTGTTACGTCACAACTGAGAATTCGTGACGTCATGGTAGCATTAATTCGAGCTCACTACATGGGATTCCACGTGTGCGCCATATTCTCTCCGTAAAAACTGGTATTTATTGTTCGAGAATTATGCTGGAAACGAGAGATAAGGCACAGACGGGCCAAGCCTCACCATTGATAACGCAATTCATGGTAGGCTTAGAATCTATTACAACTGATATTAATCGAATACGACTGTCACACTGATTCCGAAAATCTAAAAACTTATATCGACTTCTCAATTCTCAAAGTATTCGGTAGAAACATAACGTTGCGCAACACGCCTAGATTTTATCGCCTGTACTACACAGAGCCATGCTTACCAATCAAGAACGTGGATAGCTATAACGTTGTTTGTAATTCGAGTTTGTAAGTGTCACATCTACAGCAATTCATTTTGCGCCGTACATCAGAAAGACTATGTTTTGAAATCGGCGTTGCCATGTTTGCTATATTCTTTGATTAATCAACGTATCGCACAATTCAAGATTTCGATTCGGGTACATAGAATCCGCGAGTGATATAGATAGATAGATAGATAGTCTTTTATTCGTCACATCAATAAATAAAGAAATATACAAAACAAATATTGCAGTATAGACTGGGAGACGACGAGGGGCCGTTAGGCCTTCAGAGTCAGTCGCCACCCGTTTGGAGTGTTTGATGCGTGTAACATATATATTAAATCACACACATATACGTAGAGTCAACATTCAGTAAATATACGACTAACGACACGATATTAAACTTTAATAAGGGTGTAATAAAGGATAACATTAGAACAAGCATTGCATAAAAGAAAAGAATCAACAGTACGTTTGGAGTAGATAATTTTTACATATTTTTTTAAACTGCCATGGTGGTATTGGTATCAGCTCTGCAGGGAGATCATTCCAAGTTTTCGCACCGACAAAATGTAAACTATTGCGGGATGAAGATCGTGACAGGAGAGGCAGCGAAATATAATTTCTCGATACCTGTCTAGTTTCATAACCATGAGTTTTCGCAAAAGTTGTAAAATGCGAATTAAAGTATGACCTGTTTGTGTGGAAGATGGTGTGCATCATCTTTGCCGTCTCGTACTGAATTAGGTCGGTAACCCTGAGTATACCATGACTTCGATATTCCGGGAGAATTCGTTGCCTGGGAGGCAATTTACTAATGACACGAAGAGCCTGGTTCTGGAGAGTTTTGATTTTTGTAAGGTTTGTTACATTTGTATGTCCCCAAATATTTATTGCATATTGAAGCTGAGATTGAAAAATAGCAAAATACACTGCGCACAGTACTTTTTGTGGCATTAGATATTTCAATCGTTGTAGCATGCCCGTAGCCCTTGACAATTTCGAGGTGACTGAGTCTATCTGAGGTTTCCATGACAATTTCGAATCGACAAGAATTCCAAGATAGCGAACGTGATCAGCTGGGTTAATGACAGTTTGATTGATTGTTACAGAAAATGGATTGGTTTTTAGCGAATTGGAATTATTAAATAAGAGAAGTTGGGTTTTGCTGGGGTTGATGGAAAGTTGATTACTTCTCATCCAATTACAGATCTTTGTCATTTCATTAGATGTCAATTCTTGCAAGGTCTGCAAGGATGTTGAGGATGCTGAGAAACAGGCATCATCAGCGAATAGTACGGTTTTCAGTGAGGAGACCTTGCTAACATCATTGATATACATAAGAAATAATAAAGGCCCCAATACAGACCCCTGAGGGACGCCACAAGTTATAGTTGATGGAGCGGAGATAGTACTATTGACATACACACATTGTCGGCGGTTTTTCAAGTAGTCAGATATAAGTTTTGAGGCAATAACACGTATGCCAAACTGAACAAGTTTTCTAATCAGTATCTGGTGGTTAACAGAGTCAAATGCTTTGCTGATATCTAAAAAAACACAGCATGATGTTTTTTTGTTATCAAGTGACTTGAAGTGTCTGGATGTCATGTCGGCTAGGGCCTGCGTAGTGCTTCTATTGGCTAAAAAACCGAATTGCTCATCGGATAATAGTGAATTTTTCATAACAAAGTCAATGATTCTGCGGTAGAGTAGTCTTTCAAATGTAATGGCGATTGAGTTCAAAACTGAAATTGGTCTGTAGTTTCCAATTTCTAGCCTGTCGTTCTTTTTGTAAACTGGTAAATTGGTAGTAACTGAAATTTGATAATCCTAAAAAGAGGAGGTTCGAGTCCCTAAACCTTAGGATGGCATTGTCTTTACCTCTCAAAGACATGCTTATACTGCCACGAGAATATAGTTATTCTGAACGTGAAAAAGATTTACCAACAAGTCGCTGCAATATTGATCAATTCCGTACAAAAATAAATATTTGGCAAAGAGCCATATATGGCTCGCGAGCCACAGGTTCCCGACCGCTGCTCTAATGTGTCAGGAATTTGAGACACAAAATATGGTAATCCTATGCTAAGCGACTATTATACTTATACTATTTTTAATTACCCAAGTGAACTTTATACGTCGTTACTCATTCAAGCGGTTACGTTTAGACCACATCCGCGTTATAGACGACGAAAGTTACCGTATTTTCCGCGCTTTCGGGTGTTGGAGTGGAATTTCATTTATTACTATGACTTGACTCGTACCCGTGTCCGTCCTACTTGATGCTACTCTTCTGGACAATAATTATTCATATTTTCGCCGCCAGGTCGCATTTTGTCGGCCACAATTTGGCATATCCCGTTCTTCAGTGTTACAGTAGTAAGCTAGTAACAATTAGTGTGTTGCTTAGTTTCAACCAACCGACTTTCACACGGAGATGTCCCACGAATCAAATTGATAATTATCAAATTAAACGTTTCGTTGTCCATCACACAAGGTAGGTGTAAGGGGTTAGGGTAGGGTCAAAACTATGTTAAGCGAGGTGCAGCGCTAAACAGCTGGAATCCCTGAAGCATTACATTTACGCAGGAAACAACCATGAAAACCGATGGAAACGAATGTTGCAACTGGTTATAATGCCGGACACCGTTCACCTCCTTTAACTATCCTGCGCGTTAATCGTGAATATGCTTCCTGCAACTATTAAACTGACAACATCAAATGACCGCAAAAAAGATGAAATCTAGATTCCGTATCTTTGACTAACTCTGTACTTGTGTACTTCCCAGATCTTCTTTCTTTAACCGGCTCCAAAAGTACTTTTGACAATCGTCATCTCGCCCTGCGAATTGTTGTTGTTGTTTTATTAACGCATATGATTGGCGCTTGCAACATCGTGGTTCTTTGCGCCCACACAGTAAATTTCATACATGTCAAAATGGCATGTCTTCTTGAACTTGAGTCTTTTTGTCGGCTCATTTGCTGCCTCCTTTCATGAGTTCGGCTCTCTCATAGTCTGGGCTTTTCAATGCGCTGTATTACAGCGGGATCGGCGATGAGGAGCCCAGATAAACCTCCGACACATAGAAACATGGCAGAGCCGAGACTCGAACCATCAACCATCGATGTCGTGACTGCAGTGTTTAACCAACTGCGCCATTCGCTTCCCCGCCCTGCGAATTAGAATAAATGTTACAACATGAACAATTTGATCACCTGTGCATGTGTTATATTACTTCCGTGCGGAGTATTGAATAAAATATGAAATCGCATGCTGCCAACTGAACATGTGGACCTTTGATATTTATACATCTATGTGCCCATACATCACATTTCACTTTAAACACCGCAATAACATTTTCACGCGGTATTTGTAGATGGAGAAGAAGCTAGAGTCAAAGGCAACATCGCGATCCAACGATGAAGCATTCTTGAAATCACAAGATGTCACATATTGGGATGGTATCGAGACCTCTATGATAGCAGCATTGCGGGGGATTGACTGCATGACGGTATTTATCATACTACATATATGGAGAGTAGGTCCGAACACCGATATATATAAATTCACAGGCGAGCGACTTGTTGGATAAGTACAGGCAGCTAAAAGGCGAAGACAAGTTTATTCCCTATATTACTGCTCAATTAGAAGATGGACCTCGCGCGAAACGATGTGCATCGGACATAACACGATGGATTGAAAAGAATAACAAATAGCTTGTTGTGGTTACCACGTTGACCATCATGTTTACAATAAAATGATTGAACAATGAACATCTTGTGAAAATGATTTAATAAATCGGGAAGTGATTATAGGGATATAGTGCGAACGTTCAGTACACTCTCGCATACGCATATAGGAGCCTCGATAAATTGGAAGTGCACGTTCACTAACGAACCTGGGTAGGTTCTAGACGAGGGAGGGACAACATACGGCATGAGACGTGATTTTGAGCGGCCCTGATAAAGTTTCCTGTCGTAAATGATAATGTGGCCCGCGATCACAGTCTGCGGAAATCTCCCACTATAATACTTTTTCATACCTGCTAAAAATGTTCACTCCCATTACACGAGATCCCCGTCAAAAGGAAATATCTACGTACCCCCACCCAATAGCAACCTAACTAAGAGATCCATCGACTACTCGGGACTTATCATCTGGAATGCATTACCACCACATATCCGTGAATTGCCTTATAATAGATTTTAAAAAACCTACTTGATGACCTCTTGTCGTTATACTAACACTGTTGCTCTACCTCGCCCATACATTGCTTCATTGATCATTTTCTACAGCCGTTAAATTTTCTTTTATTTTCCTTTATTCAACTAACATTTTTTACAGCCCGAATGTTCAGAGTCAAGTGTACCTGTTTGATGCCGGTGTGATCAGATTAGTTAACCCTGAAGGTCGTATCGATATTACTATCTAATACCTAATACTGTGCATGCATATGTTCTGGACCACCATCATTGTCGTCTGTTTTTATGTAATTTGGTTGGATGAAAATATACTCTCTTTCTCTCTCTCTCTCTCTCTCTCTCTCTCTCTTTCTCTCGTGCGTGTGTGTAAGAGTAGAGTGCGAGAGTGGAGCTTACGCAAAAGTTCGTCAACACGAAGAGGATGGTATTACCGGCATTTACGCATGTACTCAACCGTAATGAATTGATATCCTTGCAAATTTGGAAAAATCTCAAGCCCTCACAAATGATAATGATGTTTCAGTTATTCTTGAGTTCTATATTTTCTTTGTGTGCAACTTGCGGCCAGAGTTGAAAGAACCTGTTCAAAGCTTTGATCGACCACAGATGTGTAGTCGACTTCAACAGCTATTGACATACATTACATTATAAAATTCATTGAATATTGTTTTAATTTCTACGCTCAAAAGTTAAAATTTATATTAAATACGATTAATCCTTGTATAGGAGTATAAATACGCGTCGTATGTACCGATTCAGGAATCTGGCCCGCCAAGTACTTCATTTCCCCATATCAAGCCCGCCGACTGGAGAAGTTGCCCGCCCCTGTTCGTTCCAGTGGAACGAAAGTTCCGATATTCTCAATTTTGGTATTCAAAATTCTTCAAGTTCGACTTTATATTACTTGCACTCGAGGCGGTAAAAAGGAAATTCAACAAAAAACTGAGATGAACCTTGTATCGATTTTCATGATCTCTATTTCAAATATCACAGTCTTCTGTGTGTTAAAAATGAAATTAGTTTATCCCGTCAGGTAATGTCATGAATGTAGATCTACGCCTCATACAGCTGCATCGTATTATTTATGAAATAAGTTTCGCAGTGTGAAATTCTAAGGGTTGTGACTAGGGCGATCTTTTATACCTTAAAACAGAAATTTTTGAGATAAAATCAAAATTATTTTGACTTTTTTCGTCATAAAAAAACTTAATTTTGACTAAATACTGACCTCACATGTGCAAAGTGGGAGTTTTAGCATATGTTAAATTTGTACTACTTATCTGCATTTCTGGTTGGAACTGTCTGTCCTTACGAAGTAGTTAGGCCTGAAAAAACGTTTTTAACTGAAAACCTGTCGAGTTTTTACGTGCAGAAAACTAGTATTTTAACGAAATCTGGCCGTATGAAGAATACCATTATTAATTCATTACGTATTATGGTTGAAATAATTAAAATTTGTTGGAGTACAACGAAAGATACTTTTCTGCATTCTCGGGTAAAAATTGTCTGTCCATACTAAGTAGTTTGCCAAGAATGGAGAAAGAACGTTAAACAGCATCAGTTATTGGCTGACAACACTGAAGTTGTGCGTGCACTGCTGGTGACACACCGTGTTGCTTCATTCTGACAATGTTGCCTATATCACAATTTTTATCATGCGCTTCTTGATATAAGAATCGTGCAATGCCCAAGCAGTCTTGCTTCAGTTAGATATTGGGTACAATGACCATAACATCCTGTCAACCTATTTGTTTCGTTTGGCCGTTTATGATTCTCATTGAGCAGAGAATTGGCCGTCTACAATGGTAGGCTGTATAAAGTAAGCCTAGGTTACAAGCTGTAAATTATCAAATCATATGTTCACTGACATGTCAAATCTACGGTACAAACGAAATCCGGAGGTCAAAAATTGTTTGCCTTTGTGAACAATTTTGACAAATTTGGACGTAACGCTACAATTTTGGCAAAATTTTGGCTTATTTTGATATGTCAAAAAAATCGCTCATGACTCTCAGTTCCAATGATTTTAGAGCTCTGATAAATATAACATATAAAGTTCAGAATAAGGCCGTAGATGGGTAATATTACCGTAATCAGAAATGAAAATGTATTGGTGCAATAACAATAAATGCATTAAATTATTTGTACGGATCCGTTCTGTAATTTTATCAACCTCAAAAAACCACGCAAAAATAGTACCTCTTGCTCCTCTGGTTTAGTTACAAGCGTCTGCCATTGCAATGCGGTGACGAGTGGAGTCCCACCTGGGTCCTGCGATAATTTACGGCCTTATGGCGCATTACACTTGCAATATCGGGGAGGTCGACGTTCGTAAAACAGACATCAGAGATTGCTAACGATTTCACTTCTCGCTACCAGACGCTTCGCTTTAGATAAGTCTCACGAAGTCGTATAACATACGAAATTAGTACTTTCACGTTAGACCACCCAAAGTAACATTCGGCAACGTCGAAGATACAGTTATCCACGAATCAAAGAAATAGACTGTAGTGTACAGCGATAAGGACCAAACCTCCAATGTTAAGTATTTTATTGCATGGTAAAACCAATTAAAGGATGTTAAGAATAAATTGATATCGTTTTCATAAGTAACCTCTCGCAATAACGAAGACCAAGCTTATGGTCATGAAGTTCCGACCTCAAATTCGGTGAATCGAATGCATCAATGAAGTATGCAAGCTACGACTGGTTACGTCCTTCACAGCATCTTTTCTCTCAGAGACAATCATTTCTTCTATGCTTCTATGCTTCGGCTAGTTATTGTAATCAATGGGCACAGTGATCATGATCGCACACTTTAAAGGTCGATTTTGATGACTAGAACAGGTCAAGCTTCGGGGCCTTCAAAACGTTACAAGACATATTCGGCACTGAGACTTGAGGATGAGAGCAACTGATTGTTTCAATGCTATTCAGGATGAAAAACTGGATGGAACAAACTTAGCGAGTGGTTCTGAAGGAGAAAGCAATACCCACGAGAGAGTAAGTCGAAATAGCATGAACTTGTGTCACCGAAATCATCAACAATTAACACTCCCAGCAATTCAATTTTTGAGGACCTTTTTGCCACAATAAGACACCTCCTCGCTGTCAGGAGATAAAGGAGATCTAGTAATTTCAATGATCCATTTGATCACCCAATTAGCGAAATCTTGTAGAAAATAGATTTTACCATCTTGCAAGATAACTGCATCAGACAAGGGATTGGGTGAATATTTGTGCCAGCTATTTCCAATCGTCCAACAAGCATTAATAAGGCTCAAGAATGCAGCCATATCTTCCCTGTGAGGCTGGTAGCTTTTGCAAGCTGCAATTTAGTCGACTTGTGGAATGGGGCGGGAGCTAACTTAACACATTTTAAAATTTTCAGACCTGCAATACCGGAGTAAAATCCGGAAAAATAGCAAATTTCTACCGCTTCGTGGTCGGTTGACTAAAAAAATCCAATTTCCGGCTTAAATCCTGAAATACAGTTTCTCTTTCACGTTGTCTGTTGGTTGACTAAAAAAACAACTTTCCGGCTCAGCTGCGGAAATAGTCGACGGAGCGTTACTTCAGTGCTGATTTGCTGCATCTCACTCGAATGTTACCCTCATAAAAAGGACATTTGGACGTCCTCCGAGGATACTTTCAAAAAAGTAAAAAAACAGACAAATCCTCTTTAAGGAGGAAGTATGCTAACCGTATCATATACATATTATGCTGCCACGCCGACGAAGGACGGAGAATCTGGGTTAGAATGCAACAGTTCGGGCTTCTGAATAATCTTCTGTCGGTTAGAAGTTACCTGTAGAAACATATGCACGGTTGATTCTCCCGCGCACGCCTGAAGTCGAAAGGCTGCTAAACACAGTTCTAAATTACAGGTATATATTATGCCATACGGTCCATTCCGTTCAAACCGGACCATTTGGTTCCGCTCATTTTTGGCGGAATTAAGCGGTGAAAACGGCTTTATCCGAATTAGGGGGAAATCAATTATTCATTTCATGGTCATACAACAATTACTGTGCTGTTGCGTATTAAATGAAGAACACTGCACTATACTGTACTGTAGTAGGTGGCACTGATCGCACAAAACGCACAGCAGTTTTACTTCCATGTTAGTTGTACTATGCAGCATTTCGATACCTAACGATTCAACAAATATAATGTATATTTTGTTACTGTGCAGCACACACAAATTGGGTCGAAAGAGCATAGTAATTCCTCAAATGGACGAAGTGGTAAAACGCAAATTTCGCTTGATAAAAGTACCAAACAGTACGAATAACTGCAGTTCGATAAATACCCAGGTCTCACCACGATGCGACTCCGTCCGTATCAAAAAAGTAGTTATCCAGGTCCAATCCGGCTATCAGTGTTGGGATCAAGTCACTACCTTCGAGTCACGAGTCATTTCGAGTCATTGAACATTTTGACTCGAGTCAAGTCAAGTCACTCGATTTTTGGAGGTGACTCGAGTCAAGTCGAGTCAAGTCAAGTCAAGTCACGAGTCAAGTCACATTTCAAGTCAATTTGCCTTTTCGAAGTATGAGGCATGCCTACGCCATTGCATTTTGCTAGCTGTCTGAATACAGATTGACTGGTCATTGATTTGGAACCGATGAACGAATATGAAGTTAAATATACACGTAAGACGGCGCTGTATCGCTTACATATACGTAGAAATGCTAAACCACGCAAGCATAATTGCATAGCCTCAGTTTATAGTTACCACCCAAATAGAATAAAGAATAGAGAATAGAGAAACGAATTGATAAGATGTAATACATCACCCATTTACAAATGGATATGATACAATTCGAGCCTGCGCCGATGGTCGAGGACTATATAACCTAACTTCGAATTTAATTTCAAGAAAACAAGAGGCTTGGTTCAGGTACAGAAAACAGTAATAGACATTTTTCTTTACTACTTTACATTACTATACTAGTTTACGACAGCGTAAGCTGTAAGCTTCGATCCCTTCGTACGCGGTCAATTTATTTGTGAGAGAACAATGGGGAGGCTCAGTAAAACGCATGATCATTGAATGATTGATTGGTCGCTCTCACGGGTTACACCAGCGTTTCGCGAACAATCCGATTGCAAGATACATTGATTTTTATCGACATCGATTGCTTGATGACTTGAAATTGACTCGAGAATTCTGCTTCGAGTCACGAGTCAATCCACTTTTTTGTTACGCCGAGTCAAGTCAAGTCAAGTCATTTTAACAAAGTGACTCGAGTCAAGTCAAGTCATACGAAAAAGGTGACTCGAGTCTGACTCGAGTCAAGTCATGACTCGAGTCATCCCAACACTGCCGGCTATACGCCCCAAATGAAATAACCAGTCAATATCCACACTGTATCTGGCTATATTCTGCGCTCTACACCCAGTTTCTGCGGGCGTTTCTGGAAAAGTACAAATACGTCTCCAATTCAGATTCAGCATTATCAGCAAAAGTAGAAATCCGGTTCCGTTATGGTTTTAACGAAAAACCATTTATGAGAAAGCAGCGGTGCCTTTTGAGATGGGCGAGGTGTGCCCCGCCCTCCCCCTGGTCGACGGGCGCCCCTCTTTGGTCAATCATCAAATCTCTGCATTTGTTAGAAAAGTCCCATAGCCCGATAATCATCTATTATCTGCATGCAGTAGAGGCACTTAGTTTTGATGTAGTCTATCCTTGCAACCATGGAATAATAGATACGGCCAGGGCCTACTATATATAGTAGGCCCTGATACGGCCTAATCCAGCTCCAGGCTCAAACCTTGACGTTGCGTGGTGGCTAATTACTAATATTAGCCGATATCATTCCAGATTAGTGTGGGTCTATTTAGCCTGCAGAAGTTGTATCGCTATTCTATTATTTCACGCTACATGCCATACATCTTCAACATGAAGGCATGAGCTATATAGTTAACTGGTTCAATTCTTTTATAATTTGACAATGTGTGATAAAAGCAGGCTCAAGAGCTAGATCAATTCAACATTCCGGCCTACTTCAAAGCCGTGTCATACTGTCATATGCTAGGGTTACCATACGACCTCTTTCAAGAGGATTTGCCCTCTTTTTTTACTTTTTTGAAAGTGTCCTCGGTGGACGCCCTTTTGTCCTATTTTTGGGAATTTATATAGGATATTTATAGAAGAATTCGATTGAAATGCCGTAAACCAGCACCGAAGTGACGCTCCGGCGGTTATTTCGGGAGCTGAGTAGAAAGTTGACTTTTTTAGTCATCCACCCGACAATGTGCAGGATAAAACTGTAATTTGGGCGTTGAGCGAGAAAGTTGAGCTTTTTTTATTTAGTGAACCGACCACAAGGTGGGAAAATTTACCAGTTTTGGAGAATTCTCCTCCGGTTCTGCAATTTTGAAAATTATGAAAAAGTGTCCTCCTTTCAGATTTCCAAAATATTGTAGCCCTACGATATGCACATCACGTAATCCCGTTCCATATGGCTCACTAATATTAAGTTGGTTAGCTGCGATGACATAGTCTACTTATAGGGCCCACCCGGAAGTCTCGCCCAGCCCCCCAATCGTATCGTCCCCACTGTGTGAGAGCTAACAATGCTACCAGATGGCTAAATGCATAAGGCACAATGTTTCGGTGAGCCCGTGCGTTTGTGTTGCGGTCGTGGCCAAAAATGGTATCGACACTGACGCTATGGTTCCAAAGTATCAGCGAATATTAAGCTGACACGGCCTTACGTCTTATATGCGTTCATTGTCGATTGTTTGGTTTGAATTGACAATGTTGTATAAAAATGAGCATCTACGGAGATTGGTGGTAACGATGTCCGATTGAATGCGGCTAGTAAGACCACGAATTTCTTCATCACATATTTGTATATACATTCTTTTTGCGAAAGAATTCTCAATTTAAAGGGTGCTACAAACAGATTTCTTTATTGCATAACCCTTCCCCATTTTCCGGGCCACTAATTCCTCCCGGGAATCTCAGTTTGGGAATTACAGGCATAACCTGTGTTGATGCATCGACATAATTTCTGTTTATGGTACTTGTTGAATACCACCAATATAAACATATTATACCAAGGCAACTCGGTAGTATACTAGGCTTACTACGCTTTAATACACATGGCTTTCGCTCTAGCCACCGGCGAAACGTAAATATTTCCACGCAAGTTTATCGCGCCCTTTTATTTCAACGAAGCAAGGAGTCTCTGCCAACTAAAACGTATATTACTTCGTAGGATATAGGTTCGAATTAACTGTAGGAAAATTTTCCGTATCTTGTCAGCATGGTAACATATTTTATAACAACGCACTGGTAGGTTAGGAGAATACTTCGTGGTATACTATCATTTTACTGTCAAGGAGAAAATCATAACAGCCAGGTTTGGCAAATCTCTAGCATGAAAAATGGCGCCATGTTTAGACGTTACTATCAAACGGGATTCATAACACTGGTCGACATTTTCTGACTTTTTTTAGAACGAATAATTGAGTTTACTTAATTTGACGATGCTGATTACGAATTTGCCGTCAGAAGTCACTCATCACCTCACAATTTTTTGCAAAGATCGAATAAAGATTTCACTCAAAAACGGCTTTGTTAAGGGCACTTATGCCCGTTTATTTCCGTATATTTTACAAAACACATCCTACAATGCTGTTGACTTACTTTATCTGGTTTGAGGTTTTATTATCTTAAAGTGAACCCTCCAAATAATCAGGATCGTTAGTATTTTCAAAAAAATTAGATGCAACTTCCATGATTCATGTGTTTTTTTTCCAAATGCGCCTTCCTAATAAGAAATAAAGGTTTTTGTGAGTGTTCTGATTTGAGGTCTCACAAATACACACTCTATTGTATTAACACAAGTTAGGAAACATTTCGTGAATGTATTTTGAACAACGTGCACTCTCTTTTGTCAGGGCCTTTAAAAAGTTTTTCATGAGATCCGGTTTAATATATAATGCTGGTCGAATTGCAACATTAGATCTGTCGATAAAAGCAAACTCTCCCACATTTTAAAGCCTGGCGTAAGATACTCCCTCATCGGCCATATACGCTTTATTCAATGATTTCTTCTGTCACAGGCACACATAAAACAAGGATACCTCGTAGTTCTGGACAATTGAACCAGTAGCATAATTATGAGTTCAAAATCAACGGAAACTTAACATGTTAAAGTAGTTTGAGTACTATATACCACATTGGAAAGAAAAAGTTTCATATTCTCGTAAGACCCCTTGATGCCAGTTGTACCAGCTAGAACAGCGTTTCACAACCTTTTTGGACATGCGCCCCCCTTGGCGATGGTCAAAAAATCCCCCCCGCACTTATCGTGATTTCGAAAAGAGCACGTCATCTAATACAGAGGTAGGCAACCTTTTTGCTTATCATGGCGTATTTCGATTACTTATCAAGCAGATAGGAATCAATACACAAAATTGATGATTGCAAAAGCGCGCATCCAATCACTATTTGCCCTTTTCCTCTTATATGCAACACTGGGGCAGGGGGTTTGGGCAACGCATTGACTTGCTCTCTTCGCGACACTATGCGGACTATAATGGCGTTCTGGGCTGTTTCGATGCATTTCCCTATCTATGTTCGCAAATCGTTACTGGTGTAACCGACCAAGCGTTGGAAGGAATTTCAATTCGTAGGCACATAGGATAACACACTGTCCAGTGTCGCGCTAAGATTATAAAACCGTCAACAAAGAACGTGCATCATTTACTAATCCAATTCAGAAAGGAGACGGCTATTCTCGGCGTGAGGCATGCGCGCCTCCAAATCGATGAGTTTAAAAAGTCACGTTTCCTTATCCTCTGGCGTCGCTTAGATATTCGTCTCATTAGTAGGGCAGTTTTTTTTTTACCTAAAAAAACTAAATTTTGACCAAATTTTGACCTAGCGTATGCAAATTAGATGTTTTCCCACATAATGTTAAAATTGCACCACTTATCTTCATTTCTGGTTTGAACTGACTGTCCTAACGAAGTAGTTTGGCCTGAAAAAACGTTTTTGGCTTAGAAACAGGCAACTTTTTACATGAATTTTTTTTTAACGAAATCTGGCCCTATGAAGAATTCCAGTGGTTACAATATGTATTATGGTAGAAATAATTAAAATATTTTGTAGTACAACGAGAGATGCTTTCCTGGATTCTTGGGTAGAAAGTGCACGTCCTTAATAAGAAGCTTGTCAAGGACGTTCAACAGCAGCAGTTGTTGGCCGACAACACTCAAGTTGTGCGTACACTGCTGGTCCTGGTGACACACCGGGTTGCTTCATTCTGACAATGTTGTCTACATCACAATTTTTCATCATGCGCTTCTTAATATAAGAATGATGCAATGCACAAGAAGTCTTTCTTCAGTTAGGATATTGCGGTACGTTGACCATAACACCATGTCTACCTATTATTTTTTTTTACCGTTTATGATTCACAATGAGCAGACGATCAGCCGTTTACAACGGTAGTCCTATAAAATAGGCTAAAAGTGGTAAAATATCAAATTATAAGTTCACCGACATTGCTAAATCTACGGTACAAACAAAATGCAGACGTCAAAAATTTATTGATTTAATGAAAAATTTTGACAAATTTTGACCTAACGCTACAATTTTGACAAAATTTTGACAAATTTTGACATGTCAAAAAAACCCGCCCTACTCATTACTATAATTACGTAAATTTCTCAGCTCACATAAGAATCAATCCCGTTTTGTGACATACATGGTGATCATGGCGATTTTTCGAACCACGCAATTGGCCATCGGATTTCAGCTGATAAAAAAATGCGGGTATGACGAATGTCCATTTATAGTAATTACTAGGGCGAGTTTTTGCAACTTTTGTAACTTTTTTTTACAGCTAAATACTCGGAAATTGTGTAGAATGCTATTTTAAGCTGTTGAAGGAATCTTATAGTGCAAATTGTTGCAACTTTTGTCCATTTTATTTCATTCAACTTTTTCGATTTTTCATGAAACATTTTGCAAGTTTTTTTGATTTTTCATGCAACCAACGTTTTACTGGAAATATCTAGCAGTATATGTAAATAGATCGCTTGATTGTAGGACTAAAATACCGTAAATCAGCACTGAAGTAACGCACTAACGGGTATTTCGGGAGCTGAACCGGAAAGTTGACCTTTATTTTTTTAGTCAAGCAACGGAGAATGTGGATGGAAAACGGTTTTTCAGGAGTGGAACTGGAGAGTTGACCTTTATGTTTAGTCAACCGACCAAAATGTGATCTTGTAGTGCAACTTTTGTGAAAAATAAATGCAACTTTCCACGGATTTCACTGCAACAAAATCTTGCCCTAGTAATTACAGAGCAGCGCGGCATATCCAGACTACCCAGGTTTGGCGCCTATGTTTGAACTTGAATAATTAGAAAAGGTGGTGCCAAAGATGCAGCAATTCTTCATTTCGTGAACGATTACCGTAAAATTATATGAATTCACCGTTACTAGAAGCATAGCATCTTATGAAATACATCGGGCCCGTAGCTACTTCCAAACAACCGGCTCCAGCTCCGGATTCACTTAAATTTTATTTAGATCTCCGGCTTCGCTGAAAATGCGCGGATCTGGGGCTTGCTCCGGCTCCGGCTCGATATCCCGGCCAGAACCAGGTTTGCATACTAACAACTCAAATCCGCTTCAAAATAAATATATGGAATCACATGCTCGAAATATTTATGGTCTGCTGAAACCGAACATTTCAAAATCGTTCCGGTAACTGTTATATATGTCTTCGATGGTTCCAAGAGGAACTGAAGCCATGTATTTTTCCAATTTCTCTATGTCTGTTTGCTCTGATGCAGCGTAATTGCTCGGGAATGACATGTTCTCCATTCGCAGCATCTTCATGAACTCAGTCATGTCATTGTTAATAGTTTCGACATGCGCGATGAAGTCGTACCGTATCGTGCACGGTAGACATAAGTCGTAATATAACTTCCAATGTCGATCTCTGTCCCTATCCATGGCTGCGTATTTCAGAAACTCAGCGAATGTCGCCAACTTCGTACCCCGGCCTTCCGCCGATACATTTGAGTGAATCTTTCGCGACATATCCGCGAAGTCCCTGCTCCAAGGATACTCCTTTTCGAGTTTATTTCGATACGCCGACAAGAGTCTGTAAACCGGATCGCGTACTATGATCAGTCTCTTGTAATTTCGTAACCGTTCCGCGATTCCTGTCGCGTTTCGCAAGCGCCTCAGGTCTAATTTGGCGTCGGCTAATCGGTGCGCAAGCTCTGACTTGACTTCTCTCGGGTTTGTAGTATTCACTAACTTTTCCGTGGTAAGTAGTACCTTCTTCATGCTGGAGCTAGCGCATTTCGGTATCTCGCAGAGAATGAACTGAAAACGAAAAGATGCAGTGTCAAGTTTCGGTTCAAAAATAATCTGTCTACGACGTAGTAGCGCTATATGCAGGTTCGTTCGAATCACCTCTAATGGTATAAAAGTCTTGTGCTCCATGGGCCCTGTTCCAAACTAATCGTACGAGAAAGCACTGATGTCGATAACTATTCTTCATGCGATCTGTCATATATATATATTTCCAGAACTCATTTCAAACCAATGAGGCATAGAGAATTGCAACGTATTAAACAACTTTTGCGATGAGAGTTTGGAGAATACGTAACAATTTTGTTAGCTTAACGCTGATGGGAAATTACATAAATCGTGTCAACGCCGTGGCGGCCCAGATTGATGCGGATTGCGTTGCCGTCAACATATCATCATCAGATGTAGTCAGGGTAGTCTGGATTGGTACTCAAGGATAAGTAACACCCTTTATTTCTAATCAATTGCAACTAGAAGTAGCGATATAATAGAATATGTCGCAACTAATGCAAGTAGAAGTTTGAAGGTAGAGGTCTAGAATGTATTGGATGAGTAGTTCAAAAAGAAGGTTTGGTCCAATCATCGCATACTTTTAGTAAAGTCGATAAGTGGTGGCATCTTGAAATTGAAAGTTGCATAATCGCGAATAACACAAAACGACTGAACGCAATGTAAAGGTAGCCTTAGTCAAAGTTCACAATTGGTTCAAGCTTTGACGATATATTCAATTCATATGACACAGAGATCATTTCACTGGAAGGCCATGACAATTTCACTCGTAAAAGCGATGTCAACATATCGTAAAACTACTGTCTTAAATCCCAAAGGAGGTCGTTGTTGTTTACTAAACAAACGATTTGGACCAAGAGCGGTGAAATTCACCATATAAAGCAGGGTTCTTAAATCATGGTTCACTAATGGTATACTATGGGGTCGCAACGCCACCAGAGCGACTCTTGAATACAAATGCAACTAATCTTGAATTTTTGCAACAAAAACATTTCTTCGGCGCTTCGCACGATTTCCTGTGGATAGTTTGTACATATCCTGCGTCATTGTGTTAGGTACTATAACCAATAAGCGAGACACGTAGACAAGTCGTTGCTACAATATGGCTTGATCATGAAAATGTGCCGAACTTTGCATTATCAAATTGGTTTGGATTCATGATTTTCCGACATTAGTTCTCTGTAAAACACCGTCGGAGACCGATAAGATGCTTAAGTATAGGGATGTACAATAGGGGTGTTCAAAAATGACCTTTTTTTTCTCAACTCGTAGTGGCTACCTGATAAAATTGTTAGGTTACCTAATTCAAGCCTACACACCAAATTTGGTTCAATTCCAGCCAGTAGCCGCATTGCTGCAGGAGAAGAAAGTTTCTATTTATTGTCTAAAAGTATATAACAAAAAAGTGCTGTCGAAAAATTTGGATTTGAATAAAATAGTAGTTAGGGTGGGCACCACTAAAATATATAATTAAAGAATTGGTCACCGTAAAAACAATTCTAGTCATAATACAAATTTTGTGACGGCAATAACTCCGCTTCCGCTGGTTGCAATTCAATCAAATTTGGTGAACATCGTTTCTATAGACAACCTAACACTTTCATAGGGTGAACAGAAAATTTTTTCTTTGATTTATTTTTATATAATGAATAGAAACTTTCTTCTCCTGTAGCAATGCGGCTACTGGCTGGAATTTAACCAAACTTGGTGTGTAGGCTTGAATTAGGTAACCTAACAATTTTATCAAGTAGCCAGTACGATTGGAGAAAAAAAGTCATTTCTAAACACCCCTAATGTACAACGACCGGGTGAAGGACTACGAGCCACAGATATTTCGAGGCCAACCCCTTCGATGTCGAGACTGATGAAGGCAAGGTGTTTAGGCATACATACGGCTGTGCACAATGCGGTGCCAAAATGATCGTTGTCGATGAAATTTTGACCAAAAATGACCGTGGGTCGTCGGCTGGAACATTCCATATTGATATGTCCGGTCGTCGAAATGATCAGGGACCGAATATTCCAGTCCTTGTAATCCCAGTATGGGTAAGAACCTCTGTTATAAACGTAGGAAACAAATCCACCGGGTAACAACGTAAGCGGTCTTGCTTCAGTAACTATTCATTAAAGGTGGAAGTAGCCACAAAGCATCCAGCGTCAGCAGAGGTGGCAAGTAACGAAATACATCTTCTCTTCGAAGTACTGCAAGTAGATTTTGCCTACTTACGCTACGTTCCCTAATGGTCATGTATATAAACTACTTCTGGTACTACTACGTCACAGTTTTCGGTTTATTAGGCAAAACTCTGCCGAGAATACTTATCTTACCGTATATTTATTATAAAAAAGTGAATAAGGGTAGAATAAGGTCTGAGTTAAATAAAAAAAACAGTAAAAAACGATTCGATCCGACTGGCACTCACCCGATGTTTGTCAGAGTACAGCAGTTTGACTTTCGGCTCTAATTTCATGACGTCAAAATCGTCGTCGATGTTGCCTAACTTTTGTCGCTGACATTCTTCACGAAGAAGTGATTGACGCTTTCTTTGTAACTCCATAAACCCGACTTCGAAATTATTTCGGCGTCTGTCGACGTGTCTGGTGCTCCACGTGTTCTGTTAGCAATACATTTTGATTCAAGTGATACTGTAACCTTTTCGAAATACTTCATGGGATTTAACACTGTTGAGGCTTCATGAAGCCATCAATCCTAACACCTGAATTTCATAGGTAATGCATGAAATCTTTCGATCAATCCACGTCTTTAAACCTGCGTTTGAACAACTCGTCGAGTTCGTTTATTGAAAATATCGCTTAAAGTACAATTAAATGAGCGTGTTCTCAGAGGTGCCGTGGACACGGACAAAAAATTAGTAATCAGGCTTACATGACGATTAATATTGTAGTTTCATTTGCAGCAATGCTGTTACCGTTTCTGCGTATATCGAGAATTCGGTAATTTGTTGGACCATACCATGGCCTGTAATACTCCAACAGTACGCAATGACGGAACTCCGTGGATATGTGAGCATGCGACACTTCAGCAAGTGTCCAACCCGTGGGCCATGGCCCCCAGCGGGCCATGACGAAATATGATATAATATATCTTCCGAAGTCTACTTCACTATAACAAATGAAATAAATTGAAATTGAAGCTGCAAGAAGAGACAGCAACCCAGCAGGTTATGATCCGATCAACAAATCCTGTCTCACATCGCATAGACAAGGTAAATCATTGCTCCCAAATGAAGCGACAAGAAGAACCTGCCCAGCTTTAATCACGCCTGTTCTTTCAGTATTCAGTGTCTACACCACCTTTCAGAACACTGCAAAACTTCACGCGGATCGCAGAATTATTTCTGCGGGTTGCAGGTTGCACGGCACTGGTGTTGCCGATGACGCACATCCTTGGGTGAATTTCGATGTGTTCAGCCGATTCAGGTTTAGAACTAGGTGAAACCTTTCTTAGCGAACGCATAGTGTTGAAAGTACTCGTACAATTAATTAATCTTTGTCTACATTAGAACATGCTGCTTCATAAAAGTGGCATAGCCTACTACAAAAATGTGGGTTAATTGGGTGTACGAGTATCGTGGTTATACTCTGACGTTTTAAGCCATTTCAGTTAAATCTTTGTATCTTAGATTCAAATGACACTTTATACAAAGCATATGCCAATATATATGATATGGCCTTATAAAGAAATGTATCACTTCTATATAACTTTGCGGCCGTCTAAAAGGCCCGCCGAATAACATCGAGAAGAGTGTAACATCAGGCCTTCGGCATCTATTGGCGCTAATTTTGGCATCTCCCTCTCTGTTCATTACATCGCAGTGTGTCTTGTATATGGCATGGTAGATCGTGTGTCTCTTGATCGGAAAAATATAATCTGACGGTTATTCATTATTATTATTAATGACACAGAATACCGGACCGATCAGGAATTATCACTGACTCAAAAGTAACAAATACAGTTAAGATATAGCCTACTATCTGGTCAACCGAAATTCAAAATCAAGCATCAATATATGATGTAAATATAATGTATGGTATGACACAATGATGACTAATAAATAAAATATGAAATACCGTTAGTTTTATTGCTGCTGCTGTGGCTTCATATCACTCAAGAGGTGCTCCGCAACCACTTAGCCTTTTTCACCCCACTAGTTTGTGAGCCCGTGCGTTATATCGTCGCAACCACACAGTAGGGCGAAGATGAGACTGATATCGTTCGTTGTACGCATAATTCAATAACAATTGATCACATACCCAATTCCTTATGACTTCGCGAGCAAGTGTTCTCTTGTTTTTGTGTTCTATACTATCGCGTTGATGAGCAGGTTTATCCCTCCAATTCTTCGATAACAAAAATTAATAGCTTTAGTGGATGTGTTTACGTAAAGAGCATATGGATGCAATATATGATAAGATATCAGTAACTTCAATATTTAGTGACTACCTCCTGTGTGTGCAAGGTTTGTCGAAGACATTTCACACACCCGTTTCTGAGATTTGACGGGTGGTTTGGATACTTGAAACGAAATATGTTTAGTTTTGATGATAAACCCGATAAAATTGAGTAACTTCCTTTGCGGAGGGACCCAGTATCTGAGCATCAATGATTCACAAAACACCGACAATGAAAATTTAAGAGGATTAGCAACTCAACAGCGCTATCTCGCGAAGGGCTAACGCTAAGCAATCACCATGAAATTATCACAGCTGCTACGTGTCGTTATGTTGTGAAGAAAATATCACAATTTGTAGTCCTAGCTCACTGAATTTAAATTTGACGAGAGAAGTAGTTACGAGTACGACTGCAAATTCGTTCGAAATCGTAGGAATTATCAGTTTCTTTTGAAGCTATATAAGGAATATTTACGATGGAGTAAACTGCTATGGAATATTTTCGCAGTAAACCAAAATACTGTAAATCAGAAATGTTGCAATTCTTAGGTAAGTTTTGTGGAGATAAGGTGGTGACGTAAAAACAGTGGTACCATGTTAATATCTCAAACAGAATAAAAAAGTGAACATTATTACATTTTCTTAGGTTTTACAGTTGCTAATCCCCATTAACAACGAAACTGATAAGTCTTTAGGCAGGGATATCTAGAACTTCTAGATATCCCTGTCTTCAGGTATAAACATTCCAGTCAATGGACAGATATATTGGCAACACTCAATAAGCGTATCTACGTAATAAATATGATATTAATTTTCATGATGAATGATACTTACCGGTTGTCGGCATGATATAAATATACAGAATACAATCAACGCACCAATTAGAGAACGCGAAAGTGTCCTGATAGGCTTATTCATTTTACTATTTAAAGTATATATTTTATCTGTAATATAAAAAAGCAAGTCATTTTTAACCTGCGTGAGTATAACTGGTAATTGGATATTAGAATAAATTCTTCGTGCTCCGAGTGGACTCTACGAGCTTATTAAACCGGTAACATAATTTGCTACAACAGTTGGGCCTGATCCTAAACATGACGTGTCATCCCTTTTATTAACACAATACGATTGTTTTTCGAAAAAAAAACATGTTCTAAAATTTGATATCTTACGTGGTTAATGGCCTTCTGATACCAAAAATATTTAATTGCGGTGATACTGATATTCGAAATTCATTACAAACCGAATCCACAATATTCAGGTAGACAGTATCCCCTGTCAGATCCTTGTTGGTTGGACACCAAAATAGCACATTAAATGAGAAAAGGCTTCACGGCTAGTGGTGCACTACAGATTAGTGGTTACAATTCATGTATTGGTCACCCTATATATAAGGGAGGGGGGTGACGAAGTGCTGTGTCGGTCCCGGAAACAAGATATGTTTTAAAGCTCTTTTAAAGAATGGTGTAAACAATTTTTATTGAAATATATCAAATAAAACATTTCATAACCTGTATACTATGTCATAATTGTTTAAATACTTTAGAACAGGACTGGCCAACCTTTTCAGCCAAAGGGCCACATTCGATTGACGAAATATTGCGCGGGCCACTAGTCGCGCAAAGCGCGAAAATTTTTTGAGGTTTATAGGTCAATAATATTGTCACTTGACTATATTGCGGGCCCGTTGTATATCGCTGGGCTCAGTTTTCGAGGACTGGGCTATTCGGTGCATTGACATATCGTTATCGAAAGCTGCGTCCAACATGCGTCAATAATTTCGTGCCTAGGTTTCATAGTCGACGGTCTTACTGCGATCGGTCATATTATATAACGTTCATCAGAGGTTGAGGTCACATCAGTAAACAGTATCATCCTCTATGATAGATGAAGATATATTTTGAAGATTTAATTATGCGGCTCTCAAATTCAAAATGTATTTAAGTAATCATTTTGACCAAAAAGCTTCAAAGCATCTTGCAAATTGGGCCCGCATTCTCAAAAGTGGCGTCCCTTTCTTCGAATTCGACACGCTTTGCGCCCCGGGTAAAATACCCAGTTCAAATCATTTCGTGGAAAATAATCCGACGTAGCATGACGGGAGTATTTTAACGGGTAATATGCGATATAAAGGTATGCGCAATGAATTTTACATGAATGATAACAAGCCACTGTGGACACATGGACACATGTTGCAAACATTGTTGGCATATATTTCACACGCAGCTCGATGAAAAATTTCGAGATTAGACAGATTTTGTCGATTGTGGAAATGTTTCATGCTAATGTTGTTCTGGATAAAGATATTCTTCGGTCCGTTTAGCACAAGGGTTAGGAGACTCCTTCTTCAAATGAACCATGTTGGGTCTAGAGCAGAGGTGGGCAACCTTTTTGCTAATCACGGCCGCATTTCGATTACTTATGTAGCCTACGGCCGCATTCGAGGGCATAGCCGTAATGAACTAATTAATCGGTAAATACCTATGTTAAACTGTCCATGTCCATTTCCGGTAAACTTCGGACTATTCTACTTTTCATATCTGCCTGTTATACGCACCGGAATCGTTAGTGGTAATATTATGAGCAGTTACTGAGCTATGTTATGGTCGCGCGAAGCGCGAAGATATCTCAGATCACGAATGGTGCCGTCATTAATGGTAGCATTGTCACATATTGCTATCAAATATTTATCCTTCCCAGCCCATGTGATCAGATTCACCGGTAGAGATGATAGTGGGAATATTCTCAAAAATTTAGGGCAATAATGATAATGCATCTTGTGGTGGGCCAATTGTTCTTAGTCACATCGTTGCATGCTGTTATTTCTGCTGAATCGTCGGTATAGTGGAAATATATTGGAATCGCCCAAATGTAAGAGAAACAAATTTCTTTCGTGAGGAGCAAACGATTTCGGTTCCAGCTCAGATTACAAAGGGCCCTACTATATTAAAATCGAGAAAAGAAGTCGCACGGAATCGCGCGGAGCGAAAGAAAATTATAAAGATTAATAAAAATGTGTCAAAAATTCGAGAGTGAATTTGTAATTTCAATTTGTATGTCGATGGCCGCCAACACATACTAATTAAATTACGTGTCGAGGGTCGCACACATTCCCTGCTACGGCAGCAGGTTGCCCACTCCTGCTCTAGAGTTACAATTGTAATTCTCAAGATATCATCAGTCAACAGTAACGTCACTATTAGAGATTCCTAACGTCATGGTAACAAGAGATGTTTTAAATAAGGGTAATGTTTCAAACATTAATGTTGCAAATTGATTTTTGTTTTACATGCAACCCCATGACTACTACACAGTATTGTTACTTCTGACATGATTTCCGGAAACACACAAAATCCGAGGAAAATAGAGTCGATGGAGATGGAGCGTTTCTCGGATCAAATGACAGAAACGATACGGCATTCTTCATGAGACAGGCGTTAACCTCGTAATCTCATTACTATAGGCTAAATAACACGGTTCGATGTACATCGAAGACAATCTACCACAGATAGACGTAATTGTCCACGAGTCGTAAAAACACTGGATTAGCGGGAAACGCAACACCGATTCGAAATAACTGTTCCGTCACCTTCGAACACTATAGATCAGGGGTGTCAAACTCAACTTGCGTCGCGGGCCGGATTCAAAAGTTTTGATCGCTCGCGGGCCGGTCCAGACAAATGATTCCAATATGTTACCTCCAAATCCATACCCTTGCTATCCACTGGAATGCTTTATTATCGACGCTATATGCAAAACAGTATTATATATTACATCGCGGATCATGTAGAACAGTGTTTCTCAACCGGGGGTCCGTGAAGCTTTTTCATGGGGTGCGCGAAGCCCCTAAATTTGTAAAATGCTTGATAACCAAATTTTTATTTTATTTTTTAATAAGGAAAAGCATTGGCCAGTTTCGCTTCGTGATAGCTAAAACTTTAGGACTCACAACATTGAAATGGTCGTCTGAGTTGAAATATACGACTGTGCAAACTCATTGTAATTGTCAAATTGTTAATAGCCTGCTGATGCGAACATATCGCTGTTTACGGATGTTTTGTTGGTGTTTGTGTAAAAATGAAATGTTGGAGATGTGGTGGTCAGACAAGCAAACATTTCGGATTAGAAGTCGTCAGTCTCGGCAAATCAGTAAGCAATCGTTGGAAATCGAAATTCCTGAGTTTTTTCCAATATGTCCCGATGAAGGAATTGAAACCTCGCCACGAAATCCATTTTCTCGTGTGATATAACCACTAAATAACTTCAATATGAGATGCTATATAGAAATGACTATAGGCTGGGCCCACGTGGTATGTTCATTAAAAACCCACACCAAAAGCTGTCGTCGGAAGCGGTACGCGTTAATAATACATTCGCGACCAATATATCGGCGCTCATTCATATCAAATCGAATACGCAGATTTTCTCGACAATAAATACAGATGTAAAATTACCTTCGAAATAACAAAATTCCACCAAATTTCTGCATATAGTGGGCTGTTATTTTCAAGAAAGTCATTTTGTGGCTGTTTATCACAAGCCAACATTTACTATTTGCACAAGACAGTTGATGGTTGCACGATAATTTAGCTAACTTTGAACCAAAACTTAAGGGGGTCCGTGACAGTCCAAAAGGGGTCCGCGAAGACATAAACGTTGAGAACCACTGATGTAGTTTCTATTCGAGCAACACCGTCATTCGCAAACAATGGGGCATTGTCAAACATTCGATGATTGGACAATTGAATGCAGATATAAACCACTTAACAGTGGCTCTAACGACGATATAAGTTGGAATATTTCCATACTGCCGTTGTATTGATTATGATGCATCATTGGCCCTAGGTATTTGTGGAAGGAATGCTAGAGATTGTATAACGCGGGTGCTAGAAATTTGAGCTGTTACTCTGGATACATGCGTTGAGGCCTTTTGGATCAGCGCGGGACCTACGTATCGTAGCGTAGGCCCCCGGCCCCGGTCAGCGTAAGTTTAAACAGAAGTGCTATCAAATATATTTCAAGTATATTTTCCGTGTAGTTCTTTATATTTTACAACGGTTTCGCATTGTAATATTCGCGTCTGTGAATACTATTATTTGGTCCATTTTTCAGAAAACTGTGAACTCAATTTGCACTTTTTGCCTTCCCAGAATTTCAGAATACAATTATTGACGACAGTGGTCAGTGTATACACTGTACACGTGTACAATTATCAATTTAATTTAAAGTATGATACTTATAATACGACTGAGCTGTTTTTTTTTATCTAGCCATACATCGCAATTATGAGCTTTCAGTCAAAATAGCTTCATTGATTATCTCCAAAAGACCAGAACCATGGCAAATCCCAAATCAGTGCCCTGCAGAGTTAAGTAATGTTATTATTGATGTTTCGGAAAGCAACTCTGACCTAAACAAACCGAATTTTGACCAAATTTTCGACCTAACGTATGCAAATTAGGTGTTTTCCCACATAATGTTAAAATTGTACCACTTATATTCATTTCTGGTTGGAACCGGTTGTCCTAACGAAGTAGTCTGACCTGGAAAAGCGTTTCTGACTTAGAAACAGGCCACATTTTTAATGAAAAAAAAACAAACAATATTTTAACGAAGTCTGGCCCTATGAAGAATTCCAGTGGTTACAAGACTTATTATGGTAGTAATATTAAAAAAAAAATTGAAGTACAACGAGAGATACTTTACTACATTCTTTGGTAGAAAGTGCCACGGACGTTCGACAGCAGCAGTTGCTGGCTGACAACACTCAAGTTGTGTGTACACTGCTGGTGACACACCATGTTACTTCATTCTGAAAATGTTGTCACCGTAGCATGATTTTAATAATAAATAATATGGATAGTGAAATATTTTTAGTGTCGCCCTATACAAGCCTACATCATCATAGGTATTTTGTGTTTATGCCAAAGACTATGTACAACACATTGTCGGTTGAGGAAAAGACTTGTCATCGTATAAATGGAAACATTTGGGAGTTTGTTGCTCTACTTTGAAGAATGAAATCGCGCCCAACATACTTTACCTCCTACAGATACGATCAAGATGTTTACCTCCTATATACCTGGAATGCAGAACATACGGCGTGGCGGTCGGTTCCGGCCGGTCAGGTAATTTCACCGTCACGCATTTCGATGATGGGTAAATGAAATAAATGCTTGCATTATCCAGCACATCAAAATTTCAAACTTTTAAAAAGAAGCAGTTCCGCGTAAGTAATCCCCCATGAGCGCAAATGTCGAACGTACTCATGAAGTCACATGTGGTTGATCTCCACTCTATTCAATGTTAGTAGCAAGTCAATAACATCGCTACCAACTTACGAGAAATGTGCAAAGAGCACGCGAAAGTTTCAGGAAAACGGAACCGAAAGTAAGCGAAATCGCTAATCGTGACCGTGATATGCAAGTTACATATATGTTACACCCTGGTCGCAATACTGTGTAAGTTTATATACAAAAGTTCCCTGGATTAGACAATGTCATTTGCTAATGCATCCAATAATGCGAAACATCAACGTATGTCTGCTAAGGGAATACATCTACTCATACCCTAATGTTCCTTATAGTGTGGTGAGTCTGTTCAGCGCGGATGTTCCAAAACCTCGTCTTATCCATCTCGTAACTGAAAATCGAACCTGCTGATACCCGAAAGATGATTTCAGAAGAATAACGAACCAATTCAACTCGAAAAGTTCACATTTATGGTTATATCTCTTGTATTCCGCAAAACGCGTATACGCTGGGTGAACGACGCGTCAGTACCGAATCAATTTGAAACTAGAATATTGGCGAAAGGTATTTCGTGGCCTGGGTAACCAACTTGCACCAACTTCCTCCTTATTAATGAAATTCATCTCGATATTAAATTATCCAACCTCAAATCCCATTCCCTATTGCCTTTCTAATGGCTCAACAAATCAATTGCCTTTCTTACCCGCGCAGTGGATCAAAATAGATTCGACCAGCTATTACGGATTCTTCGTATTTACCAATTTGAAAGTCTAATTCATCAGTCGACAATGCGGACACTTGCATTGGAAGCGAAGCATACCGAATACCAAGTAGTTCATACCGGCCTTATTAAAAATGTCGTGTTTGTTTTGCGAAGACCTCGGTTCCGTAAGTCGACATGCCATTCAAGTTAACATGACCATGAATCTGCGGCGCGAAAATAAGCGCATTGGATCCTTCTTCAGCGGAAGCGGTGTCAGCATGTCCATCGTCACCGCATTTACCTGGGATATCTAGAATTATATCTAGATATCCCTGCGTATATACGAATATATTGTCTCGTGACGTAACAGTCGAATGGCAGCGGAAACGAGCTTTTGAAATGTATTCTGTTGTTAGGTGGCTTAGAACGACGTTATGGTGACGTCACTGTTTTTGCGACCTCAAATGGCATATTTCCAGTTGCACCTCATCATAAATGCTTTCATATATATTTGTGAATCATAACTTCGACGAAAATCATTTTGACAACGCCACGCACCTCAAAGAATTACCAAAAGAATGAATACGCGTTGCATTGTGTTACATTCTCTAGACGCGGTGATACGGCCAATCTAGGGGTATATATAGTCTTGGGCCAAGACAAAATATTGAAACGATTATTGTTGTTAATAAAAATAATACTAGGCGCAGAGAGCGCATAAAGTTAGCAATCGACAAAACTAGCCCCTCGATTATTCGGCTCCAATAATTAAAACGAATAGTCGAATCTGGTTTGAATAATCGAATCATTGTACCTATAATATATCCCGAGTAATGAGTCCCTTTGTTACTTAGGTGTTACATGAAATTTCAACTCCCTATATACACATCTTTACTGTCTACCAATCCTACACGGGTACCCACATAAATTCCTATTCAAAGTTGGCTTGCAGGAAATCTCGCAATGAACACCTTAGAGAGAAGCCAACTCAAATTGATATCATGATAATATGGTATGGAGGGTGGAAGAATAGAAATGTCCCAATTCAAAAAAACTTAGGATGAGGTAATCTAAAGGGCAGTAATTGGGGAGAAGCGATAATAATTATATACTGAGACGGACTGAATTGTTCTCTAATACGCTCCCTTCGATGCAGGATGTCTGGCGGCAAACCAGTTATAGACGGTTACCGTCTTTTGTACTGATAACTTCTATTGATACACGTGCATCAAGCTATATGTCAACCATATTAACTGCATATAGCCCGCTCAAATTGCAGGTTGACTACGGAAAAACGAATTTCGTGGATGTCGAAAAGAGCAGACATGTCCAATCTCCCCCCTACACGTTTCACCTAATCTGAGATATACTATTACAGTACTATTTCATGGATGGCTTATATCGATACACATGTATCCAGCCCTTTACAAATTATTTCATGTTTGCAAAAACTGTTCCAAGTGTAGGTTGAATATCGAAAAACATTTTACGCGGCTAACGGCCTCGGCAGGCATGTTTGATTTTTCAGTAACACGCTTGCGATAAGGCAACATATCATTTGCTGTTATGAGAGTAGTCGTAAATTATATCCGCCGATAGCTGTGATTCATACCAATTCAATACTAACAAAATCTTGGATATTGATGTTGTACAAGATTGCCACTGTGACTAGTAAGGTCGTGCAAATATACTCAAAGATTATGTCGTAATTCAGCTGGCTAGTGCATGTAATAATGTGACAGAAACAGCGATGCCATCCGATTTCGATATCATAGGCTTTAGCTCAGTGGTTCTCAACCTTTTTGGCTTCGCGGACCCCTTTTGACCGTCACGGATCCTCGCGGACCCCCTTAAGGTTTAGTTCAATCTTAGCTCTTTTATGGTGCAACCTTCATCTGTCTTGTGCAAATATGAACTGCAGGCTTGTGATAAACAGCAAAATCATGATTTTTCTTGAAAATACCATCATACTATTTATTAGAGATCGGTAGACTTTTATTATTTATTATTTTGCTGCTGTGTTTCTTGAAGCACGTGGTCGTGTCTTGAAAATCTGCGTCTTCGTTTTGATATGAACAAGGAGTGCCGAAAACCATTTCCGCAAAGATATAGATGGAGGATAATGCAGTATAACGCATAACGCATCCGACGATACTTTTGGTGTGATCACAACATTTATGGCAAAAAATGAAGAAAAATATATTTTATGGACATGTCACGTCCAGCATCTAGCGCTGTGACGGGCAACATACGGACCACCGCGACGGCATTTTGATCGACCCGCAGAAAGTTTCTACCGTCAAAGTGAAATCCTAATCTAATAGTATAGACAAATTTTATGCGCCAAATAATGGAACCAAGTTTTCCAACCTGAGAAAGACTGTCATGAAACGACTTGTTCTGTTCGGCTTTACATATATATTTAGGAGCAAATATTTTCGACCATGAACAATTGAACATTAACAAGACAAGGCTGCATACCAATATAACTGGTGATATAAATTTCAGGGTTGGAGCGTGATGCTTTGATAGCAACGAAACACTCATTGTTCACCAAAAAAAATCAGCTTTGACGATCCGCAATAAGAATGCGCCAAATCTGATAGCCGAGCTTTAAGAGCAGGTATATCATCGTCCGATTTATGACGAGCGTCAGCCGAAAATAACCGGGTTCATTTCAATATGAAGATACTATCCAATTGTATATTGAAGTTCTGTACCTCCAAGAAGCTGTTCAAATAGTGGTTAACTATATATCACAGGATAAAATGGATTTTGTGGCGAGGTTTCAATCCCTGCATTGGGACAAATTAAAGAAATACTTCGGATATTTTTATTTCAAACGACTGTTCAGTGTTCACTAATTTGATGAGACTGACAACTTCAAATCGAGAAGACATTACGAAGTCACCCTGATTGACGTTACCATCTCCATATTTTTATTTTGTCAATAAACCGCAACAAAACGTCTCTAAACAACAATATGTTTGTATCAGCAGGTTATCAAAAAATTGGCAATGAAAATGAATTTCCACACTACGATAGTTCATGTCGGACGATTATTATGATGATATGAGTCATGAGGTTTTAGCAGTCGTGGTGCGAAACTGCCTCATGCTTTCTCAAATTAAAAAATAAAATAAGAATTACGTTATCAACCATTTCTGAAATTCAGAGGTCTCGCGGACCCCCTGAAATTGCTTCGCGGACCCCCGGTTGAGAACCGCTGCTTTAGCTGTTCCCATCCATGATATGGGCAGATCATATTAGTATATTGACACCAAAACTTGCAATGTTTCATATTGGTATGAATAGAAACATTACCGTATTGCACAGAAACGACGAAAGCGTGTCACCTATATAATGAGACAATTTGTTAGGATTGTGTTAGGCCGTTGCAAATTAGTTATTTATATCTATAAAATGTTATATAGACAACAATATGTGCTATGAAAACACAAACACGAAAGTGAGTGGCTGAAAAGTGGCTGCCACGTGCGCCTCATCGACACGAGGTATGAGTCATCATACGCAAACCACCAACTTCCAGCGCGAGTGAGCAGTATATCAGAAGTCATATCTACAAAACTACATGCCGGATGCAAGTCATTCAGAGCTCTTTGGAGAGATAACATCGCCCTGAAGTCATTCAAGCAATCATCAGGACATATTACGGTGTAAAAATGACGTCACAGCCAATTGAATTACCGTCTTCTGTCCTGGGGAGAAAGCGGAACACATGGTGGTATAAATCATGACCTATGGTCTTTGAATCAATATAATTAGCTAAGCTGGTTGTGCATTGAAATATGGCATCCGGCAATGTTTTGGTGGTCGGTTCAAGTCCCGTGGTTCCGAGTTTATGAACATCTTCGTGTACCCGTTCAAATTTTGGCATTGAGGCCTGCTGTTCCAGGAAGGTTAACTTTTGCAAACTTGGTGCAACTCGCTTCTTCCTTTACATACTCATCAGTTAGTAACTTTTTCTGATATATAGTCATTTTCTTTACTGCTTCACTCCTCTGACATACTACAATTAATCCATAAATTCATGCTGATACAACAATCGGCATAAGTCACACAAGATCAACACCATATACATTTGCAAATACCCTATAACCAGTCCGCTGCAGTCCCTGTTACTTCAAATCATGTCAAAGTCAATGGGAAGTGAAATACCTTCACGGATACGTCTATAGGTGTGGTTAGAGATGGTTCAAGTGTTTTTGTTCTACATCTCACAAATACTTATTTATTTATCTTCTCTATTATTCTGAAAAACTTCTTTGTCCACTAATCGCGAAACTTGGACGCGTTTTTTCCTATTCACAGTGTGTTTTAGGCCATGAGCAGTATGATTCAGTTGATACATTGTATATATTCTATAATTGCTTATGGTGAGTATTGACATGGAGGTATATCCTAATGACATTTATTACTGTGCGATTACATTAACGCAGTGGCTCCAAACCTTTTTGTCTTCATTCCCCACTTCAGATTTATTCCGAGTGTTCATTCCCACTACCCAAAACTCATATACCCTTAAGAATGGCCCTGTCGATGGTGAGTGATACCTGCTTATATAGCCACAGGGCTCTTTAAAATAAGGTAACAACATTTTGAGATCCCAAAAAGAAGACACCTTTTATAAATTCTGAAAGCTCCAAGAAAACTGGTGACTTTGAAAATCCTTCGACCAATAGTATGGTGCTGACTAAAAATAAGTCATCACTTCGACTCGGCTCGCGTTTTTGTACGAAACTCTGATGTTCGCCGCGTCGGAGTCGCATTTTTCGTGGCATTTAAATCGTTTTTAGAGAAAAAGGGCAAATTCCGCAAAAATAGGACATTTAGCGCTTTCAATTAATAAATTTCGATACATACATTCCAAAGCAGTTAACTGGTAACGGTAGTCGCTCATGTGTTTCCGTAAATGTGTAGACTATCCTGTATAAGTGTACATAATATTCAACAAATGCGTCTATTCCCCACCAGTGGGGAATTCCCCACCGGTTGGGAACCACTGCATCAACGGTAATTAATACACAATCTAAATTGCTTTGAAGATTCGATTGCATCACTGCAATCAGTAGAAAATACGACATGATACCGATACAGTGGAAAGATGAGTAGCATTAGAAACGGTTTCGTGAACTCAATTCAACATCCACGTAGTTCTACGTATAGCAATATAAAATGGAAAAATCAGGTAACGCTCATCGACCGAGAGTTGAATAACTATATCCGAAAATGAAAGCCCAACGGAAATGTTAAGGTATAGAAGCTTTTTTGTTTGTGGTATTGATGGTGTTTATGGTATTCATGGTGTTTTAGGCTTTAATCAGACACCGCTTATCCGGAACACGTCACGCGGAGGAGCCTAGATAATCTTTCCAAGCTAGGAATTATGGAGTCAACTTCTGCATCGATCCAGCACCCCATTGGTGTTGCTCATAAATCGTATAAAAAACAAAATAGCTCCATAGATTATCTCCAGAACCATAGCAAATTTGAAGACACAAATCCATGGATCTATTCGTGACCGGTGTATTGCAAACTCCCCCCAACCTGTCTAACTGGGTTTGCATGACCGGATGTTGTAACATTTTCGTTCCTATATCGCCTCCAATCGGCCCCTTCGGTATTTCCACCCTATTGTTTATCCAATTCGCCCACTGGGGGTGGTATCGCGCACGTTGGGACCAACTGGGTTATATAGTGAAATAGTTTTAGTGTCGCCTTATACAAGCCCTACATCACAAGTGTTATTGTGTGTTTATGTCACTATACGTACAGTACCATGCCAAATAGCGAAGAAGACTAGCCGTCGCATAAATGCAAATATTCGGGAATTTGTCGCCCTATATAAGCCCTACGTCATCATTGTTATTTTGTATTTATGTGAAACACTATGTACAGTACATTGCCAAATAGCGAAAAAGACTGGGAATCGCATAAATGCATATATTTGAGAGTTGGTTGCCCTTTAAAGAAAGAATTTGCGTCAGACATGCTTCATCTCCTACAGAAACCAGTAGCACGTTTACTGCCTATGTATACCCGCAATACAAAACATACGGCTTGGCGGCCGGTACCGGCCAGTCGGGTAATTTCATCGGCCCGCGAATCGATGATCAGTAAACAAAATTGATGTTCGTATTATCCAACATACCGCGATCAAAATTTGAAACTTTTAATAACAGACAATTCCACGTAAATAATTCCCCCTGACCGCAAATGTAGAACATACTCATGAAGCCACATTGCATCTGCTCTCCACTATAGTCAGTATTAGTAACAGGACTGTTGAAAAAAATTCTGGTAAATTTACTAGCCTCAGGATGGACAGCAGTTTTACCTGCTCTAGTAACCTTGATATTAAACATTATTGATATTTATATATTCTTTGCATCAGCATTGATAACCAGAATTCGTGCTCGGGAAAGTTTCCAGAGAAAAATAACGGAAAGTTGGCTATTCACAGAGTCGGAATCGTCAACGTTAAACCGTCATATGCAAATTACATGGTGCTGCTCGAAGATTATAATGCAACTATGATTAGCCATACAGCTATATAAGTTTTGATGCCAAATCCTCCCAGCATTATAAAATGTTATTTGCCGTATTCTATCCATTATTAAATGTACACTTTCAAGGTATCTCTGCATAGGTAAGAGATTTCTTCACCCACTTATAATTGTAGTGTGGTGAGTTTGTTCAGTACGGACGTTCAATAACCTCGTCTTATTCCGTAACTGAAAATTGAATCTGTTGAATCCCGAGTGATGGTTCAAGAAAAGCGAACAAAACCAAACTGAAAAAGTCCCCGTTCATGGTTACATCTTTAGTCTTCCGCAAACGCATATACGCAGGCCAAGGACGCATCACGACAAAATCATTTGGAATCAAGATTACGATGAATCTTGATGCACGTACCGTCCTGTTCCTCGAATAACTTAACCTTCTCGCATATGTCTGATTATGAATATAATTTCCTTCGATGTTATATTGTCGAACATCAGACTCATTTCCCATTGCCTTTCTAATGATCCAATCAATCTACGCGAGAATGCGAATCGCCCTTTCAACCCGCGCTGGCCGCGCAACAGGTCAAAAGATGATACAAAACCGGCTTTCGGCGGCTATGGATTCCCTTTTTGTATCATCTTCAAATCCTTATTCAAAGTTACCGTTAGGGACAGTGTCATTGGAAGCGAAGCATACAGAATTGCCGCTGATCCTTCTGTTGAATGAATTTCAAGTCAACGTAACGATGAATATGTTATAGTATCAAATGCGAATCTTCATTGAAATTGGTGTCAAGATGCCCATGTCAACCTCGATTATATACATTGTAACCGCATTTACTGGCAGCTTACACTATGACTGCTGGTATGTGAATGAATATAACGAATTATTGTTATTGACTGTATGCAACAAATATTGTATTTGGAAGTAACTTTGTCATACTTTGTTTGATTGCGCTGACGAGCTATTGGGTTATGCAGCAATCGTCAGTGGTTTTAAAACGACATTATTGTGAATTATAATGTCACTGTTATGGCTGTTACGACCGGACTGATTCGATTCATAGCGTTCAAGTTGAAATATGAAACTCTAATGCGACCTCAAATGACATAGCCTATTGCCTGTTGCACTCCGCCAGAAATGATTTCCCATAGATTTGTGATCTGTGAAGCATTGTGATATAACACCATGGTTTGATCAGCGTGTAAAATAATTATTATTTTCGTAGCAATATGTAGCCTTATGTGAGATGTTGCGCATGCTCCGATACGGCCTATCTAGGTCTCGCGACTATGCTGATGGTAAACATGGAAACTATAATTGACGCTGATAATATATTTTATATATATATTATATTATATATATATATATATTGCTAGTCGCAGGGGTCGCATATATTCGGCATTAGATGAAACTGGCACGCGTTATTATTCCCGAACAATTAAAATACATAGTGCATTCGGGTTTGAGTACTCGAATTATAGTATGTATTCCCGGTTATAGTCACTTTGTTACATAAACTTTAGAACTGAGTTGTTATATGTCATTTGAACTGCCTATCTCTACCTCTTTATTTCCTACCAAGCGCGTACGCGTACCCACAAAACATTTTGTCGAAGTTTTCCAGCACAAAATCTCGAAATCTACGTATGACAGTGATAACAAGACATGTAGGAAGTACAGGAGTATCCAAACTCAGGGTGAATTAGGATGAGGGAGTCAATAGGGAAAACTTTGACGTACGGCGAAGCAATAATGAATATCCTTGTCCGTCTCTTATCTCAGACGTGACGCGACCCCCTCTATATCCTAATAATATATGTAACTGTCACTTGTCAGTTATTTTTCACGATATATCGTTGTTAATGCTTCACTAGCCTGACACAATCCCCAAAATCACACTGACGCAAAAATCGACACAAACTACAGAAGATCCACGCAGTACACCTTCGCCAGGGATATCTAGTTTTAGATATCCCTGACGTTCGCAAATACGAGCCCACCAATCCGTCGTATTTGCTCCTTTAAATATCGCCAATAGACAATTAATTACCACCACTCGAAGTTCTACGTGTGGATTAAGTTGGTTGAAAGGTTTTTTGCAAATACTCCTATTTATTTATCTTATTAATTATCCAGAAGATCTTCTTTGTTCGCCAAGCTCGAAGCTCGTAGCTGCCTAATCATTAGCATGATCAGTTGTGTGAGCAGTATATGATTCCGTAAATACATTTTATGTAAGCAATTTCCTGATGGTGACGAATTACACTCATCCACTTAGGATTGATGCTGATCGATCAAAGGCCATTAATTCTGCCATCGGCAAACATCTGTTGGATAATCCGATTTGTGCGAATAATTATCGAGACGACCGATTTCGAATCGTAGGTCGAGGTCGTTCACAATTCCATTTGTGTGCCTTGGAATCAACTTTTATCAAAATACACCAACCAAAACTCTGTCAACAAAAGGAGTTCGTGTATCACCTAAAAATAGTACATTGAACGTTCTCTCATTCGAAATTTCATGCTGGTGACGTCATATTTTGTGATACGATTGTTGATATACAATGTTCTTTCCAATTCTCTACTAGTTGCTGACGATTACCCCTGACGAGTGTCAGCCGAAAATATTCGGGTTCATTTCAATATGAATATACTATTTAATTGTATATTGAAGTTCTGTTCCTCCAAGAAGCTCTTCAATTACATGGTGGCACTTCCTGATGACTTATATTACCGTGTACTATTCTAGTTTTGTTGTTATTAAAGAAAATAAATTTCAACTCTTTATTATTGGAGACTGATTTTCATATCTCGATAATATATTCAAAGCTAGCTTATCACTATGCCTCGCCGATCTACTCAGAGACCTACTGTATATATATTGCAATTGCCTTCAACGATGCACTCAATTTATTCAATATTTCTATCAGTTCAAAACACAGCATAATAGCGATCCAATTTAAAGATGGATAGGCTTCGGAACGAATTGGCTAACACAATGAAACATCCACTTATAGCTCTACGAATAGCAATAGAAAATGGAAAAAATCAGGTAACCCATATTAAACGAGAGTTGAAAACAGTAGCCAAAAATGAAAGCCCAATATAGATGAAAGGGCATGCTTTGCTGAGCGGCGCAGGAGAGGCAAGGGTGTATGCAAGCATCATCTTGAATTTATTGTTTCTGTATTAGTCAGATGTATAACATAAGCGCATCAGTTTATTATATAAGTTACATAGCTAGCGTCCCGGCACGTCCAGGCATCCATTATTATCTAAGAACCTCAATATCAAGTCATCTCCATTGATCACGATACGTGTCAACAGTCACAAAAGATACAGAGAGACTTGATGTTCATATAGATTTGCTTGATTTAGCATATATTGCCGTATATGCCAATATTGCTACATACCAGCACTGCGCGGGCCTTGTCAGGTGTATCAAATTAAAAATCTGCTTCAGCGACCCTAAAAATCACTAATTCGCAGCGGCGAAATTCTATATTGATTGCAGCAGAAAATTGGTATGGTGATCCCATTTTCGAGTTTTAACATAGTATCGACAAACGTCTATTACTATTGCCTGAAACGTCTCCGGATTTACCGTTGGCCGTGTGTCCATATAAGCCTCGGGTGAATGGATCTGTGAATTTGCAATGTCACATAACGTGCAGTATGCTACCCAGCATAGACAGAGCATTTAAGTAGCTCGTGGGTTAGTGGATATGTTTTCACAGAGTCCAATGATGTAAACAGTGTTTGTCTTGTCGAAGGAGTTGCTACATAAATTGTGGTTAGTGAAAGGGTATTGCTTCATTGTGTGTTTACCATGCCATGAGTTGTTTGATAGTTTATTTTGGCAACAGATCAAAACTAGACTATTCAGTTTAAATGCTGCAACGTCCAAACCTTTAAATCGCAATCATTAGTGTAGTAGGCCTATCACAGCATCCGATACATGCCTTCTGTTGCAAGGCACGATAGCGAAAATGAGACTTTTGTGAAGCCGCGATCAATACCCAATCAATAGTACAATGATGTAAATAAGATCTAAAAAGATGGAAAACTATTCTTCAAAAAGTATTGGAATGGACGTTTCGCGAAAGTCGTATCCGCGTAAGGTCGATTTGACATCCTTATATCCGATCATTATATCGCACTGTATCTCTCGTATGAACTTGTACATTGTGTTTTCATGCAGAACAACGCCGTAGATCGATTTGTTGCCTGACTGTAATCCGTCCCTGGGGGGCGATATCGCCCACGTTGGGAACCACTGCTTTAAACAGTGGCTCTAACGAAGATATAATTTGGAATATTTCCATACTGCCGCTGTATTAATTATGATGTCTCATTGGCCCTACGTATTTGTGGAAGGAATACTAGAGATTGAATAACGCGGCTGCTAGAAATTTGGTCTGTTTCTCTGGAGACATGCGTTGAGACCTTTGGTTCTATACCGATACCGAGAAAACCATTACCGAGAACGGACATTACCGAGAATGCCATTACTGAGAATGGAAGTCACCGAGAATGAACATCACCGAGAAGGGTCATTACCGAGAATAGACACCACCGAGAATGGACATTACCAAGAATGGCCAATGTCAAGAATATAGCTTACTGGGACTGATGTTGTCGAGAAATTTATACCTGAGCATCGATACCGAATGCGGCAACGCCGTGATGCACTCACACGACCTGTGCATATGCATAACATGTCTGCATCGCATACATTGCATTCTCGATACTGTCCATGCTCAGTGGTGTCCATTCTCGGTAATGTCCATTCTCGGTGGTGTCCTTTCTCGGTAATGGCATTCTCATTAATGGTTTTCACGGTATTGACCGGACACCGAGGCCTTTTGGGTCAGCGCGGGGCCTACGTATCGTAACGTAGGCCCCGGTCAGCGCAAGGTAAACATAAGTGCTACCAAATATATTTGAATTATATTTTCTGTGTAGCTCATTATATTTTACAACGGTTTCGCATTGTCATATCCGCATCCGTGAATACTATTATTTGGTCTATTTTTCCAAAAACTGTGAACTCAATTTGCACTCTTTGCCTTCTCAGAATGTCAGAGTTTGTTGCATACAATTCCGTACGCTCCACTTTACTTGATTCATCTGTACTTTTCGTGCGACACCGCACATGCAATGAGGTCAGCGATCAGGAGCCAAGATAAACCTCCGACACATAGAAGTAGCTCCGAACCGGGATTCGAACCACTGCGATTGGTCCCGATGCGCTGTTGCTTAACCAACACGAACATGCGTTTACTTTGAAGTCTGTTTAGTGTTTACTCCCGTTCCGCGATTGCGCAGTACGTGCGTCGTATGCGCAATCCAGATTCAAAATAATGCCAACGTAGATAAGTATGCCGTAACAAATGTAGTTACGAATCACTGTGCGGATGCATGCTGGCGTCTATCGATCAGCGAAATTGAAATTGACATTGTCTCACTAATTTGAGACAAGAAGCATTATATTATACTGTTACCAGGTAGATGGTTTCTAACCTGTATAATACTTCACTAGCAGAAAATCGTACTTCGAAGCAACAATATGAACAAACCAGGGCGCGCTTATAACATTAGCTATGTTAGGATGGTGAATTCAGTGGCGTGATTTTAAAGTAGCTCCTCTTCTGCTGGGTCAAGGTTCTATTCAGATATCGGTGATTACTTCATGAATGTAATCGATTGCGATTACGATTACTTCGGAATCACGCGATTACGATTACGATTACAGCAAAATCAGGAAGTAGTCGATTACGATTACGATAACATTGGAAAAGCAATCTCGATTACTCACGATTACATTTATTTTGCTTCTTAGAACTGATCTTAGAAGATCTATTGGAAGAAAATATAAGGATTCCGATGAAAAGGCCTAATGAGATAACAACTTTCTTTGAGAATGATGCGTCATTTTCTTGTTACGTCATAATGTACCCATTGCCCAACCTTATAGGGAACGATTTATCCCACCCAACGATTTGCATTCATGCCAGGTCCGTAACTGCCACACCCAAACTCCCCAATAGGGTGGTACATCAGCTCTGTGGTTGACCTATGTTAATTACGTTTCAGTTGTACAGGAGATTCTTCGAGCAGAGAATTCGAGTGGAGAACAAGCGACAGGTTACTACACATTTCTGCGTCAAAAAGCGTGCTGAACCTATTTGCTAGGGATGGTGTGAACGTGAGGTTCACGTTCGTGTTCTGTGTGTGAACCTCGGAAATTTAGAGGTTCGCGTTCACAACAGAACCTTGGTAGGTTCTGCACTGTGAACCTTTTTGGTAAATTGTAATTTGCACTTAATTATAGGATCTTTGGTTCAAGTTTATTGCATTTCAACTGTGGGTCACTCTATGCATGGCGCTGGCAGCATAAAAATCAACACTGAACGAGCATGCAGCATGACAACCTTAAAAGTTTTACTTGCATTTCTGTTACCAAAAATTTCTCGAAATATCCAGCTTTCCGTTTGTGAATATTTAGTGACTCTCTGCTGTGAGCTTGACCCGCAATCACACAACATCACGAGCGATATACGTAGTCAGCGAATGATGCTTATTCAACCAATCAATGACATTGATATCGTTTTCTGATGTAAAAAATCGAGCGGGCGTATGGGGTCAATCTCGACTTCATATCTTTACTGTATCATTAAAATCAAATCCGTGCGATTAAGGTGCTGGCTACTGCTATATAACTTGTTGTTTATGGTATCGGTAGCGAGTATAGAAACCCGTTTTACACTCTGCTCAATATCAATGTAGCAATACTCAGATTCCGAACACATTGTCCGGTCTGGCTAAGACCATTAAGGCGTAAGCTTATATTTCCTGGTAAGTCCTCGTCGAAATTGTTGGCAAAACGACGAAATGTATTGATTTTATGAGATTATTATATCCTTTGATAACCGCGGTTGATACATTCAGCGACGTTTAAAACGCCAATTTGTACTTCAGCAATGCGACATTATGTGGCCCGAGTCTTCGCTAGGTATCGTGTACAATAATATAGGCTATCACTTCATTGAAAGATAGGGTTGGAATTAGCAATATGACGTCACGAGGTTCACGTTCGTGTTCACACAGAACCTTTCAAAAAGGTTCGCGTTCACACGAACCCGAACCTTTCAGAGGTTCACACCATCCCTACAGTATTTGCTGTCACAGTGCACCAAGATGTACCGGTACCTGTAATATACATCTGTGACTCCTTGACCCAGCTCGATGAAAAGTAACTGCTTACCCAGTTTCCAACCAATGCGTAGGTTAAAATAAACCAGGCAATACATAATATTTCCACATATAGACATGCAATCGCTGTTACTTTCGGTATTGGTACTGCCGCCACCGTTTTGTTTCTGTTGATGCCAAGTACCGGTCCGGGTGCTGCTTACAGCAGAATGCGTTGTTGCAGTTGAGCTTCAAGATTTAAAATGGCCTCAAATTATTCTAATTTCAATAAAGAAACGATTACAGATGCTGAGCACGCAATACGGGGATAAACTGGAGTGGTGACATAGAGACCACGATCAGTAACTGCTTAGACCTCGCTCGCAACTCGCGCCTAAGTTGAAATCTCATGTGACCCGTGGGCCGAAAAGGTTGGCAACACCTGGGCTACATAGAAACCGTAAATTCTACAATACTCCCGTAACTTCCTCAATGTGACGACCTGTCGTTGCGATGTAACAACCCTAACTGCGACGCTAAACTGAAAATTACTGACGTAAACACAGTATAATGGGTTACTGTTATGTTGAATCCGTTTGGCTAGAGTGGCTTGTTTGTGCTTCGAACTAATTGTAATGCAGACTTGCTATTTATTATTTGTCGTTGCGAGCTATTATATAAGGGCCAAACAACCTGAAGCCATTTAATGAGCGATTAAAAGTTGTAAAATGGATTGTAATGAACTATTCGCTAGAGTGCGAACACAATGAAAGTTAGTATGTTTTCATTGTTGTCTTATCGGGGGACAATGTTACGACAAAATATGAAAAGACATGTCTTAAACGCCCTAAGCAACAACTTTTCACAACCCTCAAAATCTTAAATTACTAATTTCCTCAATTCAAAGTATCACAAGAATAGCGGTACAGAGGTAAGATGACCTGACGAAATCTACCAATCCAATATTCGCTCAAGCATATAGCAGTTATCAAATAAAATGACCGAATGCATTGAAATGAAGCGTTATGTTAAATGTGTTAAATGGATAGCTACATGACAATGTTTTAGACGCGGGGCATAACTCGAATCAGCAGTACAATTTGGTTGCCATTCTTGCTCCATCGACTTCACGTGCCGAAGGTGTAGTATGAGTGGTTGAGTTGCAACGGCCAACATGTATAGAGCGGAAAAATACATTCATTTACTAAAGTAACTGATATCTATGTTCGTCGATACCTACATTCAATTATAGATATGCAGTAGCTGAAGAGTGCTAATGTGGTAAGAAACAAGTCACAAACTGAATCAGCTAACCTTTTAAATTTATATATTAGTCAATCGGACTCTAATGGGGTCAGCGCTGCACCAACCACGAGCCTTATCACGCGTCAACGTATCACAGATACGGTTGGCCAGAAGGTTGCGTGACACTGTGAGGTGGGGAGGAGAATTGAACAATAGCAGAAATCAATAACGGAAATACACCACAGCCACGCGTCTTCTGCATTGCAAAACAAGCTTGGCCTAAATTGCAAATGTAAGTTCTGCTAACTACCCAACAAGCCATGTCGATGCGTGCATATCACTGTTTGCAGTTGAGTTGAAAATCGAAGCTTTTACTGCTGTACCATACTTGGGATTACGACCACCTGTACAACGCTATATTTTACGATGCATATCGTAATTTATCAAGTAAATAAATATAGCGCAGGGTTTCCGATTCTTGTCACGCACGACAATATTACTGAAACAATATCAACGTTTAAACGGATATCTATTACATAAAATGGTTATGACTACGTCCACCTTTACCACATTGAACTGCGCGGCTGTTGTCGTGCTGTATTTTCCCAAGTACTTCCATAGAGGACGGTTTCCTATTCTACCTCGGGATAGTGTCACGTATAACAATATTAATAAAACACTTCAACATTTAAACATATATCTATTAGATAACACACATCAGAGTACATTCGTTCACTATACTATATGCTGCGCTTCTGCCAACGTACAGTAATTTCCCATACATTGCGACATATTAGTATCTGGATTCTCCACCTTGTCACCTGCGCACCGGTCAGGGCCTCACTGTGCTATTGCATTACGGGTTATCGTTGACTATATCAAGCGCTGAATGTTTGCATGTACACGCGGATGTCTTCGCAATGGTATCAATTAAACTGCCAACGGTGATATGCAAGGCCGAAACAGCACTTCGTCACCGCACCGTTCAGTGCGGATGTTCAATAGCCTCGTCACATCCCGTAAATGAAAATCCAATAAGTTGACACTCTAATGATGGATTACTAATAATAACGAACGAAACTCGAAGAGTCTGCACTTATAGTTACATCTATTCAACAAAACGCATATAAGAGTGGCCAACGCCACACGCCGACCAAATCAATTGGATCCTATAGAATAATGATAAATCATAACGCATTGCACCGTGCCGATTTCCTGGCCGGCGTAACCACCTTCACCCATCTTTCTCCATATTATTGAAATTCATGCCGATATTAAATTGTCCAACCTCTAATTCCATTCCTTCGTTGCCTTTCTATCGACTCAATCAGTCTGTGCGGGAACGCGAATTGCCGTTCTGACCCGCGTCGCGGGTCAAAATAGATTCGACAAGCTGATTTGAAAGTCTAACGCAGTGATTGCCAAGCGCGGCCCCCAGGTAGCCTTCTTGCGGCCCCCCAAAATATATTAAGAAATCGATTTATATAAAATTTTTATTTATAAAATACTATTGCTTGGCTTGGCCTCTTTAGTTTTAATTATAGAATTGCAGGAAAGTTGTGAGTATAGACTGTTAACGTTACGTCACTGCTGTTTCAATGCAATGTGCCCTAACTTTCCAGTTGAACGAGCAGTAGCTATAGATATAAATAGGTATTGATAACTTTCAAAACCGGAGAAAAATCCTGAAAAAATGATAAATTTTTCCCACTTCGTGGTCGCTTGACTAAAAATGAAAAAGAGGCTCAACTCCCGGAAAATACAGTTTTTCTTTCACATTAACAGGTCCAGTTCCCGAAATAGCCGCCGTAGCGTTCCTACAGTGCTGACTTAATGCATATCAGTCGAATTTGGCCCTATATGTAACCAAAATTCTCAAAAAAGAAGAGATTTGGGCGTCCTCCGAGGACACTTTAAAAAAAATAAAAAAAGAGGACAAATCATCTTAAAAGAGGACGTATGGTAACCCTATGATAAGTAGATGTGCAACACGTGACTCACGGTTGAATGCGCCGAGATGCATACTGCTTAGCCGGCTAAAAGCAGCATAATTGATAGTCCTATAGTCAGGGCTGTAACTGCCGCACCCCAAATCCCCCAATTGAGGGGGGCCGAGCTCGAAGGAGGCCCAAAATTATTTCGTGGATTAGCATAAATTATAGAGTATTTTTTGAAAATTTATGCAAGTTTTTCAAAAAATTTTCGCGATTTCAATTCGCCACTTATCTTGATTATTGGGTACTCTTCCCCAAGAAAAAATACGCAAGATTTATAGAAATGGGCATATCAGCGTTGGCCATGACCGCACCACAACGCACCAAGACATATAAAGTTTTAGGCCATGTAACATGTGACTCCAAGAAGTGTGTCAGAACGATCGGCAGCGATAAAGCCATTGGCCGTAAAGGCCGTCAGCTTTTATGCTGACCAAAAACTTCGTTGTATATACAAAATACATATAGCTTTAATTGTCCATATAAGCAACTAAATGACTGGTGCCGAATGTTCTTGTCTTGGCAATCTGAACCTCACAAGACAATTACCATACCGCAGGAAAGAACATTGTATGTCAGTTAAGAAATACCAATCTGAAATCGTGTGATCTTTCAGTTTAGTAGGTTTGGGCAATTCTACATTTTTTGATATAGCAGACAGGAGGTCACGAAATAACATCATGTAAAGAAGTCATACCTAGGGTCCGCCCTCCCGAAGATGTCTAATTTCACGGGGTCTGCAGTCTCAAAGACACCTCCCACTCAGCTCTACCGGTAAATCTGATTACGTGGGCGAGAGAGAGAGAGAGAGATGGTATTCTTTATCGCCTGCACCATCGAGATGCTTTGACAACGGAGATGCGATACGGCCTTTATAGTAAGGTCATCTAGTCTGCACCCCCGTTTTTTTCCCCTCCAAGCTATCAGTGATTGCCGAGCGCCTAGCAGGATAGCCGCGGATACCAGTTTTCAAGTGTTTGGTCTGACCCGGCCAGAACCCACGACCTACCGATCGAGAGGCCGGACGCACAACCATTACACTATCTCGCTCGGTGAAGTGGACAAAGAGGCAAAGAGGACAACCATGCAATTCCTGATCTTATTCACCGATTTTATCATGAATTATCGAAATATTCGCACGTCGCGCTGTCTCACTAAACAGTACAACTTTAATTTCGTGGCAAAAGCGAACAACGTGATGCGGGGTTAGTTTATCACCCTATGGGAGCCCGGGGTCCTGACGAAGTGCTTTTACGTTCCTGACAACGGGTACCCCCTGCCAACGTATACCCCCGGAGATGTTTAATTAGGCTACTATTGAGGGGGCCTGTACCTTTTCAGACACACCTCACTCAGCTCTACCGGTAAATCAGATTACGTGAACAGAGACAGGATGAAAATTAATAGCAATAGCCTACATGCAATTCCCGATCATATTGACTGATTCAGTCATGAAAATAAAGAAGTTTCTCGCGCTTCGCGCGTTGAGGCGAGAAAAGCTGATTCACTCAACGGACACCCAATGGAGCAGATAAGTAGCGGTAAACAGTGTACAGTTTTGAAATCTCGCCAGGGCTACTCCGAAATAGCCATGATGACTGTTTGGGTCCGCCTCATAGCCGTAGTATTAGTGCGGCCCCGACCGTACTCTGAAATTCTAAATTTAGCCCTCACTCCGAAAAAGTTTGGAAACCACTGGTCTAACGCATCAGTCCACAATGCGGACGCTTGCATTGGAAGCGAAGCATGCCGAATATAAATTAAGTTATTAAGAATGACGTGTTTGATGTCGGCTCTTTTCGTCGAAGTGACATTTTCAAGTCAACGTAACCGTGAATCCGTTGCGCGAAAATGCGCGCATTTGGTTCCTTCGTCATCGAAAGTGGTGTAAATATGTTCATTGTTCATCTTGACCGCGATTATCTATATTTCAATCGCATTTACCCGAGATATACACCTGCGTATTTATACCAACATATTGTCTGACTACGTAACTGTCGAATGGGAGCAGAAATGAGCTGTTGAAATATATTCCAATCGTATGTGGCTTCAATGGAGACGTCACAGTTATCGTCACAGTTTTCTGCGACCTCAAATGTCATATTTCCATAATATTTCCACTCGCACTTCACTATAAATGCTTTCGAGTATATTTGTGAACCATAATTGCGACTCAAGTCATGGTGATAACGTCATGCGCCTGAACGAATTATCATATTCGTGAATATGAGTTGCATTGTGTTACGTGTTATTGATACTTTGATACGACTTGTCATTTCGTCATTACAATTTTGAGCGCAAGACGGGTTTTCATTAAATGTTGACCGATCGACGAAGCGTATGCTTGATAATCGTCTCAAGAGTCTGTTTTAGCAGCTAATTTGAATTGACGTGCGAACTCTGTACGGTCATTTGCGCGAGTTTTCGAGCGAATCAATTCGGGGATGTGCAGCGTTATCCGTTCAAACAATCCCTGTGATGTACGTCCCACATACCCACTATCACAGTGACAATTGTATTCGTAGACGAGGTGACGTTACTTGCACTAAAGGCAGGAAGTACATACTTTCGAGAGTTCGGCATAAGAGGTTAATTTGAAAACGCGACATACGTATTAACACTAAATTAATAACGGTGAACTGTCGATTTGATAAACCTTTCAAAGCTATTAGACACGTTCCCTAGCAAAGTGTAAAAATACCGGTCATTGTTCCGATCGTTTTAAAACCCTTGAGATGGAGCATTTCAATGTATGCTATCGATAGCCATTTTGAGATACTATGTTGGATCTCATTCAGTCAATCCGAGAATAGGAAGTATTAAGGAACATCCTAACTCATGGTAAACTAGGATGAGGGAATAATGCATATGTTCTTCCGCCTCTTATTCCAGACCTGGCGAGACCACTTACTATCCTAATATTATATGCAACTGTCACTTGTCACTTATTCTTCGGGATACATGGTCCTCGCTGATTCACTACGTTGACATAATCCGCATAATTATACCGACGCTACAGCAGCTCCACGCCGTATACCTGCGCAAACACCCTCTTACTAATCCGATGGATTTGTTCCTTTAAATTATGTCAACAGACAATTAAATACCCCCACTCGAACGTCCACGTCTGAATAAAGTTGGCCTAAGTGTTTTTGTAAATACTCCTATTGATTCAATTTCTTAATTATCCAGAAGATCCTCTTTGTTCGCCAAGCTCGAAGCTCGTAGGTACTTTATCCTCTGCATGATAAGTTGCGCAATCATTCTTATTCCGTAAATACATTTTATATAATCTAATTCCTGATAGCGATAAATTACATGGTGGCATATCATAATAACATTTATTACCGTACGATTTCAGTTTTGTTGTAAGTAAAGAAAATAAATTTCAAGACTTGGTTATTTGTGACAGATTTTCATGATTCGACAATATTTTCAAAGTTAGCTGATCACTCTGTCTCGCCCCGCTATCCTCAAATACCTCCGATATAGAGCTACCATGCAAAATTCATTATTGGTAACAAATACAATAAAGCAATTGCCTTCAACGATTCACTCAATTTATTTATTATTGCTACAGTTCAAAGCGCAACATGATAGCGATGCGATGCAAAGATGGGTATGGGTAGGCTGCGAAAAGAATTGGTGAACGCAATAAAACACCCAATTAACTCTTCGAATAGAAATAGAAAATCTAAAATCAGGTAGCGCATATCGAACCAGAGGTGAAGAACTATAGCCCAAAATGAAAGCCCAATTGAAATGAAAAGACGTGCGTCGATTGCTGGTGAAGAAGTCTATATATCACAAGGGAATGCAATGCATGCGTCGTCTTGAATTTTATGCTTCTGGATTAGTCAGATGTATAAAACAGAGTGCCGGGACTAACTTACATTCATAGCGTCCCGGCACTTTCATGCGTCCATTATGATCTATGTGCCTATATATCAATTCATCCATATTGAATTAGTATACGTGTCAACCAGAGTTGGATCAATTGTAATTTGTAATTGTAATTGAATGTAAATAATTACATTGTTCAATGTAATTGTAATGTAATTGTAATTGAAGCATTTTTATTTTGTGTAATTGTAATTGTAATTGTAATTTGACAAAAATTTTGCTCAATTACAATTTTAATTACATTTAATTGCTATTGAGAGCTGACAAGCACAACATAAAATAATTGACTTATAATGCATTCTCTTTAAATGTCGACAAAGAATTTGATGGATCCATTCGCGGAAGCCCTTGACTGCGCCCTTGCAGGCGAAGTTTTTTATTTTTACCGCTATGCTGGCCTCGGCTGCCATTGTATACAATTATTAGATTACTAACCAACGGATGGATTCGCAACACGTGACTCACGATTGAATACGCCGAGAAGCGAACTGCTGCGCCGACTAAAACCAGCAGAATTGATAGTCCAATTGCTGGCGATCCAAGCGTCAAAATTTGATATGTATGGTCCTAATCGCACTGATTCCGCAATAAAAGTATATTTCCAGGCAATAGTACCATCCCAAAATAGTCGTGAAAGTCTGGGAATCGGCATTGTTCTGAACAATCGCTGGACGTAATTGGTCATTGTTGTGGTCATGCTGCTTCGGCGCTCTCACTTTTCAGAACAGTCGGCCTTGAACGGCTATTTTGGAGCAGTTACATTGCCCTGACGAGATTTTAATTTGTATTTTCGGAATTAGTGCATCAATAGCTTACGATAAAGACCAGATGCATCAAATTTGGACGCTTGGATCGCTAGCTCTAGGACTACAAAGTTTGCTGCTTTTAGCCGGCTCTGCAGTACGTTTGTCGGTGCATTCATCCGTGACTCACATCTTGCGCATCTATCCGTGGGTTAGCAATCTACAATACGATTTCAGATCACGATGCTGCATCGTTACTTCGTCTGGCTAACTAACCAGACCACTGGATATTATATAACGTCTTATCTGACAAAGCACGGTTTTGTTTTTACTCTCCATCCTAATTCCTACGTTCGTCGATAAAAATATTAATATTTTTTTAATTATATACTATTTACGCAAATCCAACACGTGCATATATTATAATATTTTTTTCAACGACATACTGCATACTGGAATAGTTCGAAAACGTTTTTTTTTATTAATTAACGGGTATTTGCGCATCATGAATGAAACATGAATACTTGAATTGTTGTTAATTACGACGCTACGGTTGTCAAGGAGCACGGTTGAATTTATGATTATTCAATTACATGTTCAACAGCAGCAATTGCAATTGTAATTGTAATGTAATTGAAGCATGCAAGGAGTAATTGTAATTGTAATGTAATTGAAACATGCATGAAAGTAATTGTAATTGTAATTGTAATTGAACTGAAATATTGTAATTGATCCAACTCTGGTGTCAACAGACATACAAGATACAAAGAGGCCTGATATTGATACAGATAAGCTTGATTTGGCATATATTGCCATATATGCTGAGATGCCATACACCAGAACTACCCCGGGATGTCAGGTGTTTCAAATTGACAATCTGCTTCTGGGATGCGAACTGATGCCGTGTAGGAGCAAAATGTACAGGCGCTTCTACTTTCAGATTTTTACATATAGTTACGATGATCGAATATTACAATTATCTGCAACGTCTCCGGGTTTAGCGTTGTCCCTCGTCTGGATATAAGCCTCGTATGTATGGATCTGTGAATTGGCAATGTGATATAAAGTGATGTATACTGCCGAATATGAACAGAGCTTTTATGTGGCTTGTGTATTAGTGGGGAGCCGCCTTAATTTATTTGACGGGTGTTGGGCTCCCATGCGTATGTTCAGCTATTTTCGTGAAAAAGAGGAAAATCAGGCTTTTACCGTTTAATACATCAATTGTATCTTGCGTGTCGCATTGTACATCGTGTATCTTATGGAGATAAAATACTTACCACAATAATTAATTGATAGGCTTAAATTGGTCCAAAAAATAAAATGAACTGATTCGTTTATTTGGTGTAAATAAACAGCAAATTCGAGTATTATATTTCGATCAATACATACAGTATACACACTGAAGTCATGACGCATTGGGAGCAAGAATCGTGGCATTGCGCCATGGGCGTTGCCCGGTGGTCTGAATTACCAACACTTGACGTTTGCCGCAATCACGTCGATGTTGTTTGTGTTATGGAAGGAGTTGTTACTTAAACTGTGTCAAATCACAGGACATTGCTTCATTGTGTGTTTAATATGCCATGACTTGTTTGATAGTTGATTTTGGTAACAGAGCAAACTATAGACTATAGTTTCAATGTTCTTACGCAACGTCTAAACCTTGAAACCGCAATGAGTCGTATCACAGCACCCGATACATGCAATTTGTCGCAGGGCACGTTCGCGCAAATGAGATTTTGTGAAGCCGTGATCAATACCCCATCAATAATCCAATGATATAAATACGATCGAAAAGAGATCGAAAACGATTCGTCAAAAAGTATTGAAATATACGTTTCGCGAATGTCGATGTTACATTTAGAGACCACGTATGGTCGATTTGGCATCCTCTTATCCATCCATTATATCGCATTGTTTGTCAAGTATCAAATTGTAAATTGTGTTTTTGTTCAGATAACATAACTACGCCGATAATCGATTGATTTTCTAACCGTAATCCGTCTAGAAAGCAAAATTTATTGATTCATAATTATACTACATGTCAACAAAACTGATGGTAGTGCTCCAATAATAAAAAATGTATGACCCTAATAAAGACCTACCATTTTAAATTAGGCCGTAGTGATTGGCTGACGGCACTATGGTTGTGGGTTTAAAAAGCTTCACCCCATTAGAAGGGGGAAACGGATTCGGAATCTGATTTGAACAAGAATTATATCGGGGCATCACGCGTTGATTGTGCAAGTATAAGTCACATTTGAAATATAGACTTGAATTCGTTCGTCAGAAATTTTACAGGCGGTGGTGGACAAAGTTGTAAAAAATGTATACACAGTAGCGGCTTTTATATTTTGATCCAGAGCCTGTTTTCAGAAAATATCATAATATGAGGCTACGGCGCGCGGGTTCGTCGATCTCAGTGGTCGGAAACGTTTTTTGTCCGAAGAGCCATATTGGCCCAATTTTTTCCATTTCAACTCCCAAAGAGCCATACACGTCTATCAATTGTTGCGTCACAATTGAAAATTTGGTGGTAACACTTATTCGAACTCACTATTTAGGATTCGCTGGGTGCGTCCCATCTTCTCTGTAAAAACTCGTACTAATCATGCTGGTTTCCTTTTTTAAGCATGAGAAACTTGAGTTACGAGAACGTAGGTTCGCTGTGATGCTCTTTTTAAATGCGAGAACCCATGGTCACATGCTTAGGTGGAGCCAATGGTCACTACAGCAGTATATATGCCTATACCCATACCCACTCTAAGCTGTAATACATCAGTGACGTCGGGTCAGGGGTGGAAAGTGAGGCAGCAGTAGGCTACTTCAAGCTGTGGTCAGGTTGAGTGAACGAAAATTGTGAAACCTTCAATTGCTATTGGTATTTTCTATCGATGTTCATGAATGACAAGATTTTGAATTTTTTTCCCAAAATCAAACAATTTTCATATATGTTATTCGGAAATAAAGCGCGAAACGAGAGGTAAGGCAAAGACGGGCCAAGCCTAACCATTGATAGCATATTTCATCGTAAATAGCTTAGAATTTATTATAACTGATATTAATCGAATCTAACTGTAGCACTGATCGGATTATCAATTCTCATATAGTATTCGGCGGTAACACATAAATTTGAGCTTCACGCCTACATTTGATCGCCGGTACTACAGAGCTACTTACCAATCGAGAACGTGGATAGCTATGACATTGTTTGTGATTTTAGTGTGTGTATCGTCCAAGTTGATTAATTTCGCGCCGTAGATCAGAAGGATAATGTGTATTTGAAAACAGCGCTGTCATATGGACGTCGCCGTGTCTGCTATTCTCTATTGTCAATCAACGTATCGTACAATCCAAGATTTCAAGTCGGGTGAGGATTTTGAAAAGAGGGGGTCCGAGCCCCTAAACCGGAAGACGCCACTGTCTTAACCCCTCAAAGACATGTTTATAATGCCACGAGAATAATTATTCTGGCCGTGAGGAAAATTTACTAACAAGTCACCACAATATTGACAAATTCAGTACAAAAAATAAATATTGGGCAAAGGACCAGACGTGTGGAACAGTATCCCGCCGGCCATCCGACAGTCGACGAGCATGTCCATGCACATTCAAGTCGAAATACAAGCAATTACTAATAAATAAATACAGTCCATCCTCAAGATTACCGGACCACGACTGACCTATCGATCTCGCTTTCCATGACATGCCGCCCTATTCTTGTCGCTTTCTTTTTCTATACTGTCTTCTTTACTTTCATTCAGTGTGCATGCCTCCTCTTTACATCGCCTAGGCCAAGGTGGGTGTCTGATACCATAGACAAATCCAAGTCGCTTCGACATCTTCCCGTCTATCGCATTTTTTGTGGCGTATTGAACTGATAAAATTGACAATAAACCAATGATGATGATGATGATGAGGAGCCATATCTTATACCCAAAAGAGCCATATATGGCTCGCGAGCCATAGGTTCCCGACCACTGGTCTATCTAATGCGAGACGTCATGTTCTCTGTAGGGTCCGGAATAGAGATTCGTCATTATGTCGTCCTGAAATTTGTTCCTCATCAAAACACATCCAGAGTTGTAACGTAAGCCAATCGAGGTCCTGAATAGCGTAGGAGCATCGGTCGTTCTTCGGTAAGAGATCGCGTAAGTACAGTGTCACTGGATCGTCCGTTCAAAAGGCAAGCACTCATCAGAATACGGTTTCCTATAAAAGGCAGAGTTACACGCAATTGGCGCCAAAGATTATTAGGGATCATGATTGGCGGTGAATTGGCCTACCGATCCGCTATAACGCCATCCCCTGTTAGAAGGTCATTAACACGATAACCGATAGGGAAATCGTGAACCGTATACTACATTAACAGTTTGCGCGATTGGGAAATTTATTAAAATATGTTTCGTCGTTATGGTAGATTTGAATTTAATTCTACTCCCGGGAAATCAAAGCAATTCTGATATTAGTTAGGAACATGCAACAATAAAAGAACTCACCTGGTGATAAGCATACTATCCTTAACCTCCAGTAATATGCCATATGCATGTTGGACGATGGAGGTCTTATGAGTCAGTTAAATGATAGATCTGAAAGCAAGGGAAATTACGTGAGCCCGACGAAAACGTCCCAATGAGAACACACCCTTCGTGAAACAGCTCAGAATGTCTCCGTCAAAGTATAACTCCCTCTCTCTCTCTCTTGGAGGATCACAATACTTGTACTTGAAAACTGCAAATAGCGAAAAGTAATTCAGTAAGACACGAAATATGACGACGTAGAAGTATTAGTACCGGTAAATTAGATTTACTTGAGTAAGTGCTGCAAGGGTACGAACACTACTTGGTTATTTCGAAAACGCTGTAGCACTTCGTTAACCTATACTTACCAGGTTATAGGAAATTAATTCAACACGAAACTAAACCAGCATGCTTCCCGTGGGGGCTACAGTAATGGTAGTATATGCCCCTACATTGGTCATTCCCCGAACACGAATATCGTTTATTAAATCCACGCGTACAGTGGTATGGTATATTTTAACCGACTGATTCCATACGTCACTTACAGACAAAATTAAAGCAAGTATAGGGACAACGTAGCAGCAAGTTGCAAGCTATGGAAAATGTGTAGTATCCTACGCCATGATTGTTACAATAACTCCCTTTAATCAGCATAAATTCGTGACCGATGTTTTTAAATCAAAATAATTGACATGCCCAGGAGCTGAGTTACAACCCTAGCATATATGCCCAATAATGGCCATATATCTCAAAGGTTACGTCAGCAAAAGGTATCTTAGGATACTATTCAAGCGTATTCTAACAGCGCTGACTAGATACAAGCTTACATATAACAACGGGTTTATAAGTATCGACACGATAAGAATATATGGTATATATATTATATATATTGCTCTTCACTCCTTGGTATATATTGAACTAATATACACACCTATTACATTGAAGATGAGGCAATTTCATTCCCTGTGGTTGATTTTCGGATCAACTTCAACTATATCTCGTACCGACATAGGCTGTGTCTCTACACGGGGCCTACGATAACGTAAGTTATCTTACAGTAATACACAACATTAGGATTTGCCATCATATAATTGGTCACCATGAGGAATTTGATTACATGAGGTGCGTGTGCGAAGTCACACTGTACTGCTTACGCAGCAAATTGTACAAATGATAAAGCGCCAACATGCTTGACTAAAGATCGATTACTACCAATGATATACAAGCTAATTAGTAAAAACTACATCGGAATAATAGAGTAATATAAAAATTTGTGCGGGACTAAAATATTACGGCCAAAGAAGATATCCTAGATCACTGACAATATAAATGTAAGTTTTTGTAACATATGGTTTAAACAATACAACAAAACCACCTCGCTCTCTAACAATACTAGGATGTTTGGATGTCCATTGTAGGGATTTGAAGACTTGAATAAAACGGTGGGAATAGTTCCGAAGGTATATTGTGTTGAGCTGTTACTCCTTTTGTCGATCTGCCGCAGGCCCGTAGTATATATAGATTATATGCCGATCGAGTGCGGTTTGACAGCGTAGTGGTTGACTAAATACAAGCAGCAGATATCACGAAAACGTTCCAAATAGTATAGGCCTATGGATTATTAGGACAAGACGTTTTATCAGGCCACCTTTGGATTAGGCTAGTAGTCAGATCGAGGATGAGATGATATTTGTTATTGCTTGCACACAAAATTAAGTCCTATAGCATCATTCAACCTTATTTTCAGTGATGGTTGAGAACCACTGACATATACAGATACTGTTGTATAAGCACACATGCACAGGTGCTGTATATGCATTACATATATATACTTGTATTTATTAGGTCCTAAAGATAGTAACAGAGATGTTGCGAACGTTCTGTTCATCTTCGGGTTTTGAATGCGAACCTGGATCACCTTCGTTATTTATAAGAACTATAGTAGCTTATTCGCTATGAATATTTTTAGGAAATGTGAGAAAATCGCAGAAATCATAAGAATATTGATCAGATCTCATTGACGCTGGGTTCCTGAACTCGATGCATCAGGGAGGCAGCAATAAATGAAATTCAACAGAAAACTGAGATGAAAATTGTATCACCAAAAACTATGATGATTCTAAAGAATGTCACGCCCCTGCGGTTTAAAATCATAAAGTGCCTCGTTTTTACTTCTTCTAGGTGCTTCAGTCAAAAACCGTCGAAATCAAGATCATGAACTTTATATCGTCACGCGCGATAGGAAAACCAACCAAGTCCAACGCAACCGACCATATTCTTAAGTCAAGCGTTATGTAATCGTCCTGAGCAGCACAACAAAATTAGGTGGACATGAGAGTCCCTTATATAAAACGAAACCTAACTCCAGATCGACAAAAAAGGTACTAAGACATCATGATAGGGCATATCGATTGCGCCACTTACACCATGCCAGAGTATTCTGATAAATATTCTGATGAATTTGTGATCAAAATAATATTCCAAAGTCATGTGTTCGCGTTCAAGTTTGTGTTTCTGGGGATCTGTTCCAGTTGCGTAGCCTGAAAAACAATTTGGACGTAGACAGATATTCGATGAGTTCCAGACCCCAACCCGAAAAAATAAAAATTATTGTCATATAATAAAAAAAATACGGTCATGGGCCTGTACTGGGCGATCAAAATATATTGTGCGTATGCTCTTTATACATAGATTTCACAGAAACATATGAATATACCCTTTTTGCGCCAATCAAGTTACGCGATTGACGAACAAGGTGGTTTAGGTTATGGCGAATACAATACTAACATGTTGATGTCTATTAGCATATTGGCCCGAAATCTTATGAAATATTAACGTGACCACTGCCTATTGTTCTTAACTAAATTTGTGGGAGCACATGAGTCATTTTATCACCTGGCTTCGTCAACACGCCTCGAATTAAAATTGGAATCTCTCGAGGGTTTGCACAATCACTATTAGCCTGACGACTAGAGTAGAAGGGAAAATAACGCTTTAAACTAATCTTAGCACAGAGACCTTCAATTTGGCGTAGTGATATCCGGACAAGTCAATAGTCACTTCAATTACGAGGAGAGAAGCCGATTCAACTATACGGCTCCATGGCTGATGGTGGATCGCCAAACGTCATCTCTTTAAACGGGATGAATGCTGAAAAAGTAGTTATCGTGCAGGGAAACAATGGCAGGTGAGTTATATAGCATAAATGAAGCGCAAATAATTATATTACCTAACTGTTACAAACCCTATTATCAGACCAAACCAAGTAAACAAGAACAGAAGGAACAACAACAGGGCAAAGGGGAATAAAGGTCAAGTAACGAAGTTAAATCTCTCCCTACCATGATTTAGATAAGTGGTTCGTAAACATTTTAGCGCGAGACGCAAATCTGAATTTTATTGACATGTTTTGACCCAAGCTTCTCACATCTAAGCAAATATCGCATTTCTAATGTGTGTGCTCTAGGGGAGGATGTAGGAAACAGAGTAGCTGCTGACAACAGTTTGTACGCATCACACTTCTATGGATTCACTTCAAAAAACCATTGCTACAGTGAGGTAGATGTCACATGATATTTCTCATTGATATTAATACTAATGCACAATTCTTGTAGTGTGATCTATGACCCTGTGCGCACATAAATGACACCCGAACTTTGTCTATTATATATAATTATTAGATAGTGTAACGCGACGGTCTGCACATTTTCATGATAAATCCATATTGTCGTGACAACTTTTCTGTGCTTGTCGTTAAGTTGCTATAGTACCCAACGCAATGGCCTTGGATATGCAATTGTGCAGCAGTTTCCCACGCAAAGAAAATGTCTCGGGAATTCAGCAATTATTACCTACATATTTTAAGCCATCGCTTTGGTGGGGCCAGCGCTGATAAACGGCCAATTGATTCCGTTGTAAAAATTCAATCTCAGATCCAAGTTATGCGAGATTGGAATCGGACGGTCGGCCTGTATACGAAATCAGCGATGGGAGTAGATCAACATCAACTGCAAAGGGTATACGTTCGCCTATTAAATCAGGTGATATTGATATGTCGTGAATACGTATTCCACTAATTGAATATATAGCATATGTCAGTATGGAATTTATTTCTGTAGCAGATCCCATATGTCGTGAAATGACACGAATGGACAAGGAGACCCTCGAACCAGAAGCAGGTGACTACATGGATATGATAGATAGAGGATAATAAAATACCGCTTGATTCGTAATGTAGTGTAATCAGGCATTTTTACTTAAGTATGCACTATTAGGGAACGGAGATATACCAAGTATAGTGATGGTGCGTACGTTCCGCTCATGTTTCCGCAATGCGAATGCGAATCTCGGTAATTCGGATTCTCTCGCTTACAAACGAACTTGTTATTGAAATGAAAGTAACTTCCGGTAATGTCAACATCTGTGCTCAAAATTCTTTTAGAGCAAAAATAACTTCCAACATAATCTAATATAATCATCCAAGCGTTCAATATTACACTGGTTTTCGATAATTTTACTTGAAAAGATTTTGTTTTTCTGGATTATAAGATAACTCGTTTCGATCATCACCATGTGCTTGGTGATGAACTGGGCCGGATAGAGATCATTACAATATATTCCGCTGCAATGGCGTAGTAAGCTTTACGTTGCATATGATATTAATGGTATACGTTGTGAAACATTGTTCATGAGATCAACGACCCTCCTTGAATCTTTATTATTTGGAATGAGGGCTTATATGCCTACTGGATCAAATAAATGACCTCAGACACCTAGGAACATCCTATGATAACACGTCCGCTAAAGTAATATCGATATGACTAATGTTACGAATGGCACCAGTTGGATTTTAATTTTTGAGTTTTGACTATACCACTGGGGCACGGAATGAAATGCTAATATAGTTGTAGGAATTCGACACAATTATTCCGAAATCTTTCAAATCAAATTTTTGCCGTCGCGTTCCAGAGTTCAATGCAAATAAAGCACGTTAACTCGCATGAATAAATGGTCAGAGGAGGTAACGAAGCTCGATTTTGTTATAACTCTGATATCTTGACATAAATTTCAGATGACTCAAAATGACTCCTGTGTTGAGAGAAACAAAATTGATGAGTGGCAATCTTGAATCAATTCATAAACAACTGCTTATAGATAAGAATTCCAAGGCATTTCTTCCACTGTATCGAGCTGTAGCAATCGTTTGATGTTGATATTCGTGTTCTCCTACCATTGATTAAATCTTCGCCGTTTTAATGCGACGATTGCATTGGTTGGCTGCATCGGAAAAACTTACAGGCACCTTGTCGACAAACTCACATCATCATAGAAAACTGACGTATACACGCGAAACACTGAAACACGTGACCGCGTTGTTGGGCAACCGAATAAGGTTTGATATTTTGTTTGTTTCGTGAGCAAATATGGTAAAATCCATAGCTGGAAATCAGAGTGCAGAAACGTATGAAAGCTAGTCCAAATAAATGCTAGTGTCTGTTTCTGTCATGAATATTGGAATTGGTCAGGGCGCTGGGACTCCCCAAAATAGCCCGAACATTCGAAAATATAGGAATTAGAGCGGTGCAATACAATGACAAATTGCTCCAATAGTCCAGATAAATGCAGAGTGTTAACCTCTACAGCGATTTCCTGAAGCTACAGTGCCCCAGATACGGAATCAATAACCCGCTCCGCCCCTGCTTTGTTTGTTATGTTTGGGGTATTCATGGTGTTTGTCGATTGCTATGGTCATTTACACTAGGCCAATATTCTCCATTTTCATTCCGTAACTGCCGACTTGCAGCACGGCCCACTTCTAGGCTTTTTGTAAGACACCGTTTACGCGCATGAGATGGCCTGGAGGAGCCTAGATAAACCTCCAATACTTAGGTAGGAATCCGGAGACGACCCCGTTTGGACTCGAACGCGCAACCTATTGGTGATGTAGCTGCGGATTGTACCACTATACGCTACCACTCAACCCTGCGCCCCAGTGATTAAATATTAAATTGCGTGAAAGAGTTTCCCCACATTCCTAGCCAATAAGGAAATTTTCATCTATACTCGCAGACAATACAATTATTTATATTTACCGAATCGGCGAGGAAGTCGCTTTCTTGTGAAATAAGTTCTTCTAAATTCCATGGCATTTCTATATCTGTTTACGTGAGAAACGGAAATTGCTAGAGGTGTCCGGTAGCCCAATCATTCAGTCACATGTTTCGTATCCATTCGTGGATTAGCAATCTATTTTCTAACACGCCTTAAAGAAATATCAGTATGACGTCATTTGAATGGTGGACGTGATATCTGGGAATGGTAAAAATAACCCTTCCGAGCTCATAACGGTATGTGTATTTCTGAGAGTCCATGAGCTTTTATTATTTGTTGACTCTTAGTTCGTAGCCGTTTCCCAGACAACATCCAGGTGTTAAGAATATGATTGGGCGCGAATATGTTGAAATGATTCATATTTTTACAAACTAATAAGACGGTTGCTTATATGCGTATCACGGTACCCTCTTGCCTATTACAAACGGAATAGTCACTTCTACCATCGAAAAGTTTCTTTTGGTTCTGGGTTTCATCTGAAAGCAAGCCGAAGACGTTGGGGATGTGGCAACAATAACATTAACTAAATTTTTAATAACATTAGTTGATTAAATTTAATTAGTAAATATACACATACAAATGCAACTGAATATCGATTTAATGTTTTGATTAGGTTGGGTCCAGCTGTCAGACACAATCAAGATACAGATGAACAACCCTATTAAAAAGGGCGCAATGATCTTCAGAGGGAAGAAAAAATTCTTGAATGGATGGCGTGACATGGCGATCAAATTGATTTCTGAAAACGAAGCAAATTTTAAAGAAGTGGAATTCCTATTGAAGCTCGGACAACATTCGAATGTGATTCTCGTTTATGACGCGGGCGTTTATCCTCAGAACTTGACACCTTATATATACATTGTCATGGAATTTTGTCCCCAAACGCTGAAAGATTACATCGACGGATGCAAAGGAAAAAAATTTGACTTCGTAAGAAATTGGTCTTACGCGAAACAACTCGTGGAGGGTGTTGCGTATATTCACAAGCAAAATATCTTACATCGCGATATCAAACTGGAAAATATACTTCTGACGAAGTGTGGTGAATATCTTCGGGTCGCGGATTTCGGTATTAGCAAGCAGATGAAGGAAGATCAATCCGTAGCCAACATCACCTCGCGGGGAATGGGAAGTGAAGGATTCCAAGCACCGGAAATGTTACAAAAGTATCCCACGGCCTCTTTTTACTCAGATGCTTATTCAATAGGCATCGTCCTCAGCCTTCTTTTTTCTAACGGATATCACCCTTTTGGTCCCGATCAAAACAGATGGCGTACGAATATAATCGACCACAAAGGACTTGACCTTTCCCATATTGTTGTTTTCGAGAAACCATACACCACAAAGAGAACGGAATTGATTACACTTATCAAGCTAATCCTAATTCGCAGCCCGCGTAACCGCCCCCGTCCCGAGGATATGCTGAGCAATCCATTCTTCGAGAGGCCATCAGGTGAGTCATTACGATGCGTAAAGTTCCACGATGGAATGGAATCCTGATGATGCGGGTAAGACATTTGATCTCCAATCGCGGTCACGGAATATTTGTACACCAGAAATTATGCTGCGGAAATATTAAGTTAGGGAACCACTGGCCTGAAGCAATCTGGGGATTTCTCTTTCGTGTTTAAAAATTTCGTTAGTGAACTGAAACATAGATATTTCTGGTTTGTTGTCCACTTATAATATGCCCCAGCAATTAAGGTACGGGCCATATTTGCGAAAAGGCCTATGTGATTTTCTCACGCGGAGGGGTGATGGGTCGTTTCTGCATGCTTCAAAAAAATCATGACAACGTAATCGTGACGTTCTTACAACATCCGCTTCATTTATTCATCCAAACCGGATTGGACTGCTCAGGGTGTGCCACGAGATAATGAGCTAAAATTGTTGTCGTGGACATAAAACAAGAGGCTCTCCGCGCTTAAATTATGAGGCGGTCTCAAATTAATGTTGAAAGTGTAGAAACATTTTGGCAGCGGTCCTTTCCCCCAGCAACCTTTACATTCGAACTGCAGTGTACAGATTTTCACAAAAAGTATATACATCTATACTTGTCTCTGTGATGTTATGGTGACTCTACACTTCTTAACCCTTAGCGAAATTTCTGGCACGGCTTTATTCAGTCTTGCGATTTCTCGGCCCGGTCACGGAATAAACTAAATTTTAGATAATTGTCATTTGGTATGAGCGTGGAAGAATAATGTCTTACGATATCAAGGAGGTTTAGGTACATCGAGTATCGGCGTATGTTACTGATGTACAACGACTGCTGAAGATGAATTGGTGCCGGTAACATGCTTTGCACACAAATATACCATAGGCCAGAGGTTATTAACCTTTTTTGTCATCGCGGACCCCCCCCCCCCAAGGACCCCCCTCTCCAACATGTTTCAGTTCAAATTTACCTCAAATATAGTAAAACCTGCATTTGTCTTGTGTGAATATCAACTGTAGGGTACAGATAAAGATCAACAAAATGAATTTTCTTGATAATAACATGCTATTTATGGAAAATTGCGAAGACATTCTGCAGCGAATTCTGTAGCTGCAATTCTTGAAATACGTGGTCGTGCTTGAAATCCACGTCGTCGATTTGATTCGAACGAATCTAATAGTTAACCGCAACGCATCAGACGACAATTTTGGGTATGATATGGCACCAAAATTGAGAAACAGAACATAAAACGTCCAGCCTAGGCATTTATATCTAGCAGCTCATATTGAAGTTACTCAGGAATAGCGGTTACAAGAGAAAATTGAATTTTGCAAACAATTTTTGTGAAAACCCCAACGAATCATCTGTAGGCAGCAATTTGTTGGCATCGGAAAGCTATTGGCTAATACAAGGGTTCTCAACTTCCCATGTATAACGGGCTGCATTTCAACAACTATAGATGCTGCGGGCAGCAGAACAATGTCACTTTACTTTATGTACGTACAAGTCGCATTACTGTAACTGTTTTCGTAATAGAGGCCTTTATCACATTGATCTCTACACCTCTCATGCAAAATAAAGTGATATGAGAATTCTGGCGATTCGGGATCATTTCTGTGCAAACCAATCAACTATTTCTCCTTTCCTACCATGGCTGGAGCCCTGCACCAATAGTTACAGAAATCATCTTCGTCAAGTTGATGTTTTTCGCTGGCCTCCTCCCCACGTTTGCCCTGCCAAACAACCCCTCTGCAAATATGTCCAGTAAAATAGAATGCACCCATGCAAGGTCTGTGAAGTCAGCGGATTCATCCGATGCTAGGATAAAGTAGCTTCGAGGGCGACATGTTTCAGAAACTGCGATAAAAGATCGACTGACATTGCTGTTACTCTTTGGGACACGGTTTAATCAGACAACTGTACTTCGACATCTGTCACGTATTGTTGTACTTGCTGCAAGGTATGGAAACAGCGAAAATTCGCGCAGTGTGCTAAGGTTCTATTAAAATCACACCTTCTCTATCAGTTTTATTGGCTTTAGCGAGATTCCAAGCAATTTTTAAAAATTTAAAAATTTTTTAACAATGACTCGAAGTATGGATTACAGGACTTGGTACATAGCTAGCAACGTTTTTTTTTAATATCTCGCGAATATGTATTTTTTACCTCCGGATGGAATTGTCGTGGTATCATTTTAAGCTTCTAAGCTTCGTTACGACAACTGTTCTTCGACAAATACCCATCGCTTTTCCATTTACATCTGAGAAAACAAATTCATTGTTCCACGCAAAGTTACAGACCCAGTTTCGTCGTTTAATGTACCTTTCCTTGTTCTTGTTTCTGTTCAAAACAGTTGCGGTGAGTGAAACACGCTTCAAAAGTGCACTACGCAGCGGGCTTCTCCTAAATCAGAGTCCAGACGAAAACCGATAATCCAAATAGTAACAGTCTAAACTCGAGCATATCGGGAAACCAGAACACATCAAAGAATAAGGAATCGTTAAACAAAACGGAGACGTTGCGATAAGAGAGCTATATAGCTAAATTAACATTTAACAATACCGTATTACAGGGGCGGCCAACCTTTTCAGCCAACGGGTCACATTCGATTGACGAAATATTGCTCGATCCACTAGCAACGCGAAGCGCGAAAAGTTTTCGAGGTTCATAGCTCAATAATATCGTCACTTGACTATATTGCGGACCTGCTGTATATCGTTAGGCTCAGTTTGCAAGGACCAGACTATTCGGCGCCTGGACATAAATTTCGATTAACTGCAAAATACGTTGCGGGCCGCAGAACATTATTACCAAGTATTTGCGCGCTACTAATGAATTTAGGCTACTGTAGCCTATTTACCGGTCGTATACGGGCATTTAGTACATTTTTATGCACTCTAAAGCATTAATGGACAGCGTTCGTAGGTTTGCAGTTGCTGCTTCTCGTGAGAATATGTATCTTCTAGCGGCGCAAGTAAATCTCTCCATGGGAAATGCATTGCATTCGTTCCCAAATCTGTATATGCCATTCAAACCCTTCCACCAGAGAACTGAACTCTCGGTTTCAATGCGGGAGCTAGCAAGTATAAAATTACGGAAACTTTTTCGTTACAGAGGCCATTATCACTTTGAGTTTTCAGTGATATGAGAAGTCTGGCGTTCGGGGTTATTTCCAAGCAAACCAATCAACCCTTCTCCTTTCCTTCCATGGCTGGAGCCTTGCACCAATAGTAAAAGAAGTCAGCTTTGTCAAGTTGATGTCTTCGCTGATGCCCTCCCCACATTTGCCCTGTCAGCATTTCCTCTGGGAAATATGTTCAGTCTGGTAAAATACACCTAGATAATTAGCTATGCGATGTGTGCGGACTCGGTGGATTCGTCCAATGTTAGGTTGAAGTAGTTTAGGCGGCAACGTGTTTCGGAATATGCTATAGGAGATCGACTGACATTGCTCTTACTCTTTCGGTAACTGTTGAATCAGACAACTTCGAACTTTATCAGGTGATGTTGTTAACTAAAACAGGAAACATTGGATATTTGCACAGTACGTTAAAGTTTTATTGAAGTCATTAGCAGATTTCTTGAGTTCAGCGATATTCCAAGATATTTTGAACAATGCGTCTGTGAGTTCTTCGGCAATTTTAACAAAGACTCGAAGTATGAATTGCTGGACTTGACACCTAGCTACCAACGTTTTTATAATATCAGGCGATATATATAACCCCGCAAGAAACTGTTGTAGTAGCACACGCTTCTACGCTTCGTTACAACAACTGTTCTTCGACAAATATGACACATCGGTTTACCATTCCAATACCGTGCCAGTAGTAATTGCGGCCATAATGAAGGAAGTCGGGGGCTGCAAAATAATCGTCTGCGGGCCGCATGCGAACCGCAGGCCGAGGGTTGAGAACCCCTGCATTAGGCGTTCTTTCATTTTCACAAAGGGGTAACAATATTAAAAGTAAGAAATCGAGTGACAACATGTTGCGCGAAGCCTGTAGAAATTTTTTACTTTTGATAAATCTATCGCAAGTTATTCTGCTTTGTTGTAGTGTACGAAGATCTACCTATATGAAATGCCAATGCGTCGGAACTGATATTTTAGTCATCACATCTCAAGTGTTGCGGCACGACTAATCAAATTTTTGGTTGGCCTTGTAAGTTCACAATCTGTGCAATCCATTTTTGATATTATTACTAATTTCGGAAATTACCTCGCGGGCCACTCAAAACCTTCTCGCGGGCCACGGGTTGGCCGGCCCTGCCGTATTAGGAGTAATTGCGTTGATACTGGAAGATGTTTCGAGAACCACTGGGCTAATAGAATGAGTTTGCTCAGTAGAACATTTCATCTCAGACGATCATTCTCTCTATGTGAGTCCTGAAATTTCAAGTGAACAGTTATGAAACGAAACTGCGTCGTAATATCTCTAATACAAATAAGGTTGTCAACCATTTCGCATATTAGAAGGTTTCGTAGACCCCCTGCAAGAGCTTCACGTACCCCCAGTGGAGAACCACTGCTATACGCTGAACGTCGTCCGTTGAGCACCAGCATACAAAATGAAGAACGAATTATGCCTACCCTACTTATATTTTCGTAACTACTGACCACCGTGGTATCGTAAGACACAGTCCCTTTTCATCGACTATATGGCATACATAATTGATTTCTCTGTAAAACAATGATTAGATTTGATTTTATGACGAATATGACATAAACTGAACATAGGAAAGAGACGTAATGGTCGTTGCATCAACTGACGGTGTTAGAAACGGCGGATTTGTAAACTACACTTTCCATTTGCACATCCTGATCATTTCGCGGCGTAGCGCAACGAGCTATTCCCGCGCATGGTCGCTATATTCGATGCAATAATGTGATTGAGAATATTACTGTCCTGCATTATATCTAGTCATCAGCAGATAATATTGCATTTTAGAAGACGGATGATAATCACCACTCTTCTTTGATTCAAATAGTATCGTAATTTATCATGTTTGATGCTTGATTATTGTGCGAAGCGCAAAAATGTTGTGGCTAGTCGAGAAGTATGTAAATTAGAGACAGGCAACATACGGCCGCGGCCGGATCCGGCCCGCGACGTGATTTTGAGCGGCCCGCGGTGAATTTTAGTTCGTACATGATAATGTGACCCGCGGCCACAGTCTGGCGCAATCGCAAACTACTTGCTTATTACGTCAAATCAGTGCCTGTTATTCTTTATCGTGTGTGTTGAGTAAAGGGCGAGAGTGAAGGTTACGCGCACGTTCGTGAACGCGAAAAGGCTTTCAATACCGGCCTTTACGCATGTACTCAACCGTATTGAAATGATATCTTGGTAATTTTGGAAAAAAAATCCCAACCCTTGTTCGTATACAATAAATTATACCATGCAGGGAGGCGCAACACACCGCCCGCGGTCACAATCTGCTGCAATTCTCCACTACTTGCCCAATACGTCAAATTATAGTGACTGCGGTAGGTTATTCATTCTTTTTTTCGGACACAAATAATATTGATTTTATCTCTTCTTTAGTTCATTGTTTCTTTGCGTGCCACATGCAGCCAGAGTTTGAGGAACCTGTTCATAACTTTCATCTACCATTATATTACATTAATAAATTCTCTGAATACTGTTTTGGTTTTATGCTTCAAACTTAAAATGTAAATTATATACGATTAATCCATGCATAGATAATTATTGTTTAATGTATCGATTCCAGTGGTGGGATCAAGTCACTACCTTCGAGTCGCGAGTCATCTCGAGTCATTGCACATTTTGACTCGAGTCAAGTCAAGTCAATCGATTTTCGAAGGTGACTCGAGTCGATTCAAGTCACTCGATTTTTGGAGGTGACTCGAGTCAAGTCGAGTCAAGTCAAGTCAAGTCACGAGTCAAGTCACAATTCAAGTCAAGTTGATTTTTCGAAGTACGAGGCGATAATTGCGTCATTGCATTTTGATAGCTGTTTGAAAGTTGCCATTTATTTGTAATCGAGGGACGAATATAGAGTTAAATATATACGCAAAAAAGCCTTCGTATCGCTCACGCACACGTAGAACTGCAAAACTACGTAAGTAACTGTATGTTTATGGCGTCAATCTCTAATTATATCAGTCAAAATAGAGAATAGGAAACCTGAGAAAGGTAAAACGAATTGATATGATGCAATGTACTAGCTACCTACACATCTGATGGATGAGGAGTAATATAAACTTAATAACTTCATTAAAATCTGATTCAAATCATACAGCATGAGGTTTCGTTAAGGTGGATACCGGTCACAATAAGCATTATATAGAAAAGATATCTAAACTGTGCCATTAGATTACTTTGCTGTTAGTTTACGAGCTCCGCTCACTTGCGGTCACTTTATTTGTGACCGAGCAATGGAGGCTAAGTGAAACGCAATATCATTAAGTGATTACTCGCTTTCGCAGTTCACACCATCGTATCGAGAACAATCCGAATATAAGCAAGATAAGCCATTTTTTATCGACACCGTTAATTGATGACTTGAAATTGACTCGTAAATTTTGCTCCGAGTCACGAGTCAATCCACATTTCTGAAACGCCGAGTCAAGTCAAGTCAAGTCATTTTTGGAAAGTGACTCGAGTCAAGTCAAGTCATTCGAAAAAGTGACTCGAGTCTGACTCGAGTCAAGTCATGACTCGAGTCATCCCAACACTGATCGATTCAGGAATCCGGCCCGCCAATTACTTCCTTTCTCCATAGCCGGCCCGCCGACTGAAGAAGTTGCCCGCCCCTGATGTAAATGAACATGTACATGCACGCTGCGCAAAGATCTGAAATTTCATGCTAACAGTCAAATAAAACATGAAAATTCCACACACCCAATCAATAAAACAGAGAAGTTGCTGATTTAAAGCGTAGTCGAGCTGTTATTTGGCATAACTCGTACCACCGTCTTACAATATCCGTACTAAGTGAATTGTAGCAATACAAATGTCCTCAGAAATACGAGAAGCAATATCCGTCGTGGTGGAATTCATGCTAATTGTACCTTATTTACCTATGGCCCCATACCTGTAATAAGCACTATTTGCTATGTCCCATTTCCTTACTTAAAATCGAAAATATGCATTCGGTGATCGGCGTGGATTTTTATCTGGGATTGTAGTTTGTAGCAAGAATGAAAATGGGTGGGAAAAGGGACATATCAATGGTGACGTAACAGGCAAATGAGTAACATGAAGGCAATCTTATAGCAATCCTTATTTTGTCTTCGATTACTTGCGTAAGGATTGAGTTCAAGGAGGCAAAGTGAGTGTAATTGTGAGCAATCGGATTACAATTTGAAGGTGCTGACCACGCAATTCACGGAAGTCGGACTACGGAGTTGACATCTTCGACGGGGAAGAATAAAATCATGTACGAAATAGAGGAGCTTTACAGCCTTCGGGACTCGCCTTTGTCGAAGGCACGTCCACCGAATTTAGAAGAAATCATGAAGGCAACGGAGCCGGCGAACCCCGAGCGGAACAGGAAAAGTCCGTGAATATTGACTTCCTCACCTTAAGCATATATTTATCAAATGAAGTACCATAAATAAACCTATAATTAGGACTTGACCGACCCGAGCACTCGAATTCGAATCGAGTACCGAAAATCGATATGTCCTAATAACGATAAAATACGCTCTTCACACTTAGGTTAGATAACACACAGTTGAATTGATTTAAGTACCGATTATGATCGCCGTTTCCCAGACCACAAAAAGCCATGATGATGAATCCCGGTTGATAGTAACGTCTAAACTTGGGGCCATTATTCATGCTAGAGATTTTCCAAACTTGGCAGTAGTGATTTCTCTTTCACAGTAAATTGATAGTATACCATGACGTTTCTCCAAACCTACCAGTGCATTCTTATAAAATATGTTACCATACTGACATAGTATAGAGTTTTCGTATAGTAATATCGCACCTTTGTCGTACCAGGCAATACACATTTGAGTTGGCAGAAATTCCTTGCCTCAGTGTCATAACAGGGCGCCATAAAATTACGAGGAAATATTTACGTGTCACCGATGACTAGTGGGAAAGCATTGCGTCATGGAGCGTATAAGCCTAGTATACTACCGACATATCTTAATATAATGAGTTTATATTGGTAGCATAGTAGCAAGTACCATAGACAGAAATTAGGATGATGCATCGAAATATGATAAACCTGTGGTTCCAAAGTTGGGTGCTAGAAGCCCCTGGTGGAATTGGTGGTCCAGAATATGGAGAAAGAGGTTATGTACTGAAGAACTCTGTTTGGGAAATCATTAAATTAATAAGGCCGTGTCGGCTTCATATTCGCTGGTATTTTGAAACCATTGCGTCAATGGTAACACCTTCTTTCAGCGACGACCGCAACGCAACGCACGGGCCCACAGAAACAGTGAGCCTTGTGCCTTAAGCCTTCAGGCAGCATTGTTCGCTTTCCCATAAATTATTTTCTGCCCTGCCTAAAGCTTTTGGACGATTTTTTTAAATTTTTAGGTAAAACCAGAACAGAGTCGATTCATAATTTTGCTGATAAATCTGAATCCGAATTGGTGCCAGATTCGTACTTTTTCAGATACGCCCGGAGTACGTGGGTGTAAGGTGTGGGATTTATCCAGATACAGGGTCGATATTGGCATAATAGTGTTATTTGTGGTCGGAGCTGGATTGGATCAAGATTCCTGCTTTTCCTGATATGTCCGCACTCTCCACAATCGTATTGGAGTGGACCAGGGAATTCGTCGATCCGCACAGCACTAGTTCCCACTGTTTGGCGTTTTATGAAGGGAAATTGCCCATTCAGCCCTCGATGCGTTTGAGGAATTACCGTACGCTTTCGGCCCAATTTGTGTGTGTGTTACACAGTAATATATATATATATATATATATATATCGGCTTTCAATTAAATAAAAGGGCAAAAGAAAACAGGAAACAAAGGAACATCAAGATAATCAGTTTTGGGCCCTTATTAAGCGCCTCCAGCGTGGGCGGTCGTGGGCGTCTTCGAGCGATAGCCCGCGTTGCGCTAGCTCGGTCTCTATTGTTGAGCGCCATGTGGTTCTGTTCCAGCCACCTCTGCGCCATGGCTCCGTCGGAATGTGGTTGATGATGGCGGCGGCTGGTTGATCGTCTTGATACCGCACTAGATGACCGATTAATTAAGCGTAAGCGTCGTTCAGCAGCGAGCAAACGGCATGGGACTGTTTTTGTGAGTTTGCGTAGCGCATTGGTGGATATGTGCTCCGGGTGGTGGATGCCGAGTGCGTAGCGGAGAAGTGCTATACAATATACAGTGTTTCTTGAATCGTTCGATATCGAAATACTGCATAACACGCCAACCTGAAAGTAAAACTCCGCACGATCAGTGCCAATTACAACAGTATAGTGCAGTTTTATTCATTAAACGCGGAACAGAACCGTATTTTCGTATGACCATGAAACGTACAACTGATGTCCCCCTAATTCGGATAAAACCGTTTCCTCCGTCAAAAGTGAGCGGAACCACTCCAGTATAGGCGTAGTGGACTTCATGGCATACTTTATTCGTAATGTAAAGCTGTATTAGAGTCTTTCGTATTCTTGCAATGTGTGTGATAATTAATAGTGCATTGTTTATGTTTTTACAGGGACCTCTTAACCAACAAAAGATCACCCAGGCGCGACAGTTTGTGCATTCTATCGCAAATTTCTTTTCATTGACTTGCGTTGCGTCTTTTCCAGAAGCACGGTACAATTTACTGACATTCTCCTATACAACGGACCTGCAACGCATTCGTCTAATACGTTGTCGGTTTCTTGCAGTTAATTGCAGAAGTTTACGACACAATTAATATGGGGAAATATTTGCTGTCTCATATATTCCATCCATATGTACGAGGTGTGACTGTCAAATCTATAAGATGTCGCAAATGTTGGCGCATATTGAGTGCGGGATGTAGGATTAGGAAGATAGTGTCAGTATGAACACGTGATGGGGTTTTCGGTGATTGAATTCAGTTCGCTGAGTCGGTACGGTATATCTCATTCTTTCTTTTATATCATGTGGTGATCGTCTAATTAACCAGTACAAGTATGCAAGTATATGTCATGAGAAAGATGCAAAGAAGTTTATCTCAAGACTAATGAACCGTGCAAGGGATCGCAGAGGAGGAAGCGTTAACAACTTTTCCCAACAACAATAATATTTTTAAAGTAGGTTTGGTAACACATGCCAGACTAGTTGTTTTGTACTTACAAAACCTTCGTTGGTATATCATGCTTCGTTGATGGGGTATAGGCGAGTGATAATGTGATGACAATGCAATTGTGTCCCATGGTGTTTCCATAGAGAAAGACGATGGCGATGCGCATGGATATTTCCTGACAATAGGCTAAAATATGATTTGGATCAGGCTGTTCTCCATTTGTTGTGCTTGTTCGTTAGGAGGGAGTGGATATGTAAAACTTGACAGAAAATCAACCGATAGATGCATACCCGAAACAGTTTGCAAAACAGTTCTTGCTTATCATAGAACAAATACTGAACAAAACTATAACGATGCACGGCGGTCGTCATAGAGGGTCAGCCACCATGAGAAATTTGCATCAGTGGAAACGGCCTACCAATAGTTTAATCTTCAGTTTACTAATAAACTGCCATTTCGTCGTTAGACTGATGCAAGTTTGACGAAACTTATCACTTGCAGTGGAATGAACTGGACTAATGAAGGAATCCTAATCCATAAATAGGTAGCAGAATATGAAATAATTACTATAGTCATATGTATCAAGGTAACAACTACTACGCGATAGTAACAAAGAGGACCAAACGTAATATTATCCTTATTCAATCGGTCTACGTGCGTATACAGGGTCGTGGCTCGTGGGCAGCTCCTGAAAAATCGAACTCGGCTACTGAAATTTGGGCTTTTTATCTTTCTCTGCTAGCTATTTTCTTCCCGTCTTCCACTATCTTTAATGTGGTGAGCTGAGTCGATATGGGGGTCGCCTAATATTTTACTTACTGGCTGCTGAAATCAATCAATGGCTTGGTTGTGCTCATCATCGTCAACGCAGTCAGAAGAAGGGATGGTTGGCTTATTTCGACGTTCTAACCTGATATTTCAGTTTATGATTTAAGGTTGCGGGCGCTAATAAGTATATTTACATTATTGACTGCCATGCTACCATTGAACACCATCCACTCATGGCGAAGATAATTTACAGCTCTTTCAAAACAAAGAACAGATGAGATAATGTGCCACTTGATTCCTAATGGAAGGCGACATTGAATACAACCAAACACAATACCCAATATGTAGTGCTGGAGGATTAGGCTTCGGTCCGAGCAACATCATCATATCGTCGCAGTGGAATCAAAGTATCTTATGTCCAGTTTTCAAATTTTTAAGCTCCCTTCTTAAAACTTGAAAAAAATCTACTTTTCTAAAATTTTTGTATTTCTTTCGGTCATATCTCAGCCATGCTTATGTCTGTCTCAGTGTATCAAAGTTAATCGGGGCCAATATATGGCTGAGAGAAGATGAAAATTTCACTCAAAGTTAATTTTCCCAAAATGTGTAAAATGGACATAAGATACTTTGATTCCACTGCGACGATATGTCTGTGGTTTCCACCTGTATAGTTGATTTGAACTATTTCAGGATGCCGCGATATAATGAGATATTACTATAATACGGTCAGGTCGGTTCGTTCGTTTAGCTTGAACCTTTTAGGTGTGGGTTTAAGTATTTAAAACCAGCTGACCGTGTGGTGTCTGGTGCACTGACTACTATAGCATATCTGCGTTAAGACTTGAATTCCTTGATGAGACAGCGGAATTATGCGCAACAAAAACTAGATTCAGTGTTGTGACAAAATATAAGGAGCATTATTTCGGTGCTCCTTGATTATCCAGAATCATGATGATTTTCGGAATACGGTGCGACTTGGTCCCTGCCTAGTACCACATTTATATTTACTGACTATGTGTGGCAGTTTACCTTTCCAATATAGCACGACTTGAGTATGCGTTATTGTCACCGGCTTGAACCAACAAGTCCCTTTTGATTTCGTCCTAGCAACTATATACCCGATGCCGTACGCTATTAATATATCTGAATCAATCCGAATCCAGTGTATTTTCTGTTCCATAAGTAACAAAAATTTTTCGTTACATACATAACTTGAAGGATTAAATTTATTGGCCTTATTAACTTTCCTTGGGTGATATCAACGATAGAACATCTCTTATTTAATCATGTTTATTCAAATATTATAAGATTTCTGAGTCATCTCGAAAGGAACGTCAAAAGACACGTCAAAAGACACAATGATTAGCAATAAATATTAAAATCATTGAAATGTTTACGTTTTGTGAAAATCAGGTTCCCATGGTTATGTTCTTTCGACAGTTCGTTTTGCGCGACAGTAATATGGGAGTTGTGATACCGATGGATTAAGAAATTACACAATGATCTCTGGCTCCCAAATCTTCAGTCTATAGGAGCAGATTCTATGCTAGCTCAACACTTTGATACAAGCTCTACCTACCGGACATATGCACAATACATTAATATCGGTCTTTTGCAAAAATAGTTGTGGACGTTCAAAATTTGTAGCTCGAACGCTTCATCGGTCCCCACCGGGAGGGTCGGGAGGAACCAGGGCTGTGGAGTCGGTAAATTTTATCACCCATTCCGGCGCCGACTCCGACTCCACACATTTTCAACATACCGACTCCGACTCCTGAGTCTTTAAACGTACCGACTCCGAATCCGACTCCAACAGTATTACCAATTTACTTCGAAAGTCATATGCCACACTGTCGGTTGAATGACTATCATACAACCAATACACATATGCAAGCATATGATTTACCGTGGCATGAAAAATTGTTTCATTGTGGCACAGCTCGAATTATCCACTATGCAATTAACATGAAATAATGATTTGCTAAATATCCGCTCTTTTTCATATTTTATAAGTTTTTATAACATGGACTCTCTAATATCATAATATGGATGAATCATTCAAATATTATATGTATCCAACCCTGTCTAATTAAAATGTAGATAAAAAATCCAAGAGAAGCTCTTCCACATGTGTATGAGTCAGCAACTAATACAGACATTGAACTTACTGATTTTCTTATTATACACACTATACTGATTACAAGCACACACACTCTTACTACTAGTAGACATTGGTCATAATTGAAATTCAATAAGTAATCCAATACCATAGCTTATATGTCTAGTCTAGTATTTAAAGTCTTTCTTGATCATTTGTTCGACCCAAACAGCTAAGTTGCACTACAAATATTTTTAATTTTGTCAGGTGGGAAGCATCGTTTGGTTATATTTACATCAATTTTACAATTTAACAAAACCAGCCAATGCATTTTCTCTGTCACAATATCATGTTATAATTCCAAAAATTGCATCAATTTTGACTGCATCGCGAAAATGCATATTGCGATTTTCTTCCTCTCTGCAACTGAATTGTAATTTGTAAGTAATGTCTAATTATATCGATATCAGGGGTGGCCAACTTTTTCGGCCAAAGGGACACATGAGATTTACGAACCATTGCGTGGGCAACTGGAATGTTGATAACCTATTTTTAGTCGTCCGATTGGAACGAAGCGAATTAGGTAACATTACAAACAAGACTTATATTACTATGCTCCAAAATTGATAACCGAATTATGTCATGAAACTGTGCAGTGTGCAGTCATGCCCTGGTCGCGCCAAGCGCGAAATTTTTTCATAGGTTATGACTGAATTTTATCAATAAGTATATTACTAACATATATTGGGGGTGCATCTGTATACCACTGGTCTCATTTGGCAAGGACAGGATTATTCGACGTTTAAATATAGCAATATCGACGGTTTCGGTGAACATGCCTCTATCATTTTGTGCAAATGTTTCGTCGTCGAAGATCTCGCTGCGAGTGCACAAGCGAAGCCGCATGTTAGGCGACACGTTATCTCGTGATTGCGAATATAGTTCGACTCAATTCTATAAATAACATGTATTTATAATTTTCAGAAAGGGGCCCCAATACTGAATGCAAAAAATCTATGCAGGTACAATTTGACGTCAGCTAATCGGTGTGCAAGCTCCGTCTTGACTTCTCACGGGTTTGCAGTATTCACCAACTTTTCGGTGGTAAGAAGTACTTTCTTTATGCTGAAGGTCCCGCATTTCAGTATTTCGCAAAGAACGAACTGAAAACAAAACGATGCTGTAGTAAGTTTAAAAGGTTCACAAATGTTCGTTTGAATCACCTTTAAAGGTTTAAAAATCTTCTTCTGTCTCGTAATAAATGAATTACATGCCTCCATCATTCTTTCACCTTGATTACTCGTCTTGTGTTAAAACGAACAAGTAATGTTGATTGTGTCATAGCCTAACGAGTAGAATTGTGAACCGAATTAGGCGGATAATTGTCCTAATTAACCTGCGTTGTTTAGCCCACGTGCAAATTTTACTTTTGTTCCGTTCCTGAGAATTTTCGCGTATTAAAGTGATTGTCCGGGTTATCCGAATTTATCAGAATTTACTGTGTTCTATATCTATGTATTGAGTCTAGCAGAAATTTCCATTCACATATAGTTTTGGGCGTTTGGCTCATTATATATCTGAATACAGTACATTCTGACATGGATGCATGAGAAAGTTACGAGAGAGACAGTAAAAAAATTAGACGCTTGTTCGACGCCAAATAAGCTTGAGTGACTGCGGTCTTGAAGACTACCATCATATCGGGTCTCCCAGTCTTTACCATGCCGATGCAATGTATGTTAGGCAAAAATCATTCCATTTTCGCACTCGAACGCTAGTGACTATTACCTACTGTATTTCACGGTGGGTAAATAAAAGAAATCTCTCTCTCTCTTTCTCTATTGTGCGTTTCAGATACACTTTACCAAATATTCGATAGTGAGCGCCCAAGAGCATCCTGAAAACAATCTTAAATAAACATGCTGAGTGACTCATCGTTGTCACCCAAGTCTTATCTCAGATAATTGACATGATCGTCGTGATGGATGGCACAGTGAATCGGCACCGGCACTTATCTGAGCTGTATTTTGATTACGGCATAGAGATTTTTGACAAAGCGACGAAAGGTATTTTTAGGGAATTATTATAGCGTTAGATTATCCCAGTTGATACAATTGGTGACGTTTAAAGAGCCACCATGGACTTCAGCAGTTCAGCATTGTGGCTTGAGTCGCCGGAAGTGCAGTTAGAATTAGCAATATGACGTCACAGGATTTTGATCACGCTCTCGTTCACATTATAATTTTTATTACTATTGCCGTAACACAATGGCGCATATCGCCTTTTTCAGGCTACGTGCGTCATAGAAACGATTTTTTTTTGTAATCCCATATTATCTTTGACTTTCGTAATCTTTTAGGAATGATTTCATTTTTTCTCTCAAGTAATCGTCAGTCTTTCTCGCACCAATGCGCCGCATCTACGTCTCTGCTGCCTACTCGTGGCACGGTTCACTTTCAGTCTGGGCAATGCACTACCTCAGTAATGAGACCAGCGATGAAGAGCCCAGAGAAACCTTCGTCACGTAGCATATGGTCGAAACCGTTATTCGAACCCACTTCTATTCTGTCGTGAGTATAGTGTTAAACCAACTGTGCGACTCGCTTTGCGTTCACATAGAGCACTTCAAAAAGGTTTTCGTTCACACGAACCAAAACCTTCAGGGGTTCGCACGATCCTATAGTGTACATCATCATTGTCCTCGATTGTGCCTATACTATGCGGGTTACGTACAAGTAAAAAAAAAACATTTTCCCACATTGAAATGGATTATTGGAAAATTGTAAGGTGGCATGAAAAACGCAACACACATGATCCGAGTAAATTCCAACCATCAGAAGCCGAGCTATGACAATTTGACATTTCGATCACTAATAGTATACAAACAGTAGAAAACTTCGTCACTTTGAAATGACAAAACATCGTGGTCCAAGCATGCCTGAAGTGGATGCTGATTTTTTTATATTTTTTTTCATTTTTTTTTTTTTTTTTTTTTGGGGGGGGGGGTTCCAGGACCACGAGAAGAATATTTTCGAAATCAGTACTGCGGTAGCTTTCTATTGATACCAATTTCAGCAATATTCGCGCTTGCCTTTGGCCAAACGGAAAGTGTGACGTAAACCAATCGCAGTGAGCCGTGAGATTTGATTGTGTCCGCACCATATAGGACACTGTGAACAAAGCCATCCGAAACGTTAAGAGTCAACTAGAGTGGAGCGTTTTTGAATCTTTCGTAACCCTCTGCTGTGAGCTTGGCCCGAAATCACAAAACATCAAGATCGGAATAGACTAAATCTTGGTATACAGTGGATTAAGCTTATTCGACCAATCAACTAGAATTGACATAAAGAATACATCGTTGTGTTACGTAAAAATCTAGCAGACGTAGGGGATCCATCTTGATTTGATAAGTGTTGGCTACTGTATAACTGGTTCATGGGGTAATATCGGTAGCAAATGTAGAAATCCGTTTAACTCTCTTCTCAATGCCAATGTAAGAATAGTCAGAGGAAGAATAGATTGTCTCGTCTAGCCTGGACCGTCAAATCGTGGGTTTTTATTCCCTTGCAAGTTCTCATTGAAATTGCAGGTAAAGCGATGGAACAAATTGACTTTTTGGGATATTGATAGCATTTGATTGTTCCAGTTGATACATTTGGTGATATTCAAAAAGTCACCATGTACTTCGGTATTGTGGCATAATGTGACCTGAGTCGTCGCTAAAGGGTATCGTGTACAATGTACATGATAATATTTCTCTGAAATATAGGGTTGGAATTAGCAATATCACGCCACATGACGTCATAGGTTCTTGTTCACGTTCTCGTTGACATAAAAGCTTTCGAACAGGTTCGCGTTCACACGAACATGAACACTTCATGGGTTCGTACTATCCCTATACTATATATCAGTGGTCGGGAACCTATGGCTCGCGAGTCATATTTGGCTCTTTTGCTGATAACATATGGCTCTTCGATGAATTTCTAATTGTAATTACTAACATTACTCGGCCAATATTTAACAATACTGCCGCAGGTTTTTGATCATGGGGAGGACCGGAAGTCGCGCAAGCTCATAAACTGAAGATTTTGAAATTTATGGCAGATATTGGCTGCTGATAATACTCAATATTATCAGGCCAATATTATTGATTTTCCGATCGAAAGTCATGAAATCTTGGATTGTATAATGTGTTGATTATTCAGAGAGAAAAGCAGACATGGCGACGCCTAAGTTAAATAGTACAGTGCTCAACCGACGCTTATTATTATGTTGCACGGTCAAACGCCGGAAAACCGGTGGATTAGTGCGGGCGTTATAACATCACAACAGTGTATACAACACGAAAATACGATGCACTCTGCGATTCACATGAGTTAACATCGATTTCGTGACACGATGACGTCACATATTTTCAATGGTAATGTAGTAGTAAATTGAATTCATTGTGTGGCTCTTTCAGAAATACATTTGAATAAATAAAGTCGAAAACGAAAACGGTTTCCGACCCCAGCTATTTATGGCACGGCGCTCTCGTAAATTGCTGCATATTGGACGTCACATCTATAGCAGCTCTATTAGAATGCTAGTGTGCAACAATGTACATGGCACCTCTATTAATTTAACAACAGCAGAATCACTGAAAATATTGGGGATAATAGAGTTTTGGGCTTTGCAGTGTACTATTATCATGTGCCAGAACCAGGTTTGCATACTAACCACTCAAACCAGCTTCAAAATAAATATATGCAATCCCATGTTCGAAATATTTATGGTCTGCTGAAACCGAACATATCAAAATCCGTCTGGTAACTGTTGTATATGTCTTCGATGGTTCCAACAGGAACTGAAGCTATATATTTTTCTAATTTCTCTTTGTCTGTTTGCTCTGACGCAGCGTAATTGCTAGGAAATATTATGTTCTTCATTCTCACAATCTTCATGAACTCACTCATGTCGTTGGTAATAGTTTCGACATGCGCGATGAAGTCGTACCGTATCGTGCACGGTAGACATAAGTCGTAATATAACTTCCAATGTCGATCTCTGTCCGTATCCGTGGCCGCATATTTAAGAAATTCAGCGAATGTTGCCAACTTCGTACCCCGGCCTTCTGCCGATATATTTGAGTGAATCTTTCGTGACATATCCGCGAAGTCCTTGCTCCAAGGATACTCTTTGTCGAGTTTATTTCGATACGCCGACAAGAGTCTGTAAACCGGATCGCGTACTATGATCAGTCTCTTGTAATTTCGTAACCGTTCCGCGATTCCTGTCGCGTTCCGCAAGTGCCTCAGATCTAATTGGGCGTCGGCCAATCGGTGCGCAAGTTCCGACTTGACTTCTCTCGGGTTTGTAGTGTTAACCAACATTTCCGTGGTTAGAAGTACTTTCTTCATGCTGGAGCTCGCGCATTTCGGTATCTCGCAGAGAATGAACTGAAAACAAAACGATGCAGTATTACGTTTCGGTTCAAAAATATCCTATGACTGAGACGTAACACTATGCCGGCTCTTGTAAATCACCTCTAATGAGAATGATAATGTGCTCCTTTCTGACGATTCTTTCTGGGCCCTGCTGCAAACTAATCTAACGAGGAAGGACCGATGTCGACAACCATAATTCATCCGATATGCCATATATATATTTCAAATGCTCATTCCAAACCAATGATGATTAACAGAGATAGCTTTCACTAGGAATGTATATACGCAAAATTTGCATCGAGAGTTGCAACGTATTACCAGCCCATTCAATTAGAGATTGGAGAATACGTTACAATTTTGCTGGACTAACGCAGAGGGCAAATTAATTAAATCGTGTCAAGAGCCGTCGCGGTCCAGATTGACGCAAGTTGCGTTGTCAGCAACATATCATCAACAGAGGTGGTCAGGGTAGTCTGGACTGGTACTCAAGTATGAGGGTAAGCAGCACAGTAAATTTCGAATCAATTACAACTATAGGAGGAGTGGTATAATAGAATATGTCGCAACTAATGCAAGTAGAAGAAGGTTAGAGGTCTCATATGCACTAAACGAGTAGTTCAAAAAGGAGGTTTGGTCCAAGGAGTAGTTTCCAGTAGTCAACCGACGTTGGCTACTTGAAATCGATGGATGCATCTTCGCAACTTACACAAAACAACTATATTGGCAATTACAGTGCCATTGGTCGTTGTTGCAATCGGTTCAAGATTTGACAATATAATCAATTCATATCACACAGGGGTCCTTTCACTCGAATGCCATGATAATTTTACCCGTAAATGTGATGCTAACATGTCGTAAAACTACTGTCTTTAATAAAAAGCTAACATGTCGTGAAACTACTGTCTTTAATAAAAAATAGTGGTTGCTGTTGCTTACTAAACATACGATTCAGCGCATATCACCTGAGAGCCTTTTATTGCACGAGCGGTGAAATTTATCATATAAACCTGGGTTCTGAAAGTATGGGTCGCCAGTGGTATAATTTTGGGTCGCTACGCCACCAGAGCGATTCTTTAATACAAATGCAACTAGTGTGGAATTTCTTGGAACAAGAGCATTTATTCGCACTTCGTGCGATTTCCTGTGATAAGTTTGTACATATCCCGGGTTACTGTTTTGGGTACTATAGCCAATAAGCATGACACGTAGAAACGTTGTTACTACAATATGTCTTGATCATAAAAATGTGCCGACGTATGTATCATCAAATTGGTTTGGATTCATGACTATCCGACATCGGTAAAACATCGTCGCCGACCGTTGAGATGCGTCAGTATAGGGATGTGCAACGACCGGGTGTTGGACTACAAGACACAGATATTTCGAGGCCAACCCCTCCGACGTCGGGACTGATGACGACATGGTGTTCAGGCATACATACGGTTGGGCACAATGCGGTGCAAAAAAGATCAATGATGATGAAACCTTGGCCAACAATGACCGTCGGTCGTTGGCTGGAACATTCGATATTGATATGTACGGTCGTCGAAACGATCGGGGACCGAATAGTCCACTCCTTGTAATCTCAGTAAGTGTAATAACCACTGATATAAACGATGCAAATCCAAAGCGTAAAAAAGAGAGGGGTCTTGCTTCATCAGCAACTATTCATTGGAGGTCGGAAATAACCAAAAAGCATCCATGGGTCAGCAGAGGTGGTCAGTAAGGAAGTACTTCGACTTCTCGAGATGCTGCAAATAGATGCGTTACGTTCTCATGTAGTAATAATTTAAACCTACCTCTACTTCTACTTCGCAGCTTTGGCTTTATTAGGCAAAACTAGGCCTAGAATACTTAGCACATGCGATCATTATCTTACCTTCCAGTTACGAAAAAAAGTAATTTGGGTAGAATCAGGTCCGCGTTAAAAACTAGCAACAAGCGATTCCAATCTTTTGGACTCACCCGATGTTTGTCAGAGTACAGCAGTTTGACTTTCGGATCTAATTTCATGACGTCAAAATCGTCGTCAATATTCCCTAAATTATGTCGCTGACATTCTTCATGAAGTAGTGATTGGCGCTGTCTTTGTAACTCCATAAACCCGACTTTGTAATCAATCCGGCGGCCCTCGACGTGTTTGCTGCTCCACGCGCTCTGCTAGCAATTCATGTAGATTCATAAAGTGATACCGTACCCATTTTCCAAATATATTATGGGATTTAGCAGTGTTGAGGTTCCATAAATCCATCAATCCTAATACGTAAATTCCATGGGTAATGCATGAATGATTCCGACCAATCCTGGTGTTTAATCCGAGTTTCAACAACTCGTCAAGTTCGGTTATTGAAAATATTGCTTTAATTACACTTACACTGTTCTTCAAAAAATCAGTATTCAAGCTGACATGACGAATAATATTGCAGTTTCATTTGCAGCAAATGTTGTTACCGTGTCTGCGTATATTGAGAAATCGTTAATTGGTCGGACCATGGCCTGTACTACTTCAACTGTATGCAATGACGGAAATCCGTGAATATGTGAGCATGCAACACTTCAGCGAGTGTCCAACCTGTAGGCCACGGTCCCCCGGAGGGCCATGACAAAATATTATACAATATATCATCCGAAGTCTACTTCCTTGTAACAAACGAAATAAATTGAAATTTAAGCTGCAAGAACAGACTGCAACCCAGCAGGTTATGATCAGATCAACAATCGAAATATGTTGGGAAAAGGGTAAGAGTGCACTTTCTTCCCGCGTACGATTAGATCAATGGACAATTTCTAGGCTGATAAGGACCGAGTCTCTTTACCTCTAATTATTGCTCTAAAGGAAACTGCATAAACGGCGTACGGAGCAGAAATTCAACACGATGCATGTTCGCAATTGACCTGGCTAACAATCTGCAGACTATATCTTGAGATATTGTGTATAGCAGAGGTCTCAAACTCAAATGTGGTCGCGGGTCAATTTTCTAGTTTTTGATGACGCCGCGGGCCGCAGCTTCAATAATAATAGGAACATTTCATGAATAATTTCCAAGTAGGACTTATTTCACGGGGGCTTGCAGAATGGCATTCCTCAAACATTGTGAAAATGTAATTTACTATTGTACTATTCACGCTTGACACGGAAAAAATCACATTTTCAAATATTTGAATAAAATTGTTTTTACGCCGGGAAAAATGTTAAAATATTGGGATAAGGACATCATGCGAGAGGATGCATCAAGACATCGTCAAACTGTCGGGTAATGATATTGCCAATATTAAAGGACCTTTGACGTGCCACAATTTTATGTAAAATATTTTAAAATCTACTGATGAATGATCTGATATCAAAGCATTTGAGCGGTGTAGCCCTATCCAGGTTTTGATATAGTCGTGATAAGTAGGCTATTGTTACCGTCATTGCCAAAGCCAAATTAAATCAGCGTTAGATTTATCATTGGAGCATATCAAAAGCTACTTAAATATAATCATTATTGAGCCATAGTAATAGGATTGTTTCTTAGCCTTCGCGATCGTAACCCCTGTGCTTCCGATAACATTTCTGGTAGGCTCTGTTCATTTGCAACACAAATAATGGTTTCCTATAATAAAATCAGAAAGCCCATTCACACGAAGTCGCGCGTAGCACGGAGACCATTTTCCAGTTGAATAAATTGGCCAAAAAAATATTCTTCCTCGGCATATAGGCCTAAATTCACAATTCATCTCGTACCCCCTGATGTGGTGCTTCACACCCCGAAGAGGTCTACGGACCCTGGTTGAGAACGCCTGGAATAGAAATGTCCATTGTCCAATCACCGATGAATTCATTGATGTTACAGTACAGATGTGGAGCGTACCTTACGCACCGCCGATAATAACATGGATAAGTAGAACAAAGAACGCCCAGCATGTAACGAACTATACGTCACATGGATCACAATAATGCCGATTGCTGCCATACTAGCCTGATTAGATAGCTATATACCCTACGCAACGCAAGATACACTACCTTTTGATATAATACTATTCCCCGTGACAGTTTCATAGATTTACAATATCCATACTCGGTGGATGTTTCCGAGCAAGTGAGCAACTGATACCGATTCAACTCCTTCTTTTTTCCATGCAGTGACGTAATCCTTTCGTGCGGGAATATAATCTCAAACTTTGCAATATACACGCATCGGGAGCGTTGCTCACTTGGGCAATTCCCTGCACAGACAACCGATGTTCCCACCACTACCTCTTCAAATCTTTTGAAATTTGGTACGGGCACAGATGACCTAATTCCAAACAAGATGAACTTTATTTCATGAAAATTGGACTTTGGGGTCAAAAGTTAGGTCACTTTGAAAATTGACAATTTTCTGCTCATTTCGGGTCTGCACTTTCAGGTTTTATCAATGCAATATTCAAGAAGGTGTAGCTAGATGTTAGACGACAGTTGAGATACGGCATTTGGATTTATTTGAAGCTTGTCTGATCGTCTATATTTTCAAGTGAAATTTAATGCCCTGTAGGTTAGGGTCAAAGGTTAAATTGAGGGGGAATTTGGTCAATGGTCTAAAATCAGTCAGGCGTTACACGATTTAGACTGCGGATTGCTCAAAAACATATTAAAATATTTTGGAAAATAGGATCTTAAATGAAAGTTTGCTTCAAGGAGACTTCGTTCATAGCTGTTTGATTTTGTTTTTTTTGACCGTAAAGTGATGAAATTGCAGTTTCAAGAGCACACTTCATTTGCACATGGAAATGCAGTAGTAGTAGGGTGTGTTCGGACATCTATTCTGGGGTGCGTGTGGACATCATGTCTCGGGTGTGTTCCGACATCATGTCTTGGGTCTGTTAGCACTGTGTTGCCATTCGAACATCGTGTCTGGGGTGAGTTCGGACTGTTTTGTCCCTCGGACATCGTGTATGAGGGGGGTGTTCAGACACCATGCCTGGCGTGTGTTAGGACTGTGCTGTCACTCTGACATAGTATCTGGGATATGTTTGTGTTGCGCCAGACATGACTCAGACCTGATATCTGCGCACTAATTTTATCCGGACATGCTCCGGAGCTGATACCTGCCCACTAAATACCCCCAGGCATGGTCCGAACCGGATATATGCGCGCTTAATGGACACAGATATGCGTCAGACGTGATACCCACGTCCTAAACGACGCGTTTTTGCTGATATCTGCGATAGCTGGCTATATCCACAGTAGTGGTAGCTGAGTATATCCACATTCACAGTAGAGATAGCTGAGTACATCCTAAGCTATCACTACTGTGGTTATACTCAGCTATCACTGCTGTAGATATACCCAGCTAACGCAGATATCAGCAAAAACCGCAAATATAGAGGTCATATATAGGCCAAATGTCGTTTAGGACGTGGGTATCACGTCTGACGCATGTATGTGTCCACTAAGCCCGCAGATATCAGGTCCGGACTATGCCTGGGTGTATTTGGTGCGCAGGTATCAGCTACGACACATGTCCAGATTAAAATAGTGGGCAGATATCAGGTCTGGGCATGTTTGGCGTATCACAAACATATCCCAGACACGATGTCCGAGTAGCAAACAAAGTCCGGACACACCCCAGGCATGATGTCCAAACACCTTCCAGACACGATGTCCGAATGACAACACAGTCCGAGCTCACCCCAGATACGATGTCCGCGTTGCAAAACAGTCAGAACAGACCCGAGACATAATATCTGGGGTGAGCTCGGACTGTGTTGTCATTCGGACATCATGTCTGGGAGGTGTTCGGACATCATGCCTGGGGTGTGTCCGGACTGTGTTTGCTACTCGGACATCGTGTCTGGGATATGTTTGTGATACGCCAAACATGCCCAGACCTGATATCTGCCCACTATTTTAATCTGGACATGTGTCGTAGCTGATACCTGCGCACCAAATACACCCAGGCATAGTCCGGACCTGATATCTGCGGGCTTAGTGGACACATACATGCGTCAGACGTGATACCCACGTCCTAAACGACATTTGGCCTATATATGACCTCTATATTTGCGGTTTTTGCTGATATCTGCGTTAGCTGGGTATATCTACAGCAGTGATAGCTGAGTATAACCACAGTAGTGATAGCTTAGGATGTACTCAGCTATCTCTACTGTGAATGTGGATATACTCAGCTACCACTACTGTGGATATAGCCAGCTATCGCAGATATCAGCAAAAACGCGTCGTTTAGGACGTGGGTATCACGTCTGACGCATATCTGTGTTCATTAAGCGCGCATATATCCGGTTCGGACCATGCCTGGGGGTATTTAGTGGGCAGGTATCAGCTCCGGAGCATGTCCGGATAAAATTAGTGCGCAGATATCAGGTCTGAGTCATGTCTGGCGCAACACAAACATATCCCAGATACTATGTCAGAGTGACAGCACAGTCCTAACACACGCCAGGCATGGTGTCTGAACACCCCCCTCATACACGATGTCCGAGGGACAAAACAGTCCGAACTCACCCCAGACACGATGTTCGAATGGCAACACAGTGCTAACAGACCCAAGACATGATGTCGGAACACACCCGAGACATGATGTCCACACGCACCCCAGAATAGATGTCCGAACACACCCTACTACTACTGCATTTCCATGTGCAAATGAAGTGTGCTCTTGAAACTGCAATTTCATCACTTTACGGTCTAAAAACCAAAATCAAACAGCTATGAACGAAGTCTCCTTGAAGCAAACTTTCATTTAAGATCCTATTTTCCAAAATATTTTAATATGTTTTTGAGCAATCCGCAGTCTAAATCGTGTAACGCCTGACTGATTTTAGACCATTGACCAAATTCCCCCTCAATTTAACCTTTGACCCTAACCTACAGGGCATTAAATTTCACTTGAAAATATAGACGATCAGACAAGCTTCAAATAAATCCAAATGCCGTATCTCAACTGTCCTCTAACATCTAGCTACACCTTCTTGAATACTGCATTGATAAAACCTGAAAGTGCAGACCCGAAATGAGCAGAAAATTGTCAATTTTCAAAGTGACGTAACTTTTGATCCCAAAGTCCAATTTTCATGAAATAAAGTTCATCCTGTTTGGAATCAGCTCATCTGTGCGTGTACCAAATTTCAGGAGATTTGAAGAGGTAGTGGTGGGAACATCGGTTGTCTGTGCAGGGAATTGCCCACTTGTGAACTAGAAAAGCCTAGCTACCAACAAGTTTTTAGAATTGCTTCCAAACGACAAAATTTACGGGCTCACTGTACTCAATATCGTGTTTATTTGAATTATTCCACGTTGGAAAAAGTGAGAAACTTGGACAATTTTCATTCGCACTCATCCGGATTTTTCATTCGCACCATTCGCACAACGCTTGCCGTTCGCACTCATCCGGATTTTTCATTCTAACCAATCGCACCACGCTCGTCATTCGCACTGAATTTTTTGTCATTCGCACTCGTGCGAACCATCACACAGGTTGAAAAGCACTGCATTAGTATATTCGCAGCACAGTAAAACGGGCTATCGATTTCGGAATCTGATAGTGCTGTATGAATCGTGGCGTTGCGATTGCGACGGCCAATTCGTAATACGGAGGAAATACATTCCCTTAGTGAAGCAGCTGTAATGTATTATCCATATATAACAACGTTAAATTGTGTTATGTAATACCTACTGACATAGCCTGCGTTGTTGATGTTGTTTGTGGCATTTATGATGGTTTTCGACTTCAATAGTCATTTACACGATGCCGATATGCTACATTTTGATTCTATATCTGCCGACGTGTAGCACGGCCAACTTCCAGGCTTTTGTAAGACACCGCTTACGTGGAACAGATGGCGAGGAGCAGCCTATAGATAGCCTTCGTGTGAGGATGGCTAATGTGATAAGAACCAGGTCAGTACCCCATACCAACCATGAACCTCACTGCACGTCACTGCTAAGAAGCATACGAGTACGTGGTTTACAGCACTTCCAATGCATAGCAACCGCGCAGCCAACTCTACACACCGCATTAGAGTTGAGCCGAACGGATATTAGAATTTATCCACACTGCGTAATCGCGATATCTATCCTGACTAACTTTTCGATCATATAGGCGGCTTCATCCCTATAACGGCGTGGGTTTTATAAATAGGTTTAATATTATTATCTTTGGCTTGCTAAGTATGAGTAGTGTTTGTCACCGTGGACTATTTTTATTCATCATTGAATATATCGATGCGTTAAATATCCATTAAGGTTTATAATCTGCGAATAAGCGGTGTTATGTTTGAAATAGAAATGGAGTTAAGACACGGCTGGCTAAAACAATGCCATCGTCATAAACGGAGGGGTCACCGAAACGCGGGTTGCGATTTTATGTTTTGCGGCCCACGATCTGATTTTGGATTTCGCAATAAGGCTTAGTAAAGCATTTTGAAATGTCGAAATATATTTCAGTTGCAAAACATTGTTGCTGTTGTTCGAAGTTGGCTATTCTTCTACGCCCAACATCACTGTTCCTGTGGTTTTGGCGATGGCAGCAATATTCCGTCAGGGGGAATCAGCTAATATGAATGGCCATTGTGCATATTGCCTTGACATGCAATGGCCTACTAGACACTTCCAAGACCGAGACGTTTAGAAAACGGCTTAGGCTTAGGGCTTCCCTACAAGATCAAGCCTTACGAGGCGATAGTCTTCCAGATAGTGATGTGTCACGCTAGCCCCAATATGGATTCCGCAGTCGCTGAAAAGCGATGTCTGGTATCGTGCGAAGCTCATGTAGTTCAAAATAAAATGAAAGTCATGTTCAATATAATTTTGTTGTAGTTATATTTCTTACATAAAATATGACTTTATTGTGGTCGCCCATATTAGCGAGCATGGAATTGTACTAACGTGAAGTTTGAAGAACGTGGCTGCTCAACTATGAGCCCTTTTTGTCTCGACATTACACTCTTGCTTTCCGCGGCCTCTACAAAATTTGAAAAGTGACCAACGACCAGTTTTGAGTTGGCGAACCCCGGTTTAAAACATATTATTTTAATGTTTTTGATGTAAACGAAAAATGAGCGGGAGTATCTCAGAGGTAAATTCCACCACTTTGATACAAACCGGTTCAGGTCCCGAGTCCGACCGAAGTGGTTGACTTGATTGTACTTTTATGTTGGATGTTTATCTAGGATTCGCATCGCCATCGTATCCGCATAAGCGATGTCTGACAAAATCCAGGACCGAAGGTTGGTCGTGAACTCGTCGGCAGCTCAGAGTATTACAGGAGTATTACCTGGACCGCACAAATAATCCAACGACTCGACCATTGTTACGTCATGTGTACATTGTGTCAAAATGAATCCGTTACACTGCATCATTGTTGAAATACTTTTTCCCACGTGATCCAACCCAACACTGGTTTCATTTAAACATGTCAGAGCTCCCGCAACTAGGCTAGTACGTGACCTGCGTAGAAAACAGGCTAAAGGAAGACGTCGATAGCTCCTTATCACACACGACAGCTTCACATAGGACCTACTAAGTACCAGAGATGAGCGGATTTGGAATTTCTATGTCCTAATCCAATCCAAATCCGAACCTTCAAATCCAAATCCAAATCCTAATCCAAAACATTTCCATATTCAAGTCCATGTCCAATCCTAATCCGATTCCAACTGGAAATTCAGAAAAAATACTAATTTATGCAATGGAAGGATTTGAAAATTTTCTTTCACAACCAACGATTCACTTGATTCAAGATAACTTAGTAACCATAAGTACAATAATAACTGATCTGAATAAAGTTTGTCGCCATTCGCCACACGACATTTCGATCCCCCAGAAAATAGGTTAATCCAATCCAAATCCTAATCCGTTCTGAAAAAAATGTCTAATCCAAATCCAATCCAAATCCGAAAAAATTTCGCAAATCCTGTTTTTTCAAAACCTAATCCTAATCCATGCTCATCTCTGCTAAGTACTTACCCACCGAGAGAACTCTATCATAATCCGTCTTCAGTCAGATCAGTACAAACTAAATACACACCTGTATCGAATTCGGAAAGATCGTAGAGATGTTTGTGGCCAGTGTGAAGCGTCCGAAACATGGCAGCACTCCACTAGACACACACACATCGCTCTGTAATTGACTATACGGCCTATGATAGCAGCGTAGCCGGCATTTCGGTCGAATACAACCCTTCGGTTGCAACCAAGAATAAGCCAACACTTCGCCAAGAAAATTAGAAAACCAGACTCAACTGGTATTTCTGATACTAAATCACTGACTGTAACAATCCTCGCTTGCCTGACTATGACCAGACCATGTCGCATCTAACTCTGCAATGCGTAAGGACATTTTTACGCATACTTGGTGTGCAAAAAAACCTTCATGGTAAACAATTATTATCAAATCTTGTCATTTAATTTAAAGCTTTTCAAATAGTCTATCATAAAATCGTTGAAGAAAGAACCGGCTCTATTCTCTCTGTGTATTTCATTATTGTTTTGTGTTATTATATATAGCCAATATGTATTTGTATTATTGCTTACGCGATAAACACTCACGTTTGGTACATCTCTAATTGTTGTTTATTACACTCCTCTTACATCCCACTATCTATTTCATAATTAAATTTAGAATTGCAATCACCATGTCTACTCACGCTCCTGATGAAAGTTAGTTGAAAAGCTCAGAGCTGGGATTCTTGAACTGGGGTCGACGCTATTGATATTGTGATCTATATTACAGTTTTTGCGGAAATGATTCATAAATCTGGAAGACAGTATGTATTTCTTCGCCAATTACAGGATGTGTTCTAGTCTTGAAACATTAGTACAGGGGTGGTCAACCTTTTTGCTATTCAAGGTGTTATCGATGCGATCCGCAAAGTTTATGTCCGTCTATCCTAGGGTACCATATATTCGTGGCCTAAATTCCCTACAAACTTTAGCGCCTCCTAGCGGGTTTCAAACCACTGGCAATGCTGTGAATATTGATTATTATATACCAAAGTGTAACTTTGTATTATATCCCATGATTTAGCTAGACTATTCGGCCCTCACGAATTTGAGATCCTGTGGTTGCTAGGGACGGTATTTTCATTTGGTACGCAATAGACTTCTTTACGGGCCGGAGAAAATCGTTTGGCCCGCCAACTTGTCTCACTTTTAAGCCAACTCCCTCCCCTCTAAAAAATGAAACTGATCTGGGGCCCACCACAAGGTGATCGATGGGACCTTCTTGTGTGCTTACTATATGAATCTGGTTTCTATGTGCACCTGGTTCTTAAATTTCGTGAATAAGCTCATTTTTCATTTTTCTTCTTCTTTTTCTTGATACGGCCGGAGACGGACCAGAAAATTTGTCGATCAGCTCCGCATTAATGGCGACCCTACTCTATATATATGAATCACTTAAATTCGTGGATTATATACAGATGTCGGATTCCTGTATGCGCATAACAGCTCATCCATCACTTGATGTACTCGTACATACCCTAATAGAGTTGAAAGAAATGAATATTGTATTAGATTAACTTGAATTATATACACACAACATGTCGCGACATCGAAAGGTAACACCCCTGACTGACGTTTGCATATGAGCAGAAATGTGGATAAATAGCAGGAATGAGAACCTCTGACGTCACGTGATGTCAATAAGTTGCTAGTTCCGAACACTCAGTGCCTGCAAACAATAATCGAGAGACCAAGTGGATATCTGTAATCAAAAACGTCATGGTGCCGTGGTTAACTCTTTCAAAATATAGATTTGGATTGCAATGAAAAGCGTCTTTTCCATTCGGATCACGTCCCTGTTATGTACTGGGTTTTGGTGGAGCATAGTATTCATTAGTCAGGGAATCCTTGGCGCAATTCGTAAGGTGTCACTCACAAGTCACAACTTTGTGTATATGCTATATTACAGGATTTTATAGTAATTCGTTGAAGAGTTGGATCAATTACAATAATTCAGTTCAATTACAATTCCAATGACAATTATAAGTACTACCTTGGATTTAGATGTTGCATGCTCGGCCTACGAGTGTTTTTCTTCACAAACTGGTTACTGATGAGGACGATCCACTTCTATATTATATCCATGATTCTTCGGTCACTATATGACAGTGGTTCTCAAACTGGGGGTCGTGGAAGCATCTGAATGGAGGCGCGAAGCCGCAGTAAACTGATTTTTTTTTTCGCGCTGGGCGCGATTTGCCTCCAGTTCATGGTTATTGTTCTGTCTATTGTCCATATTTAATATTTGATCATTTTCTTATCTACAAACTTAACCTTCAATGCCATCAAAGTATCCGTTGGGACTGCTAGCATTCTAATATATCTTGAATATTTTTTTGATATCATGATAAAGAGGGCGCGAAGTTCTTCAATATCATAAAGGGGGCGTGTTCAATAGAGTTTGACAACCACTGCTATATGATTAACTAACAATATTGCCTTTTGGATAGTAATCTCAGATTATAAAAGTGCGGCCCGCGAATGGATTTAAATGTTGTATGCGGCTCGCGAACCCAAAAGTTTGCCCACTCCTAGCAAACCTAGAGAGGCTTGGGGTGCGCTATTCTACTTGTTTTAGGGTAGGCTGCGCTGCGCTATCACTTGACTGTTTGACTTTATTTCCGCATTACATTGTTTTCTAGCTGCGTACCGACAAAATGCAATTTTCAGCGGCCTCGCCATGCCGGCCGTTCATGAAATTAGAAATTACCAAATTAGACAGCTCTACAGGAGATGACAACGAAATGCTGTCTTATCGGTTTCAAACCTAAAGAACATAGAACATGTATGCACGATCGGTTGAATAGCAAAAAATAAACGGAACATGAAGATATTCTGCAATATTAAACTGTGTGATTAACTGGTTATACATCGGAACCTCGGTAATACATTGGAACCGTAGAATCTCACACCCTAGTAATTTTAAAAAAATCGTGCATATAAATGAAACTTTTTACAGCAACTTCTGGTAAAATTGAGTGTAAATTTCCCACGATTTTAGCGCAACAAAATTTGCCGCACTGACACTGAACGTTAATATAGGACCAGTACAAGCACTTAAAAGTGATGGAAACAGTCTTTTTATTATTAACAACAGCAGTAACCTGATAGGTGAACCAAATTCTCCACAATCCCTATAATTATGACATTACAAGACTCCACCATGTTTTGTATTGAATTTTCTTTGCTTGCTGCCACCGAGATGCAGCAAATCATAGCAAATTGGAATCCTGAAAAGTTCTGCGGTTACCAAAAATTGTTGTCGGAGTAGAACATACTAAGATTCGCTTGCGAACGCGTAACTCCGTATTATTCACACACAGAACACGTGTACAGAGCAAACGTTCGGACTATCCCAGGTAGACGTGGAGGCAACATATGTCCCATGTCCTATTTCCGGTAAGGCAGGTTGTTTGCGATGGTACGACGAAGCATTACAAGCGACTGATATTACGTGAACGGGATTGCAAGCGACCATTATACAAAGCATGTAGGCTACATTGTACACTTTTACAATTTTTATTGAGCAGGCAACTGCATCAAAAGTAAAAAGTAACGCATAATTCAGCCTTAGGATGAATCTCGTCATCTTATCATATGTTCATAATAAGTAGCAATTTCATAGCGTCATAAAATAAAAGTTAAAGCTTATCCCGATTCCACATTTGATGCCCGCATTAGATTTGGAAGTGCTTGTGAAGGCTTCTAATGAACGTTTCAATTTTTTTTCAAATTCACGTCCAATAGGACATATCATACACTTGGTAATCCAGCATATGTTGTTGCTATTGCTGCAGTTCGATATGAATTGTATTTTTACTGCAGTGGTCATATACATTGAGACAATATTCCATCGTTATTATTTTTCATCTGCCGATTTGTAGCAAGGCCAACCTATGTTCTAGTTTTCTTTCTGAGCGTCTGTGTAACCACCAATCATATTTGGACAATGTCCAATTTAGTTTTATCCTTATGGACCAATTTCTTGTAGCGTTCGCCTCGGAATATCCGAAGGAAGGTCAAGCAACACGCGATTTCTTAAAAAACGATTTCGGCGGAATGTCTGGCAATTTGCCTTTATTTCCGATGCCTCGTTTCGTTTGCGGGACGGTTGCTCTTTCGTCGATCATCTTACGCAAACAGGTTGGGCCTGTGCTGTCCAAAGTCATATCAAATTTATTAATGAACAAATCTCTTGCTTTTATCACTCGGTGAACATCTGTAGCTCCGAGAACACATATGCCATGCCTCCATTCCCCTGAAAAAATGCAAGAAACGGTATGTCAGAATATACTGGATTTAATGTACGTTCTAACTATTCCCGAGTCTGCGCGGGCTCACCAGCTCACTGCACGGTCTCTTGAAAAACAGTGTCACGACTAAACAAAATAAAGGTCATCACTTCGGCTTTTTGTGCGCGGGTTATAATGACTCAATTTTTGTATCGACTCGACTTGTACTCGAGTCATTTTGCATGACTCGAACCATGTCATATGACTCGGGAAAAGGACGGCCAAGAAAGACATGTGATTGTAACTTCGAAGAATAGTAAAGTTACCACATTATTGGTATTTCATCTATCAGTCCTGCTACTTGAAAAAATGGCGAGAAACTGTTAAAACTGAGAAAAATTGCAACAATTTTTGAAAGCGAGCCATTTTATATCACTCGAGCAGAGTTGAAAAAAGTGGTTTGAAGCGGATTGAACTGAAACTGAACAGTGAACATGATGACTTGAACTCTAACTCGAGTCAAAACACTATGACTTGAAGTCGTCTCTCCACTAGATGACTTGGACTCGGTGGTGAATTTAAAATGACTCGTCTTGACTCGAGGCAATTTATTATAAATTGTCGCTTTCCTGAGGAAATATACACCAACACGGCATTACACCGTGATGAATTGTGGATTTAGCGCAGCAAATTAATCTTTGGAGTCAGTCATAAAACGTCCGCCTTTGAAGCCATTGTACATAATGTAAGAGTAACATGAATTGGTTGTATTGGATTTAATGTTCTAACATCGCAACTTATGAACAATACATCTAGCATATTAAAAAATTCATGCTCCACTTTTCTGTAGTATTCCATTCACCAATGAATTGTTTGAAGCGGGCCCATAATGGTTATATCATTCCCCACCATAGTGGAACTAAAACCCCAATCACACAGTGAATGCGAGGATTGGATCATTGGGCTTCGTGATTTGAGTGGATCAGGAAAAGTACACAAGAGTGTTTGGGCCGCTTGTTTGAGACCCCTGCTCATAGGATAACAGGTGGGCCATAGAACATTTTTCAATCCGGTAATGGGCCACGGTGAAAAGAAGGCTGCGAACCTCTGTATTAGGACGTGGACACTTTAAGTATAGTTGAGGTTTTGTTTGTTTTGTGGTATTCATGGTGTTCGTCGACTACTATGGTCATGTACAACAGGCCGATATTCTTCATTATTTTCCGTAACTGCCGACTTATAGCACGGCCCACCTCTAGGCTTTTTGTAAGACACCACTTTTGCGGATGAGGTGGAACACATCCTCATATTTTGATTTTAGAATGCCATTTGCATCCTCGTCTGCAGATTGCGAGATCGGCAGGCCTACTCCCATCACTATAGGCTACAGATCGGAATGGAATCTAATGTTGGAAGGATCAACAAAACAGGAAGAGTAATATCTAATAGTTAGCTCTCAGCCTTGCATCCAACTCACCATTACACGTTGCATTTTTCCTGCCAAATCCCCACAATATTGTCCTAGCTATTTGGTATCCTGACGCCAACTGTGATCCCCCAGGCGCCCCCGGATATCTGTGCAACATCAACCAATAGTGTTCGTCAGGACTGTACGTGTCACTGCTCCACTCCAACAACGCTGACCCGACTTTACCACCCAAAAGCGCCCACTGCAGGAATTCTCTTGTGTACAGATTATACGCGAGGCATTTGACAACAGTCATATTATATGGCGGAGCGGAATGAAGTTGATTTGTACAAACGAGACGTTCTTCCATTACACCATCTTTGGTTATATTTGATAATCTGCAATGTATATAGACGGTTGACTCCTGCCTCAAAATGTTTGTGTATATAGTGCGTTATCCATGTGATCACAATATATGCCACGACTTTGATACACCGAATTTACAGTTGCTTTACCTCTGGAAGAAATTTGATTTGATTGTAAATTCACTTGTTACCACACGAATGAAATTGACTCATGCGAGAGGTAATGCATGCCGGACCTGATGTGTGGAACAGTATCCCGCCGGCCATCCGACAGTCGACGAGCATGTCCACATTCAAGTCGAAATACAAGCAATTACTACTAAATAAATACAGTCCATCCTCAAGATTACCGGACCACGACTGACCTATCGATCTCGCTTCCCATGACATGCCGCCCTATTTATTGTCGCTTTCTTTTTCTATACTATCTTCTTTACTTTCATTCAGTGTGCATGCCTCCTCTTTACATCGCCTAGGCCAAGGTGGGTGTCAGATTCCATAGACTGCTCCTTGTCGCTTCGACACCTTCCTGTCTTTTCATTGTATCGCATTTTTTGTGGTGTATTGAACTGATAAAATTGCTAATAAACCAATGATGATGATGATGAATGTATGGTGTAGAAATATTCTTATAAACAAGTCGCCCTTTACCACTGTATCAGTGTTGGTATTACTCGCGTCATGACATGACTCGATTCAGGATTTTCGAATAACTTGACTTGACTTAACTCGACTAATGAGAAATGTACTATACGTACTCAAATTACAACCTTTTACATTACTGTACTTCCACCCTGAATTCTTTTTATACTCGTATAATTGGTGAGATAATAAATTAATAGTAAAATTATATATTCCTTCAAACTACCCACTTGGGTACTATTCGGACATTTCGTTTCCCGCTTCAAGCCGTATTGCATCATATGGAAAATCAGTTATTCTACTTGCGAATGAGTAGGGATTCTTGGTTGGTGCTTCCAATTGAGAACCAAGAATTACTTATTTAACCATATCAATAAAATACTAAATATCTTACTTCCAAACATATTGTGTTCGTTTCCGTATTTCGTCGTTGATATCCGAATATCCACCAATGCTGTTAAACCCTTGAAGTTCTTTTAGCTGGCGAACTATTTCCAAATTCGTTCTCGAAGGAAAGTCCTGACGAAATTAACACGCAATTGGCATACTCTGGACCCTAACACTAAGATATGCCCATGTATATAGTAGTCCATTCCTATCTCTAGGCCTAAACTCATATGATTACTGTAGTTATATATGCATTGGTGTACTTGGGATGCATTATTAATCGTCCGAATGTTTCAAAAATCCTTCCAAGGCTGGGTCGAGTTCATACCAATCCACCTTTCTTGCGGTATAGTCACGTTCAAGCTATAAGAATTATCACTGATGATTCTCGGAGATTGTATACTCTAACCTTCAACAATGTGTATACAAGTCGGTTCACCTGGGAACAGAGGTTGATGAGGTACTTCCAAGAATATGTGTGTTTAGGGATTCGAAGTAAATCTCTCATGCAAGCGATATCGGCCAGCAATCTTGACACATCCGCATATCGTACGTTCTCACGTGTCATAGACACAAAGACGTTGGGAAAACACTTTGCTGCTTGTAGCGCGGCCGTGTGTGCCGCAACAGATGACTTCTTATCGATGTGAATGCAGTGTATGTTGTGGTCCCGATAGATGGCGCTGAGTAGGATTAAAAGTTGATTGACGTTTTCGTGAGCAAGGATGGAATAGGCGACGGGAAAATCCAGCTCTTCGATTGTCACGTCTGGCTTGAAGTACGGCGGGAATCTGTATCTGAAACAACATTTTTATTTGCAATTATCGATAAGTTTAGAAATTTATAAAATGATGAGTACTGCGTAAATCTTTGGATGGGCATAGGCGTTCAGAGTAACCAACTAACCATCCTTAGTAGGCCTACGCAAGTACAAGTGTCGTATACCTTCAGCATAATCGTATAGGTGGCTACTTTTAAAAACTCAGGGTGCATCTTAGCGACTGATGTAAAATGATGAGTGACTCTGCGAATTTTCGAAATTCATTTATCAAAATGCAGGGCTATTTTGCCCTCCTTGTATGGCAAATCCCCACATTAGATGGGCGCAAACACACCTCATAATCACTTACTACTTTACAAATATATATAAATATAGTTTTGCGCTGACATATTTTGCGTAGATTGAAATATTGATAAACATAATCACCTGAGTAAGTGGTGAATATTGACAAAATCCTGGGTTTGTAACCAAGTCAAAATTCAATCTCACTTTTATACTTTTGGGTCGAGTCAAGTCGAGTCAATTTCTATTCACCGCCGAATCAAGTCCGAGTCCGGGTCAATGAGTATATGGTCGAGTCTGAGTTATAGTGTTGTGATTCGAGTAAGAGTCCAAGTAATTGTGTTTACTGATCAGTTTTGACTTCCATCCTGTTCAAACCATTGTTTTCAACTTTGCTCGAGTGATATTAGAATGGCTAGCCTTCATAATATCGTGATTTTTCTCAGTCCTAACAGTTCTTCGCCCTATTTTCCAAGTATCAGGACCGATAGACGAAATACAAATAGTGTTATAACTTTACTATTCTTCGAAGTTACGATGAAATGTCTGTCTTGGCCGTCCTACTCTCGAGTCATTTGGCTCTTTTCAAGTCATGCACAATGACTCGAGTACAGGTCGAGTCAATAAACAAATTGAAACGAGTCGAGTCATTTTACACATTTGTTAAAATGGGTAGAGTCAAGGCGAGCCACCAGTAATTGGTGACCCGAGTCATTACAAACCTAGCAAAACCTACTTTTGAACTCCGGAAAAGTATAAGTACCTTGTTTATCAACAAACCTAAGAAAGAATTTGGTTACCAATAGCAGCCATCTGATTATTTATTTATAAGCTTGAATTCTCAGCTCAGCATCAGAAAAGCTCCGGAGACTGAACAGGAAGATGTGTATTGTGTATGTCACTGTTTCTAACTTATAATAGCGAATACAGTACATTCTCGTATTTTTCCTTAACTAGCCGCGTCTCCAAACTAAGAAAGTGAGAGCGTTGTGGCACCACTGTGTAATAATATCGTTATTGAGAGTTTACGAAAGTATGAACGCGGGCCCCACAATAATTTATATCCCGCTTAAGATACCATATCGCTTGTCTGAATACAGCTAACGATTTCGTTTAATTTCTAATCACGGCTGCCGTATCCATTCTGAATCCAGGAAATTCAAATCCACGACACATTACACCGACCAACAATCGATGCCAACTTGAATCTTACTCCTGGCTCTCATCAATCCAAAATCTGGATTTGTACGCTGTATTCGTATCAATTTTAAAGACTTTTACTACAATTCCAAAACTACCTACTTTGATACTCCAAGTAAGTAGAGGTATTTTATTAATGTGCACGTCTACTTATGCATGAAGTGGATGTCAAGATATTCTCAGTGTTTATAATGAAGATATCCGGTGGATAATAATCACTACATGTACACATGACAAAACAATGTGCCACTTACCTACGCTTCAACAGATCACAGTTTTTTGCCAATCTTGATACCTCCGCGTCATCGTCGATTTCGCGCCACGGGATGACTCCATTTTTCCTCAGGCCATTTATATGAGTGATATTCCCGTTAATGACATATTGGCATTGGTCCCTCACCGATATACTTTCCAAACTACGTCTACCCCGTGCTGATATATCCTTCGATAGGTACGAAATCCTAGTGCTTACGCGATCGTATTGTGAAGAAGATGCTGTTGACTTGATCATCGGTAAAACGACACGGGCTTCGTAAAAAACCATTAGGCCAGTCGTTAGGAGTAAAATAAATAACGCTGCTTTGAAACTAGTTTTCAACGTACACGCTGTCATAATCTCTCATTATGTGCCATTCCTGTTACGAGATGAAAATGATTAGTAATTTGGTTATGTGACTGATGTTGATTAATCATTGTATACTCTCATGAAGTAACGGATCCGTTATATCAGGGGTGGGCTTGCTTCATGGGCTAGCCATGTATCGAAAATCTTAGTTTTAAAAGACCAACAACCAATGAAATTTAAGCTATCGAATAAAGTTCATTATTGGACGAAGACACCCGGCTGCCAGGTGATGGACATCAGGCTCATATGTGGTACAAGCAGTGCGGAGCAGTTCCTTCAAGTGCCGCTGACCATTTAAGGAATATTTCAGCTCAGTAATGTTATTACTCCGTAAATCCGTCATTCATGGGTAACTCGTAGCACAGTTTCGGTGTTTGGCTTCGTAATGATGCTTCAAGTTACTAGCTTTGTAATTTTTGAGGGAAAATTCACAGATTAGGCACAGTGGCTCACTTGCCTTATTATCACTGAATGCAAGCTCTTCCTCCCAATCTGATTTAAATGATCTATTTTCCTGTTGACACTTTGTTTTCCTGCATTATCACTCAACGACAATTTCTTGGCCAACCGGTGCAGTTATTGCTAGCATCTACAATACAAAAGGAAGAGCTATTTTCATTTTTGTTTATTTATCATTGATTGGCGACCTTGACCATGCACCATTGTAGTAGGTGAAATGTTTATGTGAGCTCGATTTGAGAGTTTAATTGCAAAGTTCTTACGCTTTGTAGTAGTAGTAGCCTAGTACTTACCATCCCCTAAATTTTATAAGTGGTACGTAAAAACAGTACGCGTATTATCAGTGCGTGATAGAATGAATCAATTTACAACGATGCTAAAAATGAACGATAGTATTGGTATCTAGAATCTGTCCTCCAAGTCTGAAATATCGGCATTGTTCAGAACAATCGGGTAACTGCAAAACAATGGCCATAACAATGACCCGTTGCGACTCTCCGATTGTTCGAACAATGCCGATATTTCAGACCTGGAGGACGGATTCTAGGTGGATCAGTGCCTGTGATCATTATTTTAATTTATATTTTCGGAATCGGCGCAACAGTAGCTTTCGATCAAGACCAGATTCAATAATTGCTGCGCTCGGGAGAATAGCCTTTGGATTGCCAGAAATCCTACAGTCGCTTACGCGAAACAATTCTCCACTCCAGCGTCGGCGAAGCGGAACGAAGATGTAAAATCGGTCGTTGCCGCTCCATGTTTAATTTATATAGTCAGAGAGTCAAAAATGATGCCTCAGTGCGTAGCCACCGTTGCCTGATTTCAAACTAGCCGTCAACCATGACCGTAAACCGCGCGGCTCGCCAGATATCGAAAAATCAAAAATACATGAAAAATTTACATACGGGCGAGGTCAGTGAGTGGTCATGATGGTCAAGTTCAAGATCAATACCGAATCGGACCCCTACAGCCCAGTTAATGGCATGAAACAACGTGGTATACTTTCTCTTGTCATATCCCACCATTTGCAGGCATAGTAAACAAGTTTATGACTCATATTCCGTCACGAACTTGGACTTGACCTTGACTATGTTCTTGAAAATCACCGAAGCGTGACCACAATTAACAAACCCCTCAGAAAAATCCCCAGAACAAGGTTTGATGTTCGAAAAGGTGATAAATTACACAGCATACCGTACAAGTCGACTTCCGATGTTCTGGCAGAATTTCTGACTATATTTCCCATTCGGAATATATCTGGAGATTTTAAGCATGGGAATTTTCAGCCGAACTCTTCATGTAAGATCGTCGGTATTCCAAAATTGTCATGCCCTGTACCTTCAAATTAGGTATCATATAAATCTGAAGACAGTAGGATTTCCATAGAAACCAAAACCAGTCCGCTACGAAATTGAGAGACGAACTTGAACTTGGGTCACCAGTACCCCCCCCCCCCAATAAAAGGGTTAATAAAGAGCCACAATAAGGGACTTGTCTTGGGGTGATACACGGAAGCACAACCGGCGTCACCTCCGGGTTATAGCTCGATACGAATCGATGTAGTTGATTATGGATTTAATCCATTGGTCGAATTTTCTTGCCGAAGACCATGTGTTGTTGGATTTCAGGGCACACATACGGGATATTCAATTTTTTTCACCAATAAGTGCGAAATTGATAGTGAAAGCACAGGTTGGTTACTACTTGCTTATAGAGCGAAATGCTAAGCCGTCATGGCGGGGGTATCTACCTTCGTATCCGTTGTTAATCGCACACCCGAATAGTATGGTCCACCGCTGTGTTCGCGGTGGTACGACGTCAGATACATATAGTGATGACTCGAAGAACGACTAAACTTCAACTGCTGCTGGCAAACTGCAGTACTGGTTTTTGATTACGAATAAACGAAAGTAACGATTATGAAATTATAGATTAAAACAGCTAATATGTTCTACTGCAACTGTATGAAAACTCGGACTTCAAAAACGCTTGAGAATTCAATATCATCAAAAGGAGGTTGCGCTTTCCGAATCATCTAATTTATCATTTTAGATCAAATGAAAAGCTGTCGGACTCACCTAATACCTTGCGCTGACTCATTTACATCGACTGACACAAGTTGAGAACCACTTAGCTATCTGATTTATAAGCTGCTACGCACATCAACACTCCGCCTCTTGTAAATTAATGGTTTCTGTGGCCTGTTATGTAAACATACTTACGCCCTTTAAAACGAGTGATATATGTTCGCGAGACATCAATTCGACTCGCCGCGGCAACGTTTCCTGGTGAAATTCACTTTGCGAAGTACTGATAGGGTGGTGAAACATGTGCTATTGAAATGATGACATCACTTTCATGTGAGCTGCTAATTTCATTTTGCTGTTTATTCGTGCGTTACGCTGGAACAGATGAGTTTCTGAATGTTCTTTTCTACCATACGTCAGGGCACACAGGGATAAATGGCTGATGACATGCTCTCAAATTTATGCCATTGCTTCAAAAGGAACATGGTGACTATGAAACGTTCGAGTAATTTCTAAAAACCCACCGTCACCTACCTTATGCGTTCCTATTAAGTGATAATCATAACGTCTTAAATGCACTGCACGTGCACATATTAGATTCCATTTCATGAGCTCCAAATATTTTATTCATTTGCAGGATATTTATTCAACTGTCCGTGTTCATAGATGATTTACATTTACTCATGTATACACATTGAAGCCAACACAAGCGCTAGGAATCGATTCCATGCTGTCTCTTATATGCCATTGCTTCGGTAAAATAGGTAGCGAAGCACCATTACCTTAATAATCGTTGGGTTATATTTTTCATCTCAACAAATCACACATAATGTACAATGCGAGAAGACACAATGCGATGTCATGAACAGATAGGAGGATGTCGAGCGACACGCATCAGTAGCGATTTTTTACTCTAACATTCACCTCGGCCTAGAGTGCAGAGATGAGCATGGATTAGGATTAGGTTTTGAAAAAACAGGATTTTTGAAATTTTGTCGGATTTGGATTATCCATTTTTTTCAGAACGGATTAGGATTTGGATTGGATTTAACTATTTTCTGGGAGATTTAAATGTCGTGTGGCGAATGGCGACAAACTTTATTCAGATCAGGTATTAATGTACTTATGGTTACCAAGTTATCTTGAATCAAGTGAATCGTTGGTTGTGAAAGAAAATTTTCGAATCCCTCCATTGCATAAATTAGTATTTTTTCTGAATTTCCAGTTGGAATCGGATTAGGATTGGACATGGACTTAAATATGAAAAAATTATGGAATAGGATTTGGATTTGGATTTGAAGTTTCAGATTTGGATTGGATTAGGACATAGAAATTTCAAATCCGCTCATCTCTGCTAGAGTGCCCGATGTCACAGTTATTTTCGATATTGTTCTTTTTTTGAAGCCGCGGCTTTTTGTACTAGTTCTTTCCATTCCTTGTGAGTGCTTTCATTCGTCGGGTCTTCTTCGTGGCTTTTTTGTCGCCGTAGGAACGGCAACCTTAGTCCTCGCTCATTCGATTATTTTTTTTACGATTTTAATAGATTCCTTTACTAAACCTTGCTTGTTATCGCCCAAGCATCATAAATTCTCTGTAAGAACTGCTACTTGATGTGACCTGTTTTTAGGTCCGTATCCTCTTACTCGGTTTTTGTACAATGAGATTCCAATCTGGTCTATTCCACGAAAGTAACGTTAGGTATCCTGAATCCATTCAATAGATTGGGATTGGAAATTAAATCGAGTGCCTTACTGATTCGAGTCCGAATGCAGTATTATGTTTAGAGTCGATTAGAGTATCACCGTAATGACATCTTATAACAGAGGTCTCAAACTCAAATGTGCTCGCGGGCCAATTTCCTAGTTTTTGATGTTATACCGCGGGTCGCAGCATCAATGATAGAGCTATTAAATGTATTTTCAAATATGCCCTATCTGACGGGATCTTGTAGACTGCTGACATTCCACACAATTCGTGAAAATGTGAGGTAGGCCTACTATCGTAATATTCACGCCTGACACGAAAAAAATCACTTTTTTTAAATAATTGAATAAAATTGTTGATGTAATTGGCATAACTTATCAAGATATTGAGATACAGACACAATGCAAGGGGACAAATGCATCATGACAACGTGAATGCTTTGGCATTACAATTTTGAAACTAGCGGATAGCTGATAAATTACAACATAAATTTATTGTGTCATGGTAAAGAACTGTCCAATCGCCTAACAATCCATTGGTGTCACAGGTGTCGAACGTACTACTTTGTTATTCGCCACGTTTAATTGGATAATAATTCGATAATAACATGGATAGATATGCAAGATGTAGCCAAGATGTAACTAACTATATATTAAGGCGACAACATAACGCCATGGTTGCCATACCGGCTTGCTTATAGATAACGAAATCCGCTACGATACGCAACGCCGGCTACGACCTTCTTATATATTAGTATTCATCATGACAGTTTGATAGTTCGTTGCGTCCATAGCCTTACCAACCCGAGGCGTTTCCAAGTCACAAGTCATTCTCTGTAACGTCTTTGTACCGACTCAACTAAAGTCATTTTCATCATTTATACCCCGTCGCTATCAGTCCGAGTGCAAGTGATTCTACGGAAGATCGCGGATACGCTTAAATCACAACTTTCAGTCACAAATCATCATAATAGCTGGTCTGCCACTGCACGGTAGCCTTTGAGAGTGTTGCAATATTGAAGTTTGACGACTAGTTTAGGGTTTTCGGGCAGTTTAGGAGTGAATTTCAAGCTCTCAAATCCAAAAAGTATATGTGGCGGTTAAGTAATGCCGCATACTTGAAAATAAATCCAAAATGCCGACGCGGGCCGCACAAAATGGACTCGCGGGCCGCGTGTTTGAGACCTCTGTCTTATACACTACAGAAGACGCGGAAAGTTTACCTTTGATTCCACCAAAAACAAAACATTACCAGCAGTTGCACATACTAAAAACTGAATGTGCTCGGTATAACTGTGCCATGTCATAGCACATTATCATTACGCCTCATAACTTTTCAAAAAATTATGTCCCTCGAACACCGAATAATGGTCGAATCTTGGTCTCAAGAATAGCACGGCGAGAAAAAAGATTCGACACGATCATTTTCAATGTTAAGATTCTTGATAGTCGCTCCAAGGCAGTGGTTCCTACGTTATTTTGTGGCATCTCGCGATCCTAGCCTCGCATATCAAAATGAATGCATTCTTAATGTCAGTAACCTACATATTAACGCGAATGTATGATATAGGTGCACACTGCACACAGTCAGTTGTACGCAATGAAGTTCCATGAAACATATGTGGCGCACGTAATTTGAAATCTGAGTGCAGCAGTATTTTCGTATGGGACGCATTTATACTATGCTCAGATTTCAAGGACGAAACTATTCAGTGCCGACCATTTCAAAGACTGGACATATCAACATCGAAGGTTTTGGTCAACCAGCTACGATCATGTTGGGTCAAGGTCTTTCCGCTGCCGATCTTTTTGGCACCTTACTTAGTCCAGCCGCTTGTTGGCCAAACTTGCATATCTTCGTGTGTCCCGGCGTGGATAGAGTCGGCCGCGAAATACTTGTGTCTGATAGTCCCCACTCGACCTACTATCACCAAAGTATCCCAACGATATCAGGTGGCGTCAACCGATACTAGGAATATGCAGTTATTTCGCGATTGGGAGTACAGTTCGATTCATTTCTGTAAATTATTGTGCTTATTAAAAAAAACGGGGTGCGTCAGTTACGGCTCCGCTCTTTCCCTCTATCCCGCCGGACCATTACCAGCACAAGTTAGAGCTTTCCGCAGAAACCAATGTCAGATAAATCTCTCTTGACATCAAACCAATCTTTGTAATACAAAGGTCGGCACATATGGCGATCAAGCCGTGTTGTCGTAATCACAGTTCTGCGTGTCTCGCTTACTGGCTATATGGCTCGTGTAACACATGATACGTACGAACTAGCCATAAGAAATTGTGCGAATCGCGAAGAAACATCGCTTTGCAAGTAATTCAGCAAAAGTGACATATGTATAAAAATATTGCTCTGTTGCGGTCGCGATCCAAATTTATACCCTTCGCGATCCATACATGCGATAAGGGGAGTGTGATTCCCGTACAATAACATATATACTTCCAAGACCGAACTGAAATGATTAAATTCAAATCTCGATGCGTATTAGAATACCATAATTGCTGTGCTCAGCCCTATATAGAATACCGAAGATACGACAACAGTACGTTGTACCCTTTTCAAATAATGACTTAGTTGAAACGACTCCGGCTCTACACTTGACCAAATGCTGAGCTATTTAAGATTACTTTAATCATCTAATTATCGCCGAATTGACCTTCCTGGCATTAGAGACTATACCATACTGTTAGTGGCGAGATAGCGCAGTGGTATAATGCGCGGCTGCAACACCAATGGGTGCGGGTTCGAGTCCGACCGAGGTCGGCTTCCTAATTCCGATACCTAAGTGTTGGAGGTTTACCTAGGCTCCTCCTCGCCACCTCATCCGCGTCAGCGGTGTCTTACAAAAGCCTAGAGGTGGGCCGTGCTATAAGTCGGCAGTTACGGAAAATAAGAAGAATATCGGCCTGGTGTAAATGACCATAGTAGTCGACATACACCACGAGTACCCCAAAACAAACAAACAAACAAAACCAAACTGTTAAAAAGACTCTCTTGTGTGTACTAATGACGAATGAAAGGCATAAACGCTGTGCCATTGAATGATGTAAACAACCACAAGAGGGTGTAACCGTGTACATGTGTAATTGAATCTTTTGTCCATTCCAAATATTTGATCTCTAATACTTTTGAATCATACAATAGTTAACTTCGCCGTACATACGTAATTGACGTGATTTTTGTAATAATACCAGTTAGCACACTTTTAATCCGGCCGATGGCTGTTCGCTCACATAGATATAATTCACGAAAAACATTAGACATGAACGTATTAAATAGTCCAGGTCAAGGTTAGAGGTCCGGTAAGCCTTCATGTTCCGCATCCTTCTGTACTTAGGAGCTACATGATAGCTAATGAACCTCGTCGGCTGCATTACCGCGTCAAGCATGTCGAAATGTGTGGCGCAGTGTGTAAAGCACTGAGCACTATTTTTGCCGCAGTCCTGACTGAGCTCTTCGTTCATTCAATATTTTGGCTGCAAGGTCTCTTTACCAAGCCTTGCTTATTGTCACCATCACGTCATAAAATGACAAGCTCATTTTTCGCCGGTAATGCATCATGTAATCGAAATTTCGATCGATTAGGTGTGAATGGACTTTTATATAGTGAACTCCCAGAAATGTGTACTTTTCTTCGAATGGCCTAGACGTCACTTTTAATTTACGAGCTATTGTTGATAAACATGTCTGCGTTTCGTCGCCCATTCCAAACAGGCTCTTACTTTTGCAGCTTTTAATTCCAGCCAAACCAAAAACCATGTCCATGTATAACGGCGAAGATGGAAAATAATTACAATGTTATGTTATAATTGCAAGGTGCTGACATATTTCGTTATATGTATGAACGAATACGTAAATATTATCGATTATAAAACGTATTAAAGACATTGATCACACAAATGTTCAATTTTCTGATAGATAGTTACTGGCCACAGCATATCAACAAAACATTTAGTGAATGACTATATTTTGGGAGTTCAAATCAGTCGTCATTCAACATTACATATGTTATTTATCAGCTATAGAAACAGTTAGGGCGAGTACCGGTCGTATATGCGCAATAGCGCATGTCTCAATTAATATATTTATACAGTTATTTACAAAATCACAAAGAGATCAACGGCACTCCTGAGAATCTGTGGCGGCATACAATTTTGGAATCATGCCATGAAACCCCGGGATATATCTTCATAATGGTGCCTCGGCTCATTCAAACAGGGGTTCTTAAAGTATGGATAGCGACTCAAACATGCGTCGAGAAGAGTATAAATTTGGGCCGTGTCTACCCCAAAGCGATTACTAAACTTCTTGCAACAACAAATTTCTTTGCGCCTTGCGCGATATCCTGCGCATGGTTCGTACGAGTGTTGGGATCAAGTCACTACCTTCAAGTCACGAGTCATTTCGAGTCATTGCACATTTTGACTCGAGTCAAGTCAAGTCAATCGATTTTCGAAGGTGACTCGAGTCAAGTCAAGCCACTCGATTTTTGGAGGTGACTCGAGTCAAGTCGAGTCAATTCAAGTAAAGTCACGAGTCAAGTCACAATTCAAGTCAAGTTGCCTTTTCGAAGTATGAGGCATGGTTACGTCATTGCATTTTGCTAGTTGTCTGAAATAAAGATTGAGTGGTCATTGATTCTGAACCAAGGACCGAATATACAGTTAAATATACACGCAAGAAAGCGCTGTATCGCTCTCATATAGCCTACGTACCACTGCTAAACTACCTACGTAATTGCATAGCCTCAGTTTATATTTACCAACCAAAATAGAGAATAGCTGCAATACATTACCCATTTACAAATTGATATGATAGAATTCGAGGTTGCGCCAATGGTTGATGACTGAATAACTATATTCGAATTCAATTTCAATAAAACAAGAGGTTTGGTTAAGGTCAGAACAGAATACAATAAGATGCAATACATTACCCATTTGCAAATTGATATGATACAATTCGAGCTTGCGCCAATAGTTGATGACTATATAAACCAGGGGTCTCCAACACGCGGCCCGCGGGCCGCATGCGGCCCGCGAGGTCATATTTTGCGGCCCGCGACCTGATTTGTGGAAATTTCGGAATAACGCTTACTGAAGCATTTTGAAATGCTGAAATGGATTCAGTTTAAACATATTGTTGTTGGTGTTCAAAGTAAGCCATTGTACTGTGCCCAATATCACTATTCCTCGCTATCTGAATCGGCTTCGGCATGGAAATATCATTCCATGGAGGACGAATTTGCCGATATTAGTGGGCATATTGCCTTGACGTGAAATGGCTCACCATTGCCAAGACTGAGACGTTTGAAAAACGACTTTGGGCTCTCCAAAAGACCATGCTTTACGATGAGATAGATTTCCAGCTAGTAGGCCACCGTGTCTAGCTAACCCCAATATCGATTCTTCAATCCAGGGGTGCCCAATCTGCTGCAGTAGAAGGAAATCATGCGACCGTTGACACTTAATTCATTTAGGATGTGGGCGGCCGTCAATATGCAAATTGAATGTGCGAATTGACTCCCTAATTAATGAGAGGTTTGAATTATTCTTGAATTTTTTTTCGCGCTACGCTCGGTTCAATGCCAGTAGATTTTCGATTTTAATATAGTAGTGTCCTTTTTAATCTGAGTGCCACAGTACAGATGCAAACAGTAGATGAAAATGATACATGCGCCCCATAAAGAAATACAATTTTTAATCGTATTTTCCTCACCACGAATGAAATTTTTTTCTGGTAGGCCTTCATTTGGGCGAATCAAATATATTTCACTATACCGACAAATCTGATCGGAGGTCAAGAAATAACTGCATGCGACAAAGGAGAATAATAGGAATTGGCACACCCAAAGATGCAGCACAGCATTAATATTAATTTTCTCAACTTTTCGAATTAACCCTGTGCATCAAATCTACCGGTAAATCTCATCACATGGGCCGAGAAATGATAAATATTTGATAGAAATATGTGAAACTATATACTAATAATCAATGGCGAAATTCACTCATATAAATGAAAAAATTTGCGCGCTTAGCGCGACTACTGAACTGCACCCGTTTGCGGCCGCAGGCTACATGAGTAATTGAAATGCGCCCGTGAATAACAAAAAGGCTGACCACCCCTGTTTTAATTGCTACAGAGTGTTGTCAGGTATCGTGCGCAGCTCATAGTTCAAAATAGAATGAAATTGATGATCATGATATTTTTTCTTGTATTTGTGTTTTTTCAATAGAATATTATTTCTTTTGTGGTGACTATGCCCGTCGCCCATGTTAGAGAGCACAGATTTGTAATAACGTATAGTTATGAAACGTGGTTGTTAAATTACGTTGCCTCTTTTATTCTCGATATTGAAGTCGTGCGGCCCGCGGCCTCTAAAAATTTTCAAAAGTGGCCCGCGACCCATTTTGAGTTGGCGACCCCTGATATAAACTATATTGGAAATTACTTTACAATACTAGTTTACGACCTCGTAAGCTATAAGCTTCGATCACTTAGTTTGCGGTCAATGTATTTGTGAACGAACAATGGAGGCACATTGAAACGCACGATTATTGAATGATTAGTCGCTCTCACGGGTTACACGAGCGTTTCGCGAACAATCCGAACATATGCAAGATACAATGATTTTTATCGAAACCGCGATTACTTGATAACTTGAAATTGACTCGTGAATTTTGCTCCGAGTCACGAGTCAATCCACAGTTTTGATACGCCGAGTCAAGTCGAGTCAAGTGATTTTAGCAAAGTGACTCGAATCAAGTCAAGTCATACGAAAAAAGTGACTCTAGTCAAGTCATGACTCAAGTATTCCCAACACTGGTTCGTACGTGTACAAGGTCCCTGTGTTGAGTGCTATAGCTAATAAGCGAGACACGCAGATAAGTCGTTACGACAATGGCATGATCATGTACCGACCTTTGCATTACACAAAATGATTTGAGGTAATGATAAGATTTGTCCGACATAGGTTATTCCAGAATGGCCTTACTTGGGGGGGGGGTAATACTCGGGCAGGGTAGAGGGAGGAAAACAGCGCGGTTATAACTGCCGCACTCGATATTTTTAATACGCATCAGTATTCATAGAAATGAATCAACTTTATTCCTAATTGTGAAAGAGCAGTATATTCCTAGCATCGCTTAACGCTGCCAGAGACCGCTGTGGTGCTTTAATCCAGGTGTGCGCAACGGCATTTGGAGGCTCCCTTCCCGCCCGCGCCGGGACACACGAACACACAAAGTTTTGGCCTACATGCGGCTGGTCAAAATACGGTGTAAAAACGCCGGATAAATGCGATAAAATCTTGGCCGAAAATTACTATTGCTGGTTGCTCAAAACATTCAATATTGATTAGTCGGATCGTTGAAGTGGTGGGCACCGATTAGTCTCGTCCTTGTATTCTGAGCCCCGCAGTACAATTGTGGCCCGCAGAAGAAAATTATACACCCCAATATGACATCGCATATACATCACACATATTTCATAGAACTGCATTGCGTACAACTGGTTCTCCGCGTCTTCTCTATTTCATGATGCCCGTCGCGAGATCAAGTAGAACTCAGATTCGGGTCGCGGCCTCAAATGAAGTTTAAGAACCACTGCATTAAACTACGTGGAGCTGGTGTGAAGGTCAAAATGCACATAAGAAAGGACAACCGGAATAACTTGGACCCCACGACACCGTGTAAATCTGTTAAACACACCTATTTCCTACCTCTTTGCTTACGAGGTGTGACCAGAAAAGTGCGGGACTGTTATAAATCTATTTAATAATCATCTAAATTGAGTCTAACAGCCCGTGTCGTTTTAATAGACGCCTAAGCAGCGTGTGTAAGAAGAAAGACAGAGCAACCTGAATTCAATATCCCCTTTCCGTGAATTCCCGAACATGCCCACCCGACAGAAGAACAACAACGGTTTACGGCGCGTTTTAACACGACACGGGTAATTGACCTAGAATAGGAAGTTGACATTTCCTTAAATATTAATACGTGTCATGGCACCATGACTGAGCACTTAAATTTCGTCATGAGCTACCTACCAGGTGATAACGGGTACTCGATTGAGTGCATACTTTTTGCGTCATATCCGAGTATAACCAGCAGCGATTCGTTGAGCAGCGATTTATATCGTAATACAAGAACTGGCTACTGCTTAAGGCACTAGAGAATCGCTCAAAAGACATATTCAGACACTAAAATTAATTTAATAATACCTGTATGGACATAACGTATCCAAAGCGAATTCATTAAATTAAAATCTTCTGCAAACCACACTTTATTTACAGGGTAAACGTGGTGCACGAAAACACATCCAGCCTCATAATTCAAATATACTCGTTCTCAGGATGTCGATCGAATATTTCAGAGGATGCGTTTGTGACTGAACATCATTTTCTGATTTTCGTGTTTCAATTTATTTATTGGACGGTTTTGGGTCAATCATCATTACCAATCGCTATTTTTCTTGTACCAGATACATTAAGTCGCTATATAGCTGGATTCATTGGGTTACTTTGCGGAAAATACGGTTCTGCTTGATTCGTGGTGTGTTTAGACCTTAGATTAAAACTTTGTCGAGAAATTTATATCTGAGAATCGACACCGAATTGGCAGCGCTGTGAAGTACATTGCACATACACACTGTCTGTACAGTGTACATATGCAGAACATGCCTGTATTGCGTACATTACATTCTCGGTGATGTCCATTCTCGTTGGTTTCCATTCTCGGTAACGTCCATTCTCGGTGGTTTCCATTCTCGGTAATGGTTTTCTTGGTATTGACCGGACACCCCCTATTTACGGATCCGAAAAAGAGGACTTACAATCAGACATTTATTCAGCTAAATCGCTTAGAATTTACTAAAAGAGTTTATTTTTCCGAGTATTTTTCCTGGTTTCCGTATCTCCTTTTTTCTACTTGAGTTGACCCTTTTGCGCGTCATATGCAGAATATGCCGACCGTGTTAATTAAACATATCTCACTGGATATTCAAGTATTTCGCCCCCATCTCCCCTCAGTTGCCTCTTGGATATTTTCGCTCCTTATTTCGCAAATACGCCCACAATGGACGATGCCGTTCACGTTGGGAATCACTGATCTAGAGTAAACATCAGGGGTGCCCCTTCATCGTGATATTATTAAATATTAAAAAGAGCAACTACAATGTTTGCAATCCCAACTCAGAATTTGATGTCATGGAAAGTTGTCACTTCTGAGAGACCTCTCACATATAAAATATAGACAATACACGAAGCAATAATTACGAGCCGCGAGCAAATCGCGCCGAGCGCGGAAAAATTTTCAATCCAATACATTGTCAAAATAATCACGTGGAATGGTGGAACGCAGAATATACATGTTTTAGCGACTTTATTGTGTATAATCGCTTCTATTTTCCGACTTGGGCTTTGCTCGAACGTATACCTGATCACGAACTAAATTTAAAGGTAGAGGCGCGGACCGCACAACATCAATTTTGGCACTTCTTTACTCGACGAACAATTTTTGTCTTCATGTCGCAGGTGTTCCGCATAAGAAAGCCATTTGAATACTTTTGGGTTACTATAAAATGTGCTTCTTATGAGTGGCATTCTACAAAATATGCCGTAATTGAGTATTATACTCGGAGTGGCTATACTTGAACGCTCTAAGCATCTTTGATTCAAACCCTTGCCTCTTAGGTTTAGAAGGCATATTGTCCACGACATATATGACATGAACTTATAAGCAAACATCTTATTTCTCTGTGTCCATCTACGCACTCTGCACAGATGTTTGACAGACAGGCTGCCATCAAATCATCATCTAACTCCTACTACATCCTTACACGCATTCACCAGCTAATATAATTCAGAGCCATCTTCTAATCGGTGCAAGAACCGGTATCAGTCACAATCTAGCATGTAGAGCAGTGGTTCCCAAACTTTTTCAGTGTGAGGGCCAAATTTAGAAATTCAGAGTACGGTCGGGACCGCACGAATACTACGACTATGAAACGGACCCAAAGAGTCATCATAGATATTTCGGAGTAGTTTTATTGCCCTGGCGAGATTTCAAAACTGTAGACAATTTACCGCTACTTATCTGCTGCATTTGGTGTCCGTTGACTGAGTCAGCTTTTATCGCCTAAACGCGCAAAGCGCGAGAAATTTATTCAGTTTCATCACTGAATCGGTCAATATGATCGGGAATTGCATGTATTGCTATCAATTTTAATCCTGTCTCTGTTCACGTAATCTGATTTACCGGTAGAGCTGAGTGAGGTGTGTTTGAAAAGTTATAGGCCCCATCAATAGTAATTAAACATCTCCGGGGGTATACTCGTTAACAGGAGCGTAACAGCACTTCGTCAGGACCCCGGGCTCCCATCGGGTGATTAACTGACCCCGCATCACGTTGTTTTTGCCACACAATTAAAGTTGTACCGTTTAGTGAGACAGTGCAATGCGCGAATATTTCGATAATTCATGATAAAATCGGTGAATAAGATCGGGAATTGCATGGTTGTCCTCTCTGCTCACGTAATCAGATTTACCGGTAGAGCTGAGTGAGAGGTGTCTTTGAAACTGCAGACCCCGTAAAATTAAACATCTTCGGGCGGGCGGACCCCTAGGTATGACTTCTTTACATTATGTTATTTCGTGACCTCCTGTCTGCTATATCAAAAAATGTAGAATTGCCTAAACCTACTAAACTGAAAGATCACACGATTTAAGATTGGTATTTCTTCACTGGCACATAATTTTATTTCCTGCGGGATGGTATTTGTCTTGTGAGGTTCAGATTGCCAAGACAAGAACATTCGGCGCCAGTCATTTAGGTGCCTATATAGACAATTAAACCTATATGTATTGTATCTATAACGAAGTTTTTGGTATTTCGAACATTTTGGTCAGCATAAAAGCAGTCCTTTACGGACAAGGCTTTCTCGCTGCCGATCGTTCTGACACACTTCTTGGAGTCACATGTTACATGGTCTAAAACTTTATATGTCTTGGTGCGTTGTGGTGCGGTCATGGCCAATGCTGATATGCCCATTTCTATAAATCTTGCGTATTTTTTTGGGGGGAAGAGCACCCAATAATCAAGATATGTGACTATTTCGGGAGCTGGACCGGAAAGTTGACCCTTTTTTCAGTCAACCACATGTTAATGTGAAAGAAAAACTGTATTTTTCGGTAGTTGAGCCTCTTTTTCTTTTTTAGTCAAGCGAGCACGAAGTGGGAAAATCTTACCATTTTTCAGGATTTTCTTCCGGTTTTGAGAGTTATCAATACCTATTTATATCTATAGCTACTGCTCGTTCAACTGGAAAGTTAGGGCACATTGCATTGAAACAGCAGTGACGTAACGTCAGCACTCTATACTCACAACTTTCCAGCAATTTTATAATTAAAAACTACAGAGGCCAAGCCAAGCATGAGTATTTTATAAATATAAATTTTATTTTTTGTCAAAATCGATTTCTTAATATATTTTTGGGGCCGCAAGAAGGCTATCTGAGGGCCGCGCTTGGGAATCACTGATGTAGAGATATGCATACATAGTGCTTGGTGTTTGGATAATACGACGCTACTATGATATTCAAAACCGCAATATAATTAGCATGATTACCGTTGTTGAAACATGTAAGTTCAAGCACGAAGCAAACTCATTTCGATTACATAAATTTCATTTCTGTCGGGCGACTTCGCGCCCGCTTCAGATGCTTCAGATGCTTTCTCGCGCCCCCCGAGTCTGGCATTCGATGACCGCATATTAGGGCGCCATAAATTCAAATAATGACCTGGAATACCGGTTTGGATCCTAGATATGCGGTACGAGAAACTTTTCATGGCTGACCAAGGGGTGCGAGCGCTGAAAAGTGTAACACTGACCTATAAAGTTGAAAAATATGACTTTTTATGGATGAAAGGAAAACAATTCCTGTTCACGTCATCGGAAATAATTTCGTGGTACCTGGCAATGAATATTCCACAGCACTGTAACCATGCTGCAGTTTGAATGTTTATTCCAATACCACGCTCATCATTATAGGCTTCAATTTTTTAGACACGACCAAACGCGGTTTGAATGCTCCCATGGTGAGAGGAAATTGTCAGAACTGTATATCATGTTATTAAAGTAACTCTTAGGGTAAAACGCGCTCATTGTCGTTATATGAAAAATAAAACTTTAACACTACAATCGGATTTAAGTACTCGAATCATTGTACCCTGCCTTACCTTAACCATAAAAGCTACCGTTATTTCGAAACACGTATGTAGGCATGAGCAAGCTTGTACACATAATCGGCTGTTTACTTTGTAATGATATTATCGTTTCCATATGGTTCTATGCTTCGAGGCTATCTACCACGTAACGACTCAAGAAACAGACGAGGTCACGCCATGCACTTCTGAAAGCGTTTTGCATTTCAATTATATTTATCGTCAATATTTTTATCATTTCAATACACCACAAGACAAACAGTACGGTTTCAATAGTTCGGCTAGTACTGCATAATATTCATAATGCTGAAAGAACATCGTGAAATTGCTGCAACTGTGGTCATCGATACGTATGACGGTATACCCTTGCAACATCAGACAATCGCGCCTTTACTGCAATTTGGACAGCATCTCTTATCCCATCCTGAATGTGCAAATTATTACAATGATAGTCAATTTTCTATAGTTGCTCGTGACCGTTCCCTTTTTCATCTGAAGGACCTAGAATTTACGATCATAAAGCTGCGAAAGCCTATTTTATGTCGCCAGAAGGAACGCCTCTACACTCTTTGAATATTTCATTAATGTTCTGTGTTGTTGTTTCCGGTTATTTTTGACCGCATACGTATTAGCTAACGTTTGTTTTGTCTCGTTACTACCGTATCTTGCCTGTCTACTACATTTCGAATTCGATTCACCCTCTCACTGACGTTCCTTACAGAAGAGAGTCAGTCGAAAAGGTTTTAGCGAATAAATTAACAGTATGAAGTTATTGTTTCGCGTTATTCTGAATTTCTGTACCCCTAATGGCTTGTTCAAGTTACTTTATAACCATCCAACAGTAGTGTTATGACTTCACTGCAATGGCCATCAGCAACAAATCTCCGCCATTGACTTTTAATTCCGAGAAGAAAAATGTACACACTGAGCTCAGAGTTATTCTCAAAAGTGAAAACCCAAATTAGAAACCTGTATATGCAATGCATGCTATATGGAGAACATAACTGTTACACAAAATATAATTAAGATATCTGTGGTGGCACTTCATTTTCGCTTATGACTTCCAGTTCCTCGACTCCCAGAAAAAACGAATCGCCATATAACAATAATGAACCGAATTTCAACGCATGTGTTTCATTCAGTTAGATCTCGTGTATTCCTCATAACGCATATACACCGGACTATCGTCGTTAAATTCACTGTTTCAGCAATTTATATAAGTGTATTCAACCGAGCAATCATCGTCACTTTCTCATTTCCATTGTTTGCGAATAAAGGTGTTGATAAATGGAGCCCTATGATCCATAGGATGTATAATTGAGTATTCCAGTGGACAGCACATGCGTGGATTTTGTGGTAACATTTTGGAATAATGTGACGACTCGCGACGAAACTTGAGTTTGATACCCCTGTGTCTAAATTGAGTGTTATAGGACGTGCCGTTTAGCAGCTTTCGTTTACTTTGTAAGTATATTCTCATGGTCATATGCTACTTGGCTACTATGCTACGAGGCTATCTATCACCCGATAGTTGGTTACTCAGAGAACAGACGAAGCCACGCCATTCACTTTTAAACTCGTACTCGAGCATTGCTACTGTGTAAATAAGGTTCAAAATAAACCTCGAAACAAATCTGTACAAAATAGCGAAAAATAAATTACTGTAACATACATAAACTTGTCACAAAAGTTGCTGCAGTACAAACGAGCTACAAATTACAGCAATTTGATTTACGTTGCATACTAAGAACGACGGAAAAACAAATTGAAATTGCTGTAGCTGTGTCCGGCGATGCGTACGGTGTTCCACACAGCATCATCAGGGATTTGATATAATCGGGTTTACCCTTGCAACCTCTATTTCAGTGGTTCTCAACCTTTTTGTCCTCGCGGACCCCTTTCGACCGTCAGGGAGCGCCGTGGACCCCCTCAAGTTTTCGTTTAAATTTAGCTCAATTATCGCGCAACCGTGATATGACGTCTGCAAAATTCAACTGTGGGATAGTGATAAACAGCAACAAAATGGCCTATCTTATAGATATTATCATACATTATGTAGAAATTGCTATATTATTTCTGAAACTAGGAATCCGTCGCCACTTGCATAAGCGCCTATGCTTTCCCTCGTTGAAAACAGGGCATATAGGCTACGGCGGTTTCTTTCACAATAAAGCAGTCATGCTTTAGACGTTTTTGTGAAGCAGCTGTTACTTGTTCATCATGTATTTCGTACCTCAACATACCCTTAATCAATCCTAAATCATTATTTGTCAACCTATATACAATGCGCTTTCAGAATCGCCGCCAGTAGCAGACTCCTTGTTCACCTAATCAGCAGGCTGCTGCTGACGTGGTCATTGAAGCATAGCCGATTATCCAATCAAGAGCCGTGGTTTCTTGATTACTAGTCTTCTCGCCGTTCTATGGTCGGTGGCACGCCCATTCTTCGGCAGCTACTTTCAAACGCTTTGCACGAAATCTTAACGGCCTTTCTGTGAGCTTCTTTCAGGCTCAGTGTCGTTTTTTATCAATAATCTATCGAATAAGACCTTACAACCGAAGATTTGTAAGATTTTCCAAATTATGGACAACCCTAATCGACATACTATTGGAATTATATCGCGACAACGTATTGAGTGTTTCAAAGCAACTATCGCGAGTATTGCCGTTATGTGATTGAATTTTACCGAGTGATATTTGTCGATATTATACACGTAGAAAGTCAGCAGACAAACTTTAATATTTTATATCGTAAATTATTTATTCGGCTTGGCTACGGGTTAACACGATTCCACAATACAGTGGAACCTGTTATTCGTTGTAAATTCATCTGCATTCGTGAGACGCATGTCAATTGTTATGGGAACTTTTTGAGGGCCTCGCAATTCCACTCGGTGAACATGTCGTATATTCCTGTCTCTGATTTCACAGAGTCTAATGCAGTGGTTCCCAACCTTTTTATCCCAATTCCCCACTTCCGATTTATTCCGAGCCTTCATTCCCCACGTAAAATCTCTTTATCCATATGTACCCTTTAAAGTGCTACCTCCAATAAAATTTTGCAAGACTTGGCTTAGTGAATAGTACGTGATATTGGCGATTGGTAAGATCCCCGGAATTGATCAACACACAATAAAATTAACGCATCGGCGAACTGGTAACCGTAAACGCACCTCCGTAAATATATGTATCTACTGCGGAAATATAGGAAGAGTTTGACAATTTTCCAAATGTTGCGGGGTAGCATCAATTTACATACTTAAATGCCGAATAATACACGGGTCAGATAAACTTCCTAATGTTGACGAACTCATGCGTGCGATATATATATAAGCCGCCGTAACCTACACTTTCGCACAATACTAAAAGAACTTGAAATAACATAAATATGCATATATTATTTGTATGTGCTATCAATTAGCGAGTCCACGATCTCCCCTGAATACATGTTCTGCAATATGAGCTCTTATTACATCGAATCAGAATTTTTCTATCACTGCGTTTCGTGACCGATCATGGTGTACAAATGAACAAAAACATTTCTGGAGATAACGTGTCGCTATTCAGGCGATTCTTGCAAATTGGAGGCACTGATAATATGAATCGCAGAATTGAAAATGAGCTACGAAATAGTCGGCCGGCATTTCAAAACGACATTCAATGAAGGAGAATATTCCTGTAAAGATTTCCCCACCAGAAATCCCGAAATTACCCACCAGTGGGGAATTCCCTACCGTTTGGGAACCCCTGCTCCAAAGTCTAACTAAGTCTTGTAGCATCCAGCCTTCTGTGTCCGTCGTTAGATCAACCTTCACATCTGCTTCTGTCATGAAATATTCCGTCAGATCTTCATGGGCTGCTTATGCGGGTTTCTGTCGCTGACCAATCCTTTCGTTCGGTCGTCGATCATCAGACGCAGACATCGCGTTGGTATTGAATCATATTTGATATCAAACTTGTTGACGAATAGTTCTTGCCTTTCAGATATCCACCACAAACCACCGGCACCGAACACACATGAGTTATGTTGCCAGTATCCTGTAAGATAAGAAAAACATATACGATGGTTAATCACGAACGCGAGAGTAATATCGCCATGACTGTACCACTTCCATGAGGACATCGCACAGGTTTCGATAGTAGCTATTGACTCGAAGCTGCTTAGATGAATTTGGTAGCTTGATAGGCCAGAAAATAATTGCACTGTTAATGCTTGGGTAGAAGATAGTACGGATGGTGCGAAACCCTAAAAGGCTCAGATTCGTGCGAATGCGAACCTTTACGAAATGTGTGTATGTCCATATCAGGAATCTCTGGTATCGAACTTTGCTTTCAACATTAGACTAGTATTGCCTAGTTGACGCTGTTGCTTTCGCATGCATACTTCCATATAGTACAGTCAAAGGTGATCAGTAACGAATCGAATCTACTCTTTCGGAGTGATCAAGTATATTTTCGCTTCAGACACTACACTTACACAACTGGTTATGGTTCTTGACTACTTCTACTTCATAGTTCTTAGTTTGTAGACAAAACCAGGCCATAGTGCTTCTCTGTTCTCTCGCTGTTGCTTTCACATGCACACTTCCATATAGTACAGTCAAAGGTGGTCAGTAACGAAGCAAATCTACTCTTTCGGAGTGATCAAGTATATTTTCGCTTCAGACACTACACTTACACAACTGGTTATGGTTCTTGACTACTTCTACTTCATAGTTCTTAGTTTGTAGACAAAACCAGGCCATAGTGCTTCTCTGTTCTCTCGCTGTTGCTTTCACATGCACACTTCCATATAGTACAGTCAAAGGTGGTCAGTAACGAAGCAAATCTACTCTTTCGGAGTGATCAAGTATATTTTCGCTTCAGACACTACACTTACACAACTGGTTCTTGACTACTTCTACTTCATAGTTCTTAGTTTGTAGACAAAACCAGGCCATAGTGCTCCTCTTTCTCGGAAATCGCTCCTTATACCTGTACTTAAGCAGCGATTTACGGCGTAACCTCTGTGTCTACTTGAGCCACAACAATGACCACTTTTTCCACCCGTGACTACGCGCTATATTTATTAAGGCCTATATCAGTGGTCCAGAACCTTTGGCTCGCGAGCCATATATGGCTCCTTTGGGTGTAAGATATGACTCTTTGCCAAATATTTATTTTTGTACTGAATTGATCAATATTGCAGCGATCTGTTAGTAAATTTTCATCACGGCCAGAATAATTATTCTCGTGGCTGTAAAACATCTCTTTGAGAGGTGAAGACAATGCCTTCTTCCAGTTTAGGGGCTCGGATCCTCTCTCTTCAAAATCCTCAAATTTAAGTTATTGTCGCGCCGGTGACCAATAGCGCTCGCGAATTCTAAGTACCCGACTCGAAATCTTGGATTTTGCGATACGTTGATTAATCGAAAAGCATAGCAGACATGGCGACTCCCATATCACAACGCATTTTTCAAATACACCTTGTTTTCCTAATCTACGGCGCGAGTAGTGTAGTAGATCGGTCGCGAACTAACGTTTTTTGCATGGGGTAGTATAGGGCCCGCTCACACGGTGCCGCGAAACTCGTGTTGGCACGGTGACCCCCCCTTCCGCTCGCACGGTGCCATTGTGTCTTATGGGCCCTCTCACACGGTAACCCTTTTCGGTATAGGGATCGCTCACACGGTGCCGTGAAAACTGGTGGTGACATGGTTACCTTTTCAGGTATAGCCATCTCTCACACGGTGACTCTTCTAGGTATAGCCATATCTCTCACGGTGCCTCGAAAACTCGTGTTGGTGAGTCGTACTTTCAGGTATAGGCATCTCTCACACGGTGACCCTTCCAGGTATAGGCATCTCTCACACGGTGCCTCGAAAACTCGTGTTGGCAAGTCGTACTTGTGGGTATAGGCATCTCTCGCACGGTTTTGAATATGTATCAAGTATATTGATCACGTGATTGGTTCTTAGTTAATGTGTATATCCCAAATTATTATATATGAGCAATTTGAAGTAATCCCAACGTTTGCGGTGAGTGCGACAATGATATATCGTTATTCTTATGAGTGCGGCGATGATTCGTACTTTCGTTTATAGACTGTGGGCTGCATGTCGTAATTTCAGTAAAAAGGTGTGAAATAGTTGGATAAATCTAGGAATCAGCCGCATGATAATGTTTTGGTAATTAGTTTGCCATAGAACCGGCGTAGACGGAGATTCGAATACCAACAATATCCGCGTTCACAAACTGACGACGATTCGAATACCAACAATAACCGCGTTCACAAACTAACACTCCAAAAAGGTGCGAAATATTGGTAAAATCCCGCGATCGCTCACAAGATAATACCTAAGGCATAACCAGCGCTCACGACTCGCTGTTACATACATGCCGATCGTTGACAATGTAATATTTCGGTAATCAGTATGTCACAGAACTTGATTTCACTCGTAAGATTTAATAAGTAACGAATAACAGAACCACAGTGTCGGTAACTTGAATAGCGACAAATTGTCACTTATTTCTGCTCTAACCCTAATCCTTTGTGAAGTGAACGCTTATTCAAAAAGGTGTGAAATAATTTTAAAATCCTACGACCGCTCACAGGGTAATGCTCCAGACATAGCGATCGCTCATGATTTGGTGTTACAGACATACCGATCGCTCACAAGGTAATATTTCCGTAATTAGTTTGTCACAGAGTCGTCGCAGACGGTGATTCGTAAACCATCAATTTGACACTTTCTGATGGTCGCTATATGTTTTGACACTTCGGACCGTGGTTGACTTTAGTTGTATGATAAGAATCATGCGAATATACAAGTGATGTGTCAATTTGTTAACTTGAAATGAAACTTACTACACAGCTCAAGTTGATTCGTATCTGAATGTGTTAATTCGATACAATTCTAATTATTTTGAGAAATCTTTTTAACGTGATCTTTCGATTCGACCGTAACCTGAATATTACTGACGCCGACTTTCAGCCACGTCGAATTATTCGCACATTCCGCGCCGCTGTTTTCACACCTATAGAATCAATACCAACTATAACTCTACAAGAATCAAGAATCACAAGTATGTACATTATACAGTTATTGTCTTTATCAACATGAAATCAAACTCTTAACAAAAACACGCAACTAATCATTTGACAACTCTATCATTACCAAAAAATTCAGGTATTGTTGATTGAAAATCCTTGAGTCCTTATTATCAAAAATGTTATAGTGCCGCATCCGAATCCATTTGCAGGATGTACTAAAAGTAAATTCAGATAATCCCAAATGAAATATTAGGACTTTGGCATAGTCTGAATTGAAATATATTGACAAACATGACTACCAACTTTGATCCAGTCACATTTCAAGATCGTACTTTGAAACAATCCTTGAAACTTACAACTCTATTCACGACTGAGTTTTCCGTTTATCAAATAGGGTTTCAGTGAATACTATCGCGATATTTTACTGTGTTACTACACACAATAGAATCAATCAATGAAATAGCACCTGTTGTAAATATTTCTAACTTGACAACCACTTGTGCATACCGCGATCGACTTGTGACGCGATGAGTTAAATCGGAATATTTCAATCTATTTGTCGAAGCCTTGAACAAACTATCAGGTTATTTTTTGTTGCAATCGAGTGAACGGAAATAGTATTACGGCTCGACATCTTACCATCTTACCATATTCAAAGAGTCAACCACAAAAACATTGTCAAGTAAATCCGTTTGTAACTTACCCGACCAACTCAAACAGTATCAGTATGAAAAACAGCCAAGCATACACGAGTCCATACCATCACTAAAACCTAAAATCCATAACAAGTTCGGTTGTATTCATATCCCTACACATCTTTTTATTCAACTGTAGGATGAAGTAATTACTACTTGGTGCGCGACTTTAGATTAACATATGTTTTGAATATACGACATTTGAAAGGTCGAGCAACGTAGTTAAGAATTCATTTCTTATACGATCAAACGCCGGTGTTACATTGAAAGTTATCATGCTGTAAACATACGGATTGACACATTGATGTACCATATGTAATAGTTGATAATGACTTGATCATTAAATTATTCGTGTTAATTAGACCCGGTGTTGTGGTAAAGGTTATTATGACAACAACAATCTTTTCAGTACCGTTGTTATTAACGTATCGAGCTGTAAAACTATGCGTGTCTGAAATGTTCATGATTGAAGAAATTATTCCACCTCGGTACATATCACTCTGCGTATCGCGGATATCAGAAAATATTTTACAAATGTAATTGTTTCCAGTAACAAAACTAAAGATGAAACAACAATTTCGTTTGCTGATTAACAACCGGTGCAATACTTTATTGTCGGAATCTGCGACATCGAATTGAAACATACGCACATCACACAGTACGAAAATATCACTTTGGGCTCCGGGGCGGTGTCATTTAATCTGTGGTAAACTCTGTTCACACTCTCTGTCGAAAATGCGTGAAATGTAAAAACATTACGAGGTCACACTCTAAGACTTTGATCATCAAAAAAGTAAATAGAGGTATCTTTACTGGATCGATTCTATTCAACTGGTCTTGGTTAATACAAAAACCCATAACAATAATATCGAAGTATGTGCTACACTGAAATCTACAAAAATTTGTTTGTATTGCTGTTCATAGTAGCGATATCGATTTGAACCTCCAGAATAATTGTCATCATGTAACCAAACTAAGGAAAGTCGTTGTCAATTTGTATGATGTTCACTGATTGCATACTAGAACTATTTGTGCAACGCACACGATCAGAGAAATTTTCTTATTGTCATTCGTCGCAATATTCGGTCACTAAAATACGTTACTTGGATGTGATTGAATCGCCGGTAGTTAACTCGATAAATCAAACCCCTAAGAAATTTCACTCACTCATTAGATATTAAACAGTGTCGCCTAATCGGCGTGGGTCGCTTTTTATAAATACAAATCATACCTGGCCATCGCTGATAATTAACTCGGTAAATCAGAACCCTAAGAAATTTCACTCACTCGCTGGATATTAAACAGTGTCACCTAATCGGCGTAGATCGTTTTTCTAAATGTAAATCATATAGGCCCAGCAGAAAAAATGTTCACCCACTCGGAAATGAAACCAATGTGTTGGTCTCCATTCGATATTTTGTTTCGGTCAAATACTTTGCAATGAACACATTTGAGTGGTTGAGCTTTACATCATCAAGCTGTCGTTTGTAAATCAAGATTTCGGTAAACCTGTGAATGTATCGTTTAACTAACCGACATTTAGTGATTGGTGAACATACCAAACGATACACATCCACCTCGAAATACTCCGTTGATCGTAATTTCCATCATCGTAATAATCGAAGTACATTTGTGTCGAATTCGTAACAACCGACTTTTCTATGGCATGATAAATTTTTGACAAGTTATACTTAGAAGGTTGGTACATATCCCAAAAAATAATATACCATTCATATTGATACTGTTAACCGGTATTTTCACGCGAGTCGATTTTCAAACGAGTAAAATTTATTACATGAGTTTTTCCGCTTACTATATTTAAATGTAAACTCACCCATCTTTCAACAACAAACAACGATAAAAAAGTATGCAATCAAACACAACAAGTTTTACTTTTGTACGACACTAATTATTATTCCACACATGTCATTTCATACTAAGTGTATACGAAAGATATTCATGACACATGAAAATATTCGCTCATGCTACGAACATACGCAATGATTGGTGACGCTTTCAAACTGTTTCGATATCACAAGAACTTTATTGTCTGAATGGGTGTTCATGTATCTTAATAATCAAATAGTTCAACACAGAACTAGGACTAACAGAAACATCAGAGTTGTTTACACAAAAGTCTGTATGTGTACAGTATGCGAATACCATGTGTAAGTCCAGCACAATTGCGGTATCCATCCGAGTTTAGTTAACACAAATTTATTACAACGGAGCCACGTAAACTTTCGTGAAAGAAAAGCATACTCACTTCCAGAGGGTTATGTCAACGCCATAGCAGTAAATCAGCTACTCCAACAACAAAGTACATATGTTTTCTAGTCACGGTCCTTACATCTTTCACATAGATCAATCTACTTTGCTAACGAAAAGTGATGAGTCATCACATGATTGCCCTCACAACAAAACAGCTAGAAGATATTATCATACAAAAATATTCCTAACACTTCGCACACCAGTGACAAATCATACAACAAACATTTTTTGTGAGTCGAATTGTTGTTCAGTGTCAAGTCTACCTGTTGAAGCATACATTAAAACAACACAGTCACAATTCAATTAAAACCACGAATCTATTTTCATTCCGTCACAAACTGTCACATACAGAAAAATAAATTTTATTTTCCCAACACATACTTGTAACCAATCGCTTTCATTAAACACACAACTCCATAAAAGTATTTCCTTCCTACAACATAGACATTCCGATGTAGTCAAGAAATATTTTTAATAATCAAAATCATCGACTTCTGTTTACGGCGTTAGTGTGTGCATGTCATACATTAAGGTCCGTATTAAAATGCAAACGACACGACTGAATGTCAGGAGATAGAAGTCTATCGCATAGATTTACATGTGGTCTTCGCTACGGTTTCAAAAAACGAATCATCTCTTTTGCATTGATCGAGACCGAGCAAGTTAGTTAATGGCAATGATTGTGTTTGTCATATGTGAATAATAGGGTTACTGTCAAATCTACATACAACAACCTTCTGGCACTCATAATAGCAATTTCATTTTCTCCCTTCGTAATTGTATACTCACGACAAGTATATTGTACAACTCGACAGCTACGTTTAACAAGACCAACGACACTGAGCCCACGACGTTTACCTGTGTAAAATTACCACTTTCACTTGACAGTCCATCGTTTACCTGACTAAACATATCACTTTCCTTTGGAAATCTGACGTTTACCCAGAGTAAGAAACCATTTTCACTTGGAAATATATTTTTTCCCCGGGTAACAAACCTTTTTTCACTTGGAAATATATTTTTTCCCCGGGTAACAAACCTTTTTTCACTTGGAAATATATTTTTTCCCCGGGTAACAAACCTTTTTTCACTTGGAAATATATTTTTTCCCCGGGTAACAAACCTTTTTTCACTTGGAAATATATTTTTTCCCCGGGTAACAAACCTTTTTCGCTTGGAAATATATTTTTTCCCTGGGTTACAAACCTTTTTCACTTGGAAATATATTTTTTCTCTGATCAACAAACCATTTTCACTCGGTAGTCCGTCGTTTACCTGAGTAAAAATATCATTTTCACTTGGAAAAATACTTTTACCTAGAGTAACTAATCATTTTATTTTAGAAATATATTTTCTCCCTGGGTAACAAACTCTTTTCGTTTGGAAAACTATCATTTACCTGAGTACCAATACAGTTCTCACCTGGAAATCTATCTTTTACCTGGGTAACAATACCATTTTCATTTTGAAATCTGACAAACACACCTGACAATTTGATATTTTTGTATATTGTTACAACGGATAGCGACAAAATATACACCAACAACAACTCCAATACATTTGTGTAATCGCATATTCACTTGTGCTGATGCAACCCATCAAAATCATCGGTTACCCACATGCAATGTGCTGTTGTACATCGACGTTTATGTTTTTGGAAAATTGGACAATACGCTTCGATAGTTCTGTGATGGCCGGGCTCGTGCTTTGGATTTTCCAGAGTCAAAATGTCTGAATAAAACACCTCCTTGACGATGGTTGGTATGTGGATAACGGTGTTCGGAAAACGGTTGGATTTATGTCCCCCATCGCGATAACAATTCCAGGTCGAGTTTTCCCCCGCGTGTTTACTATATTGTGTCTTTATTGGTCATGTATGTCTCGACATTCAGTTTGAAATCGGAAACCCTGATAAAGTATGTAACCGGATCCGGATATCAACTCTGAATTGATAAACCAATGAACAATATTCAAAGTAAACATGTTACACCCTGTGTTTCGACGAAAAAATACCATCCAGACATACGTCGCGCTTGTTTGCCCACATCAGTATACGCGTAAATGGAGGTGTGTGACATTGCATGCAATGTGTTGGTATACAAACATCGATCCACAGACATTATCATAGCCGGTAGTTTTGATGTAGATCGAATGTCATCACACCCGATAACAATGTCATACCAATAAGCCACATTGCAATGACTCTGAGTCCACGCTATTACATCGATATTTCGGCCCCGTTCATTGATTTACTCGATGGTGTTATCGTGTTGTAACATTACAAGATAGTCATGGCCCTATCTCTGGACAGACCACCCAGACCAATTGGATACATCGGTCAATATCCATCGTGTTGTCGACACCGAAGTTCTCTGCTGCAGCGTTTGACCAAGGTGAACTATCAAATCACGGGTGCTCGAAATGATTGCGATCTGTTATTCACACGATACATGGATGTCACTACTCCCACATAACGACTCCAGATAAATATCGTGAACAGTGATTCTGCAAATCTTGGACTGATACTGTGATCCAATAAGGTGTGTTTCTGTGGAATGAAGACTGCAATCGTACACCACAATAGAACACTACCTCGCGATTTCACACGCGATCATAAAACACATCATCGTAAGGGTCCAGTTCATCCGGTGACATTTCGAAACGGTCGTCGCCACAAGAGATCGGTATCATTTTGAAACGACATCGTCACAAGTCTATTGACGTCGATTCTGTTGGTCATGTCAATCCGTTTCAGAATCAACCGTTTTTCAACTCCCCACACCATAGTGTTACGACACAGACAAGAAGCGTCGGTGGAAATAATAAAACACGGAAAGCACACTTTGGTGTTATTTGACATGGATTTTACACCCGACGAACCTTACATTCGAACGATGCATTGGAATGACGCTTGTATTATTGACGTAGAAGGAACAGAAATGTATCGATTTATTGGTTTCGTACATATCCAACAATAACCAGGGTATGTGATTGTGTGTGGTTCGCATATTTGACTGTGAACGCTTTATTGATATATGTTGTACAGCAGTGCTCTTCAACCGGGGTTGTCGTACACCCTAGGGTGTACCAGAATTTGCAAAGGGTGTACCACTCGGATGGGGTGTACAGGGGTGTACCAGATCCGAATTACAATGAGCCGATGGCTAGCTATCACAAAGGCAGGTTTATGGGCCAGTACAGGTTGACGCACAGGTTAATGAGCAGTATGGTACGATGTTATCTCAATTGTAATACTGTTCACCGCTTGATTGTGATGTCATAAGCAAAAACTTGATACGTGTTATCGGAGGTCGATATCGCGATATTCGTGTCCTGCCATCTGGGGACTTGTGCGTTGAATGTTCTAACAATAGTCAATTATCCAAATTATTGGCATGTGATAATCTGGGCGAGCCAGACAAACCGATAGAAATACGCGCAGAGATTTTCAAAGCCAGAACTCCAGAAGTGCGTGGAGTGATTAGCAATGTCCCACTCGACATGTCCGATGCCGAGATAAAAGATGCCCTAAGTAGTCAGCAGGTTACCTTCGTGAAACGTCTGAGCTATCGCGCTAAGGAAGGAATAGTACCTAGTCGGTCGGTCTTGCTGTGTTTCTCCTCGACCATCTTACCTGCAGTTGTTAACATCGGGTTTTTGCGTTTTCGAACGAGGGTTTACAATCCACCTCCGACCCGCTGTTTTAATTGCAACCGCTACGGGCACAGGTCTAAGCACTGTCGAAGTCGTCAGCGATGCTCGAAATGCGGCATGAATCACAGTAACAAAGAGTGCAAAAACCTTCCATATTGCGTGAACTGTGGCGCTGCGCATTCAGCCGCTTATGCAGGTTGTACTCGATTCCGACAAGAGGCGAAGATAAATTCTATAATGGTGAATGAGAGCGTTAACTATTGGGAAGCAAGACAGCTTCATCTTAAAAGACAAGCTCCACCTAATTGGCAGTCTGAAATCGTTTTTCCTTCACTAACATCTAGTCATGGAAACGCCACAAGATATTCATCAAACCCTCCAACAGTGCCTCGCAACCAGAGTTCGACACCGGCAGCAAGCATCCCTCCTAATTCCCCATTCCAAGATCGACCTAATACAGTGGATCCGCAAGAATTTGTTACAATCCCAACCATGACATTATTCACCTTCATAGCTGAAGTCATGAAAAATACACTTTTAGCTTTCTCGGAGGGAAAGCAACCACAAATTGAGGAAATCATTGCGAAGTCAGCCGGCGACCAACTGGGAATCCACATTCCGGTCATTGAAAATATCAAAAACTTTAGTAAGCCATGTGGGGACGAAGGAACATCCTCAGATTCCTCACGCATGAACGAGAAGACTCCAACCAGTGCTGCAAGTGCCACGCCCAGTGCGAGTTCCGATACACCAGAGTACCAGCCGTTCATTCCAACGCCCATGAGAGGTGTCGATCTAACAACTCCTCATACTACTTTGAAGCAGCATAGTACGCCATATCAGCCGAACCCTTCACCCTGATGCAATGGAATTGTCGAGGAATCTACCGCAAAATTCATGAGTTGAAACATTTTCTGGAGAGTACCTACCCTAACCCTGATGTCATTGCCCTCCAAGAAACCCACCTCGTCGCCAAATATACACCCAAGATACCGAATTATGTACTAGTTAGGAATGATCGTGACATACACGGCGGCGGTGTGTGCCTATTCATTAAAGCGGGGATATCTTTCAAAGAGACAATAATTGCGGATATCGAACCGATCGAACTCCAAATAGTCCACCTTGGAGGTATTACAATCGTCAACGCATATGTCCCTCCGAACAAGTCCATACCCAGATCGGTTTTTCGCAAGTCGTTCGCGAAATTCGACTCTCATGTGCTTATCGTTGGCGACCTCAACGCGCACCATCCGATGTGGGGAAGCAATCATCCGAACGTTTATGGTAGGCACATTTTATCTGTGATGGAGGACCTGGAACTAGTGATTATCAACACTGTCATCCCCACTCGTATCAGCTTATCGTCAACCAGTCTCGGCGCAACATCGCTACTTGATCTTACAATTGCGTCAAAAGATATTGCGCACAGAGTGCGAACAACAATCACGGACGAACTGTTTGGCAGTGATCACTATGTCATATTGAGCAGCCTCGACCTAGAAGTCAATATCCAAGATCAACATCATCCATCGTGGTCACTCCGTCGGGCCAAGTGGCCAGATTTCAAAAACATTTGCCATCAGCAATTCTCCGATCTTAGTAACGACGCCGGCCAATTGACGATCGAAGATATAACTAACGTCATATTCCAAGCCGCTAAGCACACCATTCCGCTTACGAAGGAATTCAGGAAAAGTAGTGTGCCTTGGTGGAATTATGGCTGTACGCGAGCTGTCCGGTTAAAACGGGCCTCTTATCAAAAAATGAAGCGATCCTTTAGCGTTGATGATGTTATCAAGTTCAAGCAACAACGAGCGCGTACGAGAAAAACGCTACTCGATGCAAAACGATCATATTGGGAGTCCTTTTGCAACAGCCTAAATCGCAATTCCAAATTGACGAAAGTCTGGCGCGTAATTCGTTCGATGTCTGGCTCGCGCTCGTGGAATCAAATAAACCAATTGGTCTCGAACGGCGCGCTTATCACAGACAATGCCAACATGGCAAACGCACTGGCTCGGCATTTCACGTCATCCAGTAGTGATGAAAATATAGACGTATTACACCGCCAACGTCGCTCCGATTTCTGCAGCGACACCATTCCCGCAGTCTTATCCGAAATTCCGAGCGATGACATAATGAACCTACCTTTCACCCGCTCAGAATTGTCTGATGTTTTGCGACTTAGGAAAAATACTGCGCCGGGCATTGATGGAATCTGCTCCGCAATGCTTCTAAACCTCAGTGACTATTGCGTCCAAAAACTTTTGGATACTATAAATAATTTGTGGGTTACGGGCCAGTGCCCAGCATCTTGGCGGCATTCAATTATTGTGCCTATTCTAAAATGTAGCAAACCCGCAAATAATCCCTCTTCTTATAGACCAATTTCTCTGACGAGCAACATCTGTAAGACAATGGAAAGGTTAATCAATAACAGACTAACTTGGTGGCTTGAACGGAATAGAATACTGCACCCACGCCAATGCGGCTTTCGACGCAAACGGTCTACTCGAGATTGCATAATGTCACTACACGACGATATCTATAAATCATTATTCAATGAAAGATTCGTTTTAGCGGTGTTCTTGGACTTTGAAAAGGCCTACGACATGGTTTGGCGAGACGGACTCGTACTTAAACTGCGGAAAATTGGCCTCACAGGAAACATACTGCGGTGGGTGCATTCATTCATTAATAACAGAACTTTTCAGGTTCGTCTCGGTAACACCTTATCAGACACGTTTGCGCTCGATAATGGTATTCCACAAGGAAGCGTGTTGTCTCCGACTTTGTTTGCAATCATGATTAATGACCTCCCTCACGACCTAACGACTAACATCAATGTATTTGCAGATGACGTATGCATTTGGGATATCGGACTAAACGCTTGTGATATAGCCTCAAACGTGCAAGCCTCGCTCAACTCCATTCAGGAGTGGTGCCACCATTGGGGTTTCAAAATTAACGCTCAAAAGTCGGCCGGTGTGTTGTTCACGAGAAAGCGCAAGTACCCTAACATCAATTTATTCATCGGACAGGTCCAATTGCGCTTAGAACGAGAGTTTAAATATTTAGGGATGACATTTGATGCAAAACTCAACTACGGTCCGCATTCGCGTATGGTAGTCGCAAAGTGCTCAAGACGGCTCAATGTATTAAGGGCATTGGCTGGTACTACCTGGGGTGCGTCTAAGTCTTGCCTTATGATCGTATACAAAACTTTGATAAGATCAGTGATGGAGTATGGTATTGAGGCGTATTTATTCTCACCAAAATACGTATTGAAAGCGCTACAGTTGCTTCAGAACAAAGCGCTGCGAATATGCAGTGGTGAAATGTCGAGTACGCCATCGTATGCATTACAGCACTAGTGTCATGAACTGCCTATGCGCTTGCGACATCTGCAAGCCTGCCTCGCCTATCGCTGCCACATTATGGCAATCGAAAACCACCCATGTACACCGCTAACAGAGCAGAGTTGGCATGAAATCTTTCCAGATTCGTTTCGATTCGAAACTTTTAATATGCTCACAAGGTTGAATGAGGGCATAAAAGACTTGAAAATAGCAGAATATAATCATTATCCCGACGCTCCATGGAATGAACAACCATGTTACACCGTCGATACGCACTTGCAATCGATCATATCCAACATACAGCACCCTGATATAATCGAATTTGAATCCAACCACTATATTCTGTCTACATACGGTTCTTATATACAAATATTTACGGATGGATCGAAAACGAAATTTAGATGTGGGGCAGGTTTCCACGTAAAAGGACTCGGAGTCGATTCCCGCATTGCCTTGGATGGGAATCTATCAGTTTTTTCAACAGAACTTATTGCGATCCTTAATAGCCTAAATTGGGCGCGTAGCGAGTGCCGAGACCAGTCAAACATAGCTATACTATCGGATAGTTTAAGTGCCATTATCGCTCTGCAATCTCGACAACGTGATAATCAGATTGTTTCCGATATAATTATGCTTTGCAGGAGCCTTTCTGGCCGTTCAATACGGGTCACCTTTATCTGGATTCCAGGACACAGGGGCGTTGGTCGAAACGAAGAGGCAGATCGGCTAGCAAAATCCGCAGCATCAGACGAAAGTCCTGACATCGCTCAGACCCACAGTCTAACTCCAAAAGAATGCAAACCCATCGTTATTGACTATTGCTGGAATAAGTGGAAGTCTGAACTAGTCAACGAAGACTCGCAATACCAAGATCTCATACGCAGTAATGCTGAATTTCGTGGAATTTCTTGTCTCTCACGTCGTGAGTCGTCGATCTTGATCCGACTCCAAACTGGTCATTGCGGGTTGAACGAACATCTACATAGGATCGGATGCCATGAAAATGGATTATGTGAACTGTGCGCACAGCCTGAATCAGTGGAACATTTCCTGCTAAAATGTCCGAGATACTCAACTAATAGACAATATATCATCGAAGCTGCAAGGAACCATGGCGTTAACATCGTATTATCAGAAATTCTTACCAGCCCTTTCACTGCAACGCCTATTATAGAATTTGCACTCCTTTCGAAACGAATAATTTAGAAGTCTTGTTCTAATCAAACTTTCGGCCTGGTGCACAAGGCCTCAGTAGCCGGGCACCAATAAAAAAACCCATACCAACCAACCAACCCATTCAGACAATAAAGTTCTTGTGATATCGAAACAGTTTGAAAGCGTCACCAATCATTGCGTATGTTCGTAGCATGAGCGAATATTTTCATGTGTCATGAATATCTTTCGTATACACTTAGTATGAAATGACATGTGTGGAATAATAATTAGTGTCGTACAAAAGTAAAACTTGTTGTGTTTGATTGCATACTTTTTTATCGTTGTTTGTTGTTGAAAGATGGGTGAGTTTACATTTAAATATAGTAAGCGGAAAAACTCATGTAATAAATTTTACTCGTTTGAAAATCGACTCGCGTGAAAATACCGGTTAACAGTATCAATATGAATGGTATATTATTTTTTGGGATATGTACCAACCTTCTAAGTATAACTTGTCAAAAATTTATCATGCCATAGAAAAGTCGGTTGTTACGAATTCGACACAAATGTACTTCGATTATTACGATGATGGAAATTACGATCAACGGAGTATTTCGAGGTGGATGTGTATCGTTTGGTATGTTCACCAATCACTAAATGTCGGTTAGTTAAACGATACATTCACAAGTTTACCGAAATCTTGATTTACAAACGACAGCTTGATGATGTAAAGCTCAACCACTCAAATGTGTTCATTGCAAAGTATTTGACCGAAACAAAATATCGAATGGAGACCAACACATTGGTTTCATTTCCGAGTGGGTGAACATTTTTTCTGCTGGACCTATATGATTTACATTTAGAAAAACGATCTACGCCGATTAGGTGACACTGTTTAATATCCAGCGAGTGAGTGAAATTTCTTAGGGTTCTGATTTACCGAGTTAATTATCAGCGATGGCCAGGTATGATTTGTATTTATAAAAAGCGACCCACGCCGATTAGGCGACACTGTTTAATATCTAATGAGTGAGTGAAATTTCTTAGGGGTTTGATTTATCGAGTTAACTACCGGCGATTCAATCACATCCAAGTAACGTATTTTAGTGACCGAATATTGCGACGAATGACAATAAGAAAATTTCTCTGATCGTGTGCGTTGCACAAATAGTTCTAGTATGCAATCAGTGAACATCATACAAATTGACAACGACTTTCCTTAGTTTGGTTACATGATGACAATTATTCTGGAGGTTCAAATCGATATCGCTACTATGAACAGCAATACAAACACATTTTTGTAGATTTCAGTGTAGCACATACTTCGATATTATTGTTATGGGATTTTGTATTAACCAAGACCAGTTGAATAGAATCGATCCAGTAAAGATACCTCTATTTACTTTTTTGATGATCAAAGTCTTAGAGTGTGACCTCGTAATGTTTTTACATTTCACGCATTTTCGACAGAGAGTGTGAACAGAGTTTACCACAGATTAAATGACACCGCCCCGGAGCCCAAAGTGATATTTTCGTACTGTGTGATGTGCGTATGTTTCAATTCGATGTCGCAGATTCCGACAATAAAGTATTGCACCGGTTGTTAATCAGCAAACGAAATTGTTGTTTCATCTTTAGTTTTGTTACTGGAAACAATTACATTTGTAAAATATTTTCTGATATCCGCGATACGCAGAGTGATATGTACCGAGGTGGAATAATTTCTTCAATCATGAACATTTCAGACACGCATAGTTTTACAACTCGATACGTTAATAACAACGGTACTGAAAAGATTGTTGTTGTCATAATAACCTTTACCACAACACCGGGTCTAATTAACACGAATAATTTAATGATCAAGTCATTATCAACTATTACATATGGTACATCAATGTGTCAATCCGTATGTTTACAGCATGATAACTTTCAATGTAACACCGGCGTTTGATCGTATAAGAAATGAATTCTTAACTACGTTGCTCGACCTTTCAAATGTCGTATATTCAAAACATATGTTAATCTAAAGTCGCGCACCAAGTAGTAATTACTTCATCCTACAGTTGAATAAAAAGATGTGTAGGGATATGAATACAACCGAACTTGTTATGGATTTTAGGTTTTAGTGATGGTATGGACTGGTGTATGCTTGGCTGTTTTTCATACTGATACTGTTTGAGTTGGTCGGGTAAGTTACAAACGGATTTACTTGACAATGTTTTTGTGGTTGACTCTTTGAATATGGTAAGATGGTAAGATGTCGAGCCGTAATACTATTTCCGTTCACTCGATTGCAACAAAAAATAACCTGATAGTTTGTTCAAGGCTTCGACAAATAGATTGAAATATTCCGATTTAACTCATCGCGTCACAAGTCGATCGCGGTATGCACAAGTGGTTGTCAAGTTAGAAATATTTACAACAGGTGCTATTTCATTGATTGATTCTATTGTGTGTAGTAACACAGTAAAATATCGCGATAGTATTCACTGAAACCCTATTTGATAAACGGAAAACTCAGTCGTGAATAGAGTTGTAAGTTTCAAGGATTGTTTCAAAGTACGATCTTGAAATGTGACTGGATCAAAGTTGGTAGTCATGTTTGTCAATATATTTCAATTCAGACTATGCCAAAGTCCTAATATTTCATTTGGGATTATCTGAATTTACTTTTAGTACATCCTGCAAATGGATTCGGATGCGGCACTATAACATTTTTGATAATAAGGACTCAAGGATTTTCAATCAACAATACCTGAATTTTTTGGTAATGATAGAGTTGTCAAATGATTAGTTGCGTGTTTTTGTTAAGAGTTTGATTTCATGTTGATAAAGACAATAACTGTATAATGTACATACTTGTGATTCTTGATTCTTGTAGAGTTATAGTTGGTATTGATTCTATAGGTGTGAAAACAGCGGCGCGGAATGTGCGAATAATTCGACGTGGCTGAAAGTCGGCGTCAGTAATATTCAGGTTACGGTCGAATCGAAAGATCACGTTAAAAAGATTTCTCAAAATAATTAGAATTGTATCGAATTAACACATTCAGATACGAATCAACTTGAGCTGTGTAGTAAGTTTCATTTCAAGTTAACAAATTGACACATCACTTGTATATTCGCATGATTCTTATCATACAACTAAAGTCAACCACGGTCCGAAGTGTCAAAACATATAGCGACCATCAGAAAGTGTCAAATTGATGGTTTACGAATCACCGTCTGCGACGACTCTGTGACAAACTAATTACGGAAATATTACCTTGTGAGCGATCGGTATGTCTGTAACACCAAATCATGAGCGATCGCTATGTCTGGAGCATTACCCTGTGAGCGGTCGTAGGATTTTAAAATTATTTCACACCTTTTTGAATAAGCGTTCACTTCACAAAGGATTAGGGTTAGAGCAGAAATAAGTGACAATTTGTCGCTATTCAAGTTACCGACACTGTGGTTCTGTTATTCGCTACTTATTAAATCTTACGAGTGAAATCAAGTTCTGTGACATACTGATTACCGAAATATTACATTGTCAACGATCGGCATGTATGTAACAGCGAGTCGTGAGCGCTGGTTATGCCTTAGGTATTATCTTGTGAGCGATCGCGGGATTTTACCAATATTTCGCACCTTTTTGGAGTGTTAGTTTGTGAACGCGGTTATTGTTGGTATTCGAATCGTCGTCAGTTTGTGAACGCGGATATTGTTGGTATTCGAATCTCCGTCTACGCCGGTTCTATGGCAAACTAATTACCAAAACATTATCATGCGGCTGATTCCTAGATTTATCCAACTATTTCACACCTTTTTACTGAAATTACGACAAGCAGCCCGCAGTCTATAAACGAAAGTACGAATCATCGCCGCACTCATAAGAATAACGATATATCATTGTCGCACTCACCGCAAACGTTGGGATTACTTCAAATTGGTCATATATAATAATTTGGGATATACACATTAACTAAGAACCAATCACGTGATCAATATACTTGATACATATTCAAAACCGTGCGAGAGATGCCTATACCCACAAGTACGACTTGCCAACACGAGTTTTCGAGGCACCGTGTGAGAGATGCCTATACCTGGAAGGGTCACCGTGTGAGAGATGCCTATACCTGAAAGTACGACTCACCAACACGAGTTTTCGAGGCACCGTGAGAGAGATGGCTATACCTAGAAGAGTCACCGTGTGAGAGATGGCTATACCTGAAAAGGTAACCATGTCACCACCAGTTTTCACGGCACCGTGTGAGCGATCCCTATACCGAAAAGGGTTACCGTGTGAGAGGGCCCATAAGACACAATGGCACCGTGCGAGCGGAAGGGGGGGGTCAAAAGGGTCACCGTGCCAACACGAGTTTCGCGGCACCGTGTGAGCGGGCCCTATACTACCCCATGCAAAAAACGTTAGTTCGCGACCGATCTACTACACTACTGGCGCGAAATGAACTGCCGCGGATGTGACATTCACAATTACTCGAATTACAAACAAGGTCATAGCTATCCACCTTCTTTATTGTGGTACCGGCAATAAATGTATGCGCGTGGCACAACGTCATGTTACCGCCGAATACTTTGAGAATTAAGAAGTCTATCAGAATTTAGATTTTCGGAATCAGCGTGACAGTTACATTCGTTTAATATCAGTTATAATAAATTAAAAGCTATTTACGATGAATTGCGTTGTCAATGGGGCCTTAGCTCTTGTTTCGAGCTTTATTTTCGAACGATGTGCACCAGTTTTTACATAGAAAATGTGGCATCGAATACCAAGTAGTGAGTTCGAATTAGTGCTACCATGACGTCACGAATGTTTAATTGTGACGTAACATTTGATTGGCTTGTATGGCTCTTTGAGAGTTAGAATGAAAAAAATAGGGTTAATATGGCTCTTCGGACAAAAAAAGGTTCCCGACCCCTGGCCTACATAAATGCTGATAGCAAATTTATGCTGACATAAGTTTTATCTTCTACTGTGAATCTTGAATCTTTTATTTGCGTTTATCTTCCGTTCTATACAAAATTAACAAATTCTCATGTGTAGTTTCGTAGTCTAGTCTGTTCGAATTGATTTATTTTTACTTTGAGCCCTCATACAAGCGGATGATATGTATTAGCATCCAGCCGTTCATAGCCAACTGCGCCCGACCCGACCTACGTTGATGGAAGGAAAGAAGGAATTTTTATATATTTATGGGCCGTGAGCAGTGTCAACTTACCGCGACAGTACTTGTCAGTACCCTTGTATTTCCACAGAATTGTTCGCGCGATATTTCTCCAGGAGATAGTCCTAGAAAACTGTGGGGACTTCGGGTAAAGATGCAAAGTGGCCCAAAAGTGTTCGTCCGGCGTTCTGGTGTAAGAGGTCCAATTCAGCAGCGCCCTGCCTTCGTCGCTATCCACGAGTGCCCATTGCAAAAAGTCACGCGTGAAAACCGCGTATGCAATATTCTTCGCGATTGTTACATTGTACGGGGGCGGTCCCAATATCTCTTTGGTCTGTTGTAGGACTTGCACGGTTTTATTTTCAACGGTTTCGTTTTTAAGTCTGTAAACGCAATCACGTAGCTGATTACCACCACGACGCGCAAATGATACTCGCAAATCTACAACTTGCAGCATTCCTAGCTACGTACATCATTGGACGTAAGAGATTTACGAAGCGTGTTATTATCTCGATAAGGATTCAATACTAGTCGACAAAACGTGTTCCCGATACATTCTGAATCCTGCTTCCGTTTTTATTGAACAATCTTGCTCAAGGCTTAGGCAGTGGTTCTCAACCTGGGGGGCGCGCCCCCTTTTGGAGGCGTGAAAGCATCGAAGGGGGGCGCGAAGAAGCGGTCAACTGAAAAAGATTTTCGCGCTCCGCGCGATTTACCTTAATTTCACGCGTGTTTCTCTATAAACAGACCGAATTTCATATTTGTAATTCTTTCATCAACACTCATAACCTTCCATGCCTTCAAACAATCTGTTGGGGTTGCTAGCATCCCGGTTTGATTTTGTGATACGACGATAAGGGGGGCGCGAAATTTTTCACTATCAAAAAGAGGGTCGTATCTAAAAAACGGTTGAGAACCACTGGCTTAGAGAATTGCGATTCACTTCTCAATCTTCTGATTCTAAAGCAGTGGTTCCTAACCCGTAGGAAATTCCCCACTGGTGGGGAATTCAATGGTTTTTCGTGGGGAATAGATGTAATTGTTAAACATTATCTACAGGATAGTCTACATATATACGGAGACACATGCGGCATTACCACGACCAGTTAAATCGAAAATTATAAATTTAAAGTGTCATTTCGGAGGAAACCTAAATGTCCTCTCTTTTGGGAATTTGTCCTCTTTTTCTCTGAAAACGACTTAAAGGTTCGTAAAATGCGACTCCGACGCGGCGAACATCGGATATTCCTAAAAAATCCGGACCCGCGTCCACGTGATGAATTTTTTTTAGTCAAGATAATACTATCGATCGAAAAAAATTTAAAATCATCAGTTTTCTTGAAGATTTCGGAATTTATGAAAATTGTCCTCTTTTTAGGATCTCAAAATATGGTAACCCTGTTTTAAAGGATATATAAGAGTTTTGGGTAGTGGGTAATGAAGGCTAGGAATAAATCTGAAGTAGGGAATGAAGACAAGAAGGTTGGGAACCACTGATCTAAAGCAAGTGAATATCAATTTGCGTTGCGGGCCGCATTGAAACTTTTACATCGGTTGGGGGCCCGACTCGTTCAATGATTTCATCACTGCGTTGTGGGGAATACAAGAAGTTTAAGCGTAAACGCATACATTGGATTTTGTTTCAATATTAATAATCGAAACTCAGATTTCTCTAGTGGCCGGAAGCTTTTGATTTAGAACCAATACAGCAGTGTAACCAATGCCAACTACTCTTTGGTCCATTTTCCAATAAAACAATTGTTTGTGTGTTCGGTTTTTACCTCCTAGAACAGTGATTCGCAACCTGGGAGGCGTGAAAGCATGTGAAGTGGGTGCGACGAAGCGGTCAACTGAAAAAAAATTACGTGCCATGCGCGATGTACTTCCAATTCACGCGTATTTCTCTATATATAGACCGAGTTTCATATTTTTTTAATTCTCTCATCAACAGTCATATTCTTCCATGCCATCAAACAATCTGTTGACGTTGCTAGATTCCCGGTTGGATTCTGTGATATGACGATAAGGGGGGCGCGAAACTTTTCACCATCATAAAGGGGGGCGTGTCTAAAAAAAGGTTGGGAACCCCTGTTCTAGAAATTGTGTGTCAATGCCACCAACTTGTTCCTAATAGTGAATATTAGGTGAAATACAACTCCGCTGTCTGATGGTTTTAATGTGGCCTATGAGAACACTTGACATTTGCAGCATTGGGGGATCGTTTAATGCAGTGGTTCCCAACCTTTTCCCACCCACGTACCATTTCGAGGTTTTAGGCAGTGCTCGGGTACCATCTACATCCACCATTTATGATGTCATAATCCCGTACTTGACCTATGCGAGGTGTAATAACAAATTCTATTAAACTAGGCATTATCGTCCAGGGTGGATCGGATGCATGGAATTGTTTTTTCACCACCAGTCACTAGTAGAACAACATACTTAAAAAACAACAAACAGCAACAGTCAATTTGGCGATGGCTGCAATTGTTTATTTTCCACTAAAGCTGGTCGGTGCGTGGCATACGTTTGCTCACAGTATAGGACACTATGCTCACAGCGCATCGAAAGTCATGGATGGGCGCAACAAGTCTGTTTCGTTTCTTCGACGTACCTTACCACCTCGACGACGACAACGGCTTCAAAAAAACTCAAAATCAACCCAAACTGAAGTAATAACTCCCTTCAGTCGAAAAACAACATAATCTACTCGCGTACCACCTGAAAGACCTTCGCGTACCGCTAGGTGATGCGTACCACAGGTTGGGAACCACTGGTTTAATGAAAGTATTGCGTAATAAAACTCTCAACATTTGATAGAAAATTGTTGGATAGCACAAGAATTTCTTCATTTACTTATAGAATTGCTTTGTTTCTGGCGTCCCAGATTCGGCCCGCGGGATGTATGTTTAACACCCCCAATAAAAAGGCATGGCTTTATCCGTAATGACTGGTTCCAAACGTACGCCGTACAATGACATCCGAGTCGATTTAGAAGCAGTGATCTCTATCGCCCATCCCTAGTAACTACGGCAAGACGCTTCATTTCACTTTTGTAACTGATATATCCTTCGAGGTTTCAATGTATTTAAACAGTAAGCATTCCAGTTCATCGGTTAGTCCCCGTCATTGTGATCGATCTGTTATTTTTAAAATAAACTGATATTCAATATGAATTTGATATATACCTCGTCAGTTTATAGGGATTTTCGTATATAAAGATGCAATTGTTGAACATGGCAAGCTAAACTCACACGTGGATGTACTTCACCCTATTCACAGCGACTTCGTTCAGTTCCGTTGTGCCAGACAAGCACATACGACCGTCCATTGATTTAAGTTGATTTACGATCTCCAAATTTGTTCTTGTGGGATAGTCCTGTTCCAAGCGAATATAAATCTTCCGTCAACAATAAACGTAATTGACGTCGATTACGTAATATGAAAAACACTGTTCGAAGATAGTTGAGCCATATATCTGACTCGTGTGTCACAAAACAGGACATTTTGATTACAGTACAACTGTGCTATGCAAACAGACGCTTTCCAACCCGCTTTCGTCATTGGTGACTGACCCGAGTGATAATTGTTAAGTACAAATATAGCCCGATGAGAGATTTCTGTTCCATTAACGATTTATACTGAAATGCTATCATCTGTTATTATATCACAGCTCAAAAATTCTACGTGCGCATCTGACTCAATACCACACGGCATCTGAGCATGTGACTTGAACCTAGGATTATGGCTGGCCTACGCCGGATAGGCTAGTTTTGGGACATGAAAGTCAAGCTGTCGCATTCAACTGCTTTTCTTCATTCTGTCGACATTAGTCAATGTCACGTCAATATGTGGCGGTATTCACCGATGCGGATTAAATGCAACATATATGCAATAGGTATGCGCTGTAGATTCAGCCTAACGCCTGATATACGCGGTACATGGCTATATGGACCCACGTCCCACATGCGTCACTTGAGCATTTGGGTTGGAATTAGGATTAGGTCATGGAGACAGTTTCTATTATAGGGTAACGATTGGTAAAGCTCACTGTAAGGGGAAAAGTTTGGGCTGGCTTGTGATTCAGGATAGTTAGAGGGTCATAAAGTCACGTGCAGAAGTGTAGCACGGGAAACCGTTGGTTTTGATTAAGGCACCCTCTTGTGTCGGGCAATGGATACAAACGTTGCAATATTCATTCAGTTAAGCTATGACTACAACTATAACGCGCTGCTCACCTGGCCGCTTAAGTTTATCAGGTATTTCCAATTGTACATATTGATTGGTAAGCTAAGCAAGTCTTCCATGCAGGTAATCTCCGCCTTGAGTCGACTAAAAGACGCATAAACCACCGACTCTCTTTTGGAAGACTCGAAAACATTGGGGAAGCATTCCGACATCAGTTTGATTCCTTCAATCATAGCTTTTGGAGATTTTGCGTCGACATGAATACAATATATGTGCTGGGTTCGGTAGATTGTACTCAGCAGCGAAGCTACTTGATGGAGATCTTTATGTATGAGGATGGTAAATGCGATTGAAAACCGCAATTCATCTGCTGTTGAATACGTATCTTCATGCGTTTTACTGTAGAAGTGGTATCTGCGAAAAATTTCTATAATATTTACCCGCTATGTAATATAGGGCAGCAGTTCTCAGCCACAGGTCCGCGGTGACGTTCCTATTACATTGAAATTTGATATCTCAATTGAAAAATACAAATATTTGGACGCTTAACATTTATTGAGAGAAATTAAACTTCAAATCTATATTCCATTTAAAAATCTGAATGATGTCATGCATGATGTCTGAATATAGAGTTCGTGGTTCAGCCTACTTAAGACTTGGCCTGTAGCCCTTTACGACACAATGATGCAGGTGTTGTACGAAACTGCTTGAAAGTGTATGATCTTAATGGCTACTCCAAGTTGTTTCGACGCCTTCCTATCTTATCATTGTATCGCAGTCTTGTGATGATTTGAAACGATGAAAATATTAATAAACCTGATTGATAAGACCAGTTACATGTGAGAGCCAAGAATACTTTCGAACGAAGGTCGTTGATTTTCAACAGAACAATTTAGCGACATTTTGGCAGTGTAATTATAGAAGCTAGCAAAAACCGAAGTCGCAGTAGCTGAGTATAATGCGATATACAAATCATTAGAACAACTTCGAAATTCGTAGAAAATTCTGCCCCGGTGAAGATTTTGCGGCTGTTCATTTCTTGGGACAAACCTTGGTTGTATTTACTGTTAGGGAGAATGGAATTTTCGCATACACCTCATCATTTTTACTACTAGGCCTACTGCATCAAATGTGCATAATATTAGCATGGGACCTATAAATCGAATATCTTTTTATTACGAACACTGCGCCCCCCAGTCACTATCAAATTTGGACTTCGGTTTCACAATGATCCGAATAAAATTCCTATAATGGATAAGGACTTGAATATGAAACTAAAATAAAGTCCCCTGAGATATTTCGATTCAAAACGTTAAATCTGTTTTCCATGCCTATCAGCCCAAGCCAGTCGAAATAAAATTAACGTGAGAGGCACAGCCTACGCGACAATAAAAATCTTTCATTCTCAATATAGTCAATGACTAAATTAAAACCGCGACACTGGACACTGTTAACGAAATTGGGTATTTCGCTGATTTCCATCAGAGCTTTGGATGCAAATCAGGCAAATTGGCACTGATTCGTATTGAGATATATTCCAGGGTTGGAGTATGTTCTGTGTCCGTGTAACATCCTAAGAAAGTAGTTGGAATATAATATTATTGATATATTTTAAATCACAGTTGTTTTTTTGTTCGATTTTCGCTTGTAAGCTATTTAGTGCAGTTCCTCGAAAAGTTCCGACAATGGTCTGGCATAATATGTTCAATTGTTCTCTCATCTGCGCTGATATCTTTCTTTTGTGTTCTGATGTCTTGATAGAACCTCTACCCTTGCTAATAAACAAGATGATCAATAAATATATCAAGATGACTGAACTTTTATGCCACGTTTGTGCTCAAGTTTTCGATATGCAGATACGAATTTTCGGATCTACTGTTTGTAGTTGGATGCTTTGTGATCATCTAAAAAGTTATATTTACTACATCTTAGGGGAAATTACATGCAGTGAACTCCTTCCTAATCTGAAATTGGGATCTTTCATCGGTATTCGAATATACCAGATACCAGTGTTGGGATCAAGTCACCACCTTCGAGTCACGAGTCATTTCGAGTCATTGCACATTTTGACTCGAGTCAAGTCAAGTCAATCGATTTTCGAAGGTGACTCGAGTCAAGTCAAGTCACTCGATTTTTGGAGGTGACTCGAGTCAAGTCGAGTCAAGTCAAGTCAAGTCACGAGTCAAGTCACAATTCAAGTCAAGTTGCCTTTTCGAAGTATGAGGCATGGTTACGTCATTGCATTCTGCTAGCTGTCTAAAATACAGATTGAGTGGTCATTGATTTTGAACCGATGAACGAATATAAAGTTAAATGTACAGTGTACACGCAAGAAGACGCTGTATCGCTCACATATACGTAGAACTGCTAAACTACGTAAGTAATTGCATAGCCTCAGTTTATATTTACCAGCCAAAATAGAGAATAGCGAAACGAATTGATAAGATGCAAATGCAATACATTACACTTATACAAATTGATATGATGCAATTCGAGCCTGCGCCAACGGTTGAGGTCTACATAATCTATATTCGATCTCAATAAAACAAGAGTTTTGGTTAAGGTATGAACGGAGAACAGAAATATACATTTTGCTGTTAAATTCCTTTACTATTTACGACAACGTAAGCTGTAAGCTTCGATCACTTCGCTTGCGGTCAATTTATTTGTGAGAGAACAATGGTTGCTCAGTAAAACGTATGATCATTGACAGTGAAACGTATGATCATTGAATAATTGGTTGCTTTCATGGGTTCACCAGCGTTTCGCGAACAATCCGAACATATGCAAGATACAATGATTTTTATCGACACCGGTAACTTGATGACTTGAAATTGACTCGTGAATTTTGCTCCGAGTCACGAGTCAATCCTCATTTCTGATACGCCGAGTCAAGTCAAGTCAAGTCATTTTAGCAAAGTGACTCGAGTCAAGTCAAGTCATACGAAAAAGGTGACTCGAGTCTGACTCGAGTCAAGTCATGACTCGAGTCATCCCAACACTGCCAGATACCAGATTTAAGCTTCTCGTTTGATAGGGTCACTAGATATACACACTTTGCTGACTCAGCGGAATATTATCCATTTACCAGTCAATAGAAATGAGTTGCATATGAGTATTGTAGTCAGGACTTTCCAGGACAAGTTTTATACTCCTCTTTAATCTTGGTAGAATGACCAATTGTTACAGGAAAATATGTTTCCATTGTGCAAAAGAACAATTTTAAGGCTTGACACACTGCTTTTTGACCAACAAATATTTCGCATCATGTCATGTTAATATTGATAGAATGACTGAGAATGATATGAGGGTTCTTCATATAGTCAATTAGCTATTTATGCGCAGTATAAAATTAGAAAACACTACGTTTTTCTTCCTACTAAGTAAAATATTTAAGGGTTAATACAGTATTTTGTGCTTTTTTAGGATACAAATATCTTCTGACAAAGAGCCAATCCGACAAAACTAATGTGATATTCGTAATCAGCAACCTCAAAAACCACAGAAACGTCTCTCAGATGTTTTGACTAATTTTTTTTTTCATTTTGTAGACCAGTGTAAATAATGCTCTTTTTTACGCGTTTAAACCCATTGGAATTGGTATATAAATGGGCACGGGAAAGTGCCGATAATCTGTTTAATACGCTGTGGGGGAAATCTGGATATTCGTCTATTTTCCTCCCACGTACTCACAGAGCAGGAGCAATTTACCTATTGTTGAACTCAACGCATCCTTTCCGTAACACATCTACTACTTGTTCATCCTCGGTTAGGTCAGGAATAGCTTCGAAGGATGCGTTCACGCCTTCTCTCCCCTTTTCTATTATGCGATGGCAGTCTTCCAAAGATGGATATTCCGATTTGAAATCTGCTGCTTGCAACGCCTGCTCTGTTCCATTGCTTGTATCCACTTCGCCACGCGTTACGCCGAAGGTATACTGACGGTGATTGACGGGATTCTTTCCACATAGTTTGTACGGCAGCGAGCGGTAATATAACATTTGCGTGAACGATATGACAACCACGCCAATGATGAATAATGTTCTCCAAAATGGCTTCATCTTTAGAAATATATACAAAATCGACTTATGATAGCGCCAAATAAAATTAGATATTTATGCGCTAATTCTCGTACAATAATCGTTTCTGTGGCCTCACTGATAAACGTGACCCTCTTATTGTTTGAAGAAGATACGCAAAATGAACATAAGAAATCGATATTTATGATTATATTCGCAATTAGCAGAGAACGGTATATTGTTAGTCTCGCTTCAGGCCGTTTACATTCTCCAGTCAATGTGTAGGAAGACTGCGGGCATTTCGGTAGCAATTATCTCCATGCCAGAAAAAAAGACATACAACAGTTCGGCCAAGATGCGACTATACGTGAACTGAGTTGGGGAAGGTGTTCCCAGCGCGCATTTTCTAAATGGATCTCTTGTCAATTACAAATATTATCTTTCATGCTCAGTGGGCATATAATAGGCTACTGTAGTTATCATGCTTTGAATCAGTCCAATGGAATGAATGCACCCTTTCGAATCAGTTTACAGGTGAATCTGTTATTTACGTGAACCGCGTGTCGTGGGGATATTATATCGTCAAAAAGCAAAGAATTCTATCATCAGGGATCATATCCCATTTACTTCACTTAGTTCGAAGATTGTGACCTTGGATTGGTTGCCGCTCCCAGTAACTATTCATTACATCCCTAGTGACTACTATCGATTTCGATGCGTATAGTAAGCAGTTATGAAAAAGTAGATTAGTCATAAGTTCACCGGAAATGGGGAGTATATATAACATGGGTATTTGGAGTCCAGTTATCTCATTACGACTATGGCCTGGAATGCGCCCATAGGCTACAGAAGTAATCGAAATGCGGCCGTGAACAGCACAAACGTTGACTGGACATATAGGTTGTATGAATTAACTGTGCCGCAAATGCGTTCGCTTTGAACTAACTTCACTGTTTATGCAACGTGTTTTCGTATCATACCTATATCCACGTAAAAAAAAAACAGTAAACGCGTATCTGCCGAAATCGATTACAAATATCAATGTTTGTCATGGCTAGGGTTGCAAGCAAAAATCAAGTTTAAAATTTACATGCTTAAAACAAGGCAAATGTCTGAGACATGTTTTTGATTGTTTTTCAGCAATGGAGCCACAAATATTCAATAGTGACGTCATACTTGATTGACATTGACACTCGAAAATACAGTGTAAATACATAGCTCCTTTGACGAAATAGGCTTCCAGCCCTTGTCATGTTATAGATAACTGTAATGTACGGATAGATGCGAAGTACGCGAGTACCGCGTTGCATCTGTCGATTTGTGGGCGCTTCATAGCATGCAAGCGGCTTGTTGTCGGCCAAATTGACTGTTGAAATGCAGTTATGTTGGGTGTGGAGAGGACCCAGGGCATCCAGAACAAGGTATTTACTGGAACAGTAAATCTACTGATTGGGCACACATCAAAGCATTTATATTACTAGGACATTTGATGACCAAAAGAAGACGTGATATTCACTTTAATAATGTTATCAATCGGTTCAAATAGTGACTCTAATTTTTCAGCTGTTTCCTTGAAATGGCCTGACTTGTTTAATCATAAATAGGTTTTGGTAAATATTGATAAACAGAAAACGTTTCCATAATCTAGCAGTGTTTCTCAACCTTTTTGGCTTCGCGGACCCCTTTGGACCGTCACAGACCCTCGCGGACCCCCTCCAGTTTTTGTTCAAATTTAGCTCAATTATGTTGTAACCGCCATCTGTCTTGTGCAAATATGAACTGTAGGCTTGTGATAAACAGCAACAAAATGACCTTTCTTGAAAATAACACTATACTATTTACGTAGAAATTGGAGATACTTTTATTATTTAAAAGCTAGTTTTGCAGCTGTTTGTCTTGACGTACGTGGTCGTGTCTTGAGAATCCGCACCTTCGATTTGATATGAACGAGTGCCGAAAATCTACTTCCACACAAATAAATGGAGGCTAATGTTATATTAGGGCCATTCCATACCCAGACAAACGATGTTCACATCACTACCTCTTCAGCTCTAACACCCAAGACATGATGTCCCAACACGCCCTGGACACGATGTCCAAATGGCAACACATCACGAACACACCCTAGGCACGATGTCCGAGTTGCAAAACTGTCGAAAAGCACCCAAGACATGATGTCCCAAACACCTCCCAGACACGATGTCCGAGGGGCAAAACAGTCCGAACTCATCCCAGACCGGATGTCCGAATGGCAACACAGTCCGAACACACCCTAGACATGATATCCGCACACACCCCACACTCGATGTCCGAACACGCCCTACTAGTACTGCGTTTCCGTGTACAAATGAAGTGTGCTCTTGAAACTGCAATTTCATCACTTTACAGTCTCAAAACCCAAATCAAACAGCTATGAACGAATTCTCGTTGAAGCAAACTTTCATATAAGATCGTTTTTTCCAAAATATTTTAATATGTTTTTAGCAATCCGCAGTCTAAATTGTGTAACGCCTGACTGATTTTAGATCCCCCCCCCCAATTTAACCTTTGACCCTACCCTACAGGGTAATAAATTTCACTTGGAAATATGATCGATCAAACAAGCTTCAGATAAATCCAAGTGCCGTATCTCAACTGTCGTCCAACATCTAGCTACACCTTCTTGAATATTTCATTGATAAAACCTGAGATGTGCAGACCCGAAATGAGCAGAAAATTGTCAATTTTCAAAGTGACGTAACCTTTGACCCCAAAGTCCAATTTTGATAAAATAAAGTCCATCCTGTTTGGAATTAGGCTCATATGTGCGAGTACCAAATTTCAGGATATTTGAAGAGGTAGTGATGTGAACATCGTTTGTCTGTGCATGGAATGGCCCATTAACGCGTAACGCTTGCGACGACACTTTTGGTGTGCTCGCAACATTTATGGCACCAAAATGAAGAAACATATTGTTAATGAACATATCACGTTCAGCCTAGTCATTTTTATCTAGCATCTCATCTTGAAGTTATTCTGGAATAGTGGTTATGTACACAAGATAGAATGAATTTCGTGGCGACGTTTCAATCCCTTCATTGGGACAAAGTAGGGAAACTACCTCCAGAATTTTTATTTCAAACGACTGGTCACTAATTTGGTGAGACTGATAACTTCAAATCGAAAAGGTTTCACAAACATTTCGAAGTCGCCCGGATTGACCTTACTATGTGTTTTTATGTTTTCCACGAACCCCCCCAAAACGTCTCTAGACAGCAATATGTTTGTATCAGTAGGTTATTGGCAATTTGGCAATCAAAATGAATTTGCACAGTAGGATATTTCAAGTCATACGATTATTCTGATGATGTGAGTCATGAGGTTTTAGCAGTTGTGAAGCGAGACTGCCTCATGTTTTCCCTAATTTAAAAAAATTATATATTAGGTTTTCAATCATATTGATAATGTAGCGGTCTCGCGGACCCCCTGAAATTGCTTCGCGGACCACTAGGGGTCCGCGGACCCCCGGTTGAGAACCGCTGATCTAGATCATATTATTATGAAGAATGTCGGTAAAACCGTTAAATTAAGTGTCACACAGGGACTAAAAATATCTCTATCCAAGACCACATCGTCATGCAGCAATTTTTCGGTCGGCATTCATCATCATCAGAACATTAATTCCGTACCAATGATCTATATCAATGGTTCCCAACCTTTTTCGACCCATCGCCCCCTTTTCAAGGTCAACACCGAACATCGCCCCCCAAATTTTGTGTACCGAAAGTTGGGCATACAAACTGTAATCACCATCGGGTTGACTAAAAAAAAAAAAAAAAAAGGTCCAATTCTCGGCTCGATGTCCAATTTGACAAACTTTTGCAACTAAATTTCCGTGGGTTGCCTAAAAAAAAAGGTCAGCCGTTTTGACGCGTCATCGCCCCCCTATCGCCCCCTTCGCTATTTTCGCCCCCCCCCGTCGCCCCCTTTGTCCATTTTCGCCCCCCTGTCGCCCCCTTCGTCATTTTCGCCCCCCTAGACCGCCAAATCGCCCCCTGGGGGGCGATATCGCCCACGTTGGGAACCACTGATCTATATGTACGTACTATATGGCTACTGTACCGACTATTTCGCGGGTCCCAACCCTCACATACCGTATACGTCAGCAATATCAGGTGAAAATCATTAACAGGCTCATACGACTTTCTTTTTAGAAAGCATTTACACAATTATGGCATAATTACACAACTTGAAGAAAAAACAATTTATAAAGGTTTTTGGTAAAACACTGTTTAAATCATGCTTTAAACAAAGTGTCTTAAACACCCATTTCTTTTAAATGCAACGCTAGTTCAGGCACTCTGAAAGAGCACTCACTCAAGTTGCGCTATGAGATGAGATACCAATACCAACCAGTTTAATATGCATTGGGTACTCGCTCGATTGAGTGCTTACTGATTTCCTTCTGCGTAATATCCGAGTAGCCTGCCGAGCTAATCGTGTAGAAGCCTTTTATTATTCAACACAAAAACCGCCAATTTAGACACGCGGGTATCGGTGAACGAGCGAATTTTGGTACCATTACTTGTCGAAGAACACGTATACAGACATAACGTAACCAAGGCAAATACAGTAACATTCTAGTTTCCTGCAAACCATGCATATACCTTCAAGTATCTCCCATTCACCGTATTTACACTTTCCTGCATATGACATTGAAATCTATAGCATATGCACGGGAACGCGATTAGCAACTACGGTATAAAAAAAAAACATATAGCATTCAGCTGGGCCAGGGGGAGAAAGCAACTGTCACCGTTATCAATTTGTCGTTATTTACTCTCACCCTTTCCCTATTGACATTACATGAATACGGTATCTTGATATGTCCTAAGAGGAGCAAACAATTATGCTTGCGAAACGCTTCAGGTCAAATCAGAGCAAACATTCATGTTTGCAAAATACGTTAGGTCAAATCATCAGCAAACAATCGGGCGTGCGAAATACTTGGGTCAGGTCATCTAGAACAGGCTCTTCAACCGGGTGTCTCGTACACCCTAGGCCTAGACCCTAGGGCATACCAAAATTGTTGGACGGTTAACCACTCAGATGGGGTGTACTGGGGTGTACCAGACACGCAATAAAATATACCAATGACAGCTATCACAATGAAAAGGAAGGTTTGCGCTTCATAACATGTTGACCGGGCATGAAATATCGTACAATCTTCATATAAATTGTACGTAACTTGTAAGTAACATTCCTATTTAGTTGTCATGACTCATGAGCCAATGCTCATCATTTAAACTTTAGTAATGTACTTATTGGTTCCTTTTTGAATAGATCAGGATGATGTTGACATATGTTATGTTCAGTTTGTGATATCTGTCTATGATGATTCTCTAGGAGCCCGCCGCGAGAGCTCGGAAATATTGAATTAACTTTCTGCAAGATCCTTATAAATAGCTCAGGGTACATAATTGCAGGAGCGTAGGCTAGGGTTACTATATCTTTGTGACTCAAATTCCGGACACCCCTTAGTGCCCACTAACGGATTTCAAAATGAGGTATGAGCACACTGTCAGTCGATATGACGTCACATTGGCAAAGAATTGTCTATCGACCAGAGGTACGCTGTAAAAAAAAACTTTGTAGTACTCATGGTCTAGCCCTGTCCCACCTCTTTCATGCCTAGACATGAAACAACACTGTTCCAGCCCGCTTGTTGACCCCCATTATTCTACCTCACATAGTATGCATTAACCATGTCTGAAAAAGGATCCAAATGACTTTTCACCTCAACCAATGTTCACAAAATCTGTTTTTAGATACATTTTCAATAAAGCAATTTCTATCAAGGCTGGGGCCGTTATGTAATCCAGCACATTGGAAGCTCTGTTAATATAACGAGTTGCTACATATATAGATGGGTGTGTAATTAGGGAATACTAACATTTCAGGTGGCTGTCAGATTTCCATTGACACGTAGAAGCCTTTCTCGTGTTTGAACTTGAAATTTAAAATCCATTTCGGCGTTTTCATGAAATTAAAATGAGATGTAGTGACTCATATAATTTCCATGTTAGAATCAACGTTCATTTCGCAGTGTAGTCACGATCCGGTTTAGGAGTATGTGGTTGAAAGTTGTAACCAGGACCGAAAACACATTTATTCATACCCCTCCCAACCAGTGGCGTAGCAGCCACTTGGCGGTTCTGGCTCTGCGCCAGGGGCGACAGGCGCCAAGGGGGCGGCAAAATGAGGCTGCAACTTAAGGGAGAGAGGGAGATGGTATTCTTCTTCGCCTGCGCCATCGAGATGCTTTCGCGACGGAGATGCGATACGGAGTTCATAGTAACGTCATCTAGGCTGCACCCCCGTTTTTTCTCCTCCGTGATTGCTGAGCACCGAGCGGGATAACCGTGGATACCAGTTTTCGAGTCTTTGGTCTGACCCGGCCGGAGATCGACCCCACGACCTACCGATCAAGAAGCCGAACGCATCACCACTACACTACCTCGCTCGGCACAGTGTACACAACCGGCTAAAAGAAGGGTAATTGGTAGTCCTATAGCTGGCGTCCCGTGAGCTAAAATTTAATCAAACAGGTCTCAATCGAAAGCTAGTGTTGCGCTGATTCCGAAAACACGATTTATTATGTTAACATGTCGATGGAACCACTCCGAAATTGCCGTCAAGGCCGATTGTTCGGAGAGTTCGCAGAAAAAGGAGAATGCCTGGCGAACAATTAGAAGATGCTGGCCTCAGTGTTGTTGGAAAAGTTAGACGATGCATGTTTCAAGCTTTGGACAGATTTAAACTTGAAGCTGAAACTAGGTTTACCGGTATACGCCACTTAACTGATATGTTTTGATTTTTGAATTCCCACGCGCTGCTGCAAAGCGAAAGTCACAATTTATTCATCAGCGCTTTTAGAAGCACGACGACGAGGTGGACTTTTTGGAGTTAGCTGCGAAAACTGTCATGCCTTACACCAGCGGTTCTCAACCGGGGGTCTGCGGACCCCCAGGGGTTCGCGAAGCAATTTCAGGGGGTCCGCGAGACCTCTAAATTTTTAAAATGGTTGATAACGTAATTTTTATTTCATTTTTTTTTTAATTTGAGAAAGCATGAGGGAGTTTCGCACCACAACTGCTAAAACCTCATGACTCATTTCATCATCATAATAATCGTCTGACATGAGCTATCGTAGTGTGCAAAATCATTTTCATTGCCAATTTTTCAATAACCTGCTGTTACAAACATATTGCTGTTTAGAGACGTTTTGTTGGGGTTTGCGGAAAAAATAAAAATACGGGTGACTTCGTATTGTTTGCCAAGCCTTCTCGATGCGAAGTCGTCAGTCTCATAAAATTAGTGAACAGTCGTTTGAAATAAAAATGTCCGAAGTATTTCCCCAATTTGTCCCAATGCAGGGATTAAAACCTCGCCCCGAAATCCATTTTATCCTGTAACCACTATTTGAACAGCTTCTTGGAGGTACAGAACTTCAATATACAATTAACCTATATTCATATTGAAATGAACCCGTGTATTTTCGGCAGACAATCGTCATAAATCAGACAATGACATACCTGCCCTTAAAGCTCGGCTATCACATTAGACACATTCTTATTGCGGATCCCCTATCGACAAGGCTGTTTTTTTTATGAACAATGAGTGCTTCGTTGCTATCAAAGCATTACGCTCCGACCATGAAATTCATATCACCATCAGTTATATTGGTATGCAGACTTGTCTTGTTAATGTTGAATTGTTCATGGTCGAAAATGTTTGCTCGTAAATATATATGTAAACCCGAACATAACAAGTCGTTTCCTGACAGTCTTTCTCGGGTTGGAAAACTTGGATCCATTCTTTGGCGCATAAAATTTGTCTATACTTTTAGATTAGGATTTCACTTAGACGGTAGAAACTCTTTGCGATCCGTATGTTGCCCGTCCATGCGCTAGATGCTGCACGTGATATGTTCTTAAAGTATATGTTTCTTCATTTTGGTGCCATAAATGTTGCGATAACACCAAAAGTATCGTCAGAAGCGTATTGCGTTAGCCTCCATCTATCTTTGCGGAAATGGTTTTCGGCACTCCTCGTTCATATCAAAACGAAGACGCGGATTTTCAAGACACGACCTATGAAGAAATACAGCAGCAAAATTAGCTTTGAAATGATAAAAGTATACCAATTTCTACATAAATGGTATGAGGTTATTTTCAAGAAAATCATTATTTTGCTGTTTATCACAAGCCTACAGTTCATATTTGCACAAGGCAGATGCAGGTCGCACCATAATAGAGCTAAAATCGAACTAAAACTTGAGGGGGTCCGCGAGGGTCCGTGACGGTCAAAAGGGGTCCGCGAAGCCAAAAAGGTTGAGAGCCACTGCCTTACACTTTCGAATTATAGGGATCATATAAATCAGAAGATTGCTAGCTTTTCGTGCAAACCATATGAATCATATGAAGTTGTTCAACTTGAGATTTTAAAAGGGTTAAGAGACTGGTGCGGAGCGCTTGATCGTAGTGCAACAGCGTTTGATGTTTTACAGTGGTTAGTTAATGCAAAGCTACTTGATTCGACACCATATTTATGCTCGTTTCTGAAACTTTATCTGACCATATTGGTGTTTCAATTGCGAGCTGTGTGAGGAGCTTCTCAAAGCTCAAACTGATTAAGTCTTATTACATTCTACCATGAATGATGATCGGCTATCAGCTCTATCCGTTCTGTCTATAGAAAGAGACTACGTTCAAAAACTTGAATTTAAGGATATTATCGCTGATTTTGCTTTGAGGCGGCTATTGATTTTCTATTTGCGCAATGCATTCGTTCGCTATTTCTTGTCTTTATTATTTTTGGCCTTATGGACGTTGAGACGGTGAGGCTGAGACGCGGCATACTATTTATAATTATTTTTATTGACAAGATCGCTTGAACATGAATATATGTCGAAATTTGCTGCGGTCTACTTAGGGGAGGGGCGGCATTTTTAGCGAGAGCCAGGGGCGGCGGCACATGCTGCTACGCCAGTGCTCCCAACCCCATAGACACCGATTGAAGCTAGCGGTAGATCTGGTGGATGATGACTTCAAAATGCTGGGATCGTGAATATAAATCGTTAACTCATTTTCGTGTCACACCGACAAAATTATATATCAGCCTAATGCTGGTGCACACAACTGAGTTACATAAACACCAAGCATCTGGTGGTTTTCAAGCTTTAGTCGCGACTCCTTGTCTAATTTCAAAATGGTCCGTGGCCCAGCTCCAAAGTTTATAAGCTGATTATTAAAAAAAGGACAGCCCCTTTCCCATATTTACTTGCAGACTATCTTGGAAGCTGAATACGCCCCAGAATAAAAACAAACGACACCCCCCTCGATTTAGAACCTCTATCTTTGAATAAAGCATTTAACCCGTCTCTAGGAATGTACCGATCCGTTATAATTGTCAATACAATTCGACTTATTTCAGTAAGTGAACGTTATTTTTTATTTACCTTTGATTGCAGTTTTTGCGGGAACGGTAGTCCCCATATAAAAATCAATCTGCGCAAATATAATATTGTTGATGTTACTTTACAAAAAAATTATGAGCCTACTTCAATCCTTTAAAATTCCGAACATTTATATATACATATTTTAGAATTTCCTCCCGGAAGCAGTTTTAACAAAGAAATTCCGGACATGCCCGGGAAATTCCGGACGTATGGTGACCCTAGCGTAGCCATGATGTCTCAGAGGTGTCGAGTTTGAGAGCACTTCTGCTATATGGTGGCCCTGTAATCTAGAGCCCTGATTAGTATTTCGCGCTACAAATACGTTGCAGCCTTGTTCATCCTTATTTCAACAGGCCAGAGGTAACCAACCTGCAGAGGTTGCATGCAGCCGTTTATAATCATGCGGTACCCAACACATAATAAATTAGCGTGTGTTTGCGACCGTCAATATGCAATTTGAATTAACGAATTGGTTCCATAATCTTTTAGATATTACAAACTTGAAAATTAGTACAATAGTCTAAGTACGAGTGCGAAATGCAGAGGAAAACGATGCACCCATAAAAAATACCAAGTCGGAATCGTGTGCCTCTTACGAATGAAGGGTTTCTTTGTACGTTTGGGGAGATCACAAAATATGTTTCGACAACGCCTACAATCCTGATGTGAGGTCAAAAAATAACCATATGGAACACAGTCATCAATAAAAACCGGAAGATGTATCATCATAAATTTTGTGCCCATAATTTTGAAGACACCCTCTCCGTAAGCTTTCCTAACATTTATACTCGCGATTATGGTGAAGTGAAAGTAAGTTGGCGGAGTGTGATCTGCTGTTTCAAATTCAAACTTTCATAGGCAAGGTATACATCGCAAGAAATTAGTGAAGACACAGAACAACACAAGGGATCTCCGCGGTGCGAAGTCCAGGCCAATTTAACATGGGGATATGACATCCAGATGGGCCATGACAACTTTCCGCCAGAATACCGCTGTGAAGCACCCCTGGATTAGGCTTACTATATGGATCATTGAGTTATGTGGTTAGGGATGTACTAGTTTCCAGTAACTGTTAAAAGGATGTGCCACAACGAATAAGGTTGGATAGCACTGTTTTAGAATATAGATCAGTATAGTTCACAAACTTTGCAGGACACGCTCCATTGATGACGGTGAAAAGTTTCGCGCCCCCTCACTCATCGTGATATCCAAAAATAATGAAAAGAGCAACCGGAATGTTAGCAATCCCAACGCATTTTTTGACGTCATCCAAGATTATCACTTTTGCGAGAGCTCTCAAATATGTAATGTAGAAGACGCACGAGGCAATAATTAGGAGTTGAAAGCAAATCGTACTGCGCGCGAAAAAACTTACACTGGAATATCTTGTCAAATGAATCCTGTGCAATTTTAGCAAATTTAATGTCTATAATCCCTTATATTTTCGGACTTTGGATTGGCTCAAACGTACCTGACCATAAACTAGATAGAAAGTTAGCAGCGTAGGCCGCACAACATCAAAATCGGCACTTTGTTACGGGATTGTCTTCATATGCTTTCACGCACCCTCCTGTTTAAGAACTATACTGACCTAGATTATAAAACTAGGACTTGGAAAAATTGAATATATAGGTCATTCGGTACCGAGTCTGGTATTCGATGACCGCCTATTAGTGTGCGATAACATTAAGTAATGACCTGAAATAGTCTGTGGCGAGATAGCGCAGTGGCATAATCCGCTGCTGCGGCATCAATGGGTGCGGGTTCGATTCCGACCGAGGTCGACTTCCCGATTCCGATACCTAAGTGTTGGAGGTTTACCTAGGCTCTTCCTCGCCTCCTCATCCGCGTCAGCGGTGACTTACGAAAAGCCTAGAGGCGGGCCGTGCTATAAGTCGGCAGTTACGAAAAATAAGAAGAATATCGGCCTTGTGTAAATGACCACAGTAGTCGACAAACACCATGAATACCACAAAAAAAAAAACTGAAATGGTCGTTTGGATCCTAGATATGCGGTACCAGAAACCTTTCATGACTGACCAATGGTCAGTGACCATGAGCTACGAGCGCTACAAAGTTTAAGGAACACTGACCGAAAGAGAAAACTATATTTCATGTCAATAAAGTAACTCTTTAGGGGTGTCAAACTCAAATCGCTCGAGGGCCGGATCAGTCAACTGATTCTAAAATGTTACCTCGTGCTCTTGCTTTTCACTTGAATACCTTAAAAGCATATAGAGATAATACACGGATCGGTATTTAAAGTAGGAGTAGCAAGTCGCATAACATCTATTCGCAATTCGGAATTTGCTGAAATACGATGATTGCCAGTTGAATACAGTGGCGTTCAAGAAGATATAAGTAGCCATATTCTATGCTCCCTTTGATTTAGCCGTAGTCTGGCGTTAGCCCTGCATATGGGTTGCGAGGAATAAAATATATTTAATTGAAAACGCGGACGTCAGAGTTTGGTTATTATTATTAAACCGCGAGTCCGGTTTTTCTGATGTCTGGGGATATATTGGGTTGAAATTGACCCATATTGACCCAGTGCGACCATAAATCTTTCATTATATATTTGTGGCACTATTATATTTTCCCTGTCTATAACGGTTCCGCATTGGCGTTTTCGCTTCTGTGAAGAACTACCTTTTTGGTCCATATTTGTATAAAACTACGAACTTAGTGTGCACTTTTTGCCTTCTTGAAATTGGATGTTGATTTCACCGAATTGTTACTATAGTGGTAACTAGAGTGAAACCACAGCGCTGTAGTCGGGTAATGGGCATTATAAATATGGAAGTATTTCCTGCAAAATATCTCAACATTTGTTACAAATGTGTATGTTTGACACCCCTGTCTTAGGGTCAAACACGTTCAATGTCGTTACATGAGAAATAAATCTAATATCTATGCAATCGGATATAAGTACTCGAATCATTGTACCCAATCTTACCTCGGCCATATGAGCTACCGTTATTTGGAAGCACGTTTGTAGGCACGGGCAAGCTTGCACACATAATTAGTCGTTTACTTTGTAATGATATTCTCGTTTCCACATGATTCTATATGCCTCGATGCTAATCATCACCCTTTACTCAAGAAACAGACGAGGTCACACCATTCATTTCTGAAAGCGTTCTGGAGCATTGTTACTGTGTAAGTAGAGTCCAAAATAAAACTCGAAACGAATCAGTACAAAATAGCGACAAAGAAATCACAGTAGCATACAAAAACGACTCTTAAAATCCGCCCAAAAGAATATTAACGTTTCAACAGTTTGAGTAGTATTGAATAATCAAAACGAATGAAGAACGAGATGAAATTGCTGCAGCTGTGGTCGACGAATCTTATGGTGTTAATCCAGCATGGAATTGATGAAAGTAGTTTCACATCTTGCAGCGTCAGATAATCGGCTCTAATACGCGTGTCAGACCAATATTGCAATTGCAGATGGAACACTTGATTATAGGTGATAATAGTTTTGTGGTTTTACAAGGTTCATACCCGGCATTCGATCACAAAAAGCGTTGCATTACAAATACCTAAACATAGAACTGGACCGTGTTATAAGTCGGTAGCTGAGGAAACATAATGAAGAATTCGGGCATGGTAAAAAGACAGTGATTCCCAATGTGGGCGATTTTGAGGGACAAGGGACGATTGTTGGACGAAAATGGTAAAGCCTCCAGTGGGATGTATTCAATTGACACGGCCAAAATGTACATGAACGCATCTTATTGTGCGTAGGACGCGAAGGTTGACTAAAAAAGGTTAACTCAACCCAAAGTAGTCTCGGAATCCGGTTTCCGAGCACCGTCTCGGACAAATGACCATTTTTCTAGGCAATTCACCAGCGATCAGAGTTAGGTGAATACCTTTCCCGTTTATATGTCCACTTTTCCGGATCCGTGAATATGGGGGAGGGGAGCGAAATTTGTGTCGAGCTGGATAACAGGACGATGAGTCGAAAAAGATTGGGAACCACTGGTGTGAAATGAACAATACTGATCAACAACAACAGCAATATGCAACAATCGCGAGTATTGCCGTTATATGGTTGAATGTTATCTCATGAATATTGTTAGAAGTATAGAAACATGCACATTGCACAAACTAAACAGGTCAACATACATATTTTATATCGTAAATTATTTATTTACTTGCCTCCGCTACAGGTTGAAACGATTGAAACATTTTTGGAACCTGCAACACGTACTATGCTAAGCTACGTGCAACCGCAGTCGTGAGACTCACACCATTCGATAATGGAACTTTTTGCGGGCCGCTCAACTATACTCGGCGGGCAGCAGTTCGCATTTCCCTGTGTTCGATCTCATAGACTCACAGTATTCTGTCATCCAGCCTTCTGTGGATGTAATTAGGAGCCATCGGCAATCACATCCGCTTCAGCAATGCACTATTCCGTCAGGTCTTCATAGGCTGCTGATGCGGGTTTTTGTCAGTTGTCAACCCTCTAGTTCTGTCGTCGATCAGCAGACGCAGACACCGCGTTGGTATTGAATCATATTTGATGTCGAACTTGTTAACGAAGAGTTCTTGCCTGTCCGTTATCCACCACAAACCACCGGCGCCGAACACACACGAGTTATGTTGCCAGTATCCTGTAAGATTAGAAAAAGAGGCGACGCTTAATGAGGAAGCCGAATGTAAGCACCGCGATAATGCGTCAAATCTATAAGGACATCGAAACTTGTCTTCATAGCGGTTTACTAGAAGCGGCTTTACATGAATTCGGTAGATTGGTGGGCCAGGAAGTAATTGTTGATGGATAGATTGAAGGTAGATTAGCAAATAGCCACCATAGGGGAGGGTCCGAATCCTAATATCGGCACTTTGTGGCATCAAATTGTATACCTTCACGCAGATTCCAATGGGTGAAAACGAGTTAAATATAGGAATTCCTATAAAGAGAAATGTACTCAAGAATGCAATGAATTCTCTTTATTGCTCTAACAACGTTTTGCGCCTCTTGGATTGTTAAACAAGACCCACTCCTACTGGGATATATCTTCATAAGTTTTGGTGTATTGTATTTGACTTGTTTCAATCAATTGGAACGGGTGTGGAAGATATATTTTGAAGCAGAAAGTGTAGTTTACCTTATTTGCACCATATACATATGTTATATTGGAAATTTACTAATATACAGTACTTTTGTTAACACTGTAACACAAAATCTGCATGACTGCGAGAACCAACTTATTCTTGATACGATTCTTAAATCGATTGTCGCGAAAAACTTTGAAGTCGGCTGAACGGATGTTCCATCGAAGAAACTTTTTCGCATGGAATGTCATAAACTTCAGTCGGAATATAGACAAATTGGCATTACCGTAATAAAGGGCCAGATGTCACGAAATATGAAACAGCAAATATGATGCATCTCATTTTGCATCGCAATCGACAATTCTCGGCCATCATTTACTACGTTCGCCCCTTCTGACTCACACCACACAAGCTCCATGCCCACTGTATAGCGTCTTATCGTCGCGTCTGCCAAACTCGTCCTTCAGAAGTTTTTTCACGTTGAGGACGTAACAACATGCGTCCCGAATTTGGAGATTTACCGCCCAGGCAATTAAAAAAAACAGTATCGAATACACAAGTATTGATGAGCTAACGCATTCACCTTTTCATGTATATCTGGAGGCATACGCATATACTACATTACATATGAGCACTGATAATGTAAAGTTATTACATGTACGTTTATACTGTAAATTTAATATTGTGTAGTGTTTTACTCCTGTTTTATCCGCACGCATATTTTGTAGTCTAGTTTCTAATTGATTTATGTTCACTGTAAATACCAACACTGCCTCCTAAATGTGGCGAATGTGTATTATCCTCGTGACCTTCCCTAGTAACCGGATAACGCCAGTACAACGAGAAAAAGAACCTATCTGTCTGCGAGTACTGACCACTCACCCCCGCAGTAGTTTTCAGTGGCATTGTATTTCCACAGAATCGCTCTCGCTATATTTCTCCAGGTGATAGTTTCAGAAGATCGCGGAGACTTGGGGTATAGATACAGCGTCGCCCAAAAGTGTTCGTCCGGCGTCCTCGTGTAAGACGTCCAGTTGAGCAGCGCTTTGCCTTCGACGCTGTCCACGAGTGCCCATTGCAGGTAGTCGCGCGTGAAAACCGCGTACGCGATGTTTTTCGCGATTGTTAAATTGTACGGCGGCGGATCCAATAGCTGTTTCGTCTGTTGTAGGACTTGCACGGTGCTGTTTCCAACGGTTGCGTTTTTCAGCCTGCAAAAGCAGTCACGTAAGGAAACAGTACCACGAGAAGCGAACGATAGTCAAGAATGTTCAGTGTATATCATTGATGGTTGTGGAAATATCAGGGAGTTAGAGATGTACGCAACATGCTTTTTTGGAATCGGGATCAAATCATGTTGGATGAATCAGAACCATGATCCAATCTGAATCTTGTTTCCGTCTTTGATGTTAAATTCGTATCCCAAAACTTCTCCTCAAGGATGAACCTCTACTACCCCTGTTTCGATATTTTTTATCATTATACCCTGGCAACATATTGAAGTTAAGGATTATTTCGTGTTTGTGGTGCAATGCATACATCAGTCGTGCCCAATCTCATAGAAATTATTAAAGTAAACATTAAAAAAAAACGATAGTCACGTTCATCTGGTCGGTGTACAACACAGAAACGATTATCAGGAAGCCTATTTATGATTACTGATCTTCGACCTTGCTAGAATTTTTTTCGCGTCAGATATTCAGCAACCTTGTAAGTTGCAACTACCGTGATAGACGAAATCTAAAAATAGCCAATTTACCAATTTACCGAATAGCTTGATTTCAATAGAATCACCTAAATCTTTTTAAACTCAAATAAAATATGAGTAGAACCTCATCATGCTACAACTATAGTCTTATGTGGACATTGTATACATGACCTTAGAACGCAATACTGCATATGCTTGTCTGCGTTTGTCGCATTTCAAGTTTCAGGAAATCATTGAGCGCGTGATCAGTGATCACGCAAGTCACTATTTGGAAGAGTCAATCAAGGCCACTTTACTCAATGGGAAAGGATACAAGTATGTTCAATGTGATTATGTCTCTCCATTCCCTTTTAGGTCATCTGTTGTCAATAAACGAAATGCCTGGTTCATGGGATGCCTTTAATAGGATTCGTGGTGATTTAGGAGCAGTAATCTCTATCGCCCAACCCCAGTCGTAAGCATTAACGACATGACAGGTAATTTCACTTTTGCAACCAATTAATCACCCGGGTTTTAATGTATTAAAACAGTGAGCATTTCGCTTGATGAGAGAGTCCGCCTCGTTTTTATCGATCAGTTAATTTCACAATGAGCTGTAATGAAATATGAATATGATATTGATCTATACTTTGTCAGTTTACGAGGGGTTTCGTATATACAAATGAAACCGTCAAACTTGACAAGCTAAACTCACACGTGGATGTACTTCGCCCGGTTTACAGCGATTTCGTTGAGTTGCGTTGTGCCTGACAAGCACATCCCTCCGTCCATTGATTTAAGCTGATTTACCATCTCCAGATTTGTTCTTGTGGGATAGTCCTGTTTCAAGCGATAAGGCATTAATGAAGACGAAAACTTATATATAAACGCTATCGCCATTGCATATGACTAACGGGCCACAAAATAGGACACTTGGATTAGAAGTACAACTTTGCTATCTCAACAGGGAATCGTTAAATGTTTCCAGCCCCAATAATTCGCAGTTATCTTAAACTCACTACTAATTTACGTACAAATGTAGCCCGATGGTAAGTTTTCTATATCATGTTTTCCTGTCGAAAGATTATTCATAACTATATGTTATTATCCGATCAAAGCTCCAAATTGGCCTGCAAACATTTGACCCATTACCACGTGACGCTTCAGCAATCAGCATTTAACTTGAAGCAAAGGACTATAGGGTTGGGTTAGGACGGTTACGGTTACTTCTCGGGTTTGGTAGTCACATGCTCAATTTGGCGTGTGTCTCTATGACGTATAGTCAATATAACTCATTATGTAGCGGTACTTCAGCAGTATGTCTGTAATTTGGTACCGTAGCTATCCTACGATGCGGGAGACATGCAATACACATAGGCATACGTGGCCAATTCCACCTGATGTACCAAGTGCATCGATGCATGGCAATGGAATACAATAGCATGCGACACTAGGGCATGCATGTGTTTAATATTAAGTATCAGGTTAAGGAGAGACTTGGTATTCGGGTTAGGTTTGTACGATGGTTATGGTAAGCGAATGCAAGGAAGGAAAGGAAAGGACGTCCTTGATGTTTTTGCGGCATATACCATGAGTGCGTGATGTGCATATGCCGGTGGACAAGGAAGGTGCAGATATAGCCTTTTACGGCTTTCTACGTCTTGCACCACCCCTCCATGCTATCCCATTAATGCATGAGCGCCAAGCAGGGAAGTCCTGGGTACCAGTGTTACAATTCAGGTCTTTGGTCCGACCCGGCAGGGAATCGAACCCACGACCTACCGATCAAGAAGCCGGACGCTTCACCATTACGCTATCTTATCGGTGAATGATTGGGATAACCTTAACGGTAAGTTAAGGAGTTGAGATAATATAATGCATCTATAAACGAGGTGGTTACCTGACCGCATAAGTTGATCAAGTATTTCCAGTTGTACATATTGGTTGGCACTTTAAGCAAATCTTCCATGCAGTTGATCTCAGCCCTGAGTCGACTGAAAGACGCATAAACCACCGACTCCCTCTTGGAAGACTCGAATACGTTCGGGAAGCATGCTGACATCAACTTCGCTCCTTCAATCATAGCTTTTGGCGATTTCGCGTCGACATGAATACAATACAGGTGCTGGCTTCGGTATATCGCGCCTAGCAGCGACGCCACTTGGTGAAGATCTTTGTGTATGAGGATGGTAAAGGCCACTGAAAAGCGCATTTCATCAGCGGTAGAATACGTTTTTTCTTGAGTTTTGTTGAAGAAGTGGTATCTGCGGAAATTCGTTCCCATAATTATTCGCCGACGTGTATTATACGGTAGGCGTCTGCAATCTGCGGCACCCAGAAAGAAATCCAAGGGTCTATTTTACATGCTGTGCGAGATGTGATGTACTACTAATTCAGCATATGTCTAGTATGTCTGGATCAGGCTCAATTAGAATTGAAGATGCTAAAAATACTAAAATAAATATATATTGAATTTCCGCAAGGGCATTTCAGACAAAAGTTGTACAGTGCAGACAAAAGGTTTGCGCACTGCGCAATTTACCTCAAGACATTAAAAGTGTTACGTGTTCTCATATCTATACTTATTGATACCCACCATCACACTGATACCGTATTCCGATGAAATAACGGGGCTTGTAATTACCGGAAAGCCTGTGCGTGCGTTCGGGTAGTTAATCTGATATTGAGGTCATGAAAACAACATACATATGACGATGCATACAGAGTGTCATAGTATCAATTGCGGGAGAATTCGTGAAATGCAAGGCAAGCCTGTTTAAGTGATGCGAAATTGGGAGGTCGAAATCACTGTTCGGTGCGAGGTATTGAATATGAAGTCATATTTACCGAGCATTGTAGGCTAGACATTTCGTCCCAGCGGTTGCCAATGGACAGAACAGCTATGACAGTACCGATGTCTGCTTGACACAACATACAACCTACGAATCCAATTTGATTAGGTCACCAACGTTTGAGGGTTAGACCCTATATGTTTCTTCTTTAATGATTGTATATCGACTATCGAGTAAGCAAGTGTCGTAGCTGACGTAGTATGCCATTTGCAGAATAGAGATGGATATCAATATGGATCGGAATGTGAAAAATTATTCCATGTTGGAAGGTAAAAAAACAGGCAAACGACACTTTCTAGTATAAAACGTTGCCTTCACAGCCAGACCAATGAAAATTTCGTGTATTTATTTTTATATACTAAATACAAACTTTCTTCTCCTGTAGCAATGCAGCTACTGGCTGGAATCGAACCAAATTTGATGTGTAGGCCTAAATTAGGAAACCGACCAATTTTATCGAGTAGCCAGTACAATTTGAGAAAAAAATTCATTTTTGAACACCCATAATATACATCCCAGCGGTTGAGTGGGTACGGTTTTCTTGAGCCGCCAAAATAAGGCACACAATGCAAGTGGGGTACACTGTAACAGATCTCGTTACTACCTCGGGACATATCTCCACGCGGGTTGGGTGTTTATGATTGGTTTTCACCCATTGGACTGCTTGTGGAAGCAGAATCAGTTACCGGAAAATGCTGATTGCCTCATTGGAATCCTACACTGAGTTGTGAATCTTGTAAAAATACCTGTATTTGAACTCATCGCAGCCCTTTCGTAGAACATCCACGACTTCCACGTCCTCAGTAAGGTCAGGAACGGCCTTGAATGATGCGTTGACGTATTGTCTTCCCTCTTCTATTATGCGATAGCACTCTTCCAAAGATGGATATTCCGATTTCAAATATGTTGGCAATGTCCGCTCTGTTCCATTGCCCGTGTCCGATTCGCGACGCGTTACATGGAAGTAATACTTTCGGTCACTCACGGGAGTCGTGTCGCATAGATTGTACGGCAGCGAGCAGTAGGGTAATATTTGCGTGACTGTTATGACTACCGCACAGCCTATAAAGAGCGGTATCAAAAACCGCTTCATCTGTAAAAGAGGATGGTCTCAGAATTGGTATTCTTCGACAAATTCTTCGCACAAGATGTGCCAGATTGCAATAAAAAGTTATTTAGTGCCTCGACCGGTGAATGAACTTATCAAATTAACATCTCCTGACCATGTAATAAATATAATGGTGACGTGTATGCCAAGGTTCGGGAACCTCTGGCTCGTGAGAAATATTCCCTCTAATTCTGGACGACTGTTCGCGTTCTCACCTACTCACTGCGCGGTCCCTTGGACAACAGTGCGTAACGACTAAAAAAAAGGTCATCACTTTGGATGTTTTATGCGCAAAGACCGTGTCACCACTGCGCAATTGAGCACGTGTGCAGCTTAGAGGAAACATTGCTCGTGAGTCATATATGGCTCTTCTGCTAATATAATTCGGCTCGGGGATAGGGCTGGGCACAATGATTCGAGTACTCGAATCTGAATCGAGTATTAATTTTAATGATTCGAGTCGAGTAGTAAAAGACGATTTTTCGAGTACTGAAATTGTACGCTCCTCACAACTGAAAGTTAATGAACTAACGAGAATTATAGTTTTGATAATATTTGCCACTGAGGAAGTCTTGAAACCTTGATTGGCCGTGTCGTAGCATGATAGACATAGCACAAAGCTACGAACATTACTGGAAATAACACATTTCCTAAGTCATGATCGTTCCACAATATTGCCAAGAAGAGCAATGAAGTCAGTATGGTCGAAAACATATCGAAGTATCATTAATGTGACGGGTAACAAGCATTATGTTCTTCGTGGTGGCATAAAAGGTACAAATTTGAACTTTGACATAGTACATTCTGTTGTGACGTCATAATGAGTGATACTCGAATACTCGACTCGACTCGAAGCATTTTACGTGATTCAGAATCGAATCACTTGGGTACTCGATTTTGCCCAGCCCTACTCGGGGATAACTTCATAATTTTGCACGTTATTCCCATCTCCTTCATCAATATTGACTCAAGTTTTTGATAAACGTTTGTAACGACCGGCATCGTTATTCTTATGATAGACGAGACAAGGTTATGAGGTCAAAACAGGGACGTATCCTGAGAAGGGGGTTAGAGCTCAGAAACTATAAAATCTTGAAATTTCTACGAAATATTGGCGTCTGATAATTGCTCATTATTATAGGTGAAATGTAATAGGTTTTTCCGGAATAACGCAAATATGCGACGTCCACATTACTTAGTGGAATACTGGGGACAAATCTAATCCGTATAGTTCGATAGGGAGCTGTTGTCAATATCTTATCTAATATCGCAATTCCCTGTACCCACTATTGCACGCCTTGAAATCTTGGATTTCACAACGCGTTGATTAAACATCGTGACGCCTGTATGACCAGCTCAGCTAATTGACCATTGCTCAATGCATGTTGCGTGATCAAAAGTAGGACATCCGGTTGCATTTTGCGGGCGTTAAACATCATATCCGCGTATAAACAGAAATAGGGTGCACACGACGGATCACATGCAGTGAACTTCGATTTGGTGGCACCACGACGTAACGAATCTATCGTCAATTGTGGTGCAGCCGTCACTTTGAATCATTGTATCTCACTTCCAGATTTACAATTGAAAACATGGAGTTAATATGGCTCTTTTGGTGAAGAAGGTAACCGACCCCTGCTGTATACCATCGGTAGATAGTAACACTGTAACTCCTGAACCTACGCTGTTCAGTGTTCATTCCCAGTGGTGCATACGTAGATCATTGTTTCATTATGTCATCGTGTTCTTACGCAAAAACAAAATAACCGTAGTCAACATTCTTCAAACCTTCATATTCGTAATTGAATCAATTGAAAACTGTTTCTGGAAATTTACCAAATAACATCTCAAACGAATAACTCCTGAAACTATGGGGACTGCGAAACAAATTTCAGGGGTAAATCATTTTTAAACAATATATTATGATTTATGAACTGCTGAACGATCAGTTGGTATACTCCACATATCTGCGGACCAATAATTAAGGCCCAACATATCTATTCACATACTAGAACAGGGGTCGCCAACTCGAAATAGGTCGCGCGCCTCTTTGTGGGGCGTATCATTTTTTCCTCTGCTGTTCGCATCTGTAGTGGAGGCTCAGATTGCAAAGGACATTGCCATATTAAAATCGAAAATCAACCTGCATTGAACCGCGCGAAGCGCAAAGAAAATTTGAAGAAAAGTTCAAACCTCTCATTAATTATAGGGAGTCAATTCGTAAAGTCAATTTGTATATTGACGGCTGTCAACACATCTTAATCGAATAAGTGTCGACGGCCGCATAATTTTCCTTCTACTGTCGCATATTGGCCACCCCTGGACTAAAGAATCGATATATTGGGGTTAGCTAGATGCGGTACTTGCTGGAAAACTATCCTATCTCCTCGTAAAGCTTGGTCTTTGTGGGAGCCCGAAGTCGTTTTCTAAGCGTCACTCTCTTGGCAGTGGTGTACCATCGCACGTCAAAGCAATATGCTCGAATGTTCATTTATATCAGCAAATTCTTCCTTCGTGGAATGATATTACCATCACCGAAGCCGTATCAGCTAGTGAGAAATAATGATATTAGGCACAATAGAATAGCCTACTTTGAACAACAACAACAATATGTTTAAACTGAACTCAATTTCAGCATTTCCAAATGCTTTACGAAAGGCCTTGCCCGCTTTCGGATATAGGCGTCCCGTCCGGCTATGCCTAAAGCGTTCTTCCAGAATGCCAAATCAGGTCGCGGGCCGCAAAATGTGGCCACGCGGGCCGCGTGTTGCTGACCCCTGTACTAGAATGTGACTAGATAAGCGATTCTGATGATTCGATACACTGCTTTTTTATGAACGTAAATTGCCGTTGCGATACTTTCTAGCCACTGCGGGTGTCTTGAAGTGTGATACCATGCAACATTACATTCGATACATGCAGTAGAGTGCTCTTCAGGTGAGACACACGCTCCGGGTAACGATATTTCTGTATATTAGTGACTAGCCCGCATCATCATATCAAATCGCGACGCCGTATTGCAATCAGCGACTGTTTAAGTGCCTCTTACCAATATCACGACATAATGAGTGGCACTCGAGTAATTGACCGGACGTGAAGCGTCATACTCGTCTCAGAATCAAATTACTCACGTACTCAATTTTTGCCAAGCCCTTGTAAGCAACATATCTAAAACTTCATGATTTCGCACGATACCACAATGTTACTACACAGCATTCGGAACAATAATGATATTTGGAACAAGGCAGCGGCAGTGGAATGCTCAGTTGATCACAAATGGTATAACGCCTGGCAATACCCACTACCGAAAACGGTTGGGCACCCAGTCTTAAATCAATACTATATTATACCCACGATAGTTGTTCGCGACTGTTTCATTTTAAATAAAATCATCAAGTCAGCATATGGTGAAACATTACAGATAAATTGGGTCGATGTTTTCGACCCGGCGGTCGCCACATTTTGATACGAGATGTAGTCCCTTATCGTTGAATTACCAAAATCCATCAGAAACACCATTTGCGATATGCGCACCATACTGCTATAAGGACAGAACGTATATTATAATCTAACCCTCTCCAACTATTCTCGTTAACAGGAATCTACGATGCGTACAGAAGTCATAACTCGGAATATATATCCTTACTTCGATTGCGGTTACTTATCTCAGTTACCCGCAGCAGAAATCACGTCTTGTAAATACAGTGTGGACCGGCGCATACTCGCGAGAATAACACGAATCTAGCAAATCAACTTTCTCCTTCAACTGCTTACATTCCAGACCTAGGAATCGTAGAAACAAACTCCTTTATCGATCCACCGGCAAATTACCCTAGTTCACGCATGTCCGAGGTCTAGTGGATTCGCATTGTCGCGGTCTTCGCACAATACCGCATCTCACATCGATTAATAAAAGATCATTGGCTACATCTGCTTTAGCCTGCTTCGCACGACATGCATAACACTGTGACCAATTAATTATATATGAATAGGAACTGGAGTACAGCGTGTTTGCTGTTTATAGTGTCAAGAGCGTAGTCTTTGTATGACAAAAGCTTTCCGGTTTTGAAACATGCGTATAGCCAGGATTATTACAGACCACCGATGTCGTGGTTATAATCAAGAACGTGACTGTTATATATCGACGCAACGAATTTCTCCAACATTGCTGTAGGTGAAATTAACGGCGCTATTCACATTTCAAACTGGTCCACGCACGGTCGATTCCATTCACTATGGCAAAGGTGTGCTATTGAATACCGGATTCGGAGTCTGTACACAGTGCTGTGAGTATAGTGTGCTTAATATTTTCATGTCAAAATCCTTATAGAAATAACCTGCCCGATACGTTGTATCTTACATTCTGTTGGTAATGTTACCGCTCTCAACATACTAACAATTCAGCAAAGCTATCAAATACAGTTGACGTTATCTGAATATGTATCATGCATTTATGATTAATCCATTAACTACGATTGACATCACGACGCGAAATACCTATTACCCAATGCACTGTAACGTAAACCTTTTACAGAGGTGCTCACTTTTTGCAATGTACATCAGTGTAAAATCACACCAAGTGTCCAATACCTCCATCCCTCCTACATTCATTCGCTCAGGTGGCAGGGTCTTTTACGGTTTTGAATTGATTTATAAGTCACGACTGCGATTCATGTTGAGTATGTGTGGTAAAAACTGTTTTTCTAGCCTCTAATTACGCCTACTCGAAGGACGAGTGAACGACGTTTAATAATCGAATATTATAATAGAATGATTCAGGTAGTCGATTTTGCCTAGCCCCAGTAGTGACTTTTATCAATCACCTCATGTCGGATTGAGTTACCTATTCAAGCTCAATGGTCGGCTACTATAGCAAGCTATTCATGCAACGTTTAACGTTTGGTAATTGCGTACTAGATAAAATCCACGTGCAGTCGCCGGTCATTAGTTTTAACTGATGCTTTATTACTGCAGAAACGTAAAATAGTTTGGGAAACCAAAATAAAGCACAACTTGCCATTCATTGATATGGCAATCCACGTCATAACGTAATTCGCTCGAAGCCCGGAAAAACATCATGTTGTTTGTGTAATTGTTACGATACATTCCTGTAGCCATGTCAAGTCAGTGCGTTACATGCACGACGCCATATGCCCCTATGCGATAGTTTATTGTCGATACCAATTTCACTTCAACCATTTTCGCACTGAAAGCATTGTGCAATACGTACTGCGCAGTGATAAATAGTTTTAATATTCAGACGGCAATGAACGTTTCATCAAAACAATATGTATGGCCGACGCGTGAAATTCGATTACATATCAGGATTATTAATATTACTAATCAGTCCAAACGGCGAGTTCTAGAGTTTGGTTAGAATATTTTGTACATTTTGTGTTGAATTGATATGTCTCCCCGTCCCCCAAATTTCGTTTCGCGACCCCTGCGGGCCCCTTGACCACATTTGGCAACCATACATTAGGCAGTGTTAAACAGACTATTTTGAGCTACCGCGCCCTGGACAACGAATAAAGTGTCACTGCCACCGATCCCCCTCGCCACGTCTAAATAATAAAACGATATAGTTGTTCTGCATTTATTACAGCTAATAACGAGACGGATGAAGCTGGTGTATTATTATTATCATCATCCTTGTAATATGAGGTTTGAGTTTTGATAAGAACAATCTCATTTAAAATCTCCCGTCCCCGCGCTCCGTACTGTCAAGTCGGTATCTGCTGTGATTCAGAAACTTTGTCACGGCTCTGGGAACACGTTCTATTAAATATGTATGGGGAAGGGCAATTGCGATAAAATCAACCGTTCTCCAGTGGGAGCATTTCAATTCGATTTAATTGTGTATCCAGAAGGATTGATTGGAGATATTGAACTCGGGTTGAACTCAAAATTGCTCTTCACTATAACAATGTATTCAGCTCCGCAGGCATTACATGCTCGGAAACTTTACAGAATGGATTGATTGTCCAGTATGGAATTTCAAATTGGAATATAACCTGAAATCAAATCATCATATCCTCGTGCAGTTTTCTGAGATGATTGATTTATGCTTCTCCCTCACAATTGGGTATTCGAGCTGGAGCGGTAGCTCATGCAAGCTTGAGAATTGGAATAGTACACGTGACGCAAAATTTCGGTGAAATATCACAGGCTTATGACTGAATCCGGGTAGTGGCACTTTCACCTTATCCGGTTTCATCATTGCTAAGAACGGACAAATGCTACTCATAGATTTTGGAAAGCATGTCCTTCAGAACGCCGTGTCGGTAGCCACGGTCGCAGTACTGTGGGATATTCACGATCGTTTGAACCAGAGAATAAAATCACGCAAAACAGTTTCTCTTACAAAGCCATTACACACCCTGCAGTGAGCAATAACTGCTCAAATACTTCGTAGTTCTCACATTATACCATGAACCACGCTTTTCAGGGATTCTGCCGACTGCTAAATTAGTCCATTGATGGCAGGATCAACATTATCAAGTAACGACGGACTTTTCCGGTAGAGCTGATTGAATGGACGGACGACCCTAAATTATTTATCAATCGTTTCAACACTACGCAGCAGTTGCCTTCTGAACCGACACCGCTCTTATTGGCTCTCATCGCTCATCTACCGCTCAATGTCATATTTAGTGCCTCCCAATCGCCCATTTCATGGCCAGCGGCCCATTCACGCTCGCGAATGCCCCAGGTGGGCGCTGGCGCCTTCTTTGGGAACCACTGCATAAGAGCATAGACCAGTGGTTCCCAACCTGTGGTACGCGAAGGTCGTCCAGGTGGTACACGAGTAGAATTTTTTTTCGACCGAAGGGAGTTATTAGTTCAGGTGTGGTTGATTTTTGAGTTTTTTGAAGCCGTCGTCGTCATGCTAAGGTCGTTGTCGTGGGTAGGGGCAATACCATCAATGACGGCCTACGGGGGAGAGATGTTGTCGTAAAGCATTGGGATTCTTACCTAACCAAATTCCGTTTTATGATATCTGACCACAAGAATTCAAAATATATCCGTTACTGAAATCATATACTACGCCTAAAAATGGGCAGTTTATTTTCTGTTTCGCTTCCGTCGGCAGTTCAACACGATGGAAACATTTTTGACCGCCTTCGGGGCACCTAACTTATGTAGGTGGCACGCGAGCACCGCATAAAACCTCGGAATGGTACGTGGATGGAAAAAGGTTGGGAACCACTGGCATGGACCAATGCGCGGATATCGAAATTTGAATATGTATCTATGTGTTTACGAATACAGTAGCGCGAAAATGTTGTACTTTTAACCATTACCACTATGGCCCTGGTACATCGATTAAAATAGGTACTTGAAACAACTCGTTCCGTCAGCCTTCACCAGTATTATGAATCACACTGTATTTCCAATTCGGCATCACTAAAACGGAAATCTGTGTTTTGTGGTTATACGCCTTGGTATCGCGTATAATAATACAGTAATCAGCAAAAGCTCACAGTCAGCCTGCACGTTAAACGGTTGAGAATGCAAAGACTAAATGCTGATAGTACCGAAGTATATCATATTTGGCGCCCGCAGAATAACTAACATTCAGCAGCATTCCGATCAGTTTAATGACGACTCCAATATCTCAAAAGACCACAAGACTGCGATAACATGGCAAGATGGGAAGGATTCGAAGCGACTTGAAGTAGTCTTTGAAATCAGACATGTACCTGCGCCTATGCGATGGCAATAAGAAACAAGTGATAAAATAAAATGAGTAGTGATGAAAATCATAGACGCATGTGTCGATAAGCGAGGTTGAAATGTCATATCGAGGTCCTGTAATCTTGAGGGCTCACTACAGTACTAGAACTAAAACAGAAACAGATCAAATAAAACATCGTGATATGTTGCCCAAAATACGGATGATCACGCAACACCAATTATGCGAGATCTTTCGTAATGTTGATACAACACTTAGATCTAAAAGCCACTTAACAAATATGCTCCACATAACATCAATCGAACTTAAGTACACAATAGTCTACAGCAGTGATTTTTAACCTTTTTCATCGGTGGTGTCACACTCAATTTGCGTCGCGGGCCAGATTCAAATCGTCAGTTAACTGATTCCAAAATGTTAACCACAAAATTCATGCCCTTGTTCTTCACTTGATATACATAATAGTATATTACAATATACTACGGATTACGGGATCTATTCTAGCAAACGTTTATTCGCAAGCAATGGAATCGACAAAAGTACGATGGTTCAATGCAGTAATAATCCGCTAGAATATTGGCTCCAGATAACGACGATATAAGTCTACATATTTCTATTCTCCCTTTGTTTCAGTCGTAATCTGACTATGGCCCTGCGTATGTGTTGTGAGGACAACAAGATATTTATCTGTAAACTAGGGCGGAGCATGGACCGGAGCTGGATTGGATATCAGTCCGGATATTCTCATTTTTAGCCGGAGCGGGATTAGCACTTTTTTCTGATTCGGCCGGAGTTGGATCAGAACCGGAACAGTACTTTTTAGTGATAATATGACAGCCCTCTTCCACCCTCGAATCAATAGTTGAAGTGAAACGTTCATAGAAATAAACCACATGCTAAGTCCAAGTTAGCATAATTACTTCAGATAAGGATTGGGTTTGATATTTGAGTTTTTATTGTCGTGTTTGCATTGTTTCAATCAATCTTCAATATCATCCTGTGAATAGATCATTATTACCGGAGTTTATCGGACCGGATCACGGTGATTTCTAGAGTCCGGCCTATAGGAGTCGCACACGATACTCGAGCGGAATGTCAAACGCGTTAGCGTCACAAATCCATCGCACAATCTTGTAAAATCTGTTTACGATCATAAGATTATGAATATGAGGAAACAAGGCAGTTATACATCGGGAGATTTATGAAATATAGATGATCAAGAGATCTCATTGATCAGCTACTTCATAGTCGAATGATACACTCTCGCTCGTTCGTGATTCCACTACTTACTACAACGGCGCATTCGTGCCCAGAATTACGCATGAAATAATTTCATAAGATCATGATGCCAGCAAGTTTGGTGCGATTATCCACTTCGTGTACACTGTACACGTTCATAGCGTAGCATGCGGCAATTCCAGGATATTGAATTACAGACACGTACACAAAAGAGCTGGCAAACGGTTAACCATCGAAGATCGAACCCGATCTTCAAGCACCGGCATATAGATTGCACGAGCTTATTATTCACGCATTTCCCACAACTGCGGGACAATGAATATACGCGTTCCCATATCTGTAGTCGCACGCATATCGCCTCAATCGTCTTGTTCATACCGGCGGTAAATGCTCAAAACCATTCCATAAAGGTAATTGTGCCTTATTTGGTAATTTGTTCCGTGATGCACTTGGTCTCCCAGGCCAAACGGGCCACTCTCTTCTACAACAATATTAATGACAATTAAAGGATTCTTCTGCAAACAGTTCCGAAATATATTTTAGACCCCCTTCGATTCACGCAAAACGGTCACTATGACCGCACACCATTCTGTCTTCCGCCCGGCGACTGCCGTCCTTACTCCCGCCGATTCAAGATTAAATGTATCGACTACCCTTTCTGTTCTGGGCAGTAATGAGATGCGGGAAATTTGAGTGTCACAGGCTCGTTTTGTTAAAAAACATGCAAATTAAAATGCTGTTTTCTTTTTAGAACCGCTCACTAATGTGTACATTGTCCCAATAATTGTCGGCCATGCCAGAGCGGTAATCCTATATCTTCTTCGTGTCTCACAAAGGAGTAAATATCTGACTATTTACTGATATTTTGAAACGTTACTTCAATGTCCACATTTCTCTCAGGGTAGGATGCTCCAGAACCGCGTGTCTGTGTATTTATCAGGAATAGTATTAGAAAGAAAATATTGATAACGCTGAATAAACTAATCGGTACTTGTCATAGAACATCATAAAAAGAACCACAATAATAGCAAAATCACCACGAGCTCAGTGAAAAATGCAACACTTAAAACCAGAGGAGCTATATGCAAGTCAGTGCACGAATTAACTTCACACTTCACAGCCCCATGTCGACAAGCTTTCATGAACCTGGCTAGCCAGCTCCGGCCCGAAACCGACGAGCGAAGGATTCATTTTCGCAGCACAGGACCGGTCGCTCAAAACCAAGTGCAATCATCAATGAATTCCGAAACAAAACACTGAAAGAAATTGCAGGATGGGCCACAACCAAAATGAAACTGCAGCACATCTCATGCAGACTTGGACAACTAGAAAATGTTCGCCTTTTTTGAATTAGATTAGAATTAGAATTAGAGCTACAGAGATTTTTACGAATTAGATTAGAATTAGAATTAGAGCTTCACAGCTTTTTTCTAATTAGATCAAAATTAGAATTAGAATCACTGAATTTGGAAAAACTTGTAAATTGAATGAAATTGTCAATGAGGAATAAATCCAGCAATGATCAGATCGCATCAAATCACACTGGAGTCTCAAAACCATGAGCATGATTAAACTCTGTATACCAAGGTTTGCTAGTTTTGCCCTATACCAGGGGTCATCAATACGCGGCCGGAGAGGTCATATTTCGAAGCCAGCGATCTGATCTGTGAATTTGGAATAACGCGAATAATGATCAATGCACGCACAGTCGCACATGCACATTACAGCAGTTGTTATCATGGCGCAAATAACATGATTAGGCGATAAACGTCAGAATTGTTCAATAAAACAGACAAACAAGCTACTATACCAGCATGGCTATTATTCGTCGCACAATAACTACTATTCATATACGGTGTAAGTAATGCGATGGCGGCTTGACACTGGATTTCCCAGTGCGACAGGAATATTCTTGTTAACTCCCTGTCAAATGCCGCGGTCAAATAGGCATTTGAAGAAAAACAAAAAAATAGATTAGAATTAAAATTAGAGCATATGAACACATGACAAATTAGATTAGAATTAAAATTAGACCATAAGAGTAATTCACAAAATTAGATTAGAATTAGATTACTGGGATTTCGCTCTAATTTAGTGAAATTAGACAGCTAGAATTATGTAGTGGTCCAAGTCTGATCTCATGTACGACTGTGGCGCACTTGCATCCACAAAATACACTTCGGACACAACATGATCCGTTACTGTATTCATCTCAAGCTCCGCAACCATCTTGAGCTCTGCAACCATTTAGATATCACTACTTCGACGGTACAGTGGCATGATTAGAGACCAGATCCGTGAACAGAAAACCATAAAGTAAAAACCAGGTAGGATGCAGGCTACCAGCCATTGCATAGTACTAATACCGGAACACTAATCGCCAATCTTCTAACAGCACTTGGTCTTGTATATATGTGTAACATATTAATGACACATGTTAAATTAAAGTCCATGACACACACCTTAATAAACAAACATTTGTAGCATGCCACAGGCCTATACCTCAGAATCGTGGATTCGAGGTACCGGTACGCAGCATTTCTGCGAACAATGAACTCGGGTAATATCGTTGACGTCATCTCCCGGAGACGGCTAGAGATCAAAACAGACCCGCAGTCTGCACGAACCTCGCGGAAGTGGCGATGAATCATTGCTATTTACCGCATTGTATTTCATACCAGGTTTATATTCGTGGTATTTAGGACCATATCTCGCTAGATAATGTTGACTTCTACAGGTACACTGATTAGAATTAATCTGAACTCTCTTTCAAAGCATGTTTATGAGTCAGGTAATGACTTAATACAGAGAAATGCAGCGATCGAGCCTGAAAGCCTGGTTCGGATGCGTGTCCGATATCACGTATTTAGTAAATCGGTATCGGATTATAATCGTCAACTTCATTTCTCATGATCTATTGAAAAATAAACTACGTACTCAGCTTGTGAAACTTGTAAAATAGACCCTCCATTCACGAAAACGTGTTAATACTATCAGGCAAAGCAACTACCATGGAGGCACCCTGGCTCCTGAGGAACTCTATTTATATACAAATACACATTACACATAAATGCTTTAAATACCTGAACTATAAACACATAGCATTGCATCTTAAGCGGCGTCCTACTAAAAGCCTACAACTAAACTCGGGCGTGATATACTTGTAAGTCGACAGCTCATGAATCATAAAAAGGAGTACCGGTATGGGCCTGGTGTAAAATGACCACTAATCTGGAGACGCAATGTCGTACCAAACACGTACCCTATGACTAGGGCTGGGCACAATGATTCGAGTACTCGAATCTGAATCGAGTATTAATTTTAATGATTCGAGTCGAGTAGTAAAAGACGATTTTTTCGAGTACTGAAAATATACGCTCCTCGCAACTGAAAGTTAATTAACTAACGAAAATTCTATTTTTGATAATATTTTCCACTGAGGAAGCCTTGAAACCTTGATTGGCCGTGTCGTAGCATAATAGACATAGTACAAAGCTACGATCATGACTGGAAATAACACATTTCCGAAGTCATGATCGTTCCACGACATTGTCAAGAAGGGCAATGAAGTCGGTATGGTCGAAAAATTACCAAAGTATATTTAATGTGACGGGTAGCAGGCATTATGTTCTGCGTGGTGGCATTAAAGGTAGATATTTGAACTTTGGCATAGTACATTCTGTTGTGACATCATAATGAGTGATACTCGAATACTCGACTCGACTCGAAGCATTTTACGTGATTCAGAATCGAATCACTCAGGTACTCGATTTTGCCCAGCCCTACCTATGACTACCATGCCCGACTTTGCCCGTATCACTAGCGTTCGAAAAGACTGGTATGATCGCTGATCTGTCGGTAAATCACTTCCAATTGCAGCCAATCGCTACATATTCCACTTCCTGTACTTATAAAATGCCTCAGCCACCATTAGGCTCAAGTTGATATGGTACTTAACAGTGTAGGAGTATCGAACAACCGCGATACAAATAACTGAGAGAAAGAATTGGAATCATAGTTCCTGCCTTTTCTACTCAGTTTCGGTTTTCATATTCAATGACAGCGGCATATAACTATAACAGACCACCATTTCTCGATGTCTCGAATTAGCAACTAGGCCTCCAATCAAGTATGATACATCGGGGTAGGCTGGATTGAACCGGTAAATCGGCTTAGTAGTCACGCTCGAATGTGAGAGGCATACCGTAATTGCATCGCGTTGGTAAATTAGTCAGTGGCCTTTACAACGAGCGATTTGCCTACTGATGCGTTCATAGCAGCTGTCTCGCGCTACATAAATAATTCGGTAATCTCAAGTCATTTTGCAGTACTGAACTGTAAAAAAAGAGGCAATTGATTACTTCCTCAAATCCTCATATCGAAGTAAATGAATGGAACATACGTGATAGTGACAGTGCGCGTTGTACAGTCCGTGAGTCAATGCGAAGTACATACGAAAATGTATGGTACCATGCATACGACCAGTGCCGTAACAGCACTTCGTCAGCCCCCCCCCCAAAAAAAAAACCGTTGGTCTTGGGCCCCCTATAGGGTGATAAACCGGACTTCTGGGGGGCTTCTCCCCTCAGACCCCCCTTTCTCCACCCACTCTTGGCCGCTACTTGTCATCAATATTGGGTGTTCGTTTAGTGGGCCACCTATTCTAGCCTAGACGCGAGAAGCGCGAATTTCAAGACTTCAAGATTGAATCGGTCAGTATCATCGGTGATTGCATTATATTGCTATCAATTTTTATCCCCTGTCTGCTGACGTAATCAGATTTACCGATGGAGCTGCGTGAGATGTATTTGAAAAGGTTGGACCCCTCAATAATAATTGAAGATCTTCGGGCGTATACCCGTTGGCAGGAACGAAACAGAACTTCGTCAGATCCCCCAAAAAATTGGGTCCCGGGCTCCCACAGGGTGATAAACCAACCCCCCAATCGTGTTGATCGATTTAGCCACGAAATCAGCCGTACTGGGTAGTGAGTCAGCGCGAAGCGCAAAAATTTTCGATAATTAACGATAAAATCGGTCAATAAGATCGGTAATTGCATATATATTGCTATCAATTTATTGTCCTCTCTGCTCACTTTATCAAATTTACCGGTAGGCCTAGAGCTGAGTGAGGTGTCTTGAAAACTGTAGGGCCCGTAAATAATAATTAAACATCTTCGGGCGGGCGGACCCGTTGGTATGACTTCGTTACATGATGTTATTTCGTGCTATATAAAAATAAAATATAGAATCGGGCAAACGTACTAAACTAAAAGACGCACACGATTTCAAATTGGTATTTCTTGACTGGCGTATAGTTTTTCCCTGCGGGATGGAATTCGTCTTCTGAGGTTCAGATTGCCAAGACAGGAACATTCGGCGCCAGTCATTTAGGCGCCTAGGCTATGGACAATTAAACCTATATGTATTTTGTATATATAACGAAGTTTTTGGTCAGCGTAACGGCAGTCCTTTTCGGCCAAGGTTTTTACGCTGCCGATCGTTCTGGCACACTTCTTCGAGTCGCATGTAATATGTCCTAAATCGTTATATGTCTTGGTGCGTCGTGTCGCGGTGTTGGCCAACGCCGATATGTCCATTTCTAAAAATCTTGCGTGTTCTTTTCTTTGGGGAAGAGTACCAAATAATCACGATATTTGGTCCACTTAAATCGCGCGTAACGCGAAAAAAATTTGAAATGTCGCATAAATTTTCAAAAAATACTCTATAATTTATGCTAATTCACGAAATAATTTTGGGCCTCTTCGAGCTCGCCCCTCCCCAATTGGGGGGTTTGGGGTGCGGCAGTTACGGTCCTGCATACGGCATGTTGTATATCCCTGGGCAAAAGATTCGTACATCTTGCTGGTATGAAGTATCTGTTTACATATAAATTCACCAACGACGGACACGGCTATACCTACTCTACGAAAAGGTCTAAGCATAATAATTCAATAAAATGATATTTCCGAGGCAATCATTGTATAAATATGGAATTATATCAGTTAACTCTCCCTTTTTATTGGGGCTGGGCAAAATCGAGTCCCTGAGTGATTCGATTCCGAATCACGTACGTACGATTCGAGTCGAGTCGACTATCCAAGTATCACTCATTACGACATCACAACAGAATGTAAACTGTCGAAGTTCAAAGATGTACCTTTTATGCCACCCCAAGGATCATAATGCCCGTTATCTATCACATTAAATCCAATTCGGTATTTTTTCGACCATACCGATTTCATTGCACTTCTTGACAATGTTGGGGGTTGATCATGACTTCGGAAATGTGTTATTTCAAGTAACGTTCGTTTCTTTGTACTATGTCTCGTATGCTGCGACACGGTCGATCAGGGTTTTAAGGCTTCCTCGGTGGAAAATTGTATCTAAACTATAATTGTCGTTAGTAAATTAGCTTTCAGTTGCGATGATCGTATAATTTCTGTACTCGAAAAAATCTTCTTTTACTACTCGACTCGAATCATTAAATTTATCACTGGATTCAGATTTGAGTACTCGAATCATTGTGCCCGGTCCTACTTTTAATCGAGATTCTCGACAATACTGCCTGATTGACCTTTGTGATCTCATGGACCTGTGAAGCCTCTGGAATTCCCATAACATTGCACAGTACAGAGTCATATGAATACTGCCATGTCATGTAATGAAGCATGGTTAGCCATTGTTAAGTACCCAATCATATTCATGATTCGTACATCACAGGAATGACGAAACCGACTATTCTCGCGACACCAATGAGCTGATATTCCATAACATTTCAGGATTTGCTACACGGAAGGAACGTGGAATACTTATTGTTCGCGGTGAGAATTGAGAAATATCAAGGCCAAGCCGCAATATTACTTTATATCAGTGGTTCCCAACCTTTTTCGGTGTCGGGGCCAAATTTAGAATTTCAGAGTACGGTCGGGGCCGCACGAATACCAGGGCAGTGAAACGGACCCAAAATAGTCATCAGAATATGAAAATTGGCACTGTTCCGATCAATCGCTCGAAGCCATTGGCCATTGTTATGGTCTTTGTGTTGCTGCACTCCCATTGTTCAGAACAATCGACCTTTGGTGGCTATTTCGGAGCAGTTTTATTGCCCTGGCGAGATTTCAATTCGTATTTTTAGAATCAGTACGACAGTATCTTTCAACGCTTCGACGCTTCAGACGCTTCGGTCGTGAGCTGTAGGACTACCAATTATGCTGCTTTCGGGGCCGTTTAGTGAGTCAGCTTTTATTGCCTAAACGCGCGAAGCGCGAAAATTTTCTGTAATTTATAATTGAATCGGTCAACATGATCGGCAATCGCATGTATATTGCTATCAAGTTTTATCCTCTCTCTGCTCACGTAATCAGTTTTACAGGCAGAGCCGAAGGAGGTGTGTTTGAAAAGGTAGGACCCCTCAATAATAATTAAACTTCTTCGGGCGTATATCCGTTGGCACCCCCCTCCCTCAAAAAATCTTTGGTCTTGGGCTCCCATAGGGTGAAAAACCCACCCTTATCACCTTGTTCGCTTTTACCACGAAATTAGCTGTACCGTTAAGTGAGCTAGCGCGAGGCGCGAAATTTTCGATAATTTATGATAAAATCGGTCAATATTATTGGGAATTGCATATATATTGCTATAAATTTATTGTCCTCGCTGCTTACGTAATGATATTTACCGGTAGAGCTAAGTGAGGTGTCTTGGACACTGCAGAACTCGTTAGTATGACCCCGTAATATGATGTTATTTCGTAACCTGCTGTCTGCTATATCAAAAAATATAGAATAGCCCAAACGTATGTTACTAAACTAAGAGGCGCACACTATTTCAAATTGGTATCTCTTCCCTGGAATATAATATGTCCCTGCGGCATGATATGTGTCTTGTGTGGCTCAGATTGCCAAGACAGTATTTTGTATATGTAACGAAGCTTCGGTCAGCATAAGGGCAGTCCTTTTCGGCCAAAGTTTTCTCGCTGCCAATCGTTCTGAAACACTTCTTGGAGTCGCATGTAACATGGCGTAAAACTTAATATGTCTTGGTGCGTCGTGGCGCGATAACGACAAACGCCGATACGACCATTTCGATAAATATATTTTTTTGGGGGGATGAGTCCCCAAAAGTCAAGATATTTGGCAGCATGAAATCACGTCTAGAGTAAAAAGATGCACAAATTTTCAAAAAATACTCTATAATTTATACTTATTCACGAAATAATTTTGAGCCCCCTTCGAGCTCGCCTCCCCCCCTAATTGGAGGGTGTGTCGTGCCGCAGTTATGGTCCTGTATATACCTATATCTATAGCTACTGCTCGCTCAAGGGACACATTGCAGTGAAACAGCAGCGACGTAACGTTAGCAGTCTACTTACGACTATCCTGCAATCCTAATTAAAAAACTTCAGACTCCAAGCCAAGTACGTGCATTTCAGGAATGTTAAATTTTATTTTTTGTCAAGACTCGATTTCTTAATATTTTGTGGGGGCCGCAAGAAGGCTATCTGCGAGCCGCATGCGGCCCTCAGGGCCGCGGTTGGGAATCGCTGCTTTATATGATCACGTAGTATAGGATATATTGTGTTAGGGCATACCATCCGATTTTCGCAAATTCAGGTCACGACGTAATTGTGACATGGCAAATAAACACGCGGAATGAATGGCCAAATCCTCAATTCGAGAAATCAAGAGCGCCTTTCTAGATGACTGCGACACCTTTCAGATCAGGGGCGGGCAACATACGGCCCGCGGACAGTTTCCCGTCTTACATGATAATGTGGCCATAGCGGCCAGTCTGCCGAGATCCCCCACTACTTGCTAACAACGTAAAATTTTGGTGACTGTATGTTAACGTATGTGTGTGTGCGCAGCGTACGATAGTGAAGATTGCGCGTACGTTCGTCGAAGCGAGAAGACTTGCATTATAGGCAACCTCGAATGTGTCATTGTAATGGTGTTTGGTATTTAGACGCAACCATATGCCTTATCAGCAGCACAGGAGCTAGTTTGCACGAGAGTGAGAGTGTGAATGCTCAACCGGTTGCGCAACAATGGGCAATACGCTGGCGCTTTACGCTGCTTCCCACCTGCTCCCAGACGGCATGGTTGGGTCGCAATCAACTCCGTTACAATGCAACATTCGAGGCTAGTTTTGGGGGTTCCAGGACCACGAGAAGAATAAAATGTATATTTTCGCAATCAGTACCGCGGTATAGCTTTCGATTGATACCAATTTTATCAAATTTAATGCTCGGGAAGCCGGCCAAAAATACCGTCAAATTACCTTTGACCAAACGGTGAGTGTGACGTAGACCAATTTCACAGAGCTGTGAGATATGCTTCTGGCCACACCATACAGGACACTATGATTGCACCGTGTGTTGATAGATCAGAGAGAAGCAGACATGGTGGCGCCTGTACACCAATGCTATTCTCAAATCCACATTGACGAGAAATGGATTTGAAGTGACATTGCTGTAGTTGAAGTACATTAATTAAACACGATTTATTAATTGTACATGTGGATAAATGGGCGAATAATGTATCGATTCAGCAATCCGGCCCGTCAAGTACTTAATTTTTCTATATCCGGCCCGCCGATTCAAGAAGTTGCCCGCCCCTGTTTTAGATGGTAATACTGTTCACTGGTCAGTGTTGAGAAGGCCGAAATAAAACTGGTAATGGTGACTAGAAAACGTAGATTTCCTTCTCTGAAAAGAATTTCAATAGCATCTGCAACATCTATCACGAAACAATCCCGACTGCACGTGTACGCAGTACTGAGATTGCCACATGAGTCTCTCATCTTTCAGATATAAATGGATTCCGCGGGCGCACTGCGGCAAAGCATATTGAGAGTGATAAAGGTGACGAAAATATGATAAGTAGTTGTAGAACATTAAGGCCGCTGCTGAAAATTTTCAACTTTGTCGCGACTCGCGAGTTGCGAGCGACTGGTCAGCAGTTATTGATCGTTAGCTCTATGTCACCGCAATAGTTTGTCCGGGTATTGCGTGTTTTGGCATGTATAATTGTTTCCTCATTGAATTTAGACTACATTCTACTGTAAGCAGTGCCGGTACTTGGTAATTACCAAAGGCAAACCAGTTCCGGCAGTACCGGTACCGTGAAACTCTCAGTCATTGTATGTCTACACGTGGATTTATTAGATATATACCTTATCTGATTCATTTTAACCTGTACGTACAGTGTACAATGTACATTGGTTGGAAACTGGGTTAAGCAGGTACATATAATCGTGATATGTCATGGGTTCACGGATGTATATTACAGATACCGGTACATGTCAGTACACGACGTCTGAAAATCTTTTTGTTGACTAGGTAGCAGCAGTGTAATTCTTGATGTTCGATTTCGTCTATTCTCCTCTTTATCAGACTTCGGTACGAAATGTAGTGGCTAGTCAGAAATGGACTATGCATCATTATGGAGAATGAATCAACCAGACCCACGGATCAATTTCAATGCTTGATACCTGAGGGCGAATCGAGGATTGAAAAGGAAAGAATCCCAGAGTTATATTTGAATATTAAGACTTAATTCATTTACAATAAAATTATAATGCATTTGAATGTTGTTCTCTATCGTATCGAGAAATTAATGTATGAGTGCTTGACAGTTTGATGCAGTTACTGAGGCAATGGAATACAGAAAGGTTTGGTGTGTGTAGCATAGTAGGCTACAGCTAGAACTCCAGAAATTGGGATCGGCAACCGGAAATAGCGCCTTCAACTGGGTCACCCAGATTATGCGTTTTCAGCATTGAAATATGATATTGGTTCGTCAATGGAAAAGTGTATGCATATAAGATGTCATATTATTCATTGACAAATCCATGTATACCCATCGAAATGTTCATTTTGCGATCTATCTGAAGCTGTGCAATGTGTATCCATTTCGAGACTTCGGACAGAACGCGCCAGAGCTGTAGTTGCAGCTTGTGGGCACTGCCGGGACCAGTGTGTAATCTGTGCATTGCTTCGCGACTTACGACTCGCAACTCGCAACGCAGAACTCCCGATGTTGCGTCGCGAGGTCAGTGTGCAGCGGGTTTTATTCTCTGAATTGGTGGAAGGCGATAACGAGAGACTGCTGAACGCGCACTCGCGCAGCCATGCCCTCTGGTCGTCGTACAGATTCTATAATGCTGCAAAGCTTCCTTCAATATATTTTATCGTCAGCCATAAACATAGATAATAATGATCTCCCGCTGACGCATGTTTTGTGATTATACACTTCTATATGTTGTCCCACGAAGTTCGTATGTTGTTCTTCATGACATATAGCCTATCTTGCTATCTATAACCACTATGTGGTGTGGACTGGACACAAGCAAATCTCACGGCTCAGTGTATTTGGTTCACGTTTCACATTCCATTTGGCTACAGGCAATTCGACGATAACTTTGACCGGCTTCTCGAACATTAAATTTGATAAAACGGGTATCAATCGAAAGCTACCGCGGTACTGCTTGCGAAAATATAAAACAACAATCGTAACGTGCCAGTCAGTTAAAAGCCGCATGCATAAATGCCATAACCAGATGTGGTCAAAATGTAGGATGCTTATCGTCGGTACTAAAATGGAAGGTGTAAAGTCGTAAATATATACTCAAGTAAAGTAGTAGAGATTTTTAATAACTAAAATGTACGATCCCAGGAACCGGTTTTGTCAAATAAACTGAATACTGTTTTTCCGGAATTGGAAGTAAGCTAGTCTATAAACATCGCAGCTTGTGCAATATGTGCATTGTGCATGTATGGCAAATAAGCTAAAACCTACTTGAATACTACGAAAAGGTAAATTTGCTAGTTGAAATAAAAGGGGGGGTTCCGATTTAGTTCGTATTTAGTATTATAGCATCAATTCATCAGAGTTAAGTACATGCGTAAATAACGATTATACAACATCCTCGTGTTGACGATTATACGCGTATGGTAAGGTTTCGACGAGTCCGGAAGTGCTGTTAATTAGCGACTGCCTTGTCTGCAGGGCATGGTATGGTATGGTATGGAACGATAATTTTCCATACTCCATACTTGCCTTACTCTCTCCATACCATACTTGCAATTTTCCATACCATACCAACATTGTCCCATACCATACTTGATACATATTCCATACTTTCAAATACTTCAATATCATAAGTATAGTACCTTTTCTAGCACCTATATTATTGATATTTCGGATGTCAATATTGCTTAAACTAGCCATGATGCGAATCTAACTCCTCGTAATAGTTTCACAGAGTCTGTTTTGGTTAGGTTTAGTTCACCTTGGTGAGGTGCCGTGTACCTCTAATCTACAGCTTCCGCGAGCAAATTGAGATAGTCAGCAGATTGTTATCTAGGACCGTCCATAAATGGGACTGGCAACATACGGCCCGCAACGAGATTTTTTCCGGCCCGCGGACAGTTTCCCGTCTTACATGATAATGTTGCACGCGGCCCCAGTCTGCCAAGATTCCCCACTACTTGCCTAAACGTCAAATTTTAGTGACCACATGTTGTTACATAGGTCTGTGCACTGCGCAGCGTGCGAGAGTAGAGCTTAATACGGGTAAGTTCTTCGAAGCGAGAAGACTTGCATTATCGGTATTTACGATGTACTCAACCCTACTGAATTGATATCTTGGTAAATTTTGGGGTAAAGGGGATTATCAAACGCTTTGAAATCCTAATTAAGGATTGCACTGTGAGCTAGTTGATCAGAGAGAAGCAGACATGGCTTCTCCTGTATGACAATGCTGTTCTCAAATCCACATTGTATTTTCATTATCGGTAAGAAAAGGCTTTGAAGTGACATTGCTCTCGATAAAATACATTCAATAAATACGATTTATTCCTTTTACATATGGGCGAATAATTCATCCATTCAGCAATCGGGCCGCCAAGTATTTAATCTTCCTCTATCCGGCCCGCCGACTAGAGAAGTTGCACGCCCCTGCTCCATAACGATATCATCGCGTTTCCGGTACATTGGCATGAGGCACATGCAAGTTTGAAGTAAATACTCGCAAAATAATTTCTAATATAGGCGCAACCATTAAATATCTCAGCTGCAGGCGATCAATACTTCAGCGATATATGCGTGATTATTAGTACAGTATTTGGTTGGGGTTAGTGTGGCGAGAATTTCAAACTAAATCTACCCCACCCCTGATCTATAATCCTAATGCGAGAGCGTTTGAAATATGACCAATAAGATATCTCGGTATGTTAATAGTATAAATGTGCGGATAATGTTTCAGAAGAAATGTAATTATCAATCACATTGAGCATTAAGTACATTCTCAGAAGCAGCACTTTCAAGGGAAATTTAATTTATAACCTAAATCTTTGATGCTCTCTTTTTTGATGGATACTTCCATCACCTCGGTGATGGTGCTCTAAGTCTGAGCGCAGACAGAGCTAGACCTATATATATATATATATCATGATTGCTTGTAAGCTCTCGTCACTCAAGGAATGAGGTAGTTGGAGTAACCAACATTACCAATTATTGCCTCACATGATAGACTACGCTCGGAGACGTCATGTCTAGACCCGATAGAATATCGGATCAACATTACTCATTGTCATCATTACATCACAAAATCATGCCATTCCAAGTGCTCCTAAAACCGTTCCACAAGCGTGTATTTGATCCTACACAGCGTTCAATGTTCACACATAATAAAAGCGATCGTATTCCGTGAACAGCGAACAACGTGCGCTTCATGAAGCTTGCACAGATCACGATAAAATGTATAAAACACCAAAGTATGGAAGTATGGAAATGTCGTTCCATACCATAGATTAAAATCTTCCATTCCATACCATACTTGCATTGTTCCATATTCCATACCAAAATATCGATCCATACCATACCATACTTCCATACCATACCATACCATACCACGCCCTGCTTGTCTGTCGTGGACAAGTAAATACGCGCGCTAATCAACGCGTTAAACAACTAAAGATGCGCGCTTAGCAATGCGTCTTACGTCTAGGTAGCCTCGGCGACGTTTTGCGCAAGTCAAAATGTACGAGTTTTTATGGAATGTGTGCCATAATGACGCCGATCTCAGGTGGTTCAAACCTTACCTCTTTTATAACTCAAGCCTTGACACACTACTTCTGATGGTTATGTTTAAGAATTAGCGCATGTACATTGTACAAAGTACATTGTACGCACGCGTCGCACATGTTTGGGGCCATCCGATGTCATTCAGTTTCGAGATGTCACTCTTTAATCGCAATCGCAAATCAGCATATGCTCAACGGCATTTTATCCAAGCCATCGGAAATAGGAGCCAAAGCATAGTAGGCCCGAGACGCGGTAGTTAGGCTAGCGATATCTTTTGTACTAGGCCTATTGCAAAAGCGATTGTGTATATGTGTAGACCAGCGATGATATCGTGCGCACCTGGCCTATTGCAGATGCGATTATTCAAGCCAGCGGAACTAGAGCACTAGGCTTGTTGAAGAGGCGATAAATCAGGCTAGCAACGATTACCGAGCGTGCGACAATGAATATCCTGATTTCGCAATCATCTCAGCGGGAGAACGTGTCACGCTACATTGTGCACGTGCACTCGTGCGAGAGGACTTGACCCCCTTCCCCCCCCCCCATTCACGTGCTCTTTCTTTGTTGTGTGTTTTTTGTTCCCGGTAATTTAGCCTAATCCGCTAGCCATCACGGGGTTCGACTGCAGGCAACTGGACACCGGATTGTTTCACGGAACTCCTCCCCAAATTAACATAAAAAGGACCCTAGTGTGGTTTTAATTTTCCGAGTGAAATTTCTGAGTGGTTCTAATTGCTAAGGGGAGGAGTTCCCCCACTTCATGACCAATAAATTTTATTTTGAAATTCACCACCACAATAGTTATGATAATGCCTGCAGTCGGACCTCGCCAGTTCGCCCCTGTATTTTTTGTGTTGTTTGTCGGCCTCCACCACCATAGATTGTGCGTTTTTGGTGGAGGCCTTGTTTGTCGGTGTCCCTTGTCCCTGGGCGAACTGGCCATGTCTTCTCTGGCCCATGTTATTTATCATAGCATTTTTTGTATGTGATTTATCGCATTTATTTCATGTTAATAAAAAATTATTTCCCCACCACCGCAAATGGTGGGTTTTGTTCTGGATTTATGTTCGCATAATTACCATGGCGACCGAAATCGCGACTTCATTTATTCACTGTGCATATTTCATTTTGTTGAACATGCCGAATAAAATATTACAAACAATGCGCAAGAACGAATCTCGCTAATTGGCAACGCGTCTTTCGTTAATTGGCCGCGCGCAACACTGATACTACGACTTATTGAATTGCAACCGAGTATTAGCGTCGGAAGGGTCATTTGAGAAGGACGGGGTGTCGCGTTTAAGGAGGGGGTTTTGCGCTTCCAAATGAGGGGGTTCCGACCCACGACACCCCCTCTGGCTACGTGCCTGGATATAGGCAATGTGTTCACAGACAGTCTCCTCATCGAGATGGAAAAGCCAGCAGTCAATCCCACGCATCCGTTTAGCAGATATGTTCTTAAACTGGGGTCCCCACATTAGTTTTTTAGGGGGACTTTGAACTATTATAAACTATAAACTATTATGTCCCAGAGCAATAAAATTTAATCCTTGATAACATATTTTGTCCGTGGCGCACAAGGCCGGAAACGGCGACGCGCGCCACTGAAAAAACTCATTATTATTAATAATAATCTGCCGTAGAGCAAAAGCAATTAGCTATGACGTAGCAAGGATCAAATTGCCTACTGTTATATTAGTAAGCAGACGAATTGTTAATGAACTAGTTTTCAGCCTGTCCTGTCTAATGTGTTGTGTACTCTCTAGCGCAGTGGTTCCCAACCTGGGGGTCGTGTCCCCCTTGGGGAGGGGGGTGGCGTGGCGTGAAAGTTTGGAAGGCGGGCGCGAAGAAGCGGTCAACTGAAAAAAAAAATAATTCTCTAATCAACAGTTATAACTAGGCCAAGTTTTTGCAACTTTTTTTCCAGCTCCTGAATAGCCGAAAGATATGTAGAATGCTGTTTCAAGTTGTTTGAAGGAATCCTATAGTGCAACTTTTTGCAACATTTGTCTATTTTTTTCATGCCACTTTTTGCAACATTTCGCAACTTTTTCGATTCTTCATGAAAGTATTTTCGATTTTGGTGAAATACACGGCCAAATTCGACTGAAATACCGTAAATCAGCACTGAAGTAACGCTCTTACGGGTATTTCGGGAGCTGAGCCGGAAAGCTGACCTTTTTTTAGTCAATCACTAGAGAATGCGGATTGAAAACTGTATTTTGGGAGTGGAACTGGGAAGTTGACTTTTTTAGTTTTTTTAGTCAACCGCGCAAAAGGTCTTTTAGTGCAACTTTTGTGAAAAAATAAATGCAACTTTTTGCTGCAACTTTCCACGGATTAAACTGCAACAAAAACTTGCCCTAGTTATAACATTCCATGCGATCAAAAATCTGTTGTAGTTGCTAGCATCCCGGTTGGATTTTGTGATATGACGATAAGGGCGGGCGTGAAATTTTTCACTATCATAAAGGGGGCGTGTCTAAAAAAGGGTTTGGAATCAATTATTTAGCGAGCGCACGCATACATTAAGGAATGACTGTGTCCAGTTGACTGTATGACGTCAAAATCTATAATCGAGTTCGAGGATCAGTAACCTTATTTAACCTTCGGATCGGTTTCAAAATGCATTTCTTTCTAGGACCGGTCTGTTCTGTTCTGTTCAACATTGAAAATTCTTGCTGCAGCTCATATTAAATTTGAGATACGACTTTACCGCTTATGACTTATATAGTTAAATGTCACCCTCCATGTTTTTTCACGTCCAATTTGTTTCGCGACTTTGTTCTTTCCGTTACATGCAAGAGCTAATGAGGTACATCCAGTCTCGCATAAGCAGGGTATCGCAAACATCATCAAAGTTTTTAATACTTCTACACAAAGGTAAGAGTATTACGGCAAAAGTTTCAACCAAAATGTTGAAAGAGTCGCTGCGTTAAAGTCATCCTACACAGGCTGCCATGTTTTCGAAATGTAGGTCAAACAGAACCGAGAAACGCTCTGTTTAGACGACATGGTATTCACGAAATATAAAAGCTTTGAGGGTATAACCTGTAATACACTATTGCATTAGTTGTAGTCAGAGTTGGATCAATTGTAATTTGTAATTGTAATTGAATGTAATTAATTACATTTTTCAATGTAATTGTAATGTAATTGTAATTGAAGCATTTTTATTTTGTGTAATTGTAATTGTAATTGTAATTTGACAAAAATTTTGCTCAATTACAATTTCAATTACATTAAATTGCTATTGAGACCTGACAAGCACAACATAAAATAATTGACTTATAATGCATTCTCTTTAAATGTCGACAAGGAATTTGATGGATCCATTTGCGGAAGCCCTTGACTGCGCCCTTGCGGGCGAAGTTTTATTTATTTTTACCGCTATGCTGGCCTCGGCTGCCATTGTATACAATTATTAGCTTACTAACCAACGGATGGATTCTCAACACGTGACTCACGATTGAATACGCCGAGAAGCGAACTGCTGAGCCGGCTAAAAGCAGCAGAATTGATAATCCTATAGCTGGCGACCCACTAATGTATTGGAAGAAGAAGTCAGAAGAATTTCCAACGCTTGCTGCCTTGGCCAAAGATTATTTGGGGCTAACAGCAACATCAGCCCCGCCAGAAAGAATATTTTAAATTGCGGGCAACTTTTATACGGCAAGAAGAAATTTACTGGGGCCAGAAACTTTTCGCACCTTAATGTTCATTAAATGCAATCCAGCAGTTTTTGAACAAGTAAAAATTTAAATGGAAACAAGATATTGTAATTTATGGTATCATGAGCTTCTTTCCATTTGCATTTTACTGAATTTTACACACGCTGACGTCTTGACAGCTACATTTCATTTGCGTTGCTCAGTTTTGTCTATTCGTTTGATTGCGTTTCATTGCCCGTCTTGCATCCTATTCGTTGTTAGTCATTGCCAGTCGCTCAAACTTTTGGTTGTTAACTGTCGCTTAAAAATATTTCCTATGACTAGGAATAGTTCGAAAACGTTTTTTCTTTTTAATAATTAACGGGTATTTGCGTATCATGAATGAAACATGAATACTTGAATTGCTGTTAATTACGACGCTACGGTTGTCAAGGAGCACGGTTGAATTTATGATTATTTAATTACATGTTCAACAGCAGCAATTGTAATTGTAATTGTAATTTAATTGAAGCATGCAAGGAGTAATTGTAATTGTAATTGTAATTTGATATTTTTAGCATGGAGTAATTGTAATTGTAATGTAATTGAAACATTCATGAAAGTAATTGTAATTGTAATGTAATTGAACTGAAATAATTGTAATTGATCCAACTCTGGTTGTAGTCACTATCGTATTAGCAAAAGCATCCGTATCGATTATTAGATTGGAAATCAAATCGAGCCAGGACGATAAAAAACCTGCTGCTGGGAATATAAAAAGAAAATATATGGCGAACGTATTCACTTGTGCAGCAAAACAGTGCGCACGGTACTAGTAATTTGATTCCCATATAATCGGTAGTTTTTACAAGTGTGAGTTTTAGTCTGAGACGTAGAAACGACATAGTCACAGTGGCAGGCATGATTCTCGTCGCTGAAATCATGGAGATATCTCTTCAAACCCATCCTGTTCATCACATCGAAAGTGAGATATATGAAATATGAAAAGGCGATCAAGTCATGTCGATTGAATTTAGATCTTCACACGACTGGTTCCGTGAAGACATGGTTATCTCGCGAACAATCCCCATTATCGGCTCCGATTGGCTTGTATATAAGCAACCTTCAAGATGTCACCGATGTTTGAGCGGCGCTCATTTGGCATATCATCCATTTGCAACAAATGGTGGTCCAGTTCGCGCAGGTACTGCGTATGTTGTTCGTACTCAATTGCGTTCCGCTCGATGAACCTGTGCATTACGATCGACAGCCACAGAAACCAGGACCCCATAGTGATCAGAAGCGGGTAGTCTACCGTGTATTCTTTGGATGAAAACACTCTGAAAATAATGCAATGAAGTTGTACGTTGTTTTTATATTTGTGAATGTCATAATTCTTACAGCATTAGTAACATCTCCAGTCTACATTCCTTAATTATAAACTCGATGAATCGCATGAATGCAAATTCTAGGTAACAAATCGATAAAGAGTAAATCTTACAGGGTAATTTGTACGTGATACCAGGCTATACGTATGCCCAGTCCTTATTGTCGTAACCATAAGTACCAAGCATGTCCCCGTGAATTACGCCTCCTAGCCATCAAGTCGGGCTTACATTTCAGTATCGTAAAACTGAATGGGTAATTTTAAACTCCTTTAAAACAAAATCAGTGGCATTCTATAAGTGTGCAGTGTTCAGGGCTCGTGCGGTTGGCTAAGTTAACCCTTCAGAACTATTTCGAAAAACCACTATTTGCACTAAAACAGAAGCAGCCATCCTGGTTAGGACCATAAAACAATGCTGTGGCTTGTGAATTTCGTCTATCTTCAGTGTTTTACTGGCAACTGATCAAATAGATAACTGAAGTTTATGTAAACAAGGCTTTAGATGTCGGTGTCGAAATCATGCGTACCTTGATCCTTTATAATCTTGAAAGTAGTCATTTTTCGTGATGAACCGATCATACATGTCAGTGTTGTGTGTGATAAATGAATAAAGCGTCCCCTCCTAAAATTCAATCGATCAATGCATCGAATGTTAGCAAGTCCGGTACTCTATAAATAAGACCTATACTTGAAAAAAGCAGTTGCGGCTTACCTCGGTAACAGAGCGGCAAAACCTGTCGACTCGTCTGTGCGTAAGGAATGCCAACGGGATAAGAATAGGGTCGCCAGCTGCAATAAGAGCGGTACCAGTCAGCGTTTTACGTAATTATCTATCCTGTGTAACGTATAGAATATTAATAAGATGAATATGTCGATTGAGATCGAGTTTGTGGAATTCTGGTTTGAACATGAGTATACTTGAGAATCAGGAGTTCAAGTGATAATTCGTTTTATGTAACTTTCTCGCCGCAATTTCAAAATCGGAATTCTCACCTGTGTCATGCTTGTGATATACTACCATGTCGTTCTGAAATATAATGAGCAATATCGGTTTACGAAGGGATGGCTTTACGTCCACGGATCTTTTATAGCAATTGAGACCATGTTGATGGTGATTTCGCGACTTCGCCGGATTGTACATTAGGGCTCTTCAAAAATGACTTTTTTTCTCAAATCGCACTGGCTACTTGATAAAATTTATACGTTACCTAATTCAAGCCTACACACCAAAATTGGTTCAATTCCAACCAGTAGCCGCATTGCTACAGGAGAAGAAAGTGTCTATTTATTATATAAAAATGAATAACAAAGAATTTGTGAAAATTTTCTGTTTACCCCATGAAAGTGTTAGGTTGTCTATAGAAACGATGTTCACCAAATTTGGTTGAATCCCAACCATGCAGTACAAGCGGAGTTATTGCCGTCAAAAAATTTGGATTTGAATAAAATAGCATTTTCGGTGGGCACCACTATAATAAGTAATTAAAGAATTGGTCACCGTAAATACTATTTTATTCATAATCCAAATTTTTCGACGGTGATAACTCCGCTTCCACTGGTTGGAATTGAACCAAATTTGGTGAACATCGTTTCTATAGACAACTCAACACTTTCATGGGGTGAACCGAAAATTTTCAAATGTTTTGTTATTTATTTTTTGATGAAAAATAGAAACTTTCTTCTCCTGTAGCAATGCGGCTACTGGTTGGAATTGAACCAAATTTGGTGTGTAGGCTTATATTAGGTAACCTAACAATTTTATCAAGTAGCCAGCAGTGCGATTTGAGATAAAAAGTCATTTTTGAAGAGCCCTACCGTATATTCCATATAATGTAACGCTTCCATAAACACGTTCTAAGTACGATCGTGGTACTGATTGATCGAAACACAGTTAGCCGCGATACGTATAAATACAAAAATCTAATGGCAGTCTTCGCTTAACAAAATCTAAATACTGGAACACGGTAAATTCTGTTCGACATTCCAATCAAGTGTAGTGGCATTGTATATTCGTTTGAACATGGCATTCGTATCGGTCATCATTGGGCTACGTGCAAAACCTTGACAATATTCATAATACAATATGTTATGTTTTGATGAATTAGTCGACAGATGGCTACGAAACTCAATTCATGATTCATCATGTTCCGTTAGGGCCGACATCAGTACATGCGAGGAAGGATTACCTAAATTGAGCAATAGTAAAGAACAGATGCCTTCCAACCTAATTTTCAATTGCCATATCTACTGTGTGTTTGGCGTAAGAATATGTAACGTTCTGAAAACTAATCACATGTTACACAGATGTCCAATTGACTGAGAAACTATCCGATGGTGTTTGGCCTAACATTTTGTTTCATCGTGCAGCATATTGATTCCAACAAATTTGAAGCAACATTTATTTCGCTTGGCTAGGTTTCTCAATTTGATAACGGTCAAAATTTAAGCACTTATGCAACGTCACTTACTAATGCTGAACATTACTTCGCTTCGATTATTCGATATTTTATGCCGGTGACGTCATTCGTGGTGATGCAATTGTTCGTACACACCAATTCTCTGCTAGTTGGTGATGTATACCTCTGACTAGTGTAAGCCGAAAATATTCGGGGTTGTTTTGAGTGTACTAGCCATTCGTATCATCTCGCGAATGTGGACGCAAACCCATGTCGTCATATTGCTAATTATAACCCTACATTTTCGTAAAGTAATAGGTTAATGTCCATGATTTCTAGCGACGACACAGTCCACATTATATGCCACAATGCTGACATATGTATCAACTGGAACAATCAAATACTGTAATACCTCCATAAAATCAATATCTCTGTCGCTTTGCCAACAATTTCAATTAGATATGCTGTATAACGACGCGAAAAATTTGCATTGATGAAAAGGGTTCACAGTTCAGAACCTATCAAGGTTCGTTTGCGAACTCGATCTCCGAAATCTCTGAGGATCCCACCTATTCATAGTTACATCACACATCGGTCATATTGCAGTATTCGCGAAAATAGATCTTGGAAATGTGAACGTATAACCAGGATGGCGCGAACGTGCGGTTCACGTTCGCGTTCTGTGTGCGAACCTCACAAATTTAAAGCTTGGCGTTCGCAAACAAACCTTGGTAGGTTCTGCACTGTGAACCTTTATCATATATTACAATTTTCGCGTCATTATAACATCGTTGGTTGAAATCTATTGCATTTTCACTCTATGTCTGGCGCTGGCACTATAAAAATTAACGCTAAACGTGCATACCTTTACAATCTTATGACGTTTACCTACTATGTAACAAATGTTTGCTCAAGATATCCAGCTTTCTCTATGTGAATATTTAGTGACTCTCTGCTGTGGGCATGAGCCGCAATCACGCAAAATCAAGAGCGAAATACGCTACATGAAGGTAGTCAGCGAATGATGCTTATTCATGCAATCAATGAAATTGACACTGTTGTCTGATGTACAAATTCCATCTCGATTTCATAAGTTTATTTTATCATAAAAACGAAATCTTAGCGAGTGGGGTGATGGCTACTGCTGTATAACTTGTTAATGGGGTAAAAGCCGTTTTACGCTCTGCTCAATATCAGCGTAGCAACACTAAGACGCCGAATACATTGCCCGGTCTGGCCTAGACCGATAAGGTGAAAGCTTATATTCCCTTGCAAGACCTCGTCGAAATTGTTGGCAAAGCGAAGAAAAATATTGACAGATTGTTTGATGCCATGGAAAGTTATGATGTTCATGAGAGAATTAAAAAATATGAAATTAGGTCTATATATAGAGAAATAAGCGTGAAATGGTGGTAAATCGCGCATTGCGCGAAATTTTGTTCAGTTGACCGCTTCTTCGCGTTCCTATTACGAGTGAGTACAGACCACGAATCACGGTAACTGAATATATTTTGAAAGATTTTAACATATTCGTAATTTCAACACATCGTCATCAGTCTTATTGCAGTATTTGCGAAGATAGATCTTGCATGTTGGAAAGTATAACCAGCTCCGGTAGACTGGTAAAGTAGGCTGTGCGATCACCCTGCGTCCAAATCAGCTGTTTCAGGGTACATTCATTTCAGGCCTCTCATTTTCTATTTCGACTTGAAATAGTTGCGACACGTATTAGAAATCGCTACTTTTACATGCGTTTGAGTATAGCTACGCGACTACTTCGATCATTTTGTTCTTATCAGAATCGCTTATAATAGGAACGTTTTCGGCCTTGATCCATGTTGACTGTCAACGAAGGAACTTCATCAACGGAAATATACGTCGCGACTATGAACGGTTTGGGATCTTCACGAACCTTATACTCTGTGCGTGTTAAAATGCATGATGCTCTTTCGTTTCCCAACACCAAGCGAACGATCTTCACTAGTTCACAGCTGCACAACAGAGGGTTTCCTTCGAGAAGCAGAAATGGAATATCTGTCATTGGTTGCAGCTTGGTTGGAGGGGTAACTTTTGTGAGGAAATTGTATTGAAGATTAATGATCTGAAAATGTGTTGACATCTTGTTACGTTATATTTATGACACTTCATACAATTTTACATACGGTACACTGTAAAAAATAAAAACCTCGATTTACCGCGAAATGTTTGGAAGCACGGTAGCCAGACATTTCGTGGTAATATAACATTACCGTTAGTCAACGTAAATTTAACTTACATTCGTCTGGTAATCTGACTTTACACACCAGACTGTGATGTTACAGTCCCCCGCGAAATATCCAATCTACATGTTCTCCTGTACATTTACGACCGAGACTGTAATTTTACCACCTACCTACCTATACGCTGTCCGTGTAAATCTGGACTACATACCAGCTTGTAAATTCTCGTACATCCATACCTATCGCAAAGCAACGCGATGCTAAAATATCGGAAAAGTTTCATCACACTCCCAAAACGACATTGGTACAGACTGTATATTCATTCATGATTCACGATGAAATGTTTATCGATGGAAAAGTATTGCTGCTGGAGGTCTAATTCTTCTTTAGGAGACATGCAGTAACACGAGTGGTCTCAAGAGAAGGGGAATTAATTCCACCACCGGCCAAACTTCCAGTTGTTTCTTTTTCTCGTCCTCATTCCTTCTGTGTAACATGCAGTTCCACTGAAAAGAATTCATGCATAAGTCGCTATATTAAGCAAAGTTGCTAACCTAGACATGACATTAAAAAGACCAAGACAAATGGGCTAACAAAAATATAACATGTTTCGAAGTACCGGTACTGGTACATTGTGGGATGACGGCTCCGCATTTTACATGATATAGCAGAGATTCAAGACATACTTTATCTAATGTATTGAAGCAAAAGGTTCCTCATTTGAGGTGGCGTGTGTGCCAAACAAATCCAGCAGTGAATGAAAACATATCTATGGTATGGCCCGAAAATGACGGTAAGACACCAACAGTTTCAGCTCCTCCGCGGCGGAGTATGTGGTGGCACAGGTCACTATATAAGTCGACTAATATCCCAAAATAGAACAGAAAATGCGGCGAATGAAATATTTCAATCATGAAATCAAAGTCATCCCGGTGGTGTGCACAGTCGTAGATATTCACGGTAACAAATGCTATGTAGTACTGTACCTTTTACGATGCGTACCCCATTCAGCATTCCTAGCAATCTTCAACGATCGTGTCCACTTTCTTCAAGCACAACAAGCTTCGCGTCACCCTTTGCTCAAATCTCAATAACGGCCACTGACCAGACGACACTCAGGCGATTTCGAAATAAGTGATATATTCATCCGCTCACATATGCCACCAATCATATTTACTGGCCACGTTATAATGTTTGATCTAGGTCGTGTTTTCCATACAGAAACATTTATTATTACATATAGTCCCTTTCTTTCTCATCTAATCTCGTATAAATTGATATTTATTCCAAGTGTTGTTCACTACTTACTGTACTTACTTAACGAGACGCTGCTTGTGATGTCACAGTTGTTTACAACGAATCTCAGAAACCCAGTAACGCGTAACGGTAACCTAATGTAACCCATTACTGGTCGCCTTGTCCGCCATTAACAAATGATCAAATGAGCATGCGGTGCTGATATTTCTAGTTTCCCAAACAATATTATACATCCTAAACTGATTTTCTAACTTATCAGTTCTATCCGTGACGACGAATGTAACCGGCGACACCGGCCGTATAGCCATAGCCTTATAATATAATATAATGGCCATGGTGTAAAACCACATTAGCTACGATTGCCAGTTGTTTCTTGTACCCTACTATATACTGTACTGAAATTGGTACTAGGGCCACCAATTTCCGTATGACAGATCCCAGTTTCGCGAACGAGGTTGAATCAGGACAAATCACCACGAGAATGATATATCAGTAACATTCAGTTCCCCGTATACATTGGCTGCAGCGATTTTGAAGTTAATCAATTTTGCCAATAGCCTGGTAAACTGCAGTAACGATTAACTGTCAGTAATTTTGCGAAGAAATTCTGGTAACTTGACTTCACAGCTAAATTAAGGTAATATTACATATCAAAATGTAAAATTACAAGCAACGTTCAGTTATTGGCTGCGACCGGTAATTCGTTGTAAAATTTACAGAGATTTCCCAGTAAATCTACCAGATTTTTTACAGTGTACATGTTGTGAATCGAATATACCTCATTGCATCCAAGAGATATATTCGATTCAAAACAATTTTATTAACTAAGACTAACAATGAATGGAAACGTAATGGTTTTATTCAGACTTATACAGCAGATAACGTTCAGACAATCAACCAATATTCACGAAACAGAAATGAGACGATAGCGATCACCACAGAACGTATATATGAGGGTAATTAAAAAATGATGTGGTCCTGTTAAAACCACCAACCCAATGTGACCCGTATTTCAGAATCCGGTTTATGTGAGTCTGATAACTTCCTATTACACGCATTACATCGAACACCCAGGTCGCTGTCTTCGTTTTTGATCTGCATCAATCATACCTGTTCTCGCGTGCTTGCGATACAGAGACTTGGCCTAACAATTTGAGAAATTGAAGATTCACAATAGCAATAAATGGCTTGGTTACGGGTGCCAATTACGATTCGCGTATTGAAGTACATATGGAATGGTGAACCTTAGGGACAATAAGGCGACATCGAGTGACATGTTTAACCAACTTGACCAATATATTACGTAAGCTCCAGCATAAAGCGGCGAGGAACAGGTTGGAGATTGATTGCCGAAGGCCAGTGACTAATAGGAGCCGCATTCAAATGCATAGTCCAAACAACTTTATAAAAATGTAGAATTAATTATAAAACGGCGTGGTGATTATTATTGAGATTGATGAGTGAACTTTGAGAAATCAGGACTACATTCATTAGCGTCACCATTTTCATCAATTCAACAACAAAATATATGTATGGGCGGTTATTAAAATGGACAGTGAGTATTCTGGAGAATTTTTTACTGATTATAGTACACTGTCGCGCTCGACAGACATTAAATCACGCAATAACATGACTATAAGTTGTTGCTCCGACAGCTTACCGCGTGATTCGCTCTTTAGATTGTATTTTGGAAAACGGTAAGTCAGGGGTTGCCAACGAAAAAAATTTCAGATTCTCGAATGAATTTTCTCATTAATTTTAATAGTTTTACATATTACTATCAAACAATTACCTTTTCTCGGCCCATATGATCAGATTCAACGGCATAGAGATGATGCAGGGGGTGTTTCCGAAAATTTAAGGCAAGATATAAATTATGATGGATCTTCAGGTGGACCAATTGTTATTAGTCACTTTGTTATATGCTATTATTTCTTGACTTCCAATCTGGATTGTCAGTATAGTTAGGAGCACACGATTCCGAGTTGATATTTCCATGTGAGGCGCATCATTTTCCTCTGCTGTTCGCATCTATATTGTGGGGCTCTGATAACAACGGGCGCTACTATAATAAAATTGAAACTGAAGTCAAATGAAATCGCGCGCAGCGCGAAGAAAATTTCAAGTATAATTAAAATCGGGAGTCAATTCGTTAAATTCAAATTGCATTTCGACGGCCACCAACATATACTAATTGAATTACGTGTCTAGGGCCGCACAAATTGCCCTCTACGGTCGCAGGTTGGCCAGCCCTGGGATGAATACCTTCAAACTCCATGGGCTTTCCAGCAATGTTTCGCTCACATATCGCACTTGATTGTATGAGAAGTCGGCAACGATCACAGAATGAGGAATGTCGCCTTTGACGATCATATTAAGGTTTCCGTGTCGCATGATGATTACTGACAGATTCCCACTTTCAGATGGATGTCCCACTGTCTGAAATTAATTTCTGTGACATGAGTAGGCCTATACCGCTTGCGCTCGGGTTATGCGTAAGTCGATTAGAAACACTTTGAGCAGCTTCAATTTTGGTTTCGATGGTGCTACTGATTCAGTCTATAGAGGTGGTCTGCGTAGTAATTTAGTACTCATGTGAAGGTAGCAGTAGCACCGCGAATTCTTAGTCAAGTCCAAGCAAGAATAACAAGAATGAACACTGAAATTCAGGCTCAATTCCAATTCATGCCCAAAGCTCTCGCGTTCCACCTAGCGTACGGACGTTAGTGGATTTAGAAGTACAGGCCATCTGCCCCGTAAAGTACCATACCGATATTGGTATTCAGCATGGTATCAGTGTCCTAGAGGGTATGGAGCTGTGTAAACAACGAGATCAACGGCACTGCATTTTGGTTACGTCATACTTCCCCTTTAGCCAAAGGCATATTTACAGCCCTTTTGACCGGCTTGGTGAGCCCTAAATTTGACACAAGGGGTGTAGATGGAAAGCTGCTTCTGTACTGATTACGAAAATATAAATTATGTTTTGCCCATGGCTCTGGAAACCACCAAAATCAGACTCGAATTTTCCATCGTGATCGAGTTTGGCATTGTGACGCAGGAATTCTGTCAGGCAAGACGAAACTGCAGATTAGGAGAAACAGACAGAGACGGCAGTGTTCCGTCACAATGCCATATCCGATAAGAATGCAATATGCGAGACTGATTTTGAAGGGTTCCAGGGCAATAATCAGAATTTATGTTTTCGTAATCAGTACAGCAGCAGCTTTCCATTAATATCCGTTTGATCAAATTCAGCGCCCGGTGAGCCGGTCAAAAATGTCCGTAAAATTGCCTTTGGCCACATGGAAAATATGACGTAACTTGAATGCAGTCAGCTGTTCAGTCTTGCTGTGCCCACACCATTTACGACACTATGATGATATCATCGCAATTCGCAACTTGTACCGTCCTACCCCGAAATTATCCAACGTATCATTGAAAAGTAACCGCTCATGAGATATATCAATAACGCCGAACCGTTCATACCTTATCTTCAATGGGTATATTGCTGGCTTCTAATATCTGTAAGGACGAAGCGTTGTATCCCTTGCAGAAAATAATTCCCCCGATACATTGAAGGTTGTAATCGCGATCATAAGTATCCAGAATGGAGACGAGCGAGCCATATGCCACTGCACCTTCGTCTATGGTCGCGTTGAGAAAAGGAAATACGTTTTGTGCGTACCATATGCCTCGCGTGGTCACATGTGTGATGTTATCGCATAGACATCCGCTGGGACAGAATGAGGCAACACAGGTAGCGATTGGTAATTGATATACAATTACCGCGAGGGCAATGATCATCTGCCTTTCACAATGTTTCATTAATATTAATAGTTTACTACTGTACGTCTTACATGCGTGAATGGAAAGATGAGGTTATCAATCCAGGCTTCCATATATATTTAAATTTAACGTAACTATACCAATCTTTAGGAGTCTGGTTTAGTCATTGGTCACAATCGCCGAATTGCCTAAAGCGAGCTAACATGCATATAATGATGCAATGCATGACGGGTCAAGCCAAACAAATTGATGTCATAACCATGTTTGGGCAATTGGCATATACAATGATTCTGATTGATGCTCGAATCCGAGAAGACATTTGTGTATTATATATTCAATGAATCGAGACGAGGAATAAATATTTACCCATAGTGTCCTACAATGGTGTGGACACAAGCAACTGTCACGGCTCACTGCAATTGGTCTATGTCACACTTTGCATTTGGCTAAAGGTAATTTGACGGCAATTTTTGACCGGCTTGCCGAGAGCGAAATTTAATAGAATTGTTGTCAATCGAAGGCTACCATGGTACTGACTGCAAAAATAATAATTTCGTTCTGCTCGTGGTCCTGGAACGCCTCGAAATCAGCCTCGAATGTTACATTGTAACGGAGTTTGGTATTGTGACGCAACCATGCCGTCTGGGAGCAGGTGAGGAGCAGCGCAAACCGCAAGCGTATTAGCCGTTGTTGCGCCAACGATTGAGCATTCTCACTCTAACTCTAGCATCGCTGTACGACCCTTGCTCCGACCTGCACCATATTATACCAAACGGCAATGTTGTGTCACAATACCAATCTCCCTTGCAGTACAACATTCGAGGCTGATTTCTGGAGGTTCCAGGACCAGGAGCAGGATAAAATCTTTATTTTCGCAATCAGTACCGCGGAGCTTCCGATTGATACCAATTTTCAATTTCCCCGCAAAGTACTAAATGCGACTCTGAGGTCGACGAATGCTTGGTGCACTTCTGCTGTCTTGAAATTTCCAATAATGTATTACACTCACAATTCCTATTGGTACACTTATGTAGGAGTGCTACTTTTCTGACATTCATATTTCCTTAATCGGTGGTATATCGTACAAGTAAATGAATATGGAAGCATCGGTCTATGTAGCCAAGTGGTTCCCAACCTGTGGTACGTGAAGGTCTTTCAGGTCGTACGCGAGTATAGATTCTGTTTTTGTCGATCGAAGGGAGATAATAGTTCAGGTGGGGTTGATTTTGAATTTTTTGAAGCCGTCGTCGTCGTGGCTGGGGGCAATCGCACCAATGACGGCCTACGGGGAAGAGATCCAGTCGTAAAGCATCGGGATTTTTCCCTAACCAAATTCCGTTTTAATATATTTGACCACATGAGTACCAAATGGATCCACTTCCGAAATCATATGCTGCGCCTTAAAATGGGCAGTGCATATTCTGTTTCGCTGCCTTCGGCTGCTCAACACAGTAGAAACATTTTGGCCGCATTCGGCGCGAGAAACTTATGTAGGTGTTACGCGGGCACTGCATAAAACCTCGAAATGGTCCGTGGGTGGGAAAAGGTTGGGAACCACTGATGTAGACGGTATCACCCTTTTTCACTATTGTAGTTGAGGGACTGTATTGCCGATCCTTATGCCACTGTGTAGTGTGTATGGATATACAACCTGAGCTTATTAACCGACATCGTTGTCCTTCATACTGTGTCTAATTCTGACCAAATATATCTGATTAGCGCTGACCAACTGTAACATGCAGCTACGGATCTTATATCCTAAAAAACTCTGCGTCTTCTATTTGGCGGTTAGCAATACCGTCGTTGTCCAGCGACGGCTCTGCACGAATAAGTAATTGGCATACGTTCAACAACATGAGCGAAAAAGTTCAGCACTACATGTCCACAGGGACTTGCGGAGAAACATTCTTCTGAATATCAACTGAACTTGCAGTCCACATCTATTCCTATCTTAGTTCGATGGAATTGATCTCCCTTACATACAAGGGCAATGGAATGACATGGCATATTCCCACGCTCAATAGCGAGTAATCAATAATTAAAACTGCGAACGATTGATTTGTTCAATTTGTTTGAAATTCACTACTGTAGATGTAATGACAGGGATTATCTCGCATTGCGGCTGTCGCATTCACCGATCTATATTAGTGCATTGAGGGATTTTGACGACAGGGTATTCTCAATTGCCCTCAAATCCTGGTTGGAACATGTAATATCCAGGTTTCTCTCAGACATTGAAGACAAAACAAACCCATTTGCACCATATTCAAACACGTTATTAGGCACTGCCATGATAAACTCGGCTGTTGTTACAGCATATGTTCGACTTCCAAATTCCCGATATCTTCAGATGCGATATTTACGCACTGAATTAACGGAACAACTTCTACAATATGTTGAGCCGATTGTTCTAGATTTTGGACTAATCGCCGAATATAATTATTATCGACAAATGATGAGAACATATTCGTTACAATCATTTTGAAATCCTATTCCTTCCAAGGCTAACTTTACCTCCGTATGTATGCCTCTAATTATTATCCATTCCCCCAAGAATTCGCATCAAATAATAGCAAAAGAGAATAATTTAAACGCACATGTTCGCAATCAATATTGATCAAGGTTAAGCGTCAGCCAATTACCACCACAATCGATATTGGCATATAGGGAACGGCTTTACGAAATCTGTTCCGATGCATGCCGGTGAAATTTAAGTCAATGTCTCCAAGTGCAGCGATAAGTATGTAGTTGTAATTGTTGTACTAAAATTTAGTTAAACAAAGACAGTAGCGAAAAAATGATGAATTTATTCGTAATAACTTATGAAGCTTGATAGCATCACATGCTACACATTATATCGAAGACCGACTGAAAAGCTGCAAGCATGGCCGCATTAACTGGGTAAAAGACCCGGTGCAAAGAAGTCAGCAGGTCGCATATGTCGCGTAAGTATTCCGGTTAAGGGGGCCGTGAAAAAAGGTTAACAGCTACTGTGTTAGAGTTTTATCTAGGCATCTCCTCTCCTCGCGATATAACGCAGATATTTAATTCCAACAACATTAACAATAACAATAAAAATAAAAACAGCAACAACAGCAGCACCTTCAGCATTGCCAATAGTTTACCAATCGATTACTATTATACAATAGGGTTGCCATACGTCTGTAATTTCTCGGACATGTCCGGAATTTCACTGTTAAATCTGCGTCCTGGAGGAAATTCGAAAATATGCTTAAATGTCCGGAATTTTTAAGGCTTGAAGTGGGCTCATCATTTTTTCGTAAATTAACATGAACAAGATTATTTCTGGGCAGATTTATGCTATAATCGAAGTTTTCTTCGCGTCGCGCGTGATTAAGTATCACATATTTTGATTTTAGTATGGGGTCGTGGGTCGTTTGCCTATATTCGGGCGTTCGCGAAAATGTGGAACGTAATCATCTTCCAAAATAGGCCGTGCGTAAGTCGGGGCAAAACTGCTATCCTTTTTGTAGTATTCAGCTTATCAAATTTTGAGTTGGGTAACCGACCATTTTCTAATCGAAAATCGAGTCGCGACCATAAAGGTTGGAAACCAACGGATGTGTGGTGTTTATAGCTCAATGGTGCGTACCGGCATTAGGCTTATAAATGATCTTATCGGTTAGACCTGAACATGACTTAACGATGTACAATGATGCTCCCTGCATTTTCGAAGTCATCATCTTCCACTCGCTCTGCCGCTAACTCTGCTCATGCGGGCGGAAGGAGGATCAAAACTATATAGTAATAGATGGAAGGACCAATATTATTGAGAAAAATCATTCAAACAATTTAGGGCGGATTGCACAGATGTCGATTAAACCCTAATCGCCGATTAAACGTCAGTAATCGGCTGGCTTCCGTGGCACAGATGCCGATTTGCCACTAATCGGTGAATTTTAATCGGCCAAATATTATCCGCCGAGCGAGGTGTCTAGAAAGTTAATCGGCTGTGTGCTTCGCGTTGACTGCGGTCTGGGCTGGCTACAGGTACACTAGTATTTGGTATTGAGATGGTGTTAACTGGATGCTCTGACGTGCAGTTGCGGTATTAGCTGAAAACATTGTACTCAGACACTACTACAACTGTTGGCGCATATTATGGGCGTGGGCCTACCACAGCCGATAGTACCTTATGCTATGATTACCGGTATGACATTTTTTACAGACTGTACTGTACACTGTGCAGAATTCGATAGTATACTTTGGAAATAAAATACGAGGACGGAAAATTGCAACAGACAGGAAAAGTTTAGAATAATTGAATTGATAGAAGAATACATTGAAACCAAAGAAGACAAAAAGACTGACGGCATAACAAAAAGATGCGGCCTGAGATGTAATCAGTAAGAAATATGCAGCTATGAATACTGGTCCTGCGCGTGCAGCCGTACAACTGGCCAACTCCAGAATGTATTGAAAACTTTGAAACATAAAGCAAAAAAGTTATATGCATCACGACGCGTCGAACGGGCCAAAACTGGCCCACCTCCAGTTGACGAACTCCTTGGAAAAGGTTTTTGATAGGTAATTTTACAGACAATTCTTTAAAATTCGCAGTAGGAGATGTATTGTTTCCATCTGTGTTTATCGTGACACTCTGCGTGCTTCATACTCGCGTTTTAACGCTCGTTTTGAACTGAATAGACAAATTGTGATGATCATGAGAAACATGGATTTATTGTCTTTTTGTAATTCCCAACAAACTAACCATATCCAGAGACTGCTGCACGTCATCAGCTATACGAAAACGACACATTGGGAACACTGCTCAGCAAATTCCTAATCTGAAACGCTCCTTGATCAATCTGCAATTGATTTTTATAGCACTGGTATATTTATTATAACTTTTCAGACCTTATTCCATCTCAAATTGAATGTTTGAAACATCGGTATGACTACGATTGCGTATTCGATAGTCACACGAACAATGGTGAGTGCATTTAGGACATAAACTTTTTTAATATGTTACAACCAACAACAGAGGAACTTGCATCCAATTTTAACTTGCAACAGTCTGGCTTTGCTACTGTGATGTGCAGGTGCCTGAGCAGTCCTATTCTTGGGTGATGGCCGGAGCTATGCTACACTAATAAGTTCCGCCTCAATTTATGCGTATTTTCCCCCTCAATTTATGCGTATTTTCGAGTAATCAAACTGATAATCGAAAGGTCGCAATCCTATTCCAAAGCAATCCTATTCCAACTCGAGTCAAGTCATGATTTTAGTCATCCATCCTTCCTATGTTTCGCGAGGTTAAGATAAACCGTGAAAAAATAATTTGAAAGTAACTTTTCTAATGTATTTCTGACTACAATTTTTAAATAAAATGTTTATTCAGATGCATATTCCGAAGATTCAGTTTGCACCTTCATCATCGACGAGGATGTGAACACAGAGGCTGGTTGTTCATGTCACAACAGCGATGGTAAGTTGAGGTACTAATTTGAAATCCATATGAATCGTGTTGGTACTAACATAGCCACACGAATACTTCAAATAGAACATTGCGGGTTGTTTTGATTGACATTAACATTGCTCTGTTGAATTTGAACTCTATTGAATCAATACAACTGGTGTTAACCATAGTTTTCTTGCAGCAAATGAAATTGCTGCCCTTTTCGTTGTTGATGGCGATGTGACGCTTCCTTCAGTTCCCTCGACAGACTTCAGGATGGAACACCAGACCGGTAAGTGTTAGCATACAATGATGGTGATGCAACCCACAGTTTATTCATGACTACATTCAGATATGCAAGATGAAACAGAGAACACAAAAAGCTCAACGCCAATTGTCGCGAAAAAGAGAGCCAGGTGTGTTGATGAAAAAAAATCATATTTTACCTATAATGTTGGTGATCAAAATGTGGTGTTCAGAAATGAGCGTCCTGGAAATGGCAAAGGAGCAGCATGATATCAGAATGAAATATTTTGAATTACAGATGCATGTCAAGTACCAGAAACTGGAAATGGAAAAAGAACTGCAAAATTGAGAAAATACAGCAACGAATCGAAATAGCACAAAAACCAGACTTGGACAACTAGTTAATTGGCTGTATAATTAGAATAGTAAGAATTATATTGCTGGCATTTTGCACTAACTTAATTTCTGGTTTTGCTGAAAATTCTACAGTAGAACTCTACAATACTAAGCGAGTTGTGCAGATTCAATTTCCAAATTTTCACATATTCAGTAATCCCTATTCTAATTTAATTGAAAAATAACTACTGTGTCTATAATTCTATTCTAATTTGGAAAAATATGCAGCCATAATTATCATTATAGTCTAATTTTGAAAAGCTGATTTTCTAGTTGTCCAATTCTGACTACAGCATAGGCTACTGGATCTCGTAATAAAAATAATTGACGAGGAATTGAATGTGTGGTTATTGGTGTTCAAACACGAGATGAAATACTCAAGACATTCCAGAGAAGTGATTTTGAACAATCTGTCTGCGCTGAAGTCGTGCCGTCACGTTATCGGTGTCGCTAACCTCCAGGGTATATTCCAATGGATTTGCTCTGTCTTTGACCAATCTTCTTGGCACTCTCTCTTCTGCTAGGCTCTCTAACATCTGGAGGGTAGCAAGAACATTGAGGTATGGATCCATTGTTATTTTAAGTCGATATTGCACTATATTAATGTAGCTCTCTATAAAACAGGTTGTATTGAATTTTATGGTTGACCAAATTCTTGATAAACTGAAGTGAGGTTTGGCTGTCAACAAACAAGATTACTCAACTGGATACAGCAGATAACTTTGCATTGCAAAATTTTAACATAAATGCATTACTGTTTGTACAGCACTTGAGCACATGTATGCATATGACTTGTGCAATGTGACGATGCACAACGGTTAGATCCTTGCAATGGCTGAAATTTACTTCTACACTCCTGCAGAGCCAAATGTCATTGGTATGGAGTCAAAATCGTATGCAAAAGTGTGTGTATGAACTCAATTTGTATATCTTCACATTGGTGAAGCGACTATCATGACTAATGCACCAATAAACGGAAAATAAAATTCTATCTGAAAAGTATCTATCTAACTAAAGGAAAGGAAAGGACGTAGTTTATCCCTGAGGAATGAGATAAATGTCCTGCAATATACGAAATTTGTAGTAGAGTTTCTGGCATAGCAATACCGGTATAAGACGATGATTTTGGTGTGCTATTCCTACAATACCTCTTTTCATAACCTCAAAACGTTTGTTCTGACGCGTTCTGGCGTTCATAACCTTACACTGTGCAGTAGCAACAGTTTAGTTAGCTGCTATACGCACATGACATCAACTAAACATACATATCTGTGAAGAGCGCATCTCTCCCTTCTGACGACACAGTTAATATCGCCACCGACCGAAAACAGCTGATTGCTAACGTACGTCATTTGCGTCGATTTGCATCAGTAATCCGCGATAAGATAACTCACAGGCGAATCCGTATCTGTACCACAGAGTCACCAGCTGACCTTGTTCGCTGATTAAATTATCGCCGATTAAGGCAATCGGTGATTACTTTTTAATCGACATCTGTGCAATCCACCCTTAAGGACCAGATGCAAAAAGCAAGCTCCCCAGAAGCTGCATCGATTGCCATATGGAGGGCCCAAGAGCAGTGTTTGTTTTTGGTTTACTTGCAATTTTTATCAGTACAGTACACCAAAAGAATAAGAAAAGATAATAATGATGGAAATATAGGAAGGTCTCGAAACGACTTGTAGTAGTCTGTGGAAGCTAACACCCACCTTGGCATAGAGAGACGATGTAAAGAGGAGGCATGCAGACTGAATGAAACGTAAAAGAAGACAGTAATTGAGCGCAAGGGGGCAAAAAGAATATGGTTTCGGTCCTCGTTAGTGGTTACGACTCACCACACACAACCACATACTCCTGAACTGGATCGTGACCAGTGACCATCTCTGATCGATAGGCAAAGCTTTGCTAGTGTGAAGTCATATTGACAGACAATATACTCATACCTCATTTTCTATGACATTTTCAAAATGAATGTAATAGTATCAAGCACTTCACGACGAATAGTGGACGTACAGTTCGATCTGAAAATGGATGGTTTTCCAAATGTCAATCATGTAAGGCATGTGACTTCTAACCCAACGAAGCGTGTGATGATATATCAACCCCGATTACCAGCGGGAACGAAGATATTTACGGGTTTCGAGACTGCTACTAACTTGTCAACGCATATCTACAAGAAATATTAATCCATCTAGTATAAGCATTGTATAGCATTTCAAAAGCACAATACGAACGAGGTTAAACAAGATTGCCTCAGGCCATCATGAATGTTGTATAAAACCAGTATCGATCTCACTAACGAAATATGTATGTAGGACGTGCGTGTGGATATGTATGGCTTACAGGGCGTACGAGTTGATCGCTGAACAGTGAAGAGTTAATGGATGTGGATTGTCAGCATGTGGATTGGATTATCTTTATTGCGCCGAATGGAGAAGGACTATTTGCTAATAGCTGTATTTTGTGCAACGATTGCATTGATGGTGATTGACATTATAAGTCTGGAAACACTGGATGCCATTTTCAAGGAGAATCGAGAGGTAACTGTCAAGCTATCAGTACGTAGAATTACTACATCATTTTGGGATCCATGGTGCGTTTTGCGGAACGTAGTGTGATGAAGACGATTTCAAATATGACCTTGATATTAGACCGTTTGGTTGCGTTAACATTAAATTGTAACATACCGGGTATCAATCAACATCGCTGGTATAATATATTTGAGCACACGAAGTTATCATTCACATTACGATTTTCAGTAACATCAATACGAGTTATCGGACGCAAGCCTTATGTATCAGGGTAAGGGGTTGCATAGGATGCTGAGACGAAGTGAAATAATAGTAGACACTGATCAATGTTAAGATTGTACTATACGCCTCTAATAATCCATAACTATAGCATATGTGAGGACTTATTGAGACTATACAATGTAAATGGCGCTGAGCATTAGACTAATAAATGCATTTAATGGTTTGTCAGTGACTTACCGCATAGCAAGCATGTGCTCTGGATTATAGTATAAATATTATACAATCTATATAGCATACTGATTTCGCAGCCATGTGCAGCAGTTAAATGGTGGCGCGAGTTTTGCGGAACATGCTTCCATGCTTTTAGCTTTCATTCATAGCATTTATCGATTGCTTGATTATGATGATGAATGCCAGAATACTCTACTCAACGCTTGACATTACTGGAATACGAACTGATATATCGACTTGGCCTTTTGTAAGATGTCCCCTATTTTTGTCGATCTTACTTTATGCTATTTTCAACTACTTATTATTCAATGTAGCCTATTCATGCCGCATTTCAATCTCACCTCTGCCCACAAAGTCGCTTCGACACGTTACTATCTTTACATTTTATGACTTTTATGCGTGCGTTGCTTACCATTTTCTATTTAATTCTCAAAGCCCGATGTGTGGTAATCAATTATGATATGTCCATTTTGCGGCACGATACATGTTTCATCTAGTTCCCGATGATATAAATACAACATTTCACTTTTATTTCTGCAACAAGCCCGTGTTTCACACTGTGTCTTGCGGCACCCGTACCGTTCAAATAACCGACCGAAAATGTGCCAAGCGTCTTCTTTATCTTCGCCGAGTTGAACGGCATGACTGCTTCCGTCAATATGGAATCTTCAACGAAGGTATGCTACTGTCTACACCAGTGGACGGGAACCTTTTTTGTCCGAAGAGCCATATTGGCCCTATTTTTCCCATCTCAACTCCCAAAGAGCCATACATGCCATTCAACTGTTACGTCACAATTGAAAATTCATGACGTCATCATAGCACTAATTCGGAGTCACTACATGACATTCCTCGTGTGCGCCATATTCTCTCTGTTAAAACTGGTATTTATTGCTCGAAAATAAAGCTCGAAACGAAGGGTAAGCCACTGACGGGCCAAGCCTCACCATTGATAATACAATCCACCGTAAGTAGATCAGAATTTGTTAAAACTGATGATATTAATCGAACGCGACTGTTACACTGATTCGGAAAATCTTAAGACTCATCGACTTCTCAATTCTCAAAGTATTCGGTGGTAACATAACGTTGTGCTACACGCCTACATTTATCAAGAACGTGAATAGCTATGGCGTTGTTTGTAATTCGATTTTGTAATTGTGAATGTCATATCCACATCCACAGCAGTTCATTCCGCGCCGTAGATCAGGAAGACAATAAGTATTTTAAAACTGCATTTTGAATGGGCGTCGCCATGTATGCTATGGTCTTTGATTAATCAACGTATCGCTCAATAAAAGATTTCGAGTTGGGTACATAAAATTCGCGACAGTAACTTGAATTTGATGATTTTGAAAAGAGGGGGTCCGAGCCCCTAAACCTGAAGACGGCATCGTCTTTACCTCTTAAAGACATGTTTGTTTATCCTGCTACGAGAATAATTATTCAGGTCGTGATGAAAATTTACCAACAAGTCGCTGCAATATTAATCAATTCAGTTCAAAAATATATATTTGGGAGGGAGCCATATCATTTACCCAAAAGAGCCATGTATGGCTCGCGAGCCATAGGTTCCCGACCACTGGTCTACCTCTACACTCTACACTACATCCAAGCTCTTGATTTAAGCTGTGCGGCGTAGCGAACATTTCTTTTTATTCATACCTGAGAATCGACGCCGAATATGGCAACAGCGTGACGCACAATGCCCAATGCCTATACATACGACCATGCATAACATGCCGGCATTGCATATATTGCGTTCTCGATAATGTCCATTCTCTGTGGTGTCCATTCCCGGCAATGTCCATCCTCGCCGGTGTCCATTCTTGGTAAAGGCATTCATGGTAATGGTTTACTCGGTATTTACCTGACACCTAAGAAATCTATCATCGCGAATTTACCAGAGTACATGCTTCTCTACACCTGGTTAAGGACTTCACGCCACTGGGTCAACGGGATCACAGATGAGGGTTTCATTTATTCATACCTCTGTGCTACAAGTCCATAACGTTCCGTACATAGGACGCGTCTAAAGGCGCCTTTGTCCTCTACATATTTCCAACTTGTGTTTTATATAATATGCATCATCAAGTAATGGAGCAATGACGTCACGACGTTGTTCAATAAAGTTCGCCCCGTCCTAAATGTTTCTACCGCCACAACCAATTTTACATTCTGGCTACGTCTATCTTTTTATATTACAGTGGCCGATTGCAAGTTACTGCAATACCTGATCTTCATTGAAAAAGTATGCCCACAGTCACTGGCGCCAGCAGTCCTCGAAAATGAACCCGTTGGAACTAAAGCCGACGTGATACAGAGTAGAAGTGTTAAAATAGCAAATAGGACAAGGGACATACAAGGCCTTCTGGCTAAACTGAAAATATGCGGGCACGTAAGTATTATCCCTGAACAACACTACAGTGGGATCTGGGCAAAGGTGATCATGCAATGACGAATAACTCGCACTTCGTCGGAGTACACAGCATACAATCCACGGACACATAGAGAAAACGTGGTTGCAATTTTCTTCTCGCCAATATCTCGAAAACGGCTTTAGCCACAACTAAACTAATAGTCGCGTTTGACGTCACAGCCTAACTCTAGGAGTTATTATTATTATTATTATTGGATACGGCAGTGGTGCTTTTAGCCAGGTTAAGGCCTTGTGCTCCACGACATTGCAATTACACGGACAGTACACAATGAATTTCATTTTTTCGGGTCTCTGACGTTCTTCCATTCTCGCTTCATCGGCGTATCTTTGCTTCACTTTCTCATTCTTCTTGCACTCTCACAGTCTCTTTCACGCACACTTCATCAGTTGATAATCGTCTCTGTTGCTACCGAATTACAGCTCGGCTCACTGTAGCTGGGCTTTTTAATGTCACTGACTAGCAGTGAGGTCGGCGATGAGGAGCCCATAGAACCTCCGACACATAGTAATTGGTCCGAACCGGGATTCGAACCACCACCATTGGTGTCGTGACGCAGGCGCTTAACCCACTGCGCCACTCGCTTCCCCAACTCTAGGAGTTATACAAGCTGATACCAGACACTTGAGTGCTATGTTTGTAGAATACACTCCCAGTTCCGCATGACAATTAGTCACCATAAACTTGTTAGATTTTACTCTTTTAATTTTGATATAGTATATTCATATTGAAATGAACCCGAATATTTTCGGCTGAAACTCTTCAGGGGTAATAAATCATACATATATCATTGGGAAAAGCCGTCAGTAACTGGCATATTATAGTTCTGTATCACTCCAAGAAGCTCCTTTAACTTTGGAAAGTAGACACTATGGTTTCGGATGAGTCTGCATCCCTTTGTGAGTTAAATTGTCGTCGTAACTGCGTGAAATAACCCCCGCATTACTGTGACTGATCATACTTTCAGAAATTGACCTTTTTAGTGCCATTAGAAATTTCCGATAGTGGCGAAGATCCGTCTTGCAACTTCTTATTTAGTCATGTGCGATTAACTACGAAAACTATTGCGGGCCTCGATCAAATAAACTATCCACTTATAATACTAATACTACTTATACTTGCGTACTTTCAAACTTTTGATTCTCTACGTTCGCTTGAAATAGTTATCAAATACCTTGGAAACATAAGTATTTAAACTTGTGCTCAAGTAGAAACCTTCAGTAATAGGCTACTTATACATTCATACTTAGTAGCAAGGGTGAGTAGGCCTACTGTGATCACATCTGTATCCAGATCCAGGTAGAGAATTGTATATAAACTGAAGTCTTATGGGGATTCAACTACAGGTGTGCGATTGGATGAGGAATCGGATAAACTCCACGAAATCACACTGGTTCAAGGCAGCGAATGACTTTTTTGCAAACACTGAAAAGTACCGACTGTATGGGAAACGCAGGCAACTTACCATATTGCTTCACATGGGGCTTTTGTCGAACGAGCACGGACTTGACTTTGGTCGGAAAGCATTTGCAGGTGGACCACTTGGAGAGCTGGTGCAATGGGCTGATTTATTAGCCGTCCTATATTATTTGGGGCATGAGGTGGTGCTATCCTGGTCAACGGATAGACTGAGAGAAATTTTGATTGACAAAGAGAAAAGCTTCAATACCTGCAAGCGAGCTCTGATTGCAGATTTGGTTTTTACGGATATTACTGGAATTAATCAGGCATGTGAAGAGTTTTTACTTCGATCTAATCAGCCCAAATTGCTTATTACATTGTTGTAGGTGATATCCCGTTACCGCAGTCAACTTGTATTTTGAATTATATATATTTCCAATATAAAAGTAATATCGGGCATGAAAACTACACCTCATAAAAATCCCTGAAATCTTGAGATTGTCACTGAAGTAATGTCAATCCAATGCCTTGGAAATATCATCCTCCTTTTACGCAGATGCGTCGAATTTTAGGTACCATCCACTTCTATCGGTGCCGTATGAGAATTCTAGACGTGTTTGGAACTGAACCCGAATTCAATCATCCAAGATATTGCCGAACGAATAGTAAATGCAATAGATGGGGAGGTAAGTCACTTATCAATATATCGGACTCTCTAATACCAATTGTAACACTTCTCAACCCTTCAATGGTGGATATTTCGCGGCAAGACTACGGAAATTAAACTTAAAGCATGAGTTAACATCATTGCGCATGTGTATAGCCCATAAATACACCAATTAGCTCACTTATATTTTCAAAGAAGTTTGTAATGCCTCATCCCGTAGTTCCCATACTCTATATCAGTGGTGTTCCTGCGCGGCAGTTCAAATCTTGCGCTGCCGAGGCGCAGAAGCCCGTCTAATGGGTTGTCTGCGGATGCTAATCGTTGTAATTCATACACGTATTCCATGAATTTAATAATGCAATGGTACGCTCAAGTCGGATTCGAATGAAGATATAGCTGACAAATAGTCAACTCAAAACGGGTCGCGGGCCATTTTTCAAATTTCGTAGCGGCTGTGGGCCGCATAAATTCAATATCGATATAAACTAGGCAATCACGCTTTAAAACGTTACGTTAGTACAACACTGTCCTACTTAACGTAAGCGATGGATATAGTGTCGACAAAAGAAGTAATGTTTTATTAAAGGAATACAAATACAACAAAAAATCATTATCATCAATTTCATTTTATTTTGAACTCCGAGCTGTGCACGATTCCTGGAAGCGCTTCTCAGCGACTAAAGAATCGATAATGGGGCTAGCGAGATACGTTACTAGCTGAGAGACCATCTCCACGTAAAGCTTGATATTTTGGGGAAGCCTAAGGCAGTGGTTCGCAAACGTTTAAGACACGCCCGCCGCTCCATATATGATCGGTAAAACTATTTTACTATTTGATGTAGGAATAGGTTTAGACCCGAGACAGTTTTTCACACAATTTCCTCACACTCCCGACAACTCTTTTCTGGGATTTGCGGTTCATCAGGCTGTCGACGAGGAAGTGGACGTCAACGTAGAAAGGTATAGTAACGTGTAGTAATATGAAATCAGGAGGAACCTGAAATAATCATCATCGAACACTTCCTGAGTCGCAGTTAGGCAAAATTCTCAGTAACATGTGATCATCTGAAAATGTCTTTTATGAAGAGCGTATGTCTAGGTAACCTAGGATATAAACCTTCGCCCAATGAATACCAAAATATTGGTGGCTCTTGTATCTTAAAGTTATAATTCTAATAATATGCCATACTATAGACCTCCTAAATTTGGATGTGTGCTTGAACCACCACTGAATATATCTTGTTTTAACTGCCATATAATTGGATGCATTGTAATTTTGATTGTAGAATTTTTATTTTAAAAAATAGGTGTCTCCTTTACGGAAAGCAGCTGAAATATTACAACAACAACAACAACAACAACAACAACAACGTTGGAACAAACTTTTTGGATACTGTGCGCAAATATTTTCCGGACATGCATGCGACAATGGCGAAAAATGAGGTATAATATATCCCATGCAAAACAATGCGTTGCAATTACCATGGCTGATATCATACATGTCATATATTCTTTTTGGATCATAATACACATTATTTCAATGGTAAGTTTTACTGGACCAAATAAGAGTATTGATGACAATATTTGGTATCATTTTGAACTGAATTAGTGATAACTTGGTGCTTAAAACGCTCTGGATGTCATCAACTTACGACACACTGATGCGGGACAATACTTGGTGCAAATATCAGATTTTTTTTTCTGAGGTCATGCACGATGGTACCTGAAAACTATTTCTATTTATGAACCCAATTAAGGAAATTGTCAACACTGATTCCCGGGAGCATTGCAATGACGATCCATGTATTTTTGCAAGACAATATATTATGCATCGAATATTTTCGTACTGTTATATACGTCCTTGAAATAGAAAACACGGAGAAGCACACCCCTTTATCTTGAATTATGATACATTTCCAGATCACAAGCAAGACCAAACAACTTCCGAGTTACGTAATAAATCACGGCGCAATGAACCAGAAAGAGTTCCTCGAGCTACTTCGCAGTTCGAGATTGTACGTTGGATTAGGACAACCAGTGGAAGGGCCAGCGCCGCTAGAAGCCATCGCGAACGGAGTGACTTTTCTCAATCCCAGATTTTCGCCACCATTGCAATATCACGTTGATAAGCCCACAAACAGGACGTTAACGTCGCAGCAACCGTATGTGGAGATGCATATTGGTAATATAGAAATATCAATGCGTGCTAACATTAACGTAGACGCCATCGCGTTTACGGTACTTGAAAATTAACATTTTACCATCTATATTATAAAAAATCATTGGAAGGATAATCTTCATAGGGTCTATTTACTTGATATGAAACAGATTACCAAATAACTCTTGACGATATAGGGCAGCAATAAAAAGTCCTCGAAATCAAGTTACAAATACCTTTAGTTCCGGTATCTAATATTATGTCCTTGCAAATTCATCTCTACGAGAATGCAAACCCCTTTTTCTAGATTCGCGAATCTTCTGAATTTCATTTACAATCAAGCATACACTGCATGCGTGTTTTGCAATGCGATGACTACAGTGAGAGCCTAAAAATGTTACCCGTCGTTCGTTGTTTGTAGCATTCATGGCGTTTGTCGACTACTATGGCAATTTACACTATTCCAATTTTCATCATTTTCAATCCGTAACTGCCGACTTGTAGCAATGTCCACTATACTAGGATTTTATAAGACGCCGCCTACACGGACAGATGTGAAGAGAAAATGTTGTCTGTCCGTCTGTCGTGATTGAATTTTTTTGCGATCCCTAATGTATGGTGACTCCTATGTATATTGTCGCTTCTATGATTTCCTTCCCACACATTAGGAAGCATTACGTCCACCTAAACTGCAACTGGTTTATGGCGATGGCGAACAATTTGAAGTATTCGCCTGATTTCCTCAATATTTACGGAGTTAGTTTTATCACTAATGGTATAAGTCTGCACATCATAGATTTAGCCAATAATATTTAGTAGGTAATATATTTTATATTCTTGCAACAACCAGGTCAACCTTACACCTACACCGTAAAGATTGACGATAACACGGAATTAAACGCGGTGTTGAAGAAAATCAAGCACTCGAAGCCAAATAAAAAGAAAGTCCCATATGAGTTCACACACTTGGGATTCCTCGAGGTGACTGCATATTAATCCAGCGATAATCTCGGCTAACCATAGCAGCCGTCCCAAGCACATAGCCAAGAATGTGACGAAAAACTCTCTTTAATTTTGTCGATAGTGCCGACACATAGGAAGTGCGACATATTACAAAAATGTTGTGGATTAAATTTTTTTTAACACCCGACATTGCGGCTTTTGTTTTAGCTGTGGTGCCTGGTGCTGGACATTTCCATTCACAAGCATAGGCTACTATGTTGGCTATTAATCTTAGTGAATAAACTCTCGTTTAGCGTAAGCCAGTGGTTCCCAACCTTTTTCGGTGGCAGCGCCAAATTTAGAATTTCAGAGTGCGGTCGGGGCCGCACGAATACCAGGGCAATGAAACGAACCCAAAATAGTAACCAAAATATGAAAATTGGCATTGTTCCGATCATTCGCTTGACGCCATTGGCCATTGTGTTGCCGCGCTCCCGTTGTTCAGAACAATCAACTTTTGCTGGCTATTTCGGAGTAGTTTTAATGCCCTGGCGAGATTTCAATTCGTATTTTTGGAATCAGTGCTACACTTGCTTTCGATAAACACCGACATATCAAATTATTCGGACGCTTGGGTCGCGAGCTATAGGACTACCAATCATGCTGCTTCTTGCCGGCTAGCAGTACGCATCTCGGCGTATTCAATCGTGAGTCACTTGTTGCACATCTATCCGTAAATTAGTTATCAATACCCAGGGCCGTAACAGCACTTCGTCAGCCCCCCCCCCAACGTTGCTCTTGGCCCCCATAGGGTAATAAACCGAACTTCGAAGCCCCCCAGCCCCCCCTCAGGCTAGATGGCTGTTTAGTGTTTCCCGCTATTTAACATCTAAATCGGGTGTCCGTTTTAGGCAGCTTCTCTCGACTGATCGCGCGAGGCGCGAAAATTTTTCATAATTCATGATTGAATCAATCAATATAATCGGCAATTGCATATATATTGGTATCAAGGTTTATCCTCTCTCTGCTCACGTAATCAGATTGACCGGTTGAGCCGAGTGAGTTGTGTTTGAAAAGGTAAGACCACTCAATAATAATTAAACATGTCCGGGCGTATACCCGTTGGCAGGAACGAAACAGCACTTCGTCATGCCCCCCAAAACACGTAGGTCTTGTGCTGCCATAGAGGGATAAACCGACCCCCCGTGCCGTTGTTCGCGTCTGCCAGGAAATCAGGATCACCGTTTAGTGAGCCAGCGTGGAGTGCGAAAATTTTCGATAATTCAAAATAAAATAGGTCAATAAGATCGGGAATTGCATATATATTGCTATCAATTACTTGTCCGCTCTGCTCACATAATCAGATTTACCGGTAGAGCTGCTGAGTGAGGTGTCTTGGAAACTGTAGGGCCCGTAAATAATAATTAAACATATTCGGACGGGCGGACCCGTTGGTACGACTTCGTTACATGATGTTATTTCGCGATCTCCAGTCTGCTCACTTCGCGACCTCCAGTCTGCTATATCGAAAAATATAGAATCGCCCAAACGTACTAAACTAAAAGATGCACACGATTTCAAATTGGTAGTTCTTCACTGGCATATAATTCTTCCCTGCGGGATGGTAGCCTATTTGTCTCGTGAGGTTCAGATTGCCAAGAAAGGAACATTCGGCGCCAGTCATATTTCGGCGCCTATGGTCAATTATAAGCTACCTATATGTATTTTGTATAAACATAACGAAGTTTTCGGTCAGCGTAAGGGCAGTCCTTTGCGGCCAAGGTTTTCTCGCTGCCGATCGTTCTGGCACACTTCTTGGAGTCGCATGTTACAAGGCCTAAAACTTTATATGTCTTCGTGCATCGTGGCGCGGTAATGGCCAACGCCGATATGCCCACTTCTATAGATCTTGCGTATTTTATCTTGCTGGAAGAGTACCCAATAATTAGGGTATTTTGAGATTTGAAATCGCGCGTATAGCGCGAAAAATTTTTGAAAAAGTTGCATAAAATACTCTATAATTTATGCTAATTCACTAAATAATTTTGGGCCCCCTTCGAGCTCGCTCCCCCCAATTGGGGGGCTTGGGGTGCGGCAGTTACGGTCCTGTCAATGCCTATATCTATACCTATAGGTACTGCTCGTTCAACAGGAAAGTTAGCGCACATTACATTGAAACAGCAGTGACGTAATCTTAGCAGTCTACTCACAACTTTTCTGCAATCCTAATTGAAAACTCCTGACTCCAAGCCAAGCAAAAGTCGATTTCTCAATATTTTTGTGGGGGCCGCAAGAAGGCTAGCTGGGGGCCGCATGCGGCCCTTAGGGCCGCGGTTGGGAATCACTGGCGTAAGCCGAGCTGCTTAATTAGTTTTTCGACTTATTTCCACAGTTATCGGACAAACGGTATTATCAGTATCAGTCATGCAGTCATGCTGGTATTAATCTTTTTAAATATTAGAACACGGCCTGGACACCAAATCAATGCATAACTTGGGTGGTGATAATTAGAATAAGATTGGAGAGCTTGACATTAGCAAACATGCCACCTATACGGCTTCCGACGACGAACTCGTAGGTAACCTGCCAATATAAACAAATAAACATATATTGAGCTAAATAAGGAGGTAAGTCAAGTACCTTAGGAACCACCGAAATCACAGCTATTACAGCGAATCTTTCCTGAGAGGTGAATATGCCTCAATTTGCAGAGAATCAACGCGTATGTTGAGAACCAGGATTTTTGTAAGGAGCAATACGGCTACGACATTTCCACAGGAGCGATCTGGCGTAATCCCGAAATGACGTGGCCACCCCTATCGTCATTGAAGGTATGTGGAATTTTCAAACTATATGTTCTTGTACGCTCACACTATAGTTGAGACATGGTCAAAAATAGTCATTTGTGGTAATCGAGTGCAAGGAGAAGTAAGCCGGTGAATTTTTACTCAATTTCAAATAAAAATTCAGATTCTCAAGGCATATACCAAAACTAAGTGATAGCTGCAAGTTTTAAATTAACATTGGTTAAACACTGCAGTCATACATATGCTCTCTCTTACTCAGTTTTCATGATGATTGCGATCTTGAAAAATGCGAATCTATACAGATGCTAGTTTATACTTGAAAAAATAGATCGTATTTTGTTGCTAACCCCCTGGCTACCTGGATGTCTTTTCACAGATTAAATTATCCAACAAAGTGGAATCGTGTGCTTCATGCTGCAGAAGATATAATCTGACTTGTGATCGGAGCTATTTTCCTATTATAAATCAAGAGACGCAATTTGATCAATTCGGATTCGAATGCACCAAATTCAAAACATTTCCATCCAGAGCACCACGTTCGAATTCAGGAACAATGGAAGATATTTGTCACGCACCTAGCATAGATCGGAGGACTGATTCCTGCACCATTCAGAACGATAATTTGCTGATGTCCTGCGCATGCGTGCCCGCTCCCTACATTGAACGATTGTGTCCATGCAGAGGGTATAAACCAGATAATATTGCTATGTGTCTGCATTGTGAGTAACACTGGGCCGAAAGAAAATCTTCATAGCCGAAGCACTGCAGGCAATGACCACTGTGTACTAGGTGCAATATCATATTCCATCTTAAGCGATATAAAAATTTCTTTTAATGTACACCGTTAAAAATATTCTATGCCAATTTACTAGTCTGGTCCTGGCAGCAGTTTTACGGCTCTGAGACCGGTAAATTTCAATATAAAATTCCTGCAAATATTATAGACCGTAATTTAATTTTACAAAGACTGACTGTTAAATTTTTTACGGAAAATTCTCGTCACCTGATGCACCAGAAAACGGCTGTAATACCAATTTACTAGTCTGGTCCAGTGCAGCAGTTTTACGTTCCTGAGACCAGTAAATTTGAAAAATGTTTTCCCGTATTTGAATTTTAAAAATACTGACCGTAAATATTTTACGGGAAATTCCTGTAAATAAAAATAACGTGAAACAGCTGTAACACTAGATTACTGGTCTGGTCCAGTGCAGCAGTTTTACGTTCCTGAGACCAGTAAATTCGAGAACGCTTTTCCCGTATTTTCTTCATATTACTGTTTCCACTGAGTAACCACACGTTTACTTTCCTGTCGTAAATACACGACCCCAAATGACCACACTCTTGTAATCTTTCGGCAATTTTATTGGTCACTGCCAAATGCCAACCACAAATGGTTACTGCTTAATGCCAATCACATATAAAAGTCATCATCAACTAGAAATCGGCTCGGGTTTATTATTTGGTAATTCATATCGACAACTAATTCATTTGCTGCTTGCTAAGATTTTATGTCTAGTATCACATTTCCAACGATCCGTTCTATACTTCGTTCTCCTTATATTGACATGAAGCTATATCCTGCTAGCCCAGTGGTTCCCAACGTGGGCGATATCTTCCCCCAGGGGGCGATTTGACGGTTTAGGGGGCGAAAATGACGAAGGGGGCGACAGGGGGGCGACAATGGACAAAGAGGGCGACGGGGGGCAAAAATAGCGAAGGGGGCGATAGGGGGGAGATGAAGCGTTAAAACGGCTGACATTCTTTTTTTTCTGTCAACCCACGGAAATTTAGTTACAAAAGTGTGTGTGTCAAATTAGACATCGAGCCGAGACTTTGACCTTTTTTTTAGTCAACCCGCCGGTGATTACAGTTTGTATGCCCATTTTTCGGTACACAAAATTTGGGGGGCAATGATCGGTGTTGATGTTGAAAAGGGGGCGATGGGTCGAAAAAGGTTGGGAACCACTTTGCTAGCCAGAGCTTTATATTGAGACATTCATCAATTTTGGTGCGATTCCAGTATAGTCTTAGGGATTTTATTTTTCGCTGATTTCATATTCGACTATTGTTTGACTATGATTCAGATTTTAGTGACCAATCCTCATTGTAATATTTATATAAACCACATGCGTGTTAATAACGTGATCAAATGTTATACGTATGTATACTGTACTATAGTGCCATGCTTGAATATTGGCTAGTTTATTGCTCCTTCGTAAATCACATGCATGGGATATATTTTGACACATTCCTTTCTCGTAATAACGCTCAGTGGCAACTGAATTTACTACATTGGGATTACCCACTTCTACCTATTCAATCGAGATTACACCAGTGGTTCTCAACCATTTTGGCTTCGCGACACCATCTGAAAAAGAATTTTTGTTCGTGGAACCCTATCACTTCGAGTTTCCTGATTTGAAATAGAAGATGATGACAATAAAAGAAGACTACAAGATATTTCATGGTGGTGACTATACGAAGGTAATCATCTTCGACCAAAGCATAGTCACCTCCATCAGAATCTGGAGCTTAACAATGATATGACTGATCTCTGCAAACTCTCCTTAGTCACTATTATCGTAAATGTAACCATATGTCTTTGAATTTCCGTAATATACCTCATCTTTGCGGCGAACTTAGATAAGTCCGTTCGGCACCACGTTAGATATCCGGTGGATTCGATTATCGTGTGAGTCGATGAGATTAATAAATAAATATATCAATTGATTGATTGAAATTGTGGGAATTTTATGACGGAAACATGCATAGCAGGTGAATTGGCGACGATATGACAACTCCCTTCAATCTTTACTAAATTTCTATAAACATAGCAGGACGAATTACGAAAGCGAGTTCTTTATTGTTTCTAATCAAATTTCAAAATGCGGAATATAAAGTAAACATAATACCTAGGGTTGCATTTAAAACAAAAATAAACTTGAAACAAACATGTTTAAAACATCTTTTTATTGTTTTTTTTTCTCTTCTTAATTTCCAGTCACGAATCTTTAATTGTGACGTCACAGTGGATTACCATTGGAAAATGGAAAATATAAGATGAATATGGCTCCTTCCACCAAACGGGCTTCCGACCAACGCCATAACCAAACCAAAATTATCTTAAACCAGGACTACATCGTTATACCGCATTTTTCCGGTGGCCTGTCATTATCATCAGAACAGAATTCCGTACCAATTATCTATATCTACTTGCTATAGCTGTCGAAACGACGATGCTTTCAAGGGTTCCAGTCCCTCCACATCGTATACGCCGACTATATTAGGTGAAATCGTCCGTATGGTCATACTAAAGGTTTTCTAAAAGTTTTTGCACAACTATATGGCATCATTATACAACGTTTGAAAAAAATGAAATTCTTCTTAAAGGCAATTGCTGTAAACACCGTTTGTTTTAAATGCAACCCGAATAATCCGATGCGTATAAGATAACTCACTAACAAAGGCTGAATTTTCAATATTACTGAGTGATCTTATCAGTCTATATACACTATACAGTTATACACTATACATAGTATATACAGTATTACACACATATCAAATCCATGGAGGATTCCGGTTTCACAGTGTAAAAAAGCTATGGATAGCGCCATGAACGAAAGCAACTAATGAAATGGAAATGCTATCTCATAGCGTCGGAAAATCTGAGTGCAGTTAGCACCAATAAAAAGATTTCGGCTATTGAGCTTCGATAAACGACAGCTTGGTTTCCCTGATGCCTTAAAGAATTCGCTGCGACTTGTTTCTCACCCTGTATCAGATCTTCGGAAAAATAGTCGTTCAACTGATCCAGCGATGTCAAGCTGTATTCATAATCGTCATCGTGCATCTCAGTAAGAGGTTCAGGGCAAGTTGTGTTCGCTGGCAAGAGGGGTGTTGAAGCCCGTGACTGGTCACATCCTGCTCTAAATTCAATCTCCTCTCCCAAATCCCTATCCAGGATGTACCTGTTTCTTGCATAACTTGGATTGGCGCATTTACCTTCCGGTATCGATACATATACGCCACTGTCTTGTAAACTGCGAACTTCCCTCTACAGAATATAGACAAATGCAGTGAAGTTATATATATATATATTGATATTTATTTTACCTGGAATAGGACTGCGTCACATCGACATTCCCAATCATTCCCAGTCATGTCCATACTGATGTTGCTTCTTCGCAAGGTACGAGGGAGCCAGCGGTAGTTGAATTTCGTTAGGCTGTTGTTGCTGAGATTTATGTGTTGGAGATAGCTGGAAGTAAATGTGAAAAAAAGCATCAGTGAAACACTATCATACGCTATTTATTCACAATTTGTGGTCGCTAACGCTATCGCCGTGGCAATGCCTTTAGAACAGTCATATATTCGGCGGGTCAAAGTAATGGACCTTGTATGCATTTCGAAGAAACCTGATTTTGATTACAGTCTGGTATAAATATCATCAATCTCGTAGAATAAGTCTCTAAATTCCATTGACAGTTGATTTTATAGAAGGTAACCAAGTTATATACTTTATATTTTTCACCATGAGTTTCAATTAATCAAATAATACCTCTAATACCTTCTTAAAACGATGAACATTTAATAGGATTACACAGGGGAACAGAATTTTTGTTGAGTTGGGCCCTACAATTTGTCGAATAACCCATGAAAATTACCACCATTCAAATACCTGTTTATTGTACGTAACGTTTTACGAACTACAAGCAATCACCGGAAGTAATTCGACGGCATTCAATAAAACATTTAGACTGCTCTATATTGCTTCTCCAATACAAATAAACTGCGAGTTTCAGGGTACAAATTTATGCTTGTAGCTCGTCAAGCTGTGGGTTATCTCGCTTGATACTCGTGTATAAGTCAGCTTACATATGTAAATTCCATATTCTCTTGAATATTCATGATCTTCAGATATTCGTGGATACTTTCTCCGCGCTAACTACGCCAAGGCTTTTCGAGACGCAAGATGCTATGCAAAATATGTAATTTCTTACAAATGCTCATGTTTCAGACGAGTTCGTTGTAGCTTTCACTAATTTCTTAGAAATTTCGATATAATTAGTCGCCTGTGTATTCCCCAGAAACTGCATGATATGTTTTCAATGATAACCAGGTATTCCTTCCAATTCTGTTAACCCACTGAAATCGCTATGTGTGATGAGTTCACGAATTGCGTGGACCATCAATGCTACCAACCCTAATCTTTTGTATTGAGATGCCATCGAAAGCCTAATGAAGGGATTGGATCAATTGTTTGCAGTTGATAATGCTGTCAGCAATTGCTTCGAGGGACGAGCTTTACATGCAACGGTGAGGAAATAATTTTCTCTCTATCAATGAGTTGCCCATGAAGAATGTCGCGATCAAAAGGTTCGAAATCAAATCTCGGAGGCCAGCTCCTCAACACGAAGTGCTCTTCTCGATCTCTGCTCCTCCAGCTACACAAATTGCAGTGGTAGGCATAACTGTGTATGAGGTGTACCTGTGTAGTGCATATGCTTTGTATGCCCACGAACAAAACATAATATTTCAACGTCGACACTATTGATCCAATTGTGATTGTAATAAGTGGTGTACGTATGCATTGGTACATATTAGGGGTTCGTTGTGACTGCCATTACTACTGCAATTACCAAATTTTCATTTTTATAAAGGGGCTCGTTAAACTCATCCTTCAGCCGGTAATGAACATTGGCATTTCGGCCGAGTTATAGATCGGAATTACCAACTCCTTCACTTTTGCTTTACCTCCCGATGAAGGCGCGGCGCTCCGAAACTCCGTGTAAGAAATGGAGTTATATTTTCATTTACGAGTTAACGTTATCTAGGGTGTGTAAGCTACCAAGTAGGTATGGTGTGAACGTGAGGTTCACGTTCGCGTTCTGTGTGTGAACCTCGGAAATTTAGAGGTTCGCGTTCGCAACAGAACCTTGGTAGGTTCTGCACTGTGAACCTTTTTCAGATATTACAATTTTCACTTCATTATAACATCTTTGGTTCAAAATTGCAATCATTTCAACTGTGGGCCACTCTATGCATGGCGCTGGCAGCATTGAAAACCAACAGTAAACGAGCATGCACCTTGACAATATCTAAAGTTTTACTTGCGTTGTTGCAAAAGTTTGCTCGAAATATGCAGCGTTCCGTTAGTGAATATATTTAGTGACTCTCTGCTGTGAGCTTGACCCGCAATCACACAACATCACGAGCGAAATACGTAGTCAGGGAATGATGCTTTTTCAACCAATCAATTGGATTGATATCGTTTTCTGATGTAAAAATTCGAGATAGCGTACGGCAGTGGTTCCCAACCTTTTTCATCTCGTACCTCCCTTGCCTGAAATTTAAGCCAAAATTCCCCCCTTACGATAAATCTGCCCGATGATTAAAAAAGATCATTTTTACCGCGCAAACACCTGTTGACTGAGAGAATAAGACGGGCTGTACCGAGTGTTTGTTTCTAACAGTGCTGTAATAACACTTTGCAGACCTCCAAAAACAATGGTCATGGTCGCAATCAAACAAATTCTGGAAGGCTTGACTCGACAGACCCCCACACTTCCATTTGTGTTTTCGGCTTACCACCAATCGCTAAAACAACTGCTGTGAAAAATCAGTACGCATAAGTTTACTGGTCTCGCGATTTTTTTTCTCAAGCTGGCGTATGCATTTGGCCAATAATATTGGTACTTTCACATATGGCAGGGTTGACCAGACTCGAGTCTGACTCGAGTCACCATTTTCTGATGACTAGACTTGACTCGAGTCATTTTCTCAAAATGCGGAAACGACTCGACTCGAGACAATCTGGGTATTGACTCGACTTGGACTCGAGTCATTGTTCATGACTCTAACCAAGCCATATGACTCGAGACTATAAGACGGCCAAGACCGACATTTCATTGTAATTTCGAAGAACAGTAAAGTGACCACCCTATCGGAGTTTCGTCTAGTGATCTTGGTACTTGACAATGCGACAAGAAACTGCTCAGAGTGAGGAAAATTAGTATATCACATATCCAAATCATTCAATATCACCAAACAGTGTTGACTTGAGTGTGACTTGGACTCGGACTCGCGTCATAATACCATGACTCGGACTCTACCCTGTGGTCGGTGACTTAGACTCGGACTTGACTCAATGGTGAATTGAAAGTGATTCGAATTGACTAGAGTCAAAATTATGAAAGTGAGATTGTTTTGTGACTCGGAGCCTCGGGACTTGGTTACAGCATTGATACATAACGTACACGTGATCAGACTCCCTGCTGGAGCTCATTGAAATTTAGGACATCCATTACGTTTCGGCAACATTGCACCGAGTTTAACATGTCTTTTTTTCGATCAGGTTGCTCTTCACTAAAAATAAAGCAAGGCTAGCGATCTCTTTGACTTGAATCGATGACGTTGGAATGTTTTGTCACTGTCTGAAAATGTTGACTTGAAAATATAAAATATATATTTTCACTAGAGGCCTTGTTGTGATAGATTTAGCACGACATTTGCTCGCTTGGGATTCATTTGATTGAGAGGCCGTCGCTGGCCTACAAAATTGCAGAAAATCTGAACTAGTTTAAAAAAGGGGGGATTTGTATGTGAAAAAGAGATTTAAAATATCATTTGAACATACTTTCAGCAAACAAAAAACAGGCATAAGGAGCATATGTTCGAATATAACTGGTTGACTACGTGACAGTTCGGACATGAACAATTTGGGATATCCGTTACAATTCTAAAGTGGAATTCCTCCCTAAAAATTGCAAAATTCCCCCCAAGGGGGGAATTCCTCCCCCGTTGAGAACCACTGGCGTACGGGGTCAATCTTGACTTTATATCTTTACTGCATCAGTAAAACCAAATCCGTGCGATTGAGGTGTTGGTTGCTGCTGTATAACTTCTTAATGGGATAATATCGGTAGCAAGTATAGAAACCCATTTTACACTCTGCTCAATATCAATGTATAGCAATACTCAGAGGCCGAATACATAGTCTGGTCTGGCCTAGACCGTTAATGGGTAAGCGTGGGCTATATTTCCTGGTAAGTCCTCGTCGAAATTGTTGGCAAAGCGACGGAAGATATTGATTTTATGGGAGTATTATATCCTTTGATTGCCTTGGTTGACACATTTAGCGACGGTTATAACGCCAATATGTACTTCACCATTGTTGCATTATGTGGCCAGAGTCGTCGCTTGGTATCGTGTACATTAATATAGGATATCACTTCATTGAAAGATAGGGTTGGAATTAGCAATATGACGTCACGTGACGTCACGAGGTTCACGTTCACACAGAACCTTTCGAAAAGGTTCGCATTCACACGAACCTGAACCTTTTAGAGGTTCACACCATCCCTACTACCAAGGTCTTACAACCCCTCCAGTAAACTATTACTTACCACAAACTTTCAAAGGCATTCGCAGCAACTTCGCTGAGCCCATTGGAACTGAGGTCTATTTGATGTAACATCGGCAATTCACTCGGAGTCCACTGGGATATTCTGTTTGACGACAAGGTAAGTATCCGCAAACTCTTAAGCCCATGAAATATGCTTTCACTGATATTCGTCAATTGGTTTCCGTCGAGGTGGAGCATTTGCAACCGCGACAAGCCCTCAAATGCCCGAGTATCGATTGAGTGGATGAGGTTTTCTGCGTGAAAATAAACCGCCTTTCAGTTGTAACTTAGGACTCATTCACAACCTATACATATACTTTATCTAACTAAAATCTTGTTTTATCGTCCATTTAAAAAGCAATCGATTATCTAAGACATTAACTACGATTACGCAAAACTACTGTAATCGTCGTTGTCGATTAAGATTAGGAATCACGATTATCTTCTGTCTTGCGGGAAATTAGAAAAAGCGAATAGTTAGTTCATTCTTTCAGCCGTGAGTCTTAGAGTCAGCTATCACCAGAATGTGCCAACAGAAGAGCTTCGTGTGTAATCTAATATTAGTACAATGAGCTTGAGCCATCTGTTCACTTGCGGATTATTGGAATTATTGCGTAGCGGTGACGTCAATGTAATGATACGTCTGTTGACATACAATGCTATTTCCAATTCTATGTACCATAGCAGGGATCGGGAACTTTTTTAGACCGAAAAAACATACTGGATCAATATTTTCAATTGTAAGTCCAAAAGACCCTTACATTTAAATCAACTGTTACGTCGCAATTGACAATACGTGACGTATTGGTATCACTGTACTGATACATTGGATTCGTAGTGTGTGCCATATCTTCTCTGCTCATATGCATATAGGTGGAATCAAGCAAGGTCACTACAGCAACACATACCCACGGCAGGGTATGATACGTCAGTCACGCGGGTTCAGGGTGGCAAGTGTTACGATGTCTCACATGACGCAAGGGATGAGTGAAGGAAAATTGTCAAAATTTCAATGGTTATTGGTATGTTCTATCGATATTCATGAAAGACTAGATATAGAACATTTTTACTCCCAAAATCACGAAAGTTTCGTATTTACTGTTCGAAAATAAAGCGAAAAAGAGGAAGGTAAGGCACAGGTGAGGCACAGACGGACTTAGCCTAGCCTGTGATATCGTGACTCATCGTAAATAGCCCATAATTTATAATCACTGATATCAATCGAATGTAACTGTCGCACTGATTCCGCAAATATACGTATTGATCGATTTCTCAAGTAGCCTATATTCGGCGTAACACAACGTTGCGCAACAAAAACCCATCTGAACGGCGGTACTATAGAAAGCTACTTATCAATCAAGAACATGGATAGCTTTAGCGTCGTTGTAATTTGAATTTATTTGTAATTGTGAATGTCACTCCCAATGAAGTTCATTTCTCGGCGTAGATGAGCAAGACAATGTGTATTTGAAAACTGCATTGTAATACAAGAGTTGATATGTCTGCTATTCTCAATGATCAATCAAGGTATCGTGCAATGCAAGATTCGAGGCGCGCGATGTCGATTGGATAGAATTCGCGAGTGGTGTTATGTCGTCGGTGCGACAGCAACTTAAATCAGGGATTTTGCAATATGGGGCGAGCTCCTAACCACGGATAGCCCCACTGTCTTCAACTCTTAAGTGTTCATGCTGCCACCAATGTTCCCTCTAGGCTGCGCACGTGCGCAAATGCGCAGTGCTCAACCGGTCTCTGCGCGCAGAAAATCTTGGCTGCGCACAAAAAATCCGTAGGGATGACTTTTTTCATTTTTTTAATTGTTGTTCTCCAAGGGACCGCGCAAGCGCGCAGACTCGTGAAAAATCAGAGGGAACATTGCCAGGGGCCAATAGTGTTATCGGTGAAGTCTGAAACCGAGGTACAAGTGAGGCCAGTAAAGGTAAATATTGCGCTCTGTGAAGAAATGATAATTTGCAATGACGTGCGCCTCACGAAAGAGATTTTTCTTTTAGTATGGTGTCGTACGCGTGACGATACTGATATCATTTCAGTAGCACAATCTTTTCTGGGAATGGCGAAATAACATGGTTTAACTAAATAACAATGGGCTAGCGCGAAGTTAATGTGTGAGAAACTAACGAATAGCCTTCTCCGTGTGGCATGACCATTGCGTAAGATTTACTGTACAATTACATGCCGTGAATTTTCGAAGTCATCACTTTCATCAGGCAAATCTGATCACGTATGGTGAGATAGGATAATATGCAGAATATGCAAGTACAAGCCCCAACATTGTTGAAAAATCTATCCCCTTGCAAACGCTGATCTGGAAACGCTGCAACTGTGCACTGATATTATTCAATTCGTTTGAACGGGAGTTTTCTGTCGATAAGGCAATACCTAGGATTACCACATTTTGGAAATCTGAAGAGGACATTTTTGCAATACCGGAGGAAAATACTGAAAAATGGTGAATTGTTCCCACTTAGTAGTCGCAGGGCCGTAACTGCCGCACCCCAAACCCCCCAATTTGGGGGGGAGGAGAGCTCGAAGGAGGCCCAAAATTATTTTGTGAATTAGCATAAATTACAGAGTATGTTTCAAAAATTTATGCAACTTTTCAAAAATTTTTCGCACTGCGCGCGATTTCAAGTCGTCAAATATCTTGATCATTGGGTACTCTTCCCCCAATAAAAAATATACGCTAGATTTATAGAAATGGGCATATCGGCGTTGACCATTACAGCGCCACGACAGACTAAGACAGGGGTGGGCAAACTACGGCCCGCGGGCCGCATGCGGCCCGCAACACCGTTTTGTGCGGCCCGCGAGAGTCTCATGAAACTTATGAAAAATATTGATAAAATGCGTACTAAAAATCTACATGGACTTAATTAAACTTTATCTTAATATATTTTACCATGCTAATTCTAAATAAATACTTCATACATTATTTTATATATAATTTCAGGCGCGACAGCCCGACCTCAAGGCCCACGCATTTTAAAAGGTTTGAACTGCTAAATATCACAGAAATCCTAAACGGGATTGATATAATTCGGATCACGAGTGTGATTTCAGATTGGCCACTCCAGCAACGTTCATTAATTTTAGTGCTGTGCTTGGAGAAAACGATTCGCGGGTGTATTCGGTAGATTCGTTCTCTGTATGCGTAAAACAGGTGTGGGCAACCTGAGGCCGTAGGAAATTTGTGCAGCCGTGGACACGGAATTCAATTAGCATGTGTTGGCGACCGTAGACATGCAATTTGAATTGACGAATTTATACCTTGCCCTAAATTCTCGAAATCACCCCCTCCATCAACTCTACTGGTGAATCTGATCACACGGGATGAGAAAGGTTAAAGTTCGATAGTAATATGTAAAACTACAAATATTATTGAAGAAATTAATTAGTGAATCTGAAAAATTTTTCGCGCTTCGCGTGAATATGTACGGTTACCGTTTAGTGTGCCCACTCGCAATTTCGGTTCGTATAGTAAGCCTTAAATAGACGAGTCCGGAGTTCACCGGAAATAGACATATGCACTGTAACATGGTTATTTGGCGCCCAGCTCGTTCGTAACCGATATGCCCAGGAATGCAGCCGTAGGCTACATCAGTAGTCGAATTGCGTCCGTGAAGGGCTAAAAGGTTGGCCACCTCTGGCGTAAAAGTAGGCTTTTTATATGTTATCTACATGTAGAAGAAGCGTGTTTGAAGCTAACATGGTTTTGATGCTGTCAATATGTGTGTCCGGGAACTGACCGAAAAGTGGAATTAGCAAATGTATGAACAGATAGCTGCTTACGCCGACTTTCATCCCTATAGTTTTGACAAATTGGTTTTTTGAGGTCGCGATCAGCTTATAAAGTCCTGCCACTGTTTTTGGCGCGTGTACGATTTCGTCAAAGCAATGTTTGTTTGGTTTTAAATAAGATATAGATTATCTCCATGTCCTCGCTATATAATCAAATACCAATATTGAGTTTTGGTTTAGAATCCCAATTTTATATAGTGCGGCCCGCGAATGGATCCAGATGTTGAATGCGGCCCGCGAGCTCAAAAGTTCGCCCACCCCTGGACTAAGACATATAAAGTTTTAGGCCATGTAACATGCGATTCCAAGAAGTGTGCCAGAACGATCGGCAGCGAGAAAACCTTGGCCGTAAAGGACTGCCCTATGCTGACCGAAAACTTCGTTATATATACAAAATTCATATAGGTTTAATCGTCCATATAGGATCCTAAATGACTGGCGCCAAATGTACCTCTCTTGGCAATCTGAACCTCACAAGACAAATACCTTCCCGCAGGAAAAAAATTATATGCCAGTGAAGAAATACCAATCCGAAATCGTGTGATCTTTCAGTTTAGTACGATTGGCCGATTCTATATTTTTTTATACAACAGACAGGAGGTCACGAAATAACATCATGTAACGAAGTCATACCAACGGGTCCGCCCGCCCGAAGATGTCCAATTATTATTTACGGGCTCTGCAGTTTCAAAGACACCTCACTCAGCTCTACCGGCAAATCTGATTATACGTGAGCAGAGAGGACAAGGAATTGATAGCAAAAATATGCATTTCCCGATCTTATTGACTGATATTATCATGAATAATCGAAAGTTTTCACGCTTCGCGCTGGCTCACTAAACAGTAAAACTATAATTTCGTGGCAAAAGCGAACAATGTAATGGGGGGGGGGCAGTATATCACCCTATGGGAGCCCAAGACTCAAGTTTTTTGGGGTGGGAGTTGGGGGCAACGAAGTGCTGTTTCGTTCCTGCCAACGGGTATATACACCGGGAGATGTTAAATTATTATGGAGGGGTCCTACCTTTTCAAATACACCTCCCTCAGCTCTACCGGTAAATCAGATTACGTGAGCAGAGAGAGGATAAAAATTGATAGCGCGTTCAGGTGAGAAAAGGTTACTCAGTAAACGTACACCCAATGAAGCGGATAAGTTGCGGGAAACAGCGTACAGCCTGAGGTGGGGCCTGGGGGGCGAAGCCTCCCAGAAGTCCGGCTTATCACCTTATGGGGGCCTGGTTGCACACTGTTGTCAAAGGGCCTGCGCAGTGAGTTGACATGTTTGCGCAGACTCGCGAAAAATTAGAGGGAACATTGGCGGCCACGGGTCTGACCGCTATGAAAATATACTGACAAATCGCCGTAGTATTGCGTAATTAAGTGGAAAATAAAGAAATTGTCAAAGAACCAAATCTTATACCAAAAGTGTGATTTATGGCTCGGAAGCCATATAGTTTCCTGACCCCTCTACTATAGAATAGAGAGCATGTAGTATATACAAGTTGCTGGCAATTACCCCTGACGAGTGTCACCCGAGAATACTTTGGTTTATTCCAATATGACTATTGACTATACTACTCAGTTGTATTTTGGAGTTTGGTACCTCAACGGGTCTCTTCGAATAGTTAGAATAGTGGACACGAACCGTACAATACCGCTACAACCAACACCCATCTCAAATCCTCACCTCTTAGATTAAGTGTGATCAGTCCCTTGAGCAAGCGACAGGAATGTCTCGTCAATTTCTTCACCGTATTTTTGCTCATGCTCAAACTACGTAGACGTCGGAGATCGCGAAACCAGTTACTTGATAGAGCAGGTATTTCGTTGTCATCCATATTGAGTGTTTCAAGATCTCGCAAACCTGCGATCAAGATGTAAGTATCTACTTGAAGGTGATCGGAGCTATTTTTGTTAATAAATGTGCCGTTTGGTAATATAATTCGACTCAATACTCAATTCCAGCGATATACGACTTGACCCCTGCCTATTGGTCAGTAAGCGTGGTAAAGCTATACATATATTCACCATAAAATGCATCCTTCTTTATAACGCGAATAGTATTAACGCTCAGATCGATCTGCCGAAGTCTGGGATTGCCCCTGAATACCGTCTTTGGAATTCGTTCGAGTCGATTATCGTCGAGTTTTAGCAAAGTGATATTCGAAAATTGAGCAAGTTTTCCTGCGAAAGAAAAAAATGTAAATTAGCTGGAGACGCATATCTACGAATTAAGTTGTCGGATGTACTGCATCATATTCTGGGGACGAAACAAAGCAAATGAAAAAAGAGGATGTGAAAGTGCGATCATGTTGGTCAATAAGGCTGCAACCAATATAAGCCGATAGTTTGTCTGCTTTTGTGGGTTATTCAATAGCGCCATGGTGTTTCAATAGCGCCACGTTTACTTTTCTAGGGCGTTCTTGTTTGGCTATAATATATTACTAGTTGGAAAGTATATATATTATATCAAATGAATGCACAACAACCCCAGGCCACGTAAATAAAAAAGAACGGTCATCAAACATCTTTGTAATGATCAACGTGTATAGACACGGAAAGAGTTCACTTGACAAACCATGCGATCATAAATCTACCAAAAAATCATTTGCACCGCGCTGGAAATATTGAAAGAGGCAATTCGTAGTTGCTATATAACATGAATTCGGCATCGCACGACCTCACCGTATTGTATATCATTCAAGCAACTGTCATTCAAGTACAAGCGAGCAATGTCTTTTCGGTGGATTTCGCGGTTGAATTCAAATTCAATGTCATCCAGGCTTTCGTAATTCGACATGTCGCACCATAGTGTTCTCGGCTGCGGCTCGTACATACATCGTGGAAATGATTCATATCTGAAAAATACATGGGTCAATTAAAAACCTGTCACGTCTCATCATTATTTCTACTCGGTTTGCCTGTATATCAATATCCTAAATAAAACTACCCGGACTGTCGATAACCAGCTGAACTGCGATTATGCAGCAGGAGACACCTTGTGATACAGGCTATCAATTTAACAGTCATGATTATGAATCAATTGGTCTAGTTCGTCTGTATGTATGTATGTATTAATGGGCACAACACAGTTGAGCTTATCGCCTTTTTGGCCTTGTGCTCCACGACACGAATTTCATAATGTTCAGAGGTCTTTGCTTTTTTGTAATTTCGGGAACGTCCTTCAATCTCTCTCGCAGTCATTCTTCATTCTCTCTCTCGCTCCCATGCGTCCCCATCGTGGTCATTGCTGCCGACTTGTAGCACGGCTCACTTTCATTCTGGGCTTTTCAATGCACTACCGTAGTAGTGAGGTCGGCAATGAGGAGCCCAGAGGAACCTCCGACACATAGAAGCTGGTCAGAACCGCGATTCGAACCAACGTCCATTGGTGTCGTGACTGCAGTGTTTAACCAACTGCGCCACTCGCTTCCCCCATGTAGTTCGTCTAGTATGCCATTACGCCCACGAAAACCATAATATGGAGTAATGTGACTATATAGAAATCTGCAAATAACAACTTACCTCGGGCAAGGCTTATATAATCTTCTACGAGTCACAACGACTCTAAAAGTCAAGAATAAAATAAGATATCGCCTCATCATGACCCAATGTTCTCTGTCGTCAACGAGTCTAAATCCTGAATATGTCAGGGCTTGAAATTGTCAACATGCAGAGCGCAGTAAGAGGTGATGTGTTTGCTTGCGAAGAGACACCGTAAATATTTACTTGGCAGAGAACAAAGATATATTCTCACCAGATAAGAGTGTGTCCCTCAATTCAGGTCGTTCAGATAAAAACAATCAAACAAAGCGATATTTTCCCATACCGTCGACTCTCACGATCCAGGTTATTTATTTGGTTTTGTTTGTTTGTTTTGGGGTATTCATGGTGTTTGTCGACTACTATGGTCATTTACACCAGGCCGATATTCTTCTTATTTTCCGTAACTGCCGACTTATAGCACGGCCCACCTCTAGGCTTTTGTAAGACACCGCTGACGCGGATGAGGTGGCGAGGAGGAGCCTAGGTAAACCTCCAACACTTAGGCATCGGAATTCGGAAGTCGACCTCGGTCGGACTCGAACCCGCACCCATTGGTGTTGCAGCCGCGGATTATACCACTGCGCTATCTCGCCACACTATTTATTTGGTCAATCCACAGCAGTCGTGATCACCATACTCTGTACAAAATCATTTTGAAAGCCCGTCCATTGATTAACACGTGCATTGTAAAAATGTGCATATTGTACAATGCACGTTGACAAAAATATGATTCTAAAAGAATGACCATCTGGGAACCAATTACAATATGTGCTATGCGTGAGACTGTACTGGGCTATTCATTGGTAGGGTGAGATATATTTCCGAATGCTATAAAACATAAATATTGTCGTAATGCTAATGACTATGTCATTATGTTTAGTTGTCACACGACACAAGATATGGTAAAAGTATGATTCAAACAAGTATGTTATAGGTGGAGTTGCGTTTAAAACAAAAATCAAATAAAAACAGACATGTTTAAAACATGACCCTAATTTAAAACATGTTCTTTTTTCAAATCATGACGTCACGAATATTCCATTTTGACGTCATAATTGATTGACATTAAAAATAAAAAATATAGGGTAAATATAACCCCTTTGAAGAAATATCTGTACTATAACTGTTGAACCAATTATTTTTAGGGTTTCACGTTTCAACCATCCCATACCGAAATACGTAATTGTGCGTAGGCTCATACAACATGTTTTCTGAGAAGAATTTACACAATTAAGGCATAATTTTACAACTTGAAAAAAACATTTTTTTAAACGGCCTTTGTTTAAAACACTGTTTAAAACCGTTTGTTTTAATACAACTCTAGTTATAGGACAGTCGTTCTCAGTATTTTTGAGACACTCTTCCCTTGATAATAGTAAAAAATGACCCGGCCTCCTTGATTGTCATATCAAAAAAATATTAAAAAGACCAACCGGAATGTTTACAATCCCAACGCATAGATAGATGGCATGATTTAGGATTTGACTGCTGACAGAAATTCTCAAATATGAAATTCGAACTATTATACAGTATACACGCGATCAAATATTCACTTGACTGTTTTGTCAAAAATAATCATGTGCAATGGCAGTTCGTAGCATATAAATGTTTTAGCGATTACGTTGTCTAATTCCTTAACACCCCATGAGATTAGCTTATACGAGTCCCTTGCCATAGAACTTGACTCATTCTCATGGGAAAAACAATTTTTCTCTACGTTTGACGGGTCGCATGGGTTCGACAAGAGAATAATGCAAATGTGTAGGCTTACTTATGGGCTGTCATAAAATGCTTTTCTAAGGGGTGACCATTAAATACACTCTGCACAGATGCTTGGTGCCATAACGGAACAAGCCAATAGCTACTGGAATTCTCCAGTTAATCCCTATTCAGAGACCTCTTTTGATCGGTGCAAAGTAGTATCAGTCAAAACATAATATCGGTTTCCGGATGGTACGACGCATTTATGACATTTAATATCGTAATATTTATAGGATATAATTGCCGCTGAAACTTGAGAGTTTCAGCAGAAATTTTACTCATACCGAGTTCAAGAAACATAATTTCTCTCAGACGGCTTGCGCACGCTTCAGATGCTTTTCCGCCCAGCAGTTCAAGATCCACTGTCAAAAGGAATAAGACGTATATTTTGTTCTTGATAGCTGGTTCGTGATACAGAACTTGAATATAGCTTTCAATACAACATCGAAAAGAATATTTATTGAACTCGAAGACTTTTCGGGTGCCTCTTTGCAAGAGTTAACGGCACACTAAAGGGATTTAAACAAATCTGAATGCAAAAACCAAAAAGGAAACGTATGACGCAACAATCAAAATCACAGACCATGAAATTCGCATTGTACCAATGGCAACAGTAACAAACTAGAAGCATATGCACATACGGTACTATATTAGCAACGCAATTTGCAAATAAGCAGTTACACGCACGAAACAACACGCACTAATGAGAAATTTGTCGGTTATAGAGGGAATCTGGCACTTTATCGTTATTCCCCACACATCGAAAAAATGATCCCCATGACACCAATAAATGCTTCTGATGAACAATAACAGAAAAATTTATAAACGTCAAAATGAATTGTGTTTCGCGTTGGGGTGGGGTAGACGGATATATCGGGGATGGGGGATGGGGATATTAGGGTGGGTTAGGGTTAGGATATCCCAAGATCAGGGTTGGGGATATTAGGGTCGGGGGATATTAGGGATGAGGAGGAGGATATTAGGGTAGGATCAGGATATCCTAAGATAAGGGTTGGGGATATTAGGGTGGGGTGGGTTAAGTTCAAGGATGGGGTTAGGATATTCTAAGATCAGGGTTGGGGGAGGGGTATAAGGGTCAAGTAAGGGGTTAGGATATCCTAAGATTAGGGTTAGGGGTGAAGATTACAATGTTCCCAACCCTAATCTTGTGATACCCTGACCCCAAATTTAACCCTAATCTTGGGATATCCTACCTCAACCTTGACCCTAGCACCCGCGTCCCGCAACCCTAATCTTAGGATATCCTAACCAACCCTAATAACCCCTTCCCACGACCCTAATATCTCCCATCCCGACCCTAATATTCCCTTCCGCGACCCTAATATTCCGCTAGCCCTAATCCCAACGCGAAAAACAATTTTATTTTGACGTTTATAAATTTTCACATGTTCATGGGAATCATTTATTGGTTTCATGGTGATCACTTCTGGATGTGTGGGGAATAACGAAGAAGAACCGGAAATCTTTTTGTCTGCATAAAATAGGTTTGTTCAACTGAATAAAAGTAGACTCCAACACTTTTAAATGAAACACGGATCTGCCACGCGCAATGACAGTGAACATGTTGTCATTATAGTGCTGTGCACTGGCGAGGTTTTCACTCAGATGCTGACCAATTGACGAAGCACAGGCTTGGTAATCGTCATAGCAGTCTGTTTTAGCAGCCTATTCGCACTGACGTGCGAGCTCCGTGCGATCATTTGCGCAGGTTTTTGACCGAATCAATTTAGGGATATGCTGCAATACGCTCAAACAATATTTGAGATGTACGTCTTACATACCTACATACGTATACAGATACACGCGACCTGTGCATATGCATTGTTCAACCTAATTCGCGGGCGCGCTTCGGTTACGTATATAGCATACAGTAGGGTTACCACACTTCCTTTTTTAAGAGGATTCTTCCTCTTTTTTACTTTTTTGAAAGTGTCTTCCGAGGACGCCCAAATGTCCTCTTTTTTGAGATTTTGTCCTCTTTTTTGAGGATTTTCGTCAAACATATGGCGAAATCGACTTATAGATACAGTAAATCAGCACCGAAGTAACGCTCGGGCGGGTATTTCGGGAGTCGGGCCGCAAATTTGACCTTTTGTTTAGTCAACCACCTGATAATGCGAAGGAAAAACTGTATTTGGGGTGCTGAGCGGGAAAGTTGACCTTTTTTTAGTGAACCGACCACGAAGTGGGATAAATTCACCATTTTTTCAGGAGTTTCCTCCGGTTTTGCAAGTTTGAAAATTTTGAAAAAGTGTACACTTTTCATATTTCCAAAGTATGGTAACCCTAGCATACGGCATTCCAGTTGAGAGTAGTCATGGCCCATCTTGACGACAATTACTCATGTTAAATTGGCTACTGTGAACTTTGCACCCCAGAGATCCCTCGTGGTGTTCTATGCCATCACTCTTTCCCTGAGATATACCTTCTATATAAAAGTTATCAATTGTAGAAACAGAACACGCCCCCAGGCTTATATGTATGCAGCGAGACCGCAAATCGTTTTCTTTTCGTGGGGAGCGTGAAAATATTCCAACCCAGTGAATGAATTTTGTCCATAATATTGGCAGTTTCACGAAGTTACTGTCAAATATTTATTCATTATCAGTCCACGTGTTTCGATTAACTGGTAGAGATGGCGGAGACCTTGGGTACAAAATTAATGAATACGCATCTTCCGGTTTTTGTTATTCACCTTGTGGAATGTTGGTATTTCTTGACCTCCCATCTGGATGGGCGGTATGATGAAAATATGATGGAATCGTCCAAACGTATATACAAAAAAAAACTAATTCCTGAGGCGGACCCAATTCGAACTTGATATTCCTTTATGGGATGCATCCTTTTCCACTGTGGTTCGCAGGAGTACGGTGAGGCTCATGTAGCAAGAACACTCTTGTATTCAATACGAAAAATCCAAGTCATACTGAATCGCGCTTAGCGTGAAGAAAATTGCCAAGTTGAAATAAAATCTCTTGAAGATTTGGGAGCCGATTTGTTAATTAAAATTACAAATTGAAGACCGTCAATACACGATAATTTAATTATGTTTCAAAAAAGTAAAAGTTTCGACCGCAAAAGTATTGTGTTGCGGCTCGATGAGAGCGTACGTCCGCAGGTTGGCCGCATCTGACATAATCGAAATACGGATGACCAAGGCTGCAACGCATATAGGAATAGCTGAATACTTAACAGGGCCCAAGTTTGCTGGACCACCTCCTAATACAGTGGTTATTAAGCCCGACCACCAAGATCCACTCTACGCCCGTGGAACTATACACTGTGCCATTTATAGGCATCTGGCAGGAAATAGTAGTTCAAATTATATGTGCTATCGCGGTGGTTTCCTTGGGAATCATTATAGATATGGACAGATATCGCAAGCTGAACACTTGCTAACTGCTAACTTGCTAACTGCATCCTATTCCACTCCAAAAGCAAGCAATATGTCCATTACCAACGATTAACTGACGAGGAGAAACATTTCTATATAAAATCACGAAAGGAATGATATGAGAAATGTAAGATATTGCTCACCTGGTCAACCTGATCTGAAGCATGACCTTGTCAATTTATTGTGATAGCTACATTAGCTAGTCATTGTTTCATTGTAATGTGGATATAGTACACCCCAGTACACACTATCCAAGTGGTACACCACTTACAAATTATGGGTCACCCTAGGGCAGAGGTCTCAAACACGCGGCCCGCGGGCCGCATGCGGCCCCCGAGAGCATTTTGTGCGGCCCGCGAAGACATTTGGGAATTTCAAGTATTCGACAATATATTCAAGTGTCATATATCTTTTTAGATTGAAGAACTTGCAATTCACTCTAAAACCACTACAAAAGCCTGAAATTTAAACAAACTTCACCATCACATCACCCCTAAAATCTACCACGCGGTCGAAGATCGGTATTATGTTCCATCTCCATTTCATGATGATAAAACATGACCCGTTGATGATTCGTGAGTGAAAATCTTGATTTTGTTTTATGCGACCTTTCTTCAAATTACTCGATTTTGGATTATCTGGGTAAACTGAAAATGACTCGAGTTGAGTCGAGTTGATCATACGGACGCAACAATCTATGAAACTGTCATGGGGAATAGCAATATATCAAAGGCCTGTAGCTTGCGTTGCCTAGGGTATATAGTTATCTGGTCTACATGGAACTCATTGGCATTCTGTAGCCGCCGTGACGTGTATTTGGTTACGTCCTGGGTGTTGTTTGTTCTCTTTATCCATGTTATTATCGGTGGCGAGTAAAGTAGTGGTACGCTCCACAGCTGTATAGCACCAATGGATTCTTCGGCGATTGGTCATTTCTACTCCAGGGGTTCTTAACCAGGGGTCAGTTGTATAGCGTTCGTGGTACGAAACACCGCATCAGGGGGTGCGAGATGCATTGTTGAAATAGGCATATATGCTGTGGAATATTTTCGGGGCGAATTTATGGAATTGGGAAATATTCGTCGTGCTACGCGCGATTTTACGTGAATAGGCTTTCCGATTTCTATATAGGTACCATCAGCGGTTTCCTATAAAAAGCCTTGAAGTGGGCCGTGCTACAAGTGCGTAAATACGGAATTTTCGGCCTGATGTAAGATGACCAATGTAGTCGAAACACGATCATTATCAAAAACAAACAAACATCAGAAATTGTGATGAAAATGGACAGGCGGCGCGGGAGATCTTATCGAAAGCATAAGGCCCAGTGGTTCCCAACCGGGGAGGAATTCCCCCCTTGGGGGGAATTTTGCAATTTTTAGGGAGGAATTCCACTTTAGAATTGTAACGGGATTTTCCAAATTGTTCATGTCAGTACTGTCATGTATTCAACCAGTTATATCCGAACGTATGCTCCTCATGGCTGTTTTTTGCTTGCTGAAAGTATGTTCAAATGCTATTTGAAATCTCTTTTTAACATACAAATTCCCCCCTTTTTCAAACTAGTTCAGATGTGCTGCAGTTCGCAAGGCAATTTTGTAGGCCAGCGACGGCCTCTCAATCAACTATATCCTAAGCGAGCAAATGTTGAGCCGAATCTATCATAGCAAGGCCTCTAGTGAAAGTATTTACCTTATATTTTCAAGTCAACATTTTCAGACACTGACAAAATATTCCAACGTCATCGATTCAAGTCAAAGAACAGCTACCCGATCAAAAAAAAAGACATATTAAACTTGGTGCAATGTTGCCGAAACGTAATGGGTGTCCTAAATTTCAATGAGCTCCAGCAGGGAATCTGATCACGTGTATGTTATATATCAGGGCTGTAACTAAATCACGAGGCTCCGAGTCACAAGTCAATCTCACTTTCATAGTTTGGACTCGAGTCAAGTCGTGTCATTTTCAATTCATCATTGAGTCAAGTCTGAGTCCAAGTCACAGAGCAGAGGGTCGAGTCCGAGTCATGGTATTATGACTCGAGTCCGAGTCCAAGTCACACCCCAGACAACACTGTTTGGTGATATTGAATGATTTGGATTTATGATATACTAATTTTCCTCACTTTGAGCAGTTTCTTGTCGCATTGTCAAGTACCAGGATCAATAGACGAAATTCCAATAGGGTGGTCGCTGTACTGTTCTTCTAAATTACAATGAAATGTCGGTCTTGGCCGTCTTATATCCTCGAGTCCTATCGCTTGTTTCGAGGAATGCTCGATGACTCGAGTCCAAGTCGACTCAATACCCAAGTCAAGTCGAGTCGCATCCGTATTTTGAGAAAATAACTTGAGTCAAGTCGAGTCGTCAGAAAATGCAGACTCGAGTCAGACTCGAGTCTGGTCAACCCTCCTATATACGAAAGTACCAATATTATTGGTCAAATGCATACGCAAACTTGAAAAAAATCGCGAGACCACCAAATCTATGCATACTGATTTTTCACAACAGATATATTAGCGATTGGTGCATATGGTAAGCCGAAAACACAAATGGAAGTGTGGGGGTCTGTTGAGTCGAGCGTTCCAAAATTTGTTTGATTGCGAGCAAGACCATTGTTGTTAGAGATTTACAAAGTGTTATTACAACACTGCTAGAAACAAACACTAGGTACCGCCCGTCTTATTCTCTCAGTCAACAGGTGTTTGCGCGGTAAAAATGACCTTTTTTAATCGTCGGGCAGATTTATCCTAAGGGGGGAATTTTGGCTTAAATTTCGGCCAAGGGAGGCACGAGATGAAAAAGGTTGGGAACCACTGGATAAGCGGTACGATCGCTAAAAGGTTAAGAAACAATGCTGTTACTATGGCACAATAATTATTATATTTAAGTTGTTATTGATCTGTTCCAATGTTAATCGGAGATTACTGGGATATTATACATTGAATTCATATATTATTGATGCTGCGGCCCGGGACGTCATCAAAATTAGGAAATTGGCCCGCGAACACATTTGAGTTTGAGACCTTTGGCCTAGGGGTACGATATACACGCTACACGATACACCCGGTTGGCTTTAGCATATACAGCAGAAGCACATCCCATATTTTTATATTATAATTAATAATTATGAATAATACCTCAATCACAATAAGGCTTATCTATAAGATTATGTTGGATCCTGGGCGTATGAATTTTAACGAAATTATAACAGGCATCAGTCTGTTATTGCGATGAACGAGCCATTGATATCGCTCTATGGCATCACGGTCAGAGTCGACTAATACACAATATATGCTACCCTGCATTTATGTGGATTTAGGCATGTCTCCGTGTCCGTCCTGCGCACCTCCATATTTTATAGATTCGTGTTCAAATGAACCTGTAGATTGCACAGTGCACACGGTGAATATTTTTGTGCAATACCCAGATGTATACAGCGTTGATCGAAATTCTCTGAAATGTATAATGCTATCACTCCCAAGACAGTTACTGAAAACACTAGAACTGAAATAAATCTAACATAGAAGTTAAAAATATCATTAATTGGTGATAATTTTTCTTAACATGTCGCATTATTATGGCTGTGGGTAATACAACGACATGATCTATCCCCGCTAAGTTCTTGTTTCAAACATTAGCCCAGCTGTTATTTCGGCGATGTGGAGGTTAGTCAATTGCCAATGAAACTACAAATTATATTTGGGTCCTGCGGTGCCAAATTGTTCCTGGGTGTGAATAAGTGGTGTATTATGCGGGCAGAGCACTAACCCAGGATATTGATGAAATGTAATCAGCAAGATGTCATAATATAATGATAAGACATTTCGTTCCTATCACATCGTCAAAAGAGACATCTTTCTAATGGCACTGGGGCAGGTGTTCCCAACCGGTTGAGGATTCCCCACTGTTGGTGGATTCGATGGTTTCTGGCGGGGAATAGAGGCATTAAGTTAAAATTATATACAGGGTAGTCTACATATTTAGGGAGACACATGCGCGATTACCGTTACCAGTTAAGTGCTCTGGAATGTATGTATCGAAGAGTATATTGGGTGTTGTTCACAAAAACTCATTATAATTCTGAATAACCAATCATGTCGTCCCAAAGGCATCCAGCACGACCAGTATGACGTGATATAAGGCTTTCGCTAAATTTTGAGGGCTACCGGTATAGGTTCACAATACATTTTATGTTGGAGTTATTGGCGATTGTCTGGTGTGGTTTGGTTTTCCAGTAGCAAGTCCATGCTAGACGTCACGCAAATGTTATGGAGGGGCATTAAATGCATATTTTAAATGTATAATGTAAACAGTATATAGGAGTTTTGGGTAGTGGAGAATAAAAACTCGGAATAAATCTGAAGTCGGGAATGAAGAAAAGAGGGTTGTGTGTGAACCACTGCACTAGGGGAACACTAATTAGTGACTATACTGTAATCCCGGTTCTGACCAACTTATACTTGGCGGAGGTTTATCCTTGCTCCTCGTCGCCGACCTCACTGCAACTGCAGGGCATTGAAAAGCCCAGATGAAAAACAGTGAGCCGAGCTACAAGTCGGCAGCAACGACCACGATCGGGCTTATGGGAGCGAGAGCGACTGATGAATGGAGCGAGAGCGACTGATGAATGGCTGCAAGAGAGGCCGAAGGACGCTTCCGATACACGAATACAACACAATAAATCAAAGACCCATGAACATTATGAAATTTGTGTCGTGGAGCACAAGGCTTAAAACAGCGATAAGCTCCACTGTTTTGTGCCCATTAATATAAATACTAATCAGAGGCACAGAGAGGAACGCCAAAAAGTGATTTATGTTGCAGTTCGCATTGTGACGCGACCATACGTCACATGTTCGTATTCACGTTTGCCTTTACAGTGAACCTTTTACATCATCACGTCAGTACTGGTAACACTATATATGAAGATATCCCGGAGTGTCACCAAGAACATCTGACCGAGATCGCCCAAGCAAGCGTGTCACCCCAAAACATCTTTTCAGCATCCAATTCTAATTGAAGTAGTCTTTGTCTGCCACATCTTAGTGAAATTGAAACCAATTACCGTTACTTGTACATATTTACTTGAGTGCGTAATTATTGTTACGGAAAGCAAAATATTCTGCCAATAAGTCCGACTTTCTTCTTTTCGATAGGACTGCCGAGTCACACATGATGAAATCGCATTATCGATTTCAAGCAAAAAGCTGCGTCAGCTATCCCAAAGACAATGCCCAAGGATGATCCGAAGCCCTCAAATCTTGACAACGAAGTAGTCTATGATGAAGGAAATGAGAGACAGTATAGTTCAGTGCTCTTCAACCTTTTTCGTCATGGTACACCCTTTTAACATTTTCTCAAAACTCGTACACCCCTGACCGTATAATACACCGATAAGGCAGAAAGCCGCATTTTGATTACATATACAATACGTCCGGATTCCAGCGTGGAACCGCCGTGGTGCATATGGACGACAAATACTCATATGAAATTTGAGACAGGTAACTTAACACCGCGTAGAGCCCTTGTGGTGTTCTGTGCCTTCACTTATTTCTTGAGATATGCAATGCGCAAATTTTCTTATTGTAGAAGCAAAACATCTCAGCAGGCTTACAATATATAATATATGTGCCAAAATCGCGAGTATAAATGTCAAGAAAAGACACTAGAATCAAGTGTGTAGTCGCGCGGAGCGCGAAAATTTTGCCCCTTGAATAGATTTCATCGAAATCGTTGGTAGTTTCACATATTATTGTCAAAAATTTATTCATTCTCAGCTCACGTGATCAGATTAACCCGTAGAGCTGATGGAGGGTGTCTTCGTAAATATTGCGTACAATATTAATGATGATGCATCTCCCGGTTCCTATTAATCGCATAGTTGCATGTTGTTATTTCTTGGCCTCCCACCAGGATTGTTTGTATTGTTATTAATGATATTTTTATTACACATCCATGACAGTGGCGATAATCGACAGTGCATTTCTTAAAGTTAAGGGTCTTTGCTTTGGGTAATGAGGACGACTTTCGCTTGCACGCGCACTTCCATTCTTCATTCTCTCTCGCTAACGTGCGTCCACTTTCAGGACTCTGCTGCTGACTTTGGAGCTCGGCTCACTCTTCTTCTAGGCTTTTCAAGACGCTACGTTAACAGGGGGGTCGGCGACGAGGAGCCCAGATAAACCTCCGACACATAGAAACATGGCAGAGCCTAGACTCGAACCAACAACAATTGGTTGCATAATGACGGCCGCCAACACACGCAAATTTAAATATGTGTAGAAGGTCGCAAAATTGCGGCTGAATGAGGCCGTATACGTCCGCAGGTCGAGCACCCCTGGCCTAGCCGAAAGAAGGGTGAACAATGAGCAAGGCTGCAACGTATAGGAAATGCTAAATACGAATCAGGGCTCGACGTTACTGGACCACCATCTAACGCAGTGGTTCGCAAGCTCGACCCCCTGGCTGCGCATTGCGCAAGCATGTATTCTGCGCTATTCATAAGCTGGCCGCAGGAAGCACCAATTCAAAATGTCCGAGCTGTAGCGGTGGTTTCCTCGAGAATCATCAGACAGATATCGCAAGCTGAACACATGCTAACTCCACCCTACGCTACTCGAAAAGGAAGTAATAAGTCCATTACCAAGGGTTAAATGATTAGAAACATTTGCTTATGACATCACATTGTACGATATTACACATCCAGTCAATCTGTTTTGAAGCATAAACTGGCGTATTTATTGTGATAGCTATATAGTCATCGTATCACCCTAATGTGGATCTGGTACACCCCTGTAGACCCAATCCGAGTGGTACACCCTTTACAAATTATGGTACACCGTTGGGTGTACGAAACATCCGGTTGAAGAGCACTGCCATATTGCTCATTAACCAGTGCGTCAGCCGTCAACCTGTACTGACGCATAAACCTGCCTTTGTGATAGCTAGCCATCGGCTCATTGTAATTCGGATCTGATACACCCCTGTACACCCCATCCGAGTGGTAAACCCTTTGAAGATTCTGGTACACCCTAGGGTGTACGAACACCCCGGTTGAAGAGCACTGGTATAGTTAATGCGACGAAACAGAGATCTAAATGAGTGTTAACAACGCTTACGACACCGACTATCTATTTTGGCCTTGCATTTTGGAAAATCACCAGGGAATTCCGGGGATAAGGCTTGCCAGGGAATTTGACCACATTGGCGGTCAAATACCTCCCGTATACGTGATATGATGAAGAGAGATCGCTTTATTGTTACTTCGAACTGAAATAATTCATCACTGATACCATCGACTCTGTCTTGATACCAGTGACGTGATTGAAAGTCAGATGCGAATTCTAATAAATGATTTCCGCGTAACCGTAGATCCATCCGTATTTTTGTGACGCAAAATATGGCAGAGCTATAGGATCTTGCAATACATTTTCCGTGTTATATTGTGATAAAATGCTTCATTGATTTTCTAGCATCTCCTAATACTTATTTACATTTTCTATTTCATTTTCAGCCAACTTTTGTTACAGCTTAACTGCGTAGAGACATGTGCACCTGTTTGATGCGAGTGTGACCAGACTTATAGTTGACCTCCGAGGTCGTATCAATGATTCCTATCTAGTACTGAGCACTGTGCTGTACTGTGCTAGTACTGTGCACACGTATTTTCTGTACCACCATTATTGCTCTCTGCTTGTTATGTGTAAAGGTTGGATGACAAATAATGACTCTCTCTCTCGAGATTGAAGTACCTTTCTATCGCACAATTTAAAAATTTTACACTTATAATTATGTGCCGATTGAATCCCGTTCTCGTGACGAGGCACTCAGTGCATTACAATAACGCTTAGCGTTGGGGTATTCGTAAAATATAATTTCTGATCCGCATGTCCTGCTGGTTTTAATATTATAAAATAAGAACCGGAAGCAGTAGTGTTTCTCCTGACATCACAAACGCGTCAAAGTGAATGAGTAATTTTCACGATCTTACATGGAGTACCTGAAATGCATGTAGGCTACTACTCATAAAACGAATGGAATATCACAAATTCATGGCATTTTATTTAAGTTGGGTTGGTAGGCTATGCATATTTGAATTTTTATAATTAGACGCACATAATCAGAAGAAAGACGAAAGGAAGTTTATTGACGCATTGATAGAACACAGAAGAACTTTGAATGGATTGATATTGAACTATATCAGGAATGTTGTGCAGTAGCGAACATTGCGCGATAGATGACATACAGCGAATAATACTCTCTATATGACTATATACAATACATGTTGTCATACATGGAATAGAGAATCGTTGTTATGAAAACTACAACCATACCTCATCACTACTTTATATGCTCTACAAAATAATAGCGCAAGAAGTACGGTTCGCTATAAAATTGGAAGTAGAACGTGAAGTAGTTTGAAACCTAATCACTTTATTAAGTAGTGCAAGTAATCAACACTTACTTGAGTAGGCTACTGCGACGAATTGGATGTACTTTCTTACCTTCGATGAAATCTCCTGGATGATATCCGTTCCAGAAAAATGACGGTTATTGGCGATATCGATTTATGACGTCGCAGGGAAACCATTGTAGACAAGGGTAGAGGAAGTATTGTCATAAGAGAAACAGCTTGAGTAACATTATGTTCATTTTATCGGTGAATTTTTATAACTGCTAGATCAAAATTTGTCTAAAGCCGCATATATCTAACTGCCAATCAGTACGTATGCTAGATAATATTTCTGTAATATTTTAGGGACACTGTTTGGATAGTATGGTTACTTGCGCCCGATAGTTGTAACTGATGGTCCTGGGCATAGCATACGACACAATACCATGTGACGCTTGAGCATATGGGCTAAGGATACATGGCTAACGTCATGTTAACGGTTAATGTTGATGTTAGGGTTTGGATGAAGGTAAGTTGTTGGGGTGATATATTCGCAAGCTCAACTGTCGTTTTTTTACCGCGTCAGAAGCGTAGGCCTTTAGAACCAGGGCAACTGCGACTGATATCAATAACGATTCTGAACGCATTCAGGTGCATTGAGCATTCCTACTGAATTAAAGCGATGCGCAACATCGTATCAAAGGTAAGACTTGTCTTTTCTCTTTCGTTCAATGTAGCGATGATAGTTAAATGAGACACTTCAACTCGGTTTGTCAGCGCTTTAAATGCCATACGTCCGCTTGGAGCTATTAAGTTCGGATGATGCAACCGGATATTTTATTTCATTTCCGCGTATAATCTGCAGTGTCAAGCAGCACCATGTTCTGTCCGACTGTTCACTTGCGGTGTTGAACTCGGCGTGAAGAATCTATCATTATCGCCAGCATGTTGCGTTAATCCCATTGGGTGAAGCTCGTGATCTAATCGAGCTGGGTTATCTTCATCCGATTCACTGAAAGGATCCGTTAATTCCACACTGTATAGACGATCCTCTAGCATCGGTTGCGTGGAGGAATGCCGTTTTCTCCTTGATGACCGAAAGGGGGTGGCGTATCCCTTTCTGCTTCTTTTTTGAAAAATAATCAGGCCTATTATCAAAGCAGCGGCAACAATAACGACTGCAATGACCACAGCATGAGTGGAGATAGAGTTGCTTTCGGGTTCTGAAATAATAGGGGAAGGATTTGCCTGAAATGCGGGCATCGCTTCGTTCAGTTTTTCACTCGATCTCAATATTTCTGCAGTTGTTGAAATGAGTTTCATTGTTGAAGAAGTTTGAGCTGGTAATTCATCTAACACACCGACTAGGCCGAATAATCGACGGGTAGCTTTACTTATAGCGGTAGTAGTAGAAGGGTTTGAACTCGGCGATGGTTTCGGGCTGTTAGTGGTAGATGTCGTGGAGCCATATTGTGGGCAATAAATATCCAGGCTTAGCAGCCGTCCCGTGTATTCTTTGTTGCTGCTACAGACAATGTCTAGTTGGTCCAAAAGGTCGGACTCGCCTCGGTTCGCTAATTCAATGACGTAATTCTGAAAAGGGTGAAATGATTCTGGCGAGTAGGCATATACAAAGCTATGTGCTGTCGGTAGCGTGGTATTATACATGGAAAAGTGTATATATTTGCCGCACTTTTGATTCGTTCATCCTCTGATATTTCTGGCATATTACCGTAATCAAGGCTGCGAATTTGGGAACATAGGATTATGATTCTTTTCTGGCACCAACAAAACAACGGCGTGGACGGGTTCAAATGATACCGTTGGTGGTGTTTTATGTCACCACCAATAAATATATCATGGTTCACGTCAATAAGTCGAAGTCATGTGGATGATTGTCGAATCAGAGAACAATTTTAAAATAATATCATGAACTTATCGGAAGACATGAAAATTAGCAAAAACTAATTGCAGAAGATTATTCTGCACCATACTACAATAATTTCTAAGTTTAACTCGCGAAATGCTAGTATTAGTATACTATTGTGGATATGAGAAATTCATTTCAAATTACGCAGTTTTCAGGCTTTCACAATGATTCCATATATTTTTTAAATCATCCGTGCTCGACACAAAAACTGAACGGCACCGGGCCCTCTTCGGTTTTCGATTGGAGCTATACCGCATCAAATGTACTAAACGGAAGTAAACTATTGCATACGTCAGCGCTCAAAGTGGTCGTATACGTGGTCTACTATGCAGCTTCTACATAAATTGAGATCGTATTTCCTATCATCTTACTTCGTATGATTTCGTGTCACAGTCGCACCACCAGTCGTTGTCGTCCATGTCTATAGTAATTGTCGCGCTTGCCAATTTATGTAAATTTGAAAACCATCCTTTCTCGGGTGTTCTTAAATGGTTCCCTCGCATAAGCAACGTGGATAAATTCCTGAAATATATATTTTCTAGTTGAGACTTCGGATATTCGTGGAAAGAGACATATTTTAGAATATAAAATACGCTTTTTGTCTGTTTAGATAATGTGTGTACCTTCCTTACACGGGGATTTGTATAGCTGATTTGAATATGGCGAAGAATCTTGCATGCATATTGCACAATGCACTTGGTTCAATAAGGCGCGTGTAGAAATTGCTACTTGTTGCTCTTCAAGTAGAGATAGAAGCATGTCAATTTTTACCCATTGGAAACATAACTGGAGATTTCCATAACATATCATGACAAAATTATATCAAGTGCTGGTAATATTTGAAGGTCTGGAAGTTAGTTTCAGAACGTAGGTTTGGTCAACACGTCGCATACTCTCAGTAGTCGACGGATGCTGGCTATGCTTTTGTGATTACAAAATGTGTCTTGACGACTAAAGCGAAATAACTAATTACGCTATACATTGAGGAAACGACGTAATATATTCAGTTGCCGAGATACAGGGATTATCACATGATGCAGTTATCATAATTGAACATAGCGATGTGACTTAAACTTATTCCGAAACAACTCTTCACTTTTCAACATCTAAATTGTCAAACTTGAGTAATTCAAAAAATAACTGTTCAAGAATAAGTTGAAGTATTCTAAAATATTACTACTTAGCCGAATAACTCCAGTACAGGCAAAGTTTCCTTAAGTACCACGACAAAGGAGAAAAATTTCAATTTTGACCGCCACTGTCATAATTCTCGAATGCTAATGGAACGGAATTCGGTAAGAACAGCTTTTGATATGTAACTGATGGTTGTCAAAGTGCGTTGATTTGGAGTGGGTTGCGTCATTTTTACGGTTTCTGATCTACGTGATTTACTGCCATAAAGTAAATTCGGTTATACTTTGCAATGTACCTATCTACGACCCGCATGATTTGCTTACACATACATAAATTTTATTTAAGAGAATGCGCTATTGACCTCGCCCAACATATATTTTACGGTCAGGTTATATGACAATGGAACAGCGAACGACCCGTGGAAATTCTCTGATTTGGTCGGAGGATCAAGCATAAGCGAGAAAAGTCGATGCAATGCATTCATTGCATGTATTATTGCATACAATATTATGTCAAATATTCAAAATATAGTGCTGAATCGGAAGATATTTTATTAAGTTCAAAAATTTTACTATAATACTAAAATTAAACGAATTTCACTTTGGAAACTAACTCCTATGTTTGTGGTAGCAACAACTGTCCAAAGAAATTTATAGTTGCCGACATCGGGGTTATATTTCTGCGGCGGTACTTGGAACTGTTCGTAAAATACTATAAATGCTCTATACGAGAATACAAAATGATGCAGTTTATGAAGGTAATAAAGAAAGCACCTTTAAAGTCAAATGAATTGTGTTGACCTCACTCCGTAAAAAACCCACATGTAATTTTGGCACTCTCAAGTGACGTAACGTAACAAACTTTGGGGTGCGCCCCCCTTGTGGGGGTGAGAGCATCACAAGGGGCGCGAAGGCGCGACTTACCTCCAATTCATAGTTATTGCTGTGTGTATAGTCCAAATTTCATATTTGAGAATTATCTCATCCACAGTCATAACCTTCCATAATCCATGCCATCAAGCTATTCTTTGGGATTGCTAACATTCTGGTTGCATTTAGTTATATGACAGTAAGGGGAGCACGAAATTTTCCACTATAATAAAGGGGGGTCCAAAAGGTTTGAGAACCACTGACGTAACGCATGCGATATGCTACGAATATTTATCAATACGTGAATATGAGCTACTATGATGGTTGTATACATCTTTATCTCTGTGCGGGTAATCGATTCAACTGCCATGCGTAAGCTAATCACATCAAAAGATAATGAAACAGATTTCTTACCGATTATTGGAAAAGGCATTTGGTGGTATTGCGTCGATTGCGTTCGTGCTGAGGTTTAAAAATTCGAGAGCAAGATTTCTTTGAAATGTTGTTTCGTCAATCTTCGTCAGTGAATTGTGGTCGATTTGCAAAACCCTAGTGACATAAAATTATCTTAAGTAATATACGGACTGACGTGCAATCCTCTACATTTGGGAGTTCAAGCAGATGTAAAGTTAACACCTATACTCGATACCCTACACCAGTGCTGACTACTGAAACGTTAACATTCGCGTCCAAATATAATTTATTGAGTTTATTCTTTGTTGTAGGAAAACGGTCATTATCCACAGTTATTTCCATGCCGAATATCAAGGTTTTCGTTCTCTTGCTCAATGACCACATTGTACGTGTAGTTGGGCACCAATTAAAAGATCTATTATTAAGCTATACGTACCTTAATTCGGTTAGCCCACGAAGACTCTGTTCAGGAAGGTTTTGAAGATGGTTCGATCCCAAATCAAGATTTCGCAGGTGAATTGTGAAAGCCTAAAACGATCGATCACGTACAGATATTTATTTCGAAAAGAGAACAAGGAGATGCATTAGGTAAAATCACTTGTGCGATGATACGAATAAAACATGAACGACTTGTGTTATTAAAATGAGCAATTGTCAATAGGAAATAATCAAATCAAATCGACTTTCCTAGGCGAGTATATTCATTACATGCCCTCTCAGTCCTAAGGACTAAAAATGCTGTCCTATTCACGCTACCGAATATTAATTTCAGAAAACTACTAGGTGTTTGAAAAGCAACTTCATGTCACGTGACCACAGTTCCTATCTTGCCTTTTACATTAGTTAATGCTAACACGAACCGGAACCTTTTAGGGGTTAGCGCCATCAGGGTTGTAACCAGGTCACATGGCTCCGAGTCACAAGTCAATCGCACTTTTATAGTTTTGACTCGAGTCAAGTCGAGTCATTTTCATTCACCACCAAGTCAAGTCCCAGTCCAAGTCGTCGAGCAGAGGGTCGAGTCCGAGTCATGTTATTATGACTCGAGTCCGAGTCTAAGTCATTATGTTGACTACTCAGTTTCCAGTTAAAGTCTTGTTAAACCCACTTTTTATAACTCTGTTTGGCAGTGACGTGCGGTCCAATGAGGCAGGTGAGGCAGTGCCTCACCTGTCGTCTGGATGAGTAAGTGAAAATTGTGAAACCTCTCCATGAGTCGATGATTATATTGATGTTACACATCCACGCTCATAAATAACTAAATTTGAACATCTTTTTCATCCAACATCATCAATTTACATCATTATCATCAAAAATACACCGCGAAACGTGAGATGAGGCACAGGTGAGGCACGGGCGGGTGGTGCCTCATCTGCAACAATGCAATTGATCATAAATAGCTCGGAATTCTCAATAACTGGTATCAATGAAACGCTATGGTCACACTGATTCCGGATATCTAAATATTAACAGTGTCAGGGCACCAGAACCCTCAAAAATTGCCGAGGAAGGTGACCTTCGCCTTTATTACAGACAATGTCATCGTAGAGAAACAATCGCTAGGTGAGGCACAAACGAATCTGCTTCATGCACTATTCGCTAACAATTGGACAATCGAAACATTTTGAAACGCGCTATCGATTTCGGAATCCAACGGTATTGGAGAAATTATATAATAAGCGACGGTCAATGCGTAATGCGAAGCTAATACATTCCCTTACTTATGTAGCTGTTTTGTATTTTGCATTCATAGCTACGCTAAATTGGGGTATGTGATAGCTACTTGCTAATGCTTCATTGTCGTTGTTCGTGTCCTTTATGCTGTGTTCGACTGCGATCCCTTTAACCCAGGGGTGGGCCATCTACGGCCCGCGGGCCGCATGCGGCCCGCGACACCGTTTTGTGCGGCCCGCGACAGCCGTAAGAAACTTATTAAAAATATTGATTAAATGCGTACCAAATAGCGAATTAATGCAAGGACTTGAATAAAGTTTTTCTTAGTATATTTCACCAAGATAATTCTAAGGCAGTGGTTCTCAAACAGGGGGCGCACACCTTGGGGTCGTGAAGGCATCTGAAGGGGGGCGCGAAGCTAAGCTCAAGTGAAAACATTTTTCGCGCGTGGCGCGCGATTTACACCCAATTCCTACTTTTTGATCTGTATTTAATCTGAATTTCATATCTAGAAGTCTCTCATTCACAATCGTAACCTTCCATGCCATCAAACTATCCGTTTGCTAGTATCCTGGTTCCGTTTTCTGATGTGACGATAAGGGGGCGCGAAATCATTCACCATCATAAAGGAGCCGTGTCTTAAAAAGTTTGAGAACCACTGCTCTAAGGTAAATACTTCCTATATTGTTTTTATGTTTAATTTCTGGCACGACCATCTCAAGGCCCACGCAATTTGAAAGGTTTCAACTGCTAAACATCACAGAAATCGTAAACGAGATGGACATAATTCGGATCACGAGTGTGATTTCAGATTGGCAACACCATTTTAGTGATGTGCTTAGAAAAAACGATTGGCGCGTGTCTAATGTAGATTCGCTCTCTGTATGGTATTCATATTTTATCTGCAAATAGTAGAAACGTGTTTGTAGCTAACATGGTTATGATGCTGTCAGAATTGTGTGTACTGGAACTGAACCGAAAGTGGAATTAGTAAATCTATGAACAGATCGCTGCTCACAGATTTAAATTTCAATCCTGTTCTAAGAATCGGGACAACCGAATTTCATCTCTATAGTTTTGACAAATTGATCATTGAGGTCGACCGGCCTATGAAATCTCGACACTGTTTCTGACGCGTGTCCGATATCATCAAAGAAATGGTTTGTTTGTTTTAAATAAGCATATGCATTATCTCTATGTCCTCACTATAATCAAATACTAATATTGCTTTTTGATTTATGATCCCATCCATTTCTATATAGTGCGGCCCACGAATGGATTCGGATGTTGAATACGGCCCGCGAGCTCAAAAGTTTGCCCACCCCTGCTTTAACCCCTTATTGTGGTGTGTGAAAGCCATAGCCATAAACCTAGTACCTACAAAGCCTGCGTTGTTGTTTGTGGTCAGTGGTGCCACTCCTAAACACTGGATCTAGTGTATTTTGACTTGACCTAGTGCATATTCTTTCGAAATTCCGCAAATCTAGTGTTTTTTCACTAAAAAAATGTAACTGAGGACTTGTTTTTGATGTTCTTCAAATAATTTATACCCGAAGGCCTATACTTGAAGAGATAGTAATTATTATTTGTCTAAACTTGCCCATTTAGCACAATAGGACCAGTCCTATCTGTATATCTGTATAAAATTTGGAATTGCAACGGTTATCAATGTGCAAAGAAAATGCTCTCTATACCCGTTGCTATTGTTATTAACATTTTAGGTCTCTTTATCAGGTGCTTTACGTGCTTGCGTGCGTGTTGTGTGTGTATGTGGGGGGGGGGGGCGTGCCTCACCAGCCATGAACCTCACCGCACGTCACTGCTGTTTGGTGATATTGAATGATTCGCATGTATAATATACTAACTTTCCTCACTTTTAGCAGTTTCTGGTCGCATTCTCAAGTACCAGTACCAAATAGACGAAATCCCAATAGTGTGGTTACTTTACTATTCTTCGAAACTACAATGAAATATCGGTTTTGGCCGTCCTAGTCTCGAGTCAATTACTTGGTTCAAGTCATGCGCAATGACTCGAGTCCAAGTCAAGTCAATACACAGATAGACTCGAGTCGAGTCATTCCTTATTTTGAGAAAATGAATCGAGTCAAGTCGAGTCATCAAAAAAATGGTGACTCTAGTCGGACTCGAGTCATTACAACCCTGCGCGCCATCTTTAATTTAAAAAATATCGGTAAACTCCGGTAAAAATGCCACTTACTAAATAGTTTTCTGAAGCGACAGGCAAGCGACAGACACACCAATGTAACTTATAGTCAAATATTGATGTCATGGTCACATCATAATTCGTCAAAATGGCACTGTGAAAGCAAAGCTATTACAACCACTAGTAGGCTACACAGGAGAAAAGTCAAAATAATTAGGGAAAAATTAGTTAACCTTCAGATCATACGGAAAATCCCTAATTGCATTGTGACGCAGATTCAGATTGCGGAGATTTTTCATTGGCTTGAATGTTTTCACTCTGATTTCACTGATTGCGTTATAACTCAGATCCAACACTTCGACAGCTCCGAGCTCACTGAACGCAGACGATCGAATCTCTGATATGCTGTTATCTGCAGTCACGATATAAACAAGAAAGTGAATAGCGGTTCTACGTCGCACTTTAGGTACCTACCTTTCAACGTCAGCGTTTTAAGTCGTTTTAAATCAATGAAAACACGACCAGGGATTATTTGCAGCTGGTTGCCGCTCAATGACAAATACTCCAAGCTTCGGAGCCCTCTGAACTTTTGTCTCGTAATTTTGTTGATGCTATTTGATGAAATATCCAGATGGATAAGAGAGCCCAAACCTGGAATGTTGGAATTTAACGGAATTAAAAACTAGTTTAAGTAGTTTATATGACCTGAGGTTACTATGACAATATACAGAATGGACAGTTGTACATCTGGCCCATGATACAATATGTGCCCGGAATCTTTTGTTGAAACAACACACAATAATCTGTAGTTTAAGACATCGCAGCTATCTAAATACTTCATTTAGCATGGTAATTTTGTGGTCTTACCTTCAAATGCCCCGTCCTCGATAACGCCAATTCGGTTCATCGAAATATCAATGGTTTCTAGTAGTGAGTTCGGCTTGAAAGTTCCTGCTTTCAAATGGACAAGGAAGTTGTCTTCCGCTACAAACGTCGTCAGTTTTGAGAAATGTGAAAGCCCGCCTGAATATATGATAACCCTAGTTGAGATTGCGTAGCATTTTCAAGACTACAAATCCCTTTAGCATGTACCTAACGTCTTTCACAGAAGCTCACTAAAAAATTGAAAATAAGCCGCCTAATTAAGACCAAGGTTAGGGAAATGACTTGCAATTGGGGCAAGCATGGACCACTTAACAATCTAGTGTTGAAAAATATTTTCTCAATATTCTCTTTCCGCATAGTCACATGACCACCCATATAAAACAATATCAGAATGTGATTCTGGATTTAGTGATAAAACCTGCATGCTGCACTCCACAAAATTTGTCGCGAAGGAATCATCAACTGTACTGCGACTACAAACTGGACACTGTAAATTGAACTATTCTCCCATCGCATGAGTTGTAATGACAGTGGTCTCTGCGAAACGTGCAGCGTACCAGAAACTGTCGAACATTTCCTACTGACGAGTCCTCGATACGATCACCAGTGAAAATTTTTAAAAAATGTAGCTGAACATAGCAGTGTAAGCTTCAACTTGGACTGTCTGTAGACTGATCCGCGTATGATTATTCCGGTCGTAGAATTTGTTGTATTTGGTAGACGCATCTGATTTAACTATATAGCTTCCTCGGGCCTGGTGCACAAGACCTTAATAATCGAGCACCATAAAACCCCTTATACATATACCAGTGGCGGCTCGTCCTATAAGGCAACTGGGGCATTGCCCCACCTAAAATTCTGTTCAATAACAATTCTTTACAATTTATAGACGCACACCAATCTATATATACCGAAATCACAGCGAAAATGGTATTCTTCTTGTCCTTTCGCTTGTAAATGCCCATATATAGCGAAGTCGCTGCGAAAATCGAATTCTCTTCTGTGTTTTCGCTTTGCGAATGCCTAGCCGGGGCATGCCCCGGTAGCGCTCATAATAAGCTTTCACTATCTATTCTCTCAAAGCCGCGCACAATAAAGAAACGGTGATTTACTCTCTTCTATTCATAAATTACCGAGCAACCGGGGCACAATAGCTCTGTGCCCCTAAGGTGTGATGTAACAATCGTACCTATAGCTGAACTCGGTTACCGTCATATGCGTTTAGTCGACCTTTGCAGGTAGAGGTCGATTTTGATGGTGTTTCACACCATGAAAACTCTTGAAATTTGGTATGTTATGTCGTGATTGTGGTATTTAACACTGCCCCAAGTTTCAGGGTTTCTGCTTAACGTTTAGGGTAGTAATTCCGTTTCCTAACTTGAGTGTGCGCTGATCCGTCATGTATCGCAAACAGATTTTACTCAAAAGCCAGTATTGGTATGCATTGATTTGGACGATGTACAATACTGAGATCGGTTATGACATTTGGCACGGTAAGTCTTAATGTTAGTATCGAACGCTGTACCAAGTTTTAAGTTTGTCACTGAACTGTGTTAGTAGAAATTTCGTTTCCTAATTCGAGTGAGAGCTGACATCGTCATTTATCGCTAACAGATCATACGCAAAGCCGGTATTGGTCTCTATTGATATTAACGATGCTCCTTACCTAGATCCGTCATAAGCTTTCGCACGGTATGTCTAGATTTTAGTATCGAACGCTGTGCCAAGTCTCAAGGTTGACACTCAATGATTAGGGTAGTAATTACGTTTTCAAGGTCGAGTGTGGTAGAGATGTGCTCCGATCTGACCCTTACAACGCATTGCGGATTTCACGCAAAAGCCGGTGTATCTGCGGTAACGTTAACTGAGATGATGATATCATTCTCAGTTTGCATTCAAATATTTACTTTGATATTATATTCTCCAATGTCAATTTCACCGTGAAATTGTGGCGTTCAAGCCATTTGCTTACAACCCCTTGTTAAGCGCGATAGCTATTTCGTTTTCGATGGCGGCTAACAGCTGATCACTTGATCAGCCTATTCCTCAGTAAATTTTACGCAAAATTCGGTGTTGGTCTGTTCGCATTAATTTTGACAGTGTACCATACCGAAAAGGGCCATGAGGCCACTTCTCGATGATGTCATGTAACAGTGTACTAAGTTTAAGGCTTTCATCCACGTATTTATTCGGTAATATATTTTCCAATGGCGATTTCGCAGCAGACCTATAGACAGTAATAAAGCCGTATGTGTCGTGTTACAGTCTCCAGTTTCAAGGCCAAAATCTCCTATGCTGTACCGAGACCGAAGTTCCAAGGCTGCTATTCTTAGTTCTTCAGAATGATGATTTGGATTCAATATGACAGGCCCAATCTATGAGATAACAATTGCGTATCTGTCCGAACTCGTTGACCTTTCCAATTAGGCTTACGCTATCTCTCGAGGAATAGTCATTTCCATTTCTGCAGATAATTAGTCAGGTCTAGTGCGAACATGAACCGTGTTGAATCTTTGTTCCGTACGCCGTTTACGCAGTTACCACACTTCAAGTCACAGCTCACTGGCGGACCTTTCGTGGCACATACGTTAAAATCACTGTTGCCGGGAAATTCATGTTACCGTACCATCATTAAGTTACTTGTTTACGTTGGAAAACGCCATTGTGACGTCATCTTGATAAAAAGTCGCTTGCAGCCCTTGCCCCACTACCCGATATTGTCACGAGCCGCCACTGACATATATATATACATGCATGCTGATATCATGATGTCATGATATCAGAGTCATACCAACTGTGTCTTGGTTCGATATCGCATCGCATGCTATCATTGTCTTCTAATGTAAGTATACGTCACGATCATCCGGCATGGTCTCTCAAGAATATTCAAGCCCCATTGAGTTTTCAATTTTATATAAATACTTTTATGAGAATGGGTTAATTGTTGAAATTTGTTTTAGGCGGATGTGTTTAAAACATGTTTTGTGGAATGAAATTTGAATGGAACCCATAGCTATGATATGATTGATTGAAGTCATTTTGCGAAAATTGTATCCCTAACTCACTCAAATGACATTTCATATGCTTACCAAAATTTTACCAATCACAATAGTAGCCTAGCTAGGGATATTACACCAATCTGTGTGCCGGTATATCGCAGTAAACAGAATGGCGAGCAGGAAATATATAATCTCTTCCATCCAGCGTTTGATCAAAATTGAATAAGATATTTGTTGACAGGTTTAACAATATCGCACTAGACCTGTTTGTTTGCTTTGTAGTCGAAATGTAAATTTAAGATAATGTGTAGACGCCCATATTAGCATCACAAAACATCAACTAATGCGCAGGTGGACTTGTATTTGTTCAGAAGGGAGAACAAAAAAGATGTCATACGATAAGTATTCTACACATATGTACGTGAAATATAGTTCGCCTACGGAACATATTGTTCAGACTACACACACTCGACATTAAAATCAATATTGTTGTTGAAGTCATACGATGTGTAACCATACAGGCGATCAAGCATGCTGGTTCTGTTACCTCTTTGTGCTCCGCCCAATTGCGATTTAATTGTTGTCCAGTTCAGTGGTTCTCTAACTATTATTAGACACGCACCTCTCCCTTTATGATACTGAAAAAGTTAGTGCCCCGTTATCGTTGTATCACAAAATGCAAACAGAATGATAGCAATCCCAACTGATGGTTTGACGGCATGGAAGGTTATGACTGTTCATGAGAGAATTCTCAAAAAAGAAATTCGGACTTCAGACAGAGCGATAAGTATGAAGCCGCTGACTGACCGCATATTCGCACCCCCTTCAGATGCTCGCGCCTGCCAGTTTTAGAACCACTGGTCTATTCGACATCATGATTTTGGTTCAAATATATAAGAAAGTCTTGAAAAAATATTTTCTTCAAGTGTATCATGTAAAGGTTAGTCTTAACTACTATGTCTATGCAGTGTGGGCTGCGTAAGCGCGTCAGTGGCCACTTGCAGCGATACGGATATAACTCGGCACACATTCAAGTGCCCCATATTTGGTCCACGCCCACTTAGCTTATAGATAAACGTACTTATTTACTTACATACCAATCATTGCGAGGGCACAACATGTAGAGTAAACCCACGTATTGAGCATCGATAAAGCAAGTGCCAAGCGCGTGTTATGCCTCGATAGAAAACAATTTATTAATCATCGACACCGTAATGGTTAGCATTATCGGCACCTCAGGCGCGCTACATAGAATTGAAATGTCGATTTTAAAGGATGTGTTTGACAATAAAGAAGCTTAAATATAGCCCATAACATCTTCAATGTTCTGAGAAGTATTCACGAATAATTTAAGTTGGCATAGGTTGGTTGTTATGATTCGAATTGAATAATTCTAATCATCACTGCGTGATTAGCCTTCATGTTAGGCAACTATTCCATGTCTTCCATGACCTGCCAAACTCATGTTCATGTGTTTTCTGACTAAGTAATCGTATCATATTCTCTCATGATTCTATAATGTTGAACAATGATAGATTGGATTCGTATTGAAGGTTCGTCGTTATTTAACCGACCTATAGAACGTAAACCATTCGAACATAGAGTTGGAAGTAGGCAGAAAGAGTTATTGAGTCTCAGGTGACGAATTTAAATATTTGAATTGGCAAAATAAAATAAACCTAAACTATACTTCGACATTGTCTGAGTTACTGTTCTACATGGCCTAACCTTCCACACTATCAAGCATATCATATCAAAATCACACCCATGTATCCGTTTTTGGCAAAAGTTGCAACACCAAATTATAGCTGAAACGTATATAGCTGCAGCGGAGTTTATTGCCAATGCTATTTTACAAATGTTCTACTCACCGACTTCTAAAGCTAGCAGCCGACTGTCGTTGATATAAAGCGTTTTTATTTGGTCGGCAATATCGGAAATATCAGAGTCCATCATCCTAATGTCAGATGTGTAATTGTATCGCGATCCGTCGCACCATAACGTTGGTCCGCTAGATTCGAGCATGCAGTGCGGAAATCGTGCCGGATCTTGATTTGCACTCCCGCGTCTGTTAAATCCAGATGTGTATAATTCTCAAACGGTCACCGTTATTGGCTTCCCTGTAATATATAGTGGCTGAACCGTAACAAGCAATGACTATTGTGCATCATATAGTTTTGATATCTCCTCTTGGAGCTCTATCAATGCGTGTAGGCTTGAAGGCTACTTTCAATTCTGGAACTGACCATTTATCAACTAAATGCACGTATGACGTGACAATAACGAAATCTAACCCGGATACTTCTGCTACGGCGTCACAATAACGAAGTCTAACCGCGGCTTTTTGTTGATAGTCATTCAAAAGTAATATTAAATTGGTTTCTCATTTCTAGATTAACTTCACCATCTCAGCAGTGGATCTACGTAACATCGTGGTAATTGATGGCATGAGTCGAAGTTGCGATTGTCAAATAAGGTATATATCAGTTGGCGTGGGGTTGTGTATACTAGGGATGATACGAACCCCTGAAAGTTCGTGTGAACGTGAGCCTTTTTGAAAGGTTGTGAGCGAACGTGAACGTATGACGTCACCTGACGTCATATTATTAATACCAACCTACATTTTGGTGAAGTGATATAATAATGTAGTTGTAAGGCAGGGGAGGCCAACCTGCGGCCGCAGAACGAAATTCGTGCGGTTCTGTACACATAATGTGATAATGCAGGGGTCACCAACACGCGGCCCGCGAGGTCATATTTTGCGACCCGCGGCCTGATTTGGAAGAAATATCGGCAGAACGCTCAGTAAACCATTTCCAAATGCCGAAATTGATTTCATTTTAAACATTATGTTGTTCTCGTTGTTCGAAGTAAGCCATTTTACTGTGCCCACTATTCCTTCGGTTCGGCATGGTAATATCATTCTATGAAGGAGGAATTTGCTGATATGAATGGGCATTTGGCATATTGCCTTGATGTACAATGGCCCACCACTGCCAAGACCGGGACGATTGATAAACAACTTCGGTCTCTCCAAAAGACCATTTTACGAGTATATAGATATAGTTTTCCAGCAAATAGGCTACCGCGTCTATTACTAACCAAATGTCGATTCTGTAATCCAGGGGTGGCCAATCTGCAGCAGTAGAATGAAAATTATGCGGCCGTCGACACTTAATTCAAAGGATGTGTTGGCGGCCGTCAATATTATAAACATTTAATTTACGAATTGACTCCCTAATTATTGAGACGTATGAATCATTCTTGCAATTTTCTTCGCGCTTGGCGCGCTTCAATGCGATTTGATTTTGGATTTTAATACAGTAATGTCCTTTGTCATTTCAGTCCCAGAGATGCGAACAACCGAGAAAAATGATGCGCCGCATAAAAAAATACCAATATTTAATCATGTTCTCCTCATCCCCATTTTTTTTTGGTAGGCCTGCGTTTGGGGGAATCCAATATATTTCCACTATACCGACAATTCTCATATGAGGTCAAGAAATAACTGCATGCAACAAAGGGGACTAATGAGAATTGACCCACCCAAAGATGCAGCACAGCATTAAGAACTTCTTTAAGTTCTTGAAGACATCCCCTACATCAATTCTACCGGTGAACCTGATGATATAGGCCGAGAAAGGATAAATATTTGATAGTATTATGTGAAACTATACTTATATTTAATGACGAAATTCACTCATGAACATGAAAAACTTTTCGCACTTCGCGCGACTACAGAATGAATCCATGTCGCTCTTCATAACATGATTATATTTACGGTTCGGTGCGCATAGTAAACCGATATGAGTATATAGATTAGTCCGTAGTGCACCGGCAATGCACATGGAGATTTAACGTGGATATTGGCCCCAGTTAGTTCATTGCCACTATGCACCGGAATGCAGTCGCGGGCTACATGAGTAATCGAATAGCAAAAAGGTAGGCCACGCATACCGCCCCTGTTTTAGTCGCTACAGAGTGTTATTGTCAGGTATCGTGCCTTGTGCGCAGCTCATAGTTCAAAATATAATGAAATTGATGATCAGTTTTTTTGTTGTATTTGTTTTCGTTCAATAATATATTACACTGGTCAACACATATTTTTAGGCAGACAAAGTAAGAGTGGTTTTGGGGGTTCTGAAGGACACTGATTCCGAATATGACCTTAGTTTTTTTCAAATTGGCTCTTGTTGTGGAGATAACCAATGGAGCTATTTTGACCAAAATCTTCGATTTTCGCGGTATTTACTAGATTTAAAATCGGTTTAGTCGTACTATAAAGTTTAGAAATTCAATCTACTTGTTATTTTTACACACAGAAGACTATATTAAATCAAAATACAGCAACAGCACTATATTTAGGGTTATTAGATTTATCATAGTTACATACTTTCACGTATATTATGTACATAAATAGATTGCAGTCATGTGTATAAGTATTTACCTGGATACTCAAATAACGTGGCATTAATTCAATCAGTTTTAGGTCAACCACCTATTGTAAATTTGAAATAATCAGTTGGAATACAATATTATTGATATATTTTAAATCGAAATTGATTTTTCGTATGATTTTCGCCTGCAAGCTAGTTAGTGCAGTTTCTCGAAAGGTTCCGGCAATGGTTTGACATAATATGTTTAATGGTTCATCTCATCTGCCCTGGTATCTTTCTATTGTTGTTCTGATGTCTTGGTAGAACCCCCTGCTTATAAACAAGATGCTCGGGAAATATATCAAGATGACTGAACAGGAAGTGAAGATCTATGCTCATGTTTATTGCTAGTTTTCGATATGCACATACTAATTTTCGGACCAACTGTTTGTAGTTGGGTGCTTTGTGATCAACAAAAAAGATTTATTTACTACATCTTAGGAGAAATTACATGCTGTGAACTCCTCCTAATGTGAAATTGGAATCTTTCATCGGTATTCGAAACTACCAGATATAAGCTTCTCGTTTGATAGGGTTACTTGGTATACCCACTTTGTTGACTCAGTGGAAAATTATCCATTTACCAGTCAAAAGAAATGAGACACACATGAGTATTGTAGTTAAGCCTTTCAAGGACAAATTTTAAAGTTTATACTCCTCTTTAATCTTGGTAGAATGAACAATTGATACACGAGAAGACGAATTTCCGTTTTTCAAAAGTACAATTTTTAGGCTTGAAAACTGCTTTTTTGACAAACAAATATTTCGCATCATGCCATGTTAATTTTGATAGAAGGATTGAGAATGAGATGAGGGTTCGTAATAGTCAAATAGCCATTTATGCGCAGTATAAAATTAGAAAAAAACTACGATTTTCTTCCTACCAAGTGAAATATTTAAAGGTAAATACAGTACTTTTGGGCTTTTTTAGGGGTATAAATATATTCTGACAGACATCTGATCCGACAAAACTAATGTGATATTCGTAATCAGCAACCTCAATAAAACCCAGAAACGGCTCTCAGCTGTTCTGCCTAAAAAAATTGTTTCATTTTGTTGAACAGTGTTATTTTTGCGTTGTGACTATGCTCGTGGCTCATGTTAGAGAGCACAGCATTGTTATGCGGCCCGCGACCCATTTTGTGTTGGCGACCCCTGGGATAATGGGTGTGTTGTCGGCCATCAAAATACAATTAGAAGTAGAGAATTGAATGTAAATCTTTTAAAGTTTGGTGATCCAACTTCAGAAATCAATTCGCGCTTTGGGTCGCATAAGGTTACTTGCGTTCCGATTTTTATATAGTAGTGTCCCGAGTCCCATCGTACAAATGAGAACCACCAAGTAAAACAATTTGTCCAATAAAAAACTACCAATTTGGAATCATGTGCGCCTCATGAATGAAGGTTTCCAGGTACATTTGGGTGATTCCTATACAGGGGTTCTTGACCTTTTTTAGACCGTGACCCATTTTCCGATCCGAAAATGTTCTGTGGCCCATCTCATATCCTAGAGTCAAAGTCCTGTTCAATGCGTGGTAATCGCCGGCGCCAATATGCCCGAATTTCTCTGAAATATGTGCATTTTTTCTCCTAATAATCATATTTAAATTTATAGGCCTCTAGTGACATGAAAATTTTCATGTTGAAGAAATCTCATCGAACAAACGACCCAAGAATATGGGCCCCTTCGTGCTCCCCCCAATTTTGGGTTTAGGGTACGACCCGTGTATGTCGTATAGCACCTGTATACATTATGGAAGTCCACTGCTCCACTCACGTCGAGAAACCGAATGACATAATCATCGCATCCACTGTTTGACTTCCACTATGGTGGGGAATGATATAACCTTTCTGGCCAGGTTCAATGAATTCTTTGGTGAATGGTATACTACATAGAAGTTGAGAAGGAATTTTATATTATGCAAGCATTACAATGTGCATAGTATGTCTTAGGACTGTTACGTTATGTAAAATGATTTCAAGTCCGGGCATTTTAAACCGACTCCAAAGATTAATGTGCATCGCCAAATCCTCAATACATTACGATTCAATGTGATGGTGCTGTATAATTGCACAGGAAGTTACTACTTGATAGTATTGCAATATTACAACCTGTCGAAGTACCGTAATTCTTCATAAAATACACTTCAGTCTCAGTTTAATGCACATCTTTTTCATCGGCATACGACACATGTCCCTGCCGGAATACGTGATTACTTAAGCCTTAACTTCGAGTTATATATTATAATTATATATATTATATAATTAGATAATCAACATTGTTTTCGTTGCTGTTAGTCGTAGGTTGTCATAGTCGAGTCGCCCTTCGCTCTCCCATTTTCGAGTTGTACATTGTGACTCGATACGCCACTACGTTTCACCAGAGTCGGATGTATATCCGCGTGTAGTCAACGTATAATTCGATAATACGAATATATTTTTGAGCGAATAACATACCTAATATACCTAAACTTTCATTAATTCTACAATTTTCCAAATAGCTCCGTGGCCCACCAATGGGCCATGGCCCACTGTTGGACAGCCCCTGTTCTACTATATATTTTGACTACAGCAGCAATCCTGATGGGAGGTCAAGAAATGACAACATGCAACGAAGTGTTCAATACCAACACGAAAATGAATCATCATTAATTTTGTTCTCGAAATATTCGAAGACACCCCCTTAATCCGCATTACCATTGGAAGTCGTGATATCTTTCGCTCTTCGTGCGACTAAACAGCGGATCTTATTAAGTTTTATTAACATTAATTGAACAATTTTATGCGCAAGCTATTTCACAGGAAAACAATGATTGCTGCAAAACACCACATGGACTGTCCGCGACGTGAAGTCCCCAGTAGCTAATATGAGTAGCTATTATTTTGCCACCAGGGGGGGGGGGGGGTCATTCCAACCGTACACTATAAATGTAATCGAAATGCGGTCGTTAATAACAAAAAGGTAGAACACACCGTATTTACACTATACCTAGCGACGAATCATGCCACATTATGCCACTTTGCTGAAGTACATGCTTACTTTTTAAGCAGCACCAAATGTATCCACTGGGGCAATCGAATCCCATAATAATCCCATAAAATTAACATCTTCCGTCGCTCTGCCAACAATTTCGATGATGACTTGCAAGGGAATACAGGCTTATGCATTAACAGTCTAGGCAGGGCTGGACGATGTATTTGGAGTCTGACTATTGCTACATTGACATTGAGCAGACTGTAAAACGGGTTTCTATACCAGCTTCCGATATTACCCCATAAACAACTTATACAGTAGCCAACAACCAAATCACGCGGATTTACACAATGGACATATCCAATCAATATGGATCCCGTACGCCCGCTGGATTTTCCACAGTAGACAACGACGTATTCATTTTATCATTTGCTTTGATTGGTTGAATATTCATAAATTTTTGAATACCCACATGGTTCATGTAGTGTATTCCGTTCTTGATGTTGTGGGATTGCGGGTCAAGCTCACGGCAGACATACGCTAGCTATTCACAAACGGAAAGTCGAATATTTCGAGCAAACTTGGTAACAAAACAAGTAAAATGTTTGAGATTGACGAGGTTCATGCTTGGTAGTATTGATTTTTTAAAGTTGCCAATGCCATGCACAAGAGTTATCCGAAATTGAAATGCAGTGAATTTCAACCAAAGGTGTTATAATGACATGATAATTTGCATTACATGAAAAAGTTTCACAGTGCGGAACCTACCAAGGTTCGTTTGTGAACACGAACCTCTAAATATCTGAGGTTCACACATGAACCTCACGTTCACACGATTCCTAGTGTATACTGATAATGGAGCAATACTAAGACCCAAAATATACCAATGCAAAATAGCAGCCTATAAAATATTCTCGTCATGTATATGACATCACATGATTCAGTAAAAGGAGTATAGTATGTTCAATACAACTATATAGCATTATCATTGCGTATACAGTTTCTTGTGATTTCAATACTCATAAAACGCTGGGGCTGCAGAAATGCGGAAGTGATGGCGCTGCTGCAGTTACCCGTGCAAAAGAGGTGTCAATAGTCTGGTCACTGGTACTTACCTCTGGTGCTCTGCCAATGAATCTTGATCAAGTTTCTGACCTTTGCAGAAAAGTATGGTGAAAATTGCGAAGAAAATCGTCAAGCGCTTTCTCAGCATTTCTGTCCGTTTTATTTTATTGCAGCGGAATATGCATATGTTTCTAGACCAGACAGTGCAACTGTGTATTAATATTTGGTAATCGTGGTTCCCGTAATAAGGCAATACCATTTACACATTTTGTACTGTACACTGTAGGCTACTTGTATACTATATCTGAACGCACTTCTAAATCATTTTACAAACCTCCACTGTTTCTATGAATAGACCCAAATCATAGCACAATTCTGCAAAGTTGCTAACTCCCATAATGGTGTTTCATAATAATAAAATGATTCCAATATCAATGAATGAAGCATATAGCATTGTCGCAGATTTAAATTCGTAACTGCTGATCTAGTTGCTTTGGCGCTCTAAAAGCAGAAGTATAAGATCGCCGTCCATGTATAATATACGATTAGAGCTACAGTAAAGTCAATATTTACCAAAGCTAGCTAGGCTAACTCCACAATGACTGTTATGTAATCATATAACGATCCCCGTATCTACTCGGTACTGGCGATGTAATAATATAATATCTTGAGCATTCGAGTATAGTAGTATACTAATTTTAACGATCGTGAAAATCACAAGTATCACGTAAGATCACGGTGTGAATCCCCCGATTTATTAACATGTAATAGTTGTGATACAAATAACATTTGGACTATTAGCGATACTTCGCTTGGCGTTGATTCGATGATCCAAATAGGGACCAGGATGTAGGCCTACCGATACGATGCTGCAATCGAAACAGTCAATCGTGTCGATCGTATATTAAGAAGTTCAAGTTAAATATTATTGATCTTCACCATGGTAACTTAGTACATATTTCTAGTCTACGGTCTAATGCGAAAGACGAATCAAAGACGAGGCTTAATGACATAGCTTGTACGAAATAGCGCGAGGCTAGTACCCAGGAGGTAATAATGATGATGGTATTATCGTTATTGTGTTCTAGTCTTTGAATCTCGTAAATACGACAATTATTAAACCTTGCTTTATACCACCGTGCCATACCTGTTATTGTATCCACGAAAGTTCTCTCACCAGTCTTGCTATCCTGTTCTATTCATATCTAAATTCGTAACATTATTATATAGATGCACTCTTCCGTAGATTGACATTCAATACAATGCCATCCCGGTTATCACACAGCAGTGCTAACCCTGTTAATATTCATTACCTTGCGCCCAATCATGCTCAATCATATAAGTTGCGAGCCTTCACTTACAACATGGTGTAGAAGATGTGTGTTAGGAAATTCCCTTTATAGGAGAATTACATCAACGCTGTTTCCTTACATAGGTACCATTTGTTTACATATGTACTTGATGTTTTGAACTTTGACGATGAAAACATATTTATTTGATATATTATTCTCCTCTCTAAAATCGATTCACGGACTTTTGGCGATATGGTGCTCAGTACAATATTGTTATTTTAAAATGTTTACAATACGTATTCAATAGTGTCAATCATCTTCCGATTCGCAAATCAGGGAGTCTTTGTTGGGAAATAAGGCGTCGCTATCGATTCAAGTTTTGAATGGATATAAATCTTGTGACCTGGCACTTTTCGCGGTACACAAAGACTCACAGAACTTCTATGAATAAAGGCCAATAAAGCGATTTTGTACGTTCTCTATACATCTACTATGTCACATTTTTAGTGTAGATGAAGCCTTGTATATGTACCATTACTCATCTGGTTTTCGGGCACAAATCGCCACACATAATGTTTCATGGAGCTCGCTGGATATCGATAATTATGAAATACTTTTCGTAATCAAGGAGCAAAAGTCTCAATGGTGTATTTGCCTGCAGTATTTTCGAACTAACTATAATCCTGTTATGGTCCGTATGCTCATACAACGGTTACATTTAAATTCTAGTTTTATAATAAGGTCTTAGCAGCACCGCATATGTCCCATAGCTGTATATGTGCGTTGCTACTCATTTGTGCTTTATTCCGTTAAAAGTAATGCAAAAAATATGGCATCTTATATTCATGAATAGAATTTGACACCACACCTGGAGTTCAACACGTTATATAGACTATCTATATAGTGATCATATCCTAATTAGTGACGTGCGGTCCTGAGGCAGGTGAGGCAGTGCCTCACCTGTCGTCAGGGTGAATAAGTGGAAATTGTTTAAACCCTCGATGTGTCGATGATTATTGATATTTTACATCGATGTTCATAAATAACTAAATTTGGACATTTTTTCACCCAACATCATCAATTTGCTTAATTATAATTAGAAAATACAGCGCGAAAATAGAGGTGAGGCACAGGTGAGGCACGGGCGGGTCGTGCCGCACCTGCGACGATGCAATTCATCATAGATAGCTCGGAATTCACAATAACTGGTATCAATCAAATGCTATCGTCACACTGATTCTTAAAATCCAAATATTAACAGTGGCAGAGCACCAGAACCCTCGAAATCGCCAAGGTGACATTCGGTTTTATTACAGACAATGTCATCGCTGAGAAACAATGGCCAGGTGAGGCACAAACGAATCCGCCTCATGCAATATTCGCTAAGAATTGGACAATCACAGCACAGCGAAACGCGCTATCGATTTCGGAATCCAACAGTCTTGTAGGAGTAGTATAGTGACGACGGCCAATGCGTAATGCGGAGCAAATACATTCCCTTACTTATGTAGCTGTTGTGTATTTTCCATCCATAGCTACGTTAAATTGTGGTATGCGATAGCTACTTGCATAGGCTGCATTGTCGTTGTTTGCGGCCTTCATGCTGTGTTCGACTGCAATACCTATATAACCTATATACCTATAACCAGGGTTGCCATCGACATGGACCCAAAAATAAGGACAGTCGAAAAATGAGATTAGCATGAAAAAGCGTTTTTGTACATACTTTGTATTTATACGAGCCGTGGCATATGTGCACCAAGTCCAGACAAAATAATTTTTGAGCGTATGGAGCAAGTCTATGGAATCAGACACCCACCTTGGCCTAGGCGATGTAAAGAGCAGGCATGCACACTGAATGAAAAGTAAAGAAGACAGTATAGAAAAAGCAAGCGACAAGTAATGGAGTGACATGTCATGGCAGGCGAGTTCGATACGTCAGGTCGTGATCCGGTAATCTTGAAGATGAATAGTGTTTATTTAGTAGTAATTGCATGTATTTCGACTTGAACGTGGACATGCACGTCGACTATGGCCGAAGAAAACTTATTTGCGAATATTGCAACCGGTTAACCGCAGGTTTTTTTATTATCCGATATCCGGATATAAATCTGCCGGTTAACCGGATAAAATAGTATCGTTAATAATGTGTTTTAAACTTTTAGGAAGCTTCAATAAGTCGTATTATCAGTGTTTCGCGCGGCCAATTAGCGAGAAGCGTGTCGCAAATTAGCGGGATACGTCAATGCACTGTGTAACGCGACGCAATCTCCCGCTGAGAAGATCGCCAAATTAGGTCATTGATTGCCGCGAATTCGGCTATCGTTGCTGGCCTGGGTTTTCGAGTCTTCAACAATATGCCTATAGTTGCGCTGGCAGAAGCAAATCTGCAATAGGCTCTGTGGGCATTATACCATCACTGGCCTACATAATCGCATCTGCATTTGCTTGGTGCTCACGATATTATCGCTGGCCTGTGCAATCGCATCTGCAATAGGCATGGTACGAACGATATCATCGCTGGCGTAACCATAGTCTCGGGCCTGGCATGCATTGGCTCCTATCTCTTGCCGCTGAGATTATTATGGTCAGCGATTGTGATTAATGAGTGACATTGCGAAACTGAATGACATCGAATGTTCGCATTTCGGAAACATGTTCGTGCGTGCAAGCGTGATTGATTTCCGCTGATACTAAATTCGAAAAAAAATCGAAACCACCTCATTTTATTTAAAAAAAAACCTTATTTTTCGGCTGGCTACGGGCCTGATCATGTGAATTTCTCATAGAGGGATTAGAGCGAGCTATCATGTCGGCCTCAATTCCGGTATCAGCTACTCGTCCTTCCAGTACTGGACACCTAAACAGAAGAATGGGCAAAAAGGAAGCGCTGCTTACTATATTCAGCCTTGCTTACTATAATTCAGCCATTTTTGTGGAAGCAGAAAGAGCATTTAATACGTGTGGACTGTTTGTTACAAAACTGCAGTCCCGGCTACAGGATGCCACTATTGATGCGGTGTGCATTATAAGGAGGGAGCTTCAATTACACTGTGTAATGATTTTGCGATCCATTTTTCATGCAGACCTCGTAAAATCGATTATCTCACTTAGGATTCACTATCCGGTTAACCGGTTAGCTAAATTCCAAATATACGGATATATCCGTTATCCGGATAGTGAAAATTATTGATATCCGAACTAACCCTAATTGCAATGGGCGAAACACTCGCCCTTCAAGCTTCGTTAGATACCTTTGAATTAGGGATGGTGTGAACGTGAGGTTCACGTTCGCGTTCTGTGTGTGAACCTCGGAAATTTAGAGGTTCGCGTTCACAACAGAACCTTGGTAGGTTCTGCACTGTGAACCTTTTTCATATATTACAATTTTCACTTCATTATAACATATTTGGTTCATTTTTATTGCATTTCAACTGCGGGTCACTCTAAGCATGGCGCTGGCAGCAATAAAAATTAACACTAAACGAGCATGCACCTTGACACCTCTCAAAAGTTTTACTTGCTCTGTTACAAAAGTTGGCACGAAATATCCAGCTTTCCGCTTGTAAATATTTAGTGAATCTCTGCTATGAGTTTGACCCGCAATCACACAACATCACGAGCGAAATACGTAGTCAGCGAATGATGCTTATTCAATCAATCAATGAGATTGATATCGTTTTCTCGTGCAAAAAATCTAGCTGGCGTACGGGGTCAATCTTGACTTGATATCTTTACGCAGTTTACTGCATCATTAGAACCAAATCCTTGCGATTGAGATGTTGGCTACTGCTGCATAACTTTAAAATGGGGTAACATTGGTAGCAAGTATAGAAAGTAAAAACCCGTTTACACTCTGCTCAATATCAATGTAGCGATACTCAGACGCCGAATACATTGTCCGGTCTGGCCTATATTCCCTGGTAAGTCCTCATTGAAATTGTTGGCAAAGCGACGGAAGATATTGATTTGATAGGAGTATTATATCCTTTGATTGCCTCAGTTAATACGTTTAGCGATGTTTAAAACGCCAATATGGAGTTCGATGTGGCCCGAGTCGTCGCTAGGTATCGTGTACATTAATACAGGCTATCACTTCATTGAAATATAGGCTTGGAATTACCAATATGACGTCACGTGACGTCATCAGGTTCACGTTCGTGTTCACACAGAACCTTTCAAAAAGGTTCGCGTTCACACGAACCTGAACCTTTCAGAGGTTCACACCATCCCTACTTTGAATTCTCTCTCATAATCGTCACGAAATATTTTTTACGCCTACTCGTTTTAGCTAATCAGATTTAGCCTTACTAGTAGCTAAAACTATATATGTGCAAGTGCAATATAATTTAGATACATTTATCAATGATTTGTAGCTCTACTACTTTTAACCAATGTGTCGACTGCACTGTGACTTTGTCACCACGCAATAAATGCTGCCTTCCCCAAAGCTGGAGCTTATTCTGCTGTAGACCAAACAGCAGGGAAATGGCACTGATGTTTACTGCTAAAATGACGTCCGCTGCGGTAGCTTGGTACAGACGGAACTGCTATAGCACTCACTGCCCTAGCTATCTCACCACTTAGAAGTCAAATCTTGTAGTGTGTACGTCACGAGAGTTCCTTTCACTTATGATGTTAAAATCTCGACGCAAAAGTATAGAATATTATGCAACACAGATACCAGAGGAAAACGATCAAAGTTCAGTAGTGGTTGAAAATAAGACAAAATAAGGACGCAAGTCGAAAATAAGGACATTTCTTAGAAATAAGGACAGTTGAGTTTTCTAAGACGTGGCCCTTCAAAATAAGGACAAATCTTAGAAATAAGGACGGTATGGCAACCCTGCCTATAACCTATGTGATAGATAAATACTTATATAGCATGCGTTGTCGTTGTTTGTGGTCAGTGGTGCCACTCCTAGTGTTTTTACACTAGATCTAGTGTATTTTGACTTGACCTAGTGTCCTAGTGTATTTTCCTTCGAAATTTTACTGAAAAAAGGTTTGTAAATGAGGATGCTAATTTCATGTGCTTTGAATAATTTATACCGGTACTTGAAGAGATAATAATTATTATCCGTCTAAACCTGCCTTTTTGGCACAATAGCGACGACCAATCTTAGATGTATTGTAAAATGTGGAATTGCAACGGCTATCAATGTGCAAAGAAAATGCTCTGTATACCCGCTGCTGTTATTCACATTTGGGTCTCTCCAACAGGTAGACCTACTTTACGTGCGTGCGTGTTTGTGTGTGTGTGTGTGTGAGGGGGGATCAGTGCCTCACCAGTCATGAACCTCACCGCACGCCTTTGATCCTAATATATATCGGCGACGGCAAATACATTATTTCGTGACGACAAGTATTACTATGAAAGTCTGTTCGATTGATACTCGGGTTAACAGCTTTTTATAAATTTTCACAATCTTAACAATCCTAATGTCCACATGGCAGATCAAAGTTACTAGAATCATTTAAACTTTTTGTAAGAGGGGTTTAATGGCACCACCAAAGTATTTTATCTCCGAATGAAGCAGTAATTACGACATGCATATATCACAGTCCAACGTATAGGTGCATTACTGCAACACGAAGGTGCTATTTCATATGTGACCACTGACGAGTGACAGTACACATAGTCCTACACCTCCGTTGCTAATTGCAAGTGTAGTCGGTTAACACAAACAAATCAATTAATAAGCTCATGCGTACTTTCCGCTTCGTTGAAATAAAGTGGGATTATGTCGTACAAAAGAAGGTTCTACATGTTCGCAGATCAGAAACTTCATTGTCATCGCACACATCTGCAAAGAACCGTTTTATTTTATGTTTAGTCCTCACAATTCCTATTTTAAAGCTCTAGATGGGCATTGTAGCATTTAAGGTTTATGGCTTACGTTTCAGGCGGGGTTGTGTTTGTTTGTTTTATTAGGCGGGGTTGTATTTGTTTGTTTTATTAACACAATTGGCGCTTATCAACACTTGGGTCATTTACACCCGTACAGTAATTTCATAAGTTTCTGTTATGTCAAGTCTGTTACTGTTGTGAGTCAGAAACTTTGTCACGACACTGGAAGCACGTTCCTATAATTATGAGCGCAGAAGGTCACTGACGAAAATTTCACCAGACTCCAAGGAAAGTATTTGTATTTGATTGACTTGTGTATCCAGAACGATTGATAGGAGATATTGAACTTTGGGTTGAACTTAAAATTGTTCTACAATGTAATTAGCTCCTCACACATTTCATGCTCGTAAACTTCACAGAATGGATCGAATTTTATTATCCGGTAAGCATTGTTCCCTTTAAGCTGTGCACGTGCGCAACTGCGCAGTGCTGACACTCCCTCTGCGCACAGAAAATCTAAGTTGCGCTAAAAAATACGAAGTGATTACCTTTTTTTAGTCGTTACGCACTGTTGTCCAATGGTCTGCGCAGTGAGTTGGTGAGTGTGCGCAGATCCGTCAAAAATTAGAGGGAACATTGCCGGTAAGGTATTTATGATTGGAATATATCCTGGATTCAAATGACCTCATCCGTGTGCAGTTTCTGGAGATGAGTAATTGCTGTGTGCATCTACGTCAAAATCAGATATGCAAGCGGGAGCAGTATCAAGCTCGGGCAAGCTTGAGTATTAGAAAAGTTCACGTCTCGCTAAATTTCGCTGACGGGGTTATTAATTAATGCGGGCACTGACATTTTCACATTGATCAGATTTCATCATTGCCAAGAACGGAGGAGCTCGACTCATTAAGTTTGGAATAAATTATCCATCATGTACAGCGATTTTTCTGCAAGCAACCAGAACGGCAAGGTCACAGCACATTGGGAATTCCATGATCGTTGAAAAAGAAGGTAGAATCATGTCATGCAAGGTAAGGCTGTGCAAGTGTCGGAAGGAAACACTGATGCCCTACGAAAAAATACAACTATGAAAGCATGCGCTTATGTAGGATTTCTGTTTATATTCTCCAATAATCCCCTCATCAGAAACTTAGTGTCTAGCTAGAACCTAGAATGATGTGTGACTTGTCTTTTCAGAAATGTTTACCTAGCCAATTGGGAGCATATGAGAGACGACAATATACACACGTTGACGAGAGTGCGATTTCGGTGAATTTGAACAACATTCACGGTTCAATGAGAAGGGAGGCGTTCTCCTCTGTCGTTTAGTGATTTTTAAACTGGTCGCCGTTACTGGTTGATACGACATTGCGGCTATAATACTAAACACTAGACAGAGGTTGTCAATGTGGTGACAAGCTGCCCAGCAATGACTTTCTGAATTGTGGGTTTAACATAGGGTTACCATATTTTTGTGAAGCAAATTCCGGATACTCTTTAGCGCCCACTAGTGGATTTTAAAATGAGCTGTAACATATTGACCGTCAATATGACGTCACACTAGCAAAGCATTGCCCATCGACTGTATACACTATACAGGAATGAAGTGGAACATAGGTCATGAATTGGGCCATCTGTAATGTGAGCTCTGGTGATTGCTACTTGCTAGGGTTTGCAATAGATTCCTCCACGAGCCGGATGAAATCACCTGGCGGGCCGTGTCAGGCCTGTCAGGATTGTGTTTGACAGCCCTGCTATACAGTTGGGTCGGTGCGGCTATCTGTTTATGTGTTTTAATCAGGTCCGGAACAACATTTTTTCTCCCCCCTTCCGCCCAAAAAAGCACTGATCTCTTGCCCACCATAGGGTAGTCGATCGATGTAACTTGTTGGGCACTTACTATATGCATTTGGCTGTTGAATTTTATGTATGAATTCTGTCAATTATATTGATTCTTCGATATATTAGGCTACTATAAAATGCACCAGCAGGTGGCACATCCGGTGATTTCCAACCTTTTATGGTCGCGACCTCATTTCCTACTTGAAAATGTTCCGTGGCAAAGCTCAAAACTTGATAAGCTGATTACTAAAAAAAAAAATCAGCTTGCCGACACTTATAGGCCTACTCACGGCCTAGGAAGCTGATTACGTCCAACATCATCACGATCCCCAGCTAAAGGCGGACGACCCCAACATTTGGAACCACTGTCTGTGATTGAAGCATCCAATCGCCCTTAACCAACTGTAGGAATACACCGTTAGCTTATAATTGCGATTACAATCAGACTTATTTCAGTAAATGATGGTTATTAATATTTATTCTCATTCCATTTTTGGCGAGGGTGGTGCCTGGTGTCCATACTAATATCATTATACGTTGCATTACCTCGCGCGCGGCGCGAAGAACAATTTTGAATAGCATAAATCCGCTTGAAAATAATATTGTTTATGTTGATTTACGTAAAACTTTTAAGCCTGCTTCCAGCCTTCAAAATTCCGGACATTTAGGCATATTTCAGAAATTCCTCCCGGACGCAGATTTTTCAGTGAAATTCCGGACATGTCCGGGAAATTCCGGACGTATGGCAACCCTAGTTTAACAGGTCTCTTATGGGGCTCGGACAATGTGTATTTCAATGCTGCTCAAGAATATTTGACAAAAGGAAACATATAGCAGCAGCACATTGCAGCCAGTAATCACGTATTAGAATTAACGATTCGTGTCACGGGTTTGTTGCTGTTGTTATTGATTATGATTTGCTTGGCTATATTATTTCAATGGTTTTTGTTCACCTTTTTACGATAATGGTCCATGCATTAGATGGGTGTATTCACTGACAGAATGAACTCTCCTGGCATCCGTGATGAGGCGTGAGTCTTTTAGCAAGACTTTCAGTTTCATAGCTATTGTGAGGTCCGAGCATTTGTTCATCAGCGAATTCTTTTGAATAACTTACTTTCGACAATCCATTCGATAGTGCGTTAATACTTCTGTCTCACTACACCGTTCGCAATTCGGAGAATCTGACAACTCAATTCTCGCGAGATGTGCTTGTAATCCACCTTTCCCGGTTTGTACTTTGCAGTCGGAATAGAATTGATATGCTTTTCTGCGGCATCCCATAGAGGCTGTTTAAAAGGTCATCCTTGGAATTCAAAGCATAACTACCACACATACCTTATTACTGCAGCGGTTCTCAAACTTTTTTTAGACACGCCCACTTGATGTTAGTGAAAAATTTCGCCCCCCCCCCCCTTATCGTCATATCCGAAAGAATATTAAAAATAGCAACCAGAATGTTCGCAATTAATTATTATCATTAGCTAAAGGTAAATTCTGCGGAGCACGAGAAATTTCTCTGTTGGAAATTTTGTCAAAAATAATCATATGCAATCGTGGTACGTATAGCATACGGATATTTTAGCAATATTGGTGTGTATAATACCTTCGATTACCCACTTGAGTTTCTCACAAACGTAAGCCAGACCAACAACTAAATCAAAAAGCAATGGCGCAGGGCGCACGCCATTTCAACTTTACTCTTCTCGCGGGGAAAATCATGCTTCTTCACGGGTCACACGTGTTCGGCGAGAAAATAAGATGCCGTAGAATGCGTTTCCTGAGAGTGGCATTATAGGAAATGAGTTCTAATTGAGTACACGAGGAGTAAGAGGCGATACGTTAGGAATAGCAAGCGTCGAAACAACTAGTTTCAAGAATCCAACTGTTTTTACTATTCCTATTTGATCTAAGGAGTAATGTAGGCTACCACCCGACTACTGGAATTTGAGCTTAAATGGTCGGATTATCGACTGCAACCAACCGTTGGTTGATGTATAAATTTTTTTCGCTTTTACGAGGACCGATTATGAGATGACAACTCGATGGCTTCTAGAAATCTTTAGAATTCGGCTATTTCACTCGGTATCGTCTCTCGTTTTCATTCAATACCCATGGTCAGAGCCTCTGGGCTGCCCTCTTGCGTATGCTCTTACTACTTATTTTTCACCAAATAGTTATTAGCCAGGGGCCATCGGAGATGGTATGTTATTGGAAGTCAGATGTTAAATTCACATTTTATGGTGTTTCAAGTTGCATTGTTGAATCGAATATCATAACGATAATCAGAAAAATGGAGACACCAAATTAATTCAGATTGCAGGCCTATACTATTCTTATGCCTTGCTCTGGCGCGTGCTTTAGATTGCTCGTCCAGGTTCCTCCGATGGATACGTGGGCGCACTGGGCAGGACCTACGTCACCTACAAATATAATCGGTACTTACATACGATTCAGTCATGTATTTTATTATACACACTGGAGGTAGCTTGTATCGATATTGAAGCCTAATATCAAAGAATTAGCTTCACTGTATCTGCAGTAGCGCAACACAAGAGCGCATCACTTCACATACTTCCTACGTAGGTTAGTTGTAAATCACTGGTCCACCATGCTGAAGGGTCATGTTTCGTGAAGCATGACACCACATAAATGTGGTACTAAAAATACTCATCCACCACCACCAGTGACCCGGGAAAAGAAATGAGTCGGATCATGAGAATACGGCACAAACACCACACCATGGCATGATAAGGATCAATGATCCTCTGTGACATTCTGCTTTGGGTGGAGAAGGTGGAATAATAAATCTTATTCGAAATAAATAAATCAAGCTTTTGTTTGCTTGCAGGCTTGTACTTCTAAGTCAAGTGTCAAATGCAATGATCGCGTCAGTCGCATTATAGTCGTAACCGACAAGATAGCGTAATGGTTAAGCGTCCGGCTTCTTGATCGGCAGGTCGTGGGTTCGATCCCCGGCCGGGTCACACCAAAGACCTCATTAGTAACACTGGTATCCATGGCTTCCCTGGAATAGCACGGAGGGGTAATGCAAGACTTAGAAAGCCCTACAAGGCTATATCCGCACCTTCCTTGTCCAGCGGCATATGCTCATCATGTACTCATGATATGCATATGCGCAGATCGTGTGTGTGTGTGTATCATGAGTCGGTGTAGATGCCGCAAAACATCAAGGACAAAAATAGACTATGTCCTTTCCTTTACGTGTAAAGTATTTTTTAAAAATGTCCCGAACCAGAGGTAGCGGAGTAAAATATACATCAAACATACATTTTCGGTATAATCAAGTAGGCCCATGGATTTTGCCTATTCGCAGTACTTACAGCCACCTCTTTGGATAAAAACTACGTATAGCCTACCTCTTACTCATTTGATTTCGGTAAATATAAAACAGTTTATTGGTATCTTTGCATCAGGTTCATGAGTGAGCCTGTCATAAAAACATTTCGAAATATTCCTTGATTTACGTTTCCACTATTCTACCAAACGTTGTGTCTCCAGTCAATATGGGTTGGTTGCGAAGATGCACTTCAAAAGCCCGTAGTATACGAAGGGGACGCAAAACGTTATCATTGGGGCAAGTTTTTTGCAACTTTTTCAACTTTTTTATTACAGCTTCCGGCAGCTTCCTAAATACGCGAAAATTATGTAAAAAAGGTGTTTTAAGCTGTTCGGAGGAATTTTATATTGCAACTTTTTGCAACTTCTCTCCATTTTTTTCATGCAACTTTTTGTAACTTTTTCACGTTTTCATGAAACTTTATTCGATTTTTCATGCAACTAAATTTTTCTTGGAAATATTTGGCACTATATGTTAATAAATCGCTTGCTTATTCCACTGTTGTTCAAATTTGAGGTCCTTTGAGGTACATTCAGGTTAGACCGCCGAAAATTTTATTTTCACTCGGTCAATTATTTCAGGCTATTGATTTTGCTGAAGTCGCCAACACTGTGTTTTGCTACAGTGCCTTGGATGCGGATCGATTCGAGTGTCTCATTCCCTAATAATTTCATGAACTTGTCCACAAATGCAACTTCTTAGTGCAAGTTTGTGAAAAATAAATGCAAGTTTTTACTGCAATTTTTGTGAAAAATAAATGCAACTTTCCGCGGATTCGACTGCAACAAAATCTTGCCCCAGTTATCAGCTATGGTCGGAGGTGACTAGTCCACCGACTATAGCTGCTAACGTTATGCGCCCCCTCCTTCAAATGTACTATCGACTTGATAATTTTCATACCTTACACCCGAAGTAGCATTGTCATGTCTTGAAAATCGCAACTCAATTACTCGAAGTATAAATTTAAAACGTTACTTTTACTGAGTATAAATTAAAAATGTTACTTTTACTTCTATCTGATTATCACTGCTACTCTGAACACCGCTGCTCCGAGCTAGGAGACTTAGACGAACGAATCTAGATTTTCGTCACGAAAGAAAAAGAATGTAATGAGCAATCGAACGTTGAAAAAAGATACACAATGATTTCGAATAAACATACCCAATTGTGTTTATGAATATTGTAAAACATGCAAGGTGAAATAACGCTTCAAACTGGATCAACCGACTGAGTCTCAATGGTATCCGTGATGGACTCGATCCTCATTTCACTCTCGACAGAAGCTTGAGATCCCGGCACGATTAGACGATTTTGAAATATCAAATGCATAAAAACGAAAATTACAGCAGCGAAATCCAGGCTCAGGTTGACCGCTAGCACATTGTCATAGAGATAAAACGTCTCGTCGATACCGTAAAACCAAGCCAGCAGCAGGCCGCATATGTTCTCGAACGTGAAAAGCAACGAGAATACTATATGATACCGAGATTTCTCTTTACTGACTACATGCCAGCAAAAGAGTGATACAACGGCTTCCAATAAAATAATAGAGAGACTTCCCAATTTCAAATGCCTGCATTTCGCAGTCTCAATGTCCCCGTAAAGTATGCAGGACAATATTCCAATCGCTGTAAAGTGCACTAAAATGAAGAGCGTAGTCCACCAACCTACTTCAACTGTTAGATAAACTAACACGAAGACTCTGGCCGCGAGCGCAACGCATTTCGACGCATAAAGAAACACGCTGCTTAACTTGGAATATGTGTCGCGTTTAGTATCGTTGGCAGACACAAGCTCTTCAAATAACCTATCAAATTTAATAGCGGATGTGATAATCATTATGTACGAGAAGCTAGCGGATATAATCAAGATTATGCTGCCGTCTGACGGTTGCCGTGCTGTGAGGGATAACACGTAGAGACTTATCCACAGCTGCGGAATGGATTCGAGTGTGGTTTCACAAAATTTCAAGATGTTCACTGAGTTTTCGGTATTTGTCATCCATACCGAAACGTTTCTATTCCATCCGCGGATAGTTATCACCGCTTGGGCAACGAAGAAGGGAAATCCCAACAAAAATGATACAGTAGCAAAAATCGCGATTCCCAGTCCGTTTTTGTGATTCTCCTTCTCTTTCCAGTAAATAGTCACTGACGCGATGTCCGCCACGTTGTCCATAACTGAAAACGATAGGAGGATGAGGAATAAAACTTTTTCTGGCCACGTGAAGGCGACGTGTTCGGGTGATTGTTGATCTTCAACTTCTTCTTCACCCATCGTTTGGTCGTAAATTGGCTGAATCTACGATCTGTGTGCAAAATATTTTAAATTCAACAAGTGGACAGCACTGTGAAGAAACTAAACTAACACCTGTGATCCGATGACATATATATGTCCCTTACCGATTTCAACGACCACGTTATGCACTTAATTCTATGATCGATAAAATATTTCTTTACCCGTAAATAATGATATTCCCAATGCCAACAGTCGATACTAGCACATAGGTTAAAGTCGGGTGGCGTTTTTGTCATTGGATTTAGATTAGGGTTTTGACGAATTCCCATGAGATATTACTGGCCTAAATGTGGCCGCATTATAACTCGACTGATTACCGATGGTGAATGATCACTACATTTGCGACTGATAATGGACCTAACGCTCCAATAGACCATCGATTCTGCATGAAGTTCACAATATTTTCGGCTTTAGCACGGACCCTGGAGGACTATGCTTTTAGTACGGCCGGAGATGGACTACTGTACAGGGTCCGATTGATCACCGCCAGAATAGACAGACGCATTATCAAAATTTATTTCCAATGACTGGCCTTTATACTGTCGTAGTAAACGGTATATGGTGAGGTCGTTCACGAGCTCAACCTTAGTTAAGTAGAGCAAGTCCGCTATGACTAGGGCGGTTTTCTTTACCTAAAAAAAAGTACAATTCTGATCAAAATCTTGACTTTTTACCTAAAGAAGGTGAGTTTTGACCAAATTTTGACCTAACGTATGCAAATTAGGTATTTTCCCACATACTGTTAAAATTGTACCACTTAGCGTCATTTCTGGTTGGAACTGGCTGTCGTAACGAAGTAGTTTGGCCTGAAAAAACGACAATATTGTAACGAAATCTGGCCCTATGAAGAATTCTAGTGGTTACAATACGTATTATGGTAGACTTATTTAATTTTTTTGTAGTACAACGAGGGATACTTTCCTACATTCATGGGTAGAAAGTGCATGTCATTACTTAGAAGCTTGCCAAGGACGTTCAACAGCAGCAGTTGTTGGCTGACAACATGCAAGTTGAGCGTACACTGCTGGTGACACACCGTATTGCTTCATTCTGACAATGTTGTCTACATCACAATTTTTCATCGTGCGCTTCTTCATATAAGAATGATGCAATGCCCAAGAAGTCTTTCTTCAGTTAGGATATTGCGGTACGTTGACCATAACACCACGTCTACCGATTCGCTTTATTTGACCGTTTATGATTCACAATTAGCGGACAATTAGCAGTCTACAACGGTAGGCCTATAAAGTAGGCTACAAGCTATAAAATATCAAATGATAAGTTCACCGACAGTGCAAAATCTACGATACAAGCGAAATGCAGACGTCAACAGAATTTGAATTTATGAGCAATTTTGAGAAATATTGACCTAACGCTACAATGTTGACAAAATTTTTACAAATTTTGACATGCAAAAAATAAAGCCAACGCTTTGACGCATGTCATGCCAATATTTAAATTGTTATAGTAATACGGTTCACTCGACCTCAACGGATGACGAAGAACATGACAAATAATTATCATGAATTCTAAACTATAGAATATTTATTACTGTTAAAGACATTATACTGTAAATAAATGATCTTATATTTACACTAAGCCATCACGTTATTGGTATAAGTCACGTAGGACAAAACCATCATTGATCACAAAGGGAAGTGGCGTTTCGACCACCGACAGCGCAGTTTTTCTGGCACAGTAAATGCAGTAACGATTGACGTGACAGGTCGACTGTTAGGATTCAAATGTTTTATCCCCAGGTTATATCACAAAATTAATATTTTCCCCCCAGTCAGTCCTATGCACTACTGAATGAATGATTGCCGGTCCGTTGAGCTCATAAAATCTCGAGAAACGCCGCAACGACGCAAATCGACTGAATCCGGCCACTGCATATGTCGCAATTTCTGCCAAACGCAATTTGCTGATCAGACTTTCGTAATAAGTTATAGTTGTAGACATAAAGTTCATGAGCTCGGAATGAGTTTAATTTGCGCCGAAACTTCCAATTATTATTATATTGCGATTATAAATATCATAGTAACATCGCACCATCCATACACCGATGTTACATCGTCAATGTTACCGGATCTTGCACCAATCAGAAGATATACCTGGATTAGGTTTAGCTGGTCAATGCGTATAGGTGTTAACTGATGCTATTATCGTCTGTTTGTCAAGCATCCGTGCAGCGCAAATGTATTACTACTTTGTCCTTTAGAACGCCGAAAGCTGTATTGGTCGATAAATTGTGATTTAGCAGTCGAAGTCGTCTGAAAACTAGTTCACTTCAATGCCATCTATGCCAGTGGTTCTCAAGCTTGGGTACGCGTACCACTAGTGCTACGAAATGTAGGCTACTATAGCTAGGGGTGGACAAAATCGAGTGCCTGAGTGATTCGATTCTGAATCACGTAACATGCATCGAATCGAGTCGAGTATTCGAGTATTGCTCAGTGTGACGTTATAACAGAATGCAATGCGTCAAGGTTCAAATATGTACCGTTTATGCCACCACAAAGAATACCATGTCAGTTATCCATCTCATAAAAGATACAACGAGTATTTTGTCGACAACACCAATTGCATTCAACTTGGTGACAATGCTGTGGGATATTCATGACTGTGGAAATGTGCTACGTCCAGTAACATTCGTATAGCTTTGTGACATGTGTTTCGTATGTCACGATACCGCCACTCAAGGTTTCAAGGCTTCAACGGTGAAAATTAGTATCGAAACTATAATTAATGTTCATAAATTAACTTTCAGTGGTGAGAAGCGTATAATTTCAGTACTCGAAAAAATCGTCTTTTACTACTCGACTCGAATCATTGAAATTAGTGCTCGATTTAGATTCGAGTACTCGAATCATTGTGCCCAGACCTAACTATAGCTGCAAGAATAATTCATAAGTATGATAAGTCGAATAATGTTATTGCAACCAATGCGGATGAGCATGCTTGCCGGAGTCTGTCTGACATATGCATGAAAACCATTATAATACAGCCATGATATCCAGCCTAAAAAACGACACGTTGATTCTAAATATCGACCTAAAAGTTGATTTGAGCCTGGACATGATTTCCGATGCGTTGTGAGTAATGCCTTACCCCGGATATACAAGCTTATGCAGACAAACAATTGCACTACCCGCAATAAATTGTGTTGTTCTTATGGTATAGTATTACCTGCAATAATTATTAGATATTGGAACATTGGACTGAGATAAATCATTCAGGATCCAGGTGATACGCATTGGAGTAACTGCATATTAGTGGTACGTGTACTAGTATAATCCAGAACTCCTACCGAAGTGTTAGAGTGCTACAAGTCGGGAGTTATGGAATCAAAAATAATGAATATCGACTTGATGTAAATGGCCACCATGAATACCACAAACAGCGACAACTGATATATGCTGATGCATACGTACTTCTACTTTTAGCGAGTATAGGCTACTAAAATATGCTCTGTCTGTACGTTCCCTAGTTACTCAAGTAGTAATGTTTTCAAACTACTTCCACTTCTGCTTGACAGTTTCCGACGCAAAGGTACTTGCTGTACTTGATATCGACAATGCCTGCACTGATTATTACAATTCGACCTACGGAGTCGGAAGCTCAGTTGTACGTTAAGACAACTAAGCCTCATCGAAATACCACACCTATAAATGCTATTTACATGGCAAACCATTACTGTAATCGTCGCATGTTTGTTTAGTTCGCTATGATTGACTATTAACTGTATACTATACAGCAGTGCTTTTCAACCTGTGTGACGGTTCGCACTTGTGCGAATGAAAAAATTTGCAGTGCGAATGACGAACATGGTGCGAACAGTGCGAATGAAAATCCCGGATGAGTGCGAATGACGAAGGTGGTGCGAACCGTGCGAATGAAAACCCCGGATGAGTGCGAATGAAAATCGTGAATAATAATTGCTTTTCAAATAAACATAATACGAAATTCAAGGGCAGTGTAACTATAGTTGTTGCGACGCAATTGTAAAAACTTGTTTAACTTACGACGCACCACTAGTCGTAGCTCTTACAAGCCGTAGCGAATTGATATTTTCGCACTATAATTATTACGTAACCAAAATCCTGGTTTGGAAGCTGGTGTAGAGACAGACATATAGCAGCCCGTCAGAGGATGGGAAATGACGTTAAATTCATTTTCTGCTTACTTTCGCTAAACAATCATCAATACTTCCGTAATACCTGTTCGGTTAGTGCTAGGCATGAGGACAGTAGTAAATACTATCATTACAGACTGCCATTTGCAAGTTACAGTAACGCAAATTTTACCCTTTCAGGGGTTATTAAAGTATAGACCGCAAAGGGTATAATTTTGGGTCGACACGGTGCCAGGACCATCTGTCTGTTCGGCGTAGCCAGCCGAAAAAAGGGTAGGGTGGTTGAAATAAAAGGGCGGGTTCGATTTTTACCGAATTTAGTAATATACAGGGCCGTAACAGCACTTCGTCAGCCCCCCAAAACGTTGGTCTTGGGCCCCTATATGGTGATTAACCGAACTTCTGTGAGCCAACGCGAAGCGCGAAAATTTTCGATGATTCATGATAAAATCGGTCAATAAGATCGGGAATTGCATATATATTGCTATCAATGTCTTGTCCTCTCTGCTCACGTAATGAGTTTTACCGGTAGAGCTGAGTGAGGTCTCTTTGAAACTGTACAGTCCGTAAATAATGATTGAACAATGAACATCTTCGGGCGGGCGGACTCGTTGGTATGACTTCGTTACATGATGTTATTTTGTGACCTGCTGTCTGCTATATCAAAAATATAGAATCGCTCAAACGTACTAGACTGAAAGATCACACGGTTTCGGATTGGTGTTTCTTCGAAGGCATATAATTTTTTCCTGCAGGATGGTATTTGTCTTGTGTGTTTGTCTCGCTGCGATCGTTCTGGCACACTTCTTGGAGTCGCATGTTTCATGGCCTAAAACGTTACACGGTATGTCTTTGTCCTTCGAACCGCGGTAATGGCCAACGCCGATACGCCCATTTCTATAAATCTTGCGTATTTTTTCTTGGGGGAAGAGCACCCAATAATCAAGATATTTAGCGACTTGAAATTGCGCCTAGCGCGAAATATTTTTGAAAATATTGCATAAATTGGGTTTGGGGTGCGGCAGTTACGGCCCTGGTAATATAGCATCAATTCATTAGGGTTAAGTACATGCGTAAATACCGATTATACAACATTCTCGTGTTGACGATTATACGCGTATGATAAGCTTGTCGACGAGTCCGAGAGAGGTGTTAATTAGCGACTCCCTGATCTGTCGTGAACAATTGAATACCCGCGCTTATCAAGGCATCGAACAATAAAATACGCGCGCTGACCAATGCGTCTTACGTAGCCCCGGCCAAAGTATGGTAGGCCCAAGACGTGGTAGTTCGGCTAGCGATATCTTTCGTATACTAGGCATATTGCAGATGCGATTGTGCAGGCCAGCGATGATATCGTGCGCACCAAGCCAATGCAGATGCGATTGTGTAGACCAGCGATGATATCGTGCACACACGGCCAATTGCAGATGTGATTATTCAAGCCAGCGGAACTAGGCTTGTTGGAGACGCGATAAATCAGGCTAGCAACGATTGCCGAGCGCGCGGCAATAAATGACCTGATTTCGCAATTATCTCAGCGGGACGAATCTCGCTAACTGGTATCACGCCTTTCGTTATTTGGCCGCGCGCAACACTGATAATACGACTTATTGAATTGCAACCGAGTAGTAGGGTCTGAAGGGCCATTTCAAAAGGATGGGGTTTCACGTTTAAGGAGGGGGTTTCGCGTTTCTAAAGGGAGAATAGTACATTTTGAACAACGTCGACAATATTATTAAACAGAAATGAATTTCAGTACAGGGCGTTCTTCTGAAAACAGATCCCGGGCCGCAAAATATGACATCGTGGGCCTCATGCGACCCGCGTGTTGGTGACCCCTGCTTCAAGACCTGATCATCCAAGCACTAGTTAAGTAGTAGAAGGGTTTTAGTGAAATGGCTGAAATCAAAACGAGCGGAAATAGTAGCATTTTTCATGAGGCACTTGATAGCTTAAGATACATACTAGCCAATTTGTTGCACATCTGAGCAAATAAATGTTGTATTTTCATCTACTTTTTGTATATCAATATTCGGTTAGTTTGTGCGAATGAAATTTATTTTACAAAAAAAGTGCGAATGAAGCTCAAAAAGGTTGAAAAGCACTGCTATACAGTATACCATTTCACATCGAGCCTTAGTAATATCCCACCATATCGTTTCCAATTAATGCAAATTCCAGCAAAAAAACGGCGCCAATATAACAAGACTGCATCACTTACATCGCTAACTGCAGATTGTCCTCAGTAGTTCACAATGTTACAGTGTGGATTCGCGAATCAGTTGGCTACCACAAACACCCGAGAGCATTGACAGACTGATTCCAATTAGGATGAATTGCTCTTCGCAATCTCATTCACCATCTAACTTGCTCAACCGCACGTATACCTCAACTATGATTAGCGGTCCTGACATGGTAGTTCTGGTATCATTGACATCATTTAAACAATTCATAGCGATGGTAACTATTGGAAAAATACGCTCACAAATACACGGATAGCTCATGATGAATTTAGATTTCAGTCAAAGATAGTGAAATCTGCAAGGGAAGCTAGGAAGCTCGCGTAAGCTTCAATGCTGTGAATCCATGCTTACAGTCTATACTAGACACTGCTTTGTTCAAATCCATTTGCTTATGAACCCATTCCGACGACTGTACCGTACTGTATGGCATCACAACACTACAGCTAAAATTTCATTGCGATGATATATGCAACTGCATGGATGAATTAGGTAAATCTCTTTATATCATAGTTAATTCATTGCCTGAAGATTGGTACCAGCGCGATTGCTGCAATTCCTTATTGATATTAGGCCCTTCGCATCATTACGATGTATCAAACAATGAACAATTGTCTTGTTCATTACGATGGATAAACACTGCACTGGATCATCACCCATAACAACGAATCACTGAAATTTGCTAGCTGTAAACATCTCCTTCCATCATTGCTTACCTACGAATTCCCTTCATATTAATTGTCAATATTGGTAGAGTTGTGGTGACGTATAGTTCTCGTAAAGAGGCGGTTCCACTCCGCCCATTTTGCCCACAAACAAATACATTAAAGAAAACAGGAGTTTAAATCCACCACATCTAATGTAAAATTGTAAATGTCAATAGAATGTCTCGTGTCGAACGACCTGGACGAGCCATAGACAATGGCTCAATTTTAAGTTGTGCCACTCGAACAACTGATTCCAGTAGACTCGAGGCACTAACAAATTGCTACCCACATCTAAATCCAAGCACGACAATACCGAACATCACAAGAGTAGGAATTCCACAATGTAATACCGCCAGCCTGTTTATAATTAAAAAATCTAAATATACAGTCACCATATACAATACAATGAAATCATGTATGCAGCATATTTAAATCTAATCATTTTCCAGCAGATTGCCACAGTGTCAGAGTTACTGTCTCTTTCTCACTTTAGACCTGTGAATAAAAGTTCATTTGATTTCATACTTCATCAGATATTATGGCACAAATTCGATAAGATTTGTTAAAAATAAAGCTGTTACATATTGAATTTGATCGCGTATAACAGCATTACACCATGCATCTCGCGACCTATGTTATTCTCCTGAGAGCACCCCACGAACAATATGATGAATAGGCCGCAATAAAAATTGTCTACAGGTGTGAAGATGTCGTTTCAACTATCAACTAGTCAGTCTCATTGCACACCCGGCATTTCAATGTACAAACTGCGAACCGGACGCAGGCTCTGCTGCCGCATTAATATCAGTCGCTTTTTGATTATTATTTCACCACCAGATAAAAACGTGGATTCGATAAGTGATGACTATTCAAGTTCAATGAGTCGCGGGGCACAGAAACACTTTCCATAACTACCGATATAACAAACACGGCTTGAGAAATATCAAGTAATAGGCGCCGCAGAGTAGAGACTTCCTAATGAAATACTATTGAGACTATTGCTATGGGTCCACACTGCACTTTGTTTTCTATGTCGATTAGCAGGAAGCGTGTAATGATTATTGGCTCGTTTGCTCAATTGTTATGAAATATCCGTCTAGGCCTGCGAAGTCAGTACATGTGAAAAGTCTTGGATATATATCCACATCGGATAGTTCGTGGTCGTTACTAATATTCCATCGACATATATCGCGCAATAATGCCAGTGTACACTGTGCAGCAATGAATTTATAAGACAAGAAAACGGCAAATGATTACCTGGAATCTAGTTTATATATTATATTATAATCCAAAAGATCTAAGATCGAATCATGGAATTACATTGCATATGATGGTTATTGGTCAACGCCTATGTAAATTAACGAGATTGAGCTATAATACCTTCAACTCACATGTACTGTCTGTACCATTGTGCAGTGTACTTTGGGTAAATTGATGTAATCGACTATTGCGACCATCTGTTTGGTTATGAACATACGCGTTTATTTAGGACCCGTTTTATTCTACGAATAATCTGTCATTCAGTATTTAATCACTATTTCGAAAAACAAAATAGGGTTATGCAGGATCATATGACCAACAATCCCACACGCACTAGCTTAATCATCTTGGTTTCCGAACATTTTACCATACGAGTTACGTTTCGAAACGCAGTAAACGCTTTAAAAGCTGTGGATTGCTGACTCGCAAATTTCAATAAATTATACTCACATGTTTCAGGCCGTAGGCCACGTTTTCCTTCAATCCCTGCGGTGGAGCTAAGAGGGATAGAGCATTCAATAAATGAACATAAAAATCACGATCATATAGAATATTCGACAATACAATTTATTTTTGAGGTGAATCGCGATCAACTCAATCGTGATAGTTTTCGTGAAACTTCCGACTGGTACATGGTAATGTGAAAATTATTACGAAAATCGGTTGTATTGCATATTCTCGTTACATATTTGGGCATATATATTTGGTAGGTTCAGAATTGGAACCACACAGATAGCCCTATCGACATTTCGTAGAATCTATGTTTGAAACCCGTCAAAAGCAGTGACAAGAATTACCGGACGTCTTTCGAGGAGCATTTTAGGAAGCAAATCTGCACAATTTCCATTAGGTATATTCTACATTTCCGATTGCCGAGGCGCATGCGCTCTTAAAGCTGTGTTTTAAAATCGTATTTCAGGCCAACAGTATTTTTATCGTGAAGTCGAGCATATGTAAATAGTGAGAGACTGTGCTGTACTGCTGCATGGTATTTCAATAGCCTTTATCAAATGATCTGTTCAAGTCATTATATCAGAACATCTGTAAATATAATTATTGAGATTTCGACGTTTCGAAACAACGAACGGTACCTCATCGCACCCCAACCTTCTTATTCAATTCACAGACACAGCTATATTTATTCACCATAATATTACGAATCCGTAAGTGTGCAACATGCCGCCGCATTATATACTTCTAACTCAACATATCGCCGTGGATCAGGGCATGGTAATGCATTATCAATGCAAAAATATACCTTTCAAATCATAAGCTACTAGCATAAGCTACTGTTAGACCAAATATAACCACTACTTCTCTATATTATCACGGAAGAAGCCGTGCACATTAAGGTTATACTAGATAATATACTAATGGTATCTAACCATTCGTAATTTATTAGTTTGTACTGGGATGTAAATCGTAGGGACGGCTTACCTTCAAAAATTGTTGCCAACGCCATAATCACGGAGATTACAACAATTTTACCAAAGAAGCTACTCTGCATCTTGATTCGTCCTGCAAAATTTTCATAAATCGTGAATCGTCACATGGCATATAATATATCCTGCCAGTCATACTAATCAAATAATTTGAAGTAAAATCACGTATTTAATAGCTTCAGACCAGAGCCAAGGCGTGCTTTGGCTGATATTTCGCAGAATATGACATAATCAGAACATATTGTGCTCAAAATTTGTGCATATCGAGTACAAAAGCAACGGAGCAGCGTAAAGGCGAGCTAAATCTCAACGTACCTGTGCCTTTGGATTGACAGATTGGAAGGATGTATATTTGTGATGCGACGCAAAGTAGCATATATTGGCCGCGGTAGGAAACGATCGAATAGTTCGATATCCCAGATGAAAAACATAAATATTATGTTACGCAACGATCGTCAGTCACGCATACAGCGCGTTGAGACCTCAATGTAAGAGTATTGATTTGCAACACCCCTGCAGGTCTTGCCTATATACGGTGATATCTTGTCATTATGTTGCAATGCATCTGGCTATTTGGGTGCATTTCGTGATTAATGCAAAATAAAATTGAGTAGGTTCGTCTTCGAAATGCTCACATAGTTCACATAGTTACATACACTACAACTAGAAAATCCATTCCTTTATCTCCGTATTTCGTCGATTTATCAGGTATTTCGGTCCAGCCAATAGTCGGATTGTGAGTGTTGTGGAGGCACGTATAGTGTGCAGTTGCGTACGCAGGGGAGGTTTTAGGGTTCGAGATCGAAACCCCGTCCTTCTTAAATGTCACTGCTAAACTCATTTCTAAATAAGCAATGGGTATCACGCTGCAGCGTTTCGACTGAACAATACCATGGCACTTTCCAAGGCAGAGTCTTGCATTTTTGTCAAGCATCTGAAAGGGAACAGCGGATATCTCCCTGGATTGCAAACAATATTCATTGTAACGTTTTCGTTTTGTATAAAAATTATATTGTAATAATCTCATTCTTTTAACACTCTGACGATGTAAAAATCATATTTTATGCCACAATGATACATTGCTGATGTGTATAGTTGAATGGGTATTGCGGTAGATTTTTGTTTCTATGACTAAGCGACTGATTGGTATTGCGAGAAGGCTTGTAGGTTAGCGAAGTGTTCCGCATGTTGGTAAAATTTAGGAACGGCTGGTGCATATCAGGGGCAGCAAACCCGTGACCGGCGAGACGGTTTTCAGTGGCCCGCGAGGTAATTTTCGAAATTAGTAATATTATCGAAATTGGATTGCCCAGATTGTTAACTGGCAAGGCAAAGCAAAAATTTGATTAGTCTGGCAGCAACACTTGCAATGTGACGACGAAAATATCAGGCTCGACGCATTGGCAGATTCGTGGGCCACTCACATTTTGGTAGATCTTCGTACATTACTATATAGCAGGATATTCTGCGGTAGATTTATCTCAAGTCAAACATTTATTCACGCTTCCCGCAATATGTTCTCACTCGATTTCTTGCCACTGAAAATGAAGGAACGCCTCATGTACCAGATTGAGTCAAACTATATATTCGCACGGCTAGTGGCTCGCGCAATGGTTTGTAAATTGATTGTGGACTTTGCCCGAAAAGGTTGGCCGCGCCTGTGTGCATGTAAATCGTACATGAAAGCATTTCAATATTCTAGTAGGGATGGGTTCGTTTTATTAGCAATTTTCATAAACACCACAAAGATTGCTATACAGTGAGAAGATAGGAAGGTGTCTAAACGACTTGGAGTAGTCTTTGGAATCAGACACCCGCCTTGGCGATGTAAAGAAGGGGCATGCACACTGAATGAAAAGTAAATGAAGATCGTATAGGCAAAAGTAAGCGACAAAAACGTGGTGGCATGTATGGTAATGTTGAGGGCGAGCTAGTTGGCTGGAGATTGCTTGTATTTCGACTCGAATGTGGACATGCTCATCGATTGTCGGATGGCCGCTGGGATACAGTTCCACGCGTCAGGTCCGGCATATTTGATGGAGCGATGATCTTTTCTGTCGATCATATGATATTTGGAGGACGTAGACGCGCGGGTGTCACGCATGCGCGCATGATAAATGACAAAGCACCGTGTATTTTCTGTGCGATGCAGAGTCGTATTTATGGTGCACGATGGTAAACAATCAAACAGTTCAATATCCCCGATGCAAACATCAATATCGCGTTACACAACCCTCGTCAATCATGCACGCAGCCCGGTGCCGTACCAAAACAAGAGTATTGATTGCAACATGTATCGTAAACAAAACACCAGTGAACTGTCGGCAGTAGACAATATTGAAACGAATCGCACCGGAGTAACACCCTTGGCAAGGATGGTCTCAACTTCGGCAATAAGAATCCTGTTCTTCTTTACCTTATTCATATCGTCACATTCACAATAAGTGGAAAACACATCGGTCTCTTATTTACCATTCACGTTTATTACACTGGTTAGCACATATTTCAAGGCAGACAAAGCAAGAGTGATTTTGGGGGTTCTGAAGGGGACTGATTACTAATATGGCCTTTTTTTTCAAATTGGCTCTTGTTTTGGAGATAACCCATGGGGCTATTTTGCCCCAAATCTCTCATTTTCGCTGTAATGGCTATAGATAAAAAATCGGCTCAGTGGTATTATAAGGTTTAGAAATTCAATCTACTTGTTATTTTTACACACGGAAGGCTCTTTCAAATCAAAATACAGCAACGGCACTATATTTAGGGGTATTAGATTTATCAGAGTTTTAGACTTTTACGGAAATCATGTACATAAATAAACTCCAGTCATGTACATAAGTATTTACCTAGCCTGGATACTCAAATAATGAGGCATTATTTCAATCAGTTTTACGTGAACCACCTATTGTAAATTTGGAATAATAAGTTGGAATGTAATATTATCAATTTATTTTACAGCACAATTGTTTTTTGTACGATTGTCGCCTGTAAGCAAATTAGTGAAGTTTCTTGGAAGGTTCGTGCAATGGTTTGCCATAATCTGTTCATCTCATCTGCCCTCATATGTTTTTTCTGTTGATGTGATGGATCTCGGTGGAGCCTCTCCCCCTTGCTAATCAACTAGATGATCAGGAAATATATCAATATGACTGAACAAGAAGGTAACTTTTATGCTCATGTTTGTTCCAAGTTTTCCATATGCAGGTACAAATTTTCGGATCAACTGTTTGTATGCAACTATAGTTGGGTGCTTTGTGATCACCATGCAGTGAGGTCTTTCCTAATATAAAATTGTAATCTTTCAGCCTTATTCTATTCTAAAATCCATCAAAAATACCAGATTTAAGCTTCTCGTTTATGAGGAATACCGGGTATACTCACTTTGTTGACTCAATTGAAAATTAAATTATCCGTTCACAAATCAAAAAATAAGATGCATATGAGTATTGTAGTTAAGCTTTTCAAGGACAAATTTTATAGCTTTGTACTCATGTTTAATCTAAGTATGACGAATTGATACAGGAGAATATGTATTTCCGTTTTAGGCACAACAAACTGCATTTTCGACAAACAAATGTTTCGCATCAAGTCATGTTTATATTGATAGAATGACTGAGAACGACATGGGGGTTCGTCATGGTCATTTATCTATTTATGCGCAGTTTAAAATTAGAAAACACTACAATTTTCTACCTACCAAGTGAAATATTCAAGGATAAATACTGTTATTTTGGGCTTGTTTTATGGGTATAAGTATCTACTGAACAATAGCGAATCTGGCAGAACTAATGTGATATTCGTAATCAGCAACCTCAAAAACACCAGAAACGGCTCTCAGATGTTCTGCCGAATTTTTTCCCATTTTGTTGACCAGTGTTATCATTCTAACTGTCTGTGATTTCCGTTGCACATATAGATAGAAGACTTGGCCGACCGCTAAGTTCATGATAGTTTTCTCGCGTGTCCGACTCTCATATCCATTCCTTATGGTGTGAAGTTTCATGTGTTTCTGATCTCATAATAGAAAATGATTCGTTTCTGCGATCCATCACACTTATATAGGGACTCACTCGGACGTGCATGCCAACCGTGTTCTCATGCTATATCACACCAAACCAACAATGTGGACATTCTAGATTCATTACATGACACAGGTTGTACTCTCGATTTGCGGCACTGCTGGGAAACATTAAATTTTCACACCATACCAGTTGCCATATAAGCATTCAATATTCTTGCGTCCGTTTAAAAACCTGTCTTACAAAGTCTCCTGTGCTGATAAACATTGACTATGAAAGAAAATGTAATATTAACAACAATGAATATCGGATGATGAACTAGAATGTGCAGCGTATTGTCGGCCCTTCGTTTAAGCATGGGCCGTACGAAGAAGTCCGCCACGTGATCACTGTAAAACAGTGTTTCCTATGACCATGACTGCACACTCCTTATGTTTAGCGTTTGTCTATTGTATACATACCTAATTACGTATATTATTGCCTCTGCTTCGATATGCATCTCAAAACACACGTCCGAACCTCATATGAATGTGACTCGCGGATGCCATATAAGTCATAACGCCATTATCAGTAGCAAAAACTTTCTCGGTCTTTAGGGTTTACACATCAACCTACGAGGCCTCAAGCAGTCCTTTTTCGGATACCATTGCGTAGAACATAGTATTTTAAATCAGAATATATGACACAGTGACGTACGATCAGGGGAAACAAGTGAGGCAATAGGGAAGATGTGGTACCGATGAGACAGCGGGACCGAAAATACTTGAAAAGTTTTCTGTGATACTCCCATGATTACTGTACGCGAATTTGTCAACAATTGCAAGCTGGCAGAATCTTGCATGCAAAAAACTTCGACCTGAGTGAGTTATGGGGTTGGTGACAAATGATCTATGTTTTGGGGGCTGTGAAATAAATTTGGATCGACGTAAACATTTTTCTATATCACCTCGTACATTACCAAATCAACCTAATTTTTAATGTGAAGTGCAGGGCTTGTATCCGGGTGCCACATATTTTTAATTCTACACCATCCTCGAGTGGATTAATTTCAATCCAACTACAATATTTAGGTGGTGGGGGCCTGTGGTACCATAGCCAAATCAAGCAAAATAGTTTGACCAACTATTCACTTCACAACAGAAACACGCCTGCATATATAGAGGCTGCAAATAACAGTTACCTGTGGTTATGGTTGCATTTAAAACAAAAATATATTTAAAACAAATATGTTTAAAAGAAGGCCCTAATTTAAAACATGTTTTTTATTGTTTTTTTCTAATGTTATTTGAAGCCATAACGTCACGAACATTCAGTTGTGATGTCATAGTGGATTGACATTGAAAATATAGGGTAAAATTAGCTCCTTTGACGAAATATTTGTACTATTTCCGTTGAACCGACTCTTTTGTGGGTTCCAACCATCCCATATCGATATACGTCGGCTACATCGGGTGGTAATGAGAGCCCGACCGATATTGGATTTTTGGGCCGATGCCGATAAAACCGATATCTAACACCTTCACCGATAACACCGCTATATTCAGCAGATATTCAAATAAGATAGAATCTACTTCAAAAGTCGCATTTCCGAAACTGCAGAACATTTATATCAACAGCTTTACAGCCATTGTACTGGAACAGGAAATAAACTAGCAAGGCTGCATCTAGACACTTTGAATGTAAAAGTAATGAAATACAGCAATATTTTCAGTCTAGCGGTCAAGGACTGTAGGTTTATCACTTCCAGCCACCACGTTGTGACGTCACGAAAATAGACAATATTTTATCGCCTCCAATGGCCGATACCGATAACAATGCGCCTTTAGAATCCCCGCCGGTAGCACACTCTTTCAACACATAATCGGCAAGCTGCTGCTGTCGTGATCATTGAAGCCTAGCCGTTTAGACAATCAAGAGCTGTGATTATCTGGTTATTAGTTTTCTCTCCGTTCGATGGGATCAGTGGCACGCCCATTCTTGGGCAGCTACTTTCAAACGCTTTGCCCGAAACATTAACGGCTTTCATGTGAGCTTCTTTCTGGCTCATTGTTTTTTTTATCAATAATCTATAGATTGAGACACTAACACGGATCATTTTTAAAATTGTCCTAATTTTGGACAACCCTACTGCGCATACCCAAATTATGATTAGCGGTTCTGGCATATTTCTGGTATCATGGAAATCATTCATTCATTTCATAGCGATCGTAGCTATTGGAATGATACGTTCGCAAAGTCACGGACGTGTGACGTTTGCAAGATAACCTGCGAAATTCACGTAAGCTTCAATACTGCAAATCGATGTTTACTGTCTATACTAGACACTACTGAGTTCAAATCCATTTTTCGATGAATCCATTTTGACGACTGTACAGTACTGTATGACATTACTACATTACAGGTAAAATTTCATTACGATGATGTATATAACTGCATGAATGAATTAGGTTAACCACTTTACATCATATTTAATTCATTGCCTGAAAATGGTACCAGCGCCATTGCTGCAATTCTTCGTTGAAATTATGCCCTCCGCATCATTACAATTTAGCAAACAATGAATGGGTGAGTGTCTTGCTCATTACGTTGGATCAACACCAGCGGTTCTCAACCTTTTTGGACATGCGCCCCCCTTGACGATGGTAAAAAATGGCGCCCCTGACCCCCTACACTTATCGTCATGTCAAAAAGAGCACATCATCTAATACAGAGGAAGGCAACCTTTTTGCTATTCACGGCCGCATTTCGATTACTTATGTAGCCTAAGGTCGCATTCCAGGGCATAGCCATAATGAACTAACTGGACGCAAAATACCCGTGTTAATCTGTCCATATCAATTCCCGCTGAACTCCGGACTATTTTACTTTTCACAAAGGCCTATTGTACGCACAAAAATCGCGAGTGGTAATGATATAAATAGTTGCTGGAATTGCATATTGCATTTTTCAGACTTACGAATGAATTCCGTTAATCATAGTCCCAGCAAACACAGAATATATTGCAGATATATTTTGTATATGACTCAACTACTTCAAAATATATCTAGTCATATGTACTGTTTATATAAATCTGTCGACACATTTGCACATATATAGGACATCTTCAAAGATACCTGTATGACATCGTCATGATATCTTGCTTGACCCTAGATGAACCCTGACCCTAGGTGAACCCTGACCCTAGGTGACCCCTGAACCTGGTTGGGTACCTGGACCTGCCACATCCTGCACTGCCCTTATCAATGAAGACTGACTGATGATTTTACATATCATGCATGGCTTTGTTCGTGTATTAAATCAGCACAGAACTGCGCAATCACTTCAGCAAATATTGCTGCCTAAGCATAAGTTCGAAATCGTTGTCGGAATTGTCAGACTCTGTGATGACAGCCTTGCTCCTGTAATCTTCTTTATCGCCACCCTATAACATAAATGAGTAAATTACTACAATTGATTATTATCACTGTAGAACAGAAGTCGTTATGTGTTTGGTTTTGGGTAAAATGGGATGGTGATCTGAGTTACATTAACCAAAAGACCTCAAGCCCTCTTTCAAAAGCGACATGGCCTTTACTTTTACACTGAAGATATAATTAACACAGTTACGCTTTCAAGATGAGAAACCAGAACCTGAACGTGTTCAAGTTCAATAATGCCTGTCATTATAGAGAAGATTTTCATGCTATTGGCGTCATGAAGACGTGCTGCTGGGAACGGATTTCAAAACCTATCGTTTGGGCACGGGGTGAAGATTGCTCTTTACATTATCATTTTAATATTAATATGGTAATAGTTGCCTGTGAGAGGCTGATGTGATAATGATCGCTCATTCCATGTACGGCAGTGATTCCCAACCTGTGGTACGCGTACCACTGGTGGTACGCGAAGGTCCTTCAGGTGGTACGCGAGTAGATTCTGTTTTTTTTTCGACCGAAGGGAGTAATTAGTTCACGTGTGGTTGATTTCGAGTTTTTTTTTAAGCCGTCGTCGTCGTGGTAAGGTGCGTCCGTGGTCAGGTATAGCCTACGTCGAAGAAACGAAACCGACTTGTTGCACCCATGCAGGACTTCCATGCGGTGTGAGCAAACGTATGCCACCATAGTGTCCTATATGGTGTGGACACAAGCAAATCTCACGGCTCAGTGTAATTGGTCTACGTCACACTTTCCTTTTAGTCAAAGGCCACTTTTCGGGTATTTTTCACCGGCTTGCCGAGCGCTAAATTCGATAAAACGGGTATAAATGGAAAGCTGCTACTCTACTGATTCCAAAATTATAAATTTTATTCTGCTCATGGTCCTGGAACCCCCCAAAATCTGCTTCAAATTTTGCATTGTGATCGAGTTTTGACATTGTGACGCAACAATTCTGTCTGGCAAACCGAGAGTGTAGCTAACAGAATTGCTGCGTCACAATTCAACATGCTATCACAATGCAAAATTCGCGGCTGGTTTAGGGGGTTCTAGGACCATGAGCAGAATAAAATATATATTTTCGTAATCAGTACAGCAGCAGCTTTCCATTGATACCCGTTTTTTCCGAATTTAGCGCTCGTCAAGCCGGTCAAAAATGGCCGTAAAATTGCCTTTGACCAAATGGAAAGTGTGACGTAGATCAATTTCACTGAGCCGTGAGATTTGCTAGTGTCCGCATCCACACCATATAGGACACTATGATGGCACGCATCGGCCGGCTAGTGCAAAATAAGCAATGCAGCCATCGCATTAAATAAATAGACTTTTTGTTGTTATTTCAATATGCTGTTCTTCTTGTGATTGGAGTTGGAAAAACAATTCCATGAATCCCATCAAACCTGGCTGGTGATGCCTAGTTTAATAGAATTTGTTAACACCCCCAGCTTAGGTCAAATACCTGATTATGACGTCATAAATGGTGGATGTAGGTGGTACGCGAGCACTGCATAAAACTTCGAAATGGTACGTGGGCGGAAAAAGGTTGGGAACCACTGATGTACGGCATAGTAAATATATGCAGGGGTTCGCAAACTGGGGTCTGCGAGACAATTTTTATGACTTCGAAGTACCTTCCAAAAATTCACACGATCCAGAAATTTTCGAATATTTTAATTCCCAGAGTATAAAATTTTTTAGACAGGTTATTGTCTGAACCAAAATCGAAGTTGCTTAAAACTATTTTGTAAATCAACATGAAGTAGAGTTATTCAAATTAAATTTTATTCTCCCCGTGTGAGACAAATGCGACCCGCGGAGGGAGATTGTCAAAGACCTGTCTCGTAAATTTTCTCGTAAAGTTTGGGGACCACTGATATACAATGTTCTGAAGATGAGCGGTAAGAACAATTCACTTACAGTCCAATAATATCATAAAAGACACAACTGTCACACCACACAATCATCAAACTTAATAACAAAATTACCTTGCAAGATCCAGCAACAGTTAGAGATCTTGCAACCTGATCTTTAGTTCTTTTATCTGGGATCTCGAGGTCAGGATGAGCCGATCTGCATGCTTCTAAAAAGAGATATAATTAGATGAAGATATCCACTGTCCAGTCATGGTATATTATACATCAGCCATCAGACAACGAACAAAACTCATCAACAACTAGAGTACTAAAGTAGATAACTTTGCACATCAGTGACGACATATGACGTCAAACGATTAAAATGTTGAAAAATCGAGGCTTTGGCTCAACTTTTCTTTACGTTGATTACGTTCAATTTCCGTCAATAACCGTTGATAACTTACGTCTAATAGTCTTTTCAAGTGTCACTCTTGCTTTTTTGACCCTTAAGACCAGGATTTCCATATACTTTCTTTACTGCTATGCTGGTCATCATATTTTCGACAGTTTCCGGCAATGGTACACCCCGGAATGCCATTAAAGCGGCTACCTGTAACAACATTATATTAGTGGTACACAATACAGATGGTACTGCCTTGCATCAATGGTTTGCACCAGAATTAACAATGACATTTATGGGCATTCTAGATAAAACCATCCACACCATAAATTTCATGGTCACGCTCATCAAAGGCTTGGTTGACTTTGCGATTTCGCAATAAATCACATTGGCAATTCAATTTTGGATAATAGAACTAATTTCGAAAAGGACCCCTGCTGTGTCTGAAAATGATTCCTTGGTGTCGGCGGACACCCCTGATTTAGACTGTCAATCGCTTTGTTCGAATGAGAAACAAAATCATACCAGTTCAGACTTTGCCGTTGTTCAAAGGTGTTCCAGCTGTGACAAGGTTTCACAGGGATCTTCAATTATATCTTTCAGCAAAATTGGGGCACTCGATTGAGGTCTTTTGGAGTAATTGCCGATATGATGTCTGAGGAAATCCATCATCTGGTTTTGCTGCAACTTTATGTCTTTGATGCACAAGCTAAAAAGGATTCGATTACAAGGAAGTTGGATTGATCTTCATATGTGATAAACTTACCATTACTTTATGACAGGCCGCGTTGTTGATGGTCAAAATTTTGTAGTTCAGCGATGATTTCAAATGAAGGAGCATCTGAAAAACAGCGAGACTTTATTCTCAAATTCGAGAACGCATCAAAGTGCTAGGAACTTACTGCAGGACTTAGATCTCTGGCCGTTACATTCAATGATGGGATTATGCCATTCTTGAACACTCTTTTCGCTAATGATGGCAAACTTGCATTGCGAGCATCATTGATATCACTCCTGCTTGCCAGAATCATAAGATGACCGCATTCTTGAAATTGGCATGTCTTGTATCTGAATACTTGGATTACGTTTCTTCCTTGCAGGAAAAACATCATCTACAAATTATAAACGTTTTACATATATATATACCATATTGCACAGAATAAAAGGGTATACCTTGACCATCAGTTGACGCCGAACTATTCAAAAATTGTTTGTTCCGCTGACGTTTTCGTTTTGGCCGCTGCGCTTCATTTTCAGTCCAGACAATGACAAAGATGTGGGCAAGCCACTACTCTCCGCAACTTTTATTATATCACTAAAAGCTACCTTCCATACATCTAAAACAGATGAATAATGTAGATGGCAAGGTAGGCCCACTTGGAAAACAGTACGCTAATCTGAGTTTATAACTTACTGGATGAGCATTTCATCCGTCTCTTTTATACAGAGACCAATTGCGATTATCATATTATGGTTGCTTTTTGTTCTTGGCCTTACCGTGCTATTTGCATTCTTACGCAACCTATTATAGATACAAACAATTTCGCACAATTCACAATTCATAAGATATAAGCTATGGAATCAATGAGATCAATTCTACATCAGCAAATGATTGCTCGATTTATTGATCGACTAATACCCACCTATATTCATTTGCAGCAAATCCTTAAAGTAAGGTTTGAGTAAGTTGATATCCAGAAAATGTGCTCATGATAAGCCGCACGAGTTCTATAGTTTATTAGTTGATCTGAAATGAATCACAGGATTATATTCAGACATAGCCGCCTAGTTATGATGTGAACATCACATTACCAGAAAGACTAGACTAGTTCTACTTCTATGAAGTTATATCGTATTACCTCAAGTCCTTAACTATGATTATATAAGAAGCATATATAAATTACCTTGCACAGTGCAGTTTTCGGTATTCTTCTATAGAAATATGCTTGGATTAGCCTCAATTAACTGCGATTTCCCTGAATGCTACTAAAACCAAAACGACAACGATATCTGCACTGCAAGCCGCCATTATCAGAGCGCTTGGCCCCGTGGATATACTCAGCTATCGCAGCTATCGCAGCTATCACTTGTGGATATACTCAGCTATCACAGCTATCGCAGCTATCACCAAAAATCGCAGACATAGAGGTCATTTAAAGGTCACGTATCGTCTAGGGCGCAGCTATCAGCGCTGGAGCTTGTCTGGGATGAAATAGTGCGCAGCTATCATATCCGGAGCACGTCTTAGTTGAAATAGTGCGCAGCTATCAGATCCGGAGCACTTCCTGGTTGAAATAGTGCGCAGCTATCAGCTCCGGAGTACGTCCGGGTTGAAATAGTGCGCAGCTATCACTATCACTACTGTGGATATACTCAGCTATCACATCTATCACCAAAAATCGCAGACATACAGGTCATTTAAAGGTCATGTATCGTTTAGGGCGCAGCTATCAGCGCTGGAGCTCGTCTGGGTTGAAATAGTGCGCAGCTATCAGATCCGGAGCAGGTCCAGGTTGAAATAGTGCGCAGCTATCACATCCGGAGCAAGTCTGAGTGGAAATAGTGCGCAGCTATCAGCTCCGGAGTACGTCCGGGTTGAAATAGTGCGCAGCTATCACTACTGTGGATATACTCAGCTATCGCAGCTCCCGCAGCTATCACTTGTGGATATACTCAGCTATCACAGCTATCGCAGCTATCATCAAAAATCGCAGACATAGAGGTCATTTAAAGGTCACGTATCGTCTAGGGCGCAGCTATCAGCGCTGGAGCTTGTCTGGGATGAAATAGTGCGCAGCTATCATATCCGGAGCACGTCTGAGTTGAAATAGTGCGCAGCTATCAGATCCGGAGCACTTCCTGGTTGAAATAGTGCGCAGCTATCAGCTCCGGAGTACGTCCGGGTTGAAATAGTGCGCAGCTATCACTATCACTACTGTGGATATACTCAGCTTTCACAGCTATCACATCTATCACCAAAAATCGCAGACATACAGGTCATTTAAAGGTCATATATCGTTTAGGGCGCAGCTATCAGCGCTGGAGCTCGTCTGGGTTGAAATAGTGCGCAGCTATCAGCTCCGGAGCACGTCCGGGTTGAAATAGTGCGCAGCTATCAGCTCCGGAGCACGTCTGGGTTGAAATAGTGCGCAGCTATCAGCTCCGGAGCACGTCTGGGTTGAAATAGTGCGCAGCTATCAGCTCCGGAGCACGTCTGGGTTGAAATAGTGCGTAGCTATCAGCTCCGGAGCACGTCTGGGTTGAAATAGTGCGCAGCTATCAGTTCTGGAGCACGTCCTGGTTGAAATAGTGCGCAGCTATCAGATCTGGAGCAAGTCTGAGTTGAAATAGTGCGCAGCTATCAGATCTGGAGCAAGTCTGAGTTGAAGTAATGCGCAGCTATCAGATTTGGAGCAAGTCTGAGTTGAAATAGTGCGCAGCTATCAGATCTGGAGTACGTCCGAGTTGAAATGGTGCGCAGCTATCAGCTCCGGAGCACGTCAGGGTTGAAATAGTGCGCAGCTATCAGTTCAGGAGCACGTCCTGGTTGAAATAGTGCGCAGCTATCAGGTCTGGAGCAAGTCCGAGTTGAAATAGTGCGCAGCTATCAGCTCCGGAGTTCGTCTGAGTTGAAATAAAGCGCAGCTATCAGCTCCGGAGCACTTCCGGATTCAGATTCATTCATTACACGGCATGCCAGGACTATCTTCGTGATTTTCAGTGTACGGGCGGTGAACAGATATTCTGACATCCACACGGGATCAAAAAAATCGTTACTTTGTATTAAAAGCTCTGCTTACGAATAATTATGCAGCTGTAAATACATATTTGTTATAATATTGACTAACACCTGTGCGATTCCGTCACACATTTTTGGAGGTGACTCGAGTTAAGTCGAGTCAAGTCAAGTCACAAGCAAGTCAAATTGAATTTTCGAAGTATGAGAGATGATTCAAAGTCAGTACATTTTGGTAGCTGTGTGAAAGACTGATTAATTTGCTATTTATCTTGAATCAAATAACCAATATGAAGTTAAATATACATGCAAAAAGGCGTTGTATCGCTTACACACACGTAGAACTGCTAATAAAACACGTGATAAATATAGAACCGAATACAGAGATAGGTTAAAACAAATTTATATGCATGGTACTTGAAAATGCGACCAGAAACTATTAAAAGTAAGAAAAATTAGTATATTATAAATGCGAACCATTCGATATCACCAAACATGGTTATGGAAAGTGGGTTTAAAATGACTTTAAATGGAAAATGAGCAGTCAACACAATCACTTGGACTTGGACTCGAGTCATAATACCATGACTCGGACTCGAACCTCTGCTCGATGACTTGGACTCGGACTTGACTCGGTGGCTGCGCACTATTTCAACTCAGAATTGCTCCGGATCTGATAGGTGCGCACTATTTCAACCTGGACGTGCTCCGGATCTGACAGCTGCGCACTATTTCAACTCAGCCTTGCTCCGGATCTGATAGCTGCGCCCTAAACGATACGTGACCTTTAAATGACCTGTATATATGCGATTTTTGGTGATAGCTGCGATAGCTGAGTATATATCCACAGTAGTGATAGCTGCGCGGTATTTCAACCCGGACGTGCTCTTGAGCTGATAGCTGCGCTCTATTTCAACTCAGCCTTGCTCCGGATCTGATAGCTGCGCACTATTTTAACTCAGACGTGCTCCGAATCTGATAGCTGCGCACTATTTGAACCCGGACTACCTCTGGAGCCGATAGTTGCGCATAATTCGAGTCCACATGTGCTCCGGAGATGATAGCTGCGCACTATTTGCATCCGGACTTGCTCCGGATCTGATAGCTGCGCGCTATTTCAACCCGGACGTGCTCCGAAGCTGATAGCTGCGCACTATTTCAACTCAGACTTGCTCCGGATCTGATAGCTGCGCGCTATTTCAACCTGGACGTGCTCCGGATCAGATAGCTGCGTGCTTCAATCAACCCGGACGTGCTCCAGAACTGATAGCTGCGCACTATTTCAACCCAGACGTGCTCCGGAGCTGATAGCTGCGCACTATTTCAACCCAGACTTGCTCCAGATCTGATAGCTGCGCACTATTTCAACCAGGACGTGCTCCGGAACTGATAGCTGCGCACTATTTCAACCCAGACGTGCTCCGGAGCTGATAGCTGTGCACTATTTCAACCCAGACTTGCTCCAGATCTGATAGCTGCGCACTATTTCAACCAGGACGTGCTCCAGAACTGATAGCTGCGCACTATTTCAACCCAGACGTGCTCCGGAGCTGATAGCTGCGCACTATTTCAACCCAGACTTGCTCCAGATCTGATAGCTGCGCACTATTTCAACCAGGACGTGCTCCAGAACTGATAGCTGCGCACTATTTCAACCCAGACAAGCTCCAGCGCTGATAGCTGCGCCCTAAACGATACATGACCTTTAAATGACCTGTATGTCTGCGATTTTTGGTGATAGATGTGATAGCTGTGATAGCTGAGTATACCCACAGTAGTGATAGTGATAGCTGCGCACTATTCCAACCCGGACGTACTCCGGAGCTGATAGCTGCGCACTATTTCAACCAGGACGTGCTCCAGAACTGATAGCTGCGCACTATTTCAACCCAGACGTGCTCCGGAGCTGATAGCTGCGCACTATTTCAACCCAGACGTGCTCCGGAGCTGATAGCTGCGCACTATTTCAACCCAGATTTCATACCAGATTTTCTTCTAACTTGTCTCGGTCTGTGCAACACCACTCTACCAGTCTAGTGCAAAATTCAATCAGTTTTATTGGTGTCAATGTTTGGAATAAGCTGCCACCTAATCTCCGCAATTTAGACTCTTGTGCTTTTAAAAAACAATGTTTTCAATCTCTTATCTCTAACTACCGCTAAATTGTATTTGCGTTGTATTTCAAATTGGTCCATGATACTGTGTCTTATTTTCCCTTTCGTTCGTTAGTTTATTTTAATTTTTTTTTCATTAGTTATCGACTGTGAAAATTGCTCCTGTCCCGGGTGGCTCGGCTCTGAAGACTTTGTCATATCGAGCCTCCCGTCTACCTTGCATGTCGCATTTCACTGTAACATTTTTGTAGTGTTATGTTGATATGTAATGTATACGAATAAAGATTCTCTCTCTCTCTCTCTCTATTTCAACCAGGAAGTGCTCCGAATCTGATAGCTGCGCACTATTTCCACTCAGACTTGCTCCGGATCTGATAGCTGCGCACTATTTCAACTCAGACGTGCTCCGGATATGATAGCTGCGCACTACTTCATCCCAGACAAGCTCCAGCGCTGATAGCTGCGCCCTAGACGATGCGTGACCTTTAAATGACCTCTATGTCTGCGATTTTTGGTGATAGCTGCGATAGCTGTGATAGCTGAGTATATCCACAAGTGATAGCTGCGATAGCTGCGGGAGCTGCGATAGCTGCGATAGCTGAGTATATCCACGGGGCCGAGTGCTTCTGTCTTTTGTCTGGCGGTTTGAAACCTGCGCGCCGAAACGGGCGTTCGCGTGAGGAGAAAGTGCCTTAAGCCAGTGAGTCACTCGGCTACGACGGCTAGACGGCTACACTACGGAGTACGGATGAGCAGCCGGATGGTTTTCAGCGTAGCCGGAGTAGATCCGGATTCTGAATTTGCTTTGACAGTCGGATTGTAGCAGGATTTTTCTATTGAACTATCAAATAGTATAGCCTTATTTTGGCAGCAGTTTTTCGGATTACCCAGAATTCATAAGACTTTCAAATTGCCGCCTGAAGCCGTAATGGATTCGGATTCCAAAATTTGGAATGGCCAAGAATCAAAATATCTGCAAAATCACGCGAAAGCGGCGTGTGACAAAAGGAAAAACATTCGATCATAGCAATTTACAACGATGTAAATTGCTATGATTAGATAGTGGCAATTATGGTGACACATCACCCCATAAGAGTAAGACATCAATAAAATTGATAGTATAGATAAATTATACCATAAAATGAAACAATAATCGAATTTGATTCATCACAAATATATTTTCGGCATTTTGACGAAATTTGTTGGATAAGAAAAAGATGTACTCAAGATACGTTTCCGTACAAGATATGCACAAACACAATTTTGAGATAATTAGGATAACAAAAAGATATCCGAACATGTCCGAAATATATCTCGTGTTTGCTGGGGTAGCAGTATCACATATAATACTATCAAATTTTTACCTTTTCTCCGCCCATGTGATCAGATTCACCGGTAGGGTTCATGAAGGGAGTGCATTCGAAAATTTAAGGTAAGTTATAAATGATAATGCATCTTCTGGTGGGCCAATTGTTATTAGTCATTTCGTTGTATGCTGTTATTTCTTGACCCCCCATCAGGATTGTCGATTGTATCGGTAGTGGAAATAGTTGAAATATATTGAAATCGCCTAAATGTACCATCAACAAATTTCTTTCGCGAGGAGCACACGATTCCGATTTCAGCTCAGAGTGAGAAGGGTGCTACTCAATCAAAATTGAAAAATGAATTTATATTGAATTGCGCGGAGCGAAAAGAAAATTTCAAGATTAATTAAAATCTCTTAAAAGATTTAGGAGTGATTTCGTAGTTCCCATTTGCATGTCTACAACCGCCAACACATACTATTTGAATTAGGTGTCGAAGGCCGCACAAATTCCCTTCTACGACCGCAGGTTGCTCATCCCTGAGCTAGTAGTATACATATGGTACGTCTTACGCCAAGTTTAAATCCGCATTCCCGTTGTTGAGTCTTTAACATTTCTAACAAATTCCACAAAAATTGTTTGGAAATAGCAAAAAACATTGAACAGGACATCAATTTATTTCAAGGTAGGTTGCACTGAGACTAATCCTAATGCTGGTAGTGACCACAGAGAGCCTGGCGTTGCTCTGTACTGCGATGCTAAATTTGATCAGTTCTGTCTTAGGCAGTGCAGTTCGCCAGCTATTACCAACAGCTATCCAGCGCACGGAGCTTTAGGCTACTGCCGAAGTTAGAATTATTGAATGACTTACACGTGGGAATTGCTCTAGATCAGTGGTTCTGAACCTTTTTTCCTCCAGCGCCCACTTTAAAAAATTATCGTGCTCCGGTGCCCCCCACCTCATATTGTAAAGACTGTAATAAATACATTCGGTAAGAGGGAGGGGCGTAACAGCACTTCGGCAGTCCCCTCAAAACGATTTTCTTGCGTACCCATAGCGTGATAAACCAATGAACCAACTTCTGAGGGCTTCGCCCGTTACGTAATTTCGATGGTCAACAAAGTTTGTGTGGCGTGGTCTCCCTAGGCGCCATAATGAATGCATGAATGAATAAATAGGGGGTAATTGCATATATTTCGCTATCAACTTTTTATCTTTTCAGCCCACGTAATCAGATTTACCAACAGCGCTGAGTGAGCTGTTGTATTGGAAAATGAAGGCCACAAAACTAATAATCGAACCTATTCGGGCGTGCCCGTTGGTACAATTCAATTCGTTGCGTGTTATTATTTTGTTACCTCTTGTCCGTTATATAGTCACAGGATATTGAAACGCATAAACGTATTAAACCAAAGTAAGAACACGAATCAAAATCGGTATTTCTTCACTGGCAAATAATTTTCTCTGATGGGGCGCAGATTGCGACGACATGATAATTCGGCACGAGCGATTCAAGCACCTATGGACAATTAGACTTATATTCATCGAAGTTTACTGTCAACATAACGGCAATCCTCTTTGGCGAAGATTTTCTCGCTGACGATCTTTTTTACACACTTCTCGGAGTCCCGTATTGGCCGGAGTCTTCGTGCATCATGGCCTGGCAATGGCTGACGCCGAAATGCCTATTTTTATTTTCTATAATTATGCATATTCTTCCCTGTGGGAGTCGTCAAAACATGATGTGTAGGGGAGATGTGGTACCGATGGATCACTGGGACCGAAAATACTTTAAAAATTCTCTATGATAATTCCATGATTACACTCCGTGAACTTGTCTACAATTGCATGCTGGCAAAATCTTTCCTCACATACAAAAAATTTCGACGTGCGCGAGCTATGGGGTCTCTGACAGATGTTTTCAGTTTTGGGGGGTGTAAACTGAATTTCGATCGACGCATACATTTGTCTTTGTACCCTTCGACACGAACAAACCAGCAATCATTTTTAATGCGAAGTGTAGGGCTTATATCAGGCTATATAATACCACCTATTATTTTATTCAATAACTTCCTTGAGTATAATTTTTTTCGATTCATGTGTAAAATTCGTAGGTTGGGGACCGATGATACAATAGCCAAATCAAGCAAAATATTCAAGCATACTAATCATGCAACAACTGAAACATGCCTACGTACAGAAACTCTTTATGTAATAATTGCATATGATGTTTGATCGCTATAACGAGATATTTGGAAGTCACAATGTCGATTTTCGGGCAATCTGTATCTACCCTCAAATTTATAAATTCGAGCCTAAACGAAACGTGATTTTGTGGCAACATTTGAGTTAATATATATTCTATTTTTTGACGGTTGCGACCAAGCATTCTTCTTTGGCTTGCTGTAGCTTCGATTATAATACTGAGCAAGAAAAATTGACACATCTGAGTTTTTGAGAGTATGTCTCATAGGTCCGCGGCTCGTGTGCCACTGGACCCACTGGATGGGGACCGATGATACGTTCGAGCAACAAATTTTGAACGTCCATAAATATTTTTTGAAAAGACGGATATTCCTGTATATGTGTGCGATAGGTAGAGCTTGTATCAAAGTGTTGGGCCAGCAAAAGATTCGCTGTTTTTGGCTGAACATTTTGGGCCCAGCGATCATTTTTCAATTTTTGATCCATCGGTACCACATCTCCCCTAATTATTGTTCATTCACCGAAATATTTGATGGCACCCTTCGAGCTCACCGATTGGGGGTTTGGGTTGCAGCAGTATCGGTCCTGGTAAGGGGTCAAAGTCCAGTCGTTCTTTTCGGAACTTTGGTATATTGGAAATATTTCGCGCTTTAATCGCGATCGAGGACCATTCGAGTACAATAAACCATAAAATATTTGTGTGTGGTATATATAGTCAGGATCAAATCAAGGTTGTTATAACCAAATATCGGGCACGGTCTCATACTCTGTGGTTCAAGCCATCCCGAATTCACATCAGCGATTGGCAATATGGGGAAATTAATGGTGTTGGATTTTGTCTTAGTGCTTTGTGTAACTACAAGTAAGTCAACTGAGAATGGGATGCATATATCTGCTCACACTGAATTTAGTACTGTACCTAGTTGTTAATTTTAACATGAATGTATTCCAAACAAAGCAACTCATATTATATACTATAACGTTATATATACTATAACGTTCATGTGAGGTTGTGAACCTCAACACTAGATAGTATCATCTTTTATGATACGATGAAGAAATATTCTGACGATTTAATTTTGTAGCTCTCAAATACAAGTATAATTGATTATTCATTTTGTGCACAAAGCTTAAAAACTTATTTCATGTACACGAGGGCGCTCAAACTCTCAAAAGTGATCTACAGTGCCTCCTCATTCGATTTTCACACGCTGTACGCTGCGGGATATATTACCTAATGCGAAAAGTTTTGTTGAAAATAACCCTAGCAAAGGTGACGGCAGTGTTTTAAGGGGAAATTGGCGATCTAAAAGTACGCGCAATTCGCTAATAACCCACTACATTTATGAAAACATATGTAGCAAACATCGCCGCGTAGCGAGACCAAAAATTTCGGGATTTGACATGTTCTGTGGAATGCTTATTTGCTCTGAATACTCAATAAGGATATGTCATACTACCGCATTATCTAATGCGAAGCCATTTTCTTCAGCAACCCCTATATCGCCCCCCCTGAGCCCAGCGCCCCCATATCGCCCTCCCTGAGCCCAGCGCCCCCATATCGCCCCACCTGAGCCCAGCGCCCCCCATATCGCCCCTGAGCATTATCATCCCCGTCAAAATCGACAGTGTCCCTTGGGGGGGGGGTTGAGGCACTGGGGCAAGGTTAAGAAACACTGCTCTAGATCTGCAAAGAATATCGAAAATTTGCTCAAATGGAGTTGAAATCAGCCTATCCTCCATTGAGCGCGACTGCTGGAGTTTGAATTTGGCGAGCTTTCTTGAATACGAAATAAGTTTCATCTTCAACAATCGTCTTCTCAGAATGGTTGTGAAACACATATTTTAGTCAGAATTCATAGAGACTTTGTCAATTTCTCGCGACCCCCCTGAGAGCCTTCCGCGCCCCCAAGGTTGAGAACCACTGATCAACACTGTACTGGATCCTCGCCCATAACAACGAATCACTGAAATTTGCTCGCTGTAAACACGTCCTCCCATCATTGTTCGTTCACCTACAGAATCCATTCATATTAACTGTAAATATTGGTAGAGTTGTGGTGACATATAGTTGTCGTAAGAGAGGCGGTGCTGATGCGCCTATTTTGCCTACAAATAAACATATTATAAAAAAGGAGTTTGAATCAGCTTCGGTTAATGCATGGGTGTGAATTCAATGTCTCGAGTTATATTCAATGGCTCGAATTTAAGCTGTACAGATCGGAAAACTGATTTCCGTCGACTCGAGGCAAATATCCGCATCTGAACTCAGCCATGCAATACCGAACACGACAAAAGTCTATTTACAACATTTGGATAAAAACGAGAAGTCCACAATGTAATACCGCCAACCTGTTTATCGTTAAGAAATCTGAATATACAATACAACGAAATCATCTTTGCAGCATTTTTAAATCTCATCATTTTCCATTGGATTGTCACAGTCACATAGTATATGCCTCTTTTCCACCTTACACCTGTGAATGAAATTTGATTTGATTTTTTACTTCAGCAGACATTATGGTACAAATTTGATCTCATTTGTTGGAAAAATATAGCTGTAAATTAGAAATTTGAGGATTTAATCAATGCAGCTCGCGACCCATACTATTATCATCGGAGCTTTCACGCCCCTCACGAATAATATGATAGATAGGGCAGAATAAAAAGTGCCCTATGCAGCTGTGAAGATATCGTTTCAACATTGACTCGGATTCCCGATTTTCTCGTTGCACGCGCGGCATCACAGTGTATAAACTTCAATCCGGACTCCAGTCCACTTCTGCGTTAACATCAGTCGCTGCTAGGTTGGTATTCGCCAATAGATACAGAAAAGGGATTCCGTATCTGATATTCAAGTGAAATGAATAGGCTATACCTGTGCAGGATTATGTAACCTTCAGATAATGTAAGCTACGTGCAGTCGTGGGCCACAGAAATTCTTCCTAACCTCCGATACACGAAATGGCCCGAGAAATAATAATTAGGCACGGCATTCGATTAATCGACTTGGAGCAATGACTCCCCAGTATAATACTACTGGGACTATTACTATGGGACCAAGATGTACTCTGTTTTCTATCGAAATTCTCAAGAAGCACGTAACGATTATTATTGGCTTGTTTTCCTAATTGTTATGAAATATCCGTGGCGGGCTGCGAAGTCAATACATGTGAAACGTCTTAAGCATATATCCCCATCGTATAGTTCGTGGTCGATACTAATTAGGGTTGCCATATTTAAGAATCGGGAAAGGATGACACTTGAACCAAATCAGTCAAGTTACTTGATCAAACTGAAAACAGCGGATTACGCTATTTTTGCTGTAAAATATGGTGGATTGACTAAAAAAGGTCGCCAGATTCGTTTGACTCCCGATTTACATACTTTTTACTTGAAATGAATGGCGTTGACTAAAAACGGTCGTCGCTTTCGATCGAACCACTAATTTCCCGTTTGGCGTCATTTATGCCCATTTTCACTCGAATCTCTCCATTATCTTAGCTGTTAAAACCTGTAAAGGTGGGCGAATTGCTAAAAAGGAGAACATTTAAAAAAAAAACCAAAATGGATAACGATGTATTTCGTTCTGATGCCATTTTGCACTGTGCAGTGTGCGGGAATGAATTGATGATTAAAAAAAACTGCAAACGATTATCTGGAATATATTTTATATATTATATTATCATCCAAACGGCAAGTATCAATTTCAACAACAGAAAGATCTGAGATCGACCCATGAAATTAAATTTCATATTATTACTGTTGGTAAACATTTATTCAAATAGTCCAAGTTGAACTTCAATACCTTCATGGTATAATGTGTACCATTGTGCAGTGTGCTTTGGGATACTTGATGTACTTGACTATAGTGTCGATCTCATTGCTAATCCAGATACATGTTTACTTAGGGTCCCACGTTTTTCCTCGAACAATTTGTTATCCAGTATTTAATCATAGTTTCGAAAAACACGACAGGGATATATGCGCGAGCCTGTTATCAACAATCCCCACCTGCTACCTGGGTCATTTTGATATCCTACCGACATTTTAACACTCGAGTTATGTTTCGAAACGCATCAAACTCTTGAAAGCTTTGGATTGCTTACACGGGAATTTAAATAAATGATACTTACGTGTTTGAAGGAATAGGAGTCGGTTTCCTTCAATCCGCTTGGCGGCGGACGTAAGACGTATAGGGCGTTCCCTAAATATACATAATAATCGCTATTATATAGAAAATTCGACAGGGCAATTGGTTTTTGAAGTGAATCGCGATCAACGGATGATATGGAAATTATTGAGACAAGAAATCAAATTGCATATTCACGTCCACGCAGTTTTGTAACTATGATTAGCTGATATCTTTCGAAGAGACTAGCCTTCACGATTTTCGGTAGGTAGCCAACATTTCCCATTGTCGAGGCACATGCGCTTTTAAACCGGTGTCTTAAAATCATCTCTCAGACCTACCGTATTTTGATCGTGCAGTCAAACATGTAATAAGTGAGAAGGTACTGTCGTAGTCTGCCATATTGTGTCTGTACCATTTATCAAATGGCCTGTTTCAACGCATAATATCATAACATTGGAAAATTTCATTTTTGATATTTTGGTGCTTCTAAACAGCGAACGGTACTTACACGCTCCCCAAGTTTGTGATTTAACACGGCACTGCTATTTGCACTTACCGTATTATTACGAATTTGTAACGGTACAACATTTCACACTATTATGAATTTTCAACATAACATATCACATGTGAAAGGGTTTGGATCAAGGTATGGTATTACATCAATGCAAGAAACTATAGCATTCAAACCACGATATCATCAGCTATTTGTGCGTCTGAATGAAACAAATACACCCATATGTTATAACGTAAATAACATGTGAATATTAAAGGTATTTTGCTACTATTCCAATGGTAACTATATATACCCTTAATTTATATGTTAGAACTAAGTTGTATGTGCAAAGGAAGGCTAACCTTCAAAGATTGTCGTCAATGCCATAATCACGGAGATCAAAACGATTTTACCAAGTAAGCGACTCTGCATCTTGATTCGATCTGCAAAATTCACTGGAATCCGTGAGCCGTCACATATTACATAATATCACTCAGCAGTCATACTAATCAAATATTTTCAAGTAAGACAAAGGCCATCCAGATTTAATAGCTTCAGACCAGACCCAAAGCCATTCGTTTACTAATACTTCGCAGATTACGACATAATCATAGCTGATTGCGCCCAAAATTTGTCAAAATCCGGCTTGAAAGCAGTGAATGGCCTACAGGCGAGATAAATTTTAACATACCTGTGCGTTTGGATTGGTCGACTAGAAGAATGTATCTGTGATACGATGCAAAGTAGCATATATTAGCCGCGGTAGGAAACGATCGAATAGTTCGATATCACAGATGAAATACATAAATATTGTGTTACACAACGATACTTCGTCACGCATTCAGCGCGGTGAGGCATCGATAGAATAGTATTGCTTTGCAACATCCCGGCAGGACGTGCCTGTTTACGGTGATATTTGTGCATTTTGTTGGAACTGCTCGTAGCTGATCTCTGCGCTATGATCGTATCTCGTACTTCATGCAAGATGAAATTGAATATGTTCTTCTTCAACCTTTCCGAAATTACATACACCGCATTTGGAAGATCTATTCTTATACCTCCCTATTTCGTGGGTTTATCAATGGAAACTCATGTGAATTATGTCGCGGATGGGTTGTGAATGAACGGCCTATAGCAGCATGATAGCTTCACCGGGTACTCCGCAGCCATATTAGCATCCCTCTTCTGAAGAGTAAATTTGCGTGATCATACACTCTAAATTTTAATGCGTGCAGAGGAACGCAAATTTACACGCCAAATCCGGTTTTTTTTTAACTACCACAGAACGTGCTGGAGCCGATGTGTGCCGGGCTATCCTGTGTTTAGTGGTGGTGTGTTCATGCTGACTCGTGCAGAGCTCGAAATTAATACCAGCCATCCATGAATTTTTACTCAGCTTAGGCTCAAAAAATATTTTATTGCATGGAAAGATGAATACAGAACATTCATTTGCAGACGAAAATGTGTGAATTTCTAGCTTGCACAATTGAAAAATTTAAGCTTTCCCAAATAGAAATAAGAACTACAGCTACAAAGTAATCACAAATTATATTCTAATTAGAGCAAAGAAGCATTTCACAAATTGGTGTAAAATTAGAATTATAGCGACACAGTTGCAACCACAAATTACATTTGAATCAGAGCAAAGAAACATTTCACAAATTGGGATAGAATTACAATCCAGGCGACACAGTTGTTTTCACAAATCAGATTCTAATTAGAGCAAAGAAACATTTCACAAATTGGAGTAGAATTAGAATCCTAGCGACACGGTTGTTTTCACAAATTAGATTCTAATTAGAGCAAAGAAGCATTTCACAAAGTGGTGTAGAATTAGAATTATAGCGACACAGTTGTTATCACAAATTAGATTTTAATTGGAGCAAAGCAGCATTTCACACATTGGTGAAGAATTAGAATTATAGCGACACAGTTGCAACCACAAATTACATTTGAATCAGAGCAAAGAAACATTTCACAAATTGGGATAGAATTACAATCCTGGCGACACAGTTGTTTTCACGAATCAGATTCTAATTAGAGCAAAGAAACATTTCACAAATTGGAGTAGAATTAGAATCCTAGCGACACGGTTGTTTTCAAAAATTAGATTCTAATTAGAGCAAAGAAGCATTTCACAAATTGGTGTAGAATTAGAATTATAGCGACACAGTTGCAACCACAAATTACATTTGAATCAGAGCAAAGAAACATTTCACAAATTGGGATAGAATTAGAATCATTGCGACACAGTTGTTATCACTAATTTGATTCTAATTAGAGAAAAAAATATTTCCCAAATTGGAGAAGAATTAGAATCATAGCGACACAGTTGTTATCACGAATTAGATCCTAATTAGAGCAAATAAACATTTCAAAAATTGGAGTAGAATTAGAATTATGGTAACACAGTTGTTTTCACAAATTAGATTCAAATTAGAGCAAAGAAACATTTCACAAATTGAGGTAGAATTACAATCATAGCAACAAAGTTGTTTTCACAAATTAGATTTTAATTAGTGCAAAAAACATTTCCCAAATTGGAGTAGAATTAGAATCATAGCGACACAGTTGTTATCACAAATTAGATTTTAATTAGAGCAAAAAACATTACATAAATTGGAGTAGAATTAGAATCATAGCGACACAGTTGTTATCACAAATTAGATTTTAATTAGAGCAAAAAACATTTCAAAATTTGGAGTAGGATTAGAATCATAGCGTCACAGTTGTTATCACAAATTAGATTCAAATTAGAGCAAAAAACATTTCAAAAATTGGAGTAGAATTAGGATTATGGTAACACAGTTGTTTTCACAAATTAGATTCAAATTAGAGCAAAGAGACATTTCACAAATTGGGGTAGAATTACAATCATAGCAGCACAGTTGTTATCACAAATTAGATTTTAATTAGAGCAAAAAACATTTCAAAAATTGGAGTAGGATTACAATCATAGCAACACAGTTGTTTTCACAAATTAGATTCTAATTAACGCAAAAAATATTTCCCAAATTGGAGTAGAATTAGAATCATAGCGACACAGTTATTATCACAAATTAGATTCTAATTAGAGCAAAAAAAACATTTCAAAAATTGAAGTAGAATTAGAATTATGGTAGCTGAGTTGTTTTCACAAATTAGATTCTAATTAGATCAAAAAAACCTTTTCCAAATTGGAGTAGAATTAGAATTATAGCGAGACAGTTGTTATCACAAATTAGATTCGAATCAGAGCAAATAAACATTTGAAAAATTGGAGTAGAATTAGAATAATTACTACAGCATATTTTCTGAATTAGACTAGAATCCGAATTAGACGTAGTTTTTATTTCAAATTAGAGTAGAATTAGAAATACAGCTATACGGTAGTTTTTTTCTAAATTAGATTCGATTGGGAGCAAAGAAACATTTCACAAATTAGAGTAGCATCAGAATTTATAGCTACACAGCTTTTTCCAAATTAGAGTAGAATTAGATTTGTAGCTTCGAAATTATAGAGTGGGATCAGAATTATAGTAACAGTTTTTTTCAAATTAGAGAGTAGAATTATAACTATAGCTACACTGTTTATCTAAATTAGAGTACAATTAGAATTATAGGTTCAGTTGTTTTCACAAATTAGATTCGAATGAGAGAGACGAAGCACTTCTCGAATTAAAGTTGAATTATAATTAAAGCTAGTTTTTTTTTTCAAAATTAGAGTATAATCAGAATTTTAGCTACACTTTTTTCACTTTAATTAGACAACTAGACTAGTACTAGAATTGTATAGTTGTCCAAGTCAGCAAACGAAATCAAAATCATTACTGTGATTTCTGAAATCTGCTCATGAAACAGAGAAGCTTGTTTGATTGAAACCCAAATTTTTGTCTCCAATCATGACATACTGTAAAACTGACAGTATCTGGAACACTTTCGGATATGCGGGGTCACAAACATAATAACACGCGAGAAGATCCAGCACCATCTCAAATGGTTTCGCTTTATTGTGAGACGATCCCTTTATGCGGAAGCCATTCGCCACGATCCATGATGACTGTAGGTCACCATTTTCATGGTGCGCTAGTACGAGATGTCGAGGACTCAGCTTTGTGGACGTTAATTGGACTGAATGGGCCTGGAACTGAAAAAAATATGTTAAGTAAAATTATATTAACAATAATCCATGTGTGAATTGAAAGCACAAGATTTAGATTAGGTAGAAATGCCTTTGTGGGACTTCTGCATAATGAATATTGAATAAAAATAGAGCTGAATAGGTCAATATAGGTTTTTGTCAACATGGTTTGACAAGCTTAACTCAGGGAAACAAGTGATAGCAAATTCTGTCGTCACGATATGCTGTCTAGTCGTTGACATGTATGGGTTGTCCCCATCATCATAAGTTTACCAACCTTTAATGATCCAATAAGATTTGATCAGTATACCATCATACAGGTTCCTTTTGGAACGGCACAAGTATTATGTTCACATTCACTGATTCGATGCACTATATCCATGGTAGCCATCCTCATTGACTCGAAGTCCAAAAAGTACATTAGCAGCAGAAATGATTTTCCATGGTGTGGGATGAAAACGAATTTACACCAGCTCATTCTAATTAAGATTTAGCCTTATCAAAATAATGATATAATTGAAAAGCATTTAATAAACATTTATTTTTGGAGGCCTTTTTCCAGTTCGAATGTTTATTGCACCGTCATAACGTAAACAGTGTTAATCAAAACATAGGCCTACCATATTTTCAGCACCCAAAAACAATTGTGCCACATTTTGGCGGCACACGTCTGTACTCAACAGACCCCGAATTAGAGCACATGTTTGTGGAGCAACTTGGAAATTAACAGACCCCCGAATTAGAACCAACTCGAAATGCGCGCATGTTAAGCCACAAAATTTTCAGACAACTAGCTGTACTTTTGTGACGGTCTGTTAAGTTCGAACTTGTGCCAGATCGTGGCATGCAAAACATCCAAGGTGTTACGGAAAACGCCGAACAATGTTTGCCGAAAATCAGGACAGAGTCGAAATCAGTACAAATCAGGACGTTATGGTACATCTATGTTCATTGTTCACACAGTACAAGGTTAAGCAAGCAGCAAATCCTACAACTCGCCTGATAAAGCGTTATCACCCTCAAGTCCTGTTGTGCCCTGATTCTCTTTTCAATTACTGCATTTCGTAACTCCAACAGGAGCATAACCGCAGCGGCTTCTTTTCCCTACAAATAAATAAAATAATGAATATAAATAATGTAGAAGATTTGGTTGAAGGACATTCCACTTATTGCATTCCGGTTGATATGAAGGCAAGAGTTCTGCCACAACAACATTTAATGTATAAAATTGCAACAAAAATAAACAGGATTATCCCAACTAATAAATTCATTCTAGAATAGTTAAATAATACTAACCTCCTCATCTGTCTCTAGCTCTACTCCAAATATTTCGACATTAGTAGTAAGTATTTTGCTTCGACACTCCTCGGAACGGCCATTTGAAACTCGGCTCTGATCTATTACAAAGGCGAAATGTTACTATAAAAGCAGCTATGTAGTGAGCTAAGCATGCACAACCACTTCTATGTGTTATATAGAGGGAACTTGATATGAATATAATAAGATTTATTTCACTGGATAACATTATTAATTATTATTATAATAGGTTCATGAATGAAATGTCATGTTTTCAATCAATGAAAATGTCATGTAATTGGAAAAACAAGTGAGTCAACTGCAAAGCAAGATGTATATAACTTGGTCAAGAATTCTGGTTATAAACCCACATTGCATCAAGTTAGAGGATTAACTGACATTCTGAAACTCAGTTTCGATGCTACTGCAAGTTGATCTAAAAGGCAATCTACTAATATTTCTCACACTGCTGCTTGCTGTAAGAACCCTCTTGACAACATACCGGTAATCATAACATATCGCATGTTGTTATTCTTGAACGAATTACCTTCAATTGAAGCAATGTGTTCTATCGTAATGCCGTACGCAATCAAGATCTTCTCCATTCCTTCCGCTATGATGAGATTATCGACACGTTCACCCACATCCACAAAGTCACTGTACTGCGACTTATCGCTCCATTTACTGATGCTGTGTATTGACCTTTGACCCTGACTGAGTTCCCGCCGTTACCGAGAGATGTGAAGCGTGATTGAGAGAGAGAGAGAGAGAGAGAGAGAGAGAGAGAGAGGGATGGAAATAGAGAAATATAGATATGTTTATTCAGTCAACAGTTAAAAGCAGAATGCACTGATAATAGCCATGCAGGTAACACTAAAGATTACTAAACAACGTACTTCAAAATTACATGGTGATGACAATGATTGATTAATTGATTGATTGATTGATTGATTGATTGATTGATTGATTGCTATACTGCTGATATGTTAATATTCAGTAATGGGGAAACGCAATAAAATGGAAGCCATAGTCAAGTCAGACAATCATGTGGTTGTAACAATGATATATATCATTGGGTTGAAATGATCAATTTCTTCTGCCAGTTTGGTAGGAAAATAAAATGATAAGAGAAACGTTCACAAAACCCAGTAAATGCTCCACTAAAATAATGGAGCGTCAGTGATGAAACAGCAGTCCACTTCATGGCTCCTGAGAAATTTGGCCTCTTAGGTACGCACGTGTGCAATTGCTTTGAGCTGACACGGTCTCTGATCACATAAAATATAAGTTGCGCACAAAGAATCCGAGGAGATGACCTTTTTTTAGTGGTCACGCACTGTTGTCCAAGGGACCACGCAGTGAGTAGGTTAGCGCTTGCTGCAGAGTCGTCAAATTAGAGGGAACATTGCTTCTGAGCTATATGTAAACGGGGCTAAAAGCACGCATTACTCACACTAGAGTCGTTAATTCCGTTCAACATCTATTATAGAAATGCTGCATCATTTGAGCGGCTATATCTTGCAACTTACTTCCTCCCCTACAAATAACCCAGCGAGAGCAAACGGACCCCAGGGTCATTGGGTTTACCGATGACGTCATGATCGGTACACGAGTGTACCGTACCTTACCTTGGATGATCTGGTCATTTACCAGTGACATTACGATAGCAGCGTTTCCAGCGTCGATCTCACAATCCCTCTCAATCTTACTGATCTGATAACTCGTGCGGCGACTTACCGGGCTTTAAAATGTATACGTAAACTCTTTCATAGTGATCAAAGCCGGGGACAGATGATAAGATGTGAGCAGAAGCACATATTTCGTAGCTTTATCTGATAAAGTGTGGACTTGCACATATTATGACACCACTGCGGCGAAAGATTTGGGTCGACTTTATGTGTTTGTCCCATATTGCATCTCTAAATGCACAATTTTGTGTCTAAAGCGATGCTTTCGATTTAGAGTGTATATTCAGTTACTATATGCAGACCTAGTTAAATCCGAGGAAGTCTCTCGCAGATCATGTTGAACTCGAACGTAAGGACTCTGTCTTAATTTAAGCATAATTGAGTTTCGCAATGGCAGCTTTGCGACATTTTTGTAACTTTATTATCGATCTAAGCTATACGATTATTGGCACGGCATAAACTTTACAACATGGTGGGGGATATTTTACGTCAGCGATTTAAATCCCGACATATCATATAACTGATCCATAGCTCTCATCTACTCCATGGTTTTGAACCAGTGGTTCCGTGAAGGAGGTGCTGGAGACCTACATAAACAAAACAGCTACATATGATTTGTGACGATACTGTCTTGCCCACCATCGGTTGCAGGTATTTCGGACCGATCAGTGGTCGAATGGTGACTGTGGTGGTGGTACGTATGGTGAGCAGTGGCGTGCGCAAGTCGGGTTGGGGTTCTAAATCGCATCACGTCCTTTTGAAATGTCAATTATTTCTCCAATGCTATTAAGCTCTTCCGTAACTAGGCAATGTTATCACGTTTTTACGTTCCAACCGAACAATACCATAGCACTTTACTGGCGAGTTAGCGCATCCGTTTGATGCACAGCTGCAACACCAGTGGGTTGCGTGTTCGAGTCCGACCGAGACAGACTCCAGAATACCTACCGAAGTCTTGGATGTTCATCTAGGCTCCTCCTCGCCACGTGATACGCATAAGTGGTATCCTATAATAAGCCTAGAAGTGGGCCATGCTACAAGTCGGTAAATACTAAATAAAAAATAGGGAGTATCGGCCTGGTGTGAACTGACCATCATGAAAATCAAACAGGTATCTGAAGGGAACAGTATAATAAGTCTAACTGATTTGCAAAATTATTCAAAATTATTATAACGTTTTAGTTTTGTGTCAAAAAATATATTCTGATGGTATTGTTTGGGTAGATTATTGCTTTTACGAGTCAACGACTGATGGGTGTTCCGAGAAGGCTTGCAGATTGGCGTACGTATTTTGTAGGTTAGTAAATGTTATGAGCCACTGGTTTATATCGTACATGAAAGCGGCGTCATAATCTAGTACTGATGATAAATGCCAAAGTACCGTGTATTTAGTTTAGTTGACTAAAAACATGTACTTTCGGTGCGCTGCAGAGTAATATTGATGGTTCGCGATAGGAAGCTATCGAATAGCTCAATATCCCCGATGAAAACATAAGTATCGCTTCTACACAACGCTCGTCAATCACGCTCGCAGTCTTGTGCGGTTTCAACACAAGAGTATCGGTTGCAACATGCATACATTACATCAGCAAAATATAGGCAGTAGGCAATAATGAAACGGATCCGACCCAAGTTACAGCCTTTCAAAGGATCGTCTCAACCCCGGCAATATGAATCGTGTTCTTCTTCCACACAGCAGTTCCATATTCACCTTTTAGGTTTGTAATCATTACAAATGTGTGTGATTTTCGTTGTGCATTGACAGAAGACTTGGTCCACCGTGAAGTCGCATGATAGTTTTCTCGCGTACCCGGCTCTCATATACAGATTCCTTCTGGTGTGAAGTTTCATGTGTTTCTCATCTCGTGATAGCAAGTGATTCCTTTCTGCGATCCTTCGCACTTATTGGGATTCACTCGGACATGCATTTCAACAGTGTTCTTATGCTATATCACTGTGAAATAAACATGTGTATTTTCTAGATTCCCAACATGACACACGTTGCAATTTAGATTTGCGACACTGATGGGGCGGCACTAAACTTTCACACATATAACAGTTGTCTCTTCGAGCAGTAAATTTGCTTGTGTCCGCTAACAATCCTGTATATCGAGGTCTAACTTGCTGACAAGCATTGACCGGAGAAGATACTGAAGTATCAACTACGTTTACAAAAGGATCCCTAATAGTGTAATGTGCAGCACAAACGTATTGACCATTCTTTGTTTTACATGGTTCATATCAGGGGCGGGCAACTTCTCCGGTCGGCGGGTCTGATATAGGAATATCAATAACTTGGCGGGCCGGATTGCTGAATCGATACATTATCCGCCCATTTATCACATATACAAGGTAAAAATTGTATTTAATGAATGTATTTTAACGACAGCAATGTAACTCCCAAGCCATTTCTCGCCAATAATGACGAAGACAATGTGGATTTGAGAACAGCATTGTCATACAGGCCCCACCATGACTGCTTCTCTCTGATCAATCAACGCACGGTGCAATACTTAAATTAAGATTTCAAGGCGTTCGATAAGCCCGGTACCCCAAGTTTACCAACATATCAATTCATTAGGGTTTGGTATATAGGCAGGGTTGCCATACCGTCCTTATTTCTAAGATTTGTCCTTATTTTGAAGGGCCACGTCTTAGAAAACTCAACTGTCCTTATTTCTAAGAAATGTCCTTATTTCCGACTTGCGTCCTTCTTTTGTCTTATTTTCAACCACTACAGAACTTCGATTATTTTCCTCTGGTATCTGTGTTGCATGATATTTTGAAATTATGTTTTTGCGTCGAGATTTCATGACATCATCAATGGAAGAAACTCTCGTGACGTACACACCACAAGATTTGGCTTTCAAGTTGTGAGATAGTTAGGGCAGTGAGTGGTGGTATAGCAGTTTCGTCTGTACCAAGCTACCGCAGCGGACGTCATTTTAGCAGTAAACACCAGTACCAGGTCCCTGCTGTTTGGTCTATAAGCTGTGAATATTTGATAAATTTATCTAAATTATATTGCACTTGCGCATATAGTTTTAGCTACTAATATGGCTAAATCTGATTAGTTGAAATGAGTAGGCGTAAAAACGTTTTTCGTGACGATTATTAGAGAGAATTCAAAGGTAGCCAATCTAACGAAGCTTGAAGGGCGAGTCTTTTGCACGTTGCAATATCTGCAATTGTGACATTAACCTGGAGGCCATAGGAAAGACCGGTATTTCAACTCACATTGATACCCCAAACACAAGAAGCGTGTCATAATTATTAATTTGAGCCAGCCGATGAATAATTTTTCCACAAGTCGATCAGCACCTACGACCACAGACTACAAGGCAGCTGCTGCAGAGGGTACCTGGGCCTTCCATACTGTCAAGCACCAGCAATCCTTCCTCGCCAACGATTGCACATCACAATTATTCAAAGCAATATTCCCCGATTCCAACATCGCAAATAAGTTTTTTTTTTCAGTCAGGAACAAGACTATGATCATTGTTACTGGAGTTAGTTCTTGCTACATACGCTCAAAAATGATTTTGTCTGAACTTGGTGGACGGCGTTTTCCATCTTAGTTGACGCTTCTAATCACAACGAGGTGAAGAAATGTGGTTTATCACCCTATGGGGGACCCAAGACTAGCGTTTTTTTTTTGTTGGGGGGCGGACGAAGTGCTGTTTCGGCCCTGAGCAAAGGTAAACCTAGACCTGCGCGAACCATGAAGCACTTTCTAATAACAAGGAGTTGCTGAAACAGATTGCTTCTGGCGAAAAGTATGGACTGTGCTATTCCTCGGCTTGTATAAATGCAAAGTATGTTCAAAAACGCTAACCTAATTTTTCGACTGTCCTTATTTTTGGGTCCATGTCGATGGCAACCCTGTATATAGGTGACGAGATAGCGTGGTTGTTCAACCATGTGGCCTATTTTATCTCGATATGGAATTCATGCGGCCCGCGACCTCCACGAAAATTGAAAGTGGCCCCCGACCCGTTTTGAGTTGGCGACCCCTGACATAAGCGGTGTCTTACAGAAGCCTGGAAGTGTGTCGTGCTACAAGTGGACGGTTACGGAATCAAAAATAAGAAATATCAGCCTGGTGTAAATGACAATAATAGTCGATAAACACCATCATGATTACCACAAATGACATTAGGGTTGAGTACATCGTAAATGGCGATAATGCAATAAGTTTTCTCGCTTCGACGAATGTACGCGTAAGCTCCACCCTCGCTCGCTGCGCAAGTGCGCATACATGCGATTAATGGCATACAGTCACTAAAATATGACGTATGTAAGCAAGTAGTGGGGAATCTCGGAAGACTGGGGCCGCTGGCCACACTATCATGTAGGACGGAAAACTGTCCGCGGGCCGGACAAAATCCCTTCGCGGGCCGTATGTTGCCCGCCCTGGTCCATATCAACAATTGCTCCCCGGGACAACCGAACAACAGTGTTTTCGATGACCCTTGATCACTGCACGTTGCTGCGTCGTGTTAGCGTTCGTGCCTTACGCACAAACATAAATACATGCAGCCAATGTTCCCTCTAGTTTTTACCGAGTCTGCGCACACTCACCAACTTACTGCGCAGACCCATGTAAAACAGTGCGTAACGACCAGAAAAAGGTCATCACTTCGGATTTCTTGTGCGCAACTTCTATTTTCTATTCGCAGAGACCGTGTCAGCACTGCGCATTTGCGCACGTGCGCAGCTTAGAGGGAACGTTGCATGCAGCCTTGGCTTTTGTAAATACCACAGTTACATCATTGCAGTGCTCGCTCACGTGGTTGAAAGATTTTATTGTAGGTGAATGTCAATTGGTTGACCAGCTATTACCTCATCTCTTTTATTTGTTGGTTGTAATATTTCTACAAGTGTGTATGTGCCAATAACGTCATAGTTGGCGTTTCTGCGACCTGATCATCTTTATAACTAAGCCTATAAGCTCTATAAACTTTTGGGGTCACACTACATTTTGTCGAGTCAAGATATCACAGATTAATAATATTTTGTAGACTTATTAAATGCCGTTAAAGGACCTTCGGTCAAACTCGTTTTATACGAACGCATGCATTCGCTACTCGCGTAAAATATTCTAAGAGTTGTTGCTGGAATCGGCATATATCTAGTGCATTGAATCATGAAAACAAAATAAGTTATTTACTCTATCGATCAGATTTATTGAACAACAAACGATTGAAACAACAAACAAACATGCAGGATTTTATAATGTATACTATTAATGCGAAAATGAATTCAGAAAAATGACATACTACTACTATTGGACTAGTCTAGATTGTAACTGGTATTTGTACCTTCTTTTATATCGATTTCAAAAGTATTGTATAGCATCGCATCGGCTAAGCCGTAATGGTGCAGATATTCCATGCTTTAAAAGCTCGTTATGAATATATATCAATTTATCTGCAGTAATGATCCTCTCCATGGTAAACACCCACACGTTCCAACCTAAAATAGCGAAGCATATTCGATTCAGAAAACCCACATATTGCAACTCGTATCGTCAAATATGATTAATTGTTCTGAGAAAGGAAATATGAACTATACGCTAAGGACTTCTGAATCAATATGGTACGCACGACACTTGACGAGGTATTGCGATGGACACTGATTTAAACATTCGGTTGGATTGTAGATGTAAAGTAACTGGTTATGCTATACCTGAAGGCGCGCAGCGTACTGAAGCCACGTAGTGGTGGTCGGGGTCCCAAATATCACTATTCTCAATTGGTATTCCTGATGAAGCTGAACAAATTAAAATGAACCCAAAAATATCATCGATGAATTCGATCATGTATACGAGAAACAGTGTAAGCTTACAATTTCGATCTATTCATTACCTAACATCGCAACGAGCATCAGGATTTAATCGGATCAAGCTAATGTGCTAGGCCTGGAAAATAGATCTATGCTCACACATTTAATAATAATAGTTTATGTTCCCATGCAGCAAAGAAGTTTTACATAGAGAATACTACTGTGGCGACTATTAGGTCCAGTGGGTAGCCCATGTACACCCATACTTTGAACAATGCATACATTTGGTGTCGTTAGATTTCATTGTCTTAAATTATTTGCTACAAAGTCACAAACATTCATGTCAACCTGTACAATTCATATATATTCTTTTAAGTCATTAAGCAAGTAACATTCGCCGATTCAATTTCAGGAGATTATATATTCCGTGTATGCTTAAAGATTATTTCGCTTTGTTGGAATGCTAAAAGACGCAGGAACGCCGGGAAATCCGTCTTCGGATTGTGCCTCGATTGAGCCTCCTACTTTATATTGCACTATTTCAAACGTACATAATCTGAGCTTATCACCATTCAATAAATCGAAAAGTCTTATTTTTATCGGACTATGATAGGTACTGCATGGTAGATTTTTTTGTAATAGAGCTAAAACATTCGCGTTTACTTCTAAATCGGGGAGGTGTGTTTCCGTGTAGCCAGCAAGATATTGTTACGAACATGGCATCACATTTGTAAAGCACAGACGAAATAATATGGAACTTACTTTCATCCACCATTGCCAGATAGGTATCACCTCTGTCAACAGAACGATCGAGCTTGACTATATTCACTGAATTTAAAATGATAAAACTTATATTATTCTCAGACAGCAATTATTCCATCATAAAGGAGTTGAATTACAAAATTATCGAAGAGAAACTATGGGACTAACTGTCGTAAAAGGATAAAAATGTATGGGTCGTATGTCGAGAAGTATTCTTCCGGATAACAAGTAAATATACCGAGGCGGATACTCCAGTGATAAGGCATGAGCTGTGTTCTTATTCAAGTAGTGTAGAGGTGGGATTACCTCAACATAATGGCAATTTTTACTATAATGATCGTTGTTTTGCCTGCTTGAAGTATCCCTAAATGATGTATTGGTTTATTTTTTAAATAATAAATTGTATCACGTTCATTCACCTATCAATGTTTGCTCAAGCGTGTTGAGCTATTCATAAAGTTTAAGTGCTAATTGCAGGGTACATGCTTTCAAAATGTATTCACAATCAGAAACTGATATTTGATATTTGAATTACCTTTCTCGATGTAACGTGTGTAATATCCATCAGACCCCTTGTATCTGGTATGCTCCAGGTATTTCCCTATCGTTCCACTGTTGAGAATACGACGGTTCTTGTAAATTAAAAGCAGCAAAAACCAAGGGTTTTCGCAATTCAACTTCTTAAGAGAACATCGACGAGGAAGAGTTGTCAATACTCTAAATGCGGCACTAACAACGCGACGATCATGCCTATACCACACAATGAACATAAAATTCTATCTGCTGCCTGTAACGTATTTAGAGGCGAGTCTTATATGTCAAATATATGTGTAGGCTATATATATTACTTGTTATAATATACTGTTACTAAATCAGTGTATCCAGTCGGCCCGTGATATTGCAGCTTGACTGTGGCGCATGCCCGATCCATAGCGTCGCTGTCCAAGGTTCTCATGGTAACGTACCAGGTATGATTGAGCTGAAATAGGTGAGACATTGAACCACCGGCTCTCGCTAGCTTCCCGAATATAGATCTTTGCATGTATTCTTTTCCCATTGTGGGTGGGATCAGCAAATGAGATGAGCACATTATAACTCCGAGTAGCTATAGTCCGTGCTCGAGACCACCGGATCATGGTGTGACATGGAATTCACCTACCACTTCCGTGGCGAGATAGCTCAGTGGTATAATCCGCGGCTGCAACACCAATGGGTGCGGGTTCGAGTCCGACCGAGGTCGACTTCCGAATTCCGATACCTAAGTGTTGGAGGTTTACCTAGGCTCCTCCTCGCCACCTCATCCGCGTAAGCGGTGTCTTACAAAAAGCCTAGAGGTGGGCCGTGCTATAAGTCGGCAGTTACGGAAAATATGAAGAATATCGGCCTGGTGTAAATGACCATAGTAGTCGACAAACACCATGAATATCCCAAAACAAACAAACAAACCTACCACTTCGTCCAAATTACTGCCCTATTCTATGTTTTCTTTTCATACTTTTATCAATACCGTGTATTTGTTTCAATTTTTTTTATGTAATTCTTTCATCATAAGATGTAGGCCGACCATGTTTTTTTTTGTTGGAAATGCGATTTCAAGTCGTTTCTACCCTTTCCTATCGCGTTATTGTTTCACACTGTTGTGGCGTTTTAATGCATGAATAATATTTATACACATATCGGAATAACAATTCATCAAAACTAGTTTGCACTATTCGGGATCAATCCGATTAATATAAACATTCATAATTCAACCTTCCCACATACGAATTCGAGGTCAGGTACATAGAACCTGAGTGGTTCCCAACCTGTGGTACGCGTAGGTCTTCCAGGTGGTACTCGATTAGATTCTTTTTTTTTTCGACCGAATGGAGTTGTTGGTTCAGACTGGGTTAATTCTGAGTTTTTTGGAGCTGTCTTCATCGTGGTGAGGTAGTCGTCGTGGGCAAGGCCAATCCAACCAATGACGGCCTACGGGGAAGAGATCTAGTCGTAAAGCATTGGGATTATTACCTAACCAAATTCCATTTTAATACATGACCACAAGAATTCCAAATGAATCCACCATACAGAAATCATATACTGCGTGTTAAAATGAGCAGTTTGTTTTCTGTTTCGCTGCTTTCGGCAGTTCAACAGAAACATTTTTGACCGCCCTCGGCGCGGTAACTTATGTAGGTGGTACGCGAGTACTGCATAAAACCTCAAAATCTTATGTGGCTGGAAAAATGCTGGGAGCCACTGCTTTAAAGTATATTCCAATCATCGCAATTGCTGCCTGTTCTGTCTATACATCAGCCTCTTATACACAGATAATGATTACCTTCGCTGGAGAAAAGGCTCTTGTCGAAGATGGTTTGGGCAACGGTGCGCTCATGTCACATCCGATACTTTCGCACCTTGCGATCAAAGCCACACAGACTGTGAGTATCAGCAACATCTTAATTGTCGAAGTTTATATCCATGTGAATGAACGAATCTTATATGTGAGCCACATGTTCGGTGACCAGATCTATATAGAGACCCATGCACCATCTCTTGAAACGATTCCGACTAAGCGTCACTTCCGTAACGGCTTGTCTAGATTACACGAACAGTATTTCCACATTACATTTCTTTTACTCAAAATATGTTAGAAACCATGAGAACCTTTTGCAAACATGAAACCCGCCCGCAGAATATCATGAAACCATGAGCCACATTTGTCAGTAATGTTGACCACGTTTTATGTAGTGCGCACGCGGACCCCTGATGACACGAAAGAGCTATGCAAAAACAGTAAAATATCGTGATGAAATAGAATGCTAATGGTCCCACTCAGATGACCCCATTTAGATCCGTGGTCACCACACTATTAATTACATATGCTGAATACCATAACCAAGTAGCCATGCATGTCATTTTTATACTTGTGATACAAGTAATACTTGTGATGTAACAATGGGAAATGATTTCAAAAACCCGACGTTTCAAATGCCAATCATCTAATAGCATGCACCATTACGTGTTCTGAAGTGCTCAGTTTCTGTCATAGTCTTATTAAAAGTAACAAATTACTAAATTGTCATTTTACAAATGAATGATTCTATATACTATCATCAATATTTAAAATTTCTACAATCATCATAATGATTTACCATTACAAATCACGATTATCGCAAGTCTGTCGGACAGATATGGAGGCGACAAAACTTGATGAAGAAGCTTACCCCAAACGACGCCCACCGTTTACGAATTTATTGGGGGCATGTCATGTGAAAATGTTTCTGATATGTATGTTGGAGTTGACATTCATAACTTTTTTCTATAATAATTTGACATACCTCAAATTTGAACATTTGGTTTCTCCAAACTCCCATCTCTATGGAGACAGTTTGTGAAAGGCTCCGTTTGCGTATTTAATTCTCACGTAAGAACTAGGGCCTATACCAAGTTCGTAACTTCATACCAACACACGAAGATATGCCCGTCTGCAAGTCATATAAATTATTGGCTGATGGGCGAGGCGTGATATATACCTACGTGTGATTGGATAAACCTCATGTGCCTTGTGCAGTGAATTAATACTTACACTGGGTACGATATTATTGATATATTTATATTTATATTTATATATCAATAATGATATCACCATTACATTCATAAGGTGTTCGGGTGTCATACAGAAAATATCTTTTTACTGAGTATGCAGATTGTAGCTTTTTCTTCTTTCTTGATTTCATGGCGGAGTTCGACACAATAAATCCACGCGGATTTTATAAGATTGGGGTGATCATTGTAAACATAGTAATGATTATGATGACTAAATTGGAGTTCATCAAATAATGTAATGTCGAAAATGAGATTACTTTCACAAGGCCGCGAATTTGCAGAGAATTTTATTTGTCATTCGTATTTTGCCATGAAATATAAATTTACCAGTTTTCTCACTCGCGAATTTCAGATTTGTTTAGCGTCCAATTGACGTCTTGAATTGTTCAGTGTCCAGCTCAACATTCTGAGGAACTGATGTTGTATTGCGATTATGACGAAACAAATCATGTACATTTCCAAATTAACCAAATATTGTCGTTATGTGAATTCAGTATCCATAACAGCAATTTCAACGCATCACTACCTAGCCCGTGCTACAAATACGTGTCACCAAGCATGCATTATACGTATATCTTTATATCTCGATTGCGTGTGTTGATGCATCCAGTGTAGCTTGTGCTCGAGAAGAAGTCGACGAGTTCGTAGTTAAGGGTGGAACACGATGATTCGAATATTCGAATTTAAATAGCATATAATTGTAATGGTTGGTAAGGGAGAGATGGTTTTCGAATGCCGAAAGTATACACTCCAGGCCACTAACAGTGAATTTATCAATGAGTATACTGGTTTTGATTTTATTTTACACAGCGGAAGGCTGTGAACCTCTATTGGTCGTATCGTAGCATTTACAACACGTAGAACATACCTAATAGGCACATTCGTGGCAAACTGGCAATGGCATGTAAGTGAAAAAGTAATCTCCTCACAGCATTGTTACAAAAAGCAATGAAATAGTTGTTGTCATAAAACACCAATGAAACATTACCATATGATATAGAACTAACATTATATATTTGTGGTCGTTAAGAGCGACCTATTTAAACTTCCCATATCATTTATACTGTTGTGGCGTCGTAATGATTGAATCCCAAGCCTATAGTTCTTGATTCAACATCGCATCACTCAGGTATACTCAATGTCGCCCATCTCTATTCGTCCTTTGTGGATGTTTGCTTGATGGTAAAAACTATTGTACGCAGTGGCATGTGAATGAATACGTTCACTTCCAGTGTTGGCGCTATTGCATACCAATATTAGGATAAGGGATTAAATAATCTGGTTGCATAGTGTTTTGTGGGTTTCGGTTATGTGAAACCTGCAGGCACCAAATCGATGGAAACTGGTATTTTGTTTACGCCGCTTTCTGAAAAACAAACGGCGATATAAAGTTAAATATGAACTCTGCTGAAAATGCCTTTTGCAGTTGCCTAATTTGCATTGTGGATCAAAATACCAGGGTTCGTCATCTGTATAAACACCTTAGTGATGGACGGGTTAGCGTTCGCAAAATAACAGTGATTCAGCACTCCAAATTACGTATTTTATTTTAAAATAAATATGTGTGGTGTTGCCACTTTCCAATTTTCTGTGGTGTGTAGGATTTAGTGCGAACTGGACCCTTTCATGCGTCACATTATGGAACCTCAGGAGAGTCAGGATGGGGGCACAGAGGTTTTTGTGCGACCACCCAGACCCAATCTATTCTGCTCATTTACAGTTGAATCAGTAGTAAATGATATGTAATATTACCTACGTTCTTTGTGCAGGGTAATAATAATATTATATAGGCTACATGAAGATGATACGACAAGGAATGGTCTTGATGTGTTTATTTCTAGTGATAACATTACCGTTGATAACAGGTAAAATAAATAGTATGATATGTCTTTGTTACTCATTTCATGACCTTTTCAATCATGACCGCTATCATTAAGATTTAAAGCGGAGGTCTCACTAACTGATATTTGGTGTATAGGCCACACACAAGCATGATATCTCTACTCATGGGACAAACTTAGTTATGGTAGGGTTACCATACGTCCTCTTTTCAGAGGATTTGTCCTTTTTTCTAGACATTTTCGAAAGTGCAATCGGAGGACGCCCAAATGTCCTATTTTTGTGAAGTTTTGGTTAAATGTGTGTGAGAATCGGACTGATATATAGGAACTCAGTACTCAAGAAACGGTCCGGTGGTTGTTTCGAGAGTTGAGCCAGAAAGACGACTTTTTTGTCAACACCACTAAATTCGAGTAAAAAATGGTTGAATTTGGCGTCGAATGAAAGTAATGAATTTATTTTTAGTCAACTAACTACAAACTCGGAATACATTTACCAATTTGTCCGGATTTTACCCCGGTAATGTAGGTCTGAACATTTTGAAAAATGTCCTCTTTTCAGTTTTCCAAATATGGTACCCTAGTTGTGGTGTTCATCCGGTTTGGTAGCAAATATCTCTGACTACCGCCGACTGAGTTACTATTTAATTTAAGTAAAGTCTCTTAATTTTGCTAACCTACGTAAATTTACAGCAGTACCTTTCAATCGTGTTTCAGGTGGGTATATCTCGTCTGCTGTGCTTGAAATTTGTACACAACTTGGTCAGGACAGTTAAAAGTCGCCATATATATGCTATTTTAGGATCACCATAGCGATTTGAAGTTTTTTTTGCTTTGCTGTAAACAAGTGGGAGGGGCACATTGCGGCTATTTGGCTGCGGCATAATGGTCCAATGATGTGCAAAGGCAGATTTTACAAAACATATGAAAATCAACAGAAGAGTGCAGGGTTGTAACCAAGTCACAAGGCTCCGAGTCACAATTCAATCTCACTTTTATAGTTTTGACTCGAGTCAAGTCGAGTCATTTCAATTCACCACCGAGTCAAGTCCGAGTCCAAGTCAGCGAGCAGAGGGTCGAGTCCGAGTCATGGAATTATGACTCGAGTCCAAGTCCAAGTCATTGTGTTGACTGCTCAGTTTCCAGTTAAAGTCTTGGTAAACCCACTTTTTATAACTCTGTTTGGTGATATCGAATGGTTCGCATTTATAATATAACAATTTTCCTCACTTTTAGCAGTTTCTGGTCGCATTTTCAAGTACCAGTACCAACAGACGAAATCCCAATACTGTGTTGGCTTCCGAATTACAATGAAATATCGGTCTTGGTCGCCTGAGTCTCGAGTCAATGACTTGGTTCGAGTCATGCCCAATGACTCGAGTCCAAGTCGAGTCAATATACAGATTGACTCGAGTCGAGTCGAGTCATTTCCGTATTTTAAAAAATGACTCTAGTCAAGTCGAGTCATCGGAAAATCGTGACTCGAGTCGGACTCGAGTCGAGTCATGACTCGAGTCATTACAACCCTGGAAGAGTGCGTAGAAGCAATATCGTGATCTACAGTTCATTAAAACAACATCTCTTGCTTAGTCGCGTAATAAATGGACGGCGTTGTTGTTGTTGTTGTTTAAGGTATTCATGGTGCTTGTCGACCAATATGGTCCTTTACACCAGGCAAATTCTCTTCATTTTCATTCCGTTACTGTCGACTTGTAGCACGGCCCACGGGCTTTTATAAGACACCGCTTTCACGGATGACATCATGAGGAAAAGTCTAGATAAACCTCCAACACTGAAGTAGGAATTCTGGAGTCGACCTCGGTCATACTCGAACCCGCAACCCATTGCTGTCGCAGCTTTGAATCATACCACTACATTATTTCGCCACAAATAGAGGTCGTTAAGGACGCTAATAATCACGTAACGCGGCAAGCCGCGGCAGAGATCTTCATGCGAGTTTAAAAACGATTCCAAATTTCGGGATGTGAACTATAAGTGGTCTTGGACATGTGCTGGTTCCTCTTTTTCTTCAGTGGTTGTCAGTTTCTTGCTAACTGATGCGGTGTTTATTTCTTAGTAGTTACCGAATCTTCCCTACCGTTTGTTTCATTGTGCCCCGCCTATGGTGCACAATGGGACAAACGATAGGGGAGAATTGGAAATTGGAATTTGTGGATTCGAAATATATTTATGGCTAAAAACGTATTTTTCAACCCATTGTGCCCACCTTCCCCTATAATCCTTAAATCAGATTGTCGTTTTTCTTCAGCATCTCCGTTAGGATTTGATTCTGAAATGGTGAGTAGCAGAAAGGAAAGACCCAACACAGGTTTGTATTCAACCATGCGGTGTCGGAATCGAGAAAAGATGCATTCCCTGCGTGTACGATAACCGAAGCATATAGTCTGTAATGAAGCAATGTAAATGTCTTTAGTACGGTATCGATGCAAATGTAAGTAGAGATTCCCGAGCTTCTTTCATCACTTTCGCCCCATTTGCCATTTCAGAACTATCCATTTCTTGTCATATTACTATAACAAAAAAGGCTGTCCTAAATCATAGAAATTCCGGCGTTTCAATGTAGACGGTTTCATGAAATTGCTCCCCCAGTCGATTTCAGTATATCACCCCCTTATTCCAATCGTTAGTAAACACTGTAACTCATACATTTTTTAACACAAAACCACTCAAACCGTGCCATGGCGTGTTCGCCACTGAAGAGGCCAGCATTGATACTTCAATTTAGAGAGATATTACATGGTTTACCTATACATATTATTCCCTGATCAGTGGATATGTCAGCATGGGATATTTTGAAATGCGACATGCGATTTATAGATAAGTAGGGTTGAGTTGAGTATAAAACTAGTGCTGTGCAAAATCCTGTATGTCAGAGTGATACGATCGATGAGCATTAGCCTCGGAGCCGGCCGAGTATAGTATTTGATTATCACCCATGGTAACGTGATAAAACTAGGACTTATGTGGAATACTCGTATATTTTACCTTGATGCGTCCGCAAAGAAAATAGTGGCGATTCCACAAGGCAATAAATATTATTAAGCATTTTTTCGACTATACCTATTTCATTGCACTTTGTTTCAATGCTGATAGTTGATCACTACTTCACAGAATGTTATTTCCGTGTACACGCTTAATATTTGTTTTGGATGCAGTGAAACGCTCAGTCCAGGCCTCTATGCTGTCACTTTGGGATATAAATGTCTGTGTTATAATTCGTAGCGATAACGCAACTCATCGTGGAGAGGATCGTAAAAATTACGTACCTAGGACTATAATCGACTTGAATCATTACAATTACTATGCTCTGTTCGAATCACAGTGTTCGAATTATGCTCATCTCTTATAATATTGTGTATTGGATTTGGTATTATATCGGCTAGAAAACACCATTCCAGGTGATACTTACGCATGATGCATTCCAGGAAATGGTGGGATCCAAAATATTCCATTTCATTGACACTGTCGCGTTATTTTTCAGGTCAAACGGGACGCGAGAGAAACAAAGGCTCAACTGGATCTCTAGGCCAGTAGGCCACCGTTGAAGAAATAAATCCATGCATGCCGATCACACATTATAAAGGATATATGACTAGTTCTGTTTGTAAGTCAACGTGTTAACATGATACGATATCTGATCATCAATATTGCTGTAACATTTGTGACTATTAGCGCATAGTAAAAGATCAGTGATTTTATGATTTCGATTTGTGGTAGGCCTACCCAATTCGTTTTAGAACAGCGTTTCCTTTTCAGTGGAATGACAGGGAACGGCGCGACAAGCTCCGTGCATGTATATGTATCGATTAAAAATGTACAGCATTGATGGGTAATTTGAGAATGGGTTTGCGTCTTCACACGAGCCAGAGACTTCCCGGCGATTACGTATCCCGTGGTGTACAATAAGTTTTACCGGACGCAAAACTTTATTGGATGTAACGAGGTGTAACAGATATAGCATTATAATAGACTGCTATTTGGACGATCAAGTTAACTTATTATGAAATACGAATAATTTTGGTTCGAAGGGAAGTCTTTTCAAACTCTACTGTAAGGATCTCCATCTTCATTCCATTGCTCGCGGCATTATTTTGCAAGCAATCATTCCCCCTGTTGAAATTAAATTAAACAAAAATGAAATTTTATCATGGATTTTGCACTCGAGCACTCGAAACAGGACCACGGCCTCACTTTGTATAGTTAGTGGACCAATTTCATCAAAAACGCCTGTGGCATAGTCTGATAAATTTCGACAAGGCGTTTCCTATATGGTGCAGCCTTTCTCGTAATTTTGATTTTCGAGTCATTCTTCTGGTGACAGCAACGGACGGCAACCTGTTTCTGTCAATCAATCTTAGGTTACCTGTCGTATCTTTCAATGCATAATAGTCGGCACCCCCTCAACAACGTTCTGCTCCACGAGAATCATTGGCTAACTTAAATTAAATTGGGGCAATACATCGTCACGCCTATATAAACCTACAAAAATCGTGTGATCATACAATACCTAATAAACTTACTAGTCTTACCGAATTCTCTTAGATATATATATTAGGACGGAAACAATTTTCACGTCCTTTGGTGTTACAGAGGCGTGACAAGTTTATTTCGTCACACGGTGTGCGAGTCGCTTATCCTTGAGGAATGGATTCCTAGATGCCATTAAATGTGATGCGTTGCATCTTGTCATAACGTATCCAGACCTCGCAGAGTTGGGGAACGACTTCTAGCTCATAACATATCATGTTATAAATGTTGCGGAAGTAAACGGGGCCGGATTTATGGTGCTGCTTCATCCACACGATATCGATGATTTATATACGAATTGTCGCGTAATATAGACACGACCGTCACGTACCTTCGTTTGACGATGAGATCAGTGCTGTAGCGTAGTCAATACCTTTCCAGTATGGTTCAAAGCCCGGAAAGGTTCTGGTTTGAGTGGACGCGAACAATTTTGAAAGGCTCTCTTTGAACGCGACAGTTTACACGAGCCGATGACGTTACGTGACGTCCTAATGCTAATTCCAACCTTACATTTCCGTAAAGTCGTATGTATGTACGATTGTACGTACATGCACGTACACGATACGTAGCGACAATCCAGGCCTCATTATGCCATAATGTTGTGATACAGCAAAACTTTTTAAACATCTCCAAATGTATGAACTGGAACAATCAGATGCTCTAATAATGAGATCAAACCAATATCTTCCGTCGCTTGCCAACAAAATCGCCGGAGACTTGCAAAGGAATATAAGCTTACACCAGTGCTGTACAATCTTTTCGCTACGGTACACCCTTTTAACGTTTGCTAAAAATCTTGCACCCCTGACCACGTAATATACCGAGTGCATGGTGCGGCGAATCTAGGGCATGCTCGTCCATTTTGCTATACCCGGCCGCATTCCGTTTACATATATGGAACGGCTGCATTCCAGCAGAGAATCTTCATGGCCCATCTGGACGGCAATTACTCATGTAGGATCGGCTACCGGGATATTCGCACTGCGGAGAGCCCATGTAGTGTTCTGTGCCATCAATGATATCTTGAGATATACCTTGCGTAATAAAGTTTGTTTTGGTGGAAGTGGAGTTTTCCCGCATGCTTATATGCACCTAAATGGCGAGTATGAATATTATGAAAAGGTGCGGGAATCAGCATCTAGACGCGCGGAGCGGAAAATTTTTCTCAATCTAGTGAATGAATTCTGTCCATATTATTGGTAGTTCCGCATATTGCTGTCAAATGTTTATCCATTCTCAATCCATGTGATGAGATTAATTAGTAGAGCTGATCGAGGGGTTGTCTTCGAAACTCTCGGTTTATATTGCTCAGTTTGTTGCATATCGTTGCCCCCCGTCAGGATTATGAAAGGTACAATATATCACGCGACACACACGATTCAAACTTGGTATTTCTTTATGACGCACATCATTTTCCTCTGCGGTTCGCATTTATACGGTAGGGCTCAAATCGCAAGGACACTATGTCAGCCGATGTTATGAAGGAAATAGAATACACTAGGCCCGATTTTGACATAAATCTCCTGACTGGACATCTTCCGTTTAACGCGGTGTCTAAACCACCTTGGCCTGTACGACATATTTCCTTCATAACATCGGCTGACAACTATATGAAGTTCGATATCTGATTGACTGCTGGAGCGTGAAGCCCCTGTGGAAATTCCAATGCATTGCAGCTCAATTACGGTGGCGTTCTGAAGCAAACAGCTGCAGCCCAAATTTTTGTTTTGTTTTGCCCTTCAATTTGGGACCACATCATTTTTACAGTGCCGTGCCCCTTTAAGATTAATCAAAGTGTAAAACGGGTTTCTAGAGTTGCTACCGATATTACCACCTAAAGTCCTAAACAGATATACAATAGCCAACACCCCATTCGTTCGGATTTGGATTTTATGATAGAATATGCATACAAAATCAAGGCGGCTCCCGTACTCCTACTACATTTTTACAGTAGACAAAGATGTATTCTTGATATCAATTTCAGTGACTGGTGTAGGATAAACACAAATCGCTGACTACCTACACGTAGTTCATTTCGTTTTTGAGGCTGTATGATTTCGGGCCAAACTCACAGCAGAGAGTCACTAAATATTCAAAAACGGAAAGCTGAATATTTCGAGCAAACATTTATAATCAACAAAGTTAAATTGTGGAAATTAGCAAGCGCGTCAAATTTCGTGAGTACAATCAGCCTTCCGGGAGGTTCAATCTCATCTGACAACAACTCGTCGAGTAACCCTCCCCCTCTTGCCGTCTCACGACAACATTCGTAATATTTTTCATGTAGTTTTTATTCCAGGAATCAAATATAATATGATTACCCGAATGCATTTAATTCTTCCAAGTCTTGGATGTTGCTTCGTCTGCCCAAATAACTACAGATCAGTCCCGCGAAATTGTAATTTTGCCTGTAAATAATTGGACTGCAATAGATAAGTTGTCATGCAAAGGTGATTTTTTTTAACAATCATAAGAAATGACGTAGATGTCGTTGGGCCTGTTCACCTCGGGCAGACCTATATATGACGGACCTATATCTGATGTAACATTGTAACTGATGATTCCGGGATGTAAATTACGGATAAATTAGACGTGATGAACTAAGTGACTTAGATTTATTATTTGGATACAAAGAAATTGATAGTACATTCAACAATCGTACGCGAGTTGGTGACTGAGAAGCGACAGAATATATACATTACACTTACAGTTATGAATCGATTCTGTTTTTCTATAGTCCTGGATAATAAGAACTTTCGACACCTGCAAGAGTAAAAAGCTCGCATCACGGATTTCGCAAGAATAAGTGTGTTATGCAGTGTTATCGTAACGGGGCGGATATATATGTGTGAAATTTGACTCACGCTATCCTATCTTATTAGTAATGCGTAATTTGGCATATGGCCGTGACGGCTCTTTCTATAGGGCCGTGGTTCTCAATCTTTTAGTCTTAGCGGACCCTTTTTGACCCGTCACGGACCCCCGCATACCCCCAAAGTTGTGGTTTATTTTAGTTCTATTGTCGTGCAACCGTCATCTGTCCTGTGCATATATGAAATGAAGGAGAGTTAATAACAGCATAGAAATGACCATTCTTGCAAATAGGATCATAGCCTACTATTCTTGTAGAAATTGTGAAGAATTTCATTATTTCAAAGAAAAATTATATAGTTGAATTTCTTGAAATAAACGATGGTGGTTGAAATTCTGCGCCGTTTATTTGATATCAACGAGTGCCGATAATCCATTTCCACTATAAGATATAGGTGGTAGCGAATGTGGTAATAACGCGCAACGCGTCCCATGACAGTTTTGACTATGATCGCAACATATACGATACCAAAATCGGAGAAACTGATCTTTAGTGAACATGTAACGTTCACCATAGTCATTTCTATCTTGCAGATCACCTTGAAGTTACTTTGGAATATCGGTTATGCCTATCAGAGGAGAAAATGCATTTTTGCTGGGCAAATTATTTCCAAAACTACGACAATACATCTATAATCAGCAATAGTTTCGCATCGGTAGGATATTGGCGTTTTGGCAATCAAAATGAGTTTGCACAGTAGAATATTTCATCTGAGACGGCCATTCTGTTTTTGTGAGTAATGAAGTTTTGGCAGTTTTGATGCGAAACGGACAACAAAATCTGGTTATTACCATTCTGCAAATTTGGAGGTTTCGCGGACTCCCTGAAAATGCTTCGCGGAACCCTGGTTGAGAATCACTCCTATATGGCAACTGGGACAGTGCCGCACTTGAAATTATGTGCTATAACAATTATTTACCATTCATAGACGCACAGCAATCAATGTATGCCGATAACAAAATTACGGCAAAAATAGCATATCTTGGAAGTTTTCGCTTGTAAACGCGTATGAGGGGCATATATAACTCATAATAAGCATATTAGGACATATTATCCTCTAAATTCATCTTCTTACTAGGGCGATTTTTTATCATATCGAAATAACTCGAAATTTTGCCAAGATTGCAGCGTTATTTTCAAAATTGTCAAAAGTGTTTACAGAATCAAAATTTTCTGCAAGCGACATTTCGTTTATATCAGTGGTTCCCAACCTTTTTCGACCCATCGCCCCCTTTTCAAGGTCAACACCGATCATCGCCCCCCAAATTTTGTGTACCGAAAATTGGGCATACAAACTGTAATCACCGGCGGGTTGCCTAAAAAAAAAGGTCAAATTTTCGGCTCGATGTCCAATTTGAAACACTTTTGTAACTAAATTTCCGTGGGTTAACTAAAGAAAAAAAAAGGTAAGCCGTTTTGACGCGTCATCGCCCCCCCCCTTATCGCCCCCTTCGCTATTTTCGCCCCCCGTCGCCCCTTTTGTTCATTTTCGCCCCCTGTCGCCCCCTTCGTCATTTTCGTTGGGAACCACTGGTTTATATCGTAGGTGTTTTCACTGTCGATAAATCATAGCCTACATCAAGGGTCGGAAACATTTTTCGTCAAAAGAGCCATATTGACCCTATATTTTCAAATGTAAAACTGAAGGAACCATACGATGAAATTCAATTGACTGCTACGTCACAAGTGAAGATTCGTGACGCCATGTTGTCACGAAATCGAATTTAATTTCATGTGTTTCCTCGTATGCACCATATTTTAGTGTATACAATGTTGTGATGTTATAACGTATGCACTAATAACCTGGTTGACGGACGTCTGACCGTGCAACGTATTGAACAAAGGCGACTGGGCATTAGTAGCCTATAATCATACAGGCGTCACCGTGTCTGCTTTCCCTCTGATTAATCAACACATTCTTCAATACAAGATTTCAATTCGTACAATAGTGGACACGGGACATTATGATAATATATAATATATTGACATCTTTCTTTTTGTCACCATATTGCACCATATTCGTGTCGAACCTGACGGATTTGATTTGTCTGAGGTATTCCACGAAATAAGTTTTGCTCGGAAAATCTATTGCATTAGCCTGATAATATTGAGCAAATATGAGCATCTAATATTTGCCATAAAGTTCAAGATTTTCAGTTAATGAGCTTCCATTCTTGCTCCTCCTATCCATGATGAATCGATGTTTGGACCTCATACAAACATAATGGTATGCCCGTCGGTATAAAAAAATTCAAAACTGTGGGACGATATTGATAAATAATGGGAAAAGGTGACTAATTGGAAATTTATCGGCAAAAGCGCCATTGGATCCCGACCACGGGGACCTTTTTCGAACGAAGAGTCATATTGGCTCAATCTTTTAAATTGTAACTCCCAAAGAGCCATACATGCAAATCAATTGTTACACCACAATTGAACAATCGTGACGTATTGGTAGCACAAATATATAGGATTCGTAGTGCATCATAATTTCTGCCGACATGTCGGGAGCGAAGCATGTCACTACAGCAGTACATACCCACCGTGTGATACGTCAGTGACGTGGGGTTAAAGAAGGCAAACGAGGCAGTGCCTCAGAATGAAAGACTAGATCATGGCCATTTTATTCCCCAAATCACAGAATTTTCGTAATGATCGTTCGGAAATAAAGCGCTAAAGGTGGGGTAAGACTCAAATGAGGCACAGAGCCTCACCTGTGACAACGCAACTCATCGTAAATAGGTTAGAATTTGTAATAGCGGTCACTTCCATGGGATTTTATTTCTCGGTGTAGATTAGGAAGAAACAGTGTATTTGAAAACTGCATCGTCCTGCCAGTGTCGCCATGTCTGCTGTTCTCTTTCGTCAATAAAGGTCTCGTGCAATCCGCATTTGGAGGCAAGCGATGGTTGATCAATCGGACTCGCGAGTGGTGTTAGTCACCCGTGCGTCAACAACTTAAATCTGGGGATTTTGAAAAGAAGACACTGCGAGCCCCTAACCATGAATACCCCACTGTCTTTGACCTCTCAAAGGCATGTGTGTGCTGCCAAGAGAATAATTAATCCCGCTGTCATGAAAATTTACTAACATGATGCTGCAATATTGATAAATTAAGTACAGAAAGAATCATATCTGAAATAGCCATATTTTATATCCAAAAGAGCCATATATGTCTCGTGAGCCAATATGTTGCCAACCACTGATCTAGGGAGTAATCAGTACAGTTAGATACGCAAAATACGTATTACGCTTATTTCGACAATGTAACGGCCATGATATTTACTTTTTCGAGACAATGGCATTGGACTTACCTGGGCAACCAGGGACCCAATATGCATCAATGCAGCCAGTTCCACTCCATTTAAGAGGTTTAGGGCAATGACGCAAGTACTTCATACCTACGCAGCAAACGGAATGTACAGTTAATGGACAGTGTGGGTGACAGTCGCACACGTTTTTAAATTAGTCGATTACTTGTGTTCATCGACATTAATTCGACATCGGATCAGAATAAATTGATACGAACCAAGTGAGCATATGTAGAAATCGCTGCTACAATCAGCAACTGAGTAATATTGGCGATCTGTGCAACTGAATGTTGTAAATATAAAAAAAGGATATCCTTCAATGACAGATATATTTCCTGTAGAAATGCAAAGGAGTGGAAATTTCCCAAACGGCAATATATATTAATACCTTATATTATATTAATACGTCATTAACCATGTAAGAGCCATGCCAAACTAGTTTCTGTCGCATATTTAAAATCAAACGAACGATCATCGCAGACAGCAGTACAATCTTTAGTCGAATAATGATCAATAACATGGCGTCAACCTATAATGTTTAATGTTTATACTGCAGCAGCCCGATTGGAGCTTTAAATCTGGTGCGAATTTTGTTTCTTTATTGAGTTTTTTGGTCATACGACTCGAGTTGAAACCGAATTATTCTCTGAACTATGTAATCCAGACTCTAGCTAGCTAGAACGTAAAGGCTGACGTGAATTCAATCTTTGATTTTAATCGTTCATCGGTAGTGACATTCGAACGCGGCAGGGTACGTTAGAGTTCAACGAAATAAGACGATTTTTTAATCGCATCGCAAGTCATGCCATTTGCAATCACGTGTATCTTATCGCATTCATCCAAAAGATACGCCGCGTTGTACAGCGTAATAGCGTATGATTTCCACGAATTCGGTCGGCTAAGGCGCTGTGTTGTTGTTGTCTTTTTATCGTCATCATGGTGTTTCTCGACTACAGTGGTCATTTACACCAGGCCGATTTTACGAGGATGAGTTGGCGCTGTGAGTGTGCTAAGCAATGCTCATGCTAAACGTGAGGACAATACAGTCCAAGTCATGTGTAAAGCTTATTCATTATCGCTATGCTGCAACGAAAAAAGGATATATTTCCAAACATATACGCTGCACTTACCTGATTCCAACACTGCAATAGTTACGTTACGATAACAAGATACAAGATCACCGACATATTTTAAAGTGATTTAATTGCTATCGATATACTTTATTGAGCTGAAAAATACTAATTCAATTCTTGACGACAGGAGATGCCTGCAGTAGTCTATCAAATCATTGGCTTATGCATTATAAAATCAGTGCGTATGAAACTTGACTGGACGCGCCCCCATGACGGGTAAGATCTTGTCCAATTAAAACATCGCATCACTGTACATTTGGAAATGCGTTTAGGCATTGCAGCTTGCGTCCAAGGTTTGAACATCTATTGCAACCGCGTAAAGTAACTTTCATCAATTGGATTTAATGGAGTGGGATTTTCTTCACTATGTCAAATATAATGCCTCTGTAACTCAGCGGGAGTCCTTCTTATAGGGCAAAATCTACTGCTATGGTCACTGTTTTAGACTTTACTTTAATAGATGTAGGAGCCAAAGCTGGTTATGTAGAAAATACAGAAATTATAGTCTGCAACTCTGCATATATATGTGATTAGATAGATCGTCATGATATATCGCCACACAATAAGTGATTAACACTAGAACTAACGAAACTTCGAACTACCTAAAACTACCTTGTGGCTTTTTGACGCATGTTGAATCTTCTTCGATTAAATGCATTTACCGGAGCTAAAAATCGGCACAAATCTCAACAAACGGCATCAGAAACCATTGTTTATTGCGCTCACAGCTACTTGCAATATTTTACATACACCTCAGGTCAACACTTATTAAACAAATCGCCGTTTTTTGCTGTAACATATAAGTGTTGCTCTGGTGCGCATTTGGTATTTGAGCACGTTCTTTAAAAATTTTGAGTAGGTTCCAGATCCGCCTTAGCCACATCATCATTGTTGGTTATTGCTGACATATCATAAAGCTTATCAGACAAGATTTGCATATTTTTATAGTATCGGCATTTTGGCACGTAGAAGATCATTCACATTCTAAGAAAACATGCACGGACCATCGTCGACTTGTTGGTACCGTCATAGAATACTGCCTTACATCCTGACCAATAATATCACCCTGGTTTTGCTTCGTTATAACATTTAACCCTCACTGTTTTCTTGTTTGTGTTGTTTCTGAAGGAAACAGTTACCTCCTGTTGGAGTGAACTCAATATATATGTGTACAACTTCGATCTCTACACTGTCATCTCGCCGTTACGCTTATCAACAAGATGATAGCTTTGAAAAGTGTGGCTATATGAAGCTGCCTGTGTTCCTTCTGGTCTTGGGTAGCTTCAAGCAACTTTTGACAATAGTGTCAACTGGGACTTCGTTTGCTTCTCCAAGCGTATACAGCCACATTCACGTAACATTGCTTCGAGATGGATTACATCAGACTCTTCACATCACTATGCTTGGCAAATGCATAGATTATGGAAGACGTGTGCTATCCTATACTTTCCTAAATATGAGACGCCCTTGTACAGATACTTGGTAGCAGCAGCGTCCACCATCTGACATTTTACCCCAATTATTTGCTGGCATTTCGACCATGTAATGAACGAGAACAATATTATTTTTATCGAGTCCGCACCTTTTTGTTACTCCTTATGTCAATAGAAAGCTCATGACCTCCATAAACCTGTTCTTCGAGAGGGCCTGACTAAACATAATGCACCCATGCCCTCAGTCCTCATATGCATTCAATTCACTAGATTCAGCTCACTATCCCCTCGAAGATCCATCTCGTAGACCGGAGCAAAGGCCCTTTGCCCTTGTACAACCCTAGTATATTAGTATGGACAATACAGAAATATAATATTACAGAGCTTTGGTGACTCGGAACGAGGAAGATCCGGGGCCTTCAATTACAAGGGATGTTGTTGCTAATACAGTTAGACCAAGTCGATATTAACAAAGTTTTGTTGTTACAAACGGCTTTTCTGCGTTTATCAGATACATAACCACTTTCAAGAATATGAAACTGCGATGCCTGAAGGTAGAAAAACTGTAATGAGTCAAAAAAGCCACTCGGTAGTTCTAGGTCAGTGGTTCTTAACCTTTTTTCCTTCAGCGCCCCCTTTCAAAAATTATCGTGCTCCAGCGCCCCCCCCCCCAACTTCATACTGTAAGGAATTTAATAAAGACAATGAGTAAGAGGGAGGGCCGTAACAGCACTTCGTCAACCCCCTAAAAATGATTGCCTTGCGCACCAATAGCGTGATAAACCGAACTTCTGAGGGCTTCGCCCCCACGAACCCCCTATCGTTATTTCGATGGTCAGCAAAGTTCGTGTGGCCTGGTCGCCCTAGGTACCAAAATTTTCTATAGTGCATGAATGAATAGGTGGTAATTACATATATAAGTCGCGATAAACTGAGTGAGCTGTTGTATAGGAAGATAAAGGGCACGTAATTAATAATTAAACATATTCGGGCGTGCCCGCAGGTACAAGTATCCGTTACCAGGACCGTAACAGCACTTCGTCAGCCCCCCCCCCTCCAAACAAAAAACGTTGGTCCTTGGCCCCCATCGGGTGATACACCAAGCTTCCGGGGGACTTCACTCCCAGACCCCCATTATAGGCTGTCCTCTATTTGCTGAAAGCCTATTAGGTATCTACATTGGGTGTCCATTTACTGATGCAGCTATTCACGCCTAGTCGCGCGAGGCGCGAAAAATTCCACTAATTAATGATTGAATTGGTCAATATCATCAGGAATTGCATGTAAATTGAGATTAATTTTTATCCTCTCTCTGCTCACGTGAACACATTTACCGGTAGAGCTGAGTCAGGTGCAATGTTCCCTCTAAGCTGCGCACGTGCGCAGTGCTGACACGGTCTCTGGGCACAGAAAATCTACGTTGCGCACAACAAATCCGAAGTTATCACCTTTTTTAAGTCGATACGCACTATTGTCCAGGGGTCAGCGCAGTGAGTTGTTGAGTGTGCGCAGACTCATCAAAACTTAACGCGAACATTGTGAGGTTTCTTGGAAACTGTAGGGCCTGTTACTAATAATTAAACATATTCGGGCGGGCGAACCCGTTGGTATGACTTCGTTGCATGATGTTATTTCGTGACCCCCTGTCTGCAATACCAAAAAATATAGAATCGCTCAACGGGGATATCGCCCAACAGGAATATCCCTGTCGCCCAATCGTACTAAACTAAAAGACGCACACGATTTCGGATTGGTATTTCTTCACTGACATACGTCTTCTGGGGTTCAGATTGCCAAGACAGGAACATTCGGTGTCAGTCATTTAGGCGCCCATGGGCAATTAAACCTATATGTATTTTGAAGGCTATATGTAACGAAGTTTTCGGTGTTAATTTGCTCTGAATACTCATTAAGGATATGTCATATCACCACATCATCTACTGCGAAGCCATTTTTCTCCAGCGCCCCCCATACCGCCCCCCTGAGCCCAGCGCCCCCCATATCGCCCCCTGAGCGTTTCCGCCCCCCTTCAAAATCGCCAGCGCCCCCTGGGGGGCGCTGGTGGCAAGGTTAAGAACCACTGTTCTAGGTAGTTCTGTGTATAACTTTTTTATTTGTACTAGATGAGTGATAAAAATCATAGGTAAGGTGACCTACAGAAAATAAATAAAAGTCAAGAAGTTTCAGCCGAACAGCGTAAGATTTGACTGAATGCGAGCTCTTCAAAAATGAAAATGCGTCAAAAAAGCCACTTGATCGTTCTAGTGTTAAACGTATAGCGAAGGCCCAGCAAAGTCATTCAGCAGTACTGATGAACGGGCATTGTACACTTCCAATATATTGAAGCTGTTACATACGGAACTTTCAATGGACTATAGTGTTTATTCGTGAAAGCAGTGATCACCAAAAACGATAAATTCAATAAATAGCTTACATCATGATTCAAATTTTTGCATTCAACTAAATATCAAAATTTCAACAACTCCTGGATGAGTCTTCTTAATGTATGTTTATTGCAATAATTAGCTGTGATTCTTCGCTCACGCATAATTCTGTTAAATACGCGAGCGGACATTTACTGGTGACAGCAATAGACGGTGACCTGACTATTTTGATCATTCTCGTGTTCCCTGTAGTATCTTTCAATGTATAATATTCGAGATCTTCTCTACAACATACTGCTCAACAAGAATCATTGCTTAAATTAAATTAATTCAGAGCAAGACATCGTCACGCCTATATGGATTCAGTGATCAATCCCTGATTCATAAAATTACTAGTCTTGTCGAATTCTCTTATAGATATACATACGACGGATATTTTTTGTCACATCTGGTGGTGTTACGGAGGTATTACAAGTTTATTTCATCACGCGGTGTGCGAGTCGCATATCCGTGAGAAATGTATCCGCGGATGGCATTACAAGAGATGCGTTGTTGCTTGATGTAACGTATCCTGGTCTTGCAGAGTTGGGGAACGACTACTAGATCATTACATCTCATGTTACAGATCTTCTTCTCACGTAGTAGAAAATGGTTCCTATGAAAGGATTTAGGGCCTAATCTACACCATATGGATTATTTATATCATGTTCGTGCATTTTACGTCGGTATCGTCTGTCTCTTATCTGTATAGGATTAGTAATCACCACTAATCATTATTTACATATGTATCGTACTGTGTACCTCACCCTTGTGTTTTTTCCTCTGTCGTCATTCGTTTAACTGCACTCTCGATCATTATTGCCTTTAAAGATACTGCGCTGATAATATACTGATTTCATATTGGAACCTTGTCGTATGCGGTATTGCTCCAAGAAGGCTACGAACATATCAATTTGTACGAAAATAGCTTGGAACATAAACACGGCTGTCACGCAACTTCGTTTCGAGAATGAGATCAGGGCTGTAGCCTATAGTCAATACCTTTCCTGTATTGCGCGAACTCTTGAAAGGTTCTGGTTCGTATGAAATAGAACCTATTCGAAAGGTACCCTCTTAACGCGACAGTCAACACAAATCTTTGACGTTACTTGAAGTCGTATTGCTTATTCCAACTCTTCATTTTCGTAAAGTCGGATATTCATGCACGTTAGGGTTGTTCAAAATTCGGAAAATATTTGGAATACTGCGTATCCATGGCTTACTCTGTAGATTATTGTTGAAAACAATGATGGGCCTGAAAAAATCTCGCAAGAAAGTCGGTAAGATTTGTCTACACGCGTTTGAAAGTCGTTGTTGAAGAGTGGGCGGGCCACCGAAAGCAGAGTTCAGAATAGGCGGGCAATCACGAAAGCACGGTTCTTGATTGGGTAATTGATGAGACGTTAGTAGTACTGTAACACGTGTTCTCTGAATGCTTTAGAGTTGATGGCAGTAGTTTATGATATGGAGCAACAATATTGCAGTCGTGGCAGAGGCAAAACGGCGAAACAGTGCTTCACATGTAACCAGCAAGTGTTTCCCATGAACACGATCAAATTTTATAAACGTCAAAATTGTATTTTTTGCCTGTGGAGAGACTGATATTAGGGTTGGATGCGCGTTAGGGTCAAAGTTGGGGTCAGGGTATCCCAAGATTAGGTTTGGTGGAGGAGGTATTAAGGTAAGAGGAGAGGATGTTGGGATAGGGGGATATTAGGGTTAGGTGAGGGTTAATGTGGGTTAGGGTATTCCAAGATTAGTGTTGGGGAAGGGGGATATTAGGGTTAGGTGAGGGTTAATGTGGGTTAGGGTATTCCAAGATTAGTGTTGAAGAAGGGGGATATAAGGGTTGGAGTTGGGTTAGGGTCCCGAGCTTGCCCGGTTGGGGTTATAATTGTCGCCCGATATACCTGAAATTCTCCATTTAATGTTATATTCCTCTAAATCTGAACGGGACATTTAGAGGTAAACGGTAAACATTAGGAGCATGAAAACATTCCCGATGCATTCCTTATGGGTCTAAGGGCGACAATTTAGTTTTTGTTTAGAGCACGTTAGGGTTGTTCAGAATTGACCGACTTTCAAAAAGTCTAGGTTTTCAGTCCGTTTCCCATGCCTTATACCTTAAAAACAATATCTGGCAACTTTTTTTTGTAATTCATCCCCTGCATCCGTGTGCACATTGAGCTGGAAAAATAGCAGCTGAAAATAGGGGATTGCCCTAAAATCTGAGTGTCACGATTTTACCTAGCCTAGTTAAAGTGACATATAACATGGATTTATGCAGCTGTTGCGGTTTGGAGTGCTACAAAACCCCACTATATAAGGCATTCCTAGTTCAGGATATCATTTCCATGTCCCACACTGCCTTAGAACTGCTCAAAACTACCTAAAACTGATAGTCATTTTGTTGGATCACATATCCTACACCCCTCAAACCTACCCGGCACTGTTCATCAATTTCCTGGATCCCCATGTGCAAGAATACAACTGTAAATGTAGCATCCACTCACAGCCACATAATAAACATCACAGGAAACGAAAAAATAAGGCAAAGAAAGAGATCAACTTGGCAAAATATTACATAAATCAGGTGGATGAAATGGTTGCTTTCGAGAAATCTGCATATCTGTTCCGGTGATCTTCCACAGCTTGTAGGAGGCTCGCTCGCTGTTTTTTGTCATCCGTTATGAACGCAGCATAGTCGGTATTCAATTTTGCCATACGCTCTGCTGCATCATTAACTACTTCAACAGTATTCACAAATTCTTGAGCACTCACGAAATCCGGATCAGTATGTCATTCCGAAACTGGAAGACTCAACCAATCATGTTCCACATGTATAGCATCAACTAGAAACCACGATTCTGGCCCAATCAAATCGACCATACTCATTGACTCAGAGACAGAGTCAGAGATCAGACTGAGAGGCATACCTCTGCGAAATTTTTCAGGGATTGGCATTTTCAGCAATTTAGCAGCCATCGCTTCCTTCAGTTTGTCAGGAATCTTTGGATTAGCCGAGAACATGGTAAATACCACCATTTCCTCAGTTAGATACCAATGATGTTTTCGCAATTTGTTGTATGCCACATCAGCAACAGTGAGATCGCATAATGAAAAGTTTTTCATGTCATGATGGAATTTGAGATCATTCCAAGGTGCGTCACATGCAATACCAGTTTTCAACCAAGCTGGAACATAAAACAAAGCAATGAATGTATTGATTCGTTCCAACTTTTCAATGAACTCTTCAGAATAGTCCATTTGCTCACTCCACATGAACATTTTTTGACAGTACAGGACTTGACTCATCCATCTAGCGCTATGAGTAGCACCAGGCTTGCGAAAACGATGATCAACATATTTGTCATCCAAAATAGCCAAGGTGCCTGTTGCACATTCTCTGTAGTCATCTCTTATCAAGACTTCTTTCTGCTTTCCATCATTGAGTTTCATCAGTGGAATTATTTCTTGCTTTGCTTCATCAGCTTTCATCGCCAACCAGCTGCCTTCAATTAACTTCAGCGTTTTATAGCTTCTTGATTTATCAATATGTTTCCACTTCTTCTTGAAGGTATTAAAATCCGTATTTTCAGGGCCTGTGGTTGTCGATCCAAACAAACACTTCAAACCTCTCGAATGACCAGTTCATAAATATGATGGCGACAGGCATTGTAGAAAACTTTCCTGTTAATCAATTCTTCAAGTAACGGAACCGCACCTTTGTTTTTACCAGTGTTTGAGGATGTTGTGTCAAACACAAGAGCTCTAACAGATTTTGTTAAATTCCAAAGTTCCAGCAGTTCAAATGCTGCATCAGCCTGTGCTTTTCCTGTAGCACTTTCCAGAGTTTGAATGCCAAGAAGTTTCCCTTTCTTAAATGCGCCGGAATACGCAGACGATGCGAGCACTGCCAAGGCCTCAAATTGATATCCTAGACGACTCTTAGTGAGCTTTCCATCCCAGTGCAATGCAATGTGCTCTGGTGGATTGGTGGATATTTTTTCTAAGATAGATTCGGAAATTTTCAAACGATGCGTCGTCGATAGGTCCCAGATCTTGAAAGATGGAAGTCATTAGGGTTGCCATCGCCAGCTTTAATCAGTGCTGCAGTTATCATGGTAGCGGCATTATCACTGACTTGCAAGCGATCAAAAACCTGGCATAGGTCTTCGTCGCTGAATAGGTTTACAGGAGCTTTTAGAGTCACAAATTTAGCGGAATGACCAGATGTCGACTGTGCAAGTTCAAAATCAGTGCTGTGAGAAGTGTCAGCCACCTGTGAAGATATAGATGAGCTCTCTGCAAATTCACCTTCGCTACTTGATGCTGGTGCAGACTCTCTTGCACTCATGGTCCGTCTCTTTTGTTGCATGATTTTCGCTTTCAACACTTTATCTTTGCCACCGATCGTTGCTAATCTCGGACCCCTTTGATCCTGATAAAATGCTATGTCTTCACGTTTTTTTTATCGTCAGAAAGAAGTCTACTTGCTTCAATTGTCGCTATCGCGTCAGGGGCTCCTATATCCCATAGCTTACTCAGTTTGGCTTCAAAGTCGCTTTGTTTTTTTGATACATATTGCCGGCCTGCAGTTTTCTTTAGTGGTTGTTTCCATACTGTTTCCAATCTTTTAGTGGCATTGACTTTTGTGATAGTCTTTATGCCAGCAAGTAACCAAAAACCGATCACTTCATCTACTGCGATCTGGATGTGTGACTTGACTGGTTCATTTTTTTAAAATGAATGCTCTCTCAGGTGTAGCACATATTGCATAACTTGCCTCAGAGTGGGCAACTTCGATCCCGTAATGGCTTCCTCAAATGGCCCAACTAAGAAATGCTGTGTCTGCGATGGTGTTCTTCTAGTTTTCTTCGGTACTGCTGCACTAGATGACGATTTTTTTTTTCAGACATTTCGCACTACAGCTAATCCTAGAAAAACAGATATACATAAACTCTAAACTCAGTCAAGCAACAAAGAATAGTGGAAAACATTTCAGTTCTTTTAGAGTTTTAGGTCGAACACATACTGCATAACTTGCACAGGAGTAGCCAGATTAGATCCAGTTATAGATTATCGAAGCTAGTTATTCCTAAATTGGAAAAACTCATACCAGTATATTGATATCTTGGGATATAACAAAAAATTTAGAGCAACCGACTGGCGGTTTTCCCCAGTCACTGGAATAGACATTTGCAAGCTTTGTTTCTATCCCAGTAGAAAGGAAAAGAGTATCAGGTCTATTATATCAAATAGTTGTATACTGCTATAATACTATGTTCACTAATCACGCGCTAAACTCGCTAATAGCATGAGTCAAAACGCCGCCTGATAAGTCCTGAACCTCTATCGTAAACACAGTCCATCAACAACAAAGCAGCAAGGCACCTGACTAATCAATGATCCCCGTTTCACAGCCGTGCTCAGCGCTTCATCAGCGCTAGAACATACCAGTGATGAGCGGAGTCTGCTTTTTGAGACTCCGAGTCCCTCCGACAACTTTGGTCTCTGAGGCAAAGTCCTTCCGACTCCGAGGAGCTCAATCCCAGACTCCGAGATAACCCGAAGAATCTTGTCCAGTCTCCGAAACATCCATATCGGTAGAGGTAGTTACTCAAAAACATTGTCGAATAATCCCAATGATAGCAACTCTTAGTTCCTCTGACAGCTTCCGCTTCAAAGATGAAGCCTCCTCATCCAACTTACGTTTCACCATAAATCTGGATGGCACTTTCTGCACTCACTTTGCCATGCATTGCCCCAATTTCGATCAAGGCATCAGCCATCTGCTTAAGGCCCTTCCCCTCAACAGAGCTCAGTGGTCTCATATCATGGGATACAAAGGAGACAACACCACGGCAAACCTTCTCCTTTGATTTCTCGCTTACTTTTTTGTTGGAAGAAAGAAAGGAACTTATCTTCAACTGCGATCCATTCTTCTTACACGCTTCGATATGTCTTCGAAGATGCGACGTACCACTTGTCAAATTGTGATGCTTTAGCTGAACATTGCAATTTTGACATCTCGCAAACCCAGTATACTGGCCATCATTATCATGCATCGGAGTGAAATCCTTCCACACGTCACTTTTTTCTGCCTCTTTGTGGGTAACCCACTTGACGTCGACAGGGAAAAACCAGTCAGTCCGAACTAACTACCACTAACATCGACGATCACATCACAGGTTTCAGTAAATTAAGTTCCGCATCGCCAAGAAACAGTTGCTGGAGCTGCACTAAACAGATATGATGCATCACTGACGCACCGATCGACGCTCCTTGGAGTTGACTAAATGACTATTGACTTCCAATTTCAAAGCAGCTACATGATATCTGGAATTTGGAGTTTGAGACAGACCAGCAGCAGAAACTTGTTTACGGTGCTGATTTTTCTTATCACATCAAAGTCATTTCTCAATCAAACCAAACATTACATGACGAAAATTCAGAAGAGTTCTGGATGACTGATTACGTCAATCAATATTGAAGGAAGCGTAGTTGATGCGAGCTGCGAGCAGAGCAAAGCAGACGGTTGTAGTTATTTAGTGTGGCTGTTCAGAAATTCGGAATATTTTGTTTTTACAGGGCAAGATCAGCTTACCTTAGTGATTTATGTATTGTTGAAATCTTTGAAACGGGCTTAGATGCTGGTATGCCTCTGTGAGCGGATCTTACTATCGAAAATTCGTCGCACCGTCATTAAATCATTATAACACATTGCATAAGTTATTATTGTTTCAATCCAGAAACTTGCTTGTTGTATCTATATTTCTCACAGATATAAAAGTAATATTGATGTAACACTTATTTTCGATATATCTCTCACTGCAAAGTGCAAGTACGATGAAAGTTGCGAAAAGTTATCACAAAAGTGGTATCGGATATTATCTTGTTTCAACTGATACTAACGTTGGGAATACATTTTCACAAAATGGACCTATTACTACGTTGAATGTCATCAGGATAATGGGATGTATTCCGTTATGATCATGAACTTGCTGGAAGAATCAGGGTAGCTAAAGGTTGTACGATTGGGAAGCCCCGCTTTATGTTGCTGATTGGAAATGTTTCGCACAATTACTGGGGTAGCATGAAAATCAGTCACGAAACAAATACGCATGGAGGAATGTGACTATAGAAGACTGCAATGACAGCAATTTGGAAGATTCTGGAGATCTTATCTCATAATATGGTGACATTCAGTTGTGGATGCAAAGACTGCATCTCAAGGCAGGAAGCAAATGATGCACTGCGAATGATATTGAGCGCCTTTAATTTTGTGAACTACAGACACATCTCAACGAAAATGCCTTGCTAGATCACTAGGTTACTCTCCAGTCCCCAATTGCAGTGCAGATGGCTGATTTTTATGCACTTGGCAATCATTTTTGCATGTTACCCGTCATATTACAACTTTACAAGGTGTCAACTGTATGTGTTTTGGTTTGTAATCAATAGTGTCTTCTGGTCAGAGCTGTCGAAAAATATCGGGGGCAAAACTTACAACACTCCGGAAAAATATCTGTAGTAAACTCCGAGTCCACTCCGAGTATCACAAAATTGGCAAAACTCCGCTCCGAATACACTCCGACTCCGCTCCGATGCTCATCACTGGAACATACCCGTCACGTCAATGAGAACACACGCCATTCCTGTCGAGTCACTGACAACGGGGGAATCCCCTAATTCCGAAAAAAATTTAAGGTGCATGAGAAAACGGCAATGTGCACACGGATGCAGGGGATGAATTACAAAAAAAAGTTGCCAGAATTTGTTTTTAAGGTATAAGGCATGGGAAACGGACTGAAAACCTAGACTTTTTGAAAGTCAGTCAATTCTGAACAACCCTAGAGCACGTGTTATATTTCTCGCCCACCAATAATAATATGATTGAAAAACAACGAACGCAATGTAACATTAAAGGGAAGGTATTATTGATGTCATAATTATTCATGATCGGTACTCGTGACGTCACATAATACATAATGCGGCACATGGACCGATTCGGCGAAAGAAAAGGTTGGAAAATAAAAACAAATAGCGCTCCGTCACCGTAAAGGGTAGGTATTATATAAGTTATATTGCAGGGGGCCTGAACGGAGGTAGGGGGAAATATAGTAAAATTGCATTATGTCACGCTTTGACGAGTTGACGAGCTACCGTGCGGGAGACAGCGAGGCTTGCATCCTGAGTTGAGCTAAAAGCCAACTGCTATCGGTTTATAGCTAATCTGCATATATGCACAATGCAAACCACGGATATAACGAATATTATGGTTGCCCGACATATGAGCATGCGACACAATGGAAAACGACAGTTCAGCATGCGTCACTTCAGCATGTGACTGTATAACCCAAAAACTTACCCTAACCCTAAACATAGCCTAACCTAACCTAACCTAACCTAAACCCTAACCCTAACCCAACCATAAATCCAACCCTAACCTACCCCTAACCACTAATTTAACCCACATGCTCATGTGTCGCATGCCAAATTGTCGCATGCCGAAGTCTCGCATGCTGTAATGTCGCATGCTCATATGTCCACGGACCGAATATTATGGATATAATACCTGGAAATAATGGGGATTACGCATCTGTAGCAGGCAGAGTGCCACTTAAAGACAGAGTTTACCAGCATACAAGGCCAAGATTTTTATTCTTGAAAGTGCCTGAAGAAATGTACTGGGATACAGTCCACGACGAGCTGAAATACAGCAAAATCACAGCAGAATACGAAAAATACTTGGAAATGTTGTACCAAATCAGAAAAGGTGTATGGATCGCAACTTTCTGGAACGACGATGAAGGAAGAAACATAAGAGATATGATACACAATGAGCTGAAAAGGAATCCAGAAGCCAAGCATTTCGAAACTATAACGATAGAACTACCAAGGCTTCCGGCCACACACTTGATACTACGTGGCGTTCCGGCCGAAACAACAAAGACAACGGTAGAAAACACAGTCAATAGCTACGACTTCGGTAAAATAGTAAATATGACAAGGGTCTACCGAAGAAATACCAATATATACAACGGGTATACCAACCTGTGGGTTGAAGAGTTTAACAAAGAAAAGCTACCATCGTACCTGATCGTAGACGGATATACGTGCCACATAAAAACGGCAGAAGAGGCCTACGCGAAGAAATGCTACCGCTGCAAATCAACTAATCATCTAATTGGAAAATGCCCAATCCCCGCCGAGCCGTACTGCAAAACGTGCAAAGCAAAGGGCCACGATACAGCAGTCTGTACCGAACCAAATGTACAAAAAGAAGCACCGCAGCCTAACAGACAAGATCATAACCTGCGCAACACGGCTGCGGAAAGCCAGCGGGACAGGCTAGACGCAGTAAGCCGCCCAGAAATCCCAGAAGAAACAGTACAGCAAAGGAAAGAAAACAGAAATGAGGACTGGTGGAATGCAACGGCAAAGAAAAACAAAAGCCAGAAGCAACAACAACCACCAATACCAATGAGACATCGTATAGTACTGAAACCGACAACAGCTACTAAACCAAAATTCGTGCCGGAAGCACCGACATCACCACCCAACGAAGACAAGAAAGACACCAATGAAGAAAGCAAAATAACAGACGAAGATGAACTCGATAATGACTCGCTGATGTCTAGCGGAACACCGAAAAGACCAAGAGCCTTAACCAGCAGCGACGAAACAAGTAAACAAACCAAAGCAAAGAAGGTAGACAGTGAATCTGAAGAGTCGACAGGCTCCGACGAGACACTGAGCTATAACATCCAATAACCATGAAAATTGTCAGTATCAACGTTAATGGGAAGTCAGGAAGAGTCGTGGATATTGAACAGTACATAAATGACTCGAAAATGGACTTTATGCTAGTGCAAGAAACTCACAGAGTGGATAATAACAAACTAAGCACCTGGGCAGAAAAATTGAGATATACGATCTTCGTCAACTCAAAGACCAAGAGAAGACAATACGACGGCACCGCGATACTAGCGAGATCGGAAGTATTTCTGTTAGCTTCTTTCAGGCTAATTGTTGTTTTTTATCAATAATCTATAGAATGAGACACAATCACGGAGACTTTTTAAGATTTTCCAAATTTTGGACAACCCTAATGCGCACCTTATAGGGGTATCGACATAGACATGCAGTCATGATTGTTGGCGGTGGACCATGTATTTTGTGATCCTAAGTCCTAACGAAGTAGCCACGCCTTTCCACGTGGTCACGCTTAAGGAAGATATTATCCTTGTTTTGAGACAGGATAATCGGAAGACCGATGGAGCGAGGTTGAGCGCAGCCTACGTTAAAATGAGACATAGGTAAGGGCCTATTTACCACGAAAGTGCCCAAGAGCGACACGACATTTCATTGACCCGTAACGGATGCATCAGTACGTAGACGCACGTGCCGGATCTTCTTACAGTAGATTGCCATACGCTGAATACTGCCATTTGGATGAAGGACTGCGCCTGCGAATAATGAGCGATAGTGAAGAATTAGTTGAAGACCGTGAGACGAATGAGCTTTCGGATAGCATCGGATCGCTGCGCGATAGTGCTGGGCACTGTTTTGAGTGTGGATTGTTTGCGACGTGGACGGTGCAAGTGACCAAGAGGTTAGATGTTATTTAGATACCATGTGACTGAATATATCATAATAAAGCATTTCACAGTTGGGGTACTGTAGCATGCTGCACATCATGCTGCGTAAAAGATAACGTTATATTACGCGCGGAAGAGCTTTCACCCTGTCTACAGTCGGGCCAGGGATGCCCGAATAAAACAAACCGATCCATGACCGCCCAACGTGATGTGTTGGTCATCACGAACAACAACCAACCAAAAGACTGGCGCGAACAATTGTGCGACGACCTGTTACGGATCACCACGCCAGAACAGTCCAGCACCGACGGCGAAGGTTCGTCTCATCACAACATGACTGCAAAACGTACGCCATTGGACAGTTCGATTCATAACCAACCAGAGGATTGGCGCACACACTTTGTCGATGACTTGTTTCGATTCACGAGTCAATCCAATTCCAGTAGCGACGAAGAAGGCTCGCATAAACGCGCCCGATTCACTGTTAATGATCGGGAACAAATAGCATCATTCTGCTGCAGTTGGAGTAACGCGATCTCGTCCTGTTCTGAATGAAGTGAAACTTAATCGAAAATGCATCTTATATATTGTGCGCGAGCTTCACACCTATTTATACAAACCGTATTAATATTATACGTGTAGGGCGTATTGTGACACTATAATTTAGCGATCGCCAACCCTGACAAAACTGGTCATGAAGGTGCGGTCGGTCAAGTGAAAAATGTGACGGAACTCAAATGCAGTGAATCGTGTATAGTGTAGTTATACCCACACCATACAGGTCACTATGCTCGCACGATAATAAATAATCCCGGTAGATTATGATATATGTCGCCCGGTAATAACGGATGGTCGACGGTGCACAGTGCTAATAGGAATATATACGTCAATGACGTGGTTAAAATCGGGGTGATACAATTTACAACGACTGATATTAGCAATACGATTGGCGACACACGCGTGACGTATAATCCTATGGTCGTTTGCTAAGTGCTTTCAGGACCATCAATTGAACGTGACCGTTGTACTTCTCATCCATAATACCACTGGTAGACATAATAGGATATGTCGCTCAATTATATACGGATTAAATTCTGCATGACATGCGATTTGATGACGCCCGGTGCTAAACGATGCTCAATGTGACCCAATGCTCATTTAACTAAGCACCCGTGAAGTGATTATCAATAGATAGGCTACAAGTGAAAACGATTGATAATAGCAATAGGACGGACAAGCTATGCGTGAGACCTAGTAAGACATCATATTGGTTAAAGCCGTCCATACCGCCAAATGAATGTTATTGTTAGCGCTGATCTGTAGCACTGGTAGATAGAATGGCAGATATTGCCCAATTGTGTACTGAACACCTGCCAGTATTAGTTACAGGTATTTTCAGCGGTGCGTGATCCGCAAAAAAAATATTATGTATGTGTGATACCTCGTGACTGTAGCTTCCCATTCGTATGTCCGGTCTCACGGAAAATCGGTACAGACAAACCGTAAAAAACGCGCATGGGAACCGCTTCTAGGGACCGTCCCAGTCAACAAAAGTGTGTGCATTCAATGCCGAAACAGGCGAAGAAAGTGCAGGAGAGAAGTGAACGCAACCGTTTTGACACTACAGCGAGGCGGCACCTTTGATGTACAAAAACTGATCGCTCTCGAATTAAGAAGATCGATTGTTCTCCTTTCCATCGGTCGGCCAGAGGGATGGGTGTTAGCATTATTAACCAATCCAATTGCGCTTGATTATCACGCGGTTTCACCATGCCGTTTCTTCTGCCTAGCTTTGCCAGGTTCGTGAGCACTTGAGCGTGGAGTGATTGTGATGTCATAAGTTATCGGATGTTGTTTACCGCTGCACAGTTAGTTTGAATTATATTCCGTCTATACCGGCGAATTGTATTTCCGATATTGTAGCGTTGGAAGGCAATATGAATGAAGTCCTTCGTTGAGATAAGTTGAGCAAGTGATATTTCGGGCTATTAATGAAATTTTGTACATGCTTGCTTAGATGTGTATTGATAGTCAAATGGTGTTTCGAATAGCAGTTCAGTCGGATTAACTGCTTGTTTGCGTTAGGCTTCTAATAGAACTTGATATAAATGCCTATAGTTTTCCGTGTCCTGAAATGTCAGATTGGCGGCAACGAACAGCGTGTTAATAGTCAAGTTATTAGTGCTCTGAACGTAATGCGTACTACCGGTCCGTTGATATTTTAATGCTAAACCCCGGAAAAGTGTCGGTACCCCTCACCGGATCTGGGCTTGTGGTTATGGCTTTGACATCATTTGTTAGTGCATTCATTATTGTATGTACATTGTACATAAACGAAACATGGGATATTCTCAACCCATCTATTTTCTCTGTCTGCAATATCTGTGACTGAATTTACAAGCATGGATGTTCGTTACAACAGTTGGCATTTCAACTGTTCAGCCAAATACTATATCTTGTAATAATTTCTGAATAATATTTGTGATACTCTTTTCAGTTAATCTACGAGTTATTTTGTGGCTATACTTAGCCTTTATTGTACGATGAAGACTGAAGCCACGAAGTGATTGCGATATGCCCAAATATCAGTATAAGTCTGATGGTGAATTGAAAAGAATGCAGCGTTGGCGAAGGCAGCAGTTCATAACATATAGTCCTCTAAGCATCTGTTCAACCTGCATCGACAATGGCCATGATCAGCCGATTATCACTGCTATGGATATCTGGCTGACAGTAGCCTACATCGCACGATTATGAGGCCAGTGGAATTACCCAGATATCAGCGACTACGCCAAGCCTAAACTTGGGAAATATCATTCACAATTGGCCTCTGAATGAAGTTGGCGTGCCACACATTGAGTAGGCTGCTGATGGTAGCTCCACGTTGCTTGATCCTATTCTTCCCGCCAAGGCACACACTTATTTGATAAAACCAGATTTTGTCAGTATTTCAATTCAACAGCAGGAATAGTTGTATCAAACTTGTACCGGAAAGAAGATCTTTGTATCTCGACTGAAATTAATATGTCGTTTTATGCATTTTATATGGATGTCTGTCTGTATTTGACCGGTATTTTGTATGTATATGTTCGTGGTGGATTTTATTATAACTAAAACTATGATGAAAACGTATTGTCAAATTGTGATGTCTTACAACATAAGGGTCAGTGTGTATGCCAGAAAGCAACAATGATTCAGGTAGCGATAGGGCTACTAGCTGTTGTAAGCTGCAGTAGCGAGAGGGTAAATGGACGGCAACAACGGGTTAATGAGTTTGCGGCAGAAGTGCGAAAATTGTATCTTTTGAAGCATCATTTTGACATCGAATGCGTATTATATACGCCGGGCGATCGCTTCCCATTTTGTTGACTGGGGTAGATCGTCATTTTACCGCATCTTAATAAAACTCTTAGTAACCTCCTACGTGCTTTTACAGCATCTTCACATCACAGATGAGCTGAACGTACGTAGTTAGTATGTGATGGATTGGCTCGTGCAATCAGCAAATGCAATGATTATGATGAATTCTGACGACGTGAGCAATGAGCATGCGATCAGTCTTGCACGATGTATAACTGTATGTAACTAGCCCATTCTAAATGTGTGGGTGACAGTGTAAGCATTAATACGAAGTGACAGCATGGCAGCTATGTCGGTGAACGAGATACCTAGCTTTACAGCGAGTGTCCGTGAAAGTAGTCGACAACTAGCCCACTTCTGGTCATTCAAATGCAGGGTCCCCTTTATGGCCCTGTTGCTTCGGGATAATAAGATGAACAGTGCGTACGTATACTCCGGCGGCAAGAAGGCGAGGAGACGAGCTCACGCTCAGTGCGACGGTGAGTAGTCGTGTATGAATGGTTGCCATCCAACGTAGAGCGTAAATCTATATATAATTTATGTACGATGTACCACAGACGAAAGTCTATATCTATATGTAATTTATGTGCGATGTACCACAGACGAAAAGTCTATCCATGGCTGCACGAATATCAATCAGTAACGTCCGGTCAACCCTGCAGGCTGCGACTCAGATGAAGGCCAACTACCTAACGCCACTGGTGGTGACCGAGCCGATCGCGTACATTAATGGAATGTGAGTATGCTACTCGTTATAATGCCGACAGTGCAATATAGTAGTCGTAGTATTATATAATATATTCTAGTTTTATATGTAGTAGAGTGATGCAGCGGGCACAAAATCTATGCGACTTTTGCACAGGTACGCTGGTTCGTCAACCCTCATACCGATGAAGTTGGCACGGATGCGCTAACCCGTCCACGTGCTGACCGAGGCCACTCGCAACATCGCCACAAACTCGATGAAAAGCAACGTGGCTGTAATGCGCCAGATCAACGCAACAGGATTACCGGCCTTGTCGTGGATATTTCATTACGCAAGGAAGTATAGGAGTTACTTTCGCGACACGCTTGAACTTATGCGCAGTGCGCACACGGCCAGGACTGCCGAAAGTGCCTATGGACGCGACGTACAACGCCCGCGATGTTGAACAATTGAAAATATATGTTTCAGTGTACCATGAAATATCATCGTATTTTGTGTCTGTCGAGGTAGCATCAGAAACAACGTGTATAGAATGTCATTACAATCCGCAGCTCTTGTCTAGTGCGTTATAGGAACAACCGAGTATATATAAACGAGCAGTAGGTACCGTGAGGGTGGATAGTTCACATTTGTTAGTAATTTATATTATTTATATATGTTACGTGAACGCGATAAGTGAAGCGTGTAGTAACAAAGCGTCACTTGTAACAGGTATCCGTACAAGTGGGGCGCATAACGACCCTGAATCAACCAGGGACGATGTTGATAGCATGACTATCATATGCTGTTAAAGGTACAACATAGTCCGGCGAGTTGGTCCGGTCCTATTTGATAGAAAATTGCGTCTAATGCCGATTGAGTATCTGCTACTTATCGATACGGGACAGTAATAAGAATTCGTTAACGGGTGAACTGTTGTCCGATTCGCTAAACGTGCTGTAACACACAAACAACATGCATTGGCACATTTTATCGGTAGTTTATATAATCTGTGTATAGGTATGATCTCATATATGTTGACATCCGTTCATTTCTGATCGAACGTGGATATAACACACTCTTCATTGTTTGAAAGTACAACTCTAATTACTATGAATATCACTGTAGATACCATGTACATGTGGTGCATACGATATACACTGGAGTGTCATATTGCGCACACAAATTGGACTACATGATTTCGTATATAGTGGCCAAACATTCCGGAGCCTTATCGACGATCGAGGCCCGCCATTTTATGAATTGCTTGTAGTGGCAATACCGAATCAATGTGTTGTGACCGATATTAATACAAGTTGTAGAATGGCGCTACAGTAGAATAAATGTCGCCCAGTGCTAATACTACGGCGTTTTAATGATATTGTTATATACCGATCACATAAATTGCAGCATAATACTTACTATTGCTGATCGATATGCTAGAGCAGGGGTGGGCAATTATTTTCCTCCGCGGGCCAAGTGAGAAGTAGAAAATACGTTGGCGGGCCGAGTGAATTTTTTTAGCTATATTCTCCAGCGTATTTTAATTTTATTTCTAAATTACATTGTTAATATAAGCTGCTCACTGAATGTGTTCAGGTCAGGTAACGAGAAGGGGACGGTAACTTAAAAAATATATATATTTGCCGTCATGATTCGAAATAATGTTAAACATGATACATTTTAACTCTTTATACCCCTATCCACGTTCCTCTACTAAGATTCTAAAACAGAGGTTCTCAAACTTTTTTAGGCACGCCTCCCTTTATGATAGTGAAAATTTCGTGCCCCTTATCATGATATCACTAAATTTAAAAAGTGCTATCAGAATGCTAGCAATCCCAACGGATAGTTTGATGACATGGAAGTTGATGGCTGTTGATGAGTTAATTCTGAAATATCAAAGTCGGACAATTACACAGAGCAATAAAACTGTAAGATGGGGATAAATCGCGCGAAGCGCGAAAAAAAATCCTTAAACTTCGGCTTCGCGTCTACTACTGATGCTTTCACGCCCCCCCTCCCCAGTTCGACAACACATGCACTGAATTGTATATGCAATAGAGTACGAAGCTTATTTTCTTGGTCGCTGCCTTCCTAGCAGTGTGCACTGTACAGCTTTAGTAGCCTTGATGTTGAGCGAAGCTTGCGGTTTTTCTGAACTCTGCCCTCCATTGACCGAGTGTTTCGTGTTTTTTTTTATCATAAGACCGACAATAATTAAGATCCTTAATCTCGGCAACAGGCTCTGCAAACACTAGAAGGGAGGTCGTACCCCTGACTCCAACAAACAAATATTTAGTCCTTCGAAGTCTAAACCTTCTTTGAATGTCAGTTTGCGGGTTTCTTTTTTGGCATTCTCGTTAATCCATTATGGGCGATAGATATATTGAGTCATATAGTAATCGCGAGCACTGATTGACTTGCTTTACGAATTAGCGATTTGGAAACGTATCACGTAACAATTTGAAACACATGCCGTATCACTACAGGAAAAGAGTGATTTCTTGTAACTCCAATTGCTACTCGTATTTTGCCATATTGCCTTTATTTGGAATTTGGATAACGCATGCGAGGTAGCCTACATAGGCAGCGTAATCGTGGCATATTAATGAACAGACTTCAAAGTAAAGGAATTTCCTGTTAAGTTGATACAGTCTACGGTTTTAGTCATTCAAAAAGCATGTTTTATGTCTTGAATTCCAAGCAACACTTCGCGGGCCGCACAGAATGGCTTCGCGGGCCGCATGTGGCCCGCGGGCCGCACTTTGCCCAGGTCTGTGCTAGAGGTATAGCCCGATTATGCACCGGACGTCCGACGACACATAAGGTACAGCATATATCTCTAAAACACAGGCCGCATTTTATTTGATGTCGTCCGGTAACAAATATTGCTAAACGGTCTCCATTGCGAATTTGAATATATACCAACACGCCAGTGTTAGTTGAAGGTATTTCCAGCGGACAGTAATCCGTCAAACACAATATCATGCGTGCTATCTCGTGACTCTATGAACAATCGCATGCGCGGTCTTGCGAGGAATCAGTACCAGAGGCCGTAGAAGACGTGCGTGATCGAAGTCTGTATCATGCATGTAACCAATAGGGTCATTCGCACGTAGTAGCCGACCATATCAGATCAAGATTCACACGTGCTAATGTGTGCGTAACTCTACATATCATTGATACCGTTATCACACAATGAGATTAACGTGGCACACAACATACCCTACTTATAGCTCACCACGTATTGTCCCATCACCAACGGATGGTTAGTCGTTGTTCTGATCGGCGCATGTGAATCAGTGTCGGTTATTCGTATCGGATGATGCGGAGTGCGATCGCGATACGGCGACTATTACGGGTGCACGATACCTACATAAATACGCAAGCCATGTCAGAAAAACGATCAGAAATAAGTTTAAATACGCAAGCCATGTCAGAAAAACGATCAGAAATAAGTTAGCAGCAGTCGTGCATATAAGTCCGTTTGCATGGGTTATCGGAAAATGTGAGTCGCTGGCTCACACCTGACCAGAGGAACGCGTACAAGACGACGCGTTCGCAGATCTCAATGTCGGCGGGGTGGACCGATCGTCCCAGCAGTTCTGATGCCGTGTCTTGCGGCGACGTAGCGTAAAAGGTGCCCAATATTAGTTGGAATATGTGCGTCAAGGACAGGGTTTAATCGGTATGGTTCAATTTACAACGGCTGATAGTAGCAATACGAATGACGACACACGCGTGACGTTTAACCATATGGCCGTTTACTAAGTGCTTTCGGGACCATCAATTGAACGCGACCGTTGTACCTAACATCCATAGCACTGGTCTACATAATAGGATATGTTGCCAAATTATATACAGACTAAATTATGGACGACATGCTCTTTGATGACACCCGGTGAATAATGATGCTCAATGGTACCCAATGCTGGTTTAACTAAACACTCACGAAGTGAATATAAATAGGTAGGCTACAACTGAAAACGGCTGATAATAGCAATAGGCCGGAGTAGCTATGCATGAGACCTAGTAGGACATCATATTGTTTAAAGCCGTCGATGCCACCAAATGAATGTTTATTGTTAGCGCTGATCCGTATCACTGGTATATACAATGGTAGATATCGCCCGATTATCTAGTGAAAAACGCCTGTGTGACATGTTATCTGATGTGGTCCGGTACCGACTATTGCTAAACGGTCCCCAATGCAAATTTGAAGATATACCCAGTATTAGGGACCCGTATGTTCATCGGTGCGTGGTCCGCAAAACAACGTATCATGTGTGCTATCTCGTGACCCTAGACTCACATTCGTATGCGCGGTCTCCCGCGGTCCAGACCGCAATATTGTGACGTTTCGACATGATTTGTCCCATAACGCAGACTCAAATTATACTCTGCAAACACAGAGACCCGCTCAGTGCCCACCATAAACCGGTCGCGGTCGCTGTCTTGGTCAGGATTATAAAACGAGTAAATATACTTTTTTAACATATTTGAATCTATTTTTGGTGCGGTATTCATTCGGAATAGCCTCATTCATGGTAAATGAACATATAAGTTCGAAGATTGCACGCATTTCTAATGTATTTAGATTTTAGTCAATTTCCATTTAGCAAATATACATCTTGCAATTTCTAAAGTAGCCAACCCTAAATAAGTACTAAAAGTATATGACCCCTCGACAAAATCAACATTCTACAACGATCTACGTGAGTACATTTCAAATCAATCATTTCCTACTGCCACTTGAAGCAGTTGTAACATGGAAATGGCCAATGCTAGTTGTAATTCAGTGCAGCTTGTTAGTTTAACCATCTATGCAGTGGAGTATTAACAAGATGAAACCAAAACAACCAGTATCTTGGTAAGTACCGTACCTGCGACGTGCCTTATGTGTCGCAGGCCCAACAGGTTTTCGATCATAATGTCAAAGTGCTCGGGATGGCTAAGTTCATTGCGAATTCCATCTTCCACAATGTCATCCATCTATTGGTATACAAACAGTGATTAAATATATTCTTACACATCTCCGAGTACATTTCGAGTACTGAAATTGTGTGCTGCTTGCTACAAAAGGTCAACTTATCTACGCGAATTATAATACCGATAATGCGGAAGTAGTGAGACCTCGATTGGTCGTATTGCAGGGTACAGTATACGAAGCATATAGTACAAAGCTATGACATTCGATTCAGAATTCAATCCCTCGGTTACTCAATTTGCCTAGCCTTGAATGAAACGCACTTGCAGCTCAACCGGCTGGCATCGGCAATTTTTTGCGGAAAAATGTATTCACTTTTCAAAACTAGAAAGCATGACATTGACGGATGCAAACCCAACAAGTAATACATCATTGGATTCAGAATGACGACGCCTCGCCAACTACATCACGAAGCTAGACGAGAGCAGGTGAATCGCGCGCGTATTTCACCGAGAAAAATTAGTTGTAAAAATGTTTTGAGAAGACATCGAGAATAGAAAACCTTGTTGTTAAAATGTAGCCTACATGTTTTGGTTACTTCCCTGTGGAGTGCGTATTTACAGTGAAACACTATACCATGTATTGATAGTATCGATCGAAATAATTGAACAACAGCGGTCACTCATGACTTGTTTGAAAGACACATTCGCACTAGGCATACATCGCGGACTCCAAAAGGAATTAACCAATACCTGTACATTTTAACAACTAGATTTTCTACTCAAGATGAAATTCATGCTCCGTTGCCCTGCTCCCGTCTAGCTGTGTGGCGTAGTTGGTGAGGCGGCGGAAGTGTGAGTCCGACGATATATTACTTGTTGGTTTTGCATCCTACTAAGGTCGTATTTTACAGTTTTGAAAAGCGAAGGGAAATTTTTCGGATTAACCCGCCGTTGCCATTCGTTTAACGCATTCAGACCTAAGCTCCGTTATTTACTTCGGATCCCATCTATTTTAGACAGTGCCCACGGGCTCCGGACTGTCACCCTGAACAGTCCTGGCATCGCAGCCACCAACACAAACACTAAGTCTGCTCGCCTGTACGAAATCGCGCTGAAAAAACAACGACACCGGGATCTGGCGCTTGAACTTCTCCACAGACATGTCGGTCCACATCTCGTCACCGTAGAACACGATCAATTTGCCCCAGGCGAACGCGCCGCTCACGATGTTGTCCCCTTTCAGCGGCTTGGCCCGGTCTAAGCTGACGATGACGTCCGCGTAGCTGGTGAAACTGCCGGTGACCAGACTCTAAAACATAAAAAATACCCGATAAGCAGAAATTGAAAGTAATCATGGAATGCTACTTTTCACAGTATTATGACGTGATTTTGTTTGCTACACGCAACGGAATGAAAAACAGTAAAATTCGAATTTAAAAAATATTTCTGATGTAAAAATGGTGACACGTAGCAAAGAGAATACTTATATCATGATTCGAGGTTCTGGCTCCCTCTGTTGTCAGTGCAATAGCACAAAACGAGCCAAGAATAGGTAATTCTGTCAGATCTTGATAACCGTTAATGTTAGAAAGCTATTTTTGGGCCTAACAGTTGCACAGGCGACGTGTTTCTATCGCATTTCCGAAGAACTTATTCTTCGAAACGTACAGAAAAAAAAGTTATAAGCATACTACTAATTTGTTCAAGAAAAATTGAGCAATGATGCATTGGATGCGATGTCAAAAGCGCATAATGATCGTGAATGTGAACACACCCTATCATTTAGTTGTAATTGAAAATCAAAGTCATTCCAGCACATTATATATTTTCTGATCTTTCAATATCACCAGAACCCCCTTTTTTGTCATAAAGTAATAAAAAAACATTAGTGTTTTAACACGAGATATGGATACCATTAGTTATTAGACGGTGTTAGAGGTATGATACGAAACTGACCGACGTTCGTTCAACTGTCGCCGTAATGGCGCGAGCAAATTTGCGTGATGCACTGTTCAGGATGCGGGTCGCGCGAAGCACGGCCTGAAAAGCCCATGTGCGTTTAGCGTTTTCATCACGTCGCGTATCTTCCTATTTAGACGCCGCCATCAGAAGGGTTGCAGCAGGCGATACTACACAAGTGTACAACTGCACATGCACCGCATAATACATCGGAGCTATGACATAACCTACATGAGCCTATGACCAGCAAAAAAAATGCCAGCTACATGACGCTTGCATATTGAAGTACTCATATGCATACAGGACGCGTCGGATGACTGTATTACTATAGAAATTAAACATGGAATGGCAACGACCGATTTTGCAGCTTCGTTCCGCTTCGCCGTTGCTGGAGTGGAGAATTGTTTTGCGTAAGCGACTGTAGGATTTCTGGCAATCCAAAATCTATCTCACCGAGCGCAGAAATTACTGAATCTGGTCTTGATCGAAAGCAACTGTTGCACCGATTCCGAAAATATAAATTAAAATAATGATCAGGCGCTGATCCACCTAGAATCCGACCTCCAAGTGTGAAATATCGGCATCGTTCGAACAATCGGAGAGTCGCAACGGGTCATTGTTATTGCCATTGTGTTGCGGTTACCCGATTGTTCTGAACAATGCCGATATTTCAGACTTGGAGGACATATTCTAGGTGGATCAGAGTCTGATCAATATTTTAATTTATATTTTCGGAATCGGTGCAACAGTAGCTTTCGATCAAGACCAGATTCAGTAATTTCTGCGCTCGGGAAGATAGATTTTGGATTGCCAGAAATCCTACAGTCGCTTACGCAAAACAGTTCTCCACTCCAGCCTCAGCGAAGCGGAACGAAGCTGCAAAATCGGTCGTTGCCGTTCCATGTTTAATTTCTATAGTATTACATACGTGTAAACCGACTAAATCACGTGGTGTCCAGTACACGTTGACATACAAACTACAATACGTTGCTCAACGCCAAGTACCTGAAATTGCACCATAGTGGAATAGTACTAAACTTTCCATTCAGACTGATTGATATCGAACATTTTTACGTGCTTCGAATCAACGTGGTCGCAATCAATACGGGTAGCACGTGTTTTCATCTCTAACCCTTAACCGCGTCAGTTCGTGATATGAATCGGGGCGATAAGCATGGCGAACGAGTTCTTTTACATGCAGCAATATGCGAGAAAATTGGCAGCCATATTAAACGCATCTTCTACTGACAACGACGTAGCTGGATGGTCGATGTTCAGGAGCTCCTCATCAGGTGTCCAGGTGACAGTGCGAGACAATAACGGAAGACAGGCTGAAATTTTCACATCACCTACGGCTCTCTACGACCTTGACGGCCATATTGGACTCATTGTACCGCCTATCGTGAGTACTCGTGCGCTATACTATTATGATATGATAATATATTACGCTATGGTGTTGTATAGTTGGGCCGCGGACGTCAATCTTACACAGGGGGAGAGGCACGACGCATGTTGACCCGCGCCGGTGTTCACTTCATCAATAATGAAATAGCGCATACAATGGACGTTGTGGCGCACATTAACCTTAGGTGAGTATTAATTGTATGTAGGCGATTGCGGCGTCACTATCGACGAGGTACTATATTTGAAGGTTCTGTCGAACTGACGCTGAGCTGCCACCTAGACTGGCACGAATAGTAGGAGCCAGGCGCGCCGCAACGTGGACCGCACAACTCGTGCTGTCAGTCAAGGATATATGGAATTCGACGAGAAACCCCAGTTTCGCGAATGGGAGTTCTATCTCACGGACAAGATGGGCTACACGGTCTCACCCAGTCTCGTGAATAGGAGTTTTTATCAGTGGCCGCAGACTGTTGGCGTTCGTCACCATCGCGCTCTCTTGACTTGGCGTAAACGTCTTCGCTCCGCTAGCACAACGGTGGACGAAGGCGTCCAAATGGTAAACGAAATACTTAGCAATCGGGTTGTGAGCGCTAGTTATATTGGACAAATGCTGAATAGGGCTCAGACTATGGCGTGTCTTTTGTGCGCGGTTATAGAGGCTCGCGGCAACGGCGTGACTTTCGCGCCACATATAATTTTCAAGGGAACCCCGGGAGCGGGAAAGACCTTGCTGTCTGATATTTTATTCCCTCCGCGTATTTCCAGTATCGTTCCACACGATGCGTCGGGTGTGGGTCAGTTAAACATGAACTCACACTCTCGCGTGTTGAAATGCGACGACGCAGGTCTATATTTTTGGGGTCATGCCGGCATGATGTCGGCCGTGAAGCAAATGTTTCATGGGTCATGATCGGCCAAGACACACGGGTCGAAACAGGCCAACGGTGGTAGTGGCTACCACCAATGCGCCTGACCCATTCGCGTTACTGGTTGAATGTGGAGAGAATCGAGAGGCGTGGGAAAGGCGTTTTATAGTATTGGACTTTGCCGGACAGTTTGTCCCGCGTCTCGGTAGGCGGCCGATCTCTAGCGCGACGTACGAGTTGATATTAGACCAACTCGTAGCCGACCTCGTCCGCGCCGGCATTACGGGCCTAGAACAAGACCAATGCGCCGACCATTTTCGCACGGTTTCCGATTACCACGCCTGCCTCACCAACATGATGGACGAGGAGACATTGCGAAATATGGGCGACGGATTGATAACCGACGCTACACCAACGTATCTGCCATCGAATATTCATCAATCATCCACCGGTCAGGTCAGTCCTAGTTATGTAATAATAAGGAATTGGGTAATATTCATATTACTATTATATGTGCCAGTTCATGTCCACAACGAGTCGGGAATAGCATGCGCATGTTAAATGATAGGAACTCGCTGCGTAGAATGAACACGCATTCACGACCGTGTGACATATAATATCATCATCATCATTGGTTTATTAGCAATTTTATCAGTTCAATACACCACAAAAAATGCGATACAATGAATAGACAGGAAGATGTCGAAGCGACTTGGATTTGTCAATGGAATCGGACACCCACCTTGGCCTAGGCGTAGTAAAGAGGAGGCATGCACACTGAATGAAAGTAAAGAATACAGTATAGAAAAAGAAAGCGACAAGAAATAGGGCGGCATGTCATTGGAAGCGAGATCGATATGTCAGTCGTGGTCCGGTAATCTTGAGGATGGACTGTATTTATTTAGTAGTAATTGCTTGTATTTCGACTTGAATGTGGACATGCTCGTCGACTGTCGGATGGCCGGCGGGATACTGTTCCACACATCAGGTCCGGCATATTTGATGGAGCGATGATCTTTTCGGTCGATCATATGATATTTGATGAATATGATGAATATGATGAATATTATGTAAATGCCATTTTATTGTAGTCCTATGTGCATATAAACCGATTGCCGTAAAAACATATTTCATAGTGTTCCTCATCTTATTACACAGGGTGCGCGTGTAACAACCAATGACATCGGCCTTTCTACAAACGTTCACAGCAGAACATCAGTGAACAGCAGAACAGCAGACCGTATCATCGATTCAGAGAGCGATTGAGAACTACCGTGTACATCAGCAAAATTACGCAAAACCAACATGCATGTCGGTAACCAGGTACATGCGACTATTCATACTTGTGCGCAATGGTACTTCAGATAGGATCGACACATCACATTCACGCGCCTGTTTCTTGACATATGCTATAAACGGTCGCCCATATTAAAACATTGACCATGATAACATGCGACCAGTGGATCCTTGACATATGTACTCGTTACATGATCAATTCTGAACAAGGGTAGTTACGCGAACTCAAGTATGTTACGTTCCGCAGGTTTCAGATGCAACTGAGTCACGGGTTCCGCCTCAGACCGCGGTCGCGTCTCGCACCGCACCGGTTCCGGACGTGAGTGTAAATAGCATTAGTCGAATCGACGTATATTATAGGCTATATCAGTGGTTCTTAACCTTGTCTCCAGCGCCCCCCAAGGGGCGCTGGCGATTTTGAAGGGGGCGGAAACGCTCAGGGGGCGATATGGGGGCGCTGGGATCAGGGGAGCGCTATGTGGGGCGCTGGAGAAAAATGGCTTCGCAGTAGATGATGTACTGGTGGGACATATCCCTAATGAGTATTCAGAGCAAATTAACACCGAAAACTTCGACATATAAGTTTATTGTCCATGGGCGCCTAAATGACTGGCACCGAATGTTCCTGTCTTCGCAATCTGAACCCCAGAAGACGAATTCCATCTGGCAGGGAAAAATTACATGCCAGTGAAGAAATCCCAATTTGAAATCGTGTGCGTCTTTTAGGTTAGTACGATTGGGCGAAAGGGATATCTAAAGCTAGATATTCCTGTTGGGCGATATCCCTGCTGTGCGATAATATATTTTAGATATAGCAGACAGGAGGTCACGAAATAACATCATGGAACGAAGTCATACCAACGGGTTCGCCCGCCGAATATGTTTAATTATTAGTTACGGGCCCTACAGTTTCCAAGACACCTCACAATGTTCGCTCTACGTTTTGACGAGTCTGTGCAGTGCACACTCAACAACTCACTGCGCAGACCCTTGGATAACATTGCGTAACGACTAAAAAAAGGTCATAACTTCGGATTTGTTGTGCGCAACGTAGATTTTCTGTGCGCAGAGACCGTGCCAGCACTGGGGGCGCTGGCGATCTTGAAGGGGGCGGAAACGCTCAGGGGGCGATATGGGGGGCGCTGGGCTCAGGGGGGCGCTGGAAAAAAATGGCTTCGCAGTAGATGATGTGATGATAGGACATATCCTTAATGAGTATTCCGAGCAAATTAACACCGAAAACTTCGTTACATATAGCCTTCAAAATACATTTAGGTTTAATTGTCCATGGGCGCCTAAATGACTGACACCGAATGTTCCTGTCTTGGCAATCTGAACTCCAGATGACGAATTCCATCTGGCAGGGAAAAATTGTATGTCAGTGAAGAAATACCAATCTGAAATCGTGAGCGTCTTTTAGTTTAGTACGATTGGGCGACAGGGATATTCCTGCTTGGCGATATCCCCATTGAGCGATTCTATATTTTTTGATATTGCAGACAGGGGGTCACGAAATAACATCATGCAACGAAGTCATACCAACGGGTTCGCCCGCCCGAATATGTTTAATTATTAGTAACGGGCCCTACAGTTTCCAAGAAACCTCACAATGTTCGCTTTAAGTTTTGATGAGTCTGCGCACACTCAACAACTCACTGCGCTGACCCTTGGACAACAGTGCGTAACGACTAAAAAAAGGTAATAACTCCGGATTTGTTGTGCGCAACGTAGATTTTCTGTGTGCAGAGACCGTGTCAGCACTGCGCACGTGCGCAGCTTGGAGGGAACATTGCACCTCACTCAGCTCCACCGGTAAATGTGTTCACGTGAGCCACCGGTAAATGTGTTCACGTGAGCAGAGAGAGGATAAAAATTGATCTCAATTTACATGCAATTCCCGATGATATTGACCAATTCAATCATTAATTAGTGAAATTTTTCGCACTTCGCGCGAATAGGCGAGAATAGCTGCCTCAGTAAATGGACACCAAATGTAGATACCTAATAGGCTATCAGCAAATAGCGGACAGCCTAATGGGGGTCTGGGAGTGAAGTCCCCCGGAAGTTTGGTTTATCACCCGATGGGGGCCCAGGACCAACGTTTTTTGTTTTTTTTGGGGGGGCTGACGAAGTGCTGTTACGGCCCTGGTAACGAATAATTGTACCTGCGGGCACGCCCGAATATGTTTAATTATTAATTACGTGCCCTGTATTTTACTATACAACAGCTCACTCAGTGCTACTGGTAAATCTGATTACGTGGGCTGAGAGGATAAAAAGTTTATAGCGACTTATATATGTAATTACCACCTATTCATTCATGCATTATGGAAAATTTTGGTACCTAGGGCGACCAGGCCACACAAACTTTGCTGACCATCAAAAGCACGATATGGGGTTCGTGGGGGCGAAGCCCTCAGAAGTTCGGTTTATCACGCTATGGGTGCGCAAGGCAATCGTTTTTAGGAGGGTTAACGAAGTGTTGTTACGGCCCTCCCTCTTACTCATTGTCTTTATTACATTCCTTACAATATGAAGTTGGGGTGGGGCGCTGGAGCACGATAATTTTTGAAAGGGGGCGCTGGAAAAAAAAAGGTTAAGAACCACTGCTCTAGAGTGTCGCTTAGGGCTGTCCAAAATTTGGAAAATCTTAAAGTCTCCGTGATTGTATCTCATTCTATAGATTATTGATGAAAAACAACTATTAGCCTGAAAAAAGCTTACAGAAAAGCCGTTAAGATTTCGGTCAAAGCGTTTGAAAGTAGCTGCTCAAGAATGGGCGTGCCACCGATCATAGAACGGCAAGAAGACTAGTAATCAAATAACCACGGTTCTTGATTGGCTAATCGGCTATGCTCCAATGATGACGGCAGCAGCAGCTTGCTGATTAGGTGTTAAAGAAGTCTGCTACCGGCGGGGATTCTGAGTGCGCCTTGTTAGTATTTTGGCAGGTGATGATTTAAGATTAATTCAGGACATGTTGAGTTACGAAATACATGATGAACAAACAACACCTGCTTCACAAAACCTTTTACAGCATGACTGCTTTATTTTGAACGAAGCGGCTGTAGCCTACATGCCGTGCTTTCATCGAGGAAAAGCAAAGGCGCTTATGCAAGTGGTGAACGAATTCCCCGTTTAAGAAGGGATACATCATCAGTGAATACAAATATAAAGCTTAACTGTGACACTATACTTTGTGTGATCCTATTGGACCCAAGTTGTAGTATATAGCTGAAGTTTTGAAGGTTCTAGGGATTGACTGAATCGGCCGGTTATGCTTGGCAGTTATACTTGCAGCAAATTAAATTCACTTATAAGGGTTGTCAAAGTCCTTAATGATGCTGCAGAAAAGAGGTGTAAGGTAAGCACAGGCTATGTTGGATATGATATCCAAACTATGCTGGATACTATATGCAGCATAGTCTGTGCTTTTCTTCACACCTCTTTTCAGCGGGATCAATAAGGACTTTGGCATACCATATCCAGCATAGCCAGTGCGAGTATGCGTACATTATCACCTCTTTTCTGCATTATCATTAATGACTTTAACAACGCCTACAAGTGCATTCAATTAGCTGTAAGCATCTGATAAGTGCCAAGCATAACCGGCTGATTCCGTCGATCCCTAGAGTGATCAAAACGTCACCTATATACTACAGCTCCAGCCCAATAACATCACACAAAGTATAGTGTCATTGTTAAGCTTTATATATTTGTATTCACTGATGATGGATCCGTACTGAAACGGTGAATTCGCTCAACACTCTCATAAGCGCCTTTGCTTTATCTCGATGAAAACACGGCATGTAGGTTTCAGCCGTTTCCTTCACAATAAAGCAGTCATGCTGTAAAGGCTTCTGTGAAGCAGGTGTTGTTTGTTCATCATGTATTTCGTAACTCAACATCTCCTGAATTAATCTTGAGTCATCACCTGCCAAAATACTAACAATGCGCACTCAGAATCCCCGCCGGTAGCAGACATCTTGAACACCTAATCAGCAAGCTGCTGCTGCCGTGATCATTGGAGCATAGCCGATTAGCCAATCAAGAGCCGTTGTATTTTGATTACTAGTCTTCTCGCCGTTCTATGGTCGGTGGCACGCCCATTCTTGAGCAGCTACTTTCAAACGCTTTGACCGAAATCTTAACGGTATTTCTGTAAGCTTCTTTCAGGCTAATTATTGTTTTTTATCAGTAATCTATAGCATGAGACACAATCACGGAGACTTTTTGAAATTTTCCAAATTTTGGACAACCCTATGACTGTCGCTATCCATGACGCGAGAATGTCTCGTGATTTTATTGATTAACTGAATATACGTTACGTTATAAACTAGTTTGATGATTTGCGGACCCCATGAGGATGTGTATGGGACCCCCAGTGGTTAGCGGACCCCGGTTGAGAACCACTTTAGTAGTCCAACTCCCATTGCTTGCCCATGCTCTTATTTAATAGTATACAAGATCAGTGCGGTTCAAGGCTTCAACAAGCTGCTTGTGCTTCGGTTATCATGTCGCTTCGCACTGGGTGAAATATAGGTCGTGTAATATTTTACAGTTCCATGCTCACTATAGCATATCCCAATATATAGCAATCGATGCGTGTAGTTATATCATACGAGATGCTGTACGAAATGTTCGAATACCATCGAATAGTGTTGGTAAAGTCTGCATTGCGCTTTATACAATGCGGACATACTTTCAGTACGATAAGTTGCCATGAATCCCATCAAACTTGGATTGCTGATGTATGCGCAATGGGCAGTGTACCATCTGACGATCTGATTAGTAACATCACATGGGAGCGAATGTACCACTCACTGACTTCGCCATGGAAGACGCTAGTATCATGGAAATTCGGGAATGCAATTTTCACTGCCCGCGCCGACCGATAGTGAAATCGACAATGAAAACGGATCGACAGCGGATACTCAGTACGTTTTACTTTGCATATTACGTGCATAGACATAATGTTTTTTATCGAGATGTTATGACAGTTGGCTAGCAAGGGTTATGATCGGAATACTTTTATTTTAAAGCTCGACCAGGGACGCATCGCCAGCCGAATGCGAGAGAGCCTACACTACACGGGAAACACGCAGGTTTGGGCACGTAGTCGACCGCAGAACGGTCCTACATATACACGGTAATCATTAAATACATCTTGCGTTTAGTTGGTACCCGCAGATCACAGGGTTACCGGACGCGAGCGACCGGGCCGAAGAAGAGTCGTGAGCATTTACTATACGCCTATATTCATACTGGCAGAGACTATCATATTCATACCCATACATTTGCAGCGCTTCACATGAATACGAACCCCCGCCCAGCAATCTGGTCCCATTGCCGTAGCGGCGGAGCTCGGTGAGGATGGTACGCCGTATTGGAACATATAATTGCCGCAAATAGCAAATGGTCATCTATTTACTTTCAGACGTGGATTAATACTACCGTTACCGGGTGGAACAAGTCGACGGCACTTCCGGACTGAAAATAATCATTCACCGATCCCCTAAGGCGACCCCACGATGAACTGACGACCTGCTATTCCGCATTCTTTATTCGTTACTGTTATTCCATATTACACCTATTGACTTAATAGCGACTATTGTACGATAGCACAAAGGGATGATGACCAACAAACTCAATTCGGGTCGCGGGCCGCATTCAGACCTTCAAACGTCTCGCGGGCCGGATCAGTAAAACGTGTTTCAACACACATAAAAATGAAGTTGCTGGTTCATTGCATGCACAACAGTTTACTGAGTAAACATGCTCACTTTACGGGGATAAGCTACCCCTCGAACGGCAAGAGTTCCAAAAATTATTTGTTTTTTATATTTGCTCTGTTTGATGTCATATTCCCTGCACCTAAACCTTCTGATGATCGGATAAGTGTGTTCTGGCGACGGACAGACAAACCGACGAACATGTGGGGATCATGCACTTTCGGATCAAAGTCACTACAGCCATCGTATCAAAGTCACTACAGCCATACGCAGAAAATTACTTTAAAACCGAAAGTACGCGAGCCAGGTTCTAGTCAGGGTTCGTCAAATCAAATTTTACCATGACGCGCTTTGGATGCTCGACATTCGCCAAAAGCCGATCTATTCGATACGCACTCGTTATCGTAGTATAAAGGAAAGTGGTTGAAGAACTGTCACCTACGTTATGGTATTTACCATGCCACTTGGCTCCAAATTGCAGGAATATGTCTTAATCAAATTTAAAGGTATGTGTATATGACTGATTTTTCACGTCGAATCGTAGATTAGCCTTTCAAATCAATGTTACAATCCTGTCCATGCAAAATGAAGTGGGGACCATTGAAACAATATTTTTGGAAAATGTACACATATTGACAATTGGACGCAGAACCAAAACTGACCGAAAATGAAATTGAACGAAAGGTAAGGGGGTGTGACCAACCAGATTTGTAGGTCGAACTAACGGAAGGAATTATATCCTCTTCAAGTACACACGGTTCGTCTTCTCTCACTGCGATCCCGTATTGCTGCTGAATCTTGACACTTGACATCTCTTTTTCTTAATGATCGCCTCAATATTTGGATGCAAATCCCGACTAGCAGCACACTTAACGATGTCATTGTGATGTTTATTGGTTAGCCGTGAGCGTTGAACTGTATTATTGATGTTCATTACGGAGAACACTTGTTCGCAAAGATATGTAGTTCCGAACATGGATAAAACCTTGGCGGCCATCGCTGTTAATCTGGGGACTGCGGTGTAAGATACTGATAAAACTTGTTCAAGTCCACTGACGCAAATTTATCCTTCATTTTGGTATCACACTGCAGGTCAATTAGCTCGAGTTGAATTTCAGCAGCCATTTCAGATGGCTCGACTGTAAATGGCGATCGGAACACGGCAAATGTATTCTTGAGCTCATGGAAGACCTGAAACCTCCGTTAATACTCTTGCAGTAAATCTGCTATGTTTGCTTTGTAGTTTTCCGCGCCTGTACAGTATGGTGCATTCGATCTCACAGCCGTTAGACATGGGAAATGTTCCAGGTCACCTCGGGAAAGCTGAGCCTCCCACAGTGACAATTTCATTTTGAACGCGCGTATGTCGTCTTCATACTGGGTGACAACCTTATCGCGACCCTGCAATTTACTGTTAAGCGTGTTCAAGTGTTGCGTAATGTCAACCATAAAAGCAAGATCATGAACCCATTCTTTGGACTGAAGTTCGTCTACTGGGCGACCTTTATGCTCCATGAACTCTTCAATTTCGCCTCGCAGCTCAAAGAACCGTTTCAGTACTGCGCCTCTACTTAACCACCGCACATCAGTGTTATATGGTAGACCAGCATGGACGTCATTATCGCTGATGAATGCATCGAACTGGCGATGATTTAATCCGCGCGATCTGATGAAATTAACGGTTTTCACAACCACACTCAAAACATGGTCCATCTTTAGAGTTTTGCAGCATAATGCTTCCTGGTGCAAAATACAGTGAAAGCAATATACATCTTGTCCGCCGTTCGCGATACGTACCTTCTCCCGAAATTTCGTGGCCACGCCAGTCTTCTTTCCGACCATCGACTGCGCACCATCAGTAGCGAGGCTGATGGCACGGGACCAGTCTACCCCCGCCCTGTCAAGCGCTCCAACGAGTGAGATGAAAATATCACTCGCTGTTGTAGTGTCGGTCATGGGCACGAATTGAAGCAATTCCTTAGTAATTTGTAACGACGGATCAACACCCCTAATAAATATGGCCAGTTGGGCAACATCTGTTACATCGATGCTCTCATCGATCGCCACTGAAAATGCGATAAATGATTTAATTCTGTCTCTTAATTCGCTCTCCCGATCATTTGCTAGTGTATAGTCCTAATTGCATATTTGATAATTCTCCTATCAAATGTCATAACCTTCCGAGCCATCAAATTAGTCGTTGGGATTACTAGCATTATGGTTGCATTGCATGCAAATAAGGTTAGGAACCAATGCATTAACATGTTCACCTTTACAACATGGACGCGGTCGCGAAACATGCGTATTGATGCTAGTTGTCATTTGACGAAAACGTGCTATATTATAAGTAGCATATCATTATTGACGTATATTTCGCCATGCTCAATATTGGTTTATGATCTCTGATATGCATCTACGACTACGAGATAAGTGTATTGGTTGGATGCGTTCAGTGTTATGCCATTATGGCCTCGAATGTAAACGGGCTTTCAGTCACACGACGGTAGGCCAATCCACCATCGTACCCTTCGACGAGGGGTATGGCGTTACACTAAGGGGGGCCAACCTGAGGCCGCATAAGGAAATCTATGCAACCGTGCACACGTATTTCAATTAGTATGTGTTGGCGGCCGGTGACATGGACATTCGATTGGCGAATTCAATCCCAAATTTTTATATTTTGATCAATCTCAAACTTCCATTCGCAATGCGCGTGATTCAACACGACTTCATGTTTCGATGTTAATATAGCAGCGCCCTTCCGAGATGAGCAGCACGGTGCCGATGTAAACCGCACCCGATGATGTGGCCCATACAGAAATACCAACTTGGCAATGGGTCACCATCACGAAAGAAAGTTTTGCAGTAATAAGCCTACCACGATTTGTGGATAGGTCGTATTTTCTGTCAATAATTAAGTAAGAAACGCGTCAACCAGGAAATTCAATCAGTAAATTCAAGGCACACGCCTTCTACAAGAATATCTCCGGGACGGATCTCGCAATCTTCGCTATCGGATATCCGTTCATCGTCCACGTCTGTAAGTAACATTAATATTCCGTGACTTGTTAACAACAAAAGTCATTGGTCCAAGACGTACCAGAGCATATGACGATAACAGTTATGGCAAGCGACCTGACGTTGGTTGACCACAATATCGTCCACGCAATCGGCTTCCCACGACGTACTGTGAAATTATCATGTGTTGTACACGGGACAACATCATCTCCATAACTTGTAAGTTCGGCTTCCCACGACGTACTGTGAAATTATCATGTGTTGTACACGGGACAAAATCATCTCCATAACTTGTAAGTTAAAGTAGCACTCGCCTTCGACGACGTATCCATGTGGTACATACGCCGTGAGTACAAAGTAAAAACTGATGCTTTTTACGAATTAACGTACATTGCATGGCTAGTGGGACACTGCATAATAATGATATGCAGTGTCCCACTAGCCATGCAATGTACGTTAATACGTATATATAATATAATATGCAGTGCATATACTGACATTTTACATACCTGCAAGTGTCGCTTTCCAAATTGTCGCGTTCTTCTATTGGACCAGACTCGTCACTGGTCGTCCCTGGAATCAACATTATCACAATTAGCATAAACGTAACATGATTTGGAACAACACGCAGATTTTAACGCCGTAATGCTATTCCACGTGTAATAAACGAACTAGTAACTTACCCGTGAGCTGTGTCCGAGTATGTTTCGGGCTCGTTATCGGTACACAGCAGTTCCCGAAACTCGGGTATAACATATGGGTGCATGGGTGCTCACTGTCATTATATGTATTTTCTCTTATTTCCGGTATGCAACGTTCGTCCATGATGGAGATCAAAGCGCAATGAACGCGATGCGAATTGGCAATTTAACAATTATCACTCACCATAATTGACCTAATCTTAACCATAGTGACGTATGAATGGGTCGGCAAAATGCTGGCACAGGTCAACGGTATTGGCTGTACTGCAATTGGTAGCTGTCTGAAGCCAGGTCATCTACATGGACTAACAGCCGGCTGTGTCTTTCGTTATATGCCGTTCGGTAGTGAGTCGTGGATATCGCAGCTTTTTCTATAGTAGGGGTCACAAACACGCGTCCTGCGATGTCATAGTTTGCGGCCCGCTACGTGATTTAAGATTGCTGAAGAACGCTTAGTAAAACATTTACAAATGCTGACATCGATTTCATTGTCAACATATTGTTGTGGTTGTGGGCATAGCGCCTTGATGTGTAATGGCCCACCACTGCCAATACCAAGACGCTTAGAAAACGACGTCGGGCTTCCGGAAATACTAAGCTTCGCTAGGATACCGTTTTCCAGAAGATAAAGTGTATACCTCGTCCCAATATATAGACTCTTTAATCCGAGGGATGGAAATCGACGGCAGTGGAGGGAGAATGATGCGACCGTCTAGGTTAACTTATACTAGGATGTGTTAACGGTCGTCAAAATGCTAATATAATTTGCAAATTGACTCCCTAATTTAGGAGACGTTTGAATTTTTCTCGAAATTTTCCTCGTGCTAGGCACGGTTCAACTCGAATTGACTTTCTATTTTAATATATTAGTGTCCATTTTTATCTGAGGTTCACAATATAGATCCGAAAAGCATAGGAGAAATATGCTCCCTATGAAGAAATACCAATTTTGATCCTGTGCTCATCATAACTAAGGAGATTTGTTTCCAGTATGCATACGTTTTGACCGAATCCAATATCGTTCCACTACACTGACAACTCTTACGGGTAACAGAGAAATAACATCATGTACCAAATGCGACTAGTTACAATTGTCTCACCCAACGACGCATCGTATAATTCATTAACATCAATTTCCGAATATTCCCCCTCCTCCCCTTCATGAATTTGTCAGTGAATATGATCACACGGGATGATGAAGTATATTATTTGATAGTGATACGGGGAACAATACTTATAGTAATGGCGAACTTCATTAATGACTATGAAAAGTTGTCGCGCTTGGCCCAACTATAAACCGTATCCCTGTTAATATACAGAACATGAATGTTCACGATTTCCGTGCGCATATTATGCTAATGTGAGTCAAACGTCAGTGAAATAGCAATGGACAATCGACATGATCAGTTTAACGTGGGTGTTTGGCGATAGTGCATTCTGATTTTGTTTTTGCCGCCCTTGTATATTAGGATATCACGTATAACTTCCGATATGCGGGCATTGTTGGGGTGGGGGATATGCAATAATTTACTCGGATCGCACTATGTGTAAAAGCAATCACGTGGTAAGCAATCGGCGCGATCTACTTCCGTTTGAGATAATATGCAGCGGATGTTCGATTTGTCATCATCGCAAGGTGTCTAACCGTATGATCATTAAATGGCCCTACCCACGTATGCATAACGTAAGCCACGTGCGTTGACAGGTCATTCAACTAATTTGATTTTATACGCACTGAGTCACCTAAATGTCGAGCACACACTACTAAGGACAACATTTACCGACGTCAATCTTAGTTTATTACACAACGAACAAATATATGCTTAAACATGTCCGCTCAATTCATAAACAACAAGAGCAGCCAACACCCAACGCCGAATTATAGATCACCAATCCGACTCCACCCTAAGAGACAACAATAGACATCGTATAACATATCACTTGTGGCAGTCCCGTGGCATGTTCAATTTAATGCGCATTGGACCATGATCTAGTCGAAATCGCGTAGCGGCTTGTAGCAATTACTCCTGTCTCCTCAATAACAATAAAAGGTCCGGATGACTACAAACACATAGAAACTGAGCTTCGCTCATCGTTTTAGGGCTCCTGCTGGATATTATTTGCCTTCACACTGCACGGCGCGCGGCATCAATCGCTATGCGGTCTGAAAATGCAGCGTATAGTTACGGAGTCGTAGGCTATCCCTCGGTAAAGCCGCTTTACCAATGGGTACGGCATATTCGGACGGGGTGTTGCTGTTATTGGAATCCGCTGAGGTAATAGGTCTGAAGGTCCTGCCTTGGTCGGAGCGTGGTTGCGCGTCTACTATGCGTTGGGGCGTCATGCGGACCGGCGACTGGGCGCTCGCGGATGCAACGTGAGCTTCAGTACGCGTAACGTGGTCGCTGGCATTCGTATGTGGACCGCCGTCAGATGGTAACTCTTCGTGTGGTTCTTCATTCACTGAATCCCGTATTATTCCGTATATGAATATGGCACCTTCGTAATTCATTAATGAACAATACGTTATATGTAACTTATCACATGCGAGCGTACGTCATTGCGCACGTTACGATATAACTTACTTCCATCCGATATACCTGTTTCGATGAGTTTTAATTATTATGGAGTATGGAATCATGCCGTGATTAGCTATAATACTACAGTAACGACTGTGTTCGATTGCAGTAGCGACTGAGTGATGTTTTGCTGCCGGTTCGATTATGAGGTAGGCTACCTTTATTCAGTTGGCAAATACCTCATTATATTGCGGTGTTATGCTCGCCCACCAGTATCAGCCAAGAAATCATAGCGATATTTCATGTAGTCTTGACAGCGAATTCAGACTGACTGTATACTTGGTAATTCAGGCTTGACTCTATAGGCATAATAATGAAGGTCAACAAATGTTGCGTTTATGGCTGTAAGTCCGGATATTTGACGACTGGGAAAAAGGTGTCGTCGTTTCGCTTTGCATTTTATGATTTGGAGTTCCTCTGCCTCGATCCTTGATTCACACGAGTGACAAATGATACTCTGAATAACTTTGGTGCTTTACTAAACCTACCGAAATATCTCGAAAATGTCCGAAAAATTTTACTGGAAGAGCTATAAAATCAAATATATTAGAAGACTGATGGTCATGAACATATTCCGTATTCATACGCAATGATTCGTTTCGCGCTCCTACTCCGGTACACATCCGCGCAAGCTTATAGAATTTTTACAGAAAGTTTTCCCTCAATGTCAGCCGCGAGTCGGTACAGCAAAGGGAGCGTTGATGCGGTTGAAGTCCGTGGAGTTATGAAAGAAAAGGGCGAGATCTCCACTGGTATAATGTTGATGGTAGATGAGTTGTATGTACTCACAAAAAGGGGCCATATCACGCTGGTAAATATTATGCAGCAGATGAAAGCAGTCATTTATATAAAAGCATTGTTGGAATGATGGTCCATGGTCTTCAAAAATCAACAACCATCTTGGTGAAGGCACCGCCAGAGACCGAGATTGCGGAGGAATTGCTGGATGGTATTGCTACTCTGAATGAAAATGGATTTTTCGTTTGAGGAATGTATCAGATAATCATCCATCCGCTGTGAAAGTCTTGGAAATGATGCGAGAAAAGTGCCCTAGCAATGATAAGTTCTCTTTTCATTATACAGAAAGAAGGTTCTCGCAGTACAGGCAAATGAGTGGGGACGGTTTCTGGTCGGTTTAACAAAAGTTACCAATTCTGAAAAGATAACACTGCTCCGTTCCATGCTGATAATTGACATTAATTTCTGAGAGCATGATGTTCGTGTTCAAAGCTCAGCTCATTTGGATCGTTTTAAACACTATTAAAGATGTGGCAATTGAAATTACAGGAACCCTTTTATCTCCTAACAGTGAGTTGGTGTTCTATTATGTTACTGTCTGTTGTTTGTTGACAAAAGGTTCTCAAAAATGGAATTCCAAGGCATGTTGCGAGTTAATTTTTGATGAATCCGGTGACACAAGTTCGGGCTATTTCGACTCTCTCGTGTGAGATTGCTTGCTCCATCAGAACCACTCGCCAAGTTTCTTGCATCAAGTTTTTCAATCCTGGATAGTTCTGATACAATCATCAGCTTTCATCCTCGAGTCTCAGTGAAAGGAGCTCCGAATATGTTTTGCAACGATTTGGGGGCCCTAAGGCTTTGCCTGTTCTAGTCATCAAGATCGAGCTTTCAAATTGGCGAGCCTGAATCATTGTGAACATATATTACACTAACAATCAGAAGCTGGTTAATGCCTCTGTGAGAAAAAATGATGTGGACTTGAAAAACGGCATTTGAGCTAGTCGTAACCTGCATACTTCATTGATGCATTTGATTCACGGATGTGAGGTCGAAGCTTTATGACCATAAGCCTGGTACTCGTTGTTGCGAGTAGTTACTTATGAAAACGATATCAATTTATTCTCTACATGCTATATTTGATTTTACCATGTATTAAAATACTTAACATTAGCAAGTTTGTTCCTTACCGCTATACAGATTATTTCTGTGATTAGTGGATATACTGGATAACTGTATCTTCGACGCTGTCAATTGTAACTTTGGGAAAGTACTAATTTCGTCTGTTATACGGCTTTGCTAGACTTATCTGAAGGGAGGCATCTGGTTGCGAGAAGCGGAATCGTAAGCAATCGCTGATGTCTGTTTTGCGAACGTCGGCCTCCCCGATATTGCAAGTGAAATGCGCCATATAAGGCCGTAAGTTATCGTAGGCCCCGGTCCATTACATAGCGCCACGTCAGCGTATATGGTTTTGTGTCGAGTAGCCAACGCAATATTCAACAGTTGTCGGCCTGCAGCTGCTTCCGGTGAGACACTCGTTGTCCGCGACAGTCCATCGTAATGCCAAGCCTACTATTTGCCATGACAGTACAATACTTTGATGCATCCGCGGTTGCACCAATTAGTCACGTGTTCCGAGTCACAAGTCCGTTTGTGAACTCGACTCAGTTAGCTGTTATAACCCAGTCAGTCCGATTTCGAGTAATTTTACGGAAGGTTGGGCCCAAGGCCAATTTACGAGTTTCAGTCTCGAATCATCAACGGGTCGTGATGTTTTATCGTCATGGAGTTGGCTTGTGACATAATAGCTGATCCTCAACCGCATAATAGCTTTGGAGAGTGATGTGCTAGTGAAGTCTCATGAGAGTTCCGTTTGGCGTAGTTTTTGAGTGAAGTCTTAAGTTCTCAAACTGATTAAAGTATATGGCTGTTGCATAAATTGTCGAATACTTAAAAATCTAACATGCATTTACGGGCCGCGCGCTTGATACATCTGAGCTACACATGTGCAATGTGCATGTGCACTAGTGCAGACATTATCTATACATTGTCGCGATCCACCATTTGATGAATCGCGTGTGGCGGGTCAATACCAAACCAACGTGTTGGGATTGTTATTATGACAAGTTCCAGACTGGCGCGACAGTTTAAGAACTTTGTTCCAATGGTAATAAGACTGGCGATATTAGTGATATTGTACCACCGCTGTTTCAGCAAGTGCAGCGAACGTCGTCACAACTTGGACGGCGATATTTGCGCAACGTGCGACTCGACGAACAGGATATGGGGACGGCTCGCCTATGTCAATAATACATACCCACAAACCAAGATTAGATGCTAACCATCTGTATTTTGGGTGGATAACCCCTTACCGGTATGTTGATGTTCGCGATTGGTATACGGGAGACGCACATACTTCATCAGGCTAATGCCAGCCACCCCCGTCTGGTACGATAGCGGTATGTCGTCACAATGGTCAAGCCACTGCCAGTTCCGGCGTTGATTACTAATGTTCAAGTGGAGCGACTGTGCCATTTACGGAAAAAATATGGACGAATACGCTGGTATTCCGGAAATAGCGAGATTGGTGGGTTGCTCAAGGAAATACGTGAGCTCGCCGACGAATGTGTGGACCGTGGCCGCGACTACGACCGACATACTGATAAGGAGTAAGTGCTGCTTTGTATAGTACTGGTATAGACACGCCAACGGTGTGTGTTGAGTTGGTATAATATGCAGTTATCATGGATAATGATAGGCATAATGTTATATTACAGCTGGATGACGGACGACTCCTCAGTCGATATGGGGTTGACTATCACTAATGTAGAAAAACGCAGGTTTGTACACGCAGTATATCGCTTAACTGTCCTGTATAGTGTATATATACACGGTATTATATAACAAAAACGGTGGTGCGTTTAGTTTGGACTCACAGCTTTCAACGGGGGGAGCGGGTGATGCCGATCTTGCCGAATACGAATCGTGGGCATTTATTATACGATATCATTTATAATGGCGTCGACTATCACCAATACATTGCAGCGTTGAACCCGTGTCCGACGAAGGTGAGTCCCATGGCGTGGAGGATGATATCGGCGAGGATGGTACGTAGTATTGGAGCATACAATTATATATAGTCAGGACCAACTGGTTACGTTACCTCATGTTCCTTTCAGACGATACTGGCTACGGTTACTGGGTCGAGCAACTTGAGTGTCCGACCCGGATTGTACTGGTCATTCACCGGTGCAAGAAGCAAGACCAGCATATCATTGAATGAGCTGTATTAATAAATACTACATTCAATGATGACTTTTCGATAGTACAAACGGGTCCTGAACACACGGCAAGCTGTCGTCAGTCAATGCGAGCATAATTATTATGAATGGTTTTCCTTACGTAGCTGCGCACTTGAACAGAAACATTCGCAATCAATAGCAATATTAACAGTCTGTATACGCCCATGGTGATGTTGATTATGTGCAAGAGCGCTAGGTGTAACCACGTCTATTACGTCATATATTATTGCCGGTATCATCAACAACTGTATTGACTTGAAGATTGGTCTACTTAACTACTAGTTGGTAGTGCAGTGATAGGCGAGTCCCTTTCACTATGTGTATTTAGACGACGTAACCGATACATATACTGGCTATTCGTGACTTAAAGGGGCACTGCACTCAAAAAATGATGTGGTCTCAAATTGAAGGGCAAAACGAAATAAAATTTTTGGCCGCAGCCGTTTTCATCAGAACGCCACCGTAATGGAGCTGCAATTTATTGAAATTTCCAGAAACACATCCGGCTGCAGCTGTCGTGGCTCCGGGTCATTTCTTAACCCGTTACATGGAACGATGACTTCATCGTCGCACTTGCTCGACGCGATTAGGCAGTCACGCAGAGGACGAACTTTAGATAGTGGCCAGCCAATGTTACGAAGCAAATATGTCTTACACGCCAAGGTGGTGTAGATACGCCGTTCCACGGAGGATGTTCAGTCAGGAGATTTTTCTCTTAATCGGGGCTAGTGTACTCTATTTCTTGAGGGCAGGAATAGATCATGTCCTATTCTTATGTTATGTATAAAACATTACCATCACCAATCAGTGTGCCCCTGAACATTTCAAAATTCAGAGCGGTCATAATTGGTTTCGCATTCAGGTTGGAGAATCATAAGATGAGGGTTTGACGGTATCGTAAAATTATGGCTTGGGGATTAGTAAGATTACAATATAATGAATATGTTTTAGGGTCAGCTGCGGAGTTGTGGGTTCAGGTTAGGTTTGCGTCCCGTTGGATTTCGGTTAAGGATGATGAATTTTCCTACAATACCAGAACCCTACACCAATTTAGAATGTCATGAATTTTGTAATGTTCATGGGGAACCCTGACTGGTGGTATTCATGTTGTGGATAAGAAATTACTCTTATCCCGAAAATCGACTACAGCATAAAGTGCTTTTCAACCTGTATGACGGTTCGTACTTGTTCAAATGAAAAGAATTTCAAACAAATAGTCTACCAATGTTCAAACAAATAGTCAACCAATGTTAAGTGTGAAAGAAAAACTGTATTTCCGGAGTTGAGCTAGAAAGTTGGCTGTTTATCAGTCGATCGACAACGGAGTCTGATTTACCATTTTCCAGGATTCTACATGATCCACTATTCTATTTCTGAAAATTTTGAATAAGTGTCCTCCTGTCCCGAATCCAAAATACGATAACGATGACCAGTGAATTCGGCCTCACGAACTCGGCCGTCAGGGAACTCGGCCCTCGGGAAATTTTGTATTACAGCGAATCATTAAACTAATAATATTATTATCAAGTGATTGGTGAAAATATTGATAAACCCGAGGGAAGAGTTTGTGAGGCCGAATTCACCGAGGGCCGAGTTCACCGGCAACCACGATAACCCTACCTTGTAGGTAACAGTGGGCGATGCCAGTGTTGATTTGAATGCAAAGTATTGGAATTTCGGCACACATTCATATTGCGATGACATAACACGTCGATTTAGTGGAAAAGTGATATTGTTCATTGGTTCGCCCTTTAAGCTTCGAAAGAAATCACTGCACGATACCCCCAGAAAAAGCAACGAATACCTTGAGAACAGCGGAAGTGCGATATATGTGATTTTTTACTGCAGTGATTTTAGTATTTGATTAATCAACAATACGATACGCTGAATGTGAAATAATGACGCTCTGTACCTACAGGAAGCCCTACAAATACAAAAGTGATAAGCTTTTCTTTTCGTGTAATAAATTCCAGCTGGCTGGTGCGAATTAAATTGTCAAAAAAATGCGAATAGAGCTGAAAATGGTTGAAAAGTACTGGTCTACGTTATTGTCTTGCTCTACCCAGAGTCTTCGTAATAGTATATAGAATATACATTGATATTATTAAAAGCTGCAATGACATCGACACGTTGTGCATTTATATCGTGTGAAGTCAAAAGGAATGACGCATCGCATACTCTTCATAAAATTCCTTCTGAAATTGCACTAAGACGACAGTGCCATATCCATCAATAAATCACCAGTTTGCTGTGTGACATGTCTGCAAAGGTAACTGAATACTGATATTATTTGAAACTTCTTTTGCCTGACTAACCATTTCTCAGGACTGAAAAAAAAGTTGGTGTCTCTGGGTGAGAAGAAAGGTATGGAAGACTTGCTACTATGGACAAGAAGCATCACTAAACACTTTGGGTGGTGCTGTCAGCATTGTGGTCAAGATAGCAGTGTAAGTCTACATATCAACTATGTCTGACATCACATATTAGGAACTTTTTATATACCAATATGCAATCGCAGGTGCTAAAAAGAAGATGGATATCTCTTCTGCATCACATCACCGGACAGTTGACGGGGAGACATATTCCTGCAGCCATGGCACTTTGACTGGGGATCAGTGCCTAAGAACTAGATGGTTGCAATGTGGATCTCCCAGTTTCATATCATTGAAATCTTTGATAGAAAAAAAAGTTTGACTTTAAAAACGTTGTTCTAGAACATCTAGAACAATACATCTCTATCGTACATCTTCGAGTTGTATGGCATGTGCAGAGCTGCGTAGCTTACTAGATCAATTTCATTCTTCCACTGCCCGACTGCCCAGTTGTAATACCCTACCCTATATAGTCCTCGGATGTTTCTTTTACTATTGAGTTGAATTTTTAATAAATGCCGAGTAAGCCATTGGTGGAATATAAGAATAGCCATTGGTGGAATATAAGAATGCAAACAGTTCCCGTTCGCTGATCGACTTATATAGCAGAGCCGCAGTGTTATCAATCACAGTTCGTTAGAAAGCCTTCTGCCAGGACCATGTGGTTGATTGTTATAATTCCAGTTTTTTTTCTGTTCACAGAGCAACTGCACCATTCATTGTCAAGTGTCCGAAGTTGACTCTGGTTTTCTGACGATTTCTTAGACCAATACAATGAGATTGAAAAATTGCATCCAAGAAACGCGGGTGCAAATACTTGAGTTTGTGCTTCTAGAGTTGCAACAAGACCGGCGAATTCCTCCTCTGAATATTGTGGCTCAAATTGACACGGCAGGCTCTCACAAAATATCGTGATATCATTGAAATCTTCTACATCTGTATCTTCATCAGAAGTTCATTCATCAGCAAGATCTTCTTCCATACCATTAATGTCAAAGGAATTGCATGAATGAACGAACTGATGGAGACAGAAGATTCGTTAGTGAAACTGAGAACAACAATGTTACGATAAAAATTTCCACAACAATGTTTGAACTTTGATGAGAATGAAACAATGATATTTTCGTGTTGACCATCTATACATCTGTGTCTTGAACAAGTAAACTGGACCGTATCAAAATAGTTGCTATGCCATGGGTAAACGATGCAAAATATCCTGTGTCTGTCTCTTGCACAAGACCACTACTCAGAAGGTTGTGCACTGTGCAGTCATTAATAAATCTTGAAAATGACAGCTGTATCAATATAGCTTTGCATCAATATACAACTGTAATGGCATCTCAGTATCAGTCAACTGGCAAATACTATAGAGTCATGACAAGCTCCAGACACAAATCCTCCTGACTTCTAACACCGTACGTTGAGCGCCGCCTTGGTGTGCAAGGCATGATTCCTTCACAACATCGACTGACAACTATCTAAAGTTCGTCCTCTGCGTGACTGCCTAATCGCGCCGAGCAAGTGCGACGATGAAGTCATCGTTGCATGTAACGGGTTAAGAAATGACCCGGAGCCGCGACAGCTGCAGCCGGATGTGTTTCTGGAAATTTCAATAAATTGCAGCTACATTACGGTGGCGTTCTGAAGAATACGGCTGCGGCCAAAATTTTTTTTCGTTTTGCCCTTCAATTTGAGACCACATCATTTGTTGAGTGCAGTGCCCCTTTAACTATCGTTATTGTCTGATACGAATATCTCCTTTCGATTTAAAACACAACAATTTTGTTGTGCACCAGAACGGATACACGCATGTATTTATTAGGAAGATAACCTGGTCGGCGTTGATATTGAACGTGAAGTTTATTTAGTGTTGGTTGTGTAACCGCACAGCGGTCGCATGAGCTGATTTTCTACATGTACATTGATTGGATACGAGTTATGCCTCTGTACTAGACATTTGAATAGATTATGTATAAAGTAGTAATTTGTTTCTTCAAATTCGAAAGTCAATATGTTAGTGTCGTTCAGCACAAAACCGTGCTTTAACCTCAACATAATTCTCTGGCAGACTATTGCTTCATGTATAACGCCTATGTCCGCTAGGCAGGTTTCAGCGTTTAATATGCGGTGCGTTGCAAATTCTTTAGATAACTATGCACAATATATACACCTGCAAGCGTCGATATCCTATCAATTCGCGACAACATATTGCAATGCTGTCTATATTTTCCCGGTTGTATGACACCATGTAAAAAGAACGCTCAACAGTATGACAGTCTAATAGTCAGTGAATTAGGTGAGTCGCACGCCGTCTTCACTCCCATCTGCGGAACTGGCCTCGCAATCGCCGCTGCCGTATACAATATTATCGTCTGCATCTGTAAGTAACCTTAATATTCCGGGCCTTGATAACAACAACATTCAATGGTACAAGGCCTACCAGTGCATACGATGATCTCAATGACGGCCAGCGTCGTAACGTCGGTGATCACCAATTCATCCGTGTAGTTGGCTTCCGACGACGACCTGGAAAGTTGTCATATTTTGTATAAGATACGAACCTCATAATATTGGCATGTAAGTTATATTCTCACTCGTCATCGACAGCGCCTCCATGCTGTTCACACGCAGGAAGTAACAGGTTCAAACTGAATACGTTACGTCGTTGATTAATACCCCACACTGTATGGCGATTCAGCCGCGACATCTCATATCATTGTACACACCGGCGGATGTCCCAGTCAAGTCGTCTCTATCCGATCTTGTACTGGAGGAGGCACTGTTCGTCCCGGGCAGTAATAGTATTACTTATGTGGGTATGCATTCACCCTTATTCACCCATGTTAGAGGTCTCCGCGAAAGAACTTCAACGACGGTACATAATACCCGCCAATGACAACCGTGATATAGGCGTGACGATATGTGATTCGCACAAGGTGCTTTGTTATACACGAAATAACAGAATGCTCATTCGCACCCTCATTGTCACGATGCCATACAATATCCGCCACATATCGCACGTGACGCGACAACGAACTTATCTATTAGTAAGTAATAACGCCCATTGAATAAGCAAATAACGTGAACCAACACCCACATCAACATCACCAAGCGACCTCCACCATTAATAGTCATGTACACATACCATGCCTCTCGACAAACCTATTATCTGTGGCAGTCCCGCAACATTCTCAATTTGCTGCGCATGGGGCCAGTAGCTAACCCACTTCGCGTAGCAGCATGTCGCAAGGACTCACTGAGCATGGGACCCGTTCGCCGCAAAAATAAGGACAGGTCCGGATGACGGCGAAGCCACAGGAACTGATGCTCGTTAATAGATATATAGGGCTCTTACTCGTTACTCGTTGCCTTTTGAATGCAAGGCGTGCGGCTGGAATAGCGATGTTATCTGCAAATAGGTGGCATAGTGACAGATCCGTGTGCTATCCCGATAATTATATGCGTACCGTTGGGTGCCATATCATGGAAAGAGGAGTCTTGATGCGCGTAATCCGATGAGACTATCGCTGTCGGTGTCGTGACAGTATCGAAGCGTGGTCGCGCATCGACTATTAGTTGATGTTTCGCACGGGCTGATGACTGGACGCTCCCGGACGTAGAGGGGGCGCCATTACGCGTGGGACTGCAGCTGGCAGTCGCGGATTTACCGTATTCCGTAGTTTCAGTCACTGCAAAGATTAGCATGCAATTTAGTCATCCATAACTTTATTATTTATGTGTGAACAATGCGCTCTATGTCACCTAGTACACGCGTACACGTAATGCGGTGAAGGCTTTACCGATGTTATTTACCTCCGTATGAGAGATCTGTTTCTATATCATCATGGGACGTTCCAGCGCACCTAGCGGCGTCTGCGTATATAGTTTCGTGCTGTGTGGCCAACGCACGATTAAACAGTTTCCTGCCGATAGCTGCACCCGCCGCGACGCTTGCATTCCGCAACATTCCATCGTAATGCACGTTGGCTACCCCGATCGAATGAGACGAGGAAGCAGCCACGTCATCCTTTTCCCGAAGAGACAGACCGCTCGCCATAGTGGCCAGCATTTTTCGTAAATGCTGATAAGACACTCCTTGCATCCCGTGTCTTGTCAGATATGATTGGACACATTTCGAAAGATGACGTATGGGCTGACCGGTCGTAGAACGAAGAGCGGGCGCCTCAGCGGGGCTCATGCATCCGTTGTGGCGAGCGCATAACTGGAACACAATGACAAGTACTTGGTAATGGTTCGTCACTGCTTAACACATTCCGTGAGCTAGCTCTGTAGTTATGATGACATGACCAATCGACTATATAGATAGCATGCTCACCAATTTGAATCGTTCATAGCGGTCGTGCTCAAACGCAATCATACTACCGAGCGATTTGCTTTTTGTTTGGTTGACTTGTACGATTACGCGGTCCTGGTCGCTGATCAGCTTGCCGGGATTCATTAATTATTCGGCGGTGACCCGTCTGAAATGACACAGTCGTGTCCCGGTGGATGCTCCTACGTCAATTAGGAGTGCCGCCAAGCACGCGTGAAAACATTTGTGTTTGATTTGTTATTATTACTGCGCATTGTGCAGTGCACGGCGTTGAATTACCTTGTCGAACATTGATGCATGATGCAACACGAGATTCTCGGTGGCGCAAATTCTGAATTTATTCGATTAGTCTGAACGGAACCTTCTATGTTCCAAAAGACTTCATTGCTGGACGGACTCTATCGAGCGCAACCATATCGCGGAACGAATTTTAAACCATTTGGATATGTATTTCTATTGATAAGGTCGCGGCATGCGTCCATATTGTTCTTACTGCAATAACATGTGGATAATTAAAACCGCACCATTTTACGATCAAATTCTACTAGCTGATCGGGACCTACGTAGGACGTAGGCCCCGGCCTGATATTAACCAGCGCGTTGTCGGCAATAAAACCCTAGGTGCGTAGCCAGAGAGTTTCTATTTTTTATTGCTAGAAATCCCGACCTTTTGAAATGCCAATTCACTGATTCGTACTATCGATGCTGCGTACTGCAAATTAGCTATAATCATTTGTATGCGAAATGGGTCATCGATATCTCATGTGCACTATCGGCGGTGGTTTGATTTAGCGCGTCTACATAGGCCTGCTACCGTCCGCAGATACACTTTCGCCGAACAGAAAAAATCTCTTAGTGTAATATTATTTGTGTTTATGTATCTTGTTCAGTGGTTCCCACACTTTTCCGGTGTGAGGGCAAAATTTAGAATTTCAGAGTACGGTCAGGGCCGCACGAATACTACGGCTATGAAACGGACCCAAACAGTCATCATGGCTATTTCGGAGTAGTTTTATTACCCTGGCGAAATTTCAAAACTGTACACTGCTTACCGCTACTTATTTGCTGCATTGGGTGTCCGTTGAGTGAATCAGCTTTTCAGAATCAGAATCGGATTTCTTCACTGGCATATAATTTTTTTTCCTGCGGGATGGTATTTGTCTTGTGAGGTTCAGATTGCCAAGACAATAACATTCGGCGCCAGTCATTTAGGCGCCTATGGACAAATAAATCTATATGTATTTTGTATATATAACGAAGTTTTTGGTATTTCGAAGTTTTTGGTCAGTATTATAGCAGTCCTTTACGGCCAAGGCTTTCTCGCTGCCGATCGTTCTGACACACTTCTTGGAGTCACATGTTACATGACCTAAAACTTTATCTGTCTTGGTGCGTTGTGGTGCGGTCATGGCCAACGCTGATATGCCCATTTCGATAAATCTTGCGTATTTTTTCTTGGGGAAGAGTACCCAATAATCAAGATATGCGGCGAATTGAAATCGCGCAATGCGCGAAAAATTTTTGAAGAAGTTGCATAAATTTTCAAAAAATACTCTATAATTTATGCTAATTCACGAAATAATTTAAGGCTCCCTTCGATCTCGGCCCCCCTCAATTGGGGGGTTTGGGGTGCGGCAGTTACGGCTCTGACTATAGGACTACCAATTATGCTGCTTTTAGCCGGCTAAGCAGTATGCATCTCGGCGCATTCAACCGTGAGTCACGTGTTTCACATCTAGTTATAATAGGGTTACCATCCGTCCTCTTTTAAGGTGATTTGTCCTCATTTTTGATTTTTTTAAAGGGTCCTCGGAGGACGCCCAAATATCTTCTTTTTCGAGATTTTGTCTTCTTTGTTGTGGATTTTGGTTACATGGGCCAAATTCGACTGATATACATTAAGTCAGCACTGTAGGAACGCTACGGCGGCTATTTCGGGAGCTGGACCGGAAAGTTGACCTTTTTTTCAGTCAACCACCTGTTAATGTGAAAGAAAAACTCTATTCTCCGGGAGTTGAGCCTCTTTCTCTTTTTTAGTCAAGCGACCACGAAGTGGGAAAAAGTTACCATTTTCTCAAGATTTGCCTCCGGTTTTGAAAGTTATCAATACCTATTTATATCTATAGCTACTGCTCGTTCAACTGGAAAGTTAGGGCACATTGCATTGAAGCAGCAGTGACGTAACGTTAGCAGTCTATACTCACAGCTTTCCTGCGATTCTATAATTAAAAATTACAGAGGCCAAGCGAAGCAAGAGTATTTTGTAAATATAAATTTTATTTTTTGTCATAAATCGATTTCGTAATATATTTTTCGGGCCGCAAGAAGGCTATCTGGGGGCCGCGCTTGGGAATCACTGATCTTGTTGATTAAAACTTATGCCCGCGTCTGAAAAAATTGCGCTCGTTGCCATTGCCGAATCTGGGTATTTAGGTATGACTAGCGCAGCCTGTAATTGTAATTATATCAGGTTTGCGGCATGTCTGCAATCTCGTGTTCAGCGCAACATTTCCGGCCGATTGTACAGTCCGATAAAATTGATCACTACTATGTATTCCGCACAGCGTACTGAGGCTAATCTCAGCAAACTAACGATCCTTATTAGATCTACAAATTCTACCTAATCATTAAAAACGCATATTTCATCGCGCTCTCTGAGAAACACCATCTCCTATCGCGATTTGACAATCAAATATACGATCACCTTCTACAAATTTAAGTGCATCAGTTGCATCGATGAGGGCCGCAAGACGGGTGTAATATATTTTGTGAACCATTTTGTGATCAATGTTCTCGGAGCACAATGTTGAACAGTGTTTTATTGTGTGTGCCTGTTATTTGGAATTTATTCCAGTGCCCATAATATTATTCCAATTGTGCTTCGCGAACGTAAATCGGGAAATGCAGCAATGCAGTCAAAATCGATGTTTTCATTTAGCAACCAATTGTCGCGATGCGAGCTACTCAATACCAAGTGGGAACCCATTGTGTTGGCGGTAAAGGACTATTACTGATCGACCGCACGCGTTTGTAATCATAATTCTTGTCTGTCTTTCGTGTTCCAGAATGGTCGCGCCGTGTTACTGCTCAGTCCAGCGACGAATGCCGAGCGCGCGGCAATCATCTCAGCAGGAGATCGCGTCGCGTTACATTGTGCGATGCGATATGCGTGCACAGACGGATCTCACTAATTGTTCGCGGCACCGCGTAACACTGTCATAATACGACTTGTTAAATTGCAACTGAATATTAGCGTCAGAATGGTCATTTCAAAAGGACGGGGTTTTGCGTCTCAAAAAGAGGGGGTTTCGCCACCCCCTGGCTACGCACCTGCCGCCACCCCATGCTAAAACAAAAGTTGGCGCCTATAAATGGTATCACGTACATTCATCTAACACCGTTGGCTAAAACGTGTTGAGCTCGAAGTCATGAAGTCTAAGTGCTAATTCCAGGGTGCATGTTTTTATAATGTATTTACAATCAGAAACTGATATTTCATATTTGAATTACCGTTCTCGATGTAACGAGTGTAATATCCATCATCATCCTGATACCTGGTATGCTCGAGGTACTTTCCTATCGTCCCGCTGTTTAAAAATAAGACGGTTCTTGTAAATTAAAATCAACAAAAAACCAACAATGAGCGTACTTCAACTTCTTGGGTTAATATCGACGTGGAAGAATTTTAAATAGTGCACAATGAGGAGAACCAGCACAACGAACACGCTCATACCACACAATGACTTCAAATTTCTATCTCCTGCATGTAGCGTAATTAGAGGGGAGATTGTCATATTACTTGTTATAATATACTGTTACTAAATCAGTGTATCCAATCGGCCCGTGATATTGTAGCTTGACTGTGGCGCATGCCCGATTCATAGCGTCGCTGTCCAATGTTCTCACAGTTACGTACCAGGTATGATTGAGCTGAAATAGGTGAAATACTGAATCACCGGCCCTCGTTGACTTCACCAATATAAATCTTTGCAGGTAGTCTTCACCCATTGTGGGTGGGATCAGCAATACCAGATAAGCACATTATATCACCGAATAACTATAGTCCGTGCATGAGACAATAGGATCATGGTGTGACATAGAATTCACCTACTAGTTCGTCTTAATTACTGGTCTATTCTATGTTTGCTTTTCATACATGCATTAACATCTTGTATCTACCGGAAATGCGATTCCAAGTCGTTTCCAGCCTTTCCTATCGCTTCATAGTTTAGCAATTATGTGGTGATTTAATGCATGAATCATATTTATACACAAATCAGAACCACAGATCATCAATCAAAACTATAGTTTTCACTATATGGGATCAATTTGATCAACATAAATATTTTTAATGCAACGTTCCCACACAGGAATTCGAGGTCAGCTACATGGAACCTGCAAATTCTAGTCCAATCATGGCCATTGTGGCCTGGTCTGTCCAGACAACAGCCTCTTAAACTCATCTAATCTTCATAGGTTAGCACACCGCTAGCTATAGGCTAGCAAACACAGAAAATGATTACCTTCGCTGGAGAAAATGCCCTTGCGGAAAATGGTTTGGGCAACGGTGCGCTCATATCACACCCGATGCTTTCGCAGCTTGCAAACAAAGCCACGCAGACGGTAAGTATCAGCAACATCTTTATTATCGACGTCGATATAAATGAACGAATCCTATGCGTTGGCCGCCTCTTCAGTGGCCAGATCTATATACGCAATAGCAACCCCTGCACTATCCCTTGAAACGACTACAACCAAGCGTGATTTCCTTAACGGCGTGACTTGATTACACGAATACTATTCCCACACTAGATTTGCTTTACACAGGATATGTTTGAAATCATGAAACCTTTTTGTGAAGCATGACACCCACCCGCAGATATCGTGTCACCGTGCACCACATTCGTCAGGAGTGTTGACATAGTTTTTTGTAGTGCTCCCGCTGACCTCTGATGGCACGATAAAAGTATTAGAACACAGTTAAAATATCGTGAAGAAATATAATGAAAATTGTCCTACTCAGATGACCCCGCGTGTATCCGTGGTTACCATACTATCAATTGCATATGCCGAATACCGTTACGAGGTTATCATGCATGAAAACCGTCGAGTCGTTATTTTTTATACATCCTATTCTTACTCCGGTGATTTGGTCGTAAAACGTCAGTGATGAGAATGTAAATAATACCTGTGATGTAACAGTGAGCATTAGATTTCTCAAACCCGATGTTTCAAATGTGAATATACTGGTACATTGCACTCTTACTTGCCCAGACGCGTTCAGTAAAAGTAACAAGATAATATATTGTCCTTTTACAAATAAATGATTCTATATCGGATCGCTATTAATTTAAATTCTTGCAATCGTCATGTTCATTTACGATTGTAAATCAAGATTACCCCACGTCTGTCGGACATGTATGACAATCATCAAACTTGTTCAAGAAGATGCCGTCATACGGACGTCAACTATAAACGAGTTTGTTGGAGGCGTGTCATATAAAAAGAGTTTCCTGCAGGCATAATGGAGTTGGCATTCATAACTTTTTTTATATTAATTTGTCATACATCAAAATTGATCATTTCGTTTCTCTAAGCTATACGATCTTTATGGGGAAAAGTTGTGGAAGGCTTTGCGTATTTACTACTGTCGAAAGAACTACGAAGTTCGTGACTTCTAACCGACAGACGAAGACGTGCCCGTCAGCAAGTCATATGTTCTTGGCTGATGGGCGTTTCGTGATAGATTCGGGTGATTGAATACACTCCATGTGCCTTGTGCAGTGAATCAATACTTATACCGGATACGATATTATTGATATATTTATATTTTTCTGAAATTATTAATGATATAATCATTACATTCAGAAGGTATTCGGGTATCATACAGGAAATATTATTTTACTTAGTATACCGATTGTCGTGTTCGTCGTATTCACAGTAAATCCACACATATTGTTAATTTTCGGATTGGTGCAAATAAGCCGATGTCGAAATTGAGATTACTTTTGCAAGACCGCGAATTCAGAGAGTGTTTCATTTGTCGATTATGACGGAACAAATCGTGTACATTGACAAATTACCCAGATTTTTTCGTTATGCGAATTCAGTATCCAAAACAGCAATTTAAACGTATCAGTATCATGTCCATGCTAATAATACGTGCGACCAAGCATGTGTAATTTCTATATATATATCGACCGCGTGTGTTGATGTATCCACTGTCCAGTGTAGCTTATGCGTCGGAAGAAGTCGAGGTGTTCTTCTTGAAATCAGCAGTAAATTATGTGTAATATTAACTGTGTTCGTTTTGCAGGGTTAATATAAATATTACATACCTGAAAATGATACGTCAAGGACTGATGTTGATGTGTTTATTTCTGGTGATAGCATTACCGATGATAACAGGTAAAATCAATCGTAGGAAATGTTGGTATTACTCATTTCATGACCATTTTCAATTATGAACGTTATTATTAAGATTCAAGGTGTAGGTGTCACGAACTGATATTTGGTGTATAGGCCACACGCAAGCATGATATCCCTACTCATGAGACTAATTTATTTATGGTAGGGTTACCATACGTACTCTTTTAAGAGGATTTGTTCTCTTTTAGACTTTTTAGAAAGTGACCTCGGAGGACGCCCAAATGTCCCATTTTTTGAGAATTTGTCCTCTTTTCTGAAAATTTCGGGTAAATGTGTATGAAAATTGGACTGAGATATAGGAAATTAGCACTCAATTAACGGTCCGGTGGGTATTTCGGGAGTTGAAATAGAAAGACAACTTTTTCTTTTTTTGTCAACACCACAATATTCAATTAAAAATTGGTGGAATTGGGCGTCGAATGAAAGTGATGACCATATTTTTTTGTCAACTAACTACAGACTCGAATAAATTTACCAATTTGTGCGGATTTTACTCCGGTAATGTAAGTCTGGAAATTTTGACAAAGTGTCATCCTTTCAGTTTTTAAAAATATGGTCACCTTAGTTATGATGTTCATCCGGTGTGGTAGGAAATATGTCATATTACCGCCGACTGGGGTAATTTTTAGTAGTTTCCAAATCCCCCCTACCGTTTGTTCCATTGTGCCCCGCCTATGGTGCGCAATGGGACAAGCGTTAGGAGAGATTTGGAAATTCGGCATTTGTGATTTCGAAATACATTTATGTCTAAAATTGTATTTTTTAACCCATTGTGCCACACCTTTCCATGAACTCCTTACCTCACCTTGTCGTTTTTCTTCAGCATCCCTGTCCGAATTCAATCCTGAAATCTTCAATGGCTCACAAGAAAGACCAAACACAGGTTTGTATTCAACCATGCGCTGTCGGTATCGAGATAAAAGAAAAACATTCCCTGCATGTGCGATAACCGAAGTTTATAACCTGTAATGAAGCAATATAAATGTATTTACTAGTACTGCATCGATACAAATTTTAGTATAGTTCCCGACCTAATTTCATCACTTCCGCCCCATTTGCCATTTCAGAACAATCCAGTTCTTCTCATATTACTATAACAAAAAAGGCTGTTCTAAATCATAGAAATTCAGGCGTTTTAATGTAAATGGTTTCACGACAATTGCTAGCCAATGTTAGTAATTCGACCTTTATTCCAATCGTTATTAAACAGTGTAATTATCAAACATTCATACACAGCACCAGTCAAACCGTGCTACGGCTTGTTTGGCAATGAAGAGGACAGCGTTGATACTTCAATGTTGAGCGATATTACGAGGTGTAACTGTAAATAATATTCCCTGATAATCCAAGTCAGTAGATATGACAGCATTGGATATTTTGACATGCGACATGTGATTTATAGATAAGTAGAGGAGTGTTAGGGATAAAACTAATGCTGCGCAAAATCCAGTATACCTGAGTGATACGATAAATGAGCATTAGGCTTGAAGCCTGCCGAGTACAGTATTCGATTATCGCCCATGGTAACGTGATGCAAGTAGGACTTACGTGGAAAGCTCGTATATTTTACCTTGATGCGTCCGCCAAGAAAACAGTGGCGATTCTACAAGGCAATAAATATAATTGAGGTTTTCTTTCGACTATACCCATTTCAATACACTTTGTTTCATCGCTGTGGGTTGATAACTACTTCACATAATGTTATTTCCATGTACGTGCTCAACATTTATTCTGGATGCGGTGAAACGCTCAACCTAGGCCTCAATTCCGTCACTGTGGGAGATAAATATCTGAGCTATAATTCGTGACGATACCGTAAGTCATCGTGGAGAGGATCGTAAAAATTAAGTACCTAGGCCTACACTCGACTTGCATCATTGCAATTACTATTCTCTATTCCAGAGGCGGGCAACTTTTCCAGCCGGCAGGCCGGATATAGGAAAATTAGGTACTTGGTGGGCATATACAAGAAATAAATCGTATTTAATGAATGTATGTAAACGACAGCAATGTCACTTCAAAGCCATTTCTCGCCGATAATGACGAAGGCAATGGGGATTTGAGAACAGCATTGTGACACAGGCGCCTTTATGTCCGCTTCTCTCTGATCAATTAACACATGGTGCAATCCTTGATTAAGATTTCAATGAGTTCGATAAGCCCATATTTACCAAGACATCAATTCATTAGAGTTGAGTACAGCGCAAATACGATAATGCAAGTCTCTCGCCGCGACAAACTTACGCGTAAGCTCCACTCTCGTACGCTGCCCACTAACGTATCTAATAACAAACAGTCAGAAACGTAACAGTACTTCGACAGCCCCTCCCCCCAAAACGTTGATATTGCCCCCCCCCTCCATAAACGCTTACCGAGCAAAGCGTGCAAAAATATCTGTAATTCATGATAGAATCGGTCAATATGATCAGGAATTGCATATATATTGCTATCATTTTTTATCCTCTTTATGTTCACGTAATCATATTTACCGGTAATAGAGCTGAGGGAGGTGTCTTTGAAAATGTAGGGCCCCTAAATAACAATTAAACATCTTCATACGGACCCGTTGGTATAACGACTTCGTTACATGATACTATTACGTGACCTCTGCTATGTCAAAATATATTGAAATCGCCCAAACTTACTTAACTAAATGACGCACACGATTTGAAACAGATATTTCTTTAATGGCTAATATAATTTTTCCCTGCTGTATGGCATTTGTCTTGTGGTGTTCAGAGCGCCAGGACAAGAACATTCGGCGCCAGCCATTTAGGCGCCAATGGACATTAAAACATCTATTTTATAATTGTATATATATATCGAAGTTTCGGTCTGCACGAGGACAGTCCTTTTTCGGCCAACGTCTTCTCGGTGCTCGGTGCCTAGCACACTTCTCGGAGTCGCATGTTGCAGCATGGCCTATAACTTCATATGTCTTGGTGCGTCGTGGCGCGGTAATGGCCAACACCAAAGTGCCCATTTCGATAAATCCTGCGTATTTTTTTGTGAGGGGGGGGGGGAGGGTACCCAATAATGAAGGTATTTGTCAACATTAAATCGTGCGCAGGGCGAAAGAAATTTGAAAATTTGCATAAATTTCTAAAAAAATACTTCATAATTCTTTTAAATTCGCGAAATAATTTTGGCCCTCTTCGAGCTCGGCTCCCCCAATTCCGGGGTTTGGGTGCGGCAGTTTCGGTCTTGCATACAATCACTAAAATTTGACGTTTAAGCTAGAAGTGGTGAATATCGACAGACTGGGGCCGCGGGCCACATTATCATGTAAGATGGGAAACTGTCCGCGGGCCGGACAAAATCCCGTCGCGGGCCGTATGTTCCCGCCCCTGCTCTATTCAGATTCCAGTGTTCGTATTATCATGCTCACCTCCTATAATATTGTACAATGGATATGTTATTATATCGGCTAGAAAACACCATTCCAGGTGGTACTTACGGATGAAGCATTCCAGGAAATGGTGTGATCCAAAATATTCCATTTCATTGACACTGTCGCGTTATTTTTAAGGTAAATCGGGACGCGGGAGAAACAAAGGCTCACGTGGCTTTCCAGGCCCCTAGGCCACCGCTGAAGAAAGAAATCCATGCATGCCGATCACACATTGTATAGGATATATGATTAGCTCTGTTTATAAGTCAACATGTTAACATGATACGATATCTGATCATCAATATTGCTGTAACATTTGTGACTATATATAGCGCATAGTAAAAGATCAGCGATTTGATGATTTCAATTTGCGGCAGGCCTACCCAATTCGTTTTGGAACAGCGTTTCATTGTTGGTGACATGACAGGGAACGGCGCGACAAGCTCCATGCATGTATATGCAATATGCATCGATTAAAAATTTACAGCATTGATGGGTAATTTGAGAATGGGTTTACGTCTTCACACGAGCCAGAGACTTTCCGGCGACTATATACCCCAGGGTGTACAATAGGGCTGTTCAAAAATAACTTATATTTCTGGATTCCAATTATTCAGTTATTAAATTGTCAGGTTACCCTAAAAAACGATGCACACCAAATTGGGTTCAATTCTAACAAGTATAGGGCTCCGCAGATCCAATTAAAATTTTTAAGTTAAACAGAAAAATTGAAGAAAAAAATTCAAACTTTTCTGCCAACCCCGTGAAATTGTTGAGCCGTCTTCAGAGACGATGTAAAACAATTTTTTGTCAATTCCAACCAGTAGAAACGGTGTTATTGGAGTTTTTCATTGATAATCCTCGGATTATCCACCAATCAAGGATAATCATAGAATTATCAACGAAAAACGCCCAGTCGAACCGGTGTCGGACTAAATAATTGAAAACCAGGATTAGAAACAGGACCTGAGAATTTGTCGATCCGCACCGCAATATTAAGATTAAACGATGTATATAAATCTGCAGCGCATATGGCAGTGGCCGGGAACCTAGGGCTCGCGAGCCATATATGGCTCTTTTGGGCATAAGATATGGCTCTTTTCGAAATTTTTGTTTTTGTGCTTAATTTATCAAAACTGCAGCAACTTGTTATTAAATCTTCAGCACCACCAGTATAATCATTCTTGTGGTAGTATAAACAATTAAACATGTCTTTGAGAGGTTTATACAGTTGTGTATTCAAGGTTAGGGTCTCGGACCCCTTTTTCAAAATCCTCAAATTTATGCTGCTGTACCGCCGGAGACCAATATCACTCCGGATTTCGATATACCCGCCACGAAATCTTTGATTGCACGATACGTTGATTGATCAAAGAGACTATGGGAGACATGGCGGCGCCTGTATCACAATGCAGTTTTCAATTACACATTTTCTTCCTGATCTACGGCGAGAAATGAACTGTCGTGGGTTGAAGTGACAGTCACAATTACAAATTCAAATTGCAAACAACGCCATATAGCTATCCACGTTATTGATTGATAACGTAGCTTTGTAGTCGCTGTTAAAATGTGGGCATGTGGCGCAACGTTATGTTGCCGCCGAATACTTTGAGAATTGAGAAATTGAATCGGAATCAGTGCGACAATTACATCCGATTCATATCAGCTATTAGGAATTGTAAGATATTTACGACGAATTGCGCTATCACAGGTAAGGCATGGCCCGGCCGTGCCTCACATATGCCTTACCTCTCCTTTCGCGCTTTATTTTCGAACAATTTGGTAGTGAAAATGTTCAAAATCTAGTAGACAGGTGAGGCGCTGCCTCACTTGCATCCCCTGACCCCACGTCACTGACACATCACACATTACAGTGGGTATGTATACTGCTGTATAGTGACCATGTTGGCTCTGCCTACGTATGTCATCACGGGTACTCGCATTTAAGAGAAGCATCAAGACGAACCTACGATCTCGTATAACTGACGAAAGTCTCAAATGTTGCATGAACAACAATTATCAACCAGACTACAAAGCCATCAGGAATACCATGCAACACCGAAAGATGCATTACCTGTAAAAAGCCTGTAAAAAGTATAGGCTATTCATACTTTTACTGTTGTCTATGTCTGTTGTAATTGTCTTGAGCTTCGAAATATATCACAGGCCACTCAATTCAATGCACTTAAAAATTTATAACTTGCAAAAGATCTCTGTAACTCAAGTTTCGCATACTCGTTACTCAAATAAGACGATCAGCATGATTAGTACGAATTTTTACCGAGGAAATAGGTGCAATTGCAAACGACGAATCACATGTAGTGATTTCGAAATTGTGCTACCACGAAGTCACGATTTTTCAATTGTGATGTAATAGTTGATTGACATGTATGGCTCTTCAGGAGTTAAAATCGAAAATATAGGGTCAATATGGCTCTTCGGACGAAAAAGGTTCCCGACCACTGACATATAGGAACATACACTCACAGCGAAAAGAGTGGGTATACACACCCCAAAAGGGAGACGGGGTTAAACCCGCTAGACGCCAACCCGCCACACGCCACCCTGCGGCTGAGTCTCTACGTGGCGTCTGGCGCCTGAACGTGTTGAAACGCAGACTGGCGGCTGAATCGCTACATGGCGTCTGGCGTGTGAGCGTGTTGAAACGCAGACTGGCGGCTGAATTGCTACATGGCGTCTGGCGTGTGATCGGCTTGAAACGCATACTGGCGGATGAAGAGCTATATGGCGACTGGCGTCCAACATTTTAGGACACCGTACTGCGACATGGCGTTCGGCGTCTGGCAATTTTGAAACGCTGTGCCGTGTGTAGGTAGCCAGTTGCATAGCGTCTGGTGTGTAGGATATGATTTATAGGCTAGGGTTACCACACGTCCTCTTTTAAGAGGATTTGTCCTCTTTTTTTGACTTTTTTGAAAGTGTCCTCGGAGGACGCCCTTTTGTCCTCTTTTTTGAGATTTTGTCCTCTTTTTAGAAAATTTAGGTCACATTTAGAGCAAAATGCGAGTGATATGCCAGCACAGAAGTGACGCTCCGGCGGGTATTTCGGAGTGAAAAACTGTGATTTGAGCTCTGAGCGAAAAGTTGACCTTTTTTTTTTAGTCAATTGATCACAAAGTGGGAAAAATTCACCGAATTCTTCTCCGGTTTTGCTAGTTTCAAATTTCTGAAAAAGTGTCCTCTTTTTAGATTTCCAAAATATGGTAAGCCTAGGCAAAGTTACTCATCGAGATGGAAAGGAGTGCTGGTGGATCAAAGTGATTTATCGCTGCATTGTTATCTTCCTCGATGGAGGAATAATGTCTGGTACCGTAGTGTCCTATATGGTGTTTATATAGCTCAGTGGTTTCGACACAAGCAAATCTAATGGCTCAATGAAATCGGTCTACGTCATACTTTAGTCACATTTAGTCAAAGGCAAATAGACGGCGATTTTTTACTGGCTTGCCGACCATTCAATTTGATGAAACGGGTATCAATTGAATGCTGACGCTGTACTGACTACGAAAATATAAATTATATTTCGTTCGTTGCCCTGGAACCCCCATAATAAGCCTCGAATTTTTCATTGTTATGGAGAGTGACATAGTGACGCAACAATGCTGTCTGGCGAAACGAGATCGACTCTATGCTGCTACAGTTATTTGTTGGGTTGCTGGATGAGTTTCCTTGTGGCAGAAATGACTTTAGCTGAGGACTTTACGCAGCTTATTAAAATCGTTACAGTTGAAGAAAATAGTTGCAGTCTATGCGACATCAGTTTTGAAACTGTGCAAAAGCTACATGATCATATTGAGGTAGTACACTGGGCTAACCGTGTAGAACATACCGTCCGCCCTGATTTACAAGGTTTGTCGAGATTTTGTTTTATAGTCTACTTGCATACCGTCCTTCGCACTTCTTAGAACTAGCCTTTTTATTCATAATCGCATGACGTAGCTAGCTAGCGACGTAGTTACGTAGATTATACCAGACGCAAGACGTCGGCACGTACAAATTGGACGCAGCCCGTGGCGTCTGCATAGTTGATATATCCGACGCCAAGCGTCGAGATATACAAATTAGATGCACCCGTGGCGTCTGGATAGTTGATATACCAGACGCAAAGCGTCGGAATGTACAAATCAGATGCATCCTGTGGAATCTCGATAGAGGATAGACGATATACGCATATACATACACACTCGAAATAGCGACAATCGACATGCACAAATTAGACGCAGCCCATGGCGTCTGCATAGTTGATATATCCGACGCCAAGCGTCGACATATACAAGCTAGATGCACCCCGTGGCATCCACTGCAGCAGACGGCAAACGCTAAAATATCAATTTATTCAATACTCAGTTTGAAATTCTTCTTCTTAATATAATTTTAATTGTATTTGCAGCATGCCTGGGTGAAATACTAAATTTAGGGGTATCCTTTGCCCTCTCAATTTCCGAGTTTTGCATTGTAATATATATTTATACAGGTATATAGAATGACATTGTAACATGTGTATAATGTTGATAATATCAATAAAACTGATTGATTGATTGATTATATATTGTATATGGAATTGTCAAACAAAACAAGTTTTGTCTGTCGATATTGCTGTAATATTGTAGGAATGCTGGGGACAAGTTGTAGGTTTCTGAACCAACTTCTCATTGATCATACATGTTTCCGGCGTTTTCGAGGCTACAAAGTACCATGTCGATTGAAGTGTATGCAACGCGTGGCCAAGCACAGAAGTCACTATCACTGCCCCATCTGCGCTAAACTTCTTGGGCGGCGTGGATTATTTCAGTATCATTTAACTAATGTGTGTGGCAATCCGCCACCGCGCAAGAAGAGCAAGACTCCTAATTTCAATGTGCCGGCGGAGAGCAAAAGTAAAAAGCAATGCAAAGAATGCCAGAAGACATTTCCAGATCTCATTGCTTGACTAGACATTGGCGAGATGCCCACAAACTTCCCGCAACCCTTCCTGCAGTCTGCATCGACCCAACCAATGGTGTTTTTATGGTTTCTCAGGGATCTTCAGGCTCTGCTGCTCCATTACATGTCACAAAACATGACAGACGAATCACCGCCACAGCCTATACCTGAAATTACGACTTGACACCGGTTGAGCGATTCATATACCGAAAAGGGTTACTGGTCGAGAGATGGCTATACTAGCACCGGTTGAGTGATCCCTATACCGAAAAGGGTTACCGGTCGAGAGATGGCTATACTAGCACCGGTTGAGAGATGCCTATACCGAAAAGGGTCACCGGTTCAAGACGAGTTTCGAGGCACAGGTCGAGAGATCCCTATACTCATAAGGCACCGGTCGGGTGGAAGGGGGGTCTGAAAAGGTCACCGGTTCAGGCCGAGTTTTCGCGGCACCGATCGGGTGCACCCATAAGACACAATAGCCGTTCGCGAGCGATCTACTATACTACTTGCGTCTTCGTTTTAACAAGGATCTGCTACATTTCTTTCTGGCTTAGTTCTTGTATATCTTGTGATTGGCTTTTAATTACGTCGAAGATTTTCTTTTCCTTCTTCCATTCCTCCGTCAATGTATTTCTGTGAGGGTGGAGGTTGTTGTATAAATTGCAATTTATATCTCTCACCTTCGCTGTTAGATTGTATATCGCTTCTGCATGCCAGATATCGATCGGGTGCTCGAGTCGACTGAGTTGTAGTCTTTTTGCTCACTTCGCTTGTGTTGCAGATTCGATATCTGGCATATCAATTCCTCCTTCTGGCTTAGGTCTGATAAGTTGCATTCTGCTTTTTTGCTCAAGTTTCTCAGGACTCCACAGTAGGCCGAAGACGAGACGTTCGAGTTGCTTGAGCTTGTCACCTGGAATTTGCTTGTTCGCATATGTATAAGTTATTTTGCTAATTATGTATGCCTTAATCGCCGTTATTTTACCAATCCAAGAAAGCCGTTCTGATTTAATATGCCTTACGCTTTTCTCGACTCCTTGTCAGAGTCTGTCAAAGTTCATTTGCAGTTCGCTTTCTCCGTGGTATAAGCCCAGTATCTTAATTACTGGCTTTAGCATATGTGCGTGCTCAGTTTTTTGCAGTCTGATACGTGATTTTTCGTTCAGCGGTAGGATTTCCGTCTTGTCTGGGTTGATATCTTGACCTGTCACTCTATGCAAGCTTTGATATTCGTTATCTTGACCTGTCACTCTATGCAAGCTTCGATATTCGTTAATTTGCTCCAGTGCCAATTTATTTATGCCTGGACTAGGTGGGATACAGTTTCTGTGAACAATAGAAGTATGCAATTCTCTATATAATATGATGATCTGCTTTTTTATCTACCTATAGGAGCGAATGGTGCGGTTGCTCGGCAATTGGAGAACATTGTTGCTTCTAATGTGTGCATAGGCTGCTGGGGATCTCGAGTACAACTCAATGCACCATCTCAGAATGTCAGGATGATAGCGGCGACCATTACCTGACCTCTGGGAATTGATCATGTCATCAAGAAATAATTGATGCAAGAACTCATTCATGTTGCCTTTTTCAGTATCAACCATCGCCTATAAATTAACCTTATTAGTTGCATGTTGCTGCCAGTTATGTGTGTGGTCTGCAATAAATACCTGAACCGTCAAATGTACCTGCTCATCCACCTCTACCGTTTCGTCCAAGCTATTTTGGTTATTCGCCTTGATGTATGCTGAGCAACCATCACAAATCTCCAGCGAATCAACTAGAATGTGGGCAATCAAGGTCACAGAGCTCAGTTACACTGACCTGTCCAACGCAGATTTGTACCTAAAATACGGCATGTCGCGCAGCGATGAATCAGAGACACTTTTAGTTCGTGACTACCCATTCTTCCGACTACAGGGTGAGATTTGGTGTCCTGAAATTCTGATCCGACTCCGGAACATACATTTAGCTTCTCCAATTGCTCTAAATATGTCGTATTTCAACATCATTATCAGTTACTTCAGTGAATTTTCGCAACCTACTGATGACATCATGTAGTTCTATGTAACATATATCCATCTCAAAAAATTGTTTCGAATCCACTGCCCAGCCAAAGCAGTGAAGTTGGTTGTTCCCTGATTGCAGGTCAATGCTTATCCTGAACAAATAATACTTCATAATTGCAGTCATTTTTCAATCTATTTCAGGCTACTTACACGGACACTTATTAATTTTTTCGCTACCTGACACACTATTACACCAATGACTAACAAATTCACCTCAATCTTGGTGCCAGACCAGAGTCTTCATCATCGTCATACTGTCCAATCAACCTGCCCTTTTTTTCGTATAACACCCAATATTCTAAATGATCAAATGTTAGCCATTCACTTGCACATTATATGTATATCCTAGGGACACCACCTGACTCTACTCGTATCTTAATTGCTGCCTTGTGAAGTTTTTCAAAGGTTCTGTAAACCTGTTTTGGAGGTAATTGTTTCCTCTTGCTAGGGGGGTTGCGATGTGGACTCCTGAACACACTAGTCAAATTTTTCGGAAGATTTTCAGTTGGCAGCGCTCCGATCCTAAGCATTTTCCTGGACTTTTTGATTATAATGTCACTTTGACTGAAATGTTGCTCGCAGATTGCCATCCTACATGAAGGAAAACAACTACTGAACAATAACCCCTTCTTGTAACCATTCTATCAGACTCACATTTCTCTACAAAGCTTGTCTGCAATGATTTTCTTTGTCTCACCCCTAACTGAGTACACAAACTTGTGCAGCATTTCTCTGTGGTGTTTTTTTTCCTCACTGGCTGCAAATTCAGGGCGAAGCACAGTAAAAAGACCAATTCGATTTTTAGATGGCTTTCGAAAGTTGCACTCAGGAACACAACAATTTGATGGAGCCATGTTTGCAAAACCTAATCTTTGAAATACAAAATGATAATAATGTTACTTAGAAGAGCAAAGTCAAGACGATGTGATTTGAAAATTGAATGATCAAATCAAGTAATATAATAGCATTAGCGTAAGGTGGGCGAATTTAAAGTCTGATATCACTAGTCAGCTGCCACTCTTCACAGGCCTGATTAGGATATTTGTTTTTCCTCTGCATTTAGGTGTGTGAGATCAGAGTTGCCGTCGTGATATGACATCAATATCAGGTGAATAGTGCTTGCAAATCGTTTAAACGAGTCATTTTGAACCTTCCAGAAGACCGAATTGTGGCATACATGGTGGTGACCAACATTCTTTTCTTTGGGAGCGAGCGACTACGGGTCTCGTGATGGTGATATGGAGTACTGGTACAATACTTCGTATTGCAGTTCTTGCGGCCGCACAGTGATTACTATAACAAGTAAGACTTTACAGGCTAAACGAATGATACTATATCGCTGTTCCTGCGAAAAAATTCAGTAAATGGTACATGTAAATTGCCAATTGCAAATAGATTGCACATTGCGGCCAGATTTTATCACACAATAACACAAATTGCCTCTCTTCATCGTTTAGAAACTCCAGATTTCCGATGAATACTGTCCTCTGTCCATAAGTATTGGTTGTAAAACCACTGAACCTATTCACAAGGCATGAATAAACAACGACTCGATGTGTTGCAGTTGGCTTTCTGCGCCTAAATGCCGCGGCTACCGCTCTCATCTAATCGAAATTGTCTCGAAACTGGAGACCATCACATCTACATTCGTTACGATTGTTCGGTTGTCCAAATCCGGTAGATTCAGTCAGGCGTGACCTAACAATGGGGAAACGGGAGTTTCCGTTCCATAGTCACTTTCTATAATAGTACCGTATGTCCGTATATTATAGTTTATAGTATTCATAGTTTGTTATTGTTGCCATTGGTACAATACGAATTTCATGGTTTGTGATTTTGATTGTTGCGTCATACTTTGCCTTTTTGGTTTTGATTTAAATCTGTTTAAATCCCTTTAGTGTGCCGATAACTCTTGAAAAGAGGCACCCGAAAAGTCTTCGAGTTAATAAAGATTATTCTACAATGGATATTGTAATAAAAGAATATATATATTATAGGAAAATTCACGGATATGGCGTTGTAGCTGGTAATGCATTCTGGATGATAGACCCTGAGTAGGGCTTGGCAAAACCGAGATCCTGAGTGATTCGATTCTGAATCACGTAGTACGCTTCGAGTCGAGTCGAGTATTCGAGTATGGCTCATGATGACGTCACACCACAATGCACTATGTCAAACTTCAAACATGCACCTTTTATGCCACCACAAAGAATAAAATGCTTTCCGTCACATTGAAGATACTTCAGTCTTTTTTTGACCATACCGATTTGATTGCACTTCATGACAATGTTGTGCGATGATCATGACTTCGGAAATGTGTCATACCTCATTTCCAGTCACGTTCAAAGTAGGGATGTTGTGAACGTGAAATTAAGGTTCACATTCTGTGTGTAACCCTCACAAATTTAAAGGTTCACGTTCACAAACGAAGCTTGGTAGATATTACAATGTGAACCTTTTTCATGTGTTACAATTTTTCACGTCATCATAACATCTTTCGTCTAATTTTTATGCATTTCCACTTCGGATCACTCTATGCAGGGCGCTGGCAGTGTAAAGAAACGAGCATGCACTTTGACAACCTCAAACAATTTTACTGCTTCCTTTCAATGTGTTGCTCGAAACATGTGTATTTTTTTTTGACAATTCCCAACAACCAGAATAGAAGACTTTAGTATACGGGTGCATCGGCCTCAGTTTTAGACAGGTTTGCAGAATATAAGAATCATTTGTGGATCTTGGTAGGCCGAACTTTATTCCGTTTATTGACCTTTCCAATAAACAAAATAGTCTTCGCGGCAACTTTGTCAATGACAGGAGGGCAGACTTATTTTACCTTCAAATCTAATAGAAAATAGAGAGTCAGAGTGCAGTTACTATTGTTGCCACATTTCTATAACGTCTATCCCTGCACCACCCTCATTATATACCATTTAAGAACATTTGATTCGATTTAAAAGTAGATATATTATAGGCTAATAGTAGAGAGTCAAAACATATTAAAAGCACTCCGGCACACATCCGGTCAGTATGTGTTTCCGCTATATTTCGATTACGACCGGTGTTACATATGTTTTCGTGATTGCCACTGCGACTCAACGATGAATCAATTTACTTGAACATGGAAAACGGGTTGTCGACCACTGGCTTAGCATGGTTTCAATATGACGAATGCATCACATACGTCACCCCTGCGTTACAATTTTAACATCAGGTAGTTTGGCACACATCCCAGCTCGCTGATATTCGCTACCTCCTCATGAACTATAGCTATGACGAGACGAGTTCATGCACTAATTCGTGGCCTATTTCACCTCGCCGAACCCTCCACATAGTTCGCGACAGCCGGCCCAGATTCTATTACTTGGTAAATAATAAGCCATCACTGTCATCCCTGCCATTCGCTGTGATGCCAAGAATGCCATGGATAACCTTTTTTCCCGCATCATCAGTATCTGGATGGTGATAAAACCTACAGAAGCGGTGCACACGAGTTTTCCGGTATCGACTCTAATTCCGATTTAAAAATATTTCGGCCATCCAACTCTAGAAAAGGTCAGCAAACTCGTTGCTATCAGTTTTTAATGAATGCATACTTTATGCATTCTGCATAGGATTTCAAGACCTGTTGCTGCTGTACCAAGCTGGTATATTTAGTTAATTATGTCACGGAAACAAAACATGCGACAAAAGTTATATTCGCTCGTTCGATCAAATTTATTTGCACAACAAACAATTCCGACTAGTAACATATATACTTCCTTCTATAATAATTTATGAAATTATTACAAGAAGTATTGTATAGCATCGCAGCGGCTAAGTCTTATTGGTGCATTTATGCCATGCTTTAGAACAGTGATCGGGAACCTTTTTCGTCCGAAGAGCCATATTGAGCGTATATTTTCCATTTTACCTCCCAGAGAGCCATACATGTCAATCAACTACTACGTCACAATTGAAAAATTGTGACGTCGTGGTAGCGCAAATTCGGCATCATAACAAGGGATTCGTCATTTGCAGCGTATTTTCTCAGTAAAAATTCGTACTAATCATGCTCGTTGCCTTATTTGAATAATGAGTATGCAAATCTTGAGCTGCATAGATTTATTTGCAAGTAATATATTTTTAATTGTATTGTACTAAGAGGCATATAATATTTTTTTGAAGCTTAAGACGAGTACCATTTCGATTTCCAACAGACGTAGACAACAATAGAAGTATGAATCTACTTTTAACCCACCTGTTACTGTTGCTTCTTTTGGTGTTTCATGGTATTCATCCTGGTGGCTTTTTAGTATGGTCGATCATTGAGGTTAAACCTAACACAAAATTTGAGACTTTCGTCAGTTATACAAGATCGTTAGTTCGTCTTAATGCTATTTTTAAATTCGAGGACCCATGATGGCATACGTATAGGTGGAGTCAGACATGGTCATTCCACATTAGTATACATAGCCATTTGTGATGCGTCAGTGAAGTGGGGTCAGGGGAGGCAAGTGAGGCAGTGCCTCACCTGTCTACTAGATTTTGAACATATTTACTACCAAAATCACGCAACTTGCCTATTTATTGTTTGAAAATAAAGTTCGAAACAGAGGCTAAGGCATTGTGTTAGCGCAATTCATCGTAAATATCTTAGAATGTATAATAACTGATATTATTCGAATGTAATTGTCGCACTAACTCGGATTCAGCTTCTCAATTCTCAAAAGATTCGGCGGTACGATTTGCGCAACACGCTTGCATTTTAACAGCGACTACAAAGCTACGTTATCAATCAAGAACGTGCAGTGCATGGATAGCTATGGCGTTGATTGTAATTTGAATTTGTAGTTGTGAATGTCACTTCACGGCAGTTTATTTCTCGCCGGAGATCAGAAAGACAATGTATATTTGAAAACTGCATTGTGATAAGGCACCGCCATGTCTTCTAGTCTCTTTGATCAATGAATGCATCGTGCGATTGAAATTTCGTACCGGGTACATCACATTTGCCCGTGATATTGGTCGGCAGCAACTTAAATTTGAGGATTTTGAAAAAGGGGGTCTGAACCGCTATCCTTGAATACGTCACTGTATTAACCTCTTGAGGACATTTTTTACTCCCACAAGACTATTTATACTGCTCGTGCTGAAGATTTAATAACGAGTTGCTGCAATATTGATAAATTAAGCACAAAAAATGAAAAGTTCGCAAAAAGCCAAATCTTATGCCCAAAAGAGCCATATATGGCTCGCGAGCCATAGGTTCCCGACCACTGCTTGAGAAGATCGTTCCGAATAAACAACAATCCATCTGCGGTAATGCTCCTTTCCGCGGTAAAAACCTGCACACGCCAACCTAGAAGAGAGTAGCATAAAAGAATCAGAAAACCCATAATAAATTTTATTGAGAGAGGAAAATATCGACCACGCGCTACTTACGTATCAATCGATCGGTTACGCACGATACTTGACGACAGGTTGCGACGGAAATCGATTTTATAATTTGATATTGGATTGTTGCCGTGAAGTAAGTAAGCTGTAAGTACCTGAAGGACTGCAATGTACGGAAGCCACGTAATGGTATGACTTCCAAATATCCTTATACACAATAGGTTTTCCTGATGAAGCTGAAAGAAATTGAAATTAATTAATCAATATCATCAATGAATTCAATCATGTTTACGAGACAGTGTGTCAAGCAGTGGGCGATTTCGAGAAACAAGTCTTCGAAAATACCAATGGAGGCTATTGGGGAGATGAAGAGACAAAAATATGTGGACATCCAGTCATGCATATCACATAAACACGGCTAAAAATGCTCGTGAAGACGGCTTATTTTGCATTTGACGCGTAGGTTGACAAAGAAAAGGGTCAACTCGATGGCAAATGGACGAGGTGAACGGTTTTCCGGGAACCTATGCTCGGTAAAATGATCTTGTGTTAGTCAATTCACCATCGATCAGAGTTAGATGAATAAATTTCCCGTTTCTTTGTGTCGGGTTTTGCAATAAGATATCGTTGCGAAGACTAGCACTATTGTGAAAAGAAACAAATCGAAATATTATGCAACTTACTTCTATCCATCATAATTGGAGAGGTATCACTACTGTCAAGAGAGCCGTCGATCTTGACTGTATTCACTGTATTTCAAGAAAATAAATCGCGATTAAACTATGACAACGCTCCTTTCATCATGTATACAATTGTAAAAGAAAAGTATCGGACACCAACTATAGAACTGACTCTATCAAAAGTAAAAATGTATGGATCGTTTGCCGATAAGAATTCTACGACATGATCAGCAGATTCTCGGGCGCTAGCATGCAGTGGTACAAATATGAATATATTCTATATTTAAGTATTGTAACGTTGAAGCTAACACCTTATCAATGTTTCTAATGGGAGCTTTATCGTTGACTAAATCATCCCTAAAATAGGCAAAAGCCTTCATTTTCTTTGGAATGAATCAATCAAGTACACATTCAAGTACATTCCTACAATACTGCTGTCTCACGCGTAGTGAGCTATAGTTATTAAGTTCACGCTCTACTTGCAGAATGCATGCATTTAACATAGCTTATCAATCGGTACCTCGTATTTAATTAGGTGAAAGACCAAAGTTGAATTACCGTTCTCGATGTAACGAGCGTAATATCCATCAGCACCCTGATATCTGGTATGTTCCAGATACTTTCTTATCGTCCCGCTGTTGAAAATCACATAATTCTTGTTGACAGAGATTAACATTCTTCTACGCCTTAGGTGAATATCTATGTGGAATTGTCAATACTACAAAGCGAAGACAAAGCAAAACGAACATGCAAATACAACCCAATTAATGGAAAATTCTATATGGTGAGTCGAGTATTATTGGCCACATTGATACGTATATATATATTACTTGTTATAATATACTGTGGCCAGATCAGTGTATCCGGTTGGTCCGTCATTTTGTAGCTTGGCTGTGGCGCATGCCTGATCCGCTGTATCGCTGTCTACTGTTGTCAAAGTTACGTACCATGTATAATTGAGCTGAAATGGAGGAAATATTGAACCATGAGGCCTATAGTTTGTTTCACTTATATCAACCGTTGCAGACATTTTTACCGTGTTGTGGGATTTAAATGCTTAAGCCCGGAAGGGGTTATCGCTATGCACAGGATCAGCAAATAATAGAATGATCACATTATATTACGAAAAATAGCCTGCGCTTGACATTATCGGATGATAATGCAACATCAATTTCGCTCAGAAAAGCCTGCCATTTTCGCCTAATTATTGACGTTATATACGTTATTTCATTGCGCATGTTTGTCTCTTTTCAGGTTATTCGGTAACAATTAGATATTTCTAACCATGCGTGTAAGGATGATAAGGTCATTGAAAGTCGTTACCACCCTTTCATATCGTCATGGTGTAGAGTTTTTATTGGATGAAAAACAGATTAAACATATTAAAATAACCGTTTGTTTAAACTCGGTGGCACTGATTTGAGATCAATATGATCAATACGAATGATTTTAATTCAGAATTCTGCTTTCCCTCATTTGAATTCGAGATTAGCGAATGAGGAAAGCGATACGGAAGTTGTAAGCTCAAGATAAGCCAAGGCGGATGTTTTGTCGGCCACTCGCTGTTGTTACATCTCTCTATAAGCCTACGCCAGTCTCTTGAATGCATAAAATCTTTGCAGGTCCACAAGTCATATGCACGCGTAGGAAAATATTTTCAATTGCTTTTACGACCGTAATACGAATATGTAATTTCATTTATTCATATATATTGTCACACCTCTGAACAAACAGCAGTTACCTTTGTTGGAGAAATAATTGCGTTGTCCTGCCTCGGCAACAGTTCGGTCATGTCACACCCGATACTTTCACACCTGGCAAACAATGCCACGCACACGGCAAGTACCAGTAACATCTTAATTATCATGGTCGGCGTCGATTTGACTGAACGAAGAGCGTGTCTAACCCTTGGATAGGGCGACCTGATATATATAGGCTACGCATTTGCAACCCCGATCTCAAGAAACGATTCCGGTTAATTGAGGGTACGCGTGACTTGATTATGCGAAGATAATTCGAACATTATGCATGTATTGCTACATAAAACATGGTTCAGAAGACTCGACATAAGCTTACTCTTTTGAGAAGCATCTTACTCGCCCACAGATATCATGACTCCATGCGCCATATTTGACAAGAATGCTTACCACGTTTTATGCAGCACGTCGACCACAGGCGAAACGAGGATATTAGGAGTGAAATATCGTGATGTTGTATAACGAAGATACTACAACTTATTTGACCGGGATGATATCCATTTATTAGCATCCTAATTCACATAATACTGCATAATGATCACTGTAAACTAACGAAGAATATCTTCGTTCACAAGCCTATAAGTAACGTATAACATTACAAATCATAGGAGAACTATAAAACAACACACCATTTTCACCGCAGTTGCAGTACTGTGAAAGTGCACGTTTGATTGATAGAATAGACCCTATGGCTTCGTAGGGCTGAGACCTATTGAGTCCAAAGTTATATAGCACTGCAGCTATATTATATTCTTTGAGGATCTCGTCGCTGCATACGGAGTTAAACCACTGGCGTCCTCGATCCCGTGAATAACGATACTTATGGGCCATTACGGTTGAACAGTTGACTGACATATCATCATTAGGGCTGTTTCGGGATAAATATGTGTTCCCAATTTCATTTACATACTGATTAAACTGTTAGGTTGCCTAGGAAGATACACATCAAATTCAACTGAGTTCCGACCAATAGATGCCATCCACCCCGAAATCAAGATGTGGTACATTTTGTGTGTGTGCGTAACTAATTTTGGCACTTCCTCGTGATGATACATTGTGTTTCTTGCGCTTAGAATATAAATTTATCAGTGACATCCGGCATAAGGTGAATATTACATCAGCCGTATAACGTAGACAACGTCTTTCCTGTCGTTGCAGGGAAATTCAACAGCACTTCAAGACATACTTAGTATTAGGGATGGTGTGAACCTCTGAAAGGTTCGGGTTCGTGTGAACACGAACCTTTTTGAAAGGTTCTGTGTGAACACGAACGTGAACCTCGTGACGTCATATTGCTAATTCCAACCCTATCTTTCAATGAAATGATAGCCTATGTTAATGTAGGCTACTTGTACACGATACCCAGCGAAGACTCGGGCCACATAATGTCGCATTGCTGAAGTACATATTGGCGTTTTAAACGTCGCTATATGTATCAACCGCGGTTATCAAAGGATATAATAATCTCATAAAATCAATACATTCCGTCGCTTTGCCAACAATTTCGACGAGGACTTACCAGGGAATATAAGCATACGCCTTAACGGTCTTAGCCAGACCGGACAATGTGTTTGGAATCTGAGTATTGCTACATTGATATTGAGCTGAGTGTAAAACGGGTTTCTATACTCGCTACCGATACCATAAACAACAAGTTATATAGCAGTATCCAGCACCTTAATCGCACGGATTTGGTTTTATTGATACAGTAAAGATATGAAATCGAGATTGACCCCGTACGCCCGCTCGATTTTTTACATCAGAAAACGATATCAATGTCATTGATTGGTTGAATAACCATCATTCGCTGACTACGTATATAGCTCGTGATGTTGTGTGATTGCGGGTCAAGCTCACAGCAGAGAGTCACTAAATATTCACAAACGGAAAGCTGGATATTTCGAGAAATTTTTGGTAACAAAAAAGCCAGTAAAACTTTTAAGGTTGTCAGGGTGCATGCTCGTTTAGTGTTGATTTTTTATGCTGCCAGCGCCATGCATCGAGTGACCCGCAGTTGAAATGCAATAAATTTGAACCAAAGATCTTATAATGAAGTGCAAATTACAATTAACCAAAAAGGTTCACAGTGCAGAACCTACCAAGGTTCTGTTGTGAACGCGAACCTCTAAATTTCCGAGGTTCACACACAGAACGCGAACGTGAACCTCACGTTCACACCATCCCTACTTAGTATTGCCGAAATCATACTGATTCTTAAACATATTGCTTGAAACATCACGTTATTTCGTCAGTGTATAATAAAATAACCAGTTTCCGAAAGCAACCTCTAATGGTACTTAGTTCCAGTTTTTACCAAATCGTTCTTCGTCAAGAATGATTCCCTCAGCAAACCCAGTAGTACGAGTCCGAACTAGAGCCTATTGCGTCACGAGAATTTCATCAACAAGTTGTTACCAAAAAATACAAAATGCCTAGTGAGCCGTGCTATAAGTCGGCAGTTACGGAATAAAAATGAAAAATATCGGCCTGGTGTAAATGACCATAGCAGTCGACAAACACCATGAATACCACAAAAAAGTTCACCTAATGAATTCGAAGCATATATGCTACACTGGCTTAAGCTATTTTTGATACATCTGCTGTGACACGTATTAGTAACAGGTGCATGATACTAATGCATTTACGTCGCGGTTTTGAATAATCAATTTCCATAACAAAACAATTGGTTAATTTATAAATGTGGAAGTTTTTTGTCATGGTTCTCCGTACTACGAGATGGGTAGCGTACCATTAACAATGAACTGATACAATCACAAGCGCAGAAACTTTCCGAAACAAATGTTATCCATTCGAATTAGAGAAACCGGTGGTTGCATATTTTGATGCATCCTTAACAACGATTCAAGAGCTCTGTTCCAGCTAGACTAAATAGCAAGGATGGGGAGGCCTTCTTAATGCAAGAGCCGCATATCTAAAATCTTAGCTTTGAAAAAGCCACAACACAAAAATTGAAAAATATTAATTTATGACGTCACATGGAAATTTAGGCTATCGAATCGATTTTGTTATTGTGTGGTCTCCACCTGGGCTGCAAGGTGTTTGAAGTCAGGCTTATATGACGTGTAAGCAGCTCCTTCAAGTGCTGGTGAGTAAGATTTTAGCTCCGTAATCTCGACGACATTTTCTTGGCGAAACTCTGCAGTTATTGCCTGTCTTTACAATACAACCCGCAGAGCCGTATTCAACATTGCTAGGCCGGAAATGATTGTGACCTGCGCTGGCTTAATTAATGATTGAGTCCATTGTTGAACACAATGATTTATCGTTGATTGATTAATGACCAGACATCCATTGTTGCCGGTGAAACGTTTATGTGAACTCGATTCGAGAGTTCATTTGCTAATTTCTAGTCATGTAGTGCCACCGTCCCCTAAATTTTACGAGTCCTGCGTGAACCACAAGAGAAGAAACATCACGAGAACAATAGACATATGGTTTATACGCGATAAAATGCATCAACCAAATTAATCAACTTTAGCTAAATGGCGAAGCGCATGTGCAGTGCAATAAATAATGAGCCGCAATCAAAGCCGAAAGAGCCGCATGCGGCTCGCGAGCCCTACTTTGGCCGCCCCTGCTATATAGCATGTAATATAAGATTTTATATCGTAGAGCTCAGTGGCTCCCAACGTGGGCGATGTCGCCCCCAAGGGGCGATTTGGATGACTGGGGGGGAGGGGGGATAACGAATGGGGTGATAGGGGGGCGAAACGGCCGAAGGGGCGATAGGGAAGCGAACATAACGAAGGGGACGATGGCGCGTTATAGCGGCTATATTGGAGTCAAGTCAGAGAAATGATCCTTTTTTTTATGTCCACTCACGAAAATTTATGTGTAAAGGTGTAATGTCGAGTTCGAGCCGAAAAGTTGACCTTTTTTTCAGTCAACTCACCAATGATTACAGTTTGTATGCCCATTTTCGGTTCCCAATATTTGGGGGGCGATGATCGGTGTAGAGCTTGAAAAGGGGGCGATGAGTCGAAAAAGGCTGAGAACGACTGGTCCAGCTGAAACAGTGTACTCCAATCGGGTATGCAACGTATATCATGTAGCACCTACCTTATTGATAAGTCGGTAAAACAGGTACTCTCTCTACTGCTGCGTTCTGTAACGATTAAAAATTGTTGGACAGCAATGTGTATCTATTATCCTATTACTATGATGTGAAATGCATCCTCTACTAACTGGACAAATACGATCAATAACCGTCAGCCGGTAATAAACTCTACACTCAGTTCGCCAACTTTTCTGGCCGCGTAGTGATCGCCGATGGAAGTGGCTTCCCGGCACTGAAAGTTTTTCAAACCAATCGTAACGCATACGGCAATCACGTGAGCAGTGAAGTAGAACTTCCGTTTTTTTAACCAATCACGTCGGATCGTGAAATAGTGTGAGTGGTGAACTGAAATTTTACCGTCGTTCTGCAACCAATCACGACGGATACTGAAATCGAGGACCGTGAACTAAAATTTCCTGTTTTCCAACCACGGATTCGGAAATCGTGTGAGCTGTGAACTGAAATTATACCTCAGTATTTCAACCAATCAAGACCAATACTCAAATGTCTTTTTTTTTTATAGATAACTAACCTACGCATAGATTCGCACCACCCATCATCACCCTTGCTCGCCGTGAGGAATTGACTACTGAAGTGCTCAGCAATCTGAACGCAGCATGATCGGTTATCAATAGCTGAAGACCCGAACCCTCAAATTAAATAAAGTTGATCTTATTTGAAAGCTACCGTCACGCTGATTCTGAAAATAATACATTAAAATTTCATTAGGACAATGGAACTAACCCGAATTAGCCTTCAAAATCTGAAAATCGACATCGTGCAGCGATGCAGCACAATCACCATAACAACGGCCTTTGCGTTGTTGCGATTGTTCAGAACAATGTCGATTTGCAGACTTTTGGGGTGCATTTCGAGGGGGTTCCATTGCCCCGATAAGATTTTAATGTATATTTTCGGAATCAATGCGACAGTAGCTTATAAATAAGCTCAACTTTTTTTAATTTGAGTGGTCGGATCGTCAGCGATAGGATTAGCAATTATCTTGCGTTCCAATTGGTGCAATACAATCCGAATCTGGTCCCACTGTATCAATATTGCGCAGAATCCGCGTCCCTGACACTATTTTCGTGTCCGTCTGGTGCTCATCATAGGTATCTTTGGTTTTATATATTCAACCAATATATTTGGTAGTTGCATGGTCTTAACATAGAATGTAAAAAACATGTTGCGTTTCAGTTTTGAACTTGATTAATGGGAAAACACGTCGCGTTTTCGGTTTTAAACTTGTTTATTTCAAAAACACGTCGGCGTTTTCCGTCGTTTAACGTGTTATTGGAAAAAACATGCAAAAAACACGTTGAATACACGGTTTATTTTTTACAGTGTAGGGCGATTTATTTTTACCTAAAAAACGGAAGATTTTGACCTAAAAAATCAATATTTTAACATTTTACGACCTTAAAAAACTTAATTTTGATCAAATTTTGCTCTAACGTACGCAAATTAGGTGTTTTCCCACATAATGTTAGAATTGAACTACTCATCTTCATTTCTGGTTGGATCTGTCTGTGCTTACGAAGTAGATTGGCCTGAAAAAACTTTTTTACCTGAAAAATTTTTAGATTACAAACCCTATTTGTTTATTTATTTATTTAAATATTTATTATATCTGGCCATATGAAGACCGAGCGAGATGGTTTAATGGTGATGCGTACGGCTTCTTGATCGGCAGGTCGTGGGTTCGATCCCCGGCCGGGTCAGACCAAAGATTCGAAAACTGGTATTCGCAACTATCCTACTAGGCGCTCAGCATCCACGGATAGCATGGAGAAGAAAAAAAACTGAGGATGCTAATTAGATGCAACTCCGTCGTCAAAAGCATCTCGATTTAGCAGGCAAAAATGAATACACACCTTCTCTCTCTCTCTCTCTGAAGAACTCCAGTAGTTACACCACGTAATATGGTAAAAATAATTAACATTTGTTGTAGTAGCCTAAAACGAAAGATACTTTCCTACATTCTCGGGTAGAAAGTGTCTTTCCTCACTAAGTAGCTTGCCAAGAATGGAGAAAGAACGCTCAACAGCAGCAGTTGTTAGCTGACAACACTGAAATTGTGCCTTCACTGCTGGTGACACACCGTGTTGCTTCAGTCTGACAACGGTGTCTACATCACAATTTTTCATCATGCGCTTCTTGATATAGGAATCATACAATGCCCACTCAGTCTTGCTTCAGTTAGGATATTGCGGTACCTTGAGCACCATGTCAACCTATTTGTTTCATTTGAATCTTTATGCTTCACAATGAGCAGACAATGGGCTGTCTACAACGGTAGACCTATAAAGTAGTATACAAACTGTAAAATGTCAAATGATAAGTTCACCCACAGTGCAAAATCGACAATACAAACGAAATGCAGGTTGCAAAAAGAATTTTGATTTTGTAAAAAAATTTGACATTTTTTACCTAACGCTACAATTTTGACAAAATGTTGACTTTTTTGACATGTCAAAAAAATCGCCTTTCATATTATTAATAAAGGGACGATCTATGCTGTACTTCTGTGTCGTCCGGCATTTTAAAAGGTATGTAAAATTTGAATCTTGATTTTATTAACACCAATAACACAATACACCCACATTGACGTGAATCAAGCAAAACATGTGGTTTATATTCAATGGTAGAAGGTCTTTGAAGAGGAGATGCAACCCAAAGCTGATAAGGAATCGCGCGTGATCAAAGATTTGTCTGGCCTAAATAATGCTATCCAATACAGTGCTCCTAGTATAGCATATAACTTCGCTGACATGACTGATGATATATCTGTTATGCGTAAATATTGAATTGCGGTAAATTCTGCTACAAAGAAAGCCCATGCAGTCCCCGAATGGCTCTTGGAACCGTCCGTTTCAATCTTGGAGTATTCAAGATATGAGGTTGATAAAGTTTCATTACCCTGGATACAATCAGCGCGGGGAGGGTCTGGTCCCAGTTAAACTCGCTCATCTGCGTATCTACATTGAGGGGCGATGCGAGCCATGGTGGTGTTGGGAGTGCGTTTGCGGTACCAATGTCAAAACTGTCGAAGAGTGGGTTGGCTCTTGGTTGTAAAGGAAGTGAAGGGAAAGAAATTTCGATTGACATGGGAAGACCAGGTAATTGATTTCCGTCCCGGACGGGAATGCGGTGACGAGAGGATACTGCATTTGTGCGACTCGCATACCTGGTTCCTTCTCGGTGATATGTACCTTCTTCCTTACTTTCAGTGATAAGGGAAGTTCATTGCAGCAATGTTTCAGAGCAATTATAGGGGTGCTGCAGAGAACACCGCAGCAGATGCGTAGGGCAGAATGTTTCAAGACATCTAATCTTTTTCATTTGTGCGTTGGTCGTCACAAGTGTATAAGTTTCGATGTCGTATGTAATAATATTCCGTATCTGGAAACGATAGATTTTCAGCAAGGTCTGCTTGTTTGCACCCCAGGTTTTACACGCTATCAATCCGAGGAGACTCAATTGGCTGGCGCACTCTTTGAGAATTTGGTCAATGTTGGTTTTGTACGAGAGTTTGGATCAAACATACTCTACATTTGCTATCGTGGGGATTGTTTAATGGAAGTGTTTCTTACTAAAAATTTAAACATTGGTTAGAAATGTGCTGATATAGATACACTAATTTTTCTATCTACTCAAAATAGCTTCGCGGGCCTGATGAAATCGTCTGGAGGGCAGTATGTTTGACACCCCTGAGCAAAGCTATTAAAATCAGTCTTAAATGAAAGCCAATGTCGTACTGATTCCGATAACATATATTTAGTCTGATAGGGGGCGTAGGGGCATAGTAAATCCACCACATTGCTATTAAACTCTGAAATCACTGTTGTTTCGAAGAATTATATCGCCGCAATTAAATGAAATATCACGTCGTTCCATGCACCATTATTTGCCCCCTCACACGATGCGGTCCAATTCTTTTACTATTGAACATTTATACCTTCTTTGACTTATCAGCGCGGACCACCTTTCTGGGGAGTCCGAACATATGTCTGTTTCAAGCTTTTGACAGCCCATGAGCGAGATAGTGTAATGGTTATGCGTCCGGCTTCTCGATCGGTAGGTCGTGGATTCGATCCCCGGCCGGGTCATATCAAAGACTCGAAAAGTGGTATCCACAGCTATCCTGCTAGGCGCTCAGCAATCACGGATAGCATGGAGGAGAAAAGAAACGGGGGCGCTGACTAGATGACCTCACGGCCGCAGGGCAACTCCGTCGTCAAAGCATCTCGTTGGTGCAGGCGAAAAAGAATATCATATCTCTCTCTCTCTCCCATGAGAACGTAGTTTTGACTTCTTTTCACAACTAATTATTTACATGAGCAAGTTTCAAAGCGAACAAATTCTACTTCCAATTGAATTATTTTGGGCTGCTTATGAATGCACTACCTCTTTTCGTATACTTGAGTTGCATTTTTCGGCTCTACTTCTACTTCTACTACTTAAATAGTATATGATGAAGCAGTACTTAACAACTTGACATACAAACACTTGGACGTCAAAACGAATTCAGTGGCCTCAATGCTCAATCAACTATTTGCAATTTTTTTACGCAAATGAGATTATGACATGGTATGTTAATCACGGGCTTTATAATTTGGGATTTCCCATGCGTAACCAATTTATATTAATGTCAGCTGCTCCTTTTTTTCTAGTTTGCTTATCATAGTTTACGTAACTGCTCGACGCGGCTAAAATGTTGTACATGAGTGCGTGAGTCACTTCAAAGTACAAAGACATAGAAGATATTTGATAGCCCCCGTGCAATATCGTCAGAGTTCGATGGCATGGAATGAATAAAATAGAATGTGTTTTCGAGCTTCTCATAAACACAGTGTTGTTGCTCAGTCATAATGAGCAGTAGTCGATATCTAAAATATGTACCGTACGTTGTAATTGGTGATTGATAACATGCTAAAATTTATTTAATAAATGATGGTTTAAGTGGTAAAACGCACCTTTGCTGTACTATAACAACGTAATTCTGGAAAGGATTTGTGGTATACAGCAATGATTCCAAAACTGTGTGCCGCCACAGATTCTCAGGTGTGCCGCGAACATTTTTGAGGTTTTGGAAAAGAACTCTATAAATACTTTGAAAAAGGACTGAAGACTAGCATATGTGATTTAAAGACACTTGAACCTCGTCAACAGCTGATAAATAAGCATCAGTGACAATGAAATCGGTTATTGAATCCTAATAAATCGAGCAATCATACCGCAGAAGTACAACGGCTAATTGATTTACGAAAATGCGCAAATAAAATTTAAAGCTATTTCTTCACAAAAAATTGGATGAGTTTTAGTTGTCTGCTAGCAAATCCTGTTCCATGATCGGTGCAAAAAAATAAACATTACTGTTACATTTGCACCTTAGTGGCTAGATTGAGATGGCTTTTCTTTTTTTGGGTGAAATTGAAAGTTGTAAACGAGAGGTGTTGGTTAACCAATTCTATGCTGCATTACCGTATCTTTTCCGAGGCAGGATTTCAGAGGCTGCGATCCCCTTTGGTCTTGCAGCAACTCATTCTGTGTATATTCTGCTATCAGCACTTGCAATATTCTGGAGCTTCGGTTCGAAACTCTCAAGACCAATGTTCCCTCGAATTTCCCACTATTCTTCGCGCACTCACGCGCGCAATGACTGAAAAAATGTCATCACTTCTGCTTTCTTGTGCGCGGCACACGTTTTTCTGTGCGCGGCACCTTTAGCCTAAATCGTCGGGCATTATCCCTGAAGACGCAAGTGATCACATGCAGTATTCTCAATCTATTTAATCCACAACAAAATCGCAAACTCAAATGTAGCCCACTCGTATTGTGTTCCTATGGTTTCTTTGCTTTACGATAACTAGACAGGATATACGTTGAATGCGATATACGGCGGACTAGCCGCGGTCTAATTTCTTTGTGAATATCAAAATCCTGCCAGTGACTTTCCGATGGTACATAGAATTTCGCCTCACTATGCGATTCCAGAAAACGGTTACTGGTAGCCATTTCTAACACATATACCGTAAATCTTGATTTTTTTTTGATCTTTTGATATCTATTAAATGTCTGATATTGCTTATTATTCAACTCCCCGTACAGTGTAAATCCCTATGAAATCATCCTTTTGTGCGAATTTACAACCGTACCCAACAGTCCCTACAGTATGTCCCGGGATATTGAAGATCAGGATGGAATAAGGTGACCTATTATTACTTTGTGATCAAGCCAATAACGGCGGCCTTCTTCGATTGGAGCTAGTAACCTCTATTCCGGCCGATATAACGAGGTCGTACAAGAAATTGGTAAAAATGCTCGAAATGGTACGCGGATACAGAGGTTTCTGGAAGAACTGATATAGGCTACTCCTCGCCATCCCATGTGAGAAATCGGTGTCATAAAACAGCCTGGAAGTGGGCCGTGCTCCGAGTAATCAGATGCGGAATCATAATAAAGATTATCGGCCTGGTGTAAATGATCATTGTAGTCAATCAATATGAATAGCACAAACAATGACAAAGGAGAAAGCGCATATCTTATCATTAATTTGTGTTTTACATGGAATACGAAGCCGATGGGAGTGCCTTGCGTAGCGGCATTTGTTTGCTGATTTAGGTCAAATCGGACTGGATTGCTGCAATTCCCGATCAATGTTCGCAAAGCCTTTGAAGGAAATAATGAATTCTTATACTCAGGCACACACAAAACGCATGGTCCGATCTCACGCTCCAATCAATATATCTGTAATAAAAACTCATCTCACGAATTATTGTGAGCAGGGGAACCTAACTTGTGACGCTTACGACCACAAAAAATATTTTAGAGGAGAACGTGTATTTCCTCGTCTATGCTTGAGAAAATAAGGGGTTTGGAATATTTTGTGAATTTTATAGAAAACCTTGACAATTAGAAATTTTTCGCGGCCTTCCTGAAATAGCTTCACCTAGCCCACTTGTGCATGGATCACCAACACGCAGCCGGCGTTCTGATTTAAATTTCGGAAGAACGATAAGTCAACCATTAGAAATGCTAAAAGTTATTTCCGTTTCAAAATATTGTTGTTGTGGTTGTTTCAAAATAAGCTATTCCCCTATGCCCAGCATCACTGTTCCTCACTAACTGGAACAGCTTTGACGCCGCCAACAGCATGCTCTCAGGGGAGAATCACGTCAAAATATTATTTCCCTTCTTACTCCGATCGACGTTGAGTTTTCCTTTAATTCCAGCATCTAATGCTGCCAATGATTGACTATTTTAATGGAAAGGAAAGGACGTAGTTTATTTTTGTCCTTGATGCTTTTTTTGCGGCATATACACCGACTCATGATACACATACACACGATCTGCGCATATACATACCATGAGCGCATGATGTGCATATGCCGCTGGACAAGGAAGTGCAGATATAGCCTTTGCGGCTTTCTAAGTCATGCACCACCCCTCCATGCTATCCCAGTAATGCATGAGCGCCAAGCAGGGAAGCCATGGATACCAGTGTTACTAATCAGGTCTTTGGTCTGACCCGGCCGGGAATCGAACCCACAACCTACCGATCAAGAAGCCGGACGCTTAACCATTACGCTATCTTGTCGTCATTACGCTATCTTATCATGTCATTAAAAAGAAAAGCTCATCCATGACCTCTTCCTCCCTGGAATCAATAGTTACATTACACAGTTCATCGAAATCAACCGCTTGCCAAGTCCAAGCTTGGTTCCGATCCGAGCCATTAGCAATATCGACAACGTTTACAGAGCTCGTCAAACTTCATATGTAAAGCGGGATATTCCTATTTTAAAGCAATTCGCTGGTAAACGACCCCCCCCCCACCCTTGGCAATTTCAGAATAACTTTTATATTATCTTTGATATCATTTATATTTCAATAATCAGGCATAATATGACTAACTGAATACACGGAATTCTTCCCAGACGTGCATCCTTTCTTCGTCTGCTTGAAACGCTCCATATCAGTCCTGGGAAATTGTATTTAAAAAAAAACTCGACCGCAACACACGAATTGCGAGGCATAAATCATTAATTTTATAATCAGCTAGAGCAGTTGTTCCCAACCTTTTTCGACTAGTGGACCCCTTGGCCGATATTTGAGCCGGAATTCCCCCCCTAAGAAAAAGTTGCCCGGTTACCAAAAAGGTGCTTTTTAACGCACAGCCATTTGTTGACTGAGCAATATATGCCAAAACGTTTTCAGATATGCCTTAACTATGTTGAATGCGGCCTGCATTACACTTTCATGAAGTACCGCTGACAACTTCCATATCAATTATTTGACACTAGGTCTGTTGTTATCAGTGGTGGATTTTGGTGTGGGCGGTCGTCCAGGAGCCCTTGGTCGAAGGATCCCCCCATCTTTGGTTTAAGTGCTTTTTCAAGGATTATAGCGAATAAACGTGGAAATCCGTGTACCATTCAAGAAGATGGTTCCGTACAGATTCATCAAATCTCTGCATTTGTTAGAAAAGTTTCATAACCCGATAATCAAACTTTGACGTGGTGTGGTGGCTTATTACTATTGTCACCCGATAGCTTGCCAAATAAATGTGGTCTATTAGCCTGCAGCAGTTGCTATCGCTGTTTTGTTATTTCACGCTTCATGCCATACATCTTCAACATGAAGACATGAGATATATTTAACTGGGTCACTTGTTTTATAATTTTACAATGTATAATAAAAGAAGGCTCAAGAGCCACATCATATGCATACATATACATGCCTTCCTTATTTCATGATATAGATCAGCTATATATCGATCAAATATTCGTTCTGTTTACAGTGGTTTGAAGAGAACGTTTCGCTGGCATATGGTCAATACCGAAGACGGATATTTCGAACATGTTGAGGAGGATCGTGAGTAATTTGAAGTCTTGAACTGCGAGTCGGTGGGGCTAGATATATTGTGTGCAATTCGAAAGTTCAGGACTGCCGTTTTTAAATTAGTTCTGTAACTTGGAGTTAGGCGTATCTGATACCGTAATCGTATTTTGAAAGACAGTAGTGACACACCTTTAGCGATCGTAGACTAGGTGATTCGAAAATAAAGACAATTCAGAAAAAGTTCATATTAGAGCATATAGGTATTTGGGTCTGTATCCGGCTATACAAGATATAGTCTCACTACTTCTACACATGCTGCTGTATGTCAAAAATCGTCTTCGAACCCCGAAAAATAGCGATGTTTCATCTGGCTTCAAGTAACATATCATTTTGAATAGCCAAAGAAGTCACTGCTGAAAGCTACGACGAAAATGGGAAACTCAACGAGGAATCAGCAGCGGAAAGTTTGTACCGTTAAATTCCTACTATATCATTTTACACTTCTATAATAATTGCATAGAATTACTCCTGACGCATCAGGTGGAGTGCATGTTCATAACCGAATCAAGAGATTCGGATTTTGACTTGCCGTACTTCTTGTAATAACGCCCCATAGATGTAACCTTTGAGCTAAGACTGTTATACGGTGTCCGCTCATCGGTGTATGTCTCTCGAAAATTATCGGCTTCGATTTGAAACATATTGAGACTAGACTGAAAAATTTTCCATGTAGAAACGAAATATTACTATTATGTAGCTTGGTATCATATACTTATCGTTCCTCTCAATAATTGTAGAGCTGTAGGTTATTAAATGTGTGAATTATTTCAGGCAAGGACATGCAAGATTCGATTCATACTTATCTCGGAGATTCCCAACACTATATTGCTTACATCCGATGCACTGAATACGGTATGTCATTTTTCTTACCTTGTCAAGACATGACTTTAACAACACCCACAAACGTTGAAATCCTCCCGTGGCGTTAAACTTCGTAAAAAGCTGTATCGGACATTAAAGATATGTTGCAAATTTTATTGGAACTATATTTTGGTTGGGCGAAGACAAATACTTTCGTTAGTCGAAGGATGCACACTCACTACTGCAATCAAGCCCTAATAGTTGATATTTGAGTCGGATTTGAGTAGGCCTACTCGTATTAACGTGCCCAGCCTTAATTAGGTGGCTATGCAAGACCATAGTTAAAGTAGTGGCGATCTTAGGTTACTTCATTGGAGTATGATGTTATACAATTTGTCACTGTCACAGGTTGGGTTGTTTGGATTTACACAAACGTGAAGACGGTATCGGCCGAGCTTCTTGTCTATATTCACAACGATCTACTGAAGCATGGAGTGTCGGCTCCTCTTAGATTGGGTCGTTGCAAAGATATAAAAGATATTTGAAAGCATCTCTGTGTTATGTTTGCTGTTCGATTGCGTGAGGTGATTATGGATTCTGATCACATTTTGTACTCAAAACTGAGTCAGAATACACAGTATTTTTGGTCTTGTAGTCATATTCATCACTACTCACCGATTAAAATGAGCGAATACATACAGTGATTGATGGTGGACAACATGCTTGAGATTCATGAATAAACATTATTTGTGAAGAGATGATTCGTCGCTTCGACGTAATATTGTAGGGTATTGAGAAGTCGAGATGTAATTTCCAGAGGACTCGGCGAGAGCAAGCAGTTATGACACATCGGCAGCCCGTGTTATTTTTGGCATGTGACAAAAATAGCTTAATTTTGGTATTTTTTAGATTTTATTTTTGGCAGTTTGGCATCGCCAGGAATTCGTATTTGTATACTCAAATAAACGATGTAAAACACACTATAGTGTAATCTTTCCTGTCAAACGAAAGCCCAAAGTCGTGAGGTATCCACTCTGTGTCATGTAACAGCGTAAGTAAAATCCAAATTGGCAACGGTGTTGGGGAGTCAATTCATCAAATACAAAACAGGCCGCAATATTTATCTCGAATAGTCGATTCGATATACCTGCATAATTACCTGCATTCACACTGATCACAATATCACTTATGATAACAATTCAAAATTGTTCCTGACACGTTTGAGTCACAGCGCTTCACTCGCTAACCAGTGGTCAGAAATCAAGTGTGGCTTTAATATTCAATATAATACGAAAACCTATCCAACGGGCAAACAAAAGAACAGTAAAGGACTGAATGTTTGCAGGTATGTGTATGGTACGCATGGATTAGGGTTACTTCTTGGCGACTGAGGCATTTTGCAGTATGTAAGTGTGTATGTTCAATTGCTCATTGATGAAATAATATCCCTATTGTTCAACCGGACACAGTCTATCAGTGATTGCACCATATGGTGATATTTTATTGAACAAGTTTAAAGTGAATGGAATTATATAATACACATTGGCCTAAATCAGGGTTGTCAAACATACGGCCCGCCACGCGATTTTGAAAAATGGCTGTATTATCCAGAACATTTCTAACAAATGTTGAGATTTTTAGTATGAAATAGGCCTACTTTCATCAAATAATCCCTCAAGACAGAAGATATCGAGTGTGTTCAATGTGTTCATAGGCGACATTATAACCATCCGACAGCGGTGTTGTGGTTTCACTCTAGTCACCATTAGGAACAAGTCGCTGCCATTGACACCAAATTTCGAGAGGGCAAAAAAGTGCATAGTGAGTTCAAAGTGTTATGGAAAAGTAGACCAAAAATAGTTATTTGCAGAAGTGAAAACGTCAGTTACAAACCGGTTTATACAGGTTTCATGGAGAATATAATTATGACACAAAAATATAATATAATTATCAGTTTCGATCATGACTTAACATCTCCTCGGTCTTCAGAGAAACCCAAATCGCGATACAATAATACATCTGCCTATACGGTTAAATTTCTTGTATTCGTCGCAGTGTATAGGCCTAGGCTAACGCATGTGTCAGATTACGACTAAAACAAAGCAATCATAGCATTATGCCAACGTATATCGTTTGTAAAGTCGCTGTGTTAGCAGTTTATCTAACTATCCAAACGGCCAATAATCGTAATTTTACTAAAGCCATTGCTTGCGAATTAAGGTGCTGATAAAATGTAACCCTATGGTCCGTGATATACCTTAAATATTATTGTGTATATAGGCTTCATAGTTGAGTAATGAGTATTCGTGTGAGAAACAAGGACATGGATTTTGAGGTAACATCTTGGAATCATTTGACTGGTCCGGCCCGCGAGTGCTCTGAAGGTTTGAATCCGGCCCGCGACGCAAGTTGAGTTTGACACCCCTGGCCCAAATGCTGCATGGCCCGCGCATGCCACCTACATGAGGTAACAAAAATGAACGGGCGGTGACGACAGCAAAATGAATAATCATTGAGATATATCCTTAATTGCTGGATTTCATTTACTACCTGGGTTGACGAATTCAAAGTAAATCGTAAATCCAGATTCTAGTACTCAACTTTTTGGCCTCGACCCTGATATTTTCATTCGCATTACATAACTCCCTCGGGCGGTATACCAAGGCCTTCCGAAGGGTTCACGTGCCGAAATTTTGTAACTTAGCGTTACACAGTTGTTCTGTCGCTTCATGCAGACTTGATAATACTTGATACCATTTCTATCTAAAACTTTCAAAACAATCTACATTTGCAAAAAGCCTTATTTTTGGCATTTTAAGATTTTTCTTTTTGACTGTTTCGGCATTTGGTTTCCGAAATGCTAAAAATAACACGGCCTGCACATCGGTGAAAGATGTCAGTGCCCTCAATATAGTACATTGATTACATGTACCAATCACGTGGAAGTTACATACAACAAAATCGGGAAAAATACATTACAAGTCACATTCTGTGAAAATCACTAACAGTGCGTTTCAGCTGTGTCTGAATGAAATCCCGTACACTTTCGTGATACGAGTTACAGAATATATCAAGAACTGAGCCATTGCGTTACATTGTGAAACCATCTATAGATGAATCCTTACATTTATAACCAAAATTGTGTATTATGGAGATGCTCACCATAAAACGCAGAGCTCTTCAACCGGGCGTGAATCGTACACTCCAGCCTAGGGTGTACCATGATTTTATAAGGATGTACTAGATCCACATTAAAATGTACCGATGACTACCTATCACAATAAATAGGCAAGCTGATGCTTCAGAACTGGTTGACCGGATGTACAATATCGTAAAAGGTTCATATCAGCGGTACGTAGGTTGAAAATTAAATTCTACTTTGTGATGTCATAAGCACATATTTCTCATAATTTCACCATAGTTAATGGATAGGGCTATGGGCACAATGATTCGATTGCTCGAATCTGAATCGAATATTAATTTTAATGATTCGAGTCGAGTAGTAAAAGACGATTATTTGAGTACTGAAATTATACGTTCCTCGCAACTGAAAGTTACTTTATCAACGAGAATTATAGTTTGGATACTAATTTTCACTGTTGAAGCCTTGAAACCTTGATTGGCCGTATCGTAGCATACGAAACATTTAGTACAAAGTTACGAACGATATTGAAAATAGCACATTGCCGAAGTCATGACCATCCCACAACATTGTCACCAAGTGCCATGAAATCAGTATGATAGAAAAAAATACCAAAGTATCTTTAATGTGATGGATAACAGGCATTATATTCTTTCAGGTCTCATAAAAGGTACATATTTGCATAATTGCAGTGGCTTAGCCGGTGTTCGAGTTAGAGAACCAAAGCGTTAGATGGTGGTCCGGTAACCGCGAGTCACGTTTGTTATTTACCATTTTCAAGACGTTGCGGCTTTGCTCAATGCTCATTGCACATCCTTATTTTGATTAGGCCAGGAGTGACCAACCTGCGGACGTACGGCTGCATGCACTGGTAAAATAACAATTATGCGGCCCTCTAGACATTGTTAAATTAGCTGCCGTCAATAACCAATTTGAACCAACGTATTGATTCTCAAATGTTTTAATGTTTGCGATTGGCGTGATTCAGGGTGACTTGAATTTATAGTTTTTACGATAAAAGTGTCCTTGCATTCCGAACCCCACCGTAAAAATGGGAACCACAGAGGAAAAAAGGCGCCCCATAAATAAATATCAGATTGGATTCGAGGGCGTCTCACGAACGACGGTCACATACTTATCGCGTATATCGCAGCGGCGTGTCAAAATTCCAGACCCCTTCAGTCAAATACATCGATTCTTAGAGATAAATGTCAGAGGTCGAGTGTCGTCTATTTTCGTATACTACCTGCACATGAGGGTATATTAGGGGAGTGAACATCGGCGTCCACTGGACCCAACTGGTTGAGAACCTGTGATCATCTTACGCTGTCTAGCGGCGAGTCTTGCGAAGCAGTTTTCGTTGTAATTCTATCAACTTACAGGAAGGGAAAATGATATTGATCGGAAACAACTCGCCAAATTATACGCAAGCGGTTTTGAGCTATACGCATGCCAATTCATTACTTCACTTATTCAGTATTTTAAAAAAGCGAAAATAATTGGAATATGCCATATCGCAGCTTCTCAATGTTGGACGCTATACCATAGTATAATTTTTAGCCTTCAATGTCACATGTTATAAGCTTGGTCTACACCTGCAAAGATTTCCCGTGGTATCGAATGTTCCAAATTAATTTGCTGAAACAACATTCTAACGACAGCTTCATACCACGTAGGATGTAGAGAGAATGGAATACAAATCTGCAATAGCAACCTGAGTTCCTATATTGTTAGGCACAAGGACCTCGCTTCCAAATGTACTCATTAGAGTGCAGAATGAGTTGGTGGCATTTATTCTCACTCTACACCAGGGGCGGCCAACCTATGGCCCACTAGAAGGTTTTGAGTGGCCCGCGGGGTCATTCTCGAAATTAGTAATATTATAAGATATAAATTACCCTGGTAATTTATTATGAACTTGCAAAGGCAAACCAAAAATTTGATTAGCCTGATCGCAAAATTCAGGATGTTGATGACTGAGATATCAGTAACGACGCATAGGCGCAGCCACGGGCCAGTCACAATATCCGTATCTCTTTGTATATAGGGTTGCATTTAAAACAAACGGTGTTTTTAAACACTTCGTTCAAAACATGTCTTAAACAGTGTTTTGAAGACAGGCCTTTAAAAAAATAATTGTGATTTTTTCAAGTTGTTAAATTATGCCATAAATGTGTAAATACTTTACAGAAAACATTTTGTATGAACCTACGGACAATTACCACCGACGTAAATCGATATGGGATGATTGAAACCCTCAAAATAATCGGTTCAACAGCAATAGTACATATATTTCGTCAAAGGAGCAATTTTTACACTATATTTTCAATTGCCAATGTCAATCCACTATGACGTCACAATTGAATATTCGTGACGTCCTGACTTAAAAACAACAACAATAAAAATAATAAAAAACAGGTTTTAAATTAGGGTATTGTTTTAAACATGTTTATCGAGGCATATTTATCCGACTTGAAATTTTTCTCAGCACTTCGCGCGATTTAGTTTCACTCGATGTCTTGCTTTTAGTATGGGTAACCCCAAATACGCCCAGAATACAGAATTGAGCCTAACTATATTCGCAATTACGAGAGAACGTGTCGTAAAACATGCGAATTCGTGTCTGCAGTCTGCACTGGCAGAAAGTTAAAGGCGATAAATGCTTTTCACAAAATGACAGACGTATGTTCGCCAAAACCTTCGATGTTGATATGTCCAAGCGCTGAATAATCCTGTTCTTTCCAAATGAGCCTAGCGGTTACCAAAGGCCGAAAAGGTTGGCCACTCCTGATCTACACTTCCCCCTCTCTTTTAACTAGTTCTTCATGGCAATTAATAGTTCTCGTGTTGCTGAGCATTTCTATTTAGTGCGCACTATGCATAGCGCAAACTCTATTTTATCTTCCAAATTATAATCACGCTGCAGTCTCAATCACGATGCATTTCAATTTATTTCCAGAAGTATTAGTAACAGCAATATTTGCTAAATATGCACATGTACATGAATGAGGCACTACATTCACTCGTTATTATTTGCAGACGTATGTCACATGCAGATATTTCCCGATGCTTACGCAAGGATCTCCGAATACGCTATTCTTCGCAGACACTTGGCAGCTAGATTTTCCGTTGCACTCGGTAGAAACTATCTGGAGACTGTTGGATGCCATGCAGTCCGTGGTATCTGCTCCATAATTAGGGCATCTAAGAAAATATTGGGAGCATTGAAGTCATGCACCGACATTGAAATTAACGCGAGCATGCATGCAATCCAATATGTAAGCGTCTTGACAGGCATGTGAACACGATTGATATCATGGCATTCACACAAATGAATGTAATACCTAGGGCGTTTTTTTAACCTAAAAAAGGACGATTTTGACCTAAAATATCAAAATTTTGACCTTTTTTGACCTAAACAAACTGAATTTTGACCAAATCTTGACCTAACGTATGCAAATTAGGTGTTTTCCCACATGATGTTAAAATTGTACCAGTTATTTCATTTTTGGTTGGAACTGGCTGTCCTAACGAAATAGTTTGGCCTGAAAAAACGTTTTTGGCTCAGAAAGAGGCAACTTCTTTTATGAAAAAAACAATATTTTTACGAAAACTGGCCCTATGAAGAATTCCAATGGTTACAATATGTATTATGGTAGAAATAATTAAAAAAAAATTGCAACAAGAGATACTTTCCTACATTCCTGGGTAAAAAATGCATGTCCTTACGAAGAAGCTTGCCAAGGACGTTCAACAGTAGCAGTTGTTGGCTGACAACACTCAAGTTGTGCTTACACTGCTGGTGACACACCGTGTTGCTTCATTCTGACAATGTTGTCAACATCACAATTTTTCATCATGCGCTTTTTAATATAAGAATGATGCAATGCCCAAGAAGTCTTTCTTCAGTTAGGATATCGCGGTACGTTGACCATAACATCATGTCTACCTATTTGTTTTATTTGACCGTTAATGATTCACAATGAGCAGACAATTAGCCGTTTACAACAGTATGCCTATAAAATAGGCTACAAGCTGTAAAATATCAAATAATAAGTTCACCGACAGTGCAAAATCTACGATACAAACAAAATGCAGACGTCAAAAAATTTTGACTTAATGAAAAATTTTGACCTAACGCTACAATTTTGACAAAATTTTGACAAATTTTGACATGTAAAAAAAAAACGCCCTAGTAATAACTAAATGACCAGTCATCCCAAGTTGCAATATCCTCCAATAACGCAGTCCGTATGAATTGCACCGCGTATAGACGTTGGCCACGTTACATTTAGCGAATGGCGACAACATTTTGAGTATGACTAGTCGGAAGAACATTTATTCATTAGTCAACTAAAGTTGAGGCTCGTTTTAAGATCACCCACTGGTTTGTCTCCGTTCTCCCATAGTTCGCATTGATGATGTCGAGTTTCCCTTCATGTTCACAGGACAATTCCATGACATCGCGTTCGCATATTGTGTTTGTTTTTTCTAAAATAAAAACATATTAGGCCTAATTACTTTTTCGGGCCATGTCGTTGGTCCGGATATCAGTTTACCTTGACAACCAGAAACCTGCGCTTCGTAGTTGCAGACACTGCCATCCCATTTCAGAGTAGCCGGGCATTGCATCAAGTACTTCGTTCCTAAACATTGCATACAAAAATACAAATATACAGTCAATTGTGATGACATAACAGGAGTTAAATAAAATGAAAATTAGTGATTCACATCATATTTATTTCGATATTAGATTTACATATAGTTACCGTGAGAGCAGTGATAGTAACTGCCGCTACAGTCGGATACCGGGTAATATTGGCCATGCGTGCAACTGGACCCTGAAAAAGAGTTCACGGTAAAAAATTCACGATTCACGATTTCTATATGATCGCAGGTGCCGCCTTTTGACAGTCACGTGCTTCACAGACTTTGGCAATGCCACGCAGTAGCGCACAAGTTGCCTGCCGGCATGTGATAACTGTGAGTGTGCATCCGAAACGTCGAGTAATATATACATTCTAAAATCCGTGAAAATTTAGTAGACCTAATTCTTTATATTATAAGTACATTCACAATTGAAATAGAGCAGTGAAGACATAATATCAATAAATGCGATCTACTGACCTGACGCAAAGACTGCATTGGTTACTATTACAAGGAACAAAAACAGCGACATGTTAAAGGATGGCGCGTATGCTATTAAAATATATAATTGTGCTAAAAAGACAAATATATTTTCAGTTCAACATAAAGTACACGCAGAACACAGTTTGTCGAGAAATCGAACAGAATGTGCATATGTGCTTTATCTGCCTGAAGTCCTTCTTATGACACATTCTATACTCATCCGGCTATTGACTTGGACTACAAGAAAAGTTCGCGACACCTATTGCGAAGCATAGGCCATACCAAAATTGTAGTAAATAGAGAGGTGATTTGAACATTTTGGGGCGGTTTCCAATGTGTAAAGCGCCGACAGAATCAATGTCAACCAAAGTCACTCACTATTACAAGTAAACGAGCACCTTAACCCACCTGAAACGGCCGGCCTCGAGTCCAAATTTCAATGCATTTAGAAAAATGTTCATAAAATCCGAACCACGAGACTTGAACCGACACCCAATATATCGCTGTAATCGTGAAACAGCCGCCTAACCAACTGAGCTACTCTCAAAGCGAGAGAGAAACAGGTGATGCCCCTATACCAAGAAGTGTTCTCAACTTTTTGAAAATAAAAGAGAATTTGATTTTTGAATTTGCGACTACGTCATACATAGACGTGCTCGGGATAGAATCATCGCCTGACTGATTTCACAGCAATATCAGGATTCCAAAATGACCTGAGTGAGGTTCTTACGATAATACAATCGAGTGTAACGACCGTTGATATACCGACGGCTACAGTTGGCTCTAGCGCGATTGATGCCAGGCGTCTCGCATTCATCGCCGCACATACACGCGCCGCGTGTTATTGTAGTATCGACGGCGTTCAATGATTCATTTCACAGTGCCGATGTATCGCTTTGTACGAGTTACTAAGTACTAGATAGTGCTTTGTCGAAACACACCTTGCTCTTGTACAACAACTAGATCTGAATATATAGTGGTTGGATTGACAGGTAGTCATACCTGCAATATAAAATACAGTGTTTCACTGATATTTTACTGGGCATTTACCGGACGTTCAAATGATTCATTTCATAAAGCCATGTAATCGCCTATCCATCCTTTGTACGAGATAGTGGTATGTGCTGAAACGAACCTCGCTGCTGTACAACAACTAGAACTGAATATTTAGTGGTTGAAATGACAGATTACAACAAATAACAACAAACCACATCTAACACTAACAAACGGAACACGGACATTTATTGCCTCTCTCAGCCGAACAGCGCAATAGTGAGACTGTCGTCTAGTATATCAGGTAGGCTATGCATATCGGCATATGTAGCAATGACATGTCGAGTCGCGTGACACAATATATGAAATAATGCATCACACGTGTAATACAACAGCAAATCGAAATAATAAAAAGCCGGCACATCTAGCACCAACACATGGAAAAACGTAAGAAACCATTATAGCATTGGCAACTGAAGGTATTGTAATTATATTCGTTGCCCACACTGCAATGATAATAGGTCAACTGCTTTGACAGAGTTACGCCGAATTTTCGTGCCTCTCTCGTGAATCATGGACGAATAAAATACTTTGAATCAAGAAAGTGCATTGATTAGATGGAACCGGGATTCGATGCCTGGCTTTGCTGGTCGTCAAATTTTCATAAATGACCTGCGCGTTGTAGACGGAAATCTCGAGCAGACACGAAAATACCTTTCAATACCAGAATCGCGACCGGAGCTTTGATGTGCCGGTGCATTTCTTTTTATTCGCTACTACGGGAAAGATGTGAAACATTTCCACCAGAAGTGAAACCATTTACGGACATAAATTTGCTGTCATATCAATAGCGGAGATCTTGTAGCTCGCCGAAGAACATCATGGCAGTATTGGTGTATTAGTATGAATAGCAAAAATATTCAATATGCGTAATCTTCAACAGCAACAGAAAATACATTGCTAAAACCCGCGCATGTTATTTCGTAACATATTTTGACTTCCAGTTCGAAGAATCTTCTGTGCGACTAATTTATGATTATAAGTATTCCAATACATGGGCAATGGGCATAACCAACACATGTTAGGAGAAAAGATCTGCAAATGAATTTGATGTCTCGGAGATGCGCTGATTTAGGTCACGGGCGCTGGTTTATCTCACGCGCGCACATCCACGCGAACGTCGTGGCGAATTGTATTTTGCGCAAAACGTTTTTATGTATTCAATCTGCATTTTGAACAGGCTATTCGATAGTATAAGATGTTATTGATGGCTCGACGTATGCGTATTGATATTGGCTATCCATCTGTAATAGTTGTAATTATCTACGACCAGAACAACCCAGGAAATTTTGGATTAAGTAAAGCGTGTTCGTGAAAATACGCTCAGTTATCATTAATGAGTATGCCGTTTCGATCGATTTAGAAATAAAGCCCTGGATTGCTTGGAATAGGTTAGTATCTTACCACACTTCCCTATCATAGCTTTTGCCTATCACAAAGTACGATACCTCAATAGGAGTGAAATTTTGTAAAATTACTATACTAATTGAGCCAGCCATGCTTGGCTACTTTTGCGTCGCGAAGAACTTGATTTTAAAGCTTTGTACATATATATATAGCTCTGACTATAGGATTCAAATAACAAAGCATGCTTATTGCACACGACGTGACGGTAAAAACATATTTAAATTTGCTACGATTGCCGCTAATAATCAAAATCATGCATCGTGCTTTTATACGGCTGGAATGAATGAAAATGAAGTTTAAAACCTAATAATGGGAATTATTATTGCCTACATGAGCTCATCGCCATAACGGAACAACTCATTTTGAGGTCACAAATGCATCATTATTCTCAGATGTCCTTACAATATTTCGCCTCCTTGTTCAATAATCACTGACACAAAAGAATCAAAGAATCAGTAACATTCGCACAATGGCCGGCCTCCAAGGCCAGAAGAGTGCTTACAAAATTTTAGATCAATGCCAGGCATTTTATGCTGTTTGAGACGGAAGAGTGGAAATATGATGCAGCTGAATCGATGAATGATATTGATATCGGAATGATATCCGCAAACGGAAACGTCATGTAGCCGCTTATAATGAACAAATAGGCAGCAAGCATGAATCGTGATAACCCGTCCACCAGGCAAGTTGCAACGCATGTTGTACCAGCGAACGTATTCCGCTAATAGCGCATTTAATGATGCCTCGTAAATGTCCTCATTTTTGATATCCATGTGTATTTTAGACCTGCACGTTATTATATTTCGTTATTCCTGGACTGCCGACTTATTTATGGCAGTCCCACTTTTGTTCTAGGCTTTTATAAGATACGTGGAACAGATTTCGCTGTCGTTTGGTTAATCGTGAAATCACATTATTATTGAATGAGGCAAATTTGCACAGTGGCTCAGTTGACTTGCACGGAACAATGAAATGTGTCGCTTGTCCGGTATACCGGTCACAAGCAAGGGCAAATGGACAGGTAAGCGTTATAGGTGGAGGTGGTCAACAATGAAGTACTTCTATATCAAAGTACTCAAATATGTTTTTGCCTGTTTCCACTGTGACAGTCGAGAGGTTTTATTCAAAGCATAACTCGGCATGGACTATTTACTTAGACATCGCTACTTTTACTTCTACTTCAGTACTAACGGTAACTGCTGTGAACGGTCGGTCGAAGCATTATGTGAATAACTGATAACTAAGCACAGAGCTGAGATCATCTTTGGCGCCTCCACTCACTCTCACCACTTCAGAAAGATTTTCTCGTGGAAGTATAAAGTTAAAGTTGCATCATTGAGCTCTGATAGCCTGATGCCCATGAACGGATCAGAAGCCTTCATGATGATCGCGATTGCGTACAATACACAAATTCCTGACAGTTTTAGATTCTGTCGCCGTGAAACTCCGATGGACACGGGAAGAAATTGTTTATTATTGAATAAATGTTCCTCGCTTTGCTTCGAAATTATATATGTAACATTATCCTGATTAAACATGATGTACAGCAATTGAGAATCAAACTATTTCCACACTTGCCACATGTTATAAGATCATATTTGAAAGGTCTGGATGCTACAAACACTCATCGCCCGTAAAGCATAAACGAATTTCGAAGTCCCCGATTGTGAGGATTAGTGTGCGTAGCAGTAATGATCAATTCACATATTGGCATGTTGTCAGTGGTATATGAGCGGCTTTGATCAATATTGTTCACGCGATACAGTGTGTGCAGGAAATCATTTCCCCGAAGCGACAAGTAATATGCATCCTAACGTCATCAATGATAAATATTTCTGTCATTGCTTCTCGAACTGTTTGAACTTTTGCCTATTATTTATCAAGGTCTCTATTGGAGGGCGCTGGCTATCAGCCGGAATTTTAGGATTCCGGTATCATTCGGATCGCAATCGACAAATTCTCTGCTATTGAACGGGTCGACTGACGAATGCAAATCGCCTGCCGATGTATTTTCTGTGATCCGTATGAGCTGATTCCTTTATAGTCGTTCGCTATCGTACACCATAGAGCAGTGGTCGGGGACCTATGGCTCGCGAGCCATATATGGCTCTTTTGGGCATAAGATAAGGCTCTTTGCCAAATATTTATTTTTGTATTGAATTGATCAATATTGCAACGACTTGTTGGTAAATTTTAATCACGGCCAAAATAATTATTCTCGTGGCAGTATAAACATGTCATTGAGAGGTGAAGACAATGTCGTGTAGGGTTGAAAATTGCAATATGACGTCACTTGACGTCATAGGTTCACGTTCGTGTTCGCACGAAACCTTTGAAACTGGTTCCCGTTCTCAGGAACCCTAACCTTTCAGAAGTTTGCACCATCCCTTGTTGCTATATCATCGCGCGAGAAAAGTTTGCTCGATTTACATCGTGATGAGTCACATTTTACGAATGAAACGCTGTGATCTCGGAATATTGGATACTATTTAGCTAGGGTTACCATATGTCCGCTGATTTCAGTCTTGATCAATTAAATTTTCCGATCTGGTAAACGTGTCTTCCTTTCCCGCTTCCAAAATACATTTAACCTTAATTTATAAGGGTTTTAATCACTCGAGTCACGATTCTTTTGTGACTCGACACGACTCGAGTCATTTTTTGAAATTCGTAAAATGACCCGACAAGACCCGAGTCAATTTTTGTAACCAACCAAGTCATATCACTCGAGACTAGCACGGCCAAGACTTCGAATAATAGTAAAGTTATTACAACATTAGTACTTCGTCTATCAGTCCTGATATACTTGGGATATATGACCAGAAACTGTTTAGAGGAAGGAGAATGACTATATCATGGATGTGAGTCATCATATCATTCGAGCAGAGTTGAAAATATTTGGTTGAAACGGATTGAACTGAAAACTGAACAGTGAACATGGTGACTGGGACTCGGACTCGAATAATAACGCTGTGACTCGGACTCCGCACTCTACTAGCTGAATTGGACTTGGACTTGACTAGGTGGTGAATTGAAAATGAGTCGACTTGACTCGAGTCTAAACAATAAATGTGAGATTGATATGCTACTCGAAAACTTGTGACTTGGTTATATCCCTGCTATTTAGGCCTGCACTGGAAAGGTCTTGAAATTAATCAGAGAAGGACATATATCGGAGGGCAAAAAGCGATTCATGTTTCAATTAGAATAGGTAAGTCGCGTGATATCATATTAGTGTTAACGATGATGTTATCAGCGGACTGTACATAAAAAAAACTTCATGTCGATGCCAATCAGAAATGCTTTAGGGATTAGAACGAAGTCTATGGTGATGCAGCAGATCAACTTCAATTTATTTCAATCAGAAACATCAAACAATGATCTGCGTATATTTAAACGAGGAGTCCGAGCTAGTTTCCTTTTCATGCCTTACAGCTTTATTTCATATGCAGATATTTCCCGACAGTAACGCACAGATCCCCGCACACGCTGTTCTCGGCTGCCACGTCGCAACTGGATTTCCCGTTGCAGGCATTAGACACAATATTTCGAGACTCTTGGAAGCCGTACAATTGGTCGTTTGCGGTTCATCTGAAAACAAAAACGTCCACGTACATGAATAATGTTATTTCCCCAGTTTTTGCACAATAAATGCACTGAGCTGGTAACTAACGAAGTAGTTCCACTTCCACTGAGCACTCAAGTAGGTTTTGTCTGCGTTCAATAGTTACTCATATTTTCCATTTAAGAATTGCTCCTATACGTTCATCCCCAATAGTGCATGCTTATGCGTCGGTAGCCAAGATGAATCTGACTATGTCAAAAACTGTCCCGGTAAATGATTACGTCAGCGACTTCTTGTCTCAAGTGTACTTCTTCGTGCCACTCACTTGTGTAGGTCTCAAAACTTTTGTTTTTCACTTATAAATCGTAGAACTGATTCCTTACTGAATGGCTCCTCTACATATGATATTGTGCGTAAATACTTTTCATTCGATACATTTATTTATGAGTTAGTTGTATATTATAGCCTCACTTCTACGTTCGCGACAATCGTCCATAATCTGCTTCGTGAATGTCGATCTTTCCTTCGTATTTACACGACAGCTTCATGACACTACCTTCACCAGTTATCTTTTCTTCTGTGAAAGGACAGACATATATTTCCGAGGTCGCAAAGATAAGTTTTATTTTACGTCTGGACAGCTAAACAAGACATCAAGTACTTTGTACCTACAAAATCAGAAGAGAGTTTCATAAAATGCTATTTGGGCATGATGAAAATAATTATAATTTTATGGCTAGAATCGCTTTATCCTTTGCTCTTCTCTATTCTTATGTGTAGACAACAATGTATTAATACCGGTTCTATACTGACCATGAATGCACTTGTAGTAACGACTGCTACACTCTGCTTTCCAGTACGTGTCAAGATGTGTGCAGCGGGACACTGTACAACAAAAATATCATGTAAAAATTTAGTCCTTTTCAACTGTCCCACCCCTAATTGAAATCCAGCTTAACGTATTGAAATTACTGGTAAAATCCTGTCTATGTTACATATTATGCACGTGATGGCAAAGGCAGGACTATTTGGGGGTGTCCAGTTCCAAACAAAAACGTCATTCTAAGAATCATTCTAATTCCATGTAGATTGAGCTATATAGTACATACACGCATGCTAACAATGCTATTATGTCTTCGAATTATTCCAGCTGCCCAGCACCCGTCACATGCGCTACTACTCATCGGCAATTCGATATGCAATGTACCTTCAGAAATGCGCAGCTTCACCTTGGAAACTGTCATCGTATTGTTCGGTCCAAACGCAATAGCGCGATGCCAATTGCTCACTTACAAATTAGCATATAATTACTAGGTATAGAATTGTCATTTGAGAAGAACAGGATTTCGATTTCGTACCCTAACCACCCATGTAAACGCCACTGCCCACTGCGTATCACTTCAACAGTTACAATTCGACCTAACTCTCTGTAACCATTGATGGACAAGACGATCGTACAGTCACTAATCAGATGTAGGCTATTAGTTGAGCGTGACTCTTGATCATGACAAAACCCCTGAAACTGACTTGCGCAACCCCAAGTGTTCCATGGAACACAGTTTACAAACCACTGGCATAGGGTATGTATTAAGTTCATTGCTCATTGGCCAGGGCAAAACATCAACCACCGGGCATGTTCTGGGACCGTTTCCAATATCACATTCCTGAGTTAAAGAACGAATATAAAGAATTAAACGAAACTAACCTGATGGCAAGACTGCATTGGCTGCTATTGCAAGCCACAGGATGAGCATCATGAGTATTGGTAGATTCTAATATAAAGCAAAATATATTACTTTTTTTTATTGAGAAACTGGGGCAATATGCAATGACCCTTGTTATACAAGTCACATAGGCTGATGTGAATGGCGATACGACAGCGTATTTGCAGCAAGAGACTAAATTATGTGAAAATCAATAGATGAGAAATTATATCTCGACAGTTGTTAACACCCTGGAACCATTTCTGTACTGTGGAATATTCGCGCGGTGATATACTTTATTCACTGAATACTGTATGTACTCGGTAATAATGTGCAGCATTATTCCACCCATGTCGCTTCTTTTTGCAATTGATTTGGGTGCAGGCAGTCATTTAGTGACGGCGCCAGGCCTGGCGCCTAATAATTACAATAATAAAAATAGCTGTCTCAAGAACGTTGTCATTTCCCTTACGGGTTTATCAGGAGTTGCTAACGACCGAGATGATAATTTGCTATTTATTCATCATCTTTTCTGTACACAGACGTGTTGCTATATAGCAGTGTCTCCCAAACTTTTTTGAGCCACCGCCCCCCTGGACAACGAATGAAGTGCCAGCGCCCCCGACCCCCCTCACCACGCGTAAATCAATCGAATGTTGTTTTGCATTTATTACGGCTAATAACGAGACGAATCAAGCTGGTATATTTATTATTGTCATCATCCTCGTCATATTGGGTTTGAATTTTGATAAGAGCAACCTCATTGTAAAATCCCCGCTCTCTACGCCCCGCACTGTCAAGTCGGTTTCTGCTGCGAGTCAGAAACCTTATTATCGCGGTACTGAAGACACGTTTTATCAAATATGAGCGGGGAAGGGCAACGAAAGAAAGTCAACCCAACTCAGTGAGAGTCTTTCTATTTGATTTAATTGTGCATCCAGGACGATTTATTCGAGATATTGAGCTTCAGTTTGAACTCAAAATTTTTCTACCCACACTACAATGTAATCAGCTCCTCGATCACTTCATGCTCGGAAACTTCACAGAATGCATTGATAATTCGGTAAGGAATTTCTAATTGGAATACATTCGGGAATCACACTACCATATCCTTGTACAGTTTTTCTAAGATGATTTATTTTTGCTTCTCCATCAAAATCGGGTATTCGAGCTGAGCCGGTAGCTCATGCAAGCTTGAGAATTGGAACAGTTCACGTCTCGCAAAATGTCGGTGAAATATCACGGGCTTATCACTGAATCCGGACAGGGCAGATTTTGTCTTCATTAGGATTCGTTATTACTAAGAACGGAAATATATTGCTCATCAATTTTGGAGAATATGCCCGTCAAGAAGGCCTAGAAGGGATATTGCTTCTCGCAACCTGAACGTCTTGTCGAAGGCCTTGGTCGCAGCACTGTGATGATCCACGATCGTTTGAAACAGAGATTACAATCACACATGGTTGCTTCTCTCAAAAAGCCATCACACCTTGAAGCCAGCAATAACTGCTCTAATACTTCGTAGTTCTCACAGCGCACAATGAACCACGCTTTCTAGGGATTCTGCCGACTTCTAAATTAGTCCATAGATGGGCAGGATCAACATTGTCAAGTAACAATGGACTTTTCCGGTACAGCTGATTAAATAGAGACGGACGACCCTAAATTGCCCCGAGTACTACATATTTCGCTGCTTTATTCATCAATCACAGTGTAGGAGCAGTTTGCTTTCTAAGCCTACACCGCCCTCGTTTGCTCTCAGCGCCCCCCTGCCGCCCGCATTTATAGCTAGCAGCGCTCCCCAATTGCCCATTTCATCTCCAGCGCCCCCTTCACGCCCGAGAACGCCCCCAGGGGGCGCTGGCGCCCACTTCGGGAACCACTGCTATATAGTATATGACTTCAGTCCCTGCCCTGTTATCAAATCGTTTACGTTGCGAAGCATTCCGAACCTATCAACTGAGAGGTGATGAAGTCTAAGAAATAACTTAACGTAAACAATCCCTCAAGATTACAATTGTCGACTATGTTCATATGTCACAGTAAGAACGTTTGAATTCAATGCTGCGTTCGAACTCTAACACTAATAGTCATAAATCTGTGACCTCGTCGCCAAATTCCAAGAAGAAAAAAGAGTTTTCTGGGAAATACATCAAAAGATATTTAGTCACCGAGGTGGAAAGGCTCCTACTCGCCATCTCATCCGTGTAAGCGGTGTCTTATACAAGTCTAGAAGTGGGCAGGTGGTACCAGTCGGCAGCTACGGAATAAAAATGAAGAAAATTAACCTGGCGTAAATGAACATAGTAGTCGACAAACGCCATGAATACCACAAACAACTACGACTAGTCAGTCACTTGCATACTGTCACCTAGGGAAATTGAATTCCAGCCAATTCCATCAGCGTACCTCATTTAGACTGTAACAACTATATATCTCGTCATATAAATTCAATAAATATATCATATGGTCGAGTAGATTGCGTAAAGTGTATAAATAGATTTTTCGAACGAAATTCGTTAACAATATGTATTTACTATTCTTATATTCACCATTAGGAACATATTAATATAAAGTTAATATTGTAATCAGGAAGCCGGAAACCAATGCGGTAGGTACACCAACCCAGTTTTCAGGGTCATACCATTCCTTTTCACTACGTGGTTAGCAATAATAAGAGATTGCAGATTGTCACTACATCACAGCAATTCAGAATAGCATTAAATTTAGTAATGAAAAATGCAACGTTTCGCTTTCTTCATTCCCTGACCGTTTTTGCGTAATTGTATATTACAGTCACAGCAATACCCACCGTTAGGCTAGACACAATCCGAAACCAGCGTACTGCGAGGGATAATTGTTTACAACACAACAGACGCTACAATCAACATTGTCTGCTAATTAGCGGTCAATTTCTGATTTCATGTGACCTAACGTTACGTAGCTCCACTATAAGATCTTCAGGGACGTGGATGGGTGTGCGGAACGGCGCGTGGTGAGTAAGGATACATAACAGGATATATTGTGACTCGGGTGGCGCTAAACTTGTTCAATGTACACTTGTACAGGTAGGTCTACCTACAGTTATACAAATGTTCGTAGGATGCTAATTCGCAGTTAAATTTTACTGTTACGCAGTTCAGTGTTGGTTTTAGACGTTATGAAATCGAAAGGACCATTTAAGCTCCAAAGTTAAGATAGGGGATGCATTACCAATCCCTACATATACTTCCAATTAGGTGAAATGTTACGACGTTATGATCAATCCAAGCTCGGCAAATCACAAATTATGTTTCACGGACCCCTTGAAAGTAGCCTACATGAGAACTCCGTAGAAATCCGCTGACCCCAGTTGAGAACCAAAAATCTAGTTTTGATCCGAATTCTCTGGTCTATCGTCACCGCAAGGTTAATTTCCTAATCCAATCCGATAGTTTCAAACGGGGTAGCATACAGATTCGTGGTTAGGAGGGCCTTCGCCTATATCTGACAACTTGGAACTTAGGCCTGAGCCTTGGCCGGTTTATCGGAAAGCTTACGTTTTAAGTATTATCATATGATACGAACTTGGACGTAGCAGTGAAATTAGCGAATATCTTATCTTACAAGTCCACGTTTTCCAAATGCAACAGATTTTTCTCAATTAACATGGATACCTACTTATAGATCATATGATACGAACTCGGACGTAGCAATACCATTAGCAAATATCTCATTATATAGGTTTACCTTTTCCAAATGTAACAGGTTTTGTTGATGAACATGGATACCTACTTTAGTTTTACGGTTATCTTGACCACAATGGCCATGATGATACTGCAGTTAACAAGTGACACATATTGCTACTTTCAATATCGGATGAGGGACGACATCTGGCCTAGCTTTGCCATCTTTTCCGACGTTTCTTACATCGGCTTGGTTCTCGGCTTCGTAATAATTGGGAGACTCCTCTTCAAATCATTCGAGGCAATGGAATTTCCGTGCGAAGAGTTACGCGAGTGGCGGAGGGTAATCGGCAATGAGCTGGTCTCTATGCTGTTGCTGCAAGCGTTGTTCGAAATTATTCCGTTCCTGTTGCTGAATAGGCACGTGGTGTCGTCACTGACGGACGAGCAGCTACACGATTCGATTATATGTTGCGTTTCTCCTCTCTTATCGGTAGCAACCATATTTGTTGCAGTGCAAATTCCGTCTGAGCTGAACAGAAAATATAAATTCCGTTACGTCCCGCTGATAACTAGATGTTTGCTGTGCTTCAGTCGGATCTGTTTATTCGCAGCGCGGCTGGCCGTCTTATATTTTGCTGTAAAAGCAGGTGATACTACCTACAAAGTGTATTTCCTAATGTTGCTGGTAATGCGCGTTATACTAGTTGGTTATATGATCGGAAAATCTCTGTCGACAATCCCCGATTCATTCGAGCAATGGTTCATCAACGTCAGCAGCCCTCCTCTGCTATTTGTCTACTCCATTCTCACACCGATTTTGCGGCATGATGGCAAGGACCGAAGGAGATGGAGGTTACAAATGTTCGTCGCGGATCAAGTTACGATGATGGTGATGTCTTCGGTGTTGAATGTCGGAGAACACGCCGATGAAAACAGGATCGTTCCAGGAAACTGGGAGATCCAAGTTCTCAGCACTGGTGGTTTGCTACTTCTCGGTCTTGCGCTTTATTTCGCCAATATGGGTGCGATGTACCCGGTGATGCCTGTACGTTTCTATTCAGAAACTGCTTAATTTATAAAAATGGAAATTTTGCTCGCATATTTACAGAAATATTGTTGTGCCTTTACGAAATATATAAATTATCTGCGGTATGTTGTTATATGTCTTCTCAATTCTATCCTAATATAAAAACTTTTTGTGTACTGTTGGCTAAGATACGAATTTGTCGATGTACCGGTCAGTCTACAGCAATTTGATATGTCTACGGCAGTGTTTTTCAACCTTTAGTAAACCGCAAAACCCTTGCGCTAATATGAGAGGGAGAGGGAGAGAGAGAGAGAGAGTCTTTATTTTCATCCAACCAAAATATATAACAGCGCAGTGTAGGTACAGAAAATATGCATGCTCAGTATTCGGGATTAGATAGGAATGATCGATAAGACCGTGAAGGTCATCTAGTCTGATCACACCAGCATCAAACAGGTACACTTGACTCTAAACAGTCTGGCTGTAAAAAATGTTGCGATAGTTCAAAAAATCAAATAGGAGAAGAAATAAACGATGGTAGCAAATGATCAATGAAGCAATGTCTGGGCGAGGTAGGGCAACACTGTTAGTGTAACGACAAGAGGTGATGAAGTAGGGCATTTATGAATCTATTATAAGGCAATTCACGGATATGTGGTGGTAATGCATTCCAGATGATAGGTCCCGAGTAGTCGATAGATCTCTTAGTTAGGTTGCTATTGGGTGGGGGTAAGTAGATACTGTAGTCACATGCACAGTTTAGCTAGTCAAAACACACTAATCGACCACAACAAAAATCTCACTAGACATCTCATGCATCACCATAGATTTCTGAAGTGCAAAAGGACTGCATCAACATATTGTTAACAGAACAAAACCATCAAAATATGATTTCCACGCAAAACGAAAGCATTATAATGAGTATCATTGCATTTCCGCTATTCCTATTCACCTTGTAAAGCAGACGTTCCCAACCTTTTTGGATGTCGGAACCGCATGAAAAAAGTCGAGCAGGCTCCTTAATAACAAAAAGTTGAAGGTAGCTAGCCCATACCTCTGGATCTCACCACCCAGCTAATACAAAAGCATGCACAATGCACATTGCATATAGACGTGTCTTACATTCTATACAGGTTATCTTAGCTTTGATAGGCGCAGATTGGCTAGTGGTATACATTGAAATTTTCTGAAAATGTGTATCGTTACTACAACATACTATTATGTCGTTATGTGATAGCCCTACAGGCTTTTATTCATTTCATCGCTTGCACAAGCTTGCATGGGATTCTACCCTGAGTAATATTGGAAATATTTGAATTTATACTTGACTATGAGTCGTTATTTGACGTTAATAAAAGGTTACGATAGTCGTGGTTGGGAATCACTGTTGTAAAGCGTCGTCGCTTGTTTGTTTGTGGTATTCGTGGTGTTTGTCGATGATTATGGTCATTACACCAGGCTGATATTTCTCATTTTTATGCCGTAACGGCTGACTTCTAGCCTGTTGTAAAACATCGCTTACGTGGATAAGATGGCGAGCAGGAGCCTATGTAAACCTCGAACACTTAGGTAGGAATTCTGGAGTCGACCTTGGTATGACTCAAACCTGCAACCGATTAGTGTTAAAGTAGGGGATTACACCACTACGCTATCTCGCCATAAAAATCCACCGTATGGGTTGGCCGAAACGCAAGCGTGACACCAATTGCCTGAATACAAATGAGCTTACAAATATTTGAGATAGAAGTGCCAACACAATGATGCGACGACGGATCGGGTTTAAATTTCTGCAGCCAATGATGGCCAAGAGGGGACGGTCATGAATATTATAATGATATGTATGAGTTTGACTTCAGGTGGAAACCCTGCTATTCCGCGGAACGCCGCTTAAGAACCCCTACAGCCCACAACAATTTGATATGTCAAAGGATTGAAGGATTTGCTCATTCGCTTGAGAAATGAAAAATTGATTTTGAAATTTGCTATGAAATTGGGAACGAATTTCTTCGTACTGTGTCGTAATATAGGCTTCCATCGTTTACGTCACAATGCCGCAAGTGTGGTACCATATTGATCAAAAGTAGCCTACGACAAGCTCCATTTTTGGCTTCATGCGATAGAGATGAATACAATTTTCGAAAAAGCAATTTTGCACAGCGTTTCTCAACGTTGGCGATATCGCCCCCAGGGGGCGATTTTGAGATAAGGGGGCGAAAACACCACATTGGGCAACTGGGGGCGATGGGGGACGAAAATTTGAGAATGTCCTGTGAGATATAGGGGAAGATGTGGTACTTATGGATCAAGATTGGCAAAATGATCTCCGGCCCCCAAATCTTCAGCCGATCAGAGCAGATCTTTTGCTGGCTCAACACTTTGATACAAGCTCTACCTACCAGGTGTTAGGGTTGTTCAGAATTGACCAACTTTCAAAAAGTCTAGGTTTTCAGTCCGTTTCCCATGCCTTATACCTTAAAAACAAATCCTGGAAACTTTTTTTTGTAATTCATCCCCTGCATCCGTGTGCACATTGAGCTGGAAGAATAGCAGCTGAAAATAGGGGATTCCCCTAAAATCTGAGTGTCACAATTCTACCTAGCCTAGTTAAAGTGACATATAACATGGATTTATGCAGCTGTTGCGGTTTGGAGTGCTACAAAACCCCACTATGTAAGGCATTCCTAGTTCAGGATATCATTTCCATGTCCCACTCAGCCTTAGAACTGCTCAAAACTACCTAAATCTGATAGTCATTTTGTTGGATCACATATCCTACACCCCTCAAACCTACCCGGCACTGTTCATCAATTTCCTGGATCCCCATGTGCAAGAATACAACTGTAAATGTAACCAGACATGGGGTGATTACTTCATGAATGTAATCGATTGCGATTACGATTACTTCAGAATCACGCGATTACGATTACGATTACGATTATAGCAAAATCAGGAAGTAGTCGATTACGATTACGATTACATTGGAAAAGTAATCACGATTACTCACGATTACATTTGTTTGGCTTCTTAGGACTATAATCTTAAATGATATATTGGAAGACAATACAAGGATTGCGATGAAAAGGCTTAATGAGATATCAACTCTCTTCATACATCATGCGATATTTGCTTATTACGTCATAATATACCAATTGTCCAACATTATAATAGGGGATGATTTATCTCACCCAACGATTTGCATTATTGCCACGTCTTTACCTGGCGCTCCCAAAATTCCTTAATAGGGTAGGGAGCGTGCTTGAAGGGAACTCAAAAGTATTTCGTAATCCAACATAAATTTTAGAGTATTTTCGAGAATTTAATTATTTCTTGAAAATGTTCTTCGAGCTTCGCGATTCAAATGTCTCTAGTACAGGGGTCACCAACGCGGACCAAATGAGTCGCCCGCGGTCGCTTTAGCAAATATCCAAATGAAAGATTTGAAAGTTGAAGCTGGTTTCATATGAGCCGCAGTTGAACATGGGTCGGCCGACCGCAAGGAACATACGAACGCTATCGCTCGGGGCATTGCTCGTCTTCGCCCACGCGGTGGCTCAACGGGAATCTATAGCTAATATCACCGAGTCTCGACGCGGAGATCGGCGCGTAAGCGCGCACTGCAGCAAGGCAAGTGAGCCTGGAGGAGCTGGTGTGAGTCCCGGCGAGTGAGCGTTTTTTGTTCTTGGTAAGGGGCGGAAACCCGGCCCAGTGCTCTGATTGTCTTACTCTAAGTGAAGAAATCCAACGGAGCACGGATAAACGGCGGGAGTAAGTGGTAACCCGTCGGTCGTCGCAATAATCAGTACACACTGCACAAGAAGTAGCTTTTTGTTTCCAAACGGTTGGTGACCCGTGCTCCAGTAGATAGCTGGGTTTAAAATGCATACCTCTTCCCCTCAAGAGAAAACATGCGTAGGCTATTTTATGGACACAGGCATTTCGGAGCCGGTCATTACCGCGCCACGATCCCACAACACACCAAAAGAGATATGCAGTTTCGGCCAACACGCAACTCCACGAGATGTGATACCAAAGAAATACCTTGGCCGAAACTTAGGGTATTCGTCCATTGTCAATAGCCGCGCTGGGTGGGCGTTACTAATAACTCCTGTCCTTCCAATCTTGGCCCACAATGCAAATGCCACCCGGCGCATCCACAAAGGAATAAAGCCATGACAATTTGTGTGTGCGTATCACGAAAGATATTCTTTTAGTCTGCTACGTTTGGGCGAGTACAATATCTTTTGATTATACAACAGACTGGAGGTCGCGAATTAACAACATACAATGAAGTAAGTATAACAACATACCAGATGCTACAATTATGAATTACGTGCCCCAGCTCTACAGGTAAATCTGACACTCGGGGCAGAGAGAGGTTATAAATGAATAGTAATATAATGCAATTACCAATATTATTGACGAAATCCAGTTTTGAAAATTGACCAACGGTTGGACTGGGGGACGAATTGCTGTTTTGGTTCTGATTCTAGCTACAACCCACGCTAACAAGTCAGGGTATATAAGCGGATGGTTATGGCGACAGGTCCAAATGCTGGGTAACGAACTGTGAAATAACGATTGACGCCCGTTTGAAGTAGTTATATGAGAATAAGATTTAGTGAACATAAAAATTCTGCCTTCAACTTAATACATAGGCTATACTGCGAGCTGCTGTTACGAGAAACGGCTAAGCACGGCTCGGTTATGATATATATCAGCAGCTGTTTATTTGTAATGTTTCGTTGTGGAAACTGCAATGTTTTATTCGACGAGTACAAAATTCCGAATCTTTGTCAGGTGCACGCTCGTACGTAGGCCTCCTGCTCGCCAAGCAGCAACGGTAAACTGCGTTTAGCTAAGCACAACCAAACATCAATACATAAGTTACTATTTGAAACTATAGGCAGAGTGGTGATCATTATCCTGCTGCGAGGTAGGGGCTACTGTAGTGTATTAATAACCTGATATACACCACGGGGGTGTTCTTACAATCACACTACAATGTTCATCGCATGTCTGTTTACTATGTGTGGATACTTCTATGCAATGACGAGCGGAGCTAATGCTTCTGACGTAATAATGAGTAGTGGCGTTTGAAAACAGACGTCTGTGCTATCGCTAACATGGTATATTATCTCATTCTTGTTCACGAATATTCAGTTTATGTCATAGTCCTTGTACAAACAAAAAGTAATCGTTCTTTCACAAAAAAAATCGATTAGATATGGGAAGTAGTCGATTACGATTACGATTACTTCGGATTTTTTTCGAATGTAATCGATTGCGATTACGATTACTTCAAAATGCTGTAATCGTCGTAATCGATTACGATTACTAATCGCGATTACCCCATGTCTGAATGTAACATCCACTCACAGCCACATAATAAACATCACAGGAAACGAAAAAATAAGGCAAAGAAAGAGATCAACTTGGCAAAATATTACATAAATCAGGTGGATGAAATGGTTGCTTTCGAGAAATCTGCATATCTGTTCCGGTGATCTTCCACAGCTTGTAGGAGGCTCGTTCGCTGTTTTTTGTCATCCGTTATGAACGCAGCATAGTCGGTATTCAATTTTACTATACGCTCTGCTGCATCATTAACTACTTCAACAGTATTCACAAATTCTTGAGCAGTCACGAAATCCAGATCAGCATGCCATTCCTAAACTGGAAGACTCAACCAATCATGTTCCACATGTATAGCATCAAATAGAAACCACGATTCTGGCCCAATCAAATCGACCATACTCAGTGACTCAGAGACAGAGTCAGAGATCAGACTGAGAGGCATACATCTGCGATATTATTCAGGGATTGGCATTTTCAGCAATTTAGCAGCCATCGCTTCCTTCAGTTTGTCAGGAATCGTTGGATTAGCCGAGAACGTGGTAAATACCACCATTTCCTCAGTTAGATACCAATGATGTTTTCGCAATTTCTTGTATGCCACATCAGCAACAGTGAGATCGCATAATGAAAAGTTTTTCATGTCATGAAGGAATTTGAGATCATTCCAAGGTGCGTCACATGCAATACCAGTTTTCAACCAAGCTGGAACATAAAACAAAGCAATGAATGTATTGATTCGTTCGAACTTTTCAATGAACTCTTCAGAATAGTCCATTTGCTCACTCCACATGAACAGTTTTTGACAGTACAGGACTTGACTCATCCATGTAGCGCTATGAGTAGCACCAGGCTTGCGAAAACGATGATCAACATATTTGTCATCCAAAATCGCCAAGGTGCCTGTTGCACATTCTCTGTAGTCATCTCTTATCAAGACTTCTTTCTGCTTTCCATCATTGGGTTTCATCAGTGGAATTATTTCTCGCTTTGATTCATCAGCTTTCATCGCCAACCAGCTGCCTCAATAAACTTCAGCGTTTTATAGCTTCTTGATTTATCAATATGTTTCCACTTCTTCTTGAAGGTATTAAAATCCGTGTTTTCATGGCCTGTGGTTGTCGATCCAAACAAACACTTCCAAACCTCTCGAATGACCAGTTCATAAATATGATGGCGACAGGCATTGTAGAAAACTTTCCTGTTAATCAATTCTTCAAGTAACGGAACCGCACCTTTGTTTTTACCAGTGTTTGAGGATGTTGTGTCAAACACAAGAGCTCTACCAGATTTTGTTAAATTCCAAAGTTCCAGCAGTTCAAATGATGCATCAGCCTGTGTTTTTCCTGTAGCACTTTCCAGAGTTTGAATGCCAAGAAGTTTCCCTTTCTTAAATGCGCCGGAATAGGCAGACGATGCGAGCACTGCCAAGGCCTCAAATTGATATCCTAGATGACTCTTAGTGAGCTTTCCATCCCAGTGCAATGCAATGTGCTCTGGGGATTGGTGGATATTTTTTCAAAGATAGATTCGGAAATTTTCAAACGATTTGCAATGCGTCGTCGATAGGTCCCAGATCTTGAAAGATGGAAGTAATTAGGGTTGCCATCGCAAGCTTTAATCAGTGCTGCAGTTATCATGGCAGCGGCATTATCACCGACTTTCAAGCGATCAAAAACCTGGCATAGGTCTTCGTCGCTGAATAGGTTTACAGGAGCTTTTAGAGTCACAAATTTAGCGGAATGACCAGATGTCGACTGTGCAAGTTCAAAATCAGTGCTGTGAGAAGTGTCAGCTACCTGTGAAGATATAGATGAGCTCTCTGAAAATTCTCCTTCGCTACTTGATGCTGGTGCAGACTCTCTTGCACTCATGGTTCGTCTCTTTTGTTGCATGATTTTCGCTTTCAACACTTTATCTTTGCCACCGATCGTTGCTAATCTCGGACCCCTTTGATCCTGATAAAATGCTATGTCTTCACGTTTTTTATCGTCAGAAAGAAGTCTACTTGCTTCAATTGTCGCTATCGCGTCAGGGGCTCCTATATCCCATAGCTTAATCAGTTTGGCTTCAAAGTCGCTTTGTTTTTTTGATACATATTGCCGGCCTGCAGTTTTCTTTAGTGACAGCCATTGTTTCCATACTGTTTCCAATCTTTTAGTGGCATTGACTTTTGTGATAGTCTTTATGCCAGCAAGTAACCAAAAACCGATCACTTCATCTACTGCGATCTGGATGTGTGACTTGACTGGTTCATTTTAAAAAAATGCATGCTCTCTCAGGTGTAGCACATATTGCATAACTTGCCTCAGAGTGGGCAACTTCGATCCCGTAATGGCTTCCTCAGATGGCCCAACTAAGAAATGCTGTGTCTGCGATCGTGTTCTTCTAGTTTTCTTCGGTACTGCTGCACTAGATGACGATTTTCTTTTTTTTCAGACATTTCGCACTACAGCTAATCCTAGAAAAACAGATATACATAAAATCAGTCAAGCAACAAAGAATAGTGGAAAACATTTCAGTTCTTTTAGAGTTTTAGGTCGAACACATACTGCATAACTTGCACAGGAGTAGCCAGATTAGATCTAGTTATAGATTATCGAAGATAGTTATTCCTAAATTGGAAAAACTCATACCAGTATATTGATATCTTGGGATAAAACAAAAAATTTAGAGCAACCGACTGGCGGTTTTCCCCAGTCACTGGAATAGACATTTGCAAGCTTTGTTTCTATCCCAATAGAAAGGAAAAGAGTATCAGGTCTATTATATCAAATAGTTGTATACTGCTATAATACTATGTTCACTAATCACGCGCTAAACTCGCTAATAGCATGAGTCAGAACGCCGCCTGATAAGTCCTGCACCTCAATCGTAAACACAGTCCATCAACAACAAAGCAGCAAGGCCCCTGACTAATCAATGATCCCCGTTTCACAGCCGTGCTCAGCGCTTCATCAGCGCTAGAACATACACGTCACGTCAGTGAGAACACACGCCATTGCTGTCGAGTCACTGACAACGGGGGAATCCCCTAATTCCGAATTAATTTTCAGGTGCATGAAAAAACGGCAATGTGCACACGGATGCAGGGGATGAATTACAAAAAAAAGTTGCCAGAATTTGTTTTTAAGGTATAAGGCATGGGAAACCGACTGAAAACCTAGACTTTTTGAAAGTCGGTCAATTCTGAACAACCCTAGTGTATATACATGAATATCCACCAATTGAAACGTATTTAATAACGTTCAAAATTTGTTCCTCGAATGTATCATCGGTCCCCACCCGGTGGGTCGAAAGGAACACGACCCGGGGACGTATGAGACAAACGCTTAAAAACTTAAATGCTCCAACTTTTCTGGCTGTGTAATATAATCCAAGCTACAGCAAGCCAAAAAAAGAATATTTGGTCTCAACCTTCGAGAAAATAGAATAAATAATACCTCAAATGTTGCCATGAAATCACGTTTCGATTTAAGCACAAACTTAAAAATTTTAGGGTATTATACACATTGCCCGTAAATCGAGATTTAGACTTTCAAATAGCTCATTATAGCGATAAAACATCACAGGTAATTATTAAATACAGCGTCTACGTGTGTAGGCATGTTATTGTTGTTGTTGCATGACTGGTTAATCCATCTATTTTTCTTGATTTGGCTGTGGTATCATTGGCCTTAACTCTATAAATTATGTATTTGAATTCAAAAAAAGTCCACCCAAGGATGGTATTGAATAAAAAATATGTTCCGTTATGTAGCCTGGTACAAGCCCTACACTTCACATTAAAATTATTGCTGTTCTTTTCGTGTTGAATATTTCAAAGAAAAATGAATGCGTATATCGAACTTTATTTTACACCCCACCAAACAGTAAACATCTGCCAGATACCCCATAACTCATGCAGGTCGAAGTTTTTGGCATGTGAGGAAAGATTCTTTCGGCATGCAATTGTAGACAAATTCACGGAGTGTAATCATGTGATTATCACAGAGAATTTTTTTAGTATTTTGGGCCCCATGAATTCCCCGTATATATATGTCGTCTTTCTCGAATCCGTAATTTGTCCTTAGCTGTCGTTGAAATAACTTTTAGTTATATTTTAATACATGACAACCATCATGCAGGTATCTGCTCAATCGATTTTCTGGAACTATAACGAACGCTTCACGCGCATTTGGACATAGTTGTATCGCACATGCAATAATTCCACTTGGGATACATGTGGGGCTGCCATAGTAAGAATTAGTCACGAACGATAATGAAAGTTGCGATAGCTTTGAAAAGACGAGATACTACTGACGGTTTCGGAAGGCGATCGTAAAAATCGAACCCACGTCGAGGACATCCATGTAGTTTGCGCTCTACAGTACATACAGATCCAAAATAACTAATATTCCACGTTCAGCTGGTTGTATAAAGAACTAAAAAAGAACTTATAAAGAACTAAATGTTGCTCTCACATTGTCCATTTAGACCAGTGGTTCTCATACTGAGGGGCACATCTGAAAGGGGGAGGGGGAGAATCCGACAGAGAGAAGTGATATTTTTTGAACTCGTAATGAGTTTAATTTGTGCTTAAACTTACAAGTTTCCACAACGGCAATACTCCCAAATATAGATTTTGAATGTCATAATGGCGTCGTGCCATCGGATTACCGATGATAGATTTTGCAGATATCGGACCTTGCATGGATATAAAGAGGTCGCTAATTGGTGAATGCATGTATAGCTTTTGGCTTATGCTGTTATTACATGTTTATCAAACATCTGTTCACAGTGTGTAGAACGGTGACTGTCAAGAATCGTATTTTATGATAGCCCAGACGTACACATTTGAAACTCTTGCAGAACACATGCGAACGCAGAAACAAATTGTTTGTTACGTGAAAAAGTTTTATGGCACGCGGCCCGTGTCATTGTTTTGGATTTACCTGTGAGCTAAGCTCAGGTGGTGTTGTTATAGAAGGGATTAGACATCAAAATCGCTACAATATCTATATGCTACGGAACACAATTGCCCGTGACTATTTTTACGTAACAGTCAAGTAAAATAATCTTCGCGCTCTTTGCTATTTACCACTAGTTCGTAGGCTATATGTTTCTCCGTGTACTGTCCTAATTTCATATTTATGAATTCCCCTCAAAAGTCAAAACCTATCAAGCCATGAAACTATGCGTTGGGATTGCGAGCATTCTGGTTGCTCTTTTAAATATTTCTTATTTAGCAATCAAGGGGGCGCGAAATTTCCACTATAATCAAGGGGAGCCACTGATTTTGACGGTACTATCGGGTAGCAAATACCCGATGACTTAACACTTATTTCTACTCTACGGATAAAAGTTCGGCGTTTATTACATACTTCATGCAGTATATCACTCAATTGACGTCCCCCACATATAATTATACTAACATGATAGCATGGAGTATATTCAGGTAACAGAATTATTAGCGACCATAATGCTTGACCAGTGACTGTCTTCGTCTTAGTTGTTCAGAACTGGTCTGCAGCCGAATTTGACATATTTGTCGAGGTCTATCCGTATATGCGTATATTCGTATGTATCATAGTAGCCTACATCAAAAGACAGAAAGTGATATTTGCCGACTGAAAATTCAGTCAAAATCAGACAATTGGCGGTGACTAAGGCTGGGCAAAATCGAGTACCTGAGTGATTCGATTCTGAATCACGTAATATGCTTCGAGTCGAGTCGAGTAATCGAGTATCACTCATTATGACGTCACAACAGGATGTACTATGTCGAAGTCCAAATATGAACCTTTTATGCCACCACAAAGAACGTAATGCCTGTTATCCATCACATTAAAGATACTTTGGTCTTTTTTCGACCATACCGATTTCATTGCACTTCTTAACAATTTTGTTGGATGATAATGACTTCGGAAATGTGTTATTTCCAGTAACGTTCGTAGCTTTAAACTCTGCCTGGTATGCTCAAACACGGCCAATCAAGGTTTCACGGCTTCCTCAGTGGAAAATAGTATCAAAACTATAATTCTCGTCAGTAAATTAACTTTCAGTTGCGAGGACCGTATAATTTCAGTACTCGAAAACATCGTCTTTTACTACTCGACTCGAATCATTAAAATTACTACTCGATTCAGATTCGAGTACTCGAATCATTTTACCCAGCCCTAGCGGTGACTAGACTGGACTTGTGCATTTTGAGAATTTGCGTGACTTCAGTAATGACATGCCTTGATGAGAGAGTGAAATACAATTTTTATTAGAACTGTCGTCTACATATATGCGCATGCGCATTAACATCATTTTTACATATCAATAACACCATTGCGACGTGACGAATATGACAAAATACAATTTTGTGAAGCTAAAACTAGTGTAAATCTATTAGTATATGTGTATATCGATCGATTTACCGCTCACTGACATTGTCGACGAGGAAGCGCTATACCTTTCAAAGTGCACAGAATATAGGTTGGAAATATTAACATCTGCTCCACCACAGAATTCCGTGTGATAATGTATAGAAAATCAACCAAGAAAAAACAAATCGTCGCAATCTCGCTATACTGACTTCAAGCCTTTGCCGTCAAATACCCGATGCCAATTGACAAGAAAAGTCTGGCCAAGTCTAGCGGGCACTGCTTAGAAAAAATGAATCGACGGAACATCTCACTATACTGCGTTCAAGCCTGGTGCCGTCAAAGAAGCGATGCCTGTCGACAAGAAAGGTTTGGTCAAGGCTAGCGGGCACAAGAGGTCCCTTTCGCCGTCTCGCAATTTTGCGTTGAACCCGATAACCGCCAAGGGTGTGGAGCAGTGATTCCCAAGTGCGGCCCCAGCTAGCCTTCGTGCGGCCCCCACAAACATATTAGGAAATCGATTTACGACTTAAAGTAAAATATCTATATCTATAAAATACTGTTGTCTAGCTTGGAGTCTGGAGTTATTAATTAGGATTGCAGGACAGTTGTCTGTAGACTGCCAGAAAATTCTGTTCGATAACAATTATTTACCATTTGTAGACGCACAATAATCAATATATACTGAAATCACAGCGAAAATCGCATTCTTCTTGAGCTTTCACTTGTAAATGCCCATTTATAGCGAAATCTTCAAACCAAATGCATACAATCCCCTGTCAAGTGCTTAAGCTATTTCATTTTAGATGTCGGCTAACAGCTTATTACTCGATCATGCTATTCCTCAATATATTTTACTCAAAATTCGATGTTCGTCTGTATGTCTTGATTTTGCCAGTGTGAGTGTACCATGCTGGAATGGGTCATGAGATTGCCTGTGCTACTTCTCGATGATGTCTTGTAGCAATGTAATAATTTTATGGCTTTCATCCACGTATTTATTCGTTAACTTATTTTCCAACGGCAATTTCGCAGCAGACTTATAGATAGACGGCAAGCCGTATGTGTTGTGTCACAACCTCCAGCTTCAAGGCCAAAATCTCCTATTTTGTTCCGTGACCGAATTTTAGAGGCTGCTATAGCAGCAGGATATATCCTTAGTTCTTGAAAGACGATTCAAAATTATGTTTTATTAGATTCAATATGACAGGTCCAATCTATGATATAACAATTGGGTATGTGTCCGAACTCGGTGACCTTTCGAGTTACGCTTATGCAATCTCTCGAGTTCTAGTCATCTCTGCAGATATAATTAGTCAGGTGAGAACATGAGTCGTGATCAGTGTGTGCTCGGTACGCCGTTTACGCAGTTTTACGTTTGTGGGTGCCACTGCTTTGCTTGCCTATAACCTGGCCGTAACACTCCAGGATCGTGTACGAAACACTTTCGGACGGGCTTAGAAAGACTAGGGCTAATCGATTTGTCTCACTTTCGGGACGCGAATCCAACCATACAAATCGGGTCGGAGGCGCTGCAACACTTCGCATGGTACAATTAAAAGGCCCCAAAGTGTCATGCGAATGCTCTTTGGAGGTAGTTAGTATGTGTTGGTAGTCTTAGTCGGCGCTTGCGTAATCTCCACCGCGAAATGATAACACATGCTACTAAGGATGCCCCGACGATTGATTCGTGGCATATGTACGATTCTTAGTTCGCGTACAGTACATTCGTACGTTCGTTTCGTTGCCTTGGCCATATTTAAATTTGTATATTCTGAATCAGTGCGACACTTGCTTTCGATTAAGACCAGACATATTAGACATATTAAATTTGGACGCTCGGATCCCCAGTTATAGGGCAACCAATTCTGCTACTTCTACCGGGATCAGCAGTAGGCCTCCCGGCGTTTAAACCGTGTGTCATGTGTTGCGCATCAATCCTTATGTTAGAAATCTAGGGCCAAGGCAAAACCCGGCAGCAGCTATCCCGTTCTCCTCGATTTTACTCTATTTTGTGAACTTTTTATGGACCTAAAGCAGTCACAAATTCTATAAATCCGCGATAGGTTAATCAGTCATTTGGTCAAGTTTTGGGTATATTAAAGATTTGAATGATGTCAGAACAGCCTTCAAAGAAAGCACGTAAAATTCAGCAGGAATGTCGTGTTTTTAAAGTGAATGGGAAGAAAAGTATTTTCATATTGAGGTGGGCAACAAAGCCCAATGCCTTATATGTCCTGTGGCGATAAGTAGTGTAAAATCTTATAACATTGAGAGGCACTACTAAACTCATTCTTCAAAATATGATTGCTACCAAGGAGAATCACGGAAAAGGAAATTGGAATCCCTCAAGTCGGCACGGAATAAGCAAACAATTATGTCCAAGACTAGTAATGAATCTGATGATATTACCCAAACGTCATATAAGGTGAGCCATCTAATTGCTCGCAATATGAAGCCATACTCGGATGGTGATATAATGAAGCAGGCTATAGTTACGTTTGCAACAGAATGCTGTTCAAGTTCCATAAAACAAAAGGCAAGAAAGTTGCAGCTGAGCAATACTACAGTAACACGGCGCATTGAATGTATAGCAAACGACCAACGTGATCAGCTTCTTGACAAATCGAAAACATTTGTGTGTTACTCTGTCGCGCTTGACAGCTCAAAAGATCTCACCGACACAGAGCAATTAGCTGTGTTTATTAGGGGAGTCATGCCGGATTTTACGATTTGTGAAGAATATCTCACTTTGCGTTCTATTCATGGCACAACTAAAGGAACAGATATGTTTCGCGAATTTCGTGCTACTCTTGAAGAAGCACATTTGGATTCATCACAGTTGGTTGGAGTAGCAACGGATGGCTGTCCATCCATGCTTGGAGCAAATCAAGGGCTTCAGGGGCTCATCAATAAATGGCGAGAAGAGTATAGTCTTGCTCCAGTGACATGGCATCATTGCATTTTACACCAAGAAAATCTGGTTGCTAAGTCACTCAACATGTCTAATGTAATGGATGTGGTAATAACAACAGTGAACTGGATCAGAGCAAACGCACTTAAGCATCGGAAGTTCAAAAAGTTTTTAGCAGATGCTGACGCTGAGCATGGTGACGTAGCCATGTTTACAGCCGTTCGATGGCTAAGCCGCGCTTCATGTCTCAAACGATTTTATGACCTTCTTCCAGAGATTAAAACGTTTGCTGAAGGAAAAAAAGATGTTTCTCAACTTGGCGACGAAGATTGGGTTGCCGATTTGGCGTTTTTGTGGATATCACTACACACCTTTCTACTCTCAATCGCACTCTACAGGGCAATAACAAGCTCTGTCATGATTTGTATGGCACGACAACTGCTTTCATTAACAAGCTTTGTCTCTGGAAAACGTAGCTTGGAGATGGTGTTACAGCACATTTTCCAACACTATCTGGTCATAAAGCCAATGCATCATTTGGTGAATACAGCAGGCTTATCAGCAACTTGATTGATGAGTTCAACCGGCGCATAGACGGATTGAATGATTTTCTGCCCATGATGAAAATGTTTTCCAATCCTTTTTCAGTTAATGTAGCCACTGCGCCTGAAAATTGTCAATTGGAGTTGCTAGACATGCAATCAGATATCGAGCTGAAGCAATTATTTAAGAGTGAAGACTTACTTGAATTTTGGAGTCAAGTTCCTGGCGGAAAGTATCCCAACTTGATAATCAATGCACAGAAAAACGCTTCTCTGTTTGGATCAACTTCAATGATGACTCCAATGACTTCAATGACTCCGATGACCACCTCAAGCAGCTACTACGTACTGCATCATCTGCAATTACTCCTCGCTTTGGCAAACTTCTTGAATCTCAAAGCCAATGCCATGTTGGACATTAAATTGATTTTCGTATTTCCTTCTTGTTAGTGTTTCAATTCGTTCTTCATTGGTACGTGCTTTGATGCTTCATAATTTTTGCTATACTTGATGAGTGTATTCGTGCGGCCCCAACTGTACTCTGACATTACAAATTTGGCCCTGACACCGACAAAGTTTGGGAACCACTGGTGTAGAGTGTAGACCAAGCAGTCGACAAGATCAGATTGGCAAACTCAAGCGGACACGGTTTCGAAACATTTGTCCGTGGAAAGCAGAAAAATTCAACGTCCACAAGTACGAAAAGCAGGAATGAAACAAACGCGAATCTCGATTCGAGCACACGATTGCTTGGAACACAGCGGACACACACAAGAGAGGAGTTCCGCTGCCTAAAAGTCAAATTGCAATAAACAGTTTTGCAAAGATCTAAATTCGGAACAAACATCAAGTCTGTGTCGGAAGATATCAAGATCGCTGATCGTAGAAAAGAAAGCTGTGAATCAGACATGAGGATACGCAAAGCACCGCCAAACCAGGATGAAGAAGAATGTGCATCGGTGGAAATCGACATCCTACCAGCGTCAGCGCTGCCACATGTTCCGCAGGAGTGTCGTATTTTCAGTTGCGATGGTTGCAGGAAAGGTTGTCTCGTGCTAGCAGCCTCGACACGATGTTGAAGATATCTGACATTGTGATGAAATCCACCAACAACACGCTCTCACAATGCACGAATAACACTTTTCTGGTGGTGTTTTTATCTTCGGAACTGTTTGATCTAGATATTGCGACGATAAAACATACCAAAGATGTGTTGAAATCGTAGAAACTTTCTGCTTAATTACCATCCCGAAAGCAACTCCACCATATTTTGAAGCCAAATCCGCATATTGTTTATAATATACCGTCCACTGAATAGTTTTTAGTTCGGGATTCATGTAGGGTTACCATATTTTGGTGGAGAAAATTCCGGACACACTATAGCGCCAACTAGCTGATTTTAAAATGAGTTACGACACACTGTCTGTCAATATGACGTCACACGGGCAGAGCTTTGCCTATCGACCAGAGGTGGGCACCACTCACGATCCTGATCAGAAGCCGCTATGCAGCTATAGTGTTATTTGGTTGTGTGCTGTAACCAGGACCGAAACAACATTTTTCCAGCGTCGAAGTAAACATTGATCTTGAGCTCACCATAGGGTAATCGACGCAACTTTTGGAGGGCTTACTCTATTCATCTGGTTTCTGTATGCATCTGGTCGTTAAATTTTGTGACTGGATTCTGTCTATGACATTGGTTCTTCCATGTACCGCTATAAAATGTTGATCCTATCGCTGCTCACATGATCATGGTTAGCAGTAGAGCTGGTGCAGGATGATGACTTCGAAAATGCAAGGAACGTTATTATGTCACACGGGTAGCCTACGTCTATTTATGAGTCTAAATGCCGGTCCGCACCAGCAGGTTGCACAGGGTTTCCAACCTTTTGTGGTCGCGACTCCATTTCTAACTCGAAAATGATCTGTGGCGCTGCTCGAAATGTGATAAGCTGATTACTGAAAAACTGTCAGTAGCTTTGGCCAGACTTACTCGTGGCCTATTTTGGAAGCCGATTCGATACGTTCGACATCTACGCGAACCCCAGAAAAAAGACAAACGACCCCCAGGTTTAGAGACACCATCTTTGACTAATGCATCGAACTGTCCTTGGCTGACTCTAGGAATATACTGTTCTCCTATAATTGCGATTACAATTAAACTTATTTCAGTAAATCATGATTGTTTTTAATAATTCTTGATGTCATGTTTTGCGAGAGCGGTGGTACACATTTTTGTTTGAAATATTTTTTTCGGCAAGAGTTCATAGAAATGAAAATATGCAATACGAATAAATATGGTCGCGACTTCGGTCACCACGAAAATATGAGAAACATATAACCGGAACAATACCCGCCATTTACAGTGACGGGGAAAAGAATTCAAATTATGACATATAAACAGCGATAAATCACATAAATAGAAATGCGAAAATAAATTAACATGGACCAGGGAAGACAGGGCCAGTTAGCCCAAGGCCAGGGGACACGAACAGACAAGGGCCCCACCAAAAACGCACAATATATGGGGGTGGGGGCCGACAGACAACACAAAAGAAACGGGGCGAACTGGCGAGGTCCGACTGCAGGCATTATCATAACAATTGTGGTGTGGAGAATAAAATGTTGAATCATGAAGTGGGGGAACTCCTCCCCCTAGCATTTTGGCACCACTCGGAAAATTAACTCGAGAAACCAAAATCACACTAAGGTCCCTTTTATGTTAAGTTGGGGAGGAGTTCTGTGAATGAAGCCGGTGTCCATGTGCCTGCAATCGAACCCAGTGATGGCTAGCGGATTAAGCTAAATACCGGGTAGCAAGACACATAACAAATAAAGAACACGTGAAGGGGGGGGGGTCGAGTCCTCTCGTAGTCCCGTACACTACACCAAGCCTTCCAGGCGCGATGAGAGTCGCGCTGAGAAGCGATCACGGCCCGCTCGGAGACCAGCCTGGACTCGAAGACAGAAACACCCATCGCACGTGAGGAGGTCAGGTTCCTGGGGTGGTAACTTCCCAGAGACCCGACCGAGAACGTGTGCATCTCCACCTCCTTGGCCGTGGCAAGAAGGAGAGACTCACAGAGGTCCTTGTACTTTGCGTGTTTCAGCGCAACGGCGGCGTCCGTGCTGGCTACTCCATTCTCGAAGGGGCACACCACATCGATGACCAACACCCGGCAACGATCCGCTAAGATGAGGTCAGGTCTCAGCCGCCTGTTGGCCAATGTGACGTGCTCCCTGCAAACGCGGTCCACATCGCATCTGGAAAAAGGAGAGGAGCTTGGTATACATACAGTCCAGGAGCACCCCAAGCACCGAATTGTGTCTGGTCGTGATGCTATCCATCACTGGCAGGCAGTGGTTCAGTATGTGGGGCAGGTCTCAGTATGCTGTCCGCACTTGCAGCAGACCACACTTGGCTCCACACGTTTCCTAAACCGACCCCGGATCGACCGGAGCGGTAGAAGATTCAGTCGAACTTTAAGCATCCAGCTACGCTCGACTGCCGTCAGGACGTTGGAAGACCGGAGGAAGCGGTTGGAGCTCCCGTTTCGGCTGTGGCACTCCACAGTTTTTCCCTGTTCGGGAAGCTCTATCCACCGTGTCTTCCAACGTTGGTTCACCTTGAGGTGAAGGTATTTGGTTAGATGACCCAAATCCTGACAGCAGCCGGCGCCTGATGCCAAGTGATAGAGCCCATCTTCGGTCACGAACCAGCAAGCACCGAGACGCCTAGCAACGGGTCGGACCTCGGTCCAAAGCCCGTAGGCGTCTCCGTACGCCCTGCAGTCGTGCCCTGTTAGACTCACGCAGTTTAAAAATTCGACTGTCAGGGTCTCCGACGCCTCGGAGACTCGGCAAGTGCACCGGACGACCAACGCCAACCTTCCACGCACAACCGCCCGCACAGAGGGGTCAGTGGAATTGACCATCTTGACGTCCTGGGAAAGCCTCAACACGTCCGCTTCGCAGCAGAGGTTGGGGATTCCCAGACCGCCAGTCGTTAGCCCGGTATGAAAGAAGGACTGACACGCTCTGCTAGGGAGATGTAATTCCGCCATCACCAACGTGCGGATACGCGCATCCAGACGACGCAGATCTCTGCGAAAAAACTTGCGGATTCTCAACTGAAAGAGGATTCTTGGAATAACGAACCTCATCAGTGCGAGCAGCTTCTGAAATGAGGTGAGGTGTGACAGAAAAAGCCTGTCACAATAGGCCTCAAAAGCTTTAAGGGCCTCCCTACCTTTCTCGGTTGCCTGGTACCCCATGTTTTTGCCCAGTTATCGCCAGAAAGAGTCACGATCGAGGACCCGGACCTCGTCACCATCAAGGCGGAACGGGGCCGAGTCCACGATCGATCGGCTTCCCTTGAACCCCAAGGCAAGAACACGACACTTGGCGGGTTTGAATTTCATACCAGACCACCGAGAAAATTAATCGCACGAATGATATATGTGGATGGCAGATGAAATGTATCTTTAAAAATGTTTGCTATTTCATGTAGGTGACTATAATAGTTATGAAAATGGAAATCTTTTGATGTTCGCCCTAGTTGCATATTCTTTTACTACCTTCATGGCAAGGGTCTACAAAGTCATATGGACTCCACTAAGTGTAGCTTTTCCCTCATGGCTGATTTAAATGAAAATGAATATGATGAATATTTCAGTTTGGTCTATAGGTTATGGATGACTAATGACTAGACCTGTATTACAAGTGCCAAGTGGCACATTTTGTATTCGATTCCTTTGCCTAACAGATTCTGCTAGTCAGCTCGTATCTAACTATGGCGTGCAGCGTTATGTGTATTGATATTTGTGATAGGTAAACCCGAATCGCTTGTAATGAACACAGCAAAACTGTGATCTTTTTTTATAAAAATAAGCACGAATTAGCGAATTCCTTCCTCAGAGAAGACTCAGTCTTGTAAAGACAAAAGAAATGATTTTATATAGAAATATCGTCTTGACATTTTTTTCCTGAACCACTAATTTCAGAGCTTTTGCAAACATTTTTCTCAGGGTATTCAAATTTTGCTGCTAATAGTTTGCATCGGTTGAGCAAATTACATTGCTAATATTTTTCAGTTATATGGACCATATCATTTGAAACTCAATGCGTATACTTGTAAAGCTGAACATAAGAGATTTTGTTGATATAATTTTTCATTATATGCACTATACTTGAAGTTCAATGTGCAATTGTGCATCTCGATATGTAGCATATATATTGTTCCTGATATATGCCTGCAATAAGACTATTATTTACGAATATTTGGCCTCGTTGTGTTAGTAGAGTGACAGAGACAGGGAGCATATTGGCAATATCGTATTACGTACAAGTTGAGTGCACAGCTGGTAAGGGTTGGAAAATATCCTTTTGGCCTCTTAATTTCAGGCCAAAATGTTGGATGTGAGGCCGTGTTTTAGTAGGCCATGGTTGACCGAACGGAATGTAGTAGGGATGGTGTGGCCGTGAGATTCACGTTTGCGTTCGGTGTGTGATATTCAGAAATTTAGAGGTTCGCGTTCACAAATGAACGTTGGTAGGTTCTGCACTGTGAACCTTTCCCATGTATTACAAATTGTCATGTCATTATAACATCTTTGGTTGATATTCTTTGCATTTCAACCTCGGACCACTCTGCGCATGGAGCTGGAAGTAGGATAAGAATTTCAGCACTAATCGAGCATGCACCATGCCAATTCAAAAAATATTTGCCCGAAAGTTTGCTCGAAATATTCAGTTATCCGTTTATTAATAGCTATAGTGACTCTCTGGTGTGAGCTTTGCCCGCAATCATACAATTGCAAGAACGAAATACACTATACATGTAGATAGGCAGCGAATCAACTTATCAATTATTCACATCAAATAAATTGATAAAGAATTCATCGTTATCTAATGTAATAATTCCATCAGGCGTACGGGACCTATTTTGATTTAATATGTTGATTGTATCATACAAAAAAAATCCGTCCGATAGGGTGTTGGCTAGTGTGTAACTTGTTTTTGAGGTAACATTTGTCGTAAGTATAGAAGCCGGTTTTTCACTCTGATCAATATCAATGTAGCAATAGTCCGACTACGTCCTCAACATTTTCCGGTTTAGCCTGGATCGTTAAGCCGTAAGATTACATCCCCTTGCAAGTATTCGTCTAAATTGTTGGCAAGGCGACGGAAGATATTGATTTTATAGAATTAATGTGGCATTTTATTGTTCGAGTTATACATTTGATTACGTTGGAAACGTCAGCATGTATACTTCATCATTGTTGCATATTGTGGATTGAGTCGTCGCTAGGTATCGAGCATAATAATAATAATCCTAATACAGACCATTACATGGAAATGTAGTGCCGGAATTAGCAATATGAAGTCACGTGACGTCATGTGATATCATGGGTTCGTGTTCACGTTCGCGTTCACACAGTACCTTTCAAAAAGATTCGCGTTTACACGAACCGAAACCTTTCAGCGGTTCTCACGAAACCCTAGAAAGTAGTCCCGCATGACGATTTTCAGAGTCAGAATCCGCTTATATAACCTCTTATTCGGGTCCGTAAATATGGGGGAGGGTGGCGAAAATTTGTGTCGAGCTTGATAAGGGAGTGATGAATCGAAAAATATTGGGAACCATGCACTGACTTGGAGATTCATAGTACTGGTCAGGGTTTCCGCCCTTACCAAAAACAGATGCTTCTTGTTTCTGCGTGGCAGTCTGAATCCTGTGCTGCCGATTATAGGCGCAGAAGCCCCTCAGTTGGTTATCTACGTTTGCTAATCGTTGTTGTTCATACACGTATCCCATTACTTTATTAGCACAATAATAACCTCAAGTCGGATTCGAATGAAGATAGCTAACAAACAGTGCAGCAACTCCAACATGCGACTTGCATGAAGGTACCAGGCACACAGGACAGCAACAGCAACATACAACTTTGTGAAGATAGCAGGCACGTATAGTACGGCAAGATACAACTTGATGTCAAGGTATTACAGTAGGACGAAAGGAAGGAACGTAAATTAGTAACGAGCGTAAGAAGTAAGATTTGCAATTAATTTGGCGACAACGTAAATAGCCAACAAATGGTGGTTCGCAGACACTTTATATAGCGGTAAGAACAGCCTATCTGAAAAGGCTTGATTAAAAATGAATACTGAAATCAGAATAAGCGAAGGAAATCCGTAATCGCAAACAACCCTCACTCACCGGGACAGTCCCGGTAAGTTGCGATGTCGAACTGCGCGCCGAAGCGCCAATCTCCGCGTTTAGACTCGGAATACTAGATACCCGCTAGGACGAGCAAACCCCCGATCAAAAACTGCATTTTTCATTTGAATTTTGGCTACCGCGAACACGGCCGGCTCATTTGATTCTCGTTCACAGAGGCGCCGCGCTGGTGAACCCTGGTTTACTTACTTTTCATAATTTTAATTCTCGGCTCTCCATTGAAAGGGTTCCCTTGATCACTCGGCCATGATCTGTCTGATAAAAATGTAATGGAATTTCACAATCATATCTTCTTCATAAACCGCGAACGTTGGAGTATGACGATAACAGTAAATCAAACTAATCATTATCCTCTCGTTAAAACTGGACTGGACTGAAAACAATTGAATATATTCCGACCTTGTCAGTAAATGACCATAATAAGAATATCATTATAGCTCCTGTACCACAGACTGGACATACAACAATTGATTCCTTTCCGATCTTATCAGCTAAGATCATATTGAAAATTGAATACGCAATTAGCAATATCTCAATGAGCGCCAAATGAGACTGGAATTCAAATCAAACAGAAAGTGAAGAAAGTCCGATGATGATTGTGGAGTCATTGTATTGGAATGGTGACGATTTGCTCGCATTTACTAAAAAGTTGCCGAGCTGACCGGAGCAAAACGTATATACAAGAGTCAGAATGGAAGGTGTCGTAGTCGCTGCTCATCGCCCTAAAGTTCGCATCGCGCACAGGCCTAAGGGACCGATTCATGAAGTTATCAAGCCGGTACTTCGCAAGTGGACTGATGATAATTTAAAATTGAATGTGACGCGGAAAAGGAAAGTATCACCACTTCGAGTGAATATGTTGAAATGGCTTACCGAAAATTCCGAGGCACCAGCTAAAAAGAAAAAGTCCAGCTTCTCTGGTCAGAAAATATCTGAACGCAAACGGGTAGAGGTTAGAAAGCACACCGGAAAAGACACTAACGTGAAGGCACGGCCGGAAACGATTTCAAAGAAAGCACTATATATTTCAAAGTGCACCGAATCTGGTTCGGAAATATTGGCATCTGCACCACCACAGAATTTCGTATTAAACTGTATTGAAAATCTACCAAGAAAGAGCAAGTCGACAGAATCTCGCTATACTACTGCGTTCAGGCCTGTCGTCGTCAAAGACGAGATGATGCCCGTTGGAAATCAGGCGAAACCCAAATCGGGCGCACGGATGATATTACCGCAAAATAAACCTGCACTTGACGAGTTCCGCAGCCTAAACTTTAAAGGTACACACGTCAGTACTGCAAAGATCTGAATGCAGAACAAGCCTTAAGTGCAAATCGAAGGGCGAAGAACGTAGAACCACGAAATCTTATTTAAACCTGAAGAAGCCTAACGTCTCCATTCCCGAAAATGAACCAGTAAAGAGGAAACTTTCGCAGTTTCGGAATACTGCGTTGAAACCGGTAACCGATAAAGATGTAGACTCCGTCGAAAAGAAAAGACTGGTTAAGTCTAGCGGGCACGGTTACGAAAAATTTGTCCGTGGAGCACAAAAAAAATCAACCTCCACAATTACGAGAAGCAGCAATGAAACAAAGGCGAAACTCGATTCGGGCATATGATTGGTTGAAACGCCGCATACACCCGCAACAGAAGAGTTCCGATCTTTAACAGTAAAATTGCACAAGTCGGTTTTGCAAAGATCTAAATTCACAGCATACATCAAGTCCGAGTCGAAAGACAATAATAACGCTTATCATAAGAAAGAAAACAATGCTTCAGATTCGATGATACAGAAAGCACCGCCGACGCAGGACGAAGAAAAACGCGAATCGGTGGAAATCGATGTCCTGCCCACGTCAGCCCTGCCATATGTTCCGCAGGAGTTGTATTTTCAGTTGCGATGGTTGCAGGAAAGGTTGTCCCGGGTTAGCAACCTCGACACGATGTTGAGAATTCTAATATTGTGATGAAATCCACCAACAACACATTCTCACAATGCACCAACAACACGTTTTCTGGTAGCATTTTATCTTTTGAACTTTGTGATCTAGATATGGCGACGATTAAACGCATCATAGATGTGGTAAAATCTGAGAAACATTCTGCTTGATTTCCTTCATGGAAACAACTCTATTATGTTTTTTAGCCAAATTCGCTTTTTTGGAAATGCTGTCTACTGAACAGTTTTTAGTTCAGGATTCATAACACTACGACTATATCCAATTGGTAATTCAAATTGCCCCAATCCCGGGTGGTCCGCTCCCAACCGCGATCGTTAATTATGCATCTTAAATTTCTAACCCATTTTCCGACGGTTGTTTTGCTGTTGTTTGCAAGTGTGGCTGCGTATTTCCCATTCACCCATATTTGTCAGAGTTGTGTTTTAACACACTTTTCCTCCTCTGTTGTAGTTACTGTGACAGGACTGCAACAGGAGAAAACACAAACCCTATTTCAACCGCCATGCCAATTTTGACAATCCCAAAACACCCATTTTGTTGTTAGATTACGTAAAGACATTTTTCATGTATATACAATTCTTTCTGGTATGTATATTTTGATACTGTCGTCTTTCAAAATTGTTCGCATTAATTTGGTCCAAATTAATCAGAGTTCAGATGGTACGGTTAGTTGCATCTGTCAGACAGATGTGGTCAAGATAGTCAACATTGGTACTCTAGTACAATTCGAGTTGATGCCGTAAATTTATACTCGAATACAGTGGTTCCTCTTCCTTAACCTTCACTAACCCGCGGAACACTTACGCTTTTCTGCAGGCCTTTGCGACCCGAATGATTAACTTGCGAATCCTTTCGTCTTATATAGTTGTTCAGAAATGACATGCAGCCAAATTTGACAGGTTTGTCGAGGTCTATCCGAATATGCGTATATTCGATCGTAGGCTACGTTTTTCGTATGTCAAAAGATAGAAATTGATATTTGGTGACTAGAAATTCAGTCAAAATCAAACAATTGGTGGTGATTCGACGGGACTAGTGGTATTTTGAATATTTGCGTGACTTCAGAAGTGACATGCCTTGAAAATGGAGCGAAATACAATTTTCATTGGAATTGCATCCTGCAGATGCGCAATAACATCATTTTTACAAAACAATAACACCACTAGGACGCGACAAATGTGACAAAAAAGATTCTTGTAAAGGTAAAACCATTGTGAATGTCTTAGTATATATGTATATCCATCACTTTACCACACACTGACATTATTGACGAAGCTCAATGAATCATACATCCTTCTCGAGTCGACTCACCACTTGAAATTGAATGATTGAAATTGTGAATGTGGTTCACTTGCATTACGAATGGTTCAGTTGATTAGAAATAATAACAATTCAGGTACAATTCCTCCTGAATTTGAACACAAATTTACACTATATAGTTAGTCCGCCCTCAGTTTAATTCTCGACTTTCCATTGATAGGGTACTCTTAATTACTCGGCCATGATCTGATAAAGATGAAATTGAATTTTCCAATCCTATCTTCTTCATGAACCGCGAACCTTGAATTGTGACGATGCAGTACACACAATTAGTTATAATCTTCCCGTTATAACTGGACTGGACAGACAACAATTGAATATTTTTCGACCTTGTCAGCAAAAAATCTCATTATGACTAGTATGTACCACGGAATAGGCATACAACAATTGATTCTATTCCGATCTTATCAGCTACGAAAAGATTAAAAATTGAATATGCAATTCGCAACATCTCAATTAGCGCCAAATGTCTATCAAATCTAACAGAAAATGAAGAGGGTACGATGATAATTGAACACTTGAACAGTCATTGTATTGGAATTGTGACGATTTACTAAATAGTTGTCGAGTTGGACGTACGTACGTACAAGAGTGAGAATGGAAGGTAACGCAGTCGCTGCTCATCGGCCGAAAATTCGCATCGCCACAAGGGCCAATACATGAAGTAATCCAGCCAGTACTTCTCAAGTGGCCAAAAGATAACCCGAAATTGAATGGGACAAGGAAAAGGAAATTATCACCATTTCGAGTAAACATGTGGCTTACTCAAAACGCCGAGGCACCAGCTAAGAAGAGAAAAACAGGGAAGTCTAGCGTGTCTGGTTTTGCAAAATATCAGAACGGTAAAGGGCTGATTTTGAAAAGTACACCGATTGCGATACTAATGGGAAGGCACAGCCTGCAACGTGGTCAAAGAAAGGTCTTGACCTTACAAATTGCACCGAATCTAGTGTGGGAATATTGAGATCTGCGCCAGCATATAATTCCGTATTAAAATGCATTACTATAATCATTAATCAACCAATGAAGAGGAAAGTTTCGCCGTCTCGCGGTACTGCGTTGAAGCCTGTAACCGGCAAGGGCGCGGACCCACTCGACAACAAACGATTGGCCAAGTCTAGCGAGCACGGCTTCGAAAAATGTGTCGGTGGAACACAACAATCAGTGTCGACAAGTGCAGGATTGAAGAAATGCGACACCAGATTCGGGCTCACGAGTGTTTGAAACTCAGCATACACCCCCAACAGACGAGTTCCGCAGATTGAAAATAAGATAGCATCAGTCCGTTATACAAAGATCGAAATTTGGAACATACAGAAAGTCCAAGTCACAAGATGAAAAGAGAGATCATCAAATAAAAGAAAACTCTAGTGCAGATTCGACGATACGGAAAGCACCACCGAACCATCACGAAGAAGAAACATATCCCCGTGGGACGCAGAACAAACAAACCTCCTCAACTACGAAAAGCGGGAATAACAAGACGGCGAAAATCGATTTTGGCTCACAATTGCTTAGAACGCAGCATACAGCCGCAACGGAGTTCCGCTGCTTAACAGCAAGATTGCAAAAGTCAGTTATGCAAAGTGCGAAATTAGGAACATACAGACAGTCCGGGAAGGAAGATGTAAAGATCACCGATCATAGAAAAGAAAACCATGATTCAGATTCAAAGATACGCAGATCACTACCGAGCCAGTACGAAGAAAAATATGCATCGGTAGAAATCGATGTCCTACCGGCGTCAGCGCTGCCACATGTTCCGCAAGAGTCGTATTTTCAGTTGCGACGGTTGCAGGAAAGATTGTCCCGGGTTATCAACCTCGACACGCTGTTGAGGATATCTAATATCGTCATGAAATCCACCAACAGCACGTTCTCACAATGCATCCATGACACGTTTTCAGGTCGTGTTTTATCTTTCGAACTTTGTGATCTAGATTCTAGATAGTGCTACGATCGAAGGCATTAAAGACGTGTTAAAATCGGAGAAACTTTCTGCTCAAATTCCGTCACGAAAACAACTACCATATGTTAAGAAGTCAAATTCGCCGCATTTTATTGTAGTACAACGTCCACAGAATAGTTCTAGTTCGGAATTCATGACATCACGAATATCCAATTGGTGATTCAAATTAGTGTCAATCCCAGGTGATCCTCATCCAACCGCACACGTAAAGCATGCGTGTTGAATTTCCAACCCAATCTTTATTCTATATGAAAGTATTTTCTGTTGCTGACCCGATACGCCTACGGGATATTGTAACCATGATAAGCACGAATCATGGTCCGGCTATATTGCAGATAGTTCGCATTGGTGACTGGGTATTTTCCAGTCACTCATAACTGCCTGATTCGTGTTTTAACCTACATTTCCTATTTTGTTGTATAGTTACTGTCATAGGCGCCAAGTTACGGGGTGGCCTAGCCACTCCATGACACATTTATGGGGTGGCGGCCACCTCATACAAAAAGATTAAACGCCCGCCGTCTGCGATTTCAAATCATCAGCGCTGTCAATTAGCGAGTCAGTGATAGCGCGTAAATGCCAACTATTTACCGCCAACCGATACGCGCGCGAATAATTGAATACGCAGTTTCGTCGGCGGCGACGGACTAGCGCTAAAAACGCTATAATAAATCGAAATCCGTGATTAGTAATCAGACAATCGAAGCAACCTCGTTTACGGCGTCGATTTCGACACGCTTGCGCTGAGGAACATCTTCTCTCTCGACCAGATGAGCCAATTCACGTTCTCCTTCTCTAAATCACATTGTATTTGCGCCCATATTCGTTTACAAAATAATTCTTGAGTTAGTTCCGTGATAGTCTCTATAATTGGCGGCTTGGAGCGCGGAATAGGACGGTGTGTTTGTGTACGCCTGCGAAGTGAAAGTCATTCCTACGCAAAGTGCGCATATTCATTACTCTAACAAGGCTTTGCACACTTTTTTTGGGAAATGCAACAATACAACTCGAACGTCGTTCTCATAATGCCAACAATTTTCGCGATATCAGACTTGGAACCCCATTGCGCTGTACGCAAGTTGAGGAATTACTGATTAGATGCGTGCTTTCTCGTTTGCTATCATCTGTAGGCTACTAATTCTTGTCTGCTTTATACAGTCGTATATATTCCTTCGGTGTCACTTGTATTGTTTGATTTGTTAATAATACTCCGCATTGTGCAGTGCACACAGCGTTGAATTACGTTGTCAAATATTGATGCAACGCGAGATTCTCGGTTGCCCAAATTCTGAATTTATTCGATGAGTTTGAACTGGAACCTTCTATGTTCCAATAAACTTCATCGCTGGACCGACTCTATCGAGCGCAACCATATCGCGCATCGAATTTCAAACCTTTGGGATATGTATGTTTATTGATAAGGTCGCGGCATGCGCCCATACTGCTCTTACTGCAATAACACGTGGATAGATGAAAGCGCACCATTTTACGATCAAATTCGATTGGCTAATCGGAGCCTACGTAGGCCGTAGGCCACGGGCTGATATTAACCAGCGCGTTATCGGCATTAAAACCCCAGATGCATAGCCTGGGAGTTTGTCATTTTAAACTACGGCTGGGCAAAATCGAGTACCTGAGTGATTCGATACTGAATCACGTATTATGGTTCGAGTCGAGTATTCGAGTATAACCTATTATGACGTTATAACCGAATTTAATATGTCGCAGTTCAAATATGTAGTAGGGATGGTGTGAACCTCTGAAAGGTTCAGGTTCGTGTGAACGCGAACCTTTTTGAAAGGTTCTGTGTGAACGCGAACGTGAACCTCATGACGTCACGGGACGTCATATTGCTAATTCCAACCCTACATTTCAGTGATGTGATATATATTAATGTACACGATACCTAGCGATGACTCGGGCCACATAATGGCACAATGCTGAAGTACATACTGACTTTTTAAACGAGGACAAATGTATCAACTGCAGCAATCAAATGATATAATGATACCATAAAATCAATATCTTCCGTCGCTTTGCCAACAGTTTCAACGATGACTTGCAAGGGAATATAAGCTTACGCCGCAACGGTCTAGGTCAGACCAGACAATGCGTTCGGCGTCTGAGTGTCGCTACGTTGATATTAAGCAGAGTGTGCTATATGGGTTTTACCCCATTAACAAGTTATACAGCAGTAGCCAACACCCCAATCGCACGCATTTGGTTTTTATGGTACTATAAACATATGAAATGAGATGGACCCCGTACGTTTGCTAGACAACGATATCAATTTCATTGATTGGTTGAATAAGCATCATTCGCTCACTACCTACATGTAGTGTATTTCGCTCTTGATTTTGTGTGGTTGCGGGTCGAGGTGACAGCAGAGAGTCACTAAATATTCACAAACAGAAAGCTGGATATTTCGAGAAAACTTCTATAACAAAGCAGGTAATATTTTTGTGATTGTCAAGGTGCATGCTCGTTTATAGCGCCATGCATAGAGTGGCCCGCAGTTGATATGCAATAAATTTCAACCAAAGATGTTATAATGACGTGAAAATTTTAATGCATGGAAAAGGTTCACAGTGCAGAACCTACCAAGGTTCGTTTGTGAACGTGAACCTCTAAATTCTCGAGGTTCACACACAGAACACGAACGTGAACCTCACGTTCACACCATCCCTAATATGTACCATTTATGTCACAACAAAGGACATACTGCCTGTTATCCGGCACCTTAAAGATACTTTGGTATTTATTTCGACCATGTACCGATTTCATTGCACTTGTTGACAATGTTGTGAGATGATCACGACTTCGGAAATGCGTTATTTCCACTACTGCCACCTAAGGAAATTGAATGCCAGCCAATTCTATCAGCGTACCGCATATAGACTGTTACAACTAAATATCTTGTCATATAAATTCAATAAACATATCATATGTTCGAGTGGATTGCGTAAAGTGTCTAAATAGATTTTTCGAACGTAATTCGTTAACAATTTGTATTTACTATTCTTATATTCACCATTAGGAACATATTATTATAAAGTTAATATTGTAATCAGGAAGCCGGAAATTAATTCGGTCTGTACACAAACCCAGTTTTCAGGGTCATACCATTCCTTTTCACTATGTGGTTAGCAATAATAAGAGATTGCAGATTGTCATTACATCACAGAAATTCAGAATAGCATTAAACTTAGTAATGAAAAATGAAACGTTTCGTTTTCTTCATTGCCTGACAGTTTTTGCGTGATTGTATATTGCAGTCAGAGCAATACCCACCGTTAGGCCAGACACAATCCGAAACCAGCGTACTGCGAGGGATAATTGTTTACAACACAACAGACGCTGCAATCAACATTGCCAGCTAATTAGCAGCCAATTTCTGATTTCATGTGACTTAACTTTACCTAGCTCTACTTTAAGATCTTCAGGGACGTGGATGGATGTGCGGAACGGCGCGTGGTGAGGTAGGATATATGATAGGATATAGTGACTCGGCTGGCGCTAAACTTTTTCAATGTACAGGTAGGCCTACCTACAGTTATACAAATGTTCGTAGGATGCTAATTCGTAGTTAAACTTTACTGTTACGCAGTTCAGTGTTGGTTTTATACGTTATGAAATCGAAAGGATCATTTAAAGCTTCAAAGTTAAGATAGGGGATGTAGATCGGGTTGACACTGTTGGTGGATTAGATGTAGAGCGCAGCGATAGCGAGCAGTGAAATCTCTGAAATCGCCGACCTGTGCTAGGATAGCCATATCTATGTACGTCATACTATAGATGTATAGTAAATCTGCAACCCGTATAAGAATACACACGAAATCAGGCCTATCATGGGTTTACATCTTCTATTACGAAATCATAATTTCGTTATGCAATAACGTTTTTTATTCTTTTACTGCAATATCTATTTCTGACATTGACAAATAAAGACTGTTGCATCCTTGTGCGGGCGACCTCGGCTACTCCTCAATTTCGTGTTGTTCTGACAGCGGCCATGGTTCTCTGCAGAATATGCCTATTTAATACGGCTATGATGCCCTTGTCGCAATAATAGTTACATTTTGTAATGAACGAGGCAGTAGCGTCTGAGTCAAGAATTTTGTAACAATTTTGTTCGCGTAGAATTTCAAGAAGTGCATCTATATATATTAGGGTTGTTTAGATTTGGGCAATTTTCTGGAAACTTGTTTTGCGTAGTGCAAATGATAGTTTAGTACATAAGAACACATCTATATGCGATTTTAGTCATTTTCATCGCGATCTTCCTTGCCCGCAAAGCCCCTAAAGATCCATGGGCCAATTCTCCTTACTACCGACGATTCACTACTGCGGGTTTGTAGCTTTTGTGAGGTAGAATACCTAGGTACAAGCTCATGATACTAGGCTTCTTCTCAAAAGATCATGGCAGTTAAGCCGTGGCGTCAAAATGGTGGAATTAGCTGATCCTGAATTACCAATGTCATTCCGTCAGAAAACGTCCATGGTGTTCCTACGTAAACAGAAACAATATTCTCAACACATTAGTCATCGTCGTCACCCACTATGGTATGTTCTTACAACTGAGTTCACATAAAAAACAGATATCTGGCACAGACTATGCTTCTGAAACTTGATGGATTTATTGTACGAAAATCTGCATCATCAAACTTGATAAGCACAATAAGGCAAAACACAAATCCGCACATAGTAGGCCGAATATTTACGTGACTTGAGACAATTGTGAAAGATGAAATGGAAGTTATTATCATTGAAGAACATGTTGAGAATTAGGTAAACATAAAACAAAATGTGGATTAACGACAGGCTCTAGTCTCAGGCGGGCTTAAAAGGATTTCAATGTGGATTTATTGAAGTTGTGATACTTCTGACGGTGTTGCTCAATAACTTGCAGCAGATTTTCCTTTTGGAGTTCATCGTCTGTGATGATCGAAGCAAAGTCAGCGTGAGTTTACCTCCTCGTTCAGCAGCGTCATTGACGACTTTGAAATTACTTACAAAATGGCTCATTTCATTGTATGATTCGTACTTGAGCCATTGTTTCACAGGCTGATTCAACCATTCTCCAGAACACTCAAATTAGTTGAACAAATGTCATGACTGAGGGCCCGCTAAATCAGTCAAAGTGGTGTTCCCCTCTATAGTCCTTTATGAGAGAATGGGTGGTCTGTGGCGATAAGATTGCGGTTTTTCAACTTTCAGTAGGCGGCTTGCAATGCTTTGTCTGGCATAGTAACTTCATTTTTCTGAGAATAGGGCATAAAGCACAGTTTCTTCCACAATGTACCATGGACGCTTCTTCAACTTATTGAGAGCAGATTCAGCAGCATCTTTATTGGTAGTTGTGTAACCGCGCATCTCCTGAATGAACCGCAAGTCGTTTCCCGGCGCGTCACGCCCAATACTGCGGTCCAGCGAAGCAGGAACATGGAATATTCTTAGAAACTAGTTCATGCATTCCAGTTCAGTAACGAAACTTGACGAGCATTGCATCTGATCAGCCCACATGAAGATATTCTGAGAATATTGAATAGTCCCCATCCACATGGCATATGGTGCATTTGCTTAATAGGTCTTATTCTCGCCATATTCCATATTTTGACAACCTCCTCAATTGTTTGTTGAAGAAGACAATCCTGTGTTTTGATAGTTTTAGGACATTCCTCTTTCAGATATAGCAAATACTGTAGAACCTGGCGTAGAGTAGGTAACTTGGAGTGAATAATACATTCAGATGAATATCCGACCAAATAATGAGTAGACTTCGATCTTGTTATTGGTGGGTCCAGCACAACCTTTTTCAACTTTTCAGACATGCTTCTTCAACTTAGTTCTAGTCTACCATCAAATTAGATAAGTCGGTATCTTACAGTAACACTAAATTTGAAGCAAATATTACTGACATAACATATTACGTACCTTTCAGTAACATTTACCAGCTTGACACCAGCTGAAAACATCTGCGCATTTGTTCCGACTCACAACACGATTGTGCTTCTTCGGTATACGATTCACAACAAACGTGCAGCCAATACATGTTTCCCATGAACACGATAGACTGGTTGTGCATGGTAAAACGAAGATACATCTGGCATTTATAAGACTGTATTTCAGTACAGTTATGTAAACAGATATATTTCTCATCCAGGGCCGTAACAGCACTTCGTCAGCCCGCCCCCCTAAACGTTGGTTTCGGGCCCCCCACATAATGATAAACCAACCAAACTTCTGGGGGCTTCGCCCCCCAGACCCCCCTACGTCTCTCCGCTGTTTAGCGCGACTTCACATCTGGGTTGGGGTAGTTTGCTGAGTCTGCTTTTCTCGATTAGACGCGCCAAGCGCGAAAATTTTGTATAATGCACGATTGAATCGGTCAATATGATCGGGAATTGTATATATATTGCTATTAATTTTTATCCTCTCACATGCTCACGTAATCAGATTTACAGGCGATGTGTGTTTGAAATGGTAGGACCCCTCAATAATAATCAAACACCTTCGGGCGTATACCCGCTGGCAGGAACGAAACACCACTTCGTCAGGCCCCCATCCCCAAAAAACTGGGGTCTTGGGCTACCATAGGGTGATAAACCTACCGCAATCACGTTGTTCGCTTTTGCCACGAAATGAACGGTACTGTTCAGGGAGCCAGCGCGAAGCGCGAAAATGTTCGATAATTCATGATAAAATCGGTCAATAAGATACGGAATTGCATATATATTGCTACCAATTTCTTGTCCTCTCTGCTCACGTGATCAGATTTACCGGAAGAGCTGAGTGAAGTGTCTTGGTAACTGTATGGCCTGTTGGTATGACTCCGTAACATGATGGTATTTCGTGACCTCCTGTCTGCTATATCAAAAATTATAGAATCGCCCAAACGTAGGCTACTAAACTAAAAGACGCACACGATTTCAAATTGGTATTTCTTCACTGGCATATGATTTTTCTCTGCGGGATGGTATTTGTCTTGTGAGGTTCAGATTGCCGAGACAGGAACATTCGGCGCCAGTCATTTAGGCGCCTAAGGACAAATAACCTACATGTATTTTTTATATATAACGAAGTTTTCGGTCAGCATAAGGGCAGTCCTTTTCGGCCAAGGTTTTCTCGCTGCCGATCGTTCTGGCACACTTCTTAGAGTCGCATGTTACATGGCCTAAAACTTTATATGTCTTGGTAAATCGTGGCGCGGTAATGGTCAATGCCGACATGCCCATTTCTATGAATTTTGCGTATTTTTTCTTGGGGGAAAATTACCCAAAAATTAAGACGTGTGTCAACTTGAAATCGCGCACAGCGCGAAAAATTTTTGAGAAAGTTGCATCAATTTTCAAAAAAAATACTCTATAATTTAAGCTAATTTGGGCCCCCTTCGAGCTCCCCTCCCCCAATGGGGGGGGGGGGGTTGGGGTGCGGCAGTTACGGTGCTGTTCTCATCCCTGCAGAGCCGTTTTGAACTGATAACTTCACAAAAAGCTGCGAACCAGTGACACGGTCAACACTACAGAAAAATATATGACGTAACACTCTGGTGTACCGTCAGTAGTAAGGAGAATCGACCCGTGGGTCTTTGGAGGCTTTGCGGGCAAGGAAGATCGCGATGAAGATGACTAAAATCGCTTGTAAAGGTGTTTTTATGTACGAAACTATCATTTGGAACTACGCAAACCAAGATTCCAAAAAAATGTCCAAATCTGAACAACCCTAATATATATATATATAGCAGAGATGAGCGGATTTGAAATTTCTATGTCCTAATCCAATCCAAATCCATAACTTTTTCATATTGAAGTCCATGTCCAATCCTAATCCGATTCCAACTGGAATTTCAGAAAAAAAAACTAATTTATGCAATGGAGGGATTCGAAAATTTTCTTTCACAACCAACGATTTCACTTGATTCAAGATAACCTAGTAACCATAAGTACATTAATAACTGATCCGAATAAAGTTTGTCGCAATTCCCCACACGACATTTCAATCTCCCAGAAAATAGGTAAGTCCAATCCAAATCCTAATCCGTTATGAAAAACATGTCTAATCCAAATCCAATCCAAATTCGACAAAATTTCACAAATCCTGTTTTTTCAAAACCTAATCCTACTCCATGCTCATCTCTGATATATAGTGACATTAGTCATTTTGCGGTAGTCGCGCGAGAGAGAGATGATATTCTTTTTCGCCTGCACCATCGAGATGCTTTGACGACGGAGTTGCGATACGGCCCCATGAGGTCATCTAGTCTGCGCCCACGTTTTTTTTTTCTCCTCCATGCTATCCGTGATTGCTGTGCGCCTATCAGGATAGCTGCGGATACCAATTTTCGAGTCTTTGGTATGACCCGGCCGGGGATCGAACCCACGACCTACCGCTCGAGAAGCCGGACGCATAACCATTACACTATCTCGCTCGAAGATGGAAGATGTGTCTGGCATGATCAAAGGTATACCTGTCCTTCAATTATCAGCTAAGAATATGCGACCTCTGCACCAAATCTACATATTTAAAACTACTAATTGAGTTAATGCGAGTTCATTTTATTTTTTTCTTGAAGTAACTTTGAGATGTATTAACACAATCCCTACATACTTCTATTCGATATTATGATCAATCCAAGCTCGGCACATCACAAATTATGTATCACGGACTCCTTGACAGTACCCTAAATTAGAACTCCGTGACCCCGGTTGAGACCCAAAAATCTATTTTTTATGAGTATTTTCCGATCTATCGTCACCGCAAGGTTAACTTTATTATCCAATCCGATAGTGTCAAAAGGAATAGCATATAGATTCGTGGTTGGGAGGGTCTCCACCTATATGTGATAACTTGGATCTTAGGTTCGAGCCTTGGTCGGTTATCGGAAAGCTTACGTTTCAAGTATTATCGTATGATACGGACTTGAACGTAGCAGTGAAATTAGGGAATATCTCATCTTACAAGTCTACGTTTTCTAAATGCAGCAGATTATTCCTAATTAAAATGGATACCTACTTATAGATCATATGATACGAACTCGGACGTAGCAATACCATTAGCGAATATCTCATTAAATAGGTTTACCTTTTCCAAATGTGACAGGTTTTGTAAATCAACATGGATACCTACTTAAGTTTTACGGTTATCTTGACCACAATGGCCATGATGATACTGCAGTTAACAAGTGACTCATATTGCTACTTTCAATATCGGATGAGGGACGACCTGTGGCCCGCCGTCGACAGCTTTGCCGACATTTCTTACATCGGCTTGGTTCTCGGCTTCTTAATAATTGGGCGACTCCTTTTCAAATCATTCGAGGCAATGGACTTTCCGTGCGAAGAGTTACGCGAGTGGCGGAGAGTAATCGGCGCTGAGCTGGTCTCTATGCTGTTGCTGCAAGCGTTGGTCGAGATTATTCCGTTCCTGTTGATAAATAGGCACATGGTGTCGTCACTGACAGATGAGCAGCTACACGATTCGATGATATGTTGCGTTTCTCCTCTCTTTTCGGTAGCAACCATATTTGTTGCAGTGCAAATTCCGTCTGAGATGAACAGAAAATATCAATGCCGTTACGTCCCACTGATAACTAGATGCTTGCTGTGCTTTAGTCGGCTCTGTTTATTCGCGGCGCGGCTGGCCGTCTTATATTTTGCTGTAAAAGCAGGTGATACTACCTACAAAGTGTATTTCCTAATGTTGCTGGTAATGCGCGTTATACTAATTGGTTACATGATCGGAAAATCTCTGTCGACAATCCCCGATTCATTTGAGCAATGGTTCACCAACGTCAGCAGCCCCCCGCTGCTTTTTGTCTACTCCATTCTCACACCGATTTTGCGGCATGATGGCAAGGACCGAAGGAGATGGAGGTTACAACTGTTCGTCGCGGATCAAATTACGATGATGATGATGTCTTCGGTGTTGAATTTCGGAGAACACGCCGATAAAAACAGGATCGTTCCAGGAAACTGGGAGATCCAAGTTCTCAGCACCAGTGGTTTGCTACTTCTCGGTGTTGCGCTTTATCGCGCAAAGATAGGTTCGATGTACCCGGTGATTCCTGTACGTTTATATTCGGAAACTGCTTAAATTCAAAAAATGGAAATTTTGCTCATGTATTTACAGAAATATTGTTTGCCTTTACGAAATATATAAATTCGGTGTGTTGTCTTTTTCAATTCTATCCTAATATAAAGACTTGTGTCAATGTACCGGGCAGTCTAAAGTAATTTGATATGTCTACGGCAGTGTTTCATAACCTTTAGTAAACCGCAAAACCCCTGCACTAGGGCGGTTCAAAAATAACATTTTTTCCTTAATCTTGCGGGTTACATGATTAAATCGTCAGGTTACCTTAAAAAACGACGCACACCAAATTTGAATTCATTCCAACCAATATTCGCAGTTTACGTAGAGTTTGAAAATTTTGAATTTGCCCAGAAACGCTAAAAATTTTTTTTTTCAAATTTTTCTGCTAACCCCATGAAATTGTAGGGCTGTCTTCAAAGACTATGCAAAACAAATTTTACTCAATTCCAAGCCGTAGAAGCGGAGTTATTCCAGTTTTTCGATGAAAATTCTTGGATTATCCACCTATCAAGGATAATCCCAGAATTATCAAAGAAAAACTGATATAACTCCACTTCTACTGCTTAGAATTGAGCCAATAATATGCACATTTTAGCTCAGAGTCAAAAAACACTAATCGACCACAACACAAATCTCACTAGACATCTAATGCTTCATCATGGATTGCTGAAGTGCAAAAGGACTGCATCAATATATTGTTAAAAGAACAAAACCATCAAAATATGATTTCCACACAAAACGAAAGCGTTGTGATGAGTATCATCGCAATTCCGCTATTCCTATTCACCTGGTAAAGCAGTGCATCCCAACGTTTTTGGATGTCGCAACCGTATTAAAACAGTCGAGCAAGCTCCTTAATAACGAAAAGTTAAAGATTTCTAGCTAGACTGCCTCCTGGATCTCACTATCCAGCTAATTCAAAAGCATGCGCAATGCACATAGACGCCTATACATTCTATAATGTTATCTTAGCATTGATAGGCGCAGATTGGCTAGTGTTATAGCCTACATGGACATAAACTTGAGATGTGTATCGTTAATACACCATGCCATTATGTCGTTACTTGATAGCAGGGCTGTAATGACTCGAGTCAGACTCGAGTCACGATTTCCTGATGACTCGACTTGACTCGAGTCACTTTTTTAAAATACGGAAATGACTCGACTCGACTCGAGTCAATCTGTGTATTGACTCGACTTGGACTCGAGTCATTGCGCATGACTCGAACCAAGTCATATGACTCGAAACTCAGGTGGCCAAGACCGACATTTCTAAGAATAGTAAAGTATCCACCCCATCGGGATTTCGTCTATCGGTACTGGCACTAGAAAATGCGACCAGAAACTGCTAAAAAAGAGAAAAATTAACATATTATTAATTCGAACCATTCGATATCACCAAACAGAGTTATAAAAAGTGGGTTTAACAAGACTTTAACTGGAAACTGAGCAGTCAACACAATGACTTGGACTCGGACTCGAGTCATAATACCATGACTCGGACTCGACCCTCTGCTCGCTGACTTGGACTCGGACTTGACTCGGTGATGAATTGAAAATGACTCGACTTGACTCGAGTCAAAAGTATTAAAGTGAGATTGACTTGTGACTCGAAGCCGTGTGACTTGGTTACAACCCTGCTTGATAGTCCTTCAAGCCTTCATTCATTTCATCTCTTGATTTTCATTCATTTCATTCATTTCCATTGGATTATTCGCTGAGTAATATTGGACTTATTGCAATTTAAGTAAAAGGCTGTGAGTGCCGTGGTTGGGAACCACTGTTGTGAAGTGTCATCGTTTGTTTGTGGTATTCGTGATGTTTGCCGACGATCATGGTCGTAACACCAGGCTGATATTTCTCATTTTTATTCCGTAGCTGCTGATTTTTAGCCTGTTGTAAGACACCGCTTTCGCGGGTAAGATGGCGAGTAGGAGCCTAGATAAACCTCCAACAATTATTGTTAGGAATTCCGGAGTCGACCATGATCTGACTCGAACCCGCTCCGCTGCGTGCACCATTGCACACGCCGTGCCACCACAATGATTCGACTACTGATCGGGTTTAAATGTCTCCAACCAATGATGGCCAAGAGGGGACGATCATAAATATTATAATGATATGTATGCGTTCGACTTCACGCGGAACCCCTATTCCGTGGGACACTGCTCAAGAGCCCACAGAGCCCACAACAATTTGATGTGTCGAAGGATTGAAGGATTTGTTCATCTGTTTGAGAAACGAAACAGTGAATTTGAAATTGACTTTGAAATTGGGAACGTATTTCTCCGTATTGTGTCGTAATATAGGCTTCCATGGTCTACTTCACAATGCCGTAAATGTGGTACCATATTGATCAAAAGCAGCCTCGAGAAGCTCCATTTTTGGCTTCATGCGATAGAGATAAATACAATAGTGGGTCACATCATGGGCGATATCGCCCCTAGAGCGCGATTTTGATAACCAGGGGGACGAAAACACCAAAGGAGTGACTGGGAGACGAAATGTTTGAATGTCCTGTGAGATGTAGGGTGAGATATGGTACCGATGGATCAAGAATTGCAAAATGATCTCTGGCCCCCAAATCTTCAGCCGATAAGAACAGATCTTTCGCGGACTCAACACTTTCATACAAGCTGTAACTACCGGATATATATACATGAATAACCATCAATTAATAAATATTAATGAACGTTCAAAATTTGTTGCTCGACCGTATCATCGGTCCGCATGCACCCGCTGGGTCGGAAGTAACACGACCTGGAGACCTATCAGACATACGCTCAAAAACTTGAAAGTTCCAACTTTTCTGGCTGTGTAATATAATCTATGATACAGCAAGCCAAAAAAGAATGTTTGGTCGCAACCGTCGAGCAAATAAAAGAAATAATACCCTAAATGTTGCCATGGAATTACGTTTCGATTTGCGCACAAACTTACAAATTTGAGGGTACATACACATTGCCCGTAAATCGAGATATACCGTATGTGCGTCTATGCGTGTAGGCGTGCTTTTTGTTGTTGCATGACTAATTAATCCATCCATTTGTCTTGATTTGGCTGTGGTATCATTGGCCTTAACTCTACAAATTATGTATTTGAATTGAAAAAAGTCCACCAAAGGATACTATTGAGTAAAAAATATGTGCCGATATATAGCCTGATACAAGCCCTACACTACACAATAAAATCATTGCTGGTTCGTTCGTGTTGAATATTTCAAAGAAAAATGAATGCGTCGATCGAAGTTTATTTTACATCCCCCAAAGTAGAAAACATCAGCCCGAGACCCCATAGCTCATACAGGTCGAAGTCTTTCTACATGTAAGGAAAGATTCTGCCAGCATGCAATTGTAGACAAATTCACGGAGTGTAATCATGGGATTATCACAGAGCATTTTCGAGTATTTTTTGCCCCAATGTCTCATTGGTACCACATCTCCCCCCTATTTAAATTAACACGGCCAAAAATGCACGTGAAGACTGCTTATTCTGCATATGACGCGAAAGTTGACTAAAAAGAACAAATCAACGGAAAGCAGACGTGGATACCGGTTTTCCGAGCACCTACCCTGATATTTATTTTAGTCAATCCATCAGCGATCGGAGGTAATTGAATAAATTTCCCATATATAATGTCCTCTTTTCCGAATCCGTAGTATTGGGGGGCAAAATTTGTGTCGAGCCCGATAAGGGGGCGATGAGTCGAAAAAGCTTGGGAACCATTGGATACCTATGTACACTGTGGTGTCTCATTCGACGCTTTGAATTTAGAGTGGAGGCTACAACTCCTCTCGGAAAAATGCATGTGTGTTCTAGTTAATCGGAGAACTATAAAGATTTGGCCGGTATTGCAATGGCAGTGACATCTCTGCTCCGCCTTGTTTCGCTTCCATCTCGCTTAAGTCATTATGCAATGTGGTATCTGTTATTCCTATATCGTAGTGTCGCATTCCGGTCGCAAAAATAACACAGTTTCCTGATTTGCAGTTTGGGTGTTCATCTTCACTATAATGATTTCAACAGAAATTATTGCAATCAAACTTGGCGGTCCGCAGTGTTACTCGTGATTCAGAAAACGTATTGCCAAGTCAGTATTCAAGTGGTCAAATATTCTCCTTCGCAAAGCATCCTGAATCTCTCAGGCATACTGAAAGCGAGCACGTCACCTGCACCAACCTTTATGTATGGGATTATAATAATTCTACTTACGACTTCGATATGGTTAATTGCGTCAGCAGGTTAATTGCGTCAGCAGCGACATCGCAGACAAAAGAGCTTCGCCCTGTCCATACCTGTCGTTAAAATAACTTTATCTAATATTTTAATATATGACAACCATCATGCAGGTATTTGCTTAATCGATTTTGTGGAGCTATAGCCTAACGAACGCATCACGCGTATTTGAACCTAGTTGTATTGCACATGCAATAGTTCTACTTGGGATATATTAGGGGCTTCCATAGTAAGAATTCTTTACGTATAATATTGAAGTTTGCGATAGCTTTGAAAAGACGAGAGACTACTGACCGTTTCGGAAGGCGATCGTAAAAATCGAACCCACGCCGAGTACAACCATGTAGTTTGCACTCTACAGTACATACATATCCAAAATAACTGATATTGCACGTTCATCTTAGATGTTGTATGTCTTATAAAGTACTAAATGTTGCTCCTACATTGTCCATTTAGACGAGTGGTTCTCATACTGAGGGGCACATCTGAAAGGGGGAGGGGGAGAATCCGACAGAGAGAAGTGATATTTTTTGAACTCGGAATGAGTTTAATTTGTGCTGAAACTTACAAGTTTCAACAACGGCAATACTCCCAAATATAGATTTTAGATGTCATAATGGCGTTGTGCCATCGGATTACCGATGATAAATTTTGACAGATATCGGACCTTGCACGGATAAAAAGAGGCGCAAATTGGTGAATGCGTGTATAGCTGTTGGCTTATGCTGTTATTACATTTCTATCAAACATCTGTACAGAGTGTGTAGAACGGCGACTGTCAAGAATCGTATTTTATGATAGCCCAAAAGTACACATTTGAAACTCTTGCAGAACACATGCGAACGCAGAAACAAATTGTTTGTTACGTGAAATAGTTTTAATGGCACGCGGCCCGTGTCATTGTTTTTGCTACGAAAACCGATTCTCTGTCGCCAGAAGGAACGCCTCTACACTCTTGGAATATTTCATTAATGTTATGTGTTGTGATTTCGGTTATTTATAACCGAATATGTACTCGTTAACGTTTGTTTTGTACCGTTACTACCGTATCTTGCCCGTCTACTAGTTGTTTGTTTTTGTTATTATTATGTCATACAGACAAAATAGCTCTTACATTTCGAATTTGATTCACCCTATCACTGACGTTTCGCTACTGATGAGGGTCAGTCGAAAAGCTTTTAGCGAATATGAAGTTATTGTTTCGCGTTATTCTGAAGTTCTGTACCACAAGTCACTTGTTCAAACATAAAATTGCACAAATTTATACTGCGAAGATCTAAATGCAGAACCAGTCTAGCGAATCGAAGGGCGAAGATCGCAGAATGACAAATTATGCTTTAGATTTGAAGCAGCGTAACGTTTCCAGTGCCAAAAATGAACCCTTTCGCCGTCTCGCAATATTGCGTTGAACCCGATAACCGCCAAGGGTGTAGACCCAGCAGTCGACAAGAACAGATTGACCAACTCTAGCGGACACGGTTTCGAAACATTTGTCCGTGGAAAGCAGAAAAATTCAACCCACACAAGTACGAAAAGCAGGAATGAAACAAACGCGAATCTCGATTCGGGCACACGATTGCTTGAAACACCGCATACACTCACAAGAGAGGAGTTCCGCTGCTCAAAAGTCAAATTGCATCAATCAGTTTTGCAAAGATCTGAATTCGGAACAAACATCAAGTCCGTGTCGGAAGATATAAAGATTGCTGATCATAGAAAGGAAAGCTAAGAATCTGATTCGAGGATACGCAAAGCCCCGCCAAACCAGGCACTTGGGTATTGATGTTTTTCCTGAGCTCCTTTATATTGCAGGCGCGACGCAACACCTCCTTCTTTTTGGTCACATTCTGTTCGTGAAAACGGTCATATAAGCAAAGATGGGTGCTCTGTCGACTTACTGGGTGTGCTTCGCTACTAAATAGGCTGTCTAGGTTTGAACTGCCTTCATTCAGTATCCATGCGCATCGGTGGAAATCGACGTCCTGCCAGCGTCAGCGCTGCCCCATGTTCCGCAGGAGACGTATTTTCAGTTGCGATGGTTGCAGGAAAGGTTGTCTCGGGTTAGCAGCCTCGACACGCTGTTGAAGATATCTGACATTGTGATGAAATCCACCAACAACACGTTCTCACAATGCACGAATAACACGTTTTCAGGTGGTGTTTTATCCTTTGAACTGTGTGATCTAGATATTGTGACGATAAAACATACCAAAGATGTGTTGAAATCGGAGAAACTTTTTGGTTAATTACCATCACGAAAGCAACTCTACCATGTTTTTAAGCCAAATCCGCATATTGTTTATAATATACCGTCCACTGAATGGTTTTTAGTACAGGATTCATATATGAATACCATATTTTGGTGGATAAAATTCCGGACACAGTTTAGCGCCAACTAGCGGATTTTAAAATGAGTTACGACACACTGTCTGTCAGTATGACGTCACACTGGCAGAGCTTTGCCTATCGACCAGAGGTGGGCACCACTCACGATCCAGATCAGAAGCCGCTATGCGGCTATAGTGTTATTTGGTTGTGTGTTGTAACCAGGACCGAAACAACATTCTTTCAGCGTCGAAATAAACATTGATCTTGAGCCCACCATAGGGTAATCGACGCCACCTCTGGGGCTTACTCTATTCATCTGGTTTCTATATGCATCTGATCGTTAAATTTTGTGACTGAATTCTGTCTATGACATTGGTTCTTCCATGTTCCGCTATAAAATGTTGATTCTATCGCTGCTCACATGATCATGGTTAGCGGTAGAGCTGGTGTAGGATGATGACTTCGAAAATGCAAGGAACGTTATCATGTCACACGGATGAGACTATTTATCGCCCCAGCAGATTGCACATGGTTTCCAACGTTTTGTGGTCGCGACTCCATTTCTAACTTGAAAATAATCTATGGCGCTGCTCGAAATGTGATAAGTTGATAAGTGAAAAACGGTCAGCAGCGTTGGCCAGACTTAGTCGCGGCCCATTTTGGAAGGTAATTACGTTCGACATCTATGCAAACCCCAGAATAAAGACAAACGACCCCCAGGTTTAGAGCCACTATCTTTGACTAATGCATCGAAATGTCCTTGGCCGACTCTAGGAATATACCGTTCTCCTATAATTGCGATTACAATTAAACTTATTTCAGTAAATGATGATTGTTTTTAATAATTTTTGATGTCATGTTTTGCAAGGGCGGTGGTACACATATTAGAATCAGTGGTGACACTAAATCGCGCGCAGCACGAAGAAAAATTTAAAGTGCTATAAATATGCCCGAAAATAATATCGTTATAGTTCATTCACGAAAATATTATCTATACTTCGAGTTTTTTCAGTTGCGGACCTGAAACCTCGGCGGAACGTTGCATTATCCATGTGACCTTTATATAATGTTCCTGTGGCTGTTTTGCTGTTGTCTGCAATGGTGACCGCGTATTTTCTAGTCCCCCATATCCGTCAGAATTGTGTTTGAACATACTTTTCATCTTTTGTTGTAGCTACTGTGATACCATCATGCGCTTACTTTACTACAGGAGATATCGCAAACCCTATTTTTCCAGTATGCCAATTTTCCAAAACATCCATTTTGCTGTTAGATTACGTATTGTGCTTTTTTTTATATTACTTGATACGTTATTGCCAAGACGATTTTCATATATATGAAATCTTTTCACGTATAATTTTTTGATACTCTCGTTATATAAAATTCTTCGCATAAATTTGGGTCCAACTTATTTAGAGTTCAACTTGTACGGTCAGTTGCGTCAGTCAGACAGATGTGGTCAAGATAGTCAACGTTGGTCTCCAGTAAAATTTGACTTTATACCGTGAATTTATACTAGAATACAGTGTTTCCTTAAACTTTGCTTACCCGCGGAACACTTACGCTATATATACAAGCCTTTGCGGAACCCTAAATATTTGCTGAGTCGTACAGACAAAAATCTTCCACAATACATATCTAACAAGAGTTCTAATACTTTGCTATATCTCATCGATGCTCAAAATGAAATGTGCAGTGTGCATCAACAGAGTGTTGTAAGAAAGAAACAATTAAACTATTATTTTTACACAAAGCGTTTGCAAATCACTGTAAATTCTATTCTCATTCAGATTCCAGTTCAGAAATGCGAGCCTTAACCTTGGAAAGTGCCATCGAAATATTCAGTCGAAATGCAATAGCGTAATATACCAAATGAGTAAATAAATAGTTGAGATAGAATTGGCATTTCAGAATGTCAGAGCTTCGATTTCGATCCTCAACATCTCCTGCATACGCCATTGCGCACGACGCTCCACCAAAACGGTATCCATTCGATCGGGCCTAATTACCTGACAGAAATATCCATGGGGGAGGATTGGCAACTTTTATTCGCGAGGGTCTGGATCCCAAAGAGATGCAATCTCAACAAGATGCCTCATTAGAAACACAGATCTTTAACATGGGTGATTTCAAGCTAATTAACGTCTACGCTCCGCCCAGCGACCACGAAATATCATTTTCATTCCTCAAAGAATGCAAAACGAAAACACTGGTTTTTGGAGACTTTAATGCTCATCATGAAACCTGGTCACACTTCTCGAACGAGCGGGGCAAATCCATCGATAGTGCTCTTAGCGAAAATAATTTAGTACTTTTGAATACAACAAGTCCGACAAGATTGAACTTAGCAATTAACGCAAGGCGCAGATGGAGTCTGTTAGATCTTTCGATCGCATCTTCAGATATCGCTCACAGATGTACCACCTCAGTTACCGAACACTTCATGGGGAGTGATCATTGCGTCATATTGACATATCTAGACTGCAATATTGAACAATCAGGCAACGTAAAAATTCCTAGATGGAATTTTGAGAAGGCGGATTGGGTCAAATTTGCGGAAATTACCGATGAAATTACAACCATGAATACAAGTGACCTAACATTAAATGAAAGCGCCGAGCTCATTACACGCTCCCTGCTTCATGCAGGATTGCAATCCATACCTTCAACCTCTGCAGCCAGTAGTCATGGCAAAATACCTGTACCTTGGTGGAATGAAGATTGTGCGAAAGCGCAGAGATTACGACGTGCCGCTTATCTCAAAATGAAACGAACGTTCTCCCCGCAACATGTTATAGCCTTTAAACAGCGAAGAGCTGCATGCCGAAGAACAATCATGAGTGCGAAGAAACAGAGCTGGCAGAACTACTGTGAAACCCTTGACAAACAAACTAGTTTATCAAAGGTGTGGGGCATGGCAAAAGCATTTACTGGACGGCGCCAATCAGTATTTATTCCCACACTTAACCACGGTCAATTTGTTGCATCAAGTAACACAGAAAAGGCAAATTTGTTAGCAGACATGTACAGTCAAGTTAGTAGTGATTATCACTACTCCAGCACTTTTTCAAACAGAAAAGTGTACTTCGAGAAAAATACATTTGACTCGCTGCCACTGGAGCTGGAAAATGATGATGCGATAAACTGCCCATGCACTTTGGACGAATTGAAGCGAACGATATCAAAGAAAAAGCCCACTGCAACTGGGCAAGATAAGGTCAGTTATGAAATGCTAAAACACTTGAGCTCAACCGCATTGGAACAATTATTACGTCTGTACAATGACTCCTGGAACGAGGGGACGGTGCCTAAGGCTTGGCTCCATTCCATCATAATACCGATACTTAAATCCGGGAAAACGAAGTCATCGGCAGCATCTTACCGTCCCATTGCTAACCAGTCATCTGTCTAAGATAATGGAGACAATGATAGCAAATCGATTAAAATGGTATCTGCAACAGCATGATATATTGAGCCCCGTTCAGTCTGGATATCGGACAGGCCGATGCACACTTGACCATATCCTAGCACTACATGATGATATCTATAAAACGATTTACAATCAACGCTCCGCAGTAGCAATATTTGTGGACTTTGAACGCGCGTACGACACAGTCTGGCGCAAGGGCCGCCTGGCAAACATTTTTGCCATCGGTCTACGGGGTAAAATCATTAGGTGGTTGTCGTCATTCCTATCGAAGAGAACCGCTCAAGTTCGTGTGGGAAATGATCCGTCACAGACATTCGATATCGAGACAGGCATTGTACAGGGCAGCGTCATCAGTCCAATATTGTTTTTGATCATGATTAACGACCTTCCAGAGTGTCTTTCCACCAAGAACGCTCTGTTTGCAGACGATCTTGTGTTTTGGGAGTCTGGACTGAACATGACCGAGGTATCCGACTCCTTACAGAATGACTTGGATTGTCTTAAACAGTGGTGCGATCAATGGGGAATGAAAGTCAATACAACAAAACCGGTGTCAGTTGTCTTTAGCAACAAAAGGAAAATACCAAATCTCCAATTTAAATACAGTGGTCAGAACATAGCGACAGCAGAATCGGCAAAGTACCTCGGAATTACCTTCGACAAGAGGTTATCATATAAACTACATGTTAAATCTGTTTTACATAAATGCACTGCTCGAATAAACTTTCTGCGGATGATTTCAGGAACCTCTTGGGGAGCTGCAAAAGAAACTATGCTAACCTTGCATCGTACTGTTATTCGATCTATAATTGAATATGGAACTGAGGCATTTCATTTTGGTCACCGACGATATCTAGAAAAAGTCGAGCGTCTGGAAAACAACGCACTACGGCTTAGTTGCGGAGGGATGAGGAGCACCCCAATTATTTCCATACTGCCTGCGTGTGGGGAATGCCACTGGACCTACGACACAGGTATTTATGTATGAAATTCAGATCCAAGGTGAATGCTGATTTGCAGCACCCGTGGCGAGAGCAGCTTCTCCAGTTATCGTGGGAGGAACAATGGCCGAAAAGAAAGCAATTTGTTTGCTTCAATCAGATTACATATCGACCGAATTGCGACGAAAATGGAGATGGTCTGTTGCAGTTGAGTAAAATAACCCATCCACCTTGGACGTTCCGTCGAGCACGTATAGATTTAACATTGACGAGTCTGCGGTCTAAACAATGTTCCTCTTTGTTACCGCTAATCAATGAACATATCTGTAGACGGTTCCCGGGATACTTGCAGATTTTCACTGACGGATCGAAAACTACGACGGGCACTGCGGCGGCGTTTTATGTATCGCGAACTGTCAACGGCGCAACAACTATCATAAAGGAATCGAGTTCCTTCACTGCAGAATTGGTGGGAATAAGCTTAGCTCTACAATGGGCTGTGGAAAACAGCAATACCAATATACTAATACTCGTGGACTGCTTGAGCGCAATTCAAGCGATTGACAATATTTATGGGCGATCACATCACCTCGACGCACCAATTTTACAGACGATCCATCGGATATCGGAGGCAGGATACGAGATCGCTATTGTTTGGATACCTGGTCATTATCAAATTCCCGGGAATGAAAAGGCAGATGAACTGGCTAGACGAGCGAGTCAAGCAAGTGTGCAAACGACTGAATTCAAACCTTCCGTACGCTGCTTCGCGTCGGAAGGCGTGCATCGAACTATGGAATAACAGCTATTCACTATCGGATAAGTCACAACAATATAAGGAATGTTTTCCAACCGTCTACCAGAGAGCAGACGTGAATGGACTACCGAAAAGGTATCAAGCGATCATGTTCCGACTACAAACCGGACATTGTGGACTAAAAGCACATCTATTCAAATTGGGAATAGCAGATTCAGCCAATTGCTCAACTTGCCGCCAAGAAGAGAGTGTCGCCCATTATTTATTGACGTGTCGAAATTATAGGCACCAGAGAAGAGTTCTCGAGGACACTTGTCGGAGAAAGAATATCGCTCCCACAGTAACAAACTTTTTGACTGAGACGCATATTTTTCCATACGTTGTGGAATTCGTTCTCGCATTACTAATGGACTGATCGTTAACGCAGTGACCGGAGCTTATAGCTTACATCAGTGGTTCCCAACCTTTTTCGACCCATCGCCCCCTTTTCAAGTTCAACACCGATCACCGCCCCCCAAATTTTGTGAACCGAAAAATGGGCATACAAACTGTAATCACCGGCGGGTTGACTAAAAAAAAAGGTCAACTATTTGTGTCGATGTCGAATTTTACACTTTTGCAACCAAATTTTCGTGGGTTGACTAAAAAAAAAGGTCATTTCTCCGATTCGACTCCAATTTAACGCGTTATCGCCCCCTGTCGCCCCTTTGTCCATTTTCGCCCCCCTATCGCCCCCTTTGTCATTTTCGCCCCCCTAGACCGCCAAATCGCCCCCTGGGGGGCGATATCGCCCACGTTGGGAACCACTGGCTTACATTGTCGTAATCTTGCTCACCTCAACTAACCCTCTCGCGTGCTTTAAATCGAACTAATATTGTCCATACGTTTATAGTTGTATATCATGGATATATATGTGGGTAGGGTATTGCTCCATATCATTTAATTGAACCTTCTGATGCTTCATATGCTATCCCATATTTTTGCTGAAAATTATAGATCAGGGGTTGGCAAAGATGCTTTACGCGCGAGCCGCATATCAAAAATCGTTGCCTTAAAAGAGTCACGACACAAAATTGATATATACTACTATATTTCGTCACAAGGAAATGTAGGGTATCGAATGAAGTTTATTATTGTGTAGTATCAGACGACGCGTCTCCACCTAGGCCGCAAGGTGTTTGAAATCGGACTGATATGACGTCAAACAGTGCGGAGCTCGGTAATCATATTACTTCGCAAACATGTCTCTTTTGGATAACTCCTGGAAATCAAGGTTTTTGTGTTTGACTTCGTAATGACGTTTCAATTCTAGCTGTGCGATTATTGCGCGAATCTTGACCGAAAAGGCACAGTGGGTTACGTTCATTATCTCCGAATGCACATTGCACACTCATTAAAGAGTCGCAATCAAAGACACAAAGAGAATGCAGCATGCGGCTCGCGAGTCGCAGTTCCCCCCCCCCACGTTAGAGACTGAGGCTATACCGCTATACTAGGCGTAGTTTGACAGTTCTATGTATGCATGGGCGATTGAGCGCCTTCTTGCGTGTATAATCAACTCTTTATTCGTTCCTCGATTCAGAATAAATGGGGACGTCATCCATATTTAAAACAGTTAGCAAAATGCAATGACCTTGAATCATGTATCGTACTTTGAAAATTCAACTTGACCCGACTAATTACTTGACTCGTGACTTGACTTGACTTGACTCGAGTCACCTCCAAAAATCGGGTGACTTGACTTGACTCGAGTCACCTTTGAAAATCGAGTGACTTGACTTGACTCGAGTCAAAATCTGCAATGACTCGAGATGACTCGTGACTCGAAGTTAGTGACTTGATCCCAACACTGCCACCTATGTCAACTAGAAGGCCATGCCGCAAAATAAAATCGGCTCGAAGAATGAGACGAGATACGTCCACGAGGACAAACCGGCACTCGTACATCTTGGTGCCGATGTGTATAGTATTTCCGTTCTGTACCCGTAAGTCTTGAGTTCTGAGCCATTTGCTGCTACCAGAAGGGTACCAGTGTTGCGAGAGAGGCGATCAGAGCGTAGAGCCGGAAGGATGCTAACTTGGGCTCCTGTGTCTACCAGGAACCCGCGGGCTGATTTGGCATCGTTAATGATTAAGAGGCAGCTACGAATCCCACCAGCCACGTCATCCTCTCACCGCGATCGGCGTCGTCGTTTCTCTGCCCGGTGTTTCTGCGACGGACGTAGCGCACCGGGTTCGATGCTGAAGTTTCATTTTTATGCTGAGATACCAACGGGGCAAATGTGCACGCTTGTTTGCAGTTTTCAGCCTTCATGCCGGAAGTTTTGTGGTAGTGACAGATGAAACTTCGGTTGCGCTGTCCACTTCTGCCAGTGGGGCAATATTGTGTGCGTCAGGATGTAGGGCACTCACGTTGGCTGTTTAAGCTGCGAGAAATACTCGATCCGCTACCTCGGCCAGTTTTTCAACATATGTTTCTGAAGATGTGGCCAGCGCTGTTCGCAATGCAGCAGGTAGCTGGGCCAACCAAAACGCTCGAAGTAATGTCTATTGACTGCCACCTAGCGCGCGCATGTGTCTCAACAAACCAGAGGGTTTCTGGTCTCCTAAACCGGTTATGTTAAGAAGTTCAGAGTCTTTAACTTCTTGTGACCACTGGCGTAGCGAGGGAGGGGCGAAAGGGGCGGTCGCCCCCCCCCCAAAAAAAATTTTTGGAAAATTTTCGTAAAATCAATAGATATTACATTATTTTGGGGCAGATGTATGTAACCTAAAATTTTTCTTCGCGCTTCGCGCGATTTATTGTCCATTCATGTCTTGATTTTATTATCGGTATCACGAACTCTTTCCGCAAATAGGCTACCCATTATAGAATTTACTGCATTCTCTATTAAGAAAATACAACAGTACCAGTAGATACACTAAAGTAGCCCGAGGTCGTTGGGTTGATTGAGTCTATAGGAGTGTCAGTTCAGTATGGGGGTTGGGGACTGTTAGCTCCGGCAACTTCCGTTCCGGGACACACGAAGATATATAAAATAGGGTACATGCGACTCCGCAAAGTGCGCTCCCAAAATGATTGACGGCCATAAAACCGACCCATCTATTCCGAAAGCCTTCGAGAAACATTTTCGGGTACTTAAATGGCTGCATGGCGCCTAATGATCCTGTCCCTGCAATCAGACCCCTCCAACACAAATGCGACTGCATGGTACAAGAAAATATCACCACTTCACGTTAAAAAGTGCTAATTTGAAATTGAACGAGTCTGATCAAAGGAGTTTTTGTATTTGGTCTGATTTGTATCAGCGATTTCAATCTTTAAAGTAGGCTATAGCGACAATCTGTAACAGAGGTTACGAACTAACCGTGCCACAATGAAGTGATAATAAGAATGGAAACCACTTGTTCATATAGACGCACCAATATTATTGATCAAATTAATCCTTTATTTATTAAAAAAAGAATTACGTTCTGCAGGTTCTCTAGAACAGGGGCGGCCAACCCGTGGTCCGCGAGAAGGTTTTGAGTGACCCGCGGGCTGATTCTCGAAATTACTAATATTATCAAAAAATAAATTACCAAAACCAAATAACCAAATTTTGTTTAGCTTGACCGCGAAATTTGGGATTTTGATGACTAAAATACCAGTTCCGACGCACGCCACATTTTTCGTAGATCGTCCTGTACAATATTTCGCGCGGCTAGGTCGGGGATCCACCAGAAGTCTTCATGTCATAAATTGTTATTAATTTTGATACGTATAAATATAAGTATTGTTTTCCCCGTTACCTATTATCCGGTACGATCCTATCGGAAGAGTAAAAAAAGTTCATCAACATTCATATATAGTTCATATGCAACATATATAGTTCAAGATGTATAATTAAGCGCCCCCCGAATGTTTGATGACACCACTTCTATCAGCCCTGCCGGTAAATCTGTTAATGAAAACGAATTTCCAATATGCAAATAACAATATAATGAACCAATTTCATTCATTAACCAAGAAAAATTTTCGCGCTTCGCGCGAAGGTGTTGTCGTCGGGGTTTTCCACAATCATCATACTATCACATCATTTCTGTGAATGGAATATAAATATAACGATCACCCCAGATGTTATGTTAATCATCCAATAAGGGCCCAAGTCCATCGTTTTTTACCTATTTTTCTTTATCTTTAACGTTCATTTACGTCATGGAATTTTCGCCCCCCCCAAAAAATATTTTTTCTGGCTACGCCCTTGCTTGTGACTTGCCATATACTTTGATTATCGCCTTTTTGATGGCAGGGTATTTTTCAGTTGCTGGCGGTTCAGTAAGAAGCGAGGAAATTTCGTTAGCAGTGGCGTTATCCAACACCGATACCACATGGTTAAATTTCGTTTGATCTCGAGTGATTCCTGCAGCCTCGAACTGGGTTTCAGCTCTAGTGAACCACAAAGTAGCGTTGTCTGTCCAGATTGACGGAAGTTTAACGCTCACCAGATTAGCTGTTGAAGGGTTGACGAGATTCGTCAGTGCGTCGGTCAATCCTTGTGTAGCGCCGGTATCCATATTGAAAAGCGTCAATCTAATCCTGGGCTGTGGCTATGCACAATACTTGCGGTCTTCTGCAGTCGTCCAGGTACTCCGGGGTCACCAATGTAGGAACTCGTATCCTACTGAGTAGGAAAAGTAGTGAACTAACTACGTAACTCTCATTTCAATACTGAGAACGCCAAACAAGTACAGCTACACACAATCTTTAATCATAACAACAACTATATATAACTAACCTACGGATAGATGCGCATCACGTGATTCACGGTCGAATGATGCTACATGTGCAGATTTGTTGTCGCTTTATAGCATGAAACGGCAACGTAATTGCTAATCCCATAGATGACGACCCGAGCGCTCAAATTTAATAAAGTTGATCTTATTTGAAAGCTACAGTCTGATAGTATACATCAAAATCTGATCAGGGCAATGGAACCCCTTCGAAATACCCGTCAAAATCTGAAAATCGGCATTGTTCTGAACAATCGCAACCACGCAAGGACCATTTTTATTTCAAACGACTGTTCACTAATTTGATGAGACTGACAACTTCAAATCGAGAAGGTTTCGCAGACACTACGAAGTCACCCTGATTGACGTTACTATCTCCATATTTTTATTTTTTCCACAAACATCAACAAAACGTCTCTAAACAGCAATATGTTTGTATCAGCAGGTTATTGGAAAATTGGCAATGAAAACGAATTTCCACACTACGATAGTTCATGTCAGACGATTATTATGATGATATGAGTCATGAGGTTTTAGCAGTTGTGGTGCGAAACTGCCTAATGCTTTCTCAAATTAAAAAATAAAATAAAAATTACGTTATCAACCATTTTAAAAATTTAGAGGTCTCGCGGACCCCCTGAAATTGCTTCGCGAACCCCTAGGGGTCAGCGGACCCGCGGTTGAGAACCGCTGCTATAGAGGATTGCACTCGGTACTAAAAAGGACAGTGATGATACGATGGAAGGTATAGTAAGCGAGTTGATTACAAATACATACAGCATCTGGCCAGACAGGAGCAATCAAGGGGATTATATCTCTCTACACGTTTGCGATAGGACGTTGTGACAGCATGTGCTGATGATGTCACAGTAAACCGATAACGTTGTTGTTGTTAGTATTGTACATATGGTATTCGGCTACAATGGCCTTTTACACCAGGTCTCAAGAGTCTGACAAATCCATTAGCGTCACAACTGTCTGCCGGTGAGAATAACGAACTCAGCCACTGGTAGTAAAAACCGATAACGTATCCTCACTCTTGACTTACCTCCTCCCATTTCCCACATTTCGTACTTAGCAAACGTTGGTCACAGTCCTATATTGTATAGTTGAATTACGGTTTATTTCTATATTGAAGCGCCTCAATTTCTCCACTCTCAAGCAGTTTCACATGTATAACTCTGGTTACTTGCTATTGATACGCTAAAACAGGTAAAACAAGGCGACATTCTATACCTAATTCGACAATAACTGGTTCTGCTATCAGGACTCGCGAATGACTTTGCTAACTTCCGTAGTGTCACATAGTACGGCATCATCAATTATTATACAAACATAGCCAGTATAGGCTTAGACATGCTGCACATTTGCGGTCGCAAATGCTTTCAATAAGGAAATCATGCCTGGCTACATCTGGCTACATCAAAACGCTTCAAGTACAAAGCAATTTAGGGATGGTGTGAACGTGAGGTTCACGTTCGCGTTCTGTGTGTGAACCTCAGAAATTTACAGGTTCACGTTCACAAACGAACCTGGGTAGGTTCTGCACTGTGAACCTTTTTAATATATTACAATTTTCACTTCATTATAACATCTTTGTTTGAAATTTATTGCATTTCAACTGCAGACCACTATATGCATGGCGCTGGCAGCATAAAAACAATCCACATCGAACAAGCATGCACCTTGACAATCTCAAAAAATTTACTTGCTTTGTTACAAAAGTTTGCTCGAATATAGGGACTCTCTGCTGTGAGCTTCACCCGCAATCACACAACATCAAGAGCGAAATACACTACATGTAGGTAGTCAGCGAATGATGCTCATTCAACCAATCAATGAAGTTGATATCGTTGTCTGATGTAAAAAATCTAGCAGGCGTACGGTATCAATCTTGATTTCATATGTTTATTGCATCTTGCATCTCCGCTACGCACTCGGCATCCACCACCCGGAGCACATATCCACCAATGCTCTGCGCAAACTCACAAAAACAGTCCCATGCCGTTTGCTGGCTGCTGAACGACGCTTACGCTTAATCGGTCATCTAGTGCGGCATCAAGACGATCAAACAGCCGCCGCCATCATCAACCACATTCCGACAGAGCCATGGCGCAGAGGTGGCTGGAATAGAACCACATGGCGCTCAACGATAGAGACCGAGCTAGCGCAACGCGGGCTATCGCTCGAAGACGCCCACGACCGCCCACGCTGGAGGCGCTTGATAAGGGCCCAAAACTGATATCTTGATGTTCCTTTGTTTCCTGTTTTCTTTTGCCCTTTTATTTAATTGAAAGCCGATATATATATTTATTGCATCATAAAAACCAAATCCGTGCGATTGGAGTGTAGTCTACTGCTGTATAACTTGTTAATAGGGTAATATCAGTAGTAAGTATAGAAACCACTCTGCTCAATATCAACGTAGCATTACTCGGACGCCGAATACATTGTCCGGTCTGGCCTATAGACCGTTAAGGCGTAAGCTTATATTCCCTTGCAAATCCTCGTCGGAATTGTTGGCAAAGCGACGGAAGATCTTGATTTTATGGGATTATTATATCATTTGATTGCCCCTGTTGATACATTTGGCGACGTTTAAAACGTCAATATGTACTTCGGCATTGTGACACTACGTGGCCCAAGTCGTGGCTAGGTATCGTGCACATTAATATAGGCTACCACTTCACTGAAATTTAGGGTTGGAATTAGCAATATGACGTCACGTGACGTCATGAGGTTCACGTTCGCGTTCACACAGAACCTTTCAAAAAAGTTCGCGTTCACACGAACCTGAACCTTTCAGAGGTTCACACCATCCCTACAGCATACCTGGAGTCAACCGCCATGCGCCTACGCCCTACACACCTACAGAGATTACTAACTAGTTCAAATCAATAACGATTTGTAAAGGCAACGCTATCTAGTCATCAGTGCAGCAAATATGCGGTTATATTTCAGCCTGGCGATTGATGACAACTGTTATTATTAGACCGCAACGTTCTTTCTCGTCGACTCGTCTGCAAATGACAATCGAACAGCCAACGATCTTGATCTGTTCATGTTTCATTCTAGGAAGAGTGATGATATCATTACATAAACTTACAAACACCATTCCTCGCAACACTTCAAAACGATAAAATGCCACACCTGTGATATTTTACTGAACGATGTTCAAATTCTGATCGTCGCAAGATCTGCCACATTCGAATAACGGCGATGCTCATTCATCTTGCGACGTGATTGTGATTAGCATGTATTTTGGCGCATTGCGATATGCGTTCCACTGTCTTTTTGGATGCGGTCATCCTTGAGCACGATACATCCATGTCGTTTTCAATGTGTCTGATGTCGTTCTCTGCAACGTAATATTGTGAGTATACTTTTTGTGCAGTTGGCAGAATGAAATCAATATACGTGACATGCTCTATCTTTACACTAGCGCTTTTTGGACCGTTTACAATACGTCCCCAAGTATCAAGCGCGCCTTACCCCTCCATCCCCGACAAAAAGTTGTTTCGTTTTGTTTCAAAAACGAACCATGCAGGCAATCAAAGCCATTTTCGTTTGGATCCAATCAGACATGGGGTAATCGCAATTAGTAATCGTAATCGATTACGACGATTACAGCATTTTCAAGTAATCGTAATCGCAATCGATTACATTCGAAAAAAATCCAAAGTAATCGTAATCGTAATCGACTACTTCACATATCTAATCGATTTCTTGGTGAGAGAACGATTACTTTTTATTTGTACAATGAATATGACATAACCGAACATTCGTGAGCAAGGAAGAGATATTATACCAGGTTATTGGTAGCGCAAACGGGTGATTGTCAAACACCACTGCTCATTATTACGTCAGAAGTATTAGCTTTGCTCGCCCTTGCGTAACAAGTATCCACGCGTAGTAAATATATATTCGTTTTACATTGTTTTGTGATTGTTAGAACAGTGTAAGCCAGTGGTTCTTAACCTTTTTTCTTCCAGCGCCCCCTTTCAAAAATTATCGTGCTCCAGCGCCCCCCCCCCCCCCCCACTTCATATTGTAAGGAATGTAATAAAGACAATGAGTAAGAGGGAGGGCCGTAACAGCACTTCGTTAACCCCCCTAAAAACGATTGCCTTGCGCACCCATAGCGTGATAAACCGAACTTCTGAGGGCTTCGCCCCCACGAACCCCATATCGTGATTTTGATGGTCAGCAAAGTTTGTGTGGCCTGGTCGCCCTAAGTACCAAAATTTTCCGTAATGCATGAATGAATAGGTGGTAATTACATATATAAGTCGCTATATAAACTTTTTATCCTCTCAGCCCACGTAATCAGATTTACCAGTAGCACTGAGTGAGCTGTTGAATAGGAAAATAAAGGGCACGTAATTATTAATTAAACATATTCGGGCGTGCCCGCAAGTACAATTATTCGTTACCAGGGCCGTAACAGCACTTCGTCAGCCCCCCCCCCCAAACTAAAAACGTTGGTCCTGGGCCCCATCGGGTGATAAACCAAACTTCCGGGGGACTTCACTCCCAGACCCCCATTAGGCTGTCCGCTATTTGCTGATAGCCTATTAGGTATCTACATTGGGTGTCCATTTACTGAGGCAGCTATTCTCGTCTATTCGCGCGAAGTGCGAAAAAATTCACTAATTAATGATTGAATTGGTCAATATCACCGGGAATTGCATGTAAATTGAGATCAATTTTTATCCTCTCTCTGCTCACGTAAACGCATTTACCGGTAGAGCTGAGTGAGGTGCAATGTTCCCTCTAAGCTGCGCACGTGCGCAGTACTGACACGGTCTCTGCACACAGAAAATCTACGTTGCGCACAACAAATCCGGAGCTATTACCTTTTTTGCATCGTTACGCACTGTTGTCCAAGGGTCAGCGCAGTGAGTCGTTGAGTGTGCGCAGACTAATCAAAACTTAAAGCGAACATTGTGAGGTTTCTTGGAAACTGTAGGGCCCGTTACTAATAATTAAACATATTCGGGCGGGCGAACCCGTTGGTATGACTTCGTTGCATAATGTTATTTCCTGACCCCCTGTCTGCAATATCAAAAAATATAGAATCGCTCAACGGGGATATCGCCCAGCAGGAATATCCCTGTCGCCCAATCGTACTAAACTAAAAGACGCACACGATTTCAGGTTGATATTTCTTTACTGACATATAATTTTTCCCTGCCAGATGGAATTCGTCTTCTGGGGTTCTGATTGCCAAGACAGGAACATTCGGTGTCAGTCATTTAGGCGCCCATGGACAATTAAACCTATATGTATTTTGAAGGCTATATGTAACGACGTTTTCGGTGTTAATTTGCTCTGAATACTCATTAAGGATATGTCCTATCACCACATCATCTACTGCGAAGCCATTTTTCTCCAGCGCCCCCCATACCGCCCCCCTGAGCCCAGCGCCCCCCATATCGCCCCCTGAGCGTTTCCGCCCCCCTTCAAGATCGCCAGCGCCCCCTGGGGGGCGCTGGTGGCAAGGTTAAGAACCACTGGTGTAAGCCATGCTGTATATCAGGTTTTCAATACACACCACACGCCACTACCTCGCCGTAAGATAATAATCACGACTCCGCCTAGTTTCAAATAATAATTTATGTATTGCTGTTTGGTAGGCTTACCATATTTTGGAAATGTAAAAAGAGGACACTTTTTCAGAAATTTCAGACATGCCAAACTGGAGAAGAATTCTCAAAAACCGGTAAATTTTTCCCACTTCGTGATCGGTTGACTAAAAAAAAAAAAAAAGGTCATCACTTCCGCTCAGATCTCAAAATAACGTTTTACTCTCTACATTGCCAGGTGGATGACTAAAAAAAAAGGTCTTCTTTTCGCTCAGGGCTTAAATCACCACTTTTCCCTCCGAAATACCCGCCGGAGCTTCACTTCTGCGCTAATTTACGGCATATCACTCGTGATTTCCTCTAAATCTGACCTAAATTTTCAAAAAAGAGGACAAAATCTCAAAAAAGAGGACAAAAGGGCGTCCTCCGAGGACACTTTCAAAAAAGAGGACAAATCCTCCTAAAAGTGGACGTATGGTAAGCCTACTGTTTGGTGATGTTTCGTTAAACGCAGTTTGACCGTTGCTGGTTGGCGAGCAGCAGGCCCATCTATGTAGTATACGTATGTATTGTACGCACACCGGACCAAGATTTGAAATTTTGTACTCGTCAAATAAAGCATTACGACGGTTAAAACCAACAGCTGCTGATATGTATCGTAACTGAGACGTTCTTTGCCGTTTCTCGTAACGGCAGCCAGCAGTATCTGTATTAAGTGATGGTAGAATTTCGAGTTCACTTTATTTTATTCTCATATGACTCTACTTGAAACGGGCGCCAATCGTTATTTCACAATTCTTCACTCGACATTTATACCTGTCGCCATAATAGCCATCCGGTTATACACTATGTTAGCGTGGGTTGTAGGTACAATCAGGACCAAAATAGCAATTCGTCCTCCACTCCAAACGTTGGTATTGGTAGGGTTGTAACCAAGTCACAATGTCAATCTCACTTTTATAGTTTTGACTCGAGTCAAGTCAAGTCATTTTCAATCCACCCCCGAGTCAAGTCCGAGTCCAAGTCAGCTAGCATAGGTTCTAGTCCGAGCCATAGTGTTTGAGTCCGAGTCCAAGTCGTTATGTTCACAGATCAGTTTTCAGGTCAATCCGATTTAACCCACTTTTTTCAACTCTGCTCGAGTGATATAGAATGGCTCGCATCCATAATATAGTAATCTTCATCAGTTTTCACAGTTTACGGCCCTATATTTCCAAGTATCAGAACTGAGAGACGAAATACAAATAATGTGGTAACTTTACTATTCTTCGAAGTTACATGGAATGTCTGTCTTGGCCATTCTAGTATCGAGTCATATGACTTGGTTCGATTCATGCAAAATGAATCGAGGACATGCCGAGTCAATACAAAAACTGACTCGAGACGAGTCAATTTACGCATTTGAAAATATGACTTAAGTAAAGTCTAGTCACCAAGAAATCGTGACTCGAGTCATTACAACCCTTGGTATTGGGGCCCCATAGGATGGTCAGTTTTCAAGCTGATGACTTAATTTCGTCAATAATATTGGTAATTGCATTATATTGCTATTCATTCAGATTTACCGGTAGAGCTGGGGCACGTAATTCATAACTATAGCACCTGGTATGTTGTTATAATTACTTTATTGTATGTTGTTAATCCGTGACCTCCCGTCTTTTATATAATCAAAAGATACTGTAGTTGCCCAAACGTAGCAGATTTTTAAAAAAACATTCTTGAGACGCACACTCAAATTCTTATGTATTCACTCATCTGTGAGTGTCCCGGTTGGCATTTGCATTGTTGGGGCTCAGATTGGAAGGACCCGACTATTCGTCACGCCCACAGAGCGCGGCTACTGACACCGAAATGCCTATTCCTATAAATTATGCAGGCTTTTTTCATGAGGGGGAGAGGTATATATTTCAAAATCAAGCTATTTATAGACATTATATCCCGAAGCTCGAAGAAAGTTTTCAAGTTAATAAACTCTCTTGAAAATACTCTAAATTAATTTATGTTGATTTACGAAATACTTTTGAGTCCCCTTAGAGCTCGCTTCCGGTCCTATTGGGGAGTTTGGGGTGTTGCAGTTACGGACCTGACAAGAATGCAAATCGTTGGGTGCGACGAATAGTCCTGCATAGAGTTGGGCGCAAAAGGTGCATTATGACGTAACAAGCAAATGACGTATGATATATAAAGAAAGTTGTTATCTCATTTGACCTTTTCATCGCAAGCCTTATAATGTCTTCCAATATGTCTTCTGAAGTTAGTTCTCTGAGAAGCAAAACAAATGTAATCGTGAGTAATCGTGATTACTTTTGAAATGTAATCGTAATCGTAATCGACTACTTCCTGATTTTGCTGTAATCGTAATCGTAATCGTAATCGCGGGATTCACAAGTAATCGTAATCGCAATCGATTACATTCATGAAGTAATCACCCCATGTCTGGATCCAATTAACAAGCAACACCATACATGATATTGCGGTGATAAATCTTGACGAAATTTCTGGACAGATGAAATGAAGAATAAAATGTATTTATCCCAATTTCACTTTCCAAGCCATCGTACTTCGATGAGCAGTTAAAACTAGCTTACCCATCTTTCGTCTACAGGCGTATTTGCGAACTTCATCTCAGATAACAACGCGAAATGACCAATGACACCACAAAGGAATGGAATTTACGACAAAGGTCACCGTGGTACAGGGACTAATACTTCCCGTTTTTGCAACAATTCCACTCATCAAGTTGATGCAAGCAGAGCTTAAGATAGGTATCACTTCAAAATCAAATTTTCTACAAGTAAGTAAGTGTTTCAGACATAGAAACAATCAAGTAGAAGTGAAAAAAACAATCCAAAATATAATTACTTTAGTAGGTGTGCAAGTAGGACAACTTTACTCGCGTATCCCAAAATAGTAGATGACATTGACCAGTCCTGCAGTACACAATGTAAGTCTTACCCGTGTCGATGAATGACGTCACAACGCGACCGTTGTAGGGTTGCCTCGGTCCGAAGTTTCATCCTCTTATTGTGTCCAAGCAATTTTCATAATCGATACACCCGTTGTCGTGTTTAGTCGCGAACGATTTGATTTGTTCAAATGCGCTCAGTTAAAAACGTGGTATTTACATGTTCAAGTCACTGGTCTGCAACGCGGTCCCCGCAGACGACAGATTACCCGCTGTCGCACTCTCACCGACAGCGTAATAAATCTGGGCAGCTCCGCTGTGTCTTACTTTACTTCAAGACATGCCAAAAGATTATTATTCACTACCGCGTTTCCCTTCAGTCTATATTTCATGTAAACAGTTCGTAGCGACTAATCTAGGGGTAAATTAAATCAAAAAGGTTCGAAAGCATTGATATAGTATACCTTAATGGCCGTTGTTGACCAGTGATCCGCCGGTTAATGATTGCTCGCAGCCATTCAGCCGCAACATTGTAAGCGATGTATCGACCAGTACATCTTCCGTTACAATATCAATTGGCGACTGATGTTTTCCTCCGCACTGAGGATAATCGAGTTACCATTCAGAAGGATTTACTGAAATGCAAAACAATAGATGAGGAATTTTGCACGCATATATCAATTATGCGGACTCGCGCTCTTCGCCATGATAGCCCCATTCGCTGCAGATTGCAAGTTGCAGAAAGAGAACTGAAACTGAGACGTGCTCACAAATTATAATGAAGAATATAGTAGCGCGGAGCATGAACCGCAGACGCAATGGATATCCGGCCGGATTTTTTCAATTTTGGCTAGAGCCGGATCGGAGCCGGATCAGTGCTTTTTCTGATACGGCCGGATCCGGATCGGAGCCGATCAGTAATCTTTTGATTCGACTAGAATCTTTGTTGATACGCATGGCTTTTATAACTAAATAGCTACCAATCAACCACATGCAAGCCACCGTCAAGCCAGTGCGAACATAAGCAAGTCATATTTAGAAAATGACGGAGAGCATGGAACAGAGCCGGATTGGATATCCGGCCGGACTTTTTCATTTTTTCGCCGGAGTCAGATTGAAGCCGGATCAGTAATTTTCATGATACGGTCGGAGCCGCACCACGGAATTGAAAAACAGGATCGGAGTCGTACCAGAGAATTTGTCGATCTGCTCCGCACGAGAATATAGACATGGTGATGATGACAAAAGAGGTGGAGCACTATATGAATACTTGAAAAAGTACGGTAAGTCATTGTGTCCTTGTACAGAGCTGCCTATAAAATGGGCTTAAATTTCAAATATGTATTTTCATGACATTAAAGAGAATCGGATTATGACATTTAATGAAACAGCCAATATACCATTTGCATTTGTTTATCTCAAACCATATTATATTTTAGAAACGAATTTAATTAAGTCAAGTACGATCGCAGACTATTGCGAGAAGAACCTGAGTTGTGACAAACTTGCACTTTCACGCACCGAAAACGACCATACCGAATAAACTATACTAGATCTTTGCCTGTGAGTTAATTAGTCACACCCTAATATACACAATGCAGAACCTAATAAAATAAACAGTTGTACATCATTTCATCTTCCTTAGTTCTTTAGGTTATCCTCAGATCGAAGGGGTTCGACAATGTACGGTAGATAGGGCTATTTGCTGTGTCATTCGCATGGGAATTACATCTCGTTGCAGACGAATGATTCACTCTAGCGGTAAAATTGATGCTCAAAGCAGATCCAGAAAAGACTTAGGCCTAAATAAACATATAAGAACGAAATAGCGAGCTAATATCAGTATAAACTTGCCTCGCAACAGGACAGCGCTCCAAACACCTTTATTAGCATACATTTTGGTTATCTGAGCTATGAGAGATGAACAACATTATCATGTAATTAACATCAATTACATTTGCTGAATACGATTGAAGTTGATCTCATGAATCAATCACCATGCTGAGCTGAGTAATGGAAGTAGTATGATAATATGGAAGAAGTAGTATGACGTAGCCAGTTCTGTCTGAGGCTATCTTATATTCAAAATATATATAGACTATTAATCAACAAGCTGATATCGGAATACGAGATAATACCTCCTACATGTTGACTTCGCAGACCTCGGTAAAGTAACTAAGATACACTTATTGAAAATTCCGATATTATCGAAGACAGCGGAAATAGGCAAAGCACTAGTGGAATATTGTGACGGAAGCGAAAGCATTGTTTCAGTCCGGATAAACCAATATTGACAAATCGTACGATCGATTACAACACTCAATATTAACGCATGCAAACAGTTAATGCACTCGTTCTTAACCAGGATTTGACGATGGTTTTCAGAGGTGAGATGCGAACTTTCTCAGACGCATTAGCACAAGCCCCACTGCATTGGCAAATATTGTTAGAAATTATTGGCCAGTCGTAATTTAATTGCGTGATATCTAATAAAGATCTGTGCATTTACAGCGTGATGTGATGATGCACGAAAAGCAGAATGCGAAAACATTTATTATTTCGTAACGCCATAAAAAATCGCAAGCATGGCCTTGATTTCACAAAACGCGAATTTCCTCGCATTTGTCTCTCGTGTGGAAAGGCGGAAGTGTCAATGATACTTGCTGTTGTTTGTAAAAATAATAGACTATAATATTATAGTAGGTGTAAAGTTTCCGTCATGATTCAAAGCACGAGAACCTTATCCTAATTTATTTTTAGTTTGCTAAACTGGGGCGTATAGCGAGGATATGATGCGGAACATAACCAGTATGATACATCACCCCAGATGTGGTGGTAGCGATGGTAAATAAAATGTCACGATCTTCCCATGTCTAGAAGTAGCCCATGTAATTCCGATACAACGATTATTGCCAATGTTGCAGAAGTTCAGCTGCATGAGACACTATATTCATTTCAAGACTTATAGTTTCCTGGACAAAGGCAATATCTGGCTGGGTTACGTCTACCATTTGCAGGCGATACCTCATCAGCAGATTTCAATTATTCATACGTGAATGACAAAGCGACTACCGCGCGCAGCTGCTGATGTCACGATACTAATGGAAGTGGTTTCGAATGCCGTTTCAAACCGCCCTCCACGTGTCCGAGGTGTCTCTGGGCCCCTCCTGTCCCACCTCACTGTTACTGGCGTGCATTGAAAATCCCAGAATAAAGGGCAATGAGCTGTGGAAAGACTGAGAAAATGAGTGAAAGTCCTCCATAAAAAAAATAAAGTCGAAGGCAGTATAAACACTACGAAATTAATGTCTTTTTGAACAAGGCTTAAAAAGGCGCCACTGTGCAGTGCCAATTTAAAATAAAAATATTCAACAAATTTCAAACGTTTTACGGCAACACATGGAACATTGTACTCTTATTAGAAAACCTAAATTTGACTTAAGGATATAAGATGTATATTTCGTGTCATTTTTGGCATTATATTGTTGTTCGTGTATATTGTACAATCACCTGGCTCTCAAAGCTATCAAACAAGGCGAATTGACAAAAAGAAGGACATAACGGCGTCCTCGTAGGACATTTTCGATTTCTAGAAAAGACGACAACAAATCCTGAAGTGGGACGTACTGTGACCCTTCCACAATGAAGTGTACCAGTACAGAGTTCTTAACGAAGAATAAATTCAGAGATCGATGTACGTTGTTTCTGGCATCACCAGAATCGGTTGACTCAATGCGCCCACACTATTTCAAATTTTAATCGACCGACGATGCTTCAAACGCCGTCGGGACTAAGCATAGTGTAATTACTTCTTTTTTGTTGGCCATTTTGACTCTTTGATGATCAATAGAGAGATACTGCAGTTACCGTGCTATATAACACTATGAACGCAAATCCCATATTTCTTCGATTTTCAGCATCATAACGAAGAGTGCAAATAACAGGCGAAAACGAGTTAAATACTATGATTTTGATGGAGAGATCCCGGGAACCGTGTTCAACTCATTGTTCAACTCATAGCCATGACTGGCTTGTTGGTAGAATGCCTAGCAATGTCTATGAGATGGCGTTACAGATATAGTCTGACATTAACACATAACGACGTCCAGTTGTTACACATCCATAGTTTGATGCTGGTGTGATAAGACTAGATGACCTTCACGGTCTTAATCGATCATTCCTATCTAATACCGAATACTGTGCATGCATATTTTCTGTACCACCATCACTGCCGTGCGTTATATATTTTGGTTTGATGAAAATAAAGACTCTCTTTCTCTCTCTATCTGACAGGAAAGCGATAGAGCACCACTACGTCGTTGGTTGCACATATAAAACGGCTGTACCTGGCAAAATGACACAAGCGACTTTACCCTGATCAATAAAACATTTTATTACATAAAATATTTCGAGATGATGATATCAAGATATTCCCAGAGATTGTGCGTATACAGATTTACTAGCCTTTGCATTGTTGAATCATTCAGATCATCCTCATCGAAGCAACGAAGATAATTCCTGACAGCAGTGAACTGACATCAATGACGCATGTCGAGAATAATGCTAACAAGTAAAGCAAAATTACCAACAAAACTCGTCGACGCAACTGCGGCGTGATTCCGGAAAACCTCGGACAGATATTCCAAGTACTGCTCGTCATAGGTGAGGGCTGAAGACCCCCTCACGATAAGTAACTGAATAATACCAAAGAGCAATATCTTTCCGATACCCACCCACGTAAGATCGCAGGGCAGGCATGGCGTGAAACAGCAGTAAATAGCCAGCATGCTACGGTTCGTCAAATTCCGAAACCAGTGACCAAAACAATCGGAATTCTCGTGTTCTTCCAATCCGTAGTTTACGCAGAGGAGCAAAAAGATATAGAATATGAACACCAGCAGAGCGCACCACTCTACCAACACGGAAAGACTTACGATAAAGAGGAGTCTTGCCATGAGAAAACCAGCCCTGCACACGCATGTTATGCATCTCTGGGTGTACATAATTGGAACCGGCCTTGATATCGCATACGCTTCGTACGGCAACTGCAGGGCGACGATTACGGACAAGAACGACAGTAGAGGCGACAAAATACGAACCACGTCATCGCTTTCTTGCGATGCAAGCTTCAAAGGGAAAGCGTACATGTTAAGCAAAAGGTGCGGTACAGATTCATGAAATCCTTGATATACTTTTGCAATAATCAATTCCTGGTTACTCAAGTCGTTACGGGCAACCGATCGGTCTTCCACAGAACTGGATGAATAACACACAACAGTGGAAAACAACAACGCGCCAATACTCCATAACGTTATCATTCCCCCGAAAGACAGAGTCATCAATGCTAAAACCGCGACCGTACGCCCGTTCTGAATATCCTCCCTTTTCCAGTACTGTACAGTGCAATAGATATCAGTTCCGGTGTCCAATATCATGAGTATATGCGTGAGCCAGAAAATAACCGGATGCAGGATAGCCGGCGGTGCCTGAGGCGGCGGTGCCCGAGGCGGCGGTGCCTGAGGCGGCGGTGCCTGAGGCAGCGGTACGTTGTCCGTCTCAATTCGATTTTCGGCGTTTGTCGTTTGCTTTCTCAGGTTTTTCTTGTTTAAAAAGCGCCTGCGTGACTTCACCATGCTTAAAATCAGTAACTGACTTAAAAACAAATCTGTGCACAGTATCGTCAAATGTAAAGGTTCAGTTCTCATCCAGCAACATACACTGTGTTGTATACCATATTTACGTAAGAATAATAGGTGCAATTAGATCTCCACTATGGCATAGGGCAGCCCTGGGCAAAGTGCGGCCCGCGAAAGGTTGCTTGGAACTCAAAACATGAAACGTGCTTTTGAATGTTGATGCGTCGACGTAAACCATGGGCTGCATCAACTGAACAGGAAATCCGTTTACTTTGAAGCCTTTTCATTAACATGCCACGATTGCGCAGCCATATAGTTTACTTCAAACCTTATTTGTTGCAATTGTCACGTTACGCCTTATACGCTTCGTGTTTGAAATTGCTACGTGATACATTTCGAAATCCCTAATTAACGAAACATCGCTAATTCGCGAAACAAGTCAATCAGTGATCGCGATTACTATACGTGTCATCACATCTATGACCCATGAAGGATGAACGGGCATTTCGAAGAAGGTTTAGAGCACTAAATATTTGTATACCGAGTCAGGGGCAAACCCGTCCTTTTATTTGTTTGTGCCGAGCAGGTAGCCGATATTGATGATTTCAATTATAGACGGTCTTATGACAAAAACACGAAGACAGACACTCGGTCAAGGTGTTGCGAATTTCACAAAAACTACAAGATTCGTTCAACATCAAGGCTATATCAACAAGCTGCATCATGCGCGGAAAGCAGCGACCAAGACAATCAATTAACTTTGTACTATCCTATACACATTTTAGTACATTGTTTCTCAAACTGGAGGCGTGAAAACATCTGAAAGAGGTGCGAAACCGCAGTTGAATGAAGATTTACTTCGTGGTTGTGGCTCTGTGTATTGTCTGACTAGGATCTTTCGGAATTTTCTCATCAAGAGCCATACCCTCCATGCCATCAAATTATCCGTTGGAATTGCTAGCATTACGGTTCCTCTTTCTAATATTACATATTATCACAATAAGGGCGCTCGACAGTTTTCACTGTCACAACGGTGGGGGCGGGGCGTGCCTAAAAAAGTTCGAAAACCACCGGTTAGGGACCAGGAGATGTGTTTAATGAGATTTAAAATTTATGACGATCAACATTGTTTCGAATCATAACAGTAAATAGATATATTTTTTAAATTTTTTTAATCAACAGTCACGTTCTGATTATTAACACCAATACATTCACTGCGATTCATTTAATAACAAGGTAATTCAGAAATAAAATTGAAATACGCTGGAGAATACTCGGCCCGTCAACGTGTTTTTTACTTCTCATTTGACCCGCAGAGAAAAACAATTGCCCACCCCTTGCATAGGGTGTACAAAAGGTCATGGGCATTCTAAGGGACCACAATTTACTGTCACGGCCATTAAAAACGAGGCACATACATCAATCATAATAGCAGTTGTATTCAACCGCTGTGTTGATCGGAGTGCTTAAGCCTGAAGGTGTAGCGATACAATGAAATTACTTCCTGAGCAGCACTCGAGAAGCGTATGATTATTGAAAAAAAGATATCGCCGTCGTCATTGATACCGTGATATTGATGGATGAATGTGAGCGATAGCTTTTTAATCAATATCATCATCATCATGTATGGCAGAATGGTTGGTATAGGCTGCCTACCTTTTTTTAGTTATCAGCTTCACAAACCTCGCACTTCTAGTAATCGATATTCTAGAACAGGGGTGGGCAAACTTTTGAGCTCGCGGGCCGCATTCAACATCTGAATCCATTCGCGGGCCGCACTATATAAAATTGAGATCATAAACCAAAACGCAATATTGCTGGTATTTGATTATATAGTGAGGACATGGAGATAATATATATGCTTATTTGAAACAAACCTATATGCTATGATGATATCGTGCACGCGCCAGAAACAATGGCGAGATTTCATAGGCTGGTCGACCTCAATAACCAATTTGTCAAAACTATAGAGATGAAAGTCTGTTGTCCCGATTCTTAGAACAGGATTGAAATTTAAATCTGTGAGCAGTGATCAGTTCATAGATTTAGTAATTCGGCTTTGGGCTCAGTTCCAGGACACACAATGCTAACAGCATCATAACCATGTTAGCTTGAAACACGCTTCTACTATATGTGTAGATTTCGCGCCCCCTTATATTCATATCACAAAACGCAACCAGGATGCCATAGCAAACCAAACGGATAGTTTGGTGGCGTGGGAGGTTACGACTATTGATGAGAGATTTTTAAATATGAAATTCATACTAAATACAGAGCAATAATTATGAATTGGAAGTAAATCGCGCGAAGCGCGAAAAAATCTTCAGCTGATCTCAGCTTCGCGATCCCCTTCAGATGCTTTCATGACCCCAAGGGGCACGCGTCCCCCAGGTTGAGACCCACTGCCCTAGAATATCATGGTGAAACACTTTTTCTTAGTATATTTCACCAAGTCCCTGCATTAATTCGATTTTTAGTACGCATTTTATCAATATTTTTATTAAGTTTCTTTAGACTCTCGCGGGCCGCACAGAACGGTGTTGCGGGCCGCATGCGGCCCGCGGGCCGTAGTTTGCCCACCCCTGTTCTAGAATGTTGCGAACTATTGCTCACTTTCATAGGGTACCACTTAGTCGCCACGGCCGAGCACTGCAACAAAGAGTAATGTATCTAACGAGTGTTATGTGGGGTGCTTGTGCGTAGGCCTACTACTAAATTGCTGATTTGCTTCGTTTACATCGATTGGAACGGTGTGAGAAGCAACATAATGTACCATCGAGTACCGTCTACCCGATATGCGTACCCTATTCTACGCTTATGGTGGAAATCGGCGACATACACGACTTACGTTGACTATACATTGTATTGACTAAAACACACATCATGTGTGGTAGTACCACGTCTGTATTTCAACACCAACTATATCACAGATAAGGCCCGCATGCTACGCGATTCATCAGTAATAGAGTTCATCTATCCCGCTATCGATCGCTAACCTTCCTATTCACTCAAATCCGACTCACAAGTGGTAACCTGAACCAAGCCAACGAACTTGCGCTAGTATCGCCCAGACTCCAGCTGACATACGTGTTGGTGTCGGTGCCATGAATTCATATACTTGCGGTAACCTTTCCTATCACTACTACCATGTTCCTACTTCGACAATGCGTACAGCTATGTACTGCCATTCGCTACAACTGCTGTAAAAGAACCGTCTGTTGCGGACATTTTCTTTTGGGCAGCAATGAGTTGGAGGACATTTGCTGATGCTTGTTGATTACGGGGTGAGTCATTATTAGTAAATCAATGTCTACATTTGCTTGTCGCGCGTCTTTGGCGTACCGTTGCTGTTATTGATCTAACGTTGTTTTGTCGTTCGAGATGCAGGCATATTATTCCCACATCGTACAGTCTGTACACTGTACAGCAGGGGTGTCAAACTCAACTTGCGTCGCGGGCCGCATTCAACCATCAGGTCGTGCCGGGGCCGCACCAATCAAATAGTTCTAAAATGTTAAATCGAAATCCATGGCCATGTTTTACACCTAAATACGGTATTATCAAGCATTATTGCAGATCAAAACGGCTTCTAATCTAGCAACACCGTTAATCACGAACAACGGAATTGGCAACAATACGGCGATTGGCCGGTTGGATACAATTATAAACCGCTATAACAGTGGGTCTAATGGAAATATCAGTTTGCATATTTCTATGCTTCCTTTGTGTTAGTCTTAATCTGGCATTAGCCCTGCGTATGCGTTGTGCGTAATACAAGAGATTAACCGTAAAGGTGGACGAGTTAGGCTCATTATCATTAAATCGCGACCACGGATATTTGAATTATATTTTTGCGGAATATTATATTCTCCGTGTATGCTTCAACGGCATCGCACTTGCGGTTTCGCATCTGTGAATAACTAGTTATGAGTGAATATTTCGATAAAACTCTGAATTCAGTCTACAATTTTTGCCTTCTCGTCAATGTCACCGACACGTCCCTTATGATGACTAGAGTGACACGATACTGGATATTTTGTCGCCTATGAACAGAACATGCTCGAAATTTTCTGTCTTGAGGGATTATTTGATGGATGTATTTCATACGCAAAAATCTCCACATTTGTCAGAAATATACTGGATAATACAAACATTTTTCATTTGACCCAGAATTGCTTCTCTGGCCGGATGAAATCGTCCCTTTTGTAACATATAAACCTGTACGGGTGTTAAATTGGTTATCATTAGGGCGTTTTTTTTTTACCTAAAAAAGTTAATTTTGACCTAAAAAATCAAAATTTTGACTTTTTTTGACCTAAAAAAACTTAATTTTGACCAAATTTTGACCTAAGATATGCAAATTAGGTGTTTTCCCACATAATGTTAAAATTGTACCACTTATCTTCATTTCTGGTTGGAACTGACTGTCCTAACGAAGTAGTTTGGCCTGAAAAAACGTTTTTGGCTTAGAAACAGGCAACTTTTTACATGAAAAAATAAACAATATTTTAACGAAATCTGGCCCTATGAAGAATTCCAGTGGTTACAATATGTATTATGGTAGAAATAATTAAAACATTTTGTAGTACAGCGAGAGATACTTTCCTACATTCTTGGGTAGAAAGTGCACGTACTGCACGTCCTTACTAAGAAGCTTGCCAAGAACGTTCAACAGCAGCAGTTGTTGGCTGACAACACTCAACTTGTGCGTACACTGCTGGTGCTGGTGACACACCGTGTAGCTTCATTCTGACAATGTTGTCTACATCACAATTTTTCATCATGCGCTTCTTAATATGAGAATGATGCATCGCACAAGAAAACTTTCTTCAGTTAGGATATTGCGGTACGTTGACCATAACACCATGCCTACCTCTTATTTGTTTTATTCGACCGTTTATGATTCACAATGAGCAGACGATTAGCCGTTTACAACGGTAGGCCTATAAAATAGGCTAAAAGCGGTAAAATATCACATTATAAGTTCACCAATAGTGCAAAATCTACGATACAAACAAAATGCAGACCAGACATGGGGTGATTACTTTATGAATGTAATCGATTGCGATTACGATTACTTCGGAATCACGCGATTATGATTACGATTACAGCAAAATCAGGAAGTAGTCGATTACGATTACGATTACATTGAAAAAGTAATCACGATTACTCACGATCACATTAGTTTTACTGAGGATTATAATCTTAAATGATATATGGGAAGACAATACAAGGATTGCGATGAAAAGGCTTAATGAGATATCAACTTTTTTCATACATCATGCGGCATTTGCTTATTACGTCATAATATATCAATTGCCCAACTTTATAGTGGATGATTTATCGCACCCCACGATTTGCATTATTGCCAGGTCTTTACCTGCCGCACCCCAAATTCCTTAATAGAGTGGGGAGCGTGCTCGAAGGGGACTCAAAAGTATTTCGTAAACCAACATATATTATAGAGCATTTTCGAGAATTTAATTAATTCTTGTAAATGTTTTTCGAGCTTTGCGATTCAAATATCTCTAGTACAGGGCTCACCAACGCGGACCAAATGAGTCGCCCGCGGTCGCTGTAGTAGTGGTGGCTTTTGGGGTGGGCGAGGTGGGCGGTCGCCAGGGGGGCTGGCCGAAGGGCTCCCCTATTTGGATTATGCGCTTTTTTCAAGGATAATAATGAATAAACATGGAAATCCGTGTAAGGCAAGAATAGGATTCCGTACAGATGTGTCAATCATCATCAAATCTCTGCATTTGTTAGAAAAGTACCATATCCCGATAATCATCACGTCTCTTCATGCGGTAGAATTACTTAGTTTTAATGTCGTCTATCTTTGCACACATGAAAAAAAGACGTGGCCGAATCCAGCACCTGGCCAAACCTTGATAGATAGATAATAATAACAGATGCGAAAGAGGGGTCTGGGGGGGGGCGAAGCCCCATATAAGTTACAGATAGATACTTAGAGTGGGGCCTCGGTAAGTCTCGCCCAGCCCCCCCCCCTCCCCCCGTTCGTATGGCCACCACTGAGCTGTAGCAAATATCCAAATGAGAGATTTGATAGTTGAAGCTCGTTTCATATCAGCAGCATTTGAACATGGGTCGGCCGACGCCAAGGAACATACGAACATACGAATGCCGTCGCTCGGGGCATTGCTTGTCTTCGCCCACGTGGCGGCTCAACGGAAATCTATAGTTAATATTCCCGAGTCTAGACGCGGAGATCGGCGATTCTGCGCGCACTGCAGCAACGCAACTGAGCTTGGAGGAGCTGGTGTGAGTCCCTGCGAGTGAGCGTTTTTTTCTTGGTAAGGGGCGGAAACCCGGCCCAGTGCTCTGATTGTCTTACTCTAAGTGAAGAAATCCAACTTAACATGGATAAACGACGGGAGTACGTGGTAACCCGTCGGTCGTCGCAATAATCAGTACACACTACACAAGAAGTAGTTTTTTTTGTTTCAAAACAGTTGGTGACCCCTGCTCCAGTAGATAGCTGGGTTTGAAATGCATGCCTCTTCCCGTCAAGACAAAACATACATAGGCTATATTTTATGGGAACAGGCATTTCGTAGCCGGTCATTACCGCGCCACGATCCCACAACACACCAAAACACATATGCAGTTTCGGCCAACACGCAACTCCACGGGATGTGATACCAAAGAAATACCTTGGCCGAAACTTAGGATATTCGTCCATTGTCAATAGCCGCGCTGAGTGGGCGGGACTAATAACTCCTGCCCTTCCAATCTGGGCCCACAATGCAAATATCACCCAGCGCATCCACAAAGGAATAAAGCCATGGCAATTTGTGTGTGCGTTTCACAAAAGATATTCTTTTAGTCTGCTACGTTTGGGCGAGTACAATATCTTGTGATTATACAACGGACTGGAGGTCGCGAATTAACAACATACAGTAATTATAACAACATACCAGATGCTATGAATATGAATTACGTGCCCCAGCTTTACAGGTAAATCTGACACTCGGGGCTCAGAGAGGTTACAAATGAATAGTAATATAATGCAATTACCAATATTATTGACGAAATTCACTTTTGAAAATTGACCAACGGTTGGACAGGGGAATTGCTGTTTTGGCTGAATTGCTGATTCTAGCTACAACCCACGCTAACTTGTCAGGCTATATAAGCGGATGGTAATGGCGGCAGGTTCAAATGCTAAGTAACGAACTGTGAAATAACGATTGACGCCCGTTTCAAGTAGTTATATGAGAATAAGATATGGTTACCATAAAAATTCTGCCTTCAACTTAATACATATTATACAGCGAGCTGCTGTTACGAGAAACGGCTAAGCACGGCTCGGTTATGATATATATCAGCAGCTGTTTATTTGTAATGCTTCGTTGTGGAAACTGCAATATCTTATTCGACGAGTACAAAATTCCGAATCTTCGTCAGGTGCACGGCACGTGCGTACGTAGGCCTCCTGCTCGCCAAGCAGCAATGGTAAACTGCGTTTAACTAAGCACAACCAAACATTAATACATAAGTTACTATTTGAAACTATAGGCAGAGTGGTGATCAATATCCTACTGCGAGGTAGCGGCTTCTGTAGTGTATTGATAACCTGATATACACCACGGGAGGTGTTCTTACAATCAGGGCATGGTATGGTATGGTATGGAACGACAATTTTACATACTCCATACTTGTCTTACTCTCTCCATACCATACTTGCAATTTTCCATACCATACCAACATTGTTCCATACCACACTTGATACATATTCCATACTTTCAAATACTTCAATATCATAAGTATAGTACCTTTTCTAGCACCTATATTATTGATGTTTCGGATGTCATTTTTGCTTAAACTAGCCATGATGCAAATCTAATTCCTGGTGATAGTTTTACAGAGTCTGTTTTGGTGAGGTTTAGTTCACGGTGGAGAGGTGCCGTGTACGTCTTCTCTGCAGCTTCCGCGAGCAAAATGAGATAGTCAGCAGATTGTTATCTAGGACAGTCCATAATAGGGACGGGTAACATACGTCACGCGGGCCAGATGCGGCCCGCGACGAGATTTTGTCCGGCTCGCGGACAGTTTGCCGTCTTACATGATAATGTGGCCCGCGGCGCCAGTCTGCCGATATTCCCCACAACTTGCCAAAACGTCAAATTTTAGTGACTGTATGTTATTATACAGGTGTGCGCACTGCGCAGCGTACGAGAGTGGAGCTTACGCGTAAGTTCGTCGAAGCGAGAAGACTTGTATTATCGGCATTTACGATGTACTCAACCCTAATGAATTGAAATCTTGGTAAATTTTGGGTACCGGGCTTATCAAACGCTTTGAAATCTTAATTTAGGATTGCACCGTGATTTAGTTGATCAGAGAGAAGCAGACATGGCGGCGCCTGTATGACAATGCTGTTCTCAAATCCACATTGCATTGTCATTATCGGCGAGAAATGGCTCTGAAGTGACATATTGCTGTCGATAAAATTTATTCATTAAATACGATTTATTCCTTGTATATATGCGCGAATAATGTATCCATTCAGCAATCCGGCCCGCCAAGTACTTAATTTTCCTATATCCGGCCCGCTAACTGGAAAAGTTACCCGCCCTTGCTGCATAAGAATATCATCGCATTTCCGGTACATCAGCATGAGACACATGCAAGTTTGAAGTAAATACTCGCCAAATAATCTATAATATAGGCGCACCCATAAAATATCCCAGCTACAGCCGATCAATACTGCAGCGATCTGCGTGATTATTAGTACAGTATTTGGTTGAGGTTAGCGTGGCGAGAATTTCAAACTATATCTACCTCACTCTCTGATCTATAATCCTAATGTGAGATCGTTTGAAATGTGACCAATAAGATATCTCGATATGTAAATAGTATAAATGTGCGGACAATATTTCAGAAGAAATGTAATTATGAATCACATTGAGCAATTAGTATCATGCATGCATCATGATTGCTTGTAAGCTGTCGTCACTCAAGGAATGAGGTAGTTGGAGTAGCTCGCATTACCAATTATTGCGTCACACGATACACTCTGCTCGGTGACGTCGTGTCTGAATATCGGATCAACATTACTGTTTTCATTATTACATCACAAAATCATGTCATTCCAAGTGCTCCTAAAACCGTTGCGCAAGCGTGTATTTGTTCCTACACAGCATTCAATAGTTCACGTTCACACATAACAAAAGCGACCGTATTCCGTGGACAGCGATCAACGTACGCTTCGCTTCATGAAGCTTGCACAGATCACAATAAAATGTATGGAACACCTAAGTATGGAAGTATGGAAATGTCGTTCCATACCATAGATTAAAATCTTCCATTCCATACCATACTTGCATTGTTCCATATTCCATACCAAAATATCGATCCATACCATACCATACTTCCATACCATACCATACCATACCATGCCCTGCTTACAATCACACTACAATATCCATCGCATGTCTGTTTACTATGTGTGGATACTTGTTACGCAATGACGAGCAGAGCTAATACTTCTGACGTAATAATGAGTTAGTGGCGTTTGAAAACAGACGTTTGTGCTATCGCTAACGTGGTATATTATCTCATTCTTGTTCACGAATATTCAGTTTATGTCACAGTCCTTGTACAAACAAAAAGTAATCGTTCTTTCACAAACAAATCGATTAGATATGGGAAGTAGTCGATTACGATTACTAATCGCGATTACCCCATGTCTGATGCAGACGTCAAAAAATTTTTGACTTTGTGAAAAAATTTGACAAATTTTGACCTCACGCTACAATTTTGACAATATTTTGACATGTCAAAAAAAACCGCCCTAGTTATCATATTCCTATATTCCGATGCTTTGAAGTTTAAACCTTGGGAGCATCTGCCAGTACTTTATTCAGGCATCCATGCGCTGCAATGTAAAGCGCAGCATACTCGGCCCCGTGCTTATCACGTGCCCTCGGCTACATAATGTATTTCATTAAAAGCATTAGAAATTTGAGTTACGGCACATAGTTTAGGGCAGGGCCGGCCAAACTTTTCTGCCAAAGGGCCACATGAAATTTGCGAACTATTGCGCGGGCCACTTGAATGTTGATGTCCTTTTTTTAATCGTCCAATTGGAGAGAACCAGATTACGTGACGGTAAAAATAGGACTTATATTACTACTATGCAGAAAAATCAAAAACAATTATGCCATGAAAACTCCTAGCCACGCAAAGCGCGAAATTTTTCCAAAGTTAATGAATGAATTCGGTCAAAAATAATGTTAGTTGCATATATTGTAGGTCGCCTCTGTATACCGCTTGGCTCATTTGGCCAGACGTGATTAATCGGCTTCTGCACATATCAATATTGAAGGTTTCCGTGAACATGAGTCTTATCATTTTGTGCAAAGAAGTCATCGCCGACGATCTTCCTGCGAGTGCAGACGCGATGTCGGATATTGTATACGACACGCTCCATCGTAATTCCTACTATAGTTAGGCTCCATTCCGTATATTGGGCGTAGGGGGAGATGTGGTACCTATGAGACACTGGAACCGAAAATACTTGGAAACTTCTCAATCATAATCCCATGATTACACTCCGTTAAGTTGTTTACATTTTCATGCTGTCAGAATCTTTCCTCACATCCAAATAACTTCGACCTGCGAGAGTTATTGGGTCTGTGACAGATGCTTCCTGTTTTGGGGGGCGTAAAATAAATTTCGATTGACGTATACATTTTTCTCTGTAACCTTCAACACGAACAAGCCAACAATCCTTTTTAATATGAAGTGTCGGGCTTGTATCAGGCTCTATAACGGAACATATTTTTTTCTATTCAATACCATCCCCGTGTGGACTTTTTCATTTCAAATACAAAATTTGTAGCGTGGGGGCCAGGGCTGTTCAAAAATAACTATTTATTCCGGATTCCAGCCATTCACTGATTAAATTGTCAGGTTACCATAACAAAGCCTGCATACCAAATTTGGTTCAATTCTAACAAGTCTAAGCTTCCGCAGAGCAAATTAAATTTTTTAATTTATTACGTGAAATTAAAAAAAAAATCAAATTTTATTGTCAACCCCATGAAATTGTCGAGTTGTCTTCACAAAGGATGCAAAACAAATTTGGCTCGATTCCAACCCGTACAGGCGGAGTTATTCGAGTTTTTCGTTGATAAACCTCGGATTATCGCCGATCAAGGATAATCCGAGGATTATCAACGAAAAACTCAAATAACTCCGATTCTACTTGTTGGAATTGAGTCAAATTTGTTTTGCATGGTCTCTGAAGACAGCTCAACAATTTCATGGGGATGACGGAAAAATTTGATTTTTTTTTTTAATTTTTCATTATAAATTAAAATTTTTAATTGGATCTGCGGAGCCTTATACTTGTTAGAATTGAACCAAATTTGGTATGCCGGCTTGGCGCAGAGTTTTCTAGGGTAACCTGACAATTTAATGCCTGAATGGCTGGAATCCAGAAGAAAAAGTTATTTTTGAACAGCCCTAGTGGGGGCCCATGATAATCAGAGCCAAACTTAGCAAAATAGTTGGACTAACTAATCATGCAACGACAGAAATACGCCTACATGCAGACCGTCTGTATGCCATTAATCCATGTGATGTCGATTTACGGGCACTATGTATGTACCCTCAAACGTGTAAGTTTGAGTTTTATTCGAAACGTCATTTTATCACAATATTTAGGTTCATATGTATTCTAAATTTCTATGGTGGCGACCAAACATTGCTCTTTGTCTCGGTGTATCATGGATTTTAGAGTAGGCCTACACAGCAAGAACAGTTGGAATATCTGAATATTTGAGCGTATGTTTTATAGGTCGCCCAGGTCGTGGGCCTTGGACCCACCCGGTGGGGACCGATGATACGTCCGAGCAACAAATTTTGAACGTTCATAAATATTTTTGAAAATGCGGATATTCATGTATACATCCTTGGAATAAAGTGTTGAGCCAGCAAAACAACTGCTGTCATCGGCGAAACAGTTAGGGCCAGAGATCAGTTTGTAATTTTTGATCCATCGGAACCACATCTCCCCTATTTACAGTTTTATATTTTCATGATGAGGCACCAATACTAAAAGCAAGAAATCAATTGACAATAAATCGCGCGAAGTGCTTAGGAAAATATTAATTATCAAGTCAAATAAATCCACCACGAAATATTCTACTTTGCGGTCATATACGAAGCTATATGAAAAATCCGGATGACATCTTGCTACGCCAATGCGTCGGAACTGATATTTTATTCCTCAACATCTCAAAGTTCGCGGTCAGGATAATCAAATTTTCGGTTGGTTTTGCAAGTTCATAATAAATTACCTGTTTTTTTTACAATATAACTAATTTTGAGAGTTACAATGCGGGCCACTCAAAACCTTCTCGCGGGCCACATTTGGCCCGTGGGCCATGGATGGGTTGACCGCCCCTGGTTTAGGGTTACCATACGTCCTCATTTGGGAGGATTTGTCCTCCTATTTCATGAAATCGTAAATTACCTCACAAGACGCTTAAATCTCCTCCTTGATACCTTTGAACGCTAGGCTAATAGACAGGGATAGTAAGCAAAGTAATGAAATCAGGTAATAACGTGGATTCCATAGCTTTTCAGCTACGAATCAAGAGTCTAATGTTAGTCTACCGGACTCTGAGCTAGAGGTCGCTATACGGCCAATTTATTCGAGTAGTAATCCTGATTAAATGTCTGTGTCACATATGAAACGGCATCATACCAATGTAAAAGGCAGCATGTAGACGCGACTGGTTAGTCACCACGAAAGGTGTTGTCAAAAGTCAAAGAGTGGAGGTCAATAAGTTTTATTGCTCGAGACACACCCTATCGGCTATGTCTTTTTTTTTTGCATTTCCACCATTCCAATTTACGTATATTCGAAATAAAAGACGGGAGTCGTGTGGTTTGACGATGCGACTCGAGTCACTGAGCAGTGATCAGCAACTGTAAATGAGTGATAATCTTTAGAACCCTTGTTTCGAAAAAAGTTAGGACAGTTGCGTTGATTGCCTACTTTAAATGAATTCGGTATTGACACACCGGAGTCAGTAATAGCATCTTGACATTGTTACGATTATGTGACATCGTCGTAGGATCAATAAAACGATAGACGTCTTCAACTACATTGCAGCAGCCACGATATCGAAAACAGCTACTTCGAATTCCTTGACATATGATACACACGTCCAACAATTACATCCTAATCCAAACAGTCCGCAACACTTTCGGCGTTTTATGAACGAATTATTATGATACCATACTACTTTATTTTTTTGTGTTACTATACCTAATACAACAGCAAACCTTGTTGCACAGGTAGTAAGTAACCAGTTCCTTTTTCTCTTTCTGAATACTCAAGTTGAGTACTTATTCGAATTCTTCCATTTTTGCTCAGCAATTTCTTGGCAAAGATACGTATAAGTAAGAAGATAATTTCGTTTGCACCACATTTACGACTGGAATTTTTACAAGAATTGCGTGAAATTGCCGCCGTGTCAGTGCCCCCCAGTGATTCTCAAATTGGTTGGCGTACCCCTTTGGGGAGCGTAAAAGCATCTGAAGGGCGCGCGAAGCCGCATTCAACTGAATTGTCTTTTTCGCGCCCCGAGCGATATACCCCTATTCATGGTTATTGCTCTGTGTATAGTCCGAATTTCATATTTTGAGAATTCTTCCTGAAACAGTCATAACCTCCATGCCACGAAACTATCCGCTGGGTATGCTAGCATGCCGGTAGCATTTTCTGATATGAGGATTAGGGAAGCGCGATTTTTTCACTCTCATAGAGGGGGCGTGTTTAAAAAAGTTTCAGAGCCACTTGCGTAACTATGAATATATGTTAGAAGATTTTACATATATTTGTACTGCCATTAGTCATTTATCATTAGTCCCAAATCTTTAAATTTCGGAAGTAACCACCTCCAAATAATGGTTGAAAGTATGAGATTCCTCGACCAAATCTATACTTAGAGAGCACTTGAATGGTTCATCTATTTTCGACACAATATCTGTAACCGAGTTGAAATTTATGAGCACCAATGGTGACTATATTTACACAATTTCCCAATGACGGATATGTGGAGCATGTGGCAGTATCGCATATTTATAGGTGATGTAGTAGCCATATTGTATACATTATGTAAAACAATTCACGTCAAATCATAGACCGCATTGGATTCCTACGGCATAATGTATAGGCGTATTACATATCTGTATTATAGTATGCGCTCGATACACATACCTTGCTAACTATGAATTTATTCTAAATTTTGGATTTCACATGTCTCGGTCGTGTCTCGGAGAGCTGATCCATCATGTAACGATGTTAGACGATGCATATAAATTCATTTTATTTACTAGACTTGCACGAATAATAGCGAAAAAGTTACCACAGACATTTATATAATTTTTCAACAGCGAAGACATGACATGATTACGCGGCAAAGTACCGAGCACGACGACATCGTACTCCGTGGATAGAAACGGCCACCAACAAATGACTAATACCGACGAAATTAATGAGTTGTATTTTCTCATTGCTGATAAAGCATTCGGGAATATATTCGAAATACGCGTCATCCCAAAATATGATCGAGAGGAAGGCTTGCAGGAGCTGATCTATCGCGAAATAGCACAATTTGTATATGGAAGCTTCAGTACCGTCGTACGGCAACAACGGCGTAAAAATATAGTACCATGCTAACAGTCTGATGCTTGAACACTTTTGAAACCACCGCGCGAAGGAGTCTCGACTATCGTTCTTTTTATGACAGACAAGTGTCAGCAAACGCACAAACCAATGTCCTGCTATAAATGCAAAAGTCCACATTCCCATAACATACGCTACTTGCATTAAGAACGCCATTTTTGCTGCGAACAACGCAGCCCTGCACGAACAGGAGAAATAAAATTCTCGGAATGAACTAGGGATGTCTCTGTATTTTAGATATACTACATGCGGCAAATGCAACCCGACCATTATTGACATGCTGAATACTACAATGGGTTGGTAAAATTTGAATTTGTCTACGTCAACCTGCTCGGTATCGGGTATTTGTGTATACAGATGAAGACATAGTTGGGGAATTGACTGAAAAATAGTTTGGAGCAGTTTCGCGACCACATAACATTCGGCTACCTCCTCTCTCCATTGCAAGACATCTTTCGTGCAATACCGCACCGCAAAAGAATAGAATGCCAGCCATATAGTCACTACAAAACCGAACAGCATACTAAGCATAATGAGAAGAGGAATCAAAACTCCCTTCGACAAGGTAGCGTCCTGCCAGTAGGCTACAGTCGTATACGCTGATGTCACACAGTTCATCAGCATCAAGACGTTGATCGCTTCATAGTCCATTTTATTCCAGCAGTAACCACAGATTGCGGAGGATATTCTCGCGAACATCATGCCGAGCAATATAGCTGTCTTCACAGACGGGTCTGAGATTATTGTAAATATTTAAAATTAAAAGCAATATATAAGGGGATCTGTTAAGGAGCACAGCAGCGTTGGAAGATAAATTGAAACGAACTAGAAATTGTCAGTTTATCGGCACAATATCCAGATACTTATGAGAAGACACTTTTCGGGCTACAGGACATAATGATACATTTTAATATATTGCGGGCTATGCAGCTTCAATAAAATGTGAATGTCGATGCTAACTCTTGGTTTACAACGCGACGAAAAATTTATTGGTACATTCCATTATGAATTGAAAATAATCCGTTGGATCACGGAGTCATGGAGCGATCCGTGTGTCGCCTAGGCTTTCACCCGCAGTTTTTTCTGTCAACACGAAATGCGCGTGATTTATGCGGATTCATGGTACCCTCTCTCTTTCATTCACGGATATCAAATTGTCAACAATTGGGAAATTGAAGATAAAGCTGTCGGTATATCAATTCGACCGGGCCCTATTGCTAAAAGACGCAATCCCAGTTCGAAATGCACGGTCAAAATACAATAGGCTGTGATGACATTGGGGATCGGATGTGCAGTATAACATGGCTCGATGTTGCGATAAAGTAATAATTTCACGTCTCCTTTGAATAGAGTGACTGGACCACTAACTATTTTGGCATGCATGAAAATATGCGAGATATAAGTCCATTTAAAATATGATTTTCTATAAGTGTATAACATAGCAACAATACGAATCCCACTTCAGACGTGGGAAATAGTAAGAAGTGCGGTAAATTGGCTTGAACATGCATAACACGGTGGAATACTGTATGGTAAAACTCCGCTCCGTGCAACATCGGTTGTGACGAACCACAAATCTCCTAAATCATAGCAATAGCACGACCCAGTGACGCGTGGTCAGTAGGGCTGTTCAGAAATAACTTTTTTTCGGATTCCAGCCATTCACTGATTAAATTGTCAGGTTACCCTAAAAACGCTGCACGCCATATTTGGTTCGATTCTAACAAGTATAGGACTCTGCAGATCTAATTAAAATTTTTAATTTATTATGGAAAATTTGAAAAAAAAAATCCAAATTTTCTGCCAACCCCATGAAATTGTTGAGCTGTCTTCAAAGACGTTGCGAAACAAATTTGAGTCAATTTCGACCAGTAGAAGCGGAGTTATGTGAGTGTTTCGTTGATAAATCGCGGATTATCCCGCGATCAAGGATAATCCGAGGATTATCTTCGAAAAACTCACATAACTTCTCTTCTACTGGTCGAAATTGACTCAAATTTGTTTTGCAACGTCTTTGAAGACAGCTCAACAATTTCATGGGGTTGGCAGAAAAATTTGGATTTTATGTTTTAATTTCCATGATAAATTGAAAAATTTAATTGGATCTGCGGAGTCCTATACTTGTTAGAATCGAACCAAATATGGCGTGCAGCGTTTTTAGGGTAACCTGACAATTTATTCAGTGAATGGCTGGAATCCGGGAAAAAAAGTTATTTTTGAACAGCCCTAATGGTCGGGAGAGGCAAGTGAGGCACTGCCACAACTGTCGCGAGGGTCAGTAAAGAAAATAATGAAAATCTCGAATGATTACACTGGTAAACACATATTTTTAGGCATACAAAGTAAGAGTGGTTTTGGGCGTTCTGAAGGGCACTGATTCCAAATATGACCTTGTTTTTTTTCAAATTGGCTCTTGTTGTGGAGATAACCCATAGGGCTATTTTGACCAAAATCTCCCATTTTCGCGGTAATGACTAGATATCAAATCGGCTTAGTCGTACTATACAGTTCAGAAATTCAATCTACTTGTTATTTTTACACACAGAAGACTATTTTAAATCAAGATACATAAATAGCACTATATTTAGGGGTAATAGATTTATCATAGTCACAGACTTTCACGGATATCATGTACATAAATGAACTCCATTCATGTATATAAGTATTTACCTAGATATTCAAATAACGTGGCAATAATTCAATCAGTTTTACGTAAACCACCTATTGTAAATTTGAAATAATTAGTTGGAATATAATATTATTGATATATTTTGAATCGAAATTGTTTTTTGTACGATTGTCGCCTGTAAGCTATTTACTGCAGTTTCTCGAAAATTTCCGGCAATGGTCTGACATAATATGTTCAATGGTTCATCTCATCAGCCCTGGTATCTTTCTATTGTTGTTCTGATGTCTTGGTAGAACCTCTCCCCTTGCTAATCAACAAGATGATCGGGAAAATATCAAGATAACTGAACAGGAAGTGAACTTTTATGCTCATGTTTGTTCCAAGTTTTCGATATGCAGATAAGAATTTTCGGACCAGCTGTTTGTAGTAGGGAGCTTTGTGATCAGCTAAAAAGTTTTATCCGCTACATCTTCGGAGAAATTACATGCTGTGAACTCCTTCTAATGTGAAATTGGAATCTTTCATCGGTATTTGAATATATCAAATACCAGATTTACGCTTGTCGTTTGATAGGATTACTAGGTATACCCACTTTGTTGACTCAGTGGAAAATTATCCATTTACCAGTCAAAAGAAATGTGACACAAATGAGTATTGTAGTTGAGCCTTTTAAGGACAGATTTTATAGTTTTATACCCCTCTTTAATCTTGGTAGAATGACCAATTGATACAGGAGAATATGAATTTCCGTTGTGCAAAAGTAAAATTTTTAGGCTTGACAAACTGCGTTTTTAACAAACAAATATTTCGCATCATGCCATGTTAATATTGATAGAATGAATGAGAATGACATGTGGGTTCTTCATAGTCAATTAGCCATTTATGCGCAGTTTAAAATTAGAAAAAAAATACAATTTTCTTCCTACCAAGTGAAATATTTAAGGGTAAATACAGTAATTCTGGGCTTTTTTAGGGGTATAAATATCTTCTGACAGAGAGCCAATCTGACAAAACTGATGTGATATTCGTATTCGGCAACCTCAGAAACCCCAGAAACGGTTCTCAGATGTTCTGCCTAAAAAAAATTTCGTTTTGTTGACCGGTGTTATTGCTATTTACCGTCGATGTTCATTGTTCATGAATAACTAAATTTGAATATATTTTAATTCAACATCATCAATTTGCATATAAATTGTTCAGGCTCACAGCGCGAAAGAAGACCTGAGGCACATTTGAGCCACGGGCGGGTCGTGCCTCATCTGCGACAGCTCAGAATTCGAATCAACTGGTATGTATCATTTACTATTGTCTCGCCGATTCCGAAAATCCGAATATTAATCATTTTAGAGCACTGGGACGGTCCCAGTGGGACCCCTGAAAATCGCCAATGAATGTGAAATTTGGCTCTGTTACGTGAAATGCGACGCAGAGAAACGATAGTCAGGTGAGGCAGAATCGAATTTGCTCCCCTCAATATTCGCTAACAATCGGACACTCGCAGTACAGTGAAACGCACTATCGATTTCGGAGACCGACCGCGCTGTGTGAACTGTATAGTGGCGATGGTCAATACGAAATGCGCAGCAAATACATTCACTTACTGAGTAAGCTGTTTTGTGTATTTTCCTTGCATTGCTACGTTAAATTGTGGTATGTGATAGCTACTTACATAGCTTGCCTTGTCGTTGCTTGTGAATTTTAAGGTGTTTTCGATTGCAATAATCATTTACACCAGGTCGATATTTTATGTTAGGATTCCATATCTGTCAACTTGTTGCACGGCCTACTTCTAGGATTTGTAAGAGACCGCTTACATGGAACAGATGGCGATTGGGAGCCTAGATAGCCGTCGTGTGATGATGGCTAATGTGATAATAAAAACGTCGCCATCTAAATCAGCTAACCTTGTAGGTTTTATATATTTGTGAATCGTAATCCCAGTACATCTGCATCCCCAGTAAAAATCATGAATCTAGCCCCGAGTTTCCAGTGTGAATTCTGTTTTCAACAAAGTTTGATGATAGTGAGTGACATATTTAGTATTGCTGATACCGTGTCCATTTCAAACTTGTAAAAATGGAGATTGGACTAGCAAAGGACAATAGATAAAAACCGAAATTAGTACCTCAAACATTTTCAGGCTTTTCGTTTCATGCTTTTCGTTGAGCAATCTGTATATAACTGAATAATTCACTGAAGGAAAAAATTGAAATATGTATCGCAGAATGTTGCGGCGGCCAACAGGGTGCAGTGAAAACGCTCTCGCTTACTCGTTTCTCTTGCTGCTGTTGTTTCAATAACTACTCGTATGCTTCGAAAAAGTAGAAGTACGACGTTACAGACCACCTCAGCCGAAGATGACTGTCGTCTACAAACACAACTCCTTCGGCGTGCTCTTAGATTAAAATTCACTATGGTCATTCAACGTAAATAAATCATTTATGGTAGGTTATCCCAATTCAAAGTATTTCTCAGTCATGAGTGTCGTCAATCTCACGAACAAGGATCCCAATTCTCAAACCTTCACGCACATAGCTACATTCTTCGTCGGTAAACGACTAAGGACCATAGTTGACAACTAACACTCATAGTTGACTTTTCACTATTCCCTATTTAATTTTCTTATTGGCTTAACATGGTACCCACGTAGTTGATCTGTCTCTATACTGCGACTTGAAGTATCAATCGTCCATGCTAACGAATCGCATCTCACTTAGCTTGCAACTTTGACAGCTTATCAAATAATGCTGTTGGACCGTGGAGGCGTGTCATGCCTCCAGACAAAAGAAATGATTAGAGAAGCGTAATCAATCATGAAGGACAGCGCGCTGTTTTGATTACGGTAACTAAAGGTATGGAGGTCGGAGGATCACGCAGCAAAGTAGGCTACATTTCTGTATGAAGTTCGTTTTAAAATCGGTCCCGTAGTGTCTTCACTCCACTGCGGAGGTTTTGATTTTTTTAACGCGCAGCCTTGAACTAATATCTAGCTGCCTGTATGGACTTCCACTGTTTTGCCATTCCTTTTTAAATTTAATCAACTGTATAATGCAAATTTAATGTGATGATGTAATTCGTGGGACACACCCGGAAACACACATTGCACCGATACCCGCAGAATGCAACACAGGAGACCATCAATAACCGCACCCGCACCGTGCCGTCGACTAACACGGAAGCTATTGAATATTGACTCCTAAGGATGAATTGCTCGGAATCTTCAATCGATTAGCAAAATATCGCTCAAAAAGAGCCTATTGTCCGTTGATCACGATTTGAGTTTTAGAAGTTGTCTAAACTCAGCTGCTTCCCCGATATTGGCGCAATTTAAAAATATTATGCAATGTTGGTGGTAAGTATTGTATTTGAAATCAGGTGAACCGGAATGAAATAAATTCAACTTAACGTGACGAAGCAGAGTAAGTTGTCCTGCAGTTAACATGTAGCCCAGTTGGTATTAGTATCAGCTTATCAATATACTAGCGGCCAAAACAACGGTGTCGAAATGACGCAATAACGCCAAAATGCGACATTTAAAACTGCAAAACTAGAAATCAACAGTTTCAATTTCGATTTCAGGTGACATGTTTCTACTATCGATAATGGGACAAAATTAAAACATGGACCATGACCATGCAATAAAAAGAATAAGATTTGCATTGACCTTTCACGATCTCCAGTTTTAAGCCCAATGATATACACTTATATACTTAACTTCATAGGCTCAGTATATTTTGTGATTCTAATACATCCGCAATGAAGTGTTTTCCCGCACTACTTATCTTCATTTCTGGTTGGAACTGTCTGCCCTTACTGCCTGAAGAAGCTTTTTTGACTTGAAAACCGACAAATTTTTACACACGAAGAAACCTTATTTTAACGAAATCTGGACCTGTGAAGAATTCCAGTAGTTACATTATGGTGGAAATGATGAAAATTTGTTGTTGTACCACGAAAGATTCTTCCTACATTCTGGCGTAGAATGTGACTGTCCTTACGAAGTAGGGTTACCATAGTTCTGGAATCTGAAAAGAGAACACTTTTCAAGTATTACCAGACTGAAAACACCGAAAGAAAATCCGTAAAAATTGATAAATTTATTGGGAGTTTGTAGTTGGTCGACCAAATAAAAAGGTCAGTTTTACAACTCGACTCCGGAAATGTACACTTTTATTGAATTCTCAGTTGGTTGACAAACAAAGGTCGGATTGCTGGCTAAACACCGGAAATACCTGCCGCTTCAGGTAACTACGTGACGCGATGCCTATTAAAATAGGGTTACCATGCGTCATCCTTTAGGATTTATCCTACTTATTCAGGTTTTCAAAATGTCCTCCGAAGACGCCTAAATTACCTCCCTTTCGACGAATCGACCCCCTTCACAGCTTTTACAGTTCCGATAATGGACACGGCTTAACTGAACATCAGCATATATGACGTGTAATATGTAATACGAATGTTCGAGCGGGTCATTCGGGAGTCGAATGAACGTGTTTAAGTCAACTTAATCATAATTTCCAATAAATATTGCAAAACGGCTGTTTCCAGTTTCGATCCACTAACTGTTATGATTTATAAAGTGTCCGGTTTAACCGATTTCAAAACATGGTAACCCTATAGTTAAAAGCTAAACTATCAAACATAAATTTATTTTATTCACCAGCAGTACAGGAAAATATCGTCATAAATATCAGAGTTATACACATAGACGACTTTATATATATTAGGAATAGCATTACTTGATTACGGGGTGATGTACTGACCACGGCGACATTGGACTCCGTGGATAAACACCGACACCAACAATTGACTGATACCGACGAAATTCATCAGCTGAATTTTCTCATTGTCGATAAAGCATTCGGGAAAATAGTCGAAATACGCTTCATCCCGCAACAACATTGAGACGCAGGCTTGCACGAGCTGATCGATCGCGAAGAGGCACGCGTTGAAAAGAGACGATCCAGTACCGTCGTACGGTAACAGCGGTGTGAATATGTAGTACCCGGCCAGCAGTTTGTTGCTTGAAAAACTTTGAAACCAACGCGTGAATGAATCAACATCATATTTTCCGTGATAGCGGACCAGTATCGCGAAACGCAGAAACCAATGTGCTGCGAGAAATGCAAAAGTCCACCATTGCAAGACATATGTTACTTGCATGAAGAACGCCATTTTCGCCGCGAATAACGCTGTGCGACTCAAGCAGGTGAAGAAACATTCTCGAAATGAGCATGGGATGCCTCTGTCTTCCAGGTATGCTGCATACGGCAAATGGAACCCGACTATTATTGACGTGATGTATACTGAAACAGGCACGTACAGGTCGAATTCGTCTACGTCTATCTGTTCAGCATAGGGTATTCGCGTATATATATGAATCCAAAGTTGCGGAATAGTATGAAATAGAGTTTGAACCAGTTTCATAACCATAAAATTATCGGCGATGTTCTTTCTTCCCTGTACAATATCAAATGTGGAATATTGTACCGCAATAAAATACAGTGCTGCGAATGCGGTCACAAAGTAGCCGAATACCACGCTGAGCATGATTAGCATGAAAATCCAAATTTCTTCCTCCCACAAGTCCGAGTTGTTCCAATAGACTGCAGCCGTATACGACGATGTAAAATTGTTCACCAGCATCAAGAAGTTGATCACGCGATAGTCTATTATTCGATTCCAGCAGCAGCAACAAAGGCAGGAGCATATCCTCGTGAGCATCATGACGGAAGATTCCGCTTTCCTTAAAGATGGGAACCAGAGTGCGTTCATTAATATTTAAAAGTTAGAAAAAGTATTATTTACTAGACTCTGTTTACATTGAAAGCAACTAACCAATAAGCATAAAACTTAAATATACAATATCGGGAATAATCGTACATGTTCATTGTTAGGTCATAACTAGGGCAAGTTTTGTTGCAGTTAAATCCGAGGAAAGTTGCACTTGTTTTTCACACAATTTGCAATGAAAGGTTGCATTCAATTTTAACAAAAGTTGCACTTAAAAATTGCATTTATGGTCAAGTTCCTTGGTCATATTAGGATACTCGAATCGTTCCGTATCCAAGGCACTGTATCAAAAACTCAATGTTGGCGACTTAACCCATTGAAAATATAACTTTTGGCGGTATAGCCTGAATGTACGCCAAATCAGACAGGACCTCAAATTTTGACAATAGTGAAATAATTAGGTGATCTATTTACATATAGTGCCGAATATTTCCAGTAAAAAGGTATTTGCATAAAAAATTGAAAAAGTTGCATGAAAAAATGAAGAAAAGTTGCGATATAAGATTCCTCAAAACAGTTAAAAACTACATAACTTCAGAGTATTTAGGAAGCTGCCGGAAATTGCAAAAAAAATTGCAAAAGTTGCAAAAACTTGCCTTGGTGATACCTACCTAGCTACATGGCGGCGGCGTGTAATCAAATAACATTCAAGTGATAAGTATTCTCTGGGCTTGATTAGCTTGATTTTCCCACTCATAAAATATACAGAAATGCCTAGAACTGAAGAACATCATCCGCCACATGCAAGCAAGGACATCACTATACCAAAAGCCTCTTTTATATACTTTTGAAATTGCATTCATATTAATTAGCAAATTTCTAACATTCCATGACAGACCAAAGCATCCCTCAATGATATATTGAATTGAAAACTTTAGGAGATCGAAATATTTCGTGACCGCCCAAAATTGCATCCACGACCCACTTGATGGGAGCACCGTTTTCTATTCTATTCTAATGGAATCGACAGTTTTTCGAGTCTCTCACGGACAAAATTTAGTAATATCACAAGGAAACGCAATGAGTTGGGATGATTTCTGAAGTCGAATGCAGGAATATAATTCAGCGTTAGACGTGAATACTAAATTGCCCCGGTTTGGAATTTTGAATTGAATGTCGATATATTGGTTTATAAATGAAACCTCACGCAATGCTAGACAGCTCATCGTGAAAATGTAACCCGGGCTTCAAATTCATGTTCATTACACAACCTGCGATTTTACAAGTTTTCCTCTGATGCCTTTACGTTATTGCGTCATAAGTACCATGTATGACATCTCTGTATGTTACGATATAATCTAATGCTGGGCTCATTTCAATAAAAGCGACTAAATCACCACAAATGCAGTAATAACCATAACGATAGGAAAAAAAGTATGAAATAATATTACATTAGTCAGATTTTCAATAATATGAATCCGACTTCAACATATGGCAGTGGTCGGGAACCATTTTCGTCCGAGGAGCCATATTTACCCTATATTTTAAATCTTAACTCCTAACGAGCCAGACACGTCAAACAGCTCCTACGTCACATCTGAAAAATAGTGACGTCACAGTAGCGCAAATTCGAAATCACTACATGGGATTCGTCGTTTGCACCGTATGTCATCCGTACAAACTTGTATTTATCATGCTGGTTGCCTCATTTGAGTAATCGGTATGCGAAACTTTGAGTAAGATAGACATTTTGCAAGTTACATATTTTTAATTGTATTGCACTGAGAGGCATATGATATTTTTCGAAGCTCAAGACAAATACCATTTAGATTTTCTGTAGACGTAGACTTTGAATGTATGAATGTACTTTTTACGCACTTTTTTCACAGGTAATACGTCTTTCGGTGTTGCATGGTATTCCTGGTGACATTATACTCTGATTGATAATTGTTGATGTTTTACTTCATACAAAATTTAAAACTTTCGTCAGTTATACGAGATCCCAGGTTCGTCTTGATGCTATTCTTACATCCGAGGACCAATGATGACATACGTAAGGGGAGCCAAACACGCTTACCATACACTACAGCAGTATACCGACCCACTGTAATGTGTGATGCGTCAGTGCAGGGTTGTAACCAAGTCACATTGTTCCGAGTCACGAGTCAATCTTACTTTTGTGGTTTTGACTCGAGTCAAGTCGAGTCATTTTCAATTCATCATCGACTCGAGTCGGAGTCCAAGTCACCGTTTAAAGGCTCAAGTCCGAGTCATAGTGTTATGACTCGAGTCGAGTCCAACTCACAGTATTGAAGTCATGTTCCACTCGTGTTTTCAATCTTGAATTTGCTTATAGCTTATAGAGAATCAACGAATTCATTCTACATGCTATCTGATATAGAACCAATAACGAATTCACGTCTAAATACCAGCTGATCAATGATATATATATATAATCATTGATCATTGATTATATATGAGCTGATAGAGAACCAAACATATGCATCATGTTTATGTAGACGTACAGTTTTTCTTTCACATTATCAGGTGGTTTACTAAAAAAAGGTCAGTTTTCCTGCTCAGCTCCCGAAATAGCCGCCGGAGCGTTACTAATACGAAAGGAAATTTTGGATTAACTACAAATAGAGATTTTCGAATTTTACTGGCCCCCTCATGATATTGTTATATTGTGTGAAAATATGATTCATAGCAAATTTGGCTCAATTCCAACTAGAAAAAGCAAATTTATTAGAGTGGAATATTTTGGATATGAAAAAATAGTCGGCTTACTACTAGCATTATATTATATGAAATAATTTCTCACCAAAAACACTCCCTTTATTTTCAAATATAAAATTTTCTCCTCTCATATCATTGATTCTACTTTTTGAAATTAAGCCAGATTCAGTGTTCTTTTTCTGCAACATAACAATTTTACCAAGTAGCCACCCAGTAAAATAAATAAGTTATTTTTGAACAACCCTGTTGTACAAACATCACACAACGTGCACAATGCACATATACCTAACAAAACGTCAAATGGACAGAGTTTATTGTGTGTTTTCACTGACAGCAGATCAAATCAATGATGAGTTACAATTAGAAAATACAAAAGTGGAAAGGAGATCCTCATATATGTTATAGCGGCAAAGCCTTAGAATAAATCCACATCTACTGAAACACGTTCCACTGGTGTACTAGGTACAGGAATTGACAAGCATTTTTGAACCATATGGAAGAGCATCGGATACTCATTATTTCTGGTCGGCAATATTGCAAAGAATCAACGCCTTCAAAGCTACACGTGAGCTTATCAGTCTCTTCTAAGAACTTGACCATCTGAGTCATTTCATTGGCCCTACTTGAACTTTGCTTCGATTGATTGTATAATTGAAAAGTATTGAGTACTTTGATTGCGGTGGATCTATTACCTCTTCATCACAGGATGATTTTGTACAATGCATTGCTACTATAGGTACCATTGTCTGCTGTTTTTACGGCGACATATCTGATATCAGTGCAACGAAAGCAGTGGCGACAAATAGCGATGTCGGCAGAATTCGTCAGATGCGTTGATCTAGCCATTACGATTCGCAAAATTTTTCATCTTCAAGTCATATAAAATAAGCCGAGTCAATGACTTGGGTCGAGTCATGCGTAATGACTCGAGTACAAGTCGAGTCAATCCAAATATTGACTCGAGTCGAGTCGAGTCATTTTCCCATTTCTAGAAAATGACTCGAGTCAAGTCGAGTCACAAAAAAATCGTGACTCGAGTCTGACTCGAGTCGAGTCATGACTCGAGTCATTACAACCCTGCGTCAGTGACGTATAGGGTCAGCGGAGGCCAGTGGGGCAGTGCCTCACCTGTCAAGTAGATTTTGAACAGTTGTACTAGCAAAATCACGTAACTTGCTTATTCAATGCTCGAAAATAAAGCGGGAAAGGAGAGGTATGGCACGACCGGGCCATGTCTTACCTGTGACAGCGCAATTCATCAAAAATATCATAGAATTTATATTAACTGATATTAATCGAGTATAATTGTCGCACTGATTCCGATTCGACTTCTCAATTCTCAAAGTATTCGGCGGTATCATAACGTTCCACCACACGCCTACATTTTAACCGCGACTACAAAGCGTGGAACGTGAACGTGGATAGCTAATTAGCTATGGCGTTGTTTGGAAGTTGAATTTGTAATTGGGAATGTCACTTCCACGACAGTTTCATTCTCAACGTAGACCAGAAGACAAAGTGTATTTGAAATTCGCATTGTGATGTACAGGTGCGGCCATGTCCCCTAGTCTCTTTGATCAATCAACGTATCGTGCAAGCCCAAGGTCTCGTGGCGGTTATATCTAATTCGGATGTGATACTAGTCGCTGCGCGACAGAAACTTCAATTTCAGGATTTTGAACAAGGGGTCCGAGCCCCTAACCCTGAATACGCCACTGTATTAACCTCTTAAACACATGTTTATGCTACCACAAGGATAATTATACTGGTCGTGGTGAAGATTTAACAACAATTTGCTGCAATATTGATGAATTACGCACGAACATAAAGATTTCGTAAAGAGCAATATCTTATGCCCAAAAGCGCCATATATGGCTCGCGACCGATGGGTTTCCGACCACTGAGATATGGGAATAGTAATAAATGCGGTATATTGTCTTGAATACCCACAACAGGTACGAATCCTCATCCAACCCACTCTTTATCTCGCTTTAAATCGACCACAATTCGTCCAAATAAAAGGAATTGTACTAAGCCTTTAACTACGAATTTCTACGTCTTTACAAACGAATCAATTTAGTCTGATGAGAACTAGGGAACGAGTATGCAAAAGTAGATTTGATCGGGGGGCCGCATATGCATCCAGCATATAATCCCAGCTGGCTAGTTTCATAAATGTGAGATGCCTTTTCCTGACCAAGGCAAAATGACTAACAAGAGTACACCACGGACCGTGACCACCTGCACTTTTAGCGAAAAGAGTATATTTACATCCAAAAGTTGGTATACCAAAACACGACCCAACTAAGAATTATATAGCGGTCATAGACCATATAAAATGTTGTTTTTGATTTGTACCGCGGTATAAGTCTGAGGTAAGGTCTCGTTCCGTGCACTACGGGTGTAAATCCATACCCGTATATCACGGGCGTGAATAAGCACTTAATTCGCTAGGAGTTTACTGTACAGTATCTTTGGCGAACTTGATTTCTTTCGGGTGAACTACGACGGAATTTTTATCAACATATCACAAATACGTGAGTATGTAAAGACGTATTCTATGTGGTGACCATAGTCAACATCCAGAACTTACAACATTCCGAATTTACAAGAGCCGAATATTTTTCTAACCTTTAAAGACTGAGCTTCATTCTCCGTCAGTAGGGCGGCCTGGATTCACAACTATAATTTGGCTCATCCGACTACAAAGATGCAAACTAGTTTAAAGGGTATATCAGGCGACTTTATTATGTGAGGTACGCATACCTTAATTACTCTTGTCAAGGTTTTGACAGTCTACCAGTTAACTCCTGTCTCTCGTGTACCGAGCCTAGAAATTTACACGATACCATACCAACATGCAAGTAAACTCCAACTTCGCCGTCTCACCTAACAATACTGCTAGACAGGTGAGACGTTTCACTTCCCCAGATAAACAAATGATTGGCGAAGCGTGCTCTATTATGAAGGACCTGTGCCTTAGGAACCATGGATGTTGGCTCTCAACGGAGGACGTAATGTCAGGCATATTCGTGAGTGAAGCTATGTTGATAAATAATTAGTAAGGTTCCACGCACTTCGTAATGGCAATACATGGACATTGAAAGTTGCAATGAGAGATTCAGTTATTACTAGGGCAAGTTTTTGCAACTTTTGCAACTTTGTTTTACAGCTTCCGGCAGCTTCCTAAATACTCGTAAGATATGTAGAATGTTGTTTTAAGCTGTTTGAAGGAATCTAATAGTGCAACTTTTCGCAACTTTTTTCCATATTTTTCATGCAACTTTTTCGATTTTTCATGAAGGTATTGTCGATTTTGGTGAAATACACGGCCAAATTCGACTGAAACACCGTAAATCAGCACCGAAGTAACGCTTTTATGGGTATTTCGGGAGCTGAGCCGGAAAATTGACCTTTTTTTTAGTCAACCGAGCAAAATGTGGTCAAAATGCAACTTCTGCAACTTTTTTCGAAAATAAATGAATAAATGCAACTTTCCACGGATTTAACTGCAACAAAAACTTGCCCTAGTTATTACGTCATGCCGGACCAAAGGGGTTCGCATATTTGCTTATGATTTCTAAAGAAGCAGGACTAAGGTTGGGAGCTTGAATGCAATGCAGGGTTGCCATACGTCCTCCCCTGAATGAATTGTCCTTCTATATGACGAATTCAAAAATTTCCTCCGATGACCCCTAAATTTTCTGCTTTTTGTCAATTCGTCCCCCTCTATAGCCTTTAGTGGCAAGCGATTGTACATTGACAACAACAGAATACCATAATTGACACCAAATCGAGATATCGACGACAGTGATGGCAATGAAAAAGGTAATCGCCAACCTTTCTTTCGTGAGTCGAGTGGGAAAAAAGCTATTTTTAAATTTTCAGAAAATTTTTCAAATGACCCTATGGCGGATTTGTATACTGCACATACACCCTCGACGTCGGATCATCGAATTAACAATCATTGCTGCTGATTGTGCGCGACCATGTCTGGATTCCTACTATTTAAAAAGAGCTTCAACCGATGCTGTACGGCCTCACCTGACGAGTGCTGCCGCCTTTTTACCTGACAAGTGTTGCCGCCTTTTTATCTGACGATCGACCGACACTGTACGACCAACGCCGTTCATTTTATCCGATGTTTTATCCTTAGTCCGTCGATGTTTTCGCTTATACAATAAAGTGCCGGCCAACGTATTCGCCGACTTTCTGTTGCGGACCCTAGAGGGAACGCGACGTAGTTTATACTCAGCTGGCGTGCCGTAGGGCGCCATAACCCGTTGTCTCGGCCACTATTATTTATTTTGTAACTTGTAAAAAGTAAATGTCTTTTTTCCGAATTTCCAATATATGGTAACCATAATGCTGTGAGAAACTTGAGGTATCGGTTAAAAATATGCAAGTACATAACATTTACGCTTGGAGTAAGTATTTCAAGGGGTAATACTATGTACAAGCCTCATACACAAATAAACCTTGATGACAGAATTTCGACCGTTGAGCGCCGGTACCATTCGCCTTCCATATATGATCAGAGTATTCATCGTAGGTACTCTGGTATTGTACTTGGCATAACGTCGTAAATTTACACTAAAGTACTAGTTGAACTACCAATTTCAACGTAATTAATAAAGTATTCTAGGCCTAGTTATAACGAAAATTGGAAACCGTGATGTAGAATTAGTTTGAAATTATTAACTCTTAAGTAAGTCGTGCAAGAATAAAACACAACTGGGAAGTGCAAATGAGTAGAATCAATTCCTTACTGACTACCTCTTACCCTAGTTCAGAGGTCTCAAACTCAAATGTGCTCGCGGGCCAATTTCCTCCTTTTGATGGCGCCGCGGGCCGCAGCACCAATAATAGGGAAATTCAATGTATTTCTAAGTAGGCCTTATTTAACGGGAACTTGCAGACTGACATTCATCACGCATCGTAAAAATGAGATTTACTATTGTGAATCCACGCCTGACAAAAAAAAATAAGATTTTTAGATATCTGAATAAAATTGTTGCTCAGTTTGTCAAAATAATTAGTTGTAGACACCATGCGAGAGTACAAATGCATCAGGACATCGTAAAAGCTGTTGGCTTATAATTTCGCAGCTAGCGGACATTTGACGTGACGCAATTATAGGGAGAATTTTAAAATTTTACAAAGATTGATCTGATATCAGAGCATTGGAGAAGTAGGCTGCAGCTCAATCCGGGTCTCGGGTATACTCCTGATAACTAGGCCATTGATCATGTCATTGCCAAGTCAAATTAAATCAGTGGTAGATTTAGCTTCGACTATTTGAACAGATCAATAACAACTTGAGTATAATGATTACTATGCCATAGCAATAGAAAATGTCCAATCGCCCAATAATCCATTTGTGTTACAGCTGTGAAGCGTAGGCTACGAATACTTTATACTCGCAACATTTAATTTGCGATGGATAAAGATACCCAAGATCACACAGGGTGTAACCAACTGTACATCAAGCGGCAACATAATGCCAATGGTTGCCATACCGACCTGCCTAGATATCTAAATAAGCTACAAAACAAAAGCTATACGATCTTTTTGATATTTTACCCTTTTCCATACCAGTTTGATAGTTTGTTGCGTCCGTGATTGTACCAAGTCACAGCGTTCCGTGTCACAAAAGTTTTTCTCTGATTGCATCTTTTGATGCGACTCAACTCGAGTCATTTTTTATTTTATCACCCATTGAGTCGGAGTTCGAGTAATTCTACAAAAGGTCGCACCCAAGTCCAAATCACAATTTTCAGTACGAATCATCAACCGGTTCTGTTTCACCATCATAAACAAGTAATGTCACGTAATAAGTAATCTTCCATCGAGTCGTAACTTTTGAAAGTGATGTAATAGTGAGGTTTGATGAGTAGTTTCTGGCTTCTGGAGTAGTTTTAGAGCGAATTTTAAGTTCTTGAATAAAAAATGGTAGTTAAATATTGTCGAACACTTTGAAATCTAAAAATGCCGTTGCGGGCCGCATGCGGCCCGCGTGTTCGAGACCTCTGCCCTAGTTGAACCGGCGCGCTTCTCTGACTGACTGCTTGATTACGTGGCGAAAGTAAAACGTCAAGAAAATGCATACTCTAAATTTCGATGTGGTGAGATAGCGTAGTGGTGCCATCCATAGCTGCGACACCAATGTATTGAGGGTTCGAGTCCAACCGAGTTCAACTCCAGAATTTTTGGAGGTTTATCTTGGCTACGCCTCGCCATCTCATCCACTATCTTATAAAAAGCCTAGAGCTGAGCGGTAATTAACGTCGGCAGCTACGGAATAAAAATGAAGAAAATTAGTCTGCCGTGAATGACTAATTGACCACAGTAGCCGACGAACACCATAAGTATACCTCAAAACAAACAAACCATAGATTTTTCAATGGTCTACTAATAGATGTTGTAAGGGTGACCTCGATACCACAGAGATGAAGTTGAACGTCACAACTCATCAAGGGCATTTATTGGTTGTTCTTATAGAGTGGCTTTCTGAATGAAATGCCTGGTCACTAGAGTATTTTCACACTTTAAAATTTAATTTCGCGCCATATCCTATCGAGGGAGGGAGCAATGCCTTGTAATTATTTATTCGCCGGATAGGTGGGTCAAGGAAAATTTAACCGACGAAAGCTTTTCCTCGATTCTCACGTTCTGTAATTACTTCACAATTACCTGTCACAGTATCTGAACCAAAATTTGGAGGATACTTTTTACGAAATAAATCAACTATGTGACGATCTGCACCGTCAGCATTTCCACGTTCATCTCTAACAATCAGCGTAGATCAGTGCTCTTCGACGTTTTTCGGAGTGGTACACCCTTTTAACGTTTGCTCAAAACTCGTACACCCCTGTTCATTAGGGGTCTTCAAAAATGACTTTTTTCTCAAATCGTACTGGCTACTTGATAAAATTGTTAGGTTACCTAATTTAAGCCTACACACCAAATTTGGTTCGATTCCAACCAGTAGCCGCATTGCTACGGGAAAAGTAAATAACGAAAAATTTGAAATTTTTTTGTTCACCTGATGAAAGTATTAGGTTGTCTATAAAAGCGATGTTCTTCAAATTTGGTTCAATTCCAACCAGTAGAAGCGGAGTTATTGCCGTCAAAAAATTTGAATTCGAATAAAATATTATTTGGTCACAGAGTCTATTCGCCGACAGTTAGGCCGCATGTCACGCAAATTGGAATTCATTTCGTGTCAGCCCAAAAACAGCATGACATTACGAACGATAATCAACCTAAATGTAACAGTATTGGGGAGAGAGTAGGTAAAGCTACTGCTGCAGAAGCGGTAATTCATATCAGCGATGATAGCAGGCGTACCAGCCTACTGCGTAGCAGGCCTGCCCCACACCACACACAGTCGATAGTAGCACATGGGCTGCAAGAGATGTCAGTAACCTAAGATCGTATGTCGCTATACACAGTCTATTGTCGCTAATTTGCATCACTAATAACAAAATATTAAATTGCAAATGTATGGCGAAATATTGGACATAAAATCGGCATTTTAAAACAAAAGGGTTTTGATTTCATCATGGATGCTGTTTCGACCCTGGCTGGCTACGTCACTTCATTTATGTGCATTGCGGTATTTATTAACGTCGGGTATCAAGTACCGATTCAAGTAGTCTCAGCTATCGCGGCGGTTTCCTCAAAAATCACTAAAAGACAAATGACTAGCTGAACACATGTTTGTTAAATGCATGCTTTCTAGGGATGGTGTGAACGTGAGGTTCACGTTCGCGTTCTGTGTGTGAACCTCGAAAGTTTAGAGGTTCGCGTTCACAACAGAACCTTGGTAGGTTCTGCACTGTGAACCTTATTGGTAAATTACAATTTTCACTTCATTATAAGATCTTTGGTTCACATTTATTGCATTTCAACTGTGGGCTACTCTATGCATGGCGCTGGCAGCATAGAAAGTCAACACTAAATGAGCATGCACCTTGACAATTTTAAAAGTTTTACTTGCTTTGTTACAAAAATGTTCTCGAAATATCCAGCTTTCCGTTCGTGAATATTTAGTGACTTTCTGCTGTGAGATTGACCCACAATCACACAACATGACGAGCGAAATACGTAGTCAGCGAATGATGCTTATTCAACCAATCAATTACATTGATATCGTTTTTAGGTGTAAAAAATCTAGCAGGCGTACGGGGTCAATTTTGACTTCATATCTTTACTGTCCCATTAAAACCAAAACCGTGCGATTAAGGTGTTGGCTACTGCTGTATAACTTGTTGTTGTTTGTGGTATCGGTAGCCAGTATAGAAACCCGTTTCACCCTCTGCTCAATATCAATGTAGCAATACTCAGACTCCGAATACATTGTCCGGTCTGGCCAAGACCGTTAAGCCCCAAGCTTATATTCCCTGGTAAGTCCTCGTCGAAATTGTTGGCAAAGCGACGGAGGGTATTGATTTTATGGGAATATTATATTCTTTGACTACCGCGGTTGATACATTCAGCAACGTTTGAAACGCCAATATATACTTCAGCATTGTGGCATTATGTGGCCCGTGTCGTCGCTAGGTATCGTGTACATTTTTATAAGATATAACTTCATTGAAAGATAGGGTTGGAATTAGCAATATGACGTCGCGTGACGTCATGAGGTTCACGTTCGCGTTCACACAGAACCTTTCAAAAAGGTTCGCGTTCACACGAACCTGAACCTTTCGAGGTTCACACCATCCCTAAATTGCTTTCCAACACCAAACGGAACCACATTGGTCTATTGCCGACGGCTAAATGAATACGAGAAATTTGTGCTTATGACATCACAATCAAACGGTGTACAGTATTACACTTGAGATAACATCGTACCATGCTCATTAACCTGTGCGTCAACCTGTACTGACCCATAAATCAGCATTTGTGATAGCTAGCCATCAGCTCATTGTAATTAGGATCTGGTACACCCCTGTACACCCCATCCGAGTTGTACACCCTTTGCAAATTCTGGTACACCCTAGGGCAGAGGTCTCAAACTCAAATGTGCTCGCGGGCCATATTTACCAGTTTTTGATGATGCCGCGGGCCGCAGCACCAATCTTAGGGATATTCAATGTATAATTTCAAAGTAGGCTTTATTTGACGGGACCTTGCAGACAGGCATTCCACAAAATTCGTGGTAATGTAATTTACTATTGCATTATTCACTTTTGACACGAAAAAAAACACATTTTCAAATATTTCAATAAAATTGATTTTGTGCCGGGCATATTTTTTTAAATTAATTAGTTATAGACATCATAAGAGAGCATGCCTCATGACATCGTAAAACTGTCGGGTTATAATATTCCAGCTAGTGGACATTTAACGTGCCACAATTATATGTAAAATATTTTAAAATCTACTGAAGATAGATCTGACATCAGAGCATTTAAGCGGTGTAGCCTAATCCTGGTTTTGATACAGTCGTGATAAGTATCGGCTGTTGTTATCGTCATTGCCAAAGTCAAACTAAATCAGCGTTAGATTTTGCCTTCGATTAATATTGGAATACATCAATAACCAATAACAATCTAAATATAATCATCATTGAGCCATAATAATAGCATTGCCTCTTAACCTTTTTAGCGATCGTAACCCTTGTGCTTCCGATAAGATTTCTCGTAAGCGTAGCCCCTGTCCATTTACACCACAGTTTTTGATGGTATTAAAAACAGAAAACCCGTTAACATGAAATCGCGCGTAGCGCGGGGACTATTTCCCAGTTGAATCTATTGGCCAAGAAAATATTCCAAAGCGTATAGGCCTAAATTCACAATGCATCTCGTACACCCTGATGTGATGCTTCGTACCAGTATGGAGTCTACGGACCCTGGTTAAGAGCCCCTGGAATTGAAATGTCCAACCGGCGATGAATTCATTGGTGTTACAGCAGTAGAGCGTACTACTGTCTTACTCGCCAACGATAATAACATGGATAAAGAGAACAAACAACACCTAGCATATATTCAACTATAAGTCACGGGGGTCACAGAATACCAATGGCTGCCACACTGACCTGATTAGATAGCTATCTACCCCACGCAACGCAAGCTACAAACTTTTGATATACAACTATTTCCGATGACAGTATCATAGATTGTTGCGACCGTAGGATTACCAACCAAGTCACCGTTCCTAGTCGCAAGTCCTTCTCTGATTTTGACGTTTGACCCGACTCAACTCGAGTCATTTTAATTTAATCACGCAGTTAATCCGAAGTTGAATGACGAAAAGGTCGCATCAAACCAAATCACAATTTTCAGTCACGAATCATCAAGGGGTCATGTCTTATCATTATAAACTAGAAACGAGACGTAATAGCCGATCTTCCACAGCATGGTAGCTTTTAAAAGTGATGTGACAGTGAAGTTTGTTGAGATTTCAGTTATTTTATAGTAGTTTTAGCGTGAACTTTAAGTTCTTATATCTAAAAAGATATACGGCACTCGAATATATTGGTGAATACTTGAAATTCCAAAATGCCGTCGCGGGCCGCACAATATGGTCTCGAGGGCCGCATGCGGCCCGCGGGCCGCGTGTTTGAGACCTCTGCCCTAGGGTGTACGACAACCCCGGTTGAAGAGCACTGGCGTAGATTGTGTCTAACGGCAGCGTTAGCATGAGTGAACAACGGCAATCATTCTCGAATCAGTAAGCTCGGCGTTGACACACTTGAAATATTGCGCCATCACCCCAAGTAGAAAAGTCTACGGTCCTTTAACAGTTATTGTCACGCGGATGCGTCGTTCAAAAGCGCTTCGCCAAATTTAACAGACCGCGTGCCCGCAATGTGATTGTCCTGTTGACTCGTTTCGACATGCCTGATTCAAATCATGTTGCGTCAAAAAAGCGATTCGATGTGCACATTTCAAGTCGTGGCAGACAAAGTAGAACATACACCATCCATATCGTTCATACTCCTCGAATTATTGATATAGTCCCACTTTAGGCGGCGCTTGCGGTAACGGAATCCTTCGGCCATCGAATTACACTTATTTCAGTTACAACGCTGCTGATAGAAGTGGGGCAACGAACTAAATCTTCATCATTGGCAGGCCTGCGAAGATTAAGTACGAATTTTTTCATATCCAAAGGAGGATTACTGCATACAACGTCATTTTGAATGGCGTGTGTTGATTTACTGTACAGTAATGTTGGGAGATTACTGATCACACTACCAATACCAGCGGCATTTAGGTATGTGCGGCATATAGGTATGTGCGGCATATGCAAACTATATTTGTGGATGCTGCAGTATAGCGTCAATGCTGCTGGCACAACATCACAATATCATTGCAGAGATCAGGATTTTATTCACAAACTTTATTCTTTGCACAATGTACGAAATATTGTTACAAAATCACTACAGCCATGCGATTTACACACATTTACAGGCATGGAAATATGAATTGGTTACGCAGGAAACGAACGACATCAACGGCGCTGAATGCTGAAGATGGATACTGATACCAACAATAGACTAATGCCAACGTAATTGATCAACTGGATTTTCTCATTATCGATAAAACAAACCGGAATGTATTCCAAGTACGCATCGTCCCACAATACGAAAGAAGCAAAGGACTGTGAGAGTTGATCCACCACATAACAAAGCACCTTTAACGTTGAAGATATACTGCCGTCGTGAGGTAACAGAGGAGTGAAAATGTAGTACAGAGAAACTATTTTCTTGTCTGTCAGATTCTGAAACCACCTGACGAAGGAGTCACGCCTCTCTTTTTCGTGAAAGCAGACAATCATTGCCAAGCGCAGACACCAATGCAACGCAATGAATGCAAAAGTCCAATATTCCGCAACATATGTCATTTGCATTAGGAAAGCCATTTTTGCGGCAAATAATCCGGCTCTACTCCCAAATGAAACGATAAATTCTCGATAAGACCATGGAATGCCTCTGTGTTCTAGGTACGCTATATGCGGCATATGGAACCCAGTAATTATTGACGTGAAGAATATTGCAATGGGTCCGTAAAAGTTCACTTTATCTACCTCTTCCTCTTCGCAGTCGGGCATCCGTGTATATATATGAAGCCAAAGATGAGGAATAGACTGAAAAAGTGCTTGAAGTACACTCGCAACGGTGTAATAATTTCTTGTCCGGCTTTTCCACTCTGTGACATTGTCTGCGATGGACCATACATGGGCCGAATAGAACGACAGGCCTATGATCAGGAGCCAACCGACAAACGCACTCAGCATCATAAGAACTGGAACAACAATTCTCTCCGAGAAGTCATTGTTGTCCCAGTAGATGGCAGCCGTACCTAGCGCAGTTACACCGTTAACCACCATCAGAACATTGAGCAGACAGTAGCATTCCATTAGGATCTCGGAGCAGCGAGGCATAGTCGCCGTATTTCAGTGAATACAAACGTGGCTATTCCAGGTCAGAAGACCCCGACGAGCAAAGCGTTCGACTGTACGTAGGCCTACTAGACAACTATGAAGTACGTACACCTACAATATGATATTTTAAAAACCTGTAGCAATTATATGAGCATCGACCATTCACTACCTGCAAGAATTTTTCTCTTGATAAACGGCCTATTCTATTAGTCTCCACGCGCACAAACTAGCGTCTATAACAGATCTTGCACTTTCGCCAGTTTTTCCGAGATACGGCAGTGCAACTGTGACGCGGAGCAACGCCATGATCATAAATGATGTAATCAGTGATACGCGTTTGAAGTTTGGAGCAGTCCGTAAATGCCATTGACTATTTGGCATAGCGGGATCTCGTCAGAGTACCGTTGATTACTACGTGGCGCATGTCTAAACTTTCTCAGCATTCACACTAATTACTGACGAATTACTAGTTCATTCACAGTTGGCTGGCAATCGGTGACCCAAACAGGGTAAAATATAATTAAATAGTTTTGGACAGGAGAGGATTACAAGCGTGACAGTAACATAATGTTAAAAGCATCCATAACTGGATGAGAACCAAAGATTGTTATAACCCTCTGAGCAATCATATTTTCTGACCAGTTCAACAATGGCAACCAGCAAATACCGAGATCGCCCTTGAAGATGATATATTCATTGCTTTTGCATCGTTACAGCGAACGGTTCATTTGCTTGTATCTTGTTAACGTTATAAAGGCAAGAAAAAAGTGACATGCTATTGCTACGCATTTTAACTCAGGGGAGGTAAGTTTTGGAATGGAATTGCAGGCAGTCAATTTTTATTAAACTCTTTCCACAATGTACTGTACCTAATATAGCTCAGTGATACTCGGTTTCTAATCTGGTCACTTGCTATTATCACTAGCAAGTTCGAACGTAATATATAGATATAAATATATTCACATTGCGTACGAAAATCCAAGACAAAGATTGACTCAAAACATTTCATGACACCAGACGACAAGCTAAACGTACATTTACTGCAACCGACGTCCAACCAAACCCTTACACTTTCAAATATATAGCATTTTTATACATAAACGAGTACGAACTCCCACTTGGCATAAGCATTCCAATCACAAACATGCTAACCAATTATATTCTGTCATTTTTCGTCACCCTGTCATTTTTCGTCACCCAAGAAAACCAATCTACCAATGACAGAAAGATTCCAACCGGTACATCTTTCTCGTGACTGAAAATGTAAGGTAACTTCGTACTTCACTCTCTTCTACTCAATCTCCAACATCTAGATGCACGCCTCAGCATCACTCGTTCTAATCCCCCGGTCTCCGGCACTATTATTATCTTACCAAAGCCATTCCTCTAGAAGAAGTGAGCAAACTTTTGAGCTCGCGGGCCGTATTCAACATCTGAATCCATTCGCGGGCTGCACTATATAAAATTGCGATTATAGACCAAAACGCAATATTGGTGTTTGATTATATAGTGAGGACATGGATATAATATATATGCTTATTCGAAACAAACCAAACAATGCTTTGATGAAATCGTACACGCAAAAGAAACAGTGGCGAGATTTCACAGGCTGGTCCACCTAAATAACCAAATTGTCAAAACTATAGAGATGAAAGCGGGTTGCACAGATTCTTAGAACAGGATTGACATTTAAATCTGGGAGCATAGATCTGTTCATAGATATACGAATTCCACTTTTGATTCAGTTCCAGGACACACAAAGCTGACATCATCATAACCATGTTAGCTTCAAACGCGCTTCTATTGTGTGTAGATACAGAGAACGAATTTACCTACGAGACGAGCGAATCGTTTTTTTTTTATAAGATAGAGTGGCCAATCTGAAATCACACTCCGAATTAAGTCAATCTCATTTAGGATTTCTGTGATGTTTAGCAGTTGACACCTTTTAAACTGGTTATCAAACTTTTAAAGGCACTCGCCCCCCTATATAACAGCGAAAGATTTCTCTCGCCCCTTACCGTAATATCACAAAACGCAATCAGGATGCTAGCAAACCTAATGGATAGTTTGATGGCGAGGGAAGGTTACGACTTTGGGTGAGAGATTTCTAAATATGACATTCAGACTAAATAGAGATCAATAACTACGAATTGGATGTATATCGCCCGAAGCGCAAAAATTTCTTCTGTTGAGCTCAGCTTCGCGCACACTTCAGATCCTTTCACGCCCCCAGTTTGGGAGCCACTGCCTTCGAATTATCACGGTGAAATATACTAAGAAAAAAGTCCCTGCATTAATTTGATTTTTAGTACGCATTTTATCAATACTTTTGATTGGTTTCTTTAACTCTGGCGGGCCGCATGCGACCCGCGGGCCGTAGTGTGCCCACCTCGGCTCTAGCAACATCCAAGTACATATTAGGGATGGTGTGAATGTGAGGTCTGTAAAACTCTGAAATTTGGAGGTTCACATTAACAAACGACATATGATAGGTTCTGCACTGTGAACTCTTTTCGGTTATTACAATTTTTCACGTCATTATAACGTAGGCTTACCATACGTCCTCCCTATTTGAGAATTCTGGTTAACTACGGGGTAAAATTCGGCTGAGATACAGTAAATCAGCCCTGATGTAACGGTCCGGCGGCCATTTCTGTAGCTCGGCCGGAAAGTTGAGTTTTTTTTTCAGTTATCCCCCTGATAATGTGAAAGAAAAACTGTAATTTGTGAGTTGAGCCTGAAAATTGACCATTTTATAGTCAACAGACCATGATCATCATTATGGAATAATATGGCATGCGTAGTCGCTAGTTATCACTTTAAAATAATGTATTAGGTTTGTAACTAGCAATATGTCGTTACGTGTCGTCATGGGTTCAAGTTCGTGTTCGCACATAACCTTTTAAACCACTGGTTTCAAAAGTGAGCGCAAGCACCCCCTTGGGGCTTTTGCGACCGTGAAGGGGGCGGTGACCATGAAATGGGCGATTGGGAGGCACTGGCGTTAAAAGCGGGCGGTAGGGGGCGGTGAGAGCAAATGTGGGCGGTGTTAGGTTTATAAGGCAACTGTTGCGCAGTGTTGAAACGATTGATAAATAAAGCAACTAAATACACAATAAAAATCCACAACCGTTTGGGTCCGGACAATTTAAGGTCGTCCGTTCATTCATTCAGCTGTACAGGAAAAATCCATTGTTACTTGGCAATGTTGATCCTGCCAATCAATGGGCCAATTTAGCAGTTGGCAGAATCCCTAGAACGCGTGACTCATTGCGTGCTCTGACAACTACCAAGTATTAGAGCAGTTATTGCTCACTGGAAGGTGTGATTGCTTTCAAAGAGAAAATGCCTTGCGTGAATTCAATCTCTGTTTCAAACGACTGTTGATTTTTCACAGTGCAGCGACCGTGGCCTTCGTCACGAGAAACGATATCGCTACTACCTGACGTGTATATTTCTCAAAATTTAAAAGTAAAATATATTCGTTCTTAGTAATGATGAAACCTGGTTAGGCGGAAAATGGCACTGTCCGGATTTATTGATAAGCCAGTGATCATTCACCGAATTTTTGCGACACGTCAACTGTTCCAATCCCCAAGCTTGCATGAGCTACCGGTCCAGCTAGAATACCCGATTTGATGGAGAAACATAAATCAATCATATCAGAAAATTGCACGAGGATATGCTGATTTGTGTCAGGATATATTCCAATTAGAAATTCCTTACTGCATGATCAATCCATTCCGTAAGGTTTCCGAGCATGAAATGTTTGAGGAGCTGATTACATTTAGTGTAGAACAATTTTGAGTAAAACCCGAAGTTCAATATCTCTAAACAATTAAATTGAAGCCGGGTTGACTTTATCGTCATTGCCCCACCCCGAACATATCTGATAGAACGTGTTTTCAGCGCGGTGACAAAGTTTCTGAATCGCAGCAGAAACCAATTTGACAGTGAAAGACGTGAAGACTGAAGATTTTAGAATGAGATTGTTCTTATCAAAACTCAAACCCATTATGACGAGGATGATGATGAAAATACACCAGTTTCATCCGTCTCATTATTAGCTGTAATAATGCACAACCGCTTTCGTTATTTATTCAGGCGTGGGCTTGGGGACGGGGGGAGGAGGGGGGTCGGGACTGGCTTTTTATTCGTTGTCCAGGGGGCGGTAGCTTAAAAAAAGTTTAAGATACACTGTTTCAAACACCATCGTTTTCACACAAACCAAAATGTCCCAGAGGTTCGCACCATCACTAGTATACGAACCATGTGCAGAATATGATCATGGACATGGTCGGAGACGGGACATAATCTGAATTTCACGCCAATGCTTGGGAAATACGCATTAGTACCAAACACGACAGACAAAACCGATAATGAACGAATCGATATTTCGGATTCAATCTAGAATTAACGGGGGAATTACGGAGCATCATATCCAGTGCAATCGTTAAGTAATCCCAGTTTATAATTCGGAAACCACCTGAATTAACGTTTTCTCCTAATCCCCATAAGATTATACTCAAGCACACAAGTAATGCATTTTTCCAGCATCAATTAATTGCATTTCCAATGACAAACGCAACCCGAACGCGCCCATGTCAAACTCGGCATCGGCAAAATTTGGTTTTGAATAAAATAGTATTTACGGTGACCGATTCATTGTTTATTTATTATAATTGTGCTCACCGTAAATACTATTTTAGTCAAATCCAAATTTTTCGACGGCAATAACTCCGCTTCCACTGGTTGGAATCGAACCAAATTTGGTGAGCATCGTTTCTATAGACAGCCTAACAATTTCATGGGGTGAACAGAAAATTTTCAAATTTTTTATTATTTATTTCTATATAATAAATATAAACTTACTTCTCCTGTAGCAAAGCGGTTACTGGCTGGAATTGAACCAAATTTTGTGTGTAGGATTAAATTAGATAACCTAACAATTTTATCAAGTAGCCAGTACGATTTGAGAAAAAAGTCATTTTTGAAGAGCCCTACCGTGAAGAGAAAAAGGACAGCTGTTAAATTATAGAAATTTACATAATCCGTAAATTAGCAAATCCATTCGTGCACCAACGACTCAGATTAATATGTTGTTACATCGTTCGAGATGGAGCAGGCGCATCGAAACGGTTAATTGCGACCGACTCCTTCCGTAGAGGTTCATTATTAACCAGTAATGAGTGTTCTAATCAACCAATATATAAACTGACATAAATATTATTAGGGAGACATTGAGCGCAGATTCAAAACTCTAATTATATTTCCTTACATATAGGATAGGCCTAGGGGTCGACGTGTAGAATGGTTAGGAAAACACTCTAGCACAGTGTTTCCTAAACTTTTTAGCACTTTTACCCCTTCAGCTGTCACGACATGTTTCTCGTACCCCCCATTCTGGATCGAAACAGCATTTTGTCAACCCACCGTCAATGGTTGGTCTTGGGCCCCCATAGGGTGTCGAAACCACTTAGGGATCTCAGCAACAGGTGACCTGTCAGCGAATGGAAATAATAATAGCGATAGTTTCACAGATATGCTGTAATGCGAGCTCTGGTGATTGCTCCTTGCTAGGGTTATCAATAGATTCCTCCATACGGGCCAGATGAAATCATCTGGCGGGCCGTGTCTGGCCTGTCAGGATTGCGTTTGACAGCCCTGCTATACAGTTAGGTGGGTGCGGCAATCTCTTTATGTGTTTTAATTAGGCCGAAACAACATTTTATTCGCCCCCCTTCCGCCAAAGAGCACTGATCTTGGGCCCACCATAGGCTAGTCGATGTAACTTGTTGAGAACTTACATAAAATATAACAGCCAAATTCATAAAGTATGAATTCTGTCAATAATATTGATTCTTCGATATATTGGGCTACTATAAAATGCACCAGCAGGTTGCACATCCGGTGATTTCCAACCTTGTATGCTCGCGACCTCATTTCCCACTTGAAAATGTTCCGTGGCAAAGCTCAAAAACTTGATAAGCTGATAACTAAAAAAAACAGCTTGCCCAAACTTGCACACGGCATAGGAAGCTGATTACGTTCAACATCATCGCGATCTCCAGATAAAGGAGGACGACCCCAAGATTTGGAGCCACTGTATGTGATTGAAGCATCCAATCGGCCTTAACCAACTCTAGGAATATACCGGTAGCTTATAATTGCGATTACAATCAGACTTATTTCAATAAATGATGGTTATTTATATTTATTTTTATTGCATTTTTGGCGAGGGTGGTGCCTGAAGCCCATACTAATATCCTTACACGTTGCAAACTCGCGCGCGGCGCGAAGAACAATTTTGACTAGCATAAATCTGCTTCAAAATAATATTGTTTATGTTGATTTACGAAAAACTTTTGAGCCTGCATCAAGCCTTCAAAATTCCGGACATTTAGGCATATTTTAGAAATTCCTCCCAGACGCAGATTTTTCAGTGAAATATCGGACATGTCCGGGAAATTCCGGACGTATGGCAACCCTAGTCTACATTCATTCTGTAACTAATATTGACTGATATTGTATCTTTAATTAGTCCTACTATTATTTTTGGAGGGAAATGAACGCCCAAATTTAAAGTAAGAATGCTCTTACAGCGAAGCGCAAAGAAAATTTTCGAGTTCAAGAAATCCGACCAATATTATTTCACTTTATGTTAATTTGAAAATTAATATAGAGCTGATTAAATAGCGTATAATTGCACTCTGCATCTCGTACCCCCTAGTTTGGTGTTTCGTACCCCCAACGGGTCCGTTGACCTCTGTTCAAGAACCGCTGCTCTAGCACAATACAATATCAAGACACGCGCTTGTAACAGCCTCAGTGGGAGAGTTCGAATCACTTCACCATTATTTACATACATTTGGTACCGATCACCTGTTGCTATTTCCTCAACAGATAATCGTTCTTAACTATAGAATATTTTGAATTCTAGGACGCGCATGCTTTTACTTGAGCAACATAAGAGTCGCATATCACACTCGTTTGTGCATGGGGGTCGATATATCTCTTGCAGCATGCATCTCCGACATCACGAAGCAGAAGAACCATTGCTCCTTCAATGCAATAAAAGAATTTCAGGAATAATCTCACTACGGTTAAATAAGGCAAACAACAACCAACAACAAGAATTGCGTACTGACGTTTGTTATATATAGTTACATCGTACAAAAGGGACCTATAAATTTTACGGGAAGATACGCGATTATGATAAGGTCACTTTATAAAGCAGTTCAATATCACTAAATTTAAATATATATTACGCAGTGAAACAACGATCCCCACGAGCCACTCGAAACATAGTTACAGACACCAGCAATTGACTCATGCCCACAAAATTCACCAATTGAATCGCTTCATTGCCGACAAAACTTTCGGGAATGTATTCCAAATATGGATCATCCCACAGTAGCCACGAGAAGACGCTTTGCACCGTTTGATCCAGTGCAAAGAATACCAATTTTTAAACCAGACGATTCCGTGCCGTCGTACGGTAGCAGCGGTGTGAAAATGCAATAAACCGCAAGAAGATATCGGTTTGTTAGCTTTGTGAACCGCTGTGTGAAAGAGTACCTACTATCCTTTCTATCCAAGAGGTTCAACATCGCCACACGCAGTACCCAGTGTGCCGTGATGAATGCGTAAGTCCACCATCCCATAACATAACTAATTTGAATGAAGAACGCCATTTTAGAAGCGAACAAACCAATTCTACTCACGCATGCAAACAACATATTACGGAAAGTGCATGGAAGGCCTCTGTATTTCAGGTAGACTACGTGAGGCAACTGAAATCCAACTATAATCGACGTAAAGTAGATTGACAGCGGCAGATAAAATCGCAATCCCAGCCCATTATTCCACACAGTGTCTGGTATTCCCGTATATAAATGCAGCCAAAGCAGCGGAATTGTCTGAAGCAGTGTTTGCAACAGTTTTACAATCGCAAAACAATCACGGACTAATCTTTCCCATTCCGCTGAGCTCATTGTCATGTACCTCATCCCGATTGAATAAGCTATCAGCCATACACATAGAAGCCAAGAGGTAGACACGATAGTTATGATAGCGGTCGGGAGGCCATTTCTCTCATATACTGGCGTGGCATTCCAGTAAAGTACGGTTGTATAGACTGCTGTTGCAGCGTCTATCAGCATCACCACAATAATCATCTGAAAATTCATGATGTTCCAGCAACAGCGAGGGAAGCGGTATATCTTCCTGAATATAATGGCGAGTATCTTCATTACGTCGGTAGACTCAGATATCTTTTATGCTATTGATTATAGAGGATTTACATTAACTGATGTCTTACGTATGTCTGTAATTTGTCGATATAGAATCATATATCATTGCGAAAATCCTATAATCGTTAAATCGGCAGGTGATCAGTCAGCATGAAACGAGGAGGTCAGGGTATCTTCATACTTCCTTCGTTCGAGCAATCGGAGAGTCGCAACGGGTCATTGTTATGGCCATCGTGTTGCGGTTACCCGATTGTTCTGAACAATGCCGATACTTCAGACTTGGAGGGCGGATTCTCGGTGGATCAGTGCCTGATCATATTTTAATTTATATTTTTTGGAATCGGTGCAACCGTTGCTTTCGATCAAGAACATATTCAATAATTTCTGCGCTCGGGAAGATAGCTTTTAGATTGCCAGAAATCCTACAGTCGCTTACGCAAAACAATTCTCCACTCCAGCCTCAGCGAAGCGGAACGAAGCTGCAAAATCGGTCGTTGCCGTTCCATGTTTAATTTCTATAGTTGAACGAATCAATAAATAGATATCTCTATCTCTTTCTCTCTTAAATTCGATATGCATATGCGAGGTACAGATGTGAAAAACATACCATACACGTCAACCCGGCAAAATTTCCACTCGATATTTCAAAATCAAGTTGTTTCCATTTCGGAAAACTAACCTTCCGGATTCCAACTTATGGTAGCCCTAATGTTACGTAAGTCAATCGGAATGCCTTCTACACCTTGGCTCAGCATATCCTTCGCATATCACATGCAATTTTACACATAGTGTGACGCATCTCAACCACCGTTTTACCGCAAATATGTACATATCACTGCTTCATACAAAACTGTTCGGCGCCTTTCCGCTCCAAACTATCTGTGCCACAGCTGAGAGACGCCACACTCTGATACAACATCGTGATTACGTGTCGCACATGTAATCGGTTGGCAATCATCGATCTTTCGTCTAAAGAATCCCTTTTCAGTCACTATGTCTTATGTCTGAGGTCGTATGCTGTGTGTTTGGAAATGAGCGATTCAGCAAGAACAGGTGATTATAATTAGACTTGTGGGCAATGGCAGTGGGGAAACAGACCCAGGTCGTCGCATACATGGCGGAGTCAGGCATACGCCGATGTTAATAATACTATTGTCAATACCGCTACGCTACTGATTTCCAACATAACCTGCTGGTTTTTGAATTTCATAGATAATGTCATATGTAGGTATTCAGATTCTAAAGCATTCAACTAAGATCTTGTGTTACTCCGTCTTCGTTAATATAATTTGCCCGGTGTCAAGCCAAGGCGCAGCTTACGACACACTGACAGCCACTTTTACCATCGAGATATTTAATAACAATCAATACGTTGCCGCAGAGGTTCTAAGTTAGGGGGTACGAACCATACCGGGCTCGTTTGTAAGGGTTATGAATGAGAGCACTAGCAATTAACACGTTTTGAGATCATGAATCCGTCTAGTTCTAGTAGGTTCAGGAACATGCTGCTTTGGCTGTCCGCTGTTTGATATTTGAAGGTTAACCTGGATATGATTGTTGGGGTTTAGCTCACCGACTACGTTCGCTATACTAACTGCCTGGCTCGTACCAGAAAAGTCAGCAGAAAGAATCATGCGACCGACTTATTAATCTTGAGACTAATATGCTAATTTATTTATTGGAAACAAGAAAATAGTACTTTTTGTATTTACACAATAACTGAATGCTTATGTTTGCAATAATCGCTTATAGCCAAACTATGCCATTGTCGTCGTATCGCATTCGTTTTCGGATGGTCCAAATATATGTTGCATTTCGTTCCATAATTATTTACTATAATAAATATATTATCTTTGCTGTTATCAAGATATAATGCGTAGTTGTGCGACAGCACGACCCAGGTTCGTTTTCTAACATTCAAGGGTCATAAAAGCGCGATATTAAAAAAAAATGGTTCCACGACACGAAATGTATTGGGATCCACCACCTAAACATCTGAACAAGCCTACGAATTGCAGCCCCTAAGTGGGTGAATTTTTTTCACGATTATAACGAAACATTACTAAGATGATAGCAGGTCATTCACACACCTCGAAATCATTTCACAGACATTGGTACTTACAATCGCGATAATGTCCCGTTTTCTCCTCGTTGACGGCAATTTCCGTAACTGAGACTATCATCAAACCTGTACGTTAACCTGAAACCCACGCATGCACTCGTGGCGGCAGCACCGTAACTGCCGCACCCCAAACCCCCCAATTGGGGGGGGCGAGCTCGAAGGGTGCCCCAAATTATTTCGTGAATTAGCATAAATTATAGAGTATTTTTTGAAAATTTATGCAATATTTTCCAAAAATTTTCGCGCTGCGCGCGATTTAGAGTTGCCAAACATCTTGAATATTTGGTACTCTTCCCCCAAGAAAAAACACACAAGATTTATAGAAATGGACATATCGGCGTTGGCCATTAATACGCCACTACACACCAAGATATATAACGATTTAGGACTTATTACATGCGACTCCAAGAAGTGTGCCAGAACGATCGGCAGCGCGAAAATCTTAGCCGAAACAGACTGCCCTTACGCAGACCGAAAACTTCGTTATATATACAAAATAATAGGTTTAATTGTCCATAGGCGCCTAGATGACTGGCGCCATATGTTGCTTCCTGTCTTGGCAATCTGAACCTCAGAAGACAAATACCATCCAGCAAGAAAAAATATATGCCTGTGAAGAAATACCAATTTGAAATCGTGTGCGTCTTTTAGTTTAGTACGTTTGAGCGATTCTATATTTTTGATATAGAAGACAGGAGGTCACGAAATAAAATCATGTAACGAAGTCATACCAACGGGTCCGGCCGCCGGAAGATGTTTAATTATTATTTACGGGCCCTACAGTTTCCGGTAAATCTGATAACGTGAGCAGAGAGGACAAGATATTGATAGCAATATATTTGCAATTCCCGATCTTATTGACCGATTGTATCATGAATTATCGAAAATTTTCGCGCTTCGAGCTGGCTCACTAAACAGTGCAGCTAAGTTCGTGGCAAAAGCGAACACTGTGATGAGGGGGTCGGTTTATCACCCTATGAGACCCCCAAACCCAAGTTTTAGTGGGGGGGCGAGGCTGACGAAGTGCTGTTTCGTTCCTGCCAACGGGTATACGCCCGAAGATGTCTAATTATTATTGGGCGGTCCTACGTTTTAAAACATACGTCGCTCAGCTCTACCGGTAAATCTGATTACGTGAGCAGGGAGAGGATCAAAATTGATAGCAATATATATGTAATTCCCGATCATATTGCCTGATTCAATCATGATTTTCTGAAATTTTTCGCGCTTCGCGCGTCTAGGCGGGAAAAGCTGATTCACTAAACGGACACCCAATGCAGATGTAAAATAGCGTCAAAAAGCGGCCAGCCAAAGGGGGGTCTGGGGGGGCTTCGCCCCCCAGAAGTTAGGTTTATCACCCTATGGGGGGCCCACGGCCAACGTTTTGGGGGGGGGGCGTGACGAAGTGCTGTTACGGCCCTGCGTGGCGGGATACATTATCAGTATATATTGGCTGAATCAGAGCAGTTACCGACGAGTCTAATCGGAGAAACCTGCATCCCGAAACTTAGGACGGACAGATTCCCGCTAAACTAGATAGCAGTGGTCGATTTGCGCTAACTTTCTCTCAAAATAGCAAAATCGCTTGTTAGAATATCTTTGACTTTGGTACCTAATAAATACAGCGATTGCAAATATCTGCCAAAAAGATTGGATCCAGAAGTTAAAATCCGACCGAAAACACCCCAAGCCGACAGGCAATCTATTTTTTTCACTGTATTTTGTAGGTACGCAAAATATACTGGTTTTCACTCATTCCAAACAGTTTGCATGCCCATTCATCGATTCGGATAATGCATTTTATTGCATGTCAGATACAAATTAATGCAGTACGATAAACCAACGTCACCCGAGAAAGATATCATTCAAAAATCATTTCACTACCCAATCCCATGTATCAATGCAAATCGTTTTAGTGAATATACCTGCGAATATCACATTCTGTTAGGTGTCTACTGCATATTGATCCGAAAAGAATAGGAAGCCGTGAACAAAATTGTTTTATACCCTGCCAACGTCGCTCATGAATATCGCAACGCCCAGTTGGCTCAGGCCCATGATATTCGACAGCAGAACTGTTAAGTTGTTCGGAAAATAGCTCAAGATCTTTTCCGACGTCGCATTGTAGCTAAACAGACAAAACAAAAACATTTCAAACAAATGCTCAAATACAAAGTAAGCCATCTTCGCAATGGCAGGGCGCGTGCGATCGAACGGTAAAACAGGAGTGAACATATCGTACAAAGCGACAAACACGGTGGAGGTAGCCTTCTGAAGCCAATCGGCCACAGAATTTCCTCTATCGCGTACGTTAAACGACAATAGTATTATAATGTGAAGAAACCATTGTGTCAGAATAAATGCGACAGTATACCACCCGATTATAAACGACAATCTCGAGTAGAAACCCATTTTAGCTGCAAATATGCCCGCCCGACAAAAGCACGCAACAAGTCTGTCCGTGACCGACACCTTCAACTTTTGTTGTTTTGTGTAAGCTTCGTAAGGCAAGTGAAGTCCGATTACTATCGAGATGAAAAATACAGACAACCACAAATAAAATGTTAATGCGCCCTCCTTCTCCGCGCCAATGCGTCGCGTTTGGTAATATAAGTGGATCCACATCTGTGGAATTGAGTGGCACGTTGTCTGCATTGATTTCTGACTTAGCAAGACATGACCTACTCCGTCTCTGCGTTCGTCGGCTGTAATACTCCCGCTACACCTCAGCTTAATCGGATAGATGACCACTAACAGCGCAGCGAACCAACCGTAAAGCATGGTTATTACGGCAATCGTAGCATCCCAATTCGGTTGTGTCCGGTCAATACGCCGGCAGAAAGACACGGTGGTGTATCCCGACACTCCAGACTCTAACACCATGAACACGATGATGATAAAATGGAAAACGCTACAGCAAGACGGAAGGCATGTGCTCCTCATTTCTCTTCAATTTCATATATCTGAAAATAATGTTGTAACAATACGACTGATTTCATAACAAAACGAACGTTAGTTTTTTAAAATGACATTTTTGCGAATAGAGACCTAATGCAGTCTAAGAAGCAAATAATTAGTGAAATATAGCTGCATTCAAGGACTCGTGTTTTGGAATTAAGGTAAAAACCCATTCGTGCACTTTAGGATTTCCCTTGCTCTGCCAGAACACTACGACATCACGCTAAATGCAACTGGATATACGATGGGTTGTATCGGAAAGGATATACCTAATGTATAAGAAAGAACTAAGAATTGCAGAGAATGGATGTAGACAATAAATTCACAAACTTATATCCTGATAACGACCGTTTTATGTAAACTCATTTATTGAATTCACGAGAACGCCATCAGCAACATAGTTGATTTGAGCACGCCATGATTAAGATGTTTTCAAACAACGCTTGGCACGTTCGTATCAATAATCTAAATATAGTTGCTGATTCACTAAACTCAACCATGTAACCGCTGAAATACCGCAATACAAAGAATCCTGCAATTACTTAATCGTTCAAGCCTTCAGTTGCACTCTTTCCTCGGTCATTTGCGACGGAGTAGCAGATGGTGAAACGCGTGTGCAATCATTGTAATGATAAGTCGTAAGGATTTGGCAAAAGTATTCGTACTCAATGAGATGGCTGATATAGTTTCTTATGCGTCGAGGATCAAAACACGTCAACAACGCATGTGGAAGTTTCGCGATCGTCACGCACGAAATAATGTGGAAATCTGACTTGAAAGTTACAAGAAACGCCAGCTGACTATTAATGGTATGGTCCAGACAGCATGTTCCACTGAAGCAAAAACGTCTTCAGACCGTTCCCATTTAACCTATATTATTTATCAACTTATATTCGTCAACAGCTCGTGTTAATGTCAGAAAAAGTGTACATTTGCGACCACACACAATGACACATAGGGACAATGATGTGGTGATTATGTCAGTCAGAATCACAATCGACGACATCACTCCACAGTGTAAAAGAACAAATATTCGGGCAGTCAATTTGATGGAAACAATAGAAATATATACTTGAAGAAACTGGAATAGCTGAAGAACTCTTATACCAAGTAATGACCATGCAATACAATATTATCGGCAGGTCGTTTCGCATGGTTATCGGGACAACAGACTTGGCACCGAGACATACCTCTCCAAGTAGGCACTATTACCAGAGTGTTGGGCGTCTTGCAGGTAGCATTGGAACCAATCTTCCCTTTAATTGTTGACGAGCCTGCGCACACTCACCAACTCACTTCGCAGAACTTGGACAACAGTGCGTGACGACTGAAAAAAATGTCATCAGTTCAGATTTTTTGTGCGCGACTCAGATTTTCTGCGCGCGGAGACCGTGTCAGCAATGTGCATTTGCGCACGTTCGCAGCTTAGAGGGAACAATCCTTGGAACCTATTTGCCGAGAACCCAGTCTTGAACCATAACGGTTCAGTGTATTACACATGATTTCCAAAGTAATAACACTGGAGAGCGACGGCTGTTGTCATTGAAACCATTGGCACGGAGTCTGCCCCCGTGAGAATTTTCTGGTATAGTTTACCGATTTATAGACACTGTCCTGACTTAAAAACTGAGTGCATCGCATTAAATACAGGATGCACGGTGCTTATGACTTCCGACCGGAATGACGTGTTTGGAATTCATAATCTTAGGGAACGCGCCCGCCCTACAACCATTGCGAACAAAGCCCAGCATAACCTTTCGTTTCATACTACTGAACGCGAACATTACGAAGAAAAAGAGAAAAACGGGCATGTAATGCATCCTTGATGATTAATAGAGACTTGAAAATAATGGAATTTCGTGAAAAAATTTTTCAAAGATTGAAGAACTTAATCTGTGACCGTGCTCTAGTTTATTCTGCATGGCAGATTGCGTGGAAGTTGGATCGTTGAATTTTTTTTTAGATTTTATTACTCAATTAAAATTAAACGTATTAGTTATGAGGCTATATGGGATACTTGATCGCCACCTAATGGCAATGAGATGGTGGAGCGTTGATATAAACAAGAAATTTCACATCGCGGATCAGGTAGGATTGTGTTGCATATCAAGGTTGGTGTGTTCGATATTGAATTCTTCGCTTTCCGTAAGGTAGGTGACTTATATAACTAGTTACCTACATGAGCGTTTCATACACATGAGATGAACTGCAGTCCACTGGTTCTCAACCTTGTTGACCTTGCGAATCGGCATAAAACTGTGGCTGAAGGTCCGAATAATAAACAGATCACTTCATGACTCCATGATACAACGGATAATTTTTAGTTAGTGAAAATGATAATAAATAGGACGTAACGTTGTAATCAACATCCACATTCACAGTACATATTGAAGCTGCGTAACTCGCAAAATATTAAAACGTATCATTATTTTCGTTATCGCGAAAAGTGTCTTCTCCCAAGTATCTGGATCAGTGGTTCCCTATACCTTTTGGATGCCGGAGCCGCATTTCAAACTTCAGAGTACGTATGGAGCCGCATAACAACACTCGAGTGGCTACTTGAACCGAATACACGAAGGGAGCTAGCCTAACTCTGGATTTCACCTTCCAGCCAATGTTCCCTCTAAGCTGCACACGTGCGCAAATGCGCAGTGCTGAAACGGTCTCTGCGCACAGAAAATCTACGCTGCGCACAAAAAATCAGAAATGATGTTTTTTTTATAGTTGTTGTGCACTGTTGTCCAATGGACCACGCAGGCGCGCAGATTCATGAAAATTAAGATAGAACATTGCCAGGGCCAAATAGTGTTATCACTGAAGTCTGAAACCGAGGTACAAGTGCGCCCCGCAAAGGTAACTATTGCGCTCCGTGAAGAAATGAGAGTTCACAATCACGTGCGCCTCACGGAAGATATTTTTTTAGTATGGCCTCGTACACGTAAGCGATACTGATATCATTTCAATAGCGCATTATTTTCTTGGAATGGCGAAATAACATGGTTTAACAAAGTTATGAATAACAATGGGCTAGCTCGAAAGTAAATCTGCGAGAAAGTAACGAATGATAATCTTCTCCGCGTGGCATGAACATTGCGTAAGATTTACTCAGGACCGTAACTTTCGCACCCCAAACCCCCCAATTGGAGGGGCCGAGCTCGAAGGGGGTCCAAAATTATTTCGAGAATTAATACAAATCATGGTGTATTTTTTGAAATTTTTCAGGATTTTTTTTCGCGCTACGCGCGTTTTATTATTGTAAGATATCTTATTATTGGGTACCTTTTCCCAACAAAAATTAGGCATGATTTATAGAAATGGGCAGTTGGGCGTCGGCCATTACCGCGCCAAGGCTATGTAACATGCGAATCCAAGAAGTCCGCCAAAATTATCAGCAGCGAGAAAACCTTGGGCGAAAAAGACTGCCCCGGTGCTGACCGAAAACTTCGATACATACAAATATATCTGTAATTGTCCATGTCCATTGGCGCCTAAATGGCTGGCGCCGAATGTTCCTGTCCTGGCAAACCGAGTCCCACAACAAGACAAATGCCATATCGAGGGAACATTATTTTCCAGTTAAGAAATACCAATTTGAAATCGTGAACGTCTTTTACTTTAGTACGTTTTGGCGATTTCAATATCTTTTGACATAGCAGACAGGGGGTCACGAAATAGCATCATGTAACGAAGTCATTATATCAACGGGTATGCCCGAAGATGTTTTATTACTATTTAGAGGGCCTATCTATTCCAACACACCTCACTGGATCAGCTCTACCGGTAAATCTGATTATGTGAGCAGGAAGAGCATAAAAATTGACAGCAATATATATATGCAATTCCCGATCATATTGGCCGATGCAATCATGAATTACAATTTTGTTTCGCGCTTCGCGTGTTTAGGACGCTACTACTAAATGGGCACCCAATGTACATGATAAGTACCGGAAGAAGCCTAGAGCCGCAGGGGGGTCTGGGGGGCGAAGCCCCCCAATAGTTACTTTTATCACCCTATTGGAGGGTGGTTGCGCACTGTTGTCCGAGGGCCTGCGCAGTGAGTTGACGTGTTTGCGCAGACTCTTGAAAAATTAGAGGGAACATTGCTTCCAGCTACCTCAAAAGCATTGCACATATACTTCTACAGATCGTATATCGGATATTTTAGCATTGATAGACGCTAATTGGCGAATACTGTACATTGAAATAAACTGAGAATGTATATCATTACTGCAACGTACTAGGCCTATTACGTCGTCGTGCGATTGCTCTTCATACATTCGAGCGCATAATACACAATTTTGCGGGGGATTATACGCCGAGTAATATTGGATTTATTGTAATTCATACATGACTATGAGCCTTTATTTTGATGTTAGTAAAACGGTGTAAAATTTACTCTTCACTGAGACGATATACAGAGGTCTATCACCAGATGAAATCAGATATATACATGTCTGACGGGTATTCATCCATGCGTCTGACGCTAGTCTGCAACAATTCTCATTTCCGGTTTTCAGAAGCGGGCTTGTTCGGCTTTAGACATAACTAATATCCCTCATTTTAGCATACTATAGTTATTCTCAGAAATAAACAGCAACTGTCGTTTGTGGCATTTTAGAAGTCAATCAGAGCCGCGAGAAAGCTGCCTTAGAGCCGCATGCGGCCCTGAGAGCGTTGGTTAGGAATCGCTGATCTGGAATTGTGCAGATACATTGATTATTTCTGGTTCGTGTCGATTTATCATCCAACGCTGGTGTGCACCTTGACAGAGCCCCATCTATATTGCTTTTATTGTTGACTATCTCGAAAACCCGTCTGTGAAGACAACTCAATCGGTCGCCATGATGTTCGCAAGGATATGCTCCGCAATATGTGGCTACTGCTGGAATCAAATAGACTATGAAGCGATCGACGTCTTGATGCTAATGAACTGTGTGACATCAGCGTATACGACTATAGTATACTTGAGTGACGCTAACTTTTCGGAGGGAGTTTGGATTCCACTCCTCACTACGCTAAGTCTGCTGTTCGGTTATGCTGTGACTGCGTGGGTGTCGTTGTATTCTTTTGCGGCGCGGTATTGCACGGAAGATGTCGCACAGTGGAGGGAGGAGGTAGCCGGAAATTATGTGGCCGCGAAACTGCTGCAAACTGTTTTTCAGTCAATTCCCCAACTTTGCCTTCATCTGTATACACGGATACCTTATGCCGAGCAGGTGGACGTAGACAAAGCTGAATTTTATTTACCTATTCTAATATTCAGCATGTCAATAATGGCAGGGTTGCATCTGCCGCATGCAGTTTACCTGGAATACAGGGACATCCCTAGTTCATTTCGAGAATTTTTCTTCACTTTTTCGAGCCGGGCTGCATTGTTCGCTGCAAAAATGACGTTCTTAATGCAAGTAACGTATGCTATGGGATGGTGGACTTTTGCTTTTATAGCGGGGCATTGGTTCGTGCGTTTGGTGACACTTTTGTGCTATAAAGAAAACGACAGTCGTGACTCCTTCGCGCGTTGGTTTCAAAAGTGTTCAAGCATCAGACTGTTAGCCTGGTACTATATTTTCACCCCGTTGTTGCCGTACGACGGCACTGAATCTTCCATTTTCAAGGTGTGCTATTTCGCGGTAGATCAGCTCCTGCAAGCCTTCCTCTCGAGCATATTTTGTGACGACGCGTATTTCGAATATATTCCCGAATGTTTTATCGGCAATGAGAAAATACAACTGATGAATTTTGTCGGTATTAGTCATTTGCTGGTGGCGGTTTCTATCCACGGAGTACGATATCGACGTACTCGGTACTTTACCGCGTGATCATACCAGTGTTGGGATCAAGTCACTACCTTCGAGTCACGAGTCATCTCGAGTCATTGCACATTTTGACTCGAGTCAAGTCAAGTCAATCGATTTTCAAAGGTGACTCGACTCAAGTCAAGTCACTCGATTTTTGGAGGTGACTCGAGTCAAGTCGAGTCAAGTCAAGTCAAGTCACGAGTCAAGTCACGATTCAAGACAAAGTGAGCTTTCGAAGTATGAGTGATGACGCAAAGTCATTACATTTTGCTAACTGGGTGATTGACAAATTAATTTATCTTGAATCAAATAACGAATAGAAAGTTAAATATACATGCAAAAAGGTGTTGCGTCGCTCACACACACGTAGAACTGCTAATAAAATACGCGAGTAACTGTATATCTACATTCTTCATGCTACAGTCTGATTTTATTAGCCAATATAGAGTATCGAATATGAAGCCTCGATAAGTTGAACAAATTGATGTGCTACAATAGGCACTACCCCTCTACACATATACGGGCATAAACTATATTCGTTCGATTTAAATCATATAAAAGTGTTGGCAAAGGTGAGCACTGCGCAATGTAAGCACTGAGCCGTCTAAGAAACATCGATACTACTGCTACTACATCGTAAGCAGTGATCGCGTCGTTAGCGGTCAATTTATCTGTGATGTAACAATCGAGGATCAGTGAAACGTACAATCAGTGAATGACTGATTGCTCTCATAGGTTACACCGACGTATCGCGGACAACTCGAACATACATAAGATAAGGGTGATTCAATCGACACCGTTTACTTAATGACTTGAAATTGACTCGTTAATTTTGCTCCGAGTTACGAGTCAATCCACATTTCTGAAGCGCCGAGTCAAGTCAAGTCAAGTCATTTTTGCAAAGTGACTCGAGTCAAGTCAAGTCATACGAAAAAGGTGACTCGAGTCTGACTCGAGTCAAGTCATGACTCGAGTCATCCCAACACTGGATCATACCATGTCTTCGCTTTTGCAAAATCATATAAATGTCCGTCTATCTGTGGTAATTTTTCGCTATTATTCGTGCAAGGCTATAAAATAAAACGAATTTACATGAATCGTCAAACATCGCTACATGATGGATCAGCTCTACAAGACACGTCCGATGGCATACTATAATATACATATGTAATACGCATATACATTCTGCCGCAGGAATCCAATGCGGTCTATGATTTGATGTGAATTATTTTATATAATATAAGTGTTGCTCAACCTGAAAAATTGAACACGAAACGTGAGCCAAAAATGGAACGCCTATGAGTGTTGCGAAGTGTTTAAATCAGTGGTTCTTAACCTTTTTTCCTCCAGCGCCCCCTTACGAAAATTATCGTGCTCTCCCACCTCATATTGCAAGGACTGTAATAAAGATCACGGGTAAGAGGGAGTGCCGTAACAGCACCTCGTCAGCCCCCTAAAAACGATTGCCTCGCAAACCCATAGCTTGATAAACCAAACTTCTGAGGGCTTAGCCGTCGCGTGATTTCGTTGGTCATCATAATTTGGGGCAACTGGTGGCCCTAGGCGGTAAAATTTTCTATAACGCATGCATGTCTAGGTGGTAATTGCATATATATGTCGCTATAAACTTTTTATCCTCTCAGTCCATGTAATCAGATTTACCAGTAGCGCTGAATGAGATGTATTGGAAAATGAATGCCACGTAATTATTAATTAAACATATACAACTATGTAATGTATAGTTGTACAACATGTACAACTATTTTATTACATGTTGTCATTTTGTTACCTCTTGTCCGCTGTACAGTCAAAGATATTGAAACGCATAAACGTAATAAACTAAAGTAAGGACACGATTCAAAATTGCTATACTTCTTCACACTGGCAAATAATTTTCTCTGGTAGATGTTATTTGTCTTGTGAGGTGGAGATTGTGACGACATGATAATTAGGCACGAGTGATTTAGGCCCCTATGGAGATTGGACAATTAGACTTATATGCATCGAATTTTACGATCAGCATAAGGGCAATCCTCTTCGGCTAAGGTTTTCTTGCTGACGATCTTTTTGACACATTTCTCGGAGTCCCATATTGACCTGAGTTTCATATGTATCTGTACATCGTGGCGTGGTAATGGCCGACACAGAAAGGCCTATTTCTATTTTCTATAATTATAAGTATTCTTCCGAGGAGAGTCGTCAAAACATGATGTGTAGTTTATATTCATTCAACGAAATAATTTGGGGCACTCTTCGAGCTCACCGATTGCGGATTTGGGTTGCAGCAGTTCAGTCCTGGTAAAACATTTTTGTTGAAAATAACCCTAGCAAGCGTGACGGTATGTGTTTTAACGGGAGAATGGTGATCGAAAGTACGCGCAATTCGTTTTACATGAATTATAATAACCCATTACATTTATCAAAACACATGTAGAAAACATCGTCACGTAGCGCGACCAAAAAATTCGGGATTTGACATGTTTTGTGCAATGTTAATTTGCTCTGGATACTCATTAAAGATTGTCCTACTACCATATCATCTACTGCGAAGCCATTTTTGTTCAGCGCCCCCCATATCGCCCCTTGAGCGTTTCCACCTCCTTCGAAGTCGCCAGAGCCGCTTGGGGGGCGTTGGAGGCAAGGTTAAGAACCACTGGTTTAAATTAAAAGTGTAGACCTAACAAACGTTCAGCCTGAAAGTGGCTGGTTGACTAGACACCAGAACGCAGGGCTCATAATAAAATCACATTTTATTGATTCATTATTAAATGACAGTTGAACAGCTTCTTTGAGGTACAGAACTTCAATATACAATTGAATAGTATATTCATATTGAAATGAACCCGAATATTTTCGGCTGACACTCGTCAGGGGTAATCGTCAGCAACTAGTAGAGAATTCGAAAAATATACGCTGTTCTTTCGAATTCTCTACTAGTTGCTGACGATTACCCCTGACGAGTGTCAGCCGAAAATATTCGGGTTCATTTCAATATGAATATACTATTCAATTAAATGACAGTTATAATACCCAACCTGGGTGAATAAATATGTGCAAAAATTCGAATGTCCACTAGCTGCTGTGACAGGGTTTCATTAATTCGAATCAGCAGTTGAAACCGTTTCCGGGTTGGTCAATGAAATTACGAACATCACAAATAGTTCAGAGCAAACAAACTGCAAATATCATGCAACTCACTCAATCATGGGAATGAAAACGAATGCATTGGGATAGTGATAACAAAATATCATTTGGTATCCTAAACTTTCGTGACAGGGGCATCGATTCATTGGCTACGTTCATTAGCGGAAAATATGACCAACACAAATCATTGCATCTTATTGAATACTGACCAAACTATGGTTTGTAAATTCAATATTAACCTACAAAGCAGTATATATCTGTATCACTACCGTGAAAACCAGCCATAAGTATTTGTTGACTCTTAATGAAATTGGGCCTGCTAACCAGGCATCAAAAATATTCTAGTGCTTGCATTACAAGTAATTATATCAGGTTAATGCCAATCACTTTTAGGTTAAAAAACTAAGAAATTGTTTCTACGAGTGCATACAAATTTTGCAGACTTGAATAAAAGATTTTGTTGTCCTGTCCAGTCTGTTGCAAAAAAATAATCAAATCTGGAAGTGATTAAGGCAGTGTTGTTCTCAAACTTTTTGTACAGGCCCCTTTTATTATAGAAAAAAATTCCACACACTCCTCATCTTCATATCATAAAATAAAAACCAGAACGCTGGAAATCCCAACGGATAGTTTGATGGCATTGAAGGTAATGTTGATGAGAGAATATTCAAATATGAAATTCTCACTATACACAGAGAAATACGAATGAGCTGGAGGTAAATCTCGCGGAGCGCAAACAAATTTTAGTTGACTGAGCCATCGCATCTCCTTCAAATGCTTTCACGCATCCTGTTTGAGAACCACTTCTTTAGGGTATGACAAATCGAATGCATAGCAGCTCAAAATGTCAACAATCTCTCTGAATACTTCATCTTCACTGAATAAGTTCATATTCTTGCCATCAGCTGCAACCCAGGCTTGATGAATCTCTGATTCCTGGCGTGGCATGGTGTCTCCATCTTTTTATTAGTCGACTTCAAGTGGTGCTCCTTGAAAATTGAACATGCCAAGGAAGTTTCCAAATTTAATGCATAAATATAGATATTACAGACAGGTATATTACAGGAGCACAGGAGAGGCGCTAGGCTACATGTGAAATCCTATCAATCACTGACTGAGTAAGACTGGAATTAGCAATACGACTAATAAAAATATCTTTTATCTAAATTTGTATGGCCCACAAAACAGAAACAATACCTGATTCAATGATAAGACATGCACTCGGGTCTTGGATTGTATCCGTTTGTCTCTCAATTAGGCTTGCAAAAGAAGACAGTTGCCTTCATTAACCTCATTTTGCTGAATATAAAATTGATCACAAACAAGATCAGACGTTCCCTCTAATGTTTCAGGAGTTTGCCCGCACTCACCAACTCACTGCACGGTCCCTTGGACTACAGTACGCAACGACTAAAAAAGGTCATCACTTCTGATTTGTTGTGCGCAGCTTAGATTTTCTGTGCGCAGAGACCGTGTCCGCACTGCACAATTGCGCACATGCGCAGCTTAGATGGAACATCGGCGATAATAGTAATTCCTATGGGTTCACATTCCCATTATGATAATTGACATAGGCTTCACCTATGACTCTCATTCTAAGATTCTAAGATGCTGCTTTGAATTTAGGCGAGAAAACATATCAGACATAGGACACGTCGATTATCTTTAGTACGAAAACCTTGTGACATCTTATCGAAGGTGCCGTTTCCTTCATTGCAGTAATTGTAACTGATGTCAATCTTTCGAAATACTTCTTTCGTGATTAAATTTAATTACCCCAATCAATTGGAATTAGCAGGTTATGGGAAAAGCTCCCAATCTGACCTTTATCTAGTCCGTTATAGTTCAGTAAGCAATAGTTTAAATACAAGTTACACGAGCTCAATACGTTCAACTACACCTCTGTTCCATGTACGTACACAGATGAAGCCTTTTTCAGCTAATGGCGCATAGCTCGTAGGCTACTAGATAGTATCGCAAAAAATACAGTATATTACAAACAATGGTGATATATTAAATTATTAAATAAGCTTACATATTCACATGTTTTCATGGGTTCTTGAGACAAACGAATGTATCGCATAAGATGACTACACCAGTACAAAATTCGTTACGAATGACTCCTCACGCCACTGTAAACATTGACTGATAGCGCAGGCACGGTAGAACCAGGGGGCTCCTTTCAAAGAGTCGACGTCAGTTGAACGAATATGAGGATCAATCAAGACTGTTGAAAAAAAAAGTTGTTTCATATATTCGCAATACAGGTGAAATATTCAGTATTCACGCATACATCGGACTGGATACAATTGTGGGTAGCAGAAAGGTGTCTTTCATACAATATTATGAAATGGAAAGTTGCACGCGGCTTTACCGCCAATTTCACTCCAGCAGAAGTGCAGTGGTGCCTACATTTATAATTACTATAGGGCGATTACTTTTACCTAAAAAACTTAATTTTGTCCAAATTTGACCTAACGTATGCAAATTATGCGATTTCCCACATAGTGTTCGAAATTGACCACTTATCTTCATTGCTGGCGGGAACTGTTTGTCCTTGCGAATTAGTTCTCTCGTGGCTCTTTCGTCAATTGTATAAAATCTGCATGGCAAAATGCTCAGGGACAATGTTGAGTGAGTTCTAATGAACGGAAGTGTGGGGGGTGGGTGACTTTCTCTGAAAATGGGAGATTTCAAATCGAAATCAGACAAGCGCAATACATTTGTGAAAGGTACTAGTTTCATACTTGAGGATTCTGCAATACAAAAAAATTGGAAAATTTTGCGGGTCCAGTAGTACCTTAGGACCCTCCGATTATTTCTGTGCACTAAATTGCGTTACTACCGGACCAACTAGGAATAATTCTGGGAATTACTTCAGCGTAATTCCTTGGATTTCACTGATTGTTTATGTGTCCGACGTCGCGTCGCGTCACAGTGTTGCAGTATTACGGCAGAACCATCACAGTGTGTGTGCAAGACAGTTTATGTGTTTGTTTTAGACGACCATAGAAACGCCCGTATATCGAAAGTAGAGTTCTTGCTGGTAATACCTGCTGTAGGCTCATATCATATTAACTGAATTTACGAATATCTTAGTATACAAATATGTTTTATGTGGTGGTTTATCGTTACTTATTTACTTTCAATGCTCTCGCTTAAATTCGCAGTAATAACCCATTTCCTTCCTAATGGAGCATTATTGTGCGCTCAATGTTCTGATGGTGGTCAACGCTGTAACTGCGGTGGCTACCGCTGCTATTTACTGGGACAACAATGACTTCTCAGAGAGGATTGTGATTCCACTTTTTATATTGCTCAGTGCGGCTTTCGGGACCATTGTGACTTTGTGCATGTCATTTTATTCGGCGGATGCATGGGGAATCACAGACGATGTCAGACAGTGGAAAGGTAGGACCAGGGATTATTACGTCGTTGCAAGTCTGCTTCAAGCACTTTTTCAGTCCATTCCTCACCATATTCATACACGAATACCCCAATCCGAAGAAGAAGAGGTAGACGAATTCGACTTTTACGTACCCATTGCAATATACTTTACGTCAACAATAGTCGGCTTCCATATGCCACACGTGGCGTACTTGGAACACAGCGGCATCCAATGGTCGTTTCGAGAATTTTTCTTTTCATTTGCGAGTAGATCGGGCTTATTTGCTGCAAAATTGGCCTTCCTCATGCAAATGACGTATGTTGCTGGATACTGGACTTTTACATTCATTGTTGTGAACTGGATTCTGCGATGGGCAACAATTGTCTGCTGTCATGAAAGCGATAATCGCCAGTCCTTCGTTCCGTGGTTTAGAAAGATGACAAGCGATAAAATGATTGCCTTGTACTACATCTTCACCCCTCTATTACCCCACGATGGCAGCAAATCTTCCACCTTAAATGTGATTTTTTATGTGATAGATCAACTCTTGCAGTCATTCGTTTCTTTCACGCTGTGGGACGAAGCGTACTTGGAACATATCCCTCTGTTTTTTATCAACAATGAAAAAATTCAGCTGCTCAATTTCGTTGGTATTAGTCTATTGTTGGTATCAGTATCCATTTACAGAATACAGTGTCGTGGATATCGTTATGTTATCGCTTAAAGAATTTATATTTTCATTGCTGAAATTATGGAAGAATAGTATTGGCCTACCTGTAGTAATTGTGTCACTATTTCCCGTACAAAGTTAGCAGTCTCTTTGAACATATTCAATATAGTTTCCTACTTACCGTCGTGATTATATTATTCCGGAATTTGAGGCCATGCTACAGCTCTTCGTAATATATTTCGACTCTGTCACACAGAGCGCAGCGCCTCTGGTACTGTATTATGATGATTCAATATTCATTCTCCGAACATTACTACGTAAAAATGAACTCACGCACAGTATGAACTCTTCTTTCCTATAAATAACCAATTCGTGCAAAATCATCACGGCGCAAATGCCATGATTATATGATCAACAAACATAACCGGCTTACAGACGAAATAGGGCCACTAACACTGCCGAAGGATTGTTACCTCAATAACCCCTGTCGTGGGACACCAGTTAAGTATAGTTGTGGGCTATCGTATGCGCTTAGGATGATATATAAATATATATATAAATATATGCGACCATCTGTATAATGACTAGAGCAGTGGTTCTCAACCTTTTTGACTTCGCGGACCCCTTTTCACCGTGACGGACCTTCGCGGACCCCCGAAAGTTTTAGTTCAAATTTAGCACAATCATGGTGCGACCGTTTTGTGCGAATATGAACAGTATGCTTGTGATGAACAGCAACAAAATGACTTTTCTTGAAAATAACAGTATACTATTTATGTAGAAATTGGGTAGACTTTTATTATTTCGAAGCTAATTTTGCCGAGGTATTTCTTGAAGGAAGTGGTGATATGAACGAGTGCCGAGAATCCCTTTCCACAAAGACAGATAGAGGCTAATGTAATGTTATAACGTGCTCTGATCGTAGGCGCGCTTTCTTCTTGGTCCGCGGCTCGGTGCAGATAACGCTGACAGGTTAGCGTAACGGCGATGTTCTTCCGACGGTGACTAAAAGCGACTCACATTAAAGAGTGCATCACAACAAGACGTAGCAGTAACATAATCAGTGATCAGCGAGGGTAATTATAGGTTAATCATGGAGCGGTACGCTACAGTAATAACGAGTAAGGCTTCCGACGACACTGTTGATGTTCTCGCCACATTTACGGCACCATGATGATGAAACATATTTTTAATGAACATATCACGTCCAGCCTAGTCATTTTTATCAGGCATATCACCTTGAAGTTATTCTGGAATAGGGGTGGTGTTATTAATATTATTATTATTACAACACACGACGTTGGTGCTTATTGCCTATTTTAGGGCTTTGTGCTCCACGACAGGATATATTTTACACAGTTCGATGTATTTTTCCATGGTCAAATTCTCTTGGACTCTCTCAATCTATTTATCTTCCAGGCTTTCATCGGTTCTTTTGCCGTAAAATTTCAGCTCGACCCACTGTCATTTCTAGGCTTTTTAAGTCTCTGCAAGTGGTTATGTATATCACAGAATAAATGTATTTCGTGGCGAGGTCTCAATCCCTTCTTGGGAAAAAATAGGGAAACTACTTCAGGAGTTTTTATTTCATACGACTGTTCACTAATTTGATGACACCGACAACTCTAAATCGAAAAGGTTTCTCAAACATTCACCAAGTCAGCCTAGTTGACATTACTATCTCCATATTTTTATTTTTTCCACAAACCCCAACAAAACGTCTCTAAATAGCAATGTCGTTTGTATCAGTAGGTTATTGGCAATTTGGCAATAAAAATGAATGTTCACAGTAAAATATTTCATGTCAGAAGATTATTCTGATGATGTGAGTAATGAGGTTTTACCAGTTGTGGAGGAAAACTGCCTTATGCTTTCTCTACTTTAAAAACAAAATAAAAATTAGGTTATGAATCATTTCATAAATTTAGAGGTCTCGCGGACCCCCTGAAATTGCTTCGCGGACCCCCAGGGGTCCGCGGACCTCCGGTTGAGAACCACTGGACTAGAGAAAGGAAGACAAAATCACTCATTCGAAATTGATCGAGTTATTTTTCATACAGCACGATATAAATCAGTCACGTCGAAGCGAATTCTACGATAATGATAATATATGATAATGATAATCTCATGTAGATCATGTTCGCTCATCCCCGCTAACACGGTTGTTGATACAACACCTACTCGCACCACTGATCAACGTGGAAATTTTGACATAACAGGTCCTTCTCCGGTAGGCGTTATCCTCGGACAAGTAGTGCAATATATGGCGAAGGTTAGGGATAATGAAGTAGTTGTACATGTGAATAAGAAAAGACACCAGCGTTGGTTTGGAAAAGTTTCCGCGAACATCTAATATGGCGAGTAATAGCTGTTGCTGGGAATTATACCCTTCGTAGAGGATTAGGTTTCGATGGGAATGATTAAAAGCGAGAACAATTTGTTCTCAACCATTCTCCTTTCAAATCCCTCATAGTGGATATGCAGCTAAAATATTTGGACGTGTTTTACCATTCCAATCCACCTCTGTGATATCGAGGTACGTCTTACGACATCACTTCTGAGCCCTTAGCGAACTTTCTGGCACGCTGTTCTCGGCTGTTGCACTTTCTCACCCGAAACAACCAGTTATAGGCAGAGAAGGAATTTTAGATTGTTGCCAGCAAATTTTACGTAGGAACTGAATCCTACGAAATAAGGTTGTTGTGCTCCGGTAAGTATGAGAGATATACTTATGGCAGCGGCGTTTGATGGAGGATGTTCAGTCACGTATATTCGTGTGTGAAGCTTGTATATAATCTGACTCCTTGAAATACTTAACGGCAACATGAATAGTTTTCTACTCCTATATCCGTTTTGACTGATACTTCAAGTTTGACATGAAATTCCACCATCGACGACTTGGTCTAATTTGGTCCAGGTATATGCGGATGTATTCGAATTACAAAGTATACTGAACCTATCAAGCTGAGTATGTAAGTGTATAGCATTGGAGTTGAAACTGGAGTTGATGAAAGGTCAACGCAAATATTAGTTTTTTCATTGCAAGGTCATGGTCCATGTTTTAATATTGTCACATTCTCGATAGTAGAAACACATAACCTGATATCAGTGTTAGGATCAAGTCACTGCATTCGAGTCACGAGTCACTCGAGTCATTGTAAATTTTGACTGGAGTCAAGTCAAATCAATCGATATTCAAAGGTGACTCGAGTCAAGTCAAGTCACTAGATTTTTGAAGGTGACTCAAGTCAAGTCAAGTCACGAGTCAGTTTGCATTTCAAGTCAAGTTGGCTTTTCGAACTATGAGACATGATTAGGTCATTGCAATTTGCTAACTGTCTGAAATACAGATTTAGTGGCCATTGATTTCTAATCGATGAACGAATATAGAGTTAAATATACACGCAAGAAGGCGCTGCATCGCTCAAATATACGTAGACCTGTTAAACTGCGTAATTGCATAGCCTTAGTTTATAGTTACCAACCAAAATCGAGAATAGAGAAACAAATTGATAAGATGTAATACATTACCCATTTACAAATAGATATGATACAATTGGAGCCTGCGTCAATGGTTGAGGACTATATAAACCAGGGGTGGGCAATTATTTTTCTCCGCGGGCCAAATGAGCAACAGAAAATACGTTGGCGGGCCGACTGAAAATGTTTAGATATATTCCCCGGCTTATTAATTTTATTCTAAATTGAAAGCAGTGAATTACATTGTTAATAAATGCCACTCAGCGGATACGCTGATATTATAGATAACGAGAAAATGACGGTAAATTAAGAAAAACATAAATCTATGTATTTTCCACCATAACTCGAAACAATGATAAACGTGATACATTTTGAATTCTCTTTAATCCAGGTTTTCATATTAAAATATTAAAAAGGTATTTGATATACTACATAGCTTATTGTCAAAACGTCATTACCAACGTCTTGGTGTGTCGTGTCGCGATAACAACCGATGCCGAAATGCTGATCTCTAGAAATTAAACGCTTTTTCGGGGAGAGGGGTAGCCATATTAATACCATATAATCAAGTCATCAAGCCACGATAAATCGTGCGAATCGCGAAGAAAATTTTGATAAAGTTTTGCAAATATCTGAAAAAACTGTAAAATTTATAATAATTTAGGAAATAATTTTGGTCCCCCTTCGAGCTCCGGCCCCTCCAATTAGGGGTTTGGGGTGCGACAGTTGCGGCCCTGCGTTTAGTGCTCCATACCGTCTTTGCATTTCAGCTTCCAACGGTCAATTTTTTACATGCCCGTTCCTCCTTTATGGATGATGCAGGAATATCTAGAACTTCTAGATTCTCTGGGATGATGATGTCTCATAGTATTTCGAAACGTGGCCAATTACGAAACATTTGAAGCACATGCCGAATAATGCGTAATGTGGCAATGGCAATAAAGAAGGTTTGAACTAAACTATATGGAAAGAGTGACTTATTGTGACTTTAACTGTTGCGACATACTTGGCTACATTGGCTTCATTTTGAATCTGGATCACGCATGCGAGATTGCGAGGGACGTAGGATGAGTAATCGCGGCATATTGGGAGCAGTCTCCAAAGTAAACCAATTTCCGTTGCGGCTCAGTTTATAGGCCTACCGCCCTACAGCTCAGGGTCTCATTCTACGCAGCAATATTGCATTCTGTGGGTATGGATGCAATGTGTGTTTCCGAGTGTGACTCAAGCATTACATCAACACACTAGGTTTGCACTATACTGTTGATTAAATTTACGAAGGAATGTCAAAACAGTGGAAGTCCACACAGGCAGCTAGATATTAGTTCAAGGCTGCGCGCTAAAAAAATCAAAAGCTCTGCAGTAGAGTGAAGACAATACCGGACTGATTTTGCAACGAGCGTCATACACAAATATACTTGGCTGCGTGAACCGCCATACCGTTAGTTACCGTAATCAAAACAGCGTGGATCGTATTACGCGCTGTTTAGTAAGACAGAGTTCCTTCATTATTGAGAACACTTAACCAATCATTATTTTTGTCTGGCGGCATGACTGGCCTCTACTGTCCAACAGTATGCTTGAATATGCTGGTAAAGTTGCAAGCTAAGTGAGATGCGATTCGTTATCATGGACGTTTGAGATTACAGGTCGCAGTATACAGAGAAATCAACTACGTATACGGTCCATGCTAAGTCAATGTTAAAAGTAAATAAGCAATAGTAAAAACTTACCTATAGCTGTTAGTTCACGTCGTTTTTTTCGGATGAAAATGTAGCTCAGTGCGTGAAGGTTTGAGAATTGGGATCCTTGTTCGGAAGATTGACGATGACATCACCGTGAAATAACGTGGATTGGGATGCCCTACCATAAATGATATATTTACGTTGAATGACGATAGAGAATTATAATCAAAGACAAAGGCGGGCAATTTTTTAGGGCGCAGGCGCATTCAACATTTGAATCCATTCGCGGGTCGCACAATATAAAATTGGGATATCAAGCACAAATCCAGGATTGTTATATGATTATGTAGTAGGGTTACCATAATTTGGAATCGGGAAAGCAGGATACTTTGTCAAAATGTTTAAACTTAGATTACCGGTGGAAAATCCTGTAAAATTAGTCAATTTTTCCCACTTTGTAGTCGGTTGACTATAAAAAGGTCAATAGTATCTTTTCCTTCAGTTTATCAGGTGGTTGATTAAAAAAAGGTCAACTTGCGTTCATCTCCCGTACTACCCGCCAGTCCCGCTATGTGAGAAGCTATCACATATCACAATTTAACGTAGCGATGGATGGAGATACATACAGCAGGTACATCAGCACGGGAATATATTTGCTGCCCATTACGTATTGGCCATCGCTACTATACAGTTCATACAGCACTGTTCATTTCCGAAATTGATAGTGACTTTCACTGTTCTATGATTGTCCGATTGTTAGCGAATAGTGATTGAGGCAGATTTGATTCTGCCTCACCTGACTATTGTTTCTTTGCGCAGCCATTTCGCGTAATAAAGCCACTTTTCACGTTCCACGGGGGGTTCCAGTGCCCTAAGATGGTTAATATTCGGATTTTCGGAATTGGTGTTACAATAGTATTTGATGAATACCAGTTATTACGAATTCTGTGATGTTTATGAGGAGTTGAACTGTCGCAGATGAGCCACGACCAGCCCGTGTCTCACCTGTGCCTCACCTCTTCTTTCGCGCTGCATTTCTGAACAATAATTATGAAAATTAGTGATGTTGGATGAAGATATATTCAAATTTAGTTATTCATGGACATTGACGGTAAATATCGGTAATTATTGAAAGTATTCACAATTTTAGTTACTCACCCTCGCTCCAGGTGGGTCAGTGCCTCACTTGCCTCCCCGACCGCAGGTCACTGGGTCGTGCTATTGCTATGATATAGGACAGTGGTCGGAAGCCATATATGGCTCTTTTGGGCATAAGATATGGCTCTTTGCGAAATTTTTATTTTTGTGCTTAATTTATGAATACTGCAGCAACTTGTTATTAAATCTCCAGCACGAGCAGTACAATTATCCTTGTGGCAGTATAAAAATGCTTTTCAGAGGGTAATAATACAGCAGTGACGTATTCAGGTTCTGACCCCCCTTTCAAAATCCTGAAATTGAAGTTGATGTCGCGCCGCGACCAATATCACTCGCAAATTCGATGTACTCGGTACGAAATCTTGAATTTCACGATGCATTCATTGTTCAAAGAGACTAGGAGACAGGGCAGCGCCTGTGTCACAATGCAGTTTTCAGATATACATTGTCTTCCTGATCTCCGGCGGAAATAAACTGCCGTGGAAGTGACATTCACAATTACAAATTCAAATTACAAACAACGCCATAGCTATATATACTTTCTTGATTGATGAAGTAGCTTTGTAGTCGCCGTTAGAATCTAGGCGTGTTGCGCAAATGTTACCACCGAATACTTTGAGAATTGAGAAGCCGAATGCGAATCAGTGCGACAATTACATTGGAATAATATCAGTTATTATACATTCTATATTTACGATGAATTGCGCTATCACAATGCCTTAGCCTCTGTTCCGAACTTTATTTTCTAACAATAAATAGGCTGTAAGTTGCGTGATTTTGCTAGTAAAAATGTTCAGAATCTAGTAGACAGGTGAGGCACTGCCTCACTTGCCTCCCCTAACCCCATGTAACTAACAAATCACAAATGGGTATGTATACTAATGTACAGAGATCATATTAGGCTCCACCTGCGTATGCCATCATGGGTAGTTACAAGACGAACGATCTCGTATAACTGACGAAAGTCTCAAATTTAGTATGAGGCTTAACCTTAACGATTTATCAACTATACTAAAAAGCAATCAGGAATACAATGCAACACCAAAAGACGCAATAACTGTAAAAGCGTTTTTAAAGTAAATTCATACACTTATTGTTGTCTCTGTCGCTTGGAAATCTAAATGTTATGGGTCTTGAGCTTCGTAAAATATCATATGTCTCTCAGTGCGATACAATTAGAAATATATTACTTGCAAAAAAATCTATGTAGCTCAAGTTTTGCATACTCTTTATTCAAATAAGGCGGCCAGCATGATTAGTACGAGTTTTCACTGAGAAAATACTGTGCAAACTACGAATCCCGTGTAGTGATGTCGAATTTGCGCAACTATGACGTTACGATTTGTCATTTGTGACGTAGTGGTTGTTTGACATGTATGGCTCTTTGGGAGGTAAAATGGAAAATATACGGTCAATATGGCTCTTAGGACGAAAAAAGTTCCGGACCACTGATATAGTAGATTTGTGGTTCGTCACAAGTGACGTACAGAACGTAGTTTTACCGTACAGTATTCGAACGCGTTATGCACATTTCAGCCAATGTACCGCACTTATTACTATTTCCCAATTCTAAAGTTGGATTTGTATTGTTGCTATGTTTTACACCTATAGAAAATCAAATCGTTTTTTGAATTGCCTTTTCACTCGCATATTTTCATGCATGTCGACATAGTTAGTGGTCCAGTCACTCTAATTCAAATAAGACGAGAAATTATTAGTTTATCGCACATTCAGATATGTTATACTCAACATCCGATCCCCAATGCCATTACGGTCAATTATGTTTTGAACGTGCATTTCAAACCGAGATTGCGTTTTCAGCACTGTAGGCTAGGTTTCATTGATATACCTATAATTTTGTGTTTAATTTCCGCATTCCTGGCGATTTAATATCCGTGAATGAAAGTTTGGGGGCAACATGAAACAGTATAAATTCCGCGTATTTCGCATTGACATAAAACAAAATTGTTGGTAAGGTTGTGGGTGACAAACGGAAAACTTCATCACTCCATCATCCAACGGGTCATTTTAAAGAATTGAATTTACCAATAATAATAATAACATCCACCGTCACAGTATACAATGAAGCTCCATAGCTCGCGAAATAAAAAAAATGTATCATCATGTTATGTTGCCTGAAAACTGTATTCTCTCAAATTTATGGATATTGTGCAGATAAAATTGATAACTTCTAGTTCGTTTCAATTCATCTTACAACGCAGCTGTGCACTTTGACAGAACCCCATATATATAGCTTTTAATTTTGAATATTTACTATAATCTCAGACCCGTTCGTAAAGACAGCTCAATCGATCGGCATGATGTTCGCGAGGATATGCTCCACAATCTGTGGTTACTGCTGGAATCGAATGGACTATAGAGCGATCAACGTCTTGATGCTGATGAACGCTGTGACATCAGCGTATACGACTCTAGTCTACTGGCAGGACGCTAACTTGTCGGAGGGATCTTTGATTCCTCTTCTCACTATGCTTAGCATGCTATTCGGTTATGTTGTGACTATGTGGCTGTCACTGTATTCTTTTGCGGTGCGGTATTGCACGAAAGATGTCGCGCATTGGAGGGAGGAGGTAGCCGAAAATTATATGGTCGCAAAACTGCTGCAAACTATTTTTCAGTCAATTCCCCAACTTTGTCTTCATCTGTATATACAAATACCCAATACCGAGCAGGTTGACGTACACAAATTTGAATTTTACCTACCTATTCTAGTATTCAGCATGTCAATAATGATCGGGTTGCATCTGCCGCATGTAGTATACCTAAAGTACAGAGACATCCCTAGTTCATTCCGAGAATTTTTCTTCTCCTGCTCGTGCAGGGCGGCGTTGTTCGCTGCGAAAATGGCGTTCCTAATGCAAGTAACGTATGTTATGGGATGCTGGACTTTTGCCTTTATAGCGGGACATTGGTTTGTGCGTTTGCTGACACTTGTCTGTTATAAAGAAAACGATAGTCGCGACTCCTTCGCGCGGTGGTTTCAAAATTGTTCAAGCATCAGACTGTTAGCCTGGTACTATATTTTTACTCCGTTGTTGCCGTACGATGGTACTGCATCTTCCATTTTCAAGGTGTGCTATTTCGCGGTAGATCAGCTCCTGCAAGCCTTCCTCTCGGTCATATTATGGGATGACGCGTATTTCGAATATATTCCCGAATGCTTTATCGGCAATGAGAAAATTCAGCTGCTTAATTTCGTCGGTATTACTCATTTGTTGGTGGCAGTTTCTATCCACGGAGTACGATGTCGTCGTGCTCGGTACTTTACAGCGTGATCATGTCGTGTCTTCGCTGTAGAAAAATCATATAAAACTCCGTCTATACGTGGTAATTTTTTTCGCTATTATTCGTGCAAGGCTAGTTAATAAAATGAAATTAATATTGAATATTTTTTAATGTTCATCCTCTAGCATCGTTACCTCATGAAAAAGGTTCTGTCAAGCAAGTTGGTGGATAAGACCAACATGGGGCGATCTAGGAATGTAATTCAAAATTTCAAATAAATTTAGACTTGGCAAGGTCTGTATCGCGGGATTAGCAATAAACAAAGGAACCTTTATTACGTCTAGGGTGCTCCATGATTATACGTGAATTGTTTTAAATCGTGTATATGATACGCCTAACACATGTCCGATGAATATGGCGATACTGTGCTTAATGTCACAGTAAGTTTCCCTCCCTCGACGGTGCCACATGCTCCACTCGTCACTTATTTAGAAACTGCGTAAAGGTGGTCAGAGAAGTCATTATATCGTACTCGAAGAGAAATTAAGCCGTCATTTTCAATTCAATTACAAGTAGAAACCGCGATTTCCACGACAGTCGAACATAGATCAGCTTGACGTTGCAAATGAAGATCCGAAAAGTACTCTAGAGCTTGAGAAGGTCCATTAGGACGAAGGGTCGCATAGCCTACTGTTAGCGGTTCGTCGGATCGAACGAACGAGAAGTGACCAATGACACTACAAATAGGTACAACCTTTCAACGTATATTCGGTTACAGAAGTGGTTCTCAAACTGTGTGTGTGGGGGGGGGGGGGGGGGGGGGAAGCTGCGGTAAACTGAAAACTGCACTGATCTGGCGAGATTGCGTAGCGGTATGATCCACAACTGCACCATCAATGGGTTGCGGGTTCGAGCCCGTCCGAGGTCGACTCCGGAATTTCTGCCAAAGTGTTGAAGGTTTATCTAGACCAGGGGTGGGCAAACTACGGCCCGCCACACCGTTCTGTGCGGCCCGGGAAAGTCTAAAGAAACTTTTTTAAAATATTGATAAAATCCGTACTAAAAATCGAATTAATGCATAGGGACTTCATTAAACTTTTTCTTAGTATATTTCACCATGATAATTCGAAGACAGTGGTTCTAAAACTGGGGTACGCCCCCCCTCCAATGAAAATTTTTTTCGATTGCTCTGTATTTAGTCTCAATTTCATATTTAAAAATTCCTGATCCACATTCGTAACCCTCCGTGCCATCCAACTATCTGTTAGGTTGCTAGCACCCTAGTTGCGTTTTGTGATATGACGATGAGGGTGGCGCGAAATTTTTCACCATCACAAGGGGGGGGGGCGTGTCTCAAAAAATTTTATAGCCACTGTTCTGAGGTAAATACTTCCTTATTTTATGATTCATTTCTGGCGCGACAGCCCGATCTCAAGGCGCACGCAGTTTGAAAGGTTTCAACTACTAAACATCACAGAAATCCTAAACGAGATTGACATAATTCGGATCACGAGTTCGATTTCATATTGGCCACTTCATTGCAGTATTAATTCTTTCAGTGATGTGCTTATAGAAACGATTTGCGCGTGTCTTAGGTAGATTCGTTCTCTGTATGCGTAGAATTGGGGTATTTATATTTTATCCATACATCGTAGATTCGTGTTTGAAGCTAACATGGTTATGATGCGGTCAGTATTGTGTCCTGGAACTGAGCCAAAAGTCGAATTAGTAAATCTATGAACAGATCGCTGCTCATAGATTTAAATTGCAATCCTGCTCTAAGAATCGGGACAAACGACTTTCATCTCTATAATTTTGACAAATTGGGTATTGAGGTCGACCAGCCTATGAAATCTCGCCTCTATGTTTCTGACGTGTGTACGATATCATCAAAGCAATGTTTGTTTTGTTTTAAATAGGAACTTATATAATCTCCATGTCCTCACCATATAATCTCAATTTTATATAATGCGGCCCGCGAATGGATTTAGATGTTGAATGCGGCCCGCAAGCTCAAAAGTTTGCCCCCCTGATCTAGACTGTTCCTCGCCACGTGATCCGAGTAAGCGGTGTCTTGTAAAAATCTAGAATTGAGCCGTGCTAAAAGTCGGTAAATACGGAATCAAATAAAGAATATCAGCCTGGTGTATAATGACCATTGTAGCCGAAACACCATGAATATAAAAAAAACATAGCTCTGTGTGTAGTCCAGATTTCATATTTGTAAATTCTCTCATCAACAGTCATAACCCTTCCTTACCATCAAACTATCGCTTCGGATTGCTAGCATTTTGGTGCATTTCGTGATATGAAGATAAGGAGGACGTGAAATATTTCACTTATATAAACGGGGACGCGTCTAAAAAAGTTTAAGAACCCCTGGGTTAGAGTGATACGGTGGCGATTTCACGCGGATCTTGCAACAATGTCGGTCATAATAGTGGTAAAAACTGATCCCGAAATTTTCAAAATCCAAATTAGAAAGTATATAGTTTTACCAGTAAAAGTGGATGGTCTGTAACAAAGCGACTTGAGTATTTCGAAAAACAATGGAAGTTACTGGTCGTTTGTTTGTGATATTCGTGGTGTTTTTCGACTACGATGGTAATTTACACCAATCCAATTTTACTCATTTTTATTCCGTAGCTGCCATCTTGTAGCCCACTTCTAAGCCTTATTAGACACCGCTTACACGGATGCTATGGTGAGGAGGAGCTTATATACACATCCGTACTTAGGTAGGAATTCTGGGGTCCACCTCGGTCAGACTCGAACCCTCAACCCATTAGTGTTGCGGCTGTGAAAGATACCACTACGCTATTTCGCCAAAAAAAAACTATTTACTGACTACCTGTGATAAAAGTAGGGTTACATTCAAAACGAACGGTGTTTTGGAACACTTACTTCAAAACATGTTTAAATAGTGTTTTAAACAATTGCATTTTTAAAACCATATTTGTGTTTTTTTGCAAACGTTGTATAGTTATGCCATAACTTTCTAAAAACATGTGATATGAGCCTACGGACGATTTTCACCCAATATAGTCGACGTATACGATGTGGGGTGGCTGGAACTCTCGAAATCGTCGTCGATGCAACAGTTCTAGAAAGTAGATACAGATCATTGGTACGGAATGACTGTTCTGATGATGCTGACCGCCGACCGTAAAAATGCTGCATAGCGATGTATATAGTCCGTGTTGAAGATATTTTTGGTATGTTTATGACAGCGGTCGGAAGTCCTTTTCGACAAAGAGCCATATCAACCCTATATTTTCGATTGCCAACATCGATCCACTGTGACGTCACAACTGATTATCCGTCACGCGTCATTGCTAAATGAAAACAAAACAAAAAACTGTAAAAGACGTGTTTTACCAAAGGAATTTTTTAAATTTATTTCTGCTTTAATTGCAACCCTAGATATAAACTTTGCCGCAGTGATAAGTATATTAACACGACAACTAAAGTAATCTGGTATTACCGTACTTCGTTCCTAAAATCGGACTTTTGACATTTTTCGATTGGGATATAATTGTACCACAATCCACATGTGTCGAATTCGTAGTAACTGTTTAGTGTTTGCCATATCGAGGCTGCTGAACTGTAGTTAAAGGACGATTATTGATTCTACGACGATGCCGCATAATCGTAACAATTTTAATATGATTTTGCTTGCTCCTAAGTGTCGAGACCTGATTCATTTTAATCGAGCAATCAGCGCCACTGCCTCAATCCTGTCCTACTCAACCAGTCCAGTCGCTTCTTCAATACACACCTCGCTCATCTCTTATTTTGAATATATGGCAGTTGGAATGATACAGCGCACCGCTTCAGTGACTCTCAAACGTTTTTAGACACGCCCACCTTTATGACAGTGAAATATTTCTCGCCCACCTTATCGTCATATCACCAAGTGCAACCAGAGTGCTAGCAATCCCAACGGATAGTTTGAAGGCATGGAAGGTTATGACTCTTGATGTGAGCATTTTACAATATGAAATTCAAACTTTGAACAGAGCAAAAACCCTGCATTGGAGGTAAATCGCCCAAAGCGCGATAAATTTAGTCCGTTAACCGCAGCTTCTCGTCCCCTTCAGATACTTTCACGACCCCCAGTTTGAGGACCACTGTCTTAGACTGAGGAAACTTTTATGGTAACTCAAAACCAGTGGTTCTCAAACTTTTTGTCTTCGCGGACCCATTTTGGACTGTCAAGGACCCCCGCGGACCGTCCAAGATTTAGTTCAAATATAGTGTAACCGTCACCCGTGTTTGGCGAATATTTACGGTGGACTATAGTCACAAACACCAACAAAATGATTATTCTTGAAAATAACTTCACACTCTTTACGTGGAATGGGTAGACGGTAGCGAATTCTGCATATGCATTTCTATGCATATGCAATACGTGGTTGTGTCTGGCGAATGGTATAATAACGGACAATGCTTCCGACGACGACCCCTTTGTGTATAATCGCAACATATATGCCGCCAAAATTAAGAAACAGATTTATTATTGAACGTAGAAGGTCCATCCTAATCATTTCTATGTAGAAGCTCATCTCGAAGTTGTTCAGGAATAGTCGTTTTGTATATCGCAGAAAAATATGGTTCTTTGCAAACATCTGAAGTCACGTTGATTGACTTTACCATTCCTACTTTTTTTATTAGTTCACAAACCCCAACAAAACATCTCTTAACATCAATTTGTTTGTATCGGTAGGCTGTTGGCAATTTGACAATTAAAATGAGTTTCCACAGTAGGATATTTCATCTCAGACGGTCATTATGTTGATGTGAGCCATGAAGTTGTAGCAGTAATGAAGCGAAACTGCCTCCTAATTTCCCTATTTTGTAAAGTAAATAAAAATACGGTTCCGCGGATCCCCGGTTGAGAACCACTGCCCCAAGCTATATGCCGTAATTCAAAATTCCAGTGCTGAAAAAGAAATACATTATGGAGCCGAGGTCACGAGGTATGCATGTGGCCCAGTATGTTGCGGTGAACTTTACAAGCTGCAGCGCATGATCGCTCGAATAACGTAGTTCCTGCAGATGCTCCAAAGGTTTGAAGCATTTTCCATAACTATAGAAATATAGCAATCAATTCAACCGCAGAAAAGGTTTATTTGATATAATTAGGTCCTTATACTAGAGCAGTGGTCGGAAACCTATGGCTCGCGAGCCATATATGGCTCGTTTCGGTATAAGATATGGCTCTTTGACAAATATTTATTTGTGTACTGAATTGATCAATATTGCAGCGATTTGTTGGTAAATTTTCATCGTGGCGAGTATAATTATTCTCGTGGCAATATAAACATATCTTTGAGAGGTAAGTGTAAGTACAGTGTCGTCTTCAGGTTTAGGGACTCGAACCCCCTCTTTTCAAAATCATCAAATTTAAGTTACTGTCACGCCGACGGCCAATATCACTCGCGATTTCTATGTACCCGACTCGAGATCTTGAGTTATGCGACACGTCCATTAATCAAAGAGCATAGCATACATGGCGACGGCCATTTCAAAACGCAGTTTTCAAATACGCATCGTCTTCCTGATCTACGGCGCGAAATGAACTGCTGCGGATGTCACAATTACAAACAGCGTCATAGCTATTCACGTTCTGGATTGGTAAGTATAGCTCTGTGTAGTAACGTGTAGTACCGGCGATAAAATGTAGGTGTGTAGCGCAACGTTATGTAACCGCCGAATATTTTGAAAATTGAGAAGTCGATTATTAGATTTTCAGAATCAGTGTGACAGTCACGTTCGATTAATATCAGTTATAATAAATTCCACGCTACTTACGATGAATTACGTTATCAATGGTGAGGCTTGGCCCGTTTTATGCGTTACCTCTCGTTGCGAGCTCTATTTTCGTACAATAAATACCAGTTTTTACATAAAAATATGGCGCACACGAGGAATCCCATGTAGTGAGTTCGAATTAGTGCTATCATGACGTCACGAATTTTCAATTGTGACGTAACGGTTGATTGGCATGTATGGCTGTTTGGAAGTTAAGATGGAAAAATAGGGCCAATATGGCTCTTCGGACAACAAAGGTTCCCGACCACTGTACTAGAGCACTGGCCTCAGATTCCATGCCGTACTCGATTTAATGCAAACGCTATATGGGGCTAGTCGGCATACATCTCGAACGACATAGCAAAGTCAGACCAGTAACAGCAACAATGGTATGCCAAAGAGACGCGACCAGCAGATGTAGACATTGATAGCTAATAATGGCTCATCCCGTAATCAACAAGCACCAGCAAATGCCCGCCGACTCACAGTTGTTTGAGTGTAGATATGGCAGTTCCGGACGTTAGGCACTGGCGAGGGAGCAGCACCGTAGTATATAGTGGTGGGAAAGATTACGTAATTATATGGATTCATGGGATTGGGAATGACCATCACGTATGCATGCTAGGTAGATGCTAGCTCTAATTTGTTTGCGTGGTTCGCGCTACCACTCATTTATTGGATTTGAGTGAATGAAAAGGTGAGCAATCTGAGCATTGCTGGTATAATAGCATGTGATCAGTAGCGGGATAGCCAGACCTATTACCGACCAATCGCGTAGCATACGGGCCTGCATCCGCAATCTCGTTCAGGCATCTGCTTTACCCCGCACGTCGAAGTTGGTGTTGAAACAATGACGTGGTGCTACCGCAAATAGAACACTAGTGTGCTATAGTCAATGCGTAATCACAAATCGAGTATTCGCCGATTTTCCCCGTAAGAGTATAGGGTAGATAGTTCAGGTAGACGGTAAACTTGGGTATATCATTTTGGCTCCTCTACCGTTGCAATCGATGTAAACGTGAGAAGCAAATCAGAAATTCAGTAGTGTAACGGCCCGGTCTTGGGAATGGAAATGCTTTATTGCGGAGCGTCACATGCAAACTTCAACGTATCGACACCACAACGTAAAACTGCTGACCAGCACGACGTCCAACATAGGGCATGACCACAGCTAGGCGCTAACATAAATAATAAGGTGTACGTACAGTAGAACCAGGCCCGCCACATCAGCTGGCCTACCCCTAAACATAACACACAACACTCGTTGGGCATATCTCTTCGCTGCTGTTCTCGTGCGTTGCGACTTCGTGGTACCAGAGTGGCGAGATTGACTTATTTTAGAGGCAGTTGGTCCGCAGAAAATTGTTTGGCCCTTTGTTTTCTATATTTGTCCCTTTCTGGAAGCGGTTGGCACACACTCTCATACTAGCTATATAAATGAATGTCTTTCAGACATAGAGAACGAAAAGTATTATTTGGATGTTGTAGGCAGTGTTGTCATAGAATTTCACATTCGTTATGGGCCGATAATGATTCCTCATCATGACGCTTGAAAGCTTGTATTACCGCTTCCAAGCAGGGTGTCCAGACAGCTTTTAAGAATATGGGTCAAACATTATCGGAAAAGGGGCCAAAAATGCCAAACTGGGTAAAAACACCCGAATTGTTCAATAAGGTTGTTAAACGACATATATTAATGGTAACAACGACATTAACCTTGCAATATTACCCGTAGGCTAGGGTTGCCATACGTCCGTAATTTCCCGGACATGTCCGTAATTTCACTGTTCAAGCTTGTTCCGGGAGGAATTTCTAAAATATGTCTGAATGTCCGGAATTTTGAAGGCTTGACGTAGGCTCGTAATTTGTAAGTAAATCAACATAATAACATTATTTTGGGGAATTTTCAGGCTACATGTAATTTTTCTTCGCGCTACGCGCGATTTACTATCACCTTCATTGATTTTTATATGGGGATCTATGGCACCCTCGCAAAAGCTACAATAATATATAAATAAACAATAACCTTCATTTACTGAAATAAGCCTATTTGTGATCGCAATTATAGGAGAATGGTATATTCCTAGAAATGGTTAAGGCCGTTTTAATGCTTGATTCAAAGATAGTGGTTCCAACGTGTGGGTCGTTTCTCTTTATTCTGGGGTTCGTGAAGATGGTAAACGTAATCAGCTTCAGAAATAGCCCGTGAGTAAGTCCGGGCAAAGGTGCTGACTTCTTTCAGTAATCACCTCGTCAAATTTTCATCTGGGCCACGGAACATTTTCAAATTGGAGACGGAGTCACGACCATAATTGGTTGGAAGCCACTGTAAGAGGAGTGTTTATAAAGCTCCGTGGTGCGTGACGGCATACGGCTAATAACAATCTTATCGGTGTGACATGAACAATGAACATGGGTTAACGATGTACAATTACGCTCCGATGTATTTTCGAAGTCATCATCCTCCACCAGCTCTACCGCTAACTCTCGTCATGTGGGCGGAGAGAGGATCAAACTATGTAGTAATATATGGAAGAAACAATCTTATTGACAGAATTCTTCAAATAATGTAACGACCAGATGCATATAGCAAGCCCCCCTCCAGAACTTCCATCAATGACCCTATGGGGGCCAAATGCCATTGTTTATTTCGGCGGGAAGGGGCTTCAAAATGTGTTTTCGGTCCCGGTTTCACAACTCACAGCCACATACTTCTGAACCGGATCGTGACCGCCTCTGGTATATGACTGAATCGGGCTATATGATCGGGAAATGCATATATATTGCTGTTTATTTTTATCCTCTCTCTGCTCGCGTAATCTGATTTACCGGTGTTTGAAAAGGTAGGACCCCTCAATAATAATTAAACATCTCCAGGTGTATACCCGTTGGCAGGGAACGAAACAGCACTTTGTCAGACCCCAAAAAAACTTGGGATCCTATAGCGTGATAAACCGGCCGCCCATCACGTTGTTCGCTTTTGCCACGAAAACATAGTTTTATTGTTTAGCGATCCAGCGCGAAGCGCGAAAGTTGTCGATCGGGAATTGCATATATATTGTTATCAGTTTCTTGTCCTCTCTGCTCACGTAATCAGATTTTCCGGCAGAGCTGAGTGAGGAGTCTTTGAAACTGTAGAGTCCCCAAATAATAATAATTAAACATCTTTGGGCCGGCGGACCCGTTGGTATGACTGCGTTACGTGATGCGATTTAGTGAACTCCTGTCTGCTATATTAAAAAATATAGAATCGCGCAAACGTACTAAACTAAAAGATCAAACGATTTCAAATTGGTATTTCTTCACTGGCATATAAATTGTCCCTGTGGGATTGTATTTGTCTCGTGAGAGTCAGATTGCCTTGACAGGAACATTCGGAGCCAGTCATTTAGGTGCCAATGGACAATTGAACCTATATGTATTTTGTATATATAACGAAGTTTTCGGTCAGCATAAGGGGGCAGTCCTTTTCGGCCAAATTTAACTCGCCGCCGATCGTTCTGGCACACTTCTTGGAGTCGCATGTTACATGGCCCTAAACTTTAAATGTCTTGGTACGTCGTGGCGCGGTAATGGCCAACGCCGATATGCCAATTTCTATAAATCTTGCGTACTTTTTCTTGGGGGAAGAGTACCCAATAATCAAGATATTTGGGAGCCTGAAATCGCACCTAGCTCGAAAACTGTTTGAAAAATTTGCATCTTTTCAAAAATACTCTATAATTTATGCTAATTCACGAAATAATATTGGGCCCCCTTCAAGTTCGCCCCCCCCCAATTGGGGGGTGCGGTGGAGTGCAGCAACGGCCCTCATTGAAACAATGCAAACTCAAATATCAAACCCAACCCTTATTATCGGAAGAAGGCCTACTTATGCCCCCTTGGACTTAGCATGTGGTATCTGTCCATGCACATTTCACTTTACTTATTGATTCGGGGGTGACATATTCATAGTAAAAAGTACTGATCCGACTCCGGCCGTATCAGAAAAAGTACTGATCCGGCTCCGGCCTTAAATGAGAAAATCCGGTCGGAAATCCAATTCGGCTCTGTTCCATGCTCCGCCCTACTGATTAAATCCTACTTGAGTGCTCCGAAAAGGTAGAAGTACTTCGTCAGAGACTCGGTCTGTACGACTGTGGGTGTCGCTATAAAGTATTATGGTAGTTTTCAGGTGCCGCAAGCCAAAAAAAGAACCGAGTGTGCCGCGAACAATTCTTCATTTTCAAAGGGTGCCGTTTAACGAAATATATTGTTGACGCCATTGTAATGGTGATCAATAGGGAGTGTTGTGAACCTTACTTATTTCCTGAAGTGAAAACCCGATAAGACCTTCGTGAGTCGTCTATTTGTCGTGCGAATTATAGATAAGAGATATAAATCGTACGATGTTTGGTGCATGTAATCTCTCGTGGCTATGATATATATAAGAAATTATACACATTCAATTCAATTGGTGATCGGAATGATATTACGTCGTCGTACGTTGATTCAATAAAGTTGCAAGTCGTGGAGACGGAAACAAAACATTCTTCCGTGTGATTATCGAATACGTTTGCAATAGACAGGCTTCGTGGTACGTCAGCCAACGAGCCAATCCACGGCGTGGATTGCCGGTCCGTTGAACGCAAGGGAACACTCAGCGAATCGTAAACGCAACATTCTGGAGTCAGATTATACAACTATAACATCTACAAACATTCGCTCTGCGTTATATGCCGCGAGGTCAAAAAGGTTGAGAAACACTGGACTAGTGTAATACAGAGCGGGTGCACACGTTCGAACAGGACCTGATTGGGTCAATCACCATCTACCCTTTATACTGCTAGGTTTCCCTTTAAAACAAAAATATATTTAAACCAACTATCTTTATAGCAAGACCTTTGTTTAAAACATATTTGTTATTGTTTTTAAGACATGACGCCACGAATAATAAATTATGACGTCATAGTGCATTGACTTTGACAATTGAAATACAGGGTAAATGTAGCTCTTTTTACGAAGTATATCTACGTTGAACCAACTATTTTGAGGTTTCCAACCATATCCCATATCATATGTGTCTGCTAGGTAGGATGGTAATTGTCTGTAGGATCATACAGCATGTATTTTGAAAAGTATTTACACAACTATGGCATAATATTGCAACTTGAATAAAACACAATTTTTTTAATGGCCTTTGTTTAAAACACTGTTTAAAGCAGAGGTCTCAAACTCAAATGCGCTCGCGGGCCGGTTTTCCCGTTTTGACGACGCCGCGGGCCGCAGCACTTATAGGGATGTTTTATGTCTCTCCAAGTAGGCCTTATTTGGCGGGAATGAATTGTCCTATTGAAAGTGAGCCGATCCGGCAGACTGACAGTAAACACACATCGTCAAAATGTGATTTACTCTTGTATCAATTTAGGCCTGGCACGAAAAGAATCATCACATTTATAACTATTTGAATAGAATTGTTGTTGTACTTGATTTATAATAATTATAAGATATAGACACCATATGGGCGGACAAATGTATGATGCCATCATAAAAGCTATCGGGTTATAATTTTGCAGCTACTATGAATGTTTTGAATTTAACAGATTGATAATAGAGACTGATCTGATATGAAAACATTTTTAGGTTGAGAATAATGTAATTCCAATCCAGGATTCGGGTGTACTTCTGATATGTAGGCTATTAATCTCATGGCCAAATATCCTCAAATACAGGAGCAGAATAAAATATAAATATATTAATGAATGTGTCTTACTGATTGAAATGTCGAAACGCCGAACGGCCCATTGTTGTTACATCGTTGGAGCGTACCACTACGGTACTCGGTACCTTGAAGTGGCCTTAGTTACATCTTTGGTCACTAAACCATGTTATTAACAGATTGCCCATGGTTGCCATAACTACTTGCTTAGTTAGCGAAATACCAAGTTGCGACCTTCTGATCTATTACTACTCCACTGATACGCGATTAGTTTGTTGCGTCCATGGTTCTAACAAATTCACTGCATTCCGAGTCAACTCGAGTCATTTTCCTTTTGCTATCGAGTTAGCCCGAGTCTGACTAATTCTAAGAAAAGTCGCGTCCAGTTCCAACTCACAAATTTCAGTCGCGAATCGTCTAACTCTAAGGGTCAGGTTTTGTCATCATGAATTAGAAATGTGGCGAAATAGTGAATCTTCCCCTGCATGGTATAGCGTTTGCAATCGATGTGATAGTGAAGTTTGATGAATAATTTCAGGCTTTCGGAGCAATTTAAGAGGTAATTTTGACTTTATAACCTGAAAAGATATATGTGACACTTATATATTGTCAAATTATTAAAAATCTAAAATGTCGTCGCGGGCCGCACAAAGTGCTCTGGCGGGCCGCATGCGGCCCGCGGGCCGCGTGTTTGAGACCTCTGGTTTAAAGCAACCATTTATTTTCAATACAAGCCTACATACTACAAGACAGTCGCATTTTCATATCGAAACATGATGACGTCTGTCTCCGTATTCTTCTCGTTATGATAGTATCCGTATTCTTCACGTTATGATAGTATAACGTTGGTAAGTGTGAGTGAGGGCCACAAGAGTATTCTGCTTCGACGCAGCCAAGTTGAAATTTCGGAAAGAGCGATATTGCCAGCAACAAAGTCAGCGAATCACTGCTATAACATTCCTGTTTGTACTTTGCTGAACATTTTTCCGTCACCACTTGTGCTGCTGTGCAGAAGGGTCCCATTGTTCAAGCTAACGGGGTCGGTGTCGTAATTAAAGCATCGCTCTGTCTGCAGGCGATCACCCCGCAACACTCATGATTTGCTACAGTTACGATCTGCCTTCCAATTCGCTTGCTAACAATAATCGATTTTGCGATATTATTAGTGTTATTTTATCCGCAGTAAGATGTTTCCTGCGCCAGAGGAACGATATTTAGGTCGTGCTGCGACAATTTCCTCTTGCTTTGATGTATATAACGACTCCTCATGATGATTTCGATCATTATACAACTAACATAAGCGATGTGAGAAGATACAGGTACTGAGATTATATTGTTTAATCACAGATAGGCAGTATCCTGGTAGTTGTATTCCTGTCGGAGCGGCGGAGCGGAATCGGGTTGTCCATATGCACGACTTACATAAATGGAGAGAGGAAGGGGAAGATGGTATTGCTTCGTCACATTGACTGCAATACTCACAGACGTTCTTACCGAAAGACTAAATGTTTTGTTGCTTGTTCAAACATTAACAAGATAGACCCGTGTTGAAGCATGACAGACCACAAAAGATTCAATCCGCATCATACTAATATATATATTTGAAGTTGTCTTTAGACACATCGCTTTCTTGAAACATAGCGTCAGCCACGTAAGGATCATTTTTATTTTAAATTGGCACTAAACAGTGGCGATTTTTCATTCCTTATTCAAAAAGACAATAATTTCGTAGTGTGTATACTGCCTTTTGACTTTCTTATTCTTATGGAGGACTTTCACTCTTTTTCTTAGTCTTTCCACAACTCAGTGCCTTTTATTCTGGATATTTCAATTCACTGCAGTACCAGTGAAGTAGGACAGGAGGAGCCCAGAGACACCTCGCGCAGGCGGAAGACGGTTTTGAAACGGGATTCGAAACCACTGCCATTGGTATCGTGGCATCAGCGTTTTAACAGCTGCGCGCGGTAGTCGCTTCGCAATCCACCTATGAATACTTTACATCACCTGCAAATGGCTGTCGTACCCCAGTTAGATATGGCCTTTGTTCAGGAAACTAGTCTCGAAATGTGTTCTGCAACTTACACAAAAGATCGGTAAGTAGTGTCTTATGCAGCTGAACTTCCGCAACATTGGCATTAATCGTTGTAGCGGAATTACATATTTACTGACGTGGGAAGTTCGTGACGTTGTTTTTATTTACAATCGCTGCCACCACGTCTGGGTTAATGTATCACACTGGGTATGTTCCGCATCATATCCTCTCTGCGCCACTGTTTAGCAAACCAAAAATAAATTAGGATAAGGTTCTCTTGCTTTGAATCATGACGGAAAATTTAAACATACTACATCATTATAGTCTATAATTTTTGCAACCAACAGCAGGTTTAATTAACACTTCCGCCTTTCAACCCGAGGGACGAATGAGAGGACTTTCGCGCTTTGTGAAATAAAGGCTACGTTTGCAATTATTTGCAAATGCAAAATGCAATGCAAATTTTGCATGCTGCTTTGCGCGCATCATTACATCACGCTGAAAATGCAAAGATTTTTATTACGCATGACACAATCAAATTTCGACTGGACAATTATTTCTAACAATATTGGCAAATGCAGTGGGACTTGTCCTATGTGTCTGAGAACGTTCGCACGTTACCTCTGAAAAGCTCCGTCAAAGCCTGATGAGGAAAAATTGCATCAACTGATTGTATGCGTATGAATATTGAGTGTTGTAATCGATCGTAAGATTTGTCAATATTGCGTTATCCGGAGTAAAACGATACCTTCGCTTCCGACACGTTATTCCACTAGGGCTTCGCTTATTTCCTCTGTATCCGATAATATCCGTCTGTTGGAATAAGTGTATTTCCGTTACTTCACGGAGATCTGCGAAGCAAGCATGTACGAGATGTTATCTTGTATTCCGATATCTGCTTGATTACCAATAGTATATATATTTCGAATATAAGATAACTTCAGACAGAGCTGGCTACGCCATACTACTATTACAACACCATAGTACTGCCACTACTAAGTATAGTGATTGCTTGATGATATCAACGACAGAGACTCAAATCGTATTCAGCAGATTTAATTAATTTGTATTGAATGTTTATGTTGTTTATCGCCCATAGCTCAGATAACCACAATGTATGCTAATGAAGGTGTTTGGAGATCTATTTTGTTGCAAGGCAAGTATATACTAATATTATTTCGCAATTTCTTCCCTATATTGTTTATTCGTAAGTTAGTCTTATTTGGATATGCTTTGAGCATCAATTCGAATTGAACCCTGGAGTTAATTACTATTCTTCGACAACGAGAAATATTTCTCATGTGAATGCCACGGCAAATAGTCCTATCTACCGGTCAGTGCCTAACCCCTTTGATCTGATAAATAAATTGAATAAAAAAACAGAAAAAAAATCCCGAACATGAGACGTTCTGCGGATATTATTCCCTGACTATATGAATGCTTGAAGCTTGTGATTACCACTGTCGATAAAATGTGTCGTGATATTCTTGATGGGGAAAGATCTAGTTCAATCTGCGTGAGCGTTCCCGATGCGTGGAAGTGCGGATTGGTCACAACTCTAGTTCTTCTCGCAATAGTCTGCGAACATATTTGACCTAAATTCGTTCCTAAAATATAATGTACTTTCAAATGGAAAATTCGAATGTTATTTTGGCTGTTTAATACGAAGTCATATTCTGATTATATTCAGCATCTTCACAACACAAATATAAAATTCAAGCCATTATATGGACATCTCTGTACCAGAATGCAGTGACTTACCGTGCTTTTTCAAGTGTTCATATAGTGTTTCGACTGCTTTAGTCATTACCACCATGTCTATATTCTTCATTATGATTTATGAGCGCGTCTCTATTTCAGTTGTCTTCCTGCAACTGGCGTTCAGCAGCGAATGGGGCTACCGTGACGAAAGGCGTTAGTCGACAAAGTCGATATATGCTTGCAAAATTCTTTACCCAATGTTCTGCATTTTAGTAACGCCTTCGGATTGGTATCAAGAATATCCTCAATGTGGCGGGCACCATCAGTCGCCTATTGATATTGTAACGAATGATGTACTGGTCGATACATCACTTACGAAGTTGCGTCTGAATGGTTATGGACAGTCATTAACTGGCGGATCATTAGTCAACAACGGCCATTCAGGTATCCGATAGCAGTGCTCTTACACCTTTTATTTTTAATGTAATTGACCCCTAGACTGCATATCGTAAAGTGTCAAACCAACAAATCCCAGTAACAGACAAGAAGACGTTCGCGTTCTGTGTGAACCTCATAAATTTAGAGGTTCCCGTTCACAAATGAACCTCTGTAGGTTCTGCACTGTGAACCCTTTTCATATATTGCAATTTGTCACGACAATATAACATCTTTGGTATAAATTCTTAGCATTTCAACTTTCGACCAATCTATGCATGGCGCTGACAGCATAACAAAATCAACACCAAAGGACGCTTTGGTACAAAAGTTTGCTCGAAGTATTCAGCTTTCTGTTTGTGAATATTTAGTGACACTCTGTTGTGAGCTTGTCCCGCTATCACACAACATCAAGAACGAAATACACTACTTGTATGTCGTCCGCGAATGATCCTTATTCAACCGATCAAGGAAATCGATATAAAGAATACATCGTTGTCTGATAATGTAAAAAATCTAGCAGGCGTACGAGATCCATCTTGACTTGATATGTTTATTGTATCATAAAAACTAAATCCATGCGATTGGGATGTTGGCTGACATATTTATAGGGTAATATCGGTGGCAATTATAGAAATACTTTTTGCACCCTGATTGATATCCTTGTAGCAATAACTCGATGCCGAAAACGTTCTCCGGACTGGCCTGGACCGCTTATAGTTCTTTGGAAGTCCTCGTGGAAATTGTTGGGAAAGCGGGGGAAGATACTGATTTTATTGGGTTATTAGAGCATTTGCTTGCTCCTGTTGATAGATTTGATGACGTTTAAAAGTCAGCATGTACTTCAGCATTGTGGCAGAATGTGGCCCGAGTCTTCGCTAGGTGTCGCGGTACACTGAAGTGTAGGGTTGGAATTAGCAGTATGACGTCACGTGACGTCATAGTCTCACGTTCGCGTTCACGCAGAACCTTTCAAAAAGGTTCGCGTTCACTTGAACCTGAACCAAACATGGGTTCGCACCATCCCTAATTCTTTGATAACTGTATACTGGGGTACAACGGTTTTCGGTCCAATTTACCTTGAGAGCTCTAGACTTCAGGGTTACTCTCTGCTCCACTCACAAAGTGCCGGGAGATCTAAGATTTTTTTCATTTACACAGCATCGCTTCGTGGGGGCAGGATTATATAGTAGTAATATAATACGAAATAAAAACAAATATTTATTAGCACATATCTCTCCTGCTGGTAGTTTGTACCAGAGTGTAAGTGTATAGTGGTCTCGGAAAGTATATCACATCCCACCAAATAGCTATAGGTCATGGGCCACATGTCAGAGATCTCATGGCAATCCCTGAAATTATTCTCGTATCCGGCGTGTGGCTATATATGGTACAAGAATAGTCTACGAACCAAACATATCTTACAGTGACGATATGCACACCAAATTCTTCCATAAAATTTCGCTCATCGAAATGCATTTAATATTTCTCCCTTCAGTTCAAGTGAATTTCCCACCTGGAAAAAGATACATACTGTCCGGCGGGGGATTTGGATCCAAGCGATACCGCGCGCTACAATTGCATTTTCACTGGCCCCTCCCGGGATCCGTGGAAGGGTCGGAGCATACGATGAATGGAAAGCATCTCCCAATCGAGGTATGTGTTTACATCATCCGTGACTTCGAATACGAGCGTATGAATTGCTTCAGCGTGTATATAGTTACTAATTATAAACTTGTGTTAGCAGAATACGACTTAATTCTCAAATCCCTGAATTACTATGAGCAATGGCCGAAAGGCATTTATTGTAATAACTGATGTAGCAAAGTAGGCCGCTATAGGCCCTATCTGTTTTTATGTCACAATGCCGTTAAAAGTCAGTGTAATTCTTCAGATGCACATCGTTCATATTAAAGAGCCATACGATGCCGTGGAGCAGGTGAAGAACATGACCGACGGCCTTGCAGTACTCGGCGTGTTTCTCGATATAGGGGAATCGAAGAATTCAGCAGTTCAGAAAGTACTTGATTGCGCGGAAAAACTGACTAAAGCAGGTCGATGATATCAATTTGTATTGTATATCCATGTATCTCAAATCGATTTTATTTCATTTGGTAGGCCTATCTTAGTAGAGCATATAACACACGAGACACGGCAGTGTCTTCTGATAAACTAACTTACAAACATTTGAAACGCACTGGTCCGTTTGTGACCGTTCACTACCACCTCGTAACCGGAATTTATAATGTTGCATCGATATCAAATCGTGTTTTCATTGCCGAATACATTTTGATAACCTGCTTTTCCGCGCTAAGTAGATTCCACAACTGCCATTGCCGACGGACCTTCGCTACTCGATTTACTGCCAGATTCGGGAACATTCCATCGATATTTCGGATCTTTGACAACACCGCCCTGTTACGAAACTGTGGTGTGGACAATATTAGCGCAACCGGTTCTGATATCACGAGATCAGGTATTGAGAAAGCCAAGGATAGCAAACAGAAATGTGGCCCACGTCTGGTTGCAGATGCGGTAGTTCGATCCTTGCCCACCTAACATTTCATTTTTAGTTTCTCGCAGTGCAATCTCGTCGCACACTGACGGATCAAATAGCAATTGTGTGATTGAATTAGGAACTGTAGCCGACATTGACTGCCAAGATTACGTTGTACATAATGTTTTAGTCTGATATTTGACTACATCTATTGTTTTCGATCACCATATACTCTGTTCGTTATTGCATTTCGATATCGATCATCTCACTATCGACGAATACTCAAGCTGGTATATGTAGAATTTATGCGCATCGTGCTATTATGTAGCGTTCAGTTGATATACGCATTAGGGGTCTTCAAAAATGACTCTTTTCACAAATCGTACTGGCTACTTGATAAAATTGTTGTTTTACCTCATTTAAGCCTACACACCAAATCTGGTTCAATTCCAACCAGTAGCCGCAATGCTACAGGAGAAGAAAGTTTCCTATCGTAAATACTATTTTTTTAAATCCAAATTTTTCGATCGCAATAACTCCGCTTCCACTGGTTGGAATTGAACCAAATTTTGTGAGCATCGTTTCTATAGACAACCTGACACTTTCATGGGGTGAACAGAAAATTTTCAATTTTTTTTTGTTATTTATGTTTATATAATAAATAGAAACTTTCTTTTGTAGCAATGCGGCTACTGGTTGGAATTGGACCAAATTTGGTGTGTAGGCTTACATCAGATAACCTAACAATTTTATCAAGTAGCCAGTACGATTTGAGAAAAAATGTCATTTTTGAAGAGCTCTAATACTCATGCACTGATGGATGAATAGATCTTGCTGCAGTGGCTTTCATTTGGCGGTAATTTAAAACCATCTTTATGAGACCTAATCTATGCTCCGCACCGCACAAAAACTATATTCTGTTTATTTTTTCATTCCCAAACTGCACTATTGTGATAATATCCCTCCTTTTCAGCTGCGCGCATTTCAACAAATCAAATCGTTTGAATCTAAACACGACAGCGGATGTAGCGATTCTGCAAGTTGCTTGGACACAATGGTTGATGAGAATATCATCGGAGGAAATTTCAGACCGACGCAACCATACAACGGTCGAGTTGTAACGTCGTTCGTCGACACGAGTAAGACTTATAGCAGATAAGGGCAACATACGGCCCGCGACGTGATTTTTAGCGACTGGCTGGCAGTTTATGGCCGAACGTGATGATGTGGCCTTCGGCCACAGTCTGCCGCAATCCCCCACTACATGCTTACTACCTAAAATTATAATGGCTGTAAGTTATTCGTTCACGCGCGAGAGTGGAACTGCGCGTAGGTTCGCCAACACGAGAAGGCTGACCGGCATTTATGCCTGTACTCAACTGCAATTAATTGATATCCTGGTAGATTTGAACAAAATACAAACCCCTCCTTCATATACAATACATTATATACTAGGAGCGAGAAACATACGGCGGCAAAGAGATTTGAACGATCAGCAGACTTGGTGTGGAATGAGAATACATCCGCGGTCACAGCGTGCCGGGATTCTCCACTAGGCCTACTTGCTTAATACGTCAAATATAGCGAAAGTAAAGGTTTTTTTGGACACAAATAATAGTGATTAGTCAATCTTTAGATCTTTGTTTCCCTTGTGTCGGCATGCAGCCAGAGTTCAAAGAACCTGTCCGCAACTTTTGATCGACCACAGATATCTCATTGAGTTCAACAGCTAATGAAGTATCACGTAGGAAATTCATGGAATATTGTGTTCGTCTCTATGCTTCAAACTTGAAGTCTACATTAAATAAGATTATTCCTTGAGTATGTGGATAATTACGTGTGTAATGTATCGATTCAGGAATCCGGCCTGCCAAGTACTTAATTTTCCCATTTGCCATGTCCGGCCCCCCCGACAGGGGAAGTTACCCACCGCTGACTTACAGTGTAGGCTTCTGCAGGGATGGTCATCAGCACAGTACTTTTACTTTTTCGGAATACTCAATTTTAACTTTTCCTGCTTCAACACCTTCCTAAAGTGATTATTTTTCGGGATTGCTTTGACTTCCACGTAGCTGTTTGCATGGTACTACTTGTCACACGTTCTATATTTTGAAGTGACAATTATTTTAGGGAATATTTGCATCAACGTTATGAGTGGAATGGTCACATAATATGTCCTGTATCATGGTGACGTTTGTCGACATATCCATCTATTTACGGTGTTATTTTGTTTGTTTGTTTTGAGGTATTCATGGTGTGTGTCGACTACTATGATAATTTACAGAAGGCCAATATCCTTCATTTTTATTGCGCAGCTGCCGACTTGTAGCTCGGCCTACATCTAGGCTTTTATAAGACACCGCTTATACCAGTGGTTCTTAACCTTGCCTCCAGCGCCCCCCCCCCCACAGGGGCGCTGACGATTTTGAAGGGGTCGGAAACGCTCAGGGGGCGATGTGGGGGGCGCTGAAGAAAAATGGCTTCGCAGTAGATGATGTAGTAGTGGGACATATCCTTAACGAGAATTCAGAGCAAATTAACATTCCACAAAACATGTCAAATACCGAAATTGTTGGTCGCGCTATACGCGCCGATGTTTGCTGCATATGTTTTCATAAATGTAGTGGGTTATTATAATTCATGTAAAATGAATTGCGCGTACTTTTAGATAGCCAATTTAGCCGTTGAAACACTGCCGTCACGCTTGCTAGGGTTATTTTCAACAAAATATTTCGATCTAGGTATTATATCTTGCAGCGCACAGCGTGTATAAATCGAAGATGGGGAACTGTATATCACTTTTGAGAGTGAGAGCTCCTTGTACATTATGCACGAAATGAATAACTTAATATACTTGTATTTGAGAGCTACAAAATTAAATCGTCAGAATATTTCTTCATCGTATGGTAAAGGATGATACTATATAGTGGTCCACAGCCTCACATGAACGTTATATAATATGAGTTGCTTTGTTTGGAATACATTCATGTTAAACTTAATAACTGGGTACAGTACTACATTCAATGTGAGCAGATATATGCATCCCATTCTCAGGTGACTTACTCAGTCACTCAAAGCACTAAAACAAAATCCAATACCATTAATTTTCCCGTATTGCCAATCGCAGATGTGAACTCGGGATGGTTCGAACCACGTAGTATGGGACCGTACCCGATTGTTGTTATAACAACCTTGATTTGACCCTGAATATACCACATACAATTGTCAGGATGGTTTATTATAGTCGAGTGGCCCTCGAGCGCAATTAAAGCACGAAATATTTCCAGTACTAAAGTCTCGAAACGACCGACTGGACTTTGACTTCTGACCAGCTGGTCCTAGGACCGAAACTGCTGCAACCCAAAACTCCAATCGGTGGGGGGGGGGCGATCTCGAAGGGTGCCCTAAATTATTTCGGTGCATGAAAATGTATTACACATCGGGTTGACTTCTCCACGAAAAAATACTATAATTATAGAGAATGGAGATAGACATATCAGTGTCGGCCATCACCATACCACAATACGCGAAGACATACGAAGTTCCAGCCAATATGCGACTCTGAGAGGTGTGCCAAAAGACCATCAGCGAGAAAACCTTAGACAGTGAGGATTGCCCTTATATTGACCGTAAACTGCGATGCATATAGGTCTAATTGTCCATAGGTGCTTAAATCGCTCGTGCCGAATCATCATGTCGCCGCAATCTGCACCCCACAGGACAAATAACATCCATCAGAGAAAAATCATTTGGCAGTGAAGAAATACTAATTTTGAATCGTGTGCTTACTTTAGTTTAATAGCCCGCGTTTATGCGTTTCATGATATTTCGACTATATAGAGGACAAGAGGTAACAAATAACAACATGTACCGAAGTAATTGTACTAACAGGCAAGCCCGAATATGTTTAGTTATTAATTACGTGGTCTTCATTTTCCAAGACAACAACAGCTCACTCAGCGCTACTGGTAAATCTGATTACGTGGGCTGAGAGGATAAAAGGTTTATAGCGATCTCTATTTGTAATTACCTCCTATTCACTCATGCATTATAGAAAATTTTGACGCCTGGGGTGACCAGGCCACACAAACTTTGCTGACCATCGAAGTCACGCGACGGGGTACTTGGGGCGAATCCGCCAAGTTAGGTTTATCACGCTATTGGTGCGCAAGACAATCGTTTTTAGGGGGCCGATAAATTTCTGTTACGGTCCTCCCTCTTACCCATTGTCTTTATTACGCAAGTCCTTACAATATGGGGGGAGGGGGCGCTAAAGCCCGATAATTTTTGAAAGGGGGCGCTGGAGAAAAAAAGGTTAAGAACCACTGGCTTACACGGACGAGATGGCGCGGGGTAGCCTAGATGAACATCCAACACTTATGTAGGAGTTCTAGGGTCGACCTGACTACAATATACATTTACACCCGGCCGATTTGTCTTTACTTCGATCCCCTGCCGATCTGTGTCACGGTCCACATCTAGGCTATTTTAAGACACTGCGAATCTGGTTGCGAGGAGGAGCCTAGATAAAACTCCAACACGTAGGTAGGCAATCTGGAGTAGACCACGGTCGGACTCTTACCCGAAACTAATTTATGTTGCATCCGTGCATCATATCATTAAGCTATATCAACACCAATTAGGTCAGTACAGCGTGATTTTACAAGCCATCTGAATTCGCGGTGCATCGATGAGCACTTAAAACTAACCTACCCATCCACGCTGTACTAAGCGCTCATCGAGCCACCGCGAATTACGAAGGCTTGGAAAATGAAATTAGGTTAAATATTTTATTCTTCAAGTGTGTCTGTCCTGAATTTTCATCAGATTTATTACCACAATAATCTGTATGGTGTAACTTTTTGTCGGTTTTTTTTTGGGGGGGGGGTGGGCGCGGTTGATACTTCGGAGAGTTATGTACAATACTGAAAAGCGCAAGATTGAAGATAGAGCATGTCACATTCATTGATGTTATTCTGCCATCTACATGAAAACTAAACACATGATATAACGTTGCAGAGGACGACATCAGAGACATTGAAAACGACGTCGATGCATTGTGTTCAAAGATGACTTCATCCAAAAAGACGGTGGAACGCATATCACAATGTGCCAAAAAACAAGCTAATCGTATTTTAAAACTTTTGCGTCGAATGTTTGCATCAAAAGATCAATGAACATTGCCGTTAGTCGAATGTGGTAGATCTTGCGACGATTGGAATTGAACTATCGTTCAGTTAAATATCGCAGGTTTATATGTGGCGTTTGACCGTTTTGGAGTGTTGCGAGGAATGCTATTTGTGAGTTAATATAATGATATATCTTCAATGTTCCAAGAATAAAACAAGGACAGATCAGGGTCGTTTAGCTGTTCGATTGTCATCTGCAGACGAGGCGACGAGAAAGAGCGCTGCAGTCAAAATACTAATAATTGTCCCTAATCGCCAGGCAATAATGCGACCCCATCTTTACGGCACCGATGACCAGATTGCGTTGCCATTACAAATCGTCATTGACTGGAGCAACTAATCTGTGTAGGGTTTTTCTCGTCAGGCAGTCGTCGCGAGTGGAGGTCGTTCGAGCTCTACAGATAGTGTCGGTCTTACGAGACATACGGCAAAGCCACAGAGACAGCCACTAGTTGTTTAGTAGAATCAGGTCTTGCAGCTAACAGTCATACACCAATCGTTCGTACAATAGCACCAAGTTCATCCCCCATACCGAGAGTTTTAACTCCTTGGAATGGACGAAAAGAGTCAGAATATATAGGTCGGCCGTTCGCTCAGCAACTTGAAACGTCGAGGCGCGGATGATTCGTCCACCGATGTGGAGCCAAGACAAAAGATGCGCTCACAAACAGCATATTCTGAACCAAACGCCCCTGTCTTGAATGTTGCCCTCTCGGGCAATAAGCAGTGCCTTCGAAGCCTTAATCCACTATTCATAGAAAACTGCATAAAGCAATTGATCGGGAACTACGACAATTTACGACCCCTTGCCTCTTGTAACTTGTTCTATGTTTTTACAGGTAATTAGTAGGTCCTGTACCTGTAAAAACAAAGAACAAGTTACCAAACTGCTTTCGTGCATATCTTTTGCATCGAGCACAAGAACAGTTGAGCTAAAATCAGCATTATATGCAGCAATCAATTGCAAATCGAAAGCTATCATCCGTGGCGTACCTCTCGATGTTACCAACGACATTCTACTACTTTCTTTCAAAAATACGGCGTCATTACCAAGAAACGATTGAAACGCAGGGTTGCAGAAAAATATGAACTGTACGAGACAGTCTTACTAGGCTTCGAAACAGACACCGCCCCAAAAGAAGTGAGGTTATCCTATCTCAACTTCCCTACGTATGAATATCGAGAACCCCCTCGACGATGCTTCAACTGCAATGATTTTGGACACATATCCAAAACATGCAGGCGCTCTATACGCTGTCCTAGGTGTGGTAAAGGCCATGAGATAAAAGATTGCACGGAAACCCAGAAACGGTGCTTTAACTGTGATGAGGCACATAGCTCTGCCTATGCAGGATGTAGGAGTTACAAACAAGAGGCAAACATACAAGCTTTGAGCTCGAAGCAGAAACTAAACTACAGCGAAGCCAGAAGTCCTATAATCTGGCCGAACCGATTCCAGGTCCTCGGTAACACAGAACAAGCCAATCACCGATGAACGCGGCAGACCATCCTCCTTCTCATACATACATCAATGTTACGCCAATACGCCAATCTCGCGAACTCGACAATCCCCGAATACACCAAACCAACCGTCTCAAATATCCATACCGATCCACACGATCCCAGTACCTCCTTTGAACCCTCGACGATCAAACGCACATTATGTCTGTCACAAACAAACGCAACTGCACCATTGAACACTACCAAACAAACGCAACTGCACCATTGAACACTATTTCTACTTCTCTAGGGACTGTAGCCTATATAGCCCAGTGACCCCGAACCATCAAAGACCTATTCCCCCGTCTATTTCACCTCCCATATGCTTACAATCAGATCAGTTGGTTGCTTTGATTACCAAATCTATCGAAAACGCACTTCAAGCAATGCCCGAAGGTAACCAGATTAATGTCGCGTCTGTGTTGGCATTCACTGCGGAAACAATATTTGGCGTAGACTTCAAAAATCAACTATTCCGTCAATCCGATGGCAGTCCCCAACAACTCTCTCCCCTGCAATCCTGCAGTGGAATTCCCGGGGCATATACCGCAAAATACCTGAATTGAAGCGAAGCGAAGCGCTATATAGGGAGTTTACCAGGTATACCCGATATCCTTTTCATTCAGGAGACGCATCTCTCTAGCAAATACACCCCGCGATTAAGAGGATTTACACCGATTCGCAAGGACAAGGAAATCCACAGTGGCCGAGTATGCATCTTCATTAAAAAAAATACTTCACCATACGGGGAAATAGCCTTTATGGTGAAGTAGCCTTTAACAGCCACACCCCGATAGAAGGTATTGGTATCAAAGTTGCGGACATAGGCGCACAATCAACATATAGGCCTAGATACCGCCTAGTAGCCTCGACGCGAATTCAAATCAGTTACAGGACCTTCTTTCCAAACTTCCAAGAGAAAGCTCGCTATTATAGGGAATTTCAAGGCCCATCACTCCTTTCTTGGGTCAGCGGTTGCCAACACAACTGGAAACCTGCTGGTTGAGATTATGCAAAGTCGTAACTTAACATCACTTAACAATGGTCAACAATGGTCGGCCCACCGTGCTTCACATACAGAACAACTCCTGGTCTCTGATGGACCTTATGCTAGCAACTAGCGTCATTGCAACACTGTGCAGTGTAGCCGAGACGTCAGAACTCCTGGATAGCGATCACTGTATCATCTCCAACCACATTGAAACCTGTATCCCACCACTCTCAACGTTCTACCCGAAATGGAACATGGAAAAGGCCAACTGGGAAGACCAGAGAATGGTGCGAAATATTCGTAACATCGTCCTCACGAGTTGTGGAAACTCGGAATCTGCCATCCGCAACCTTACTGAGAGTCTGTCATCAGCGGTCACAATATCGATCCCCAAAACGAGGCTTCATACCGGTGTCAGAGTCCCGTGGTGGAACGACTCATGAGAAGGAAGAAGGTATGCGAGTCACACAAATGCAGTATCCTTCGTCACCGCATCCCCATCCGGGACGGAAATCGATTACCTGGTCGTGGCAGGAGGTCGTCCCAAGTCGCTCGAGTTTCCTTTCCTTCAACTCCTTTACAAGCAATCCACTCTTCGACAGTTTTCACATTGGTACCGCAAACGTACTCCCAACACCACCATGGCTCGTATTGCCCCTCGTATGATCGAGTTTAACCGGGACAAGACACCCCCATGCGCTGATCGTATCCAGGGCTAATGAAACTTCACCAACCTCGTATCTTGAATACAACAAGATTTATACGGACGGCTCAAAGAGCCATTCGGGGACGGCATCGGCTTTCTATGTAGCAGAATTGAACGCAATTCAAGATTTTTGGATAACCAACATATCAGTTATGTCAGCAGAATTATATGCTATCCTTCGAGCACTCTATCCGATAGCATTATGTAGGCCAGACAAATGTTTGATCATAAGCCATTCGGCATTCCTTATCAGCATTGCGTTGCATTTCCTCGTCAAGTCTCTATAAAGACCTTCTACCATTAAAAATTAACCACATGCTCAACACGCTAGCCAGTCAGGGACTTGCCATAAAATTCATGTGGATTCCTAGCCACGTTGGAATAGCCGGTAACGAATGTGCCGACAAGCATGCTAGGCATGCAGATGAGAGAGGACAACAGTCGACTCGGTGATACCGGTGACAAGTTCGCATTGTCCGCGACATACATGGAAGAATAGAGACAAATTTATGCCACCTCTGACTCTGCCCAGCAATACAACACTCTTCGTAGCCTCGACCGGATATCTTCCGTCAGAAAGACGCGCGGTCGACACTCCTTTTCCGCCTAAGAACGGGTCATTGCCGGTTAAATGGACACCTTAATCGTCTCCATCTACGCAGTACGGGACTATGCGACAGCTGTGGCTGCCAAGAAACGTTGTCGTCCCATTTCTTGTTACACTCCCCCCAATACGGACACTACGGACGTGAACTACTGGAGAAGACCGCCTGCATCCATCTTCCGTTCACTATAAAGGACATTTTATCTGAACCATTGCTAGATGCCGAAATCTACGAATTTGTCGTGAAAACCGGGCGCATATTATGAATGTGCCAAATAACGCTTACTTACATCATCGTAGTCAGACTGTGTATAAAGCGTAAATCGCTACACACAAAACATAGTTGACTCCAGGAATTCTTTTTATTTGAAGCGATTTGATGTAACGTGGGTGATTCCCTTATAGAAAGGATTTGCGACCGCAAATTTGCAGCATTTGTAAGCCTACTAGCTATGTACTTATAATTAATGAATGATGTAGTCCTATGGAATACAACGGAAGTTAGTACTTGGCGAGCCGCGATAGCAGTAGGCCTACTATTTAGTGTCGCATTAAGCATAGAATAATGTCGGCTTGTTTTACCTGTATTAACCCAAGTTGGCTTGTTTTACCTGTATTAACCTAAGTTAACTTATGAATCTGCTTGAGAGTGGAAAAATTCAGGCGCTTCAATATAGAAAGAAACCGGCATTTAACGATACAATACATGGCTAAAATTATGAGTAACGTGGGAAAAGGGACTAGGTAAGCCATAGGGATGGTGTGAACCTCTGAAAGGTTCAGGTTCGTGTGAACGCGAACCTTTTTGAAAAGTTCTGTGTGAACGCTAATGTGAACCTCGTGACGTCACATGACGTCACATGACGTCATATTGTTTATTTCAACCCCACATTTCAGTGCAGTGATAGCCTACATAAATCTGCGCGATACCTAGCGACGTCTAGGGCCACATAATGCCACAGTACATATTGACGTTTTGAACATCGCGAAATGTATTAATTGGGGCAATCAAATGTTATAATAATCCCTTAAAATAAAATCTGTGGCCAACAATTTCGACGAGGACTTGCCAGGGAATATAAGCTTATGCCTTATCGGTCTAGGCCAGACCATGTATTCGGCGTTAGAGTATTGCTACGTTTGATACTGAGTAAAGTGTAAAACGGGTTTCTCTACTTGCTACCTATATTACCCCATTGGGTTTCTCTACTTGCTACCTATATTACCCCATTAACAAGTTGTACAGCAGTAGCCAACACCCTGCAAGCGCACGGATTTGGTTTTTATGATACGATGAACATATGAAATCAAGATTGACCCCCGTACGCCTGCTAGATTTTCTAGATTTTCTTACATCAGACAACGGTATCAACTTCATCGAGTGGCTGAATAAGCATCATTCGCCCACTACATGTTTAGTGTATTTCGCTCTTGATGTTGTGCGATTGCGGGTCACTAGATATTCGATCAAACTTGTTGTGCGATTGCGGGTCACTAGATATTCGATCAAACTTTTGTAACAAAGCAAGAAATTTGCAAGAAATTTTTTAAAATTGCCAAGGTGAATGCTCACTTAGTGCTGATTTTGTTATGCTGCCAGTGCCATGCATATAGTGGTCCGCAGTTGAAATGCAATAAATTTCAATCAGAGATGTTATTATGAAGTGTCAAAGATGTTATTATGAAGTGAAAATTGCAATATATGAAAATGGTTCACAGTACAGAACCTACCAAGGTTCGTTCGTGAACGTGAACCTCTAAATTCCAGAGGTTCACGCACAGAACGCGAACGTGAACCTCACGTTCACACCATCCCTAGTAAGCCAGGAATGAGGTTACGTTAACTCGGGGGTGGCCAGCCTGCGGCCGTAGAATGAAATTTGTGCGGCCGTGGACACGTAATTCAATTAGTATGACTTGGCGGCCGTCAAAATGCCCTTTAAATTTAGGAATTGAAGTGACTCCCGATTTCTTGAAGATATTGTAATTAATTTTGAAATTTTATTCGTGCCGCGCGCGATTCAATGATACTTCGTTTTACGTGTTTAATATAGTAGCGCCATTTGCAATCACAGCCCCATATTACAGATGCGAACAGCAAAGGAAAATGATTTGCCTCATCTAGAAACACCAACTCGAATTCGTGTGGTTCTCACTTTACCAACAATCCTGAATGAAGGTCAATAAATACCAGCAAGCAACAAAGTGCCAGCAAGCAACAAAGTGAGTAATAACACCGAAGATACATCATCATTTATAACTTGACCCGAAATTCTCAAAAACACCCTCTTGATCAACTCTACCGGTGAATCTGATCACATGGGTTGAGAAAGGATAAATGTTTTATAGTAATATGTAAAACTATAATGACGAAATTTAAGCGAATCTAAAATTTTTTTCGCGCTTGGCGCGACTGTTAACGTGCCCATGACTTGACCAGTGACATCTCGCGATTTTGGGGCATACAGTAACCCTATATGATTAAATAGATTAGTCCGGAGTTCTACTGGAAATGGACATATACATTTGAACATGGGTATTTTGCGCCCAGCTACTTCATTATGACTATGTCCTGGAATGCGGCCGTTGGCTACATGAATAGTCGAAATGGCAAAAAGGTTGGCCACCCCTGCGTCAACGGGTTACTGTGGCATGATCACCACATATGATGTCACAACGTCCTATCGCAAGATTGACAGAGGCAAAATCCCATTGATTGCTCCTGTCTGCACCAGATGCTGAATTGATTTCTAATCAAATCGCTCAACATACCTTACATCGCATCATCTACGTCCATTTCAGTACCGAATGCAATCCTAGCTGCATAATTGAATGGAATCATACACCTATATTTCATTCGCTCATCTACGCGCACTTTTAAGACATTTCTAATGGCATAGAGGAGGTAAACACCGTAGATCGGCGGCTCACAACCCTTCTTTGGCCGTGTCACATTTGCGGTTTAAATATGTTCTGTGGCCAACCTCTGATCCTAGAGTCATAGTCCTGTTCAATGCATGGTAATTGCCGCTGCCGATATTTCTCTAAAACGTCCGCATTTTTATCTTGCTATCATTCATGTTTGAATCTAGACAGTTTGGGACATGAAATCCAGCTGCCCCGAGGCCATTAACGATATAAATCTGACAAAACGAGTGGCGAACCTTCTCGCAGGCCAGATTTATCCGCCCCTGGCTTAATGTATCGAGGTAGAACAGGGGTTGCCAACGTGGAAATTTAATGTATCGAGGTAGAACAGTGGTGGCGAACGTGGAAATTGGTAATATATCTAATTCCGATAATCACCTTCTCCCTTAAAACCTTCTAGCCGGCCATATGTGGCTGCTGCAGAGTGGGTAACTGTTCGGTCACTTGGGACCTGTATATAGAATTATACTTGTGACCTATATATAGAATTATACTACCTGTTTTACGTCGATAGCGAGCAACGTGGACTTTGATTTTAATCGCCCGTCGGTCAAATGTTTCTGAAGAAATAGCAGAGTTTTGACCTCTTTGCTGTCATCTTCTCCCTGGAAAACATCATTTTCATCGAGTTAGTATATTTGGCCGTGAAAACAATCACATGAATTTCGAGGCAACGTATAAGAATCATTTGTTTGGTACAGCCCCCGTGAGCGATCTGAAGGTTTGAATCCGGCCCACGATGCCAGTTCAGTTTGACACCCTTGCCCTAGAGTGATCTTATCGTACTAATTTCTGTCGTGTTCAGCTATAGGATGTATTCAGTATGGGTGTGTAATAATATATAATTTAGTACTGACCGTTCCTTCAGAAATTGCACCAATCATCTTATCCACAGTAGAGAGCATAACACGGTACTGTTGTATCATTTGCGATATCGAGCATGATGTTGAAAGCTCAAATTCTTCTCGGATCTGAACATTCAAGCAGAACATTAGCATCTTATCACTAAGGTTATCACTCACAATCATTGAGAATGTGAGCACAATCATTGAGAATGTGAGCACATTCTTGCCAAGAACCCAGATATTCAACTATAGCTTCATATAGAAAAGATACGGAAATTTCTTTTGTGAGCACAATCATTGAGAATGAGATACGGAAATTTCTTTTGTGAGCACAATCATTGAGAATGTGAGCACATTCTTGCCAAGAACCCAGATACTCAACTATAGCTTCATATAGAAAAGATACGGAAATTTCTTCAGTATTTCACGAACACTTCGTGTGGGCGTATCCGCTAATATTTGGCGACGTGAGCTGTGAAATTTGTTGAACAGCGCGCCAATTTTTGACCAGTCCGGATCATGCTTCTAATCCTCTTTGCCAGAAGTTCTTCGCTGGCAGATACCATCTGGTCATTCCCTTATAATAATCAACGGTTATCAAAACAGAAGATGATTGAAATCATATGAGATGCTACCCTCGATTGAACAGAAACTGGAATATTTTAAGTTATAATATACCTGCACTGTAGTTCTTGGTATTCGGCAGGAAACGGTGATGTTATTCGAAACGGTGATGTTATTGAAAGGCACTAACCTGATGTCGATGTGGTTTAGGCATCTGCTCTAGTTACCATTTTCCCCAACTCTTTTTCAAGGCAAGTCACGAGTCATGTAAAGGTAACCTTCAACATCTCACTAGTCAAGTCGAATCAATAAGCAACTCCGATCTCGACTCAATTTGAAGTCACCGATTATTCATATTTCGCGTTGCGTAAATCTAAACGCAGATGCAGATGTGCATGCATATTGGAGAGTCGTCGACTAACTTGTCAAACTGACTCCATTGTTGCTGCTGCAGATACTATTAATGCGATATTTAAAGAAACCACCTACGATTAACTACTAAAAGTTTACAACCCGTCAAAATAAGGATATTAGCTTCAGTGATTTTCAGGCATTGAAGTTGTAGGCTACATACACTTCAATTTCGCTAGTTCTGTAACTAGTGTTTACGGCATAAAGACGAACTGAACTCTATGGATTACCATCGATGACTGTCTTTGACCACATCTGTCCCTGACAGACGCAACTGACCGTACAAGCTGAACTCTAAATAACCTAGACTCAAAATTATGCGAACAGCTTCAATAGGCAGCTCTATCGAGAAAAATTATATGAGAAAGAATTGTATTCAGATGTCTTGGCAATAACAGATCAAGAAATATAATAACAGATCAAGAAATATAAATAAGACACAATATGTAATCGAACTATAAAATACATGTCACGGAAACGGCAGAATTAGCATAGGGATGTTGCTCTTGTGAAGCAGGATAAAGGTATGGTATCACAGTAACTATACGTGAAGCAGGGTTAAGGTATGGTATCACAGTAATTATACAACAAAAGAGGAAAGGTATGTTAAAACACAAATACACAAATCAGACAGTTATAAGCAGGCCGTGTTATTTTTGGCATTTCAGGAGCCAGATGCCAAAACTGCCAAAAATGAAAATTTGAAAATGACAAAAATAAGCAATTTTTGGCATACGCCAAAAATAACACGGACTGCCAAATAGTGTATTTCGTTCATGGTGTTGTGTTAACAGGACCGCGTTACAGGCGAGAAGAGCGTTTGTGAAAGGCAGGTTTCTTAATCTGGGTCCAGCCCACCCATTAGGGATGAAAGCATGGTGTCCTAAATGGTGTGGGCACAGCGAGATTGAATGGCTGACTACATTTGGTTTACGTCATACTTTCCATTTGTCCAAAGGCAGTTTTACGACCATTTTTGAATGGCTGGTCGAGTGCTAAATTTGATGAAACGGGTATCAATGAGAAGCTGCGGCAGTACTGATTATTAAAATATAAATTATATTCTGCTCATGGAACTGGAACTCCCAAAATCAACCACGATTTTTGCATTGTGATCGAGTTGAACATTGTGACGCAACAAATCTGAGCTGCATAGTCTCGTTTTGCCAGACAGTCTTGTTGAGTCAATGTTCTTAACAAGCAAACCTTCCCAGGACTCTTCCATGCGAGTTGGTAATATTAAAGCCACCTGAAGAGAAAAAATTTCCTCAGAAAATATATCGGTAGACTGAAGGAGAAATGATAGTCGGGCTACTAAATAGAATGTGTTGAGATACAACACAGGAAACTCCTGGAAAAGGATCAGGAAGAAAATTATTTCCGCGATGAGATCGATGGCACTGGCGAAGTGATCTCTTTTCACGATGCATCGAAGCCGGTTCGGCCCTCCAAAGATTTTGAAGCTCTGAAAACCTTTTGTGGATGACTGGCAACATTCTTTCCCTCAGCGGCTACTGTTGGAGCCGATATTTCCCAGATTCGCTGGGCGAGAAATGAATTTAGGAGTAACTTAGCTGACCTGAGTTTGGAAGCACTGCTACTGTTCAAACGATTTAAGTTTATTCAACAGCTGTGACAATCAGCTGTTGAGCGTGTTTGTTGGGCTTCTTTTTTTTTGCTCATTGGCACCGATTCCGATGGATAGGCTACTGCACATTTTATGGTTTCGTTTGATATAATTAACCAATGAAATCGTTAGGTTTTTTCTTCTCTTATTGTTTGTTGGCACTGATTATACGTGGATGCAGCACATTTTGTGGTGTCTTTTGACAAACTAGCCCAAATAAAGCGTTTTTATGACTAATTCGAGGCTGAAACTATCTATTTAGAGGACGATGCCAAAACTGCCAAAATTAAAAAATCGAAAAATGCCAAAAATAAGTTATTTTTGGCAGTTTTGGCATATGCCAAAAATAACACGGCCTGGTTATAAGGGACTGAAAAAATACCCAGTCACCATTGCCAAGTATTTGCAATATAACCGGACCAAGACACATGCTTGTAATGGTTTTGATATTCCGCCAGCGTATCGGGTCAGCAACAGAAAATATACTTTCGTATAAAATGAATAATCGGTTGGAAGTTCAACACGCATGCTTTGCGTCTGCGGTTGGATGCGGATCACCCGGAATTGGAACTAATATGAATCACCAATTGGATAGTCATACGGTCACGAATCCCAGTTGACGTTGTACTACAATAAATCTTAACAGGGTAGAGTTTCTTCGTGACGGAAATTATGCAGAAAGTTTGTCCGATTTTAGCACGTATTTGATACATTCGATCGTAGCATTATCCAGATCACAAAGTTCTAAAGATAAAATACACCACCTGAAAACGTGTTATTGGTGTATTTTGAGAACGTGTTGTTGGTGGACAATATTAGATATCGTCAACAGCGTATCGAGGCTGCTAACCAGAGACAACTTTTCCTGCAACCATCACAACTGAAAATACGACTCCTGCGGAACATGTGGCAACGCTGACGCTGGTAGGACCTCGATTTCCACCGATGCACATTCTTCTTCGACCTGGTTCGACGGTAATCTGCGTATCTTGCAATCTAAATCATAGTTTTCTTTTCTATGATCAGCAATCTTTACATCTCCCGACTCGACTTGCTGCTTGTCCCGAATTCAGATCCCTGCATAAACGGACTTGTGCAATTTTACGGTTAAGCAGCAGAACTCCTCTGTTGCGGGTGTATGCTGGGATTTGAACAATGGTGCACCCAAATAAATTTTCGCCGTCTTTTTATTCCCGGTTTTCATAGTTGAGGAGGTTGACTTGTTTTGCGTTCAACGGACACATATTTCTACATATTTATTCTTCGTGCTGGTTCGGTGGTGCTTTCCGTATCGTCGAATCTGAATTTGAGTTTTCTCTTCTATGATGATCTCTCTTTACATCTTCCGACTTGGACTTGCTTTCTATACCTGACTTATGCAATTTTCTTTGTATGCTGCGGAACCCCTCTGTTGCGGGCGTATGCTGCATTTCAAACGCCCATGAGCCCGAATCTAGTTTTGTCTTCGTTTCAATCCTGCTTTTCATACTTATTGACGCTGATCTTTGTGTTCCACAGACACATGTTTCGCAACCGTGCCCGCTGGACTTGGCCAATCTTTTTTCGTCGACTGGGTTCGCGCCCTTGGCGGTTACCGACTTCAACGCAATATCACGAGACGTCAAAAATTTCCTCTTCCTTGGTCGATTACCAATGCATTTTAATACGGTATAATGTGGTGGTTCGAATGTCAATATTTCCAAACTAGATTCGGTGCGATTTGCAAGGTTCAGATCTTTCTTTGAACACGTTGCAGGCCGTGCTTTCCCATTAATATCGCATTCAGTGTGCTTTCCAAAGTCAACCGTTTTGCGTTCTGATATTTTCCCACCAGAGACGATCGACTTCCCAGTTACATCTTCTTAGCTGGTGCCTCGGCGTTTTGAGTAAGCCAATTTAACATGTTCACTCGAATTGGTGATAATTTCCTTTTCCTTGTCCCATTCCATTTCGGATTATCTTCTCTCCACTTGCGAAGTCTTTCTTGGCTTGATCACTTCGTGAATCGGTCCCTTAGGCTTGTTATCGATGCGAATTTTCGGCCGATGAGCAGCGACGACGATAGCTTCCTTTCTCACTCTTTTGCGTACGTTTTGCTACGTCCAACAATGCGAGCAAATGGTCACCATTCCAAGACGATGACTCTTCATTTATCATCGGAAATTTCTTTACATCTGTTTGATTTGATCGTCACTTTCATTTCTCGCTCATTGAGATATTGCTAATTGCGTGTTCAATTATTAATCTGGTCGCAGCTGATACGATCGGAATAGAATCAATTGTTGTATGTCCGGTCCGTGGTACAAAGAAGTTATAATGAGCTTTTTCGGTCATTAACGGTCATTATCTGACAAGGTCGGAAAATCTTCAATTGTTGTCAGTCCAGTCCAGTTATAACGAAAGATTATGACTAGGGCAAGTTTTTGCAACTTCTTTTTACAGCTACCGGCAGCTTTCTAGATACTCGTAAGATATGTAGAATGCAGTTTTAAGCTGTTTGAAGGAATCTTATAGTGCAACTATTTGCAACTTTTGTCCATATTTTCATGCAACTTTTTGCCACATTTTGCAACTTTCTCGATTTTTCATGAAAGTATTTTCGTTGGTGAAATACACGACAAAATTCGACTGAAACACCGTAAATCAGCACCGAAGTAACGCTTTACTGGTATTTCGGGAGCTGAGCCGGAAAATTGACCGTTTTTTAGTCAACCGATTAAAATGTGGTCAAAATGCAACTTCTGCAACTTTTTTCAAAAATAAATGCAACTTTCCACGGATTTAACTGCAACAAAAACTTGCCCTAATTATGACTAATTGGGTGTGCTGTCATCGTCATAATCTGACGTTCGCGGTTTATCAAGAAGATAGGATTGGAACATTCAATTACCTCTTTATCAGATCATGGCCGAGTAATTGAGGGTAGCCTGTCAATGGACAGTCGAGAATTAAAATGAGGGCGCATTAACTATATAGTGTAAATTTGTTTTCAACTTCATGATGCATGTACGTTGTACCTCAACAATTCGTTATTCCTAAACAATTCGGTATTCCTAATCATTTCAATCATTCTAATACAACTCAACCACATTCTAAATTTCAATCATACCTTTCAAGTAGCGAGTCGACTCGCGAAGAATATATGATTCATTGCGCCCCGTTAATAGTGTCAGTGTGCAGAATAGCGATGGATCCTACATATATATATACCAAGATATTTACACAAGTATTAACTTCACAAAATTTCGTTTTGTCACATTGGTCGCGAACCAGTGGTTCAATAGACATGTCAAAATGATGTTAATGCGCATCTACAATCTGCAGTTCTAACGACAAATGTATTTCGCTCTATTTTCAAGGTATGCCACAATCACGACTGAAGTCAATCAAATTTTCAGAATGCTACAAGTCCAGTCGAGTCAATTCTATTTGTCTGATTTTGCCTGAATACCAAATAATAATTTTTGTCTCTTGATGTAAGATGCAGCAAACAATACGTTCATAATGCAAATTTATTCCACTCAATGCTATAATGCAGCATTTCAGTTAATTGACCCACCTTGCATTAAATTGTACTCACATGCAATGTTTCCTCTAATTTTTTGACGAGTCTGCGCACACTCACCAACTCACTGCGCAAACCCTTGGACAACAGCGCGTAATGACTAAAAAAAGGTCATCACTTCGGATTTTTTGTGCGCAACTTAGGTTATGTGCGCAGAGACCGTTACAGTATTGCGCATTTGCACACGTGCGCAGCTTAGAGGGAACATTGTTCACATGGTATTGAGAGCATTGAGTATACTCAGTTAAAAGTATTATTAGTGATCTAAATGTGTTAAAAGTATTATTAGTGATCTAAATGTGACTCCTTTCGTCTCAGTTGTTCAGAAATGGTATACAGTCAATTTTGACAGGTTTCTCGAGGTCTATTCGTATACGCATGTGTATATTCCTGTGTATCCTCTTACATCAAATAGACATTTCGGAGTACAGAACTTCAATATTGCAGCAAACAATACGTTCATATTGCAAATTTATTCCACTTGAAGCTTTTCGACTGGCCCGCTTCATGAGTGACCGCCAGTAAATGAGGTTAACCAAGTTCGAAATCTGACCAGAGATGGTAAATACTGATCGTTGAAGTACTTTTACTCATTCGAAGTACTAAAGTAATTTTTACTTAGTTCCTCAAGTGCTTGTATTCTTAGTTTAGCTCTACTTCTACTTTTGAGACAGAGCGACAAACATCGTAGATTTTCATTCGGTAAAATAGAAAGTACATGTGTGATATGTGTGGATCATTTTTATGAGTGAAATTTTGACATGAATTGAGCAAAATAGCCCTCCAACGTATGATATGGATATATATTTGCAATTTGCACCCAGAGTACCACTATAACGCACCATTTTCCGATAGTCGCAAATGCACGCTGCAGTTAAGAAAGTATCCACCTCTAATTAACTATTAAAATTTTGGAAACCTTAAATCTCCTATCTACACGAATACTTCAGGACCAATAATCAGTAGGCCTACTTCCCTCTTCACATCACTACTTCCACTACGTGGATTTGAACATAAATTTACGGCATTACATCTTATTCTTGTCGAGCAACGCTGACTCCCTGTCCAGATTTCCCTGACAGACGCAACTGATCGCACAAGCTGGACTCAATATAGGTTGGACTCAAAATTATTCCAGGGACTTTAATCGATGACCTGATTAGAAAAAATCAAAATAGAAATAACAATTATCGCATACAGACTTTGGCAATGACATGACAAGTAATTACCTTAATGTACCTGCCTTATATACCAGGGTTCACGAACTCGAGTGTGATCTCTTATTGGGCTCAAGCTGTATATAGGTGACGTTTTGAATGCTCTTGGGATTGGCTGGATCAGCGGGTTACGCTTGGTACTTATCAGATGCTTACATCACATTGAATTGACTTGTAAGTGTTGTCAAAGTCCCTAATGATAACGCAGCGAAGAGGTGTGGATGTACGCCCAGGCTATGCTGAATATGGTATGTCAAAGTCCTTTTTGATCGCGCAGAAAAGAGGTGTAAAGAAAAGCACAGACTATGCTCCATAGTATCCAGCATAGTTTAGATATCATATCCAGCATGAGCTGTGCTTACTTTACACCTATCTGCAGCATCATTAAGCAGGGCTTTGGAGCCGAAGCCGGAGCCGGAGCCGTGCATTTTTACCGGAGCTGGAGCCGGAGCCGGAGCTCTAGATAAAATTCAGCCGGAGCCGGATCTGGAGCCAGTTATTTGAGAGGTAGCTCCGGCTCCGGCGCATTTCACAAGATGCTATTATATATGCAACAACCATATCTGCTGAGTTCACTTAATTCAACAGCAGGCCTTCGCGAAATTAAGAATATTTTCAATTTTGGCGCCACCTTTTCCGACTAACCATATTCCTGGGGATTTAACAGCAGAGCAGTCGTATGTTCAATGTTCAATTTTCATACATTAGTGCCGAACCTCGGCATGCGAAATGTGCCTGTGAATATTGTGGGTATTCGGCATACCCGCAATTTCATCATCAGCACAACCTTGTTGACTAATTGTATACGGTTCGAAAATATTGATCACCATGTATTACGCGAAATTGGAGATACGATATAAACGTGATTTCGTTGCACATGTCGATATGACGAGCACGAGCCGAGAAATTCCATCTCATTGTTGCTATGAATCGGATGAGCAAATACTCGTTCTTTCGTGATAGTTCTTTAATTGGGCTGCGAAATTGGACGGTGTTATTGAGTATGCAATTATGCATGCTGATTGGAATTCATTACTGCGCATCATCGTCATTCACTCTAGTACGGATTTTCGAGCGTAAATAGGGGATGGCAGAAGAGTAGCCCAAAACCCCATGGTATTTTATGTTGGAGACAAATTACTGATTTGATACGCGATTTCCAATTTGTAATCATCTGTTTCGTGAACTTGCAAATGTGCAATGCAGTGACGTTCGGTGAGGTTCATGGCTGGTGAGGCACGCCCCCTACACACACACACACGTAAAGTACGGTAGCCTAGCTGATAAAGAGATGTTAAATGTGAATAACAACAGCAGCGGGTATAGCGAGCATTTTCTTTGCACACTGATAGCTGAAGCTATTCCACATTATACAATACATGTAGGACTGGTCGCTATTGTGCTAAATGGGCAAGTTTAGACGGATAATAATTACTATCTCTTCAAGTACCGGTATAAATTATTCGAAGCATAAAGCAACGACAATGCAGCCTATGCAAGTAGCTATAACATACCACAATTTAACAGAAAATAAATGTAGTTGCTCCGCATTACGTATTGGCCGCCGCTACCATATATTTCCTACAAGACAGTCGAGAATGTTGTATTCCGAAATCGATAGCACGTTTCACTGTGCTGCGATTGTCCAATAGTTAGCGAATAGTTCATGAGGGAGATTCGTTTGTGCCTCACCTGACCATTGTTTCTCTGAGATGGCATTGTCTGTAATAAAGCCGAATGTCACCTTCCTTGGCGATTTTGAGGGGCTCGGGTGGCCTGACATTGGTAATATTTGGATTTTTGGAATCAGTGTGACGATAGCATTTGATTGATACCGGTTGTTATGAATTCCGAGCTATTTGTAATGGAATGCTTTGTCGCAGGTGAGGCACGACCCGCCCGTGCCTCACCTGTGCCTCAACTCTCCTTTCGTACTGTATTTTTGAATATTAATTATGCAAACTGATGATGCTGTGTGAAAAAATGTTCAGATTTAGTTAATTATGAGCATCGATGTAAAATATCAATATTCATCGACTCGTGGAGGGTTTTAACAATTTTCACGTACTCGCCCTGACGACAGGTGAGGCACTGCCTCACCTGCCTCATTGGACCGCACGTCACTGGTGCAATGTGCATACTGCATAGTTTAATTCGTTATGTGCATGGCACAGTGCTTAATTCAATTATTCGATTCGTTTCAACGGGAAAATATTATACTCCGATTAACTTGATCGACACCGGATGGACTGGTAACGAGTGCACCACTATTGAACGTCAAACCATTGGCCATTTGGTACAAATCGAATTTATATTGATCACGTCGTTATATCCACCCATATTGCTCTTAATACAGTTACAGTTGAATAATAATCGCACATTTAAAGATTGAATTGAGCTGTATGGCTGTTAACGAGTACAGTGCCAGTGTTAAAACGCCGCATCAGAATTTTAATGCTGTACACAGCAATGGCACGGAGAATAGTGCGTTCTAGTGCAACTATGATGTTATCGACAATTGACAAGTACTCATTATGTCGTCACAAGCCGGCACGGCGGCACGTATGTCTTCGTTGCTGTATCCGATGTCACTGACGGCTGACAGACTCTAGATTACTATAGATAACTAACCTAGCTACGTGTAAATTAGTAATGTATATAGACCAGAGGTGGCCAACCTTTTCGGCTATAGGGCCACATGAAATTGACGTACGAGTGCGTTGCCCACTAGCCGCGCCAGGCGCGTAAAATTTTCAAAGTTTTATATTAATATTGCTTAGGTATATTGCGGGTTGACTGTATACCGCCCGCTGGGCTCAATTTGCAAGGACATGACTATTCGACATCTGGACATATCGATATCGAAGATTTCCGCTAATATACGACAATCATTCTGTGCCTACATTTCATCGTCGACGATCTTTCTGCGAGCGCAAACGCGAATATACATGCTTTCGTAATTGCTAATATAGTTAGACTCAATCGGCTAAATCATGCGTTTTTTCATTTTCAGGCGGGAGTAGGCTACAGAGAAAGAAATCGCGTGACAATTGAACACGCGAAGCGTATAGAAAAATTTTACTACTTTTTTGGTTTATTGTACTGTACGACGATTTACTAAAAATGTGACTGCTGGACCCTGAATCTGCCAATGCGTCGGAACTAACATTTTAGTCACCAACATTCCAAGTGTCGCGATCATACTAACTATATTTTTAGTTGGCCTTGCAAGTTCACAATCTGAGCAATTCAATTTCGGTAATATAATGGGAAATTAGCTTGCGGGCTACTGAAAACCTTCTCGCGGGCCACATATGGCCCGCAGGCCGCGGGTTGCCCACCCCTGATATAGACATACACCTTCGATAGATTTCAGAACCGGAGCCGGAGCTAATGTATGAGAGAAGAAAGATCCGGATCCGGAGCTGGAGCAATGCAAATTTACGACTGCTCCAAAGCCCTGTCATTTTAATGACTTTGACAACACTGGCAAGTGAATTTGATTTGGTGTAAGTATAACTGCCAAGCAGAACCAGCTGATTCAGTCGATCCCTAGAGCATTCAAAACTTCAATTATATACTACAACTTGGGTCCAATAAGATCACACAAAGTATAGTCTCTGTCACGGTGGTTTTGTCAGTATCAATGGTTGGTCACGCTCGGGTCACCTCGTCGCACGCGAGAAGAAACTGGATCACGAACCATTCTTTCCGAAAGCGGTCGTGCTGTGAACAGGGCTCCACGCCGCTCTGAATCTGACTCTGATTAATGTAATATCTCATTTGGAGTATTTGCCAGCGTATTTTTTAACGATATGCTATAGTTTGGGTTTCTTGATCGTCATTCTACAATACACACAAAAGGAGAATTATTGTGTCCGGACATATATGCAGTCAGTTAATTATAATCAGTCTGTCGTTACTCGCAGTTAATTATAATCAGTCTGTCGTTACTCGCAATTATAATCAGTCTGTCGTTACTCGCAAAGATTGCTCTAGTCCAACTCGCCGCCGAGTTGTGTCAGTTTCTGTGAGGGACTGATTGCGTTGTACCCGGGACAGTGTCATAGTCAAGCTTTATATTTGTATTCACTGATGATGTATCCTTTCTGAAACGGAGAATTCGTTAACCACTTGCGCAAGCGTCTTTGCTTTCCCTCGATGAAAACACGGCATGTAGGCTACAGCCGCTTCCTTCACAGTAGAGCAGTCATGCTGTAAAAGTTTTTGTGAAGCAGCTGTTGTTTGTTCATCATGTATTTCGTACCTCAACATATCCTGAATTAATCCTAAATAATCACCTGCCAACCTACCAACAATGCGCTTTCCGAATCCCCGCCGGTAGCTGACACCTTTAATACCACCTAATAAGCAAGCTGCTCCTGTCTTGATGATTGTAGCATAGCCGATTAGCCAATCAAGAGCCGTGGTTATTTGATTACTAGTCTACTCGCTGTTCTATGGTCGGTGGCACGCCCATTCTTGGGGAGCTACTTTCAGACGGATTGCCCGAAATCTTAACGTCTTTTCTGCGAGCTTCTTTCAGGCTTATTGTTGTTTTTTATCAATAATATATAGAATGAGATACAAAGCACGAGTATTCGTAAAATTTTCCGTATTTTGCACAACCCTATAATCAGGGTTGCCACACCGTCCTTATTTCTAAGATTTGTCCTTATTTTGAAGGGCCACGTCTTAGAAAACTCAACTGTCCTTATTTCTAAGAAATGTCCTTAATTTCGACTTGCGTCCTTATTTTATCTTATTTTCAACCTCTACAGAACTTTGATCGTATTCCTCTGGTATCTGTGTTGCATAATATTATAAAATTATGCTTTTTCGTCGATATTATATGACATCATAAATGAAAGGAAGTCTCGTGACGTACACACCACGAGATTTGGCTTCTAAGTGGGGAGATAGCTAGGGCAGTGAGTGGTGGTATAGCAGTTTCGCCTGTACCAAGCTACCGCAGCGCATGTCATTAGAGCAGTAAACAGCAGTACCAGGTTCCTGCTGTTTGGTCTACGGCCGAATAAGCTCAAGCTGTTGGTACGGCAGCATTTATTGCGTAGTGAAAAAAGGCGCAGTGCAGTCGACACATTGGTTAAAAAGTAGTTAAGCTATAAATAATTTATAATTTTTTCTAAATTATCTTGCACTTGCGCATTTAGTTTACCTTCAAATAAGATCAAATCCGATTAGTTCAAATGAACTGGTGTAAAAACGTTTTTACTGACGATTATGAGAGAGAATTCAAAGGTATCTATAACGAGGCTTGAAGGGCGAGTGTTTCGCACATAGCAATATCTGCAATTGTGAAATTAACCTGGAGGCCATAGGAAAGACCGCAATTTCAACTCACATTGCCAAAACAAAAGTGTGTCATGATGAGCCAGTCGATGAATAATTTTTCCACAAGTCGATCAGCACCAACGACCACAGACTACTAGGCAGCTGCTGCAGCGGGTACCTGGGCATTCCATACCGTCAAACAGCAGCAATCATTCCTCATCAACGATTGCACATCGCCATTGTTCATAGCAATATTACCCGATTCCAACATTGCAAATAAGTTTTTCCTTCAGCCAGGACCAAGACTACAGGACCAAGACTTGAGTTTTTTCTCCATACGCTCAAAACTGATTTTGTCTAAACTTGGTGTACGGCCTTTCCCATCCAGGATGACGAGGCGAAGAAGTTTTTTTTATCACCCTGGGGGGATGAAGTGCTGTTCCGGCCCTGAGTAAAGGTAAACCTAGACCTGAGCTGTAGTGAGATCCATGAAGCACTTTCTAAAAACATGGAGTTTCTGGTGAAAATTATGGAATGTGATGTGCCACGGTTCGTATAAATACAAAGTAACCTATGTACAAAAATGCTTTTTCATGCTGATCTCATTTTTCGACTGTCCTTATTTTTCGGTCCATGTCGATGGCAACCCAGCCTATAATACCCACTACCCAGTCACCATTGCAGACAACAGCTTGAACATTATATAAAGGTGTCATGGTTCATAGAATATCCCGCCGGTGTATCGGGTCCGCAATTGCAAAAACTTGAAAGTAGAGAATGAAAAATGGGTTGGAAGTTCGACACTCATGCTTTACTTTCGGTACTGGATGTGGATCAGCCGGGATTGGATATTAACTAATTTGAATTGTAAATTGGGTATATAGTCGTAATGTTATGAATCTCGAACTAACATAATTCAGTGGACGGTATATTATAAAAAATGCGTATTTGGCTTCAAAACATGGTAGAGTTGATTTCATGACGGAAATTAAGCAGAAAGATTCTACGATTTTAACACGTCTTTGATGCGTTTTATTGGTGCAGTATCTAGTTCAAAAGATAAAAAAAACCACCTGAAAACGTGTCATTGGTGCATTGTGAGAACGCGTTGTTGGTGGATTTCATCACAATATTAGATATCTTCAACCACGTGTCGAGGCTGCTAAACCGAGACAACCCTTCCTGCAACCATCGAAACCGGAAATACAACTCATAGGGAACACGTGGCAGTGCTGATGCGGGCAGGACATCAACTTCCTCCGATGCACATTCTTCTTGGTCCATGTTCGGCGCTGCTTTGCGTATCTTCGAGTCTGCTTCAGAGTTTTCTTCACTATGATAAGCGATCTTCATATCTTTCGACTCGGACTTGATGTTTTTTTCCCGAATTAAGATCTTTGTAAAACAGACTTGTGCGATTTCATTTCTAAGGAGCGGAACTCCTCTGTTGAGGGTGTGTGCTGCGTTTCAAGCAATCGTGTGCCCGAATCGAGTTTCGCCTTCGTTTCATTCCTGCTTCTCGTACTTGTGGAGGTAATAATATCCTTTGCGTTCCACGGACAAATTTTTCGAAACCATGTCCGCTAGACTTGGCCAATCTTTTCTTGTCGACTGGTTCTGTGTCCATGGCGTTTACAGGCATCAACGCAGTATTACTAGACGGCGAAAGTTTATTCTCCTGGTTCGTTTTCGGGACTGGAAAAGTTTGGCTTCTTCAGTCCTAATTCATTGTTTTTTGTTCTACGATCTTTGCGCTTCGATTCGCTGTTGAGACGTTTAGTAGAGCTTTGTAGTACCGACTTGTTCAACTCTATGTCCAGGCTGCGGGAATTCCTCAGGTGCAGGTTTATTTAGCTTTACTAAAATCCGTGGGCCGGAATTGGGTTCCGCCTGATTTTCATACTTGCCTCTGGTACTTTCCTAGGTCGGAATATTTTGTGTTTCTCGGATACATTTTTCGAAACAGTGCCCGCTAGACTTAGCCAGACTTTTCTTGTCGACTGGCATCGTGTCTTTGACGGCAACAGGCTTGAACGCAGCATAGCGAGATAGCGACGATATTTGCTTTTTCTTGGCTAATGAGCAACACATCTCAATACTGAATTATGTGATGGTCCAGATGTCAATATTTCCCAACTGGATTCGGCGCACTTTGTAAGGTTCAGTGCTTTCTTTGACGTCGTTTCTGGCTTGTGCCTTCCTGTTACTGTTAGTATCCCTTCTGATATGCTTTTAACGTCCACCCTTTCGCGTTCTGATATTTTCTTACCAGAGACGCTGGACTTTTCCGTTTTTTTCTTAGCCGGTGCCTCGGCGTTTTCAGTAACCCATTTTACCATATTTACTCGAAGAAGTGACAATTTCATTTTCCTTGTCACGTTCAGTTTCGGGTTATCTTCTGTCCACTTGCGAAGTACTGGCTTAATCACTTCGTGAATCGGTGCCTCAGGCTTGTGGGCGATGAGCAGCGACTAGGACACCTTCCATTCTGACTCTTGTGTATACGTTTTGCTCCGTTCAGCTCGACAACTTTTTGGTAAATGCGAGCACATCGACACCATTCCAAGACATTGACACTGGAATCATCATCGGACTTTCTCTACTTTCTGTTGAATTTGAAATTCTCTCTCATTTGGCGCTCAATGAGATATTGCTAATTGCATATTCAATTTTCAATATGATCTTAGCTGATAAGATCGGAATGGAATCAATTGTTGTTTGTTCCAGTCCGTGGTATGAAGGATCTATGAGATTTTTATTGCGATTATTAGCTGACAAGGTCGGAGAATATTCAATTGTTGTCTGTCTAGTCCAGTTATAACGAGAGGATTATAATTAGTCCGGTTTACGGTTATTGTCATAATTTAACGTTCGCGGTTTATGAAGAAGATATGATGGGAACATTCAATCCCATCTTTATCAGATAGATCATGGCCGAGTAATAAAGTAACACTTTCAATGGTGAGCCGAGGACTAATTAAACCGGGAGTCATCAACGCGGCACTCGTGGACGAAAATCAAATGATTCGCCCTCGGTCGCAGTAGCAAATATTTGATTGAAAGAAAGTCAAAGCGGAGAAGATTGTCATATTAACAGCAGTTGAACATGGGTCAGTAGACCCTAAGGCACATACGAAGCCAGTTTTAGATCGGGGATTTGCTCGTCTTCGACTAGGCCGAGCCGTAACGGAAATCTATCCCGAGTCTAGACCTGGATATTAGCGCTTCGGCGCGCAGTTCGGCATCGCAACTTAGCCGGGAGACGCTGGAGTGAGTCCCGGTGAGTGAAGGTTATCTGTTGTTGTTGGTAAGAGGAAACCCTGTCCAGTGCTCTGAATGTCAAAGTCAGTGGTTCCCAACCTTTGTCGATTCATCACGCCTTTATCAATCTCGACAAACATTTTGACACCCCTTATTTACGGATCCGAAAGAGTATATATAAACAGATTGACTATAGAAATAAAGGTCATTTCCGAGACGGTACTCGGAACACCGGCTTTGGGGACTACTTTCGAGGGATGGTGAAAACCGCTAGAAGGTTCCGGCTCGTATAAACGCGAACGTGAACACGAACCCATGACATCACGTCAAGTCATATTGCTAATTACAACCATACATGTCCGTATTAATATTGTGATTATTATTGCTGTGCTCGATACCTAGCGACGACCCTGTCCGCATTACGCAACAATCATGAAGTACATGCTGACGTTTCCAACGTAATCAAATGTGTGACTCGAATAATATAATGCTATAATAATTCTATAAACCCAATTTCTTCCGTCGCCTTGCCAACAATTCAGACGAGTACTTGCAAGGGGGTGTACATTTACGCCTTAACGATCCAGGCTAAACCGGAAAATGTTTAAGGCGTAGTCAGACTATTGCTACATTATCATTGATCGGAGTGAAAAACCGGTTCCCCTACTTGCGACGGATATTACCTCAAAACAAGTTATACAGTAGCCAACTACCCAATTGGACGGATTGGGATTTTATGATACAAGAAACATATCGAATCAAAATAGATCTCGTATGCCTGATGGAATTATTATATTAATGAATTCTTTTATCAATTTCGTTGATGTAAATAATTGATTTGTTGAATCGATGACTAACTACATGCAGTGTATTTCATTCTTGCTATTATATGATTGCGGGCAAAGCTTACACCAGAGAGTCACTATAACTATTAATAACGGGAAACCGAATATTTCGAGCAAACAATTTTTGAAATTTGCATTGTGCATGATCGTTTCGTGCTGAATTTCTTATCCTACTGCCAACTCTATATAAGCGCCAAGTGGTCCCAAGTTGAAATGCAAATAATTTAAACCAAATATGCTATATTGACATGAACAATTGCAATACACGGGACCTTTTCACAGTGCGAACCTCTAAATTTGTAAAGATCACAAACCGAACGCGAACGTGAATCTCACGTTCACACCATCCCTATTACATTCGCGTCACATGCAGAATAAAGCCGTCTTCCCGAGCATTTTTCGGACATGTAAAATAAATATATCACACTGGACGTTCTAACATTTTCGCCCGCCCTCCCCTATCGCATCCTTTGATATTCTCGCCTCCTCGATTCATAAAGGGCCACTGCGCTCTAAAAATGATGCGGTCTCAAATTGAAGGGATAAACGAAGAAAAAATTGCCCGCAAACATTTCCTTCAGAACGCCACCGTAATGAAGCTGCAAATTTATTGAAATTTCCACAGGACCTTCACGATCCAGCTGTCGCAGATGCTCGCCCTTTCTTAACCCGTTACATGGCGCGATGTCTTCAACGTCGCACTTGCTCGATGCGATTACGCAGTCACGCAGAGAACGAACTTTAGATAGTTGTCAGCCGTTGGTATGAAGAAAATATGTCAACTTGACGCGGTGTTGACTTCAAAATGAGTCGAGTCAAAACTCTAAAAGTGAGATTGACTTGTAGCTCGGAGCCTTGTGACTTGGTTGCAACACTGCTCTGTAGTATCCCATTCACCAAAGAATGGTTTGTAGCTGGCCTAGAATGGTTATATTATTCCGCACCATCGTGGGATTGAATCCCCAATCACTCAGTGGATGTGGGGATTAGTTCATTGGGTCTTGCGCCCTGAGTGGAACAGGGGACGGTCATCGTGTACAGCAGAGTTATACGATCTACCAGAGCCGGAACTTCTGCCCCTAAAACACCCTAGTGGGAGAGCCCGAATGGACCTGAATCTCATTTGTGGGTCATTTCTACGGGGAGATTTATTCAATTGAAATTTTTCGTCGCGCTTCGCATCCCTAGTGGTCTGGATTTAAATATGGTCAATAGTAACAGAAAAATGCGCATGTTTTAAAAAGATGGGCATATCGGCTGATTCGATTACCACGCATTGAACAGGACTACGACTTTAATAAGAGCTGGGCAACAGAATATTTTCAAACCGGAAAATCGGCCACGGCCAAAGAAAGGCTGAGAACAATTGGCATAGATGTAGTGGTAGATGCGATGCATGATATTTCATGGTTTCGGTAGGATTTATTATAGTCTTTAAAACTAGAAGAATCAAGATTGTTGACTTTTTCATCTTTGAGGAGTCCCGAAATCTGGTGATACCAACAACAGCATTCAGCAACATTACTATAGTTTGAGAACCCTGCTGTAGAAGTAATAAGGGTACTGTGTAGTTACATTTGAAATTGATTTTACGACACTACGCTGTCAATTTGGCGAATATATTAGCCAAAAAGCTCATTTATAAATGTTAGTTGTATCTCACACGCCATTGGACTTGCCTTCCACTATACGTTATGAATAAACTTTGCTCGCTTTTTGATATTCGAGTGTTTGAACCAGCGGTGTCAAACATCCGGCCCGCGAGCCGCATCCGACCCGCCTAATGGTTTTATCCGGCCCGCGAAGCAGTTTTCAGTAGATTGAAAAATACGTGTGTCATTGAGCATATTTCTAGCAGAAAATGTTATGGTTTTTAGCAAGAAATACTTCCAGCGAGTATGTTCATAGGCCATAACCATATCCGATATGTGATTTCACTTTAGTCATCATTTGGAACAAGTCGTTCACGCTGACACACCATTTCGATAACGCCAAAAAGTGGATACAAAGTACGCCGGACGCCAGTACACGAATAAAACAAAGGGGGCATAGAAATATGACAACTGATCTCATCGTGAGGGCCTCCGTTTTAGCCGTTTACAATTGTATTGCACAACCCAGTCATCGTATTGGCTTGATAATGAAGTATTCAAATGAAGGTGTGAATCCGGCCCTTGATGCAAGTTGAGTTTGACACCTCTGCTTTAAACAGACTATAAATGTCTACTGTAGTGGTTCTCAACTTTTTTGTCTTCGCGGACCCTTTTTGTACCGTCACATACCTCCGCGGACCCTCTGAAATTTTAGTTCAAATTTAGCTCAATTATAGTGCAATCATCATCTGTCTTAAAGCAAACGATTACTGTAGGCCAGTGGTAAACAGCAACAGAATGACTTTTCTTTAACATAACATCATACTATTTATGAAGAAATGGTGTTGCCTTGTATTATTTCAAAGCGAATTCTGCAAATGCATTTAGTGGTCGTATCTTGAAATTCCGCGCCTTCGATTTCATATGAACGAGTGCTAAAATCCATTTAAACAAAGAACAAGGTGGCTATATTATTTCAAAGCGAATTCTGCAAATGCACTTCGTGGTCGTATCTTGAAATTCTGCGCCTTCGATTTCATATGAACGAGTGCTAAAATCCATTTAAACAAAGAACAAGGTGGCTATATTATTTCAAAGCGAATTCTGCAAATGCACTTCGTGGTCGTATCTTGAAATTCTGCGCCTTCGATTTCATATGAACGAGTGCTAAAATCCATTTAAACAAAGAACAAGGTGGCGAATGCAACAATAACGCATAACGGTTCCGACGACTGCCATGTTTCTATGTATCGGAGGTTTATCTGGGCTTTGAATAATCGACAGCAACAGATACTGAAATGGACGCACGGAAGAGAGAGTGAAGGATGGTGAATGCATGCGGGACTGGAAGTCGTCCGCGAAGCGTACAAAAGTAGAAAAGGCCAACAAACTTTACAACATTCATGTTCGGGGCACACATGACCAAATATGCGATAAGTGCCATATACTATTCTATAAAAACAGACACATTTGGGTATGATCGCAACAAACATGGGACCAAAATTGACAAACAAATTTTTATTGAAAATATAACGTCAAGCCTGTTCATTTCTATCTAGCAGCTCACCTTGAAGTTATTATGTAAAATTAGTTCAAGAGCTTCTTGAACGTACAGAACTTCAATATACAATTGAATAGTATATTCATATTGAAATGAACCGGAATATTTTCGGCTGACACTCGTCAGGGGTAATCGTCAGCAACTAGTACAGAATTGAAAATAACATTGTATATGAACAATCGTATCACAAAATATGACGTCACCAGCATGAAATTTCGAATTCGAGAGAGCGTTCAATGTACTATTTTTAGGTGAGACACGAACTCTGTTGTTGACAGAGTTTTGGTTGGTGTATTTTGATAAAAGTCGACTCCAAGGTACAGAAATGAAAGTGTGAACCCAGCGACGCGAAAGCTGTCGTTCCGATAATTATTCGCACAAATAGGATTATCTAACAGATGTTTGCCGATTGCAGAATTAATGACAGAAAAATGGTTATGTAGGCCTATATAACAGGGGAAATTGGATTTTAGTGATAATTTAAAAGTCACCGTGATTGACGTTACTAATCCAGAAGCGAAACTGCCTCGTGATCTTCCTAATTTAGAAAATACAAATTAGGTTATCAACTATTTTGAAAATTTAGAGGGTTCGTGGACACCCTGAAAATGTTTTGCGGACCCCTGTTTGAGAACCACTGATCTACTGCACTTGAATAGGCATCCTAGAGATGAAACCAGGACTTGGTGAATAACATTAGATGTTTGATTACCATTGTTTCATATTAGGGGGCTGACTTCTGGATAATACAAAAACAAACTTTTAAATGTCACACACGCCAATCATTTCTGTGTATGCCTGAGCACTGGAATTATTTTCTGCCCGTAACCGTACCTCCAATATTGCGTTCCACCGAGAATGCTTTGCGGATGTTAATCAGGAAATGCCGCAGTAATTAGCTAAACATTTCCGCGACCCGCGGACTCAAGCGACTGAACCAATTGTTGCCGCACGAGACGATCCGCGCATTGTCGATTACTATTTGTAACCATCTATCTTCTATCTTTTAATAACCCGTGAACATTTGATGCATAGGTACTGCCGTATTGCAGCGAAAAGCTACTTTTCGGTGTGTAGTTGACTAACGCAACGCACTGTCCAATACACGTCGTTTGATTTTGTAAATGCAATGCCACTTGTCAAAAATTAATGAAACACCTGATTTTCTGTTTTACACATTCAGAATTCATTCGATCCGTTTGAACGGAAACCATCTATTTTCTATTAGACTTGATCGCTGCCAGACGAACTGGAAACGTATGCGCACCAATCCAGTTTCATTCCATTCAGTATTAAACGAAGAGCAGACATCCATTGATTAAGTAACGACCTGCGCTCAACGGTATCCTCCAAGCCGTATCACTTGAATATGTGAACTATTCTACGACTGAACTCGGCTGCATTAAATAGATCGAAACTGTAGTGCAGTCAGGGTATTGTATCATAACATCAGTGGTTAAACGCGAAATCATAAAGGTTGAGAACCACTGCAGAAGACCACCGTGAGAACCTGCATTAGTTGCTTTGAACAAGACTTTTAGGCGAGACGTTGCATTTATTTTTAACAATTACTTTAGTCATGGAACATGCTGAATTGCTAGTTTTTCAAAGGTTTGGGATCACATCGCCTTGCTAGTCCTCCTTCCTGATAGTTATTGCAAACAATGTTTGACATTATAACACCTGGCCCTTTTGACATGTGAGGATATGCTAAAATTTCTCTGGAGCAAGTTAACAGACGTATTAGTTAGATCAGTTGCGATCATATTGATTGTTGTATAAAATTTCAATGAAACGTAGTGTAAAAAATTTCACGAACTCGTTAAAAATTATCATTAATTACAGGTAAAAGTCAAGGTAACCGTAAAGTATTCATGCACTGAATCTGAAAAATAACTTTGAATCCAGGTTTTTGTGTCTGATTTAGGGATTTTCGCTCTACATTGTTCATGTAACGTTTGCCTGACACGACCAAAACAATGCGAAACATCATCAAAATCAAATCTAACAATTATACTTTCTTGTTACTAGGCGGCACAAAATGACCTATTTTGGGGTGCTCAAAATATGGTAAGCCCGGTTAACAGAAATTGGCAAAGAAAATTATTGATTTAGCTCGAATTGACGTGGTCCGCCCATATAGGGCTCAGATATACAATCAGTTTTAATACACGGCTGACTTATCGCTGGTATTTCAATTTCTGAGCAAATCACACTATAACACTATAAACCAGGGGTCGGCAATTTTTTTGCTAGTCACGGGCCAAATTTCAGGTGCACAACATTTTGGCGGGCCGGAATGTTTCTTAATACTATATTTACCGGTCACGTCGGTATATTACCCTACAAAGCTGCAATCTCTATCAGAAAAATCAGAAAAAGAGCAAAACACATGTATTTACGCTTCAACAACGTAGGATAAATGTGACACTTGGCGCAGCTTGCTTAGTGAAAGGTTTTCAACTTCTGGTAACAAGTCAGATGAAGCTAGAATCAGACCATATTCTGAATGGGCGTTGGAATACGTGATTTTAGCTTGGTCTTCGTGAATTTCATTGTTGAAAACTATTGTTCATACCCATTTTGATGACAAGATTATGAGTAGGCGATGTTTGTAATTTCAAGGAAAGTCGCTGGAAAGTGGCTATTTCATTTCTCAGTTCACGCGTCACTCATCTTTTCATCAATAATAATAATAATAATTTCTCAGTTCATACACTCGTGCAAGCATCTCGACGTAACCCTTATTAGCACATGCGTTGACATTTTGTCAAGACAAAATCGATTGTTTATTTGACATGGCTTTCGTACCTTATGCACTAACTCAGCGATATTCAGTGACGATGGAGAACTTTTGAGAAGCTGTCTACTGTGGAAATTTCCAGATGGTAAATTGATTCCACAATGAGATATTTGCGTTTTACCATTATCGGCACAACAGTTGACAAAATGTCAACAGTCAGAAACGATGGTAGTTTGAACTTTAAAGTCACTACGGAGTAAAAAGCCATGATCACAAGGTGACGACCAGGACCAAACAGAAAGTTGCATGTCCATTCAGTGAATCAATGTCTGAACAGGAGTTGTATTATTAGTAGAGTATATATATGACTCCTAAGATTATATTTCAAAGCTGTTGAGCTCGTTATAAAAATCCTGTTTCCAGCAGGCTCAGAAGAGGAAATATATTGACGTAACAGCCACGAATTGATGCTGCTCCTGAACTTGGTGGAGAGGATGCTTTCAAATATTTTACCGGCCTGAAATTTTCCTGCCGATATAGTACGTGAAACGAACAGAAAAGCAAATAACGTCAGACACGAATGTAAACTGATGCCTAATTCGGTACACACAAACTTCACAATTGAAGAAGTTTAGGCAAGTCTTGTAATCATGAAACGTGCTGGCTTGGGAACAAATTACTTCACTGATTTACATGACGGTGGGCCCATTTATGGAATGGCTATTCCACTAAATCGATTCAAATTTCTGCTACGATGCATGCGTTTGAAAATCCATCGCAATCGACCAGAAAGACAACAAATGGCAGGCAAGCAGCTGTTATCCGATAGGTATGGGAAGCTTCCAACAATGATATTCGCAATGGCTACATCCTTAACTGTCGATGAACAGTTGGTCGGATATCGAGGCCCAACCTACCTTTCAACTTGCCCAGCCGTATGTCAACAGAAGAAAATTGTCAGGAGAAAGTAAACTTCTTGCCGAAAAGTGGGTGTTAATTGATGCTGCTACTTCGAGCAATTTCAATCGCACAGTTCATGGGATCAAACCAGGAAGATGCTACAGATGTGCAAAGCATGTACCCGTTTTGCCAGTGAAACTAGCAACCGACGGGTTTGCCCAAGACACAGAAAACTTCAGAAGAACGCATATTGCTTGGAATGCCGAACAGCTTCTTGTAGTGGAAGTGCTCTTTGTTTCGTTGTTCCTGTGTTTGAAATATACGTGGCAAAGCAATGCTTATTGGGGTAGGCCTATCTTTACTATTGCTTTTGGGTCTGCATTCATTACAGTGGAACATATTGACTCGAAGGCTTTTCGTGTGCGCCTTGTCAGGAGTTAGCGACACAAGAAGAGCTTACTGAAAGATAGACAAACGAAAACCAAATTGGCAAAATTTGACGTTACAATGCAATAATCAAAAGGAACGCTAACAGCTGTACCGGTACTCCGGTAGTCATAACAAAGTGACAAGAGAAAATCGAATCATACAAAACACAGGCAATTAGCGGTATTTTATTTAATATTTTAGGATTGCATAGATACTCTTTGTGCTTGTTATTGTGTCGTTAACTCTTTGATGGGGGCACACGGGGGATCTTTGAGGTGATGGATTCTGCTGCGGTGAATGTGGTTCTGAGAGCAATATTCAAGTTCAGTGCCGCCAGTAACATATTTGAGGTATCTCTGCATTTCTCTGAGAGCTATTAAGGTGATTAACATTTAAAAAGTGGTGTCCTGCGACTCACGCAGCCTGATTCTAAAATCGGAATATGACGAACCCGGACCAGCATGGGGCTCGTTCACTTTCGGACCAAAAACCCTCTTTCTCCGTAAGGCTGTACTGAGTTTGGTCCGAAAGTGAACGAGCCCCGTAGTTGCGTGAATTACATGTTCCGGAATCATCATCCGTAAGTGGAAGAAAACGTTATAAATTTTGACATTTTTCGTTACAGTGCTGCACTGCAGATTGGAACTCATTACGAAACGGCGGGCCGTATTCTTGTGGTAACTAATTATTTCGTCGCGGGCCGGACGATTTCGCTTGGCGGGCCGTAGGTTGCCGACCCTTGCTATAAACATTCGCGTTGGCACCATACTGTACTGCGTGTGTGATGAGCGTTGCGCAATGAATTTATGCATTTCCTCTAGGACGTCGAACTATATCCCATCGTTTCCTACCTTGGACAATAAATACTACTCTGCGTCGAATTAAAAATACACTCTTACCGCCTGCCAAACCAGAGACATAGCTCCGTGGGAATTAATCATGCCTAGTAAGTTATTGCTCTACTATTGCGCCAGATGTGCACATATTGGGGATATAATCACTGTTGGCAAAGCGATATTCGGCGGAATTACAAATAACAGTTCTTCTGAAGGTTTGAAGTTGGTAAATGCATGATGCGATTGTTTTAATTAGAAATTTCTGGATGGTATATCTTTTATGGGGTGCCATGTATTATATGTTGACGATCTGTGAAAATTTGCAGTTCGAATAAAGTTGTCCAGTCACCGTTTCGGAAAGATGCTTGCAATCTCAATGATCACGGCATTGACTGCAGTTTACGAATGTGAGTCTTGGCAGCTATAGATATATTATTGATTTTATAGTAAACAGTTCTACATTATAAATCGTCAAAATCTATTCAGCATTGACAAAATCAAAGAATGAAGGATTAATTTCACAACAGGCAAATCTTAATTGCTTATTTATACATAAATTTACTGAGCCTGAGCCGGTTAATTGGCAATACAGTTCCATACCACAAGAATTGCGGTAATAACATGCATTAGTTCGTAGCGTTATGAATAATTACCACAAAGCCAAATTTGATGACGGTTCATTTCATCAGCAAATTGTGACTTCGAATTTTCTCTTTATGGTCATAATATTTTGACGTTTAGGGGACAACCTATACCTCCCACGCCCACGAAAAGGACCGAATCAAATCATCGCATATTTCATGCGATCTGTGAGTATCATTTACTCCGATTTTGGTGTCAGTAATCCATAGCTCATAACCAGTTTATTTCGTTTGTAATTTTATTGTACGACATGCTAATCAATTATATCGCTACATTATCCCGGTAAAGCAGGGGCGAGCAACTTCTCCTGTAAGCGGACCGGATATGGGAAAATGAGGTAGGCCTACTTGGCGGGCCAGATTCCTAAATCGATACAGTAATCGTGTATTTATTCATCTGTACAAGTTTTAGCATAGACCTATACAATATTTTATACACCTATAAAATCACATAAAATGTGGATTTTAAGTTGAAAGCAGAGAGGCCCAAAACAGCATTCAGTGAATTTATTAACGTTATATACATCAATAGCTGTTGAAGTCAATGATATCTGTAATCGATCAGCGTTGTAGACAAGTTCTCTGAACTCTGCTGGCATTTTGGATGTAGAAACCCTTGATAAAGACTGCACGTGAGCATCAGTTAGATTGCAACTCAGCTTTGCCTGTTCATTTTCATAGTCGCAAATGTTTGCTCGCAATGTGCTTGGACCAGAACAGATCAAATAGTTTCATGGACACCTTTCTCCGATCTCAGGCCGCATTATTGTGTATGACCGGAAACTCTCTGCGGGCCGTTTAAAATCCCTTCGTGGGCCGTATCCAGACCGTGGCCCTTGTATTGACCTCCCCTAGGGTAAGGTATATTGAATGTTTAATAATGGCTTCACAGACATACGTTTTTTTACTTCGGAAACTATGATAAGTAGAGCGATTTTTTGACCTAAAAACGGAAGATTTTTACCTGAAAAATCAAAATTCTGACATTTTTTTACCACATTTGACCTAACTTATGCAAATTAGGTGTTTTCCCACATAATGTTAGAATTGTACTACTTATCTTCATTTTTGGTTGGAACTGTCTGTCCTTACGAAGCGTTTTTTTCTGAAAAAAATTGCCTCAAAAACTGTTAAATTTTTACATGAGAAAACTTTATTTTAACAAAATGTAGCCCCATGATGAAAATGTGAAATGATAAGCTCACCGACAGTGCAAAATCTACGATACCAACGAAATGCAGGTTGCAAAAAAGTTTCAATTTTGTAAACAATTTTGATATTTTTTAACCTAACGCTACAGTTTTGACCGAATTTTGACTTTTTTTAAAATGTCAAAAAAATCGCCCCAATGATAAGATTACTGGATGGTTGCCTAAGGAAAATCTGAACAAACAGAATATAGACACAACAATCCTGTTTTCACACCACGAAAAACGTGGAGACCATATGAAGTTGACACGACGGGCACTGCAAATTCTGATGTTGTTCCATTGAACTTTTGATTTAGACACTTTCCATTACACCATTACGCCCTCTTCTACGAATGCATTTTTCTTCACGGACCCCGTACGGCCCCCTGAGCCCAGTTCCCCCATATCGCTCTCTGACCGTTCCCGCCACCTTATCAATTCACAACGCCGTCTGCGGGGCGCTGGAACAAAGTTTAAGAACAACGTTTCTAATCGAATGCATTAGTAGCTGGAGAGAAATGATATAACCGAGACAAGCAAACAGCGAGCGTTAGCCGAGTGCAAATGATGTTGAAGCAGTGGCCTGATAGAGACAGATTGAAGTATGAACATTTACAATTGTACGTTGTCATAACGCGAGTGTATCAAGAAATAGAGGGGAAAATAGGAATGATATATTTACTGCAAGCACGATTCTCAAACCAATAAGTCTGTCTGTTGCGTCGTTTTAATTTGCCACAGTTCATACAATCATACAAGAAGGATCGCGTAAACTTCCAGTAATCTAGAAGAATAAAATGGGTTCCTGGCAAAATTTTCTGCGTGACCCTGGTTTCAAGTTTTCTTATTGGGGGGATGAGTCACGTGATGAAACATCAAATAATTGATATGTAACTCACTGAGTTTGCGTTATTTTTCAAAACTTCGAATGAAATGGTTCCATATTATCGGCTCAATAATGTAATCTCATTATCCTGCGTTTACAGGGTTGAGACGTATTGCTCGAAGAAGGCGGATAACTACTTCTCGGTATGATACTGTGGAATTTCCGTTCTTATTGAAATGCAATAAAATGATTTAAGGGGAAATCGACTCCAGTAAATTCCAGGCCTGCACCGACTCAATCCAGAATCAGTCTTACATGAACGAAATTGTTTCGTGACGCGACCACGTGACTCGAGTAGTTTTCTGGAACATGGAATGTGACTCGAACCCGCACTAGCTTCTTTTGGATATACTAGACTTATGCTCAAATACTTGTCATGACCCCAAGTAGTCGTATGACTCAACACGTTGTATATGAGCTTATTCATCACTTGCTAGCTTTCCGGCTTGTGAAAAGGCACGAGACTGAAGGAAATGGAAAAGTCCTTTATCACGGACCATAACATGCTTGTCAAGTGACTCCAAACCGAAAACAAAGAATCAAAGAACACTTAGAAAACAAAGAACCAAGTATTTGCCTTCAGTCACCGTAATTCAATGAAGCCACGCAACTAATGTGGGATTGCGCAGACTGTGGCCGCGGGTCACGTTATCGTGTAAGACCGAAAACTGTCCACAGGAGTAGTGATACCACCAGTTTTATAGACCGGCCAATCAGAGAACGCCGCGTCATCCTAATCGCCACGCTCATTTTCATGCCCTAAGGCCTAAGGGTACATTTTGTATAAGCGATTGAATTCAGAGACTTTTGATAATAACTTTATTTCGAAAGAAAAATAACATTCAGATTATTCATAAATTTCGAAGATGATGCTTTCCTCAGATATTCTACTATGTGTATTTAGGACTAATGCGACTTGATAATATTAATCCGTAGTAACGTAGTCACAATGATTTTGTGGAATTCTCCGAATGCAACTTCCCAATTATCATAACCTTTGTTTGATATGAACTAACTATTGCGCAAAACTTGACATACCAGGCTGTTGTGTGAATTTCAATACCGATTCTTCATGTGTATTTAGCACTATCTATTGAAAATAGCTTGCTTACGAGAAATAAATAACATTCAATATACGTTAGATGATTAATTTTCGAAACTTGATAATAACTTGCTTTCTGGATATAAATAACATTCAGATTATACATAAATTTCGAAAACTATGGTGCCTATGCAAGACTATATTTGCCAGATATTCTTTTATTATGTGTATTTAGGACTTTGTATCTTCGCAGATAATATGAGCTCTCAGATAACACTCATCAACGTTGAAGTAGGCACGGTTTTTATGATGATATATCACAGTGATTGGGCAGCAATATCATCACTAATTAATTAATATAAAATGCAATTTTGAATGCAGACAGATCGCGGTTTCGATTTCCGAGGTCTCCACATTTTAAGACTTATTACGAACTCGCAGTACAACTGAATGGGACTTCATTCTGCCTGCATAATTTTTGCATGTCGAGTATAAGGGTAATTAAATCAGTACTAAAATGCCAACGGACTAGTCGCAGGCGTGCGATTTTCGGCGCTATAATTGAACAAACACTTTCGCTGCAAGTACGCGATCCCAAACGTTATAACGATGGTGACAAATTAGCCGCATGAAAGCGAGTCTAATGAATATAACGACAGGCAACAAGTTAGTTGAAAAGTAAAACTAATCTAAAAATTCATCAAGTTCCGATACACTATATTTTAATTTAAAAAAATTATTAATCCACATGAGTCGAGATGTCGTTAAGTAAATCATTTTTAGGTATCAATCATTACGTCGCTTCCGTAAACCAACAAAATACAACTGAGGTCCTATTCCATTATTCCATGCAACACTATGTTGGCGACCGGCCTGAATTGAACACACTAATTTGCACGCGTCCAGCTTCAAGCACAATTAGATCTGTGCGATGAATTTTCTCGGTGGTCTGGTATGAAGTTCAAACCCGCCAAGTGTCGTGTTCTTGCCTTGGGGTTCAAGGGAAGCCGATCGATCGTGGACTCGGCCCCGTTCCGCCTTGATGGTGGCGAGGTCCGGGTCCTCGATCGTGACTCTTTCTGGCGATACCTGGGCAAGAACATGGGGTACCAGGCAACCGAGAAAGGTGGAAAGGCCCTTGAAACTTTCGAGGCCTATTGTGACAGGCTTTTTCTGTCACATCTTACCTCCTCTCAGAAGCTGCTCGCACTGAAGAGAAGAGGTTCGTTATTCCAAGAATCCTTTTTCAGTTGAGAATCCGCAAGTTTTTCCGTAGCGATCTGCGTCGCCTGGATGCGCGTATCCGCACGTTGGTGAAGGCGGAATTCCGCCTCCCTAACAGAGCGTGTCAGCCCTTCTTTCACGCTGGGCTGACGAGTGGTGGTCTGGGAATCCCCAACCTCTGCTGCGAAGCAGACGTGTTGAGGCTTTCCCAGGCCGTCAAGATGGTCAATTCCACTGACCCCTCTGTGCGGGCGGTTGCGCGTGGAAGGTTGGCGCTGGTCGTCCGGAGAACTTGCCGAGTCCCAGAGGCGTCGGAGACCTTGACAGTCGAGTTTTTAAACTGCGTGAGTCTAACAGGGCACGACTCCAGGGCGTACGGAGACGCCTACGGGCTTTGGACCGAGGTTAACCCGAGGCAACGTTAAGAACCACTGACGTAAACAATGCTATTATGTCTTCGAATTATTCCAGTGCCCATCTCCTACCCTACCGCTTGTAGGCAATTCGACGTGCAATGTTAGTTCAAAAATGCAGGGCCTCGTATTGTTCGCTGGAAACGCAACATCGTGATACCAAATGCTCACTTACAAATTGCATACAAGTGTTAGGTATAGAATCGTAATTTCAGAAGGACTGGGTTTCGATTTCGTACCGTAACCATCCTCTGTGAACGCCACTACACGCAAGGGGTGTTCAAAAAAGAATTTATTTCTCAAATTAAATAGTATATTCATATTGAAATGAACCCGAATATTTTCGGCTGACACTCGTCAGGGGTAATCGTCAGCAACTAGTAGAGAATTGGAAAGAACATTGTATATCAACAATCGTATCACAAAATATGACGTCACCAGCATGAAATTTCGAATGAGAGAACGTTCAATGTACAAAGGCCATTAATTCTGCCATCGGCAAACATCTGTTGGATAATCCGATTTGTGCGAATAATTATCGAGACGACCGATTTCGAATCGTAGGTCGAGGTCGTTCACAATTACATTTGTGTGCCTTGGAATCAACTTTTATCAAAATACACCAACCAAAACTCTGTCAACAAAAGGAGTTCGTGTATCACCTAAAAATAGTACATTGAACGTTCTCTCATTCGAAATTTCATGCTGGTGACGTCATATTTTGTGATACGATTGTTGATATACAATGTTCTTTCCAATTCTCTACTAGTTGCTGACGATTACCCCTGACGACTGTCAGCCGAAAATATTCGGGTTCATTTCAATATGAATATACTATATAATTGTATATTGAAGTTCTGTACCTCCAAGAAGCTCTTCAAATTTCTCAAATTGTACTGGCTACTTGATTAAAGTGTTAGGTTAACTAATTTGCCTGAATTCCAACCAGAAGTCGCATTGCTACAAGAGATGAAAGTGATTTATTTATAATATAAAAAATTTGAAAATTTAAAAATTTAAAAATGTTCTCTTCACCCGATGAAATGGTTAGATTGTCTATTGAAACGATGCTCATAAATTTTGGCACAATTCCAACCTGTGGAAGCGGAGTTATTGTAGTTGAAAAAATTGGATTTGAATAAAATAGTATTTACTGTGGCAAATTCCCTAATTACACCATGTAACAAAAATTTAATTGAGCCGATTGTTTTATATTTCGTATACCATATTCATTGATAAAACATGTTTCCGGCATTTTTGTTGCAAGTGTCGTTTAAAATTGTCATTTTGAGCTTTCTAAACTTCCCGCACCATGTATTTAAGCCCCTTTATTGAATTTCCCATTGACTGTGACGTCACATTGATCCATCATTCAATTCATAATAGTTGGTTATTAGTAACAATCATCTTCTCAGTCTCAGTTAGTCAGTATTAGCTACAGCAAGTAATCTCAAATTCATTTTTGCTTTGTTCTGTTAATGCATTGATTGTGGATCTGGTTAGTATCATCTCATCAATAATGTCAACATCACAAATGTAATCTGCCTGCTAGCTGTTTGTGCTATATATGTGGTCTGTACATCAGTTTGAAACAAGTTAAGTGCAAAATATAGAAATAAGTAAGGTTTTTTATACTAATTAACTTTTCTTTGGCATGAAAATTGGAGACTAAGATAAAAACTGCGCATTTCATGTATTCTGCGAAACGTGGCGATAAAATATGGATGGATGGCTAAGGGAAGATCGGCATTCAATGTCATTTGCTACTCGAAACTTTATAGATGACTGTTATATCTGTATGGGTGACATTCCAAGTTTCAGAATAACTGTGACAGGTTATCCTTGCTAATGTAGGAATGTTGGCCATCCTTTTTAAAGCATTTGACAATAAAATTACTGCGAGTGAAGCAGAAGCATTAAAGGCATTTCGTGATGTAGTTGAAAATTTTCTTGGAAATAAACGAAACAATAAATGTGAACCTATGGTAAACAATACGATCGAAACATATGAAAAAATGAAGTTGGGCATTACCTGCACTTTCACCGTGATTTTATTACCGTAATTTTCCAAGTATAGTACGCCCCCATGTATAATACGCACCCTTAAAATAGCAGGTAATTTCTGTAAAAAAGCCTGTACCCGTGTATAGTACGCACCCTGCATTCGCAGTAGGCTACATGAATAGCTGTGTTTTAATATATGATGTTGTCTGTTTTGCGATGTCACTGTTCAACAATCATGACATAACCATCGCTAATCATAATACTATAAGTGTATTGTCTCTGAACGAGAGTAGATAGTAGCCAAAGCCTGCGAGGCTGGCGACGCGACAGTTTTCAGGCTAGCGACACACGACATCTTGCGCACGAGGCCTATTACAATTACAGATGTGATTGCTCTAGCCAACGGTTATGTCGGGCGCTCCAGTGCTGTTGGAGATGCGACTGATTACGCAAGTGATTATATCTTGTGCACATGGCCTCTTGCGTATGCGATTGTCGACTTGTCGTAGACGCGATGAAAAAGCCAGGATTGCCGCGCATGCTTGTAGCAATCAGCGACCTAATTTCGCTCGCGTACAAACGGCCAGCACCGTAACTGCCGCACCCCACACCCCCCCATTGGGGGGGCCCGAGCTCGAAGGGGGCCCCAAATTATTTCGTGAATTAGCATAAATTATAGAGTATTTTTTGAAAATTTATGCAATTTTTTCCAAAATTTTTCGCGCCGCGCGCGATTTAAAGTTGCCAAATATCTTCATTATTTGGTACTCTTCCCACAAGAAAAAAACGCAAGATTTAGAGACATGGACATATCGGCGTTGGCCATTAACACGCCACTACGCACCAAGATATATAATGATTTAGGACTTATTACACGCGACTCCAAAAAGTGTGCCAGAACGATCGGCAGCGCGAAAAGCTTGGCCGAAACGGACTGCCCTTACGCAGACCGAAAACGTCGTTATATATGCAAAATAATAGGTTTAATTGTCCATAGGCGCCTAACTGACTGGCGCCATATGTTCCTGTTTTGGCAATCTGAACCTCAGAAGACAAATACCATCCAGCAGGAAAAAAATATATGCCAGTGAAGAAATACCAATTTGAAATCGTGTGCGTCTTTTAGTTTAGTTAGTACGTTTGAGCGATTCTATATTTTTGATATAGCAGACAGGAGGTCACGAAATAAAATCATGTAACGAAGTCATACCAACGGGTCCGGCCGCCCGAAGATGTTTAATTATTATTTACGGGCCCTACAGTTTCCGGTGAATCTGATAACGTGAGCAGAGAAGACAAGATATTGATAGCAATATATGTGCAATTCCCGATCTTATTGGCCGATTGTATAATGAATTATCGACAATTTTCGCGCTTCGAGCTGGCTCACTAAACAGTGCAGCCAATTTCTTGGCAAAAGCGAACACTGTGATGAGGGGTCTGTTTATCACCCGATGAGAACCCAATACCCAAGTTTTTGTGTGTGTGGGGGGGGGCGGTACTGACGAAGTGCTGTTTCGTTCCTGCTAACGGGTATACGCCCGAAGATGTCTAATTAATATTGGGCGGTCCTACGTTTTAAAACAGACCTCGCTCAGCTCTACCGGTAAATCCGATTACATGAGCAGAGAGAGGATCAAAATTGATAGCAATATCTATGTAATTCCCGATCATATTGTCCGATTACATTCTTGAATGACTGAAATTTTTCGCGCTTCGCGCGTCTAGGCGGAAAAAGCTGTCTCACCAAACGGACACTCAGTGGAGATGTCAAATAGCGTAAAAAAGCAGATAGGCAAAGGGGGGTCTGGGGGGCGAAGGCCCCCAGAAATTAGGTTTATAACCCCATGGGCGGCCCAAGGCCAACGTTTTTTGGGGGGGCTGACGAAGTGCTATTACGGCCCTGCAAACGGTGAACTAACTCAGCAAGAGATGGCGTGCTTTGCAGACGATTCTAGTTAATTGGCAACACGCTTTCCGTTAATTGGCAACACGCATCTCTATTTGGCAGCGCGTTATACTCTATAATACGAATTACGGGCACGATGGCTCGATTGGAAACAAACATGAAGAAAGGTGTTATTTCAAGTTTTTCATCGAGGGAGGTTTTTAAAATCGCATTGTTCCCATGTATAATACGCACCCCCCGATTTTAGGGCAAAAAATCGTGAAAATTTTGCGCATGATACATGGAAAATTACGGGTAGTTCAAATATGGACGATGTAAGCGAAGAACATATAGTGACGTGTTTCAGCAGGATATGTATGATTTGGAAAGAAGATACTAAGGGTGGTGGAGTTGCATCATGATGGGGGATTATTTGCGGTTCATACTATCAGCAGATTTCTCAGTTTATAGACACAAATCATGCAAAGAAAACCACTTCTGAAATTTTTTGAATTGTTTCCATCCTTTTATAATCTATGGTAGCCAACATTTGTGCATATTCCTTCTTTTTGTGAGGGTGTTTGTGCGTCCAAGAAGGAATTAAGCGAATTATTGCAGGGTAATTTTGAGTAAAACGAGAAATCAGAAAAAGTGACATTTCTCATGGACTAGGGACACTTCAAAAGATATTTTGGTATTTTAGTGATTGGTTTGGAATAGCGAAACACAGCGCATAATAATTTCTACACAATTAAAAAGGTTTCAAAATTTTGCTACATTGTACTATCTGTGGTCCACAGTAAAGGAAGATCTCTCATTTCACAAACGCAAGTCACGCTAACAGTTGTGTTTGCAATCTTGCTTGGTGCATGAGTAAGCTATATTTGTACATATTATTATTTTCACTGGCGTTTTAATACCTCCAATAAAGAATTATTGTGATTAATACGGAGCAATTATGCGTAATATCAAAAATTCGAGAAATTGACATTTCTGCAAAATTTGGGACACTTCAGGAAAAATTTTCGTATTTTGGTAATGAGGTTTGAATACTAAAACACAAAACATAAAGATTTTTAGCCAGCTAAAGCTTTTGCAAAATTTTGTTACATGGTGTATTTTTTATTGGGCTGCCCACTTAAATACTACGATTGAAAATCTCAAATTCTGAACATCAATAACTTAGTTCCTAATAGTTCGAGTTGAGTCAAATTCGTTGTGCATCGTTTTTGACGCAATCTAACAATTTCATGGGGTAGCCAGTAAAATTTGAAAAAAACTATATTTATTTTTATTACATATATCAAGAACTTTTTTATAGCAGTGCCACAATAGGTTGGAATTAAGCCAAAATTGGTGTGCCGCGTTTTTTAGGTAGATTAACAATTATATCAATTAGCCAGTACAATTTGAAAGAAAAGGTCATTTTTGAACACCCCTACTGCACACAACGTACCTCGACAACAGCAAAAATTGAACCACTACTAATCGGGCCCAATTACCTGGAACCCCCGAGCTACAAGACGGACGTATAATCAGTTAATCACAAATCTAGTTGAGTGACTCCTGATCTTGACAGAACCGCTGAAACTGGCTGGCGCAACCCCAAGTGTTCCATGGAACACCTGTTACGAACCGCTTGCATAGTGTCTGTATTGAATGCATCACACGTTGACCCAGGTAAAACAGCTGGTAAATAACGTCGTCGAGTTTGAGTACGTATAGGTCGTATAGGACAAATGATAAATTAATGTGGCCAATCTCAAATAATTCATTAACTGCTGAAGTTGCGTGCGGCAGATTTATTGCAGATGGCGTTTGATCAATACAGGACAATAATGTGATCCATCAACCGCCAGGCATATTCTGGGACCGATCACAATATCATATACCTGAGTTAAAGAACGAATATCAAGAATTAAAAGAAACTATAATGACTGCATTGGCAGCTATTGCAAGCCACAAGATGATCAACATGAGTATCGGTAGATTCTAATAAGAAACAAAATACAATATTTTTTTTCTTCAATCGTGCAACTGGCAATAGCCCTTGTTATCATAAATCCTTTTATAATTTGTTATAGAAGTAAAAAAGATGATTTGAATGGCGACACGACAACGTATTTGCAGCCAGAGAGTATCTTAATCGGAAATGAATTGAAGTAAACTTATCCATACTTGTTAACACCCGGGACCCGTCTCTACACTGATGTACATACGCACGGTGATAGACTTTATTAACCGAATTCTATAGGTGCTCGGCAATATCTTGAGGCATTATTGCACCCATGTCGCTTCTTTTTACTATTGTTTTGGGTGTAGGAAGTCATTTAGCAACGACGGTAGACCTGGCGCTTCATAATTACACTAACAAAAATCGCTGTCTAAAAAACATCGTGATTCCTTCTCGCGTTTAGCCGAAGTTGCGAACGACTGTGATATTAATGGGCTATTTATTGATCATCCTTTATGCTATGGGACTTCAGTCCCTGCCTTGTTATCAAAAAGTTTCCAGTGCGAAGCATTATGAACTTCGCAAATGAGAGGCGATGAAGTCTAAGAAATACCTTAACGTAAACAATCCCTCAAGTTAGCGATTGTCGACTATGCCACATTATAACCGTCTGAATTCAAAGTTGCGATTGAGCTCTAACACTAATATTACCAAATCTGTGACTTCGTCGCCATATTCCAAGAAGGAAAATAGTTTTCTAGAAAAGATATCGAAGGATATTTAGTCACTGAGGCGGGAATGCTCCTCCTCGACATAAAAGTATAGAAGTGGGATTTGCTGAAAGTTGGCAGCTACAAAATAACGATGAAAAAAATTTGCATAGCGTAAATGAACATAGTAGTCGGCAAACGCCATGAATATACCAACAACAACAACAACTTGTCAGTGACTTCTATGGAACTCCAACCAGTCCAATCAGCGTACTCCATATACTGTAACAAACTATATATCTTGTCATATAAATTCAATGAATATATCATATGTTCGAGTACATTGCGTAAAGTCTCCTCATTGGAAAACCATATATATTTTTATACTAATATTCATCATTAGGAACATAATAATAAAAAGTTGATATTGCCACGAAGAAGCTCGAAACCACTGCGGTTTGTACACCAACCTACTTTTCACTGTGTGGTTAGCAATAACAACAGATCGCAGGCTGTCACTATATCACAGAAACTCGGCATAGCATAGGATGAATTATGGTAATGAAAAATGCAACGTTTTGTTTTCTTGCTTCCCTGAACCGTTTTTGCGCCATTGTATATTACAGGCAGTGCATTACCCACAGTTTGTCTAGACACAATTCGAAACCAGCGCGCTGCTGAGGATAATTGCTTGCAACACACCAGACGTTGCAAATCGCATTGTCAACTAATTAACGGCCAATTTCTTATTTCATGTGAATCAACTTACGTAGCTCGACGTTAAGATCTTCAGGGAAGTCGATGGATGTGCGAAACACGCGATTCTTTCGCAACGAAATGAGGTGAATTATTGCGACTCGGCTGAGGCTTAGCTTGTACAATATACAATGTACATACACGTACAGCTACAAATGTTCATAGGATGCTAATTCGCTGTTGAGTCTCACTGTTACGCAGTTTAGTGTTGGTTTTAGACATAGTGAATTCGAAGGGCCCATTTAAATCTCAAGAGTTAGACGGAGGGATGTAGAACGGATTGACGCTGTTGGTGGCTTAGATATAGAGCGCGGCGAGAGCAAGCAGTGAAATTTCTGAAATCGTTGACCTGTGCTAGGATAGCTGTATCTGTGTAATTCTTACTTTAGATCAGGGGTGGGCAAACTACGGGCAAACAACACCGTTCTGTGCAGCCTGCGAGAGTCTAAACAAACTTTTCTTGAATATTGATAAAATGCGTACTAAACATCGAGTTAATGCAGGGACTTGATTAAACTTTTTCGTAGTATATTTCACCATGATAATTCTAAAACAGTGGTTCTCAAACTGGGAGGTACGCCCCCCTTGTAGGCGTGAAAACATCTGAAGGGGGCGCGAAGCTGAGCTCAACTGAAGAAATTTTTCGCGCACCGCGCGATTTACATCCGATTCATATTTATTTCTCTGTATGTCATCTGAATTTAATATTTCAGAATCTCTCATCCTCAGTCGTAACCTTCCATGCCATCAAACTATCCTTTTGGTTAGCTTGCATCCTGGTTGCGTTTTGTGATATGACAATAAGGGTGGCTCGAAATCTGTCACCATCATAAGGATGGGGCGTGTATTAAAAAGTATGAGAACCACTGTTCTAAGGTACATACCTCCTAATTTGTTTTTTTTTTATGTTTAATTTCTGGCGCGACAGCCCGATCTAGCGTACGCAGTTTGAAATGTTTCAACTGCTCAACATCACAGAAATCCTAAACGAGATTGACATAATTCGAAGTGCGAATGGGATTTCATATTGGCCACTCCACTTTTAATTATTCCAGTGATGTGCTTATAAAAAAGGATTCGCGCGTGTCTTAGGTAGATTCGTTCTCTATATGCGTTGACGTTCGGTATTTATATTTTATTTTCACACAGTAGAAGCGTGTTGGGAGCTATCATGGTTATGATGCTGTCCACATTGTGTGTCCTGGAACTGAACGAAAAGTGGATTTAGTAAATCTATGAACAGATCGCGGCTCACAGATTTAAATTTCAATCCTGCTCTAAGAATCGGGACAACCGAGTTTCATCTCTATAGTTTTGACAAATTGGGTATTGAGGTCGACTAGTCTATGAAATCTCGCCACTTTGTTTCTGACGCGTGTACGATATCATCAAAGCAATGTTTAGTTTGTTTTAAAGCACATATGTTATCTCCATGTCCTCACTATATAATGAAATACCAATATTGCATCTTAGTTTATAATCCCAATTTTACACAGTGCGGCCCGCGAATGGATTCAGCTGTTGAAGGCGGCCCGCGAGCTCAAAGAGTTTGCCCACCCCTGTTTTAGATGTAGGTACGCCTACAATCCCTATAAGAATTCACACACGAGATCACGGGTTCAAATATTCTTTTCATGCAGAAATCGTAATTTCGAAATTCAATAAAATTTCTTATTCTTTTACTGCAATATCTATTTCTGACATTGATGAAAGACAGTTGTATCCTGGTGCGGGCGGCCCCGATTAATCCTCATGTTTAGTATTGTTTTCACAGTGTTTGAAGAGCTTCTTGGAGGTACAGAACTTCAATATACAATTAAATAGTATATTCATATTGAAATGAACCCGAATATTTTCGGCTGACACTCGTCAGGGGTAATCGTCAGCAACTAGTAGAGAATTGGAAAGAACATTGTATATCAACAATCGTATCACAAAATATGACGTCACCAGCATGAAATTTCGAATGAGAGAGCGTTCAATGTACTATTTTTAGGTGATACACGAACTCCTTTTGTTGACAGAGTTTTGGTTGGTGTATTTTGATAAAAGTTGATTCCAAGGCGCACAAATGGAATTGTGAACGGCCTCGACCTACGATTCGAAATCGGTCGTCTCGATAATTATTCGCACAAATCGGATTATCCAACAGATGTTTGCCGATGGCAGAATTAATTGCCTTTGATCGATCAGCATCAATCTTAAGTGGATGAGTTAAGGGTGAGCTTTTCACATCGCGTGACGCACGTGTTCTGATAAATCTGGGGACATGTTGGTTAATGCGGTCCTGCAGACGTCTTGACGTTCTTCCCACGTAGCCACAATCACAGTGGCACCTATATTCGTACACTACATTACTTTGTTGAAGTGCAGGAAGCACGTCTTTGCGTGTTGAAGGGAGCAGTTGTGTTGTTGTAAAAATCACAGTGTTATTACGACGGGCCATGGCTGTCTGCAGAATATGCCTATGTATTAAAGCTATGATGCCGTTTGTGCTGTATAGTTGAATTTTGTAATGAACGAGGCAGTAGCATCTGAGTCAGTATTTTTCTAACTATTTTATTCGCGTAGAATTTCAAGAAGTTCACCTATGTTGTTTCATTGGTAATTTTGCGGTAGTCGTGAAGATGAAAGATGTGTCTTGCTTAGGGTTACCATATTTTTGTGGCACAAATTCCGGACGCTCTTCAGCGCCCACTAGCGGATTTTAGACAGGTATGAGCACATTGTCGATCAATATGACGTCACACCAGCAAAGCCTTGTCTATCCACTAGAGGTGGTCACGATCCGGTTCACGAGTATGTGGTTGTGTGATGTAAGTTTTAACCAGGACCGAAACCACATTTTTTCAGCTCCCTACCGTCCAAATAAACACTGGTCTTGGGCCCACCGTAGGGTAATCGATGCAACTTCTGGGCACTTACTATATGCATCTGGTTTCTATATGCATCTGGTCGTTAGATGATTTCAACGAATTATGTCAATAATATTGGTTCTTCCGTATATTACTATATAATTTTATAAAGGCAAACTACCCCCAGGTTTAGAACCACCATCTTTGAATAACCATCCAAACTGCCTAAACCAGTGGTTTCCAACCGTTGGGAATAGAAACATTTGGTAAACATTCTATACGGGACAGTCTACATATTTACGGATACACATGCGCGATTACCATTACCAGTTACCTGCTCTAGGATGTCTGTATGGAAAATTATATTGCGTGTTGTTCACAAAAACTATTTTTAACTCTGGATAACCAATGATGGCGTCACAAACGCATCCCGCACGAACAGTATGACGTGAAAAAACGCTTCTGCAAAACCGAGAGGGTTGCCGGTATCGGTTCATAATACGTTTTATGTTGCAGTTAGAGCCGATTGTCTTGCGTGTTGGTGTGGTCGTGTGTCTTGCGTACTCAAACAAGCAAATAGCTTATCCGTAATGACAAAAGTTTCGAGTAGTGGGGAATGAAGGCTCGGAATAAAACTGAAGTGGGGAATGAAGACCAAAAGGTCGGGAACCACTGGCCTAAACCGATTCTATGAATATACGGTTATTTTGTAATTGCGATTACAATTAGACTTATTTTTTGAAAATGAATGGTATTTTCATTTATTTCTGATTGCAGTTTTTGCGAGGGTGGTAGGCTAGTCCCCATATCAAAACCAAAATTTGTCTTGCTAAATCGCGCCCAGCGCGAAGAAAAATCATGTAGCATAAATCAGCCCAAAAATAATCTTTTAGGTTGCTTTACGAAAAAATTATGACCTGTCTTCAAGCCTTAAAAATTCCGGACATTTAGGCATATTTTAGAAATTCCTTCCGACGCAGTTTTAATGGTGAAATTCCGGACATGTCCGGGAAATTCCGGACGTATGGCAACCCTAGTCTTGCTAGTTCGAAAGTATAGCTGTCCTTCAACAACCAGCTACCAGATCTACATTTTTAAACTACTAATGGACTTTTACTTTTAATTAGGTAGAATGTTACGACGTGATGATCAATCCAAGCTCGGCTCATAAATTAAGTTTCACGGACCCCTTGAAAATACATGAGCAATCCGTGGAAGTCCGCTGACCCCGGTTGAGAACCGATGATCTATATTTTATCCGAATTCTCTGGTCTATCTTCACCGCAAGTTTAATTTACTAATCGAATCCGATATTTTCAAACGGGGTAGCATATAGATTCGTGGTAGAGAGGGCCTCCACCTCTATGCGATAATTTAGTTTTTAGGTCTGAGCCTAGGCCGGTTTATCGGAAAGCGTACGTTTTTAGTATTATCATATGACAAGATCTTGGACCTAGCAGTGACATTAGCGAAAATCTCATCAAATAAGTCTACCTTTTCCTAATGTAACAGGTTTTGTTCATTAACATGGATCCCTGCTTAAATTTTGCGGCTCTATTGTCCGCAATAGCCTTGATGATAACGCAGTTAGCAAGTGACACATATTGCTACTATCAATATCGGACGAGGGACGACGTCTGGCACGCCTTTGCCAGTGTTTCCGATTTTTCTTACATCGGTTTGATACTCGGCTTCATAATAATTGCACGACTCCTCTTCAAATCAATCGAGGCAATGAACTTTCCGTGCGAATTACGCGAGTGGCAGAGAGTATTCGGGGAGCTGGTCTCTATGCTGTTGCTGCAAGCGTTGGTCGAAGTTATTCCGTTCCTGTTGATAAATAGGCACGTGGTGTCGTCACTGGCGGATGAGCAGCTACACGATTCCATTATATGTTGCGTTTCTCCTCTCTTATCGGTAGCAACCATATTTATCGCTGTGCAAATTCCGTCTGAGATGAATAGAAAATATCAATGCCGTTACGTTCCGATGGTAACTAGATCCTTCCTATGCTTGAGTCGCCTCTGTTTATTCACGGCGCGGCTGTCCATCGTGTATTTTGCTGTGAAGGCGGATGATACTACCTACAAAGTGTATTTCCTGATGTTGCTCGTAATGCGAGTTATACTTGGTTATACTATGGGACAATCTCTACCGACAATCTCCGATTCATTCGAGCAATGGTTCACGAACGTCAGCAGCCTTCCGCTGCTCACTGTCTACTCCATTCTCACACCAATTTTGCGGCATGATGGCAAAGACCGAAGGAGATGGAGGTTACAAATATTCGTCGCGGGTCAAGTTGCGATCATGATGATGTCTTCGGCGTTGAATTACGCGGAACACCCCGGAAAAAACAGGATCGTTCCAGGAAACAGGGAGATCCAACTTCTCAGCAGTAGTGGTTTGCTACTTCTCGGTCTTGCGCTTTATTTCGCTGAGACGTGTAAGGTGTGCCCGTTGATTCCTGTACATTCCGATTCGGAAAGTGCTTGAACTTTATAAATATGGGGATTTTGCTCAAATGTTTACAGAAATGTTGTTTGCGTTCACGAAATATATAAATTATCCGCTGTCTGTTGTACGTCTTTTCAATTCTATCCTAATGTAAAACCGTGTGTGTACTGGACAAGACACGAATTTGCCCATGCACCGGAAAGTCTACAGCAATTTGATATGTCAAAGGCAGTGTTTCTTAGTCTTTACTCACCCGCAGAGCTCTTGCGCTAATCTGCAAGCCTTGGCAGAACTCCAAATTTTCGCAAGTAAAAAAACAATAATCGACCACAATACACACCTAATTAGACATCTCATACATTACTATAGATTTCTGAATTGCAGAATGAACTGTGCATGAATAACAAAACCATCAAAAATATGATTCCACACAAAACGAGAGCAACATAATTAGGGCTGCATTTAAAGCAAAAATCAGTTTAGAACAAACATGTTTAAAACAGGCCCTAATTTAAAACATGTTTTTTACTGTTTTTAAGCCATGTCGTCACGAATTTTCAATTGTGACGTCATAGTGGATTGACGTTGACAATTGAAAATAAATATAGTTCCTTTGACGAAATATCTGTACTATTAATGTTTAACCTACTGTTTTGACGGTTTCAACCATCCCATATCGATATAAGTCGGCTATATCGGGTGGTAATGGTCCGTAGGCACATACAACATGTTTTTGGAAAGTATTTAGCTAATTATGGCATAATATTACAACATGAAAGTGTTTCAAAACACCGTTTGTTTTAAATGCAACCCTAATTATGAACAGTATTCATTGCAAATCTGCGACTGCCATTCACCTTGTACAGCAGTATTTCCCAACCCTTTTGAATGTCGGGACTGCATGAAAACACTCGAGCAGGCTACTTACAAAGAAAAGCCAGTCAGCGTACTCTGGATCTCACCATGCAGCTAATTCAAAAACATGTACATATGCTTCTATAGATTCTATATTGGTTATCTTAGCATTGGTATACGCATATTGGCGAGTGCTATTTATTGAAATGAATTGTGAGTCCGTATCGCTACTACACCATACTATTATGTCGTTATGTGATAGTTCTTCAGGCCTTCATTCATTTCGTACTAATATTGGACTTATTGCAATTTAAACTTAACTATGAGTCTCTTTGGGCGTTAGTAAAAGGCTATGAGAGAGGCGGTTGGGAATCACTGTTGTAAAGTGTAGGTGTTTGTTCGTGGTGTTTGTCGACGACTGTGGTCATTACAACAGGCTGATATCCTTCATTTTAACTATGTACCCGCAGACTTTTAGCCTTTTTTGTAAGACACTGCTCACGCGGACAAGTTTTGCAGATATATGGATAGTGTATTGTGTACCACATCAATTTGTTCAACTTCTTGAGGCTTCGTATTCGATCCTCTATATTGCCTGATAATAACAGATCGTAGCATGTAGCTAACTCGCTATACAGTTAATCACGCATTTTATTAGCAGTTCTACGTGTGCGTGAGCGATACAGCAGCTTTTTGCATGTACATTTAACTTTATATTCGTTATTGGATTCAAGATAAATGGCCAATTTATCTGTCGTTCAGCGAGTTTGCAAAATGTAATGACTTTGCATCATCACTCATACTTCAAAAATTCAATTTGACTTGAACCGCGACTTGACTCGTGACTTGACTTGACTCGACTCACCTCCAAAAAACGACTGACTTGACTTGACTTGACAAACCTTTGAAAATCACTTGACTTGACTTGATTCGAGTCAAAACGTGCTAGGACTTGAGCTGACACTCGTGACTCGAAGGTAGTGACTTGACCCCAACACTGATTATAGACTTTCATGGTTTACTTTGAAATTGGCGAAAGTCGCAATGCCATAAGTGTGGCACCTTATTGATCAAAAGTAGCCTACAAGAAGCTCCATCTTAGGCTACATGCGATAGAGATAAATAGAATTTTCGTTAGAACAATTTAGCAATATAATATCGGGTGGCAAACAATATTCGTTTTGATTTCTAAGTTCGTGTTTTTAACATGACTTCGCCTTACATGTACTCAGAGGTGGTCAGTAACGAAGTACTTCTACTTTTTCGAAGTACTCAAGTAGTTTTCCTCTACTTCTGATACTTACTCGAGTAGATAGAATCTCCGCTACTTCTACTTCTACTTCGTAATATTTTGTGATCTACTTACTTACTTTTCGCTATTTTTAGTTTGTCAAGTAGAAGTAGTATAACCCATCAATTAGAAGGAGAAACTGGGGAATTCTCGCGCTGTTTTCACGGATTTCCAACTTTCAATTTCAGAAAAAATGAAGTCAAACGCAGAATTTCCGTCGCGCTTCACATCAAGTAGATATAGAGTTACAAATATGTTTTCACGAAAGTGAATATTATTTAGGTTGCCGGTTGAATTGCACCGGATTGTCGACCATATGACATATTTCATCACGATAAATATGGCCCATTATAACGTTTGAAACTACCGTTTCGCAATCAAGCATTTACCCATCATATCGTAATCTAGCGGCCCATGGCGCGTCCTAATCTGGAAAAGCGGGCTCTGACTTGTTGAGCGTTAGATCTGTTTTAGCAGACCACCGTTAAAACTGTCTCGACAAAAGACATAAAATACATTTTCCGCTTTTCTGATGTAGTATTTGTAGTTCTCGTTCAATTCATAGTATCATTAATTGGAGTTCTAATTTGTTTCAGTTCTTTTATCTGGAGGACATACATGTCTAAGTTTGAAAGCAAGTGTAGCATCGCCGTCTATTTTCTTATATTACAATTACACTATATGGCATTTTTACGTTACGCCATATTTTTTTATCATCGCATACGAATCGCGCAAAGTGTTAACATCGTATCCATACAACTTCTCCGTACTACTCTTCGACTAAACTAAAGGCCTTAATATGCGTGAGAGAACATGCCATGACATTTTCTAAAACGGAATGTTCGAGTAAACAAAAGATTATAGTATCTCATTTCCATAGCAAAACTATCATTTGCATCTCATGATTCGGTCGAATGCTCATGCGGTCGGAAATTTATACCTTGTGGGATGCATCAATATACATTGTACATGAAGCTCTATGCACCTTCCGCATATTTCAATTTCCAGCTTTTGAAAGTCCACACGAACGTATTATGACCGTTTTCAAAACTACTTACTTACTTGAGTAAATTTAAAGCCAGCAAATTCTACTTCTATTTCAAGTAGTTTTAGGTTGCTTATGGAAGAAGTACTTCTACTTGTACTTGAGTAGATTTTGCGTCGCTACTTCTACTTCTACTTGAGTAGCTTTCTTGACTACTTTGACCACCTACTTCAATAGAGGCACCCGATAACGCGTTTCGTATCACAAAGGCAGCAATAAGTTGGGTATTTTAGGTTTACTTTTGAGCGCATGCATTTGTCGTAATTACGTTTAAGGCAAATCTTGAAGCATTTGTGGTTCCCTGGTACGTCACATTAGTTTTGAAGTTTTGCCGATTCGCAAGGTTAACGAGGTTGAGAACCAGTGGACTGCAGTTCAGTGACTGCGCGATTCATCTCGTAGCCTAGATATGAAACGCTCATGTAGGTAACTAGGTATATAAGTCACCTACCTAACGGAAAAGTGAATCAGTCAATATCGAACACATCAGCCTTGTGTAATATAAGTCGCTAAATAATATATATTAAATCGGAAAGGCCTGAAGACGTTTTTGTTTCAGTGGAACGTGCTGTGTGGATGCGCCATACCATGAATAGTCACTAGTCAGCTGTCGCTTCTTGTAATTTTTCGGTCATATTTTCACATTGCTTTTTGCGTGACAATCGCTAAACTTCCTGGCAGCACATGCGTTGAAGTGACTTGGTCCTCGACGCATAAGAAACTATATCAGCCGTTTTATTGAGCACGAATATATTAACCAAATTCTTACGACTCATCATTACAATGATTGCACACGCATTTCACCATCTGCTACTCCGTCGCAAAAGACCGAGGAAAGAATGCGACGGAAGGCTTGGATGATTAAAGATACTTTGGTAATTTTTCGACCATACCGATTTCATTGAACCTTGTGACAATGTTGTGGGATGATCAGTACTTCGGAAATGTGTTATTTCTAGCAACGTTTTTAGCTTTGTGCTATATGTTTCGCATGCTGCCACACGACTAATCAACGTTTCAAGGATTCTACAGTGGAAAATTTCTATCGTAACTGTAATCCTCGTTGACAAGTAAACGTTCAATGACGAGGAGCGTCTAATCTCAGCACTCAAAAAAATCGTCTTTTACTACTTGACTGTAATCATTAAAATTAATACTCGATTCAGATTCGAGTACTCGAATCATTGTGCCCAGCCCTACATGCAACAAGGTGATTAATAGCAAGTGGCCCTCCCGACGATGCATTATCCTTTGTAACTTGCCCAAAATTTTCGAAAGCATTCCTTCCATCAGCTCCACCGGTTAATCTTATCACATAGGCTGAGAAAGGATAAATTATTTGATAGTAATAAATGATAATGCTACTATTAATGACGGAAATCATTCGTGATCTGAAAAATTTCCACGCTTCGTGCGACCATGGCCAATCTCAGTGACTATTCACTTCATTACCGCTCGCGATTTCGGTGCGCATAATAGGCCGATATGAACAGTAGAATAGTCCGAAGTTCACCGGGAATGGACATGGACAGTTTGACATCGGTATTTTGCGTACAGTCAGTTCACCACGGCTATGCCCTGGAATGTGGCCGTAGGGTACATAAGTAATCGAAATGCGGCCGTGAATATCAAAACGGATGTCCACCTCCGCTGTAGGAGGACTGCTACTTCAATAGCCCTGGTCATGGGACACTAGTCAACTATATATATTTGGGGAGTATCGTGTACACTTAAGATGGTATTTATATGAACATCTTCATAATGACTAGAGAAAGGAAACGAAATCACTTATTCGAAATCGATTCGAGTTATTTTTCATGCAGCACGATTTAAATCAGGAGTATCGAATCGAATTGTTACGACATTAACATTGCTGGCGCATGGTCGGTTATATTTCGGCAGAGTGGTTTTGAATGAACTCGATAGCGCACGAGAACATCTCATGTGGGTCATGTGTGCTCATCTCCGCTCACGATTTTGTCGATACAAAACCTACTCACATCACTGATCAACGTGGAGATTTCGACGTCACAGATCCTTCTCCGGTTGAAACGATTTGTTGGCAATCATGTTCCTTTGCAAGCCTCCATATTAGAGCTGCAGCTAGAATATTTAGACATTTTTTACCAATTCACTTCAGCTCTGTGATATCCAAGTGAGTCGTACAATATCGCTTCATAGCCTTTTGCGGAATTTCTTGCACGCAGTTCTTGGCTGTTGCACTTTCTCCACTGAAACAACCAGTCATTAGAGAAGGAATTTTAGATAGTTGCCAGCAAATTTTACAGGGGAGCTGACCTACGAAATGCGCTCGTTGAGTTCCGGTACAGTATATAGATAGTCGATATGCGTATGGTACCGTCGCTCGATGGAGAAAGTTCGGTCAAGTATATTTGTGTGTGAGGCTTGCATATCATCTGACTCCTTTGTATACTTACTGTAACATAAATGTTTTTCTACTCCTATATCCGCTGTGACTGTTACTTCATGTTTGGCATGACATTCAACCTTCTGCGTCTTAGTCCCATTTGTTTGGGAACTACACGCGGATGTAACACAAATACAAAGTGTAATGAACGTATCAAGTTGATAAGGTGCATAGCATGGGTGCTCAAACTGGGGCTCATGAAAAGTCAATGAGAATTCCTATTCTTTTTGTTGCTAGGTCATGGCCAAGGTTGGAATCTTGTCACATTCTTAATAGTAGTCATCTGAAATCGAAACTAATGCTGTTGATTTCTGTTTTGGCAGCTTTAGATGTCGCATTTTGGTGTTATTGCGTCATTTTCAGACTGTTGCTTTGGCCGCTAGTTTATTGATAGGCTGATGTTAATCATAACTGGGCTAGATGTTAACTGCAGGATAACTTATTCGATTTGGTTACGTTGCGCTGATGTCATTTCATCCTGGTCCACCCAATTTCAAATACAGTAACTTATCAAGAGATAGAATCTTAATAAATTGCGCCAATATCGGGAGCGGCAGCTGAGTCTAGTCAAGCTTTCCAAACTCAAGTATTTCTCAATGAATTATAGGCTCATTTTGAGCTAATTATGCTATTCGATGGAAGATATCGAGCATTATTTCCTGAGAAATCAATGTTCAATAGCTCTCGTACTAGTCGACGGCAAGGTGCGGTTGCTGTTGTTGGTTATTGATGATCTGTATTGCATTCTGCGGGTATGGATTCAATGTGTGTTTCCGAGTGTGACCCAAGATGAACATCAACATATTCTAATTGCGATATGCAGTTGAATAAATTTACGAGGGAATGGCAAAACAGTGGAGGTCCATACAGACAGCAAAATATTGCTGCGCGTTAAAAAAATTCAAAACGTTCGACGACGCTACCGGATGGATTTCGAAACGACCTTCATACACAAATATTCCTGACCTCGTGATCGTCGGTGCCTTTAGTTCAGACTTGGTCTAATTTCACTAAATTAGAGTGCAATGCAAGTAATCTAATTCTAAACTAATTTGCGAAATGTTTCTATGCTCTAATTCTAATTTTAATCTAATTTATTGTTTTCCTGAAAATACCTGGTTGTCCGCGGCATTCTGCAACTAGTTAACAATAATATCTCTCTCGTCCAGGGAAATCTAGTGCCAAGCCACCATCGCATTACTTACACCGTACTTACTATCATCGTAGTACTTGTGACGAATAATAGCCATCCGTGAGTACAACGCCGAAGCCGTCTCGGCTGCTGCGCAATAGTGTTGTTGGGCACAGGCGAATAGCTTATTTTGAAACCACAACTATAATTTGAAAGTGAAATCAATTTGAGCATTTCAAAATGCTTTACTTCGCGTTCTTCCAAAATCACAAATCAGATCGCCGGCCGCATGTGGCCCGCGTGTTGGTGACCCTTGGCGAGTGCAGACCGAGCAAAGCTTTGTGTACAGACGTTAACCATTCTCATGTTTATGGGGACGCGCTGTGATTTGATATGAACTGACCTCGATCCTTGCCGTATATATGTCACATTCACAATTTCATCCAATGTCCAAGTTTTTTTTGCAAATTCAGTAATTTTGATTCTAATCTAATTTGAAAAAGCTGTGTAACTCTAATTCTAATTCTAATCTAATTTGGAAAAATTGTGTAGCTCTCATTCTAATTCTAATCTAATTTGGAAAAATTGTGTAGCTCTAATTCCAATTTTAATCTAATTTGAAAAAACTGTTTAGCTCTAATTTTAATTCTAATCTAATTTGGAAAAGTTCAAAAAATTATCTAGTTGTTCAAGTCTGCTTTAGTTACCCGAACCAAAACAGCGTGGGTCGTAAGGCAGAGTTCCTTCATTATTGAAAACGCTTCACTAATCATCTGTTTTGTCTAGCGGCGTGACTCGTCTCTACTGTCTAACAGTATTTTTTGGATAAGCTGGCGAAGTTGCAACCTGAGTGAGATGCGATTTGTTAGCATGGACGTCTTTTATTTCGAGGCACAGTGTACAGAGAGATCAATTACACACGCACCATGCTTAGCCATTATCAAAAGTAAATGAGGAATGGTGGAAAATTAACTATAGCTGTCGTTCATGTTGTTTTGGCGAAGGAGAATGTAGCTCATATTGTAGTCACATTGTTCGCGGGAGTGACGATAGTCATGTACTGAGCTGGTTGAGAATGGTGATGCATTAGCATAAATGATATATTTACGTGAAATGACGATAGTGAATTTCAATCTAAGAGCACGCGGACGAAGTTGTGCGTGTGGACAATGGTCTATATTCGGCATAGGTGGTCTTACACGCACTCCTACCTTTCAGTAGCACTCGAGCAGTCTTTGTCTGGTTGCACTATACTCAATCGAGTGGGTGTGATTCTAGACTACTTTGAGTTCCACTTTTTCTCTTTGAATCTTGTCAACTAGAGAGTGGTATTAGGATGCGTTTTCTTCACATTTAAAGGTGGAATTGTAACAACTTGAGCAAAACACAGCCCAGGCACTATGGTTGCTAAATGCAGCTTAGAAAATTGCGTTTGTAGTGTCCTTAATCATTTCGATAATTTACTTTCGGAAACTAGTAAGTCGAGTAATTTTCAAATAAAAATGAGAAGAAACGTGAAACGTTAAACGATTTGGCGTCGTGCAATTACTATGATTTAAAAGATTTGTGGTTGGTCACAAGCACGGAATTTTACCGTACATAAACCGACCGTGTTATGCATATTCAAGACAATGTACCGCACTTAATATTATTTCCCAATTCTCAAGTTGGATTCGTATTGTCGCTATGATATACACTCGTAGAAAATCGTATTTTAAATGGAGTTTTATCTCACATATTTCCATGCATTCTTTCAAACCGGGATTGCGTCTTTAGCACTATAGGCTAGATTTCATTGATTTGCCCATAATTTAGTCGCCAGTTTCCTCATTCTTGACTATGTAATATCAATGAATGAAAGAGGGAGGGTATCAGGAATCCGCATAAATTCCGCGTATTTCGTATTGACATAAAACAAAATTGTGGATGAGGGTGTGGGTTACGAACGGAAAACTCCATCACACCATGATCCAGCGGATGGTTTATAATAATTAAATTTACTAATAAATATGGCGTCGCGTTGTAAATCAACATATAACATCCACCTTCATAGTATGTATTGAAGCTGCTTAGCTCGCAAAATATTAAAACGTATCATTATGTTATTTTGCCAGAAAACGGTCTTTTCTCAAATATCCGGATATTGTGCAGATAAATTGTTAATTTCTAGTTCGTTTCAATTTATTTTACAACGCTCCTGTGCACCTTGACAGAACCGCATATATATTGCTTTCAATTTTGAATATTTACTGTAATCTCAGACCCGTTTGTAAAGACAGCTCAATCGCTCGGCATGATGTTCGGGAGGATATGCTCTGCAATCTGTGGCTACTGCTGGAATCAAATTGACTATGAAGCGATCAACGTCTTGATGTTGATGAACTGTGTGACATCAGCGTATACGACTATAGTCTACTGGCAGGACGCCAACTTGTCGGACGGAGTTTTGATTCCTCTTCTCATTATGCTCAGTATGCTATTCGGTTATCTTGTGACTGGATTGGTGTCATTGTATTCCTTTGCGGTACGATTTTTCACGAAAGATGTCGCGAAATGGAGGGAGGACGTAGCCGAATATTATATGGTCGCGAAACTACTGCAAACTATTTTTCAGTCAATTCCCCAACTTTGTCTTCATCTGTATACACAAATACCCGATGCCGAGCAGGTTGACTTAGACAAATTTGAATTTTACCTACCTATTCTGGTATTCAGTATATCAATAATGGTCGGGTTGCATCTGCCGCATGTAGTATATCTGAAATACAGAGACATCCCTAGTTCATTTCGAGAATTTTTCTTCACTTGCTTGAGTCGGGCTGCATTGTTCGCCGCGAAAATGACGTTCTTAATGCAAATAACGTATGTTATGGGATGGTGGACCTTTGCCTTTGTAGTGGGACAATGGTTTGTGCATTTGCTGGTACTTGTTTGCTATAAAGAAAACGATAATCGTGACTCCTTCGCGCGGTGGTTCCAAAAGCGTTCAAGTATCAGACTGTTAGCCTGGTACTACATTTTCACCCCGTTATTGCCGTACGACGGCACTGAATCTTCCATTTTAAAAGTGTGCTATTTCGCGATAGATCAGCTCTTGCAAGCCGGCCTGTCGATCATATTCTGGGATGAAGCGTATTTCAAATATATCCCCGAATGCTTCATCGGCAATGAGAAGATTCAGCTGATGAATTTCGTAGGCATTAGTCAATTGTTGGTGTCGGTGTCTATCCACGGAGTACAATGTCGTCGTGCTCAGTAATTTACAGCGTAATCGTGTCATGTCTCCACTGTTGGTTACAACATTATGTAAAAAGTTTGTGGCTATTATTTGTTCAAGGCTAGTTAATAAAATGAATTTATTATTGATCATTTTTTTTAAAGATGCATCCTCGCTACCTGATGCAAAAGGTTGTGACAGGCAAGTTAATTGATAAGACCAACATAAAGCGACCTAGGAGTGTGAAATGCAAAATTTCGAATAAATTTATACTTAGCAATGTTTGTATCGGATAAATAGCATTCGCAAATGAACCTTCATTCTACCGTAAGGAACCAACGAGCTCTATGAATTTACGTGAATAATTTTACATAATAATGAATATGATATGCTTACTACACATCTCTGATGAATATGCTGATACTGTGCTCCGTGTCGCAGTAAGTTTCCCTCTTTCGACGGTGCCACATGCTCCACATATTCAGAAACTGTGTAAAGGTGGTCAAAGTATAGTCATCATATATTACTCGAAGAGAAGCGAAGCCGTCGTTTTCAACCCAATCGCAAGTAGAAGTCGCGATTTTCAAGACATGTCGAAAATAGATCAATATTTACGTTGGAAATGAAGATCTGGGAAAGTACTCGATTAATTTCAGAAAGAAGATTAGGAGGAGTGCATACTTTTAGCCGTTCATTGGATGTGGCTGCTTTAGGAACTAGAAGATCGGTCCGAGATGGCGTATAGCGGTATATGATCGACAGCTGCAACATCAATAAGTAACCGGTTCGAGACCGACCGAGGTCGACTCCAGAATTCATATTTAAGTGTAGGAGACTTAACTAGACTCTTCGCCACGTGATTCAAATAAGCGGTGTCTTGTCAAAGTCTAGAAGTGAGCCGTGCGGAACATTGGTAACTACGGAATCAAAATAAAGAATATGACCAATGAAGTCTAAACACCATGGACATAAAACAAGCATTGCCCTCCGTGTAGTCCGGATTTGCTATTTGTGAATTCTCTCATTAACAGCCATAACCTTCCATGCCATCAAACTATCTGTTGGGATTGCTAGCATTTTGGTTGCATTTTGGGATATGACAATAAGGAAGGTGCGAAATTCGTTATTATCATAAACGGAGGCGTCCCGGAAAAAGTTTAAGAACACGGGGTTACAGTGATACAATAAGTTCGGTCATATTACCGGCAGCCTATACAAACTTATCCCGATATTGTCACAATCCAAATTATAAAATAGTTTTAACAGAAAAGTAGATGGTCCAGTAACTAATGACTTTACTATTCCGAATAGTTACAGACTAACTGTGATTAACTGTGATAAAAGTTGGGTTTCATCTAAAATAAACGGTGTTTTAGATCACTTTGTTTAAAACATGTTTTAAACAGTGTTTTAAACAATTGACTTTTTTTTGTTCAAAACAAAGTATTTTTTTCAAACGTTGCATAGGTATGTCATAACATTTTAAAAGCATGTGGTGCGAGCCTACGGATGATATTCACCCAATATATTGGACGTACACGATGTGGGGTAGCTCGAAATTTCAAAATCGGTTCAACAGTTCTAGAAATTGGATATAGAACATTGGTACGGAATATAGGTGTTCTGATGTTGATGACGGTCGACAGTAAAAATGCTGCATATCGATGTGTATAGTCCTGGATTTTTTTAGTCTGAATATGACAATGGCCGGAAGCCGTTTTCAACAAGGAGCCATATTAAACCTATATCTTTCATTGTCCACATCAATCCAATGTGACGTAACAAAATCAATATCCGTGATGTCATTGCTAAACAAAAACAAAACAAAAAACAATAGAAACGTGTTTTATATAAAAACCATGCGTGCCCCCAGGTTGAGAACCACAAGCTATATTCTCTAATTCAAATTTCCAGTGCTGCCAAAAAAAATAGATTATGTAGCAAAGGTCACGTCATATGCATGTGATCGAGTATATGTTGCGGTGTGCATTACAAGCTGCAACGCATGGACGTTTGAATAAGGTAGTTTTGGCAGGTAATCCCAAGGTTTAATGCATTTTCTACGAATATTGGAATATGGTAATTAATTTAACCGCAGAACAGGATTATATGATGTAAAAGGGTCGCTCGTACTAGACCAGTGGTTCCCAACATTTTTCGAATGATCGCCCCCTTATCAAGCTCGACACAAATTACCCCCCCCCCCCTCCCGCAAAACATTTCTGCATGCCAAAGTGAGGACAAAAATACGGGAAATTTATTCATCTAACTCTGATCGCCGGTGAATTGACTAAAATTAAGGTCATTTTCCCGAGCAAGTTCTCTGAAAACCGGTTTGCGCGTCTATTTCCCGTTTAGTTATGACATTGGCGATTTTATTTTACCTAAAAAGAGAGGGTATTGACTTAAAACAATCACAATTTCGACATCTTTTGACCCCAAAAAACTAATTGTGACCAAATTTTGACCTCGTGCCCGTAAATTAGGTGTTTTCTCACATAATGTTATATTTGTACTACATATCTTAATTTATGGTTGGAACTGTATGTCCTTTTGAAGAAGTGGCCTGAAAAAACTTTTTTGAATAAGAGACTGACAAAGTTTTACATGAAAAAAACTTTATTTTAGCGAAATCTGAACATATTGGGAAGAAATCCAGTAGTTACATCACGCATCCTGGTGGAAATAATTGAAATTTGTTGTATTACAACGAAAGACACTTTCCTACATTGTCGGGTAGAAAGTGTTTGTTCTTAGGCTACTAAGTAGCTTGCGAAGACTCGAGAAAGAACGTTCAACAGCATCAGTTGTTGGCTCGCAACACTGAAGTTGTGCGTACACTGCTGGTGACATACCGTGTTGCTTCATTCTGACAATGTTGTCCACACATCACAATTTTTCGTCATGCGCTTCTTGATATAAAACCATGTAATGCCCGCGCAGTTTTGCTTCAGTTATGATATTGCGGTACGTTCAGCATAACTCCACGTCAACCTATTTGTTTCATTTGGCCGTTTATGATTCACAATGAGCATATATTGTGCCGTCTACAACAATAGGCCTATAAAATATGCTAAAAGCTGAATAATGTTTCATGAAAAGCTCACCGACAATGCAAACATTTACGATACAAACGAAATGCGGGTGGCAAAATCTTTTTGACTTTGTAAACAATTTTGACATGTCAAAAAAATCGTCCTAGTTATAACCTTTTTTAGTAAACTTTCGTGTGATATGCAGAATAAGCCGTCTTCACGTGTATATTTTGGCCATGCTAATTAAATATATCTTACAGGACGTTCTCATATTTTCGCCCCCCCCCAGCCGCCCCCTTTGGCATTTTCGCCCCCTTGTTTCTCAAAATCGCCCACGTTAGGAACCGCTGTACTTGACCATGCCTTTTGTGCTGGCCTCAGATCCATGCAGTGCTCGATTCAATACACAGTAGGGTTGTTCAAAAATAGCTTTTTTTCCCGAATCTTGCTGGTTACGTGATTAAATCGTTAGGTTGCCTTAAAAAACGACGCACACCAAATTTTAATTCATTCCAACCAATAAATGCTGATTTCGTACAGTTTGAAAATTTTGAATTTACCTTAAGATGCAAAAAAAAATTTTTGTCAGATTTTTCTGTTAACCCCATGAAATGGTTGCGCTGTCTTCAAAGACGATGCAAAACAAATTTGACTCAATTCCAACCAGTAGAAGCGGAGTTATTTGACTTTGACTTTTTTCTATAGATAGCCCAACACTTTCATGGGGTGAACAGAAAATTTTCAAATTTTTTTTTTATTATTCATTTTTATCTAATAAATAGAAACTTACTTCTCCTGTAGCAAAGCGGTTACTGGCTGGAATTGAACCAAATTTTGTGTGTAGGCTTAAATTAGGTTACCTAACAATTTTAGCAAGTAGCCAGTACGATTTGAGAAAAAAAGTCATTTTTGAAGAGCCCTAGAAGACATATGTAGTTCCGGTCAATATGGGACTCTTTTGACTACAAAAAGATATCTTCCGAATATTTCTTCATCGTATCATACAGGATGATACTGTTTAATGTTGTGACCCGCATCATCACAGCGACGTTATATAATAGCCAATGGGTTGCTTTTTATGGAATGCATTCATGCTAAACTTAATAACTGGGTGCAGTGCTAAACTCAATGAGGGCAAAGATTTCTATCACTATCTCAGTTGATTTAATATAGTCCAAGAAGGCAATAAAGCAAAATCCAATACAAATAACGTCACCGTATTGCCATCTTCAATGTTCCAAGAATAAATCATGGACATATCAAGGTCGTTTGATTGTCATCTGCCGACGAGGCGACGAGAAAGAGCGCTGAAGTCAATGTACTAATAATTGTCCCCAATCGCACGATTTGTAAATGCAACCCCATCTTTGCTGCACTGATGACCAGATTGCGTTGCAATTACAAATCGTCATACAGTGGAGCAAGTAATCTGTGTAGGTGTAGGCGCACGGCGGTTAACTCCAGGTATGCTTTGTATCTGAAGAGATTTGATTTAGCCTGGGATGATTTCCTTATGGAAAGCATTTGCGACCGCAAATTTGCAGCATTCGTAAGTCTACTGGCTATGTATTATTTATAATTAATGATGCCGTCGTATGGGACATAACAGACGTTAGCAAAGTTAGCAAAGTCATTCGCGAGCCCCGACAGCAGATCTATTTAGTGTCTCAGCTAGTTCTACCGGTATTGTCGCATCCATAGCAAGTAACCTAAGTTGTACTTATGAAACTGCTCGAGAGTGGAGAAATTGAGGCGCTTCAATACTGAAATAAACCGGCATTTTACTATACAATGCATGACTATGACTAACGTTTGCTACGAAATGTGGGAAATCGGAGAGGGTAAGGAAGGAGTGAGGTTACGTTATCGGGTTACTGTTGCATGGTCAGCACGTTTGATGTCACAACGTCCTATCGCAAGATGGACTTGGACAGAGACAAAATCCCCTTGATTGCTCCTGTCTGCGCCAAACAGCTGTATGTATTTTTCTTCAACTCGCCCACTATACCCTGCATCGTAGCATCTCTATCCATTTTAGTACAGATACATAATTGAATGGGTTCATACACCTCATATTTCATTCGCTCATCCACGCGCACTTTTAATAAATTTCTTATGTCATAGACGAGGTAAACACCGTAGATCGGTGGCTTATAACCCTTCTTTTGCCGTGGCCCATTTTCCGGTTTAAAAGTGTTTTGCGGCCCACCTCTTATAGAGTCATAGTCCTGTTCAATGCAGAGTAATCGCCAGTGCCAATATGCCTATTTCTCTAAAACATCCGCATTATTATCTTACTTTCATTAATGTTTTGATCCAGACAGTTGAGGGCGATACAATATCTGATTGTTGAAAGAAAAATGAGGTTGGAAGAGCTAGTATTGCATGGCTGTTTCTGGACTCATTATATTCCCTGTTTCTAGAATATAGATAAGTTTAATGTGTCGATTCTACGAATCTGGAGATATCAAACGACTGGCAATATTACCATGGAAATCGAATGGATTCGAAGGAAATTGACTTATTTGATCAATCACAGATTCTTGTGGATTTTGATGTTAATGATTATGGATACCGCCACAAACTTATACGCCACCGTACGCTACTGTACGAGCGCAGACCTGCTTCAAGGAAAGCTACCATGTATGTTGGCAGCGTTCGGTGTCATAGTGGGTGTCAGCGTAAATGCAGAGGTCATTATCGACATTAATATGACAAAACGAGTGGAGAAAAGCTCGAAGGAGTGGATAAATTTGGTCTATCGTCATTTGATGACGTCGATGCTTGTCCGGTCTGTTTGTGAATCAATCCCGCACTTGTGCATCAGCCTCTATCTGCTGTCGACGAAAACGCGTCAGAAAATGGGGGATAACATATTGACATATGCATCCCTAACGCTGTCCTTCTGGTCGATAATATTTTCGTTGCATTTACCGTACGAAGAGTATCTCAAAGCAAAAAGCATTCATGCAACTACCGCAGAGAGGTACTTCGTTTTCGTAGGAAGGCTGGGAATATTCGTTACGAGAATGGCTGTGCTCATTCATCTCACAGTGGTATTGGAATTGATAGCCGCTATATTCATTTCTGTCCAATGGCTTGTTCGCTATTTTTTACTGCAATGCTGTAGGGATGAAGGTAACGCTACTTTTTCAGACTGGTTTCAATCGAGGACCGGTGGGTGTACAGCTACGACTTACTTCATGCTTACGCCTCTTTTGCCGCACAAATGTGATATCGCAGGTGTACTACGATTATATGTCGTCTTCCTCGATCAAATGGTGGTAGTAGTGATCTCGAATGTTCTTCACAGAAGTCCGTATGCTCGACAGCAATCGCCGTGTCTCATGAGTTTTGAACACGTTAAAGCAGGCAGTATCATATCTTTAGTTCATGTGATGTTGTCTATCGCTGTCAGATACGTTTCGTCTTGGATAGATCGCATGACGTGATTGCGAATCCGCTCTCACATCAGCATCATCAAAATAAAAGTTGTTACCAGCTTGAGTACGTTTGGCAGATGTGGAACAAGTGCGAAATATGTTGGGGATAACCAGAAGGAATAAATGAATATTTAGGGCAGGGGTGGCTAATTATTTTTCCGCAGACCAAATGCGAAACAGCAAATACGTTAGCGGGCTGGGTCGAAATGTTTAGCTATATTCTACCGCGTATTAATTTTATTTCTAAATTGAAAGCAGTGAATTACATTGGTACTAAATGTTGCTCAGTAGATTCGTTGATATTAGATAATGAGACAATGATGGTTATTAAACAAAACAAAAATAAGTTATTTATCTTCTGTCGTAATTCGAAACAAGACGCGTGTTATGACTATGAACATCACTCCAGTATTGAAAATAGTTCTATATAGATACGGGGACTTGCAGCTGGTTAATTTTATACATTGCTTTGGCTAGTCCAAAAATATAAATACCGCTAATTTTAGGAATGCGCAACTTTTTGTAATACGGAGCAAGTGGACTATAAAGTCGTATTCGAGCCATTACTCTTGATGCTTTGTTTTGAACGACGTGCAACTGGTTCAATAGGGTTTTCGTAGAAGATCCCTAAACTATAATACCATAATGTAGGTGTGAATGTATGGTAGAGAAGTAAACAATGCGGAGAAATAGGTTTGGAGCTATCCGGTGAAGCTTCCATAATACACCAATATTACGTTTTGCGCATAAATTCGTGCCCTATTGGACCTAGATCTATATGAATTCCAATGTACAGACCGTATAATGCAGTGGTTCCCAACCTTTTTCGCCCCATCGCCCCCTTTTCAAGGTCAACACGGATCATCGCCCCCCAAATTTTGTGTACCGAAAATTGGGCATACAAACTGTAATCACCGGCGGGTTGACTAAATGTCTAAATGTCTAGTTTGACACACTTTTGTAACTAAATTTCCGTGGGTTGACTGAAAAAAAAGAAAAATAAGGTCAGCCGTTTTGGCGCGTCATCGCCCCCCTATCGCCCCATATGCTATTTTCGCCCCCTTTGTCCTTTTACGCCCCCCTGTCGCCCCCTTCGTCATTTTCGCCCCCCTAGACCGCGAAATCGCGCGATATCGCCCACGTTGGGAACCACTGGTATTATGCATAATGTGACAATGGCAACAACAAAGGTTTGAGCAAAACTATATGGAAAGCGTGACTTTGCTACGTTGGCTTTATTTTGAATGTGGATTATGCATGCGACGTACGTAGATTGCGTAATGGCGTGATTTTCGCTGCCAGCAATCCTATATTTAGGATTTTACACAATCCCAAAAAGTGCCAGTGATCCTATATTCATAATATTTTTTCAAATGGGCACAGTAAAGCCCGGAATTGGTTTCAACTCCGGATCACGGCTGTAACCGAGGCTACTCAATAAACTTGTTGTCATGAACAAGCATTTTCGTTGCCAGAAGTATTTTTTAAAATTACATCTATATACAATTGGACAACCTTGTTTTGGTTTGACAACTAGGTGGCTTTTCATAAAATGAGCAGCAAAAAAATTGCAATATTTTTATAATTCCTTGATAATGAAAAAAAAAATTTGTCATTAGATGCACAAAATTACTAGTTATCAGCATGACCAATCCCTTCCAGATTTGCAACTAGTCATTCTCAACTAGTCAAATTCATTGTTTACTGGCATTTGCTGGTAATTCCTATAATAGGCCTTGGCAGCCAAAGTGTTAATGAACACTAAACAGGCTTCAGACTACCAGTTGAACGCAATGCAGTTCTGTGAAATGTGTGTGTGACGCACCCAATTTTAAATCGCGTGCATTATTTTCACAGGATCACATTTGAAGTGCGGAGCTAAGATTACAAGGACGAGACTATTCGGTGCTGACCATTTCGAAGCTGGACAATGTCCAGTGGACATATACTATTGAAGGTTTTGGCCAACCAGCAACGATCATTTCGGGCCAAGGTTTTATCGCATTATTACAGCGTGTTTCGCATTGCATTTTGACCGCATGTGCATGTAGGCGAAAACTTCATGTCCTCATGTGTCGGCACGGGCGCAAAGAGCAACCTCAAAATACCACTGCACACCCCAAGTTTTAAGCAGCATAACAGCGTCCGGTGTCATTAAGCAATACTAGCAATATTCTGCTCTACCGTAATTGAGAATTAAGTTGGTTCTGTTAATTATGCATATACAAAAAACAATATCGGGTGCGGAAATTACGGCCGCGCTCTTTCCTTCCATCTACCATGCCCGAGTATTACACGCGCCTTTCCAGTAAAATCAATGTCAGACAAATCTTATCATGACTTTAAACCAATTTGTGTGATACAAAGATCGGCACATTTTCATGATCACTACTTTTCTGCGTGTCTCGCTTATCGGCTGGAGTACTCAACACAGCGACCTTGCATATCTATAAACCAATCACAGGAAATTGCGCCAAGCTCGTAAAAATTTTGTTGTGTCAAGAAATGTTTGGTTCGCAACTCGCGACCAATACTTTAAGAATCCACGTAGTAAAGCAATTAATATACTCTGTACCTATATCAATACAACTTGAAAATATAATAAAGTTGCAATACGTGGATTCTGTTCGCCCCGACTCGGTGATGTCATTGTAAGGCACCGACTTGATGTCAATGCAGTTTATAGCCAGCAGTTCCAATTGCAATATTCCCTACCTCATGTTTCAAGTCAAGCAAATTGTCAACGACAAATCGATAAGCATTTCCGATCTTCACTCAATTTGAAGTCACCTATTATTATTCATATTTCGTCTTGCGTGATGCTAAATGTGGATGCAGATGTACATGCATATCGGAAAAAGCTTGACAAACTCGTGAAACTTGCTACATAGTTCATGCTTTATATACTATTGGTGCGATTTTTAAAGCAACCACATAGGACTTAACTACTACATGATACTAGCTTTATTATACTTTTTCATAACTTCAATGTGTACATCCAATATCGCTAGTTCTACTATATAGTATAAGAGTATAAATTGGGTCGAAGTCTACTGGACTACCAACACTGACTATCTTGACCACGTCAGTACCTGACAGACGCAACTGAACGTGAAAGCTGGACTCGATATAGCTGAACTCATATTATGCGCACAGCTGCCATAGACGACTGTGTCGAAAAAAATTATATCAGAAATAATTGTATTCAGATGTAAAATGCTATGGCAATGACATGTCAAGTATTATAAATACCGCACTATATGTATTCTATCAACAAAATGGATATCATGGGATCAGCAAAATTAGTATGGCGGAGACAAAGGATTTTCGATAGCTTATGTAAATGAGAGTAAAGGTATGGTATCACAGTAACTACAAAACGAGGAAAAATATTAAATTAACAAATCCGGCAGTTATATATGACTGTAAAATACTCAGTCACCATTGCGAACTATGGGCAATGTAACCGGAACATGATACGATCGGTTACAACATCCAGCCGGAGTATCGGGTCAGCAACGGAAAATACTTCCATATAGAATGAAGAATGGATTGGAAATTCGAAACTCATGCTTTGCGTGTGCGGTTGGATGCGGATCACACAATATTGGAACCAACTTGAATAACCAATTGGATAGTCGTAACTAAAATCTATTCCGTTCAACTATGATATTACAATAAAATGGAAATTTAGATTCTTAACAAGTTGAGTTGTTTTCATGTTCAAATTAAACACAGGCTTTTTCCGATTTTAACACATATTTTATGCGTTCGATCGTAGCACTCTCTAGATCGCCAAGTTCAAAAGACAAAACACCACCAGAAAACGTGTTATTGGTGCATTTTGTGACAATATTAGATATCGTCAACAGCGTATTGAGGCTGCTGACCCGAGACAACCGTTCTTGCAACCATCGCAATTGCAAATACGAGTCCTGCGAAACATGTGGCAGCGCTGACGCCGGCAGGACATCGATTTCCACCGATGCACAATCTTCATCGTCCGGGTTCGGCGGTGATCTGCGTATCTTGGAGTCTGAATCGCGGTCATCCTTCTTATGATCAGTCATCATTACATTTTCCGTCTTGGACTTCCTCTGTATTCCTAATTTCGATCTCTGCATAACGGACTTATGCAATTTTACTGTTAAGCGGGGAAACTCATCTGTTGCGGGTGTATGTTGCGTTACAAACAATCGTGAGCCCGAATCGAATTTCGCCTTCTTTTCATTCCAGCTTGTCGTACTTGTGGACCCTGATTTTCGTGTTCCATGGACACGTTTTTCGAAACCGTGGTGGGCAGACTTGACCAATCTTCTCGTGTTGACTGGGTCTGCGTCCTTGTCGGCTACGGACTTCACAGCAGTATCGCGATACGGCGAAAATATCCTCCTCTTGGGTTGATCACCAATGCATTGTAATACGGAATTATGCGGTGGTCCAGTTGTCAACATTTGCAAACTCGATTCGGTGCAATTTTTTAGGTTACGGTCTTTCTTTGCAGACGTTGCAGGCTGTGCCTTCTCTTTATTATTGTCTCGGGTGTATTTTCCAAAGTCTACTCTTTTGCGTTCCGACATTATCCTATCAGAGACGCTAGACTCCCCCGTTTTTCTCTTCTTAACCTTCGGTGCCGCTGCGGTTTTAGTAAGCCAATTTAGCATATTTACTCGAAGTGGCGATAACTTCCTTTTCCTTGTCCCATTCGATTTCGCGTTTTCTTCTGTCCACTTACGAAGGTCTGGCTTTATCACTTCGTGTATAGGCCCTTTAGGCTTGTGGGCGATAGGAACTCTCGGCCGATGAGCAGCTACTACGATACCTTCCATTTTAAATCCTGTGCGTGCGTTTTGATACTTCCAGCTCGACAACTATTTGGTAAATGCGAGCAAATCGCCATCATCACAAGGCAGTAATTCCTCCATTGTCATCGGATTTTTTTACTTTCTGTTTGACTTGAAATTCACTCTCATATAGCGCTCATTGAGATATTGCTAATTGGATATTCAATTTTAAATATGATCTTAGCTGATAAGATCGGAATGGAATCAATTGTTATATGTCCAGTCTGTGGTACGTATAAGCTATAAAGAGATTTTTTCTAACAGACATTAGCTGACAAGGTCGGGATATATCCAATTGTTGTCTGGCCAGTCCAGTTATAACGAGAGGATTATGAGTAATTGGGTGTACTGTTATCGCCATAATTTAACGTTCGCGGTTTATGAAGAAGATAGGCTTGAAAAATTCAATTACATCTTTATCAGATAGATCATGGCCGAGTAATTGACGGAACACTTTCAATGGAATTAAAAATGCTAAAGGAGTAACTAAACCAGAAGACACCAAAGCGGTACCCGTGGACGAGAATCAAAGGAATCGCCCGCGATCGCAATAACAAATGTTCAAATGAAATGTTTGAAAGTCGAAGCGGAGACGGTTTTCGTATGAACAACAGTTGAACATGGTTCAGTCGACCCTAAGAAACGTATTAACACAGTTTTTCATCGGGGCTTTGCTCGTCTTCACCTACGCGGAAGCTTAACGGGAGTATAGTATCCCTTGTCTCGACGCCGAGATTGGCGCTTAGGCGTGCAGCTCGGCATAGCAACTTAACCGGCAGACCGGGTATGAGTCCCGTCGACTGTGAGTTATCTGTTCTTGGTAAGTGGCCGAAACCCTGTTCAATGCTCTGAATGTCCAAGTCTGTGGTTCCTACCAATTCTCGAGTCATCGCCTCTCATCATGCTCGATACAAATTTTCACCGGCCCTCTATATTTACGGATCCCAAAAGAAGACATGCAAACGGATTGACTAAAAAAGGGTCATCTTTTCGACACGATGCTCGGAAAATCGACTTCAGGGACTTTATTTCTAGGGATGGTCGGAACCCCTGAAAGGTTGCGGTTCGTGTTAACGCGAACCTCTTTGAAAGGTTCTCTGTGAACGCGAAAGTGAACACGTATCCATGACGTCACGTGACGTCATATTGCTATATCCAGCCCTACATTTCGGTATTATTTTAAATGTTATTACTAAGTGCACGATTCCTAGTGACGACTAAGGCTACGTTATGCAACAATGCTGAAGCGCATACAGACGGTTCCAACGGCTCCAAATTAATAAATCGAACAATGAAATGCTATAATAATTCTATAAAATCAAATCTTCCGTCGTCTTGCAAGAAATTTAGACGAGGACTTGCAAGGGGATTATAAGCTTGCGCCTTAACCGCAAGCGCTGGACCGGTAAATGTTTAAGGCGTATAGTCAGACTATTGCGACATTGATCCTGATCATGGTGGAAAAACGGTTTCTATACTTGCGACAGATATTACCCCAAAAGCAAGTTATACAGTAGCCATCACCCCAACCGGACGGATTCGGTATTTTATGATTCAATAAACATATCAAATCAAGATAGATCCCGTACGCCTGAGTGATGTATTTTATTAGACAACGATTAATTCTTTATATCAATTTCGTTGATGTAAATAATTGATTGGTTGATTCGGTGACTACCTACATGTAGTGTATTTCATTATTGCCATTGTCTGATTGTGGGCAACGCTCACATCAGAGAGTCACTATGACTAATGATAAACGTAAAACTGATTATTTCGAGCAATCCTTCGTGCCAATAATTTTCAAAGTTGGCATTGTGCATGCTCGTTTAGTGCAATGAGTTTCAAGGAGTTTCAACCACAGATGATATATTGACAGGAAATATTGTAATACATGGGAAAGGTTCTCAATGCATAACCTACGAAGGTTCGTTTGTGAACGTGAACCTCTAAATATATGAAGATCACAGAACGAATGCGAACGTGAACCTTCTTCCGTTCACACCATCCCAATGATATATATACAATGATTGGAAACTACCGTGAGCTCTGCGTTTCAGCGTATTCCTGGTCACGCTTCACCGCATACACAGTTGTGCTGTAAACAAAGGCTTCCTCAGCACTACTTCTTTGAGGAACTAGCAATAATATATAATTTATTGGGTATATTTATCGGTGGCAATTAGCGTTAACGTGTTGAATAGTTTTCGAAGCGCATTTCTTTCTCGCGTCTGGGATTTTTTTTCTGATTATGCTAGCGGACCACTGCCATATAAACGTGGATTCACGCACACGTACTCCGTACAGTCGTACACCCATGCTCACAAGTTAAATTTCGCGCGTCATGCTCGTATCGCAAATCCAATTCACACATTGACGACTCGCGATTATACGCAATCCCCGTGATGTAGCTTTGTGGCGACCAACGAGGCCTATGTTCACACAGTCACGGACGTTCAACCACTGTTGCAAGTGACGCAACCTTCATTACAACTTGAGGTATCGTTTTTCCATCCTATTGCTACATCAATAACATCATTATAAATAAATATCAAGCGGAGGTAGTTTTTAGAGAAGTAATTCTAGTTATTCTGAGCACTCGAGTAGGTTTGCCTACTTCCTCGCGTAATTGTGTTTTCATACTACTCACCAACAAAAAACATCACAACTTTATTTTTGCAGATATCCCTGGGTTGTGAATGTGTTTGAAAATAGGACCCACATATTCAAATGGTCATTTTGCGATTTCAGAAGTGAATATTTCCAACGGACTGCGAGCAAACAACCAAATCTACTTTTATAACTTTGTAAAAATACTCTACAGCTTTATATTTTCGCTACTTCTATTTGATTTTCGCTATTTCTATTTGAACCTGAGTAAATCATTGTAGCAATACTTTCACTACTTCAGTAGCAACGCTGCATACATCAACCACCTCTGAAAAAAGTCACCTATCCATGATCATTCCACAAAGTCCTGATTCCTTACAATACAGAATTGAATTTTCATGATCCCATCATGTTATGTAAAGAAATGAGGAATGATGAAACAAGATACATACACTTCACAGATTAAACATTTACGAATACAGAATTTAATCCTCAAATCCCTAATTCGTGTCTATATAGACGAAATAATGATGCATGCATTTGAAAAAAAAAGTAACATTAATATGCAACTGTACAAAAATAGATCGATGCAGAAACAACAATGTGAACAACAAAAACAGTTTGTACGTGATTCTTTAAGCAATAACAGTGCTAGATATCATTTTTTTTCATCTTCAACTTGGGAAAAATATTTGGATGATGTCCTTAAAAAACGCAGCGGTACACCCGCTTTCCATGGATCAAAAACGGCCAATTACGACCCGAATGATGCCGTATCTACTCTTGATGAAATCTGCCTTGTTTAGATGTTTGTTCATTTTTGCTTGCTCTTGCCCGAATCAGTGGTAGGATGGGGAACATCCTTTTTCTGTAATTTTATATGATATCAAAGTGTCACCAAATTCATTAACATCTGCAGTGCAGAATAAGGATTTTGGCCATTTGACCGTTATTAAATGCATTCATGGTTATCGAGACTCAAGAATTTTTTGGTTTTCTCAGTTGCTCTTCCTCCAGCACAAGAAATCTATCCATTTTCGCATTTGAGGCAAGAAATCATTTTCCAGCCAGTCCAATCGTGAATCGTCTGGGCTGCAATATGGCTTCAAGTCGGCGTTGTAGCTGAAGTTGGTTGATGTATTCATAATGTCTAACCACTTGTTGAAAATACCGGCAAACCATGCAGAAGCTTCCATATCGTCACCTCTCATCGCTCGCATAATACGCGCAACACTATTAGACCAAAGCTGAGCAGCAAAAATCACCCGCATCTTTGCAAAGCTTTGCATACGAAAATCTGCATCCGTCAATTTGCAGCATCTCAATTCCGTCGTTTCAAACAGTTTGACAACAGCCGTAAAATGCCGCCATCGAATAAATTTACCATCCTTGATGAGAAGTTTCGTACCACCAGTGCGGATGGCGTAGATGTCGTTGCGTACGGTTTTTAACAAATGGGGAGGGTCGAAAATCAAAAATATCTCATGCTGAGGGTTGAATATATTTTTGCATTTGTAAGGATAGTATAAGTTCAAGTTATTCAGCTCTTGGAACATCTTGCGATTTGCACTGAGTCCATCAGCAACAAACGCAGCTACCCGAAATTCACAGTCCTCCAAGATGCCGACTCATTCCCAGAATAAACTTGAAAGTTGAAATGAAGCCAGCGACTTTTTGCGTAGTATGCCAAGGGTTTGGAAAAATACGTTACCAGGCCCCTGGCATAAACTTGAAGAGCATGTGAAGCTGGTCACCACCATATACAGGTCTCGACTCCCCAAGATCAACAAATCCTACAATTATGTCTTTCGTTGTACTGAATAAAAAATTCTCTTTCACTGAAAATGCAAAAAATCAGAAGTAGTTCGACACATTGAACAGCATTGCTGAAATATTTGCAATGAAGTTTTCGACAAAGCTATAAAGTCATGAGAACACAATCTAGCCAATTTACAGGCAAATTTAAGGTTGGAATTGCTCCAATTTTCAAATTGATCGATTTGTGTCCTGTCCGCAAAAGCAAATGCATTAGACATTAAAACGAAATTCGTTTTGTCTGTTTTACCAGTCAACTACCATGGGAATCAAAATATATAGTCAAGGTAGCCTACCACTCTGTAGTGTTTAGTTAGGCAATGATGACGCGTACAGTATAGAATCATTTCCTCACCTTTCAACATATCAGATGACGTGAATGAAGTTCGCAAATCTTTAAATCGTCTTTTTTGTACAATTGATCCAGCCACGGATCTTGACGCATGCTCCTTATAAATTTCTCAAGGTTTTCCGCCCATTCATATTTTGCGCCAGTGCAAAAACGTTTTGCTGGAACTTTGAACAAATGTGCAATGACTGAGGTATTCATCTATCAACCTAGTGAGAATAAAAGAGTTATAAATATTATTGTAGCCTTCAATAAAATTGCTTTCTATTAAATGGGTCTCATCGAATTTTCAGGTTGGCCACCCACCAGCAATAAGATTACTCACACAAGCATCTTATTCAGTTTCACTTTCAAGATACCAGATGGCGTATTTGATGCTTACAAATGTTCGAATCTCAATCTGTCTTAATTTTCCAAGCTTTTTTACGCTCATACACAGATGCAAAAACCTAAGCAGTTATAGTCACTACCTGAATGTTGCGCATTGGCGAAAGTTTGATTAGTTAGACCAGAGGTCTTAAACACGCGGCCCGCCAGGGCATTTTGTGCGGCCCGCGACGACATTTTAGATTTTTAATAATTTGCAATATATCAGTGTCACATATATCTTTTCAGGTTATAAAGTGAAAATTCCCTCTTAAATTGCCACGAAAGCCTGAAACTATTCATCAAACTTCACTATCACATCAATTGTAAACGCTACCATGAAGTGGAAGATTTACTATTTCGCCACGTTTCCAATTCATGATGACAAAACCTGACCCTTAGACGATTCGTGACTGAAATTTGTGAGTTGGACTTAGACGCGACCTTTCTTAGAATTACTCACACTCGGGCTAACTCGATGGCAAAATGAAAATGAGACTCGAGTGGACTGGGAGTGACTCGGAATGCCGTGAATTTATTAGAAGCATGGACGCAACGAACTAATCGCGTATCAGGGGAATGGTAATAGATCAGAAGGTCGCAGCTTGGTATTTCGCAAACTAAGCAAGTATTTATGGCCACCATTGGCAATCTGTTAGTTACATCTTTGGTCGCTAAACCATGTTATTAAGGCCAATTAAAGGTACCGAGTACCGAAGTGGTACGCTCCAACGATATAACAACAATGGGCCGTTCGGCGTTCGGACATTTCAATCACTAGGACACATTTATTAATATATTTATATTATATTTATATTTTTTATGGTCCTATATTTGAAGATATTTGGCCATGAGATTAATAGCCTACTTATCAGAAGTATACCCGAATCCTATATCGGAATTACAACGCCCAACCTAAAAATGTTTTAATTTCAGATCAGTCTATTATCAATCTGTTAGATTCAAAATATTCACAGTAACTGCAAAATTATAACCCGATAGCTTTTATGATGGCATCTTACATTTGTCTGCTCATGGTGTCTATATCTTATAATTAAATATCAAGCATACAACAACAATTATATTCAAAAAGTTGAAGATGTGATGATTCTTTTCGTGCCAGGCCTAAATTGAAACAGGAGTAAATCACATTTTGTGATTTTGACGATGTGTGTTTACTGGCAGTCTGCTTGATCGGCTTACTTTCCACAGGACAATTCATTCCCGCCAAATAAGGCCTACTTGGAAAGACATAGAATACCCCTATAAATGCTGCGGCCCGCAGCGTCGTCAAAACTGGAAAACTGGCCCGCGAGCACATTTGAGTTTGAGACCTCTGAGTTAGACCTTAGTATGCAGTACTGTCTCACTATGCTCGCAAAACCTATTAACAATCAACCAAAAGACAAATAAACAGTGAAATATCTGCCAGCAATGGTGATAGCAATGCTCCACCACGGTCAACATTACTCAATGAAGTGTATGCAGTCAACCTTGTCCGCGAACACGCTGATTTCGGCGGGAGTAATCCTTACAGTGTTAGGGGGCGTGGCAGTTTCCAATCATTGTATATATATCATTGCACCATCCCTAATACTTTCCGCTCGGTCAATTTTCGTGTGATACGCAAAATACCGTCTTCACGTGCATTTTTGGTCGTGTTAATTTAATAAATCTCACTGGGCGTTGTAACATCCCCTCAATTGAACCCTTCTGAATTTTCGCCTCCTTGATATTTAAAATCGCCAGCGTTTGAAACCACTGGTCTATAAGTGAGGCAATCCAACTGAGCATGTATGAACGGCCGGAGTAACTGGTAGTCCGTCGCATTAATCAGTACCCATGAAGTAGCTCTAGGGAACTTAACAGTGTAAATTAGTTTTCAAATGCATTCTACCTGAACTGTTGAACTCTTTATTTCTGATTATTTCAACATTCTTAACACAAGATAACCCTTTTCAAAATTTCAATCATTTATTTACAAGTGAGGAGTTTACTCGCGACGAATGTATGATTCGTTCTGCTTCGTGAATACTGTCAGTGTGCAGTTAAACAATGTATATACACATATAGTCATAGCTTTACATTAATTCCAACTTTACAAAATTCTAATTTGTCCCATCCGTCGCGCCCCGATAGTGTTTATGGTATTTAAAATGTTTGTAATGTGCTTCTGCAAGCGGCAGTTCTAACGAGAATTTGTCTTTATGGCTTAGTTTCCAGGCATGTTACAACCGAAGTCACGCAAATTTAAAAACATATACAAGTGGAGTCACTTCCAAGAGTGTGATTTTGACTAAATTTCCTGTCACCAAAAATAATAATTTCTGTCCTTTGATGTAATTTGATACATACGATTGTGCGCATATATGGAGAGACCTCGAAAACATTTAGACTTTGGTTGCATACCATTTCACAACTGAGACGAAAGGAGTCACAGGTTAATCATTTAGGTAGCTAATAATACTTTCAGCTGAGTATACTGAGTATGAGTATAATTCAATATAAGCGATGTTTATAGACCGAAATACTGTACGAAAGATGCATAAGAAACTGCTACCGTATATATGTAGAGTAGAAATAAGTTTCAAGTCGTGGTGAGTTTGGTAGCTGTTAAAACCGTAAATTGGACAATAAAGGAGTTATAACATTTAGTCCTTAATATTACATTTAGTCCTTAATATTAAATAACAGAGAAAAATACTTTCAGTTGAACATGTAGTATTTCGTATTTTAGAATTGTATGCACGCAAACGTCTAAAACACATGGTGGTCCCCGGCTTGGGTTCGACTTTTACGATCCCCTTCCGAAACAGCCTGTATAGAGTGCCTCGTCATTCCAAAGCTAATCCATGCTTTATTTTGGCATTCCCGTACGTAGCCCATTTGAAATTCGGGCATGTACACTATAAACTTCAACGCGTTGACTTTGATCTGACAATTGATTTTGACTAAATTTTGGGCGCTGAATTCAAAAACGACTTCCGTATTTCTACATCCCGTCAAGTTTTTGGGTTAGGCCCCCACCACCATGTCTCATCATAACCAACACAATAGCACTACTTTAATATTTTGTGTATTTTGTATCAAACCTCTCAAAAACCACCAGTAGTCGTAAGTCAATCAATAGAATTCAAATAATCATTTGCGCTGCTTTATTTGGTTGATTTAAAACTGATATATTTCTACAGAACAAATGAACTGCGAGTTTCAGGGTCCAAATTTACGCTAATAGCCAATAATTCTATTGATTCTAGCAATAGTCAGCTAACATATATAATCTCCAATCTACTCTGAGACCTTACTCCAATCATCTTCAGATGTTGGGGACATTTTCTCCTTGCCAATCTCTGATTATGTCAAGGTTTTCAGGGAAATTATTTAAATATTTTAGCTTTTTTTAATATCTGGTGTCCGACATAAACATAAGGCCGTGACACATGTGTATCAGGGTTACATGTGCATCCTTGTTGTCTGGCCACTAAGTAACACATAATATTTCAAAGCTGACACACATGATCCAATCGTGCTCTTGGTATTGCATCAATTCAATGTTTCTGTATTCTTAATGTTCTGTATAATTCACGAAGACTGACTGAGTGTGCAATTGTTACTGCTCCTACGACGTCGGCATTTTGGAGAATGCCACACTTTAGGATTCTTTTTGAGCTACCTATAGGCATCTGCCATTCACTTGAGTTGTAAATCGGGATTCCCAACTCGTCCAGTAATCCATGGTAACAGTATCACGGCAATACAATAAGCTACGGAAAGTAGTAGGCCTACGAAGAAAAGGCTGGTTCTCCTGACTGAAAGTTACTATCTCTAAGATACTATCTCTACTTTGCCAAGTAATCTTTTCTCACTTCCTGAGGATGCTAAAAGTTCCGAAGATTTCTATCCCAAGTTCCAAAGCCTATTTCAGATCAATAACTTGTCTTTATAAACTACTCTACGTTCTGAATCATCTTCGATTTCAAAATCTTCATCAGCATTATTAGCCTGCTATTCCTAAGATATTCATCTTGATCCAAATTATCGTATAGGAGTTTCAAGTTACACTGGATAACCTGAATGAGGCATTGAATGTATAGCTGATAGTAAATGTTATGTTTATTTGCCTTAGCATATCCTGCAGTTTACATCAAATATGTGTGTGACATATCCTCGGATGATTGCATCCTCAACCAAAAATGATTGAAAGCATCTGCCTAGGTCGATACCAGTACCTGTTTTCTTGATAATTCAATTGAGCCCTTGCCTAACTTAATTTGTTCTAAAAGTGTGGATTAAATATATGCCATCGAAAAGTGATATGGCTAAATTCCTGGAAATTTGCATATTTTGGCGAACTAATCTTCTTTTGAAAGGATGCCGCGAGGTCCCAAAAGTTGAAAACCACTGTAATAAACCATAATTAGCAAGGATAAGGCCGAAGTTTCCTCGCTATTTATAAAATCTGAACACCCCTAATTGGCGTCGCCGTTATTCCAGTTTAATCTTCGACAATATCAAATATATATATCGTTCAGTGAATTCTCCCGGTCTATATTGCGCATGAATTCGTTTTGCAGTGTTACGGTGAATCTTATTTGCAAGTTATTGTAATGACATCTTCAATGTTACAAGATTACTATATCGACAGAGCAATGCCGTTAGCTGTCTCTAAACGCCACTTGTAGCAGTAGAGATCGACGATAACTAGCGTTACAATCCAAATACTAATAATTGGTTTCAATCGCCGGATTACAACGTAGCCACAGGGTTACTGCACTGGTTCCCAGATCCCGTTTTATGAACGGTTCTAGACGCTAGTAGCACATGCAGGGGTACGGAGGTTAACCAGAAATATGCTTCATGTTTGAAGCGATTCGCTGTAGCCCGACATGATGTATTTTTGGAGTGGATTCGCGTCCGTCAAATTAGAGATTTTGTAACGGCGATGCATGATATTTTTATTGTTGTTGCAGGTTTTATTATACTCTTTAGAACCAGAATCAAGATCGTTTACTCTGTCGTCTTTAAGGTGACCCGTAATATAGCGATACCAAACGCTCAGCTATATTATTATGGAAATCTACTGGATAAGAAGAAAATTAACTTATATCAGTGATCGCAAATTCCTGTTGATTGTGGCGTTAATGTTACTGGACACCGCTGCAAACTTCTACTCCACCATACAGTACTGTACCCGCAATGACCTGATACAAGGAAAGCTACGAGGCATATTGGCGGCGGTGTGTGTCGTTATTGGTGTCTGCGTAAACGTCGAGTTCATTAAACAAGTCCGTGTGGCCAAGCGAGTAGCTAAGAGCTCGAAGGAATGGAAAGATTTGGTTTATCGCTATTTGATGACGTCGAAACATGTACAAACCATTTGTGAATCAATCCCTCACTTGTGGATCAGCCTCTATCTGCTGTCGACGAAAACTAGTATGGAAATACAGGACAATCTGTTGACCTATGCATCGCCCGCGATATCCTTCTGTTCCATATTATTTTCGCTAAATTTGCCGTACGGAGAGTATCTCAAGACCAAAGGCATTCAGGCATCTTTAGCAGAGAGGTACCTCGTATTTGTGGCCAGACTAGCAGTATTCGTTACGAGGATGTCAGTTTTCATTCATTTCACAGTGGTCTTGGAATTCATAGCCGCTTTTCTACTTTTCGTTTTGTGGTTTGTTCGCTATATTTTACTACAATTCTGGAGGGGCCAAGATAAAGATAATTTTTTAGACTGGTTTCATTCGAGGAACGGCGGGTTTACAGTGGCAACTCATTTCCTGCTTACCCCGTTTTTGCCGCATAAATGTAGCATCACAGGTGTACTACAAATGTGTGTTTTCTTTTTCGATCGAATAGTTGTAGTGGTTATCTCTAATGTTCTACATAACAGTCAGGTTGCTCTATATCAACCGCCAGGTCTGATCAGTTATTAAGACGTTAAAGTTTGCAGTATTATATCTATGGTTTACGTGATATTTTCCATAGCTGTCAGTTAGATGTCCTCTTGGATAGCCCGCATGACACGATAGCGAATTCGCTTGCACCATGTAGCATCTCCGGAAATAAAGTTGATACCAAGCATGTGTATACGTTTTTTCAGTCTGTGAGTAAAAAGTAGAATGAGTTTCAAATATGTTGGCGATGATCAGAAAGCATATTTGACTATTTACAGAGTGGCCGCCTCATTCAAGTTGTAAAAAATGCAGGCATACATGATACTGCGAAATATTCACATGTTAAATTTTATTTTCACAGCGAATAATAACGGGAATGCGGCACATAACACTGTGCTGCATTAATTTTAAGGTTACTCAAGTATTGAAGGGTCTTAGTGTACTTTTTGAGGCTGAATCCAAAACTGTTATCCGTTTTCTTCAATCAGATCTATTTTTTTGGCAAATTGCATTGGTATTTTCGAAAACGGCAGTTTTCAGCGTTATGCGATTAAGACTTGCGACGTCATGAATAGGATTTAGCAATGATGTTTTGATGAAAAGTTTTGTAAATATTTCAATGATGTCGAAGACGATTCCATATAGCAGTAGTTCTCAAAGTGGGGGGGGGGGCGTGAAGCCGCTGTTACCGGACAAATTTTGCGCGTTTTGCGCGATTTCTCTCCAGTTCATGGTAATTATATCGCCTGTTGTCTATTGCAGTGCTCCTAAACCTTTTTCGTCGTTGTACACCCTCGTACCTCGTACACTCGTACACCCATGACCATACAATACACCGATAACGCAGAAAGCCGCATTTCGATTACCTATACAGTACGTCCGCATTCCAGCGGGGAGTCGCCATGACCCATGGACGACAAATACTCACATGAAATTTGCTACTGGAAACGTAACGCCGCGGAGATCCCTTGCGGTGTTCTGTGCCTTCACTTATTTCTTGAGATATGCTTCGCGTAAATTTTCTTATTGTAGAGCGAGATAGTGTAATGGTTATGCGTCCGGCTTCTCGAGCGGTAGGTCGTGGGTTCGATCCCCGGCCGGGTCATACCAAAGACTCGAAAAATGGTATCCGCAGCTATCCTGCTAGGCGCTCAGCAATCACGGATAGCATGTAGGAGAAAAAAAACGGGGGCGCAGACTAGATGACCTCATGGGGCCGTATCGCAACTCCGTCGCCAAAGCATCTCGATGGTGCAGGCGAGAAAGAATATCATCTCTCTCTCTCTCTCTCTCTCTCATTGTAGAAGCAAAACATCCCAGCCGGCTTACAATATATAATATATGTACCAAAATAGCGACTATAAATGTGAAGAAAATATACTAGCATTACGTGTGTGGTCGCGCGGGGTGCGAAAATTTTGCCTCTGGAATGGATTTCGTCGAAAATGTGTTTAGTTTTATATATTACTATCAAAAATCTATTCATTCTCAGCTCGCGTGATCTGATTACCTCATAGAACTGATGGAGGAGTGCCTTCGAAAATTTTGGGCACAAAATTAATGTTGATTCATCTTCCGGTTTTTATTAACCACTTTGTTGCATGTTGTGATTTCTTGGCCTCCCATCAGGATTGTTCGGATTATTATCAATATTATTTTTATTACACATCAATGACAATGGCGCTAACCGCCTGTTTAGGATTTGTGCGCCGCGACGGGGCATTTTTTAAAGTTCAGGGTCTTTGCTTTGGGTAATGAGGACGACTTTCGCTTGCGCGCGCACTCATACTCTTCATTATCTATCGCTTACGTGCGTCCACTTTCAGGACTTTGCTGTCGGCCTTGGAGCTTGGCTCACTCTTCTTCTAGGTCAGTGGTTCCCAACCGGTGGAGATTTTTAGATTTATAGGGGGGAATCTGGCTTCAGGGTAGTGACGCAAGATGCTCTAGGTTTTCAAGATTTTTCGACTTTTATGGAAGAAATGTAAAGTATGAAACTAGTTATTTACGATTGTAGGTTTCTTTTGGTAGATCCTTAGCTAGATATATGTTTAAATGTTTCTTAAAATCCTTCCTTTCCGTACAAATTCCACCCCCTGAAAACGTGAGGCTCACGAGACGATTTCGCTTGGCCCGCGACAGCTTCTCGACCAAATTGTCACTAAGTTGGGAAAAGTCATGCCGAATGCAGCACAACAAGGGCGCTTGGGAAATTTTTCATCTTTTTAAGCCAACATCTGAGCTAACGTGAAAAACATTCGAAGTCATCGATTCAACCGAAGGCAATCGCGAAAGCGAGCTTGGGGATTTATTTGAAGTCAGGAGCTACCTAAACGGCAAAAAACAGGTCAAATATAGAGCAATGGTTCCACAACGGAAGTGATGACCTAATATCTTTTGATTTTGTTAATTTCTAAATAACAATAAACATAGTGTTAAATAATTGATATGGAAGTAGCCCGCGGTACTTGACCAAAGTGTAATGCGCTCCGCATCCGACATAGTTTGGGCATGCCTATCGGAATATGTGTGGGCATATGTTGCTCAATGCTCACACAACAAATGGTTGTGCGTTGAAAAGCACCATTTTTAGTCACCGGGCAACTTTTTCTAAGAGGGGGATTTTGGCTTAAATATCGGCTGAGGGTTTCCTGAGACGAAAAAGTTTGGGAACCACTAGACTTTTCAAGATGCTACGTTAACAGGGGGTCGGCGATGAGGAGCTCAGATAAACCTCTGACACATAGAAACATGGCAGAGCCGAGACTAGCACCAGCAAAAAATTTAGATATGTGTAGACCAGGGGTGGGCAAACTTTTGAGCTCGCGGGCCGCATTCAACATCTGAATCCATTCGCGGGCCGCATTATATTAAATTGGGATCATAAACCAAAATTCAATATTGGTATTTTATTACAGTAAGGACATGGAGATAGTATATGTGCTTATTTAAAACAAACCAAACATTGCTTTGATGATATCATACACGTGTCAGAAACAGTGCCGAGATTTCATAAGCTGGTCGACTTCAATGACCCATTTTTTAAAACTATTGAGAGAAAAGTCGGTCGTCCCGATTCTTAGAACAGGATTAAAATTTAAATCTGTGAGCAGCGATCTGTTCAGATTTACTAATTCCACTTTTGGTTCAGTTCCAGGACACACAATGCTGACAGCATCATAACCATGTTAGATTCAAACACGCTTCTACTATTTGCAAGTAAAATATAAATACCATAAGTCTACGCATAGAACGAATCTATAAGCACATCACTAAAATAGTTAAAACTGGAGTGGCCAATCTGAAATCACACTCGCGATCAGATTTATTTCAATCTCGTTTCGGATTTCTGTCATTTTAGCAGTAGAAACCTTTTAAACTCTGTGGGCCTTGAGATGGTCGCGCCAGAAATCAAACATGAAAATAATATAGGGAGTATTTACCGTAGAACTGTGGTTCCCAAACCTTTTAAGACACGCCCCCTTTGTGATGGTGAAAGATTTCGCGCCCCCTTATCGTCATATCTGAAAACGCCACCAGGATGCTAAAAACCCTAACTGATCATTTGATGGCATGGTAGGTTACGACTGTGGATGAGAGATTTTTAGATATGAAATTGAGACTAAATACAGAGCAATAATCAGGAATTGTATGTAAATCGCGCGGAGCGCGAAAAATTTTTTCAGTTGAGCTCAGCTTCGTCCCCCATTCAGATGCTTTAACGCCCTCAAGGGGGGAACGCCCCCCAGTTTGACAACCACTGCCTTAGAATTATCAAGATTAAATATACTGAAAAAAAGTTTAATTAGTCCGTGCATTAATTCGATATTTAGTACGCATTTTATCAATATTTTAAATAAGTTTCTTTAGACTCTCGCGGGCCGCACAAAACGGTGTTGCGGGCCGCATGCGGCCCGCGGGCCGTAGTTTGCCCACCCCTGGTCTAGGCAATACCGACAATGTATTCAACGCATGGGTATATTGCGACGTTGATATTGAGCAGATTGTAAAACGGGTTTCTTTACTTGCTACCGATATTACCCAATTAACAAGTTATACAGCAGTAGCTAACACCCCCAATCGCACGGATTTTGTTTTATGATACAATAAACATATGAAGTCAAGATTGACTCCGTCAACCTCTACATTTCTGAGGTTCACACACAGAACGCGAACGTGAACCTCACGTTCACAACATTCCTAAATTATACAGCCCAAGTTTCAGTACACATTCAAATGTATAATTCAAAATTCCAAGCAACTTTTTGCCGTCCGTATTTGGCCTGCGGTTCGTAAAATGTCCAGATACACCCGGTGCTAATCTACAGCTCCCTCGGGGAGCCCCTAATTCTCAATGAGTCAGTAAATTAAAAGTCCACCACATTACACAATAACTACACACTAAATCCATTACTAACGTTGTGCGCCCAGAAACACCGCTCAAGAAACAATTATCTAGTTGATAGTTGTGTTTTAGTTATAGTTGCGGATTTTTAAAGGTTGTTAGTTTTAGTTATAGTTTTGATTGCGGGTCTTGAAGAGTAAGGAGTTCTAGTTCTAGATACAGATTTTGAACATTGGGTAGTTACAGTTCTAGTTCTAGTTGCGCTTTTTGAAAATCCAGTAGTTGGTACAAGTCTGTCCAGGACATTATACTTTCTTAGATGTGATTTGTGTTCGTGTATTTCTACAGATCAAACTCGTCACATTTCCAGACGGACGTATTCTTTCCAAACGTGTGTCAGGATGGAGCAGGATTCGTAATTTTTTCAATATCAAGTGGAATTGAAGACGAAATATGAATACTCCATCGAAGCTACAAAGCTAAATGAACACAGTCTATAGAATGTTTGAAGTAAAAAAAACGCAAGATGCGTGGAATGAAATTCCGCGAAGTAATTTCGAAAATAAAGAAACGGCAGAAGTATTGCTGTCTGCAGCATTTTAAGTTTATCTGCAGCATTTTAAAATATACGATTGAACAATGTACATGAACGATAACTCCAGAAATGTCACTTCAACTAAGCTCAAACTTCCAGCCTCAGGACTTGAATGCTTACTGGTAAAAATGTTTCTAAATAAAGAATACGAGAAAGCAACATTAGAAATTTACTGTCAAATGATTGTTTAAAATGCTTATCACTGTTACATGGACAAGACCCATGTCTATCCTTCTGAATCGAGAGTTAGAGAACTTATGCATCGAAAATAATTCCATCACGTGAAAATGACGTCGCGAACACTGAAGACTGTATCATTGTGCAAGCGACTCATCATCATCAACAATTATTTATTTTTATTCGGAAAAGTGCATAGTAGTCTGATAATTGTGATACGGTAGTGTTTATTACTTTCTGTATCCTCTTGGACTCCATTGGATTTCTTTAAGGACTCCGTATATTCCACTACATATTGATTAGCTTACATGTCTGATATAAATTCATGATCCCTTTTCGTATCGCAACATCATTGCAAGAATATTATCAACCGTGTGAAAATAACTAAAAAACAGCTTGATAATCACATTCAATGTTTTTCTCCCCTATACAACGGAGTCAGACATTGTCAGTATGTGTAATTTTTTATGCGCGTGTAGTACTATTATTGATATATATTTAGCTATTATAGTTGATATCCGTGTAAAATTGAACGGATACCATTGCCAGACCACATTCGGGTTCAAATTCCGAACGGGTTATCTTATTTGTATGATCCAGGGGTGGCCAACCTGCGGCCGTAGAAGGAAATTCGGGTGACCGTGGACACGTAATTTAATTCGTATGTGTTGGCGGCCGTCGATATGCAATTTGAATTTACAAATTGATTCCCGGTTTCTTGAGAGATTTTAATTAATCTGGAAATTTTCTTCGCGCTGCGCGCGATTCAATGTGACTTCATTTTCGATTTGAATATAGAAGCCCACTTGGCAATCAGATCCCCACAGTACAGATACGAACAGCAGAGGAAAATTATGTGCCTCATATGTGGAAATACTAACTCGTAATCGTGTGTTCCTTCCTATACCGAAAATCCTGTTGGGAGGTCAACAAATAACAGCATTCAACAAAGTTACTAATACCAATTGCCACAGCCGAAGATGCATCATCATTTATAACTTGCCCTAAATTTTCGAAAACACCCTCTCCATCAACTCTACCAGTGAATCTGATCACATGGGCAGAGAGAGAGGATAAAGGTTTGATAGTAATGTGTAAAACTACTAATATTAATGACGAAATTTATCAGTGAATCTCACAAACTTCCCGCGATTCTCGCGACTATCAACAATACCATTGCATGACCAGTGCTCACTCGCGATTTCGATGCGTATAGTAAGTATGATGAAATAGATTAGTCCGGACTGAACCGAACATGGAGAAAGGCAGTTTAATATGGGTATTTGGCGTCCAGCTAGTTCATTGCGACTACGCCCTGGAATGCAGTCGTAGGCTGCATGAGTAGTCGAAATGCGGCCGTGAATGACAAAAAGGTTGGTCACCCCTGGTATGATTCCTAATAACCCGATAAATATACAATGCCTGAACACAATTCATCACCAATGTTCCCTCTAAGCTGGGCGCGTGCGCGGCCGCGCACTGCGTACAAAGTCTTCGCGCACAGATAAATCAATATATCTTTCGCAGAATGCCCTGTTGATCATTAAACCAAACTGACGACCATTTTAGATGTACAAATGTAGAAAATTAGGTAAACTGTGACGAAAAACTCGTCTCTGACGCAGCGAACGTCAAAGTTTCGAAAAAATCGGGGAATCTGGGAGTCGAGTTTTTTTTAGTCAGCACCACACATTACCGCAAAAATTCGGGTAAATCGGGAGTCCCGCCGAACTGGTGACCTTTTTTTAGTGAACACATTGCTACCTCTCGAAAGTTTCACAAAATCACCAGTTTCAACGGTTTTTGAAATGGGTTCTCTGTCTCGGCTCTCAAGATATGGTAAGCTTATGTTATGCACTGTTATCGAAGGGACCGCGCGGTGAGTTGGTGAGTTTGTGCAGACTCGTAAAAAACAAAGGGAACATTATTCATTACAATATGTAACTTACATTTGAATAAATCACGAAGTTTCGTATGCAATTTATCACACATCATGTAAATGATATGTCGATTTATTTGCTCTAGGTTGAAATCGATTATTACAATATAAATCACGTAGATTGTAAGCAGACTTACGTCGCAAATACTAAATTCCTTTATTCAATGAACGTAAAATACTTAGAATGAACTGAACACAATTTATGTGTATTCACGTTGTGAGTTCATGAATCCATGTAAAGATGTCTAGTAAAACTTACTAATCAGTGTGTATCAATCAATAAATAATTGGTCAACAACGCACTGACTTTTAAAATCGGATCTCATGGATTTAGGTTAGCCACTACAATGCCTGTAGTTACTTATTCAGCTTCGTAGTACATTGCGATTCGGAAGTGAATGTATACCAGGAATGCCTCCATTGTGACCGAGTTTGGTTTTGTGACGTAACAATGCTGTCTGGCTCTTTCTCCTGATATACTGCCTCGATATGCGTGGCAGAATTGTTTCTTCACGATGCCAAACTCGATCACATTGCAAACTTCGAGGCTGATTTTTGGGGGTTCCAGGGCAATGAGCGTAATACAATTTATATTTACGGACTCAGTACAGCAGCAGCTTTCCATTGATCGTCGTCGCGTCGAATTTGGCGCTCGCAAAACCGTTCAAAAATGACCGTATAACTGCTTTTGGCCAAAAGGAAAATATGACGTTTCCCAAATGCAGTGAGCCGTTCAATCTCGCTGTGTCCACACCATTTCGGACACTATGGCTAACGGACGGTCGGACCATATAGCAGTGGTTCTTAACCGGTGTTCCACAGAACTCAGGGTTCGGGCGGAGGTTAAGAGATACGGTCAAGTCATATATTAGTGGTCGGGAAATTTTTTCGCCCTAAGAGCCATATTGGCCCTAGATTTTCCATCCTAACTCCCAAAGAGCCATACATGTCAATCAACTGTTACGTCACGATTGAAAATTCCTGACGTCATGGTTGCACTAATTCGACCTCAGTACATGGGATTCGTCGTACGCGCCATATTTTATCTGCAAAAACTCGTACTAATCATGCTGGTTGCATTATTTGCGCATGCAAAACTTGAGTTACAGATTTTTTGCAAGCTACATCTTAGGTAACTTATATTTAGGGATTTCGAAAAGGTAGCCCGAGCCCCCAACCCTGAATATGACACTGTCTTGACCTCTCAAAGACATGTTTGTACTTCTACGAGAATAATTATTTTTGTTGCGATGAAAATTTGATGCAAGTTGTTGCCATATTGGTAAATGAAGTACAAAAATCAAAATTTAGCAAAGAGCCATATCTTATACCCAAAACAACAACAACAACAACAACATGCCGATTTTATCATCTCTATTACGTCGCCTTTCAGTCGTTTTTGAAGTAGATTCTGTCTTTTTCTGCGTGGGAAGAACGTAAAAACGTCTGCAGGAACGCATAAACCAACATGTCCACAGATTTATCTGAACACGCACAAAGGGTTGTTCAGAATTGACCGACTTTCAAAAAGTCCAGGTTTTCAGTCTGATTCCCATGCCTTATAACTTAAAAACATATTCTGGCTACTTTTTTTTTGTAACTCGTCCCCTGCATCCGTGTGCACATTGAGCTGGAATAATAGCAGCTGAAAATAGGGGATTCCCCTAAAATCTGAGTGTCACGATTTTACCTAGCCTAGTTAAAGTGACATATAACATGGATTTATGCAGCTGTTGCGGTTTGGAGTGCTACAAAATCCCACTATATAAGGCATTCCTAGTTCAGGATATCATTTCCATGTCCCACATTGCCTTAGAACTGCTCAAAACTACCTAAAACTGATAGTCATTTTGTTGGATCACATATCCTACACCCCTCAAACCTACCCGGCACTGTTCATCAATTTCCTGGATCCCCATGTGCAAGAATACAACTGTAAATGTAACATCCACTCACAGCCACATAATAAACATCACAGGAAACGAAAAATAAGGCAAAGAAAGAGATCAACTTGGCAAAATATTACATAAATCAGGTGGATGAAATGGTTGATTTCGAGAAATCTGCATATCTGTTCCGGTGATCTTCCACAGCTTGTAGGAGGCTCGCTCGCTGTTTTTTGTCATCCGTTATGAACTTTGGAATTTAACAAAATCTGTTAGAGCTTTTGTGTTTGACACAACATCCTCAAACACTGGTAAAAACAAAGGTGCGGTTCCGTTACTTGAAGAATTGATTAACAGGAAAGTTTTCTACAATGCCTGTCACCATCATATTTATGAACTGGTCATTCGAGAGGTTTGGAAGTGTTTGTTTGGATCGACAACCACAGGCCCTGAAAACACGGATTTTATTACCTTCAAGAAGAAGTGGAAACATTTTGATAAATCAAGAAGCTATAAAACGCTGAAGTTTATTGAAGGCAGCTGGTTGGCGATGAAAGCTGATGAAGCAAAGCAAGAAATAATTCCACTGATGAAACCCAATGATGGAAAGCAGAAAGAAGTCTTGATAAGAGATGACTACAGAGAGTGTGCAACAGGCACCTTGGCGATTTTGGATGACAAATATGTTGATCATCGTTTTCGCAAGCCTGGTGCTACTCATAGCGCTAGATGGATGAGTCAAGTCATGTACTGTCAAAAAATGTTCATGTGCAGTGAGCAAATGGACTATTCTGAAGAGTTCATTGAAAAGTTGGAACGAATCAATACATTCATTGCTTTGTTTTAAGTTCCAGCTTGGTTGAAAACTGGTATTGCATGTGACGCACCGTCGAATGATCTCAAATTCCTTCATGACATGAAAAATTTTTCATTATGCGATCTCACTGTTGCTGATGTGGCATACAAGAAATTGCGAAAACATCATTGGTATCTAACTGAGGAAATGGTGGTATTTACCACGTTCTCGGCTAATCCAAATATTCCTGGCAAACTGACGGAAGCGATGGCTGCTAAATTGCTGAAAATGCCAATCCCTGAAAAATTTCGTAGAGGTAGCCTATGCCTCTCAGTCTGATCTCTGACTCTGTCTCTGAGTCAATGAGTATGGTCGATTTGAATGGGCCAGAATCCTTGTTTCTATTTGATGCTATACATGTGGAACATGATTGGTTGAGTCTTCCAGTTTCGGAATGGCACATTGATCCGGATTTCGTGACTGCTCAAGAATTTGTGAATACTGTTGAAGTAGTTAATGATGCAGCAGAGCGTATGGTAAAATTGAATACCGACTATGCTGCGTTCATAACGGATGACAAAAAACAGCGAGCGAGCCTCCTACAAGCTGTGGAAGATCACCGGAACAGATATGCAGATTTCTCGAAATCAACCATTTCATCCACCTGATTTATGTAATATTTTGCCAAGTTGATCTCTTTCTTGGCCTTATTTTTCGTTTCCTGTGATGTTTATTATGTGGCTGTGAGTGGATGTTACATTTACAGTTGTATTCTTGCACATGGGGATCCAGGAAATTGATGAACAGTGCCGGGTAGGTTTGAGAGGTGTAGGATATGTGATCCAACAAAATGACTATCAGTTTTAGGTAGTTTTGAGCAGTTCTAAGGCAGTGTGGGACATGGAAATGATATCCTGAACTAGGAATGCCTTATATAGTGGGGTTTTGTAGCACTCCAAACCGCAACAGCTGCATAAATCCATGTTATTTGTCACATTAACTATGCTAGGTAAAATTGTGAAACTCACATTTTAGGGGAATCCCCTATTTTCAGCTGCTATTCTTCCAGCTCAATGTGCACACGGATGCAGGGGACGAGTTACAAAAAAAGTAGCCAGAATATGTTTTTAAGGTATAAGGCATGGGAATCGGACTGAAAACCTGGACTTTTTGAAAGTCGGTCAATTCTGAACAACCCCAACGCACATCAATCTCCGTGAAAAGCTCACCCTTAACTCATCCGCTTAAGATTGATGCTGATCGATCAAAAGGCCGTTAATTCTGCCATCGGCAAACATCTGTTAGATAATCCGATTTGTGGGAATAACTATCGAGACGACCGATTTCGAATCGGTGGGCGGGGCCGTTCACAATTCCATTTGTGTGCCTTGGAGTCTACTTTTTATCAAAATACACCAACCAAAACTCTGTCAACAAAAGGAGTTCGTGTGCCACCTAAAAATAGTACATTGAACGCCCTCTCTTTCAGGCTGGTGACGTCATATTTTGTGATACGATTGTTGATATACAATGTTCTTTCCAATCCTCTACTAGTTGCTGACGATTACCCCTGACGAGTGTCAGCCGAAATATTCGGGTTCATTTCAGGAGCCGAAATATAGGATATATAAACGAAATAACTAAAAAATTTAATTATTCCGAGACGGTGCTTGGAAAACCGGTTTCGGGGAGTACTTTCTATGGATGGAGCGAACCCCTGAAGGGTTCCGGTTCGTGTAAACGCGAATATTTTCGAAAGTTTTTGTGTGAATCCGAAGGTGCACACTAATCCATGTCCATGTGCTTACCTTTACTCCTCTTCCTGCAACGTCATGGACGACTTTGACAGCACTTGCGAGTGAATCATTTTGCCGAAAGAGTCTAATAAATGCCCGGCATAAGCGGCTAATTCAGCCAATCCTTAGATCATTCAGAACTTGAATTATATACCACGACCGGGCCTAATAAAATCAGACATAGTGTCATTGTTAAGTTTTATATTTGTATTCAATGATGATGCATCCCTTCTGAAACGAGACATTCGTTCGACACTTGCATGGGCGCCTTTGCAATATTTATCCATGTGTTCTGTGCTTTCCTCGGTCAAAAAAGGCATGTAAGATTCGACGGTTTCCTTCACAATAAGCAAGTCATGCTTCAAAATTTTATTTAAAGCTGCTGTTGTTTGTGCATCATCATGTATTTCGTATCTTAACATGTCCTGAATTAATCTTAAGTATTTATCTGCGAACCAACGTATAACATGCTTACAGAATCACCGCCCTTAGCAGACTACTTCAACAACTAATCAGCAAGCAACCAACCACCGTCGAGATTATTGAAGCGTCGTCGATTAGCCAATCGAGATCCGTGATCTCGTGATTACTAGTCGTCTTGTCGCTGTTCTACGGTTACTTTTAATTGAGTATACTCCTTGCTGTCAATACCATGGAATTATAATTCAATGTAAGCGACGTCTATCGACCAAAATGTTGCAAGAGAGATGTAGTCAATTCCGAACTTATATATGTAGAGTTGAAATAAGTGTTAAGTCGTAAGGAATTTGCTAGCCGGTAATACCGTCGAAATCGAAGATATAGGAGCAACATTATTTAGTTCTTAATAAAACATAACATTTTAATCCACAAACCGAGTAGTAAGGGTAAGGAATTTTGTTGCCCGCCAATCAGAGTGCGCCACGTCATCATAATTGCCACGCCCATTTTCATACCCTAAGGGTACATTCATCTGCTACGTCATCTGTGCCACATCATCAAGCGCCACGCTATAGTGCCACATCATCCATCCATTGCTATATCATCGCTGCATTGATTGCCGCATCTTGATACTTTTCTCAGATATTGTATTATGTGTATTTAGGACTAATATCATCCGTCCATATTTTTTTAAACTTGATTTTATGTGTATAAGTTACGGTTTCTGCAGTTTCCACATTTTACGACTCATGATTGCCGCGTCAAAACTTACCTTGGCTAGAATCGACAGATTTTCTGTAATGTGTAAATTAATTACTTAAATGCGACTTGATAATAATAATCCCTAGAATAATATAAAATGCGATTTTGAGTGCAGGCAGATAGCGGTTTCGATTTCCGAGGTCTCCACATTTTAAGCCTTATTATCAGCTCGCAGTACAACCGCTACCCGTATGATGTTTGCATGTCGAGTATAAGGGTATTTACCTCAGCACTAAAATGCCAACGGACTAGCCGCAGGGGTCCGGTTCTCGTCGCTATAATTAAACGAACACCTTCGCCGCAGGTACGCGATCCCCGACGTTATAATGATAGGACCAAATTAGCCGCATGAAAGCGAGTCTAATGAATATAACGGCAGACACCAAGTTAGTTGAAAAGTAAAACTAATCGTGACCGATGCAAGACGGATTGAAACAGCGCTTTCGCTCGATTCTTGTAGTGACCACATTTCATACGATTCAGTCCTTTTCGTGTCACTAGAATTAGGGTGATTAAACCGACAGTATGAAACGCCGCCCGCGTCTTATAACGTAATAATGTAAGCTGCGTCGGGTGCCCGAATAGTCTTGTAGAATTTTCTAAAGTCGTAACAGCTTAGTAGCATATACGCGAATCCCAAGGCAAAAATAATCAAACGAACTATAGCCGCCGCCGTGCGAAGCTTCAGTAGCATATACGCAAATCCCAAGGCGAAAATAATCGAACGAAGTATAGCCGCAGGCGCGAGATTCGCCGGGCTCTAATCATACAAACACTATCTCTGCCTGTACGCGAACCCTAGCGTTATAACGACATGGTCTAATTAGCGCATTCTGAAGCCAGAAATTTATTCAACTTCATTGAGATAGCCACGATTTAAAGATGGTTATCGAGTGAGACAATAGCACTCGTCAAGGTTATACAAACATAACCTTAAACTAATCTTTACTTCATAACATATAAGGTATGAAAGCACGCTACATAGAAGTGAAAGTAGTCTAGAAACATAACTACTTACTGAAAAATCGTTACGTAGAAGTGTACTTATATTGGAGCAGAATTGTGATCGATACATTAATGATTTTAATACTCTGTATTTTTAATTACCCACACCTATGAGTCGAAATGTTCTTAAGTAACTCATGTTTACAATATCACCTAAACGCAAAGTTCCAAAATTTCCATGCTGATCAAATACCACAAACTTTGCTTGCTTTCAGAGTAAGTAACAAAGCGCATAACAGATTTCACCTAAATAAGTCGGTACTCCGAAAATTTTGTTAATTTTGATTACTATGTTTTGATGATAACTTGCTTCCGAGAAATAAATAACATTCATTATACGTTAGATGATACTTTTCCTTGATATTCTATTTTGTGTATTTAGGGCTAATTCGACATCACTATGTGGCGACAGGCCTGATTTGAACACACTAATTTTGCGAATTAAACTTATCGCCCAACACGGACACTCAATGAAGAGCACCCTGGAGACATACATAAATGCTCCACAATTCTTGACATATATTATAATGAGCATATAATAAGCTGACAAAACCTATACTTGAGTACTCCGAAATGTACAAGTACTTAACCTTTACACGACGTTTTTGTAAAATGAATACTAATTTTAATGAAAAATAAAAATTATGTACTCAAGTAGGTTTTTGTCTACACGCACCAACTACTCAAGTGTTTATTACACAGGAATGATTCATTAAGTATAGCGCAAGCAGGCCAAACCTATACTTGAGTCCTCCAAAATGTACAAGTACTTCGCTATGTACTCCCTCCACGTAAAAAGTGACTAGGTTTTAGACTACTTTATCGATCTTCGATGTTGCGCAAATACCACAAACTTTGCTTGCTTTCAGAGCTGGCAACTAAATGCAAGACATACTTTACGCAAAAGTCTCTATTCTGAAAATTTTATCAAGTTAATACTTTAAAAAGTTTTACTTGAGCACTACGGAATGTACACGTACTTTACCTTTACAGGACGTGTTTTGTAAAATGAATACTAATTTTATTGAAAAAATAAAAAATAAAAAAGGGCGAAAAATTACATTTTATCCCGGAACGCAACAAGATAAATCGTATGAATTTGTAAACTACTTATTCACGACATAATAATTCTACTTGTATACTTTTTCATATTTTGTAACAATTTTAGTATTACTTAAATAAAATACGGAAAATATACTAATCGAAAAATTCGGTAACCAATTTCGCAATGATGATACTTTTTCTTGATATTCTATTATGTGTATTTAGGGCTAATGCGTCATCACTATGTTGGCGACAGGCCTGATTTGAACACACTAATTTTGCGAATTAAACTTATCGCCCAACACGGACACTCAATGAAGAGCACCCTGGAGACCCACATAAATGCTCCACAATTCTTGACATATAATATACTGAGCATATAATAAGCTGACAAAACCTATAGTTGAGTACTCCGAAATGTACAAGTACTTTACCTTTGCACGACGTTTTTGTAAAATGAATACTAATTTTATCGAAAAAGAAAAATTATGTACTCAAGTAGGTTTTTGTCTACACACACCAACTACTCAAGTGTTTATGACACAGGAATGATTCATTAAGTATAGCGAGAGCAGACCAAACGTATACTTGAGTACTCCAAAATGTACAAGTACTTCGCTATGTACTCCCTCCACGTACAAATTGAGTAGGTTTTAGACTACTTTATCGATTTTCGATGTTGCGCAAATACCACAAACTTTGCTTGCTTTCGGGGCTGGCAACTAAATGCAAGTCAGACTTTACGCAAAAGTCTCTATTCTGAAAATTTTATCAAGGTAATAGTTTAAAAACTTATACTTGAGCACTACGAAATGTGCAAGTACTTTACCTTTACACGACGTTTTTTGTAAAATGAATACTAATTTTATTGAAACAATAAAACATAAAAAAGAGCGTAAAATTACATTTTATCCCGGAACGCAACAAGAAAAATCGTATGAATTCGTAAACTACTTATTCATGACATAATAATAATTCTACTTGTACACTTTTTCACATTTTATAACACTTTAAGTAGTACTTAACAGTTTCAGTTTTAAATAAAATACGGAATATAAATATAATCGAAAAATTAGGTAACCAATTTCGCGTAGACTATGCATACAAATGAGGAAAGTTACATCAACGCGTGTTAACTAGTTGTATCGAGTTATCGAATGATTTTTTCCTTACATCAAAACAACTAGAATGTGTAACTACATTAAAAACGTATCTAAATGAGCTCCGGGGCATTGTGATTATGCAACATATCAAATTTCATCACACATTTCATGATGGAACAACTTTAAAACTAACGCAGTTCTATAGCAACTTTTGCCTAAATCTGTTTTCGGTAGCGTCTACATATACATAGTCTGCTTTAATAACAGAATTACCATGGTAATATGTGACTCCTCACGTTGAAACTTGGTACGTAGTTGTAGGACATTGTGAATATGCAGCATACCAAATTTCGTCGCGCATTTCATAATGAAGAAACTTTAAAACTAACGCGGCTCTACATCGACTTTTTGCGTACATCTGTTTTGCGGGAGCGTATAGCACGTACCTATACATAGTCAACTTTAATAACGGAATTACCATGCTTAACATTGAATCCCAACTCTAAACTTGATACGTAGATGTAGGACATTATGGCAATGCACCATGCTAAATTTAATCACACATCTAATGATGGAACACCTTTAAAACTAACGCAGTCGATTACCGACTTTTACGCATATCTGTTTTGCGTGAACATAGCATATACCTATACATAGTCAATTTTAATAACAGATTTACTGTGTTAAACATTGAATTCCTACCTTTATAGCTGGTACGCGGTTATAGGACATACCAAATCCAAATCCACCATACCACATCCCATCACACATTTCATGATGGAACAACTTTAAAACGAACGCGGCTCTACATCGACTTTTTGCGTACATCTGTTTTGCGGGAGCGTATAGCACGTACCCATACATAGCCAACTTTAATAACGGAATTACCATGCTTAACATTGAATCCCAACTCTAAACTTGATACGTAGTTGTAGGACATTATGGTAATGCACCATGCTAAATTTCATCATACATCTAATGATGGAACACCTTTGAAACTATCGCAGTCGAATACCGACTTTTACGCATATCTATTTTTCGTGAACATAGCATATACCCATACATAGTCAATTTTAATAACAGAATTAGCATGCTAAACATTAAATTCTCACCTTGAACGTTGGTACGCAGTTGTAGGACATAATAACAATGGACCATACCAAATTTCGTCAGATATTTCATGATGTAACACCTTTAAAACCAACGCAGTTCTATACAGACTTTTGGCTAAATCTGTTTTTCCGTAGCGTAGCACGTACCTATACATAGTGAACTTTAATAACGGAATTACCATGTTAATAATCGACTCCCCACCTTGAAACTCGCTACGCAGTTGTAAGACATTATGACAATGCACCATGTCAAATTTTGTTACGCATTTCATGATTGAACAACTTTAAAACTAACGCAGTTCCATACCGACTTTCGCAGGAGCGTAGCACGTACCTATGCATACTCAACTTTAATAACGGAATTACCGAGCTAAACATTGAATGCGCAACTTGAAGATTGGTTCACGGGTGTAAGACATTATGACAATGGAACACATCAAATTTCATCACACATTTCATGATGAAACACCTTTAAAACTAACGCAGTTCTATACCAACTTCGCGTGAATCTGTTGCGGGAGCGTAGCACGTACCTATGCGTGATCAACTTTAGTGATGGAATTACAGATGTAATTAAGTTTCAACACTTTTACAATGATTCGTCTTGCTTCCTATAACATTCCACTTGATGCCCTCGTTATTAGGCTGCAATCTCAGGCTGGGCTATGTCTTGAAGCCTACCGGACTCTGCAAATTGTTTCGATTTATTCTGTCCGTTTCAATTTAAGATAAGGAAGCCCATTTCACTCAATGTATCGATGCCTACGGTACTCTACAAAATTTTCTGATTAATTCTCCCTATGCTTATTTATCATAAGAAAGATGATTTGACAACTAAGGTACGAAATACTTCTTCGCCTGAGCTAGGCCGCAGCGCTTGGAGTGGAATTTTACGGGGTATGTAGACTCATTTCGTAGGGCTCTATGCCATAGGAGCATAGTTTACGCTCCAATTCGATTCCCACACATTCCATATAATTACTAACAGAACCATTGAGTACCAGCCTTGACATTTTCCGTAGTACTAGATGGGATGTATACAATTTCATGACATCCGACAGTACGACGGAGACTATAAAAATATCGAAAGAAGCCCTCTATTCTTTTCTGAAATAATCAAGGTTTTATCAGGACTTCCCTTCATATAAACTCCTGCAGAATCACTAATAACCTCTCAAGTTTAGGTTTTATCAGGACTTCCCTTCATATAAACTCCAGCAGAATCATTTATAACCTCTTAAGTTTACTCACCTCGTTTAATCTGATACTCGTGTACCAAATCCCTATTTTCCGCAAGTATGATAGAGGCTATCGCTCGACACTCAACGATTCGTAATTTTGCTGGAATACAAGTACAATTGGGGTTGAAAAGTAACTGATATAGGTGGTTATGTTTGTAGGATATTTACACTTCTACTTACCGCTTTTCATGAGAAACTACCTACTTTTAGGACTTTATATTTCAAAGTAGTTTGAGGTTACGTTTGTATCACCTTGATAAGTGCTATTATCAAAAACTGCTTTTGCTAAACTCTTACACTTTCACTGAACTTCAACACTGAATCTTGTATAGTAGATAGAAAAGGAACACTATTAACATAAGGTAAGTGAGAAGCACGCAAATGTCGATTGCATACAAACAAACTGCGCTAACTTTCATAGTTGTTAAGTATAGAAGTACTCGTACTTCTTGAGAATACTCAAGTAGGTTTTTTGCCTACATGCACCACATAGTCTCAAGTCCTTATGATATTGGAGTACATCAACTTCATGATAGCTAGAGTATTAAACAGTAATAGACCTAGAGTACTAACGTTTTACTTACTCGGAAATGACTACTTCTACCTTATTTTAAAGGGTACCTCGTTCGAAGCGAAAATGTACGTGGTTTTGGATAACATCCAAGATGTAGGCTCACTTTGACGGTTACTTCGTAAAACTCAAATATTGCGCAGTGAGAGTTCGCAAATTCTCGAAGTATTTTTGTTATTTTTATTGCGATAAGTCATTCTGCAGCGCGAAAATGCGTCGTTGGATATAGATGAAACTAGCACCACTCATCAAGACCGCTGAAAACAGTACGTTTCAACATTTAGTAGCAGTAAATTTCTAGTAAAGTACAAGACGTGATGATTTCCGACTGAGTTAAAAAGTAAGTATTGCAGGTATAGTTTACCTGAAAACCGAATACTCTGAAATAGAAGTAGCTGCAGTGTAAATAGTTAATCACTTGATTAAGTTTAGTGCAAGCAGATAAAACCTATACTTGAGTAGTACAAAATGCACGAGTACTTCGCTATCGCCTCCCTCCACGTAATAAGTGACTACGGTTTAAGACTGCTTTTAGCGATACTCGTCGGTTTCAGTTTTAGATAGAATTCGGAAACCAAATAATTTCATAAACATAAGCTAATTTAATGAATTTACTCGAATGTACTATGCCGCGCTGATAAGAATAATTATAATATACTTATCATGTTACAGCGATTTTTCTAGCGTGGAAAATCTTTAAAATGTAGTAAGCAGGCCAAATGAAGATATTCGTTGAGCTGAATAAACATAAAAAATACTCTAGACTACTTTATCGGTACTTTACAGTTTCAGTTTTAGATAAAATTTGTCCCTTTCACCTATAATTACAACTTCTCGCTATCTAAACATGTTTAGAATATATTATTTGCGATGATACGAACCCGTGAAGTACTCAAGTAGCTTTTCGTAGGATATAGATGAAACTGACAACACTCACCAAGACCGCTGGTCCACTGAAAAAAGTACATTGTAACAGTAAAGTCCTACTAAAGTACAAGAAGTAATGATTTCCCAGTTAGTTGAAAAGTAAGTATTGAAGGTATAGTTTGCTCGAAAAAACGAAAAACTCTGAAATAGAAGTAGATGCAGTGTAAATAGGTAATCACTTCATTAAGTATAGCGCAAGAAGGCCAAACCTATACTTGAGTACTGCAAAATGTACAAGTACTTCGCTATGTTCTCCCTCCACGTAAAAAGTGACTAGGTTTTAGAGTACTTTATCGGTACTCGACAGTTTCAGTTTTAGATAAAATTTGGTAAGACTTTAAATTTTAAAGTAGTTTGAGCTTACGTTTGTATCACCTTGACAAGTAACATTATCAGACATGAAAATGATACTATCACCTAATATAGAAGTTAACACGCGTCAATGTGCTTCGGAATTCACGAGAAATTGCTTACTAAGAGAAGTATATTCTTGTATACACAATAGTGGAGAGAATCTTTAAAATGTAGTGAGCAGGCCGATGGGTATTCGTTTAGTTGTATAGGCATAAAAAACAGTCCCGCGCGCGCGCCTTAGTATTAGGTGGTAGGGTTAGGAAGTATTTTGTTTAAGAGCGCGCGGGACTGTTTTTTATGCCTATACAACTAAACGAATACCCATCGGCCTGCTCACTACATTTTAAAGATTCTCTCCACTATTGTGTATACAAGAATATACTTCTCTTAGTAAGCAATTTCTCGTGAATTCCGAAGCACATTGACGCGTGTTAACTTCTATATTAGGTGATAGTATCATTTTCATGTCTGATAATGTTACTTGTCAAGGTGATACAAACGTAAGCTCAAACTACTTTAAAATTTAAAGTCTTACCAAATTTTATCTAAAACTGAAACTGTCGAGTACCGATAAAGTACTCTAAAACCTAGTCACTTTTTACGTGGAGGGAGAACATAGCGAAGTACTTGTACATTTTGCAGTACTCAAGTATAGGTTTGGCCTGCTTGCGCTATAGTTAATGAAGTGATTACCTATTTACACTGCATCTACTTCTATTTCAGAGTTTTTCGTTTTTTCGAGCAAACTATACCTTCAATACTTACTTTTCAACTAACTGGGAAATCATTACTTCTTGTACTTTAGTAGGACTTTACTGTTACAATGTACTTTTTTCAGTGGACCAGCGGTCTTGGTGAGTGTTGTCAGTTTCATCTATATCCTACGAAAAGCTACTTGAGTACTTCACGGGTTCGTATCATCGCAAATAATATATTCTAAACATGTTTAGATAGCGAGAAGTTGTAATTATAGGTGAAAGGGACAAATTTTATCTAAAACTGAAACTGTAAAGCACCGATAAAGTAGTCTAGAGTATTTTTTATGTTTATTCAGCTCAACGAATATCTTCATTTGGCCTGCTTACTACATTTTAAAGATTTTCCACGCTAGAAAAATCGCTGTAACATGATAAGTATATTATAATTAATCTTATCAGCGCGGCATAGTACATTCGAGTAAATTCATTAAATTAGCTTATGTTTATGAAATTATTTGGTTTCCGAATTCTATCTAAAACTGAAACCGACGAGTATCGCTAAAAGCAGTCTTAAACCGTAGTCACTTATTACGTGGAGGGAGGCGATAGCGAAGTACTCGTGCATTTTGTACTACTCAAGTATAGGTTTTATCTGCTTGCACTAAACTTAATCAAGTGATTAACTATTTACACTGCAGCTACTTCTATTTCAGAGTATTCGGTTTTCAGGTAAACTATACCTGCAATACTTACTTTTAACTCAGTCGGAAATCATCACGTCTTGTACTTTACTAGAAATTTACTGCTACTAAATGTTGAAACGTACTGTTTTCAGCGGTCTTGATGAGTGGTGCTAGTTTCATCTATATCCAACGACGCATTTTCGCGCTGCAGAATGACTTATCGCAATAAAAATAACAAAAATACTTCGAGAATTTGCGAACTCTCACTGCGCAATATTTGAGTTTTACGAAGTAACCGTCAAAGTGAGCCTACATCTTGGATGTTATCCAAAACCACATACATTTTCGCTTCGAACGAGGTACCCTTTAAAATAAGGTAGAAGTAGTCATTTCCGAGTAAGTAAAACGTTAGTACTCTAGGTCTATTACTGTTTAATACTCTAGCTATCATGAAGTTGATGTACTCCAATATCATAAGGACTTGAGACTTTGTGGTGCATGTAGGCAAAAAACCTACTTGAGTATTCTCAAGAAGTACGAGTACTTCTATGCTTAACAACTATGAAAGTTAGCGCAGTTTGTTTGTATGCAATCGAAATTTGCGTGCTTCTCACTTACCTTATGTTAATAGTGTTCCTTTTCTATCTACTTTTCAAGATTCAGTGTTGAAGTTCAGTGAAAGTGTAAGAGTTTAGCAAAAGCAGTTTTTCATAATAGCACTTATCAAGGTGATACAAACGTAACCTCAAACTACTTTGAAATATAAAGTCCTAAAAGTAGGTAGTTTCTCATGAAAAAGCGGTAAGTAGAAGTGTAAATATCCTACAAACATAACCACCTATATCAGTTACTTTTCAACCCTAATTGTACTTGTATTCCAGCCAAATTACGAATCGTTGAGTGTCGAGCGATAGCCTCTATCATACTTGCGGAAAATAGGGATTTGGTACACGAGTATCAGATTAAACGAGGTGAGTAAACTTAAGAGGTTATAAATGATTCTGCTGGAGTTTATATGAAGGGAAGTCCTGATAAAACCTAAACTTGAGAGGTTATTAGTGATTCTGCAGGAGTTTATATGAAGGGAAGTCCTGATAAAACCTTGATTATTTCAGAAAAGAATAGAGGGCTTCTTTCAATATTTTTATAGTCTCCGTCGTACTGTCGGATGTCATGAAATTGTATACATCCCATCTAGTACTACGGAAAATGTCAAGGCTGGTACTCAATGGTTCTGTTAGTAATTATATGGAATGTGTGGGAATCGAATTGGAGCGTAAACTATGCTCCTATGGCATAGAGCCCTACGAAATGAGTCTACATACCCCGTAAAATTCCACTCCAAGCGCTGCGGCTTAGCTCAAGCGAAGAAGTATTTCGTACCTTAGTTGTCAAATCATCTTTCTGATGATAAATAAGCATAGGGAGAATTAATCAGAAAATTTTGTAGAGTACCGTAGGCATCGATACATTGAGTGAAATGGGCTTCCTTATCTTAAATTGAAACGGACAGAATTAATCAGAAAATTTTGTAGAGTACCGTAGGCATCGATACATTGAGTGAAATGGGCTTCCTTATCTTAAATTGAAACGGACAGAATAAATCGAAACAATTTGCAGAGTCCGGTAGGCTTCAAGACATAGCCCAGCCTGAGATTGCAGCCTAATAACGAGGGCATCAAGTGGAATGTTATAGGAAGCAAGACGAATCATTGTAAAAGTGTTGAAACTTAATTACATCTGTAATTCCATCACTAAAGTTGATCACGCATAGGTACGTGCTACGCTCCCGCAAACAGATTCACGCGAAGTTGGTATAGAACTGCGTTAGTTTTAAAGGTGTTTCATCATGAAATGTGTGATGAAATTTGATATGTTCCATTGTCATAATGTCTTACACCCGTGAACCAATCTTCAAGTTGCGCATTCAATGTTTAGCTCGGTAATTCCGTTATTAAAGTTGAGTATGCATAGGTACGTGCTACGCTCCTGCGAAAGTCGGTATGGAACTGCGTTAGTTTTAAAGTTGTTCAATCATGAAATGCGTAACAAAATTTGACATGGTGCATTGTCATAATGTCTTACAACTGCGTAGTGAGTTTCAAGGTGGGGAGTCGATTATTAACATGGTAATTCCGTTATTAAAGTTCACTATGTATAGGTACGTGCTACGCTACGGAAAAACAGATTTAGCCAAAAGTCTGTATAGAACTGCGTTGGTTTTAAAGGTGTTACATCATGAAATATCTGACGAAATTTGGTATGGTCCATTGTTATTATGTCCTACAACTGCGTACCAACGTTCAAGGTGAGAATTTAATGTTTAGCATGCTAATTCTGTTATTAAAATTGACTATGTATGGGTATATGCTATGTTCACGAAAAATAGATATGCGTAAAAGTCGGTATTCGACTGCGATAGTTTCAAAGGTGTTCCATCATTAGATGTATGATGAAATTTAGCATGGTGCATTACCATAATGTCCTACAACTACGTATCAAGTTTAGAGTTGGGATTCAATGTTAAGAATGGTAATTCCGTTATTAAAGTTGGCTATTTATGGGTACGTGCTATACGCTCCCGCAAAACAGATGTACGCAAAAAGTCGATGTAGAGCCGCGTTCGTTTTAAAGTTGTTCCATCATGAAATGTGTGATGGGATGTGGTATGGTAGGTTTGGATTTGGTATGTCCTATAACCGCGTACCAGCTATAAAGGTAGGAATTCAATGTTTAACACAGTAAATCTGTTATTAAAATTGACCATGTATAGGTATATGCTATGTTCACGCAAAACAGATATGCGTAAAAGTCGGTAATCGACTGCGTTAGTTTTAAAGGTGTTCCATCATTAGATGTGTGATTAAATTTAGCATGGTGCATTGCCATAATGTCCTACATCTACGTATCAAGTTTAGAGTTGGGATTCAATGTTAAACATGGTAATTCCGTTATTAAAGTTGACTATGTATAGGTACGTGCTATACGCTCCCGCAAAACAGATGTACGCAAAAAGTCGATGTAGAGCCGCGTTAGTTTTAAAGTTTCTTCATTATGAAATGCGCGACGAAATTTGGTATGCTGCATAATCACAATGTCCTACAACTACGTACCAAGTTTCAACGTGAGGAGTCACATATTACCATGGTAATTCTGTTATTAAAGCAGACTATGTATATGTAGACGCTACCGAAAACAGATTTAGGCAAAAGTTGCTATAGAACTGCGTTAGTTTTAAAGTTGTTCCATCATGAAATGTGTGATGAAATTTGATATGTTGCATAATCACAATGCCCCGGAGCTCATTTAGATACGTTTTTAATGTAGTTACACATTCTAGTTGTTTTGATGTAAGGACAAAATCATTCGATAACTCGATACAACTAGTTAACACGCGTTGATGTAACTTTCCTCATTTGTATGCATAGTCTACGCGAAATTGGTTACCTAATTTTTCGATTATATTTATATTCCGTATTTTATTTAAAACTGAAACTGTTAAGTACTACTTAAAGTGTTATAAAATGTGAAAAAGTGTACAAGTAGAATTATTATTATGTCATGAATAAGTAGTTTACGAATTCATACGATTTTTCTTGTTGCGTTCCGGGATAAAATGTAATTTTACGCTCTTTTTTATGTTTTATTGTTTCAATAAAATTAGTATTCATTTTACAAAAAACGTCGTGTAAAGGTAAAGTACTTGCACATTTCGTAGTGCTCAAGTATAAGTTTTTAAACTATTACCTTGATAAAATTTTCAGAATAGAGACTTTTGCGTAAAGTCTGACTTGCATTTAGTTGCCAGCCCCGAAAGCAAGCAAAGTTTGTGGTATTTGCGCAACATCGAAAATCGATAAAGTAGTCTAAAACCTACTCAATTTGTACGTGGAGGGAGTACATAGCGAAGTACTTGTACATTTTGGAGTACTCAAGTATACGTTTGGCCTGCTCTCGCTATACTTAATGAATCATTCCTGTGTCATAAACACTTGAGTAGTTGGTGTGTGTAGACAAAAACCTACTTGAGTACATAATTTTTATTTTTCGATAAAATTAGTATTCATTTTACAAAAACGTCGTGCAAAGGTAAAGTACTTGTACATTTCGGAGTACTCAAGTATAGGTTTTGTCAGCTTATTATATGCTCATTATAATATATGTCAAGAATTGTGGAGCATTTATGTATGTCTCCAGGGTGCTCTTCATTGAGTGTCCGTGTTGGGCGATAAGTTTAATTCGCAAAATTAGTGTGTTCAAATCAGGCCTGTCGCCACATAGTGATGTCGAATTAGCCCTAAATACACAAAATAGAATATCAAGGAAAAGTATCATCTAACGTATAATGAATGTTATTTATTTCTCGGAAGCAAGTTATCATCAAAACATAGTAATCAAAATTAACAAAATTTTCGGAGTACCGACTTATTTAGGTTAAATCTGTCATGCGCTTTGTTACTTACTCTGAAAGCAAGCAAAGTTTGTGGTATTTGATCAGCATGGAAATTTTGGAACTTTGCGTTTAGGTGATATTGTAAACATGAGTTACTTAAGAACATTTCGACTCATAGGTGTGGGTAATTAAAAATACAGAGTATTAAAATAATTAATGTATCGATCACAATTCTGTCCAATATAAGTACACTTCTACGTAACGATTTTTCAGTAAGTAGTTATGTTTCTAGACTACTTTCACTTCTATGTAGCGTGCTTTCATACAAATCTGCTTACTTTTATAACCTTATATATTATGAAGTAAAGATTAGTTTAAGGTTATGTTTGTATAACCTTGACGAGTGCTATTGTCTCACTCGATAACCATCTTTAAATCGTGGCTATCTCAATGAAGTTGAATAAATTTCTGGCTTCAGAATGCGCTAATTAGACCATGTCGTTATAACGCTAGGGTTCGCGTACAGGCAGAGATAGTGTTTGTATGATTAGAGCCCGGCGAATCTCGCGCCTGCGGCTATACTTCGTTCGATTATTTTCGCCTTGGGATTTGCGTATATGCTACTGAAGCTTCGCACGGCGGCGGCTATAGTTCGTTTGATTATTTTTGCCTTGGGATTCGCGTATATGCTACTAAGCTGTTACGACTTTAGAAAATTCTACAAGACTATTCGGGCACCCGACGCAGCTTACATTATTACGTTATAAGACGCGGGCGGCGTTTCATACTGTCGGTTTAATCACCCTTATTCTAGTGACACGAAAAGGACTGAATCGTATGAAATGTGGTCACTACAAGAATCGAGCGAAAGCGCTGTTTCAATCCGTCTTGCATCGGTCACGATTAGTTTTACTTTTCAACTAACTTGGTGTCTGCCGTTATATTCATTAGACTCGCTTTCATGCGGCTAATTTGGTCCTATCATTATAACGTCGGGGATCGCGTACCTGCGGCGAAGGTGTTCGTTTAATTATAGCGACGAGAACCGGACCCCTGCGGCTAGTCCGTTGGCATTTTAGTGCTGAGTTAAATACCCTTATACTCGACATGCAAACATCATACGGGTAGCGGTTGTACTGCGAGCTGATAATAAGGCTTAAAATGTGGAGACCTCGGAAATCGAAACCGCGATCTGCCTGCACTCAAAATCGCATTTTATATTATTCTAGGGATTATTATTATCAAGTCGCATTTAAGTAATTAATTTACACATAATAGAAAATCTGTCGATTCTAGCCAAGGTAAGTTTTGACGCGGCAATCATGAGTCGTAAAATGTGGAAACTGCAGAAACCGTAACTTATACACATAAAATCAAGTTTAAAAAATATGGACGGATGATATTAGTCCTAAATACACATAATACAATATCTGAGAAAAGTATCAAGATGCGGCAATCAATGCAGCGATGATATAGCAATGGATGGATGATGTGGCACTATAGCGTGGCGCTTGATGATGTGGCACAGATGACGTAGCAGATGAATGTTCCCTTAGGGTATGAAAATGGGCGTGGCAATTATGATGACGTGGCGCTCTCTGATTGGTGCGTAACAAAATTCCTTAGCTACACTACTCGCGCTGTTCGAGAAAACAGAGGATTAGTATCGCATTTCCGTATCAATGCTATCATTTTCATCCCATGACGTGGACGAATACTTATGATATCGAAAATTGGATACCTGCTGGTATGTATCAACATGAATCAAGCTTGTAACCTATCGCATAGCTCAATTTGCACCTTTTTACAATCCATGTGAACGAATTAGGATCGTTTTCATAACTACTTACTTACTTGAGTACTTTTAAAGTCAGTCAATTCTACTTCAACTTCAAGTAGTTTTAGGTTGCTTTAGGTTGCTTATGGAAGAAGTACTTTTACATCATCATTTACATCATCATTTAACGAAGTCAATATACCAACGGGAACGCCCGAAGATGTTTTATTATTATTTATAGGGCCTATCTATTCCAACACACCTCAGTCGATGAGCTCTACCGGTAAATCTGATTATCTGAGCAGAGAGAGGATAAAAATTGATAGCAATATATATGCAATTCCCGATCATATTGACCGATTCAATCATGAGTTATATAAATTTTTCGCGCTTCGCGCTATTAGGCGACACAACCACTAAACTGGCACCCAATGTAGATGATAAGTACCGGAAAAAAGCTTAGAGCTCTAGGGTAGTTAGTGTTATCACCCTATGGAGGGCCTGGTTGCGCACTGTTGTCCAAGGGCCTGCGCAGTAAGTTGGCGTGTTTTCGCAGACTCGTGAAAAATTAGAGGGAACATTGCTCGTGACATTGCAATAACTCAATGTTTCTGTATTACTTCTAATGTTTCTGTATTATTCACGAAGAATAACTGAGTGTGCAATTGTTACTGCACCCAAGACTTTGCCATCTTGGAGAAAGGCACACTTTAGGATCCCTTTTGAGCTACCTATAGGCATTTGCCATTCACTGGGCTTGTAAATTGGAATTCCCAACTCCTCCAGTAATCCATGGTAACGGTATCATGCAAATGCCAGTATATCACGTCAATTCACAAAGCTACCGAAAGTAGGCCTGCGAAGAAAAGGCTGTTTCTCCTGATCGAAAGTGAGATACCGTACACTACCTTGCCAAGTAATCTTTTCTAACTTCATAAGGATGTTCAAAGTTCCGAAGATTTCTATTCCAAGTCCCAAAGCTATGTCAGATCAATAACTCGTGTTGATGGACTACTTTACGTTCTGAATCAACTTCGATTGCGACCATCCTCATCATTTGACCTGCTATCCCCAAGATCTTCATCTTGATCCAAATTGTCGAGCTTATGGGACTTTCAGGTTGCTCGGATAAGGTGAATGGGGCATTGGAACTATAGCTGTTAGCAAATGTCACGTTTAATTTCCCTGCCATATCCTGCAGTTTGTATCAAATATGAGTGTGAAATATCCTCGGATGATTGCATCCTCTAACCAAAAATGGGTGAAAACATCGGCCTAGATCGATACCAGTAGCTTTTCCTACATAATTCAATCGAGCCCTTGACTATATAACTCATTATATGGTAAGAGTGTGGATTTCTATATGGTATGGAAAAGTAATATGCCTAAATTCACGAAAATTTGCATATTTTGGGGATATATCATAGAGCTAAAAGTTGACGTGATAGAAGAAAACCAGTGGCATTTTTGGAATCAGCACGCCAGAATTAGCCTAAATCAAGTGCAAAATCAAAGTCAACAGAATTTTCGCTCAAAATTGTTGCCCAGTGTAATAAGTCACACGTATAATAAAATGATATACGTGCTTACTCTGACCTATAACAGCTTATTCAAATTGTCCTCGCCCATGTGGCTAAACCCGAATGGTCTTTTCATAATATCGAATCAAATTACATCGTCTTTGTCTACAGTACAATATCCAAGCTGTCTACCCTACAATGTATGCGCAGAGCGAACGTCGCATGATCACGACTAAACGAAGGGGGGCATAGAAATATGACTTATTTCGTCGTTAGATTCATGGTTCTAGCTGATTTTAACTGTATTCAAGCTGTCAATCATCGCATTTTGGCGACTTCCGTTTTTTTTGCGGATGAAAGTGTTGCCCTATCACCCGCAAATATAATGTATATTGTATATACATACTTGATAATGAAGGATTCCAGTGCAAAGCAATGGAATTCGGAATAATTTGGCTAGTCCGGGCCGCAGGCGGTCAAAATGTTTGAATCCGGCCCGCGAACCCAGTTGAGTTTGACGCTCCTGGTTTAAGGCGTAGTCAGACTATCGCTACATTGATATTGGACTGACTGAAAAACCATGGGAAAGATTCACAGTGCAGAATCTATCAAGGTTAGTTTGAGAGCGCGAAACTCTAAATTTCTGAAGACCACAAGTTCACTGGTGGGTCACGCTCACGACCCACTGGTTGAGAAGCACTGATCGAGTTGATACATCTGTTGATGCTTAAAAAGTCAGCTTGTAGTTTAGCATTGTGGCATACTATTGCATGAGTCGTCGTGTATCGTGTTTATAAATATATTGCTTTATTGAAATGCAGGGTTCGAAGTGGCAATATGACGTCACGTGACGTCGCAGATTCGTGTTCACGTTCGCCTTTACACAAAACCTTTCTGGAGTTCACACCATTCCTACAGTGTAAAGTGGTTTTCGAATGGAGGATACATTTTACCGCCATTATTGAATTCTATAATGTTTATGTATTGTCAAGAAAACAGCCAAAAACTTCGTTCTCATTTCATGGCATCTATATCGGCGTTACAAAAATACTTTCAGATGTTAACTTCACACTTTTCTGAGTTTTAACCGCTTGTTCATTCATTTTCCCTTCATAGTGAACGATTTCGATGTGGAAAGTATTTCCTGTTTTCTTCTTATTGCGCATGTGTTTTTGCAAACTCTCACTGGTCCGTGGCCACTCACCTTCTAGTCACGCCTGGAATACGATAGTTGGTGATGGCGAATTAATATAATTTTCCACCTTAAATGCTGTTCTTTTATAATATGGTTTGTATTTCGAATTAAAATAACTCATTATAGTTACAATCTTTCGACATATGGTATACAGTCAAAATCGTTCGACATATGGTATACAGTCATTTTCTCAGGTAACCAAACAATTAAATCATGGTACCGCCATCTCGCTATCTTGAGGGGTTTGTAATCGCACGCATTAGCATTTTATTATGATAAACGTTTGCCGTTATTTCAGGAGGTGCCGCATCCATCTGTCATGTTTTTATTCAAACAGATTAAGGATTTTTGAGTAAACAAGTGTTTACTGGATTCAAGCAATACAACGCACAATTCAATCGATCAAGTGGGATGTACGTTGCTTGCCTGATGGTATTTATTCACTAAAGCAATAACGGCTTAACGTAGACGGTACTATGCGGTAGTTTGTTAGATGTTCTCATAGCTGAGTGAATTGCTCGATCCACATTATCACCGTCTAATTTGTTTCGGGATGCTACTTATAGTTAGGTTATGAAGTTCATGTCAGTTGCCGACTATCTCAGAATATTAGTAGTTTTTTTAGGCATCAGGAAATATAGTTTGTGATTTGGGAGCTGGTAGTGAATGCACTGGAAGTAATTGGCAGTCAGGCAACCTTTTAGCAGCGTTAACTCATGTTAACCGCAATTTATTTTTGTAATGCTGTAAAATAATGGATGATGAAACTAAATATAACATTCCACAATCGACTCGGATCACATCACCCTGGTAGTCACTAAAAAGGTGTGGTATATAATTATGAAATCAAAGTATATCCAAACAAGGGGTTCCAAAACTGCTTTTTGGTAGTTTGTATGTGATATTCATGGTGCTTTTTGACTACAATGTTCGTGTTCATTTATATCACGCCAATACTCCTTATTATGATTAGCATTAGCATGGCTCACTTCTAGGCGTTTTAAGACACCGCTTTCGCGGATCAGATTGCTGGGAGAAGCATAGATAAACCTTCAACGTGTGGGAAGGGGTTCTAGGGTCGATCTAAGACTAGGGTCGGGCAAAATGATTCGAGTACTCGAATCTGAATCGAGTAATAATTTCAATGATTCGACTCGAGTAGTGAAATGCTATTTTTTCGAGTACTGATATTATACGCTCTTCGCCGCTTAAATTCAATTTATCAACGAGAATCAAAGTTACGAAATCATTTTCCACTGCGGTAGCCTTGAAATCTTAATTGGCCGTATCGCAGCGTACAAAACAAAAATTGAAAGCGAAGAACGTTGCTAGAAACAACACATTTCCGAAGTCATGATCGTCCTACATCAATATCACAAAGTGTGATGGAATCGGTATGGTCGAAAAATACCGAAGTATTTTCAGTGTGATGGATAACAGGCATTATATTGCTCTTGGTCGCATAAAAGGTACATATTTGAACTTTGACAAAATGAATTTTGTTATGACGTCATAATGAGATACTCGACTCGACTCGAAGCAAAATACGTGATTCAGAATCGAATCACTCAGGTACTCGAATTTGCCCAGCCCTATACTAGGACTCGAACCAGGAACCATATAGTGTTGCAGCTGTAGATCATACCACTTCGCAATCTAGCCACTCTTTTGACTCATCGACCCTTGTCCAGGTAGACATATGTCGACTGACCTCGAAATGATAGCGGTCATCATTCATGATGTTCTTCGACTTTTCCGTCGTACTCGTGTAAGTAATCGACATTTATATGGCGGATGTCACAGACCAGCTATTTGCTTGTTTGAGTGCAACCAAGATATCTGGAAGGACTTCTATAGGACACAATCTCTTTTTACCGTAACATCAAATTTCCAGTGTGCTGGTAACACATGACATCCTCTGATAGTTTAATAACAAGACATCATACCTGTTTACGACGCTTTTGTAACGCCTTTATAGAGATCCAGAGTTTCAATTAGTTTTTGTGAACAACGCGCCATAAAATTGTCGACTAGGGTTGTTCAAAATTTGTAAAATGTTAGGGATACTGTGAATCCATGGCTTATCATGTAGATTATTGCTAAAACAAAAGAATGGGCCTGAAAGAAGCTCGCAGGAAAGCCGGTAAGATATGTCTAAATGCGTTAGAAAGTAGCCGTCGGCGAGTGTGCGGGGTATCGATGAAGTGGGCGGACAAACAGAAGTCGATCATCTCAATTGGTTGAAGCCGGTAATAATATGCTACTGATTGGCTGAAAGACCGACGTTGCGAACACTGCTGGTAACGACTTATGTCTGCTGTTGTGCAGTCGTTTCTGTTGGTGACATTGCAGGCATGATATATTGCCTTCGGTAATGTTGTCATCGAGAGCCCATAGTACAACATTGCAGCCCATTAAGTTATTATCTACCTGCATAATGTGTATAACAGTGTTGCTATGTATTGCACAGGCGCTCTCGCTAGTCGAGATGCGAATAAAGTAGATGCGTGCATATTGCTACGTTCGACATTTCCAAAATTTACTGACAGTGAGTGAAATTAAAATTTCCCACCAGTAGTCAGCATCTCAGTAGTATTTGTTATGACTAGTTGACACCTCATCCATAATCAAACGTATATTACAGTCTTTATTCACGATTGAATGAAGGCAAAAAGCAATATTTACAAAATATATTTAAAAAAGTACGTTGAAGGATCAGTGTTGCATTGTCAGACACAAATTTCAGATTACGGGGTTTTCATAAGAGTTGACTTCCTGTTGTCCACAACTGTCTCTCTATGCTGTTCCAGGGCTTGAAGCAGACTGTCTGTCTGTTGTCCATTGTCAGTCAAGGTTGCAGCATAGTCTGTTGTTAGCTTTACATTAACACCTCGTCCTGCGGCATCATTAACGACTTAGGCCAGCGGTTCTAAACCTTTTCGGACTTAAGCCCCACTTGGGGATGGTCAAAAAATTGCGCCCCCTGCACTTATCGTCATGTCAAAAAGAGCACATCATATAATAGTATACATATGGTATATCTTACTTCAAGTTTGAATCCCCATTCTAGTTGTTCAGTTTTTTATATTTCTAACAAATGTCTCCCACATTTGTTTGAAAATAACAAAAAAAAAACATTGAACAGGGCCTCAATTTATTTCAAGGTAGGTTGAACTGAGACTAATCCTAATGCCGGTAATGACTACAGAGAGCACGGCGTCGTTCTGTCCTGACATGATACATTTGATCAGTTTTGGAATTGAATTAAATTGTGTTTATTTAGGGTAGCCTAATTGAGGGCGAAAACGGGCAACCTATATTGCATCTAAGTCAAATAGTTATTAACTGTCATTGCTGCTCGTTCTTTAAAACATATAGCAATAGTCAGAGTCTTGAATTGCTGTTTTCTGTCAAGACTGATCAAGTTCTTCTTAAGGTGGGCATGGCATGTGATCACGCCATGTTTCGTACAGGTTTTGAAGTGATCGCACAACATGTGATTTCTGCATTGTCGCAATTTTCGCCATTCCCCTCACTGTCATTATATCAACAACCACAATACATAGTTAATGAGTAGGGGTTGACTGAGGACACTGCCATTTCAGATGCAGGAAGTTACTAATTACTTCTCGTATAGTACGTAGTCTCGAACAACAGATGTAATCGCAAGTATATCCTACCAAGCACTGCTTAGATTTGGATCTTGTTCTTCCGTGCGGCATGTGTTGTACAATCTTTCGCCGTTTTGCATATGCCATGACTGCAATATTGCTGCTGCAAATCATCAACTACTGCTATCGACTCTAAAGCATTCGAAGAACACGTGTTACAGTACTACCAATGACTCGTCAACCCACAACGCGCTTGTACAGAACGACAACAGCTACTAACAGACTCGACCTCAGCAAAACATACTTACAATTTAGTCAAGCGAAGCACCCGAATCCGAGTCAGCTGTCGCAGTAATCATTGAAGCTTAGCCGATTGCCCAATCAAGAACAGTGCTTTCGTGATTGCCCACCTTTTAGCCACTCTGCTGTCGATGGCCCGCCCACTCTTCAACAACGAATTTCAAACGCATTTAGACATACTTACCTACTTTCCTGCGAGCTTATTTCAGGCCCATTATTGCTTTAACAATATTCTATAGAATAGGCCATGAATACGCAGTATTCCCAACATTTTCCAAATTTTGAACAATCCTATTGTCGACGGATACAGTCCAGAGTAGAGATGGTGTGAACGTGAGGTTCACGTTCGCGTTCTGTGTGTGAACCTCGGAAATTTAGAGGTTCGCGTTCACAACAGAACCTTGGTAGGTTCTGCACTGTGAAATTTTTGGTAAATTGTGATTTTGACTCCATTATAGGATCTTTGGCTCAAATTAATTGCATTTGAACTGCGGGCCACTCAATGCATGGTGCTGGCTGCATAAAAAAATCAACACTAAACGAGCATGCACCATGCACTTCGAAAACCTTAAAAGTTTTACTTGCTTTGTTGCAAAAATTTTCCCGGAATATCCAGCTTTCCGTTTGTGAATATTTAGTCACTCTCTTCTGTGAGTTTGACCCGCAATCACACAACATCACGAGCGATATACGTAGTCAGCGAATGATGCTTATTCAACCAATCAATGACATTGATATCGTCTTCTGATGTAAAAAATCGAACGGTCGTACGGGGTCAATCTTGACTTCATATCTTTAGTGTATCATTATAACCAAATCCGTGCGATTAATGTGCTTGCTACAGCTGCATAACTTGTTGTTGTTTGTGGTATCCGTAGCGAGTATAGAAACCCGTTGTACACTCTGCTCAATATCAATGTAGCAATACTCACACTCCGAACACATTGTCCAGTCTGGCTAAGACCGTTAAGGCGTAAGCTTATATTCTTTGGTAAGTCCTCGTCGAAATTGTTGGCAAAGCGACGAAATTTACTGATTTTATGCAATTATTATATCCTTTGATTACCGCGGTTGACACATTTAGCGACGTTTAAAACGCCGATATGTACTTCAGCATTATGGCATTATGTGGGCCGAATCTTCGTTAGGTATCGTGTAGGCTACATCAATATTGCGCATAGGCTATCACTTCATTGAAAGATAGGGTTGGAATTAGCAATATGACGTTACGTGACGTCACGAGGTTCACGTTCGTGTTCACACAGAACCTTTCAAAAAGGTTCACGTTCACACGAACCTGAACCTTTCAGAGGTTCACACCATCCCTAGTCCAGAGTACTGGACGTCTAACTGAAATCGAAGTTTAGCGCTTCTCATAACCAAGATCAACGCAAATGTTTGAACGCGCCAGGTAACTAGAAAAATTAGTTGTTGGTTATTAAGCGAATACTACAATCAGGGAAGACATCAAACTGCTGCAATGGCAGAAGGAGGTTACGACTCACGTCCTCCTGAAATGAATCCATCATTGGAACCTACTATCGCAAGTGAGTGCTTATTTTCACAACTTTCGTGTAACAGGAAATATCATTCATTTGCGAATATCTTCATAGCATGCAGTTGCGACAAAATCGCCAAGTGATCTCCGAGCAGATTGCGATGTACAATACTGCTTGACCTACTCCACATTTTCGCCAATAGTTTATATAAATAGGTTGTTGCAGTGTTGGGACGACTCGAGTCATGACTTGACTCGAGTCAGACTCGAGTCACCTTTTTCGTATGACTTGACTTGACTCGAGTCACTTTGCTAAAATGACTTGACTTGACTTGACTCGACGTATCAAAAATGTGGATTGACTCGTGACTCGGAGCAAAATTCACGAGTCAATTTCAAGTCATCAAGTTATCGGTGTCGATAAAAATCACTGTATCTTGCATATCTTCGGATTGTTCGCGAAGCGCTACTGGAACCCGTGACAGCAACCAATCATTTAATGATAGTACATTTTACTGAGCTTTCATTGTTCTCTCACAAATAAATTGACCACAAACGAAGTGATCGAAGCTTACAGCTTACGTTGTTGTAAGCTATAGTAGTAAAGTCATTTATTAACAAAATATCCATTTCTGTTCTCTGTTCTTACCTAAACCAAACCTCTTGTTTTATTGAAATTTTACAGGGATATTTAGATTTAATAGATATAGTTTATATACTCCTCAACCATTGGCGCAGAATCGAATTGTATCATCTCAATGTGTGTAAATGGGTAATGTATTGCATCTTATCAATTCGTATATATCTATTCTCTATTTTAGCTGGCAGTTCTACGTATATGTAGGCGATACGGCGCCGTTGCGTGTATATTTGAGTCTGTATTCTTTCGTCGCTTTAGAATCAATGACCATCCAATCTGTAATTCAGACAGCTAGAAAAATGCAATGACGTAATCATGCTTCATACTTCGAAAACGCAACTTGACTTGAATTGTGACTTGACTCGTGACTTGACTTGACTTGACTCGACTTGACTCGGGTCACCTCTGAAAATCGAGTGACTTGACTTGACTCGAGTCACCTTCGAAAATCGATTGACTTGACTTGACTCGAGTCAAAATGTGCAATGACTCGAAATGACTCGCGACTCGAAGGTAGTGACTTGATCTCAACACTGGGTTGTTGTGCGGTATGCGGGGATTTGAAATATCGGTATTCTGTTAAGCTAATTAAAAACGCTATCAACACGACTCATACGAGTCGGTGGGTATTCAGCATCGTTTATTTTCTCCGGTACGTCTTCCGATTCGCCGATTTCGTCAATAATTTCACCAGATTCTTTCCTCTGAGCAAAATTAATATTGACCAGTGTCAAGACAGTGACCAAAACCACGTAGAACTTGACACACACGACGAGTCACATATCACCAACTTCGATTTTTTGCTCGATTACGTAATGAATCACCAATTTGGCGTCATAATTTATAGACCTTTTCAAATAGATCCATCGACACAGTCCACCATAATATTGATATTACGACCAGCCATATTGTCAAGGAAGATTTATCTCCGCCGCCATAAAGTTCTCATCATTTGTAATGAAAATCGTCATTCTGCATTGGGCGGGATAAGAAGGTTCAAATCTTTAATCGCTCGAATGACTGTTCTCCTGTATTGATAACTTCGCCTCGAAGCAACGATCAAACTGCGTTTACACAGTAAACATATTGAAAGCGAAACGTAGTGGTGATTATCATCAGCCTCTTTTAAGAGCAAGCGGTATCAGCTGATGACCAGAAATTGCGCATATGGCGGTTGCTTTCGCAATCGCTATGTAACATCGAACAACAACTAACTATACCAATATATAATTATTATGTGACGCAATGACGAGCATATTTAAAACTTTTGAAGTAATAATTAACAGGGGTTATTTATGAATCCGAAGTCACTACTACATAGAACTTGATACAATGCAATATTTAAGTGTATTTAGTAGTCCCAATTGAAGTAAACCGTTCAGTAATCGCATTTTTACAAAGAAATGGACTATAACTAGATATGTAACATAATCTATTACGCCTTCGATTACTGTGTATTATATTCGAATGCAATGGATTACGATCACTATTGCTTGAAAATGCTTTGATAGTCGCAATCGAGTCGCATTACAGATAAGGATTACCCCATGTGTGATATATAGAAAAACGATTGTTAAAAATTAATCATTATTCAATATGTGAGCGAAATTCCAACTAGAATGCGATTCCCTGAGATTTGTTTGTATTGATTGAGGTTGAAAGATACCCTATTACATTTCATTAGCTATAAAAATCGTCTTCGCCTCAGAAAAGTTCGTATTAACGCTTTGTTTGCTCTACTGTAAGCGATATTAGAGAACAGAAACGATATAAATGTACAGTTCTTTTAAAATCTATCCGCGGGGATAGCAGATAGCATGACTTCAAAACCCCTTCCCTCGGCGATCGTATATGTGTGCTTAGTAACAATATGTGACTTAGCGATCAAAGTTGTTGCCTTGTCGTACATCCGTCATAGTATTATATATTCAAAAAGTCGGCGCTATCGATTCAAAATGCATTCGATCAACAATTGACGAGCTCCACCGCGCCTTTTCTCAACCGATGTAACATGGCAGTAAAAGTACTTTAATAAGCTACCTCGCTACGGTAGTGACTAGTAGAGATTCGCTACGTACACGCGCACCAAGTCAAGTGAATGCGAAAAAGGACTTCTCAAAATCGAGTAGACTGACTATATGATTAATTCGATTCTACGTCAAGTGTTCATCAATGAGTCAGCTCGAGTATTTGACTACTCCCTGTCATGACGCCATAACAGTGAAATTGACTTTTCACGTCGAAATATGTACCTAATTCAGCGGCCACAAGGAAAATGATGCCTGTTAAACAATATCTAGATTTTCTTTTGATCTCTTCCCCATCATAATTTCATGGCTATTTGTAACAATGCGGCGATCACTACTGCAAATAAACGTCGTTCCATTAATAATCGTAATAGCAGAAGAGCATGATAATTCGTACATCATGTTTGGATGCTCATTTATGCACAGGTACGGCCAATCGATATTACGGGGTTGTTATATGCCTGCACCCTGAGTACGTTCACCATAATGTGAAAAATAATTGGAAATTATATTTTACGTTGATAAATAAACTGCAAGTGTAAAGCACGCAACAAAAATCAAGACTCGATGCCTTATGATTCGATCACTCAAATCGTTATGCCCATCTTTAAAACTAATGCGGACATCAGATAAAATATGCATAGTTAATATCCAAATATACATCGATCACCCTGAGTTACTCTCGGCATATTTGGTAACCTGATTGAATAAAAATGGGTCGTTAATTCCGCTACCATCCTGTGAAGGGATCTCGTAGGTGCGTTAGACCACGAGAAGATATATTTGTTTTGACAAAATTTCAAGTTACTTTCGTCGCAGTCTAGAATCTACTTGAAACGCCCGTCAATCGTTATTCCGTAGCCGTGGCTATTGAATTCAACGCTACCGGTACTTAACGAATGCTCCTCCCACAATTACAATTAAAACTGCTCCCCTTGCCGCCTCCCCTGCCGTTAGCGTAGCTGGGTATAATCTATACCAAACCAAGGACTCATCGGTGCTTCCGATAGCAGAAGCACCCAGGAAATTGCTGTTCAGAAATAGTTACTGTGTGGTGCTGTGATTTCCGCACTGCGTGCCGCGGCACATTTGTGTGTAGCAACAGATTCGACGACACAGTGAAGACCAACGTGATTTTCACGACATCGCAACTGCTCCCTGCAACACGTAAAGACGTGCTTCCCGCACTTCAGCAAAGCAATGTAGTTTACGAATTTAAGTGTCACTGTGATTGTGGCTACGTGGGAAGAACGCCAAAGTGCTTGCAGGAGCGCATAAATCAGCATGTCCCTAGATTTATTAGAACACGTTCGGTGAAAAGCTCACCCTTAACTCATCCGCTCAAGATTGATGCGGAACAATGAAAGGCCATCTAAAAATAGTATATTGAATGCTCTGGTATTCGTCATTTCGTGCTGGTGACGTCATATTTTTTGTTACGATTGTTGACATACGCTGTTCCTTTGAATTCTCTACTAGTTGCTGACTATTACCCCTGACGAGTGTCAGCCGAGAATATTCGGGTTCATTTCAATATGAATATACTCTTCAATTTCGTAATTTTGGAAATAATCTTCATATTTTCAATGGGGCATGAGGCAATTGAGGCATGCATGCTAGCTTAGTCGACTTGAAACCGCTGTAACTGCTTAATAGCTGATGTGACATTGTAATGAAACCAGTCATGGTATTGCCGATGAGTTGGGAAATTGTTATCTCATAAATGGGCTGTTATGTGTCGGCGAAAGTCTTTCATTCTTTTCACGCACCTAAAAAATCATCTCATAAACAAAAAAAACTGTATTGTCCGGACTTCAACTGGCAATGCAATATTACTTCTCAGGATTTTTTTGGTCACAACTTTAGATGGGTAGCTCGTCTATTTTAGGCTTACCATATTTTGGAAATCAAAAAAGAGGACCCTTTTACAGAAATTTGCAACTGGCAAATCCGGAGTGAAATTCTCAAAAACCGGTTAATTTTTCCCACTTCGTGGTCGGTTGATTAAAAAAAAAAAAAAAAGGTCATCACTTCTGCTCAGAGCTAAAATCACCGTTTTTCACTCCGAAATACCCGCCAGAGCTTCACTTCTGTGCTACTTTGCGGCATATCACTCGCAATTTGCTCTAAATCTGCCTAAATTTTCAAAAAAGAGGACAAAAGGGCGTCCTCCGAGGACACTTTCAAAAAAGTCAAGAAAGAGGACAAATCCTCTTAAAAGAGGACGTATGGTAAGCCTAGTCTATTTGGATGCAGTGTGTCAATCAAGCACTTATTCTGAAGAAAATCAGCTCATTGATTTACAAAATTGGATCAGATATGGTCGTTTTCTTCCAAATCATTTACCATGGGTACAAAAGAAATCAGGTATCAATTGCCATGTGCATTGTGCATGTGAACATAGTAGTTATTTTGTTCAATCTGAAAGCAAATACTGTAAATCACGCCATATCCCTCAAGACTTCATATCAAATTTGATAGCTTTTCTTTGGTGCCTCATTTTTCCTCACACTGTCTCTTACCATTGTTCCATGTCCCTTGAAGTTTCCGGTATGTGCACAGTGCGAGTAGTTCAGAACGAGTTGGTGCGCTCGTTGCTATTATGACTGCGCAGTGTGCAGCGCAACTTCGCTTGGATTCCTAACCATTTCTCAGCAAACTTTTTTGAAGATTTTCATGATGCTGTATTGAAGACAATCGGGTAGTTGTCGAAGTCGGATATAGTTTTAGGTATTGAGTTGGGTCTTGTAGGGGAACCATATTTTGGAATCGGGAAAGTAGGACACTTTTCGAAATTTTCAAACTTAGAATACTGGAGGGAAATCTTGAAAAAAATGGTAACCTTAAGTCTTGGAAAATATTTTGGGCTTCAATCTGGAATGCAGGGTTGTAATGACTCGAGTCATGACTCGACTCGAGTCCGACTCGAGTCACGATTTTCTGATGACTCGACTTGACTCGAGTCATTTTCTCAAAATACGGAAATGACTCGACTCGAGTCGAGTCAATCCGTGAATTGACTCGACTTGGACGCGAGTCATTGCGCATGACTCGAACCAAGTCATATGACGCGAGACTAAGACTGCCAAGATCGACATTTCATTGTAATTTCGAATACTTGAAAAAGCGATTAGAAAATGCTAAAAATGAGGAAAATTAGCATAGTATAAATGCGAAGTATATGATAACACCAGAGTTATAAAAAGCGGGTTTAACAAAACTTTGTCTGGAAACTGAGCAGTCAACACAATGACTTGGACTTGGACTCGAGTCATAATACCATGACTCGGACTCGACCCTCTGCTCGATGACTTGGACTCGGACTTGAGTCGGTGGTGAAGTGAAAATGACTCGACTTGACTCGAGAGTCAAAACTATAAAAGTGAGATTGGCTTGTGACTCAGAGCCATGTGACTTGGTTACAACCCTGCTGGAATGACATGTGTACTATTATACTCAGTACCGTAACTGCCGCAACCCAAACCCTCAATTGGTGGGGAGGCGAGATCAAAGGGGGCCCAAATTTATTTAGAGAATAAGCATAAATTATGGACTATTTTCAAAAAATTTTCGCGCTTCGCGCGATTTCAAGTTGCCAAACATCTTGATTTTGGGGTACTCTTCCCCAAAGAAAAAATAAACAAGATTTATAGAAATGGGCATATCGGCGCTCGCCATTATCGCGCCACGATGCCCCAAAACATATAAAGTTTCAGGCCATGTAGCATGTGACTGCAAGAAGTGTACTAGAACGATCGGCAGCGAGAAAACCTTTGCCGAAAAGGACTGCCCATATGCTGACCGAAAACTTCGTTATATTTACAAAATACATATAGGTTTAATTGTCCACATAGGCGCCTAAATGACTGGCACCGAATGTTCATATCTTGGCAATCTGAACCTTACAAGACAAATACCATCCCACAGGGAAATATATGCCAGTAAAGAAATAGCAGTTTGAAATCGCGTGGGTCTTTTAGTTTTGTAGCCTACGTTTGGACGATTCTCCATTTTTTGATATAGCAGACAGGTCACGAAATATCATGTTGCGGAGTCATACCAACGGGCCCTACAGTTTCCAAGCCACCTCACTCAGCTCTACCGGTAAATCTGATTAAGTGAGCAAAGAGGATAAGATACTGGTAGCAATATATATGCAATTCGCGATCTTATTGACCGACTTTATCATGAATTATCGATAATTTTCGCGCTTAGCGGTGGCTCACTGCGGACGAAGTGTTGTTTCGTTCCAGCCAACAGGTGCCCGAAGATGTTTAATTATTTTTGAGGGGGTCCTACCTTTTCAAACACACCTTACTCAGCTTTACCAGTAAATCTGATTACGTGAGCAGAGAGGGGATAAAAATTGATAGCAATATATATGCAATTCCCGACCATATTGACCGATTCAATCATGAATTATAGAAATTTTTCGCGCTTGGCGTGCATAGGCGAGAAAAACTGACACAGCAAACGGCTCTCAATGTAGATGATAAGTAGTGGCTAACAGCCCGCAGCCTGAGAAGTTCGGTTTATCATCATATGGGGGGCCCAAGACCAACGTTTTTTGGGGGCCTGAGGAGGAGCTGTTACGGCCCTGATTATACTATTTACGGAAACTAATCTATGCGTGGTATTTAATTCTTCGGGTACGGTCCTAAATCTGTCAGACTTGCGTCCCGTGTAGGTTGGCACATCTTGATTTCACCTCTGTGATCCAGGCGATACGGTGATTTTGCCTTTGGCTTCGTAATATTATTTTCTGACATTGAGATTGGTAAATTAACGTATAGTGTAGCATATGCAATATAAGCGTGGAATCCAGTATATTATGAACGAGAGGGACTTGATAACATTCAAGTCGTGTTCTAAAAAATGACTTTAACAGAACTTGAACTCGGGGATGTATGGTGAATACTATAACTTGAAGTCAGACTCAAGACTCAGCACTATGATTGGGGATGAGGCTTGACTAGGTGATAGTTATAGATAGACTTTTTACTCGGAGCCTTATTAATAATTATAGCTCTAATCCATGTCGTTTGATATTTGACAGTGAGTCTATTTACTCATTCATATTAGCTGACCACTGCTCTCATCGCATCCACCACACCAACTTACGATTTTTTTTCACTTTTTAGACAAGCAAAATATGATACATACTGGAAGAAGACGAATAAGAGAACCGACAGATTGTGTAACAACGCATGGTACAGGTAATACATTCCTAAATTACTCCCCCTCCAGTCAACTGGATTATCACACATATGACTTGATACATTCGTAAACTCTATATGATTTGAGTGTACTGTACGCAGGGAAAGGTTGCAGTAATACTTGTACGTCGTAATAGCAAATTATTGAACATTCAGTAAATTGGATATTACACTCGGAGGTGGTGATTACCTCTTCTTTACTCTTTATTTTTACTGACTGGTTTTACACCTTGTTGTACAGTAACGAAATAATAACCAAAATTGCTTATAGTAGTAGTGTTATCATTCATATTAGTTTGTTGTAAAGAAGCGTCCACCGCAGTTTTAAAAGCATCCTATACACTGTAAAAAATCTGGTAGATTTACTGGGAATTCTCTGCAAATTTTACAACGAATTACCGGTCGCAGCCAATAACTGTGCGTAGCTTTTAATTTTACATTTTGATATGTAATATTACCTTAGTTTAGCTGTGAAGTCAAGTTACCAGAATTTCTTCGCAAAATTACTGACAGTTACTCGTAACTGCAGTTTACCTGACTATTGGGAAGATGGATTAGCTTCACAATCGCTGCAGCCAATATATACGTGGAACTGAATGTTACTGATATATCTATAGAAATTAAACATGGAACCATAGTGTCATATATGGTGTCGACACAGCCAAATCTCACAGTTCAGTGAAATTGTAACACGTGACAATTTCCATTTGGCTACAGGCAATTTGACAGCCATTTTTGACCGGCTTGCCAAGCATTAAATTTGGTAAAACGGGTATCAATCGAAAGCTGGCTCTGCACTGATTACGAAAATATAAATTTTATTCCGCTCGTGGCCCTGGAACTCCCACAATCAGCCTCGAATTTTTCATTGTTATGAAGATTTGCATTGGGACGCAACAATGCTGAACAATGCTGTCTTGCTCTTTTTCTCTTGAGCTACTCTCTCGTTTCGCCAGACAGCATTGTTGCGTTCCAAGGGATGAGTCGCGAAGGGAATAATTCTGGAGCGAGACGGCACCAGAGCAATCTTTTACTGTATATCTAATATTTGGTGAATTTGTTGCAATCATTATTTTTTCGCGCCAGGCGCGATTTCATGTGGATAAAAGTCGTTACCATACGATATGGCTTGATCATGAAAATGTGCCGCATTGCCGCAAGTTGGTTTGGATTCGTGATAAGATTTGTCCAACATTCTTTTCTTTAAAAAACACCGTCGGGGACCGTTACGATTCTTTGGTGTGCCGGTGTGCAACAAGCGGGTGCGGGAATATGATAGATTGGTATTTCGATGCCAACCCCTTCCGCCCCGGACACACGAGAACGCGAAGTTTTGGTCAGCATACCGATGGGATAAGTGCAGTGCCAAAAAGTTTGGAAGCAAAAAAATCCGTCATTAGTTGGTCAAAACCTTCTATATTGTATGTCCGGTAGTACCTATGTCCGGCAACAAATAGCCACGTCCTTGCAATCTGAGTAGACAGTAGTACAAATGCGAACCTAGTGGAAAAAAGATGTACTCCAATTTGGAATCGCGTGCACATGACATGATTCAAACGACTGCGTTGAGAACAACTGCTATCTGTGTGTTCTATGCCTGTAAAACGTTGCATGTTAATATTAAAATTATTTGGGTCGCGGTCTGAAATGTTTAAGAACCACTGTTTGGCGGTTATTGAACTGCTATGAGCTTCCATTTCAACAATTTTCGGTTGGCGTGTGCGGATGGGTGCTCAAAAAGGTTAATAAGCATTGGTAGAGGTTATGTTAGTTCGTCCAGTGCTCCTAAATTAGGGTTACCATATTTTTGTTGAACAATTTTCGCACGCTCTTTATCGCCCACCATCGGATTTCAAAATGAGGTCTGAGCACATGTACCTTGTCAATTTCAAGAATTATTTGATCGAAAGCTTGCGCATAATATTCAGCTTTCTGTTTGCAAATATTTCGCGACTCTCTGCGGTCAGCTTTACCCGCAATCAGACGATAGCAGGAACGAAACAAGCTAAATGTGGGAAGTCAGCGAATTGTGCTTAGTCAACCAATCGATTATTTACATCAACTAAATTGATATAAAGATAGCATCGATGTCTAAGATAAAAAATTTATCGGGCTTACAGGATCTATCTAGATTTTATAACAGTATTGTATTATAAAAACCAAATCCGTTGGACTGGGGTGTTGCCTGCTGTATAACTTGTTTTTGAGATAACACCTGGCGCAAGTATCGATACTGGTGTTATACTTTTGTGAATGCAACTGTCTGGTCTAGCCGACTCCTCGTCGAAATTGTCGGCAAAGCCACGGAGGATATTGATTGTGTGGAATTATTATAGCATTTGATTGTTCCAGTTGATACATTTGGTGACGTTTGAAATGTCACCATGTAGCCTTCTTCAGCATTGTGTCATAATGTAGTATGAGTCGTCTCTATAGTTATCATGTATACGTTAAAATATATATTTACTGAATATTAGAACTGGAAATAGCAATATGACGTCGCGTGACGTCATAAGTTCAAACATGTTCGCGTTCACACGAATCAGAACCTTTCTGGGGTTCGCACCACCCCTAGTCTACACCCGGACTAATACCTAGCGCACCGCGTTGCACAAGCACAGCTTTCCAGCGTCCAGTCCGGACCCATCTGTTTCATGTCTGGCTTATCCATTATTATCATAGATTTGCAAAAACAATGTGAAAATTTTTAATATTTATCACCTGCTGAACAAAACAGTGCCATAAATTTTCACAACTGCCGTCGACTCGAGTTCTTAGACTTGACGACGAAATGAAGGAATGTAACCTCGTTTTGATCTTATATACGTTCGTACCTCCAATCATATGCATCGCATTTACATGCGAAAATTATTCGTCTTATAGTAGAGTCATTGTCCTGCTCAATGCATAGTTATCGCCTCGCCAATATGTATATTTTCTAAAATATGCCCATTTTTGATTACTGTTCTGTTCATAATAAAATGTCAAAACATGACATCGCGCGAAGTGCGCATGAAAATTTCGAGTTTAATAAACCTCCTAAACGACGAAAAAAAGAAAATTCTGGGATCCCTTGGAGCTCCCCACATTGGGGTGTTTAGGATACGGCAGTTACGGTTCTGATACTCATATCGCGAAACACAATGAGAGAGAGAAGGGGGGGATTCATTGAGATGCTTTTGACGACGGAGATGCGATACGAACGTTAGGTAATCCAGTCAACATCCACGTTTGTTCTCCTCCTGCCGGGGATCGAACCACGGCGTACCAATCAAGTAGCCGGGCGCACACCATTACCGTATCTCGCTCGGTGATATAATCTACGCATCCACGAACTCAGAAAGCTGCGCGTATGTCTGTACGGAAGTTGCGATGTCAGAACATTCAATACAATGATACAATCAATTCAAGCAACTCTTACGTTACGTCCAACGATTTCAAGGCCGGACATTTTAGATCGGCTCCAAAGATTGATGAGCAACGCTAAATCCGCAATCCATTACGTTTCGTTGTGGCGCATACTTTAAGAACCCCGGGCTTAACCATTGGAGAGATGTGTTTCACCTCGAATTATACCAAATACAAAAACAAAAGTGAACCTTACTGTAATTCAGCAGATCGGGAATCCATAAAAATATTATCCTATTGGGTTTACTTGTAATGGCCAGTAATGTCGAAGCAACATTTGATTGATTTATAAAATAGTGGACCACATTGCCATCACAATTGAAAAGTGGAAAATGGTAATGAGTTCACGAGATCGCAATCAACTATACTCATGATGTCAAAAGGTGACTTAAGTCAAGTCGAAAAACGTTCCATAGAAATTGAATCGAATCCAGTTGAGTCATGATAAAATTTATAATCGAGGCATTGCAAATATGGTATACGCCTCGCTTGTTATTGTCCCGATGTTTTCAAATGCCTTACCTAGGATCATTGAGATTCATTGTTTCCTTAGTATTACGATTTTATCCCGATAATAAAACTTCCAATTCAGTATTTACAGAGATCAATAATACTCACAATTAGCCATTCATTTGTTTACAGCTCACTTGTGGTTGGTTCATAAAACGGATGTTTTGAATGGATACAGTTAATGAAATGGATTATTTCGTTATCCCTTTATATGAAGTGTTATCAAATCAGAAACTGTACATCATATTGATTGATATTTATTTAACAATTACATTGCAGCAGGGCTTTGGAGCCGGAGCCCCGGAGCCGGGCATTTTTACCGGAGCTGGAGCCGGAGCCGGAGCTCTATATAAAATTCAGCTGGAGCCGGAGCTGGAGCCAGTTATTTGAGGGGTAGCTCCGGCTCCGACGTATTTCATATGATGCTATTATATATGCAACAACCATATCTGCCGAGTTCACATAATTCAACAGCAGGCATTTGCGAAATTAAGAATCTTTTCCTCCTTGCCGCTAGCTTATCCGACTAACCATGTTCCTGGGAATTTAACAGCAGAGCAGTCATATGTTCAATGTTCAATTTTCATACATAAATGCCGAACCTCGGTATGCTAGATATGCCTATGAATATTATGGGTATTCGGCATACCCGCAATTTCATCATCAGCACAACCTTGTTGGCCAATTGTACGGTTCAAAAATAATGATCACTATGCATTATGCGAAATGGGAGAGAGGATAAAAACGTGATATCGTTGCACAATGCACATGTCGATATGACGAGCACGAGCCGAGAAATTCCATCTCATTGTTGCTATGAATCGGATGAGCAAATACTCGTTCTTTCGTGATAGTTCGTTAATAGGGCCGCGAAATTGGACAGTGTTAGTGAGTATGCAATTATGCATGCGAATTGGAATTCCTTACTGCGCATGATCGTTATTCACTCCAGTAAGGATTTTCGAGCGCGAATAGGGGATGGGAGAAGATTAACCCAAAACGCGGTTACACTCAGCGAACAATTGTCGCGGTGCGAGCGACTCAATGCGAGCGACTCAATGCGATGTCAGTCAGGACCCCAGGGTGACAAATGTTGGAGACAAATTACTGATATGATACGCGATTTCCAGTTTGTAATCATCTGTTTCGTAAATTAATTCTTGATGTCTGCTTGATACTCTAGTATTTCCGGATTATCGCTCGCTGTGACTTGTAAATGTGCATTGTCACAATGTGCAATGTGCAATGTGCATACTGCATATATTAATTCGTTATGGGCATGACGCAATGTGCATGGCACAGTGTTTAATTCGATTATTCGATTCGTTTCAATGGGAAAATATTATATTCCGATAAACTTGATCGACACCGGATGGACTGGTAACGAGTGCACCAATATCGAAAGTCAAACCATTGGCCATTTGGTACAAATCGAATTTTTATTGATGTGGTCGTGATCTCCGCCCATATTGCTCTTACTACAGTTACAGTTGAATAATAATCGCTTATTTAAAGATTGAATTGAGCTGGATGGCTTAATGTTAATGAGTACAGTGCCAGTGTTAAAACGCCGCATCAGAATTTTCATACCGTACACAGCAATGGCATGAAGTAAAGTGCGTTCTGGTGCAACTATGATGTTAGCGACAATTGACAAGTATTCATTATGACGTCACAAGCCGACACGGCGGCACCTTGAACCTCTATGTCAGGGGTTCTCAACCCGCGGCCTGCGGGCCGCATGCGGCCCGCAGAGGTATATTTTGCGGCCCGCGGCCTCTTTCATTACGAACGCAATTACTGCTGGTCCAGCATTGTTGCATATTAATTTAGCTACTTAGCTCTCTTATCGCACCGTCGCTGTTTCGTTTGATTACCCATTCTTTGACGTGTTCTGGTCTCTTGATATGTTCTCGAGTTCTCGAGATTGTTATTGTTCTGAATCAGTATTGGTATGAGCCTTCTTTAATTTTTCACTAGTGTGCGTGCACTCACCAACTCGCCGCGCGCTCCCTTGGACGGCGGTGCGTGACGACTGGGAGAGGGATCGTCGCTTCGGCTTTTTTTTTGTGCGCGGCACGGATTTTCTGCGCGTGGCGACTTTGTCAGCAGTGTGCGGCCGCGCACGCGCGCATCTTGAATTTGGTGAATTTGTTTTCTCATATATAAATAGAAAACCTATATTTGTCATATTTGTCGAAGAGCAGTTGTCGTAACGAAGCGTAGAAGATTAAAACGATACCACTAAAGTTCATTCTAGGTTACATATCACCTGATCTTAGAAAAAACGTTACTACCTCGGCGTCAAGCGCAGTAATCCGTAGTTCGGAAATTATTAAAATTGCCGACGACGTTACAGACGCTTTGGAATATCGCTAAACCCAAGAAATCTGCTAGAGAAGCTGTGATTTCACTAATACTTTAACATACTGTGCGAATATTTGCTGTTTCCGGGACTTTAGCAGCAATGTTCCCTCCAAGCTGGACACGTGCGCAAATGCGCAGTGCTGACACGATCTGTGCGCGCGGAGGATCTAAGTTGCGCACAGGAATCCGAGGTGGTGGCCTTTTTTGTAGTCGCAGTTGTCCGGGGGTCTGCGCGGTGGGTTGGTGAGTGTGCGCAGACTCGTCAAAAGTAGAGGGAACACTGCTTAGCAGCAAGGACAACATTACCCGACAAATTTTGAAGCTCAAGTTGTCCGATTCAACCGTGACCGGAAAAGTAGCCCGTCGACATTTTATCGCATGTTCTGAAACACGTTGCCGCGTATACTACTTTAGCCTAGCATTGGACGAATCCACCGACTTCGCAGACATTGCATAGCTAATTTTCTTGATGCATTTTATCAGGGTGGACATATTTTCAGAACGAATGCTGGCATGGCAAACGTTGGGAGGTGGCCAGCGAAAAACATCAACTTGACAAAGTTTACTCATGTTACTATTGGTGGAGGGCTTCAGCCATGGAAGGAAAGGGCATGGGTTGATTGGTTTGCTCTGAAATTACCCCGAAACGCCAGAGTTCTTCTCATTTCACAGAGAGCTCAAAGTGATAATGGCCTCTGTTATAACAAAAAAGTGCCCGTGTTGTGACGCACAAGGCCTAAACGGCGATAAGCGTCACAGTAATACCACGTGTAATATTAATAATAAGGTACATACCGACTTGGAAATGAATGCAATGCACGCTCCATGAATTGATTTACTTGCGACGCCGGAAGAGACATATTCTCACAAAAACAGCGATTGAAAACTTACGATCGCTCTCCAAGTGACCATTAATGCTTTGAAATGCATGAAAATGGACTAGACGCCCGTATACGACTAATAGATAGGCTCCAGTAGCCTAAATTTGATAGAAGCCCACAAATGTATGGTAATAATGTATTGCGGCCCGCAGCGTCTTTTGCGGGCAAAATGCGGCCCGTTGTACATGCGAAGTTGAGAACCCCTGCTCTATGTCTTCGTTGCTGATCCGATGTTACTGACGGCTGACAGACTCTAGATTACTATAGATAACTAACCTGCGGGTAAATTAGTAATCTATATAGACCAGGGGTGGCCAACCTTTTCGGCTAAAGGGCCACGTGAAATTGACGAACGAGTGCGCTACCCACTAGGCGCGCCAGGCGCGTAAAATTTTCAAAGTTAATAATATTTTCACTTGGGTATATTGCGGGTCAACTGTATACCGCCCGCTGGGCTCAGTTTGCAAGGACAGGACTATTCGGCATCTGGACATATCGATATCGAAGATTTCCGCTAATATACGACAATCATTTTGTGCCTACATTTCATCGTCGACGATGTTTCTGCGAGCGCAAACGCGAAAAGACTTTCTCTCGTAATTGCGAATATAGTTAGACTCAATCGGCTAAATCAGGCGTTTTTTTAATTTTCAGGAGGGGGTAGGCTACAAAGCAAGAAATCGTGTGACAATTAAAACGCGAAGCGTGAAGAAAAATTTTACTACTCTTCTAGTTTATTGTAATGTACGACAATTTACTTGAAATGTGACTTGACCCTGGATCTGCCAATGCGTCAGAACTGATATTTTAGTCATCAACATTCCAAGTGTTGCGGTCAGACTAATCATATTTCTGGTTTGCCTTGCAAGTTCACAGTCTGAGCAATTCAATTTCGATAATATAACAGGATTTCGATAATATAATGGGAAATTACCTCGCGGGCTTCTCAAAACCTTCTCGCAGGCCACATATGGCCCGGAGACCGCGGGTTGCCCACCCCAGATATACACAGGCACCTTCGATAGTTTACAGAGCCGGAGGCAGAGCTGGAGCCGGAGCAGTGGTAATAATGCGGATCCGGAGCTGGAGCCGGAGCTAGTGTATGATAGAAGAAAGCTCCGGAGCCGGAGCTGGAGCAATTCAAATTTACGGCTGCTCCAAAGCCCTGCATTGCAGAGACAATACTGACTCAAATTATCAAGAATGACATGAGTGAATGATCCCGAACTAAAATCCAGGCTATAGGCTATATTTTTCTTGTCGCAACCCCATCTATATCATTCAGGGAAATTGGTATTCCTTTTGTATACATGGATGAATGTGTATTTATGCCTGTATAATGGTAAAAAGTACGCCATGCCACCGTACAATTAATGGAGTAACTGTGAGTAACCTGGAAATAAACTGCAATACTTTACACAGAAAACAACCACCAATCGCGATCTCCAGGAAGTGCAGCAAAAGTGTTCAAGAAAGATCCTCAAAAACTAAAATATGGTGAGGAGCAATTATATTTATTTTATTAAATTGACGAGACTCTTGACAATTCAACGAATACATAGGTTTACATTAGGGCTATTCAAAAATCAGTTTTTTTATTTCAAATTTTACTGGCTGCTTGATAAAATTGTTAGGTTTCCGAAAAAACGGCTGCACACCAATTTTGACTCAACTCCAACCTATAGGTAGAAGCATTGATACATAAGAAAAAGTTTTGGACACATCTTTTTGACATTTTTGTCGTAATGTTTCCATCATGTCATGTCACAAGGCACTTTAATTATTAAAAAATTGAAATAATATTTACTCTTTATCAAGCAATTATACTGCAATCTACAATCGTCTAACGGCTTCAATTTTTATAGGCGGTCATGATATCAACGCATTTACCGGACATAACATTGCAAGTGAGTAGTCGTTGTTGATTGTCATAAGCTAGTGCTGGTATAAATAACGAGAATGACCAATGGTTTGCTGGTCGTCCTGGGCAGTCACTCTCATCCATAAATTGATGCTCGTTGTACATTCTTCATTCTTAGTAGAGTAGTAACTATCATTTTCATTTTCTATTGATATTCGATACTGGAAGATCTGCTGGATGGGTATAGATTTACGCTGTTTAATCTGCAATAGATTCAATCAGTTCAGACTTGGAAAATTCTCAAGTTCTCGTATTTCTCGGCACAGAACGAAATACCAATTGAAATCCACTGACACACACTGTTTTTTTTCAACATAGGACATGCAATATTGGCTGAAGGTGACAACGTCATTCAAGATTTCCAAAATGCTACCGTGAACGTTGTTGCAGGAGACCAGTACACAACGGTGATTAACGGTAAGCAGATGTGGTCAGTAACGCGGAAATTATAGTTTTTACTAGAACACGAGTAGGTTTTGCCTCATTGCACTATACTTGCTAAGGTTATTATTATTAAAACCTGAGTTGCCAAACATACGGCCAGACGATTTCGTCCCGGCCTCCAGACGATTTCATCCACCCCGTGAAGCCATTCTGAGCAAATGGAAAAATAAAGGTATTATCCAGCACCTTACCAACAAAAGTTGACTCTTTTAATAAGAATAAAGTTTCTGGTAAATATAATCCCGCATGACCAGGGGCGGGCAACATACGGCCCGCGGTTATTTCGAATTCTATCACCCAGGATACTGTTTTAGCAGTTTATAACTGAGTCAAATCGGTCAATAATGGTAATTTTGGCAATTGCGTTTGCGAATAAACGTGTTACTAGAATAGAGCCCCTATGATCCCTAATATAATGCATCTGACTAATAACAAATCCTGAGAACGATCATTTCAATTCAAGTTGAAATTGAGACAGTGTGTTCAGGGTTTGCGGGGTAATTTTTGCTTACGCTTCGCAAGGAGTTTGCAACAAATGTCCGACACATAACAGCCCAATAAGAACGGGACAATCACCCTACTCATCGGCAATGCCACGAATGCTGGTTCGAGTGTAGTGGTCTCATCTGCTTATTTTATCAGCTACGAAGTAGTGTCGCATATGCTTGACTGCGTGCCTTGATTTAAATATTTATGATGTTATTTTCAAAATTACAACAAATATTCCCAACCCACCTGACAATTTGTGGAGGCATGCTGATGTGCCGCGTCACACAGTCTCCGAATCACAAGGGTCGTAATGACTCGAGTCCGACTCGAGTCGCGAGTTTCTGACGACTCGACTTGACTCGAGTCATTTTCGCAAAATTGGGAAATGACCAGACTCGACTTGGAAACGAGTCATTGTGCATGACTCGAACCAAGTCATATGAGTCGAGACTCAGACGGCCAAGACCGACATTTCATTATTATTTCGAAGAATAGTAAAGTACCCACACTATTAGGATTTCGTCTATTGGTACTGGTGCTTTAAATTACGACCAGAAACTGCTAAAAGTGAGGAAAATGAGTATATTATGAATGTGAACCATTCGATATCACCAAACAGCGTATCACTAAGTGGGTTAACAAGACTTTAACTGAAAAATGAGTAGTCGTCACAATGACTTGGACTCGGACTCGAGTCATGATACCATGACTCGGACTCGACCCGCTGATCGTTGACTTGGACGCGGACTTGATTCGCTGCTGAATTGAAAATGACTCGACTTGACTCCAGTCAAAACTATAAAAGTGAGATTGACTTGTGACTCGGAGCCTTGTGACTTGGTTTCAACCCTGAGAATCAGTGAAGTAGACTATAAAATGCAACACACGATATGACCTGTATTACACATAAACACAGTCATATTTATTGCAGAGACCAATGTGGTTAATCCGTTTGGCAATTCGGAAAGTAAATTGGATGCGCAGACGCACTTAGGAGAAGGTAAGTTAATATAAAACACCTGAATGGTTGATTAAGACTACATGATGGTTTAAGGGACAAATATACTACTTATAGAAAGTAAGCGTTTACCAATATATGGGCATTACAAGCAAAAGGAAACGGCATGTCGTTCAAAAAGGTGGTCAGTGATGAAGTAGGCCTACTCCTAATTAAAGCTTATTCTACCTAATTCCACTACTTTCTAGACCGGTAATATCTTACACTGCTTCTACTTGAAAGAATTTAGTTTTCTATGCAAAATCAAGCCGAAAATGCTCAATTTTTTACATATTCGTGAATCCCAACTTCTACTTCCTCATGAGTAGCAACTACACGCTACTAACAAAAATGACTATTTTGACCACTCTGGTCCAGCTCATCAATTTTATCCTTCAGTGACTTCCCACTTACTTCCAGACACGGGAGGTGTATCTCTATTGGCTACGGCTTAATCAAGGAACAGGGCATATCCAAGTAGCTTTGAACCCAAATATAGCTTTGCCACACCGACTTCACCTACGATCTCAACCATGTAGTCGACATTCCTTGTCATCAAGTAAAAAGGTCACAAGTAACTCGACGCGATGTACCCAAAGCCAATTATAGCCTACTCGACTCGGAGTCGAATTAGTTAACTCATTGAATTCACTTACTCACGAACTTCGAGTATCTTAGTATTTCGATTATACAATAAAAGGATGTCAATACCCTATCGGCGAAATAACTATCTGGGTGCATGCTTTTTTTTCTTCTGAGGTGATGTCGAAGGCCATCATATTGATGCACGCGTTGCGAAGATGTAATACCTGAACGACCGCATACAATACCTTATACTTTTTAATGTCAATGGCTACTAAAAAGATCATAGTTGTGTTTTCAATATGGCACATAAGTAAATACATCGAATCTGCACGATCAGCTCATTTCCGACTATTTTTTAGAAATGTCATTTCTAGCAAAGACTAGGCTACATCTGCGAAATGAAGTTGGGGAAATCAAAATGCCAGCTCGTCCCACAACAATGGTGATAGATATGCAAAACGCTTCAAACGCCAATCCGAGAAATGGAAGTCACGGTACAGGCAAAACTGTATTTGGTCGCGACGTTGAAGAAATCTCTCATGTCCAATTTCACGATCCCTTGAAGGACGAAGTTCCCAGACATGTTATGATTCTCGGAGAAGCGGGGGCGGGAAAATCAACCATTTCAGCAATGTATTGTTTGGCTGTAGCCGATGGAAATGTTGAGACGCTTCGTAGTGTACAACTTGTTCATTACGTCCAGGCAGCCCACCTTCATAACCATAGTACCGCAAATGCATTTGATCTCTTATTCGCCGAACAAATGACTTGTGATCCTATGACTGAGCTGACTGAAAACGAGAGACGTGCTGGAGCAAAGTGGTTAAATGAGAATTCGGACAAACTATTATTGACAATTGACGGCCTTGATCAGTGCTTGGATAACTTTGCTGTGAATAATCTACCGAAAACCGGTCAACAAAATAGTTCAAGAGTCAGTAAAACAATTGCTAGAATCATGGGCGGTAACATATGGCGTGGTGCATACATATTGACTACGTCGCGGTGGAATATTTACTGGAACTTTACTGCCGAACAGAAACCCAACAAAGTAATCGGCTTGAGAGGACTCGACGACGAAAATCTAAGATTGGCGGCATCCGGACACTCTGTTAATGGTGATCTGATGATAGATCAACTCGTAAATACTTCGCTGAAATTATTGAATTTGTGTAGAAATCCCATGTTTCTTAAGTACATGACGAATGTATTCCAAACCAATTCAGAAACCTTGCCTGATTGCATTTCTGACCTCATGTCAGCATTTTTTCGTAATCTCTTTCGCTTGTCCTCTGAAAAGTATGGTAATATCACGAGACTCGCCTACCATGGAATGTTGGAAAATTTATTCGTTTTCTCCCGCTGTTACTTGGAAAACTTGGGAATCAATCCAAAAGACCTGAATGACTTCTTGTCTGCTGGAGCAAATCCGGAAAAAGATCAAGATATCGCCAATTCCTATGACGATATTTTTGCGTTCTCCCATCAGACGATGCAGGTCAGCGACGTTTATGTAACCAAAATGTCCCAATTCGATAATTGCAAAGCTACCCGTTCCAAACACTATGCACTTGGTATCAAATAACCTAGGGTAGGCATTTCTGGAACATCGTTGTGTTGCCATCATGGAGATTGACCCAGCAAGAAGATGACCACGAAATTGTCCGATGTGTTTGGTTAAATTAATATTAATCACCCCTCTGTACACATATTGATGTGTCTTCTGAAAGCAGTAGAAACCAACATCACTGTACATGTTTACAACAATTCAGTTTCAGAATACATTGAAAATTTAGAATTGGATTGATATTTAGAGATTTCGGAATCAGTGCGACAGTTACATTCGATTATTATCTGTTATTCTTATTTATTTACGAATAATTCCACTATCAATAGTGAGGCTTGGCACGTCTGCGCCTTATACCTCTCGTCTCTTGTGCGTCACTTGCCATCACTGACCCTACGTCCCTGAACTATCATACCTTGCAGTGGGTATATATTGTTGTGGTGACCATGTTTGACTCCACCTGCTCATGGGATCATGCATTCCCTCATTAAAAACGAGCATCACAACGAACCGATGTTCTCGTATAAGTGATGAAAGTCTCAAATTTTGTATGAAGCCTTTAACCGCTCCATTATCAACCAAGACAACAAAGATATCAGTAATACCAAAACAAGTATTAACTGCAAAAAAAAACGTGTCGATTGTAGATTCACAATTTTGCTCTTATCTACGTCTGTTGGAAATGTTCATTGTCTTGAGTTCCGAAAATTATCATATTACTCTCACTCTAATACGGTTAAAAGATGTCACCTGCAAAAAATTTATTCAACTCAAGTATCGAATGTTCAAATACGGCATCCAGCATGATTAGAACGAGTGTTTACAGTGAAAATGTGTCGCAGACAACTAATCCCATGTAGATAGTTCGAATGAGTGACACAATGACGTCACGGATTTTCAATTGTGACGTAACATTGTATTTACATGTATGGCTCTTTGGGAGTTAAAATGGTAAAATAGAGCCAATATTGCAGTTCGGGCGAAAAAGATTCCCGACCCCTGCATAGTGAAATACTGTTGATTGGAAAGTTTCACTTTTCCCTCATGTTTCGAAATTGGACGTATTGACCAATAATATACTTTCATTCTACGCGTATTTCTTGAACATGTGTTCAGGAATTTTGCTGCGCACTGCATGTAGCCAGTCTCGACCGATCGAATATGAAGAGATTAATTTCGAATGATCTAAATGAGAATAGATTGGAGTTGACTAGACAACTTTTTTACGGATTGATTCTCAATGATAAAGTCACTAATTCAATGAGGAAGTTCCTGACGGGTAAGTGTGTGTATCCGCGTAATCCGAATGAACTTATATTCTTGCACATATTTCACCGTGTTTTCGCCCTGGTAGAAGTGACGGTAGAATGCACCACTCACCTCCCCATGTTTCCAGAAAGGGGGACAGTAAGATGCAATACTGTTTCGGTACGAAGATGAGACCGTAACTATTATTATGACCGACATTTTGCTCCCACGAATTCCAGATTAATCGAGTCTAAGCAAAATATTATAGAGTGGTGACACCGCAAATACAAAATACGTCGTACCTAAACTGTCTTAACTATAGGATAATAGCAGAAATTATATTAGGATAATTTCGTATACATAAACCGCCCTCTGTGGGATACTCGGTCGAAGTTGAGTATTTGCGTAGCTATGTTATATGCATTTAACTTATTTGTTTGAAAGGGAAGAATCCGATCTCATAATGGAAAATAGTCACGTTTCACAGTAGCCTACTTGTTTGTATGATATATTAGATGGTAAAGTATTCCACCATCAGCCATGTAATTAATGTTAACGTCGTATAGATATGTTTGCGTGTAGAATTCGAACAGCGTTGCGTTTTAAAATGCATTAAATGGTTTCCCTACATCAATATTAATACTTTCATGGCCTTGTATGACTGGCAGGTCTCAAATCCCCAATCATGGATTGTCGCGAGATGTTGTTCGAAGAACTTCATAACATGGTAACCCATGGTACTATACGGGATATTTCAACTGTTCGTCTCCTGAACGAGTGCGGAGACGACACCATTCAAAAAATGAAGCAACACGTTCAACGAGTTACAATCAATTCAGAAGACCTGCTTCACACTGACCAAATTTTACTAATAACAATGATAAAACGACTATCTCCCCTTAGAACGACGTTCATAGAGCGAATCGATCTTGATCCATCGATGATATTGTATGTGAAAGATTGTCTCGAATCTGCTGATATTTTTGAGGTATGTGAAATTCGATCGAATCAAGTTTTCGAAGTTAAATTTATATTTTATCCTCCAAAATTGTTTTTTTTATGTTATATTGCATTTAATAAGCTTATATTTTGTCAAAAGGCCGGATACGAGATTATGGATTCCGTGAAACAAATGCATTTCTCTGATGTGATGACAATCCTAAACCAGTCGAAATTATGGTACGTCCGCCTTCGATGTGATGATGATGTCAAACTTTTATTTCTCTCTGATTGGATAAAAAGATCTCAGGTATTCCATTTTAAAATATTTGTTGTCAGATGTAGATAGGGCCTTCGGCAAAGGACTATACTATGAATCTCCAAATGCTGATATTTGGTTCGGCAGTTATGAATGAAATGAGATTGTTTCCGAATATGGGTTACTCACGGATCCCTGAATCGTTTAAATTTGCAATTGATTTCACAAAACCAAACACTTAACAGCAATGTATGACCTAAGCACGCGGACTATTGGTATCGCTAGGTTCAGGACTTCCACATTTATTTTGGGCAGTGACTCAACTTTATCCACTAATCCAGTAACTCATGACAATCTTGTAGTTTGGTATTTTTACTAAATTGTCGAATGCCTACACCCTCTCCCTCCTTCTATACTTTTATATATTGTCGTACTAACTTTTCCGCACGTGTCAAGCATCGACTATAGTGTCCTACTCAAGAAAGTTAACCTAGACAACCACAATATAAAAAGTATGAAAATATCGTTTTCATACGACAGGAATCCATATTTTGAGAACCAATATGATATAGTCCTAGAATCTGGATGATTTAAACATTATCTTCATCTAATTCAGATTCACCTGTATAACCTTGGCTTGTTAAGAATAACGCAAATTGACACTTTGAAATGTTTGTTCAAATTTCTGTCGATACACTCATTACGAAATCTGCGTTTGAACATAAGTTCTGGCATAATTGGATCACAATTCAAAGATGTTGTTACGTCTCGTGGACCGATAACAAGGAAGGTGAGAACTTTGAATATTCAATGTTACTACTAAATTGCACCATGTAGTCTGTTTTTGTGTTTGCTAGTGGAGAAATACCAAGTTTGAATCGTCTGCGACTTTTAGTTTAGTAAACATGGGAGACTTCAATATTTCTTCACTATACAGCAGACAGTAGGTCACGAAATATTGACATGCAACGAAGTAACTAATTCAACAGGCCCGCACGAATATGTTTATTATTTGTTACGTGCCCCTAATCTTCTAAGATGACAGCTCTCCCACAAAATCTGACAATTCTGATGAGAGGATACAAAATTTATAGCAATATAGGCTACATGCAATTTCCAATATTATTTACCGATTCAGCCATGAATGATCGAAAATTCTCGCGATTGACGTGATTAGGCTATATAAACTCTCTGCTTACACTGAGTAGAATGAATGTGCTCACACGTACTGGTTAAAACCCCATCCAACTGTGAGGTCTAGTGGCGACCCCCCCCCCCCCGCAGTTTGGCCCTGTGGGGCCCGGATTTTGTGGATGACCGGTATAGCTGTTAGCCAGATGTTTCGTGCGGCGCATTGTATTTGTAGTACCCAGCGTAGCCTATGCCGGTGGTAGTGAGCAATGAGCAAGGTAACACGATAAGGTGTTTGGTGCGACTATGAAACGCTTCTTCTCGCGATATTGTCAAAGAGAAGAATATTATTATTGGTCGGTTAAATCCACAGCCTTCGGCTCGAAATACTGTAAACGGCTCTTGGCGGTAGCACGTTTATCTGGACACGGCAATTATAGGTCGACGCAGCAGACTAACTATACCGTAAAATCACATGGATGCGATTACGAACATAATTAATAACGGTCAAAACCCTTCTAATGTCACTCTCTAGCACCATATACTTGCAAAACACGGTTGCATACATTACATTTTGGGTTGATTTCAATTTTTAAGGCCCACCCGTCCGCCAAGTATCTCGTGAAAATTTACCGGTCAGCGAGGTGAAAAAAGTTGAGAACCACTGCTCGCGGGATCATCGTTTGCAAGCCTCATATAGATCATTTGTCCCCGCTAGCTCACACAGCACTAGATGTAGTGGCCTATAACAGTGGTTCTCAACCTTTTTCATCTCGCGGACCGGTAAAATTTCACAAGATTCTTGGCGGACCGGCGGGCCTTACAAAATTGAAATCAACCCAAAATGTAATGTATGCAGCCGTTTTTCTGCAAGTATGGTACTAGAGCAGGGGCGGCAAACCGTTCTCCATTGACGGCCGCGTTTCGATCACTCATATGTCCTACGGCCGCATTCCAGAACATAGTCGTAATGAACTAACTGGACGCGAAACGCCCATGTTAAACTGACCATGTCCATTTCTGGTGAATTCCGGGCTGATCCACTTTTTGATATCGCCTTACTAAACGCACCGAAATCGCTACTTAGTGGTCATGTTATGACTTATTACTCGGAACGGTAACGGTCGCGCGACGGAAAGGAAAGGACGCGAAAAACTTTTCCGATTCACGAATGAAATTCGTCATTTCGTAGCTTCTTATATTACTATCAAATATTTATCCTTTCTCAGCCAATGCGATCAGATTCATCGGTAGAGTGGATGGAGGGAGTTCTTTCGAAAATTTAGGGCGAGTTCAAGTTATAAATGATGATGAATCTTCGGGTGGGCCAATTGTTATTATAGTCACTTTGTTGCGTGTTGTTTTTCTTAACGTCCCATTAGGATTGTCGGAATAGTGAAAAGATATTGGCATCTCCCAAACGTACCAGAAACAAATTTCTTTCGTGAGGAGCGCACGATTCCTAGTTCTTATTTCGATATGCGGTGCATGATTTCCTCCGCTGATTGCATCTGTACTGTGCGGCTCAGATTTCAAAGGGCGCTACGACCAATGTTCCCTCTAAGCTGCACACGTGCGCAAATGCGCAGTGCTGACACGGTCTCTGCGCACAGAAAATGCCAGTTGCGCACAACAAATCCGAAATGATGACCTTTTTTTAGTCGTTACGCACTGTTGTCCAAGGGTCTGCGCAGTGAGTTGGTGAGTGTGCGCAGACTCGTCATAAATTAGAGGGAACATTGGCTACGACTATATTAAAATCGAGAAATGAAGTCTCACTGAAACCCGTCTAGCGAGAAAAAAATTTCAAGAATGATCAGAATATATCAAAAATTAGATAGTCAAGTCAGTTCAATTTTCTTGTCGACTGCCGCCAACACATACTAATTGAATTACGTGTCCACGGCCGTACAAATTTCCTTCTACGACCTCAGGTTGGCCACCCCTGTACTAAAGAGTGACATTTTGAGGGTTTTGTTCGTAATTAAATATGTTTAAGATGGTATTCATGTAATTTTACGGTATGATGTCTGCTGAGTGCTGAGTCGAGGTGAAATTGACTTGCCCAGATAAACATATAGGCTAATTTCGCGCCAAAGACCGTGGATTAACCGACTGCGTCAACTCGATTAATATTCTTCTCTTCGACAATATCCAAAGACGAAGCGTTTTCGAGTATTACCAAGCCCCTTGTCGATATATGTTGCTCATTTCCCACTACTAGCAGTCGTAGCCTACGAGTACAATGCGCCGCACGAAAACACCTGACAACAGCGATACCTGGCCATCCACAAAATTACGGAATCGAAAACGAATGATCGTACGAATTGTGCGGTTTAGCGAGTCAGCTGACACTTAGAGAGCCGCTCGCATGTCGTCACCGGAGACATGTTTCCGTGCCTAATCTTACCTCACGAAGTTCTGGATCAGTTTAAAATTTGACGTTTTATATATTTTACCGATGAACAAGCCTTCAACATCTTGAATATTGACATTATGGTTTAAAATCCCAATATAACTCTCGGACCGGCAGGAAAGTCATCGCGGACCGTCACCGGTCCGTGGACCGGTGGTTGAGAACCACTGGTCTATAATTCATCTAATAACCATACCGATCACCCATAAAACTATTAAATGTCGCCACCATTTGTTATCGGAATTTATATGACAACAACATTGTAGGTAATTATCGAACGAGCGATAAATCAAAATATAATAATATTCACACGACAACGGCACCATAAGTTGAGACATGAAGCACTTTATCTCGGGCATGATGAAAAATGTCAAAATTTTATCAATATTCATATGTGGCCAAGTGTATTGGAATCATTTACCTAACTTCTGTGTTCGTTCATTATGAAATATTCATGCCTCGATCTCTTTCTATAGCCTCAACTCTATTCTCCTGACTCTACGATATGCTGTATATTACTACCTATAGTAGTTGATATCCTATGTTGTACCCCGCTTCCACTCCAACGCCATTACAATGTCAATACTATGAAACACTTCTTTTAGGTTGACCAAATGGCGATTGAAGATAAATCAATGACGTATGAAAAAGTTGAAGCTTATTTAGGTATTTTCCGGCGCTGCAAATTCACGAGTCTGGGTCTGGCTAATTGTGATCTCACACACAAAGATGTTGACATGATTTTACAATTTTGTCGCGGTCACGGTATTAAGGTAAGGACTCTGCTTATATTGAACTTTTATATGCTATAATATAGTGCTCATTTTGGAACAGAGAAAATTCATGAATATATTAGATACATTTGTAAATCCGAAAGCTGAAATATCCGACGTGTTAAAATTGTCAAAATCGTTCAACTGATTAATTAATGTGGCGTATGGTATATTTTGAAATAATATAACTGCTGTCAGGTGGCGGGATTCTAATTATTCAGCCGTAATCTATCGTAAAGATATTTTTCTGGAAATAAACTGCGCGGCAGGACATCGTTTCGTAAAAATAAATTTGAGGCAAGGCCACAACAACATTAAAACGGCGATACATCTTAGCAGGTAATTGTGAAATTTAATTTATATGAACAGGTTTTCTCACTCGAGGACTTGCTAACATCTGCTTTATTCGTCATCATATTTTTAAAAACCAAACTATCTAACAACATATTCAATTAGTTTTAGATTAAAATTGTTGTATGAATATATTGTAACCCCAGGTTGCAACGAGTAGTGTGAGCGGGCTATGGCATATCATTGCTAACAAACACACTAAAAAGCAGCAGTCGTCCCGTAACTTCTATTCATTATGAAACCATTCCATATCAAGAAACACAATCACAAAAAAAAAATTGCTAATATTATACTAAATAACACAAATTGTAATTTTCACGTGCTAGCTTGACCGTATAGCAGATTAACACAATTTAAAGCTGCTACACTGGAACTTGGCCGTAGCAAATTTTGAAAAAAGCGTGAGCTACTTGGATCTTATAAATACTCTGACATTATTCGAGTGCAACAAATATTCCGGAAACACCTGACAGTAGACATAAACAATCACCGTTTACTGTAACATAGCACTTTTTGTGCACTGGTAACCAGTAAACTTCTACGAAAGGCTTAATGCACGCTATGCTGATCGTGCTAAATGTGTTTGTGACTTCGGTATTGGTGATCCAGAATCGAAAATGAGTTTTTTATAGCCAACAGGCCATTAAATTAGCAACGCATCGCTTACAGTCCAAACAGTGAACTGCATGGTAACCATTATCGTGGTGTTCCGCCTTGAAAGGCTACAATGTATATGCCGTGCCATTGGTTTGGGAAGTGTGCCTGCTCCCCACCAGAAACCCCTTAATTTTTACAACTGGCGAGTTATCCACCGGCTAAGAACCATTGATCTAGAGCTAATTAGCAATTTTAATTATCCTTTTTGGATTCATCGTAAAAAAATTGATAAAATTGATTCCGATACACTGCCGAACCAATATATGCATCGCCTAAATATTTCCTTATATATTTCGTTCGAAGATTTTTATCGTATCCGTCAATTATTTCAGTCGACTCGAAATTAATGTCAGAAATTGCAGCGAGCAATTATGTGTTCTCGTATATCACTATTGGGAAGTTTCATTATCATTCAGCTATCCGATCTGGTGATCTTCGATGGTACAATGATATCAGATGTCTACTGTGACGTCGCGGATATTATCAGTATAACAGGATGTTCAAACGTAGATTTCAGAAACTGCGATTTGACGAAACAAAAGTTGGAACGTTTCACGTCAGCGTGCAAGAAAAAACAAATTTCTGTAAGTATGAAAATTTGCTGAAAGAATTACACAAATCATGACATGAAAATGCAGCTCAAATTTAGCAGTTGCATTCCTTTTGTCTGGGTATCAGTCTCCATTGTGCTACTATCTTCTGAAAGTTCTACTGTACCTGATAAATTTATTCCCTGTGTCAATTCAACTTGAGGATACTATACTAATCTCCATTTCCTATTTCCGAGATAATGTAACTCGATGAATGCAATGTAAATCCCCTGACGACTCTGTGTAAAGCACTGGGACTGTACATTGGGATGAACTTGCCAATTAGTTCGAACTACTTGGTGTCTCATATGAACGGCCGTATTCGATTCTATCATACGACGAACCCTCGGATTGGGCACATTGCACACTTTTTCTTATAAATAGGTGTTTACCGACCGTGTGTCGCAACGAGACTCACAGATTACAAGTAGGCTAAAACCTGAAGTGGAATGGAAGATATGTCGACACGAAGTCCCATCAATTGGATAATCTATTCATCCCAAAACAGTAATTTCCACATTATTTTTCTGCTATAATTTCGACAGATCATTATGGATTACCATTCTTAGATTCACGTGTCTAGTAACTGACCTAATTACAAATCGACGAATCTTATGATATCAGATTGCCTTGTTCAAGCACTGCGGCTGTCAATCATATGCTGAAATTTTGTCACTTCGTTTTGTCGACAAAATGACTGTCCACAACGTCAACAAAATGAATAAGTGAACGACTCTTGGACTCTTGTAATGCTTTTGATTACTACAACCAAATCCCGCAGGTCAGGAACAGTTATAAAATGTTGTTGACCTTGTTGCAAGGCACCGATAATAATTGCGATGATAGTTAGGGCAGACACGTATATCCGACGAGTAACTGAAAATGACAAAAGTATCGAGTGGCATGGAAATAAGTTCTGAATACGCCGCAACCACCAATAAGTATTGTACACTAAATTGTTAGATTTCCCAGATTAAAGTCCGATCCCGCAATTTCACTGAAAATGCATATGACGAATAATTGCGGGGGTTGGAAGAATACATGAACAAATTCTCAAACATGATGTTTTTAGTAGTCGTCATTTATCAGACATTTCTGACATCGGAATGGACAGATAAAATCGACATTATACGTTACTCTTGCTGTCGACGCAAGTAGCCCTAAACAGAAAAAAAAATCATCTAGTGTTCTCAAACTTGGCATTTACTTTACTTTGATTTTGATATCTATCTTTAAGGTACTTTATTGTACACGAAACTTACAGATATGAATATAGTTTTCGCCAATTTGTTGACATATTTGATAGTGCAATTTCAATATCATCGAAAATAGAATTATTTCTTGCTGTCGACGGTGAATATCCCCGCACTAAAAAGCATCTATTATTTTAAAGCATAATAGTTACAATACTGTTATCTTGGTATCAATGCGCATTCGACTCACGTAGAACAAACCCAAAAGAATCAAGTCCGATACTGGATAATCCAGTATCGAAGTGGAATTGCCATATCCACCTACCACCATAGCACATTACAAAGAATACTAAGTGCATTTGTATCGAATGCGTAAAGAATTGTTTCAGAGCAGATCTTCACGGATGTACCGTCTCAAATTTGCTATAGTCTAGTAAGGAATGCATTCCCACCTCAAGGAAATGGTTCTATACGGAGCATTGAGTGGCTAATACACACTCGATAATCTTTCAACCATAGAAAATCACCGACTAAATATTTTTCGCTATATTTTCGTTCGATGATTTGCATGGACTCTCTCGAGTATTTTAGGTGACTTCGCGAAATGAATGTCGGACATTCCAGCTAGCAATTATGTCATGGTCTCGAATAATCACTACTGACAAGTTGCATCATTATCATTCAGCTTGCCAAGCTGTTGATATGGGATGGTACGATGACGTCAGATATCTATGGTCAAGTTGCGGATATTATCCGCATCACGGGATGTTCGACGATATTATTTAGAGAATGCGATTTGAACAAACATAAGTTGCAAAGTTTCATCGGAACCGGCAAGAATGATAAAATTTCTGTAAGTTGCAAATTTTGCTGAATGATTTGTTTTGATATAAATAATTCGTATTATGAAAACAAGTACCAAGAAGTAAATCGCCCTTAAACTGTACACCGTGATTGTAAGTCAATTTGATATGTTGATTATATCTTATTTCCTAGCTCTCGCAGCTTCACATAAGAGATGCCGAAATGCCTGCTGAATGTTACCGCGAAATCGCAACTACACTCAAGTACATCTGTTGCAAACAGATATTGTTCGAAAACTGTGAATTGACGAGTCTGAAGCTTTTTGAATTCTACACTGGATGTAAAGACAACGGTCTGTCTGTACGTTTAGTTAATATACAGAAAACGTGCATTGCTTGTAACACAGGTGCACGATAAGTTTTCGTTCGGTTTCTTATTTCTACCCGCATATTACGCAATAATACCAATCCCACAACATAATGCGTTTGATGAGTGATATTGAAAATACTTATTCCGGGGATTGGTAGATCAAAGTGACTTCTATGCTGGAAAAGTAGTCAGAAAACCTTCCAAATGATGAGCACACAACACAAATTGACAAAATGAATAACTGAACAACTCGTGGACTATTGCAATGCTTTTGATTGCTGCAAGCAGATCACGCATGTGAGAAACAGTTGGAAAATGCCCTTTATTGTAACGAACTGATAAGAATTGCGATGATAGTTGGGGGTAGCCCAGTAAATAGGACTGGTAAGTGAAAATTAAATTAGTATCAAGAGCTATGCAAATCCGTTCTGGATACGTGCCCAACGATAATATAGCTTGCACACTAAATCGTTTGATTTCGTGGTTTAAAATGCGACACAATCATAATTTCATTGAATAAGTTAATGACGACAAGAACTGTGGGGTGTAAGAAGAATAAAGCAGCAAAATCGTAGAAATTATGCTTATTTATTTCTCGACCTTTTTGACACTGGAAAGTACAGATAATCAGAATTGGAATCATTTCGCGCTCTCTACGTCAGTATCCCTGCGAAGAAACGCTTCTACTGTTCTGAAACTTGACTCAGATATCAGTTTTCATTGTGTGACAGCGTCTTGAAATTCTCCACTATGACTTACCGTTTGAACAGTGTGGTGTTTCATACATTTTCCGCACAATTGATTCCAAGGAAGTTCTACGAATAACATCATAAGCTGCTGCCGAGATTCGCATAAATACGGGACTGCAGTGTTTTTATTTCATTACGAGCTCGGAAGATGTTGATGAAAATACAATTTACTAGAGATGTTGCAACCATTCATTTACGTTTGTGTCCGGCTTGGGAACCGTGAGCTACATGTCCACAGACTAATATTTGAGGTTTTCCCCTGTGAATATTTTGTATGAAGTACCAGTATTTTCCAATAATCTTAGCAATATTCGTAAACATTCTTGAGATAGTAACTGCACCGCGATGACAGCAAAGGAAGTTTAACCCAAGTCTAAGAGGTAAATTGAGACGTAATTAATTTTTAACAATTTCGATAAAGTTGCTTGACATATCACACCATAGTAATTCCTAATAATTAAATAGCTTTCAATACAACATCCATTGTAGGAAAATATTTATCAACTCGAAGACTTTTCGGGCCCCTCTTTTCAAGAGTTAACGGCACACTGAAGGGATTTAAACAGAATGAAAAGCAAAACCAGAAAGGCGAAGTATGACGCAACAATCAGAAATTACACATCATGAAGTCCGCAAAGTAACAATGGCAACAATAACAAACTTTGAAGTGTACGGTACTATAGTAACATAGCAATTTGAAACTAAACAATAATAAACACGAATTAGAGCGCACTAACGGGAAATTTGTAAGTTATGCAGAAAATCTTTTTGTCTACATAAAATAGGCTTGGTCAATTGGATGATTGTTGATTCTAAGGCTTTCAAATGAACAAGGATCTGCTTCGCGCAATGACAGTAAACATTTGGTCATTATAGTTTTGAGCACAAGAAGGGTTCTCACTTAAATGTTGGCCAATTGACGAAGCGTATGCTTGGTAATCGTCATAACAGTCGGTTTTTGCGGCTAATTTGCATTGTCGTGCGAACTCCGTGCGGCAGGGGTTCTCAACTCGCGGACCGCGGGCCGCATGCGTCCCACAGACGTTTGTTTATGTTGCGGCCCGCGACATCTTTCATTATGATCGCAATTATTAATGACAAGGTTAATATTAATTTAGCTACTTAGCTCTCTTATCGCATCGTCTCTGTTTCGCTTGATTACTCATTTAGACGTGGTCTGATTTCATGATATATGCTCGAGTTAAGGTTGTTATTGTTTTGAATCTGTATTCGGCTGGACTCTAGTTCAAGTTAATCCCACTACGTAGTAATTTTTTAAAGAGTGTTTCACTCGCCGCAAATGGTTTGAACGGTAACAAGAACAAGGAATGGGAAATTAAACGGCGAAAACTGGGTTTGTAACTCTGCGTGGAACAATCAATTTGATTTTGCAGATATAAATGGAAAACCGATGTGTCATATTTGTCGAAGAGCAGTTGTTGTAACGAAGCGTAGAAGCTTAAAATGATACGACACTTTCGTCTGGAGTTATACATGTCGCCTGGTATTAGAAATTAACGTTGCCAGCTAGGTGTCAAGCCCAGCAATCCATATTTCAAGGCATTGTTGAAATTGCCGATTACGTTACAGACGAATCGTTCAAAATTGCTGGGAATATCGCTAAGCTCAAGAATACTACTAGAGAATGTGTGATTTCAATAGAACTATGCGAGTATTTGCTATTTCCGGAACTTAACAGCAAGAAAAACATCACCTGGCATACTTCGAAGCTACAGTTGTCTGATTCAACCGTGAATAAAAGAGTAACAGCAATATCAGTCGATCTTTTATCGCATTTTCTGAAACACGTTGCCGCGTAGACTACCGCAGCCTGGCAATGGACGAATTCACCGTCTACACATACATTACATAGCTGATTATCTGGGTGCATTTTATCAGAGTGGACAATCTGGACATATTTGTCGAGGAAATGCTGGCTGGGCAAACGAGGGAGGGGGATCAGCGAAAAACATCAACTTGACAAAGCTGACGTCTGTAACTAATGGTGCAGGGCCCCCGCTATGGAAATAAAGGAGAAGGGTTGATTGGTTTGCTCAGAAATGGCCCCGAACGCCAGACTTCTTCTGATATCACTGAGAGCTCAATGTGATAATGGCCTCTGTAACGAAAAAGTTACCGTAACTTTATACTTACTTGCTCGCTCACGCATGCTCGCTTACGCATTGAACCAGAGAGTTCGGTTCTCTGGTGGTAGAGTTTAAAGGCTGGTGCATATACCGGCCCATATAGGCCTACGACTGCTGAATAGGCCTCACAGTAGCTGAAATTTAACAGTAGCCCACAAATACATGGTAATAATGTTCTGCGGCCCGCCGCCTCTTTTGCTGTTAAAATATGGCCCGTTATACAAGGGAAATTGAGAACCCCTGCCGTACGGTCATTTGCGCAAGTTTTTGAGCGAATCAATTTCGGAATATGTTGCGTTATCCGTTAAAACAATCGTTGTGATGTACGTCCCACATACCTACTATCACAAATTGATTCGCTCAAAAACTTGCGTAAATGACCGTACGGAGTTCGCACGACAATGCAAATTAGCCGCAAAATCCGACTGTTATGACGATTACCAAGCATACGCTTCGGCAATTGGCCAACATTTAAGTGAGAACCCTTCTTGTGCTCAAAACTATAATGACCAAATGTTTACTGTCATTGCGCGAGGCAGATCTTGTTTCATTTGAAAGCCTTAGAATCAACAATTCAACAATCATCCAATTGACCAAGCCCATTTTATGTAGACAAAAATACTTTCTGTATAACTTACAAATTTCCCATTAGTGCGTTCTAATTCGTGTTTGTTATTGTTTAGTTTCAAATTGCTATGTTACTATTGGGCTCGAAAGTCACGTGACTTTTCATCATAGCAACCACCGTCTGGGGCCAAGCGCCTTTCTGGTGTATCTTCTCTGCGTCAGTAATCCATTTGTACGTCGCAATTTCTGCTACTACTGTGTTTGTGTTACGAAAGTGGCTGAAACAGGATTGTATATATTTTCGTGCAGATAGATGTCAATGTATAGTATTCAATTAATATGATTGAGTAGGGCAGTTTAGGGTAGCATACGTCAAACAAGTAATTCCATGGTTTAGTATTTTCAACTGGGCCTACTAACTATTCATCGTTTGGCTGCAGCATTATTATGCTTCAAGTGTATACTTATCGACACGGAGACAGTGATCAGTCAACATCGGAGATTAGTAATATTGTAACATTACCGTACCGTGTTAAATTTGATTTCAGATGGATTTGGTTAAGCTATTTTTACGATTTGCGAGTTCTTCAAAATTATCCGAATTTGGTCAGAAGAAGTCCAAATGATTTAGACAACGACCATCCAATATCAGCAATGTATGGTAGAGATGGCAGAGAATTGGGACATATTCAGTTCAGCCATGAGTGGACAGTTTATGATGTAGAGGTTGGAAACTGCAAAATTACCTGAAAGATTGAGGAAGCGTTAGAAATGAGTTCGAATCCCACTTGACTCAAGTGGGTCAGAGTATTTTCTCGACTGCCCATTGCTTACCAAACTACATGAGCATCGTCATGTAATCAAGCCCAGATGGCTAAGTAAAGCCGATGAGGCTCGAAAATCGGCATCACTGACGAGGACGTATGGAAGCAAGCAAGAGAAAAAAGATGGTGGACAAATGACAGGAATTCATCAGAAAAAGCTTATCAAAAAGCAAAGAGACCCGTGAACTTTAACGCATTCATGTTGTGGTACGAACAGAAGACGACCCAAAATTGTGTGTGTGGTGCAATAAAACAAACGAACTGAAAAGCTTGTAAAGAGATTTTTAATTTCTGGCTAAATACTTGAGAAATGCTGCATGCTAGTATAAGAATGAGTTTCTTACAGAAGTATTCAGTAACGTAGTATTTCGACCTTTTCAGAGTACTAGGCCTATGTAATATTGCATACTTGCTAGAGCAGCGGTTCTCAACCGGGTAACCGGGTGACATGTTTGCAGCACTGTTGTGATGTGTGTATTGATAGATATCAAGTGTCCCTATTCTACCAAATCAAGATCATTAATAGACTTGAGCGTTTAGGAGAAAATCTTCATTTTGAAATGAGTTGGTGATATTATAGTACTTGCCCAGAATCACAATAAGTACTTTGACCAGTGCGGGGCAGCTTACGCATTGTATACTTAAAACTTATGCCATTTATTCGATTTGGACCCCAGCAGAAGCGATGGTTCAGATGATACCGTAAGATTCTGAATAGAAGGACTACCTAATTCTGATATAATAATATTTCCACAACAATACTTTCTTGAACTTGCATACTCTAGCTTGATTTTACAAAATTCTAAGAGAGCTCACGAAATAAATAACTTGCCAATAAATTTGACAAATTCACAACTTGAGAATGTATTTCCTTTGTACCGAGAATGAAACAGATAGAATGTAGGTATTGGTCACAGATTAGGTATTCCTGATTTATGTTGCCGACTTGCCATAAACGGATGCATTGACTCCTACAATGCTACTGTGGTGGTAGTCTTAAACTGACGACAAACTTGAACACACAGAGTTGGCTTGAAAATGGGCAGGCATAAGCAACACAATTGAGAGGACTGTGTTGGTAGCAGCAGCAGTTATATCGAAATTCATGCGAACGAGAATAACAGCAAGCAGTGTAACTGTAAGTAATCCATGGCAACCTGTAGTTATTGCGTTGCTGCATCGCGGCGACGTCAGTATCTTCCATTGACAAGCAAAGATCCTGAACGGCGTCTGTGTAATTTAGGGTGCTCTGGCTCGTGCACTGATACAGGTGTTGTTGGGTTCGTATGGTTACGAGGCTGGTCCCACATAAATGACCTACTGGTGGCGTTGATGCACCGTATGTCGACAACAATGTCAGTTCCTTCCCAGCGTTTTGGGTGGATTTCTACCAAGTTCAGGAAGTACGTGTAGTGCCGACTTTTAAGGCCGGTAGCGTCTTGAAGTGTTCGCTCCACCTCCCTACGGTGACGTCATTCCATAGACAGTTGAGCTGCAGTATCTCACGGTTCAGGGGGTAAATAGCGCGCGTGTGCTTCTTGTTCTTGCGATAAAGGATATGGTATCTTCTGGAGAGCAGTTTGTGGCAGAGTTACCAATTGCATCATACAAGATGCCCCGGATAAGGTTTACGTATAGCATACAGTGCAACTTCACTAGCACAGCAATTAGGTACAGATTAGTGAGGCTAACATCAATGTTTGCATTGATTTGTTAAACATCTTAATGTATCTATAAAGAGAAAAAATGATTATGAATTACCCTATGATTTTTGTTCAAGAAATTTGTGTAGATTTTGTATAGAGCAATGCAAAAGCTACTGAAGGTGGAAAATTTTAAATTTGGCTCAACTAGCCAAATTTGCTATGTATTTTTTTGGAGAACTTGACAATTCCATGGCGTAGCCAGTAACATTTAATAAAACTATTTCATTTTTTCAATAAATTCAATTTTTTTTTAAATCTGATAGCTTCATTTCTGCATGTTGGAATTGAGCCAAATCTAGTGTGCAACGTTTTTCAAGCCAACCTAACAATTTTGCTCATGAGCCAGTGAAATTTGGAAAAAAAGTTATTTTTCAATAAGATCGATGTAGAAACTTGACCAAAATTTAGAAAAAAAACATTGGCAACAGTGCCAGTATTAAATTTTACGAAGTTGTGTCATGAGTAACAGCAAGACCTGGTCTCCCATTAAAAGAATATTTACATTTCATTCAGAATGATACCAAATTGTAAATCGCTGCATCATCACAAAAACCAAGTCAAAAGTACGATACTCTTGCCCTTGTCCGGCAATAGCAGTCTTCTCAGCACTATCCTTGAAACAATCAATTACTTGCTTCTGATTGGCATCGTTAAACTTAAATTTGGCTGACCGAAATTCTTGATTATATTTTTCGATAATGGCGCACATATCTTAATAGGTAACCAATGCCTGCAGTTGATGCATCTATTCTTAGGCCACTTTCACTATATAAACACAATTAAAAAAATTTAATAATTGTGGCTTATCTTAAATCATATGCTATTGAAGCTGACTCGATTACGCTGTCTTGGGGTACACAAGATACCGGTATGACATTTGATACCACCACACAAACAATTCAACATAGTTCAAATGTAAATTATATTTATCATTCCCACTAGCTTTATTAATTTCAGTTACTTTCCTGTCGTTTTCTGGCAATTCAGAAGTCGATGGAAAGACTACGCCGAATTGTTTTCTCATCCATTATAACAAACTGGCACGTTATACCCTGGCATTTTGCGCGGCTGCAAAACAACATAAACCTACCTAGTTAGTATCTAAAAGTCCTGAAACTAGTTTAAAAGCCAACGAAGATAACATAAAACCCAGAACTGTACTTCAAACAACCTCACTAAGACAGAAAATACTAATTGAAAACCGACAAATATCGCAAATTACCACGGGCCACGGCTATCTAGGATAGTTGTTTGGCCCCAGCGAACCACAAATCACGTGACTTTCGAGCCCAATAGTACCATACACTTCAAAGTTTGTTATTGTTGCCATTGTTACATTGCGGACTTCATAGTATGTAATTTCTGATCGTTGCGTCAAACTTCGCCTTTCTGGTTTTGCTTTTCATTCTGTTTAAATCCCGACAAGATAGCGTAATGGTTAAGCGTCCGGCTTCTTGATCGGTAGGTCGTGGGTTCGATTCCCGACCGGGTCAGACCAAAGACCTGATTAGTAACACCGGTATCCATGGCTTCCCTGCTTGGCGCTCATGCATTACTGGGATAGCATGGAGGGGTGGTGCATGACTTAGAAAGCCGTAAAGGCTATATCTGCACTTACTTGTCCAGCGGCATATGCTCATCATGCACTCATGGTATGCATATGCGCAGATCGTGTGTATGTGTATCATGAGTCGGTGTATATGCCACAAAAACATCAAGGACAAAAATAAACTACGTCCTTTCCTTTCCTTTCCTGCAGTGTGCCGTTAACCCGAAAAGTCTTCGAGTTGAATAAATATTTTACTGCAATGGATGTTGTATTGAAAGCTATCTTCAAGTTCTGTACCACGAACCAACTGTTTAAATAATTAAATAACTCACTTCCGGTACTTCTATACGTATTGAACTATGCCTATATATTTCTCTACAATTAAAAGATAAACTTTGTGTCATAACGAAGAACCAGTGTATTTGGGTATGTTTTGCAAACTAATTATTCGACTTTCTGGCTAAGCTATGGTAACATACTCTAAGCATTCATTCAATGCTTGCCTTAAATTCTTGGCACTTGCGGCGCAAAGTCACTAGGGTTCCATTATAATTTCGCGTACGAGTTGTTGGTATTACTGTGTCATGTGATAAGACACTCCGTTCGATCAATAACTGTTCCTACGCTAAATTTTAACGACTCCACCACCACAGCAGCTCCACCGATAACGCTGATAACGCGGGTGACAGATGATATATAATCTCAACAGTAATATATGCAACTACCATTACTTTTGTCAAATATACAACATTTTCCTTTGAAGTAATTTCCGGATCGCGCGGCTAAGAAATCGGTGGTGACTCATCTGAAAAATAGTGTTGTGATATGCGCGTATGCTGGCACTTTTTGTACGCTCATCGAATCGACTTTGATCTGTGATATTGCTACAGCAGTAGGTCATTTTGCTGCAATCGAGTTCGCCTTGTAACCTCGTTTTCAATTATATATATATTTAAATACATCTGTTTATGGCGCGATAGAACAGGGTGATGGGGTGCATGCGTTCATCACAACAGCTTTTTGGGATCCCTAAATGCAGAAATATTTTTAAATAACCGTGTGTACATTAGAGAATCAGAATTTCGTTAAGCACAGGAATTTCCCTGCTATTTCCAGCTACGAATTAGGCAGATAGAGGCGCAAATATACTAAGACACGTGATTGACAATTTCCTATTCGACTGAATTCCTGAATCTGATAAGTTAATCGTTAATGTAAATCGTAATCGCATTGACATCGCTACGTGTATTGGTAATTCCTGTTTCGAAACCTTTCTTAAACGAAATGGTAAATAAACCATAATCCACTTTAGAGTATAGTTGCAAAGCAATCGGTAATGGAAAAGACTGCATATTTTGTAGCTCTCAACTCTGTTTATAATCGATGCCCAAATGCCTGCTGAAAGTTTTCGTGAAATCGCAATCACACTCAAGACCACTTGCTGCAAAGAGATATATTTCGAAAACTGCGAATTGACGAGTCGGAAGCTTTTTGAATTCTACACTGGATGTAAAGACAACGATCTATCTGTAAGTTTATTTAGTGTACAAAAAACGCATAGTGCTTGTATCATGAGTGCCCGCTAATTTTTCGTTAGGTTTCTACTTCCTACCCGCAGATCACGCAATAATACTAATCCCAGAATAAATTGTTTTTGACGAGGGATATTGACAGTAGCCTACTTATTCCGGGGATTGGCAGATCTAAGTGACTTCTGTGCTGGAAAAGCAGTCACAAATCCATCAAAATAATGAGCACACACACAAAATTGACAGAATGAATTACTGAGCGACTGGTGGACTCTAGTAATGCTTTTAATCACTGCAACCAAAGCCCGCATGTGGGGAACAGTTAATAAATGCAATTGACTTCATTGCAGCGCACTGATAAGAATTGCGATGATAGTTAGGGGTAGCACAGTAAATGAGACAAGTCAGTGAAAATGAAATTAGTAGGGGTGGTGTGAACCTATAAAAGGTTCAGGTTCGTGTGAACGCGAACCTTTTTGAAAGGTTCTGTGTGAACGCGAACGCGAACCTCATAACGTAACGTGATGGTATATTGCTAATTCCAACCCTACATTTCAGTGAAGTAGTAGCCTATATTAATGTACACAATACCTAGTGACGACTCTGGCCTAATGTATCAACTGGGGCAATAAAATGATATAATAATTCTATAAAATCAATATTTTCCGTCGCTTTGCCAACAATTACGATGACGATATGCAAGAGAATGTTAGCTTACGTTTTAACGGTCTAGGCCTGTCTGGGTATTTCTACTGTTGTGTTCTTGATCTTGTTTGAACAATAACTCAATGCGACGAGGTTGCAATAAGAAATAAGTATATTATCAGCAGTATAACTTTACGGCAGCGACACGATCCAGAGTGCAGTTAAATGAAAGACCCAGAGAACAGAACACAAAGGGTATAAATACAAGCGCGACACACGAGGAAATAATGATTGGCGGTAATTACTAGTCATATAGAAATTAGGAGTTGAACAACACTGAACGTAAATGCACGAACATAACAGTCCTCCCCTGTAAGTTAAAGGGTTGCCTGCATTTACGTAGGTTTATAGAAATCGGTGGGTTTCCTATTCCTAAGAGGATATCGTCTGCCCGACGTACGGGCAGGACTAGCTGCAGGACCTTGTGCCCGGTTCCTAACCAATGGTTGCTCAGCTTGTGACTGTTGAGGCTGAGCAATTCCCTGCGTGGCTGTATTATTGCCAGCTGAAATCAAGCGTGGTTGGAGTTGGTTCTTGTTCCTTCTCCAATACCCATGATCTGTTTTTATAATGTACACAACACGCCCCCGTATTTTCGTCACCACGTCAGCAACCCACTTTGGTCCGCGTCGGTAACTGCGAGCGTAAACAGAGGAACCAATCTCGAAATGAGTGCGGATTGTCTAGGCGTAACGGGTTTCGATTTATCGAAGGGCAAGCACAAACTTAACAAATTAAGCGGCTGCCGACCATGTAAAATCTCAGCAGGCGTTTTCCAGTCTATGCCCGGGTGCGGTGCACATCGGTAAGTAGCGAGAAGTGTTTGGAGCACGAAGTTGAGATCTTTCCACCCGTCGCAATTTTTTATCAGTCCAGCTTTCAAAGCCTGGACGAATCGCTCTGCTTCCCCGTTCGAGGCAGAGTGAAAAGACGGTGATACGATATGGCTGATCGCCAAATTAGAACAAAACGTATCGAATTCATCCGATGTGAATTGCGGCCCGCCATCCATGACAAATGTTATGGGCAAGCCTTCGATAGAGAAGACTTCCCTCAAAGCGTTGACCACACACAAGGTTGTGGTAGAACCGACATTCATTACTTTAACGAAAGGATATTTCGAATGCGCATCGACGATGACAAGAAACATCTTATTTTTTATTGGACCTGCGAAATCCAAGTGAATCCGTTCAAAGCTTTCAGACGCTTTAGGCCATTCGCGATACTGACGATCAGGCGCTTTCATTACCTTACGGCAAGCGTCGAGATTTTCAATGTCGCGATTAATGGAAGGCCATGCGATGTAACGTCGAGCCATCTGCTTTATTTTCACGATACCCCAATATCCTTCCTGCAACAATGATAAGACTCGCGAGCGAAGTGACCGCGGAATTACTACGCGCTGAAAACCATCAATATTGAGCATGACTATGTCTTCGTGCAGAGAAAGCGAATGTTTGCGAGTCGAAAACTAAGAAAAATCATCAATGTGCGTATTTGGATTCCAATTACCATGAGTGACAGATAATTTTACTAGTTTCATGGTTTTGTTGAATAAGCAACATTCGCTGACGACAGTCTATTTTGCACTTGATATTCTGTGATATACGATCAAGCTCACAGTAAAGAGTAACTACCTATTCACTAACGGAAAGCTGAATATTTTGAGCAATTGTAACAAAGCAAGTAATATTTTGAGATTGGCAAGGTGCATGCTCGTTTAGTATAGATTCTTGTATGCTGCCAGCGCCGAATACGTAGAATGGCCCGGAGTTGAAATGCAATAAATTTCAACCAAAGATGTTTTAATGTAGTGAAATCTGTGATATATGAAAATGTTTGATGGGGTAGAACCTACCAGGGTGCGATTGTGAATGTGAACCTCTAAATTTTTAACGTTCACACACAGAACGCGAACGTGGACCTCACGTTCACTCAATCCCTAGAAATTAATATTAATATTAATATCAAGTGATATGCAAATCCGTTCTGAAAATTCCACCACTGACAATACAGCTTGTAGACTACGTTGTTGGATTTCAAAGATTATAATGCTAAACAATCATAATTTCATTGAAGAAGTTGATAAGGGCACGAACTGTGTGGTGTGAGAAGAATAAATGAGCAATTTCGTAGACATGACGCTTATTACTTGTCATCATTTTCTCGACATTTTTGACACTGGAATGGACATATAATCAATGTTGGAATCATTTTGTGCTATCTAAGTAGGTAGCTCTGCACAAAAAAACATCTACTGTTCTCAAACTTGATTCAGATAGCGCGATTCTTATCATTCTTTGACCTAGTTCGATTTTGCCGATATCTCGCATCAATTGACGTGATCAAAGGGGATATTAATTTATCTAAAAACGAACGAAATTTGAATCGGCTAGTCATTGACCGCTTCGGAAGTGTCGCTTGTCCCGATGAGAAGAATATCATCAACTTATCGGACTACGCACTGTCCTCGACCGAAAAGTTTGCTCTATCGCATGGGTTAAATTTCTGTATTCCACCAATTAATGTCAAGAGTGAGGAGGTTTTCGCCGAATTTGAGATTCTATTAGCTCAATTGAAGCACCGTGAAGCAAAATCAATCGATGAAGTGCCAGCTCTCAAAGCAAGACTTACGGATTTGGCACATTCGTATTGTGGATGTCCAGTTGACAAAGCGGATTTCTTGATGACAAAGGAATGCTTCCGTGCCATAAAATCTCTGCGAAGCAACCCCGATATTCACATAACGAAAGCAGATAAAGGTGCCGGCGTGGTAATTTTAAACAAGAAAGATTACATTGCAAAGATGATGACTATTCTCGAGTATAAATCCAAATTCGTTGTACTTGGCCCGGTCTCGGAATACGACAATACTGCAAAGTCTGAAAGACGACTACAACGACGCCTTCGAATCTTGAAAAACGATGACGTAATATCCACTGAAGAATATGACTACATGAGGCCTGTTGGCTCCCAAAGACCGCGTATGTATGGATTACCAAAGACGCATAAAAACGATTTGCCACTCAGACCGATACTCAGCATGACTTGGTCAATGCAACAGAAGTTGGCGAAGTGGTTGATCAACATACTGGAACCTGTTCGCGAACTTTACGGGTCGCATTGCGTACGCAATTCTTTTACCTTCGCTGATGAGATGCGTCGCTCACAGCTATCCGCGCGCGATAATTTCCTAGGCTCATTCGACATAAAGAGCCTTTTCACCAACGTACCACTAAATGAGACGTTGAATATTTGCGCTGATGCTCTATATAACGGTAAGCTAATACCCCCTCCTTTCTCGAGAGCTACCTTCATTGAATTGATGAGAAACGCTGTGTGTTCTGTTGAATTTAGTTTCAACAATATCATGTTCCGACAATCTGATGGTGTAGCAATGGGATCACCATTGGGTCCTATTCTAGCCAATATATTTGTAGGATTTCATGAAGATAAGCTCTTCTCTTCTTGTATTAGACCGCCCTTATCATACCATCGCTATGTCGATGACACGTTCGTGATATTCGATAATGAATCTGACTGTGATAGTTTCCTGGAAAATTTAAACAAACTACATCCAGCATTGCAATTCACGTCGAAAAAAGAAATTAACAGTCGCCTGGCATTCCTTCACGTTCTTGTGGAGAAACGGGATGGCAAATTCCTTACCTCCGTTTATAGGAAGCCCACATTTTCGGGTCATTACCTTCGATGGAGCTCTTTCAGCCCAAAAAGTCGTAAAATCAATTTAATCGGCACCTTGGTTCACCGGGCGTTGATGATTTGTTCCGAGGTCAAATTGAATAATGAACTTGACTATATCCGTAAAATTTTCATTGACAACGGATACCCAGAGTATGTTATTAAGCGGACAATAAGTAAAAAGTTCAGTCATTGGAATGATACCATACCAGAAGAAACCCCCGAAGTAATTTCTCGTGAAAATAGGGATGTGTACATTCATCTTCCTTGGATTGGCCCGGTTTCTTATCGATTTGAGAAACAGATAACTTCAGCAGTCTACCGCTATTATCCAGCGGTGAAAACCAATGTTGTTTTTAACACGATACCAATGTTTCCTGCAACCCGAAGGGACGTTCTCCCGGCTATAAAACAAAGCAACGTAATTTATGAATTCAAGTGCCACTGCGATTGTCGGTACGTAGGGAGAACTTCCAAACGGTTGCAGGACCGTATCAAAGAACACATTCCACCGTCTGTCAAATCTTATATCTCAAATTCGCAGCTTAACAATCCGCTTGTTCTTGAACATAACCAGGCCATGGGTCAAAAATCTTCTATAGGCAAACATTTACTAGAAAATCATACGTGTGCTGCTAACTATCACGAGGACATGTTCTCTATATTGGCTAAGGGTCGCAATTTATTTCATTTGTCTGTTCTTGAGTCCACCATCATCACTATGAGCAAACCTAGTCTATGCCAACAGAAAGAATTTGTGTATCATTTGAAAATCGCGCATTAACTTGTTTTGCTTCGCTATCTCCATGCCAACGCTTCAGTTCTCTCGTGTTCCTAACTTTGTACATTTTCTGTGTGACGTCATAATTAGCGATATATATTGTTGCTGAACATAGTTATTCGAATTCTCGCATTATTGCTGACGATATTCCCCTGACGAGGGTCAGCCGAAAAGCTTCGGGAATAAAATGAATATTTTATTCAAATGTGTCAAATGTTATTGTGAAACAGCCAACTGAAATTATTGACTATTAGGTATTGTTTGAATCGTGTGTTGTTTCAAACATTCCTCGCACAGCTGAACCTGAGGACGTTTTGCGAATAGCACCATAAGATAAATTACGGTTAACATACGTCCTCTTCTAAGAAAAACAAGCCCAAAACAAGCAAATTAAAAAATCAAACAAGCCGAAAAACAAGCAACCCGCGACTCCTGAAAATAAACCGCGAATCGCGAAAACGACAAGCCCAAATTCGCGGGAAAACCGCGAGGTTGGCAACACTGGTTCCAAAATACCGATAAGCCACTTCTCGAGCTTGTGCTGCGCCGATCGAATCGTAGAAAGAATCGGCCATGGCTTTGAACTCTGCCATCGGCAAGCATTTGGCTGAGAATGCAACTTACGCTAAAAACTATCGCCATGAAAGATCTTCTATATTAGGTAGAGGCCGCACTAATTTCCATCTGTCTGCACTAGAATCGACTTATATTAAAATCCACCGACCGCACTTGTGTCAGCAGAAGGAATATTTAGTGAATCTAAAAATTGGCCACTAGCTGCGCTCGCGGTTTGCCTGTAATTCATGTTGTTTGTTTCTATGACGTCATAATTGGTTGTATGCAATGTAGCTAGATCCATGTTTTGGAAATTCTCCATTTGCTGACGATTGCCCTTGAAAAGTGTCAGCTCGAAAAGCTTCGGGTTTTAATATGTTTTAGTATGAATATATTATTAAAATGTATATATACATTAGGGTTGTCCATAATTTGGAAAATCTCAAAATTTATGCGTATCCATGTCTCATTCTATAGATTATAGTTAAAAAACGTCAATGAACCTGCAATAAGCTCACGGGAAAGTCGTTAATATTTGTCTAAATGCGTTTGAAAGTAGATGCCGTAGAGTGGGCGTGTCAGCGACCATAGAACGGCAAGCAGACTAGTAATCACGCAATCACGGCGTTTGATTAGCTAATCTGCTACGCTTCAATGATCACAACATTGGCGGCTTGTTGATCAGCCGTTCAAGGAGTCGGCTAACGGCGGTGATTATGTAAGCGCATTATAGGTTGGTCCGCCAATAATGATTTAGGATTAATTCAGAACATGTTAATTAACGAAACACATGATGAACAAAGAACAGCAGCTTCACAATATCTATGACTGGATGGCGGATTGTGAAGGTAACCGTTGTAGCCCCTACGCCTTGATTTCATTGGTGGAAAGAACAAAAACAAGCGGAAAAATATTGCAAAGGCGCTTATGCAAGTGGCAAACGAATTTCTAGTCTCAGAGGGGATGTACCATCATTGAATACAAATATAAAGCTTGACATTGACACTACTTTGTCTGATCTTATTAGGCTGTTGTCGTGGTATATAATTGAAGTCTTGAATGCTGTAAGGGCTGGATGAATCGGTCATTTATGCTTGGCACTTGTCAGATTATTACAGCATAATGAATCATACCCGCAAGTGTTGTCAAAGTTCTCACTGATGCCGCGAAAAGAGGTCTAAAGATAAGCACAGGCTATGCTGGTAGTACCAGCAAAAAGACAGTTTGCTTGCATTGCTTAGCATGACATTAATGAATCTTAGATCATTACCGGCTGCATCACTACTTATGCTTGAATCAAACCAGACATGGACGCAAAAAAGGATGTATTGAAGCGGTGTGGTAGTTACCCTCTTCTTCTGAAATCCAATGTAAGCTACCTGGTCGGCCCACATATCTTCTGAGCATAAAGGATTGTGTCCAGAATCCATATTACATTGTATGCCGCACCAGTTCGGCGATGTCTAATATGCCTTACCTGCACCCAGAAAACAGGACCACTTGGTGTAATCTCAAACATATCAGATATGTAGGCTATTTCTGGTATCTGTACTTACTTCTATAAGGTCACAATCATTCGCTGTTTCACCTCTGTCATGCCTGCAATAGGCTATTGTTGCACTAAAGCTATCGGTACATAGTTTAACACTAAAACATTCAATGACCAGATGTCTCATTTTATTATTAAATCACCAACGTACAATGCGCTTACAGAATCATTGCCGTTAGCGAACTGCTCGAACTAGTATAAGCGCATAATCAGCAAGCCGCTGTGGTCGTGACGATTCAAGCATTGCTGATTAACCAATCAAGAGACGTGATTTCGTTATTACTAGTTTCTCGCCGTTCTATGGTCGCTAACACGCCCACTCCGCTGCAGCTACTTTCAAACGTATTTAGACAAATGTTAACGACTTCCCCGTGAGCTTATTGCTGGTTCATTGATGTTTTTTATCAATAATCTACAGAATGAGGCATGGATACGCATCTTTTTTGAGATTTTCCAAATTATGGACAGCCCTAATATACATATTTAAATACATCTGTTTATGGCGTGAGAGAACAGGTGAAGGGGTGCATGCGTTCGTAACATCAGCTTTTAGGGATCGCGAAATACAAAAATATTGAAGAAACGTCGCAGAGTTTCATTAAATACCCTAATTTCACTGCTATTTCCAGCTACGAATTAGACAGCTCCAGGCGCAAATAAAGTAAGATAATGGTCACTTGATTGAATATTATCCAATTTGACCCAATTTTTTTCGAAAGTTGCGAGTGCATTTTTGTGATCAAATTGCTCAGCCTAATAATTAAATCATAAACATAAACCGTGAAGGCTGTCACATTTCTACGTATATTGGTGATTCATGTTTCGCGACCTTTATACAATGAGGAAGTATAGAAACATTAATCTTCTCTACAGAGTTGTTGTAAAGTAATCTGTAATTGTGAAGAACGCTTATTTTGAAGCTCTCAAATCTGATCATTACCGATGACAAAATGTCTGCTGAAAGTTTTCGTGAAATCGCAATCACACTCAAGACCACATGTTGCAAAGAGATACGTTTCAAAAACTGCGAATTGACGGCTTGGAAGCTCTCGCAATTCATCAATGGATGTAAAGACAACCATCTATCTGTAAGTTTGAATAATTTTCCTGAAAGGCGAATTATTTAGATTGGGTGTGAAAATAAGGGCGATCGTGATTTGTCGGTCGATTGCGAGATCCAATCGAAAGCCACAAAACGATACTGATGGTAGGTCTTCTTGGGTGAAAGGGCAACATAGACTGAGATTTGCCATTACTCACGGGTCTGGAAGACCATAGGATGACTGCGATAACGATTTATAGAGTTCGTCGACATATTTGACGTTAGAATAGGCACTCAGGCGACACTGGAAATATTCTTTCTAGTAAACAGCGAGTATCACTGTAGTTAGAAATCAATAATGAGGCAAAAAAATTCTAAAAGTACTGAGTGCGTCACTTCAATGTCTTTCTAAGAGCTGCGGCATGGTCACTGTGTTGATTCAGTACCTTCTGACCACTAGGTGATGTTTATGCTGATTGCTTTGCTTTCTGATTACATTTATGTCGTGACTATGAAGTTCATTATGTACTAGTTAGCTGCGGCATCGTTTTCGTTCGTTGTACCTGCGTTAACTCTGTTTCATTGCCATGTTGTATTCAGATACACTAGCTTACTTTTATGATAATAAAAACCTAGGAACCGATCTTATTGGGTTCTATCACAAGGTACAACAGTCAATAACCTAGTAGACCATGTATATATTCAATTCAAAAACCGGCGCCAATATGAGAAGCACTCAGATGTTGGCTGGCAAGAGCTGCTGAAATAAGCGAAAAACGTGATTTCTCACAGAAGATCTCTCACATAACTACAAGTTGACTATACAACACGATTTTGAATTGACTAGAAACTTACATGAACCAAAAATCAGGTTTTCGATATTTCCAGTCCCAAGCAAAAACCGAAGTCTTGTACGATGAACCTATACAATTAATCATATTTAAAACATTGTATCGTTAACATGATGTAGTGACTCGCTTAAATATCGGAATTTAACTATACACGTTCATCTGCGATTTAGTTATGTCGATGCGTAAGTATAGTTTCATACAATTTGAAACAGATATTTATCTTACTTATCTTAAGGTTCCAAATTCATTTCAAGGATAAACGTTTATTAACTGACAGTGAAACGAAAGAGATGAATTTACTCAATTATTTTTTATAGGCCAACAATTAATATACGGTAGTCTTCTTTGGTAGTGTAATCTCATACGAGAAAACGATTCTGGTTCTGATGAGTCATGCTATAGTGAATCAGTTTCGAAATTATTTTGTCCACTATTTGTATTTAGTGTTGTCTAATCGACAACACTAATTTCCAGGTTATATTTGATTGCATGTTATTGTTTTGGTATTCATGGTAATAGTCGACTACCATGGTCATTTACACCAGGCCGATATTCCGTATCAGCCGACTTGTAGCACAGACCACTCCTAGGCTTTTGGTAAGACACCGCTTACGCGGATGAGATGGCTGAAAAAGCCTAGGTCAGTGGTTCCCAACCAGGGAGGAATTCCCCCCTTGGGGAAAATTTTTGCAATTTTTAGGGAGTTATTCCACTTTATAATTGTAACGGATTTCTCAAATTGTTCATGTCCGAACTGTCATGTAGTCAACCAGTTATATCCGAGCGTATGCTCCTTATAGCTGTTTTTTGCTGAAAGTATGTTCAAATGCTATTTGAAATCTCTTTTTCACATACGAATTCCCCCTTGTTGTTTTTTAAACTAGTTTTTTTAAACTAAATTTTGTAGGACAGCGACGGCCTCTCAATCAAATATGTTTTAAGCGAACAAATGTCTTGCCGAATCTATCACAACAAAGCATCTAATGAAAGTATTTATCTTATATTTTCAAGTCAACATTTTCAGACAGTGACAGAATATTCTAACGTCACCGATTCAAGTCAAAGAGATCGCTAGCCCTGCTTTATTTTTAGTGAACAGCTACCCGACCGAAAAAAGATATGTTAAACTCGGTGCAATGTTGCTGAAACGGAATGGTTGTCCTAACTTTCCACGAGCTCCAGCAGGAAATCTGATCACTTGTATGTTATATATCAGGGCTGTAACCAAGTCACGAGGCTCCGAGTCACAAGTCAATCTCACTTTCATAGTTTTGACTCGAGTCAAGTCGAGTCATTTTCAATTCTACATTGAGTCAAGTCCGAGCCCAAGTCACCGAGCAGAGGGTCGAGTCCGAGTCATTATATTATGACTCGAGTCCGAGTCCAAGTCATTGTGTTGACTGCTCAGTTTCCAGTTGAAGTCTTGTTAAACCCACTTTTTATAACTCTTTTTGGTGATATTGAATGATTTTGATTTACACTATACTAATTTTCCTCACTTTGAGCAGTTTCTTGTCGCATTTTCAAGTACCAGGACCAATATACAAAATTCCAATACGAAGGCCACTTTACTGTTCTTCGAAATTACAATGGAATGTCGGTCTTGTCCGTCTTATAGTCTCGAGTCATGTGGCTTGGTTCCAGTCATGCACAATGACTCGAGTACAAGTCGAGTCAATACACAGATTGTCTCTAGTCGAGTCGAGTCATTTCCCTATTTTGAAAAAATGGTGACTCGAGTCCGACTCGAGTCTGGTCAATCGTGCTATATATGAAAGCACCAATATTATTGTCCAAATGCATACGCAAACTTGAGAAAAAAATCGCGAGACCAGTAAATTTATGCATGCTGATTTTTCACAGCAGTTATATTAGCGATTGGTGCATGGTAAGCTGAAACACACAAATGGAAGTGTGGGGGTCTGTTGAATCAAGCCTTCCAGAATTTGTTTGATTGGGACCAATACCATTGTTTTTGGAGGTCTACAAAGTCCCGCTAGAAACAAACACTCCGTACCGCCAATCTTATTCTTCGGTCAACGGGTGTTTGCGCGGTAAAAATGATCTTTTTTAATCATCGGCAGATTTCTCCTAAGGGGGTATTTTGGCTCAAATTTAGGCCAAGAGAGGCAGGAGATGAAAAAGGTTGGGAACCACTGGCCTAAGTAAACCTGCAACACTTAGGTCAGTGGTTCCCAACCGGGGGGAATTCCCTCCTTGGGGGGGGGGGGGTATTTTGAAAGTTTTAGGGGGGGATCTGGCTTAAATTTTTTAGGGGGAATATGGCTTTGGCATTGTATCGGAAGATACACTGAATTCACAAGGTTTTTAGATTTTTGTGGTGTAGAACGGTTAAGTAGAAATTAGTTCTTTACAATTGTATGTTTCTTTGGCGGATTTCAAGCTAGGTGTATGTTTAAATACCTTTCGTAGATATTACACCCCCTGATAAAGTGTGACTCACGAGACGATTTCGTTGGGCCCGGGACAACCTCTCTACCAAATTGCTACTAAGCAGGAAAACGTCAAGCCGAATTCTGCACAAGGCCGCTAGTGTAATTGTTCAACTTTTTAAGCCAACATATGAGCTAACGTGAAAAACATACCAAATTCATCGTTCAACTCAAGTCCATAACAAGAAGACTTAATGATGTATTTTTCTTCAACGGCCAAAGTTTAGTGCGGTCCGCATTCGACGTAGTTCGGACATACCTGAATATGTTTGGCCATTAATTGCTCAGTCAACAAATGGTTGCGCGTTAAAAAGCTCATTTTTTAGTCACAGGCGACTTTTTATAGGGGGAAATTTTAGTTCAAATATCGACCAAGGGGGGAACGAGACGAAAAAGGTTGGGAACCACTGACTTAGGTAGTAATTCTGAGTCGACCTCGGCCGGACTCGCACCCACAACACATTGTTGTTTTAGCTGTGGACAGGGCATGATATGGTATGGTATGGTATGGTATAGAATGGTAATATTCGATACCCCATACCCGCCCAATCGTTCCATACAATACTTGACAATTTTCCATACCATAGCAACATTCCTCCATGCCATATTTGATACTTTTTCCATACTTTCGCAACTTGCCCAACCACTCCAGTCCTATTCTATTTTTGTTGTGTGGAAATGTTCCGGCGTTTATATTATAATTATTTTGGATGACATTATCCATTTAAGCAGCTTTGATGCACCAATGATATCCGCAGTTTCTTTATATCATATGTCGTCAGCGATGTAGGTTGCCTAATCATTGAATACGGAACGTACAATATATATACACGGGATTATTTGGAAATTACAACATAATCTCACGATATGTAAATTTAGTGTGGTAAAGTCCTGCTAGTAGTAATATCATCTAGAAAATTACATAAAACAAAGGTATTGTCAAATTATAAGATAGGTTCCCAACCTTTTTTCTTCACTCATCGCAACATGAAATCGATTTATTATGCCCTTTAAAATTGCTTCTCCAATAAAATTTGTTAGGACTTTGTTTTGTAAAGACTTGCTATTGGGGAAAGCTAAGACCCCAGAATTTAGCAGCAAGCAATAAAGTTAATGAGCAGTGAGCTGGTAACCGTAAATGCAATGTTACGCCTCCGTAAAATCTACGTGTAAGGTAAGCTGACAGAAAACCATTTGCTTACAACCCCATGTCAAGCGCGATAGCTAGTTCGTCTTCGATGACGGTTAATAGCTGATCACTTGTGTTATGTTCGTGCATTTACGTTTTGGTGTCGTACAACTCTTTCTTTCTATAGGATTAGTAATTACCGCCAATCATTATTTCCTCGTTTGCTTGTATTTACACCATGTGTTCTGTTGTCTAGTCGGCTTTCGTTTATGTGTACTCTGGATCGTGTCGCTGCCTTAAATTTATTCTGCTGTATAATATACTGATTTCATATAGCAACCTCGTCGTATGAGTTATTGTTCAAACAAAATCAAGAACATAACAACTTGATCAGCCCATTGCTCAATATATTTTACCAGTGGCGGCTCGTCCTATAGGGCAACTGGGGCATTGCCCCACCTAAAATTCTGTTCAATAACAATTTAACCATTTATAGACGCACAGCAATCAATATATACCGAGATCACAGCGAAACCCGCGTTCTTCTTGTGCTTTCGCTTGCAAACGCCCATACATAGCGAAGTCTCTGCGAAAATGAATTCTCTTCTGTGTTTTCGCTTTGTGAATGCCTAGCCGGGGCTTGCCCCGGTAGCGCTCATAACAAGCTTTCACTATCTATTCTCTCAAAGCCGCGCACAATAAAGAAACGGTGATTTACTCTCTCCTATTCGTAAAATGGCCGAGCAACCGGGGCAAATATGCCTACTCGCCCCTAAGGTGTGATGTAACAATCGTTATCTATATCTGAACTCGGGTACCGTAATATGCGTTGAGTCGACCTTTGCTGGTATAGGTCGATTTTGACGGTGTTTCGCACCATGATAATTCTTGAAACTTGGTATGATATGTCGTGAAGGTAGTATTTAACACTGCTCCAAGTTTCAGGCTTGCTACTTAAAGATAATGGTAGTAATTCCGTTTCCGAAGTTCAGTGTGTGCTGATCTATCATGTACATAGTACAGCAAACAGATTTTACTCAAAAGCCGGTATTGGTCTCCATTGATTTTGACGATGTTCTATACCGAGATCGGTCATGACATTTGGCACGGTAAGTGTTAGTATCGACCGCTGTAACAAGTTTTAAGTTTGTCACTGAACTATGTGGGTGGTAATTTCGTTTCCAAAGTCGAGTAAGAGCTGACTCTTCATTTATCGCCAACAAATTTACGCAAAAGCCGTTATTGGCCTCTATTGATTTTAACGATGTTCCATACCTAGATCTGTCATGAGCTTTCACACGGTATGTCTTGATTTTAGTATCGAACGCGGTGCCAAGTCTTAAAGTTGACACTCAATGATTGAGGCAGTTATTTCGTTTTCGAGGTCGAGTATGGTAGAGATGCGCGCTGATCTGATACTTAGCCTACCTACGTCATTGCGGATCTCACGCAAAAGCCGGTGTCGGTCTGTGCTAATCTATAGTCTGCGTTCCATAACGAGATCGGTGATGATATTTCCAATGGTATATCTCGATGATCGCATGAAACAGCTAACCAAGATTCTCGGTTTGCATTCAAATATTCACATAATTTTATGTTCGCCAATGTCCATTTCACTGTGAAATTGTGGCCTTCAAACCATTTGCTTACAATCCCCTGTCAATTGCGATAGCTATTTCATTTTCGATGTCGGCTAACAGCTGATCGTTCGATCAGCCTATTCCTCGATCTATTTTACTCAAAGTTCGGTGTTCGTCTGTTTGCATTGATTTTGACAGTGTACCATACCGGAATGGGTTATGAGATTGCGTATGCTACTTCTCGATGATTTCTTGTAACAGTATACTAAGTTACGGCTTTTATTCATGTATTTATATATTAATATATTTTCCAACGGCGATTTCGCAGCAGACTTATAGACAGTAAGCCGTATGTGTTGTGTCACAGTCTCCAGTTTCAAGGCCAAAATGTCCTACGTTGCTCCGAGACCGAAGTTCCGAGGCTGCTGTCTTCTTCAAAGACCATTCAAATTGATGTTCTGGATTCAATATGACAGGCCCAATCTATGAGATAACAATTGCGTATGTGTCCGAACTCGTTGACCTTTCCAGTTAGGCTTACGCAATCTCTCGAGTTCTAGTCATTGGAATTAGTCAGGTCAAGTCAAGTGCGAACATGAATCGTATTGAATCTTTATTCCGTACGTAGTTTACGCAGTTGCCTTTAGAGCGAAAATGAGAGGCCTAGAAGTTGTCCAGTCTATTGATCCAATCGTACGCCGCACTGTAAATCTAAAAGGTGGAAAAAATGGTAGGAAAATGGAGGAAGATACTTTCTCCCCATTTATCCACCGTATCTCCACCACATATGGAGGAATTTAGAGGGTGGAAAGAGGGAGGAATGAATAGTCTACCATATTTGGTGGAAAACAGTTATTGACATGGTGGAAATCAGAAATGACTGTTCGCAAACTGTCGTATTGCCTAATTAAAACATAACAGTCGATGCTGGCTCATAGTTAATAACGTCATCAGACACGAATTCGGAGTCGAGTGTTGTTTTTTCACTCAATATATAAATTATAAAGTCATAGTCGCATGCATTTTGGAATATTGATTGATAAAATATTAAACAGTTTTATTCAAGTGGTTTAGCCAGTAGAGGGATTAGTAAATTTGAAAATGTCTGACTGCTATAATGGATTGTGATAATTATTTCAAGATCCTGCACGACCGTAGCATAACCAAAACCGTATATTATTATTGCCAATATTCTCACCAATGAACCGTGACCGGCGGTAATTCAGCATCCGGGACTCTGACAATTTGCTATTTCGAATATACGGGGAAGCGCTCTCCGTCGTCAGTCAGTCAGTCGACAGAAAAAGATATCTATATTCATTGATTTTGAGTTAATCACAGTTATGATTATTGTTGAGTTTAGTTCATAAGTTGTGTCATCTGCTTAATCGATTTCTTATGAAGTACCGGTATCGCTCGTGACTAAAAAGACAATGAACTTGCGGCTTGCCATAAGCAGTACCTGAGAGATGAGAATGATGCATCTGATGACCCGATACTGGTTTTCTGCTGATATCTTGTTTGGTGGGAAGGTAATTCAAGTAACCCAACGGGTGAATATAATGCAAGAAATTAGCTAGGAAGAATACATTTTCATATTCATGTATACTATAGATAGAGCTATTGGGTATTCAAACTGGTTCTGTATTTAATTTTACCATCAGTAGGTGCATATTTATAATTTGGATTTTCATTGCGGCTGTTGAAAGGAGAGATCTCGTTTAAATGAAAGGGAATCTTCTGATATATTTCTGGCGTCACAATTTTTGTAAATGTGAGAATTTACTATGAATACATTCAGTATAATTCTGCCAATACTAAACGACGGATCACGGTCACGGACGATGCATAACTTGTCTTCAGTCCCGCTCAGTCCGAAGTTTAGTATTACAGTATCTGTGGTTAATCAATATAGTGTTAGACTGTCATTCAGCATAATAATTGATACCAGTGCGTTTTAGGTATAAATTGAATGTTAAAATGTAAAATGTATGACTTAACAGGACATCAGTAGAGAAATTACTATGAATGTGTTGAAATGTCCTATCCTTGCATGCATGAACCAGTACTTGGACAGGCAGTCTCTATTGGCTCATGTTCGGCGCTGCCACTATATGTGTACAAACTTCAAGTGTTACGGGTGAGTTTAGGCTTGACTTCATTTATCAATTTTTTCACCTCTATACCCAATTTTCCTAGAAAAAGTACAAAGCGTTTGCGACAGCAGCATCACTAGCGACTCCCTAACTGTGGATTCATCTGAACGTGATCTGATGGATGATTCAGTTGAATCATCACTTTCACGTTCACACCAACAATGGCCTGTGGTCTACAACATCCCAACTTTTCCGCAATATACCTGGTGCAACGCATCAAACACCTAGTACCTGGGAGCGCTGGCAATATCGTAATTCCATCAAGACTGAGAAAAGAGATCAGGACAATTCTCTTTCAAGATCATTTGCAATATACTTTGTAAGTATAATTCTATTCAATTCATCCATGGTATTTTGTTTTGAAACTCGTGCATGCATTTCGTTAGTTTGGATAGATATCAGCTAACTACATGCCGATCTATCTAACAGGTACCCCACTGCGCATCAGTATCAAGAAGTATGCTCGGCATTATTAAGAAACTATCCAGTTTTGAAAGACAATAACGAAGAAAATTCCAGCTATGTAAGTCCGCTGCATGTACCTGTAGTCCTGGGCAAATATCCATAGCAAACTGTCCTTGCCCATTACAGGTGAATTCCGGACTACTGTATGTTTTCATATCAGCGTATTATACGCAATATACCAATATCGACGGCCGCTAACACATACTAATTGAATTACATGTTGACGCCCACACAAATTTCCGCACATTGCCCAGGCCTGATGTAATCTATTCTTGTTGACGATTTTTGGCGTATGATAAGCTTGCCAAAGAGTCTGGAAGCGCTGCCAATTAGCGAGTAACTGATGTCTGGTGAACAATTAAATACGCGCTGGTATTACGCAGCCTCGGCGACAGTTTTTGCAAATCAAAGTGTCCGAACCTGCGCCACCTCGTAACCTCGTAAGTCGGCGCCTATGGTCTCTTTTGTCATGACTATACCTGTACACTGCACGCAGCTTCAATGTAGTTCTGAAGGCAATAATCACAATTCCAGAATAACAACAAGATAAGCCGAGTCCAAGTCGTTATGTTCAATGTTAGGTTTTCAGTTCAATCCACTTTTTGTCAATTCTGCTAAAGTGATTGACTCCCATCCAGAATACAGTAATTTTCCTCAGTCTTAACAGTTTCTGGCCCTATTTTGCCAAGTATCAGGACCCATACTCGAAATAACTATTCTTCGAAGTTGCAATGAAAAATTGATTAAAGTCGAGTCATTCAACGTATTTGTAAAAAAAAAAGAATTGAGTCAAGTCGAGTCACCCAAAAATCGCGACTTGAGTCCATGCAATGGAACCACCTCAAAACAGCCCTTAAAGTCTGAAAATCGGCATTGTTCCCAACAATCGCTCAACGAAATTGACCATTGTTATGTTCATTGTGTCGTGGGCTGCCAGTGTTGAAACAATGCCGATTTTCAGACTTTGCGGGCTGTTTAGGGTTTTTTTCTTGCTTCTAGTATTGGTACCCTCTGCAGAGTTGAGTGTAGCAATAATTGCAATTTCTTCAGGGCTTGTGGCATATTGCCTTTAAGCAGAAGTTCAAGGACTATCGAAAACCGTTACAAGCTAAATTGGTGAATCTGATGAAGCAGAAGTATGGTACAAAACGAAAGAATGTTATTGAGGAAGAAGAAGAAACTAGCAGCTCAAGATGCAAAAGAGCCAGGGCTGTAAGTCCAATTAATTTTTATCTTGGTTTCGAGATGAGCTAGTTGAATTCTAATTTTTCAGGATAATTTCCGTCCGGATCTTGTCGAAGATCAACACAGCATTGATAATCACATAAAAGATATACAACAAGAAGTGATAAAAGAGGGAACCAAACCAAGTCACGCTCCTAGATTGAATGAAGAGGACCCACCAACACCGCAGAAATCAGATTTTAGAAGGGGCTCAGTTATCGGAGATACTCCTGACCTATCCAGCACTATGGGATGCTCAATGGGTAAGTACAGTAGTCTATAGTATGAATTGTCATTGCACAGGTGTATCATATTTTATGTAACATATTAAGATGTTGAAAGAGGCTGAAACCTTGATTGGGTTTGATATTTTGAAGCACACAACACAGAGCCGCTACAATGTAGCTCAGGGCAAGATAAAGTGGCCTAAAGTTCCCGAGACTATTCAAGGGTTACTTGGTGAGAATATTATTTCCTGAAATTGTGTGGCATTGCAAATTTTCCGCTAACAACTTTTTTCGAATGAATTCAAGTGCAGTGGCTCTCTAACTTCCGCCGTTGCGAGGCAATTGTAGAAACTTGTTTGAATTGCGCCTCACCAATAATCGTGGCTTTCACAATAACATTGTCTCGTACCAGCCGGTTACAGTTGGATTTATTTCCGAAAATTACACGCATTCAAAATAAATATCGGAACACTAGAAGTCAGGGTTGTAATGACTCGAGTCATGACTCGACTCGAGTCAAAATTTTCTGATGACTCGAGTCAATTTTTCAAAATACGGAGATGACTCGACTCGAGTCAATCTGTGTATTGACTCGACTTGGACTCGAGTCATCGCACATGACTCGGACCAAGTCATTGACTCGAGACTCAGACGACCAAGACCGACATTTCATTGTAATTTCGTAGAATTGAGAAGTAACCATCCTACTGGGATTTCGTCTGATTGGTACTGGTACTTGAAAATGCGACCAGAAACTGCTAAAAGGGAGGAAAATTAGTATATTATAAATGCTAAACATTCGATATCACCAAACATAGTTGTATAAAGTGAGTTTAACAAGACTTTAACTGGAAACTGAGGAGTCAACATAATGACTTGGACTCGGACTCGAGTCATGATATCATGACTCGGACTTGACCCTCTGCTCGATGACTTGGACTCGGTGGTGAATTGGAAATGACTCGACTTGACTCGAGTCAAAATATTGAAAGTGAAATTGACTTGTGACTTGGTTACAACCCTGCAAGAAGTAATCATCGATGGTTCTAATAACCTGCGTCTGCTTTATAGGTGATGGAGTGGTGGATTGGCGTGCTGGTATACCATCCATGTTTGGAGAAGGATATGACAATTTTCTTAATTCATATTGGAGAGGTAAGCTGTTCGTAGATAGATGATGTATTATGTATAATACACATTGTTAAAACTAAACAATGAGTTAGTTGATCGTAAACTAACTAAGGTTTATTTTTATCTGATTTTGAAAATTCAGTAGTTGTAGTTCTAGTTGCTGATTTTGAAAATTCAGTAGTTGTAGTTCTAGTTGCTGATTTTGAAAATTCAGTAGTTGTAGTTCTAGTTCAGTGCTTCTCAACCGGAGGTCCGGGAAGCATTTTCAGGGGGTCCGCGAAGCCTCTAAATTTATACCAATGTTGATAACGTAATTTGTGTTTGTTTTTTTAATTCGGAAAATCACGAGGCCGTCTCGCTTCATTAAAAACTCCAAACTCACATCAACAGAATGGCCGTCTGATATGAAATTTCCAGCTGTGAGACTCATTTTAATTGCTAAATTGCCAAGAGCCTACTGATACAAATATTTTCAAGAAAAGTCTTTTTTTTGCACGCTCCCGCGGGTCCTTGACGGTCCAAAAGGGGTCCGAGAAGACAAAAAGGTTGATAACCACTGTTGTAGTGGCTGATTTTGAAAATTCAGTAGTTGTAGTTCTAGTCTGGTTTCTACCTCGCCATCTCATCCGCGTAAGCGGTGTCTTACAAAATTACGAGAAGTGGCCCGTGCTACAAGTCGGCAAATACAGAATGAAAAATAAATAATACCGGCCCGGTGTAAATGACCATAGTGGTAGACCAGTGTTTCATAACCGAGTCACGAGTCAATCCATATTTCTGATATGCCCCAACAATTTCTACCAATAGAAAGTGTCAAAATTGCTCAATTAAATAGTTTCATAGACCTGGTACAGGCGTCGCATAGCTTTAGTAATGGATTGGAGCTCATGAGATTGAAATACATACTTCATCGCGACTGAAATATATACTTCATCGCGACCAAAGCAGGCTGACTTGACAAGATTATTTTTAAAAGTATAAATCAAATGAGCAACACTTCGTGACACAAAGTCATGTTTATAACTTGTGCATTGGTAATATAAATTGTCCTATGTACTAAACCTATCTCGATATCATGATGATCTGAAGTCCGAAGATTTCATAGTAATATATCTTTCAGGTTTCTATTTCTCCATATCCAACGATGGTCTACAATTTGCAATGGAGCCTGCACTTGGATGGACTCGTCTTCTCAAAAAACATTGAAAGTTTTGATGAAGCACTTGCTCTTCTGATCGCAGCTCATTGGATATTTAACATCAAGTTTCAGAAGATTATCAAGCACACTCTCACCTTCATTTCGTCATACCTGCTAAAGCTGCCTGGCGTAGAGCTGACAAATTCCGTTGTGAGGACTACCAATATGTTGCCATAAACAATGGAACTGTCATCATAGTTATGTAGGGTTACCATACGGAGGTTCGAGCGGGTCATTCGGAAGTCGATTGTAAGTGCCTACTTTTAATTTTAGTCAAAACCACTAAATTTAAGTAAAAAGATGGTAATTCTGGAGTCATCACTTTCATTCAACACCAAAAGTTTTCCAGCAAAAAATAGCAAAATCTGCTGTCATTCTTGATCAACTAACTTTCCTGAATTGGTAAAATTGTCCTCCTTTTTGATTCCGTAATATGGTAACCCTACAGTAATGGCTGTTTGAATTCGCTTAATAAAATGCATGAAATACTATACTTGTATGTTTTCAATTGGATTTGTATTTTTCGGTATTGCATATAGCGCAGCGATGTGTGGCAGCTGACAGATAGGTTGGGGTGGAAGGTATGTCCCCCATATAGGGTGGAGGGTATTCCCCCATATAGGGAGGAAGGTATTTCCACCATGATGGGGGTGGATTTTCATTCCACCATAAATGGTCAAAAGCGTGAACCACTTTTAATGGAGGAAATCTCCACCTTTTAGATTTACAGTGCGGGTGCCTCCGCTTTGGTTGCCTATTATCACCTGGTCGTAACCAGAGATGGCCACAGTCCGGTTCAGGAGCCGGAGCAGGATTTCAATGTTTTTTTTACCTGGCCGGACTGGATCCGGATTTCGAATTTGGGATGACGGTCGGATTTTAGGGTCTATCGATTTGCGTAATCTATAACTCTACCATGAAATCAAAACGCATGCTACTAAGGATGACCTGATACTTGATTCGTGGCATAGGGACGATTCTTGGTTCACGTACATTTTGTAAAATATTCCTTTGAATAAAAATAAATGAATAAAACATTTGTTACCACACTTCAAGTCACGGCTCACCGGCAAACCTCTCGCGGCACCTACGTTAAAATCACTGTTGTCGGGAAATTCATGTGACCATCATAAAGTTACTTTTTTACGTTGGAAAACGCCATTGTGACGTCATGTTGATAAAAGTCGCTCGCAGCCCTTGCCCCACCACCCGATATTGTCACGAGCCGCCACTGTATTTTACGCAAAATTCGGTGTTTTTACGCAAGACTCGGTCCTTATCGGAATAGATATTGTCCATTGATCTAATCGAACGCGGGAGGAAAGCGCACTATTACCATTTCCCAACGTATCTCGATAAAAATGAATGGCTGACGTATGAGAGAGGATAAGGACGCCTTGCTATACACTTTTACACTGCTGTTGCCAGTGGCAGTGTCTCGAGTTCGACCAAAATTGGGTATCGTGATCTTGATCATGTGGTCTACTGCAAACGGTGTCTCGATATTACCCAATATTCGACATTGCTTAGCTCGAGTTGACTTGTTTATATTCCAATACAACCTTTCCGAAGTAGTAACCACTAGTGAACTTTTAAAATTCCCAAGTTGAAAATCGCTCTCCATCAACTTTACTGCAGTAATTAGGCTCGAGGCGTTAGATGTGCTCACGATTCTCAATGCTGTCATTCTGGGTATTCCAGATTTCAATGAACTTGTCAATGAACATTTTTCAACTTTGAAATCACGCCGCGCGCAATAGGCCTACCGACACAAACGTTAAAATATGCAGGTATGAACTACTGTACTTTTTACTGTACTCTTTTGAATAATTTGAAATACGTAAGCCTTTGTAGCTGCCCCGTTACGGTGTATACTCGTAGCAATGACGGGATCGCGAGTGTGTTACTGGCCTCGGGACCTCGTCAGTAGTAGTATAGTATAGATCGCTCGCGATTCGTAATGGGTTCTTATGGGCCCGCTGGTGACTCGCCGCGAAACTCGTGTTGGTGATTCGCCCTTTTTACTATAGGCGGTGGCGGTGATTCGCCTGTCATGTATTCTGACGCGGTCTCTGGTGACTCGCCATGTGTTCTTATGGGTGCGGCCGTGAATCGCTCTTTCGGGTATAGACATCTGTCGCACGGTGTTGAATATGCATCAAGTAAATAGGCACGTGGTTGGTCCTTAGTTAATGTGTATATCCCAAATTATTATATATGACCGATTCGAGTTAATCCTAACGTTGACGGCGAGTGCGACTTTAATATATCGTTATTCTTATGGGCGCGGCGATGATTCGTACTTTCGTTTATAGACTGCGGGTGGCATGTCGTACTTTCACCAAAAAGGGGGTGAAGTAGTTTGCTAAATCTAGGAATCAGTCGCTTGGTTTTAGTTTACCACAGAACCGGCGTAGACGGCGATTCGAATACCAACAATAGCCGCGTTCGCAACCTAACACTCCAAAAAGATGTGAAATATTCCCTACAAGCGCTCGCAAGATAACACATCAGAATAGCCATCTCTCGTGGTTTGATGTTACAAAGGTAGGAATTACGCACAAGTAATATTTTGGTAATTAGTTTACCACAGAGCCGACGTAGACGGCGATTCAAATATCGACAATAGCTGCGTTCACATACTAACACTTCAAAAAGGGGTGAAATATTTGTAAAACCCCGCGATCACTGACAAGATAATGTCTCGGACATAACCATCTTTCGCGACTTGGTGTCATAACCATACCGATCGCTCACGCGGTGAAATTTTAGTAATCAGTTTGTCACAGAACTTGATTTCGCTGGTAAGATTTAACAAGTAACGAATAACAGACCGCCAGTGTCGGTAACTTGAATAGCGACAAATTGTCACTTATTTCCGCTCTAACCCTAATCCTCTGTGAAGTGAACGCTTATTCAAAAGGGTGTGATATAATTTTAAAATCCAACGACCACTCACCGGATAATGCTTCAGACATATCAATCCCTCATGCCCGCTCACAAGGTAATATTTCGGTAATTAGTTTGTCCCAGAACCGTCGCAGACGGTGATTCGAAAACCAACATTTTGTCACTTGCCTGCGATCGCTATATGTTTCACGCCTCGCGAATAGTGGCTGACTTTAGTTGCGTGATAAGATCCATGAAAATATTCAATCAATGTGTTAGTTTGTCAACTTGAGATGTAACTCACTACACAAATCAAGTTGAATCGTATTTGAATGTATTGATTCGACCCAACTCAAAGCCTTTGACAAATCCTATTAACGCGATCTGTTGAATCGAACGTAACCTGAATATTACTGACGCCAACATTCACCCGCATCGGATCATTCACACATTCCACACCGCTGTTTTAACACTTATAGAATCAATACCAACTATCTCTAACCCGATAATATTAAATCATTTTGGTAATTTGCCAACTTTAAATCCATTCACGGGATGTACTAAAGGTAAATCCAAATAATCCAGAATGAAATATTTGAACTTTGACATTGCGCGAATTGAAATAGGTTTGACAAACATGACTACCAACTTTCACCCAGTCACATTTCAAGATTATACTTCGAAACAATCCTTGAAACTGACAACTCTATTCACGACTCCGTTTCCGTTTGTAAAATAGAGTTTCAGAAATACTATCGCGATATTTTAATGTGTTACTACACACAATACAATCAATCAATGAAATAACACCTGTTGTAAATATTTCTAACTTGACAACCACTTGTGCATACCGCGATCGACTTGTGACGCGATGAGTTAAATCGGAATATTTCAATCTATTTGTCGAAACCTTGAACAAACTATCAGGTTATTTTTTGTTGCAATCGAGTGAACGGAAATAGTATTACGTCTCAACATTTTAACATCTTCCCATACACAAAAGAGTAAATTACAAAAAACCTTGTCAAGTCAATCCGTTTGTAACTTACCCAACCAAAGCAAAAAGTATCCTTATGAAAAGTAGACGAGACTACGCGAGTAATCACCACAATCAAAAATCCATAGCAAGTTTGGTTGTATTCATAGTCCACCAACTCGTATTTTTATTCAACCGTAAAAGTCGTTACTATTCCGCAAGACAAAGAAATTACTATGTGGTATATTTTGTAAGACAAAAGTAATTACTTCTCAGTGTCGGCGACTTGAGATTAACATATGTTTTGAGTATATGATATTTGAATGTCTGACCAACGTAGTTAAAAATTCATTTCTTACGATCGAACACCGGTGTTACATTGAAAGTTATCATACTGTAAACATAGGATTGACACATCGATTTGACATATGTAATAGTTGATCATGACTTGATTATTAAATTATTCGCGTTAATTAGACCCGGCGTTGTGGTAAATGTTATGACAGCAACAAACTTTTCACTACCGTGGTTATTAACATATTGATTTGTAAAACTATACTTGTCTGAAATGTTCTTGATTTGAAAGATATTCCGTGTTGGTACAAATCACTCTGCGTATTACGGATATCAGAAAATATTTTTACAAATGTAGTTGTTTCCAGTAACCAAGACTAAAGATGACACAACAATTTTGTTATTCAAACATTGAACACCCGATGCAAGATGCTTTATTGGTCAAATTCGCAACGGGTAATTGAAACGACTAAGTGTAGAGTCGGTATATCACAGTGGCACGTCGTTACTATTGAATCCAGCAATTGATACGATTTATTGTCGGGATTTGTGACAGCGCATTGAAACATACACAACTTACAGAGTGTGAAAATATCACTTTGGGTATCGAGTACCGTTTGAAGCGTGCGATAAATACATAATTCCGTTCGCACTCTCTAAGGCGTTGTGAAGTCTACAGATTTACACTTCAAGACTTTGATCAACACAGAAGTAATTTGGAATATCTTTACTGGACGCATCCTATTCTACTAGACTTGAGTAATACACAAAACTCATAGCATTAACAAAATCGCAATAGGCGCTACACTGAAATCTACAAAATGTGTTTGTATTGTTACTCAAAGTAGTGATCATAAATTATCATTTGAATAAGTAATTATAATCATAAAACCAAACTTGCGAAAGTCATTACCATAACAAAAGAATATTGTAGGTTGCTTGCTAAATGTATACCGGAAATATTTGTAGAACGCTCACGACCAAAGAAATCGGAAATTTCCCGCCATTGTCATTCATCAAAGTATATGTTGTCACAATACTCAGCCCGTAAAAGATCTTACTTGTATGTGATTGAATCGCTGGTAATTAACTCGCTAAATCAAACCATAAGGAAATTTCACTCACTCATCGGATTATGATATTAAACAGCGTCGCTTAATCGGCGTAGATCGTTTTTTCTAAATGCGAATCATACCCGCCCAACAGAAAACAATTTTCACTCACCTGATAATGAAACCGAAGTCTTCATTCAATATTTTGTTTGTGTCAAATACTTTTCAATGAACACACTGGAGTGGTTGAGCTTTACATCATCAGACTGTCATCTGTAAATCAAGCTTACATCCGATTTGTAACTGTATTGTTTACCTAACCGAGTTGTATGCACAGTTTGATATTTTTGTCATTTAGTGATTGTTGAACATACCACCTTGAAATACTGCGTTGATCATAATTTCCATCATCATGATAAGCGAAGTACATTTGTTTTGAATTCATAACAATCGGCTTTTCTATGACATGATAAATTTTTGACAAGTTATGCTTAGAATATTGGTGCATACCGCGAAAAATAATATACCACTCATATTAATACTGTTACTCCATTCATCGGTATTTTTGTCGTTGTCGATTTTCAAACGAGTAAAATTTATTACTTGAGTTGTTCTGCTTACTATATTTAAATGTAAACTCGCCCGTCTTTCAACAACAAACAATGTTAAAAAAGTATGCAATCAAACACAACAAGTTTTACTGTAGGACACTAATTATTATCCCACATAACTCATTTCTTACCGAAGACATATGAAATATATTCATGTTACACGAAAATATTCGCTCATGCTACAAACCTGTACAGTGATTGGTGATACTTTCAAACTGTTTCGATACCTCAAGAACTTTATTGTCTGAATGGTTGGTCACGTATCTTAATAATCAAGTAGTTCAACACAGAAGTAGTATTAACAGAAACACCAGAGTTGTTTACACAAAAGTTTGTATGTGTACAGTATGCGAATACCATGTGTAAGTCCAGCACAATTGCGCTATCCATCCGAGTTTAGTTAACACAATTTACGACACCGAGGTCGCCTCATCTTTCGTAAGACAACAAACCAAGGCTTCAGGATATGTCCATGTCATAGCAATAAATCAGCTACTCCAACAACAGAGTACATATGTTTTCTAGTTACGGTACTTACATCTTACACACAAATCAATCTACTTTGCTAACGAAAAGTGCTGAGTCAACACATGGTTGTCCTCACAACAATACAACTAAAACATACTATCATACAAAATGGTCGTTATAGTTTGCACACCAATGGTACATCGTACAAGTAACAAGTCTCGAGAATCCAGTTATTCAAAAAACGTGAAAGTATTTCTACACCAAGTCGTTATGTTGACGAAGAAGTATATTGTAATATCATGATCGATTTGTATTCGTTGACCGCAAAATGTCACTACTCTAAATAATTATTTTTCACTCAAACACAAAAACCTACTTGTCGCCATTCGTTTTCATCAAGCACGAGTTCAAGAAACTTACTTACTACGACAGGAATTGTTATTTTTATGTTGTGTAAATAGGTAATAATTAATTTTAGTAACACTATATCAACATCATGGAGTTGTGCGAATAGATTTACACGTGGTCTTGTGGTTTTGATCGAAGTACACAGCACGGTCTAATGTAGAGTCATCTCTATTGTACAGCAACTCGGTAATCGAAACGCATTCATTAACATTTAAACAGCGATCTTGTTTCATCACACGAAAAATATGTTCACTATCGCGATAATCCTTTTCACACTCGTAATAGTATACCAACAGCTACCGGCGACAACGTTTAACAATACCAACGACACTAAACATACGATACCTACCCAAGTAAAATTACCATTTTCACCTGGAGGTCAGCCGTTACCTGAGTAAAAATACCATTGTCCTTTGGGGATTTATCGTTTACTCAGAGTAACAATACATTTTCACTTGGGGGTCTACCGTTTCCTAGAGTAACAAACCCCTTTTCCTTTGGAAATCTATTTTTCCCTGGGTAACAAACCTTTTATGATCAACCCAGTATTTCAAGGTGGTATGTTCAACAATCACTAAATGACAAAAATATCAAACTGTGCATACAACTCGGTTAGGTAAACAATACAGTTACAAATCGGATGTAAGCTTGATTTACAGATGACAGTCTGATGATGTAAAGCTCAACCACTCCAGTGTGTTCATTGAAAAGTATTTGACACAAACAAAATATTGAATGAAGACTTCGGTTTCATTATCAGGTGAGTGAAAATTGTTTTCTGTTGGGCGGGTATGATTCGCATTTAGAAAAAACGATCTACGCCGATTAAGCGACGCTGTTTAATACCATAATCCGATGAGTGAGTGAAATTTCCTTATGGTTTTATTTAGCGAGTTAATTACCAGCGATTCAATCACATACAAGTAAGATCTTTTACGGGCTGAGTATTGTGACAACATATACTTTGATGAATGACAATGGCGGGAAATTTCCGATTTCTTTGGTCGTGAGCGTTCTACAAATATTTCCGGTATACATTTAGCAAGCAACCTACAATATTCTTTTGTTATGGTAATGACTTTCGCAAGTTTGGTTTTATGATTATAATTACTTATTCAAATGATAATTTATGATCACTACTTTGAGTAACAATACAAACACATTTTGTAGATTTCAGTGTAGCGCCTATTGCGATTTTGTTAATGCTATGAGTTTTGTGTATTACTCAAGTCTAGTAGAATAGGATGCGTCCAGTAAAGATATTCCAAATTACTTCTGTGTTGATCAAAGTCTTGAAGTGTAAATCTGTAGACTTCACAACGCCTTAGAGAATGCGAACGGAATTATGTATTTATCGCACGCTTCAAACGGTACTCGATACCCAAAGTGATATTTTCACACTCTGTAAGTTGTGTATGTTTCAATGCGCTGTCACAAATCCCGACAACAAATCGTATCAATTGCTGGATTCAATAGTAACGACGTGCCACTGTGATATACCGACTCTACACTTAGTCGTTTCAATTACCCGTTGCGAATTTGACCAATAAAGCATCTTGCATCGGGTGTTCAATGTTTGAATAACAAAATTGTTGTGTCATCTTTAGTCTTGGTTACTGGAAACAACTACATTTGTAAAAATATTTTCTGATATCCGTAATACGCAGAGTGATTTGTACCAACACGGAATATCTTTCAAATCAAGAACATTTCAGACAAGTATAGTTTTACAAATCAATATGTTAATAACCACGGTAGTGAAAAGTTTGTTGCTGTCATAACATTTACCACAACGCCGGGTCTAATTAACGCGAATAATTTAATAATCAAGTCATGATCAACTATTACATATGTCAAATCGATGTGTCAATCCTATGTTTACAGTATGATAACTTTCAATGTAACACCGGTGTTCGATCGTAAGAAATGAATTTTTAACTACGTTGGTCAGACATTCAAATATCATATACTCAAAACATATGTTAATCTCAAGTCGCCGACACTGAGAAGTAATTACTTTTGTCTTACAAAATATACCACATAGTAATTTCTTTGTCTTGCGGAATAGTAACGACTTTTACAGTTGAATAAAAATACGAGTTGGTGGACTATGAATACAACCAAACTTGCTATGGATTTTTGATTGTGGTGATTACTCGCGTAGTCTCGTCTACTTTTCATAAGGATACTTTTTGCTTTGGTTGGGTAAGTTACAAACGGATTGACTTGACAAGGTTTTTTGTAATTTACTCTTTTGTGTATGGGAAGATGTTAAAATGTTGAGACGTAATACTATTTCCGTTCACTCGATTGCAACAAAAAATAACCTGATAGTTTGTTCAAGGTTTCGACAAATAGATTGAAATATTCCGATTTAACTCATCGCGTCACAAGTCGATCGCGGTATGCACAAGTGGTTGTCAAGTTAGAAATATTTACAACAGGTGTTATTTCATTGATTGATTCTATTGTGTGTAGTAACACATTAAAATATCGCGATAGTATTTCTGAAACTCTATTTTACAAACGGAAACGGAGTCGTGAATAGAGTTGTCAGTTTCAAGGATTGTTTCGAAGTATAATCTTGAAATGTGACTGGGTGAAAGTTGGTAGTCATGTTTGTCAAACCTATTTCAATTCGCGCAATGTCAAAGTCCAAATATTTCATTCTGGATTATTTGGATTTACCTTTAGTACATCCCGTGAATGGATTTAAAGTTGGCAAATTACCAAAATGATTTAATATTATCGGGTTAGAGATAGTTGGTATTGATTCTATAAGTGTTAAAACAGCGGTGTGGAATGTGTGAATGATCCGATGCGGGTGAATGTTGGCGTCAGTAATATTCAGGTTACGTTCGATTCAACAGATCGCGTTAATAGGATTTGTCAAAGGCTTTGAGTTGGGTCGAATCAATACATTCAAATACGATTCAACTTGATTTGTGTAGTGAGTTACATCTCAAGTTGACAAACTAACACATTGATTGAATATTTTCATGGATCTTATCACGCAACTAAAGTCAGCCACTATTCGCGAGGCGTGAAACATATAGCGATCGCAGGCAAGTGACAAATTGTTGGTTTTCGAATCACCGTCTGCGACGGTTCTGGGACAAACTAATTACCGAAATATTACCTTGTGAGCGGGCATGAGGGATTGATATGTCTGAAGCATTATCCGGTGAGTGGTCGTTGGATTTTAAAATTATATCACACCCTTTTGAATAAGCGTTCACTTCACAGAGGATTAGGGTTAGAGCGGAAATAAGTGACAATTTGTCGCTATTCAAGTTACCGACACTGGCGGTCTGTCATTCGTTACTTGTTAAATCTTACCAGCGAAATCAAGTTCTGTGACAAACTGATTACTAAAATTTCACCGCGTGAGCGATCGGTATGGTTATAACACCAAGTCGTGAAAGATGGTTATGTCCGAGACATTATCTTGTCAGTGATCGCGGGGTTTTGCAAATATTTCACACCTTTTTGAATAAGCGTTAACTTCACAAAGGATTACGGCTAGAATAGAAATAAGTGACAATTTGTTGGTATTCAAGTCTCGCCGGTGGTGTATCTGTTATTCGGCACTTATTACACTTATCATGAAATTAGAGTGAGAACATAAAGCATCAAGTTGTTGTTTTCGAATTTTGATGTCGAGGTGATAAATTTACGCATTCAATTACAATTCAACTTCGGTTGTGTATTGAGTGATAGATCGATATGCCGGAAGTGGTATCTTGTGAGCGATCGTAGGATTTTTACAAATATTTCACATCTATTTGAAGTGTTAGTTTGCGAACGCGACTATTGTTGATATTCGAATCACCGACTACGCCGGCTCTGTGGCAAACTAATTACCAAAATATTACTTGTGCGTAATTCCTACCTTTGTAACATCAAACCACGAGAGATGGCTATTCTGATGTGTTATCTTGCGAGCGCTTGTAGGGAATATTTCACATCTTTATGGAGTGTTAGGTTGTGAACGCGGCTATTGTTGGTATTCGAATCGCCGTCTACGCCGGTTCTGTGGTAAACTAAAACCAAGCGACTGATTCCTAGATTTAGCAAACTACTTCACACCCTTTTTGGTGAAAGTACGACATGCCACCCGCAGTCTATAAACGAAAGTACGAATCATCGCCGCGCCCATAAGAATAGCGATATATTAAAGTCGCACTCGCCGTAAACGTTAGGATTAACTCGAATCGGTCATATATAATAATTTGGGATATACACATTAACTAACGACCAACCACGTGCCTATTTACTTGATGCATATTCAACACCGTGCGACAGATGTCTATACCCGAAAGGGCGATTCACGGCCGCACCCATAAGAACACATGGCGAGTCACCGGAGACCGCGTCAGAATACATGACAGGCGATTCACCGCCACCGCCTATAGTAAAAAAGGCGAGTCACCAACACGAGTTTTCGCGGCGAGTCACCGACGCAGCCTATACCTGAAAGGGCGAATCATGACCGCACCGATAAGTACACATGGCGACTCACCAGCGATAGGGGGGGGTCGAAAAGGGCGAATCACCAACACAGTTTCGCGGCGAGTCACCAGCGGGCCCATAAGAACCCATTACGAATCGCGAGCGATCTATACTACTACTCTCGTCTCTTTGGAACTGCCGCCTGCTCAAATGACACTTACAATCACGCCACAAGAGACAACACCACAAGTCGATGCGGTTATAATATTATAATAATACGACACCAGAAACTCATAACACGATGCTCACAGACACATATAACGGAACCCAGACCATCTATAACTCCTACACCAAACACACAAAGCACACTGTACAGCAAACTGTGACGCAACTGCACGCAAACATACCCATCAGCCCACAGCCAACCATCTGCGCAGATATCCCGACCGGTACATCCTACTCAAGCCTGCAAATACAAGGCCAACTACCTACTACTTCACGCCCTAACTGCCTAATATAGTGTTACCATAACGTCCGGAATTTCCCGGACATGTCCGGAATTTCACTGTTCAAGTTAGCGTCCGGGAGGAATTTCTAAAATATGCCAAATGTCCGGAATTTTGAAGACTTGACGTAGGCTCATAATTTTTTCGTAAATCAACATAAAAACTTTATTTTCGGGACTATTTATGCTGATATACATGTTATTTTTCTTCGCGCTACGCGCGATTTACTATCACATTTATTGATTTCAATATGGCGTCTAGGACTACCACCCTCGCAAAAAATGCAATAAGATATAAATAAAACAACCTTCATTTACTGGAATAAGCCCAATTGTAATCGTATTTATAGGAGAACGGTATCTTCCTAGAGATCGTTAAGGCCGCTTAAATGCTTTATTCAAAGATAGTGGTTCCAAACGTTGGGGTCGTTTTCCTTCATTCTGTGGTTTGCGAATATGTTGAACGTAATCAGCTTCCTAAATAGCCCGTGAGTAAGTCTGGGCAAAGCTGCTGACTTCTTTTAGTAATCGGCTCGTCAAATTTGGATCTGGGCCACGGAACATTTCAAATTGGAGATGGAGTCGCGACCATAAATGGTTGGAAACCACTGGATCTGGGGTGTTTATAAAGCACCGTGGTGCGCACCGGCATGAGGCTGATAAACAATCTTATCGGTAGGACATAGACATGACTTAACGATGTGCAATTACGCTCCCTGTGTTTTCGAACTCATCATCCTCCGTTAGCTCTACCGCTAACTCTGATCATGAGGGCGGAGAGTAGTATAGTAATATACGGAACAACCAATATTATTGACAGAATTCATTCAAAAAAATTTAACGACCAAATGCATATAGAAACCAGATTCATATAGCAAGCACCCCCTCCCGCCCTAGAAGTTGCATCGATTACCCCATAGTGTGGGCTCAAAATCATTGTATATTTGGGCGGGAAGATGCTGTAAACAAGTGCTTTCGGTCCCGGTTACACAACACACAGCCACATACTCCTGAACCGGATCGTCACCTGGTCTATGAGCAAAACTTTGCTAGCGTGACGTCATAACTCATTTTGAAATCCGGTAGTGGGCGCTGAAGAGTGTCCGGAATTTGGGTCACAGAAATATGGTAACCCTAGCCTAATACCACCACTACTTCATGCCACTGCTCCAAACTACTAATACTTCGCGCTACCAAACACAGAGACAAACTCACTCGCATCCATCTTCAGCCGCGCTCTCAGCCAACTCCTTGCTCAACTAACTCAACAAGCGGTTTCCAGCCATACCACGCGCAACAATATTCTAAACGTCAATTACAGAACATTCTGAAAACCTCGCTTTTCCACACCTTATTAACCATGCTTAATGTTTATACCCAATACAAACTGAGTGTGACCACCACGAAGTCACATTTTCACGTCGGAATACACTATTGTGACGCCATTTGGACAATTAAAATCGCGATATTGTCCCGAGCCGCTACTGATAGTAAGACAATGGACACTGGATTGACTATTATCCAATTTGATCCAATTGTTTACGAAAGGTCCGAGTGTATTTATGTGACCAAATTACTCGGCCTAATAAAGGAATCGTCAACGTAACCGTAAACGCAATCACATTGCTACGTATATTGGCAATTCATGTTTCGCGACATTTCTAAAATTAGGAAGTATAGAAACAGTCATCTACTGTACAGAATTATGGTAAAGTAATCAGTAATAGTAAATAATGCTTTTTTTTGTAGCTCTCAAATCTGTATGTAATCGATGCAAAAATGCCTGCTGAAACTTTTCGTGAAATCGCAATCACCCTCAAGACCACATGTTGCAAAGAGATACAGTTCCAAAACTGCGAGTTGACGACACGGAAGCTCTCTGAATTCTTCATTGGATGTAAAGACAACCATCTATCTGTAAGTTGAAAGAATGTTCCTGAAAGGCGAATTGTTTAGATTGGGTGTGAGCATCAGGGCGATCGTGATCTGTCGGTACATAGCGAGATCCAATCGAGAGCCACGCAATACAAACCATATGACTCATTGGGTGAAAAGGGCAATATTGACATGAATTAGTCATTACTCGTGAGATTGGTAGACCACGGAGACGTCTGCATCTGTGAAGTAGAAAGCGACTTACTAGTAGGGCTGGGCAAATTCGAGTACCTGAGTGATTCGATTCTGAATCACGTAATATGCTTCGAGTCGAGTCGAGTAATCGAGTATCACTCATTATGACGTCATAACAGAACGTGATGTGTGAAGGTTTAAATATGTATCTTTTATGCCACCACGAAGAATATAATGCCTGTTATCCATCACATAAAATATATTTTGGTATTTTTCGATCATACCGATTTTATTGCACTTGGTGACAATGTTGCGGGATGTTGGAAATCTGCTAGTTCCAGCAACTTCGCAGCTTTGTACTATATGTTCCGTATGCTACGATACGGCCAATCAAGGTTTCAAGGCTTCAACAGTGAAAATTACTGTCGAAACTATAATTTTCGATGATAAATTAACTTCCAGTGGCGAGGAGCGTATAATTCCAGTACTCGAAAAAATCTTCTTTCACTACTCGACTCGAATCATTACAATTAATACTCGATTCAGATTCGAGTGCTCGAATCATTATGCCCAGCCCTACTTACTAGTGATCACCCCCTGGTCTGGATCGGAATAAAATAATCAAAGTTACTTCAATATATCACAGAGGTAGTTGAAAATTGGCATGGATTCGTTCTGAATGTGCATCAGTCGGTTTTGTCACTACTTGATATATATGATGTCCTATATTAAAGTCGGATATAATCGTAATTTGATGGAAAAGTTGAGTTTTGATGCATGAGAACACAAATGCACAAATTACCGGACATGATGATTTCTAGAGTTCGCCATTTCGTCGACATATTTGGTGCTAGAATAGGCACATAATCGAAACATGATCAAAATCTGCGTAAGCCTATCATGCGACTTGGTCAACTACATCTAGCCTACTCCATATAGCAGGGGTGGGCAATTATTTACTCAGCAGGCCAAATTAAAAGCAGGAGATACGTTGGCGGGCTGAATCAAAAATTTAAATGATAATCTGCGGCGTATTAGTTGTTTTTATAAATTGACACAGTGAATGACATTGTTCATGTTCACACATGCTGCTCAGTATATGTGTTGATATTAGGCCATGAGAAAGTCACGGGTAATTGACATTATAATTCAGAACAACACTAACATCATAATTTTTAACTATGTTGTATTCCACGGACACGTTTTTCTAGTGAGATATTAAAATGAATTTAGGATACTGCAATTCCTGTCTTGGTCGCCGCCTTCCAAGTAGTGTGCAGCGTGGTGAAATAGCCTTGTTGCTGATGGAAACTAGCAGTGTTTCCTAAATTCGCCCTCCCCTAGCAGAGTGTCTATATTCGTGTTTTTCCGTCCTCAAACCGACCTAATATATACTCCACGGCGGCCTGATTGCCACAGACTATGATGATGGGTTCACCTCTGACTCCAATATACAAATATTTGGTACTCAGAATCTTTTTTGGAATTTCGTCAGGCGGCCCGCACTTTCCATTTTTGAGATGCTCGGACGTTTATCGCTTATGGGCGATGATGACTGATTAAGCACGGACACTGGACACTGATTGACTGGTTTTTACGAATTGGGGATTTCGAAATGCATCACGTAACAATTTGGGCAGGCTGCGTACTTGAGACTCCTGCCATATACGGCTATGAGAGGGATTGCATATTAATTCTGTGTGGTGCAGGTGTCTCTGCGCATGAGAAAACAAAGAGACAAGTTCGAGATAATTATAGTCGCCAGCGAATACATTTGTTAAAAAAAAACATGAAAATTGCTAATTCTGTTGCTAGCCCGTGTTGGCGTTGATCATCTTCTACGTTTTTCAGATGCTGAAAATGTCAGCTGTAAACTATGTAACAGAGTATGTAGTGTACGGCCAACGGGTTCCAGAATTGAACTTGATTGCTATCGAATAAAACGGCGTTCGTCAACTTCGCTTTGATGACCGCATTGATCAGATGGTCTCTGGGGTTAATATTTACGGACCATGATTGTATTCCTATTGTTAATTCTACAGTTCCTTATACACCCGGAACTCACATTTGATTATTTCACAACGTTCAATCGTTAATATTCTACCAGTAGACATTCTATAAGCGATCATTATATTCTACCCGTCATATCATCAATAGTATTTCTTTTATTGAAAGTTTATGCAAACATGTGGTAATATATATATGTGTTCAATATCTCGGCAATGAAAATGAAAAAAAAATATATAAATTTATTGAGTCGATTGATATTGACCATGGTATCAATAACAACTATATTTGGAAGAATGCTAACTAGCTTTTAATACTTTGGAGCTGTGTTATCTAAAATTGCTTATTAATTATATACCTGACTGTCAATTGGAGTATAGGTACCCTAACTTTATTTAAAAACGAACGGTTGGATCAAATTCACATCCCTATGTCGAGCATGATCGATAAATCATATGTAACTGTGTGGTGTCTTTAGATGGGGGTGCAAATTTTCAATAGAATTTGGAAATTCATTCCTTATTCTTTATTGTGGTCTGCATTTATACGAATGCATTGATGTAGTTAGCATACAATTCGCCATATCATTGGATATGTGGAAAGTATATTATATCAATGCGAGGTAAAATGATATAATATAACCTAAGTCAAAATCACTTTTGAGTATAATTCACACATATTTGTTTCATACAGATTTCGAGACTGAACATCTTGGATAGTACAATGCTTCCAGACGCTTATTACGACGTGGCAAATATCGTCAAAATCACCAAATGTACTAGTCTGTGTGTCCGATATTGTGATTTGTCAAAACAGAATTTGGAAAGCTTGGGTAAGGGTTGCAAGGAAAGTCACAGCTTGGTAAGTTGGTCAATTTTATTTTTCATCCCAACTTTTCTAAAAAGAAATCGAATCCGAAAACCACAAGATCACCAAAAATATTTGAAAGGCATTTCATTTTTTGTCCAGATGTCCATTATGGTCCATGGTTATTGTTGCTGATGTTGTTTGTGATATTCATTGTGTTTTCGACTACAATGGTCATTCACACTGAACCGATTAAATATATTTTGATTCCTTATCTATGCCGACACCGCTTGTGCGGATTAAATGGTGTGGAGGAGCCTAGATAAACCTGTAAACCTTAGTAAGGGATTCAGGAGTCGACCTCGGTCGTACTCGAACCCGCAACCTACTGGTGTTGCAACTGTGGACCATACCACTACGCTATTTCGGCACCCAGCACGTCAGAATTCCTCATATTTACATTCGCTATTGTGGCATTTACATCACAGGACGTCGGAAACGGTGGGATTACTTGAGATGGCAGGCTTCTTCACATAAAAATGACTGCACAGTTCAGATGAGCGGGGTCAGCACTCTCAAAGTTAGGAGTCAGCAAACGTTTTATCTGGTGTTATGTATTCATAATCGACATCTATTCGCGTTACGCACAATAGTGTAATTAGTGCGGAGATTATACATTTTGCATTAAAAATGAACATATTGACAATTGTTGATATTAAGAAACTTAATTTCGAAAAAATGTTGCGTTCAAGTTTTAAAAAAAGGGATTTATATCGAAGTGGCGTATAACGTACGTAGAGTATATAGTCGCTCCTAGTATATACTCAATTACGAGACATTTTGTAGAATGTCATGTTGCATTTTATGGCAGCCCAAAAGCAATCAATTGAATTATTCTCTTGCCGAACACCTGCGACCCGACATACATTATTGTTTGTCTCGTGAAGAACTGCAAAGTTTGAAAGGTGTGACTTCCGTGCCATTAATTTTTGATTTAGTTTAAGGCAGGGATCGCCAACTCAAAACGGGTAGAGGGCTCTTTTCAAATTTCATTGAGGCCGTGGGCCGCAAGAATGCAATATCGAGACAAAATAGACCACACTTAAGCAACCATTACTTATATACGCCACTACAACGCTGTGCTCTCTAACTTTGGCGAATGGCATAGTTCCAGCCAAAAGTACTATTTGATTAAAGAAATGCAAAGATCATGATCATCTATTTAATATTATTTTGAAATATGAGCTGCGCACGATACCCAACTACACTTTTCAGCGAATAAGGAATCAATATTTAGTCTAGCGCAGTGGTTCCCAAAGGGTGGGGAATTCAATGGTTTCTGTTGGGGAATAGACGCATTTGTTCAAAATTATATAGAGGAGAGTCTACATATTCACGGAGACACATGCGCAATTACCGTTACCAGTTAAATGCTCTGGAATGTATGTATCGAAAATTATTTTGCGTGTTGTTCACAAAACCTCATTTTTAACTCTGGATGGCCAATGATGGCTTCACAAACGCATCCAGCACGACTAGTTTGACGTGAGATAACTCTTTCGCGAAATTTTGAGCGTTACTGGTATCGGTTCACAATACGTTTTATGATGCAGTTATAGACGATTGTCTTGCGTACTGGTGTAGTTGTGTGTCTTGTATAGTCAAACCAGCAAATAGCTGCTCTGTGATGACAGAGTGATGGGTAGTGGGGAACAGGACCGTAACTGCCGCACTCCAACCCCGCGATTTAATATTGCCGAATATCTTATTATTGGGAACCCGTCCCTCACGAAAATACGTAGAATTTATAGAAATGGAGACTTCGGCGTCGGCCATTACTGCGCCACGACGCACCAGGCATATGAAGTTGTAAGCCATGTAACATGCAACTCCGAGAAGTGTGCCAGAACGATCAGCAGCGAGAAGACCTTGGCCGAGAAGGAATGCCCTTCTGGTGACCCAAAACTTCGATGTATATACAATATACATATATGTTTAATTGGCTAAATGGCTGGCGCCGAATGTTCCTGTTCTGGCGATCTGAACATCACAGGGCAAAATCCCGCAGGGAAAAATTATTTGCCAGTAAAGCAATACCAATTTGACATCGTGTGTGCCTTTTACTTTTGGCGATTTCCATATCTTTTGATGCAGCAGATAGGAGGTCACGAAATAGCATGATGTAACTAAGTCAATATACCAACGGGACCGCCGAAGATGTTCAATTCATATTTAGGGGTCCTACCTTTTCCAACACACCTCACTCAGCTCTAACGACCAATCTGATTACGTGAGCAGAGAGGGGATGAAAAATTGATAGCAAAATATATGCAGTTCCCGATCATATTGGCCGATGCAAACACTAATTATATAAATTTTTCGCGCTTTGCGCATTTAGTCAAAATAAGGCGACGCACTAAACAGTAGACCTAATGTAACTGATAAGTTGCAGGGGAAAAGCGTACAGGCTCAGCGGGGCTGAGGGGGTTCTGGGGGGCCAAGACCGACGGTTTTGTGGCGGGGCTGACAAAGTGCTGTTACGGTCCTGGTGGGGAATTAGGGCTCGGAATTAATATGAGCTGGGGAATGAAGACAAAAAGGTTGGGAACCACTGGTCTAGCGAGACACTGCATTAGCTGAAAAACTATATATCTCAGTCGTAAAGCTTCATCTTACGGGGAGCAATAAGCTCTTTTCTAAGCGTCTCGGTCTTTGCAGTGTCTCAGCAATCGCACGCCATGGCATTATGCCGAATTGCCGATTCATATCAGATGATTCTTATTCGATAGAATGCTGTAGCCATTTCAGCTAGCGAGGAATAATGATGCAAGGCACAATATAATAGCTTAGTTTGCAAACAGCAACAACAATATTTTGAAACTGAAAACAATTTCGTCATTTCAAACTGCTTTACTTCGCGTTCTTCCAAAATCTGTAATCAGTTCGCCGGTCGCAAATATGACTGCGGGCCGCGTATTGGTGATACCTAGGGCTGGGCAAAATCGAGTACCTGAGTGATTCGATTCTGAATCAAGTAAAATGCTTCGAGTCGAGTCGAGTATTCGAGTATCACTCATTATGACGTCACAGCAGAATGTACTATGTCAAAGTTAAAATATGTACCTTTTATGCCATCACGAAGAACATAATACCTGTTATCCGTCACATTAATGATACTTCGGTATGTTTTCGACCATACCGACTTCATTGCACTTCTTGACAATGTTGTGGAACGATCATGACTTCGGAAATGTGTTATTTCCAGTAACGTTCGTAGCTTTGTACTATGTCTATCATGCTATGCCAATCAATGTTTCAAGGCTTCCCCAGTGGAAAATATTATCAAAACCATAATTCTTGTTAGTTCATTAACTTTCAGTTGTGAGGAGCGTACAATTTCAGTACTCGAAAAAAATCGTCTTTTACTACTCGACTCGAATCATTAAAATTAATACTCGATTCAGATTCGAGTACTCGAATCATTGTGCCCAGCCCTAGTGATACCCAGTTAAAGGTAAGATACGTTTTAGCCATGCTCAAGTCAGGAAATAAAAGGGATTAGGCAATTAGCTGAAATTCGGCAGAAATTATCGACTCATGCAGAGTTCATAAACTTCGTTTCGCTCAGGCGACATCGCCCCCTTTCAGATGTTTTCACGCCCCCACTTTGGAAAACATTGGGATAGAACCCCACAAAAAGGTTCGCGTTCACACAAACCAGAACTTTTCAAGGGTTCCAACCATCTCTTTTTTTCTGCGTTTCTGATTGGAACTGTCTGTACATACGAAGGAAGTTAGCAAGAATAGAAAATAAACGTTCAAGAGCAGCACCTGTTTGCTGGCAGTATTGAAGTTAAGCGTATAGTGCTGGAGTTTTAATTACAAAACCCGTTGCTTCATACCGGTGATGTTGTCTACATCGAAATATTTAGACCCCAACATCTCGCGATCCACCCATACGTTAAGAACCACTATGCTATGATAACCAATGTCGACCACGCAGTCAAGATTCAGATTTGAGATATCGCGTGAACTTGTAAAAACGTCAGACCTACTGAAATTTCACTCCGTTATAGTTGGGATTTTCATCGCTCCAAGTCAAATGATTTGTTTCATTCGGTTGTTTATCATTCACTATGACTAGTTAATTAGTCATCTACAACAACGGGCCTATAAACTGATACAATGTGTAAAATGTCAAATTATAAGTTGACCGACAGGCAAAAAAACTTTTGAATTCTTAAACTTCGTTAAGTAACGACAGTTCCAAACAGATAAGTGCTCCACATCTAACATTTTTCGAAGCAATGCCCAATTAAATAGTTAAGGTCAAAAGTTTATTATGCATTTTTTTAATGTCAGAAAATGCCAAAATTCTAATTTTGATAGGTCAAAAAATACTCGCCCGATTTATAGGAAAGGTATATTTCATTACGTGATATGAATATAACAAGATCTATACATGTTGATTTCAGATTCCTAAATTTGGGATTGATTGGTCAAATATAACTGCAACTGATGATCATATATCAATTCTGTGTGACTTGATGGCGATTGTTGGAGAGATGCTGGCTCTATTTAATTTGGAAATTGATGCTGAAAGAAAGCAAAGACTAATAGATGCACTTCACCTCGAAAACTCTAAGGTCAGATTCTGACTCCGTACCAAGTGTTTAATATTCTATTCACTGCTACCTTGCATTGGTAATCCCTCCACTTTTCGAGTCGGCAAGGAGTACTCTCGTTACGCTCGGCGACGGAATTATTTTGATCTACAAACTGAAATATATCAGGATTGCTCGCCTTGTTGCGCGTGTACCTGTACAAGTCGTTAAAACGTCGTTTCGAAAATCTCTATACCTCAGCTGTACTATCGACGGTTTTCATCATTTAGTACTGATAAACTTATCGCAATGTTGTACCAAACATAAAATATATACGGAAACTATAAATTGTTAAGTTTATGTATCATAGGGTCACTATATTTTGAAATCGAGAAAGGAGGACACTTTTTTTCCAAATATCCAGACTCGGGATTGTGGAGTAAAATTCAGAAAAATTATAAATTTTTCCCGACATTGCAGTTGGTTGACATTTTTTTTAAAAAAAGGTCAACTTACCGGCCCAACTCTGGAAATACAGCTTATCTCCCACATTCTCCGTTGGTTGACTGAAAAAAGGTCGTCACTTTTGTTGGAACCACGAAGTTCCTATTTAGCGTCAGTCATGCCAATTCACACTACAATCGATCCATTACATTTGCTCTAAAAACTGTAAAGGAGGACGAATTGCCAAAAAGGAGGGCATTTAGGCGTCCTCAGAGGGGGACATTTTCAAAAACTCGAAAAAGGAGGACAAATCCTCCTAAAAGACTATGGTAACGCTAATGTATCAGTTCCACTGTGGTCACTGCCCGAAAATTTCAATGACTTCTTTACCTCGGCATCAGAAATGCATAAGTACTACACACGTGCGTCCTCGTCGTCCAAGCATCATATGATCGACGCAAAAGATCATCGCTCTAGTGTATGGAAGAGTAGGTGCCGCCGGCTTACCCTCATTCGACGAGCATGTCTTGTCCACATTCAAGTCGAAATACAAGCAATTTCTGCTAAATGAATACTTACTTGGTAGCCCTCTACTTTACCGGACCACGACCTGGTGTATCGATCTCGCATACCGTCACATGCCACCTGATTTTGTCGCTTGTCATTTTATGTTAAATTCTTTACTTTTCACTAATTGTGCATGCCTCCTTTTTACATCGCCTAGGCTAGAGGTGTGTTTGATTTCGAAGACCACTCCAAGTCGTTTCGACACCTTCCTATCTTTCATTGTATCGCTGTCTTGTGGTGTATCGAAATGATGAAATTGTTAGCAATAAATTGAATTGAATTGAACGCTACTGACGTTCCTGCTTTTAGCGCCAGGTTTCCTTTACTATAGTTTAGACACAACCAAATCGCACGCCTGATTGTGCGTGGGTCACAACCCTTCTCCATTATTATGACCAGACATGGGGTAATCGCGATTAGTAATCGTAATCGATTACGACGATTACAGCATTTTCAAGTAATCGTAATCGCAATCGATTACATTCGAAAAAAATCCGAAGTAATCGTAATCGTAATCGACTACTTCACATATCTAAACGATTTATTTGTGAAAGAACGATTACTTTTTATTTGCACAATGAATATGACATAACCGAATATTCGTGAACAAGGAAGAGATAATATACCAGGTTATGGATAGCGCAAACGGTTGATTTTCAAACGCCACTGCTCATTATTACGTCAGAAGTATTAGCCTTGCTCGTCCTTATATATATATATATAGGTCTAGCTCTGTCTGCATTCAGACTAAGAGCACCATCACCGAGGTGATGGAAATATCCATCGAAAAAGACACAGCAATAAAGATTTCAAATATAAATTAGATTTCGCGTGAAAGTGCTGCTTTCGAAAATGTCCTGATGTCGGTATCGTTCCGATTAAGGACATTGTTCATCAGCGTTGCAGACGGTCTTCCTTTCTTGGTTCTCCTTTCATCTTCAAAGGTTATCGACTTCACGACACTATCATTAGGTTTCCGAATTATGTGGGCAAGAAATTTAGCTTGTTGGTGATCAATAAAGGATGAGAGATCTTCAGTGCGACAGATTTTATGAAGATTTTTATTACTAATTTTGAAGGCGTGGCCGGTTCCCTTTCGAGTGTAGCCTCCATGTATCATTTTTCGCAAAAATTGTCTGTAGCAGACATCCAGGACGTTTCTTGCGTAAGAAGTATCCACATGTAGTAAATATATATTCGCTGTACATTGTTGTGTGATTGTTAGAAGAGTATAAGCCATGCTGTATATCAGGTTATCAATACACTCCAGACGCCACTACCTCGCAGCAAGATAATAATCACCACTCTGCCTAGTTTCAAATGGTAACTTATGCTTAGTTGAACGCAGTTTGACCGTTGATGCTTGGCGAGCAGTAGGCCTATCTTATACGTATGTATTGTACGTACACCGGACAAAGATTTGAAATTTTGTACTCGTCAAATAAAGCATTACTATGGTTAAAATCACCAGCTGCTGATATATATCATAACCGAGCCGTTCTTTGCTGTTTCTCGTAACGGCAGCTTTCAGTATCTGTTTTAAGTGTAAGAATTTTAAGTTCACTTTATCTTATTCTCATATGACTCTACATGAAACGGGTGCCAATCGTTATTTAACAATTCTTCACTCGACATTTATACCTGTCGCCATAGCCATCCGCTTATACACCATGTTAGCGTGGGTTGTAGGCACAATCAGGACCAAAGCAGCAATTCGTCCCCCACTCCCAACGTTGGTATTGGTAGGGTTGTAACCAAGTCACAATGTTCCAAGTCACAAGTCAATCTCACTTTTATAGTTTTGACTCGAGTCAAGTCGAGTCATTTTCAATTCACCCCCGAGTCAAGTCTGAGTCCAAGCCAGCGAGTATAGGGACGAGTCGGAGTCATAGTGTTTGACTCGACTACGAGTCCAATTCGTTATGTTCACAGATCAGTTTTCATATCAAACCGGTTCAACCCACTTTTTTCAACTCTGCTCGAGTGATATAGAATGGCTCGTATTCATCATGTAGTAATTTTCATCAGTTTGCACAGTTTACGGCCCTATTTCCAAGTATAAGGACTGATAGACGAAATACAAATAATGTGGTAACTTTACTATTCTTCGAAGTTACATGGAATGTCTGTCTTGGCCGTTATAGTCTCGAGTCATGCAAAATGACTCGAGTATAAGTCGAGTCAATACAAAAAATGACTCGAGTCGAGTCTATTTACGCATTTGAAAAAATGACTCGAGTCAAGTCTACTCACCAAAATGTCGCGACTCGAGTCATTACAACCCTTGGTATTGGGGCCCATTATTATGGTGTGAAACACCATCAAAATCGACCTATACCAGCAAAGGTCGACTAAACGCATATGATGGTAACCGAGTTCAGATATAGATACGATTGTTACATCACACCTTAAGGGCAACAGACCTATGTTGCCCCGGTTGCTCGGCAATTTTATGAATAGGAGAGAGTAAATCACCGTTTCTTTATTGTGCGCGGCTTTGAGAGAATAGACAGTGAAAGCTTGTTATGAGCGCTACCGGGGCATGCCCCGGCTAGGCATTCGCAAAGCGAAAACACAGAAGAGAAGTCGATTTTATCAGAGACTTTGCTATATATCGGCATTTACAAGCGAAATAATAATAAGAATGCGATTTTCGCTGTGATTTCAGTATATATCGATTGCTGTGCATCTATAAATGGTAAATAATTGTTATTGAACAGAATTTTAGGTGGGGCAATGCCCCAGTTGCCCTATAGGACGAGCCGCCACTGCGTGTAGGTGTTCTGCCGGTTATTAAGGGTTAGAAATAGCTAGAAATATGTCGTAATCCAGCAATATTATAGCGCAAACTCATCGGCTGCAGTGCACAAAATCGGGGAGTATGAACTAGTTTATTCTCCACGCCGTGGATAAAATGAAATTCATTTTATATCGATTATGCAGAATCACAATTATTACTGCGATTTGCATTTGTTCAATCTGCATTTATATTCTGTTGCAGCAACATCATGTACCATTTGACCATTCGTGCGTCACGGCTTGTTGCTTTACGTGAAGGGCGCTGTTATATGTGAAATCGTATTTACCACAGTACGATTTTGATTCGTCAAATACCATTACCGAACTGTTTAGTTCGTGCATGTTGATTTCATATCTCGTGCCATGTCTTCGACAACAACTACATTTAAAACATCTTGCTTCACTGTACTCGATCGTATATATTTTCATTGATAACTTCATGTATTTGTTAGTTTTGAAAGCCTCGAGAATATATACCCGAATTACCTTTCTCTGCATTATATATCCCTGACAGGATATTGTTTTCGTGTGATTCTACAGATACAGCGTATACAATTTCCGGACGGAAGTACCGTTTACAAGCGTGCGTCAATGCGGAACTAAATTCGCAACTTTGATGATATGAAGATCAAATGAAGGCGAAGTACCAATAATTCATCGACGCCAAATCAACACATGAGACGGAAATTTCATACTTGGAAAATTTACGAAATGTGTGAAACTAAATGCCGCGAAGTAATTCCAAAATTCAAAAAAGGAAAATGCGTTGCGGTTTTCAGCACTTTATCTATATTTCAACATTTATAAAATTATTATTGAACGATTTTCATGAATTCTAGTTTCCGAAATGCCACCAAAACTGAATTCAAACTGGTGGGAAATGTTTGTTAATCAATATTACGAGATTGTATTTGTGGGAAGGTACATGAAAAATCATCACCAATAAGCAATGTTTGAAATCCACGTACAATCAATTACTCTGGGGCCAGAACGGCGAAAACCAATGTTCATCTTTTTGAATATAACGTTACAGAATCGTGGGTTGAAAATACATTAAGTCCCGTAAATTTGACGTAGCGAAAATTGCAAACTAGATTATTGTGGAAGCTATTCATCATCAGCCACAAATATTTGGTTGTATTTTGAGAAATGCATGGTAGTATAATAATTGTAGTATGGTAGTGTTTATGAATTACCGTTTCATGAATTAGTTTGTAATTTACTCATAGAATTCGCTTGTTTTTAAAGTAGTCTTCCGTACTGACTAACTTACTGTACTGACATCGATTCATGATCTCTTTTCGTATAGCAAATTACTTCGTATAGCAAATTACCAGTGTTGGGATCAAGTCACTACCTTCGAGTCACGAGTCATCTCGAGTCATTGCAGATTTTGACTCGAGTCAAGTCAAGTCACTCGTTTTTTAAAGGTGACTCGAGTCAAGTCGAGTCAAGTCAAGTCAAGTCACGAGTCAAGTCACAATTCAAGTCAAATTGAATTTTCGAAGTATGAGTGATGATTCATAGTCATTAAATGTTGCTAGCTGTGTGAAAGACAGATTAATTCATCATTTATCCTGATCAAATAACGAATATCTAGTTAAATATACATGCAAAAAGACGGTGCATCCGTCACGCACACGTAGAACTGCTAATAAAGTATGTGAGTAACTGTACAGCTACATACTACAGTCAGTTCTTATCAGCCAAAATATAGGACCTAATACGAAGCTTCGAGAAGTTGAAACAAATTGATATGGTACAATAGCCTACACTACCCATCTACACATCCGCGAGAATATAAACTCACACAATATATTCGCTCGATTTAAATCATCCAAGAGGATTGGTAAATCTGAGCAATGGGCAACGTAAGCATCGAGCCGTCTCAGAAACAGAGACACATTGCTATTTAGATTAATTTTCTACTTTGCGGTCAATTTATTTGTGATCTAACAATGGAGGAACCTTGTACAATGTACAATCAGTGAATGAATGGTTATTCTCGCGAGTGACACCGGGGTAACTCAAACAATCCGAACATACACAAGATACAGTGATTTATTCGACACCGCTTACTTAATGACTTGAAATTGACTCGTAAATTTTGCTCCGAGTCACGAGTCAATGTAAATTTTTGAAGCTCCGAGTCAAGTCAAGTCAAGTCATTTTTCCAAAGTGACTCGAGTCAAGTCAAGTCATACGAAAAAGGTGACTCGAGTCAGACTCGAGTTAAGTCATGACTCGAGTCATCCCAACACTGCAAATTACTAAAAAAAAACATTTCTATAATCACGTGATGGTTTCACTGTCGTCGCCAAAGTAGTCAAAGATTATCTGATCGCATGGGATTTATTGCGCATGTTGGATTATACTAATTAAAAAATATTTAGGTATTTACTCTCTTTTGAGATGGTTATCTCCACATTTTAGTTTATCTGCATGTAAAATTGAACCTATCCAGCTGTCGTCACCACATATAATAATATTATATAATACCGGAATAGAATCACGTGGGTTATATGCAGAATTACATCAATAAATGCTAAAATCCTTTATTTGATGAACGATAAATACTAAAAACGGAACTGATAAAAATGTGTTTACGTTGTGAGTTTCCGAATCTATATTGAGATGTTCAGTACAGCCGTTTTATTAATCAGTGTGTATTGATCAATAAATGTTTAATCATCAACCGATGATTTTTTAAACTATATCTCCAGGATTCAGGTTAGGCATACGACGATAAGGTGTTTATTTACTTATCCAACATTGTACCATATTGTGATTCGTAAGTACAGCTAGGCCTATACCAGGTGAACCAGCATTATTTACAAGTATTTTCGAAATGTCAAACGTAATAACCCCAATTGTGGATGTGCCGGACTTCCTTTAATCATATTTAACAGTTAAATGAAGGATAAAGTGGCGTTCCTGTCTCATACCATATTTTACTGGGGTGGCCAAACTGAAGCTCGCCAAATTCACGCGGCTCATTGAGCCTTTGATTGCGACTATTGAATGATTGGACACGCATACAATTGCCTACTTAGTCGAAAAGTTCACCTTCGCCGTAAATCAATGAATTTCATCGAATATCAACTTTTTGCGTTTAAGTTGTTAGAATCGATGTGTACAGCTTTATTCCCGGGTACTGTTCAAATGCCGACCTGATCACATCGTGTGATGGTCCTTTTATCTTGTGGGGTTGCTGGGGGAGTTATCTTAGTAACGCTAGGTACACAAGCGTGCCTATGGTTAATTTCCGCGTCGGAATTTAATCTGGGCTCTTGATCCCCCGTCTCGCAGGACTAACTCAGTGAAAGACCAGATATCATATACCAGAATCAACTTAAAAAAGAAACGATTGTAAAGTAATGGAAGGGAGATCAACTTTAACATCGAAACACTGTGACTTCGGGCACTAGGCCGAAATGGGCGCCGGTTAAGACACCGTAACTGGTCGTTTCAGCATCGCCCTATCTGTTTGTTGCGTCGCATTGTGTTGGTAGGTTGGTTTTGAGGTACTCATGGTGTTTGTCGACTACAGTGGTCATTTACAGCAGGCCGATATTCTTCATTTTTATTCTGTAGCTGCCGACTGATATATACGGCTTATATAGGCTTACATAGGCCTAGGCTTTTTGTAATACACCGCTTACGTGGAGGAGGTGGCGAGGAGGAGCCTATAATAATCGTCCACAACTTAGGAATTGAAATACTGAATTCGACCTCATTGGACTCGGACCAGCTACTCCTTGGTGTTGCAGCCGCGGATTATACCACTGCGCTATCTCGCTACATTCGCATTGTGTCTTTGGTATCGCATAGTACATTGTGTGTGCCTCGATCGGATCGATATATATAATCCGACGGATATCATAACTCTACATTGTTGACGATTCCATATTAATTACCTCAAAAACTGCATATCATGATGTGTCCTTATTTTATTGCCAGCACACGACATAAGGTCGATGGCGACTGCATTTCACTAAAATGAGGCGTAGGACATTTATCGCAACTATACTGCAGCTTGACGTAGCTTGACCTGTTAGGCTTTGCAAATTGCGAGTGAGCATAATACAGGTACCTCAGATATCTGCGATGTTTGCAGTTTGAGTTACCCAGAGCAATATTACTTCTAAAATTGCGATGAAATATTAAAGCATATTCTGTCGCCAGCGCGCCCTCTTCTATGTCGGCGGGTCGGTTAAGATGAAGTTAAAACATCTAAATTCACGACTGTGTTTTCTTGACGGCAACTAAAAGCGACTGGGCCACATTGGTTGATCATTGATCAATGATCGGTGCGGGTAATCAAGGTACTCAAGGAGCGGTACGATACACTAATCAACATGGATTACAGGAGCAAGGCGTGTTTTTGCAGCTCAATAATGATATTCCCATTCATATCAATCGACATCTTCAAAATTTTTGTATCAGTATCAGTATGTGTAAGCATTACCAATTTTGCTGCAGAAAAGGAGAGGTGAATGCGCTGCCTACACCTTTACTACCACTGACGACGTGAGGTGCTATAGTAGAGTTAATTTGGATTGAGTCATATTCGTTGTATTATATTACTTACCTTTGATTACTTGTTTCGTTCAATTTTCTTTATAAATAGAAAGATTATTCCTTCAATCGTATCTAGAACAGAGTTGGATCAATTACATTATTTCAGTTCAATTACAATTACAATTACTTTCATGCATGTTTCAATTACATTACAATTACAATTACTCCATGCTAAAAATATCAAATTACAATTACAATTACTCCTTGCATGCATCAATTACATTACAATTACAATTACAATTGCTGCTGTTGAACATGTAATTGAATAATCATAAATTCAAACGTGCTCCTTCGTCGTATTTAACAACAATTCAAGTCTAGTTCAGATTGTGTAGTAATAAATGCGTTTATGTGCGTACATAGTATGCTACGTAAGATGTCATTGTGGCGTAATCTAAGCGTGTTTTGTATGCTCGGTAATTATGGCTCACGTAATTGGAAATGTAAAATGTTATTTACCTAATTTCCTATGGGTTAGGATTAAGGATAGGGTGCAGTATGTCGTTGAAAAAGTATTATAATACATGCACGTGTTGGATTTGCGTATATAGTATATAATTAAAGAAATAATATTATTTTTATCGAGGGACGTAGGAATTAGGATGAGGAGTAAAACAAAACCGTGCTTTGTCAGATAAGACGTTATATAATATCCAGTGGTCTGGTTAGTTAGCCAGACGAAGTAACGATGCAGCATCGTGATCTGACATCGTATTGTAGATTGCCAACCCACGGATAGATGCGCAAGATGTGAGTCACGGATGAATGCACCGACAAACGTACTGCAGAGCCGGCTAAAAGCAGCAAACTTTGTAGTCCTAGAGCTGGCGATCCATGCGTCCAAATTTGATGCATCTGGTCTTTATCGTAAGCTATTAATGTGCTAATTCCGAAAATACAAAATAAAATCTCGTCAGGGCAATGTAACTGCTCCAAAATAGCCGTTTAAGGCCGACTGTTCTGAAAAGTGAGAGCGCTGCAGCAGCATGACCACAACAATTACCAATTACGCCGAGCGATTGTTCAGAACAATGCCGATTCCCAGACTTTCACGACTATTTTGGGATGGTACCATTGCCTGGAAATATACTTTTATTGCGGAATCAGTGCGACACTAGTTTTAGATTAGGACCAGACATATCAAATTTCGACGCTTGGATTGCCAGCTCTGGGACTATAAATTCCGCTGCTTTTAGCCGGATCAGCAGTTCGCTTCTCGGCGCATTCAATCGTGAGTCACGTGTTGCGAATCCATCCGTTGGTTAGTAATCTAAAAATTGTATACAATGGCAGCCGAGGCCAGCATAGCGGTAAAAACAAAAAAAAACTTCGCCAGCAAGGGCGCAGTCAAGGGTTTCCGCGAATGGATCCACCAAATTCCTTGTCGACATTTAAAGAGAATGCATTATAAGTCAATTATTTTATGTTGTGCTTGTCAGGTCTCAATAGCAATTTAATGTAATTGAAATTGTAATTGAGCAAAATTTTTGTCAAATTACAATTACAATTACACAAAATAAAAATGCTTCAATTACAATTACATTACAATTACATTGAAAAATGTAATGAATTACATTCAATTACAATTACAAATTACAATTGATCCAACTCTGATCTAGAATATATTCTAATTTACTTTATTACTCTTGTCATTCTATCGGCTACACTTCCTGATTTCATGTTACATGATTATACCTCTAATTGCCATCAGAAATGGATTTTCGGCACTCTTTCATATTAAATGGAATACGCGGATTTTCAAGACAATAAGACAATAAATAACGCTGTAAAATTAAGGGTGCGCGAGATCAAATATTTTAAACTAACAGCGATAGTTATAACAGCGAAGGTTTCACGGGAATTTGACTGTAATGCACTGTGGCAAAACGCGATACCAGCGCGATAATGGCCGGACCCGAACTGCTTCTTGGATGGTATCCATTATTGAAAATAGTTTGTGTACGTGTACGTCTTTCGCTCTACATTACGGTGACTAGATGGCTGATGGCTAGGGATTTGAACGAAACGACTGTTTCTGTCTACTGGATTAATAGTTCGGTTACCTAATTAAATTATATTATCTTGGCAAGGGGCGAAAATACTGTCCAGTTCTTGGAATGTCTAAGTGGTTTGCCAACTTCTTCGAGTTCAAGCTCGAAAAAAATTTCTACCCCCTCGCATATTTACCGAGCCGAAATAGAGGATGTATAAACGAATTGCCTAAAGAAAGGTCATTATTCCGAGACGGTGCTCGGTAAACCGGTTTCTGGGAGTACTATTTAGGGATAGAGCGCACCCTTGAAAGATTCCGGTTCGTGTAAACGCGAACATTTTTGAACGTTTCTGTGTGAATGAGAAGGTGCACACGACTCCATGACGTCACGTGACACCATATTTCCAATTCCAACTCTACATGTCCGGGTGAATGTTATTATTGGTGGATATTTACGGTACTTCGACAGGTCGTATCATTGTAACATATACAAATAGCCAAAATTGCAATTTATTATCGATATCAACCGCAACGAATCGTAATAGATTGAAGATTTAGCGCGACTCATTAATCTTGGGAGTCGGCCTAGAAATCGTTGGACATAATGCAAGAGTTGCATGAATTGATTGTATTAATGGATTGAATGTTCTGACATCGCAATTTCAGTACGTACAAGGCATAACATGAGCATCTGACATAATACAAATCCTTCTCCACTTCTCCGCTGTATACTATTTTCATCGAAATCACGTAAAGAATTGTTGAAGCTGACTCAGAATCGTTTCGCTATCACAGTGACCTAGTCGAACAAAAGCTCCAAACACGCAGACTGACTTCGTGGATGCAGCGATTACATCGTTGTGTTTCGCGACGTCCGTGGAAATGCGGACGGCGATAAGATTTACCAAAGTGTTATACGGGCTTCCAGGACACTAGTCAAGTATTGTTGAGGAGTATCGTGTACACTTGGGATGGTATATATTAGGGATGGTGTGAACCAGACATGGGGTAATCGCGATTAGTAATCGTAATCGATTACGACGATTACAGCATTTTCAAGTAATCGTAATCGCAATCGATTACATTCGAAAAAATCCCGAAGTAATCGTAATCGTAATCGACTACTTCCCATATTTAATCGATTTGTTTGTGAATGAACGATTACTTTTTATTTGTTCAAGGACTGTGACATAAACTGAACACACGTGAAAAAGGAAGAGATATTATACCAGTTATTGAGAGCGTAAACGTCTGATTTTCAAATGCCATTGGTCATCATTACGTCAGAGGTAGCCTATTAGCTTTGTTCGTCTTTGCGTAAGAAGTGTCCACACATAGTAAATAGATATTCGATGTACATTAGTGTGATTGTAAAAAACCACCGTGCTGTATATCGGGTTATCAATACATTTCAGACACCACTACCTCGCAACAGGATATTTAATCACCTCTCAGCCTAAGTTAAAATAGAAACTTTCGTATTGATGTTTGGTTTTGCTTAGTTAAACTATAGAATGTAATAGTTCTAATTCTATAGTTAAATGCAGTTTCACCGTGCTGCTTGGCGAGCAGTAGGCCTATATGGTACGAACGTACACCAGACAGAGGTTTGAAATTTTGTACTCGTCAAATAAAACATTACGGTTTCCACAACGAAGCATTAAAATCAACAGCTGCTAATATATATCATAACCGAGCCGTTGTTTTGCCGTTTTCGTAATGGAAGCTTGCATTACATTATCTGCATCAAGTTGAAGGCAGAATTTTATGTTCACTTTCTCGTATTCTCATATTATTCTACTCAAAACGGGCGCCAATCGCTATTTCACAATTCTTTATTGAACATTTGGACCTGCCGCCATAGCCATCGCCCATCGGCTTATATACCATGTTAGCGTGGGTTGTGGCTAATATCAGGATCAAAACAGCAAAAGTTTCCCCCACCCAAATATTGGTCTTATGCCCCCATAGAGTAGTCAATTTTGAAGTTGAAGATTGAATTTAATCAATAATATTGGTAATTGCATTATATTGCGTTTTAATCCTATCTAAGCACCCGATGGCCAGATTTACCTGAAGAGCAGGGGGCGCGTAATTCATAATTATAACATCTGGTGTCTTGGAATAATTACTTTATTGTATGTTGTTAATTCGTGACCTCCGGTCTGTTATATAGCCAAAAGATAGTGATTGTAGTGGCCCAAACATAGCAGAATAAAAGAAAAACTTGCGTGAGACGCACACACAAATTGTCATGTCTAATGCTCTGTGGGTGCCCGGGTGGCATTTGCATCGTTGGCTCAGATTGAAAGGAGTAGACTGTTAGTCACGCCCACCCAGCGCGGCTATTGACAATGGACATATTATCCAAATTTCGGCCAACGTCTTTCTTTAGTAGCACACTTCATGAAGTCTCATGTTGGCCGAAACTGCACATGTCTTTTGATGTGTCGAGGAGCGGTATTGACTGGCACCTAAATGCCTATTACTATGAATTATACAAGCCTTATTTCTTGAGGGGGAGACGTATGCATTTTGAAATCAAGCTATCTAGAGACATTTAAATCGCAAAGCTCAAAGAGAATTCCCAAGGTAATGAAATCTATCGAAAATACTCTTATAATTAAGTTGGTTTACGAAATACTTTTGAGTACCCTCCAACCACGCTCCCCACCCTATTGGGGAATTTGGGGTGCGGCAGTTATGGACCTTGCAAGAATGCAAAACGTTGTGTGCGATAAACCGTCCTCTAGAAAATGGGCAATGGGTACATTATGACGTAACAAGTAAATGTCCCATCTTTTGTAAAGATAGTTGTTATGTTATTAGGCCTATTCAGCGCAATCCATGTATTGTCTTCCAATATAACTACTACGATGCAAAATAAATGTAATCGTGAGTAATCGTGACTACTTTTCCAATGTAATCGTAATCGTAATCGACTACTTCCTGATTTTGCTGTAATCGTAATCGTAATCGTAATCGCGTGATTCAGAAGTAATCGTAATCGCAATCGATTACATTCATGAAGTAATCACCCCATGTCTGGTGTGAACGTGAGGTTCACGTTCGCGTTCTTTGTGTGAACCTCGGAAATTTTGAGGTTCGCGTTCACAACAGAACCTTGGTAGGTTCTGCACTGTGAACCTTATTCATATATTGCAATTTTCACTTAAATATAACATCTTTGGTTCAAATTTATTGCATTTCAACTATGGGCCATGGGGCAGGCAGCATAAAAAATCAACACTAAACGAGCATGCACCTTGACAATCTCAAAAATATTACTTGCATTTTGTTACAATATACACTGCATGTAGTCAGCGAATGATGCTTATTCAATCAATCAATGAGATTGATATCGTTTTCTGATGAAAAAAACTAGCAGGCGTAGCCTACGGGGTCAATCTTGACTTCATGTGTATACTGGAGGGGTGGGCAAACTACGGCCCGCGGGCCGCATGCGGCCCGCAACACCGTTCTGTGCGGCCCGCGAGAGTCTACCGAAAATTTTTACAAATATTGATAGAATGCCTACTAAGAATCGAAATAATGCAGGGACTTGATTCAACTATTTCTTAGTATATTTCAACATGATAATTCTCAAACTGGGGGGCGAGAAAGCATCAGAAATGGGGCGCGAAGCTGAACTCAACTGAATAAATTTTTCGCGCTCCGCGCGATTTACCAACAATTTCATAATTTTTGATCCGTCTCTAGTATGAATTTCACATTTTATAATCTCTCATCTATAGTCGTAAACTTGCATGCCATCAAACCATCCGTTAGGTTTGCCAGCAATCTGGTGGCGTTTTGTGATATGACGATGAGGGGGCGCGAAATCTTTCACCATCATAAGGCGTGTCTTAAAAAGTTTGAGAACTACTGTTCCAAGGTAAATAATTCCTATAATATTTTTCTGTTTAATTTCTGGCGCGACAGCCCGATCACAATGCCCACACAATTTGAAAGGTTTCAACTGCTAAACAGCACAGAAATCCTAAACGAGATTGTCATAATTCGGATTACGAGTGGGATTTCAGATTGGCCACTCGATCCAGTTTTAATTATTTCAGTGATGTGCTTATAAAAACCGATTCGCGCGTGTCTTAGGTTGATTCGTATGCGTAGAATTGAGGCATTTATATTTTATCTACACATAGTAGAAGCGTGTTTGAAGCTAACATGGTTATGATTCTGTGAGCATTGTGTGTCCTGGAACTGAACCAAAAGTGCAATTAGTAAATCTATGAACAGGTCGCTGCTCACAGATTTAAATTTCCATCCTGTTCTAAGAATCGGGACAGCCGACTTTCACCTCTATAGTTTTGACAAATTGGTTATTGAGGTCGACCAGCCTATGAAATCTCGCCACTATCTTTCTGACGCGTGTACGATATCATCAAAGCAATGTTTGGAATGTTTTAAATAAGCACATATATTATCTACATGTCCTCACTATATAATCAAATACCAATAGTGCGTTTTGGTTTATCCCATTTTATATAGTGCGGCCCGCGAATAGATTCCGATGTTGAATGCGGCCCGCGAGCGCAAAAGTTTGCCCACCCCTGGTATACTGGATCATAAAAACCAAATCCGTGAGATTGGGGTGTTGCGATGGCTACTGTTGTATAGCTTGTTAGTGGGGTAATATTGGCAGCAAGTATAGAAACCCGTTTTACACTCTGCTTAATATCCATGTAGCAATACTCCGACGCCGAATACATTGTTCGGTCAGGCCGAGACTGTTAAGGCGTTAGCTTATATAATCCCTAGCAAGTCCTCGTCGAAATTGTTGGCAAAGCGACGGAAGATATTCGAAATTGTTGGCAAAGCGACGGAAGATATTGATTTCATGGGATTATTATATCATTTGATTGCCTCAGTTGATACATTTGGCGACGTTCAAAACGTCAATATATACTTCAGCACTGTGCCATTATGTGGCCCGAGTCGTCGCTAGGGATCGTGTACATGTACAATACATAAATATTGGCAACCACTTAATTGAAATGAATGGTTGAAATTAGCAATATGACGTCACGTGACGTCATGACGTTCACGTTCGCGTCCATACAGAACCTTTCAAAAAGGTTCGCGTTCACACGAACCTGAACCTTTCAGAGGTTCACACCATCCCTAGTATATATGTATGACCATCCGAATAATGACTAGAGAAGGTAAAGCAAAATCACTTAATCATAATTGATTAGAGATATTTTTCATGCAGAACGATTTCAATCAGGCATGTCGAATCGAATTGTTACCACAATCATATTGCCGGCTCATGGTCCGTTATATTTCGGTAGAGTGGTTTTGTACGAAGTCGCATCACTGTGCTACGCAGAGTTTCGACGTCACAGATCCTCCTTCGGCAGAAGCTATCCTTCGAGTTACGAGTCATCTAGAGTCATTGCACATTTTGGCTCGAGTCAAGTCAAGTCAATCGATTTTCGAAAGTGACTCGAGTCAAGTAAAGTCACTTGTTTTTGGGAGGTGACTCGAGTCAATTCGAGTCAAGTCAAGTAGCGTCAAGTCAAGTCTAGAGTCAAGTCTGGATTCAAGTCAAATTGAATTGAAAAGTCATTACATTTTGGTAACTGGGTGAAGGACAGAATAATTCCATCAATTGCATCAATTTCATCAATTGCATCAAATACCGAATGTGAAGTTAAATATACATGCAAAAAAGCTATTGTATCGCTCACGCACACGAATAAGTACAAATAAAATACGTGAGTAACTGTGTAGCTACATGCTAGTTCTCAGCCAATATAGAGGATCGAATACGAAGCCTCGAGAAGTTGAACAAATTGATGTGGTACAATACACTACCCACCTACACGTCCGTGAGAATATAAACGCATAAACTATATATTGGTTCGATTTAAATCGTACAAGAGGGTTGGTAAGGCTAAGCCCCGTGCAATGCAAGCACTGAGCCATCTGAAAAACACAGATACGTTGTTATTCGATTAATATACCGCTATACAATAACGTAAGCTGTGATCGTTCCATTTGCGGTCAATTTATTTGAGATGTAACAATGGAGGATTAGTGAAACGTACAATCAGTACATTGAATGTACAGAGTCGTCGCATGATGAGACTTGAGAACATGAATTTGTTTTCCATGATGTTTGTACACCGACACATTGTATGTACACCTCGTTTACGCGAATACTTGGTATGTATGAACAATCGTGACGTACTTGATGTGATGGTGTATGCATTGGTATTTTTCATGGAGACAAAACACGGTCTGTAACATGTTTACTTGAATATTGGTCGTTGGTTCATGAGTGAATATCCGGATCCGGTCCACTTACTTTCTCGTATTAGTTATCCGGTTTCAGCTGACTGGAGCGACATGTATTGACCAGTAAAGACACAATATAGTAAACAGACCTGAGGAAACCCGCAAGTAACCCGGAGTTGTTAGCGCGATGGGGAACATAAATTCATCCGTTTTCCGAACATCATTATCCGTGTACCAACCAGTTACCAAAGTCGAGGTGGTGTTTTATTCAGACATTTTGACTCTGGGAAATCCAAAGCGCGAACCCGGACATCACGGACATTTCGGAAACCCCTTTATTCGCCAATTCCGAAAACATACATGTCGATGTACAACAGCGCATTGTTACTGCATGCGAGTAACCAATGATTTTGATGGGATGCATCAGAGCAAGTGAATATTTGATTAGACAAATGTATCGGAGTCGTTGCTGGTGTATATTTTGTCGCTGTCCGTTGTAACAATATACAAAAATATCAAATTGCCCCGTGTGGTTGTCAGTTTTCAAAACGAAAATGATATTGTTACCCAGAGAAAGATAGATTTCCAAGTGAAAACGGTATTGGTACTCAGGTAAATGATAGTTTTCCAGACGAAGAGGGTTTGTTACCCAGGAGAAAATGGTTAGTTACTCTAGGTAAAAGTATTTTTCCAAGTGAAAATGTATTGTTACACTGGGTAAACACCGGATCTCCAAAAGGAAATGATATTTTTACTCGGGTAAACGACGGACCACCAAGTGAAAATGGTTTGTTGCTCAGGGAAAAAATAAATTTCCAAGTGAAAAAGGTTTGTTACCCGGGGAAAAAATATATTTCAAAGTGAAAAAGGTTTGTTACCCAGAGAAAAATAGATTTCCAAAGGAAAAGTGGTTTGTTACTCTAGGAAACGATAGACCCCCAGGTGAAAATGTATTGTTACTCTGAGTAAACGATAAATCTCCAAAAGACAATGGTATTTTTTACTCTGGTAACGACAGACCTCCAGGTGAAAATGGTAATTTTACTTGGGTAGGTATCGTATGTTTAGTGTCGTTGGTGTTGTTAAACGTTATCGCTTGACGTTGGTATACTATTACTAGTGTGAAAAGGATTTGCACGTCTTGTGTAGAGTATCGCGACAGTGAACATATTTTTGGTGTGACGAAACAAGATCGCTGTTTACGTTTTAATGCATTTCGATTACCGAGTTGCTGTACAATAGAGATGACTCTACATTAGACCGTGCTGTGTACTTTGATTAAAACCGCAAGACCACATGTAAATCTATTCGCACAACTCGATGCTGTTGAAATAGTGTTACTGAAATTTATTATTACCTATTTACACAACATAAAAATACCTATTCATGTCGTAGCAGGTTTCTTGAACTCGTGCTTGATGAAAACGAATGGTGACAAGTATGCTTTTGAGTGAAAAAATAATTATTTAGAGTAGTGACAGTTTGCGACCAACGAATGCAAATAGATCTTAATATTACAATATACGCTTTCGTCAACATAACGACTTGGTGCAGGAGAAACACTTTAACGTTTTTTCAATAACCAGAATCTTGAAACTTGTTGCCTGTGTGATTTACAGCTGGTGCACAAAGGTTAGCGACGTTTTTTAATATAGTTCCACCTTCTAGTTGTTTTGATGTGAGACTCGGCGCTTCTCGTTAGTAAAGTAAATTGTTTTGCGCGTTAGATTTGTGGAACGTAACTCGAATACATACTCTTTTGTGGAAGTAACTGTATTACTGCGATATCATTGATAGGTCTCTCAAGTAACCGCCATGGTTCTAATTTTGAAAGATGTCGCGATGTCGGTATAATGTTTCTAAAAGTCAAACTCGGACGGCTATCGTAAATGTGTAGGACTCACGATAAACATTGTACACATACAACTTTGAAGAGGTTCTTAAGGTACAAAACTTTAGTATGCAATTCAATAGTATATTCATACAACTTTGTTACAACAACTATATGATATTTCTGTAAGTACTTTAGTTGCGTTTCGGATTATTTGAATATTTAGATACGTACCCATTCGTGTAAAAAACGATATCAAAACATTTTGTAGAGTCTGGCCAATCATTCTGCGGTTTAGTATAGTATGGCGATATCGAGTGGAGTATTTTGTGTGATGTAAATTTCTTTCATATTGCGATCTGAAAAAGTCGTGGGGATATCGGTCGTATCATACAAAGCAACTAGCTAACACAAACAAAATATTAAAGGAAGACTCGTCTGTTGTTTTCATAAGACAAGAGAATGAAAATCGTTTTTGTTACACTAAATTATTTTCCGCTACACTAGCATATAGTTTGTATCTAGAAAAACCGAAACACACCGATGACGTGATGTTGATCAATAATTGTTATGTAAAGAGTGAGTAAATAATCTTCCAGGTTGGTGTGATTCAAGTCGACCGCATGTTACACATAACCATCATTCGTATTGTGTGTGATATTGTGAAGATGATACCGCAACAACACAACAAGTAATATTTTGTATCGGGTGTTTGCGCTTTAGGAATAGCGAAGTATGTGATATTTTGGATATCTGTGCTCGGCCGAAACTAGGGTTGTCCTTGGGTCTTGCGTCGGGTAAATCAGAACTATGTCTAGAATTCAAGCACGTCCAAGTAAGTTCTTTAGTGACTACGATTACATCTACTTTGACGAGAGGGAATGGAGAAATTCAAATGGATACTATACTAACGAACAAAAAGTGCAAAATGGTTTTACCAGATTTAGGTGTAGGATATCTTGTCGTCGATTTCTTTACCAGAGTGTGTTTTATAAATATTTCTAGTACACCTAATGATTGAGGTATGTGATCAAGTTTCCAATCAACTATTAATCAGACGTACGACTTTGGTTTAACAAATGGAAATATTTCTAAAATGCTTGTTGGTATCATAAGACACAAATCGAAATTCACATCAAGCAAGACCTTTGCGTGCTCTGAGTTTTGTGATGGCATTTATTTCGCCCGATAGAAATGAACTTGTGCCAATAGTAACGCGAAACGCATTTATCATTTTCGGTGTTAGTCGTGTTCCTGATTTCTTTGTCGGCATGCACTCTACAAATAATTTCTGCATACTGAATTAGGATGTGTTTGGTGAATATCATAGAAATCGTTTTTTGTGGTGGTAATGACTTTCAGTAGTTTGGTTTTATGATTACAATTACTTTAGAAGATTCAAATGATAATGTATGATCACTAACAACAATACAAACACATTTTGTAGATTTCGGTGCAGCACATATTTTGATTTTATTATTGATGTGAGTTTTGTCTAGTAGAATAAGTTGCAGCAAGTAATGCTATTCCAAATTGCTCTTGTGCTGATCAAGGTCTTAGAGTGTAACCTTGTAATTTTTTACATTCAGCAAGTACGACGACGAGTCACGAATTAAGTATTGTTCACCAGCTTCTACTTGTACTCGATACCAAAAGTGATATTTTCACACTCTGTAAGGTACGCATGTTTCAATTCGCTATCACAAATTCCGACAACAAATCGTATCAATTGTTGGATTCAATAGTAACGATATTGTGATATACTAACTCCATACGTATAGTCGTTTCAATTACTCGTTACGAATTGTGATAATAAAGCATTTTGTATAGGGTGTTCAATGTATGAATAATGGAATTATTACATCTTTAGCATCAGTTATCGCAAACGATAGATTTTAATAATTGTACTGGTTGTTGAATGTAATAATACCGATATTGTTGTTTCATCTTTAGTCCTAATTATTGTAAACGATTGTATTTTTAAAGTATTTTCTGTTGTCTGCAATACAACGATTGTTTTGTACCAACCCGGAATAATTTCCGAATCAAGAACATTTCGCACATGTAAGTCTGGCTTTACAAATTGATGTTTTAATAACCGTGGTAGTGAAAAGTTTGTTGCTATCATAATAACCTTTACCAAAACACCGAGTCTAATTACCGTGAATAATTTAATAATTAAGTCATGGTCGAGTATTACAAAATCTCGTATGTCAAACCAATGTGTCAATCCTTATGTTTACAGTATGATAACTTTCAATGTAACACCGGCGTTTGATCGTAAGAAATGAATTCTTAACTACGCGGGTCTGACTTCCAAATGTCGTATATTCAAAACACATGTTAATCTCAAGTCGTGCGCCAAGTAGTAATTACTTCATCTTACAGTTGAATAAAAATACGAGTTGGCGGACTATGAATACAACCTAACTTGCTATGGATTTTGGATTATAGTGATTACTCGCGTAGTCTTGTCTACTTTTCATAAGGATACTGTTGAGTTGGTTGGGTAAGTTACAAACGGATTGACTTGACAAGGTTTTCGTATTTTACTCTTTTGTGTATGTCAAGATGTTAAAATGTTGAGATGTCATAGTGATAGTATTTCTGCAACTATCTTTGCCAAACGGAAAGTCCGATTCCGAATATAGTTATAATATTTCATTACTTATTTCAAATCAATATGCGTATAATTTCGAAATGTGACTGGGTGAAAGTTGGTAGTCATGTTTGTCAAACATATTTCAATTCACACAATGTCAAAGTCCAAATATTTCATTCTGGATTATTTGGATTTACCTTTAGTACATCCCGCGAATGGACTCCGACACCGCACTATAACATTTTTTGATAATAAGGATTCAAGGATTTCCAATCAACAATGCCTGAATTTTTTTGGTAATGCTAGAGTTGGTAAATGGTTAGTTGCGTGTTTTTGTTAAGCGTTTGATTTCTCAGTATTAAATACAATTATTGTATGTGTATACTTGTGATTCCTGACTCTCATTGAGCTAGTTGGTATTGATTCTATAGACGTGAAACAGCGACGCGGAATGTGCGAATAATTCGATGTGGCTGAAAGTCGGCGTCAGTAATATTCAGGTTACGTTCGATTCAACAGATCGCGTTATTAGGATTTCTCAAAAGAATTAGAGTTATGTCGAATTAACACATTCAGATAAGAATGAACTTGAGTTGTGTAGTAAGTTTCATTTCAACTTGACAAATTGACACATTGCTTGAATATTTTCATGATTCTTATCATACAACTAAAGTCAGCCACTGTTCCGAAGTGTCAAAACATATAGCGACCACCAGAAAGTGTCTAATTGTCGGTTTACGAATCACCGTCTGCGACGGCTCTGTGACAAACTTATTGCGGAAATATTACCTTGTGAGCGATCGATATGTCTGAAGCATTACCCTGTGAGTGGTCGTAGGATTTTAAAATTATTTCACACCTTTTTGAATAAGCGTTCACTTCACAAAGGATTAGGGTTAGAGCGGAAATAAGTGACAATTTGTCGCTATTCAAGTTACCGACACTGACGGTCTGGTATTCGTTACTTATTAAATCTTACGAGCGAAATCAAGTTCTGTGACAAACTGCTTACTAAATTTTCACCGCGTTAGCGATCGGCATGCCTGTAACACCAAGTCGCGAAAGATGGTTATGTCCGAGATATTATCTTGTCAGCGATCGCGGGGTTTTGCAAACTATTTCACACCTTTTTGAAGTGTTAGTTTGTGAGCGTGGTTATTGTTGATATTCGAATCGCCGTCTACGTCGGCTCTGTGGTAATCTAATTACCCAAACATTACCATGCGAGTAATTCCTAGATTTTGCAAACTATTTTCACGCCTTTTTTGTTGAAAGTACAACATCCCACCCGCAGCCTATACCCGAAAGTACGAATCATCACCGCGTCCATAAGAGTAACGATATATCATTGTCGTACTCGCCGTAATTTGGAATATACACATTAACTAAGGACCAATCACATGACTATTTATCTGATACATATTCAACGCCGCGCGAGAGATACCTATACCCGAACGGGCGAATCACGACCGCACCCATAAGAACACATGGCACATCACCAGAGATCCCATAAGAAACAATGGTACATCACCAGAGATCGCGTAAGAATACATGACACATCACCGACGCAGCCTATACCTGAAAGTACGAGTCACCAACACGAGTTTTCAATACGAGTCATCGCCGCAGCCTATACCCGAAAGTACGAATCACCAACACACCCATAAGAACACATTACGAATCACGAGCGAGAGGAGGGTCTGAAAGTACGAGTCACCCGCGGAAGGGGGTCTGAAAGTACGAGTCACCAGCGGAAGGAGGGTCTGAAAGTACGAGTCACCAACACGAGTTTTCAATACGAGTCACCAGCGGCCCCATAAGAGCCCATGCAAAAAAACACCAACGTGCCAGCGATCGTATATACTAATGGTTTCTTGCGAAGTAAGGATGATAAGTATACCGAACTCGTAGCCTATGTGATAAAGTTGTAGGGAAACATGGGGTGCAGAATGTACATGAAACTACGCATGCTTGATGCTAACTTAGAAGAGTTTAAAGAAAATATGGAATCTTATTCAGAAGAACGAGGGGAGCGATTGCATCGAGACATAAAAGATTTTGAAATGACATACCAAGGGCATTTTAATGAAAGCATGATGGGAGATTATGTCTGGGCCCTAATGCGGTAAAGCGATGTAGAGTACGAAAGAAAATCCCCCGAAACATCCCATTTTTAATAATTTTATAGTCGAACTGCTATAGCCTGAAATATTTATTTGGTTTTGCATTTAACACTAAACGATGGCATTGATTCGGATACAGTTAAGACATTTATGTGCAAATTTCCATGTATCAAATGCCTGTGCTTTGTGGTTTGATTTTTTTATAACAAAAATCCCAATTCGTTGCCTAGTATTATGCAAACTCAGAATTAATCCTATGCCAGACAGTAAAATATCCAAAAGTTGGCTGTAATTTGCTTTGCGAAAAAGCAATCGATGGCCTAACGCGTCAGAATATATTGTAAATACATTTATAGAATATAAAGTCTTAGTCGAGGCCAAGCGAATAAAAATGGACTTATAGCGATTAAAGACAGTTTAGTAAATATCCATTTCCTATAGGGTTAATCAGTATAACCATGCACAATATTGCACATACTAGCAAATTAAAAAAAATTACTCTCCTAACCACAAAATCAATGTTTGGAATGAACTATATTGATTTTCGGAAGTTTGTAGTTGAGAGTGATCAGGAAATATCAATTAGAACCCGGGAAAAAATCGTGTTACACCAGAGGTCTCAAACACGCGGCCCGCGAAGGCATTTTGGAATTTCAAGTATTTAACAATATATTCAAGTGCCATATATCTTTTTTAGATAAAAGAACTTAAAGTTCACGCTAAAACTACTAAAAAATCAGTGAAATTGGGATTAGGCTACACCGCTCAAATGCTCTGTTATCAAATCAATCTTCAGTAGATTTTAAAATATTCTACATAAAATTGTGGCACGTCAAAGGTCCACTAGCTGCAATATTATAACTCGACAGTTTTACGATGTCATGATGTATCCTGTCGCACGATGTCTATAACTCATTAATTAAAAAATTATGCCCGGCACAAAAACAATTTTATTCACATATTTGAAAATTTGATTTTTTCCGTTTTAAGACTGAATGGTACAATAGTAAATTCCATTTCCACGATGTTTCTGGAATGCCTGTACGCATGGTCCCGTCAAATATGGCCTGCTTGGAAATTATACATTGAATATCCCTGTTATTGATACTGCGGCCCGCAGCTTGATCACGATCTAGGAAATTGGCCCGCGAGCACATTTGAGTTTGAGACTTCTGTTTTACACGGTGTTATCGATAGTAGCCTACAGCAAAATGTCACCTGAAATCGAAATTACTGCTGATGATTGCTATTTTGGCAGTTATATACATCGCATTTTGGCGTAATTGCGTCATTTCCACACTGTTGTTTTGGCCGCTAGTATATCGATAAGCTGGCAATAATACCAACTGGGCTAGATGCTAACTGCAGGATAACGTACTCAACTCAGTTAAGTTGAGTTGGTTTCATTACCTTCTGGTGCACCTGAATTGAAATACTATAACTGACCATCCATTGCAGAATCTTATTAAATTGTGCCAATATCGGGCGCGACACTCGGCGACAGTTGAGTCTAGTCAAGCTTCTCAAAGTCAAGTCGTGCTAAATGGATCATAGGCTCCTTGTGAGAGAAGTTTAGCTATTCAACTGAACATTTCGCGCAATTTATCCTTCAAAGTCAATTATCGATAGCTTTCGCAAGTCGACGGCATACGGTGCGGTTGTGGCTATTGATGGGCTGTATTGCATTTCGCGGCCTGCGGGTATGGATGCAATTTGTGTATCCGAGTGTGGCCCAAGATTAACATTACCATATTCTATTTGCAATATGCAGTTGATTAAATGTACCAAGGAATAACAAAACAGTGGAGGCCCACACAGACAGCAAAATATTAGTTCAAGGGTGTGCGTTAAAAAGTCCAAATTCTCTGCAGTAGATTGAAGACACTGCGGGACGGATTTTGAAACGAGCTTCTTACAGAAATATACTTGGTTGCGTGATAGTCCGTACCCTTGATCACCATAACCAAAACAGCGTGGTTCGTAGGACAGCGTTTCTTCATTATTGAAAACGCTTCAATAGTCATTTCTTTTGCCTGGCCGCGTGACTTGTCTCTCCATAGTCTAACGATTTGTTAGCAAGGACGTCTTATATATCTCGAGGCGCAGTGCACAGATGCCTCAACAACGCACTTACCATGTTAAGCCAATCTCAAAAGTAAATAAGGAATGGTAAAACTCACCTGTAGCTTATAATTCCTGTCATTTTGCCGAAGGAGAACGTAGCTCAGTGCGGGGAGGTTCAAGAATTAGGAATCTTGTTCGTGAGATTGACGATAGTCATGACTGAGTTTGCTGTGAATGGTGATGCCCTCACATAAATGATATATGACAATAGTAATGACAATAGTGAATCCCAGTCTAAGAGCAAGCGGACGGAGTTGGGTGTGTGGTAAATAGTCTATATTCGGTAGAGGTGGTGTGTAACGACGTACTTTTAAATTTTCGAAGTATACGAGTAGTTATTCTGTGGTTGCACTACTTTCCCGAATTGGAGTGATTCTAGACTACTTCGAGATTTACTTGAAAGATCTTGGGTGCTATTACTGATTTTTTTCTACTTGAATCTTGTGAAGTAGAGATAAGTATCGGGATGTGTTTGCTTCACATTTAAAGGTTGAAGTGTTGTAACAACTGGGGCCATATACGGGTCAGGCGCAACGGTTGCTATAGACATTTTGTAAAATTGTGTTTGTAGTAGTCCTTAATTTTATAGATAATGTCTACTTATGAAATCTAATTACTCGAGTAATTTTCCAAAATAAAAATGACAAGACCGTGTTGGTACACGGAGGGCTCCATCGTTGAACGAGTGGGCATCGTGCAATTGCTATGATTTAGGAGAATTGTGGTTGGTCGTAGACGACGTACAGGACGGAGTGTTATCCTACAGTATTTGACCGTACCAATGTACCGCACGTCTTACTGTTCCCTCATTCTGAAGTTGGATTCGTATTGTTGCTATGTTATTCATTGATCGTATTGTATTTTCAATGTTGTTTTATCTCTGATATTTTCATGCGTACCGAAAAAGTTGTGATTCCGTCGCTTTTATTGAAATGAGGCGAGCAATTATTAGTTCAGTTCGCCATATCGCACTGTGCATTGAACATGCATTTGAATTGCGTCTTTTGCGAAAGGCTAGGTTTCAGTTGTATAGGAATAATTCTGTCTATAATTTTCCCATCCTGGACAATTTAATATTCGTGAATGGAGGAAACCGGGTATCATGAATCCGTTTCCACACTCTGGCTCCGTAAATTCGTAAGTTCCGCGCATTTTATAATGGCAGAAAAAGAATTAGTAGAAGGCTTCGGTAACAAACGGGTCACTCTATGGCTCCGCAATCCAACGGAGATTTTTTCCAATAATTGAATAAACTAATAAATATAGCGTCGCGTGGTAAACCAACAGTTAGCATCCACATTCACAGTATATATTGAAGATGCATAGCTCGCAAAATTTCAAAATGCATCGTTATGTTTGTACACCGAAAAGTGTGTTCGCCATTTATCTCGATATTGGGTGGATAAATTTCTAGTTCGTTTCAATTTATCTTCCAACGCTGCTGTGCACCTTCACAGGGCCCATATATATTGTTTTTAACTTGGAATATTTACGATCATCACAAATAGCCGTCTGTAAAGACAACACAATCGTTCGGCATGATGTTTGTTAGGATATGCTCCGCAATCTGTGGCTACTGCTGGAATCAAATGGACTATGAAGCGATCAACGTCTTGATGCTAATGAACAGTGTGACATCAACGTATACGACTGTAGTCTACTGGCAGTACGGTAACTGGTCGGAGAGAGTTTTGATTCCTCTTCTCACTATGTTTAGTATGCTATTCGGTTATGTTGTGACTTTGTGGGTGTCATTGTATTCTCTTGCGGTACGGTATTTCACGAAAGATGTCGCAAAATGGAGGGAGGACGTAGCCCAATATTATGTGGTCGCGAAACTACAGCAAACTATTTTTCAGTCAATTCCCCAACTTTGTCTTCATCTGTATGCACAAATACCAAATCCCGAGCAAGTGGACTTATACAAATTTGGATTTTACCTACCTATTCTGGTATTCATCATGTCAATAATGGTCGGGCTGCATCTGCCGCATGTAGTATATCTGAAATATAGAGACATCCCTAGTTCATTTCGAGAATTTTTCTTCTCCTGCTCTTGTAGGGCTGCGTTGTTCGCTTCGAAATTGGTGTTCCTAATGCAAGTTACGTATGTTACGGGATGGTGGACTTTTGCCTTCATAGCGGGATATTGGTTCGTGCGTTGGGTGATACTTGTCTGTTATAAAGAAAACGATAGTCGTGACTCCTTTGCGCAGTGATTTCAAGAGTGTTCAAACCACCAGACTGTTAGGCTGGTATTATATTTTTACACCGTTGCTGCCGTACGACGGCACTGAATCCTCCATTTACAAAGTGTGCTATTTCGCGGTAGATCAGCTCTTGCAAGCCGGCCTCTCGATCATATTTTGGGATGAAGCCTATTCCGAATACATCCCCGATTGCTTTATCGGCACTGAGAAAACACAACTGATGAATTTCGTCGGTATTAGTCAATTGTTCGTGTCGGCGTCTATCCACGGAGTGCGATGTCGTCGTGCTCAGTACTTCACAGCGTAATCATGTCATGTCTTCACTGCAGCAACATCATATAAAAATCCGTATATCTGTGATAAGTTTGTGGCTATTTGCGGCAACCCTAATATCTCACCTCCGGCAACCCTAATATCCCACCTCCACCAACCCTAATATCCCCCCTCCCCCAACCCTAATATCCAACCTCTGGCAACCCTAATATCCCACCTCCGGTAACCCTAATATCCTACCTCCGGGAACCCTAATATCCAACCTCCGGCAACCCTAATATCCAACCTCCGGCAACCCTAATATCCCACCTCCGGCAACCCTAATATCCCACCTCCGGCAACCCTAATATCCCACCTCCGGCAACCCTAATATCCCAACTCCACCAACCCTAATATCCCACTCCGGCAACCCTAATATCCCACCTCCGGCAACCGTAATATCCCACCTCCGGCAACCCTAATATACCACCTCCGGAAACCCTAATATCCCACCTCCGGCAACCCTAATATCCCACCTCCGGCAACCCTACTATCCCACTTCCGGCAACCCTACTATCCCACCTCCGGCAACCCTAATATCCCACCTCGGGCAACCCTAATATCCCACCTCCACCAACCCTAATATCCCACCTCCCCCAACCCTAATGTCCCTATCCCCGAACCCTGATGTCTCCCTCCCCCCTATACCCTACCCAACTCTAACACCCCACCTCAACCTACAGTTGCAATAACGAGCAGACCACGCGTGGTTGATATGTGAGCAATAACAATCGTTGATATATATTTTTCATCTGAATAAGTCACACACAATGTACAATGCGATAAGACCCAATGCGACGTCATGAACACATACGAGGATGTCGAACGTCGCACGTCCGCGCCTCGCCAAGTCCATTCAACACTGAGGTTTGAGTTCGACGATCTACCGTGCGGACGTGTCTGATTACGCGCACTAGGGTTGTTCAGAATTGACCGACTTTCAAAAAGTCCAGGTTTTCAGTCCGATTCCCGTGCCTTATACCTTAAAAACATATTCTGGCTACTTTTTTTTGTAACTCGTCCCCTGCATCCGTGTGCACATTGAGCTGGAAGAATAGCAGCTGAAAATAGGGGATTCCCCTAAAATCTGAGTGTCACGATTTTATCTAGCCAAGTTAAAGTGACATATAACATGGATTTATGCAGCTGTTGCGGTTTGGAGTGCTACAAAACCCCACTTTATAAGGCATTGCTAGTTCAGGATATCATTTCCATGTCCCACACTGTCTTAGAACTGCTCAAAACTACCTAAAACTGATAGTCATTTTGTTGGATCACATATCCTACACCCCTCAAACCTACTCGGCACTGTTCATCAATTTCCCGGATCCCCATGTGCAAATCAGAAAAGGTGTATGGATCGCAACTTTCTGGAACGACGATGAAGGAAGAAACATAAGAGATATGATACACAATGAGCTGAAAAGGAATCCAGAAGCCAAGCATTTCGAAACTATAACGATAGAACTCCAAGGCTTCCGGCCACACACTTGATACTACGTGGCGTTCCGGCCGAAACAACAAAGGCAACGGTAGAAAACACAGTCAATAGCTACGACTTCGGCAAAATAGTAAATATGACAAGGGTCTACCGAAGAAATACCAATATATACAACGGGTATACCAACCTGTGGGTTGAAGAGAGTAAGAAAGAAAAGCTACCATCGTACCTGATCGTAGACGGATATACATGCCACATAAAAACGGCAGAAGAGGCCTACGCGAAGAAATGCTACCGCTGCAAATCAACTAATCATCTAATTGGAGAATGCCCAACCCCCGCCGAGCCGTACTGCAAAACGTGCAAAGCAAAGGGCCACGATACAGCAGTCTGTACCGAACCAAATGTACAAAAAGAAGCACCGCAGCCTAACAGACAAGATCATAACCTGCGCAACACGGCTGCGGAAAGCCAGCGGGACAGGCTAGACGCAGTAAGCCGCACAGAAATACCAGAAGAAACAGTACAGCAAAGGAAAGAAAACAGAAATGAGGACTGGTGGAATGCAACGACAAAGAAAAACAAAAGCCAGAAGCAACAACCACCACCAATACCAATGAGACATCGGATAGTACTGAAACCGATAACAGGAACTAAACCAAAATTCGTGCCGGAAGCACCGACATCACCACCCAACGAAGACAAGAAAGACACCAATGAAGAAAGCAAAATAACAGACGAAGACGAACTCGATAATGACTCGCTGATGTCTAGCGGAACACTGAAAAAACCAAGAGCCTCAACCAGCAGCGACGAAATAAGTAAACAAACCAAAGCAAAGAAGGTTGACAGTGAATCTGAAGAGTCGACAGGCTCCGACGAGACACTGAGCTATAACATCCAATAACCATCAAAATTGTCAGTATCAACGTGGGATGTCAGGAAAACTCGAGGATATTGAAAAGTACATAAATGACTCAAAAATGGACTTTATGCTAGTGCAAGAAACTCACAGAGTGGATTATAACAAACTAAGCACCTGGACAGAAAAAAATGAGATATACGATCTTCGTCAACTCAAAGACCAAGAGAAGACAATACGACGGCACCGCGATACTAGTGAGATCGGACTGGCAAGGTCAAATCCTTTCAAATGTAAACATTATAGAAAATCGAGCCCAATGCCTATACGTCCAACTAGATCAATGCCCCATAGCAATAATCAACATATACGCCCCATCCGGGCTAGGAACAGAAGCCCGTCATAAAAGAGTCAACTTCCTGACTGAACTGAGTCGACATATCAATGAAATCGATATATCCAATATTATGGGAAAAGACTTTAACGTTGTACTAGACGAAAAAGATATCAAAGATAAAAGAAACTTCAAAAACAGAACTGGGACAAATATACTAAGAAAGATCATAGAAGAAACCCATATGATCGACATATTTAGGCACAAATACCCAAAGAAGCAAATGTATACCCACGTAACCAGTTATAACTCGACAAGACTCGATAGAATATATATAACAAGAGAACTGTTAGATGACGTCTTCTTTGCAGGTCACGAAAATAATTTTGTCGCTGACCATATAAGCCCCACAATGGGAATAGAGATAAATCCCACTACCCGATGGCATAAAAGGAATTGGAAATGCAACAATTACCTGCTGCGTGATGAAACGTATAAAGACATCATAGCCAATCTTGTCGACACAGAAGAGGCCACAATAGAGAAATACGAGTCGCTCCAAGAGTGGTGGGACACGCTAAAAGCAAAAATAGCGAATATAAGCAAGAGGCACGAAATTGATAAAAATAAGAACTGTGACGAGAATACCAAATACCAAAAACTAAATGGTAAACTCAAAATGTTAACGAGATGCGATATTTTTAAAGGAGAAAGGAACCAGCAAAGAACTTTCTGGTCCCAATTCCAAAAGCGAAGAAAGCAAACTGAGATGAAAAAGCTACAGCTTGAAGACGGTTCAATAACAGCGGATAAACAAAAAATCGCTAACGAGATACAATCTTTCTACCTAGACTTATGGACGAGACACAGAGAAAGCAATCAAGCCAATCAAGAAGATTACCTGGTATCCTACGAGCACGGCACAACACAGCAACAATCGAACGAATGGCAACCACCCGTACAAAGTGAAGAAATCCTGCAGGCACTCAAAACAATGAAAAGAGGAAAATCACCAGCACCAGACGGTCTCACGGTAGAGTTTTATCTCACAACATGGAAGACGGTACGTACAACACTAACTCAGATAATAAATAACGCCATACTATTTGGAAAAATACCCAAAAGCTGGAATGGGGCAAAAGTCATATTAATTCACAAGGGAAAAGAGAATCACAAACTAAAAAATTGGAGACCAATATCTCTGCTCAACATAGATTATAAAATAATGGCAAAAATCCTAAATCACGGATTAACTCAAGAAATCCGGGACTCGATCAACAAATCTCAAAAAGCCGGAATACCAGGAAGAAAAATGGAAGCAGTCCTGAACAACATCAATGCTGCCCTACGATACCATGAAGACAAACCGATACAAGGATATATCATGACGATAGACGCCAGCAAAGCCTTTGACAAGGTAGATCATCGCATGTTATTAAATATCCTAGAACGACTCCCAGTCCAACCCCAGACTATAAACGCGATTCGCGCAATATACAAAGAACCAACAGCCACAATTGAAATCAATGGCTACGAAGCAGCGACCATTCCATATACGAGGGGCATCCGACAAGGGTGTCCCCTCAGCATGACGCTCTACGCGATTAGTGCCGACCCATTGGCTCGTAAAATAGATCAAAACGACCTAATAAGTGGCATCCGCATAGGTAACATAAGACACAAAATAGACCAATTCGCGGACGACATCACGTTATACCTCAGCAACATCGAATCGATAACAGAAGCCTTTAATGAGTTCTCAAGTCTCTGTAGAATCACAGGACAAGACATTAATACCGAAAAGACCGAAATCCTAGCGCTCAACCCAACATCACAAACTCGCCTACGAGACTCCAGGCACGCACACTATGCCAAACAGACAATCAAAATCATTGGGATATATTATGGTGATGATGCAAGGGAATCGAACCACGACAATCTCATCAAGGATATGAAGAAACATGCGGCCTATATCAAGTCCATAAAACTATCCTGGATAGGAAAAACGCAGGTGATCAAATCATATCTAATGACCAAGATAACATTTGTATATTACAATATTCAGATTACCAAGAAGCAAGGAAAAGCACTCGAACGAATCATATATGACTTACTATGGTCCCCAGAAAAGATCGAATCGAAATCGAGAAACACTCTCATTAAGCCGAAAGAGCATGGTGGAATCGGATTCCCAGACGTAATCACTACAATACAAGCCAGGAATGTCAAACGCCTCCAAGAAATAGCGAACACCACCTCGCCAAACGAGATATGGCATGGAGAAGCTATCTATAATCTTGGAACCAAGGTGAAAACAATAAATAATAACCTCTACAGCAACTCCTTCCCACACAGATATACGCCAACTAAGAACTGGACGGAAGAAAAGAGGATATATGAGCTACTACAGAACGACGACACACCAACTCGAGAATTAAACCAAAAAGAAATCTACGCCGCGCTAATCAAGATCAAAACGAAACATGGTGACCACGAGATCCCGAAGTGTACAGAAATATGGCTACATGAAGAACATATCAGACACCATATCACAAACCAGCAGAGGGTAACATCATACAGAATAAATGCCGAAGCCTATTTTACAGGAGCAAAAAAGACCAGGCCCGATGGACATGGAGAAATGGGCAAGCACCCAAAAACAACTGCTAATTCTGTCGAAAAGATCAAGACACTATGCACCATATTTTCACGATATGCCCTATTTATAGAAAACTCTTCTACAGTGTCAGAGCCGATCTAGAAGAAAAGCTGAGAACCGACATAAACGTATCCACCGTCGACCTCCTCCACAACACATATGTGGGCCAGCACAAGAAAATCGTAATCACAACCGTCGCAAATATGAAGATGAATGTGTGGAGATGGAAGAAGACCCTTGACATCACGAACGAATATGAAAATGACGCGAATACCAAGATCGAGCATATACGAAAAGACCTCCAGACACAAACCAGACGACAATGGGACAGAGGATAAAGAAAACGCGATAGACTGCCGAACCACCGACGCGCGCGCAAACGAACTAAAAATCTACGATATCATAGATACGTAGAACGCGGATATATATATAATACGATGAAAATGATTATGTCAAAATCTTATTATTCATGCTATGTGCTAATTTGTACTACCGCCGAATCTTGTTTTTGACTACCTACGCATTATTATCTCTCTTTCACGCAATAAATAAATAAATGAATATAAACCCCCGACCCACCATCACCACGAATTACTAACCCTCCTCCCCAACCCCCTCCCCCCCCCCCCGAACAGGAAATCAATTAGGAGAAAGGACACCCAACCATCCAGTCACCACAAAGTCTATGATTATCAGAACCATACGGCAACATAATATCAATTGGAGTCAGGCAATAATAGAGTTACAACCAACCACCCAAAAGTGGGTAGAAGAAAAAATTTGGAAAAACCCAAACAACAGGAGAAGCCGATTGACGCGCATCAATAGGTTTCGTCCCACAGTCACAATAAACCCTGAAAATTTCTAAACATATAGCTAGCGACCACACCCCCTTTTTGCTAAAGATGAATGTCATCTACCAAATAGCAAACATCCTTAAACCCAAACCAATACCGCCCCTAATAGCCGCTTGCCTATATATTGTTTGTCTGTTATGTACTGCACATTTACTTTATTTTAATAAACCACTAAAAGAACACTGAGCCGACCACGCAATCGTGATCACGTGATCTGATCACGCCGTGACTGCGTGATCTACGCATGCCCCGGCCTCCTTACAAGATTGACAAATCAGTTGATAATAACTAGGGCCATTTAAAGTCATATTTTTTTCTATGCATCAGTAAGTCGTGAAATCAATTTTAACGCAAAAACCGCATCCATATGGGGTATATTAAGAAAGTTATAAAGTCATATTTTTCTGGTTAGGTCATATTTGAGTTATAAAGTCATATTGTTGTATACTTTAAATAAAAAGTGCCAATTGAAGCAATTACGCACTAAGAAAGTAAGGCAATTTCTGCTTGAACAAAGGCAAACTGTAAGGTTAGCCTACATAGCATTACAGTCGCAGACCTACGAGGTCACACATTGCATTATGAGGTCACACATTGCATTGTGTTGCTACACAATCTGTTTTACTTCTGTGCACTGAAATGGGACGTCATTTGACGTTCAGAGACTTCCACAAGTGAAAGAAATAGTCAACGCATGGGAAGCTCAAGGAGCGTCAAAGAGTCAGTGAACGATCCAAAGTTGACGAGTTAACAGAAATATGCCTCCACTACAACAATATTTCAACAGAAATATGCCTCCATTACAACAATATTTCAAACTTGATACTGAAAATGGAAATTGAATAGTATATTCATATTGAAATGAACCCGAATATTTTCGGCCGACACTCGTCAGGGGTAATCGTCAGCAACTAGTAGAGAATTGGATCAACAATCGTATCACAAAATATGACGTCACCAGCATGAAGGAGAGAGCGTTCAATGTACTATTTTTAGGTGGTACACGAACACCTTTTGTTGACAGAGTTGTTTAAGTTTAAGTTGACAAAGTGGTTTAAAATAAAAATCGATGCGTATTACTGTTATGTTGTTTATGTTTTACTCTTCAGTTCCATGAGCGACGTTGGTTACATGTAAAAATACACGATTTTCGCATAAAGTCATATAAAGTCATATTTTCCCAAAAATAAAGTCATATAATTGATTTTTTAAGGTCATATAAAAATGGCCCTAATAATAACATTATTAGTTTAATATTTCATATTAATACTTGTTAATACACTTGATTACAAAATTTCCGAGGGCGGAATTCACCGAGGGCCGAGTTCATCGAGGGCCGGGTTCACCGAGGTCCGAGTTTGTAAGGCCGGGTTCACCGAGGTTAGAGTTCACCGGCAACCGAGATAAGTACCGGGATGTGTTTGCTTCGCATTTAAAGGTTGAAGTGTTGTAACAACTGGGGCCAAATACTGGTCAGGCGCAACGGTTGCTAGAGACATTTTGTAAAATTGTTTTTGTAGTAGTCCTTAATTTTCTAGATAATGTCTACTTATGAAATCTAGTTACTCGAGTAATTTTCCAAAATAAAAATGAGAAGACCGTGTTGGTGGTACACAGAGGGCTCCATCGTTGAACGGGTGGGCATCGTGCAATTGCTATGATTTAGGAGAATTGTGGTTGGTCATAGGCGACGTACAGGACGGAGTGTTATGCTACAGTATTTGACCGTACCAATGTACCGCACTTCTTACTGCTCCCTCATTCTGAAGTTGGATTCGTATTGTTGCTATGTTATTAATTGATCGCATTGTATTTTCAATGTTGTTTTATCTCTGATATTTTCATGCATACCGAAAAAGTTGTGATTCCGTCGCTTTTATTCAAATGAGGCGAGCAATTATTAGTTCAGTTCACCATAGATGTATGTTAACCGCACCATCGCGCTGTGCTTTGAACATGCATTTAAATTGCGTCTTTTTGCGAAAGGCTAGGTTTCAGTTGTATGGAAATAATTCTGTCTATAATTTTCCCATCCTGGACTATTTAATCATTGATGAATGGAGGAAACAGGGTACATGAATCCGTTTCCACATCTGGCTCCGTAAATTTCCAAGTTCCGCGCATTTGATATTGGCAGAAAAAACTTCAGTAGAAGGCTTCGGTAACAAACGGATCACTCCATGACTCCGCAATCCAACGGAGATTTTTTTCAATAATTGAATATACTAATATGTATGGCGTCGCGTGGTAAACCAACAGTAAGCGTCCACATTCACAGTATATATTGAAGATGCCCAGTTCGCAAAATCTTAAAATGCATCGTTATGTTTTGTACACCGAAAAGTGTCTTCGCCCAACTATCTAGATATTGTGTGGATAAATTTCTAGTTCGTTTCAATTTATCTTCCAACGCTGCTGCTCACCTTCACAGAGCCCATATATATTGCTTTATTTTGGAATATTTACGATTATCACAGATAACCGTCTTTAAAGACAACACAATCGTTCGGCATGATGTTTTTTAGGATATGCTCCGCAATTTGTGGCTTCTGCTGGAATCAAAGGGACTGTGAAGCGATCAACGTCTTGATGCTAATGAACAGTGTGACATCAACGTATACGACTGTAGTCCACTGGCAGTACGGTGACTGCCCAGTAAACACAGTACAGACCAAAGATGTAGAAAGCCGAGCCTGATATAGTAGATATTAGATCTCGGCAGGTCGTAGAAAGGGGGATTTTGTGTCGACTCAATTCAATGTCTTTTCCATGTCCTTCAATAATGTAAATATTATGCAGATGCTACAGCCTTTAAACACGGTGAGTAGAATGTAGATCCTACATTAGAAGAAGATCCTGATATAATAACCTGTTTTCTACCACTGGGCATAACCTGATTACGACTGCGTACACACACCACCTGATCTACTACATATTAATCACATTTGTGTTAATTTAATTGTAAACGAATTGGCAATAATGCCGTTGTAAAAAATGAAACGAACAAACGAACGAATGCCCGAAGAAAGAAACTGAAAACAGTCCGTATCATCAGGTTTCATCTTCTGATGAGCTGGATAAATAACCCTGCGGCCTTTTCTTTTCAACACCCTGGAGAAATAAAATGAAAATTACGATTAATAGCTAAGACATTCGTACTGCGAAAATGGCAGAGGTAGCGAGTAACGAATGACTCCTACATTTTTTTCGCCCATACTTACTAAAATGGATTTGATTCAGAACTATTTCCACTCAGGTTTTCAAGTTTTAGTATTATATTTTTTAATATTATATGACTAGAGAACTGACTTCAATCGCCACTTCTACTTGATTATCAAGATCAACGATGACTACTTCAGCAATCTTTGAAAACAGCCACTAACACAAAAAGAATTCTTGACTAAAATTTCTTCACATTCTGTCAAAAATGATCAGTTCAACAATCTAAATGAATCAGTTATTTGGCAGCTAGTTGGAGAGATATATACTCAAGTCTAGAAAGTGGAATGATACTCTGCCTGGAAAGCTGAAGACCTAACAATATTGTGTACAGAGAACAAAACATTTGAGTGGCGGCACTGGTATAGACATAAACAAATTATTAGAATTGACAGCAAGATAACCAGCAAGACATTAAAATGAGAATTAGTGCAGTTTCTTTGGCTGTAGTGATACTCAGCCAGTAATTGACCTAGCAGAGAGCAAAACGTTGCAAAAAAAGCGAGCGAAACCTCCGACAAATGATACGATAAAACATTAGAATCGACAGTCTTACTAGAAGCAGAATAACAATCGTGAGGGGTTAGAAAACAGAAGCCCGGGAAGTGACCATCAGAAATTACTGCATACTGGCCGAACAAATCCATGACCACTAGGGTTGTCCATAATTTGGAAAATCTCAAAATGTATGCGTATCCATGTCTCATTTTATAGATTATAGATAAAAAAACGTCAATGAACCTGCAATAAGCTCACAGGAAAGTCGTTAACATTTGTCTAAATGCGTTTGAAAGTAGCTGCCGTAGAGTGGGCGTGTCAGCGACCATAGAACGGCAAGCAGACTAGTAATCACGAAATCACGGCGCTTGATTGGCTAATCTGCTATGCTTCAATGATCACGACGGTGGCGGCTTGCTGATCAGCTGGTCAAGGAGTCGGCTAACGGCGGCATAGGCGCCGACTTACGCGGTTACGAGGTGGCGCAGCCACCTCGTGAGCATATTTGTGAGGTGGTGGCCACCTCGTACAAAATGCTCAAACGCCAAAGTGATTTGTGACCAGTAATTAGTAATCAGGCGAATCGATGCGGCCTCGTTAGAGACGTCTTCGATTTCGATACGCGCATGTGCCAGGCTCCTAGCCACGGGGTTTAGGGGGTCGAACTGCCCTATTTGAAACGCGAAATCCCGTCATTTTGAAATGATCATTCTAACTCTAATACCCAGTTGCAATTATCAGTGTTCCGCGCGGCTGATTTGCGAGAAACGTGTTGTCAATTAGGGAGAAAAGTCTGTTATGATCTCCCGCTGAGATGGTTGCGAAATTAGGTCATTCATTCCCGTGCGCGTGGCAATCGTCGCTAGCCTGATTTATCGCGTATCGAGCTAGCCTGGTTCCGCCGGCTTGAACAATCGCATCTGCAATAGGCCCAGTTCACACTAATCATCGCTTGCCTGCGCAATCGCATCTACATTGGCCGCTTCGGCCTGGTGTGCACGATATCATAGCTGGCCCACACAATAGCATCTGCAATAGGCCTGGTGCGAAAGCTATCATTGCTGGCCTAACTATCGCGTCTCGGGCATAACATGCTTTGGCTCCTATCTCTCGCTGGTTTTGAGACAATGCGGTCGAGTTTACGCTAATTAGTGATTGTTTTATCATATTGATTAAAAAGCGACATCAAGAAACTGAGTAAAATCGATTTGCTGCAAACAGACTTTAATGTGCGTAATTGATTCCCGCTAATACTTAAACGTAACGATCAGAAGATGTGTATCATGGCTCGAATTCTGAAAGGCGACAAAGGTTTGAAATCGTTGCCATCAAGTTCAGATTTCCGAAAACTGTCGCCGAGACTGCGTAATACGCGCGCGTATTTAATTGTTCACCAAATATCAGGGACTCGCTAATTGACAGCACTCCCGGACTCTTTGGCAAGCTTATCATACGCCTAAAATCGTCAATACGAAGAGATTATATGATCGCCATTTACACATGTACTTAACCCGAATTGATTTGATGCTATATTGGTAAATTTGAAAAAAATTCAAGTCACCCTAATTTTTCGACTGGCTACGCGCCTAGCGTGTACTGAGAAGCACCATCCTAGATCTCCTCTTCCGACCAGGCGCCCAAATAGACGTTCTCCTTTTCTGAAATCTAAATTATGCGCGCCCAGCCCATATTCGTTTACAAAACCATTCATGAGCTAGCTAGCTTCGTAATAGTCTTGGTAATCGGAGCGCGAAATTGGAGGGTGTGTTGGTGTGTGCCGGCAAATTAGAATTCATTTCTGCGCAGATTCGTTTCTCTAACAAGGCTTTGCCAGTTACGTTAATCGGGAAATGCAGCAATACAGCCTAAACACCGATATAATGAGAAAACAATTGTCGCGACGAAAGCTACTCAATATGGTGTCAGACTCAAAACCCATTCGTGGCGATTCTGGTCAGAATGCACGCTTTCTCATTTGCCATCAGCCCATCATCCATATTACTTGTTATCTACTGGATACATTCGTACTCCGAAATTGTCGCATAAAGTCATTTTTCAGTGTTCCTTTCATTATTAACGTACAGTAGGCCACGCCATGCCATTGTCAAATATTGATGCATCACAAGATTCTGGGTGGCACAAATTCTGATTTTATTCGATTCGTTTGAACAACGATAAACTTGATTGCTGGATGTAGCCTACTCTTTATCGAGAACAACAATATCGAATATTAATTAAACTATTAGGCATTAGGTGGACAGCGGATTTCTATTGATAAGATCGCGGCATGCGCCCGGAAGTGGAATTAACTCTAGCCCAGGGGTGGCCAACCTGCGGCCGTAGAAGCAAATTTGTGCGGCTATCAACACGTAATTTATTTGGTATTAGTGGCGGCCGTCGACATGCAAATTGAATTTGCGAATTGACCAATGTACTCCCGGAATGCTTCGCGAAAGTAAATCGGGAAATGCATCAATGCCGCCCAAATCGCTGTTATAATCAGCAAACAATTGCCGCGATGCGAGTTGGTCAACGCGAAGCAAGAAATCGCAATAGACAATTACTGATTGAAATATTCGAGAGTTGTCGTGTGTTACTTGCAAGGCCAGTGCGTATTGTATTTCGTTACTCAACAGGACGAATGGCGCGTGAATAACATTGATGCAACTGCAGATCATCAGTGACGTGAATTCTGACTTTTGTTCGATGCATTCCGTCGGTAGCGCAGGCCGCAGTTACACTTTCGAATGATCGTACCGTTTCAAGATGCCATTTAATAATCGACTGCATGGTTTGATATTAATGAGTGCATGGCCGATATTAAAACGTCACGCGAATGGTTTAACTCTGCACGTACGCCAGCGGCATGTAGTAAAGTACGTTTTCGTGCCACGATGACGTCATCGATATGTAACAATTATGACGTCACAAGACTTCGCCACCTCGTAAAAAAATAAAAGTCGGCGCCTATGAACGGCGGTGATTCTGTAAGCGCATTGTAGGTTGGTCCGCAGATAATGATTCAAGCTTAATTCAGAACATGTCGAGTGACGAAATACATGATGAACAAAGAACAGCTGCTTCACAAAAACTTCAAATACATGACTTGATGGCTTATTGTGAAGGCAACCGTTGTAGCCTGTATGCCTTGTTTTCATCGAGGGAAAGCAGAAAAATACGAGAAGAAACATTGCAAAGGTGCTTATGCAAGTGGCGAACGAACTTCTAGTTTCAGGGGGGATGTTCCATGATTGAATAGAAATATAAAACTTGACATTGACACTACTGTGTCTGATCTTATCTTGTCGTGGGAGCCTATATAATTGAAGTCTTAAAAGCTGTACGGGCTGGATGAATCAGCCATTTATGCTTGGCACTTGTCACATTCTTGCAGCATAATGAATCATACCCGCGAGTGCTGTCTAAGTCCTCAATGATGCCCCGGAAGAAGGTTTAAAGGCAAGCATAGACTATGCTGGTATGACCAGTAAAAAGACTGTTCGCTTGCATTGTTTAGCATGTCCATAATGAATCTTGGATCATTACCGGCTGCATCACGACTAATGCTTGAATCAAACCAGACATGGAATGCATTGAAGCGTTACGGTAGTTACATTTCTTCAGAGTCCCAATGCAAGCTACCTCGTCGGCCCACATATCTTCTGAGCATACAGGATTGTGTCCAGAATCCATCTCGCATGGTGTGCTGCACCAGTTTGGCGATAACTAATATACTTTACCTGCACTGCACCCAGAAAAGCAGGACCACTTGGCGTAATCTCAATCATATCAGATAGGTATTTCTGGGATCTATAAGTTCACAAGCATTCGCTGTTTCACCCTTGTCATGCCCGCAAGAGGGTATTGTTGTTCTGAACCTATCGTTATCTAGTTTTAACACTAAAAATTCAATGACCAAGTGTCTCATTTTAGTATTTAATCACCAACGTACAATGCGCTTGCAGAATCATAATTGCCGTTAGCGTACTTCTTGAACTAGTAGAAGCACACAATCAGCAAGCCGCCGTGGTCGTTATCATTGAAGCATAGCTGATTAACCAATCAAGAGACGTGATTTCGCGATTACTAGTCTTTTCGCCGTTCTATGGTCGCTAACCCGCCCACTCTATGGCAGCTACTTTCAAACGCATTTAGACAAATGTTAACGACTTTCCTGTAAGCTTATTGCAGGTTCATTGACGTTTTTTATCAATAATCTACAGAATGAGACATGGATACGCATATATTTTGAGATTTTCCAAATTTTGGACAACCCTAATGATCACTAACAAATGGTCTTTTAATAGTCAATATTGATACCAAATGACACCACCCCTATTTCACCGCAACATTTAGCAAATACAGCGCTGGAGTCAACCTTATAAAGCGCTAACCAAACGCCCATTAGTTTTCCCACCTACTACTTCGCGCTTCGCGGATGAAAATACGCATTAAAGCGAATGGACGCGACTTGTCACACTCTTGCTATTTCTGCTCCCTTTTTCTCTTCCTTCCTCTTGAGGAGAGAAACAGTCGGCCGCGTTTACGGATCGTGAATTCCCGGCTTGAGGGTGATTCTTCCTCCAATCGTCAGCACCTTGAAAATTGAGAACAATGTTGTTGCAAAATGCATGACAATTTGAAAGTTACATCATTCTAATTATTCCAGTTATGGCCGTGAATCGTTACAAGTGCGGTAACCATAAGAATTATTACTATACTTCAACTGCAAATACAATATATTGTATAAAACAATTACTAATTCTTTTACGTTGATCGAGTCCCAAATGGATGAATTATGTCAAAGAATTTGCTAAATTTGTTTGTATAATTTGACAGATTCCGAAATCTTCTCAAAGTTCACCTTTCAAAAATTTGATATCAAGACTCCCAACATTTTACAATTCGAAGTTGGATGGCTTAACCAATACAAGCGAACAGTTTGTATCGCAATTGACAATTATGTAGAGAACGCTGCGAGACATGTGAGTAGGCCTACCCTAAAACGTTTCTCTGACATGGACATTAGGGCTCTTAAAAGATGACTTTTTTTTCTCAAATCGTTCTGGCTACTTGATAAAATTGTTAGGTTACCTAATTCAAGCCTACACTCCAAATTTGGTTCAATTCCAACCAGTAGCCGCATTGCTACAGGAAAAGAAAGTTTCTATTTATTATATAAAAATAAATAGAAAAAATTTGAAAATTTTCTGTTCACCCCATGAAAGTGTTAGGTTATGTATAGAAACGATGTTCATCAAATTTGGTTCGATTCAAACAAGTGGAAGCGGAGTTATTGCCATCGAAAAATTCGGATTTTAATAAAATAGTATTTACGGTGGGAACAACTATAATAAATAATTAAAGAATTGTTTCACGCTGTCATACTGTTTTACGCAACCGTTGTTACGCACTGCATTGTTGCTGTGTTCTGGCTCCATTGATGTTATTTCTAAAATCGACATTAATGCGTCATAATTCTCCATCTGGTTTTGAATTCAACTCTGTTTTGCTTCCTTTATCGTGCCGGTAGCTCTTTAATAGGCACGCGAAAAGTTCTTCGGGTTTCCATAACGTTTATCATGAAGGTACTTTTGAAAGCAGTATTAAAATTTTGTACCACCAACCAGTTATTTAATTACTATTTATCTTCAAAGTAAATGCTCATTGCATGAAGCAGGGTTGTAAGACTCGAGTCAGGATTTTCTGTTGACTCGACTTGACTCAGGTCATCTTCTCAAAGTACTGAAATGACTCGACTCATTGCGCATGACTTGAGACTCAGATGGCCAAGACCGACATTTCATGATTATTTCAAAGAATAGTACAGCAAATCGCTATTGGGATTTCGTCTATTGATACTGGTATTTGAAAATGCGGCCAGAAACTGCTAAAAGTAAGGAAAATTCGTATATTATAAATGCGACCCACTCGATATCACAAAAAATATATAAAAAGTTGGTTTAACAAGACTTAAATTGGAAACTGAGCAGCTAACACAATGACTCTGGCTCGAGTCATAATACCATAACTCGGACTCGGCCCTCTGCTCGCTGACTTGGACTCGGACTTGACTCGGTGGTGAATTGAAAATGACTCGAGTCAAAACTATAAAAGTGAGATTGACTTGCGACTCGGAGCCTTGTGACTTGGTTACAACCCTGGCATGAAGCCTCAATAGTTACATGAGTGGAGTGACTAGACAAAGAACACAGTGACATTTGCAGCATATCATGAATTTCTCTTACTATATGTGATCTTGTTCAAATGGAGGTTGATGAAAGCGTATTTCCCATTCTTTCCGACTCTGCTATAATTTCACCAGACTGGCAACCTTCTTCATGATGCTTTTTGCTGACTGACCAATATTGTCACCGCCAACGGTACGAGTGCAAATGTCCGATATGTCAATATAGGAACAGAATTAGTTGACTGTTCCTGACCGTCCACGTTCAGAGTTGCATCTCAAAGATGCTAAAATAAGCCTAAATATAATCCAAGCAATACGATCGTCCACTTTGACTGATTGAATTTCTAAAAATAATAAACATAACACCTTGATAGCTTCCACATCTTACGTATATATATACCGTCTGCTATCGGCAAGCATTTGAAAATAACAAAACAGATTCAACATACCTAGGGTTGCCATACGTCCGGAATTTCCCGGACATGTCCGGAATTTCACTGTTTAAACTAGCGTCCGGGAGGAATTCCTAAAATATGCCAAATGTCCGGAATTTTGAAGACTTGACGAAGACTCATAATTTTTTTCCGTAAATCAGCCTAAAACAGTAGTTTTTGAGAATATTTATGCTGATGCATGATATTTTTCTACGCGCTGGGCACGATTTACCATCACATTTATTGAATTTAATATGGTGACTACCACGCTCGCAAAAAACTGAAATAAAAGTGGAGTCGCGACCATAAAAGGTGGGAAACCACTGGATGTGGGGCGTTTATAAAGCTCAGTGGTGCGCACCGGCACAAGGCTGATAAACAATCTTATCGGTAGGACATGAACATGACTTAACGATGTGCAATTACGCTCCCTGTATTTTCGAACACATCATCCTCCACCCGTTAATACTGTGATCTGATCATGTGGGCGGAGAGTAGTATCGATATAGTAATATATGGAACGACCAATATTATTGACAGAATTCATTCAAATAATTTAACGACCAGATGCATATAGTAACCAGATTCATATAACAAACACCCCCCCTCCCCCGGAATTTGCATCGATTACCCTATAGTGTGGGCTCAAAATCATTGTTTATTTGGGTAGGAAGGGGCTGAAAACATGTGCTTTCGGTCCTGGTTACACAACACACAGCCACATACTCCTGAGCCGGATCGTGACGTCCTTTGGTCTGTGACGTCATATCTCATTCTGAAATCCACTAGTGGGCGCTAAAGAGTGTCCGGAATTTGTGTTGCAGAAATATGGTAACCCTAAACATACCACATCTCTTGCAAATGCTTTTGCTTTCATTCAATATGTCATCAAACTTCTTTAAATCCTCCTTTGTGGTGAGTGGCTTCATTTTATCATATACAATCTATGGCGGAATAAAAGTTTCGGATAAGTTCTAAAACGAACACAATTTTCCACACAAAAGTCAATTGCCACACGAAATGCCAAATGCTACGGTCCCATTTTACAAGGTATGGCGAGGTAACGTAGTGGTACGTTCCATTATAGCTAAACACCAATGAATTGCGGGTTCGAGCCTGACACGTCGACTCCATAATTCCTACGGAAGTGTTGGCCGTTTATCTAGGCTCCTCCTCGCCATCTGATCCGCATAGCCATGTCTTAAAAAGCCTAGGAGTGGGCCGTGCTATAAGTGGGCAGATGGTTGCCGATGAACTCGGCACTTGGTGAGTTCGGCCCTCGGGAAATTTTGTAATGAAGTGTATTAACAGCTATTAATATGAATTATTAAACTAATAATAGTATTATCAAGTGATTCGTCAATCTTGTAAGGAGGTCAGGGCATCCGTAGATCACGCAGTCACGGCGTGATTAGATCACGGATTGCGTAGCCGCGGGAAATAACGCAGCGCTCATATACCGACCACGCGCGGTCTGCTTGAAACCGATGGCGTGAGTGACGGGCCTGTATCGTGTAAGTTTTGAGAAGATGGATCTTGGCGTTGTATGTGAGATCGAAACTGTGGAAGATCAAGCGGCGCTTCTTCGTTTATCGATCACGACAAGCCAGTGTTCCTCATCAACAAATGTTTCGCATGATCACGTCAATATAAATTATTTTTTGCCTTTGGAGAGACGATTCCACTCTGGGGTTAGGGTGTCTCGATAACAGGGTTGAAGGATCCCAAGATTACGAGATCTACCGCGAGCCACGACACTTTTAAATTTCCTTTTTGATACTGTTCATTCATATTAAATGCATTTCTAATGCGAAGGTGTTCTAGTGCCAATTCCTCCAAGGGCCGAGTTCACCAAGTGAAGAGCGTCGCGTTATTTCCCACGATTACGCAATCTGTGATCTAATCACGCCGTGACTGTGTGATCTATGCATGCCCTGACCGCCGTACAACATTGACAACCACTCAAAGTGCCAAGTTCACCGGTAAACATTCCAGTAACCAATCATGGTGACCGGTACCCGTACCAATACGAGATCTACCACGGCCGAATTCACCAAGTGCCGAGTTTGTGCGGCCGAATTCACTAAGTGCCGAGTTCACTGGTAATCGGGCAGATACGGAATGATAATAATAAGAACCGGTCAGGTGTAAAATGACCAGTGTAGTCGAACCACCACCATGAACACCACAAACAAACAAACAAACATCTAACATGGAAAAGAAATTACCTTTACAGCCTTTGACAAACACAGTTACCATTGAAATCAGCAATTTAGGTCTTATTCGAAATCAGAATAACAACTGTTTTAGCGGACATATCAAATCAAATGTTGGAAAGTTCATGTAAATTAGCCCAAAATATTATTTTACTGTGACCATATTCTATCAATATGGTCTGGCTAGCCAAATTCTCTGGGCCAACATAAACAAGCTGCGTTTGGTTTCAACGATTAATAATCTTGTCACTGGATTCGAGGTATAATTGCACTCAAATATCAAATTTTGCTCCATTAATCAACATCAAGTTGAAAATGTCCATTCTTGCACCAACTTTTATAAAATCACGAATCAGACTCATTCCATTATAATGTAGCAAATTTTCTGACATTTGTAATGCATACCCTCAGAATTGTCCAATAATTACAAATGTTGTTCTTTTTTCAATTCTGGGTACATTAAAAAAATTAGATTGAAAAATTTCCAGCGGTTCAAAAGATAATGCAATTCAAATTTATCATGTCACTAGGTGGCGCTGCACGCAAAACTCTCTAAAATCCATATTTTTTGCTGTAATGATGGTGGAGAATCAATTAAAATGTCTAATTATACAATTTTGGGGCCAAGGAATTCAAAAAAGTCAACATTTTCGCTCTAAACTCGAAGAAAAAAAAGTTACGGACTAAACAAAATTGGGGGGGGGAGCGGACTTGAAAATCCATGTGGGATTCCGTTTACACAAAAAAAAATTATTGCAAAATGTACTCTGAAGCAGTGTGATTGATAAACAATTGGATTTTTAAATTAATCTCTATTCCTCGAAGAAATCACGAAAAAAAATTATCTTTTGTTTAACTGATTGATTATAATTAGAGCCCGACCGATTATCGGCTCGCCGATAATATCGAGTCGATATCACACTTGGAAAGAAATATCGGTATCGGCCACTGGAGGTAAAAAAATATCGGCCATTTACGTGACGTCACAACATTGTCGTAGGGAGTCAGAGAAGACGCGAAGTCTTCACTGAATGTCAGTAAATTATAAAAATAAATGGTCAAGCTGCAATGCAAACAGGCTAGTGGCCCTATGTGAAAAATATACTTTCACCGTTATGCCCCAGTGACTTCAGTGGGAATCCCCCTGCGGTGATCGAACACCAGAGACAGACTGACAGAGAGCAGACATCGAGTAAATGGAAAGTTGTATGCAGAAGATTTCAATCGATTCATTTGAGAAATGAAAACTTCATTCAAGCTGGACTGACCGTCGTGATGACAGAGAAAAAGGTCGCGTGTAAACATTTACCTGTAGATAGTGCTGTTGGTGTCTGTGTAGGAAGCTCACAAGCCAAGGCTCGTTATCAACAAAGCGAAAAATACCAGTAATGTATGGAGTCATCTGACTGAGGGGCCTCCATGATAAGGAATATGCGGGCATAGAGTGCAAGAAAATCAAGCAAAAAGGGAGTAGAGCCAATAATTCATACGAATATTTTTGATTCCATAATGACATGGGCCAATTCTGACTGTGTGTAAAAGATTGATCAGCAGATTGTTGAAATGCTGGTCATAGTCAAGGGGATGAGTGGAGCGGACGTGAACAATTTGAGTAGTTTTGCACATTCTCTTCAACTGTTAATGATGTTCTGAAGGCTCCAGGTGCACTGCCAGAAGAATATCAATATTTGGTGGAACCAATGAAGAAAAGATCCCCTGCAGTCGCGGAACCAAAATAAACAAAGATTCCCAGTTCTTGCTGTGCTACCAACTACGGTACCAAGTGAAATACTGTTCACTGTGTTTAGTACTGTATAGCCTACATCATTTATGAGTACCACACATGTTCACTCCCTGGAGATAACGCAGAGAAAATATGCTTCGTGAACTGTAATCTGCAACTGCTAGACTGGTGCTACTGATATATTTTTATTGCCCCCCCAGATCATTCATTTCATGTTAAGTATAGCAATGGCTGTAAACGTGTTCAATTAAATACTCTTTGAGGTGTTAAATATGCGCATTGAGCTAGATTCCATATCTTTTGAATATCGGCTGAATATATCGGGGTTATCGGTGAAGGTACTGAATATCGGTTTTATCGGTATCGGCTCAAAAATCCAATATCGGTCGGGCTCTAATTATAATAGTAGTTACGGTGAGCAGATTTGCACTGCTGCCCACCACAACTACTATTGTAACCAATCACACAATGCAAAGATAATTTTTTTTTCGTGATTTCCTCAAGGAATAGAGATTAATTTAAAAATCCAATTGTTTATCAATCACACTGCTTCAGAGTACATTTTGCAATAATTTTATTTTGTGTAAACGGAATCCCACATGGATTTTCAAGTCCGCTCCCCCCAATTTTGTAATATAAGTGTAGATTTGCTCACATTCATATCAGTAGCTCAATATAGTCATTCCAGACGAATTTTATGCGGTGTCAAACATTCATACCGCCTAACAGGTGATAGAGAAATTCTATGTAATAGCATCATTCAATAGGCCCATGATCAAAATACTTGAGGCGTCCCAAAAAGAAGGTATATTATGCTATACTAAGCAAATATCGTCGCAGTGGAATCAAAGTGACTTAAGTCCATATTACACCTTTTGAGAAAATTGACTTTACGTATTGTTTTCATCTTCTCTCAGCCATACATTGGCCCTGAATTAATGAAACAGACATAACCATGGCCAAGATATGGCCGAAAAAAATAAAAAAAATTTAAAAACTTGATTATTTTCAAGTTTTAATAATGAACCTTCCAAATTTGAAAACTGGACATGAGTCATTTTGATTCCACTTCGACAATATGGTGAGTGGCGGCATCATTTAAAAGGGTACTGCGCTCTAAAAATGATGTCTGTAATTGAAGCGCATATCGAAAATTAATTTTTGGCCGCAGCTATTTCCTTCGGAAACTCAATGTACTGGAGCTTCAAATAAATGAATTTTGTATAAGACCAACTAACGTGGCTGCGCGTCATTTATACTTGACCCGTTGCAAAATTTCTGGCGCGATATTTTCACAGTCGTACTTACTCGACGCGACCTCCATATCGTAGCTCAATTTTTGATGTAGTATATGGCAGATATCTGCTACGACATTGTGTTTGATCCCAAATGATACATCAGCACGGGCTTTCAATCCCACTTGCAACACATGCATATTCACCATACTGTGGAGGCTCCGTTGTACACTACAGGTATCCTGCTGTGAAAATGCCGTCTGATTGAATAGGCAATTAATATAGTTGGATGTATAATTTGTACAAGGCCAGTTAATTAATTGAATTTATTAATAAATATTTTTAATATGCATCCTTTAGCATCGCAACCTGATGCAAAAGGTTCTGGCATGCAAGTTGGTGGATAAGACCAACACGACACGACCTGGGAATGTGAAATGCTACATTCCCAATAAATTTATACTTTGCAAGGTCTTTATCACAGGAATAGTAGTTCGCAAGTTAACCGTTATTCTACCGTATGTAACCAACGAGCGCTATGATTTTACGTGAATTATTTTACATATTGTATATGATATGCCTACTACATTTCGCATGAATATGGCGATACTGTACTCCATGTCACAGTAAGTATCCCTCCCTCGACGGTACCACATGCTCCACTTATCACATATTCAGAAATTGTGAAAAGGTGGCCATAGCAGTCATTATATGATACTCGACGAGAAGTAACGCCGTCATTTTCATTTCAATTAGAAGCAGAAATCGCGATTCACAATATACGTTGGAAATGAAAATCAAATAAGTAATCAAGTAGTTTCAGAAAGTCGATTAGGACGAAGGGTCGCATATACTTTTAGCCGTTAAATGGAGATTATTGCTTTCGAAATTACAAAGTCGGGTATAACGATAAAAGTGACCAATGACACTATACAAATTGGTACAATCCTCTAGAGCAGGGGTGGGCAAACTTTTGAGCTCGCGGGCCGCATTCAACATCTGTATTCATTCGCGGGCCACATTATATAAAATTGGAATTATAAACCAAAATGCAATATTGATATTTGATTGTATGGTGAGGACATGGAGAAAATATATGTACTTATTTAAAACAAGCCGAATATTGCTTTGATGATATCGTAGACGCGTCAGAAACATATAGTGGCGAGATTTCATAGGCAGGCGGACCTCAATAACCAACTTGTCAAAACTCTAGACATAAAATCCGGTTGGCCCGATTCTTAGAATAGGATTGAACTTGAAATCTGTGAGCAGTGATCTGTTCATAGATTTAGTAATTCCACTTTTGGCTCAGTTGCAGGACACACAATGCTGACAGCATCATAACCATGTTAGCTTCAAACACCTTAGATCAGTGGTTCTCAAACTTTTTAAGACACGCCCCGCCCCTTATAATGGTCAAAGATTTTGCGCCTCCTTATTGTCATATCACAAAACGGAACCAGGATGCTAACAAACCTAACGGGTAGTTTGATGGCGTGGAAGGTTATGGATGAGGGATTTTTAGATATGTATTTAAGACTAACATAGCAATAACTACGAATTGGATGAAAATAGCGCGGAGCGCGAAAATTTTTTTCAGTCGAGCTCAGTTTCGCGCCCCTTTCAGATGCTTTCACGCCCCCCCCCCCCAAGGGGAGCGCGCCCACCAGTTTGAAAACCACTGTCTTAGAATTATCATGGTGAAATATACTAAGAAAAAGTTAATCAAGTCCCTGCATTAATTCGATTTTTAGTACGCGATTTATCAACATTTTTAAAAAGTTACTTCAGACTCTCGCGGGCCGCACAGAATGGCGTGGCGGGCCGCATGCGGCCCGCGGGCCGTAGTTTGCCCACCCCTGCTCTAGAGTATATTCGGTTACAGCAGTGGTTCTCAAACTGGGGGTAGGCGAAGCTGCGGTCAACTGGAAACTGATCTGATCGGACGAGATAGCGTAGCGGTATGATCCACAGCTGTAACATCATTGGGTTGCGCGTTCGAGTCCTACCGAGGTCGACACCAGAACTCCTACCTAGAGCGTTGGTGGTTTATCTAGGTCAGTGGTTCTTAACCTTTTTTCTTCCAGCGCCCCCTTTCAAAAATTATCGTGCTCCAGCGCCCCCCAACTTCATATTGCAAGGAATGTAATAAAGACAATGAGTAAGAGGGAGGGCCGTAACAGCACTTCGTCAACCCCCCCTAAAAACGATTGCCTTGCGCACCCATAGCGTGATAAACCGAACTTCTGAGGGCTTCGTCCCCACGAACCCCATATCGTGATTTTGATGGTCAGCAAAGTTTGTGTGGCCTGGTCGCCCTAGGTACCAAAATTTTCTACAATACATGAATGAATAGGTGGTAATTACATATATAAGTCGCTATAAACTTTTTATCCTCTCAGCCCACGTAATCAGATTTACCAGTAGCACTGAGTGAGCTGTTGTATAGGAAAATAAAGGGCACGTAATTGATAATTAAACATATTTGGGCGTGCCCGCAGGTACAATTATTCGTTACCAGGGCCGTAACAGCACTTCGTCAGCCCCCCCCCCAAACAAAAAACGTTGGTCCTGAGCCCCCATCGGGTGACAAACCAAACTTCCGGGGGACTTCATTCCCAGACCCCCATTAGGCTGTCCGCTATTTGCTGATAGCCTATTAGGTATTAACATTGGGTGTCCATTTGCTGAGGCAGCTATTCTCGCCTAGTCGCGCGAAGTGCAAAAAATTTCACTAATTAATGATTGAATTGGTCAATATCATCTGGAATTAATTGCATGTAAATTGAGATCAATTTTTATCCTCTCTCTGCTCACGTAAACACATTTACCGGTAGAGCTGAGTGAGGTGCAATGTTCCCTCTAAGCTGCGCACGTGCGCAGTGCTGACACGGTCTCTGTGCACAGAAAATCTACGTTGCGCACAACAAATCCGGAGTTATTACCTTTTTTAGCCGTTACGCACTGTTGTCCAAGGGTCAGCGCAGTGAGTTGTTGAGTGTGCGCAGACTCATTAAAAATTCAAAGCGAACATTGTGAGGTTTCTGGGAAACTGTAGGGCCCGTTACTGATAATTAAATATATTTGGGCGGGCGAACCCGTTGGTATGACTTTGTTGCATGATGTTATTTCGTGACCCCTGTCTGCAACATCAAAAAAAATATAGAATCGCTCAACGGGGATATCGCCCAACAGGAATATCCCTGTCGCCCAATCCTACTAAACTAAAAGACGCACACGATTTCAGATTGGTATTTCCTCACTGACATCTAACTTTTCCCTGCCAGATGCAATTCGTCTTCTGGGGTTCAGATGGCCAAGACAGGAACATTCGGTGTCAGTCATTTAGGCGCCCATGGACAATTAAACCTAAATGTATTTTGAAGGCTATATGTAACGAAGTTTTCGGTGTTAATTTGCTCTGAATACTCATTAAGGATATGTCCTATCACCACATCATCTACTGCGAAGCCATTTTTCTCCAGCGCGCCCCATACCGCCCCCCTGAGCCCAGCGCCCCCCATATCGCCCCCTGAGCGTTTCCGCCCCCTTCAAATTGGGCAAATATAAATTTTATTCTGCTCGTGGCACTGGATCCCCCAAAATCAGCCTCAAATGTTGCATTGTAACGGAGTTTGGTATTGTGACGCAACCATGCCGTCTGGGAGCAAGTGAGAGCAGCGCAAACCACAAGCGTATTGGCCATTGTTACGCAACCGGTTGAACATTCACACTCTCACTATCGTGCACACTTGCTCTTGAGCTGCTCAGACGGCTCCAAACACCAAACTTCGTTACAATGCAGAATTCGAGACTGATTTTGGGGGTTCCAGTGTCACGAGCAGAATATAATTTATAATTGCACAATTAGTACCTCGGTAGCTTTCGATTGATACCAGTTTTATCAAATTTAATGCTCGGCAAGCCGGTCAAAAATTACCGTCAAATTGCCATTAGCCAAATGGTAAGTGAGACGTATATCAATTTCCCTGAGCCGTGAGATTTGCTTGTGTCCACACCATATTGGACACTATGGTGCAATCCTCAGTTAAGATTTCAAGGCGTTCGATAAGCCCGGTACTCCAAATTTACCAAGATATCAATTCATTGGGGTTGAGTACATAGTAAATGCCGATAATGCAGTCTTCTCGCTTCGTTGACCTTACGTGTAACGTAAGCTCTGCGCACTGCGCACACACGTATATAATAACATACAATCACTAAAATTTGACGTTTAAGAAAGTAGTGGGGAATCTCGGCAGACTGGGGCCGCGGGTCACATTGTACTGTAAGACGGAAAACTATCCGCAGGCCGTATGTTGCTCGCCCCTGATATACAGCAATAAATATACTTGGTGCATGTATCACTGATATTTTGGAATGTTTTAAAGTTGTAATATACCTGAGTTGATGTCAATGCGGTTTAGCTAACAATTATAATAATAATTTTCTTTTACTCATGTTTCAAGGCAAGTTTCGAGTCTAGACAGGTCTACAAATAGTTCAAGTCTCGACTCAATTTGAAGACACCATTCATAAAAAATTTTATTCTGTGATTCTAAATGTGGATGCAAATGTGTCAAACATACTCCATTGTTCATTCTGCAGATACCGTTGGTGCGATTGTTACAGCAGCCACCTACGATTACCTACACTAATAGTTTACAACCCGTCAAAATGGGGAAGCGAGTGGCGCAGTTGGTTAAGCGCCAGCGTCACGACACCAACGGCAGTGGCTTGGATCCCGGTTCGGACCAACTTCTATGTGTCGGACATTTATCTGGGCTCCTCATCGCTAACCTCACTGCCATAGCAGAGTCTCTAAAAGTCGAATATGATGGCGAGCCGCGCCAGTAACAAGTCGGCAGTAAAAAACGAGTCCGGATGCATGAAAGACAGAAATACTGAAGTTGGGAGCGCGCGAGTGTGGAAGTCATCCGGAAAGAGTACGAAAGCAAAGATCCTGAACATTACTGATATCATTGTCGTGGGTTACATGACCTTAATAGGCGATAAACACCACTGTTGTATGTGTTAAATAAACCAAACCAAACCCGTCAAAATGAGGATACTAGCTTCAGGACTTTTCAGACCTTCAATTCGTACATCCACTTCAATATCGCTAGTGATATTAGTATTAGGAGTTTAAATTAACGGCATTAAGTAGAATTGACCACATCTCTCTGGCAGATGCAATTGACCGTAGAAGTTGAACTCTGAATAATTTGGAACAAATGTATGCGAACTATTTTAATAGACAACAGTATCAAAGAATACATACCCGAAAGAATTATATATATATATGAAAAATGTATTGGCAATAACATATCAAGTAATTAAAAAAAGCACAATACGTAATCTAACAGCAAAATGGATGTTTTGGAATTGGCAGAATTGGCATGGCCGTTAAAATAGGGTTTGTGTTTCCTCCTGTATTAAAGTAAATGTATGACATCACATTAATGACAACAAAAGAGGAAAAGCATGTTAAAACACAACTCTGACAGATATAGGTGAATGTACAATACGCAGTCACCATTAAAAATAACAGCAAAACAACGGGAACATTATATAGAGGTGTCATGGTTAATACAACATCCCGCTGGCATATCAGATCCGTAACTGAAAATACGTATGAGTATAGAGGGAAAATGAGTTGGAAATTTGAGATGCTTGCTTTACGTTCGCCGTTGCAAGCGTACCATCCGCGATTGGAACTAATTTGAATTACCAATAGGATATATAGTCGTTGTGTCATGCATCCTGAACTAAAAACTGTTCAGTAGACGGTATTACAAAAAAAAAAGAACTTGTCTTCAAAACAGGCTCATGGTTTCCACGACGGACATTAGGCAGAAAGGTTCTCAGCTTTTAACACATCTATGATGCGTTCAATCGTCGCCATATCCAAATCACAGAGTTCAAAAGATAAAACACCACCAGAAAACGTGTCATTGGTGCATTGTGTTGTTAGTGGATTTCATCACAATATTAGATATCCCAAAAAGCGTGTCGAGGTTGTTAACTCGAGACAACCTTTCCTGCAACCATCGCAACTGAAAATACAAATCCTTCGGAACATGTGGCAGCGCCGACGCTGGCAGGACATCGATTTCTACCGATGCACCTTCTTCTTCGTTCTGGTTCGGCGGTGCTTTGCATATCTTCGAATCGGATTCAGGGTTTTCTTTTCTATGATTATCGATCGTGGTGACTTTCGACTCAGACTTGATGTATGTTCCGAATTTCGATCTTTGCAAAACGGACTTGTGCAATTTTATATTTAAAGATCGGAACTCCTCTGTTGAGGGTGTATGCTGCGTTTCACGCAATCCTCTGCCCGATTCGAGTTTTGCCTTCGTGTCAGCCCTGCTTCTCGTACTTGCGGCGGCTGATTTCTTTTGCGATCCGCGGACTACTATTTCAAAGCCGTGCCCGTTAGGATTGTCGAATCTTTTTTTGTCGCCTTGGTTCACACCCTTCGCGGTTGATGGCTTCATCGCAGTATTGCAAAACGGCGAAAGTTTCCTGTTCTTTGGTTCATTTTCGGGACTGGAGACTTTAGGCTTTTCCAAATCAGAATCAGAATTCGTCGTTATACGATCTTTGCCCATTGATTCACACTTGGAACTTGCCCCGCTTGCATATCTTTGCAGTACTGACCTGTGTAACTTTACGTTTAGGCTGCGGAACTCGTTAAGTGCAGGTTTATTTTGCGGTATTAACATCCGTGCGCCCGATTTGAGTTTCGCCTGATTTTCATTCTTGCCTCTGGCCGATGCATTTTGTGATACACGGATACATTTTTCTGAGCATTGCCTGCTAGAATTCGCCAAACTTTTCCTGTCAACGGGCATCTGGTCTTTGACGGCAACAGACCCGAACGCATTATAGCAAGATTGAGACGTTTTGCCTTTTCTTGGTTGATTTTCGATACATTTTAGTACAGAATTCTGCCTAGGTCCAGACGTCAATATTTCCAAAGTAGATTCTGTGCGCTGTGACAGGTTGAGTACTTTCTTCAAAGTCGTTTCGGGATGTGCCTTTACGTTAGTACCCCCAAGGGTGTGATTTCTAACGTCTACCCGTCTGCGTTCTAATATTTTCTGCCCAGAGACGCTGGACTTTTCCGTTTTTTTCTTCTTAGCTGGGGCCTCAGCATTTTCGGCAAGCCATTTTAACATATTCACTCGAAGTGGTGATAATTTTCTTTTCCGCGTCACGTTCAATGTTAAATTATCATCAGTCCACTTACGAATTACTGGCTTGATAACTCCATGAATCGGTCCCTTAGGCCTGTGGGCGATACGAACTTTTGGCCGATGAGCAGCGACTACGACACCATCCATTCTGACTCCTGTGTATACGTTTTGCTCCGGTCAGCTCGACAATTTTTAGCAAATGCCAGCAAATCGTCATCATTCCAGGATAATGACTCTACAGTCTACAATCATTATCGGACTTTCTTCACTTTCTGCTTGATTTGAAATTCACTCTCATGTGACGCTCATTGAGATATTGCTAATTGCATATTCAATTTTCAATATGATCTTAGCTGATAAGATCGGAATGGAATCAATTGTTGTATGTCCAGTCCGTGGTATGAAGGGCCTATAATGAGATTTTTATCCTCGTCATTAACTGACAAGGTCGGAAAATATTCAATTGTTGTCTGTCTAGTCCAGCTATAACGAGAGGATTATAATTAATCTGGTTTAATGCTATCGTCAAAATTTAACGTTCGCGGTTAATGAAGAAGATATGATTGGAAAATTCAATTACATCTTTATCAGATAGATCATGGCTGAGTAATCAAAGAAACACTTTCAATGGAGAGCCGAGAATTAAACTGCTGACGGACTAATTAAAGCGGGGGTCATCGACGCAGCACCCGTGGACGAAAACAAAATCATTCGCCCTAGGTCGCAGTAGCAGATATTCAAATGAAAGATTTCAAAGTCGAACCTGAGAAGGTTTTTTATATGAACAGCAGTTGAACATGGGTCAGTAGACCCTAATAGACATTCGAACCCAGTGTTTCATCGAGGATTTGTTTTCTATGATACAATAAACGTAGCAAATAAATATGGTCCCTGTAAGCCTGCTACATTTTTACAGTATACAACGATGTATTCTTCATATGAATTTCATTGATTGGTAGAATAGCATCATTGACTGACTATACCTACATGCAGCGTATTTCGCTCTTGATATTGTGTAGTTGAAAATTAAATGAACCTCACGTTCACACCATCCCCAGTACATAGTCTACCTATTGATCTTACAATCCAGCTAAATCGAAAGCATGCAGATAGACTTCTATAGATTATACACAGGTTATTTTAGCATTGATACACACAGATTAGCGAGTGCCATACATTGAGATAAATATTACAACATACTAAATGTTGGAGGTTTATCTAGGCACCTCCTCACCACCTCATCCCTGTAAGCGGTGTCTTACAGAAAGCCTGGAAGTGGGCCGTTCTACAAGTCGGCAGCTATACGGAATAAAAAATAACGAATATTGGCCTGTCTGGATAGATGGGGGTATGGGAAAATATTATATTCCGATGAACTTGATCGACACCGGATGGACTGCTCACGAGTGTACCAATATCGAACGTCAAACCATTGGCCATTTGGTACAAATCGAATTTTTATTGATCAGGTCGTGATCTTCGCTCATATTGCTCTTACTACAGTTACAGTTGAATAATAATCGCCTATTTAAAGATGGAATTGAGCTGTATGGCTTAGTGTTAACGAGTACAGTGCCAGTGTTAAAACGCCGCATCAGAATTTTCATACCGTACACAGAAATGGCATGGAGTAAATTGCGTTCTGGTGCAACTATGATGATGTTATGGACAATTGACAAGTATTCATAATGACGTCACAAGCTGACATGGCGGCACCTATGTATTTGTTGCTGCATCCGATGTTACTGACGGCTGACAGACTCTAGATTACTATAGATAACTAACCTACGGGTAAATTAGTTGTTTTGTTCTTGATCTTGTTAGAACAATAACTCAATACGACGAGGTTACACTATGAAATCAGTATATTATCAGCAGAATAACTTTAAGAGAGGCGACACTATCCAGAGTACAGTTAAACGAAAGACCACGTGAAAACAGAACACAGGGTATAAATATAAGCACGACACACGAGGAAATAATGATTGGCTGTAATTACTAATCCCATAGAAAGAAAGAGGTGTGCGACACTTAAACGTAAATGCACGAACATAACAGTTCTCCCCTGTAAGTTGAGAGTGTTGCCCACATTTACGTAGGTCTGTAGAAATCGGTTGGCTTTCTATGTCTACGCGGATAATGTCTACCCGACGTAGGAACAGGACTAGATCTAGAACGTTGTGCCCTATTTCTAACCAATGGTTGCTAAACTTGTGGTTGTCGAGGCTGAGCAACTTCCTGCGTGGCTGTATTATTGCCGGCTGAAATCAAGCGTGGTTGGAATTGGTTCTTATGCCTTCTCCAATACCCATGATCTGTTTTTATAATGTACAGTAGTACACAACACGTCCAAGTATTTCCGTCACCACGCCAGCAACCCACTTTGGTCCGCGTCGGTAACTGCGAGCGTAAACCGAGGAACCAATCTCGAAATGAGTGACTGATTGTCCTGGCGTAACGGGTTTCGATTTATCGAAGGGCGAGCACAAACTTAACAAATTGCGCGGCTGCCGACCATGTAAAATCTCAGCAGGCGTTTTCCAGTCTATGCCCGGGTGCGGTGCACATCGGTACGTAGCGAGAAGTGTTTGGAGCGCGAAGTTGAGATCTTTTCCCCCGTCGCAATTTTTTATCAATCCAGCTTTTAAAGTCTGGACGAAACGCTCCGCTTCCCCGTTCGAGGCAGGGTGAAAAGATGGGGATACGATATGGCTGATTGCCAAATTCGTACAAAACGTATCGAATTCATTCGATGTGAATTGCGGCCCGCCATCCGTGACAATTGTTATGGGCAAGCCTTCGATAGAAAAGACTTCCCTCAAAGCGTTGACTACACACAAGGTTGTGGTAGATCCGACATTCATTACTTTAACGAAAGGATATTTCGAATGCGCATCGACGACGACAAAAAACATTTTATTGTTTATTGGACTTGCCAAATCCAAGTGAATTCGTTCAAAAAGCTTTCAGAAGTTTTGGGCCATTCGCGATACTGACGATCAGGCGCTTTCATTACCTTACGGCGAGGGTCGCGACGGTTGTAGTTATTTAGTGTGGCTGTTCAGAAACTCGGAATATTTTGTTTTTACAGGGTATCATCAGCTTACCTTAGTGATTTATGTATTGTTGACATCTTTGAAGCGGGCTTAGAGGCTGGTATGCCTCTGTGAGCGGATCTTACTAGCGAAAATTCGTCGGAACGTCATTAAATCATTATTACACATTACATAAGTTATTATTGTTTCAATCCAGAAACTTGCTTGTTATATGTATATTTCTCACAGATATAAAAGTAGTATTGATGTAACACTAGGTTTACCATATTTTGGAAATCTAAAACGAGGACACTTTTTCAGAAATTTGAGACTTGCAAAACCGGAGTAGAATTCTCAAAAACCGGTGAATTTTTCCCACTTTGTGATCGGTTGACTAAAAAAAAGGTCATTCTTCCGCTCAGAGCTCAAAATACCGGTTTTCACTCGGCATTGCTACGTGGATGACTAAAAAAAAAGTTCATCTTTTCACTCAGAGCTAAAATCAACGTTTTTCACTCCGAAATACCCGCCGAAGCGTCACTCCTATGCTAATTTACGGCATGTCAGTCGCAATTTGCTCTAAATCTGACCTAAATTTTCAAAAAGGAGGACAAAATCTCAAAAATGAGGACAAAAGGGCGTCCTCCGAGGACACTTTCATAAAAGTCAAAAAAGAGGACAAATCCTCTTAAAAGAGGGCGTATGGTAACCCTATGTAACACTACGACATCTCTCACTGCAAAGTGCAAGTACGATGAAAGTTGCGAAAAGTTACCACAAAAGTGGTATCGGATATTATCTTGTTTCAACTGATACCAACGTTGGGAATACATTTTCACAAAACCTATTACTACGTTGAATGTCATCAGGATAATGGGATATATTCCGTTATGATCATGAACTTGCTGGAAGAATCGGGGTAGCTAAAGGTTGTACCATTGGGAAGCCCCGCTGTATGTTGCTGATTGTAAATGTTTCGCACAATTACTGGGGTAGCATGAAAATCAGTCACGAAACAAATACGCAAGGAGGAATGTGACTATAGAAGACTGCAATGACAGCAACTAGGAAGATTCAGGAGATCTTATCTCATAATATGGTGACATTCAGCTGTGGATTCAAAGACTGCATCTCAAGGCAGGGAGCAAATGATGCACTGCGAATGATATTGGGCGCCTTTAATTTTGTGAACTACAGACACTGCTCAACGAAAATGCCTTGCTAGATAACTAGGTTACCCTCCAGTCCCCAATTGCAGTGCAGATGACTGTGTTTTATGCACTTGGCAAGCATTTTTGCATGTTACCCGTCATATTACAACTTTACAAGGTGTCATCTGTCTGTGTTTTGGTTTGTAATCTATAGTGTCTTCTGGTAAGTTTATCGCAAGATATCGGAGGAAAAACTTACGACACTCCGGAAAACTCCGGAAAAATAGCTGTAGTAATCTCCGAGTCCACTCCGAGTATCACAAAATTGGCAAACCTCCGCTCCGAATAGACTCCGACTCCGCTCCGATGCTCATCACTAATATACATTAAACATTCAACATTACCAGCATGCTGATGTTCTTAACAAACGAACTGAAAAACGATTCCAAATACCGTTGATTTCCATCTGATGATGTTATTGATTTTTGTTTGCGGTAATTTATCCTCATGCTACGTCTAAAGAAATGGCGCGGTTAATATTAAACCGGCTGCTATCTATGGCTAGTGATTATGTATCGCATATTGACAAAGCGTAATCTTATTGGTGAGTTCGCTCTCTTGGTTGAATGTATGCCGTGCGAGGTGCACGTGCTGTGTATACTGGTCATGTATATGGTAGCTTGAATAATAAACTTACACGAACACTTGTTACACGACCCCACGAGAGGTGAATAGATCAAATTCCGCAAATATACCCTACATTACACCTTTGACGCTCAAAGTAGGGTCCGATATTCAAAATGGATGGCTAAGAATACACATCAACGCGATTGTGTAAGGTGTGTAACATTTGCCCGAGTTGCATGCGGCTATATTAATAATACACGGTCTTAAGCAAGTAATATGTACATTTCCTAGACCGTGGTGTAAGCCTACTTCAGCACTACGGTACTGGGTACTTCTATCTTACAAGGTCGTTATATCTCAAATTATATGAAGAGAAGATTAGTCAAAAAAGTTGGCGAACGTCTGATCAATTGTATTCGAGATCTTGCGCCTACATTAATATTATGCTGGTTAACGGGAGATCGTAAGATGTCCAGTGAAGAAATTGTTGGAAATGTACTGTGCTGTCCAATTGTACATCATAAAGTCCGGATTGACAGGACCCGTTTACGCTGACCCACTGCGATAATGTCCATAATGTAATCTGATGATGATAATTCTGAAGAAAAGATGTATACTTGGGTATTTGACTCGATAATATTTAATTACCCACTCCCTCTCAATCGCCGTTAGTGACGTTGAAATCAATATTTGGAAGTGTTAACCATTGAGTCGATTGTTATTTGAAGTATACGCTTGATTCAATCGCCGTAACTATTCTTTCGATAGTAAGTGTGTAAATACTCTGGTATTTGTATTTCGTGAAAGGCTTAAAGTCTAGTGCAGTTTTAAACTAACATGTCCTCGTAATAGATGCTAATGGTGAATCTCTCTTCAGGCAATCAATTTACGGAGAATTACACGTATAGAAGTTTAGACGGAGGATACGTACTAAAGATATGTGATATAGATAAAAGCATACTAGATCTAGGTAAAGCGATTCTGTATATAGGATTGTAGAGGTGCGAACAGATGATGGAATTCACTATCGTAAAAATTCCGGAAAACTATTGTGCAGTCCTTCTACTTTCGAGATAAACCCTCTTGTTAATCAGCATTGAGTTTTTCAAATTTTTATAAGTCAGGGGCTTCCAAAGGAGGGGTCACGATCCCAATGGAGTCGTTGTCTAGTCTCGGGGTCCCGGAGAAGAATATTAACTCCCAATGGCTATTACAAGAACGCCAATTACGCGGATGCTAACGGCGTCTAATTTCTGAATATTTTAAATCATTTTTCAAAAAAAGAAGAAAGCACGACCCCTGAGGAATGCGCACCGGTATAAACACGGTATCGGATCACTGAAGTCACCACCTATTATAACTTAAGGGTATATCGGGGGCATAATAAAAATCACTAAGATATTAATTTTTTCATCCGGACAAACTACAAGTGACCAGTAGTGCTACGTGTTAACAATTGTATAATACATACACACACGCTCGGCGCGGTCGTATAACGTAGAGCGATAACTGTGTTTCGCGTGACACAGAGTACCATTTTAATTTACATCTATATACTTGATTTAGCTGTATATTATCTTTTGCTCTTATTATGTCTTATTCTGTCTATATTCACTATGTATTTCATAGACTTCTAGACCAGTGTTTCGCAACGTTTTTGTCTTCGCGGGCCCCCTTCCGGCCCTCACGGACCCCTGCGGACCAAAAAATCTTTTGTTCCAATTTAGCCCAATTATCGTGAAACAGTGCAACAGTCACCTTTTTCCTACAAATAATTCCTGTAGGCTAGTTATAAACGGCAATAAAATGACTTTTTTGATAATAAAATCATACTATTTATGTAGAAATTGGGTGGACTTAGATTATTTCAAAGCGCATTTCTGCATTTTTTTATTACGTGATCGTGTATTCAAATTCCGCGCCTTCGATTTGATACGAATGAGTACCGAAAATCCATTTCCGTGAAGATAGGTGGTGGCGAATGTAGTAATTAGGGGCAATGCCTCCAATGACTCCAATGCGCATGATCGAAACGGTGCCAAAATAGGGCAAGAGATTTCTTAATGAACATACAACGTCAAGCCTAGTCATTTCTATCTAGTAGCTCAGCTTGAAGTTATTCTGGAATAGGGCTTATGTAAATCAAATGAGAAAATGGGATTTTGAAAACAGTTCGAATCAACCCCAACAAACATCTATAAACAGCAATATATTTGTGTCAGAAAGCTATAGTAAATTAACATGAGTTTGCACAGTCATTTCATCCGAGACGGCGATTCTGTTTATGTGAGTCATCAAGTTTTAGCTGTAATGAAGCACAAACTGCCTCGTGATTCTCCTAACATAAATATATATATAAAGTAGGTTATCAACTGTTTTGCAAATTTGAAGGTTTCGCGGACCCACTGGAAATGATTCACGCACCCCGGTTGTACACCACTTTTCTAGACGAACGCCTAGGTTATTTACTGCAATGTAGGATTATACTATCTCGCAGTAGACTACCCCATCGAAGCAGACGACACAATTTTCTGTAGACCTGCGTTCCGAAAATCAAGGACTGGGGTCAACATTAAATATATACTGGTAATCATGGATACTCGCGCTCCAGTTTCTTCCACATGATAGACTCGCGGGGTTCCAATTTAAATCATTTGCGTCGTTTGACGTAAATGTACACCAACCGAGTAAAAGATTATTTCGCTACCATGTCCTTAGCTGATAGTCGTTAGATCACCATTTATTTGTCCTGTGTTGAAATTATGAATGTTTGGGTTGATTGATGATAATGAACATCAGCAATGATAATATCAGTTAGTTCGTCCGGGAACTGTTTCTATGTAAACGGCGAAAGTGTCGAAGTCAGATTTTCATTAGCCTGTTTACATAACGCTTTTGATATCTGCGTTACACTCCCAAATTTTACTAACGCATACATGGGCGAGAGATTATAGTCATTCGAGATTCGAATTGATTTCGAAAGTTCTTTGAGCAAATAGCTAATAATGGAATTGAATGGATATACCCTTCAAACAGTCAAAGCCGATTCACCGTGCGTGCATAAACTTAATTACTCACTGAAGCCTAGGATAGGCGTAGCACAACGATTTCTCGGTGCCGTTACTGTGAAGCATTGAATGAATTGTTTTCATAGATCTGTCAACAGCAACACATAAATATGTGGGTCTCATTTGGTCTGCCATGCCATTTCTACGGTTAGGCAAAATGTTCGATTCCGATTGTAGTATAAAGCGTTGAATCGAGTGGAGTTTTCGTGTCTCACCCATTACGACATCATTGACATTGGTGATATTTGACAAAGTAAAAGTTTTTCCTTATAGTCGACTACAATTAAGATATGTTCAGTTCGGCCTAATCAGGAATAACTTTGTATAATTCTTCCAGCCCAATCGATTTGTAGTTTTGTTTAGAACGCCACTTAGGTAATCGAGTCAGTCCGAACATTGTTGGCGTATTTGTAAAATGTCTTTTCATGCATCTCGGTTCATGATGTTCGTTTCTGGTGGGGGGTGAAGTTAATGAACTGTACATAATTGACTGTCATTTGACCTTTCAGCAGCGCTAAATTATGATGAACATGGGTTCGTCTTTTCATTCATATTTGCAGTTGTTACAGATCATTCAAAGGACATGGCAGGTCGGATAATACCTGCATGATTATATAAATATATCTGAAAACATCCCACCTATCTCCATGATTTCATCATTTGTTACACGACACACACATCACAGTACATGTGATTTAATGTTAAGAATTCAAATGATAATAATTATCATCAACTAGTCACACAAATAGAAGACAGTGTGGAAACGACTTGTTTAGTATTCTTCCAAGAAGGCACCAGCATTCGCCCAGAATATGCAAATGATAGTCGTGTTCACTCACTGAGAATAAGATGACTCAAAAAAGGATCAACAGGAGGCGACGAAATTGTTGTGGCATGTGACCGCCGGCGAAGTCAAATGTCAGATAAGGTCCCGTGATCTCGAACACTGGCTTATTGGGGGATAAGTTGTTATGCAGAATCCGACAAATGATAACAGATACAGCAACCGCAAAAGCTCCAGAATTCCTATACTCAAGTGTAGTAGGTGTATCTAGGCTCCTCTTCTCCATCTCATCCGTGTATACGGTATCTCATAAAAGCCTATAGAATTTCGCCGTGCTACAAGTCGGCAGCTACGGAATAAAAATGCTGAAAGTTGGCCTCGTGTACATGACAAATTCCACAGTACTAGAAAAAATCTATAAATACTCTGGACGCACCAGACTTGCCGAAGCAGCCAGGCGCAAAAGACGCGTCGCGCTTCTTATTGAGAATATAGTAGAAGAAACACAAGTCAATAACCAGCGACCATACATACCAAAACGACTGCTTACTACTGCAGAATACTGCATGTAAGTACTTTACCAGTGATGCCGTCTGGTATGATCTTCACATCCTGCCTCTAGTGCAGGGCGAGCGACATACGGCCCGTGGGCCGGATCCGGCCCGCAGACAGTTTTCCGTCTTACATGATAATGTGGCCCGCGGCCCCAGTCTTCCAGGATTCCCTACTACTTGTTTAAATGCATCGGATTTTAGTCACCATATTTTATTATACACATGTATGCGCAGCGAGCGAGGGTGGAGCTAACGCGTAAGTTCGTCGAAGCGAGAAGATTTGCATTATCGGCATTTACGATGTACTTAACCCAAATGTCATTTGTGGTCATCATGGTGTTTGTCGACTACAATGGTCAGGTCATTTACATCACGCCGACATTTCTTATTTTTGATTCCGTAACCGTCGACTTGTAACACGGCCCACTTCTAACCTTTTGTAAGACACCGCTTATGCCAGTGGTCGCCAACTCAAAACGGGCCGCGGGCCGCATGAATTTAATATCGAGGTAAAATAGGCCCCACAGTTGAACAATCTCGCTATCTCGTCTTCAACTAAACTCTAATGAATTGATATTTGGTAAATTTGGGGTATCGGGCTTATCGAACGCATTGAAATCTTCATTATGGATTGCACAGTGTGTTGATTGATCAGAGAGAAGCAGACATGGTGGTGCCTGTATGGCAATGCTGTTCTCACATCCACATTGTCTTCGTCATTATTGGCGAGAAATGGCTTGAAAACTACATTGCTGTCGTTAAATTACATTCATTAAATACGAATTATTCCTTGTTTATGCGGATAAATGGGCTGATAATGTATCAATTCAGCAATCCGGCCCACCAAGTACTTAATTTTCCAATATCCAGCCTGCCGACTGGAGAAGTTGCCCGCCCCTGCTCTAGTGTAACGTCAACTTCCAATATCACATATTTCTTCTTACAACTATTATACAGCCAGAAACAACTAAAAAGTGCTTTTATTCAGCAACTATTTCATATATTCATATCCGCCAGCTATTAAATCCATAGAGGCACACTTTCTACTGAGCAGCTTTCTACTGATACAGGCACGGGACTAACTTTCCGTACGGAAGCAAAAGAGCCATGAAGTTGACCCGACGATAACCATAGCGGCAGACTCCGCGAACAGTAAGTCGCTGTCTGAAAAGAAACTCAGTAAACTAAGCGAGAAACAGTACGATGGAATCCTGCGCGGCAACAATCGCGGCTGGGAAACATGCATGAGTGAATCCGCGTTTTGAGAAAATACGTAATGATGTTCAGGTATCATTAGAAAGAAGCACTTTGACCAGCACATTTTACTGAGTGGACGATAACATTCAAAAGTAGATATTTAGTTAACACAAACCAGTATCGTCAACATACCCGATCGAGTTAGCAAGCTGATCTAATGTTATATGATTCGTTCAGAAATCATTAGCAAGGAAAGTCTCCGCTGTAAGATCGTGACTATTTGAAAATCACAACTATCTGTCTATCTGTCGCCGTACAAATTTTACTTGTTTCAGCACAAATTTGCCAATACGACAGCTAACTATATATAATAGGATAATAGCTGATTTATTAATCGGATATAACAATCCGAGAATATAGCAAACTGTTTCAATGGCAGAAGGAGGTCACGACCCGACTGCTCGCGTCTCATCATCGAAGCCTAGCATCGCAAGTGAGTGCTTATTTTCGCAATATGGTCGTGAATGGAAATATTAGTCGTTACCAAATGCTAACCAAATACTAACTTTTCAATGAATAGACCACATCTTTCCAATATTTTAAATTGCTGGAAGGATGCCACTGTGACGATAATAGGCATAGTCCTGATCCTTTCCCGATGACTTAGCATCGCCGGGAGGCAATTCCGTTGCTTTATGTTCAGAAAATAACCCATATTCGTTATTTACCAGTTTCCATTACATATATTTAACCATCATGAAGCTCCTGAATTGAAAAGAACCATACGCATTCACGAATACCCGCGTCGCTAGGAATTTCCTTATGCTTCGTAATACTTCGTATTTATAATTTTATAACATATTCCTGCTGTCGAGCCTACCGAGATTGTTTCCAAAAGATAATCACATCCTCGTACGCATGTATATCTGGAATTTAGTGGTACTTTTTTCATGAATTAGAGCATTTATTAAAATCAGATGATCCATTTTCATGCAGTTTTGGCGAAAGGAGATCACGTCACTCAACATTTTGAAAATGCTACGGTGAACGTTGTTGCAGGAGACCAGTACAACACGGTGATTAACGGTAAGCAGAGGTGATCAGTAAAAATGTAGTTGTACTGTTTCGGAGTACGCAAGTAGGTTGAGCAAATAATTGAACTACTCACTCAACTTTACCAATTAGAGTACTTTCCAATCTTTAATTCTCCACTTCGACTTTAAGTAGATCTGAAAAGTCTAGGAAATGATCACTTATACTCGTAATTAAGGGCAAATTTTTACAACAATAATTGTACTTCCACTTGAACACTTAGACGGGCTTCTTTCATTTCAAGTTATACTGTACAAAGGTGCATTTAGCGCGATATTGACGAATCATTAAAGCAATACATTCGGCAGTCGAGTCAGAAAGACGACTTTATTTTAGTTAACACAACAAGAAATTATAGTACAGATCTTAGAATCAGCAGTTTTCTAGTCCGGCAATCTGTCATTTATAATTTGTAATAAATGTCCTCCTTTCCGGATTCCAAAATATGGTCACCCTACCGAATTTATATAGCAAATATGACTTGGCAATGTTGTGACAAGAGCTGTACACAAATTTATCTGTACTGTTAACCATTCGTTCATCACATAAAAGACAATGCGAGTGAATCAAATTATACACGACACAGAAAACGCTAGAAAGGCGCCGGACCCTTATCAGGTATAGGCTCTAATTAGATACAGCGAGGGCGCTGATCTTTATTGCATACACACCTTACCAAATTTAGAGTTGGATCATGGATCTTTTTCAAATCGACACCGAGTCACGATCAATGTTCACTCTAATTTTTGACGAGTCTGCGCACACTCACCAACTCACTGCGTAGGTAGACCCTTGGACAACAGTGCGTAACAACTAAAAAAAGGGTCATCGTTTCGGATTTTTTGTGCGCAACTTAGATTTTCTGTGCGCAGAAACCATATCAGCGCTGCGCATTTGCGCTCGTGCGCAGCTTAAAGGGAACATCGGTCACGGCCATAAAAAGATATGACCCATCACGGACCACAAACCAAAATGATTTCTGCGTTGATTCCTTACTATTGTAAACTAACCAATGCAGGCTACTACAAACATTATGATAACTGAAACAAAACCAACACGTAAACACCAGCTTATTTATTACAGAAATCCATATTACAAATTCAACTGGCAATCTAGAATATGGGTTGCAACTGAAACAGCTGGAACTGGAAGCACGTAAGTCACCATGCAACATATCAATGATTTATTCCACGATAGTTCAATGTGTGCGATATATACTATTCGTAGTGAACGACGAGTTTCGTAATATCTCGGCTACAAGCGTAGTGACGTATAGCAACTTGCTCTCTCATAATACACGTTTCTTCGAACTATCCGCGGTTTTATGATGTCATCATCATACGTAGGAATTAGCTCTGGCGACTGCCTTGCTGTAGGTTATGGCGTTTGTCTTGCTGTATATTGTGGGTTCGATTTTCGATATAACATATCGATTCAGCGCTACGCATCTATCATGTCTTATACTTTAGCTGACACTTTCTTCAGGTATTCTCATGGAAATGACATTGTATAGTGTACGAGTTCATTTATTGCGTAAAAGAGCATAATATATCAATGACAGTCGCATGTACGATAATCTAATGGATATAACGACAGACACAAATTAGTCGCACGTACGCCATACCTGATTAATTTTGTAAAATGAATACTAATGTTATTAAACCGTCTAACACTTTACGATGAATTTTGAAAAGTATATAGAAAATTATTCTTTTCCGATGCACTATAGATTTCAATACTCTGGATTTTGTAGAGTAGGCAATATACTAATTTTACTACGCCGCATCGAATGTTATAGAGCAGAAAGAAACGACTTTCTACAATGTAATAAAGACTTTACACTATCGATTTTGTAGAACGAATGCTAATCTGATTAGACTATCGAACACTTTTACGCTGAATTTTGGAAAGTAGATGGAAAAATACTCTTTTCCAATGTAACAAAGATTTTTGCATTATGGATTTTGTGCTGCATCTGTATATACTAATTTTACTAAACAGCCGAACACCTTTACATCGAAATTTATAGAGTAGAAGGAGACTACTTTTTTCAATGTATTACTGACTTTTACACTATGGATTTGTGAAATGAATACAAATCTTATTAAGCCGTCAAACACTTCACGGCGAATTTCGTAAAGTAGATAAAAAACACTCTATTCCGACGTAGGCTACTATAAAGTTCCACACTCTGCATTTTGTACAATGTACACTAACTTAACTAAACCGCTCCGGCTTTTATCGAGTAGAAAGAAACCCCCTTATATTTTGATGTCGTAAAAATACCACAAACTCCGGTAGCGTTCAGAAACGATGAAGAAATACTTGTTTTTGCGTTCACTCACAAAATACGGAAGTGTTTATGATATTGGACTGACTGGAAAATTGCCTGACGATATGGAATATTTGATTCCGGGATATATTCCAATTAGAATTTCATAACCTGATAGCACTGGTCAACAAAAAGAAAAAGAGAAGAAATTTTGACAGAACACCTGAGAAACGTTTCTGCGGTTTTCGAAGTTGCTATTTAGGAATATTATATTAATTTGCCTGATGGGCTCTAGAAAAGAAGACATTTATATCCCTATAACGCCTAAAATCGCTGTATTCGCGGTGGCTTTAAAACGTTTCGGAAACACTGGGTTAGATGATTCAATCGGTGATTTCATTCTTACTATATTAGCAATTTCGGAATCAGTACCGCAATATCACTCGATATAACGCGTTATTTTATATGTATGCGCTGTTTATGATGAATTGCGGTATCACAGATGGTGTTTTATTTGCATGTGCCTCACTCGTCCATGCGCCATATTTCTTTTATGGACAATGAACGTTAAAATTACGTAATGTTATTTTTATACATATATACACTTATATGAAGAGAAGGAATCACATATGTGAAGGCCTGATACCTAATTAACTAATGGGGGAAATTAGATTTATATGCGAGAGGTGAAAAGGGATAATCTGCTAATATTCCGTATCCATGCCGGACTTGCCGGTGTAGTAATAAGTTGGCCGATATACCTAATATAAAATCAACGTCTAGTTGCTGTCAATTTTTGACAACTAATGAATTTCAATAAGGTATACGGATATATAACTCGGAAACCGAAAACAATTTATGTTGACTTCATCTTCTTAACGAACTCCGGCATTGATTTTCGATGTCGCTATTTCTAAATAAAATTAAAAAAAAAACTATTTTACTGAGTTTCAGGCAGTATTGCGTCCACTTTGTGATGTTATATTTTATGATTGAGAATTCGCACAAAACTTTAAATTGACTAATGGTGGCCAAACTTTTTGGGTTAGTGGCTGACTGGAAAAATTATAAAACGCTTTTAGCACACTTGCAAAAAAGTTGTTTTTCAAAGAAAAAACTTAATGTGGTAAAGAAATGGTTTTGCGACGTTTCGTATAACAGTGGTCTGTTCTTTTGCAGAAAGATTGTTGATTCCTTGCTTACGAATAGACTAATAACCCATCTAAAGTTGTGAACATCAAATCCTTAGAACTCTTTCAATGCAAGTGGAATTCCAGACAGTGCGTTCAGGTTTTCGTTTTTTTTACGAGATTCTTCACAAGGAGTGTGAAACGAATTTTCGACACATAGTACCCGATGATTACGGGACGATTACACACTCATGGGCACTGTCATGATTGGTTCGATTTCCATGGTTATATGTGCTTATTTATCAGTTACGAAGCAGTGTCGCATATAGTTATTTTCCCTCATCCGCGTGAGCGGTGTCTTACTAAAACCCTAGAATGGGACCGTGTTATAAGTCAGCAGTGACGGAATAAAAATGAAGAATATCGGTGTGATGTAAATGACCATAGTAGTCTACCGACAACATGAATACCTCAAAACAAACAAACTATAGTTCTCCCAAAAATTCCAAAAAGATTCTCGGCACCCCTTACAATATGTGGTGACACGTCAATGTGCCTAACCGCACAGTTTGAGAATCAGTAAACTATACAATAAAATTTCACTTAACACATGACCGGTATCAGCCTACATATAAAGACAAGCACATTGATTACAGAGCTCACTGTGGTTAATCCATCGGGCAGTTCTGAGAGTAAAAAAAAACTGAATGCGCAGATAAGTTCAGGAGCTGGTGAGTTTCTATAAAACATCTTAATGGATTGTTTGACCTACATGATAGTAATGAAATATACTCTTACTTCAAGCTTATTCTAACTTATTATACTACTTCCTAGACCGGTTATATTTTAAGCTACTTCTACTTGATAGATTTAAGAATGCCTAATTATTTACATATTTGTGAATCTCAACTTTTACTTCTTCTTGAGTAGTAACTGCAAGCTTACGAACAACAATGACTATTTTGACCACTCTGGTTCATTCATAAATTTTATCCTTCGGTGACTTCCCACTTACTTCTAGCCACGGGAGGCGGATAGCTATTGGCTGGGCAGATCCAAGTAGCAGGGTAGATCCAAGTAGCTTTGAATCCCGATATGCCTTTGCCATACCGATTTTACCTGCCAATCTCAATCTGTAGTCGACAGTCCCTGTCGTCATCAAGTAAAACGTTCAAAAGTAACTCGACGCGATGTACCCGCAAACCAATTAGTCGACTCGGAATCCAGTTACCTCCTTGAATTCACTCACTCACGAAATTCGAGTACGTAGTATTTCGACTGTAGCAATGCATTTCAACCTGTGTGACGCTTCGCACTAGTGCGAATGAAGGAAATTGCATTGCGAATGACGGAGGTGGTGTGAATGAAAATCCGGATTGAGTGCGAATGAAAATCGTGAATACTTTTAATTTTTCTGACGTGGAATAATTCACATAAACGTAATGCGAAATTCAAGGGCAGTGTAACTTTTGTGATTGCGACGCAATTGTAAGTTGTTTGACTTACGACGCACCACTAATCGTAGGTCTCACAGAGTCACAAGCCGTAGTGCATTAATATTTCCGCCCTATAATTATTACGTAACCAAAAGCCTGGTTTGGAAGCTGTAGCTACACACACAATTGTGTAGTGACAGTCATACAGTACGTCAGCCCGTCTGAGCCTGCGACAGGCTGAAAAATGACGTCAAATTGACTTTCTGCTTTCTTTCGCTGAACAATCGTCGTATTTTTGTATTAACTGTTCAATTACCGCGAGACATGAGAATAGTAGTAAATACCACTATTACAGACTCACAATCGCAAGTTACTGTAACGCAAATTTTTACCCTTCCACGGGTTAATAAAGTATGGACCGCAAGCGGTTGGCCTAAAAGTTTGGGCCGACACTCGACACGGTGCCAGTGTTATCTGTTAATATGTATATGTAATTTGTTGAACTGATTGCAAAATATCCTGCGATAGTATTTGCATATCCAAGGTCACTGTGTTGGGTACTGTAGCCAATAAGCGAGACACGCAGAAATAACACTTGATCATGGCAATCGCCCGACCTTTTCAGCTAGTTTGTGCGAATGAAATTTATTTCACAAGAAAAAAGGTTGAAAAGCACTGGACTATAGGATCAAGGGATGTCAATACCGTATCGACGAAATAACTACTAGGTTGCATGTTGTTTTTCTTCTGAGGCAATTTCGGAATTAATCATATTGATGCATGCATTGCTAAAGTGCTGATACTATACCTGAACGACCAACTACCAAGCTACTAATAAGGTCATAGCTGTGTTGTGGATATAGCACATAAATAAATATATCGAATCTGCATCATCATCTTATTTCCGACTATTTTTTTTTAGAAATGTCATTTCTAGCAAAGACTAGACTACATCTGCGAAACGAAGTTGGGGAAATCAAAATGCCAGCTCGTCCCACAACAATGGTGATAGATATGCAAAACTCTACAGACGCCAATCCGGAAAATGGAAGTCACGGTGCTAGCAAAACTATATTTGGTCGCGACGTTGAAGAAATCTCTTATGTCCAATTTCACGATCCCTTGAAGGACGAAGTTCCCAGACATGTTATGATTCTCGGAGAAGCGGGAGCGGGAAAATCGACCATTTCAGCAATGTATTGTTCGGCTGTGGCCGATGGAAATGTTGAGACGCTTCGTAGTGTAGAACTTGTTCATTACGTCCAGGCAGCCCACCTTCATAATAATAGTACCGCAAATGCCTTTGATCTCTTATTCACCGAACAAATGACTTGCGATCCTATGACTGAGCTGACTGAAAACGAGAGACGTGCTGGAGCAAAGTGGTTAAATCAGAATTCTGGCAAGCTATTATTGACAATTGACGGCCTTGATCAGTGCTTAGATAACTTTGCTGTGAATAGTCTACCGAAAACCGACCAACAAAACAATTCAAGAATCAGTAAAACAATTGCTAAGATCATGGGCGGTAACATATGGCGTGGTGCATACATATTGACTACGTCGCGGTGGAATATATACTGGAACTTTACTGCCGAACAGAAACCTAACAAAGTAATCGGCATGAGAGGACTTGACGACGGAAATCTAAGATTGGCGGCATCAGGACACTCTGTTGATGGTGATAGGATGATAGATCAACTCGTAGATACTTCGCCGAAATTATTGAATTTGTGTCGAAATCCCATGTTTCTTAAGTACATGACGAATGTATTCCGAACCAATTCAGAAAACTTGCCTGATTGCATTTCTGGTCTCGTGTCAGCATTTTTTCGAAATTTTTTTCGCATGTCTTCTGAAAAGTATGGTGATATCACGAGACTTGCGTACCATGGAATGTTGAAAAATTTATTCGTTTTCTCCCGATGTTACTTGGAAAACTTGGGAATCAATCCAAAAGACCTGAATGACTTCTTGTCTGCTGGAGCAAATCCGGAGAAAGATCAAGATATCGCCAATTCATTTGACGATATTTTTGCGTTCTCCCATCAAACGATGCAGGTCAGCAACGTTTATGTAACCAAAATTTCCCAATTCGATAATTGCAAAGCTACCCGTTCCAAACACTGTGCAAGTGGTAGCAAATAACCAAGGGTAGGCATTTCTAGAACATCGTTGTGTCGCAATCATGGAGATTGACGCAGCAAGTAGTACGGCTGACCACGAAATTGTTCTTAATGTTTGGTTAAATTAATATTAATCACCCATCTGTGAATTTTCCCTTTAAGCTGCTGCGGACACGGTCTCTGCGCACAGAAGATCTAAGTTGCGCACGAAAAAATCCGAATTGATGACCTTTTTTTTAGTCGTTACGCACTGTTGTCTCAGGGTCTGCGCAGTGACTTGGTGAGTGTGCGCAGTCTCTTCAAAAATTAGAGGGAACATTGCCCTCTGTACACATGTTGACGTGTCTTCTGAAAGCAGTGGAAACCAACATCACTGTACATGTTCACAACAATTCAGTTTCAATGAGAAATTAGCATGGTTAAGTACAAGCAAGCATTGAATACCTGACATAATACTCTCTACTTTTAACTGGAAGCGATGGAAACTTGGGACCATTTAGTAAAACATAGTTGAAATATATTCGAAAATGATCTATTTTAAAAATTTACTTCTGACTACTGCACTATCGGTTGCAGACTTTGCTTATCAGTTTTTTGAAACAAGTTATAATTTCGAAATTTAATAATAATGAATTTTTGTACACGTGTATATTTATTGACCTGTAGCCAAAGAATGCTTGCTGACGACGTGTATTTTATAAAATGTTTACTAACTATATGATTTAGAAAGATATGGCACGCCATCTTCTTTACATTTTTATAACCAAGCGATTGATAAAGACAGACCCGAAACAGTACTTGTTTAGCACCCTTTGTGCTCTCATAGGACGAAAAAACTTTTGGGGCCCTATAACCCTCATACCGCCCTTTTACGACGGACATTTCACAAATACTTCGAAATCACGCTTTAATGTGATGGGGATTGATGCTCATTATTTCGATAGTCGCGATTTTCAAGTCCAGGATTGAATTTTCTTTATATCAATAGTCTATGTACTAATCCTCGTCTCTAAGCCCACATCATCAGATTTATCGTTAGAGCTGGTGACAGCTTGTTTGTTTTGTTTGTATTCACATGTACGCAGTAGCGCTTATCGCCTATACGGTCATTTGCGCCACGACATAATTTTCAGTAATTTCAATCCATCACCCGTTGTAATGTTTCGGACAATTCTCGCTCTCTCTCATCATCGGTCACTCTCGTTTTTCCTGCCCCCATAGCTTGAACTTTGCTGCCGACTTTTGGCTTTTGGCTTTGACTTGTGGCTCGGCTCACCTTAACTCTGGGCTTTCGGAACACTGCTACGGCAGTGGGTCAGCGATGTGGCGTCCAGAGAAACATATGAACTTGGTAGAGCCGAGACTCGTACCAACGCACACTGCGCCAGCACTCGCATCCCTAGCTACAGGAGGTGGTGGCTTCGAAAATAAAAGGGATATCAAATTATCCTCTGGTGGGCCTGTTATTTATGACTTTGTTTTATGTTTTTCTTTCCGCGACCTCCTATCTCCTATATAGTCAAAATATATTGGAATCGTCCAAACGTACCATATTAAACCAAAAGTAAAGCCGCATACGCTAATAGAAATGGGCATTGATGCACAGCACGCGTCATATTCCTCGGCAGGTTCCAGGGTCACATTTGTACTATGAGCTCAGATTGCAATCATGTGATTATTCCGCGGTGGTTTTATCTGGTAATAATGTGTCATGGCAAGGTCATGGAAGGTGCTGAAATACCTATTTTGCTAAAGAATGCGTATTTTTTCTTAGGGATGGGAGGGTGCCTATATAAAAATCAGGATAAATGGCGAAGGGGCTACTCTACATGTTTTCGAGGTCGCGATTTTCCCATGGTGCAGGGAGTCGGTATCCAATGGTCCGAGACCCATATATATGGCTCTTTCGGGTATAACATATGGCTCTTTGGCTATTTTTTAATCTTGTACTGAATTGATGAATATTGCAGCAACTTGTTGGTGAATATTTATCACGGTCGGTAATAATTTTTCTCGTGGTAGTATAACCATTTCTTTGAATGGTAGAGGTAATGCTGTATCCATGGTTAGGGACTCGTACCCTCTTTTTCAAAATCCTCAAATTTTCGTTGCAGTCGCGCCGGCGACAAATATCCGATGAACCCGACTGGAAACCTAAGATTGCACGATACGCTGATTCACCAAAGATAATAGCAAACATAATGACGCCTGTATGTCATGCGAATCTTAAATACACATTGTATTGTATATCTTCGGTGAGAAATAGAGTACCATAGAAGTCACAATAACAAACTCAATTACAAACATGGCCGTAGCTGTTAAAATGCGATAAAATGTAGGCGTGTAGCGCAACGTTGTATGTTACCGCCGAATACATTGAAAATTTAGAATTGGATTAATATTTAGATTTTCGGAATCAGTGCGACAGTTACATTCGATTAATATCAGTTATTCTAATTTAGTTACGATTAATTCCACTATCAATAGTGAGGCTTGGCCTGTCTGCGCCATATACCTCTCGTCTCTTGTGTGTCACTTGCCACCACTGACCCCACGTCCCTTAACTATCATACCTTGCAGTGGGTATATATTACTGTGGTGACCATGTTTGACTCCACCTGCGCATGTGATCATGCATTCTCTCATTTAAAACGAGTATCACAACGAACATATGTTCTCGTATAAGTGATGAAAGTCTCAAATTTTGTATGAAGCCTTTAACCTCATGATTATCAACCAAGACAACAAAAGTATCAGTAATACCAAAACAAGTATTTCCTGCCAAAAAATGTTTAAATAGTTGAATCACACTTTTGCTGTTATCTACGACTGTTGAAAATGTTCATTTTCTTAAGCTCCGAATATCACATTACTCTCAATCTAATACGGTTAAAAAGATGTCACGTGCAAAAGATTTATTTAAATCAAGTATCGAATGTTCAAATACGGCAACCAGCATTATTAGAACGAGTGCCCGACCCCTGCATAGTGAAATATTGTTGATTGGAAATTTTCACTTTTCCCTAATGTTTCTAAATCGGACGTATTGGCCAACAATACAGTTTCATGCTACGCGTATTTCTTGATCATGTGTCCAGGAATTTTGCTGCGCACTGCATGTCGCGAGTCTCGACCGATCGAATATGAAGAGATTCATTTCGAATGATCTAAACGAGAATGGATTGGAGTTGACTAGACAATTTTTTTACGGATTGATTCTCAATGATAAAGTCACTAATCCAATGAGGAAGTTCCTGACGGGTAAGTGCATGTGTCCGCGTTATCCGAATGAACTTATAATCTTGCACATATTTCACCGTGTTTTCGACATGGTAGTAGGCTAGTGACGATAGAATGCACCTCTCACCTCCCCATGTTTCCAGAAAGGGGGACAGTAAGATGCAATACTGTTTCGGTACGAAGATAAGACCGCAACTATTATTATGACCGACATTTTGCTCCCACGAATTCCAGATTAACCGAATCCAAGCATAATATTATAGAGTGGTGACACCGCCAATACAAAATTAGCCGTGCCTAACCTATCTTAACTATAGGATAAGAGCAGAAATTATATTAGGATAATTTCGTATACATAGACCGCCTCCTATGGGATAGTCGGTCGAAGTTGAGTATTTGCTTAGCTTTGTTATATGCATTTAACATATTAGTTTGAAAGGGGAGAATCCGATCACATAATGGCAAATAGTCACGTTTCACAGTAGCCTACTTGTTTGTATGATTTATTAGATGGTAAAGTATTATAAATCATCAGCCCTGTAATTAATGTTAACGTCGTAAGATATGTTTGCGTGTAGAATTCGAACAGCGTTGCGTTTTAAAATGCATTATATGGTTTCCCTTCATCAATAATAATACTTTCATGGCCTTTTATGACTGGCAGGTCTCAAAACCCCAATCAGGGATTGTCGCGAGATGTTGTTCGAAGAACTTTTTAACATGGTAACTGATGGTACAATACGGGATATTTCAACTGTTCGTCTTCTGTACGAGTGCGGAGACGACACCATTAAAAAAATGAAGCAGCACGTTCAACGAGTTACAATCAATTCGGGAGACTTGCTTTAAACTGACCAAATTCTACTAATAACAATGATACAACGACTATCTCCCCTTAGAACGACGTTCGTAGAGCAAATCGATCTTGATCCATCGATGATATTGTATGTGAAAGATTGTCTCCGATCTACTGATATTTTTGAGGTATGTGAAATTCTATCGAATCAAGTTTTCGTAGTTAAATTTATATTTTATTCTCCAAAATTGTTTCTTTATGATATATTGCATTTAATAAGCTTATATTGTGTAACAAGGCTGGTTACGAGATTATGGATTCCGTGAAACAAATGCATTTCGATGATGTGATAACAATCCTAAACCAGTCGAAATTATGGTACGTCCGCCTTCGATGTGATGATGATGTCAAACTTTTATTTCTTTCCGATTGGATCAAAAGATCACAGGTATTCCATTTTTCTATTTTCGTTGTCAGATATAGATATGGCCTTCGGCAAAGGACTATTCTATGAATGTCCAAATGCTGATATTCAATATATGGTTCGGCAGTTGTGAATAGAATGAGAATGTTTCCGAATATGGGTAACTCACGAATACCCGTATCGTTGAAATTGTTAATTGATTTCACAAAACCAAACACTTAACAACAATGTACGACCTAAGCATGCGGAATATTGGTATCGCTAGGTTCAGGACTTCTACAAGTATTTTAGCCAGTGACCCAAGCATATCCACTAATCCAGTAACTGATGACAAGCTTGTAGTTTGGTATCTTTCATCTAATATCGGATATCTATACCCTCTTCGTCCTTTCATCCTTTTCACCTATCATCCGCGCTCGTTCGAACTTTCCAGGGAAACCAAATGACAGAAAATCTTCCAATGGTATGAAATGAACTTTTGTGCATATTGTCGTACTAACTTTTCTGCAGGTGTCACGCATCGATTATAGTAGGCCACTAAAGAAAGTTAACCTAGACGGCCAGAAAATAAAAAGTATAAAAATATCGTTTTCATACGATTGCGATCCACCCTTTGAGAACTAATATGACATAATCGTAGAATCTGGATGATTAAAATATTATGTTCTTCTAATTTAGATTCACCTGGATAACCTTGACTTGTTAAGAATAACGAAAAATGACACTTTGAAATGTTTGTTTAAATTTCTGTCGATACACTCATTAGCAAATCTGCGTTTGAACATAAATTCTGGCATAATTGGATCACAATTCAAAGATGTTGTTACGTCTCGTGGACCGATAACAAGGAAGGTGAGAATTTTCATTATTCAATGTTAGTACTAAATTGCACCATGTTGTCTGTTTTGTGTGTAAGTCTGTCTGTGTACAAGTACTCTAGAGCAGTGGTTCTTAACCTTTTTAAGCTTTCAGACCGGCAAAATTTCCTAAAATATTCGGCGCACCGGCGGGACTTAAAAAAACTGAAATCAACCCATAATATGATTACGAAAAGAGATCAACATTTTAAATAAACCTTTTAGATAACCTTTTTCTAAATTTGGACAATAAATTATATTATTTCAGATTTATATTCCTTCCGAAGACTAGAACAAGGTCCTTTCGACCGTGAAAACCAGTAATGATGCTGGCCTAGGCCTACGTAACCGGACCACAATCATGACGTCGCCGTCTGGGGTCTCCTGTGACCCGATATGCCCAACTTAAAATGCTCAATACATTGCTGTTTGCCAGACTCCATAATAATGTCAATTGTCGCTAAATTTTATTAAATTTTGCTTGAAGTCTTTGTAGCCTTCACCTTCACGTACAACTGGTCTTGGAGGTTCGACAATTACTGGACAAACTATTGTTTGTATATAACTATTCATTTGTACCAACATGTGTTGTGATCATGATCATAGACTCCGTACGCAGGTATGCTGGGTATACTGCACATACCGAGACAAGTTTCTGGGTATGCGGCTACCCAGAATTCCGCTAGGCATGTAACCGCCTAAACTAGCTGGTGGCTTGTGCTAATTAGAAATAAGCAATTTGTTTCGTTTCTATACCGGCTGCTCATGAGGTCAGAAATTAGCTCCAATACATTGATCGAACGCCAGTAATGATAGGAGACGCGTCGGGAGACGACCAAGACATCAATGTTACAGATATAAATATCTACGTGCGACATGTAGTGATTGCCATGTGCTCTGTAGTAAATAGTAATATGATATCTGACGCGCCGGCCGGAACTATCGCTTCTGCGGTGATTGTGCTGACATACTGACTCCCAAGACGGAATTAATAATTATACCACATCTCGTTTTTTTTTCAGTTGTATTTTCATTACAGCTGAATTGCTGTACACAGGATATACTGCATACATATCGGAATTGATTCTCCGTATTCGAGACGTTGGCTACTGATGTGAATCAGTTGAAAAGTATTTGCTAAATAATTTAACTGTTAGTAGTTATTATTTCATCTCCTTGGTAAATGTGCAAGACTTCATCACCTTCCATTTAGCGATTAAGATATAAAATTGCAACATGTCTCGTGGACCGGCAAGAATGCGGCCGCGGACCGGTGCCGTTCCGTCACGACTTTCCTTCCGGTCCGCCAGGTATATTATAATTTTATACATTAATTCCAAGATGCAATATATGTTCAAGACTTGTACACTGAAAAAATATATAAAATACCGAATTTTAAACTGATTCATAACTTCGTGAGCTAACAATAGGACTGGAAATAGGTTCGATTTGACTAGAAGTTCAAACGTGTCATTTGACGACTTAGGATATATATATATCGACTTTTCAATTAGATAAAATAAAATGAAAAGGGCAAACGTAACAGGAAACAAAAAAAACATCGATATAATCAGTTTGAGGCTCGTATTAAGCGTCTCCAACGTAGGCGGTCGTGGGCGTCTTCAAGCGACAGCCCGCGTTGCGCTAGATCAGTCTGCATTGTCGAGCGCCATGTTTTCCGATTCCAGCCACGACTTAGGAGCGACAAGTATATATCAGCTGACACGCTAAGCCGCGCAGTTAGCGCGATCATTCGTTTTCGATTCATTCATTTTGTTTAGTAACGTAACTAGGGACCCCAAATCTTCAACTGGAGAGGGACCGAGCTTGAAGGTGGCCCAAAATAATTTTGCAAATTATAATAAATCATAGAATATTTTTGAAACTTTTTCAACATTTTTCAATTTTTTTTACGTTTTGCGCGACTTAGTGCCACTCATTGTCTTGCTTATTGGGTATTCCTCTCCAAGAAATACGCATGTTTTATAGAAATAGGCATTTCGGCGTCAGCCATTGCAGTGCCACGACGCACCAACAAATAATGAAGTTTAGGCTAACCTGGCATTCCGAAAGTTGTGCCAAAAATTCGGCAGCGAGAAAACCATGGCCGAAGAAAACTGCGCTTTTTTGACCGGAAAATTCGATATTTATATGTTTAATTGTCCATAGGATCCCAAATGACAAACTCTGAATCTCGCTGTCCCGACAATCTGTACCCCACAGGACAAATGCCATCTCGCAGAGAAAATTTATTTGCCAGTGAATAAATACCAATTTGGAATCGTCTGCGGCATTTAGTTTAGTAAGCATGGGTGATTTCAATATTTATTCACTATACATCAGACAGTAGGTCACGAAAAATTGACATGCAACGAATTACTATTTCAACAGGCCCGTACGATAATGTTTATTATTTGTTACGTGCTCTCAATCTTCTAAGATGACAGCTCTTCTACAAAATATGACAATTCTGATCAGAGGGTCAAAAATTTATAGCAATAAAGACTACATGCAATTACGAATATTATTTACCGATTCAGTCATGAATGATCGCAAATTTTCGCTTATGGTGCGATTAGGATATATAAAATTTCTGCTTACACCGAGCAAAATGAATGTGCTCACACGTACTGGTTAAAAATTCATCCAACGGTGGGGTCTAGTGGCGACCCCTCCCTTTGCAGTGTAGCTTATCACCCTGTGGGGGCCCGAATTTTGTGGATGACCGGTATAGCTGTTGTTAGATTTTCTCGTGCGACGCATTGTATTTGTAGTAGCCAGAATAGCCTACGTCCGGTGGTAGTGGGCAATGAGCAAGGTAGCATGATAGGGTGCTTGGCTCGACTCTGAAACGCTTCTTCTCAAGATATTGTGAAAGAGAAGAATATTATTCGAGTGGGCGTGGTCGCTTAAATCCACGGCCTTCGGCGCGAAATACTGTAAACGTCTCTCGGTGGTAGCACGTTTATCTGGAAGCGGCAATTATAGGTCGACGCAGCAGACTAACTACCGTAAAATAACATGGATGCGCTTACGAACTTATTTAATAACGATCAATACCCTTCTAATGTCACTCTCTAGCACCACATACTTGCCAAAAACGGCTGCATGTATTACATTTTTGGTGTATTTTCCGGTCCGCCAGATATATTTCGAAAATTTACCAGTCTGCGACGTGAAAAAGATCGAGAACCACTGCTCTAGAGCATCGTTTGCAAACCTCACATAGATCATTTGTCTCCGCTAGTTCACACAGCACTAGATGTAGTGGTCTGAAATTCATCTAATAGCCATACCGATCACCCATAAAACTATTAAATGTCGCCACCATTTGTTAACGGAATTTATATGACAAAAAGCATTGCAGGTAATAATCGAACGAGCGAGAAATCAAAATATACTAATATTCACAATACAACGGCACCATAAGTTGAGACGTTGAAGCACTTTATCTAGGACATGATGGAAAATGTCAATATTTTATCAATATTTATGTGAGGTCAAGTGCATTTGAATCATTTACCTAACTTATGTGTTCGTTCATTATGAAATATTCATGCCTTTATCTCTTCGTATAGTCTCAATTCTATTCTCTTGACTCTGTGATATGCTATATATTACTACCTATAGTATTTGATATCCTATGTTGTACTCCGTTTCCATTCCAACGCCATTGCAATGTCAATGCTACGAAACACTTTTTTTAGGTTGACAAAATGACGATTGAAGATAAATCCATTACGTATGAAAAGGTTGAAGCTTATTTAGGTATTTTCCGGCGCTGCAAGATCACGAAGCTGGGTCTAGCTAAATGTGATCTCACCGACAAAGATGTTGACATGATTTTACAATTTTGTCGCGGTCATGGTATTAAGGTAAGGACACTGCTTCTATTTAACTTTCATATGCTATAATATAGTGATCATTTCGGAACAGAAAAAATACATTAATATATTAGATACATTTGTAAATCCGAAAGCTGAAATATCCGACATGCTGAAATTGTTAAAAGCGTTTAACTGAATAATTAATGTGGCGTATGGGATATTTTTAAATCAATATAACTGCTTTCCGATAATCGGATTCTAATTTCTCAGTCGTCATCTATCATAAAGATATTTTTCTGGAAATAAACTGAACGACAGGATATCGTTTCTAAAAATTAAATTTGAGGCAAGATAAAAATGGCGATACATCTTAGCAGGTAACTGTGAAATTTAATTTATATAAACAGGTTTTCTCACTCGAGGACATGCTAACATCTTCTTCATTTGCCATAATATTCTTGAAAACCAAACTATCTAACAACATGTTCAATTAGATCAGGGGCTGGGAACATCTCCCGTCGGTGGGCCGGATATCGGAAAATTAGGTACTTGGCGGGCCGGATTGATTAATCGATAAATTATATTCGCACATTTATCCTCATATACCAGGAATAAATCGTATTTAATGAATGTATTTTAACGACAGTAAGGTCACTTCAAAGCCATTTCTCGCTTATAATGACGTCGACAATATGGATTTGAGAATAGCATTGTCATAATGTCGCCACCATGTCCACTTCTCTCTGATAACACGCGGTGCAATTCTCAATTAAGATTTCAAGGCGTTCGATAAGCCCGGTACCCCAAATTTATCAAGATATCAATACATTAGGGTTGAGTAGGCTACATCGTGAATGCCGATAATGCAAGTCTGCACGCTTCGATTTACGCGTAAGCTCTAATCTTGCACGCTGTGCCCACATGTATATATTAACATCCATTCACTATAATTTGACGTAGTAAGCAAGCTGAGGGGAATCTCTGCAGACTGGGGCTGCTGTGCCATTGGTTTTGGAAGTGTGCCTATTCCCCACCAGAAATCCCTTAATTCCCAACAAGTGGAAAGTTGTCCACCAGCTGAGAACCACTGATCTAGAGCTAATTAGCAATTTTAATTATTCTTTTTATATTCATCGTAAAAAATCGATAAGAATAAGCCTACAACCTTTGAAAATTTGTTGAACCATTTAAGCTGCAAAACAAATGAAAGTACTGTCCACTATTTTTTCGTTGTATCAAACGATGTTCTGCATCAATCATTCAATAATAATTACGGTTGACTGAGAGATGAATGTCAGGAATTGCAGTGAGAGATCATGTGCTTTCGAGTAATCGTAACTGGGAGGATGAAATGTTATATTGTTATTCTGCTTTGCGACTTGTCGATATGGGATGGGACCATGAAGTCAAATGTGTATTGTGACGTCGCGAATATTGTCAGTATCACGGGTTGTTCGAAAGTATTTTTAGGAAACTGCGATCTGACGAACCAGAAGTTGGAATGCTTTACGGCAACCTGTGTGCAAAATCAAAAATCGGTAGGTCGTGAAATTTGCCAATACAGCTGTAATTATATTGTGATTTCCCAAAGCAGGAATCGGAAATGTGGTGTAGCAGGAATTTTGCGACTGCGTCACGAACATTTGGATTGACATTTGTGATATTTTCCATGTACCATCACATCATTATTACCACCATTCGAAAAATAGTATATGAAATGAACCATAGCCTCCACTTTATTCGTAAAGCAATCGTCTATTCTAAGTAGCCTCTTTCCTATTTTATAGATCTCTAGTCTGGAAATATTGGATGTCAAAATGCAAGCCAAAGTTTATCGTGAAATAGCTGTTACACTCCAGGCTATCGGTAGCAACGAGATGTTGTTCCAGACCTGTGAATTGACGAGATCGAAACTTTCTGAATTCTACATCGGTTGTAAGGACAGCGATCTTACCGTAAGTTACTTCAGTCCAAAGAAAACGCAACGTGAGCCGAGCTACATAAGTCGCGAGAAAACGACCGGGCGCATGGTAGTGAGAGCGACTTAACAACGGCTGCGAGAAACATTAAAAGACGTCCATGAGAATACCAAAAAGCTAAGACCCAAGAACAGTATGATATTCCTATCATGGAGCACAACGCCTAAAATGCGCTAAGCTAGGGTTACCATATTTTGGAAATCTAAAAAGATGACACTTTTTCAGAAATTTGAGACTTGCAAATCCGGAGAAGAATTCTGTAAAACCGGTGAATTTTTTCCACTCTGTGATCGGTTGACTAAAAAAAAGGTCATCTTTCCGCTCAGAGCTCAAAATACCGTTTTCTCTCCGCATTGTTAGGCAGATGACTAAAAAAAAGGGTCAACTTTTCGCTCAGCTAAAATCACCGGTTTTCACTCCGAAATACCCGCCGGAGAGTCACTTTTGTGCTAATTTACGGCATATCACTCGCAATTTGCTCTAAATCTGACCTAAATTTTCAAAAAAGAGCACAAAATATCAAAAAAGAGGACAAAAAGGCGTCCTCTGAGGATACTTTCAAAAAAGTCAAAAAAGAGGACAAATCCTCTTAAAAGAGGAATATGGTAACCCTACGCTAAGCACCACTGTGTTGTGACCATTAATACAGTAAGACTCCCGCGTCGCAGTGCAATGTGGTTGGTCCAGTTAGTAATCCCTTTGCAGGCCAAGTCAATGCATTTTGACTGAGCATTGTGTCGCTCACGCACTACAGCATTGTTTTCCTTGGCAACTATAATTTTTATGTTAGCTCATACATATTCCGATAAGCTGCTTAACCAAATATTTTCTTTTATATTTCGTTCGAAGATTTTTATCATATCCGCCAATTATTATTTAAGACGACTCGAAATTAATTCAGAAATTACAGCGAGCAATTATGTATTCTCTAGTAATCATTACTGAGAAGTTTCCTTATCGTTCAGCTGTCCAAACTGTCGATATGGGACGGTACGATGATGTCAGATGTATATTGTGACGTCGCGGATATCATCAGTATAGCAGGATGTTCGACAGTAGTTTTCGGAAACTGTGACTTGACGAAACAAAAGTTGGAACGTTTCACGGCAACATGCACGAAAAAACAAATTTCTGTAAGTATGAATAATTGCTGAAAAAATTCTTGGTACACAGATCAGGACATGAAAATGAAGCTCAGCAATATAATGATTTTGTGACGATGTTATGAGTTTCTTTTGGGAAATTCATTGTTAACCAATCGCATCGCCATGAATATTAATCAATTATTCGTATTTTCTAGCAGTGGTGGCTCGTCCAATAGGGCAACTGGGGCATGCCCAACCTAAAATTCTGTTCAATAACAAATATTTACCATTTATAGATGCACAGCATTCAAGATATACCGAAATCACAGCAAAGCTCGCATATACGCCTTCTGCTTTCGCTTGTAAATGTCCATACACAGCGAAGGCTCTGCGAATCGAATTCTCTTCTGTGTTTTCGCTTTGTGAATGCCTAGCCGGGGCATGCCCCGGTAGCGCTCATAACTAGGGCTGGGCAAAATGATTCGAGTACTCGAATCTGAATCGAGTAGTAATTTTAATGATTCGAGTCGAGTAGTAAAAGACGATTTTTTCGAGTACTGAAATTTTACGGTCCTCTCAACTGAAAGTTAATTTACTGACGAGAATTATAGTTTTGATACTATTTTCCACTGAGGAAGCTGTGAAACCTTGATTGGCCGTGTTTGAGCACACCAGGCACAGTTTAAAGCTACGAACGTTACTGGAAATAACACATTTCCGAAGTCATTATCATCCAACAAAATTGTAAAGAAGTGCAATGAAATCGGTATGGTCGAAAAAATACCAAAGTATCTTTAATGTGATGGATAACAGGCATTACGTTCTTTGTGGTGGCATAAAAGGTTCATATTTGGACTTCGACATAGTACATCCTGTTGTGACGTCATAATGAGTGATACTCGATTACTCGACTCGACTCGAAGCATATTACGTGATTCAGAATCGAATCACTCAGGTACTCGATTTTGCCCAGCCCTACTCATAACAAGCTTTCACCGTCTGTTCTCTCAAAACCGTGCACAAGAAAGAAACGGTGACTTACTCTCTCTATAGATCAGTGCTCTTCAACTTTTTTCGACGTGGTACACCCTTTTAACGTTTGCTCAAAACTCGTACACCCCTGTTCACATAAAAACCCAAGTCGGTAATCGGCCTAATTATCATAAGAATTAGCAAGCTATAGGAACTGCTAAATATACTAATTAGGGCCTGTTCTGCCACTTTTAAATACATGTGTTGTACATGCTTTTTTTAATCTAAATTGTCTAGGCCAGTGGTTGCCATCCTGGGGGCGCGCCCCCCTTGGGGAGAGTGAAAGCTTGGAAGGGGCGCGAAGAAGCGGTCAACTGAAGAAAAATTTCGCGCTTTGCCTCCAATTCATGCCTGTTTCTCTATATGTACACCGAATTTCATATTTTTTTAATTCTCTCATCAACAGGTATAATCTTCCATGCCATCACAAAATCTGTTGGAGTTGCTGGCATCTTGGTCGGATTTTGTGATATGACGATAAGAGAGGGGGGCGAAATTTTTCACCATCATAAATGGCGGCGTGTCTAGAAAAAGGTTGGGGACCACTGGTCTAGGCCAAGGTGTCCCATTAAAAGACTACTCGCAATCTTGTGGCGTTAGTAATTGATGAAAATGAATATATAAGAACGAATTTGTGGACCACTGTACATACAAATACCAAATACTGCACTACAAAATAATGCCAGACATTCAATGCGCCCGTTGCTGCTGTATTTCGTCTGCCAGCTGCGCGAAGTTAGGCAGTAGCCTTTTTTCGAGTGCTCCTCTCATAAGCATATCAACATCCTTGATGCAATTTCTTTTTTTCGATTTAATTTTAACAAGTACAGAAAATCCTTGCTCGCAAAGATATGTCGTAGGAATGCGAACAAGAATCTTAAGCGCTTTTTGACTCAGACTCAGTGTTTTAGTAATAGCTCAAATCAATTACGGGATTCAGAGTCTATTCGCAGCCAGTTAGGCTGCCCGCCACGCAAATTGGAATTAACTTCGTGTCAGCCCAAAACGGCATGACATTACGAACGATAATCAACTAAATGTAACAGTATTGGGGAGACAGCAGGTAAAAGTTGCTGCTGCAGAAGCAGTAATTCAGACCAGCGATGATAGCAGGCGCACCAGCCTACTGCGTATCAAGCCTGCCCCACACACAGTCGATATTAGCACACTGCCGTTATACACAGTCGATTGCCGCTAATTTGTATCACTAATAACAAAATACTAAATTGCAAATGTATGGCGAAATATTGGATATAAAATCGGCATTTTAAAACAATAGGGTTTCGATTTCAACATGGAAGCTGTTTCGGCCCTGGCTGGCTATGTCACTTTCATGTACGTGCATTGCGGCAATTATTAACGTTGGGTAGGAAGTATCGATTCAAGAAGTCTGAGCTATCGCGGCGGTTTCGTCAAGAATCACTAAAAGACAAATCGCTAGCTGAACACATGTTTGTTAACTGCATCCTTTCCAACACCAAACGAAGCCATTGGTCCATTCCCGACGTCTAAATGAATAGGAGAAATATTTGCTTATAACATCACAATCTAGCGGTGTATAGTATTACACTTGAGATAACATCGTACCATGTTGCTCATTAACCTGTGCGTCAACCTGTACTGACGCATAAACATGCCTTTGTGATAGCTAGCCATCGGCTCAATGTAATTCGGATCTGGTACACCCCTGTACACCCCACCCTAGTGGTACACCCTTTGCAAATTCTAGTACACCCTAGGCCTAGGGTGTACGAAACCCCGGTTGAAGAGCACTGCTATAGATAACTAACCTACGGATAGATACGCAACACCCGCCGTCACGCTTGCTTGCTCGGAGGGAAATACTGTTCAGCAATCTGAACGCAACGTAATTGCTAATCCCATAGCTGACGACCCGAGCGCTCAAATTAAATATAGTCGATCTCATTTGAAAGCTATTGTCGCACTGATTCCGGGTCGTCATCTATGGGATTAGCAATAACGTTGCGTTCAGATTACCGAGCGGTATTTTCCGGAAATGTGTCCAGTAACCTTCGTAGCTTTATACTATAGGTTTCATATTCTACGATGCCGCCAATCACGGTTTCAAGGCTTCAACAGTGGAAATTAGTGTATGGAAACTATTCTTCTCGTTGATAAATTAACTTTCAGTGGCGAGAAGCGTATAATTTCGGTACTCGAATAAATCGTCTTTTACTACTCGACTCGAATCATTCAAATTAGTACGCCATTCAGATTTGAGTACTCGAATCATTGTGCCCAGCCCTAGTCGTAACACACCAGGATGGGGAAGCGAGTGGCGCAGTTGGTTACGCACTGCAGTCACGACACCAATGGAAGTGGGTTCGAATCCCGGTTCTGACCAACTTTCTACGTGTTGGAGGTTTCTCTGGGCTCCTCATCGCCGATATCACTACTACGGCAGTGCATTGATAAGCCTAGATCGAAAGCCGGCAGCTGAGACAACGCTGGGGGTAGGTATGAGGGGGGTAGTGGGGCTCTGCTACTCGGCTTTGTTCCCCAGGACGATATCTGGCGATAACTACTCCTGTGCTATATGAAGGAATTACAATTCTTTGTATATCCCTGCCACTTGAAATCGTGAATTCGATGACCGGCCATATAGTATGAGCGTCTGTGAGTAGGGGCTCTGGCGTTAGGGGCATACTCTGTTTTGGTCGGCAGTCTGAATTAGATTGACCCTGACACGGTCATATTTAGGGCAATGGAGGAGGAAATGCTCCAAGGTTTCTTTGATCCCGCATGCATCACAAAGGCCACTTTGATGACATTAAATTCTGTGTAGATGACCGTTCAGCCCACAGTGACCAGTCTGCAGTATAATTAGGATTAAAGATTCCCTGCGTGACAAATCGATCATTGGGTTTATGTCCCTGATATCTCCATTAATTTTTCTATGTTGCGAGTCGTCGTCATGGGTATTCATGTGATTGATCCACTTTTTCCGACATAATCGGCAATATGGGATTTAATTTTCTTCATAGTATTTTTTGCTGAAGGTTTTGATCTCGCGCAAGTGGCATCAGTGCTGCTCTTCGTGCGATTTTGTCGGCTTTTTCGTTGCCGCGGATACCTTTATGGGCAGGGACCCAGACCAAAACAACTTCGATCCTTAGTGCATTTAATTCAGATCCTAGGAGGAGGATATCGGCGATGAGTTCATTGTCCGGAGAGCAATTTCGAATCGCCACTAGACTGCTCTGGCTGTTCGAAAAAATAGCCACACGACTTTCCGGCGTACCATTGCGTTTAACCCATTCTAAACTATTTCGAATGGCGTTCAATTCTGTCGAGAAGACGGATAAGTGACTGTCGAGGGTATAGCTGTAACAGACGTCTCTGTTCTCAACGAAGAAACATGACCCACAGCCCGATGCGTTTTCCGAGCCATCAGTATAAATTCTGGTGCTCCCCGCATATTGCTCGTGTATGTATTCTTCGGTGATTTGTTTTGCGAAAGTGGGATGAACATCTCTCGATAATAACGTAGCTAGGCGTAAGTCTACGCCGATCTTGGGCTGTGGCCATGGTGGCAACGGAGACTGTTCGTAATTCTGGACGATTGGATCTTCAAACATATCCGGTCCTGCTAACATGTTGAAGGTTCGCAATGAGTGGTTGCCGGGAAAAATTTCATGGCATGAGCCAGTTATTAAGTATTTGTGGGGCGATTCACACAACGTTGGGGGCGCGTGCTATAGTGAGAGTGACTGAAGATTGACTGGGAGAAGAGAATGAAAGCAGTGCCCAAGATTACGAAGGGCAAATACACTATGGACATTATCATATTTCGTGTAGTGGCAGCACACGGCTTGAAAAAAACTATAAACGCCACTGTGTAGTACCAATAATTACAATAACACACCCAGGATCGTGTACGAAACACTTTCGGATGGGCTTAGAAAAACTAGGGTCAATCGATTTGCGTAATATCTACCTCGAAATCATAACGCATACTACTAAAGATGCGCTGATGATCGATTCGTGGCATAGGGACGATTCTTAATACAATTTGTAAAATGATCCTTTGAATAAAAAAAAAAGAATAAAACATTTTTTACCACACTTCAAGTCACGGCTCACCGGCAAACCTCTCGCGGCACTACGTTAAAGTCACTGTTGTCGGGAAATTCATGTGACCATCATAAAATTACTTTTTTAAGTTGGAAAACGCCATTGTGACATAATTTTGATAAAATGTCGCTTGTAGCCCTTGCCCCACCACCCGATATTGTCACGAGCCGCCACTATTTTCTAGCCATTCGAAGACACAAGGGATTAAATCGACTTTAAGCTACATTTATTTTAAAGCATTAGGTTATTGTAATAATTCTGTTTCGAAGCTCTCAACAGTTCAAGGAACGACATGAAAATGTAAGCCGAAGGTTACAATGAAATAGCGAATACACCCAAGTTCATTGGTTGCTAAAAGATGTGCGTCAAAAATTGAGAATTTAAGGTGGGGTAGTCCAATATATCAGATTCCTAACGTTAAACGAGCTTAGTATTTAATGATAAGCAAGCTTGTTCTTAATGTGCAGAAAGCAATAATCTCGCTTTCACATTACGAGGTTGAAATTGAATTATTGTGGTCTGATGCAATCGTAATTTGAACATAACAGTATTGGCTCAAATTCTTTGAGACTTGAGCAGAATAAATCGACAAGATATGATGCGCAATGTAATTGATATTGTCAAAACTTGAATCGATGCTGGAACTCTGTCGACGCGTGTATTTCTGCACTCTCAAAGTACAGCTCTTCTCAAATATAACAGTTACTTTTCTCTGATCTGAATACCAGCTTCCATTGTGCGACAACCTCTCCATTGTTCTGCTTCACCTCGTAAATTTATTCTCTGTTCAATTCAACTTGAGCATGCTATAGTAATCTCATCGTGAGCAATTTCCGAGATAATATGACTCGATAAACGCAATGTAAATCCCCCTGACGACACTGTACATTAGGATGAACTGGCCAATTAGTTCGAACTACTTGGTTTCTCATAAGAACGACCATATTCGACTATATCATACGACTAACTCTCGGATTGGCACATTGCACACGTTACTATAAATTGGTGTTTACCTGCCGTGTGTCGCAAAGAGAATCACAGAATACAAGTAGGCTACAACCAGGCCCGTAACTGCCGCACCCCAAACTCCCCAATTGGGGAGGGGGTGCGCTCGTAGGGGACCCAAAGTTATTTCGTGAATTAGTATAAATTATAGAGTATTTTTTGAAAATTCATGCAACTTTATCATAATTTTTTCGCGCTATGCGCGATTTTACGTTGCCAGTTGCCTTGATCTTGGGGTATTCTTCCCCCGAGAAAAAATACGCAAGATTTATAGAAATAGGCATGTTGGCGTTGGCCGTTACCGCGCCACGACGCACCAAGACATATAAAGTAGGTCATGTAACATGCGACTCCAAGAAGTGTGCCAGAACAATCGGCAGTGAGAATACCTTGGCCGAAAAGGACTGCCCTAATGGAGACCGAAAACTTCGTTATATAGGCCTATACAGAATACTGTCTTGGCAATCTGAACCTCGCAAGACAAATACCATCCCGCAGGGAAAAATTATATGCCAGTGAAGAAATTCCAATTTGAAATCGTGTGCGTCTTTTAGTTTCGTAGCCTGCGCGTTATGGCGATTTTATATTTTTTATATAGCAGACAGGAGGTCACGAAATAACATCATGTTAAGGAGTCATACCAACGGGCCCTAGTTTCCAAGACACCTCACTCAGCTCTACCGGTAAATCTGATTACGTGAGCAGAGAGGACAAGAAGTTGATAGCAATATATATGCAATTCCCGATCGTACTGACCGATTTTATCATAAATTTTCGAAAATATTCGCGCTTGGCGCTGGCCCACTAAGCAATACAACCCATTTCGTGGCAAATCGCACAAGGTGATGGGGGGGGGGTAAGTTTATCACGCTATATGGGAACCCACGACCCAAGATTTTTAGGGGGGCTGACGAAGTGCTGTTTCGTTCTTGCCAACATTCTTGCCAAGATGTTTAATTATAATATTGAGGGGTCCTACCTTTTCAAACACCCCTCACTCAGCTCTACCTGTAAATTTGATTACGGTAGCAGAGAGAGGATAAAAATTCACAGCAACATATATGCAATTGAAGCATGAATTATATAAATTTTTCGCGCCTCGCGCATTTAGGCTACAAAAGTTGACCCCCTAAACGCTGCCCATTGTAGTGATGAAGAAGCATCGTCAATTAGCGAATAGATTAAGTGGGGTCTGAGGGGCAAAGCCCCCTAGAAGTTAGGTTCATCAACATATGGGGGGCCAAGACCAACGTTTTTTTGGGGGGGCCGGCGAAGTGCTGTTACGGCCCCGGCTACAAGCTGATGTGGAATGGGAGAAATGTCGACACGGAATCCCAAAAATTGTACAATATATTTATCCCAACGTCAGTTAAAACCTAATTACTTAGTACGGTATAACCCGTACTGGACTCAGAAGTAAGCGCAACATTTAGAGCATAGTTATCTGAGCTTCCCGTCAATACATTCTGCAATTTCATTGTCCTTGCGACGCAACGTGACCCGAGATATATTATAATTTTTCGTACGAGCTGTTGTTATTACTATATCATGTGATAAGACATATCGTTCGGTCATAATTATTACCTAGAAGTGCACTAAACTTTGAAAGACACCACTACCAGCAGGTTTACCGATTAAGCTATTTGTGAATCGGAGATAAGAAGCATGCTAAAACGTGAACTAGATTGGAAGAATTTTAGACTCGGAATCCTATCAATCGGGTATTCGATTTTTGCATCGCTAGCTAAAACAGGAAGTGCTTTAGAAATGTGTTTTTTAATAATGTTGGGCCACATCGGATACCACACTGTAAAAAATAAAAACCTCGATTTCCCGCGAAATGTTTGGAAGCACGGTAGCCAGATATTTCGTGGTAATGTAACATTACCGTGAGTCAATGTAAATCTAACTTACACTCGTCCGGTAATCTCACTTTACACGCCAGACTGTAATGTTACAGTCACCCACGGTATATTCAATCTACATGTTCTCCTGTACATTCACGACCGAGACTGTAATTTTACCGCCTACCTACATACATGCTGTCCGTGTAAATCAGGATTACATACCAGCTTGTAAATTCACGTACATCCATACCTATCGCAAAAAGTTCTTCACACTCCCAAAACGACATTGGAACAAACTGTATATTCACGATGAAATGGTTATCGATGGAAAAGTATTGCTGCTGGAGGTATAATTCTTCTTTAGGAGACATGAAGTAACACGAGTGGGCTCAATAAAAAGTGAATTAATTCCAACACCGGCCAAACTTCCAATTGTTTATTTTTCTCGTCCTCATTCCTTCTGTGTAACTAGCCTTGCAGTTCCACTAAAAAGAATTCACGCGTAAGTCGCTATATTAACAGAGTTGCTAACCTGGACATGACATTATAAAGACTAAGGGTGGATTGCACAGATGTCGAATAATCCCTAATCGCCGATTAAACGTCAGTCATCATCACGACGCGTCGAACGGGCCAAAACCGGCCCACCTCCAGTTGACGAACTCCTTATAAAAGGTTTTCGATAGGTAATTTTACTGACAATTCTTTAAAATTCGGAGTAGGAGATGTATTGTTTCCATTTGTGTTTATCGTGACTCTCTGCGTGCTTCATACTCACGTTTTAACGCTCGTTTTGAACTGAATAGACAAATTTTGATGATCATGAGAAACATGGATTTATTGTCTTTTTAGTAATTCCCAACAAACTAACCATATCCAAAGACTGCTGTACGTCATCAGCTATACGAAAACGACACATGGGGAACACTGCTCGGCAAATTCAGAGGTGGTCAAAGTAGTCAAGAAAGCTACTCAAGTAGAAGTAGAAGTAGCGACGAAAACATCTACTCAAGTACGAGTAGAAGTACTTCTCCCACGAGCAACCTAAAACTACTTGAAGTAGAAGTAGAATTTGCTGACTTTAAAAGTACTCAAGTAAGTAAGTAGTTGTGAAAACGATCCTAATTCGTTCACATGGATTGTAAAAAGGTGCAAATTGAGCTAAGCGAAAGGTGACGAGCTTGATTCATATTGATGCATACCAGCAGGTATCCAATTTTTGATAGCATAAGCATTCGTCCACATCGTTGGATGAAAATGATAGTATTGATATGGAAATGCGATACTAATCCTCTGTTTACTCAAAGAGTACGTTTTAGAAAATATCATGGTATTGCGCACTACGGCCTGTAGTTTAGTCGAAGAGCAATACGGAGAAGTTGTGTTGGATACGGTGTAAACACTTTGTGCGATTAGTAAACGTTAATATAAATATGGTGGACCGTAAAAATGCTATATTGTGTAGCTTTAGCATGTACGTTATCGAGACAAAAGAACTGATATTAATTAGAAATCAAAATATATGGTACTGAGTATTGTAAGTGAAATATAAATCTGAAAACGGAACATGTTTTTAAAGTCTGTAGTCCGGGAAGTTTGGAAGGTTGATATGCAAAAACAGCTCTGAAACTAAAAAAGAAGTCAGAGTCCACTTTTTCAGATGAGGACACGCCATGGACAGCTAGATTACGATATGATAAGTAAATGCTAGATTGCGAAACATCATTTTCAAACTTTATGATAAGCCATTTATACTGTGATGAAATATTTGATATGGCGAAGGGCGACAATGCGGTATGAACGGAACCACGCCAACCAGCTACCTAAATTATATTCGCCGATACTTTCGTGAAATTATACTGGATACTCCGCATTCAGCGCGCTCGAAGCGCGACAAAAATATTGGGATTAACTCAACTTTTATGAAAATTAAATGTCGTTACTCCGTGTAAACAGCCCCGAAATTTCTCAGGCTATCTTCCTGATTGGAGGATTAAACTACTTCTACTTGACAAACTGAAAATAGCGAAAAGTAAGTAAGTAGATCACAAAATGTTACGAAGTAGAAGTAGTGAAATTCATATCTACTTGAGTAAGTTCCAGAAGTAGAGGAAAACTACTTGAGTACTTCGAAAAAGTAGAAGTACTTCGTTACTGACCACCTCTGGGCAAATTCCTAATCTGAACCGCTCCTTAATCAATCTGCAATTGATTTTTATAGCACTGGTATATTTATTATCACTTTTCAGACCTTATTCCATCTCAAATTGAATGTTTGAAACATCGGTATGACTACGATAGCGTATTCGATAGTCACACGAACAATGGTGAGTGCATTTAGGACATGAACTTTTTTAATATGTTACTTGCATCCAATTTTAACTTGCAACAGTCTGGCTTTGCTACTGTGCAGGTGCCTGAGCAGTATCGTTGGCCATATTATTGTTAGGCTTGCAACTCCACTTGAAAATTTGACTTCGAGTCAGGATTTCTCATACCGTATGTCATACTGAAGCAGTGACTCGAGTCAAATCCATTCATCCTATTCCAAACAGGTAATTTTGACTCGAGTCAAATCATGATTTTAGTCATCCATCCTTTCTATGTTTTGCTAGGTTAAGATAAACCATGAAAAAATAATTTGAAAGTAACTTTTCTAATGTTAACTTTTCTAATGTATTTCTAACTAAAATATTTAAATTAAATCTTTATTCAGATGCATATTCCGAAGATTCAGTTTGCACCTTCATCATCGACTAGGATGTGAGGACAGAGGCTTTTTCTTCATGTCACAACAGCGATAGTAAGTTGAGGTACTAATTTGAAATCCATATGAATCATGTTGGTACTAATATAGCCACACGAATACTTCAAATAGAAAATTGCGGGTTGTTTTGATTGACATTAACATTGCTCTATTGCACTTGAACTCTATTGAACCAATACAACTGTTAACTATAGTTTTCTTGCAGCAAATGAAATTGCTGCCCTTTTCGTTGTTGATGGCGATGTGACGCTTCCTTCAGTTCCCTCGATAGACTTCAGGATGGAACACCAGACCGGTAAGTGTTAGCATTAGCATACAACGATGGTGATGCAACCCACAGTTTATTCATTACTACATTCAGATATACAAGATGAAACAGAACACAAAAAGCTCAGCGCCAATTGTCTCGAAAAAGAGAGCCAGAATTCCAAGTTTGGAAATACCAGGTGTGTTGATGAAAATATTCATATTTTACCTATAATGTTGGTGAACAAAATGTGGTGTTCAGAAATGAGCGTCCTGGAAATGGAAAAGGAACAGCATGATATCAGAATGAAATATTTTGAGTTACAGATGCATGTCAAGTACCAGAAACTGGAAATTGAAAAAGAACTGCATAATTGAGAAAATACAGCAACGAATCGAAATAGCACAAAAACCAGACTTGGACAACTAGTTAATTGGCTGTATAATTAGAATAGTAAGTGCAAATGACAGTAGTATAATTCTAACCGAATTTCTGGTTTTGCTGAAAATTCTATAGTAGAACTCTACAATACTAAGCGAGTTGTGCAGATTCAATTTTCAAATATTCAGTAATCTCTATTCTAATTTAATTGAAAAATAATTACTGTATCTATAATTCTATTCTAATTTGGAAAAATATGCAGCCATAATTATAATTATAGTCTAATTTTGAAAAGCTGATTTTCTAGGTGTCCAATTCTGACTACAGCACTGAATCTCGTAATAAAAATAATTGACGAGGAATTGAATGTGTGGTTATTGGTGTTGAAACACGAGATCAAATACTCAAGACATTACAGAGAAGTGATTTTGAACACACTGCGCTGAAGTTGTGCCGTCATGTTATCAGTGTCGCTAACCTCCAGCGTATATTCCAATGGATTTGCTCTGACTTTGACCAATCTTCTTGGTACTCTCTCTTCAGCTAGGCTCTCTAACATCTGGAGGGTAGCAAGAACATTGACGTATGGATCCATTGTTATTCTCAGTCGATATTGCACTATATTAATGTAGGCCTAGCTCTCTATAAAACATGTTGTATTGAATTTTATGGTTGACCAAATTCTTGATAAACTGAAGTGAGGTTTGGCTGTCAACAAACAAGATTACTCAACTGGGTAACAGCAGATAACTTTGCATTGCAAAATTGTAACATAAATGCATTACTATTTGTACAGCAGTTGAGCACATGTATGCACATGACTTATTATATGATAACATCGTCACATTGCACATTTGCACAACATTTAGATCCTTGCAATGGCTGAAATTTACTTCTACACTCCTGCAGAGCCAATTGTCATTGGTATGGAGAAATCAAAATCGTATGCAAATGTGTATGCTACAGAATCTACACAGACGTTTTGTATGAACTCAATTTGTATATCTTCACATTGGTGAAGCGGCTATCACGACTAATGCACCAATAAACGAAAAATAAAATTCTATTTGAAAAGTATCTATCTAGTTCTAGATATCCCTGAGTAATGAGATAAATGCTCTGCAATATACGAAATTTGTAGTAAAGTTTCTGGCATAGCGATACCGGTATAAGGCGATGATTTCGGTACGCTATTCCTACAATACAGCTGATTGCTAACGTACGTCATTTGCGTCGATTTGCGTCAGTAATCCGCGATAAGATAACTCGCAGACGAATCCGCATCTGTACCACAGAGTCACCTGAAGACGTACGTTAGAAATCAGCTGTTTTCGGTCGGTGGCGATATGAACTGTGTCGTCATAAGGGAGAGATGCGCTCTTCATAGATATGTATGTTTAGTTGAAGTCATGTGCGTATAGCAGCTAACTAAACTGTTGCTACTGCACAGTGTAAGGTTATGAACGTCAGAACAAAAGTTTTGTGGTTATGAAAAGAGGTATTGTAGTAATAGGGCACCAAAATCATCGTCTTATACCGGTATTGCTATGCCAGAAACTCTACTACAAATTTCGTATATTGCAGGACATTTATCTCATTACTCAGGGATATTTAGAACTAGATAGATACTTTTCAGATATAATTTTATTTTCCGTTTATTGGTGCATTAGTCATGATAGCCGCTTCACCAATGTGAAGATATACAAATTGAGTTCATACACACACATTTGCATACGATTTTGATTTCTCCATACCAATGACAATTGGCTCTGCAGGAGTGTAGTAGTAAATTTCAGCCACTGCAAGGATCTAACTGTTGTGCAATGTGACGATGTTATCATATAATAAGTCACATGCATACATGTGCTCAACTGCTGTATAAACAGTAATGCATTAATGTTACAATTTTGCAATGCAGTTATCTACTGTTACCCAGTTGAGTAATCTTGTTTGTTGACAGCCAAACCTCACTTCAGTTTATTTATCAAGAATTTGGTCAACCATAAAATTCAATACAACCCGTTTTATAGAGAGCTACATTAATATAGTGCAATATCGACTGAGAATAACAATAGATCCATAACTCAATGTTCTTGCTACCCTCCAGATGTTACAGAGCCTAGCAGAAGAGAGAGAGTGCCAAGAAGATTGGTCAAAGACAGAGCAAATCCATTGGAATATACCCTGGAGGTTAGCCACACCGATAACGTGACAGCACAACCGAGCACGACTTCAGCGCAGACAGATTGTTCAAAATCACTTCTCTGGAATGTCTTGAGTATTTCATCTCGTGTTTGAACACCAATAACCACACATTCAGTTCCTCGTCAATTATTTTTATTACGAGATCCAGTAGCCTATGCTGTAGTCAGAATTGGACAACTAGAAAATCAGCTTATCAAAATTAGACTATAATGATAATTATGGCTGCATATTTTTCCAAATTAGAATAGAATTATAGACACAGTAGTTATTTTTCAATAAAATTAGAATAGGGATTACTGGATATGTGAAAATTTGGAAATTGAATCTGCACAGGTCGCTTAGTATTGTAGAATTATACTGTAGAATTTTCAGCAAAACCAGAAATTAAGTTAGAATTATATTACTGGCATTTTGCACATACTATTCTAATTATACAGCCAATTAACTAGTTGTCCAAGTCCGGTTTTTGTGCTATTTCGATTCGTTGCTGTATTTTCTCAATTTTGTAGTTCTTTTTCCATTTCCAGTTTCTGGTACTTGACATGCATCTGTAATTCAAAATATTTCATTCTGATATCATGCTGCTCCTTTGCCATTTCCAGGACGCACATTTCTAAGCACCACATTTTGATCACCAACATTATAGTTAAAATATGATTTTTTTCATCAACACACCTGGCTCTCTTTTTCGAGACAATTGGCGTTGAGCTTTTTGTGTTGTCTGTTTCATCTTGCATATCTGAATGTAGTAATGAATAAACTGTGGGTTGCATCACCATCATTGTATGCTAACACTTACCGGTCTGGTGTTCCATCCTGAAGTCTGTCGAGGGAATTGAAGGAAGCGTCACATCGCCATCAACAACGAACAGGGCAGCAATTTCATTTGCTGCAAGAAAACTATGGTTAACAACAGTTGTATTGATTCAATAGAGTTCAAATTCAATAGAGCAATGTTAATGTCAATCAAAACAACCGGCAATGTTCCATTTGAAGTATTCGTGTGGCTATGTTAGTACCAACACGATTTATATGGATTTCAAATTAGTACCTCAACTTACTATCGCTGTTGTGACATGAAGAACCAGCCTCTGTGTTCACATCCTCGTCGATGATGAAGGTGCAAACTGAATCTTCGGAATATGCATCTGAATAAACATTTTATTTAAAAATTTTAGTTAGAAATACATTAGAAAAGTTATTTTCAAATTATTTTTTCACGGTTTATCTTAACCTCGCGAAACATAGGAAGGATGGATGACTAAAACCATGACTTGACTCGAGTTGGAATAGGATGAATGGATTTGACTCAAGTCACTGCTTCAATATGACATACGGTATGAGAAATCCTGACTCGAAGCCAAATCTGCAAGTCAAGTTGCAAGCCTAACAATAATATGGCCAACGATACTGCTCAGGCACCTGCACAGTAGCAAAGCCAGACTGTTGCAACTTAAAATTGGATGCAAGTTCCTCTGTCGTTGGTTGTAACATATTAAAAATGTTTATGTCGTGAATGCACTCACCATTGTTCGTGTGACTATAGAATACGCAATCGTAGTCATACCGATGTTTCAAACATTCAATTTGAGATGGAATAAGGTCTGAAAAGTGATAATAAATATACCAGTGCTATAAAAATCAATTGCAGATTGATCAAGGAGCGGTTCAGATTAGGAATTTGCTGAGCAGTGTTCCCCATGTGTCGTTTTCGTATAGCTGATGACGTGCAGCAGTCTCTGGATACGGTTAGTTTGTTGGGAATTATAAAACGACAATAAATCCATGTTTCTCATGATCATCAAAATTTGTCTATTCAGTTCAAAACGAGCGTTAAAACGTGAGTATGAAGCACGCAGAGAGTCAAGATAAACACAAATGGAAACAATACATCTCCTACTCCAAATTTTAAAGAATTGTCAGTAAAATTACCTATCGAAAACCTTTTCCAAGGAGTTCGTCAACTGGAGGTGGGCCAGTTTTGGCCCGTTCGACGCGTCGTGATGCATACAACTTTTTTGCTTTTCGATTCAAATTTTTCAATACATTCTGGATTTGGCCAGTTGTACGGCTGCACGCGCAGGACCAGTATTCATAGCTGCGTATTTCTTACCGATTACATCTCAGGCCGCATCTTTTTGCTTTGCCGTCAGTCTTTTTGTCTTCTTTGGTTTCAATATATTCTTCTATCAATTCAATTATTCTAAACTTTTCCTGTCTGTTGCAATTTTCCGTCCTCGTATTTTATTTCCAAAGTATACTATCGAATTCTTACAGTGTACAGTACAGTCTGTAAAAAATGTCATACCGGTAATCATAGCATAATGTACTATCGGCTGTGGTAGGCCCACGCCCATAATATGCGCCAACAGTTGTAGTACTGTCTGAGTACAATGTTTTCAGCTAATACCGCAACTGCACGTCAGAGCATCCAGTTAACACCATCTCAGTACCAAATACTAGTGTACCTGTAGCCAGCCCAGACCGCAGTCAACGCGAAGCACACAGCCGATTAACTTTCTAGACACCTCGCTCGGCGGATAACATTTGGCCGATTAAAATTCACCGATTAGTGGCAGATCGGCATCTGTGCCACGGAAGCCAGCCGATTACTGACGTTTAATCGGCGATTAGGAATTAATCGACATCTGTGCAATCCACCCTAAGACAAATAGGTTAACAAAAATATAACATGTTTCGAAGTACGGCACTGGTACATTCTGTGATGACGGCTCCGCATTTTACTGATATAGCAGAGATTCATGACTTACTTTATCTAATGTATTGAAGCAAAAGGTTCCTTATTTGAGGTGGCATGTGTGCCAAATCCAGCAGTGGATGAAAGCATCTCTATGCTATGGCCCGAAAATTATATTAACAACAGTTTCAACTCCTCCGCGGCGGAGTATGTGGTGTCACAGGTCACTATATAAGTCGACTAATATCCCAAAATAGAACAGAGAATGAGGCAAATGAAATATTTCAATCATGAAATCAAAATCATCCCGGTGGTGTGCACAGTCGTAGATATTCACGGTAACAAATACTATGTAGTACTGTACCTTTTACGACGCGTATCCCATTCAGCATTCCTAGGAATCTTCAACGATCGCGTCCACTTTCTTCAAGCACAAAAAGCTTCGTTCGTTACAGCCTTTGCTCAAATCTCAATAATGGCCACTGGCCAGACGTCAGACGACACTCAGTCAGACGATTTCGAAATAAGTGATATATTCATCCGCTCACATGTGCCACCAATAATATTTACTGGCCACGATATAATGTTTGATCCAGGTCGTTTTTTCCATACAGAAACATTTATCATTACGTATAGTCCCTTTCTTTTCCATCTAATTTCGTATAAATTGATATTTATTCCAAGCGTTGATCACTACTTACTGTACTTACTTAATCAGACGCTGCTTGTGATGTCACAGTTGTGCGTTGGTTGTTTACTACGAATCTCAGAAAACCAGTAACGCGTAACGGTAACCTAATGTAACCTATTACAGATCGCGTTGTCCGCCATTGACAAATGGTCAACTGAGCATGCGGTGCAGACATATCTAGTTTACCGAACAATGTTATAGGCCCAAAACTGATTTTCAAACTTATCAGCCCTATCCGTGACAACGAATGTAAGCAGCGAGACCGGACCTATAGCCATAGCCTTATAATATAATATAATGGCTATGGTGTAACCACATTTGCTACGATTGTCAGTTGTTTCTTGTACCCTACTATGTACTATACTGAAATTGGTACTAGGGCCAACAATTTCCGTATGACAGACCAGTTTCGCGAACGAGGTCGAATCAGGTCAAATGACCACGAGAATGATATTATCAGTAACATTCAGTTCCACGTATACATTGGCTGCAGCGATTTTCAAGGTAATCAATCTTGCCAATAGCCTGGTAAAGTGCAGTAACGAGTAACTGTCAGTAATTTTGCGAAGAAAAAAGGTAATATTACTCATCAAAATGTAAAATTACCAGCTACGCACAGTTATTCGCTGCGACCGGTAATTCGTTGTAAAATTCACAGAGATTTCCCAGTAAATCTACCAGAATTTTTACAGTGCAGAGTGATGATTCTATGCTGAAGGCAGTCTTAGGTTTTGAGTGGAGTCGACCATTGGGATCACTAAGTAAGGCGTCATAATAGTATGAATGAAGCAGAAAGTTTCAATGTACCGTTTATGACAGTTTGTGACTTTTAACGATAAGACATGGTCAAACCGATTTTTGCTGGTTATTTTTACCTAATTTGGGGTGCTGAATCCGAATCTGGCGTTACTTTTGAAATAATATATATGTTCACTTTTTTTACCTTTTCGGTGTACTGAAGTAGATTTTGCCTACTTGCATTACTTACTGACGTGTTTATGTTTTCAGACTACATCCGCTTCTACTTGTATAGTACTTTGGATGAACTACATACAATTGTAAATTGGATTTTGGAATATAAAAGTAGTGATTTAATAATATTGCACCAGTGTCACGAGTTAAATTGTCATTGCAATAGCGTGAAATAGCCCCGGAATCAGGGTAAGTGGGTAGGATATATTTGCCATTATTCTACCTATTCGTAACGTTATAATGGCCACTTTCATTAACCCCGGAAGATGCATCCTGAGATTTCGTATACAGCCACCTCTGAGCAACTGCGAAAACTATGCGATCCCGACCAAATAATCATTAGACACATTCTGACGTAGTACTTTTCATACCTTTCATTAATGTGTTCCACTTGAAGTATATGTACGGACTGCCAAAAACCTATAAAACCAACGTGCCCGTTCGACCAATTCTTTCTATGATTGGATCGGCCCAGCACAAGCTCGCGAAGTGGCTTATCGGAATTTTGGAACCAGTACGTTCCATGTATGATTCGCATTGCGTCGATGATTCGTTTACATTCGCGCACAAGATGAAAACCACCGACCTTCCAAACTGGAATATGTTTCTCGGTTCTTATGATATCGTTAACCTCTTCACGAACGTGCCGCTGAAGGAGACCATTGATATTTGAATTCTTTACACTCGTCTTTAAAATTCACATTTGAAAAAGAGCGCGCTAACTCGTTACCATTCTCAGACGTTCTAGTGGAAAAACGGGGTATTAGCTTTGTCACTTCGGTTTACCGGAAGCCAACGTTTATAGGGCATTATATACGCTGGAATTCTTTTAGCCCGAATCGCTGTAAACTAAATTTGATTGGCACGTTGGTGCACAGAGCCTTGGTGATATGTTCGGATGTAATATTAAACGCGGAGCTACAATATATCCGCAAAATTCTAATCGATAACGGGTACCTCGAACACATCAACAAGAGTTCTGTGGACAGAAAACTCAGTAATTTCAATCCCAGCAAATCACAAAACACGAACACACGGTCTGAGGAGAATGTATATATAGATTTACCGTGGCTGGGCCCCATCTCTTCCCGTTTTGAAAAGCAATTGATTTCTGCTGTAAATCGCTGTTACGATAACGTAAAAACTAATGTTGTGTTCACCACCAAACAATTGCTTCCTGCAACGCGCAAAGATGTTCTTCCTGCTTCTCAACAAAGCAATATAGTCTATGATTTCAAGTGCCACTGTGATTGTTGGTACGTGGGAAGAACAACTCAGCGCTTGCAGGAACGCATCAAACAACATGTCCCGAGCGTTATCAGATCGCGCACATTGGACTCTCGCGAAGATGCAGCCATAACTGATCTGCGATTACTAGAACGTAATCAAGCCATGGCTATGAGCTCTGCCATTGGCAAGTATTTGGCTGAGAATGCAACTTGCGGTAAAAACTATCGCGATGAAAGATTCTATATATTAGGTAGAGGTCGCACTCATCTCCATCTGTCTGCACTGGAATCGACTTGCCATATCTTCAAATGTTGGCGGCAATCAGGAAATTAGGGTGTCAGTGCCGACACGTTTTTGGCGTGTGTTCACTCAGTGCCGACACGTTTTTTGCACGTATTAAATCGATGAAAGCAGTTATAGCCCTCGCCGAATGTCTGCAAGGCAAGCATCATTTTGAATACTTGGTAACTGGCAAATTGGTATCCGACCCGATTGAACCTCGATTTGGTATTAACCGTCAAGACAATGGTGGAAACTTTTTCATGTCGGTCAAGCAGCTCCTCCTGGCAGAAAAAAAATTCGTTGTCTCAGCTTGATTCAGCAACGGGCACTTCAAACTGCATCTCGAATTGGTGACTCTAACCCATTTTTTGCCACCAAGACTGCATTCGAACCCGAGGAAAATATCCAATAGCTTGCGGAGTTTTTTGATCAAGTTTCATAGGATGAACTGGAAGATGGGGCTATCGCGTTTTTCGTCAGTGGCTATATAGGCCGTGCCATCTTTCGCCGACGGAAGTGCTCTGACTGCGAGAAATTGTCATGTTCTTGATCTTGTTTGCTAACTCATACGACGAGGCTGCAATGTGAAATCAGTATATTATACGGCAGAATAACTTAAAGCCAGCGACACGATCCAGAGTTCAATTAAACGAAAGACCTAGATATCATAATACAAAGGGTTTAAATACCAGCACGACACACAAGGAAATAATGATTGGCGGTAATTACCAACGTAAATACACGAACATAACAGTCCTCCCCTGTAAGTTAAACGGTGCAGGGCGATTCACGTTGTCCGATAGAAATCAGTTTGTCTCATATTTCTAACGGGATAACGTCTACCCGACGTACGAGCAAGAATAGCAGCAGGACGTTGTGCCCTATTACTGACCAATGGTTGCTCAGCTTGTGGCTGTTGAGGCTGAACAACTTCTTGTGTGGATGTATTATGGCCGGGTGAAATCAAGCGTGGTTGGAGTTGGATTTTATGCCTTCTCCAATACCCATGATCTGTTTGTAAACAACACGTCCAAGTATTTCCGTCACCACGCCAACAACCCGCTTTGGTCCGCGTCGGTAATTGCGAGCGTAGACCGAGAGACCAATCTCGAAATGAGTGACTGATTGTGTAGACTTAACGGGTTAAAATTTGTCGAAGGGCCAGCACAAACTTAACAAATTGCGCGGCTGCCGACCATGTAAAATCTCGGCTGGCGTTTTCCAGTCCATGCCCGGGTGCGGTGCACATTGATACGAAGCGAAGTGTTTGGAGCGCGAAGTTGAAATCTTTTCGCCCGTCGCAATTTTGTATCAATCCAGCTTTTAAGGTCTGGACGAAACGCTCCGCTTCCCCGTTCGAGGTAGGGTGAAAAGACGGTGATACGATATGGCTGATTGCCAAATTCGAACAAAACGTATCGAATTCATTTGATGTGAATTGCGGTCCGTCATCCGTGACGATTGTTACGGGCAAGCCTTCGATAGAGAAGACTTCTCTCAAAGCGTTTATTACATAACGATTTTATTACCAGACCATTAACGTTCAATGATGGTTGCGTTTACGTTTGTTTACACCAGGGGTGGGCAAACTACGGCCCGCGAGAGTCTAAAAAAACTTGATAAAAATATTCATAGAATGCGTACTAAAAATCAAATTAATGCAGGGACTTACGTAACTTTTTCTTAGTTCATTTCACCATGATAATTCTGGGGCAGTGGTTATCAAACTAGGGCGCGCACCCCTCTTTGGGGGCGTGAAAGCATCTGGAGGGGGGCGCGAAGCTGAGCTCGAAAGATTTTTATTTCGCGCCCCGCGCGATTTCCACGCCATTCTTGATTATTTATTGCTCTGCATTTAGTCTGAATTTCACATTTAAAAATCTCTCATGCACAACCGCAACCTTCCGTGTCATTAACTAATCGTCAGATTTGCTAGCATCCTGGTTACGTTTTGTGATAGGAGGTTAGGGGGGAATATTTCAATATCATAAGGGGGTGTCTTAAATAGTTTGAGAATCACTGTTCTAAGGTAAATACTTCCTATATTATTTTTTATTTTTAATTTCTGGCGCTACAGCCCGATCTCAAGGCCCACGCAGTTTGAAAGGTTTCAACTGCTAAACATCACAGAAATCCTAAAGGAGATTGGAATAATTCGGATCACGAGTGTGATTTCGGATTGACCACTCCAGTTTTAATTATTTCAGTGATGTGCTTATTAAAAACGATTCGCGCGTGTCTTAAGTTGATTCGTTCTCTGTATGCGTAGAATTAGGGTATTTATATTTTATCTACACATAGTAGAAACGTTGTTTGAAGCTAACATGGTTATGATGCGGTCAGAATTGTGTGTCCTGGAACTGAACCAAAAGTGGAATTGGTAAATCTATGAAGAGATCGTTGTTCACGGATTTAAATTTCCATCCTGTTGTAAGTATCGGGAAAACCGACTTTCATCTCTATAGTTTTGACAAATTGTTTATTAAGGTCAAACAGCCTAGAAATCTCGCCACTGTTTTTGACGCGTGTACGATATCATAAAAGCAATGCATGGTTTGTTTTAAATAAGCATATATATTATCTCCATGTCCTCACTATATCATCAAATACCAATATTGCGTTTTGGTTTTCCCAATTTTATATTGTGCGGCCCGCGAATGGATTCAGATGTTGAATGCGGCTCGCGAGCTCAAAAGTTTGCCCACCCCTTGGTTACACGTTTCGGTAAGTCAGATGTAGAAATAACTACGGTATTTTATGTTTACTCTGAACAGTTTAGGTACCTAATACCGCCATTGTATGATACGTACTATCGACATGATGCAAGATTTATGCATGTTGGTTTCAGATTCCGATTCTTGTGATTGATTGGTCATATTCGACTGCAACTGATGATCATATTGTAGTCCTGTGTGACTTGATGGCATTTGTTGTGGAGGTGCTGACTCTACTTCATTGGAAAATCGATGCTGACGGAAGGAAACGACTTGTAGATACACTGAACCTCGAATACACAAAGGTTAGTGTCTGATTTTGTGACAAGTATATAGTGTTTTCCTCACTGTAACTTTGCATAGGTATTTCCTACAGTTCTCAACTCAGCCTTGGACAACCTACTCCACGGTGAGATCTGGTGTATCAGGTGTCTCGTTCGGTTGCGCGACAGAATCATTTTTTTTTCATACCGACTAGAATCAAAATTATTGCATTTGCTGTACGGGCAAACGTCGTTATAATATCGTTTTGAAAATAACTAAAAATCGATGTGTGAGGTCACGGTGTCTTTCACTGGTGTCTACACAACTAAATTGCACGGATGTTGTGATTGGGCCACAAAAACACATCCATTGTTTTGATCAAAGGCAATTTCTGGCAATATTTGGGATGTCGTCCCAAACGCGATGCCATAAAAGCTAGGTCAGAGAACTGCGATCCAAGCGCAGATGGCGTGGTGACTTGCTTGTGGTATGGTACGACTGCCACGACCTAAATAACCCTTAAACCCCAACCCGAACAGTGGCACAATCGTCTCACAATCCGACTCCAAACGCTAACCATACCACCTGCTGACGTCATCCAAACTTTAACATTAACGCTCACAATACCTCGCTTCTTTAAATACCCCTCTATTTTGGACAGGTCGATATTTTTACAATGACGATATTGAATGCATCAATATTTTGAATACCTAGCTTATATGACATTTGCTTTTTGACAATCGCAATTTTAATTGCATTGCCATTTATACCGGATCTCGCACGTTTCGATATGATTCAGCGCAAAGTCCTATCGTTCTCTTATAAAAAAAAAACAGGTGGTAGGTGAAGTATCACTTTTGCTTTTCGTGATTTCTGTACTTCACTTTGTTTTCTGTATTCAAGTTGTGATGTTGGCAAACTATGTGCATTTTGAAATAGCGGTGTTTTAACACTTCGTTTCAGTAAATATTCCATTTAAGATTTAGAAGTTGAGAATCTTTATTTATCGCGATGACCTCATGATCGTAGGTATAGTGATATGTCGTAATCCACCAATATTATAGTGTGAATTCATCAGTATCAATGTTAAAATTGAACTTAGAACCCGAGTTTACTCTAACGATGTGAATAAATTCAACTTCATTTCCATTAATTTCACAGAATTGTATGCGTACAATCTGCATTTATCTTCTCAAGGCTTGATGTGGTCTGTTATACAGCCTTAGAGACTAAATGCCAGCCTGGGTCCTTCTGATACTCCTAAATGATTTTTCTTGTCGAAGTTACAATATGGCATCATCTGTTGGGGGCTGCCAGTAAAACTGCACTGAAGCCGCTACAAAAACTACAACACCAGGTCCTCCGTATTATAGCCAGAGCCCCAAAGGGACCAGGATGTGTTTCCATGAAATCACTGCTCGGAACATTCGGTGTCCTAAACATAAAAGATATGCGAAAACTAGAAATTGCAAAGTTTATGTATCAGTTCCACTGCGGCCACTGTCCCGAAAACTTCAATGACTTCTTTACCTCGGTATCAAAAGTGCATAACTACGACACACGCGCGTCCACGTCGTCCAACTATCATATGGTAGACAGAGAAGGTCATCGCTCTATCAAATATGCCTGACCTGAAGTATGCAACAGTATCTCGCCGGCTATCTGAAAGTCGTCGCGCATGTCCACATTCAAGTCAAAATACAAGCAATTTCTGCTGAGTGAATACTAGTCAGCCGTACCACGACCTGATATATCGATCTCGCCTTCCGTCACTTGCCCCATGATTTTATCGCTTGTCACTTTATATTATCTTCTTTTACTTTCAGTCAGTGTGCTTGACTCTTCTTTACATCGCCTAGGCCCGGGTGGGTGTCTGATCTCAAGACTACTCCTAGTCGTTTCGGCATCTTCCTATCATTCATTGTATTGCAGTCTTGTGATGTTTTGAAGTGTTGAAATTTTATGAATAGGGCTGTTATCTGTGAAATCCATTTACCGCATTGCGCTTTCGATTAGGTGAATATCATTGGCGAAGTGTTTAGCTCATGAATGGTAACTATACTTTTTACTACGTTCGTTTCACGGTACTCGATCGCGTGTCCTATTAATAATACAGGTATAAAATTATGTAACTGATAACTCCACGCATCCGCTACTGTTCAAAGTATCGAATATATATTCCTAAATTGCTTTCCTATGCGGTACATATTCCTCGATGGAATGTTGTTTTGTGTGTTTCTACAGATAAGTCGCATACAATTTCCGGACGGAAGTCACCATTACAAGCGTGTGCGAAAGATCGTGTCAAGGGTGTGTCAATTTGGTTAGTATCAAGATTAAATGAGGATAAAGTACCAATAATATTCCATCGAAGCGACGACGTCAAATGAACACATTCGAAGGAATTTTAAAGTCAAAAAACGCAAGAAGAAAAATACTCTAAAGAAGTACCTTCGAAAATTAATAATGGCAGATGTATTACTATTAGCAGCAATGTTTACCATTATTATTTCGAAAATTTACGATTAAACAATAGTCATCAATACTAGTTTTCAAAATGTTACTTCAACTTATCTCAACTTATATCCGAAAAAGAAACATAAGAATAGATATGTAAGAAACTATCATAGGCTATGAAGAATGACAATATGATCATTGCCCCTCTTCAACGTCAATATACCACTCTACATGTGTGAAATTTCATCGGGGGCATGGCCAAGGAATATTTGTAGGTTAGAAAGTTACGAAAATTTCGGGAGATAAATAATTGACATGCCGTGAAAATGACGTTGAAAACACTTCAAATTAGATTATCGTGGAAGCGACTCATCATCGAAAATAACTCTTTGATTATATTCTAATAAATGCATGATAATGTAATACTTGTAGTGTTGTAGTGTTTAATACTCTCAGACTCCGGAATTAGTTTCTTACATCACAAGATGCTTAAATCCTTTATTTGATGAACGATAAATACTAAAAATAGAACGTATTTTTTTATTTGTTTGCGTATTGAGTTTACGTATCTATAGAGATGTCTAATACAGCAGTGTATATTGATCAATAAATATTTAATCACCACCGCACAGCCTTTTAAAATTGTATCTAATGAATCTGGGTTGGACAAAAAACTATTAGGCCTATATTTACCTATCCAACAATATGGTATATTGGGATTTAGAAGTTCAGTCTAACCAGGGGAACTAGAAATTCTGAAACTAGAAGCAAAATTCACGAGTCAATTTCAAGTCATCAATAACTTGTGTAGATAAAAATCACTGTATCGTATGTTCGGATTGTTCGCGGAACGCTGGTGTAACCCGGGATAGCGACCAATGATTCTATGATCGTGTGTTTTACCGATCTTCCACTGCTGTATCACAAATAAATTGACCACAAACGAAGTGATCGAAGCTTACAGCTTACGTTGTCGGTGAAGTAATTTAGCAGCAAAATAACTATTTCTGTTCTCGGTTCTTACCTTAACCAAACCTCTTGTTTTATTGAAATTGAATTCATTCGAATACAATTTATATACTCCTCAACAATTGGCTCAGGCTCGAATTGTGACAATCGGGGGTGACAAACTTCCCCCGATTGAGACTAGGGTCACCAAACATCCTATACCTTGGGCGCTAAATTATTCCGAGAAGACGGGACTTCCTTGGTCCCGCTGGCGTCAGTGGGGCTTCCGCACTCGACGCTAAATAAAATTGGAGCATCCACCGACCCGTAACCAGTTGTAGCGTAGCTAGTACCAGTGTTGGGATGACTCAAGTCAAGTAATGACTCGAACTTTTTCGTATGACTCGACTTGACTCGAGTCACTTTGCAAAAATGACTTGACTTGACTTGACTCGGCGCTTCAAAAATGCGAATTGACTCGTGACTCGGAGCAAAATTTACGAGTCAATTTCGAGTCATCAAGTAAACGGTATCGATTGAATCACTGAATTTTGTGAATGTTGTGTTGAGTAGCCTATTGTGCGCGGTACGCCTGCTGTGTCACATGCGAGAGTAACGAGTCATTCACTGATTGTACGTTTCACTGATCCTCTATTGTTACACCACAAATAAATTGCCCACAAACGTAATGATCACAGCTTACGTTGTTAGTAGGAGTAGCAATAGATTAACCGCATAACAACGTATCTCTATTTCTTAGACGGCCCGGTGTCTACATTCCGCAGTGACCCCCTTTACCAATCCTGTTGTATGATTCAAATCGAGCGAATATAGTTTGTGCGTTTATTTCCTCGCGGATGGGTAGTGTATTGTACCATATCATTTTGGTAAACTTCTCGAGTCTTCGAGCCTATTGGCTGCTAATAACAGACTGTTGCATGTTGCTTTACAGTAATTCATGTATTTTATTTGCGAGACTACATGTGCGTGAGCGATACAACGCCTTCTTGCAGGCATATTCAAGTTTATATTAGTTATTTTATTCAAGATAAATGGCCAATTATTCTGTCTTTCACACAGCTAGCAAAATGTAATAACTGTGAATCGTCACTGAAATACTTCGAAAATTCAATTTGACTTGAATTATGACTTGACTCGTGACTCGACTTCACTTGACTTGACTTGACTCGAGTCACCTCCAAAAAACGAGTGACTTGACTTGACTCGAGTCACCTTCGAAAATCGATTGCCTTGACTTGACTCGAGTCAAAATCTGAAATGACTCGAGATGACTCGTGACTCGAAGGTAGTGACTTGATCCCAACACTGGCTAGTACTACTTCCAGCTTCGGTTGTTTCACCGTCAAGAAACGCGGGAAACGTCAATTCGTTATTAACTGTATAGCTGGGTCATTAAAAACTTCGCCACCTGTCCCTTTTGAACTCCCATGCCGGTTGCAAAGGAAACTGGCGACTCATAGAGAACGATTGATCATAGGGACTTCACGTGGGATTAACCCCCTATTCTATGCCGTCGCATTTTAAGGGGTAGTTGTTCAGCCCAGTAGAGCAAGTATGTTTTAAGTACTGTTCTCATGTGCCAATTCCGTAATAGAACGTTACATAATTATTACAAATTGCAGTCCATAAAATTTGATTATGGCGGGCAGTAGACATAAGTAACAAAGCATTTATTTTTCCCGGGGCACCTAATTAGGTCTTGTCGACCCGTACAATTTGATATGACATTATCCTTTTAGACTGCTCCCACTTCTACTCAACAAGTTTTAGCGCAAAAACTAACTTTCGGCATTTTATTTTCAGTAAAGTAGACAGCAGACATGGCTTGATTAGGCTACTTCAATTCAACTCAATTCCTTCACGATTACTGCAGAATCACACGAATGCACTTACAGCAAAATCCTGCAGCAGTCAACCACGATTACATGGAGCAGTAATCACGATTACTATGACTTTTGTTCTTATTATTAATATTGCTGGCGACGTCACAATATATCCATTGCCAAACTTTACAGCGGACGATTTCCGCCCAACAATTTTCATTATATCTACAACCCATGCTACAACATGTTTATGAGCTAAAGCGGCAGATTAAAATGTTAAGTTGAGAATCGCGTAATAGCTATTGGTGCTAGTTTCAAGTATATAGGCCAAGTAAGAATAAAATAAATTGAACGTTAAATTCTGCCATAAGGAATAATGCTCCTTGTAGTTGAACATGAAGAATGAACATGTATGCCTATTGCGACCAATAGACTTCATATATAGATATCGCCTGAGGTTACGGCCAACGGAAGAGAAGAGTTCGGGTATGATATATACCAGTAAGCATCAATCATCAATTTTTTTAACGATTCGATATGGAATTCGTCGTGTTTTATTTGATGAGTACAAAATTTCCAATCTCAGTTCGGTACCTACTCCTCGATAATTAGCCTCGTTCGCATCGTGTTTAATTAAGCATAACCAAACATCAACAATTACGTAACTATTGAAAATTATAGGCAGAGTGTTGATATCATTCCGGTTGGGGAAAATCGAGTATCTTAACGATTTGATTTCGAATGTAGCCTCAGGTGTCAAGTCGAGTATTCGAGCCCCGCTCAATATGACGTTACATCACCATGAACGATGCAAAAGTTCAAACACATATCCCCGATGCCAGAGGTTTTTAACGGGCAGCCAGTCAGTCCATAAAATATATTATAATTATATGTCAATTCCCGATTGCAACAAGTTGGACGCTTATCCATTAATTGGAGAAATAAAACACCAACTTTTAAATTGACTTCTAATTTAGAACTTATTTTTCAGCATAGTGTCGTAATAGATAGACCATGGTCTACTTTAAGCAAACATACAAGTGTTGTGGAAAACTCCTACACTATAGTTTACAACGTGTGTCGGGCAATTTGCATGTGAAAGCTACGGGGACTTGTCCACAATCCTCGGTAGGTTTCGACCGTGCAATCAAGCGATCCAAGCAACCGACCCATTTTAATACCTGAGATAAGGCATGGTGGCTCTTTCAATCACACAGCAACAACAAGGATATCTAGTTACCATACGTGTGGATAATTCGTTATGGTACGTAATTCGATATTTCTGCCATCAATAACCTAAGATGGCGCAGCAACATTCCTTATTAATTTTATGTAATAAATCTATGTACAAGCGACAATTCTTAATCCTTATAGAAATCTGTAAGATATGTCAAAGAATCGTTTGACATTACGATCAATTGAAGATGCTGCAATTGTCGCAATCAACTACGATTACAATTCACGGTTACCCCGTGTCTGGTAAACAGAAGTTTTGGAATTGGTTTGTTATACTTTTACGTGTGAAGCTGCGTGTCACATAAATTTGATGAAATAGTTACTATATGATGGTAGGAAAATACTGCCCTATGTGTATCAGTGTTGGGATAAAGTCACTACTTTCAAGTCATGTTGAGACATAGCGAATTTTGACGCTAGTAAAGTAAAGTCATTCTCTTTTTAAAGGCGATTCGAGTCAAGCCAAAACAATTCGATTCACAAAGTCATATCTGATCCGGAGTAAAGGGCTTGATGCAAGTTAATAACATCACACGATATGTAGAAATTGGGTAGAGTTTAATTATTTCAAAATGAATTTTGTACCTGTATTTATTGTCTTTAAAATCCACGTCTTCGATTGGATATGAACGAGTGCCGAAAATCCATTTCCACAAATATACATTGTTGGCGAATGTAATATTAACGCGTAATTCTTCCGACGACAGCTTTTGGTGTGTGTTTTATTGAAAATATCACGTCTAGCCCAGTCATTTCTATCTAGCAACTTATCTTGAAGATATTTAGTGGTTACATCACATGAGAAAATGGATTTCGGGACGAGGTTTCAATTCCGTCATTGAGGAATATATATTTCAAACCAATGTGTAAGAATTTGCTATGACTGACCACTCCAAATCCAAAATGCTATCACCAGCATCTTCCAACAAACCCCCAAAACATCTCTAAACAGCAATATGTTTGCATCGGCCTGCTATTGGCAAATTAACAATTAAAATGAGTTTGCAAAATCGGATATTTCATCTCAGGCGATCATTTTATTGATACGAGTCCCAAAGTTTTAGCAATTATGAAGGGAAATGGTCCCATGTTTTGCCTAATTGAAAATAAAATAAAAATTAGGTTATATGTTTCGCGGATCCCCTGATAATGCTTCGCGGACCCTCAGGGGTCCGTGGGCCCCTGGTTGAGAACAAACGTAGTATTCCCTTCACCACTGCTAACAATGTTATATTCTGCCTTCTCATTCACGTTGTACCCTTATTACGACCAAGTCTTACCGCATCTTTATATACCACAATCCTGTAAAATAACCTCTCTGGAGCTATAAAAACCTTACAGTTTTATTCGTTCACTGTTAACGAACTTTCAAACTGGTGTACATTATTTTGCAGAACTCCCCTTCGAAGAAATCAGTGTTGATGTTGGGCATACCAAAAAAGAAATTGAAGTAGGCGGATGTAGAGTTTTTTTTCGCGACGGCAGTTTCAGTGAAGTTCAAGAAATTAGTATCAGGGCAGAAGTCAATCCTGCGATATACCCTCATGAGTGGGAAGCTATTACCCCAACGTTGACAATCAAGGGACCAAATTTGAGATTACCAGCAACCGTGAAACTTCATACTTGGTGTGTCGCTAGAGAGGGTAAAGAGAAAATCGACATCATGCGATGTGATGAATCATCCAATCAATGGAGGAAAATTAAAAGCATTGATTTGGGATGTTCAAGATATGTTGAATTCAGCACTTCTAATTTTTCAATAGTTGGGGCGTTTCGACGGTTATTTGGTAGAACTCGTGCGAAATCCTCGTCTCAGCCGACCTATTGTTTGCAACCGATAGTATATTACAAGGAATTCAACTTTTCTCTTTCGGTATTCATTGACACGCCGCTTGTCTGGAAAACTCTCCAACGAGTTATGGAGAACAACTATGGGACAGATGTGAAGCAATTCCGAATTAGAACTTTGGATGTTGAGATGAATAGCGACATCCAAATGCTGATAACCTGTCCGGAGCAACAAAATCTCAGCTTCAGGCCAAATAATAATTTCTATCACTCACTCAGTGAGATAAAGGGAAAACGGATGCCCATCTATGAAGCAATTACCCTGACAGGCTCGGAATTGGAACAGAGGAAAAACATCATCATGCAGTTTGAAGTTAAAAATAATATGGAAACGGTAGTCAAAGCGGCATTTTCTTATATAAATCCATGTAAGTTGTAGTAGGAAATTACTCATTTATACGCTTCAAGACTAATGGGTTGTACGATGACAGTAGCTCCAAGACTTTTGATTGTCGCATCCCAAATAACGATTGGTTAATGCCCCGTGGCTCACACCTCGATTTGTGAACTGATTGAAAAAGATGAGTAGTTAAGCCCAAAATAAAGTGAAAATGTCTGCACTGTCACCCAGGCATACTTAAAGGCCTACTCGGAAAGATGATACCTTGAAAAAATATATTCGCGAGGCACAGGTTGGCAACCACTTGCTGTATACTCGAAGACCTACGTACACGGGATGGTGCGAGCCCCTAAAAGGTTCAGGTTCGTGTGAACGCGAACCTTATGACGTCACGTGACCTCATATTGCCTATTCCAACCCTTCATTTTATGTCACATAAGCCACAATGCCTAATCAAGTAGTTGCTGACGTTTTAAACGTCCCTAAATGTATCAACTGGAGCAATCAAATGGTATATATCAATATCTTCCGTCGCTTTGCGAACAATTTCGACGAGGACTGACAAGGGAACATAAACTTAGACCTTAACGGTCCAGGCCATACCGGACCGGACACTGTATTCAGCGTCTGACTATTTCTACATTGATATTGAGCAGAGTGTGAAACGGGTTTCTATGCTTTATATCAGGGGTGGCCAACCTTTTTAGCCAAAGGGCCACATTTGATTGACGAACTATTGCGCGGGCCACTAGCCGCGCCAAGCGCAAAACTTTTTCGAAGTTCATAGGTCAATAATATTGTCCCTTGACTATATTGCGGGCCTGCTCTATATCGCTGGGCTCAGTTTGCTAGAAATGGACTATTCGGCGCCTGGACATATCGATATCGAAAGCTTCGACCAACATGCGTAAAATCATTGTGTGCCTAGGTTTCATAGTCGACGGTCTTTCTGCGAGCGCAAACGCAAGGTAGCATATGTTGAACGACACTTCTCGTAATCGCGAATATAGTTAGACTCAATTTCATACATTAGGCGTTCTTTCGTTTTCACAATGGGGTAACAATATTAAAAGCAAGAAATCGAGTGACAACATGTTGCGCGAAGCATGTAGAAAAATTTTACTTCTGATAAATCTAGCGCAAATCTTTCTGAATTACTGTAGTGTACGAAGATCTACCAACATGTGACTGGCTCATGAATCTGCCAATGCGTCGGAACTGATATTTTAGTCATCACATCTCAAGTGTTGCGGCCAGACTAATCACATTTTTGGTTGGCCTTGCAAGTTCACAATCTGTGCAGTACATTTTTGATTGTATTACTAATTTCGGAAATTACCTCGCGGGCCACTCAAAACCTTCTCGCGGGCCACATGTGGCCCGCGGGCCACGGGTTGGCCGGCCCTGCTTTATATACTCTATTATCCCCTTAAAAAGTGATGCAGTAACCATCACCCCAATCGCAAGCATATCAAATCAAAATGCATCCCGTACGCCTGCTAGATCTTTTACATTAGAATACGATGTATTTTTTATATCATTTTCACTGATTGTTTGAATGAGCATCATTCGCTAACTTCCCAAATGTAATGTTTTTCGTGCTTGATGTTGTGTGATTGCGGGTCAAGCTCACAACAGGGAGTCCTTACATATCCACAACCGGAAAGGTGAATATTTCGAGCGAACTTTTGTAACAAAGCAAGTAAAATATTTGAGATAGCCAAGGTGCATGCACGTTTAGTGTTGATTTTTTATGCTGCCAGCGCCATGCATAGACTGGTCCGAATTTGAACCAAAGATGTTTTAATGATATGAAAAATGGTAATATATGCAAAATATTCACAGTCCAGAACCTAGCGAAGCTTGTTTATGAACGTGAACCTCTGCATTTCTGAGGTTCACACAGAGAACGCGAATGTTAACGCTGCGTTCACACCATCCCTACTACGTACAGCTCACTGAAAACATCAACATGGTTAATATCGGGCAATGTCCTGTAGGATACACAAAGATGAACCACGAATGAAGCCAATAAATTTACTTTTCCTCACAGTCTACAACCACAGGCATAGTCACTATGATAACTATATTTAGTCTACGTAACTGCTCTACATTGGATTACATCAGGGTTGGCAACCCCTGGCACGCGTACCATATTTGTACGAGAGATAGTTGTTCATCACTCGTTGAATGATACGACATACTACAACCATGTTTGTTAAAGTAAGCAGAAACACAAGTTTTCTAAATGTAAAATTACGATGCCCACAGGACGCGAGCTCATCATCTATGATTTTGTTAGCTAGCCAGTAGACTACACCAGTGGTTCTCAACCGCCGGTCCGCGGACCGGTGCCGGTCCGCGAGGAATATTACAATTTTGTACTTTAATTTCAAGATGCAATGTTGAAGGCTTGTCCTTTGATAAAATAAATAAAACATCTACTTTTAAACTGATTCAAAACTTCGTGAGGTAACATTAGGGCTAGAAACATGTTCGATTTGACTCAAAGTACGATATGCGAGCGACAAATACAGAACAAATAAGAGTTCACTCATCGCGCTAAGCAGCGCAGTTTGATCATTGGTTTTCGATTCATTTATTTTGTGCAGGACCGTAACTGGGGTTCCCCAAACCGACCAATTGGAGAGGGACCGAGCTTGAAAGGGGCATAAAATTATTCGCAAATGAATATAAATCATAGCGTTCTATTTGAAACTTTTTCCATGATTTTTCTATTTCTTTTCGGGATTCGCACTATTTAGTGTCCCTAAATGTCTTGCTTATTAGGTGCCCTTCTCCGAGAAATACGCATGATTCATAGATGCAGGCATTGCCGCACCACGACGTATCCACGCATAATGAAGTTTAGGTTAACATATGGGACTCCGAAATTTGGGCCTAAAATTCGACCGCGAGAAAAGCGCTTGAGTCGTGAATGATCGAAAATTCTCGCCATTGTCGCGATAAGCTACGTAAACTCTCTGCTTACGCTGAGTAGAATGGATGTGATCACAAGTACAGGTGAAAACATCCACCCAAGTGTAGGGTCTTGGGGCGAAGGCCCCTTCGCCCCCGGAAGTTTGGCTTATCGCCCTGTGGGGGCTCCAAGATCAACGTTTTTGGGGGTGGGCTGACGAAATACTTTTTCGGCCCGGATATGCGGATGGCCAGTAAAGCTGCTGTAATGTGTTTTCTTGCGGCACGCACTGTATTCGCAGTTGCCGGAGTAGCCTGCGTCTGGTGGCAGTTGGCAATGAGCAAGGTAGCTCGACAAGGTGCTTGGTTCGACTCCTATACGTTTCTTCGCTTGATATTGTCGGTCGGTATTGAGTTGGCGTGGCCGTTTAAACCCACGGCATTTTGGCGCAAAAGACTGTAAACGACTCTCAGCGGTATAGCACGTTTATCTGGACAAGGCAATTTTACCTCGACTTGGCAGACTCACTACCATAAAATCACATGCATGCCATCATGAATATTATTAAACACGATCAAAACCCTCCAAATATCACTCTCTAGCATCATATAATTGCAAAAAACGGTTGCATACTTTACATTTTGACTTCATTTCAATTTTGACAGTTCACCGGTCCGCCAGAATTTTTTTAAAAATTTTACTGGTCCGCAAGGCGAAAAAGGTTGAGAACCACTGGACTACACAACGGACAAATGTGGTCTGCGGTAAATGCCAAAACAATATGTTCAACTTTTCTCGAATCGAGTTTTCCTGTAGTGCTTTCGATATTAAGCCCAAAGGTCGTCAACATCAATGTGGCACGATGCAACTCACGGGCTCTCACACTTTCTAGAGTTTTACTAACATATAGCGACCCACGCCTCGTACACCGAATGAAGTGCATTTATAAAAATGGGAGTATATGCTATATGTTTCAGGTGCATATTGGGTACAGCCAACCAATTGTACGCTTCGTAGTTCTATGATACACGAACCAAAACAATAAGATTCGATAATTTAGTGAAGTTGTCGTTGAAATTTTTCAAATTTCCATATTTTCTCATATCTTGCAAAGGTAATTTTTAAGCTCACCATAAACCATGCATCATTTGAATTTGAATAAGTAAAGAAAACGATGTGTTCCATTATACTAATATTCATCGCAGTGCCTTGACCGCTTCTGGACTTGTTCCAAACTTCGGATAAGCGTTTGGTGGGATTCATTGTCTAGAACGATAATAATGACAATAAAATAATAAATGTTTGGCACGTGGGTTTATGATATTTTGACAGATTTTGACATTTGGCAAGTGCATACGAAAGATTTCGGACCACTGGTTTACATTGACTAGGTTTTACCTTCATTTCTTTGGTATTCTTTGTGGACCAACATGTCAAATTTGCCCCTGATTTTACATTATAGCTTGGTAATCCCAGAAACAGATATGATGTGAAAATGATTGTCATGATATAATGAAGGTGAATGCAAATGGCGATATTAGGTGAATACACACGTGAAAATTACTTCACATTCAGCTATTTCGATACCCCAATGCAATGAGCCCAATAATTGAGTAGATGGTAGGCTACCATTGATGTCCAGTAGAAGTACGTTAGAATCATGTTGTGAAAGAGAATGAACCCTATCTGCTGATAAAACCCAAATTAAACCTATGCACTTTTGAGTAAGGTTCGGATCACAAATTTGAAACCAGGGTGTCTGCGACTCCCCCTTTTTAGATATAATTTTAGCAAAGTCGCATTCTTGTTGGCCTTGTGAGACTTGTCGATGAATACGCAGCCTGAACTCACTAGTCCGAAGTTTCTAAAATCACGTGTCGTAATCTCATGCCAGACAAATCACGTGGCCTTCATATATTTTAGCATTCAGCGGCATGCAAGAGAACGTACGTCAGTCATCTACCGGCCATCAGACAACTGTTCGGGTGAACCACGGTCCTCAAATTACGGCGGAAACTGTGGTTCAAGATGGAGGAAATTACCGTCAAACTAAGGATAACACAGAAACTATCATTTCTTCAAAAAGTACTTAACGATAACTCTGCCAATATCCTAAGCCGATCACTTTTTAGTGATATTATATAATTGATGTGTAGGACAGCTTATGTACCAGGTATAATTTTCTCCGCAGATATGGTATAAAACATTTCCTTTATCATCAGACTAATTATTTTTGGTAATGTTCTTCGACTTACTCATTGGTCAAGTGTTACGTATAGGCCTACATGTAATTATCATACGTATTCTATGTAAGAATACAATGTTATGATTGCTCAAAATACTTTTTAAGAAACATGTAGCAACAACTGCGGACGACTTGCACTACTATAGTCATGTGTATAACATGGAATGAATGAAACCTTCGACATCGTCGTCAGCTGAGCAGTTAGAACACGCGGTAATAATCGCTCAAATCGGCTGGATGTTCTGATGACAGCAATCGCACGCCAAACAAATGCTGCAGTACTGGTCACAGATATATTCTGGTCCATTTAAGACAGGGATCTGGAACAATTTACGTCAAAAGAGCCATACTGACCCTATATAGTTTCAATTGTAATTCCCAAAAACCCATGTAACGATTCGATTAACGAGGACGTTTGTGACGCCATCATAAAAGACAACAAAAACGAATGAAAATATTGTAAAACTGACTTATGCCATGCTAATATAGCAGGCAAATGGAAGAATCTCAAATAATGTCTATGTTGACTATATATATGAACGCATTGAAAAGGAATATTAGGAATATTTTAAATTTATAAATGACAGTTAAGCTGTTTTGATGACACCTGACCAATTTGCCATCGTAGCTGTGCGCGTGCGTGCGTGCAAAGAAAAACGTGTGTCACGCACAAAAAAAAATCAACCGGTGGTCCGAAAAATATTATCACTATGGCACTGATGATCATCAGACCAAATTGACGACCATTATAGATGTACAAATGTACATCACTAATTTGTAATCCGTACTTCGTAATCAGACGAAGCGACACTATCTCTTTTTGTAGAAATGTATTAGAATGCGATAAAAAAATCGAGTCCTTGGCCCGCTGCGAACGTCAGCACCGCACTCTTTTTACTGTCTGGTGTCCGACATAAACATAAGGCCGTGACACATTTGTACCAGGGTTACATGTGCATCCTTGTTGTCTGACCCCTAAGAAACACATAATATTTCAAAGCTGACACATATGAATCATATATGATATATGATCCAATCGTGCTCTTGATCTTGCATCAATTCAATGTTTCTGTATTATTCTCAATATTTGTATAATTCACGAAGACTGACTGAGTGTGCAATTGTTACTGCTTCTACGACGTCGGCATTTTGGAGAATGCCACAATTTAGGATTATTTTTAGCTACCAATAGGCATCTGCCATTTCCTTGAGTTGTAAATCGGGATTCCTAACTCCTCCAGTAATCCATGGTAACAGTATCACGGCAATGCCAGTATCACGGCAATACAAAAAGCTACCGAAAGTAGTAGGTCTACTAAGAAAAGGCTTGTTCTCCTGATTGAAAGTTAGATAGTATCTCTACCTTGCCAAGTAATCTTTTCTCACTTCGCGAGGATGTCAAAAATCCCGAAGATTTCTATTCCAAGTTGCAAAGCCGATGTCAGATCAATAACTTGTGTTTATAAACTACTCTACGTTCTGAATCATCTTCGATTTCAAAATCTTCATCGTTCGCCTGCTATCCCTAAGATCTTCATTTTGATCCAAATTATCGAGCGTTAGGAGTTTCAAGTTACACTGGATAACCGGAATTGGGCATTGAACCTATCGCTGATAGTAAATGATATGTTTATTTGTCTTGCCATATCCTGCAGTTTGCATCAGATATGTGTGTAAAATATCCTCGGATGATTGCATCCTCAACCAAAAATGATTGAAAGCATCTGCCTTGGTCGACACCAGTACCTGTCTTCTTGATAATTAAATTGAGCCCTTGCCCATTTACCTTATTATTTTCTAAAAGTGTGGATTGAAGATGGCATCTAAAAGTAATATGGCTAAATTCCTGGAAATTTACATATTTTGGCGAAGTATTTTTCTTTTGACAGGATGTCGCGTGGTCCCAAAGGTTGAAAACCACTGTAATAAACCATAATCAGCAAGGACATGGCCGAAGTTTCCTCGCGATTTATAAAATCTGAACACCCCTAATTGGCGTCACCGTTATTCGAGTTCAATATTCGACAATATCAAATATATATATCGTTCATGGAATTCTCCCGGTCTATATTGCGCATGAATTCGTTTTGCAGTGTTACGATCAGGGCTTTGGAGCCGGAGCCCGGAGCCGGAGCCCCGGAGCCATGCATTTTTACCGGAGCTGGAGCCGGAGCTCTATATAAAATTCAGCCGGAGCCGGAGCTAGTTATTTGAGGGGTAGCTCCGGCTCCGACGTGTTTCATATGATGCTATTATATATGCAACAATCATATCTGCTGAGTTCACATAATTCAACAGCAGGCCTTCGCGAAATTAAGAATATTTTCCGCTTTGGCGCTACCTTATCCAACTAACCATAATCCAGGGGATTTAACAGCAGAGCAGTCATATGTTCAATTTTCAATTTTCATACATGAATGCTGAACCTCGGTATGCTAGATATGCCTGTGAATATTGTGGGTATTCGGCATGCCCGCAATTTCATCATCGGCACAACCTTGTTGGCCAATAGTACGGTTCGAAAATAATGATCACCATGTATTACGCGAAATTGGAGAGAGGATAAAAACGTGATTTCGCCGCACAATGCACATGACGATATGACGAGCAAAAGCCGAGAAATTCCATCTCATTGTTGCTATCAATCGGATGAGCAAATACTCGTTCTTTCTTGATAGTTCGTTAATCGGGCCGCGAAATTGGACAGTGTTAGTGAGTATGCAATTATGCATGCGAATTGGAATTCCTTACTGCGCATGATCGTCATTCACTCGAGTAAGGATTTTCGAGCGTGAATAGGGGATGACAGAAGAGTAACCCAAAACGCCGTTACACTCAGCGAACAATTGTCGCGGTGCGAGCTACTCAATGCGATGTCAGCAGGACCCCAGGGTATTTATGTTGGAGACAAATTACTGATTTGATACGCGATTTCCAATTTGTAATCATCTGTTTCGTAAATTCATTCTTGATGTCTGCTTGATACTCTAGTATTCCCGGATTATCGCTCACTGTGACTTGTAAATGTGCAATGTGCATACTGCATAGTTTAATTCGTTATGGGCATGGTGCAATGTGCGTGGCACGGTGTTTAATTCGATTATTCGATTCGTTTCAATGGGAAAATATTATATTCCGATAAACTTGATCGACACCCGGTGGACTGGTAACGAGTGCACCAATATCGAACGTCAAACCATTGGCCATTTGGTAGAAATCGAATTTTTATTGATGAGGTCGTGATCTCCGCCCATATTGCTCTTACTACAGTTACAGTTCAATAATAATCGCTTATTCAAAGATTGAATTGAGCTGTATGGCTTAATGTTAACGAGTGCAGTGCCAGTGTTAAAACGCCGCATCAGAATTTTCATACCGTACACAGCAATGGCATGAAGTAAAGTGAGTTCTGGAGCAACTATGATGTTATCGACAATTGACAAGTATTCATTATGACGTCACAAGCCGACACGGCGGCACCTATGTCTTCGTTGCTGCATCCGATGTTACTGACGGCTGACAGACTCTAGATCAGTGGTTCTCAACCTTTTTCATCTCGCGGACCGGCAAAATTTCAAAAAATGTCTGGCGGACCGGTGAACTTTCAAAATTTAAATGAAGCCAAAATGTAAAGTATGCAACCGTTTTTTGCAATTATATGGTGTTAGAGAGCGACATTAAGAGGGTTTTGATCGTAATTAATTATCTTCATGATGGCATACATGTGATTTTATGGTAGTCAGTCTGCTGAGTTGAGGTAGTATTGCCTCGTCCAGATAAACGTGCTACCGCCGTGAGTCGTTTACAGTCTTTCGCGCCAAAGTTCGTGGGTTTAACCGACCACATCAACTCGAATAATATTTTTTTTTCTTTGACAACATCGAGTTAAGAAGCGTTTCGGAGTCAAACCAAGCACCTTCTCGTGCCACCTTTGCTCATTAACCACTGCGACCGAACGCATAGGCTACTCTGCCAACTACGAATACGATGCGCGCCGGAAGAAAATACCTCCCTGTACATGCAATCCCCGCCGAAAAAGCACTTCGTCGGCCCACGCCCCAAAACGTTGGCCTTGGGCCCATAAGGCGCCAATGGCGAGAATTTTCGATCATTCATGACTGAATCGGTTTTCTCGCTGCCAAATTTTCGGCACGCGTTTCAGGAGTCCCATGTTAGCCTAAACATGATTATGTGTTGGTACGTCGTGGAGCGGTAATTGCTGACGCCGAAATGCCTATTTCGATTTATCATGCGTATTTTTCGGAGACGGGCACCGAATAAGCAAGACATTTAGTGACAATAAATCGCGTTAAGTGCGAAAAGAAAATGGCAAATGTTGGGAAAAGTTTTTTTAAAAGTACGCTATCATTTATGTTCATTTGCAAAATAATTTTGGGCTCTTCTTAAGCTCGGCCCCTCTCCAACTGGGCGGTTTGGGGTGCCCCAGTTACGGTCCTGAACAGAATGAATGAACTAAAAACGAATTATCGCGCAAACTGCGCTGTTTAGCGATGAGTCAGCTCGTATCTGTTCTGTACTTGTCGCTCGCATGTCGTCAAATGACACGTCTTGAACTTAATAAGTCCAATCGAACATGCTTTTAGCCATAATGTTACCTCACGAAGTTCTCAATCAGTTTATAATTTGATGTTTTAATCATTTTATCAATGGACAAGCCTTCAACATTGCATCTTGAACTTGAGGTATAAAATTGTAATATCCCTGGCGGACCGGCAGGAATGACGTCGCGGACCGGCACCGGTCCGCGGACCGGCGGTTGAGAACCACTGCTCTAGATTACTATAGATAACTAACATGCGGGTAAATTAGTAATCTATATAGACCAGGGGTGACCAACTGACCAACCGTTTCTGCTAAAGGGCCACATGAAATTGTCGAACGAGTGCGCTGCCCACTAGGCGAGCCAGGCGCTTAAAATTTTCAAAGTTAATATTATTATTACTTGGATATATTGCGGGTCAACTGTATACCGCCCGCTGGGCTCTGTTTGCAAGGACAGGACTATTCGGCATCTGGACATATCGATATCGAAGATTTCCGCTAATATACGACAATCATTTTGTGCCTACATTTCATCGTCGACTATCTTTCTGCGAGCGCAAACGCGAAAAGACATTCTCTCGTAATTGCGTATATAGTTAGACTCAATCGGCTAAATCAGGCGCTTTTTCATTTTCAGGAGGGGGTAGGCTACAAAGCAAGAAATCGTGTGACATTTAAACACTCGAAACGTGAAGAAAAATTTTACTACTCTTCTAGTCTATTGTAATGTACGACGATTTACTCGAAATGTGACTGGAACCTGGATCTGCCAATGCGTCAGAACTGATATTTTAGTCATCAACATCCCAAGTGTTGCGGCTAGACTAATCATATTTTTCGTTGACCTTGCATGTTCACAATCTGAGCAATTCAATTTCGATAATATAACAGGATTTCGATAATACAATGGGAAATTAGCTCGCGGGCCACATATGGCCCGCAGGCCGCGGGTTGCCCACCCCAGATATACACAGGCACCTTCGATAGTTTACAGATCCGGAGCCGGAGCTAGAGCCGGAGCAGTGGTAACAATGCGGCTCTGGAGCTGGAGCCGGAGCTAGTGTATGATAGAAGATAGCGCCGGAGCTGGAGCAATGCCAATTTATGGCTGCTCCAAAGCCCTGGTTACGATGAATCTTATTTGCAAGTTATTGTAATGACATCTTCAATGTTACAAGATTACTATATCGACAGAGCAATGCCGTAAGCTGTCTCTAAATGTCACTTGTAGCAGTCGAGATAGAGTGGATAGACGAGAACGAGCGTTGCAATCCAAATACTAATTATTGGTTTCTATCGCCGGATTACAATGTAGCATCGGGGTTACTGCACTGGTTCCCAGATCCTGTTTTATGAACGGTGCCAGACGCTAGTACAGTGGTCGGGAACCTTTTTTGTCCGAAGAGCCATATGGCCTTATTTTTTTCCACTTTACCTCCCAAAGAGCCATACATGTCAATCAGCTGTTACGTCACAATTCGAAATTCCTGACGTCATGGTAGCACTAATTCGAACTCACTACACGGGATTCGTCATGTGCATCACACTTTCTCTGTAAAAACTCGTACTAATCATGCTGGTTGGCTTACTTCAGCATGAGAAATTTGAGTTACCAGAACGTAGATTCGTCGTGATGTTCCGCGAGAACCCATGATCATTGACCACTTGCCTAGGTGGAGCCAAACATTGTCACTGCAGCAATCTATATAGGCCTACCACGCACTCTAAGCTGTTAGCGAAAGGTATTTTCTATTGATGTTCGAATGACTATATTTTAAACATTTTCTTCCAAATTCACACAATTTGCATTTTATTGTTCGAAAATGAAGCGCGAAACGAGATGTGAGGCACATACGGTCCAGACCTCATCATTGATAACGCAATTCATCATAAATAGCTTAGAGTTTATTATAACTGATATTAATCCAATGTAACTGTCGCACTGATTCCGAAAATCTAAATACTGATCGACTTCTCAGTTGTCAAAATATTCGGCGGCAACATTGCGCCACATGCCTATTTTATCGCCGGTAGAGCTATATACTTGCCAATCAAGAACGTGGATAGCTATGGCGTTGTTTGTAATTCGAGTTCGTAACATTTGTAACGGCAGTTCATTTCGCGTAGTCGATCAAAAAGACAATGTGTGTTTGAAAACTGCGTTGTCATATGGGTGCTATTCTCTTTGATTAATCAACGTTTCGCGCAATCCAAGATTTCGAGTCGGGTAGCGGGGTAGGCTAGATTGAATTCGCGAGTGATACTGGTCGCTGGCGCGACAATAACTTGAATTTGAGGATTTTGAAAAGAGTTCGAGCCCCTGAACCTGAAGACCGCTTTACGTTTACCTCTCAAAGACATGTTTATACTGTCACAGGAATGATTATTCTGCCATATATGTGAATTGACTATCTGATTTTAATATAGGTACCATCAGAAATTGTGTTGAAAATAAATTTTGGGCTGCTAGAAATCTTATTAGTAGCATGAAGGGTGCGATCGCTAAGGCCAAGAAACAATGCTATTACTATGGCTAAAGTTGTTATTGATATTTTCCAATAATAATCGAAGGCAACAGCTAATTCTGAATTAATTTGACTTCGGTAATGACAGTAGCAACAGCCTACTTATCACGACTATATCAAAACCCGGCTTAGGCTACACCGCTCAAATGCTCTGATACCAGATCAAATTTCAGTAGATTTTAAAATACTGGACATAAAACTGTGACACGTCAAAGGTCCACCAACTGCAATATTATAACCCAGAGTTTGACGATGTCATGATGCATCCTATTGCATTATCTCTATAACTCATTATTTTAACAAATTATGTCCAGCACAAAAATAATTTCATTGAAATATTCAAAACTGTGATTTTTTTCGTGTCAAACGTCAATAATACAATAGTAAATTGCATTCTCGAAATGCCTGTCTGCAAGCTCCCGTCAAATAAGGCCTACATGGAAATTATACATTGAATATCCCTATCTTGCTGTGTCGTCAAAAATCCTGAAATTGACCTGCCACCACATTTGAATTTGAAGCCTCTGCTCTATATGATGTGACAACATTATGAACAAGGAGAAGTTGAAATATCGATCTCGTATACGACTTCAAAGAAAATGAATACCGGCTCTACATCATATCAAAGAATGTTTTTTAGATTTAGGATAATTCCTATTTTATTGTACTTCGAGACAATACAGTTTTCATTCACACGATTGTGCGTAGCTACGTCCTACATGTGCCGTGTTCTGCGATATGACCAATCGATGTTTTTAGGCCTCGCAGTGGTACATAGAATCGGAATTCTAATTCTTGTTGAGTACAATTTATGTACCCGAAAAGATCAGCTGTTTCGACTTATCGTTACTCTATTCAGATTCGTGGCAAGCCCTAGTTGTAGTAGTACCGTACTAAATAGTATAAATAGCGATTTACAAGACATCAAACTACTTTCAAATGTCGACACGATCAAAATATGGAGACTTGCGGAATGTCGTAGTTGTATGCTTTTAAACAGAGATAAGGAAAGCAATCATTTTCAGCACTCAATTAAAAATATTTGTAGCGTCAGTATTCTAGTACAAGTAAGAGTAACGCAATGTATTTCTACTCGGGTTCAAGCACTCAAGCAGCTATATACACGGCTTATCAAAACTATTTTAAGTAAAGTAGAAGTTCTGGAAAGTACTGAAGTATGTACTTGAGGTGTTTCAACAATTTAATTTGATTGACGGGTCGCATACTCCGTATCACAACGTCAGAAGCTCCCCGCACTCGAGTAGACATGGTAGTATCGTCATAAATTCACAAGACATGTCACAATTAATGCATGAGGAAATAGAAATTTCATGTGCTATGTCAGCAGAGTGGCTCTACAAATGATTTGCTGACATTGTTGTATATGTTTCAGGCAAAACAAAGAACAAGAAGAAAACTGTTGTTGCGACCAAGTTTTTTGCGAATACGCGCTCGCGCTCTTAACATGATGCGGTGCAAATGATCCATTGTTTTATAATATGCAATGTAAATGATTACTTATGATTGCTCCATGCTTTTCCCTGTTTTAGCTGTATTAGTTGTATTAGCATTTGTACTTTTTCAAAGTCATGTGACACGTTTATTTCTAATTTCATGATGCACTTCAATTGAAATGTTTGTAATGGTATTTTAAAATTGACTTAGAACTTGCTGTTATATACAAAATCCCACTGACACATTTATTCGTAGTGATTTCCTGATCGATTTTTCACGTAAGCCTGAACTTTTTTAACAAGTAATAGTTCATTAGTTAATGTTGTACTTGTATTTTGCAATTGTCGTTTTTCAGTAAGCCAATATAAACAGTTCGTTAGTTTATATGATGTTGAATTCCATTTAATTGCACCAGGTCTGAAGGGGAGTCCTGATATGATAATCCTGAGGAATAGAACAGGTGGTAAATGACATATCCATAGGGAGTCACGTCACGTCCACAGTAGGTCTGACGCATCCATAGGGAGTCACGTCACGTTCACAGCAGGTCCAATGAGTCCATATGGAGTCACTTCACGTCCATTGTAGACGAACTCAGGAAGTGTTTAGGACGCTTCTAGTAGTCGACAAATCCACTCCAGGGAAGTAACGCTGGGCGCCCTGCGGCTATTCCGCAGGAAGTCAACTGGAAATCGAGTGTTTGCTGGGATGATATTCGGTAAATAGTTTCCTACGCAACGACATGGGCATAACAATTTGAAAAGTTGAATCACAGCCGGGATTAACTTGCAAATATTCACGATACAAAACACCATTACGCAAAGATAAAAACTTCCAATGAGAACACAAGACTCTGACCATGTGAGAATGCAGTAGCAACTCTTCGGAAGAAGGTTTACCACTGGCAGATTCCTTCAATGATATTACCGTCCCAATGTCCGAGTCGACCATCTGCAAATCGCGCAACTCTTCATTGGACAAAGTATGCAACCAGTTAGGCGCAGGCGAAGGTCGATCAACAGAGTTTGTAACGGAGTCGGTGCCCGCACTAACGGGAGCAACAATTGCATGACAAACAGAATCATGTTCATTACAGTTCAGACATTCTGCACGGCTACACTTCCTTCTGTAACGCCGAGACAACCCATCAGCATTTCCATGCTCTTTTCCTTCTCGATGCTCAACATCATATTCAAAGCTACTCAGGTACGTTATCCATCGAGCAACAACCCCGCTCGGGTCTTTGAAATTTAGAAGCCAACGCAACGAGGAATGGTCAGTACGTAACACAAATTTCCTCCCATATAGATAGTGGCGAAAATGCTCCATCGCCCACCGAACAGCGAATAGCTCTCTGTATGTCGCGCAATAGTTCTTCTGCTCCTTGCTTAACGCTTTACTGGCATATCCAATCACTTTCTCTTCACCATCTTGCAATTGAGACAACACGGCTCCGGCAGCAAACCCGCTGCAATCAGTGTCCAAAATAAACGTACCACCATCCCGTTGAGGATATGATAAAATCGGAGTCGAGGTAAGGACTTTTTTCAACTCATCAAAAGCAGCCTGACATTTGTCCGTCCAAGTGAACTTCACACCTTTTCTCATCAGGTCCGTCAATGGACTGGCAATAGAAGCGAATGAAGGAACAAATTTACGATAATATGTTGCGGTCCCAAGGAAGCTTTGCAACTCCTTCAGTTTTGTAGGGACTGGCCAGTCTCGTACCACAGCAGTCTTATTTTCGTCACACTTTACACCATCAGCTGATATAACATGACCCAAGTATTCGACTTGGCGACGAAACAGTTTACATTTCTTCGGCTTGAACTTCATCCCAGCACGACGTATCCGTGAAAAGACGCCACGGAGATTTTCCAATTCACAATCAAAATCATTACTATAAACCATTACATCGTCCACAAAAACAAGTGTAGTTTTCCACAAAACGTCTCGAAGAATATTCTCCATCAAGCGTTCGAAAAGGGCCGGAGAATTTGACATACCCATAGGCAGAACTTTGAATTGATAGTGATTTCGACCAGGCAAGGAAAACGCGGTTTTATAGCGATCTGCTTCCTCTATTTCCACTTGAAAAAATCCACTATCCAAGTCTAAACAACTGAACCAAGATGCTCCACCCAATGAATCCAGTATATCGTCAATCCTGGGCAGGCTGTACGCATCCTTCACAGTAACAGAGTTCAGTTGGCGATAGTCCAAAACGAGGCGATGTGAAACACCATCCTTCTTGGGTGTCAAAATCAATGGGGCATTATAAGGAGAATTCGATTCTTCAATCACATCTTGCTCAAGCAATTTGTCAATTTCTTTGTTTGCAGCGTCCCACTTCGCCCAGCCAAGCCTACGAGGAGGTATTTTCACAGGTTCCAATTTAGTAGTCTGGATGCGGTGCTTAATGGCATCAGTTCGACCAAGCTTTCCACCTGGTACCGTAAATACATCTTGAAACTCACGTAACAGTTCTTCAACTTTTACCCTCTGATCGACAGTTATATCCTCAATATCATCAAGCATGGCCTGCAATGACCCAGGTAACGGTGTAAGTACTCCACCAGAACTCTCCTCGAAAACCTCTGTAGGTATGGATTCTTCATTCACGTTTTTCATCATTTTCTCATCGCCAGTAATTGAAGAGACCATTTGCACGGAACCACTATCATCGGGACGCATCAGGGCAATCAAGCAGGAGTCAGGAATAACAACATCCTCTTCTGATAAATTCGCCAATAACAATGGCACTTTTGCGCAATCCGGGTTCACAATACCAGAAGAAAGAAACACACCTCGAGCACCAAATTCAGAAACAAAAGAGCCAACTGGGTCAACCACAGCTGTCGCATTACAGTCATTTTCAGTCCAAGGACAAAAAATACTGCCCCAAATCAATTTCTCACTCCTTTTCGGTATCACGTATGATTGTTGAGTACTAATACGACAACATACAATCTTTCGATTGGGCTTAACAATGGGCACCATTTTGCCAGCAACACTTATACACTCGTCTCTCGCGTACAATACTACATCAAAATCACGAAGAGCATCAAGGCCCAAAATACCAACAGGAGTGCCGAGTTTAGCAACGTTAACAGCCATTTCTTTACACACATCATTAATACAAAGCTTCAAGCACAATCTACCAACAACGTCTAGCTTGTAGCCATTTGCCACAGTAAAGTCCCTCGTAATGGGCTCCAACATATTCCAAGAATAACCCAAAATATCAAAAAGTTCGACGCTAATAAACGTTTCGGGACTACCACTATCAATCAAAAACTGGAAAAAATAACCATCAACACCGATACTCGCATACCAGTTTACCTTTAAATCAAGCGCACAAATCAACTTCTCCAAGTCAGGGGCATACCAGTCAGGTGCCAATTGTTGGTCACCTATCGTCTCTCTAAAAAATCCTTCGGAGCAGTAGGCTGTTCGGTAAAGGTGTTCCTTTGACCAATCCCGTCATTCATATTATCGTTTGGAAGTAGTTCCCTGCATTCATCCTCCCAGTGTCCATTATTCCTACATCGAGCACATACAGGCACACGGCAGAACTTTGCGGAGTGACCATACATTCCACAATGGTTACAATTCCCTTGAAACCGTCTTCTGTGACCGTAGCTGTCTTGCCTACGCGCTGTAGAAAATTTCAATTCCTCCATCTCCTTTGAAAACATATTCTTCAGTTGCCTCATTTCATTTTCGTCGGCTACCATCTTTGTAAACTCAGGTTTTCCACCAGAAGTACAACCGTCACTGCATGTCTTGCCTGTCGCAATCGGGGCAATCATGGGTTTACGTAGTACTGAGGACTTTGAAGTTTTAAGAACATCCAATACATCTGTTGCTCGGTCGACCAGGTCCCATAGCGATGCTTCTTTGTTTTCAATCGACAAGGCCAAGGCAACGCTTGCATCTCCATACCCCGTAGCAAATTGTCTTTTAGTCAAACTCTCGACTTCCATTTGGTCACGCCCAGGAAACGCCTTCCTCGCCAACTTCTGTAGTGCGATAGCGAAATCAGCAGGAGACTCCTGAAGGTTTTTCTCACGAGCATAAAACTCACGAACATAGTCCTTCTCATGGGTTGATTTACCCAATCGTTTCTTCAGATGCGACACCAACTTGTCATAATCGCGACGATCTTCTTCTTGTAGTTCTAAAGCCAATTTCTGAGCATGGCCTTCGAGGCATACCTCTAATTGCAATGCAGCGATGCCTCTATCCCAATCATGTAGTAATACCATGGCCTTGAAATGTTGCAAGTAATCTTCAAAAGGTTCTTTACCATCACCACTGAAGTGTCTCGGTGAGGTCACACCGATCGAGTGGACAGCCAAACCATTACACTGACGAGGTGTGCTTGCCCAAGCAGACTTCCCAAAATTGCTAAACTCGGGTACCGGTACCATACCAGATGCTGAATATACTTGCTGTTTTGAAGATCTCTTCTGTTCCACTCTCACATCATTCTCTGGTCTCGGAGCACACAAGGAAGATGAATCGACCGACTCATGTTCAGTATTTATCATTTCCTTCTTTGCAATGACCATATGAGCATTCAACAAGTCCAAAATTTGCTGGCTTTGTCCATGCAGAGCGTTCATTTCATCACGGAATTCCTCTTGATTTCCACGCATAATACGCAATTCCTGGCGCAGTTCATTGTTCTCCTCACGCAGAACATGCAATTCATGGCTCATGCGCTGGTTTTGACTGCACATCTGATTCTGATTTTCAAGCAAAGTGTTCATTTCCTGGCGCAGAATCTTCACCTCTTTCCCCGATTCAACTGCTACGATTCTTGAACTCTCTGCATCATTTTGGACTTTTGCAAAAGTTCTCAATAACATAGTACCAGTATCAATTTCTTCGTTCTCGCCGCCTACTGCAAACGGTTCATCTCTCTCATATTCAGAGTCAAGTCCTGGCGTGCTCGCCATTGTGGCCGTTCTGTCTTTTGTTCTTCTAATAAGCTATCTACCTCACAGAAGATGATGCCACTGTCGTTCAGGTTCGAGACTGAAATGAGAGGTTCCACCGAATGCGAATTCACAGTATGTATTGCTCAAAAGCAGCAGTCCAGTACAAAAGCCAGCGCAGCAGAATACGAATAATACTAGTTCCTCATTTTCCCGCCTGCGTGCTCTCCTAACCGGAGATCACCCAGCCTCCGGATCCGAGCGGTTACATATGGCTTTACGGCTGAATATGGCCGTAAGTCCGCTGGTTGAGCACCCCTGGCCCAATCAAAATAAGGATGAACATTTGAGCAAAGCTGCAACGTATAGGAAATGCTAAATACGAATTAGGGCTCGAGGTTACTGGACCACCATCTAACGCAGTGGTTCGCAAACTCGACCCCCTGGCTGCGCAGTGCGCAATAATGTATTATGCGCTATTTATAAGCTTGCCGCTGGAAGCACTAATTCAAAATATCTGAGCTATAGCGGTGATTTCCACGAAAATAATTAGACAGATATCGCGAGCTGACCACCTGCTAACTCCACCCTGTCCGACTCCAAAATTAACTAATAAGTCCATTACCAAAGGTTAAATGATGAGAAACATTGCTTATGACACCACATTGTACGATATTACACATCCAGTTCACCTGTTCTGAAGCATAAACTGGAGTATTTATTGTGATAGCAATAGTCCTCGTCTCATCGGTTCATCATAATTAGGGCTGGGCAAAATCGAGTACCTCAGTGATTTAATACTGAATCACGTATTAATATTACCATAGTGTCCTATATGGTGTCGACACAAGCAAATCTCACGGCTCAGTGAAATTGTATCACGTCACAATTTCCATTTGGCTGCAGGTAATTTGACGGTCATTTTTGACCGGCTTGCCGAGCATTAAATTTGGTAAAACGGGTATCAATCGAAAGCTGACTCTGCACTGATGACGAAAATATAAATTTTATTCAGCTTGCGGCCCTGGAACCCCCACAATCAGCCTCGAATTTTTCATTGTTATGGAGGTTGGCATTGGGACGCAACAATGCTTTTTGAACCTTTTTCTCTTGAGCTACACTCTCGTTTCGCCAGACAGCATTGTTGCGTCATGAGCTTCTCTCTCGTTTGGCCAGACAGCACTGTTGCGTCCCAATGCCAATCTCCATAACAATGAAAAATTCGAGGCTGATTGTGGGAGTTCCAGGGCCGCAAGCGGAATAAAATTTAAATTTTCGTCATCAGTGCAGAGTCAGCTTTCGATTGATACCCGTTTTACCAAATTTAATGCTCGACAAGCCGGTATAAAATGACCGTCAAATTGCCTGTAGTCAAATGGAAATTGTGACGTGATACAATTTCACTGAGCCGTGAGATTTGCTTGTGTCGACACCATATAGGACACTATGGTATTACGCTTCGAGTCGAGCATTCAGGTATCACTCATTATGATGTCACAACAGAATGTGACCTGTCAAAGTTCAAATATGTAACTTTTATGCCACCACAAACAACATAATGCCTGCTATCCGTCACATTAACGATACTTTGGTGGCATTTTTTCGACCATACCGATTTCATTCCAGGTTTGACAATGTTGTGGGATGATCAGGACTTCGGAAGTGTGTGATTTCCAGTAACGTTCGTAGCTTTGTACTATGTCTCGTATGCTGCGACACGGCCAATCAAGGTTTCAAGGCATCCTCAGTTGAAAATAGTCTCGAAACTATGATCCTCGTTGATAAATTAACTTTCAGTTGCGAGGAGCGTATAATTTCAGTGCTCGAACGTATCGTCTTTTACTACTCGACTCGAATCATCAAAATTAATAGTCGATTCAGATTTGAGTACTCGAATCATTATGCCCAGCCCTAATTATAATGCGGATCTGGTACACCCCTGTACACCCCATCCGAGTTGTACACCCTTTAAAAATTATGGTACACCCTGGGGTGTACGAAATCCCGGTTGAAGAGCACTGGTCTATTGTCAGAATTTCATATTTGAGAATTCTCTCGTCAATAGCCAAAACCTTCAATGCCATCAAACTATCCGCTGGGATTGCCAGCAATCTGATTTCTCTCTTTAATATTTCGTAGTATCACGAGAAGACGACGCGAATTTTTTCACCATCAAAAAGAGGGACGTATCTGAAAAAGTTTGAGAACCACTGCCCTTTAGTATACTGTAAATAGTTTTTGGGATTATTATCAGCTTTGGGCATAGGCCACAGATCTGTGAACTGATCAGATACAAACGTTTCACTGCACACATGGGCAGGGCCGTAACAGTACTTCGTCAGGCCCCCCAAAAAACTTTGGTCTTGGGCCCCCCATAGGGTTATAGACCTAACTTCTGGGGGGGTTCGCCCCCCAGACCCCCCTCCGGCGATACACTGTTTACCACTATTCATCTTGTTAATTGGGAGCTTGTTGAGTGAGCCGCCTTTTGCCGCCTAAGCGCGCGAAGCGCGGAAAATTTCTAGAATTCATGATTCCATCGGTCAGTATGGTCGGGAATTGCATATATTGTTATCAATTTTTATCTTCTCTCTGCTCACGGAACCAGATTTGCCGATAGAGCTGATTTAGGTGTGTTTGAAAAGGTAGGACCACTCAATAATAATTAAACATCTTCGGGCGTATACCCGTTGGCAGGAGCGAAACTGCACCTCGTAGTCGTCGGGCCCCCAAAAACGTGTGGGTCTTGGGTTCTCATAGGGTGATAAAACGATTCCCCCCATCACGTTGTTCGCGTTTGTCACGGAATTATCTGTAGGCTACTGTGTTGTGAGCCAGCGCGAGGCGCGAAAATTTTCGATAATTGATGATAAAATCGGTCAATCAGATCGGCTATTGCATATATATTATGCTATCAATTTATTGTCCTCTCTACTCACGTAATTAGATTTACCGGTAGAGCTGAGTGAAGTGTCTTGAAAACGGGAGGGCCCGTAAATAATGATTAAACATCTTCGGGCGGGCGGACCTGTTGATATGACTTCGTTACATGATGTTATTTCGTGACTTCCAGTCTGCTATATCAAAAAATATAGAATCGCCCAAATAGGCTTCTAAACTAAGAGACGCACACGATTTCAAATTGGTATTTCTTCACTGGCACAAAAAATATTTCCCAGCCGGATGATATTTGTCTTGTGAGGTTCAGATTGCAAAGACGACAGGAACATTCGGCGCCAGTCATTTAGGCGCCTATGGACAATTAAACCTATATGCATTTTGTATAGCCTTCGGTCTGCATAAGGGCTTAGACCTTTTCGGCCAAGCTTTTCTCGCTGTCGATCGTTCTGGCACACTTCTTGGAGTCGCATGTTATATGGCCTAAAACTTGATTTTATGTCATGGTGGGTCGTGGCGCGGTAATGGCCCAATACCCAATAATATAGAAAAACCGCTACTTAAATTCGCGCGCAGCGCGAAAAATTTTTAAAAAAATTGCATAAATTTTCAAAAAAATACTCCATGATTTATGCTAATTCACGAAATAATTTTGGGCCCCCTTCGAGCTCGGGCCCCCCCATCAATTGGGGGGTTTGGGGTGCGGCAGTTACGGTGCTACACATGGGTGCAGTTGAAAACTGACCATGGTTAGCTTTTCGAGAAGTCATTTTAAAATTCCCAGTAAAGCATAGATTACGAAGCACAGGTCAAGAGCTGCTTGAAAACTTTCAATCCCTTGGACCCCTGATGTCTGTGTAAATGCAGTTTCTGATTTCTCATTAGGATTACCTTCCAGGCAATTGTGGTGATCAGGGCTGTGGAGTCGGAGTTTGGCTAATTTTCGCTTGACGGAGTCGGATCCGTAGTCGGGAATACTGTAGTGGCTGCTGTTAGATTTATACTACACTTTCGCGCGCTATACATAACTCGAACGGAAATATGCCTTTTCATCTATGGTATCAATTAGCGACCCCGAGACCTCCCTAAATACATATTCATGTGAACTCTTATTAAAACGGATCTTGTGATTTCAATCACACCATTAAGCATGCGCCTGAATAACAACGTATATGCGGGAGATCCAGTTGATTCTCGCTAATTGGAAGTACTGGTGATACGAATTGCTGAATTGAAAATGAGCTAATAGGCCTAAATATCAGGGACACGATCGGCATTTCATACAGACGTTTAATAAACGAGGTTTTAGTGATGTAAAGATTTTTGTTACAAGTGAGTCTATACCCAACCAGAAACCCCTAAATTACCCACCGGTTCGAAACCACTGCATTAGAATATATCTTAGAACATAAATTTACATCCCTACAATCATTTTGGTACAGTGGATCAAATGTCCATTTGCCCCGTTAATTTGCGGGCCATACATTAGATTCATTAGCCAAGATCATGGTGTCTATTCTTTTATCAGAGAAAGCCAAATTTTATGAAGTTTATTGCGTGTTGGAGGCCGGCATATCGTCACGTCGATACAAGACAAGCTACATATTTTTGAATTACAATGATGGTTTTGTCAAATCGATATTGCGTGATGATCATCCTACCAAAGCGCAGAAAATTATTTCCAAGTTCAGTCATGTTACTTTTACATTTTCAGAATCGATGATAGTTTACGGAGTGGAAGTTACATTAAGCGAAATACAAGTTGTAACGCGACAGCGGTCGAATATCATTGGTTTTTATGATATTTAGATTGGATTTCGTTTGAATATTGATTATTAACATTATTTTTCTTCATTTGCGCGTAGAGCTACTTTGTTGTCCTCAAATAGATGTCGAACGGGGTGGGTGAGTGATAAATCGCAATTTTAGATATTGAAGCGGGATTTCCGCTTCTTGCGAGCGAAGTTAGTAACTGTCGAGTAAATGCATTAACATGCATGCATTGAAAAGGGACGCGGAAGCATTCACAAATTGGTAATCAAATAACCGACACAATCGACGAGCGCGCCTTGTAAAGACGCTACAATATGAACGTAGACATAGACAGTGAGCGATTTTTCGAGGCATGTAATCAATTTTACAAATCGAAAGTATAAACCAGGGGTGGCCAACCCTTTCAGCCAAAGGGCCACATTTGACTGACAAACTATTGCGCGGGCCACTAGCCGCGCGAAGCGCGAACATTTCTCGAAGTTCATAGGTCAATAATATTGTCACTTGACTATATTGCTGGCCTGCTGTATATCGCTGGGCTCAGTTCACAAGGAATGGACTATTCGGCACCTGGACATATCGATATCGAAAGCTTTGACCAACATGTGTCGATCATTTTGTGCCTAGGTTTCATAGTCGACGGTCTTTCTGCGAGCGCAAACGCAAGGTCGCATATATTGAGCGACGCTTTGTGTCGTAATCGCGAATATAGTTAGACTCAATCTGATACATTAGGCGTTCTTTCATTTTCACAAATGGGTAACAATATTTAATGCAAGAAATCGAGTGACAACTTGTTGCGTGTAGAAAACTTTTACTTTTGATAAATCTATCGCAAATTCTTCTTCTTCTAGTGTACGAATATCTACCGAAATGTGACTGGTTCATGGATCTGCCAATGCGTCGGAACTGATATTTTAGTAATCACATCTCAAGTGTTGCGGCCAGACTAATCAAATTTTTGGTTGGCCTTGCAAGTTCACAATCTTTGCAGTCCATTTTTGATAATATTACTAATTTCGGAAATTACCTCGCGGGCCACTCAAAACCTTCTCGCGGGCCAAATGTGGCCCGCGGGCCACGGGTTGGCCGGCCCTGGTATAAGCATTGCCACGATTCTGGCAAAACTGTGAAAGTATGGAAAAAGTATGAAAGTATGGAAAGAACATTCCATACCATACGCATACTTGCACTCTTCCATATTCCATACCGAAATTTCGTTCCATACAATACCATACCATGCCCTACGCGTATCTATAGTGTAAGATATTAACTTCTAGCTTCATCTGTTAGGTTGAGCGCTATTGAACAAAATTATGGTTTCTTGGTTCGTTGTAAGTGCCTTTATTTCAACTATCTTATTATATTTTAGTAGTATTTAAAACGGCTGTCTTTGGAAAACCTTGAATTCAAATAAAAATACCATCTTGCAAAAATTGAGAACATGCATGACCAATGACCATTATGACCAATTAAGCTATACCTCAGAAATTAGTTTCATTGTGTAGAATAATGACCAAAAGATAGCATAATTGAATATGCCGTGGAGAAATATAACTTGACATGATTGACCTTGGAAAGTTAATTTTCAAGCGCAGCACATTGTAATGATTCATAGGTAAACTTTGATTCCGACCGATGATCACGTCAAAATGTCTTCTCGAGTGTTTTCGATTACGCATTTCATTTGTTAATCTTGATTTTAGTAATCATTTATAATCAGGCCTTTTCAGATGGGCTGTTCTTACCGCTACATAAAGCGTCTGCGAACCATCATTTCTTGGTTATGTACGTTGACGCAAAATTAATTGTAAATCTTTCTTTGGTTCCTTCCTTACGTTATTCTTAATTCTGTTACGTTCGTCGGCCGTATGTTGCTGTTGCTGTGCCAAGTGTCAGCAATCTTCATCAAGTTGTATGTTGCTGTTGCTGTACTACGTACCTGCTATCTTTATCAATTCGAATGTTGCTGTTGCTGCACTACGTGCCTGTTATTTTCATCAAGTTGTATGTTGCTGTTGCTGCACTATTTGTCAGCTAACTTCCACCAAATCCGACTTGAGCGTGTTATTGCGTTATTAAAGTTATGGAATACGTGTATGAATTACAACGATTAGCACCCGTAGATAACCCCTAGACAGGCTTCTGCGCGTATAATCGGAAGCGTGGGATTCAGACTGCCGCTCAGAAACATCGGGAATAGGAGGTCTATCCAGGTTCGTCCTCGCCATATTTTCCCCGTAAGCGGTGTTTTAAACAAGCCTAGACGTGGCACTTGATACCAGCTAACAGATATCGATTCATAATAAGAAAGATCCGCCTGGTTTAAATATACATATCGTAGTCATCCAGCTAAATCGAAAGCATGCGGATAGACTTCTATAGCTTCTACACAGGTTATTTTAGCCAGGGCCGTAACAGCACTTCGTCAGCCACCCCCAAAACGTTGCTATCAATTTTTATCCCCTATCTGCTGACGTATTCAGATTTACCGGTAGAGCTGAGTGAGATGTATTTAAAAAAGTAGCACCCCTCAATAATATAATTAAACATTTTCGGGCGTATACCCGTTTGACAGGAACGAAACAGCACTTCGTCAGGTCCCAGAAAAAACTTAGGTCTTGGTCTCCCATAGGGTCATAAACCGACCGCGGTAACCGACCCCCTACCAACTTGTTGAATGCTCCAGGAAATCTGCCGCACCGTTCAGCGAGCCAGCGCGAAGCGCTCAAATTTTCGATAATTAATGATAAAATCGGTCAATAAGATCGGGAATTGCATATATATTGCTATCAATTTCTTGTCCTCTCTGCTCACTTTATTAGATTACCGTTAGAGCTGAGTGAGGTGTCTTGGAAACTGTAGGGCCCGTAAATATAAATTAAACATCTTCGGCGGGCGGATCCGTTGGTATGACTTCGTTACATGATGTTATTCCGCGACATCCTGTGACGTACTAAAATAAGAGACGCACACGATTTCAAATTGGTTTTTCTTCACGGCTAGGCTATGGACAATTAAAGCTATATGTATTTTATATACATAACGAAGTTTTCGGTCAGCGTAAGAGCAGTCCTTTTCGGCCAAGGTTTTTTCGCTGCCGATCGTTCTGGTACACTTATTGAAGTCGCATGTACACTGTAAATTCTGAAGTGTTGCTCAACCCGGAAAATTGAACACGAAACGTGATCCAAAAATTGAACGCCTAGAAGTGTTGCGAAGTGTTCAAATTTAAGGTGTTTACCTAAAAAGTGTTCAGTCTCAAAGTGGCTGGTTGACTAGTCACCGGAACGCAGGGCTCAAAGTAAAATCAGATTTTATTGATTCATGAATAAATGACGCTTATAATACCCAACCTGGGTGATTAAATACGTGCAAACATTGAAATTTCCAATAGCTGCTGTGACAGGGTTTCATAAATTCAGATCAGCAGTTGAAACCGTTCCCGGAAGAGTCGATGAAATTACGAACATCACAAATGATTAAGAGCAAACTTACTACAAATATCATGCAAATCGCTCAATGATGAAAATGAATGCATAGGGAATTAGGGATAGTGATAAAAAAATATCATTTAGTATCCTGAACTTTCGTGACAGGGGCATGGAATCAAATTCATTGGTTACGCCCGTTAGCGGAAAACATGATCAACACAAATCATTACAACTTATTTAAAACTGTTCAAATTACGGCTTGTAAATTTCTGATTTTATTGTAAACAAACAAACAATGAATGTATCAGTATCACTACCACTACCACGATAAACAACCATAAGTATTTTTTCACTCTTAATGAAATTGGGCCTGCTAAAAATATCGTAGGGCTTGCATTAGTAGTATTTATATCAGCTTAATGCCAATCACTTTTGTTTAAATCACAAAGAAATCGTTTCTTTGAGTCCATACAAATTTTGCAGATTTACAGAAAAGATTTTGTTGTTATTTACCAGTCTGCTGCAAAATATGAAATATGGAAGTCATTAGGGCAGTGGTTCTTAAAAATTTTTGGACACGCTCCCATATGATAGCAAAACATTTCACACACTCCTTGTTGTCGTATAATAAAATTTAAAAAAGCAACCAGAACGCTAGAAATCCCAACGGATAGTTGGATGGCAGTGACGGTAATGGTTGTTGATGAGAGAATATTCAAATATTAAATTCTGACCATACACAGAGAAATAACTACAAGCTGCCATGCATGCATGTGCGAAAAAGATTTTAGTTTACAGCGGCTTCACGTCGCTTCAAATGCTTTCTCCTGTTTGACAACCACTCCTTTAGGGTATGACAATCCAATGCGTAGCAGCTCAAAACGTCAAGAATGTTTCTAAATACTCCATTTTCACTGAAGCAGTTTTATATTCTTGCCATCAGCTGCAATCCAGGCTCGGTCAATCTCTGATTCGTGGCGTGCCATGGCGTTTGTTTCTTTTCTACTGGTCGACTCCAAGTTGTGCTCCTTGAAAATGTGAATAAATTCCAAAGTTTTGAATATGTCAATGAAAATTCTAAATTTTATGCAGAAATAAATATAAAGATTTCACACACGCAGGTTACACAAGCTTAGGAAAGGCGTTCGGATACAAGTAAAATAGGGTGGAGTGAAAAAAAGAAAAATTTGAATTTCAAAAAGTGCCTTTGATATTTGGTCCCAAATCTCAAATGAATCACTTCTATCATAATTTCAGGTTTTTGCACCCTCTAGTGGCCGTGCAATTTCACCGAACGAGCCGAAAATAGCTGATTTTGCCATATCTCAATAACCGCTTATGCTAGAAAGCTAGTTTTGGGCTTAAAAGCTGCGGAAGCACCATGTTTCTATCTCACTGCCATAGAACTTTGTCTTGAAAATGTACGGAAAAAAAGTTATAAGCAAATTATTGATTTTTATAGCGCCATTAAAAATGTTGGTTAGTTTTACCAAGTTTGCAATGCCAATTTGCATGTTACAATTTGTTACATTGCTGCTTTAACAACAAAATCATGGTCGGCGGGATCTATCAATTAATTTCTATATGAACGTAGCACAATTATGATGAGGAAGAGAGAATGATTGAACTTTCATCATAGTACATCATCACAAACCTTTATGTCATGAACTTGGTGGAACGGGTATCTTCCTGTTCAACACTACAACAAACGATAGGCCTGGATTGTTTCAAAAGTGAATCAGTTACAGCAATTCAGCTATATAATTCACATATACCTCATAACAGTATGTTTTGTTGAAGATGATGATTTTCATGTCACTTGAGACATTGTTAAACTGTTTTTATATATTATACATATTGTACAAGCTGCTGTACTCATCTTTGGAATATTCTAGAACTTTGATAGTCAACCTCGAGTCTTCCAGTAAGAGTGATGATAACTCATTTTGAAAGTGTTCAGGTTTCTGGTGTATCTTGGAGTTGATCATATAATAACTCTTGTATATTGGTTTCAAAACTGACTCCACCATGTGTAGTGGTTCAGGCCGCTGGCTGTATGAACAGGTCACGGTAATACACTCTGCTATGTCTGTGAATTGAACTGTCATTGTCTAGTAAAAGTACAGATTCAGAATTTCATCATGCTCGACTTACTGCAGATTGTGGTTTATCATATGTACAAGTTATTGAAGTAATGTTAACAAAAAAAGATCCAAGACTGTTGTTGCTTGCAAGAAGTTGCATATTGGAGAAACTTTTCAAGGTGTTGATGGTTTTCCTCCTGGAATACGCCCAACTAAAAGACAAGTCACTGAGGGTATGCTCAACTTTAATCACTTTAGTTGTGATCAAACAACTCTCTTTATCTGTCTACCAGAAGGAAAACCATCACCGCCTAGAAAAGTTTCACCACTGTGCAACTTCTTGCAAGCAACAACAGTCTTGGATCTTTTTTTGTTAACATTACTTCAATTACTTGTACATATGATAAACCACAATCTGCTGTAAGTCGAACATGATGAAATTCTGAATCTGTACTTTTACTAGGCAATGACAGTTCAATTCACAGACATAGCAGAGTGTATTACAGTGACCTGTTCATACAGCCAGCGGCCTAAGACACTGCACATGGTGGAGTCAGTTTTGAAACCAATATACAAGAGTTATTATATGATCAACTCCAAGATACACCAGAAACCGGAATACTTTCAAAATGAGTCATCATCACTCTTACTGGAAGACTCGAGGTTGACTATCAAAGTTCTAGAATATTCCAAAGATGAGTACAGCAGCTTGTACAATATGTATAATATATAAAACAGTTTAACAATGTCTCAAGTGATATGAAAATCATCATCTTCAACAAAACATACAGTTATGAGGTATATATGAATTATATAGCTGAATTGCTGTAACTGATTCACTTTAAGAACAATCTAGGCCTATCGTTTGTTGTAGAGTTGAACAGAAAGAAGGACTAAAATTAGCATAACGACTAATAAAAACATCTTGAATCAGGTCTGCGTTTTTTTTTCAATTCGGCCATTTTGACATTTACATTGACATTCAGACGCACAGGCAACAGTGAGAATGCAGAACTGTAACTCAAAATGACAGTTATAGCAGAACGTTGCAGGTCTATGTAAATTTGTATGGTCCACAAAAAAGAAAGATTACGGTACCTGTTTCAATAAGACATGCGCTTGGGTCTTGGATTATATTCGTTTGTCTCTCAATTTGGCTTTGAGATGACAGTTGACTTCATCAACCTCGTTTCGCTGAAAATGTAATTGATTGCAAACAAGATCCGACAATAAATGTAGTAGAATTGTTATCCCTATGGGTTCGGTTTTCCATTATTATAATTGACATATGGTAGGCTTTACATATAACTTTGATTCCAAGATTTTATAGGTGCTTCGAATTGAGACGAGAAAATATACCAGACAAAGGACACATTGATTGTCTTTAGTACGAAAACTTTGTGACATCTTATCGAAGGTGCTGAATACTTTTCCTTCATTGCGGTAATTGTAACTGTTCTCAATCTTTCAAAATCCTTCATTCCTGATTAAATTTAACTAACAAAATTAATTGGAATTAGCACGACATGGGAAATGATCTCCATTTGATGTTCCAAGTATAGTTCAGTAAGCGGTAGTTTAAATACAAGTTACACCAGCTCTTCACATTCAACAACACCTCTGTTCAATGTACACTAGGGCTGTTCAAAAATAACCTTTTTTCCTGAATCTTGCAGGTTACTTGATTAAATCGTTAGGTTGCCTTGAAAAACGACGCACACCAAATTTGAATTCATTCCAACCAATATTCGCGGATTTCGTAGAGTTCGAAAATTTTGAATTTGCCTAGAAATGCAAAAAAATATTTTTTTCAAATTTTTCTGCCAACCCCATGAAATTGTTGCGCTGTATTCAAAAACGACGGAAAACAAATTTGACTCAATTCCACGCTGCAGAAGCGGAGTTATTCAAGTTTTTTGATGATAATTCTGGGATGATCCACCAATCAAGGATAATTCCAGAATTATCAAAGAAAAACTGAAATAACTCCACTTCTACGGCTTGGAATTGAGTCAAATTTGTTTTGCATCGTTTTTGAAGACAGCGCAACAATTTCATGGGGTTGGCAGAAAAATTTGAAATTTTTTTTTTTCGCATTTCTAGGCAAATTCAAAATTTTCAAACTCTACGAAATCCGCGAATATTGGTTGGAATGAATTCAAATTTGGTGTGCGTCGTTTTTTAAGGCAACCTAACGATTTAATCAAGTAACCTGCAAGATTCAGGAAAAAAGGTTATTTTTGAATAGCCCTAATGTACACAGATCAAGCCTCTCTTCAGCTGATATAGCATATATAGATAGTTTTTTGAGAAAATTGGGACTGCAAAAACCGGCACATTACATAATCAATGGTGATATATGAAATGAATAAATAGACTTACATAATCACATGTTTCCATGGGTTCTTGAGGCAAAAGTATGTATCACAAAAGATGACTGCACCGGTACAAAATCTGTTCAGATGACTGCTCAGTGCTCACGTCACTATCAACATTGTCTGTTAGCAGAGGCACGGTGAAACCAGGGTTCTTTTCGAAGAGTCGACATCAGTTGGATGAATTTGAGGATCAATCTAAGACTGTTGAAAAGAAAATACTTGTTTTAAAAATTTGCAATACAAGGGAACTATTCAATATTCGAACAGCTTCTTCGAGGTACAAAACTTCAATATAAAATTGAATAGTATATAATATATTAATATATAGTATAATCGTCAGCAACTAGTGGAGAACTCGAAAGAACGTTGTACATCAACAATATTATCACAAAATAAGACATTACCAGCATTCAGTATTTACTTACGCAGATATCAGACTGGATGTATTGTATGTGACAAAAGGGTGTCTTTCATAGAACAATTAATTATTGTAATGGAAAGTTGCATGTGACCTTAACACCAATTTTACTCCAGCCCGAGTACCATACTTTCCTGGATTGTTAATCCTTTTAGTGAAATTTTACCAGCAAACATTCATAAAAATAACCGAATGCAGCTGAATCAAATTCATTATCTAAGGATATACCAGTTTACTTACGAAACATGGCGATGCTTACCAGTATTTCAAACAACAAATCTTTTTCAAAAAAGTGCCATTTGCAATACATACTACCTGCACTTTAGGGCATTTTTCATATTCTTTCCATCGGTCGCAACCCAGGCTTGATGAGTCTCTGATTCGTGGCATGCCATGGCGGCTCTTTTTCTGTACTGGTCAAATCCAATTGCTGCTCCTAGAAAATACAATAAATACCAAAGGAAAATTGTAAATTTTATGCACAAGTAAATATAAATATTTCACACAGGTAATAGGTTACAGAAGCGCAGGAGAGGTGCTCAACCCCCCAGGTTGAGAACCACTGACCTAGTCCATTATAGTTCAGTAAGCAATAGTTAAAGTACAAGTTACACGAGCTCATTACTTTCAACTACATCCCTTTTCAGTGTTCAGAGTATACAGTTCACTGTACACTGTACAGTGTACACAGATGAAGCCTTTTTCAGCTCATATCGAATAGTCCGTAAGCTACTCTGCGAGATAGTTCGTGAGAAAAGTAGGACTGCAAAAACCAGCAAATTACATAATCAATGGTGATATATAAATTGAATAAATAGGCTTACATAATCACATGTATCCATGGGTTCTTGAGAAGGTCTGCATCGCATAAGATGACTGTGCTGGCACAAAACCCGTTACGAACGACTCCTCACGTCACTGTCAACATTGTCTGATAGCGCAGGTACGGTAGACCCAGGGGGCTCTTTTTAAAGAGTAGACATCAGTTGGACGAATTTGAGGATCAATCCAAGACTATCGAAAAGAAAATATTTGTTGCGAAAATTCGCAATACAAATGAACTGCTCAGTAATCACGCAGATATCATACTGGATACAGTTATTTTTTTCTGCAACAAGTTGTACGTGACAGAAGGGTGTCTTTAATGGAATAGAAAGTTGCACATGACGTTACCACCAATTTTACTCCGGCACAGTTAGTATACTTTCTGAATTGTTAACAATTTCTGTGAAATTTTATCAGCAAACATTCATAAAAATCTTTATCACAAAGATAACCGATTGCAACATAATCAAATTCATTCTCTAAGGATATACCAGTTCACTTTACAAAACACCGTGATGCTTACCAGTATTCCATACAGCAAATGCATATCAAAAAGGTGCCAAGTTCAATACATACTACCTGCAAAATAGAGTTTAGTTCAGTTACCGTATCACAATAAACTCAGAAAAGTCAAATGGGGGATTGGGCAGAACAAATACTACCCCTTGTGATCCATGGTTTGTTGAAAAGATTGTTTGTTTGGCTGTGCTATTATTGGGGCGATTTTTTGGACCTAAAAAGGTAAGACTTTGAGTAAAAAATTCAAATTCACACATATTTTGATGATGAAAAACTTAATTTTGACCCCATGTACTTAAATTAGGTGTTTCTCACATAGTGTTAGAATTGTATTACCGGAACTTATCTTTATTTCTGACTGGGGCTGTCTGTTCTTCCGAAGTAATTTGACCTGAAAAAAATCTTTTAGCATGAAAATTGACAAATTTTTACATGAAAAAGAACTTATTTTATCGAAATCTCGACCCATGAATAATTCTAGTATTAGTTACATCTCGTATTATGGTAGAAATAATTAAAAATTTGTTGTAGTACAACGAAAGATACTTTCCTACATTTTCGGGTAGAAAGTGTCTGTCCTAACTAAGTAGCGTGGCAAGAATTAAGAAAGAACGTTCACCAGCTGCAGTTGTTGGCCGGCAACACTGAAGTTGTGCGTCCACTGCACTCTTTCTCTCATTATGACAAAGTTGTCTACATCGCAATTTTTCATCATACGGTTTCTAATAGAAAAACCAATGCCCACGCAGTCTTGCTTCAGTTAGGATAGTGCAATAGGCTATGTTGAGTATTTGTTTCATTTGACAATTTATGATTCACAATGACCAGACGATGGTCCGTCTACAACGGTGGGACTATAAAGTGGGCTACAAGATGTAAATTGTAAAATGATAAGTTCACCGACAGTGCAATTATAGAATGTAAACGTGGAATGGCAGCGACCGATTTTGCAGCCTCGTTCCGCTTCGCTGAAGCTTTACTCAGACTTATTTTACGGCAGCTACTGTAGGATTTATGGCAATCCAAAAGTCGTCTTCCAGAGCGTAGAATTACCTGAATCTGGTATTGATCGAAAGCTACTGTCACACTGACTCAGAAAATGTAAATGAAAATATGATCAGGCACTGAACCGCTTAGAATTCGCCCTTCAAGTCTGAATTATCGGCATTGTCCGAACAATCGAAGAGCCGCAATGGGTCATTGTTATGGTCATTGTTGTGCGTTCATCCGATTGTTCTGAACAATGCAAATTTTAGATGTTGAGGGTGATTTGTCATCTAAGTGCGGAGCCTGACCCTATTTTGATTGATATTTTCGGAATCCGTGCGACAGTAGCTTTCGATCAAGACCAGATTCAGTAAATTCTGAGCTCTGGAAGACAACTTTTGGATTGTCATAAATCCTACAGTAGCTGCCGTAAAATAATGAGTAAAGCTTCAGTGAAGCGGAATGAAGCTGCAAAATCGGTCGCTGCCGTTCCACGTTTACATTCTATAGTGCAATCATCTATGATACAAACGAAATGCAAGTTGCCAACAAAATTTTGATTTTGTAAAGAATTTTGGCAATTTTTGACCTAACGGTACAATTTTGACAAAATTTTGACCTTATTTTGACATGTCAAAAAAAATCGCTTTAGTTAACACCTTACCACTTAGAATAAACAGGACAGTGTAAAATGTGTTGCAGTTGAAAAACAATGAAAACCGTTGCATGACTGTCATACCGGCATTCAATTGCTGACGTTGCAGTACTTGTCCACAATGGACCACAATATCGCCTACATAGGGATATTTCAGTGTGGATAAAGAGAACATCCCTTTATCCTTATGTCAAAAAAGTTACTTCTATAGCAGCTTCCCATCAGTACCGTAGTACTGGACCTGGTCGCAGCATGATATATTATCAGATTCGAAGCTCGATCATCCAGCAATAAGATCAGACGAATCATATACTACAAAACATCTAAAGAACATTCATATGAATGAGCGATATCAGTAGCCTACTAAAACATCTAAAACAAACGACCTTACTGCAATGTCAAAACGAGTTCATTTTATGACTATTCTCACATTACATATATTCAATTGGGCTCGAAAGTCACGTGACTTTTCAGCATAGCAACCACCGTCTGGGGCCAAGCGCGTTTCTGGTATCATCTTCTCTGCGACAGTAATGCATTTGTATGTCGCAATTTCTGCTACTGCGCTGGTCTTTGCTGTCACATTATGTGTTTGTGTTACAGGATTGATTTTTTTTCGTGCAGATAGATGACAATGTATAGTATTCAATTAACATGATGGAGTATAGAGCAGTTTAAGATAGCCTATGTCAAACAAGTAATTCCAAGGTTTAGTACTTTCATCTGGACCTACTAACTATTCATCGTATGGCTGCAGCATTATTATGCTTCAAGTGTATACTTATCGACACGGAGACAGTGATCAGTCAACATCGGAGATTATTAATATTGTAACATTACCAAACCGTGTTAAATTTGATTTCAGATGGATTGGGTTAAGCTACTTTTACGATTTGCGAGTTCTTCAAAAATAATCCGAATCTAGTCAAAAGAAGTCAAAATGATTTAGACAACGACCATCCAATATCAGCAATGTATGGTGGTGATGGCAGAGAATTGGGAAATATTCAGTTCAGCCATGAGTATAATGAAAGTTTATGACGTAGAGGTTGGTAACTGCAAAATTACCTGAAAGATTGGGGAAGCGTTGGAATTGAGTTCGAATCCCACTTGACGCAAGTGGGTCGGAGGCTTATCTGGACTCCCCACTGCTTACCTAACTACATGAGCAGCGTCATGTAATCAAGCCCAGATGGCTAAGTAAAGCCGATGAGGCTCAAAAAATCGGCACCACTTACGAGGACGTATGGAAGCAAGCAAGAGAAGAAAGAAAGAAAAAGCTTATCAAAAAGCAAAGAGACCCTTGAACTTTAAAGCATTTATGTTGTGGTGCAAACAGACGATCATCATCATCATCATCATTGGTTTATTAGCAATTTTATCAGTTCAATACACCACAAAATGCGATACAATGAAAAGACAGGAAGATGTCGAAGCGACTTGGAGTAGTCTATGGAATTAGACACCCATCTTGACCTAGGCGATGTAAAGAGGAGGCATGCACACTGAATGAAAGTAAAGAAGATAGTATTTCCACCTTTTCAGAGTACTATGTACTATTGCATACTTGCCGGAGTGTTATATTTTTTAAAGTAGTTTTAGGACATGTTTGAGACACTTTTGTGATGTGTGTATTGATAGATATCAAGTGTCCCTATTCTACCAAATCAAGATCATTAATAGACTTGAGCGTTTAGAAGAAAGTCTTCATTTTGAAATGAGTCGGTGATACTATAGTACTTGCCCAGCATCACAAGTACTTTGACAAGTGCAGGGCAGCTTGTGCATTGCATACTCAAAACTTATGCCATTTCTTCGTTTTTGACCCGACGATTCCCTCAAGATTCTGAATAGAAGAACTACCTAATTCTGATATAATAATATTTCCACAACAATACTTTCCTAATCTTGCATAGTTGCATACTCTCGCTTGATTTTACAAAATTCTAAGAGTGCTGACAAAATCAATAACTGGCCAATAAATTCGACAAATTCACAACTTGAGAATGTATTTCCTTTGTACCGAGAATGAAACAAATAGAATGTAGGTATTGGTCACAGATTAGGTATTCCTGATTAATGTTGCCAACTTGCCATAAACGGATGCAGTTTTGACTTAAGCTATACACTGCTACTGTGGAGGTAGTCTTAAACTGACGACTCACTTAAACACACAGAGTTGGCTTGAAAATGGGCAGCCATAAGCAATACAATCGATAGGACTGTGTTGGTATATCGAAATTGACGAGAATAACAGCAAGCAGTGTAACTGTGAGTACTCCATGGCAATGTGTAGTTATTGCGTTTCTGCATCGAATCGACGTAAGTATCTTCCATTGACAAGCCAAGATCCTGAACGGCGGTTGTGTAAATTTACGGTGCTCTAGCCCTGAGAACGACGGTAAGGGATACCAGGTTTGTTGGGTCCGTATGGTTACGAGGCTGGTCTCACACAAATGACCTACTGGTGGCATTGATGTACCATATGTCGACAACAATGTCAGTTCCTTCCAAGCGTTTTGCGTGGATTTCTACAAGTTCAGGAAGTATATGTGGTCCCGACTTTTAAGGCCGGTAGCGTCTTGAAGTGTGTCGCTCCACCTCCCTACGGTGACGTCATTCCATAGACAGTTGAGCTGCATTTTCTCACAGTTCAAGGGGTAGATAGCGTGCGTGTGCTTCTCGTTCTTGCGATAAAGGAGATGGTGTCTTCTGGAGAGCAGTTTTTGGCTGAGATACCAATTGCATCATGCAAGATGCCGGGATCAGAGATGCCCCGGATATGGTTTACATATAGCGCACAGTGCAACTTCACTAGCACAGCAATCAGGTACAGATTAGTGAGGCTAGCATCAATGTTTGCATTGATTTGTTAAACATCTAAAAGTATCTATAAAGAAAATAAAATAGTTATGAATTACCCTCTGATTTTTGTTCAAGAAATTTGTGTAAATTTTGTATAGAGCAATGCAAAAGCTACTAAAAGTAGAAAATTTTTAATTTGGCTCAACTAGCCAAATTTGCTATACATTTTTTGAAAACTCAACAATTTCATGGCATAGCCAGTAAAATTTAATAAAACTATTATATTTTTTCAATAAATTCAATTTTTTTTGAAAATCTGATAGCTTCACTTCTGCATGTTGGAATTGAGTCAAATCTAGTGTGCAACCTTTTTTCAAGCCACCTAACAATTTTGTTCATGAGCCAGTGAAATTTGAAAAAAAAGGTATTTTTGAACAACACTGATGTATAGAAACTTGACCAAAATTTAGAAAAACATTGGCAACAGTGCCAGTACTAAATTATAGGAAGTAGTGTCATGAGTAACAGCAAGACCTGGTTACATTCCAGTTAGAATGATACCAAATTGTAAATTGCTGCATCATAAAAAAAAAAGTCGAAAGTACGGTACTCTTGTCCTTGTCCGGCAATAGCAGTCTTCTCAGCACTATCCTTGAAACAATCAATAACTTCCTTCTGATTGGCATGGTTAAATTTAAATTTGGCTGACCGAAATTCTTGATTATCTTTTTCGATAAATGGCACAGATATCTTAAAAGCTAACCGATGCCTGCAGTTGATGCATCTATTCTTAGGCCACTTTCACTATATAAACACTTTAAAAAAAAATCTAATAATTGTGGCTTATCTTAAATCATTTGCTATTGAAGCTGACTCGATTACGCTGTCTTGGGGCACACGAGATACCGGTATGACATTTGATACCACCAAACAAACAAGTCAACATAGTTCAAATGTTAATTATATTTATCATTCTCACTAGCTTTATTAATTTCAGTCACTTTCCTGTCGTTTTCTGGCAATTCAGAAGTCGATGGAAAGACTACTCCGGATTGTTTTCTCATCCATTATAACAAATTGGCACGTTATACCCTGGCATTTTGCGCAGCTGCAAAACAACATAATCCTACCTAGTTAGTATCTAAAAGTCCTGAAACTAGCTAATAAGTCATAGAAGATAACATAAAACCCAGAACTGTACTTCAAACAACCTCACTGAGACAGAAAATACGATTTAAAAACAGACCAATATCGCAAATTAACACAGGCAGCGGCTATCTCAGATAGTTGTTTGGCCCCAGCGAAGCAGAAGTCACGTGACTTTCGAGCCCAATAACATTTACCGCATTTCCATACCTTACAGTACATGGATGTTACGATCCTTTACGCCATCAGGTAGTAGAAACTGCTTCAATATATCCATTTCGTCAAGTTTTATCGTGTACCCTACTCTCTGCCTGAAGCCTGACGAACCACTAATTCAAATCCAAACTTAAATCGAGCGCGCTCTACCGTAACGAAGGTGGTGACCCCTCTGCGTCACGGAGGAATATGTATATTTCAATGAAATATTACCCTTAAACTTAGTGCTGGGTCAAGTGAGTAATATTATTTTACATATAACATGATTTAATGTGATCTCCAAGCGTACCGATGGTTTATCAATGCGAAATTGATGATACATTATCAAGTATAAATTTTCTTGAAAATAAGCCGCAGTGGCGAAGTGTTACAAGTAAACGGAGAAATACGCAGAAGCGTTGCGACGATAATGGCCCAATGCGTTTATATGCCCAAAAAGTGTGTCTGTACGCAGAAAAAAGTGTTATGAAGTGTTCAATACGACCTTGCGGATTTACAGTGTAATATAGGCTAACCATATTTTGGAAATAGAAAGAGAGGACACTTTTCAGAAATTCGAGACTTGCAAAAACGGCGAAGAATTTTCAAAAACCGGTGAATTTTTCTCACTTCGTGATCGGTTGACTAAAACAAAAAAAAGGTCAACTTGCCGCTCAGAGCTCAAATCACCGTTTCACTTTGAAATACCCGCCGGAGCGTCACTTCTGTGCTGATTTACGGCATATCACTCGCAATTTGCTCTAAATGTGACCTAAATTTTCCAATAAGAGGACAAATCTCAAAAAAGAGGACAAAAGGGGGTCCTCCGAGGACACTTTCAAAAAAGAGGACACATCCTCCTAAAAGAGGACGTATGGTAACCCTAATGTAATATATCCTAAATCGTTATATGTCTTGGTGCGTCGTGTCGCGGTATTGGCAAACGCCGATATGTCCATTTCTAAAAATCTTTCGTGTTCATTTCTTGGGGGGAGAGTACCAAAAAATCATGATATTTGGCACCTTGAAATCGCGCGGAGGGCGAAAATTTTTTAAAAAGTTGCATAAATTTTCAAAAAATATTCTATAATTTATGCTAATTCACGAAATAATTTGGGGCCCCCTTCGAGCTCGGGGTGCGGCAGTTACGGTCCCGATTTTAGTATTGATACACACAGATTAGCGAGTGCACATTGAGATAATTAATACAACATACTAAATGTTGGAGGTTTATCTAGGCTACTCCTCACCATCTCATCCATGTAAGCGGTGTCTTACAGAAAGCCTATAAGTGGGCCGTTCTACAAGTCGGCAGCTATACGGAATAAAAATAAGGAATATTGGCCTGTCTTGAGATGGGGGAATGAGAAAATATTATATTCCGATAAACTTGATCGACACCGGATGGACTGCTCACGAGTGTACCAATATCGAACGTCAAACCATTGGCCATTTGGTACAAATCGAATTTTTATTGATCAGGCCGTGATCTTCGCTCATATTGCTCTTACTACTGTTACAGTTGAATAATATTCGCTTATTTAAAGATGGAATTGAGCTGTATGGCTTAGTGTTAACGAGTACAGTGCCAGTGTTAAAACGGCGCATCAGAATTTTCATACCGTACACAGAAATGGCATGGAGTAAATTGCGTTCTGGTGCAACTACGATGCTGTTATGGGCAATTGACAAGTATTCACAATGACGTCACAAGCTGACATGGCGGCACCTATGCATTTGTTGCTGCATCCGATGTTACTGACGGCTGACAGACTCTAGATTACTATAGATAACTAACCTACGGGTAAATTAGTTGTATTGTTCTTGATCTTGTTTAAACAATGACTCAATACGACGAGGTTACAATATGAAATCAGTATATTATCAGCAGAATACCTCTAAGAGAGGCGACACGATCCAGAGTACAGTTAAACGAAGGACTACGTGAAAACAGAACACATGGTATAAATACAAGCACGACACACGAGGAAATAATGATTGGCTGTAATTACTAATCCCATAGAAAGAAAGAGTTGTGCGACACCAAGACGCAAATGCACGAACATTACAGTCCTCCCCTATACGTTGAGAGGGTTGCCCACATTTACGTAGGTCTGTAGAAATCGGTTGACTTTCTATGTCTACGCGGATAATGTCTACCCGACGTAGGAACAGGACTAGATGTAGAACGTTGTGCCCTATATCTAACCAATGGTTGCTCAACTTGTGGTTGCCGAGGCTGAGCAACTTCCTGCGTGGCTGTATTATTGCCAGCTGAAATCAAGCGTGGTTGGAGTTGGTTCTATTGCCTTCTCCAATACCCATGATCTGTTTTTATAATGTACAGTAGTGCACAACACGTCCAAGTATTTCCGTCACCACGGCAGCAACCCACTTTGGTCCGCGTCGGTAACTGCGAGCGTAAACCGAGGAACCAATCTCGAAATGAGTGACTGATTGTCCAGGCGTAACAGGTTTCCATTTATCGAAGGACGAGCACAAACTTAACAAATTGCGCGGCTGACGACCATGTAAAATCTCAGCAGGCGTTTTCCAGTCTATGCCCGGGTGCGGTCCACATCGGTACGTAGCGAGAAGTGTTTGGAGCGCGAAGTTGAGATCTTTTCCCCCGTCGCAATTGTTTATCACTCCAGCTTTCAAAGTATGGACGAAAGGCTCCGCTTCCCCGTTCGAGGCAGGGTGAAAAGATGGGGATACAATATGGCTGATTGCCCAATTCGTACAAAACGTATCGAATTCATTCGATGTGAATTGCGGCCCACCATCCGTGACAATTGTTATGGGCAAGCCTTCGATAGAAAAGACTTCCCTCAATGCGTTGACTACACACAAGGTTGTGGTAGATCCGACATTCGTTACTTTAACGAAAGGATATTTCGAATGCGCATCGACGACGACAAGAAACATTTTATTGTTTATTGGACTTGCCAAATCCAAGTGAATTCGTTCAAAAAGCTTTCAGAAGTTTTTGGCCATCCGTGATACTGACGAACAGGCGCTTTCATTACCTTACGGCAAGGGTCGCGACGGTTGTAGTTATTTAGTGTGGCTGTTCAGAAACTCGGAATATTTTGTTTTTACAGTGTATCATCAGCTTACCTTAATGATTTATGTATTGTTTAAATCTTTGAAGCGGGCTTAGAGGCTGGTGTGCCTCTGTGAGCGGATCTTACTAGCGAAAATTCGTCGCAGCGTCATTAAATCATTATAACACATTACATAAGTTATTATTGTTTCAATCCAGAAATTCGCTTGTTATATATATATTTCTCACTGATATAAAAGTAATATTGATTTAACACTACGACATCTGCAAAGTGCAAGTACGATGAAAGTTGCGAATAGTTATCACAAAAGTGGTATCGGATATTATCTTGTTTCAACTGATACCAATGTTGGGAATAAATACATTTCACAAAGTGGACCTATTACTACGTTAAATGTCATCAGGATAATGGGATCTATTCCGTTATGATCATGAACTTGCTGGAAGAATCAGGGTAGCTAAACGTTGTACCATTGCGAAGCCCCGCTGTATGTTGCTGATTGTAAATGTTTCGCACAATTACTGGGGTAGCATGAAAATCAGTCGCCAGACAAATACGCAAGGAGGAATGTGACTATAGAAGACTGCAATGACAGCAACGTTGAAGATTCTGGAGATCTTATCTCATAATACGGTGACATTCAGCTGTGGATTCGAAGACTGCATCTTAAGGCAGGGAGCAAATGATGCACTGCGAATGATATTGGGCGCCTTGAATATTGTGAACTACAGACACTGCTCAACGAAAATGGCTTGCAAGATAACTAGGTTACTCTCCAGTCTCCAATTGCAGTGCAGATGGCTCAGTTTTATGCACTTGGCAAGCATTTTTGCATGTTACCCGTCATATTACAACTTTACAAGGTGTCATCTGTCTGTGTTTTGGTTTGTTATCAATAGTGTCTTCTGGTAAGATCTATCGAAAGATATTGGAAGAAAAACTTACAACACTCCGGAAAAATATCTGTAGTAATCTCCGAGTCCACTCCGAGTATCACAAAATTCGCAAACCTCCGCTCCGAATACAATCCGACTCCGCTCCGATGCTCATCACTAATATACATTAAACCAGAGGTCTCAAACACGCGGTATGCGGGCCGCATGCGGCCCGCCAGAGCATTTTCTACGGTCCGCGACGACATTTTAGATTTTTAACAACAATGGGCCGTTCGGCGTTCCGACATTTCAATCACTAGGACACATTCTTTAATATATTATATTTATATTTATATTTGTTTCTGCTCCTATATTTGAAGATACTTGGCCATGAGAATAATAGCCTATTATACCCGAATCCTGGATTGGAATTACAATGGTCAACCTAAAAATGTTTTGATATCAGATCAGTCTCTATTATCGATTTATTAAATTCAAAATATTCATAGTAGCTGCAAAATTATAACCCGGTAGCTTTTATCATGGCATCATACATTTGTCCGCCTGTCAGGGGCGGGCAACATACGGCCCGCGAAGGGATTTTGTCCGGCCCGCGGACAGTTTTCCGTCTTATATGATAATGTGGCCCGCGGCTACAGTCTGCCGAGATACCCCGCTACTTGCTTACCACGTGAAATTTTAGTGACTGTTTGTTATTTTATACATGTATGCGCAGTGCGCAGCGTGCATGCGCAGTGCGCAGTGGGCGAGTTGAGCTTGCGCGTAGGTTCATCGCAGCGAGAAGACTTGCATTATCGGCATTTACGATGTACTCAACCCTAATATCGTTTGTGGTAATCATGGTGTTTGTAGACTACAATGGTCATGTACACCAGACCGATATTTCTAATTTTTGATTCCGTAACCGCAGACTTGTAGCACGGCACATGCACTTGTAAGCTTTTGTAAGACACAGCTTATGCCAGGACTCGCCAACTCAAAACGGGTCGCGGGTCACTTTTCAAATTTCGTAGAAGCCGCGGTCCGCATGAATTTAATGTCGAGATAAAATAGGCCACGCAAATGAACAACGGCGCTATCTCATCACCTACTCAGCCCTAATGAATTGATATCCTGGTAAATTTGGGGTACCGGGCTTATCAAACGCCTTGAAATATTAATTAGGGCTTGCACCGTGTGTTGATTGATCACAGCATGGTGTCCTATATGGTGTGTACACAAGCAAATCCCACGGCTCCGTGAAATTGGTCGACGTCACACTTTCAAAGGCAATTTGACGGTAACTTTTGACCGGCTTGCCGAGCATTAAATTTGATAATACGGGTATCAATCAAGCTACCGTGGTACTGATTGCGAAAATATAAATTCTATTCTGCTCGTGGTCCTGGAACCCGCCCAAATCAGCTTCGAATGTTGTATCGTAACGAAGTTTATGACGCAACCATGCCGTCTGGGAGCAGGTGAGGAGCAGAGTAAACCGCAAGCTTATTGGTCATTGCTGTGCATTCAATTGATCATTCACACTCTTAGGCCCTTTTCATACCAGATTTACGAAACTCTTTCGGGAACAAGTTCCGAAACAGGCGATGTTCACATAGAGAAAATATTACCGGAACAGTTCCGGGAAAAGGACGCGTTCATACCTATTTAGAGTTACCGCGAACTTATGTTCACACAGGTCGTGTTTTCGGTAAATTCGCGGGAAATTATGGCCAGTATGAACGCGATTCTCCGTAACTGTTGATGGTTACGAAACCATGTCTGTGGGGTGTTCCAGTATTAATATGCTTGTGGAAAACAATGTGGGAGAGGCATATACGTGAGATGCGGAGAAGTTGGCTCCAACTTTTAGCTATGGGATGTTGCGGATATGCCTTCTCGAAGTGTATGGGGCTCTATACTCAATATCTGTATCAGTAATAGAGCCCGAGTATGTTCCTGACTTGTATATTATCAACCGAAGCTGAGAGCAGAAACTGAAAGCCAGCAAAGAGGATAGAGTCCTGGAATGAAAAGAACCACCGATCAGGCGATCACATCTGCGTACGAGGTACGACAAAGTCAGTTTATCTTTGTGATTGCTGTATAATGGTTTGGGTAGATCTAATCTTATGTACACTATACAGAGAAACCAGGGAAATCGAGAAATTCGTGAGAGAAACATTTGGTATACTCTGCGACGAGCTTCGAGACCATAACGAAAAGCAGCAAGCAAATTACACGAACTCAATTTCTCTTGCTTGCTGAGTAGCTGTCGCTCTTTGGCGGCTAGCCAATGAAGCCAATCGTTTATAGATCCAGGTAAACATCAGATGTATTTTAAGAATGCAACTGTCACAAGTTGATTTTAATAAAAATTGCTGGTGCCTAGTAGGGCTAGCCACAGTGATTCGAATACTCAAATCTGAATCGAGTATTAATTTTATTGATTCGAGGCGAGTAGTAAAATACTACTTTTCGAGCAGGCTACTGAAATTATACTGAAAGTTGATTTACTAACGAGAATTATACCATAGTTTTGATAAACTTTACCACTGAGTAAGCCTTGAAACCTTGATTGGCCGTGTCGCAACATACGAGATATAGTACAAAGCTACACTGTAAAAAATCTGGTAGATTTACTGGGAAATCTCTGTAAATTTTGCAACGAATGACCGGTCGCAGCCAATAACTGTGCGTAGCTTGTAATGTTACATTTTGATATGTAATATTACCTCAATTTAGCTGTAAAGTCAAGTAACCAGAATTTCTTCGCAAAATTACTGACAGTTACTCGTTACTGAAGTTTACCAGGCTATTGGGAAAATTGATTAGCTTGAAAATCTCTGCAGCCAATTTATACGTGGAACTGAATGTTACTGATATCATTCTCGTGGTGATTTGACCTGATTCAACCTTGTTCGCGAGACTGGGGTCTGTCATACGGAAATTGTTGGCCCTAGTACCAATTTCAGTATAGTACATAGTAGGGTAAAAGAAACAACTGGCAATCGTAGCTAATGTGGTACACCATAGCCACTATATTATATTATAAGGCTATGGCCATAATGCCGGTCTCGCTGGTTACATTCGTTGTCACGGATAGGACTGATGAGTTAGAATATCAGTTTAGGATGCATAATATTGTTCGGGAAACTAGAAATATCAGCACCGCATGCTCTGTTGACCATTTGTTAATGGCGAACAAGGCGACCTGTAATAGGTGACATTAGGTTCTGAGATTCGTAGTAAACAACCAACGCACAACTGTGACATCACAAGCATCGTCTGGTTTAGCAGGTACGGTAAGTAGTGAACAACATATGGAATAAACATCAATTTATACGCAATTAGATGGAGAAGAAAGGGACTATATGTAATGATAAATGTTTCTGTATGAAAAAAACGACCTAAATCAGACATTATAACGCAGTGGCCAGTAAATATTATTGGTGGCATGTCAGCGGATGAATACCGCTTATTTCGAAATCGTTCGAGTCAGAGATGCCACTCCTGGGTTTTTCCACCCAGATCTGGGTTTTTTGAGCGTCACCTGGGTTTCTGGGTTTTTATCCTTGAAATCTGGGTTTTTTTTCAACATCCAGTTCGCCAGGTCAGTTTTACGCTCGAAAATTAATTATTAGATTAGTATGGTCGCAATATCGTAAAATGCACGCACTTCAGTTCGCCATTGTCGATGGATTTTGCTGTTATTGTAACGACAGAGTGTTGAGAATCTATTTCACTACTAAAATGAGAGGCTTCGGCTTGATGCGATGGAGCTTCGTTTAATGGTAACTTCCAGGTCGCAGAAAGTCATGTTCATATAGAACGATTGCCAGTAGCGAACTCGGCACTTGGTGAACTTGGTGAACAATTCGGCATGTATCGATAAATATATCATGTAACTGTATGGTATGCACGCAAGCACATGAACAGACCAGGTGATGATCCGACTAATATAATCCTATTGTTATCTGAGTATATTTAGTTCCTACAGGGACACTCAGAGAGAGAGAGAGAGTTAGTTAGTTGGACACCCCTAGCAAGTTAATCAGAGGCATTGGTTATCAGCATATTCGAAACCTAACCCTAACCCTGAATTTCATGATTTGGCAGTTATTCATTTCCACTATAGATTGGTCTGTGATTATTACAAATAAAAGTGATTGTCGTCGGATCAATCAATCGAAAGCTACTTTTAAGCTGTTCAGGTCGCTGAAAATACATGAAATCATCCTTAGAAATAGGGAATGGATGGCATTGCATTGAACTTTCGCAGCGCGATGATATAATTAGTACCGGTACACTATTAAGTATTCACGCTGCGCCACAATTGTTTCATTGCAACGTGTCGAGAGGAAAACAACATGTTTTTAGTGTGATTCGCAGTGTTAACCAAGCAAAATGTGTATTATGAACTGTTGTAAATTCAATATCGAAGGCTGCAATGACTGAATAAGTGTATGCGACGACTATCAGGCACCACTTTCACAGGTATCTCGTGTCTTTTGAGTGAAATATAGGATCTGGGTTTTTCTGGGTTTATTTCGCCTCCACATCTGGGTTTTTCCGAAATATCCCAGTGGCATCTCTGGTATAGATAACTAACCTACGGATGGATACGCAACACCCGACGTCACGCTTGCTTGTCCGGAGGTAATTACTGCTCAGCAATCTGAACGCAACATAAATTGCTAAGCCCATAGCTGACGACCCGCGCGCGGAAGAGGAGCCCAGATAAACCAACGACGGGAACCGAATCGAATCCGATCCGTCAGATTGGTGGGCGCTTATCGTAACCACTACACCAGGGGTCACCAACGTGGTGCCCGCGGGCACCAGGTAGCCCGCGAGGAACAGACGAGTAGCCCGCGAGACTGTTTTAAAAACAGATCGAATAGCAGCATTTACCAATGTTCGTCAGATTATTACCAGCGAGCTTTTAAATATATAGATTGAGATTTAGCTATTCTTGTTTAAATCACATTGTAGCTTACAAATGTCAATACATAATTAACACTCAAAATGATGATATCAAATTTTCATCAATTACAATTAGTAATATACCAACATGTAATAGAACCACAAGATATCGAAGACGTAGGATACGGCGCACTTCCTATACAATCGACATGACGGAATGCCATCCACGGTCTTCTTGAAATGGCGGGGGGTTCCGTTATGGTAGCTCGACGTCCAGGACAATCCCAAAGTAGTAAACAACATTACTATTCGGTAGCAGATAGCGGTGAAGTACTAGCAGATTTTCAATATGTGTATGTCCATTTCGTATTGCATCTTTTGACACGGCTCATTTCTCTTACACTCAACGCAGTTTAGTACCATATTTCTAACTTTTCGTAATCGATGCTGCTGTCAGGTATATTGAAATCTGTTATGTCTGGATGCTGAACAGTTAAAAATTGAAATTGTAACACTGCAAAATGACCTCCACCTCAAAGCCCACAAGGCTGCAGCTAAACTTTTGGTTCCTTGTTGACTTGGAAACGTACAGTGGCGTATGCGCAGCAGCTATGACGGCTGCAAGCGTGCTTGGTTCAACTTATCGCTGTGAATCAGCCTTTGCGGACATGAACTTAATCAAAAACAAATACAGAACAGAACTCACTAATGCACATCGGGAACACTCACTCAGAGTTGAAGTGTCAAGTTACATCTTACTACAGTACAGCGCACTAGTTGATTGCATGCAATGTCAGGCCTGCCACTGACTGATATAGAAACAGATAACATGGTGTCCAGTCTAAAGTGTGACATAATTTATTTTAAAATTTGACTTGACTGTTGCTGTATAATTTATATAGACACGGTGCGAAGTAATTCGTGGTCTTAGTGCTTAGCTGGTTGAAATGTGATGTTTTGATTTAGACTCTCGTAGGATTCTTACCGCAATGTGATTCCTGCCCAGTGTTATGAATATCAAAGCGGAAATTCAATCTGGTACGGGTAAACGGCGGGAGTAAATGGCAGCCCGTCACTGCAATCAATACCCAAAAGTAGCCCTTGGTTGCAAAAAGGTTGGTGACCCCTGCACTACATTATCTCCCACGCCATCTTTTGGTGGTATGATCTGATGAAATTTTAAATAAAACGAATGAAGCAGTATCTCAACCACTGGTGACTTTTGGGGTTGTCGACGGGCCCCCTCTTTGGTCAATCATCAACTCTCTGCATTTGTTAGAAAAGTCACATATCCCGATAATCATCAAGTCTTTGCATGCGGTAGAGGTAATTAGTTTTGATGTAGTCTATCCTTTCAACCGTGCAATCGTTGATATGACCTAATGCAGCGCCTGGCTCAAACCTTGACGTGGTGTGCTGGCTAATCGCTAATATCAGCCGATAGCTTACCAGAGCAGGGATGCCACTCCTGGGTTTTTCCACCCAGATCTGGGTTTTTCGAGCATCGCCTGGGTTTCTGGGTTTTTGTCCTTGAAATATGGGTTTTTTCAACATTATGTTCTTCAGGTCAATTTTAAGCTCGAAAATTAAATATTAGATTAGTAAGATCATAATGTCGTAAAATGGACCTCTTTCAGTTCGCCATAGCAAGGATATATAGAACTGTAGAATTCTACAGATATCCCTCCGCCATTGTCGATAGATTTCGTTTTCATTGTAACAGCGTAACGAGTTATCGTAACGAGTCTTGAGACACTGTCTCACTCGCAAAATGAGAGGCATCGGCGTGATGCGATGGAGCTTCATTGAAGACGGTCAATTTCCAAGTCGCAGAAAGTCATGCGATGTTCATAGGGCAACACATTGGATTTTGGAACCGTCGTATTGCTATTTAAAACGATTTAAGAATCGAATGCTAGTATCATTCCAATGGATTTGTCATGTATCAATAAGTAACATGATAACCTTATATTATGCAGATGGGGATCTAAGTATATTAACTTCCAACAGTGACCCTCTGAGAGAGACGGTCGCACACCTTCAGCTATTGAGTTAGTCTGAGGGGTTGGGTATCAGCACATTCAAATATACCCTGAATTTCATGATTTGGCAGTTTTTTTTTCGACTAAGCTTGCCTGTCACATTATCCCAGGAGTAATGGTCAGGTCGCTGCATGGAAATATTGAAAATCACCCTCAGAGATGAGGAATGGCATTGTTATGAACAACATTCGTGGCACGGTGATATAATACATTGTTGATCAATGACGCCGCGCAATGCGTTGAGAGGAAAACAGCATATTTTTGTGGGATTTGTTTAGTTAACCGGGAGAAATGTATAGTATGAACTGTTGTATTTCCATAATCAAGGGCTAAAACTTACTTCTATTACTGTATGACTGTAATAATGACTGTCAGTTTCCAGTTTTACAGCTATCTAATAGCAATTTAAGTGAAATATAGAATCTGGGTTTTTCTGGGTTTATTTAGCGTCCACATCTGGGTTTTTCCGAAATATCCCAGTGGCATCTCTGGTTCGAGTGTCGTATCGTCGTCTGGCCATTATTGAGATTTGAGCAAAGGGTGGAGCGAAGCTTGTTGTGCTTGAAGAAAGTGGACACGATCGTTGAAGATTCCTAGGAATGCTGAATGGCATACGCATCGTAAAAGGTACAGTACTACATAGTATTCTTTACCGTGAATCTCTACGACTGTGCACACCACCGGGATGACTTTGATTTCATGATTGAAATATTTCATTCGCCGCATTCTCTGTTCTATTTTGGGATATTAGTCGACTTATAAAGTGACCTGTGACACCACATACTCCGCCGCGGAGGAGTTGAAACTGTAGGTATGTTTATGTCATTTTCGGGCCATAGCATAAAGATGTTTTCATCCACTTCTGGATTTGTTTGGCACACATCCAACTCAAATGAGGAACCTTTTGCTTCAATACATGAGGCTAAACATGTGTTTCTCAACCATTTTCAGAAGACGATTGTTGAAGATGAAAATTATTTCGTATTCAAGAAAGATCGCCAAATTCAAACTCCAGCAGCCGCGCTCAACTTCATTTGAGCAAATTTTTGATATTCTTTGAAGATTTAGAGGAATTCCCACGTGGAAGTCATTCATTACTTCATAGCTTCCCTTGCCCTTCATAGCTTGCCCTCAATTAAGCTACCCTATATCAACACAATTTACTTCAATTCCAAAACTGATCAAATTGGGCATGGCAGTACAGAATGATGCCTTGTTCTCTGTAGTCACTTCCAGCATTAGGATTAGTCTCAGTGCAACCTACCTTGAAATAAATTGATGTCCTGCTCAATGTTTCTTTTGCTATTTTCAAACAAGTTTGGGGAAATTAGTCAGAAATGATAAAGACTCGAATACGGATTCAAACTTGGCGTAAGACATCCCATATGTATACTAATAGATCAGGGATGGGCAATCTGCTGCAGTAGAAGGGAGTTTGTGTGGCCGTCGACACCTAATTCAATTAGTATGTGTTAGCATCCGTCGACATGCAAATTGAAATTACTAATTCATCCCAATTTTTCAAGAGATTTTAATTAATCTTGAAATTTTCTTCGCGCTCCACGCAATTCAACGTAACTAAATTTTTCAATTCTAATATAGTAGCGCCCTTCTAAATCTGAGCAGACATCAGAATCGTGTGCTCACGAAAGAAATTTTTCTATGGTACATTTGGGCGATTTCAATATATTTCCACTACTGATACGATGGACAATCCTGATGGGGGGTCAACAAATAACAGCATGCGACAAAGTGCATGACTAATAACAATTGGCCCACACAAAGATACATTATCAATTATAACTTGCCCTAAATTTTCGAAAGCACTCCGTCCATGAACCCTACCGGTGAATCTGATGATATGGGCTGAAAAAGGATAAATATTTGACAGTAATATGTAATACTGCTACTATTACTTAAGGTATTCATTCGTGAATCTAAAAAAAATTCGCGCTCCGCTCTGCACGAAAATATGGAATCCCAGCAACTACTCATAGCATTGCCACTCGCGATTTCGGTGTGTACAATAGCCCTTTGTGAAAAGTATAATGGTCCAGAGTTCACCGGGAAAGGATATGGACATTGGACAGATTAACATAGCCTATCTCTATATTAGATGATGTGCTCTTTTTGACATGACAATAAGTGCAGGGGGCGCAATTTTTTTGGCCATCGCCAAGGGGGCGCATGTTCAAAAAGGTTGAGAACCGCTGCATTAGATGAAGTAAGTCATGACTCATGCTATATCATGTAAAAGGCGGAGCCGTCATCACACAATGTACCAGTACCGGTACTTCAAAAATTGTGATATTTTTGTTAGCCTATTTGTCTTAGTAGTCTTTATAATGTCATGTCTAGGCTATAAACTTTGCTTAATATATCAACTTATGCATGAATTCTTTTTAGTGGAACTGCAAGATACTAGTTACACAGAAGGAATGAGGACGAGAAAAAGAAACAATTGGAAGTTTGTCCGATGGTGGGAGACCACCCGTTTTACTGCATGTCTCCTAAAGAAGAATTAGACCTCCAGCAGCAATACTTTTCCATCGATAACCTTCTCATCGTGAATCATGAATGAATATACAGTTTGTTCCAATGTCGTTTTGGGGGTGTGAAGAAGCTTTTGCGATATTTTAGCATCGGGTTGCTTTGCGATAGGTATGGGGTGTACGTTAATTTACAAGCTGATATGTAATCCTGATTTACACAGACAGCATGTAGGTTGGTAGGCGGTAGAATTACAGTCTCAGGGGCAAATATACAGGAGAAAATGTAGATTGGATATACCGGAGGTGACTGTAACATTACAGTCTGGCGTGTAAAGTGAGATTACCGGACGAGTGTAAGTTAAATTTACATTGACTAGCGGTAATGTTACATTACCACGAAATGTCTGGCTACCGTGCTTCCAAACATTTCGCGGTAAATCGAGGTATTTTTTTTTACAGTGTACGAACGTTGCTGGAAATAACACATTTCCGAAGTCATGACCATCCCATAAATAACACTGTCAAGCAGTGCAATGAAAACGGTATGGTCGAAAACACATTAAAGTATCTTTAATGTGACGGGCAATAGGCGTTATGTTCTTTATGGTGGCATAAAAGGTAGCCTACACATTTGAATTTTTGGCATGGTACATTGTGTTGTGATGTCATCATGATGATACTCGACTCGAAGCGCAATAAGTGATTCAGAATCGAATCACTCAGGTACTCAATTTTGCCCAGCCGTAGTGCATAGTAATATTTCTATATTTGTCATGGCAGAATGTCAGCCAGTTTTTGCGTAGCATACCACTGCAAAAAGGTCAGACAAATTTGGTCTTGAATCATTATGTCAGAAAAAGAAGTCTGAAAGACCAATTGTTCTTGCCAAGTAGGCTACTTTCTGTCTCAAAAGTAAGACCCAAATTGATGGAAAATAGACTTAAACTGGAAACTGAGCAATCAACACAATGACTTGGACTCAAGTCATAAAACCATGACTCGAACTCGACGCTCTGCTCGATGAGTTGGACTCGGATTTGACTCGGTGATAAATTGAAAATGACTCGACTTGAATCTAGTCAAAACTATTGAAGTGGGATCGACTTGTGACTTGGTTACAACCCTGCTCACTTGACTGAAATTGCGGAAAATGAGACCAAATTTGTATATTTTTTGTAGTGTAGTCAGCAGAGGTGGTCAGTAACGAAGTACTTCTACTTTTTCGAAGTACTCAAGTAGTTTTCCTCTACTTCTGGTACTTACTCAAGTAGATCTGATTTTAGCTACTTCTACTTCTACTTCGTAATATTTTGTGATCTGCTTACTTACTTTTCGCTATTTTGAGTTTGTCAAGTAGAAGTAGTTCAATCTTCCAATCAGGAAGAGAACCTGAGGTATTTCGGGGCCGTTTTCACGGAGTATCAACATATAATTTTCATAAAAGTTTATAAAGCCCAGAATTTTCGTCGCACTTCGCGTGCAGTGCTGGATACGGAGCAGTGTTGGGATGACTCGAGTCATGACTTGACTCGAGTCAGACTCGAGTCACCTTTTTTGAATGACTTGACTTGACTCGAGTCACTTTGCTAAAATGACTTGACTTGACTTGACTCGGCGTATCAGAAATATGGATTGACTCGTGACTCGGAGCAAAATTCACGAGTCAATTTCGAGTCATCAAATAATCGGTGTCGATAAAGATCACTGAATCTTGCATATGTTCGGATTGTTCACGAAACGCTGGTGTAACCGTGAGCGCGACCAATCATTTATTGATCGTGCGTTAAACTGAGCCTCCATTGTTCCCTCACAAATAAATTGACCGCAAACGAAGTGATCGAAGCTTACAGCTTACGTTGTCGTAATCTAGTATAGTAAAGTAATTAATCTCTGTTTTTTACCTTAACCAAACCTCTTGTTTTATTGAAATTGAATTCGAATATAGTTTATATAATCCTCAACCATTGGCACAGGCTCGAATTGTATCATATCGATTTGTAAATGGGTAATGTATTGCATCCTATCAATTCGTATCTATCCTCTATTTAGGCTGGTAACTATCAACTGTGGTCTAGCAGTTCTACGTATCTGTGAGCGATACAGCGTCTTCTTGTGTGAATATTAAACTCTATATTCGTTCATCGGTTCAAAATCAATGACTACTCAATCAGTTTTTCAGACAGCTTTCAAAATGCAATGACGTTATCATGCCTCGTGCTTCGAAAATGCAACTTGACTTGAATTGTTACTTGACTCGTGACTTGACTTGACTTGACTCGAGTCACCTCCAAAAATCGATTGACTTGACTTGACTCGAGTCAAAATGAGCAATGACTCGAAATGACTCGTGACTCGAAGGTAGTGACTTGATCCCAACACTGATACGGAGTAACCAGTATGATTTCACGAAGTATCGGTGAATATAATTTAGGTAGAGGGTTGGCGTTGCTCCGTTCACACCACATTGCCGCCATTCGTCCATATCAAATAATTCATCACAGTATATATGGCTCATCATAACGTTTGAAACTGATGTTTCGCAATCTAGCATTTACTTATCATATCGTAATCTAGCATGTCCATTGTCCATGGCGTGTCCAAATCCCGAAAAGTGGACTCTGATATTTTTTTAGTTTCAGAGCTATTTAGCATACCACCTTTGAAACTTTCTGGACTAAAAACATGAAATACATGTTCTGCTTTCAGAAGTAGTATTTATATTTCACTTTCAATTCCCAGTATCATATACTTTGAGTTATAATTATTATCAGTTCTTTTGTCTGGATAACATACATGTTTAAGTATAAACGCAAGTGTAGTAATCCCTTTAATTTCTGGAAATAAAGCTACACAATATGGCATTTTTACGGTCCACCATTTTTTTTATTTACGTTTACTAATCGCGCAAAGTGTTTACACCGTATTCCATACAACTTCTCCGTATTGCTCTTCGACTAAACTACAGGCCTTGTAGTATGGGGAGCGGCGTCATATCATGCTATTTTCTAAAACGTGCTGCTCGAGAAAACAGTGCATTAGCATCACATTTTCATATCAATACTATCATTTTCATCCCATGATGTGGACGAATACTTATGCTATCGAAAATTGGATACCTGTTGGTATGCATCAATATGAATCAAGCTCGTCACCTTTCGCATAGCTCAATTTGCACCTTTTTACAATCCATGTGAACGAATTAGGATCGTTTTCATAACTACTTACTTACTTGAGTACTTTTAAAGTCAGTAAATTCTACTTCTACTTCAAGTAGTTTTAGGTTGCTCATGGAAGAAGTACTTCTACTCGTACTTGAGTAGATTTTTTTCGTCGCTACTTCTACTTCTACTTGAGTAGATTTCTTGACTACTTGGATTTCTTGACCACCTCTGGTAGTCAGACATGTACATCAACCTACTTATTTAGTTACTAAAACTATGTAGTTCTAGTTGTGGATTTGAAAAAGTGAATGGTTTCTGGTTCTAGTTGCGAATATTTGAAAATGAGTAGTTCTAGTTCTAATAGCAGATTTTGAAAAGTTGATGTTCTAGTTCAGGGCCGGCCAACCCGTGGCCCGCGAGTTAATTTCCGAAATTAGTAGTATTATCAAAAATGGATTGCACAGATCGTGAACTTGCAAGGCCAATCAAAAATTTGATTAGTCTGGCCGCAGCACTTGAGATGTGATGACTAAAATATTAGTTCCGACCCAGTGGTAGGTCTATGAGCCAGTCACATTTTGGTAGATCTTCATACACTACAATAAAGCAGAATACTTTGCGATAGATAAATCAAAAGTAAAAATTTTCTACACGCTTGGCGCAATATCTTGTCACTCGATTTCTTGCTTTTAATATTGTTACCCCTTTGTGAAAATGAAAGAACGCCTAATCTATCAGATTGAGTCTAACTATATATATATTCGCGACCTCACGTTTTCGCTCGCAGAATGACCGTCGACTATGAAACCTAGGCACAAAATGATTGCCGCATGTTGGACGAAGCTTTCGATATCGATATGTCCAGGTGCCGAATAGTCCAGTCCTTGCAAACTGAGCCCAGCAATATACAGCAGGCTAGCAATATAGTCAAGTGACAATATTATGAATTTATCAACTTCAAAAAATTTTCGTGCTTCGCGCGGCTAGTGGCCGGCAGAATAGTTCGTCAATCGAATGTGTTGATTTGGCTGAAAAGGTTGGCCACCGCTGTTCTAGTTGCTAGTTTGAAAAATTGAGTAGTTCTTGTTGAAGTTGCGCATTTTGAAATTCCAGTACTTTGTACAAGTCTGAGTGTTGTGGGTGGATAAAAAATTACCACAGCAACATTTGTACCAAACATGCATTTGCTGCATTCGAGTTTTTTCAGGATGACTTCATGATTGGGAGCCAGAGAGTTCCGTACTAGCCTACATAACTGATGACGCAGCCTATCCCTTTCAGCCCCGGCTCATGCTGGAGCCTTTTCCCTGAAACACAAACAGAGTATAAGCTAAAGCTAATTTCAAACATGTAATATAAATTTCCTTTCTGCTGCCCTTAAAATTCACAATTGCTTTTTCAGAAACTTGGCAAAGCACACATGAAGGTTGAAAGATTTTGGTCGACTGAAGGCGCGGTGTTCAGCTTTTCTCATAAACTGCAATCCGCTAAGGCCAGAATGATACAGAGGATGGTATACGCAATGAAGACAAGACCTGGTGGTGATCCAAGTATCGCTGGCCCTGACGTCGGAAATGCCCTGTGTGACTTTCTCAATAAACAATGCTCTTGCTTAACCAGATGTGTTTGTGCTGTTTCATTTTATTCATGAGAGAAACTATAACTTGATGCACAATTGCACAGTTCCGCCTTTTCACCTTTTTCATCAGTTTCCTCCATCTAGACCTGCGGAAAGATCAAATTAAGTTATCTTGCCTAACCTTGCATAACAAAGGAATGACTTGGTTGTAACAAGAAAATGAAGGCATAGGTGAAAACCAAATTATGGCTTGGATGATGTACGATGGCTTACCAGCCCGTTGGTACAATTTGAATTTTGGTTAGTGAGTCAGAGCTAAGGACATCATTCTATGCTGTGCTGCCACTATCAAAGCAGATGTTACTAAATCCCCTTTTCAGTAGGCGTATATGACGGTCACTAACCTACACACAGCATATCCGTGGTTAGAAACTTGCCTTTGATGTAACAAATTTGGTAAGGGTTAAGATCACCTACCAAATTAGTGTTGAAGTGCTAACGTTTTCAGGCAACTCACCCAATGCTGCATCATTTGGAGATGGTGTTCTACCTTTTTAGCCGTGCTCTGTTTACAAAACCACAGAAAAAAGAAGCTGACTAGTAGTCAGTGACTACGTATTGTGAGCATACAGAATATAAATCCAAGAATAATGCATTCCCAACACCATTACCAAGAAGATCAAAATGCCGCAGGTATCTGACCACGAAATACCAGCAGCCTGAATGAACAGCGCGTTACGGTTAGGGCTGGGCAAAGTCGAGTACCTGAGTGATTCGATTCTGAATCACGTAATATGCTTCGAGTCGAGTCGAGTAATCGAGTATCACTCATTATGACGTCATAACAAAATGTAATACGTCAAAGTTCAAATATGTACCATTTATGCCACCACAAAGAATATAATGCCTGTTATCCTACTTATAAATGATACTTTGGTATTTTTCGACCATACCGATTTCATTCCACTTGGTGACAATGTTGTGGGATAATCATGACTTCGGAAATGTGCTACGTCCAGTAACCTTCGTAGCTTTGTACGATATGTTTCATGCTACGATACCGCCAATCAAGGTTTCAAGGCTTCAACAGTGGATGATAGTATCGAAATTATAATTCTAGATGATAAATTAACTTTCAGTGGCGATAAGCGTATAATTTCAGTACTCGAAAAAATCGACTTTTGCTACTCGACTCGAATCATTAAAATTAGTACTCGATTCAGATTCGAGTACTCGAATCATTGTGCCCAGCCCTAGTTACGGTAACTAAAAGATTGATTGACAGCGTTCCGGGAACCCAGCTGCGCCATTCGTGTTCATACTCAGTCGGTCCCGTAAAAATCTCCGAAAATATGAGCGTTCATACCGCCCCGAATCACCAGTGTTATGTTCACATAGAGGGGTTCCGGTAAACATTTTCGAGAAATGTTATTCCCGGAACCCCGGTATGAAAAGGGCCTTACTTTCGTGCGCGCTTGCTCCAGAGCTGCTCAGATGGCCTGGCTGCGTCACAATACCAAACTCCGTTACAATGCAACATTCGAGACTTATTTTTTTTCCAGAACCACGAGCAGAATAAAATTTATATTTTCGCAACAAGCAGCGCGGTATCTTTCGATTGACACCCGTTTTATCAAATTTAATGCTCGGCAAGTCGGTCAAAAACTACAGTCAAAATGCCTTTGACCAGATTAAAGTGTGACTTAGGCCAATTTCATGGAGCCGCGAGATTTGCTTGTGTCCACACCAGACATAGGGTGATTACTTCACGAATGTAATCGATTGCGATTACGATTATTTGTGAATCCCACGATTACGATTACGATTACGATTACAGCAAAATCAGGAAGTAGTCGATTACGACTACGATTACATTTTAAAAGTAATCACGATTACTCACGATTATATTTGTTTTGCTTCTTAGAACTAATTTCATAAGAGATATTGGAAGACAATATAAGGCTTCCGATGAAAAGGTCTAATGAATAACAACTTTCTTTATAAATCATACGTTATTTGCTTGTTGCGTCATAATGCACCCATTGCCCAACTCTATGCAGGACTATTCGTCGCACCTAACGATTTGCATTCCTGCCAGGTCCGTAACTGAAACCCTCCAAACTCCCCAGGACCGGGAGCGAGCTCTATTGGGACTCAAAAGTATTTCGTAAATCAACATAAATTATTATAGAGTATTTTCAAGAGAGTCAATAACTTGAAAATTTTCGTCGAGCTTCGGGATTCAATTTCTTTAAATAGCTTGATTTTGAAATGCATACCTCTCCCCCTCAAGAAAATAAAGCATGCCTAATTTGTAGGAATAGGCATTTCGGTGGCGGTCATTGCCCCGCCACGACACACCAAAAGAAGTATGCAATTTTGACCAACATTCAACTCCACACAGTGTGCTACCAAAGAATGACCTTGGCTAAAACTTTGGGTATGTGTCCATTAGGGTTGTCCAACATTCCATAGATTATTGATAAAAAATAACAATGAGCCCAAAAGAAGCTCACGGGAAAGCCGTTAAGATTTCGGCCAAAGCGTTTTAAAGTAGCTGCCCAAGAATGGGCGTGCCACCGACCATAGCACGGCGAGATGACTAGTAATCAAATAACCACGGCTCCTGATTGGCTAATTGGCTATGCTTCAATGATCACCTCAGCAACAACTTGCTGATTATGTGCTCACCTCAAGGAGTCTGCTACCCGTGGGGATTCTGAAATCGCGTTGTTGGTAGGTTGGCAGATGATGATTTAAGATTAATTCAGGACATGTTAAGGTACGAAATACATGATGAACAATCAACAGCTGCTTCACAAAAACATCTACAGCATGACTGCTTTATTGTGAAGGAAACGGCTGTAGCCTACATGCCGTGTTTTCATCGAGGGAAAGCAAAGACGCTTATGCAAGTAGTGAACGAATTCCCCGTTTCAGAAGGGATCCATCATCAGTGAATACAAATATAAAGCTTGACCATGACACTATACTTTGTGTGAGCTTATTGGACTCAAGTTGTAGTATATAGTTGATATTTTGAATGCTCTAGGGATTGACTGAATCAGCCGGTTGTGCTTGGCAGTTATACTTACAGCAAATTGAATTCACATGTAAGTGTTGTCAAAGTCCTTAATGATGCTGCAGAAAAGAGGTGTAAAGTAAGCACAATGCTGGATATCATGTCCAAACTATGCTGGATACTATGCAGTATAGTCTGTGATTATCTTTACACCTATTTTCTGCGGGATCAATAGGGACTTTGACATACCACATTGGGTATAGCCTGTGCGAGTGTGCGTTATCATTAGGGACTTTAGCAACACTTACAATTGAATTCAATTTACTGTAAGCATCTGATGAGTGCCAAGCATAACCCGCTGATTCAGCCGATTCCAATATCATTCAAAACGTCACCTATATATTACAGCTTGAGCCTAATAAGATCACACAAATTACGGTATCGTGTCATTGTTAAGCTTTATATTTGTGTTCACTGATGATGGATCCTTTCCAAACGGGGAATTCGTTTACCGCTTGCATAAGCGCCTTTGCTTTCCCTCGATGAAAACACGGCATGTAGGCTACAGCCGTTTCCTTCCAATAAAGCAGTCATGCTGTAGAAGTTTTTGTGAAGCAGCTGTTGATTGTTCATCATGTATTTCGTACCTTAACATGTCCTGAATTAATCTTAAATCATCATCTGCCAACCTACCAACAACGCGATTTCAGAATCCCACCGTTAGCAGACTCCTTGAGCACATAATCAGAAAGCTGTTGCTGTGGTGATCATTGCAGCATAGCCAATTAGCCAATCAAGGGCCGTGGTTATTTGATTACTAGTCTTCTCGTCGTTCTATGGTCGGTGGCACGCCCATTCTTGGGCAGCTACTTTCAAACGCTTTGGCCGAAATCTTAATGGCTTTCCCGTGAGCTTCTTTCAGGCTCATTGTTATTTTTTATCAATAATCTATGGAATGAGACACAATCACGGGGTATTTTTAAGATTTTCCAAATTTTGGACAACCCTAGTGTCCATTGCCAGTCGCCGCGCTCTGTGGGCGTGACGAATAGTCCGGTCCTTCCAATCTGAGCCCCAACAATGCAAATGCCACCCGAGGCACTCACAGATGAATAAAGACATGACAGTTTGTGTGTGCGTCTCATGAAAGTTTTTTTAGTCAGCTACGTTTGGGCGACTGCAGTATCTTTTGATTATATAAAAGACGGGTGGCCACGAATTAATAACATACAACAAAGTAATTATTATAACAACAAGCCAGATGCAATAATTATGAATTGCGTGCCCCCAGCTCTGTCGATAAAAATGAATGAATAGCAATATTATGCAATTACCAATATTATTGACGACGGCATGGCATCAACTTGAAAACTGACCACCCTATGGGGCTCCAATACCCAGGGTTGTAATGCCTCGAGTCCGACTCGAGTTGCGATTTGTTGGTGACTAGACTTAACTCGAGTCATTTTTTCAAATGCGTAAATTGACTCGACTCGATTTTGCATGACTCGAACCAAGTCATATGACTCGAGACTCGAACGACCAAGAAATACATTCCATGTAACTTCAAAGAATAGTAAAGTTACCGCATTATTTGTATTTTGTCTATCAGTCCAGATACTTGGAAATAGGGCCGTAAACTGTGAAAACTGATGAAAATCACAATCTTATGAATACGAGCCATTCTATTTCACTCGAGCAGAGTTGAAAAAAGTGGGTTGAACCGGATTGATATGAAACTGATCTGTGAACATTACGACTTAGACTCGTACTCGAGTCAAACACTATGACTCGGACTCGACTCTAAACTAGATGACTTGGACTCGGACTTGACACGGGGGTGAATTGAAAATGACTCGAATTGACTCGAGTCAAAACTACAAAAGTGAGATTGACTTGTGACTCGGAACATTTTGACTTGGTTACAACCCTTCCAATACCAACGTTTGGAGTGGGGGACGAATTGCTGTTTTGGTCCTGATTGTACCTACAGCCCACGCTAACATGGTGTATCAGCGAATGGCTATGGCGACAGTTGAAATGTCGAGTGAAGAATTGTGAAATAACGATTGGCGCCCGTTTCAAGTAGAGTCATATGAGAATAAAATAAAGTGAACTTGCTATTCTACCTTTCACTTAATACATATACTGCAAGCTGCCGTTACGAGAAACGGGAAAGAACGGCTTGGTTATGATATTATCAGCAGCTGTTTATTTAAACCATCGTAATGTTCTATTTAACGAGTACAAAATTTCAAATCTTTGTCCGGTGTACGTACAATACATAGGCTACGTATACTACATAGATAGGCCTACTGCTCGCCAAGCAGCAACGGCCAAACTGCGTTTAACTAAGCATAACCAAACATCAATAGCCTACATATGTTACTATTTGAAACTATAGGCAGAGTGGTGATTATTATCTTGCTGCGAGGTTGTGGCGTCTGGAGTGTATTGATAACCTGATATACAGCATGGCTTACATTTCTCTAACAATCACACAACAATGTACATCAAATATATATTTACTACGCGTGGATACTTCTTACGCAAGGACGAGCAAAGCTAATACTTCTGACGTAATAATGAGCAGTGGCGTTTGAAAATCAACCGTTTGCGCTATTAATAACCTGGTATAATATCTATTCTTGTTCACGAATGTTCGGTTATGTCATATTCATTGTACAAATAAAAAGTAATCGTTCTTTCACAAAGAAATCGATTAGATATGGGAAGTAGTCGATTACGATTACGATTACTTTGGATTTTTTTGGAATGTAATCGATTGCGATTACGATTACTTGAAAATGCTGTAATCGTCGTAATCGATTACGATTACTAATCGCGATTACCCCATGTCTGGTCCACACCATATAGGACACTATGATCAGAGTGAAGCTGTTCTCAAATCCACAACATATCCTCGCCATTATCGGCGAGAAATGGCTTTGAAGTGACATTGCTGTCGTTAAAATACATTCAATAAAAACGATTTATTCCTTGTATATGTGGATAAATGGGCAAATAATGTATCGATTCAGCAATCCGGCCCGCCAAGTACTGAATTTTCCTATATCCGGCCCGCCGACTGGAGAAGTTGCCAGCCCCTGGCCTATGTGGTATCTATATGTTATAATTAATATATATCAAGTGCAACAACAGTTCTACTCAAATAGTTATAAATGTGATGATTCTTTTCTTGCCAGGCCTAAATTTATACAAGTGTGAATCACATTTTGACGATGTGTGTTTACTGATGGTCTGCTGGATCGGCTCACTTTCAATAGGACAATTCACTCCCGCCAAATAAGGCATACTTGAAAAGACATAGAATATCCCTATATAATAGGCTTACCATATTTCGGAAATGAAAAAAGAGGACACTTTTTCAGAAATTTCAGACAAGCAAAACTGGAGAAGAATTCTCAAAAACAGGTAAATTTCACCCGCTTCATGATCGGTTGACTAAAAAAAAAAAAAAAAAAAAGGTCTTCACTTCCGCTCAGATCTCAAAATAACGTTTTTTACTCTACATTGCCAGGTGGATGACTAAAAAAAATAAAAAAAGGTCATCACTTCCGCTCAGAGCTCAAAAACACGTTTTTCACTCCACATTGCTAGGTGGATGACTAAAAAAAAAAAAAAGGTCATCACTTCCGCTCAGAGCTCAAAAACACGTTTTTCACTCCACATTGCTAGGTGGATGACTAAAAAAAAAAAAAAGGTCATCACTTCTGCTCAGAGCTCAAAAACACGTTTTTCACTCCACATTGCTAGGTGGATGACTAAAAAAAAAAAAAAAAAAAAAAAAGGTCTTCACTTCGCTCAGAGCTGAAATCACCGCTTTTTCCTCCGAAATACCCGCCGGAGCTTCACTTCTGCGCTAATTTCCTCTATATCTGACCTAAATTTTCAAAAAAGAGGACAAAATCTAAAAAAAAGAGGACAAAAGGGCGTCCTCCGAGGACACTTTCAAAAAAGTCAAAAAAGAGGACAAATCCTCAAAGAGGACGTATGGTAAGCCTACTATATAAATGCTGCGGCCAGTGGCGTCGTCAAAACTGGAAAACTGGCCCGCGAGTACACTTGAGTTTGAGACCTCTGTCCTAGACCGTGGTGTAAGCCTACTTCAGCACTACGGTACTGGGGACTTCTATCTTACAGGGGCGTTATATCTCAAATTATATGAAGAGGAGATCAGTCAAAAAAGTTGGCGAACGTCTGATCAATTGTATTCGAGATCTTGCGCCTACAGTAATATTATGCTGGTTAACGGGAGATCGTAAGATGTCAAGTGAATAAATCGTTGGAAATGTACTCTGCTGTCAAATTGTACATCATAAAGTCCGGATTGACATGATCCGTTTACGCTGACCCACTGCGATTATGTCCATAATGTAATCTGATAATGATGATTCTGGAGCAAACATGTATACTTAGGTATTTGACTCGATAATATTTAGTTACTCACTCCCTCTCAATCGCCGTTAGTGACGTAGAAATCAATATTTGGAAGTGTTAACCATTGAGTCCATTGTTATTTGAAGTATACGCTTGATTCAATCGCCGTAACTATTCTTTCGATAGTAAGTGTGTAAATACTGTGGTATTTGTATTTCGTGAAAGGCTTAAAGTCTAGCGCAGTTTTAAACTGACATGTCCTCCTACTAATATATGCTAATGGTGAATCTCTCTTCAGGCAATCAATTTACGGAGAATTACATGTATAGAAGTTTAGACGGAGGATACGTACTAAAGATATGTGATATAGATAAAAGCATACTATATCTAGGTAAAGCGATTCTGTATATAGGATTGTAGAGGTACGAACAGATGATAGAATTCACTATCGTAAAAATTCCAGGACACTATTGTGCAGTCCTTCTACTTTCGAGATAAACCCTCTTGTTATTCAGCATTGAGTCAAATTTTTATAAGTCAGGGGCTTCCAAAGGAGGGGTCGCGATCCCAATGGAGTCGTGGTCTAGTCTCGGCCCAGCAAACACAGAACCGTAAAAAAACCTTTCGGGATGGTTTCGAATGGTTATTTTAGGGTTTCGATTTTTATGTTTCAGAGGTATGTTTAAAATACGTAGGAAAAATGATCTTGAGGATCAAATTATTCTGTATGAATTCCAATTTGGTGGTAAGTATTCTGATGTGGGAAGCTATTTGGAGCCTGTAGATACCGTTGCGTTTTGATAGAGTGCTGCCATCAGTATAAATTCGTGTTACTTGGTCGAAAACCTTATTTTCTGATTTACCGTCATCATTATATACAGCCTATATTCATTGTCTCGTGAGTCTCGTCTGTTTCGCTAGCTGAGCATGAATTCCAGTTTTATTCCGAGTAAATATAACTAAATAAGTCGAATGGGTGCACTTAACTATACGTGGTTATCCGAGCGTGACTTCTAGATTATTCTGGAAATTTGAACCGCGCTTCGCGCTTCGTTCGCGGGATGACTGTTTCGTAATGTGGTTGTAGTTGTGTATGTTAAATTCTGGAAGCTGGAATTGCGACTGGTACCGGATGTGGGTAAAAACTAGGTGTACGGTACATAGTTGAGCGAGTAATATGCTATTTTGAAGGAATACCCTGTAGTTTATGACTCCGAGACCTGTTTGACTTGCTGCAAACAGTTCGAAAATTACGTCTATTTCGGTGGCTGTAATAATAATAATACAAGCATTTTCAGCTATTTATAACATTATAATGTAGCATGTTATCAGGGACAATCACCGTACCGGACTGCATACTATATGAGTTGCTCAATGGCTTGGTCGTCTGCAGTTATCCACGTAAGTTTCTAAAATTATGCTTATATGAGTCATTTTCGTATCATATTATGATAACATACCGTAACATGTAGGAGATTATATGACACGGCCTACTGGGTATAATCTTAGCGCTGGCGACCAGCTGTACCAACTACTTTTTCACTGATTCCTAAAATACTAATTAAAATCTCGTCCGGGCACTGAAACCCCCTAAAATCTCCCACAAAGTTGGAAATTTTCATTTTACTGAGCAATAGGGGCGCCCGAGCTGAATGCCGATTAACATTTGGTACGCACGGTACCGATTGTGACGCCATGCCATTGAGCGTCTCGGCAAAGTCAAGCCGTGCTCCCGGTGAGGCCGTGACCCTCTGAGTATGTTGCTAGAGATTGATGTGATGCCAATATACGTCCTATTCGAGTAGTTTTAGTATTTCGCGTCGTAGCGCATTTACAAATTTGAGAATACAAATGATAGCACTGAAGCCAACGCATATTGTAGAATTTACTATCAACATCAACGTGTACTTATTTGAAGCTAGCTGGCCAATTTACAAAACAATTATATAGTTCCATTCGGGTCTTGATGGTTCCTAAATTTTATTTGAATTGGCAATATTGGAACGTAGTTTTAGGTGTTGCAACCAATGTTCCCTGTAAGCTGCTCAAGTGTGCAATTGCGACATGCTGACACCGTATCTGGGCACAGAAAATTTAAGCTGCGCACAAAACATCAAAGTGATGACCTTTTTTTAGTCGCTACGCACTGTTGTCCAAGTTGATTGCGTGCAGACTCTTGAAAAATTGGAGGGAACATTGGTTGCAGCTACTTTGAGTTGGTTGCATCGCATCAATCGTTGTAAACGCGAATACGTCCTAAAATGCAAGTAGCCTACTTTCATATTTTTTGTCGCGCATATAAAAATTTGGACAAATAGAAATGAGAACACACCAGTTATTCTCTGCGATTAACCGACTGATTAACAAAACGGCTCATTCTCATAATTCATTCAGCTAAGTCCTAAACGGCATCCCAACCAAACCAAAAATGGCATAAACAGTGGTGTGTGATCTAAGTGGTTTTTGGCCGCCATGTTTTGATCGGCGTCGCAGATATCGCAAATGTATGATTTCAAACTGCCGAACATCCCAATTATAGGTACAATTTATCTATCTATGATGCACTATAAACACTGTTTCGTTAATTAGCCTGTTATGCGCAGAGAACACCTAGTGTGTTATCGCACTGGTGTCTCATTCACATTAGAACTATGTTATAATATTGTCAGTTCCGATGAAATTTATGACCCACAAAGAGCCGAATGGATTCATCTGCTACGTGCAAGGAAGTACGCATCTATATCGAATTCCGCAGTGATATGCGTAGGTAGGCTGCATTTGTATAATCAAAATTCGTGGATGCGCGATGATGCGAAATGCAAAAACTACTCGACGTATTCGGGTCACATTGAATTATATGTCGCAAAATACTCTGACAATCATGGGAAACACAGCTCGACTTTGCCGAGACGCTTGTTGGCGTCACAGTCGAAAAGAGACTTTATTCGACTATTGTCTACGGGCGATACAATTGTTAGAAACAATGTAGATTCGGACATTGAAGGTTATTTTCGGGGGGTTCCAGTGGCCAGACCAAATTTTAATTTATATTTTCGAAATCAATGTGACAGTAGCTTTCGATTGAGACCGGTTAAACAAAATTTTGAGCTCGAGTTGCCAGCGCTAAGATTACCACCTACTGCTTTCGATTTCAGAAACAGCAGCACTGATTTTTTTCGGAAGAGCAAGCAGATGCGTAAGAGCTGGAAAAATTGGTAAACTTCTTGACCGGAAAGTGAATTAAACTGTTCTACAAAAAGATTGTACCGCAGGTATGAGGCTGAATATTTCTAATACTTCTGAGACTTATGGCTAGCAAAACATGATATACAATTGCAGTTTAAAGTTCATCCAACGCAGAAGCAACTTCCCACTTGGCAGACCGGACTGTCACAATATCACACTGAGACGATCGCAAAAGTGGATTTACATACTTTCGTAGTATTCCCTCGGTATGTCTAGAATTTTTAAACGGACTGACTTTGATAATTATATTGATATCAAAAACTCAATCTCAAACCAAGTATCAATGTTTGATTCGTGGATGTGAAGCAATAACTGCAACTGCTGTACCCAGAATCCCTCAATAGGGTTCTTTAGAGTAATGAGGTATCTTCAGTAACTTGAGACTATATTTTCATGCTTTGCGGGGATAGTTATGTGCACTAGATTCATTTTAATATTCTGAAAACAATGTGGGGGTCGAATATCCGCATTTTAGTTTCATGACCAAAAGTATTTAAGAACCCCTGTAGATACGATACCGCCATATTGTATATTTTGACTCGCGTCAAGTCAGGTTAATCGATTTTCGAAGGTGACTCGAGTCAAATCACTCGATTTTTGTATGTGACTCGAGTTGAGTCAAAATTCAAGTCAAGGTGCCTTTTCGTCGTATGAGGCATGATTATGTCATTGCATTTTGCTAGCTGTCTGAAACAGATTGAGCGGTAATTGACTCTGAGCCAATGAACGAATATAGAGTTAAATATACGCGCAAGAAGACGCTGTATCGCTCACATATACGCAGAACTGTTAAACTGCGTAAGTAATTGCACAGCCTCAGTATATAGAACTTCTAGAACTGGTAACTTTACCAGCCAAAATAGAGAATAGAGAAATAAATTGATAAGATGCAATACATTACCCTTTCACAAACAGATATGATACACCATGCGTTAGTACAACGACGAAGCCGTTTCTGCTAGTGCGGAATAGTGTTGTTGCACACAGGCGAATAGCTTATTTTGAAAAAAAAACAATAATTTGAAACTGACATCAATTTCAGCATTCAACCGTCAGCCACGTGTTGCACATCTATCCGTAGATTAGTTATCAATACCTATATCTATAGCTACTGTTCGGTCAACTGGAAAGTTACACAGCACATTGCATTGAAATAGCAGTGACGTAACGTTAGCAGTCTTCTCACAACTTTTCTGCAATCCTAGTTAAAACTCCAGACTCAAAGCAAGAGGCTTGGATGCATGATTATGCATTTTTGTTTTACTTCTAATCCAATTCCTGGTTTTCCTGTAAAGGCGACTGTATGCCTATTGTGTGAAACAAGCCAAGCTTGCTGTACGGTACAGACATTTGCTATTCTCATGTCCTTAATAAGAATGGACCATGATTAGGAACTTGATGCGATGTCCGAGTTTTCTCGAATTTAATCATTTTAATCTAATTTGTATACAAACTGTAGCTATAATTCTAATTTAAATCTAATTTGCAGACAACTGCTGTGCAGCTATAATCCTTATTCTACTCTGATTCGGAAATATATCTAACTGTAATTCCAATCTAATCAGGAAAAGCTAAAATATTTCTAATTGTCCAAGTCTTTTTGTGAAGTCCCTGTCGGGTATGATCGTTGCACTTGAATAATTCTGTTTGTATATTATGATTTCAGATAGCTGGATTCAGCTCAGTTGGAGGCGACGCAATTGGCCAATCTGTCAGATCCATCATGAAAAAGGTCGCTACTACCCGTGTGTGGAGCAGTTACAGCCGTGTTGGAAAATCTGGGAAGGAGGCTTTTAACAAGCTCGCGTTGTACAAGATCATATATAGTGAGCAACATTTACGTTTACCTTCGAACCTATCTATATGTGTTCAGTAGCCTACCTTACACCCCATGTAAATGTTGAGCTAGCTCAGTGGTTCTCGAACTTTTTTGACAAGCTACCTTGACAATAGCTAAAATTTTCGCCACCTCCCCTTTATCGTCATATCAAAAATATTAAAACGAGCAGCCAGAATATTAGCGACCCCCACACATTGTTTGGCGGCATGCAGGGTATTCTGGCTACACTATGTTACCAGCCTGAACTATCGCGTCTCCAGCAGGACTGTCGTGTGTGCGCAGCGTGTGCGAATGTTAGCCTGACCGCGGACTTTAGGCTGTTGATGACTAAAATATCAGTTCCGACATGTTGGCGTAGCCAGGAGCCATCTTTGTATATGACCATAAAGTAGAATATCTCGTAAAGGATTTATTTGTCTTGATATTTTTTTAGCGCTGCGCTCGATTTATTGCCAATCGATTTCTTGCTTTTAGTATTGGTGTCTCCTCCTGAAACGTCTTATTTACGGAATTGATATTAGCTATATTGGCAAATATGCGAGAACGTGTCGTCCGACATACGACTTCGCGTCTGCACTCGCGAAAAGATCGTCGGCGATGAAACCTTTGCACAAAGTGATAGACGCACTTTCACTGAACTCTTCGATATTGATACGTCCAAGCGTTGATTAATCATGTCCTGGCCAAATGAGCCCAGCAGTTTACAGCGTCGACCCACAATATATGCAACTAACAATGTTTTATTGACCTAATTCTTTCATTAACTTTAATAATATTTTCGCGCTTTGCGTGACTAGGACATGTTTTCATGACATAATTGTTAACGATTTTGATGTGTGGTAATATGAGTCCTTTTTTACCGTTACCTATAATCCGGTTCGTTCCTATCGAACGACTAAAAAAGCACATCAACATTCAAGTGGCCCACGCAATGGTTTGGAAATCTCATGTGGCCCGTTGGCCGAAAAGGTTGGCCACCCCTGATGTACGGTATCAATAAATTTTTGTCAATCATTATTCAATCGATTAACCAATTCAGTGTCATGGTTCAGTTATTCAAATGTAATACGATGTAATGTTATTCAACAGAATGTTATGTAATTTAACATTGCAAGTCTATTATGGTTAGTGCAGGGGTGGCCAATCGTTTTCAAAAGTCTATTATGGTTTGTGCAGGGGTGGCCAACCTTTTCAAATTTTTTCAAAGTTCACGAAACAATTAGGTCAATGAAATAATGTTAGTTGCATATATTGTGGGCCGTCGCTGTATACCGCTGGGCTTATTTGACCAGGACATGATTAATCAACGCTTGGACATATCAATATCGAAGAGTTCAGTGAAAGCGCGTCTATCACTTTGTGCAAAGGTTTCATCGCCGACGATTTCTTCGCGAGTGCAGGCGCGAAGTCGGATGTCGGACGACACGTTCTCGCATTCCATTTTGCTGGGTAAAAGACGGATTAATCGGTCATTTATCTTCAATCAAATAATATAAAGTTAAATATAAATGCAAAAGGCGTTTTATCACTCACACGTAGAACTGCTAATAGCATATGTGAGTAACTTTATAGCTACACGCTACGTTCTATTATCAGCCGAAATAGAGGATCGAATACGAAGCCTCGAGAAGTTGCAATAAATTGATAAGGGACAATATACTACCCTTCCGTGAGAATAGGGACGCATAGACAATATTCGTTCGATTTAAATTATACAGGAGAGTTGGTAAAAGATAGCACCGCGCAATTTAACCATTGTGCTGTCTGAGAAACAAATATACCTTGCTAACCGAATAAACTACTACTACGACGACAACGCAAGCATAAGCTGTGACCGTTTCGTTTGCGGTCAATTAAATTATGATGTAACAACAGGATCAGTGAAAGGTGCGATCAGTGAATGGCTGTTTGCTCTCACAAGTGATACCGGCATATCGCAAAAAATCCCAACGTACATAAGATATAGGGTGATTTAATTGACACCGTTTACTTGATTACTTGAAATTGACTCGTGAATTTTACTCCGAGTCACGAGTCAATCCATATATCTCGAGCGCCGAGTCGAGTCAAGTCATTTTTGCAAAGTGACTCGAGTCATCCCAACACTGCGTAGTACTAAGAGCTATCTAAACAGGATCGAGCATGTCTTTAACATTCAATGTTGTTGTTTCTCTGTAGGGTTCTATGGGGAAAAAGGCAGAAAGCAGCGTCTTATCCTCGTCATCAGAAGATGAAGGAGACACAAAATCAGTTGGCTTGATTATTTTTTCATTCGCTTCTTTGACATCGTTTCGTTCTGAATTATTTTCTTTGAGTTTCGTTGACACTGTTTTCTGTATGAATTATAAGTTCATCAAAGGCAATGTGTACTGTGATACGTGTATGTGTCCGCAGCCACCCTCAGGTATGCCTAAATATGGGAATACAGGGATGTTAGTATCTCAGGATGTTTTTCTGACCATCGATTGTACGTTCTCAAGCATTGTAGATACACAGTTTTATCTACGTTTTATTAACGATCCCGATTTGCGTGAAGAACGCGTTAAAACGCGTCGACACAAAAACCGACTTAAAACTATCCTGCTAGTCTTTAATATGAACCAAATAAAAACGTTTTTTTAACCTCAATGGGCTGTTTCGTGTTTGCTGGGGGGGTCCCGGAGAAGAATATTAAATCCCAATGGCTATTACAAGAACGCCAATTACGCGGATGCTATAGGCGTCTAATTTCTGAATATTTTGGATCATTTTTCAAAAAAGAAGAAAGCACGACCCCTGAGGAATGCGCACCGGTACAAACACGGTATCGGATCAGTTGAAAATCATCTGAAGTCGCCACTTATTATAACTTAAGGGTATATCGGGGGAATAATAAAAATCACTAAGAGATTAATTTTTTTCATCCGGACAAACTACAAGTGGCCAGTAGTGCTATGTGTTAACAACTGTATAATACATACACACACGCTCGGCGCGGTCGTATAACGTATAGATCGATAACTGTGTTTGGCGTGACACAGAGTACCATTTTAATTGACATCTATATGCTTGATTTAGCTGTATATTCTCTTTTTGCTCTTATTCTGTCTTATTCTGTCTATATTCACTATGTATTTCATAGACTTCTAGACCAGTGTTTCGCAACGTTTTTGTCTCCGCGGACCCCCTTCCGGCCCTCACCGACCCCTGCGGACCAAAAAATCTTTTGTTCCAATTTAGTCCAATTATCGTGAAACAGTGCAACAGTCACCTTTTTCCTACAAATAATTCCTGTAGGCTAGTTATAAACGGCAATAAAATGACTTTTCTTGATAATAAAATCATACTATTTATGTAGAAATTGGGTGGACTTAGATTATTTCAAAGCGCATTTCTGCATTTCTTTATTACGTGATCGTGTATTCAAATCCCGCGCCTTCGATTTGATACGAATGAGTACCGAAAATCCATTTCCGTGAAGATAGGTGGTGGCGAATGTAGTAATTAAGGGCAATGCTTCCAATGACTCCATTGCGCATGATTGAAACGGTGCCAAAATAGGGCAAGAGATTTCTTAATGAACATACAACGTCAAGCCTAGTCATTTCTATCTAGTAGCTCAGCTTGAAGTTATTCTGGAATAGGGCTTATGTATATCACATGAGAAAATGGGATTTTGAAAACAGTTCGAATCAACCCCAACAAACATCTATAAACAGCAATATATTTGTGTCAGAAAGCTATAGTAAATTAACATGAGTTTGCACAGTCATTTCATCCGAGACGGCGATTCTGTTTATGTGAGTCATCAAGTTTTAGCTGTAATGAAGCACAAACTGCCTCGTGATTCTCCTGATATAAATATATATATAAAGTAGGTTATCAACTGTTTGAACATTTCGCGGACCCACTGGAAATGATTCACGGACCCCCCGTTGTACACTACTTTTCTAGACGAACAGCCTAGGTTATTTACTGCAATATAGGATTATGCTATCTGGCAGTAGACTACCCCATCGAAGCAGACGACACGATTTTCTGTATACCTGCGTTGCGAAAATCAAGGATTGGGGTCAACATGAAAATATACTGGTAATCATGGAGACTCGCGCTTCAGTTTATTCCACATGATAGACTCGTTGGGTTCCAATTTAAATCATGTACGGCGTTTGACGTAAATGTACAACAACCGAGTAAAAGAGTCTTTCGCTACTATGTCCTTACCTGATAGTCGTTAGATCACCATTTATTTGTCCCGTGTTGAAATGATGACTGTTTTGGTTGATTGATGATAATGAACATCAGCAATGATATTATCAGTTAGTTCGTCCAGGAACTGTTTCTATGTAAACAGCGAAAGTGTCGAAGTCAGATTTTCATTAGCATGTTTACATAACGCTTTTGATATCTGCGTTACACTCCCAAATTTTACTAACGCATACATGGGCGAGAGATTATAGTCATTCGAGATTCGAATTGATTTCGAAAGTTCTTTGAGCAAATAGCTAATAATGGATTGAATGGATATACCCTTCAAACAGTCAAACCCGATTCACCGTGTGTGCATAAACTTAATTACTCACTGAAGCCTAGGATAGGCGTAGCATAACGATTTCTCGGTGCCTTTACTGTGAAGCATTGAATGAATTGTTTTCATAGATCTGTCAACGGCAACACATAAATATGTGGGTCTCATTTGGTCTGCCATGCCATTTCTACGGTTAGGCAAAATGTTCGATTCCGATTGTAGTATAAAGCGTTGAATCGAGTGGAGTTTTCGTGTCTCACCCATTACGACATCATTGACATTGGTGATATTTGACAAAGTAAAAGTTTTTCCTTATAGTCGACTACAATTAAGATATGTTCAGTTCGGCCTAATCAGGAATAACTTTGTATAATTCTTCCATCCCAATCGATTTGTAGTTTTGTTTAGAACGCCACTTAGGTAATCGAGTCAGTCCGAACATTATTGGCGTATTTGTAAAATGTCTTTTCATGCATCTCGGTTCATGATGTTCGTTTCTGGTTGGGGGTGAAGGTAATGAACTGTACATAATTGACTGTCATTTGACCTTTCAGCAGCGCTAAATTATGATGAACATGGGTTCGTCTTTTCATTCATATTTGCAGTTGTTACAGATCATTCAAAGGACATGGCAGGTCGGATAATACCTGCATCATTATATAAATATATCTGAAAACATCCCACCTATCCACCTATCAAGTCGGCAGCTACGGAATAAAAATGCTGAAAATTGGCCTGGTGTACATGACGAATTCCACAGTACTAGAAAAAAATCTATAAATACTCTGGACGCACCAGACTTGCCGAAGCAGCCAGACGCAAAAGACGCGTCGCGCTTCTTATTGAGAATATAGTAGAACAGTGATTCCCAACCGCGGCCCTGAGGGCCGCATGCGGCCCCCAGCTTGCCTTCTTGCGGCCCCCAGAAAAATATTGAGAAATCGACTTTTGCTTGGCTTGGAGTCTGGAGTTTTCAATTAGGATTGCAGGAAAGTTGTGAGTAGACTGCTAAGATTACGTCACTGCTGTTTCAATGTAATGTGCGCTAACTTTCCTGTTGAACGACCAGTACCTACAGTTATAGATATAGGTATTGACAGGACCGTAACTGCCGCACCTCAAGCCCCCCAATTGGAGGGAGCGAGCTCAAAGGGGGCCCAAAATTATTTAGTGAATTAGCATAAATTATAGAGTATGTTATGAAATTTTATTAAAAATTTTTTCGCGCTGCGCGCGATTTCAAATCTCAAAATACCTTAATTATTGGGTACTCTTCCATCAAGATAAAATACGCAACATCTATACAAGTGGGCATATCGGCGTTGGCCATGACCTCGCCACGACGCACGAAGACATATAAAGTTTCAGGCCATGTAACATGCGACTCCAAGAAGTGTGCCAGAACGATCGGCAGCGAGGAAACCTTGGCCGTAAAGGACTGCCCTTACGCTGACCGAAAATTTCGTTATGTATATACAAAATACATATAGGAAGCCTATAATTGACCATAGGCGCCTAAATGACTCGCGCCGAATGTTCCTGTCTTGGCAATCTGAACCTCACGAGACAAATAGGCTACCATCCCACAGGGAATAATTATATGCCAGTGAAGAACTACCAATTTGAAATCGTGTGCATCTTTTAGTTTAGTACGTTTGGGCGATTCTATATTTTTTGATATAGCAGACTGGAGGTCACGAAATAACATCATGTAACGAAATCGTACCAACGTGTCCGCCCGTCCGAATATGTTTAATTATTATTCACGGGCGCTACAGTTTCCAAAACACTTCACTCAGCTCTACCGGTAAATCTGATTACGTGAGCAGAGAGGACAAGTAATTGATAGATATATTTATGCAATTCCCGATCTTAGTGACCTATTTTATTTTGAATTATCGAAAATTTTCGCACTCCACGCTGGCTCACTAAACGGTGATCCTGATTTCGTGGCAGAAGCGAGCAACGGGACTGGGGGTTGGTTTATCACCCTATGTGAGCTCAAGACCTAATTGTTTTGGGGGGCCTGACGAAGTGCTGTTTCGTTCCTGCCAAAGGGTATACGCTCGAAGATGTTTAATTATTATTGAGTGGTCTTACCTTTTCAAACACAACTCACTCGGCTCAACCGGTCAATCTGATTACGTGAGCAGAGAGAGGATAAAAATTGATACCATATATATGCAACTGCCGATTATATTGACCGATTCAATCATGAATTATCAAAAATTTATCGCGCTTCGCGCGATCAGTCGAGAGATGCTGCCTAAAACGGACACCCGATTTAGATGATAAATAGCGGTAAACAGCCATCTAGCCTGAGGGGGGTCTGGGGGGCTTCGAAGTTAGGTTTATCACCCTATCATGGGGGGGCCCAAGAGCAACGTTTGGGGGGGGCTGACGAAGTGCTGTTACGGCCCTGGGTATTGATAACTAATTTACGGATAGATGTGCAACAAGTGACTCACGATTGAATACGCCGAGATGCGGACTGCTTAGCCGGCAAAAAGCAGCATAATTGGTAGTCCTATAGCTCGCGACCCAAGCGTTCGAATAATTTGATATGTCGGTGTTTATCGAAAGCAAATGTCGCACTGATTCCAAAAATACGAATTGAAATCTCGCCAGGGCATTAAAACCACTCCGAAATAGTCAGCAAAGGTTAATTGTTCTGAACAACGGGAGCGCGGCAACACAAAGGCCAATGGCGTCAAGCGAATGATCGGAACAATGCCAATTTTCATATTTTGGTGACTATTTTGGGTTCCTTTCAATGCCCTGGTATTCGTGCGGCCCCGACCGTACTCTGAAATTCTAAATTTGGCCCTGCCACCGAAAAAGGTTGGGAACCACTGTAGTAGAAGAAACAGAAGTCAATAACCAGCGACCATACATACCAAAACGACTGCTTACTACTGCAGAATACTGCATGTAAGTACTTTACCAGTGATGGTATGCCGTCTGGTATGTATCTTCACATCCTGCCTCTAGTGCAGGGCGAGCAACATACGGCCCGCGGGCCGGATCCGGCCCGCAGACAGTTTTCCGTCTTACATGATAATGTGGCCCGCGGCCCCAGTCTTCCAGGATTCCCTACTACATGTTTAAATACATCGGATTTTAGTCACCATATTTTATTATACACATGTATGCGCAGCGAGCGAGGGTGGAGCTAACGCGTAAGTTCGTCGAAGCGAGAAGATTTGCATTATCGGCATTTACGATGTACTTAACCCAAATGTCATTTGTGGTAATCATGGTGTTTGTCGACTACAATGGTCAGGTCATTTACATCACGCCGACATTTCTTATTATTGATTCCGTAACCGTCGAGTTGTAACACGGCCCACTTCTAACCTTTTGCAAGACACCGCTTATGCCAGTGGTCGCCAACTGAAAACGGGCCGCGGGCCGCATGAATTTAATATCGAGGTAAAATAGGCCCCACAGTTGAACAATCTCGCTATCTCGTCTTCAACTAAACTCTAATGAATTGATATTTGGTAAATTTGGGGTATCGGGCTTATCGAACGCCTTGAAATCTTCATTGTGGATTGCACAGTGTGTTGATTCATCAGAGAGAAGCAGACATGGTGGTGCCTGTATGACAATGCTGTTCTCAAATCCACATTGTCTTCGTCATTATTGGCGAGAAATGGCTTTAAAACTACATTGCTGTCGTTAAATTACACTCATTAAATACGAATTATTCCTTGTTTATGTGGATAAATGGGCGGATAATGTATCAATTCAGCAATCCGGCCCGCCAAGTACTTAATTTTCCTATATCCAGCCTGCCGACTGGAGAAGTTGGCCGCCCCTGCTCTAGTGTAAAGTCACCTTCCAATATCACATATTTCTTCTTACAACTATTATACAGCCAGAAACAACTAAAAGTGCTTTTATTCAGCAACTATTTCATATATTCTTATCCGCCAGCTATTAAATCCATAGAGGCACACTTTCGACTGAGCTCTGACGACAGGCACGGGAAATTCCTCTGGGCTAACTTTCCGTACAGAAGCAAAAGAGCCGTGAAGTTGACCCGACGATAACCATAGCGGTCTGAAAATAAACTCAGTAAACTAAGCGAGAAATAGTACGATGGAAACCTGCGCGGCAACAATCGCGTCCGGGAAACATGCATGAGTGAATCCGCGTTTTGAGAAAATACGTAATGATGTTCAGGTATCATTAGAAAGAAGCACTTTGACCAGCACATCTTACTGAGTGGACGATAACATTGAAAAGTAGATATTTAGTTAACACAAACCAGTATCGTCATCATACCCGATCGAGTTAGCAAGCAGATCTAATGTTATATGACAAGATTCGTTCAGAACTCATTAGCAAGGATAGTCTGCTCTGTAAGATCGTGACTATTTCAAAATCACAACTATTTTCTGTCGCCATATAAATTTTACTGGTGTCAACACAAATTTGTCAATACGACAGCTAACTATATATAATAGGATAATTGCTGATTTAATAATCGGATTTTACAATCCGAGAAAATCTCAAATTGTATCAATGGCAGAAGGAGGTCACGACCCGACTAGTCGCGGCTTATCATCGAATCCTAGCATCGCAAGTGAGTGCTTTTTTTCACATTATGATCGTAAATGGAAAGATTAGTCGTTACCTAATGCTCACATAGCGGTCGCTTTTCAATGAATAGCCCACATCTTTCCTATATTTGAAAATTACTGGACGGATGGCGCTGTGACGATAATAGGCATAGTCCTGATCTGTACTGATGACTTAGCCTCGACGGGAGGCAATTCCGATGCTTCATGTTCAGAAAATAACCCATATTCGTTAATTACCAGTTTCCATTACACATAGTTAACCATCATGAAGCTCCTGAATTGAAAAAAATCCTACGCATTAACGAATACCCGCGTTGCTAGGAATTTCCTTATGCTGCGTAATACTTCGTATTTATAATTTTATAACTTATTCCTGCTGTCGAGCCTACCGAAATTGTTTTCAAAAGATAATCACATCCTCGTACGCATGTATATCTGGAATCAAGTGGTATTTGTTATGTATTACAATATTTATTAAAATCAGATGATCCATTTTCATGCAGTTTTGGCGAAAGGAGATCACGTCACTCAACATTTTGAAAATGCTACCGTGAACGCTGTTGCAGGAGACCAGTACAACCCGGTGATCAACGGTAAGCAGAGGTGATCAGTAAAATGTACTTGTACTGTTTCGGAGTACGCAAGTGGGGTGTGCCTATGAGTGAACTACTTACTCAACTTTACCAATCAGAGTACTTTCCAATCTTTAATTCTCCACTTCGACTTCAAGTAGATCTGAAAAGTCTAGTAAATCCTCACTTATACTCGTAATTAAGGGGAAATTTTTACAACAATAATTGTGCTTCCACTTGAACACTTACATGGGCTTCTTTGACATTATCTGATGCTGATACTAAGTTATACTGTACAAAGGTGCAATTAGCGCGATATTGACGAATCAATAAAGCAAGACATTTGCGCCACGCGAACATGGCCATGGAGACGGGGTGTAGAGATGTTTTGCACGATTAAGGAAAATTTAACATATTATTGCTTTCAGTACCATATCAATTGAACAATAATTTCTTTATTCCGAAGACTTATCGTATGCACCTTGTTTACATTAAGCATATGTCCTCCTTTAGGAGGATTTTGTCCTCCATTTTCTGGAAATCAAAAATTTTATCCGAAAACGCCAAAATATCCTCCTCTTGGCAATCAATACTCATTTAAAGCTTCGACAGTCATGGTAATGGGCATAAATAACGCGAAGTCTGCAATTCGGAAGTTCGCGCAGGCCATTCAGGAGTGGGACTGGAATTATCATCCTTTTTCAATCAACACAACATAAGTATAGGTAAAAAGTATATAAATCGAGAGTCGAGTCAGAAAGACGACTTTATTTTAGTCAACACAACAAGAAATTATAGTACAAATCTTAGAATCAGCAGTTTTCTAGTCCGGTAATCGGTCTTTTATGATTTGTAATATATGTCCTCCTTTCCGGATTCCAAAATATGGTCGCCCTGCCTTATTAATATAGCAAAGTATGAAGTGGCAATGTTATTAGTTGTGACAAGAGCCGTAAACAAATTTATCTGTACTGTTAACCATTTGCTCGTCATATTAAAGACAATGCGAGTGAATCAAATTATACACGGCACAGAACACTCTGGAAAGGCGCTGACCCTTTTTTAGTGAAGACCTTATTAGGTATAGGCTCTAATTAGATACGTTGAAGGAGCTGATCTTTATTGCAAACACACCTTACGAAATTTAGAGTTGGATCATGGATCATTTTCAAATCGACAACGAGTCACGAGCAATGTTTCCTCTAATTTTTGACGAGTCAGCGCACACTCACCAACTCAATGCGCAGACCCTTGGACAACAGTGCGTAACAACTAAAAAGAGGTCATCGTTTCGGATTTTTTGTGCGCAACATTAATTCTGCCATCGGCGAACATCTGTTGGATAATCCGATTTGTGCGAATAATTATCGAGACGACCGATTTCGAATCGTAGGGCGAGGCCGTTCACAATTCCATTTGTGTGCCTTGGAATCAACTTTTATCAAAATACACCAACCAAAATTCTGTCAACAAAAGGAATTCGTGTACCACCTAAAAATAGTACATTGAACGCTCTCTCATTCGAAATTTCATGCTGGTGACGTCATATTTTGTGATACGATTGTTGATATACAATGTTCTTTCCAATTCTCTACTAGTTGCTGACGATTACCCCTGAAGAGTGTCAGCCGAAAATATTCGGGTTCATTTCAATATGAATATACTATTTAATTGTACGTGAAAATAGTGTATTTTTAAATGTAACCAACGTCACTCATGGAACTGACGAGTAAAACATACACAACATAGCAGTAATACGCATCCATTTCTATTTTAAACCACTATTGTAGGACAGTACAGTTTCATGTTGTGCGGAATGTTGGAGTCTTTAAAATGACAATTTGGACGTAAAATGACTTTAGTAAGGAAAATGAGCGCTCCACGGACGCTGATGTGGGTTGACACTTCTGCAGTTTTGCATACAGCGCTGATGAAATGTCTTGCCTTTGTAGCTCCATAATTTGTTTCATATCGTTTTTGTCCACTCGCTTCTTAATGTAATTTTTGAGCTCAAGAGGAACTTTACTGAAATCAAGGGCATTTAGATCAGCATTAGCCGCTCTGATGGTGTACGTACAACTTTCCATTTTCTGTATCAAGTTTGAAATATTGTTGTAGTGTTTGGTGACCAATTCTTCAATTATTTATTATCGTGGTGCCCATCGTAAAAACTATTTTATTCAAATCCAAATGTATTTGTATATAACTAGACCAAGATAGAACTTTTTAGCCTGCCTACCCACTGACTGAACTTCAAATGACGTCCTACTTCAGTGCACAGAAGTAAAACAGATTGTGTAGCAACACAATGCAATGTGTGACCTCATAATGCAATGTGTGACCTCATAGGTCTGTGAATGTAATGTGATGTAGGCTAACCTTACGGCTTGCCTTCGTTCAATCAGAAATTGCCCTACTTTCTTAGTGCTTAATTGCTTCACCGCCTAAATTGGCACTTTTTATTTAAAGCAGTGATTCCCAAGTGCGGCCCCGAGGGCCGCATGCGGCCCCCAGATAGCCTTCTTGCGGCCCCCAAGATATATTAGGAAATCGATTTATGACAAAAAATAAAATTTATATTTATAAAATACTTTTGTATGGCTTGGCCTCTGTAGTTTTTAATTATAGAATTGCAGGAAAGTTGTGAGTTTAGACTGCTAACGTTACATCACTGCTGTTTCAATGCAATGTGCCCTAACTTTCCAGTTGAACGAGCAGTAGCCATAGATATAAATAGGTATTGATAACTTTCAAAACCGGAGTAAAATCCTGAAAACATGGTAAATTTTTCCCACTTCGTGGTCGCTTGACTAAAAAAGAAAAAGAGGCTCAACTCCTGAAAAATACAGTTTTCTTTCACATTAACAGGTAGTTGACTGAAAAAAAGGTCAACTTTCCGGTCCAGCTCCCGAAATAGCCGCCCTAGCGTTACTACAGTGCCGACTTAATGTATATGGATCAGTCGAATTTGGCCCTATGTAATCAAAATCCTCAAAAAAGAAGACATTTGAGCGTCCTCCGAGGTCAATTTAAAAAAAATCAAAAAAGAGGACAAATCATCTTAAAAGAGAACGTATGGTAACCGTATGATAACTAGATGTGCAACACGTCACTCACGGTTGAATACGCCGAGAGGCATACTGCTTAGCAGACTAAAAGCAGCATAATTGGTAGTCCTATAGTCAGGGCCATAACTGCCGCAACCCAAACCCCCCATTGAGGGGGCCGAGCTCGAAGGGGGCTCAAAATTATTTCGTGAATTAGCATAAATTATAGAGTATTTTTTGAAAATCCATGTGACTTTTTCTAAAATTTTTCGCGCTAGACGCGATTTCAATTCGCCACATATCTTAATTATTGGGTACTCTTCCCCAAGAAAAAATACGCAAGATTTATAGAAATGCTTTTATGCTGACCAAAAACTTCGAAATACCAAAAACTTTGTTATATATGCAACACACATATAGGTTTAATTGTCCATAGGCGCCTAAATGACTGGCGCCGAATGTTCTTGTCTTGGCAATATGAACCTCACAAGACAAATAGCACCCCACAGGAAAAAAATTATATGCCAGTGACGAAATACCAATCTGAAATCGTGTGATCTTTCAGTTTAGTAGGTTTAGGAAATTCTACATTTTTTGATATAACAGACAGGAGGTCACGAAATACCATCATGTAAAGAAGTCACACCTAGGAGTCCGCCCGCCCAAAGATGTTTAATTTTACGGGGTCTGCAGTTTCAAAGACACCTCTCACTCAGCTCTACCGTTAAATCTGATTACGTGGGCAAAGAGGACAACCATGCAATTCCGGATCTTATTCACCGATTTTATCGTGAATTATCGAAATATTCGCGCCTCGCGCTGCCTCACTAAACAGTACAACTTTAATTTCGTTGCAAAAGCGAACAACGTGATGCTGGGTCAGTTTATCACCCTATGGGAGCCCGGGGTCCTGACGAAGTGCTGCTACGTTCCTGCCAACGGGTATACCCCCGGAGATTTTTAATTACTATTGAGGGGGCCCACTCAGCTCTACCGGCAAATCAGAACACGTGAACAGAGACAGGATGAAAATTGATAGCAATACATGCAATTCCCGATCATATTGACCGATTCAGTCATGAAACTAAAGAAATTTCTCGCGCTTCTCGCGTTTAGGCGAGAAAAGCTGATTCACTCAACTGACACCCAATGCAGCAGATGAGTAGCGGCAAACAGTGTACGGTTTTGAAATCTCGCCAGGGCAATAAAACTACTCCGAAATAGCCATGGTGACTGTTTGGGTCTGTTTCATAGCCGTAGTATTCGTGCGGCCCCGACCGTACTCTGAAATTCTAAATTTGGCCCTCACACCGAAAAAGTTTGGGAACCACTGATTTAAAGTATATAACAATATGACTTTATAACTAAAATATGACCTAACCAAGAAAATATGACTTTATATGACTTGATAACTTTCTTAATATACCCCATAGAGACGTGGTTTTCGCGTTAAAATTGATTTCACGACTTACTGATGCACAGAAAAAAATATGACTTTAATGACTTTAAATGGCCCTAGTTATGGCGATTGTCTTGCTGTATATTGTGGGTTCGATTTCCGACATAACATATCGATTCAGCGCTAGACATTTTTCACGTCTTATACTTTAGCTGACAGTTTCTTGAGGTATTCTCATTGAAATGACATTGTAAAGTGTTTGAGTTCATTTATTTCGTAAAAGAGCATGATATATCGATGATGTACGATAACGCTGGTCAACACAATTTTTGTTGATTTCGATCTGATAGTTGTTTTTGGCTAACGTTTGGACGCTGAATTCAAAAATGAATTCGGTTTTTCTCTACCACGTCAAGTTTTTCGGTTAGGCACCCACCACATAGGCTCATAACCAATGTTCCCTCTAATTTTTGACGGGTCTGCGCACACTCCACAATTCACTGCGCAGACCCTTGCAAAACAGTGCGTAACGACTAAAAAAAGGTCATCACTTCGGATTTTTTGTGCGCAACGTAGATTTTCTGTGCGCAGAGACCGTGAAAGCACTGCGCTTTTGCGCACGTGCGCAGCTTAGAGGGAACATTGCTCATAACCCACATAAAAGTACTACTTTTAGTATTATGTATTTATTTTATAAAACGTTTCAAAACCACGAGTGCTCGAACGTATAGGTCAATAGACTCCAAACATTTGCACCGCTTTATTTGGTTGATTTGAACTGATATTGCGTCTGCAGGACAAATAAAGTTCGAGTTTCAGGGTTCAAATTTACGCTAATAACTCATAATTCTTTGGGATGTCCCGAGCAATAGTCAGCCAACATATCGAAGCTACAATCTATTCTGGCATCTTACTATCATCATTTTCAGAAATTGGGGAATGGGAATGCTAATTTCTCTTTGCCCCTCGCAGACTATGCCAAGGTTTTCCGGTAGATTATTTAGATATTTTATATTTTTTGAATGTCTGCTGTTCGACGAAATCATATGGCAGTGGCACATGAGTAGTTAATATGATCGGTCGTGACTTGGTGTTTTTAACATGGGGCTCTTATGGGCGGGGTGGCACGGTGCCGAGAAACCGGGGGTGGCACGGTGACCCGTATCTCTTATGGCGGGGGTGGCACGGTGCCATTGTGTCTTATGGCGGGGGTCGCATGGTTACCTTTTCGGGTATAGGCTGCGGCGGCACGGTTCCGTGAAAACTCGTGGTGGCATGGTTACCTTTTCAGGTATAGGCGCGGTGACATGGTGACCTTTCAGGAGAGATGATTTGACTAACGTTGTGGGTATAGGCGCGGCGGCACGGTGTTGAATATGTATCAAGTAAATAGTCATGTGATTGGTCCTTAGTTAATGTGTATATCGTAAATTATTATATATGATGGCATAGTTCAGTCGTGGCAAATGACCGATCGTGTTCTAAGTCTTTCCTCGCTATTGATTGCTAGCTGAATAATACTTCAGATCGGATTATTCGCACCTTCCGTACCGCTGTTTCACACCTACAGAATAGTCTGCTGTTCACAGTCGCAGCAAGAGTCACAAGTATACACATTACACATTCATTTATTACTCTGAAATCAAACTCTTCACAAAAGCACGCACAATCGTATCATTCACTTTTTTATCATCACCAAAATTATTCAAGTATTCCTTGGCTGAAAATCCTTGAGCTCTTTTTATCAAGAATGCTATAGCATGATCTCCGCACACATCCGAAGTTTTACTTTGTAACTGTTTCCCAGTCACAGAAAATTCATCCGGCTCCAGGAATTCTATGATCTGAGGTTTTAGTGGTCCGAAACCTAGTGAATCATGAAAATGAGTATCGTCATCTCTGTACACCCAGTGAGATCCAGGCAAACTCGATTCATCGTAATTAATGGTGATAGCGAATTTTCCGTTAGTTGGTTTCTTTGGTAACTGGTCTATCGGATAAGTCCCTAGATATAGACTTTGTGTGACAGGGTGGTTATAGAGAATATCATTAATCTCAGACAGAGCCGGCGTAGACGGCGGTTCGAATATCAACAATAACAACGGTCACAAATTAACACTTCAAATGTGTGTGAAATAGTTTGCAAAACCCAGCGATCGCTGACAAGATAATTTCTCGGACATAATCATCTTTCGCGACTTGGTGTTAAAGACATCGATCGCTCACGCGGTGAAATTTTCGTAAGCAGTTTGTCACAGAACTTGATTTTACTCGTAAGATTTAATAAGTAACGAATATCAGACCGTCAGTGTCGGTAACTCGAATAGCGATAGATTGTCACTTATTTCTGATCCAACCCTAATCATTTGCGAAGTTGGCGTTTATTCAAAAAGGTGCGAAATAATTGTAAATCCTACGTCACTGACACGATAATGCGTCATGCATCACAATCTAGTCATAGTACGGTGTCGGAAACCTTTCGCGAGATGTTCTATAGGTAAATTGAGAAAATCCGAAACGAAATATTTTGACTTTGGCGTAGTGTGAATTGAAATAGGATTGACAAACATGACTATCGACTTTCCCACAGTCCCATATTGATATTATACGCACATTGATTTGAAACAAGTAATGGAACATTGCAACTCTATTCGCGATCCGACTTTTCGTTTGTCAAAGAGACATCTTACCATACTCAAAAGAATTATTCATAATATCAACCGGTGTTAAAAATATAGTTTTCACTTACTTGATTATACCACTACAACTCGCAAACTTGAATTAATAATAATTATTCATATGACGATAATTTTTATTCAACTGTAAAGTCCGTTACTACACTGCAAGATAAAGTATTTACTAATCGGTACATATACGACTTGGCATAACCTATTACATTTTGAGCATACGAGATTTAAATGTCTGAACAATAACTGAGAATTAAATGATCACAATAAAATCCGTACATTACAGCGTAAAAGATGTTGGAATGTCAGCAACTCTGTACGGTCATATAGTTACTACCACTAATTTACCCGGCCAACTCGTCATGATCATTCCTGAAATCTACAAAAACATGACCACTGACTAGAGTTAACCACAAAATAGCATCGAATTTTAAATCCAGTTGTAGCTTACGTATTATTTGAATGCGGGTTATGTTTTGTTATAATTGGGTGTACGGATAAAGTATTAGGTCTCGATATTTTAACATTTTGCCATACTCAGTCAATCAGGAAAACATTGTCAAGTCAATCCGTTTGTAACTTACCCGACCAACTCAAGCAGTCAGCCAAGCATACACGAGTCCATACAATCACTAAAACCTAAAACCCATAACAAGCTCGGTTGTATTCATATCCCAACGCATCTTTTTCATTCAACTTGAGAAGTGGTTACTATTCTGTAAGATAGAGGAATTACTACGCGGTATATTCTGCAAGACAAACTGATTATTACTCGGTATATTTTGTAAGACAAAATTAATTACTCTTCGGTACAGGGGACTTGAGCTTAACATAATATGTTTGAGTATACGAGATTTGAAAGGTCGAGCAACGTAGTTAAGAATTCATTTCTTATACGATCAAACGCCGGTGCTACATTGAAAGTTATGTTGTAAACATCCTTATTGACACATCGATTTGACATATGTAATAGTTGATCATGACTTGATTATTAAATTATTCGCGTTAATTAGACCCGGTGTTGTGGTAAAGGTTATGACAACAACAAACTTTTCACTACCGTGGTTATTAACATATTGATTTGTAAAACTATACTTGTCTGAAATGTTCTTGATTTGAAAGATATTCCACGTTGGTACAAATCACTCTGCGTATTATGGATATCAGAAAATATTTTTACAAATGTATAGTTGTTTCCAGTAACCAAGACTAAAGATGACACAACAATTTCGTTATTCAAACATTGAACACCCGATGCAAAATGCTTTATTAGTCAAATTCGTGACGGCTAATTGAAACGACTACGTATAGAGTCAGTATATCACAATTTCATGTCGTTACTATTGAATCCAGCAATTGATACAATTTGTTATCGGAGTTGTGACAGGAATTGAAACATATGCACTTTACAGAGTGTGAAAATATCACTTTTGGATATCGAGCGTCGTTTGAAGCGTGCGACCAATACTCAATTACATCCACACTCTCTGTCGTAGGCGCTAAATGTAAAAAACATTACAAGGTTACACTTCAAGGCTTTGATCACCTCAGAAGCGATCTGGAATATCTTCAATGGGTGCACCTTATTCTATTACACTTGGGTAATATACAAAACTCATAGCGGTATTTAAATCGAAATATGTCCTACACTGAAATCTACAAAAATCTGTTTGTATTGTCGTTCATAGTAGTGATACCGATTTGGACCGCCTAAAATAATTGTCATCAGACAATTAACCAGACCACTAAAAGTCGTTGTCATCACAAAAACAATTCGCATACCGTTTGCTAAATGTGTCCTATAGCTAGGCGTACTAGAATTATTTGTAAAACACACACACACGATCAGAGAAATTAGAAATCTTCCTATTGTAATTCGTCAAAGTAGATGTAATTACAGTCACTAAAAGACCTCACTTGTATGTGATTGAATCACTAGCAATTACCCCACTAAACCGGATTCCAAAGAAATTTTACTCACTCGACGGATATGAAACAAGGTCGCGTACTCGGTGTAGATCGTTTTTCTAAAGGTAAATCATATATGTCCAGCAGAAAACAATTTTCACTCACCTGGAAATGAAACCGAAGACTTCATTCAATATTTTGTTTGTGTCAAATACTTTGCAATGAACACATTTGAGTGATTGAGCTTTACATCATCAGGCTGTCATCTGTAAATCACGGTTACATCATTCTTGTAACTGTATCGTTTACCTAACCGAGTTGTATGCACAGTTTGATATTTTTGCCATTTAGCGATTGTTGAACATACCACTTCGAAATACTCCATTGATCTTAATTCCCTTTGTCGTGATAACCGAAGTAAATTATTTTTTTTTTCGAATTCGTAACAACCGACTATGACATGACGAATTTTTGAAAAGTTTTACTTAGAAGGTTGGTTGCATATCGCGAAAAATAATATACCACTCATATTGATACTGATTCTCACCGAACTCGATTGTGATCAATGTATGCTTTATGCGCTCGGATTCATTTCGGTATGGTTAAACATTGAACCTCGATAGATACGAATTGACACCCACCCAGCCAATGTCATACCAAGTAGTTATTTACAACAACCAAGACACAGAAATTTGTTTTATCCGTTTCGATTTTTTTACTAGAGCTACTCATCACTTCGGTTAATACGATCTAAATTTAAACTCCGTCTATAGTTTTGCTGGATAAGAATTATGTTAGTGTAAATAATTTTCACTATCTTGGGTTATGAACTCAGTGTGTTAGCGATCATTCAATATTTTGTAGTATCAACTAGCTACTTCGTAGGATACGAATGATCATCCCTACAACTCTTACAAAAGTACGAAGTATATTTAGATCACACAAAGTAATCAACTTTACTCGATATCCTCACACTACGAAACTAAATGTTTGGTTACACTCTACAAACTGTTTTTGATGTCACATGAACTTTTGTTAGATGAATGGTCACGCATCTAAATATTCAAATAATCCAACACACCTTACAGAAATATCATAGTTCTTGTAACAAAGTTGTATAAGTATAATGTTTATCGTGAGTCCTACATAGCCATGATATCCGTCCGAGTTTGACTTTTAGAAAACATTATACCGACATCGTGACATCTTTCAAAAACAAATCCATTGCCACTGCTTCAGAGACCTACCAATGATATTGCAGTAATACAGTTACTTCCACAAAAGAGTATGTATTCGACTTACTTACCACAAATCTAACGCACAAAACAATTTACTTTACTAACGAGAAGCGCCGAGCCTCACATCAAAACAACTAGAAAGTGGAACTATATTAAAAAACGTCGCTAACCTTTGTGCACCAGCTGTAAATCACACAAGCAACATGTTTCAAGATTCTGGTTATTGAAAAACGTTAAAGTGTTTCTCCTGCACCAAGTCGTTATGTTGACGAAAGCGTATATTGTAATACCATGATCGATTTGCATTCGTTGGTCACAAACTGCCACTACTCTAAATAATTATTTTTCACTCAAACACAAAAGCATACTTGTCGCCAATCGTTTTCATCAAGCACGAGTTCAAGAAGCTTACTTACTACGACATGAATTGTTATTTTTATGTTGTGTAAATAGGTAATAATTTATTTTAGTAACACTACATCAACATCATCGAGTTGTGCGAATAGATTTACATGTGGTTTTAGTCGAAGTACACAGCACGGTCTAATGTAGATTCATCTCTATTGTACAGCAACTCGGTAATCGAAATGCATTAACATTTAAACAACGATCTTGGTTCGTCACCCGAAAAATATCTTTACTGTCGCAACACTCTGACACTCTACACAAGATGTGTAAATCCTTTTCACACTCATAACAATACACTAACGGGATACCGACGTCAAGCAACAACGTTTAACAACATCACTGACACTGAACATACGATTCCTACCCAAGTAAAAATATCATTTTCACCAGGAGGTCAGCCGTTACTTGTGTACAATTACCATTTCCCTTTGGAGATTTATCGTTTACCCCAGTGTAACAAAACCATTTTCACTTGGAAATATATGTTTTCCCTCAACAACAATCCTTTTTCACTTGGAAATCTATTTTTTCCCTGGGTAACAATCCTTTTTCACTTGGAAATCTATTTTTTCCCTGGGTAGCAATCCTCTTTTCACTTGGAAATCTATTTTTTCCCTGGGTAACAATCCTTTTTTACTTGGTGGTCCGTCGTTTACCTGAGTAAAAATATCATTTTCCTTTGGAGATCTGGCGTTTACCCAGTGTAACAATACATTTTCTCTTGGTCATCTAGCTTTTCCTAGAGTAACAAAACCATTTTCATTTTGAAATCTGACAAACACACCTGACAATTTGGTATTTGTTGTATTGACGATAGTTTGAAATAGATTACAACGAACAGTGACGGAAATATACACCATCAACAACTCCAATACATTTGTGTAATCGCATATTCACTTGTGCTGATGCAACCCATCAAAATCATTGGTTACCCACATGCAATGTGCTGTACATCGACGTGTATGTTTTAGAAATTGGACAATAGGTTTCGACATGTCTGCGATGTCCGGGTTCTTGCTTTGGATTTTCCAGAGTCAAAATGTCTGAATAAAACACCTCCTCGACGATGGTTGGTACGTGGATATCGGTGGTCGGAAAACGGTTGGATTTATGTCGCCCATCGCGATAACAATTCCGGGTCGAGTTTTCTCCCACATGTTTACTATATTGTGTCTTTATTGGTCAATGTATGTCTCGACATTCAGTTTGAAATCGGAAACCCTGATAAAGTACGTAACCGGATCCGGATATCAACCCTGAATCGATAAACCAACGAACAATATTCAAGTAAACATGTTACACCCTGTGTTTCCACGAAAAAATACCATCCAGACATACGTCGCGCTTGTTTGCCCACAAAAGTATACGCGTAAATGGAGGTGTGTGACATTGCATGCAATGTGTTGGTGTTGGTATACAAACATCGGGGAGTAAGCCTTCGATCTACAGACATTATCATAGCCGGTAATTTTGATGCAGATCGAATGTCACCCGATAACAATGTCATACCAATAAGCCACATTGCAATGACTCTGAGTCCGCGCTATTACATCGATATTTCGGCGCCGGTCACTGATTTACTCGATGGTGTTATCGTGTTGTTACATTGCAAGATAGTCATGACCCTATCTCCAGACAGATCACCCAGACCAATTGGATACATCGAACGATATCTGTCGTGTTGTCCGAAGTTTTCTGCTGCAGCGTTTGACCAAGGTGAACTATCGAAGTACGGGTGTTCCAAATGATTGCGATCAGTCTTTTAGTCACGATGCATGGACGTCGCTACTCCCACATAACGACTCCAGATAAATATCGTGAACGGTGATTCTGTAAATCTGGGACTGGTACTGTGATCCAATAAGGTGTGTTTCTGTGAAAACTGCAATCGTACACCGCAAATAGAACACTACCTCGTGATTTCACACGTAATCATAAAACACACTTTCGTAAGGGTTTGTCCAGTTTCGAAACGGTCATCACCACAAGAGATCGGTAACATTTTGAAACGACATCATCACAAGGATATTGACATCGATTCTGTTGGTCATATCGAAGAACATGTCAATCCGTTTTAGAATGTACCGTTTTTCAAGTTCCTGCACCATAGTGTTACGACACAGACAAGATGCGATGGTGGAAATAATAAAACACGGAAGGCACACTTTGGTGTTATTTGATATGGATTTTACACCAGACGAACCTCACATTCGAGCGATGCATTTGAATGGCGATTGTATTATTGATGTCCAAGGAACAGAAATGTATCGATTTATCGGTTTCGTACGTATCCAACAAAAACCTGGGTATATGATTGTGCAGTGTGCACGGTTCGCGTATTTGACTGTGATCACAATATTGGTATGTACTGTATAGTTCACTTTCACTGTCGTGCGAATAACCATGTTACGGTTCCATGTTTGTGTGTCTGTATGTCATGCTTCAGATTGACTCAGAGTCATTGCAATGTGGCTTATTGGTATGACATTGTTATCGGGTGACATTCGATCTGCATCAAAATTACCGGCTATGATAATGTATGTAGATCGAAGGCTTACTCCCCGATGTTTGTATACCAACACCAACACATTGCATGCAATGTCACACACCTCCATTTACGCGTATACTTTTGTGGGCAAACAAGCGCGACGTATGTCTGGATGTTATTTTTTCGTGGAAACACAGGGTGTAACATGTTTACTTGAATATTGTTCGTTGGTTTATCGATTCAGGGTTGATATCCGGATCCGGTTACGTACTTTATCAGGGTTTCCGATTTCAAACTGAATGTCGAGACATACATTGACCAATAAAGACACAATATAGTAAACATGTGGGAGAAAACTCGACCCGGAATTGTTATCGCGATGGGCGACATAAATCCAACCGTTTTCCGACCACCGATATCCACGTACCAACCATCGTCGAGGAGGTGTTTTATTCAGACATTTTGACTCTGGAAAATCCAAAGCAAGAACCCGGACATCGCAGACATGTCGAAACCTATTGTCCAATTTCTAAAACATACACGTCGATGTACAGCACATTGCATGTGGGTAACCAATGATTTTGATGGGTTGCATCAGCACAAGTGAATATGCGATTACACAAATGTATTGGAGTTGTTGATGGTGTATATTTCCGTCACTGTTCGTTGTAATCTATTTCAAACTATCGTCAATACAACAAATACCAAATTGTCAGGTGTGTTTGTCAGATTTCAAAATGAAAATGGTTTTGTTACTCTAGGAAAAGCTAGATGACCAAGAGAAAATGTATTGTTACACTGGGTAAACGCCAGATCTCCAAAGGAAAATGATATTTTTACTCAGGTAAACGACGGACCACCAAGTAAAAAAGGATTGTTACCCAGGGAAAAAATAGATTTCCAAGTGAAAAGAGGATTGCTACCCAGGGAAAAAATAGATTTCCAAGTGAAAAAGGATTGTTACCCAGGGAAAAAATAGATTTCCAAGTGAATAAGGATTGTTGTTGAGGGAAAACATATATTTCCAAGTGAAAATGGTTTTGTTACACTGGGGTAAACGATAAATCTCCAAAGGGAAATGGTAATTGTACACAAGTAACGGCTGACCTCCTGGTGAAAATGATATTTTTACTTGGGTAGGAATCGTATGTTCAGTGTCAGTGATGTTGTTAAACGTTGTTGCTTGACGTCGGTATCCCGTTAGTGTATTGTTATGAGTGTGAAAAGGATTTACACATCTTGTGTAGAGTGTCAGAGTGTTGCGACAGTAAAGATATTTTTCGGGTGACGAACCAAGATCGTTGTTTAAATGTTAATGCATTTCGATTACCGAGTTGCTGTACAATAGAGATGAATCTACATTAGACCGTGCTGTGTACTTCGACTAAAACCACATGTAAATCTATTCGCACAACTCGATGATGTTGATGTAGTGTTACTAAAATAAATTATTACCTATTTACACAACATAAAAATAACAATTCATGTCGTAGTAAGTAAGCTTCTTGAACTCGTGCTTGATGAAAACGATTGGCGACAAGTATGCTTTTGTGTTTGAGTGAAAAATAATTATTTAGAGTAGTGGCAGTTTGTGACCAACGAATGCAAATCGATCATGGTATTACAATATACGCTTTCGTCAACATAACGACTTGGTGCAGGAGAAACACTTTAACGTTTTTCAATAACCAGAATCTTGAAACATGTTGCTTGTGTGATTTACAGCTGGTGCACAAAGGTTAGCGACGTTTTTTAATATAGTTCCACTTTCTAGTTGTTTTGATGTGAGGCTCGGCGCTTCTCGTTAGTAAAGTAAATTGTTTTGTGCGTTAGATTTGTGGTAAGTAAGTCGAATACATACTCTTTTGTGGAAGTAACTGTATTACTGCAATATCATTGGTAGGTCTCTGAAGCAGTGGCAATGGATTTGTTTTTGAAAGATGTCACGATGTCGGTATAATGTTTTCTAAAAGTCAAACTCGGACGGATATCATGGCTATGTAGGACTCACGATAAACATTATACTTATACAACTTTGTTACAAGAACTATGATATTTCTGTAAGGTGTGTTGGATTATTTGAATATTTAGATGCGTGACCATTCATCTAACAAAAGTTCATGTGACATCAAAAACAGTTTGTAGAGTGTAACCAAACATTTAGTTTCGTAGTGTGAGGATATCGAGTAAAGTTGATTACTTTGTGTGATCTAAATATACTTCGTACTTTTGTAAGAGTTGTAGGGATGATCATTCGTATCCTACGAAGTAGCTAGTTGATACTACAAAATATTGAATGATCGCTAACACACTGAGTTCATAACCCAAGATAGTGAAAATTATTTACACTAACATAATTCTTATCCAGCAAAACTATAGACGGAGTTTAAATTTAGATCGTATTAACCGAAGTGATGAGTAGCTCTAGTAAAAAAAACGAAACGGATAAAACAAATTTCTGTGTCTTGGTTGTTGTAAATAACTACTTGGTATGACATTAGCTGGGTGGGTGTCAATTCGTATCTATCGAGGTTCAATGTTTAACCATACCGAAATGAATCCGAGCGCATAAAGCATACATTGATCACAATCGAGTTCGGTGAGAATCAGTATCAATATGAGTGGTATATTATTTTTCGCGATATGCAACCAACCTTCTAAGTAAAACTTTTCAAAAATTCGTCATGTCATAGTCGGTTGTTACGAATTCGAAAAAAAAATAATTTACTTCGGTTATCACGACAAAGGGAATTAAGATCAATGGAGTATTTCGAAGTGGTATGTTCAACAATCGCTAAATGGCAAAAATATCAAACTGTGCATACAACTCGGTTAGGTAAACGATACAGTTACAAGAATGATGTAACCGTGATTTACAGATGACAGCCTGATGATGTAAAGCTCAATCACTCAAATGTGTTCATTGCAAAGTATTTGACACAAACAAAATATTGAATGAAGTCTTCGGTTTCATTTCCAGGTGAGTGAAAATTGTTTTCTGCTGGACATATATGATTTACCTTTAGAAAAACGATCTACACCGAGTACGCGACCTTGTTTCATATCCGTCGAGTGAGTAAAATTTCTTTGGAATCCGGTTTAGTGGGGTAATTGCTAGTGATTCAATCACATACAAGTGAGGTCTTTTAGTGACTGTAATTACATCTACTTTGACGAATTACAATAGGAAGATTTCTAATTTCTCTGATCGTGTGTGTGTGTTTTACAAATAATTCTAGTACGCCTAGCTATAGGACACATTTAGCAAACGGTATGCGAATTGTTTTTGTGATGACAACGACTTTTAGTGGTCTGGTTAATTGTCTGATGACAATTATTTTAGGCGGTCCAAATCGGTATCACTACTATGAACGACAATACAAACAGATTTTTGTAGATTTCAGTGTAGGACATATTTCGATTTAAATACCGCTATGAGTTTTGTATATTACCCAAGTGTAATAGAATAAGGTGCACCCATTGAAGATATTCCAGATCGCTTCTGAGGTGATCAAAGCCTTGAAGTGTAACCTTGTAATGTTTTTTACATTTAGCGCCTACGACAGAGAGTGTGGATGTAATTGAGTATTGGTCGCACGCTTCAAACGACGCTCGATATCCAAAAGTGATATTTTCACACTCTGTAAAGTGCATATGTTTCAATTCCTGTCACAACTCCGATAACAAATTGTATCAATTGCTGGATTCAATAGTAACGACATGAAATTGTGATATACTGACTCTATACGTAGTCGTTTCAATTAGCCGTCACGAATTTGACTAATAAAGCATTTTGCATCGGGTGTTCAATGTTTGAATAACGAAATTGTTGTGTCATCTTTAGTCTTGGTTACTGGAAACAACTATACATTTGTAAAAATATTTTCTGATATCCATAATACGCAGAGTGATTTGTACCAACGTGGAATATCTTTCAAATCAAGAACATTTCAGACAAGTATAGTTTTACAAATCAATATGTTAATAACCACGGTAGTGAAAAGTTTGTTGTTGTCATAACCTTTACCACAACACCGGGTCTAATTAACGCGAATAATTTAATAATCAAGTCATGATCAACTATTACATATGTCAAATCGATGTGTCAATAAGGATGTTTACAACATAACTTTCAATGTAGCACCGGCGTTTGATCGTATAAGAAATGAATTCTTAACTACGTTGCTCGACCTTTCAAATCTCGTATACTCAAACATATTATGTTAAGCTCAAGTCCCCTGTACCGAAGAGTAATTAATTTTGTCTTACAAAATATACCGAGTAATAATCAGTTTGTCTTGCAGAATATACCGCGTAGTAATTCCTCTATCTTACAGAATAGTAACCACTTCTCAAGTTGAATGAAAAAGATGCGTTGGGATATGAATACAACCGAGCTTGTTATGGGTTTTAGGTTTTAGTGATTGTATGGACTCGTGTATGCTTGGCTGACTGCTTGAGTTGGTCGGGTAAGTTACAAACGGATTGACTTGACAATGTTTTCCTGATTGACTGAGTATGGCAAAATGTTAAAATATCGAGACCTAATACTTTATCCGTACACCCAATTATAACAAAACATAACCCGCATTCAAATAATACGTAAGCTACAACTGGATTTAAAACTCGATGCTATTTTGTGGTTAACTCTAGTCAGTGGTCATGTTTGTGTAGATTTCAGGAATGATCATGACGAGTTGGCCGGGTAAATTAGTGGTAGTAACTATATGACCGTACAGAGTTGCTGACATTCCAACATCTTTTACGCTGTAATGTACGGATTTTATTGTGATCATTTAATTCTCAGTTATTGTTCAGACATTTAAATCTCGTATACTCAAAATGTAATAGGTTATGCCAAGTCGTATATGTACCGATTAGTAAATACTTTGTCTTGCAGTGTAGTAACGGACTTTACAGTTGAATAAAAATTATCGTCATATGAATAATTATTATTAATTCAAGTTTGCGAGTTGTAGTGGTATAATCAAGTAAGTGAAAACTATATTTTTAACACCGGTTGATATTATGAATAATTCTTTTGAGTATGGTAAGATGTCTCTTTGACAAACGAAAAGTCGGATCGCGAATAGAGTTGCAATGTTCCATTACTTGTTTCAAATCAATGTGCGTATAATATCAATATGGGACTGTGGGAAAGTCGATAGTCATGTTTGTCAATCCTATTTCAATTCACACTACGCCAAAGTCAAAATATTTCGTTTCGGATTTTCTCAATTTACCTATAGAACATCTCGCGAAAGGTTTCCGACACCGTACTATGACTAGATTGTGATGCATGACGCATTATCGTGTCAGTGACGTAGGATTTACAATTATTTCGCACCTTTTTGAATAAACGCCAACTTCGCAAATGATTAGGGTTGGATCAGAAATAAGTGACAATCTATCGCTATTCGTGTTACCGACACTGACGGTCTGATATTCGGTACTTATTAAATCTTACGAGTAAAATCAAGTTCTGTGACAAACTGCTTACGAAAATTTCACCGCGTGAGCGATCGATGTCTTTAACACCAAGTCGCGAAAGATGATTATGTCCGAGAAATTATCTTGTCAGCGATCGCTGGGTTTTGCAAACTATTTCACACCTATTTGAAGTGTTAATTTGTGACCGTTGTTATTGTTGATATTCGAACCGCCGTCTACGCCGGCTCTGTCTGAGATTAATGATATTCTCTATAACCACCCTGACACACAAAGTCTATATCTAGGGACTTATCCGATAGACCAGTTACCAAAGAAACCAACTAACGGAAAATTCGCTATCACCATTAATTACGATGAATCGAGTTTGCCTGGATCTCACTGGGTGTACAGAGATGACGATACTCATTTTCATGATTCACTAGGTTTCGGACCACTAAAACCTCAGATAATAGAATTCCTGGAGCTGGATGAATTTTCTGTGACTGGGAAACAGTTACAAAGTAAAACTTCGGATGTGTGCGGAGATCATGCTATAGCATTCTTGATAAAAAGAGCTCAAGGATTTTCAGCCAAGGAATACTTGAATAATTTTGGTGATGATAAAAAAGTGAATGATACGATTGTGCGTGCTTTTGTGAAGAGTTTGATTTCAGAGTAATAAATGAATGTGTAATGTGTATACTTGTGACTCTTGCTGCGACTGTGAACAGCAGACTATTCTGTAGGTGTGAAACAGCGGTACGGAAGGTGCGAATAATCCGATCTGAAGTATTATTCAGCTAGCAATCAATAGCGAGGAAAGACTTAGAACACGATCGGTCATTTGCCACGACTGAACTATGCCATCATATATGTTATGTTCGTGCATTTACGTTCGGTGTCGTAGAACTCTTTCTTTCTATAGGATTAGTAATTTCAGCCAATCATTATTTCCTCGTGTGTCATGCTTGTATTTATACCCTGTGTTCTGTTGTCTCGTGGTCTTTTCATTTAACTGTACTCTGGATCGTGTCGCTGCCTTAAAGTCATACTGCTGTAAAATATACTGATTTCGTATTGCAACCTCGTCGTATTGAGTTATTGTTCAAACAAGATCAAGAACATAACAATTGGTGTCAGAAGTCGGATTCATAGTTATTTCTGCGACGAAGATACAGCATGGATTCGGGTATACTGAAGCTGCTCGAGAAGCAACAGGCAATGATGGCGAGCCTACATGAAACAATGGCAAATCAAAAAGCTCAGCTGGAGCAGCAAAATGCTCAGCACAAAGAAGATATGACGCAGCAAAAGTTGCAGCATGAGGAAGCCATATCGCAATTAGCACAGAGGTTGAGTCCCGGTACGTCAACATCTGAAGCTACAGCTCCCAAGTTTGATTCGTTTGTAAAATCGAAGGAGAAATGGGACCAATATCTGCAACGATTCAACCACCACCTTGCAATTTACGGCATTTCCAATATGGAGAAGAAAAGAGCGTGTCTACTCTCATGGGTTGGACCTGAAACGTACTCGCTCCTACGTAATTTGTTTGGTGCTGCTGATGTCAGTGCGCAAACTTTCGAAGCGTTGACCGAGAAGTTGTCTACACACTTCAAGGACTCCATTCATGTGCAAGCAGCCAGGTACGAATTTTACAATTGCAAAATGCAGCCGGGACAATCGTACGCCGATTGGATCGCTACTCTACGCGGAATCTCCAAGGATTGCAACTTCACATGCTCAAGAGAAGGCTGTGATCAAAGCTACGTTGATGAGCTAATGCGCGATCTCATCATTAAAGAAACGCCGCACGCGGATGTGAGACGGCATTGTCTAACACAAACCAATCCATCCCTTGACGACGTTCTCAAAGTAGCCGCAACACACGTGAGAACGCTGGAAACCGATAGGGTTATCCAGGGCGAGAGTAGCGGAAAAGACACTTCCATCGTCAACAAAATGACGGGAAGTTATCAGAAGGGGAGAAAACCTTCCAAATCCATCCAAGGCAATTTCCCGGAAAGACTGAAATCCTGCAGCCGCTGTTTCATCGATCACCAGAGAAAAGACTGTCAATATCGACATGCAGTATGTCAGAAATGTGGTCGTAAAGGTCATATCAAACCTGTGTGCATGTCTACCAAACCTAGTATCACGCAACAGGTCACATCCGTCAATTTCTGCTCAGTGCCACTCCTCTCTTTCGACATCGATCAACTGTATCGACGTGTAGGAAACCAGCTCTGGATCAACTCCAGCATCAACGGCATTCCGTTGCCGACACAGTGGGACACTGGTGCACCCTCCGCCATGGTGGGATTGACTGGGTACAAAACTTTGGGCTCTCCGAAACTCTCAGCATACCATTGCTCTTTCGTAGCGTATGGCGACAAGCCACTGAAAGTGAAAGGTATTTGCACTGTAACTGTGCAGGTGGGTTCGGAAGTTCGAGTTGGCTTAAAATTGGTGGTTCTCGACGAGCACCGTGGGCAAAACATTTTTGGTCTCGATTGGAGCGATGCTTTCTCCATGACCGCTAAGGGAACGTCTGCTTTGGATGCAATTTCTTCGCAGATGGTCAAATCGCAATCATGTAATACTATTGACATTTCTGATTCGAACGACAAATTGGCATCTTTTCAGTCCAAATATCCCTCCGTTTTCTCTAATGTATTAGGACGATGCACCAAGACAAAGGTGACAATTCACTTGAAACCTAATGCCAAGCCCGTATTCAACAAGCCACGCCCTTTGCCTTTCGCAAGGCAAATCGCTGTTCAAACCGAATTGGATAGATTAGTCAATCAAGGTATCCTCGAACCAATCAATTACAGTGATTGGGCAGCACCAATTGTTGCCGTCACTAAATCTAATGGATCAGTACGCATTTGTGGTGACTTCAAAGCATTGAATCAACAGATTCAGATAGATCAACATCCCCTGCCCTCCTTGGATGAAATCCTTCACAAGTTACAGGGTGGTTGTATTTTCACGAAAATTGATCTTGCCGATGCTTATTTTCAGCTTGAATTAGATGATGATGCGAAGAATTTGTGTGTCATCAACACGCAATTCGGTCTATTCCGTTATCGACGCATGTGTTTCGGAGTCGCATCTAGTCCCGCAAATTTTCAACGCTGTATTGATGCCATGATCGCCGGCTTACCCGGTGTTGCTAGTTTTATCGATGACATAATCGTTACTGGCATTGATGAACGCGATCATTTTCGCAACTTATCGCTACTCTTTGAGCGCCTCACCGAATACGGTTTCACCGTCAACTTCGCTAAATGTGAATTTTTCAAAAGTAGTATCGAGTACCTTGGTCACATAATCGACAAGGACGGCAAACGCCCGTCTCACAAATCCGTTGAAGCAATCAAACAGTTGCCTAAACCTCAGGATGTTCGCCAGCTACAGGCATTCCTGGGCAAAGTCAATTATTATCGCGCGTTTATTCCTAATTTCACGAATAAAGCCGCTGCCTTGTACCGTCTTCTTCAAAAAGACGCGGAATTCATTTGGAATGCGGACTGTGACGCAGCTTTCCGCATTCTCAAAAACGCCGTAATCGACGCTACGCAGTTAGCTCATTATGATGTAAACAAGCAGCTCATTTTGTCAACTGATGCTTCTCAATTCGGAATCGGCGCTGTCCTCTCAATCGAGCACAATGGCGAAGAGAGACCGATCGCGCACGCATCGAAAACACTTTCCGATTCGCAAAAATCCTACTCTCAAATGGAGAAGGAAGCTCTGTCAATCATTTACGGAGTCACTAAATTTCGTCAATTCTTGTATGGTAGAAAATTTACGCTCGTAACGGACCACAAACCGCTTTTAGCTATTTTCTCGCCGTACAAGAAGATTCCCGTGATTACAGCGCAACGCTTACAGCGATGGGCACTAACGCCCATGGCTTATCAATACGATATTCGCTATAAACCGACTAATCAGCACGGAAACGCCGACGGTTTATCTCGCCTACCAAAGGGTCCAGACCCTGAGTTTGACGAACTGGAAATTCGTGAAAACGCGGAGATCGTTCACGCTATTAATATGGCATTCGATGGCTTACCGTTAACTCGCAATGAAATTCGCGACGCGACGCTGAAGGACAAAACCATGAAACTAGTAAAATTATCTGTCACTCATGGTAATTGGAATCCAAAGACGCACATTGATGATTTTTCTTGGTTTTCGACTCGCAAACATTCGCTTTCTCTGCACGAAGACATAGTCATGCTCAATATTGATGGTTTTCAGCGCGTAGTAATTCCGCAGTCACTTCGCTCGCGAGTCTTATCATTGTTGCACGAAGGACATTGGGGTATCGCGAAAATGAAGCAGATGGCTCGACGCTACATCGCATGGCCTTCTATTAATCGCGACATTGAAAATCTCGTTAAGAGTTGCGACGATTGCCGTAAGGTAATGAAAGCGCCTGATCGTCAGTATCGCGAATGGCCTAAAACTTCTGAAAGCTTTGAACGAATTCACTTGGATTTCGCAGGTCCAATAAACAATAAAATGTTTCTTGTCATCGTCGATGCGCATTCGAAATATCCTTTCGTTAAAGTAATGAATGTCGGTTCTACCACAACCTTGTGTGTGGTCAACGCTTTGAGGGACGTCTTCGCTATCGAAGGCTTGCCCATAACAATTGTCACGGATGGCGGGCCGCAATTCACATCGAATGAATTCGATACGTTTTGCTCTAATTTGGCAATCAGCCATATCGTATCACCGTCTTTTCACCCTGCCTCGAACGGGGAAGCGGAGCGTTTCGTCCATACTTTGAAAGCTGGATTAATAAAAAATTGCGACGGGGGAAAAGATCTCAACTTCGCGCTCCAAACACTTCTCGCAACGTACCGATGTGCACCGCACCCGGGCATAGACTGGAAAACGCCTGCCGAGATTTTACATGGTCGACAGCCGCGCAATTTGTTGAGTTTGTGCTCGCCCTTCGACAAATCGAAACCCGTTACGCCTAGACAATCAGTCACTCATTTTGAGATTGGTTCCTCGGTTTACGCTCGCAGTTACCGAAGCGAAGCGGACCAAAGTGGGTTGCTGGCGTGGTGACGGAAATACTGGGGCGTGTTGTGTACATCATAAAAACAGATCATGGGTATTGGAGGAGGCACAAAAACCAACTCCAACCACGCTTGATTTCCACTGGTCATGATACAGCCGCACAGGAAGTTGCTCAGCCTCAACAGTCCCAAGCTGAGCAACCATTGGTCAGGAATAGGGCACAACGTCCTGCAGCTAGCCCTGCTCGATCGTCGGGCAGACGTTATCCTCTGAGAAATAGGAAACCCACCGATTTCTATAGACCGTAAATGTGGGCAACCCTCTAACTTACAAGGGAGGACTGTTATGTTCGTGCATTTACGTTCGGTGTCGTAGAACTCTTTCTTTCTATAGGATTAGTAATTTCAGCCAATCATTATTTCCTCGTGTGTCATGCTTGTATTTATACCCTGTGTTCTGTTGTCTCGTGGTCTTTTCATTTAACTGTACTCTGGATCGTGTCGCTGCCTTAAAGTCATACTGCTGTAAAATATACTGATTTCGTATTGCAACCTCGTCGTATTGAGTTATTGTTCAAACAAGATCAAGAACATAACAATATATATTAATTTACGATATACACATTAACTAAGGACCAATCACATGACTATTTACTTGATACATATTCAACACCGTGCCGCCGCGCCTATACCCACAACGTTAGTCAAATCATCTCTCCTGAAAGGTCACCATGTCACCGCGCCTATACCTGAAAAGGTAACCATGCCACCACGAGTTTTCACGGAACCGTGCCGCCGCAGCCTATACCCGAAAAGGTAACCATGCGACCCCCGCCATAAGACACAATGGCACCGTGCCACCCCCGCCATAAGAGATAAGGGTCACCGTGCCACCCCCAGTTTCTCGGCACCGTGACACCCCGCCCATAAGAGCCCCATGTTAAAAACACCAAGTCACGACCGATCATATTAACTATACTCACATGTCTATCAGGGTTACATGGGCATCCTTATTGTCGGACCACTAAGAGACACATTATTTCAAAGCTTATACATATGGTCCAATCGTGCTTGTGATATTGCAACAATTCAATGTTTCTGTATTATTCTCAATGTTGCTGTAGCATTCAGGTTGACTAACTGAGTGTGCTATTGGTAATGCACCCAATATATTGCCATTTTGAAGAATGCTACACTATAGGATCCGTTTTTAGTTACCAATAGACATTTGCCATTCTTTTGAGTTGTAAATCTGGATTCCCAACTCCTTTAGCAACCCATGGTAACAGTTCTATACCAATGACAGTGTCACGGCAATACTAGGCTTACCATACGTCCTCTTTTAAGAGGATTTGTCCTCTTTCTTGACTTTTTTGAAAGTGTCCTCGGAGGACGCCCTTTTGTCCTCTTTTTTGAGATTTTGTCCTCTTTTTTGAAAATTTAGGTCAGATTTAGAGGAAATTGCGAGTGATATGCCGCAAATTAGCGCAGAAGTGAAGCTCCGGCGGGTGTTTTGGAGGGAAAAGCGGTGATTTTAGCTCTGAGCGAAAAGAAGGCCTTTTTACATCACTAGGCCTGCTATCCCTAATATCTTCATCTTGATCCCAATTATCGAGCGTAGAGGAGTGTCAAGTTACACTGGGTAAGATGAATGGGGCATTGGACCTATAGCTGATAGTAAATGTAATGTTTATTTTTCCTTCATATCCTGCAGTTTGCAATTAATATGAGGCTGAAATATCCTCGGATGACTGTATCTTCTAACCAAAAATGGATGAAAGAATCGGCCTAGATCAGTGGTTCCCAAACGGTGGGGAATTCCCCACTGGTGGGGAATGCAATGGTTTCCGGTGCGGAATAGACGCGTTTGTTCAAAATTATCTACAGGAAAGTCTTCATATTCACGGAGAGACCTGCGCAATTACCGTTATCAGTTAACTTTTTTGGACATTTATGTCACTTACTCAATTTTTTTTGGCGCTGCGCGCGCGATTTCCTATTGCTTACTATTTTGATTATTAGGTACCCTTCCCCTACGAAAATACATAGAATTTATACAAATGGAGACTTCGGCGTCGCCCATTACTGCGCCACGACGCACCAAGACATGAAGTTATAGGCCATGTAACATGCGACTCCGAGAGGTATACGTACCAGATCGATAAGCAGCGAGAAGACCTTGGCCGAGAAGGAATGCCCTTGTGGTGACCGAAAACTAACTTCGATATATATACAATATACATATATGTTTATAGGGGGCTAAATGGCTGGCGCCGAATGTTCCTGTCCTGGCGATCTGAACCCCACAGGACAAATGCCATCCCGCAGAGAAAAAATATTTGCCAGTAAAGCAATACCAATTCGAAATCGTGTGTGCCTTTTAGTTTTGGCGATTTCAATATCTTTTGACATAGCAGACACGAAAAAGCATCATGCAACGAAGTCAATATATCAACGGGTCTGCCCGAAGATGTTCAATTCATATTTAGGGGTCCTACCTTTTCCAACACACCTCACTCAGCTCTACCAGTAAATCTGATAACGTGAGAAGAGAGGGGATGAAAAATTGATAGCAAAATATACACAATTCCCGATCATATTGACCGATTCAAACATGAATTATATGAAAAGTTTCGCGCCTCGTGCGTTTACGGTCCCGGTGGGGAATGAAGGCTCGGAATAAATCTGAAGTGGGGAATAAAGACAAAAAGGTTGGGAACCACTGGCCTAGATCGATACCAGTACCTTTTTTCCTGGTAAATCAATTGACCCCTTGGATATATAACTTCTATGATAAAAGTGTGGATTTATATATGCTATGAAAAATTAACATGGATAAATTCGTGAAATTTTGCATATTTTGGGCATATGTTGTAGAGCAAAAACTTGACGTGATAGAAGAAAACCAGCGGTATTTTTGGAATCAGCACGCCAAAATTAGCCCAAATCAAGTCTAAAATCGAAGTCAACAAATTTTTCATTCAAAATTGTTACCCAGTGTTATCGAAGCCGATATTTGGTACTTTCTCAATTATCGATATGGACCTATGAACGCCGATATCGCGACCGATATTTTACATTAAAAAAAATTCAAAAATATTGCAAATTCGATGGTCCGTGTTCTCAATCTCAAGATATCGACGACGCAAAGGGCGATACGTGACAGATTTACTCTTGCACGACGAATTTAGCTGGGTAAACATGCAGAGAAACTATGCTTCTTGCATCACAATCTACCTTAATGGACTGATCTGTAATTCTGTTTCACGTTTTGCTTTTTGGGTTATCCCAAATTTCAATGAATGTACACAATTAGGCAATAAGTCTTCTTAATTTCAGTTTTCTCGTTTGTTGTTCAGCTTTCTGTGACAGGTACAAGTGCCATCTTGCCTAATATACAATATTTTTTGCGAAATGGTTCTCTGCTCCTTTCATAATAATATCGGTCTTGTAAGTGTGTCGATAATCGGTATCGGTATTGGCCTGCAAAAATCAATATCGGTCGACCTCTACATATGATTTGTTATTACACGACCTCTTGACCTGCTGCAGGCCATTAGGCACGATCACTATAGTGATATTGTGAGTGTTATAATGGTACGACGTGTACTATGGCGCATGCAGGGAAGGTGTTGAGCTTCGAAATCGAATCCTTCTGTAATGCGAATTCGATCAACGATCAATCTCCAATGTTCATGTCGATAACAACTCATTTTATAATGTCCATCATAAGCCATAACAAAGATGTTCGTTGCAGATGAGTTCATAGAAATCACTACGAAGGCAATGTCTCGCTTCCGCAGCACTTTGAATGGACTTTATACATCGAGTGGTTGACAATTTGCAATGCAAGCAGTGTCAGGTTACTGTATGCAAGCGAGTACTGTTGGTCGAGGGACTAGTTTATCGTATATGACTTTCGCCGGTTTCGCAAGAAGCGATAGTGATAATTCAAAAGCTTAAAACTACAGTTATAACGAACCTATAGTGCCGATTTTAGCATTTATGGGCACATATACATCGGTGCTATCTCTAGCCACATAGTGAAAATGCATATCGTCATTACAACGCACGATATATGTCGGTATATGATAGCCCCTCATTTATCGATTACACACGGACAAGTTTGCGGAGGTATATACTTGAAGTATTATTGAAGTTATTGGGATTTATATGTGACTATTAGGTGCGATGCTGATATTAACATTTTATGTTCATGTGGTCTTCGTAGAAACAATCTACCAACGTGGATAACCAGTAGAACTTAGATATATCCCGTTCCGATTGATATTGTTGATGCTCTTGACGTTAATACAGTACTAGTAAGGAATTCTGCTACCGGCTTTCACAAGCGGCTTTGATCGATATGGACATAGCTAACATCGGTTATGTTGGCATTCATGGACGAACTTTTACAGGTGCTGTCCGTCAGAGCAAACTGAAAATAAATATGCTTACTGCTACGTATTATATATATCGTTATATACTGCAGCTTCACGTACATAGGCCTACACATGGACAAGTTTGTGAAGGGAATATAGAGGCTGCGTAAGATAGTAGTTATTCGGATTTATACTTAAATATTATACATTATTTTTATATTAGGAAAATGGTATGTGCTCTTCACAAAAGCATTCCATCGATGTCGATCTGAACTGGAACTCAAACTTAGTATGTATCCCGGCCGTTAGCTGTTGGGGATTGGTCGATGCATTTGACGCTAGTATGGTAGAATGCAGGAACTCTCCTTTGGGGTTTCAGAAACGGCCCTTAGCAGCTTGGGCTAGAGATCCGTAATTTGACGACACGGACCATTTTCAACATCTATTTATCGACTTTGATATCGTATTTTCCCAACATTTTCGACATGATGAACATCTCATATGAAGATATGTATGTACCCTAGGAACAATAGCTATTCTAAAACAAACCGCAACTGGCTAGACGGATTATTGATAATTCGGAATTCCAAGAAAATGGATATATTTTGTTAATATTCGCGATTGGAAGCCAACCCCAAATTCTGTAATTTGTGTGGTCCTCTTAGCATCAAAGTACCATTTTGGGTAAAGAACTTGTAACAAACCGTAGCTTGTAATTCTAATACCAATTATATGCAGTGCTGGCAAAAAATCTTGAAATCAGTCGGCCCAAAACACTTTTGCAGCAACAAATATGTTCATATTGCCAAATTTGTTCCACTCGAAGCTTTTCGACTGACTCTCATCAGGATCGAATTTCAGTAAATGAGGTTAATAAAATTCGAAATGAAGAAATAATTTTGTCGTTGTGACGTAATTATGACAAGTACACAAAGTCGAGAACGGCAGATAACAGCACACGGTTACGGTACCAGACACACAAATTTGGGTATAGAATAGCAAAAAGTCAACACAAGACTAATGCAATATTTCCAGGGTGTAAAGATATTCTTTCAAGCTCTGTATCTGTGCAACAAAGTCTGATTGATGAATATGTGATTAAGTCGTTCGCGTTCGTATAATGCAGTGCTACCAAACCTTTCTTTCGGTTCGCGACCCACTTTTACCGGGATGCTTCATTATGCGACCTACCATGAGATATGCCGAACATAAAAGAATGTACTTCAACGTACAATGAATCGTGTGAGCATAGTGTAGGGTTACCATATTTTTGTGGCACAGATTCCGGACGTTATTTAGCGCCAACTATCGAATTTTAACAGGAGGTATGAGCACATTGTCGATTAATATGACGTCACAATCGCAGAGCTTTTTCCATCTACTATAGATAGTCACGATTCGGTTCAGGAGTATGGGATTGTGTGTTGTAAGTTGTAACCAGGGCCGAAGTCACATTTTTACAGCCCCCTGGCGCCCAAATGAATACTGATCTTGGGCCCACCGTAGAGTAATCGATGCAACTTCTGGGGGCTTACGATATGCATCTGGTCGTCAAATGATTTGAATGAATTATGTCAATAATATTGGTTCTTCCATATATTACTGAATAACTTTGATCCTCTCTCCGCCCATATGATCAAATTTAGCGCTAGAGCTGATGGATGATGATGACGACTTGGAAAATGCGAGAAACGTAATTGTACATCGTTAAGTCATGTTCATGTCACACTGATAAAATTAGTTATCAGTCTAATGCCGGTGCGCACTGCACTACTGAGATATGTAAACATCGCACATTCGGGGGTCTAATTCTAACCTTTTCTGGTCGCGACTCCATTTCCAATTTGAAAATGTTCCGTTGTCCAGCTCAAAATTTGATGAGCTGATTACTAATTAAAGGTCGGCACATTTGCCCATACTTACTCACGGCCTATTTTGGAAGCTGATTACATTCAACATCTTCGCGAACCCTAGAACAGTGCTCTTCAACCTTTTTCGTCGTGGTACACCCTTTTAACATTTTCTCAAAACTCGTACACCCCTGACCATATAATACACCGATAACGCAGAAAGCCGCATTTTGATTACATATACAATACGTCCGGATTCCAGCGCGGAGTTGCCACGGCCCATGGACAAGAAATACTCATAGGAAATTTGATACTGGGAACTTAAAACCGCGGAGAGCCCTTGTGGTGTTCTGTACCTTCACTTATTTCTTGAGATATGCCTTGCGTAAATTTTCTTATTGTAGAAGCAAAACATCCCAGCAGGCTTACAATATATAATTTATGTACCAAAATCGCGAGTATAAATGTCAAGAAAAGATACTAGAATCATGTGTGTAGTCGCGCGGAGCGCGAAAACTTTGCCCCTTGAATGGATTTCATCGAAAATGTTGGTAGTTTCACATATTAGTGTCAAAACTTTATTCATTCTCAGCTCACGTGATCAGATTAACCCGTAGAGTTGATGGAGGTTGTCTTCGAAAATATTGGGCACAATATTATTGATGATGCATCTTCCGGTTTTTATTAATCACTTAGTTGCATGTTGTTATTTCGTGACCTCCCGCCAGCATTGTTTGTATTGTTATTAATAATATTTCTATTACAAATCAATGACAGTGGCGATAATCGCATGCTTAGAATTTGTGCGCCACAACAGTGCATCTCCTAAAGTTTAGTGTCTTTGCTTTGGGTAATGAGGACGACTTTCGCTTGCACGCGCACTCCCACTCTTCATTCTCTCTAGCTAACGTGCGTCCACTGCCAGGACTTTGCTGTTGACTTTGGAGCTCGGCTCACTCTTCTTTTAGGCTTTTCAAGACGCTAGGACGGCGACGAGGAGCAGCCTAGATCAACCTCCGACACGTAGAAACAAAACATGGCTGAGCCGAGACTCGAACCAGCAATCATTGGTTGTATAATGACGGACGCCAGCACACGCTAATTTAAATATGTGTAGAAGGTCGCAAAATAATGGTTTTGCGGCTGAATGAGGCCGTACGTCCGATGAACATTTGAGCAAGTCTGCAACGTATAGGAAATCCTAAATACGAATCAGGGATCGAGGTTACTGGACCGCCATCTAACACAGTGGTTCGCAAACTCGACCCCTGGCTGCGCAAGCATATATTCTGCGCTATTCATAAGCTTGCCGCATGAAGCACCAATTCAAAATGTCTGAGCTGTAGCGGTGGTTTCCTCGAGAATCCTCAGACAGACATCGCAAGCTCAACACACGCTAACTCCACCCTGCTCTACTCGAAAAGGGTGTCCGGTCAGTACCGAGAATGCTATTACCGAGGATGCTAATACCGAGAAGAACAATACCGAGAATGGACATTACCGAGAATGGACACCACCGAGAATGCACATTACCGAGAATGCAATACATGCAATGCAGGCATGTTATGCATATGAACAGGTTGTGTGTGTGCAGTGCATAACGGCGTTGCCACATACGGTTTCGGTTCTCAGGTATAAATTTGTCGACAACGTCCGTTACATTAAGCCAGGCATGCTCGGTATTGTCCGTTCTCGGTAATATGCATTCTCGGTAATAGCATTCTCGGTAATGTCCATCTCGGTAATAGCATTCTCGGTACTGTCCATCTCGGTAATAGTATTCTCGATAATAGTATGGAACCCTCGAAAAAGAAGTAATAAGTCCATTACCAAATGTTAACTGATGAGAAACATTTGCTTATGACATCACATTGTACGATATTAGACATCCAGTCTATCTGTTTTGAAGTGTAAACTGGCGTATTTATTGTGATAGCTATAGTCATCGTATCATCGGTTCATCATAATGTGGATATGGTACACCCCTGTACACCCAATCCGAGTGGTACACACTTTAAAAATTATGGTAGGCCTACCCCCTACACCCCACCCTGGGGTGTACGAAACACCCGGTTGAAGAGCACTGTCATATTGCTCATTAACATGTGCGTCAACCTGTACTGACGCATAAACCAGCCTTTGTGATAGCTAGCCATCGGCTCATTGTAATTCGGATCTGGTACACCCCTGTACACCCCATCCGAGTGGTACACCCTTTGAAAATTCTGGTACACCCTAGGGTGTACGACAACCCCGGTTGAAGAGCACTGCCCTAGAATAAAGGCAAACTACCCCCAGATTTAGAACCACGATCTTTGAATAAAGCATCCTAACGGCCTAAACCGACTCTATGAATATACCGTTATCTTGTGATTGCGATTACCATTAGACTTATTTTTGTAAATGAATGCTGTTTTTATTTATTTTAGATCGCAGTTTTCGTGCGAGGGTGGTAGTCCCCATATTAAAATCAAAATACGTAACACTAAATCACGCGCAGCGCGAAGAAAAATGTGATGTATCAAATCTGCCCAAAATTATATTGTTTATGTTGATTTACGAAAAAATTATGAGCTTACTTCAAGCCTTCGAAATTCCCGACATTTAGGCATATTTTAGAAATTCCTCCCGGACGCAGACTCAACAGTGAAATTCCGGACATGTCCGGGAAATTCCGGACGTATGGCAACCCTAGCCTAGTGTCCTATATGGTGTCGACACAGGCAAATCTCACGGCTCAGTGAAATTGTATCACACCACAACTTCCATTTGGCTACAGGCAATTTGACGGTCATTTATGACCGGCTTGCCGAGCATTAAATTTGGTTAAACGGGTATCAATCGAAAGCTGACTCTGCACTGATTACGAAAATATAAATTTTATTCCGATCGTGGCCCTGGAACTCCCACAATCAGCCTCGAATTTTTCATTGTTATAGAGATTGGCATTGGGACGCAACAATGATGAACAATGTGGTCTGGCTCTTTTTCTCTTGAGCTACTCTCTCGTTTCGCCAGACAGCATTGTTGCATCCCAATGCCAATCTCCTTAACAATGAAAAATTCGAGGCTGATGGTGTGAGTTCCAGGGCCACGAGAATAGAATTTATATTTTCGTAATCAGTGTCAGCTTTCGATTGATACCCGTTTTACCAAATTTAATGCTCGGCAAGCCGGTCAAAAATGACCGTCAAATTGCCTGTAGCCAAATGGAAATCGTGACGTGATACAATTTCACTGAGGCGTGAGATTTGCCTGTGTCGACACCATATAGGACACTATCGTGTGAGTGACGAGCACTGAGCTATATAAACACTGGAGTGCGCTACTCGCGATATTTACGTTGTCACTAGAAACAGTTGCATTGTGGGGGATAGGCTGGACGATTTAGTGCAGGAGCTTATGGAAAAACGTCCAGTTCTAAAATATATTTGATTCGTATTGGGTTTGTAGTATTTTATACGAATGGAGCTTTGAATGAATAATCATCGTAACATTCAGGATTTGTTTCAGACCAATATCTCGTGTTTATATCTGTGTTATCTGTGTATTTCGACATGTCGAAGATATAAGTGGTTTCGACTGTTCGTGGTAAAATAAGGTTGTCTATGTGTCATCTTATGTATTTTTGTGGTTATATTCCTGATGCAGATTGCTTTACTCGTTGTATCCAGCATATTTTACGTGTACAGAAATAACCAAGCTGTCAAAAGATGTATAATACCAGTTCAGTTATCTTTCAGATATATGTATCTATAGGAAGTAAAAGCATCTACGATTGTCAGCTTGAAGTTATTATCGGAGCGTGCCTCGGAATTACCTATCCTGGATTCAAAATCTTCATACTTCAATGGAGCTGATGTGAATGCTATAACTGCCAGCTGTGAATATTGCTGATGGAGAAAATTCAGCATCATGGGACATATCAAAAGGCACTGCTGAAATCAACTGAATGCCATTGTGGTTATTCTACGTATTTATTGGTTCAGCGTATTTAAATAAATCCAAAAAAGATAAAGTAAAGATATGTCTGCTATGTGTGGCGATGGGGTAGTGATTTCTGTAGAAGTGACTGAATGAGTTCATTGAATGAGAGAAACAAGAAACGCATGGGTCCTTATTCAGATGTAGCTAGAATTGCCCAATTCACAGTGAAATTGGGGCTATGTTGGTTGTAACAGCAATCTGTGCACTTTGGGAGTTCATAATAAATATTAATTTTATCGAATCAAAACGGCACAAGATACAATCTAAATGGCGTACATGTATTTTATCATAATTACACCGTATTTTATCATAATTACACCTATAGCTACCCATATACGTGTGTACATGAAGCTTGGCTCGTTTTGCACTTTCATGAAACCAGAAATTAGTTTAGATTCAAAACCAACTGGAGATGTGAACATTCCAACTCAGTTTTTCTGCCCACGATACTTGCCTACCCTACTAGATGAAGCACTCGAGCCTGGCTTTAGATCAACCATTTCTGTGGTCACACGCAATAACGCGCTGTACTGCCTCGTCACACGAAATACCGCGCTGTACTGTCTCCTACCAAAATACTGAACTCTCGTTTTCAGTAACACCAGCTTCGGTTATGAAAAACGAATTTTTCTATTAAAACAACAACATAAAAAATAAAAACAGAGATAAATTAATTGTTATCGACTTTACGTCGCCTTCGGCGTAATTAACGGTGATCTGAAAGTCAAATGTGGGATAAGTTAGGGCTTAATATCTGCGAACGAGGTATAATAAACGAACCGATTCTGATCTTAGTTCCAATTTAATGGAATTTCTTCTCTTCTTACGCGGCACAGGCACAGTCACATTGAAGGCCACCCCACTACGGGTCCTACGACGACGACATCGTTTTGGGGCACTGTTCAAGATAAATGAACTAACATATGAGAAATTGTTCACTTGAAGACACATTGATCGACATACCTTGATGTCACGACAACGTTTTTATACCAAAATGCGTATAAAATAGTAAAGAAAGTGTGTTAGCCGGTGTCTTCTACGGGTTTGAAGTATGTGTTGGATAGACTTGCTCCCTTCTTTGTTTTCTTATTATCTGTAAAGATACCAAAAACTGTGAGTACAGAATTACAATAATGAAAATTCAACGGCATGCGAAGAAAGTGGCCTCACCTCATTCAGTGGGTTAGCCGGTGTCTTCCGTGGGTTTGAAGTAAGAGTTGGGTATGTAAATATTCTCTCTGGCGACGCAGGGTTGGCTTTACAGCTTAACGATGGTCGATTCCAGAACCTTTGAATGGAAAAGAAAACAGCCACGAGCAAGTATGGAATAAAGCGATAGTTACATCGGTGTACCAGAGCACATATCATATAAATTATATATTGACAGTTAACCGCTAAAGGTATTGGACACTGAATGCAGCCTAATGATAAAAGGATGACAGATGTAACAAAATTGTTATCCACCTTCTCAATGACAACATCGGAAAGCGGTAACGAATTGTCATTTTCTTTTTTAACGGAAGGGTGAAGGTAATTCAACAATTGAATCACCTTGAGCCTCATTATTGAACATATGGCAAAGGTGTCAATCGCCGTAACAGAACCGGCTTAATGAAATAACATTAATGCCCAATCTGTGCTAGTAGAGAATATATTTTAATGGAAGCCTATAAAATACGCATGATCGAAAAAACACCTAAATACGTTCTATAGCCTAGATCAGGGGTGGGCAATTATTTTTCTCCGCGGGCCAAATGAGAAGTAGAAAATACATTGGCGGGCCAAATGATTTTTTTTTTAGCTAAACTCTGCAGCGTATTTTAATTTTATTTCTCAATTTCATGCTGCTCAGGTAATGCGTTGATGTTATATATTTGCCGTCATGATTCGAAACAATGTCAAACTCGAAGCATTTTCAACTCTCTTTAAACCCGTATCCACGTTCTACTATTAAGACACTAAAACAGTGGTTCTCAAACTTTTTAGGCACGCCCCCCTTTATGACAGTGAAAAAATTCGCGCCCCTTTATCATGATATCACAAAATATGAAAAAGAGCAACCAGAATGCTAGCAATCCCGACGGATAGTTTTGATGGCACGGATGGTGAGGACTGTTGATGAGAGAATTTTGTAATATCAAAGTCGAACAATACAATGAGAATGACTATGAGCTGGGGGGTAAATCGAGCCTAGGGCGAAAAATGTTTAATTTAACCTCGGTTTCGCGCCCCCTTAAGATGCTTTCACGCCCCTCGGTTTGAGAACCACGGCACTTGAATGTATTGGGGATAGGAAGCCTACAAATCTTATTGTCTTGGTCGCTGCCTTTCGAGCAGTGTGCAGCTTGAATAGCCATATGATGTTGAACGAAGCTTGCAGTTTTTCTGAAATTTGTCTGTCTTCGTGTTTTTGTGTAAATACCTACTTTAATTAAAATCCTAAATCTCTGCGACATATATGCTCGACAAAAACTAAAAGGTACACCCCTGACTACAGTACACAATTTCAAATATCACTTTCTGAAAAATGATCAGAGCAGATGACCGACGATCTTGCTGGCTCCCAGTCTTTTCTTCTAATACATTCTATCCATCTTTCTTTCAGGGAATCATTGGTAGGAAAGCTGCGTTGTAGAGAACATTGTATCAGTTCACAAGTAGGCTAATTCTATGATACGAAGCACACCAAATTGACCATTCTCTGTTATGAACGATGATAAAAGTAGCAGGAACATATGTGGAATTATCTTGTTTGATTTAGATATATCTGTTACTTTCTACCCCAGAAGGATAAACTATTAGGTAACTTTTTAAATCTAAAGCCAAAGGTAAACCTAAAAAAACATCTTACGAGACAAATCGAACGTCTCGCACGTACAAGGCTATAATGAACTCGGCCACGGAATTAGCAATTTGAACTTTAGTGTGAGCATCTGGCACCAGAAATATAGAATTATTACTCAACTATGCTGGACAAAACCGTGTGGCCCTCAATTATACCTTTCCTTCTAGTCCTAACTCCAACCTTCACGACAATTTTAAGCAAGGATTGAGTACTAAGCAAGTTATTGGCTGAACTGCCCATACAGAATACAAACAGTGACCTGGCTGGTCATGCTATTACAGGTATACTGATGAACTGACATGGTGCTGAGACTGCTGATATAGTCTGCTCTGATCATACCAACATCCATATACTTGTGACAAAATGTTCTGGTATAATGACACTTTAACATGGCCTAATCATTAATGCTGTGGCTTATCTGGACATTGATTAACTGTGATGGTCAGGAAATATTGAAAATAGAAACTGATTCTTCAAAGATAGTCTTGCTGCCCTGCATATTCTGCCATTCACTCACCGGTGAAATGTTCTTGGATGCCGACGCTTTACCAAAGACTCTTCATCGCTACTACCATCGCTATTACTTCTCATATATGACTCCGTGGATACCTTTTTCTGCCTTTTACTGCACCCATAGGCGCAACAAACGCTACCACCAAAACGAGATGTCTTCGACATGTCGAAATACACAGATAACACAGATATAAACACGAGATATTGGGCTGAAACAAATCCTGAATATTACGATGATTATTCATTCAAAGCTCCATTCGAATAAAATACTACAAACCCAATACGAATCAAATATATTTTAAAACTGTACGTTTTTCCATAAGCGCCTGTACTAAGTCGTCCAGCCTATCCCCCACAATGCAACTGTAACATGGTGACAACGCAAATTTGCTTAGCCGGAGATGGCAGTAGTTCGGGGCTTGGTGACGAGTTATATTAGACGCCCACTAGTGACATTGCGCGGCAGATTGAGAATAAGAATGCTCGTCATAGTGGATGAGAAAGCTAGTATTCAAGTATTAATTCGTCGTTTACGTCCAACATAAAAGGTCCCGAGTATTGTTTGCCCATTACAATGAGGCTGGATAGTATTTTCCTATCACCTTTTGCAATTTCAAGGCACACATAAAAACTCACACTGTCCAATTTCGCACTCCTATCAAAATTACTGTCACGAAAATCTGGTTAACCATTTACTGTAAGCACGGAGGGATGGCTTTATTTTAGAAGAGGAGAAAGAGTATCAGCCTCGTAAAAAGATTGGGTTTTCGCATTTTTGGCAAATTGAATAAAAAACTGTATTATTTAGAAATTTTTCGGAACCCACCTGAAATAACTTCGCGACCCACAGACGGGTCGCAACCCACCAGTTGGGAAGCACTGGTATAAGGTACATTCAATCGAAAATCGTCACCAACGATCTCCGCAGATGATCATTGATTTACAGCATTGAGTTTTGTAGCCAACCACAAAATCAATCAAACAAGCAAGACTAATTATTCAGCGACACTAAACGAGCGTAAATTAAGAGCACACATTCAAAACGTACGCACTACGAGGAATACGAAGATTTCTAATAGAAATCGCCTGGTTAGGGTTGTTTCACTGATTGATTCTGTCCTTTTCTTACAAAATGCGAATATGACATACCGTATATCCTGTTGCCAATATACACACGACGAATACAATCTTAATCAGTGCGGGTTCTTAAACTGGGTGACGTGAAAGCATCTGAGGGGAGTCGCGAAGCTGCCTGGGCGAAATGATGATTGTTTAACTAGTAATGAGTTTAATTTGTGCTGAAACTTCCAAATTTCAACAATGGCGATCATCCTAAGAATATTTCGATAATAAACGTCATAATTGCGTCGTACCACCATCCTCACAAGGAATCTAGATTTTGACTGATACCGAGCCTTTCACTAATCGTAAGATGTCCCCGAATGAAGTAATTGGTGAATGTGTGTAGCTGCGTTATTGGTTTTTTCATTTAGCTTATGATCAGGTACGTTTGAACTAAGCTGAAGTGCGGCAATAAAACGGATTATGCACCAATATCGGTATATTATCTATATCCTACGTGCTACCATCTCACAAGATCATGATCACCAAAATAAACGGCTGGCGCCGTAATTCCGATCTCGCGGGCTGCACACCATTAGTGGACTGACGGATCCCAACGGCTTCAAGTGATACCATTTCTACGCCGTTCTATTGTAATTGCAAATACAGTGAGACTAAATTTTCTATAGAATGAGTATATTTTAATTTTTTGGTATAGGGTTACAAAAAGCAGGAAATCGATGGGCACCTTATCACACGATGCGCAATGGAAAAGTTTAAGTTAAAAGTAAATCATACTGTCGCGAAATTAGAAAATGTACGAAATGCGAGGTGGAATGGTTATTTTCGCCATTCCTGGCTACGCCGGAGCTTTTGCTTTTTACAGGTCAACAATCCAAATTTCAAGTTCGGGCTAATTCAAGTATTGGTTGAGCTTTCAAGTTGACAATAAATTACGTCGGCAACTCAATTTTTGATATAATAACTACTTTCGGAAATTACCGTGTCGGTCACTCAAAACCTTTTCGCAGGCCAAATGTGGCCTGCGGGCCATGGGTTGGCGATACCTGATTTATAGTTTGATTGTGGAGTCTATTTCAGCTTCCGACTCAGTCAGAAGATTGTTTCATTCGTTTATTTTTTTAATCTCAGGCGTGACAGTTTGTGATTGGCGGTTTGGTGGAATGGAGAGTGAGTTAGGTAGAAATAACTGACAGTCGGACATCATTTCAGCAGCGTTTACTTATCTTAAACGCAGGTCATCTTTGTATGAAGAATTGCAATTATCACAGCTCCCTCAGGGCACGGAACAGGTCGGATAATTTTCCACTTAACCCTTATTTATTACTGTATAATTATGGATAGCGAAACTAAATACAATGTGAATATGTAAGGCAGGGCTGGCCAACCTTTTCACCCAAAGGGCCACATTCGATTGACGAACTATCGTGCGGGCCACTAGCCGCGCGAAGCGCTAATTTTTTTGTAATTCATAGGTCAATAATATTTTCACTTGACTATATTGCGGGCATGTTGTATATCGCTGGGCTAAGTTTGCGAGGACTGGGCTATTCGGCGCATGGACATATCGATATCGAAAGCTGCGACCAGCATGCGTCAATCATTTCGTGCCTGGGTTTCATAGTCGACGGTCTTACTGCGAGCGCAAACGCAATGTCGCATATGTTCAGCGACACTTTGTCTCGTAATCGCGAATATAGTTCGACTCAATCTGATACATTCGGTATTCTTCCATATTCACAAAAGGGCAACAATATTAAAAACAAGAAATCGAGTGACAACATGTTGCGCCAAGCTTGTAGAAAATTTTAACTTTGATAAATCTATCGCAAATTATTCTGCTTTGGTGTACGAAGATGTACCAATATGTGAATGGCTGATGGATCTGTCAATGCGTCGGAACTGATATTTTAGTCATCACATCTCTAGTGTTGCAGCCAGACTAATCAAATTTTTGCTTCGCCTTGCCAGTTCACAATCTGTGCAATCCATTTTTGATGATATTAGAAATTTCGGAAATTACCTCGCGGGCCACATGTGGCCCGCGGGCCACGGATTGGCCGGCCCTGATGTAAGGCGTCAGCTCGGATCACATGACCCTAGTAGGTAATAAAAAAACATAATCATGAAATCGAAGTATATACAAACCAATGTTTCCCAAACTGTTTTGTCTCATCGTTCCATTGTTCAGTTTGACATACGTATATCGGGCCTGAAAACTAATGGCTGTCATTGTCGAAGTTCTTCTCCTTTTCTGAAGTACTAATAATGTATCCGGGTTAGACATCTGTGGTCACATTGTCTTTTAACTTTAGTCATTATTTATGAAACTGTATTTACCAGAGTTATAAGCTGGATGTCATAGACCAGCTATTCACTTGTTTGATTGTCACCAATATATCTGGAACGACTACTCTAGGAAACAATCGGCTCTTACTGCAACATGAAATTTTCAATGTACCGGTAACCCATGATATTCTCTGATAGTTTTATAGCAAATCATGATACTTGTGCACAACGCGCTTGCGACGCCAGTATTGGATTGTTTGTTTGTGCTAAGCATGGCGTTTGTCGACTATTATGGTCATTTACACGCAGGCCGATATTCTTCACTTTTATTTCATAGCTGCCGACATATAGCGCGGCCCACTTCTAGGCTTTTTATAAGACTCCACCTACGTGGAGAGATTGAGAGAAGCCTAGATAAACCTCCAAGACTTAAGTAGAAATTTTGAAGTCAAACTCGGTCGGATTTAAACCCACAACCCGTTGGTGTTGCAGCTGTGGATTATACCCCTACACTATCTCTCCACTTCACCAATATTCATGATCGAGAGTTTAAATTAGTTTTTATGAACAACAAACGGAGACTTCGGCGTCGGCCATTACTGCACCACGACACACCAAGACATATTAAGTTACAGGCCGTGTAACATGCGACTCCAAGAAGTCTGCAAGGACGATCAGAAGCGAGAAGACCTTGGCCGAAAAGAAATGCCCTTGTGCTGACCGAAAACCCTACAGGACAAATGCTATCTCTGCACGGAAAAATTATTTGCCAATAAAGAAATATCAATTTGAAACCAAGTGCGTCTTTTAGTTTGGTACGTTTGGGCGATTTCCATATCTTTTGACATAGCAGATATAGGAGGTCACGAAATAGCATCATGTAACGAAGTCAATATAACAACGGGTCCGCCAGAAGACGTTCAATTATTATTATTTAAGGGTCCTACCTTTTCCATAACACCACACTCAGCTGTACCGACAAACCTGATTACGTGAGCTGAAAGAGGATAACAAATTGATAACAATATATATGCAATTCCCGACCATATATTGACCGATTCAAACATGGATTATAGAAGTTTTTCGCGCTTCGCGAGTTTAGGCGAAATACAGTGACTCACCAAGCAGTACGTGAAATGGGGTATAGCTGATATGTAGCGACGTAAAGCCCACTGGCTTAGGGGGTCTGGGGTTTGGATTATCACCCTATGGGGGCTCAAGACCAACGTTTTTTTTGGGGGGGGGCTGACGAGGTGCTGTTACGGTCCTGATGGGAGTCAATAAGTCGGATAAATGACCTTTTTTTAGTCAACTCACGAAAATTTAGCTGTAAAAGTGTAATTTCGAGGACGGGCCGAAAAGTTGACCTTTTTTATAAGCCAACTCGCCGGGAATCCCAGTTTGTAGGCCCATTTTTCGGTTACCAATATTTTTTTTTGGGGGGGGGATGATCGGTGTGGAGCTTCAAAAGGGGGCGATGAGTCGTAGAAGGTTGGGAACCACTGGTCTAGACTCTAGAGAATACTGGACATGTAAATGTAATCGCATTGCTGCGCTTCTGATAACCAATATAAACGCAAATGTTTCAATGCGACAGGTTACTAGAAAAAACAATAGATGTTGGTTATCAAGCGAATACTACAATCATTTAGGATATCGAGCTGCTGCAATGGCAGAAGGAGGTCAGAAACCACGTACTACTGATTCCGACCCGTCATCGGAACCTACTATCGCAAGTAAGTTCTTATTTTCCCAACTGCTGTCGCAACATTCATTGGCGAATATCCGCAGTGCATGCAGTCCAGGGCTGTGGAGTCGGTGAATTTTACCGCCGACTCCGGCTCCGACTCCGACTCCACACATTTTCAATATACCGACTCCGACTCCTGAGTCTTTAAACGTACCGACTCCGACTCCTGGCTCTTTAAACGTTCCGACTCCGACTCCCGACTCCGACTCCAGCATTATTACCAATTTACTTCGAAAATTATATGCCACATTGTCGGTTGAATGACTATCATACAACCATTAAACATATGCAAACATATGATTAACGGTGGCATGCTAAATTATTTCATTGTGGCACAGCTCGAAATATCCACTATGCCATTGACATGAGAGAAAGATTTGCTGAATATCTTTCCTTTTTCAAGTTTTTACAACATGGACTCTCTAATATCCTGAAATGTATGAATCATTCAAATATGGCAGATATCCAATCCTGTGTAGTAAAAATGTAGATAAAAAATCCAAGTGTAGCTCTTGTGTATGAGTCAGCAACTAATAAAGTGATTGAACTTACTAATTTTGTCATTGCACACTTTCCTGATTACAACCACAAACACTCTTTCTACCAATAGACATTGGTCATAAATGGAATTTAGTTAAGTAGTCTAAGAACATAGCCTATGTCCAGTCTACATGTACTTAATCAAGTATTCGAGGATTGGGACTTGCAGTCTTTCTTAATCATTTGTTCGACCCAAACAGCTAAGCTACACTGTAAATATTTTTAATTTTGTCAAGTGGGAAGCATCGTTTGGTCTTATTTACATCATTTTTACAATTTTACAAAACCAGCCGATGCATTTGCTCTGTCACAGTATCATGGTGTAATTCCAAAAATTGCATCAATTTTGACAGCATCGCGAAAACACATATTGCGATTTTCTTCCCCTGAGCAATTGAGTTGTAATTTGCAATTAATGTCTAGTTTTATCTATATCAGGGGTGGGCAACTTTTCCGGCCAAAGGGACACATGAGATTTACGAACCATTGCGCGGGCAACTGAAATGTTGATAACCTTTTTTAGTCGTCCGATAGGAGCGAGCCGAATTAGGTGACATTGCAAACAAGACTTATATTAATACGCTCTAAAATTGATAACAATATGTCATGCAACTGTGCAGTGCGCAATCAAGCTCTGGTCGCGCGAAGCCCGAATTTTTTTTGCAAGATAATGACTGAATTATATCAATAAATATCTTGCTAACATACATTGGGGGTCGCATCTGTATACCACTGGGCTCATTTGGCAAGGACAGGATTATTCGACGTTTAGACATAGCAAAATCGACGGTATCAGTGAACATGCCTCTATCATTTTGTGCAAATGTTTTGTCGACGATGTCGCTGCGAGTGCACAAGCGAAGTCGCATGTTGGACAACACGTTATCTCCTAATTGTGAATATAGTTAGACTCAATTCTGTGAATAATATGTATTTAAAATTTTCAGAAGGGGGCTCAAATACTGAATGCAAGAAATCAAGTGACAATGAATCATGCGAAGTACCGAGAAAAATTTCAAGTCAAATAAATCTGCTATGAAATATTCTACTTTATGGTCATATACGAAGATCTGGGATAAATGTGACTGGCCCCTGGATACGGCAATGCGTCAGAACTGTTGTTTTAGTCGTCATCAAATTTCGCGGTCATGCAAATCAAATTTTGGTTGGCCTTGCAATTGTACCTGATGTCATAAATAATTTCGAGAATTACCTTGTAGGCCACACCTAACCTTCTCGTGAGCCAAATTTGGCCTGCGTGCCACAGGCTGGACGCACCTGATCTGTATGGTTATTAATAACAGTGATTGGTGGTACCTAAATATTCTATTGAAAATTCTTTGAAAGCAAATGTTTTCATGATAGAGAAGTTGGAGTCGGAGTCGGAGTCGAAGTCAGGGTCATTCTCACAAACTCCGACTCCAGTCAGTATTTTCCCCACGACTCCGACTCCAGCTATTATAGTTTTCACGACTCCGACTCCGACTCCGACTCCATCAAGCGAAAATTACCCAGACTCCGACTCCGACTCCACCGACTTCGACTCCACAGCCCTGAATTGCAGTCAGTGCAAAATCACTGAGTGGAGTCTACGGCCGACTTTGTTGTATAGAAAATCACTATATGACCTTTTCCATACATCCGCAAATGTATGTATGCATTAATGGGCACAGTACAGATGAGCTTCTAGCCTTTTTAGTCCTTGTGCTCCACGACAAAAATTTCATAATGTTCATGGGTCTTTGATTTCTTGTATTGTATTCTCGGGAACGTGTTTAAATCTCTCTCGCAGTCTCGCAGTCGCTCTCACTCCCATGTGTCCCGATCTTGGTCGTTGCTGCCAACTTGTAGCTCGGCCAACTCTGTTCGTCTGGACTTTTCGAAGCACTGCGTTTTCCATGAGGAAAAGTTTGCCAGAAACGGGATTCAAACGCACTATTAATTATGTCGTAACTCCAGTGATTAACCAACTGCGCCGCTCGCTTCCCGTTACATTGGTCAACATATACTATAAATGCGTCGTCGTGCGGGATGAAGGGATGTGTTTGTGTGTGTGTGTGAATGTGTGTGTGCGAGCAGATCCTGTGGCATATACATATCTCTCTATTTGTATAATAATGTTCCCTTAAAATCTTTGAAGACAAGCCGCCGATCTTACTCTTGCAATCTACGAAGAAGACATATTATCCGAAATCTTTACTATTTGGCCATTAGTAATTTTCCGCAGATATTTAGACGACGGACTTATAATTACCAACCTACACCCTGCTCACCTGAACAGCTTCACCAGTTACATCAGCAATATATACCCCGCACACTTGGTTATAACATTCAGCTGCAACCCTATTCACAACCCCTTCCTTGATCTTAACATACGTTTCGACGAAAGAACCCTTCAAAAAGGATTGATTGGTTATAATACATACTTCAAACCCGCTTCCCTTTATTCTTATATTCCACACGACAGCAACCATCCCCCTCACACTTTCACTGGAATTGTAGCAACCGAATTTAACCGGTACAACCACACAAATTCGAACCGTAAATATCTGAAAAACACAACGCATAGATTCAAAAGTAGACTTCACAAACTTAATTACCCCAGAAGAATCATAAAACAAGGCAAGGTTATCGCCAACAGAGGTACGAAGAACGAAAAACTCACCCGTAATCTGACATACATCACACACCAATTCTCCAAAGTCTTCGACCACAAAGAACAGATCCGAAGCATTACCAAACGCAGTTACCCCATCCCCTTTGGCATTGGATTCAAAACTGGAAAGAAATTAAAGCAATATTTTACAAATAACAAACTGATCCACAAAAAGATGAAGACAAAGAAGAAACTGAGCAAGTCAAAAAAGAAGAAGAACCATCATTCTAAATTTCAAACACCTTGGGCATTTCCACCTTCATAACAACCACTAGCACTATTATACAGCATTATCCTTCGTCCCTAACTTTACCCTATCAGTTTCTATACATACATACATACATTTATGCTGCCATGAACCCAACCCATACCTAACTGGCACTCCCCACCTCCATCTTACAGTCCCTAGGATATATTGTCCCCTACCTATACCTTACCCACTCACTAATATAACCCTTTATAGTGACTTTACCCATACCCTAACCGCTAACCCGATCTTTTTTGAACCCCTATATTATATTATATATAACTCATCACCCCGATCCGTACCCTAACCCACCCACCTTATCTCTCCTTACTTTGACTTTACAGTGACATTAACATTTTACCCTTATCCTAGTAATGTTTATAACACTGATTGACGTAACAAACCCCAACATTACCCTAACCCACTATGATTGATACCAGCCCTTTTAATTAGTTGACCCTAATGCTAACATTTTACCCTTATCCCAGAAATTTCTATAATACTAATTACGGTAACGTAACAAACCCAACATTATCCTAACCCACTATAATTGATACCGACCCTTTTAATTAGTTGACCCTAAGCTAGCATTTTACCCTCTCCCATTTAAAAACCCTAATAATATAATATAGTCATTGTTGCCATAAACCCTAACCCACCAACCCATATAACCCTAAACCCACTAACTTAGAGCACCCATTTTCACTTTACCAATTGACCTACTCCTAACCACCCCCCCCCATTATTACCCCCTCAATCCTCACCTTACCCATACCATCTATATATTGAATAACATATCAGGTTACCGGCCCTTTATAATTTTCACTAATAGATAGCTTTATAGACGTACCCACCCTCATACAACCCCATTACATTATCTAATACTCTCTTTATATTACCTTTATATCCACCAGGTATACTCTACCCCCATTACGTTATCTAGCCCTTTCAAACCATAATATGACTAGTTATTTTACCTCTACCCACCTCCTACCAATCTAACCCTCCCCCATTACGCCACCCAATTGATATTATCTATTGTATACATATACTCCTATACCCCTACTCCGTATCTAGCATTACAACTTTGCACTCAAGCTAACACCATATACCCTAAACCTAACATTATATACCATACCCCTCTTCTATTATCCCTATACCGGTATAATTGCCACTAATACATATTTTTAGATATCTATAGCACATACACACCTTCATATACTCTCCGCCATCATACATATCCCACTCAACTTGACAGTCACATCTTCAAATAGTCAGCTTCTGTAAATTCACATCTCTTTACAAACATACAGCACATGCACCAACAAATATCCTCAATCGCTGCCATCAATAATGACCCTTTGACCTCCAGATTTAAGGAGCCATGATTACGTAGCACCCTTATATACTGCTTTATTACGTCACAAATGAAATATCGATGTCACCTAAAACTACTACAAATTCCACTCTTCGATATTTCGAACCTCCTGCGTACACGTACGATATTATCCAAGATACAAATCTCCCGATACTTCTCATTTCTACCGACAATCCTCGTTTCTGCCGATACTCTCATTTCCACCGACATCAGATCCCCATCTAAATAAGGTTCGTTATACTTACACTATTTTTTTCGTACTTCGATATTGAATCAATACCTTCATTATTTATATTAATTATCGTCTATTTATTATAACTATCGCATATATTTGCCATCTTTACGCCTGCTGTCTTATGATTTTACTTTCATCTTCGTAATATAATATTAAGAACATGACCCCAAAACTTAAAAAATACGCAACTGCTTCTTCGGGTCGTAAGCATTACCGGTATTTGCTACAGAAAAGAAGTGGCTATTATGCCCTGCTCGCATCTTTACAACCCCTGATGACGTGAGGTGCTAGAGTAGAGTTGCTTTGGACTGAGTCATGTTCTTTTTATATTATTACTACCCCTTGCTTCCTCTCTGTAAAATTACTAGCCGTCGCGCTATCTATATATTGTTATTTATATTTCTCATATTCCATTTTACTTATTTATTGTCACTACTAACATACCATATTATCAGTAAAATTTTCGCTACATAATTGCAAACTAAATCTCACAATCCAGTCACTTCCGTGGGTAGGGGCAATCCCACCAATGACGGCCTACGGGGAAGAGATCTAGTCGTAAAGCATTGGGATTCTTACCTAACCAAATCCAATTTGTTATATTCGATCGTAAGAATTCCAAATGGATCCACTACAGAAATTATATACTGTGACTTAATATGTGCAGCTTATTTTTCTGTTTCGCTGCCTTCGGCAGCTCAACACTGTCCGCTGTATAGGTAAATCTGGTAATGATGATGTATTGTATATAGTATATACAATATACAAGTAGCAATATTATTGGCAAATTTCATTCATTACCTTTGATTGAAAAATATTCGCTGTTTTCTCGGATGTAAAGGCACACTGCTTGACATGAAATTATTATCATATCACAAAAATATGTCTTTGGGTCAAATAGATGTATATTTAAGATCCCACCAGATGTAGTGTTAATCGGCACCCAATGTGGGCGCTAAACCATCGACTTCCACTTTATTTTTTCATATATTTAGAGGGGATCTTTGACGTCAAAGACCCCACACCCGTCACCAAAATTGTGGCTTCACCCTTATAGGATATATTCATCGTCTGTTATTTTCTTTGGTACATCTTTGGGACTCGCCGAATTCGTCAATACTTCCACCACATTCTCCCCCCTCTGTGAATGCTCGAGTCAATATATTCAGTAAGTCTAGCGAATTTTAATTGCTAGTCTATCCAACAGCATAATGACCAGTGTCAAAGACCGTGACCCGAACACGTAAAACCTGACATATCGACAAATCCAATTTAGCGCTATTCGATTTTGTGCCCCTTTACGTCACAATTGGTAAAGATAACATTGCCAGTTGAAATCTTACTCGTAATATTCCTCTCATGTCCAATCCACCGTCATGTAAAAGTGGAAATTATCAAATAATCAACAGTTTATCGAAACTGATGATCCACAACTATTTCAATCTCAAATCATCTATAATGGTTTCAATTTCTATAGCAGATAATGATATCAACGCATTTACCAGACATAACATTTCAAGTGAGTAGTCCTACTCAGTATTACCTAAATTCAACATAAATAATGGCAAGGCCTATCGTTTGCAGTCACTTTCATTCATAAATTGATGTTCGTTATTGTGAACTCTTCATTCATAGTAATAAATGTCATCTTTGAATACTATTTTATATTTCAAGATTGGAAGATTTGCTATGGATGGTGGAGTTATATTGTTTAATTTATTATAGAATCAATTTTTTTCCGACTTAGCAAATTTCTAAATTCACGTAATCCTCGGCACAGAAGGGAACACCAATTGAAATCCTCTGACTCAACGTTTACTATCATATTAGGACATGCAATATTGGCTGAGGGTGATCACTTCATTCAAGATTTTCAAAATGCTACCGTGAACGTTGTTGCGGGAGACCAGTACACGACGGTGATTAATGGTAAGCAGATATGGTCAGTAACGACTTACCACTAATTTTACCGGTAAATCGAGTAGGTTTCACCTCATTGCACGACTTAGAATAGGTTCTTTATCATTTTCAAGTCAAAGTGCTTACTTTCTTACTCTATATCTGCTTTTTACACTTTTTAATGAGATTTTGCGTCACTTTCATTAGTAAAATTGTCTCCACAAATGGGGGACGAAGCAGCCCCTGTATTACGGTGATTGAATATATTTTCGAAAATAGCGCCTATTCGTAGAGTCTTTTGAGATTGTACGTTGGTCGGAAAGATGCATATGTAATTCCGAAAGTAGCCACCTCCGAATAAATGCTAAGCGTACGTGATGTCAAGTCCAAATCAACTTTTGCAAGCTACTGAATCGCGTCAGACCGTTCATCATATCCGTCGACTAGAAGCATTCTAGTCACAATTTCACGTAATGCAAGGGTGCGTCTACTTCTACTTAGTAGCAGCGTTGCTAGAGTGATAATCACTGATGATTGTCTGTACTATGGTGTAATTGTTACGGTAATTGAATAAGGATACAGAAAATTTACGCGACACCACTTCTCAAACGAGGCTACGCGAGACAATTTCCGGGGGATCGCGAACAACTACATTTTTCTAGAACTGCGACGAGGTTCTACAACAGCGATTTTAACGTTTATGTAACAAGCGAGAAGACAGAATAAGCTCGTCAAAAGCAGCGATTAATAGGGATAAACCACGATGCTTTTACGCTGCCTGTATCGTTGCTTTCCTCATCTACATTATCTGTATGAAATTCCTGTTTCTGTACTGTCACGGTGATAGTTCCAAAACAGTTTATATTAATCCCATCTCTCGGGTAGAAACTATTGCTGAATTTAGCAAAGTTCGTTCACTGAGATCCAAGCGATGTTGCGCCTTCTTTAGGTTTTCTACTTTGCGGTTCGCCATTTTCAATCCCACTTGAGACTGGAACTGTATTACATGTATACATCGACATATTTATTACAGAGACACATGTGGCCCATCCATATGGCATTTTTGAAAATAAATTGGATCAAGATCAGATGCGTCTAGGAGCGGGTAAGTTACTACAAGACTTCTGATTAATTGATTCCATGATAGCTTGATTAAGAAAAATATGCTGCTTGCAGTAAACGACGCAATTCCCAGTACATTGGCAATACAAGCAATGGGATACAGCAAGTCTTAACGAAGTACTTTTACTTGAAGTATATGCTACCAACGTCCCCTACTTCGAAAGGGGGCTATATTTTGAACTACTAACTACTTCTGCTTCCATTCACCAGTTTTCCGTGTAAACCTAGACCCAGGATACTTACTTTCATACTTCGTATGGAGTAGATATATACGACAATACCTTTAGTTCTATTCTGGAGTAGCAACGATGACTGTCTTGACCACCTTTGGTACAGTTCAGAAGTGTGACCCTTCCGTGACTTCCTACTCACTTCAGGTTGTGGAAGGATCGCTATTGGCATCGTGACTATTTGTTAGGGATGGTGTGAACCTCTGAAAGGTTCAGGTTCGCGTGAACGCGAACCTTTTTGAAAGGTTCTGTGCGAACGCGAACGTGAACCTCATGACGTCACGTGACGTCATATTGCTAATTTCAACCCTATATATTATTGAAGTGATAGCCTGTATTAATGTACTGTACACGATACCTAGCAATGCCTTAATGCTGAAGTACATATTGACGTTTTAAACGTCGCCAAATGCAGTCAAATGATATAATAATCCCATAAAGTCAATATATTCCATCGCTTTGCCAACAATTTCGACGAGGACTTGCCAGGGAAAATAAGCTCTACGCCTTAACGGTGTAGGCCAGACCGGACAATGTATTATGCGTCTGAGTATTGCTACACGGATATTGGGCAGAGTGTAAAACGGGTTTCTATTGTTTGCACCGATACTAGCCTATTAACAAGTTATAGAGCAGTAGCCAACTCCCCAATCGCACGGATTTGATTTTTATAATACAGTATACATATGAAGTCAAGATTGACCCCGTATACGCCAGCTAGATAGAAAACGATATCAACCTAATTCATTGGTGTAATAAGCATCATTCGCTGACTCCATGTAGTGTATTTCGCTCTTGATGTTGTGTGAGTGCGGGTCAAGCTCATAGCAGAGAGTCACTAAATATTCACAAACAGAAAGCTGGATATTTCGAGCAAACTTTTGTAACAAATCAAGTAACATTTTTGAGATTGTAAAGGTGCATGCTCGTTTAGTGTTGATTGTTTATGCTGCCAGCGCCATGCATAGAGTGGCCGGCAGTTAAAATGCAATAAACTTGAACCAAAGATGTAATAATGAAGTGAAAATTGCAATATATGAAAAAGGTTCACAGTGCAGAACCTATCAAGGTTCGTTTGTGAACACGAACCTCAAAATTTCCGAGGTTCACACACAGAACGCGAACGTGAACCTCACGTTCACACCATCCCTACTATTTGTTACAAAAGTGCATGGCAGCTCGAATTATCCTTTAACCCCGATCTACCTCTGTCACATCGACCGTGCCAACTGAGTCAATCAGTGACCTACTCCCCCTGTCATCAAGTAAATGCTCTATAATAACTCGACATCAAGTACCAAAAAGCCAATGTTCGACTCAGAACCGAATCAGTTAAATCCTTCATTTCGTCTACTCACGAAGTTCTCGTCTAATCTAATATCTTGACTAAGAGACTCTTCGAGCTACGAAACTTCAATATTTAAATGAGCAATATATATTTCAACTATAATCAAAATCAGTCAATACTGGATCGATGGAATACCTGTCCCTTCGCATGTTTTCTACTTCTGGTACGATGTCGTTCTGATGTTGATGCTATACCTCGCTAGGCACCTATCAACATCGGCATTTTCTTGTCAATCAATGCCTTGTACAAAGTTGAGGGTTGTGTTTTGAACATAGCAAGTAAATAAAATAGATGGAATCTGCGTGAACATCCCAATATTGATTATTTTTTTAGAAATATCATTTCTTGCTAAGACTAAGCTACATCTGCGAAACGAAGTTGGAGAAATCGAAATGCCCGCTCGTCCAACAACAATGATGATTGATATGCAAACGACCAACGACGCCAATTTCCGGGAAGCAGGTCATAATGCTAGCAGAACTGTATTTGGTCGTGACGTTGCACCAATCTCTCATGTCCAATTTCACGATCTCGTGAAGGGTAAAGCTCCCAGACATGTTATGATCCTCGGAGAAGCGGGGGCTGGAAAATCAACCATTTCAGGAATGTATTGTTTGTCTACAGCAGATGGCAAAGTCAATACACTTAGGAATGTGAAACTTGTTCATTATGTTCAGGCAGCCCGCCTTCATAACTTAGGTATCTCGAATGCTTTTGATATCATATTCACCGAGCAAATGGCTCACAATTCAATGACTGAATTGAGTGTGACCGAGAGAGAGGCTGGAGCAAGCTGGGTAGATGATCATTCGGAAAAACTATTACTGGTGATTGATGGATTAGATCAGTGCTTAAATACCTTTGCTCCACATAATCCTCCCCGGACCACTCAACAAAACGATTCGAAAGTCAATGAAATCATTTCTAGAGTAAAGAGCGGAATCACATGGCGGGGTGCACGCATACTGACTACGTCGCGGTGGAATATTTACTGGAACTTAACTGCCGATCAGAAACCTGACAAAGTAATCGGCCTGAGAGGATTTGACGATGAAAATCTCAGGTTGGCCGCATCTGGACAGTCTCATGACGGTGATAAGATGATAGATCAACTCCTAAATACTAATACCTTCCTAAAATTATCAAATTTGTGTCGAAATCCCATGTTTCTCAAGTACACTACGAGAATCTTTCAAACGAATTGTGAAAATTTACCAGATAGTATTTCTGGTCTGATGTCAGCATTTTTCCGCAATTTCTTCCGCTTGTCGTCTGCAAAATATGATGAAATCACGAGACTCGCTTATAATGGAATGTTGGACAATGTATTCGTTTTCTCGCGCCGTTACTTGGACAACCTGGAAATAAATCCAAACGATCTGAAAGACTTCCTGTCTGCGGCAGCAAATCCAGAAAAAGATCAAGATACCGCTAACACTTTTGACGATGTGTTTGCTTTCGCTCATCAAACAATGCAGGTTGGCGACTTTTATGCATTTGTTTCAATCACCTGATCTAATTTAATAATTTCAATTCATTCTGACAGATCCAGACTATTTAGAGTTAGCAACCAATAGGCCCTTGCTCGAAATTCGAACATCGTTGTGTATAATTCCAATTTCCAATCATTTTATTAGACCGATGACATGAGAACCATTTGGAAACACTGGGACCCATCATTTCTGATGCATGTGAATATGATTCCATCAATATTTTTTCAGTCTATAAACAGATTGGTTAACGACTGCTGAATATTTTATATAATACAATCTCTAAATTTTAAATAACGCCAACCCAAACATGGACCCATTCATGTTGTGTTCCTCATAGGGCTGTGGAGTCGGAGTCGCAGTTTGGCTAATTTTCGCTTGATGGAGTCGGAGTCGGAGTCGTGAAAACTGTAGTGGCTGGAGTCGAAGTCGGAGTCTTGGGAAAATACTGACTGGAGTCGGAGTCGGAGTTTGTGAAAATGACACTGACTTCGACTCCGACTCCTACTTCTTTATCATGAAAACAATTGCTTTCAAAGGTATCTTTAAATTTATAATATTAACTATATTAGGATTTTTCAGTACCATCAATCCCTGTTGTTTGTAACGATATAGATCAGGGGCGGCCAAACCGTGCCCCGCAGTCAAAATGTGGTCCGCGAGAAGGTTTTGTGTGGCCTGCGAGGTAATTCTCGAAATTAGATATAACATCAGGTAAAATTGCAAGGCCAACCAGAATTTGATTAGCCTGACCGCGAAATTTTATTATGACTAAAAACATCTTTTTTGATGCATTGGCGTACCTAGTGCCCAGCCACATCCATAGCAGATATTCGCATATAACCATAAAGTAGAATATTCCGTAGCAGATTTATTTGAATTGAAATTTTTCTTAGCACTTTGCATGATTTTTTGTCTTATTTCTTGCATTTGGTATTGGAACCGCTCTTGGAAATTATAAATACGCGTAATTTACAGAATTAAGTCCAACTGTATTCGCAATTAGGAGATAACGTGTCGTCCAACATGCGACTTCGCTTGTGCGCTCGCAGCGAGATCGTATGCGATGAAACATTTTCACAAGATGACAGAGGCATGTTCACCGAAACCGTCAATATTCCCATGTCTAAAACGGCAAATAATCCTGTCATTGCGAAACGAGCCAATTGCTATACAGAGGCGACCTTAAATATCTGCAAGTAATATATTTACTGATCAAATTCATTCATTATCTTTATACAATTGAATAGTATATTCATATTGAAATGAACCCGAATATTTTCGGCTGACACTCGTCAGGGGTAATCGTCAGCAACTAGCAGAGAAATGGAAAGAACATTGTATATCAACAATCGTATCACAAAATATGACGTCACCAGCATGAGATTTCGTGAATGAGAGAGCGTTCAATGTACTATTTTTAGGTGGTACACAAACTCCTTTTGTTGACAGAGTTTTAGTTAGTGTATTTTGATAAAAGTCGACTCCAAGGCACACAAATGGAATTGTGAACGGCCTCGCCCAACGATTCGAAATCGGTCGTCTCGATAATTATTCGCACAAATCGGATTGTCTAACAGATGTTTGCCGATGGCAGAATTAATGGCCTTTGATCGATCAGCATCAATCTTAAGGGAATGAGTTAAGGGTGAGCTTTTCACTGAGCGTGAAGCACGTGTTCTGATGAATATGGGGACATGTTGGTTTATGCGTTCCTGCAGACGTTTTGACGTTCTTCCTACGTAGCCACAATCACAGTGGCACTTATATTCGTACACTACATTACTTTGTTGAAGTGCAGGGAGAGCGTCTTTGCGTGTTGAAGGGAGCAGTTTTGTTGTTGTAAAAATCACATTGGTTTTGACTGTGTCGTAACACTTACTGACCGCATAAATCAATTGTTTTTCAAAGCGGGTGGAAATGGGGCCAATTCAAAGTAGATGGATATAAACATATTTTACTGCTCGTTCGGTGGGCTCTGTTGGTTTTTCTGCGTTGAATTGCGTTAATTTCCGCTCTATGCCGCGGCTGATGACGTGTTCATGGTAACCGTTATCCAGTAAGATTTGTCGGATGTTGTCAAGTTCGAAACTCAGTTTTTTACCCGAACATATCATCAACGCTCTATGCACGAGGGTGCCTATGAGGTTATTTTTTGCGTCGAGGAGTAAATGAATTCCAGCGAAGGTATTGGCCTGTGAATGTCGGTTTCCTGAAGACAGACGTTTCAAATTTGTTGGTATTGCGCTTGTCAACTAAAACATCCAGAAATGATAATGAATTATTGCGTTCTTTTTCAATTGTGAATTGCAAGGCCGGGTGAAGCGAGTTTAAGCGAATGAGAAATTGATCACACTCCGACTCATTCCTGAAAATGACAAAAGCATCATCTACATATCGGCGGTACAATAGTGGTTTGACAGACTCACGCTGGGAGAGAAGCTCGCCCTCATAATATCCTACGAAATGTTGGCCAAAATAGGTCCCAGGGGACTACCCATCGCCACGCCGTCTGTTTGGCGAAACATGACCTCGTTAAAGCTAAGCTCCACGGAACAGGCTGCCGCCTGTAAAAGTTCAACAAAGACGTTTCGTGGGATTGATGGTGGTGGTGGTAACTTACCACAGTAAAGCGCGTTGGCACAAATATCAATAGTCTCATGCAGCGGAACGTTTGTAAAAAGACTAGAGATATTAAATGAGCTCAGAAACAAGTCTGGATTCGGCAAATCCAGGTTTCGTATTTCACCAGCGAACGTGAACGAATCGCGAACACCTTCCATGCCGCACAATTCCCGAACGGGTTCCAAAATGTCAATAAGCCATTTTGCCAGCTGATGTTGAGGAGACCCGATCATGGAAAGTTTGCTGACCTCACTGGGACATTGTCTTTGTGAGTTTTTGGTAGTCCGTACATGCGTGGTCTTTGCGATCCCGTTGGTCTGATGGCGCTGTATGTTTCTGCCGTTAGGACATCGTTTTTCTTCAAGGTCAGCAAACTTTTCATGATTGGGTATGCTCAACATCAGCTAGCAAAATGGCTTATTGACATTTTGGAACCCGTTCGGGAATTGTACAGCAATAAATGAGTTCGCGATTCGTTCACGTTCGCTGGTGAAATACGAAACCTGTATTTGCCGAATCCAGGCGTGTTTCTGAGCTCATTTGATATCTCCAGTCTTTTCACGAACGTTCCGCTGCATGAGACTCTTGATATTTGTGCCAACGCGCTTTACGGTGGTAAGTTACCACCACCATCAATCCCGCGAAACGTATTTGTTGAACTTTTACAAGCGGCAACCTGTTGCGTGGAGTTTAGCTTTAACGAGGTCGTGTTTTGCCAAATAGACGGCGTGGCGATGGGTAGTCCCCTGGTACCTATTTTGGCCAACATTTTCGTAGGATATTATGAGGGCGAGCTTCTCTCCCAGCGTGAGTCTGTCAAACCACTATTGCATCGCCGATATGCAGATGATACTTTTGTCATTTTCAGGAATGAGTCGGAGTGTGATCAATTTGTCATTCGCCTAAACTCGCTTCACCTGGCCTTGCAATTCACAATTGAAAAAGAACGCACTAACTCATTATTATTTCTGGCCGTTTTAGTTGAAAAGCGCAATCCCAACAAATTTGAAACGTCTGTCTTCAGGAAACCGACATTCATAGGCACCCTCGTGCATAGAGCGTTGATGATATGTTCGGGTAACAAACTGAGTTTAGAACTTGACAACATCCGAAAAATATAACTGGATAACGGTTACTCTGAACACGTCATCAGCCGCGGCATAGAGCGGAAATTAACGCAGTTCAACGCAGAAAAACCAACAGAGCCCACGGAACGAACTGTAAAAGATGTTTATATCCATGTACCTTGGATTGGCCCCATTTCCACCCGCTTTGAAAAACAATTGATTTCTGCGGTCAGTAAGTGTTACGACACAGTCAAAACCAATGTGATTTTTACGACAACAAAACTGCTCCCTTCAACACGCAAAGACGCTCTCCCTGCACTTCAACAAAGTAATGTAGTGTACGAATATAAGTGTCACTGTGGTTGTGGCTACGTAGGAAGAACGTCAAAACGTCTGCAGGAACGCATAAACCAACATGTCCCCAGATTCATCAGAACACGTGCTTCACGCTCAGTGAAAAGCTCACCCTTAACTCATCCGCTTAAGATTGATGCTGATCGATCAAAGGCCATTAATTCTGTCATCGGCAAACATCTGTTAGACAATCCGATTTGTGCGAATAATTATCGAGACGACCGATTTCGAATCGTTGGGCGAGGCCGTTTACAATTCCATTTGTGTGCCTTTGAGTCGACTTTTATCAAAATGCACCAACCAAAACTCTGTCAACAAAAGAAGTTCGCGTACTACCTAAAAATAGTACATTGAACGCTCTCTCATTCACGAAATCTCATACTGGTGACGTCATATTTTGTGATACGATTGTTGATATACAATGTTCTTTCCATTTCTCTACTAGTTGCTGACGATTACCCCTGACGAGTGTCAGCCGAAAATATTCGGGTTCATTTCAATGTGAATATACTATTCAATTGTATATTGAAGTTCTGTACCTCCAAAAAGTTCTTCATTATCTTTAGAACAATTTCGTGCTTAGTGCGACCAAGGCATGACTGCGCACTGTACAGTTACATACGGAGTTTTCATGACATATTTGTTATCAATTTTAAAGCGTAGTCATATCAGTCTTGTTTTCAATGTTACCTAATATCGGACGAATAAAAAAAGGTTATTAACATTCAAGTTGACCGCGCAATGGTTCGTAAATCTTATGTGGCCTTTTGGCAGAAGAGGTTGGCCACGTCTGACGGATAGAATTGGAGATTATTTGCAAATTACAATTCAGTTGCATAGAGGAAGAAAGAAGAAATCTTTCACAAATTAATGCAATTTTTAGAATTATACCATGATATTGTGACGGAGAAAATATAACGTCTGGTTGTAACATTGATATAAATATAGCCAAACGCCCCTTCCCACTTGGCAAAATTATAAATATTTGTAGTGTAGGTTAACTGCTTGGGTCGAACAAATGATTGAGAAGGACTGCAAGTCCTAGTCCTTGAATACTTGACTAAGAGCACGTAGACTAGACATATGCTATCTAACTACTTCCTAAATTTCGTCTATGACAAATGTTTATTAGTAGTGAAAGTGTGTCAGTACAGTGCGTAATGAGAAAATTAATAAGATGCATCTCTGTATTATAGTTGCTGACTCATACACAAGAGCAACAATTCGATTATGCAGTATTGGATATATGTCGTTTTTTAATGATTTATATATAAAAGGTTATTAGAGAGTCCATGTTATAAAAAACTGATAACATATGAAAAAGGAAGAATATTTGTAAAGGCAATATTTCATGCATGGTGAATAATTCGATATGTGCCACAATGAAACAATTTTGCATACCATCATTAATCATATGTTTGCATATGTTTAATGGTTATATGATAGTAATTTAACCGTCAATGTGGCATATAGCCTAACTTTCGAAGTAAATTGGTAATACTGTTGGAGTCAAGGTTGGAGTCAGAGTCGGAAGGTTTAAAGAATCTAGAGTCGGAGTCGGAGCCGGAGTCGAAGACGGTACGTTGAAAGACTCAGGAGTCGGAGTCGGTCCATTCAAAATGTGTGGAGTCGGAGTCGGAGTTGGAGTCGGTGGTAAAATTTACCGACTCCACAGCCCTGGTTCCTCAGAGATATCTTTTAATCATATACCTAAGCAAGATTAGCCGATACAATACCAGTTGCAACTGCGTTTATTCAAGGGAAAACCTTAATCCATTTTCCACACGCAATAAATTAACGAAGGTTGGAACCTACGAAAAGAATCAGTTATCAAAAGTAGTTAGTGACTAAGTTAAAATAATTCCACAATTCAACAAACATATTTGAGATTTGATTAAAAAACAATCTTGCAAAATTAAATTTTTAACACAAATTATTCCAAAAGATCTCGTTGATGGTAGCCAAAGTTCACTCTAAAGTTTTAAAACAAAGAATATCATGCATTAAAAGAATACGATAAAAATTATTATTACCTTAAACTGGAATGCGAACGGATGTTGTCGGAAATTGAGCATTATAACATTTATTTATGTCAATAAAGGTGAAGATTTGAAAACTAATCATGCTTGCTGATAACGTGTACTTGAAGTAATTTAATTGTTACGTTTCCATTGTGTAATATAATAGATATAAAATTCCCACTACACCTCTTATTTTGTGAAGTTAGACTGAATGCGTATTTAAGGAATTTTGCTGCGCATTGCATATCCCGAGTCTTGGCCGTCCGGAAATGAAGAAATTTCTTACAAATCATCTAAACCAAAGCGGAATGGAGTTGACCAGACAACTACTGTACGGATTGATTCTCAATGATAAAGTGACAAATCCAATGAGGAAATACCTGGCAGGTATGTTTATATGTCACTTGAATAAGAGTGAACTATTTGCCTGCTTTTACGTTTACTTTATCGTGTTTATTGTGACATCAGAGACGATAGGATGCATCACTCACCCGCCATGTTTCCACCGATGACATACGATTCAATGAAGTTTGTTTGAGAGCATACGACATAAACTATTAAGAGAATTGACATGACATGCCAACCCATTTTTAGCTTGCTTTTTTCCACTATCTTCTTTTACTTTTCATTCAATGTGCATGTCTCCTCTTTACATCGCCTGTAGGCCAAGGTGGTTGTCTGATTCTTAAGACTACTTAAAGTCGTGTCGGCACCTTCCTATTCTACTGAATCTCAAACATCGGTGTAAGCGAAAATATTTCGAGTTGCAGATCGAAAATGAAAGGACCGGTGTCATCGGAAATCCAAAACCCCCCGGGTTGCAACTACGAATGTGACTAAACAATCATCAAAATAATTTCGTATTAATAAATTACCCTCTATATACAGTCGAAATCGAGTATTAGCCTTAGTATATAGATTGTTAATAGATTATATTGAAGCCATAAAAACAGATCATAGAACGGCGTACGATATATCGTCGTGTTATAGTCTCTGCGAATATATTTGTTAATGGGTAAAATATTATATCGCAGCAACAAACCTGTTAAGCTATTATTTTATGTAAAAATCGAACAGCGCTACGCTGGGCAATGTATTTCATCGTGTACATCCATCAATATTATTACTAATATGACGTTGGGTGGCTCACAGGTCCAAAATCATCAATCCAGGCGTGTCGCATGATGATGCTCGAACAACTACTTGGCATGGTAGAGGATGGCGCTATACGGGAAATCCAGACTGTTCGTCTCCTTAGCGAGTGCGGAGACGATATCGTTCGAAAAATACACCGACACGTACAACGAGTCACAATTACTACTAGAGACCTGCTGAACAGTGACCAAATTTTATTGGCATCATTGATGAAAAGACTTTCACCCCTTGTAACTGTGTTCGTTTGGCAAATCACTCTGGATCCAACTATGATATCGTATGTTAAAGACTGTCTCGGGGTTGTTGATTTATTCGAGGTAACTCAATAGGCCTTTTGCAGGACTTCGATCACGTGACTAGATACGCATAGCAACCACAAATTGGTTAGCAAGCTACTTTCTCGCGCACCTGCTTCAGTGCTAAATATCGCATAGTGTACTGTTGATTTCTGGTTGTAAACGCTTCGGAAATTTGTTGTAGAAGTCATCAGAGATTCACCTATGCTAGATGTCAATACTGTACAAAGCATTTAGAATGATATCGTCAGAATTACGCAGAAATCCATCGGTAACGTAGTCGTATTACGGCACTCAACTCTGATCATATACTTAAATTTATGCTTTTGAAGTAAAGCGATTGGTTTATATTCTGGTAAGAGTATTTGTTAGTTCAAGCAGTACCATTTGTCTGTTGTGGAGCCTGATTTTGGATGGAAGATATGACTGAAGCAGCCGGTACCCGCAAGGATCAGGATATACTGTCTGCTGGTTTGGGTGCTGGCGTGCTGCTATAAAACAAATGTCGCTGAGCACATCGGAAGTATCTTTTGGGAGAACCTGTCATCAAGACTAAGCAAAGCAGTGCACTTTATTGTTGCCTTATACAATGCCGATTTTATTAGCACTACTTCGCAACTGTGATTAAAGTGGATGTGGCAAATCACACGCGATTTTGATAAATAGTTGATGTCACATATGTGCGCTATTTAGCGAACTAAGGGAAGTAACTATCAAATAACCCTTAGAGCAGCTCAAACGCAGTGACAAGATCGGTCATCATATACCCAGAGGTGGTCAACGTGGTCATTGTTGGGAACCGAGCAGAAGTAATGCCTTAATTTATACTCCAGTACAAGTAGCACTAATTACTTCCAGGACATGTCCAAAGTACTTCAAGTGGAAGTAGAAATGAATTTCTGAAAAGCGGTCAAGAAATTCGTTACATGAAGTAGATTTGGTTGAGGGTCACTTAGTTTTAGAAATTGATGCCATGTGACAACTGTAAACATTGCATGCTGCATCTTGATCAACGCAAACGGGTGATGACACCACAAATAGGTGCAATTTTCAAACATTAATTTAGTTACCGTGTTACTGGGGCTATTTTGCCCAGTTATTATGACAACCTCACGCTTCAAGGGGATGCAATCATGCGCCAAACCTACTTTATAGTTGACAAAATCCCAAACCTGACAAAAAAGTACTACCTAAAAAGTGTCAAGTAGAGGTGGAAGTAGCCTAAACTCATAATGACGCGAGTACTCAGGTAAAATAGTACTTCGTTGCTGACCCGCTCTGTGTATCGGTTCAACCAACTCAGAAACATCCTCTAAAGACGACTAACATTGTTTCTTTTGCATTGACTCCGTAATATTCTGAACTTATGATATTCTTTGATTCATTGAATTTACAAATAAACTTGCAAAGTGCAATTTATTAATTTTTGTGCATTCGATAACCAGAGCATAAGAAATAGTTGAAGAAAAATGCATGTTAACCTTATCAAGTTCAATAACTGCCGAGACTCTTATGCCTATGTATTTTCCTCTACCTCCATAGCCACTTGTCTAGACATATTCATAGCATCCACGGAAGAGCGCTTGTCTTGCTGTACACAAATGAAATATCATTTTCAAAGCAGACATCAACATCGGGAAAGAAGTTCAGGACAGTTAGTCAGTGGTCAGATCATCTGCTGACATTTTCTGTTGGCATGAAACCACGCTGCCTTCTACCGCATGACCGAATTTTATGTGGTGATAATAATTGGCTCCAGGCTGAATTCTTGACGAGGGCATCATCAATTTCTTAGTTGCCTATGTTCGGCTCTCTTGGGATAATCCATCAGATCATTAATTCGTATACATGTGGTATAGCCATGTCTTGAAACTCAAGATATTTGCACTGTGCCATAGAGTGAAGTAATCCAATCCAGGCAATCAATCAAGTAATCCAGGCCTCGGGACAGTTTGTTGCACCCACAATAGGAGCTGATGATCATTTTTCTTCGGGTAGTGGCATGTGGCAGCATGACAGAATGATCAATAACTTGTAATATAGGTGTAGAGGTCTAAATATTTTGAATTGTTTAACTGGGAAGCCATACAATAGCATAGAATGTTTAATATATATATGCACTGTAAAAATAATTCTTGTAAAATAGCTTGTAACGAGCTAATAAATGCTTGATACAAGCTCGATGGAGCTTGTAAATGCCAAATGCAAGCATATAACAAGCTGTCATAGGTCGGTGCTTGTAATTGTGCTTGTAAATCGTTTATATTTTCTGCAAGAAGAATGAACAAAAATAGCAGTCTGTGCTCACTCAAGATTCGTCACAGACACGATAACACACCCCAGACACCATAACACACCACAGACATGCCCAGACATGATGTCCTAGTGTCAACACAGTTCGCACACGCCCCCCGACATGCCCCAGACATGTCCCAGACATGATGTGCGATCGAAAACGCAGTTCGAACTTACTCCAGACATTCCTCAGACATGATTTCTTACTGTCAACGCATTTCGAACACACCCCAGACATGTCCCAGACATGATGTTCGAGTGTCAACATCAGTTCGAACACACCCCTAACATGATGTTCGATAGACAACGCAGTCCGAACCTATCTCCAGACATGCCTCAGACATGATGTCCGAGTGTCAATACAGGCCCAACACACCCCAGACATGCCCCAGACATGACCCAGACAAGATGATCAAATGTGAAAACGCAGTCCAAACACATCCCAAACATGATGTTCGATAGACAACGCCGTCAGAACCTGTTTCAGACATGCATCAGTCATGATGTCCGAGTGTCAACGAAGCTCGAACACTCCCCCCCCCCCTCCCGTCGACATGCGCTGACATGTCCCAGACATGATGTTCGAGTGTCCACCGCGCTACAAATACCCCCTGACATGATGGGTGATTAACAACGTGGTCCGAACCTATCTCCAGACAAGCCTCAGACATGATATCCGAGTGTCAATACAGGCCGAACACACCCCAGACATGCCCTAAATGTGTCCCAGACATGATGCTCGAGTGTCATAACGCAGTCCGAACACATCCCTACCATGATGTCCGATAGACAACGCAGTCCGAACTTACTCCAGTCACGCCTCAGATATGATGTCCGAGTGTTAACGCAGTTCGAACACACCCCTGACAAGCCCCTAAGATATGTGAATTGAAACGTTGTTCCAAAACACCCAGACATCATATCCGACAATAGGAAAATGCACAAGACACAAAATACAATGCGATTCCAATGTTACTATTTTTCATTATCTTCCTTTTGGTCATTATATTTCAATATAAACACCCTGTTTGCTAATTGCTAATAAACCAATGATGATGTTTGCACAAAATAAATCCGCCGGTTTTGGTTGAGCGGTTTATCAAAAAGGCGCGAGATCAACACGAGGAAGGATTTGGATTTCGATTTCAAATAATCGCAATTAATAATTTTTATCGCATTCAAGAACAATGGGTATCGATATTAGATTAATTTTACGATCAATATATGTAGAAATGAACTTGAAATGTCACATAACTTTACACTTCAACGTGTTATTCGGATCAGATGCCTACCTTTTATTGATTTGGACTTGGATTTTAATCTCGAATTCGTAACAGGATTTGGATTTTACAATATTAATCGGTCATCTCGGCGCGAACGCGAATGGCGAAACCAGACAGTTTTGTGGTGAAGCAGGTTTCTTACGTTTTGGTTTCTTCGTTTATTGCAACTTAGGATGAGTCTGTGGCTGTGTCCTACCGAATGCTGCGATGGGGTGGAGTCGTTTCCCAATAGAAGATCCTTATTATCTCACATGAGGCGGTTCCACCGAAACGATAGTAACTTCTTGTGCAAAATTGACTGCTGCAACCGAGAACTTGGTACGTACAAGAGTTACGAGGTACATGTTTATCAAATGCACAAAGAAGTACTAGAGAAGTCAAGAAAAACGACAGACAGCAATAGTCAACTTGAAGTGCCTGCTGATGAGAATGCAGGAAATGATGATGGACAATTGATGAATGAACGTCAGAGCGAGAGCGGTACTGATACGTCTTCGAAAGAAGTAGCAAAAAGAATCAAAAGTTTTGAAGACAGTTTCTTTTTATTTACGTTGCGATGCCGGGAAGAATTCACTTTACCAAAGTCAACATTTCGGGATATAATGCTGAACGTTGTGGATGTACTAGATAAATATAAAATTGAGATATTTTCGCAAATTTCTGCATCTAGTACGAACTCCATTCCGCATGGCGCCATTAATAGCTCTCATTTGCTTTTGCCAGACGTAGTCGATATGATGAATGTTACCCAGAGTGACTGGCGCTATTCCAAAATGTTAGATCGATACGGCTTGATCAGACCCATTACGCACCATTTTCAGGATGAATGTGAATGTCAGTATATCCCAATACTACAAACCTTGCAAGCATACATTTCTCACAGAGATGTCATTCAAAGCATAGAAAAGAAAATGCTGATGCGTAAGGGTCCTGATGAATTCCTGTATGATTATACTGATGGAAATATTTTTCTTAATAATGCATTTTTTCGTGGCCAAAGGGAATTGTTGAGGATTCATTTATATCTAGACGACCTGGAGTTGTGCAATCCTTTGGGGTCTGCTCGTGGGAGTCATAAACTATGTGTTTTCTATTTTCAACTGGGGAATATTGAGAATAGGTTTTTGTCAAATATGCGTAGCATTCACCCTCTGGTAATAGTAAAATCTTCTGTTGTCAAAAAAATCGGTTACCATGCACTGTTGGAACCATTACTCACTGACTTAAAGACATTAGAAACTTCTGGTATCGAAGTAACTTTATGGAATGGTTCCAAGAGACACTTTCGGGGTGGCTTGGCAACCGTAAGTGCGGACAACCTCGCAAGTCATGAGTTAGGGGGTTTTCGCCAATGCTTCAGCTCTGGTTACATATGTCGGTTTTGCACCTGTCAATATTCGGAGTTTCGTGAAATATCTAATGATCATATGTTTAGCTTGCGAACATCAGCGAATCATAAAGCACATGTTCGAGAAGCACTGGCAACAAATGACGAAATATTTGGCGTGAAAAAAGATTGTGTTTTTGAAAGATTGCTCTCATTTGACACTGTAAATGCGTTTCCGCCCGATGCAATGCACGACGTCTATGAGGGCGTCTTAAAGGTGACTTCAGACTACATCCTCCTCAATTTGATCTACCAAATTGTGCCAAAGCAGCGCTTTGTAGAACGTGTAATGTCATTTCGATATGGAAGGCATGAGATTCGTAACAAGCCCAACTTTACTGGAAAAATGAACAGGCTGAGCGCGTCGCAAACTTGGTGCTTTTTCCGTCATCTTCCATTTTTTGTGGGTCCTGACATCCCTGAAGGGAATATGATCTGGGCCTGGTATTTGCTCCTATCAGAAATATGTGATATTATATTTGCTGAAGTTACAAAGAGGGAAAATGCTCATGAACTGGTGTATCTTGTTACCGAATTCTTCGAGACTGTCAAAGAGACGGCACCGAATATTTTAAAACCTAAATTCCATTTCCTTTTACACTACGGAATAATGATTTTAAGGTACGGCAATTTGAGGAATCTCTGGTGCATGAAATTTGAGAGCTACCATCAACGATTGAAGAAAATCGCCAAGGCGAATTCAAATTTTAAAAATATTTCCCTGTCAGTCGCATATAGGCTACAATATCGGAAGTGTTATGAATTTTGTTCGTCTGATATTCTGCGTGACGATGTCCCAAGTGTTGATTCACGGTTATTGCGCTGGGATTCGATTCCAAGAGAGTACAGCGAACTAATTCGAGTTCAACATGACGTAGACAGCCAAACTGTGGCAAGTGTCAACGTATTTCATGACGAGTCACACAAATATCAGGTTCAAGATATTTATGTGGTTGATAAAACTGCTGATGAACTAACACTTTGTAGAATTGAGTATATATTGTTTGTCAATGCCGAGTGCTTCTTTTGTACGAAATTGATAAAGTCTATTCAGTTTATCAAACACTTTCATAGTTACTCTGTTAAAGAAGATGGCTTCCGTGTTTTTCGTCCTACAGACTTGATGTCTCATGAACCGCAGCAGATATATGTAATCAATGACATTAACTTGATAAGGTTACGTCGCGGCGTATATAACTGATCAATATTTGTGATTTGATGTATTTCAGGTTATTGAAATAGTCTTTCTTGCTATGGCTAACTGTCAAGAACAATTGAAGTTGAAGGTGACCTATGGTGACCGCTCAAAAGTGTTTAGAGTAAACTCTGTATTAGAAGTGAAAACTGCTGTATTACATAAATTTCCTGAAGTTTCTGCTGACAATGCCAACATTGAGTACCATGACGAAGATTTTGGCTGGGCTGAATTTGATTCTGATGTGGAACTACGCAGTGGCGATATTTTGAAATTGAGTGAAAAAAAATCATCAGGTAATTTAGTACCATAATATACATGTTTCGTTACTTGATATTTTTGTGTTACAGAGCCTTCGAAAGTGACAGATTTGCTTGGTGCTGGTGTTCGTAATTCAAATTGCACCAGTAATGTGGATGTATCATTGACTGAAGAGCAGACGAATAGTAAGTTTTATGCCACCTACTGCAGGACCGGCCAACCCGTGGCCCGCGAGCTACTTGTGAATAGTGTGGATAGTGGCCCGCGCAACGGTTCGTCGCTTGCATGTGGCCTTTCGGCCGAAAAGGTTAGCCACGCTTGACCTACTGTTTGACGGTGTATAGCAGTGTTTCCAAATACATTCTTACACAATGTGTAGGCGTAAGTGACATTCACTATTACAAATTCAAATTACAAACCACGCCATAGTATAATCAAGAATATGAACACTGACAGCTAAGTATAGCTTTCTAGTTCCGGCGTTAAAATGTAGTCGTGTTGCGCAACGTTATCTTACAGCCGAATACTTTGAGAATGGAGAAGTCAATCAATATTTAGATTTTTCGGGATCAGTGTGACAGTAACATTCGATTAATATCAATTATTTATCTCCCCCTCCCAGTCGCCTTGTTTGTAGCTAGCGCTTCCTTTGGGAACCAGAATTTTGTCTCATAAGTGATATTTCAATTGCAGGAGATATGTGCAGTGGTCTGCGAAATTCAGAACAAGGCATTGATGCTTCATCATTCATGAATGATCTGGAGCCCTCTACATCTATAACTGATACGCCATTGATGGATGCTGAAGGATGTACTAAAAAGCCTCAAAGATGGTCTGACCACAAGTATGAGGTGTGCCTTCCTGCTTATCTGCACAACGATGTGGAAAAACTGAAGTCAAAAAGCGACTTGAGGCCAAGATTAAGAAAAGCAATTGTGGACCATCTGTTCCACGATCTAACGAAACACTTTGGGTATGTATTGGCTGTTAAAGTGATCTATATTCTAGTGCAGCGTTTTTCAACGTGTGGGGTGGGTCACAAAGGGTATAATTTCGGGCCCTGCACACAATCTGGTCGGTTCTATTACTTCCTTATTCACAGACATTTGTGACAACCATAGTCCTCTGTACTCACGATATACTGAATGAAAATACTGGAGATGACCCGATACCAATTTTGGTGCATTCAGCTTCTTGACTATGTAACTTTTGTCCACTTTTCATTCAGACTTGACGTGCCACCGTATACAAGAACTCTGGCATGTACAGCTCTAGTGCAAAAATATGAAGTTCTGGGATCAAGCTTGGCAGATGAAGATCAGTATCTTCCTGTATGGGTGAGTTTTGAAGCTTGAAGTATGGTAGTGCTACACCAGGGATGGGCAAACTACGGCCATGCCCCTGATCTAAGGTAGATACTTAATATCACAGCGGGATTGCTGCAACGAGATTGACATAATTTGGATCACCAGTGGGATTTCAGATTGGCCACTTCATTTTAATTATTTCAGTGATGTGCTTATAAAAAACAATTCGGGCGTGTATTAGGTAGATTCGTTGTGTGTATGCGTAGAATCTACATTCTACACATAGTAGAAGCGTGTTTGAAGCTAACATGGTTATGATGCTGTCAGCATCGTGTGTCCTGGAACGGAACCAAAAGTGGAATTAGTAAATCTATGAACAGATCACTGCTCACAGATTTAAATTTCAATCCTGTTCTCAGAATCGGGCCTACCGACTTTCATCTCTATAGTTTTGACAAATTGGTTATTGAGGTCGACCAGGCTATGAAATCTCGCCACTGTTTCTGACGCGTGTACGATATCATCGAAGCAATGTTTGGATTGTTTTAAATAAGCACATATATCATCTCCATGTCCTCACTATATAATCAAATATCAATATTGCGTTTTGGTTTATAATCCCAATTTTATATAGTGCGGCCCGCGAATGAATTCAGATGTTGAATGCGGCCCGCGAGCTCAAAAGTTTGCCCACCCCTGTGCTACACCCTCTAAAATCCGTAACATTTTAGCACGCTTGGAAAAAGAAACTCGATAACAAAATTTTTAACGAACGTCGGAAAGTAGAAAATCCAGACGATCCGGTTCTCATCGCAAATAGAATAAAGTATGGAAGACGTGGTCCACGGAGACGGCTCCATACTGAAGAATCCGACACGAGCAGCCCTCGATGCAAGAAACCCCGAAGTTCTGGTCTGCCTGCTAATGAAGTAGGAAATTACTATTCTCGTGACTTGTCTGTCGGGAACCGCTGATTCATATATTAATTAAAAATTTCAGGTCGGAGAATCTTCGAACAATGAGGAAAGCTTCGCCGAACAGAAGTCAATCATATTATCGGAATCAAGTTCATCTAACCCAGCCAAGGCAAAGCTTATGAAAGCAATGAAAGCCACTTTCAAAAGGCGTCGGTTAGATATAGAAGACGGGAACATGCCAACTGCTGACATTCTTGTGGAGTATCCCCTTCTCAGAAATTCATATTGGGTAAGAAGCAATATCATTGGTTTGATTTCTGTTTAACGGTCACTGATAATGTTTCAGCTATTGGAAGAAATGAAGCTGATTAACAATGGTCTAGATATTCTGGACAAGATCAAAGAAAATAAATTCTCCAAGCATGCAAGAAGAATCAAGTGGGATCGCTTGTCAGCCGACATTGTAGATGTGATAGGTACAATGCTTTGAATATACAAATTATTAGACAACTCAAAATATGAATTTGTGTTTTTTTAATATTCTGCAGAACTCAATTGGATGCTCGGTATACCTTCAATGTTCAACGAATCCTATGACAAATTCTTGGTTATAAACAAGGTTTGTACCAAGTACATGTCGACATTGCATTGCTATAAAATAGACTTTACTGCGCTGATAATAGGCTCACAGCTAGATGTGTCAGTATAAGTCGGTGGCGGCTAACCTGTGGCTTGCGAGATGGTTGTGTATGGCCCTCGAGGTAATTCTCGAAACATCGGGTAAAATAGCAAGGCATGCCAAAATTTGATTGGTCTGACCGCGAAATTTGATGATGACTAGAAATTAGTTCCGACGCATTGGCGTATTTAGGGGCCAGCCACATTTATCGCAGATTTTCGTATATGACCATTAAGTAGAATATCTCGCAGCAGATTTATTCGACTTGATATTTTTCTTGGCACTTCGCATGATTTATTGTCACTCGATTTTTTGCATTTAGTATTGGAGCCCTTCTGAAAATTACAAATACGCATCACTTACAGAATTGAGTCCAACTATATATTCGCAATTGGAGATAACGCTGTGTCGTCCAACATGCAACTTCGCTTGTGTGCTCGCAGCGAGATCGTCGACGATGAAACTTTGCACACTAGGACGTAGGGATGTTCACCGAAACCTTCGATATTGCTATATCTAAACGCCGAATAATCATGTCCTTGCAAAATGAACCCAGTGGTATACAAAGGCAACCCTCAATATTTGCAAGTAACATATTTATTTATCGAATTCATTCGTTGTTTTTGAAAATATTTCCCACCTAGCGCGATCACGACATGAATGCCCACAGAGTTCTCATGACATAATGTAAAATGTAAGTCTTATTTTTAATGTTACCTAATTCGGTTGGCTCCTATCGGACGACTTAAGAAAGGTCATTAACATTCAAGTGGCCCACTCAATGGTTCCTAAATCTCTTGTGTCCCTTTGGTTAAAAAGGTACCCCTAGTATAAGTGCTTTCATAGTCATAATTTTGACCTAATACATCAGCCATTGTTACTCTGATAGCATTATTGGCTATATAAGTTCATACTCTCTTTGCCTTTCAGTATACAGTTGTGTGCCCTCTTTTTTCAGGATAATCCAGAATCACCGCACCCAGTCATACATCTTGACACTCGACAAACCAAGTGGACGGTGCACTTCGACGGGCTAGTGATAAATGACGTAGTAGATTTCACACATGCTTTAGCTCTCATCCTGTCAATACATTGGGTATTCAATATCCAGTTCGCACGTGGTGTATATAAGACTCTACATTTCTTGTCCATCTGCATTGCAAAAATTAAAGGGCTGCCTATGCCGTCTGCGGTCGCTTCAATGTGTGAAACAAATTGATTTGCAGTTTTTAAATTCATTTGATCATTGATATACAATGGTAAGTGTAAATAGTTTTGCTTTTTTGGGAGTGCTGAAGTAGATTTGGCCTCAAGTGATTATATTTTCAGCATATTTCATTACTTGACAATTCTGACGTTGTGAAGTATAGTAAATATAGGTTTGTACTGGACCTAATGATACTTTAGGAACTACATGAGTGCTTGTCAAGCCATTTAAGCTGCACTCCTGTGGAGCAGGCTAAGTCAAGCAAATATTTTTTGCACGATTTCTTTTTATACATGCTGCTGTTTGATTTTCATACTGTGCTTGAGCCTGCTGTATTTCCTGCTGATCTGCTGCTGTTAATCGGCTGTAAATAAACGAGCCTTTTCGCTATAGTTTTGTGAACAATCATGGCCGCCGAATGCATTGGGTCTTTCTGCCAGTACAGGTGCAAGATTTGGGCATAATTAGAGAGAGAAAAAGAGAGTTACAAGATATAGCTTGTACTGAGTTTACTAGATTTAGCTTGTAGAGCTTGTAACGAATTACAAGAAAAATACTGTTAACTAGTAATCGATTACAAGAAAAATACAGTAAACTAGTAATCGAATATAGCATATTTTTTCCTGTAAATTTACAAGAATAATTTTTACAGTGTGGTATGTAGCACATTGCATGAATTCATAACACATCAACGTACTGGCACTGGCAGTCATTGTCTCTAGGCTTAAAAATAGCAGTATCCTATATATATTGCAATCGATATCAATCATGAAAATGCTGCAATGATTACCAACTACCACTACAATACAACTATAGTATAGTATACTATCCACACCTAACTTAATGCTGCAATAAATATATCACGCAGTCAATGTCCTGCAATGTCGAATTTTGTGTCATAAAATCATAGTTGACTACCAAATAACGGCTACAATGTCGATCATTTTGACGCAAGGAGTTTACATAGTTCATGAGTCAGAGACATCCAACATATTTGAATCCTTGCTCATTTCCATGACACTTACGTTTTATATAAAACGTTTACGGCCCGAAAACGACAATATACTGTATCCGAAATACGGCTACGTTAACGACGGATTTCTGCGTAATTTTGACGATATCATTCTATGTGCTTTCTACAGGATTGACATCTAGCATACGTAAATCTCTGATGACTTCTACAACAAATTTCCGAAACGTTTACAACCAGAAATCAACAGTACACTATGCGATATTTAGCACTGAAGCGGGTGCGCGAGAAAGTAGCTTGCTAACCAATTTGTGGTTGCTATGCGTATCTAGTCACGTGATCGAAGTCCTGCAAAAAGCCCATTAGGCCTATTGACCAATTTATTCGAAGTTAGCGAATTTCAATTGATATCTCATTCTATCGCGTTTTCTTTTCGTTGTATTTATTCATCGATTTCCTCTAAAAGGCTGGTTATGAGGTCATGGATTCCGTGAAGGAAATTCATTTTGCTGATGCAATGACAATCATCAACCAGTCGAAATTATTCTACGTCCGCCTTCGGTGTAATGATGATGTCAAACATTTATTTCTCTCGGATTGGATACAAAGACCACAGGTATCACATTTTACAATATTCGACGTCATATAGGTCAGAGAGTCTTCACCACATGACTATTTAAAAGATGCTAATAATCTGCTAAATGTATATAATGAAGATTTTGAGCGAATGACATTGTTTCCAGTAATGGTTTTGAAAGCACTCGTAACAATGCGGAGGTTCAACATAGTAAGAGTGAAATTGTGCATTTTTACGCGGTGGAAATATTGGCAGCTGTAAATGCGCTATTTGTTGGACTGATGATAGAATCTTTGGGAATTGAACTATATATTATCTGATTTCAGCTTCAACTGGATTCTATTGGCTTGTTAAATATAAGTCGTATTGATACGTTGACAAAATTGTTCGAATTTATTTCGATACACACAATATGTAATCTGCGTATCAACATAAATTCCTGCATAACTGGATCAGAGCTCGGAGAGATTGTTACCAGGCAGGGCTGCAAAACAAGGAAGGTGAGAACTTTGATTATGCATGTTTACTACGGAATTACATACGCGTAATAGTTTTCGGACGTAGCGTTTACTAACCAGTGTTAGGATAAAGTCGCTACCTTTGCGTCACGAGACATTTCGAGTCATTGCACATTTTGACTCGAGTCAAGTCAAGTCAATCGATTTTCAAAGGTGACACGAGTCAAGTCAAGTCAAGTCAAGTCCCGAGTCAAGTCACATTTCAAGTCAAGTTGCCCTTTCGAATTATAAGGCATGATTACGTCATTGCAATTTGCTAGCTGTCTGAAATACAAATTGAGTGGTCATTGATTCCGAACCAATGAACGAATACAGAGTTAAATAGAAGACGCTGTATCACTCACATCGCATATACGTAGAACTGTTAAACTACGTAATTGCATAGTCTCAGTTTATACACTGTAAAAATTATTCTTGTTAATAAACAAGAAAAAACATGCTAGACTCGATTACTAGCTTACAGGCTTTTTCTAGTAACTCATTACAAGCTTACAAGCTAATTCTTGTTAACTCAATACTAGCCCATAGCTTGTAACTCTCTCTTTTTCTCTCTCACATTATACCTAAATCTTGCACCTGTACTAGCAGTACCTATAACCAGAAAGACCCAATGTAGTCGGTGGCCATGATTGTTCGCTAATGTATAGCAAAAAGCTCATTTATTTACAGTCAATTAACTGCAGCAGATCAGCAGGCAATATACAGGCTCAAGCACAGATGGACAATAAACAGCAGCACTAGAAAAAGCAATTGTGTAAAAACAAAATTCCCATGACTTGGCCTGCAGCAGAACCAGCACGCTAACTCGAATATTCAGGCAAGAAGCAATAATATTAAAAATGTGTAAAGGCAAGCTCATGAGCGTCACAACTGAATTTATTCAACAATAGTCCAGCTTGAAGACAGCATACTGAAGATGAATTGTTTGACAAGAACTCATGTAGTTTTGAAAGTAAATTATTTGGTCCAGTACAAACCTATTCCATAACTATTTATACTTTGCAGCATCAAAATTGTCAAGTAATGAAGTATGCCGAAAACATAATCACTTAAGGCAAAATCTACTTTAGCACCCCAAAAAGCAAAACTACTTCATAACTTACCAATTTGTATATCAATGATCAATTGAATTTCAAAACTGCACATCAATTTTTATCACCCATTGAAGCGACTGCAGACGGCATACGCAGCCCTTTCATTCTTGCAATGCGGATGGACAAGAAATGTAGATTATTATTCATACCGCTCGCGAACTGGATATTGAATACCCAATGCAGTGACACAAAGCTAAAGCATATGAGAAATCTACCACGTCATTTATCACTAGCCCGTCGAAGTGCACCGTCCACTTGGTCTCTTGAGTGTCAAGATGTATGATTTGGTTGGTTCTGAATTATCCTGAAAAAAGACCACACAACTGTATACTGAAAGGCAAGGAGAGTATGAAATTATATAGCCTATAATACTACCAGAGTAATAATGGCTGATGTATTAGGTCGAAATGATAACTATGACAGCAATTATACCAGAGGTGGCGAACCTTTTCGGTCGAAGGGACACACGAGATTTAGGAACAATTACGCGGGCCACTCGAATGTTGATGACCATTTTTTAGTCGTCCGATAGAAGCGTACCGAATTAGGTAACGTTGAAAACAATACTTACATTACTACGCTTTAATTTTGATACAATTATGTCATGAAAACTATGTGTGCAAAGTGCAACTGTGCATTCATGTCCTGGCTGCGCTAGGCGTGAAACTTTTTCAAAGATAACAAATGAATTCGATCAATAAATATGTTACTTGCATATATTGGGGTTGCCTTTGTATAGGACAGGATAATTCAGCGTTTAGACATAGCAATATCGAAGGTTTCGGTGAACATGCGTCTATCATTTTGTGCGAAGTTTCATCGCCGACGATCTAGCTGCGAGCACACAAGCGAAGTCGCATGTTGAACGACACGATTCTGCAAATTACGCATATTTATAATTTTCAGTAGGGCTCCAATACTAAATGCAAGAAATTGAGTGACAATAAATCATACAAAGTGCCAAGAAAAACTTCAAGTCAAATAAATCTGCTGTGAAATATTCTACTTCAAGACCATATAATAAGATCTGCGATAAATGTGGCTGTACCCTAACTATGCCAATGCGTCAGAACTGATCATTTGAGTCATTATCAAATTTCGCCGTCAGACTAATGAAATTTTGGTTGGCCTTGCAATTTTACCTGATGTTGCAACTAATTTCGAGAATTACCTCGCAGGCAACACAAAACCTTCTCGCGGGCCGCGGGTTGGCCGCCCCTGACTTATACTGACATATCTAGCTGTAAGCCTATTATCAGCGCAGTAAAGTAAACTTTATAGTATTGCTGTGTCGATATGTACTTGGCACGAACCTGGTTTATAACCACGAATTTGCCATAGGATTCGTTGCAGGTATACCGACCTTCCAATTATCTGCAGAATCTGAAAGTACACAAATTCTTATGAATTGATGGTATCATTGGATTGAATATTCTGACATCGCAACTTCAGTTGTTTTGGTACAAGACATACAATTTACATTGTACAATGTACAGCTTGTATATTGATAATCTTTCTCCACTTCTCTGTAGTACCCCGATCGCCAATGAATTGTTCGATGCTTGGCCAGAATATTATTCCCCACAATAGTGGAACAAAAGTCCCAATCACACAGCGGATGCTGGGATCTGATAATTGTGTTTCGAGACGCAAATGGAGCAGCGGACGCAGATAATATACTGAGGAGTTTTAGCCTATGATTTACCAGGGCCGTAACTACCACACCCAAACCCCTATTTTGGGGAGCAAGATTATTTCGTTGGTCGTTTGTTGGAACTTGAAAATTTTTGTTGGGCCTGGCGCGATTTCATGTCCCGGGAAGTCTATATCATCAGAGATAGAAGAATGCGCATATTTTAGAGGAATAGGCATATTGGCGCTGTCGATTACCACGCATTGATCAGGATTATGACTCTAGATAACAGGTGGGCCACAGCACATTTTCAAACTGGAAAATGGGCCACGGCCAAGAAAGGGCTGAGAACCCCTGATCTAGACCATTGTTAATCAGCTTCATTCCCTCCAATAGCTGAAACCTTATCAGTTATCGTCAAGCAGAAAACTAACCTATGATATCGCTTCTTGCCCGATTTGCATGTTGCAGGCTTCTGTCAAACCGACGCCTTTTGAAAGGGGCTTTCATTGCTTTCATCAGCGTTTCCTTGGCTGGGCTAGATGAACTTGATTCCGATAATATGAATGATTTATGTTCAGCCCCGCTTTCGTCATTGTTCGAAGATTCTCCGACCTGAAATTTTATATTGATGATATGAATCAGTGGTTCCCGACCGATGTGCCACAAAAATAGTAATTTCATACTTCGTTAGCAAGAAGACCAGAAGTTCCTGGCTACTTGCATCGAGGGCTGCTCGTAAATCAGTTATGTAGAGGGCTCCAGATCAATCATGATGGATGAAGCATCAACGCGTCGTTCTGAATTTCGCAGACCACTGCACGTATCTCCTGCAATTACAATGTCACTTATGAGACAAAATGCTGGATCACAAAGGAAGCGCTAGCTACAAACAAGGCTACTGGGCGGGGTAGATAAATTTAAAATGGTATATAATAATCGAAAGTAACTGTCGCACTGATTCCGAAAAATCTAAATATTGATTGACTTCTCCCTTCTCAAAGTATTCGGCGATAAGATAACGTTGCGCAACACGCCTACATTTTAACGCCGGAACTAGAAAGCTATACTTATACTATAATCAAGAATATGAACACTGACGGTTGCCAGTGAACTCGGCACTTGGTGAATTCGGCCCCACAAACTTTACGCAATCTGTTTCTGTGATCTAATCATGCAGTGACTGCGTGATCTACGCATGCCCTGACGTACAACATTGACAAATCACTCTATGATAATGTTAGTAGTTTAATCATTCATATTAATATAGTTGTTAATACAATTTATTACAAAATTTCCCGAGGGCCGAATTCACCGAGGGCCGAGCTCAACAAGTGCCGAGTTCGCGGGGCCGAATTCACCAAGCACCGAGTTCACTGCTAATCACACTGACAGCTATGGCGTTGTTTATAATTTGAATTTGTGAATGTCACGTACACATTATGTAGGAATATATTTGGAAACACTGCTATACACCGTCATACAGTCGGTGGCAAAAAATCCCTACCATTCGTCTGCGCTTCAGTTAATGATACATCCACATTACTAGTCCAATTTCAATTACGAACACCAGCACCAAGCAAATCTGTCACTTTCGAAGTCTCTGCAAGACAAAAATATCAGTAATCTTATATAACGCGTATAACCACAACACTAAATTACCTGAATTTTTCTGTTCACTAAATTCCAACATATCGCCACTGCGTAGTTCAACTTCACAATGAAATTCGGCCCAGCCAAAATCTTTGTCATAGTTCTCAATGTTGGCATTGTCAGGGAATTTGTGTAATACAGCAGTTTCACTTCTGATACAGAGTTTACTCTAAACACTTTTGAACGGTCACCATAGGCCACCTTCAACTTCAACCGTGCTTGAACGTTAGCCATAGAAACCAAGACTATTTCAATAACCTGAAATACATCAAATCACAAAGATTGATCAATTATTTACCAACACGAAAGAAACGTGCACCACCGCAAAACTGGTTGGATCGCCATTCGCGCCGAGATGATCAGCTATAATATTGTAAAATCCAAATCCTGTTCGGAATTCGAGATTCTAATCCAAGTCCAAATCAGAAAAAAGTAGGCATTTGATCCAAATAACACATTGGAATGTAAAGTTATGAGTCATTTCAAGTCCATTTCTACATATATTCATCTTAAAGTTAAGCTAAAATCGATATCCATTGTTCTTGAATCAGATAAAAATCATTAATTGCGATTCTTTCAAATCGAAATCCAAATCCTTCCTCGTCTTGTTCTCGCGCCTTTTTGCTAAATCGCTCAACCGAAACGCTCAATGATATATTTGTACAAACAGAATGCGGGAGTTCATGAAATATAATGAACATAAAGAAGATAATGAAAAATAACAACATTGTAATCGCACCGTATTGTGTGTCTTGTGCATTTTCCTATCGCCAGATATGATGCCTGGGTGTGTTTGAACAGCGTTTCAACTCACACATCATATCTAGGGGCTTGTCAGGGGTGTGTTCGAACTGTGTTAACACTCGGACATCATGTCCGAGGCATGACTGGAGTAAGTTCGGACTGCGTTGTCTATCGAACTTCATGTTAGGGATGTGTTCGGACTGCGTGATGACACTTGAGCATCATCCTTGGGACATATTTAGGGCATGTCTGGGGTGTGTTCGGCCTGTATTGACACTCGGACATTATGTCTGAGGCATGTATGGAGATAAGTTCGGAACACGTTGTCAATCACGCATCATGTCAGGGTCTATTCGGACCGTGGTTGACACTCGAACATCATGTCCGGGACATGTCAGCGCATGTCGGGTGGGGGGGGGGGGGGGCTGTTCGAACTTCGTTGACACTCAGACATCATAGCTGATGCATGAATAGGTTCAGACCGTGTTGGCTATCGAACATCATGTTGGGGATGTGTCCGTGCTGCGTTATGACTTATGACACTTGAACATCATGTCTGGGACATGTCTAGGGCATGTCTGGGGTGTGTTGGGCCTGTATTGACGCTCGGACATCATGTCTGAAGCATGTCTGGAGAAAGGTTCGGACTTCGTTGCCAATCAAACATCATGTCAGAGGTGTGAGTTCGAACTGTGTTGACACTCTAACAGGATGTCTGGGACATGTCTGGGGTGCGTTCGAACTGCGTTGACACTCGGACATCATGTCCGAGGCATGTCTGGAGTGGGTTCGAACTGCGTTGTCGAACGCACATCATATCTGGGACATGTCTGTGGCATGTCGGGGGATGTATGCGGACTGTGTTGACACTCGGACATCGTGTCTGGGCATGTCCGGGGTGTGTTATCGTGTCTTGCATGGCATCGTGTCTGTCACGAGTCTTGAGAGAGTTCGGACTGCTGCGTTTGTTAATTCTTCTTGCACAAAATAAAAACAATTTACAAGCACAATTTACAAGCACCGTCCTATGACAGCTTGTTATGTGCTTGCATTTTGCAGTTACAAGCTGCCTCGAGCTTGCATCGAGCCTTTACAAGCTCGTTACAAGCAATTTTACAAGAATAATTTTTACAGTGTAGTTACCAGTCAAAATAGTGAATGGACAAACGAATTGATAAGATGCAATACATTCCCCATTTACAAATTGATGATACAATTCGAGCCTGCGCCAATGGTTGAGAACTATATTAACTATATTCGATGATAACATGACAAGAGGTTTGTTAAGGTAAGAACAGAGAACAGATATATATTTCGCTATTTTATTACTTTACTACTCTCGAGTTACGACAAGGTCAGCTGTAAGCTTCGATCACTTCGTTTGCGGTCAATTTATTTGCGAGAGAACAATCGAGACTCGTTGAAACGCATAATATTTGAAGGATTAGTCGTTCTCCCGTGCTACACCAGCGTTTCGCGAACAAACCGAATATATGCCAGATATACAGTGATTTTATCGACACCAATTAATTACTAGATGACTTGAAATTGACTCGTAAATTTTGGTCCGAGTTACTAGTCAATTCACATTTCTGATACGTCGAGTCAGTTCAAGTCAATTTAGCAAAGTGACTCGATTCAAATCAAGTCGTGCGAGAAACGTGACTCCCCAGTCAACAAAATGAGAAGCGATCGCCTGGTGTTATTGGCGCATTCGATGTCAAAATGATGCTTCATAAGGTACACTTTTCGCACTTCAGCTGCAGACTCATTACCCTATCGCTACCTGAATCATTGTTGCTTTCTGGCAGATATATTAACCTCATGTTGCAAGACATCACAATTTGACAATATATTTTCACTATCGTGTTAGTTAAAATAAAATCCACCACGAGCATACATTTAAAATACCGGTCAAATACAGACAGACAGTCATATCAAATGCACAAAACAACACATTGATTTCAGTCGAGATACAGAGAGATGTTCTTTCAATGACAAGTTTGGTACAACTACTGCTCTTGAATTTAAATATAGACAAGATCTGGTTTATCAAACAAGTCTGTGCCTTGGCGGGAAGAATAGCATCAAGGCATCGCGGAGCTACCATCAGCAGCCAGCACACTGTGTGGGACGCTAACTTCATTCAGAGCCCAATTGTGAATGATAAAACCCAAGTTTGGGCTTGGCGTGGTCTCTGATATGTGGGTAATTCCACTGGCCTCATATTCATCGATGTACAGAAAGCCAGATATCACTAGTAGTGATAAATGGCTGATCAAGGACATTGTCGCTGCAGGTTGAAACAATGCTTAGAGAACGATATTTTATGAACTGTTGCCTTCGCCAACACTGCATTCCTTTCAATTCACCATCAGACGTATACGGATATTTGGGCATATCGCAATCACTTCATGGCTTCAGTCTCCATCGTAAAATAAAGACTAAATATAGCAATAAAATAACTCGTCGATTAACTGAAATGAATATCACAAATGTTAATCAGAAATTATTACAAGACATAGTATTTGGCTGAACAGTGGAAATGGCAACCGTTATAACGATTGTAAATTAAGTCACAGATAATGCAGACAGAGAAAATATATGGTTGAGCATATCCAATGTTTCGTTATTATACCTAGCTTACATTAATGAATGCAATAAAAATTGATGTCAAAGCCATAACCACAACATGTCAAGATTCGGCACGCGGTAACGACTCTTACGCGGTTTAGCATTAAAATATATATCAACAAGCCGGTAGTACGCCTTACGATCAGAGCACTTGACAAGTATCACGCTGTTCACGGCCGTCAACCTGACACTTCAGGCCACGGAAAAGTCAAAGTCAGCATTTATATCAAGTCCTATTTTACAAGCCTAACGCAAACAAGCATTTAATATGACTGATCTGCTATTTGAAACACCATTTGACTACCAATACACGTCTAAGAAAGCATGTAAAAAAACTCAAAAATAACCCGAACTATCTCTTGCTCCAGTTATCTCAACAAAAAACTTCATTCATATTCCCTTCCATCGCTACAGTCTCGGAAATACTATTCGCCGTACGGACGATAATGGACGATTCTCACCGCTCTAGCGCCACCTATGAAGGGATGGCGGTCGTAATTTTGCCTCCATAAGGCTACCATTGTGTGCAGAAATATTGCAGTACTTTTCCCTTTATGGCGGCTCGTTACTGCGAATGCATGAGTTGTTGGTTATTGCAACACCACTAATGCCTGATTTCATGTCATTGCTAGTGAAATCCAGACCCTACTTCTTCATTATAGCTGTTTGAGAAGCCTTAGCGTGGGACTATAGAATGTGACAATGTCACATTCTATAGTGGGACTGTATTTTTGCTTTAACTGAACTGCTGCTGACTTCTCTTCTGATGTCACTAGTAACAGTAACAATTTACACAGCAATGTATGGAGCTTGTATTTTCTTAGTTGTTGACGGATCTACCAGAGTTCAGTTTTGCCGACGTAGACAGGATTGCCAGTGAATCGAGAGGTAATGGAAATAGCAAAGGCTATAAATTATTCGCTGAATCTGACATATGAGATTTTAGAGGCATGTTGTAATTTATACTAGCAGAGGTCCTTGGTAGATTTATTCAAGCACTCAAATTATAGGCTCCTAACTGGCTTTGAGAATTAGACTTCTTGACTTTGCAAGTATCATCTGTGATCCTGATGAGTTTGAGCATGTCAGTATCAGCAGTGTTGTTGGGGTCAATGCTTGATATTGCATATTGTCAAATCAAAAAATTGTGCTGGCAACTAAAATCAAATAACTAGTCAACAAATTGTTTAGTAACAAACAAATACGAAGATTTACAATATGACTAAAAATTGCTGTCATTGCAATGTTCCCAGTTCCACTGCCTGACTGCCCCAGTTCGATGATTGTCAAGTGCACCATATACTGCTGCAGTATTTTATGTTCCAGGTGCAGATGTGCCTCATCGACCAGCCACAACGACACGGACCATCGATGATCGACAAGGATATTTCGAAATCTGATGATAAAACTAGAACTGTCAAGGACACCTTGCCCATTTGCGGGATATGAAAGGGTCACGGCCACCCGGAGATCTTTCATTTTACCTGGGTTCAGACTTTGTTCTCCACGGTGGACACCAAGCCGCTCACTCCCAGTTGTGTACCCGATAAGCTTTGTGCATAACTGGCTAGCTCCTAGCAAATGGCGGATAAATTTGTCAATATACAATACCCAACAGAACTGTTGAATGTTACTTGTTTTGTTTATTCAGCAGATAAAAAATGAAAGGATTAGCGATATAAAGCAGACTTGACTTTATGTAGCCACTTTGGCCATGTTGCGCGATACCAATCAAGCTTGTGTGTATGTAGCCACTAAGGCCATGTGGCGCGATACCAATCAAGCAATATTAACATGTGTGCTACCATAATTTCCTCATCTGAAGGATTGGGGCACATGTTCTCTAATTTTCTCTCTGCTCACCCAAGTTGTCAATTTCCCAAGAGTAAAATATGAAAAAGTTGCCCAAGTTATCGATAACCCGCTAACAGATGCAGTTGACAAGTTGAATCGAACACCAAGGTCTTTCACTCCAAAGCCTTGGTGAATCCGACAAACAAATGAAAACAGTTCGTCTTGCAATGGCAGAGTTTTTGAATTTACCTTTGCTTGAAATTCTTCAATATACCACTTCTGAGATAATTTTTAACAGCTGATAAAAGTGGAACAGTTGCAGCTGTTGATGACTATATTGACTATATCAAAAACTTCAAAACCAATCCCATAACTTGAAAATCCAGAATAATACAGAAACATATATCATCGGATGCCTTGAATCGTGCACAAAATCAGCTTCTCCAGCTCGTTACTTAAATCCTGAATTATTCCTTTGCTTTAGATGATTTTTCTTCACAATATGCATGATCCAGCAATGGCTGTTGTAGATGTGGAATCTGGTCAGTGCTACTTGGACCAGGAATTCCTTCTGGAGTATGATGTCCACTGCAAATACAGTTAGATGCATTAATAACAATCCGACAGAAATGAAAACATTTATAGTTACGGACTTACGGTATATTTACGATCAACTAACAATGGCAGTTATTCAAGTACATCTACGTTTTTAAAGTAATAGAGTTCCTTTTACTAAATAGTTGTTGGTGCTGGTGGTATAACCAAGCGCAGAAAAAAATTTAAAGTAAACAATCACCCGGATAACAAATGAGCCGAATTGGATAAAATGTCTGTCAGCTTGCCACACACTAATATCACTAATAATGTTCGGTCATAATGTTTGTCGCTGTTCAGGTGATACAGCAGCTTGGGATTAAGCTCGGGATTTTGCTGCACTAATCATAATAACCATAAATACTTTTACACGGTTCTAGAATGGCCAAGCACACCTTGGACATATTTCCTGATACTGAGTTGTGCAAGTTATATTTTTGGCTGCAATGCACTCTACAGTCTACATATAGTTGGAAAGGCAGTATCATGTAGTTATTGGACTTTCCCTTCCACCCAATTGATGTGCCGAGTTCGCGAAATAGTTTCAAATAATATTGGAATCTCTCACACATAAGAGACCTATCTACCATGTACCAGTCATTGTTTAGAATTGAAAGAAATTTGTAGCCTCATATCATGTCAGTTTACTTTGAACTCACCTCTGATGCCGGTGCAACACCATTCTTGATGGTGTTGTTGACTTCGTCCCCTTGAATATCCCAGGAACTGCCCCAATTTTCAAATAGTGACGTCCGCAAGACTTCAGTCTATAATCCTCATCATTAAAATGCTCCCCACAAACACATGTATTTCCAGTTATCTAGACAAAAGTCACTAGCAACATTATCACGATAGAACAGGAGAGAGTGTGACCGGATTGAAACACTTCTGGTAATTTACTCACTTCAAAATTCAACCCGACTACAGATCTAATTTTTTATATCCATTTCCTCACGTGAAAAGATAGTTTCATGGCCTTTCTTAGTCGTTGTTGCATTTCAGAACACAACAATCATAGTGTGATCTTCCTGTCACAGTCTACGATCCCGCATCTGCATTCATGTCTGTTATCTCACAGGCAATACAGTAAAATATATAGATTGTTTATCGCAAAAGTTCTTTGCAAGAAATCAACCTGTCCATATCAAACATAAAACTGTATTACAGGGATAAATTCACTAATTTAAATTACATAAATATATCCGTTATGAACAGCCATTTTACAAATATATATGCACTATTATTATCTTAGAAGTCAAGCTGATATGCCATGATGTTCTCGACTTCTCGTGAGTTGTCACAAACCAGTACCGAAAAACTTCGTAAAACGGCTGAAATCGGCTGTTTTTCGCTAACAAAAAGATTCCATGCTAATAATAAACATGCTATTTATCTTAATTTAGCATCGATACCCTGAACTGCATCATATCGACAACCCACGAAGATAAATAGCGAAACCAACTCCAAAACTGCCATCTGCGCGCACGAAGCAAGATTCACCGACCGCCATCCCTTGACCATAATGGCGGCGCTCGTGAGCAAAAATGAAAATCGTGCATTCAAACTTCAAGTGTGCAGCGACAAACAACATCCGATGACTTATGACATCACAATCACTCCACGCTCCAATGCTCACGAACCTGGCAAAGCCAGGCAGAAGAAACGTTACGTCAAGGGTCGGCAACCTACGGCCCGCCAAGCGAAATCGTCCGGCTCGAGACATAATAATTAGTTATCACAGGAATACGGCCCGCCGTTTCATAATAAGTTTCAATCTGCAGTGCAGCACTGCATGAAAAAATGCGGCATTGCTACGATATAATTATGGAATGTCACATTCGATAATATAATATTAGCCTACATCGTATTAGTCTATTGTTACGCCATAAAACGAAAGTGGTTGAAGTAGGAGATGGAGATAGACTAGACTGGATCAGTACCTATCAATCGGGTGTATCTCGCAACCGAAGGTGTTCCATACTTTTTTAAGGGTTTACCACTCTAACGGGGTGTGACAATAAAGGTGTTCTTCCTTTGCTTCGAAAACGCTTGGAACATCTCAGACGCAATGTCTGAATCTTAAACTGTTCAATTATAGATAACTATCCTCCTTTTTTCTTTCTTCAGTCATCCACCTGGAATTGAGGAGAGAAAAACGTTATTTTGAGCTCTGAGCGGAAGTGATGACCTTCTTTTTTTTAGTCAACCGACCACGAAGTGGAAGAAATTTACCGGTTTTTGAGAATTCTTCTCCACTTATGCATGTCTGAAATTTCTGAAAAAGTGTCCTCTTTTTACATTTCCAAAATATGGTAAGCCTAATCTGTAGCAGTGTTGGGATCAAGTCACTACCTTCGAGTCACGAGTCATTGCACATTTTGACTCGAGTCAAGTTAAGTCAATCCATTTTTGAAGGTGACTCGAATCGAGTCGAGTCAAGTCAAGTCAAGTCACGAGTCAAGTCACAATTCAATTCAAATTGAATTTTCGAAGTATCACTGACGATTTAAAGTCATTACATTTTGCTAGCGGTATGAAAAAAGAACAATTGGTCATTTATCCTGAATCAAATAACAAAAATACACTTGAATATGCATGCAAGAAGGCGCTGTATCGCTTATGCACACCTAGAACTGCAAATATAACACGTTAGTAACTGTATATAGCCACACGCTAAAGTCTGTTATTATCAGTCAAGAGGATCGATACCTAGCCTCGAGAAATTGAAACAACTTGATATGGTCAATCCACTACCCATATTACGTATTCGTGAGAATATAAACGCATAAACTATATTCGCTCGATTTAAATCATACAAGAGGGTTGGTAAAGCTGATCACTGCGCAATGTAGGCACTGAGCCGTCTAAGAAACAGAGATACGTTACTATTAGAACAATATTAATCTACTTCTACTACGACAACGTAAGCTGTGATCATATCGTTTTTGGTCAATTTATTTGTGATGTAACAATGCAGGATCATTAGTGAAACGTACATGACTGGTTAGTGGTTACTCTCACAATGTGACACAGGCGTATCGCGAACAATACGAACATACAGAAAAAACAGTAATTTAATCGGCACCGTTTACTTGATGACTTGAAATTGACTCGTACATTTTGCTCCGAGTCACGAGTCAATTCGCATTTTTGAAGCGCCGAGTCAAGTCAAGTCATTTTTCCAAAGTGACTCGAGTCAAGTCAAGTCATACGAAAAAGTTGACTCGAGTCTGACTCGAGTCATCCCAACACTTATCTATAGTTTAATTTTCCAGAAGGCATTGTGTGCCACGACAAAAAACCTGAATAAATGTTTTGACCACAATGGTGAAAACTGTTAATATGATTTTTGTCTCAATAACTGAATCAGTTACGCCAGATATTACTAGAAGCAGAGAATCAATATGGCGATGTCATGCAGGCCTATATCTGTCATGTTCGCTCATTGAGTCGAGCAGCTATGCTTACACGAGTGTATGAACTGAGAAATGAAATAGAATTTTTCTTCGAAAACACAAATATCGCCGACTCATAATCTTGTAATCGAAAATGGATAGCTCAGCTTGCTTTCCTGGTACATTTAACGTCTCATCTGAACAAATTGAATTTGCAACTCCAGGGGGAAAACAACTAAATACATGAGATGTTGAGGCACATTCAAACAAATCTGTGACTCTGGACATGTCAACAGTACAAAGAAAATTATGCTCACTTTCCTATACTGGAGGAGAGAAAACCTAGAACTAACACTACATTTGTAACTGTGATACGAAATTTAACTACTGAATATTCACCCGCTTTTCCGACATTCCTTCTCTACAAAATGAATTCTGACTATTCAGTACTCTGTTTAATGCGGACGCCAATACCATTGCCTGAAATTTTCAAATGGGCCTTTCTGAAATGCGATGCAGTTGAATTGAATGACAAATTTCATACAAAGAAGTAGTGAGGGGATCTACTTTTATGCCCCGCCAATCCCAGAAGGCCACGTCGCCTTAATTGCCACGCCTAGATTGCCACATCATCCGCCCATTGCCGCACCTATAGGACGCCCCTTGCCACATCATCAGCATCCATTGCCACATCATTTGCTACGTCATCAGTGCCACATCATCAAGCGTCGCATCTATATAACGCCCATTGCCACACCATCATGATTATGCTTACTGAGCTGCTTTTGAGAATATGAATTCTCGCGTAATACACTAAACGTTGAACTAGATTTCATAACGTCATCACAGAGGAATCAGTCAACTATCTTGCTCTAGGTTCTAGGTTCGATCCCTGTAGTCACTGCATTTCATACGATTCAGCACCTTTCATGTCTCCTAACTTTTACTCGGTCTCATTGAAATAGCATTGTATAGTGTACGATTTTATTTCGAAAAAGAGCATATCAATGATATCGTTGATCGTTATTGCACCGATTCGCGTGCTGAAATCCTCCAGATCGGTTGGTGTTTCGAGGTACACCGCTTTGCTGCCATCCGACGCTGCGATCCGAGTTCTTGCGTTCGATCTGACCGTTTTGTTTGATGTAGCGATCACTGGCTTGTAGTATATACGATACGAGCGGAAGGTCGGGATTAGGAACAACTACGCTGGGCGAATAGATGACGAATTCGTCAGCTGGATTCAGAGGTTGATAATGCTCGATCCCGTCGCGAGTATACGTAACGACCAGACCTCCTTCATGCTTCAGAGTGGCTCGATATTTCTGAATGGTCCCGTTTGTGGAATGTACAAAGAGTTGATCCGAGGTCAATTCTGCTCCATTCGAAGCTTCGATACGTAATTTTGTGATGTCATTAAAAAGATACAAGTCTTTTCTATAGGGCCCCTGGGCCAGAATAGTATCTCCACGGATTGCTAGGCTCATTCTTTGAAAAGAAATATCAAACATAAGTACAACAGTCACCACGCAATTCCACCTCGCCATCAAATTTAGTCGAGCCTCTTCTTATATTAGGTGTCGCATAACAGACATTACGAATATATTGCAACCCCTTGCGCTTTATGAGAAAAGGACACGTAGGATAAAACTTTGCATGCTCGAGCCAGGGGTCATCGCACGGCAACCAATTTTGAAACAGCCCGCCACACGAGAAACACTTTAAATGATCCTTATAGCCCAAATAGAACAATCCACAGTCTGCGAGCTCGGCTCCAGAGGTATTGATATTATCCGGCCACCGCATAAATGTGCTTAGTCTACGAGCATAGCGTACCATGTTATAGAAAACGGGATCATTCAACGGGGAGACAGTTACATCTCTATGCTTCGCATAGCATTCATAAATCTTTTCTCCTCTGTTATTTATCATAGCTTGGTACTGTTCAATGGGACCCGTCCGAGTTTCATCTTCGCTTATATCTATGCTACTTGTGGTACCGATGCAAGCGCAGTTTAATGCAGCATAATTTGTAGGATCCACACTACGCTTAGGTAGCGAATCGCTTTGATCAATGTTCGACATTGCTATCCGAATTGATATACTCTCATGATCAGTATGCTTTATATAGATATTGAGCTATGTACCATCGAAAAATGTGCTTGGTACCGATCGAATGATAGACCCCGAGGTCGTATCACGGAAATTAGAACGTCGACTGCTCACAGAAAAAGACACGTACCTCATATCCGTTCCTAGTACGTATTATCATTAATTAGAATGCTAGTAAGAATGCCACGAGTACAATCACGCGCTCTCTGCGTGCAAAGCGCATGTACTTCACTATATAAGAGAGGCTCGAATACGAACGAAACTATACTGCAAAAAGGATGTCGACAATGGAGAAAGCAAGCGACGTAGTTAGCGAATCAACAACTATGATTCCTGATAATCAAGCAGATACATTACCGATTGCTGATTTCGATTCCGATGTCGATGCAGAATTGATCGAAGTTACGATTGCGGCTGAAAAGAGTAAAGAGGCGGAAGCTAGTGATGATGACGTAACAATTATTGATGAGGCAGTGGCGCAATCTGATGAGGCTCCCTCAGCTGACGTGATGACTCCAATCAATATCGGTATACCACGACCGGTGATGGGACCAAGTGAACCTAAATCTAAGCGCAGACTCGACTTCGATAAGAGCATACTACCAGTTGGTGTTCAATTTATGCCTCCACAGAGTACTGATAACTCGACAGCTGTGACCAGTGCTCAAAGCCCGCCTCACTCACCGATCATCGCCCCATGGAGAGTTTATTCGTCCCCTTTTCGCAATAAGCGACGTCGTATCGCTAATAACGTATTGGACGAGGAAAAGTTTGATGGTCTGATTTATAATTTGGATTACCCTCTACTTACGATTGATGATGGTGTACTATTTTTCCGTTCTCTTGAGCAGAATATCGAGGAGGTGTTGTTCGTTGATCGAAAACGGAGCCCTAATTTTCTCCGTGCTGTGTTCATTATCACTCTAATGGAGGGTCATATGCATAAGAAATATTTTGCGCCTCACTTCTTTATAGAAGGCAAAAATCAAACAGGGAAAGAAGTGTTGATCGATTTGTTGCTCTCTGATGATATCGCCAACTTCCTAGATCCTTTTCATCCGAATCTAGAGGCATTCAAATTTCACAGTACCGAGAAATCTATTTCAGTGATGCGCAATTGCGGGTCTCTATTTTTCGATAACAAGATGTTGCAGGAAGCCATTATGTACGTTCATCGCGGTCCTTTGCAGTCTGCTTACGGACAAGTAAAGCCGTCGTCGTTTTGGCTCGTATCTGAAATTCAGAATGGCAGTGATGTTATGTTACGCAATTTGGGTGGGATGTTTCAGTCTAGCACAGTGATTATTCGCTTTGGTAATCAGTGTTATCCTTGCTACTTGCCTGAGATGAATAAGCATGCTCGCCGTAAAATCATACATGATATATTTGCTCGTACATTCATACCGTCAGATTCCGAATTTGAGAGTGATCCCTCTTATGTTGAAAACGATGTGCATGCACGTGAATTTTATGCGAAATTCGAAGAGCTCAAACGACAGTACAATGACTGGTATATTTGATTTGTTTTCTCAGATTAATATGGAACCTTATAATTGTGGTAAAGATCTAAATATGTTGTTACAACAATATGGTTCGGGAGACACAAGACGTACGCGAGATGCTACGACTGCTACCTTTGAAGGTTTCGTTGACGATGATATCAAGAGAGTTGCTACTTGGCGAAAAATGGTCTCACTGGAGGGATATGGGGAATGGCAAAAAGATTTTCTCGTTATAGCAAAAAATGTGCTCAAAGATATCGATAAATTCGCCCCCAACGCTGATGAACTGCGTAACTTAGAAAATATCAAATTCCTGTTCCTTTATGAAGCTTTCAAGTGTAAATTGCAACTGAAATACGGAATAAATTTATGAATGTGTATTTTTGCAGAATATAGTTAAAAATATATGGCTCGTCGAAGACGCTACGAGGAAGATGCTAGCTTCATCATCGATGATTCGCTTGGTTTTAATAACGACGCAACAGAGGTTTTGCAATCGCACTCCAACTCGATTATCGATTCCGAATGGGTTAACAGCAGGAGGGTTGCGAGAGGTGCGAGAGAGGCGATCAATGTACGCCTGATCGGGAGAGGTATGAATGATATTCATGCGCGCATGTCATCGATATACCCGAGAAGATTGCGACAATTCAAAGCTAACTATGCATATGGCTTCTTGCTGTATAATCGAGAGACAGAAAGACACAGCTATTTTCATCCACAATCAACACATGCTGTTTTGGATCTCCCGAGACCTATACTTTCACGGGAGGACTTTGATCGTCTCATCAACGAAATCGATTTATCAGCTGCTTACGAGCAAGCGAGACAAGCGAGACCAGACACCAAGTTTTATTGCGTTGCAATATTACATATTCAATTTTTCTTGTACGAAATGCCCCGAGTTTTATTGGGCTGCCCTACCGCATCGATATCTAAGGAACTATCAAACTGTCGTTATATAAGAACGTTTATTCGAACTAGACGTGGAGAAGCGATTAACGATTCGCTATGCCTCTTCCGTTGCTTATCATTTTTCATCAAGAAAAAACAAGACGAGAAGCACGTCGCACAATTGGCATCTCAATTCCATGAACGATACCGTATCCCTATTGATGATGGTGTACCGCTCGATGAACTAAGCAAAGTCGAGGAATGTTTTCACGTAAAGATACTTGTCTATGAAAAACGTGATCATCAAGCATTTTTATTGCGACAGTCTGAAGCGAGTGGCCCAATGGTTCATATACACATGGAAACTGCACATTCTTGCCTGATCACAAATATCGAACTTTATTCCCAGACATTTTTTTGTGAATCGTGCAAGTTTTTCTTTAAAACCAAGCCAAATCTGACGAAGCATCTAAAACGCGAATGCAAAACGTCGCAGACACGGAAATATGCTAGCGGTGTATATCGTCCTAAACCCACCGTATTCGAGCAATTGGAATCCGAAGGCATTTTCGTTGAGAACCAAAAGAGATTCTTCCCGTACCGTATGTGTTTTGACTTTGAATCCATGCTCGTGAAGGATGAGCTCAGAGCTAATTCTGCAAAAGTAGAATACGTTAATAGGCACGTCCCCGTCTCCGTGTCCTTATCAAATAACGTAACGAATGAAACGAAAACTTTCATATCCGAGGGTTGTCCGCAGACGTTAATCGATGAAATGATCGGGGAAATTTATCGCGTACAGGAACTCGCCTCAGCCGAAATGCGAGAATCTTTCGCCAATGAAATAATCGAACTTGAGAATTTGATTGAAGAACGGAAATTGATCGATCCTACCAATAGAAGATCCTATTTGGATAATATCTCGCTTCGACTCCATACGTGGCTTGATCAGATACCCATAATCGGTTTCAATTCCTCGCGCTATGATCTGAATTTATGCAAAAAATATCTAATCAAATCCTTGCACGAGGAAAGCGGATTCTTCGTTTTGAAAAGAAACAGCGCCTATTTGACAATCGCAACGCACAGATTAAAATTTCTGGACATTTCGCTATTCCTGAGTCCGGGTTATAGTTTGGACGCTTACATGAAGCTATACGGGGATGGGGTAAACGCAAAATTTTATTTCCCCTACGAATATCTTGATAGCATCGAGCGTCTTGATGAAACGTCGCTACCGAGTCATGAATCGTTTTACAACGCGTTCCGCAATTCGAATATAACGGAAGAGCAATACGCAGAATGCGTCGCTGTATGGGAACGCGAGGGTATGACCACATTCCGTGATTTTCTCCGATATTACAACGAAGGTGACGTCATTGGCTTCTTAACCGCGCTGAATAACAATTTCGAATTTTACAAAACGCTTGGCATCGATATGTTCAAGGGTAACGTGAGCCTTCCGAATATAGCGAGTAGGCTGATGTTTCGTGATTGCTATGATATCACTCTTCTGAATAAGGCCAATGCTGACCTTCACGAAACGATTCTGAACAACTTGGTAGGAGGTTTATCACAGATTACGTCACGGTACGCTATGGCGGATGAAACGAAAATACGCAGTCTTCGCTACGGTGACAGTGCTAAAACCGTCAAGAAAGTAATAGGATACGATGCAAATGCCTTGTATTTGGGATGCATAAATCAAAATATGCCAACGGGTTACCCTATAAGGTGGATTTATGACGAGGAAAAGCAAAAATTCCATAAACAGCGCGTTTGGCCTACTCACGCGGAGCTCGAATGGTTGGAATACGAAAGTCACGTTCGTGACATCAAAATTCAGCACGCGTGGAACGGTAGTCAAGTGAGAATCGGAAATAAACGCCTATTTGTCGACGGGAACGCCGGTAAACTCATCTTTCAGTACGATGGGTGCTATTACCACGCTTGTAGGAGCTGTTTCCCTGATAAAGAGAACACCGAGAGGCGTGAACTCACCAAACAAAACACGGAATATTTGGAAAAATTGGGATATACCGTTATCCGAATGAAGGAGTGCGTTTGGACGAATATGAAACGAGACCCTGAAATTGCGCAATTTGTCTCAAAGTTCGAGCGTAAAGTCACGAAAGCTTATTATCTCACTGAGGCGCAGTTGCTCAAGCGCACGCTCGATGGGTCATTTTTCGGTGCAATCGAGTGTGATATTCATTGTCCCGACCATTTAAAATCGAAATTCGAAGAGTTACCTCCTTTTTTCAAACATATGGACGTAAACGAGTGCGATATCGGTGAACATATGCGTGAATACGCCAAGGAAAACAATATTAAGTTTCCAAAAAAATTTCTGGGCTCTAGTTATTTCACGAAAAAACAGTTGTTTAATACGGATTTGCTTCAATGGTACTTGAAAAGCGGCATGATCGTGACTCGCGTATTCCAAGCTGTCGAATATGAACCAAAAAAAGTTTTCACACCCTTCGTTGAGCGGGTATCCTCTGAGCGTCGCAAAGGCGATGTCCTCCCCAAAGATCCGGCCCGTGAAATGGAAGCGTTGACCTGGAAGACGATTGGAAATAGTGCTTTCGGCCGCACTATTCAAAACCCTAATAAATATAGGGAACATGAATACGTTACGTTGGAAGAATTACCATCGCGCGTTGAAAAAAAATTTTTTGTCGATGCTGTTGAAATTGATAAGAGCGATGAAGGCTTGCTCGAAGTGTCTACGCGCCCGCTAAACATTTGTCACGAAAACCCAATCATTGTGGGCTTCTTTATATTCTGCTGTGCCAAGCTGAGAATGCTCCAGTTTCTATATGACTGCCTACATGTGTATTTGGACGATAGCGATTGGGCTTTCCTCGAAACAGATACTGATTCGGCGTACATAAGCTTAAGCTCCGATACGATCTATTCTCTCATCAAGCCTTCCATGAAAAAACAATTTTTTGAAAATCACGACAAATGGTTCGTGGCTCGCGCATGTGCAGAGCATAAATGTGATTTTGAACGAGATCCCGTCGGTTTTAAAACTGATAAAGCTTGCTGCATTGAGGTTCGCAATTACTCGAAACGTATACCGGGTTTATTCAAAGAAGAGTGGATCGGAGACGGGTTTATAGGGCTCAATTCCAAGACCTATTATTGCAAAGGCGACACCGATAAGTACAGCTCGAAAGGGCTTCAAAAAACAGCCAACAAAACTTTCAAAGATTTCCACGGCATTCTTCAAAATAGATCGATCACGGGTGGCGTCAATAGTGGTTTTCGTTGCTATGGGAGCGATATGTTTACGTATAAGCAATATCGAAGTGCTTTGAGTTATGGTTATTATAAAAGGATTGTGCTTGATGATGGAATTCATACATTGCCTTTATCTCTGTAATAAATGGATCGAATACGTACATTGCATGCTCCGTTTCGGATGATCGTAGCTGGTCCGAGCAGTAGCGGGAAGAGTTATTTTACTTATGAGTTGGTGAAGAACGCAGAGAAGATGATTAGACCGGCTCCTGAAAAAATTGTATGGCTGTATAATAATTATCAGGCGTTGTACGATAAAATGAAAGGGGTAGAATTTTCGCAAGGGCTCTCCGAGCTCAAAAAGTTACAGAAAGGAAATAGGCACGTTCTCTTGGTGATCGACGACATGATGACGGAAGCGAAAGAGGCCAGAGATCTATTCACTCGATACAGCCACCACGCAAAGATTAGTGTCGTGTTCATTTGTCAAAATTTGTTCTATAGGGGTCAAGGCTTTCGGGATATGACCTTGAGCGCGAGCTATATCGTGATATTTAAAAATCCTCGTGATGCGAGTCAAATCAGTTTTCTTTCACGCCAAATGTTCCCAGATAAAGCCGGATTCCTTACGGAGGCTTATAAAAAGGCAACTCGAAAACCGTTCTCGTACATACTAGTTGACGTGACGCAAGAGACAGACGAAAATTATCGTCTTCGCAGCAAAATATTCCCACATCAAAAGTTGACGGTATATCAAGAATAAATACAGCTCGCGCTACAGATTTTCGGGCATTCAACATGTCGAAGAGGGGAAGTAACATATCTCGAAAACGATTGAGCGACTATCACGTTAAATTAAAACTTTTGAAAAACGCTAAAGGGAAACAGCGTAAAGAACTTTTATCGAACAATCAATTTTTAAGTTGCGTTTGCCAGTGCGTTCATAACTTGGCTTCGGGGACAGTACGTATCTCTCCATCGAGAAAGTTGAGGCTTGGAAAACACAAATCCGATATCAGACAATTGTTGGCGCAAAAAACTCGCAGAGGTCAACGGAGGGTGCTACAAAAGGGTGGATTCCTCTCAGGTATAAAAAATTATGATAAAATAGAAACTTTTTTCTAATCAGTCTGTTTTAGCTATATTAGGCGCTGCAATCCCCGTCATCGGGAGTCTGCTGGGTAAACTTTTCGGGAAGAATGCGTGAACTACAATTCCCCGCATTTCGAAGCAAGGACGAATGGGAAAAGAAATTTGATAAACATATATCGAAAATTAAAAGCTCTCCATTAAATGCTTCCGAGAAACTAGCTCTGTATAGGCATGGTATTGCTCAACTGAGAAACTTGAGAAAAGACGTAGACGCAGCGACCGCCCGCCCTCCCGCCGCACACACGGGGCTCGCGAGCCCCGTAGCGAAAGAAAAGCGCCCGCAAAAGAAACGCCCGCGCCGGATTCCACAGCCTTCGTTTCCCTGGCTTTATAAGAGACAGCGTAAGCCTAATCCACGAATATACGGGAAAGAATGGGAGACGTAGACTATTTTGATCCGAAACAGCCCAAATCGTATAGGGGCGCTTATTTGCAAAAGGAAAAAGAATGGCTTAAAGGACAAGATACTTATACTTTTCATTTTCCGTTACGTAAGAAATTTAGGCGTGAACGTGTAGTGGTCTCCGGTATCAATGCCCAGTTTCAGAGCGATTTGATGGATCTGCAATCTATTTCAAAGTACAATAGCGGTTTTCGTTTTGTGGTGGTGGTGATTGATATTTTTAGCAAATACCTTTGGATGATAGCGATTAAAAATAAAACTGCTTCAAGTATGATTTCTGCTTTCAAACGTGTGTTTCGTGAACGCGTACCGTTAGTGTTACAAACCGATCAAGGTAGCGAATATACCAATCGCGCTTTCCAGAACTATCTAAAGGAGAACAAAGTTAGATATTTCTATACGAGGAGCGAATTAAAATCCTCTGTCGTCGAAAGGGTGATTCGTACTATGAAGGCGATTATGTATCGATTTTTCACAAAAAATAACACGAGGAATTACGTGAGCGCTCTCGATGACTTTACTTACTCCTACAACAGGACGTATCATCGTAGCATTGCCATGGCTCCCAACCAAGTGAATTCGTCTAATCAGGAATCGGTTTGGAGAAGACTTTACGGATTTCAAGAAGCTAAACAACCCGACCTCGCTGTAGGAGTACCCGTCCGTATATCGAAAATTCGAAATCTTTTTGAGAAAAGCAGCCTACCCAACTGGCAACGGGAAATTTTCTATATCGCAGACGCCCAAAAGGGGGATCCCCCAATGTATCGCTTACGTGATTACGGTGGTGAAGTCATCCAGGGTAGATTTTATAGAGAGGAGCTCCAACGCGTAAAAGAACCGCAAGCTTGGCGTGTCGAGAAGATTATAAGAAGGCGTAAACGCGCGGGACGAGAACAGTATTTAGTACGCTGGTTGGGATATGGAAGTGGATTCGACAGCTGGGTCGATAAGAAGGATATCGTCTAGTCGGAACCTTTATCAGTTTTTGGCGCAACTAGTAATCATACTGGTCATCGTATCGTTCTCTCTCTATAATCTTACCATTTCGAATGGGAACAAAGAGCTTTGGATATCTCTCCTATCCTCTTGCGTTGGTTATATGCTTCCGAATCCCAAGCTCAAAATATGAGCTACGTCACGCTATTTTCGAACGCTTCCATGGATAAATTTCCTGATAATACAACAGCGAGTTATTGCGTTGAATTGGACGTCCCGAAAAACGTGGAAGATACAGAAGTTTCTCTGGCTGAGATCTCCTTCCCTACGGATTATCAAAAACAGTATAGGATCACGAAGAATAGGTATGGGATCAGATCGCAAAAGAGAACAAGAAAATTTCATTTTAAATTGGGAGAATACGACTCGTTATATGACATGTATAGATCGTTGGAAAGAGACAATCCTGATGCAAAAGTAACATGTTTCCCTGAAAATCATAGTATGTCTATCTCTATACCTCATAACGAGGTAACCGACAAATTGCGACCAGAGACGGACATAGGGCATAGTAGCTTGCTACGCCTCGGAGAATTGTACGGTGCTCTTATGCATAAGGAAACGAGGGAGGAGTTATTGGTGTTTCATTTCCCGAATACTAATTGTACATTGTGGAATTATTTTTTCACTGAGGGTATCATTCATTTGAACTTTCGCATGCGACATGATCCGACTATCGATTTCGTTTATGTTCATTGTAATATCATTGAGCCGCAAGAAGATAGCGGTAGGCTCTTACCGTTGTTACGCGTCGTACAGGTGAACAATCGTAAATCATTTTCGAAATATTACACGAAGCCTTTTTATTTCCCTGTTAATATAAATAGGCTAGAACGCGTCGAAATATCGCTACTTGATGAGAAGGGTGAGAAAATACCCTTTCGAAGTTCTCCTTCGAGTGTTGTATTGCATTTTCGTAGACGGGGAGTTGCATTATGAAATATATTCATATTACGTCACACGAGTCTGATTTTACTATCGATCTCGCGAAACCGATAGATTCTGGTGAATGGGAGATAGGGCTTGCCGAGTTGTCTTTTAAAAATAATTTTCAGCCCACGTTCGAGCCTTACGACGGCTTATTATGGTACGTGAATGATGCGGAAGGCGATAATAATTTTTATTATTTCCCGGCTGGTGATTATCATGATAAAATTAGTTTGATGAAGCGTATCAATCACGATCAGAAAAAAGCACGATTTATTTGGGTAGATGGTTCTGGTCCGGTCTTGATAGCGGGACCTTACGAGAGTTCTAGCGGTCCGAGACTTTTTATGGATAATAGAAACCCCGTTCTCAGAGGAGGCGCTCGTTCGGAGGTAGAGCTAGATGGTGGATTACATAGACGAAGAAAAATTCACTTTCAAGGGGAACCTGTGTCCGTGACCAACGTTTTAGTTTATACGGATGTCATCACCCCTCAAATTGTAGGTGATACGAGTGCGCCTCTACTACGCAATATCCGCGTTACGACAGGAATAGATGAATATCAGCATATGCTATTCAAAAAAATATATTTCTTTCCTCTGAATACGGAGCGAGTAAGCGAGATACGCGTTATGCTTCGTAATGATAAAGGCGAAGCTATAAAGTTTGGGAACGCGCCTCTTCATCTCACACTTGCTTTGAGACATCATGAGGAGTCATTATTGCTGTGATCGGGAGGCGTTCAGAAACTATTATCACCAACAGAGCGGTGGTGATATCAATTTTTTTCGGGGTAAAGTGCAGAGAGGTCATGGACTTGGAAACTTATTTCGTTCGTTCGGAAGAAGCGTTATGCCCCTAATTTCGAAAGGTGCAAAATCACTCGGCAAGCGTCTACTACATACCGGTGCGCAAGTAGCCTCTGATGTTCTTAATGGAGAGAATGTCGGCGATAGTCTTAAAATACGCGGAAAAGAAGCCGCTGGGAACGCTCTCGATTCTTTACTGAGAAAAAGAAAAATGCCAAGACGGGGTCGTAAGATCACGAAAAAGAGACGTCGCAAAGATATTTTCGATTAAATATATATTACACGACGATAAGCATCATTTGTTACTTGAGACTTGATAGATGGCGGAGTTAATTCATGTACAGTCCCCGGAGGGGGTACATCCCTCATTGGATTTATTTCACATTCCCGCGACACAGACTAGCGTCGAAAAGAAAAGAATCATCAAGATAGCGCCGATTTCGAACAACTCTAGTGTGATAACATTCCGCTTCGAAGGCTCAGAAGACTTTATCGATTTGAGCGAGAGCTATTTCTTATTTCATTTACAATTAAAGAAAGGTGGCGAAGCAATTGGCGCCGACGATGATGTTGGAGTTGTAAATAATATCTTGGATTCCTTGATTTCTCAACTACAAATTAAAGTCGCTAACGAAACTTTGAAACAAGATATAAAAGTACAGTGTTATTCGTCCTATCTGCACAATTTATTCACTCCGCTTGACGTGCAAAATACCACACTCAGGGCCGCAGGATGGAGAAAAGATACTTTAGGAAAAATGGATACGATTGGTGGAACTAGCGCCTCGGCTAACAAAGGATATTACAACAGGAGTAAAGCCTATAAGGATGATAACGTAGTGGAAATACGTGCAAAAATCCATCACGGACTATGTCTGCAAGACCGCTACATCCTACATGACGTGCCTCTCGAGTTTGAGCTTACCTTGAATCCGAAAAGCTTTTTCATGATGGGAGATGCTGCCGGTCAATTCACCTTAACGAAAAAAGAATTACAGTTATGTACCGTACGAGTCAGCGACGATGTGAAGACAGCGATGATGGTGAATGCCCAGGCGAAATATCCGTATATCGACATGAAATTGATCACCCGAACATTTGCGGCTGCTACGACGCAGATAGATATCGGGAATCTATATAGCGGGACTTTACCTTCTCGCCTAATCATCGGAATGGTAGCTACGAAAGCCTTTCAAGGAGATGTTACGAAAAATCCTTACAATTTCATACACAATAATATGCAACGACTCGAACTGAAACTGAACGGATTTCTGATTCCGGAGGGAGGTTATGAGCTAGATTTCGATAAGGGTCATTACACGGAGCTTTATCATAACCTGATTGAAGGTACGGGTGCAATGGAGAAAAACAGAGGACTCCTAACGCCTGAAGAGTTCGCTAGTGGTTTCTGTCTACTGGTTTATAATTTGCGCCCCGATGATTTGGATGATTGCTTTGACTTACAAAAGAGTGGTACCTTAAGTTTACGAATCACATTTCCTGCTGGCGGGCTAACAGCGGAAACTACTTTGCTCTGCTTCATGGAATTTCAAAAGCTATTGCAAATCAGTAGCAGTCGTAAAGTGACCGTGCTATGAACGGGGATGAAATAGACCGCATATTGTGGTGCTGCGAGTCAACAAAACATATTTTCCTTGGTACATTTCCTATCGATCGACTGCCGAGGCGACCCCCTCCTCCTTATGCTATCGTGATCAATTATGACGAGGCTCGAAAAATCGGAAGTCACTGGATATGCATTTACGCGGATGAGGATGAGACACATTTTCATGATAGCTTTGGCTTAATGCCGTTGAAATACGAGATTGCGTGCTTTATAGAACCAGAAAATTATACCTGCTCCATAAAGCGTCTGCAGCACAAACGTTCCAGAGCGTGCGGTCATCATTGTCTAAGCTTCATCGTCCATAAGGCGCGCGGATGGAGTACGGAACGTTATTTAGATTCCTTTGGCGAAGATCACCGCAAGAATGATTCGATCGTACGACGCTTCGTCAAGGAGCTGAAGCAAGAAAATGAAATTGTGTAAATATATATGTGAATAAAATCAATAGTTTCAAAGTTTACTTAGTACGTTTAAGGGTGATATTCGCTACGTTCATTATAGCAATCATCTCAAAGTAGTAGACTCTAAATCAGCAGTAGCGACTTGCTTTCGATTAGTCGATAGTGTCTACATATTATCATCATCTAGCAAGAGCCAGGAATTTATATTGAGCGACTTCCCTCCTACAGCAAACGCAACTTACATTACGTCGTTACTGAACATCAAGTAATAAGCGGGACTAGGCCGGCTACCCTTAATACGAATTTGCATTTTGCTGGCACAATCTATGCTATAGTTGAGCGACCTCAGCACACTTCTTTGATATAGCTGCACAACGATCTAGACTTCGGCGTCTGGTACAGATGTGATGTTATAGCTTCAACTCATAGCGTTTTAGGAGATAAATTATAGCATAGACATAGGTTATAGATTTTATTCACTATCGGAAAAGCATCAGTGCACTAGCTATTTAAATCACGCATCTAAAAGCAGCAGCTTATGGACTAGTGGCTTCATAATATCATCATCTAGCAGGAGCCAGGAATTTGTATTGAGTGACTTCGCTCCTATAGCCCCAGCAAACGCAGCTTACATTAATACGGCGTTACTGAACATCGAGTAATAAGCGGCACTAGGCAGGCTACACTTAATACGAATCTGCATTTTGCGGGTACAATCTATGCTGTAGTTGAGCGACTTGAAATGATACGACCTTGGCATACTTCTTCGATATACATGTAGCTGCGCAACGATGTAGGCTTGAGCGCCAGCGTCTGGAACAGATGTGATGTCGGTGATCTGAAATGTTAAGATATAGCTTCAAGCCGCTGTGGCGTAGCGTTTCAGGAGATAAATTATAGCATAGACATAGGTTTAGCTATAGATTTTATTCACTATCGGAAATGCTATGATAACGCATCAGTACACTAGCTATTAAAATCACATATCTAAAAGCAGCAGCTTATGGACTTGTAAAATCGACATAATCTCAGTAGTTAGATGCTTGCTCTCGCAATTTGCCACTTTTATGCCATGAGTAAAGCTAGCTAAAGATTTAGCTTCAAGACGCTGTGGTGTAGCGAATTTTATTTAAATCAGCAGTAGCGACTTGCTTTCGATTTATACAGGCGATAGTGGCTACATATTACCATCGTCTAGCAAGAACCAGGAATTTGTGTTGAGTGACTTCGCTCCTACAGCAAACGCAACTTACATTATTACGGCGTTACTGAACATCGAGTAATAAGCGGCACTAGGTAGGCTACCCTAAATACGAATTTGTATTTTGCTGGCACAATCTATGCTATAGTTGAGCGACTTTGATACGACCTCAGCACACTTCTTTGATATAGTTATAGCTGCACAACGATCTAGACTTGAACGTCGGCGTCTGGTACTGATGTGATGTTATAGCTTCAACCCGTAGCGTTTTAGGAGATAAATTATAGCATAGACATAGGTTATAGATTTTATTCACTATCGGAAAAGCATCAGTGCACTAGCTATTTAAATCACGCATCTAAAAGCAGCAGCTTATGGACTAGTGGCTTCATATTATCATCATCTAGCAGGAGCCTATTAGGGAATTTGTATTGAGTGACTTCGCTCCTATAGCCCTGGCAAACGCAGCTTACATTAATACGGCGTTACTGAACATCGAGTAATGAGCGGCGCTAGGCAGGCTACACTTAATACGAATTTGCATTTTGCGGGCACAATCTATGCTATAGTTGAGCGACTTGAAATGATACGACCTTGGCATACTTCTTCGATATACATGTAGCTGCGCAACGATGTAGGCTTGAACGCCGCCGTCTGGAATAGCTGCGATGTCGGTGATCTGAAATGTTAAGATATAGCTTCAACCCGCAGTGGTATAGCATAGACATAGGTTTAGCTATAGATTTTATTCACTATCGGAAATGTTATGATAACGCATCAGTACACTAGCTATTAAAATCACATATCTAAAAGCAGCAGCTTATGGCCTTATAAAATCGGCATAAAATCAGTAGTTAGATGCTTGCTACAACTCGCAATTTACCACCTTTATGGCATGAGTAAAGCTAGCTAAAGATTTAGCTTCAAGACGCTGTGGCGTAGCGAATTTTAGAATAGCTCATAAATTATATAGCTCTGCTAATTCGTGTCACTATTAGCATAGGTTTATATTGGCTATAGATTTTATTCACTATCGGAAATGTTATGATAAAGCATCAGTGCACTAGCTATTAAAATCACATATCTAAAAGCAGCGGTAACTTACCAGCGTCATCAGTCGAAGTGCATAGAGGGATAGGCCTAGTTGTGATAGAAATGTGAAATTTTCTGAGCGTAAATTGCGTGTGCGATGTCGGCGTTTTGATCTGAAATGAAAAAATTTAGCTTCAATCCGCGGCAGCGTAGCGAATCTTAGAATAGTCGATAAATTATATAGCTATGCTATTCGTAGCACTATAAGCATAGGTTTATATTGGTTATATATTTATTCACTATCAGAAATGGTAAGATAAAGCATCACTGCACTACCTATTAAATCAGCTCCATTACGTATCTAAAAGCAGCGGCTTATGGGCTTGTAAAATCAGCATAATCTCAGTAGTTAGATGCTTGCTACAACTCGCAATTTATCAACTTTAGGTCGTGAGTAAAGCAAGAATTCATAGACTAACATCCATCTCAAATCCGAAGTGCATACCCGCCTAATTATAACCAAATTTAGTGCGAATCTATACGATAACAGAAAACTTGCATATACATTCGAATCTGTGCGACTTCGGCTATATTGCCGGTTAACATTATAGCCGCGCACAGAACTCACTATTACGTTAGCTATTGGAGAAATCTCAACGTAAATCAATCTGCGTTCACAAGTAAGCTAATGCTGTATCGAGAAATTATAGCTAAATTGAGTTTAAATTGACACGAAAATACATTGATCTTACCTCGTCTGCGATGCCTGCATCCCTGCGCACATGGCAATACTTTTAACAGAAGTGTGAAGTTTTCAGAATGCGAATTGCTTTACGTCGGAAGTAAACATTCTAATTCGTATCGCCAGCGCGGCGTTTTCTTGGAAACGCAACTATATATTTAGAATGTTCTAATTCCCATTATCGATGTGGCCCGACTTCTTGGAATCGCAACTATATTAGAATGTTCTAATTCATATTGTCGATGTGACCCGACTTCTTGGAATCGTAAGCAACTATATTCGTACCACATTTACACGCGTCAATTTCTTGGAATAGTATTCAGCAATATGCGCGGCGCATGAGCTTTGCGTGATCGTAGGCCTTTATGCTTGCGATATCAGTATTATTAAGTTGCATTTGCAGAATTCCCCAAAATCATTGACTAATTAATGAATCTAATTCATATTGTCGATGTGACCCGACTTCTTGGAATCGTAAGCAGCTATATTCGTACCACATTTACACGCGTCAATTTCTTGGAATAGTATTCAGCAATATGCGCGGCGCATGAGCTTTGCGTGATCGTAGGCCTTTATGCTTGCGATATCAGTATTATTAAGTTGCATTTGCAGAATTCCCCAAAATCATTGACTAATTAATGATGACACAGCTGTTATAGTACACACGAATATAGTCTTACATTTATGTGTAATAACTCGAAAAAGGTGTTGTCTCGGAATTTAAGAGAGAATCGGCGGTTATATTCTCAAAACAGCTCAATACGGCTAGTTTGCTCAATAGCCTGGTGGTGAGCGACGTGAAATTATACCCAACCAAACCAGGTTCGATTCTAGCTTAGGTAAGTTTTGATGTGGCAATGAGTGACATAGGTGCAGCAATCGACATCGCGCGGGTTGATGCTGCGCAGCGTATAGATGCGACAATCAATGCGGTGATGATGTGGCAATGGTTGGATGATGTGGCACTATAGGCGTGGCACTTGATGATGTTGCGCAGGTGATGTGGCAATGGGTGTGCTATAGGTACGGCAATGGGCGGATGATGTGGCAAGGGGCGTCCTATAGGTGCGGCAATGGGCGGATGATGTGGCAATCTAGGCGTGGCAATTAAGGCGACGTGGCCTTCTGGGATTGGCGGGGCATAAAAGTAGATCCCCTCACTACTCAAAGAGCATATCGCTGCATGACTTTGACAAAAAGTACGTTCTTGAAATTGGTCTTTATCCCAGCTTGACCAGCAAATTGCATCAAATTTTGGAAGCACGTACGCCTGTGAACAATAGTTGTGAACAATGAAATTCACGAAGGGCAAGCTAAGATCACGTATTTCTGACGTCCATTTTCAATAGGGGCTGATTCTTGTTTCATCTGACTTGTTACCAGAAGTTGTAAACCTTCCACAGAGCAAGCTGCGTCAATTGTCACAATTATTCTGTGTTGTTGAAGTGTAAATACATGTGTCTTCTGATGGGTATGATTGAGATTGCAGTAATGTAGGATAATATACCGAAGTGAGCGTAAAATATAGTACTAAGAAAAATTCCGGCCCGCCAAAAAGTTGTGCACCCGAAATTTGGCCCGCGACTAGCTAAAGGTTGCCGAACCCTGCGTTACGTGAAGCCGGGAGATAATCAAGCGCAATTTGATTGGTTAATTACGCTGACACCAATCTCGCCGGCCGACCGATAGAAAGGAGAACAATCGATCTTCTGAATTCGAGAGCGATCAGTTTTTGTACATCAGAGGCGCCGCCTCACTGTAGTGTCAAAACGGTTGCGTTCACTTCTCTCCTGCACTGTCTTCGCCTGGTTCAGCATGGAATATACACATTTTGTTGACTGGGTGGCGTCATCCCAACACTGCTACTAACCTCGCATTGTGAATAGCTATAGCAGCCCAACGTTTATGTACTTACCATACCGGTCGTGAAAAATATGGAATGTTGTCTTTATCTGTCGATGAAATTTAGATGATAAATACAGCTCATTTATATGAATCAAAATACGTATTTTTGTCCTTCTAACAACAAAACCTAAAGTTCAGATCTTGAACCGTTTTGTGAGAACCACAGCATGGGAATAAATATATCTCAACAGTTCTGACTGTCAGAGTGTATTCAAATGAATAAATCATGGTCAATAATAATAGTCAATCATTTAGACATATCAATGGGCACACCTCATTTTATCACATTTAGTGTGCATGGAGGATTAATCATTAGTAAAATAGACTTTCCACCTCTATTTCTCCTATAGTATATGGGATTATTAATATTAAAAGTTATGTATTTAAATTACCGATTTTTCAGCTTTTTTACTCATGCATTATTTTTTACGTTTCTATTATGCTTTATTGTGCATTGATGTAGCCTACACCAGTGATGAGCGGCTATAGATTTTTGAGAATACGAATCCATCCGATGGCTTGAGTGTCTGTGAAACTATCCGACCGAATCCGAAGAATGTCATCCAACTATGCGACTATATCCGAAAATGTCATACAATAACCCAAAAAAAATCCGTATCGAAAAACGTTGTAGCAGAGGGCATCAATTATACAACGGAGCTGAGATACAGTTCGGCACTAGAAGATCACTAATAGTATCAATGGAATGAGCAAAATCAAAAATTGGACTTTTAATTATTGGAAGGTTAACGCAAAGAGACATAGCTACTAATTTGAAGTAGGTGTGCAGATGAAGGTGTCCTCTCGTAACGAAAGCAAATGAAAAAGAACAGAAATATTTAGGGAATAGATATAAAAAAATAATGAACTGTATTATCTAATAAATATCAATAAGTAATTGAAGCTAATTGTTACAATAGAAGTTCACAATATTCGATGCAAATATTCCGCATTTTGTCAACAAATACTGGAAGCTGTGAAAGCTGGTTTACTAGCAACTTGCTGATGCTTATAATACCATTGTTCAATCAGTTCAAATATTGGGACACCATGCTTGTAGTCACACAATATACATAAGGCTAAAGCAGATAGTTGATTTTGATTAACTTGGATCATTGACAAACATTTTAGAGCAGTGGTCGGGAACCTATGGCTCGCGAGCCATATATGGCTCTTTTGGGTATAAGATATGACTCTTTTCCAAATATTTATTTTTGTACTGAATTGATCAATATTGTAGCAACTTGTTAGTACATTTTAATCACGGCCAGATAATTATTGTCGTGGCAGTATAAACATGTCTGTTAGAGGTAAATCCTCAAATTTAAGTTACTATCGCGCCGACGACCAATATCAATCGCGAATTCGATGCACCCGATTCGCAATCTTAGATTGCACAATACGTTGATTGATCAAAGAGAATAGCAGACATGCCGACGCCCATATGACAACGCAGTTTTCAAATACACATTGTCTTCCTGATCTACGGCGCGAAATGAACTGCATTTAGACGTAGAATTCACAATTACAAACTCGAATTACAAACAACGCCATAGCTATCCACGTTCTTGATTGCTAAGTAGCTCTGTAGTATCGGCGATAAAATGTAGGCGAGTATCGCAACGCTATATGTTACCGCCGAATACTCTGAGAATTGAAAAGTCGATCAGTATTTAGATTTTTGGAATCGTTAAAGCTACACTCGATTAATATCAGTTATAACAAATTCTAAGCTATTTACGATGAATTGCGTTATCAATGATGACTTGGCCCATCTGTGCCTTAGCTGTCGTTTCGCGCTTTAATTTCGAATAATAAATACGCAAATTGTGTCATTACGGGAGACAAATGTTCAAACTCTTGTCGTTCATGAACATCGATAGAAAATACCAATAGTAATTGACAGGGCCGTAACAGCACTTCGTCAGCCCCCCAAAAAACGTTGGTCATGGGCCCCCCATAGGTTGATAAACCGAACTTCTGCCCCAGACCCCCCTTGCTTATCCGCTGTTTACCGCTACTCATCATCTGTGTTGATCGTCCGTTTAGTGCGGCAGCTTTTGTCGTCCAGACGCGCGAAGCGAGAAAAATTTCAAAATTCCTGATTGAATCGGTCAATATGATCGGGAATTGAACATATATTGTTATCAATTTTTATCCTCTCTCTGCCCACGTAATCAGATTTACCGGTAGACCTGAGTGAGGTGCGTTTGAAATGGTAGGACCCCTCAATAATAATTTCACATCTTCGGGCGTATACCCGTTCGCAGGAACGAGACAGCACTTGGACAGGCCCCCCAATAAAACTTGGGTCTTGGGCTCCCATAGGGTGATAAACCGCCCCCATCACATTGTTCGCTTTTGTCACGAAATAAGGGCCACAGTTTAGTGAACCAGCGCTAAGCTCGAAAATTTTCGATAATTCATGATAAAATCGGTCAATAATATTGGGAATTGCATATATATTGCTATCAATTTCTTGTTCTCTCTGTTCACGTTATCAGATTTACCGGTAGAGCTGAATGAGGTGGCTTGGAAACTGTAGGGCCCGTAAATAATAATTAAACATATTCGGGCGGGCGGCCCCGTGGGTATGACTTCGTTTCATGATGTCATTTCGTGATCTCCTGTCTGTTACATCAAAAAATACAGAATCGCCCAAATGTACTAAACCAGAGGTCTCAAACTCAAATGTGCTCGCGGGCCAATTTCCTACCTTTTATGGCTCCGCGGGCCGCAGTAGGCCTACCAATGATAGGAGAATTCAATGTATTTCCAAGTAGGTCTTATTTGACGGGACCTTGCAGACTGACATTCCACAAGTGTCGTAAAAATGTGTGAATTACTATTGTGAATTCACGCCTGGCACGAAAAAGATAACATTTTTATATGTGCAAATAAAATTGTTACTGTACTTGGCATAGTTTGTCAAAATAATTAGTTGTAGACACCATACGAGAGAACAAATATGGGAACCAGACATGGGGTGATTACTTCATGAATGTAATCGATTGCGATTACGATTACTTCGGAATCACGCGATTACGATTACGATTACGATTACAGCAAAATCAGGAAGTAGTCGATTACGATTACGATTACATTGGAAAAGTAATCACGATTACTCACGAATACATTTGTTTTGCTTCTTAGAACTATAATCTTAAATGATATATTGGAAGACAATGCAAGGATTGCGATGAAAAGGTTTAATGAGATATCAACTCTCTTCATGCATCATGCATCATTTGCTTATTACGTCATAATATACCAATTGCCCAACTTTATAGGGGATGATTTATCGCACCCAACGATTTGCATTATTGCCAGGTCTTTACCTGCCGCACCCCAAAGTATTTAATAGGGTGGGGAGCGTGCTTGAAGGGGACTCAAAAGTATTTCGTAAACCAACTTAAATTATAGAGTATTTTCGAGAATTTAATTAATTCTTGAATATGTTCTTCGAGCTTCGCGATTCAAATGTCTCTAGTAGGTTACGGGGACACCAACGCGGACCAAATGAGTCGCCCGCGGTCGCTGTGGCAAATATCCGAATGAGAGATTCGAAAGTTGAAGCTGGTTTCATATGAGCAGCAGTTGAACATGGGCCGGCCGACCCCAAGGAACATACGAACGCAGTCGCTCGGGGCATTGCTCGTCTTCGCCCACGCAGCGGCTCAGCGGGAATCAATAGTTAATATTCCCGAGTCTCGACGCGGAGATTGCCGCTTCGGCGCGCACTGCATCAACGCAACTGAGCCCGGAGAAGCTGGTGTGAGTCCCGGCGAGTGAGCGTTTTCTGTTCTTGGTAAGGGGCGGAAACCCGGCCTAGGTGAACTCTAAGTGAAGAAATCCAACTGAACACGGATAAACGGTGGGAGTAAGTGGTAACCCGTCGGTCGTCGAAATAATCAGTAGACACTACACAAGAAGTAGCTTTTTGTTTCAAAACGGTTGGTGACCCCTGCTCCAGTAGATAGCTGGGTTTGAAATGCATACCTCTTCCCCCAATGAAAAAATGCATAGGCTATTGGGAACAGGCCTTTCGGAGCCGGTCATTACAGCGCCACGATTCCACATCAAACCAAAAGACTTGTGCATGTGCAGTTTCGGCCAACACGCAACTGCATGGGATGCGATACCAAAGAAATACCTTGGCCGAAACTTACGGTATTCGTCCATTGTCAATAGCCGCGCTGGGTGGGCGTGACTAATAACTCCTGTCCTTCCAATCTGGACCCACAATGCAAATCCCACCCGGCGCATCCACAAAGGAATAAAGCCATGACAATTTGTGTGTGCGTCTCACGAAAGATATTCTTTTAGTCTGCTACGTTTGGGCGAGTACAATATCTTTTGATTATACAACAGACTGGAGGTCGCGAATTAACAACATACAATAAAGTAATTATAACAACATACCAGATGCTATAATTATGAATTGCGTGCCCCAGATCTACAGGTAAATCTTACACTCGGGACTGAGAGAGGTTATAAATGAATAGTAATATAATGCAAGTACCAATATTATTGACGAAATGCAGTTTTGAAAATTGACCAACGGTTGGACTGGGGGACGAATTGCAGTTTTGGTTCTGATTCTAGCTACAACCCACGCGGATGTAATGGCGCCAGGTCCAAATGCTGAGTAACGAACTGTGAAATAACGATTGATGCCCGTTTCAAGTAGTTATATGAGAATAAGACAGTGAACATAAAATTTCTGCCTTCAACTTAATAGCCTACATATACTGCGAGCTGCTGTTACGAGAAACGGCTAAGCACGGCTCGGTTATGATATATATCAGCAGCTGTTTATTTGTAATGCTTCGTTGTGGAAACTGCAATGTTTTATTCGACGAGTACAAAATTCCGAATCTTCGTCAGATGCACGTGCGTACGTAGGCCTCCTGCTCGCCACGCAGCAACGGTAAACTGCGTTTAACTAAGCACAACCAAACATCAATACATAAGTTACTATTAGAAACTATAGGCAGAGTGGGTGATCAATATCCTGTTGCGAGGTAGCGCTTCTGTAGTGTATTGATAACCTGATATACACCACGGGGACGTTGTTACAATTAGGGTTGGGACTTCGGGATCAAATTTGAAATCCCGGGATCGGGATTTTCCCGGGATTCTCGCTTCTCAATCCCGGGATTTCCCGGGATTGGAAAAGTATTGAAATACACTAACAAGCTACACAATAGGGCTGTTCAAAAATAACCTTTTTTCCTGAATCTTGCTGGGTACGTTATAAAATCGTTAAGTTGCCTTAAAAAACGACGCACACCAAATTTGAATTCATTCCAACCAATATTCGCGGGTTTCGTAGAGTTTGAAAATTTTGAATTAAAAAAAAAAAATTTCAAATTTTTCTGCCAACCCCATGCAATTGTTGGGCTGTCTTCAAAAACTATGCAAAACAAATTTGACTCAATTACAAGTAGGGTTGGGACTTCGGGATCAAATTTGAAATCCCGGGATCGGGATTTCCCGGGATTTTCGCTCCTCAATCGCGGGACTCCCCGAGATTAGAAAAGTAGTAAAATAGACATACAAGTTACACAAATAACATTTAGTCCTTGTGATATTGAATTGACGCAAAACATAAGAGCATCAAGAGTATCATCGTTTAGATCAGGGGTCCGAAACTCCAATTTTATCGCGGGCCAATTTCGTAGTTTTTGATGACGCGGCGGGCAGCAGCATCAAATAGGGGTATAATATGTATTTCCCAGTACGCCTTTTTTGTCGGACCTTGCAGATTGGCATTCCATACACATTGTGAAAATGTAATACAATATTGTAATATTCACGGTTGCCACGAAAAAGTCATATTTTTCAATATTTTTTAAAAAATATTGTTGTGCTTGGCATAATTTGGCGACAGAAAGGAGTTATATAGACAGTTAGAAACCATGCGAGACGACAAATGCATCGTGTCATCGTAAAAGCTGTCGCATTATAATTTAGCAGCTAGTGGACGTTTGATGTGTGATAGCGATTCAGGTTTTTGGAGTGGTTTCAGAATGAAATTTCAAGTTCTCAAATCCGAAATCTGAAATTTTCGAGTTTAATATTGTAGAATGCTTGAAAAGTCAAAACGCCGACGTGGGCCGCAAAAACAGTTCTGGCGGGCCGCGTGTTTGAGGCCACTGTTCTAGACAATCAGCCGAGTTTGTGACACTGCTTTATTACCAAAATAAGAGATATGGCGCTACATAAGCCTTGGTAGATGCTGATCACAAATCCCGGGATTTCATCGGGACCAATCCCGGGATCGGGATTGCTTCAAATCCCGGGATCCCGGGATCGGGATTTCCCGGGGTCCCAACGCTAGTTACAATCACACTGCAATGTCCATCGCATGTCTGTTTACTATGTGTGGATACTTCTTACGCAATGACGAGCGGAGCTAATACTTCTGACGCAACAATGAGTAGTGGCGTTTGAAAACAGACGTTTGTGCTATCGCTAACGTGGTATATTATCTCATTCTTGTTCACGAATATTCAGTTTATGTCATAGTCCTTGTACAAACAAAAAGTAATCGTTCTTTCACAAAAAAATCGATTAGATATGGGAAGTAGTCGATTACGATTACGATTACTTCGGATTTTTTTCGAATGTAATCGATTGCGATTACGATTACTTCAAAATGCTGTAATCGTCGTAATCGATTACGATTACTAATCGCGATTACCCCATGTCTGATGGGAACATCGTAAAAGCTGTCGCGTTATAATTTTGCAGCTAGCGGACATTTGACGTGCCGCAATTATAGGTAGAATTTTAGAATTTTACAAAGATTGATCTGATACCGAGCATTGGAGCAGTACAGCCAAAACCGGGTTTCGGGTATACTCCTGATAAATAGGCTATTGGTGACATCATTACCAAAGTCAAATTAAATCATCGTTATTACCTTCGAATATTTGAACGGATCAATAAAAACTTGAATCTGCTGATTACTGTGCCATTGCAATAGATGTGTTCAATCGCCGAAGAATCCTTTTATGATACAGCTGTGAATTATAGGTTGCGAATGCTATACTCTCCACATTTAATTGGCGATAATAACATGTATAAAGATACCCAAGATGACACAGGATGTAACCAACTATACATCAAGAGTGCAACATAATGTCAATTGTTGCCATACCTACCTGCTTAGATATCTAAAAAGCTACGAAACTTAAGATACGACCTTTTGATATTTTACTATTTTCCATACCAGTTTGATAGTTTGCTGCGTCCGTGGTTGTCCATAGTCACGGCGTTCCGCTTCACAAAGGTCCTTCTCTGATTGTACCTTTTGACGCGACTTTACTAGAGTCAGTTTTATTTTATCACCCATTAAGTTCGGATGATTCTACAAAAGGTCGCGCCCAAGTCCAAATCACAATTTTCAGTAGAAATCATCAACGGGCCATGTTTAACCATAATAAACAAGATGATGTCACGTAATAGTTAACCTTCTACTGCGTCGTAACTTTTGAAAGTTATGTAATAAGGAAGTTTGATGAGTAGTTTCGGGCTTCTGGAGTAGTTTTAGAGCGAATTTTAAGTTCTCAAATTAAAAGAAAATGGTAGTTACATATTGTCGAATACTTCGAAATCCCAAATGCCATCGCGGGCCTCACAAAACAGTCTCGCGGGCCGCATGCGGCCCACGGGCCGCGTGTTGGAGACCTCTGTACTAAACTAACGACGCACACGATTTCAAATTGGTATTTCTTCACGGGCATACAATTTTCCCTGCGGAATGGTATTTGTCTTCTGAGGTTCGGATTGCCAAGACAGGAACATTCGGCGCCAATCATTTAGGCGCCTATGGACAATTAAACCTATATGCATTTTGCATTTATAACGAAGTTTTCGGTCAGCGTAAGCGGACAGTCCTTTTTGGCCCAGGTTTTCTCGCTGCCGATCGTACTGGCACACTTCTTGGAGTCGCATGTTACATGTTCTAAAACCTTAAATGTCTCGGCGATATGTCAATTTCGATAAAACTTGCGTATTTTGTCTTGGGGGAAGAGTAGACTACCAAATAAGTAAGAAAAGTTGGCAACATGAAATCGCGCGCAGCGCGAAAAATTTTTGAAAAAGTTGCATAAATTTTTGAAAAATACTTTATAATTTATGCTAATTCGCGAGATAATTTTGGGCCTCCTTCGAGCTCGGGTCCCCCCAATTGGGGGGTTTGGGTGCGGCACTTACGGTCCTGGTAATTGAAGGTTTCACCATTTTCGTTCACTCATCATCCTGACGAACGCGGAGGTACTGCACTGCCTCACTTGCCTTCTCTGATCCGACGTCACTGATGTATCATAGCTTAGAGTAGGTAGGTAATTAGCCATATATACTGCTGTAGTGACCATGCTCGGCTCCGCGTATGCATGTGATCCAGTGTTGGGATGACTCGAGTCAGACTCGAGTCACCTTTTTCGTATGACTTGACTTGACTCGAGTCACTTAGCTAAAATGACTTGACTTGACTTGATTCGGCGTATCAGAAATGTGGATTGACTCGTGACTCGGAGCAAAATTCACGAGTCAATTTCAAGTCGTCAAGTAATCGCTGACGATAAAAATCACTGTATCTTGCATATCTTCGGATTGTTCGCGAAACGCTGGTTAATCCCGTGATAGTGACCAATCATTCAATAATCGTGCGTTTCACCTCCATTGTTCTTTCATAAAAAAATGGACCGCAAACGAAGTGATCGAAGCTTACAGCTTACTTTGTTGCAAACTAGTAGTAAAGTGATTTACAAAAGGTCTATTTCCGTTCTATTATCTTACCTTAACATAACCCCTTGTTTTATTGAAATTGAAGTCGAATATGGTTTATATAGTCCTCAACAATTTGTACAATGTACAGGCATGAATTGTATCATATCAATTTGTAAATGGGTAATTCACTGCATCTTATCCATTCGTTTCTCTATTCTCTATTTTGACTGGTAACTATAAACTGAGGCTATGTAATTACTTCCATATAGCTTTCAATACAACATCCATTGTAGCAGTATATTTATTAAACTCGAAGACTTTTCGGGTGCCTCTTTTCAAGAGTTATCGGCACACTAAAGGGATTTAAACAGATTTAAAAGCAAAACCAAAAAGACAAAGTATGACGCAACAATCAAAATCACAGACCATGAAATTCGCATCGTATCAATGGCAACAATAACAAACTACGAAGTATACGGACATACGGTACTATAGTAGCAGCACAATTTGTAAATAAACAATTACACGCACGGAACAACACGCACTAATGAGAAATTTGTAGGTTATAGAGGAAATCTTTCTGTCTGCATAAAATAGGTTTGCTCAACTGAATAATAGTAGACTCCAACACTTTTAAATGAAACACAGACCTACCACGCGCAATGACAGTGAACATATTGTCATCATAGTGCTGTGCACAGACAACGTTTTCGCTCAGATGCTGACCGATTGACGAAGCATATGCTTGGTAATCATCATAGCAGTCTGTTTTTGCAGCCAATTTGCACTGACGTGTGAGCTCCGTGTTTAATAAATATACTGCTACAATGGATGTTGTATTGAAAGCTATATTCAAGTTCTGTAGCACGAACCAGCTATTTAAGTAATTACTTCCGTAGTTTAGCAGTTCTACGTATAAGTAAGCGATACAGCGCCTTCTTGCGTGTATATTTAATTCTATATTCGTTCATCGGTTCGGAAAGTATGGCCACTCAATCTGTTTTTTAGTCAGCTAGCAAAATGCAATGACGTAATCATGCCACATACTTCGAAAAGTCAACTTGACTTGAATTGTGATTTGACTTGTGACTTGACTTGACTTGACTCGACTTGACTCGAGTCACCTCCCAAAATCGAGTGACTTGACTTGACTCGAGTCACCTTCGAAAATCGATTGACTTGACTTGACTCGAGTCAAAATGTGCAATGACTCGAAATGACTCGTGACTCGAAGGTAGTGACTTGATCCCAACACTGATGTGATCACCGGTTCTCCCGTTTAAAAGGTTCATCACCACGAACCTACGTTCTCGTAACTCAAGTTTCGCGTGCTTAAATAAGGCAACCAGCATGATTAGAACGAGTTTTTAAAGAGACGTGGTGCACACGACGAATCCAATGTAATGAGTTGGAATTAGTGCTATCGCGACGTCACGAATTGTCGATTGTGACGTAACAGTTGATTGAAATGTATGGCTCTTTGAGAGTTATAAGGTAAAAAATAAGGCCGATATGGCTCTTCGGACAAAAAAGGTTCCCGACCCCTGTTTTAGAGTAATACCAGTTCATATAGCAAGATGTCAAATGTCTATGTTTGGTTATCGAATTGATGAATTCTTTCTATCGACCTATAATCTAAACTCACTTCTGGTTACAACTATATACAACTATATCCGTATGGAAATTTACAACTATCCGACAATATCCGAAAAAAATCCGTGATCAAATCCGAATCCTATACGACTGCCACAGAATTGTCCAATATCCAGTCCCATGCTCAAGCCTACACCGCTGTAGATCTCATGCGGCTAGTGCTACAATGCTATACAATTTTTTTGTCAGGTTTATAATATAACAGTTGAAGATAAAGGCATGACTTATGATAAAATTGATGCGTATTTCGAGATTTTCCGGCACTGCAAATCCAAGGCTCTGGGTCTATGTAAATGTGATCTCACCGAAAGAGATTTTGACATGATTTTGCGATGTTGCCGTAGCAAAGGTCTTGAGGTAAGGAATACAGTATGCAATAGATTATATTTGCTATATGAGCGGGCATATCGGTGCACAGAAAGTCATGCATGACTTTTGTATATATTTTTGAATCCGAAATCTCGGACATCTGTAATTTGAGGATTTTCAAAATCAATTGTCTGATATGTCACGACAAGAATTATTAATTTATCACCACAACACACAATGGTGCTCGTCGCCTTTTCAGGCCACGTGCACGGCGACACGAATTTAACCTATGCATTTGGGTGGGGATCACTGGTGACTCAAGTTAAAGTTCATCTATCAATTCCTGAAATATTATATGTCGTAGCAGGATGCTTGTGGTTTCTAAACAAATCCATATATATTTTGATTTATATGATACCTAATTTGAAGGTAAGGCATGACAATTTTCGAGTACCGACAAATCTTTCATGAGGAGTTCGGCCGAAAATACGCATGCCGAAAAAGTGGGTATCACCTAAAATTTCAAGATATTTTCCGTGTTGGAAATATTTTCGGAAACTCTGCCAGAACATCAGAAGTCGACTTGTACGGTATTATGTGTCATTTTTTCACCGTTTCGAACATCAAACATCGTTCTGTGGAGTTTTCTGAGGGAAGGGGGTGTTTGTTAATTATGGTCACGATTCGTTGATTGTCAAGAACATAGTCACGTTCAAGTCGAAGTTCGTGACGGAATTTAGTCATTAACTGGTTTACTATGCTTGCAAATGGCTGTATATGACAAGAGAAAGTATACAACGTTGTCGCATGCCATTAACTAGGCGGTGCAGGTCCAATTCGATATTGATCTTGAACTTGACCATTATGACCACTCACTGACAACGCCCATATGTAAATTTTTCATGTAATTTAGATTTTTCGACATCTGGCGAACCGCGTGGTTTACTGCCATGGTTGACGGCTTGTTCGAAACCAGGCAACGTTGGCAACGCTCTAACGTATCATTTTCAGAGGTGGTCAGTAACGAAGTACTTCTACTTTTTGAAGTGATTGAAGTAGATTTTGCCTACTCAAACTACTTTTTAAGTAGTTATGATTTTAGACTACTTCCACCTCTACTTGACAGTTTTCAGTTTCTAGGCAAAAATAAGCGTAGAATGCCTACTTACTTACTTCTGAACCACCACTCCTACTTCTACTTGAGTAGAAATTCCGGCGTCACTTCTACTTCTACTTGAGTAGCCACGGTGACTACTTTGACCACCTCCGATCATTTTGTTACTCTCTAACGCTATCCTGGTAGTCAATCTTGAAAAATGAGAGAGAGAAAGAGATTTTTCAGAGAAAAATTGTTTATTTAATCATATAAAAAACCCTAGACATGTCATGGGTGTCGATCGAGTGCGGAAACGGTAGAGGGATATACCCCGCCCACTTTTAAACTGAAACACCCCAGATTAAATTCTTGGTGAGGTCACGGTATAAATTTTAAAAGTGATGGTCAGTTCTGAATAAAGTGACCCCTCATCAAAATGGTTAATAATGTTTATAGGGTCCTCACCTTCGTATTCTTGTAGTCGTCTTTCAATTCTTCTTTCAGAAAATCTTTAGTCTCCTTCCCTCTCAATTTAGGGATGGTTTGAACCTTTGAAAGGTTCAGGTTCGTGTGAACGCAAACCTTTTTGGAAGGTTCTGTGTGACCGCGAACGTGAACCTCATGGCGTCACGTGACGTCATATTTCTAATTTCAACCTTACATTTCAGTGAAGTGATAGCCTATATATTGTTGTACAGTTGTACACGATACCTAGCGACGACTCGGGCCACATAATGTCACAATGCCGAAGTACATACTGGACGTTTCAAACATCGCCAAATGTACCAACAGGGGGTATCAAATGATATGATAATCCCATAAAATCAATATCTTCCCTCGCTTTGCCAACAATTTTGATGAGGACTTGCAAGGGAATATATAGGCTTACGCCTTAACGGTCTAGGCCAGACCGGACAATGTATTCGGGGTTCAAGTATTGCTACGTTGATATTGAGCAGAGTATAAAACGGGTATCTATACTTGCTACCGATATTACCCCATTAACAAGTTATACAGCGGTATACAACACCCCAATCGCACGCATGTGATTTTTATGACACAATAGACATAAACACCAGTGTTGGGATGACTCGAGTCATGACTTGACTCGAGTCAGACTCGAGTCACCTTTTTCGTATGACTTGACTTGACTCGAGTCACTTTGCTAAAATGACTTGACTTGACTTGACTCGGCGTATCAAAAATTTGGATTGACTCGTGACTCGGAGCCAAATTCACGAGTCAATTTCAAGTCATCAAGTAGTCGGTGTCGAAAAAAATCACTTTATTTCAGGTATGTGCGAAATGTTCACGAAACGCTGCTGTAACCCGCGAGAGCTACCAATCCTTCAATGATTGTGCGTTTTACTGAGCCTCCGTTGTTTTCTCACCCTCACAAATATATTGACCGCAAACGAAGTCGAAGCTTACAGCTTACTTTGTCGTAAACTAGTATAGTAAAGTAATTTGATAGAAAAATGTATATTTCACTTCTCTGTTCTTACCTTAACCAAACCTCTTGTTTTATTGAAATTTAATTCGAATATATAGTTTACGTATAGTCCCCACCAATTGGCGCAGGCTCGAATTGTATCATATCAATTTGTAAGTAGGTAATGTATTGCATCCTATCAATTCGTTTCTCTATTCTCTATTTTGGATGGTGACTATAAACTGAGGGTATCCAATTACTTACGTAGTTTAGCAGTTCCACGTAGCCCATATGTGAGCGATACAGCGCCTTCTGGCGTGTATAGTTAACTCTATATTCGTTTCATCGGTAGAAAATCAATGACCACTCAACCTGTATTTCAGACAGCTAGCAAAATGCAATGACGTAATCATGCTTCATACATGGAAAAGGCAACTTGACTTGAATTGTGACTTGACCCGTGACTTGACTTGACTTGACTTGAGTCGAGTCACCTCCAAAAATCGAGTGACTTGACTTGACTCGAGTCACCTTCGAAAATCGATTGACTTGACTTGACTCGAGTCAAAATGCGCCATGACTCGAAATGACTCGTGACTCGAAGGTAGTGACTTGATCCCAACACTGATAAACACATCAAATATAGATTGACCCGGTACGCCTGCTACATTTTTTACATCAGACAACGATATCAACTTTATTGAGTTGTTGACCTATTCGCTGACCTACATGTAGCGTATTTCGCTCTTAATGTTGTTTGATTGCAGCTGCAGGTCAAGCTCACAGCAGAGAGTCTCTAAATATTCGAGCAAACTTTTGTAACAAAACTAGTAAAATTTTTGGGATTATCAAGGTGAATGCTCGTTTAGTGTTTATTTTTGTTTTGCTGCCAGCGCCATGAAAATAGTGGCCCGCAGTTTAGATACAATAAATTTCAACCAAAGATGTTCTAATAAAGTAAAAATTGTAATATATAAAAAAAAGTTTCACAGTGCAGAACCTACCAAGGTTCGTTTGTGAACGTGAACGTCTAAAATTCAGAGGTTCACACACAGAACGCGAACGTGAAGTTCACACCATCCCTCTCTCATGCGTCCTGATCATGGCCTACACTGGCGATTAAAACTCGGTTCAATTTACGTCTGGGATGTTAATATACCGTCGTTGTAGCGATATGATGACCCCAGATAAACCTCCGAAACATTGATTTCATCGCAACCGTGATTCGTAACCACTTCCAATGATGCCGCAAAGCTGAAGTGTGACAAACTGCGCCAGACTCTTGTCAAGGAGATGTACATGTCACATCTTAAACTAATATAAATTATGCCCGGGGTAGGATTCAAATTGTAGTCTACTGGCCGGCATAGCGATATTTTTCAGCAAATAATATTTTTTATATAAGTACGAATATCGTTTTGAAAAGATAATAAGAAGGCAGTGCAGTAGCGACTTGAACAATCACGCAATCATCGGTGATGCTTATGGTGAAATTTATTATTTTATGAATTTATTATTTTATCTCTCACTCAAAAACTCACTGAAAAAGCTGATTCAACTATCGCATTCTATAAAATCAAATTATCTAGCAAACTATAATTAAGATTCAAGTCGCTGTAAGAATACGATGCAACCAAGGTACCAGCGAAGTGTGCGAGTTAGCTGAAAAACGTTACTGCGAAATAACCCACTGAAAGAAACCCCGCAAAATTTAAATTTATAAACCTAACATCACAATTATTATACAAATTAACACGATTTATAATTAATGCGTGCGTACCTGACAATAGCAAATTTTGAATATTTGTGTGCCATTTGGATCTACAAAAATCTGTAGGTCCAGCTGTATGAAATAATCCGCTGATGTATTGCAAAGAGTTTCCCTGATAGCACATAATTATGTGGGACTGTTCTACAGACGGATGAATCCCTTCAGTTATTCTGTTAGAAGTTTTTATTTTTATGACGCGATCATCAGAGGTAAGAGCTGCACGTGATATGAGATAATTTTTTGATTTAGTGGTGGCTTTTTCCTAAAGTAATTCAGCCATGTTTTGCGTTTTTATATTTGTGAGTGAGTTTTTAGCAGTAGAACAGAGCAGTGATGAGCGGATGTTGATTTTTGAGAATCCGAATCCGTCCGACAGTTTTTGTGTCTGCGGAACTATCCGTCCGACTCCGAAGAATCTCATCCAACTATCCGACTTTATCCGAAAATCTCGTACAAGAATCCGAAAAATCCTTATCGAATAATGATATCGCAGAGTATCAATTGTACAGCTGAGCTTAGATACAGTTCTGCACTAAAAGATCACGAATTGTATCTATGGAATGAACAAAAACAAACAGAACAAAAATTGGAATTTTAATTATAGGAATGTTAACGCGAAGAAACAACGCTACTAATTTAAAGTAAGTGTGCAAATGAAAGTGGTATCTTGGATCAAAAGAAAATTAAAAATGACAGATTATTAGGCCATGGCCATATATAACAATCAGGCATTTAACCATATTACCCAATATCAAGAAGTGATAGTAGCAAGTTGTAACTATGGAATTTTACAATCTCAGATGGTCAATATTGGATGCAGATAATCCGCATTTTGCCCACAAATGCTGGAATGTGTGAAAGCCTGTTCAGTAGAAACTTGCTGATGCTTATAATACCTTTGGTCAATCAGTTCAAAGTTTTGAGCATGGCGCTTATAGTCGAGTCACACAAAATGTCGATAATAGCACCATCCTGAATGTCCCTCTTTAGCTGTCCAAATTTCCTCTCCAGTGACTAGTAGCAGGTCAGTAGTTGTCTTGCCGACTTGTATATTGGAAGAGAAGAAACTTATCTCCAAGTGTGCTTTATCCTTGGCCTTTCGGATATGATTTGTAAGGTGCATTGGGCCACTTGAAAAGTTGTGGTGTTTCACTTGAACATATCAATTATTGCATAGAGGCAGTGTCCCATAAATCAGGATGCAATCTCTCCATACTTCACTCTTGCTGTGCTATCTCTCAAGACGTCGACTTTCCTCATTGATCCATTATTACGGAGAAACTAAACTCAGACAGCACGAGCAGTTTGACAACATTTGAGGTCTTCAAATAATGCAAAGTAAACTGTACGGTACGGAGTACACTTCGAACAGTTGATGGAGCTCCACTCAAGAGAAATGACGCATCCCTAACGCACTGATCACCACTCATTGGTGTTGACTTTCAAACTGTTTACATGGTCTCTCGTTTAAATCATACAGAAGAGCACCATAAAAACGGCAAGGTTTTTTTCACGATTCTTAAAATGAAATCAAATTAACATGAACAGACCATTCGTTGAGAAAAAACTAACAGCTTTTGTTTATATGGCTCAGTGGTTCTAGATGATTGATTCCGTCAATCATATTGGAGAAAATATAGCTGCTGAAGGAAAGGAAGTGTAAGCAGGAGTTGAATAGGTTTGTGTTTCGTTGTAACTGTATATAGGAATTCTGGATTTCATAGCCTTGTTATATGTTATTAGTTTACCTTAGTAAGGTATGCATGTATCTTGAATGATTCCAAAGGGGACGATAAGCTACTCGCTACTGTATAGTCGAGGCATCGTTATAATAATTATCATACATTTTATCTGTGTACATTAGGGTTGTTCAGAATTGACGGACTTTCAAAAAGTCCAGGTTTTCAGTCCGATTACCATGCCTTATACCTTAAAAACATATTCTGGCTACTTTTTTTTGTAACTCATCCCCTGCATCCGTGTGCACATTGAGCTGGAAGAATAGCAGCTGAAAATAGGGGATTCCCCTAAAATCTGAGTGTCACGATTTTACCTGGCCTAGTTAAAGTGACATATAACATGGATTTATGCAGCTGTTGCGGTTTGGAGTGCTACAAAACCCCACTATATAAGGCATTCCTTGTTCAGGATATCATTTCCATGTCCCACACTGCCTTAAAACTGCTCAAAACTACCTAAAACTGATAGTCATTTGGTTGGATCACATGTCCTATACACCCCTCAAATCTACCCGGCACTGTTCATCAATTTCCTGGATCCCAATGTGCAAGAATGCAACTTTAAATGTAACATCCACTCACAGCCACATAATAAACATCACAGGAAACGAAAAAATAAGGCAAAGAAAGAGATCAACTTGGCAAAATATTACATAAATCAGGTGGATGAAATAGTTGATTTCGAGAAATCTGCATATCTGTTCCGGTGATCTTCCACAGCTTGCAGGAGGCTCGCTCGCTGTTTTTTGTCATCCGTTATGTACGCAGCATAGTCGGTATTCAATTTTACCATACGCTCTGCTGCATCATTAAAGTGCTACAGGAAAAGCACAGGCTGATGCATCATTTGAACTGCTGGAACTTTGGAATTTAACAAAATCTGTTAGAGCTCTTGTGTTTGACACAACATCCTCAAACACTGGTAAAAACAAAGGTGCGGTTCCGTTACTTGAAGAATTGATTAACAGGAAAGTTTTCTACAATACCTGTCGCCATCATATTTATGAACTGGTCATGAGGTTTGGAAGTGTTTGTTTGGATCGACAACCACAGGCCCTGAAAACACGGATTTTAATACCTTCAAGAAGAAGTGGAAACATATTGATAAATCAAGAAGCTATAAAACGCTGAATTTTATTGAAGGCAGCTGGTTGGCGATGAAAGCTGATGAAGCAAAGCAAGAAATAATTCCACTGATGAAACCCAATGATGGAAAGCAGAAAGAAGTCTTGATAAGAGATGACTACAGAGAATGTGCAACAGGCACCTTGGCGATTTTGGATGACAAATATGTTGATCATCGTTTTCGCAAGCCTGGTGCTACTCATAGCGCTAGATGGATGAGTCAAGTCCTGTACTGTCAAAAAATGTTCATGTGGAGTGAGCAAATGGACTATTCTGAAGAGTTCATTGAAAAGTTGGAACGAATCAATACATTCATTGCTTTGTTTTATGTTCCAGCTTGGTTGAAAACTGGTATTGCATGTGACGCACCTTGGAATGATCTCAAATTCCTTCATGACATGAAAAACTTTTCATTATGCGATCTCACTGTTGCTGATGTGGCATACAAGAAATTGCGAAAACATCATTGGTATCTAACTGAGGAAATGGTGGTATTTACCACGTTCTCGGCTAATCCAAAGATTCCTGACAAACTGAAGGAAGCGATGGCTGCTAAATTGCTGAAAATGCCAATCCCTGAAAAATTTCGCAGATGTAGCCTATGCCTCTCAGTCTGATCTCTGACTCTGTCTCTGAGTCAATGAGTATGGCGATTTGATTGGGCCAGAATCGTGGTTTCTATTTGATGCTATACATGTGGAACATTATTGGTTGAGTCTTCCAGTTTCGGAATGGCATACTGATCCGGATTTCGTGACTGCTCAAGAATTTGTGAATACTGTTGAAGTAGTTAATGATGCAGCAGAGCGGAAGCTAAAATTGAATACCGACTATGCTGCGTTCATAACGGATGACAAAAAACAGCGAGCGTGCCTCCTACAAGCTGTTGAAGATCACCGGAACAGATATGCAGATTTCTCGAAATCAACCATTTCATCCACCTGATTTATGTAATATTTTGCCAAGCTGATCTCTTTCTTTGCCTTATTTTTTCGTTTCCTGTGATGTTTATTATGTGGCTGTGAGTGGATGTTACATTTACAGTTGTAATCTTGCACGTGGGGATCCAGGAAATTGATGAACAGTGCCGGGTAGGTTTGAGGGGTGTGGGATATGTGATCCAACAAAATGACTATCAGTTTTAGGTAGTTTTGAGCAGTTTTAAGGTAGTGTGGGACATGGAAATGATATCCTTAACTAGGAATGCCTACTATAGTGGGGTTTTGTAGCACTCCAAACCGCAACAGCTGCATAAATCCATGTTATATGTCACTTTAACCAGGCTAGGTAAAATCGTGACACTCAGATTTTAGGGGAATCCCCTATTTTCAGCTGCTAGTCTTCCAGCTCAATGTGCACACGGATGCAGGGGATGAGTTACAAAAAAAGTAGCCAGAATATGTTTTTAAGGTATAAGGCATGGGAATCGAACTGAAAACCTGGACTTTTTGAAAGTCGGTCAATTCTGAACAACCCTAGTGTACATATATTTTTATATAACTTTCTTTATAATTTTCTGACTGCAGAAAGTTACTTGTATATGTTTGTATGCATATTCTTATTTGATTGGTCGGGCTACAAGTGTGTGGGTACGGTAGCTGTTAACTCGACATGCCAAGCTGACGCAAAGTCCAAGTCCATACTGGGAATACCTTCTCACAAAATGGAGTTATTACATTGTTGAACGTCATCGGGATATATTTCGTTATGATCATGAACTGCCGGAAGACTCATGGTAGCTAAAGATTGTGCCATAGCACAAGCACCGCTGTATAGTGCTGATTGAAAGGGTATCATACAACTACTGTGGTAGTATGAAAATAAGTCATGCAACAAAGTACGCACAGAGGGATTTGTCTTATATTTATCTACAGAAGACTGCCGCAACAACTACTTTGAGGATTCTGGAGATTGTATGCCCCATTGTGACATTCGTCAACTATGAGTTCAAAAACTACATGTCAAGAAGGTGGAAAGCAAATGCAGTTCTGCGACTGATGTTGAAACAAAACCTTCAATTTTGTGAACTTCAGAAACTGCTCTGCGAGAATACCTTACTGATGATAACTATGTCAGGAGAGCTCATGTCTAATCATACCATCTTTTATCAGTTCACATATTATATATCGTTAGACTGACAAGTATGGTATACTTGATGTATTTTAGCATATAAATGTGATAACATGGCTGACCTTATAGCATTGTCTACTCTTGAATGGTAAGAATGGTAGTGGCGATAGTTTATTTGTATTTTCTTGGACTCTTGACAGACATTTTTAGACTGCTACCATTCATATCGCAAGGTGTCAGCTGTCTGTATTTGGTTAACTATTGAATTGATGACTTCTTTCTATAAGCCTGTAATCAAATCTCAAATCTGGTTACAACTATCCGGAAATATCCGTATCAAAAGTTACAGCTATCCGACAATATCCGGGAAAAAATCTGCGATAATATCCGAATCCTATCCGACTGCCAAATAATCGTCTAATATCCGGTCCGAATGCCATCCGAGTCCGTCCGATGCTCATCACTGGAACAGAGGTCATTTTGCTTGGTGGGATATCTACAACATGTGGCTGGCCTTTGCGATGAGAACATGACGATGTTCGAATTAGATTGACCAACGCAGCCAAGATAAAATTGGAGAATGACGAATTAATTTGCATTGACATTGCGCGGTCGCAGATCACAAGTGCGGGTCACACATTCCCCTAAGTGTAATACTTTGCAATGTCTGATGCGGTGGCTTGCAAACTGAGGGGCGCGGAGATGCGCTCAACTTAAATTGTATTCGCGCTCACCGCGATTTAATTCTAGTTCGTTGTGGTTGCTCGATGTATAGTCTGAATTTCAAATTTGAGAATTCTCACAGCAATAGTCGTAACCTGCCATGCCATCAAACTATCCAATGGGATTGCTAGCATTCTGCAGTCATTTTTTGATATGACGGTAAGGGCGCGCGCAAGTTTTCACTATCATAAAAGAGGGGCTTGTCTAAAAAAAATTCAGAGCCACCTCTGGTCTAATGAGAGTTTGGGAGGCATTGATGAAACTTTCCGATATTTCAAAGGAATATGTTACTTTAAAATTAACAAAGCACAAGTCAGTATATAAGTCGTTACAAGCTTTTTTATTCATTAAACCATAGAATTAGACGGGAAATCCGCTGTACATTGACGTGAGTTTTAATAAATTTCTATACCATTCGTAACAAATAATTTCGCTGCACGTCTTTTCTGCAATTACGCCGAATTACACCAAAATAGCTTGCAGTTGGATTGTACCGTCATGTTGACGATTCCTGCTAAAGCAGGAGTGTCAAACCATAATGTCATAAATAGTATGGACATAGCAAGATTGAATTGCTCACTGCAGGGGTTCTCAACCTGGGGGCGCGAGAAATTTTTGTCAATTTTGTAAATGTCTTTATAGATTTGGACTAAACCATTCTGAAGATACGATTATTGAAGATTAAACTTAATTCGTGTTCTAGAAAGCTTGCCAAACTCAAACTCCAGCAGTCGCGCTCTACGGAGTATAGGCTGACTTCAACTTCATTGGAGCAAATTTTCGATATTCTTTGAAGATTTAGAGAAATTCCTATACGTGCAAGTCATTCATGCACGCATGATATGCATGTGCACTGGGATTTTCTAAAATTTGGATATTCTTGAAAATGCTCCTTTGTAATGTCTCATTCCATAGAATATTGGTAAAAAAAACTTCAATTAGCCTAGCAGAATCTCACAGGAAAGCCATGAATATTTCGGGCAAAGCGTTCGAATGTAGCTGATAAAGAATGGGGGTGTCACCGACCATAGTACGACGAGAAGACTAGCAATCACGAAACCACGCATTTTGTGCGGCCCGCGAATGCATTTTTGAATTACAAGTATTCGACAATATATTCAAGTGTCATATATCTTAATTAGATTTAAGAACTTAGGGTGGAGCCCAATTCTTCTCCTCAACTGAGTACTGCTTAAATGCGAATCTCCACTCAACTAAAAATCGATTGGTACTCAGCGTTGAGTGCGCGCCAATTCTCTCTGCTCAGTTAAGTATCGATTTCCAGACGTCGTTTTCCGGGATAGCGTTGCCAGATTTATTTTCGCCTTCAACCGGACACGCGTGAACGATTTTGTCATGACAACACGACGCTGTCGTCGCTGACCTACAAGGCAGACGCAGTTCTCACTGATTTATCTAAATGCAATGAATACTCTCAGCTGATCCACTCTCTTTGAAGATGACACAATGGAAATATATAAATCCTTGAAGATAACCGGAACGTTCCTATGCCCCACAGAAGTGTATTTGCAAGACGCTACAAACTAGGCTTACCATATTTTGGAAAGCTAAAAAGAGGACACTTTTTCACTTTTTTGCAAAACCGGAGAAGAATTCTCAAAAACCGGTGAATTTTTCCCACTTTAAGATCGGTTGACTAAAAAAAAGGTCATCTTTTCCGCTCAGAACTCAAAATACCGTTTTTCTCTCCACGTTGCCAGGTGGATGACTAAAAAAAAGTCATCTTTTCGCTCAGAGCTAAAATCAACGTTTTTCACTCCGAAATAGCCGCTGGAGCTTCACTTCTGTGCTAATTTGCGTCATATCAATCGCAATTTGCTCTGAAACTGACCTAAATTTTCAAAAGAGGACAAAATCTCAAAAAAGAGGACAAAAGGGCGTCCTCCGAGGACACTTTCAAAAAAGTCAAAAGAGAGGACAAATCCTCTTAAAAGAGGACGTATGGTAAGCCTACTCAGTGGCGTAGCAGCCACTTGGCGGTTCTGGCTCTGCGCCAGGGGCGGCAGGCTCCAAGGGGGCGGCAAAATGAGGTTAACACAGTGTACACAGCTGGCTAAAGCAGCGTAATTGGTAGTCCTATAGCTGGCGTCCCGTGAGCTAAAATTTATTAAAACTGCATGGTCTTAAACGAAAACTAATGTCACGCTAATTCGTAAAACACGCATTAATATGTAAACATTACAAGGTTGCGAGATAGCGCAGTGGCATAATCCGTGGCTGCAACACCAATGGGAGCGGGTTCGAGTCCGACCGAGGTCGACTTCCGAATTCCGATACCTAAGTTTTGGAGGTTTACCTAGGCTCCTCCTCGTCACCCCATCCGCGACAGCGGTGTCATACAAAAGCCTAGAGGTGATCCGTGCTATAAGTCGGCAGTTATGGAAAATAAGAAGAATACCGGCCAGGTGTAAATGACCATAGTGGTCAACAAACACCATGAATACCCAAAGCAAACAAACAATTTTAACATGACAATGGAACCATTCCGAAATAGCCGTCAAGACCGCGTGTTCCTAACAATGGTTGGTTAGTTAATACAAAGCTACCTCATTCGACACCATATTTATATACTCTGGCCGGAACTTAATCTGACCATTTGTGTTTCAATTGAGGGCTGTGCGAGGAGCTTCTCAATGCTCAAACTGATTAAGTCTTCTTTACGTTCTACCATGAATGATAATCGGCTATCAGCTCTATCGATAGCAGTGGTTCTCAACATTTTTGTCTTCGCGGACCACTTTTGGACCGCCACAGACCCCCTCAAGTTTTCGTTCAAAATTAGCACAATTATCTTGCAACCGCCAACTGTCTTGTGCAAACATTGATTTTAGATTAGTAATAAACAGCCAGAAAATGAATTTTATTCAAAATAACATCACCCTATATGTCGAAATTGGGTAGACTTTTAATATTTCGAAACGAATTTTCCACCTGTATTTATTGTTTTGAAAATTCTCGTCTTTGGTTGGATATGAACGAGTGCCAAAAGTCCATTTCCACAAAGACATATTGGTGGTGAATGTAGCCTAATATTAACGCGTAACGCTTCCGACGATAGCTCTTTGTGTGTGTTTGTAATGAACATATCATGTCCACGCAGCCTATATAGTCATTTCTATATAGCATCTCATCTTGAAGGTATTTAGTAGTTATATCACAGAAGAAAATGGACTTCGTGGTGGCGCGGTTTCAATTCCTTCATTGTGACAGATCAGGAAAAAAGTTCAGGAACTTCTATTTCAAACGAATGTTTACAAATTTGCTGCGACTGACAACTGCAAATCCAAAATGCTATCTCCAACATTTAATTTTTCAGAAACCTTAACAAAACATTTATAAACAGCAATATATGTTTGCATCGGCATGCCATTGGTAAGTTGACAATAAAATGAGTTTGCACAGTCGGATACTTCATCTAAAGTTTCAGTAATTATGAAGCGAAGCGAAAACTGTCCCATGCTTTTCCTAACTAGAAAAATGTAAATTAGGTTACCAATGACTTTACAATGACCAGAGGCTTCGTAGATCCCCGCAAAATGCTTCGTGGACCAAAAGAATGTATCTATATCGTGAAAACAAATTGAAAACTTAACGTTTTCAGGATTTCTTTCCAATTCTCTTTGAACCATTCACTTTGCCCCTCTACTATTCAACTTCCCGAAATACCCAGACCCACCCGACATTTTCTCCCTTAAATTCAGTATTTCTGGTTTCCAATAACTTATTGCTGCTATTGTCTAAATTGTCTTGAAGGTATATAGCGACTCCATCCTAACACTGATATTACCATGCAGGAACTCTATCAGCTGATCGAGGTTCATGCTATGGGTCTGTTCAAGATGCTTCATCTATTTAATTATTGTGGGAAGAGCATGCGTAATATTGATAATAATCATTGAGTTTTATTTTTCATCTGAACAAGTCACACACAATGTAGAATGCGATAAGACACAATGCGATGTAGTGAACAGATATGAGGATATCGAACGACAAGCAGTTGCGATCTTTTTTTATACTGACATCCACCTCGGCCTAGAGTGCCCGATGTCACAGTTCTTTTCGATGTTGATCTTTTTGAAGCCAGCACGGCCCTTTCTAGTTCTTTCCATTCCTTGTTAGAGCTTTCTTTTGTCCGGTCCTCTACTGGGCTATTTTGTCGCCGTAAGAACGGCGACGGCGGGGGATGCTAGCGTATTGAGACTGCAGAAGTTACCATTCCGGTATAACGAGATGCCGTACGACAAGAAGTCGAAAAGGTACAGAAGATAATTACAAATACAATTATAAATACAACATCCGTCCAAGCGCCACTGATGTCATTCGCTCAGCAGAATCTCACATCACGAAAAACCTACATACGACAATACCGGTACTCCGGTATTTGGCGGGTGTTGCCTGCAGTTGGCTGCTCGACCGTGAAAATCGACACTTAAGTCTGGTGGTGTGCTGACTTAGATTTGAGTGCCGATCTGGACGCATTTGAGTGTGAGTATACTTTTTGGCATAAGTTGAGTAATGAAATCGTTGCTGAGTAGAGAATCGCCACTCAGCAGAGACATTGGGCTCCACCCGTAAAGTTCACTTTCAAACTACTACAAAAACCAGAAATCTAAGCAAACTTCACTCTCACATCACTGCTAAAATCTACTATGTGGTAAAAGATCGCTATTACGTCACATTTCAGGTTCATGATGATTAGGCTTACCATACGTCCTCTTTTAAGAGGATTTGTTCTCTTTTTTGACTTCTTTGAAAGTGTCCTCGGAGGACGCCCTTTTGTCCTCTTTTTTGAGATTTTGTCCTCTTTTTTGAAAATTTAGGTCAGATTTAGAGCAAATTGCGAGTGATATGCCGCAAATTAGCACAGAAGTGACGCTGCGGCAGATATTTCGGAGTGAAAAACGGTGAATTTAGCTCAGAGCGAAAAGATGACCTTTTTTTTTTTTTTTTTTAGTCATCCACCTGGCAATGTGGAGTGAGAAACGGTATTTTGAGCTCTGAGCAGAAGTGATGACCTTTTTTTTTAGTCATCCACCTGGCAATGTGGAGAAGAAAACGGTATTTCGAGCTCTGAGCTGGACTGACGACCTTTTTTTTTTTTTTTTTAGTCAACCGCTCACGAAGTGGGAAAAATTCACCGGTTTTTGAGAATTCTACTCCGGTTTTGCATCTTGAAAATTTCTGAAAAAGTGTCCTCTTTTTACATTTTCAAAATATGGTAAGCCTAATGATGATAAAACATGTCCCGTTGATGATTCGTGACTGAAAATTGTGATTTTGTTTGGTGCGACCTTTCGATTCTGGATTGATTGCGTGATAAACTAAAAATTACTCGAGTTGAGTCGGGTCAAAAGTTAAAATCAGAGATGGACTTGCGTCTCGGAATAAAGACTTGGTAATCCTACGGACGCAACATCTATGAACCTGTCATGGGGAATAGTAATATTTCAAAAGCCCGTAGCTTGTAATGCCCAGGATATATTGATATCTAATCAGTAGGGCGATTTTTTTCGACCTAAAAAACGGAAGATTTTGACCTAAAAAATCTAAATTTTGACATTTTGTGACTTTAAAAACCAAAATTTCGCTCTAACGTATGCTAATTAGGTGTTTTCCAACATAATGTTAGAATTGTACTACTCATCTTCATTTCTGGTGCGAACTGTCTGTCCTTACGAAGTAGTTTGCCCTGAAAAAAATGTTTGACTCAAAATGTGACAAATTTTTCACATGAAAAAAACTTTATTTGAACGAAACCTGGCCCTATGAAGAATTCCAGTAGTTACATCACGTAATACGGTAAAAATAAATAAAATTTGTTGTAGTACAACTAAAGATACTTTCCTACATTCTCGGGTAGAAAGTGCCTGTCCTTAATAAGTAGCTGGCCCAGAATGGAGAAAGAACGTTCAGCAGTAGCAACTGTTGGCTGACAACACCAAAGTTGTGCGTACACTGCTGGTGACACACCGTGTTGCTTTATTCTGACAATGGTGTACATCACAATTTTTCATAATGCGCTTCTAGATATAAAAAACACCATGCAATGCTTACGCAGTCTTGTTTCAGTTGGAATATTGCGGTACGTTTAGCATAACACCATGTCAACCATGTTTCATTTGAATGTTTATGATTCACAATGAGCAGACAATGGGCCGTCTACAACGGTAGGCTTGTAAAGTAGGCTACAAGCTGTAAAATGTCAAATGATAAGTTTACCGACAGTGCAAAATCTACGATGGAAACGAAATGTAGGTTGCAAAAAATTTTCGCCTTTGTCTACAATTTTGACATCTTTTAACCGAACGCTAGAATTTTGACCTAATTTTGACTTTTCTTGACGTGTCAAAATAAAATTGCCCTTCTAATCAGGTCCGTATGGAAATTATTGGCATTCTGTGGCCCCCGTAACGCATATTTGGATACATTCTTGGTGTTGTTTGTTATCTTTAGCCATGTTATTATCGGCGGTGAGTAAAGTAGTGGTACGCTCCAGACAGTGGTGGTTCTGTGATGGGGGGGGGGGGGGGCTCGGCTGGAATTCCCGGGGGGCCCTATAAGTATGCAACTGCAACTTCTGGGGATCTCCGCCCCCCCAGACCCCCCTTTCCCTTCAATTATTGCCAACATCGTATTAGTGCGCCATTTGAAACGGAATTACGTGGTGTAGGCCTATGTATGACCTATAACAAAGCATTGTTGAAGCAGGGTTAAATGTGGAATTGCTCTAGCTCCAGAACCTTCTTTTATCGTACATTGTCAAATTATAAAAGAAGTGACCCAGTTTGTAAAATTATAAAAGAAGTGACCCAGTTAACTATAGCTCATGTCTTCATGTTGAAGATGTCGGGCATGAAGCGTGAAATAATAGAATATCGATACAACTTCTGCAGGATAAATAGATAACATCAATCTGGACAGCTATCGGCTTACATTAGTAATAAGCCAGCTCACTACATCAAGGTTTGAGCCGGGCGCTTGATTACGCCATATCTATTATTGCATATGTGCATTGTGCAAGGATAGCCTACATCAAAACTAAGTAACTCTACCGCATGCAGTGATGATTATCGGGAAATGGGACTTTTCTAACAAATGCAGAGATTTGACGCTGATTGCCTCATCTGTACGGAATCATCTTCTTGATTAGTATACGGATTTCTACGTTTATTCGGTATAATCCTTGAAAAAAAGCGCCCACCTCGCCCACCCCAAAAGCCACCACTGGCTCTACAGCTGTAACACCAATGAATTCTGCGGCGATTGGTCATTTCTATTCTAGGGATTCTGAACCAGGGATCCATAGCCCCTTCGTGGTACTAAGCACCACATCAGGGGTTACGAGATGAATTGTGGAAATAGGACTAATGCTGTGGAACAGTTTCTGAGCTAATTTATTCAACTGGAAAATATTCTTTGCGCTACGCGCGATCTTATGTGAATGGGATTTCTGATTTTAATGTAGGTACCATCAGAAATTGTGTTGAATATAGACAGGGGCACGGGAAATCTATTTTATTGAAATATTTGAAAAATGTGATTTTTTTTCGTACCGAGCGTGAATAATAATAGTAAATTACATTTTCACGATGTTTGTTGAAGCCTGGCTGCATAGTGCTGTCAAATAAGGTCTACTTGGATAATATACATTGGATATTCTTATTATAATAGGGCTGCGGCCCGCGGCGACACCAAAAATTAGGAAATTGGCCCGTACACACATTTGAGTCTGACACCTCTGATCTACAGCATGGCCGCTTTATTGTGAAGGAAACTGCTGTAGCCTACATGCCTTGTTTTTATCGAGGGAAAAGAAAGAAAGCAAAGGCGGTTATGCAAGTATTGAACATTTTCCTAGTTTCCATCATCATTGAATACAGATATGATGCTTAGCAAATAGCAATGACACCATATTTCGTGTGATCTAATTGGGCTCAAGTTGCAGTATACAGTTTAAGTGTTGAATGTTCTAGGGCAGAGGTTCTCAGCCGCCGGTCCGCGACAACCTTTCTGCCGGTCCGCGAGGTATATTAAGATTTTATTCCCCAATTTCAAGATGAAAGATGTTGAAGGCTTGTCCATTGGAAAAATGAATAAATCGTAAAATTTTAAACTGATGCCTAACTTCCGGAGGTAATGTTAGGTCCGGAAACATGTTCGACTTGACTTGAAGTTCAAGCTGTCTCCGGTGACGACATGTAGGGGAGATGTGGTACCGATGGATCAAAAATTGGAAAATGATCGCTGGCCCCGAAATGTTCAGCCGAAAACAGCAGATCTTTTGCTGGCTCAGCACTTTGATACAAGCTCTACCTATCGCGCACATATACATGAATATCCGTCTTTTCAAAAAATATTTATGGACGTTCAAAATTTGTTGCTCGAACGTGTCATCGGTCCCCACCCGGTGGGTCCAATGACACACCACCCGGGGACCTATGACACATATACCCTAAAAAACTCAAATGTGACTACTTTTCTTGCTCAGTATTATAATCTAAGCTGCAGCAAGCCAAAGAAGAATGTTTGGTCGCAACTGGCAAAAAATAGAATAAATATTAACTCAAATGTTGTCATAAAATCACGTTTCGATTTAGGCTCGAACTTATAAATTTGTGGGTACATACATATTGCCCGAAAACCGACAGTGTGACTCCCAAGTACCTCGTTATAGCGATAAAACATCATATGCAATTATTAGATAAAGATTTTCTGTACGTAGGCATGTTTCATTTGTTTCATGATTAGTATGCTTGATTATTTTGCTTGATTTGGCTATTGTATCATCGGTCCCCACCCTACGAATTTTATACATGAATCGAAAAAAAGTCCACTCAAGGAAAGTACTGAAAAAAATAATAGGTGCCATTATATAGCGTGATACAAGCCCTACACTTCACAATAAAAATGATTGCTGGTTTGTTCGTGTTGAAGGTTACAAAGAAAAATGTATATGTCGATCTAAATTTAGTTTAGACCCCCCAAAACAAAAATCATCTGTCAGAGACCCCATAGCTCGCGCACGTCGAATTTTTTTGTATGTGAGGAAAGATTTTGCCAGCATGCAATTGTGGTCAAGTTCACGGAGTGCAATCATGGAATTATCGTAGAGAATTTTCAAAGTATTTTCGGTCCCAGTGATCCATCGGTACCACATCTCCCCTAAGCGACTCGCTACGTACGAGCTGACTCGTTGACCGCGCAATCCGTGCGCTCATTCGTTCTCGATTAATTAATTTTGTGGATGGCCAGGTATCGCTGTAATCAGGTGTTTTCGTATTTCGTATTTTCGTATTAGGCTACGTATGGTAGCGGGTGGAATGAGCAAGATAGCTCGACAAGGTGCTTGTCCTACTTCAAAACGCTTCATCTCTGAATGTTGTCGATGAGAAGAATATTATTCCAATTCGCACGGTTGGTTTTAACCCACGGCCTTCGGCTCGAAATTTGGGCAAGTCAATTTTACCTCGACTCAGCACTCAGCAGACAATACCGTAAAATCAAATGAATATCATCATAAACATATTTAATTACGAACAAAACCCTCGAAATGTCTATCCCTAGTACATGAGTGGCAAACCTGCGGTCGTAAAACGAAATTTGTGCGGCCGTGGACATGAAAATTGAATTTACGAATTGATTCCCGAATTTTTGGGATATTTTGCTTAACCTTGAAATTGTCTTTGCGCTAGGCGCGATTCAATGCGACTTCATTTTTCGATTTTAATATAGTCGTAGCACCCTTCGCAATCCGAGCCCCACACAAATGCGAACAGCGGAGGAAAATGATGCACTCCAAATGGAAATAACAGTTTGGAATCGTGCACTCCTTACGAAAAAAAAATTGTTTCTGGTACGTTTGGGATCCAAATCTGAGCAGTACCGTACTTAGTCGGATCTACTTGCGACTACATCTGTGGCTCGAGATTACCTACTATACGAGAAGTAATGAGATACTTTCTGCATCTGAATGAGCATTGTCCTCAGTCAACCCTACTCATGAACTGTAATGTGGTGGTGGATGATGTAATGACAGTGTGGACAATTGCGACAATTCAGAAATCACATGTGGTGCGATCACTTCAAAACATTTACGAAAAAATATAGCGTGATCACATGGTATGCCCACCAGACATGGGGTAATCGCGATTAGTAATCGTAATCGATTACGACGATTACAGCATTTTGAAGTAATCGTAATCGCAATCGATTACATTCGAAAAAAATCCGAAGTAATCGTAATCGTAATCGACTACTTCCCATATCTAATCGATTTTTTTGTGAAAGAACGATTACTTTTTGTTTGTACAAGGACTATGACATAAACTGAATATTCGTGAACAAGAATGAGATAATATACCACGTTAGCGATAGCACAAACGTCTGTTTTCAAACGCCACTACTCATTGTTGCGTCAGAAGTATTAGCTCCGCTCGTCATTGCGTAAGAAGTATCCACACATAGTAAACAGACATGCGATGGACATTGCAGTGTGATTGTAACTAGCGTTGGGACCCCGGGAAATCCCGATCCCGGGATCCCGGGATTTGAAGCAATCCCGATCCCGGGATTGGTCCCGATGAAATCCCGGGATTTGTGATCAGCATCTACCAAGGCTTATGTAGCGCCATATCTCTTATTTTGGTAATAAAGCAGTGTCACAAACTCGGCTGATTGTCTAGAACAGTGGCCTCAAACACGCGGCCCGCCAGAACTGTTTTTGCGGCCCACGTCGGCGTTTTGACTTTTCAAGCATTCTACAATATTAAACTCGAAAATTTCAGATTTCGGATTTGAGAACTTGAAATTTCATTCTGAAACCACTCCAAAAACCTGAATCGCTATCACACATCAAACGTCCACTAGCTGCTAAATTATAATGCGACAGCTTTTACGATGACACGATGCATTTGTCGTCTCGCATGGTTTCTAACTGTCTATATAACTCCTTTCTGTCGCCAAATTATGCCAAGCACAACAATATTTTTAAAAAATATTGAAAAATATGACTTTTTCGTGGCAACCGTGAATATTACAATATTGTATTACATTTTCACAATGTGTATGGAATGCCAATCTGCAAGGTCCGACAAAAAAGGCGTACTGGGAAATACATATTATACCCCTATTTGATGCTGCTGCCCGCCGCGTCATCAAAAACTACGAAATTGGCCCGCGATAAAATTGGAGTTTCGGACCCCTGATCTAAACGATGATACTCTTGATGCTCTTATGTTTTGCGTCAATTCAATATCACAAGGACTAAATGTTATTTGTGTAACTTGTATGTCTATTTTACTACTTTTCTAATCTCGGGGAGTCCCGCGATTGAGGAGCGAAAATCCCGGGAAATCCCGATCCCGGGATTTCAAATTTGATCCCGAAGTCCCAACCCTACTTGTAATTGAGTCAAATTTGTTTTGCATAGTTTTTGAAGACAGCCCAACAATTGCATGGGGTTGGCAGAAAAATTTGAAATTTTTTTTTTTTTAATTCAAAATTTTCAAACTCTACGAAACCCGCGAATATTGGTTGGAATGAATTCAAATTTGGTGTGCGTCGTTTTTTAAGGCAACTTAACGATTTTATAACGTACCCAGCAAGATTCAGGAAAAAGGGTTATTTTTGAACAGCCCTATTGTGTAGCTTGTTAGTGTATTTCAATACTTTTCCAATCCCGGGAAATCCCGGGATTGAGAAGCGAGAATCCCGGGAAAATCCCGATCCCGGGATTTCAAATTTGATCCCGAAGTCCCAACCCTAATTGTAACAACGTCCCCGTGGTGTATATCAGGTTATCAATACACTACAGAAGCGCTACCTCGCAACAGGATATTGATCACCCACTCTGCCTATAGTTTCTAATAGTAACTTATGTATTGATGTTTGGTTGTGCTTAGTTAAACGCAGTTTACCGTTGCTGCGTGGCGAGCAGGAGGCCTACGTACGCACGTGCATCTGACGAAGATTCGGAATTTTGTACTCGTCGAATAAAACATTGCAGTTTCCACAACGAAGCATTACAAATAAACAGCTGCTGATATATATCATAACCGAGCCGTGCTTAGCCGTTTCTCGTAACAGCAGCTCGCAGTATATGTAGGCTATTAAGTTGAAGGCAGAAATTTTATGTTCACTGTCTTATTCTCATATAACTACTTGAAACGGGCATCAATCGTTATTTCACAGTTCGTTACTCAGCATTTGGACCTGGCGCCATTACATCCGCGTGGGTTGTAGCTAGAATCAGAACCAAAACTGCAATTCGTCCCCCAGTCCAACCGTTGGTCAATTTTCAAAACTGCATTTCGTCAATAATATTGGTACTTGCATTATATTACTATTCATTTATAACCTCTCTCAGTCCCGAGTGTAAGATTTACCTGTAGATCTGGGGCACGCAATTCATAATTATAGCATCTGGTATGTTGTTATAATTACTTTATTGTATGTTGTTAATTCGCGACCTCCAGTCTGTTGTATAATCAAAAGATATTGTACTCGCCCAAACGTAGCAGACTAAAAGAATATCTTTCGTGAGACGCACACACAAATTGTCATGGCTTTATTCCTTTGTGGATGCGCCGGGTGGGATTTGCATTGTGGGTCCAGATTGGAAGGACAGGAGTTATTAGTCACGCCCACCCAGCGCGGCTATTGACAATGGACGAATACCGTAAGTTTCGGCCAAGGTATTTCTTTGGTATCGCATCCCATGCAGTTGCGTGTTGGCCGAAACTGCACATGCACAAGTCTTTTGGTTTGATGTGGAATCGTGGCGCTGTAATGACCGGCTCCGAAAGGCCTGTTCCCAATAGCCTATGCATTTTTTCATTGGGGGAAGAGGTATGCATTTCAAACCCAGCTATCTACTGGAGCAGGGGTCACCAACCGTTTTGAAACAAAAAGCTACTTCTTGTGTAGTGTCTACTGATTATTTCGACGACCGACGGGTTACCACTTACTCCCACCGTTTATCCGTGTTCAGTTGGATTTCTTCACTTAGAGTTCACCTAGGCCGGGTTTCCGCCCCTTACCAAGAACAGAAAACGCTCACTCGCCGGGACTCACACCAGCTTCTCCGGGCTCAGTTGCGTTGATGCAGTGCGCGCCGAAGCGGCAATCTCCGCGTCGAGACTCGGGAATATTAACTATTGATTCCCGCTGAGCCGCTGCGTGGGCGAAGACGAGCAATGCCCCGAGCGACTGCGTTCGTATGTTCCTTGGGGTCGGCCGGCCCATGTTCAACTGCTGCTCATATGAAACCAGCTTCAACTTTCGAATCTCTCATTCGGATATTTGCCACAGCGACCGCGGGCGACTCATTTGGTCCGCGTTGGTGTCCCCGTAACCTACTAGAGACATTTGAATCGCGAAGCTCGAAGAACATATTCAAGAATTAATTAAATTCTCGAAAATACTCTATAATTTAAGTTGGTTTACGAAATACTTTTGAGTCCCCTTCAAGCACGCTCCCCACCCTATTAAATACTTTGGGGTGCGGCAGGTAAAGACCTGGCAATAATGCAAATCGTTGGGTGCGATAAATCATCCCCTATAAAGTTGGGCAATTGGTATATTATGACGTAATAAGCAAATGATGCATGATGCATGAAGAGAGTTGATATCTCATTAAACCTTTTCATCGCAATCCTTGCATTGTCTTCCAATATATCATTTAAGATTATAGTTCTAAGAAGCAAAACAAATGTATTCGTGAGTAATCGTGATTACTTTTCCAATGTAATCGTAATCGTAATCGACTACTTCCTGATTTTGCTGTAATCGTAATCGTAATCGTAATCGCGTGATTCCGAAGTAATCGTAATCGCAATCGATTACATTCATGAAGTAATCACCCCATGTCTGATGCCCACCTTACAGAGCTTGAACAGTCTTGACATAAAACAGCAATTCAAGACTCTGACTATTCCTATATGTTTTGAAGAACGAGCAGCAATGACAGTTGATAACTTAAGCTTCTGCTGACCAGAAACGCTTTCTTCACACGGGATGACTACAGACAATGTGTGACTAATGCTCTTGCATTTCTCGGTACAGGTGAAGATATACATCATCACAAACTTGGTGCAACACACCATGCAAGATGGATGGGCACAATTCTGTATGCTCGGAAGATGTTCATGTGGGCTTATCAGTTACATTACAATCTGAAGTGGAACTACTGCATCGCTTCAATTTGTTTTTAGTTCACTTTTATATACCTGCCTCGTATGATTCCAGCATCAGTCGTGATGCAGCCAGTAATGACTTGAGATTCACCCAGGACATGTTGAGTTAGAGGGAACATGATGAACAAGCTTCCCAAGCTGCTTTACAAAAGCTATCAATTTATGACTGAATATATCGTGGAGGAAACCGCTGTATATGCTTTGTTTTCGCCGAGTGAAAGCATTGAAACCCGGGAAAAATATGGCAAAGATGCTCCTGCTGGTAGAGCGAACTTCAAGTTTCAGAAGGGCCCCATCTTCGTTAAGTGAAACTGTACATATCAACAAGGACACTATTTTTGTGCCTTTATTGAGCCACAGCCGTGGTACATATTCGATCTTTTTGATTGCTGTGGGGCGTGGCTAACTCAACCGGTTGATGTTTGGAGCTTATCAGATTCCTACACCAGAAAGAGCTCCTACATCAGTTCGGTCAAAGTCGTTAATGATGCCGCAGAACAAGGTGTAAAGCTAGGCACAGACTATGCTGCAATCTTGACTGACAATGAACAACTAAGAGACAGTCTGCTTCAAGCTGTGGAACAGCATATGAGGACAGTTGCAGACTGCAAGAAGTCAACTCTAATCAAAAGCCTGTAATCTGCAACTGGTGCCTGACAATGAAACACTGATCCTGCAGCGTACTTTTTTAATGTCTTTTGTCAATAGTGCATTTTTCTTTCATGCCATCGTGAATAAAAAGTGTAATATGCGTTCGTTTATTGGTGAGACGTCGACTAGACATAACAAGTACTACTGAGATGTTGACTATTGGTGGGAAATTTTTGAGTTTCACTCACTGTCACTAAGTTTTGAAAAGGTCGAAGGTAGTATGATGCATGCATCTAGTTTATTCGTATCTCAGCTAGCTAGAGCACCTGTGCAATACATAGCAACACTGTAATACACATTCTGCAGGTAGATAATAACGTAGGAGATTGTGATGTTGTATACTATGGACTCTCGATGACAACATTAACAAAGGAAATATATCGTGCCTGCATGCAATGCCACCAACAGAAACGACTGCACAACAGCGCTCAGAAATCGGTACCAGCAGTGTTCACAAAGTCGGTCTTTCAGCCAATCAGTAGCTTGTTATTACCGGCTTCAACCAATCAGGGTTATTGGCTTCTGTTTGCCCGCCCATTTCATCGATGCCCCGCCCACTCACCGACTTCTACTTTCAAACGCATTTAGACAAATCTTACCGGCTTTCCTGCGAGCTTCTTTTGGGCCCTATATTGTTTTCTAACAATAATCTACAAAATAAGCCACGGATACGCAGTATTCCAAACATTTTCCAAATTTTGAACAACCCTAGTGTTCATGTACATTAATTATGTGCTGACCAACTGCACTCCAAATTTGCTGATTAAGCTCTGGGTTGCCATTCCCACGTCTCGCACAGAAGTAAACCTGGCTGCCCAATGACTTTTGCCAACGTCCAATGAGCTCACAATCCTTTTTTTAGACAAAGATGAGAGCTCCTTTTTCAACCCTTTGGCAATATGCCACGTATCAAATGTATGTCTTGTGTTCGGATGATCTAACCGCAAATATTTCCTAATATGAGGATGTCGGTCTGCGACAAGCTCTTCAACTGTAACACTGGATAATACACTCAAACATCGCCTCAAACCTTCTTTCTCCATATACGCACTACCTCCCGTTTCATTTGACTGAACCAACTCGCAGCTCAAAACTTTCCTTGAGGCGGTACCCATTAGAGTGTAAATCACATACTTTCCGCTATGTCCTGGACTGTCAGCCCTCCCATCACCATATAGTTTCAGTGACTTCCCAACAACCATTGTCAAATCGCACTCATTTGCAGTGGTATATACATGATTCACAGCTGGAATCAAATATGCTTGGAAATCGACTGAATACCCATCCAACGAAACATTTTCAGTGCTTTCGAAGGAGATGATCCACTGAACATGATAGCACTGCTCATCACAATGTTTCCTTCACTCTTGCCTTCCCTCAAGTACTGAATTTCCAACGTACGGTGATAGTTGCATGATTTGTCAGGACACTTTTGATCAATTTTCATCAAGGTGCCATGGCATGCAACTTTGATGTCGGCTTCCATTTGGCACTAAGGGCAGCTTTAAAAAAGATCAATGATCTTCTGTTTTTTAACCATCACAAATCCACTGGTGGTCCATTCAATTTCTTCAGTTACATCGCTCATTTCCGATTCCTCGTCACTCTCAGGATCATACTCATAGTCGGTATCACTCAAATTGTATTCACTTTCATTGCTATAATCCCCCACACTGGGGTAATGAATATAGCTACTACCAGCCTGACATGAAAAATCTTTCATCTTCATTATAGCATTCACACCCTTGATCCTATATGAACTCAGCTTAATTTTATTTGTCTGAGTCACTTTATCTAATAATATTCGGTGATTGGAATAGGCATCACCAGCAGAAGTACTCTCGCCATAGATGATTCGATGATATCCATATCACACGGATCAGTTTCCTTGGCATCATGCTTGATGACTAATGCATCCGTTCTCGCCTCATGAAGCTTTGGCAATGATGTTGTGTCCCTCGATTTATTCAATACTTTATCATGAGTACGCAGAAAGAATAGCATCCTTTTTAGCTGCACTTTACTGCATCGAAAACCAGCCTGCCTGTGAAGATCGTTTATAGGCACAAAGCATTCCGGTTCAAAATGGTTGCAGCACAAAACACAACTTAAGAAGGAGGATGGTTTTTCTGGCGTTCCCAACCATTCTTTCCTCGTTCTCCTAACCGCATCAACCAATGCCTTGTGCCTTATAGGTTCAGACTCCTTCCTGGGGAACGCATGCAACGAAACCTTAGGTTCTGTATAAGAGTCATTTGAGCACCCGTAAGCCACACATCGTTTACCGTTTTTTCGTCTCCTCTTCGATAGGCTGCTATCTACTCTGTCCATATTCCTCGATACACGCCAAAGTCGCTAATCACTTTACCAGAAATAAGGAACAAGACAACAGATCGCCAAATATATACCACGATGAGTGAGCAACAGCAATTAAACTGCATACAATCTGACGTCATCACACGCTCGACTGATTTTGTGTCGTTTCAGCGGGGGGTTGCTGTTTTACGCCCGATATCTTGAAAAATACTCATTTTCTGCCAAAACCATATGTATTTTCAAAATCAGTGGAAATATATCTACCGAATAAAGGAAAGTCGATTTAACCGATGAAGATGTCCTTTAACTGCGGAATACCGAATTTTGACGTGATGTGGTTACGACTTTAAGATCATTTGTTAGTGCATTCATCAATGTAGGCTATGTATATTAACGAAACATGGAATATGCTCAAACCATCTATTGCTTCTGTCTGCAATATCTGTGACGGAATTTATAATCATTAATGTTCGTCACAGCGGTTGGCATATCAACTGTTCTGCCAAATACTATAGCTTGTAATAATTTCTGATTAAAATCTGTGATACCCATTTCAGTTATTCTACGAGTTATTTTGCTGCTATGTTTACTCTTTAATTTACGATGGAAACTGAAGCCATGGAACGATTGCGATATGCCCAAATATCCGTGTAAGTGTAAGTGTAAGTGAATTGAAAAGAATGCAGCGTTGGCGAAGGGAACAGTTTATAAAATATCGTCGGTTAAGCATGGGTTAAACCTGCAGTGACAATGTCCATGATCAGCCGATTATCACGGTAAATATATATGGCTGACAGTACATCGCAAGAATATGAGGCCAGTGGAATTACCCAGATATCAGAGACCACGCCAAGCCTACACTTGGGAGAAATCATTCACAAGTGGGCTCTGAATGACGTTAGCGTGCCACACAGTGAGTTGGCTGCTGATGGTAGCTCCGCGTTGCCTTGATCCAATTCTTACCGCCAAAGCAATGACTTGCTTGATAAACCAGATCTTGTCTGTATTTCAATTCAAGAACAGGAATCAATGGACTGAAATCAATATGTCGTTTTACGCATTTTATATGGCTGTCTGTCTTAATTTGACCGGTAGTTTGAGTGTATGCTCGTGGTGGATTTTATTATAACTAACACGATAATGAAAAGATATTGTCACATTGTGATGTCTTGCAACATAAGGTTAATATATCTGCCAGAAAGCAACAATGATTCAGGTAGCGATAGGGTTACAACGGTTGTAACTTGTAAACTGCAGTAGCGTGAGGGTTAATGAACGACAACAAAAGAGTTACCGAGTTTCCAGCTGAAGTGCGAAAATTGTATCTTTTAAAGCATCATTTTGACATCGAATACGCATGATACGCCGGGTGATCGCATCGAATTTAGTTGACTGGGGTGTCATAGATAACAGTGAGTTCCAGCTAACCAAGCATATAGCTCTTTTTGTATCCAAACAAAGAGAATAGAACCAAACTAGAAATAATTTATATCATGTCTTCAAAACATTCCTTTACATTTTTACACAATATATATAATGCTTAAAACATAGTATATAGGAAGCTGTCGGAAGCTGTAAAAACGGTTTCAAAAGTTAAAAAAAAACTTGCCCTACTAATCAGCAAGCTGTTGCTGTCATGATCATTGAGGCATAGCCGATTGGTTATTCAAGATCCTAAGTTTTGTGATTACTGGTCTTCTCGCCGTTCTATGGTCGCTGGCACGCCCACTCTTCGGCTGCTACTTTCAAGCGCTTTGTCCGAAATAGTAACAACTTTCCTGTGACCTTCTTTCAGGCCTCTTGTTTTTTGATCAATACTCTATAGCAGGTTTGTACTGACTCGAGTCATCACTATTTATTCTACGTCAATGAATGTAATTTAACTGCCTGCTGCCTTTTCATAGAATCGGTTGGGACATACTTTTGTCAAATGTGGCATAAGACTTGAACAGCAAGAATGTACAAATAAATGCAAGACTTGAGAATATGTGTGAACATAAAATCTATTTACATGCGTTTTGTGCAAAACATGACATCTTTGTTATCTAATACACAGCCAATAAACGACCGAAAAAATAAAGGCAAACCGTTTTTTTCATTGTCTTGTCGTTGGATGATTTGTATCAGTCAAACGAACTTTCAGTTGATAACGAGATGAATTTCAAACATTGTATAGAGCGATCAGATAGTTTCGAGTATTGGCAACTGAGAGGGTGTATTATCATTCAGCTTTCCGACTTGTCAATATGGGATGGATCGATGGCGCCAGATGTCTACTGCAACGTTACAGAAATCATCAATATTACAGGATGTTCGACAGTCTTTTTGGGAGACTGCTATTTGACGAAGCAGAAACTGGAATGTTTTGCATCAGCCGGCAACAAAAATAAAATATCAGTGAGTTGCAGGATTTGATTACATGCTGTTGAGATAGAGTAATGTTTCACGAAATTATGGCAAGAATATGTGGCGTAGATGGAATAAACTGACTGCGTCGGAAACATTGTAGATTTAGTTTGTACTATTCGTATATAAGCAATCACGTATCGCTGTTTCAACTGTCAATTGATAATTTCAATTTTCCGACCTTTCGAATAAACAAGGAATTAAATTCCCCGCTAGACAGTACGTGTAGAGCAGTGGTCGGGAACCTTTTTCGTCTGAAGAACCATGTCAGCCTTATATTTTCCATTTCAACTCCCAAAGAGCCATACATGTCAATCAATTGTTACGTCACAATTGAAAATTGATTCGAACTCACTACATTGGATTCGTCGTGGGCGCCATATTTTCTCTGTAAAAACTCGTAGGCTACTAATCATCCTGTGATAGCACAATTCATCGTGAATAGCTCAGAATCTATAATAACTGATATTAATCTAATATCACTATAGCACCGATTCCGAAAATAAATATTAATCGACTTCTCAATTTGGCGGTAACATAATCGTTGCACTACACTCCTGCATTTTAACGGCAGTACTAGAAATAAGCTACTTATCAATTTGGACGTGGATAGCGAAGCGTTGTTTGTAATTTGAATTTGTAATTGGAATGTCACTTCCAAGGCACTTAGTTCATTTCTCGGCGTAGATCAGGAAGACAATGTGTATTTGAAAACTAGATTGCAGTGTTGGGATCAAGTCACTGCCTTCGAGTCTCGAGTCATCTCGAGTCATTGCACATTTCGACTCGAGTCAAGTCAAGTCCATCGATTTTCAAAAGTGACTCGAGTCAAGTCAAGTCAAGTCACGAGTCAAGTTACGATTCAAGTCAAATTGAATTTTCGAAGTATGAGTGATGACTGATGATGCAAAGTCATTGTATTTTGCTAACTGGGTGAAGGACAGATTATTTGGCCATTCATCTTGAATCAAATAACGATTATAAAGGTAAATATACATGCAAAAAGGTGCTGTATCGCTCACGCACACGAAGAATTGCTAATAAAATACTTGAGTAACTGTATAGCTATATGCTACAGTTTGTTATTATCAGCCAATACAGAGGATCGAATACGAAGCCTCGAGATGTTGAACAAATTGATGTGGTACAATAGACTACCCATCGATACACGTGAGAATATAAACGCATAAACTATTTTATGTTCTTTCGATTTAAATCATACAAGAGTGTTGGTAAAGGTGAGCACTGCGCGATGTGAGCAATCAGCACTCTAAGAAACAAAGATGCGTTTCTATGAGAATAATCTATTGCTACTACGACTACGTAAGGTAGGCTGTGATCGTTTCGTTGGCAGTCAATTTATTTGTGATATAACAATGGAGGATCAGTGAAACATACAATCAGTGAATGACTGGTAGCTCTCACAAGTGACACCGGCGTATCGCGAACAACCCGAAAATACATAAGATAGGATTTATTCGACACCGTTTACTCAATGACATGAAATTGACTCGTAAATTTTGCTCCGAGTCACGAGTCAATCCACATTTCTGAAGCGCCGAGTCAAGTCAAGTCATTTTTGCAAAGTTAATCGAGTCAAGTCAAGTCATACGAAAAAGTTGACTCGTGACTGACTCGAGTCATCCCAACACTGCTAGATTCTCATATAGGTGTCCCCCATTCTCTTGATCAACCAACGTATGGTGCAATCCAAAATTACGCAGCGCGCAATTCGCGAGGGATATTGGTCGCTGGCGCTACAGCAACTTAAATTTGAGGATTTTGTAAAGGGGTCCGAGCCCTTAACCCTGGATACGTCACTGGCTTGACCTCTCAAATACTTGTTTATGCTGCCACGAGAATAAATATTCTGACCGTTAAGAAAATTTATAACAAGTTGCTGCAATATCGATAAATTAAGTACAAAATTAAAAATATGTCAAAGAGCCATATCTTATACCCCAAAGAGTCATATATGGCTCGCGAGCCATAGGTTCCCGGCCACTGGTGTAGAGCATTCTGTCATTGTAATTATCTCTTATTTTATAGCTATCTCGTCTGAAAATAGCTGATGCCAAAATGACAGCACGCTGTTATCGCGAAATCGCATTTACACTCAACGCAATCGGCTGTAAAGAGATACAATTCGGATACTGCGGTTTGACGAGAAAGAAGCTTACTGAATTCATCTCTGGATGTGAAGATAACGAGCTATCTGTAAGTTCGCCTAGTGTACAATTTTTAGATCAACGGGTCAAATACTTAAATTCAGAGTAACAAACATGTTCAACTAAATCTTTGTTTCTTAATCGGTGTCCGTAGGAACCCGAGGGTACGATGGAGCTGACGATACACACTAGCCCCATACTTATATGGTTACCACCTGTCGACCCTTAGGAGAATGTGTCCTTTTTTTCAGGATAATGAAAATGCCCTCCGACGACGCCTAAATATCTTCATTTTTGGCAATTAGTCCTCCTTTAGAGCTTTTACAGCTAGGCTAAAGGACCAGCCTACTGAAAATCGACATAAAAATGGCAAAACAGGTGATGCGGTTCCTGACTCACTAAATGTTAAGAACCAATAGATAAATTGTTAATTTGTCTTGCACACATGTGCTGATGGAATGGGCATATGATCGTCAGTGGGATTATACATTCCTGTTGACAGCTAGCATTACTGTACTTAAAAAACAATGACTATTTTCAAGCATAGCTGCTATATTATTTTAATCTAGTGACTTCCTTGGACTCAGCGACATCCCGGCAATATTATTGTGGCGTTAGCGGTTGATCACGGCCTGCCTCATGGATTCACCGTGTCAATTTAGGCCTATGAAAGCTGTACGAGTCGCCTTTTCAGTTTCAAACTAGATCGGGAGTGGCTAAAAGTTTTGATCAAAGGGCTGCGATGTATGAGAGGTCGCGCGTGTTTCGACTTCGGAAATGTGATTATTATAAAGTGGATATTGCCTACTTGCATTACCCTATATTTTCAATTGTCAATGTCAATTCACTATGGCGTCACAATTGAATATTCGTGACGTGATAACTTTGAATAAAAAGTAAATAAAACATGTATTTAACAGGGGCCTTGTTTTAAAAATGTTCGTTTTAAATTGATTTTTGCTTTAAATGCAACCTTCAGTACGGAATTAGGAATACCAGCCACTGGGAACAGCCGACACAATATTAGAAATATTAAGTCGTTCACGTAATCCAAAGCCAATATTTTCCTGCGGTTTGTGGTATAATTTGAACCCCATATGACATTGGTAGGCAATTGGGAAGTACATTAATATCGAAAGTGACATGATTACTTAGGGAGCAGAACATAATGCATTACGGTTTCGAAATTATTGCGTCATTGTGATCTGACATAGCGTTGTCTCCCTAGCGTGCTGTGCTATTTTTCCACATAGACCTCATGTTTGTATGAAGTAATACTCCATCAAGAAACTACCGAAAATATAAATTCAATGCATGTTCGAAATTTATTTCAAATATTTTATCCTTTCACGTTCAACAAGTCCATTCTATGAGTTGAACCCGAAATGAATGACAGGTATTGCGGGAGCAAATATCTGGTTACGAATAATCGAAAACGAAACGTTACATTGTCATTAAGCTTTCCGATCTGGGGATTTATGATGGAAAGATGACGTCAGATGTCTACTGTGACGTCGCAGCAGTTATCGGTATCACGGGGTGCTCGAAAGTGGTTTTCGAAAATTGCGATTTAACGACACAGAAGCTGGGATGTTTCGAAGAAACCTGCAAGAAAAATCAAATATCTGTAAGTTGAAAAGTGTGCAGATGGACTTGTTAAGTTGATATTTATTCCTCTTCCGAAGTGTGGACAAGAAAATGGGGAGGATTATTAATAAGGAGATTGCGTCACAAACATAATAGGCCCCAATTGCGCAATTCGTGAAGCCAATCACATCGCTATATGTATATTGATCATTTATATAGTTCAACCGTTAGCATAATCAAGAAAAGTATATCGACCTTCAACTACACTGTATTTATAATGCAATCGATTACATAAAATAATTCATATTTCATAGCTCTCGATGCTCCACATATGGAATGAAAAAACGCCAGCTGAATGTTACCGCGGAATCGCAAATACACTCAAGACACTCGGTTGCAAAGAGATCGTGATCGACTCGTGTGAATTGACAAGACGAAAGATTTCTGAATTCTACAAAGGATGCGAAGACAACCATCTTTCGGTACCTTAATTTAATGTAGCCAAAACTAATGTGATACTGGGCTGGGCACAATGATTCGAGTACTCGAATCTGATTCGAGTATTAATTTTAATGATTCGAGTAGAGTAGTAAAATACGATTTTTGGAGTACTGAATTTATACGCTCCACGCAACTGAAAGTTAATTCACTAACAAGAATTATGTTTTAATGCTATTTCCCCCGAGGAAGTCTTGAAACCTTGATTGGCCGTGTCGCAGCATACAAGACATAGTACAAAGCTACGAACGTTACCGGAAATAACAGATTTCCGAAGTCATGATCATCCCACGACATTGTCAAGAGTTGCAATGAAATCGGCATGGTTGAAAAATACAAAAGTATCTTTAATGTGACGGATAGCAGGCATTATATTCTTTGTGGTGGCATAAAAGGTACATATTTTACCTTTGACGTAGTACATTCTGGTATGACGTCATAATGAGTTATACTCGAATACTCGACTCGAAGCGTAATACGTGATTCAGAATCGAATCACTCAGGTACTCGATTTTGCCCAGCCCTAATCAGCAACCTCAAAAACATCAGAAACGGCTCTTAGATGTTATGCCAAAAATAAAAATAAATTCATTTTCTTGACCAGTGTTATAAATTGAGAAAAGATGTATACTGAAATTAATTCTCTTTTGAGCAAACCAATCAATCCTTTTTTCCATTCTTACCATGGCTGAAGCCCCATCAATAACACTGTGCTGCGTTAATTTTGAGGTTACTCAAGTAATGATGGTTCTCAGTGTACTTTTTGATGCTGAATCCAAAACTGTTATCCGTTTTCTTCAATCAGGTCTAGATTTTTGGAAAATTGCATTTGAATTTTCGAAAACTGAAAAAGCTTTATCAATGATGTTTTGATTAAAACCATTCCTTATAGCAGTGGTTGTCAAAGTGGGGGGGGGGGGTGAAAGTATCTGAAGGGGGCGTGAAGTTGCTGTTACCTGAAAACATTTTCGCGCTTTGTGCGATTTATATCCGGCTCTTGGTATTTCCATTGTCTATTGTCCGAATTTGATACTTGAGAATTCTCTCATCAATAGCCATAACCTTCAATGCCATCAAACTATCCGTTGGGATTGCTAGCAATCAGATTTGTATCTTTATTGTTTCGTAGTATCACGAGAAGGGGCGCGAAATTCTTCACTTTCAAAAAGGGGTGTATCGGAAAAAGTTTGAGAACCCCTGCCCTATAGTATACTGTGAAGCAATTTCAGGATTAATATCAGCTTTTGGCATAGGCCACATATCTGTGAACTGGTCAAAGAAGAAGGTTACACAGCATACATCGGTGGAGTAGAAAAATGACCATGGGTAGCTTTTCGATCAGTCATTTTATAATTCCCCTGAAAGCATAGAAGCCCTGATTATGAAGCACAGGTAACAGACTGCTTGAAAGCTTTCAATTCCTTGTAGCCCTGATGTATGTGAAAATGCCCTTCATGACTTCTCATTGGGATTACTTCCCAGTCAACTTTGGTGATTGTAGCGAACAACAACGAGGAGATAGATTCCACCAAGACCTTCGCAAGATGGAAGAAGGTTATCAAGGATAAAGCGACGTAAACCTGTTTGCAGATAACAGTTGGTGCTTAAAGAGAGATCCCCACATAACTCCAATCATGGAAGAGAATATTCGAAGCGCAATTTATATTCAGCATAAATGATTTGTATCTTATATTATTATTGTATTTATCGTCGGAATATCAGTATAAGTTTCTTATATCATCTGGTTCCGCACAACACTTTCTCTGTTAAGCTATTTTGAACACTTCGTTTTCATTTCACACTTTACACATGGATATTGGCAAGGATTTCGCATTTCAAACGCATCTGTGATGTAAGTGTTTACGTATCTATAGTGTAACATATTAACTACTACCTTCTTCTGTTAGGTTGAGCGCCATTGAACAAAATTATGATTTCTTGGTTAGCTGTAAGTGCCTTTATTTCAAATTTTTTGTTATCTTTAGTAGTATTAAATACGGCTGTCATTTCGATACCTTGAATTCAAATAAAAATAGCATCTTGCCAAAATTGACAACATGCATGACCAATCAATCCACCACAGAAATTGGTTTCTTTATTAAGAATATTGACCAGAAGCTAGCATAATTGAATATGCCGCGGAGAAAAAACTGCACCTGATTGAGAAAAACTGGTTGTATTTTTTTGGTATAGTGCAAATAATTGATTCAAAAAAGGTCGAAACATCTTGCACTTTTGAAAATTAATTTTCAATCGCAGCACAGTGTAATTGCAGAAGTCATCTTAGTCGATAAAAGCTCGTCATTGCAGGACAACTATCCCCTTTCTGCGTTTGCCCAGCCAACATTCACTCTGCAAATGTGTCCATTCTGAGAAAATGCACCCAGATTATTAACAATGCAATGTCCGTGGAGACGGTGGATTCTTCCTATGCTGGGCTAAGGAAGCCTAAGCGGCAACTTATTTCAGAAACTGCGACAAAAGATGGACTGACATTGCTATTTCTCATTTGGACACTGTTAAATCAGACTGTGGCTTCAAGATTGGCCAGGTCATGTTGTCGTTGTTGCTAAATTCCGGAAACATGGAATTCGCACGTTATATGCTGAAGTTCTCTCAAAACCTATTCCCCCGAGCTGACTTCTTGGCATTACCAATATTCCAAGCAATTTTTAGCTTTGCCTCTGTGACATTGTCGGTAATTTTAACAACACCTCGAAATATGGATTGGAGGGGTTGACACTTAGCAAGCAACGATTTATTCTGAAGAAGAGGTGGATATGTATTTTTGAACTCTAGATGACACTGTCAATGATGTCGTTTCATAGTTCCTCGCTTTGTTTAGACAGCTGTTCTTCGACAAATAAGACACATCGGATTTCCATTCATCTCTGCGAAAGCTAACTTATTGTTCCACACTGAGTTGAAAACTAAGTTTTGGTGGTTTAATTTCCTTTTCGCGATCCGTTCAAGTCAGTGTCGGTTACTGTAAGCCTCTTTAAAAATGTACTGTCCAGAGCGATTGTCTTAAACCGGAGCCCCAACGAATACCGATTATTAAAAAGGTACCAATTTCAACTCGAGTATATCAAGAAACCAGAATGAGTCATCAGAGACGGTGCGATAAGAGTGTAAGTAGCTAAATTATTATCCAACGAGACTAAATCAGTAGTAATCGATTTCATAATCGTACATGGTGCGTTCCGCAAAATGAGCGTCTGCGGGCCGCGTGTTGAGAACCCAGGATCAAGTATTATCCATGCGCTCAAAGAGTCGGTTAGATCAGAGACTCCCCTGGGGACATTGATGAGCGTGTAACCAATAAACAATTTACAGACCAAAGATGTAGAAAAACTGAGTTGATTTGGTAGATATCAGAGCTCGGCGGGTAGTTGAAAGGGGGATTTTGTGTCGACTCAATTCAATGTCTTTTCCATGTATTTTAATAATGTAAATATTACGCAGATACTAGGCTACAACGTTTTTTCATCAGCCCGTGGGATGTACATCCGCTGGTTAAAAGACCACCCTGACACACTCCTTCCTGCTTCACCTATTTAGACATACCTGATCATATAATAGCATGCCGTCACATATGCAATGGTATCCACTACCCATTACAATGTATTATATAAAGATCATAACACAGGTAATAACATGAAATGAGTTGGAGAAGCGAAAACAAATTAGAATTGACATTATTGAAAAAGCCAAGATAACTAACAATACAATAAAACGAGGATTAAGAAACATAACTGAGCGGATAATATGTCTCTGCAATGAGTAATAAAATTGCTTTCAAGTGTAGGCAGATACAAAATATTACACTTAGTATGACAAAAATGCAGCTTACGATGAAAAAAAAACGATACATATTAGCAGGCCGTGTTATTTTTGGCATTTCACGAACCAGATGCCAAAACTGCCAAAAATAAAAATTTGAAAATACCAAAAATAACACAATAGTGTATTTCGTTCATGGTGTTGTCTCAACAGGGCCGCGTTACAAGCGAGAAAAGCGTGTGTACAGGGCAGGTTTCTTAATCTGGGGTCCAGTCCACCAATTAGGGGTGGAAGCTTAGTGTTCTGAATGGTGTGGGCACGGCGGGATTGAGCGGCTCACTGCAGTTGGTTTGCGTCGTGCTTTCCATTTTTTCGGAGACAGTTTTATGGCCGGCTTGCCGAGTGCTTAATTTGATGGGACGGGTATCAATGGAGAGCTGCTGCTGTGCTTAGTGCGAAAATGTGAGTTGTATTCTGCTCGTGGATCTGGAGCCCCAGAAATCAGCCGCAGGTTCCGCATTGCGACCGAGTTTGGCATGGTGACGCAACAAACTGAATGGCTCTTTCTCCTGAGCTGCGGTCTCGTTTCGCCAGACAGTCTTGTTGCGTCACAATGTCGGATTCGGTCAAAATGCGGAGTCTGAGGCTGATTTTAGGGGGTTCCAGGTCCGTGAGCATTGTACGGTTTGTGTTTTCGCGGTCAGTGCAGCGGTAGCTTCCCATTGATACCCATTTTTGTCGAGTTCAGCGCTCGGCAGGCCGGTCAAGAACGGTCTTTGGATGGATGGAAGGCGTGACGTGGGGCAGGTGCGGTGAGCCGTACAATCTCGCCGTGTCCACACCATTTATGACACTATTGTGAAAGCATATGAAGTTTTGGGCAGTGAGTGGGCATAAAGAAAGCATGTCAGCTCTCATCTGAACGCCTTGAAGTCCAGAGTCTAACGAGCTACCGGTACTCAGATATTAAAGAATGCGCTGTACAGTTAGTTTATCGATGAATGGCCGTCAATAATGGCTTTACTACATATTAGCAACTGGATGAGTTTCTTTATGGAACGGCAGATTAACGGCACGTATTTTCATTCAAGCAAGCGGGTGAATAGTGTAAGGGGGAAAAAGTGTGTGAGAAATACTGTTTGTGCAAAACTATGTAGGGAGATTGATTTAGATTGATATAAATTTTTTAATTATGGAATTGTGATTTTTCCCCCTACAGTTACTCAGCTAAGATTGCAGCTTTTGTGTTCTCAATGCCACGAGGGACTCCCTTTCAACTCAAACATGAAATTGAGTTTGGACTGAAAGTCTGTGAACGTCGATCAGATTCTGCAGCAGTGCAGTCAGTCAAATGTCAGTTCTGTGTATTCATGGGAAAGGAAGAGAAGTTCGGAGCCAAGCGTACCAGGACTCAGCAGCCGAAATACTTTAGACCGCCTTTTCGTCCAGAACTTTTTAGATCTCACTTGACTGGACAGCATCCGAAACAATGGGTTAAATATTCTCAGCTTAGTGACGAGAAGAAAAAAAGATTTTTCGATGGTACTGTTGATATCAACAACACAATGAGAGGGTATTTCAACACTGAAGCAGCATTCAAGGTAAAACTTAAGAAGTCCATCGTTCAAACGTTAATCGGAGATCTTTTCTTTGACGAGGATGACGATGATGAAGCGAAGGAGAGATCTCTTGATATCTTCAAAGAAATAGAGGGAGATAATGAAAATCTTATTGTGTGCGTGAACTCAACGAAGTTGCTTCGGCTTGTAACTGAATTCCTTGCGCACGGCGCTTCGTTTCGCATGACAGCAAATCTGGTGGAATCAACGAGAAATGAAACTGGGTTGGGGTGTTATTCTGGGTGTACCGCTTATAAATGTATTAACATTTCACGTGTAATATGTGCTGCGAATTTTCAGCGACTTTTCGAAGTTCTTACCGAGGTTTGGGCTTTCTCCGTTGCAATGGACTGCGGAAACAAGAGCGGAACAAACTATTTGGATCTTTGTGTGCGATTCTATTGGTAGGGAAATTTGCAAAATTTCCATGTTGCGGCTGTGCCGATCCCGGGGAAAAAGGGAGCACAGCAACTATTCAAGTTATCTGTGCAAGTTCTGGATGTCCTTGCTCCAAACTGGAGAAACTCATTGATTGCTTTCTCCAGCGATGGTGAGCCAACAATGACCGGTAACGTTTCGGGCGTCGGTAAGAGGTTTGAACAAGCAGCTAATCACGATATCATCAGGGTTTGGTGTGGCTTGCATCAAGTCGATCTGGTGATGCAATCTCAATATAAAAAGCTTCTCAACGAAGCATTCATCAGCGATATGTGTGCCTTGATTGGATACCTCAGACGTCAACAAAATCTTATCAAGGAAATGAAGACCACATGCCCCCGTTTTGTTGATACAAGGTGGGCCTCGATGAAGCGAGTTAGCAGTTGGTTTGAAGAGAATCGTGTTCGGGTGTTGGAATTTTTGGCGGAAAAAAATCCCGCCTGTTGTCCATCGAAGATCTGGTGGGTCGTTCTTCTATCTCTTGATCGTGTTGCAGGAATTGTTCAAAACACGGTGACAAAGCTACAAGGAAAATTGATCCTGGCTGAACAACAGCACTTTTACATCAAGGATCTCATTGGAAAGCTACATCAATTGTGTCCAGTGTCGCCAGTCACAGATGAGACTCTTCCCACGGAAGAAGAGAGGGTGAATGAGGGGTTCAAGGTCTCTTTTGAAAACATCAGAAGCTTCCTGGAGGATTTAGGTCTTACAGTTCAGGAATTAGTTGAACAACTTTCGGAAGAGGAGAAATTCGATGTTGAATTAACCCTGGCGGACTTGTTCATTGGTTTGGCTGGCGGATTGGAAAAAACACTTCATAATGTTGAGCTGGAAAGAAAATCCAATCTTCTTAAACAAGGTAACCTTCCCCGGACACTTCCACGTGAGTTGGTAAGCTGAAGTGACAAAAGTCCTCCGAAATTATATCGGTAGACTGAAGCAGATGGGGTGGTCTGGCTATAAAATAGAATGTGTTGAAAGGCAACACAGGAACCTCCTGGAGAAGTATCGGGAAGAAAATTCCTTCCGCGATGAGATCGATGGCACTAGCGAAGTGACCTCTTTTCAAGATGCTTGGAAACCGGTTCAGCCCTCCGAAGATTTTGAAGCTCTCAAAACCTTTTGTGGAGGACTGGCCACAGTTTTTCCCTCAACGGCTACTGTTGAAGCAGACTTTTCCCAGATTCGTTGGGAGAAAAATGAATTCAGGAGAAACTTGACTGACCTGAGTTTGGAAGCACTGTTACAGTGCAAACAATTTAAGAGTATTCAACAGCTATAATAACCTGGTGTTGAGTGTGTTCGTTAGGCTTTCTTTCTTTTTTGCTGATTAGTACCAATTCCGAGTTGATACTGCACATTTTGTGGATTCGTTTCATATTATTAAACTATGAAATCGCTAATTTTTTTTATTTTTCTTCTTGTTTTTTGGCACTGATTATAAGTGGATGCTGCATATTTTGTGGTTTCTTTTAATAAACTGGCCCAAATAAAGCGTGTTTATGACTAATTCGAGTCTGAAACGATTTATTTAGGACGATGCCAAAACTGCCAAAAATAAAAACTGAAAAGTGCCAAAAATAAGTTATTTTTGGCAGTTTTGGCATATGCCAAAAATAACACGGCCTGCATATTAGGATACAGCACATGAAAAGTTGACTATATAGTCCATAGACCGAACCAAGAGCACCCAAATATCAACATATTACGGAAGTAGATACCGAGGTCAGCAGATTGCATGGATTCAGGGACAGAAAGGTTTATGTAACAGTTATGGCGCAGTGCGCAAGGATTATGTTGCAGAGATATATAATCAAGTCTAGAAAGTGGAACGATACTCTGCCTGGAAAGCTGAAGACCTAACAATATTGTGTACAGAGAACAAAACACTTGAGTGGCTGCACTGGTATAGACATTAACAAATTATTAGAATTGACAGCATGATAACCAACAAAACATTAAAATGAGAATTAGTGCAGTTTCTTAGGCTGTAGTGATACTCTGCCAGTCTTACTAGAAGCAGAATAACTATCATGAGGGGTTAGAGAACAGAAGCCCGGGAAGTGACCATCAGAAATTACTGCATACTGACAAATCCCTGGCCACTAACAAATGGTCTTTTAATAGACAATATTGATACCAAATGACACCACCCCTATTTCACCGCAACATTTAGCAAATATAGCGCTGGAGTCAACCTTATATAAGCGCTAACCAAACGCCTTATTAGTTTTCCCACGTACTACTTAGCGCTTCGCGGATGGAAATAAGCATTAAAGCGAACGGACGCGACTTGTCACACTCTTGCTATTTCTGCTCCTTATTTCTTTTCGTTCCTCTTCTCTGTCGCTTCCTCTTGAGGAGAGAAACAGTCGGACGCGTTTACGGATCGTGAATTCCCGGCTCTAGGGTGATGCTTCGTCCAATGGTCAGCACCTTGAAAATTGAGAACAATGTTGTTGCAAAATGCATGACAATTTGAAAGTTACATCATTCTAATTATTCCAGTTATGGCCGTGAATCGTGTGTGAAGAGTGCGGTAACCATAAGAATTATTAACATACTTCAACTACAAATACAATATATTGTATAAAATTATTAACAATTCTTTTACGTTGATCAAATTCCAAAGAGATGAAATATGTCAAATAATTTGCTAAAAAATTTTGTATAATTTGACAGATTCCGAAATCTTCTCAAAGTGCAACTATCAAAAATTTAATTCAAGACTCCCAACATTTTACATTTCGAAGTTGGCTGGCTTTACCAATACAAGCGAACAGTTTGTATCGCAATTGACAATTATGCAGAGAACGCTGCGAGACATGTGAGTAGGCCTACCCTAAAACGTTTCTCTGACATGGACATTAGGGCTCTTGATAAAATTGTTCGGTTACCTAATTTAAACCTACACACCAAATTTGGTTCAATTCCAACCAGTAGCCGCATTGCTACAGGAGAAGAAAGTTTCTATTTATTATTTAAAAATAAATAGAAGAAATTTGAAAATTTTCCGTTCACCCATGAAAGTGTTACGTTATGTATAGAAACGATATTCATCAAATTTGGTTCGATTCAAACAAGTGAAAGCGGAGTTATTGCCATCGAAAAATTTGGATTTGAATAAAATAGTATTTACGGTGGGCATCACTAAAATTAAATAATTAAAGAATTGTGTCACGCTGTCATACTGTTTTACGCAACCTTTGTTATACACCGCATTGTTGCTGTGTTCTGGCTCCATTGATGTTATTTCTAAATTCGACATTAATGCGTCATAATTATCCATCTGGTTTTGAATTCAACTCTGTTTTGCCTCCTTTATCGTGCCAGTAGCTCTTGATAATTGGCACGCGAAAAGTTCTTCGGCTTTCAATAACGTTTATCATGAAGGTACTTTTGAAAGCAGTATTAAAATTTTGTACCACCAACCAGTTATTCAATTACTATTTATCTTCAAAGTAAATGCTCATTGCATGAAGCAGGGTTGTAATGACTCGAGTCACGATTTTCTCTTGACTCGACTTGACTCGGGTTATCATCTCAAAGTACGGAAATGACTCGATTCATTGCGCATGACTTGAGACTCAGACGGCCAAGACCGACATTTCATGGTTATTTCAAATAATAGTACAGTAAACCGCTATTGGGATTTCGTCTATTGATACTGGTATTTGAAAATGCGACCAGAAACTGCTTAAAGTAGGGAAAATTAGTATACATTATTATAAATGCGACCCACTCGAAATCACAAAAAAAAACATAAAAAGTTGGTTTAACAAGACATAAATTGGAAACTGAGCAGCTAACACAATGACGTAGACTCTGACTCGAGTCATAATACCATAACTCGAACTCGGCCCTCTGCTCGCTGACTTGGACTCGGACTTGACTCGGTGGTGAATTGAAAATGACTCGAGTCAAAACTATAAAAGTGAGATTAACTTGCGACTCGGAGCCTTGTGACTTGGTTATAACCCTGGCATGAAGCCTCAATAGTTATATGAGTGGGGTGACTAGACAGAGAACACAGTCACATTTGCAGCATATCATGAATGTCTCTTACTATGTGATCTTGTTCAAATGGAGGTTGATGAAAGCGTATTTCCCATTCTTTCCGACTCTGCTATAATTACACCAGACTGGCAACCTTCTTCATGATGCTTCTTGCTGACCGACCAACATTGTCGCCGCCAACGGTACTGAGTGCAAATGTCTGATATGTCAATATAGGAACAGAATTAGTTGATGGTTCATGACCGTCCACGTTCAGACTTGCATCTCAAAGATGCTAAAATAAGCCCAAATATAATCCAAGCAATACGATCGTCCACTTTGACTGACTCAATTTCTAAAAATAATAAACGTAACACCTTGATAGCTTCCACATCTTACGTTTATATATACCGTCTGGTATCGGCACAACAAAGTATTTAAAAATAACAAAACAGATTCAACATACCACATCTCTTGCAAAAGCTTTTGCTTTCATTCAATTTGTCATCAAACTTCTTTAAATCCTACTTTGTAGTGAGTGGCTTTGGAATTCTTCTAGGAACAATTCCGATATCGTTTTATCATATACAATCTATGGCGGAATAAAAGTTTCGAATAAGTTCTAAAACGAACACAATTTTCCACACAAAAGTCAATTGCCACACGAAATGCCAAATGCTACGGTCCCATTTAACAAGGTATGGCGAGGTAACGTAGCGGTACGTTCCATAATAGCTAAACATCAATGAATTGCGGGTTCGTGCCTGACACGTCGACTCCATAATTCCTACCAAAGTGTTGGCCGTTTATCTAGGCTCCTCCTCGCCATCTGATCCGCATAGCCATGTCTTAAAAAGCCTAGAAGTGGGCCGTGATAAAAGTGGGCAGATGGTTGCTGATGAACTCTGCACTTGGTGAATTCGGCCCTCGGGAAATTTTGTAATGAAGTGTATTAACAGCTATTAATATGAATTATTAAACTAATAATAGTATTATCAAGTGATTTGTCAATCTTGTAAGGAGGTCAGGGCATCCGAAGCTCACGCAGTCACGGCGTGATTAGATCACGGATTGCGTAGCCGCGGGAAATGACGCAGCGCTCATATACCGACCACGCGCAGTCTGCTTGGAATCGATGGCGTGAGTGAGGGGCCTGTGTCGTGTAAGTTTTGAGAAGATGGATCCTGTCGTTGTATGTGAGATCGGAGCTGTGGAAGATCAAGCGGCGCTTCTTCGTTTATCGATCACGACAAGCCAGTGTTTCTCATCAACAAATGTTTCGCATGATCACGTCAAAATAAATTATTTTTTGCCTTTGGAGAGACGATTCCACTCTGGGGTTAGGGTGTCTCGATAACAGGGTTGAAGGATCCCAAGATTACGAGAACTACCGCGAGCCACGACACGTTTAAATTACCTTTTTGATACTGTTCATTCATATTAAATGCATTTCTAATGCGAAGGTGTTCTAGTGCCAATTCCTCAAAGGGCCGAGTTCACCAAGTGAAGTGTGTCGCGTTATTTCCCGCGGCTACGCAATCCATGATCTAATCACACCGTGACTGTGTGATCTACGCATGACCTAACCGCCGTACAACATTGACAACCACTCAAAGTGCCAAGTTCACCAGCAAACAGTCCAGTAACCAATCATGGTGACCGGTACCGCTACGAGATCTACCACGGCCAAATTCACCAAGTGCCCAGTTCACCAAGTGCCGAGTTCACTGGATATCGGGTAGATACGGAATAATAATGAGAACCGGCCTGGTGTAAAATGACCAGTGTAGTCGAACCACCACCATGAACACCACAAACAAACAAACATCTAACATGGAAAAGAAATTACCTTTACAGCCTTTGACAAACACAGTTAACATTGAAACCAGCAATTTAGGTCTCATTCGAAAGCAGAATAACAACTCTTTTACCTGACATATCAAATCAAATGTTGTAAAGTTCATGTAAAATAGCCCAAAATATTATCTTACTGTGACCTTATTCTATCAATATGGTCTGGCTAGCCAAATTCTCTGGACCAACATAAGCAAGCTGTGTTTGGATTCGAGGTATAATTGCACTCAAATATCAAATTTTGCTCCATTAATCAACATCAAGTTGAAAATGTCCATTCTTGCACCAACTTTTATAAAATCAGGATGCCAGTACGAAGGCAGGTAACCTACGAATCTGTGTTCTACAGGTATGTATCTATATGACTTATATACCCAGAAAATTCAAGCATAAATATTATGATATAGGTATAGGTACCGGTAATTCAGATATTTGAAGCGACTTGGACAACTAGATAATTCTAGTGTTCTAATTTCACTAAATTAGAGCGAAATGCCAGTAATATAATTGTAATCTAATTCGGAAAAAACGGTTTAGCTCTATAATTCTAACCTGGAAAAGTTGAGACTTTTCTATAGTTGTCTACGCCTGCTTTGAAGAAAGTCAAACAGCTCTAGGCGTCATATACTACAGGCAATTCGAAATACCACATAAGCTATATGCTACTGCGTATATACCGTTTACCCGCTACCTCATTCAGTCACAATTACTATATATTTACGGCATTTACCATACAGAAAGAGCGAACTATGTCTGGCTGCTACATGTTTCGAGTCAAATCTTTGTCCCGCGCGATGACGTAAAATTTGAATCGCCGAAATATTCTAGAAGTCACGCATCGATAATCATATTCCTAAACGTACAAGTACATCTCACTTATTTAGTTATTCTCTGAATAAAACTATTATCCATACTCGTTGAACATACGAGATTACAGAAAGAGCGAATATACATATAATGAAGATCATATATATCAGAAGAAAACGAAACTGTTCGACCTTAGAGCAACAACACGAATATACAACACCGGTGACATCCTCACGCAATAAAACGAAGGGAGAACATTGTTTTCTAATGGATATAACGAAGCTACCGCATGAGATCGAACAAAACCGGATAGTAATTTATCGTTATTGAATGTAACACAAACATTATCCTTTCTACGTATTTGAGACGTACCCGCAAGTGATCGAAAATTCGCATTATTAGGTTAACAACGGGATATAACGAAGTCTAACGCATGCCATGGGACATGGAACGATTTGGAGTTTAAAGTCTAACGCATGCCATGGAACGATTTGGAGTTTATTCTGATTGAATATAACCACAATACCACCCTACTACGTATTTTAGACATTCCCCTGACACTTAGAAAATCAGAACCTAATCGAGATGATCCCGGATTATCCTTTTACGGTTTTGTGCTTGTTGGGTATGAATTGCTGGTTTGGAGATAAGGGCGACGCTGAGAGCGAATCCGGGTGGTGTTGGTTTAGAAGGCGAATCCTGCGTATTGTTGAATCGATTGTTGAATAGGGACGGCCACAATGATTCGAGTACTCTGTTTCTCATAGTCGTTATCCAGGGGCGGTAAAAGTGCCCTAAAGTGTCTTAAATATATATCGAAGTCCGCACAGTTCGTCAGTGCTCTAGCCTCAATTATCACGCATTATGGCACTGGGCTTCTCTTCTCCCGACGCCATCAAAAATTGAGGTAGGCCTACTTTATACGCCAGAGGCCTATACCCCCGAAACTTGGAAATATGCGAAACTTTGCATCTTCATAAGTGAATGTTAACTAACTTGAGAACAGGAATTTCACTAAAATACTACAACTTTCCGGGAAAGCTTCCAGTAAACTGTTGATATCCCACACCCGATATCTAAGCGAATTGCTGAGTTGAGTGTGTGACTTTCTTGCCGGGTAAAGGCTAATTGTTCCAAAGATACCCATGCGACGTATTTCACGTTTTAAAATCGACCAGAACGAGGCATTACTAGACTCGGAAGTAATCGAGTTTGAGAATTGGGCGGAACAAATAGTGGATATATCGGCAATTATTGTTCCTCGGTGCTCTTTCCGGGGTAGTTCCAAACAGAAGATTCAAATTCATGGGTTTTGCGATACCTCATAAATAGCATATGGCGTGATAGTATACATTGTATATATGATATATGACTGACGAAGATTTCGTTCTTTTGCTTGAGACAAATTTTTTCAAGAAATTTTATTTCGACACCGTAGGTTGAGTAGCAGGAATAGGACAATTTTCAATTTTTCCTTTCTGTTTTGGTGGCATATTCATTATTCATATGAAAATAATGATTGTTTGATTAATGATTACCACATCCCTGACAGAGGGTTATATTTTCAAAATGCCATTGAATTTTTTAAACGCATTGGTATCATTGATGAGAATTTACGTCTTCCATTTCTACCTGTATAGTATATTTGATAAACTAATTATTTTTGCAATTTCGATCATGGAATGAGAAAGTAGGTAGGTAAAGGAAAATATTGCACCACTCTCATGAATTAAATCATCACTAGAACTACGTAAAATCTCCCCGGAATCACAGAATCTGAATAAATTTTACCATACTCTACCGGTGGGTTGTTTTTGTTTGTTGTTTCTGGTATTGATGGTGTTTGTCGACTACTATGGTCATTTACACCAGGCCAATTTTCATTATTTAATTCCGTCGCTGCTGACTTGTAGCACGGCTCACTTCTAGGCTTTATAAGACACCGCTTACACGGATAAGATGGCGAGGAGGAGCCTAGATAAACCTCGAACACTTAGGTGAGAATTTAGGTGTCGACCTCGGTCGGACTCGCACCAGCAACCCTATGTTACAATAACCATTTCGCGTCAAACGTGAAGGTACATCTTGGGACTTCGTATGTAGCCAGCTACGAGTAATTTCTAAACGTATGCGACCCGACTAAATATACTTTGGACACATTTAGACTTGGCATTTTCAGATCTTTTCGTCTTTTACTTGAAGCAGTTGTGACATGTCTTAGAAATGACCACTTCTACTTGAAATTAAGAAGAAATATGAGGAGTTACTTGTTATATTTAAATAGCAACTCTGGTCAGTTCAACCACCTCTGGTTTACAGTAAAATATTACAGCAAATCAGAAACCATTCTGAAAATGTAAACGTCAATATAATCAGAACTGTAGAGACGTTTACCCATGCAAAACAGAACTTAGCAAATACATTATCATTCAGGTTTCGAAGCTGTCGATCTGGGATAGTACTATGACCTCAGATGTCTACAGTCATGTCGCGGCTATTATCGGTATCACGGGATGTTCGACAGTATTTTTTGGTAACTGCAATTTGACGAAACAGAAATTGGACTGTTTCAAGACGACTGGCAAGGAAAATCAAATATCTGTAAGATGCATAGTTTGATGATGGAATTGCCGTTATAAAAATGTATTTTTCCAATATCAGGACAAGAAAATGGGACGTAGCACGAATAAGACGACAGTGTCACGAACATTCTCAATATAATTTTGTCAAATTTTAAACACGATCACGTCGCGATCTATATTGATAGCAGCTTCTGTTATCCTACCTTTCTTAAACAAAGAAAAATATCAACCTTCATCCACTCCACACTGTATTTGAAGAGCAATCAGTAATGGTAAAATAATTCCTATTTTACAGCTTTCAAGTCTGCAAATCACCGATGTCAAAATGCCAGCCGGAAGTTACCGTGAAATCGCAATTACACTCAAGTCCATCGATTGCGCAGAGATAACGTTCCAAAACTGCGAATTGACGAAACGGAAACTCTCTGAATTCTACACTGGGTGTAAAGACAATCATACAACTGTAAGTTGGAATAATGTTCGCTAGACTTTCATTGCTTACATACAGATATATTCAAAAGGGTGATCGCGGTGCACCTGTTGATAGCGAGACCCGACCGACATACCACGCACCAATATTTAGTGAAACGGCTATGTTGACAGGAATTTTTCATTTGTAATGAGATTTGTAGACCACGGTAGCCAACAACCTGCCAGTGATCACTCCTTGGTTTGGATCGTATGAACCTAAAGTTGCACAATGAATTATTGACGGGATATCCGATACTTGTTATGCTTTTCATTGGTGCAAGTACTGTTAGCAATTAAGGATAGTAACATAACATCATTCATTTTATGAAGCGCATACGGAGTATTGTCGTAAGAAGCGGTGTGATTCGCTAGCTCGGAGGTGTAATCAAAATCAGTATTGAACGTTAATGAGCCGTTAGCACAAGTCATGATTTTTTATGATTTCATATTTTAAAGTCCGATACACCCGTGCTGGTGGAATGGGCACATAATTGTCAGTGGGGTCATCTATTCATGTTGACACCTAGTATTGCTGTACTTAAAATCAATTACTATTTTCAAGCATAGCTGTTACATTATTTTAATCCAGTGACTTCCTTGGACTGAGCGACATCCCAGCAAAATTATTGTGGCGTTAGCGGTTGAATCGCGGCCTGCCTCGTGGATTCGCCGTGTCAATTTAGGCCCATGAAAGCTGTACGAGTCGCCTTATTAGTTTCAACCTAGATCGGGAGTGGCCAAAAGTTTTGATCAAAGGACTGCTATGTATGAGGGGTCGCGCGTGTTTTGACTCCGGAAATTTGAATATTATAAAGTGGATTTTGCCTACTTGCATTACTTACTGAAGTCGTTTTGTTTTAAGACTACTTCTTCTTTTATCCGGACAGTGTTTTGGATAGACTACTTACTTTTTCAATTTAGATTTGAAACGAGAAAGCAGTTTATAGATAAGATTGCACCACTGTCGTGATTTAAACTGTAATTAGAACCGTATGAAATAACACCATAATCAAAGTATGCCTACCTGAATATATTTTCCCTAGATTCCACCTGAGGGTAATTTTATAATAGCCATTGTCGTTCGGTCTGGAAGACACATGTTGCGGTTTCGTATGTAGACACCTCCGAGTAACTGCTAAACATATGCAGCCCCTACTAAAAAAAACTTTAGACGCATTCTGACGGCGGGGTAGCGTGGTGGTATGATCGACAGCTATAGCACCAAAAGGTTGTGGGTTCGAGTCCGACCGCCACATGATCCATGTAAGTGCAGTCCTATAATAAGCCTAGAAGTCGGCCGTACTAAAAGTAGGAAAATACGGAATCAAAAATAAAAGAATATAGGGCTGGCATAAAATCTCCAATGCAGTCGAAACACCATGAATATCAAAACAAAAAACACATTCTAACTTTATACTTTTCAGAGTTTTCATTTTCTAATCCACAAAGAACACAACCTTCAGCAGGACAGATAGATAGTTTAATATTTTGTGTTACGTGGATTACGCTTAACACACAGTCAGACCATAATATTGGCAACGGTAATTGTCCAATTCATAGTAAGCAGCGAAGCAGAAGGGAATAGAAAGACGCGGTAACGATAAGTCAGCATTATACAGTGCAACGGAAGACTAATCATATGAAGATCATGATTGTTAGGTTACGGATCACCATACATCCCGCAAGTAGGGTTATATTTGCAAGATGCCATTGCATTTATGAAACGCATAGGTATCATTAACGAGAATTGTCCTAAGAGACGAGAAAGTTGGATATATCGAAGGGCTAATTCAAAATGAGCAAAGTATTGAATGATAAGATATGCAAATCGATTCAGAATGTAGGCTACAGTAACAGATGATCCATTTCGCACATGTTATGGTCGGTATTATTTCCTACACGAAAGCCATGTATATTCGTAATCTGAAGGATAAAGTGAGGGCGCAAAGCTTTGGTTATGACTATGTGTGAAATGTATCAAAAAATACCTATCATCATTATTAGACATTTTCGTCAATTTTTCGACGTAATTGATACTTGAATTGGCATATAATAGACACCGGAATTTTCTTTCTGTTGGCAGCTAGTATCGTTGCACTTAAACAGCATTTTATTCTCATACACAGCGGTTAAATAAAGTTGATGTATAAACGAGCTTCCACTGTTCGACATTCTTCTGAAATTCTCGTGACGCATCGGTTCCAGGGCCATGGGAAGTCTCATGCATCGTACCAATTTGGACTGTGAAAGCTGTCCGAGTTGCTTTCGTATGCACTAACATGATCTAGTGTAGCCATCATGTTTGTTCAAAGGGCGACAAACATTTACGAGTGATCACTCGGGTGATAAACGGAAGAAGGCGATGTCTAAGCCAGCTCAATTTTTTCGTCCGGGTAACGGCTGCCTTACATTATGCTGAAAAAAGCTAGCTGATGACAAACAAAATGTCAGCAGATAAATTTTAGATAGCAACTAGATCAGCGGTTCTCGACCGGGGGTCCGCGGACCCCTAGGGGTCCGCGAGACCTCTAAATTTTTAAAATGGTTGATAACCTAATTTTTATTTTATTTTTTAATTTGAGAAAGCACAACGCAGTTTTGCACCACAACTGCTAAAACCTCATGACTCGTATCATCATAATAATCGTCTGACATGAACTATCGTAGTGTGGAAAATCATTTTCATTGCCAATTTTGCAATAAAACTGCTGTTTAGAGACGTTTTGTTGGGGTTTGTGGAAAAATAAAAATATGGAGATGGTAACGTCGATTAGGGTGACTTCGTAATGTATGCGAAACCTTCTCGGTGCGAAGTTGTCAGTCTCATCAAATTAGTGAACAGTCGTTTGAAATAAAAATTTCAGAAGTATTTCCCTAATTTGTCCCAATGCAGGGATTGAAACCTCGGCACGAAATCCATTTTATCCTGTGATATGCATAACGACTATTAGAACAGCTTCTTTGAGGTACAGAACTTCAATATACAATTAAATAGTATATTCATAATGAAATGAGCCCGAGTACTTTCGGCTGACACTCGTCATAAATCGGGCAATTATATACCTGCTTTTAAAGCTCGGCTCTCAGATTTGGCACATTCTTATTGCGGATTCCGTATCGACAAGGCTGGTTTTTGATGAGCAAGGAGTGTTTCGTTATGCTATCAAAACATTACGCTCCAACCCTGAAATTCGTATCACCAGTTATATTGGTATGCAGCCCTTTCTTGTTAATGTTCAGTTATTCATGGTCGAAAATGTTTGCTGGTAAATAGGCCTATATATGTAAACCCGAACATAACAGGTCGTTTCATGACAGTCTTTCTCAGGTTGGAAAACTTGGATCCATTCTTTGGCGTATAAAATTTGTCTATACTTTTAGATTAGAATTTCACTTTGTCGGTAGAAACTCTCTGCGGGCCGATCTGCGGGTCCGTATGTTGCCCTTCCCTGCGCTAGATGCTAGACGTGATATGTTCATAAAATATTTGTTTCTTCATTTTGGTGTCATAAATGTTGCGATCACACCAAACGTATCGTCGGAAGCGTAATGCGGTAATATTGCATTAGCCTCCATCTATATTTGCGGAAATGGTTTTCGGCACTCCTCGTTCATATCAAAACGAAGACGCGGATTTTCAAGACACGACCACGTACTTACAGCAGCAAAATTAGCTTTGAAATAATAAAAGTCCACCAATTTCTTCATAAATAGTATGATGTTATTTTCAAGAAAAATCATTATTTTGCTGTTTATCACAAGCCTACAGTTCATATTCGCACAAAAACAGATGAAGGTTGCACCATAATAGAGCTATAATTGAACTAAAGCTTGAGGGGGTTCGCGAGGGTCCGTCACGGTAAAAAGGGGTCCGCGAAGCCAAAAAGGTTGAGAACCACTGAACTAGATGGAAGTACAATGAGGCTGTGCAGGTGTTATGACCGTGATGGTATTATAGACAAAGAAAGAAAAGACTAAATGCCAATTTCCAGAAATGCAACGCAACAGAAAATACGTAGGCGATTAATTTAAAATCATATGGTATTTTGGTAAGTAGCGCGTAGCTCATGCTGAGAGTTCTTTAGGCTCTCATCTTGGTCGAGCATTGCCTATATTCTATATGCATCACTATTTTATTTGAACAGCATCAATATGGAAAGCGCTGTTCATTGACACATTGTCCTAAATAAGTTGATAACTTGATCGCACAGAGAAGACTGTTTCGATTATGTTATATGCCAAGCCGCCAAATATCGATATATGGAGAAGTAAACAGCCAGCGTTATATACCCGTCAGAAATAGCTAATGAATTGCAAATACTATAAGTCTTCAACAGTGGTTCCCACGATGGGCGATATAGCCCCCCACTGGGCGATAATTTTGAGAAACAAGGTTGCGCGAAAATACCAAAGAAGGCGACTGGTGGCGATGGTGTCCAAATGTTTGAACCTACAGCAGTGGCTCCCAACCTTTTTCGGCTCATCGCCCCCTTTTGAAGCTCCACATCGATCATCGCCCCCCAAATATCGGGAACCTCGAAACAGCACTTCGTCAGGCCCCCCAAAACGTTGGTATTTGGCCCCATATGGTGATAAACCAGACCCCCTCAGCCAGTGGGCTTTTTGTCGCTACATATCGGATATACCCTATTTCATGTACTGTTTGGTGGTAAATCACCGTATTTCGCCTAAACGCGCGAAGCGCGATAAATTTCTATAATTCATGTTTGAATCGGTAAATATGATCGGGAATTGCATTCGTTGTTTTCGCCCCCTTTCTCCCCCTTCATCCGTTTTCGCCCCCCATCGCCCCTTCGTTATTTTCGCCCCCTGGACCGCTAAATCGCCCCTGGGGGGGGGGGGCGATATCGCCCACGTTGGGAACCACTGACCTACAGTGTGGTATAGTTAATTACCACGGCCAAAAATATACGTGAAGGAGGCTTATTAAGCATATGGGGCGAAAGTTGATTGTAATATAGGTCAACTCAACGGAAAGTAGACGTGGAAATCAGTTTTCAGTGTTCCGGGCGCCTTCCAGGAAAAAATTACATTTATTTCTGAGTTTTTCCCGTTTATGTCCTCTTTTACGGAACCGTAAATAATGATCGCGAAAATTTGTGTCGAACTTTATAGGTGGTGCGGGGGGTGGTGGTGGGGGGGGGGGGGGGTACGGTGATTCGAAAAAGGTTCGGGACCACTGATGTACAACAGGATCTGGGATGAAAGAAATGTCGACTTGTAATCCCATCAAACGGACATTAGTTATTGGAAATATATATTTTATGAGTATACTGGCAGTATTGGCACATACGTCGAATAGACTATATAAGATTTGATGTGGCAGCAGCAGTCAATCATTTGTTTTGAACGAACTCGTTTTGCTATTTCATTAAATATTATATATAATGAATGGATGGGCAAACTGCGGCTCATTCAGCCTTTGATTGCGGCTCTTCAATTATATTGCAGAGGGGTTTCGCCATTTACCCGGAATATAAATTGATGCAATCAATCGCGAATTGTTTTCGTGTCGTTTCTTTATGGTTTACGAAAGACTTGTAAAATTTAGGAAGAGGTGGCACTAGAGTTAAAACTTGAAATTGCACTCTCGAATCTATTTCACAATCGTTTCACCCTCAACAATAGTGCCTGATCATCCATCTATGATAAACCATTGTGATCAACAATGCACTTGATAATTTATCACGCCAACGCGGGTCACAATCATTTCTGGGCTAGCAATGGCGATACTGCTCTTCGATTTTTATTGCAAATGCTAGCAATAACGGCAGAGTCTGACCAAGAAAATGTCGTCTAGCGATAATTGCAAGAAAAGAAAGTATGAACAGTAAAATAGAACGGTAACTAGAAACGTTAATACGAAACCAAACAACAAAACTTTGTCACGAGTTACCCAACGGAGACGAATTTACAGAGTATTAAAATTACCGAGCTGAAACCTTCCTTACATTCTAATCAGAACTTAAAGAAGCTGCTCCGTACTGATTTGTCGTCATATCAGTCAGATTTCATACACCTGGAAGCCCAGGTGGAGACGCATCGTTTCGCCACACACTATTAAACTAAGTTCGATAGCCAGGATTTTATTTGGACGAAATATATCCGTATTTCATAGTTTCTGTGTTGTGGCTATTTTAACGCTAAGATTTTTGATATGCGGCTCACGCATGAAGCAGGTCTTTCCACCCTGATATATATATAGTCGTATAACAACTTGTACGCCGTGAAGGAACGGAGTTCATGGGTGGATATGTTCGTCACAACAATTTTTAGCCTTCACCAAATCGAAAAGGGTTGAAGATCACCGCTTTAGAGAGTGAACCCCTATACTCAAAAATATTCAAAACATTGCATCTACATAAGAAAGTCCCTTAAAACAGCACTATTTTTCTGCTATAATTTCGACAGATCATTATGGATCACCGTTCTCGAATTTACGTGTCTAATAACTGACCCAATTACACATCAAAACGATCTTATGATATCAGATTGCCTTTTTCAGACACTGCGGAATTTCTCGACCACGTTGAAACACATTTTTATGTTAGCCAATACGCAGTCAATCCAACGCTGAAATTTTGTCACTTCGTTTTGTCGACAAAATGACTGTACACAAAGAATAAGTGAGCGACCCTTGGACTCTTTTAATGCTTTTGATCACTACAACCAAATCCCACAGGTCAGGAGCAGTTATAAATTGTTGTTGGCTTTCTTGTAAGGCACCGATAAGAATTGCGATGATAGTTAGGGCAGACCCCTATATCCGACGAGTAACTAAAAATGACAAAAGTATCGAGTGGCATGGAAATAAAATCTGAATACGCCGCAACCGCCAATCCGGATTGTAAACTTTTAGTTTTTTAGTAGTCGTCATTTATCAGACATTTCTGACATTGGAATGGACAGATAAAATCGACATTATACGTTACTCTTGCTGTCGACACAAGTAGCCCTAAACAGAAAAAAACATAAAGAGTTCCCAAACTTGGCATTTACTTTACTTTAATTTTGATATCTATCTGTAAGTTCATTTAATGTACGGGAAACTTACAGATATGTATATTAGTTTTCGCCAATTTGTTGACATATTTGATATTGCAGTTCCTATATCATCGAAAATAGAATTATTTCTTGCTGTCGACGGCGAATATCCCTACACTCAAAAAGCATCTACTATTTTAAAGCATAATAGTTACAATCTTGGTATCAACTCGCATTCGACTCACGTAGAACAAGCCCGAAAGAATCAAGTCCGATATTGGGCAATCCAGTATCGAACCGGAATAGCCATATCCACCAATCACCATAGCATATTACAAAGTATACTAAGTGCATTTGTATCGAATGCGAAAAGAATTGTTTCTGAGCAGATTATCACGGATTTACCGTCTCCAATTTGGTAGTCTAGTTAGTAATGCATTCCCACCTCAGAGAAATGGTTTTATGACACCTGAAATGGCTCTCGATTAGTTCAGGTAACTACGCGAAATGAATGTAAGACATTCCAGCGAGCAATTATGTCATTGTCTCGACTAATCAATACTGACAAGTTGCATCGTTATCATTCAGCTTGCCAAGCTGTCGTTATGGGATGGTACGATGACGTCGGATATATATGGCCTCGTTGCGGATATTATCAGCATCACGGGATGTTCGACTATATTTTTTGGAGAATGCGATTTGACGAAACTAAAGTTGCAAGCTTTCACCGAAACCGGCAAGAATAACAAGATATCTGTAAGTTGCAAATTTTGCTGATTGATTTGTTCGGATTTAAATAATTCGTATTACGAAAAGAAGTACCAAGAAGTAAATCGACCACTGTAAACCGTAATTATAAATCAATCCGATATGGTGATTATATCTTATTTCCTAGCTCTCGAAGCTGCACATAAGAGATGTCAAAATGCCCGCCGAATGTTACCGCGAAATCGCAACCACACTCAAGTCCATCAGTTGCAAAGAGATATTGTTCGGACACAGTGAATTGACGAGTCCGAAGCTTTCTGAATTCTACACTGGATGTAAAGACAACGATATAACTGTAAGTTCATTTAATGTACAGACAACGTGCATTGCTTGTATCACGAGTGCTCGCTAAGTTTTCGTTCGGTTTCTTATTCCTACACGCATATAACGCAATAATACTAATCCCAGAATATAATGCGTTTGACGAGTGATATTGACATTACTTATTTCGGGGATTAGATCAACGGGAATTCTGTGCTCGAAAAGTAGTTGGAAATTTCTCCAAATAGTGAGCACACAATTCAACATTGACTAAATCGACAAAATGAATTTGTGAGCGATGGTTTTGATCGCTGCGAGGAATTCCCGCAAGTGAGAAACAGTTGAAAAATGGCATTGACTTTATTGCAACGCACTGATAAGAATTGCGATGATAGTTGGGGTAGCCGAGTAAATGAGAGGAGTAAGGGAAAATGAAATGAGTACCGAGTGCTATTCAAATCCGTTCTGAATACGCCGTCAAGGATAATATAGCTTGTACAGTACATTGTTGGATTTTCTAGATTAAAATGCAATACAATCATAATTTCATTGCCAAAGTTAATGACGACAAGAACTGTGGGGTGTAAGAAGAATGAATCAGCAAATTCGTAGACATGATGCTTATCTTTGTCGCCATTTCTCGACATTTTTGACACTGGAAGGGGCAGATAATCAAAATTGGAATCATTTTGCGCTGTCGACGTCAGTATCTATGCACAGAAATACATCTAGCCTACTATTATCATACTAGATTCAGATATCGGTTTTAATTGAGTGACAACATCGTGAATTTCTCGGCTATGACGTATACTGTTTGAACCGTGTGATGTTTCATACATTCTTCGCACAATTGAATCGGAGGAAATATTGTGAATAGCATCTGACCTGTTGCAGAGACTCCAATAAATACGAGACTTCAATATATTTTTTTCATACCGATTTCGGATGGCGCAGTTGGTTAAGCGCCAGCGTCACGACACCAATGGTAGTGGTTCGAATCCCGGTTCGGACATCATTACTATGTGTCGGAGGTTCTATGGGCTCCTCATCGCCGACCTCACTGCTAAGCAGTGACTTGAAAAGCCCAGCTACAGAGAGCCGAGCTATAATCCGGTAGCAGCAGACACGATGATCAACTGATGAAGCGTGCCTGAAAGAGACTGAGAGAGTGCAAGAAGAATGAAAAAGTACAGCAAAGATACGATGATAAAGCGAGACTGCATGAGAGAGTGGAAGAACGTCAAAGACCCGAAAAAATGCATTTCATTGTACTGTCCGTGTAATTGTAATGCCGTGGAGCACAAAGCCTTAACCTGGCTAAAAGCACCACCGTTGTGTCCTATAATAATAATAATACCGATTTCGGAAGATCTTGAGGAAAACACAGTTTGCTAGAAATGTTGCCAACATTTATTTACGTGGTGTTTGGCATGCGAACCGTGAGCTTCATGTCCGTGAATATTTTGAGTGAAGTAGCAGTATTTTCTAAATATCTTAGCAGTAATCGTGAGCATTCTTGAGATAGAAACTGCTCCGAAAACTAATTATTCGGCTTTCACGCTATGCTAAGGTAACATTCTCTAAGCATTCATTCATTACTTGCTACAATTCTTGTCACTAGCGGTGCAAACTGGCTAGGGATCAATTATAATTTTACGCACGAGTTGTTGGTGCAATAAAACACTCCGTTCGATCATTATCACTATTCCCGTGCTAAATTTTAAAGACAACACTAGCGCAGCAGCTCCGCCGATCACGCTGATAACGAGGGATGGCAGATTATTATATTCTTTATTCACAGTAAAACTGGTAAATACACACATAATCCGGGGAGCAACCTGCCCCCAAAGGAAAATGGCGAGATTGGAGTAAATTTTTAAAATTTCAGTAATACATTCAAATTGTTATTCCTATGCAATACATGGAGAAGTCAGATTACAGAATTGCAGCAGATGAAGAATTGGCTAGGGTTACAGAGCAGAGGTAGAGATGATTGAAGATGAAGAATCGACATTACAGAAATTATGCTGTGATTCACAAGTGTAATTTTAGTGCAGTGGTGCATTCAAGGCCTTCCGAAGAATGTGCACAGTGCCCAATAATGTGATCTTTTGGATCATGTCGAATCGAACGTTACCCGGAATTTGTTGGATATGTCTCAGGAGTTTTTTGCTCACGACCCCTATAGCGCCAATGACTAGCGGTACCATGTTTATTTTGCATCGCCACATTTTCTCACATTCCATTTTGAGGTCTGCGTATTTGGAGTGTTTTTCTGATTCTTTTTGCAGTAGGTTGTGATCAGCTGGGACAGCCAGTTCAATGAATAAGCATTCTCTTTTCTTTTTAGTTTGACGATTATATCCGGGTGGTTGCTCCTGATTTCGCGGTCAGTTATAATAACTATCACATCCCACAGAATTTTTACTTGTTCGTTTTCTGTCACTGGTGCTGGGCTGTAATCGTACCAATTTTTTGTCGAAGTGGTGATGTTAAAATGTTTGCATAATTCAATATGAATGTAGTGACCAATCCTATTGTGTCTCCATGTGTATTTGGTAGCTGCAAGTTATTAATATTATGTTCAAAAACAATTTTAGTGACGCATATAACAACGATGGTCTTTTGCGTCACGACTTAACAGTTGCTAATCGAATCGAAACAGTTGCAAATCGAATCAATATTGTGATGAGTAAAGACAGTCAACCAAACATTTAATACTGTCTCTTTGTCTTCGCTATGAATTCCCATGGCTGAGGTAATATATAATCGGGTAGTTAATATATTTTCCATGGTGAAGGGTACTCTCAAGTCCAGTACGGCAGCTCTAAACTGGCATCTTTCGTTGGTGTACTTCGCACACTCTATAATAACGTGCTCTGCAGTTTCTTCAACATGGAATGTGGTACAATGAGGGGTATCGGAGCATCCAATTTTGCTAAGATGGGAAATGATACGACAGTGACCGGTCCGCAATCTGAAAATGGTGATTTCGGCCTCGCGTGGCTTAGTTATAGTTGGTAGTTTCGTGTATATGTCGGAGCAGAACTGCTTGAAATGTGCTCCAGCGTCTGTTTCGATGAAATGTTGGTTCCAGTCTCGCCCACAGGGATTTAAAATCATTGAGTTGGCTTCGCTAGAAGTATAATCTATACTTTGGTCAGCGAAGTCATGGGCCGCAGCCTCTTTAGCAAGTCGGTCAGCGACTTCATTCCTATTAATACCACAGTGTCCTGGAATCCATATAAAAGAAACATCTCTATGGCTTTCATGTAAGAGATGGTGAGTCAGTTCTAACATTGGATTGGTAATATAGTTATTTTCACCAAGATGGTTTTTTAACGACAGCAATGCACTTAAAGAGTCGCTCAGAATAGTCACTCGTTCGATGGAATTTTCTAAAATCCATACCAATGCATCGAATATTGCTCTCAGCTCAAATGACAGAATTGATAGGAGTTTCAAACATGCTTTTGACCAGGGCTTTGGAGCAGCCGTAAATTTGCATTACTCCAGCTCCGGCTCCGGAGCTTTATTCCATAATACATTAGCTCCGGCTCCAGCTTCGGAGCCGCATTATTACCACTGCTCCGGCTCCAGTTCCAGCTCCGGCTCTGAAAACTATCGAAGGTGTCTATATCAGGGGTGGGCAACCCGCGGGCTGCGGGCCATATGTGGCCCGCGAGAAGGTTTTGAGTAGCCCGTGAGCTAATTCTCCACTATATTATCAAAATTCTGTTATATTATCGAAATTGAATTGCTCAGATTGTGAGCTTGCAAGGCCAACCAAAAATATGATTAGTCTGGCCGCAACACTTGGGATGTTGATGGCTAAATATCAGTTTCGACGCATTGGCAGATCTAGGGTCCAGTCACATTTTTACTAAATCGTCGTACATTACAATAAACTAAAATAGTAGTAAAATTTTACTTAACGCTTCGCGTGTTTAATTGTCACACGATTTCTTTCTTGGTAGCCTACCCCCACCTGAAAATGAACAAACGCCGGATTTAGCCGATTGAGTCTAACTATATTCGTAATTGCGAGAGAAAGTATTTTCGCGTTTGTGCTCGCAGAAAGATCGTCGGCGATGAAATGTAGACACAAAATGATTGTCGTATATTAGCGGACATTTTCGATATCGATATGTCCAGATGCTGAATAGTCCTGTCCTTGCAAACTGAGCCCAGCGGGCGGTATTCAGTCGACCCGCAATATACCCAAGTAATAACAATAATACCTTTGAAAATTTTACGCGCCTGGCGCGGACATAATGAATACTTGTCAATTGTCGATAACATCAGAGTTGCACTAGAACGCACTTTACTCCGTGCCATTGCTGTGTACAGCATTAAAATTCTGATGCGGCGTTTTAACACTGGCACTGTACTCGTTAACATTGAGCCATACAGCTCAATTCAATTTTTAAATGCGCGATTATTATTCAACTGTAACTGTAGTAAGAGCAATATGGGTGGATATAACGACGTGATCAATAGAAATTCGATTTGTACCTAATGGCCAATGGTTTGACGTTCGATATTGGTGCACTCGTTACCAGTCCATCCGCTGTCGATCAAGTCTATCTGAATATAATATTTTTCGGTAGAAACAAATCGAGTAATCGAATTAAACACTGTTCCCTGCACAATGCGCCATGCCCATAACGAATTAAACTATGTAGTATGCACATTGCACATTTACAAGTCACAGTGCGCGATAATCCTGGAATACTGGAGTATCAAGCAGACTTCAAGAATGAATTAACGAAACAGATGATTACAAATTGGAAATCGTGTATCAAATCAGTAATTTGTCTCCAACATAAAATACCATGGGGCTTTGGGCTACTCTTCTGCCATCCCCTATTTACGTTCGAAAATCCTTACTGGCGTGAATGACGATGATGCGCAGTAATGAATTCCAATTGAGATGCATAATTGCATAGGCCTACTCAATAAAACTGAACAATTTTGCGGCCCGATTAAAGAACTATCACAAAAGAATGAGTATTTGCTCATCCGATTCATGGCAACGATGAGATGGAATTTCTCGGCGCGTGCTCGTCAGATCGACATGTGCAACGAAATCACGTTTTTATCCTCTCTCCCATTTCGCGCAATGCATAGTGATCATTATTTTCGAATCGTACAATTGGCCAACAAGGTTGATGAAATTGCGGGTATGCCGAACACCCACAATATTCACAGGCGTATTTCGTATACCGAGGTTCGGCACTCATGTGTGAAAATTGAACATTGAACATATGACTGCTCTGCTGTTAAATCCCCAGGAACATGGTTAGTCGGAAAAGGTAGCGCCAAAGAGGAGAAGATTCTTAATTTCGCGAAGGCCTGCTGTTGAATTAAGTGAACTCAGCAGATATGGTTGTTGCGTAGATAATAGCATCTTATGAAATACGTTGGATCCGGAGCTACCCCTCAAATAACTGGCTCCAGCTCCGGCTCGGCTGAATTGTATGTAGAGATCCGGCTCCTGCTCCAGCTCCGGTAAAAATGCACGGCTGCGGGGCTCCGGCTCCAAAGCCCTGCTTTTGATGTTCTTGTATTGCGATCGGGGATGTAGAAGGAGCACCCAGCACCATTGATGTTTTTAGATCCATCGGTATAAATTAGCATTCTGTTCGGGTATTGCTCAAAAATATGATCTCTGAATACAGGATCATCAATGTGAGGTTGGGGGTCGCGTCCGAGGGCTGTTTGCAATGATGTATCAATCATAGCGCATTTCAATAACCAAGAGCATATAGTAAGAGGATGGTTACCTCTGATTTTCAAATGATCCAATATTTGAAGTCGGGATAAGATATTGAAAGACACAAATCGGTATGAAAGTAGATTGTGAATTTCCTCCCATGAACCCTCCAATAAACTACGTGCTGGGTTCGATTGTCGAGTTCTGATCTTGGAACGGTACTTGAGACAAAGATATTGGTGCCTGAGAAAGAGGGGCATGTCGTTACACGAGGCCTCTAGTACGCATATAGGGGTGCTGGACATGGCACGGCAAGAAAGTCTGAGAGCTTGATTGCGGATTGCAATTATTTTCATGAGGTGTGATTTCGGTGCGAAGAAGTACGCTTACATGCCATACTCTATGATTGATCTCATCAGGCTCCTATACAGGATTAATACCGTTCGAGTGGATGCACCCCAAGATGTGCCGGATACCATTTTGAGTAAATTCATGCGCTTCGCGCATTTGGATGCAACGTTAGATGCGTGTATCTTATAGTTGAGTCTTTTGTCAAACGTGACACCTAAATATTTGAAGGATTCCACATACCTCAGCTGATGACTTCCTAGTTTGATTACAGGTTGTACATGATTTCGCTTTTTCGTGAAAACCATTGCTACGGTTTCCTCGTCCGACACCATAAAACCCCACTTTACACACCATCGATGGATCTGGTCAAGGGATGACTGAATGTTTTGAGCAAGTTCGTCAATAGCAAGACCGGTCTTCCAAATGGCACAATCGTCCGCATAGAGTCCCATATCTGACTCGATAACTGTCGGGAGGTCATTTATCATAATGCTGAATAACAAAGGGCTAAGCACACTCCCCTGTGGAATACCATTTTCTGTGATGAAAATGTCAGATAAAGTTGTGCCGATTCGGACTTGGAAAGTACGGTCGTTTATGAAATGGTTGATCCAAGAAAGACTAGGCGCCGAAATACCCATTTCCCGTAATTTATAGATGCCAGCAGCCCTCCACACCATGTCATATGCTCTCTCGATGTCTAGGAAGACAGCTAAAACCGATCTTCTATTATGGATAGCTTTGTAGGTGGCATCGTGTAATCGGAGCACATGATCAAGGGCCCGCCGACCCCGACGAAAGCCACTTTGATCTGAGTGGAGTAAGCCGTGCTTTTCTAGGTACCAAGAGGAATTGGGAATTGGAATAACGATGGAGTGCTTCCAGCTGCGAGGAACAGCGCCATTGCACCATGAGTAATTTATCACCGAAAGCATACTGAGTAGGGCATCTGGCGGGAAGTTTTTAAACATATGGAATAGCAAAGAGTGTCATGTCCTGGGACGTGTCTTTTTTCGAGTTCAGTGCTTTCGCAAGCTCTGCAATCGTGTAAGGATTGTTCAGGAAAGTATCGTTCCTATGGTTTCCCACTTCTATGTGGAGTGAAGCTCTCAGGTTCAACCTATGACGGTATTTCAAAGAGCTGCTACAACGGTTGAATGTCTTCGGTAGAACTTGTGCTTTTCCCCTTTTATCAGTAATATAGTTTCTTTCAACTTTCAAAGATGCCACCGAACTATTAGAAAGATTGCCCGAAATAGAACGGACGACACTCCACACTTTCTATAAATTTCCCATGGGGCCAAGTGTTTCACAAAAGGATCTCCATGATTCACGTTTTGCTGTTAGTGTATCACTCGTCTGCGATGTCTTGCGTATCAAACGTTTGCCTCATTTTCAAAAACGATGCCTTCTTCCTTCTCACTGCCCTGGCGCAATCGTCGTTCCACCATGGTACTGATGACCGACTGTGACTTCTCTTGATTGGAACGGACAGGCTGGCTGCACATAATACATCGCTAGTGAATTTCACGACCATAGCGTCTCTGCTGTTTCCGAGATTTGGCAACTCGGGTTGATCAATCATCTGGCGAAAACTTGCGCAATCTGCCTTCGAAAGGGCCCACGTAAGCGGACGTTTGTTAGAGCGGGGTATTTTAGCCATTAAAGATGTTAGTATGATAAAATGATCCCTGCCTAATTTGGAGTTTGTCACGTTGGTAGAGCACGAGTGTGCGATATCTGCCGATGCCAGTGACAAATCGATGAGCGAGGCCCTGCTCACTGCGTTGTATGCAGTATTGATGCCAGTTGGACTCGTTGCGCTGAGGGTTACCAATTCATGCCGGTTTATTGAATCATACAACATGTTCACTTCGATGCACAGCGTATCTGTACCACCACCGGGTGACTGAATATCGAGAATTCGATAAGACAATTGCTTACTAATTAGAATGGCTAGCCCACCACTGCGTAGAGTTTTATCCTTCCTTTCAATATTGTACCCTTTAATTTGGGAACATATTTATCAATAAGGTAAATAACATAATATCAGTAGGCCTATGGAGTTGTTCTCTAAAGTTCTTCAGTTCAGGCTGTTATGTTCGTGCATTTTACGTTCAGTGTTGTTCAACTTCTAATTTCTATAGGACTAGTAATTACCGCCAATCATTATTTCCTCGTGTGTCGTGCTTGTATTTATACCTTTTGTTGTGTTGTCTACTCGTCTTTTCGTTTAAATGCACTCTGGATCGTGTCGCCTGTATTAAAGTTATTCTGCTGATAATATACTGCTTTCATATTGCAACCTTGTCGTGTCGTGCAACCTTGTCGTGTCGTATGAGTTATTGTTCAAACAAGATCAAGAACATAACACAGGTAACTTCCTATATATTCCTCGGCAGTTCCATTGCAGTATAAGAACACCAGCGTTCTCATATATTTTGTGGAACTGCGCTCAAGAGGTTTTTCAGAGATTCAGGGTCGAAAGAAAAGCTTAGCCACTTCTGAGCCGGGAAGGTAATCAATGACGGAAGATCGATATCATCGCTTGATCGACATGTTTTTGCTGAGGTTCACAATTTCGCATATGAATGCGAAGAATAGTAACGGATGTGTAGAAGACATCATAGAGAGAATTGACAAGTCATGGTCTGATTCGACGGGGTATTGGCGGCCTCGGTGGCCTCATTTACATAAGAAGAGGTCTCCAATGAGGATAAGTCCGAATCATTTGGAAGGGGTTGTCGCGGTGGACTGATTTTTGCCGAAGTTGACTTTGCCAGCAGAGGCATTCTGACGTGGGTGTACAGCCTGACTATAAGTTTCCTCTGACGTTGGTGTACAGCCTGACTGTAAGTTTTTCCGCCGGGAGTTGGCTACAATTGTGTAGGCTATGTGACGTTTCTGGTACTTTCGCTTTAGCATCTACAGACGATAGACTCTCTCGTTCTCGAATTATTTGTATTTTGGCTTCCCTCTTATACACTGGGCAGTGGGCACCCACCGTAGGCTGCATACACTGGGCACTAGGGTTGTCCATAATTTGCAAAATCTCAAAAAAGATGCGTATCCATGTCTCATTCTGTAGATTATTGATAAAAAAAACATCAATGAACCTGCAATAAGCTCAATAGGAAAGTCGTTAACATTTGTCTAAATGCGTTTGAAAGTAGGTGCCGTAGAGTGGGCGTGTTAGCGACCATAGAACGGCGAGAAGACTAGTAATCACGAAATCACCTCTCTTGATTGGTTAATCAGCTATGCTTGAATGGTCACGACCACAGCGGCTTGCTGATTATGTGCTTATACTAGTTCAAGAAGTTCGCTAACGGCAATGATTCCGTAAGCGCATTGTACGCTGGTGATTTAATAATAAAATGAGACATCTGGTCATTGCATGTTTTAGTGTTAAAACTAGGTACCGATAGCTTTAGTGCAACAATAACCTATTGCAGGCGTGACAGAGGTGAAACAGCGAATGAATGTGAACTTATAGAAGTAAGTATAGATACCAGAAATAGCCTACATATCTGATATGCTTGAGATTACACCAAGTGGTTCTGTTTTTTTGGGTGCAGGTAAGGTATATTAGACATCGCCAAACTGGTGCCGCATACCATGTGATATGGATTCTGGACACAATCCTGTATGCTCAGAAGATATGTGAGCCGAACAGGCAGCTTACATTGGATTTCCGAAGAAGAGTGTAACTACCACGCCGCTTCAATACATCATTTTTATCTCCATGTCTGGTTTGATTCAATCATTAGTCGAGATGCAGCCGGCAATGATCTAAGATTCATTAAGGACATGCTAAGCCAGGGGTGGGCAAACTTTTCAGCTCGCGGGCCGCATTCAACACCTGAATTCATTCGCGGGCCGCACTATATAAAATTGGGATTATAAACCAAAACGCAATAATGATATTTGATTATATAGTGAGGACATGGAGATAATAGATGTGCTTATTTAAAACAAGACAAACATTGCTTTGATGATATCGTACACGCGTCAGAAACATATAGTGGCGAGATTACATAAGCTGGCGGACCTCAATAACCAATTTGTCAAAACTATAGTGATGAAAGTCGGTTGGCCCGATTCATAGAGCAGGATTGAAATTTAAATCTGTGAGCAGCGATCTGTTCATAGATTTACTAATTCCCCTTTTGTTTCAGTTCCAGGACACTCATTGCTGACAGCATCATAACCATATTAGCTTCGAACACGCTTCTACTATGTGTAGATAAAATATACATACCCCCATTGCAGACATCGCATACAGACAACGAATCTACCTAAGACACGCCCGAATGGAGTGGCCAATCTGAAATCCCACTGGTGGTTCAAATTATGTCAATCTCGTCGCAGCTATCCCGCTGTGATATTTAGTAGCCTATATTTACCTTAGATCAGTGGTTCTCAAACTTTTGAAGACATGCCCCCCTCCTTATGATGGTGAAAGATTTCGCGCACCCTTATCGTCCTATAACAAAACGCAACCAGGATGCTAGCAAACCTAGCTGGTAGTTTGATGACATCGAAGGTTATGAATGTGGATGAGAGATTTTCAAATATGTAATTCAGACTAAATACAGAGCAATAACTATAAACTGGATGTAAATTCCGCCGAGCGCGAAATTTTTTTTTTGGTTGAGCTCATCTTCGTGTCCCCCATCAGATGTTTTCACGCCCTCAAGGGAGGAGCCAAACCAGTTTGAGAACTACTGTCTTAGAATTATCATGGTAATATATACTAAGAAAAAGTTAATCAAGTCCCTACATTAATTCGATTTTTGGTACACATATTATTAATTTAATATTTTTAAAAAGTTTCGTTAAACTCTCGCGGGCCGCACAGAACGGTGTTGCGGGCCGCATGCGGCCCGCGTGCCGTAGTTTGCCCACCCCTGTGCTAAGCAATGCAAGCAAACTGTCATTTTGCTGGTCCTACCAGCATAGTCTGTGCTCATCTTTAGACCTCTTTTCGCGGCATCATTGAGGACTTTGACAGCACTTGCGGGTATGATTCATTATGCTGCAATAATCTGACTAGTGTCGAGCATAAATGACAGATTCATCCAGCCCTTACAGCATTCAAGACTTCAATTATATACCACGACAAGAGCCTAATAAGATCAGACAAAGTAGTGTCAATGTCAAGCTTTCTATTTGTATTCAATGATGGTACATCCCCTCAAAAACTGGAAATTCGTTTGCCACTTGCATAAACGCCTTTGCAATATTTTTCCGCTTGTTTTTGTGCTTTCCATCAATGAAATCAAGGCATACAGGCTACAACGGTTACCTTCACAATAAGCCATCATGTCATGTAATTAAAGATATTGTGAAGCAGCTGTTCTTTGTTCATCATGTGTTTCGTTACTCAACATGTTCTGAATTAATCCTAAATCATGATTAGCGGACCAACCTACAATGCGCTTACAGACTCACCGCCGTTAGCCGATTCCTTGACCAGCTGATCAACAAGCCGCCAATGTCGTGATCATTGAAGCGTAGCAGATTAGCCAATCAAACGCCGTGATTTCGTGATTACTAGTCTGCTTGCCGTTCTATGGTCGCTGACACGCCCACTCTACGGCAGCTACTTTCAAACGCATTTAGACAAATGTTAACGACTTTCCCGTGAGGTTCTTGTAGGTTCATTGACGTTTTTTTAACTATAATCTATAGAATGAGACATGGATACGCATAAATTTTGAGATTTTCTAAATTATGGACAACCCTACTGGGCACCCACCGTAGGCTGCGCTATGTGGCATTTTGCAATCGACACATCTCTTCTCCTGATTGCACTGATGATGCTCATGGAGCACGTTTTTCTTCCACCGCAATTTGCCGTCGTGTGACCGAATCGATTGCATCGGTGGCACCTCAATGGGGAGGATTGTAGGGATTGGTCTTGAATCGAAGGTATCCTATATACAACTCATCTGGAGGTGTTGGAACATCAAACCCGAGCAGCATTGACAAACTAGCAACATAGCCATCAGTTGACTTGCGTGTTAGCCGTTTAGCAAAGCACACGTGTGATTCGCTGATGAATTCAACAACTTCGTATTCTGACATGTCAGCTGGCACACCTCGGATAACGGCCCTAGACGCATGCTGATGCAGTTTACTCTCATCGTAACATCCCGTATTAACTGGAATTGACACTACTCCGTCCGTAAACATATCTAGAGATAGTAGCTCATCGGCCTGCGTGCGATTGTGGCAGGTGACGAGTAAGTCTCCCGACGGGAAGACACGGTAACCTTCATAATTACCAAACACTGCGTGTAAGCACTTGTTCACTGTGGTAGGATGATAATGTTTCATCCTCCTATCTTTATCCTTTACAACTATTTTCAAATTTCCGGAGCGAGCTGAATCAGCTGAGCGGCCAGAATAGTCTGCATCAGACTTATTATTCATTGCTTTCAATGGCGGACTATCACCATCCGACTCGCTTTGTGAACCCCTTTTACTGCGTTTTGATGTGACAACAGTAAATTCCATGTCATCGTTACCAACCTCCGCTTCCATCAGGCGGGATGGTGGCTTATACAGCTAATAACTTCTCACTACACGTAATACTATCCGAGGACCGCTAGAGAATTACTATAAGTAAGCCTTAACACCAGAAAACCGAAACCTCGTAACAAGCTCTCGACACTGATTGCAGGATGACCTGCTCAATCTAGACACGTCCGCACACCTCGGCGGTCAGACGCGAATCTGGGATGACAGATAATATGATGTATATTCAATATACAGGGATGGCAGATGATATGATGTAAATTCAATTTACAGGGATGACAGATGATATGATGTAAATTCAATTTACAGGGATGGCAGATGATATGATGTAAATTCAACAGAACATATGCAAATGCAACTACCATTACTTTTGACAAATATACATCACTTTACTCTGAGTTAATTTCTCGATTCGCGCTGCTAAGAAAACCAAAGTGACTTATCTGAAAAGTAGTGTTTTGATGTGTGCGTATATTGCCAGTTTTGGTACGCTCGACGAATCGACTTTGATCTGCGATATTGCTACAGCAGTCGGCCATTCTGCTGCAAGCGAATTCGCCTTGTAACCTCTTTGTTAATTCTATATAATATTTATCTAAATAATATGCTTATGGCGTGGGAGAACAGGGTGAAGTGGTGCATGCGTTCGTCACAACAGCCTTTAGCGATCCCCAAATACCAAAGTATTTTAAAAACATCGCATGTATATTCGAGAATCAAAATTTCATTAAACACCGGAATTTCGCTGCTAATTCCAGCTTCGAATTAGGCAGGTCGAGGCGCAAATATAGTAAGACACCGGATTGACTACTTCCTATTTGACTAAATTGCTCAATCTGATGAGTAAATCTTAGACGTAAATCGTAATCGCAATGACATCGCTACGTGGATTGTTAATTCCTGATAAGCAACCTTTCCTAAACAAACGATTAAATTCCTGATAAGCAACCTTTCCTAAACAAACGATTAAATAAACAATAATCCACTTTACAGTATATAGTTGCAAAGTAATCGATAATGGAAAAGAATGCTTATTTTATAGCTCTCAACTCTGTATATAATCGATGCCCAAATGCCTGCTGAATGTTTTCGTGAAATCGCAATCACACTTAAGACCACATGTTGCAAAGAGATACAGTTCGAAAACTGCGAATTGACGAGTCGGAAGATTTTTGAATTCTACACTGGATGCAAAGAAAACGATCTATCTGTAAGTTCATTTTGTGTACGGAAAACGTGCATTGCTTGTATCACGAGTGCCCGCTAAGTTTTCGTTAGGTTTCCAATTCCTAGCCGCCGGTCACGCAATCCCTAGCCGCCGGTCACGCAATCTTACTAATCCAAGAATATAATGGGTTTGACGAGTGATATCGACAGTACTTGTTCCGGGGTTTGGCAGATTAAGGTGACGTCTGTGTTGTGAAAGTACTTGGATCTCTCTAACTAGTGAGCACACAACAAAAAATTGGCAAAATGAATTAGTGAGCTACTCGTGGAATTATGTATAATGCTTTTGATCGCGGCAAGCAAAGCCCGCATGCGGGAAAATGTTGAAAAAAGTCGTTGGCATTTTTAAAACGCACTAATTGGAATTGCGATGATAGTTAGGGCTATCCCAGTAAATGAAAAGAGTAAGTGAAAATGAAGTTAGTATCGAGTGTTATGCAAATCCGTTAACGGCAATACAGCTTGTATACTATATTGTTGAATTTGCTAGATTAATATGGGAAACAATCCTAATTTCATTAAGAAAGTAAATGGCGACACGAGCTGTGGGGTATGAGAAGAGTAAATCAGCAAATTCGCGAACTTGATATATACTATTTGCCATCATTTCCTCGAAATTCTTTTCACAGAAAGGGAAAGATAATAAAAATCGGAATCATTTCGTGCTGTCTACGTCAGTATCCCTGCCAAAAATATATCTGCCATTCTCAAACTTTATTCAGATATCAGTTTTAATTGTGTGACAGCCTCCTGAAATTCATGACTATGACGTATACTGTTTGAATCTTGTGTTGTTTCATACATTCTTCGCACAATTGAATCTGAGGAAGTTTTGCGAATAGCACCATAAGCTACTGCCGAAACTCGCATAAATACGGGGTTTTAATATATTATTCATCAACGTCCTGTTGGAGCCGTGCGATGTTTCATACACTCTGCGCACAATTGAATATGAGGAAGTTTTGCGAATAGCACCATAAGCTACTGCCGAGACTCGCATAAATACGGAGTTTAAATATATTATTTATTTACGATTTCGGAACGTCTTGATGAAAACTTAGTTTACTAGAGACGGTGCCAGCATTTATTCCCGTTGGTGTTCGGTAATGTTGCTTGCATTTCCCGATAATTAAATAACTCACTTTCGTTACTTCTGCGTACTTGGACCATGCCTATATATATTCCCCAACATTTACAAGGTTATAACTATGTCTCATGAAACAGAACCATTGTATTTGGGTACGTTGTGCAAACTGATTATTGAACTTTCTGGCTAAGCTAGGGCTACATACTCAAACATTCATTTAGAATACCTGCTATAACTTCTTGGCACTTGAAGTGCAAAGTGCTCATGGATCCATTATAAGTTTGTGTACGAGTTGTTGGTATTACTATAACATGTGATAAAACACTCCGATCGGTCATTAACTATTCCCGCGCAAAATTGTAAAGACACCACTACCACAGCAGCTTCTGCGATAACGCTGATTACATCGGTTGAAATATGATATAAATTAACCAGTAATATATGCAATACCATTACTTTTGGAAAAATATAAATTAGTTTACTTCGAGTAAATTTCCCGATTCGCGCGTCTATAAGATAATCAAGGCGGCTTATCTGAAAAGTAGTACTGTGATCTGAACGTCTGCTGAGAAATTTTGTAGGAACGTCGAATTGACTTTGATCTAGGATATTGTTACAGCATTCGACCATATTGCTGCGAGCTAATTTGCCTAGTAACCAGGTTGGTCATTATATACATATTTAAATACATATGTTTATGAGAAAACAGGCTGACGGGGTGCATGCGCTCGTCACAACAGCTTTTAGTGATCGCAAAATACAAAAATATTGAAGAAACATCAAATATATATTAGCCAATCAGAGATTCAGTAAGTACCCGAATTTCACTGCTTTTTCCAGCTACGAATTATGCAAGTCCAGGCGCAAATGTAGTAAGAGAATGGTCACTGGATTGACTATTATCCAATTTGTTCCAATTCCTTCCGAAAGTTCCGATTGTATTTTTGTGATCAAATTGCCCTGCCTAATAATTAAATCGCAAACGTCAATCGTGAAAGCTGTCACATTGCTATGTATATTGGTAATTTATGTTTCGCGACCTTTCCAAAAATGAGGAAGTATAGAAACAGTAATCTACTTCAGAGAATGCATATTTTGTAGCTCTCAAAACTGTTTATCATCGATGCCAAAATCCCTGCTGAAAGTTTTCGTGAAATCGCAATCGCACTCAAGTCCACGTGTTGCAAAGAGGTAAAGTTCGAAAACTGCGAATTGACGACACGGAAGCTCTGTGAATTCTGCACTGGATGTAAAGACAACCATATATCTGTAAGTTGAGATAATGTTACTGAAATGCGAATTGTGTAGATTGGATGAGGACATAAGTAGGGATGGTGTGAAACTCCGAAAGGTTCATGTTCGTGTGAACGCGAACCTTTTTGAAAGGTTCTGTGTGAACGCGAACGTGAAGCTCATGACGTCATGTGACGTCATATACCTAATTCCAGCCCTACATTTCAGCGAAGTGATAGCCTATATTAATGTACACGATACGTAGCGACGACTCGGGCCACATAATGCCACAATGGTGAAGTACATATTGTCGTCTTAAACGTCGCCAAATGTATGAACTGGGGCAATCAAACGATATATTAATCCCATTAAATCAATATCTTCCGTCGCTTTGCTAACAATTTCGACGAGGACTTGCAAGGGAATATAAGCATACGCCTTAACGGTGTAGGCCAGACCAGACAATGTATTCGGCGTCTGATTATTGCTATTTGCAACGTTGATATTGAGCAGAGTGTAAAACTAGTTTCTGTACTTGCTACCGATAACACCCCATTACCTCGTATGCCTGATAGATTTTTTACATCAGATAACAATATCATTTTCATTGATTGGTTGAATAAGCATCATTCGCTGACTACATGTGGTGCATTTCGCTGATTCGTTCTTGATGTTGCGTGATTGTGGGTCTAGCTCACAGAAGAGAGTCACTACATATTTACAAACGGGAAGCTGGATATTTCGAGCAAACTTTTGTAACAAAGCAAGTAAAATTTTTGAGATTGTCAAGGTGAATGTTCGTTTAGTGTTGTTTTTTTCTATGCTGCCATCGCCATGCATAGAGTGGCCCGCAGTTGAAATGCAATAAATTTCAACCGAAGATGTTATATTGAAGTGAAAATTGTAATATATGAAAAAGGTTCACAGTGCAGAACCTACCAAGGTTCGTTTATGAACGTGAACCTCTAAATTTCTGAGGTTCACACACAGAACGCGAACGTGAACCTCACGTTCACACCATTCCTAGACATAAGGCCGATCGTGACCTGTCGGTAGGTTGCGTGATCCAATCAAAAGCCACATAACAATCCTAATCATAGGACTAATACAGTGGAAGGCCAATTGTGACAGGAATTTGTTATTTTACTCATATACTTCGTTTCCACGCACGGCCGACGGACGGCCGAAAGGCCATGACGCATGCGTTGTACATGTCCGCCCTGTTTCCATGACCAGGCGTAATCCTACCGTAACTTGGCCGAACAAGTTGGGCGAAGCGTTTGCGATGACGTATCTGGCTTATACAGTTATAATTTCTTAATAATCACAAGATTGCGATAAATGACTTGGCAGGAATGAGCCGACACGACTTGTAGCGGTTATTCAATTAAAAACCCGCTTTGACATTGAACACGTAGGCCTAAATCCAACACGTAAAATGGTTATGATGAACCACTTGCCTAAAACTAACATAAGATAAAATAAGAGGGAAAAATATAATTTAGGCGGCATATCTTAGTACGGGGGACGTATAGATATAGGATATCGTGGTCTGATAATTTCGAGAGCAGACTAGTAACTTGTCAAGTAGTCTACCGGTACTACTGTTTCATCGTCGTGATTCATACATGAACTTCGTGTGTCCTGTTCATGATTTGCTTACCAGGAGTATGTGAATAAGTTCACCTAGTTTGTGGTCAAACCGTAGTATGTATCGAATCCATGCACCAGAACACAAACCCTCGAAATGTGGCAGCAGCGCATATGAGCATTGAGCTGATCGCGAAGAAGATTTCAGTAGCCTAGGGGTAATTCGCAGCAGTACCGGTATTACTAACTTCCGTTGCAATCATAATTGAATTCCTGGGTTCTCCATGCGTCCAAAATCTATCCGGAGTGTCAGCCATGGTTAATGTGATACGAAAAGTATATTTCAAGTAGCAAATAGCAATTAGCTAACCGAAGACACAGCGCAAGCATGGCCGAACGGTCAAGCCGAAGTATTCACTCGACGGCCGACGAGTCGGCCGACGTGCGTGTGCTTGCGCAACAAAATTCTCTCGTTCGTCGGCCGAGTCTCTCGAAAATGGGCCCATCGGCCGTGCATGGAAACGCAGTAATAAAGTTGTTAGAGACTTCTTAATCTTTGACATAGAGAGCGACCTACGATTGAATAATCCCTGGTGTGGATAAAAAAAAGAACAAAAGCTAGATAAATATATTACAGAGGTAATTGAAAATGGTCTTGGCATTCCATGGTAGGTCTATACAAATTCATTCTGAATGTATATCATCAGCCAATGGTCCAGTTTGAACAATACATGATAGTTATGATTTCGGTGCGAAAACTTGGAATGATCTCCCTGCAGAGCTGATACTAATACCGCCATGGCAGTTAAAAAAAAATATAAAAATTATCCACTCCAAACGTACTGTTGATTTTTTTCTTTTATGCAATGCTTGTTCTAATGTTATCCTTTATTACACCTTTATTAAAGCTTAATATCGTGTCGTTAGTCATATATTTACTGAATGTAGACTCTACGTATATGTGTGTGATTTAATATATATGTTTCATGTAATTATTTATATATGCATCAAACACTCCAAACGGGTGGCGACTGACTCTGAAGGCCTAACGGCCCCTCGTCGTCTCCCAGTCTATTCCGCAATATTTGTTTCGTATACTTCTTTATTTATTGATGTGACGAATAAAAGACTATCTATCTATCTATCTATCTATCTATCTATCTATATTAAAGTCCAGTTTAATCGTAATTTGATGGAAAAGATGAGTTCGAAAAACTTCGGGGCATGAGAAGACAAATCCACAAATTATCTGGGCATGACAATTTGTAGAGTTCGCCATTTCGTCGACATATTTGATGATGGAATAAAGGCACATTCTCGACACTGTGAATATTTCCTCCTGTAAAAAGCGAATATCACTATACTAAAGAAGAATAACGAAGGCGAATAAATAAAATTTGTGTAATGTCTAAAAGTACCGAGTTGGTTACATATGTCTCTCTGCGAGCTAAGGTAAAGTCACTGTGGTGACTCAGTATCTCTAGACCACTATAGATGGTGAATATTGGTTTTTGTGGTATTCATGGGGTTTGTCGACTACTATGGTCATTAACACCAGGCCGATATATTCTTAATTTTTTCCCGTAACTGCCGACGTATAGCACGTCCTACTTTTAGGATTTTTGTAGGACAGCGCTTACGCGATTGAGGTGGCGAAATGGAGCCAAGATAAACCTCCAACACTTAAGTATAGGAATCCTGAAGCCGAGGTCGACCTCGGTCGGACTCGAACCCGCACCCATTGGTGTTGCAGCCCCGGATTATACCGGAGTTTGACTTTATATTTTCATCTCCGATTTCGGTAAATCGATTCGAAAATGTAATTTCATGAAATAGCAATCATATCGGCTATTGTCATTTTGGTCTATTTTTTCGAAAGTTTCAAATGTATTTCTCTGATCAACGCTTGATAACTGATAGTGAGACGAGAGGGATTTTTTAATTATGTCATGTAGGCCTACTTAAAATACGGTATTCATCTTTAGTAGCCCAATCTCATACGTGAATGAATTCAAGTTTGAAAACAATCCTCGTTCTGACGAGTCAAGTTGTCTTGTGAATCAGTTTCGAATTCAATTGTCCTTTATTTATATTTCGTTTTTTTCTAATCGACAACACTAATTGTTAGGTTTCATTTGATTGGTTTATTTAATTGATGCGCCGTCCGTTGTCGCTTGCCTATATATATATTTCCCTGGTTTCTGTTGCTCACTTCTCTGTTCTTGGGACATTGGAGGTGAAATCACCAGGGTTGTAACCAAGTCACATGGTTCCAAGTCACGAGTCAATCTTACTTTTGGGGTTTTGACTCGAGTCAAGTCTAGTCATTTTCAATTCATCACCGAGTCGAGTCCGAGTCCAAGTCACCGTTTAAAGGGTCAAGTCCGAGTCATAGTGCTATGACTCGAGTCCGAGTCCACGTCACAGTATTGAAGTCATGTTCAACTTATGTTTTCAATCCTGCTAGGGTGATATCATATTCCTTGCTTGCCAAACATGCCTATTTTTGTCCCTACCAGAGCATTGCCACATGTTTATTTAAGCAGACAACGGACAGATCTGGCCTTATTTAACGATGCTACAGATAGACGAGACAGGCCGCCAATATGATAACTTAACTAATCTTAAAACTTTAAATGAAATATCTGTCTTGTCAGTCTGATACATCACAAATACAAGCATTCAGTTTTTATTACGAGCACATCGACGGCTGCTCACAAATAGCTTATAGAGAACGAACGAATTCAAGTCTAGATACCAGCCGATAAAGAATCACCAGATAAATATCTATGTAGAGGTGCAGCTTTTCTTTCACATTATTAGGTGGTTGACTAAAAAAAAAGGTCAACTTTCCTGCTCAGCTCCCGAAATAGCCGCCGGAGCGTTACTTCAGTGCTGATTTACTGTATCTTAGTCGAATTTGCCCTACATTTAACAGAAATTCTCAAAAAAGACAACAAAATCTCAAAAATTAGGCTATTTCTTAAAATTGTTAGATTGCCCAAACGAAGTCAAATTTGGCTCAATTCCAACCAGTAGAAACCAATGCGATGAGAGAAAATTTTGGATTAATTACAGATAGAGATTTTCGAATTTTACCGGCTACCTCATGATATTGTTAGAGTGTGTAACAATATTATTCATAGCAAATTTGGCTCAATTCCAACTAAAAGAAGCGAAGTTATTAGAGTGGAATATTTTGGATATGAAAAAATAGTCGGCTTACTACTAGTATTAAATTATATAATTTGGAAGAATTTCTTACTAAAAATATTCCATTTATTTTCAAATCCAAAATTTTCTTCTCTCATATCATTGATTCTACTACAGATTCAGTGTTCTTTTAATGCAACATAAAAAATTTATCAAGTAGCCACCCAGTAAAAAAAAGAAGGTATTTTTGAGCAGCCATATTGTACAAACATCACACAACATTAGCCATTCATTATCATGCTCGTGCACAATGCATATATCCAACAAAACGTCAAATGGACGGAGGGTATTGTGTGTTTTCACAGACAGCTGATCAAATCAATGAGTTACACTTCAAAATTACTAAAGTGGAAAGGAGATCCTCATATATGGTAAAGCGGCATGGCCATAGAATAAATCCACATTTACTAAATACACGTTCCACTAGTGCACTAGATGCAGGAATTGACAAGCATTTTTGAACCACGCTGAAGAGTATTGGATACTCATTCTTTCTACACTGTAAAAAATCTGGTAGATTTACTGGGAAATCTCTGTAAATTTTACCACGAATTACCGGTCGCAGCCAATTACTGTGCGTAGCTTGTCATTTTACATTTTGATATGTAATATCACCTTAATATAGCTGTAAAGTAAGTTACCAGAATTTATTCGCAAAATTACTGACAGTTACTCGTTACTGCAGTTTACCGGGCTATTGGCAAAATTGATTAGCTTCAAAATCGCTGCAGCCAATGTATACGTAGAACTGAATGTTACTGATATATCATTCTAGGTGATTTGACCTGATTGAACCTCGTTTGCGAGACTGGGGTCTGTTATACCGTAATTGTTGGCCCTAGTATCAATTTAAGCTTATAGGGTACAAGAAATAACTGACAATCGTAGCTAATGTGGAACACCGTAGCCATATTATATTATAAGGCAATGGCTGTACGCCGGGTACGGCCAGTCTCGCCGGTTACATTCGTTGTCACGGATAAGGCTGATAAGTTAGAAAATTAGTTCAGGATGTATAATATTGCTCGGGGATACTAGAAATATCAGCAGCGCATGCTCAACTGACCATTTGTTAATGGCGGACAAGGCGACCTGTAATAGGTTACATTAGGTGGCTGCTTTTTCTGAGATTCGTAGTAAACAACCAACGCACAACTGTGACATCACAAGCAGCGTCTGGTTAGGTAAGTACAGTAAGTAGTGAACAACACATGGAATATATATCAATTTATACGAAATTAGATGAAAAAAGGGACTATATGCAATGATAAATGTTTCTGTATGGAAAAAACGACCCAGATCAAACATTATAACGTGGCCAGTAAATATTATTGGTGTCATGTGTCAGCGGATGAATACCATTTATTTCGAAATCGTTCGAGTGTCGTCTGGCCAGTGGCCATTAGTGAGATTTATTTGAGCAAAGGGTGGAGCGAAGCTTGTGCTTGAAGAAAGTGGACACGATCGTTGAAGATTCCTAGGAATGCTGAATGGAATTCGCATCTTAAAAGGTAATGCAGTACTACATAGTATTTGTTACCGTGAATATCTGACTCTGCACACCAGCCCTCGCTGACTTAGATTTCATGATTGATATATTTCATTCGCCGCATTCTCTGTTCTATTTTGGGATATTTGTCGACTTATTCAGTGACCACATACTCCGCTGCGGAGGAGTTGAAACTGTTGACTTGGTAATGTCATTTTCGGGCCATAGCATAGATATGTTTTCATCCACTGCTGGATTTGTTTGCCACACATGCCACCTTAAATTAGGAACCTTTTGCTTCAATACAGAGATAAAGTCATGAATCTCTGCTATGTCATGTAAAAGGCGGAGCCGTCATCACACAATGTGCCAATACCGGTACTTCAAAACATGTTATATTTTTGTTAGCCTATTTGTCTTAGTCTTTACAATGTCATGTCCACTGTCCAGGTTAGGAACTTTGCTTTATATAGCGACTTACGCATGAATTCTTTTTAGTGGAACTGCATGATACTACTTACACAGAAGGAATGAGAACGAGAAAAAGAAACAATTGGAAGTTTGGCCGGTGGTGGAATTAATTCACGTTTTCTTGAGACCACTCGTGTTACTGCATGTCTCCTAAAGAAGAATTAGACCTCCAGCAGCAATATTTTTCCATCGATAACCACTTCATCGTGATATCATGAATGAATATACAGTTTGTTCCAATGTCGTTTTGGGGATGTGAAGAAAATGTTGCGATATTTTTGCATCGGGTTGCTTTTGTAACGGTGTCGCTACTAGTTCTTTATACTCTTCAAGTGTAAATCAGTTCACAGCCAGACAGATACCGTAACAGTTGTATTGACGACAGTAGAAAGCCGAAAACGTGTACCACCCAGACACAGACAGAATATTCTAGAAGGTTGCGGTTATCTCCCGCGAACGCATTGTCTACAGGGGTGACGTCATCAGTCGCCATAGATGGCGCCCCGTCACATATACCCCCCTCCAAATTTTTTCGAATGGTACATGAGAAAATATCTACCCCGAAACAAAAAGCAACGACACACCAAAAATACTTCGGCATAAAAGCCAAAAAGCAACGAACATACAAATGGTTAGGACAACTGATTGTGAAAATCTAACGACAAAATGATGAAAATATGTCATGTTATGTAGTCTTGCAGACGACCAGGTCTGTTGATCTGTCGGCCAGCACGAGTGGTGGTTGGCGTCGTATCGTCAGCAGCAGGATCTGATGTAGAGGGCGATGATTCCCGCGTCTCCAGCAGATAAGGTCTGATATAATCAGCATGCGAAAGTCTGCACTGCCCATTGTCCAAGTTCTCGATTCGGTACAGGTATGGCGATTTCACTTCAATGACCTTGAATGGTCCAACCCACCCATTGGACAACTTCTTCACCAAGGGTTTATAGAAGAACCAGACTAAATCGCCGACACAATACGTGGCTGGTTTAACAGAGAGGTTAAAGTTGCGCTCCTGTTTCTCAGCAGATCTCGACAGCTGCTGTCTTGCGAACGTAAAAGCATCAGATGTTGTTGATTCGACCCATTGTACATATTCATGATAAAACTCGAACGACAGTTCGTTAGATGGTTTTCCAAACATCAAGTCTGTGGGAAAGGAAATTTCTCTCCCAAACATGAGTCGGTTGGGCGTGTATCCTGTACTCTCATGAACCGTGGATCTGTATGCCATCAACAGATAAGGGATATAGTCCTCCCAATCGTTGCGATTTCCATTCCCCACAAACGTTTTTATCATTTTTTGCAAAGTCCCATTAAATTTCTCGACCAGACCATCACTACGTGGATGGTAAGATGTTGTTCGAGTCTTGTCGATTTCGAACAATTTCATGAGATGACGAAACAGTTCAGATTCAAATGCGGATCCACGATCAGAATGAATGGTGAATGGAACACCATACCTCGTGAGAAATTGATTGACCAGCGCCTCCGCGGTAGTTACAGCTTTAACATCTTTGACTGGGTATGCTTCCACAAACTTACTAAAATAGTCCGTAACACACAATATATACTCGTTGCCGTTCTCAGACAATGGTAATGGTCCAATGTGATCAATGCCCACTCTGTCCATGATTTCTGCACATGGCATTTTCCGCAAGTAGGCCTGATGTTGTCGTAATGGCGTTTTTGCAGCAAAGCACGGTTTACATAATCTGGTCCAATCAGCAATTTGTCGATGCATATTAGGCCAGTAAAATCTTGATCGAATTTTTTTGTAAGTTTTCTCCTTGCCAAGATGGCCGCCCGTTCTTGATTCATGAAGTAACCGATAGATATCCTTACGCAAGCTCGATGGCATCACAATTTGAAAGAGCTCAAGATTGCCCGGTTTTTGTGACAAAAATTTTCGGTGCAGGACGCCATCCAAAACTCGCAAGGCATCCCATTGCATACATAGGGTGCGGACATCCCTTGGATATGGTAAAAGTTCAGTGCCTTTAGGAGCATCATCTCTCGTCTCCTTCCAGTTCAGCACGACCGATATGCACTCATCCTCAATCTGCAGCCCTTTAAGCTGACTTGGACTATATGATTCCAGCCATGAGCACATTCTTTCATCAGTTCCACTCTCAGGAGCTGGTTGAATAGCAGTCACTTCCAATCCGGGTAGGAAACAGGTTAGTTCAATGTCCGGTTTGTCGCCGCATGTAGCACAGCAATCCCTTTCACATTTACGTCTGATGCGGGAAAGTCCATCTGCGTTGCCATGCTTTGCCCCCGCTCTATGTTCAATTTTGAAGTTGAACGTATCCAACATGCTGACCCATCTCGCCGTAATGCCTTCTAGGTTCCGGAAGTTGTACAACCACTGCAAAGAACTGTGATCCACTCTCAGTCGGAACGGCCTTCCCCACAAATAAGACCTGAAATGATTCACGGCCCACTGTACAGCATATAATTCCCGGAAGGTGGCACAATATCGTCTCTGTTGCTTGTTTAGCGTCTTGCTGGCATATGCAATCACCTTTTCTTCATTTCCCTGCACTTGGGAGAGGACTGCTCCTGCACCAAAGCCAGAGCAATCAGTATCGAGAACAAACTCTCCTGCAGTCTCAAGCGGATAAGCCAATATTGGTGTACTTGTTAATTTTTGTTTCAGAGACAGGAATGCCACCTGGCAATCCTCGGACCATTCAAAGGTAGCCTTCTTCCGAGTGAGTTTCACCAATGGCTCTGCAATGGTTGAAAACTGGTCAATGAATCTTCGATAATAGTTTGCCGTGCCGAGGAATGCTTGAACGTCCTTGAGATTTTTCGGCACTGGCCAATCCTTCACAGCAGAAACTTTGTCATCACTACACTTGAGACCATCTGGGCAAATCACATGTCCCAGGTACTCTACCTCCTGGTAAAACAGTTTGCATTTTTTAGGCTTAAGCTTAAGACCAGCGTCACGAATTCGCTTGAAAACATCTTCCAAATTGCAGAGTGTTTGGTCAAAGTTCTCCCCATATGCCAAAATGTCGTCCATGAAGGCAAGGCATTTCTTCCACAAGATTCCATCAAGTAACTTCTCCATCATTGCCATGAACGTGGCAGGCGCATTACACAAGCCAAAGCAAAGGACTGTCCACCGAAATTGCGAATGCCCAGGTACGCTGAATGCAGTTTTGTCTCGGTCACTTGGATTCAGGGGAACTTGCCAAAAACCGGATTCGAGATCAAGAGTACAATACCATTTTGCCCCACCCAGAGAATCCAGGATATCGTCAATGCGGGGCAGAGGATGGGCATCCTTTACCGTGATCGTATTTAATTTACGGAAGTCGGTGCAGAAACGGTACGTGTTATCCCGCTTTGGAACCAGAACAATCGGCGCGTTGTACGGGCTTTGGGCTTTCTCGATAACACCCAGTTTTTCCATCTTTTCGATCTGGTCACCCACAATTTCTCGTGCCCTCCAACTCAAACGTCGCGGAGGCACTTTAACTGGTACGGTAGAAGATAGCTCAATTTTGTGCTCAACCAAAGTGGTATATCCCAATTTCCCATCAGGCCCCGTGAATATATCCTGATACTTGATGAGAAGATCTCTTAACTGTTGTCGCTGTTGTACATTCAAGTTGTCTGGTTCTTCTACAAGGTGTCGCAGATGGTCCGGCAGATCCAAGCACGGTTCGACTTCCACGGTGTCAGGCGCCGCCACAGACCCACAAGTCGCAAGGGGCACTAAAGAGCCTACTCGTTCCCCAGCAGGGATTACAATATCATTTTGAGATAGGTTTATAAACATCACAGGCACCTCATTACATGTAGGATCGACCAAACCGGACAACACACGCAACCCACGATTATCATACTGGCTCTCAAACACAGGTGACGATTCAACCACACCATACTGTGAAAGGGACGGCAACCAAGGCCCACTCACTGCACCCATGACAGCTCTTTCACTCCACTTAGGGACTATTATCTGTTTCTGAGTTATAACACCACAACAGGACACCGACAGCTGTTGCAATATAACATTTTGTCCATGCAAACTCATCATTCCTTTACCCATGTACAAAACAGCATCATGCTTCTCCATAAAATCACACCCTAACAAGCCATATGGCGCACCCAGACGAGCAATCACAACCTCTTGTTGTGCACAAAAATCACCAATACGTAGGGTCAACATCACTGTGCCATATAGCTCTAAGGGGCCACCAGAAGCAGTAACAAATGGGATATCACATGGTTTCAAATCAGTTATATCATACAGTCGAGTGTACAGATCATAGTCTAGGAAGGTACGGGGACTGCCTGAGTCTACCAAAAGTTTAGCCGACAGGCTGTCATTCACCGATGCAACGGTGTACCAGCTAGATGTGAGCCGAAGCGCACAAACAAAATTCATAAGTCTTTCCAAATCCTGGTCCATATCCATAAGAGCAGCGCCATCGGACCCATGGTCTGCTATGGCATGTTTACAGAATTGCCCGATTGGTGGGGCTCATGTTCGCCGGTGACTGGCGGAACACCATCTCTATTTCTATTGGGACACGAAACTAGAAGGTGACCCAACTGGCCACAGTTAGCACAATGGGAGTTTGGGCAGTTTTTGTGAATGTGTCCAGTCACTCCACAGTTATGGCAAGGTCCATACCCAAACGTTACTCTTCTTCGAAAGGGAGGGCTTCTAGGCCGACTCATCGGCGGTGGATTACTGGCAGTCACTAGGTTGCTAACCAGGTCAATCAGCTTGTCAATTTTCGATTCTATCTCATTATCACGCTTGCCTACTGCAAGAAGTTCATCGCCAGTTTTTGGTTGTAGACTTACAGGAGCCACAACTGGTTTACTAGTTTCGAACAATTGACTGTTAGGCGGTCCATCAACAGAGAAATACAAATCCGCGGAAGCAACTAGCTCATCTAGGTTACTTGTTTTCATCAACGTTAGCTGTCGGCGAAGGTTAATATCGCCAAGACCGTTGATAAACTGTTGACACACAAACTCATCACGAGCCGCAGAATTCATACGTGGAAAAGCCTTCAAGCTAAGCGTAGCCAGAACTGATGCGAATTCTGTTGGGGATTCTCCCAATTTCATTTTGCGTTTGTTAAATTCAGTACGGCTCAAGGTTTCCATACCCCATGGAACGTAGCGCTTCTTCAATTGGGCAATTACACGATCAATATCCCGACGGCAATCAGCCGACATTTGTCCAAGCACTTGCAAAGCGTTACCACGTAAGCTAGCATTAAGCCTAGTACAAGCAGTTTGTTCGTCCCATCCGTTGGCCAATGTCACCGCATCAAAATGGCATAAATAATCGCTAATGGGCATATTCACACCATCAAATTGTTCCAGTTTAATAACACCAACAGCGGGTTTGGGCATGCTATGACTTGATGGAGTGGGGCGTACAGAATTGCTACGAGTAACACGCACTCTATCATTTACATACTGTGGTTCTGGAGACATCACACCAGTTTTACTGTCAGTCATATCAACAAACTCCCCCATGTCACCATTATCATTACTGTCAAACACACATCCACTCGCATTCGGAGCCGCAGACATACTCTCACCTCCCAAACTTTGTACAATGGTTAATACACGACTGAGGGTACTGTTTTGGGCTTCCACCATATCGTCGATCCGGCGATGAACCCGTTCCAACTCTGCTCGCAGATACTCATTCTCTTCACGCAATGAATCCATGCCGATACCGGTATTCTTGTTGCACTGATCGCTGGTTGTTAACTTGAAGACTGGTGTGCTCGCCAATTGTAACGGTGTCGCTACTAGTTCTTTATACTCTTCAAGTGTAAATCAGTTCACAGCCAGACAGATACCGTAACAGTTGTATTGACGACAGTAGAAAGCCGGAAACGTGTACCACCCAGACACAGACAGAATATTCTAGAAGGTTGCGGTTATCTCCCGCGAACGCATTGTCTACAGGGGTGACGTCATCAGTCGCCATAGATGGCGCCCCGTCACACTTTGCGATAGGTATGGATGTACGTGAATTTACAAGCTGGTATGTAATCCTGATTTACAGGGACAGCATGTAGGTAGGTAGGCGGTAAAATGACAGTCTCGATCGCAAATGTACAGGAGAACATGTAGATTAGATATACCGGAGGTGACTGTAACATTACAGTCTGGCGTGTAAAGTGAGATTACCGGACGAGTGTAAGTTAAATTTACATTGACTAACGGTAATGTTAGATTACCACGAAATGTCTGGCTACCGTGCTTCCAAACATTTCGCGGTAAATCGAGGTTTTTATTTTTTACAGTGTAGTCGCCCAAGAATGCAAAGAATCATCGCCTTCAACTCTACACATGAGCTAATCAGTGTCTTCCAAGTACTTGACCATCTGAGTCATTTCATTGGCTATAACTAAACTTTTCTTCGATTGCTTGCTTGTATAATTGAAAAGTTTTGAGTACTTTGATTGCGGAGGATCTATTACCTTTTCATCACTGGATGATTTTGTACAATGCATCGCTACTATATTTACCATTGTCTGTTGTTTTTACGGCGGTATAGGCTACCTGATATCAGACGAGTGCAACGAAAGCAGTGGGACAAATAGCGATGTCGCCAGAATTCGTCAGATGCGTTAATCTAGCCATTACGATTCGCAAATTTCTTCATCTTCAAGTCAATGACTTGGGCCGAGTCATGCGTAATGACTCGAGTTCAAGTCAAGTCAATCCAAATATTTACTCGAGTCGAGTCGAGTCATTTTTCAATTTCAAGAAAATGACTCGAGTCAAGTCGAGTCACAAAAGAATCGTGACTCGAGTCAACTGAAGATTAGCGTCAGAATGGTCATTTCTAAAGTAGGGGGTTTTGCGTTTCAAAAGGAGGGGGTTTCGCCGCCCCTGGCTACGCGCCTGTCGCCACCCCATGCAAAAATAAAAGTCGGCCTCCATGCCTACAGGTCCACTTTCTATCCAGCCAATCCTCACATCAAGCCGAAAAGAATATATCAATTATTATAATTTCTCTCCGTTTAATCGACCGATTTCATGTACCTGATTCGCCTATATTGAGCCATACTGCCCAATACCAAAGTAACATTTTTGAGTTTTTTCAGTCTTCAGTCTTTTTGAGTATGTGACTACGACATATGGTGATAAACTACACTAGTGACTCGTTCGTCTTTGTTTATAGTATCTGTAAAAGTGATATTTCGTTTTCGCAATTCAACAAGAAAAAGGTTCTATTCATGACGTTTGGCAATCCTTTCGGTTATTTACGATTTGTTATGCGGGGTCTGTAAAATTTATCTATAGATTGAATATTACACCGTTTGGTGCATGTTATTTCTTCGTTATTTTCAATCCAATCAAGTGTTGATATATATGTCAAACTGTTGTTTTGGATCCTGAGGTGCCCTTATCGGACGCACTCCAACAACCTTCATATGAAATCACCGTAACTTTGGAAACATTGAAACGAAATTATCCGGTCTACTGTACAATCGTCCTCGGAATATTCATTGGGTGCTTTTTTCTATTGAAATTTTTTTCGACTCCGCTGATCTTCCGTGTAAATCAGGCCTGCTCAAGGATACAGATATCGACATATGCCCGTCGCCTTCGGCGTCAGTTTTGCTAAGTCATGAAACATTATCAAAATTGACTCCAACCTATCATGCGAATGGGTAAACTTTGGGCTGTAAGACGGAATACATCTTATTTCTGCTTCTTGCCTGTGTCTCTCGGCACGAGCAAAAAATGTTCAAGTTCGACATAATTATTGTCAACACCAAATACATTTGATGATAAAAACCATGAACACTACCAATTCTTTTGGTAGCGCGCGTTGACTTGAAACTACGTTCATCACAAACTGAAAATGTTTGATATATTAGTATATAAGTAGAACGACTTCCAGATTTCTGAGTCATTCTCATTCCTATCCAATAAAATGACTCTCGTAACCTTTGCTTTGAAGACCTCATAGATCAGCTTGACAATGAATTGTACTCGTATTTTAAATGTCGATTTCCCCATAAACGGAACTCACGAGCAATATCATATGTGACTGTGCAGTGTCTTCGAATTGGAATTGCTGGAAATTCATGTCGTATTCTGGTAAACAGTTATAGGAATTCATTTATGTAGGTATCACGCAATTCATTTTCCGTTGCATACATCCAAACTATATTCCACCAATGCAATCGAGACTGATATAATATACCAAAAATCAAAATACCTTTTAAGTAAAATCCTCACATATTTGTCTCATCCAGATTTCGAAACTGATCATCATGGATAGGACAATGCCTCCAGACGCTTATTTCTACATCGCAACTACCGTCAAAGCCGCCAAATGTACTATACTATATTTCGTAAATTGCGATTTGTCAAAACAGAAATTGGAAAGCTTGTTGATGGGCTGCAGGGAAAGTCACAGCTTGGTAAGTTTGGCTATTTTATTTTTCGTGTCACCCCGATTTCCATACGAAGAAATCAAATCGAAAAATCACCAAATTTCATTTTTTTGCAATTCATCGATGAATTGGCCACATATTTGGTATGGTGGCATTGGGATCACGTGACGACGGACGTATTGGTATTATTTGGGATGTTGGGTTGTATTACACGTAATTGAAGGCTGAAATTTCTTAAATGATGCGTATCCCAGACAATCGTGATGAACGGAGAGGGGAAGCCGAGGGTCTTTAACCATTGAGCCCTGAAGTTCTGCGAATCGGAAAAGTAATATTAAATTTTCCAAAATTGCGACGACGTGCGAAAGAGATTGAAATGGCCCGAAGGAAGATTCAAATTGATGAAAGATATGTTGCCTTGACTTTGTTGCAGAAGGGAAACTATGTGATCACTGTAGCCAGGGATATGTGCTTTGATAGTCTGGTTTCGTGGATGACTTTCGTCCTATACAGACTGAGATGGTTTACATATCACACAAATTTGACGATGGATATTTGTATTGTGTTGCTCACGTATGTGTTGTCATAAGCGTTCAGTAACTGTTCGGCTGTCCTCAGCTGTGCTGCTGTGTCTTAGTATGTTCGAGATGATGCCTATGCTGAATTTCTATTTGAATGTGAACTATCTTACTGTACTATCTGGAACGGCGGGTAAAGCTTATAATGCGTTGGGTCACTTCTTCAGTCGGCCGGCAGAATGACGATAACGGAAGTTTCTCGCGCATTCCGGAATCATTATACAGTTCCGTTTACGTCCACATATAATAAATCTGTCGTACCTAATGCTCATTGATACCACTGCTCCGGCTTCAGTTCCGGCTCCGTCAACTATGGTTCGGTTGTAGCCATTGCATGGAACCATCATGTTGTGGGCAATGTTCCCTCTAAGCTGCGCACGTGCGCAAATGCGCAGTGCTGAAACGGTCTCTGCGCAGAGAAAATCGAAGCTGTGCACAAAAAATCCGAAGTGATGACTTTTTTTAGTAGTTGTGCAATGTTCTTCAAGGGACCGCGCAAGCGCGCAGACTTGTGGAAAATTACAGGGAACATTGCCAGGGGAAAATAGTGTTATCGCTGATGTCTGAAACCGAGGTACAAGTGCGGCCCATCGAGGTAAATATGACGCTCCGCGAAGTTAATCTGCGAGAAACCAACGAATAGTGTTCTCCACGTGGTATGAACATTGCGTATAGATTTACTGTACAATTGCATTCCGCGAATTTTCGAAGTCATCATTTCCATCCGGCAAATCTGATCACGTATGTTGAGATAGGATAATATGCAGAATATGCTAGTACAAGCACCAATATTGTTGAAAAAATCTATCCATCCCCTTGCAAATGTTGATCGGGAAAGCTGCAACTGTGCACTGTGGGCGTTGAATTACATCAGCTTCTCAGCAGCACAAATTTTGATTTTATTCAATTCGAACGGAAATCTTCTGTCGATAAGGTCATACGCTAGGCTTACCATACGTCCTCTTTTAAGAGGATTTGTCCTCTTTTTTGACTTTTTTGAAAGTGTCCTCGGAGGATGCCCAAATGCCCATCTTTTGAGATTTTGTCCTCTTTTTTGAAAATTTAGGTCAGATTTAGAGCAAATTGCGAGTGATAAGTCGTAAATTAGCACATAAGTGACGCTCCGGCGGGTATTTCGGAGTGAAAAACGGTGATTTTAGCTCGGAGCGAAAAGATGACCTTTTTTTAGTCATCCACTTGGCAATGTGGAGAGAAAAACGGTATTTGGAGCTCGGAGCGGAAAAGATGACCTTTTTTATTTTTTTTTAATTTTAGTCAACCGATCGCAAAGTGGGAAAAATTCACCGGTTTTTGAGAATTCTTCTCCGGTTTTGCAAGTTGCAAATTTCTGAAAAAGTGTCCTCTTTTTAGATTTCCAAAATATGGTAAGCCTGTCATACGCTGATATTGTTCTTGCTTCAGTCAGAATTGAATATTCGTACATAGTAATGAGAGCATTGCCGGTATTAGGAGGTCACATCAGTGTTTAACGCGGTAGGCCTACATCGATCGCATATATTGATTTAAAGTGCGTTCTCGTGCGTGTACGACTAGTAGTGGTCTATGCCACCATGTATACCACATGTATATATTGTGACGTCACAGGGGGTCGCACAAGTTACGATTCGCCGTCTATAGTACTCGCGGTTATAGGCGTCCGCGTCCATTTGTGTCGCTACAAGTGTTTTGGCTAGCTGCTTCCCTGTGTGGCCAACGTTGAATGAATAATCGCTAATTCTTCTTAGCGCTGTTTATACTGACCTCTTTCAATTGTGGCAAAACGAATGGTTAGTTTCTCATCCCCTCACCAAGTCAAATTAACAAAGAAATGCGATTCGTTTAACATGGAATAGTTTTCGGAGCATGTGAAAACGGAAGACAAAACTATAAAATTAGGTGAGTTTTTTCTTTTTCGAGTGGGAAAGGTCTGCTCTGCACAATATGTCGCAAAGCCAAAATAGCAAACGAAATTTCGGATGGTAAAATGTGGACACTGGACAGCATGGAGGTCACGAAATAGCATCCTGTGATAGAGTCATTATACCAACCAACGGGTACGCCCGACGATGCTTAATTAGGGGTCCTACCTTATCCAACACTCCTCACCCGATCAGCTCTACCGGTAAATCTGATTTCGTGAGCAGAGAGAGCATAAAATTGAGAGCAATATACCGATTCAACCATGAATATAGAAAATCTTCGCGCGTTTGGACCACACATCCACCAATCGGACACCCAATGCAGATGACCAGTACTGGTAAAAAGCGTCGAGCCCGAGGGGGGTCTGTGGGGCGAAGCCCCCCAGAAGTTAGGTTTATCACCCTGTGGGGGGCCTGGATGCGCACTGTTGTCCAAGGGCCTGCGCAGTGAGTTGGCGTGTTTGCGCAGACTCGTGAAAAATTAGAGGGAACATTGGTTGTGTGGGTATGCACAGTCCTGTGACGTGATAATTACTTTGTGTCGTCTGTCGATAACGTCATATCCGCACGAGAACGCAATTTACTCTACGTCATTGCATGTACACTTGGTACATCATACAGCACTAAAACAGTGAAGTGACGTTTTAATACCGATACTGCGCTCTTTGTTATCAAGCCATGCAGTGTAATTTAATCTTGAAATGGAGCGATTTTTTCGACTGTTACTGCAGAAGTGAGCGCATGTCGCGACCGTATCAGCAGAAATCCACTTTTTTACCAAATATAGTCAATGGCTTGAAATTCGATATTGGTGTGCTCGTTACCAGTCTGTCCGTCGTCGATCACGTTAAGTTGAATACACAAGGTTTCCCTCAAACGAGCAGATTGAAGTCAGAATTTGTGCCACTAAGAATCCCGTGTTGCATCGATCATTCAGAACTTGATTGTTTGTTAAGAACTTGATTGTATTCATGGTGTTTGTCGACCACTGTGGTCATTTACACCACGCCAATTTTTCGTTTTATAGCGCAGCTGCCGAATTGTAGCATCGGCCCACTTCTATGCTTTTATAAGACACAGCTTACACGGATGAGATGAGATGGCGAGGAAGAGCCTAAATAAACCTCCAACACTCATTGAGAACTTGATTCAACGCCATGCAGTGTACAAGTCAGTAACCAATTAAACTACAAGGTCGCAAGAGACATTGCGCAACAATTCAGGAATACGAGTGTATCAAGCAGACTAAAGCGAATACACAAAATTAAAGGGGCACTGCGCTCTAAAAATGACGTGGTCTCAAATTGAAGGTAAAAACGAACCAAAAATTTTGGCCGCAGCCATTTCCTTCAGAACGCCACCGTAAATGGAGCTGCAATTTATTGAAATTTCTACAAGACCAGCTGCCGCGGCTGCTTAACCCGTTACATGGCACGATGTCTTCATCGTCGCACTTGCTCGACGCCATAAGGCAGTCACGAAGAGAACGAAACTTGGACACATTTCCTTCATAACATCGGCTGACAACTATCTAAAATTCGTTCTCTGCGTAACTGCCTAATTGCGTCGAGCAAGTGCGACGGTGAAGATATCGTGTCATGTAACGGGTTAAGCAGCTGCGGCAGCTGGTCCTGTAGAAATTTCAATAAATTGCAGCTCCATTACGGTGGCGTTCTGAAGGAAATGGCCGCGGCCAAAAATTTTTGTTCGCTTTTACCTTCAATTTGAGACCGCATCATTTTTAGAGCGCAGTGCCCCTTTAATGTTTACAAATTAGAAAGCGCGCATCCAATCAGTAATTGCCCTATTATATTCAACACCAGGGCAGGGTTCGGACTTCGCATCGACTATAGCTCGCATCTCGACAATTGTATGCGGACTATAAAAGCGATCTGCCGGGCTGCATCGGTGCATTTCCCTATTTACGTTCGCAAATCGTTACTGGAGTAAACGATCATGCGCTAGAATTAAGCTCAATTCGTAGGCAAAAACGGTGACACACTTTCCTATTCGACGCTACGATTAAAAACTATCGACGAAGAATTTGCTCGTCCAATTCAGAAAGGAGGCAATGTTTCTCGGTGTGCGGTGTCCAAATAAACATGTACAGCAAGGTTATATTTATATCCTATGGCGTCGGCTAAATATTTGTCTCATTTGTCTCAGGTATATTGCTCTGCTCACATAACCATCAATCCCGTTTGGTGACATGCATGGTTTTCATTATTTTTCGAACCTAACAAATCGCTATCGGTGTTGTGCTGATGACGAAATTGATGGTATACCTATAATAGAGTAATTACGGAGTGAGCGCGGCAAATCCAGCCTACCCAGGCCTGACACCTATGTACGAACATGGGTATTGGTTAGTATGAAAAGATAATGCCAACAAGGCAGCAATTCCTAATTTTGTGAATGATTATCGTAAAATGATGTAAAGTCAGCCAACAGCAATAGCATAGTATCTTATGAAATACATCGGAGCTGGAGCTACTGTTCATACAACCGTTTCCAGCTCCGGCTCCGGCTACTGGCTTTGGCTCTGGCTCCGGCCCTAAAGCCCTGAGCACATCTCCCCTAGTTTACTTAAAAGGAAATAGTTAGTTTTATCCCGATGGTAATCAGTTACAGGCTCTTTCGTTGACTAGACAGCTTATGCTAATTCGTACCACCGGTTCATCTGTAGAAAGAGTCAAATAGCAAATATCTCATCGGTGATGTTAAGTAGACTCAAAGACAGGATACGAATAGCTTACCTTAAGCCAGAGGTCTCAAACTCAAATGTGCTCGCGGGCGAATTTCCTAGTTTTCGATGACGCTGCGGGCCGCAGCATCGATAATAGGGATATTCAATATATAATTTCCAAGTAGGCCTTATTTGACGGGACAGGCATTTCACAAATATCGTTGAAATGTAATTTACTATTGTATTGTCCACGCTTGACACGGAAAATCTTTCATTTCCCAATATTTGAATAAAATTGTTTTTGTGCCGGGATAATTTTTTTCATTAATGAGTTATAGACATCATACAAGAGGATGCACGATAACATTTTAGAACTCTCGGGTTATAATATTGCAACTAGTGGACCTTTGACGCGCCACAATTTTATGTAGAATATTTTAAAATCTACTGAAGATTGATCTGATATCAGAGCATTTGAACGGTGTAGCCTAATCCTGGCTTCGATATGGTAGTGATAGGTATAGGGTATATTGTTACTGTCATTGCCAAAGTCAAATTAAATCAGCGTTAGATTCTGCCTTCGATTAATATTTATTGAAAAATATATATAATACCTTAAATATAATCATTATTGAGTAATAGTAATAGCATTGCTTCTTAGCCATTTTTCGCGATCGTACCCCTTGTGCTTCCAATGAGATTTCTTGTAGCACCTGGCAATTTTCAACACAATTTCTGATGGTAGGCTACCTATACAAAATATCAGATCGCCCATTCAGATAAAATTGCGCATAACGCGAAGACTATATTACAGTTGAATAAATTTCCCAAAGAAATATTCCACAGCAAATAGGCTTAATTCCACAATGCATCTCGTACACCCTGATGTGGTGCTTCGTACCCCGATGGGGTCTACGGACCCAGGTTAAGAACTTCTGGAATAGAAATGTCCAATCGGCGCAGAATTCATTAGTGTTACATCTGTAGAGCGTACTATACTACCTTACTCGCCACCGATAATAACATGGATAAATAGAACAAACAACATCCAGCATGTAACCAACTATACGTCACGTGGTCACAGAATGCCAATGGTTGCCATACTGACCTGATTAGATAACTATATACCCTACGCAACGCAAGCTACGACCTTTTAAACATATTACTATTCTCCATGACAGTTTCACAGATTGTTGCGTCCGTAGGATTACCAAGTCACCGTTCCGAGTCGCAAGTTATTCTCTTACTTGTATTTTAACGTTTGACCCGAATCAAATCGAGTAATATTTATTCAATCACCCAGTCAATCCGAAAACGAGTAATTTCTAGGGCTGGGCAAAATCGAGTACCTGAGTGATTCAATTCTGAATCACGTAATATGCTTCGAGTCGAGTCGAGTAATCGAGTATCAGTCATTATGACGTCATAACAGAATGTAATATGTCAAAGTTCAAATATGTACCTTTTATGCTACCACAAAGAATATAATGCCTGTTATCCGTTACATTAAACATAGTGTGATATTTTTTCGCCCGTACCGATTTCATAGGACTTGGTGACAATGCTGTGGGATGATCATGACTTCGGAAATGTGCTATTTACAGTAATGTTCCTAGCTTTGTGCTATATATTTCGTATGCTACAATATGAAAAATCAGGTTTCAAGGCTTCAGCAGTGAAAATCAGTATCGAAACTATAATTCTCGTTGATAAATTAACTGTCAGTGGCGAGGAGCGTATAATTTCAATACTCGAAAAGTTCGTCTTTTACTACTCGACTCGAATCATTAAAAATAATACTCGATTCAGATTCGAGTACTCGAATCATTGTGCCCAGCCCTAGTAATTTCACGAGAAGGTCGCGCAAACCGAATCACAATTTTCAGTCACGAATCACCAATGGGTCATATGACGTAATAGCTGGTCTTCTAAAGCGTGGTAGCTTTTAAAAGTGACGTGATAGTGGAGTTAGTTGAGATTTTTGTGAATTTTATAGTAGCCTAGTTTTATGGTGAACTTACGTTCTTATAACTAAAAAGATATATGGCACTTGAATATCTTGTTGAATCCTTGAAATTCCAAAAGGCCGTCGCGGGTCGCACAAAATGCTCTCGAGGGCCGCAGACGTCTGCCTTAAGCAATGACTTTAATTTACGAATTGAGAGTTTCGGAAATGTTCAGGCATCGGTGTTTCATTACAATTTACGGAAGTGAGTGATACAGCTGACGGAAAAAGTGTCGTAATGACCGATATTTGTTTTGGTACATATGTTACGAGTATACGCGATGAAGAAGTAGCGATTTAGTGTGTGACATTCCACCAAAAAGGGTCTTGTTCAAACCTGGCGGATGCTAAGTCGTGTAAAATTGGCTTTATCTTGATTCCATATGAGTGTATGTATGTATGTATTAATGTGCACGACACAGTGGAGCTTATCGCCTATTTAGGCCTTGTGCTCCACGACACGAATTTCATAATGTTCAGAGGTCTTTGCTTTTTTGTAATCTTGGGAACGTCCTTCAATCTCTCTCGCAGTCATTCTTCATTCACTCTCGCTCCCATGCGTCCCCATCGTGGTCATTGCTGCCGACTTGTAGCACGGCTCACTTTCATTCTGGGCTTTTCAGTGCACTACCGTAGTAGCGAGGTCGGCGATGAGGAGCCCAGAGAAACCTCCGACACATAGAAGTTGGTCAGAACCTGGATTCGAGCCAACGTCCATTGGTGTCGTGACTGCAGTGTTTAACCAACTGCGCCACTCGCTTCCCCTTCCATATGAGTGAATCTTAAGTGTAATGCTTATGGACTGTGTACGGTGCACAGAATTCATATTTATTCACCAGACCACCCTTCACAGTGGGTGTGACAATATTCCTAACATTCCTGCTGCTGTCTTTACATTCCCGTGAGGTCCGACTCTGGATGATGTCGCGATATTAGATGTTGTGAAAGTTGAAAACTACAATGCCGGACGCATGACGCTTAGAGCATGAGAAGAAATTCATCACTAAACGAGCATGCACCTTGCCAATTACAAAATTGTTTGCTTAAAAGTTTGCTCGGAATATTCAGCATTTCGTTTGTGAATCTTTAAGAACTATATGTTGTGAGCTTTGCCCACTATCACACAATAGCAAGAACGAAACACACTACATACAAGATTTATGGAATATCAACGTCTTAGGTGGAGTAACAATTGCACACTTAGTTAGTCTTCGTGAATAATACAGAAACATTGAACTGTTGCAATATCACAAGCACAATTGGGATTGGATCATACATGTCAGGTTTGAAATATTGTGGTTTCTTAGCGGTCAGACAATAAGAATGCACATGTAACCCTGATGCACATGTACCACTGTCATATGTTGTTTGCGGACAGCAGACTTTCAAAAAAGCTAAAATAACTGAATAATTTCTCGAAAACCTTGGCATAGTCCGAGATAGGCAAGAAGAAAGCATACTCCAATAACTGAAGATGATTGGAGTAGGATACCAGAGTAGATTGAAGCTTACATATGTTAGCTGACTATTACAGGCTCGAGTACCAAACGAGACAACCCAGAGAATTTCGAGTTATTAGTAGGGATGGTATGAACGTATGAACGAAAGGTTTAGGTTCGTGTGAACATGAACCTTTCTGAGAGGTTCAGTGTGAACGCGAACGTGAACCTCATGACGTCACGTGACATGATTTTGCTGATTCCATCCCTACATTTCAGAAGTGATAGCCTATAATAATGAACTGTACTCACTAAATACACTGTACCTGTACGCGTACAAGTTAACGATACCTAGCGCACGACTCGGGCCACGTAATGCCACAATGCCGAAGCACATATTGATGTTTTAAACGTCGCCAAATACATAAACTTGGGCCATCAAATGATATAATAATCCCATATACTCAATATCTTCCGTGGCTTTGCCAACAATTTCGACGAGAACTTGCAACGGAATATAACGGTCAAGGCCAGACCGAACAATGTATTCGGCGTCTGAGTATTGTTGCGTTGATATTGAGCAGAATGTAAACCGGGTTTCTATACTTGCTACCGATATTACCCCATTAATAAGTTATACAGCAGTAGCCAACACCCCGATCGCACAGATTATTATTTTTTTTTAATGATACAATTACCATATGAAGTCAAGATTTACCCCCTACGCTTGCTAGATTTTTTACATCAGACAACCATATCATATTCATTAATTGATTGAATAAGCATCATCCTTTGACCACAGGTAGAAAAATTAGAAAAGTTTTATGCAATAAACACAAAATATTAAAAGTAGTACTTTTATGTGGGTTATGGGACAATGGGGTGGGTGCCTACAAAAAAAACTTGACGTTATAGATCAAAACGGAAGTCATTTTTTAATTCCGCGCCCAAAAGTTAGACGAAATCAATTATCTGATTCAATTCCACAGAACTTGTGCTTACCAGTGTTATTCCCGCGTATAGGTGATCGTAGATTACGTATCGATTTAAAGAACGCTTACTATTAAACGGGTACTTCGCTATAAATATGATGTGGTCTCAAATTGAAACTCGGATCAAAAACAATTTTTGGATACAGCCATTTTCTTCAGAAAGCCGCCGTGATGGAGCTGCAATTAAATGAATTATGGATATACCCGTTTCAATCCAGCTACCGCGTTTCTTGAACCATTGCGAAATCTCTGTCGCGGTATGTCCACCGTCGCACTTCCTCGAAGCGACCTCCATATTGTAGCTTAATTTCATTATGCAGTACGTGGAAAACTTATGATGTATCACTTACTTTGCTTCCACAATCCATATGATACAACAGCACGGACTCTCAATGCCACTTGCAACATATGTATGTTTTAGTATAATCACCATACGGGTCGGGGCTCGGTTGTAGGCATACGTTACAGGTATCGTTCTGTACTATGCTAATGTCTTATGATCTGGCACTAACAAAGATTGTACTATGAACATTCTCAAGGGCACATTGATATTCACCATAAATATTAAAAACAGGCCTCTACAGGGAATTATCCGAATGAAGTCTATGCCCACGAATATGTTATTGGCCAATGGATATTGTCGCAGTGCTGTATTGCATAAACTACAAAAATACTATTATTTTACATCAATAACAACGAGGCACAATCGGCATCACCTTCTTTATATCATTCTAGTAAAGTGGTTCTCAACCTTTTTGTCTTTGCGGACCCCTTTCGGACCATCACGGAAGCTGCGTACCCCCACGAACTTTCAGTTCAAATTTTGCTCAATAATCGTGCAATCGTCATCTGTCTCGTGCAAATGATAACTGTAGGCTTAGTGATAAACAGCAACAAAAGTAATTTTCTTGAAAATGATATCACACTATTCATGTAGAAATTGAGTTGACTTATTTTCGGCATTTTTGGAAATACGTGGTCGTGTCTTGAAAATCCGCTCCTTCGATTGGATATGAAAATCCATTTCCACAAATATAGGCGGTGGCGAATGTAATGATAACGCGTAACGCTTCTGTCGACACATTTGTGTATGATTGCAACAAATATGCGACCAAAATGGACAAACAATTTTTTCATAATGAGCATATAACGTCAAACCTGGTCATTTCTATCTAGCAGCTTATCTTGAAGTTAGTATGGAAAGCATGGTTATTGGTTAGGTATATCACAGGAGGAAATATTTTGAAGTCACCGTGATTGACCTTATATTCAGTGCTGGGATCAAGTCACTACCTTCGAGTCACGAGTCATTTCGAGTCATTGCACATTTTGACTCGAGTCAAGTCAATAGATTTTCGAAGGTGACTCGAGTCAGGTCAAGTCACTCGATTTTAGGAAGTGACTCGAGTCAAGTCAAGTCAAGTAACGAGTCAAGTCACAATTCAAGTCAAGTTGCCTATTTGCAGTATTAGGAATGATTACGTCATTGCATTTTACTAGCTGTCTGATATGCAGATTGAGTGGTCATTGATTCTGAACAACTGAACCAATATAGAGTTAAATACACAGGCAAAAAGACGCTGTATCGCTCGCATATACGTACAGCACAGCCTCAATTTATAGTTACCAGCGAAAATACAGAATAGAGAAAAGAATTGATAACATGCAATACATTGCCCATTTGCAAATTGATATGATACAATTCGAGTCTGCGCCAGTGGTTGAGGACTATATAAACTATATTCGAATTCAATTTCAAGCAAGCAATATGTTTGGCTAAGGTAAGAACAGAGAACAGAAATAGACATTTTGCTGTTAAATTACTTTACTAGTTTAGGACAACGTAAGCTGTAAGTTTCGATCACTTCGCTTGCGGTCAATTTATTTGTGAGAGAACCATGGAGGCTCAGTAATACGCACGATCGTTGAATGATTGGTCGCTCTCACGGATTACACCAGCATTTCGCTAACAATCCGACCATATGCAAGATACAGTGATTTCTATCGACGCCGATTACTTGATGACTTGAAATTGACTCGTGAATTTTGCTCCGAGTCACGAGTCAATCAATATTTCTGATATGCTGAGTCAAGTCAAGTCAAGTCATTTGAGCAAAGTGACTCGAGTCAAGTCAAGTCATACGAAAAAGGTGACTCGAGTCTGACTTGAGTCAAGTCATGACTCGAGTCATCCCAACACTCTTATATTATCGAACTTTTTCTTTCCAAAATCCCCAACAAAATATCTCTATACAGCAAAATGTTTGTATCAGTAGGGTATTGACAATTTAGCAATTATAATGAGTCTGCACAGTAGGGTGTTTCATCTCAGATGGCCAATCTTTTGATGTGAGCTCTGGAGTTTTACTGGTAATGAAGCAAAACTGTCTCGTGATTTTCCGAATTTGAAGAAATACTGTTATGTTCTTGATCTTGTTTGAACGATAACTCAATACGACGAGGTTGCAATATGAAATCAGTATATATTAACAGCAGTATAACTTTAAGACAGGCGACACGATCCAGAGTGCAGTTAAATGAAAGACCCGTAGAGAACAGAACACAGGGTATAAATACAAAGCACGACACACGAGGAAATAATGATTGGCAGTAATTACTAATCCTAGACAAATAAGAAACAAACGATACCAACGTAAAATGCACGAACATAACAGTCCTCCCCTGTAAGTTAAGAGTACAGGTGATCTACGTTGGCCGATAGAAATCAGTTTGTTTTCTAATTCTATGCGGATAACGTCTGCCCGACGTTCGAGCAGGACTAGCTACAGGACGTTGTGCCCTATTCCTGACCAATGGTTGCTCAACTTGTGGTTGCTGAGGCTGAGCAACTTCCTGTGTGGCTGTATTATTGCCAGCTGAAATCAAGCGTGGTTGGAGTTGGTTTTTGTGCCTTCTCCAATACCCATGATCCGTTTTTACAATGTACACAACACGCCCCAGTATTTCCGTCACCACGCCAGCAACCCACTTTGGTACGCTTCGGTAACTGCGAGCGTAAACCGAGGAACCAATCTCGAAATGAGTGACTGATTGTCCAGGCGTAACGGGTTTCGATTTGTCGAAGGGCGAGCACAAACTTAACAAATTGCGCGGCTGTCGACCATGTAAAATCTCGGCAGGCGTTTTCCAGTCTATGCCCGGGTGCGGTGCACATCGGTACGTAGCGAGAAGTGTTTGGAGCGCGAAGTTGAGATCTTTTCCCCCGTCGCAATTTTTTATTAATCCAGCTTTCAAAGTCTGGACGAAACGCTCCGCTTCCCCGTTCGAGGCAGGGTGAAAAGACGGTGATACGATATGGCTGATAGCCAAATTAGAGCAAAACGTATCGAATTCATTCGATGTGAATTGCGGCCCGCCATCCGTGACAATTGTTATAGGCAAGCCTTCGACAGAGAAGACTTCCCTCAAAGCGTTGACCACACACAAGGTTGTGGTAGAACCGACATTCATTACTTTAACGAAAGGATATTTCGAATGCGCATCGACGATGACAAGAAATATTTTATTGTTTATTGGACCTGCGAAATCCAAGTGAATTCGTTCAAAGCTTTCAGAAGTTTTTGGCCATTCGCGATACTGACGATCAGGCGCTTTCATTACCTTACGGCAAGCGTCGCAACTCTTAACGAGATTTTCAATGTCGCGATAAATGGAAGGCCATGCGATGTAACGTCGAGCCATCTGCTTCATTTTCGCGATACCCCAATGTCCTTCGTGCAACAATGATAATACTCGCGAGCGAAGTGACTGCGGAATTACTACGCGCTGAAAACCATCAATATTGAGCATGACTATGTCTTCGTGCAGAGAAAGTGAATGTTTGCGAGTTGAAAACCAAGAAAAATCATCAATGTGCGTCTTTGGATTCCAATTTCCATGAGTGACAGATAATTTCACTAGTTCCATGGTTTTGTCTTTCAGCGTCGCGTCCCGAATTTCATTGCGAGTTAACGGTAAGCCATCGAATGCCATATTAATAGCGTGAACGATCTCCGCGTTTTCACGAATTTCCAGTTCGTCAAACTCAGGGTCTGGACCCTTTGGTAAGCGAGATAAACCGTCGGCGTTTCCGTGCTGATTAGTCGGTTTATAGCGAATATCGTATTGGTAAGCCATGAGCGTTAGTGCCCATCGCTGTAAGCGTTGCGCTGTAATCACGGGAATTTTCTTGTCCGGCGAGAAAATAGCTAAAAGCGGTTTGTGGTCCGTTACGAGCGTAAATTTTCTACCATACAAGAATTGACGAAATTTAGTGACTCCGTAAATGATTGACAGAGCTTCCTTCTCGATTTGAGAGTAGGATTTTTGCGAATCAGAAAGTGTTTTCGACGCGTGCGCGATCGGTCTCTCTTCGCCATTGTGCTCGATTGAGAGGACAGCGCCGATTCCTAATTGAGAAGCATCAGTTGACAAAATGAGCTGCTTGTTTACATCATAATGAGCTAACTGCGTAGCGTCGATTACGTCGTTTTGGAGAATGCGAAAAGCTGCGTCACAGTCCGTATTCCAAATGAATTTCGCGTCTTTTTGAAGTAGACGGTACAAGGCAGCGGCTTTATTCGTGAAATTAGGAATAAACGCGCGATAATAATTTACTTTGCCCAGGAATGCCTGTAGCTGGCGAACATCCTGAGGTTTAGGCAACTGTTTGATTGCTTCAACGGATTTGTTAGACGGGCGTTTGCCGTCCTTGTCGATTATATGACCAAGGTACTCGATACTACTTTTGAAAAATTCACATTTCGCGAAATTGACGGTGAAGCCGTATTCGGTGAGGTGCTCAAAGAGTAGCGATAAGTTGCGAAAATGATCGCGTTCATCAATGCCAGTAACGATTATGTCATCGATAAAACTAGCAACACCGGGTAAGCCGGCGATCATGGCATCAATACAGCGTTGAAAATTTGCGGGACTAGATGCGACTCCGAAACACATGCGTCGATAACGGAAAAGACCGAATTGCGTGTTGATGACACACAAATTCTTCGCATCATCATCTAATTCTAGCTGAAAATAAGCATCGGCAAGATCAATTTTCGTGAAAATACAACCACCCTGTAACTTGTGAAGAATTTCATCTAATGAGGGCAGGGGATGTTGATCTATCTGAATTTGTTGATTCAATGCTTTGAAGTCACCACAAATGCGTACTGATCCATTTGATTTAGTGACGGCAACAATTGGTGCTGCCCAATCACTGTAATTGATTGGTTCGAGGATACCTTGATTGACTAATCTATCCAATTCGGTTTGAACAGCGATTTGCCTTGCAAACGGCAAAGGGCGTGGCTTGTTAAATACGGGGTTGGCATTAGGTTTCAAGTGAATTGTCACCTTTGTCTTGGTGCATCGTCCTAATACATTAGAGAAAACGGAGGGAAATTTGGACTGAAAAGATACCAATTTGTCGTTCGAATCAGAAATGTCAATAGTATTACATGATTGCGATTTGACCATCTGCGAGGAAATTGCATCCAAAGCAGACGTTGCCTTAGCGGTCATGGAGAAAGCGTCGCTCCAATCGAGACCAAAAATGTTTTGCCCACGGTGTTCGTCGAGAACTACCAATTTTAAGCCAACTCGAACTTCAGAACCCACCTGCACAGTTACAGTGCAAATACCTTTCACTTTCAGTGGCTTGTCGCCGTACGCTACTAAAGAGCAATGGTATGCTGAGAGTTTCGGAGAGCCCAAAGTTTTGTACCCAGTCAATCCCACCATGGCGGAGGGTGCACCAGTGTCCCACTGTGTTGACAACGGAATGCCGTTGATGCTGGAGTTGATCCAGAGCTGGTTTCCCACGCGTCGATATAGTTGATCGATGTCGAAGGAGAGGAGTGGCACTGAGCAGAAATTGACGGATGTGACCTGTTGCGTGATACTAGGTTTGGTAGACATGCACACAGGTTTGATATGACCTTTACGACCACATTTCTGACATACTGCATGTCGATATTGACAGTCTTTTCTCTGGTGATCGATGAAACAGCGGCTGCAGGATTTCAGTCTTTCCGGGAAGTTGCCTTGGATGGATTTGGAAGGTTTTTTCCCCTTCTGATAACTTCCCGTCATTTTGTTGACGATGGAAGCGTCTTTACTGCTACTCTCGCCTTGGATAACCCTATCAGTTTCCAGCGTTCTCACGTGTGTTGCGGCTACTTTGAGAACGTCGTCAAGGGATGGATTGGTTTGTGTTAGACAATGCCGTCTCACATCCGCGTGCGGCGTTTCTTTAATGATGAGATCGCGCATTAGCTCATCAACGTAGCTCTGATCACAGCCATCTCTTGAGCATATGAAGTTGCAATCTTTAGAGATTCCGCGTAGAGTAGCGATCCAATCGGCGTACGATTGTCCCGGTTGCATTTTACAGTTGTAAAATTCGTACCTGGCTGCTTGCACATGAATTGAGTCTTTGAAGTGTGTAGACAACTTCTCAGACAACGCGTCGAAGGTTTGCGCACTGACATCAGCAGCCCCAAACAAATTACGTAAGAGCGAGTACGTTTCAGGTCCGACCCATGAGAGTAGACACGCTCTTCTTTTCTCCATGTTGGAAATACCGTAAATTGCTAGGTGATGGTTGAATCGTTGCAGATACTGGTCCCATTTCTCCTTTGATTTTACGAATGAATCAAACTTGGGAGCGATGGCTTCAGATGTTGACGCACCGGGACTCAACCTCTGCACTAATTGCGATATGGCCTCCTCATGCTGCAGCTTTTGCTGTGCCATATCTTCTTTGTGCTGTGCGCGTTGTTCCGCCATCATCTCCTGCTGCTTCTCTAGAAGCTTCAATATACTTGCTTCCATGATGTATCTCAGTCGCAGAAATAAATATGAATCCGACTTCTGACACCAATTGTTATGTTCTTGATCTTGTTTGAACGATAACTCAATACGACGAGGTTGCAATGTGAAATCAGTATATATTAACAGCAGTATAACTTTAAGACAGGCGACACGATCCAGAGTGCAGTTAAATGAAAGACCCGTAGAGAACAGAACACAGGGTATAAATACAAAGCACGACACACGAGGAAATAATGATTGGCAGTAATTACTAATCCTAGACAAATAAGAAACAAACGATACCAACGTAAAATGCACGAACATAACAAATACAAATTAGGTTATCAAAATGTTTGTATCAGTAGGCCATTGACAATTTAGCAATTAAAATGAGTCTGCAGAATAGGATATTTCGTCTCAGATGGTCATTCTGTTGATATGAGCTCTGGAGTTTTACTAGTAATGAAGCTAAACTGCCTTGTGATTTTCCGAATTTAAAAAATACAAATTAGGTTATCAACTATTTTGAGTCTTCGCGGACCCCAGAGGTCCGCGGACCCCCGGTTGAGAACCACTGCTCTAGTGCATTGTGCATTCGGTTATATACAAATTATACAGCTACGTTAATTCCCCATTCAATCGGACGGCATTTGTACAGCATGGTACCGGTAATTTACAACAGAGTCTCGTCAGTATGGTATGGCATGGTAGTATGTTGCAATATGAGTGGCATTGAGAGTACGTGCTGTTGTATCATGTGGCTGTAAACTGACTGTCGCAGCATATGTTTACATATACTACATAAATAAATTGAGCTACAATATGGAGGTCACGTCGAGCAAGTGCGACGGTTAAGATATCACGCCAGAAATTCCGCAACGGTTTAAGAAACGATGACACGCAGCCATACGTCAGTTGGGCTTATCCAAAATTCAGGTAATTGCAGCTCCATTACGAAGGCATTCTGAACAAAATGACTGCGGCCAAAAAAAAAATTAGATCTGTGCTTCAATTTGAGATCATATCATTTGTGGAACGTAGTGCCTCTTGGGTTGCCTTTAAAACAAACGGTGTTTTAAAACACTTTGTTTAAAGCGTATTTTAGACTGTGTTTTAAAAAAGGCCTTTAAAACATTGTGTTTTTTTTCAGATGTAAAATTATGCCCTACATGTTTAAACACTTTCCAAGAAAACATGTTGTATGAGTCTACGGACGATTGCCACCCGGTATAGCCGGCGTACATTGGGATGGAATAGTTGGAACCCACAAAATAGTCATTTCAATAGCAATAGAACAGATATTTCGTCAAAGGAGCTATATAGTTACCCAATATTTTCAATTTTCATTGTTAATGAACTATGACGTCACAATTAAATATTCGTGACGTCACGGCTTTAAAAAAAACTAATAAAATAACAAAACATGTTTTAAACAAGAGCATTGTTTGAAACATCGTTGTTTTAATTTGATTCCTGTTTTAAATGCAACCCAAAGTGCCCCTTTAACGCTTAATGAAGGTTCCGTTGCAAAACTTAGTGTCATGTTTCGCTGAGGCAAATGTTGAAATAACTACGCTATTTTCTCAGAACATTTTAGGTACTTATTAACACAAGTGTTTGACATGTACTGTCGATATAATGCAACATTTATACTTGTTGACTTCAGATTCCGGCACTTTGTATTTATTGGTCATATTCAACTGCAACTGAGGATCATATATCAGTTCTGTGCAATTTGATGGAGTTTGCTGTGGTAGAACTGGCTCTATTTAATTGGGAAATTGATGCAGAAGGAAGACAAAGACTTGAAGATACACTTCATCTTGAAAACTCAAAGGTGGGTTTCTCATTGGCCAGAAGTGGATTATTATATTCTTTATTCACAGTAAAACTGGTAGATACACACATAATCCGGGGAGCAACCTGCCCCCAAAGGAAAATGGCGAGATTGGAGTAAATTTTTAAAATTTCAGTAATACATTCAAATTGTTATTCCTATGCAATACACGGAGAAGTCAGATTACAGAATTGCAGCAGATGAAGAATTGGCAAGGGTTACAGAGCAGAGGTAGAGATGATTGAAGATGAAGAATGGAAATTACAGAAATTATGCTGTGATTCACAAGTGTAATTTTAGTCCAGTGGAGCATTCAAGGCCTTCCGAAGAATGTGCACAGTGCCCAATAATGTGATTTTCTGGATCATGTCGAATCGAACGTTACCCGGAATTTGTTGGATATGCCTCATGAGTTTTTTGCTCACGACCCCTGTAGCACCAATGACTATCGGTACAATGTTTATTTTGCATCGCCACATTTTCTCACATTCCATTTTGAGGTCTGCGTATTTGGAGTATTTTTCTGATTCTTTTTGCAATAGGTTGTGATCAGCTGGGACAGCCAGTTCGATGAATAAGCATTCTCTTTTCTTTTTTAGTTTGACGATTATATCCGGGCGGTTGCTCCTGATTTCGCGGTCAGTTATAACTGGTACATCCCACAGAATTTTTACTTGTTCGTTTTCTGTCACTGGTGCTGGGCTGTAATCATACCAATTTTTTGTCGAAGTGGTGATGTTAAAATGTTTGCATAATTCAAGATGAATGTAGTGACCAATCCTATTGTGTCTCCATGTGTATTCGGTAGCTGCAAGTGCACCACAGCCGGACATGAGATGTGCTACAGTTTCATTTTGGTTGTGGCACATTCTGCATTTGCCGTCCGTGTTTTGCTTCAGAATTCTTTTGCGATAGTATTTTGTAGGAAGCGATTGGTCTTGTGCTGCGAAAATGAATCCTTCGCTTGCCGGTTTCAGGCCAGAGCTGGATAGCCAGGTCCATGAAAGCTCGTCTACATGGGGCTGTGAAGTTAACTTCTTGTGCTGTCCATGAAGAGGCATCGATTCCCATATCGTTTCTCTCATTTTGAGCATTGCATTTTTGTACTGGACTCGTGCTGCTTTTGCTATTGTTGTGGGTTTGGCAACAGTGTTTTCAGCAGTGTACAGGTTAGCTGTTTCCATGTTGACTTCTCTGACGTACTTGTCGTGACGGTAGCTCAGAGATTTTGTTTTGCGCTGTTTGTCTTCCTGTGCAATGAGTATGCAGTAAATGTTTTCGCTGTTGTTGATGTACTGTGACAAGCCGATGATTTCTGTTTTGAAAGTTTGTTCAATTTCTTGTAGTCCTCGACCACCTTTTTTTCTGGGGATGTACAGTCTTTGTGTATCAGATTTTGGGTGATGCATGTGGTGCATTGTCATCAATTTTCTCGTCTTTGTATCCAATTTTTTAATTTCATCTTTGCGCCAGTTCACCACACCAAAGCTATATCTCAAGACAGGCACTGCAAGACTGTTTATGGCATTGATTTTGTTTTTGGAATTGAGTTCAGTTTTGAGAATTGACTTGAGCCTGCTAATGTATTCCTTTTTCAGACTTGATTTCATTGCAGCATGTTTAATGTTGTCGCTTTCACAGATCCCTAGATATTTATAGTGATCTTCGGCATTCAATTCTGTTATGGTTTCACCCAGTTTGAAGCTCATGTCGCCAGTGCTGGTGACTCTTCCACGTCGTATGGTAAGTTTTGAGCATTTATCCAAGCCAAATTTCATTTTTATATCTTCCGAAAACTCATGAACAATTTTCATTTGGTTATTCAGGTCTGCATCGGATTTCGCGTACAGTTTCAGATCATCCATGAACAAAAGGTGATGAATCTTTTGACCTTCAGAGTTTGCTGCTTTTTTCATCACGTATCCTGTTTCATTTTTTCTCAGCAACTCACTGAGTGGAGCTAAACTGAGGCAGAATAGAAGTGGTGAGAATGAGTCGCCTTGAAAGATACCATTCCGTATCTGAATTGTACAGGTTTCTGTTTCGCCTTGGTCATGTTTGATCAACAGTTTGGTATGCCAATTTTTCATTGAATCTTCAATAAATCTGATGATGATCGGATTCATTTTGTACATACGCATTGTTTTCAGTATCCATGTGTGAGGGACTGAATCGAAAGCTTTTTTGTAGTCTATCCATGCCATGCTGAGGTTAGTGTGTCTCCTCTTGCAGTTTTCAAGAATGGTTTTGTCAAGGAGCAGGTGGTCCTTACAGCCAAGGGCACCTTCCTTGCATCCTTTCTGCTCAGGCGGAAGGAGGTTTTCTAGGTGTTTGTAGCTTCGTTTTGCCAGGATTTTGGTCAGTGTTTTGTACATGGTTGTCAGGCATGTTATCGGCCTGTAGTTCTTGGGGTCCCCGGTGTTTTCATTTTTTGGAATAAGATAGGTGATCCCTTGTGTGAACCAGGCTGGGATCTCGTGCGAGTTGGTTGAGGATAAAAGCTCATTGTAGATCGCCGCTAGGTAATTATGTGTTGCAGTTAGTTTTTTTAGCCAAAAGTTTTTGATCTGGTCAGGACCAGCTGCTTTCCAGTTCAGTGAACTTTTTAGGGCCTCCTTGATTTCTTGTTTTGTGATTTCTGACCATTGTTGTTCTGGTGTTTGTAGGTGGTCAGTGTGGAGGTCTTGTATCCAAGTTGCATTTGAGTTGTGCAATTTTTCGGTTTCCCATATTTCTTTCCAAAATGATTCCAGATCTGCAGTGGCTGGAATTTTGCTGCTGGTAATTTTGTGGTTTGACTTTTGTTTCATCATTCGGAAAAATTGGCCAGGTTTGCGAGTAAATAACAAGTTTTGGCGATATTGTGTTTCTCGTTTTTTATATCGTTTCAATCGTTGTGCTTTGGCGCATATTCTCATTTTTAATTCCTCTTGCAACATTGTCACTTTTTCTGTTGACTGCAGTTTTGTTTGGTGCTCCAGTTCTATTTTTTTTACTTTATTTTTTACTTTGCGGGAAACATTTCCCTTTTTTAGTTCTGAGAGTATCGCAACATCACACCTTAGTTTAGCGATTTTGTTTTCAATTCTGCGTTGCCAAGCTGGCGTGTGGCTTCCCCTTTTTTTGTTGACAGGTCTTGGTATTTTGCAGTGCCTTTCCGAGATAACTGCCGCAGTGCTGTAAATGAGGTTGTTGATTGTCGTTAAGGGACATTGTGGTCTTTCTCCTTTTTTGTCATTTATTGCAGGTAGTATGGTTTCTGTCAAAATTTTGTTCGCTACTGCAATATCAGTTTTCAGTTTCTTTGTAATTTGTAGGTCAGGTAAATTCACTCTGTCATTTATATCCAATGTGGAGTTCATTCGGTCGATAATTTGATTTTTGATCTCCAATTCTAATTCCGTGTCCATGTCATCAACGTTAGGTGGTGTTGGTTCATTCGAGTGCCCGACGGTGTTTTGTGATTCTACCTCTGGGATGTTCAGGTCTTCAAGTGGTTGTTGCGGATACAGGTCATCTTGGCCGAATTGAAGTTCTAGTGCCTCAGAGTTTTCTGTGTTTTTGTTACAAATTTCGCTCTCGATTTCTGCGAGTTCTTGTTCTGATAATTTTTTCATTACACAGCGTCTCATGGTTGCCAGGGTATTGGCAGTCATGGTTGGAGAGTTGTTTGTTCTCTCTTTCCATTTTTGAAAAGTTCCTTCGGTTACTCCTGCCGAGTTTTCAAGTTTGGCTAAGAAGTAACATCTCATTATTTCTTTATACTCTTCTTTACTCCATCTGTGTCTCTTCTTTTTTTCTTTTGCAGCAGAGCTTTTTTGTGAGCCACAGTTCGGTGTTGCACAGGCGCCATGTTGAGAAATATCTTCTCTTTGGTGTTCCTGTGTGGTCGGAGTTGAGGAGTCCTCTGGGGTCATCCGCTTGGTCCCACGGCGGGTACGTCCAGGTGCAATATATCCAGATCGTTTCGCAGGCATCCACAGCAGTGGTGCGTCAGTTCAGAAGTTAGGTTAATTTAAAGTAATAATTAATTATTATTAATTAATTTCTTAATACAACCAAATTATATTCTTTATTCACAGTAAAACTGGTAGATACACACATAATCCGGGGAGCAACCTGCCCCCAAAGGAAAATGGCGAGATTGGAGTAATTTTTTTAAAATTTCAGTAATACATTCAAATTGTTATTCCTATGCAATACACGGAGAAGTCAGATTACAGAATTGCAGCAGATGAAGAATTGGCAAGGGTTACAGAGCAGAGGTAGAGATGATTGAAGATGAACAATCGAAATTACAGAAATTATGCTGTGATTCACAAGTGTAATTTTAGTCCAGTGGTGCATTCAAGGCCTTCCGAAGAATGTGCACAGTCCCCAATAATGTGATCTTTTGGATCATGTCGAATCGAACGTTACCCGGAATTTGTTGGATATGTCTCATGAGTTTTTTGCTCACGACCCCTGTAGCGCCAATGACTATCGGTACAATGTTTATTTTGCATCGCCACATTTTCTCACATTCCATTTTGAGGTCTGCGTATTTGGAGTGTTTTTCTGATTCTTTTTGCTGTAGGTTGTGATCAGCTGGGACAGCCAGTTCAATGAATAAGCATTCTCTTTTCTTTTTTAGTTTGACGATTATATCCGGGCGGTTGCTTCTGATTTCGCGGTCAGTTATAACTGGTACATCCCACAGAATTTTTACTTGTTCGTTTTCTGTCACTGGTGCTGGGCTGTAATCGTACCAATTTTTTGTCGAAGTGGTGATGTCAAAGTGTTTGCATAATTCAAGATGAATGTAGTGACCAATCCTATTGTGTCTCCATGTGTATTCGGTAGCTGCAAGTGCACCACAGCCGGACATGAGATGTGCTACAGTTTCATTTTGGTTGTGGCACATTCCGCATTTGCCGTCCGTGTTTTGCTTCAGAATTCTTTTGCGATAGTATTTTGTAGGAAGCGATTGGTCTTGTGCTGCGAAAATGAATCCTTCGCTTGCCGGTTTCAGGCCAGAGCTAGATAGCCAGGTCCATGAAAGCTCGTCTACATGGGGTTGTGAAGTTAACTTCTTGTGCTGTCCATGAAGAGGCATCGTCTCCCATATCGTTTCTCTCATTTTGAGCGTTGCATTTTTGTACTGGACTCGTGCTGCTTTTGCTATTGTTGTGGGTTTAGCAACAGTGTTTTCTGTGGTGTACAGGTTAGCTGTTTCCATGTTGACTTCTCTGACGTACTTGTCGTGACGATAGCTCAGAGATTTTTATTTGCGCTGTTTGTCTTCCTGTGCAATGAGTTTGCAGTAACTGTTATCGCTGTTGTTGATGTACTGTGACAAGCCGATGATTTCTGTTTTGAAAGTTTGTTCAATTTCTTGTAGTCCTCGACCACCTTTTTTTTCTGGGGATGTACAGTCTTTGTGTATCAGATTTTGGGTGATGCATGTGGTGCATTGTCATCAGTTTTCTCGTCTTTGTGTCCAATTTTTTAATTTCATCTTTGCGCCAGTTCACCACACCAAAGCTATATCTCAAGACAGGCACTGCAAGACTGTTTATGGCATTGATTTTGTTTTTGGAATTGAGTTCAGTTTTGAGAATTGACTTGAGCCTGCTGATGTATTCTTTTTTTAGATTTGATTTCATTGCAGCATGTTTAATGTTGTCGCTTTCACAGATCCCTAGATATTTATAGTGATCTTCGGCATTCAATTCTGTTATGGTTTCGTCCATTTTGAAGTTCATGTCGCCAGTGCTGGTGGCTCTTCCACGTCGTATGGTAAGTTTTGAGCATTTATCCAAGCCAAATTTCATTTTTATATCTTCCGAAAACTCATGAACAATTTTCATTTGGTTATTCAGGTCCGTATCGGATTTCGCATACAGTTTCAGATCATCCATGAACAAATGGTGATGAATCTTTTGACCTTCAGAATTTGCTGCTTTTTTCATCACGTATCCTGTTTCTTCTTTTCTCAGCAACTCACTGAGTGGAGCTAAGCTGAGGCAGAATAGAAGTGGTGAGAATGAGTCACCTTGGAAGATACCATTGCATATCTGAATTGTACAGGTTTCTGTTTCACCTTGGTCATGTTTGATCAACAGTTTTGTATGCCAATTTTTCATTGAATTTTCAATAAATCTGATGATGATCGGATTCATTTTGTACATACGCATTGTTTTCAGTATCCACGTGTGAGGGACTGAATCGAAAGCTTTTTTGCAATCTATCCATGCCATGCTGAGGTTAGTGTGTCTCCTCTTGCAGTTTTCAAGAATGGTTTTGTCAAGGAGCAGGTGGTCCTTACAGCCAAGGGCGCCTTCCTTGCATCCTTTCTGCTCAGGCGGTAGAAGATTTTCTAGGTGTTTGTAGCTTCGTTTTGCCAGGATTTTTATTATTAATGAGGAGTTTTAAGTGCGCGTGTCGCCGTTTCCGGCCTTGTGCACCACGGGCAAAATATGTTATCAAGGATCAAATTTTCGTGCTCTGGGACATAGGTTTATAATAAATTTCAAACTATATATACAAGCTACAAGTGGATAATATGCTTCTCACTCTAAACTTGCCTTGGTAATCATTCCATTTGTGGAGTCGACAGGGAGTCAGTGTTGGGATCAAGTCACTACCTTCGAATCACGAGTCATCTCGAGTCGTTTCACATTTTGACTCGAGTCAAGTCAAGTCAATCGATTTTTGAAGGTGACTCGAGTCAAGTCAAGTCTCTCGTTTTTTGGAGGTGACTCGAGTCAAGTCAAGTCACGAGTCAAGTCACAATTCAAGTCAAATTGAATTTTCGAAGTATCAGTGACGATTTATAGTCATTACATTTTGCTAGCTGTGTGAAAACAGAACAATTGGTCATTCATCCTGAATCAAATAACAAAAATACACTTGAATATGCATGCAAGAAGGCGCTGTATCGCTCATGCATACCTAGAACTGCAAATAAAATACGTGAGTAACTGTATATAGCTACATGCTAAAGTCTGTTATTATCAGTCATGAGGATCGAATACCTAGCCTCGAGAAGTTGAAACAATTTGATTTGGTACAATACACTACCCATCTACGTATTCGTGAGAATATAAACGCATACACTATATTCGCTCGATTTAAATCATACAAGAGGGTTGGTAAAGCTGATCACTGCGCAATGTAAGCACTAAACCGTCTAAGAAATAGAGATACGTTACTATTAGAATAATATTAACCTACTTCTACTACGACAACGTAAGCTGTGATCATTTCGTGTGTGGTCAATTTATTTGTGTTGTAACAATAGAGGATCATTAGTGAAACGTACATGACTGGTTAGTGGTTACTTTCACAATGTGACACAGGCGTATCGCGACAATACGAACATGCAGAAAATACAGTAATTTAATCGACACCGTTTACTTGATGACTTGAAATTGACTCGTACATTTTGCTCCGAGTCACGAGTCAATCAGCATTTTTGAAGCGCCGAGTCAAGTCAAGTCAAGTCATTTTTCCAAAGTGACTCGAGTCAAGTCAAGTCATACGAAAAAGTCGACTCGAGTCTGATTCGAGTCAAGTCATGACTCGAGTCATCCCAAAACTGCAGGGAGTTCTCTCGTTCCATTCCGCGATGTGGTCTTTTTGATCTACTAACTGGAATCTTTCAGGATTCTTCGCCTTGCTGCGTCTATGCACGCTGTTACAACATCGTTTGAAAACTCACGATACAGCGTTACTATCGTTAGTATTCATAATGACAAAATTACTGTAACTCCGTGAATTTCATGCTAGGTTTTCTTCCCTGGTGTGACACAACCGAACCGCACTTATGAGGGCAAACGGGTCACAAAACCTTCCCCATTATTTTGACCAATGGCAAATTATAGCAATTTATTTGAGCTTGCTTCCCAAGCGCAAAATTGGATAAAACCTGGGTCAGTCGAAAGATACTGCGGATATTATTCAAGAAATGTAAGCTGTCTTTGCTCATTGACCTCGAAACCACCCAAAATCGGACAAAACTTTGTCACGTAATAATGACGTTGGCTTGTTACCTGGGCCAAATCGATTAGATCGATTTGAAGTGCAATCACGCCTCGGAGAATAATTGCGCAATTGATAACGAGTGTCGAGATATTCTATCGCTTCAATAGGCATTAGTACAAGAGCGATGCCAATAAGGTCTTTCACGTGGAAAGCTTTCTTTACTTGACTGACAGGCAATTTCTTGAGATCATCCACTCTAGATAGACCTATCTATGAAAATATCTATGAAAATATCTGAATTTGGTCTTAGTATCCCAATTTTATATAGTGCGGAAAGCAAATGGATTTAAAAGTTGAATCCGGTCAGCGAGCTGAAATGTTTGCCCACCCCTGGTTTAGCTCATGGATAGTGTTTGTATCTCCAATGTCCGCGCCCTTAATGTTAAGTACTTTTTGCATAGCTCGTTGTACTGTACTCAAACTCATCATATATTGATCATAATGCATGCACAATATTCTGTATGGTAATCGATGATACTTTGCATCCGTTACTTGTAATAGTGTTGGGAAAATATTCCCGAATCGCTTTTTTGTGGCATTATATACTTTCCTTCATGAGATTTTGTTTTCATGTATTTCTACAGGTCACAGGTGTCGAATTTCCGGACGGAAGTATCCTTTACAAGCGTGCGTCAATGCGGACCTAAATTCGCAACGTTATTGATAGCAAGAATAAATGAGGACGTAGTACAAATATTCCATCGAAACGACAACGCCAAATTAAACACATTGGACGGAATTTCCGAACTCAACATACTTTCAAAATTCGCATAACGAAATGCTGCGAAGTAATTTCGAAAATCAAGAACGGCAAATGTATTGCTGTTTGCAGCAGTTTATGTTAACCTTCAACATTTCGTAAATCTCTAATAAAGATGATCATCAATTTTAATTCCTAAAAAATCACTTCAACGGTACTCAAACTTTCCTTCCACGTCCTTATTTGCTCGTGGGGAACGTTTATGAATCAACATTGAGAGAATGTATTTGTGAGTTTGGTGCCATATGAGGTGAAGACTAATTACAATCATTACCCCTTTACAACGTTAGAAATGCATAGTCAATCAATTACTTTACACGTGTAGAATGTATGTGAGGCATGACCAATGCTGATTTTATTAATGGAAAATTACGAAATTGTGGGTCAGTAATACATGACGTGCCACGAAAATGACGTCGAAAACACTACAAACTAGATTATTGTGGAATCGACTCATCATCGACAAATAACTGTTTGTTTGTATTCTAATGAATGCATGATAATCTAGTAATTGTAGTGTTGTAATGTTTATTAATTTCAGTTTCCGGGGTTAATTTGAAATTTTCTCATAGAATCCGTTTGATTTTTATAGTAGCAGTGGTTCTCAAATTGGGGGTTGTGAAGGCATCTGAAGGGGGGCGCGAAGATGCGGTCAACTGCAATTTCATAGTTATTGCTCCGTGTATTGTCCTAATTTCATAATTGAAAATTCTCCCATCAACATTTACAACCTTCCATGCCATCAACCTATACGTAGCGATCGCAAGCATTAAGGTTGACGTGTCTAAAAAGAATTTGAGAACCACCGCCCTAAATTGTGATTAACATGTCTGACATCGATTCATGATCTCTTTACGTATCGTAAATTACTAAAGAAAGATGTTTATAATCACGTTATAGTGTCACTGTCGACGCTTAAGTATTCAGAGATTGATTGTCTGTTTGTGTGAGTTTTATGACTATGTCGGGCTACTATTTTATTCGCTTTTAAGATCGCTATCTCAATATTGTAGTTCATATGAATGTGAATTTGGACCGATGCAGCTGTCGTCGCCACGGATAATAATATTATATAATACCGGAAGAGAATCATGTGAGTTGTATGCAGTATTACATAACGAAATGCTTAAATTATTTATTTGATGAACGATAAATACTAAAAATGGAACAAAAATATCTTTATGTGTTTACGTAGTGAGTTTACGAATCTATTTAGATGTTATCCAGTATAATCGTTTTATTAATCAGTGTGTTTTGATCAATAAATCTTTAATCACCAACGCATTGACTTTTAAAAGTGGATGTAATAAATTGGGGTTAGGCCTACAACTATAAGGTTTAAATTTACTTTTCCCACATTATAGCATATTGCGACCCGGAATTACAGTTATACCAGGGAAAAGGAGCAGTCACAATGTGGATGTGCCGGGCTTTCTTTCAAGCATTTTAAACAGTTAAATGCAGGAGAATGTAGCGTCCTTGTCTCACACCATATATTACAGGAGTGTCAGAACTGCAGCCAGCTAAATTCACGCGGCTCATTGAGATTTTGATTACGACTATTGCGTTTGACTACATTGTCGAGAAGTTTACCGTAATCGTAAAACAATCAATTTCATCGCGTTTTAACTTTCTGCATTTTAACTAATACAATAGATCTATATTCATTTACATTGTGAAGCATCACATATCTCAGTTTTTGTTTTGAGCTGCAAATAAACATAATCTACCTATGCTTGATATTTGGCGATGCAACAAACTCGACGGAATAATCGCGATTCAGGGGCAATTTTCTTTTTCTAAACACATTCGTTCCCTGGTACTGGTAAATTACCGACTTCATCACATCATGTGGCGGGCTTTTAAGCTCGTGGGGTTCTTGGGGAGTTATCGAAGCTGCTTATTGTGGCGAAATATAACGCTAGGTACGCAGGCGTCCCGATGGTTTAATTCCGCGTCGGAGGTTCATATGGGCTCCTGTTCACCCGTGTCGACGTACGATCCAAGAAAAAAAAAAGATTAAGAATCTACTATAAATAGAAACGATTTGTAAAGAGTTGGAAAGAACATTATTATTTACATCGAAAAACTGTGGCTTCGGGCACTAGGCCGAAATGGGTACCGGATTAAGAAACCGCAACTGGTCGCTTAAGCATCCTTCTATCTATCTCTCCGTTGCATTGCATTGTGTCTTATGTATCGCATTTTAACTTGTATCTGCCTTGATCGGATGGACAGATTTAACTCCAAGCTGCATATGATGATGCTGTTCTTATTTTACCGACTTATATTCGCCAGCGCGCGATATCAGAACGAAAGGCAATGCTTTTCACTAAAATGGGCGGTCGGAGGATTTTTATCGCAACTACTATAAACAGGCTAGAATACCCGTTGTAGAATTGATTACACTAGCGCACCAGATTCACCTGGTAGGCTTTGCAAATCGCAGGTTGGCATAATTTCAGGCAGTGACGATATCTACGACGTTTTCAGATGGATTAACGATGCGAGTAATATAATTTATAAAATTGCGATGCACTAATCGGCACGGGCAGGTCCGTGCGTATTTTTGAACTTACCCACTTCCCATATACTTATTCATCCACGCCGTCGGGCATTTTTGACGGTGTTTCGACCCATACCTCATACCTAGGGTTGCATTTAAAACAAAAATCAATTTAAAACAAACATGTTTAAAGCAAGGCCCCAATTCAAAATATGTTTTTTTATTGTTTTTCGTGTATTTTTTAGTCAATATTCAATTGTGACGTCCTCTAGTGGATTGACTTTGACAATTGAAAATATAGGGTAAAAATAGCTCCTTTGATGAAATATATGTACTATTGCTGTTTTGCAGACTATTTTGAGGGTTCAAACCATCCCATATTGATATACGTCGGCTATATCGGGTGGTGATTGTCCGTAGGCTCATACAACATGTTTTTTGTAAAGTATTTCCACAATTAAGGCATACTTTTACAACTTAAAAAAAAAACGCAACTTTTTTTGAAAGCTTTTTTTAAAACATTGTTTAACGAAAGGATTATAATTAATAGGGGCACTGTTATCTTCATAATCTAACGTTCGCGGTTTATGAAGAAGATAGCAGTGGAACATTCAATTACTCCTTTATCTGATCATGGCCGAGTAATTGAAGGAACAATATCATTGGAGAATCGAGGATTAAAATGAGGAGGGACTTACTAAATACGAAAATTTGTTTACAAATCCATGATGCATTGTACCCGAGTTGTTGAATTCTTTAATTTTAATCATTTCGATCATTCATAATACAATCCAAATTTCAATCATTCAATTTCTAGTGGCGAGTTTACTCGCGAAGAATGTGTGATACATTGGGATTCGTCAATAATGTCAGTGCTTCTATCGTGCAGTAAATCGATGTATATACAATACATATATACTAACTACCTAAGAGATTTACAATAGTTTTAACTTTACAAAATTGTATTTTATCACAATTATCGCGCCCTAGTGATGCTACTGGAGTGGTTCTCAACCTTTTTGACATCGCGGCGCCCTTCGGAAATGAAGAATAGTTCGCGGCACACCATAGCAGCGGTTCTGAATTTTATTGACTTACGGCACCTGTAAACTACCAGAATACTTAGTAACGCCGACTAATGGGACCACCTCTGCAGTCAATCCAAAATGTTTCTGTTCTTCCTTTTTTTAAATAAACTGCTCCATTTTAATAATTCTAAAGCTAAACATTTGTACGTAAAGCGTCCCTCATAAAGCTTACTAAGCCGTGATAGAAAGTCGTCGTTTTCCTCGGGCCAGAATATCGTTCCTTCGTGAATACAACTAACAGGGCGTATTCAGACGTAAGTAAAAGGGGTCATTTTGATATACGACTTCACAGAAACACGGGCTGCCCTCAGACACGACTTCATAGGATTTGCTTGACAATAAATCTGCCCACTGCCGGATTGGGTCGAAGAGGTCAAGCACGATCGCCGCTAACGAATACGGAGGCGTAGAGACGTAGCGCAATGCATTTTCACGCAGATCGTGTAGCACGCGTGAGGATAGCAATACCTCAATAGTTCTACTGGCAGCCACCTGCAGTTCAATTATACTTTCAACAAACCAAGGGTACAACCTCGGCGGCCAAGCGAATAGGTTTGTTAACGGATATAATTTGATCAACCTTACTTCTCAATACTCATACTCGTTGAAAGTATCACAACGCTGTGCTACATTTTATCGGAAATGCCGGCACGATACCTAACAATCACAATGTGAATTGCCATGTTTGAAATTCGAATTTGGAAACGCGAACGCCAATAGACACTTACGTGACCTTTGACACGAACCAATCAGGTTGCAGCAGGATGTAAACGAACATCAAGCCCGGGCAAACTTACTATGATTTCTTATGGAAAAAGGTTGTAAAATGAAATTTTTTAGCAAAATGACATTGAATTGGGGAAAGCTGGCTTTGGTGAATGGTAATAACGTAGATATAGTACGTGTTCTAACCTGGAGCACACATCAATGGTGGCAAGCACGCGTCAGCATAGAATGTACAAATGAATCGATTTCTGACAACTTTTCGGATGAAGCTACTATTTTTGAATTATCCTTAGTCGTATACAAACTATAGGATTTTCGTACCGAATAGCATGTATTAGAGGAATCTTGAGACAGGATAGGTGGGGTATTCATTATGTGTGCTCGGTGTTGTATGCGTTCTATTTATTGAATCGTATATGGTATAGTCTGTATCATTAACTAGCAAATTACTGTTACACTGGACACTTGTCCGCATATTCTATAATCAACATATAAATATAATATATGTTAGGCCAGAGGTGGGCAATTATTTTCCTCCGCGGGCCAAATGAGAAGTAGAAAAAACGTTGGCGGGCCGAGTGAAAATTTTTAATTATATTCGCGCGCGTATTGTAATTTTATTTCTAAATTATATTGTTAGTAAATGTTGCTCAGTGAATATGGAAACAATGTTAAACCCCTGTCCTCGTTCTTCAATTAAGATTCTAAAACAAGCTTTTTTAGGCACGCCTTCCTTTATGATAGTGGCAAATTTCGCGTCCACCTTATCATAATATAACAAAATATTTAAAAGTCTAACGAGAATGCTACCAATCCCAACGGATATTTTGATGGCATGGAAGGTTTTGGCTGTTGATGGCATAATTCTGAAATATCAAATTCGGGGAACACACAGAGCAAAAACGAGATGATGGTGGTAAATCGCGTGGAGCGCGAAAAATTTTATCATTAATCTTCGGCTTTACGCCACCCTTCTGATGCTTAAACGCCCCCCCCCCCCCGAGAACCACTGCACTGAAATGTGTATGCAATAGTACGAAGCTTGTTTTCTTGGTCGCTACCTTCCGAGCAGTGTGCAGTTTAAGTAGCCCGACTTTACTTAATATCCTTAATCTCGGCGACATGCTCGGCAAAAACTAAAATGACAGGTTCCCCCTGACTCCAGTATACAAATAATTAGTGCTCTAACCTAAACCTAATCCTTCTTGGAATCTCAGTTTACGGCTTTTATTTATTGCATGCTCGGTAATCCTTTATGGGTGATAGATATGACGAGTCGTATCGTAATCTCGAGCACTGATTGACTTGTTTTAGGAATCAGGGATTTGGCAACGTATCACGTAACAATTTGAAACACATGCCGTATAATGTCACTGTCATTGTCAATGTCACAGTGACAATGGCAACGAAGGTTTTAACTAAACTAAATGGAAAGAGTGATTTTTGTGACTTCAATTGCTACTCATGATTTGCCACATTGCCTTTATTTTGAATCTGGATTACGCATGCGAGGTAAGTGGGCAGCTTAATCGTGGCATATTAATGAACAGGCTCCAAAGTAAACGAATTTCCTGTTCATTTAAGACAGACTATGGTTTTAGTCATGTAAAAAGCAAGTTGTATGTTTTGAATTCGAAGCAACCTTTCGCGGGCCGCACAAAATGGCTTCGCGGGCCGCATTTGGCCCGCGGACCGCACTTTGCCCAGGTCTGTGTTAGGCAATATGATCCGTTCCCGGCTGAAATCGTCATTTTTGTTCTGGCTCATGTATTGAATCAATCATGATAAATGCCGCATAAACACTGTACTAATAGCCTGTGTAACTTGGAGATTGCTACCCAGACAGTTCCTGGTGTGCGCTTCTACCTTTCCCAGAGCCGATAACATGTACGGAAGAATGTAAAATCTGGATAAAGGCATGTGGACTTAGTTATAGTCATCTGAATTCTCATTTTATTAATAAAATGACGTATGTATTATTGTACCAAAAATGTTGAATCATCACATCATTTAGATAGAAAAATTCTGCGTTTCAAAATTTCAAAATGAGTCCAATCTGAAATGCAGTCACACTGCTTTCGTTGTGGATGCCATATTCGACTTGGTGTGTGTCTCATATTACTCCGCTCCAGTGTTTGTTGCTTGAAGGTGTGTAATGGATTGAAATTGTTGAAAGCAATATATTCAATAATGAGATAGATAGTTGATGACATTGGTATACCTACATGTATATATCTGTCCTAAAGAAATAGAATACACTAGGCCCGATTTTGACATAAATCTCCTGACTGGACATCTTCCGTTGAACGCGGTATCTAAACCACCTTGGCGTGTACGACATATTTCCTTCATAACATCGGCCGACAACTATATAAAGTTCGATCTCTGTGTGACTGCTGGAGCGTGAAACCCCTTTGGAAATTTCAATAAATTGCAGCTCCATTATGGCGGCGTTCTGAAGAAAATGGCTGCGGCCAAATATGTTTTTCGTTTTGCCCTTCAATTTGAGATCACGTCATTTTTAGAGTGCAGTGCCCCTTTAAGAAAAAAAAAACGCCGTGCTCATTGCGATTACATTCACAATATCAATCTGTCTATATCACATGCAACTTTGAAAGGATTGATGGATTGTGGTGCACTAACGTTTGTGCGAGAACTATTCACATGGAGCTATGGTGCACCACGAGATGCTATCATGGCAGAAAAGGGATTCGCTTCGCCATTGAGTCTGAAATCAAGAAATTAAATCAAGATTTTAATATTCCAGCACATGATTTGGCACAGCGTCAAATGTCGGGGCCAAACTGTTCCACAACAAGAAAGATGGCGAGGCATCGTATTCATATTAAACAACTGATCGGTAGAATCAAGGAGAATAAAATTTTGTCCGGTGTCATACTTAGCAGCATTGTGTGTCAACTAACCAAATATAGACTAACTAGCTTACTCTAATTGAAGATTAAAAATTAAAAATGAATGACGCAACATATTCGGCTATCGTGCAAATTCAGTTCCATTGTGAATATCGTAATGCCTAATAGCATGCTTCGTAAAGTTGTGGTCCTGGCATTTGTTTCCAACTGAAGCGTTCAGCGAAATTCTCAATGACTTCCTCTTTGTCCGTGCGACTGTTGGGATACCATTGTATGAGGGAATCCATCATATCTCTCCAAGTGTCTCGTTCGTTGGCATTGTAGACGCGAGATAGATTAAGAGCTTGTTCTATTCTGCCCGCCTTTTCGAGTTTACTCCGTAGAGCTTGATAGAATAATTTATCTCTTGGTTCATGGCCACTGCCCGTGTTGGTGTTATTGATTTGTTTTAATATCCACGTAACTAGTGGTTTGTCTTCAGGATCGTCTAGGCGCTGTACGAGTTCTTTGAATTTATCCGTATCTGGCAACAGGTGTTGACGTCTGCCTGGTGTTAGGCATTTCAGCTGATCTCTGGTTAGCTCGTAAGATTCTTCTTCACCGAGTATTGTAAAACCAATCCAATGACGTTTACGTCACAATTACAGCACAATTACTCAACAATTAATACACAATTACATCAACAATACACAGGCTTCAGCATAAGGTATGTTCCAACCGGGTTGCATGCTTATCACTGCATATCATAGGCCCTTTACTTGACAATTACATCAATAATATACAGAATTCAGCAAAAGGTATGTTCCAACCGGGTCGCATGCTTATTACTGCATATCATAGACTCTTTACTTCACAATTACATCAATAATATACGGCATTAAGCAAAAGGTATGTTCCAACCGGGTTCCATGCTCATTACCGCATATCATAGGCACTTTACTTTGCAACTACGGTACAATTACTTCAACAATTACATCAATAATATACGGTGTTCAGCAAAAGGTATTTTCCAACCGGGTTACATGCTTATTACCATATATCATAGACACTTTATATCACAATCATAACATGACTACTCCAACAATATACAATATACATACTTCAGCATAAGGTGTATTCCAACCGGGTCGCATGCTTACTAATTACTGCACATTGTAGGCACATTACTTATGATTGTGTCAGAAGCAAATCGCTCTTCATTTTCACGTTTACATTCATGAATTCATTCTATACAAAGGCACATGCTACACTGGTATCAATAACCCCATTTATGTTTCGGATACATCAAGGCAAGTATTTCCTGTTCAGTATCGTAATACATTATCATGTTATCGTGTCAAATACACACATTGTACAGTTACAATACTGACAAATTAACCGTCACAATTTTCAATTCATATCCCAAAATATTAATTCACGTTTCATTAACTCATTATACATCACAAATGTTAATTCATGTCTCATCAATGTCTGCACACATGCTATTGTGCTGCCTCGACTCTCCAGAATGTTCGCCGGCGTTTATTTAATAATTATTCACAAATTCTCGCCTTGAATTACTTTATTCACAAATTCTCGCCATGAATTACTTTATTCACAAATTCTCGCCATGAATTACTTTTTGTCAGTATTTTTCGAACAACTTTATATTCCTTTGACCTTTTCCCCCCTTCTTAATCAAACATACATAAATATCATTTTCATTTCTGCCAAAGCGCTCTCACTACCCCCGCGCAGCATATTGATTGTTCCTAACAATTCCAGAACGTCTTCCATTTCAGTCTCAACATTTGATTACAAATATAACAGTCGTATGTAATTAGTACAAAATTCCTTATTCTTCTTTCCGAATCATGTTTGATTTTCTTAATGCCATCCAAATTATCCATTAATTTGTTTAGTACGGCAAAATTTTCCAACAAGAACCAAAATTGTTCTTTTTCTTCGATATCTTATCCATTTTTCTCTAATTTTATCTCACCCTACTTCGCTTAGGCATATCGTCTGGGAAGCGACACAACACAGTCAACGTGTAAGCAGCTCAATCGTAATCGATCGAATAAGATTGTTACACAATAAATTACCGACAAATGCATCAATTGACATATACCACAAAACAGCCTAAACTAGGGTTACCATATTTTTGGTTCACAAATTCCGGACGCTCTTCAGCGCCCACTAGCGGATTTCAAAATGAGGTGTGAGCGAAATGTCGATCAATATGACGTTACACCAGCATCGCTTTGTCTATCGACTGGAGGTGGTCGCGATCCGGTTCAGGAGTATGTGGTTGTGTATTGTATGTTGTAACCTGGGCCGAAGCAACATATTTTCAGCCCCATCCCGCCCAAATAAACACTGATCTTGGGCCCATCATAGGGTATTCGATGCAACTTCTGGGGTTTTACCATATGCATCTGGTGTTAAATGATTTGAATGAATTGTGTCAATAATATTGGTTCTTCCATATATTACTGTATAATTCTAATCCTCTCTCCACCGACATAATCAGAGTCAGCGGTAGAATTGAGCTGATGTAGGATGATGACTTCGAAAATGCAAGGGGCGTGATTGTACATCGTTAAGTCATGTTCATGTCACGTCAATAAGATTATTTATCAGCCTAATGCGGGTGTGCACTTCACCACTGAGCTACATAAACACCGCACATCCGGTGGTTTCCAACCTTTTATGGTCGCGAATCCATTTCCAATTTGAAAATGTGCCGTGGCCCAGCTCAAAATTTGATGAGCTGATTACTAATTAAAGGTCGGCACATTTGCCCAGACTTACTCATTGCCTATTTGGAAGCTAATTACGTTCAACATCTTCGCGAACCCCAGAATAAAGGCAAACTACCATCGTTTTTGAATAAAGCATCCAAACGACCTAAAACGACGACTCTATGAATACCGTTATCTTGTAATCGCGATTACAATTAGACTTCTTTTTGTAAATGAATGTTATTTTTATTTATTTCTTGATCGCAGTTTTTGCGAGAGCGATAGTCCCATATTAAAACCAATATATATGATACTAAATCGCGCCTAGCGCGAAGAAAAATTTCATGTAGCAAAAATCTACGCAAAAATAGTCTTGTTTAGGTTGATTTACGAAGAAAAAAAAGATTGAGCTTACTTCAAGCCTTCGAAATTCCGGACATTTAGGCATATTTTAGAAATTCCTCCCGGACGCAGTTTTAACAGTGAAATTCCGGACATGTCCGGGAAATTCCGGACGTATGGCAACCCTAGCCTAAACCCTAATCGCCGCGATGACCTGTTACTCTGACCCCTCATTTGCTGACTTAGACCTAGGAGGAATAAGGCTGACAGATTGATCCAAACATGGCCATAGGCCAGTCTTAATCAACGTGTCCTAAGGTGTGTCAAGTTCAAGCTTTTCTCAAGTCGTCCCATCACAGCATTCAACCCTTCATCCTTGTCTGGTTTATGTTGTCTTGACGACAACATCACCAGTCAAAATGTCGGGATACGCCGTTTAAAGACACGGAGTCCAACTCTCGCCATTCTCACCTTATTCCCCACTTCGAATTTTATCCAAACAACCAAATGTTGTTACTAATCAATTGGAGCTATCAATAGTTATTGCCCATGCATTATGCACAACCGGTTTCCAATTGAGCCCCCTTCCAGCAGGCAAAACCTTCTCCGTTGGCAATGAGATGTTCCTACCTAGTTAGTCCTATCTATATAGACCCCCCAATCCCCACAATTTATTACATATATACACTTCTCGAGCAGGTCTGTCGATGGGAATGTCGACCGGAGGTTCATAGCAGCGTTTGGCGTGCACTAATCACCCTAAAAGCCGGGAAAACTAATTGAACATATTAGTTTAAATCTTTGTCTTTCGGCTTTTGATCCGTGTGCTGTTGCAGTCTATAGTCTGCTGTAATATGCAGTTTTTGTCTTCCTCGTGGCACAAGTCGCAGTGCGTTGCGGCTAAAACACAGACTCGTGTTCTCTTCAAGGCTGCTCGCAGCTCTCTTTTCGTCTTTTTACCAATGGATAGCATTTCCAGTCGTTAGGATTCTTCCGTCAGATTGCAAAGTGCCTTTCGGGATTTTCTTCCTTCCATCATCTCTTTACTAGCAAGCATAACTCCTTTGGGCAATTCTTGCTTCGTTTCTCCCTTCAATACCTTTTGTTCATTGTGTCTCATCATTCGCGTTTTTTTTGAAGAGTTGTTGGAGATTAGGCTCTATCATATGCATTAGTATTTCGCACATCCTGACATCCTGCCAATGTTCAGGATCATTTCGTATCTTCATACGCTTGTATCTTTCGAACGCCGCCTTCGTTTCTTTGGTTATTTTGATCGACGAATTAGACTTTTCTCGAAGTATTCGATTGTATCTTTTTCGAGCTCTCTGCGATAATTGCGATTTGTCCACAGTTTCGATAGCCTGTTCTTCTTCTGCACTTGTCGACGGCCGACTATTTACTTGTCTCGCAGGCGTTACGACTCCCTTTGGTGATGCGTTACTTGTCAAAATCCATTTCATGACTGATGGTGACTCGTTCTTTCCAACTGCTCTGGCCATACCTCTTGTCAGTACCAGATTCTGTTACCGAATATGTAGCATGTGCTATTGTATCATCAGGCGATATCTGTTCAGACACCTTCTTCCTGGAATATCCATAGATCTCATGTACCATGGCATGTGAAACACGACAAAATCGGCGCTAATATCCTTCCTTGAATACCAATGAATATCATGTAGCGTTGTTCCAGATTTCATGTCAATTACCATGTCACACAAATTTGTTTTACATGAGTCGTCGTTATAAATTCCATTTTAAATATTGTATGTTACAATCTGTTTTACATCCCACGATTTTATTTCTCACATTCGATATCGTCGGCCCACTTCACACCCTTTGTTGGTTTGGCTTGATATGCCGGCAGTGCTATCGCCGCCATTTTAACGGCTTCGGGTAGTATCTTTTTCCCTTCGTGAATCAAATTGCTATTCTTGATTGACCACATACGTTCTTTTTTATTACTTCCCACCTCAATGACGGATGCAATCTCTGTTTGTTTTTGTGGCACTGCGGGTGGCATTGTAATAGGATACATATCACTATTAGCACTGCTATACCAATGGCTGCTGGAATCAATAATGGCTTGAACAGTGATCCGAATACGCTTCCGAATATACCTCCGACTGTTTTACCAACGCCACTCACTATCTTCTCGCCTTCATTAATGACTGTCTCCAACCCAGTTCCGACACCTTTAGCAGTTTTGACAACTACATTTCCGAGACCTTTAGCTATTTTACCTGACGCGTCAAGCACCCGTTCAATTCCCGATCTTCGACCATACCACGTTTTTTCTTCATGTTTTATAGTCATACTTGCATTCTTGATCTTTTTCAGTTCTCGGTGTATAGCACTATTCTCTATCTTTCTTATCGTCAGATTGCTATTGGTATCGTTGACAAATGATTCTAGCGGCTTTTCGAATTCTTCAATGTTGACATTTTCCACAGGTATTTTCATTCTTCTTGCAAGTGTTTTCAGTTGTATTATACCCTCTATAATATTCAATTCAAATTTGACATTACTGGGTACATGTATGTTCACTCGCAGCAATTCCCTGCTAACCATATCATCAGCCGCTAGATGAACTCGCGCCATTCTTTCCAGCATGTGTATTTCCGAAACTAAGTTCTTCAAAGTAATGGAACCATCTCCATTTCCCATCTGCACTAAGGTCGAAAGAGTTTTGTCATCTTTGTCTGCTAGCCGAGCTGTTTCAAATAACTTTACTTGCAAACTGGTTAACATCTTCATTAGTTCAGGCGTCATTTTGTGCATATGCCGAAGATCTACCGCAGTTCTTGCTAGATTCTTTGCATCATTACGAAACCTTTCTCTAATTTCTTTTTCCAGGCTTGCCACATGTGCATTGACGGCCGATTCTATTTTAGTGGAACCCCATTGTCCTGTAGTTGCCAATCGTATAATTCTGGAACCCACCGCTAGCACTTGCCTCTTTGACATTGTCTGATTGTTAGCAGAGTCCGATTTTCCTGTCATTGTCTTAAAACAAAATGGCTGAACAGGATATTTTTCTTGCACATTCACATAGTAACGTGTGTCATTCCAGTACCTAAGTTTTGTAATTAGAGGAACAAAAGGATGGTCGCACTTATATTGTCGTGCTTTCTTGGTGTTTTCCGTTTGTAACAGTATTAAATCCTCTTCCAAAACTCCGTCATAACCTCCGGATCTTGGTGGCCAATCGGTTTCGTAGTCCGACCAATATGTATCCATAATCGATGCATTGCCTTCATTAATTCCTCTTCTCGGTAGTCCCAAGCGACATAAAGGAGTTCCAGTTAAGGTCTTGTTAGGTATTCCATCTATTACTTTCAACCGTAGTCGATTATTCCAGACTCTCTCGTGGTCTCCCGTGTAAACAACCGACCCCCATCTATGTAGCATGTGAAACGTAGCGAACGGTTTAAACCTTTTACCCGTCTTTACTGCCCATGTCTTATAGTATTGTCGTGTTTCTGTCAATGTACTATTGATTTCGTCCTTTTCTATACTGGATATATTCGGGTTTGCCCAGATATTGTTAACGTATTCTTCCATCAAAGCCAACTTTATCCTTGCCAAATCCTCAAATATAAATTCAGCACGGGTCCGTTGTATGTGTATTGCCGCACTTCCTGTAATGCATTTCATTTCTTCATGCATCCTTTTAGGGCTCGTTTTATTAAATCGCTTATCTGTTTTTCCCCAGGTCATGACTAGATACGGATCGGCCTTTAGCGTCTCGGGTCGTATTCGAGACGATTCTTTGCCATAGAACGAACAATCTATAGTCCATTCTGTCCTTATTTTCAGCGCATGGTGAGTCCATTTGTCGAAAAATCCTTGCCACAAAGGTAGTTTACTGTCATAGGAATAATTGATTGAATATGACCAACTTATTCGGCTGAGTTGCCACCTAATTCTCCTCTCTTTAAAGTGCACTAGCCTCTTGGTAAAGGCTTCTTTCTTAGTCGTACAATTAGCATGTACTTCGGCAAATTCTTGGAATAGCAACGAAATTTGTATGCGATATGCCGTGAAGAATTCCACCAAATTGAGGACTGTAATATCTTCTTCATTCCATGACCTCACATTATTCGATTCCGGATCCCAATTCCAATCATACCATTGGTACGGTTTATTGTTCCGAACATAAATCACGCTCCGATCAAATACTAGAGGATGCAATTCAGGCAATATCTCAGATCTTTTCCGGTATGTTGTCGAGTTGTTTGTTTTACATTCGGAGATATACTCGTCATGGGACGAGAATATTGTGGTATTAGGGAAGTATTTTTCCACATAATTCACAGATCTTGATCTTACTATTATTCCATATGTACTAGTTGTAAAATCCGAAAGAGTGTCATCCTTTTCGTCACATTCCGATGTCATGTTGTACTTGAGTCCCTCCCATCCGGCTATAGGTACCCATTCATGAGTAGCGTTATTGCCGTGTAACGATTCATCATAGACTTCAGTCTGTAGCCATTGTACCTTGTCTTCTATGCCAACAATTGTAGATCCGAGCCCGGGATTATAGGTTGTTTTTTCATCCGTCTGGTTCGTTTTCGATCCTTCCGCGTCCAGCAGAACGCAATAAATGACCATGATAATCCAGCAATAGACAACAGAAGCAATGCGAACGTGGCCCATTCTGAGTTCACATGTGGTAAATATATTTCAAATATGTTGTTCTTTTCCACCGTACTTGTTTCAGTCACACTCGATATGTTCGCTTCCGACATGGGTATTCTAACTAGTATCTGTAAAATGGATACCATTGTTATTATTGTATTCAGTGCTAAATGTCCAATTGCACAAATATCAGTCTATCAATATCGTAGTCCGAACGAAAACCACATTATCATCTTTCAACTCGTTAGGTATAAAGTGTTTGCTTGCCCATAACCAGTTTTTGCTTCCATTCCATTGCCATAGATGTAATGGCTGACATTGTTCAGTATTGTTCCAATTTTTCAGGACGTCCTTACGAGGGTACTTGGATTTACTCTGTACATTAGGCAGTGTAACAGATATTCTGTGTCTCTTTTCCCAACCTTTAGGCGCCTTCTCACAAGTAGTGAGTACACCGAATTTGTATTTATATCCCTGCAGATATTTTTGTTTCATTGGCAATAACCCATTGTTCAATGCTTTACGGTATTCTCCATCAGTAAGGTAAGCATATAGCTTATCCACATTAGGATGTATCTCATAAGATCGAAACATTCTCCAAACTTCACTCAAGCTTTCTTCAAACCCCGGCCTCTTCTTTCTCCAGTCATTTCCTTGCATTTCATTGGTTATACTTAATTGTAGTGGATTTAGCCGTGAGTTACAGGGTAAAGGCCACACAGTTATAAGCTTCATTCGGTCCACATAATTACTTCCTGAAACGGTAGGTTTCATATTCCATCCATGTCGTATAATTCCATATTCCCTCAGTCTCAGATGCATAGCAGCATTAGCCGACCTACTAGGATAATATGGTAGATTCCTATTCATCTGAAATAGATATACAATCATGAGGAATTATGTCCGAAGATAGTACAACTTTCGACGCGTCATTCAAGGACCATAGTGATTGCGGTTTGAGTCTTTCTATGTCAATGCAAATGCAGACTTCTCCCTTTTGCTTCGCATCTTTCTCGTCCGTGTACAGATGTACAAAACGTCTTCCCATCTTAGCTATGCCTTCCACCATAATAGGGGATACTCGGTTCTTTCGAGTGGCATGAAACAATGATGTTAGCCCTTCCGGGTTAATCCACTGTTGCATTTGCGGATTCTGTCCTTTAGTATGTCCTTGTTTTGCCGCAATCCCATGATCTGAGATCATTATTCTGTCCTTCTCAATCCATTCCGTCGGATTATCATAGCCATATTTCATAGCACATGCAAAAGGGTGCCAACCCCTCTTCTGTAGCATACACACTGTATGCCTGAGATGTTTAATCAATTTTCTGTTAAGCTTTTCTTTCTCATTTTTTGTCATTCCGCCTTTCTTGATAGCTATCCAGGCCAGTGGGTCACCTTCTTCCACTGCCGTGTTTTCAACAAACACTCTTGATAGCGCATCCGCAGTGAATATTTCTGACGTAGAAATATGAACCACGTTCCTGATATTGTAGGCGCTGATCACAGCCACCCATCTCATCATTTGCGGGTCATCTGAAGCTTGTTTGTTACCCTCAGTGGCTTTCTTCAATATTCCCATTACTCCTTTGTTGTCCGTAAGTATTGATACAGGTCTATCCAGAAGTATAGAACCCCATTTTTCGAAAGCTCGTACTACCGCCAACATTTCCTTTTTACACGCGCTGTATGAACTTTTTTCATTAGGTTTCCATTTCTTTGAGTAATAAGCCACGGGTTATATCTGTTTGTGGGGAATGGGTTCTTCGTTCTCCGTTTGGTATAGGACTGCACCCATCCCGTCCAACGCCGCATCTGTTTGTATGAAGATTGGTAGCCCCATTCGTAAATGAAAGAGCGTTTTCGGTCGTAGTAGAACATCACGCATTTTCGTGTAATTATCAAACAGCGTTCGTGTCCATTTAACAGGTACTCGCCTGCTTTGTGACGCTGGTACACATCCTGTCTGACTATCAAAACACGCCAGTATCATCGCCATATCTTCAAAGTGCGCTGCCAAATATCTCAATGCTCCAATATATCCGCGTAGTTCGAATATATTCCTGGGCGGAGGCATTTCACGCAAGGCTCTGATCCTTTCAGGTTGTACTTTGACCGTATCTTCATCCAGCAACACGCCAAGTAGATTTATTTTCTTCTTTCCCACAAAGCATTTATTGATACTGATGGTGAGTCGAAGTTCGGCGAGTTGAGCAAACACCAGATCTAGTAATACTAGATGCTGTTCATCTGTCTTTGTTATGAGTAGAATATCGTCAATGTATGCGAATATAGGGCATGCCTTTTCTTCCTCTTCTCCCCATCCATGGGTTTTTGCAAGCTTTCTGTATTCTCGCGTCACTGGTTCTACCAATCCTTCATTCATCGATTGCTGGAATATTGCCACGGCATTTTTGAGGCCCATAGCTAAACGTTTCCAACGTAGTTCTCTATTTGGTACCGCAATTCCCAAATATTTGCGATATTGTTCTGGCACCTGCACGTGATAATATGCCTTGGTGAGATCTATCAGCGTTTTCTTCGTCCTTCCCGATGCTTTATGTATCAAATCAGATATCAGAGGTGGAACTACATTTGTAGCTTTAGTATTGTTGTTGAGAGGTGCGAAATCTTGAACTACTCTCATAGGTGGATCCGGTTCACCCGTTAGCCCTTGTTCGAGGTGCCGTTTCAATGCTTCCTCTTTTTGTCTGTTGTTCTGTTTTTGAGCCACTACAAAGGGTGATGTTTTCCATTCAGAGTTACCTACTTCAATGACGCCCAATTGTAGGTATCTGTCCAGCTCTTTTTCCAATACCCTTGTATGTACGTCATTACGCAAGGTATACGCCTTTCCTACGAACGGGTCAAGTGACTCATCTTTGAGCTCAAGCGTGAACTTGTATGGTAAACCTGAATCACGTGATAGATTTTTTTCCAGGCTGCCTATTTCGTTCTTGTATTTTTCGAAGATTGGTAACCAAATCTCAGGCCTTAGCCCTTCCCATTGATTCTCAGGGTCTTCAATATCTGGTGGTTTATAATCTTCATTTGCCAGTATAAGCGCTTCAGCAGCTGCTCTTTCCAAGTCCTGTTTAGAGTGGATTCTTCGTCTTCTGCTAGCACGAAGTGACGGACTTCCGCTCCCCAGGCCTTGCCTGTATTCTCTTGTCTCATCTTAAATTTTGCAGGTTGCTGGGTGTTTACAAGGTGATCAGTCTCATAACCCAAGCCTCTTCTGCCATTATTGCCTTCAGCTCTTACAGGTAATTTTCTACCTTGCAGGCACTTTCCAAGGCCTTTTCCTTCTTCGTAACCCATGTCTTGACACATCTTCACAGATGCTGGGCTATATATGTATAGTGGTACTTTTTCGTCGTTTGTTTCCCCTGTCGATTCTTGTAACAGATAAGATATCGGCCTTTCAGTAACAAGTTTGCTAGATTCTGGCGGCACGCGTGGCGGCGTCTTCTCTATTTGTCCTGAACACGGCATTTCGTATGTCCGTACATCGGTTCCCTCCGAGTACGACAGACTCGTTATCGGCCTTTCAACACTTTGTGCTGAACACGGCAATTCACATGTGGGATCGTTTGCGGACTTATCTTGGTCGCTCGTCTTCCCTGAGGCTGCAGTCCTCGTATCTTCTTCAGCACTGGTTTTCCCCCCAGGCACGGAGTGTTTTTGCGTGATTTTCGACTTCACCAACCATTGATCAAGGTCTTTCTGAGGTACGTCTACCATCATCATGGCCTTGATTAAGCTGGTTTTTCCTTCTTGCGTCTTCCATCTTACGTCGTCTTTTGGCAAGTAGTGTTTCAACGTATTATGTCCAATTACATTTACGGGTACTTCTTCTCCCGTTAAAAAGGGGATATTTGTTCATTTCCCATATCTATCCACATCACGTATTGAGATTTCACTTCGCCTCCTACGCCTTCAATCTCAAAGGCATGTAGTAGTTTGTCGTTCCACTCACGTGGGTATGCTCTTTCGGCTGTTTTCTGCGTAATCATATTGGGCGTCGCTCCTGTGTCTGCCAAAAATGTGGCTTTCTTGCGTACATCACGTATATACGTCATTTTATCCCAAAATAGCGATTTGAAAGTCAATTTCAGTTTCCGCGGATGAGCTACATACGATAGCCCTTCCATCCCATGCGGTTCTAGCTTATCTTCCAGCCCTACGTGTCGTACCTTATGTATTCCGTTTTGTCTTCGTACAGTAGGCAGTTGTGATTTATGTACAGTTGAAATGTCATGTCTTTTATCAGAAATGCACTTATTATTTACAAATGATTTTTGTGCAGGTTTTGCATTCTCTGTCCGGCTTTCGTAAGCAGGAAACCCTTGCGCCGGCTCTAACGGTTTCCGATTCCTTCCCCCTGACGTCGCCATGCTGGAGCATTAGGGTTCAGACCCCCAGTCGGACTGGGTTGTGTCGGAGGACGAACTTTGGGCACAATTTCCTTTCGGTTGTATATGCGTGGTAATGGCTGGCGTCCTGCTTGCGGAAAGGTGGCGTCTCTCGGACCGTTATAAGCTAGCTCTAGCATTTTGCGTTCTTCTGCCGTAGGTACTCCCATGTCAAGGAAATATTGATTGAGCTTGTTCATGGTGGTGAGGTCTAACCCCAAGTTGTTTCCGCCTTCTAGTATTGGAGCCCAGTGTGTTCTGTTATTTTCGATTTTCGTTGCCAGTTCCTCGTCCATTGCTCTAGCTCTAGGCCCGAGTTAATATCCCACTACCTGGTCTCTGTCATTTTTCCTTACTTTCCAAGTTTCACCGTTTCTCCATCTTATAGCCTGCATTATGCAATTGCGTGACATGTGACCAGGGCTCTGACATTCACGGCATATTACGTTCTGTGCATCAGGTCCAGTATATAACCCCAATGGTTCAAATATGTTAGGTAATACCAGCTCTACGCTATTACTATTCATCAGGCCAGCCATCACCAATTCAATATAATTTTGCTAAAAACCTTCATTTTACAACCCTTTTCCATAAGAGCTGATAGTAAGCTTGCCCGGCCTTGATGTTTGTTTACATCCTTCTGCAACCCGATTGGTTCGTGTCAAAGGTCACGTAAGTGTCTATTCCAAAGGTGTTTATTTCTCGCTGGTGATTGGTGAGACAATGAGGATTAGAAAACTGGATTGTGGTACAGGCGCCGCTATGTCTGCTTTTCTCTGCGTGCGATTAATCAACGTATTGTGCTAATCTGAATTCAGCCTTCAAGGCACGCGATCTGCCCGGTAAAGCGAATCCGAAGGGGATATTGATTGCGGGCTTAATATCAATATTGATTTGTCAAATGTACAAACTGCACATCAAGCTCAATTTAGATTATTGATCATTTGCAATAGACTAGTATTACGTTGCGCCTAACTTCAAAATTCCGAAGAAATCGCTCGCGGCACACTTGCGAGACGCAAATGGCACACCGCGGCACACCGGTTGAGAACAACTGAATTAATGTTAATCTTTTACTATTATTATGGTAAACCTGTTTCATACATTATCCGGTCGTCGGTTGCGTTTGCCATGGGTAATATAAGGAATCTCCATTTGAATGTGTTCACTCAAAAGCTTTATTTTCCTTTTCGCAAATGATGACAAATGACTAGGATTTCTTCTTGATGTAATTAGCTCGCCTGTATCCTATTCGTTATCAGCAGTATCCCCCTTGACGCGGTTGGTATAGATGTATTATAAATCGAATCGAATTCGAAATTTAGAACATCACATCATCTGCTCTCATGTAAAAGCTGTTGAGTGTTGACACAATAATAAAACAGACATGTATGAACTCATTTCCATTCGGACATTTGCTATTGAATTTTTTATTTGATCATAGCGATCATAGTTTATTTCAAAAACATTCCGCTAAATTTGGTATTGGAAAATAATGAACTATTACATTGGCCACAAATTGCATCAAGGTCGCCAATTGTAAACCTGGACTATACATCCGCTACTGATAATTATATACTTTCACTACCCTTCTTATAGTTGAAAATATTGAGACTGAATTGGGCGTTGCTTCCAATGTATTCATTTGTTTCCATCTTAGATCCAAGGAAATAACCGTATCATGCTTCAATCTTTTCCCTTTCATTACACCATAAAGACACGAATAAAGGTCGTAAAACTTGACCCATGAAGCAATTATGAAACAGCAGATTCAATACCAACCTATGTTTGTTAATGTTAGAAATGGAAAATACTGAACTATTGCATTGACCATCAATTGTTTCGACGCAACACTCTAATCCAGAGGTGGGCAAACTACGGCCCGCGGGCCGCATGCAGCTCGCAACACCGTGCTGTGCGGCCCGCGAGCGTCCAAAGAAACTTTTTTAGAAATATTGATAAAATGCGTACTAAAATTCGAATTAATCCAGGGACTTGATTAAATTTTTCTAAATATATTTCATCATGGTAATTCTAAGACAGTGGTTCCCAAACTGGTGGGCGCACCCCCCGTGAGGGCGTGAAAGCATCTGAAGAGGTGCGCGAAGCTGAGCTCAACTGAAAAAATTTTTCGCGATCCGCGCGATTTACATTCAATTCAAAGTTATTGCTCTGTATTTAGTCTGAATTGCATATATAAAAATCTGTCATCCACAGTCGTACCTTCCATACCATCAAACTACCCGTTAGGCTTGCTAGCATCCTGGTTGCGTTTTGTGATATGGCGATAAGGGGGCGCGAAACCTTTCACCATCATACGGGGGGGGGGGGCGGTCGTGTCCTAAAAAGTTAAAGTCTGAGAACCACTGATCTAAGGTAAATACTTGATATCACGGCGGGATAGCTGCAACGACATATTTACTGAATTTGGATCACGAGTGGGATTTCAGATTGGCCACTCCGTTTTTAATTATTTCAGTGTTGTGCTTATAATCAACGATTCGGGCGTGTCTTAGGTAGATTCGTTGTCTGTATGCGTAGAATTGGGGTATTTATATTTTATCTAGACATAGTAGAAGCGTGTTTGATGCTAACATGGTTATGATGCTGTCAGCATTGTGTGTCCTGCAACTGAACCAAAAGTGGAATTAGTAAATCTATGAACAGATCGCTGGTCACAGATTTAAATCTCAATCCTGTTCTAAGAATCGGGCCAACCGACTTTCATCTCTATAGTTTTGACAAATTGGTTATTGAGGTCCGCAAGCCTATGAGATCTCGCCACTATATGTTTCTGACGCGTGTACGATATCATCAAAGCAATGTTTGACTTGTTTTAAATAAGAACATATATTATCTCCATGTCCTCACTACACAAGCAAATATCAATATTGCGTTTTGATTTATATTCCCAATTTTATATAGTGCGGCCCGCGAATGGATTCAGATGTTGAATGCGGCCCGCGAGCTCAAAAGTTTGCCCACCCCTGCTCTAATCGTAATGAGTGCCGATTTCCCAGGAGTCGAATCCTGTCTGCACAGCTAAAATCTGCTTTATTCTGGACTCGACAAACCTTGCGTATCAGTCGCGCATTCAACTACAATCAAGCAATCAAATCAGATGATAATATAGACTTAGATTCGCTTCGTAAATACGAAGATGCTGTTAGCCAGAGTTTCGCAATGATGCTTCCTCGTGCGAGGCTAGATGGAATGTAGCATGAAACAACAGCAACAAGTAAAATACATAGGCAAGCGAAGAGTCAATCATACAGTGATCAAACAATAATTAAGTCGACAAAAATCAGACAATTAGATATAATAATGCAGGACAGCAGTAGAACTGCTACATGTTTCCTTAAAACAGGAGTCGCATCATCGAAGAAAGTCTATCAAATAATGTGGTGATCCGCAATTAGGCGATAATTACTTTCATCTGATTAGTTACGTTGTACAGTACAGTGTCGCCTTATCGTTACCGTGTCATTCTATTCTCCTCTGTTCTGCTGTCGGTTGTGTGCTATGTTGCTTAAAGCCACATTGGTTACCTTTGCTTTAATAAAGCTTCAGTCAGTTATTCAAAGCAATAGTCGGTTTACGACAATTTACGTCCGCCACATGCTAGTTACTCGTATTCAGAAGCCCGAAGAGACGATCGAGGAATTTTCCCGCGCCTTGGCAGATCTAGCGAAAGATTGCACATTCAAGACTCTCTCGGCGGAAGATCATCGCAAGAAGTCCATCCGCGACACTTTCGTTACTGGTCTTCGATCAAACGTTATCAGACAGAGATTATTAGAAAGTGACGGGGCTGTAACCCTCGAAATGGCGATCTCAAAAGCCCGCTCATTAGAATTCGCCCAGCGAAGCTCTAGTATCTATTGCAGCACTCCATGTTCATATGTCGCCGTCGAACCGCTGGAAAAATCTTTGAATCCTGAAGTCGAACGATCATCCGCAGAAACTCACACTCAACTCAAAGTAATAAGCAAAACAATCAAACGTGATCGAAAGTGCTTTTTTGCGGTCAGTCATTCCACTCCCGATATAAATGTCAAGCGAAACGGAGCGAGTGTGGCTATTGTGGAGTCCTAGGTCATTATGAAGTGGTTTGCATGAGAAAGGCCACTGACAACAGGAAAACAGTAACTGCAATGATCTCATACTTCAGCGCCATCGGAGTCCCCAAATGTCTCACAAAAGCAAGAATCGTGGTTAAGATCGGCTGCCACATAAAATTTGCTTTAATCGACTCCGGTTCAGCGGAAAGCTTCATAAGCACTGGATACGCCAATGAAATTGACCTGAAATCCACCCAGTACTCCTCTACGGTTACATTTGCTTCTACGGCCCATTCCCGAAAGATTGAAGAACTCTACAGACCGGACATTCTTGTAAACGAATCAAAATATACGGAATTCCCTCTTAAAGTAATGGAAGATTTATGCTCTGATGTGGTGCTTGGTCTCGATTTCATGAACTTGCATAAACGAGTCATTTTCAATATGGACGGAGATAAAGATACCTTGGAACGCCCTCGAGATCAGAAGTACAGTTTATGAGGAGTTGCTCAAGGGTGTGTCGAAGCACCGCAAACTTTCAAGTTTATGACACCGAATTGCAAACCGATTGCCACCAAATTCAGAAGATACAGCGAAGCCGATCTACATTTCATCAAAGCGGAAGTTGCGAAACTCGAGAAGGAAGGAATCATCGAGCCTTTCTCATCGCCTTGGCGAGTACAGGTTCTTGTTGTAAATGACGGTCGACACAAGAAGCGCATGGTCATCGACTTCTCTTAGACGGTCAACAGGTATACCTTACTAGACGCCTATCCTTTACCAAGGATCGATGATCAAGTCAACAACATCGCCCGTTTCAAAGTTTTCAGTACGTTAGATCTGAAGTCCGCGTATTATCAAGTGGCATCATCACCTGATGATCGTCCGTATACGGCATTCGAAGCCGCTGGAAATCTTTACCAATACCGTCGATTGCCATTTGGAGTCACCAACGGAGTTTCGGCATTTGAAAGAATAATAGACAACATCATAAAAGACAACAAGCTCACCTGCACCTTCGCTTATCTGGATAATATTTCTGTTTGCGGTATGGATAAGGACGACCACGATAGAAATCTCGACGCGTTTCTCAATGCTGCGCAGCGATTCAGCCTCACTTTCAATCATTCAAAGTCGATCATCGGTTCGTGTCGCACGGCGTGATCAAACCGGACCGAGAAAGACTAAAGCCGTTAATCGATTTATTGCCGCCACGCAACAATCCAGAACTAAAACGAGTGTGTGACATGTTTGCCTACTATGTCAAATGGTTGCCAAACTTTTCCGACAAAATCCGTCCTTTGTATTCAGTCGAAAAATGTCCGCTTCTCAAAAATGCATCTATCGCCTTCAACGATTTAAAACGCGAGTTAGTTGACGCGTCTCTTGGTAGGATCGACGAGACAAGTCCGTTCACAATAGAGTACGATGCTTCTAATGCAGCCATTGCAGCTATCCTTAGTCAAAACGGTCGACCGGTCGCGTTCATGTCTTAAACACTATCGCCAAGTGAAATACGCTACTCCTCTGTTGAGAAAGAAGCGGCCTCGATCGTCGCGGCAGTTCGTAAATGGGCTCATTTTTTACGTGGCAGACATTTCACTTTTGTGACTGACCAGAGATCTGTCGCGTTCATGTTTGACGGCAAATCTAAAGGTGAAATCAAAAATACCAAAATCCAGCTGTGGCGTGTCGAACTTGGTCAATTCTCGTACGATATCGTACACAAACCGGAGGCACTGAATGTTGCGGCTGGTATGTTTTCGCGGACCACATCTTCGTATTGCGCATCGATTTCACCCGGTGAGTTGGGTTCTAATCTAAATCGCATACACGACACTCTGGGTCATCCAGGAGTCACAAGGCTGCATCATTTCGTTCGTTCGAAAGATCTCTCGTTCTCCCTAAATGACGTCCGAGAGACCTGCGCTCGTTGCCGCATTTGTGCTCAAATCAAACCAAATTTCTACAAATGCAATCCGCAAGTGCTTGTGAAAGCAACGAAGCCTTGGGAAAGAATCAACGTAGATTTCAAAGGGCCTTTGAAATCCAACAAATCCCCTTTCATGTTTGTTGTCATAGACGAATATATTCGTTTTCCGTTCGCCTTTCCATGTCGCGACACTTCCGCGCTAACCGTCGTTTCGTGTCTGTCGACACTATTCGCTGTTTATGGACTTCCGGGATACGTTCACAGTGACCGAGGCACCGCTTTCGTGTCCAAGGAAGTCAAAGATTATGTACATTCTCGCGGGGTTGCAACTAGCTTAACTACGCCTTACCATCCAACAGGAAATTAGCAGTGCGAACGCCTCAATCAAACATAATGGCGAACTGTCAAACTCATTTTGAAATCAACCGGAGTCTCAGAATCATGTTGGCCTGACGCCCTTCCTCGTGCACTACATTCAGTTCGATCGCTGTTTTGAACGTCAACTAATTCAACACCGCATGACCGATTTTGTCCTTTCCAAGAAAAAAATGGTGGGGAATAGCGTGCCATCCTAGCTATTGACACCGGGGCCTGTTTTCTTACGCAAATTCGTCAGAAACAACCCCGCAAACAAGATTACGCGCCTGTCACGTTACGATTACGTTAACTATGGAACGTTGAACGTTTGGCGCTCACGTTACCATTGCGACATTCTGTGAACAAAAGGTAGCGATAAGCTGACGTTTCTGATGACGTAATTGAAACGACAACTTTAACCACGTTGGTCCTGACCACGTTGCTAAATGCTGCCTATCAAACTAGAGCTCTTAATGCAATAATACCGAGTCACAATACTTCAGGAACAATGAGTTTATTGCCAATAAAAGATAACAAGTCGTTAGGCCCAGCTCTACACACAGTCATAAATGGCGCAAAGAGTGGAAGGCAAGCATTGTGCAAAATATTCCAACACCAATATTGCAATTTTGTATAATTGAGGTACTGAGCTCAGAGGTATAATTAATATTACAGAATACATGCAATCAAACAAAAATCACAGGACGAACATATCAAGGTATAACCAACATAGCAATATACTACGACATCAATAATTCAAATATCAGACACACTTTCATATTAACCAGAGGTGTTAAACTAAGTACTGTTGATTTTAGTACTCAGGTTTGGCTAATTGCACTACTTACTCTAGAGGTGATGTTATGTTTAAATTAGTTTTGTGAAATATGGTTGTCGTTCTCACAATGACTTATTGTTACAATTTAATCAGTATAACAACAATAATGTCAGCAACTGAATTTACATATTCTCGAAAAATCGAAGTAGCATCATATTAGTCACTAACACGAAAGCAACAATTTCAAAAGTGGCTACCACTTAACAACTGCTAAAAGAATGCGACACCTGGTCCGAATCGAAGTTTTCAAACTACCAGCTTAAGTACTTTCAATGCCTTCATTTTCAACTACTAGTTTCAAGTACCAAGTAAATTTAACATGCCTTGGATATTGCTAGTTCTACTTTTGCAACAACGCTTTACCCCCTTAGACAGCATAGCTACGACAAATTTGACTAGCAATTATTGTTAGATTTTACCTAGATTTGTCTAGATAGACAGGACACTAGTAATGGAGAAGCAGGGATACTTGAAGAAACACTTGGCAGCAAGCTAATGGCAAGATATTGATACATAAAAAATGAAGAAACTGCGTAGCCGGTGTTAGCACCATCACAAGTAAAATCTTCAAACACTTTACCGTAAGCCAATTTACGATACTGTAGGGTTACCACATTTTGGGAATCTGAAAAGAGGACACTTAATAAAAATTTCCGGACTTACAATACAGCAGTAACATCCGGTAAAATTGGTAAACATTTTGCGAGTTTGTAGTTTGTTGACTGTAAGAAGGTCATCTTTTCGACTCGACTTCCGAATTATCTCATTTAGATGACTAAAACAAAAGGTCGTTTTTCTGGCACAACTCCTGCAAGACCCACCTAACCGGTACTTGAGCTTGCTTTATCGCAGTTAAATTTAACATACATCTACGCAAAATTTTTAAAACGTGGACAATGACATTTGGGCGTCCTGCTAGAACACTTTAAAAAAGGACAAATCCTCTTTCAAAGAGGACATATGGTAACCCTACGATACTGACAAATAAAGAAATGCAAAACTGCGTAGCCGAAGTCAGCGAAATCACTTATTTACAGGTTTCCTAAGTACAAATATACATGAGCAAAGGTAGCAGGAATGTCATTCTTGGTTAAATGCAGGCAATTACACCAGTACCTGGTGCCTGGATGTACGCTGTTCACCTTATAAGGTGGAACGTGGATGCAAGAACTGTATGACGTCTTCTTTGAGGTTACTAAACGTAACTTTCAAGCTCACTGGTCCACCTCTTTCTTCTCAAATGGGCAGCAGCTCATCAAAGCACACCATTTATCATTCCTGAAATCAAGAAGTCACAGTTGGTAAGTCAGAAATAGATGACTAGCTAGCACTATATCACATCAATTTAATGTACAAGAGCTGTGTTGGAACAGCTAAGCACAAGAAACATAATCCCATCCTGAGAATATGCAAGAAATGGTGTTACGGGATCAACACTGTAAAATTTCCCACTATTTCATTCTGGATGATTTCACAAGTCCCATTAAAACCAAGTTAGAAAAATGCATGCCTCATCCACGGCTAATTCTTCACTAGTTGTGCGTCCATTCTGCGGTCTTGATGATTTCTGCAAGAAGTTCATTGTTATATTCTAGGCAGCACCGTAACTGCCGCACCCCAAACCCCCCAATTGGGGGGGGGGCCCGAGCTCGAAGGGGGCCCCAAATTATTTCGTGAATTAGCATAAATTATAGAGTATTTTTTGAAAATTTATGCAATATTTTCCGAAATTTTTCGCGCTGCGCGCGATTTAAAGTTGCCAAATATCTTGATTATTTGGTACTCTTCCCCCAAGAAAAAACACGCAAGATTTATAGAAATGGACATATCGGCGTTGGCCATTAATACGCCACTACGCACCAAGATATATAACGATTTAGGACTTATTACATGCGACTCCAAGAAGTGTGCCAGAACGATCGGCAGCACGAAAAGCTTGGCCGAAACTGACTGCCCTTACGCAGACCGAAAACTTCGTTATATATACAAAATAATAGGTTTAATTGTCCATAGGCGCCTAAATGACTGGCGCCATATGTTGCTTCCTGTCTTGGCAATCTGAACCTCAGAAGACAAATACCATCCAGCAGGAAAAAAATATATGCCTGTGAGGAAATACCAATTTGAAATCGTGTGCGTCTTTTAGTTTAGTACGTTTGAGCGATTCTATATTTTTGATATAGCAGACAGGAGGTCACGAAATAAAATCATGTAACGAAGTCATACCAACGGGTCCGTCCGAAGATGTTTAATTAATATTTACGGGCCCTACAGTTTCAGGTAAATCTGATGACGTGAGCAGAGAGGACAAGATATTGATAGCAATATATTAGCAATTCCCGATCTTATTGACCGATTGTATCATGAATTATCGAAAATTTTCGCGCTTCGAGCTGGCTCACTAAGCAGTGCAGCTAATTTCGTGGCAAAAGCGAACACTGTCATGAGGGGGTCGGTTTATCACCCTATGAGACCCCCAAACCCAAGTTTTTGTGGGGGGGCTAGGCTGACGAAGTGCTGTTTCGTTCCTGCCAATGGGTATACGCCCGAAGTTGTCTAATTATTATTGGGCGGTCCTACGTTTTAAAACACACCTCGCTCAGCTCTACCGGTAAATCTGATTACGTGAGCAGGGAGAGGATCAAAATTGATAGCAATATATATGTAATTCCCGATCATATTGCCTGATTCAATCATGATTTACTGAAATTTTTCGCGCTTCGCGCGTCTAGGCGGGAAAAGCTGGTTCACCCAACGGCCCCCCAATGCAGATGTGAAATAGCGTCAAAAAGCGGACAGGCAAAGGGGGGTCTGGGGGGCGAAGCCCCCCAGAAGTTAGGTTTATCACCCTATGGGGGGCCCACGGCCAACGTTTTGGGGGGGGGGCCTGACGAAGTGCTGTTACGGCCCTGATTCTAGGTCATGGTAGGACAGTAAACCTATACGACGAGCTTCTAATGAGAATCCAATGTATTTAATCCTGTTCAGCAGATAAACAAAGGAGAGAGTAGATCACAGAACACATGGTATAAATACAAAGCAAGGCACACGCGAAAATAATGATTGGCAGTAATCACTAAATAAGATATGACACCAACATGAATGCGCGATCATAACATTATTGTAATTTAATGCACTAACTTCTATAACTGATATTTTTATAGCCGAGGGATATCAGGATGAATAAACAACAGCCAACTGTACCTTCTTGATATAATGAGGGTGGGACTTCAAGACTGCACTGATGTCCGTCTCGATATCTTTCTCCGTTACTCTGCTGTGGGTCTTTCTGCAAATAGCTACAAGAAGATACGGTTGGAGCTAGTTTATTACACCTTGTACTGTCTGGGAGCATTGCTCTGTAACTCCAATACTCACATATCAGAAGGCTATAGATCATTTCATGGTCTTTGAAGCGATGCTTTCCTTTTTGTCCGTCTTTGGAGTACTGAGCCAGTAGAAACTTGGTTGCAATTTTATCCAACACGCCTCGAATTGTAGCAGTCACAGTTTGCCCACCAACCAGCGACAAATACGATACCTGGAAAACCAAGAAATCCAGGAAAAATCTTGAAAACAGGTGGCAACAGCACTCAGTCAAATTATATCCATGTTAACAGTTGTATATCGAAAATCAATGGGTTTGGTAATTATAACAGCTACTTACTGCAGCATTTTTTGCTCCTTCCTCCTCAAGTTTCTGATCTATGCCTTTCAATTCATCCACAGTAGTTGCAGGTTTCTTGATTTTAAGTACTCAAAATTCTGCGTGCTTGACTGCGATTGCTTACGCTTTCCAACATCTTGTCGAACGAGATACGCTTGATTTTCACCTACGATCTCCAAGATAGTTCGCACACAAATCAAGATTTTCTTCATGATTTCTAAATGAAAGTGAAAGTCATCTATAGCGCACATTTGACAAACGTACATTAAAATCATCAATTATTGTGTAATGACATTGTCATGAATGTCTTGAAGATCGACACCATATAATATAAATTTGAGTTCTGGGAAGCGTAATACGTAAAAGGGAATTAATTGCCACTTCCTATTAAAATATGAATCTCAGAACATACTGTCATCCGAATAGCCGTTTCGCCTGTGGGATACACTGTCGGTAGACATTTCAAACGAAGAGCAACCTAAAATAAATTAATCATAGATAATATAAATATTTAATAATTTTACGAAGCAACAAGGCTGTAACCAAGTCACAAAGCTACGAGTCACAAGTCAATCTCACTTTGGAGTAAATGACTCGAGTCAATACAACCCTTCAAAGCAAGTAAACATCTCAGGAGTGGAAAATGTTGAACAAACCTTTCAAAATCGTCTGTACTTGGTGCCTCTCGGGACGTCGTGGTGTTGAGGTGACTAAAGAGAGAAATACAAAGTCACATATCGCATTATTTTACAAATTGTAATAAACAGACCTCCCCGCTTTTTCTTGGATAGGAACTGTGAAATTCGCTTCGAAGTTGAGGCTGACACTGGTTGAGAATGAATTGACGTATCAGCAGGAACTGCTTCATTGTCAGAAGCATCGATATCTCCAGAAAATAGATGTCGGAATGACACCATCACTATGGAAATGGCTAAACAATGGATAATAAATATTTAATAATTTTACAAAGCAAGTGAACATCTCAGGAGTGGAAAATGTTGAACAAACCTTCCAATCTCGTCTGTACTTGGTGCCTCTCGAGACGTCGTGGTGTTGAGCTGACTAAAGAGAGAAATACATAGTCACATATCGCATTATTTTACAAATTGTAATAAACAGACCTCCCCGCTTTTTCTTGGATAGGAACTGTGAAGTTCGCTTCGAAGTTGAGGCTGGGAACGCAGGCCAATATATACATAGTCAAGAGATGATTTGGTTTCTATAGTGCTTATTACACTGCTTTGATCAGGTCGTCTCAGAAGTGTAGCTGCCGTTAAAGGGAGATAATCGAAACCATGTTTGTTCCAAATTTTTAGCATTGCAGTGACAGTTGCATGAGGTACATGACATTGTATTGTCCAATTACGCAGGTCGTCTTCTGGAGTCCCAGATTGATCAACCGACAATGAAACATCAGATAACATTGTTGGGTCATCATCCGTGTCCGAGCTCTCATAGAGAGTTGAATCAGAAAGAGTGGCAATAGGAACAGCCGTTTCTGCATGCAATCGAGTGATATCTTGAAATTGACCCAACATTGGAGTGATACTGGCACCTGTTGATAAAGTAATGCAGGCATTCAAGCAGGTATGTATAAGAATGATGAAATGTTTACATGGACTGGGAGCTATTGTAAGAATGAGCAGAAGATTCCATCTATTGGCTGTGAGAAAACAGCTTGATTCGAAAATTGACACAAGTAGCCTAATTTCACACGGCCAACATGATCACAAACATTGTGATGCCAGCCAGCAATACCACGTGATTCATGAAACCATACCATGTGATTCATGAAATTCAAATAATATAAAACTGAATAACACTTACTTGATACTGGTCTATTAATATCTTCAAACTGGGAAATTTCATTGTTTTTGTTAGCTAAAGTCTGCTTGATTAACCTGGTCGCGGCAGTCCATCTCCTTCTGTAAGCTAATCGGTGTCTTTTTCGACATTTAGGCATACTGAACTGTAGCTATGTCAATATAGTAGAAAATTAATGAACCTATAAGAGTCCACAAGATTAGCTGTATGCATGTCACGATCACGACCTCAATAGAAATCTGCTTTACTAAAGACGAAGTTATATCACGAAGCTACAAGGCTTGCACTTGCACAGAAGTTTTAACAAAGAAAGCGCAAGTTAATAGTATGCTAACACATAACGATGCAAACAGGTATAACTTTCGGTATATGTAACTACGGTCGATGATATTGTGATCGACAGTAAACTACGGTCAATATCAATCGTATGCCTCAACTATTGTTTTATACGAAGCATATATAAATTAGCATGCAAAGTTCAGTTTTCGGTACTCCGCTATAGCTATAAGTTCTTGCTTCAACATCAATTAACCGCGATTAATCCGTGAACTCAACTCCGCCGAAACCTCCACTACGATTACAATCGCCATTATCAGACCTCGCGCTGTACGCTGTTTTCTGGCGGCATCTCACGTGCGCGCCAAAACTGATGTGAACGTGGGGAAAAATGGCCTACGTCACTCGGCGACAAATCGTGAAATCGGTAAAGTTGCCGCGGTTGCTGTATTCCAACGACCCCCGCGCCTGCGTGTATAATACGATATGAAGTGTCGGGTATGTGAGAATGTAGTATTTTCTTTGTCGGTAACCAGTTAACTTGGTATGAATGCTACAATTGCAATAAAATGACACGATGATGCGTGTATCGTCAAGATGAGAATCTTGCATGCGTCATCGCAGTCGGGCAGCGTAGCGATGGAATCACATATCTGGACACTTCCGGAAGATAAGCGATGATACGACATAATAACACTCGCTCTGCAGGATAGTTCGTGTTAATTCAAGTCCCCATGCCTCACAGCTTAAATTGATCATGGAAATACATAACCCAATTTATACTAGTTATTTTTAACATCTTTTTGAAACTTTTGTAAACGTTTGAAAGCTGTGTCAAACGTTTACTGTTTGCGGGGAAGGGCGACGAACTATGTTATGAGGTCGAAATTCTTGAAGCCAGCTACTTACGCACGTGTTCGTTTTCCTAACGGTCGCGAGTGCAGCGTCTCATTCAACGATTTGGCCCTTTTACTAATGGAGAAGAAACACCGCCGACTAATCCTGAAACGGAACAAGCTTAACCTTGTCCTGTTGATGTCGATGGCCACGAGCTAAGTCGCGAAGTTTCTAACGTTGAATTGAAGTCATCTGATGAAGAGCCTCAAGAAACTAACCATTCAGAGGATGTACCAGATCATTCGAGTAGAAATCTAGACGTCGAGCTTAGGCGTTCAACTAGAGTTAGGCGCCGGCCTGATCGGTTGCCGGTGTCGACTTATCGTTACCGTGTCATTCTATTCTCTTCTGTTCTGCTGTCGGTTGTGTTCTATGTTGCTTAAAGCCACATTGGTTAGCTTTGCTTTAATAAAGCTTCAGTCAGTTATTCAACGCAATAGTCAGTTTACGCCAAATAACATGCACAATCGCTAACACCAATTGCACCAATTTAAATACTTGTTTTAAGAATCCCATCAGCAACTGCTAATAGCACTATATCAATATAATTGAAAAGTTGGTTTGTGCTTGCAACAAATCATGCTTTTAATCTACAGATGCATGGCAATTACGAGCTTGCCATATCCTATGGATTAAATCTGCTATCCTTTTCCATTAATTTTGTCGTAAAACAAGGTCGAAAAACATCCCAGATTCATCAGTTTATGCAGCAAAAGATTTTCTTATTCGATAAGAAACTACAATATTGCGATGGAAGTCGCCAATCGCTCAATATATGTAAATTAAAATAAGGATATGGAAGATGAGGATTTCTTGGAATTCGTCACACTTTCACTCATTCAATCAATGCGCGCATATCTGAAAACTAATTCATACTTTTTAAAATCCAAACACTAAAAAAGAAATAGTTGGCGTGGAGTGAAATAGCCGGCCGATCGATATGAGGTAAGCACAATCAAACAGCTTTAAATGTAAAGCGACGTGACAATGTAAAGCAAGGGTGTCAAACTCAAGTTGCGTCGCGGTCCGGATTCAGACCTTCACATCGCTCGCGGGCCGGACTAGGTATATTATTCTAAAATTGTACCTCAAAATCCATGCCCGCGTTGTCCCCTTGAATACTCAATTATACCGCCTATATGAACCATAAGGTTCTATTCTATCAACACCTTTATTCGCAAGTAATGGAATTGGAAAAATGACGATGATTGTAATATATGACAGTTGGATAAATTACTAAAACATTGACTTTAACGACGATATATGTTGGTATATTGCTATGATGGATTTGTTTTAGTCGTAATCTGGCAATTGTCATGTCTATGCGTTGTGAGGTATGCACGACATTTGAATCTCAAACGCAGACGTTGAAATCTGATACAATAATATTATATGACAGTTCGTTTTTTTGCAAGCAGAGGAGCTTAAGTCAATAGCGAAAATGAAGTGTGATCACAGATATTTTGAATAAATTTTGTGTGACAATTATGTTCTTCGTATAGCCTGCATATATTGGTTTTTATCTGGGATTTTCACGGCAGTGAATAACTACGTTTCGGTTCATTTTTTACAAAACTCTGAGATAAGTGTGCACTTTTCCGTTCTCAAAATTCGGTGTCATTGGCAGCGACTTGTTGCTGTTGGGCACTACAGGGAAACCGTAACACCAGTGTCGGATGGTTATAATGTGACCTTTGACCATACTCTACATCTGCTGTCGTGAGGGATTATTTTGCGAAAGTAATCTTAATATTTGTCAGAAATGTGCTGGATAATACAGCCATTTTTCAGAATCGCTTCGCGTGCCGAATGAAATCGTATCGTGGGCCGCATGCGGCCCGTGGGTCGTATGTTTGACACCCTGATGTAAAAAGAAATCCCTGTACCTTGGTGCCGCATGGTGTCGCCACAACATAATAATATTGAATCTTTTTAGCGACAACAACGAAAATTATGTCAGGTAGCCTACATGTCATTCGAAATATTATAGTATTGGTGAACCAAAACTATTTCGTAGCGCTTTAAGGCCATTGCGAAGGATGATGATTACCTGCGAGGAATGACATCCCATGAATATTTGCGTCCATGTCGGGTTACTGTCAACCGATGTTTCGAGACCCATACAAAGGGAATAAACAAAGAATTCTCAAGTACATTTGACAAAGGGCAGTAATATAAGATTAAAATTTGCTTAGGTCCGTTATACCGCTCATAAAAATATAGTACCACATACGAAATCTAATAAAGCGGTGTCATCAAAAGCAATAACCGAGATGTATTTGCAATTCTATTAATCGCAGCCACTGAGAGACTTGGTTTCTTTTTTGTTACTACTAGTTCACTAATTCCTTGTTCAAAAGTGACGAGAGTGAGTCGAAGGCAATTGTTAATATTTTCACAGGTCATACAGATGCGAAATCTATTCTTCATAAGGTTAATGTTGGAAAAAGGGGACAGAAAAGCCGAACAGAAAAGGATAAAAATCATGCAACACGTTTTTGCAGTTTACCATAACATATTTGATTGCGTTAGAAATACTGTGTTACTATACTGAGAAAGATGATGTCCTGATTCATCACAAAGCGCACGCATTAGGACCGCTGTACTCTAGTTGAGTATCAAGGCGAAACAAAATATTGTAAAGATATTCTTTGCTCGGTAATATTATTCCGAATACAGAGAGAAATATATTCTCGTTACCGTGCAAACCATCACACTCTACTTGCACTCGAACCCGCACCCATTGGTGTTGCAGCCGCGGATTATACCACTGCGCTATCTCGCCACACCTACCCAGATGTCAGTGAAACCAATACATCAGTTCGACTTATATTTATTTATTTCAGATGTGGCCGCATCCCACTATCATATTTGTATTCAAACAGACTAAGGTTGTTTGAATAGACCGGTGTTTACTGTATTCAAACAATACAACGCACAATTCACACAATAATGCAGAATATACGGTGCCTTATGCCCGTACGGTTACAAATTCACTAAAGCAATACAGGTGTAACGCAGCCATTACTACGTGGTAATTATCATACCTGTTACCTGTTATCATGGCTGAGTCAGTTGTCCTTGACACAATATATCAGCAGGCATGTTTGTTTCGCAGTGCTTATGATAGTTTTGTTATGAACTCAGAAGATTGCTTTCGTAGTTTATTGTTCTGTTTTTTTTTTTCAATCAGGTGTCAGAGATTATAATACGAGGTTTTGGGCCTGTTGAGTGAATTGACTGAAAATAATTGACAGTCAGGCAACATTTCAACTCATGTTAAGCGCAGTTCATCATTGTATAAATAATTGCAATTATCAGATCTCTCTCAAGGCACGGAACGGTTCGGATGATGTTCAACTAAACCCTTATGTACTGATATATATTAATGGATGGCGAAACTAAATACTATTTTCTTTGAATCGGATCACATCATTATAGACGGCACTAAAATAATCATACGTCATGAAATCGAAGTATATACAAACAAATGGTTTCCGAATTGTTTGACTCATCACCCCATCCGTATATTGGCACCTAAAAAAAACTAATGGTTATAGTCGTCGAAGTACTTTTTCCGTAGTACTCAATTATGTACCAATAATACGAACCGAATACTAGAGGTAGTGATATTTATGGTCGCATTTTCTATTGAATTTAGTCATTATGTTTTTACAAACTGTATTCACCAAATTGATATGCCTGATGTCACTGACCAGCTATTAGCTTGTTGGAGTGCAAACAATATATCTAAAACGACTACTATAGATGAGACAGTCGCCTTTTACTGCAACATAAAATTTCCAGTGCATCGATATGCCATGGAATTCTCTGATAGTTTAATAGCAAGCCATGCTACCTGTCTCTACGACACGTTTGTGACGCCGATATTGGTGATCCACAGTTTCAATGTGTTTTTGTGAACAACGCGCTATAAAATTGTCGACGTATACAGTCTAGAGCAGTGGTTCTCAACCTTTTTCATCTCGCGGACCGGTAAAATTCGAAAATATATTTTGCGGACCAGTGGACCTTAAAAAAATTGAAATAGCCCAAAATGTAATGTATGCAGCCGTATTTCCGCAAGTATGGTACTAGAGCAGGGGTGGCAAACCGTTGTGCTATTCGCGGCTGCATTTCGATGACTTATATACGGCGTACGGGCGCATTTCAGAAAATAGTCGTAACGAACTAACTGAACTCAAAATTCCCACGTTAGACTGAAAATGTCCATTTCTGGAGAATCCCGGGCTAATCTACCATTTTATATCACTTCACCAAAATCGCTTCATAGGGGTCATGGTCATGTTAAAACTAATGACTGGGAACGGTAATAGTCGCGCGAAGCGCGAAAAATTTTTCCGATTCACGAATGAATTCCTTCATTAATATTCCTAGTTTTTCATATTACTATCACATATTTCGTCGCAGTGGAATCAAATTGACTTATGTACAGTTTTCAAATATCAAATGACAATTTTTATAACTTGAAGAAATCAAGTTTTTGCATAATTTTCAATGGTTTTCGGCAATATCTTGGCCATGGTTATATCTGTTTTATTAATTCAAGGTCAATCAGGGCCAATATATATGGCTGAAAGAAGATGAAAACTTTATGTAAAAACAATTTTCTCAAAATGTGTAAAATGGTCATAAGTCACTTTGATTCCACTGCTATACGATTTATCCTTTCTCAGCCAATGCGATCAGATCAGAGTTGATGGGGGGGGGGGTGTTTTCGGAAATTAGGGGCAAGTTATAAATGATGATGCATCTTTGGGTGGGCAAATTGTTATTATAGCCACTTCGTTGCGTGTTCTTTTTTATTGACCAGCTCCCATCAGGATTGTCGGTATAGTGGAAAGATATGGGAATCTCCCAAACGTACCAGAAACAAATTTCTTTCGTGAGGTATTTCTATGAGGGCGGCGCATCATTTCCTCCGCTGTTCGCACCAGTATTGTGGGGCTCATATTGCAAGTGGGACTACGACTTTAATAAAATCGAAAAATGATGTCTCATTGAACCGCGACTTGGCGCAAAGAAAATTTCGAGAATGAATAAAATATATCAAAAATTCGGGAGTCAATTCGCATATTGAATTTTCTTGTCTGCTGCCGCCAACAGAAAGTCATTGAATTACTTGTCCACGGCCGCAAAAACTTCCTTCTACGACCGCAGGTTGGCCACCCCTGTACTAGAGGGTGAGGGTTTTGTTCGGAATTAAATATGTTTAAGATGGTATTCATGTAATTTTACGGTAGTGTCTGCTGAGTGCTGAGTGGAGATAAAATTGACTTGCCCAGATAAACATGTATAGGCTATAATTTCACGCCGAAGGCCGTGGATTAACCGACTGCGACAACACTAATGATTTTCTTTCTCTTCCACATTATCCAAAGATGAAGCGTTTTGGAGTAGGACCAAGCACCTTGTCGAGCTATCTTACTCATTTCCCACTACTACCAGACGTATAGCCCGGTTACGAGTACAACGCGCCGCACGAAAACACCTGGCAACGCCGATACCTGGCTATCCACAAAATTATTGAATGGAAAACCAATGATCGTACGAATTGCGCGGTTTAGCGAGTCAGGTCATACTTTGCGAGTCACTCGTATGTCGTCACCGGAGACAGCTTGAACTTCAAGTCAAATCGAACATGTTTCCTAGTCTAATCTTACCTCACGAAGTTATGCATCAGTTTAAAATTTGACGTTTTATATATTTTACCAATGGACAAGCAGCCTTCTTACGTCTTGAAATTGAGGTATAAAATCCTAATGTACCGCGCGGCAGAAAAGTCGTCGTGGACCGGCACCGGTCCGCGGACCGGCGGTTGAGAACCACTGGTCTAGAGTACTGGACGTGTAACTGTAATGGAAGTGCTGCGCTTCGGATAACCAAGATCGAGGCAAATGTTTGAATGCGACAGGTAACTAGAAAAACTAGTTGTTGTTTATCAAGCGAATTACTACAATCAGTGAAGATACCAAACTGCTGCAATGGCAGAAGGAGGTCACGACCCCCGTCCTCCAGATATCAACCCGTCGTCGGAACATACTATCGCGAGTGAGTTCTTATTTTCACAACCTTGTCGTAAAAGGAAATAACATCCAATTGCGAATATTTGCAGAGGATGCAGTCGGTACTAAGTAATTAAATAGAGTCCACAGCATACTTCTTTGTATAGAAGAGCACTTCATGACCGCTTCTATAATTCCACCGCTGCTATCAGCTCTACATGTGAATCTTATAATGATGTATATACAATATGAAAAAAGCAATATTGTTGACCAATTTCATTCAATCGCCCTTTAAGCGAATATGAGGATACTCGGCTTTTCCATAAAATTAATATCATAACGTAACAATATGTCATTAGGCGGAATATATGTATACTGGATATCCCTTCAGAAGTTGTCTCAATCATCTAATATGGACCCAAGGCCATTTTCACTATTATCTCCATATCTTTAAAGCGGGTGTCTTTGACGTCATAAAATCCCCCTTGGAGGGTATTCATCGTGGTATATTTTGTTTGGTATGTCGATTTCGCCGATTTCATCAATGAATTCTCCAGATTCTTTTCCCTAAGGGTGGATTGCACAGATGTCGATTAATACGTAATCGCCGATTAAACGTCAGTAATCGGCTGGCTTCCCTTGCACAGATGACGATTAGGCACTAATCGATGAATTTTAATCGGCCAAATGTTATCCGCCGAGCGAGGTGTCTAGAAAGTTAATCGGCTGTGTGCTTCGCGGCGACTGCTGTCGGGGCTGGCTACAGGTACATTGGTATTTCGTATGGAGATGGTGTTAAGTGGATGTTCTGACGTGCAGTTGCGGTATTAGCTGAATATATTGTTCTCTGACACTACTACAACAACTGTTGGACTGTTTGTGCATATTATAAGCGTGGGCCTACCACAGCCGATAGTACCTTATGCTGTGATTACCGGTATGGTATTTTTTACAGACTGTACAGAATTCGATAGTATACTTTGTCAGTAAAATATGAGGACGGAAAATTTCAACAGACAAGAAAAGTTTATAATAATTGAATTAATAGAATAATATATTGAAACCATGGAAAACAAAAAGACAGATGGCAAAACAACAAAACAAAAGATGTTGCCTGGGATGTAATCAGTAGGGCCATTTTTATATGACCTTAAAAAATCAATTATATGACTTTATTTTTGGGAAAATATGACTTTATATGACTTTATGCGAAAATCGTGTATTTTTTTATGTAACCAATGTCACTCATGAAACTGACGAGTAAAACATGAACAACATAACAGTAATACACATCTATTTTTAGTTTAAACCACTTTTGTAGTACAGTTTCGTGTAGTGTGGAATGTTGGAGTCTTTAAAGTTACGATTTGGACGTAAAAATGACTTTAGTAAGGAAAATGAGCGCTCCACAGACGCTGATGTTGGTTGACACTTCTGCAGTTTTGCATACAGCGCTGGTGAAATGTCTTGTCTTTGTAGCTCCATAATTTGTTTCACATCGTTTTTGTCCAGTCGGTTCTTAAAGTAATTTTTGAGCTCAAGCGGATCTTTTCCGAAATCGAGGGCATTTAGATCAGCATGAGTGTCTTTAATAGTGTACGTACAACTTTTTATTTTCAGTATCAAGTTTGAAATATTGTTATAGTGGAGGCATATTTCTGTTAACTGACTCGTCGACTTTGGATCGTTCACTGAATCTTTGACGCTCTTTACAATAACTCCTTCAGCTTCCCATGCGTTGACTATTTCTTTCACTTGTGTAAGTCTCTGAACTTCAAATGACGTCCCACTTCAGTGCACAGAAGTAAAACAGATTGTGTAGCAACACAATGGAATGTGTGACCTCATAATGCAATGTGTGACCTCATAGGTCTGCGACTGTAATGTTATGTAGGCTAACCTTACAGTTTGCCTTCGTTCAATCAGAAATTGCCTTACTTTCTTAGTGCGTAATTGCTTCAATTGGCACTTTTTATTTAAAGTATACAACAATATGACTTTATAACTCAAATATGACCTAACCAGGAAAATATGACTTTATAACTTTCTTAATATACCCCATATGGATGCGATTTTTGCGGTAAAATTGATTTCACGACTTACTAATGCATAGAAAAAAATATGACTTTAATGACTTTAAATGGCCCTAGTAATCAGTAAGAAAAATTGGCCAAATCCAGAATGTATGGAAAAGTTTGGAAACAAAAAGCAAAAAAGATATACGCATCACGACGCGTCGAACGAGCAAAAGCTGGCGGCGGCCCACCGCTACCTTCAGTTGATGACCTTTATGGAAAAAAGTTTCGGTAGGTAACATTACAAGCAATTCTTTAAAATTTGCAGTTGGTGATGTATTGTTTCCATCTGTGTTTATCGTGACTCTCGGCGTGCTTCATATTCGCATTTCAACGCTCGTTTCGAACTGAATAGACAAATTTTGATGACTATGGACAACATGAATTCATTGTCTTTTTGTAATTCCCAACGAACTAATCATATCCAGAGTCTGCTGCACATTAGCTATACGAAAATGACACATGGGGAACACTGCTCGGCATATTCGACTGTGAACCGCTCCTTGATTAATCTGCAATTGTTTTTCATAACACTGGTATATTTATTATCACTTTTCAGACCATATTCCATCTCAAATTGAATGTCTGAAACATCCGTATGACGACGATACCGTATTGGATCTACAAAAACAACGGTGAGTACATTTAGGACATCAACTTTTTTAATATGTTGCAACCAACGGCAGAGGAACTTGCATCCTATTTTAATTTGAAACAGTATGGCTTTGCTATGCTACTGTGCAGGCACCTGAGCCATATCATTTACCATATTATTGTTAGGCTTGCAACTTGAATTGGAAATTTGAATTTGAGTCAGGATTTCTCATATATCACATTGAAGAAGTGACTGGAGTCAAATCAATTCATCCCATTCGAAACAGGTAATTTTGACCCGAGTCAAGTCATGATTTTAGTCATTCATCCTTCCTCGCGAGGTTAAGAAGAAAAAATAATTTGAAAGTAACTTTTCTAATGTATGTCTAACTAAAATTTTTATTCAGATGCATATTCCAAAGACTCAGTTTGCACCTTCATCATCGACGAGGATGTGAGCGCAGAGGCTGGTTCTTCATGTCACAACAGCGATGGTAAGTTGAGGTACTAATTTGAAATCCATATGAATCGTGTTGGTACTAACATAGCCACACGAATACTTCAAATAGAACATTGCGGGTTGTTTTGATTGACATTAACATTGCTCTATTGAATTTGAACTCTATTGAATCAATACAACTATTGTTAACCATAGTTTTATTGCAGCAAATGAAATTGCTGCCCTTTTCGTTGTTGATGGCGATGTGACGCTTCCTTCAGTTCCCTCGACAGACCGGTAAGTGTTAGCATACAATGATGGTGATGCAACCCACAGTTTATTCATTACTACATTCAGATATGCAAGATGAAACAGAGAACACAAAAAGCTCAACGCCAATTGTCTCGAAAATGAGAGCCAGGTGTGTTGATGAAAAAAATCATATTTTAACTATAATGTTGGTGATCAAAATGTGGTGTTCAGAAATGAGCGTCCTGGAAATGGCAAAGGAGCAGCATGATATCAGAATGAAATATTTTGAATTACAGATGCATGTCAAGTACCAGAAACTGAAAATGGAAAAAGAACTGCAAAATTGAGAAAATACAGCAACGAATCGAAATAGCACAAAAACCAGACTTGGACAACTAGTAAATTGGCTGTATAATTAGAATAGTAAGTGCGAAATGCCAGTAATATAATTCTAACTTAATTTCTGGTTTTGCTGAAAATTCTACAGTAGAACTCTACAATACTAAGCGAGTTGTGCAGATTCAATTTCCAAATTTTCACATATGCAGTAATCCCTATTCTAATTCAATTGAAAAATAACTACTGTCTATAATTCTATTCTAATTTGGGAAAATATGCAGCCATAATTATCATTATAGTCTAATTTTGAAAAGCTGAATTTCTAGTTGTCCAATTCTGACTACAGCATAGGCTACTGGATCTCGTAATAAAAATAATTGACGAGCAATGGAATGTGTGGTTATTGGTCTTCAAACACGAGCTAAATACTCAAGACATTCCAGAGAAGTGATTTTGAACAATCTGTCTGCGCTGAAGTCGTGCTCGGTTGTGCCGTCACGTTATCGGTGTCGCTAACCTCCAGGGTATATTCCAATGGATTTGCTCTGCCTTTGACCAATCTTCTTGGCACTCTCTCTTCCGCTAGGCTCTTTAACATATTGAGGGTAGCAAGAACATTGAGGTATGGATGCATTGTTATTCTCAGTCGATATTGCACTATATTAATGTAGCTCTCTATAAAACAGGTTGTATTGAATTTTATGGTTGACCAAATTCTTGATAAACTGAAGTGAGGTTTGGCTGTCAACAAACAAGATTACTCAACTAGGTAACAGCAGATAAGTTTGCATTGCAAAATTGTAACATAAATGCATTGCTGTTTGTACAGCACTTGAGCACATTGCACAACAGTTAGATCCTTGCAATGGCTGAAATTTACTTCTACACTCCTGCAGAGCCAATTGTCATTGGTATGGAGAAATCAAAATCGTATGCAAATGTGTGTGTATGAACTCAATTTGTATATCTTCACATTGGTGAAGCGGCTAATGCACCAATAAACGGAAAATAAAATTCTCTGAAAAGTATCTATCTAGTTCTAGATATCCCAGAGTAATGAGATAAATGTCTTGCAATATACGAAATTTGTAGTAGAGTTTCTGGCATAGCAATACCGGTATAAGACGATGATTTTGGTACGCTATTCCTATAATACCTCTTTTCATGACCTCAAAACGTTTGTTCTGACGCGTTCTGGCGTTCATAACCTTACACTGTGAAGTAGCAACAGTCTAGTTAGCTGCTATACGCTAGGGTTACCATATTTTTGTGAAGCAAATTCCGGACACTCTATAGCGCCCACTAGCCCATTTACAAATGAGGTATTACACATTGTCGGTCAATATGACGTCACACTAGCAAAGCATTGCCCATCGACAGTATACAAGAATAGAGTGAAACATAGGTCATGAATTATGTCATCTGTAATGTGAGCTCTTGTGATTGCTACTTGCAATGGTCTGGAATGGATTTCCTCACGGGCCGGATGAAATCGTCTGGCGGACCGTGTCTGGCCAGTCGGGATTGAGTTTGACAGCCCTGCTATACTGTTAGGTCGGTGCGGCTATCTAGTTGTGTTCTTTAACCAGGTCCGAAACAACATTTTCCAGCCCCCTTCTACCCTCCAAAAAAGCACCGATCTTGGGCCTACCATTGGGTAATCGCTGTAACGTCTTGGACACGTATACTATATCATTTGGTTGTTCAATTTTATGAATGAATTCTGTCAATAATGTTGAATCTTCCATATATTAGGCTACTATAAAATTCACCAGCAGGTTGCCTATCTGATGATTTCCAACCTTTTATGGTCGCGACCTCATTTCCAACTTGAAATGTTCCGTGGCCCAGCGAAAACTTGATTAGCTGATTACTAAAAAAAATCAGCTTGCCCAAACTTACTCACTTCCTATTTTGGAAGCTGATTACGTCCAACATCTTCACGATCCCCAGATGGAGGCAACCGACCCCAAGATTTGGAACCACTGTCTGTGACTGAAGCATCCAATCGGCCTTTACAAACTCTAGGAATATGCCGTGAGCTTATAATTGCGATTACAATTAGAATTATTTCAGTAAATGATGGTGATTTATATTTATGTTTGATTGCATTTTTTGCGAGGGCCGTGCCTGGTTCCCATACTCATATCAATATGCGTTGCATTAACCCGCGCGTAGCGCGAAGAAAAATTTCTAATAGCATAAATCTGCTTGAAAAGAATATTGTGTAAGCTGATTTACGAAAACTTTTCAGCTTTCTTCAAGCCTTCAAAATTCCGGACATTTAGGCATTTTTTACAATTTCCTCCCGGACGCAATTTTTCCAGTGAAATTCCGGACATGTCCGGGAAATTCCGGACGTATGGCAACCCTACTATACGCACATGACATCGACTAAACATACATATCTATGAAGAGCGCATCTCTCCCTTATGACGACACAGTTCATATCGCCACCGACCGAAAACAGCTGATTGCTACCTTACGTCATTTGCGTCGATTTGCGTCAGTAATCCGCGATAAGATAACTCACAGGCGAATCCGTATCTGTACCACAGAGTCACCAGGTGACCTTGCTCGCTGATTAAATTATCGCCGATTAAGGCAATCGGTGATTACTTTTTAATCGACATCTGTGCAATCCACCCTAAGCAAAGTTCGATTCAGTTTTATCAGTAAGTTATGCGAATTCTGATTGCTAGCTGGTCTTTCCAAATGCACAGTGACCAGACGAGGGCCAAGACAATGATCAAAACCAGACAAAACCAATCACGCCAATTGTCTCGTTTCATAGACCTTTTAAATAGTATCACCGGATCTTCTTCAATAGACCCCGGGATCGAAACAGTGTTTCACATGGCACCAGAAAGTGTTTCCCATGAACATAACACAATTTTATAAACGTCAAAATAAATTGTGTTTTTTGCCTTTGGAGAGACGGAAAATAGGGTCGGATGTGGGATAGGATCAAAGTTGGGGTTAGGGTTTCCCAAGATTACGGTTGGGGGAAGGGGATATTAGAGTTGGAGGAGAGGGAAATATTAGGGTTAGGGGAGAGGGGGATATTAGGGTTGGGGGAGGGGGATATTAGGGTTGGACGTGGGTTAGGGAATCCCTAGATTACGGTTGGGGGATATTATGGTCGACAGAGGGTGGGATATTTGGGTTGGATATCGTGTCCCTCACCCCAAACCCTTAGGATACCCTAACCCACCTCCAACTCTAATATTGCCCTCCCCTAACCCTAATATCCCCCTCTTCCCCCAACCCTAATATCCCCTCTTCCCCAACCCTAATATCCCCTTCTTCTCCAACCCCAATATCCCAATTCCCCAACCCTAACTTTGGGATATCCTACCGTCGAATTTGACCCTAACCATCACTCACATCCAACCCTAATACCCCTCTTCCAACCCTAATATCTCCCTCTCCACAACCCTAATCTTGGAATACCCTAACCCCAACCCACATCCAACGTCCCTCCTTCCTCTACCCTAATACCGTCCTCTCATCCAAGCCTAAGATCCCTCTCCCCCAACCGTAATCTTGCGATACTCTAACTCCTACTTTGACCCTAGACCACATCAAACCCTAATATCTCCATCCCCCAACCCTAATATCCGTCTCTTCAGATGCTTTAACAAACAATTTATTTTGACGTTAATGAAATGTTATCGTGTTCATGAGAAATACTTGCCGGTGTCATCGGGAGCACTGTTTCGATCTCGGGCGTATATCAAAGAAGCGCCATTCACCGCCACAATCCACCACAATACCAGTATTGCGAGCAGCCATAATGTCAAAGAAGATTTATGCCCGCAACTGTTACATTATTATCATTTGAAATAAAAATCGTCATTCTTTATTGGGTCGGAATAAAGTTTGAAATCATCAATCGGCATTAAGTTCTTCTGCTAAATTGCACTTTGTCATCAAATGAGGAAACTTGTTATGTTACAGATGAACTAAAATTGGGGTGAATATTACTGACACTACATATCATACACCTTCAAATAGCGTTTACTGCCTGAAAACTAGCTGCAAATGTCTACATTTGTTCACGACATTGCAACCCAACGTGGCTCCTTCCAAGTAAGATCCATGACAAGCCATTGTCACCCGTGCAACTAGCAAATGCTTCCCATGAACACGATAGACATGTTTTGAAGAGGAAAACGGAGATAAATATGACATTAATAAGACAACATTTAAGTACAATTTTTAAAACAAATATATTACCTAGCAATTTCTCATTTCTGCACAACGGCTTTCAACTGGTAACGTCACAAAAGCTGCAAAATGGCTACACGGTCAAAACTACATCAACGTAAACACTCTGGTGTATCAGCTAGTGAGCGGAAATGGCCTCAGGATCTTTGGGGGCTTTGAGGGAAAAAACATCACGTTCAAGATAACCGAAATTGCTCATAAAAGTGCTTTTATGTACTAAACCATCTTTTGGGTCACAATGGCCGAAGTTTCCTGACAATTTTTCAAATCTTAAAACGCTAGTGTGCATGTTAGTGATTAGTTTAGAATAACAGAATACAATACATGAAAATTTTTATTCAAATAACAACTTCGCAAAATTTCGTTAATGCCGAAATGGTTTCAATTTCTATAAGCGATCATGATATCAACGCATCTAACGGGCGTTGCATTACAAGTGAGTAGTCATGATTACCACAACACAATATAAACAACGTCACCCTCGGCCCGAAATTGATTCCTGTTGTTCATTCTTCATTCATAGTATTAACTGTCATGTATAATTGCTATTGTTATCCAAGATCTGCTGTGGATGTTGGATTAATGTTGTTTTATCTTTATTACAGTCAATCATTCCTAAATTCACGTAATTCTTGGCATAGAAGGAAATACAAATCGAAATCCCTTGACACGACGTTTTGTTTCATTATAGGACATGCAATATTGGCTGAAGGTGATAACGTCATTCAAGATTTCCGAAATGCCAGAGTGAATGTTGTTGCAGGAGATAAGTACACTCAGTACACGAAGGTGATTAATGGTAAGCAAATGTGGTCAGTAACAACGTAGTTCTACTTTTGCCGAGAACTCGAGTAGGTTTTTTCCTCATTGCATTAAGCACACTTAGTAAGGATATTATGATTGTCATGTTACACTACTTACTCTTACAGTATCGGTTTACTTTTCATGCTGTTAAAGACATGTTGGCGTCACTTGCACTAGTAAAATTGTCTTAACAAGTGGCGGACGAAGTAGCCCCTTCATCACGTTGACTGAATGCAGTTTCGAAAGTTGCACCAATTTGTAGGGCCTTTCCAGAATAATACGTTTGTCTCGAAGATGAAGTCAATATTTCAAAATTGTCCACCTCCGAATAAATACAAAATAAACGTGATCTCAAGTCTAAGTTACTTTTTCAAGCTAGTTAATTGCGTAGCCTACTCTTCAGTTCAATTATGTTACCCGTCCACTGGAAGCATTTTATTCATAATTCAACGGAACGCTGCGGTGCATCTACTTCTACTTAGTAGTAGTGTTGCTGCTGTGATAATCACTGATAAAGGGCTGGACTTCGGTATAATTGTTAGGATATTTACTCAAGGAACCTGTGAAGTAGGACCTGAACATTTTAGGCTACATTTCGACTTCTCAAATGAGGGTACGCGAGATCATTTCCGGGAGACCGCGAGCAATTACATTTTTCCAGCACTGCAACGATCTTCCACAACATTGTTTTAATTCTCTTGTAACAAGCGTGAAGACACATCAAGCTTACCAAATGCAGCGATTATTTAGGCATAAACCCGCATTATTTGACTTTGCCGTGTAACATTACTTTCCTTATCTATATTTACGGTAGGGAAACCTGTTTCTCTACTGTCTCGATGATGGGAGTTACTCTACATTCCTCACTGCAGATCTTGAATAAGTTCTAATAGAAATATGGTAATCTTATATTTATGAAGGCTACATGATATTGTAATCTTCAGCGTTTTTTTATCGGTCTTTTATATATGAGACTCGACTAATATGGTGAAGTCGTGTCAATCAGTGTGTGGTAAGTGGTGTTGCCTCCGCTACCACTTCCTGTTGTGACGTGTAAGCAAGGTTTTCAATCATGTGCATGACATGTGCAAGCTAATTCATCAATGTGAATGGTATAGGCTATTTGAAAGCGTAAATACGCATTTTTTCGTGTTTTTCTTTACACTTGCGTACACTTTATGCCATATTAAGTAATTCATATACATGCACAATCGCGCATAAACCGAGTTGATTGCAATATCCAAAGAATTTTCATTTCTCGCTTATCTACAATTACCGACACAATAGCAGGCATATATACAGAGGTACAAATGATAAATTAATTGTAAAATTGCTCATACGGTAGCAACGATACGAAATTAAATTATACACTGCACGGAAGACATTAAAAGAAATCCTGACTGTGTGCTAATGTCGGAATTATATTTAATTTAATAATCCTTCGCTCCAATAAAGAACATGAAGACATATTTTCATTAGGAAATCACATTGAACAGTATCATTGTAATTAATGACACAAACCGGATGAGAGGCTTGCCGTGAGTTTCATTGTTTGCGAGACACTGAGCCATAGGGAATCAGATTTACATTCGGCTATACAGATTCAGGTTCGTTAATGTATGAAATCGAACTGGTTAGATCAGTGGTTCCCAAAGTTTGCGCCAGGGGGCGCGGACCATGAAATTGGCGATTAGGGGACGATGACTATCAGATTGGACGGTGGGGGAGCGCTAAGAGCATATGGGGACGGCGTAGGTTTAGAATACAACGTAGTGTTGAAACGATTGATGAATAAAACAGCTTTATACGCACTAAAAATACAGGATCGATTCAGTCAGGGCCATTTAGGGTCTTGCGTCTATTTAGTAAGCTATACCGGGTAAGTCCATTGTTACTAGACAATAACGATCCTGCCCATCAATGGACTTATTTAGCAGTCGGCTGAATCCTTAGGAAGAATGGTTCATTTTGTGCGGCGAGAACTACGAAGTACTTGAGAAGTTACTGCTCACTGCGAGGTGCGATGGCTTTTTAAGATAAACTATCTTATGTGATTTTAAGCCGTGGCCATCGACACGGCGTACTTGATTGCGAGAAACGATATTGCATCTACTTGACGGGCATATAATAGAAAATTTATTAGTAGAATATATCCGTGATGAAATCCGAGCAAAGTGGAAATCGCATAGTTATCATTCAGTTATGAGCTAGTGATAGGAGTGGGAAACGATATTTCGACACATAGTAGCCCAATGATGACGGGTCGATTACACACTCATCCGCAATGTCATGATTTTTTCGAATTAATTGGTTGTATGTGCTTATTTATCAGTTGCGAAGCAGTGTCCCATATAGTTATTTCCCCTCATCCGCGCGAGTGGTGTCTTACTAAAAGCCAAGAATTGGATCGTGTTATAAGTCAGCAGTTACGGAATAAAAGTGAAGAATATCGGCCTGCTGTAAATGACCATAGTAGCAGACTGACCAAATAAATACCTCAAAACAAACAAACTATAGTTCTTCGCAAAATTCCCAAATGATTCGCGGCACCCCTGACAATATTTGGTGGCACGTCAATGATACTGTCTACATGACCAGTATCAGCCTACATATAAAGACAAGCACATTTATTACAGAGCTCACTGTGGTTAATCTATCGGGCAGTACTGAAATTAAAAGGAGAGTGGATTCGCAGATAAGTTTAGGAGCTGGTGAGTTTTTATAAAACATCTGAATGGTTTGTTTGACCTACATGATAGTGATGAAATATACTCTTACTGCAAGCTTATTCTAACTTATTTCACTACTTTCTAGACCGGTTATATTTTAAGTTACTTCTACTTGATAGATTTAGGAATGCCTAGTTATTTACATATTTGTGAATCTCAACTTTTACTTCTTCTTGAGTAGTAACTGCAAGCTACGAACAACCATGACTATTTTGACTACCTCTGGCCCATGCATAAATTTTATCCTTCGGTGACTTCCCACTTACTTCTAGCCATGGGAGGTGGATAGCTATTGGCTGCGGGCTAATCAAGTAAAAGGGTAGATCCAAGTAGCTTTGAATCCCGATATGCCTTTGCTATACCGATTTTACCTGCCAATCTCAATCCGTAGTCGACAGTCCCTGTCATCAAGTAAAACGTTAAAAAGTAACTGGACGCGATGTACCCAAACCAATTAGTCAACTCGGAATCCAGTCACCTCCTTGAATTCCCTCACTCACGAAATTCGAGTATATAGTATTTCGACTATAGGATCAAGAAATGGCAATACCGTATCGACGAAATAACTATTAGAGTGCATGTTGTTTTTCTTCTGAGTCGATTTCGGAATTAATCATATTGACGCATGCATTGCGAAAGTGCGGGTACTATACCTGAACGACCAACTACCAAACCCAATACTTTTCTGTCAATGACTATACTAATAAGATCATAGCTGTGTTGTGGATATAGCACATAAATGAATATATCGAATCTGCACGATCATCTTATTTCCGACTATTTTTTAGAAATGTCATTTCTAGCAAAGACTAGGCTACATCTGCGAAACGAAGTTGGGGAAATCAAAATGCCTGCTCGTCCCACAACAATGGTGATAGATATGCAAAACTCTACTGACGGCAATCCGAAAAATGGAAGTCACGGTACTAGCAAAACTGTGTTTGGTCGCGACGTTGAAGAAATATCTCATGTCCAATTTCACGATCCCTTGAAGGACGAAGCTCCCAGACATGTTATGATTCTCGGAGAAGCGGGGGCTGGAAAATCGACCATTTCAGCAATGTATTGTTTGGCTGTAGCCGATGGAAATGTTGAGACGCTTCGTAGTGTACAACTTGTTCATTACGTCCAGGCAGCCCACCTTTACAACAATAGTACCGCAAATGCCTTTGATCTCTTATTCACCGAACAAATGACTTGCGATCCTATGACTGAGCTAACGGAAAACGAGAGACGTGCTGGAGCAAAGTGGTTAAATCAGAATTCTGACAAGCTATTATTGACAATTGACGGCCTTGATCAGTGCTTAGATAACTTTGCTGTGAATAGTCTACCGAAAACCGGTCAACAAAATAATTCTAGACTCAGTAAAACAATTGCTAGAATCATGGGTGGTAACATATGGCGTGGTGCATACATATTGACTACGTCGCGGTGGAATATTTACTGGAACTTTACTAACGATCAGAAACCCAATAAAGTGATCGGCATGAGAGGACTTGACGACGAAAATCTGAGATTGGCGGCATCAGGACACTCTGTTGATGGTGATCTGATGATTGATCAACTCGTAGATACTTCGCCGAAATTATTGAATTTGTGTCGAATTCCCATGTTTCTTAAGTACGCAACGAATGTTTTTAAAACGAATTCGGAAAACTTGCCTGATTGCATTTCTGGCCTCATGTCGGCCTTTTTTCGTAATTTCTTCCGCTTGTCCTCTGAAAAGTATGGTGAAATCACAAGACTGGCCTACCATGGAATGTTGGAAAATTTATTCGTTTTCTCCCGCTGTTACTTGGAAAACTTGGGAATCAATCCAAAAGACCTGAATGACTTCTTGTCTGCTGGAGCAAATCCGGAAAAAGATCAAGATATCGCCAATTCATTTGACGATATTTTTGCGTTCTCCCATCAGACGATGCAGGTCAGCGACGTTTATGTAACCAAAATGTGCCAATTCGATAATTGCAAAGCTCCGTTCCAAACACTATGCACTTGGTATCAAATAACCCAGGGTAGGCATTTCTGGAGCATCGTTGTGTTGTCATCATGGGGATTGACCCAGCAAGAAGTAAGGCTGACCATGAAATTGTTATTTGTCTTTGGTTAAATTAATATTAATCACCCCTCTGTGCACACGTTGATGTGTCTTCTGAAAGCAGTAGAAACCAACATCACTGTACATTAGGGCTCTTCAAAAATGACTTTTTTTCTCAAATCGTATTGGCTACTTGATAAAATTGTTAGGTTACCTAATTTAAGCCTACACACAAAATTTGATTCAATTCCAGCCAGTAAACCGCTTTGCTACAGGAGAAGAAAGTTTCTATTATTATATAAAAATAAATAATAAAAAATTTGAAATTTTTCTGTTCACCCCATGAAAGTGTTAGGCTGTCTATAGAAACTATGCTCACCAAATTTAGTTCAATTCCAACCAGTGGAAGCGGAGTTATTGCGGTCGAAAAATTTGGATTCGAATAAAATAGTATAACGATGACCGATTCTTTGTTTATTTATTATCGTTCTGCTCACCGTAAATACTATTTTATTCGAATCCCAATTTTTCGACGGCAATCACGTTTTAATGTGATGGGGAGTTGGTGCAATTTATTGCGATAGTCGCGATTTTCAAGTCCAGGATTGAATTTTATCTACATTAATGGTATTTGTACAAATCATCGTCTCTAAGCTCACATCATCAGATTTATCGTTAGAGCTGCTGGAGGTTTGTTTGTTTTGTTTGTATTCACGCATATACCGTAGCGCTTATCGCCTACACCAGAGGTGTCAAACACGCGGCCCTCAAGTCCATTTTGTGCGGCCCGCGACGGTATTTTGGATTTCGAGGTATTCGACAATATTTAACTATCAAATATCCTTTGGTTTAAATTTGAAAACTGGAAATTCGCCCAAAACTACTCCAGAAGCCTGAAACTACTCATCAATCTTCACTATTACATCACTATAAAAAGTTACCACGCAGTGGAAGATCAAATATACTTGGGCGATTGGAAATTTCCATTGCTATGGCACAGTAACCATTATATTCAAGTTGTTTTTGATATGTTCCAATATTCTAAGGTAAATGATTTAATTTGACTTAGACAATGGACATGATCAATAGACTTGCTTTCAGGAGTATGCCTGAAACCCGGATTAAGCGGTACTGCTTCAATGCTCAGATATCAGGCAAATCTTTGCAAAATTCTAAAATATTCTACCTATAATTGTGTCACGTCAAATGTTCGCTAGCTACAAAATCATAACGCGACAGCTTTTACTATGTCCTGAAGCATTTGTAGCCTACTCTCGGATGGTGCCCATAACTAAATATACAGCAACTATGCCAAGTACAGCAACAATTTTATTCAAATATTTTAAAATGTAATTTTTTTTGGCGTGGATTCACAATAATAAATGACATTTTCAAGATGCGTGTGGAATATCAATCTGCAAGGTCCCATCAAATAAGGCATACTCGGAAATACATTGAATTCCCCCATTATTGGTGATGCGGCCCGCGGCGCCATCAAAAAGTGGGGAATTGGCCCGCGGGCACATTTGAGTTTGAGACCTCTGGCGTACACGTTCATTTGCGCCACGACATTATTTAAGTAATTTCAGTCCGTCACCGTTTGTAATGTTTCGGACCACTTACAGTTCTCGCTCTGTCTCATCATCGGCCACCCTCGTTTTTCATGCGTTCATAGCTTGAACCTTGCTACCGACTTTTGGCTTGGCCTACTTTAACTCCGGGCTTTCGGAACACTGCTACGGCAGTTAGGTCCGCGATGTGGCGTCCAGGGAAACCTCGGACACATATAAACTTGGTAGAGCCGAGACTCGTACCAACGCAACAGCCCCTCGCTTCCCTAGCTGAGGGAGGTGGTGACTTCAAAAATATATGGGATATCAAATTATCCTCTGGTGGCCTGTTAGTTATTACTTTGTTTTATGTTTTTTTTTTTGCGACCTCCCGTCTCCTATATAGTCAAAATATATTGGAATCGTCCGAACGTACCATATTAAACCAAAAGTAAAACTGCATACGCTATTAGAAATTGGCATTTCTGCACGGGGCGCGTCATTTTCCTCTGTGGACCTTCGGATGACATTTGTACTATGATCTCAGATTGGAATCACAGTATTATTCCGCGGTGGTTTTATTTGGTAATAATGTGTCATGGCGCGGTAATGGAAGGTGCTGAAATGCCTATTTTGTATGAAGGATGCTTATTTTCTTTCTTAGTGCTGGGAGGGTGCTTATATTAAAGTCAGGGTATCAAATCTTAATAAATCGCGAAGGGGCTACTCTAGATGTTTTCGAGGTCGCGATTTTTCCTTGGTGCCGGGGTCGGGAACTAATGGTTCACGACCCATATATATGGCTCTTTTGGGTATAACATATGGGTCTTTGCCATTTTTTAAATCTTATACTGAATTTGTGAATATTGCATAAACTAGTAAGTGAATTTTTATCACGGTCCGTAATAATTTTTCTCGTGGTAGTATAACCATTTCTTTGAATGCTAAAGGTAATGCCGTATCCATGGTTAGGGACTCGTACCCTCTTTTTCAAAATCCTAAAATTTACGTTGCTGTCACGCCGGCGATCAATATCCGAAGAACCCCACGCGAAATCTAGGATTGCAGGATACGCTGATTCATTCAAAGAGAATAGCAAACATAATGACGCCTGTATGTCATGGGGATTTTGAATACACATTGTCTTCCTGATCTACGGTGATAAATGTACTGCCATAGAAGTCACAATAACAAACTCAAATTACAAACATGGCCATAGCTGTTAAAATGCGAAAAAATCTAGGGGTGTAGCGCATCGTTGTATGTCATTGTATTGTTGTGGTGACCATCATGTGACCAAGATATCAGTAATACCAAAACAAGTATTAACTGCAAAAAAACGTGTAAATAGTAGATTCACACTTTTGCTGTTATCTACGTCTGTTGGAAATGTTCATTGTCTTAAGCTCCGAAAAATATCACATTACTCTCACTCTAATACGGTTAAAAAGATGTCACGTGCAAACGATTTATTTAACTCCAGTATCGATTGTTCAAATACGACAACCAGCATGATTAGTACGAGTGTTCACAGTGAAAATGTGTCGCAGACAACAAATCTCATGTAGATAGTCAGAATGAGTGATACAATGACGTCACAGATTTGAAATTGTGACGTAGCATTTGATTTACATGTATGGCTCTTTGGGAGTTAAAATGGTAAAATAGGGCCGATAAGGCTCTTCGGGCGAAAAAGATTCCCGACGCCTAAATAGTGAAATATTGTTGATTGGAAAATTTCACTCTTCCCTCATGTTTCGAAATCGGACGTATTGGCCACCAATGTATTTCATTCTACGCGTATTTCTTGAACATGTGTCCAGGAATTTTGTTGCGCACTGCATGTCGCGAGTCTCGACCGATCGAATATGAAGAGATTAATTTCGAAAGATCTAAACGAGAATGGAATGGAATTGACTAGACAACTTTTTTACGGATTGATTCTCAATGATAAAGTCACCAATAAAATGAGGAAGTTCCTGACGGGTAAGTTTATGTGTCCGCGTAATCCGAATGAGCTTACATTCTTGCACATATTTCACCGTGTTTTCGCTCTGATAGTAGTGATGGTAGAATGCACCACTCACCTCCCCGTATTTCCAGAAAGGGGGACAGTAAGATGCAATACTGTTCTGTACGAAGATAAGACCCTAACTATTAATATGACCGACATTTTGCCTCGCCGAATTTCAGATTAACCGAGTCCAAGCAAAATAATATAGATTGGTGACACCGCCAATCCAAAATAAACCGTACCTAAACTATCTTAGCCATAGGATAATAAATAAAATTATATTTGGATAATTTCGTATACAGAAACCGCCTTCTATACTCGGTCGAAGTTGACTATATTTGCTTAGGTATGTTATATGCATTTAACATATTAGTTTGAAAGGGTAGAATCCGCTCATATCATGGCAAATAGCGACGTTTCACAATACTCGTTTGTATGATTTAATAGATGATAAAGCATCCCATCAGCAGCCCTGTAATAAAGGTTACCGTCATAAGATATGTTTGCGTGTAGAATTCGAACGGCGACGCGTTTTAAAATTCATTAAATCGTTTCCCTTCATCAGTATTAATACTTTCATGGCCTTGTATGACTGGCAGGTCACAAAACCCCAACCAGGGATTGTCGCGAGATGTTGTTCGAAGAACTTCTTAACATGGTAACTGATGCTACAATACGGGATATTTCAACTGTTCGTCTCCTGAACGAGTGCGGGGACGACACCATAAAAAGAATGAAGCAACACGTTCAAAGAGTTACAATCAATTCGAGAGACCTGCTTTACACTGACCAAATTTTACTACTAACAATGATAAAACGACTATCTCCCCTTAGAGCGACGTTCGCTGAGCAAATAGATCTTGATCCATTGATGATATTGTATGTGAAAGATTGTCTCGAATTTGCTGATATTTTTGAGGTATGTGAAATTCTATCGAATTAAGTTTTCGTAATTAAATATATATTTTATTCTCCAAAATTGTTTCGTTATGATATATTGCATTTAATAAGCTTATATTGTGTAAAAAGGCTGGTTACGAAATTATGGATTCCGTCAAACAAATGCATTTCGCTGATGTGATGACAATCCTAAACCAGTCGAAATTACGGTACGTCCGGCTTCGATGTGATGATGATGTCAAACTTTTATTTCTCACTGATTGGATAAAAAGATCACAGGTATTCCATTTTACGTATTTAGTTGTCAGATATAGATAGGGACTTTAGCAAAAGACTATGCTATGAATCTCCAAATGCTAATATTTAATATATGGTTTGGTAGTTATGAATGGAATGACACTGTTTCCGAATATGAGTAGCCCACGGATCCCGGGATCAATGAAATTGGCAATTGTTAACGACAATATACGACCTGAGCAGGCGGAATATTGGTGACGATAGGTTCAGACTTCTAGTATTTTGGCCAGTGACCCCACTATATTCATTAATACAGTAACTGATGACAATCTTGTAGTTTGGTGTTATTACTGTAATGTCGGATGCCTACACCCTCTCCCTCCTTCTATCCTTCTGCTTATTGTCGCACTAACTTTTCTGCACGTGTCACGCATCGACTATAGTAGCCTACTCAAGAAACTTAACCTAGACAACCACAATATAAAAAGTATAACAATATCGTTTTCATACGATTCGAATCCATACTTTGAGAACCAATATGATATTATCCTAGAATCTGGATGATTAAAAGATCATCTCCTTCTAATTCAGATTCGCCTGGATAACCTTGGCTTGTTAAGAATAACGCAAATTGACACATTGATATGTTTATTCAAATTACTGTCGATACACTCATTAGCAAATCTGCGTTTGAACATAAATTCTGGCATAATTGGATCACAATTCAAAGATGTTATTACGTCTCGTGGACCGATAACAAGGAAGGTGAGAACTGGATTATTCAATGTTACTACTAAATTGCACCATGTTGTTTGTTTTGGGAATGGTGTACAAGTACTCTAGAGCAGTGGTTCTCAACCTTTTTCACCCCGCGGACCGGTAAAATTACAAAAAATGTCTGGCGGACCGGTGAACTTTCAAAATTGAAATTAAGCCAAAATGTAAAATAGCCTATGCCACCGTTTATTTGCAATTATATGGTGTTACAAAGTGACATTTTCAGGGTTTTGATCGTAATTAATTATCTTCATATGATTTTATGGTAGTGAGTCTGCTGAGTCGAGGTAAAATTGCTTTAACCAGATAAACGTTCTACCACCGAGAGTCGTTTATAGTCTTTCGTGCCGAAGGCCGTGGGTTTAACCAACAACGCCAACTAAAAATAACATTCGTCCCTTTGACAATATCGAGAGAAGAAGCATTTCGGAGTCGAACCAAGCACCTTGTCGTGCTACCTTGCTATTGCCCGCTGGCACCAGACGCAGGCTACTCTGGCAACTACGAACACAACACGTACTGCAAGAAAACACTTTACAGCAGCGTGGGCCATTCGCAAATCCGGGCCGAAAAAGCACCTCGTCAGCCGACCCCTAAAAACGCTGGTTTTGGGCCCCCGCAGGGCGATAAGCCAGATTTCAGGAGGCTTCGCCCCCATGCCCTACATTTGGGTCGATGTTTTCCCCTATACTTGTGACCACATTCATTCTACTCTGTAAAAGCATAGAGTTTATTTTATACCTTAGTCGCGCCGATAGCGAAGATTTTCGATCATTCATGACTGAATGGGTTTTCTCGCAGCCGAATTTTTGGCACACCTTTCGGAGTCACATGTTAGCCTCAACTTCATTATGTGTTGGTACGTCGTGGCACGGTAATGGCTGATGTCAAAATCACGATTTCTATAAATCATACGTATTTCTCGGAGAAGGGCACCTAATAATCAAGAGATTTAGGAACACTAAATCGCGCAAAGCGCGAAAAGAAATTGAAAAAATGTTGGAAAGAGTTTCAAAAGATACGCTATGATTCGTGTTCATTTGCAAAATAATTTTGGGCCCGTTTCAAGCCCGGCCCTCTACAATTTGGCGGCTATGGGCGCCCCAGTTATGGTCCTGCACATACGAATGAATCGGAAACTAATTATCGTGCAAACTGCGCTGTTTAGCAATGCTTCAGCTCGTATCCGTTCTGTGCTTGTCGCTCGCATGTTGTCAACGGACACGTCTTGAACTTACAGTCAAATCGAACAGCCCTAATGTTACCTCACTAAGTTTTGACTCAGTTTAAAATTTGATGTTGTATTTACTTTATCAATGGACAAGCCATTAACACTGCATCTTGAAATTAAGGGATAAAATTGTAATATACGTGGCGGACCGGCAGGAATGTCGTCGCGGACCGGTGGTTGAGAACCACTGCCCTAGAGCAGTTGATCTCAACCTTTTAAAGCTTTCAGACCGGTAAATTTCCTAAAATACTCGGCGGGCCGGCGCGTCTTCAAAAACTTAAATCAACCCATAATATGATACGAAAAGGCATCAACCTTTTAAAGTGATCACTTCTTCTCAATTTGGACAATAAATTATCATATTTCAGATTTATATTCCTTCCGAAGACTAGAACAAGGTCCCCTCGACCGTGAAAACCAGTAATGATGCAGGCCTAGGCCTACATAACTAGGGCCACCATCATGACATCGCAGTCTGGGTTTTCCTGTGACCCGATATGCCAAACTTAAAATGCTCAATACATTGCTGTTTGCTAGACTCCATAATATTGTCAATTGTCAACAAATGTTATTAAATTTTGCGTAAAGTCTTCTTTGCTTTCACGTACAACTGGTCTTGGAAGTTCGACACTTACAGGACCAGAACTGGTCGCGACTGAAAACACATTAGACACGTAAATATCGGCCATCACCTCCACCAGATACTCCGGGGCGTTAAAGTGCTTTAGGACTTCGATCACGGATCCATGCCGAACGGTACCAAAAGCATTGCGGATATCAAGCCAGGCGCGTAGATCTTATACAGCGTCCTGGATAGCGCTTTGGGTCTCCAGTTGCCAACGTCTTGCATGTCGCCGTCGCGATCCTTTGGAATTAGGATTACCCGCGACGAGCGCCACACAAGTGGAATTCGCCGGCCACGCCAACAGATTTTGAAAAGCTCAGAGAGGATTTCTCCCTTGGGGTCTAAGCGTTTCCAAAATCCATAGATGAGACCATCGGAGCCTGGCGAACTACTTGTGTTTAAGGTCGCCAGCACCCCCGCTACCTCTGAAGAAGTAATCGACTCGTCGTCAACAGCAGAAGCCAGGTCGCACCGGTAACTGTGCTGAGTCATCCACGAAGGAAAAGCAGCGTCATCACCAGCAACCGCGTCAGCAGCGTCAGCACGAAATTTTCGCTCGATGTCTTCAGCAGGAATTTCGCACCGTTTACTGCCAGAATCATCCTCGATGATCTGTCTGATCGTTTCCTTCTGATTGCGCCAGGAAGCGGACCGTAGGTGTTGTGCTGCCCCAGACCAATACTCGCGCTGGCCATTCAATTGGTTGACTTTGGCACGCCGTTGTGCTTCGCGCGAGTATATATTCCTTGGAGGGCGTTTACGGCCGGGAGGGCGGCTGCAATCAGCGGCCCGATCAGTCCAGAGCTCCAACTCACGTTCAAGGTGCCCGAAAGCCTCGGTGGTGTGAGGACATCCGGACACAAAGTCCGCAAGCTCCGAGCGCAACTCGCGTAGATCGACTTGTGCACGAGGTGCGCCCGGTTCGGGAGAAGGCACGTCGACATTCAATTCGTCACATGCACTCACCGAAGGAGGCAATCTCGTCGAGGTTTCACAGCCATCGACAGCTCCGGTAACTTCGGAGCGCTCGACCGCTGATTCAGCCGTCACAGAGCGAGTCTTGTCCGCAGGTGGGCGCGAGGGAGACACGCTCTGACCGACGGGAGGCGAGTCTACGATGTTCGGACTCGTTCCCGCCGACGATATCTGTTTCAGATCATCGCGTGTGGTGGGGAACGGACTTCCCCGGTCCAACCGGGCAAGGAGAGAGAGAGAGAGAGAGAGAGTCTTTATTTTTTCATCGAACCAAAATACATAACAAACGGCAGTGATGGTGGTACAGAAAATATGCGTGCACAGTATTCGGTATTAGATAGGAATGATCGATAAGACCATGAAGGTCATCTAGTCTGATCACACCAGCATCAAACAGGTACACTTGACTCAGAACAGTCTGGCTGTAAGAAATGTTTAGTTAGGAAAGGAAAATAGAAAAAAAATTAAACAATGGTAGCAAATGATCAATGAAGCAATGTCTGGGCGAGGTAGGGCAACAGTGAGTAGAGCTCGGGCTGCCCAGCAGAGGTAATTTAAACAATTCCGAAAGCGAGGGAATAGGACAATGTGAAGTGACAGGGGCCAAACGACTATTCACTAACGTTTGGAGTGGGGAGGAAGTAAAATCCCATGGGGGTGAAACCACGATTTTGGGGGTTGTGGTACGATGGCCTAGGGACTGTCTACTATCCCCGGCAGTCCGAACCAGGCACGAACGTTAGGTAAGGCCCCAGTGATTGGCCTACGGACCGGGAATCGACTAATAAGTATTTGGGACGGGGTTCGGGGTGCAGATGAATTTGGTGACGTCACGACTGTTGACGAGTCGCGCGGCCCAGAGGAGGTAGTAGAAGAAGCGGAGCTAACTATGAGAGGAAGGATAGAATTTCATGGACTTTACTTTATGTTTAGAATTTTTAGGAGAAATGACAGAGCGTCTTGAATTATTCGAAATCCGTGACCAAGGCCGAGATGATACTGTTACCATGGATATGGTTTCCTACAAAAATGAAAGGTTGGCCACGGATAAGGCAGGGTCCGGTATAGTACCGGGAAAATAAGTAACAGAGCTTTCCGCTGCGTCAACGGCAAAGGGGACTAAAGAACGCGAAGAAATAGGGGAGATCGAGTCGACTCGCGAAACAGTCGTAGACGTGGCTGGAGATAAGTTACCGGAAGCAGACACAGCTCCCCGTAAGCGACAGGCGGACCAATGGTTCTTGGCAGAGATCATATCTGGCTGCGCAAGAATTGTCCATTGGTCACACCTGCCGCACACGACATCGTAATTTACAAATTTTTTAGTGATGTCGTGCTTGGAACAAATGTGTTTCTGAAGTGAAACCAACGATTTGTACGGGAAGCCCTGTTTATTGCAACCGGTAACTAGGCAAGGATACCTAGTATCTCCGCCCTCATATTTAACCGGGACAGTCAATAAAATTTCCAAGGGGATTCCGGATTGTTTAAAAGCCGAACTCAGGGGATAGTAGACTCAGAGTGGCAGGATTTAAAATGGTGTGTCGCTTTCGGAACTGTGTTAAAGCACTTTCCGCAAGTCGGACAGGCAAACCAACTATGATGTCGCGTGCCCTTGCACCGCCTATAGTGACAGTTTATTTTACGATCCGAATCAGAAAAAACATTACAGCATTTCATACACTTCCATTGAAGGCAGTCACTGGGATGGAAAAAAACCAAGTGATCCGTTAAACCAACAGATGCTAAGAAAGACATATCGCAATTTGGTTGATCGAACGCAAGTAATGATAGGAGACGCGCCGGGAGATGACCAAAATATCGATGGTACAGATTTCAATATCTACGTGCGACATGTAGTGATTGCTATGTCCTCTGTAGTAATATGATATCTGACGCGCCGGCCAGAACTATCACTTCTGAGGCGATTGTGCTGACATACTGACTCCCAAGACGGAATTGATAATTACAGCATCTCTTTTTCTCAATTGCATTTTCATTACAGCTGAATTGCTGTACACAGGATATACTGCATACATATCGAAATTGATTCCCCGCATTCAAGACGTTGGCTACTGATGTGAATCAGTTGAAAAGCATTTGCTAAATAATTCAAATGTACAAGACTTCATCACCTTATTTTTGGTGATTAAGATATAAAATTGCAACATGTCTCGCGGACCGGCAAGAATGTGGCTGCGGACCGGTACCGTTCCGTGACGACTTTCCTTCCGGTCCGCCAGGTATATTACAATTCTATACTTTAATTCCCAGATGCAATGTATGTTCAAGAATTGTCCACTGATAAAATATGTAAAACATCGAATTTGAAACTGATTCAGAACTCCGTGAGGAAACATTAGGGCTGGAAACATGTCCGATTTGACTTGAAGTTTAAGATGTGTCATTTGACGACTTAGGAGCGACAAGTATAAATGAGCTGTCACGCTATGTCGCGCAGTTTGCGCGATCATTCGTTTTCGATTCATTCATTTTGTGTAGTAACGTAACTGGGGACCCCAAACCTCCAACTGGAGAGTGACCGAGCTTGAAAGTGGCCCAAAATTATTTTGCAAATTATAATAAATCAAAGAATATTTTTGATACTTTTTTCAACATTTTTCAATTTTTTTTTGCGTTTTACGCGATTTAGTGCCACTCATTGTCTTGCTTATCGGGTGCCCTTCTGCAGGAAATACACATGATTTATAGAAATAGGCATTTCGGCGTCAGCCATTACAGTGTCACGACGCACCAACAAATGATGAAGTTTAGGCTAATTGTTATTCCGAAAGGTGTGTCGAAAATTCGGCAGCGAGAAAAGCTGGGCCGAAGAAGACTGCGCTTTTTTTGGCAGGAAAATTCGATATTTATTTGTTTAATTGTGCATAGGAGCCCAAGTGACTAACTCTGAATCTCGCTGTCCTGACAATCTGTAGCCCACAGGATAAATGCCATCCCTCAGAGAAAAATTATTTGCCGGTGAATAAATACCAATTTGGAATCGTCTGCAGCTTTTAGTTTGGTAAGCATGGGCGATTTCAATATTCATTCACTATACAGCAGACACTAGGTCAGGAAAAATTGACATGCAACGAAGTAACTATTTCAACAGGCACGTTCGAATATGTTTATTATTTGTTACGTGCCCTCAATCTTCTAAGATGAGAGCTCTTCCACTAAATCTGACAATTCTGATGAGAGGGTCAAAAATTTATAGCAATATAGGCTACATGCAATTACGAATATTATTGACCGATTCAGTTATGAATGATCGCAAAATTTCGCTATTGGTGCGATTAGCACAAGACTGGGCAATTATTTCCCTCCGCGGGCCAAATGAGAAGTAGAAATACGTCGGCGGGCCGAGTGAAAATTTTTAGCTATATTCTCCAGCGTATTTTAATTTCATCAGCATATTTCAATTTCATTTCTAAATTACACTGTTAATAAATTCTGCTCGGTGACTGTGGTGATGTTAGGTAATGATAAAATGACGGCTAATCAAGAAATATCTATTTGCCGTTAATGAGAAAATGACGGTTAATCAGGAAATATCTATTTGCCGTTATGATTCGAAACAATGTTAAACATGATACATTTTCAACTCTCTTTAGCACGATAGGGTGCTTGGTTCGAATCTGAAACGTTTCTTCTCACGATATTGTCGAAGAGAAGAATATTATACGAGTGGGCGTGGTCGCTTAACCCGCGACTGTAAAGGTGGGGTCAAAATTGACCCCAGGCGAACAAATATGCGAGCCAAATTTTCATGTGCGGTCGGATTGTTCTTGCCAGCCATGTAATCCTAAATGGTGGTATACACTGTCAAGCGGAATAAGGCATTAGCTGATTATCGCTATTACCTCGCCGCTATGAGCTATTGATTGAGCATAGGTCAGATTTTGAAAATATAGTTGTCGGACTATGTATTTTACTCCTCACTGTAATCTGATCGATTTTCGATTTCTAAGGGCTCTTTCGCATTGCTTATATTACGTGGAGTCAAAGAGGCATGAAGACAAGCTTTCATATTTCTTTGCTGGTCAGAGAAAGTCAGTTATAGGCGGATTGATTCATGGATTGACTGCGTGAATAATGTCCACGGACATGTGAAACATGCATTGGACCGGATAAGGATTCCGATTGAATTAACTTTGTTGTAATAAATAACTGTTGTAACATTATATCGTATTGTATTATTGTATTGTACTGCAGCCATACTGTATTGTTGTATTGTAATAATTGTTGTAATAAATACCTGATAGGGCCTGTTTGACCACAGCTCGCCATTCGTGTAATGGCGTCACGCCTCAGTGGGAGCTTTGAAATGGGTAGACAGCAAGGTTCAAACCTGATTGGAATCGCTGGCCTTTTGTCTGATACATCAGGCGAGCGTGAGCAGCGATGATTTTCCGAGGTTAAGTGTGAGCCCAGGACCCCGATTCCATACACAGAACACCGATTCCATGCGTGGGTTCAAAAAAGTAAGATACATCGTTATAACGTGCTGCAGAAGGTTTGAGACAGCTGTATAGCGAAATTGGTAAGAAAAAAGCATATTAACTGATGGGGTCAATTTGATCCTACCTTAGCCATCGTGTAACGATACCCACCTTAGCAGTATACGGTTAAATTCACGGCATTCGGCGCTAAATACTGTAAACTACTCTCGGCGGTAGCACGTTTATCTGGACACGGCAATTATAGGTCGACGCAGCAGTTAACTACCGTAAAATCACATGGGTGCGAGTACGAACATAATTAATAACGATCTAAACCCTAATATCACTCTCTAGCACCACATACTTGAAAAAAAACGATTGCATACATTACATTTTGGGTTGAAATTAATTTTGGAATGTTTACCGGTCCGCCAGATATATTTCGAAAATTCACCAGTCTGCGAGGTGAAAAAGATCGAGAACCACTGCTTTGGAGCAGTGATTCCCAACCTTTTCCACCTCGCGGACCGGTACAATTTCAAAAAAATATTTGGCGGACCGGTGGATTTTCAGAATTTGATATCAACCCGAAATATATGCTATATATTACTACCTATAATAACATTTATTCTTATGCTACTTTCTTTATCTTTGTTTCATTATTCATAGTAGTTGATATCCCATGTTGTACTCCGCTTCCACTCGAACGCCATTACAATGTCAATGCTATGAAACACTTTTTTTAGGTTGACCAAATGACGATTGAAGATAAATCAATGACGTATGAAAAAGTTGAAGCTTATTTAGGTATTCTGCGGCGCTGCAAATTCACGATGCTGGGTCTGGATAAATGTGATCTCACCGACAAAGATGTGGACATGATTTTACAATTTTGTCGCGATCACGGTATTAAGGTAAGGACTCTGCTTATAAGAAACTTTTCTATGCTAAAAGAGAAAATTCATGAATATATTAGATACATTTGTAAATCCGAAAGCTGAGTTAACCGACGTGCTAAAATTTTCAAAATCGTTCAACTGATTTATTGATGTGGCGTATGGACTTGCTAACATCTGCTTCATTCGCCATCATATTCTTAAAAACCAAACTATCTAACACCATATTCAATTAGATCAGGGGCGGGCAACTACTCACAGTCGGCGGGCCGGATATCGCAAAATTAGGTATTTGGCGGGCCGGATTGCCTAATCGATAAATTATATTTGCCCATATACAAGGAATATATCGTATTAAATGGATGTATTTTAACGACAGCAATGTCACTTCAAAGCCATTTCTCGCATATAATGACGTAGAAATTGTGGATTTGAAAATAGCATTGTTATACCGGCGTCGCCATGTCCGCTTCTGTCTGATAACACGCGGTACAATCCTTAATTAAGATTTCAAGGCGTTCGATAAACCCGGAAACCCAAATTTACCAAGACATCATTTCATTAGGGTTGAGTACATCGTAAATGCGGATAATGCAAGTCTGCACGCTTCGACTTACGCGTAAGCTCTACTCTTGCACGCTGCGCACACACGTCCAGTCACTAAAATTTGACGTAGTAAGCAAGCAGTGGGAAATCTCTGCAGACTGGGGCCGCGGGCCACATTATCCTGTAAGACGTAAAGCTGTCCGCCGGCCGGACAAAATCCCATTACGGGCCCGCGGGCCGTATATGTTGCCCTTCCTTTGAATTAGATAAAAGTAGTTGTAAGAATGTAATGTAGCCCCAGATTGCAAGGAATAGTGTGAGCCGGCTATGCCATATCATTGCTAACAATTACACTAAAAAGCAGCAATCGTCCCGTAACTTCTATTCATTATGTCACAAGTCCATATCAAGAGACACAATCAAAAAAGGAAAATTGCTAAAACTATAATAAATAACGAAAATTGTAATTGTCACGTGCTAGCTTGACCATAGCAGATTACCACAATTTAAAGCTGCTACGTTGGGACTTGACCGTAGCAAATTTTGAAAAAAGCGTGAGCTACTTTGATCTTAGAAATACTCTGACATTATTCGAGCGCAACCATCATTCCCGAAAAACCTGACAGTAGACATTTACATACACGTTTACTGCAACATAGCAATTTTTGTGCACCCGTAACCAGTAAAATTCTACGAAAAGCTTATTGCGCGTTATGCTGATCGTGCTTAACGTGTCTGTGACTCCAGTATTGGTTATCCAGAATTGAAAATGATTTTTTTTATCCAACAGGCCATTAAATTAGAGATGCATCACTTACAGTCCAGAACAGTGAACTGCAGGGTCACCGTTATCGTGGTATTCCGCCTTAAAAGGCTACATTGTTAATGATGTGTCATTGATTTTGGAGGTGTGCCTGTTCCCCACCAGAAACCCCTTAATCCCCCACGAGAGGGACGTTATCCACCTGTTGAGAACCATTGATCTGGAGCTAATTAGCAATTTAATTAGCCTCTTTAGATTCATCGTAAAAAATGGATAAGAATTAGCATTTGTTTTAGCAGAAGCCAACAACCTTTGAAAATTTGTTGAACGGTCTAAGCTGCAAAACAAATGAAAATACTGTCCAGTATTTCTTCGTTGTATCGAACGATGTTCTGCATCAATCATTCAATGATAATTTCGGTTGTCTAAGAGATGAATGTCAGGAATTTGTGCGAGAGATCATGTGCTTTTGAGTAATCGTAACTGTGAAGTTGCAATGTTATATTGTTATTCAGCTTTCCGAATTGTTGATATCGGATGGGACCATGAAGTCAAATGTCTATTGTGAGGTCGCGAATATTGCCAGTATCACGGGTTGTTCGAGAGTATTTTTTGGAAACTGCGATCTGACGAGCCAGAAGTTGGAATGCTTTACGGCAACCTGCGTGCAAAATAAAAAATCGGCGAGTTGTGAAATTTGCCTGTTACAGCTGTTATTATATTGTTATTGTTATATTGTGATTTCCCAAATCAAAATGGAACTGTGACGTAGCAGGAATTTTGCGACTGCGTCGCGAACATTGTGATTGGCATTTGTGGTATTTCCCATGCACAATCACATCACTATTACCACCATTCGAATAAACAATATATGAAATGGACCATAGCCTCAACTTTATTTGTAAAGCAATCGTGTATTCTAAATATTCCTTATTTTATAGCTCTCTAGTCTGAAAATAGTGGATACTAAAATGCATGCTGAACTTTATCGTGAAATTGCTGTTACACTCAATGCTATCGGTGGCAACGAGATGTGGTTCCAAACCTGTGAATTGACGAGATCGAAACTTTCTGAATTCTACATCGGTTGTAAGGACAGCGATCTTACCGTAAGTTACTTTAGTCTAAAGAAAACGTAACGCGAGACAAGCTACATAAGTCGCGAGAAAACGACCGGGCGCACGCTACGAGAAAGATTAAAATACGTCCATGAGAATACCAAAAAGCTAGGACCCAAGAACAGTATGATATTCGTATCGTGGAGCACAAGGCCTAAAATACGATAAGCATCACTGTCTTGTGAACATTAATACTCCCGCGTTGCAGTGTAATAGTGCTGGTATAGTTAGTAATCCCTTTGCAGGCCAAGTCAATCCATTTTGACTGAGCATTGTGTCGCTCGCGCTCTACGGTAGGCTATTCTTTCCCTTGGCAACTATAATTTTTATGTTTGCTCATACATATTCCGATAAACTTCTGAACCAAATATTTTCTTTTGTATTTCGTTCGAAGATTTTTATCATATCCGCCAAGTATTTCAGTCGACTCGAAATTAATGTCAGAAATTGCAGCGAGAAATTTAATGTTCTCCAGTAATCATTACTGAGAAGTTTCATTATCATTCAGCTTTCCAAACTGTCGATATGGAACGGTGCGATGATGTCAGATGTCTACTGCGACGTCGCGGATATTATCAGTATAACACGATGTTCGACAGTAGTTTTCGGAAACTGTGATTTGACGCAACAAAAGTTGGAATGTTTCACGGCAACATGCAAGAAAAAACAAATTTCTGTTAGTATGAATATTTGCTGAAAAATTGATTGGTACACAGATCAGGACATGAAAATGAAGCTCAGCAATATAATGATTTAGTGACGATAATATAAGTTTCTTTTGGGAAATTCATAGTTAACCAATCGCATCGCCATGGATATTAATTATTCAATCATATTTTCCAGCAGTGGTGGCTCGTCCAATAGGGCAACTGGGGCATTGCCCCACCTAAAATTTTGTTCAATAATAAATATTTACCATTTATAGACGCACAGCATTCAAGATATACCGAAATCACAGCAAAACGTGCATACGTCTTGTGCTTTCGCTGGTAAATGCCCATCGCCCATACATAGCGAAGGCTTTGCGAAGAGCGAATTCTTTTCTGTGTTTTCGCTTTGTGAATGCCTAGTCGGGGCTTGCCCCGGTAGCACTCATAACAAGCTTTCGCCGTCGGTTCTCTCAAAACCATGCAACAAGAAAGAAACGGTGACTTACTCTCTCCTATTCATAAAATTACTGAGAAAGTTGGGGCAACCTTCCCTTGTTGCCCCCAAGGTGTGATGTAACAATCGTATCTATATCTGAACTCGGTTACCGTCATATGCGTTGAGTCGACCTTTGCTGGTATAGGTCGATTTTGATGGTGTTTCGCACCATGATAATTCGTGAAACTTGGTATGTTATGTCGTGAAGGTGGTATTTAACACTGCTGCAAGTTTCAGGCTTGCTACCTAAAGATTAGAGTAGTAATTGTGTTTCCGAGTTTACTGTGTGCTGATCCATCATGTACAGCAAACAGATTTTACTCAAAAGGCAGCATTGGTCTCCATTGGTTTTGACTATAGAAATTAAACATGGAACGGCAACGACCGATTTTGCAGCTTCGTTCCGCTCCGCCGAGGCTGGAGTGGAGAGTGGTTTTGCGTAAGCGACTGTAGGATTTCTGGCAATCCAAATGCTATCTTCCCGAGCACAGAAATTATTGAATATGGTCTTGATCGAAAGCCACTGTTGCACCGATTCCGAAATTATAAATTAAAATAATGATCAGGCACTGATCCACCTAGAATCCGTCCTCCAAGTCGAAATATCGGCATTGTTCGAACAATCGGAGAGTCGCAACGGGTCATTGTTATGGTCATTGTGTTGCGGTTACCCGATTGTTCTGAACAATGCCGATATTTCAGACTTGGAGGACAGATTCTAGCTGGATCAGTGCCTGATCATTATTTTAATTTATATTTTCGGAATCGGTGCAACAGTAGCTTTCGATCAAGACCAGATTCAATAATTTCTGGGCTCGGGAAGATAGTTTTTGAATTGCCAGAAATCCTACAGTCGCTTACGCAAAACAATTCTCCTCTCCAGCCTCTGCGAAGCGGAACGAAGCTGCAAAATCGGTCGTTGCCGTTCCATGTTTAATTTCTATAGTTTTGACAATGTTCCATACCGAGATCGGTCTTGATATTTGATACGCTAAGTTAGTATCGACCGCTGTTACAAGTTTCAAGTTTTTCACTGAACTATGTGGGTGGTAATTTTGTTTCCTCAGTCGAGTGAGAGTCGACTCGTCATTTATCGCCAACAGATTTACGCCAATACCGCTGTTGGTCTCAATAGGCCTTTTGCAGGACTTCGATCACGTGACTAGGTCGCATAGCAACCACAAATTGGTTAGCAAGCTACTTTCTCGCGCACCTGCTTCAGTGCTAAATATCGCATATGGTACTGTTGATTTCTGGTTGTAAACGTTTCGGAAATTTGTTGTAGAAGTCATCAGAGATTCACCTATGCTAGATGTCAATCATGTACAAAGCATTTAGAATGATATCGCCAGAATTACGCAGAAATCCATCGGTAACGTAGTCGTATTACGGTACTCAACTCTGATCATATGTACTTAAATTTATGCATTTGAAGTAAAGCGATTGGTTTATATTCTGGTAAGAGTATTTGTTAGTTCAAGCAGAACTATTTGTCTGTTGTGGAGCCTGATTTTGGATGGAAGATATGACTGAAGCAGCCGGGACCCGCAAGGATCAGGATGTACTGTCTGCTGGTTTGGGTGCTGGCGTGCTGCTATAAAACCGCTGAACACATCGGAAGTATCTTTTGGGAGAACCTGCCATCAAGACTAAGTAATGCAGTGCACTTTATTGTTGCCTTATACAATGCCGATCTTATTAGCACTACTTCACAACTGCGATTGAAGTGGATTTGGCAAATCACACGCGATTTTGATAAATAGTTGATGTCACATATGTGCGCTATTTAGCGAACTAAGGGAAGTAACTATCAAATAACTCTTAGAGCAGCTCAAACGCAGTGACAAGATCGGTCATCCTATACCCAGAGGTGGTCAACGTGGTCATTGTTGGGAACCGAGTACAAGTAATGCCTCAATTTATACTCCAGTACAAGTAGCAATAATTACTTCCAGGACATGTCCAAAGTACTTCAAGTGGAAGTAGAAATGAATTTCTGAAAAGTAGTCAAGAAATTCGTTACATGAAGTAGATTTGGTTGGGTCCCTTAGTTTTAGAAATTAATGCCACGTGACAACTGTAAACATTTCATGTTGCATCTTCTTGATCAACGCAAAAGGGTGATGACACCACAAATATGTGCAATTTTCAAAAATTAATTTAGTTACCGTGGTACTGGGGCTATTTTGCCCAGTTGTTATGACAACCTCACGCTTGAAGGGGATGCAATCATGCGTCAAAGCTACTTTCTAGTTGACAAAATCCACAAACTGACAAAAAAGTACTACCTAAAAAGTCTCAAGTAGAAGTGGAAGTAGCCTAAACTCATAATGACGCTAGTACTCAGGTAAAATAGTACTTCGTTGCTGACCCCCTCTGTGTATTGGTTCAACCAACTCAGAAACATCCTCTAAAGACGACGAACATTGTTTCTTTTGCATTGACTCCGTAATATTCTGAACTTATGTTATTCTTTGATTCATTGAATTTACAAATAAACTTGGAAAGAAGTGCAATTTATTAATTTTTGTGCATTCGATACCCAGAGCATAAGAAATAGTTGAAGAAAAATGCATGTTAACCTTATCAAGTTCAATAACTGCCGAGACTCTTATGCCTATGTATTTTCATCTACCTCCAGAGCCACTTGTCTAGACAGATTCATAGCATCTGCGGAAGAGCGCTTGTCTTGTTGTACACAAATGAAATATCATTTTCGAAGCAGACATCAACATCGGGAAAGAAGTTCAGGACAGTTAGTCATTGGCCAGATCATCTGCTGACATTTTCTGTTGGCATGAAACCACGCTGCCTTCTACTGCATGACCGAATTTTATGTGGTGATAATAATTGGCTCCAGGCTGAATTCTTGACGAGGGCATCATCAATTTCTTAGTTGCCTATGTTCGGCTCTCTTGGGATAATCCATCAGATCATTAATTCGTATACATGTGGTATAGCCATGTCTTGAAACTCAAGATATTTGCACTGTGCCAAAGAGTCAAGTAATCCCATCCAGGCAATCAATCAAGTAATCCAGGCCTCGGGACAGTTTGTTGCACCCTCAATTGGAGCTGATGATCATTTTTCTTCGGGTAGTGGCACTTGGCAGCATGACAGAATGATCAATAACTTGTAATATAGGTGTACAGGTCTAAATATTTTGAATTGTTCAACTGAGAAGCCATACAATAGCATAGGATGTTTAATATATATATAGTATGTAGCACATGGCATGAATTCCTAACACATCAACGTACTGGCACTGGCAGTCATTGTCTCTAGGCTTAAAAATAGCAGTATCCTATATATATTGCAATCGATATCAATCATCAAAATGCTGCAATGATTATCAACTACCACTACAATACAACTATAGTATAGTATACTTACTATCCACACCTAACTTAATGCTGCAATAAATATCACGCAGTCAATGTCCTGCAATGTCGAATTTTGTGTCATAAAATCATAGTTGACTACCATATAACGGCTACAATGTCGATCATTTTGACGCAAGGAGTTTACATAGTTCATGAATCGAAGACATCAAACATATTTGAATCCTTGCGCATTTCCATGACACTTGCGTTTTATATAAAACGTTTACAGCCCTAAAACGATAATATACTGTATCCGAAATACGGCTACGTTAACGACGGATTTCTGCGTAATTCTGACGATATCATTCTATATGCTTTGTACAGGATTGGCATCTAGCATAGGTGAATCTCTGATGGCTTCTACAACAAATTTCCGAAATGTTTACAACCAGAAATCAACAGTACAATATGCGATATTTAGCACTGAAGCAGGTGCGCGAGAAAGTAGCTTGCTAACCAATTTGTGGTTGCTATGCGACCTAGTCACGTGATCGAAGTCCTGCAAAAGGCCTATTGATTCATACCTAGATCTGTCATGAGCTTTTGCGCGGTATGTCTTGATTTTATTATGTCACGCCTTGCCAATTTTCAACGTTGACACTCAATGATTGAGGCAGTTATTTCGTTTTCGAGGTCGATTATGGCAGAGATGTGCGCTGATCTGATACTTACCTACATCATTGCGGATTTCACGCAAAAGCCGGTGTCTATCTGTTCTAATTTAGTCTGCGTTCCATAACGTGATCGGTGATGATATATCACGATGATCACCCAAAACAGCTTACTAAGATTCTCGGTTTGCATTCAAGTATTCACTAAAGTTTATGTTCTCCAATGTTCATTTCACTGTGAAATTGTGGCTTTCAAACCATGTGCTTACAATCCCCTGTCAAATGTGATGGCTATTTCATTTGCGATGTCAGTTAACAGCTGATCACTCGATCAGCGTATTCCTCATTCTATTTTATTCAAAGTTCGGTGTTCGTCTTTATTTTTTGATTTTGACAGTTTAACATGCTGGAATGGGTCATGAGATTGCGTATGCTACTTCTCGATGATGTCATGTAAAAGAGTAATAAGTTTACGGCTTTCACTGACTCATTCATTTAGTAATATATTTTCTAACGGAGATTTCGCAGCAGGCAGTAAGACAGTAAGCCATATATGCTGTGCCACAGTCTCCAGTTTCAAGGCCAAAATCTCCAACATGTTGTTCAGAGACCGACTTTCCAAGGATGCTATCCTTAGTTCTTTAAAGACCATTCAAAAGTTGCTTCGGATTCAATGTGACAGGCCCAATCTATGTGATAACAATTGCGTATGTGTCCGAACTCGTTGACCTTCCAGTTAGGCATACGCAATCTCCCGAGTGCTAGTCATTTATGCAGATAATTAGTCAGGTCAAATGCGAACATGAATCGTGTTGAATCTTTGCTCCGTACACCGTTTAAGCAGTCGCCATTAGAGCAAAAATTAGAGGTAAAGCGACTAGGTCCTTATACGCCTAGAAACTGTACATTGATCCAATCGTACGCCGGGTGCCACCGCTTTGGTTGCCTATCACCTGGTCGTAACACACCAGGAGCGTGTACGAAACACTTTCGGGTGGGCTTAGAAACACTAGGACCAATCGGTTTGCGTAATCACTACCACGAAATCAAAACGCATGCTACTAAAGATGCGCTGATGATCGATTCGTGGCATAGGGACGATTCTTTGTACATTTTGTAAAATGACCGGTTGAATAAAAAAAAAGAATAAAACACTTTTATCCACACTTCAAGTCGCGGCTCATCGGCAAATCTCTCGCGGCACCTACGTTAAAATTACTGTTGTCGGAAATTCATGTGACCATCATAAAGTTACTTTTTCAAATTGGAAAACGTCATTCTGACTTAATGTTGATAAAATATCGCTTGTAGCCCTTGCCCCACCACCCGATATTCTCACGAGCCGCCACTGTTTCCTAACCGTTCGAAGACACAAGGGAATAAATCGACTTTGAGCTACATATATTGCAAAGCATTAGGTTAATGTATTTAATTCTATTTTGAAGCTCTCAACAGTTGAAGGAACGATGTGGAAATGTATGCCGAAGGTTACAATGAAATAGCTAATACACTAAAGTATATCGGTTGATAAAAGATGTGCTTCAACAATTGAGAATTTACGGTGTAGTAGTCCAATATATCAGATTCCTAACTATAAACGAGTTTAGTATTTGTGGTGTTTTATGCATCCACCAGGTGTCTATCTTTGCGTCATTTCCTTTCGTGATTATTTCGTCTTGAAATCCTTGCAAGTGCTCAAGATTCGCTAAAGGTCTTCAATCACTGGGAAAAGACGCTCAACAATTTCATCAATGCAGTTGAGGCTTCGACGACGCAGGCTCCTTCTAACTCCGACGAAAACCCTCCCGCCTTGGTTCTCGATAAATTGGCGATCCTTACAGGGTATGTATCTCCTGACGTCTATGCATTATTCGAACATCTGGACACCTTCACAGCGGCCATTGACGTGCTCATGTCCCTGTATCGAAAGAAGAAGAATGTAATTTATGCTAGGCATCTGGCATCTGCTGGCCATTGCAAAACAAGACCCGGGTAAATCGATCACCGAGTTCTCACAGGAATTGCTCATGCTTGCACGTGATTGTTCGTTTGACGCTGTAACTGCTGACAAGCACAGACAAGAAGCGGTACGAGATTCGTTAATTACTGGTATTCAATCATCGGCCATTCGTCTGCGCTTACTCGAACATGACGATTTGACTCTTGAAAAGGCGATAAAGATAGCTGAGTCTCTTCAACAGGCGCAAAAGTTTAGTTCCTATGAGCCGCAGAGTCAAACGTGTTCTGAATGTCAACAGCGATCAATCCGCCAATGGTTCCAATTTATCAGCGTTCAAGAGCGATGTGCCTGCCGCGAATACATTGAAGAAGAAGTGAATTTTCTGCGGAGAAATTCACGAAAGAACACGGAAATCCTGTCCCGCGAAAGATGCTTCAAGCTTTCATTGTGGCGTGCGAGGACACGATGCGAAGTATGCAGATTGCGTATCAGAGGAGAACCTGCTGCCTCGTTGAACTCGTTAGTCTCTGGCTCGGTACTTGCTGGAATATCCGAATCTCCTCTGTATTCTTGCCTCGACGTCTCCGTTGCGCAATACAACGTGGAAGCTTTGATAGATTCCGGTGCTTATGAATGCTATATCAGTGAATCTTTATCGAAATACCTCGGCCTTCGCCTGTTAGGTGGCAAATACCCCATCACACTCGCAGAGAAAAATTCCGTAATAACTGTTCTCGGGTGCATTGAAGCTTCACTCGAGATACCGGGGTGTAATTACGGCAAAGTCAAATTCAGAGTCGTTAAAGATCTTATTGCTGATGTTGTGCGAAGTATATTTGAAAGATGAAAACGGAAAATGCCATAACGGCAACGCAACAACAACAAAACGACCTCTCTCTCCACGGGTCACACGAGCTCTGTGTGCCAACATTCACGACCATCAAACAACACCGTTCGAACCAATCAACGAGCAATCAATCAGTCGCTCGCGCTGTGATCAGCGTCCGAGATAACAGTCAGTTAACAAAATCGCACATTCCCCCGTGATGAATATCACTCTTCATCACCATTCATCATCGTCTCTCATCTCTTCTCCCCATCTCTCTATGCCTCTCATCTCTTCTCTCCATCTCTCTCCGCCTCTCATCTCTTCTCTCAATCTTATGAATTGGCAACGGCGCTCATCTCAGTACCATCCAACCCATGATCGGTAACGAGGGCACGTGCTATCGATAGCACCTCAGTCAATTTTACCTGCTCCGCCTTTGGTGTCGCCCTTATCTGAGCAGACACACGTTTCGGCAACCCCAAGACGAAAGATAATTTCAACAGCCGTTCGTCACCGTTTTGACAGATACCCGCCAGCTTTGCTAATCGTTTCAAGTCGGCAAGGAAAACGTCGACCGATTCCTCTTCATTCAACACCCTCGTCTTGAATTCCCCATACGCCGAAAGCTGATCACAGGCGAAGGCACGCAACAGAGCCTCTTCGATTCGATGTTCGTCACTCTTTTCAGTCTCCGGTAACTGGTCGTACACGGCAAATGCGTCACCGTCCAGAACCATTGGGGTTACGATTGTTGTTGTTGCTATATCACCCGTTCCATCATACCGCGTCAACACCTCCGTCACCATGAAACTGGCCATTATCGTTGATGGGACGCGATAGCTTGTGTGAAGTATATTTGAAAGATGAAAACGGAAAATGCCATAACGGCAACGCAACAACAACAAAACGCCCTCTCTCCACGGGTCACACGAGCTCTGTGTGCCAATATTCACGACCATCAAACAACACCATTCGAACCAATCAACGATCAATCAATCAGTCGCACGCGCTGTGATCAGCGTCCGAGATAACAGTCAGTTAACAAAATCGCACACTGGGATTGGACTTCATGAAGCAGCATGAGAAAGTAGTATTTGAATTTGGGGACCATCGGAGGATCTCGTCATTTCTAATGCTTCACATTGCGCCGTAGCAGCTGCGAAAGTATTTGCACCTCCTCAAATTTTCAAATTCGTCGACCCCGAAGTGCGACCCGTGGCTGTCAGATCAAGAAATTATAGTTCAGATGACCGCAAATTCATTGCGAGTGAGTTATCGAAGCTGCTGTGCGATGGTGTGGTAGAACACTCCGTGTCTCCCTGGCGAACTCAAGTCTTGGTAACTAAAGATTTTCGGCACAAGAAGAGGTTGGTAATCCATTATTCACAAACAATCAATAGGTTTACTCCTCTTGATGCGTACCCGTTGCCAAAAATAGAGAATATAGTCAATGAAGTGGCGAAAGGGATGGTATACAGCACTATTGATCTAAAGTCCGCTTACCACCAGGTGCTACTATCTGTATCCGATAGGCCATATACTGCTTTTGAAGCTGATGGATCATTGTATCAATTTTTCCGTTTGCCTTTCGGAATAACCAATGGTGTAGCTGCGTTTCAGAGTTTCATTGACAATTTCATTGCTGAACACGACCTAAAGGTACCGTTGCTTATCTTGATAACGTCACGATTTACGGAGAAAATCAAAAAGAGCATGATGAAAGGCTCCATCCAGGCTTTCGTGTTGGCTGCGACGAATTGCGAATTAACACTCAATCGTGATAAATGTCTGTTCTCTATTTCAAAACTTTCGTTACTTGGACATTTGATATCACATAATCAAATTCAGCCAGATCCTGAACATCTGAAACCATTACTTGAAATGCCAGTTCCTAACGATAATCGCAGTTTGAAACGCTATGGGAATGTTGGCATACTATTCAAAGTGGATTCCCTCTTTCTCCAGTAAAATCAAACCAACATGTCAAAATTGCGAATTTCCGTTGATAGGTATTCAGCTTGAAGCCATCAGTAAACTGAAAGGTGACTTATTACGAGCCTGTCCAAGTTGTATTTATGACGATGAACCTTTCCAAGTGGAATGTGATGCGTCAGATCTTGCGATCGGAGCTATCTTAAGCCAGCGGAGCAGACCTGTCGCTTTCATGTCCCGAACATTGTCTAAAAGCGAGATGAAATATCCAGCTGTAGAGAAAGAGGCGCTGGCAATTATAGAATCTGTCAGAAAATTGGGATATCTTTTGATTAGAAACTAGTTTCGCTTAATCACCGACCAGAAAGCGCTTTCATTTATATTTCGAAAAAGTCACCCGAGCAAAATCAAGAACAGCATGTTATCTATTTGGAAATTAGAACTCAGCTCGTTCAAGTATGAAATTTTTCATCGCCCCGGTGAGGAACATGTGGGGGCAGATGCTCTTTCTCGGCTGTGTTCCATTTCATCGTCGTCTGGAATGTCGTTACGGCAGATTCATGAAGCTTTGAGTCACCCTGGAGTCCGCAGGATTCATCACTTTGTTCGTGCGAAAAACCTGCCTTTTTCCATGGAGGATGTCAAAAACATCTGTTCCAATTGCTCTTTCTGCTCCGAATGTAAACCGCGTTTCTTCAAATCCAACCAAGTGAATCATCTAGTCCATGGGTGGGCAAACTACGGCCCGCGGGCCGCATGCGGCCCTCCACACCGTTTCGTGCGGCCCGCAAGAGTCTAAAGAAACTTATTAAAAATATTGATAAAATGCGGACTAAAAATCGAATTAATGGAGGGAATTGATTTAAACTTTTTCTTAGTACATTTCACCATGATAAGTATATGGAAGTGGTTCTCAAAACTGGGTGATGCACCATCCTATAGGTGGCATGAAATCATTTGAAGGGAGGCGCGACGCTGAGCTCAACTAAAAATTTCGCGCTAGGCACGATTAACAGCCCATTCTTTATTATTGCTCTGTATTTAGTCTGAATTTGATATTTAAAAATCTCTCAACCACAGTCGTCACCTTCCATGCCATCAAACTATCTGAGGTTTGCTAACAGCCTGGTTGCGTTTCGTGATATGACGACAAGGGCGGCGAGAAATTTATTACCATCATAAGGGGGCAGGGCGTGTCTTAAAAAGTATGAGAACCACTATTCTAAGGTAAATACTTCATACATCATTTTTATATTTAATTTCTTTCGTGACAACCCGATCTAAGGTCCACGCAGTCAGAAAGGTTTCAACTACTAAAGATCACAGAAATTCTAAACGAGATCGACATAATTCGGATCACGAGTGGGATTTCAGATTGGCCACTCCAATTTTAATTATTTCCGTGATGTGCTTATAAAAAACGATTCGCGCGTGTCTTAGATAGACTCGTTCTCTGTATGCGCAAAATCAAGCTATTAATATTTTATCTACACATAGTAGAAGCGTGTTTGAACCTAACATGATTACGATGGTGTCAGCATTGTGTGTCCTGGAACTGAACCAAAAGTGGAATTAGTAAATCTATGAACAGATCGCTGCTCACAGATTTAAATTTCAATCTAATTCATCTCTATAGTTTTGAAAAATTGGTTATTTAGGTCGACCAGCCTATGAAATCCATCACCACTGTTTCTGATCTGATATCATCAAATCAATGGTTGGATTGTTTTAAATAAGCATATATATTATCTCCATGTCCTCACTATATAATCAAATACCAATATTGCGTTTTGGTTTATAATCTCAATTTTATATAGTGCGGCCCGCGAATGGATTCAGATGTTGAATGCGGCCCGCCAGCTTAAAAGTTTGCCCACCCCTGATCTAGTCAAAGCCACGAGACCCTGGGAGCGTATAAGCATTGATTTCAAAGTTCCAGTCTCAGAGCCCAAACGTTTCATACTCGTCATAATCGACGAGTATAGTCGATTTCCATTCGCCTATGCGTGTCGTGACATGACTTCTGCGACTGTTATCAAGTGCCTCTCTTCATTGTTTTCCCTTGTTGGACTCCCCGAATACGTCCACAGTGATCGAGGTACATCATTTCTATCGAAAGACGTAACGGTATTTCTGACTGGTAAAGGTGTTGCGTCAAGCAAATCAACACCCTATCATCCAACTGGCAATGCTCAATGCGAACGTTTGAATCAAACCCTCTGGAAAGCAATTAAACTCCGTTTAGCAACTCAAAAATTACCTGAACGTATTTGGGAACAAGTCCTTCCTGATGCTTTGCATCCGATAAGATCGTTACTATGCACCTCTACTATAACTGTTGTCCTCATGACAGATTTTTCAGCTTTGAACAGAGATCCATGTTAGGTGTATCGATACCTGATTGGCTCCTGGGCGGTGGCACTGTGCTGCTACGGAACTTCGTTCACAACAAGAGTGATCCTGAAGTCGTCAGAGTAGAACTTCTAGATGCTATAACACCAAATATGCTTTGATTCGTCACAGGAACGGGACGGAATCAACGGTATCGGTCAAGGACCTGGCCCCTTGTCCACCTAAAGAGGACACGAATACGTCTGATTTCTCCTCTGACGAACCTGTGGTCGAGATGAGCCCTGGAGAATTCAATGATCAGAATCGTTCAGCTCGGGCGCCCTCAGATCAGCATTCTAGTTCTCCAGCCGCTGTTCGAAAGGACTGTTTCGATACGTCTATCGGTGGATATGACAACGATTCTCATATATCTGCTAAAGAGCCACCTGTCAAGAGGTCGTCAAGAATAAGACGTACGCCGGACTGGTACGGTGATCGCAGAACTTGACTACTTTACGTAGGGTTAATTCTTTAGGCCGGGGAGATTGTGGTGTTTTATGCATCCACTAGGTGTCTATCTTTGCGTCATTTCCTTTCCTGATTATTTCGTCTGTTTGTCCTTCAGTTAGTTGATCATTCTGGTTTAAGGCGTTTCGAGAGTAGCATGTATTTCCTGATTTACTTGCATTCAAACGTTTCTATTCTTTGTAGCTTATTCTACAATTTTAGTCGATAAATACCTTGAAAACCGTGTGTATATCAAGAGGGTTTTTTCTCGAAAGGTCACGACAGTATTCAATGATAGGCAAGCTTGTTCTTAATGTGCAGAAAGCAATCATCTCGCTTCCACATTACGAGGTTGAAATTGCATTATCGGGATCTGATGGAAACGTAATTTGAAAAAAAAACAGTAATGGCTCAAATACTTCGAGATGAGAGCAGAATAAATCGACAAAATGCCAAGATATGATGCCGCCACGTATAGGCTAATGGACATTGTCAAAACTTGAATCGACACTGGAACTATGTCGACGCGAGTATTTCTTCTCTCACAAAGCATCAACTATTCTCAAATGTATTAGTTACATTTATCTGATCTAGATATCAGCTTCTATTGTGCGACAACCTCTCTATAGTTCTGCTTCACATGATTAATTTATTTTCCGTGTCAATTCAACTTGAGGATGCTCTACTAATATCATCGTGAGCTATTCCCGACATAATATAACTCGATGAACGCAATGTCAATCTCAGTGGCGAGGCGACACTATGTAAAGCACTGGGACTGTACAACCGGATGAACTGGCCAATTAGTTCAAACTACTTGGTTTCTGATAAGAACGACCATATTCGACTATATTATACGACAAACTCTCGGATTGGCACATTGCGCTCGTTAGTATTAATTGGTGTTTACCCGCCGTGTGTCGCAAAGAGAATCACAGATTACGAGTAAACTGCAACTCGAGCTGGAATGGAAGAAATGTCAACATGGAATCCCATCAATTGGACAATCTATTTATTCCAACGCCAGTTAAAACCTAATTACTTAGTACGGTAATCCGTATTGAACTCAGAAGTATGTGCAACATTGATAACACATTTGTCTGAGCTTCCCGTCAATACTTTCTTTAATTTCATTGTCCTTGCGACGCAACGTGTTCCGGGACCTATATAATTCTTCGTACAAGGTGTTGTTATTACTATATCATGTGATAAGACATATCGATCGGTTCTAATTATTAACCAGAAGTGCACTAAACTTTGAAAGACACCATTACCAGCATGTTTACCGATATAGCTGCTTGTGAATCGAAGATAAGAAGCATGCTAGAACGTGAACTAGAATGGGTATTCGATTTTGCATCGCTAGCCAAAACAGGAAGTGCTTTAGAAATTTGTTTTTTAATAATGTTGGGCAACATCGGTGATGATTCCATGCTGAATGCAGTCTTAGGTTTTCAGTGTAGTCGACCATTCAGTAAGGCGTCATAACAATATGAATGAAGCAGAAAGTTCAAATGTAACGTTTATGCCAGTTGCAAATCACTTTTAACGATAACACATGGTCAAAACAATTTTTGCTGGTTATTTTTACCTAATTTGGGGCGCTGAATCCGAATCTGGCGTTACTTTTGAGATATTATGTATATAACCTTTTCTTATCTTTTCGGTTTACTGAAGTAGATTTTGCCTACTTGCATTATTTACTGAAGTGGTTATGTTTTCATACTACCTCCACTTCTACTTGTACAGTATTTTTGATGAACTACATACAACTGTAATTTGGATTTTGAAACGTAAAACTAGTGATGGAATAATATTGCACCACTATCACGAGTTTAGTGGTCATTGCAGTAGCGTGGTGAAGTAGCCCGGAATCAAGGTAACTGGCTGGGGTATATTTACCAATATCCAACCTATTCGTAACGTTATAATGGCCACTTTCATTATCCCCGGAAGTTGCATCTTGAGATTTCGTATATATCCACCTCAGAGCAACTGCGAAAACTATGCGATCCCGACCAAATAATCGTTTGACACATTCTGACTTAGTACTTTTCAAACCTTTCATCAATGTGTTCTCTCTGAAGTAGCTTTGTCATATCTTAGAAATTACCACTTGTACTTGAAATTGGGAAAATATGTAAGGGGTTATTTGTTGTTCTACTTAAGTACCAACGCTGATCTGTTCGACCACTTCTGATATATAGTAATATATTACAACAATTCCTAAACCGCACTGAAAATCCATCAGTTTAGTAATTTAACCATGCAAAACACAACTGACCGATTACAGTATCGATCAGATTTCGTAACTGTCGATATGGGATAGTACGACGTCGGATATCTATAGACATCTCCCTAGTACAGAGGTCTCAAACATGCGGCCCCCGACGGTATTTTGGAATTTCCAGTATTCAACAATAAATTCAAGGGCCATATATCTTTTTTAGATATAAGAACTTGAAGTTCACGCTTAAAATACTATAAAAATCACTGAAATCTCAACAAACTTCTTCATCACAGCACTTTTAAAAGCTACCATGTGGTAGAAGATAAGCTATTACGTCACATTTCTACTTCAAGATGATAAAACATCACCAGTTCATGATTCGTGACAGAAAATTATGTTTGGTGCGACCTTTTCGTAAAATTACTCGATTTCGGATTGACTGGGTGTTTAATAAAAACGAACCCAGTTGAGTCGGGTCAAATGATGAAATCAGAGAAGGACTTGCGACTTAGAACGGTAATCCTACGGACGCAACAATCTATGAAACTGGCATGGGGAGTAATATTTTATCAAAAGTTAGTAGCTTGCGTTGCGTAGGGTATATAGCTATCTAATCAGGTCAGTATGACAACCATTGGTATTATGTGACCTCCATGACGTATAGTTAGTTACATGCTGAGTGTTGCCTGTTTTCTTTATCCATGTTATCATCGGTGGCGAGTAAGGTAAGGCTCTACAGCTGTACCACCAATGAATTCTTCGCCAATTGGACATTTCTATTCCAGGGGTTCTTAACCAGGGTTCGTAGACCCCATCGGGGCAGAAGCACCACATCAGGGTGTACGAGTTGCATTGTGGAATTAGGCCTATATGCTGTGTAATGTTTTCTTGACCAATTTATTCAACTGGAAAATAGTCTTCACGCTACGCATGATTTGATGTGAATGGGCTTTCCAATTTTAATATAGGTATCATCAGAATTTGTGCTGAAAATGAACACATAATTTCAATGACAAAGTAAATGACGACAGGACCTGTGGGGTATATGAAGAATAAATCAGCAAAATCGTGGACATTATGCTTATTCCTTTCTCGGCATTTTTGACACTGGAAGGAAGAGATAATCAGAATTGGAATCATTTTGCGCTGTCTACGTCAGTATCTCTGCAAAGAAACACATCTACTATTTTGAAACTTGACTCGCATATCAGTTTTCTTTGTCGGGCAGCCTCCTTAAATTCTCGTTGGTGACGTACCGTTTGAACCGTGTGGCGTTTCATACATTTTCCATTCATTTTGAATCCGAGGAAGTTTTGCGAATAACATCATAAGATACTCTCTGTGCGTATACTGGCAGTTTTGGTACGCTCGTGGAATAGACTTTGATCTCCGATATTGCTACAGCTTTCGGCGATTTTGCTGCAAGCAAATTCGCCTTGTAACCTCATTGCCAATTATTATATATATTTAAATACATATGTTTATGGCCTGGTCGTTGTTGTTTGTTGTATTCATGGTTTTCGACTACTATGGTCATTTACACCAGACCGTTATTCCTTAATTTTGATTCCCACTTTTGGGCTTTTTATAAGACACCGCTTACGCGTGAGAGAACAGGATGAAGGGATGCATGCGTTTGTCATTTATCAGAATGTTCTAAAAATAGTAGCGTTAGGGGAAAAATTTTCAAAATTGTTCTCAAAGTCAAATTTTTTTGCCGTCTGCATTTCGTTTGTTTCGTAGATTTTGCACTATCGGTGAACTTATCATTTGATATTTTACAGCTTGTAGCCTACTTCATAAGCCTGCCGTTGTAAACGGTCAATTGTCTTCTCATTGGGAATCATAAACGGTCAAATAAAACAAATAGATAGACATGGTGTTATGGTCAACGTACCGCAATATCCTAACTGAAGAAAGACTTCCTAGGCATTGCGTCATTCTTATATTAAGAAGCGCATGATGAAAAATTGTCATGTAGACAACATTATGAGAATGAAGCAACACGGAGTGTCACCAGTAAGTGTACGAACAACTTGAGCGATGTCAGCTGCTGCTGTTGAACGTTCTTTCTCCATTCTTGACAAGATTCTTAGTAAGGACATGCACTTTCTACCCAGGAATGTAGAAAAGTATCTCTCGTTGTGCTAGAACAAATTTTAATTCGGTGTTTTCACGCAAGACTCGGCCCTTATCAGACTAGAAATTGTCCATTGATCTAATCGTACGCGGGAGAAAAGTGCAATATTACCTTTCCCCAACGTATTTCGATAAAAATGAATGGCTGACGTATAAGCGAGGATAAGGATGCCTTGTTATCCACTTTTACACTGCTGGTGCCAGGGGCAGTGTTCCTAGTTCGACCGAAATTCGGTGTCGTGATCTGAAGCATGTGGTCTACTGCAAACGGCGTCTCGATATTTCCTGATGTTCGACATTGCTCGGCTCGAGTTGACTTGTTTATATTCCAATACATCTTTTACCACTATAGTGAGCTTTTAAAATTCCTAAGTTGAAAAATCGATTTATGTCAACTTTGCAGCACTACTTAGGCTCCGGGCGTTAAATGTGCTCACGTTTCTCAACGCTCTAATTCTGGGTATTCCAGATTTCAATGGAGTCATGCTTGAACATTTTGAAACTATGGAATTACGCCGGGCGCAATAGGCCTACCGATACGAACTTTAAAATAAGCACTTATAAATTACTGTAGGCTACTTAATATTTTCTTTCGAATGATTTGAAATGCGTAAGCTTTGTCAAACATGTCTGATGTCTATACCCCATACAAACGGGTGTGACCACCACGAAGTCACATTTTAACATCGGAATACACTATTGTGACGTCATTTGGACAATTAAAGTCGCGTAGACTACTTGCCCCACCACCCTATATTGTCACGAGCCGCCACTGATAGTAAGACAATGGTCACTGGATTGACTATTACCGTAATTTTCCATGTATAATGCGCAAAATTTTACCGATTTTTTGCCCTAAAATAGGGGGTGCGTATTATACATGGGTACAGCAAGCCTTGAAAAAAAAATCCCACAATCAAAAACTTGAAATCACACCTTTATTCATGTTTGTTTAAATCGCGCATCACCTCTAGCCATTGGGCATCGTAATACGTGTTATAGAGTGTAACGCGCTGCCAAATAGAGAAGCGTGTTGCCAATTAACGAAAAGCGTGTTTCTAATTAACGAGTGTCGTCTGCAAAGCACGCGATCTGTTGCTGAGTTGGTTTGCCGTTTGTACGCGAGCGAAATTAGGTCGCTGATTGCTACAAGCGTGCGCGGCAATCCTTGTTGACTCATCGCGTCAACGACAGGCCTTAACAATCGCATACACAAGAGGCCATGTGCACGAGATATAATCGCTTGCGTAATCAGTCGCATCTCCAATGGGACTGGTGCGCCGACATAACCGTTGACCTGAGCAATCGCATCTGTAATTGTAATAGGCCACGTGCGTAAGATGACGTGTGTCGCTTGCCTGAGCTATCGCGTCGCCGACCTCACAGGCTTTGGCTACTATCTACTCTCGTTTAGAGACAATGCCGTGAATTGTATTATGATTAGCGATCATCATGTCATGATTGTTCGACAGTGACATCTCAAAACAGAACAACATTTAATACTAAACCGCAACAATTCATGTACTCATGTACTGAGAATGCAGGGTGCGTATTATACATGGGTACAGGCTTTTTCCCAGAATATACACGTCATTTTAAGGGTGCGTACTATACATGGGGGCGCACTATATTCGGAAAATTACGGTATTCAATATGACCCAATCATTTACGGAAGTTCCGAGTGCATTTTTGTGATAAAATTACTCGGCCTAATATATAATTCTTAAACGTAAGCCGTAAATGCAATCACATTGCTACGTATATTGGTAATTCATGTTTTGCGACCTTTCTGAAATGGGGAAGCATAGAAACAGTCATCTACTCAACAGAAGTATTGTAAAGTAATCCGTAATGGTAAATAATGCTTATTTTGTAGCTCACAACTCTGTGTATATTCGATGCAAAAATGCCTGCTGAAACTTTTCGTGAAATCGCAATGACACTCAAGACCACATGTTGCAAAAAGATACAGTTCCAAAACTGCGAATTGACAACAAGGAAGCTCTCTGAATTCTTCATTGGATGTAAAGACCACCATCTATCTGTAAGTTGAAAGAATGTTCCTGAAAGGCGAATTCTTTAGAGTGGGTGTTAACATCAGGGCGATCGTGATCAGTCGGTAGATTGCAAGATCCAATCGAGAGCATCACAATACAAACCAAATGGCTTATTGGGTGTAAGGGCAATATTGACATGAATTTGTCATTACTCGTGGGATTGACAGACCACGGAGATTTGTGCATCTGTGAAGTAAAAAGCGACTTACTACTGACTTGTGATCGCCCCTGGTCTGAATCGTAATAAAATAATCAAAGCTACTTCAATATATCACAGTGGTAGTTGAAAATTGGCTTGGATTCGCTCTGAATATGCATCAATCAATGATCCAGTTTGGACAATTCATGATATATATTACTTCCTATATAAAGTCGGATATAATCGTAAATTGATTGAAAGTTGAGTTTTGGGGCATGAGAACACAAATCAACAAATTACCGGATATGACGATTTCTAGAGTTCGCTATTTCGTCGACATATTTGGTGCTAAAATAGGCACATATTCGACACTGCAAACATGATCAAAATTTGCGTAAGCCTATCATGCGAGTTGGTTATCTTCATCTAGCCTACTCTATATAGCAGGGGTGGGCAATTATTTACGCAGCTGACTAAATCAAAAGCAGGAAATACGTTGGCGGGCCGAGTCAAGAATTTAAATGATAATCTGCGGCGTATTAGAATTACATTGTTCACACATGCTGCTCAGGATATGTATTGGTATTAGGCCATGAGAAAGTGATGGGTAATCAGCATCATGATTCAGAACAACGGTAACATCATAGTTTTAAACTATATTTTATTCCACAGACACGTTTTTCTGGTGAGACATTCAAATTACTTTAGGATATCACAATTCCTGTCTGGGACGCCGCCTCCGAAGTAGTGTGTAGCTTGGTGAAATAGCCTTGTTGTTGATGGAAACTAGCAGTGTTTCCCAAAATCGCCCTCCCCTAGCCGAGTGTCTATCTTCATGTTTTTCGTCAACAAACAGACTTAACATATACTCCACTGGGGCCTGCTCGCTACTGACTAAGATGATGGGTTCACCCCTGACTCCAGTATACCAATATTCAGTACTCCAAATCTTTTTTGGCAGTCGGCCCGCACCATCGATTGCTGACATGCCCGGACGTTCATCGCTTATGGGTGATGATGACTGGTTAAGCACGGACACTGGACAGTGATCGACTTGTGTTACGAATTAGGGATTTGGAAATGTATTGCGTAACAATTTGAGCGAGATGCGTGCTTTAGATCGCTGCCATATAGGGCTAAGAAGGATTACATCTTAATTTTGTGTGGTGCATGTGTATCTGTGCACGAGAAAAAAGAGACAGGTCCGAATTAATTAAAGTCCCCAGTGAATATATTTGTTAAGAAAAAAACAGGAAAATTGCTAATTCGGTAGCTAGTGTTAGCTTTGATCATTTTCTACTATTTTCACGTGCTGAAAATATCAGAAGTAAACTATGTGAAAAAGTATGTAGTGTACGGCAAACGGTTTCCAGAATGGGATTTGATTATTATCGAATAAAACGGCGTTCGTTACCTTGGTTTTGAAGAACGCAATGTTCAGATAGTATCTGCAGTCAATATTTACGGACCATGATTGTATTCGTATTGCTAAATCTACAGTCCCATATAAACCGGAACTCATATTTGATTATTTCACAACGTTCAATCGTTAATATTCTAACTGTAGACATTCTATTAGCGATCATTATATTCTATTCGCCATATCGTCAATAGTATTTCTTTTATTGAAAGTTTATGCAAGCATGTGGTATTACATATATGTGTGCAATATGTCGACAATGAAAATAAAAAATATATAAATTTATTGAGTAGATTGATATCGATAACGGTTACAGTAACAACTATATTTGAAAGAATGCTAACTAACTTTTATTACTTTGACGCTTTGTTATCTAGAATGGCTGATTGATTATATACCTGACTGTCAATTGAATTGGGTACCTAAAATGTATTTGAAAAACGAACGGTTGGTTCGAATTCACATCCATATGTTGAGCATGATCAATTAATCATATGTGACTGTGTGGTGCCTTTAGATGGTTGTGCAAATTGTCAATATAATTTAGAAATTATTGACTTATTCTTTATTCTGGTCTGCATTTATACGAATTCATTGATGCTTAGTTAGCATACAATTCACCATATCATTGGATATGTCGAAAGTATATTATATCAATGCGAGTTAGAATAATATAATATAACCAAATCAAAATCACTTTTGAGTATGATACACAATAGTTGTTTCATACAGCTCTCGAGACTGAACATCATGGATAGTACAATGCTTCCAGACGCTTATTACGACGTGGCAAATATCGTCAAAATCACCAAATGTACTATTCTGTATTTCCGATATTGCGATTTGTCAATACAGAAATTGGAAAGCTTGGGTAAGGGTTGCAAGGAAAGTCGCATCTTGGTAAGTTGATAATATTAAGAAACCTAATTTAGACAAAATTTTGCGTTCAAGTTTAAGAAACAAGAATTTAAATCGAAGCAGCGAAGAATGTAGAGTATATTGTCTCAAAGTGACATGTCCATGTGTGACATGTCCAGTTTTCAAATTTTGAAGGTCCATTTTTAAAACTTTTTAAAGAAACGGGTAGAGAGCCACTTTTCAAATTTCATTGATGCCTTTAGCCGTAAGAATGCAATATCGTGACCAAATAGACCACACTTTTACTAACCATTACTTGTTTACGTCAGTACAACTATAGAGTATGACTGGAGTGACGACTCGATTGTTCTCCCATTGTTAGCCGGCAGAATGGTCACGGTCAGATGGCTGCACCCAAAACATGATCGCTCAGCGCTTGTTTCTATGGCGTCCAAGGCGATTCGTCATGTATTTCTTGAAGCTGCGTCGGATTTAGTTGGACAGTTCAACATTTAGGTAGCGGTGGCGAGTGGTTATGACTAGTGAATATTACCGTGTAGCCTATGTTACATTTCTCACGAGATTGATGTGATATTGTGGCTTTGATCCTTTATAGAGTTTGCTACGTATATAAATATAATGACAGAAGGTATATAGAATATCTGGTTCGTGTACATTGGCTATTGTGAGATGAATTCATGGAAAGGACGACTGAAGAGTACTACAAAGTGAACAAGTGGAAAGATCTCGAACTATATCGATATGCAGTTCGCAATAGCTTTGATTGAAAATATATCCTATATTAACTGCAGAAATTCGAGTATGAATATAACAAATAATATCGCAACAGTCTTGTAGTCTTGTGTGCCTGTCCGATAACCGAAGAAACTTGAGTATGACTAGAACCAGAGCCTTGTGTAATGTCAATGTTCTGCTTGATCTCGGTTCACAATAGTCAGAGCTTACTCCTTGGAAGTATGCAAAATCGCACTTGAATGGAACTCGTTGTCATTGCCAAAAATACCCTGGAATTCGCTTGGAAGACCTCTGCCAGTGACATTAGTAGACAGCCAATGCACCACGTCAAGGTTTCGACAAACGCATTTTTTTCCCTTTTTTAGGTAGGGAATCTCAATGTGGATAGGCAGCATTTGCCACAGAGAGAAAAAACTACCATACTAACACTACCAGAAACTACATTCGCTTCATTTGCTGCATCTTTTCTTGGTCATGGATTCCTAGCCGACTTTTGTCCAAGGATTTTGATCAACATAGGCTTATGTTGTATTGGCACCTTTCCCTCTCTTTATAGCCTTACGCTGGCATAAACGCTGGCCTAAGGCATTTACTGAGTAACTGACTTGGCCAATAACTGGATTCCTGCTGTATCTCATCGAAGACCGCTGTTAACTTTTAACATTCGTGAATAATATTAATGAATGTCAACTGAAGTTACCCAAGATCCAAATGCTGCTTCCAGAACATCTTGTGTTAGGACTCTGGAAGATACTGATTCCATAACACCATTCAAAAGCCGAATTGCTAGCTTGCCCATATTCTTGGTCCATATTTGTATAGAATAGGGTTGCCATACGTCCGGAATTTCCCGGACATGTCCGGAATTTCACTGTTCAAACTGGCGTCCGGGAGGAATTTCTAAAATATGCCAAATGTCCGGAATTTTGAAGACTTGACGTAGGCTCATAATTTTTTCGTAAATCAGCATAAAAACAATATTTTTTGGGAATAGGCTATTTATGCTGATGCATGATATTTTTTTTTCACGCTGCGCGCGATTTACTATCACATTTATTGATTTTAATATGGAGACTACTACCATCGCAAAATGTGCAATAGAATATTAATAAAAACAACCTTTATTTACTGAAATAAGCCTAATTGCAATCGCAATTATATGAGAACGGTATATTCCTAGAGATCGTTAAAACCGTTTAAATGCTTTATTTAAAGATAGTGGTTCCAAACGGGGGGGTCGTCGGCCTTTATTCTGGGGTTTGCGAATATGTTTAATGTAATCAGCTTCCAAAATAGCCCGTGAGTAAGTCCGGGCAAAGGTGCTGACTTCTTTTAGTAATCAGCTCGTCAAAGTTTGATCTGGGCCACGGAACATTTTCAAATTAGAGACGAAGTCGCGACCATAAAAGGTTTGAAACCACTGGATGTTGGGTGTCTATAAAGCTCCGTGGTGCGCACCGGCATAAGGATGATAAACAATCTTATCGGTAGGAAATGAACATGACATAACGAAGTGCAATCCCGCTCCCTGTATTTTCGAACTCATCATCCTCCACCAGCTATAACGCTAACTCTGATCATATGGGCGGAGAGCAGTAGCTACATAGTAATATATGGAACGACCAATATTATTAACAGAATTCAAACAAATAATTTTACGACCAGATGCATATATCTACCGGATCCATATAGCAAGCACCCCCCCCCCCCAGAAGTTGCATCGATTACCCTATAGTGTGGGCTCAAAATCATTATATATTTGGGCGGGAGGAGGCTGTAAACATGTGCTTTCGGTCCCGGTTACACATCACACGGCCACATACTCCATACTCCTCCTGAACCGGATCGTGAGCAGCACCTCTGGTCTCTGAGCAAAGCTTTGCTAGTTTGACGTCATAACTCATTTTGAAATCCACTAGTGGGCGCTAAAGAGTGTCCGGAATTTGGGTTTCTGAAATATGGTAACCCTAGTATAGAACTCTGAACTTAGTGTTCACTTTTGGCCTTCTTGAAATTGGATGTAAATTTCACCGAGTTGTTCCTAGTGGCAACTAGAGTGGAACCACATAGTCGGGTGGTTATAATGAGACCTATGAACATGGAAGTATTTCCTGCCAAAAATCTCAACATTTGTAACAGATATGCAGTAAAATATAAGAATACTACTCGGAATTGCTTCGCGGGCCGGATGAAATCGTCTGGCGGGCCGGATGCGGCCCGTATCTTTGACACCCCTGCTTTACATTATAGTAAACCCCACCGTGATAGCAGTAGCAATTGTCAGATTGGTAAAGAAATACCATGACTTATAGAATTTCAACAATAACAAAAAAGCAAAGACTTTCAACAGCATCATTATTGGAACAAGAGGTTTGAAAGTATAGAAAATGGTGCTAAAAGAGCATATTGTTCATTTTTTTCAAGCTATCTCGCAAACATTAGGAAAATTGTGAGAACAGATGTTATTCAAGTGTTTCACTGCCTTGTCCATGACATCCTCAACCTCATTTAGATCTGAAACAGATTGAAGGGATACAGCATGAATCAATATGTTATAGAATGGATCACATTGAATTGCCTCAAGTACCGTGAAAAAATATATATTTTTCAGGGGTTTTGCCATTTCTTTACTGTGGATAACATAAAAGCGGAGAACCATGCCATGAAACTGTTCAGACGGGCTCTTCAATCCATCGTCTTTCTTCTGCATCACTTTAATGAGGTTTCCCGATGGCGCTGCAGTTGTTAGGCATGTGGCAATTGCTTCGTTGGCTTGCTTAGAAATGGCTCCCAAAAGCACTCCACCAATATATTCAAGTATGTCTAAAAACACGTCAAAGTTTTTCCATGGAAAGGCAAAGTATAGGCCATTTACTTACTAGATTCCTTGCTGTTGACTCCTCCAATCTCTGTGATTGGATGCTGCTCTTTACCGCAGACGAGAGAACCAAAAATCTTCAAAAGTAATGCTGAAGCTGGCAATTGTGGCAAACCCAGAAACTTGTTAGCTTGATGGCAGGATATTAGAGTAATGTTGATAAAATCCGTCAACACCAATTTTACAATATTCAGAATGGAGTTTTTCCACAAATGGAACAGCTTTGGTCATGTCTAGTTCCTCGAATGATGGGGTGCATTCAAAGTATTTTTTGCTATTTACACAAGCCCTCTTCAAAACAGCAATTACAGCATCCTCAGATATATTCCAATTACTGGTGAGAACTTTATGATTTTTGTAATGTTTCTTCAAAGCTTTCACAGTAGGAAAGGATGCTTCGCATTCCTCACAAAACACACCCTTCAAGATATTGAGTCCTTCGAAACATTCTTCAATTTCCATTTCAGTTAGTCCCTCCCAGTCATCCCCGAAGGCCAAAGTGATGCGGCCGAATCAGCCATGATACCGACTTCTATGCGTGACGAAGTATGATCTAATTCTGGCGAAAAATATAACAGAGGATACACGGTATTATTCACTAGTCATAACGACTCGCCACCGCTACTTAAATGTTGAACTGTCTAACTAAATCCGACGCAGCTTCACGAAATACACGACGAATCGACTTGAACGCCATAGAAACAAGCACTGAGCGATCCTGTTTTGGGTGCAGCCATCTGACCGTGACCATTCTGCCGGCTAACAATGGGAGAACAATCGAGTCGTCACTCCAGTCATACTCTATAGTACAACTATAGAAATTAAACATGGAACGGCAACGACCGATATTGCAGCTTCGTTCCGCTTCGCCGGGGCTGGAGTGGAGAATCGTTTTGCGTAAGCGACTGTAGGATTTCTGGCAATCCAAAAGCCATCTTCCCGAGCGCAGAAATTATTGAATCTGGTCTTGATCGACAGCTACTGTTGTACCGATTCCGAAAATATACATTAAAATATTGATCAGGCACTGATCCACCTAGAATCTGTCCTTCAAGTCTGAAATATCGGCATTGTTTAGAACAATGGGGTAACCGCAACACAATGACCATAACAATGAACCGTTGCGACTCTCCGATTGTTCGAACAATGCCGATATTTCAGATTGGAGGACGGATTCTAGGTGGATCAGTGCCTGATAATTATTTTACTTTATATTTTCGGAATCAGTGCAACAGTAGCTTTCGATCAAGACCAGATTCAATAATTTCTGCGCTCGGGAAGATAGCTTTTGGATTGCCAGAAATCCTACAGTCGCTTACGCAAAACGATTCTCCACTCCAGCCCCGGCGAAGCGGAACGAAGCTGCAAAAGCGGTCGTTGCCGTTCCATGTTTAATTTCTATAGTACAACGCTGTGCTCTCTAACTTGGGCGACTGGCATAGTTCCATGAAATAGTACCATTTTATTCAAAAAATACAAATATCATTATCATCAATTTAAGATTATTTTCAAATATGAGCTGCCCCCGATAGCCGAGTACGCTTTTTAGCGAACAAAGAATCAAATCAATATTGGGTCTAGCCAGCGAGACACTGTACACCAGTGGTTCCCAACCTTTTTCGATGGCAGGGCCAAATTTAGAATTTCAGAGTACGGCCGGGGCAGCACGAATACCAGGGCAATGAAAGGAACCCAAAATAGTCACCAATATATGAACATTGGCATTGTTCCGATCATTCGCTTGACGCCATTGGCCATTGCGTTGCCGCGCTCCCGTTGTTCAGAACAATCAACCTTTGTTGGCTATTTCGGAGTAGTTTTATCGGCCTATGGCGAGATTTCAATTCATATTTTTTGAATCAGTGCGACACTTGCTTTCGATAAACACCGACATATCAAATTATTTGGACGCTTGGGTCGCTAGCTGTAGAGGACCACCAATTATGATGCTTTTTGCCGGCCAAGCTGTACGCATCTCGTCGTATTCAATCATGAGTCCCTTGTTGCACATCTATCCGTTAATTAGTTATCAATACCCTGGGCCATAACAGCACTTCGTCAGCCCCCCCCCCAAAAAAAAACGTTTCTCTTGGGCCCCTATAGGGTGATAGACCGAACTTCCAAGCCCCCAGACCCCCTCAGGCTAGATGGCTGTTTACCGCTATTCGTCATCTAAATCGGATGCCCGTTTTAGGCAGCTTCTCACGACAAATCGCGGGAATTACATATATATTGGTATCAATTTTTATCCTCTCTCTGCCAACGTATGCCGAGTGAGTTGTGTTTGAAAAGGTAGGACCACTCAATAATAATTAAACATCTGCGGGCGTATACCCGGTGGCAGGAACGAAACAGCACTTCGTCAGGCCCCCCAGAACACTTAGGTCTTGAGCTCCCATAGGGTGATAAACCGAACCCCGTGTCGTTGTTCGCTTCTGCAACGAAATCAGGATCCCCGTTTAGTGAGCCAGCGCGGTGTGCGATAATTTTCGATAATTCAAAATAGGTCAATAGTAGCGGGAATTGCATATATAAATTGCTATCAATTACTTGTCCTCTCTGCTCACGTAATCAGATTTACCGGTACAGCTGAGTGAGGTGTCTTGGAAACTGTAGGGCCCGTAAATAATAATTAAACATATTCAGACGGGCGGACCCGTTGGTACAACTTCGTTACATGATGTTATTTGGTATTTCGTGACCTCCAGACTGCTATATCAAAAAATATAGAATCGCCCAAACGTACTAAACTAAAAGATGCACACGATTTCAAATTGGTAGTTCTTCACTGGCACATAATTCTTCCCTGCGCGATGGTAGCCTATTTGTCTCGTGACGTTCAGATTGCCAAGACAGGAACATTCGGCGCCAGTCATTTAGGCGCCTATGATCAATTATACCTATATGTATTTTGAATATACATAACGAAGTTTTCGGTCAGCGTAAGGGCAGTCCTTTTCGGCCAAGGTTTTCTCGCTGCCGATCGTTCTCGCACACTTCTTGGAGTCGCATGTTACATGGCCTAAAACTTTATATGTCTTCGTGCGGCGTGGCCCGGTAATGGCTAACGCCGATATGCCCACTTCTACAAATCTTGCGTATTTTAACTTGGTCGAAGAGTACCCAATAATTATGGTACCTGAAAACTGATAATCGCGCGCAGCGCAAAAATCTTTGAAAAAGTTGCATAAAATTTTCTAAAATACTCTATAATTTATGCTAGTTCACTGAATAATTTTGGGCCCCCTTCGAGCTCGCTCCCCCCAATTGGGGGGCTTGGGGTGCGGCAGTTACGGTCCCGTCAATACCTCTAACTATATGTAGAGGTACCGCCCGTTCAAATGGAAAGTTACGGCACATTGCATTAAAACAGCAATGACGTAATCTTAGCAGTCTACTCACAACTTACCTGCAATCCTAATCAAAAACTCCAGACTCCAATCCAAGCAAGAGTATTTTATAAATATATTTCTTTTCATAGATCAATTTATCAATATTTTTGTGGGGGCCGCATGCGGCCCTCAGGGCCGCGGTTGGGAATCACTGCTGTACACTGTATTGCAAATCTTCATCTTGTGGGGAGCAATAAGATCTTTTTTAAGCGTCTCGGTCATTGCAGTGTTAAGGCAATTGCACGTCATGGCATTATGCCAAATTGCCGATTCATATCAGCTGATTCTTACTCGATGGAATGCTGTAGCAATTTCAGCTAGCGAGGAATAATGATGCGAGGCACAAGATAATAGCCTATTTTGCAAACAGCAACAACAATATTTTAAAACTGAAATCAATTACAGCATTTCAAAATGCTTTACAATGCGCTCTTCCAAAATCTGAAATATGACCGCGGGCCGCGTGTTGGTGACACCTTGTTAAGGGTAAGATACGTTTAAGCCAAACCCAAGTCAGGAAATATAAGGGATTAGGCAATTAGCTAAAATTCGGTACAAATATTCGACTCATGCTGAGTTCATAAACATCGTTTCGCTCAGGCGACATCGCCCTCTTTCAGATGCTTTCACGCCCCCAGTTTGAGAAACACTTGCATAGAACCTCACAAAAAGGTTCACGTTCACACGAAACAGAACTTTTCAAGGGTTCCAACCATCTCTTCTTTTCTACGTTTCTGATTGGAACTGTCTGTCCATACGAAGGAGGTTAGCAAGAATAGAAAATGAACGTTCAAGTGCAGCACCTGTATGCTGGCAGTATTGAAGTTCAGCGTATAGTGCTGGAGTTTTAATTACAAAACCCGTTGCTTCATACCGGTGATGTTGTCTACATCGGAATATTTAGACCCCAACATCTCGCGATCCACCATACGTTAAGAACGACTGTGCTATGATAACCAATGTCGACCACGCAGTCAAGATTCAGATTTGAGATATCGGCGTGAACTTGTAAAAACGTCAGACTTACTGAAATTTCACTCTGTTCTAGATGGGATTTTCATCGCACCAAGTCGAATGATTTGTTTCATTCGGCCGTTTACCATTCACTATGACTAGTTAATTGGTCATCTACAACAGCAGGCCTATAAACTACTACAATGCGTAAAATGTCCAATTATAGGTTCACCGACAGGCAAAAAAAACTTTTGAATTCTTAAACTTCGTTAAGTAACGACAGTTCCAAACAGATGTGCTCCACATCTAACATTTTGTGAAGCAACGCCAAATTAAAAAGTTAAGGTCAAAAGTTTTTCATATATATTTTTTTAATGTCAGAATATGCCAAAATTCTGATTTTGATAGGTCAAAAAATAAGCGCCCGATTCATAATAAAGGTATATTTCATTACGTGATATGAATATAACAAGATCTATACATGTTGATTTCAGATTCCTACACTTGGGATTGATTGGTCGTATATAACTGCAACTGATGATCATATATCAATTCTGTGCGACTTGATGGCGGTTGTTGGGGAAATGCTGGCTCTATTTAATTTGGAAATTGATGCTAAAAGAAAGCAAAGACTAATAGATACACTTCACCTAGAAAACTCTACGGTCAGATTCTAACTCCGTACCGAGTGTTTAATTTTTTATTCACTGCTACCTTGCATTGGTAATCCATCCACTTCTCGAGTCGGCAGGGAGTACTCTCGTTACGCTCGGCGACGGAATTCTTTTGATCTACAAACTGGAAACTATCAGGATCACTCGCCTTGTTGCGCGTGTACCTGTACAAGTCGTTAAAACGTCGTTTCGAAAATCTTTATACCGCAGCTGTACTATCGTCGGTTTTCATCATTTAGTACTGATGAACTTATCGCATCGTTGTCCCATGCGGAAACTATAAATTACCAAGTTTATGTATCATAGGGTTATCATATTTTGGAATCGGGAAAGGAGGACACTTTTTTCAAAATATCAAGACTCAGGATTGTGAAGTAAAATTCGGAAAAATTATAAATTAAAAAATATAAATTTTTCCCGACATTGCGGTTGGTTGACTAAAAAGGACTAAAAAACGGTCAACTTTCCGGCCCAACTCCCGAAATACAGGTTATCTCCCACATTCTCCGTAGGTTAACTGAAAGAAAAGTCGTCACATTTGTTTGAACCAAGAATTTCTCATTTAGCGTCAGTCAAGTCCATTCACACTACAATCTGTCCATTATATTTGCTCTAAAACCTCTAAAGGAAGACGAATTGCCAAAAAGGAGGTCATTTAGGCGTCCTCGAAGGAGGACATCTTCAAAAACCCTAAAAAGGAGGACAAATCCTCCTAAAGGACTATGGTAACCCTAAGTATCAGTTCCACTGTGGTCTCTGCCCCGAAAATTTCAATTACCTCTTTACCTCGGAATCAAAAATGCATAAATAGGCCTACTACACACGCACGTCCTCGTCGTCCAAGCATCATATATGATCGACGCGAAATACGATGGCTCTATCAAATAAGCCGAACTTAAAGGTATTCAAGAGTATATGTCTCGCCGGCTATCCGCCAGTCGACGAGCGTGTCCACATTCAAGTCGACACACAAGCAACTTCTGCTGAATGAATACTTGTCAGCCCTCTACTTTACCGGACCACGACCGGACATATCGATCTCGTCTACCGTCGCATTCCACCTAATTTCGTCGCTTGTCATTTATGTTGACTTGATCACTTTTCATTCAGTGTGCATGCCTAATTTTAAAATCGCCTACGCCAGCTGTGTGTCTGATTTCAAAGACCACTCCAGGCCGTCTCGACACCTTCCTATCTTTCATTGTATCACTGTCTTGTGGTGTACCGAAAAGATTAAATTGTTAGCGATAAATTGAATTGAATTGAACATTACTGAAGTTCCCTCTTTTAGCGACAGGTTTCCTTCACTATAGTTTAGACACAACCAAATCGCACGTCTGATTGCGCTTGGTTCACAACCCTTCTCCATTATTATGACCAAAGGCGATTTGTGCCAATATTTGGGCTGGCTTTTCAACCCCGAAATTTGATAAAAGCCGGGCCAATCGAAAGATATTGCGTTTTTTTTTCGGAATTGCCGGTTATTCGTTGCCCATAGTTCTCGCAGCCCCAAAATAATAGTCGGTGCGAAGTACAACACACCCCGAAGAAACATTGCACTAGTGATGACGATTTTTGATATATTTTATCGCTTCTATACGGGCGTTGAGTCCTGGAGCGATGCCGATGTGGTATCCTTGTCTTGCAAGGTTCGCACTTGGTCCGCGATATGGAATTACCGCGAATTCTTCAGCCTACCCGGCTATATATCGAGATCGTTCTAGATCGACTTATAGTAAGGGAAACTTATGAAAATCTGTGAACTATATTGTTACCAAACAATTTCTTCACCAATATGTTTGTTAAGGTGTGTAATAACATGTGTTAAAATGTTGAAGTTCAACTCTTGTGGGAAACCCCCCAAAAAAGCTGTTAAATTTGACGAATTAAAAAAAATTTAAAAAAATTAATAAATATTTATCGCCCATAAGTAACTTAGGACGTGTTTAATAATGGTTTTCTATGATTCTCAATCGATTGTTAGCACTTATAATTCACTACAGGCTCTGCTTTGTGAATTTGACGAATTAAAAATTAAATAAAAAAATAAAAAATAAAAAATCTTTATCGCCCATAACCATAAGTAACTTAGGACGTGTTTAATAATGGTCATCCATGAACCAAATAATAAATAGAAATTTTATTCTCCTGTAGAAAAGCGGTTAGTGGCTGGAATTGAACCAAATTTTTGTGTAGGCTCAAATTAGGTAACCTAACAATTTTATCAAGTAGCCAGTACGATTGGAGAAAAAGAGTCATTTTTGAAGAGCCCTACTGTATATTCGGTTGTTGCAATCTTTATGACAACTATAGCTTCTGAACTGCGATAGCTCATCAGGCTCATATCTATGCACGCCTAATGTCCATCCGTAATCGCTGGGGTTCGGAGACAAGTTCTGTAAAAGAATCAAATCCCGGGTCTGCAGGTACTCGCTGAGTGAACGTTATGAAGCTGCACCCTCTGTTAGAGGTAGTGTCTCTGGTTTTATCACTCCTGTCGCTATCTTCCTTGAGAACATGTTGTATGTTTTGGTGAACTGCTGTAACCCTCAAAGACCAGAATGAAATTCTGAAAGCAACGGCCCAGATACTGCGCGTAGCTTGGGTTATTGTTGGCAATTCCTTGTCATGTCTGACGTTGACCGCACTTCACCATGTACAGAAGCCATCCATCACCAATTATGAGGGTCCAGCATGGTTGATTAGTCAAATCAAGTGGTTCAGTTAAGGCCTACAAGGTTGTATTCGAACATTTTGCCTTGGTAGCCTTGTTCATCTTCTGATTTTTGTTGCTGAACATGGACAACGGGAAAGGAGTGAACTCATACTGTAAGCTTGTCGCAACATCCTTATCCCGCAGGTTGAAAATGATAAGTCGGTTGAACAACTCCAATGAGTCAATGTGAATGTTTTACTCGTAAACCTTGGGACATTTTCTTTGCGATGACAGGGCTTTTACCCAGGGTTGTAACCAACTCATAAGGCTCCGAGTCACAAGTCAATCTCAATTTTATAGTTTTGACTCGAGTCAGGTCGATTCACTTTCAATTCACCACCGAGTCAAGTCCGAGTCCAAGTCAGCGAGCAGAGGGTTGCGTCTGAGTGATGGTATTATGGCTCGAGTCCGAGTCCAAGTCATTGTGTTGATACTGCTCAGTTTCCAGTTAAAGCCATGTTAAATCCCCTTTTTTATAACTCTGTTTGGTGATATCGAATGGTTCGCATTTCTAATATACTAGTTTTCCTCACTTTTAGCAGTTTCTGGTCGCATTTTCAAGTGCAAGTAGCCTACTATTAGACGAAATCCCAAAAGTTTGGCTACTTTACTATTCTTCGGAATTACCATAAAATGTAGGTCTTGGCCGTCTGAGTCTCGAGTCATATGACTTGGTTCGAGTCATGCGCAATGACTCGAGAAGTCGAGTCAATACTTAGGTCCGTATTTTTAGAAAATGGCTTGAGTCAAGTCGAGTCATAAAAAGTCGTGACTCGAGTCATTAAAACCCTGCTTTAACCTTTGACATGACAACCACGGTCCGCGTCACTGACTTTTCATCCAGGTTGATCTGCATGGCTAATGGCCTTCGTAAATTCAGCTGCTCCCTCAGTATTTCGACTACGTCATCAACCGTATACTTGTGAATACAGTTGAGAAATACCTGGGCAACCCCTTTTATCTATCGTTGACGAATGGCTTCATTTCTTCAAACCATTTTAGGGCAAGTTCAATCGCCCCTGCATCTCGCTTCATCTGTGTCTTTGTAAGCTCTCTGTGAACGGGTACATGTCTACTGACGTCCTCCTCCATTCGCCGGTTGACATATGACAGATGACTGAGAGTCGGCACCCAACATCTGTGGCCAGAAAAGCTGTTGCTCATTCTTCCTCTGCGGGTTCACCAACGTGATTCCCGTGGGCGGCAGACGTTCCAATGCAGTGGGTCTCAAATTGGGGGTGGGGTTCGTGGAAGCATCTGACGGGAGGCGCGAAGCCGCCTGAGAGAAATGATTTTCTTGAACTCGGAATGAGTTTAATTTGTGCTGAAACCTCCAGTTTCAACAATGGAAATAATCCTAATGAGGCCATTCGATTTGAAATGTCATAATTCCCCCGTACCATCCACACACTGATGCTAGATTTTGAGTGATACCGAAACTTGCACTAATCAGAAGATGTCCCTGAATGAAGTGTAACTGCGTGTAGCTGCCATTGGTTTTTGATTTAGGTTGTGGTCAGGTCCGTTCGAGCTAAGATCAAGTGGGGTAATAGAAGGGGTTAGGCACCAATATCGCTAAAATATCTATGTGCTACATGTTATCATTGCACATGGTTATGTTTAATAAATTATTCAACTGCAACTACATATTTGAGAAGTGTCTCGACAGCCATAATACCTCCAGTGCCACCAAACAATGCATTGGGGTTGCAAACATTGGTTGCTCTTTTTAATACTTTTCGATATGACGATAAGAGGGGGGCGAAATTTTTTAGCAAAGGGCGTGCCGAAAAAGGTTTTGAGAACCGCTGATGATGGTCTGCAGGTGTGACGCATCTTGGTAACAATGCAGGACAGATTCCCATTGTGGTCTGCGAGTCACTCAGTTCTGATAAAGACATTGGGCATATCTACCATGTATTGGTACTCCACCCAGAGTGCAGGTGTTCTTCCTCTTTTTGCGAATCGATTGAACGTTTCTTCAAACCTTCGCTCAAATACTCGCAATACTGGGTCACAGTTTCTGGCTCCCATTTTCCCACCACCCACCTTTTCCATGAAGGACTTCATGTCACCACGTTTATCCTCAGTTAAGGCCATTTCCGTGGTATGTTGATAGATAGCTGCATCGGCGAGGAGGTGAGGAGGGATTGCCTTGTCAAAACATCCTCCATCCATGATGTGGATGCTTGTTGTGCTTCCAGCATAGATCACCTGGATCACATCTAGCAGCCCAGAATATTCCATGTTGTCACCAATTGGTCCAATATAAGATTTCAATAGGTGAAAACCACTCAACCTTGGAATGACTGGTCAATTTGTCTGCTTCAATAGCCTTGAGTGGAATCGGAAGATCGACGGTCACTATAGCTACCCCTCTCTTTAAGACTGGCGAAGAAGGTTTTGAGGTCATCAGGGTCTCCTTCAATAACTGGAAGGAACTCGATCTGTGCGCGCTGTTTTACATCATTACCATTGATTCTCTTCATCCAGCCATTCCAGTTGAAATGTTGAAACTCAAGATCGTTGGCTTTAATGACCCAAACCACTGCTCATAGTGTGTTACCTGGATAGATGAGAGGCTGATCCAAGCTGGTCCATATGCCAAGGATCAGAAATTATGGTGAAACAGCGACGAACCATTCAGTAACAATTGACAATGAACTCACACAAGGCCGTGCTGGATTCACAGCCGCTTTTTTACTTCGGTACAATTGCGTCCATCTTATAGAACAAAATGATACAGAAAATACCGCTGTAGACCTTGCTGCATGGCTTAGAACTGTATTTAAGGAATTACTGAACTGCTTTTAAGTATATATATGTGTCTGTTACCCAGTTTTACAGTATACAGACTTTGTTGAATCGTTCGGTATCGAATTACTTGAACGGTGTACTTATGACTAGATAACCATGCCATCAGTGCCCTTACTTTTAAATATATTTCCACAAAACAGCCTGTGGTAAAATGCTAATTTTAACAATCAATTGAGAAACATGAAAACCCATCATTAAACCCATCCTTAGTTACTTATAGCCGATAAAAATATTTTTTTTAATTTTTTTATTTTATTTTTTCAAATTTGTCAAATTTAACAGCTTTTTTTCTGGGTTTCCCACAAGAGTTGAACTTCAACATTTCAACACATGTTATAAGAGACCTTGACAGACATATTGGTGAAGAAATTGTTTGGTAACAATATAGTTCACAGATTTGTGAAATATTTCATAAAATGCCCTTACTATTAGCTTTGAAATAAAGAACGAATTACTGATGATTAGGACGAACATAAGATGTGCCGGTAGCGCATTGCTCATTGCCGTGCAACCGTGTAAAACACTTCCTCTTGCAGGATTTCTTCACAATACAAAATTATAAACTCATTTTCCATGACCATACGAGCACAATAAAATTTATAACTCCACAATTTGTTACGCAGTAGCTTCTGATGGGTATATGTTTTTTCCCAAATTTGTGCTCATGCGATAAATGGTCTTTGGTCAAATGGAGAAGGTATTGTGAGCTTGGAGATTGGCGTATGTCAACTACCTACGCCAGTATAACGCAGAGCGAATGTTTGTAGATGTTATAGTTGTGTTTTATCTGACTCCAGAAGGTTACGTTTACAATTCGCTGCGTGTTTCTTCTTTTGACGGACCGGCGTAACCACGCCGTACGGCCTTGTTGGCTGACGTACCACGAAGCCTGTCTATTGCACACGTATTCGATGGACCACACTGACGAATATATTTTGTTTCTGTCTCCACGACTTGTAACTTTATTGACCCACATACGGCAATGCATCGGACTTCCGAATCGGCGAATAAAGAATGAATGAATATCTCTTCGTGGTATTACATACCCATATCCATCATAGCCGCGAGAGAGTACATGCACAAAACATCGTACGATTTCATATTCTGTTATCTACGTTCACACGACAAAATATACTACTCACAAAGGTCTTATCGGGTCTCAGTTCAGGGAATTACGTAAGGTTTACCAACTCCTTATTCAATATTATTAAAATGGCGTTATACCATTATATTCCGTTAAAGCCAGTGTAGGGCGCAATATTGAGTTCCTCTTTACAACTCCACTTTAATTTAGCAGTGTTTTCGCACTTCGTTTCGGCCTATAAGTAATTCTAGAATTAGATGTTGAGAATCATACCGTTTAGAGATCATTTCGAGATCGGAGATCTGCAAGCAGCTAGAACAGGGGTGGGCAAACTTTTGAGCTCGCGGGCCGCATTCGACATCTGAATCCATTTGCGGGCCGCTCTATATAAAATTGGGACTATACACCAAAACGCAGTATTGGTATTTGATTATATCATATAGCGATGACATGGAGATAATATATATGCTTATTCAATGCAAACCAAACATTACTTTGATGATATCGGAGAAGCGTGAGAAACAGTGGCGAGATTTCATAGGCTGGTCGACCTCAATAACCAATTTGTCGGTTGTCCTGATTCTTAGAACAGGATTGAAATTTGATTCTGAGCGCAGCGATCTGTTTATAGATTTACCAATTCCACTTTTGGTACAGTTCCAGGACACACAATGCTGACAGCATCATAACCATGTTAGCTTCAAACACGCTTCCACTATGTGCAGACAAAATATAAATACCCTAATTGTACGCATACAGAGAACGAATCTATTTAAGACACGCGCGAATCGTTGTTATAAGCACACCATTGAAATATTTAAAACTAAACTGATTAACCTGAAATCACACTCGTGATCCGAATTATGTCAATGTCGTTTAGGATTTCTGTGATGTTTACCAGTTAAAACCTTTTAAACTGCATGGGCCTTGAGATCGGGCTGTCGCGCCAGAAATTGAACATAAAAGTAACATAGGAAGTATGCACCCTAGAATCGTATGTAAATCGCGCCGAGCGCGCAAAAAAATTCCACTTGAGCTCAGCTTCGCGCCCCCTTCAGATGCTTTCACGAGGCCCAAGGAGGGTGCACCCCTCCGTTTGACAACCACTGTCTTAGAATTATTATGTTGAAATATACTAAGAAATGGTCAATGAAGTCCCTGCATTAATTCAATTTTTGGTACGCATTTTATCAATATTTTGATAAGTTTCTTTAGACTCTCGCGGGCCGCACAGAACGGTGTCGAGGGCCGCATGCGGCCCGCGGGCCGTAGTTTGCCCACCCCTGAGCTAGAACAATGATCCTTAGTATGTTACACGGAACACTAGGGGTTACGCGAGTCAGTTTCGGAGGTTACCCGAAGATTAAGAGTCAGACGCAATTCATACATATAATTTGCAATAATCATGGATTGCTGGAAAGTTGGCTCGATCAGTAGTCCCATTGCGACTGTTGAGGTTTTCGGGTATATGTGCAGCGGTGTACGCAGAAGAAGGTTGGGGTTCAAAATCGATACTTCCTCCTAATGAAATGTGAATTATCTCCCCTATATTGATGATCTCACTTGCAAATAAGAAATTTGTGTCACCATGTTTCGTTTCAACCGAACATGACACTTACCAAGGTTATCGTTTTGTGTGAAAATTATATTTTAACCAGATACCAACTGAAGTCGACATCTTATCTTTCGACTGCGGTCAGGACATTGTGGACTACCTACCAATTTATATAGAATCGGTTGTTCGGACTATTTAATTTGCGGCGAATGCAGCGTGATCGACACAGCTAAGCACATAGTTGAAAACGAGCATTAAATATGTTTTCCACGTATCTTTTTGAATACATTATTGGAATGAGCTACCTATCCCGCTAACCCTACGCCGCCTATACTTTCGATATAGGGAGTGTCGACCGCCGCTGCTCAAATCGAACGAAGTTCATTTAGTTACCGCTTGATTTAAATAACGTCAAGACCGTGAGACAAAATGGCATAAATGGCGATAAATAACACTTCAGTTTCCAATAATATTAATACCTATAATATTGATTGTTTCTCATCTCCTAACACTTTTTTGATGTGAAGGCCATTTTGTGCAATAATAATAAATAGTAGTGTAGGCCTATTTGATGTGCTGCATTACATGTGTATCGTGTTATATTTTTGTATTTATGACGTCACAAAATTTGTGGATCCGCGGAGGCTTGAAAACTCGCGTAGGTGTTCTGCGGGCTAGTGTAAGGGTTAAGACCCACTGAACTAGAAATATGTCGTAATCCACCAATATTATAGCGCAAACCCATCGGTCGCAGTGCTATAAATCGGGGAGTATGAACTAGTTTATTCTCCACGCCGTGGATAAAACGAAATTCATTTTATATCGATTATACAGAATCAACATTATTACTGCGATTTAGATTTCTTCAATCTGCATTTATATTCTCTTGCAGCAACATCATGTACCATTTGACCATTCGTGCGTCACGGCTTGTTGCTTGACGTAAAGGGTGCTGTTATATGTGAAATCGTATTTACCACAGTACGCTTTTGATCCGGCGAATATTATTGCTGAACCGTGTAGTTCATGGATGGTGATTTCATATCTCGTGCCATGTCTTCGACAACAACTACATTTAAATCAGCTTGCTTCACTGTACTCGATCGTATATATCTTCATTGATAACTTCATGTATTTGTTTGTTTTGAAAGCCTCGAGAATATATAACGGAATTACCTTTCTTTGCTTCATATATTCCCTGATAGGATTTCGTTTTTGTGTGATTCTACAGATACAATCTATACAATTTCCGGACGGAAGTGAGGTTTACAAGCGTGCGTCAATGCGGAACTAGATTCGCAACTTTGATGACACGAAGATTATATGAGGGCGAAGTACCAATAAATCATCGACGCCAAATCAACACATAGGACGGAAATTCCAGAAATTCAATAAAGGAAGATGCGTTGCGGTTTTCAGCACTTTATCGTTACCTTCAACATTTGTAAATTATTATTGAACGATTTTCATGAATTCTAATTTCCAAAATGTCACTTAAACTGAAGTCAAACTGGTGGGGAATGTTTGTTAATCAATATTACGAGATTGTATTTGTGGGAAGGTACACGAAAAATCATCACCTCTCTGCAATGTTAGAAATCCATGTACAATCAATTATTCTGGAGCCAAAACGGTCAAAACCAATGTTCATCTTTTTGAATAGAACGTTACGGAATCATGGGTCGAAAATAAATGAAGTCCCGTAAAAATGACGTCGCGAAAATTGCACACTAGATTATTGTGGAAGCGATCCATCATCAGCAACAAGTTTTTTTTTTTGTATTTTGAGAAATGCATGGTAGCATAATAATTGTAGTATGGTAGTGTTCATGAATTGCCGTTTCATGGATTAGTTAGAAATTTACTCATAGAAGTCGCTTGATTTTTAAAGTAGTCTTCCGTACTGATTAACTTACTGTACTGACATCGATTCATGATCTCTTTTCGTATAGTAAATTACTAAAAAAAAACATATCACGTGTTGGCTTCACTGTCGTCGCCAAAGTAGTCAGAGATTATCTGATCGAGTGGGATTTATTGCGCATGTTGGATTATACCAGTGGTTCCCAATCTTTTTCGACTCATCGCCCCCTTTTCAAGCTCAACGCCGATCATCGCCCCCCAAATTTTGTGAACCGAAAAATCGGTATACAAACTGTAATCACCGGCGGGTTGACTTTAAAAAAAAGAGGTCGACTTTACCGCTCGATGTCGAATTATACACTTTTGCAACTGAATATTCGTAGGATGACTAAAAAAAAGTCATTTCTCCGACTTGACTCCAATATAGCCGTTTTAACGCGTTATCGCCCCCCTATCGCCCCCTTCGCTATTTTGGCCCCCCGTCGCCCCCTTTGTCCGTTTTCGCCCCCCTATCGCCCCCTTCGTCATTTTCGCCACCCTAGACCGCCAAATCGCCCCCTGGGGGGCGATATCGCCCACGTTGGGAACCACTGGATTATACTAAATACCAAATATTTAGGTATTTACTCTCCTTTGATATCGTTATCTCCACATGTTCCTTGATATGCATGTAAAATTCGACCTATCCAGTTGTCGTCTCCTCCTATAATAATATAATATAATACCGGAATAGAATCACGTGAGTTATATACAGAATTACATCAATAAATGCTAAAATCCTTTCTTTGATGAACGATAAATACTAAAAACGTAACTGATAAAAATGTGTTTACGTTATGAGTTTCCGAATTTATATTGTGATGTTCAGTAAAGCCGTTTTATTAGTCAGTGTGTATTGATCAATAAATGTTTAATCACCAATGCGATGATTTTTTAAACTATATCTTCAGGATTCAAGTTAGGCATACAACCATAAGGCTTTTATTTACTTATCCAGCATTGTACCATATTGCGATTCGGAAGTACAGCTACACTCTAAATTGAAAGCGTCGATTTAGACACAAAATTGTGCATTCACAGATGCAATATGGGACAAACACATAAAGTCGACCGTAATCTTTCACCGCAGTGGTGTCATAATGAGTGCAAGTCCACACTTCATCAGAGAAAGTTACGAAATATGTGCTTCTGCTCACATATTATCATCTGTCACCGGCTTTGGTCAATATGAAAGAGTTTATGTATACATTTTAATAGCCCGGTAACTTACGGCACGAGTTGTGAGATCAGTAAGATTGAGAGGGATTGTGAGGTTAACGCTGGAAACGTTGCTATCGGGAACTTATCATAATGTCACTGGTGAATTACCAGATCATCCAACGCAGGGTATATACAACCAACACTCGTTTGCCGATCATGACATCATCGGTAAAGCCACTGACCCTTGGGCCAGTTTGCTCCTGCTGGGTTATTTGTAGGAAAGGCTGTAAGCCGCAAGATATAGCCGCTCCAATGATGCAGCATTTCTATAATAGATGTTGAACGGTATTACCGACTTGAGTGTGAGTAATGCGTGCTTTGAGCACCGTTTACTTATTGCTCAGGAAAGGAAAGACGAAGTTTATTTTTGTCCTTGATGTTTTTGCGGCATATACGCCGACTCATGATAGACATACACACGATCTGTGCTTATGCATACCATGAGTGCATGGTGTGAATATGCCGCTGGACAAGGAAGGTATACAGATATAGCGTTGTAGGGCTTTCTAAGTCATGCAACACCCCCCCCCCTGCTATCCCAGTAATTTATGTGCGCCAAGCACGGAAGTCGCGGATACCCCAGGTCATTGGTCTGACCCGGCCGGAGATCGAACCCACGATCTACCGATCAAGAAGCCGGACGCTTCAGCATTACGCAATCTAGTCGGAGTAATGTTCCCTCTAATTTTTGACGAGTCTGCGACCCTTGCGCGGTGCCTTGAACAACAGTGCGTAACCACTAAAAAAAGGTCATCTCTTCGGATTTGTTGTGCGCAGCTTAGATTTTCTGTGTGCAGTGACCGTCTCAGTAGTCAGCACTGCGCAATTGCACACGTGTGCAGCTTTGAGGGAACATTGCACAGGAGCCATGACGTGACGTGGACTGTTGTTTAATCACTGTCGCTACTTTATGTTAGTGAGTGACTTTTTTACATTTACTAGGTTTTGTGTACGTTTCTCTTATCATTTTATTTTCCCACCAAAATGACAGAAGAAATTGATCATTACAACCACATAATTGCCTGACTTGACTATGACTTCCATTCTATCGCGTTTCCCTATTATTGATTCATTGCCGTAGCAAATCAGCAGTATAGCAATCAAGAAATCGACCAATCAATCAATCAATCATTGTCAATACCATGTAATTCTGAAACACGTTGGTTATTAATCTTTAGTGTAACCTGCATGGCTATTGTCAGTGCATTCTGCATTTGACTGTTGACTGAATAACCAAAAAACACCTCTATCTTTTCTTCCTCTCTCTCTTTCATTTACGCTTCACTTCTCGCGGTAACGGCGGGAACTCAGTCAGTTTGAAAGGTCACCGCATAAGTAAATGGAGCAATAAGTCGCAGTACAGTGACTTTGCGGATGTGGATGAACGTGTCGCGAATCTCATCATAGCGGAAGGAATGGTGAAGTTCCTAATTGCAAATGGGATTAAGAGAGAAGACATTGATTTAATTCAAGGTAATTCGTTTAAGGATATCAGCATGTCATATGTTATGATTATGTTGTCAAGAGGGTTTTTACAGCAAGCAGCAGTATGAGAAACATGCATAGATTACCTTTTAGATCAAATTGCAGTAGCATCAAAACTGAGTTTCAGAATGTCAGTTAAACCTTCAAATTGACGCAATGTGGGGTTATACCTAGTGATACAACTACGGATCTAGTGCAGGATTCACCGTCATAGGGTGAACATGATACTTAATCCATATATAAGCAAGTGAGTTATTCACCGTATAGCCTTGGAATTCGGATACAAGTGAATCATGTATTCAAATAAGACGCAAGGTGGTCATAACAAGAAAAAAAGAAATCAAAGTGAGAATATGACATTTCTTGACGTGGGCGCGAAACAGGCGATCCCGGAACCAGTCGAAAACAAAATGTGTGACGTACGAAATTGACGTCGCTCAAGAATTTCACAATCAATGACTAATTACGTTATACAAAAACTAGGCGAATGTATTATTGGTCTAGGCAAAATGCACGGTTAAATCATAATAAAACGACGCGTCAAGTGAATGTAAGGTATATTTAAATGGAAGATGCTCAGAAAATAAACAAATTATAAGTGGATCTTGACACACATGACATTCCTCGTATCCGGACAAATGATGAACAGTGATCTAGCCGTGAATACAATAGGAATCACCGCAAGGATAATATTGAGATAGTGGCGACAAGGATGTATATTGCATATGGTTAATACATGAGCACGGTTGAAGTTAGAATAGACGACGATCATTCAAGAACTTAATTTCTCAAGTCAATGTATCAGAACAGAGAACGAATAATGCGGAGACGATGCTAACAACCGGGTGGGCGACGACTTAGAATCAAGAGCGTTCTATCACGACATAGATGGCGACATCGCGAATCAACTCGACCAACATTATGTAGGCCAGATTAAAGTTGGAGGCAGTCTTCGATAACTGAGCCGATGAGTGCGTGAGTTCAAGAAATAAACATAATAGTGTGCGCACCGGAGTCCTCTATTAAAACGTAACTTAACCATATTTCATGTTGATTGCAGTATCAAAATAAGGAGTCAATGGTTCGATAAAGTATTGTAATCGAAAATACAGCGGGAAACAATGTACTAATTAGGAACTCTATAGAATAAATAAAATTGGGATCACACGGCAACGTTACTGAGAATTTGCATGAAATACTTAAAATGGTGGATTAATTACTCAATACTAGTCGATTATTATATTTTCATCATTATTGAGGTAAGTAATTTCAAAGACCTCGTGAAAGGACATATATTGGTAACTGAAAATGTTAATTATTGTGATTTTGATACCACACAAAATATTTCCTATAAATATTTGATATGTCCACATTGTATTTGACAAAAGATCGCAAAACTAACAGCTAACTTCAGATACGGTAAGCGCGATTCGTGGGTGCGAAATACTAGATATTATTGAGATCATCGCCATAATTTCATATTGGCCGGATACCCCAGATTATAAAACGTGTTTAAAACAATTCAGTCAAGCTTTGCGCATATGGCACATAAACGCAGGTTATAAAATAGCGAATCCTAATTTCCTATCGCGGTCCTGGCTAGGAAGAAATGAATTCTGAAGTATACCCTTTTCTATATTGTGTGGTGTTCAAATTGGATTTTATATAGCATGCCTTGCAGTTCCTAGTTATAACTACTTATTTACTATATATCGGTGCATATACGAAATGAATAGAAAATATACAAAAATATTTTGTTATATATGCTTTTGGTGTGTCATGAAAATAAGTCATAAAAACAATAAAAAAATTAATATAGCTCGAAAACCCACGATAAAATGCAAAAAAAAAGATGTCGATTTTTATTAAAATTTTGCTGCGATATTAAAAAAACTGGTTTCAATTTTTGTTGATTTATCGACGAATTGCTTATGAGAATCATTTAATCAATGAAGTCTAGAACTAAAGATGAGCGAATGCTTTGTATGTAATGCCGTGAAAGTGAATATTACGAATGAAGAAGGCCAATCGAAATTTTCTTGTGGTTGCCTTCTGTTCTAACGTCAAGCAAAGCACGATAATTGTGTCATAACAATATATCCGCTTTCACAGGCTCCGTACTTCGGTCTGTCTTGACAAATTTTACGTTATGTTGTGAGAAAGCGACAGACCTGCCGAATAGCAAAATTATCCGGGTTTAATATACATTAAATCCGCACGGAACAAGTTCAAACTAATCAGATATTTGGCCGTAGTCGTGTAATAATACCTCATGACCCGGCGGCACCCTGTGGTCAAAAACCAGTAATGAAGACGTAAGCGCCAGAAACACAAAAAGGGTTACTGAGTTGTATGATAATGAGTTATTGTAGCGGCACTGATAAACTCATTTATGTGTGTCTGAGGTTTATTGAAGTGATTATAGTGAGTTGAAATTAGTATACATGCATTTCAAGTCCAGCTAACTGGATAGACAAAAACGGATGCCTTGATGTTTGAGGAACATGAACTCAAACACTATTTTACACAATACCGAAGAAACCATAAAGGCTTTGTGGTTGAAGAGTGTCAGAAGGTAAGTTTACAACGAAGGAGGCTCAGGCTATCCATACCATACAATGCCGACTAGGAACTGATACAAGCCATTTGGGAAACAATATGTATTATTCGTACAACTAGTTCACTAATATTGGTCCCATCGATAATAACTAAGTTATAAAAGACACGACGGAATTGCCCTTACAATACGGTGTAGTGCGGTATTTCAGTTAAGAATCAAATTAATACCATGGAAACTTATTATTAATACAATGAATATGCATGCGATTTATTTTACTTATCAATAAAGGTCGAACATACCAGACACCTGTAGACGTACGAAATGATAAAGCCAATGCATTTCAGGAATCACAAAAACTCTATGGTTACGTGATATATTGCTTGATGGGGATTAATAGGTGTTAGGTATAAGATTGGAATGTTAAATGCGGAACGCCTCACCTATTTCACTTAATCCGTGGTAAAAATTATTGAAAAAAAAGTGCGAAGCCTGATAAGACCAAATTTCGTCAAGTACGACAATTGCATGTTTCCAGAGCCATTTTTAGTTTTGCAAAAATGTGACAGATATCAAAGATATTATATTAGGATTGACGTGGTGTGACGACAATGGAAGTGGTTTGGTAGCTTTCCTTTCGAGGTGATTCGGAAGATTACTGAAAGAATGTTGCTCAAACCGAAAGAATTGCAAATAAACTGGCCAATTTCGACATGATAGGTTAAGATGACGTTATCTGATGACAATAGATGTATTTATGTATTTTTTTTCGAAACTTGGAATGTTGATCGCCGACAGCTAAAATATATCGATATATCTATATACGACACGTCCTGATTCGAAATCTTATTTCAATCTCAGGGTGTTCGGCACATAGCATAACCGATTCGAAAACAAAATATTGAGATATTTATTGGTTACATCATGGCGAATGTGGAAGCCTAAGATATATCAAGAAAGTTTTGGAGCATAATTATATAATAATGATGAGGATGTTACAACTGTCTCGAGTTGTCCAATGAAATGGATACATTACTTATTGTGGATCATGTAGTACTTGCCTTTGCTCTGGAGACCTTTATTCAAATTTTGTTCAAGCATGAGCACATAGTTAATATTGTCCAGGGCTACATAAAACGATTTGATCTGTTATAGTGAATATAGATACGACGGACTTTAATGTGAATAGGCTACCCAACCAAACATTGGAGACCTGCGTGAAAATGAATTTTCTAAATGAATTAGATGTATGTATGTATGTTTGAATTTAAATCCGAGAGCTAATCCTGGTTTGATTTTCAATTCAAGAAACATGTCCCGTGGTATCCAAAAATGTCATAGAGTAAGTTAGTAACTGTTTCTAGTGAATGATGCCTTATTATCAATAGTTTCTTGAAAGTACACTTATCTGATTTACGAAACAGATTTGTCGAAAATTGAATGATGATACGACGGGTTCACGCATTCGTCACGACGAAGGTGTTAACGCTAAACCGTCAGATCATGCTCGATCTGTATGATCAAAGTATCCGCAAGTTTACTATAATGTTATTGAAAAAAATTGTGACATCATTGTATGTTTCGAAATATGAGCGCTTCGCAGTGGGAAATTGAAAATTTTATCGCGTATATTATCCTTTATTTAGAAATTATGTGCTCAATAACAGTTACAGTACAAATGCTCACGTATGTTGCATGCAACAGCTGCGCCAACCCGGCAAGCTACGTTTTAGTTTATGTTTAACTACATTAGTACTATGTTGGTCAATCTATCGCCAGAAAAATGCGCAACTATTTTCGTGTTTTCGTGTAAGCGAATCTTTTGCAAAATTCATGGATAGATAATTGTACGTATAATATGTTATGTTGTATGTTATCCGCATGAATTATGCACTCAGTTGTGGTGATCAAAACACCACAGAAATGAACTATCAACACAAAGTACCGAAAGACATAGCCATTATCAGACTCGAACACCAGAACTGACCAGTGACCGTTAATGGGCATTGGATGAATATCACCTGTTAGGATACAGATGGGTGAAATTAGGAGGTCATCCCTAATGGCACTTAATCATATAATGATTAAACCGGCCGCTTGCACCAGTAGCAAAGCATACAGAATGCAGCATCGTGATAAATTGCGCCGGAATCGCTCCACAAAGCCGATGAACCGACGACAGAACGAATCAGAACAGTATTTGGAAGATATTGCATTGGAAGTCGCGGAACTCGAGACGAAACCCCGTTTACTGTCGAACTTGCCTATGCGACGTGAAGCGAAAGTGCTTGATAAATCCAGGAAACGACATAACGCGAACGAGGAATCGATGCCTCAACTGCAATTGCGAGTAATCAAAAATATCTCGAAGGCCGAAAGACTCTGATCTGTGAGGTGACAATATTTAAATTGGTCAGAATGAACGCTGAGTGTTTTGAGAACAATAAGTCATCAATAGAGTTACGTGATCTTGATTTGAAGGCAGAAATGTGGATGTGACAATTGACTTTCGGGTTATGAATATATTTGTAAATGCATGCCTCTATTGCTAGTTATGTGAGCACGTATTGTTATTAATTGCTGCAGTTTTGTATTGCTACGCCAAAATTGGCTCGGATAAGGACTAATGTCGTCATGTTTTAAAATACTTTAATTGGCATTCAACTCATCGGCACCTGGCATGCCCTCAGGCTAATTAGTAGATGCGTCGGAAATGAAATAAAACGTTGGACTAAAACTAAAGTGATATGTACAGGGTAGAGTTATGGGATAGTAACCGTTTGAAATAATTGGGGGAGGTAGAATAAAACAGATGACCCAAATTAGCTCCCTAAATAACAAAAGAATAAAACACTGCTGCCATGTAACCTTAAATGTTTTTAGAACCTTTTTAGTCATATTTTTAAGCATAATAAATTGTCATGTGTTAATGTTATTACAGTATTGATTGTTTAATTATTATGACTGATATTCTACACATACGCGTCATAATTGGCTATGCATATATTAAGCCAAGACCCTCTACCCTAGCTGGAATGAGTTTCAATTTCGTGCTGAATAAGGACCTATGTTGCCTTTGGATCACAGCTTATACGAATATATAAAAAAGCTTAAGACACCAATACAAAGTAATAAATCAAAGGAATGTCAGTCCTTTTGTGGTCATCTATCGGCATATTGTTGGTATATTTTATATGGATGTATATTGGGCAGGAAAGCCCTCAGCATTTATGTGTTGAAACATACCTTGGAGTGTTAATCAAGTTGTAAATTGTGCATGCTGGATGGGAATGTATAAATTCGTGTTATAATTTGAAGTGTGCTACATGCGTATCATTTATAATCGAGTTTATCAGTAATTAGACCCGATTTAGCAGTGCAATTACTATTGGAGTATTTGGTTATATTAAGGTATCGCATCTCTTGCCAAGGCAGGTGTCTTCTAACTGTTCATTTCAGATATAGCTAATAGTGTTGGACTCACCGCTGTGGTGAACGCTGATAGAACTAGATTAGACAGGACGTGATTTTTTCATAGGAATAAATTTTATTTGACTGTGAGACCATAGTGTCCTATATGGTGTCGACACAAGCAAATCTCACGGTTCAATGAAATTGTATCACGTCACAATTTCCATTTGGCTACAGGCAATTTGACGGTTATCTTTGACCGGCTTGCCGAGCAATAAATTTGATGAATCAGGTATCAATCGAAAGCTGACTCTGCACTGATTACAAAAATATAAATTTTATTCCACTCATGGCCCTGGAACCCCCACAATCAGCCCCAAATTATTCATTGTTGAGTAGATTGGCAGTGTGACGCAACAATGCTGTCTGGCGAAACGAGAGAGAAACTCAAGAGCAAGGATGCGGCCGAGCGGCGAGACTGGGATCAGCTGACGTCGCGGCAATAGCTATGTGCAATCGCGTCGCAGAGAAACGCTGCGCTGTTGATACTTTTTCTATTTGCTTCGGTACAAGCGAGCACGCCTTATCAGCCTTTCCTTGACTTTTAAGAGTAAAACTGGGTCCACAGAATGTATTAGGGCCCTACCAATTTTTGCGCATTATCCTTCAACTGATAGAGATATTTAGGCTACGTCTAAATTGTCTACATTGGATATGTCACATTATTATGATATCGATTGCCTTAGCCCGCTAGTTGCGTAGGGCTCCAGAGACGCGTGGCGCTGTTGATACTTTCTATAGGCGCTTGACTAAAAGCAAGCACACATTACCAGCCTTTCCTTGATTTGTAAGGGTAGAACTGGGTCCACAGAATGTATTTGGTCCCTACCAATTTTCGCGCAATATCCTTCAGCTGATAGAGATATGTAGGCTACGTCTAAGTAGTCTACATTGGATATGTCAGATTATTATGATATCGATTACCTTAGCCCGCTTGTTGCGTAGGGCTCCAGAGATGCGTGGCGCTGTTGATACTTTCTATAGGCGCTTCGCTAAAAGCGAGCACACATTACCAGCCTTTCCTTGATTTGTAAAGGTAGAACTGGGTCCACAGAATGTATTTGGTCCCTACCAATTTTCACGCAATATCCTTCAGCTGATAGAGATATGTAGGCAACGTCTAAGTAGTCTACATTGGATATGTCATATTATTATGATATCGATTACCTTAGCCCGCTTGTTGCGTAGGGCTCCAGAGATGCGTGGCGCTGTTGATACTTTCTATAGGCGCTTCGCTAAAAGCGAGCACACATTACCAGCCTTTCCTTGATTTGTAAAGGTAGAACTGGGTCCACAGAATGTATTTGGGACTTACGAATTTTCCTGCAATATTCATCAACTTTTAGAGATCCTTACGTCTAAGTATAGCTAGGTTAGTTATCTATAATTGCACAATGCACATAGCTATTGCCGCGACGTCAGCTGATCCCACTCTCGCCGCTCGGCCGCATCCTTGCTATTGAGTTTCTCTCTCGTTTCGCCAGACAGCATTGTTGCGTCACACTGCCAATCTACTCAACAATGAATAATTTGGGGCTGATTGTGGGGGTTCCAGGGCCAAGAGTGGAATAAAATTTATATTTTCGTAATCAGTGCAGAGTTAGCTTTCGATTGATACCCGATTCATCAAATTTATTGCTCGGCAAGCCGGTCAAAAATAACCGTCAAATTGCCTGTAGCCAAATGGAAATTGTGATGTGATACAATTTCATTGAACCGTGAGATTTGCTTGTGTCGACACCATATAGGACACTATGGTGAGACGTACCGACTTAAACTTAACGAGAAACGGTTCGCTGAACACAGCTTCGCGTCGTTGGCTGTGTTCTCCGGCTTAATTACCGGTACTCACGTACGTGAGCTAAACTGCAGCACCTTACAACGTAAGGAAACAACAGTAATACTTACCTGGAGAGTCTTGGCTATCCATCTTCACACCGATTCGGCCTTGCAGCAGTGCACATAGCGAAGGAGACATTCGCCTTCGGTTCCTGAAATAAAATTAGCACAGAATAATAAATACGCTTCACGCGAAACTTCTGAACACAGCCTCGCGTTACAGACTGTGGTATTCGGCTCAATTACCGGTACTCAAGCAAGTGAGCAAACTGCAGCACCTTACAACGTAAGGAAATAACAGTAATACTTATCTGGGAAGCCTTGGCTTTCCGTCTTCACTCGGTTTCGTCCTTGCAACGGGGCACGTAGCGAGGGAGACATTCGCCTTCGGATCCTGACATAAAATCAACACAGATTAATAAATACGCGTCACGCGAAACATCTGAACACAGCTTCGCGTTACAGGCTGTGTTCTCTAGCCTAACTACCGGTACTCACGCAAGTGAGCAAACTGCAGCACCTTACAACGTAAGGAAACAACAGTAACACTTACTGAGAAGCTTTGGCTCTCTGTATTCAATCGGTCTCGATCCTGCAGCCGTGCATGGGGCGAAGGAGACAATCGCCTTCAGATCCTGAAATAAAATCAATACAGATTAACAAACACGCTTCACGAGAAACATCTCCACATAGCGGGGTTGTACCGAACGATTCAAACTGAAAACAAAGGTAGAAAAGATTGAAATAAAATGGAATTTTACGGAGTTCATGGCCGCAGGCCAAACTCAGTGAATTTTAAAGGAGATCAAAACATAACACTGATGGAGGTGTTAAAAGTATTTGAAAAGAAACCGGCACTGGTGCCGTACCGTGATAAAATGGAAGCAGCGTTCCAGATAGCGCAAGACACTTTCAATGTCACATTGATAAACGAAAAAGCAAGAAATGACCTACTAAATGAGGAAAACGACATTGATTATCAGGGCAAGAGGTATCTAATATCACTGCCGGGTGCATTGCCAACTGTAATAAACATTCGTGCCGTGCCGTCATAGGCAAGCAACTAATCTGTAGCAAGAGCTATAGAGGGATGGAAAGCAGGGCGTGTTGTGGGTGTGCGCAAGCAATTTCACAGAGGACTTAACCTCCACAATGGCTACCGTACGGTAGCCGTGGCGGATTATGAAAAAGGAAAACTACCACCCTTCATAAGAATTGAAGGGGCATCTTGTAAGGTGTTCACGCACCTACTATCGAGAGACCAGCAGTAACAGAAAGAAACTGCTTCAAATGTAACAAGCCAGGCCATTTGGCGGCGAAATGCAGAACACCCTACTGCAGCCACTGCAACAAATGCGGGCACAACAGGCAAGAGTGTCAAGCCTTGCAAAGTGATTTCCCAGCTCTTACGAGTGGGAGAGATGTAAATGAAACAGAAAATAATAAAAACAAAGAACTGGTTGAACTTACTAGCGAAGAGCCACAAAGCGAAGTGCAGAACAGTGAAATCATTAATAACGAATCGGTACCGGTACCGGTACAAAGTGAGGAGCAGAGCAATAAGAACGAATCGGTACTAGTTGAAGACTTGAACATCTCCACCTCCGAATCAGAACCGGAGAAGGAGGTGAAAGGAAAACAAACAGAAAGTGATGATCATACAATCACCGATGGTGAGGAATCAGAAATTGAGGAACAATCAGAAACAGAAACCAAAGAACAGAACTCGGAGATAACTGCTCCACTCAATCAGAGTGAGGCTGAATTCCAACTAGTAAAAGCTAATAAAAAGAGAAGACGATCAGCGAATGATCGCAGAAAAGGCAATAAAAAGAAAAGAAACGTCATTGATCATGAAGCAAACAGAAACCGTTTTAGCCCATTGCAATGACTATCAAGATCACTTCCCTCAACATCAATGGTTTCAACAAAAACTGGAACGGTATAGAAAAGATGATTCGGAAATATAAAAGCGACGTGTACTGTCTACAAGAAGTGCATAGAGTTAACAAAACAAAATTGAATGAGTGGTGCAAGGACAATGAATATGTGAACTTTCCAAACTGCCTAGATCTGAACGATACCTGGACAGACGACCAAGGCCAAAAAAGATGTTATTGGCAAGGTACTTTGATAATAATAAAATCGAATCTGTAGAACTTATACGACATACAGGAAGAAACAATAATTGAGCACAGAGCCCAGAGAATTAAATTGACTAAACAGAACGAGCAAACAGAAATTTGGAATTTATATGCCCCTGCAACAGTATCTAAACAGCAAACCGATTACTATAAAAACCTCACTTACGCAATGAAAAATGCAGGGGACAGAACAATCATCACAGGAGATTTTAATATCATTCTAGACAAGAATGATGCAAAGATCAACAGAAATTACAAAAACACACCTGCCGCGGATGTATGGAAATCTTTCATTGACACCAACAGCTATCAGGATATATATAGGTGGAGAAACCCACATAAAAAACTGTTTACGAAGAAAACAGGGCAACAGGAAAGACGCATAGACAATGCCTTTGCATCAAAGGTTTTGGCAAAGGACGTAAATAAGTGTATTTACAAAATAAACCCTATTTCGGACCACATATACCTTTTAGAAATATGCATTACAAACTACAACAGTGATAAATATGGAAGAGGCGTATGGAAATGTAACACGGATTTATTAGAAAATAAAATGATGAAAGAAAACGTAAAAATGATAATAGAAGACATGAAACAGAATAAACATGAGTACACCCACATCACTACGTGGTGGGATGCCCTCAAAAGAAAAATAAAAAGAGCCATACAAGCATTCGAAAAAACGTATGGCATAAAAGAGAAAGTCAGAATAAAGAAAATAACAGAAGAGATTGAGACGCTACAAAATACTAACGATAGCGTCAAAAATACTCTTTTGCAAAACGAGCTAAAAAGCATCGAGAGGAAAAGGTTGGACTTTACCTCCCAAAAAGCAAAAATCAGAGACAAAGAGGAAGGAGAAAAACCTACCAAATATTTTTTTGATATGTTAAAAAGGAGGAAAGCCATCCAAACAATGAACGTATTAAAAAATAGTCATGGAGAGGATATCATGGACTCTGAACAGATAATTGATCAAATCGAAAATTACTATCAAAACCTATGGAAGGCCCACCCTAACATAGATGAAGGTAAACAGAAAAGATATCTGGATCAGATAGATGGCACTGAGCTGTCAGAAAAGGACCATAATCTTCTTGAGATACCGATTTCTACTGACGAAATCAAGATCATATTACAAGCAATGAGTAACGACAAAACTCCCGGTGATGATGGCTTACCGAAAGAGTTTTATGTCACTTACTGGTCCCAAATTAAAGATCAGTTGGAAGAACTATTCAATAACGCGCTATTTCTAGGATACGCATGCAAATCTTGGAATTCAGGTGTAGTCAAATTAATTTACAAAAAAGGAGATGCTAAATTACTCAAGAATCGGAGACCTATAACGTTACTTAATATAGACTATAAAATTCTCACCGCGATCATTTCGAATAGGCTAAAAGCAGTTACTGGGAAATCAATAATAAACACGCAAAAATGCGGAATAGCAAATCGACAGATATCGGACAACCTAAGAAATATAAAAGCGGCGTGGGACCATGCTTACACGAAGAACATTGATCTAATCATAGTATCGATAGATCAAGAAAAAGCCTTTGACAGAGTTCATCATGGCTATTTAAACAAGATAATTGACAGTTATGCAGTACCGTACAGCATCTGAAGATTAATAAAGAAAGTGTACGATAACTCATATAGTCAAATACTAGTAAATGGGACACTATCAAATAAAATAAACATAGGCAGGGGACTCCGCCAAGGCTGTCCACTCAGCATGTGTTTGTATGCGATGACTGCTGACCCATTGGCTAGGATAATAATGGAAAATAAGGAAATGAACGGAATCAAAATAGGAAAGCATGAATTGAGACTGCAGCAATACGCTGACGATCTCACTGCGATAGTTAGAGATCAACACTCAGTGAAGCAACTATTCGACGAGATACAACTCTTTGCAGAGGCCACAGGACAAATTGTAAATAGAGATAAAACTGAAATTATATGTACTAAACCAAACACGACAAACCTCGGAGAATTTAGGAAATATTTGAAACCCACTACGGAGATACTCGGACAAGCATTTGGCGTCAATTATCTTGATAAAACTTGGAAGAAACGAAGTGATCAGATAAGGAAAACTCTAATGGCATATAAAGACAGAAAACTCACCTGGTATGGGAAATCGACCATACTAAGTAGCATGGCTTCAACGAAGATTGTGTATAACGCCAGAATAGTTGAGGTTCCTGTAAGAATAAGAAATAAGGTGGAGGCTCAGTTCTTTAACTTTATTTGGAACCCGGAGAAAATCGAAACGATTAAAAGGTCCCATATGACCTCCAGCGATCTCATGGGAGACCTAAAAATCACATGCATCAAAAGTAAAATTGATGCATGCAAATTAGAAAAATATAAAATACTAAAGATTATCAATGAACCAGAAGAGTTTTGGCATTGGGAAGCAATCTATGTGCTCGGCACAAAAATAAACAGAATTAACAAAAAGTTATATACCAACTCATTCCCACACAGGGACGAGCTCGCAAAAGATTGGGATTTCATAATAAAGAGAGCAGAGAGTCTGAAATGGACGGAGGAGAATTGGACAGAGGCGTCCCACAAAGACATTTATATGGGGATAAAAGATCAGAAAGAACCCCTAAGCAAAAAAAATTCTTTAAACTCCGGACAACCGGTGAACTGGAAGGAAATCACGACATTGAACGGTCGCAGTAATAAACTAAGGAACGAAGAAAGAATCGTTAATTTAAGAACGGCGCCCGGAGGATATTTCCTCGGAGACGATAAAAGAAGATTAAACATTATGAACATTGGCTCGCAAAAACAAATAAGCATGTACTGCAAGCTTTGTGATTCGAAGAAAGACAATCTTGAACATCTGTTCATGGATTGCAGTTTCACCAGATGGATTTTCAGTAACTTCAAAGGAGTACTGAAACAGAAAAGTCTCAACAGAGATCAGATCTTCTTCAATCATGGCTTAAAATACGCAACAGACTGGACCATAATTAGTATAATCAAAAGAAAGATAATCATGCAAAAATTCACTCAGGAAAAAATGAACGAAAAATTGGAGGATCAGAAATTAGCAATCAAGTCGACGACGAAGAAAATTATAAAGAAACTGATAAAAAGAATTACGTTTTTCAAAGACGGAACAGAACATCAACTTTTTCGCAACGAACTGCTATTTATAGAAGCAGAAAATACGTGAAAGAAAAAACAGGTACAAACCTGATAAAGAAGATGAAAGAAAATCCAGGAGAAACGACGATCCGATCGTTGGCGACGGAGAAGCGAAGTATGACGAACCGATCGACGATGAAGTAGGAGAACGATGTCGACGGAGAAGGACGGTGAAGACGAAACGATGACGATGAAATGGATACTGGAACATAAAGAATTGCATTTGTGTGGGTATGACTGTGAGTGTGTATGAAAATTACTGTGTCTGAGTTGAATGAGTGCTGAATTGTGTGAATGATGCATAGATATATATTTCACGTTTGCGTTCATGTATTGCTATTCTTTGTGTAATAAAATAGGGATGACCGCGGTCACCGAAAAAAAAAAATATCACGTACGGAATACACATAATGAGTATTTAGGTAAATACTGGACCATATAAGGTCGCTGTTGACGCTGTCAGGCGTAAAGTTGGACATCTGGTACATTCTATAGAAGAAGCAAACGAACCGAGAGTGGGATCCTTGCCTGAAGTTCACCAAAAGACTGTTGTAAACTGCACTATCCATCATTGATTGATGTTCAGTACAACTGTGAAAATTACTTCTTGAACCCAAGGCATCTTTCTCTCATCTCTCCCATATTGGTGGCCAGTACGGACTTCTGAAGTACCGGGTTTTCAACGTACATGCCCTGTGAAACGTCACAGTCGGGACTGATCTTGATTTTCTTCAAGGGGGTAGTATTAGTTATCATCCCAGCTACTTGGACGGTATCACAAACGCTATTGTCGTCGATAGAAATAGCGTTCCAGTGTCCTATGCCTTCATCATATGAAAGAGAAAGCACTCCAAATGATGAAGCCAAATCCAATCAATACATTGGCTCATCAGTTCTCCTCGTCATGTGACTCTCAGCAAGCAAATGTTCTGTGCGAGAAACCTACATGCGAATTTTATTACGACAACAAACCAATGACGAGTGGCAAAAGCAGTCCCAACTAACTGGACGTTATCTCGCGGTCGTCGATATTTCAGAACAATGCCAATCCGGAGTTTGGACTGAACACGAACTTGGCGACCATTGGCAATTGGAAGGAATCAATATGAAGTATTCATTGACCCGGAAGGACCGGGCCGCTATTTGCGATATCAATATTCGCCAGGGATGGTCAGTGATGGATTATTCCCACCTTTAGGACCAGGCTTATATTCCAATATTCAAGTGGTTACATTGTAAATATCTGTTTTCAAGGTCGTATAAAAGTAATACGATTAAGTTGTAGTGTTAATCGAGGTGCAGCAGAAAAATCACGCGATTGTTAAAATATGATAACATTGGGTAGAACTATCGTGTACAAGTAGAAAATAGATTGAAAAATAGTAGTTGCGTGCGAACTTTCTGTTAAAATTAATTTTATATGCAGATATAATCTCTGGAATTATTTTTCGAATAAATGTCACATCAATGAAAGAGAGTAGCCTACGTATTAGTGCGATAGGTAACTCAATATCAAGAAATATTGTAGGTGATGTCGTGACCAATAAGCGAATGCACGGAACTGATACGATAATCAAATTTAATCTCTTGAAGTGCTTTTGCAGTATGTCATAGGTTATATTATAGTGCACAACTCGAGCGATAGTTAGATTTGGAAATTATGTTTGGCACGTTGAGAGATAAATAAAATAAGTGTTTTGAGATTATTTGCGGAAGTGACGAAGGTAGTTTGACGGATTTCACAACATAAAAAATATTCGATATCTGTTACATAAGAGATTAGAAATACGTTTACACCAAGGAATTGTTATCCAGATTATCCGTATATAATCCATGTTATCAATGTAATGTTGGTTATAGGCGCGTTATTTTTTAGTCCTCGCCTTTGCGGGTGAAATCGTTATGGTGATTTAGGTGTAGCATCCTTATCACGGTGTCACATTAAAAGAATTACAAAAATGCACCTATTATTGGCGTAACTGCTCATATTATGACAATAGTACACGATGTGGGCTGTTCAATTTAAAATCTGCCAACAACGATCTACTTGTTAAATTAGGTACAGCCATCCTATGTCACCCTACAACTTATTTTGATGACATTTTCTCCAGAATTCAGTTTTGCATCTTGGGGTGGGAAGTCGCTACGATGATGTGCTGAATCGTCTCAAATCACTTCTTATAAATAACTATGAAATAAACATGAAGCAATCATCGCGGTTTACAGAAAGTCGGTTACACTTACAAGCACATAGACCGAACCTCATTCTATAGCATATAGACACAATTGCTCATTTTAATGGAAGCGGGGGGAGAATTGATAACCTCAGCCCTCAGGTGAGCCAAGCAAAAATCGATCACAATATTCTACAGTCAAAAAGTCACAGCAAGCAAAGGTTAAAATAAATGTATTTCAGTATTTATTACAGCGTCATTATGACACCTATGTGAAGCGTGAAACGGTTAGCGAAGGCTAAATGTGAAAAATCGACTAAGCCAACCGGTTGGTAAGTACTGCGTATATATATATGCACGAATGGGTGTGCCAAAATAATAACCCGGAAAAGTGGAATGTGGTCGCACGAAGTGTGTTAAAGTCTGTCAAGAATGCGACAGCACCATTTTCCAGCGCAGTAACCGATAATGCTGTGTTGCTTAGTTTTAGCACAGTGGTCGGGGAGTTCTGGTAACATTAGGACGCAACAAATTCCAGAAAAAAGGCCGTCAAAGAGAATTCATTAACGAGCACATGTCAAGTTATGGGATCCGATGTCGTTTCGCATCCTAGTCATGGGCAACAGTTATGGCGAAAGGTATGTTGATATATTTCCCATACCTCCTCATAAGACGTGGAGATAGAGCGTGGGCGCTCGCCAAATCTAGGGATTTGCGGTATAAGGGCACTTCCCGCCTTCTCCTTACCAATACAAACACTCACATTTAAAGGCGTACTAAACGATTATGTAATATTGGCTGACGATCGACAGCGATGGCGACGTTCTTTGCAAGCTGGATGGGCCCAAATCAGAAAAGTTTTGGAACGCGATAAAAACATTCGGGATAAAACATAGTCAATTCCTAGTGGCAATAAATTGGAAATTGTGTGCAATAGACGGATTGTCGGCTTAAAAATTTTATATAATTTGAAGCAGTTTTAAAGAAATGTGCTGACTTGCCCTGAGGGAGTTATTTTAAAATCAAACATCACGTCATTGAAACTTCGGAATAAATCTAATCTATCAAAAGATAAATGCATTCGAGCGGAAGAAAACACTGCAAGCGGATGGCATGCCTTGAGGGCTATGTATAGCATGGATTGACATGCCAATAAGTTAAAGAAACAACCAAAATCCGAAATGCCTCGAGGAAACCTCTGAGCCATACATATTAAATGTTTCACGTGTAGTCTGTTCATGTTTCACCGGTAACCCCCTTTCAAAGTGTCTTGCGGAGAAATGAGTTAGGGTGAAAAGATAAATTGATCCACAACTACAATTCTTGACTAAGTTGAGTAGGGTACATCTTGTTTAGCAGTTGACTCACATGTTCATCCAATTACATGACATTTCTTTCATGACAATATAATTATTATCCAGTGAAATTAATCTTATTGTATTCATATCAAGTTCGGTCTATATAACCTATAGAAGTGTGTATGCATGCTCAGCTCACTACTAGCCGCTTCTATAGTAACACTTTGCCTTTGCAATAGATCAGACCGGAGTTTCAAATGCTCATTCCGAGGAGTGCCGAAGCGATGTGTAATAAGTATTGCGAAATGCTTACTACTCGTGACAAAATATTTGGAGTAGAGACAGATGCAAAGGTTAGTAATAGTTAACTATTCTAGAATGAATATTGGTTGTGATAGTCATGTTTATTTTTGTTGCAATCTTATATTGTAGCCTATATCTTGAAGATTGTTGTGGCACAACTCTTGCCTTCATATCAACCGGAATGCAATAACTGGAATTTCCCTCAACCAAATCTTCTACATGGCTATTATGATTATATTTATTTGTAGGGAGAAGAAGCCTGACATTGTTACAAAATACAGTAACTGAAAAGAGAATAGGGGCACAGCATGATTTGAGGGCGATTAGGCTTTATGAGGTGAGTTGTAAGATTTGCTGCTTGTGTAACCTGGTACTTTGTGAACAATGAATGTAGATGTACCATAATCTCCTGATTTGTTAGATCTGTACCGATTTTTACTCTTGACCTGATTTCAGCAAACATTGTTCGGCGTTATCCGTAACATCTGGATCGTTCTGCATGCCATAATTTCTGAGTTGCGCCATAAACATGTGTTCTAATTCGGGGTCTGTTGAGTTCAGACGTGTGCTGCAAAAATGCGGTACAATTGTTTTTATGTGCTGAAAATATGTTAGGCGAGGCCTATGTTTTGATTGTTTACGTTATGACGGTTCAATAAACACACTCGAACTGATAAAAAGGCATCGAAACAATAAATGATTATTAAATATTTTTGAATTACATCATCTTTTTCATAAGGCTAAGTCTAAGTTAGAATGATCTGGTGTAAATTCGTTTTCCCATCCGTCCATACCCTGGAAAATGTTTTCTGCTGCTAATGTAATTTTTGGTTGACCTGACTTTTGAGTCCATGATGAGTCCATAATTTATGTGTCGTTCCAAAAGGAACCTGTATGATGGTATACTGATCAAATCTGATTGGATCAATAAAGGTTAGTAAACTTAGGCTACTAGTTTATGGTTTACCCTCGACAGTAATAAGGACTTCATATGATCAAGTACTGATTTGCAGAAGATATCTGATTATGTGGAAAAATCCATACATGTCAACGATTAGACAGCATATCGTGACGACAGAATTTGATATCACTTGTTCCCACGAGTTAAGCTTGTTAAACCGTATTGAAACAGAAGTATATTGACCCATTCAGCTCTATCTTTATTACATATTCATTGTGCAGAAGTCCCATAAAAGCATTTCTACTTAATCTAAATCTTGTGCTTTCAATTCACAAATGGATCATTGTCAATATAATTTTGCTTAATATGTTTTTTTCAATTCCAGGCCCATTCAGTCGAATTAACGGCCACAAAGCCGAGTCACCGGCAACTCGTACTAGCGCACCATGTAAATGGTAACCTGCAGTCATGGATCATGGCGAATGGCATCCGCATAAAGGGATCGTCTCACAATAAAGCGGAACCCGTTGAGATGGTGCTGGATCTTCTCGCGTGTTACTATGTTTGTAACCTCGCACATCCAAAAGTTTTCCAAATACTGTCAATTTTACATTATGTCCTGATTGGAGACAAAAATTTGGGTTTCAATCAAACAAGCTTCTCTGTTTTATGAGCAGATTTCAGAAATCCCAGTAATGATTTAGATTTCGTTTGCTGACTTGGACAATTATACAATTCTAGTACTAGTCTAGTTGTCTAATTAGTGTGAAAAAAAATGTGTCGAAAAAATTCTGATTATCCTCTAATTTAAAAAAAATAGCTATAATTATAATTCTACTTTAATTTGTGAAGTGCTTCGTCTCTCTCATTCGAATCTAATTTGTGAAAACAACTGAATCTATAGTTCTAACTGAACTCTAATTTGGAAAAACAGTGTAGCTATAGTTCTAATTCTACTGTATAATATGAAGAAAAAAACTGAACTAAACTATAATTCTGATACCACTCCAATTTCGAAAAGAAAACGAGCTACAATTCTAATTCTACTGTAATTTGGAAAAAGCTGTGTAGCTATAAATTCTGATGCTACTCTAATTTGTGAAATGTTTCTTTGCTCTCAATCGAATCTAATTTAGAAAGCAACTATAGTTATATTTCTAATTCTACTCTAATTTGAAATAAAAACTACCTATAATTCGGATTCTACTCTAATTCAGAAAATATACTGTAGTAATTATTCTACTTCTGCTCCAATTTTTGAAATGTGTTCTTTGATCTGATTCGAATCTAATTTGTGATAACAACTGTGTCGCTATGATTCTAATTCTACTCCAATTTGGGAAATGTTTTTTTGCTCTAATTAGAATCTAATTTGTGAAAACAACTGTGTTACCATAACTCTAATTCTACTCCAATTTTTGAAATGTTTTTGCTCTAATTAGAATCTAATTTGTGATAACAACTATGTCGCTATGATTCTAATTCTACTCCAATTTGGGATATATTTTTTGCATTAATTAGAATCTAATTTGTGAAAACAACTGTGTTGCTATGATTGTAATTCTACTCCAATTTTTGAAATGTTTTTTTTTTGCTCTAATTGGAATCTAATTTGTGATAACAACTGGGTCGCTATGATTCTAATTCTACTCCAATTTGGGAAATGTTTTTTGCACTTATTAGAATCTAATTTGTGAAAAATGTGTAGCTATGATTGTAATTCTACCCCAATTTGTGACATGTTTTTTGCACTAATTAGAATCTAATTTGTGAAAACAAATGTGCAGCTATGATTGTAATTCCACCCCAATTTGTGACATGTTTCTTTGCTCTAATTAGAATCTAATTTGTGAAAACAACCGTGTAGCTATGATTGTAATCCTACCCCAATTTGTGAAATGTTTCTTTGCTCTAATTAGAATCTAATTTGTGAAAACAAATGTGTCGCTATGATTGTAATTCTACCCCAATTTGTGAAATGTTTCTTTGCTCTAATTAGAATCTAATTTGTGAAAACAAATGTGTCGCTATGATTGTAATCCTACCCCAATTTGTGAAATGTTTCTTTGCTCTAATTATAATCTAATTTGTGAAAACAAATGTGTCACTATGATTTTAATTCTACCCCAATTTGTGACATGTTTCTTTGCTCTAATTAGAATCTAATTTGTGAAAACAACCGTGTAGCTATGATTGTAATCCTACCCCAATTTGTGAAATGTTTCTTTGCTCTAATTAGAATCTAATTTGTGAAAACAAATGTGTCGCTATGATTGTAATTCTACCCCAATTTGTGAAATGTTTCTTTGCTCTAATTAGAATCTAATTTGTGAAAACAAATGTGTCGCTATGATTGTAATCCTACCCCAATTTGTGAAATGTTTCTTTGCTCTAATTAGAATCTAATTTGTGAAAACAAATGTGTCGCTATGATTGTAATTCTACCCCAATTTGTGAAATGTTTCTTTGCTCTAATTAGAATCTAATTTGTGAAAACAAATGTGTCGCTATGATTGTAATCCTACCCCAATTTGTGAAATGTTTCTTTGCTCTAATTAGAATCTAATTTGTGAAAACAAATGTGTCACTATGATTGTAATTCTACCCCAATTTGTGAAATGTTTCGTTGCTCTAATTAGAATCTAATTTGTGAAAACAAATGTGTCGCTATGATTGTAATTCTACCCCAATTTGTGAAATGTTTCTTTGCTCTAATTAGAATCTGATTTATGATAACTTTGAAGCTGTAATTCTTATTTCTATTTGGAAAATCTTAAATTTTTCAATTGTGCAAGCTAGAAATTCACACATTATCGTTTGCAAATGAATGTTCCGTATTCATCTTTCGTTGCAATATAATATTTTTTGAGCCCAAGCTGAGTAAAAGTTCATCGATGGCTGGTATTAATTTCGAGCTCTGCACGAGTCAGCATGAACACACCACCACGAAACATAGGATAGCCAGACACACATCGGCTCTGCCACGTTGTGTGGTAGTTAAGAAAAACGGATTTGGCGTGTAAGTTTGCGTTCCGCTGCACGCATTAGAATTTAGAGTGATAGGCCTATACCAGGGGAACCAGAATTATTTACAAGTATTTCCGAAATGCCCAACGTAATACCCGCAATTGTGGATGTGTCGGGTTACCTTTCAATCATATTTAACAGTGTTGTTTGTTTTGGAGTATTCATGGTGTTTGTCGACTACTATGGTCATTTACACCAGGCCGATATTCTTCTTATTTTCCGTAACTTCCGACTTATAGCACGGCCCACCTCTAGGCTTTTTGTAAGACACCGCTGACGCGGATGAGGTGGCGAGGTGGAGCCTAGATAAACCTCCAAGACATGGGTATCGGAATTCGGAAGTCGACCTCGGTCGGACTGGAACCCGCACCAATTGGTGTTGCAGCCGCGGATTATACCCATGCGCTATCTCGCCACCGTATTTAATAGTTAAATGAAGGGAAAAGTGGCGTTCCTGTCTCGCGTCGGAGTTTATTCTGGGCTCTTGATCCCCCGTGTCGCCGAACTAACTCAGCGAAAGATCAGATATCATGTACCAGAATCAACTTAAAAAAGAAACGGTTGTAAAGTAATGGAAAGGAGATCAATATTAATATTGAAAACTGTGCCTTCGGGCACCAGGTCGAAATGATTGCCGGTTAAGACACCGTAAATGGTCGTTTCAGCATCGTCCTATCTGTTTGTTGTGTCGCATTGTGTTGGGTGGTTGGTTTTGAGGTACTCAAAGTGTTTGTCGACTACTGCGGTCATTTACACCAGGCCGATATTCTTCATGTTTATTCCGTAACTGCCGACTGATATATACGGCTTATATAGGCTTTTTTGTAATACACCGCTTACGTGGATGAAGTGGCGAGGAGGAGCCTAGATAATCCTCTAACACTTGGGAATTGGAAAACTGAAGTCGACCTCATTCGGACTCGGACCAGCTACTCCTGGTGTTACAACCGCGGATTATACCACTGCACAACTCGCTACAATCGCATTGTGTCTTTGGTGTCGCATTATACATTGTGCGTGCCTCGATCGGATCCATATATATAATCTGACGGATATTATAACTCTACATTGTTGACGATTCCATATTAATTAACTCCAAAACTGCATATTATGATGTGTCCTTATTTTATTGCCAGCACACGACATAAGCTCGATAGCAACTGCATTTCACTAAAATGAGGCAGAGGACATTTATCACAACTATATTGCAATACTGGCTGAATACATGAATCCATTTTTTTAAATTAATCGAATCCATGATTACACTCGCGTTATAGAGCTTGACCTGTTAGGCACTGCCGATTTTCAAATTTTAAAGGCTATTTCGTGGTGGTTCCATTGCGTTGATGAAAGTTTAATGTATATTATAGGAATCAGCGCGACTGTAGCTTTCAAAATATGATCAGTAGGGCATTTTTTTTGACATGTCAAAAAAAGTCAAAATTAGGTCAAAATTGTAGCGTTAGGTCAAAATTTGTCAAAATTGTTTACAAAGTCAAACATTTTTTGACCTCTGCATTTCGTTTGTATCGTAGATTTTGCGCTGTCGGTGAACTTATCATTTCATATTTTACAGCTTGTAGCCTACTTTATAGGCCTACCGTTGAAAACGGACCATCGTCTGCTCATTGTGAATCATAAATGGTCAAATGAAACAAATTGTGACATGGTTTTATGGTCAACGTACCGCAATATCCTAGCTGAAGCAAGACTGCTTGGACATTGCATGGTTCTTATATCAAGAAGCGCAAGCTGAAAAATTGTGATACAGAGAACATTGTCAGAATGAAGCAACACGGTTTGTCACCAGCAGTGTGCACACAACTTGAGTGTTGTCAGCCAACAAATGCTGCTGTTTAACGTTCTTTCTCCGTTCTTGGCAAGCTACGTAGTAAGGACAGACACTTTCTACCCGAGAAGGCAGGAAAGGATCTTTCGTCGTACTACAACAAATTTTAATTATGTCCACCAGAATACGTAATGTAACTACTGGAATTCTTCATAGGGCCAGATTTCGTTAAAATACTAGTATTTCATGTAAAAATCTGTCAGTTTTTGAGCCAAAAACGTTTTTTTCAGTCCAATCTACTTTGTAAGGACAGACAGTTCCAACCAGAAATGAAGATAAGTAGTACAATTTTAACATTATATGCGAAAACACCTAATTTGCATACGTGAGGTCAAAATTTTGTCAAATTTCATTTTTTTTTTTAGGTCAAAAAAGGTCAAAATTTAGATTTTTTAGGTCAAAATCTTCCGTTTTTTAGGTAAAAAAAATTGCCTTAAAGATCAGCTTTATTTAATTTGAGCGCAACAGTCTTGATTTATGGGATTAGCAATTTCGTTGCCGTTTAATGCTATGAAGCGATAACAAATCTAACGACCATCGAATCACTCGACCGTAAATCACGTGCTGCGTATCTATCCGCAGGTTAGTTATCTTGATTCTTACAGTGTGAATAGCCGCCTCCGAAATTACTGCGCACGAAATTAAAACACGATATTTAAAATGGGTAGGTATGCATGAATCCTCATCGGATATTGAAAATTCCTACATAATCTTCCCAGGCCTGCCAGCGAGGAAGATGTATAGTTCATTGTCCCACTTCTATCAGCAGCGTTGTGACTGAAATAAGGGTAGTTCGATGGTCGAAGGATTCCGCTACCTCAAACGCCGCTTAAAGTTGGGCTATATCAATAAGTTGAGGAGTATATCGTGTATACATTCACTAACTTGTCAAACCGATATGGATAGTGTGTGTGCTATTTTTTCAATCACGATTTGTGCACATCTAGTCACTTTTTTGATGCAGCATAGGATTTGAATCCAGCATGTCGAATCGAGTCAACGGGACAATCACATTGTGGGTTCGCGATCTGTTAACTTTAGTAAAGCGGTTTTGAACGGCATGTCTGGATAACGATAACTGTTAACCGACTCGCGCTCAGAGAGGCTTTTCCACTTTGGGTGATGGCGCACTATTTCAAGTGTGTCAACCCACAGCTTAGTGATTCAAGAATAATTTCCATTACTCATTTATGCTCACACTGCTGTTGAAGACGGCGTCCACGCTGATTAGGAACGTGGAAATGTTTCCGTCACTGATCGTCATCCAGTTGATTTGGTTCACAGAAATTATCCTCGTGCTTTTAGTGCAGACACTGTGATAGGCAGGTCGGAAGTGAATAGGCCTACTGTACGCGTTTGAATGAAAGCAAAGCCTCTAAGTCAGACTTGAACAAACCACTGCATTTACAAAAGGCAAAACTATAACTAGAACTACTAACTTTTCAAAACCCGCGATATAACTAAAACTACTCGCTTTTAAAAACTCGCAACCAGAACTAAAACTGGCACTACTCACTTTTCAAAACTCGCAACTACAACTAGAACGAGAACTACACAATTTTCAAAACTAGCAACTAAAACTAGAACTACTCACTTTTCAAAACCCGCGATAGAACTAAAACTACTCGCTTTTAAAAACTCGCAACCAGAACTAAAACTGGCACTACTCACTTTTCAAAACTCGCAACTACAACTAGAACGAGAACTACTCAATTTTCAAAACTCGCAACTAAAACTAGAACTACTCACTTTTTAAAACTCGCAACTACGACCAAAACTCTAGAACTACTCAATTTTGAAAAATCGCAACTAGCACTAGAACTAGAAATACTCGAACCGTTAATTAATAGACCATCAACCAACTAAATGAAAAATTTGTGCAAGTCTGACCTAAATTCGTCCTGAAAATATCCCTTCATTTTCTAATCTGGCGAATTAATAATTGAGCGGCAATTGCTCTCTGGATATGATATTGTCTGAAATTAAATTTCAAAGTTTGAGAATACTTTGCTTTGGTCACGGACATTTTTTTTCAGAAAGTCATCTTATACGAACGACTACTAAATGACCTCGACGAGTTGTGACGTTCCAGTCCATCTCTATGGTATCGAGGTCATTCTTACAACATCTCTTCTTAGATCATTTCGTAATTTCTGGTACGCATTTCCTCGCCGTTTCACTTTCGCCACGTGATCAAGCAGTCGATCAGAGTTCCGCGTTAGTTTAACTGCGGTGTGCATAGGTGCTCAGTAACGAACTGTTTCTACTCTTTTATAGTTCCACGGTGTATTTACTACTTTCACTACTTACTAAAGTGGATACATATTTAGACTATTTATGCGTCAGAGTTTTTAATTTTCTCTATAGATAGGCCTGGAATACTAACTTTACCACTTAGTCGAAAATTAGTACTTACAACAGTACTTGAGTTGATATTTACGACGGCACGTCCAGTACTACTTTAGTACCAACGTTGAAAACTCTGCTCATATCTGGTAGGCGTATGGTACCGGCTCTGAATGGACGAAATTTCGTCATGAAGGTTTATTTGTGTGTCAGGCTTGTACAGGGGTGGACAATTAATTTCCAGGCGGGCCAAATGACAAGCCAAAATAAGTTGGCGTGCCGAGCCAAAAGTTCAAACTATATTCCGTGGCGTATTTTACCTTTAAATGGACAGCAATAAATTACATTGGTAACGCAAGATGCCAAGTGGTTGCGTTAAAATTAGATTATGAGGAAAGAGGGCTAATTGACCAAAAAAACACTATGCATTTATTCAGTGTCAATATTCAAAACAATGCATGAAACATGAAACATTCTTAACTAACTTAAATGCTATTAACCCCTGGTCTTATTTTCTATATGGAGACGTCAAAATGTTTTTTGAATCAGACATGGGGTAATCGCGATTAGTAATCGTAATCGATTACGACGATTACAGCATTTTCAAGTAATCGTAATCGCAATCGATTACATTCGAAAAAAATCCAAAGTTATCGTAATCGTAATCGACTACTTCACATATCTAATCGATTTGTTTTGTGAAAGAACGATTACGTTTTATTTGTACAATGAATATGACATAACCGAACATTCGTGAACAAGGAAGAGATATTATACCAGGTTATTGATAGCGCCAGCGGTTGATTTTCAAACGCCACTGCTCATTATTACGTCAGAATTATTAGCTTTGCTCGTCCTTGCGTAAGAAGTATCCACACGTAGTAAATAAATATTCGATGTACATTCTTGTGTTATTGTTAGAACAGTGTGAGCCACGCTGTATATCAGGTTAACAATACGCTTCAGATGCCACTACCTCGCAGCAAGATAATAAACACCACTCTGCCTAGTTTCAAATAGTAACTTATGCATTGATGTTTGGTTATGCTTATAGTTAAACGCACTTTGACCGTTGCTGCTTGGCGAGCAGTAGGCCTATCTATGTAGTATACGTAGGCTATGTATTGTACATACACCGGACAAAGGTTTGAAGTTTTGTACTCGTCAAATAAAACATTACGATGGTTAAAATCAGCAGCTGCGTTTATATATCATAACTGAGCCGCTCTTTGCCGTTTCTCGTAACGGCATAACGGCAGTTTGCAGTATCTGTATTAAGTTGAAGGTAGAATTTCAAGTTCACTTTATCTTATTCTCATATGACTACTTGAAACGGGCGCCAATCGTTATTTCACAATTCTTCACTCGACATGTATAGCTGTCGCCATAGCCATCCGCTTATACACCATGTTAGCGTGGGTTGTAGGTACAATCAGGACCAAAACAGCAATTCGTCCCCACTTCAAACGTTGGTATTGGTAAGGTTGTAACCAAGTTACAATGTTCCGATTCACAAGTCAATCTCACTTTTTTAGTTTTGACTCGAGTCAAGTCGATTCATTTTCAATTTACCCCCGAGTCAAGTCCGAGTCCAAGTCAGCTAGTATAGGGTCAAGTCCGAGTCATATTTTTTACTCGAGTAGGCTACGAGTCCAAGTCGTTATGTTCACAGATCAGTTTTCTGATCAATCCGATTCAACCCACTTTTTTCAACTCTGCTCGAGTGATATAGAATGGCTCGTATTCATAATATGGTAATTTTCATCAGTTTTCATACTTTACGGCCCTATTTCCAAGTATCGGGACTGATAGACGAAATACAATTAATGTGGTAACTTTACTATTCTTCGAAGTTACATGGAATGTCTGTCTTGGCCGTTCTAGTCTCGAGTCATATGACTTGGTTCGAGTCATGCAAAATGACTCTCGAGTACAAGTCGAGTCAATACAAAAAAATGACTCGAGTCAAGTCTAGTCACCAAAAAAGCGCGACTCGAGTTGAGTCATGACTCGAGTCATTACAACCCTTGGTATTGGGGCCCCATAGGGGGTCAGTTTTCAAGTTAATGACTGAATTTCGTCAATAATATTGGTAATTGCATTATATTGCTATTCATTCAGATTTACCGGTAGAGCTGGGGGCAAGTAATTCATAATTGTAGCATCTGGTATGTTGTTATAATTTCATTATTGTATGTTGTTAATTCGTGAACTCCCGTCTTTTATATAATCAAAAGATTCTTTAGTCGCCCTAACGTAGCAGACTAAAGGAAAAACTTTCGTGAGACGCACACACAAATTGTCATGTCTTCATTCCTCTGTGAGTGCCCCGGGTGGCATTTGCATTGGTAGGGCTCAGATTGGAAGGACCGGACTATTTGCCACGTCCACAGAGCGCGGCTACTGACAATGGACACATACCCAACGTTTTGGCCAAGGTCATTCATTGGTAGCACACTTTGTGGAGTTGCATGTTGGCCGAAATTGCATGCGTCTTTTGGTGTCGTGGCGGGGTAATGACCGACACCGAAATGCCTAGTCCTATAAATTATGCATGCTTTTTTTCTTGAGGCTGAGAGGTATGCATTTCAAAATCAAGCTATTTAGAGACATTAAATCCCGAAGCTCGAAGAAAATTCTCAAGGTAATTAACTCTCTTGAAAATATGTTGATTTACGAAATGCTTTTGAGTCCCCTTAGAGCTCGCTCCCGGTCCTATTGGAGAGTTTGGGGTGTGGCAGTTACGAACCTGGCAAGAATGCAAATCGTTGGGTGCGACGAATAGTCCTGCATAAAGGTGGGCAATTGGTGCATTATGACGTAACAAGCGAATCACGTATGATTAATAAAGAAAGGTTTTATCTCATTAGAACTATTCATCGCAAGCCTTATTTATATTGTCTTTTAATATCTCTTCTGAAATTAGTTCTAAGAAGCAAAACAAATGTAATCGTGAGTAATCGTGATTACTTTTGAAAAGTAATCGTAATCGTAATCGACTACTTCCTGATTTGGCTGTAATCGTAATCGTAATCGCGGTATTCACAAGTAATCGTAATCGCAATCGATTACATTCGTGAAGTAATCACCCCATGTCTGTTTTGAATATTACAAAACTAGTTGTGGTCCCGATCTGTGGTATTTAGCCTTGTCGTTTGGAGAACTTCGCTGGCCGATTTCCTCAAATCAGTGCACTTTGGGTCTTAGCCAGCTGACGAGTGTCGGTATTTCGCTGTGTTTTTCTCATAATGCGAATCCAAAATATAGCTCTTAACACGACGACCGCCATGCTCACCACAGACGAAAATGACGGGTTTCCCTCATGATCGAGTAAACTAATATTTACTGCTCCAAATCTGCTTTAAATAACCGCCTTGAGCCCCAACCTCTATTTTTAATATGCCTGTTCATCGTTTTTGGTGACCGCGACTAGTGTCCTCCGATTGACCTGTTGTACGAATTAGGGATTGGATACGTATGACTTGACAATTTAAAGCACGGTGCGGGTAATTCACAATTTAACAATGGTAACAGACAAATTTTGAACTATCTGAAAACCGTTACTTTTCATTTTAATTGTCACGGCATACTTTGCTATATTTGTATTACTTTGAGTCCATACGTAATCACTGTAAACGGCAGATAGACGAGTAGACTTATCAGTAAGCGCATTTTCGGTTCAGATTATACAGCCTATGGTTTCAGTTCACACACATTAGTATTCAAGAATAGGTTTTATGTTCCAAATTCCAGACTACTCTTCGCGGGCCAGTCAGAATCGCGTCACGGACCGCACTTCACCCATATCTCGACTTGTCGAATTTTACGTAATATTCGACCCTGAAATGCTTACTGCAAACATAAGTATTTTTACACCCTTCTTTTTTTAGTGGAGCCTCTAGTGAATGTCATGACATTCAACCACCGGGCCTTAGTCTTATTTTAAGCAATTTTACGGAAACTTCAGTCTGACATGATGTAACAGCACAAACTCTCATTGGAACTTGCGATGTAGATGTATTAAATGATATTAAAAGCTGTGAGACATTTCGACAATTCATGCTGGTAAAGTCAAATTTTGTGCTACGATAGTTGATATACGATGTTCTTTTGAATTCTCTACTAGCTGCTGACGATTACACCTGACGAGTGTCAGCCGAAAATATTCGGGTTCCATTTCAATATGAATATAATACTATTCGATTGTACAGTGTTCTTTCTAATTCTCTACTATAGTTGCTGACGATTACGCTTGACGAGTGTCAGCCGAAAATATTCAAGATCATTTCAATAGGTATAACAGTGGCGGCTCGTGACAATATCGGGTGGTGGGGCAAGGGCTGCGAGCGACTTTTATCAAGATGACGTCACAATGGCGTTTTCCAACGTAAAAAAGTAACTTTATGATGGTCACATGAATTTCCCGACAACAGTGATTTTAACGTAGGTGCCGCGAGAGGTTTGCCGGTGAGCCGTGACTTGAAGTGTGGTAACAAATGTTTTATTCATTTATTTTTAATCAAAGGATTATTTTACAAAATGAACGTGAACTAAGAATCGCCCTATGCCACGAATCAAGTATCAGGTCATCCTTAGTAGCATGCGTTATGATTTCATGGTAGACTTAGAGATTACGCAAATCGATTGACCCTAATTTTTCTAAGCCCGTCCGAAAGTGTTTCGTACACGATCCTGGTGTGTTACGACCACTGAGCTGGTGGTTACGACCAGAGATGGGCGGATTCCAAAATTTCGGGATCCGAATCTATCCGGATCCGGCTTGCAATTGGAAATTCAGAGTCCAAAGAAATCCGGCTGGTGAATGTCCAGTTCGGAATCCGAAAAAATCCTGCCAGAACAATGCTAATTAATCATATCACAGCAAAAAAATCTGGCTAAAATCCGACCGTCACCCCAAATTCAAAATCTGGATCCAGTCCGGCCAGGTAAAAAAAACATTGAAATCCTGCTCCGGCTCCAGAACCGGACTGTGGCCATCTCTGGTTACGACCAGGTGATAATAGGCAACCAAAGCGGAGGCACCCGGCGTACGATTGGATCAATGGACTGGACAGTGGACAACTTCTAGACCTCTCATTTTCGCTCTAAAGGCAACTGCGTAAACTACATACGGAGCAAAGATTCAATACGATTCATGTTCGCGCTTGACTTGAGGCTTGACCTGACTAATTCCAATGACTAGAACTCGAGAGATTGCGTAAGCCTATCTGGAAAGGTCAACGAGTTCGGACACATACGCAATTGTTATCTCATAGATTGGGCCTGTCATATTGAATCCAGAACATCAATTTGAATGGTCTTTGAACAACTAAGGACAGCAGCCTCGGAACTTCGGTCTCGGAACAACATAGGACATTTTGGCATTGAAACTGGAGACTGTGACACAACACATACGGCTTACTGTCTATAAGTCTGCTGCGAAATCGCCGTTGGAAAATATATTAATCAATAAATACATGAATAAAAGCCTTAGTATACTGTTACAAGAAATCATCGAGAAGTAGCGTTCGCAATCTCATAACCCAGTGGTTCCCAACCTTTTTCATCTCGTGCCTCCCTTGGCCGAAATTTGAGCCAAAATTCCCCCCTTAGGATAAATCTGCCCGATGAATAAAAAAGGTCATTTTTTACCGCGCAATCAGCTGTTGACCGAAGAATAAGACCGGAGGTACGGAGTGTCTGTTTCTAGCAGGGCTGTAACAATACTTTGTAGACCTCCGAAAACAATGATCTTGGTCCCAATCAAACGAATTCTGGAAGGCTTGACTCAACAGACCCCCATACTTCCATTTGTGTTTTCGGCTTATCATGCACCAATCGCGAATATAACTGCTGTGAAAAATCAGTATGCATAAATTTGCTAGTCTCGCGATTTTTTTATCAAGTGTGCGTATGCATTTGGCCAATAATATTGGTAATTTCATATATAGCAGGATTGACCATACTCGAGTCGGACTCGAGTCAGCATTTTATGATGACTCGAATTGACTCGAGTCATTTTCTCAAAATAGGGAAACGACTCGACTCGAATAGAGACAATCTGTGTATTGACTCGACTTGGAGTCATTGTACATGACTCGAACCAAGACATATGACTCTTGACTATAAGACGACCAAGAGCGACATTTCATTGTAATTTCGAAGAACAGTAAAGTGGCCTTCCTATTGGAATTTCGTCTATTGGTCCTGGTACTTGAGAATGCGACAATAAACTGCTCAAAGTGAGTAAAATTAGTATGCTATAAATCAAAATCATTCAATATCACCAAACAGAGTTATAAAAAGTGAATTTAACAAGACTTTAACAGGAAACTGAGCAGTCAACACAAGGAATTGGACTCGGACTCGAGTCATCATACCATAACTCGGACTCGACCCTATGCTCAGTGACTTGGACCGTCGGACTTGACTCAATGGTGAATTGAAAATGACTCGACTTGACTCGAGTCAAAACTATGAAAGTTAAATTGACTTGTGACTCGGAGCCTCGTGACTTGGTTACAGCCCTGATATATACCCTGATATATCACATACACGTGATCAGATTTCCTGCTTCAGGTCATTGAAATTTAGGACACTCATTCGGTTTCGGCAACATTGCACCAAGTTTAACATATATTTTTTCGATCGAGTAGCTGTTCACTAAAAATAAAGCACGGCTAGCGATCTCTTTGACTTGAATCGATGACGTTGGAATATTTTGTCACTTTATGAAAATGTTGACATGAAAATATAAGATGAATATTTTCGTTAGAGGCCTTGCTGTGATAGATTCGGCACGACATTTGCTCGCTTGGAATATATTTGATTGAAAGGCCGTCGCTGGCCTACAAAATTGTCTTGCGAACTGTAGCACATCTGAACTAGTTCAAAAAAAAAGGGCGAACTTGTATGGGAGAAAGAGATTTCAAATAGCATTTGAACATACATTCAGCAAAAAAACAGCTATAAGGAGCATACGCTCTGATATAACTGGTTGCCAACATGACAGTTCGGACATGAACATTTTGGGAAGTCCGTTACAATTCTAAAGTGGAATTCCTCCCTAAAATTTGCAAAATTCCCCCCAAGGGGGGAATTCCTCCCCGGTTGGGAACCACTGTCATAACCCATTCCGGTATGGTACACTGTCAAAATCAATACAAACAGACGAACACCGAACTTTGACTAAAATAGATCGAGGAATAGGCTGATCGAATGATCAGCTGTTAGCCGACATCGAAAATGAAATAGCTATCGCATTTGACAGAAAATTGTAAGCATATGGTTTGAAGGCCACAATTTCACAGTGAAATGGACATTGGCGAACATAAAATTATGTGAATATTTGAATGCAAACCGAGAATCTTGGTTAGCTGTTTCATGCGATCATCGAGATATATACCATTGGAAATATCATCACCGATCTCGTTATGGGAACGCAGACTGTAGATTAGCACATACCGACACCGGCTTTTGCGTGAGATCCGCAATGACGTAGGTAGGCTAAGTATAAGATCAGCGCGCATCTCTACCATACTCGACCTCGAAAACGAAATAACTGCCTCAATCATTGAGTGTCAACTTTAAGACTTGGCACCGCGTTCGATACTAAAATCAAGACATACCGTGCAAAAGCTCATGACAGATCTAGGTATGGAACATCGTTAAAATCAATAGAGACCAATAACGGCTTTTGCGTAAATTTGTTAGCGATAAATGAAGAGTCAGCTCTTACTCGACTTTGGAAACGAAATTACCACCCACATAGTTCAGTGACAAACTTAAAACTTGTTACAGCGGTCGATACTAACACTTACCGTGCCAAATGTCATGACCGATCTCGGTATAGAACATCGTCAAAATCAATGGAGACCAATACTGGCTTTTGAGTAAAATCTGTTTGCTGTACTATGTACAATTGTACATGATAGATCAGCACACACTGAACTTCGGAAACGAAATTACTACCCTTATCTTTAAGTAGCAAGCCTGAAACTTGGAGCAGTGTTAAATACTACCTTCACGACATATCATACCAAGTTTCAAGAATTATCATGGTGCGAAACACAGTCAAAATCGACCTATACCAGCAAAGGTCGACTCAACGCATATTACGGTAACCGAGTTCAGATATAGATACGACAGGCATATTTGCCCCGGTTGCTCGGCCATTTTACGAATAGGAGAGAGTAAATCACCGTTTCTTTATTGTGCGCGGCTTTGAGAGAATAGATAGTGAAAGCTTGTTATCAGAGATGCCACTGGAATATTTCGGAAAAACCCAGAATTGGAGGCGAAATAAACCCAGAAAAACCCAGATCCTATATTTCACTCTAAAGACACGAGATAGCTGTGAAAATGGAGCCTGATAGTCATCGAATGCACTCATACAGTCATTGAAGCCTTTGATATTGAATTTACAACAGTTCATAATACACATTTTGCTTGGTTAACACTGCGAATCGCACCAAAAAACATGTTGAAACAATTGGGGCGCAGCGTGAAGACTTAATAGTGTACCGGTACTAATTATATCATCGCGCTGCGAAAGTTCAATACAATGCCATCCATTCCCTATTTCTAAGGATGATTTCATGTATTTTCAGAGACCTGAACAGATTGAAAGTAGCTTTCGATTGATTAATCCTACGACAGTCACTTTTATTTGGAGTAATCACAGACATACCAATGTATAGTGGAAATAAATAACTGCCAAATCATGAAATTCAGGGTTAGGGACTTAGGGTTAGGGTTCGAATGTGCTGAAAACCAATGCCTCCTATTAACTTGCTAGGGGTGTCCAACTAACTAACTCTCTCTCTCTCTCTCTCTCTCTCTCTGAGTGTCCCTGTTGGAACTATAAATATACTCAGATAACAATAGGATTATATTAGTCGGATTATCACCTGGTCTGTTCATGTGCTTGTGCATACCATACAGTTACATGACATTTATCGATACATGCCGAATTGTTCACCAAGTGCCGAGTTCGCTACTGGCAATCGTCCTATAGGAACATGACTTTCTGCGACCTGGAAGTTACCATTCAATGAAGCTCCCTCGCATCAAGCCGAAGCCTCTCATTTTAGTAGTGAAATAGATTTTCAACACTCTGTCGTTACAATAACAGCAAAATCCATTGACAATGGTGAACTCAAGTGCGTGCATTTTACGATATTGCGACCATACTAATCTAATAATTAATTTTCGAGCGTAAAACTGACCTGGCGAACTGGATGTTGAAAAAAACCCAGATTTCAAGGATAAAAACCCAGAAACCCAGATGATGCTCAAAAAACCCAGATCTGGGTGGAAAAACCCAGGAGTGGCATCTCTGCTTGTTATGAGCGCTACCGGGGCAAGCCCCGGCTAGGCATTCTCAAAGCGAAAACACAGAAGAGAATTCGATTTTCGCAGAGACTTCGCTATGTATGGGCATTTGCAAGCGAAAGCACAAGAAGAACGCGGGTTTCGCTGTGATCTCGGTATGTATTGATTGCTGTGCGTCTATAAATGGTTAAATTGTTATTGAACAGAATTTTAGGTGGGGCAATGCCCCAGTTGCCCTATAGGACGAGCCGCCACTGAGGTATACACTATTCAATTATGTGCTTAAAATATATAAAAATAGTATAGGCCTACCTGTAGTAAAAGTGTCACTATTTTTCTACAAATTTGGCAGTCTCTGTGAATATATTCAATAAAATAGCCTAACCCACATACCGCGGTAATGATATTATTGCGGAATTTGAAGCCATGCTACAGCTCTCTACAATATACTTCGACTCTGTCACACAGACCAAAGCGCTTCTGGTACTGTATTATGAGTATTCATTCTCCGAACATTACTACGTAAAAATGAACACTCACATCACTGATCAACGTGGAGATATCGACGTCACAGATCCTCCTCCGGTTGAAGTTATCCTCGCTCAAACAGTGCGATATATAGCGAAGGGTGGAAATAATGAAGTAGTTGTACATTTGAATGAGCAAACGCACCAGAGTTGGTTTGGAAGAGTTTCCTCAGCCATCTAATACGCCGAGTCAACAGTCTGTGATGCGAATTACCGTTTATAGAGGATGAGGTTTCAAGGGGAATTTGAAATTGCGAAATTAATTTGTTGGCAATCATGTTCCTTTGAAAGACCCGTATTAGAGCTGCAGATAGAACATTGGGACATTGTTTACCAATCCACTTCAACTCTGTGATATCTAGGTCAGTCTTACGACATCGATTCTTAGCCTTTTGCCAAATTTCTAGCGCGCAGTTCTTGGCTGTTGCACTTTCCCCACTGAAACAACCAGTCAGGCAGAGAAGGAATTTTAGATAGTTGCCAGCAAATTTTACGGGGGAGCTGACCTACTAAATGCGGTTGTTGAGCTCCGGTAAGTATATAGATAGGGGATATGCGTGTGATACCGGCGCTCGATGGAGGAAGTTCGGTCAAGCATATTTGTGTGTGAGGCTTGTATATAATGTGACTCCTTGATATGCTTACCACAACATAAATATTTTTCTACTCCTATATCCGATGTGACTGTTACTTCATGTTTGGCATGACATTTAACCATCTGCGTTGTAGTCCCATTTGTTTGGGAACTATACGCGGATGTAATATAATTACAAAGTGTAATGAACGAAACAAGTCGATTAGGTGCATAGCATGGGTGCTCAAACTGGGGTTCATGAAAAGTCAATGAGAATCCTATTCTTTTTGTTGCTAGGTCATGGCCAAGGTTGGAATTATGTCACATTCTCAATCGTAGTCACCTGAAATCGAAATTAATGCTGTTGATTTCTGTTTTGGCAGCTTTAGATGTCGCATTTTGATGTCATTGCGTCATATTCAGACTGTTGCTTTTGGCCCCTAATGTATTGATAGCCTGATGTTATTCCCAACTGGGCTAGACGTTAACTGCAGGATAACTTACTCAACTCGGTTACGTTGCGCTGATTTCATTTCATCCTGGTCCAACCGATTTCAAATACATTAACTTATCACGGTTGTAAATTGCGCCAATGTTGTGAACGGCAGCGGAGTCTTGTCAAGCTTCTCAAACTCAAGTATTGCTCAATGGGTTATAGGCTCATTTTGAGCTAATTTTGCTATTCGATGGAAGATATCGAGCAATATTTCCTGATGAATCAATGTCCACTAGCTCTCGTACTAGTCGACGGCACGATGCGGTTGCTGTTGTTGGTTATTGATGGTCTACATTGCATTCTGCGGGCATGGATGCAATGTGTGTTTCAGAGTGTGGCCCAAGATGAGCATCAACATATTCTAATTGCGATATGCAGTTGAATAAATTTACGAGGGAATAGCAGAACAGTGAAAGTCCACACAGACAGCAAATTATTAGTTGAAGGCTGCGCGTTATCAGAAAAACATCTGAAGACGCTACGGGACGGATTTCGAAACGACCTCCATACACAAATATTCTTGGCCGCGTGATCATCGGTGCCTTTAGTTCAGACTTGGACAATTAGATAATTCTAATTGTCTAATTTCACTAAATTAGATCGTAATGCAGGTAATCTAATTCTAATCTAATTTGTGAAATGTTCGATGCTCTAATTTTAATTCTAATCTAGTTTGTGAAATGGTCCCACGTTATAATTGTAATTCTAATCTGATTTATTGTTTTTCTGAAAATGCCTCGTTGTCCGCGACATGTTGCAGCGAGTTAACAAGAAAATCCCTCTCGCGCAGGGAAATCCAGTGACAAGTCACCATCGCATTGCTTACACCGTACTCACAATCAATTTCCCCTCTAATTTGTCACGAGTCTGCGCGCACTCAGAAACTCACTGCGCGGTCCCTTGGACAACAGTGCGTAACGACTAAAAAAGAGGCAACACTTCGGATTTTTTGTGCTCAGCATAGATTTTCTGTGCGCAGAGACAGTGTCGGCACTGCGCAATAGCGACTGTGCGCAGCTTAGAGGGAACATTGCCTACAATCATAGTAGTAATTGTGGCGAATAATAGCCATGCGTTAGTTGGTTAGTACAACGTCGAAGCCGTCTCGACTAGTGCGCAACAGTGTTGTTGCGCACAAGTGAATATCTTATTTTGAAACTACAACTATAATTTAAAAGTGAAATCAATTTCAGCCTTTCAAAATGCTTTACTTCGCGTTCTTCCAAAATCACAAATCAGGTCGCCGACCGCATGTGAGCCGCGTGTTGCTGACCCTGAGCGAGTGCAGACCGAGTCAAGCTTGGTGTACAGACGTTAACCATCTCATCGTTATGGGAACGCACTGTGATTTGATATGAACTATTTATATCACATTCACGATTTCATTCAATGTCCAAGATTTTGCGAGTTCAGTCGTTTTAATTTTAATCTAATTTGAAATAGCTGTGTAGCTCTAATTCTAATTCCAATCTAATTTGGAAAAACTGTGTAGCTCTAATTCTAATTCTAATCTAATTTGGAAAAAATGTGTAGCTCTAATTCTATTTCGAATCTAATTTGAAAAAGCTGTGTAGCTCTAATTCTAATTCTAATCTAATTTGGAAAAAATGTGTAGCTCTAATTCTAATTCTAATCTAATTTGGAAAAAATGAGTAGCTCTAATTCTAATTCTAATCTAATTTGAAAAAACTGTTTAATAGTTCTAATTTTAATTCTGATCTGATTTGGAAAAGTTCAAAAAATTATCTAGTTGTCCAAGTCTGCTTTAGTTACTCTCACCAAAACAGCGTAGGTCGTAGGATGCGCTGATTCGTAATTAGGGCTGGGCAAAACCGGGTAGCTGAGTGATTCGATTCTGAATAACGTAATATGCTTCGAGTCGAGTCGAGTAATCGAGTATCACTCATTATGACGTCATACCAGAATGTAACAAGTCAAAGTTCAAACGTGTAAGCTACCTTTTATGCCACCATAAAGAATATAATAATGCCTGCTATCCATCACTGCAAGATAATTTGGTATTTTTTCGACCATACCGATTTCATTTCACTTGGCGACAATATTGTGGGACGACCATGACTTCGGAAATGTTATATTTCCAGAAATGTTCGTAACTCTGTACCATATGTTTCGTATGCTACGATAGGGACAATCAAGGTTTCAAGGCTTCAACAGTGGAAATTAGTATCGAAAGTATAATTCTCGTTGATAAATTAACTTTCAGAGGCGAGGAGCGTATAATTACAATACTCGAAAAAATTACCTTTTACTACTCGACTCGAATCATTAATATTATTACTCGATTCAGATTCGAGTACTCGAATCATTGTGCCCAGCCCTATTCGTAATACAGAGTTCCTTCATTATTGAAAACGCTTCACTAAACATTTGTTTTGTCTAGCGGCGTGACTGGTCGCTACTGTGCAACAGCATTTTTTGGTATAAGCTGGCGAAGTTGCAAGCTGAGTGAGATGCGATTTGTTAGCATCGACGTCTTTTATTTCAAGGCGCAGTACACAGAGAGATGAATTACACACGCACCATGCTTAACCAATATCAAAAGTAAATAAGGAATGGTGGAAAATCAACTTTGGCTGTCGTTCATGTCGTTTTGCCGGATGAGAATGTAGGTCATATTGTAGGCATATTGTTCGCGAGCTTGATGATAGTCATGTACTGAGCTGGTTGTGAATGCTGATGCTTCAACATAAATGATATTTACGAGAAACGACGATACTGAATTTCAATCTACGAGCACGCGGACGAAGTTGTATGTGTGGACGATGGTCTATGTTCGGCATAGGTGGTCTAACACGTACTTCTACTTTTCAGTAGCACTCGAGCAGTCGTAGTCCATAGTTGAACGAGTGGGCGTCATGCAATTACTATGACTTCGAAGATTTGTGGTTGGTCACAATCACGGAATTTCACCGTGCATAAATCGACCATGTTATGCATATTCGGGGCAATGTACCGCACTTATTATTATTTCCCAATTCTCAAGTTGGATTCGTATTGTCGCTATGTTATACACTCGTAGAAAATCGTATTTTAAATGGAGTTTTATCTCACTATTTTCATGCATTCTTTCAAACCGGGATTGCGTCTTTAGTACTATAGGCTAGATTTCATTGATTTGCCCATAATTTAGTCGCCAATTTCCTCATTCTTGACTATGTAATATCAATGAATGAAAGAGGGAGGGTATCAGGAATCCGCATAAATTCCGCGTATTTCGTATTGACATAAAACAAAATTGTGGGTGAGGGTGTGGGTTACGAACGGAAAACTCCATCACACCATCATCGAGCGGATGGTTTATAATAATTAAATTTACTAATAATTATTGCGTCGCGTTGTAAATCAACATATAACATCCACCTTCATAGTATATATTAAAGCTGCATAGCTCGCAAAATATTAAAACGTATCATTATGTTATTTTGCCGGAAAACTGTCTTTTCTCAAATATCCGGATATTGTGCAGATAAATTGATAATTTCTAGTTCGTTTCACTATATTTTACAACGCTCCTGTGCACCTTGACAGAACCGCATATATGTTGCTTTCAATTTTGAATATTTACTGTAATCTCAGACCCGTTTGTAAAGACAGCTCAATCGCTCGGCATGATGTTCGGGAGGATATGCTCCGCAATCTGTGGCTACTGCTGGAATCAAATTGACTATGAAGCGATAAACGTCTTGATGTTGATGAACTGTGTGACATCAGCGTATACGACTATAGTCTACTGGCAGGACGCCAACTTGTCGGACGGAGTTTTGATTCCTCTTCTCATTATGCTCAGTATGCTATTCGGTTATCTTGTGACTGGATTGGTGTCATTGTATTATTTTGCGGTACGATTTTTCACGAAAGATGTCGCGAAATGGAGGGAGGACGTAGCCGAATATTATATGGTCGCTAAACTACTGCAAACTATTTTTAAGTCAATTCCCCAACTTTGTCTTCATCTGTATACACAAATACCCAATGCCGAGCAGGTTGACTTAGACAAATTTGAATTTTACCTGCCTATTCTGGTATTCAGTATATCAATAATGGTCGGGTTGCATCTGCCGCATGTAGTATATCTGAAATACAGAGACATCCCTAGTTCATTTCGAGAATTTTTCTTCACTTGCTTGAGTCGGGCTGCATTGTTCGCCGCGAAAATGACGTTCTTAATGCAAGTAACGTATGTTATGGGATGGTGGACCTTTGCCTTGTAGTGGGTCAATGGTTTGTGCATTTGCTGGTACTTGTTTGCTATAAAGAAAACGATAATCGTGACTCCTTCGCGCGGTGGTTCCAAAAGCGTTCAAGTATCAGACTGTTAGCCTGGTACTACATTTTCACCCCGTTATTGCGGTACGACGGCACTGAATCTTCCATTTTAAAAGTGTGCTATTTCGCGATAGATCAGCTCTTGCAAGCCGGCCTGTCGATCATATTCTGGGATGAAGCGTATTTCAAATATATCCCCGAATGCTTCATCGGCAATGAGAAGATTCTGCTGATGAATTTCGTAGGCATTAGTCAATTGTTGGTGTCGGTGTCTATCCACGGAGTACAATGTCGTCGTGCTCAGTAATTTACAGCGTAATGATGTCATGCCTTCACTGTTACATTATTATATAAAAAAGTTTGTGGGTATTCTTTTTTAAGACTAGTTAATAAAATGAATTTATTAATAATAATATTTTTTAATATGCATCCTCTAGCATCTCCACCTGATGCAAATGGTTGTGACAGGCAAGTTGAAGGATAAGACCAACATGACGCGACCTAAGAGTGTGAAATGCAAAATGTCGAATAAATTTATACTTAGCAAGGTCTGTATCAGAAGAATAGCCTTCGCAAATAAACCTTTATTACACCGTAGGAACCAACGAGGTCTATGATTTTACGTGAATAATTTCACATATTAATGTCTATGATATGCTTACTATACATCTTTGATGAATATGCCGATACTGTGCTCTGTGTCGCAGTAAGTTTCTCCCCATCGACGGTGCCACATGCTCCACATATTCAGAAACTGGGTAAAGGTGGTAAAAGTATAGTCATCATTAGGGCAATTTTTTTTTACATGTCAAAAAAAGTCAAAATTAGGTCAAAATTGTAGCGTTAGGTCAAAATTTGTCAAAATTGATTACAAAGTCAAACATTTTTTGACCTCTGCATTTCGTTTGTATCGTAGATTTTGCGCTGTCGGTGAACTTATCATTTCATATTTTACAGCTTGTAGCCTACTTTATAGGCCTACCGTTGTAAACGGACCATCGTCTGCTCATTGTGAATCATAAATGGTCAAATGAAACAAATAGTGACATGGTTTTATGGTCAACGTACCGCAATATCCTAGCTAAAGCAAGACTGCTTGGACATTGCATGGTACTTATATCAAGAAGCGCAAGCTGAAAAATTGTGATATAGACAACACTGTCAGAATGAAGCAACACGGTTTGTCACCAGCAGTGTGCACACAACTTGAGTGTTGTCAGCCAACAAATGCTGCTGTTGAACGTTCTTTCTCCGTTCTTGGCAAGCTACGTAGTAAGGACAGACACTTTCTACCCGAGAATGTAGGAAAGGATCTTTCGTTGTACTACAACAAATTTTAATTATTTCCACCAGAATACGTAATGTAACTACTGGAATTCTTCATAGGGCCAGATTTCGTTAAAATACTAGTTTTTCATGTAAAAATCTGTCAGTTTTTGAGCCAAAAACGTTTTTTCAGGCCAATCTACTTTGTAAGGATAGACAGTTCCAACCAGAAATGAAGATAAGTAGTACAATTTTAACATTATATGCGAAAACACCTAATTTGCATACGTGAGGTCAAAATTTGGTCAAATTTCAGTTTTTTTAGGTCAAAAAAGGTCAAAATTTAGATTTTTTAGGTCAAAATCTTCCGTTTTTTAGGTCAAAAAAAAAAAATGCCCCAGTCATCATATATTACTCGAAGAGAAGTGAAGCCGTCGTTTTCAACGCAATCACAAGTAGAAATCGCGACTTTCAAGACATGTCGAAATTAGATCAATTTGACGTCGGAAACGAAGATCAGACAAAGTACTGGATTTATTTCAGAGAGACGATTAGGAGGAGGGGTTACATACTTTTAGCCGTTTATTGCATGTATCTGCTTTCGGAACTAGAAGATCGGGTCCACCGAGAAGTGACTAATGACTAGGGCCATTTTTATATGACCTTAAAAAATCAATTATATGACTTTATTTTTGGGAAAATATGACTTTATATGACTTTATGCGAAAATCGTGTATTTTTTTATGTAACCAATGTCACTCATGAAACTGACGAGTAAAACATGAACAACATAACAGTAATACACATCTATTTTTAGTTTAAACCACTTTTGTAGTACAGTTTCGTGTAGTGTGGAATGTTGGAGTCTTTAAAGTTACGATTTGGACGTAAAAATGACTTTAGTAAGGAAAATGAGCGCTCCACAGACGCTGATGTTGGTTGACACTTCTGCAGTTTTGCATACAGCGCTGGTGAAATGTCTTGTCTTTGTAGCTCCATAATTTGTTTCACATCGTTTTTGTCCAGTCGGTTCTTAAAGTAATTTTTGAGCTCAAGCGGATCTTTTCCGAAATCGAGGGCATTTAGATCAGCATGAGCGTCTTTAATAGTGTACGTACAACTTTTTATTTTCAGTATCAAGTTTGAAATATTGTTATAGTGGAGGCATATTTCTGTTAACTGACTCGTCGACTTTGGATCGTTCACTGAATCTTTGACGCTCTTTACAATAACTCCTTCAGCTTCCCATGCGTTGACTATTTCTTTCACTTGTGTAAGTCTCTGAACTTCAAATGACGTCCCACTTCAGTGCACAGAAGTAAAACAGATTGTGTAGCAACACAATGGAATGTGTGACCTCATAATGCAATGTGTGACCTCATAGGTCTGCGACTGTAATGTTATGTAGGCTAACCTTACAGTTTGCCTTCGTTCAATCAGAAATTGCCTTACTTTCTTAGTGCGTAATTGCTTCAATTGGCACTTTTTATTTAAAGTATACAACAATATGACTTTATAACTCAAATATGACCTAACCAGGAAAATATGACTTTATATGACTTTATAACTTTCTTAATATACCCCATATGGATCAGACATGGGGTAATCGCGATTAGTAATCGTAATCGATTACGACGATTACAGCATTTTGAAGTAATCGTAATCGCAATCGATTACATTCGAAAAAAATCCGAAGTAATCGTAATCGTAATCGACTACTTCCCATATCTAATCGATTTTTTTGTGAAAGAACTATTACTTTTTGTTTGTACAAGGACTATGACATGAACTAAATATTCGTGAACAAGAATGAGATAATGTACCACGTTAGCGATAGCACAAAGTTTGTTTTCAAACGCCACTGACTCATTATTACGTAAGAAGTATTAGCTCCGCTCGTCATTGCGTAAGAAGTATCCCCACATAGTAAACAGACATGCGATGGACATTGTAGTGTGATTGTAAGAACACCTCTCGTGGTGTATATCATGTTATCAATTCACTACAGAAGCCGCTACCTCGCAGCAGGATATTGATCACCACTCTGCCTATAGTTTCAAATAGTAACTTATTAATAGTATTAATGTTTGGTTGTGCTTAGTTAAACGCAGTTTACCATTGCTGCTTGGCGAGCAGGAGGCCTACGTACGCACGTGCACCTGACGAAGATTCGGAATGTTGTACTCGTCGAATAAAACATTACAGTTTCCACAACGGAGCATTACAAATAAATAGCAGCTCGCTGTATATGTATTAAATTGAAGGCAGAATTTTTATGTTAACTATATCTTATTCTCATATAACTACTTGAAACGGGCGTCAATCGTTATTTCACAGTTCGTTACTTAGCATTTGGACTTGCGCCATAACCATCCGCTGATATAGCCTGACATGTTAGCGTGGGTTGTAGCTAGAATCAGCAATTCCCCTGTCCAATCGTTGGTCAATTTTCAATACTGAATTTCGTCAATAATATTGGTAATTGCATTATATTACTATTCATTTATAACCTCTCTGAGCCCCGAGTGTCAGATGTACCTGTAAAGCTGGGGCACGTAATTCATATTCATAGCATCTGGTATGTTGTTATAATGACTTTATGTTGTTAATTCGCCACCTCCAGTCCGTTGTATAATCAAAATATATTGTACTCGCCCAAACGTAGCAGACTAATAGAATATCTTTTGTGAGACGCACACACAAATTGTCATGGCTTTATTCCTTTGTGGATGCGCCGGGTGACATTTGCATTGTGGGTCCAGATTGGAAGGACAGGAGTTATTAGTCACGCCCGCCCAGCGCGGCTATTGACAATGGTCGAATACCCTAAGTTTCGGCCAAGGTATTTCTTTGGTATCACATCCCGTGGAGTGGCGTGTTGGCCGAAACTGCATATGTCTTTTGGTGTGTTGTGGGATCGTGGCGCGCTAATGACCGGCTCCGAAATGCCTGTTCCCATAAAATATAGCCTATGTATATTTTTTTTGAAGGGAAGAGGTATGCATTTCAAACCCAGCTATCTACTGGAGCAGGGGTCACCAACTGTTTTGAAACAAAAAGTTACTTCTTGTGTAGTGTGTACTGATTATTGTGACGACCGACGGGGTACCACGTACTCCCATCGTTTATCCATGTTCAGTTGGATTTCTTCACTTAGAGTTAGACAATCAGAGAACTGGGCCGGGTTTCCGCCCCTTACCAAGAATAAAAAAACGCTCACTCGCAGGGACTCACACCAGCTCCTCCAAGCTCAGTTGCGTTGCTGCCGTGCGCGCAGAAGCGCCAATCTCGGCGTCTAGACTCGGGAATATTAACTATAGATTCCCGTTGAGCCGCCGCGTGGGCGAAGACAACCAATGCCCCGAGCGACTGCGTTCGTATGTTCCTTGGCGTCAGCCGACCCATGTTCAACTGCTGCTCATATGAAACGAGCTTCAACTTTCAAATCTCTCATTTGGATATTTGCAACAAGGCAGTGGTGGCCATACGAACGGGGGGGGGGGGGGGGGACTGGGCGAGACTTACCGGGGGGCCCCTATAAGTATCTATCCGTAACTTATGGGGGGCTTCGCCCCCCAGACCCCCCTTTCGCATCTGGTATTATTATCTATCTATCAAGGTTTGGCGAGGTGCTGAATTCGGTCAGGTCTATTTTTTCATGTGTGCAAGGATAGACTACATTAAAACTAAGTAGCTCTACCGCATGCAGAGACGTAATGATTATCGGGATATGGTACTTTTCTAACAAATGCAGAGATTTGATGATGATTGACACATCTGTACGGCATCCGATTCTTGCTTTACACGGATTTCCATGTTTATTCGTTATTATCCTTGGAAAAAGCGTATAATCCAAAAAGGCGAGCCCTTCGACCATCCCCCCTCCCCGGCGACCGCCCAACTCACCCTCCCAAAAAGCCACCACTACTACAGCGACCGCGGGCGACTCATTTGGTCCGCGTTGGTGACCCCTGTACTAGAGACATTTGAATCGCAAAGCTCGAACAACATTTTCAAGAATTAATTAAATTATCGAAAATACTCTATAATATATGTTGGTTTACGAAATACTTTTGAGTCCCCTTCGAGCACGCTCCACACTCTATTAAGGAATTTGGGGTGCGGCAGGTAAAGACCTGGCAATAATGCAAATCGCTGGATGCGATAAATCATCCACTATAAAGTTGGCAATTGATATATTATGACGTAATAAGCAAATGACGCAAGACGTATGAAGAAAGTTGATATCTCATTAAGCCTTTTCATCGCAATCCTTGTATTGTCTTCCCATATATCATTTAAGATAATAGTCCTAAGCAAAACAAATGTAATCGTGATTACTTTTTCAATGTAATCGTAATCGTAATCGACTACATCCTGATTTTGCTGTAATCGTAATCGTAATCGTAATCGCGTGATTCCGAAGTAATCGTAATCGCAATCGATTACATTCATAAAGTAATCAACCCATGTCTGATATGGATGCGATTTTTGCGGTAAAATTGATTTCACGACTTACTAATGCATAGAAAAAAATATGACTTTAATGACTTTAAATGGCCCTACTAATGACACAACAAATGTGAGCAATCTTCCAATGTATATTCGCATACGGCAGTGGTTCTCAAACTGAGGGGGCGAAGCTGCGGTCAACTGAAAACCGAACTGATCTGGCGAAATGTCATATAGCGGTATATGATTTAACATTTGCAACATCAATAAGTAGCGGGTTCGAGTCCGACCGGGGTCGACCCTAGAATTCCTAACCGAGTCTTGGATATTCAACTAGACTCCTCGCCCCGTGATCCGAGTAAGCGGTGTCTTGTCAAAGTCTAGAAGTGAGCCGTGCTAAACGTCGTTAAATACGGAATCAAAATAAAGAATATCGGCCAGGTGTATAATGACCAACGTAGTCTAAACACCATGAACATCAAACAAGCATTGCTCTGCGTGTAGTCTCGATTTGATATTTGAGAAATCTCTCATCAACAGTCATAACCTTCCATTCCATCAAACTATCTGTTGCGATTGCTAGCATTTTGGTTGAATTTTGTGATATGACGATAAGGAGGACGCCAAATTTTTCACTATCATAAACGAGGGCGGGTCTGAAAAAGTTTGAAAACGCCGGGTTACAGTGATACGGGTGTGATTACAAGTTCAGTCATAATAATGGTATAAACTTATCCCGATATTGTCACAATCCAAATTATAAAACAGTTTTAACAGTAAACGTAGGTGGTCCAGTAACTAATGACTTGAGTATTCCGTAAAACAATGGAAGATAACTAGTTACTGACTAACTGTGATTAAATGTGATACAAGTAGGGTTGCATTTAAAATAAACGGTGTTTTAGAACATTTTGTTCAAAACATGTTTTAAACAGTGTTTTAAACAAATGCCATTTTTTTAAAAATAAAGTATATTTTTTTAAACGTTGCCTAGTTATGCCATGACATTCTAAAAACATGTGATGCGAGCCTACGGACGATTTACACCCAATATAGTGGACGTATACGATGTGGGGTAGCTGGAAATTCCAAAATCGGTTCAACAGTTCTAGAAAGTAGATATAGAACATTGGTGCTGAATGGGTATTCTGATGATGATGGCGGTCGGCCGTAAAAATGCTGCATATCTATGTATAGTCCTGGATTTTTTTGGTCTGTATATGGGTCGGAAGCCGTTTTCAACAAGGAGTCATATTAAACCTATATCTTCCATTGTTAAAATCAATCCACTGTGACGTCACAATTAAATATCCGTGATGTCATTGTTAAACACGTTTTTATTGTTATGACTGCGAGGTTTCTGACGCTGATAGTGATAACTAAAATAGGTTAGCCGCCTATGCCATATTATCGCTCAGCCCTACATTCTTATATTTTCACGAAAAAGCTATCACTCTCGGTCATCCATCAATATCACGGTTTCAATCAGGGGTCTCCAACACGCGGCCCGCGGGCCGCATGCGGCCCGCGAGGTCCTATTTTGCGGCCCGCGACCTGATTTGAAAAAAAATCAGAAAAACGCTTAGTAAATCATTTTGAAACGCTGAAATTTATTTCAATTGAAACATAATGTTGTTGTTGTTCAAAGTAAGCCAATTGTGCCAAATATCACTATTCCTTACTAGTTGATACGGCTTCGGCATAGTAATATCATTCCCTGGATGAAGAATTTGCCGGTACGAATGGCTATAATATATTGCCTTGACATGTAATGGCCCACGACTGCCAAGACCGAGACGCAGTAAAAACAACTTCAGGCTCTCCGAAAGACCATGCTTTACGAGGAGATAGTTGTCTAGCAAGCAGGCCTACCGTGTCTAGCTAACCCAAATATTGATTCTTTAATCCAGGGGTGGCCATCTGCGGCAGTAGAAGGGAAATTATGTGGCTGTCGTTACTTTTGATAACAACCCTACGTTTTCTAAGATACTCCCTGCATCAGCTCTATCGGTGAATCTGATCACATTGGCCGAGAAAGGATAAATATTTTATAGTAATATGTGAAACTATACGAATATTGACGAAATCCACTAATGAACATGAAAATTTTTTCGCGCTTCGCGCGACTACGGACCGCGGTTCCGGTGGCTCTTTACAACATAACTACTAACGATTTCGGTGCGCTTAGTAAGCCGATATGTATAAATGGATTATAGTTCGGAGTGTACCGGCAATGGACATGGACAATTTAACCCGGGCATTTGGCCCCAGCTAGTTTATTACGACAAACCACCGGTATGCGGCCGCAGGCTAAATGAGTAATCGAAATGCGGCCATGAATACCAAAAATGTTGGCCACCCCTGTTTAGCGGCTACAGAGTGTTGTCAGGTATCGTGTACAGCTCATAGTTCAAAATATAACGAAATTGATGATCATGATAATTTTTATTATATTTGTCTTTGTTCAATAAAATATTATTTCTTTGTGGTGACTATAACCGTCATCCATGTAAGAGAGCACAGCATTGTAATAACGTAGAGTTAACAGATGTGGTTGTTGAACTGCGTTGCCAACTTTTATATCGATATTCATGTCCTGCGGCCCGCGGCCTCTAGGAATTCGGAAAAGTGGCCCGCGACCCATTTTGAGTTGGCGACCCCTGGTTTCAATGCTTCTCTAGTGGTATTTAGAATTTGTACGTTCATGTTACCGCGGTACCGTAAGCAGTCCAATAAAATCAGCACCGCGGTTGACGTACCACTGGTGCAAGGACTGATGTATCCGAGTCGATCGGAGGGTGTGACAAAAAATTGTGCTAACTGAAGTGGATATGGCCTGATATGCGCCCTGCTCTATAATAGATAAGGTATCTTGTAAACACGCCTATTTTTCAATCATATAACATACAGCACTGCTTATTACTCGACGACTACTAATCCGCCTTTACATTTTACGATGCGATTTAGACGTCAGTTTTTAAGTCAGTTACCAATTCTAAGCATGGTGAAGTCACGTATGCGTTTTTTAAACAAGAAAAACCTCAAAAACAAATGACAAACACGGAAAATCGAATAAAGACGCGCAAGGCACCGCCGCCTATCCTGCATCCGGTTATTTTCTGGCTTAGGCATGTAGGCTACTCATGATATTGGATACCGGTACGGATATCTAATGCACTGTTCAGTACTGGAGAAGGGACGATATTCAGAACGGGCGTACGGTCGCGGTTTTAGCATTGATGACTTTGTCTTTCGGGGGAATGATAACGTTATGCAGTATTGGCGCGTTGCGGTATTACATATGCGTCTGTTATTCATCCTGTTCTGTGGAAGACCGATCGGTTGTCCGTAACGACTTGAGTAACAAGGAATTGGTGATTGCGAAACTATATCAAGGCTTTTATGAATCTGTACCGAATCTTTTGCTCAACATATAGGCATTTCCATTGAAGCTTGAGTCGCAAGAAAGCGATGATGTGGTGCGTATTTTGTCGCCTCTAGTGTCGTTCTTGTCAATAATCGTCGCCCTGCAGTTATTATTATTATTGATGAAAATATGAGTGACGCTTTTCGCCTGTGAGGCCAGGTGCGTCACGGACTAGAATGAGCGATCGATATACCAAAATGTGGGCAAGAACCGATTTACAAGTAAGTACCACAAGATAGAACAAGTTCTGCAACATGGGATAACATTTCGGGGATGATCAGTAGATTTTCGAGTGTTGCAGCGATCCCGAGCTCGCGCGCCCTCTGTCAAATAAAAAGTTCCGATGAAAATCATATCGATTGCAGTGCAGCAAAAAATGTTCGACTGTTTCAGGTACTGCACAATGGTCGCATAGGTCGGTGTCGCTACATCCAATTTTATATAAATGCGCTTTCAGGCGGCAATGGCCTGAACGAAGCCGAAATATTAATCGTTCGTAAAGCCTATGTCGATGCATCGATGGAAAGTGGCCATCAGTCAATGATCTATGGAAATTTCGATAGTGACCTCCTCGCTCATTTCGTTCATATTCGGCGTTCCAGGTCGCTCTACAGTATTGGTGTACTTTGGCCTTCGCCTCAGCGTGGCTAATTTCGTCTCGAAGCGTCTGAGAAGGGGTATTTTCGATGTCGGTCCTGGAAGCTTGACAAGCCAATTTATCGGCTAACTCATTACCACCGATATCAGCATGCCCCGGTACCCAGGCCAGGACAACAATGGCGCCTTTCTGAACCGCTTGATTCAGCAAGCGACCACATTCAAATATAACATTCTGCGTTTGCTGTGCCTGCAAGTTGGTCATAGCGGATAGCACGCTCAGACTATCCGAGAGAATCAGATATGTTTGATGGTACACTGTAAAAATTATTGTTGTAAATTTACGACAATAAGCCTGGTGATTTCCAATACAGGCTTACAGCCATAAGCCTGTAAGCTCAACAGCCATAAGCCTGTAAGCTCAATACAGCCATAAGCCTGTAAGCTCACTACAGCCATAACCCTGTAAGCTCACTACAGCCATAACCCTGTAAGCTCATTACAGCCATTACCCTGTAAGCTCACTACAGCCATAACCCTGTAAGCTCACTACAACCATAAGCTTGTAACTCTCTCTCTTTCTCACCTATAATCTTGCACCTGATACTTGCAGTAGCCGACATTACAACTGACATGATGCACGGTGGTCATAATTGATCACAAATCAATAGAAAGAACGGGCATTTTTATACAGCAAATGAATAGAAGCAGAAGCAACACATGCAGCAGGAACAGTAGTAACACCAGCAGTCAGCACAGTATAATAACACAGTATGGAACAATAACAAAAGTGTCACGACTTGACCATCAGAGACGTATGTTAATAAGATTGAAGAGGTCAAAGTAAAGGCAAGATCACATTATTCAGCATTGGAACTTGGGTAAAACCTAATGTCCTAATTTATTGCTCAGGGGCAGCAATTGCCACGTGCTGATACTTCTCGTAGTATAATAAATGAATGGAAAGTACTCAAGTACTCTGAAACAGTTAATTTGGCAGATACAAACTTATTCCACTTCTATTTGTACTTTACAGAAGTAGCAGAGTAAAAATTAAGTTCAGAGCAGTTCAAAATGTGATTTAGCACTCCAAAAAAGGTAAATTTCCTTGAAAACTTGATAACCACTTTTACATCAATGTCCATTAGTGGTAAAATCAGTCGAATCACTTTCTATATCACATTTTATCACAGATTGAAGTGACTGCAGATGGTACACGCAGTCCCTTGATTTTGCCAATGCAGATGGATAAGAAATGCAAGGTGTTATTCACACTGCGCTCGAATTGGATATTAAATACCCAATGCAGCGATAGAATGATAGCCAAAGCATATGCAAAATCTACAATGTCATTAATCTTAAGCCCATCAAAGTGTACCGTCCATGTCTTTTTCCCAGTGTCCAAATGTATGATTGGGTTTGGTGATTCCGAATCATCCTGAAAAGAAAGGCACATCTGTATATTGAAGGCAATGAGAGTAGTACGACTAAGAGTAATTTTTTGGCAAACTGGTGTAATTGGTCCAACAATGACTTTTTGGCAAACTGGTGCAATTGGTCCATCGATGACGAGTACACCACTTACTAACAGACTGGTTCTCAACCGGTATGCCGCGACACACTAGTGTGCCATTTATGTCTCGCAAGGGTGCTTCAAGAGATTTCTTCTACATTCGGAAATTATGCGCGAAATACTTCCAGTCTTTATACAGCAAATGATCATTAATCTAAATCGGCTTCGATGTGACGTTAATAGACAAATCAAAATTGCTGTCATGCCCAATGTTCCCTCTAAGCTGCGCACAAAAAATTCGAAGTGATAACCTTTTTTTTTTGTGGTTACGTACAGTGGTGCCACTCCTAGTGTTTTAACACTAGATCTAGTGTTTTTTCGGTCGTCCTAGTGTTCTAGTTTTTTTTTTCGCAAAATTTTGCCAATCTAGTGTTTTTCTGCATTTGTGCTAACAATGAATATTCTAAGGTTAGACTACTAAATAATACGCTAAATTATTTATTTGATTTAGTGTCTCTGGCTGTATTTGTTTTCAATAATTCTATGTGGTGGTGTTTGTTTGTTTTTATTGAGATAACTACAGTGGCGCTTTTCGCCTAGTAAGGCCATGTGCGCCACGACAGTAACATTTGTAACAATTCATGGTCTTTGCTTTTTCGTCATCTTCCGGGTGACTTTTCACACTCGCACTCTTTCACCATCGGCCTCCCTCGTTTTTCATGCGCCCGTATATCTTCGTCTGTACTGCCGACTTTTTGGCGCGGCTCGCCTACATCTGGGCTTTTCAATGCACTGCGACTGCAGTGAGGTCAGCGACTATGTGGTGGTGTAGTAACAAGCAACTATTACGTAACAGGGTGCGCTGTGAATTCGTACTTATGAGCGAAAGTCTCTGAAAAAATGAAGAGCGATTTCGCTCTGATGCTCTGTCGTTTTTTGTTGAACTCAGTCTGCAGATTCGGGCAAGATTTTCATTTGCCGAAGATAGCATACTTGAGTGTATAGAATCCATTAACAGCCTAATCAACACAAAGAATAGTAAAATCAATCATTCCTCTAGCTGTGCAATTTCCCTCTGTGATATTATTTGATGAGCTTGATGATTTGTCGGAAGAATGGGCTGCTTTGGCAAGATCGCAAAATGAGTTGCAGGTGCCCTCCAACAGAAATTTTGCAAAAATTGAAATCTGTGCACAATGCGTTTGGTGAATCAAAATTCCCTTTACTGGGGAAGCTCATGACGAATCTCTTAGCATTGCCACATTCCACTGCATTCGTGGAAATGAAGTATGCTGCACATGGACATGAACACCCCCCATTGTTTGGTTGAAGATGTACTGTAGTGAGGAAGATGCCACACAAAAGATACGCATGTTTGATGGATGGTGTATATATATATATAATATAATAATAATTTATAGAGCGCCGAATATAACAATATGTCATTACTACACTAGGGCGCTGTACATAAAAGGCAATAAAATATAAAAGTAAACGATATGTATAAAAGACGAAGTGCATAGTTGTAGGGCGGAAAGAACACTACTCTAGTTCGAACGCTCGTGTGAATAAAACGGTCTTGATTTTGCGTTTGAAAACATATAGCGAGTCACATAGTCTGATAGAAATTGGAAGATTGTTCCACAGAATGGCGGCCGAGGAAGAAAAGGTTCTCACACCGTAGGTCGATGTTCTAACTCTTGGAACTGACAAGAGCATTTGGGACTGAGAACGTAGCGCTCTTCCGGGATTATACATTGTCACTAGCTCACGAAGATACGTTGGTGCACTTCCCTCCATGCATTTGAAGACGTACAGAAGAAGCTTGTATTCAGACCTAAATTTCACGGGTAACCAATGAAGGGATCTAAGAATCGGCGTTACGTGATCACGCTTCCTTGACCGAGTTACCAAACGAGCAGCGATGTTTTGGATCTTTTGTAGCTTGTCGATGCAATTTTGGTTTACCCCGTAAAGCAGAGCATTTCCACAGTCAGTCCATAGTCCATAGTGTACAATCGAATGATAAATTTTTATGACCCCGTACAATTCGAAAGCGACAATATTTGATTTTTTTTGCGCTATTGAATTCATTTCATTAATTTTCGTTGAATAATTATGCAGTAGTATCAATTCGTTTCATTAATTATCGTCGAATAATCATGCAGTATATCATGCATATGTATCGAATTCATGTGCGGAACACTTCTTATCTATGGATTTGTACCTTGGTCATCATGATTACTTGGCAACAGCAAATTTTTCCAGCAATTTACTAATCTAGTGTTTTTTTCGCCAATCTAGTGTTTTTTCACGACATAATCTTGTGTTTTTCCTGGAACCTAGAGTGGCAACACTGGTTACGTACTGTTGTCCAAGTAACCGCGCAGTGAGTGCGCGCTGACTCGTAAAAAATAGAGGGAACATTGGTCCTGCCCGCAATCAATACCCCGCTCGAATTCGCTTTACTCGGCATATCCTCATCGTCTTCCTAATCACCAGAAGAAATGAACCCACTTGGAAGTGCCGGTCCCGTTCAAAAATTTGACGAACATAGCCATCCACATTGCGATTGTTAAGTCGCGTATCAGTACTGCCGTTAAAATGTAGGCTCGAAGTGCAACGTAACGTTATGTTACAGGTGCCGAATATGAGAATTGAGAAGTATAGTTGATCAAATTATATCAGCTAACAAATTTTCCCGTCGCTGAGGTTATTGTCCCAGTTTGTTGGAACTAGAATTGAGCTGCAGGTGGCTGCCAATAGAACTACAGCAGTGGTTCTCAACCGGTGTGCCGTGAGAGATTTCTTCTAAATTTTGAAATTATGTGCAAAATAATTCTAGGATACAGGAAATGATCAGTACTACATCAGACTCGATTTGAAGTTTGTACATATGACAAAACGAAATTGCTGTCATGCCATCGCGTGCTTGAAAGGCTGAATTCAGCAGACATGGCGGCGCCTGTGTGACAATGCAGTATTCTGGCAGTTTACAGATCCGTCAAAAAATGTTGCGAACCACTGTGCTAGCGTGCCGCAAACTATTTTCAATTTTCGAAGGGTGCCGCGAGGTCAAAAAGGTTGCGAACCACTGTGCTAGCGTGCCGCAAACTATTTTCAATTTTCAAAGGGTGCCGCGAGGTCAAAAAGGTTGAGAACCACTGAACTACAATATTGAGGTATTGCTATCCTCTAATATATCGAACTCTTGGCTTATAATGATCGCAGCAAGGTTATCTTCATAGTAATGCAATGCCGGTATGTATATGGTACGAACCTGATCTATAACCAAAAATTTGTCGTATGACTCTTTGAACATTGCAGGTATACCGACCATCCAGTTCATTTTCACAGAATCTGAAAAAAATTATTATTTTGAGACATCCAATAATTTGTATTCTTGAAGCATCGTACCCATCACAGCTGTAATGCTGGTTGGCACGCGACTCCAGTTTATTTTTGTCGCGTGCTGAGAGAATATTGCTTTTTCTTGGATATTGTCCAGTATATTCAGACCATTGTTTATGATCTTCATCTCCTCCAATAGCTGAAACATCAACAATTACCAGTAAACAGAAATCGAACAAATGATATTTTTCTTACCCAATATGATTCTCTCAGAAGCGGATATTCCATAAGAATTTCAGCAGTTGGCATGCAGGCTTCTATGTCAGACCGGCGACTTTTGAAGGTGGCTTTCATGGATTTCAATAGCTCTCCCTTCGCTGGGTTTGACGAACTCGATTCAGACAATATGAATGCCTTGTGTTCAGCTGAACTTTTATCATTGGTCAAAGATTCAATTTCCTGAAATTTTTAATTGATATGAATCGGTGTTTCTCAACTTTGAGGTTCCATTGAAATAGCAGTTTCATACTTCGTCTGCAACATCAGAACTTCTGGGTTTCTTGCATCGTGCGCTTGCCGTCGGCGATTCTTCAGCAGGAAGCCGTCTCCGCGGGCCAGTCCGTCCGAACTTTTTTCTGTTTGCTAGGAGAACCGGATCGTCTGTGTCTTTCATTTTCCGATGCTCGTTATATATTTTGTCGTTGAGTCTCGTTATCCATGAGTGCTAAATTGTATCGAATTTGACAGAGTGTGATATTTCCACACTGCAAGCCTCAAAACTTACATATGGCGGAAGAAAATTATCTTCATCAGCCGTAACTAATTTCAGAATTGGATATTTCCGAATTAGAGCTGAACATGCCTCTTTTCTTGCATGCGTTGGTGGAGAAAGTCTGAACGAAACGTTCACGTATATAATCAACCCGATTGCACTAAAATTGGTACACAGTGAATTGGGCTGTGGAAGTAACAGAGCCGAACTGGAGTAAAACATGGCCATAGCATCTGAAGGGAGCACAAAGCTACAATCGACTGGAATTATTTTGCGCGATATATGGCGATAATGCAAGTCTTATCGCTTCGACGAGCTTACGCGTAAGCTCCACTATCGCACGCTGCGCATACACGTATATAATAACATACAGTCTTGGGGAATCTCGGCTGACTGGGGCCGCGGGCCACATTATCATGTTAGACCGAAAACAGTCCGCGGGCCGGACAAAATCCCTTCGCGGGCCGTATGTTGCCCGCCCCTGGCCAATACACACCCGTAATACTCCACGATATCCTTGAACAGATGATCCACAATAGCTGATCTCAAAGTTCGCCCCATGCCGCTTTTTGACTGCAACTTTTGCATTTTTTCCACTTGGTTATGCAAATACTGTGGTAGGCGCACCGTGTATTCAGAACCTGGCCACTTTTTTGCCTTATTGGTGCATTCTTCCGCATTCACGACTGGCGAAACATTATGGGGTCTTTCAGAATTTGCCAGATCACTGCCTATATCGCCTGTAATTGAAATACCACTTACTAAAACAAAATGCGACTGAATTCCAGAAAACAGCATTCTCAGCCCTCATGAGGGTTTATTAGCCAAGCTCGTGCATAGGTGGCGACTTCTATTTCTACATGCGGTGGACAGATGAAAAGGGAGGGGTTTTAAATACTTAGCATTAATTTATGACGGTTAATAATGTGCGTAACTCAGTAACTGCCCATAATACATGGATAGGACAAGATTCATCGTGTTGACGCATTGACTCGTCTAAGTACGCGTAAGCTTGTCAGCGATATGATAAATTTTCAAAAACACTACTATACACCGGCAAATGTGACAAAATACTTACTACTCTCCTGCTCTTCGGTCAGTGATACATTCACGATACTGGTGCCACAATTTGAATTGCAAAGACCAGCACGAGGCGAATCTGCAGCTTTCAAAGAATCTGCAAGACACCAATACCAAGTAACCAAGCACCTATAGCTATGGGACTCGATTACCTGAACTTTTCTTCTTACTCAATTTCAACATACCGCCATTGGAAATTTCGACGATATCACAATCAAGTTCAACCCAGCCAAAATCTTCATCGTAGTATTCAATGTTGGCATCGTCAGCGTCAACTTCCGGGAATTCGTGTAACACAGCCGTTTTAACGTCTGATTTACAGTACACTCTAAACATTCTTGAGGGGTCACCGTAGGTCACCTTCAACTTGTACTGTTCTTCAGAGTCAGCCATAGCAACCGAGACTATATAAATAACCTGAATTACATCAAACCACAAATGATTGCATTCCTCAGTTATACACACCACGACGTAATCTTATCAAGTTCCTGGTATTGATTACGTACATATGCTGGGGCTCATGATATATCAAGTCTGTGGGACGAAAAACTCGATACCCAACTTCTTTCATGGAGTAGCTATGAAAGTGTTCAATAAACTGAATAGATTTTATCAATTTGGTACACAAGAAGCACTCAGCATTGACATACAATATATACTCAATTTTACAACATGTTAGTTCATCAGCAGTTTTTTCAACAACAAAAATATCTTGAACCTGATATTTGTGAGACATGTCATGAAACACTTTGACACTAGTCACCGTCTGGCTGTCGACCTCATAATGGGCTTCAATTCGTTCAACATACTCTTTTGGAATCGAATCCCAGTGTAACGACCGCGAGTCAACACTTGGCACATCGTCATGCAAAATATCAGGCGAACAAAATTCATAACATTTTCGATACTGTAGCCTACATGCGACTGACAAGGAAATGTTTTTAAAATTTGAATTTGCCCTGGCAATTTTCTTCAATCGTTGATGGTAACTCTCAAATCTCATGCACCAGACATTCCTGAGATTTCCATACCTTAAAATCATTATTCCGTAATGCAAGAGGAAGTGAAATTTAGGTTTTATAATCTCGGGTGCTGTCTCTTTTACAGTCTCGAAGAATTCAGTAACGAGATACACCAGTTCATGAGCATTTTCCCTCTTCGTAACTTCAGCAAATAAAATATCACAGATTTCTGATAGGAGCAAATACCAGGCCCAGATCATATTCCCTTCAGGGATGTCATGACCAACAAAAAACGGAAGATGGCGAAAAAAACACCAAGTTTGCGACGCACTCAGCCTGTTCATTTTTCCAGTAAAGTTAGGCTTGTTACGTATCTCATGCCTTCCATACGGAAATAACATTACACGTTCCACAAAGCGCTGCTTTGGGACGAATTTGTAGATCAAATTGGTTAGGATGTAGTCCAACGTGACAGAGAGGACCCCCTCGTACACGTCATGCATCATGTCTGGGGGCAAAGCATTTACAGTGTCAAATGAGAGCAAGCTTTCAAAAACACAATCTTTTTTCACTCCAAATACTTCTTCATTTGTTGCCAGTGCTGCTTCAACATGTGCTTTATGATTCGTTGATGTTCGCAGGGTAAACATACGATCATTAGATATTTCACGAAACTCAGAATAATGACATGTGCAAAACCGACATATGTAGCCAGAGCTGAAGCATTGGCGAAAGCCGCCTATCTCATGACTTGCGAGGTTGTCTGCACTTATCGTTGCCAAGCCACCAAGAAAATGTCTCTTGGAACCATTCCACAAAGTTACGTCGATACCAGAAGTTTCCAATATTTTCAAGTCGGAGAGTAATGGCTCCAACAGTGCATGGTAACCAATTTTTTTAACAACAGAAGACTTTACTATGAGCACAGGGTGAATGCTACGGATATTTGACAAAAACTTATTTTCAATATTTCCCAGTTGAAAATAGAAAACTGATAGCTTATGACTCCCACGAGCAGACCCCAAAGGATTACACAACTCCAGGTCGTCTAAATATAAATGAATCCTCAACAATTCCCTTTGGCCACGAAAAAAATGCATTATTGAGAAAAATATTTCCATCAGTATAATCATACAAGAATTCATCAGGGCCCTTACGCATCAGCATTTTATCATCTATGCTTTGTATAACATCTCTGTGAGAAATGTACGATTGCAAGGTTTTCAGTATTGGAATATACTGACATTCACATTGATCCTCAAATTGGTGCGTGACGGGTCTGATCAAGCCGTATCGATCTAACACGTTGGAATAACGCCAGTCACTTTGGGTAATATTCATCATATTGACCAAGTCTGGCAAAACCAAACGAGAGCTACTACTTGCAGCAGTTGAGTTCATGCTGGATGCAGAAATTTGCGAAGATATTTCGATCCTATATTTATCTAGTATGTCCACAACATTCAGCATGATATCGCGAAACGTCGACTTTGGTAAAGTGAATTCTTCTCGGCATCGCAACGTAAATAAGAAGAAACTGTCTTCGAAATTTATATTTCTTTTTGCGACTTCCTGCAAAAATGTACCAGTACCGCTCTGACTTTCAATCATCAATTGTCCATCATCACTATCTGCTTTCTCAGCAATAGGCACTTGAAGTTGAATATCTGCCGTTTTTGTTGACTTCTCTATGACTTCTTTGTGCGTTCGATAAACATGTACAACGAAACTTCTACACGTACCAAACTCGCGGTCGCATCGGTCAATTTTGCACAAGAATGTGCTTTCCTCTCGGTGGAAACGATTCACATGAGATATTAAAGACTTTCTATTGGAAAACGGCGGTATAAACGCGCAACTTTCGGTAGGACACGGCCACAGATTCATCCCAAATTGCAATAAACAGTGAAACAGACGGACCTCCACCTGCACGAAAATGGGTGATTCGCCATTCGCGCCGTTCTGTGATATATTAAAATCCAAATTTTGTTCCAAATCCGGGATCCCAATCCAAGTCCAAGTCAGAAAAAGGCTGAAATTTATTCGAATCATCGCATCAACATCTAATGTTACAAAACGCTACATGTCCAAGTATAAATATATTCATCTTCAAATACATTTTAAATCAATATCCATTGTTTTTAAACCCGATTAAAATCATTGCTTCCGATTATTTCAAATCCAAATCCATATCCATACTCGTCTTCCTTTCGCGCTCTTTTCCTGAACCGTTCAACCATAACGCATGTATTTATATTGTACAGTACATTGTACAAGCAGTATCCGTATCAGTGTCGGTTTATCAGGATGATTTAACAGACGATGTTGAAATATAATGAACATAAGAATGATAATTAAAAGTATTGATGATGAGGAAACCAATGAACGAACATTATAACGCTATGGAACATATTAATAATTCGCGGTTCTAATGTCTGGGGTGTGTTCGGAATGCGTTGACACTCGGACATGATGTCTGAGGCATGTATGGATTAGGTTCAGACTGCATTTCAACTCCGACATCGTGTCGGGTCATATCGAATGTGTGTTCGAACTGCGTTGTCACTCGAAAATCATGTCTGGGATATGTGTGGCGAGAGTGCTGCGGTCTTAGTTTGAGACACAAACATCATTTATGGCAAAGGTCTGGGGTGTGTTCGAACTGTGTTGACACATGACATCATGTTTAATAAATGTTTGGAGTATGTTCGGACAAGGTTGCAGATCGAACATCATGCAGGGTGAGTTTGGACTGCGTTTCAACTCAAACGTCATGTTTGGGGCATGTCTGGGGCATATCCGGGGGTGTTCGACCTGCGTTGTCAGTCTGACATCATGTATGAGTTATGTCTCAAGTATACGTTCAAACTGCGTTGACCATTATTGGACATCATTTCTGAAGCATGTTAATTTACAAGCACGACAGCTTGTTATGTGCCTGCCTTTGGCGTTTACAACCTCCACAAGCTTGCAGTCCGCCATTACAAGCTGGTTACAGGGTACTTTACAACAATAATTTTTACAGTGTATGAGCCATTCTGGCAGATCCATTTCAAAGCGTGGAGAATGGCTTGTGCTCCTATGGAGAAGATTGACTTAAGGGTGGAACACGGCTGGGAAAAGTTTATCATCAGCGACGGGATGGTAAATGCAAAACCGGCTCCCTCTGCTGATTTAGAGCCGTCAGTGTATATTTCAGTGGCATCGTTATATCGTTCGAATATGAAGTTCAGGACTATGGGTTTATGTGACAGAGGTGCGATATCTTTTTTAATGATTTTTGCAAGGTCTAAATCAATATTAGGTGATTGCATCAGCCATGGAGGCAAATCTGAAATAGTTTTTCTTTCCAGGACAAGGTTATTCAGAGACTCGACATTGGTGGCGATGTTGAAGGTAGTGAATTTTAGGTTCATGAGGCTATATATCTCCTGCCAAGAGTCTTCAAGCACTCCTAATGTTGGGTGTTCGTGAGCCTGGTAACGTTTAAGGTGGCAGCGATAGTTAAGGCTAAGCTGTTTGTGGCGTAGATGGAGAGGAAGTTCGTCACATGATGCTTCCAGTGCACAAATGGGGGTGCTGCGCCTTGCTCCGCAGCAGAGGCGGAGAGCTTGATTTCGTACGGTGCGTAACTTGTCCAGATACTTTTTTGGGGCGAAGTAATATGCGAGTAACCCATAGTCAATCAGTGAGCGTATCAGCGCCCTGAAAAGCTGCAGCAATGGTTTTTCACTCGCTCCCCATGCGATACCAGTCACGACTCTGATTAGATTCAGTCTGTTAGAGCACTTTTTGGAAATCGTATCGATATGTTGCTTATAGTTGAGAAATTTGTCGAACGTGATACCCAAATATTTGTAGGTGTCGACAAATTCAAGTTCATGTTTGACACTTTTTCTCTTTGAATCTTGTCAACTAGAGAGTAGTATTAGGATGCGTTTTCTTCACATTTAAAGGTGGAATTGTAACAACTTGAGCAAAACACAGCCCAGGCACCATGGTTGCTAAATGCAGCTTAGAAAATTGCGTTCGTAGTGTCCTTAATCCGTTCGATAATTTAATTTTGGAAACTAGTAAGTCGAGTAATTTTCAAATAAAAATGAGAAGAAACGTGAAACGTGAAACGATTTGGCGTCGTGCAATTACTATGACTTAAAAGATTTGTGGTTGGTCACAAGCACCGAATTTTACCGTACATAAATCGACCGTGTTATGCATATTCAAGACAATGTACCACACTTATTATTATTTCCCAATTCTCAAGTTGGATTCGTATTGTCGCGATGATATACACTCGTAGAAAATCGAATAACGGGCGTACGGTCGCGGTTTTAGCATTGATGACTTTGTCTTTCGGGGAAATGATAACGTTATGCAGTATTGGCGCGTTGCGGTATTCCATATGCGTCTGTTATTCATCCTGTTCTGTGGAAGACCGATCGGTTGTCCGTAACGACTTGAGTAACAAGGAATTGGTGATTGCGAAACTATATCAAGGCTTTTATGAATCTGTACCGAATCTTTTGCTCAACATGTACGCATTTCCATTGAAGCTTGACTCGCAAGAAAGCGATGATGTGGTGCGTATTTTGTCGCCTCTAGTGCCGTTCTTGTCAATTATCGTCGCCCTGCAGTTGCCGTACGAAGCGTATGCGATATCAAGGCCGGTCCCAATTAAGTACACCCAGAGATGCATAACATGCGCGTGCAAGGCTGATTTTCTCATGGCAAAACTCCTCTTTATCGTCAGTCTTTCTGTGCTGATTCAGTGGTGGGCTTTGCTGGTGTTCATATTCTGTATATTTCTGCTCTTCTGGTTAAACTGTGGGCGGGGGAAACACGAGAATTCCGATTGTTTTGGTCAGTGGTTTCGTAATTTGACCAACCGTACGACGCTGGCTATTTACTGCTGTTTCACGCCATGCCTGCCCTACGATCTTACGGAAGTGGGTATCGGAAAGATATTGCTCTTTGGTATTATTCATTTTTTTTTATCTTGAGGGGGTCTTCAGCCCTCTCCTATGACGAACAGTACTTTGAATATCTGTCCTAGGATTTCCGGAATTACGCCGCAGTTGTGTCGACGAGTATTGCTGGCTATTTTGCTTTAATCGTTACCGTTATACTCGACGTCAGGCGTTGATGTTCGTTCACTGGGATTACATTCGTTGCTTCGATGAGGATGATCTGAATTATTTAACAACAAACACTCGTTATCTGGGGATAATTTGATATCATCTTGGAATATTTTTAACAGATAAAATATTTTATTAGTCAAGGTCACTTGTGTTGTTTTGCCAGGTACAAACATATTATAGGTGCAGCCGCCAACGACGAAGTGGTCCTGTATCGCTATTTCATAATATACTATGGATTTGCAACATTTTGGCGTTCTGTTTCTATGTCAGATAATAGGCTACCCGTAACGCGTTCTCGTGGAAATTGTTGAGTCCGGCTGTCAAGTCGGCGCTACCAGCTGAACAATGAATCACAACGTTCCCCGAATCTCTCTCCATCAGATTTACTCTATTTAACTCGTTTTCTCCAGGCTACAATGGTGCATGGAAGTGCCTTTTACATCATTTACACTCTTCGGTTTGTTGCTGAAATCGAAGAAATATAGGATGTTCGTTCTTGGAGTTATATACCACAGAAACCATAGTATCTCGCTACTGATCCACGAGTCCAAATGGTAAAAAACTTAGAGATAATGATACTATGCCTACTCATTCAAAGCATGATGCATTCAAAGCAACGCCGGCCCAGTGGAATTTAGAATAGCGTGGGTGCATAGAGTCAACCGTTTCTGGTGATGCCAGAAATAACGCGCATCGATATCCGAATAGATTCTCCTTTAAGAACGTTGTACTGATGATACACTTCATTATGGTAGGGTTGCCGTGCGCCCCAAGGGGCGCTGGCGATTTTGAAGGGGCGGAACGCGTAGGGGGCGACATGGGAGGCGCTGAAGAATAATGGCTTCGCAGTAGATGATGTGGTAGTAGGACATGTCCTTAATGAGTTTTCAGAACCAATTAACATTAAACGAAACATGTAAAATTCCGAAATGTTTGGTTGCGCTACGCGACGATGTTTGCTACATATATTTTTTCATAAATGTAGTGGGTTTTATAATTCATGTAAAACGAATTGCGCGTACTTTTAGATCGCCAATTTCCCGTTAAAACACTGCCGTCACGCTTGCTAGGGTTATTTTCAACAACATGTTTCGCGTTAGGTATTATGTCCCGCAGCGCACAGCATGTGAAAATCGAAGAAGAAGACACTGTATGTCACTTTTGAGAGTGAGAGCCCCTTGTACATGAAATAAGTTTTGAAACTTTGTGCACGAAATGAATAGCTAGATATCGGGAAGATGTGGTGCCGATGAAACACTGGGACCGAAAATACTTGAAAAATTCTCTGTGATAATCCCGTGATTACATTACGCGACGTTGTCTACAATGGCATGCTGGCAGAATCTTTCCTCACATGCAAAAAAAACTTCGACCTGCGTGAGTTATGGGGTCTGTGACAAACGATTTACGTTTTAGGGGGTGCAAAGTAAATTTGGATCGACATATACATTCTTCTATATCACCTTCCAGACTAACAAACCCGCAATAATTTTTGATGTGAATTATAGGGCTTGTATCAGGGTATATAATGGAACATATTTTTTGAATCAATACCATTCTCGAGTGGACTATTTTCAATTCAATTATAATGTTTATAGGGTGGGGGAGCTATGGTACCGTGGCCAAATCCAGCAAAATAGTTGGATCAACTAATCACTTAACCACAGAAACACGCCTACACGTGTAGAGGTTGTATATTATAGTTACCTGTGGTTTTTCATCGCTATTACGAGGTATTTGAAAGTCAAAATGTCGATTTTCCGGTAATGTGTATGTGGCATTAATTTTGTAAATATCGGCGAAAATCAAAACGTGATTTTATCGCAACATTCAAGTTGATATAATCTATTTTATTCTTGTAGATGACGACGAAACATTCTTCATTGGCATGCTGTAGCTTAGATTAGAGTAAACAACAAAACAAGTTGAAAAAATTGAGTTTTGAGCGTATGTCTCATAGGTACCATGGTCGTGTGCCATTGGACCCACCGAGTGGGGACCGATGACACATTCGAGCAACAAATTTTAAACGTTTATAAATATTTTTTGAAAAGGAGGATATCCATTTAAATGCCCGCGATAGTTAGAGCTTGTATCAAAGTGTCGAGATAGCAAAAGATCCGCTATTCTCGGCTGAAGATTTGAGGGCCAGAGATCAATTTGCAATTTTTGATCCATCGGTACCACATCTTCCCTGCTGTATTAGAGAATTTGAAAATTAAATAGTCAGAATATTTCTTCATCGTATCATAAAGGTTGATACTATCTAGTGTTGTGGTTCACAACTTCACATGAGCGTTATATAATATGAGTGGCTTTGTTTGGAATACATTAATGTTAAAATTATTACTGGGTACAGTACTAAATTCAATGTGAGCAGATATACCCATCCCAATCTCAGTTGACTTATTTATAGTTACACAAAGGACTAAGACCAAATCCAATACCATTAATCACCCCGTATTGCCAATCGCAGATGTGAATTCGGGATGGTTCGAACCACAAGATATGAGACCGTACCCGATTGTTGTTATAACAACCTTTATTTGACCATGAATAATATATATATAATATTATATGGTTTATTATAGTCGAATGGTCCTCGAGCGCGATTAAAACGCGAAATATTTACAACACCAACGTTCCGAAAAGACCGACTGGACTTTGACCTCTTACCAGGACCAAAACTGCTGCAACCCAAACCCCCAATCGGTGAGCTCGAAGGGTGCCCTAAATTATTTCGGTGAATGAAGATAAGTTACACATCATGTTTTGACGACTCCCCCACGGAAGAATACGCATAATTATAGAAAATAGAAATTGGCGTCGGCCATTACCACGCCGCGATGCACGAAGACATATGTAGTTCCGGTCAATATGGGACTCTTTTGACTATATAGCGGACAAGGGGTAACAAAATAACAACATGTAACGAATTAATTGTATCAACGGGCACGCCCGAATACGTTCAATTATTAATTACGTTGCCTTTATTTACCAATACAACAGCGCACTCAGCGCTACTGGTAAATCTGATTATGAGGGCTGAAAGGATAAAAAGTTCATAGCGACATATATATGCAATTACCACCTATTCAGTCATGCATTATAGAAAATTTGGCGCCTAGGGCGACCAGGCCACACGAACTTTGCTGACCATCGCAATCACGCGACGGGGTTCTTGGGAGCAAAGCCCCCAGAAGTTTGGTTTATGACGCTATGGATGCGCAAGACAATCGTTTTTTAGGGGGGTGACGAAGTGCTGTTACGGACCTCCCTCTTACCCATTGTCTTTATTACATTCCTTACAATATGAGGTGGGGGGAATTGGGGCACGATAGTTTTTGGGAGGGGCGCTATACGAAAAAAGGTTAAGAACCCCTGGTGTAAGTGATTAACTCAATATATTTGTATTTGAGAGCTACAAATAGAAATCTTCAGAATATTTCTTCATCGTTTCATACAGGATGATACTGTTTAGTGTTGTGACCCGCATCAGCACAGCGACGTTATATAATAGCCTATGGGTTGCTTTTGTATGGAATACATTCATGCTGAATTTAATAACTGGGTGCAGTGCTAAACTCAATGAGGGCAAAGATCTCTATCACTATCTCAGTTGATATACTATAGTCCAAGAAGGCAATAAAACAAAATCCAATACAAATAATATTGTCATCTTCAATGTTCCAAGAATAAAACATGGACATATCAAGGTCGTTTGGCTGTTCGATTGTCACCTGCCGACGAGGCGACGAGAAAGAGCGCTGCAGTCAAAATTCTAATAATTATTCCTAATCGCCAGACAACAATGCCACCCCATCTTTGTTGCACTGATGACCAGATTGCGTTGCAGTTACAAATCGTCATTGACTGGAGCAAGTAATCTGTGTTTGTGTAGGCGCATGGCGGTTAACTCCAGGTATGCTTTGTATTTGAAGAGATTTGAGGTAGCCTGGGATGATTTCCTTATGGAAAGCATTTGCGACCGCAAATTTGCAGCATTCGTAAGCCTACTGGCTATGTATTATTTATAATTAATGATGCCGTCTTATGGGACATAAAGGGCGTTAGCAAAGTTAGCAAAGTCATTCGCTAGCCCCGACAGCAGTACTATTTAGTGTCGCATTAAGCATAGAATATTGTCACCTTTTTTACCGGTATTGTCGCATCCATAGCAAGTAACCTAAGTTATACTTATGAAACTGCTCGGGAGTGGAGAAATTCAGGCGCTTCAATATAGAAATAAACCGGCATTTACCTATTCAATGCATGACTATGAGTAACGTTTGCTACGAAATGTGGGAAATGGAGAAGGTAAGCAAGGAGTGAGATTACGTTATCGGGTTACTGTGGCATGGTCAGCACATATAATGTTACGAAACCTATCGCCAGATGGACAGAGACAGAATCCTCTATATTGCTTCCGTCTGCCCAGATGCTATATGTATTTTTTTTTTATCTCGCCCACCATAACTTGCATCGTATCCTCTCAGTCCATTTTAGTACTGAGTGCAATCCTAGCTACGTAATTGAATAGGATCATACACCTCATATTTCATTCGCTCATCCACGCGCACTTTTAGGACATTTCTTATGTCATAGAGGAGGTAAACACCGTAGATCGGTGGCTCATAACCCTTCTTTGGCCGTGGCCCATTTTCCAATTTAAAAGGGTTCTGTGGCGCACCTCTTGTAGATTCATAGTCCCGTGCAATGCATGGTAATCGCCGATGCCAATATGCCTATTTATCCAAAACATCCGGATTTTTATCTTGCTATAATTAATGTTTAAACCCAGACAGTTGAGGACAATACAATATCTGAATGATGAAAGAGATCAAGGATGTTGGATGAGCTAGTATTGCATGGCTGTTTCTGGATTCATTATATTCCCTATTTGTAGAATATAGATGATCAAATTAATGTGTTGATTCTACGAATCCGGAGATATCAAACAACTGGCAATATTACCATGGAAATCGAATGGATTCGGAGGAAATTGGCTTATTTGATCGATCACAGATTCCTGTGGATTTTGGTGTTAATGATTATGGATACCGCCACAAACTTATACGCCACCGTACGCTACTGTACGAGCGCAGACCTGCTACAAGGAAAGCTACCATGTATGTTGGCAGCGTTCGGTGTCATAGTGGGTGTCAGCGTAAATGCAGAGGTCATTATCGATATTAATATGACAAAACGAGTGGCGAAAAGCTCGAAGGAGTGGAGAAATTTGGTCTATCGTCATTTGATGACGTCGATGCTTGTCCGGTCAGTTTGTGAATCAATCCCTCACTTGTGCATCAGCCTCTATCTCCTGTCGACGAAAACGCGTCAGAAAATGGGGGATAATATGTTGACCTATGCATCCCCAACGCTGTCCTTCTGGTCGATAATATTTTCGTTGCATTTACCGTACGAAGAGTATCTCAAAGCAAAAAGCATTCATGCAACTACCGCCGAGAGGTACTTCGTTTTTGTAGGAAGACTGGGAATATTCGTTACGAGACTAGCTGTGCTCATTCACCTCACAGTGGTGTTGGAATTGATAGCCGCTATATTCATTTCTGTCCAATGGCTTGTTCGCTATTTTTTACTGCAATGCTGTAAGGATGAAGGTAACGCTACTTTTTCAGACTGGTTTCAATCGAGGACCGGTGGGTGTACAGCTGCGACTTACTTCATGCTTACGCCTCTTTTGCCGAACAAATGTAATATCGCAGGCGTACTACGATTATATGTCGCCTTCCTCGATCAAATAGTGGTAGTATTGATCTCGAATGTTCTTCACAGAAGTCCGTATGCTCAACAGCAATCGCCGTGTCTCATCAGTTTTGAACACGTTAAATCAGGCAGTATCATATCTTTAGTTCATGTGATGTTGTCTATCTATGTCAGATACGTTTCGTCTTGGATTGATCGCATGACGTGATTGCGAATTCGTTCTCACATCAGCATCATCAAAATAAAAATTGTTATCAGCTTGAGTACGTTTGGCAGAAGTGGAACAATTGTGAAATATGTTAGAGATAACCAGAAGGAATAAATGAATATTTAAAGCAGGGGTGGGGAATTATTTTTTTCCGCAGACCAAATGCGAAACGGCAAATACGTTAGCGGGCCGAGTCAAGATGTTTAGCTATAGATATATGCTACAACGTATGTTATAACTAAATTGAAAGCAGTGAATTACATATTACATTGGTAATAAATGTTGCTCAGTATATTCGTTGGTATTAGATAATGAGAAAATGATGGTTATTAGGCAAGCAAAACATCAAATGATTTATTTTCCGTCGTAATTCGAAACGATCTCTTCAATCCACGTTTTTATATTAAGACATTCAAAGGTATTTGAGATACTAAAACACTTATTGTCCTGATCTCCGCCTTCCGAACAGTGTGCGGCTAGGTGAAATCCCCTTGTTGTGGAGCATAGCGAGAATGAACAGTGTATAAGCATTGACTAATATTTACTCAGAAGATAGTCTAGCATCCGTGCCTTAAATGTGTGAAAATTCGAGATTTGTAGGCGTATCGGAATCTGCTTTTACCATACATCAATCCTTGCCCATTTAAATATAGGGAATCCTCTATCAGAGTTGGACATGAACAAGTTGGAGTTTACCGCGTGTTATGATTATGAACATCATTACAGTATCGAAAATAGTTCTGTAGAGATACGGGGCCTCGCAGTTGGTCAATTTTATACATTGCTTTGTCTAGTTCAAAGATATAAATATCGTAGCAGATCCCTAAACTATAATACCATACTGTATGTGTGAATGTATGATAGAAAAGTAAAGAGTGCGGAGAAATGAATTTGGAACTATTCGGTAAAGCTTCCATAATACACCGATATTTCGTTTTGCGCATAGATTCGTGATAGGTTTGTGCCCTATTGGACCTAGATCGATATGAATTCCAATGTACTTAATAGACCATACAATGCGTAATGTGACAATGACAACAACAAAGGTTTAAACTAAACTATATGAAAAAAGTGACTTCTTGCGATTTCATTTGCTACGGCATATTTCGCTACGTTGGCTTTATTTTGAATGTGGATTATGCATGATGCGAGGTACGTAGACTGCGTAATGGCGTTATATTAATAAACAGGCTTCAGTTGTACGCAATGCGGTTCTGTGAAATGTGTGTGTGTGACGCACGCGATTTCAAATCGGGTGCACTATTTTCACAGGATCATATTTGTAGTGCGGAGCTAAGATTACAAGGACGAGACTTTCCGGTGCTGACCATTTTGAAGCTGGACAATGTCCAGCAGACATATCACTATTGAAGGTTTTGGCCAACCAGCAACGATCATTTTGGGCCAAGGTTTTATCGCAATGTTCCAGCGTGTTTGGCATTGCATTTTGACCGCATGTGGATGTAGGCGAAAACTTCATGTCCTCGTGTGTCGGCACGGGCGGAAAGAGCAACCTCAAAATACCACTGCACACCCCAAGTTTTAAGCAGCATAACGGCGTCCGGTGGCATTAAGCTATACTAGGAATATTCTGCTCTACCGTAATTGCGAATTAAGTTGGTTCACTTCTGTTAATCATGCATACACAAAAAAATACCGGGTGCGGAAATTACGACCGCGCTCTTTCCTTCCATCTACCTTACCCGAGTATTACACGCACCTTTCCAGTAAAACCAATGTCAGACAAATCTTATCATGACTTCAAACCAATTTGGGTGATACAAAGGTCGGCACATTTTCATGAACACTACGTTGTATTAACGACTTTTCTGCGTGTCTCGCTTATCGGCTGGAGTACTCAACACAGCGACCTTGTATATCTATAAACCAATCACAGGATATTGCGCCAAGCTCGTTAAAATTTTGTTGTGTCAAGAAATGTTTGGTTCGCGACTCGCGACCGATACTTTAAGAATCTCTGCAGTAAAGCAATTAATATACTTTGTACCTATATCTCTACTACTTGAAAATATATTAAATTTGCAATATACGTGGATTCTGTTCGCCCCGACTCGGTGATGTTATTGAAAGGCGCCAACTTGATGCCAATGCAGTTTAGCCAGCAGTTCCAATTGCAACATTCCCTACCTCATGTTTCAGGGCAAGTAGCGAGTCAAGTCAAGCAAATTTTCAACGACAAATCGAAAAACATTTCCGATCTCAACTCAATTTGAAGTCACAAATTATTCATATTTCGTGTTGCGTGATTCTATATTTAGATATTGATATACATGCATATTGGGTAAAGCTTGACAAACTTGTCCAATTTGCTACATAGTTTATGCTACAGATACTATTGGTGCGATTTTTAAAGCAACCACTTAGAACTGACGACCGCAGGATACTAGCTTTATTATAACTTTTTTAGAACTTCAATGTGTACATCCAATATCGCTAGTTCTATTAGTATTAGTGTATGAATTAGGTCGAAGTCTACTGGACTACCAACACTGACTATCTTGACCGTGTCTGTATCTGACAGACGCAACTGAACTCTGAACTCTAAATGAGCTGAACTCAATATTATGCGAACTGCTGCAATAGACGACTGTATCATAAAAAATTATACCGGAAATAATTGTATTCAGATGTAAAATGTTATGGCAATGACATATCAAGTATTATAGATACCGCACTATATGTATTCTATCAACAAAATGGGCATCATGGAATCAGCAGAATTGACATGGCGGAGACAAAGGATTTTCGATAGCTTATGTAAATGAGAGTAAAGGTATGGTATCACAGTAACTACAAAACGAGGAAAATTATGGTAAAAAAACAAATCCGGCAGTTATATGTGACTGTAAAATACTCACCATTGCGAACTATGGGCAATATAATCGGAACATGATACATTCGGTTACAACATCCAGCCGGAGTATTGGGTCAGCAACGGAAAATACTTCCATGTTGAATGAAGAATGGATTGGAAATTCGAAACTCATGCTTTGCGTGTGCGGTTCGATGCGGATAACACAATATTGGAACCAACTTGAATAACCAATTGGATAGTCGTAATGTTTTGAATCCCAACTAAAAACTATTCCGTTTACCTATGACATTACAATAAAATAGAACTTTGGATTCTTAACATGGTAGAGTCGTTTTCATGATGAAATTAAACACAAGCTTTCTCCGATTTTAACACATCTTTTATGCGTTCGATCGTAGCACTCTCTAGATCGCAATGATCAAATGATAAAACACCACCAGAAAACGTGTTATTGGTGCATTTCTTAACGTGTCGTTGGTGGATTTCGTGACAATATCAGATATCGTCAACAGCGTATTGAGGCTGCTGACCCGAGACAACCGTTCTTGCAACCATCGCAATTGAAAATACGACTCCTGCGAAATATGTGGCAGCGCTGACGCCGGTAGGACATCGATTTCCACCGATGCACATTCTTCATCGTCCGGGTTTCGGCGGTGATCTGCGTATTTTGGAGTCTGAATCGTGTTCATCCTTCTTATGATCAATCATCATTACATTTTCCGACTTGGACTTGCTCTGTGTTCCTAATTTCGATCTCTGCATAACGGACTTATGCAATTTTACTGTTAAGCGGGGAAACTCTTCTGTTGTGGGTGTATGTTGCGTTACAAACAATCGTGAGCCCGAATCGAGTTTCGCCTTCTTTTCATTCCAGCTTGTCGTACTTTTGGACCCTGATTTTCGTGTTTCACGGACACGTTTTTCGAAACCGTGGCCGGCAGACTTGACCAATCTTCTCGTGTTGACTGGGTCTGCGTCCTTGGCGGTTACGGACGTCACAGCAGTATCGCGATACGGCGAAAATATCCTCTTCTTTGGTTGATTACCAATGTATTGTAATACGGAATTATGTGGTGGCCCAGTTGTCAATATTTGCAAAATCGATTCGGTGCATTTTTTAATATTAAGGTCTTTCTTTGAACACGTTGCAGGCTGTGCCTTCCCTCTAACATCGTTTCTGGTGTACTTTCTAAAGTCTACTCTTTTGCGTTCTGACATTATCCTATCAGAGACGCCAGACTTCCCTGTTTTTCTCTCCTTAGCTGGTGCTTCTGCGTTTTGAGTAAGCCAATTTAGCATATTTATTCGAAGTGGTGATAATTTCCTTTTCCTTGTCCCATTCGATTTCGCGTTACCTTCTGTCCACTTACGAAGGACTGGCTTTGTCACTTCTTGTACAGGCCGTTTAGGCTTGTGGGCGATGCGAACTCTTATCCGATGAGCAGTTACTACGATACCTTCCATTCTCACTTCTGTGCGTGCGTTTTGATACGTCCAGCTCGACAACTATTTGGTAAATGCGAGTAAATCGCCATCAATGACTCCTCAATTATCATCGGACTTTCTTTACTTTCTGTTTGACATGAAATTCACTCTCATTTGGCGCTCATTGAGATATTGCTAATTGCATATTCAATTTTCAATATGATCTTAGCTGATAAGATCGGAATGGAATCAATTGTAAGATGTCGAGTCCGTGGTAAGTATGAGCTATAAAGAGATTTTCCTAACGGTCATTAGCTGACGAGGTCGGAATATATTCAATGGTTGTCTGGCCAGTCCAGTTATAACGAGAAGATTATGACTAACTGGGTGTACTGTTATCGCCATTGTCTAGCGTTCGCGGTTGATTAAGAAGATAGGATTGGAAAATTCAATTATCAGATTATGGCCGAGTCGAGGAAAGTCTATTCAATGGACAGTTTAGAATTAAAATGAGGGCATACTAACTATATAGTGTAAATTTGTTTTCAAATCCATGATGCATTGTACCTGAAATGTTGAATTCGTTATTTATAATCATTTCAACCATTGACGAAACAAGCTAGCGAGAGTCAAAATTTCAACCATTCAGTTTTAAGTTGCGAGTCGACTCGCGAAGAATGTACGATTCATTTCGCTTCGTCAATAATGCCAGTGTGCAGTAAAGCGATGGATATGCATATATACCAGGTTATGTACAATAGTTTTAACTCTACAAAACTGCATTTTGTCACATTCGTCGCGCCGCAGAAGTTTTATTGGCTTGTAGAAATAATGCAGGCTGCAATTCTTATGACAATTTCATTTCGCTCTATTTTCAAGACACGTCCATACTGAAGTCACGCAAATTTTAAAATGCTAGAAGTCCAGTCGAGTCACCGCCAATTGTTTGATTTTGACTGAATTTCCAGTTACCAAATATTAATCTCTGTCTCTCGATGTAGTATGATACAAAGGAATATACGCATACACGGATAGATCTCGACAAAGCTGTCAAAATTGGCTTCATATCATCTCTGAACAACTAAGAAGGAAGGAGTCACAGGTTATTCATTTAGGTCGCTAATATTACTTTCAACTGAGTATACACCATGCTCTCAATGTTATGTAAGTACAATTCAATGTAGGCGAAGTCAACTGACTGAATTGCTACATTAAGGATGTAGGAAATTCCGAACATTTTTATGTTAAGTAGAAACAAGTGGTGAATTATAAGGGATTTGATCGCCGTTAATACTGTTTAAAATGGAACAATGTAGGAGCAACATTCAATTCTTTAAAATAATTCTTTATATTTACAAAACCTTTCTGTTGAACATGGAAATTGTATGCACTCCAACCTTCAAAATACACGGAAGTCGTCGACGTGACTTCGATTTTTACGATCGCCTTCTGAAACTTCCAGTACACTCTAAATCGAAAGCATCGATTTAGACACAAAATTGTGCATTCAAAGATGCAATATGGGACAAACACATAAAGTCGACCCAAATCTTTCGCCGAAGTGGTGTCATAATATGTGCAAGTCTACACTTCATCAGATAAAGTTACGAAATATGTGCTTCTGCTCTCATCTTATCATCTGTCGCCGGCTTTGATCACTATGAAAGAGTTTACGTATACATTATAATAGTCCGGTAAGTCGCCGCACGAGTTGTGAGATCAGAAAGATTGAGAGGGATTGTGAGGTCGACGCTGGAAACGCTGCTGAAATGTAATCGTAATGTCACTGGTAAATGACCAGATCATCCAGGGTAAGGTACGGTACACTCGTGTACCGATCATGACGTCGTCGGTAAACCCAATGACCCTGGGATCCGTTTGCTCCCGCTGGCTTATTTGCAGGGGAGGAATTAAGCTGCAAGATATAGATTCCCAAATGATGCCGCATTTCTATAATAGATGTTGAACGGGAATAACGACTCTCGTGTAAGTAATGCGTGCTTTTAGCCCCGTTTACATATAGCTCAGAAGCAATGTTACCTCTAATTTCGACGAGTCTGCAGCAAGCGCTCACCTATTCACTGCGCGGTCCCTTGGACAACAGTGCGTAACCACTAAAAAAAGGTCATCTCTTCGGATTTTTTGTGCGCAACTTATAATTTATGTGAGCAGAGACCGTGTCAGCTCAAATCAATTGCACACATGCGTACCTAAAAGGGCACATTGCTCAGGAGCCATGAAGCGGACTGCTGTTTCATCAATGTCGCTCCATTATTTTAGTGTGTCGCTTTCTGTGCGAGATAGTGTAATGGTTATGCGTCCGGCTTCTCGAGCGGTAGGTCGTGGGTTCGATCCCCGACCGGGTCATACCAAAGACTCGAAAAATGGTATCCGCAGCTATCCTGCTATGCGCTCAGCAATCACGGATAGCATGGAGGAGAAAAAAAACGGGGGCGCAGACTAGATGACCTCATGGGGCCGTATCGCAACTCCGTCGCCAAAGCATCTCGATGGTGCAGGCGAGAAAGAATATCATATCTCTCTCTCTCTCTTGCATTTACTAGATTTTGTGAACGTATCTCATCTCATTTTATTTACCTACCAAACTGGCAGAAGAAATTGATCATTTCAACCCAATTATGTATATCATTGTTACAACCACATGATTGTCTGACTTGACTATGACTTCCATTATATTGCGTTTCCTCATTATTGCTCATTGATATATCAGCAGTATAGCAATGAAGAAATCAATCAATCAATCAATCATTGTCATGACCATGTAATTTTGAAGTACGTAGTTTTGTAATCGTTAGTGTTACCTGGCTATTATCAGTGCATTCTGCTTTTGACTGTTGACTGAATAAACATCTCTGTATTTCTCTATTGCTATCCCTCTCTCTCTCTCTCTCTCTCTCATTCACGCTTCACATCTCTCGGTAACGGCGGAAACTCAGTCACGGTCAAAGGGTCAAATTTAAATGGAGCGACAGGTCGCAGTACAGTGACTTTGTGGATGTGGTTGAACGTGTTGCTAATCTCATCATAGCGGAAGGAATAAAGAAGATGTTGATTGCGTACGGCATTACGAGAGAACACATTGCTTTAATAATTGAAGGTAATTCGTTCAAGAATATCAACATGCGATATGTTATGATTACCGGTATGTTGTCAAGAGGGTTCTTACAGCAAGCAGCAGTGTGAGAAATATTGGTAGATTGCCTTTTAGATCAACTTGCAGTAGCATCGAAACTGAGTTTCAGAATGTCAGTTAATCCTCTAACTTGATGCAATATGGGTTTACAACTAGAATTCTTGACCAAGTTATATAGATCTTGCTTTGCAGTTGACTCACTTGTTTTTCCAATTACATGACATTTTCATTGGTTGAAAACATGATATTTCATTCATGAACCTATTATAATAATTATTGTTAATATTATCCAGTGAAATAAATCTTATTATATTCATATCAAGTTCCCTCTATATAACACATAAAAGTGTGTGTGCAATGTGTATGCTTAGCTCACTACATAGCTGCTTTTATAGTAACACTTTGCCTTTGTAATAGATCAGAGCGGGGTTTCAAATGTTCGTTCCGAGGAGTGTTGAAGCGAAATACTTACTACTCCTGACGAAATATTTGGAGTAGAGCTAGAGACAGATGAAGAGGTTAGTATTATTTAACTATTCTAGAATGAATTCATTAATTGGGATAATCCTGTTTATTTTTGTTGCAATTTTATATATTAAATATTGTTGTGTCAGAACTCTTGCCTTCATATCAACCGGAATGCAATAAGTGGAATATCCTTCAACCAAATCTTCTACTTTATATTTATTTGTAGGGAAAACAAGCCGCTGCGGTTATGATCCTGAGGGAGTTACGAAATGCAGTAACTGAAAAGAGAATCACAACAGGATTTGAGGGCGATAACGCTTTATCAGGTGAGTTGTAGGATTTGCTGCTTGATTAACCTGGAACTGTGTGAACAATGAACATAGATGTACCATAACGTCCTGATTTGTCAGATTTGTACTGATTTCGACTCTTGTCCTGATTTTTCGGCAAACATTGTTCGGCGTTTTCCGTAACACCTTGGATGTTTTGCATGCCACTATCTGGCACAAGTTTGAACTTAACAGACCGTCACAAAAGTACAGCTAGTTGTTTGAAAATTTTATGGCTTAACCATGCGTGCATGTTGAGTTGGTTCTAATTCGGGGGTCTGTTAATTTCCAAGTGGCGCCACAAACATGTGTTCTAATTCGGGGGTCTGTTAATTTCCAAGTGGCGCCACAAACATGTGTTCTAATTCGGGGTCTGTTGAGCTCAGACGTGTGCCACATTTTGTTTCTGGGTGCTGAAAATATGGTAGGCCTATGTTTGGATTGACGCTGTTTACGTTATGACGGTGCAATAAACACTCGAACTGAAAGAAGGCTCCAAAAATAAATGATTTTTAAATGCTTTTCAATTACATCATTATTTTTGATAAGGCTATAAATCAAAGTTAGAATAAACTGGTGTAAATTCGTTTTCGTCCCACGCCACGGAAAATCATTTCTGCTGCTAATGTAAGTTTTGGTTTTCCTGACTACGAGTTCATGAGGATGGCTACCATGGATATAGTGCATAGAATCGGTGAATGTCAACATAATACTTGAGCCGTTCCAAAAGGAACCTGTATGATGGTATACTGATCAAATCTGAATGGATCATTAAAGGTTAGTAAACTTATGATTATGTCGAAAAACCCATACATGTCAACGACTAGACAGCATGTCGTGACGACAGAATTTGCTATCACTTGTTTCCATGAGTTAAGCTTGTTAAACCATATTGGCAAAAACCTATATTGACCTATTCAGCTCTATTTTTATTCAATATGCATTATCCAGAAGTCGCATAAAGGCAATTCTGCATAATCTAAATCTTGTGCTTTCGATTCACACATGGATTATTGGCAATATAATTTTACTTAACATATTTTTTTTTCAATTCCAGGCCCATTCAGTCGAATTAACGGCCACAAAGCTGAGTCCTCGACATCTCGTACTAGCGCACCATGAAAATGGTGACCTGCAGTCATGGATCGTGGCGAATGGCATCCGCATAAAGGGATCGTCTCACAATAAAGCGAAACCATTTAAGATTGTGCTGGATCTTCTCGCGTGTTATTATGTTTGTGACCCCGCATATCCAAAAGTTTTCCAGATACTGTCAATTTTACAGTATGTCCTGATTGGAGACAAAAATTTGGGTTTCAATCCAACAAGCTTCTCTGTTTTATGAGCAGATTCCAGAAATCCCAGTAATGATTTTGATTTCGTTTGCTGACTTGGACAACTATATAATTCTAGTACTAGCCTAGTTGTCTAATTAGAGTGAAAAAAAAATGTGTAGCTAAAATTCTGATTTTACTCTAATTTTGAAAATAAATAGCTATAATTATAATTCTACTTTAATTCGTGAAGTGCTTCGTCTTTCTCATTCGAATCTAATTTGTGAAAACAACTGAACCTATAATTCTAATTGTACTCTAATTTGGAAAAAACAGTGTAGCTATAGTTCTAATTCTACTCTATAATTTGAAAAAAAACTGTTACTATAATTCTGATCCCACTCTAATTTCGAAAAAGCTACAAATCTAATTCTACTCTAATTTGGAAAAAGTTGTGTAGCTATAAATTGTGATGCTACTCTAATTTGTGAAATGTTTCTTTGCTCTCAATCGAATCTAATTTAGAAAACAACTACCGTATAGCTATATTTCAAATTCTACTCTAATTTGAAATAAAAACTACCTCTGGTTGGATTCTAGTCTAATTCAGTAAATATACTGCAGTAATTATTCTGATTCTACTCCAATTTTTCAAATGTTACTTTGCTCTGATTCGAATATAATTTGTGATAACAACTGTGTCGCTATAATTCTAATTCTACTCCAATTTTGGAAATGTTTTTTTGATCTAATTAGAATCTAATTTGTGATAAGAACTGTGTCGCTATGATTCTAACTCTACTCCAATTTATGAAATGTTTTTTGCATTAACTAGAATCTAATTTGTGATAACAACTGTGTCGCTATGACTTTAATTCTACTCCAATTTGGGAAAGATTTTTTTGCACTAATTAGAATCTAATTTGTGAAAACAACTGTGTAGCTATGATTGTAATTCTACTCCAATTTTTGAAATGCTTCTTTGCTTTGATTCAAATGTAATTTGTGGCTGCAACTGGTCGCTATAATTCTAATTCCATACCAATTTGTGAAATGTTTCTTTGCTCTAATTAGAAAGTAATTTGTTAAAACAACCGTGTCGCTAGGATTGTAATTCTACTCCAATTTTTGAAATGTTTTTTGCTTTAATTAGAATCTAATTTGTGATAACAACTGTGTCGCTATGATTCTAATTCTATCCCAATTTGTGAAATGTTTCTTTGCTCTGATTCAAATGTAATTTGTGGTTGCAACTGTGTCGCTATAATTCTATTTCCACATCAATTTGTGAAATGCTTTTTTTCTCTAATTAGATTCTAATTTGCAAAAACAACTGTGTCGCTATAATTCTAATTCTACACCAATTAGTGAAACGTTTCTTTGCTCTAATTAGAATCTAATTTATGATAACTTTGTAGCTGTAGTTCTTATTTCTATTTGGAAAAGCTTAAGTTTTTCAATTGTGCAAGCTAGAAATTCACACATTTTCGTCTGCAAATGAATGTTCTGTATTGATCTTTCGTTGCAATAAAATCTTTTTTGAGCCTAAGCTGAGTAAAAATTCATGGACGGCTGGTATTAATTTCGAGCTCTGCACCAGTCAACATGAACACACCACCACTAAACACAGGATAGCCAGGCACACATCGGCTCCAGCACGTTGTGTGGTAGTTAAAAAAAAACCGGATTTGGCATGTAAGTTTGCGTACCTCTGCACGCATTGGAATTTAGAGTGTAGAGTACCACGTTATTCCAAAGCCATCGCATACATTATTATTGCCCGTAAATAATACTTACTGTGGCAATCCCACATATAGCCCAAGTGAAATTATTGCATGTACGATTCAAAGAGGTTCAAATGCGCGTGGAGCGCCCGTTTTATTTACAAAATCGATTGAGCAGATACCTGGTTGTCATATATTAACATATTAGTAAAAGTTATTTTAACGACGGTTAAGGACAGAGCGAGCTCTTTTATCGGCGATGATGCTGTAGACCAGTGGTTCTTAACCCTGCCTCCAGCGCCCCCCCAGGGTGGATTTTGATTTTCAAGGGGGCGGAAACGCTCAGGGGTGATATGGGGGGGCGCTGGTCTCAGGGGGGCGGTACGGGGGGCGCTGAAGCAAAATGGCTTCACAGTAGATTGTGTAGTATAGTAAAACATATTATTAACAAGTTATCAGAGCAAATTAGGATTCGACAAAACATGTCAAATCGACGGTGTTTGCTACATATATGTTCTCTTCAAAAATTACACATCAATTTCTGACGGTTTATACAAGTTTTCCACTTTTAGTAGGCATTTCGGCGTCGGCCATTACCACACCACGAGGCACGAAGACGTGCCATATGAAGTTTCAGCCAATATGGGACTCCGAGAAATGTGCCAAAGCATCGTCAGGGAAAAAACATTTGCTGAAAAGAATTGCCCTCATGTGGACCATAAATTTCGATATAATTATGTCTCGTTATCCAGTTTAAATGGCCCTTGCCAAATTGTTATGTCGTGACAATCTGAACCCGACAGGACAAATAACATCCAACAAAGAAAAATTAATTGCCATTGAAGAAATACAAATTTTGAATCGTGTGCTTATCTTGGTTTAGTATGTTTATGCGATTTCAATATCTTTTGACTATAATAGCCAGCAGATAAAACACACAAATTAACAACATGCAACGAAGTAATTTTACCAACGGGCCCGCCCGAATATATTTAATTATTAATTACGTGCATGCATTGTCCCAGACAACAGCTCATAGAACGAAACCGGTGAATCTTATGGCGTGGGCTGACAGGATAGGAAATGATAGCGATATATATGCAATTACCAATATTTTTGTCCGATTCCATGATCCGTTACAAAGAGAAAACTTTCGTTCCTAGGCGACCAGGCCTCATAAAACTTTGCTCAACATCGAAATCACGCGACGCTGGGTCTTGGGGAACGCTCCACAGAAGTTAGGTTTATCACCCTATCGGGGCCCAATACCAACTTTTTTTGAGGGGGCAAGCGAATTGCTGTTACGGCCCGTCCTTTTACCAATTTATTTTATCACAGTCTTTAAAATATGGTGTTGGGGGCGCTAGAACACTGAAAGTTTTGAAAGGGGGTGCTGGAGGGAAAAAGGTTAAGACCCACTGCTGTAGACCGAATTAACCTCATCGAAAACGTAAAAAGAAGTATTAGAATCCAATTCGTGACGTGCTCGATTTAAGTACGGCTGAGAGCTTCGGAATGTTTTGCGAAGGATAATATTTGACGACTTGAATATTGACTTGCCAATATGTATCCCAATCACTAGTAACATTGCGGACAGCAAAGTTTGATTGCACTAGGTTTCTGTCCAAATCATAATCGTGAACTCCTAAGCTGCATATCAGGAAACTGTCTTATTTTCGCATCCTCATGCGACACCACGATATAGGAATACCAGATACCACATTTTACAAGGACTTGGCGAGGGGGAAGCGAGGTGACTTGGCGAGGGGGAATTGCAGTTTCCTAGATAATTGTAACCTGCAAATAGTTTTATTGGTTAACGGAAATGCTTCATTGTTCTTTCGGACCTATTACACAATTGAAACTAATGAACTACTCACACTTCAAACCCACATACATTTATGTACTTACATCTAAATGTTGAGAGTTCGACATTGCACGCTACATCCAGATATGTATCTATATATGAAAGTGGTTCTTACCAGCTGCTCCACGCAACACTATAGATAGGAGTTCCGTGGCACAGTCTCATGGTTTCCGCGGAGGCTAAGAGACGCAGTCAACTGATATACGATTTGTGATGATACTCCCATCTTGTCCATCATTGGCTGCTAATAGGCCTGATCAGTTGTGAAATTGTGACTAGTGGTACGTCGTATGCAGTGACGTACACAAGGGAGGATTGGTTTCGAAATCGAGACCCCGGCAGCCTTCTGATACGACGGATCGGTGCACATACTCTCTGTACGCGAGATCATGAATTACAATCGTTGATGATCATAGTGCGAGGCTTTGTCTGGATTCTGACTAATCAGAGGAAGCCGTCGTTCCATGCATGCTGTCTTTTTACCTGACGATCGACAGGCGATGTACAACCAAATCTGTTTATTATACCCGATGATTTAATCGCAAGTCCGATGATGTTTTCCGTTCTTCAATGAGTGCAGGCTAAAGTATCTCTCGGCTCTCTGCTGCGAACCCTTGAGGGAACGTGACGACATCTGGCGTTAGACATCCTGCTGCGCTCCCACGCCATAGCTCATATATCCAAAAACCTCTATGTATAGGACCAGGATACCACCAGTAACGCCGAAAATTAGCTGTATCTTACCAAAGCATGTACGGAAGGAAGCCGACAGCTAATACATGTAATACGAACGACCTCCATACCAGTGTTGGGATGACTCGAGTCATGACTTGACTAGAGTCAGACTCGAGTCACCTTTTTCGTATGACTTGACTTGACTCGAGTCACTTTGCTAAAATGACTTGACTTGACTTGACTCGGCGTATCAAAAATGTGGGTTGACTCGTGACTCGGAGCAAAATTCACGAGTCAATTTCGAGTCATCAAGCAATCGATGTCGATAAAAATCATTGTGTCTTGCATATGTTCGGATTGTACACGAAACGCTGGTGTAACCTCTAAGAGCGACCAATCATTCAATGATTGTGCTTTTTACTGAACCTCCATTGTTCTCACACAAATGAATTGATCGGAAACGAAGTGATCAAAGTTTACAGCTTACGCTGTCGCAAACTAGTATAGTAAAGCAATTTATTAGCAAAATATATATTTCTGTTCTCTTTTCTTAACTTAACCGAACTTGTTTTATTGAAATTGAATTCTAATATAGTTTTTATAGTCCTCAACCATTAGAGCAGGTCCGAATTGTATCAATTTGTCACTGCACTGTAAAAAATAATCATGGGTGTAGCCATAGTCTAGACCTGGTTCCACCTGAGTCATGTTGACATGGAAAAGGCCCATGATAACTTGTCGACATCCATGTAGACCTGTTGACATCCATGTTCCTACCCATGTCCTAATAATGCTTCAAATTGACCTTTCACCTCTACTAATGTACACATACCCTGTGGTTAGATATATTTAGCTGTATTTGACATCTGGAATGTTTGCAAGAAAATCTGCGAAAAGTTCAATGAACTCGCTGACGCTGGCGCAAACTTGATGTTGAAAACGCAATATGTCGCCAATGTATGATGGAAACTCATTAGTCCATCGACAGATTCCCCAACGAAATGGATTGTCCACTTTTTCTGAAGAGTATCGCACTTCATCGTCGGGTAGACATTCTTCGGATCCTATAATGAATATAAATGTCATTACCATCCATGCACTATTCAAGGCACACCGGTTGATAGAATACATACGAATAGTTTCCAAGATGGTTTAAAGTTGTATCAATCACAGCCAGTTAAGATGACAGAAATCTATTAGCACCTCATTACATTGACCTTGTCTATGAATTGTCTCGGTATATACAAAATCTACTTTTCACTTGACAATATCAAGTATGCACACATGCACAGTCTTCCATTCCTTTACCTCTGCACCACTATACTATTTGATGCTACGACCTACGATTATCCAATTATTAATAAATGGATGGATTAATGCACGGATCGGCGGTAAATCCAGGATTTGAAAACTTGTATTTTGGTGACGGAGTTCAACTTTGGTGATTGTGACCCGGCCAAAGGTTGTTTGTGTCTTTTCTGGGAATTCCGAAAACAGAACTACTCGCTTTTTCAAATCCGCAAGTAAAACTAAAACTAGGACTAATCAATCACCTTATAAAATTCAAAACTAGAATTGTAACTAAAATTACTCAATTTTCAAAATCCACAAATATAACTATAACTTACAACTATACCTAGAACTTTTTAAAATTTGATACTAGAACTAGTACTAGCAACCTTTTAAAATCAGGAGCTTACGAACTAAATCACAACTAACAATATCAGTGGTTTTTGACTGGTTTTCCCGCGAGGCAATGGCGCACACTAAACTCACATTGTTTGTAGGGCTGGGCATAATGATTCGAGCACTTGAATCTGAATTGAGTATTATTATTATTATTGTAGTATTGTCTTGTAGTATTATTGAGCAAACCAGTTTTGGCCATTATCAACAACTCGCCTTATCCACAATCAGGAAGCTGTCGAAGCGTTCATTGAAAATGGTCGGGATGCCGACCACCCAGTCCAATTTCTGATTACCTGAATGAGAAGTGAGAGATCAGCACAAGTGAAACACTCGAGAAAAAAAAACGTTTTAAAAATTAAATAAATGCAGTTACAAAAATTAAATGAATGCAGTTACTGTTTGTGTAGTGTGAACTGCAAATATGGGCGTGGCAAAAAATATGCAAATTTTAACATTGCCTTAGGAACCAGACAGTTTTTAAAATCGGCAACTTGAAATACCCTATTTCTATAATATCCTACCAAGTAATGACCTTCATAAATCCGCAACTAATGAACTATAATACATCGAACTCAGCCATGGGCAAAGTGAGCCCCGCTATTTTGAGAAGCACGTGTGGCAATTTTTTGGAATTAAAAACATAAAACCTACTTTTGAATATTGCTGAATAAAACCATAAGCTGGATAAACTGAGCTGGAACGGAAATTGATTTACTTTGAAACCTGCTCAATAATATATCGCGATTACATAGCCTATAACTCCCAAGCTTGTATGCGTAATCCAGATTTAAAATCAAGTCAATGTAGCAAAGTCGTAACAATTAGTCACAATAAGTTACTCCTTCCGTATAGTTTGGTTCAAACCTTCTTTGTTGCCATTGTCAGTGCGCGTTTTGACTGAGACCTCATCATACATAAAGGGTGAATGGGCATATCATAAAAAGAATGTCGAAAGCTGAAATACAAAGAAGGTATGGAGCACTAAACACAGGGCCGCAACTGCCGCATCCCAGACCCCTCAAATGGAGAGGGCCCGAGGTCGAAGCACCAAAAATTACTTCGTAAATGGACATAAATCCTATAATTTATGAAACTTAATTCAAATTTTCTTCGCGCGATATATAGTGACTAGATGTTTTGATAATAATATGGGTACCACTCTACCCGCAAGAACAGCTAATTTATAGAGATCAGCATTTCGGCGTCGGCCGTTAGCGCGTCAGGACACACCAAGACGTTGACAATGACGTTTCGGCTAACATGTGACTCTGCGAAGTGTGCTGCAAAAAAGCTCAACGGCGAGGAAACCTTGACCAAAAGTACCGCCACATGTCCGCCGAAACCGATATATATATATGTCAATTTCATCAAGTCGCACTGTTAAGATATAGCCTACCTTTTAATGTATTGATATAAAAACCCGGATTACAGAGAATTCAAAATGTATCATGTTTAACATTATCTTGAATTAGGAGGGAAAATAAATATAAATTTTCATTTCGGTAATTAACCGTACTTTTCTCATTAGGCTATCCAATATCAACACATCCACGGAGACGTATTTATTAAAAATGTAATTCACTGCTTTCCATTTATAAATAAAATCAATACACTGGAGAATATAGCTGAACATGTTGGCTCGGCTCGGCACGCCAACTTACTTTCTATTACTGAAGTGGCCTGCAGAGAAAAATAATTGCCCAACCCTGAACTAACTAGATCTGTGGAATCACTCAGGTAGGCTATTCGATTTCAACCCACCCTCGCGATGACATGTGTTTTTCAGATATTGAGCACCTACACAACTGCGAAGCTGGAACAAGAATTACTCACTTCCCGAAACCCGCAACTAAAATTTGAACTAATCAATTTTCACAATCCGCGACTATAGAACTACTCGACAGATATTGACCGCCAACTAACTAAATTTGCGAAAGTCACTTACTTACCCATAACTTTTTGAATTTCTATCGGAATTTCTTGCGGTTGCAGGAGACTGAGTGCAGAGCTCCAAGTCTTTTCCAAAATCTTTGAGGTCAAGTCAACATCCAAACAGGCTTGATTCAGGCAACATATTTTCACTTCTTCCAAAATCTGAACATTGTGACAGATTTACATCATAGCTAATTAATTAAGTTAGTCTGCAGGAGCCTTAGTACTATCAGTAGTCTCAATTTAAGCACAGGTCGGGCTTGTGGTCGAGGATATGTCACAACTATCGTGAATTATTTCAGGAATATATATATACGTAGTTTGTTTTGTACTATCATAGCATTCTGAAAAACGAACTCTTTGTGAGTTTGTTGCAAAGTCGCAGGTTGACTCGATCATGGCAATGTTGTGTTTGAAACCACTGCGTTAGATTGTACCTACCAAGGGAGCATGGGTCAAAACTGGGTATATCTTCATTCTCCATCAGTATTCCTGCTGATGTTCCATTTACGACACTGTCGCGGCCTGATTTAAAAGTTCTTCTCATTCTATCTTGCAGCATCTCTTCATCTGGCACCCTCTATTTCCACTCTGACTTATTTCCTTTTGTCGTCGACGCTAAGTTCGTCTTCGGAAGGGTAGATGTGTTGACTTTGCAAACAGCTTTCTCTGCAAAAGTATAGAAGAGTCACGATAATACTTGGCTTAGCCATGGAAATATCTCTTCAGCGCAAAAATAGCAACGTGCTTGTAAGAAATCGATTGAAAGGTTGAAATTAAAGGGGCACCACTCTAAATATGATGTGGTCTCTCATGAAATAATCTATAAAAAACTCCAATTATGATAAATCCAATTACCCTAAATATAATTATTTTACTTCATTTTGATTTAATACAGTGTTCAGTATAACAAGTAGATTTAATTTCTTAGCCGTTTTTTTAATCTGGACCATACAGTGAAAATGTGACGTTAGTCAAAATAACCCCAAGGGATATCACCAAAACCAGAGACAATTTGAAAAAAACAAGGTCATATTTGGAATCAGTGTCGTTCGGAACCCCGAAACAACTCTTCCAATATGCGTTAAGAGTGTAATCCTAGTATAGTAGCCTACCAATTTATTTGTGGTAATAATTACTTACTTTCATCGTCTGTCAAGATTTGTCATATTACTCCTTTATCTTGAATTGTCGAGAGATCATACGAGGTAAATGCCTCGTCGTAATATAGAAATTGAATATACTGTCCCCGATATTACTCCGAAATACAGTTCTCACAGTTTCAGCTATCTCAGATCTGTGATCCACTGTAATCACTCGTTCATGATCTCCAGCAGCCTCATTTTCAATGTCACAAATATCACATGAGTAATATTACAAACAACTGCAGTATGTATATCTGTAAAATACAAATTTACATCAGTTCCTTATGTTTCTAGGGTTTTCAAATCTTGAATCAAAGGCTCGAGTATAGCATGATATCCCATATTTTTTAAAGCTGAAGTTTTTTCAATCACCTCAGGATAAATATTCCTCCAGTTGGATAAATACTTCATTTTAACATTGCCCAGTACGGTACAAAATAAAAGCAAGGGAGCTTGTGAAGCGTCTAGGACTACTAACGCATTACCAACTACCACATGATCTACAACTACATACAAATGGATACGCAGTAAACTTTGATCACTATTTGCAGCCGTTTGGCAGTTCCCGCTATATACCGATATCTGACTGAATACGACTAAGTTGCTTCAGGTTCGACTATACCCAGTGACGCATTGCAGATTCGGCGGATATATTACAACGAAGACAGAAACAATAAATACATCAACACTTACTATCTAGTCCACGGCTTAATACAGCAACAAGCCATAAACTCTGCAACTTTGACAAAGACGACCTATGAAATGACTAGGGCTGGGCAAAATCGAGTACCTGAGTGATTCGATTCTGAATCACGTAATATGCTTCGAGTCGAGTCGAGTAATCGAGTATCACTCCTTATGACGTCACAAGAGAATGTACCATGTCAAAGTTCAAATATGTACCTTTTATGTCACCACAAAGAACATAATGCCTGTTATCCATCACATTAAATATACTTCGGTATTTTTTTCGACCATACCGATTTCATTGCACTTTTTGACAATGTTGTGGGATAATCATGACTTCAGAAATGTGTTATTTCCAGTAACGTTCGCAGCTTTGTACCATGCCTGGTATGTTGCGTCACGGCCGATCAAGGTTTCAGGACTTCCTCAGTGGATCAATAGTATCAAAACTATAATTCTCGTTAGTAAAAATAATTTTCAGTTGTGTGGGGCGTATACTTTCAGTACTCGAAAAAATCGTCTTTTACTACTCGACTCGAATCATTGAAATTAATACTCGTTTCAGATTCGAGTACTCGAATCATTGTGCCCAGCCCTAGAAATGACCAACTCCATCAAACTTCCTCTTTTTTCCAATCCTTTTGAATTGAATGCTACGGCTATACTGTACGCATGCCTGGTTTTGTAACCAGATAATCCGGAGTCATTATGGCTCCGTAACCGAACGGCTATGTTTGCGTGCGATGATGTAGCTGTGTACGAATCACGATGTTTGTGTATTGCAATATATCCTGTAAGGATGTAACGATGTTTACTTGTCACTCAGCTGAAATAACGATATAGTGAAATGGTAAAACGTCCTGCTTCTTGATCGGTAGGTCATATGATCAATTTCCAGCCATGTCAGACCAAAGACTAAAAAACTGGTATCCGTGGCTATCCGGCTCAACGTTCAGCATTCTGGGATAGCATGGTTAGCGCATCTCAATCGTCAAAGCATCTCAATGGTGAAAACGAGAATAAGTCTGATATCTCTCTCCCCCCTCTCTCTCCCCTATCTCTCGCCTCCCCTCTCCCTCCCCCTCTCTCTCTCTCTCGCTCTCCTTTCTCTATGCTCCCTTTCCCTTCTTTCTCCCCCTCTCTTCTTTCTGCTCTATTCTCTATCTCTCCCCACTCTCTCTCCCCTATCTCTCTCCTCCCCTCCCCTCCCCCTCCCCTCTCTCTTTCTCTCTCTCCTTTCTATATGATCTCATTCCCTTCTTTCTCCCCCCCACTATTCTTTCTGCTCTATTCTCTATCTCTCTCTCCTTCTCTCCCTCCTCTCTTCTCTCTCCCTCTCTCGCTCCTCTCTGTCTCTCTCTCTCTCTCTCCCTCTCTCTCAGTGACGATGATGATGATAATTATGATGATATCACTAAAGCTCAACGTGATACTCTTACTTGATAACCATAGACATGGGTCCCTTATCATGTCCCATCATGGAAGTTTTTGTCATGTCAACATGAGATTTTGAAACCATGTCGGTGTTTTCATGGAATTAACATGAGAAAGAGGAAGTCATGTCATTTCCATCATAAAATCCATGTTTATTTTTACAGTCTGGGTAATGTATTGCATCTTATCAATTCGTTCCTCTATTCTCTATTTTGGCTGGTAACTATAATCCGAGGCTATGCTATTACTTATGTAGTTTAGCATTTCTACGTATATGTGAGCAATAAAGTGCCTTCTTGTGTTTATATTTAACTCTATATTCGTTCATGAGTCCAGAATCAATGACCACTCAATCTTTATTCCTGACAGCTAGCAAAATGCAATGACGTAAGCATGCCTTATACTTCGAAAAAGCAACTTGACTTGAATTGTGACTTGACTCGTGACTTGACTTGACTTGACTCGACTTGACTCGAGTCACCTCCAAAAATCGAGTGACTTGACTTGACTCGAGTCACCTTCGAAAATCGATTGACTTGACTTGACTCGAGTCAAAATGTGCAATGACTCGAAATGACTCGTGACTCGAAGGTAGTGACTTGATCCCAACACTGCTCCATACACGAACATCGAGTCGATTAGCATTGCGCAGAAGCCTATACTAGTGTTAAAGTATATAGTGATAAATACTTTTCAAATTAATGATGTAAAGCAATAAATATACTTGGTGCGTGTATCACCGCCATGCCATTTTGGAATGTTTTAAAGTTGTAATATACCTGGGTTGATGTCAATGCGGTATAGCTAGCAATAAATAATAATATCATTTTACTGATGTTTCAAGACAAGTCAACAAATATTTCAACTCTCGACTCAATTTGAAGTCACTGATTATTCATTTTTCTTATTGCGTGATTATAAATGGGGATGCCGATGTGTCATACATACTTCATTGTTGATGCTGCAGATACCATTGGTGTGATTTTTAAAGCAGCCACCTACGATAACCTACTAAAACAGTTTACAACCCGTCAAAATAAGGATACTAGCTTCAAAACTTTTCAGACCTTCAATTCGTACATCCACTTCAATATCGCTAGTGCTATTAGTATTAGAGCAGGGCCGGCCAACCCGTGGCCCGCGGGCCATATGTGGCCCGCGAGAAGGTTTTGAGTGGCCCGCGAGGTAATTTCCGAAATTACTAATATTATCAAAAATGGACTGCACAGATTGTTAACTTGCAAGGCCAACCTAAAATTTGATTAGTCTGGCAGCAACACTTGAGATGTGATGACTAAAATATCAATTCCGACGCATTGGCAGATCCATGAGCCAGCCACATTTTGGTAGATCTTCGTACACTACAATAAAGCAGAATAATTTGCGACAGATTTATCAAAAGTAAAAAAAATCTGAACGCTTCGCGCAACAGGTTTCTTGATTTTAATATTGTTAATCCTTTTCTGAAAATGAAAGAACTCCTAATGCATCAGATTAAGTCTAGCTATACTCGCGATAACGAGACAAAGTGTCGTTCAACATAGCCCATGCGATTTTGCGTTTGCGTCAGCAGAAAGACCGTCGACTATGGAACCTAGGCACAAAAAGATTGACGCATGTTGGTCGAAGCTTTCGATATCGATATGTTCAGGCGCCGAATAGCCCATTCCTTGCAACTGATCCCAGCCATATACAGCAGGCCCGCAATATAGTCAAGTGACAATATTATTGACCTATGAGCTTCGAAAAATTTTCGCGCTTCGCGCGGCTAGTGGCCCGCGCAATAGTTCTTCAATCAAATGTGGCCCTCTGGCTGAAAAGGTTGGCCACCCCTGTATTAGAGTTTAAATTTACGGCATTAAGTATAATTGTACTTGAGTACCAATGATGACTATCTTGACCACATCTGTCTGACAGATGCAACTGACCGTACAAGCTGAACTCTGAATAATTTGGACTAAATTTATGCGAACTCTTTTAATAGACAAAAAATACATTCCAGAAAGAATTATATATATATTAAAAATGTATTAGCAATAACATATCAAGTAATATGAAAAAGCACAATACGTAATCTAACAGCAAAATGGATGTTTTGGAATTGGCAGAATTGGCATGGCAGTTAAAATCGGATTTGTGTTACGTCATGTAGCTAAGTAAATGTATGGTATCACAGTATTGACAACAAAAGATGAATAGTTTGTTAAAACACAATTCTGACAGATATGCAGAGGTGGTCAAAGTAGTCAAGAAAGCTACTCAAGTAGAAGTAGAAGTAGCGACGAAAAAATCTACTCAAGTACGAGTAGAAGTACTTCTCCAACAAGCCACCTAAAACTACTTGAAGTAGAAGTAGAATTGACTGACTTTAAATCTACTCAAGTAAGTAAGTAGTTTTGATAACAGTCTTATTTCGTTGGCATGGACTCCTAAAAGCTGCGAATTGAGCTCTGTGGAAGGTGCAGAGAGTTTGATTCGTATTGATGCATCCAAGGAGGTATCAATTTTTAAAAGAATTAGCCATCTTTCGCATCATGGGATGCAAACTATAGTATTTGTATGAAAATTTGATACTAACCCTTCGTTTAGTAGAAGACCCCGTTTTAGAAAATATCATGGCATGGTGCCGTACCCCATATTATAAAGTCCCTAGTTTAGGCGAAGAGCAATACGTATGTGGTATCGGATACAGTTTCCCCACTATGCGCGATTAGTTTCCTTAAAAACAAATATTGTGGATCGTGAAAGTTATATTTAGTGTAGCTTTATTTTCGGAAAATAGAGGCATTACTACACTTGCTTTTATGCTTCAACATTAGTGTTCTGCGGACAAAAGAACTGAAAGTAATTAGAACTCTAAGTATGATACTCGCAATTGAAAGTGAAATACAAATACCACTTCTAAAAAGCGGAAAATATATTTCATGTCTTTTGTCCACAAAGCTTCAAACGTGATTTGCTAAAACAGGTGTAGCGTTCAAATAGACTGGATTTTCCAGATTAGCAAGACACGTAATGGGCTGCTAGATTAAGATATAATAGGTAATTGCTAGATTGCAAAACGGTAGTTTCAAACGTTATGGTGGGCCATATTCACTGTGATGAAATGTTTGTTATGAGCGACAATGCGGTGTGAGGGGAACCAAGCAATCCGGTCCCTAAATTATATTCACTGATACTTTCGTGAAAACATATTTGTCACTCCATAACTACTGTGCGCGAAGCGCAACAAAATTTCTGGGCTTTACTTGACTTTTACGAATATTAAGTGTTGGTACTCCGTGGAAACAGCCCCGAAATTCCTCAGGCTATCTTTCTTATTGGGGGATTAAACTACTTCTACTTGACAAACTGAAAATACCGAAAAGTAAGTAAGTAGATCACAAAATATTACGAAGTAGAAGTAGAAGTAGAGAAAATCAGATTTACTTGAGTAAGTACCAGAAGTAGAGGAAAACTACTTGAGTACTTCCAAAAAGTAGAAGTACTTCGTTACTGACCACCTCTGCAGATATGGGGAATAGAAAATACGCAGTCACCATTGCAAACAACAGCAAAACAACTGGAACATTATATAAAGGTGTCATGGTTAATAGAACATCCCGCCGGAATATCAAATCCAAAATCGAAAATACGTATGAGTAGAGGAAAAATGGGTTGGAAATTAGAGATGCTTGCTCTACGTTCGCGGTTGGAAGCGGACCATCCGCGATTGGAACTAAGTTGAATTACCAATTGGATATAGTCGAAGTGTTATGAATCCTGAACTAAAAACTGTTCAGTAGACCATATTACAAAAAATGCGAATTTGGCTTCAAAACATGGTAGACTTTTTTTCATAACGGACTTTAGGAAGAAAGTATATCAGCTTTTAACACATCTATGATGCGTCTAATCATCGCCATATCTAAATCACAAAGTTCAAAAGATAAAACACCACCTGAAAACGTGTCTTTGGTGCATGGAGAGAATGTGATTCTGGTGGATTTCATCACAATATTAGATATCCGCAACAGCGTGTCGAGGTTGCTAACCCAAGACAACCTTTCCTGCAACCATCGCAACTGGAAATACAACTCCTGCGTGACATGTGACAGCGCCGACGCTGGCAGGACATCGATTTCCACTGATGCGCATTCTTCGTCGTTCTGGCTTGGCGGTGCTTTGCGTATTTTCGAATCTGATTCAGAGTTTTCTTTTCTATTATTATCGATCCTTGTGTCTTTTGACACGATGTATGTTCCGAATTTCGATCTTTGCAAAACGGACTTGTGCAATTTTATATTTAAGGATCGGAACTCCTCTGTTGGGGTTGTATGCTGCGTTACAGGCAATCCTCTGCCCGAATCGAGTTTCGCTTTCGTGTCACCCCTGCTTCTCGTACTTGTGGAGGCTGATTTCATTTGCGATCCACGGACAAACTTTTCGAACCGGTGCCCGCTAGGCTTGGCGAATCTTTTTTTGTCGCCTGGGTTCACACCCTCGGTGGTAACCGGCTTCAATGCGGTATTGCAAAACGGCGAAAGTTTCCTCTTCTTTGGTTCATTTACGGGACTGGAGACATTAGGCTTCTTCAGATCTAAATCATAATTCGTCGGAATACGATCTTTGCGCTTCGATTCGCCCTTGAGACTTGCTATGCATTCAGATCTTTGCAGTACTGACCTGTGTAACTTTACGTTAAGGCTGCGGAACTCGTTAAGTACAGGTTCATTTTCCGGTATTAACAGCCGTGCGCCCGATTTTGAGTATCGCGTGGTTTTCATTCTTGCCTCTGGTACTTTCAGAGGCCGATGTATTTCAGAGGCCGATGTATCTTGTGTTTCACGGATACATTTTTCGGAACAGTGCCTGCTAGAATTCGCCAAAATTTTCTTTTCAACGGGCATTTGGTCTTTGACGGCAACGGGCCTGAACGCAGTATAGCGCGATTGCGACGACTTGCTCTTTCTTGGTGGATTTCCGACACAATTTAATACGAAATTTTGTGGTGGTGCAGATCAGTGTTGGGATCAAGTCACTACCTTCGAGTCACGAGTCATTTCGAGTCATTGCGCATTTTGACTCGAGTCAAGCCAAGTCAATCAGTTTTCGAAGATGACTCGAGTCAAGTCAAGTCACTCGATTTTTGGAGGTGACTCGAGTCAAGTCGAGTCAAGTCAAGTCAAGTCAAGTCACGAGTCAAGTCAAAATTCAAGTCAAGTTGCCTTTTCGTAGTATGAGGCATGATTACGTCATTACATTTTGCTAGCTTTCTGAAATACAGATTGAGTGGTGATTGATTTTGGACCGATGAACGAGTTAAATATACAACCAATATGGCGCTGTAGCGCTCACATATACGTAGCCTCAGTTTATAGTTACCAACCAAAATGGGGAATAGAGAAATGAATTGATAAGATGCAATACATTACGCTTTACCCATTTATACATATGGATATGATACAATTCGAGCCTGCGCCAATGGTTGAGGTGTATATAAACTATATTCGAATTCAAAATCAATAAAACATGAGGTTTGGTTAAGGTAGATAATTTTCTATTATATTACTGTACTACTAGTTCACGACAACGTAAGCTGTAAGCATCGATCACTTCGTTTGTGGTCAATTTATTTGTGAGAGAACAATGGAGGCTCAGTAAAACGCACGATCATTGAATGATTGGTCGCTCTCACGGGTTACACCAGCGTTTCGCGAACAATCCGAACATATGCAAGATACAGTGATTTTTATCGACACCGATTAATTTATGACTTGAAATTGACTCGTGAATTTTGCTCCGAGTCACGAGTCAATCAACATTTTTGATACGCCGAGTCAAGTCAAGTCAAGTCATTTTAGCAAAGTGACTCGAGTCAAGTCAAGTCATGCGAATAAGGTGACTCCAGTCTGACTCGAGTCAAGTCATGACTCGAGTCATCCCAAGACTGGTGCAGATGCCATTATTTTCAAGCCGGTTTCGGTGCACTTTGAAAGGTATAGTGCTTTCTCTGAAGTCGTTACCAGCTGTTCTTTTACATTAGTGTCCCCTCTGGTGTGCTTTCTAAAGTCTACCCGTCTGCGTTCTGATATTTTCTGTCCAGAGATGCTGGACTTTTCCGTATTTTTCTTCTTAGCTGGTGTCTCGGCATTTTCGGTAAGCCATTTTAACATATTTACTCGAAGTGGTGATAATTTTCGTTTCCGCGTTACGTTCAATTTTAATTGATCATCAGTCCACTTGCAAATTACTGGCTTGATCACTTCATGAATCGGACCCTTGGGCCTGTGGGCGATGCGAACTTTTGGACGATGAGCAGCGACTACGATACCTTCCATTCTGACTCTTGTGTATAACGTTTTGCTCCGGTCAGCTCGATAACTTTTTAGTAAATGCGAACAAATCGACACCATTCCAACACAATGACTCTACAATCATCATCGAACTTTCTTCACTTTCTGTTTGATTTGAAATTCACTCTCATTTGGCGCTCATTGAGATATTGCTAATTGCATATTCAATTTTCAATATGATCTTAGCTGATAAGATTGGAATGGAATCAATTGTTGTATGTCCAGTCCGTGGTATGAAGGAACTATAATGAGATTTTGATCGTCGTTATTAACTGACAAGGTTGGAAAATATTCAATTGTTGTCTGTCTAGTCCAGTTATAACGAGAAGATTATAATTAATCTGGTTTACTGCTATTGTCAAATTTTAACGTTGGCGGTTTATGAAGAAGATATGATTGGAAAATCTAATTACATCTTTATCAGATAGATCATGGCCGAATAATTAAAGAAACACTTTCAATAGAGAGCCGAGAATTAAAAGGCTGACGGACTAACTAAAGCGGCAGTCATCGGCGCGGCACCCGTGGACGAGAACAAAATGAATCGCCCTTGGTCGCAGTAGCAAATATTCAAATGGTAGATTTGGAAGTCGAACCTGAGAAGGTTTTTATATGAACGGCAGTTGAACATGGGTCAAGACCCTAAGGGACATACGAACCCAGTTGATGATCGAGGATTTGTTTTCTATGATACAATAAACATATCAAATCAAGATGCTCCATGTAAGTCCGCTTTCGTTTTTACGTAAGACAACGATGTATTCTTCATATGAATTTCATTGATTGGTAGAATAAGCATCATTGACTGACTACACCTACATGCAGCGTATTTCGCTCTTGATGTTGTGTAATTGTCAAGCTCACAGTAGAAGGTCACTAAATATTTACAAACGTAAAACTGGATATTTTGAGCAAACTTTTGTAACAAATCAAGTAAATTTGTTTGGGTTTGTCGAGGCGCAACTCGTTTAGTGTTGACTTTTTTATGCTGCCAGCGCCATCCATAGAGTGGCCCGCAGTTGAAATGCAATGAATTTTAACCAAGATGTTATAATGACGTGGAAAATTGTAGTATATGAAAAAGGTTCACAGTGCAAAACCTCTAAATTTCTGACGTTCACACACAGAACGCGCGCGAGAACCTCACGTTCACACTATCCCTAGTACCTAGCCTACCTATACAGCTAATTCAAAAGCATGCAGATAGACTTGTATAGATTCTATACAGGTTATTTTAGCATTGATAGGCACATGTTAGCGAGTGCTATACATTGAGATAATTAACACAACATACTAAATTTGGAGGTTTATATAGGCTCCTCCTCACCATCTCATCCCCGTAAGCGATGTCTTACAGAAAGCCTGGACGTGGGCGGTTCTACAAGACGGCAGCTATACGGAATAAAAAAATAAGGAATATCGGCCTGGTGTAAATGACCATATTAGTCGACAAACACCATGAATACCACAACCAACTAGAGACTCTGCTCGATATCAACGCGGCAATACTCAGACACCGAATACCCTGACTGGTCTGGCCTAGACCGCTAAGGCGCCAGCCTATATTCCCTTGAAGTTCCTCGTGGAAATTGTTGACAAAGCGACGGGAGATATTGATTTTAAGGGACTATTATATCATTTTATTGCCCCAGTTGATACATTTGGCGACGTTTAAAACGTCAATATGTGGCACTATGTCGAGTCGTTGCTTGGTATCGTGTACAACTGTACTGTACACAGTGTACAGTCTACATTGATATAGGCGCAGTGGTCGGGAACCTATGGTTCTTTTAAATAGTATATTCATATTGAAATGAACCCGAATATTTTCGGCTGACACTCGTCAGGGGTAATCGTCAGCAACTAGTAGAGAATTGGAAAGAACATTGTATATCAACAATCGTATCACAAAATATGACGTCACCAGCATGAGATTTCGAATGAGAGAACGTTCAATGTACTATTTTTAGGTGATACACGAACTCCTTTTGTTGACAGAGTTTTGGTTGGTGTATTTTGATAAAAGTTGATTCCAAGGCACACAAATGGAATTGTGAACGACCTCGACCTACGATTCGAAATCGGTCGTCTCGATAATTATTCGCACAAATCGGATTATCCAACAGATGTTTGCCGATGGCAGATTTAATGGCCTTTGATCGATCAGCATCAATCTTAAGTGGATGAGTTAAGGGTGAGCTTTTCACATCGCGTGACGCACGTGTTCTGATAAATCTGGGGACATGTTGGTTTATGCGGTCCTGCAGACGTCTTGACGTTCTTCCCACGTAGCCACAATCACAGTGGCACCTATATTCGTACACTACATTACTTTGTTGAAGTGCAGGAAGCACGTCTTTGCGTGTTGAAGGGAGCAGTTGTGTTGTTGTAAAAATCACATTGGTTTTGACTGTATCGTAAGATTTACCGACAGCAGAAATCAATTGTTTTTCAAAGCGGGTGGAAATGGGGCCAATCCAAGGTAGATGGATATAAACATCTTTTATTGTTCGTGCGGTGGGCTCTGCTCGTTTTTCTGCGTTGAATTGCATTAATTTCCTCTCCATGCCGCGGCTGATGACGTGTTCAGGGTAACCGTTATCAAGTAAGATTTTTCGGATGTAGTCAAGTTCTAAACTCAGTTTGTTACCCGAACATATCATCAACGCTCTATGCACGAGTGTGCCTATGAGGTTAATTTTTCTGCGCCGAGGACTAAATGAATTCCAGCGGAGGTATTGGCCTGTGAATGTCGGTTTCCTGAAAACAGACGTTTCAAATTTGTTGGTATTGCGCTTTTCAACTAATACGTCCAGAAATGATAACGAGTTATTGCGTTCTTTTTCTATTGTGAATTGCAAGGCCGGGTGAAGCGAGTTTAAGCGAATGAGAAATTGGTCACACTCCGATTCATTCCTGAAAATGACAAATGTATCATCTACGTATCGGCGGTACAATAGTGGTTTGGCGGACTCACGCTGGGACAGAAGCTCGCCCTCGTAATACCCTACGAAAATGTTGGCCAAAATAGGTCCCAGGGGACTACCCATGGCTAAGCCGTCTATTTGGCGAAACATGACCTCGTTAAAGCTAAATTCCACGCAGCAAGTTGCCGCTTGTAAAAGTTCAACAAAGACGTTACGCGGGATTGATGGTGGCGGTAACTTACCACCGTACAGCGCGTTGGCACAAATATCAATAGTCTCATGCAGCGGAACGTTCGTAAAAAGACTAGAGATATCAAATGAGCTCAGAAACACGTCTGGATTCGGCAAATCCAGGTTTCGTATTTCACCAGCGAACGTGAACGAATCGCGAACCGGTTCCAAAATGTCAATAAGCCATTTTGCCAGCTGATGGTGAGCAGACCCGATCATGGAAAGTATAGGTCTCACTGGGACATTGTCTTTGTGAGTTTTTGAGTTTTTGAGTATAAGATATGGCTCTTTGCCAAATACTGAATTGATAAATATTGCAGCAACTTGTTATTGAATTTTATCGCGGCCAGAATAATTATTCTGCTGGCAGTATAAACATGTCTTTGAGAGGTAAAGGCAATGTCGTCTTCAGTTTAGGGGCTCGAAGCAGTCCCTATTTCAAAAATACAGAAATTTTAGTTATTGTCGCGACGGCGACCAAGATCACACGCGAATTCGATGTACCCGACTCGAAATTCTGGATCGTGCGATACGTTAATTGATCAAAGAGAATAGCAGACATGGTGACGCCCATAGGACGATGCAGGTTTTATATATAGACATTGTCTTCTTGATCTACGGCGCGACATTAACCGCCGTGGACGTGACATTCACAATTAAAAACTCGAATTACAAACAACGCTATAGCTATTCACTTTACTGATTGGTAGCTCTGCAGTACCGGCGATAAATGTAGGCGTGTAGCGCAACGTTATATGTTACCAACGAATACTTTGAGAATTGACAAGTCGATCAGTGTTTAGATTTTCGGAATCAGTGTGACAGGTGCATTCGATTACATTAATGTATATATCAGTTATAATAAATTCGAAGTTACTTAAGATGGATTGCGTTATCAATGGTGACGCTTGGCCTGTCTGTGCCTCACCTCTCGTTTCGCGCTTTATTTTCGAACGATGAATGTACAAATTATGTGAATTTGGGAGAAATATGTTCAAAATCTCGTCATTCATGATCATCAATAGAAAATGCCAATAGTAATTGAAGGTTTCACAGTTTTCGTTCACTCATCACGAAGACGGTTGAGGCGCTGTCTCACTTTTCTCCCGTGACCTCACGTTGCTGATATATCACAGCTTTGAGTGGATAGGCCTACTGCTGTAATGGCCATTTTTGGCTTCACCTACACGTGTGATCATGGATTCTGGTATTTTAAAGGAACATCACGATGAACATATACGTTGTCGTAACTCAAGTTTCGCATGCACAAATAAGTCAACCAGCATGATTAGTACGAGTTTTTACAGAGCAAATGTGACGCACACGACAGATTTCGAATTAGTGCTACCGTGACGTCCCGAATTTTCAATTGTATCGTAGTAGTTGATAGCCATGTATGACTCATTGGGAGTTAAAATGGAAAAAATAGGGCCAATATGGCTCTTCGGCCAAAAACGGTTCCGACCGCTGATATAAGGTATCAATTCACTGAAATGTTGGATTGGAATTATCAATATGACGTCATACGACATCATGAGGTTCACGTTCGCGTTCACACAGAACCTTTGGAAAGTGTTCGCGTTCACACGAACCCGAACCTTTCAGCGGTTCACACCATCCCTACTATTTTGTCGTTATGCGTCTGCTCTTCACTTCATACATTCCAGCACCTAACGCACAAATTTGCTGGGGATTATACACTGAGTATTATTGGACGAAATACCATTTATACTTGACTGTGAGCCGTTATTTTGATGTCAGTAAAATTGTGTCGAAATTTACTTTTCACAGAGACGATCCTAAAGGACTCTGACCGGCAGAACTCAAGACATATATTTTTTTCTGGCGGGTATTCATCTAAGCGTTTAACTACAGTCTTCAAGAATTCTCGTTCCCGATTTTCAGATGCGGCCTTGAACGGCTAGAGAAATAACGAATATCCTCCATTGTAGCATTCATATGCAGAAATTGACCATAACTATTCATAGAAACCAACAAAAACTGTCGTTTACTTTATTTTTGTGGCATATTTGACCTTAGAGATCAATCAGTGCCGCATGCGGCTCTGACAGCTGCGGTTGGGAATCACTGGTCTAAATGGACAATGTAAGAGCAAAATTTAGTTCTTTGCAAGACAAATCATTTCAATACACAACCTTTCATTTGAATATGGATTATTTATTATTTCGGAATGTGTTACACTCCAACGTCCACAACACATGGAGGACCGCCAAGTTTGGTTTTAATAATTTTCTGCCAAAATCATTATAGCTAGCCCCCAAACTGCATATCAGGAAACTGTGCTATTTTCGCAATCTGAATGTGACACCACGATATAGGAATAACACATTGGCCTACCATATTTCACAAGAACTTGGCGAGGTGGAAGCGAAACGTGGTGGAAGATAAATAAATGTCACAGCCATTGTAATAGAGACCAAATCTTTAATGTTCCTCTCCTTTTTTCGAGATGAAATATAGCCTGAGAATAGTTTTACTAGTTAACGGAAATGCTTCGTTGTTGTTATGGGTCTATTACATAATTTGAAATGCAGAACTGCTCAATCCCAAATTCATGTATGCCGGGGAGTTATGGTACCGATGGATCACTGGGACCAAAAATACTTTAAAAATTCTTGATGATAATTACTTGATCACACTCCGTGAACTTGTTTACAATTGCATGCTGGCAAAATATTTAATCACATACAAAAAAATTCGACGAGCCCGAGCTAAGGGTCTCTGACAGATGTTTTCTATTTTTGGGGGTGTAAACTAAATTTCGATCGACTCATACATTTTTCTTTGTAACCTTCAACATGAACAAGCAAGCAATCATTTTTAATGTGAAGTGTAGGGCTTGTATCAGGCTATATAATGGCACATATTATTTTATTCAATACCTTCCTTGAGTGGAATTTTTTTCGATTCATGTATGTAATTCGCCGGGTGATGGCCGATGATACAATAGCCAAATCAAGCAAAACAATCAAGCATGCTAATCATGCAGCAACTGAAACATACCTACGTACAGAAACTCTTTGCGTAATAATTGCAAGTGATGTTTTACCGATATATAACGAGGTATTTGGAATTCACAATGTCGATTTACGGGCAATATGTATGTACCCTCAATTTTATAAATTCGAGCCTAAATCGAAACGTGATTTTATGGCAATATTCGAGTCATATTAATTCTATTTTTTGACGGTTGCAACTAAATATTCTTCCTTGACTTGCTGTAGCTTAGATTATAATACACAGGAAGAAAAGTTTTCACATCTGAGTTTTTGAGAGTATGTCTCATAGGTCCCCGGGTCGTGTGCCATTGGACCCACCGGGTGGGGACCGATGATACGTTCGAGCAACAAACATTGAACGTTCATAAATATTTTTTGGAAATTACGGATGTTATGTTCGTTCATTTTACGTTGGTATCGTTTGTCTCTTATTAGTCATTACCGCCAATCATTATTTCCTCGTGTGTCGTGCTTTGTATTTATACCCTGTGTTCTGTTGTCTACTGGTCTTTCGTTTAACTGCACTCGTGATGGTGTCGCCTGTCTCAAGTTATTCTGCTGTATAATATACTGGTTTCATATTGCAACCTAGTCGTATTGAGTTATTGTTCAAACAAGATCAAGAACATAACAACGGATATTCATGTATATATGCGCGATAGGAAGAGCTTGTATCAAAGTGTTGAGCCAACAAAAGATCTGCTGTTATCAGCTGATTATTTTGAGGTCTTAGATCATTTTCCAATTTTTGATCCATCTGTACCACATCTCCCTACCTCCATCTAAATGTTCAGGGTTCGACATTGCATGCTACATCAACGAATGCATCTATATATAGCAGTGGTTCTTCAGGTGTTGCACGGAACATTAAGGGTTCCGTGGGCCATGCAGTCTCAGTGTTTTCGCGGAGGTTAAGAGACACAGGTAATTATTGTATGGTTGGTGATGATACTCCCGTCTTGACCATCATTGGCAGCTAATAATTATGCCCGATCAATAGACGAATTGTGATTGGTGGTTCGTCGTATGCAGTGGCGTGGACAGGGTAGATTTGGGTTGGAAATCGAAACCTTGTCCTTCTGAAATACCAATTTTATGTCCCATATTTATAAGCTCATTTGGTATTAAGTAGTCGGTATAACGCTGTTGCGTTACGACAGAACAATACGCTGTATCTTTTCAAGGCGTAGCCTCGCGTTTTTGAACTGGTATTTGAAAGGGAAGAGCAGAAGTCACAGTGATTTTCAAATATGTGTTTCTTTTTGTGTGAAAATTATGTGGTAAAGGTTTTGTCCTTAAGACAAATTCACAGGCCATTCCGTGCTCAAGTAGTAATCTAGAGTGATGTATTATATATGTAGTGGTGTAGATTTTCGATTTTATGACTCAGAGAATATTTGGAGTTCCGCAAAGGCCTGCCGACCAGCATAAGTGTATCGCGGGTTAGATAAGGACAGGAACCACTGATGTATAAGCAGCAAGGCTGAACTCAATTCACCATTCCTATGACATTAACTGTTGCAGTTTTTGAATATCTGTCTAATCCGTCACCATGAATCCTGAAGCTATTGACTCCACGGCATTGCCACAGTAAGAAACAAACAAGATATATTTACAATACAGCAAAATATTATTGAGACGGAAAAGAAAACACAAGCAACACGAATGAAAGACAATTTGTCGTATCAAAAGACATGTCAAATAATGTTAGGATGCCTAACATGAACAATGAAATAACACACTTGGTAATACTCAATACATAGTTCAGATCAAATGAAATGGCGAAAGTACCGATACATAGATAAAATAAATGTTACAATGTCCGATAAACTGATCGGCCGAAAAGGCGTCGTCATATAGCAACATGTATTGTCGTTTGCCGTTTTGAGAAAACATAAAACTTTTTAACATTACAAGCATGATGACATTCTTAACAAACGGGTTGAAATGTTAAATCACAGATTTTCCACTTCCAACATATAATCAATACGCTCAATCGTCACAGTTTCAAGACTACAGAGATCAAATACGTATGTGTTTACGTAAAGTCTCACACTGGCCAATGGCCACTCACTTTCTAGACACGCCTGGAATATGATGGTTGGCGATGACAAATTAACGTAACTTCCCACCGTAAATGCTGTTCTTTTGTAAAATTGTTTGTATGTCTAATTTTAATAAGTTATTCTAGTTAGAATTAATCGACACATGGTATACAGCCATTATCACAGGTAACCTATCAATTTGATCATGGTACCGCCATTTCCCTATCTTGAAGGTTTTGTAATCTTACAAATGAGCATTTTATTATGATCAATCGTCGGCGTTATCTCAGAACGTGCCGCATCCATCTGTCATATTTTTATTCAAACAGAGGAAGGTTGTCTGAGTAAACTGGTGTATATTGAATTCAAACAATACAACGCACAATTCCAATGATCAAGCGGGGTGTATTTACGTTGTTTACATGTAATTGTTTGTTCAATAAAGCAATAACGGTTCAATTCAGTCGGTACTATGTGGCAGTGTATTAGCTGTTAAGAGGGAAGAGATAAGAAGAGTGAATTGCTTGACACATATAATCTCCGTCTAATTAGTTTTGGATGCTATTCACAGTTTGATTATGAAGTCTATTTCAGTTGCCGACTCCATCAGAAGAATGAACCCGTAGTTTTTTTCATCGGGCATCATAGATTATAATTAGTGGGGGGGATAGCGCAGTGATGAGCGTCAGCGCCATCTACAGCAGGTGGCCCATATTCGGTTCCCATTCGTCGTAGGTTATTCTGGGCTCCTCGTCCCCCGTGTCGATGTTCTTATCGCGACAAAGAGCCAAAATCTGACTGACTCTGAAGGCCTAACGCCCCCTCGTCCTCTCCCAGTCTATACCGCAATTTGTTTTGTATACTTCTTTATTTATTGATATGACAAAAAAGACTATCTATCTATCTATAAAAGACCCGACATAGAAAGACGAAGAGCTAGGAATACCTTCTAAAAATAACCGACGTAGAAGGAATAATATCGAAGAATACTGTGACATCGGGAACTAGGTCGAGATGGATACCAGTTTAAGAGACTGCAACTGGTTGGTCTTTCGGCACCCCCCTATCTGTTCAATACATCGCATTGTGTGTTGCAGCTGTGGATCATGCCGCTTCGCAATCTAGCCACTCTTTTGACTGATCGACCCTTGTCCAGGCAGACATATGTCCAATGCCCCCTAAATTATACAGGTGATTCATGATGTTTTTCTACGCTTTCCGTAGTAATCGTGTTAGTGCTCGAGGTACATACATCTATGGTCGCGTTTTCGTCTAACTTTAGTCATTGTGTTTTTAAAACTGAATTCATCAGATTGATATGTCGGATGTCACAGACCAGCTATTTGATCATTTGAGTGCAACCAATATATCTAGAACGACTACTAGGCCTATAGAAGACAATCGCCTTTTACTGCAACACAAAATTAAATTTTGAATGTGCCGGTAACCCGTAACGTTTTCTGATAGTCATGATATTGTGCAGGACGCGTTTGTGACGCCAAAATTGGTGATCCACAGGTTACATGAGTGTTTGTGAACAACACGCGATAAAATCATCGACACTTACAGTCCAGAGTACTCGACTTGTAAGTGCGTTTCCGATAACCAATATCAACACAAAATTATTAATGCGACAGGTAACTAGAAAAAACTAGGTGTTGATTACGAAGCGAACACTACAATCAGTGAAGACATTAATCTGTTGCAATGGCAGAAGGAGGTCACGACCCACGTCCTCCGAATATCAACCCGTCATTCGACACTGCCGTCGCAAGTGAGTGCTTATCTTCACAACCTGATGCAAGAGAAAAGATCTTTCGATTTCATCAATAATTTCAGCAGATTCTCCCCCCCTCGATATCTCGATTCAATTTCATCAGTAGGGTTTTCGAATTATGACTGTTAGTCTTTACCTTTACAAGCGCATAGTGACCAGTGTCGGCACCGTGACCCAAAACACCTAAAACTTGACACACACATCGAATCCCATGTAGCGATTTTGTGCCACATTACGCCACGAATTGCCAATTGTGACCTCGCCGTTTATTGACATTGTTATATAGATCCATAGGCACAATCCACCACAATACTGATATTGCGAGAAGTCATAATGCCAAAGAGGGGAAATTATCTCAGCAACCGTAAAGTTATCATCATTTGAAATGAAAATCGTCATTCTTTTTTGGGCGGGAATTCAAGTATCCATAGCCTCGCCTCGAAGCAACCTTCAAACTTCAAACTTAACCAATATTTGCTAACAATAACATTGCCAGTTGAAATTCTATTCGTAACATTCCTACGATGTCGTGACGCATGACATGTAGAAGTGGAAAATTTGAAATAATCAACAGTTTATCGTAGCTGATGATCAATCAACTATTTCAATCTGAAATCATATATAATGGTCTCAATTTCTATAGGGCATGGGTGGGCAGACCTTCTTCATGCACGAGCCGCACGTCAAAAATCTTTGCTTTGAAAGAGGCACAAAACAAAAAAAAAAAAAAAATACGAATTCATGACGTCATAATTGAATGCAAGCTTTTGAATGAAGTCTATTATTGTGTAGTGATACGATTCGTCTCCAATTGGGCTGCAGGGCGTTTGAAATCAGGCTGCTATGACGTCTAAGCAGTGCGCAGCATATTCTTCTAGTGCTGATAACAATTTAAGGACGATTTCAGCTCGGTAATCTGGACGACATTTTCTTGGCTTATCTGCAGGTATTGCTAGCCTTCACATAATACGAATGGATGAGCCCTATTCACTAGTGCTAGCCCAGAAATGGTTGTAACCTGCGCTGCTGTAATTAATTCATTAGTTCAATGTTGAACACAATGTTTTATCATTGATTGATGACCAGGCATCCATTATTGCGGTTGAGACGTTTATGTGAACCCGATTCGAGAGTTCAATTACAAATTTCTGACCCTGTAGTGCCACCTTACCATAAATTTTTCAAGTCTTGCGTAAATAACAAGGAACAAAATAACAGGGAAACAATATGCATATTGTTAATACGCGATAAAATGCGTCAATATATATTCAATTTAATCCCCTCCAGCAAAATGGCGAACCTCATGTGCATTGTGCAATCATTAATGAGCCGCAATCAAAGGCGGAAAGAGCCGCATGGGTCTCGCGAGCCGTAGTTTGCCCACCCCTGCTATAGGGGATCTTGATATCAACTCATCTACCGGACGTGTCATTTCAAGTGAGTAGTTATTATTACCACGAGATAATAACGAATGAATAACGGAAGACCAATAATTGGCGGATCCATGCTAAGCAGTAACTTTCATACATAAATTGATGCTCGTTGTCCATTCTTCATTCATAGTAATAACTGTCATGTTTGATTCCTATTGTTTTTCAAGATGGGAAGTTTTGCTATGGATGGTGGGTTTATATTGTTTAATCTTTTATAGAATCAATTTGTTCCGACTTGGAGAATTCCTAAATATTCGACATACCAATTGAAATCTTCTGACCTAACGTTTTGTATCATCTTAGGGCATGCAATATTGGCTGAAGGTGATCACGTCATTCAAGACTTTCGAAATGCTACCGTGAACGTTGTTGCAGGAGACCAGTACACCACGGTCATTAATGGTAAGCACAGATGGTCAGTAACGTCGTAACGACGTAGGCTACTTCTCCTTTTTCTGAGAGCTCGATTAAGTTTTGCCTCATTGCATTACTTTGTAAGGTTATTATGAATTTCATGTGAAACTACTTACTTTTATACGCCGTGTTTACTTTCACACACTTTATAGACATGTTTACGTCTCTTTCACAAGTAAAATTGTCTCCACAAGTGACGGGAGAATTAGCTCCTGTGTCACAGTGATTGAATATATTTTTGAAAAGTTCACCTGTTTCTAGGGATTATTTTGAGATTTTATGTTGGTGTCGAAGATGCATCAGAAATTTTAAAAGTACCCCCTCCTAAATATAAACGTGATCTCAAGTCCAAATTTACTTTTTCAAGTTAGGTAATCGCTTACTCTTCAGATCTATCCCTTTCCCCGCCCAATTGAAGCATACTATTCATAGTTTAGCAGAAATTTTGTAGCGGTATCTCGATTTCTACTTAGGATCAACGTTGCTACCGTGATAATCACTGATCATTGGCTGTATGCCTACCGGTGTAATTGTTACGAGATTTACTCAACAAACCCTTGATATCGAAACTAGGAAAACAATACAGTGTATAATTCATATTTACCACATCTATTAGCGTACTACGGCATAAGTTTTTGTGTAGCGGCTGTTGTTAAATTTAGCAAAGTACTTTCCACTGTGATACCAATAATATTGTGCTCACTTCAGGTTGTTCTATTCTGTTGTCGAGGACTCGCACAAAGTTCTAATCAGAGTATTAGACTATAAAAATGTAATTCTCAATTCCACTTACGACTGGAACTGTGTTACAGATAAACTGCGGAATATTTATTACAGAGATCCGTGTGGCTAATCTACCTGGCACTTTCGAAAACAAATTAGATCAAGAGCAGATGCGTTTAGGAGCAGGTAAGTTACTATAGCACTCCATTATAGCTGAATGATGAAGAAATGTGCTACTTGTAGTGAACGACGCATTTACCAGTATATGAGAAATATAACAATGAGTTAGAGCTGGTTTTATGCAGAGGCGGTCAGTAACGAAGTATTTTCACAAGTCCACTACTTCCTACTGAAGTGATTATATTTCGAATCACGTCTACTTACACTTGACGGTATTCAATTTTCTATGTGAAACTAGGCCTACAATATCTATTTGATACTTCTTCTTGGGTTGAAGTTTACGAGGTTACTTCAACTTTTACTTGTGTTGCAACTGTGCGCTAATAGCTACGATGGCTGCTCTGACCACAGTTGGTGCAGTTCATAAATTTCATCCTTCAGTGACTTCCTACATACTGATATTGCTATTGGCAGCGTGACTATTTGATACTCAAGTCCATGACAGATCGCTCCTGATATACCCCTGTTATACCAACTTGACCTAGCCCGCCATGGAATAACTGACAGTCCTTATCATCACATAAAAAGTCCAATATTAACTCGACGCGTATACTAAAAAGCCACTACTCGGAATCGAATCAGTTAACCGTTTGATTTCGTTTAATCACGAAGTTCGGGTCCAGTGGTCCCCAACGTCGGCGATATCGCCCCCAAGTGGGCGATTTTGAGAAACCAGGGGCAAAATACCAAAGGGGCGATTAGGAGGCGAAAATGTTAGAACGTCCTGTGAGGTATATTTAATTAACACGGCCACAAACGCACGTGAAGATGGTTTATTCTGCATATGACGCGAAAGTTCCATAAAAAAGTCAACTCAACAGAAAGTATAGACGCGGAAACCGGTTTTCCAAGCACCTACTCGAAGAAATGGCCTATTTCGGGCAATTCTCTAGTGATCAGAGTTTGGTGAATAAATTTCCCGTGGATTTGCCGCGTTTTTTCGAATCCGTAAATATGTGAGGAGGGGGGGGGGCGAAGCTTTTGTGTCGAGCTTGCTAAGGGAGCGATGAATCGAAAAAGGTTTAGAACCACTGTTCTAGTCTAATCTAGTTTTTCGACCCTGAAGAGACTCCTGGATGTTAAAAAACTCCAGCATATATATTCAATTACAGAATCAAGGGATGTCAATGCATGTCAGGGTACATAGGCTATTTGTCTCCTTCAGATGCGATGTCACCACGAATGTTGATGATATTCCTCGATCAGAATTTAACAAAATCGGTATTTTTCTATCAGTCAATGCTTATTAGAAAGTTCAAGGCTCTGTTTTGAATATTGCACGTAAATAAAATAGATTTGATCCGCGCGCTCATCTCATTTCCGATTAATTTTTAGAAATGGCGTTTCTAGCAAAGACTAGGCTACATCTGCGAAAAGAAGTTGGAGAAATCGAAATGCCCGCTCGTCCCACAACAATGGTGATTGATATGCAAACGGCCAATGACGCCAATTTCGGGAAAGCAGGTCATAGTGATAACAACAATGTATACGGTCGCGACGTTGAACTTACCTCTTATGTCCAATTTCACGATCCCGTGAAAGGTAACGCTCCCAGGCATGTTATGATCCTCGGAGAAGCTGGGGCGGGCAAAACAACCATATCAGGAATGTATTGTTTGGCTGTAGCTGATGGAAAAGTTAACACCCTTAACAGTGTCAAACTTGTTCATTATGTTCAGGCGGCCCGCCTTCACAGCTTAAGTGCCGCGAATGCCTTTGATGTAATATTCACCGAGCAAATGGCTAACGATTCAAAGACTGAATTGAGTGTGACCGAGAGAGTAGCTGGAGCAAGCTGGTTGGAAGAGAATTCAGAAAAACTGTTATTGGTAATTGACGGTCTAGATCAGTGCTTAGATAACTATGCAGCGCATAATCCTCACAGAACCATTCAACAAAATGATTCGAGAGTCAATAATATTATTGCAAGAGTCGTGGGCGGAGACAGATGGCGTCGTGCACGCATATTGACTACGTCGCGGGTGAATATTTATTGGAATCTGACTGCTGAGCAGAAACCTGACAAAGTAATTGGCATGAGAGGACTTGACGATGAAAATCTCAAGTTGGCGGCATCAGGACACTCTGTTGACGGGGATAAGATGATAGATCAACTTCTAAATACTAATACCTCATTGAAATTACTAAATTTGTGTCGAAATCCCATGTTTCTCAAGTACACCACGAAAATATTCCAAACGAATAGTGAAAATTTACCAGATAGTATTTCTGGCCTCATGTCAGCATTTTTTCGTAATTTCTTCCGCTTATCCTCTAAAAAATATGATGATATCACGAGACTCGCTTATAATGGAATGTTGGATAATGTATTCGTTTTCTCGCGCCGTTACTTGGATAACCTGGGAATAAATCCAACTGATCTCAAAGACTTCCTTTCTGCGGCAGCAAATTCGGAAAAAGACCAATATACCGCTAACACCTTTGACGATGTGTTTGCTTTCGCTCATCAAACAATGCAGGTTGGATACTTTTATGCATTTGTTTCAATAGCGTGGTCTAATATAATAATTTCCATCATGACAGATCTGAACTACCTACAGTGAGCAACCAATAGGCCCATGCTATAGGCAATTTAACATCGTTGTGTATATTTCCAGTTCCCAATCATTTAGTCAGACCAACGACGAACATTTTCGTTTAGATTAATGAAATTACAATTATTCACCCGTCAACGCCATAACAGCCGTGAGAACCCTTTGGATACACTGGGACCCATCATTACTGATACTTATGAACATGATTCTAGCAATGATGTCTCAGTGTGTAAATAGATTGGTAAACGACTGTTGAATATCCTATGTAATACACCACCTAAATTTTAAGATGGTACCATAAAAACATTGATACATTCATCTTGTGTTCCTCAGAGATATCCCTTAATCATTTACCGAAGCAAGATTTTGCCGACACAGTAAAAGTTGCAATCACGTTTATTCAATGAACAAACCTTAAACTGTTTTCGACACACAATAAATCAACAAAGGTATAGGGACATACAGAAAATATTTATCAGAAAAAGTAATTAGTGAACACCTTTTAGTAATTCCACAACCATTCATCAAACATATTTGAGCTTAGATTCGAAAAAAGCTTCCAAAACTATTTTTAACACGAATTAGAATATCATGCAGCAACAAAATACGCGCAGTATTAATATTACACTAAACTAGAACGCGAACGATATTAGAATTTTAGCATGACATTTATTTATGTTTATTTACTTGATATATTGGTAATGTTACGTAAAGGTTTTGCACATACATCGGCACGCCGTGAATATACGGTATCAACAGGGTGCAGAGGAGCCGATAGGACATGAGTGGGCAAACTTTTGAGCTCGCGGGCCGTATTCAACATCTGAATCCATTCGCGGGCCGCACTATATAAAATGCGATTATAAACCAAAACGTAATATTGGTATTTGATAATATAGTGAGGGCATGGAGATAATATATGTTCTTAAACAAAACAAACATTGCTTTGATGACATCGTACACGCGTCAGAAAGATAGTGGCGTGATTTCATAGGCTGGTCGACCTCAATTACCAATTTCTCAAAACTATAGAGATGAAAGTCGGTTGTCCCGATTCTTAGAACAGGATTGAAATTTAAATTTGTGAGCAGCGATCTGTTCATAGATTTACTAATTCCACTTGTGGTTCAGTTCCGTGAAAGATGATGATGGTGAAAGATTTCGCGCCCCTTATCGTCACATCACAAAACGTAACCATGTTGCTAGCAACCTAACGGATAGTCGGATGGCATGGAAGGTTACGACTATGGATGAGAGGTTTTAAATGTGAAATTCAGACTAAATACAGAGCAAGAATTATGAAATTGTTGGTAAATCGCGAATTTTTTTTTAGTTGAGCTCAGCTTCGCGCCCCACTTCTGATGCTTTCACGCACCCCCAGTTTGAGAACCATGCACTGCTTAGAATTATCATGGTGAAATATACCAAGAAATAGTTTAATCAAGTCTCTGCATTATTTCGATTTTTAGTAGCGCATTTTATCAATCTTTTTAAAAAGTTTCTTTAGACTCTCGCGGGCCGCACAGAACGGTGTGGCGGGCCGTAGTCTGCCCACCCCTGCGATAGGATTATGGAGGTTTTTATTGTGCTATATAATAGATAGAACGTGCCCCCTTCATCTCTTATGTTTCAATGTCAGAATTTATGCGTATTTCTTCGTCGTATGCTCAGGAATTTTGCTGCGCATTGTATATCCCGAGTCTTGGCCTTACGGAAATGAAGAAATTTCTTACACATCATCTAAATCAAAGCGGAATGGAGTTGACCAGACAACTTTTATACGGATTGATTCTCAATGATAAAGTGACTAATCCAATGAGGAAATACCTAGCCGGTATGTTTATGTGGCACTTGAATACTGTTACGCTTACTTTATTGCGTATTTTCCGATATCAGTGACGATAGGATGCGCCACGCACCACCCCATATATTTCCATTGATGGCATGCGTTATTGCGACCACCCAATAATGTTTGTTTGCGAGTATATAAAGCAAAAACTGTTGATAGAACTGACATATCGTAATCTCAAAAATCGAGTTAACGAATGCATTTCGAGTTGGAGCAAGAAAATGATTGAACCGGTGTCATCGGAAATCCAAAATAATCCGTGTCACAACTACAAATGTAGCTACAAATATCAAAATAATTTCGCATCAATAAACCATCCTCTATATGCCTCGGGGTCGTCAACTCAAGAGCATGTCGCGTGCCGCTTTTAAAATTTGGTATGGGCCGCGAGCCACAAAAATTCAATATCGAGACAAAATAGGACATAGATTTAGCAACCATGATATTCAATCCTTACGTCAGTACAACGTCGTGCCCTCTAACATGAGCGGCGGAAATAGTTCCAACAAAGGAAGTAATATTTTAATAATGAAATAAAAATTCAACAAAAACACCATGATTATCAATTCACTTTATTTTGATCTATGAGTTGCTCACGGTACCTGACAACACTTCTCAGCGACTAATGAATCTATATGGCGGCTGGTGAGAGACGGCGGTACTATCTGGAAGACTATCTCCTGGTAAAGCTTGATCTGGTGGTGAAGACCTAAGCCGTTTCGGTCTTGGCCGTGTCTGGGCCATCGCACGTCAAGACAATATGCCCATTCATATCAGATGGTTATCTCTTGACGGAATGATGTTTCCATCCCCAAAGTTGTTTCAGCTTGTGAGGAATAGTCATAATGGGTACAGTAGTAGAGCTTTTTTGAAACAGCAACAACAATATTTTCAACTGAAGTAATTCAGCATTTTAATTAGCGTTTTTCAAAAATCAGATCGCGGGCCTCAAAATATGACCTCACGGTCCGCATGTGGTCCGTAGGCCGCGTGTTCGTGACCCTTGGTAAATATCTTCAACAGTTTATCTCGGAACCGTAAAAACCGATTATATAACACCGTAAGACATATCGTCGTGTTGTGGTATGTGCGAAATATTATATCGCTACACCAACTCTCTCATTAAGTTATTTTCTCGTGTTAAATTCGAACCACGCTACGCTGGTCAGTGCATTTCTTTGTTTAACTTCATCAATATTGATACTAACATGACGTTGCGTGATTCACAGGTCACAAGTCCTCGATCCAGGCGTGTCGCGATATGATATTAGAACAACTACTTAGCATGGTGAAGGATGGCGCAATACGGAAAATTCAGACTGTTCGTCTACTGAGCGAGTGTGGAGAAAATACATTTCAGAAAATAGAGGAGCACGTTCAACAAGTTACAATCACTACTAGAGACCTGCTGTACAGTGACCAACTTTTATTAGTATTATTGATAAAAAGGCTTTCACCCCTTGCATCCGTGCTCGTTTGGCAAATCACTCTGGATCCATCGATGATATCGTATGTTAAAGACTGTCTCACCGTTGTTGATTTATTCGAGGTAACTGAAATAGGCCTATCAACCAATTTACTCGAAGTTAGCGTATTTCAATTGAAGTATTATTCTCTTATGTTTTATTTTCATTGGTATTCATTCGTCGACTTCTTCTAAAAGGCTGGTTATGAGGTCATGGATTCCGTGAAAGAAATTAATTTTGCTGATGCAATTACAATCCTCAACCAATCGAAAGTATTCTACGTCCGCCTTCGCTGTAATGATGATGTGAAACATTTATTTCTTTCTGATTGGATAAGAAGACCACAGGTATCACATCTTACAATATTCCAAGTTATATAGGAAAAGGAGTCTTCACCACATGACTTTTTAAAAGTTGCTAATAATCTGCTAAATGTATATAATAAAGATATTAGGCGAATAACATTGATTCCAGTAACGGTTTTTAATGCACTCATGACAATACGGCAGTTCAACACAGTAAGCGTGAAATTGTGCAATATTACTCGGTGAAAATATTGGTCGCTATGAATAGCTTATCTGTTGGACTGATGATAGAATCCTTGACGAATTGAACTACACATTCTCCTATTTCAGATTCAACTGCATATCATTGGCTTGTTAAATATAAGTCGTATTGATACGCTGACAAAATTGTTTGAATTTCTATCGATACACTCAATAGCTAATCTGCGTCTGAGCATAAATTCCTCCATAATTGGATCAGAATTCAGAAAGATTATTACCTCGCATGGGTGCAAAACAAGGAAGGTGAGAACTTTGATTATGCAATCTTACTGCGGCAATACATCCTGTTAAGGGAAATAGCGTAAGAGTGTTTTGAAGTTGCCTTTACTAGCCTCGCATTGTCTATGAACTCCTACCATCTCAAATCAATAGCTACAGCAGCTTAAGGATTATCAAATATTCATACCATCGATCATAAAAATATGGAATTTCATTTTTATTTGTCGATGAAATTGGATAATACAGACAGGTCATTTATATGGAACTGAATAAGTATAAATTTAGAAAAGGTTTTTGTCACCAGAACAGAACTCAAAATTCAGACGTTCAACCGAATAAATATTTCATTATCAATAGTTCTCACTGTTTTAGTGTATTCAAATGAGTAAATTATGTTCAATAATAATAACACTGGGCAACAATTTTGAATGGAAAATTTGTTGACTTTGATTTTTGCATTTGATTTAGGCTAATTTTGGTGTGCTGATTCCAAAAATGCCACTGGCTTTCTTCTATCACGTCAGCTTTTTTCTCTACGACATATGCCCAAAATATGCAAATTTTCACGAATTAAGCCATATTACTTTTCCATATTATATAAAAATCCACACCTTTGCCATATAATAAGTTATAGAGTCAAGGGTTCGATTGAATTATGTAGGAAAAGGGTACTGGTATCGATCTGGGCCGATGTTTCCACCCATTTTGGCTACACTGTAAAAAATCTGGTAGATTTACTGGGAAATCTCTGTAAATTTTACCACGAATTACCGGTCGCAGCCAATTACTGTGCGTAGCTTGTCATTTTACATTTTGATATGTAATATTACCTTAATATAGCTGTAAAGTAAGTTACCAGAATTTCTTTGCAAAATTACTGACAGTTACTCGTTACTGCAGTTTACCGGGCTATTGGCAAAATTGATTAGCTTCAAAATCGCTGCAGCCAATGTATACGTAGAACTGAATGTTACTGATATATCATTCTAGAGGTGATTTGACCTGATTGAACCTCGTTTGCGAGACTGGGGTCTGTCATACCGAAATTGTTGGCCCTAGTATCAATTTAAGCTTAGTAGGGTACAAGAAATAACTGACAATCGTAGCTAATGTGGTACACCGTAGCCATATTATATTATAAGGCAATGGCTGTACGGCAAGTCTCGCTGGTTACATTCGTTGTCACGGATAAGGCTGATAAGTTAGAAAATTAGTTCAGGATGTATAATATTGCTCGGGGAAACTAGAAATATCGGCACCGCGTGCTCAGCTGACCATTTGTTAATGGCGGACAAGGCGACCTGTAGGTTACATTAGATGACTGCTTTTTCTGAGATTCGTAGTAAACAACCAACGCACAACTGTGACATCACAAGCAGCGTCTAGTTAAGTAAGTACAGTAAGTAGTGAACAACACATGGAATATATATCAATTTATACGAAAGTAGACGAAAAAAGGGACTTTATGCAATGATAAATGTTTCTGTATGGAAAAACGACCCAGATCAAACATTATAACGTGGCCAGTAAATATTATTGGTGTCATGTGTCAGCGGATGAATACCATTTATTTCGAAATCGTTCGAGTGTCGTCTGGCCAGTGGCCAATTGGCCATTACCATTAGTGAGATTTGAGCAAAGGGTGGAGCGAAGCTTGTTGTACTTGAAGAAAGTGGACACGATCGTTGAAGATTCCTAGGAATGCTGAATGGAATACGCATCTTAAAAGGTAATACAGTACTACATAGTATTTGTTACCGTGAATATCTGACTCTGCACACCAGCCCTCGATGACTTAGATTTCATGATTGATATATTTCATTCGCCGCATTCTCTGTTCTATTTTGGGATATTTGTCGACTTATATAGTGACCACATACTCCGCTGCGGAGGAGTTGAAACTGTTGGCTTGGTAATGTCATTTTCGGGCCATAGCATAGATATGTTTTCATCCACTGCTGGATTTGTTTGCCACACATGCCACCTTAAATTAGGAACCTTTTTGCTTCAATACAGAGATAAAGTCATGAATCTCAGTTATGTCATGTAAAAGGCGGAGCCGTCATCACACAATGTGTCAGTACCGGTACTTCAAAACATGTTATATTTTTGTTAGCCTATTTGTCTTAGTCTTTATAATGTCATGTCCAGTGTCCAGGTTAGAAACTTTGCTGTATATAGCGACTTACGCATGAATTCTTTTAGTGGAACTGCAAGATACTACTTACACAGAAGGAATGAGAACGAGAAAAAGAAACAATGGAAGTTTGGCCGGTGGTGGAATTAATTCACGTTTTCTTGAGACCACTCGTGTTACTGCATGTCTCCTAAAGAAGAATTAGACCTCCAGCAGCAATATTTTTCCATCGATAACCACTTCATCGTGATATCATGAATGAATATACACTATACAGTTTGTTCCAATGTCGTTTTGGGGATGTGAAGAAAATGTTGCGATATTTTTGCATCGGGTTGCTTTGCGATAGGTAGGGATGTACGTGAATTTACAAGCTGGTATGTAATCCTGATTTACAGGGACAGCATGTAGGTAGGTAGGCGGTAAAATGACAGTCTCGATCGCAAATGTACAGGAGAACATGTAGATCAGATATACCGGAGGTGACTGTAACATTACAGTCTGGCGTGTAAAGTGAGATTACCGGACGAGTGTAAGTTAAATTTACATTGACTAACGGTAATGTTAGATTACCACGAAATGTCTGGCTACCGTGCTTCCAAACATTTCGCGGTAAATCGAGGTTTTTATTTTTTACAGTGTAGAGGATGCAATAATCCGAGGATATTTCACACACATATTTGATGCAAACTGAAGGATATGGCAAGAACAATAAACACGACATTTGCTATCCGCTATAGGCCCAATGCCCCATTCAGCTTATCCAGTGTAACTTGAAACTCCTATACGCTCGATGATTTGGATCAAGATGAAGATCTTAGCGGTAGCAGGCGAAATGATGAAGATTTTGAAGTCGACACGAGTTATTGATCTGACATAAGTTTTGGGACTTGGGATAGATATCTTCGGAACTTTTAACATACCTATGAAGTGAGAAAAGATTACTTGGCAACGTAGAGAAGGTATCTCACTTTCGATCAGGAGAAACAGCCTTTTCTTCGTAGGCCTAGTTTCGGTAGCTTTGGGTATTGCCGTGATACTGGCATTGGCATGATACCGTTACCTTGGATTACTGGAGGAGCTAGGAATCCCGATTTACAAGTCAAATGAATGGCAAATACCTATAGGTAGCTCAAAAAGCGACCTGAAGTGTGGCATTGTCCGAAATGACAAAGTCTTAGGTGCAGTAACAATTGCACACTCGGTTAGTATTCGTGAATAATACAGAAACATTAAGAGTAATACAGAAACATTGAAACATCATATGTGTCAGCTTGGAATTATTGTGTTTTCTAGTGGTCAGACAATAAGGATGCACATGTAACCCTGATACACATGTGTCACTGCCATATCTTCATGTCTGACAGCAGACATTCAAAAAAGCTAAAATATCTGAGTAATTTCCCTAAAAACATTGACATAGTCAGAGATGGACAAGGAGAAAATGTCCCCCAACATCTGAAGAGGATGGGCGTAAGATACCAGAGTAGACTTACATATGTTAGCTGACTATCGCCCGAGTATCAAACTAGGCAACCTAAAGAATTATAGGTTATTAGCGTAAATTTGGACCCTGAAACTCGCATTTTATTTGTCATGTAGAAGCAATATCATTTAAAATCAACCAAATAAAGCAGTACAAATGTTTATTTGAAGACTTTTGATTTACTGTCGACTGCTTGTGGTTTTTGAAATGTTTTATGCAATAAACACAAAATATTAAAACTGGTGTTATTATGTGGGTTATGAGACCATGCGGTGGGTGCCTAACTCAAAAAAATTGACGTGATAGAGAAAAACGGAAATCATTTCTGAATTCAGCGCCCAAAAGTTAGTCAAAATCAATTGTCTGAGCAAAGTCAACAAAAATAGTGTTGACCAGTGAATCAATCTGTGATACATATCGATGGGTACATATAATCGCATAATTATCCTGGTCAACACATATATTTAGGCGGACAAAGTAAGAGCATTTGTGGGGGTTTTGAAGGCCACGGATTCCCGCGGGATGACGTTATTTTGACTAAAATCTCATATTTTTGCTGGGCTAGATAAAACATCGGCTCCGTCGTACTATAAAGTTCATAAATTCGATCTACTTGTAATTTCTACACACTGAATACTGTTTGAAATCAAAAAATAGCTGCATTATATTTAGGATTATTCGAGTTATCGTAGTTGGGAACTTTCACGAATTTCATGTGCATAAATAAACTAAAATCATGTATATAAGTATTTACGTGAATACTCAAATAACGTTGCATTAGTTCAATCAGTTTTGCGTCAACCACATATTGTAGATTCAATCATTTGGAGAATAATATTAATAATTATTTATAATAATAAGGTTCCCGCAATAGAGTGCCATATGTCCATCTCATCTGCCCCGACATCTTTCTGATGTTGCTTTATTGTCTTGGTGGAGCCTTGACCCTTGCTATTCCCTCTAATCAACAATATGATCAGGAAATATATCAATATGCCTGAACAGGAAGTAAACTTTATTGCCCATGTTTTCTCCAACTATTCCAATTTTCGGACCGACTATTTGTAGTTTGTTGCTTTGTGGTATTCCAAAGAGTTTTATTTACAACATTTAAAGAGAACTTGTGTGTACTGAGATCCTTTTCCCTAATATGAAATTGGAATTTTCCATCGGTATTCGAATCTGCGGTCCATCGAAGATACCAGGTTTAAATGTCTCGTTTGATAGGGATACTTGGTATTCCACTTTGTTCGATCAGCGAAAAATTATCCATTTACAAGCCCAAAGAGATTAGACACATATGAGTATTGTAGTTAAGCTTTTCAGTGACAGATTTGATAGCTTTATACACCTCTTTCATCCTGGTAGAATGAACAACTGGTACATCAAACATAGGCTACATTTCGGTTGTGTAAAAATACAATTTTGGCTTTACAAACTGTTTTTGTTTTGATAAACATAGATCTCGCACCAGATCATGTTAATATGGATGGTGAGGTCAATTATCTATTTATGCACAGTAGAGAAGTAGAAAAATATACGATCCAATTCCTACCCAATGAAATATTCAGGGGTAAATACAGTAATTTTGGACTTTTTATGGGTATAAGTATCTTCTAAACTAGAGCCAATCTGTAAAAACGAATGCGATATTCGTAATCAGCAACCCTGAAACCCCCAGAAATGACTTCTAGTTCTTCTGTCATTTTTTACTTCATTTCGTTGACCAATGAATCAATCATCACTATAACTGACTTTCCACTCTATTTCTCTTATGGTATATAGTACTAACAATATTAACAGTTATTTCTTCAAATTACCGCTTTGTCAGCTTTTTGTCATCATGCAATATTATTTCAGTTCTTAATTTGCCTTACTGTGTTTTTTGTAGCCTGCATCGCTTTCAACCTCATCTGATTAGTGCGACTATGTTATAATTTTTTTTCAGGTTTACAATATGACAGTTGAAGATAATGCCATGATTGATTGATACTTATTTGGCGATTTTCCGGCAATGCAAATCTAGCGCTCTTGGTCTATGTAAATGCGATCTCACCCACAAAGATTTTGACATGATTTTACGATGTTGCCGTAGCCAAGGTCTTGAGGTGAGGATTACGGTAGACATAAGGTTACGTTTTCTATATGCATTTTGGTGCACAGAAAACATGCATGACTTATATACATTTTTCAATCCCAAATCTCGGATATCCGTAGTGCGAGAATAATAATAATCATTTATTTGATATTTTAACGACACGTATTATTAATGGTCACATCGCAAGACAATGGTTTTCATCGCCTTTTAAGACCCCCTTCCCATGGCATGAATTTCAGAGTGTTTATTGGGTCTTTGCCTTAGGTATTCGTCTAGTCGTACCTTCCCCTCGGTCATTCTTTAGTATAGGGGAGATGTGGTACCGATGGATCACTGGGACCGAAAATACTTGAAAAATTCTCCATGATAATTCCATGATTACACTCCGTGAATTTGTCTACAGTTACATGCTGACAGATTCTTTCCTCACATGCAAAAAAATTCGACCTGCTTGAGTTATGGGGTCTGTGACGAATGATTTACGTTTTAGGGGGTATAAAGTAAATTTGGATCGACATTTACATTTTTCTATATCACCTTCCAGACTAACAAACCCGCCATAATTTTTGATGTGAAGTATAGGGCTTATAACAGGGTATATAATGGCACATGTTTTTTTAATCAATACCATCCTCGAGTGGACTATTTTCAAGTCAATTACAATATTTAGGGGGTGAGGGACCTATGGTACCATAGCCAAATCAAGCAAAATAGATGGGCCAACTAATCACTTAACAACAGAAACTCGCCTACATATATATAGGCTGTAAATCATCGGTACCTGTGGTGTTTTATCGCTATAACGAGTTATTTGAAATTCAAAATGTCGTGTTGCGGGTAATATGTATGTCGCATTAATTTTCTAAATTTAGGCGTATATCAAAACATGATTTTATGCCAATATTTCAGTTGATATAATCTATTTTATTCTTGAAGGTCGCGACGAAACATTCTTCATTGACTTGCTGTAGCTTAGCTTATCGTACACAACAAAACAAGTGAACAAATTTGAGTTTTTGAGCGTATGTCTCATAGGTCCCATGGTCGTGTGCCGTTGGACCCACCGGGTGGGGACCGATGACACGTTCGAGCAACAAATTTTAAACGTTTATAAATATTTTTTGAAAAGGTGGATATTCATGTAAATGTCCGCGATAGGTAGAGCTTGTATCGAAGTGTTGAGAGAGCAAAAGATCTGCCATTCTCGGCTGAAGATTTGAGGGCCAGGGATCATTTTGCAATTTTTGATCCATCGGTACCACATCTCCCCTACTTTCACCCACATGCGTCCTGATCATGGTATATGGTGGCGACTTGTAGCTCGGCTCTCTTTCCGTCTGGGATTTTCAACGCACCGCGGTTGCAGCGAGATCGGCAATGAGGATCCCGGATAAACCTCCGACACGTAGATTTTTGTCACAACCGGGATGCAAAACCACATCCATTCTATCCGTAAAGTCGGTGTTGACTAACTGCTCCAGTCGCCTCTCAACGAGACACACGCCACATCTTAAATTATTTTTAATTCGGCACGGTGGTGAGATTCAAATTCCAGTCTGTCGGTTCTATCAGGCACAGTGATATATTTAGGGGAATTTTTGGTAATAAATACGGCAGAAATTCGTTTTGAAAAGATGAAAAGAACACTGTAAAAAATAAACCTGTTGGTAAACATGTTTACACCTGGTACCTCTTAATACATGTCCGTCATGTAAAACCATACGACAGGTTTAGTTCCACCTGTTGCCCAACATGTTTCTGCCCGTCATGTAATCTCGAAAACACGTCTGACCTGAGACTTCAATTGACCTTTCACCTTGGACCGACAGGCACAAAATCTGTCGCCAGGATCAAAATAACCAATTCAGATTTGGGTCAATAATGTATATTGACAACAAAGGCAACGAAACATGAAATATTATTACAATGGCAGAAGTTTCTGAAAATATGCAATGAAACAAGAATTATCATAAAAGTGTAAGCCAGAGAAATACCACGCGTCATGAAGTTTTGAAAAATATGTAATGAAACAAAAATTATTTCAACAGAAGCCACAGAAGTAGGATATCCTAAGATTAGGAAGCTTCGGAAAATATGTAATGAAGCAAGGATTATTAAGCCGGCTGAAATATCACCCCGTCCTTGAAAAATCAAAATGTACCACAAACAGCTCAAGTCTCTAACGTTAGAAAGTTTCGGAATGCATGTACAAAACAAGAATTAGGGCAACGGCTAATAGTATTGACCCGTCCTTAATGAATTAAACAACTACAAACATATACACAGTGTACCTAACGTTAGACAGTTTCGGAATCTATGTAATGAAACAATAATTAATATAATAACTAAAAATATTGACTGGCCCTCCATAAATTAATTTAATACAAATTGCCACACAGTAAGCTGCCGAGCACATGATGTTTTGAAATTTTGGACATATGTGATGAAACAATAATTATTATACAGGCTAAATAATTGACTCGTCTTTAAAAATTCAATCACATTAATTTACTACAAACAGCTTAAGTCCCCAGCGTTAGAAAGTTTCGTAACGCATGTTAGAAAGTTTCGTAGCGCATGTACGAAAAAATAATTACAACAACAGATAAAAGTATTGATTCGCCCTTAATGAATCGATCAACTACAAACAGATACAGTGTACCTAACGTTAGAAAGTTTCGGAACGTATGTAATGAAACAATAATTTTAATAACGGCTAAAAACATTTACCCATCCTCAATGAATCAATAGCCAGTAATGTAGCCAGCACATGATAGGCACGCATGACAACTTTTAAATCTTCGCCGCAAACTACAAACAGCTACTGATTACATAACGTTTGGAAGTTTTGGTACATTTGCAATGAAATAAGAATTATTACAGCTAGAAGTATTGACCCGTCCTCAACGAAATAATTTACTATAAACAGCCACAGTGAACCTAACCTTGGACAGTTTCGGACCGTTTTAATGAAACAAGAATCATAAAGGCTAAAAATATTAACAAGTCAATATTATACCAATGGCTAAAAATGTATCTGCCACTGATCAATCCACAAGCAAATTCAATTTGCTACGAACAGCCGCAGTGTACTTAACGTTCGGAAGTCTTGAAAGAAAGTTTGCAACGAAGGACCAGGAGTTCGAGGCTGACGGAGCGAACTTGATGTTGAACACCCAGTATATTGCCAGTGTTATAGCCATCGCATGATGGAAGCTCAAGACCCCTTTGATGACTTTGCCATCGAAGTGAACTTTCCACTCATTCAGGATCGTATTGTACTCGATCGTCGGGTACACATTCTTTGGCTCCTGATAATAAAAATGATATTAACTCGGTACTACAGGTGTGGGTATCAAATTAAGATAGATCGAATATTAGAAATAACAAGTCATGACAGCACGAGTCGAGCTCATGCGAAGAGGTACGAAAACGGTCATACGTGATCCTTGCATTAGTAGCTTTTAGTCCAGGGGCGGGCAACTTTTGCAGTCCGCAGGCCGGATATAGGAAAATTAGGTACTTGGAGGGTCGGATTGGTGAATCGATACAAAATTTGCCCATTTATCCACATATACAAGTACAAGTAATAAATCGCATCTATTAAATGTCTTTTGTCGACAGCAATGTCACATCACAGACATTTCTCGCCGATAATGACGAAGATAATGTAGATTTGAGAATAACATTGTTATAGAGACGCCACCATGTTTGGTTCTCTGTGATCAATCAACACATGGTGCAATCCTTCATTAAGATTTCAAGACGTTCGATAAGTCCAGTACCTCAAATTTACAAAGATATCAATTCATGAGGGTCGAGTAGGTGACGAGATAGCGTCGCGTTCAACTGTGTGGTCTAATTAATCTCGATATTGAATTCATGCGGCCTGCGTCCTATAAGAAATTTGAATAGTGGCCCGCGACCCATTTTGAGTGGGCAACCACTGGCATAAGCGGTGCCTTACAAAAGCCTATAAGTGTGCCGTGCTACATGTCGGCAGTTTCGGAATCAAAAATAAGAAATATCAGCCTGGTGTAAATGACCATTGCAGTCGACAAACACCATGATCACCACAGGGCCTAAGTCTTCCGTCTCCGACAGTGGTTTCCAACGTGGGCGATAGGGGGGCGAAAACGGACAGAGGGGGCGATGGCGCGTTGAAATGGCTACATTGGCGTCCATGACCGTAACTGCCACACCCAAGCCCCCAATTGAGATGGGGGGAGTGAACTCGAAGGGGTCCCACAATTTTTCGTGAATTAACATTAATTATAGAGCATTATTTTGAAAATTTAGGACACTTTTTCAAAAAAATTTTGCGCTGCGCGCCATTTCGTGGATGCATTTTTATTGCTTATTGGATGCCCTTCCTCCAAGAAATAACACGCATGAGTTATAGAAATGGACATCTCGGCGTCAGCCATTATCACACCATGACGCACCAAGACATATGAAGTTTTAGGCCATGTAACATGCGACTCCGAGAAGTGTGACGGAACGAGAAAACCTTGGCGGAAAAGGACTGCCTTTATGAGAGAGAGAGAGAGAGAGAGTCTTTATTTTCATCGAACCGACTGACCGACTTCGATATATATACGATATGCAACATATTTAATTGTCCATAGGCGCCTAAATGCCTGGCTCCAAATGTTCTTGAACTGTCCAATCGGAACCCCACAAAAATGCCATCTCGCAGAGATTAATTGCCAGTGCTGAAATACCAATTTGAAATCGTAAGCGTCTTTTAGTTTAGTACGTATGGACAATTTGAATATCCTTTGACATAGCAGACAGGCCACGAAATGTTATTACGTAGCGAAGTCATTTTACCCACGGGTCCGCCCGAATATGTTCAATTATTATTTACGGGCCCTACATTTTCCAAGACACGTCACTCAGCTTCACCGGTAAATCTGAATACATGAGCAGAGAGAGGATGAAAAATTGGCAGCAATATTTATGCAATTCCCCATCATATTGATCGATTTAATCACTTCGCGCGAATTCAGCTGGCTAACTAAACTCCTAAAGGGTCCGGGTCCAACAATTTGTGCTTAAAATTAGCGGTAAAGAGGTATCGGGAGAGTTGGGTCTGAGGGGTGCAGAAGTTTGATTTATCGCCCTATGGAGGGGGTCAAAACCAACGTATTGGGGGGGGGGGGGGGCTGACGAAGTGTTGTTACGGTCCTTTGGCAATCAAGTCGCAGAAATCACCTTTTTTGTCAGTCAACTCACCAAAATTTAGCTGCAAAAGTGTAATTTCTAGGTAGAGCCGAAAATTTGACCTTTTTTCTTAGTCAATCTGTCGGTGATTTCAATTTGTATGCCCATTTTTCTGTTCCCATTATTTGGGGGGCGATGATCGGTGTGGAGTTTGAAAAGGGGGCGATGAGTCGAAAAAGGTTGGGAACCACTGGTCTACGACGAACTTACGCGTAAGCTCCACTCTCGCACGCTGCGCATACACGCATATAATAACATACAGTCACTAAAATTGAACCTAGTAAACAATTAGTATGGAATCTCGGCTAACAAGGGCCGCGGGCCACTTTATGACGCAATAAGGAAAACAGTCCGTGGGCCGGACAAAATCTTTTGCGCCCCTGTTCTAGTTGATACCAATTGATGATGTAACCCGATCGCAGTGGGCCACGTGATTTGCTTGTGTCCACAAGACAGGACATCATGCTTTCACATACACCATTAACTTACTTTGTCCACAATCAGGAAGTTGTCATAGCTGTCATTGAAGATTGTTGGGATCCCGACCATCCACCCCAGTTTTTGACGACCTGAATGAGGAGTGCCAGAAATCAACTCAACGTCAAAAAATAGATTAGCAGCATTGAAACATTGCGCGGGCCACTCTACTGCTGATAACGATTTTCAGTCACCTTGCAGGTCGGAACACGTTTGGGCAATGGTGAAAACACTAACAAATATTACTACGCAGCAAATTCGATGAAAATTGTGTTAATAAAAGCACGTGTGCAGTCATGTCGAGCGTGAAATAGCGGGTTGCCTCTGTATGCCGCTAAGCTCATTTGACAAGGATTAATCCACGCTTGGACAAATGAATATCAAAGACTACGGCAAATCTGCGTCTATGGTTTTGTGCAAAGGTTGACCGCTGATGGTCTTTCTGCGAGTACCAATAAATTCTATATATTTCCTAATTTCGAGAACACCTAGCTAGAACACCTTGCTAGCCGCCCCAATAGCAATGGAAGAAATGACTACAACTGGGAGTATGTGCGACGAAGTCATCCCCCTCCAGAAGTGTAAAACATTAATTACTCACTCATAATCTTTTGGATCGGGATCGGAATCTTCTGCGGTTGTAAGAGGCATAACGCAGAGCTGCAACTTTTTTCCATTATCTTTGCAGTGATATCCATATCAGACAAACCTTGTTTCTGGCAAATCATTTGCATTTCTTCCAAAATCTAAACATTTAGAAATGTTTACAACCGAGCAATTCAAAAAACTTATATGCGCTGTGGGCCTATCACATGAGCGTGTAAGGCAGGGGTTGGCAACCTTTTGTATGCAGCGTGCCAAAATTTGAGGTTCCCACATTATTATAAACGAGAAATCTGGTTCCGATAAGCCGCGTGAGCATTGAAAAAAAAATCAAAATAACTCAAATCTGCTCAAATAGAATAACATATGCTAGTTTTGGAAACATGTTTGGTTCGCTAATTAGATTATACATTTCAAAAACTTGATCTCGGGTGCCACAAACGCCGACGGATTGATGTCGTGACTCGATCCTGGCACTGCTTCATACCTACCCAATGCGCATCAATCAGAATCGGATGAATCTCCAACAGATCCTGTGTTGACATCCCATTCAGGGTGGCCTTGCGACGCGATTGAAATGTTCTTCTCATCCGATCTAATATTGTTATATTGTCAGGTACTCTTTTGACGCACTCGGTTCTTATTGCTTTTTGGTGCACCTCGATGCTGCGCTCGTCTTCTGGAGGGTATAATTTCTGACTCTGTGAGACAAAATAGTTCTTTATTAAAACATGACCGGTTATCGGTGCATCGGTACTACTTCTTGGCAATCTATCTTCTAAACTGCAAGCATGGGCACTGCCAAAAAAGACTTCGTGCACAGAAAAATGTGTGGTATAGACTTGTGAAAAATTATGGGGAACCTTATTTCTCGGTGTTGTCGGTATCGGATCAAAAACTTCATATCGAGGATATCTAAATGAAGGATGAAAGATACTAAATGCTCACATTGCATGTTGAGTCTCGAGAATTCTTGCACCGTTGACTGGATTTTTCCACCACAAGCTCCTGAGATTTCCGTTTGCCGTGGCGTCCATGCTTTTGCTTTTTTAAATCTAGGATGAGATCTTCTTTTTCGAGGCGCCTTCGCCATTCCCTGTACTTGGTTTGGAGCTTGTCCTTCCATGATCCCTGCAATGTGGAATAGTTAGAGAAGGCTTCAGATTAAGTTTCGACAAACTTCTCACATATCTGTCACCACCATCGAATGATAAACGATCTTGCAGCACCGGATACGTTGTCACCAAAGCACTCAATGAGCAGTTGTATTCATGATGCGTGGGATATAACCTAGGAACATATACATTGTACACTAATTCAACTGCAATATTTGGTAATCTAAGAATTGTTGCGTACCCCGTGTAATTCCGTAGGTCATAAAACAGGTAATTTACGATTTCCTTCTTAATTTTGGTTGGAATTTCCAATATCTCTTTAAATTGCTGCAGCTCATGCGCCAAGGCTTTTGGTAAAGAAATTTGATACCCGCTTTCTGGCCATTTCAACGACTGGTACTTATCTCGAAATCCGCTTGAAGTAGACTCTTGGGAGCACGAGGTTGACAAGGTGCTGTTCATAACACCTTCATCTGAAGACGATACAACAAATAAGGAAAATAATATGAATTTGATGAAGAAGTGCTTACCATCACATTCAAAATCTTCAACAGGGGTGTCACGAGTGTCACTGGCATTCGCATCATTGAATGCTTCAATATTCAATGTGTCTTGGTCATTCATGCTTCCAGAAACTATGATGTCGGTGTCATCGGCGTCATCAGCAGAAACGTTAGCTTCGGCAATGGTTTCCTCTGCATAATTACAAGAGAGTGAAGGCACGTATAGCATTGTCATGGAAATGTGCAGCCATAAAGGTAACCAGTGGACTCGGCCCATGGCGAATTCGAGCCATTGAATTAAGTCTTCGGTGAACTCCACCCATGGTGAATTCGTAAAATAAAAATGATTATAAACGTTGGGAATTGTAATAATTATTGGAGTCTGATCCTTGATGTTATGCACTCTTCATCAACATTACACAGCTCCGTATACGGGGCATATATGCATAATATAACATTTCATGTCTATGTGTTATTTACCATGGACCGAGTTCACTGGTAATGGGCAAAGATATATCAGGCATCATGGGCACCGAACCTGGGTATGCAAGGTATGCCAACCATACCTAGACATTTTCTTAGGTGTGCGGCATACCTAGAATTCGGTTTGGCATGTAGCGGCATAAACCCGCGATTGTGTGATTTAGAACAAATAGCAATGTATTTCCGTTTACGACATTACCTGCTGCCTCTATGTGAGCGAGGTAACCCTTTGCACGAGGCCAATTAGCGAAAAGCGCAAATTAGCGATATTCTTCTGCGCACACTGCACAATGTAACGCGACACGATTTCCCGCTGAGATGATCGTGAAATTATGTCATTGATTGCCGTGCGCTAGGCAATCGTCGCATTGGACGCTTGCCTGATTTATCGAGTCTCCAACAAGCCTAGGTTCACTGGCTTGAACAATCACATCAGCAGCAGGCCAGGTGCGCACTATACCATCGCTAGCCTGCAGTATCGCATCTGCATTGGCGCACATGATATCATCGCTTACCTACACAATCGCATCTGCAACAGGCCTGGTACGTAAGATAGGCCTATCATTGGTGGCCATGGCCATTGGCCAACTATCGCGTCTCGAGCCTAGCATACGTTGGCTCCTATCTCTCGATGGCTTGGAGACAATAACGTTAGGTGTATGCTGATTATTAGCGATTAGCACCAAACTGAATGACATCGAATGCCCGCTGACATGTGCGATTGTGCGTGCGCCGTGCAGGCGTAATTGAATTCCGCTAATACTTAAACAAAACCATCAGAAGATGTTTGTCAAGGCGCGAGTTGTAAAAGACGGTTTGAACATGAAATATGTGCCACTCGGACATTTTGCCTCGCGGATATCGTCGCCGAGGTTACGTAATACGTGTTAAGCGGCGTATTCAACTGTTCGCTAGCGATCACGCTAATTGACCGCGTTGACAAGCGTATACGCGCAAGTTCGTTAACACGAGGAGATTGTACAATAGGGCTGTCCAAAAATAACATTTTTTTCCTTAATCTTGCTGGCTATGTGATTAAATCGTTAGGTTGCCTTGAAAAACGACACACACCAAATTTTCTAATTCATTCCAACCAATATTCGCGGGTTTCATAGAGTTTGAAAATTTTGAATTTGCTTAAAAACGCAAAAAAAAATTTCAAATTTTTCTGCCAACCCCATGAAATTGTTGAGCTGTCTTCAAAAACTATGCAAAACCAATTTGACTCAATTCCAAGCCGTAGAAGCGGAGTTTGGTTTTATTCGTCATAACCGGCTGTAGCGCTTGTCAGCTTCTGGTTTTTGCCCAAGAAACTATACCGCTCAATATTGCATTTGAAATTCCGAAAGCGAATTCTCGCAGACTACCGTACCAACTTTAAGCAGATGGATATACCGTCATATAACGATATATATATCGTGTTTTAGTAGCAATATACCTTCATAGATTGTGACTGTGAATTGTTGTTACCCACATAATTCTGAATAACAGCTTTTTTTCGAATTTTTCGAAAATGGCAGCCGGTGGTAAACGGTTAAGGATGCGTATTATACATGGTGGCGTACTAAACTTGGAAAATTACAGTACTATTTTTGGCAGTTCCAGCATCGCCATGAGACATTCAATTACACGAATCAATTACTGTAACACTTTTCCCTAAAAATCTATACCGGTATCTGTTTCTATTGCAGACATCGAACAAGACACAATATAATTCTGGTATGGTATAATCATCATTTGGAGGCGTGATCACCGCTTTTACGGCACCAATTCTCTTTTTATGAAAATAGAATAATAAATTACTCACTTTCTTCGTCGGTCAAAACAAGTCGTATTTGACCCATATCTTCGATAGCTGACGGCTTATAAAGGTCGACGTACAAGTTGAATGACTTATCGTAATATTCCATCTTGAACGTTTTTTCACCGATGGTACTACGAAATGTACTTGTTAAACACCGGTAACACGGTAGCAACAGATATAAGTAACCAGTCTGAAAAATAGAACGACCACATTCAAAATGACGAAACTTGAATAAATCATGAATTGTAACTACTTTTCTCAATCGAAATAGTTCACTTACAGAAAATTTTGTAGTTAATTCGGAATAATCACACATGCAGAATCGACAAATACGCCCATTACTAAATGAACAACGGAACCCAGATAGATCATGACTTGCTAAATTATCAGCAGTAATAGTCGCCAAGCTACCTTTGAAATGCCTCGTCATACCATTCCAAAGGGCGACATTTATTCCGGATGTTTCCAGAGTTTTGAAATCTTCTATTAATGGTTCAAGTACCGCATGATATCCCATATTCTTGACAGTTGCGGTTTTAACAATCAGTACTGGATGAATGTTTCTCAAGTTCGACTGAAACTTAACGTCAATATTTCCAAGTATAAAATAGAAGCATGTAAGCTTATGTATCGTTTTCGAACTTCCCAGAGCATTGCAAACTTCCACATCATCTACATATAAATGTATGCGCAGCAAACTCCGATCACCATTGAAAAAACTATTTGCTTTGAATAAATCACCATCACAAAAGTTACTAAGAAACCCATCAGCAGAAGTACAGGACGAATTGCTATCAACACTTTTAATAACATCCTTGTGGGATAAGTATTTTTTCAGAGTACTCAATATGGGACTATATTGATATTGTTGATCCTCAACACCGTCAAAACACTTTTTTACAGGCTCAACTAGTCCAATGTTAGTCAAACATTTTCTAAATTGATGGTCACTTTGCGTTTGATTCATCATGCGAGTCAGATCTGGCATACTATCGCCAACACAGGCATCTTTAAACATTTCTAAAAGTTCTACCACGCCGAATAAAATGTCACGAGATACGGATATTGGCAGAAGGTATTTCTCCCTGCATTTTAAAGCAAACTTGAAAAATTCATCATTGAAGTTTTGTACTCCGGGTAGACCGACATTGCTTTGACCATTCTCTTCCTGTGACTGATCCATCTGCTCTAGCGCGGAAACCTGAAGGTCCATTTCTGATCCTGGATTATTCACTACTGGTTGTGGTTGGCCATGTGTGCGGTAAAGATGTACTCTGAAGCTATGGTAAGTGCTAAACGTCATTGGTGGATTGCTGTCTCCACACGGTACCATACTACAGGTGAATGCGGTACACCAACGATGCACACAACGTACATGATTTAGCAAGACTTTCCGGGATGAAAACTGACGACAAACGCATCTTTTAACTGGGCAAACCCAATCCATAACAGTCATGCAGTCAGCGTCGTCAATAAATTCTGTACTCAGTGCGGTTGGCTTGCTGGTGGCTTCCCGGGAATACAAGATTTTCAACCAATCATGACGCATACTGAAATCACGTGTGCCGTGAACTGAAACTTCCGTTTTTTCAACCAATAACAACGTATACTAAAATCTTGTGAGCCATAAACCAATAGATTACAGCCATTTTTCAACCAATCACGACGGATACTGAAATCGTGTGAGTCGTGAAATAAAATTTCCTGTTTTTCAACCGATCTCGACGGATACTGAAATCGTGTGAGCCCTGAGCCGTGAACTAATATATCACCGCCGTTTTCAACCAATCACGACGGATACTGAAATCGTATGAGCCGCGAACTAAAATTTCCTATTTTCCAACCAATCACAACGGATACCGAGATCGTGTGAGGTCAGGTGTGAACTAATATGATGCCGCCGTTTTTCAACCAATCACGACGGATACTGAAATCGTGTAAGGTGTGAACTAATATATTACGACGAATACTTACATGTTTTATAATAGATAGCTAACCTATACGGATAGATTCGCAACAGCTATCGTCACGCTTGCTTGCTCAGCAATCTGAACGTTACATAATTTCATATCCCATAGCTTCAGACCCGAGCGCTCAAATTAGATATAGTTGATTTCATTTGAAAGCTACCGTGGCGATGATTCTGAAAATATACATTAAAATTTCAATAGGGCAATGGAATTACCCCGAAGTAGATTTCAAAATCTGAAAATCAGCATTGTTCCAAACAGTCGCAGCGACGCAGCACAATGGCCCTACAACGCGTGGTTGCGAATGTTCGGAACAATGCCGAATTTCATACTTTGTGGTGTATTTCGAAGGCGTTCCATTGCCCTGATTAGATTTTAATGCATATTTTCGGAATCAGTGCGACAGTAGCTTTCAAATCAGAGCAACGTTATTCCAAACTGAAACGCAACATGTTTTTTACATAACATGTTACGTTTCAGTTTTGAACTTGATTAATTGGAAAACACGTCGCGTTTTCGGTTTTAAACTTGTTTATTTCAAAAACACGTCGGCATTTTCCGTCGTTTAACGTGTTTTTGGAAAAAACATGCAAAAAACACGTTGAATACACGGTTTATTTTTTACAGTGAAAGCACTGCAGTATAGTGAGTCTTAAAAGCCGATGGTCAAATTTACTACTTTGTGAACAGGCTCTCTCACTCAAGAACGTACTGAAAACAGCTGATTTGACTTTCAAATTCTTTAAAACCAAATTATCTAACAACCTTTTATTGAGATTCAAGTAGCTGTAAGAACACAATACAACCACAGGTACCAGCGGATTGTCCGAACGGGCTGAAAATGATCACTGGCAAAGGCCACCTTAAAAAGCAATCGCGCAAAAATTAAATTTTCAAAAATAAAATCATCAAAAACCCTAAAATTACCAATATTATAAAAATTAACGCGATTTTAACTGTTACGTGCGTACTTGACAATTACACATCTTGAATTAATGTGAGCCAATTCGAACTCAGAAATGGTAGATCAGGTTGCATGATATAGTCCGCTGAAGTATTGCTGACAGTTTCGCTGATATCATCTCTCATCTCTATGATTTTGTGGACTGTTCTGTAGACCAGTGGTTCTCAACCTTTCACACCTCGGGGACCGGTAAAATTTGAAAAAAATGTCTGGCGGACCGGTGAACTTTCAAAATTGAAATGAAGCCAAAATGTAAAGTATGCAACCGTATTTTGCAATTATATGGTACTAGAGAGTGGCATTTAGAGGGTTTTGATCGTGTTTAATTATATTCATGATGGCATCCATGTGATTTTATGGTAGTGAGTCTGCCGAGTCGAGGTAAAATAGCTTTATCCAGATAAACGTGCTACCGCCGAGAGTCCTTCACAGTCTTTCGCGTTGAAGGCCGTGGGCTTAACCGACCACGCTAACTCTAATACTATTCGTCTCTTTGACAATATCGAGAGAGGAAGCGTATCGGAGTCGAACCAAGCACCTTGTCGTATTACATTGCTCATTGCCCACTGCCACCAGACGCTGGCTACTGTGGCAACTACCTATGCCTATACGAATACAATGCGTGCCGCAAGAAAACACATTACAGCAGCTATACCGGCCATCCACAAATCCTGACCGAAAAAGCACTTCGTCAGCCCACCCCTAAAAACGCTTGTCTTGGGGCCTCCACAGGGTGATAAGTCAAACTTCCGGGGGCTTCACCCACAGACCCTACCGTTGGGTGGATGTTTTCATCTGTACTTGTGAGCACATCCATTCTACTCAGCGTAAGCAGAGAGTTTACCTAGCTTTAATCGCGCCAATAATGAAAATTCTCGATCATTCACGAGTGAAGCGGTTTTCTCGCGGCCGAATTTTTGGCCCACCTTTCGGAGTCCCATGTTAACCTAAGCTTCATTATGTGTTGGTACGCCGCGGCGTGGTAATGGCTGACGCCAAAATACCTATAAATCATTCGGTATTTCTCAGAGAAGGGCACCTAATGAGCAAGACATTTAGGGATTTTAAATCGTGCAAAGCGCGAAAAGAGATTGAAAAATGTTAGAAAAAACGTCATATAACTACGCTATGATTTATGTTCATTTGCGAAATAATTTTGAGCCCTATTCAAGCTCGGCCCCTCTCTAATTGGGCGGTTTGGGGTGCCCCGTTACGGTCCTGCACAAAATGAATGAATCGAAAACCAATGATCAAACAGTGCTGTTTAGCGATGAGTCGGCTCGTATCTGTTCTGTGTAGCCTACTTGTCACTCGCATGTCGTCAAATGACACGTCTTGAACTTTAAGTCAAATCGAACATGTTTCCAGCCCTATAATGTTACCTCACGAAGTTATGAATCAGTTTAAAATTTGATGTTTTATTTATTTTATCAATGAAGAAGCCTTCAACATTGCATCTTGAAATTAAGGTATAACATTCAAATATGCCTGGCGGACCGGCGGTTGGGAACCACTGCTCTAGAGCAGTGGTTCTCAACCTTTTTGGCTTCGCGGACCCTTTTGACCGTCACGGGCCCTCGCGGACCCCCTCAAGTTTTAGTTCAATTTTAGCTCTATTATGGTGCAACCTTCATATCTGTCTTGTGCAAATATGAACTGTAGGCTTGTGATAAATAGCAAAATAATGATTTTTCTTTAAAATAACATCATACTATTTATGTAGAAATTGGTAGACATTTATTTTTTCAAAGCTAATTTTGCTGCTGTATTTCTTGAAGTACGTGGTCGTGCCTTTAAAATCCGCGTCTTTGTTTTGATATGAACGAATAGTGCCGAAAACCATTTCCGCAAAGATAGATGGAGGCTAATGCAATATTAACGCATAACGCTTCCGACGGTACTTTCGGTGTGATCGTAACATTTATGGCGCCAAAATGAAGAAACATATATATTATGAACATATCACGTCTAGCATCTAGCGCAGCGATGGGCAACGTACGGACCGCGGGCCAGATTGGGCCCGAGACGGCATTTTGATCGGCCCGCAGAGAGTTTCTACCGTCAAAGTGAAATCCGAATCCAAAAGTTTAGACAAATTTTATGCGCCAAATAATGGATCCAAGTTTTCCAACCTGAGAAAGACTGTCATGATACGACTTGATCTGTTCTGGTTTACATATACATTTACGAGCAAACATTTTCGACCATGAACAAATGAACATTAACAAGACAAGGCTACATACCAATATAACTGGTGATATGACTTTCAGGGTTGGAGCGTAATGCTTTGATAGCAACGAAACACTCCTTGTTCATCAAGAAACCAGCCTGGTCGATATAGGGCACCCGCAATAAGAATGCGCCAAATCTGATAGCCGAGCTTTAAGAGCAGGTATATCATTGTCCGATTTATGACGAGTGTCAGCCGAAAATATTCGGGTTCATTTCAATATGAATATACTATTCAATTGTATATTGAAGTTCTGTACCTCCAAGAAGTTGTTCAAATAGTGGTTATGTATATCACAGGATAAAATGGATTTCGTGGCGTGGTTTCAATTCCGCATTGGGACAAATTAGGGAAATACTTCGGAAATTTTTATTTCAAACGACTGTACACTAATTTGATGAGACTGACAACTTCAAATCGAGAAGGTTTCGCAGACATTACGAAGTCGCCCTGATTGACGTTACTATCTCCATATTTTCATTTTTTTCACAAACCGCAACTAAACGTCTCCAAACAGCAATATGTTTGTACCAGCAGCTTAATTGAAAATTGGCGATGAAAATGAATTTCCTCACTACGATGGTTCATGTCAGATATTATTATGGTGATATGAGTCATGGGGTTTTACCAGTTGTGGTGCGAAACTGCCTCATGCTTTCTCAAATTGAAAAATAAAATAGAATTTAGGTTATCAACCATTTTAAAAATTTAGAGGTCTCGCGGACCCTCTGAAATTGCTTCGCTGACCCCTAGGGGTCCGCGGACCCCCGGTTGAGAACCGCTGCTCCAGAGTCTTCACAGAGCAGAGTTTTCACCTCGCGGACCGGTAAAATTTCAAAAAATGTCTTGCGGACCGGTGACCTTTCGAAAATTGAAATGAAGCCAAAATGTAAATATTCAACGTTTTTTTTGCAATTATATGGTGCTAGAGCAGTGGTTCCCAACCTTTTTCGTCTCATGCCCCCCTTGGCCGATATTTGAGCTAAAATTCCCCCCTATGAAAAAGTTGCCTGTGACTAAAAAATGTTCTTTTTAACGCGCCACCATTTGTTGACTGAGCAATTAATGGCCAAACATATTCAGATATGTCCGAACTATGGCGAATGCGGACTGCACTAAACTTTGGTAAAGTACAGTCAAATTTGACCAGTTTTAGACCGGTCGGGTAACCGCTGACGAGAAATAAATCACCAAGTCTGCTTGCTATCAGGGCATGGTATGGTATGGTATGGAACGAGAATGTTCCATACTCCATACTTGCCTTACTCTCTCCATACCATACTTGCAATTTTCCTTACTATTGTTCCATACCATACTTGATACGTATTCCATACTTTCAAATACTTCAATATCATAAGTATAGTACCTTTTCTAGCACCTATATTATTGATATTTCGGATGTCGTTATTGCTTAAACTAGCCATGATGCGAATCTAACTCCTGGTAATAGTTTCACAGAGTCTGTTTTGGTGAGGTTTAGTCCACAGTGGTGAGGTGCCGTGTACCTCTACTCTACAGCTTCCGCGAGCAAAATGAGATAGTCAGCAGATTGTCATCTAGGACCGTCCAGAAAAGGGACTGTCTACATACGGCCCGCAACGAGATTTTGTCCGCCCCGCGGACAGTTTCCCGTCTTACGTGATAATGTGGCCCGCGGCCCCAGTCTTCCAAGATTCCCCACTACTTGCCTAAACGTCAAATTTTAGTGACTGCATGTTATTATATAGGTCAGCGCACTGCACAGCGTGCGAGAGTGGAGCTTACGGGTAAGTTCTTCGAAGCGAGAAGACTTGCATTATCGGCATTTACGGTGTACTCAACCCTAATGAATTGATATCTTGGTAAATTTGGGGTAAGGGGGCTTATCAAACACTTTGAAATTTTATTTAAGGATTGCGCTGTGAGTTAGTTGATCAGAGAGAAACAGACATAGCGGCGCCTGTATGACAATGCTGTTCTCAAATCCACATATCATTTTCAATATCGGCGAGAAATGGCTTTGAAGTGACATTGCTGTCGATAAAATACATTCAATAAATACGATTTATTCCTTGTATACATGGGCTAATAATATATCCATTCAGCAATCCAGCCCGCCAAGTACTTAATTTTCTTATATCCGCCCCCCCCCCCCCGCTCCATAAGAATATCATCGCATTTCCGGCACATTGGCATCAGGCACGTGCAAATTTGAAGTAAATACTCGCAAAATAATTTATAATATAGGAGCACCCATAAAATATCCCAGCTGCAGGCGAACAATACTGCAACGATCTGCGTGATTATTAGTACAGTATTAGGTTGGGGTTAGTGTGGCGAGAATTTCAAACGAGATCTACCCCACTCCCTGATCTATAATCCTAATGCGTGAGCGTTTGAAATATAACCAATAAGATATCTCGGTATGTGCGGATAATGTTTCAGAAGAAATGTAATCATCAATCACATTGAACATTAAGTACGTTGCATCATGATTGCTTGTAAGCTCTCGTCACTCAAGGAATGAGGTATAGTTGGAGTAGCCAACATTACCAATTATTGCGTCACATGATAGACTATGCTAGGAGACGTCATGTCTAGACTCAATAGAATATGGGACCAACATTACTGTTGTCATTATTTCATCACAAAATCATGTCATTTCAAGTGCTCCAAAAACCGTTGCACAAGCGTGTATTTGATCCTACACAGCGTTCAATAGTTCACGTTCACACATAACATCAGGGCCGTAACAGCACTTCGTCAGCCCTCCAAAAAAAACTTTCTTCTTGGGCCCCCCATAGGGTTATTGACCGAACTTCTGGGGGGCTTCGCACCCCAGACCCCCCCTCTGGCGATACCCTGTTTACCGCTATTCATCATTTTCGTTGGGACTTTGTTTAGTTGATCAGCTTTTGTCGCCTAAGCGCGCAAAGCGCGGGGAATTTCTAGAATTCATGACTCAATTTGTCAGTATGATCGGGAATTGCATATATATTTTTATCAATTTTTATCTTCTCTCTGCTCACGTAATCAGATTTGCCGATAGAGCTGAGTGAGGTGTGCTTGAAAAGGTAGGACCACTCAATAATAATTAAACATCTTCGGGCGTATACCCGTTGGCAGGAACGAAACAGCACCTCGTCACGCCCTCAAAAACGTGGGTCTTGGGCTCCTATAGGGTGATGAAACGACCTCTCCATCACGTTGTTCGCGTTTGTCACGAAATCATCTGTACTGTATTGTGAGCCAGCGAGTAGCGCGAAAATTTTCGATAATTTATGATAAAATCGGTCAATCAGATCGGCGATCGCATATATATTATGCTATCAATTTATTGTCCTCTCTACTCACGTAATTAGATTTACCGGTAGAGCTGCGAGTGAAGTGTCTTGAATTGAATTAATTACGAAATTCATTCGTAAATCTGAAAACTTTTCGTACTCCGCGCGACAATATGAAATTCCAGTAACTATTCATAACATTGCCACTCGTGATTTCGGTGCGTACAATAGGCCATTGTGAATAGTAGAATAGTCAGGATTTCACCGGGAATGAATATGGACAGTTTAACATAGGTATTTTTCGTCCAGTTAGTTCATTACGGCTATGCCCTGGAATGAGACCTCAGGCTACATAAGTAATCGAAATGAGTCCGTGATTAGTGAAAAGGTCGCCTACCTCTTTATTAGATGATGTGACGATAAGTGTAGGAGGGGTTAGGGGGGGGCGCAATTTTTTAACCATCGCCAAGGAGGGCGCATGTTCAAAAAGGTTGAGAACCACTGGTTCAAAGGTTATAGCTGGAAAGGTACGTTCTTTGACTGCGCGATGCGATGTAGCTATCTTCTCACCTCATTAAGATGTGAGCAGGTCATAATATAGTGTTCGACCGTTTCTAATTCGCCGCAATGCTCAGACAACGGTGAGTCCAAGCAGCCAATGTGATGGTGATGTACACTGAGTCCACAATGACCGACTCTTTACGTTAAGAGTCCTGGAGTGTCAAACATTCTGCCCGGCGGACAATTTAATCCAGTTCGCGTAGGAATACTGAGTAAATGGGGGCGAGATGGCATAGTGGTATGGTCGACGGCTGCAACACCAATGTGCTGCGGGTTCGAGTCCGACCGAGGTGGACTCCAGAATTAATTCCTGTTCCTAAGTGTTGCAGGCTCATTTAGGCTCGTCCTCGTCATCTGATCAGTGCAAGAGGTGTCGTAAAAAAGCTTAGAAGTGGGCCGTGCTACAGGCCAGCAGATACGGAGATCAAAATAACAACAATCGGCCTGGTGTAAATGTCCATTGTAGTCGACAAACACCATGAACAAGACAAACAAACAAAGAAAATGAGTAAATGGCAAAAACGGCTGTATTATATCCAGCACATTACAACATAAATTATCAGATTTTTAATAAATAATATTTTTCAATAGATCTTTTTCTAATACAAAAAAATGCCACATTATCACACTCTGACAATAATGTATTGTTTTCAGTCCAGGGCAAGTTTGTTTTGCATCAATTTTAACGAAAGCTGCAGTAATAAGTTGCATTCATAATTTTTCGGAATTATTGGGGTATGGATACTCGGAAGGTTCCGTTGTATCACCCACCAGTTCAAGATTTCCACGCTGTTCGTTTGTTCAGTTTCTTTGAACGCTATTCAATCGATCATGCATATGCATTTTTATGTTCTTTAGGATTGTAACCTACATGACCTAATTTCGCTGTCAGTTCCTGTAGAGCTGTTAATGTTGATATTTTCCCTTTTCACGGGTAGCCTGGCCTGACCACCGAACGTTACATATTTTGATGATAATTTTACGCGAAATCCAAACAGCAAAGCGATAGTCTATAGCACAAGTCAAATACCACTCTCCAAACCCACAGGTTTGAAAACTCGATCCAAGGCATTGCAGCAAAATAGCCTATATAGGCGACCCAATTATAATATAATTTTCGACGATCTCGCCTTGTCGTTCGTCAAATGGGGAATGACCTCCAATTTAAACGACAATGAATCAATCGTGTGATCTATTTACATATAGTTCATGCACTGTTGTACTTGGGTATAAGGTTGTTCAATTTGTAGCTTGCATGCCAGTGCATCATAGATATCATTGAGATGCAGCTAGTCAATCATTTAGCTCTTTGTTAAGCAAATCAAAAAGTGATCCATACTAGAAATAGTTTAATAGCATGATTTTTAAATCGCTCCTTTACATTTTGCGCAATACTTGATAAAACTTGCACTAAAAACTAGCACGAAAAAATAGAAATAGTTGCACCTTAAAATTCTTTCAAGCCACTTAAAACACCATAATACATAACTTTTGAGTATTTAGGAGGGTCCCGGATGCATTAAAAAAGTTCAAAAGCTGCAAAAAATTGTCCTAGTTATCACTCTAGTCCAAGGATGGCCTACCCCCAACCCGCGAGAAGATTTCGAGTGGCCTGCGGGGTAATTCTCGAAATTAGTTATATTATCAGAAAATAAATTTGATTAGCCGGACCGCAAAAATTGGGATTTTAATGACAAAAATATCAGTTCCGACGCATTGGCGTAGTCAGCGGGGGCCTGACACACTTTTCGTAGATCGTCGTATATGACCAAAAAGTACAATATTTTGCTTATTAGCCGACCTCTTTAACATTTATAAGTCCATGCGTCGAATGATCCCGTCCCTTTTAAATGAGCCCAGCGGATTACAGAGGCGACCCGCGACATATATCCAAGTAACATTATTATTGACCGAGTTCATTCATTAACTTCGAAAATTGTATTCATGTCCTAATTGCTATTGATTTTGATGCGTAATATTGTAAGTTTTGTTTTTACCGTTACCTAATCCGATTCGCTCCTATCGGAAGGCTAAAAAAAGGTCATCAACATGTCCCGCGAAATGGTTCGTAAATCTCCTGTGGCCCTTTGGCTGAAATTGTTGGCCACCCTCGCTCTAGAGCAGCGGTTCTCAACCTTTTTGGACATGTGTCCCCCTTGGCGACGGTCGAAAAAATTGCGCCCCCTGGCCCCCCGCCATGCACTTATTATCATATCAAAAAGAGCACATCATCTAATACAAGAGGCAACCTTTTTGCTAATCACGGCCGCCTTTCGATTACTTATATGTAGCCATTCCAGTACATAGCCGTAATGAACTAACAGGACGCAAAATACCTATGTTAAACTGTCCATATCCATTCCCGGTGAACTCCCCGTGGTGAAAATTTCACAACGGCCTATTGTACGCACCGAAATCGCGAGTGGCAATGTCATGAATAGTTCCTGGAACTGCATGTTGTAGCGCCGGGCGCGAGAAAATTTTCAGATTCACGAATGAATTCCGTAATTAATAGTAGCAGTAACACATATCGACTATCAAACATTTGTCCTCTCTCAGCGCATGTGATCAGACTCACCCGTAGAGTTTATGGAGGTAGAGCTTTCGAAAATTTAGGGCAAGGTATAAATGATAATGCATCTTTGGGTGGGCCAATTTTTATTAGTAACTTTGTTGCATGCTTCTAGTTCTTGGCCCCACATCAGGATTGTCGATTGTTTCGGTAGTGGGAACATATTTAAATCGCCCAAATGTACCATAAACAAATTTCTTTCGTGGGGAGCAGACGATTCCGCTTCCGGCTCAGATCGAGACGGGCGCAGCTACATTAAAATCGAAAAATGCATTACTGAAGTAATGAAGAAAATTCCAAGATTCGGGAGTGAATTCGTAATTTCAAGTTGCATGTCGCCGGCCGTACAAATTCCCTTCTACGGCCGCAGGTTGCCCATCCCTGACCTAATAGTATACATATGGTATGTCTTATGCCAAGTTTCAATCTGCATTCCAGTGGTTGAGTCTTTAACATCTCTGACAAATTTCCCCAAACTTGTTTGAAAAGAGCAAAAACATTGATCAGGATATTAATTTATTTCAAAGTAGGCTGTCCTGAGACTAATCCTAATGCTGGTAGTGACTACAGAGCACGGCGTCGTTCTGTACTGCCATGCTCAATTTGATCAATTTTGGAATTGAATCAAATTGTGTTGATTTAGGGTAGCCTAATTGAGGATGAAGCCGGGCATCTAAGTCTCTCTTAGGCAGTGCAGTTCGCCAACTATTAACAACAGCTACCCTGCGCACCGAGCTTTGGGATACTGCCACTGCTCTAGGGACTATCAATAACAAGTCGGTGACTTCAACATTAAAGTCCGAGTATGTAGAAAAGTACGCACTCATTTTAGGATTTTCAGGAACATGAAAAAAGACGTCGGTGGTATTGCATATTCTAAAGCTTACGACGACCTCACAAAGCCATTTGGTTTAATTCTATCGATGAAATATGCACCTGCAAAGTATGTTGGTTGCGTCAAAACATATATTTCAATGTCCCATTTGTTGTATCTTGGTTCAGTATCGCGGTTCAATAGCCCGTTTTATGCCGTGACCCTAAATGACATATGCGGCAACCTGAATAGTTATTTAACCATCATGCAACTAATTGAATCTTGTGTGTTCCTCACTACGCATAATCGCTTCGGTGGTCCACTAATTAAAATTTGAACGATGCAGATAAGATTATCATGATTTTGTGTAAGTACAGCACGAAAAATCCTGATGCGGTAGTGATTTAGTCCAATTGTCAATAGACGAATCCTCGTTCATTTGTCAATTTTATTGTTTGCGAATCATGGTATTGCAAGAATAGACCCCTCGTGACACGAAATATATTGTAATTTTTTAGGCTTACTGAAGAATCCAGGTATTGATTTAGAGGTATCGCAGAGGCATGAGCTGACTGACAGGGGATCAAAAGGTCTGTTTACGACTGGAGATCAATATAGTATTTAATCTCTCGGCTATCAATGCAATTTGGTAACACCAGAGTGCAACTGATATTTTAACGAAATATGGCAATTTGAACTTTCTTAAAGAATCTAGTGCGCAATTCTATCAGTGTTGATCGAGTCATAAGTCATTTTGAGTCAATACACAAGTCAAGTCAAGTCAAGTCAATCGATTTTCGAAGGTGCCCCGAATTTAATCAAGTCACTCGATATTTGGAGGTGACTCGAGTCAAGTTAAGTCAAGTCACGAGTCAAGTCACATTCACGTCAATTGCCTTTTCGAAGTATGAGACATGATTACGTCATTGCATTTTGCTAGCTGTTTTAAATACAGGCCGAGTGGTCATTGATTTTGAACCGATCAACCATAAATAAACCTCAAACATGTATATAAGTATTTACCAAAATACTCAAATAACGATGCAATAATTGAATCAGTTTTATGTCAACCACCTATTTTAAATTCAAAATAATCAGTTGGAATAAAATATTGAATAGGTTCCTTGTGGTACAGAATTTGAATATTGCAACGAACAACACATTCATATTCGCAATTTATTCACTATAAGCTTTTCAACTGACCCTCGTCGGTAGCGGCCGTCAGTATAATACGGGGATTGCAATTCGAAATGTAAAGATGAAATAGTAGTGTGACGTAAGAATGGTATAACAACAACAACGAGAGATTTCACAAAACGAGAGCGTTAGGCAAAAACGACAGGTAGTACATCCTTCCCTGTTGCAGGAAAGAGAGATTTCGTGGTGAAAACAATCCTAGGTTGTACCTCCATGAAACATTGACTGACAAATGACATGATGTGCTTCACAAATCTACCAGAAACTTTATCGACCCATGGTAAATGTAAATAGACTGGACATTTACTGGGTCCAATGAATTTAGTGGCTCTGAAGTCAATAAGTTTTTTGTCAATGGTGGACTTTACAATGTCATCAGGGTATCCAATTAGACTGGAAGATTTTCCGTATGAAATCTAATTTAGATTCAAGTTCCGACTTATTACAAATCATTAGAGCCCTGTGAACAAGCGTTCGTATCAGATTAATTTTGCGCTTTGTCGGACAAAATGAATTCCAAGCGATATATTGGCCAGTGAAAGTGGCTTTCCGAAAGACTGACGTTAGAAACCTCGTATTGAACTTTTTTACGAAGACATCAAGGAATGCTCCTTTTCCATAGTAAATTTGAGCGACGGATGAAGCTGATTTAAATGTCTCAAAATATATCACATTCCGATTCTTTTTTAAAGACCATGAAAGTGTCATCAACGTACCGATGGTACATAAGTGGTTTATCAATGTTCCGAAATAAATTTTGCTCGTGATAACCTACGAAAATATTAGCAAGTGTAGGACCAAGAGGTGATCACATAGCTACTCCATCGGTCTATTTGTATATGACGTCATTGAAGCTAAATTCCACGTTACATGTTGTCATGCGTTGGTAAACAGACTTGAGATCTCGTAAGAGCACATAAAAAGTTTAGCAGGATCGAGCTTAGAACTTCTTATGGTATCAGCAAACGTGAATGAGTCACGAATGCAATGGATACCATAAAGAGAACTTACTGGTTCAAGAAAGCGTGCAATCCAGTTATCGAGTTTGTGATATGACGAGCCAACCATTGAGAGTATTTCATTAGTGTGTATTTCATTAGTGTTGCGTCTCTGGCTACATATTAGGCTATAGCTTATTTGTATTGCACTAATTGCATTTTTGCTTAACGCTCTCGTTTTGTGAAATCTCTCGTTGTTGTTGTTATACCATTCTTACGTCACACCACCTATACCTATAATCACACTATAGTGATTAAATTGCGAATATGAATGTGTTGTTCGTTGCAATAAAATATTAATAACTTATCTTAAAGCAAAATTGGTTCTTGTACTATTTTCGGTTGTAAGCAATTTAGTGCACTGTTTCGAAAGGTTCTAGCAATAGTCTGCCATAATATGTTCGTCGCATCTGCACGGATATTTTTCTTTTGTTGTTTTGATGTATTGGTGGAACCTTTCCCCTTTCTATTCCCTCTAATCAACAATATCATCGGGAAATATATCAAGATGACTGAACAGGAAGTGAGATTTAAAGCTCATGTTTGCTCAAAGGTTTCCATATGCAAATGCCAATTCTCGGACCATCTGTTACAATGGTTGGGTGTTTTGTGATCGTCCAAAAAGTTTTATTACTACATCCTAGAAGTGATTCTATGCAGTGAGCACGATTCTTAATATGATATTGTAATCCTTAGTCCGTATTCGAATCTGAGATCCATCAAAGACTCCAGATTTAAGCTTCTCGTTTCATATGGAATCTAGGTGTACCCACTTTGTTAGCTTTACGGAAAAATTATCCATTTACAAGTCGGAAGAGATGAGACGCATATGAGTATTTTAATTAAGCTTTCCGGAGACAAACTTGATAGCTTTATACTCCTCTTTCATCTTGGTAGAATGTCCAATTGGACAGCAGAAACTATATTTCCATTGGGCAAAAGTACAATTTCTAGGCTTGAGGTACTGCTTTCTTAACAAACAAAGTTCTCGCATCGGGTCATGGTAATAATGATGGAATAACTGAGAACGACATGAGTGTTCATCATTGCCTATTATTTATTTATGCGCAGTATAATAGTAGAAAAATCTAAGATTTACTTCCTATCTAGTGAAATATTCAAGGGTAAAGACAGTGATTGTAAGCTTTTTTAGGGGTATAAATATATTTTTTTCTAGTGCCAATCTGCCAAAACTAATGTGATATTTGTAATCAGCAACCTCGAAAATCCTCTGATGTTCTGCCAATTTTTTTTTCTTCATTTTGTTGACCAGTGTAATTATTTGCACAAATCGAATTATCCAACAGATAATTTGCCGATGGCGGAATTAATGGCCTTTGATCGCTGAGCATCAAGCTTGAGCGGATGAACTTTTCACCGAGCGTGATGCACGTGTTCTGATAAATCTGGGTACATGCTGGTTATTATTTATTGTCGTATTAATAAAGGCATTTCAACTGATTACGCTACTACCTTTTCATAGAATCGATTTGGACATTATTTTGTTAAATGTGGCATATACAACTGAAAATGTAAGGATGTATCAATGCACGCAAAAATTGAGAATATGTGTGAACAGAAAATAAATTTACAGGTGGAATGGGAAATAAATCACAGGCCATTCATGGGTTATATAAAAGCTGCCGAAAATGAAATGCAACCCTATTTTTTTCTTTAATCGTTTGATGTTTGGTATCAGTCAGCCGACAATTTAAGTCGATAGTGAGATGTATGTCAGACATTGTATCGAACGATGTCGTGTATCAGCAACTAAAAGGGTGTGTTATCATTCAGCTTTCCGAGCTGTTGATATGGGACGGGAGGATGACGCCAGATGTCTACTGCAACGTTGTAAATATCATCCATATCACGGGATGTTCGACAGTCTTTTTTGGAGACTGCGATTTGACAAAACAGAAGCTGGAATGTTTTGCCGTGACCGGCACCAAAAATCAGGTATCTGTGAGCTGGAAAAATTTGCTGTTAACATATAAGGTAGTACTTTTTTCCGAAATTAGGACAAGAAAATTTGACGTAGCAGGTATAAGGAAAATTCGTTTATACGTAATCGCATCGCTCTGTCTATTGGTAATGCCAACTGCACGAGCTTTCGAATAATCAACTAATTGAATGGACCGTTACCTGCACTGTAAAACAGTCATTTTGAATACATCTTCTTTCACAGCTATCGCAACTGAGAATAGCGGATGCCAAGATGCCTGTAGATGGATATCGCGAAATCGCCAATACACTCAACGCCGTCGGTTGTAAAGGGATTCAGTTCGAAAACTGCGAATTGACGAGAGGGAAACTTTCTGAATTCTACTCTGGGTGTAAAGACAACGAGTTATCAGTGAGTTCGCCTAATTCACTGGAAACGTAGGCTACAATGTGTAGATTACGAGTGGTGCCAGGGCGATCGCGAGCTAGCGGTAAATCAAAGGGTTCTCTCCCAGATTTTAGTTAAACTCTAGCTAACCTGGGCAACTTGAATCATCACATGCATTCAAAGCTTTTTCCATGAAGATTAAGAGCTTTAACGCGTTACTTTATAAGCCCAAGTTTGGTATACAAGGGAAGGACTTAGGGATGGTGTAAACATGAGGTTCAAGTAGTCAGCAAATGATACTTATTCAATCAATCATTCTAATTGATATAGTAAAAATGGTCGTTGTCTAATGTAATAAATTAAGCGTGTTTTTCGGGATCCATCTGCTCAGAGTCGGACGCCGAATACATTGTCCGGTCTAGCCTCGACAGTTGAGGCGTAAGCTTACATTACCTTGCAATTCCTCGTCGAAATTGCTCGCAAAGCGACGGGAGATATTTATTTTATGGGATTTTTATATCATTTGTTTGCTCCAGTGATACATTTTCTGACGTTTAAAAAGTCAACATGTACTTCAGTATTATGGCATATTGCGACCTGAGTCGTTGCTAGGTATATTTGTGTACAGTACATTAATATATAACTTCTTTGGCCTCCGCAAAGCTTTCGACACAGTTAACCACAGAATCTTAAGATACAAGCTAGAACACTATTGAATCAGGGGTATTGCAGCAACTCTACTTGAAAGCTACCTGGCAAACCGCAAACAATCTGTTAAACTGGGGACATTAAGATCGACTACCAGAGATATAACTTGTGGAGTCCCACAAGGCTCAGTAGTTGGACCGACTTTTTTCCTCATTTATATTAACGACATTGTTAATGCATCTTTATTCCGCACAACCCTATTTGCGCTGATGATACTCACCTCTTCATAATCTCCAACACTGTCAATGATTTGCATGCATCCGTGAATAGGGAACTCCCAAAAGTGTCGAGATGGCTGCAAGCAAACAAACTAAGCTTGAATGCAGATAAGACCGAGATGCTCCTTTTCAATAATGCCAATCATAGTTTCACTGTGAACATCATCATAAACAAATCTCCATATGTGACTCAGCAAAATATCTCGGTGTCACCATTGATGCTAAAATGTCTTGGAAGCAGCATATTGAATGCATAATATCAAAACTAGCTCGATGTGTGGGAATAATGACCCGTCTGCAATCTTTGGTTTCCAGATCAATACTACGAACCATATATTTTTCTCTTTTCCACTCTCACCTGCAATATGGAATCGTAGTATGGGGAAGTGCATGCAAAACATTTCTGTGCAGAATTCGAACCCTGCAAAACCGTGCGATACGGCTGATCTCATCTGTACCTTTACGTACCAAACTATCGCCTTACTACCGTAAGCACCGAATTTTGCAAGTTGACGACCTATATCGCTTCGAAGTATCAAAAGTCATTCACAAATATTTTTCCTTTAGTTTGCCTCCTGTGTTTGATGACTTTTTCATGCCTGTCAAAAATGTCCACTCCCATTACACGAGATCCTCGTCTAAAGGAAATATCTACTTACCCCCGCCCAATAGCATCTTAACTAAGAGGTCCATCGACTACTCGGGACCTATCATCTGGAATGCATTACCACCACATATCCGTGAATTGCCCTATAATAGATTCAGAAAAGCCCTACTTGATCACCTCTTATAGTTACACTAACACTGTTGCCCTACCTCGCCCAGACATTGCTTCATTGATCATTTGCTACCATCGTTTAATTTTTCTTCTATTTTATTTTTTTTAACTACTGTAACATTTTTTACAGCCAGACTGTTTAGAGTCAAGTGTACCTGTTTGATGCTGGTGATCAGACTAGATGACCTTCACGGTCTAATCGATCATTCCTATCTAATACCGAATACTGTGCATGCATATTTTCTGTACCACCACCACTGCCGTGTGTTATGTATTTTGGTTTGATGAAAATAAAGACTCTCTCTCTCTCTCTCTCTCTCTCTCTAGGGTCGGAATTAGCAATGTGACGTCACGTGACGCCATACGGTTCACGTTCGCTTTCACACAGAACCTTTCAAGAAGGTTTGCGTTCACACGAACCTGCACCCTAGGGCCTAGAACGAATGGTCACTTCTGATGACACCAGTGGTTCATGAATAATGTTTTTCTCGCCAGTCATCAAAATATCTCTTGAACGCCAATGTTGCTGTTTTGCTCTTGAATTCCAATACAGAAGAATACAGGGAGACTATTTTTATCCCGATTGTTGGCCTAGTGTGGCGTACCTCTCATTGATTACTCTATTGCTCGGATTGATTGCCCTTGCCGATTCGCATGGTAGCCTACCCGATGTTATGTGGCACTCCGATGGGAGTCGCCATTTGGTCACCGTCCGAGGAGCGATCGCTTTTAGTCTCCGTCGGACGAGCATCGTTGTACTTTAGTTATTTAAATAAGAGAGTAATGCTGACGTGTCTACTTTGTCTTACCGAGTCGCGGACCTAGCAGGAGGCGCGCCCACGACCAGAGCACGCTATACTAGTAAACAGTTCAATATTTTCAAGTCGACACAGATTTGCCAACCACACTGCTCATATAAAACAAGCTTGATGTCTTCATATTTTTATTTTAGAGTAACCAAATCTTTAGTAGCAATGGGTCTAACTTGGCTGCCATTAGGGCGTGTAAATAAATATACTCTCCATTCCTCAGAATCGTATTCAGGCAAACCCGCTTCTGACAGAATATGACTTATGGCATTGCAATATACCAAATAGGCTCCTGAAAAATATTCGATATAAAATCTATGCTGCGCAGGGCGCAGGAGACGTTTTTCCTGTAATCTTGAAGCCAACGATTCTGCAAAGGGATCCAGGTCATTTACTTCAAGATGATTAAACAACAAAGGGTTCGAATTGATTTCTAAGACTTTAAAGCAGTGCTTTTCAACCTTTTTGATTTCCATTCGCACTTTTTGTAAAATAAATTTCTTTTGCACTAACCGAAAATTGTTACACAAAGAAAAAGGTGAAGATTATTAACAACATTTTGTTCAGATGTGCATCAAGCTGGCTACTATTTAGCTTAAGTTATCAAGAGTCTCATTATTGCGATTTCAACAACTTCACTAAAACCAAACAAGTTGTTGAGTTTTGTATAAGAACGTCTACTAGGGCTTAGATGACCAGGTCTTGGAACCTGTTCTGTACTCCCATCCAAAATACAACGTATTTGAAACGAGTGAAAAATGCTTGCTGGCAGAAACCGTTTTTGAGAGCTGACACGAAGGTTCCGGAGGCTCCAGTTTGTCGAAAGGGAGGAAACCTCACATGTTTGTGTTGAGGATTTGGCCTGATATCTTGAAAAATAGGATTCAAAACGATCAAGGTGAGTGGGCACATTAGAGCTCGCTACTATAGGGATGGTGTGAACCTCAGAGGGTTCAGGCTCGTGTGAACGCGAACTTTTTTGAAAGGTTCTGTGTGAATGCGAACGTGAGCCGCATGACGCCTCGTGAAGTCATGTTGCTAAAACCAACCCGACGACATTTCTGTGAAGGGATACCTAGCGAGGACTGGGGCCAGATAATATCACAATGCTTAAGTTCACGTTTTAAACGTCGCCTAATGTATCAACTGCGACAATCAAATGATATATTAATTCCATATAATTAATATGGTCCGCCGCTTTGCCAACAATTTCGACGAGGACTTACAAGGTAATTGGCCAGACCGGAAAATGTATTCGGCGTCTGAGTATTGCTACGTTGATATTGAGCAAAGCGTCATACAGGTTTCTATACTTGCTCTCGATATTAACCGATTAACAAGTTATATATCGGTATAACCAACACCCCGATCGCACGGATTTGGTTTTTATGATACAGTAAACATATGAAGTCATGATTGACCCCGTGCGCCTGCTAGATTTTACCATCAGACAACGATATCAATTCCATTGATTGGTTGAATAAGCATCAATCGCTGACTTCGGGTAGTCACTGTAGTGCATTTCGCTGTTGATGTTGTGTGATTGCGGGTAAGTTCATAGCATAGAGTCACTAAATATTCACAAACGGACAGCTGGATATTTAAAGCAAACTTTTGTAACGAAGCAAGTAAAGTATTTAGGATTGTTAAGGTACATTAGGGTTGTTCAAAATTTGGAAAATGTTTGGAATTCTGCGTGTCCATCGCTTATTCTGTAGATTATTGTTAAAAAACAATAATGGGCTTGAAAGAAGCTCGCAGGAAAGCCGGTAATATTTGTCTAAATGCGTTTGAAAGTAGCCGTCGGCGAGTGGGCGGGGAATCGATGAAGTGGGCGGGCAAAGAGAAGCCATTAATCCTGATTGGTTGAAGCCGGTAATAATAAGCTAGTGATTGGCTGAAAGACCGACTTTGTGAACACTGCTGGTAACGATTTTTGCGTGCTGTTGTGCAGTCGTTTCTGTTGGTGGCATTACAGACATGATATATTGCCTTTGTTAATGTTGTCATCAAGAGTCCATAGTACAACATCGCAACCGCCTAAGGTAATATCTACCTGCAGAAAGTGCTATGTATAGCACAGGTGCTCTCGCTAGTTGAGATACGAATAAACTAGATGCATGCATATTGCTACCTTCAACCTTTCCAAAAGTTACTGACAGTGAGTGAAACTCAAAAATTTACCACCAGGAGTCAACATCTCAGTAGTACTTGTTATGACTGGTCGACATCTCACCCATAAACAGACGCATATTACACTTTTTATTCACAATTGAATGAAGGCGAAAAGCACTATTTACAAAAGACATTAAAAAAGTACGTTGCAGATCAGTGTTGCATTGTCAGGCACAAGTTGCAGATTACAGGCTTTTGATTAGAGTTGACTTCCTGCTGTCTCCAACTGTCTTCCTATGCTGTTCCACAGCTTGAAGCAGACTGTCTCTTTGTTGTTCATTGCCAGTCAAGATTGCAGCATAGTCTGTGCTTAGCTTTACACCTCGTTCTGCGGCATCATTAACGACTTTGACAGAACTGATGTAGGAGCTCATTCTGGTGTAGGAATCTGATAAGTGCCAAACATCAACCGGTTGAGCTAGCCACGCCCCAGAGCATTCAAAAACATCAAATATGTACCACGACTGTGGCCCAATAAAATCAGACAAAGTAGTGTCCTTGTTGATGTGTACAGTTGCATTCAACGAGGGCGGGCCTCTCCTGAAACTTGAAGTTCGCTCTACCTGCAGGAGCGTCTTTGCCATATTTTCTCGGGTTTCATTGCTTTCACTCGGCGAAAACAAGGCATATACAGCGGTTTCCTCCACGATATACCAGTCATGCTTTAAAAGCTTTTGTGAAGCAGCTTTGGAAACTTGTTCATCATGTTCCTTGTAACTCAACATGTCCTGGATGAATCTCAAGTCATTACCGGCTGCATCACGACCGATGCTGGAAGCAACCCAGGCAGGGATATAAAAGAGAACTAAAAATAAATTGAAGCGATGCAGCAGTTCCACTTCTTCAGATTTGTAATGTAACTGATCAGCCCACATGAACATCTTCTGAGCATACAGAATTGTGCCCATCCATCTTGCATGGTGTGTTGCACCAGGTTTGTGATGATGTATATCTCCATCTGCACCGAGAAGAGCAAGAGCATTAGTCACACATTGTTTGTAGTCATCCCATGTGAAGAAATCTTTTCTGGCGAGTAGTAGCTTGAAGTTCTCAACTGTCATTGCTGCTCGTTCTTTAAAGCATATAGGAATAGTCAGAGTCTTGAATTGCTTTTTTCTGTCAAGACTGCTCCAGCTCTTCTTAAGGTGGGCAAACCATGTGTTCTCTGGTCCGGTTGTTGCTTTTCCAAATAAACATTTCCAGACGTCTTTGACTACTAGCTCATACACATGGTGCCGACACGCATGGTAAAAAACCTTCTTTCCTAGAAGGTCCTCAAGGATCTTCGCTGCACCCTTCTTCCAGCCGCTGTTGCTTGCTGTGGTGCCAAAAACCAAAGCTGTTACAGCATCTTGTATATCCCACTTTTTAATTATGTCGAAAGTAGTTTCAGCTTGTGTCTGACCTGCCGCATTTTGTATCTTCTGAATTCCAAGTAGTTTTCCTTCCGAGTATTGAGGTTGACAAGATAGAACAATTGACAAAGCTTCATATCGATTTCCTAATCTATCCTCTGTGAGCTTTCCATCCCAATGAATGGCAACATGCTGTGGTCTATTTTCGGCAAATTTTTCCAAAATGTCCTGAGATATTTCAGGCGATTTGTTTCCCTGGCTCTCTTCGTTGAAGATCTTGACAGGGAGAACATGGCTATATCTCCTCCACAAGCCTTAATAAATGGTCCCATCAACATCGTTGTCAGTTACTTGCAATCGATCCAGAGCTTGGGAAACATGCGTATTTTTCATAATATTTTTAGGTGCCATCAGTTTAATGGATTGGGTCGGGGTGCCAAGTCCAACATCAGCATCATAGTCAGAACTTGAACTCAAACTGTCACCCTCTTTTGAAGATGACGATGATGCTAAAACAACATAGTCACAACTTGAGTCGTGTGAAACGTTTTCAACAGTTTGATCTGCAATGGCTGCTGTTTTCTTTTTGAGGTCTTTAGCCAGAATTTTGTCTCTTCTCAACATTATTGACTGGCGAGATTGCCGCTGATCTTCATAAAATGCAATGTCTTCAAGCTTTCTTTCATGTGATAGATAAATGTCATTTTTTATTGTTGTTATGGCATCTCTACTTCCAATATCCCACAGCTTGTCCAAATCATCAGTGAATTTTGTCCTCTTACCCTTGGGATCACTTTCCTGTTTCGGATTATTCTTCAGATCACGCCATCTTTCGTGCAGGTTTTGAAGTGATCGCACCACATGTGATTTCTGCATTGTCGCAATTCTCGCCATTTTCCACACTGTCATTACATCATCCACCACCACAGTACATAGTTCATGAGCAGGGGTTGACTGAGGACAATGCTCTTTCAGATGCAGCAAGTAACTCATTACTTCTCGTATAGTAGGTAATCTCGAGCCACAGATGTAATCGCAAGTATATCCGACCAAGTACTGCTCAGATTTGGATCTTGTTCTTCGCTGCGGCATGTGTGCAATCTTTCGCCGTTTTGCCTCTGCCATGACTGCACTATTGTTGCTCCAAAGCATAAACTACTGCTATCGACTCTGAAGCATTCAAAGAACACGTGTTACAGTACTACTAATGACTCATCAACACACAACGCGCTTGTACAGAACCACAACCGCTACTAACAGACTCTACCTCAGCAAAACAGACTTTCAATTTAGTAAAGCGAAGCTCCCGAATCCGAGTCAGCTGTTGCAGTAATCAGTGAAGCTTAGCCGATTACCCAATCAAGAACCGTTGTTTCGTGATTGCCCGCCTCTGCTGTCGGTTGCCCGCCCACTCTTCAACAACGACTTTCAAACGCATTTAGACAAATGTTAGAGGCTTTCCTGGGAGCTTCTTTCAAGCCCATTATTGTTTTTTAACAATAATCTACAGAATAAGCGATGGACACGCAGAATTCCAAACATTTTCCAGATTTTGAACAACCCTAAGGTACATGCTCGTTTAGTGTTGCTTTTTCATGCTGCTAGCGCTGTGCATAGAGTGACCCGCAGGTAAAATGCAATAAATTTCAACCAAAGATGATATAATGAAGTTAAAATTGTAATATATGACAAAAGTTCACAGTACAGAATCTACCAAGGCTCGTTTGTGAACGTGAACCTCTAAATTTCTGAGGTTCACACACTGAACGCGAACGTAAACCTTACGTTCACACCACCACTGCTTGCTACCTTATGCTATGTTGCTTCAACTTGTGTTCCGTTTTTTTTTCGATTTACCATTATCTGTCTCGCGACTAATCGGGATTCGTAACTCCTCTAGTAATCCATAGTAACAGTATCATGCCAATGCTGTGAGTGAATCACGGCAATCCACAGAGCTACCGAAAGTAATCCATAGTCGTTGGTGAAGAGTGGGCGGGCCACCGTCAGCAAAGTTGCGAAAAGGCGGGCAATCACGAAAGCACGGTTCGTGATTGGATAATCGGCTGAGCTCCAATGATTACTGCAACAGCTGACTCGGATTCAGGTGCTTCGCTTTACTAAATTGACAGTCTGCTTTGCTGAGGTCGAGACTGTTAGTAGCGGCTTTGGTTCTGTACAAGCACGTTGTGGGTTGATGAGTCATTTAGTAGTACTGTAACATGTGTTCTTTATAGGCTTTAGAGTCGAAAGCAGTAGTTTATGATTTGGAGCAACAATATTGCAGTCATTGCAGAGGCAAAACGGCGTAAGATTGTACACATGCCGCAGCGAAGAACAAGATCCAAATCTGAGCAGTACCATACTTGGTCAGATATACTTCCGATCATGTATGTGGCTCGAGATTACCTACTATACGAGAAGTAATGAGATAATTTATGCATCTGAAAGAGCATTGTCCTCAATCAACTCCTACTCATGAACTAAGTAATGTGGTGGTGGATGAGGTAATGACAGTGTGGAAAATCGCGCGGATTGCGACAATGCAGAAATTTCATGTGCTGCGATCACTTCAACACCTGCGCGAAAGATGGCGTGATATGGCCACCTTAAGAAGAGCTAGATCAGTTTTGACAGAAAACAGCAATTCAAGACTCTGACTATTCGTATATGTTTCAAAGAACGAGCAGCAAGGACAGTTAATATCTTCAAGCTACTACTGACCAGAAAAGATTTCTTCACACGGGATGACTACAGACAATGTGTGACTGATGCTCTTGCTCTTCTCGGTGCAGGTGAAGATATACATCATCACAAACCTGGTGCGACCCACCATGCAAGATGGATGGGCACGATTCTGTATGATCAGAAGATGTTAATGTGGGCTTATCAGTTACATTACAAATCTGAAGAAGTGGAACTACTGCATCGCTTCAATTTGTTCTTAGTTCACTTTTGTATACCTGCCTGGGTTGATTCCAGCATCGATCGTGATGCAGCCGGTAATGACTTGAGATTAACCCAGGACATGTTGAGTTACAAGGAACATGATGATCAAGTTTACAAAAGCTGCTTTAAAAAGCTTTTAAAGTATGACTGGTATATCGTGGAAGAAACCGCTGTATATGCCTTGTTTTCGCCGAGTGAAAGCATTGAAACCCGAGAAAATATAGCAAAGACGCTCCTGCAGGTAGAGCGAACTTCAAGTTTCAGAAGGGGCCCAGACTCGTTAAGTGCAACTGTACATATCAACAAGGACACTACTTTGTCTGCTATTATTGGGCCATAGTCGTGGTATATATTTGACCTTTTTGAATGCTCTGGGGCGTGGCTAACTCAACCGGTTGATGTTTGGAACTTATCAGATTCCTACACCAGAATGAGCTCATACATCGGTTCTGTCAAAGTCGTTAATGGTGCCACAGAAGAAGGTGTAAAGCTAAGCACAGACTATGCTGCAATGTTAACTGACAATGAACAACTAAGAGACAGTCTGCTTCCAGCTGTGGAACAACATAGGAAGACAGTTGGAGACAGCAGGAAGTCGACTCTAATCAAAAGTCTGTAATCTGCAACTTGTGCCTGACAATGCAACACTGATCCTGCAGGTACTTTTTTAATGTCTATTGTAAATAGTGCTTTTTGCCTTCATTCAATCGTGAATAAAAAGTGTAATATGCGTTTGTTTATTGGCGAGACGTCGACTAGACATAACAAGTACTACTGAGATGTTGACTGCTAGTGGGAAATTTTTGATTTCCACTCACTGTCAGTAGGTATTGGAAAGGTCGAAGGTGGCAAGATGCATGCATCTAGTTTATTCGTATCTCAACTAGCGAGAGCACCCGTGCAATGCATAGCAACACTGTTATACACATTCTGCAGGTAGATAATAACTGTGGGGATTGCAATGTTGCACCATGGACTCTCGATCACAACATTGACAAAGGCAATATATCATGTCTGCAATGCCACCAACAAAAACGACTGCACAACAGCACACAGAAATAGTTACCAGCAGTGTTCACAAAGGCGGTCTTTCAGCCAATCAGTAGCTTATTATTACCGGCTTAAACCAATCAAGATTATTGGCTTCTGTTTGCCCGCCCACTCGCAGACAGCTACTTTCAAACGCATTTAGACAAATCTTCCCGGCTTTCCTGCGAGCTTCTTTCAGGCCTATTATTGTTTTTTTATCAATAATCTACAGAATAAGCCATGGATACGCAGTATTCTAACATTTTCCAAATTTTGAACAACCCTAATGTGTATGTGTACTATGGTCAATGGTCATTTACACCAGACCAAACGGGAAAGTACATGCAGGGACTTCGTATGTCGTCAGCTCAGAGTAATTGCTAAACATATGCGATCTGACTAAATATGCTTTTGACACATTCTTACTTGGTATTTTTCAGAGCTTTTATATTGACATGTCTTAGAAATGACCACTTTTACTTGAAATTGAGAATAAATGTAAGGAGTTACTTGTTGTTATACTTAAGTAGCAACGCTGGTCAGTTCAACCACATCTGGTTTGAAGTAAACTATCATAGCTAATCGAAAACCACCCTGAAAATGTAGACGTTATTATATTCAGAACTGTAGAGACGTTTAAACATGCAAAATACAACTGAGCTACTACATTAACATTCAGGTTTCGAAACTGTCGATATGGGATAGTACGATGACTTCGGATGTCTATAGTGATGTCGCGGCTATAATCAGTATCACGGGATGTTCGACGGTATTTTTAGGGAACTGCGATTTGACGAAACAGAAATTGGACAATTTCAGGACGACTGGCAAGGAAAATCAAATATCTGTAAGCTGCTTAATTTGATGCCAGAATTGCCGTTATTAGAATGTATTTTACTAATATCAGAAGATGAAAATGGGAAGTAGAACTAATAAGCCGACGGCTTCACGAGCATTGTAAATATAATTTATGACAAATTGTAAACGCGATCACGTCGCGATGAATATTTATAATAGCTGCTGTTTCCCGACCTTTCTTAAACAAAGAAGGAAATCCACCGTCATCTATTCTACATTGTATTTGTAGAGCAATCAGTAATGGTAAAGAATTCCTATTTTAAAGCTCTCAAGTCTACAAATCATCGATGTCAAAATGCCAGCCGAAAGTTACGGTGAAATCGCAATTACACTCAAGTCCATCGGTTGCAAAGAGATAATGTTCGAAAACTGCGAATTGACGAGACGGAAGCTCTCTGAATTCTACACTGGATGTAAAGACCACCACGTATCTGTAAGTTGGGATAATGTTCGCTAAACGTTCATTGCTTGGATTGAGATGTACCCGCGAGGATAATCTTGATCCACTTGTTGATAGCAAGATCCGACCGGCATACCCCGCAGCAATATTGAGTGAAACGAGCGATATTAACATGAATTTTTCAGTTGTAAGGAGATTGGTAGACCTCGACGATAGAAAGATAGTTTATTTTTTGTGCTTGGTGGATTACGCTTAATACACAGTCAGGCCATAATATCGGTAACGTTAATTGGAACATTCATATTAAGGAGCAGAGCAGAAAGGAATAGAAAGACACAGTGTAACGATAAGGCAGGATTATTCAGTGTAACGGAAAACTAATCAGTAATGACTTACAAATACAAGTACTCTACAACATGATATGGGATGGAAGAGATGTCGACTTGTCATGCTATCAAACAGACATTCGATATTTCCCAAACCAAGCGATCAGTCTTTTTACTGTGAACCCGAAATAATATTGTCAATAATATTCGAAATATTGTCTCTTAATAGCCCTGCAATGGCTCTTAGAAATACTAAAATTTAATTGCGTTTTTTTATTTGAGATTACTGAAATTCGAAATTAAAACGTAGTTTGAGAAATAGCCACCGTATAAACTATTGCCAATTGATTATAGGGGTTAACTGTCTAAAACTATGAACTTGATAATTGATCTCGCCAACGCGGGTCACAATAATCTCCGGGCTAGCAATAGCGATACTGCTCCTCGATTTGTATTGCAAAGGCTAGCAATAACTGCAGAGTCTAGCCAAGAAAATGTCGTCTAGCGATAATTGCCAGAAAAGAAAGTATGAACAGTAAAATATAACGGTATTTAGAAACGTCAATACGAAACCAAACAACAAAACTTTGTCACGAGTTTCCCAACGGAGACGGATTTACGGAGTAATAAATTTACCGAGCTGAAACCTTCCTTACATTCTAATCTGAACTTAAAGGAACTGCTCCGCACAGCTTTGTCGTCATATCAGCCATATTCCATACACCTTGCAACCCAGGTGGAGACGAACCATATCACCACATACTATTGAACTAAGATCGGTAGTCTTGATTACATTTTGACGAAATATATCCGTATTTCATAATTTTTGTGTTGTGGCTATTTTAACGCTAAGATTCTTGATTTGCTGGTCACGCATGAAGCAGGTCTTTCCACCCGGATAACTACAGATTCGTATAATACTTATACGCCGTGAAGAAACGGAGTTCAGGGTTGGATATGTTCGTCACAACAATTTTTAGCCTTCACCAAATCGAAAAGGGATGAAGAGCACCGCTTTAGAGAGTTAACTCCTATATACTCACAAATACTCAAAACATTGCATCTACATTAGAAAGTCCCTTAAAAACATAAATTTCTGCTACAATATCGGCAAATCACTATGGAATACCGTTCTTGAATTTACGTGTCGAATAGGGCTACCTCACCCAATTGAAAATGAAAACGATCTTATGATATCAGATTGCCTTGTTCAAGCACTGTGGCATTTGTCGACCACATTGAAACTCATTTTCATGTTAGCCAAAGCGCAGTCAATCATATGCTGAAATTATGTCACTTCGTGTTGTCGACAAAATGACTGTACCACAGGGGCGGGCAACTTCTTCAGTCGTCGGGCCGGATATAGGAAAATTAAGTACTTGGCGGGCCGGATTGCTGAATCGATACATTATTCGCACATTTACCCAGTTATACAAAGAATCGTATTTAATGAATGTATTTTACCGAGAGCAATGTCGCGTCAAAGTCATTTCTCGCCGATAATGACGAAGACAATGTGGATTTGAGAACAGCATTGTCATGAATATGAAGCCGCCATCTCTGCTTCTCTCTGATCAAACAACACATTTTGAAATCCCTAATTAAGATTTCAAGCAGGGCATGGTATGGTATGGTATGGTATGGAAGTATGGTATGGTATGGATCGATATTTTGGTATGGAATATGGTACAATGCAAGTATGGTATGGAATGGAAGATTTTAATCTATGGTATGGAACGACATTTCCATACTTCCATACTTTGGTATTTTATACATTTTATCGTGATCTGTGCAAGCTTCATGAAGCGTACGTTGTTCGCTGTTCAGTGATCACGGAATACGATCGATTTTGTTATGTGTGAACGTGAACTATTCAACGCTGCGTAGGAACAAATACACGCAACGGTTTTATAAGAGCAATTGGGAATACATGGTTTCGTGATGTAATAATGACAACATTAATGTTGATCCCATTCAGTTTTCCATGGTTGATCCTATATTCTACTGAGTCTAGACACGACGTCTCCGAACATAGTCTATCATGTGACCCAATCATTGGTAATGTAGGCCACTCCAACTACCTCATTCCTTGAGTGACGACAGCTTACAAGTAATCATGATGCAAACGAACTAATTGCTCAATGTGACTGATAATTACATTTCCTCTGAAATATTGTCAGCACATTTACACTATATTTACATACCGAGATATCTTATTGGTCATATTTCAAACGCTCTCGCATTAATATTATAGATCAGGGAGTGGGGTAGATATAGTTTGAAATTCTCGCCACGCTAACCCCAACTAAATACTTTACTGATATTCACGCAGATCGCTGCAGTATTGATCGCCTACAGCTGGGATATTTTATTATTTTGCGAATATTTACTTCAAACTTGCATGTGCCTCATGCCAATGTACCGGAAATACGATGAAATTCTTATGGAGCAGGGGCGGGTAACTTCTTCAGTCGGCGGGCCGGATATAGGAAAATTAAGTACTCGGCTGGCCGGACTGCTGAATCGATACATTATTTGCCCGTAGATACAAGGAATAAATCGTATTTAATGAATGTATTTTATCGACAGCAATGTCACTTCAGAGGCACTTCTCGCCGATAATGACGAATACAATGTGGATTTGAGAACCGTATTGTCATAGGCGTCGCCATGTCTGCTTCTCTGTGATCCACTAACTCACGATGCAATCCTTAATTGAGATTTCAAAACGTTTGATAAGCCCGGTACCCAAAATTTACCAAGATATCAATTCATTAGGGTTGAGTACATCGTAAATGCCGATAGTGCAAGTCTTCTCGCTTCGACGAACTTACGCGTAAGCTCCACTCTTCCACGCTGTGCAGTGCGCACACGTATATAATAACATACAGTCACTAAAATTTGACGTTAAGGCAGGTAGTGGGGAATCTCGGCATACTGGGGCCACTGGCCACATTATCATGTAAGACGGCCGTATGTTGCCTGCTCCTGCTGTACACAATGTCAACAAAATGAATAAGTGAACGACTCTTGGACTCTTGTAATGCTTTTGATCACTACAACTAAATCCCGCAGGTCAGGAACAGGTATAAAATGTTGTTGACCTTGTTATACGCAGACCCGTATATCCAACGAGTAAGTGAAAATGACAAAACATCGAGTGGCATGGAAATACGCCACAACCGCCAATACGTATTGTACAGTAAATTGTTAGATTTTCCAGACTAGTCCGATCCCGCAATATCACTGATTATGCCTATGCATATAATTGCGGGTGTGGGAAGAATACATGAACAAATTCTCGAAAATGATGTTTTTAGTAGACGTCATTTATCAGACATTTCTGACATTGGAATGGACAGATAAAATCGACATTATAGGTTACTCTTGCTGTCGACGTAAGTAGCCCTAAACAGAAAAAAACATCTAGTGTTCTCAAACTTGGCATTTACTTTACTTTGATTTTGATATCCATCTTTAAGTTAATTTATTGTACTGGAAACTTACAGATATGAATATTCGTTTTCGCCAATTTGTTGACATATTTGATATTGCAATTCCTATATCATCGAAAATAGAATTATTTCTTGCTGTCGACGGCGAATATCCCTGCACAAAAAAAAAATCATCTACTTTTTTAAAGCATAATAGTTACAATACTCTTATCTTGGTCTCAATTCACATTCGGCTCACGTAGAACAAGCCCAAAAGAATCAAGTCCGATACTGGGTAATCCAGTATCGAACTGGAATAGCCATATCCACTAGGGTTGTTCAAAATTTGGAAAATGTTTGGAATTCTGCGTGTCCATCGCTTATTCTGTAGATTATTGTTAAAAAACAATAATGGGCTTGAAAGAAGCTCGCAGGAAAGCCGGTAATATTTGTCTAAATGCGTTTGAAAGTAGCCGTCGGCGAGTGGGCGGGGAATCGATGAAGTGGGCGGGCAAAGAGAAGCCATTAATCCTGATTGGTTGAAGCCGGTAATAATAAGCTAATGATTGGCTGAAAGACCGACTTTGTGAACACTGCTGGTAACGATTTTTGCGTGCTGTTGTGTAGTCGTTTCTGTTGGTGCCATTACAGACATGATATATTGCCTTTGTTAATGTTGTCATCAAGAGTCCATAGTACAACATCGCAACCGCCCAAGTTAATATCTACCTGCAGAAAGTGCTATGTATTGCACAGGTGCTCTCGCTAGTTGAGATACGAATAAACTAGACGCATGCATCTTGCTACCTTCAACCTTTCCGAAAGTTACTGACAGTGAGTGAAACTCAAAAATTTACCACCAGGAGTCAACATCTCAGTATAGTACTTGTTATGACTGGTCGACGTCTCACCCATAAACGAACGCATATTGCACTTTTTATTCACAATTGAATGAAGGCGAAAAGCACTATTTACAAAAGACATTAAAAAAGTATGTTGCAGATCAGTGTTGCATTGTCAGGCACAAGTTGCAGATTACAGGCTTTTGATTAGAGTTGACTTCCTGCTGTCTCCAACTGTCTTCCTATGCTGTTCCACAGCTTGAAGCAGACTGTCTCTTTGTTGTTCATTGTCAGTCAAGATTGCAGCATAGTCTGTGCTTAGCTTTACACCTCGTTCTGCGGCATCATTAACGACTTTGACAGAACTGATGTAGGAGCTCATTCTGGTGTAGGAATCTGATAAGTGCCAAACATCAACCGGTTGAGCTAGCCACGCCCCAGAGCATTCAAAAACATCAAATATGTACCACGACTGTGGCCCAATAAAATCAGACAAAGTAGTGTCCTTGTTGATGTGTACAGTTGCATTCAACGAGGGCGGGCCTCTCCTGAAACTTGAAGTTCGCTCTACCTGCAGGAGCGTCTTTGCCATATTTTCTCGGGTTTCATTGCTTTCACTCGGCGAAAACAAGGCATATACAGCGGTTTCCTCCACGATATACCAGTCATGCTTTAAAAGCTTTTGTGAAGCAGCTTTGGAAACTTGTTCATCATGTTCCTTGTAACTCAACATGTCCTGGATGAATCTCAAGTCATTACCGGCTGCATCACAACCGATGCTGGAAGCAACCCAGGCAGGGATATAAAAGAGAACTAAAAATAAATTGAAGCGATGCAGCAGTTCCACTTCTTCAGATTTGTAATGTAGCTGATCAGCCCACATGAACATCTTCTGAGCATACAGAATTGTGCCCATCCACCTTGCATGGTGTGTTGCACCAGGTTTGTGATGATGTATATCTCCATCTGCACCGAGAAGAGCAAGAGCATTAGTCACACATTGTTTGTAGTCATCACGTCTGAAGAAACCTTTTCTGGCGAGTAGTAGCTTGAAGTTCTCAACTGTCATTGCTGCTCGTTCTTTAAAGCATATAGGAATAGTCAGAGTCTTGAATTGCTGTTTTCTGTCAAGACTGCTCCAGCTCTTCTTAAGGTGGGCTCTGGTCCGGTTGTTGCTTTTCCAAATAAACATTTCCAGACGTCTTTGACTACTAGCTCATACACATGGTGCCGACACGCATGGTAAAAAACCTTTTTTCCTAGAAGGTCCTCAAGGATCTTCGCTGCACCCTTCTTCCAGCCGCTGTTGCTTGCTGTGGTGTCAAAAACCAAAGCTGTTACAGCATCTTGTATATCCCACTTTTTAATTATGTCGAAAGTAGTTTCAGCTTGTGTCTGACCTGCCGCATTTTGTATCTTCTGAATTCCAAGTAGTTTTCCTTCCGAGTATTGAGGTTGACAAGACAGAACAATTGACAAAGCTTCATATCGATTTCCTAATCTATCCTCTGTGAGCTGTCCATCCCAATGAATGGCAACATGCTGTGGTCTATTTTCGGCAAATTTTTACAAAATGTCCTGAGATATTTCCAGACGATTTGTTTCCCTGGCTCTCTTCGTTGAAGATCTTGACAGGGAGAACATGGCTATATCTCCTCCACAAGCCTTAATAAATGCTCCTATCAGCATCGTTGTCAGTTACTTGCAATCGATCCTCCAGAGCTTGGGACACATGAGTATTTTTCATAATATTTTTAGGTGCCATCAGTTTAATGGATTGGGTCGAGGTGCCAAGTCCAACATCAGCATCATAGTCAGAACTTGAACTCAAACTGTCACCCTCTTTTGAAGATGACGATGATGCTAAAACAACATAGTCACAACTTGAGTCGTGTGAAACGTTTTCAACAGTTTGATCTGCAATGGCTGCTGTTTTCTTTTTGAGGTCTTTAGTCAGAGTTTTGTCTCTTCCCAACATTATTGACTGGCAAGATTGCCGTTGATCTTCATAAAATGCAATGTCTTCAAGCTTTCTTTCATGTGATAGATAAATGTCATTTTTTATTGTTGTTATGGCATCTCTACTTCCAATATTCCACAGCTTGTCCAAATTATCAGTGAATTTTCTCCTCTTACCCTTGGGATCACTTTCCTATTTCGGATTCTTCTTCAGATCACGCCATCTTTCGTGCAGGTTTTGAAGTGATCGCACCACATGTGATTTCTGCATTGTCGCAATTCTCGCCATTTTCCACACAGTCATTACATCATCCACCACCACAGTACATAGTTCATGAGTAGGGGTTGACTGAGGACAATGCTCTTTCAGATGCAGCAAGTAACTCATTACTTCTCGTATAGTAGGTAATCTCGAGCCACAGATGTAATCACAAGTATATCCGACCAAGTACTGCTCAGATTTGGATCTTGTTCTTCGCTGCGGCATGTGTGCAATCTTTCGCCGTTTTGCCTCTGCCATGACTGCACTATTGTTGCTCCAATTCATAAACTACTGCTATCGACTCTGAAGCATTCAAAGAACACGTGTTACAGTACTACTAATGACTCATCAACCCAAAACGCGCTTGAACAGAACCACAACCGCTACTAACAGACTCTACCTCAGCAAAACAGACTTTCAATTTCGTAAAGCGAAGCTCCCGAATCCGAGTCAGCTGTTGCAGTAATCAGTGAAGCTTAGCCGATTACCCAATCAAGAACCGTGGTTTCGTGATTGCCCGCCTCTGCTGTCGGTTGCCCGCCCACTCTTCAACAACGACTTTCAAACGCATTTAGACAAATGTTAGCGGCTTTCCTGGGAGCTTCTTTCAAGCCCATTATTGTTTTTTTTACAATAATCTACAGAATAAGTGATGGACACGCAGAATTCCAAACATTTTCCAAATTTTGAACAACCCTAATATCCACCAACCACCATAGCACATTACAAAGTAGACTAAGTGCATTTGTATCGAATGCAAAAATAATTGTTTCAGAGCAGATCATCACGGATGTACCGTCTCATATTTGCTAGTATAGTTAGTAATGCATTCCCACCTCAAGGAAATGGTTTTATACAGAGCACTGAGTCGCTTATACACACTCGATAATCTTTGAACCATAGAAATTCACTGACTGAATATTTGTCACTCTATGTTCGTTCGATGATTTGCATGGACTCTCTCGATTATTTTAGGTGACTACGCGAAATGAGTGTCAGACATTCCAGCGAGCAATTATATAATGGTCTCGAATAATCACTGCTGACAAGTTGCATCATTATCATTCAGCTTGCCAAGCTGTCGTTATGGGATTGTACGATGACGTCAGATATCTACGGTAACGTTGCGGATATTATCAGCATCACGGGATGTTCGACAATATTTTTTGGAGAATGCGATTTGACGAAACAAAAGTTGCAAAGTTTCACGGAAACCGGCAAGAATATTAAAATATCTGTAAGTTACAAATTTCTCTGATTGATTTGATTGGTTTTGATATGAATAATTCGTATTATGAAAAGAAGTACCAAGAAGTGAATCGAACTTAAACTATATACAGTAATTGTAAATAAATCGGATATGATGATTATATCTTATTTCATAGCTCTCCAAGCTCCACATAAGCGATGTCAAAATGCCCACTGAATGTTACCGCGAAATCGCAACTACACTCAAGTCCATCAGTTGCGAAGAGATCGTGTTCGGAAACTGTGAATTGACGGATCTGAAGCTTTTAGAATTCTACACTGGATGTAAAGACAACGATCTATATGTAAGTTTAGTTAATGTACCGAAAACGTGCATTGTTTGTATCACGAGTGATCGCTAAGTTTTCATTTGGTTTATCATTCCTACCCGCATATCACACAATTATATTATTCGCAGAATGTCATGCGTTTGACGAGTGATATTTACAGTACTTATTCCGGAGATTGGTAGATTAAAGTGACTTCTGTGCTGGAAAAGTAGTCAGAAATCCTTCCAAATAATGAGCACACAACACAAATTGACAAAATGAATTACTGAACAACTCGTGGACTATTGCAATGCGTTTGATCGCTGCAACCAAATCCCGCATGCTAGAGACCGTTCGAAAATGCCGTTGACTGTATTGCAGTTTGCAACGCACTGATAAGAATTGCGATGATAGTTGGGGGTAGCCCAGTAAATAAGAAGGGTAAGTTAAAATGGAATTAGTATAGAGAGCTATGCAAATTTGTTCTGGATACGCGGCCAACGATAATACAGCTTATACACTACATCGTTGGATTTCCTAGATTAAAATGCGATACAATCATAATTTCATTGAATAAGTTAATGACGACAAGAACTGTGGGATGTAAGAAGAATAAATCAGCAAAATCGTAGAAGTTATGCTTATTTATTTCTCGACCTTTTTGACACTGGAAATGATAGATAATAAGAATTGGAATCTTCTCGCGCTCTCTAATTCAGTATCCCTGCAAAGAAACATTTCTACTATTCTGAAACTTGACTCATATATCAGTTTTCAGTGCGTGACAGCCTCTTGAAATTCCCGACTATGACGTACCGTTTGAACCGTGTGGTGTTTCATACATTTTCCGCACAATTCAATCCAAGGAAGTTTTACGAATAACATCATAAGCTACTGCAAAGATTAGCATATATACGGGACTGCAATATTTTTATTTCAATATACGAGCTCGGAAGATGTTGATGAAATATAGTTTACTAGAGATGTTGCAAACATTTATTTACGTTGGTGTACGGCTTGGAATCCGTGAGCTACGTGTCCACAAACTAATTTTGTATGAAGTACCAGTAGTTCCCAATAATCTTAGCAATAGTCGTAAAAATTCTTGAGATGGTAACTGCACCGCGATGTCAGCAAAGGAAGTTTAACCCAAACGTAAGAGGTAAATTGAGATGTAATTAATTTTTAACAATTTCGATAAAGTTGCTTGACATATCACACCATAGTAATTCCTAATAATTAAATACCTCACTTTCGGTACTTCTACGTATTGGAATATGCATATAAATATGCCTGTACAAGTAAAAGGTTAGCTCTGTGTCATAACGAAGAACCAGTGTATTTGGGTATGTTTTGCAAACTAATTATTTGACTTTCTGGGTAAGCTAGGGTAACATAAAATAAGCGTTCATTCAATACTTGCCGTAGATTCTTAACACTTGCGGCGCAAATTCACTAGGGTTCCACTATAATATCACGTACGAGTTGTTGGTATTACTATGTCACGTGATAAAACACTCCGTTCGATCAATAACTACTATGTCGCTAAATTTTAACGACACAAATACCACTCCTGCTCCGCCGATAACGCTGATAACGCCAGGTGCAACAGTAATATATGCAACTACCATTACTTTTGTCAAATATACATCAGTTTACTTTGATGTAATTTCCGGGTCGCTCGGCTAAGAAAACGATGGTGACTCATCTGAAAAGTAGTGTTGTGATGTGCGCGTATGCTGGCAGTTTTGGTACGCTCATCGAATCGACTTTGATCTGCGATATTGCTACAACAGTCGGCCATGTTGCTGCAAGCGAATTCGCCTTGTAACCTCGTTGTCAATTATATTTATATTTAAATACTTATGTTTATGACAAGATAGAACAGGGTGAAGGGCTGCATGCGATCGTCACCGCAACTTTTTGGGATCCCTAAATGCAAAAATATTTTGAAAACATCGCATGTATATTAGAGAATCAGAATGTCGTTAAACACCGGAATTTCCCTGCTATTTCCAACTACGAATTAGACATGTAGAGGCCAAATATACTAAGGCACTTCATTGATTATTTCCTATTTGACTCAGTTGCTCAATCTGATGAGTAAATCGTAAACGTAAATCGTAATCGCCAGGACATCGCTACGTGTATTGCTAATTCCTGTTTCGCAACCTTTCTTAAACAAAAGAGTAAATAAACAATAATCCAATTTAGAGTATACAGTTGCAACGCAATCGGTAATTAAAAAGACTGTTTATTTTGTAGCTCTCAACTCTGTCTATAATCGATGCCAAAATGCCTGCTGAAAGTTTTCGTGAAATCGCAATCACACTCAAGACCACATGCTGCAAAGAGATGCAGTTCGAAAACTGCGAATTGACGAGTCGGAAGCTGTTTGAATTCTACACTGGATGTAACGACAACGATCTATCGGTAAGTTTATTTAGTGTAGAGAAAACGTGTACTGCTTGTATCATGAGTGCCCGCTAAGTTTTCGTTAGGTTTCTACTTCCTACCCGCAGATCACGCAATAATACTAATCCCAGAATATAATGTTTTAGACGAGTGATATTGACATTACTGTACTTATTCCGCGGATGGGCAGATCTAAGTGACTTCTGTGCTTGAAAAGCAGTCACAAATCCATCCAATAATGAGCACACAACACAAAATTGACAGAATGAATTACTGAGCGACAGGTGGACTCTTGTAATGCTTTTAATCACTGCAACCAAAGCCCGGATGGGGGGAACAGTTAAAAATGCAATTGAATTTATTGCATCACACTGATCAGAATTGCAATGATAGTTAGAGGTAGCCCAATAAATTAGACAAGTCAGTGAAAATGAAATTAGTAAGGGTGGTGTGAATCTCAAAGGTTCAGGTCCGTGTGAACGCGTACCTTTCTGAAAGGTTCTGTGCGAACGCGTACCTCATGACGTGACATGATGGTATATTGCTGATTGCAACCCTACATTTCAGTGAAGTAGTAGTCTATATTAATGTACACGATACCTAGTGACGACTCTGGCCACATAAATGCCAACTGCTGAATTAATATATTGACGTTTTAAACGTCGCCAAATGTATCAACTGGGGCAATCGAATGATATAATAATCCTATAAAATCAATATCTTCCGTGGCTTTGCCAACAATTTCGACGAGGACTTACAAAGAAATGTTAGCTTACGCCTTAACGGTCTAGGCCTGTCTGGGCAATGTATTCGGCGTCTGCGTATTTCTACGTTGATATTGAGCAGAGTGTACAACGGGTTTAAATACTTGCTACCGATATCACCCCATTACCAAGTTATACAGCAGTAGCCAACACCCCAGTCGCATCAATTTGGTTTTTATGGTACCGAAAAAATAGGAAGTCAGATTGAACCCGTATGTCTGCTTGATTTTCTTTACATCAGACAACGATAGCAACCTCATTGATTGGTTGAATAATCAACATTCGCTGACGACATGTATAGTCTATTTCGCTCTTGATGTTGTGTGATTGCGGGTCAAGCTCACAGTAAAGAGTAACTACCTATTCATAAACGGAAAGCTGGATATTTCGAGCAATTGTAACAAAGCTAGTAATTTTTGGTGATTGCCAAGGTACATGCTTGTTTAGTATTGATTTTGTATGCTGCTATAGTGCCGTACGTAGAGTGGCCCGCAGTTCAAATGCAATAAATTTCAACCAAAGATGTTTTAATGAAGTCAAATGTGTAAAATATGAAAATGTTTCACGGGGCAGAACCTACCAAGGTTCGATTGTGAATGTGAACCTTTACATTTCTGACATTCCCACACACCACGCGAACTGATCCTCACGCTCACTCAATCCCTACAAATTAATATCAAGTGATATGCAAATCCGTTCTGAATATACCACCACCAACAATATTGCTTGTACACTACGTTGTTGGATTTCCTAGATTATAATGCGAAACAATCATAATTTCATTGAAGAAGGTAATCACGAAACGAACTGAGTGGTATATGAGAAGAATAAATGAGCAAATTCGTAGACATGACGCTTATTATTTGTCGTCATTTTCTCGACATTTTTGTTACTGGAAAGGACATATAATCAATATTTGAATCATATTGTGCTATCTAATTAGGTACCTCTGCATAGAAAAACATCTACTATTCTAAAACTTGATTCAGATATCAAATTTTATTGTGTGACAGCCTACTGAAATTCTTGACTATTAGATACTGTTTGAATCGTGTGCTGTTTCATAAATTCTTCACACAGCTGAACCTGCGTGAGGACGTTTTGCGAATAGCACCATAAGCTACATTAGTGTTACCATACGTCCTCTTTTAGAAGGATTTGTCCTCTTTTTTCAAAAAATTGAAATTGTCCTCGGAGGACGCTTAAATGTCCTTTTTTTTAAACTGGTCCTTTTTTTTACAAAAAGTATTAAAATACCATCAAAAACTCGACTCCGACGCAGCGAACGTGTATAACGAAGGTCGGGTCGAAGTGTTGACCTTTTTTGGCAACACCACAGACTTATCGTAATTATGCGGGTGACTCGGGATTCGGGTCGTGTCTAAGTGATGACTTTTATATTTTTTTTAGTCAACGCATGTACTATTGGTCGAAAACCTTCAAAATTAACCATTTTCTTTTCCGTTATTACAAATTTCATAGATTGTAAAATGGTTCCTCTTTTTCGGAACTCAAAATATGATAACCCTAGCAAAAATGGGGGGTTGGAATATACTATTCATTTACGATTTCTGAACATCTTGATGAAAACTTAATTTACTAGAGGAGATGATGACAGCATTTATCCTCGTTAGTGCTCGGCAATGTTGCTTGACATATCACGCCATAGTAATTCCTATTAATTCAATAACTCACTATGGTTTCTTCTACGTTCTTGGACTATGCCTCTATATCCCTCCCTACAGTTACAAGGTTAGCTCCGTCTAATAAAACAGAACCAGTGTATTTGGGAATGTTGTGCAAGCCAATTATTCGGCTTTCTGGCTATAAGCTAGGGCAGGGGTGGGCAAACTACGGCCCGCTGGCCGCATGCGGCCCACGACACCATTTTGTGCGCCCCGCGAAAGGCTCGAGAATTGTATCTAAAATACTGAAAAAAAGCACAGTAAAAATATAATTTCTGCAGGGAATCGATTAAACTTTTTCTCATTATAGTTCACGATGATAAATATAAGTTATATTCTGACTAGTCCATTTTTATTTCATTGTTGGTGTGATAGCTCGATCTCAAGGCCCACGCATTTTAAAAGGTTTTAATTGCTAAACATTACAGAAATTCAAAACGGGAATGACTCTTGGATCACAAGTGTAATTTTATATTGGCCACTCCAGCAAGTTTATATTACTTTTAATGCTGTACTTGGAAAAACCGATTGGCGCGTGTGAAAGATTCGCTCTCTCGTAGAAGTCTTTATATTTATAACATCTGTATACAGCATATTTGAAGCTAACATGGTTGTGACGCTGTCAGCATTGTGTGTCCTGGACTTAAACCAAAAGTAGAATCAGCAAATCAATAAGCAGATCACTGCTCACAGATTCAAATCTTCCTACCGTTCTAAGAATCGGGACAAGCGACTTTCATCCTTAGGTTTAAAAAATGGTTATATTGACATTGGCCAGCAACTTATGAAATCTCGCCAATGTTTCTGACGCTTCTACCATATCTTCAAATCAATGGTTGGTTGGTTTTAAATAATTTATAATTTATAATTTATAATTTCCACATCCTCACTATATAATCAAACACCAATATTGTGCTTTGGTTTATAATCCCAATTTTATATAGTGCGGTAGGCGAATGGATTTAGATGTTGAATGCTCGGTCCACGAGTGTTTTTCTTTGCGAACTAGTTACTGATGAGGACTAAAACAACAATTCGCGCTCCGCGCGATTTGCCTATGGTTCATGCTTATTGCGCTGTCTATTGTCCATATTTCATATTTGATAATTCGCTCGTCTACAGCTATTACCTTCAATGCCATCAAACTATCCGTTAGGATTGCTAGCAATCGGATTCCGCTCTTGGATATTTTTTGATATCAAGTTGAAGGAGGTGCAAAATTTTTCACTATGATGAGGGGGGCGTGTCTGATAAAGTATAAGCACCACTACTAGATGATTATATAACAATATTGCTTTTTTGGCTAATAATCTCAATTTAATATGGTGCGGCCCGCGAATGGATTTATATGTTTAATGCGGCCCGCAAGCCCAAAAGTTCCCCCCCCCCCTGAGCTAGGGTAATATACTGTAAGCATTGATTCATAATATCTGCTATGACTTCTTGGCACTTGCAGCGCAAAGTGACTCGAGATCCATTATAATTTGATTCACGCATGCATATAACACCTTGATCGATCATTAACTATTCCTGCACTAAATTTTAAAGAAACTACTACCACACTAGTTTGGCCAATAACGCTGATCACATGCGGGGACAAATGTTATAAATTAACCAGTATACAACTACTGTCACTTTCGGCAAAATATGAATAAGTTTACTTTGAGTGAATTTCCCGACTCGTGCGTCTATAAGTAAATCAATGCGACTCATATGAAGAGAAGTGTGGGATCTAAACGTCTGCTGGGAAATTTGGTAGGCGTGGCGAATCGACATTGTTCTTCGATATTGCTACAGTAGTCGACCATCTTGCTGTGAGCGAATTCGCCTTGTAACCACGTTGTCAATTATATATATATATATGTATAAATACACATGTTTATGGCGTGAGAGAACAGGGTGAAGGGGTGCATGCGTTCGTCACAACAGCTTTTAGGGATCGCGTAATACAAAAATATTGAAGAATTGTCGCAGACTTTCATTATATACCCTAATTTCACTACTATTTCCAACTACGAATTAGACAGCTCCAGGCGCAAATATAGTAAGACCATGGTCATTGGATTGACTATTATCCAATTTAACCAAATTGATTCTGAAAGTTTAGAGTGCATTTTTTATCAAATTGCTCAGCCTAATAATTAAATCATAAACGTAAACCGTGATCGCTGTCACATTGCTACGTCTAGTGGTAATTCATGTTTCGCGACATTTCTAAAATTAGGAAGTATAGAAACAGTCATCTACTCTACAGAGTTGTAAGGTAATCGGTAATTGTGAAGAACGCTTATTTTGTAGCTCTCAAATCTGATCATTATCGATGCCAAAATGTCTGCTGAAAGTTTTCGTGGAATTGCAATCACACTCAAGACCACATGTTGCAAAGAGATTAATTTCAGAAACTGCGAATTGACGGCACGCAAGCTCTCGGAATTCATCAATGGATGTAAAGACTACCATCTATCTGTAAGTTAGAATAATGTTCCTGAAAGGCGAATTATTTAGATTGGGTGTGAAAATAAGGGCGATCGTGATCTGTCGGTAGATTGCGAGATCCAATCGAAAGTCACAAAACTATACTGATAGTAGGTCTTCTTGGGTGTGAGGGCAATATTGACTGGAATTTGCCATTGCTCACGGGTTTGGTAGACCATAGGATGACTGCTGCATCTGTAAAGTAGACAGCGAATCACCCCCTGGTCAGTATCGGAAAAATGAATCGAAGCAAGTTCAATATATCCCAGAGGTATTTGAATATGTGCTTGGAATTGAATGGCATGCAAATTCATTTCAATATGCAGCAACCATTGATCCGGTCAATACATGATATGTATTATACATGGTATGTATTATTTAATACATTAAAGTCTGGTACAACCGAAATTTCAGGATTTGTATTGCAAAGGCTAGCAATAACTGCAGAGTCTGGCCAAGAAAATGTCGTCTAGCGATAATTGCAAGAAAAGAAAGTATGAACAGGAAAATGGAACGGTAACTAGAAACGTCAATACGAAACCAAACAACAAAACTTTGTCACGAGTTACCCAACGGAAACGGATTTACGGAGTAATAAAATTACCGAGCTGAAACATTCCTTACATTCTAATCAGAACTTAAAGGAACTACTCCGCACTGCTTTGTCGTCATATCAGTCAGATTTCATACACATGGAAGCCCTGGTGGAGACGAACCATATAACCACACAATATTGAACTAAATTCGGAAGCCTAGATTTCATTTGACGAAATATATCCGTATTCATAATTTTGTGTTGTGGCTATTTTAACGATAAGATTCTTGATTTGCGGCACACGCATGAAGAAGGTCTTTCCACCCTGATATATATATATATATATATATTTACCTATTAGACTACTTTGGTGGACAGTCCTGTTTTGAAGCAGTTGGGCGACAATTATCGCCAACAGAAGGAGACAAGCTAGGCGTCTGAAAATAACTCGATTGGTTTTGGAATATCGATTCCGCGCTTCGTCACTGGTGATTTGCGGTTTATATCGCAGCGTTTAGAATATACACGAAATGTCCTCCAACTGCGGTCGCCCTAATTTTTCCCAACTTTTGCAATATCTAATAGACCACTTTAGTGGACATTTGTTACTTAGGGAGACAATTCGCCATTTTGAATTACCAGACCATGACCATTGCTGTTACTGAACTAAGGTGGACATTGACGTCGTATTATATGACAAGGTTCGGGAACCAGTTTCGTCAAAAGAGTCATTTACCAATGACAATCACTTTTGACGTCACTATTTGAAATCCACGACGTCATCCTTGTACGATATCGATGATCGCGATACATAATTCGCCGTTTGTTTGTTTTTTATTCATGGTGTTTTGACTAATTTGGTAGTTTTAGAGTATGCCTATATTCATTTTTTGATTCCGTATTCACCGACTTTTAGCACAGCCCACTCCTAGGATTTTATAAATCACCGCTTACGCGGATCACATGACAACGAGGAGCCTAGATAAACCTCCAACACTTGGGTAGGAATTCTCGTGTCGTCCTCAGCCGGACTCGAACCAACAACCCATTGGTGTTGCAGCTGTGGATTATACCAATGACCACGCCATTTCACCACGCACATATTTGCGTTTGAAAACTGCTGTGAAAATACGGAACATGTGTCTTTATAAGAAGCTACAGTTGGCCATGCTGCAGATTAGATCACCAGTTCTCTACGGCTAGTAGGCAAATAACTACGACATTCAATAGCTACTTTGCTGCGATAGCAGATCTCAGTTACCATAAAATAATAAATATATTCATTTATTATAATCGACCCTAATATCCATCGGAAGCTTCTTGTTTCATAGACTTGGAGTGTATTAGCAGGTATAAGGCAATTTTCGGCTTAACGTATAAGGCACACTTTTTGATCAATTATTACTAGTGCTGCAAGACAGAAACCTTCGAATAAATACCACATTAACATGTCTGTACCTCCTATCTCAGACTCTCGTCATGTTAAAGCCGCTTCAAATCGTTACGGATTAGCTGGAAATTAGTCCACTTCATTAAAATAACTCCATTAAAGGGTGGTGGGATAATTTTTTGAAATTAAGGACGACGAAAATGAAATGAGCTGACAAGCAGGTAAAATACGGGTAAATATATTCCTCCAGTGATAGTAACATGTATTTTTGTCGGACCAATTTTGATTTCATGAAATCATTCCCAGTTATGCAGGGCACATCGATGTCTCTCTGCCTTGATTCGAAGTTTTTACTGATTGCAAAGTCGCCATTCCTAAAATCTCATCCACAGAGACATCAATTGCATTCCTCAGCAACTCAGCGTTCCAATATTTCTCTGCCACTTGACATTGACTGATCCAGGGCGTAAATGATGCCGATTGCAATTGAGAATGGACTATGCCAATGAATGGTATTTATGAGTTGAAAAAGCATTTATGGTACTTCACTTAGGCGTTGATACTAGAGCTGTGTATGTGCTGGAAACTTTGCGAGCTTCAGGGAAATTAAATGGTAACCCACTGAGCTTATAAAGCACATTAGATATTTTCTGGTCTTTCAATATCACCAGAACCCCCTTCTTGTCATAAAGTAATAAAAAACATTGGTGATTTAACACGATATATGGATACAATTAGTTATTAGATGGTATTCACCGAATGTGGAGGATGACATGAAAAAAGGACGATGACTTTTGATAGGAATAAGATCTGTCACGATGCCAATTAGTCTTATAATCCGCCTGTAAGAGTACTATATAGGCTAGGAGTGCTGCAGAGGACATGATAGAATAATTCATAAATATCAAATTGCATCGTGAAGGAATCTACCTTGGACCGATAAAGAATATAGATATTGACTATCACTTGAAAAATATACTTACCCGTATTTTGTGTGCTTATTATCAGTTCATTTCCTTATTGTGGTCGTGAATTTCAGTGTGTAAAGTACTGTATTTGAGAATTATCTCACCATCGTTTCAACGTGTCTATCCAAATGAAGTGGACCAATTTACAGCTAATATGTGTCATCAATTTCTTTCAGTTACTGGCGATGTATGCCTTGTCAAGATCAAAACATGTGTAAAAGACATCCCTGCCTCCTAAGGCATAAATAGAACACGATTTCTGGACATGTCGGTGTGACGAAATCGGTCACCGTAAATACTATTATTCTAGCAGCGCAGCACGAAATCCAGCAAACCTAACCGAACATTCGCCGCATTCACAGACACGCCTATGAGATCTTCAATTCAATCAAGCTCGTTAGTAGAGCGTAGCGAGATAGCGTTTAGTGGAATAATCCACAACCGCAAAACCAGCTGATTGCGGTTTCAGGTCCGACCGAGGTCGACTCCAAATTTGTACTGTGTTAAAGGTTTATCTCGGTTTCTACGTACCACTCATTTGCGTAATCGTTGTCTTATGAACGTAAATATCGCATACAAAGATATCGGCAATGTGAACAATATAGTCGAGCACCATGAATATCAAACAATAACGACCAAAATTGTTGCGTTACGCTATATTGCGGCGTGAAAATTGCTTTCATGAATCGCATCGATCTGATGTCATAGTTCAGATACGCGCCTTTCGCAGATGAAACATATTAACCTAGCTTTATCGGCTCGGAGCCGAATGAATCTTCACTAATCTATACTAAAACAGTCAGAGTGGGTTTGTTGATGCAGCCATCCATCCAATCTTATCGAGTACACCAGTCAAACCAAATTCGAAATAGTGAGGTGATGTAATATTGACCTTGATACCGATAGCTTTCCTTCATGTGTAATTTCGTCATTAAATGCTATATTTGTCGTCAAGACTACGTGGACTACGGGTTTTTGTAAAGTATCATAACTTTTACGAGTAATTACCGTGCCCGATAAATTATAATCACAATAATCAACATGGTCAAAATGCCGAATCATATATAAGATTATCCCAACCGGGGCCTACGATAACTGGCCTACGATCGTAGGCCCCTAGGCCCCGTCCCAACCTATCTTCATTGCCAATTGCGAGTCTTCTTGATTACCCTGGCGCTTGATGGGTTCATCATCATTGTAAACGAGGTATTACATGCGACCTAATGTTATTTAATAGGCTCCAGGCTCCGCCTATGCATGCAGGAGGCCTGTGCTTCAAGTCCCGCACTGATCATAAATGGACTGTACGTACGTACACTAGGGCTGTTCAAAAATAAAGTAAAATTTCGGATTCCAGCCATTGACTTATTAAATTGTCAGGTTACCCTAAGAACACTGCACACCAAAGTTGGTTCAATTCTAACAAGTAAAGGACTCCGCAGATCAAATTAAAAATTTTAATTTATTAGGTGAAATTTTGAAAAAGAATTCAAATTTTTCTGCCAACCCCATGAAATTGTTTAGCTGTCTTCAAAGACGATGCAAACCAAATTTGACTCAATTCCGACCAGTAGAAGCGGAGTTATGTGAGTTTTTCGATTATAATCCTCGGATTATCCTGGATCGGTGGATCATCCGAGAAGTTCACGTTTTTCATAGGCGGGCTTTCCGAGGTTCCGTCTCGGTCGTTCACACCACTGGGCCATACGAGGTACCGCTGCGTTCGTCTTCGGGCCCCGCGTAGACCGATACCCGATACGATCGTATCGGACTTTCAGCCGACTCGGGATCGGCCTTCAAAAAACAGTGTATAGCGCTTTTTTCACAGTTTTTTTAATCACCGATTTCTCGCCAACCGAATATCGTAGCCGGATAAATTTGGTACCGGCAGACGCGTAATTCGATTACAATTCCAACGATACCCAGGAAATGGGGTTGGGACGCGTAGAAAAAAGTTTTCTTCCAAAAACCCGTGATGGTACGCCAATACGGGTTACGCAATTGGTTTTTCGATCGGTCGGTATCAGAACACAGATCGAAATACCGATCGACAACCGCTGGTCTTAGGGGTTCGACAGAGTTATCCCCGCTTTCCTCTCGTCGAACTGAACGCGATGATATCCGATTCAACGGCTTGGGCACGGGGTTGGCCCGGTATTGGCGTCTGAAAAGTCGGTTTTTGTCTCCCAAAGGCTACCGAATTCGCAGAATATACAGATCGATCAGTAGCTTAGGAATAGCCTACTTTTATCACAAAAAATTTAACATGCCGCCTTTCTTACAGAGATAGGCACAATTCACAATGTTGAATTAGGTCGATGACTTTTGTATTGTATACGTACGCGCGACCAATTGCGTGCCATCATCTGGTAAGGTCTCATGTCCGCTGTCACCGAGTGATTGAAAGATTAGTTTCAGCGTATTAGCAGGTTATTGTAAATGGACGTTACTTTGGACGATGGACTAGCAGATGATGTAGAATGATGCAGAAGATGTATTAGCACCTCATGGCCCTAAAGTTTCATGACAAGTAAATCAGCATGAATCCTTAACACGAATCTTATATGAAAAGTTAAAGACGCAAACATGCGTGATGGAGTTACTTCCCAATCAGTGTTTTCATCGAACGATTCGTTCTGTGTATTGAAGAGTATTCTACATAGCTGCTGAATTCTGCGTACAATAGCGTACAAATTTGGATCGCCACGCTGACTCCTTTTCCATGACAAAAAGTGAGTATTCAGTATAGAATGCATTTCCCTTCTGTTGTAAGTATTATATTTCGTTAACTACGTCACGCGGAAGGGTAAGTACTGGACAGAACAGTCGCCAAACGGAGGCTGCGTCCTGTGATGTTTCCCTCACTAATTCAATTCGTGCCGTGGTAGATTTTCACTGCGTAACGTGCTTTCTGACAGATTATTAAACGTCTATGTGAGTAGCAACGGATTTAGAATCGTCCTTGAAAAGGTGTTCACAGAACTCAATTAGTAAAATGTTGACTTCACGCTCAATATATCTGGGAATAGGCCTACTTTTATCGCGTAACGTTAACTTTATATTGTTTCCCGATTAATTTCAAATAATTCAACTAGCTAGATACTTTCTAAATATTGATAAATCGTATATATACGCTGTGTGAGTGAGCACATAGTTACGATAACATCTGCCTTTTCGTTTCATTGATTCTTTTCAAAATCAAGTGTGTGGCCTATGATAAAGCTCCATCTTGATGAAGCAACCTATCATGTTGCATTTTTGTTTTGAAATTTACTGGAGTTGTGTATAATCTTCAAACGTATGTACTGTGCATGGAGCTAACAATTTGGCATTAGATCGCTGCCTTGTTTTTCAGCCACTGCAAACAATCGAGACGTCAAGATAGCTGGGAAGACACTCTAATGAATTTGCCGTCAAGCAATTCTGATCAAAGTGCCTGCGGTCTCCCTAGTCTGCCATAATGATCAACGATGATGACGTGACGGTCTGATCACTTAAACATCAGACTGTCAATGTCAATATATGTATTGTTGCCTTGGCTTGAACGGACGGGGCCGTAATTGATAGCCGAATCTGACTGCTTCTTACCGTGTGTTAATATAAGGAAAATAGAATATCTGTACTCATGTTTTAGTTAGTGCAACGCATATAATGTAAGATTATCGGTTGTAAGCCTAGATTATACCGAGCGTTGTAACCAGCGCATTGTGCGAAACCGACACTCTGGGTATTTACAACTGATACCACAATATGTCTGATAGCCAGTGATAGGTGTTTGAATGGACACTCTCTTGCCGCAGCATTGTGACGTTATGAAATGACAAAACAAGTCAACTTTGCAGTTGGCTGCTTTCCGAACCTATATCGCCACATTTCAGCCTGATCATCATTATTTGTTTATGTTAGCTTTGCAGAGTCATTTTATCCTTGTACGTGATGACGAATAAACGAGTTTGATTTTTCAAGCAACACTGCTGCATGGTATGAGCGGATGACATAAGCTACGTCAGTTGAATTTAATGTTAAAATTACGGTTGATTGATATCACGCGTTTTCAACCCAGATATGCGTTTCTGGTAAGATGATAGGGTGATTACAATCATTTAAGGAATTGCTACAAACTTACGAAGGTATGGAAAGCTGATTGAGGTCACATGGTCCGTTGGACCTTGCACATAATTTGAAAATTACGACGAGATATATTGTTATTATGCTAGTCGTTGCTGTTCTCCTCTCTCTAGCAACGAAATTATTGTGGGTGTGGAGAGGGATGATTACACCCGCGGCCATATTAGGTCACATTTTATATTCATCTGGTCCAGATTGACACGACATGAATATTCGGCGCCAGCAATTTAGGTACCCGGATCAAGACATTTTTATATCGAAGTTTACGGTCAACATAAGGGAAATCCTTTTCGGCTAATGTTTTCTTACTGACGATCTTTTTGGCTCACTTCTCTGAGACCCATGTTGACCCACACTTTATATGTCTTTTTACATCGTGGCGTGGTAATGGCCAACGCTCGCTTAGATGCCTACGTCTACAGATGATGCGCATTTTTTTGTGGAGGAAGGGTGCCTAATAAACAAACATTTATCTACATGAAATCGCGTACAGCGCGAGAAAAATTAAAAAGTTACGAAAATTTTCAAATAAATAGCGAATAATTAGTGTTCATTCACGAAATAATTTTGGCACCATTCGAGCTCGCCCTCCCCCAAGCGGGGTAGGAATATCTGGGTGTGGCAGGAATGGGGGAGATAGCGTAGCAGTGATGCGTGCGGCTTTTTGATCTGTAAATCGTTGGTTCAATCCCCGGGCGGGTCAGACCTAAGATTCGAAAACTGGTATCCACGGTATCCGATGGTTAAGATAAAAATAAGTTTGTTTGCTTTCTCTCTTTCTCTCTCTTGAGCATTAGTAAGGTGAATCCTTTCTTATTTGCACGGTTAGAGCAACAACCCTCCTTGGTTTATCTGGGCTACTCCTCCGACAAAGACATGGATTTGCGAATGCCAGGAAAGCGAACACTGAATTGCTAGGACAAGCAACTGAAACACAGCTGAAGAGAAAAAATGGAAGCCAATCACCTTCACGATTAGGCCGAGATGGATGCTATAGATTAATAATAACCGTGCTTGGTAGTTTTAGCATTCTCTTCTCTGTTCAATATGTCGCAATGCATCTTTAGTACCGCATTGCACATTGTCTGGCTTGAGCGGAAACAATAATTTGAGCTAAATTAGAAATAAAAGTCGGGGGTTCGCTGAGGCTCGCGACGGTCCAAAAGGGGTCCGCAAAGACATGAAAGGTTGAGAATAACTGACACAAGGTACATGCCTTACGCTCGCAACTGACAGAGCATCTTAAAGCTGTTTTGACACAAGCAAATCAACGACCTATCAGCTCGATATATTGGGTGCGGGAAATACTACAGAATATTTATCATGCTATAACCAATACATATATTTGATGGAGTTGTATTAAGGTAAATCAGGGATCCTTTTTCACAATATGTATCACGAGTGTTAAACAACAAAATTTAACGATGGTATAGTGCCCTTTCGCCTTTGCCAAGAGCTAATCAGGGCCCAAATAATAGGAGTCGCCATTAAAATCGTACGATCCGCGGTGTCTACCAAGATCGCAACTAGAACTTATGTCGAGTCATCACAATGGTAGTCAGCATTTTTTATGTCGTCATTTTTTAAAACAGTGTATAAAGTCTTAAAATCCCTATATATACTGGAATGGTCTAAACTGAGTAAATCCTAAACAAAAACTATCATGTATGCAAAGCGGTGTCATTTTATACACGCGAAAAGTGGAAGAAAATCCCCCCTATTGATTGTCGACTTAATGCCACTTTTCAAAATACGGGGTTTATACAGGGGTCAAAATGTCGCCATTGTAACTCGAAATTCCTGCTACTTCATGACTTGATTTCTTTTGGAAGGGACAAATGAGGGACTAATAAGCGTGGTCCCAAACGGATTTGCTTAACAGACGATAGCAACCGAGGGAAAAATGTCGCCAAGAATTAGGGGGACACAAAATTGTCTCCCAATTTTTTTCGTCCCCCAACTGCTACAAAAATAAGTGCGATTGTCTCCCGAAGTAGCCTAATAGGTAAATATATATATATATTCGTATAATACTTATATGCTGTGAAGGAACGGAGTTCAGGTGAGGATATGTTCGTCACAACAATTTTTAGCCTTCCCCAAATTGAAAAGGGTTGAAGAACGCTTGGAAGAGCACCGATTTAGAGCGTTAACCCCTATTCTCAAAAATACTCAAAACATTGCATCTACATTACAAAGTCCCTTAAAAACAGGAATTTACCCATTATTTTTCTAATATAATTTCGGCAGATCATTATGTATTACCGTTCTTGAATTTACGTGTCTAATAACTAACCCAATTACAAATCCAAACGATCTTACGATATCAGATTGCCTTGTCCAAGCACTCATTTTTATGTTAGACAATACGCAGTCAATCAAATGCTGAAATTTTTTCACTTCGATTTGTCGACAAAATGACTGTAAACAATGAATAAGTGAGCGACTCTTGGACTCTTCTAATGCTTTTGATCACTGCAACCAAATCCCACAGGTATTATTGCAAGGCACCGATAAGAATTGCAATGATAGTTAGGGCAGACCCGTATATCCGACGAGTAAGTGAAAATGACAAGCCATCGAGTGGCATGGAAATAAGTTCTGAATACGCCGCAACCGCCAATACGTATTGTACACTAAATTGTTAGATTTCCCAGATTAAAGTCCAATCCCGCAATTTCACTGAAAATGCCTTTGACGAATAATTGCGGGGGTGGGGAGAATACATGAACAAATTCTCAAACATGATGTCAATCTAATGTGCAGGAAACTTATCGATAATGAATATCAGTTTTCGCCAATTTGTTGATATATTTGATATTAGAATTCCTATATCATCGAAAATAGAATTATTTCTTGCTGTCGACGGCGAATATCCCTGCACTCTAAAAGCATCTACTGTCTATATTAATAGTTACAATGTTCTGGTATCAGTTTGCATTTTGCTACAGCCAAAGGTGGTCAAATTAGGAGTAGAAACGCAAAAAATCGACTCAAGTAGAACACGCACAAAAGAATGAAGTCCTACATTGGGCAATCCAGTATCGAACCGTGCATTTGTATCGTATGCGAAAAAAATTGTTTTGGAGCAGATCATCACGGATGTACCGTCTCAAATTTGCTAGTCTAGTTCGTAATGCATTCTCACGTCAAGGAAATAGTTTTATACGGAGCATTGAGTCGCAAGTACACACTCGATAATCTTTCAGCGATAGAAATTCAGCGACTGAATATTTTTCACTGTATTTTCGTTCGATGATTTCCATGGAGTCTCTCGATTATTTTAGGTGACTATGCGAAATGAATGTCGGACATTCCAGCGAGCAATTATATCATGGTCTCGAATAATCACTACTGACACGTTAAATCATTATCATTCAGCTTGCCAATCTGTCGTTACGGGATGGTACGATGACGTCAGATATCTATGGTAACGTTGCGGATATTATCAGCATCACGGGATGCTCGACAATATTTTTTGGAGAATGCGATTTGACGAAACAAAAGTTGCAAAGCTTCACGAAAACCGGCAAGAATATTAAAATATCTGTAAGTTACAGATTTTGCTGATTGATTTGATTTGTTTTGATATGAATAATTCGTATTATGAAAAGAAGTACCAAGAAGTAAATCGACCTTAAACTATATACTGTAATGGTAAATAAATTGGATATGATGATTACATCTTATTTCCTAGCTCTCGAAGCTCCACATAAGCGATGTCAAAATGCCAGCTGAATGTTACCGCGAAATCGCAACTACACTCAAGTCCATCAGTTGCAAAGAGATAGTGTTCGAAAACTGTGAATTGACGAGTCTGAAGCTTTTTGAATTCTACGCTGGATGTAAAGATAACGATCTATCTGTAAGTTTAGTTAATGTGCTGAAAACGTGCATTGTTTGTATCACGAATGATCACTAAGTTTTCGTTGGGTGTCTTATTCCTACTCACAGATCACGCAATAACACTAACCGCAGAATATAATACGTTTGACGAGTGATATTGACAGGGGATTGGCAGATCAAAGTGACTTCTGTGCTGGAAAAGTAGTCAGAAATCCATCCAAATAATGAGCACACAATACAAATTGACAAAATGAATTACTGAACAAATCGTGGACTATTGCAATGCGTTTGATCGCTGCAACCAAATCCCGCATGCTAGAGACCGTTCGAAAATGCCGTTGACTGTATTGCAACGCACTGATAAGAATTGCGATGATAGTTGGGGGTAGCCCAGTAAATGAGACGGGTAAGTGAAATTGAAATTAGTATGGAGAGCTATGTAAATTTGTTCTGGATACGCAGCCAACGATAATACAGCTTGTACACTACATCGTTGGATTTCCTAGATTAAAATGCGATACGATCATAATTTCATTGCAAAAGTTAATGGCGACAAGAACTGAGGGGTGTAAGAAGAATAAATCAGCAAAATCGTAGACATTATGCTTATTTATTTCTCGACATTGTTGACACTGGAAGGGACAGATAATCAAAATTGAAATCATTTCGCGCTCTCTACGTCTGTATCACTGCAAGAGAACACTTCTACTATTCTGAAACTTGACTCAGATAACAGTTTTCATTGTGTGACAGCCTCCTGAAATTATCGACTACGGGGTACCGTTTGAACCGTGTGGTGTTTCATAGATTTTCCGCACAGTTGAATCCAAGGACGTTTTGCGAATAACATCGTCAGCTACTGCCGAGATTCGCATAAATACGGGATTGCAATATTTTTTTTCATTACGAGCTCGGAAGATGTTGATAAAATTATAGTTTACTAGAGATGTTACAAACATTATTTTAAGTTGGTGTCCGGCATGGGAACCGTGAGCTAGATGTCCACAAACTAATAATTGAGGTTTTCCCCTGTGAATATTTTGTGTGAAGTACCAGTATTTTCCAATAAAGACAACGATCTATCTGTAAGTTTAGTTAATGTGCTGAAAACGTGCATTTAGAAATTTTTCGGGGGGAATCTAGCTTTGGCGTTGTATCGGAAGATACAGAGGGTTCGCAATGTGTGGCGAGATAGTGCAGTGGTAAGCTCCACAGCTGCAACACCAATGGGTTCTGGGTTCGAGTCCGACCGAGGTCGACTCCAGAATTCCTACCTAAGTGTTGGTAAGTTTATCTAGGTTCCTCCTTGCCATCTCATCCGTTTAAGCGGTGTCTTATAAAAGGCTAGAGGTAGTTCGTGCTATAAGTCGGCCGCTACGGAATAAAAAATGGAGAAAATTTGCCTGGTGTAAATGACCATAGTAGTCAACACAAACACACACCATGAACACCACAAAACAAACAAACTGGGTTCACACGGTTTTTAGATTTTTATGGTAGAACTGTTATGTAGAAACTAATTCTTTACAAATATATGTTTCTTTCGGCGGATTTTCAGCTGGGTGTATGTTTAAATGCCTTCTTTAGATATATATTCCCCCTTATAAAGTAAAGTTCGCGAGACGATTTCGTTGGGCCCGCGACAGCATCCCGACCAAATTGCTACTAAGCAGGAAAAAATTAAGCCGAATTCAGCACAAGGCGGCTGATGAAATTGTTTACCTTTTTAAGTCAACATATGAGCTTATGTGAAAAACATATCAATTTCATCGATTCGACTCACGTCATAGCAAGCGGACTTAGTGATTTATGTTTCGTCAGCGGCTACCCGACCGGTAAAAAATCAGGTCCAATTTAGCTGTACTTTACCACGGTGAAGTGCGGTCCGCATTCGACATAGTTCGTACATATCTGAATACGATTGTCCAGTAATTGCTCAGTCAACAAAGCACCTTTTTTAGTCACAGAAAAATTATTATTGGGGGGGATTTTCAGCTCAAATATCGGCCAAGGGGGCCACGAGACGAAAAAGGTTGGGAACCACTGCTCTAAACCTGCCTTAAATTCATAGCACTTGCGGCGCAAGGTCACTAGGTTTCCATTATAATTTTACGTACGAGTTGGTTTTACTATATCATGTGATAAAACATTCCGTTTGATCAATAACTATTCCTGCGCTGAATTTTGACCACAACACTACCACACCAGCTCCGCTGATAACGCTGATAACGCTATGTGACAGATGATATAAATTCCACAGTAATATATGCAACTACCATTACTTTTGTCAAATATACATAAGTTTACTATGAAGTAATTACCAGATCGCGGGGGTCAAGAAAACAAAATTGACTCATCTGAAAAGTAGTGTTGTGATGTGCGCGTATGCTGGCAGTTTTGGCACGCTCATCGAATCGACTTTTATCTGCGACATTGCTACATCAGTAGGCTATTTTGCTGCAAGCGAATTTGTCTTGTAACCTCGTTGTCAATTATGTAGATATTTAAATACATATGTTTATGGTGCGATAAAACAGGGGGATGGGGTGCGTGCGTTCGTCACAACAGCTTTTTGGGATCCCTCAATGCAAAAATATTTTTAAAATATCGCATTTATATTAGAGAATCAGAATTTCGTTAAACACCGGAATTTCACTGTTATTTCCAGCTACGAATTAAGCAGGTGGAGGTGCAAATATACTAAGACACCTGATTGACTATTTCCTATTTGACTCAATTGCTCAATATGATTAGTAAAGCGTAAACGTAAATCGTAATCATCAGGCCTTTCTTAAACAAAAGAGTAAATAAATAATAATCCACTTTATAGTATATAGTTGCAAAGCAATCGGTAATGGAAAATAATGCTTATTTTTTAGCTCTCAAATCTGTGTATAATCGATGCCCAAATGCCTGCTGAAAGTTTTCGTGATATCGCAATCACACTGAAGACCACATGCTGCAAACAGATAGCGTTCGAAAACTGCGTATTGACGAGTCGGAAGCTTTTTGAATTCCACACTGGATGTCAAGACAACGATCTATCTGTAAGTTTATTTAGGGTACAGAAGATGTACATTGCTTATATCACGAGTGCCCTCGAAGTTTTAGTTAGGTTTCTAATTCCTACCCGCAGATCACGCAACAATATTAATACCAAAATATAATGGGTTTGACGAGTGATATTAGCAGTTGCTATTCCTGGGATTGGAATATCAAGGTGACTCATGTGCTGGAAAAGTAATTAGAAATCTCTAAATAGTGAGTAAACACAACAAAATTGGCTAACGAATTATAGAATTTTGGAATACTTTTGATCCCTGCAAGCAAAGCCCGCCTGTGGGGAAGAAGTTGAAAAAAGCAGTTCACATCATTACAACGCACTGATAAGAACTACAATGATAGTTAGGGGTATCCCAGCACATGAACGGTTAGGTGAAGATGAAGTTAATCTCGAGTGCATGCTATGCAAATCCGTTCTGGATACGCCGCCATCGATAATACAGCTTGAACACTACATAGTTGGATTTCCTATATTAAATGGGAAACAATACTTATTTCAATAAAAATGTAATGGCTACAAGAGCTGTGGGTGTGAGAAGTACGAATCAGCAAATTCGTAGACATGTTGCCTTTTATTTGGCGTCATTTCCTCGACATTACTTACACTGGAAAGGACAGCCAATAAAAATTGAAATAATTTCGTGCTGTCTACGTCAGTATCCTTGCAAAGAAACACATCTACTATTCTGAAACTTTACTCAGAGATCAGCTTTCATTGTGTGACATCTTCCTGAAATTCTCTACTCTGACGTAATGTTTGAAAATTGTGATTTTTCATACATTCTCGGCACAATTGAACCTGTTAAGGTTTTGCGAATATAATACCATAAGCTAATGTTGCCTGACACATAACGTCATACTAATTCCTCATAATTGAATAACTCACTTTTGTTACTTCTACGTACTTGGACTATGCCAATATATATTCCCCGGGAATTACAAGGGTTAGCCCGTCTCATAAAAAGGAGCCAGTGTATTTGGCTATGTCATGCGAACTAATTATCCGGCTTTCTGGCTAAGGCTATGGCAACATTCTCCAAGCACTCATTCAATGCTTGCTATAAATTCTTGTCACTACTCACTAGCAGCGCAGAGTAGCCATGGATGCATTATAAGTTTACATTTGAGTTAGGTATTACTATATCATGTGATAAAACACTCCGCTCGCTCATTAACTATTTCTGCACTGAATTTTAAATACATCACTACAATATCAGCTCCAACGATAACGCTGGTCACCCGGGGTGACAGATGATTTGACGTCAACGGTAATATATGCAACTGACGTTACTTTTTACAAATATGCAGCAGTTTACAGTGAGTAAATTTCCCGATTCGTGCCCGTGCAGTTTTAGTATGCTCGTCGAATAGACTTTGATCTGCGATATTGCTACAGCATTCGGCGATTTTGCTGCAAGGAAATTCACCTCCTAACCTCATTGACAATTATATATATATATCGAAATACATATGTTTATGGCGTGATCGCTGTTGTTTGTGGTATTGATGATGTTTCGACTACTATGGTCATTTACACCTGACCGATATTCCTTAATTCTGATTCCGTATCTGCCGACTTGTAGCACGGCCCACTTTTGGGCTTTTTATAAGACACCGCTTACGAGTGAGATAACAGGGTGAAAGGATGCATGCGTTCGTCACAACAGCTTTTGGGATCGCCAAATACAAAAATATTTAAAAATCATCGTATGTATATTAGAGAATCAATATTTCACTAAATACCAGAATTTTACTGCTGTTTACAGCTACGAATTTGACAGATCGGGGCGCAAATATAGTAATACACCAGATTGACTAGTCTCCTATTTGATTCATTCGCTTACGAAAGCTCCTCGTGCATATTAGGCAATTTGATAAGTAAGGCTATTATTTTGACACGTCAAAATTTTGTAAAAATAGTAGCGTTAGGTGAAAATTTGTCAAAATTGTTCACAAAGTCAACTTTTTTTTGACGTCTGCATCTCGTTTGTTTCGTAGATTTTGCACCGTCGGTGAACTTATCATTTGACATTTTACAACTTGTAGCCTACTTCATAGGCCTACCGTTACAAACGGCCAATTGTCTGCTCAATGTGAATCGTAAACGGTCAAATAAAACAAATATGTAGACATGGTGTTATGGTCAACGTACCGCAATATCCTAACTGAAGAAAGACTTCTTGGGCATTGCATCATTCTTATATTAAAAAGCGCACGATGAAAAACTATGATGTAGGTAGACAACATCAGAATGAAGCGACACGGTGTGTCACCAGTAGTGTACGCACAACTTGAGTCTTGTCAGCCTACAACTACTGCTGTTGAACGTTCTTTCTCCATTCTTGACAAGCTTCTTAGTAAGGACATGCACTTTCTACCCAAGAATGTAGGAAAGTATCTCTCGTTGTGCTACAAAAAATGTTAATTCGGTGTTTTACGCCTGAATCGGCACTTATCAGACTAGAAATTGTTCATTGATCTAATCGTACTCGGTGCCAGGGGAAGTTTCTCTGGTTCGACCGAAATTCGGTGTCGTGATCCGAAGCATGTGGTCTACTGCAAACGGTGTCTCGATATTATTCGATGTTCGACATTGCTCGGCTCGAGTTGACTTATTTATATTTCAATACATCTCTTTTCGTAGTAGTAACCAAAGTGAGCTTTTAAAATTCCTAAGTTGAAAAACCGATATCCATCAACTTTGCAGCAGTAATTAGGCTCGATGCGGTAAATGTGCTCACGATTCTCAACGCTCTCATTCTGGGTATTCCAGATTTCATTGAAATCATCATTGAACATTTTGCAACTATGAAATCATGTCGCGCGCAATAGGCCTACTGATACGAACGTTAAAATATGCACGTATGAACTAGTGTACTTCATATTTTCTTTCGAATAATTTGAAATACGTAATCCTTGTTAACCATGCCTAATGTTTATACCCCATAAACACTGTGTATTACCACCACGATGTCACATTTTCACGTAGGAATACAATATTGTGACGTCATTTAGACAATTAAAATCGCGTACACTCCTTGCTTCACCACCCTATATTGTCACGAGCCGCCACTGATAGTAAGACAATGGTCACTGGATTGACTATTATTCAATATGACCCAATTGTTTACGGAAGTTCCGAGTGCATTTTGCGAGCCAACAATTAATTCTTAAACGTAAACCATAAACGCATCACATTGCTACGTATATTGGTAATTCATGTTTCGCGACCTTTCTAAAAGGAGGAAGTAGGGAAACAGTCATCTACTGTACAGAAGTATTTTAAAGTAATCCGTAATGGTAAATAATGCTTATTTTGTAGCTCTCAACTCTCTATATAATCGATGCAAAAATGCCTGTTGAAAGTTTTCGTGAAATCGCAATCACACTCAATACCACATGTTGCAGAGAGATACAGTTCCTGAACAGCGAATTGACGACATGGAAACTCTCGGAATTCTTCATTGGATGTAAAGACAACCATCTATCTATAACTTGAAAGAATGTTCCTGAAAGCTGAATTGTTTAGATTGGGCGTGAATATCAGGGAGATCGTGATCTGTCGGTAGATTGCAAGATCTAATCGAGAGTCACAAAATACAAACCATGTGACTTATAGGGTGAAAGGGCAATATTGACATGAATTTTTCATTACTCGTGGGATTGATAGACCACGGAGAATTATGCATATGTGGAGTAGAAAGCGATTTACTAGTGATCACCCCCTGGTCTGAATCGGAATAAAAGAATCAAAGCTACTTCAATATATCACATATGTAGTTGAAATTTGGCTTTGATTCATTCTGAATATGCATCAGTCCATGATCTAGTTTGAACACTAAATAATATATATCATTTCCTATACAAAGTCGGATATAATCGTTATTTGATGTAAGTTGAGTTTCGGGACATGAGAACACAAATCCACAAATTACCGGACATGACGATTTCTAGAGTTCGCCATTTCGTCGACATATTTGATGCTAGGTTACGCATCATACGACTTGGTTAACTTCATCTAGCCTACGCCTTATACCAGGGGTGGGCATTTCTTTATCCAGCTGGCCAAATTAAAAGCAGGAAATTCGTTGGCGGGCCGATTCAAAAAATTGAATGATATTCTGCGGCATAATAGTTGTTATAAATTGACACAGTGAATTGCATTGTTCACATATGCTTCTCAGTATATGTATTGATATTAGGACATGGGGAAGTGACGTGTAATTAATATCATAATTCAAAACAACGGTAAAATCATAATTTAAAACTATATTTTATTGTACAGACACGTTTTTCTAGTAAGACATGGAAATGAATTTAGGATACTACAATTCCTGTCTTGGTCACCGCCTCCCAAGTAGTATGTAGCTTTGTGAAATAGCCTTGTTGTTGATGGAAACTAGCAGTGTTCCCCAAATTCGCCTTCCACTGCGACCTGCTCGCAACAGACCAAGATGATGGGTTCACCTCTGACTCCAGTATACAAATATTTAGTAGTCCATATCTATTTTTGAATTCCGGCACTCGGCCCGCAACTTCCATTTTTGACATGCCGCGATAATCGATGATCGCTTATGGGCGGTGATGACTGATCAAGCACAGACACTGGACACTGATTGACATGTTTTACTAATTGGGGATTTGCAAATGTATCACGTAACAATTTGGGCGGGCTGGGTGCTTGAGACCGCTGCCATATAGGGCTATAAGAAGGATTATATCGTAACTTTGTGTGGTACATGTGTCTCTGCGAAAGTGAAAAACAGACAAGTTCGAAATAATTGTAGTCGCCAGCAAATACATTTGTTAAGAAAAAAACATGAAAATTGCTAACTCTGTTGCTAGCCCGTGTAAGCTTTGATCATTTTCTACGTTTGTCACATGCTGAAAATTTCAGATGTAAACTATGTAACAAAGTATGAAGGGTACGTGGAAACTGTTTCCAGAACTGGACTTGATTGTTAACGAATAAAACGGCATTCGTTACCTTGGCTTTGAAGACCGCAATGTTCAGATAGTCTCTGTAGTCAATATTTACGGACCATGATTGTATTCGTATTGCTAAATCTACAGCTCCTTATAAACCGGAATCACATTTGATTATTTCACAACGTTCAATCGTTAATATTCTAACTGTAGACATTCTATAGCGATCATTATATTCTACCCGTCATATCATTAATAGTATTCCTGTTATTGAAAGTTTATGCAAACATGTGGTAATACATATATATGTGTGCAATAAGTCGCCAATGAAAATAAAAAAACATCTAAATTTATGGAGTCGAGTGATATCGATAACGGCAACAATAACAACTATATTTGAAAGAATGCTAACTAGCTTTTATCACTTGGACGCTTCGTTATCTAGAATGGCTGATTAATTATATAAGCGACTGTCAATTGGATTGGGTACCTTAGGTTTATTAAAAACGAACGGTTGGTTCGAATTCGAATTCACATTCATATGTCGAGCATGATCAATTAGTCATAGGTGACTGTGTGGTGTCTTTAGCTGGTTGTGCAAATTTTCAATATAATTTAGAAATTATTGCCTCATTCTTTATTGTGGTCTGCATTTACACGAATTCATTGATGCTTAGTTAGCATACAATTCACCATATCATTGGATACGTCGAAACTATATTATATCAGTGCGAGTTAGTATGATATAATATAACCAAAGTCAAAATCACCTTTGAGTATAATTCACACATATTTGTTTTATACAGCTTTCGAGACTGAACATCGTGGATAGTACAATGCTTCCAGACGCTTATTACGACGTGGCAAATATCGTCAAAATTACTAAATGTACTATTCTGTATCTCCGATATTGCGATTTGTCAATACAGAAATTGGAAAGCTTGGGTAAGAGTTGCAAGGAAAGTCACAGCTTGGTAAGTTGGTAAATTTTCTTTTTCATCACAACTTTTCTAAGAAGAAATCGAATCCGAAAACCACCAGATAACCAAAAATATTTGAAAGTCATTTTTTGTCCAGATGTCCATTATAGTCCACGGTTATTGTTGTTGATGTTGTTTGTGATATTTATGGTTTTTTCGACTACAATGATTATTCACACCAAACCGATTAACTTTATTTTGATTCCGTATCCATGCCGACACCGCTTGTGCGGATTAAATGGTGTGGAGGAGCATAGATAAACCTGCAACACCTCGCAAAGGATTCTGGAGTCGATCTCGGTCGTACTCGAACCCGCAACCTACTGGTGTTGCAAATGTGGACCTTACCTTTACGCTATATCGGCACCCACGTCAGAATTCCTCGTATCTACATTCGGTATTGGGGCATTTACATTACAGACTTCGGATATGGCGGGATTACTTGGGATGGCATGCTACTTCACATAGAAATAACTGCAATCTCTCAAATAAAATAATCAGTGTTCTGCACAGTTCAGATGAGCGGAGCCAGAAGTCTCAAGGTTGGGAGTCGGCCAACGTGTTAGCTCGTGTTATGTATTCATAATGGGCATCTGTTCGCGTGACGCACTATAGTGAAATTAGTGAGGCGATTACATTTTGCATTTAAAAAATAAAAATATTGATAATTGTTGATATTAAGAAACTTAATTTTGACAAAAGTTTGCGTTCAAGTTTAAGCTTTCTTAAGCTGGAAGTGGCGTAGCATGTAGAGTATATAGTCACTCCGAGTATACTCAATTAGACGACATTTTGTAGAAAGTCATTTTGCATTTTATGGCAGCCCAAAGGCAATCACTTAAATTATTCTCTTGCCGAAAACCCGCGACCGGACTATAGAAAAATTTGTCTCGCGAAGAACTGCAAAGTTTGAATGGTGTGCCTCCCGTGCCATTGGTTTTAGATTTAGTTTAGCGCAGGGTTCGCCAACTCGAAACGGGTGGAGGGCCACTTTTCAAATTTCATGGAGTCCTTTAGCCGTAAGAATGCAATATCTTGACCAAACAGACCACACTTTTAGCAACCATTACTTATTTACGTCAGTACAACGCTGTGCTCTCTAACTTGAACGACTGGCATAGTTCCATAAAAGAGTACTATTTTATTCAAAAAATACATATATCATTATCATCAATTTAAGATTATTTTCAAATACGAGCTGCATCCGATAGCCGACTACGCTTTTTAGCGAACAAGGAATCAAATCAATATTGGGTCCAGCGAGACACTGTACACGGTATTGCAAATCTTCATCTTGTAGGGAGCAATAAGATCTTTTTTAAGCGTCTCGGTCTTTGCAGTGTTACGGCAATTGCACGTAATGGCATTATGCCTAATTGCCGATTCATATCAGCTGATTCTTACTCGATGGAATGCTGTAGCAATTTCAGCTAGCGAGGAATAATGATGCGAGGCACAAGATAATAGCCTATTTTGCAAACAGCAACAACAATATTTTGAAACTGAAATCAATTACAGCATTTCAAAATGCTTTACTTTGCGTTCTTCCAAAATATGCAATCAGGTCGCCGGCCGCAAAATATGAGCGCGGGCCGCGTGTAGGTGACACCTTGTTAAGGGTAAGATACGTTTGAGCCAAGCCCAAGTCAGGAAATATAATGGGATTAGGCAATTGGCTAAAATTCGGTACAAATTATCGACTCATGCTGAGTTCATAAACTTCGTTTCGCTCAGGCGACATCGCCCCCTTTCAGATGCTTTCACGCCCCCAGTTTGAGAAACACTTGCATAGAACCTCACAGAAAGGTTCGCGTTCACACGAACCAGAACTTTTTAAGGGTTCCAACCATCTCTTCTTTTCTACGTTTCTGATTAGAACTGTCTGTCCATACGAAGGAGGTTAGCAAGGATAGGAAATGAACGTTCAAGAGCAGCACTTGTTTGCTGGCAGTATTGAAGTTCAGCGTATAGTGCTGGAGTTTTAATTACAAAATCCGTTGCTCCATACCGGTGATGTTGTCTACATCGAAATATTTAGACCTCAACATCTCGCGATCAACCTATACGCTGAGAACCACTATGATAGCCATGATAACCAATGTCGACCACGCAGTCAAGATTCAGGTTTGAGATATCGGCGTGAACTTGTGAAAACGTCAGACCTACTGAAATTAAACTCCGTTCTAGATGGGATTTTCATCGCGCAAAGTCAAATTATTTGTTTCATTCGGTCGTTTATCATTCACTATGACTGGTCATCTACACCAGCAGGCCTATCAACTGCTACAATGTGTAAAATGTCAAATTATTAGTTCACCAACAGGCAATTTTTTTTTTTAATTTCTTAAGTTCGTTCCAAACATATAAGTGCTCCACATCTAACATTTCGTGAAGCAATGCCTAATTAAATAGTTGGGGTCAAAAGTTTATTGTATTTTTTAAGTCAAAAAATGCCAAAATTCTAATTTTTATAGGTAAAAAATTAATCAACCGACTTATAAGAAAGGGTATATTTCATTACGTGATATGAATATAACAAAATCAACACATGTTGATTTCAGATTCCTAGACTTGGGATTAATTGGTCAAATTTAACTGCAACTGATGGTCATATATCAATTCTGTGCGACTTAATGATGTGTGCTGTGGAGATGCTGGCTCTATTTAATTGGGAAATAGATGTCAAAGGAAAACAAAGACTAATAGATACACTTCACCTCGGAAACTCTAAGGTTAGATTCTGATTTTTTGTTTATTATTTTATTTACTGCAAGCTTGCATTGGTAATCCCTAGTAGTAGTTAAAACGTCGTTTCGAAAATCACTATACGGCAGCTTTACTATCGTCTGGTTTCATCATTTAGTACTGATGAACTTATTGCAACGCTGTCCTAAACACAAAAGATATGCGGAAACTATAAATCGCCAAGCTTATGTATCAGTTCCACTGTGGTCACTGCCCCGAAAATTTCAATGACCTCTTTACCTCGATATCAAAAATGCATAAGTACTACACACGCGCGTCCTCGTCGTCCGACCATCATATGATCGACGCAAAAGATCATCGCTCTCGTGCAGGGGTTCTCAGCCCTTTCTTGGCCTTGGCCCATTTCCCGATTTGAAAATGTGCTGTGACCCACCTCTTATCTTAGAGACATAATCCCTGAAATATGCGCATTTTTCTCTTAATTTACTGATGAATATCAAATCTAGATCTCTCGGCACATGAAATCGTGACTTGCGCAACGAAAATTTTCGAGTTGAATAATATCCTCTGAATGGGGTGCTAGTACTACAGAGAAGTGGAGAAAGAGTTTTTTAATATGCATGATGTACAATGTATGCCTTTTACCAAACCAACTGAAGTTGCGATGTCAGAATATTCAATCCAATGATACAATCAATTCATGTGACTCTAACATTATGTTCAATGATTTCCAGGCCGGAAATTTTAAACCGACTCCAAAGATTAATGCGCCCCGCTAAATACTCAATCCATTATGGTTCGTTGCAGTGGTGCAGTATACCATCACCAGAAGTTGCTAATAATTTTCAATTATGACTATTTTTGTCTTACAATAATACGACCTGCCCTGCCGAAGTACAGTAAGTCTATACATCAATTACACTTCATTCCGAGTTTATTGCACACCCCTTCAACGACATACGACATATGACCCTGCCGGAATGCTTGGTTATTCCAGCATTACCTTCCAGTTATCATATACTCGAAATTGCTGTTAGCCGTAGGTTGTCATAGCCGATGGAAAAAGCCGCCGTTTGCCCCCCCCCCCCCCCATCCGTTTTTGACTGGTACATGCTGACTCCATACGTGCCACTACGTCTGATCAGTGTCGGAAGAAAAGTTTATGAAGATATTTGTAGCGTTTAACATAAAAAATACAACTAAACATACATTAATTCTAAAATTTTCTAAATAGCTTTGTGGCCCACCTCAAAATGCTCTGTGGTCCACCAGTGGGTCATGGCCCACCCTTTGAGAACCCCTGCTCTAGTGTATGGAAGAGTAAGTGTCGCCGGCTATCCGTCATTCGACGAGCATGTCTTATCCACACTCAAGTCGAAATACAAGCAATTTCTGCTAAATGAATACTTGACAGCCCTCTACTTTACCAGACCACGATCTGATATATCGATCTCGCCTACCGTCACATGCCACCTAATTTTGTCGCTTGTCATTTTATGTTAAATTCTTTACTTTTCATGCAGTGTGCATGCCTTCTCTTTACACCGCCTAGGCCCTGGTGGGTGCCTGATATCAAAGACTACTCCAAGTCGTTTCGACACATTCCTATCTTTTGATTGTATCGCAGCATTGTGGTGTTTTTCAATGATGAAATTTTAATAATAAAATGAATTGAACTGAACTGAACCAGTCCTTTTATATTATATTATTTTAGTTTTCATTCATTCATTCTTACATCGCCTAGGCCAGAGGTGTGTTTGATTTCGAAGACCACTCCAAGGGTGCGTTCATACCTAATTTTCAGAACACAATTTCCCAGAATAATCCTCAGAATGCCAACAAGGTGAACGCAGTCGGGAATCCCGAGGCTGGTCTGAACGACATAATTTCCAAAACTTCGGTTCTCAAAAATATCGATCTGAACGCAGCCAGCCCCGCGTCGCCTGTCAATCATATTCGTGTTTTGGGAATAGGCGCGTTCAGATCGCGCGGGAAATTACCACTGCATCTTTGTCTGTGCAGCGTGCTCTATAGTTGCGTTTCTCAAGGTGAATTTGGAAAGAGTTATTATATGCAGTTGCATGGGGCCAAATTGGTACGTACGACGTATATCTAGATCTCTACTATGCCTATTTAGTTGAAATATAGAAGATCGGGATAAGCGGGTGTCATTTTTCCCTGCGTACCGAACAGCATCATATAAATATATTTTACATTTCTTGTTGAATATAGATAGCTAGCATAATTTTGTGATAAAGAAACATGTCGTCGCGAGGTATACTATGGTCTACAGAGGAAACTAAATTGCTCGTCGATCTCTGGGCCGAGAAACAGATAGAATAGGGAAATCTATGGTAGCATATCACAATCGCTGCAACTACGGGATCACGATAGCTGTTACAAGAGGATGCAAAGACTCATTCGTGATTACCGCAAGTCCAAGGACGACTCGAAGAAAACTGGTGGAGGGGAATTGAGAATACCATCCTCAATTGCTGATGTATATCCAGTTAGCGATGCAGCCCTGCAAGACAAGGCCTTGACAGACCCGATTCTTCTAAGCTCCATGGATGGTGAGTTTCAATGTCATTGGGACTGAACCATTCTCCTATTATGTTAATTGCAGAGCCAGGCAGCAGTGATACGTCTTTTGAAGCTGAGTCAAGTGGTTAGTTATCAATTGCTCCATCAAATTTCATAATAACATTATTTTCATCATTTCTGTTTGTTTTTCTCAAGAAAAAATGTTACTGAAAAGGAAAGGTAACAACGGATTACCCGCCAGTAAGTTTTTTCGCTTTACATACGACTATCTGATAAACTGATGAACAGCTTTTTGTCTGTAGCTTCAGCTAAGAAAAGAAACAGTGACCTGTCACAAATAAGTGAGCAATATGAACAATATAGAAGATTTTAGACAAGAGGGATTGTTATTTTCATTTCAAAGAAAGATAGTGGCAATGGGACAAGAGAGGTCAGACAAACGGATCGAGTCCATTCTTCAATACCAAGTAATGGCTTGAAACTTTTTAATAACCGGATACTGAGACCTAGGATATATTATTTACAATTCAGAGAGAGGAAAGAGAAAAGGAAAGGCATGTAAGGGAGCTAGAAAGAGAGCACGAGATGAAGCTATTCGAGATGCTGACGAGGTTGGTAGTTTATTGAAAGATTGCTTTTGCCGAACATGCTACATAACGCTTTTTCTTCTTAGGGCTCATGAAAACTATGTGACACTCCGGTACGAGACTCAAGCTTGCTGTCAACTGTCTTAATACAATTCGAATGATTTTTATGCCCGAGGAACAAAACCTGGAAAACCCAGGAGAGTTGCAGGATAACTGATCGAGTGAGAAGAAGTGAAGGCTCTCTCCTCTAAAACTTTTCTTGTTGGTGTTTCATTAAAATAGTGCCATGCACAATTAACTAATAATAAATGTTTTTTAATTATTCTGCGGCAATTCATGTAGCAGTCCAGTTTGATATAATTAACACTAATGAACTCAGAACTACGGTAGAGTTAAGAAATCTCTCCGAGCGTCTCGCACATTCGCTCCTGATACTTCATCGTCCTCGTATGTCGGCACTGGCTCATCAAGTATGACATCATCGTCCATGTCGTCCCCTAGGGCGTCGCAGGAATTGTGAAGTATGATGCAAGACGCAATCATCATTCTAGCGTTCATTGGGCAGGCGTCACAGGATTTGAATAGGCATCGCCATCGCATCTTCAGTTTACCAAATGCTCTCTCCACCACCATCCTGGATTTGCTGAGTAGGCTATATGATTAAAATGACTGCTGTCCCTATCATTTTGAGCACAGGGCTTCATTAGCCACGGTAGTAGAGGATATGCAGCATCACCAATGATGTAAAACGGTATGTTTTGCCCACCAATTGAAAGTTCACTATGGGGAAAGAGAGCCCCACTCTGAGCTTTTGAGAATAGTTCAGATCTTCTCAGTACCCTTGCGTCATGCACTTTGCCAGGTCAGCCAATAACAACATCGATAAACCTCCCCTTGTAGTCGACCACTGCTTGTATGTTTATCGAATATTGACCTTTCCGATTCCAGTAATCTTCACCGTCATCAACAGGCTTTGGAACCGGGATGTGACATCCGTCAATTGCTCCAATACAATTTGGCAGGCCATTTTTGACACTGAAATTGTGAGCGGCAAGATGTATGTTCTCGGGTATTTTTACGTGCCTGGAAATACGGTGTGACAAGACTGAGCACACTTCCATAGTGACCATGCAGACGGTAGATTTCCCCAATCCAAAGGTCTCTCCAATGTGGCGGTAGCAACTACCACCAGCAATTCTCCATAATGCGATAGCTATTCTGCAGTCCGGTGATATTGGCTCTTTGTATCGTGTAGTTTGTTTGATAACATCCTGACGCAAATCATCGCACAAGATATGAAAGGTGGACCTGGAGAAGGAAATATGTAACGTCACAATTCATCCATCACACAAAATATAATAGATGAATTTATAAGAGGTATGCCAACTTTTTCAGGAATGATCATATGATTGTTAGTTGTAGGTGGTGGTACTACTACTACTAGGAGAGCAGTCATTTGTTAATTTTCACTGCAATATTTCTATTCATCAGTGAGGCACTGTGATACTTTTTGAGCCTGGAAAGTTTCTTATCTAGGCCTACTACCAATCAGCTGCCCTGTGAAACTGTGCACTTGGATCTGCATGCAGAATCAGGACTAGCAATAGCAAGATAATTCAGGGCCGCCGTTAGTCGGTACAGCAGCTAACGACAGAAACTGTGATTTCGACTACAAAACCCCCATTAATGCATCATACAAAAAGTTGTTTCGGCGACAGTTACGCTATAGAATGTAAGTAGAATGTATAGTTACGCTACCGGTACATGACTGAGGTGAATGAACAATGACTGGGTCTTGAATGTACGTACGACTAAACTAATACCAATAGTACTGCAACACGTTTCAAGAACTTTCTGACTACAATAGCTTCTGGCTCACTTACCTATTTAGACGAAGATGCCTCTTGTAGTCAACCCAGTGAACACTTTACAGATTAAAGATGTAGAAAAGCTGCGTCGATATAGTAGATATTAGATCTCGGCAGGTCGTAGAAAGGGGGATTTTGTGTCGACTCGTTTTAATGTCTTTTCCATGTCTTTCAAGAATGTAAATATTACGCATATACTACAGCGTTTTCATCAGCGCGTGGGATGTAGATCCGCTGGTTAAAAGACCACCCTGACACACTCCCTTCCTGCTTCACCCATTTAGGCATACCTGATCATAATAGCATGCCGTCACATATGCAATGGTATCCACTACCCATTACCTTGTATTATATAAAGATCATAAAACAGATAATAACATGAAATGAGTTGGAGAAGCGAAAACAAATTAGAATTGACATTATAGAAAAAGCCAAGACAACTAACAATACAATAAAACGAGGACCAAGAAACTTAACTGAGTGGATAATATGTCTCTGCAATGAGTAATAAAATTGCTTTCAAGTGTACGCAGATACAAAATATTACAGTTACTATGACAAAAATCCATACATATTAGGATACAGCACATGAAAAGTTTACTATATAGTCAATAGACCGAACCAAGAACATCCAAATATCATCATATTACGGAAGTAGATACTGAGGTCAGCGGATTGCATGGATTCAGTGACAGAAAGGTTTATGTAACAGTTATGGCACAGTGCGCAAGGATTAGGTTGGAGAGATAAATACTCAAGTCTAGAAAGTGGAATGATACTCTGCCTGGTTAGCTGAAGACCTAACAATATTGTGTACAGAGAACAAAACATTTGAGTGGCTGCACTGGTATAGACATTACCAAATTATTAGAATTGACAGCAAGATAACCAACAAGACATTAAAATGAGAATTAGTGCAGTTTTTTAGGCTGTAGTGATACTCAGCCAGGAAAGTAATTGACCTAGCAGAGAGTAAAACGTTGTAAATAAAGCGAGCGAAACCTCTGACAAATGATACGATAAAAGATTAGAATCGACAGTCTTACTAGAAGCAGAATAACTATCATGAGGGGTTAGACAACAGAAGCCCGGGAAGTGACCATCAGAAATTACTGCATACTGGCCGAACAAATCCATGACCACTAACAAATTGTCTTTTAATAGTCAATATTGATACCAAATGACACCACCCATATTTCACCGCAACATTTAGCAAATACAGCGCTGGAGTCAACCTTATATAAGCGCTAACCAAACGCCCCATTAGTTTTCCCATCTACTACTTAGCGCTTCGCGGATGGGAATACGCATCAAAGCGAACGGACGCGGCTTGTCATACTCTTGCTATTTCTGCTCCTTATTTCTCTTCGTTCCTCTTCTCTGTCGCTTCCGCTTGAGGAGAGAAACAGTCGGACGCGTTTACGGATCGTGAATTCCCGGCTTAAGGGTGATTCTTCCTCCAATGGTCAGCACCTTGAAAATTGAGAACAATGTTGTTGCAAAATGCATGACAATTTGAAAGTTACATCATTCTAATTATTCCAGTTATGGCCGTGAATCGTTACAAGTGCGGTAACCATAAGTATTATTACTATACTTCAACTACAATATATTGTATAAAATAAATAACAATTCTTTTACGTTGATCGAGTCCCAAATAGATGAAATATGTCAAAGAATTTGTTAAAAATTTTTGTATAATTTGACAGATTCCGAAATCTTCTCAGAGTGCACCTTTCAAAAATTTGATTTCAAGACTCCCAACATTTTACAATTCGAAGTTCGATGGCTTTACCAATACAAGCAAACAGTTTGTATCGCAATTGACAATTATGTGGAGAACGCTGCGAGACATGTGAGTAGGCCTACCCTTAAACGTTTCTCTGACATGGACATTAGGGCTCTTAAAAAAAAATTGAAAATTTTCTGTTCACCCCATGTAAGTGTTAGGTTATGTATAGAAACGATGTTCATCAAATTTGGTTCGATTCAAACAACTGGAAGCGGAGTTAATGCCATCGAAAAATTTGGATTTGAATAAAATAGTATTTACGGTGGGCACCACTATAATAAATAATTAAAGAATTGTGTCACGCTGTCATACTGTTCTTCGGTTTTCAATAACGTTTATCATGAAGGCACTTTTGAAAGCAGTATCAAAATTTTGTACCACCAACCAGTTATTCAATTACTATTTATATTCAAAGTAAATGCTCGTTGCATGAAGCAGTTGTTGTAATGACTCGAGTCATGATTTTCTGTTGACTCGACTTGACTCAGGTCATCTTCTCAAAGTAGGGAAATGACTTGACTCATTGCGCATGACTTGAGACTCAGACGGCCAAGACCGACATTTCATGGTTATTTCAAAGAATAGTACAGTAAACCGCTATTGGGATTTCGTCTATTGACACTGGTATTTGAAAGTGTGACCAGAAACTGCTAAATGTAAGGAAAATTAGTATATTATAAATGCGACCCCCTCGATATCACAAAAAAATGTAAAAAGTTGGTTTAACAGGACTTAAATTGAAAACTGAGCAGCTAACACAATGACTTAGACTCTGACTCGAGTCATAATACCATAACTCGGTGGTGGATTGAAAATGACTCGAGTCAAAACTATAAAAGTGAGATTGACTTGTGACTCGGAGCCTTGTGACTTGGTTACAACTAGGGCTGGGCAAAATCGAGTACCTGAGTGATTCGATTCTGAATCACATAAAATGCTTCGAGTCGAGTAATCGAGTATCACTCATTATGACGTCACAACAGAATGTAATATGTCAAAGTTCAAATATGTTCCTTTTAAGCGACGACAAAGACTATTATCCCTGGTATCCATCACATGAAAGATACTTTGGTATTTTTCGACCATGCATTTCATTGCACTTGGTGACAATGTTGTGGGATGATGATCATGGCTTCGGAAATGAATTATTTCCAGTAACGTTCGTAGCTTTGTACTATATGTTTTGTATGCTACGATACGGCCAATCAAGGTTTCAAGGCTTCGACAGGGATAATTAGTATCGAAACTATAATTCTCTTTGTTAAATTACCTTGCAGTGTAGAGGGAAGTATAATTTCAGTACTCGAAAAAATCGTCTTTTACTACTCGACTCGAATCATTAAAATTAATACTCGATTCAGATTCGAGTACTCGAAACATTGTGCCCAGCCCTAGTTACAACCCTGGCATGAAGCCTCAATAGTTACATGAGTGGGGTGACTAGACAAAGAACACAGTCACATTTGCAGCATATCATGAATGTCACTTACTATATGTGATCTTGTTCAAATGGAGGTTGATGAAAGCGTATTTCCCATTCTTTCCGACTCTGCTATAATTACAATATTGTCGCCGCCAACGGTACTGAGTGCAAATGTCTGATATGTCAATATAGGAACAGAATTAGTTGACTGTTCATTAGGGCTCTTCAAAAATGACCTTTTTTCTCAAATCGTACTGGCTACTTGATAAAATTGTTAGGTTGCCTAATTCAAGCCTAAACACAAAATTTGGTTCAATTCCAGCCAGTAACCGCTTTGCTACTGGAGAAGAAAGTTTCTATCTATCATATAAAAATAAATAGGTAATAAAAAATTTTAAAATTTTCTGTTCACCTGTAACCTAACAATTTTATCAAGTAGCCAGTACGATTTGAAAAAAAAAGATATTTTTAAAAAGCCCTACTGTTCATGACCGTCCACGTTCAGAGTTGCATCTCAAAGATGCTGAAATAAGCCTAAATATAATCCAAGCAATACGATCGTCCACTTTGACTGACTGAATTTCTAAAAATAATAAACGTAACACCTTGATAGCTTCCACATCTTACGTTCATATATACCGTCTGTTATCGGTACAACAAAGTATTTAAAAATAACAAAACATATTCAAAATACCACATCTCTCGCAAAGGCTTTTGCTTTCATTCAATTTGTCATCAAACTTCTTTAAATCCTCCTTTATGGTGAGTGGCTTTTGAATTATTCTAGGATCAATTCCGATATCGTTTTATCATATACAATCTATGGCGGAATAAAAGTTTCGGATAAGTTCTGAAACACACAATTTTCCACACAAAAGTCAATTGCCACACGAAATGCCAAATGCTACGGTCTCATTTTACAAGGTATGGCGAGGAAACGTAGTGGTACGTTCCATTACAGCTAAACACCAATGAATTGCGGGTTCGAGCCTGACACGTCGACTCCATAATTCCTACCGAAGTGTTGGCCGTTTATCTAGGCTCCTCCTCGCCATCTGATCCGCATAGCCATGTCTTAAAAAGACTAGGAGTGGGCCGTGCTATAAGTGGGCAGATGGTTGTCGATGAACTCGGCCGCACAAACTAGGCACTTGGTGAATTCGGCCCTCGGGAAATTTTGAAATGAAGTGTATTTACAGCTATTAATATGAATTATCAAACTAATAATAGTATTATCAAGTGATTCGTCAATCTTGTCAGGTCAGGGCATCCGTAGATCACGTATTGCGTAGCCGCGGGAAATAACGCAGCGCTCATATACTGACCATGCGCGGTCTGCTTGGAATTGATGGCGTGAGTGACGGGCCTGTGTCGTGTAAGTTTTGAGAAGATGGATCTTGGCGTTGTATGTGAGATGGAAACTGTGGAAGATCAAGCGGCACTTCTTCGTTTATCGATCACGACAAGCCAGTGTTCCTCATCAACAAATGTTTTGCATGATCACGTCAAAATAAATTATTTTTTGCCTTTGGAGAGACGATTTCACTCAAGATTACCAGATCTACCGCGAGCTACGACACGTTTAAATCGCCTTTTTGATACTGTTCATTCATATTAAATGCATTTCTAATGCGAAGGTGTTCTAGTGCCAATTCCTCCAAGGGCCGAGTTCACCAAGTGAAGAGCGTCGCGTTATTTCCCGCGATTACGCAATCTGTGATCTAATCACGCCGTGACTGTGTGATCTACGCATGCCCTGACCCCCGTACAACATTGACAACCACTGAAAGTGCCAAGTTCACCGGCAAACATTCCAGTAACCAATCATGGTGACCGGTACCGCTACGAGATCTACCACGGCCGAATTCACCAAGTGCCGAGTTTGTGCGGCCGAATTCACTAAGTGCCGAGTTCACTGGTAATCGGGCAGATACGGAATAATAATAAGAAGAACCGGCCTGGTGTAAAATGACCAGTGTAGTCGAACCACCACCATGAACACCACAGACAAACATCTAACATGGAAAAGAAATTACCTTTACAGCCTTTGACAAACACAGTTACCATTGAAACCAGCAATTTAGGTCTTATTCGAAAGCAGAATAACAACTGTTTTAGCGGACATATCAAATCAAATGTAGGAAAGTTCATGTAAAATAGCCCAAAATTTCATCTTACTGTGACCATATTCTATCAATATGGTCTGGCTAGCCAAATTCTCTGGGCCAACATACACAAGCTGCGTTTGGTTTTAATGATTAATAATCTTGTCACTGGATTCGAGGTATAATTGCACTCAAATATCAAATTTTACTCCATTAATCAACATCAAGTTGAAATGTCCATTCTTGCACCAACTTTTATAAAATCACGAATCAGTGTTCAACAGGTATGTATCTATATGACTTGACTTATGTACCTAGAATTCAAGCATAAATATTATGATATACCGTAGGTAGGCTTATAGGTACCGGTAATTCAGATGTTTGAAGCGACTTGGACAACTAGATAATTATAGTGGTCTAATTTCACTAAATTAGAGCGAAATGCCAGCAATATAATTGTAATCTAATTCGGAAAAAACGGTTTAGCTCAAATTCTAACCTGGAAAAGCTGAAACTTTTCTATAGTTGTCTACACCTGTTTTGCAGAAAGTCAAACAGCTCTAGGCGTCATAAACTACAGGCAATTCGAAATACCCCATAAGATATATGCTACTGCGTATATACCTTTAACCCGTTACCTCAGTCAGTCACAATTCCTATATATTTACGGCATTTACCATACATAAAGAGCGAACTATGCCTGTCTGAGACCTGTTGCGCGTCAAATCTTTGTCCGGCGCGATGACGTAAAATTTGAATCGCCGAAATATTCTAGAAGTCACGCATCGATAATTATATTCCTAAACGTACAACATCTCACTTATTTAGTTATTCTCTGAATAAAACTATTGGTTCTCATATACCTAGTACCCTTCGTTACACGATGAACACTGTTTAAAATTCGAGAGAATGGTTGTAAAAGAAGTGCATTATGACGAAGCATATAATTTATTGAAGTATATTTGAACTTATATGGAACAGATAAACTTAACCCCACCAAAAATTGACGTGTAAGCGTAAAGAAAATGGTAGAATTGTAGAGTGGGGTATTCTGAACTTGAAGTTGTTAATGTAGAATACGTGTACCAATAATACTTGCCAGAAACAAACAAAAATGACGATGGGAATAAGTCGTCGGCCATTTTGATTAAAGCAAAGTTTGAACTCGCCTGTTAGTGAATCACGGCAAACACATATTTCAAACTAATGTCCAAACGCTTAACGGGCGAGGCAAAGTCAGGAAGATATCAGGGATCAAATTTCATAATAGAGGCCATATGGTAACTTGAATGGGATGCGACGAACTATCGTTACAGCAAAGTTCACATGATGGCGTTCGGGCGACTTTTAATTTACCGAGGTAATCTGACCTGGAGTTGCGTTTAATCTCAATACATACGGGAATACATGAATTTTGGAATTGCTGTAGAAATGAGTTCGATAAAATCGCGTGAGAAAAAACGACAATTGTACGAAATTCTAGATTCGCACTCGTTTTGAATCTTCGTTCACGCAGGTGAAAAACGCCGTGTGCTGGCGATTGTGAGCGTACGTTGTCAAGGTTGTTTAACAAAGCACGTAGGAAAATGTGAATTATGATTTCGTTTTTATAAGGGAGATACAGTAATAGCCTGATCATCCGCGCAATATAATCTGTGCCCTCCCGTATACACCACATGATTGATGTTAGTTCTGGTCTGCCTTGAACACTGGATCGATTGGTTAGTGTGGTAAGTGGTTGCTCTGTAATTAATACTGCGCAGAAGTGCATTGCGCGGCGGTGCGAGTTCTGAATGAATTCAAGTAGTTTTGCTGAACGGATTTTTTCGGCAATGGCTTGCTGGCTAGTGATGCTACATAATAACGAAATTACCATATGGATAGGCTGCATAGTGGGAACCCGCGTGAAACTATCGCTTTCTATGAAAACTCGGGAACAATCCATTTAAGGTAAACGCCCTACTGCGAATCTCGTGCGGCCGGCATGAATATACAAGCGAAGATGTATCTGACGTGATACTGTATCCATGCCAAAGTAACGGGACCTGTAGTTGTACTTTGTTGACCCTTTTGGAACACTGCACCTTTGCGAATATTCGGCGAAAGAAAATATAAAGTTAATTCACAGCCGGCCAGGAGTCGCCACTGAGACGATTACAATCCAGGCTTTTAGTTACGCGGTAATTACAATACGGGTGTATCAAACAGCTGCGGCCCGTAAAAACCGCGCATATAACTAGGAACTGCGCTGCGGCAACAAGGAAATACACGACCTTTAGGAATGCTGTTGAAATTAGTCCAATAAATTCACCTCAGGAGAATCAACGATTGTTCGGGATCCTAGACTCGCGCTAAATTCAGGTGATCAACGCCGTCGGTATTTGATGTTGCGTGTGTTTAAAGCAACACGCAAGAATATAGGTATTCTGATTTCACCCGTACATGGGAGATGTTCTAACGTAGGGGTGTGCAGCGATCGGGTGCGTACCTATGTGACGAAGGTCTTGCGAAACTAACCCGTTCCACGCTGAGACACATGAGGACATTAAATTTTGTCCGATATACAGCTAGGGAAAGTCCGGTGCCAGCAAGATCGGTGACGATAAAACCACTGCCAAAATAACCGTCGCTGGTTGACTAAAACCTTCGACATTGCTATGTCCAATCGTAGGAATGCTCGGCGTGGGATTGGCTGTCGCGCGGATCCTGCGTTTGTTTAAGTAGTTTGAATTCAAGTAGAATAGCGGAGCGGACTGTTTCGGGCTAGGCGGCTTCACGGGTCAAATTTCAAACCATCGGGATTTGCAATTTTGGGGAAATAGGATCGTGACAGTAACGATTTGCGCCATATGGTACGATGAAGCTTGCATGAAACCTCTGCCGCTTCCTGACTGAGAGTTTCTGGGAAACGGTCGTCCTGAGGTAACTGGGATAATACCGCACGGCTGAAATGACTTTATAGTGGACTATTTTGTATCAGTTTATCCCTTCGAGGCAAATCAAAGGGAATGTACATCTTGCCCCAATAACCAGAAATGTCAACTGTAGGACGATACTCTTCGTTATGATAACTAGGGTGTTCCGTAAATCTTGGCCAAATGCACGTAATCTGATCTTAGCGTTACGACATTGTCTCTAACGTGAACCTTGCGCGCCGTTAGTGGCGAGCGCGAACAATCTCGAATGACATAATTTACGACCAGTGCTTGGCCAAGTTATATCCTGAGAATAGCGCCAAGAAAGGCCCAGTTGTAAGATAAACGATCCATGAACTTGTCATGCCTAAATGTAACGCAAAAAGAATAATTGCTAAGACATGTGTAATTCAACTTGTGTACCATAATCCAATTTATGTGCCGCAACCCAGGTTGCGAAAAGCTCGGTTGAATTTTGTGTGCGCAAAATGAAACAACAGCGCCCGCCTGCGGCTTAAAGAAATAGGTAAGCGATAGGGGTCCCTTTTGATAAAAAAGGGGGCTAAATGTGATTCTCAAAATCGGCGCTTCAGCCAATTATGGGTCGACGGGGCTTGCTTCGTAAAGGGTATATCTCTGACACCTAAAAAATACTGAGACCTCGGAGTTTTGGCTAGGTTACGCTCGGAAATCCGAATTGGAGAATACCTGTTGTTGGGCGTGTTGCGTGAGGGTTGCTGAATAACCTATAGTACACCTGCGATTGACGACCAAAAGATAATGTATTTCCCTAGTCGGAGAAAAGATGTTAGATACTATCGGGAATTGCCACATGCGGGATACAATAGTATTGAACGGCAATGAATTGTCACGAGAATAAATGACGGCTAAATTTTCAATCAAAATGGCGCCTGAAATTTTCATTCAAAATGGCGCTGCTAGGACCGAAACTGCGGACCCTCGAGTTGCGCGCGAGTCATGGCTCGTGGTCATTGATAAAGCCGAAGGCGGACCAAATTGGGCACGCCGACAGGATGTTTAACAGCTTTGTAGCCAGAGAACAATTGGTCAATTGCCACCAGCTGGAACACGAATAATTACTCATAAAGGGTATAGAGAGGAATGACTCGATACTAACTAGACCCGAAATTAGTTTCCAGCTATTAAGTACAGGAAGCCTTAGTTTGTTTTAGAAATCAGAAATGCATATAGGCCGCCCCAAATCACCATCTATTCAGTCCGAATTTTGGACTCGAACACGACGCAGCAGAGTTGAGAAAGAAACGTAGCTACGCGCGGGACTGCGGCTGACAACAGGGTTACGCCTAAAGATCAAGGCGCGGGTTGAGTACTCTAGAATTATTTTATGTCGAATGTAGCAATGCTAACGCATATGCGGTCATAGAAGGGTGGAGCCTTGATCGGCTGTCTACGCGCTTGAAGTAGTGCGCATCAAATTGTCTTGTCAGTGCACCACACCAAATATGCTCCCGATTGTAAAATCTCGGCCTGTACTTCCTTTGGTTACCATGTCGATTGCCCTAAATCGTGTTGGCCCTTTCAGTATGAATCTGAGCCCTTGTGCTCACAGATGTGAGCGGCTTAAGGTAAAAAGTTCGGGGACAGCCCGCGGGCCGCTTGCGCCCATGCCTATGTTTCGGACGAGCCGCGGCGAAATTTGGACATTTCAAGTGTTGAACAAAATATTTAAAGGCCACGTACCTTTCAAATAAAAAAGGTTGAAGTTCGCTCTAAAATTGCGGTGGAAATCCTGGCGAATTTCGCCCTAATATAACTCTCAATATTACAAATTACGGTTGGCATAAGGCGATCCTCATGGAATGTCTGTTTTTTCTTTTTTTTTTTCCCATGTCCAACGTAAAATATTATCATAAGTAATTTGGATTTTTTGGCGGTTGTGGGATTCTCGTTTATGAAAACCCGTCGAATGGGGGCCATTTGGAATTACTATATTTAATATCTCTATTATTGATGCTGCGGCCCGCGGCAACCTCAAGGTTCGGGAGAGGGACCCGCGAGCGTGTCCGAATAAGAGTCTCTGGATAGAATAAGGAGGTGTGAAGATATGAAATAATTAACTTGGTAAAATAGGCCTTGGAGCCATGACGACTACCGTAAGTGTAGGAAGGTGTTTGATTTAAGTGCATGCTAGTTGTAGATTTTCGATGGCTCTTTCAAATATTTGCCTCTGACAGGTATCCTGAAACAAGGGTCGTCTACCGTCGAAGATTATTACCTATTCTAGAAACGTATTAGGTACGAAGAGAGGCGAAATCAGGCCTAGAATTGTTGCGATAAATCCGACACATACGAACGCAGCCGGTGAAGAGAAAATCACACTACGTGATAATTACGATGATAGATCGTAGAGCTTCAAATCGGAAAATAAGCGAAGGTTGAATAAAATATTTTTGTCACATTTTTTCCTAGGCTGGCATCCTCCAGCGGGATTAGCCCCAATGGATCAGAGCATTCGTCGCGGGCTTGTGGACAGCGCGAAGGGCGGTGCTCTTATTGTCGCAGGTCCGGGATGGGCTCTGTTCCAGTAGCGATTAGTTAGAGTATAGTGAGAGTGGGGATAGGTCCATTTTTAGATGATTGCTCTTTAGTAATCCTGGGCCCAAGATCCAGCACTTGTACCGATGGCAACTAAACCTTATGTGGAGATTGCTTCATGTGCCATAGATCTCCTGAGAGGCATTGCATAGCCCTCCTTGCACGAGTCATGGCACACATCGAACAGGTCTAAGACTTACGGTCTGAAAAAGTTTTGTAGGAACGGATTTAGAATAGGTAGGGCTAAATCTAGGAGCGTAACGTCCTTGGTTCAAAAGGAGCCCTAAAAACCCACGAGGGCGTATAGGCATAAGACCGGCCAATTCGTGGCTAGCAAGGAGGTTATGAGGGATGGTGACGTAGTTTGTAAGGTTAGTAATAATTGCACAGATTGCGAGTTTACAAGACCGGCCAGAAATTGACTAGTTTGGCCACCTCTGTTGAGATGTGGTGACTAAAATATCAGTCCCGGCGCAGTATACCAAAACTACTAGTCGGTCACCTTTTAGTGGGTCTTTGTATCAGAAGTAGAAATTTTCTACACGCTTGCACAACAGGCCGCTCGGTTGCTTTCTTTAATAAGGTAACCGCTTTGTAAAAAAGAAAGAACATCTAAGGTATCGAATTGAGCCGAACTACATTTGGCATTATGAGATAAAGTTCCCTGCGCCGTTTGTGCTCACAGAAGGGCCGTTGTCTATGGAACCTGGGCTTGGTCTAGGCTTTCGATAGCAAGGTGTCTAGACGTCGAATAGTTCATCCCTCTCGAACTGGCCCGCGACATAATAAATAGTTGTCGCGAAAATGCGGCCTTACTGCGGTAAAATGATAACCTACATCCTCCGATCATAATAACTACTTATGTGAGTGAATGAACTGAGTTATGAAATAACAACTTTTCCCGGAACCGCAAATATCGCCGACGCATAATCTTGTAATTGGGAATGAGTGTCTCATCTTGCTTTCCTGAAAAATTAGGACTGCTCAGTGCTCTGTTCAACACGGACGCCAATACCATTGCCTGAAAATTTCGAATAGACCTTCCTGAGATGTAATGCAGTTGAATAATGAAACCCACGACGGGCAAGCTAAGAAAACGTATTGCTGACGTCCATTTTGAATAGGGTCTGATTATAGTTTCATCGGACCTTTTTACCAGAAGTTGAAATCCATTTTCAGAGCGAACTGCATCAACTGTCACAAAAATTCTGTGTTATGAAAAGGCGAATACGAGTGTTTTCCGAGTGGTATTATTGAGATTGCGACAATATAGGATGATTTACTGAAGTGGGCGTAAAATATAGTACGACTTGGAATTTGGGCCTAGTGTTGTCTCGCAACGTAACTCCTAGAATTAAGTATTGTTGTCAAAAATGGATCCCGCGAGATGTGAACTTGCTAAGCTAGCCGAACGATTGAATTGGTCAGGCCGCAGCGCATAAATCGTGATGGCTAAAATATCAGTTTGGACCATGTCAACTAAAGCTTTCGATATCAGAATGTCTGGACGCCGAATAAACCAGTCCTTGCAGAGTCGAGCCCAGCGAGATGCGACAGCAGTTTTACTCATCCTCGCTGAACACAGATAATTCATATAAATCCAGGAACGGAACTTCAGAAAGAATCTGGAATTATTCGGGTTCTGCCTTCTGCTTCCTTGTGATTCCTTTTCTTCCAGTCAAATTGGTGGCACGCCTGGCAAAATTAGAGTAGAGTTACTGGAATGGTGTGGCTGGGTTTGGTCTAATGCTGTAGAACGGAATGTGCCTTAGGACTAAATTCACAGGGTCAATTCGGGGCCATTTAGTAATCGACTGAGATAGTACGGCGGTTAAATCAACCCACCTTATGTGCGTACAGGTTGTTTGCAGACTGTCATAATTGTTTCAGTTGGTCCGGTAGTGACGACGACTGCGTTGTTTTTCGAGTGGTGTGGTGGTCGTCGATGCCGACGCTTTGCGTGGCCTACATTGAACGAATACAGTTTATTTAAATTCGAGCTAAGGCCTAATGTATGATACCACATCAATTAGTTAAAATCCTCTGCATTGATAGATAAATATGGTATGTGATTAATTGACCCTTCATCTAGTGGGAGAATGTAGTGACCTCATGTCGTAGTGCGAAATTACGACGAAATGGGGAACCGAGTAGGCTCATGGTTGAAATTTGGCATGTTTTGTGTGAGATACGCGGATTCAAGTAGTCTAAACACTACTTTTCAAAAACTACTCGACAGCGGCCCGCGCCAATTGCTTAGTCTTGATTTCAAAAGGTCTACTGCAGGTCTGAGAAACATATAACCAGTGCCTAGGAACCTTTTTCCAAAAATGGGCGTGGCACAGCGTTAAATTTGATTGTTCGATTCGTTTCAACGGGAAAATATTATAGTCCGATAAACTTGACTGACACCGGGTGGACTGATAACGAGTGCACCAATATCTAACTTCGAACCATTTGCCATTTGGTGCAGATCGAACTTCTATTGATCACGTCGTTGTATCTGCCCATATTGCTCTTGCTGCAGTAACAGTTGAATAATAATCGCACATTCAAGAATTGAATTGAGCTGTATGACTGAATATTAGCGAGTACAGTGAGTCTTTCTGGGTTTATTTAGCCTCCACAGCTGGTTTTTTCCGAAAATATCCCAGTGGCATCTGGGATTCACTGTTCAGTTCAGTTGAGTTGTTCCTTGAACTTCTGATTTTCAAGTGGTTCTAAGTCTAGTTCATGATTTTGAATAGCATCAGTTGTAGTTCTCGTGTGCATTTAAAATAGAATTAGCTGCCGATTAACTAAAACTTGAATCAGAAGTTGAGAACGTGTCGTCATCTAATAACGTAAATTGTGATGCCTGTGTTTTATTGAGTGATGACTCAACCTAGGACCAAACAGAAAATGCCACTGACTTGAGAATAACTGGTAACGGTAGCTGTTGGCAGACATGAATATACTAGGATAGCAAACCAGACCTCCTTTTATTGTTTTTTTTATGCAACGACGTCACGAATGTGGATTGATGTATAGTGACCCATAACTCGAATGTAGGGGTTTGATTCCAGCATTGGCAAATAAAATGGATGGTGTTTCGATGAATTTTTTTTCGAGAATATTTGGCTACCATTTGAACGATGGTTGTGCAGTAGATTTTCGTGTACCTGAAGCCTTGAGTCTGAGTGGTTACCGAATGGTGCAATTCTTAGATAAAAGGTTGGGATCGTGAGCATTCCAAAATGTTGTCACCCAGTTTCACATCTACCCGGATGCGAACACTACATGACAAGTAGTACTCAAATGTAGGGGTCCCTAATCTGTTGATATCGAGATAGTTACGTACAGCGTATGCAAACATTGTTGACGAACAGTACATCTTTGCATTTGAGGGGTATGTTCGTAGCATAACACCCTGGCCGTTTTAGAACAATTCCTTTAGTACTTGGACATGAGTCCCAGTCTTGATATCCTTGTAGTGGCGTCAATAGGGGGTCCCTAATCTGCACTGTGATATTGTTCCTGCGAAAATTGAGAGAAAATTTGCTTTAAGGTCTGGCAGGTTTTAATATTAGTGTCGATAGCATTGTGGTCATAATATAATAACAATTTCAAGAGCAAAATGTCTACCCCTTTGACTGACGGTCAACTGCTGAAGCTGGCCCTTGAGAATATCGGAGCCGTATTTGAACTATTTTTCGATATACCGGAGGATAGGAGATTGGCAACATGGACTGTTTTGGCCGAAATTATGGTTGAGGAGACATGGACTGATTTAGATGAATTGATGGCTGAGGAACCTATGAGGGTGGACATCATCCTGGAAACAATGGCAGAATCGCTTGTGTTAGAAGAAGAGCAAATGCAATGTGTAGAGACTGTAAATGTACCATGTTCTACCACAGAAGTAATGACAATTGATAATGCTACCACAGAAGTAATTGCAATTGATGATGATGGAGCAATTAATCTTCCAATATTGGATGATGACAAACTGATATCCCGGAAGTGTGTGGTGGAATTGTGGGACATCGGAGATGAGTTAAATGGCATGAATGCGATTGAAAATGACTGAATAATAGGTGTTTAAACTTGCTTAGGATAAATTGCTATCACCAGATTCGTTGCGACAATTCGGTATTTTGTTTTGCCCCATTTGTGGCTATGAAAAGAGACTGGGATGAATGAATCTGTACTTGAAATTTGACATTTTGAAATTATTGGTAAACAGTAAATTATACCCTTATAGTTTCAGAAAGTAGTATTAACTCAAATAATTCTTGGACATGTCAAATGCAAAAAAATTCAAATCCTTCGGAAACGGATTGGACTTTGAGTCATTGATGGCATACAGCAAGTTCTTAAGATTAAAAGAGCAAGGTGGGAGATTTGGCCCTATAATTTCTATGTGCGAAATTTTATTTCACTTACCGGAAGAGCCATACCGAAGGCTTTTTGGCGAGACAAGGAATCAAAGGATGAAAAGAGAATTAGGTCGAAGGGCTGGACGGCATGCCGAGGGACTGGCTCGTATCGCGCGGGTCTCAAAAAAACCCGTGATATCTGGCAAACCTGAAACGAAAAATCAGAAGGTTTGTGGCCGAATTAAGGGGCAATCAATCCAGGCCAAGATAACACGGATACGAAAAAAAGACGCAGAAGAATTATCTCACATTAAAAAAGCTTGTGATGGCAGCCCTTCGAGGGATTCTAAACAATCACCAAAAAAACCATTGGCTTTAAAAGTGCGACCCGATTTGTCGAGGGTTTTGAAAAAAAGGGCGACCCATAAGGGCAAGTCGACGTTTCAGTTCGAGGATCCCCGCACTCCCAAATGGTGTACATTATCGGCTAATCATTGTTCTATTTGTTGTTCCAAAAATTGGGAATGTCGAACTCACGATACTGCGAAGTGCGATGTCTGGAAGCGGCGGCGCAAAGGGAACCCCAGTTTATTCGATGTATGTTAATCTGGAACCTGCATGTTAACCTGGAACATGCGTCCAGCCAATGGACTTTGATGTGTGTTTGGCCGGAATGATTGATTGTGAAGTCCCAAGATGTTGTTGTATTTCGTGTACGCATTATTTAGATTGGCGTTTTTTGGGGTTACAATTTTGGGTCATGGCGAAAATGAATAGTATAGTGTTAGTTTGATAATCTTGCTATGGTTCGAAATAACGTAGAAATGTCAAATCGATTGTCGGAGTTTCAGGTCAGTGCGGTTTTGCCCTGGTCTGTATTAGACGTCAAGCTTAATGATTGGTTCCTCAAGGTTACCTTACCTTACGCGCGGCTGGCCCTTGGGGGGGGGGTAAACTGACGATCACTGCAAACGTGGGCCAAGTGTGGCCATGATGCCGGCGTTATCACCAGGGCGGGCGATGTGCTGCCTGCAAAATCCTGCTTGAACCCAGTGACCTGAGACGCTGAGAGTGACTTTTGCTGTGATTTGTCCCGATCTGTGGGGATGATATACAAATGTTATGTATTTCTATATCATGAATGTACAACGCGGCTTAACTAAACCTCTTACTCAGTTTTCCACCAGATTAAACAACATATGACTTGTTACTCGGAGTAGTGATTTGATGATAGTGAGTGGACAGTGAAGTATAATGTGCTTATTTGAAGTGTGAATTGCACAACTTTCTAATCTGGAACTAGAGACCCATGAGCCTATGATGTCTGTGACCGGACTAACCCTTTGGGCGACTAAGGTCGAAAATGCTGAGGCTGTGGTCCTAGTTTCAGAGGTTGAACCAGTTTGATTTAAAGGCCTCGTTTCATCAATGGAACTAAAATCGCTCCTCCCCAGTCCACTCACTGCTCAAGAGGAGTATACCCTGCCCTGTTGAATTGTATGCCAGATTAGGGTAGTGACTTACTCAGATTGATTATTATTATACCTCAGAACAACCTTGTGCGAGCCCAGAAAAGTCCAACTAAGACCTAATACATGGTTTCACCACTTCTTGTTAATAAATGGATCAATGAACTTGCCCAAGTGACTTATGACTATTGTTTTAAGGGAGGAAAATGTTTTTTCTTTAGGGCGCAGGGAGTGAACTTTGTTTTGTGAGGACTTATTAGATTAGAGTACTCAAGGACATTAAACACTATCCAAATTATTTCATGTTATGGCTGATATACATTCCAAGTAGGTACGTACGTTCAAGTTGAATCTGTAGGTAGGACAGCACGTGACGTAACGCACATTGATGGGGGATTCGCGAGATCTGGGTACACAATGATCTGGACCAAATAATACATACCATGAGTTGGAGGTTTGAGGCAGTGGTGTCGAACTCAAATGGCGTCCCGGGCCGGATTAAGGCTTTCCAATCGCTCGAGGGCCGGTCAGCTGATAAAATAGCTAGTAACAGCATTTGTTCACGTACAATGGAATTGGCAAATTACGACGATATGGGTTGGCATATTCTACTCGCTAGCCCAGCACATGTGTTGTGAGGAACACAGGATGCTCAATTGATAATAAGTCGATCTGTTGGGTTAAATCCATGTAAACTACACAGGACAGTTTCAATTTGGCGTTTTCACCTTTTCAAAAATGAATACTCCTTCGGGGTTGTAAACGGGACCGAGTCAGCGATCAAGTTCGGATTTGACTGCTCAGTTCCCTATTGAAGTCTTGCTAGTACTAATTTAATCCTCTCCTGGCAGCTTATGGTCGCATTTTCAAGTTCGGTACCAAGGGATTGAATCCTAGTGGTTTGATAACCTTGCTATTATTCAAAATTACAATGAAATGTCAATCTTGGTTATCTGAAATTTGAGGCATGCGCCTTGATCTATGTTGGATGTCGAGTTCGCCGCGAAACCGTGGTCATAATAAATAATTTTTGACAATTGATACATAACGAGTTACGGATATGAGTTTTACAACCACCAATAATAAATGCAACCCATGACATTAGTGAGATCCACCAACAACATAAAAGCAACCATTTGCCGTTTCCCAGAACATAACAATGTGCACTAAACCAAGCCAACATCAGAATCCAAACACGAGATATCAATACCCATCAACGATAGCAGTTCATTGTCAAATCAAGTCACAGTCCTAATATGTCAATATCAGGGGCATAGTCCAGGTCAAGCCCAACCACCAATCACCATCTCATTCAAACTTCTCCTAAAATAAAAGTTTTACGGTGCGAAGGCTCCTTTGTATTTTCAGTGATACACTCAATGGCCAGCTTACAGTTCACCAACGGCTTTAAAGTTCCAAGTATATCAGATACGTTTACTTCTCTACCAACCAAGCCCTTGTTTCCAATTGACTTTCACCTCCACAATCCTCAGCCGATTGTTCCTCCATCTTACTTCTTTCTTCACCGTGACTGTCATCATCATCTGTCTCGTCACACGACTTCAATGGTACCATGACTACCATCTCAGATCCAATATCATCAACAGGAGCAGTAACAGTCTCTTCAGACACTGAATCCATTTTACTCTCATATTCAAGCGTTTTTTCATCAACGAATACATGCTGTTCCTCAAATTCCGCCTCTTCAACGTTCACGACAGCAACGGATTTTCCAGCAGACGAGCATACCGATCCATGTACCAAGTCACCACGTGTCACATTATCCATTTTCCCAACAGCACGCGTGTCCAATAACTTCATAATTCGTCGTACTTCTTTCCCAAGCATTCCTTTTGCCTGAGTGATAGCTGGTCCTTGTGGGAATGCCATGATACTCAGTGCGGTTTCTGTGAAAGGAGGACTGATTATTGCTCAACGACCACTACAGTCCAAAGGTGGTCATAATGGCAGCATTGTTACTTGGATAGGCTAAGAGCTGTTGAAGTACTACCTGCGAATTTCTGCTTGATAGTGGCAGGATTGCCTCGGAACTGCATCATCGGCGTGTTGCGAGTTCCGGTCATGCCAGGGTCACTACAAGAGGGGGTGGTCTTCAAGTTACTGGTGGGCCGTCAGAACTCCTTTTGCTATGATTTGATCTGTGAAATTAATATGCAAGGGAATTAAATTCATACCGTTATTGGGTGTGGAAAAAGAGACATTGCGTAATTGGAGAGGGTAATTTTTACCTGTATAGTAATGGAACTCTATATAAACTGGCTAGAATCCCTGTATAGATCTAAAATTGAATAATTATGGTGCTAAATTAGGGGAATTTGGAACGATGGATTTAATGCCCGATGGATTTAATGCCCACACGATTGTATAGGTGATGGTGATTGCGACAAAAATAGGAACGCCATATGAATTGAGATGATGCCTGCAATTAGTATCAAAGGAATGCTTGATGTTTAAAAATTGAAACCAGAACTCTCTGGGGTTTTGAGTTTTGAGTTTTTTGAGTTTTGCGCCGGAAAGGGGGCAAAAAAGGGCCAAATTGTTCAATAATGATATTAACGCTACAAAATTACCTACAGAGCTTTTGTCAAACACCTGGAATTCTAGTCTTGTAATGCTGATACTGTTGTAGGACACCAAATCAACAACCTATACAACTACACTGGGTCTTGAAATCATAGAACGATCAGTGTTGTTACAGATTGGTTTCACTAGGCCACGGATAATGTCCTGAATGGATTAACATTGTGCACTGATTGAGTACTGTGCGAGAAATAGCCAGATAATATGAATTTAAGTCAATTTTTTTTTTTTTCCCGTGGTTTAGCTTGTCCTGACTGGACTTCTAAGATGTGGGTCGATGATTGGCTGGATCACGGCACCTTGAATACTTCCTGAATTGTGTAACCTGTAAGGATTGAATGATCATGTGCTTATTGTATCACAAATGAATTGAATAACCTTGTCTAGACAGGTGATAAAGTGACGTAGTCTGCTAGTATGGTGCCTGGATTCTATAAGAGACTAACAGTGCTCATTGCACACCTTCGATATGTGTGTGCCAGCGGTTATCATTCTTTTCGAAAATAGTCATTATAGGTTGCACCCAAGTCTGTACTAAGCAGAGCAGTCCACTCACGGCCTAATCAAGTGGTATGTCATGAAGGAGTAGGACTTGCCTTGCGATTCAGTAGTAGTTGGAGGAATTGATACTATTATCCTTATTCCATGTGGCCAGATTTGACTTGGCGGCGTAATGGGATCGAACCTTGTGCTTTGAGCCTGATATGCGTCCAATTCTTGACAATGCGCCGATGTGACCTGTCGAGATTAATCAATCATTCAGTAAATGTGCGGCTTGCATGGTGTTAAACTAGTAGTAAACGATATAGCCCACTTGCAATGTATCTGGCTTTCAGTGCCACCTTGACTGGTCCTCTAGTATGATCTAGGCGAACGGTATCGCTTATACAATTGCAATCAACTTTGCTGTGTGGGTCGGCTTACTCAGTCACTTGCTTGTTTGTCTTGAGATGTTCATGGTGTTTTGTCGGCTGCTGTGGTCATTGACTCCAGACCGATATTCTCCTTATGCCGATTTGTGGCTTGGCCCGCCTCTAGGCTTTTGTGAGACACCGCTGACTCTGCGGGGTGACTTGACTTGACTTGTGGCTCAAGCAGAATTTACGAGATAATTTCGAGTCATGATTAAGCAAATGGTGTTTATTTACATTGCGCCCCAGGCCTCTTGTATGATTGAGTCAATGAATATATTCATGCATTTATATTCTCACACATGTGAATGGGTAGTGCACTGTACTATGTGAATTGGGCTTGATATTTGATTAACTGACTTGGCTGATAACGACATACCAGCACATACCACATTTGAATAAATTGGATATATATTCAATTCAAGATAAATGGTTAATTAATGTGTCTGTCGCACAGCTGGCAAAATGTTATGATTTTGAGATTTGAATCTCACTCTACTTTGAAAATTCAATTTGACTTGAGTTGTGACCAGGCTCGTGACTTGACTTGACTTGACTTAACTCGGTCACCTTCGGAAATCGATTGACTTGATTGAACTCAGTCAAAGTCAGCACTGAGTGCTATGCGTGCGCGATCGATATCAGCATACTTTCGGCATAATTAACTCTTCCACTCTCAATTGTTATTCAATTCGGATAGATGGAGGCCTCATTTGTAGTTAAAAGCTGGATAATACCTCAACATGTCATGTCTCTACTTAGACAATTCGACCCGACTCACTGGTGGTTTGACTACGACTTGGCTTGACCTGGCTCAGTCAGAATGTACCGTGACTCGGGAAAGTGAATAGGTCCCAGCGCTGGTGGAGAGTGGCTCGGGAAGAGTGTCTCACTGACTGTTTGGGTCAAGGTTGTTGCTCTGAAATTCAAGGAAATTGTGTTAAAAGTCTAGCAAAAGGTCAGTAAGAACATTTGCATTAATAACCATTGGAGCATTGTTGGGTTCTGATGTGGCACCTAGTTCCTGTAGGAGCTGGTAAGGAATTACTACTTATCCAGTGGGCGGCATCTTTTTTTTTTTTGGCACGAAATACGCAGGCAATCTTCCTTGAGAAGACTAAGCGGCGTGGTGATGAACCTTTCCCCTTACGCAGGTCAATAAGGCACTCCCGATAAAGTCTTTATGGGCCTGCTAGCTTCACCCAAGACTTCACATAACCTTATTGCGCAAATTTCGGGAATTAGAGCTATACTAGTAGTGGTTTGCAACATGTTGGCTCACAATACTCAATTAAAGCCACAGGAAAAATTGACCTCTCCAAAACTACTGAAAATGAGACCAAATCGTCCTCATTTCTTGGATTGGAGACCACATTTGTAAAACATTTGTAGAGTCATAGACACCTAATATGCGCTATGTGGATTGCCTTGATGAGGCTAACAAATTTGTATAATTCTAAAGTAAGTTCAGATTGTGGACCACAGGTTGGAATTCTTGACCACTTAGAACTGGACCAGGTTTTGGGCCCAGTTGATTGTGGCAATTTGGATTGATATTGAATAAGGGGAGGACAAATCATTGGATTTATATCTAAACGAAAACTGGGGTCACACTCATGCTTAAATGCCCAGTTCTAAAAGGATTTTGTTATATGTCAGGTAACCTATTGCCAGTGCACAGTGCCATGGCAAGAGGCCTGCTGAATCTGAATTCTATTAGGTAAAAGGTGCTTACCAGATAGACCCTTGAATTTCAGATTAGGATCCCAACATAGTGAATATAGGCTGCATAGTATCCGAGGAGATGACTAAACAATATTATGTAGTCGCTCAAGAGTTTAAGAACCTGAAATATAGGCGTTATTGAGAATTAATAATAATTAGTATATTTTCAAGAATAATCCAGGGTGGCACTGCGATGGTACTTTCACTGATATGTCCGGTTGACCTAATCGATTAAGAAGGGTGCTGAAACAGCTTTGATCTTCGGTATGGCCGTATATCCACGACTATAGATTTCATTACGGCCACGAACTGGCTAAACCTGTAATCCTATGTCAGACTGAGACGACACCAAAATACGAGTGAATAGTGGTTGACAACAGCCCAGTTATTGTCAACATTAACACATTGAACTCAGATTTATAATGGCAATTAAAACTCAATTTGGAAATGAATCTAGACACCGAAGTTTAAATTCCGAAGTTCGCCATTAACTACGTTCCAGGAGATTGCGGCCATCGGCCAAATTTCAACGGCGTGACCGGTATCAACGGTTTCAACGTGGTCATTTATGGTCGGAACCAGCCGGGGCTTGATCCTTAGCAATAAATGCATTTAACTACAGAAATAATATCGAAGTAGTTTTTTTTTTTTCATTAAAAATAAGATATCCTGAACCTTTACCACCTGATATGTGTGATGAATATCAAATCCTGTGTAAATCCGGCTCAGGTGGCAGTTTCAGGAAACGGTTCCGATCCGGCTACAGTAAAATTATTCAAAGTCCGGTTCCGACTCCTGAACCGGACTATGGCCATCTCTGCCGATGAATCGCCAGACCAACTGAGCTACTCTCAAAGCGGGAAAGATATAATCGATGCCCCTATACCAAAAAATGTTCTCCACGTTTTGCAAATAGGAGAATTTGATTTACGACTACGTCATATATAGGCCTGCTTAGGGTGGAGTCATCGCCTGACTGGTTGAACAGCAAGGTCAGGATCTTAAAATGAACTGAGTGAGGTTCTTACGATCATAGAATCGGGAATAACGATCGCTGAGATACTGCCGCGTGTTACTGGCGTGTTAGCGGCGCTCAGTGACTCAATTTTCCGATTGATGTATCGCTTTGTGCCAGTTACTGAGTGCTACATGGTGCTTTGTCGGAACACATCGCGCTCTTGTACAACAACATGAACTGAATCAGATCAGCGGTGATAGCAGGCGCACCAGCCTACTGCGTATCAGGCCTGCCCCACGTACAGTCGCTAGTGGTACAATTGGCTGCAAGAGATGTCAGTAACCTAAGATCGTCTGACGCTATACACAGTCTACTGTCGCTAATTTACATCACTAATGTAAGTGTATAGAGGAAATATTTGATTATGACATCACAATCAAGCGATGTACAGTATTATACTTGAGATAACATCGTACCATATTGCTCATTAACCTGTGCGTCAACCTGTACTGACCCATAACCTGCCTTTGGAATAGCTAACCACCGGCTCGTTGTAATTCGGATCTGGTACACCCCTGTACACCCCATTCGAGTGGTACACCCTTTGCAAATTCTGGTACACCCTAGAGAGTATGACAACTCCGGTTGAAGAGCATTGCAATAGACCCCATGAAATTCGGTACTGTGCGAGTTTATTATCAAATTTGCGATGTTTTAATTGCTGTCGTGCTTTAACGCGTTTGGCCAGTATGAAAACTTTGGAGGCTGGACCACTCCGTGATTTGCGGCGCATAATAGTTCTACATCGATGTGCAATGTAATGTGGTCATAACGCGATGCTATAGCCTTTGTCTCAACATTTCGATCGTGTGCAAGGGCAGGCTGAACAATTGATGGCGAGAACTCATTTTGCATAGTATAGTTGATGAAAACTTAGGAACGTATTGGAAGAAGGGTAAATATTTGTTTAGTCCCTCGTGGAGGTTGGACACTTCGACGAACCAATTTTTTTTTGAGTCCGCCCTACTTATTGGGAACCGCGCGATTTCTGCTGAAAACATAGTACAATCGATATTTGTTATTTGATTCAGATATAGTGGCGACTAGAACTATACTAGACGAAATGTGCTACGGACTCTTATGTGAACCGAACGCGGATCATAGCTTTGTTATTGAATGGGCAGCTCGGGCACCAGTTTATGTAAGACAAAAATGGGTTCTGGGAGCTATCAGAACCTTACATGTAAAGGAACGGTTAATGAATATATTGCTAGGGACTATCGGATGTGATAGTCCCCGCGTACGGTTTTGGCAATACTGCACCTATCCTAAGTACAGAGAGGAAATGGAGGCCTTGGGGACTAAGGGCATGGGAAACGTTGGCTGTGAAGAGTGCTGGGTCGGCCTTTACGTAAAGCCGTATTTTCAGCAGTCTGCCGATGTCAATGAAGTTATGAACTTTTGCGCTCAATGCGTCGCGGAAGCCAGTAGAATGAATGGCGACCTGGGGAAGCTTGATGACGAACATAAGGGAAACATAATACTCTATGTGCTCTATGCGGAGGCCATATTGACAGGGATCTCGCTACTTTTAGAACAATATAATGCTGAAAGGGAGATGACAATCAGTCAGTCAGTAAAGGCACGAGATTGCGAATATGAATTCCTTTGCGCAGGAAGTCCCGACCCTTGGATATTTGCCTACGGCAATAAGGTGGCCTTTGGCTACATGGGAAATAGATTTTCTCTGTTTAATGGGCAGCCATCCGGATTCTACAGGAAAAGAATCGAATCCGCCAATCAAAAACAACAAAAACCAGGCGGTCGGAAGTTAATGGCCGTAGACGGGCGGCCGGAATTTAGCGATTGCGGTTCAAGTGTTCCCTATCATGCAACTCGGGTACCCACATGCAAAACGCCGCGAGTAATCGATCTCAATCATCAAGCACCAGTCCTGACTGGGACCTTGAGTCGGCCTTTCCCCGGGGCGGCCGGGGACGATTTGAGGGGAAGTCAAGAAAATTGAATAATCACACAAAGAGATTGGGATAGTTGCGTCAGGACCTACATCTGCCCATATAACGAGTTATACGGACCTTGTGATAGTTGTAAAAACTAGTATCTTAAAAATTCGACTGATTGTCATTGGCGATAAGAGTGATTCGATCAGTTTCGCGGAGAACTCTCCCGAGCGACATTTTACGATGCTACCGGTGAATTCTAACATAAAATCCTACTATTATTGGAATATCTTTGCGGGTGGTTACCATTCTATGCATATGCGTGTGCTATGATGACATACCCCAAAATCCGTCGCAGAGAGTAATGGGGTACTCTGACGACTGGCCGGAATTGACTTGACCGGTAAATAAATATTCCTGTACACAGCGAGCAGTCTTTCGATATTGACGTTTTTTTTTTGTTAGTGTGATTGATGCGCTGAGAGAAGGGCGATTCGAGTCGGGACGAGTAATTGCGTACGATATAGTTATTTTGTGTAAATCTACCGCCTGCGTGCATATTGCGTTACGGAGGAGAAATATGACTGTTCTTCCTCTATTTAATTATATACCGGGCATATGTTGCTAGGAATGTCTTAATGTAAGTTTTACAAGTGTTGAAATTTGTATTTAGAGAGTAACATCAAATGTCAGGATTATTGACGGGACAGTAGATAATATGGTTGACCGCCCTCCACAATTACTTTCTGGAGTCTATGTTCACGTCGGGCAACGACTTAATGTGGTCGCCATCAGTGAAGGAAAACACCAACACCTCGGCTCCCCTGAGCGACCTTTTCAATGTATAAGGTGTGTCGGACTAATTCGAGTTGGTCAGAACCAGCGTACCAACGTTCTGGGTAGCATAAACGAAGAGGACATATTAAAAACTATCCGGGAAGGACATCCAGCGAGGATGATCCTTGGGATACGACGGCTTATCGTGGTAAAGGTAGGAGAAGATTGCACAGGGGAGGAAATTTGGGAATTGCAAAGAAGGGAAGGTGGATTTCTGGAAGCGTTTGAACGAAGAGAGTTCTATACGGAAGAGTGGAAAGGTATAATTCGCGAAAGTGCGGAGCAGATTGCTTTGGATTTCCAAATGAGGGTTTGTCAATTCCAGGAAAGGTATGAATTGTGGGACGAACTAACTCAACAAACGCCCGAATGTTGTCACCTAACGGACGATGAGGTTAATACAGGGTTAAAACCCCATATTTTCTTTAACAATGTAGACCGCGCGAGGGCTACCGCCGTCGAGGCTATTCGAATTTATCAATTCTTAATTGATAGCCGTGACTTACCTAATGATTGCCCGGATCTTGTGGATGGGGTGTTACATATGATAAAAAGAATTCTGGAGATAAAAAGGGGGAATTGGCGCTATCGTTGCTTACATGGGGATAAGGGAAGCACTATGTCACTGTGGGTGGCTCGTTTCATAGCCTATACGATCTATCCGATATTGGTATATTGCAGCCTTGCTTTCGAATTGGGGACCCCAATGGAGTTAGAACAGGCGCGGACTGAATATCAGTTGCGGGGAGGGGGACTAATAAATTCTGATGAAATATTAGTTAGTCTCATTCGTGGTGAATTACTTAAACACGAAGCCTGGAGAGATGATCGAATACCCGATGTGGCGGTCATTTTACAACACGTATGTTACCGTTGGTATTTCCGGGGTGATGAGAGCAAGACTGAAGCGATTCGGCCCTTCGTACGAACCGTGTTTCGGACCGGGGAATAGACAAAACTATATATGAACATGTATATTTCAAAATGGATGCGCGTTGTGTTCAATAACACGTGTTTATCTGGAAAATGATACCAACAACTACTTGTAATATATCTTATTGTGTTTTGATTCGAACTGACGTTACTAATACTTACAGAGGCGCGCTTCATCTCTTTTGGGAAGCACTAAAGTAAATAACCGGCCCTAAAAAAAGGGACTCCGTAACCTTGGTAATACTTTATATTGTTCTTTGGAAGTTTTTTGTTCTCTAATGTACATGTATACATTGACCGTTTGTGTCACGATATGAGTAACCGTAATACTCGCCGATTCCCCATTGCCAAACTACACTCACATGCTAAACAGAGTCACAGAACCGAAAAGATTTCATTAAGTGTCCATAAAATAGTTAATCATAGCCAAAGAGATGGTCGCACCCGCGAATTATGAGCAGCTGCGTTCTGGGAATTGGGTGGTGAATATTGAAGACATCGACTTGGCATACGCAGAGTACCTTGATTCCCTAGATACAGTCTTCATGGAGAGTAGCGAAGTCGACATAACCGACACAGACATGAACTTCGGAAGTGAAGATAGTATGGTCGTTTTGGATGATAGTTGGGAATCTGGAGATGACATGACTGACTCCGATGCCACTTACGAAGGCGGAAGTGACATAGCCGACTCAGACATGAGCTTCGGAAGTGAAGATAGTGCGATCATCTTGGGTGATAGTAGTGAATCTGACGATGACACGGCTGGTTCTGTCGTCACTTCCGATAGCGGAAGTGACGTGACCGACTCAGACATGAGCCCCGGGAGTGGAGATGATCTGACTGACTTGGATGGGAGTTATGAATCGGAAGAAGCCGTGACGGATTCATACGACGATTCAGGAGATGAGAGTTACGAGGACTCAGACGAAAATATTGTCATACTTCTGTCATCCGATGATGAAAATGAAACAACCAACAACTTCGATTGGGACGAATTCAGAGAAATTGACCGTTGGGATGACTAACCTTAATCTTGAAACTGAACTCTAAGTCAGTTGGTTTTCCTCCTCGTTTTAACGGATGAAATGTACTTGGTAATAGAATTTGCTTAGTAATCGGTAAAAAAACCTTACTATTGTTATATTCTATCGTATCCAAGGGAAATCGTGAGAGAGACTCATGCCGCGTCCAGTAGCATTATGAATGTTGATTGACCAAAGAGTGCATCTAAAATTACTTGGTAACGGACCCGTGACGTGGTCCATGGGGAAATTAAAAACGGAGGGTCCTTTGTAATTGTGAATAATACTTATGCCAATAGTGTCAGCGCTGTTTTACTCAGTACTGGCTTGCTGCGACTGAAAAGAGGTCCTTTATGAAATGGCATTCATGGGATAATACTGTTTTTTTTTGTTTGTTTGTAAGTAAGCCCTAGTTAACTAAATAACGAAGCAATGGGTGGAAAGAAATTTCTAATCGTATGGGCCGGCATCTGTTTTGCTACCGATCCTGACATGATAGAGCGAATGAAATGCACAACAGACGACAAACGAACCTGTCTCTACCCGGAGTGCATGCAAGGGAGAAACGTAACACTATGGTGTGATCATTCAAATTACACTAGAATTCCCGATCCCGATCGTATATATGAGGCGAAGTCATGTCGGAATACATTACGACTAGTCATCAACGACAGCTGTATACGTGAACTCACCGAAAATCAATTACACAAGTATGATAACATGGAAATATTGCACTGCGGCTGGAACAAAATCGAAGTGCTCCGAAGGGGTGTTTTTCGTAACAATACAAAACTCAAGGAGATAGACTTAAGGCGGAACTACGTGTCGCGGATTGAAAGGGGAAGTTTCGCGGGCCTGCAGCGCCTTGAATCCCTATATCTTAGCAGCAATCTATTGGAAGAAATTGATGCGTCGGTGTTTGGAGAATTGAAATCTTTGCGAGAACTGTCGTTAAACAACAATGCCATAAAGAGACTGAAAAACGGGACGTTCGAGCCTCTACGTCATCTTAGAGTGCTGGATTTATCAGGGAATTATATAGACGTCATTGAGGACGGGGCTTTCCAGGGATTGGGTGAGCTTGAGGTTCTGCATTTAGATGGCAACGAAATATCTGAGTTCAAAATGCCGCTACTTAAGACATTGCTTAATCTACAAGTCCTAACACTATCGTACAACAAATTACTGACATTTTCGTTTTCCCCTAGTGAAATATTTCTGCATTTGCATACGTTCGATATCAGCTACAATTCTATTCAATCTTTTGGTGATTCCCTGCTGTCAATAATGCCAGAACTTCGGAATTTGAAACTGGAGTACAACGCTGCTAACGTAACGCACACCTATCCTTCTCTTGGGAAACAAATGAAGTCATCCCGTAGGGATCTAGTGGGCAAAGTCAGAGAAACGAATCCCATGTCATACCCTGGGGCCACCAACTCGACGCGAGCGAATATCATAAGTGCGGGCTTGACCTCTCTCGGCCTAACTATCCTAATTGCTATAATTTTCTGGCTGAAGAAACGAGGAATAACGCCTCGAAGAACTACTAAATAAGACCGTAAACGGACTGGTGGTGATTAGACTACCAGACAAGCCGAGACAACTAAATTAATAAGGCTATAGCTGATAGGGAATTAGGACAAGCGTAATAATTCGGCATCCCTGTCTAGCTCAACTTAACGGAAGAAGAATTTGAGTCAGAATACAGTGTACTTGGAGAATAGCTCTAAAGTAGAAGCTGTATTCTTGTATTTCATTTATTATATACTCGGATTTATTATACCGATACACAAAATTTATGTTAAGTTCCAGAAAGTAAAAGACATTGTATTGTGATTGAATCGCTAAGTGTGCCCCTGAAAAAACATCTCGGGGACTATGGATAGTTCATTTACTCGAATACAAGGCTGCGCAATTCCCACCTTATATACAAAAATGATTTTTCGAATAAGCATAGAACCTGTATTGTCTTTAGTGAAAGTCCGCTCTACGTCTATTGTCTGTTACACAGAGTGTTTGTATTAAATCACAGGGTATAAATGCAATTGAGGACGTGCGTTGTAGTGAATGATTTGTTTTAACGCCACAATCATTTACGAGAGTAATGTGGTCCAATTGCAATAGCCCTTCCACCCGAAAAGTCGTCACAAGAAGGAGAAGATAGTAGCAAAAAGCGGGTAACATTCCCAGACCCCCTGCCCCGTGAAAAATCACCCTATTCTCATTATGAAATGTTTTGCTAATCTATTAATTATATTTGAGTTTTAAATTTACTTACATTTCTTGCCCTTTTATTGAGTCCTCGCTACAGTCGGCTCCGCGCGATATCAATGATATATCCACGAGACATTTTTAAAATTGTTTTAAATTGCTGCTTATATATTACGTATATATATTATAATTTTTTGTGAAATCTCGATCGTGACGAACGCAGAACGCCTCGAGAATTTCGGATAGATATGAAGTTAACTATTATTGAACTGTTATTGACTATATCTAAACCGCAAATTATATCTGTAAATAGTATTGTACATTTATATGGAAGACATACTCCCATCCCTACCTCTTGGCACCCCTCTCACTCTATGGATCCAAATGGCACCGCTTGGCACTTACCAAATGGTAAGAGGTGTCATCTTTTTGAGTGTCTGACGATTAATATTAATGGGAAAAATTAGGTTTATCAGGTGCTCACGTGATGGAGTTATGTAGATAAACAATGAGCACGGCTCTCGGCACTTCCTATCCGGTGTAACACTTTGGTTAACTATGGGAAGACCTCGCCTCCCATTTGACACGATTGTAAGTATGCTGGAAGAAATGTGACCGTTGACAATTCCTGTAATAGAAGGGGGGAAGGCTGGGGTGGAGAGATATATTAAATTGTATATATACGCGTATTGTATCATAGTATAATACCCACTAAGATAAAAATCCTAAAAAATAAAAACCTATTGTAAAAAAAAATATAAAATGAATTAATCTTGAAATATGTACATAAGATATAAAAACTTACAAAAGAGAAAACTAAAGATAAAGGTTATACGGAGTATAAAATCATCCAAAAAAAATATAAAACAATAAAAGAATGCCTTTGTGGGGGGCGATAGATTTATTTTACTTTTACTGGGTAGCCCATTTTTGGGCGCTGCAACTGGCTGTCTATTTACTCAGCTATCGTTGCGCTCAACTATGAGCTGCCGAGTACTGTCACTGCGCATGCTTCTACAAGTCGACTAACCATGACAGGGATGATAGGATGACCAACTGGGAGGTGTTAAAACTCCCAAACAATGTCAATGCGGTTTGAGGGTTTATGTGTGGGGAATAAGTCCCGGTGCTTATTCTCAATAGCGCCTGGGCTGAGCGCTATCAATGGCTGTGGCTTTAGTAAGCCGGGGTTGCGCTCAGCTGTGCGCTGCCGAGAGCTGTCACCACTTATGCTACTACAAGCTGAGGCACCGCGACAGTGGCACCGAGAAGTTTGACGAGCTAGGATATGTCAATTTTCCAAGCTAAGCCACTATTGAAAGTGAAAAAAAAAAAACGCCCTTGTGAGGGGTAGTGGGTTTCCGTTACTTGGGCTCGATCGCTTCAACATTGGGCGCCAGCACGGACTGTTTATATATCCAGTCGGCGTTGAGCCTAATTATAAGCTGCCGAGAACTATCACCACGCGTTCTGTGGGCGGCTAGTTGATAACAAAATTGACGCTACACGCAGTGCACTCTGCGGAGAACTCTACATGCCAAGCGTAATATATACCATATTAGTTGGACTAATCTAGATACAAAAAGACGCGTAAAAAAGGGCCGGTTTGAAACCTCCCATATGTGTTGTATTAAGGGTCTATAGTATCTGTAGCGTAAATATTAACGTTAGAATGTGCTTGGGCTTACGTTGTGGAGAACCTGCGACCGAACATCTTATATGGAAACCCCAAGAGGAGGAATTCATTGACCTTGGGCTAAAGTCATTGAAGTTTCTCATGACGACTCACTCACTAATAGATCATCTGTGTGATATATTAGACGACGACTCTAATCTACGACTCCGATATTGGAAAGAAAAGAGTAACCTCCCTACGTGTGACTGTGATTGGCCGGGTAAATACCTTGATGAAGTCGAATGGGAAGATACCTACGCAGGGAGTCTTCACCCTGAATGGCCTCTTCGAATGGCATTTGCAGAAATCAGCATAAGCTGGGTAAGAGACTTAAAAGCAGCACACCCAGTGTGGGGAGAGATGTTGAGCAAGGAGGATACCGAACGTAATCTCATTAAATGGGTGATTTTCCCGGAAGTTCAAATTTACGCACTTGCGAGTGCACGTTCGCTTTCCCTAGAAAAGGCCGACTGCGAATATATGGCTCTGAAAGTGCCGGGATAATGCGTTTCGATAGGATAAAAATAAGATAATACTGATATCATAAAAATAAAAATAGAAAAAATAAAAAAAAAATTTTTTTTGTTTAGTTTCATTCTATAATGTGGGTATTAAAGGAAATACTGTGAAAAAGAAAAAAAGGGAAATAGTGATACAGATATATAGGAATAAAGGGAAGAATGCAATAATATTGCGTCAACCTTCGAAAATTGAAAAAAGGCAAAGAAATTTATAACCACCTCGGAACACCGGTTCGGAAGAAAATAGTGATGAAACCAAAGCACGATAGATATAATTTACGACATCTTTTGCGACTTGCCGACGCCTCAAGTACACTGGATTGCGTACGGTTTTTGAGGACCCATCGATTATTGGCCAAATGGGTTACCTGTCACAAATGCAATGGGGAAATGGCGGAAGAAGTTTGCAAAGTAATCGCGGACGGTTACTGGTGGCGATGCTCTACCCCCAAGTGCAAAACAACTACCTCCATAAGAAAACATTCAATATTCGAAGGGAGTAAGTTGGAACTCTATAAGCTCATGCTCCTCACCTATCTTTGGACTATAGACGTACCACAAAGGCAAATTGCGTTTGAGGCAGAAGTGAGTAAGCGGACTGTAGTAAAATGGACCAAGAAGCTAAGGAAAGTATGTTTCTACGAGATGAAGAAGAGAGGGACCCTCATTGGGGGTCCTGGACACATATGCCAGCTGGACGAAACGTTTATTGCCAAGCGGAAGCCCGGAAATCCGCGCGGAAGGCATATAAAACGTCAGCGTTGGATCTTGGCCGGAATAGATGATACGACCCGCGAGATGTTCGCAGAATTGGTACCTGAAGAGGGTAGGACGGCATCTGTTCTGTCGGAAATAATCATGAGAAATGTAAAAAAGGGGACAACGATCTGGACCGATTCCTTCGCGAGCTACCGCAAATTGGAGCAGCTAGGAATGGGCTATAAGCATTTCACGGTCAACCATCGTAGGGAGTATGTTAACAGCCAAACAGGCGTCCATACACAGTTGATCGAGGTTTCTTGGGATTTTTTCAAGTCAGCGATAAGAAGAATGAGGGGCATAGCCCGACCTCTCATTTCGGAGTACATCCAGGAATGGCTTTGGAAGAGAGGTGTAACCCATGAGGAACGGTTTCAGGCATTCTTGCGTATATTGGCCACTGATCCTCGTTTCGACGTATCAAGGTGATGTATGCTCGACTTTTGTATAATGTGGTGATCTCTTAAAGGTGGAGGTGATCGGTTCCTACTCTCTTTAAGTCATTGATGTACCCCTTTTTCAGTAGAGGTTGGGGAGTCTTGACCTCCCATTGTCACTAGGACCCTTGATCTTGAAGGAATGTAAGCCAATCCTATCCTACAAAAATATAACCGACATAAATAATCGTACATATTGATACCATATTATATACACAGAAATATTCAAGAAATAGTATCGGTAAATCACCTATACGGAATAGCGTAGAGAAATAGATGACTGAAAATTGATCGAACGCCGTCGGATCACCTGGCAACGGGAGAGAAGTAGTATGTGTACATAAGAGAGAAAAAAAAATATATATAGATAAAAAAAAAAAATAAAAAAAAAAAGGGGCTACGTGTATACTAAATCCGTACCTCGATGTTAGATCCTGGATAAGACGGACAGATTTTCCAAAATGTTAAGGACAATATCCACAATGGATATAGATCGGTACCTCGGTGGTAGACCCTGGAGAAGACCGACATAGATTCCAAAAGTTTAGGGTTGCTATTGTATTATAGGTCGGTACCTCGGTGGTAGACCCTGGTGAAAGACCGACAGATATTCCAAAACGTTTAAGGTGCTACCATAGCGATTTACAACGTAACTACGTTGTAGATTGCTATGGCATTACATAGGATGAATAAAAATGAATATTATAATCGGAAATAATAGGCCTATAACATTAGGAATACCTCAGGCCAGTACTGCTAATATAAGGACCTTAGAAAAGTAACCCATGGTTGAAGTTGTCCACACATTCGTTTTTCGAAACTGATGTGTCGATGATCGAGTATGACATTAGAATAAGACCCGCCTTGTTTGCACATTCGTTTCACGAAATGGATGTGTCTGACAAGTGCACTTATGGCACCATGATCAGTACGTGCATGCAAATTATTGTATTTCGGAAACGTTACGATAGCAAATGACGCAATATTCCGACATGTGTGTATTTAATGTCCTCCCTGTGCGCATCGAATGTATCTACAACTAGTATGACAAGAAGAGCGTCTCGAAAACATGCCCAAGATTCGTTGCCCTGCTCGCAATGAGGCCATAATACTGAAGTATTGAGATGGCATGAGAGTATCGATATGAACTGGACATTCTGTTGGCATTAATGAACGGCTTGGTGGTACCAACTCTAAAATTACTATTCGACAGTCCCGAAAAACTGCTCCCCTCGATAGAATCTAGGGCTTAATGAAGTCAAATGAACGAGATGAGAAGAAATCCGGCACTATCAATCACTGCTCAGCAAGGACCAGTGAACCAAAGGTTGGAACGTGCCAAACAATGCGCGCAAGAAGTCGCGTTGAAGACAGCGGAGAAAAGAAACGACCAAGACGGCTGCAAAATCAAGAAAAGATACGCAGAAGAATCGTTTCATCAGCAAGGGAGTTGAAGAAATCGGGTTCGAAATAGATGCACGAGACAGAGTACCCAAGCGTACGATTGCCAAATATGTCCTGAACATACGATGATGGAGGTCAGAGAGGGTGCCGACGAACAACGACATGAATCTATCTGCGGCATGATGACGAGACGCGTGAGTCATAACAGGACACTGATATTTTCACGTGATGGTTACTTTGATGTATTATTGTAAACTGACGCCATTTTGTTCAAGCGCTGCCTTTACTGTACCTTTGATCAATACCATCAGGTTGCTTTAAAATGGCGCTAATATTTTATATCGTAGATATGTGTATGGGTTAGTGAACATTTATTATGTGAATAATTGGTTGTTACTACAGCAATATGATAGCAAGTACTATGCCTGTAGGCTTTACATAGGCGTTATACACCGACCACGCCCTATATTAGTGTCGGGACCCTTCACCCTAACGGGATAGAAGTTTAGGATTAGAAATGGTTAGGGATTTCTTCAGAAACCCGTAAAAGGGACCCTGGGTATCTAACAGTGTTCGAATAAGCAACACCTTGTTAAGGGTAGTATCATCAAGTGCACTTTAATTGGCATATGGCCATGTTAATCGGGTCAACGATACAAAGTCCTTAATGTTGGAACCTCCCGGAGTTATGCGTTATAACTAGCTACGCACCCTTAGACTAAGCTAGGAACCTCTACCTTATTGGAGCATGTGTAGAGTTAAAGATTCGTGGTAAATCAGATCGATTGTTTGTGAGACACGGTACATACGAATGAATAAAAAGCTTATACACACCGATACAAAGGAACCCAGAGATATAACAGATAGTGATTAAAACATTGGATCGTGCATGACTATTGTGATTGAATGGTGTATCATGTAGCGATATGTCATGAATGAACTTTACGGCAGGACAGGCCGTCACATGCATTATATGTGTAAACAAACCTATGAGTTATTTTACGGCAGGAAAGGCCGTCACATTAATTATGTGTTAACAAACCCTGAAAGATACCACTTCGGCAGGAAAGGCCGTCGCATAGTTTATATGTGAAAACAAACCTTGGAGTATTTAAAATACATTTAATCGTGCATGAATATGAATAGGTTTAAGCTTTATCTTGTGTTATAATTGATGGATATTCTATATGCCAATATTAACCGAGTTTTGCTTAGATACCTCATTCTGTCTGCATGATATTTAATTGGAGTATTTGGTTGTATTAAGGTTGTATTAAGGCTTAATTACACGTTATATAAGACTAGTTTAGTACTCTGGACCTAAGGGTCATTGTCTGATACTGAAAGGTACCACTACTGCAACTACTGCTGCTTCAATCAACACCCACGGACGTCGTCTGGACAATACAGCGCAATAGAAGGTCAACTCCTCACCGCGAAATAATCCGAACCAAGTGTAGACGACTCGCATAACAATCGTTATCGGAGCTGCACTATAAAGACATTACTGGAGCCATCGGCGAGATTTTTCCGGTGAAAAAACAGTGACCTATTAATGTGCGCGAAGACGACCCTCGTGAGAATCGTGCTCGGAGTGACGGTAATCACTTCTGTTATATCTCTGCTAATAACGTTGGCGTCGGTCTACGTACACCTCGTGCCGGTATTCTTTCCCACTACAAACCCTGAAGGTCTCTCTAACGACGTCACTACAACGGCCGAAGCACTTACTGTCCCACGTAACGGATTTGCTGTGGCAATCGCCAACGGAACCGACCCAGTTATCTTCGGAAGGTATTCCGTACCTGCAACGCAAGGGCGAGTGATCGAGAACAACAAAGCCACGTCCGCGGGTAATCTACTTCGTAACGGTACTTCCCCTAGCCAATAAAAGGTACGGGACCAAAATACAGACAATCAAAAGTTATATGAACTATGCGAAAAATGCTAAAATTATTTAAAAAGAAGAGTAAGTCGTCAAAGGCGGCAGGCGAGCTCGAGCAGGGTATCAAGCTGCTGAAAGCCACGCAAAAACGCCACGAAGACGTCAGACAACAAGAAAGACAAATGGCAAAAGACGTGGCTGACCAAACGAAAGTGCTAAAAGAAGTCAAATCAACTCTGCCCGAGACAATGAAGGGGCTGGAAAAGGCCAAGAAGGAAGTCAGGCGAGCTCAAGCCGACCTGAAAGCGGTATGTGATGCCACTTCGAAGGTCAGCGGGAAAGTCTCTACGGAAGTCCTCAATGAAATCCTGAAATCGGAATTTGAGCTGGGCAAAGCCCATGCACAAGTGGTTGGGGATAAACCACCGCCACCACCTTCTCTGTCCGTAATGGCTACAGCACCTCCACCGGCGTATGACCCACCCGTTGGGGAATCGCCTAGGGCGACAGCGCCCCTACCCACGTTTACAGTCGAAAAGGGCCTGGATTGCCATACCGTGACGGCAGTCTACCCTACGTTACCAGGTTCCAAGCCGAGGTCGCTGTCAGATTCTCGCCCAGGAACGACCCCATGCTTCCCGGTTCGAAATGGGACACGCCACGGACGACGAAGGGGAAACCTAGTAGATACACCCAGTCGATTCCGGCTGAGAGAAACCGGAACCGACACCGATTCGGACGATGACTATGCACAGGCTCGAGAACGGCTCGGGGCATGGTTCGGCGATCAACGGGCAACTGAAGGAACCCGAACCAGGACACAAGGTGCGGCCAGCACTCCAACAAGGCGCGTTACCTTTCAAGAAGGGAGAACGAATTACCGACAAGACGGTAGCGAAGATCCTGAGGACTCGGGTGAAGATACTGATGCCCAATTGGACAGATTGGGTAGACAAATAGCGGAGGCACGGGAGGCCATTCGGGAGACCACACGCGCGCTTCAGCGAGACTCTGGTCGGCCCAACCCAATCGAACCCGAAGAGAATATGTCAGACATCTCTGAGTACCTCAGGTTACCTCGATACGCATCTACTCCGAGAGAGAGCGAAGGGAGGCCGAGACTTCCACGAGATCAACCACGGAATGATGCCGTGAACCCGGTGTTAACTACGCCCGAAAGGTTCCAGTCGGAAAAGGAGATGCTTCAGCTAATGATGGACCCTGGGGATATGCCCCTTCTAAAGTGGATGGCTAATACGATGAGACGTATACGACACGGCGAGGGTGATACTGATACAGATATAATCCTGGCCAATGCAATGCAGAAGAAGTTGCGAAGTGCGGGTCGCCTCAAACAAGCTAATCAGCTAGGAAATTTCTTCAACACCAACTCGGGAAATGCGAAATGGGTCTCGGTCATGAAATCATTGTCGCTATCCAACCCGCAAGGCTTGGTCAACAATGAAAAGGTCATCAACGATTTCCGGAGGAATTATCAGTGGGGAGACGAACCTCTTCCGCTGTTGAACAGCGCCCTAAAACAACTAGAGATAGACATGGAGGCTGAAATCAAAGAGAATCCGGATGGGCTGCGGCTTTTCCGCAACCTAAGACAACGATTACCAGAAGCACTTAGACTGCTAATGCGGGGATGGGATAGCAGGCCCTGGCAAGACGTGGCGGAGGATTTGCAGTTGTACTGGAATTCTGAGTTTTTGGATGAACAAGAGGTACGTCCCACCGCTCGGGAAGTCAGAAAGACGCGCGAAACAACGTCGCCCCTACCACCTGTACATATATATAATGTTCAGCCTGCAGGACCCATGATGCACAGTTACCCTACTCACGGGGGTGGAGATGGACGAATAAACACCCCTCCTCCACCGACTACACCACCACTTCCGATGGTGCAGCCACCCTCACCCCAACAACCTCCGCACATGATCGGAGGGACACCACCCAGACCGTCGGGGAATATGTCGCCACGGCAGCCCGTCGGCGTCGGGCAAGCATCGCAGCCACGACGTGGCCCTCCTCGCGGCGCAAAGACCAACCGTTTTCCTACCAATGTAATGAGTGGAAATGGGTTTGGCAGACAGGGCCCGGCTCCCAGGGCCAAACCTTCCCGAACACAAAATGGGCGCAACGCATCGAGTGGACCGAACGTTCCACCAACACGGAACTCCAGATCTCCTCAGACAAGTCAGGGGCCAAGTACTTCGAACCGGAGACCTCGGATGATGAATACACAGGACTCTGGAATCGGCGGGGACAGCCAGGAAATCACGCCGTCTAGCAGTCAGGAAGCCCTCCGCATCGCGGAGAGCCAAGGTGAGAGGTATAATTTTCTTGGGAACCCCAACATTTTCGCATCTCTAGGCTTGTATCTGAACCCCCCTCAGGGGCAGTCCTTATCCGTTTGTTATTATTGTAAGGCCCCGGGACACCAATCCCGTAATTGCGTGGCAAAATTCGTGCTTTGGCTAAATGAGGAGGTGATTGCCAAGGATGATACTTTAGGTTGGGTAGTTCGCAAACGAATACGACCGGTACCTCCGCGCGTTAAGGAGTCCACAAAACGCAACTGGGAGCCTTTCCTTGCAAGGAATAACATATTGACGGTCCCGGACCTCGACCGATACCTTGCCACCCAAGGTTCTCCCTCTCTGACACAGAGAACTGCCTTGTGCGAGGCCTATTATGACTCTAGGCCAAAAAATAGAGATAGAACCCACTGGCATGATAGGGATCAGTGGGGTCCTCAGGGTCCACCTGAACAACCGAACCAGGGCAATAGCCAAGTGGCCTGGACGGAACCGCTATATCGTCGTCCTCCACGTCGCTATGACGCCTCGCATTGGACGGATGAGGAACTAGAACAAGGCTTGAGACTCTCAAAAAACGACTGGGGGTGCTGATTGATCCGGTAAATCAGCTCCCAGATAACTTATTACCCCAACACGCAAAAACTGTACATAATGCTTCCCTACCCCTATTTACATTTCTTGATACACCGGATAACCCACTACAGCCAGACTTTATGGAGTTATTCGGCGGTCGGCTCTTGTATTTGGTCGACACCACAACGGAAACTAAATTCTTGGCCGACACGGGAAGCATCCCCAATTTGATAATGAAAAACGTCGTTAAGACCAAATACCCACGAAGCTGGGAGGAGCGTCAACCCTTAGACATGAAATTACGCGGTATAGGGGGCTCTTCCCACGTTGACTCCTTGGTAACCATTGATTTCGATGGACTATCGGTTCCATTTGCGACCGGAAAAGGGGTCCCTCTCAATATTATTGGGTTAAAATGGATTGATCAGGTACAACAATTACCGAACATAACAACTGAATTCAAAACTCCGTCTAATGCAAACGAAGAGTTGTCTTTAGTAACACTACATGACGAGATCTCGTGCGATCGACGGGAAGGAACCAGAGTCGGAAACAGTCCTTGCAACGCTGCTACCGATGATGGGTTGATGGAAGCTGCAAATCAGATAAGCGTCGAGTCGGCGCGCCGGTCATCATTGCCGGCCGTCGCCGCTGGCGCAAGTGTCGAGATGGCAATCGCCACTGGCGCGGACGACGGGTTGGTAAATACCACTAACGTCGAAAAAAACCTACGGGAAACCCCTAGTGTCGAGACAGGAATCCCTGCTGGCACCATTAATGAAGACGTCGAGCGCGGAATCCCGGCTGACGTAAATAAGGACCTGCACGAGAAAACTGGTCCTGAAAGCTCTCGTGGATGCACTTGTCAGAATAATTGTAACAATTCGGCCCAAAGATGCATGACGACAGCCACAGTTATGAGTAATTTCCCAAAAGGTTCAAACGAAGCAGCTATTGTCGGTCAACCGGACGTATGTCCAGGCGCGTCCGACAAGGAGTCTGGGGATTTTAAGATGCACGTCTCCCCAGAAACAGGGCCCCCGGCGGAGATCGAGTCCGTCGGCGTGACGGTAGGTGTGGGCACGCACCGAGCTCAGAGGTCAGATTGGATAGGTAGGGAATCCCCGCTGACAACGAAGAACCTCGCCCTCTCTCCACCAACACCAAAACCCCGTTTTTCACGTGATTCGCATCGGCCGATAATTGGCCCTGTTACCACGTACACCTTACAACAAGGTACCAGTCCTAGCGTTAAGACGGAACTCGAAAGTCTCTGTGCACAATCGGTAGCACTAGCGAAACTTCCATACAAACCTCCTGATCTAACGACCCCGGAAAATACCATCATTGCCGACGAAGTTTGGAAAGCCGTCTATGAGCCTTACGCAGCTGAACTAGAGGACCTGCGTGGCCACTTACGAGCCCCTCAAGCCATGAAGTATAAGTGTGACATAGAGCTCAAGGATCCCTCGACTAAGCCTTTTGTTTCTGGACCTTATAATCTGAAAGGGGAGGGCCAGGCGAAGGCGTTAAAAGAAGCAGTGGACAACTTCTTGGACCTGGGAATAATTGAGCAAGGATTTGCCGAATGGAAACTGGCCATCTTTGTCGTCCCACAAAAGATGAATGAAAGACAGAAGCAGGAAGACGGGTGGAAGCAATCATGGAGAGTCGTACAGAATCTCCAGCCCCTGAACGCTGTTATAAAGTCAATCGAAGTCCCTCCACCCTTAGTACCAGATGTAAAACAACTCGCCCAGGGTAGAGAAGTGCTCTCTCTTCTAGATTTGGAGAAAGCCTACTTCCACATGGATATCACGGAAAGATCCAAGCAATATGTGGGGATAGCAATCAAAGGAATGCACGTAAGATGGCGCAAGATGGTGATGGGATTGAAGACCGCTGTTGCTCTTTGGAGCGCTAACATGCAAGAATGCGTGGTGAAACCCATCACGGAAAAGTATCGCCAACACATGAAGCAAAATGGCCGATCGGATGAGGAGAATGCGACGCCTATGGAGGCCTACATAGACGACATTTTCCTTAGCACAAAAACGGTAGAAGACCATTTGCTGCTTCTGCGGCTGGTATTTGAACAGCTTGCTAAAATGAAATTGACGCTCAGCATCAATAAATGCTTTATTGGAAAACGGAGAGTGAATCTGCTAGGAGCGACCTTGACGGGAAAAGAAATCGAGGTCCAGCCCGAGAGAATAAGGGCTCTGCTGGAGCTTTCACCACCCCGAAATATATATGAATTACGTGGATGGATTGGCGCTCTACGCTACATTTCGGAGCACATCCCAGAGTTGAGCTTGAAGTTGGCAAAATTTGATGCGCTAACGGGAAAAGTCCCAGCGACTCGAGGTAAAATGACACCGGTGCTTTGGACCGAAGAATTATTGCAAGACTACAAAATAGCTCAAGCCTCACTCGACAGTACCAAGGTATTGTATCATCTGGATCCAGGACTTCCTATTTTTGTGGAAACTGATGCATCAGATGTAGGATTTGGCTCCGTAATTTTTCAAACGGATGTGGGGAAAAATCCCCCTTTTAAAGAGGTTTACCCGATCGCTTACTACAGTCAAAAGTGGATGACTCCGACGGCGAAAGCCTATGACCCGTGCACTAAGGAGCTGAAAGCCCTGAAGGACTCAGTGGAGAAATGGCAGTCGATGCTGCGCGCTTTACCCTTCACAATAATCACTGACAATATGGGGGTTTTTGGGCTCCTGAAAAGAATGACGGATGAAGCGAAAAACCCGAGTCCAAAGCCATTGATTCAAAGGTGGCTAAATCATCTCTCCGGATTTCAGATAAAAGAAGTAATCCATTTAAGCACGTTACAAGTGTTCACGTCGGATGGATTGTCCCGATCCTATTGGATGGAAATGGCGGCGGGGAATGATGATCCGCATGTCTGGGCCACCCTCCCGGGGCAAAAGGAATCTCAACAAGAGAAAATACAGCGAACCCTGATGTTCCACTGTCGGCACGAGTATTGCGCAAACTCTGTCGATGGATACCACCCATGGGAAGAAGTTCGCGGAATAATCAAAGACAAGCTGCGACAAGACCTCGGGATAACTGAAATCGAGGATATCATGGCCAATTGCGACAGGGCAGTGATGTCCAGTGAAGGCCTGGCTGCAGCGCACGGGCACACCAAAGGGATGCCACCTCCATACGAAGAGTACCTCGGCGATGACATGCTGTATCACATAACGACGGATGAAGGTGCCCGTCAAATCATTGATACCCAACTACACAGAATGAACCGACGGTTCATCCATTTGAGTAAGATTAACACAACAAAGGCACGTGGGCGCAGAACGGTTCTGAGAATGAGGGCGAACGACCTCAGAAGGATAGGTCTACGACTCTTACAGTCGCATAATCACGAAGTAGTATTGTGCGAGGGGCCTATACCGTCAGAGTGTATACTGATGGAGAACATGGCCTAGGATGCGGGACGATGCAGCCGTCAAGATTTAACTGTTATAAAGCCATCGATCGTTGGAGGAACTTGTACTTTTTTCTATTACCTTTCAGACGCCTTCGTCGAGGATTACAACGTACTGCGATTGGTGGAAACGGGAGCCTTACCTCATACACGCGATTGCATACCTTTTTTACGAAGTCGGGGTCTACTGAGAAAACAAATGACTTGCAGAAAATGTTCGAGTTTGATGAAAGAAGAACGGACTACCGCGAGAATTTCGGATGGATGGAGATGGAGGTGCTCATCCTGTAGGACCACTGCTACTATCCGCAAGTACTCATTTTTTTCAAAGAGCAAACTTGGATTGCCCCAGCTGCTAGTATTAAGTTATTTTTGGGCCCAAGACTCTCTACAAATTCAAATGGCCCATGAGGCCGAGATCAGCGCACGTACGACGGTAGAATGGTCTGGACAACTGCGCAAGATGTGCTCTGCTTACATACAAAGACGTAAACGGAAATTAGGCGGGGTTGGCCGAACTGTAATCCTGGACGAAACCCACTTGGCCAAACGGAAACGGGCAGCTGGTAGCGGTCAACAAGCAGTGAAGGCTGTCTGGGCTTTCGGTGGCCTGGACCGAGGTACCGGTGACATGTTTGTGGAGATCACATCTGATCGAACAGCGGACGTTCTGAAAAGACTTATAATTAAGAATGTAGCCAGAGGTTCGACCATCCTGACAGATGGCTATCCATCGTATAAGGGCATTGAAAGTTGGGGGCAGGGCTATAAACATGGATCAGTTGACCACGCCACCACGTTTAAATCTGCCCAGGGCGTCCATACCAATGATTTAGAGGCTTGCTGGAGCTCGCTGAAATATCATTTACACAGATCGAGGGGTCTAGCACGTCATTTACTAGCCGATTATGTGGGGGAGTGGCTTTGGAAGAGAAAATACCCCCGTAAAAAAAGGTTTGGGGCTCTGTTGAAAACGATATCTCTTGACCCGCGGTATAATAATGACGACCCTAGCGATCGGATTCCTGACACACAAGGTAATCCTCAGTAAAGCCCAGAGAAGCCTTTTGCAATAAAGAAAGGACGTTAACAACAAACCGGACAATGTATGTTTCTATTTTTTGCAGACAATAATTAAGTCATATTCAATATAAAATAGTAAACTTATGCATTGGGGACCGACGCCTATACCACCTCAATGGACTACGCTATTTATATTCTGCCTGTCGTTATTGGTTTCAGTTGCACATCTGATTGCTTGTTGTCTGAGGCGGCGGACTTCGTGCCAAGATCCGGAGATACTGTAGCAAACAGGGCCCGAACCTTTACTCAGGGTACCCTGGGTGAATTCAACGGCTCACTACCTGACGACTGGGTCCGGCTGAATGATACGCAATGGGAAACCTACGACCTAATGAGCGCTTTCAATAAGACGGGGAATCGTCACGTGTACAGGCGACCAACACTATTTCATAGTGAATCTTTCGGTTACGTTGTGGCCGAACGGGTGTCATTGCAGCAAATGGCGTTCCCGCGAGGGCGATATTGGTCGAATGTACGGGATTTTGAACGAACCTGCCTATGCCAACGAAAACTAAGCCAAATTTCGCCGAACCTAACCTTTGCCGTTCTTGACCAAGAAACTGTGTTCGTACGCCCAATAGGGCATGGGGTCAGGATACGGTGGTTTTGGGACGAGACCTGGGAAACGTCTAGGCAGAAATGGAAGGCTGGGGCTGAAGTGGTCGAGTGGTCTCATGTGAACGATACCTTAATGGCAATGACCAAATTCAAGTTGATCATGTTACGAGCCTTCGCGGGGTTCTCAGCGGTGAGATCGACTTGCAGGACAGAGCGCATGACAAAAGATACCTGGAACTGGACTCGGGTTGATAGATGGAATAAGTATAACGCCAGTAGCTCGAGCATTGCGCATTGTTGGCCGAGTAACGTGCTTTGGGCCGGAGCATATTCAATAACCTACGACTGGAAGACTCGCACGTCAGACAAACGCCTGGTGTCGTCAAGGCCAGGTTCACGCGGCACCTGTGTTTTTTGTGATATCACAGGGATAATTTCTGCTTTAGAACAGAGCCAAGCAGACATAATAATACAAGAAATAGATACCATTCGTGCGGAATCCGCATGGGAACGTAAGTGGCATCCTATGCAGAACTGCCGAGCTACGTCAGGACTGATCACCCAGGAAAACTATGAACACCTTTGGCGGGTCGTCCATCACTCACCAACCTTATCCGGTAAGGGCCTACGCAACATCGCGCATCCTCCATCGTGTAATCTTTGGCCGACCCAGAACAAGAGTAAGTGGGGGGACTTGCCCACCACGAATTTTCCTCGAAGGATTAGATGGATACAGGCGTCCTTACCGAACTGGAAGGGTCAAGATGACCAAGGGCTTGGTTGGGATAATTTGTTCGACGGGCCTGCCGAAAGACCAGCCGCACCCTACGACATACTGCCTGTTTGGCGAAAGCACCCCTCTTTGGTTGCGGATGATCCTAGGTGTCAGAAACGGATAAGTGGTAGCGACTGTCAGGATCCGGTCGGGGGGCCTCAGTTGAAGGCCGCCTTTTGGGATCAGGTACACTTCGACCCTGAACATAACCGACCCCGCTTTCCGGGAGGTCCTATAGAAATAAAAGGAGATATCGCGCGCAATAATAGGAGGATCGGGAGGAAACGTAGACGTAAACGATTCCTTTTCGGCCTGCTGGCACTAATCTTTGCCGTTGTGTCAGTCGTCGCTGTTGTCGCAACTGTATCCTCCCAACTGCATAAAGAAACAGAGAACCTGAGTAATCAAATCAACGATAGAATGATCCAGGCTACGGAAAGATCAGTCGAGCTGGGAAGAAAGATAAACGAACTCTCTCGAATCCAAACGGCGCAGCAACAAAAGCTGGACCGATTGGTTGAAGACATGGAGGTGAGGGCATCACTGACGGACAGACGACTGGTGTGGATGCAGAAAATGGTGGAGAAAAACCGACAAATGATATTGCGGCAGGCTACCATCACCCTCGCTCAGTTTCAAAGTTTCACAGAGGTGAGCGACGCTGAACTTGCCGTCGACCGCTTGGTCATGAAAGAATTGGCTAATTTGACCGGAAAGTCCATATTCGATTCGAGTAAGGTCTATCTTACACAGATTCGGAAAGGGACATTGCGGGTGCGGGAGCATGCTCAGCAGTTATCCGCCTATAAAGATACGTATGTAAATGAGACAAACGACATCAGTAGTAAACTCCGAGCCAACAGGCTTCGTCTGAACCAGGCTCAAGAAGAAGTGGATCTCAGTATACAGGTATGGAAGGAAGACCTGAACCGGAGTGTGTTCGTAAATATCTCCGACTGGCGCTACGAGAATGTGTCAGTAGGCCCCTTCGAGTTTGCTGGGGGGGAAGAATTTATGAAGAACTTTGGCAAAACGATAGAAGAGATGGCGAACGGTGCCGGAAGTCTGATAGCATCGGTCGGAAACGGTGCCGGTAACCTCCTACAAAAGGGACTTGGAGCAATCGGAGGTCTATTTGGAAGTGGACTGAGTGGCATTTTCTCTGGCCTCGGATCCATCCTCCTCCCCTTGGGACTTGTACTGGGTGCGGTGATTATCTTATTCTGTTGTGTCAGGTATCACAGCCTATGCTGTCCCAAGTTAAAATCTAGCGTACAGAGGCGGAACACTAACGCTCAACTTACAATGTACATAACGTCGACACCATCTTACTCCAAAAAACGCAGGCCCATAGTGCGACGGTAACCAATCTCCGCCGAAACTCTCTTAACCCTCATGATTAACTAAACACAACTATATGAATTACAGATTTTCACGTTAAATTAATATGCCAATAATTAACTACCTGTACAAATGGAAAGGACTACAAAGACTGCTGTTGTTAATCCTGTGGGCTTGTTTTGTGAAAACCCAAACTGGCGAAAACCTACTACCCTTATCTGCCATGACCGTGGGGTCCATCGACGACTTTAATTTTACGGGATGGATACCTTTCGACGTCCCACCAAAGCCGCAAAGGGTGCCCTTGTCACGGCTTTTTATGTTAGGGGGGGACTGGCCTCGAAGGGACATTCAACGTCGCTATCAGATACAGGTTGACGTCTCGGCGTTTGGTCCGTTGAAAGCCGCACCGCAAAGTTTATACAAACTACTGGCACCCGTATCATCCACAGGATCCCAAAACGCCAGGTATTGGAATGAAACCTGGGCGTATGAACGGGAGTGTGTGTGTAGACGGACTGAGTCGTGGATATTGCCGGATCTGAACCCTACTAACTACTATTCCCAAAAAATAAAGTACCAACGAAACGGCAGACTGGGAGTGATACATCTTTGGAGGTACGTAGAAACCCGAGTCTTGCATTCTCTACCCCTCGAGACATTACAACGACTAACCGTATACAAGACAATGATCATAAACTTATTAGAACAATATGAAACGGTGGAAGCAAATTGTCGCTATCAGTTCGGGCGTCATATAGGATGGGATATCGGACAGAATAGATTCAGCCATTGTGTGGCTCACAAAAAACGTCGAAGTAGAGTGATGTGTATAGAGTGCTACTTCGTGGGGGAGCAACCGGTTGAGAATTTCTTATCCCTAGATTTTGTAATACAGGAAGTCGATCCCGGTATTATTGGAAACCCGCCGGATAGGCGAAGAACCTTTTCTAGCAATCAATGGCCCGATAGAGCTCCTCTGCCGAAGATAAGCGAGAATCTGGTATGGCTACGAGCAAGGAACGAGACGTATTCGGAACATTGGCACGTGATGTTCGACGGACGAAAAACCGATACGGCATTCCTACGCACGATGGCAAAACCCCAACCTTCAGGCATGACAATGAATGACCCTTACCCAGTTCTTTTGCACAATAGATCGCGGTGCGGACTAAAGGAAAATAGACAAGTTTGTTCGACGGCTGTTGGAGATCTCAAAACAGCCCTAATATTCAATAAAGTATTGTACGATCCTTTCGAGGGGCGGGAAGTGTTTGCAGATTCCCGGCGCGGTGTAATGCAAATTGCTGCTTCAGAAAGCCGGACGCGGACGGAAGTACCTTTAACAACCCTGGATAACCAAACTTCCTGCTTGATTTCGAAAGGGTGGGAAACGTTCATACTATCCCCGTCTCGAGAGACACCCGATGGAAAGGGACGGGGGGGTATCAAAACCTGGCTATCCCGTCTTGGGGTACAATACGCAGAAGAGACAAAGAAACACTTGTCACAACTGAAGGTTCGAATAAGGGGAAGCGTAGAAACGCAGCGAGGAAGACCCGTCTCGCGGGGACAACTTGAGGAGTTATCCGTGAGGTATAACCTTACCCTACGACCGACATTAGTAGAACAAGTAAAATTAATAAATACGATACTTCTGGATTATATGGCCACACAAAAGCTAGTTCAGGCAGAAGTGGGGGACGAAAAGTTATTTCAGTCTCGATGGATCTATCGGGGGACGTTTTGTGCAGGTTCCCTGGTCTATACGCCATATGCCTATAGGAATAATGCGGGGGAGAGATCCACCGCCCGAACGGTGATGTTAACCGCAACTGATGACCGTGGAAACCATCACGCTAGGATCACATGGACCCCCGAAGTTCCGCAAACTACTTCGATGATGGTGGGCAGTACGAACACAGAAGCTTTGGGAAATGGGCGTGGCGTAACACCAAGTGAAAAAAGGAAACCAGCAAACAACCGCTCGACACCGTCTCCGGCTTGGGAAATGCTAACGACTGCCACTGAAGCAATGTCGTTACCAAGGTTCCCGTCCGCGCACCAGGAAGTCATGAGAAGGGGGAAGGAATTGGCGAGCCAAAACAAATCGGCGGAGGCGATAATTACCAGAAGAATGACTCACGAGACCACCACGCAAACGAAAATAACCGACCAAAGGTTAGTAGAGACTGATTGGTCCGGCTTTGCAGGAACTACGGTTTCCTACCAGGTTTCCTCCGATCGACATGTAGACGGTAAAACAACACCCGAAGCGAGTAGAACTACCTATGTAACGACTAGCCCTCTCCCTAACACTACCGAAACGAGCGAGACTCCAAAGGATCAGGAGGACGCCGTCGTCCCTTTGGTGACCGTTGAACGGCTGACAACAACAGTATCAAAGACTACAGCGCCGAGACACCTACCATCCCAAACTCTAGGATGGCGGATGAAAACGACGCTGGTGCAAGTTAGACGATCACAATTGGTAGCTGATAAAGAGGGGCGGTATAAAACTGTTAAACGAACTGATGTGCTTCATGGGAAGCAACAGTTGCCAACTAGCGCGCGAAACCTACCCGAAGAAACGACGAAAATCAGTGGTGGGGTGTCCACAACAACGCGTGTGAACCCGGTTACCCCTACAGACGTTCTGCAGGACTCCAGAGGTGATGACGGGACCGACATCAGAACGAACTACCAAAACTCAGACCACAACCGAAAGGTAAGTACCGAAACAACTGTTTTGTATTTAACAGGAGACGACAAAGATGACTCGTCCCCGAGGAGGGTCGAACTAAGGAATACTACCTTGGAGTCAACGATGGCTGACGCATCACCGCAGCCTGGGCCGAAAAATCAAAGGTTGGGAACACCCGCGCCTGAATATTCCCGATTATCAAGAACCACCGTGCGGGAGACAACCACAGATTTCGTTGACTACAACTATACTCGATGGCTGCACGAACTGGTGATGATGGAAGGTGGATATAAGGTAAGAGAATTATCCTTGATCGATAGGATTATTATGGAAGGTGCGAAACTGATACCTATCGTGGAACCAGTGGTTGTAATAATGGTGGTAACAGGGTTGGTTGCTCTGTCGATAGTGTTATGGGTAGGTTGTATAAAGTGTCGTCGACGTAGAACCTTGAATCTTCTGAGGAACACGAGGAGACGTAACGGAACAAGTCAATGGATGGCGATAAGAGTAATACGGAGCACAACGGAGAATGAATAAATCCGAAGGTAAGAATTGGTGTTTAAGATTTAGATGTAAATACGGGATTTTCATAGTTTGTTGTATGGAAGTACTGAAGCGTAACGTTATAATTTTTGGCAAATCGTTAAGAAAAATGGTGATAGGTATCATGCGTACAAAACAAATCCATTGGCGCATAGTTTATGATGAGTCCCAAGCATTCCGTATTTCACGTAATGGGCGTGAACAAAAAAAACTGTGAGTCATGATAAGATAGCTATGTAACGAAGCATAAATCAATAGCAGTGCATCGTTTATAATAGATATCAAGTGAATTATTTTACGTAATGGGTGTAAACGGAAAAAACTGAAACCTCGTAACTAGAAATATGCTGAGTCATGAAATATTAATTCGAGAGAATTATAAAAGAAAAAGGTTAACGTGTAGAAGTGCTTAGTCAATAAAGTGATCACCATAACCGGATAATGTTGGTGTATTGTGCACTAGTTCCAAACTATTAGCCATACTCGTTGAACATGCGAGATTACGAAAGAGCGAATATATATAATGATGATCATATATATCAGAAGAAAACAAAACTGTTCGACCTTAGAGCAACAACACGAATATACAAAACCGGTGACATCCTCACGCAATAAAACGAAGGGAGAACATTGTTTTCTAATGGATCGAACGAAGCTACCGCATGAGATCGAACAAAACCGGATAGGAATTCATCGTGATTGAATGTACCGACAAAGTCATCCTTTCTACGTATTTTAGTCATACCCGCGAGAGATAGAAAATTTGCATTATTAGGTTAACTACCGGATATAACGAAGCCTAATGCATGAGATGGAACAACACCGAGTATGAATTTATTCTGATTGAATATAGCCACAAGACCATCCTACTACGTATTTTAGACATTCCCTCGACACTTAGAAAATCAGAACCTAATCGAGATGATCCCGGATGATCCTTTTACGGATTTGTGTTTGTTGGGAAGCGACGTCCAACATTGCAAGACCCTCTCCCAATAGTTTTCGTTGGCCTACAAAACGCTATACACTCGTCGCGGAGTTGGAGTATGATTCCACAGCCACCAAGTACAAATCAAGTCAAGAAACTCAGGTTCATCGGCCAACACAGAAACAAGATGAAGTTGTCGAGTTTTCATGGCCCGTCTGCGTTGCCGTTTATTACGCAACAGCAATTTATATAGAGCAATGAGCAACACTTATCAAGCTACCATCCATCTGAGTTGAAAACAACTGTTGTTAATTCACTGCATCACTCATCGCAATCCTTATACTGCACCAGGCCTATGGTGCCCCTTTATTGGCCATTATAACGCTCAGCCGTAACACAACGCAGTCTGTTATCAACGCTGGGAACACCTCGGCGAGGTGATTTCATAACAGCGCTACCTTACGAGGAACGTCGTTCAGACTTCACGATAATCCCGAGAAAAACCGACTGGTGTGAACGCACAATCGCGAAAATTGCGGACTGGTTTGAACGCTCACATATCTGGGAAAATTCTGAGGATTTTTGTCCCGATATGAACGCAGTAAGTTCTGAGAACATTTCTCGGAATATTATCAGAATTCATGTCTGAACGCACCCCAAGTCGTTTCGACACCTTCCTATCTTTCATTGTGTCGCTGTCTGGTGGTGTATCGAAATGATGAAATTATTAGCGATAAATTGAATTGAATTGAACGTTACAGAAGTTCCTTCTTTTAGCGCCAGGTTTCCTTTACTAGTTTAGATACAACCAAATAGCACGCCTGATTGCGCTTGGGTCACAACCCTTCTCCATTAATTTGACCAAAGCGATTTGTGCCAATATTTGGGCTGGCTTCCCAACCGCGAAATTTGATAAAACCCGGGTCAATCGAAAGATAATGCGGTTATTGTTTCGGAATTGCAGGCTATTCATTGCTCATAGTTCTCGCAGCCCCAAAATCATAATCGGTGCGACGTACAACACGCCTCGAAGAAGCATTGCTCTATTGATGACGATTTTTGATATATTTTATCGCTTATATACGGGCGTCAAGTCCGGGAGCGATGCCGATGTGGTATCCTTGTCTTGCAAGGTTCGCACATTGTCCGCAACAGGGATTACCGTGAATTTTTCAGCTTTCCCGGCTATTTATCGAGATCATTCATTCTAGATATTTATAACATTCTCAAGTTATGATGTCGATTGAGTTAGCTTTGAAATGAAGCAAGAATTAGTGATGATTAAGGACGAACACGAGATGTGCCGGTAGCGCATTGCTCATTGCCGTGCAACCGAGTAAACCACTTCCTCTTGCAGGATTCCTTCACACTACAAAATTAGAAACTTATTTTCCATGACCACGAGCACAATATAATTTATAATTCCACAATTTGCAACGCTGTAGCTTCTGATGGGTATGTGTTTTTTTTTCCAAAATTCGTGGTCGTGCGATAAATCGTCTTTGGTCAAATGGAGAAGATATTGTGAGCCTGGCGATTGGCGTATGTCTACTATATACGCCAGTGTAGGGCACAATGGTGAAGTCCTCTTTACAACTCCACTTTAATTTAGCAGTGTTTTCGCACTTCGTTTCGGCCCCTAAGTAATTTTATAATTAGATGTTGAGAATCATACCGTTTCGTGATAATTTCGAGATCGGAGATCTTCAAACAGCTAGAACAATGATCCTTAGTATGTTCCACGGAACACAAGGAGTTACGCGAGCCAGTTTCGGAGGTTCCCTGAAGATCAAGAGTCAGACTCAATTCGTACATATAATTTGCGATAATCATATGTTGCCGGTAATTTGGCCCGAACAGTAGTCGCATTCCGACAGTTGTGGTTTCGGGTATATCGAGTGTAATGGTGTACGCAGAAGCAGTTGGGGTTCAAAATCGATACCTCGTCCTAATGAAATGTGAATTGTCTTCCCAATATTGATAATCTCACTTGCAATTACAAAAATGGTGTCATTATGTTTCGTTTCAACTGAACATGACACTTACCAAGGTTATCGTATTGTGTGAAAATTATATTTTAACCAGATAACAACTGCAGTCGACATCTTATCTTTCGACTGCGGTCGGGACATTGTGGAGTACCTTCCCATTCATATAGAATCGGTTGTTCGGACTATCTAATTTGCGACGAATGCAGCGTGATCGACACAGTTAATAAGCACTTGGTTGAAAACGAGCATTAAATATGTCTTCCACGTGTCTTTTTGAATACCTTATTGCAGTGGTCGGGAACCTATGGCTCGCGAGCCATATACTGCTCTTTTGGGTATAAGATATGGCTCTTTGCCAAATATTAAATTTTTTACTGAATTGATCAATATTGAAGCAACTGGTTGATAAATTTTCATCACGGCCTGATTAATTATTCTCATGGCAGTATAAACATGTCTTTGAGAGGTAAAGACAATGCCGTCTTCATATTTAGGGGCTCGGTCCCCTCTTTTCAAAATCATAAAATTTAAGTTACTGTCACGCCGGTGGTCAATACCACTGGCGAATTCTATGTACTCGACTTTAAATCTTGAATTGTGCGAGACGTTGATTAATCCAAGGGCATAGCAGACATGGTAACGCCCATTTCAAAACGCAGTTTTAAAATACACATTGTCTTCCTGACCGACGGCGCGAGATGAACTGCCGTGGACGTGACAATAAGAATTATAAACTCGAATTACAAACAACGCCATAGCTATCCACGTTCTTGATTGGTAAGTAGCTCTGTAGTACCGGCGATAAAATGTATGCATGCAGCGCAACGTTATGTTACCGACGAATACCTTGACAATTGAGATCGATAAGTATTTAAATTTTCGGAATCACTGTGACAGTTACAATCGATTAATATGAGTTACAATAAATTATATGCTACTTACGATTAATTGCGTTGTCAACCGTGAGGCTTGGACCGTCTGTGCCCTATCTCACGTTTCGAGCTTTATTTTCCAGCTATATATACCAGTTTTTACAGAGAAAATAGGGCGCTCACGAGGAATCTCATCTAGTGAGTTAGAATTACTGATACCATGACGTGACGAATTTTCAATTGTGACGTAACAGTCGATTGGCATATATGACTCCTTGGGAGTTGAGATCGAAAAAAATACGGCCAATATGGCTCTTCGGACAAAAAAGGTTCTCGACCACTGCCTTATTGGAATGAGCTACCTATCCCGCCAGCCGTACGCCACCTATACTTTCGTTATGGGGATTGCCGACCGCCGCTGCTCAGATCGAAAGAAGTTCAGTTAGTTACCGCTTGATTTAAATTACGTCAAGACCGTGGGACAAAATGGCATAAATGGCGATAAACAACACTTCAGTTTCCAATAATATTTATTGCTTCTCATCTCTTAACGCTCTTTTGGTGTACAGGCTATTTGTGCAATAATAATATATAGTAGGTAGTATGGTAGATTTTTGTATTTATGACTCCGCAAAATTTGGGGATCCGCTGACGTTGAAAACTCGCGTAGGTGTTCTACGGGTTGTTAAGGGTTAAGACCCACTGAGCTAGAAATATGTCGTAATCCACTAATATTATAGCGCAAACTCATCGGTTGCAGTGCTCAAAATCGGGGAGTATGAATGAACTAGTTTGTTCTCCACGACGTGGATAAAATGAAATTCATTTTATATCGATTATACAGAATCACCATTATTACTGCGATTTGCATTTGTTCAATATGCATTTATATTCTCTTGCAGCAACATGATGTACCATTTGACCATTCGTGCGTCACGGCTTGTTGCTTGACGTAAAGAGTGCTGTTATATGTGAAATCGTATTTACGACAGTACGCTTTTGATTCGGCTAATATCATTGCTGAACAGTTTAGTTCATGGATGGTGATTTCATATCTCGTGCCATCTCTTCGACAACAACTACATATAAATCAACTTGCTTCACTGTATTCAATCGTATATATTTTCATTGATAACTTCATGTATTTGTTAGTTTTGAAAGCCTCGAGAACATATACCGGAATTACCTTTCCGTGCATTGTATATTCCATGATAGGATTTTGTTTTCGTGTGATTCTACAGATACAACGTATACAATTTCCGGACGGAAGTAACGTTTACAAGCGTGCGTCAATGCGGAACTGAATTCGAAACTTTGATGATATCAAGATTAAAAGAGGGCGAAGTACCAATAATTCATCGATGCCAAATCAACACATGGGACGGAAATTTCAGACTTGGAAAATTTACGAAATGTGTGAAACTAAATGCCACGATGTAATTCCGAAAATCAGGAAAGGAAGATGCGTTGCGGTTTTAAGCACTTTATCTTTACCTTTAACATTTTTGAAATTATTATTGAACGATTTTCACGAATTCTAGTTTCCAAAAAGTCACTTAAACTGAAGTCAAACTGGTGGGGAATGTTTTTCAATCAATATTACGAGATAGTATTTGTGGGAAGGTACATGGAGAATCATCACATCTCTGCAATGTTAGAAATCCATGTATAATCAATTACTATGGAGCCAAAACGGCCAAAACCGATGTTCATATTTTTGAATAGAACGTTACGAAATCGTGGGTCGAAAATAAATGAAGTCCCGTAGAAATGACGTCGCGAAAGTTGCAAATTAGATTATTGTGGAAGCGATTTATCATCAGCAACAAATATTTGTGTGTATTTTGAGAAATGCATGGTAGCATATAATTGTAGTATGGTAGTGTTTATGAATTGCCGTTTCATGAATTAGTTTGAAATTTACTCACAGAATTCGCTTGATTTTTAAAGTAGTCTTCCGTACTGATTAACTTACTGTTCTGACATCGATTCATGATCTCTTTTCGTATAGTAAATTACTAAACAAACATCTCTGTAATCACGTGATGGTTTCACTGTCGTCGCCAAAGTATAGTCAGAGATTATCGGATCGCATAGGATTTATTGTGCATGTTGGATTAGACTAAATGACAAATATTTTGGTATTTACTCTCTTTTGAGATCTCCACATTTTAGTTGATATGCATGTAAAATTTGACCTATCCTGCTGTCGTCGTCACATTTAATACTATTATATAATACCGGAATAATCACGGGGGGTATATGCAAAATTACATCAATAAATGCTAAAATCCTTTATTTGAAGAACGATAAATACTAAAAACTGAACTGATTGAAATGGGATTACGTAGTGAGTTTCCGAATCTATATTGAGATGTTCAGTACAGCCGTTTAATTAATCAGTGTGTATTGATCAATAAATGTTTAATCACCAACGCGATGACTCTTTGAACTATATTTCCAGGATTCAGGTTAGGCATACAACCATAAGGCTTTCATTTACTTATCCAACATTATAGCATACTGCGATTCGAAAGTACAGCTAGGCCTATACCAGGTGAACCAGAATTATTTACAAGTATTTCCGAAATGCCAAACGTAATATCTGCAATTGTGGATGTGCCGGGCGGCTTGCTTTCAATCATATTAAACAGTTAAATGAAGGGGAAAGTGGCGATCCTGTCTCATACCATATTTTACGGGAGTGGCCAAACTGAAGCTCGCCAAGTTCCCGCGTCTCATTAAGTCTTTGATTGCGACTATTGAATGATTAGACACACCTGCAATTAGAATCGATGTATATTGATTTCGATTATGAAGCAGCACATATCTCAGGCTTTGATTTGGGCTTCCAATAACCATTATCTACTCAGGGTTCATATTTGGCGATGCAACAGACACCACGGAATAATCGCGATTTAGAGTCAGATTTCTATTTTTAGACAGCTTCATTATCGGGTACTGTTAAAGTACCGACCTGATAACATCGTGTGATGGTCCTTTAAGCTTGCGGGGTTGCTGGGAAAGTTATCGTAGTGGTTGCATCCAACGCTAGGTACACAAGCGTGCCTATGGTTAAATTCCGCGACAGAGTTTAATCTGGGCTCTTGATCCCCCGTCTCGCCGAACTAACCCAGTGTAAGACCATATATCATATACCATATTCTACTTTAAAAAAGAAACGATTGTAAAGTGACGGAAAGGAGATCAACATTAACATGAAATACTGTGACTTCGGGCACCAGGCCGAAATGGGTGCCAATTAAGAAACCGTAACTGGTCGTTTCAGCATCGTCCTATCTGTTTGTTGCGTCGCATTGTGTTGGTTGGTTGGTTTTGAGGTACTCATAGTTTTTGTCGACTACTGCGGTCATTCACACCAGGCCAATATTTTCAATTTTTATTCCGTAATTGCTGACTGATATATACGGCTTATATAGGCTTTAACATACGTGAGCAAGTATCTACCAAGCTCCTGAATGTCCATAATGGATTTCAACCATCCCGCGGGCTGTACAACAGAGCATATCCTGGCACTGCGCACAATCATTGGCACCTGCCGCTCACACAAAAAGAATGTTGTGGCTGTCTTTGTTGACTTTGCAAAAGCCTTCGACTCGGTCTCGCTCCCAGCATGGCGAATATCCTCAGATTCTATGGAATTCCTGAGGTGATAAGGAACGCCATTATGGCCATCTACATTGACACACGAGCGCGAGTCCGAACAGATGACGGTCCAAGCGGAGATTTTACCACTTCGGCCGACGCACTTCAAGGTGACACCTTGGCACCATTCTTGTTCGTGACAATCCGTGACTTCGTGCTACGAACGGCTTTCCCGGACAACTCGGACCTCTTTGAATGGCGGCCACGGCAAGGAACGCGTAGGCGTACGACTCGCGAGGCTATCCACGTAGGTATTCTCGCCTACTCAGACGACCTCGCCTTGATTGCCCCGAATACCGCATCGGCACAGCGCCTCATCAACCAACTAGAGGCCGCCGCTGCTCTTATTGACCTCCAGATTAATGCCAAGAAGTCTGAGGTTCTGGCCATACCAGCTCTGTCGGAGAACGCGACACCAATTCAATTGGGAGAAGTCAGGCTCAAGAATGTCAAGATTTTATATACCTCGGTATTGACGTCACGGACTCTGGAAAAGCACTGAAGGCGGGGCGAGCAAAGGCCTTGGGTGCGGAAAGACGGCTATATTGCCTCTTCCACGCAAGTGCCTCACCCCAGCTCAAGACCCGCATTTTCTCTGACACTGTCGAGCAGGTTCTTCTCTACGGAATAGAAGCACTCACGCTGACAGAAAAGCTGGCTAAGACTCTAAACGCCAACTACGATGCACTCCTCCGCTACGCACTCGGCATCCACCACCCGGAGCACATATCCACCAATGCACTGTGCAAACTTACAAAAACAGTCCCATGCCGTTTGCTGGCTGCTGAACGACGCTTCCGCCTAATCGGTCATCTAGTGCGGCATCAAGACGATCAACCAGCCGCCGCCATCATCAACCACATTCCGACGGAGCCAGACGCAGAGGTGGCTGGAATAGAAGCACATGGCGCTCGACAATAGAGACCCAGCTAGTGCAACGCGGACTTTCGCTCGAAGACGCCCACGACCACCCACGATGTAGGCGCTTAACAAGGGCCCAAAACGGATTATCTTGATGTTCTTTTGTTTCCTGTTTTCTTTTGGCCTTTTATTTACTTATTTAATTGAAAGTCGTTATATATATAGGCTTTTTGTAATATACCGCTTACGTGGGTCAGGTGGCGAGGAGGAGCCTAGATAATCCTCCAACACTTAGGAATCGGACTACTGAAGTCGACCACATTCGGGCTCGGACCAGCTACTCCTGGTGTTACAGCCGCGGATTATACCACTGCGCTATCTCCCTACAATCGCATTGTGTCTTTTGTATCGCATTGTACATTGTGTGTGCCTCGATCGGATCGATATTTATAATCCGACGGATATTATAACTCTACAGTGTTGACGATTCTATATTAATCAACTCCAAAACTGAATATCATGATGTGTCTTTATTTTATTGCCAGCACACGACATAAGGTCGATAGCCACTGCATTTCACTAAAATGAGGCGGAGGACATTTATCGCAACTATATTGCAATACTGGCTGAATCCATGATTCCATTTTTTTTAAATCGAATCCATGATTGCACTCGCGTTATATAGCTTGACCTGTTAGGCACTGCCGATTTTCAGGTTTTGAATGCTATTTCTGGGTGGTTCCATTGCCTTGATGTAAGTTCAATGTATATTAGAAGAATTAGCAGGACTGTAGCTTTCAAATAAGATCAACTTTTTTTATTTTGAGCGCTAGAGTCGTGATCTATGGGATTAGCAATTTAATTACCGTTTAATGCTATGAACAAATCTAAAGACCATCGAATCACTCGTCTGGCCAAGACCAATAATGCGTAAGCTTATATTCCTTTGCAAGCCCTAGTCGAGATTGTTGGCAACGCCGCGAAGGAAATTGATTTTCTGGGATTACTCCAGTTGATACATTTGGTAACGTTTAATAAGTCAGCATGTTCCTCAGCATTGTAGCATAATGTTGCCCAAGTCGCCGTCTTAGTTATCTTCTATATCAATTCACTGAAAGGTAGTGTTGTAATTAGCAATATGGCGTCATGTGACGTCACATGTTCACGTTCGCATTCACACAGAACCTTTTAAAAAGGTTCGCGTTCCCACGAACCTGAACCTTTTAGGGGTTCGCATCACCCCTAGGCACTAATATCTTGAAATCGTAAAATGAAGTCGCATTGAATCGCGCGTATAGCGAGAAGGGAATTCCAAGATCAATTAAATCTCTCAAAGAATAACAAACCTCTCAAAAATTTGGGAGTCAATTTGTAAATTCAAATTTCATGTCGACGGCTACCAACACAGACTAATTGAATTTGGGCCGCAGGTTGCTCACTTAAGCAAATCAAACGATATCATATTTGTATAGCGAAAGTGTATATAACCCTCACCCCTTCCTACCGAAGACCAACAACAACTTATTGCATGTAATCAGAGCATCTACAGTTGTTTGTATCCTTTCCGACCCAACGGAGCGCACTAGATGTGGAAAGTAGTTTCAGGCACCCGTTCACGTCGATTACTGACAGTTGTAGGATCTGAACCGCTGATGACTAAAATACGGTTACCAACCAACCTGCGTCATGACGCTGTTCATCAGTGGCGGCTCGTCACAAGATAAGGTAGTGGGGAAAGGGCTAACAACTCCGTGCTGGAAAGCGTGCGAAATTTTCCGGTAAAATGACGACACAATACCATATTCCTACAAACAAATGTCATTTCATGATGGTCATTCGACTCACCAATATCATTGACTTTTCACCTTGGCGCCGTGATATGAGAGTACCCCATGTTACTATCGCGGTGTCGAATTGATCGCGTAAAATGCTATCAATCGAAGTCATTTACCTAATTGATTGAAAATCACCCCATATTGAGAGAACCTCATTGTCAAAGTGGCAACGATAAGAGACATTTCACGTAAATTCAATAAATTTCATCGTATCAATCACATTAGAAATAACACGCAGATTCTTATATACCCGATCAATGCGCCAACAAACAAATACGAAATTATGTTGGTCAGGCTGCCACATGATTTTCACTGCACCAGCAATTGAATTTCACTACCCTCTATCAATGCACACATGAACAATTTAGCGTTATTTCGCCAATTCTTATCACTGCTTTAGATAACTATGCCCAGATTTATTTCCAACTAGAGACGCTGATTGTGTTTGCTGCGGTGTCGAATAAACGACGACAGTAAAACAAAAATATAGTGTCCCGATATCCTCGGTATCCGTTTCTCATTCAATACCTCATCCGCGTCAGCGGTGTCTTACAAAAGAGATCGAAATAAGCAAGTCCATGTCGGAAGATGTAAAGAGAGATCATTCCAGCAAAGAAAACTCTAATTCAAATTCGACGATACGGAAAGCACCGCCTAAACAGGACGAAAAAGAAAAATGTGTCGGTGGAACGCAAATCAAATCAACCTCCTCAACTACGAAAGGCGGGAATAAAAAGACGGCAAAAATCGATTTGGGCGCAGGATTGTTTAAAACGCAGCATACACCCGCAACAAAGGAGTTCCGCTGCTTAACAGTAAAATTGCACAAGTCTGTTGTGCAGAGATCAAAATTCGGAAAACGCAGCAAGTCCGAGTCGGAAGATGTAAAGATCAATGATCATAGAAAAGTAAACTATGATTCAGATTGCAAGATACGCAGATCACCGTCAAACCAGGACGAAGAATAATGTGCATCAGTCGAAATCGATGTTCTACGAGCGTCAGCGCTGCCACATGTTCCGCAGGAGTCGTATTTTCAGTTGCGATGGTTGCAGGAAAGGTTGTCTCGGGTTAGCAGCCTCGACACGATGTTGAGGATATCTAAAATGATTATGACATCCACCAACAACACGGTATCAAAATGCTCCAATAATACGTTTACATGTGGTGTTTTATCTTTTGAACTTTGTGATCTAGACCTTCTCAACCTTTTACACCCCACGGACCGGTAAAATTTCAAAAAATATATGGCGGACCGGTTGTCCATCAAAAATTGAAATCAAAGCAAAATGTCTATTATGAAACCGTTTTCGTACGTATGGTACCAGAGCAGTGGTTCTCAAACTTCTTTAGACTCATTTATGATAGTGAAAAAATTCGCTCCCCCTTTTCGTCATATCACAAAATGCAACTGGAATACTTGCAATCCGAGGCATGGTTATGACCGTTGATGAGAGAATTATAAAATATGAAATTAAGACTATACACAGAGTAATACCAATGAATTGGTGGGAATCGCGCGGAGCAGGCTAAAAGTAATCGCATTTCCGATTCAGTTAATGAAACCTTTTGTTTTAGTTCACACATTAGTATTCAAACTAGGTTTTATGTTTTAAATTCCAGGCTACTTTTCACGGGCCAGTCAGAATCGTATCGCAGGCCGCACATTGCTCAGGTTTGCGTTAAATCGAACATGCTTCCAGGCCTAATGTTACCTCGCGAAGTTCTTATCATGTTTAAATTTAATGCTTTATTCATTTCATCAATTGACAAGCCTTCAACATTTTGAATCTTGAAATGAAATACGTGGTGGACAGGCAGCGAAGTCGTCGCGGACCGGCGGTTGAGAACCACTGATCTAGAGGGTGCTACGATCGAACGCATCAAATACGTGTAAAAAACGGATAAACTTTCTGCTTAATATATCCGTAATGAAAACAACTATGCCACGTTAAGAAACCAAATTCAAATTTTTTGTAGTACAACGTCCACTGAATAGTTTTAATTCGGGATTCATGACATATTACGACTATCTAATTGGCGATTCAAAATAGTTTCATCCTCATCTAAATGCACACGTAAAGCCGTGAATTTCCAACCCAATCGTCAGTCTATATGAAAGTATTTTATGGTGCTGACCAGACATGGGGTGATTACTTCATGAATGTAATCGATTGCGATTACGATTACTTCTGAATGACGCGATTACGATTACGATTACAGCAAAATCAGGAAGTAGTCGATTACGATTACGATTACATTCGAAAAGTAATCACGATTACCCACGATTACATTTATTTTGCATCTTAGAAGCTATGTTGGAAGACAATATATGGATTGCGCTGAAGAGGCCTAATGTAATGAGATAACGAACTCCCTTTAAAAAAGATGCGTCATTCGTTTGTTACGTCATAATGTATCCATTGCCCATTTTCATAGAGGTCAATTTATCGCGCCCAACGATTTGCATTCTTGCCAGGGCCATAACTGCCGCACCCCAAATTTCCCAATAGGATGGAGAAAGAGATCGAATGGGACTCAAAAAGTATTTCGCAAACCAACATAAGTTATAGAGTATTTTCGAGAGATCTAATTAACTTGAAAATCCTCTCTAGATCAATGATTGCCAACCGCGGGTCCGAGAGCTGCATGCGGCTCTCAGCTAGCCAACTTGCGGCTCCCCTTGACGTTGGAAATCCGACAAAAATATTAAAAAATCAATCTATAACAAAAAAAATTGATATTCAAAAATTTCACGTGCTTTGGTTGGAATCTGGAGTTTATAATTTAGGTGAAGACCAATTCCTTTGGTGTCGAGTAGCGATTCTCTACTCAGCAACGATTTCGTTACTCAACTCACGTCAAAAAGTATGCTCGCACTCAAATGCGTCTGGATCGGCACTCAAATTTAAGTCTGCTCATCACCAGACTTAATTAAGTGCAGGTAGTGTTACAACATGTTTTACAACGCTATCTAACCAGCAAACCAATGGATTATTTGACTTGATTGTTAAGTTCAACGGCCGCATTGAATGAATGCTTTTTAACCATGATGAAATGTTTTCAAGTCATATTGCAGTTAATGTGGCCACTGACCCTATAGTAATTTACAACTTGAGTTGCTAGACATGCAGTCAGATATAAAGACATGACAATTTGTTTATGCGTCTCACGAAAAGTTTTTCTTTTAGTCTGCTACGTTTGAGCCACTACAATATCTTTTGATTATATAACAAACTGGAGGTCACGAATTAAGAACATACACTAAAGTAATTATAACAAGAAACCAGAGGTCATAATTATGAATTACTTTGCCCCAGCTCTACAGGTAGGTAATTGTGTGGAGGTTTATCTAGGCTCTTCCTCGCCGCCTCGCCGCGGTGTCTTACAACATGCTTAGAAGTCGGCCGTGCTACAAGTTGGCAGATAAGGAATCGAAAATACATAAAATCGGCCTGGTGTAAATGTCTGTGGTAGTCGACAAACACCATGATTACCTCAAACAAATAAAGTCTACAGGTATATCTGACCATCGCGGACTGAGATAGGATCAAAAATTAAATGTAATATATTGCAATTACTAAATTTCTTGACGAAATTCAGTCTTCAACTTGAGATTACCACCCTACGGGGGCCAAAGACCAACGTTTGGACTGGGGGACGAATTGCTGTTTTGGTCCTGGTTCCAGCTACAACCCACGCTAACGTGAAATATAAGCCCATGGCCATGGCGGCAGGTCCCTATGTTGAATAAAGAATTATGAAATAACGATAGGCGCCCGTTTCAAGTAGAATCATATGAGAATAAGACGAAGCGAACATAAAATTTTGCCTTCAACTTAATACAGATATTGTACTGCAAGCTGCCGTTACGGGAAATGGCAAAACGGCTCGCTTATGATATATATTAGGGATGGTGTGACGTGAGGTTCACGTTCGCGTACTGTGTGTGAACCTCAGAAATTTAGAGGTTCGCGGTCACAAACGAACCTTGGTAGGTTCTGCACTGTGAACATTTTTCAGATATTATAATTTTCACGTCATTATAACATCTTTGGTTGAAATTTATTACATTTCAACTACGGACCACTCTATGCAGGGCGCTGGCAGCATAAAAATCAACATTAAACGAGCATGCACCTTGACAATCTCAAAAATTTTACTTGCTTCGTTACAAAAGTTTGCTCGAAATATCCAACTTTCCGTTTGTGAATACTTAGTTACTCTCTGCTGTGAGCTTGACCCGCAATCGTACAACATCTAGCTAGAGCGAAATACACTACATGTAGGTAGTCAGCAAATGATCCTTAACCACTCAATCAATGAAATTGATACCGTTGTCTGATGTAAAAAATCTAGCAAGCGATTTGTTATGTTTATTGTATCATAGAAACCAAATCCTTGCGATTGAGGTGTGGCTACTGCTGTATAACTTGTCAATGGAGTAATATCGGTAGCAAATATCGAAAACCGTTTTACACTCAGCTCAATATCAACGTAGCAACACTCAGACGCCGAATACATTGTCCGGTCTGGCCTAGACCAGGCGTAAGCTTATATTCCCTTGCAAGTCCTCGTCGAAATTGTTGGCAAAGCGACGGAAGATATTGATGTTATGGGGTTATTATATCATTTGATTGCCCAGTCGATACATTTGGCGACGTTTAAAAAGTCAGTATGTACAGCATTGTGGCATTATGTGGCCCGAGTCGTCGCTAGGTATCGTGTATAGTAGGCCTACAATAATATATCACTTCACTGAAATGTAGAATTCGAATTAGCAATATGACGTCACGTGACGTCACGAGGTTCACGTTCACGTTCACACAGTACCTTTCAAAAAGGTTCGCGTTCACACGAACCTGAACCATTCAGAGGTTCACACCATCCCTAAATATATATCACCAGCTGTTGATTTTTACTGTTTCGTTGTGGAGACCGCAATGTTTTATTTGACGAGTACAAAATTTCAAATCTTTGTCCGGTGTACGTACGTACTGGATAGGCCTACTGCTCGCCAAGCAGCAACGGTCAAACTGCGTTTAACTAAGCATAAGCATAACCATACATCAACACATAAGTTACTATTTTAAACTATAGTCAGAGCGGAGATAAATGATACTGCTGCGAGGTAGGGGCGTGTGGAAAGCGTTGATAACCTGATATACAGCACGACGGGTGTTCTTACAATCAGACTAATGGACGACGTAGGTACATCGAATATCTATTATACTGTGGATACTTCTTACACAATGACGCGCAAAGCTAATAGGCTGCTTCTGACGTAATAATGAGCAGTGGCGTTCGAAAATCAGACATTTGTGCTGTCACGAACCTGGTATAACATCTTTTCCTTATTCACGAATGTTCAGTTTATGTCATAGTCCTCGTACAAATAAAAAGTAATCGTTCTTTCACAGAGAAATCGATTAGATATGGGAAGTAGTCGATTACGACTACGATTACTTCGGAATTTTTTCGAATGTAATCGATTGCGATTACGATTACTTGAAAACGCTGTAATCGTCGTAATCGATTACGATTACTAATCACGATTACCCCATGTCTGGTGCTGACCCGATACGTATGCGGGATATTTAACCATGACAAACATGCATCATGGTCCGGTTTTATTGCAAACAGTTCACAATGGGGACTGGGTATTTTCCGGTCCTTCAAAACTGTCTGATTTGTGTTTTAACATACTTTTACTCTTTCGTTGTATAGTTACTGTGATACCATAACTTTACTCTGCTTTACAAGAGCCATCGTAAACCCTATGCTAATTCTGCCGTTTCCATGACATGCATTTTCCTGTTCGATTACATATTGTGTCTTGTTTATATTACTTGATCTGTCTGGCATTTTACATCTGAATACAATTCTTTCACGTACAATTTGTTTCAATAGAGTCGCATATAAAAGATGTTCGCATAATTTTGTGTCCATGTTATTTAGAGTTTAGCTTGTACGGTCAGTTGCGTCTGTCAGGTAGAGATTTCGTCGAAGATATAGTCAGCGTTGGTACTACAATAGAATTCGTCTTGATGCCGTAAACGTGTACACTTAATAGTAATAGAACTAGCGATATTGAAGTGGATATTGCCTACAACAGGGGTCAGCAAGATTTTCGCAACCAAGGGCTACTTCTTGGATACTGATTGAAGCGACGGGCTACCATTTACTCCCGTCGTTTACCCGTACTAGACCCAATTTCCTTGATATTCGTAATATTGGGCACGAATCACGTTGTGGTAAAACTTCTTAATTCAAAACATCTCATTTCAACTAGCTAGCCACCAAGATTTTTTAAAGAAATCATGAATTACGTCGCACCATGTTTGTATAAATTATACAACAACAGTCAAATCAAATTTTAAAATAAATCATGTCACACTTTATACTGGACATCATGTTATCTATATCAGTCACTGGGATGCCTGGAATTGTAAGCTATTAACTGGTGCACTGAACTCCGGTATTCAACTTGACACTGCAACTCTGGGTGAATGTTCCAGATTTGCATTAGTGAGGCGTTTTCTGTGTTTCTTTTTGTTGAAGGTCATTTCCGAAAAGGCTGATTCACAACGGTAAGTTGAACCAAACACGGTTGAAACCTTCATAGCTGCTGCTGTACTTTTCCGTGTCAACAATAGAGGCCGACCGATTATCGACCTGACCGATTATCGAGGCCGATATTTGGAACTTTTCCAATTATCGATATCGGTCTAGAAGGCGATCTCACCAAGCCTCACACTGTTCGCAAGCCGGAATAAGATTTTAAGTATTCCAAAAAAACTTTTAATGTCTTAATATAAACACGGTGATTGAAGAGATTGTTTGGAATTATTATGAAAAAATATATTATTGTGTTTTGATAATTTACTGTCATTTTCTCATTACCTAATATCCACTGAGCAATATTTATTAACTATGTAATTCACAGCTTTCAATTTGCAAATTAAATTAATACGCTGGAGAATATAGCCGAACCTTTTGACTCAGCAAGACCTTTTTGACTAATCGACCCGTTATCAAGATTATCTTTGTCAGCGTCCCTGAATGCTATAGCCGTAGGTCGGGGTTCACCCACTTTTTTGAACACAAGAGCTACTTTTTCGGAAATGATTAATGCGAAGAGCTATACAGGTTACCAGCGCTAGGTTGAATTTTTTCACTTATGTAGCTAGGATTGCACGCGGTACTAAAATGGGCAGGGATAATACGATCCAAGATATAGTGATCAAATTGATCAGAAATACATACAGCATATGGTGCAGACAGAAGCAATCAAGGGGATTTTGTCTCTGTCCACTTCTGCGATAGGACGATGTGACATCATATGTGCTGATCATGTCATAGAAACCCGATGACGTAACCTCACTCCTGACCTATCTCCTCCCTTTTCCCACATTTCGTACCTAGCAGAAGTTACTCATAGTCCTGTATTGTATGACTAAATGCCGGTTTATTTCTATATTGAAGCGCCTCAATTTCACCGCCCTCAAGCAGTTTTATAAGTATAACTTAAAGTTACTTGCTATTAATACAAATAATACACGCCTACGATTTTCTTTAATTAATGCGACAGTAAATGGTACTGCTATCAGGGCTCGTGAATAAATTTGCTATAGCTTTGCTAAATTCCGTAGTGTCCCATAGGACGGCATCATCAGTTATTTATAGCCTACATAGCAAGTAGGCTTACAAATGCTGTAAATTTGCGGTCGCAAATCCTTTCCATAAGGAAATCATGCCAGACTCCATCATATCGCTTCGAATACAACTAATACCTGGAGATAACCGCCGCGCGCCTACACCTAGAGTTTGTTTGTTTTTGGGGTATTCATGGTGTTTGTCGACTACTATGGTCATTTACACCAGGCCGATATTCTTCTTATTTCCGTAACTGCCGACTTATAACACGGCCCACCTCTAGGCTTTTTGTAAGACACCGCTGACGCGGATGACGTGGCGAGGAGGAGCCTAGGTAAACCTCAAACACTTAGGTATCGGAATTCGGAAGTCGACCTCGGTCGGACTCGAACCCGCATCCATTGGTGTTGCACCTACAGTGATTACTAGTTCCGGTCATGGCGATTTCTAATGGCAGCGCAATCTGGTCATTAGTGCAGCAAACGTGCGGTTGCATTGCTGTCTGGCGATTGATGGCATTTATTGTTATTATTCGACTACAACGGTCTTTCTCGTCGAATCGTCTGCAGATAACAATCGAACAGTTTACGAATTTGATCTGTTCATGTTTTATTCTTCGAACATTGAAGTGCATTAACTCGCAAATAAGATTCCGCGCAACACTTCAAACGATGAAATGCCACATATAGACCTGCGATATTTCACCAAACGAAATTTAAATTTCAACCGTCACAAGATCTACCACATTCAAAAAACGGCAATGTTCATTGTTCATTCATCTTTCGACGCAAACATTCGACGTAAAAGTTTCAAAATATGATTGGCATGTTTTTCGGCGCATTGTGATAGGCGTTCCACTGTCTTTTCGGATGCAGTCATCCTTGAGCACAATGCATCTATGTCGTTTTCTATGTCTCGGACTTCGTCGTCTGCAACGTAATATTATGAGCATAGTTTTCGTGTAAATGGCAGAATAACAACAATAAATGTGACATGCTCTATCTTTACACTAGCGCTTTTCGGACCGTTTACAAAAAAGTCCCCATTGTAGTAAACGCGCCTTGCCCTTCCATCCCGGACAAAAAGTTGTTTCGTTTCGTTTCTCATAGCCTTTTTTATATTGAACCAATTCACAAGCAGCACCATACACATTATTTTGATGATCAATCTGATGAAATTCCAGGACAGAAACAAATGAATAATAAAATGCATTTAACCCAATTTATCGTACTTCGAGGTGGGTGAAGTACTGCGTTTCCATGCACGGCCGACTCTCTCTTTTTCGAGCTACTCGGCCGACGAGCGAGAAAATTTTTGTTACGCAGCACACCCACGTCGGCTTGGCCGTTCGGCCATGCTTACGCGATAACTTCGATCTGCTGATTGCTATTTGTTACGTAGGCCTACAACACACTTTTCGTATCAAATTAACCATGGCTGGCACTCCGAACAGATCTTGGATGCATTGCGAAACCGGGAATTTAATTATGATTGCAACGGAAGTTAGCTTTACCGGTACTACTGCGAATCGCCTCTACGCTTCCGAAATCTTCTTAGTGTTCACTGATCAGTTTACCTACGCTGCTGCCACAATTCGAGGGTTCGTTTTCTGTTGCATGGGTAAAAACCACGGTCTGACCACAGGGTCGGTGAGCTTACAAACTTATTTACAGTCCTCTGCTAGGCAAGTCATCGACAAGACACTCGGAGCCCATCTCTGAATCATGACGATGAAACAGTAGTACCGGTAGACTAGACAACGAGTTATTATCATGTGTTCAAAATTATCGGACCACGATATCCCATATCTGTATCGCCCAACTACTAAGACATGCCACTTAATTTTCATCTTTTTGCCGTCTTATTTTATCTTCTGATAGTTTTAATTAGGTGGTTCATGACCATTATGTTACGAGTTCAATTTAGGCCTACATGTTCCAAGTCAAAGCGGGTTTGGTTGAATGACCGCTACAAGCTGTCCCGGCGCATTCCTATCGAGTCATTTTATCGCAATCTTGTGATGTGGTGAAATAATTACTGAATAAGTAAGCCAAAAACGTCATCGCGAACGCTTCGGCCGCCTAGCTCGGCCAAGTCACGGTGGGATTACGCCTGGTCATGGAAACACGGGCGACATGTACAACGCATGCGTCGTGGCCCTTCGGTCGTGCGTGGAAACGAAGTAATAGAGTGCATGCATACTTACCCTAAAGCAGACTTGGACAACTAGATCATTCTAGTTGCCTAATTTCCCTAATTTAGATCGAAATGTCCGTAATCTAATTTTAATCTAATTTTGGTACAAGTATACTAAGAACCCTACTCTACACGAAGAACACTGTTTGAAATTCGAGAGAATGGTTGTAAAAGAAGTGCATTATGACGAAGCATATAATTTATTGAAGTTTATTTGAACTTATATGGAACAGGTGAACTTAACCCCACCAAAAATTGACGTGTAAGCGTAAAGAAAATGGTAGAATTGTAGTGTAGAGTAATCTGAACTTGAGGGTATTAATGTGGTGTACGTGTAAAAAGGATAATTGCTGGGAACAACCATAAATTGACAGAAGAATAATTCGTCGGCCATTTTGAATGAGTCGAAATATGAAATCGACGCCGCGGCTATAATCAGCGAACTGCGGCAACATTTTTAAATCTGGCCCGATAGAGTGAATATATCCGTTAAAGCTTGATGCGATGCGAATTCAGGAAGTTATAAGGAGTCGAATTTCATAATCTTTGCCATACGCTAAACTCGATACCAAAGAGATGCGATTATAATAAAGTACCTAGCCGGCCAAAGGCTCGTCACCAATGTTCCCTATAATTTTTCACGAGCCTGCGCAAATACGCCAACTCACTGCGCAGGCCCTTGGACAGCAGTGCGCAACCAGCCCCTAGAGAGTGATAAACAGAACTTCTGGGGGACTTCGCCCGCAAGACTCACCTCAGGCTACACGCTTTTCACCGCTACTAATCAACTATGTCTGGTCTTCGTTTAGTGGGCGTTCCGACTAAACGCGCGAAGCGCCGAAAAATTTCTATAGCTTAGGATCAAAACAGCCAATATCATCGGGAATTGCGTATATTGCTATCAATTTTAATCCGTTCTATGCTCACGTAATCACATTTACAGGTAAAGCTGATCGAGTGAGATGTGTTGGAAAAGGTAGGATCCCTAAATATAATAAATATCCTCGGGCGTACCCGTTGGCATAATGACTTCTTTACATCATGCTATTTTGTGACCTCCTATCTGATATGCCAAAAGATATTGAAATATGGACACAAGTAATTTTGATTCCACTATGACGATATGGTGACATATTGTGGGTTTACTACAAGACAGACATACATGCACGAGAACGCACTTGAAACCAAAACATGCGATCGATATAGGCCTACCGCGGTAAAACACTGATGTGACGTCTTAATACCGGCAATGCGCTCGTCACTATCAAGACATACAGTCAGATATAATGATACGGATATTCAAGTCTGATTGAAAACGGGAACAAGATCAGTGACCTTATCGACAGAGGATACCCGTTCAAACGGATCGAATAAAATCACAAATTTGTGCTGCTTAGAAGCTGATCTAATGCAACGCCGTACAGTGCTGCATTCCCCGATCAACGTTGGCAAAGGAATGAATATCTTCAACAATATTGGTGCTTGTACTTGCATGTTCTGCATATTGTACGATATCACCATAACGTGGTCAGATTCGCCCGATGGAAGTGATGACTTCGAAAATTCGCGGCATGTAATTTTACAGTAAATCTTACAATATATTCATGCTACGCGGAGAAGAATATTCATTAGTTTCCCGCAGTTAATTTCGAGCTAGCCCATTGTTATTTATAACTTTGTTAAGCCATGTTATTTCGCCATTTCCACTAAGGATTGCGCTATTGATATGATGTCAGACAGTATCGCTGGATTGAATGTTATGAAGCTTGCGTTGTACGCAACAAAATGGGCGGTCTATATCTACGTTACAGGGAACGGGTGCGAGTGCTAGATCAAGCCCATGTAATACCTGTACGGCCAGGGCCGGATCAAACTGGTACTGCACCCGGTCCAGGCTGGCTTATATCATAAAAATGGACCACTGATCACGCAACGGTCAATCTCACCGACCCCAAATTAAAATGAGACAAAACGGCGTCATTATCAATAAAGTGCGAGTCGTGGTTTGATTATCACGCTTAGATTGGGTGCGCGATCTTCGAATTCTCTGTCGTATTGGAGGTGGGCTCCATTGCATGAATATCAGCTGATCTTCAGAAGTACTGACGTACAAATTAGCACGATCAAAGCCGCATACTGAGAATTATCAAGGATTAATTATGTGTGCGAAATAGGCCGTTGAGTTCTGATGTGCGTAAGCTTAGCTGGTTTGCTGGTCGGTTGCGTAACATGAAATAATGAGATTACCATATGGATAGGCCGCATAGTGGAAACCCGCGTGAACGTATCACTTTCCATGAAAACTCGACGACTATGCGGCCGACATAAGTATACAAGCGAAGATGTATCTGACGTGATACTGTACCTATACCAAAGTAATGAGACCTGTAGTTGTACTTTGTTGACCCTTTTAGAACACTGCATCTTTGCGAATATTCGGCGAAAGAAAATATAAAGTTAATTCACAGCCGGCCAGGATTCGCCACCAAGACGATTGCAATCCAGGCTTTTAGTTACGCGGTAATTACAATACGGGTGTATCAAACAGCTACGGCCCATGAGAACTACGCATAGCCTAAGAATTGCGCTGCGGCAGCAAGAAAATACACGACCTTTAGGATTGCTGTTGAAATTAGTCCAATAAATTCGCCTCAGGAAAATCAACGATTATTCGGAATTCTAGACTCGCACTAAATTCAGGTGATCAACGCCGTCGGTATATGATGCCGCATCTGTTTAACGCAACGCGCAAGAATATAGGTATTCTGATTTCACCTGTACATGGGAGATGTTCTAACGTAGGGGTGTGCAGCGATCGGGTGCGTATCTATGTGACAAAGGTCTTGCGAAACTAACCCGTTCCACGCTGGGACACATGAAGACATTAAATTTTGTCCGACATACAGCTAGGGAAAGTCCGGTGCCAACAAGATCGGTGACGATAAAACCTCTGCCAAAATGACCGTCGCTGGTTGACTAAAACCTTCGACATTGCTATGTCCAATCGTCGGAATGCTCGGCGTGGGATTGGCTGTCGCGCGAATCCTGCGTTTGTTCAAGTAGTTTGAATTCAAGTAGAATAGCGGAGCGGACTGTTTCAGGCTAGGCGGCTTCACGGGTCGAATTTCAAACCGTCGGGATTCGCAATTCTGGGGAAATGAGATCGTGACAGTAGCGAGGATGCGCCATATGGTCACTGTATAATGAAACCCGCATGAACTCGCTGCGGCTTCCTGACTGAGCGCTTCGAGGACGGTCGTCCTAAGGTAACTGGAATATAATCCCGTACGGCCGAAATGATTTTATAATGGACTATATTGTATTAGTTCATTCCTTCGAGGCAAATCAAAAGGAATGTACCCCTTGCTTCAGTAACCAGAAAATGTCAACTGTAAGGCGATACTGTTCATCATGAAAACTGGGATGTTTCGTAAAACTGGGACGAATGCAAGTAATCTGATCTTAGCATTGCAACATTGATCTGACGTGAACCTTGGGCGCCGTTAGTGGTGCGAGCGAACAATCTCAAATGACATGATTTACGAATGGCGCTCGGTTCAGTTATACCCTGAGAATAGTGTAAGGAAAGACCCAGTTGTAGATAAACGATCCATGGGCTGGTTAGGCTTCAATGTAACGTTAAAAGAAGCCAATTGTTAAGATGTATGCTGTAGATTTGCATACCATGATCCAGTTTGTAATAAGCTCGGTTGCACTTTGTATGCGCATAGTGAAGCAACAGCGCCCGCTGGCGGCCTAAAGAAATAGGGGTGTTTTGATAAAAAGGGGGGCTAAATATGAATCTCAAAGTCGGCGCTTCAGCCGATTATGGGTCGACGGAGCTTAAGACGTAAAGGGTATGCCTCTGGTGCCTAGAAAATACTCTGAGATCTCGGAGTTTTGGCTACGCTTCGCATGGGAATCCGAATTGAAGGATCCTTGTTGTTAGACATTGTGGTGTGTGGGTTGCTGAGTAAGCTTGCGAAAGAAAACCTAAATAGGATACCTACTTTACAACCAAAAAGTAAAGTATTTCCCTGAGCGGGGAGAGGGTGATTGCAGCGAGCAAGGTACTGCACTGCAAGGCATTGTATTGACGCAAAACCAAAATGGCGGCCGCCTTTTCAAAAAAAAAGGGGACCGAAACTCCCGGACCATCAAATTGCGCACGAGTCATGGCTCGTGGTCATTAATAAAGCCGAAAACAGACCAGATCGCGCACGTAGTCAGGATACTCAATAGCTTTGGAGCAAAAGAACAATTGGTCAATGGTCCCAGCTAGAACACGAATAATTACTCATAAAAAATGTAGAAAGAAAATTACTTGCCACGAGCTAGGCCCGAAATTAACTACCAGCTATTAAGTAGAGGAAGCCTTGTTTATTCTTTGAATCAGAAACCCATATAATCGGCCGCACAACACAGCCTAATTCAGTCCAATTCGGACTCCAACACGAAGCGGAGGAATTGAAGCTCAGACAGACCGCATCTACGCACGGACGAGGCTGGCATTGTTGCACCGAGGTTACGTCATCGAAGATCAGAGCGTATGTAAATTTAAGTTTATTCAGTATTTGATTCAAGATAAATGACCAATTAATTTGTCCAACACCCAGTTGGCAAAGTGTAGGGACTTTGCATCATCATGCAATCATGCATACTTCGAAAATTCAATTTGGCTTAAATGATGACTTGACGGTACTTGGCTGGGCTCGGGTCGAAATGTGTAATGTCTCAAGGGGACTCGTGACTCGAAGGTAGTGGTTTGATCTCCACACTGTTCTGAGGTCACAAGAGTTTATGGTTATAGCTATTCTGGAACACAGTGCAACTGTATAAAAAGTGATAGTCGTTTTGAATTCAAATAAAGGAAACGCTGAAAGACAGAGAGGGTCCGAATTATATGACAATTGCTAAATAAAAGAAAAACTGACTTATGGATGATATCAGCAGAGGTGGCCAAAGTAGTCAAGAAAGCTACTTAAGAAGAAGTAGGAGTAGCGACGGAAAAATCTACTCAAGTACAAGTAGAAGTACTTCTTCAATAAGCCACCTAAAACTACTTGAAGTAGAAGTAGAATTAACTGACTTTATATCTACTCAAGTAAGTAAGTAGTTTTGAAAACAGTCTTAATTCGTTCGCATGGACTGTCAAAAGCTGCGAATTGAGCTATGCGGCCCGTGCAGGGAGCTTGATTCGTATTGATGCATCCCAGGAGGTATCAACTTTCGACATAATAACTATTGTTTCGCATCATGGGATGCAAATTATAGTACTGATATGAAAATGCGATACTTATCTTTTGTTTACTAGAGCATCCCGTTTTTAGAGAATATCATGGGATGGCGCCCTACCCCATATTATAAGGCCCCAAGTTTAGGCGAAGAGCAATACGTAGAAAATGTATCGGATATGGTTACATCACCTTGCGTGATTATTATACGTTAATAACAAATATTGTGGATCGCGAAAGTTATGTTTAGTGTCGGCTAGTTTTATTTTCGGAAAATAGAGGCATTACTACACATGTGTTTATGCTTTAGCATCTATGAAAGTAAAAGTATGATGCTCACAATTAAAATGAAATACAAATACCACTTCTAAAAAGCGGATAATATATTTCCTGTATTTTGTCCACAAAGCTTAAAAGGTCATCTGCTAAAACAGGTGTAACGTTCAAAAAAGCTGGATTTTTCAGATTATCAAGACACGTAAGGGGCTGCTAGATTACAATATGATAGGTAATTGCTAGATTGCGAAACGGTAGTTTCAAATGTTGTGGTGGGCCATATTTACTGTGATGAAATATTTGATAAGGACGACAATGCGGTGTGAGAGGAACCAAGCAATCCGGTACCTAAATTACATTCACTGATACTTTCATGAAAACATATTTGTGACTCCATTACTACTATGCGCGAAGCGCAATAAAATTCCTGGGCTTTACTTGACTCTTATGAATATTAAATGTTGGTACTCCATGAAAACAGCCGCGGAATTCCTCAAGTTATCGTTCGTATTGGGGAATTAGACTACTTCTACTTGACAAACTGAAAATAGCGAAAATTAAGTAAGTAGATCACAAAATATTACGAAGTAGAAGTAGAAGTAGAGAAAATCAGATCTACTTGAATAAGTACCAGAAGTAGAGGAAAACTACTTGAGTAATTCCAAAAAGTAGAAGTACTTCGTTACTGACCACCTCTCGCTTTCAGACATATTCGGTTGTAATTCGAATGGGTGATGACATATGAAATCCTTCGCGAATATTGCCGTTTGTTCTCAAACATGTGCGGTGCATAGTCCTAGTCGCCATGGATGAAACAAAGAAGGCTACACTATATTAATACGTTTTATCAATAGTATTCAAAACGGATCATGCTTAACGGTATTGATCCATATCTGCAGAAACCCGCTCGAATAATCAATACGAAAGGTATGTAATTCATTTACGCGAAAATTCGAGTGGGACAGTTAGTATAGTTTAATTAAAGTCCAGAGATACTAATGTCTAGAGATATAAAAGCAGGAAATGACGAGTGCTTATGCCGCGTTTAGTCAATTAGTTTTAATAATATTTTAATCATTTCAAAACAACACGAAACTGCGATCCAGGGCAGTCGTACTAACTATCCTGTCGCGTGTAGTAATTGGCTGCGACAGATTTGGCGAGATGAAAGTGTCTATAGTTGAAAGTGAGCCTGACTCCAGTCAAGATTTGAATATGCCGAAAAACACTCTATTATTTCGTGTAAGCTTACATGGGCCGAGCTAGGACCAAGAATTAGTGAGGATGAAAAATAATCACTAGCAGCGATAAAGTTTCCGTAGGGTATGTTGCGGCGTTGTAAATGTGTAGTATCGCAGTGCGTCAATAAATATGTGCCGTTCGCTGTGCATATTCATGCCGACAATAAGGCGGGTGCCTTTGTACCTAGATATTCCATGGTTTTGTCAGCATTTTAGAGCATTCTTGTTTAGTGTTTTTGAGGACAATTTACCTCGCTGACGTAAGATGAAACGCACTAACTCAAAAATAGCTTCAGAAATATACCCACTTGTCGCATTAAGTAATAACAAGGACAAAGTCAAATTGGATTTATTATTGGTACTGCTAGCAGGCGATTCGAACCAGGCTTGGACAACTAAATAATTCTAGTCGTCTAATCTCACGAAATAGAGCGAAATGCCAGTAATATAATTCTAATCTAATTTGAAAAAGCTGCGTAGCTCTAATTCTAATTTTAACATAATTTGGAAAAAGCTGTGTAGCTCTAAATCTCATCTAATTCGGAAAAGCTGAAAATTTTCTAGTTGTCTGGGTCTGACTCGAAATGAAAATATATTTACCTATATCTGAACGTCACAAGCGCTACTATTCCGGCAAGGTCAACACACTCAATACCATTCTGATCAGGACGTCAATGCCCCTGTGGAGACGCTGTAAATCAGAGGTCTCAAACACGCGGCCCGCGGGCCGCATGCGGCCCGCCAGATCATTTTGTGCGGCCCGCGACGGCATTTAAGATTTTCATTAATTTTACAATATATAAGTGCCACATATATCTTTTCAAGTTTTAAAGTGAAAATTCGCTCTTTAATTTCTCCGAAAGCTTGAAACTATTCAACAATTTTCACTATTTGCGCCCATGCAGTAGAAGATTCACTATTTCGCCACATTGCCAGTTCATGATGATAAACCCTGACCCTTAGACGATAGTCGTTTACAGCACTATGCTTATAGACGATTCGTGGCTGAAATTTGTGAGTAGACTTGGACGCGACCTTTATTAGAATTACTCGGACTCGGGCTGACTCGATGGCCAAATTAAAATGACCCGGGTGGACACGGAGTCGTGGGAATAGTAATAGATCAGAAGGTCGCAGCGAGGTATTTCGCTTACTAAGCAAGCAACCACTGGCAATCTATTAGTTACATCTTGGGTCGCTAAACCATGTTATTATAAGGCCACTTAAATGTACTGAGTGCCGTATAGCGTTACGCTCCAACGATGTAACAACAATGGTTGTTCGGCGTTCCGGCATTTCTATAACTATGACACATTCATTAATATATTTATAATGTTATTTTTCCGCTCTAATATTCGAAGGTAATTGACCATGAGCTTAATAACCCACTTATCAGGAGTATACCCGAATATTGGATTGGGCTACATTGCTAAACCCCACATGCTGTGATATCAGATCGATCTCTATTATTAATCTGTTTGATTCACAATATTCATTGTAGCTGCAAAATTATAACGTGATAGCTTTTATGATAGCATTGTATATTTTTCCGCTCACATGGCGTCTATATCTTAAAATTAATATATATCAAGTACAACAACACTTCTATTCAAATAGTTATAAATGTATGATTTTTTTCATGCCAGGCCTAAATTGATACAAGAGTAAATAACATTTTTATGATGTGTGTTGAATGTCAGAGTGCTGTATCGGCACACATTCAATAGGAAAATTTCATCCCGTCAACTAAGGCCTACTTGGAAAGACATGGAATACCCTTATTGATGCTGCGGCCCGCGGCGTCGTAAAAACTGGGAAAATGGCCCGCGAGCTCATTTGAGTTTGAGACCTCTGCTGTAAATGGTCACGGAGCAGCGAGTCAGTTCGTTGGCTACTGTGTCCCTTTTGTGTTGTCATGTATATCGGGGCCTTGTGTCGAGTTTACGTCCTAGCGCTGAAGCGCCAGTATAGTTGCCGGCTATCTAATCGCAAACAACAATGTCAACGGATTTCAAATTGCTACATCGATACCTTTGGTGCTAGACCTTGGAGAAGATCGATTAATATTCCAAAATTTTAGGGCTACTATTGTGATTAATAAACATCGATACCTTGGTCACTAACTAGGATTAATAAAGAAGTATAATGTAACCGGAATTACTAGGCCTATAACATTAGGAATACTTCAGGCCAGTACTGCTAATATAAAGACCTTAGAAAAGTAACCCATGGTTGAACTTATCCACACATTCGTTTTTCGAAACTGATGTGTCGATGATGGAAAATGACACTAGCCCAAAACCCGCTTTGTCCGCGTATTCACTTTACGAAGTGAATGCGCCTGACGAACGCCATTTTGTCGCATTGCAATCATTACGTGTAAGAACTATGAAAGTTTACTGTATTGGCAAAAATCAATCTGCAAAAGGGTTTTTCATGTGAGGGTTTACTATGACGTATTATTGCAACGTGACGCCTATCTTTCTTATATTGTTCAAGTACTGCATTTACCTAATCTTTGACATCTACCATCATATTGCTTTAAGATGACGCTAACATGTCTTAGATATAGGTATAAGTTATGAACATTTAATATGAGAATAGTTGGTTGTTACTGCAGTAATTTAACAGCGAGTACTACAACTGTAGGTATTAATAAGGCGTCATAACTGACCCCGCCCCTATACTAGTATCAGGACCCTTCACCCCAACGGGACAAAAGTTTGAAAATTTGATGTGTAATGGACCATAGGACAATAAAAACATGGGTATTTAAAGACCTCTCGGGGTAAGGCATTGGAGCATATGTGAGTTCGAAATTCGCGATAAGCGTAGTCTATTGCCTATGAAGCACGATATATACGAATTAATAAAAAAGCTTAAGCACACCAATACTGGAAATTAAGGAATATAGCATGATTACAATTGGGATATTGGTTCACATATGACTATTATAAGTGAGATGGTATCATTTTGTGCTTATCTGGGACTGTGTCGTATGCATGTTAAGTGTTAGCTATACCATCAGTTTGCTTTACCAAAAATGGCGCCACCATTTTTTCATGTATGCGAGCTTTTACAGTGAGCCGAAGTATGACTGATATATGTATGCATATCTATGCCATGTATGATGTCCACATGAATTGTACACTCAGTTGTAGTATCCAACTATTGCATATAAAGACGACATCGGTACGTCCGCTAGTTTCGGCGAACTTGTGACTCTATGCCAATGTAAATCCGCCAGTCTGAAACAGAGCCCCAAACGAAGCATCCAGTAGCAGACTATATCCAAAAAACCGGACATTGACGGAGGCATTGCGGAAGGGTTTGACGTCTTTTGAGATTGAAGGGTGATGTTCCGATGTCCCTCTGAAAAATCTTGACATGCTATTGATTGGATCGGCTGCTTGCTGTAGTTGCAAAGTACACAGAAATAAAGCAGTGCGATGAAATGGGAGCGACTGCTAACCGAAATTGCAATGTATACATAAATGAAAAAGCTCGATTAAATTTGCTGGAATCGCTCCATAAAGCCGATGAGCTAAAATGGAAAGAGCCAAGAACATAGAGGTATTGCATTCGGAATATCGTTACAACGAAACCTCAACAAACCCCGCGTTCTGTTGGACTTGGAATGCCCGATCTCCGAATCGACAGCACGCAAGTAGGCTACTTGATGACCCTAAGTAGTAACGACTCAAACAAGGGGTCGGTTCCTGGACTAATTGCGGTTTGATATCTGCATCTGGAAGATTAGGGAACTCTTATAAACAAGGTGGTCGGCAAATTGGTCAACTTGAACTCTGTGTGGTATTGTTTTTTGTGGCATCGATTGGCATATTTCTTGTATATTATATGCATGTATATTGTCGGCAGGAAATACCGTCACATTTATGGTGTAAACACACCTTGGAGTATTGAACTGTTATTAATCGTGCATAGATATGAATAGGTTAAATCTTGACCCGTGTTGTGATTGACGTATGTTCCGTGTGCCAACTTAACCGAGTTTTACTAAGATACTTCATTGCTGTCGGCATGATAATTATTGGAGTATGTTGGTTGAATTAAGCCAAGGGGCTTGTCTATTGTATGAATAGTTTGAGCCGCTGGACCTTCCGAGGTCACTGCTTCGTTCGATCAATCTACAACCAAGGCTTCAATCAACGTCGACAAAACCGGGTTGTATAAGGGGTGTGGAAAAATGTGGAAAAGCCAGGAGATGGGGTTGAGCTCTGTGAAGTAAATCGAACCAAGTGTGGAATACTTGCATGGCAAGCGCCATGAAGCTACACTATAATCAAATGGAGGCACCAACTGAACTTCTTCCAGGGCTGAACGTCATTTCTTGGCAATTTCAGTGGACGGGGGAGAGTCTGAAGACGAACACATCGATTACCTCCTTACTATCTGCGAACGCCAATCTATGAAAAGAAAAGATCGTCGAAGGATCACAACTGGGGTTTTCTGCGCCGACACGGGAAGCGTCCTCAAATTGAAAAACGTCGTAGAAACCTAATACCCGCCAAGCTGGGAGGAGCGGCAACCTATAGACATGAAACTACGTAATATAGGTGACTCCTCCCACGTTGACTCCTTAGTAATAATCAATTTCAACGGACTATCGGCTCCATTCGCGATCGAGAAAGGAGACCTCTCGATATTGTAGGTCTAAAATGGATTGATCATGTACAACAATTACCAAACATAGCGACTGAATTTGAATCTCCGCCTAATGCAAACGAAGAGTTGTCTTTAGTAACGCTTCATGACGGGATCTCGTGTGATCAACGGGACGGAACCAAAGTCGGAATCAGTCTTCGCGACACTGTAACCGATGATGGGTTGATGGAAGCTGCAAATCAGATAAGCGTCGAGCCGGCACGTTGTCTGTGTCGCCGCAGGCCGTTGCCGCTGGCGCAAGTGTCGAGATGGTAATCACCACTGGCGCGAAATGTGTCGAGTCAGGAATCCCTGCTGGCACCAATCATCAATACGCCGATCTTACGATGGCAACTGTCTTACCTTCTTTCCCAAAAGGTCAAAAATATGGGAAATCCCTAGTGTTGGGTCAGGTAGCCCCTGCTGGCACTAGTCGAGAAAGTGTCGGGTCAGTTAGCACTGCTGGCACTAACTAAAGATGTGTCGAGTCAGGAATCCCTGCTGGCACCATTAATGAAGACGTCGAGCGCGGAATCCCGGCTGGCGTAAATAAGGACCTGCACGAGAAAACTGGTCCTAAATGCTCTCGTGGATGCACTTGTCCGAATAACTGTAATGATTCGGCCCATAGATGCATGACGACAGCCACAGTTATGAGTAATTTCCCAAACAAAGCAGCTGTTACCGGCTAACCGGACACATGTCCGGTCATGACCGGCAAGGAGTCTGGGGATTTTAAGATGCACGTCTCCCCAGAAACGGGCCCCGGTGGCGACCGAATCCGCCGGCGTGACGGTAGGCGTGGGCACACGCCGAGATCAGAGGTCAGATTGAATAGGTTGGGAATCCCCGCTGACAACGAAGAGCCTCGCCCTCTCTCCACCAACACCAAAACCCCGTTCATCACGAGATTCGCACTGGGCCAATAACTGGCCCAATTACTATGTAGCCTAACCTTACGACAAGACACCAGTCCCAGCGTGTAGATGGAACTCGAAAGTCTCTGTGCACAATCGGTAGCACTGGCGAAACTGTCATACAAACCTCCTGACTTTTGACTGGCCTAGAAAATATCGCCGTTCCTGAAGGAGTCTTGACAGCCGTTTATAATCCATTTGCTTCCGAACTTGATAGCCTGCGGGGCCACCTCAGCGCCCCCCAATCCATGAAATACCAATGCGACATCGAACGTAAGGACCCATCGACTAAGCCTTTCGTTTCTGGCCCTTATAACCTGACGCGGGAGGGCCAGGCGAAGGCACTAAAGGAAGCAATAGATAATACCTGATTTTGGTATTATTGAACAAGGTTTTGCCGAATGAAAATTGGCTATTTGTGTTGTTCCTGAGGAAACGAATGAAAGACTACAAGACAAGGCGAGTCGCACTCGATAGTAGCAAGACGGACGTCAGAGGTAAACCCCCATCCCAAGAAGTGTACATGATCGCTTACTACAGTCCGACGTGGGTAACTCCTGCGGCGAAAGACTATGATCCAAGCACTACAGCGCTGAAACAACTGCCACCCCTAACAATACAAGGGCGGATGAAAGCGAGGCTGGTGCAAGTAAGACGATCGAAATCGATGGCTAACAAGAAGGGGGAGTATAAAACTGTCAAACCAACTGATGCGACTTATGGGAAGCAACAGTTGCAAACTCTTCGCGCGCGAAACCAAACCGACGGAATGACGAAAATCATTGGTGAAACACCTACAACGACGCGAGTGCATCCGGTCACCACTGCGAAGGCTCTGCAGAACTCCACGGAAGACGGCAGGACCGACATCGGAGCGGATTACCAAAACCCGGATCACAACCGCAAGGTAAGTACCGAAACAACTGTTTTGTATTTAACAGGAGACGACAAAGACGACTCGTCCTCGAAGAGTGTCGAACTAATGAATATTACCTTGGAGTCAACGATGGCTAACACATCGCCGCAGCCCGGGAAGAAAACCCGAAGTTTGGGAACACCCGCTCCTGAGTATTCCCGAATATCAAGAACCACCGTGGGGAAGACAACCACAAGTTTCGTTGACTACAACTATACTTGGTGGCTGCACGAACTGGTGATGATGGAAGGTGGATATAAGGTAAGAGAATTATCCTTGATCGATAGGATTATTATGGAAGGTGCGAATCTGATACCTATCGTGGAACCAGTGGTTGTAATAATGGTGGTAACAGGGTTGGTTGCTCTGTTGATTGTGTTATGGGTAGGTTGTATAAGGTGTCGTCGACGTAGAACCTCAAGTCGTATGAGGAACACGAGGAGACGAAACGGAACAAGTCAATGGATGGCGATAAGAGTAATACGGAACACAACGGAGAATGACTAAATCTGAAGGTAAGAATGGGTGTTTGAGATTTGGAGATAAATACGTGATTTTCATAGTTTGTTTTATGGAAGAAGTGAAGTGTGGTGTGATAAATTTGGTAATTTTAGAAGTAACATTGCGATAGGTATAAGGCGTACAAAAATAAACCGGCGGCGCATCGTATGTAATAAGTATCTAATGAAGTATTTTACGTAATGGACGTAAACGGAAAAAACTGAAACCTCGTAACTAGAAATCTGGTGAGTCATGAAATATCAATTCGAGAGAATTATAAAAGAAAAAAAGGTGACGTGTAAAAGTACTTAGTCAATAAAATGATCACCATGAACGGGTAATGTTGGTGTATAGTGCACTAGTTCCCTAATTTTTATAAGCTGGAAATTCTCTAGTTGTCCAAGTCTGCCCTAAAGTACTTTGCACTTCACAAAACCAAAGATGATTAGTAAGTAGTTCAGCGATAGAAAGAGTTTAATCGAAGTGAAAGCGATCCCAAACTATAATCCCTTTAGTAAAGTGTGAGAGCAGGAACACTGCATTTGAGTAGTCCGAAAAAGTATAAGTGCCGTGTTGATGACGAGTCGTGCCAATGTCGACGAATGACGTCACAACTCGACCGTTGTAGGATTGCGACGGTCTGAAGTTTCCGCCGAAAATATTCTCATCTACCATTGTGTCCAAGCAATTTTCGGAATCACCAAATGCGCTGTCGTGTTCGGATTCGACCGATTTGATTTGTTGAAAGGCGTGCAGCTGAAAAAAGCGGTATGAATATATCTACGAATGTCAAGACTACCAAAATATGGCTGTTTGGGAACGGGAAGAAACTCCTTAGACATATTTTGTGCGGTGCTGAGATATATGAGTGGTTTAACATGGATAAAGTTACATATATATGGTTTTAAATGAAAGCTATGTAAGCCTACATCTACATGCGTATACCAACTTAACCCTAGACTGCTCAGGTGGAATATCGTTACACGATCGCTCTGGTGGGGTCGATTAGACCCCATCAGTTAATATGCTTTTTGTCTTACCAATTTCGCTATACAGCTGTCTAATAACCTCTTGCATGACGTTATGACAATGTATCTTCCCTTTTTGAACCCTACTGTTTACCCATTTAAAAGTTCCCGCTGAGGCGTAACACCAATACGCAAATGGCGATATGGGGTCAAACACCCCCCCACCAATTAATTATAATAACAAAGAAATAACAACAATACAATGCAACAATACAACAGAGTAACAACGACAACAACAAAGTAGATTCAATCCGAATCCTCCGGCTATATGCACTCTTGACATGTCACTATTTTCACAGAGTGTGCTTGGCAGATAAATTCCCCACATTTTCCACATTTCTCGGTTGTTCTCTCGTCTTGTGCTCCACCGCAAAGACAGCATCTGCCACGTGCAGCTTTGGAGAGCTTTGCTGGTGGCATTTTACTGTCTTCTCCCGGAAAAATTCTTTTAGACGCGAGTCTTGTGCGGACGCGCAAGTGAGTATTTGATTGCCTGGACACTGCATTTTTCATTGTTAGGGCCAGTGCAATTTCCATTACAAATCCTTTGTGTGTTTGTTTCTTCGCGCGGTTACCTTTTCTAGCCAGCAAAGATAATATAAAGCCGTTGCATGCAGACAAGTTTATCGATCCAAAGAATATCGTCAGGGGCCAGCGCCGACTATAGCTAAAACAGGAGCAGTTTGCCACCATTCTGTCTGCCACGTCGACGCCACCTTTGGTGTGATTATAAAATGTTATTATATCTGATTTCCGGGCGTCACCAGAGCTTTCATCAATTTTATCATCGTGATGCTGGCTGCTCAACATGGTAAGAATTTTCTTTGAGCCTTTGCCCTTTGGAAGATATGACAGCGGTGTCATATCTTTTTGAAATCCAAAAATGCTGCTGTACACCTCCCTCCCCTGCTTAGAAATGAACGTAGGAGGTATCTCACTCTTGTTCTTTCGAAGGGTGCCAACTGCATTCAGTTTATGGTCGTGAAGCAATGACGTCACCAAAGGTATACTGGTGTACCAGTTATCGAATGTGATGTTTCGGCCAGATCCTGGTATATTAGACACCAGCCGTGTCACTACTTCTTTGGCCGAGTTGTCGACTTTGTACGGCCCTTCCGGTTGAGTCCCGCAATAAATTTCGAAATTGTGGGTGTAGTGAGTATTTTCATCACACAAGGCATGTAATTTAATGCCATATTTTGCCGGTTTGTTTCGAATATACTGTCGGAAAGAACAACGTCCTCGAAACCCCCAAAGCTTTTCGTCAACTGTCACAAATTCAGACAACACGTAATTTTTCTTGAAGGTGTCCAATATCATATCCGATATTGTTCGAATTTTCGTCAATTTGTCATTTGTTCTATCTTCGCGTGTGGTAATGTCATCAAATCGAAGACATCGCAAAATGAATCGGAATTTTACGCATGAGTTGCTACCTTGAAGATTTCAAGTCCTGTGCCGTCATCGGCCCAAAACTCATCAAGTGCCAATTTTGAGCTTTTATGAACCCCAGCCAGAAGAAGAAGACCAATGAAAGCTTCCATCTCCGCCGAATTAGTTGGCCCTACCCTGTACTTCTCTTTGTAGTCTTGGGATTTTTCATGTATCTTCTTGTTTGTAAATTCAACAAGTAAATCTATCACTTGTGGTGTAAAGAAGAGCTTCCAATATTCAATGCAGTTATCAGCTTCTATTGCGGACCCAGTGAGACCCGGTGAAAACTTGATCATATTCGCTGCACTTCTTTGACTAGCAGTCGGAGCAGTCTTTCTCCAAAACGTGGTACCGTCTTTTCCTAACCACCCATCACTGACAGCTGCACCTTCAGGATTTTCTTGATCATCTTGCTCTTCGTCTGAGAGTTCTCAGAAACTGCAAGGTCAGGAATATACTCTTCTTCGTCTCCTTCACTGCCGGACGATATCGTTTCGGTAATTTGAGCTAACACCTCTTCTGCCGTAAGCCTGAGCATTATTTCCGCACTCAATCCAGATAAAACTGACTTCCTCTGACCAACAAAGAGATCTGAAAGCTTGCCCTCCTGCCTCGTTGACTGCAAGTGACAGAAACAATGCCAAAGAGCAACAAACAGTCGAAATCCATCCGATCATAATGAGGAGATAATTACTTAGTATGCCCACTATACCTGCAAAATCTGACCCATGACCAATCAATAGCTCATTGCGGCGAGGTATTAGCGATAATCAGCTAATGTTTTATTCCGAATGATAGTATATAACACCATTAAGGATTACATGTCTGGTAAGAACAATCCGACCGCACATAAAAATATGGCTCACATTTTTGCTCGCATGGGGTCTTTGGGACCCCAACCTGAGCAGTCTAGGGTTAACCTTGCATAATAGCGCGATGTGCGGAAATTCAACTTATACTATAAAGCATGAGTATTCATCGATATTGAGATGATCGAAATGGACTACAATTGCTTTCCAATGAAATAGCGATATGCGATAATGGGAAGAGGATATTATACTTTAAAACTACGGTTCAAACTACAGTTCTAGTCGCATATTACACTACTTACTGTCAAAATAATATTGTAAACCAATGTGGGCTAAAATTCCAATTTCAACAACGCAATTACTTTTTAATCCGTCAGTGTGCGATGAAATTGTATTACCAAAAACTCATTCTACTACCACGTCTGCAACGGATGTGGCAAGATAGCGTAGACCTACAACACCAATGGGTTGTGAATTGGAGTCCTACCTAAGTGTTGTAGGTTTACCTATTGGCTTCTGCTCGCCGCATCATCCGTGTAAGCGGTGTCTTATAAAAGCCGTAATAAGAATGAGGAAAATTGGCCTGGTGCAAATGACCGTAAGAGTTGTTAAACACCATGAATACCACAAAAAAAACGACTGCAACGAGATTTAGGCTGAAATTTATGTTTGCTATAGGCGACTTTTCGCTCTCATTACCTGATCTCGTGATATCAGAATCGGTTGGGCCAATACCGTCCACACTACTGTTTCATAGCATGGCGGTGTTGTCAACGATCTAAAATATCTGTAGTATGTTTCGGAATCGGGTAATAAATTCTGTAGCGCAGGTCCGTCGGCAATTGCAGCTGTGGAATCTAATCGGAGAAGAAAATTGCTAAGTTTATTTCCGCAATGAATAGGCCTACATGAAGTAATATGAGTGCGACCTCACAAATTCCATTTCTTCTAATTATTATATTTCTTATTCACAGTAAAACTCGTAAATACACAAATATTCCGGGGAGCAACCGGCCCACAAAGCAAAATGGCGAGATTGATGTAAATTTTTATCATTTCAATAATACAGTCCTAATGCTATTCCTATGCAATATATGAAGACTGAAGAGGTCAGATTACAGAAATGCGGTAGATTAAGAATTGGCAAGGGTTGCAGATGTGAATATGACTGAAAATGAAGTCATCATTACAAAAATGATGCTGTGATTTTCGAGTACACGTGTAATTTAGTCCTGTGGTGCATTCAATGTCTTCGGAAGAATATGTACAGTGCCCAATAAAGTGATATTTTGGATCATGTCGAATCGAACTTTTCCAATATTCTTTTTATTAACGATATTATTACTATTAGTATTTTTTTAGTATTTATTAGTATTTTTTATTTTTTTAGTATAGTTTTTTATTACCTTCTGTTATAAGTTATTTCAGAACATAATTTAGCTTCCACCATACGGTTCCAAAAAATATATCACATGAAATCAATAACCCGGCAACAGGGACAACCATTTATATAATGAGGGGGTGTCAAATAGTCAGAATAGTGGAAGCCGACTTGTGCGTTTCAAATGTTTGTCAGCGAGTAAACGGAAGATATTGCCATACATTATTTTCTTTACATACCGAATACAATAAAACAGAGATGAGATGCATATATATACAATACAAAATTACATCTCCGACCTGCTTTAGTCAGCTTTTTAACGCTATCTAATATCCTCTGAATTGCGAAGTTCGTGGAATCCCCTATATCGAGAAACACGCCGAGTATACTGCAAGGCCGTCAGTCATATTCTTCACCTGCTCCACGGCATCGTATGGCTCTTTAATGTGAACAATATGCATCTGAAAAATTCCACATAATTTTAAAATCATAGTTAGAGCCCGACCGATTATCGGCTCGCCGATAATATCGAGTCGATATCACGCTTGGAGAGAAATATCGGTATCGGCCGTTGAAGGTAAAAAAATATCGGCCATTTTCGTGACGTCACAACATGGTGGCAGGGAGTCAGAGAATTCGATAGAAGACGTGGGGATGGTAAATTATAAAAAATAAATGGCCATGCTGCACATAGTGCATACTCCATACAGGCAGTACGCGTGCCTATCGGAAAAATATTACGGATTACTAACCACCGTTATGCCTCACTGACTTTGTGGGAATCCCCCTGCAGTAATCGATCACCAAAGACAGAGAGCAGCTAGGTGGATAGACACTTACGTGACCTTTGACACGAACCAATCAGGTTGCAGCAGGATGTAAACAAAGAACCAGGCCGGGCAAGCTTACTATGATCGCTTATGGAAAAAGGTTGAAAAATGAAGGTTTTTCGCAAAATTACATTGAATTGGGAATAGCTGGCCTTGGTGAACGGTAATAACGTAGAGCTAGTATGTATTTGCAGTGTTCTAACTAATAATAAACATGAATGGTGGCAAGCACTCATCAGCATGGTATGTCCAAATGAATGGATTTCTGACAACTTTTCGGATGAAGCAACTATTGCTGTATTATCCTTAGTCCTTAGTCGTATACTATTGGATTGTCGTACCGAATAGCCATAGATTAATCTTGAGTCAGGATATGTGGGGTATTCATTATGTGGGCTTGGCGTTATATGCGTTCTATTTATGGAATCGTATAGAGTACAGTCTACAGTCTGCATCATTATCTAGCAAATAACTGTTACACTGAACACTTGTCTGCATATTCAATGATCAGCAATATGATATATGTTAGGCAACATGATCCGTTCCCAGCTGAAATCGTCATTTTTTGTTCTAGCTCATTTCTTGAATCAATCAGGACAAATGCCGGATAACCACTATGCTAATAGCCTGTGTAACTTGGAGATCGCTACCCAGAGCGTTCCTGGTGTGCGCTTGTACCTTTCCCAGAGCCAATAACATGCATTGAAGAATGTAAAATCTGGATAAATTAAGGCATGTGGACTTCCTTGTAGTCATCTGAATTCTCATTTTATTATTAAAATGACATATCTATTATTGTACCAAAAATATTGAATCGTGACATAATTTAGATGAAACAATTCTGTGTTTCAAAATGAGTCCAATCTGAAATGCAGTCACACTTGATGCCACAATCGACTTGGTGTGTGTCTCGTTTTATTCCACTCCAGTTTTGTTGCTTGATGGTGTGTAATGTAATGGATTGAAATTGTTGAGAGCAATATATTCAATAATGAGATGAATAGTTGAAATTGGTAGCGGTGATACGTTGCATGAGTCGAACGAGTATGCCTTGATAGGTGCCTGCACAGCAGTGTTGCTCTGTAAAATAAACATATTATATATTTTGTGCAGGTTTGATGGATATCTTTTATGAAGCTGCAGAAAGAGGAAGTCGATGGATAAAACGCAAGAAAATCAAATTTCTGGAAGAAGTAGAAGCACAAAACAGGAAACTCGTCCAGGAAAATTACAAATTGAAGGGCAATTATTGCTAGTGAAGTTCAGTTCTCAGAGGAGCATCATAATGTCAAAAGATGCTGAGAAGCTGAAATTTTATGCTAGACTACATTAAATTCTTTCTGAATTGCCCGACTTATCCCACTGACGTCAAATTTATAGTATTGCTGTAAGCATAGTATTAAACCATTGGGTCAACCGTATGTAACTGCTTCATTAAATTTCGATTTGGCCAGGTAGATATGTGGTTCTTAAAAAGGCACCATTTGCATTCATTCATGATTTCTCAAAACTAGAATGATTATTGACTGTCAATAAATCACATATCACTTTGAAAGGATTGATGGATTGTGGTGCACTTACTTTTGTGCAGGAACTGTTCACAGGGACCATTTCAGATCGAAATATTAGTGAAATATGTGGATTCGACAAGAAATGTGAGAAAATGATGGAGTTCAGCTATGGTGAACCAGGAAATGCTATCATGACAGAAAAGGGATTCACCATTAGTTCTGAAATCAAGAAATTGAATCTAGATTTAAATATTCCTGCACGTGATTTGGCACACCGTCAAATGCCACAACAAGAAAGATGGCGAGACAACGTATTCATATTGAACAGCTGATCGGAAGAATCAAGTATAAAATTTTGTCTGGTGTCATACTATGCAGCATTCTGTATCAACTAACCAAATATGGACTAATTGCTTACTCTAATTCAAGATTGAAAATTACAAATGACTGACGCAACATATTCGGCAATTGTGCAAATTCAGTTCCATTGTGAATATCGTAATGCCTAATAGCATGCTACGGATCGTAATTGCGCAGTGCCATGGTCAATGTGTACTGCATGTCTATTCATACTATATTCCAGTGGTGTGCATTGAAGCTCATTTAGATGCCCAATTTGTTGAATGAACAATTCTCCAGGTGAAAATGTTCTAGGACTATTTGTGTTTGGTGGAATGTTTTAAACTGAAGATACCAGATACACCAAGATCTACCTTGAGGCAGGAGTTGATCGGTTGCGAGTACGGTTGAGAGATTGCTTGTCAATCACGATCGAGCTCACTGATGCTGATGCTGATGCAAATCACAAGGTAGTCCTTGTAGCTTCAGGTGCTGTATTGTCTTAATCAATGCATATGCATGAGAGCATATATCAGAACCTAATGTGAAAATAAATCATAGTTACAATATCTATTGCAGGAGTTTTTGAAAAAATGTATTTTTCCTTACTTACCCTGTCTTACAAGTGCAAGACGAATCGATAATTGATTTTCTGAGAACGTGTATTTCCATTGAGTGTGATATCTCACTTTTCCGCAAGTTGCGATAACATTGGCTGTTCACTAGAATATTGCTTCCACAATGAGAGGATTGTCTCCTCAATCTTTGTCCCTAAGTCGTGTACGTAGCGCTCCATGAAATACTTCGTAGCTTTCTCCGCGGTGTTAGAAGAAGATGCTGTTCCACTCAAATCCAGAAATTCGATAGAATCTCCGTAGCTTTCAAGTTTCATATTCAATACACCAAAATTGTGATGTGTGGCAGCAGCTGTATTTTATAGCATATATTTCTGAACATGAGATATGCTTGAAAATTTCGCTCGAGACCGGGAGCCTATGAAATCGTCAAAATATGCATTACCACAATCCTATAGTATAGTATACAACGATCGTCGTAATGCCTAGTTTGTGTTCCTGTAGCCAGTGTAATTGTTTTATCTCGTCTATTCAGGTTACCTACTGTGATCCCACTTAGTTTTTCATCTGTTTCTGATACATTGCGTATATGTTATATTTTTTGCTTGCAAATGTGTTATATTATGTGATAAGTTTCATATTACAACCATCCTTTCAGGCTGTAGCTGACTTGATGATCTCCCGATCCCTTCGCTACAGCCTGGTTCTGAATTATACATACTTTGCTTTGTATTTATCTATATGTGTATTATCAATGTTCAATTGTTCATGGACCGAATAAATTCTCTGTCTCTCTCTCCGAAAAGTTGTCAAAAATCTATGCATTTGGACACAGCACGCTGATGCGTACTTAACACCATTCATGTTCATGCTACACTAAAAGCTGCAACTACATACTAGCTCTACGCTATTACTATTCATTAAGGCCAGTCATCCCCAATTCAACGCAAATTTACTTAAAACCTTCATTTTTCAACCTTTTTCCATAAGAGCTCATAGTAAGCTTGCCCGGCCTTGTTCTTTGTTTACATCCTGCTGCAACCTGATTGGTTCGTGTCAAAGGTCACGTAAGTGTCTATTGGATAGTTTTCTGCAGAAGATTTCAATCAGTAAGAGAAATGAGAACATCAATCATGCTGGACTGACCCTCGTCATGATAGAGAAAAGCGTCTCGTCGAAACATTTCTCGGAAGATAGTGCTATTGGTTCGGTACCAATAGAGCTACCAGCAATGTATGAAGTCGTCTGACTGAGGCCTTCGGGGCCACCATGATAGGAAATATGCGAGCATAGAGGGCAAGAAAATCAAGCAAACGTGGAGTAAAGCCAATAATTGATACGAAAATTTTTAATTCCATGATGACATAGGCCAATTCTGACAAAAGAGCGTAAAATAATTCTGACAAAAGAGCGTAAAATATTGATCAATTGATTGTTTGAATGCTGGTCATGGTCAAGGCCCAAGGGGGATGGGTGGAGCAGTTGCATACGTGGACAATTTCAGTCGTTTTGCACATTCTCTTCATCTATTTGTTAACGCTGTGCTGAAGGCTCCACTGGAGCCGCTCCAGGTGCACTGCCAGAAGAATATCAATAATAATATCAATATTTGGTGAAACCATTGAAGAAAAGATCCCCTGCAAGGGAGCGGTGGAACCGAAATGAAGAAAGATTTCCAATTCTTGCTGTGCCACTAACTATGGTACCAAGTGAAAGACTGCTCACTATATTTAGTTCTTTATACATCATTTATGGAAGACCACAGAAGTTCATTCCTTGGAGAAAGAGCCGAGAAATTGTGCTTCGTGAACTGTAATCTGCAACTGCTGGATTGGTGCTTTTGATATATTTTTATAGCCTCTAGATCATTTATTTCAAGTTCAAGCATATCAATGGCTGTAAAGTTGTTGAAATAAATGCTCTGAGTTGTTAAAATTGGGCCTTGAGCTAGATTCCATATCTTTTGAATATCGGCTGAATATATCGGGGTTATCGGTGGAGGTACTGGATATCGGTCTTATCGGTATCGGCTCAGAAATCCAATATCGGTCGGGCTCTAATCATAGTAACATAAACACACATAAAATTTGCTACATCAATTGTTAAAATAAATGAATGACGCTCATAGTAATTTAGTGATTCGAAAATTTAAGATGCATTTCTGCTAATATGATTTATAATTAATAAAAACATTCGTCGAAACAATGGAGAGGTTTGTATTCCAAGTCAGGGTTGACGCAAACACATATACCTCGATCGGGTAATGCTTTCCATTGACCCTATGCTCCGACCCTTCCACGGTACCCGGGAGGGGCCAGTGAAAATGCAATTGCAACGCGCGGTATCGCTTGGATCCAAATCCTCCGCCGGTAAGTATGTATCTTTTCCCAGGTGGAAAATTGAGTTGTACTGAAGCAAAAAATAGTACATGCTTTTTGATGAGAAAAATTTCATGTGAAGTTTGATGTGAATATCAGGCAAGCAAATAATGTTTTATTCGGAAAGTATTCGTGTAACATATGTAGCCACATGTCGGACACGAGTAGAATTTCAGAGGTGAGCATCGGGGTTATGACTAAAAAAAAATTTGCCTGTAGCAGTAATTGATGAACATTTTGGTATAAATTAATAAAATCATAATCATTTTGTTCAAATCGAAAAAAATGTCCCGCACAAACTAACATCAATTTTCGACACTGGTCCAAATACGGAAAAAAATTAAAATTCAAAGATAATCTTTGCTACAAATTTAATCTTCAAATATATGTCCTTTTACACTTATTGTAAAGTTCAGTCATCAATTTGACCTCCCTTTCTGTTATTATGTTAGTGCCAGGGACATCTACGACGGACATATCCGACTTTCAATGGGGTTTTGGGGCACTTTATCGCTGCAGGACATTCGACCGCAAAGATAGCAGCATATGATCTTTGGTGTATTCTAGAGCCCAACCGATATTCGATTTTTGGGTCGATACCGATAAAACCAATATCTCACACCTTAGCCGATAACCCCAATACATTCAGCCGATATTTAAAAGAAGTTGGATGTATACATAAGCACATTTTCAAATCTTCAGAGGGCATTTATTTGAACATCTTTACAGCCATTGTTATACTTGAACATGAAATGAACTAGAAAGGCTGCATCTGGGCACCTGTAAAGTGTAAGCTATATGAAAAGTATCAATATTCTCAGTCTAGCGATCAAAGATTATAGTTTTTTGGCTTCCTTCCGCCATGTTGTGACGTCACACGCAAATTGCCGTTAATTTTTCAACTCCAATGGCCGATACCGATTATTCTTTCAAAGTGAGATATCGTCTCGACATTATCGACTCTAGTATATTCCATACTTAGACATCTGGTTAGAATACCAGTCTTCCTGACACGTATTTGCGATAAATAAGCATCTCCAGAGTTATTCTCTATCTGGGGAAGTGGAAGTACGCAACGCAACCCTTGAGCACCCTCTCGCATTGCGTAGAGATGGAAGTTTATGCCATTTGATCATTGGTAATCTATACTATTTCTTTGAAAGAACGGCATGTTCTGCACATGCCATGGATAAACTTAAATTCATCCCTACATCCTCGGTTTTCTAATATTTTCATCTGAAATTCGTGCTTGGTGGATTGCACCTAGTTTTCGTAGTGTTTTACCACATCATCTCCAAATTTGTAGCTGAGAGTTGGATTTCTTGAAGACGTTGGATCGAAGAACTCTAATATATGCTTTAAGAATCGATAATATGATGTTAGCAAGGGATATGAAAACCCATGCTCATCATTGCATTTCGCAGTTTCGAAAGAACGCCATTCTGCCGTCCAGTATCAACAGATGCTACGGTGTCACATATGATATATGAGATTTTCAAATTTTCCTGTACATCATATTCTTCTAAGCGGTTTTCTAGACCGCTGAAAATACCTAGAGTTGTTCTACTTTCGCCTTTTCGAACACCCAGTTTGATTTGTGCCAGACAAATTGAAATTATACGATATATACAGTCTACATCTAAAATCGGAATTAATAATTATTTATTAAATATTTAATATTGACTGTAAACAAGAACACGATAGGAATAATTCAATCTGGGCGATCAAAAAGTACCAAAGTACTATCTTAAATCTTCGCAATTGGAATTGGGTCAGTTAAATTCAGATCAGTCGATAAATAAATTATATAGTCTGTATGTACAAAAGAAAGCCTATATCCTCCATACGGTGAAAACTGGAAAAATTTTGTGCGGGAGGTTTTTGTTCAAACATTCTTAACTTTTGTGAGTTTTGAAATCAGGACACAAAAGCTCATCATTTCGTGACTACAGGACACACAAAATTTTGAATTTTTTTTTTCTAGTCATAACCCTAGTGAGCATAGGCTTCCTGACACGTTGTCTATGACCTATATCGCTTTGGATGGGTGTGATATAAATCCTCAAATACCAAATTCACTAAACCCTGGTACTAACAGTAGAAGATATATGTGATGGTGATGGATTCATGTAGCTGTCGTTTAATATTAGCTCTATTATATATCCTGGCCGCGGAAATGTGGAGTAAATGTAAAACTATTACATTACCCAGCACTTTGCCTCTAAACTAGAGCAACAAGATCTAGTGATCAAAGAATAAAATAAATATTATTGTGTTCGCACTGCTATATATGATTACTGTTAGGGGTATGGTTTTAGCGGTTTGTAACTGTAATCAATGGTACAATAATGGTATTTTTACCAATTTCATTGTTCTGGAATAAAGTTGTTGCTATAATAAAGACCCAATGAAACGTCTTATATATGTTGTATATTAACTTCATAATGAAGCATCCAAGGAAAGACTGGGATATGGGTTATAATGTAACATTTGGGTATCATTTCACAGATCCTGCCTACAAGCGATAGTGAAGTGTCAATACGACCAGCGACCCGATTTGATTTCGACGTGGCTTGTTTTAAAGAGAACTCATACGGTGAATTTTGATTGAACAGATGCACATGTAAAATGTATCATAATACCAAAGCATAGCAGTACCAGTACGGAAGCATAGCAACTACCTTGGCTATTTATACGAAGACAGCATATTTTATTCGTGCGAAATAAGATATTAAAAGAAATAAAATCAATCACACAAATCGATCCATTGACGACGGGCGCAACTATCAAAAGGTATCATACCTTTGTTGGTGTTCTTAGTTAAAAGTCAGCATCAACAATACAGTCAGTAAATATACGTCTACTTGCTCGTTTTTTTTGGAATGACGCTTAACGACATGCCGTAGTACCAGCAAGCGGCCAACAGTTATGAACGAGATCTCACCGACAGCGTGATAAATATCATGGGCATGCAGCTCCTCTGGGTTTTAATTTACACCAAGACTCTATATTTCAGGTGAATGGAGTGAATGAGTAGGTCACGACAAATCTGGGGGTTAATTAAACCAACAAAAAGGTTGAAGAACACTGATATCGAATACCTGAATGGCCATTGTTGACTACTGATCCGCCGGTTAATGACTGTTCATAGCCTTTTAACCGCAACAACTTTAGAGATGGATCGACCGGTACATTTTTCGTTACTATATCAATTGGAGACTGATGCTGTCCTCCACACTGAGGATAATCGTGAAACCATTCCGAAGGCGTTACTAAATGTATGGCATAGTATAAAAACTTTTGTTTGCATAAATCGATTTCGTGTACTCACGCTCTTCGCCATGGTAGGTCCATTTGCTGCCGATTGCCAGCAGTTGCAGGAAAAGAACTAAAATAGGAACGTGCTAGCAAATAATAATGGAAAATATGGACATGTTGATAATGAACAAAGCAGTCGAAACACCATGAATAGGCCTACTTGAAAAAGTACGGTAAGTCACTGTATCCTGGTACAGAGCTATCAACAAAATGAGCCTCAATTTTCAATTTGTACGTTTGAAGATCTTGAAGAGAATCAAGTTATGGCTTTTAATCAATCAGCCAAAATAACATTTGAATTGGTTCATTTTAGCTTAGACTCTATTACATTTTAGGAGCGCATTTAAGTGAAGGGCGTTCGCAGACTATTGCGAGAAGAACGTGAATAGTAACAAAATCGCACTTCCACGCACAGGAAACGATCATAATGATTAAACTAGATATTTGCCTAAGAGTTTGCCAGAATATACTCAATGCAGAACCGAACAAAATAAACACTTGCACAGTATTGCATCTGCTTTTAAAGATTTCCAAACGAGCAAAAGTCGATAATGAAGAATATCACTAACCAAAACGGCTTTAGCGATGGCAACTATTGGCAACAGCATTCTATCGAGGGAAATTCAGCTAATATGAATGGGCTGGGCATATTGCCTCGTCGTGCAATGGCCCAAACACTGTCAAGACCGATAGACGCTCAGGAAACGGCTTAGGGCGGTGGCTCCCAACCTTTTTCGACTCATCGCCCCTTTTCAAGGTCAACGCCGATCATCGCCAAAAATTTTGTGAACCGAAAAATGGGCATACAAACTGTAATCACCGGCGGGTTGACTAAAAAAGAGTCAACTTTTCGGCTCGATGTTGAATTCTACACTTTTCAACAAAAAAATAGTCATTTCTCCGACTTGACTCCTGGCCATATCGCCCACGTTGGGAACCACTGGCTTTGGGCGTCATAAAATCAAGCTTTATGTGGAGTTGGTCATTCATCTATAGTTACGTCTCTCACTAGCCCCAATATCGATTCCATAGTCGCTGAAAAGCGTTGCCAGATATCGTGCACAGCTCAGACTTCAGAATAAAATGAAATTTATATCATGATTTTTGTAGTATTTGTATTCCCTTGATAAATTATTATTTCTTTTGTGGGAACTATATGCACATCGTCTGTAAGATAACACTGCGCTGTATTAACATGAAGTTTCAAATTGTGGTTTCTAAGTTGTGTAGCTTATGTTACATCGATATTGAATTCATGCGGCCCGCGACCGCTACGAAATTTATAAAGTGGCCCGCGACCCTTTTTGAGTTGGAGACCCCTGGAATAGATCGTATTTATTGAATGTATTTTAACAGCAGCAATGTCATTTCAAAGCCAATCTCGTCGATAATAACGAAGACAATATGGATTTGAGAACAGCATCGTCATACAGGCGCCGACATTACTACAACACACGGTGCAAGATTTCAAGGCGTTCAATAAGCCAGGTAACCAAAATTTACCAAGTAATATATTCATTTCATCTTTAGTGTTGAGTAGGTAGCAAGATGGCGTAGTGGCATAATCCACAGCTACAACACCAGTGGGTTGTGGGCTCGAGTCTGACCTAGGTCGCATCAAGAATTCCTACCTAACTGGTGAAGGTTTATCCAGGCTTCTCGTCATTTCATCTGTATAAGATAAGCGGTGCCTTACAGAAGCCTAAAAGTGTGCCGTGCTACAAGTCGGCGGTTACGGAATCAAAAATAAGAAATATAGGCCTGGCGTAAATGACCGTTGTAGTCGACAAACACCATGATTACCGCAAACTACATTAGGATTGAGGAGATCGTAAATGCCGATAAAGCCAAGTCTTCTCGCTTCGACGAACTTACGCGTAAGCTCCACTCTAGCACGCTGCGCGCACACGTATTTAATGCATATAGTCACTAAAATTTGACGTTGTAAGCAAGTAGTGGGGAATATCGGCATACTGGGGCAGCGGGTCACATTATCATGGAAGCCGGGAAACTGTCCCCGTGGGCCGGACAAAACTTCGTGAAGGGCCGGAGCCGCGGTCCGTATGTTCTCTGTCACTGGTATATATAGACTACCGATGTAGTATAAGTTTAAAGTTTCCGTCATGATTCAAGGCAAGTGAAACCATTTCCTAATTTATATTTGGTTTACTAAACAGTGGAGTAGTGAGGCTATTCTGCTCAACATACCCCACGTGATGCATTATTCGCAGTCAGTGACGAAGCATAATATTCGCAGCATCAGAAATCTTGTCTGCTTCATAAACTGTCGCAATACAAGAGGGAATTGTGATGTTGTGTAATCAATCATTTGACTAAGTTGTACATTGCGCATATAGACCAGAGAAGAACAACATATATTGCCCTCACCCAGTATCCGATCTGTGACAAAATTTTATACGCCACAGAACGAATCCCAGTTTCCCAACCTGAGGAAAGATAGTTATGAAACCACTCGTTCTCTTCCAGTCTACATATACATTTGCGAGCACACATTTTCGACCATGAAAATTAACCAGACAAGCCTGCGTTTATAATCACGTGTAGTCATTACTAAGGGTTGCTACATCCGACATGCAGCCCGAGCTCAAAGAACTTGTTGGCAACTTTTATCGACCATATACGTGTGATTGACGTATCGGAAGCACCAAAATCGGAGCTGAAAACAGAATACAGGACTATTCCATCCAACCAAAAACACATATAGTGCACCCAAGTGTCAGTTTATGCGATATGTAGGATAGGATGATTCGCAAAAACTACTTCACGCGCGCAAGCAAACGATATCACGTAAGAAGGCTACACAACTTTCTATGGCTATACCTACACTAGACACTGTTACGTGGGGCAGGAAGTATATCGAAATCCATGCACAATATGTCAATAATAACTCAAACCCGCGTTTCTGTTCTGTCAACGGGCAGACCTCGACGTAGAAAGGCGACAGACCTGTATGCACGTAGCTGCCATCTATACTTCAATTCTTGCTCCGTGTTTCGAGTCCAGTCGGACTAACTAGATGGCTGAAGTGTCCGGGTTTATATATATTATATATATAAACAAACAGAAGTTTCCTGCATAACAGTCTTTTACCAATACCCACGCTCCGTCCATCCGTGGTGCGTGACTGGTTACTTTTCACTTTGTTTTAATTAAATGTCCATGCGTGTTTTACCGTTACTCAGTTGATTATTATTTACTTCGTGTCCGCCAACTGTTTTGCGCGTGAATATTCCGTGAATAGGAATGCTTGAAGTTTTCGCGTGCATGTCGTTCTCGATACAATGTGTCATGATTAGGGCGATTTTTTTTGACATGTCAAAAAAAGTCAAAATTAGGTCAAAATTGTAACGTTAGGTCAAAATTTGTCAAAATTGTTTACAAAGTCAAACATTTTTTGACGTCTGCATTTCGTTTGTATCGTAGATTTTGCGCTGTCGGTGAACTTATTATTTGATATCTTACAGCTTGAAGCCTACTTCATAGGCCTACCGTTGTAAAGGACCATCGTCTGCTCATTGTGAATCATAAACGGTCAAATGAAACAAATAGTGACATGGCTTTATGGTCAACGTACCGCAATATCCTAGCTGAAGCAAGACTGCTTCGACATTGCATGGTTCTAATATCAAGAAGCGTAAGCTGAAAAATTGTGATATAGACAACATTGTCAGAATGAAGCAACACGGTTTGTCACCAGCAGTGTGCACACAACTTCAGTGTTGTCAACCAACAAATGCTGCTGTTGAACGTTCTTTCTTCGTTCTTGGCAAGCTACGTAGTAAGGACAGACACTTTCTACCCGAGAATGCAGGAAAGGATCTTTCGTTGTACTACAACAAATTTTAATTCTTTCCACCAGAATACGTAATGTAACTACTGGAATTCTTCATAGGGCCAGATTTCGGTAAAATACTAGTTTTTCATGTAAAATTTGTCAGTTTTTGAGCCAAAAACTTTGTAAGGACAGACGGTTCCAACCAGAAATGAAGATAAGTAGTACAATTTTAACATTATATGCGAAAACACCTAATTTGCATACGTGAGGTCAAAATTTGGTCAAATTTCAGTTTTTTTAGGTCAAAAAAGTCAAAATTTAGATTTTTTAGGTCAAAATCTTCCGCTTTTTAGGTAAAAAAAAAATCGCCCTAGTCATGATATTCTTCATTATCGACTTCTGAAGCTTGGCTCGTTTGGAAATCTTTAAAAGCAGATGCAATACTGTGCAACTGTTTATTTTGTTCGGTTCTGCATTGAGTATATTCTGGCAAACTCTTAGGCAAAGATCTAGTTTAATCATTATGATCGTTTCCGGTGCGCAGGAGTGCGAATTTGTCACAATTCACGTTCTTCTCGCAATAGTCTGCGAACACCGTTCACTTAAATTCGTTCCTAAAATATAATATAGTGTGAAATAAACAAATTCAAATGTTATTTTAGCTGATTGATAAAAAGTCGTATTGTGGTGATTCTCTTCAAGATCTTCAAAAGCATAAATTGAAAATTCAGGATCATTTTGTTGATAGCTCTGTACCAGGATACAGTGACTTACCGTACTTTTTCAAGTAAACCTATTCATGGTGTTTCGACTGCTTTATTCATTATCAACATGTCCATATTTTTCCTAATGATTTGCTAGCACGTTTCTATTTTAGTTCTTTACCTGCAACTGCTGCGGCAATCGGCAGGAAATGAACCTACAATGGCGAAGAGCGTGAGTACACGAAATCGATTTATGTAAACAAAAGTTTTTATAATATGTCATACATTTAGTAACGCCTTCGGAATGGTATCACGATAATCCCCAGTGTGGAGGACAGCATCAGTCTCCAGTTGATATAGTAACGAAAAATGTACCGGTCGATCCATCTCTAAAGTTGTTGCGGCTGAAAGGCTATGAACAGTCATTAACCGGCGGATCAGTAGTCAACAATGGCCATTCAGGTATTCGATATCAGTGTTCTTCAACCTTTTTATTGATTTAATGAACCCCTAGATTTGTCGTGACCGACTCGTTCACTCCATTCGCCTGCAATATAGACTCTCGGTTTAAATTAAAACCCAGTGGAGCTGCATGCCCATGAGGTTTATCACGCTGTCGGTGAGATCTCGTTGATAACTATTGGCCGCTTGCTAGTATACTACGGCATGTCGTTAAGCGTCATTCCAATAAAACGAGCAACTAGACCTATTTACTGACTGTTTTTTTGATGCCGACTTTTAACTAAGAACTCAAACTAAAGTATGATACATTTCGATAGTTGCGCCCGTCGTCAATGGATCGATTTGTGTGATTGATTTTATTTCTTTTAATATCTGATTTCGCACGAATAAAATATGCTGTCGTCGTATAAATACTAAGTAGGGATGATGCGAACCTCTGAAAGGTTCAGGTTCGTGTGAACGCGAACATTTTTGAAAGGTTCTGTGTGAACACGAATGTGAACCTCATGACGTCATATTGCTAAGTTCAACCCTACATTTCAGTGGAGTGATAGCCTAAATGATATACATTAAACTTTCATCAGGGTAATGCAACCACACCGAAATAGCCTTCAAAATCTGAAAATCGGCATTTGTTCTAAAGCTAAGCATTCGCAACTACGTAAGGCTATTTCGGGGTGGTTCCATTGCCTTGATGAAAGTTTAATGTATACTATCAGAATCAGCGCGACTGTAGCTTTCAGAAAGATCAACTTTATTTAATTTGAGCGTTAGGATCGTCATCTATGGGATTAGCAATTATGTTGCCGCTTCATGCTATGAAGCGACAACAAATCTGCCACTCGGTGGAGTCGGAGTCTCCAAATTATTTTAGCACTCTTGGAGTCGGAGTTCGAGTCGATGGTGAAATGTACCGACTCCACAGCCCTGGTTCAAAGAACTTGACCACAACTTTGGTCGAGCAGAGATCCCATTGATTTCAACGGCTCTTGAAGTATATAACGGTAATAAACTCATTAAATATTGTTTTTGGCCTCCATGCATTCAATTACAAATTCACATTACATACGATTTTAAAGGTATATAAAACATTGCATTGGTAGGTAAAACTTGTATAAGTGAATGAATACACGAATAATGTATCAATTTATGAATCTGGCAAGTACTTCATCTTATCCGGCCAGCCGATTGAATAAGTTGTCCGCCCCTGGTTTACAATAACATTAGCTGGAAAGACGACGATATTTTGGTTGTGAATAATATGAAGATTTGCTTCTATCACCAATATAGACTTATACAGTGATATCGCGGCACCTTCTCACAGGGAAAAATAGTTCGCGGCACACAAGCACATCGAGTATATACCCCGACTGGCGAGTTTGTCGTAGTGGTTCACTGCATAGTCACAACACCAACGGGTTGCGATTCGAGTCCGACATAGGTTGACTCGAGAATTCCTTTCTAAGTGTTGGAAGTTTACCTAGGCTTGTCCTCGCCATCCGATCTGTGTAAGCGCGGTTCTAAACAAAATATTAAACGAAAGTGAGTTGTGCTATAGATTGGCATCTCGGGAATCAGATAACTACGATGTTTCCTGGTCGAGGGAACGATGCGAGTAATATTATTCATGAAATTGCGATGAACTAATCCACACAGAATGACGGAGCCGGGCGTATTTTGCGATTTACTCAAATAATTCCCATTCACATCAATCGAGCTCGCCAGACTTTTTGTATCAGTATCAGATTTTCAAGAATGTCATCATTTCAAAACACCTCAAGACTGCCATACCATGGAAAGTTAGGACGGCGTGGACTGTGGATACTACTTTGAGTAGGCTAGTCTTTGAAATCAATGTAGTCAAACCGATACACTAAACCGCAACCGAAAATTTATATCCCATCATAATGATCTCCACGCTGCAGAATATATACTGGATTTAATTTGTATTTGCTTTTGAATAAAACTGTTTGTCTGTTGGACTGCAAACGATATGGAGTGTCAACCCATGTGTGCCGAGCGGATCGACAAATTCTCTGGTCCGGCTCCGATCCGGCTATCCAATTCACTGGTCCGGCTTCGATCCAGCTCCGGCCGTATCAGGAAAAACAACGAGCCGGAAGTGTTATGTTCTTGATCTTGTTTCAACAATAACTCATACGGCGAGGTTGCAATATGAAATCAGTATATTATCAGCGGAATAACTTTAAGACAGGCGACACGATCCAGAGTGCAGTTAAACGAAAGACCAGTAAATGACAGAACATAGGGTATAAATACAACGCAAGGCACACGAGGAAATAATGATTGGCGCCAATTACTAGTCCTATGCAAAACAGAGTTAACGATACCAACGTAAATACATGAACATAACAGAAATCCGGCCCAACACGGCAGTGATGAGCGGAGTCTGCTTTTCGAGACTCCGAGTCCCTCCGACAACTTTGGTCTTTGAGGCAAAGTCCCTCCGACTCCGGGGATCTCAATCCCAGACTCCGAGATAACCCGAAGAATCTTGTCCAGTCTCTGAAACATATTCAGACCATTGTCGAAGAATCCCAATCGATGCTTTCGATAGCCTGTCTGATATTCATACCAGTTTTTTAGTATCCGTGAATTGCCGAACAGTCGCAACATTACTTCTGAGAGTCAAGTTCTCTCCAACAAAATGGACAGTCAAGCTAATAGAACTGCGACCCTTTAGATCGGTCCACATATCTGTGGTGATGCCATCCAGCCAGCCCATAACACTTGATAGCAACTCTTAGTTCCTCTGACCGCTTCTGCTTCAAATATAAAGCCTCCTCATCCAACTTACGTTTCACCGTAAATCTGGATGGCAAAACGACTTCTGCACAACACCACGGCAAACCGGCACTTCTTCGGTATTCTCCACCCGGCGATCAGTGTTCCCCATGATCACCTTCTCCTTTGATTTCTTGCTTACTTTTTTGTTGGAAGAAAGGAACTTTCTTCAACTGCGATCGATTCTTCTTACACACTTCGATATGTCTTCGAAGATGCGACGTACCACTTGTCAACTTGTGATGCTTTAGCTGAACATTGCAATTTTGACATCTCGCAAACCCAGTATACTGGCCGTTATTATGATGCAGCATCAGAGTGAAATCCTTCCACACGTCACTCTTTTTCTGCGTCTTTGTGAGTAACCCACTTGACGTCGACGGAGGAAGACCAGTCAGTTCGAACTAACTACCACTAACACCACTGAAATCGACGATCACATCACAGGTTTTAGTAGATTAAGTTCCGCATCGCCATGAAACAGTTGATGGAACTGCACTGCACTAAACATACATGATGCATCACTGACGCACCGATCGTCGCTCCTTGGAGTTGACTAAATGACTAGTGACTTCCAATTTTGAAGCTGATACATGATACCTGGAATTTGGAGTCTGAGACAGACCAGCAGCAGAAACTTGATTGCGGTGCTGATTTTTCTTATCCCATCAAAGTCATTTCTCAATCAAACCAAACATTACATGACGAAAATTCAGAAGAGTTCTGGATGACTGACTACGTCAATCATTGAAGGAAGCGTAGTTGAGTTGATGCGAGCAGAGTAGACGGTTGTAGTTATTTAGTGTGGCTGTTCAGAAATGCAATCATTAAATCATGTAACACATTGCATAAGTTATTATTGTTTCCATCCAGATACTTGCTTGTTGTATGTATATTTCTCACAGATATAAAGGTAATATTGATGTAACACTTATTATCGATATCTCTCACAGCAAATTGCAAGTACGATGAAAGTTGCGAAAAGTTATCACAAAAGTGGTATCGGATATTATCTTGTTTCAACTGATACCAACGTTGGGAATACATTTTCACAAAATGGACCTATTACTATGTTGAATGTCATCAGGATAATGGAATATATTCCGTTATGATCATGAACTTGCTGGAAGAATCAGGGTAGCTAAAGGCTGTACCATAGGGAAGCCCCGCTGTATGTTGCTGATTGTAAATGTTTCGCACAATTACTGGGGTAGCATGAAAATTAGTCACGAAACAAATACGCAAGGAGGAATGTAATGTGACTATAGAAGACTGCAATGACAGCAACGTGGAAGATTCTGGAGATCTTATCTCATAATATGGTGACATTCAGCAGTGGATTCAAAGACGGCATCTCAAGGCAGGGAGAAAATGATGCACTGCGAATGATATTGGGTGCCTTCAAGTTTGTGAACTACAGACACTGCTCAACGGAAATGCCATGCTAGATCACTAGGTTACTCTCCAGTCCCAAATTGCAGTGCAGATGGCTGATTTTTATGCACTTGGCAATCATTTTTGCATGTTTCCCGTCATATTACAACTTTACAAGGTGTCAACTGCCTGTGTTTTGGTTTGTAATCAATAGTGTCTTCTGGTCAAAGCTATCGAAAGATAAGAAACTTACAATGCTCCGTAAAACTCCGGAAAAATATCTGTTGTAAACTCCGACTCCACTCCGGGTATCACAAAATTGGCAAAACTCCGCTCCGGATCCACTCCGACTCCGCTCCGGTGCTCATCACTGCAACACGGTACGGTGGTTCCATGAATTTATAAATATGGCTCGTTTATTTTCGCACTGGCTTGACGGCTACTTCGTGTGGTTCGTTGGTAGGTATTTAGTTACAAACGTCAGTCTTATCCATACCGATTCATGCCTTATCAAAAAAGTACTGATCCGGCTCCTGTCCATGCTCCGCACTACAACCCATACGGCGCTAGGTGGCAATATTACCAAGAGTCGTCAAACCTGTGATTGCCTCCATTGTCGGCATATTTTAGTCGCTAGTGGGCAACAATGTTTCGATGCGTCAATATACAAATGCATGCCATAGCTGGATAAGCGATAAAATGTCGGGAATTTGACTGTACTGTGCTTTGGCAAAACACGATACCAGCACGACAAGAGCTGGATCTGGGTTGGTTCTTAATAGTCTCAATTATGGCTATAGTTTGTGTACGCCATCCACTCTTCATTATCCTGACAAGATCATCGGGTCTGTGGATGTTGAGCTGGCTCGGTTGTAAGTGCAAGTCAATATTATACACCTGAATAGTATCATAGGAACAGCCGGGCCCTTATTGGTTCAGTTGTATATTGACGCTATGTACCGCCAAGACTCTTTCCAAATCAATAATAGTAATCTTACTTAGTTCTTACTCGTAAGTGGTTATATCTCCCTTGTATATTACAAGTTGTATCGTACCCCTGCATCGATTGAATCACCGAAGTACGTGATAGAAAAGTGACAAATACCGCAAAATATATCCATGCCACACGTTGAATGGAATATTAGTTCATATGGAAGTACAGTATTTAAACTAGTCAGGGCAAGCAGCGCAGCAAAACAAGTAACGCATCACCCAAACCATGGAACATTGCACACATTGCTGCGCGTGCTCCATATTTTATTGCTGCAAGATACATCTGTTATACGCATTCGTTGTTAAGTAGTCACCGCCAGCCGTCTATGTCATTCGCAGACGCGAAATTAGTCCCATCTCGGTTCGAGCCATCAGGTTGATATTGCATCCAGATTCAAGCTGGAGAACGAGTGCAAATGCTATAGGCTACCATTGGTTAGTCAACTCATCCTCCTCTCCGTTTTAATTAAGATATATTTTCCATAAAGTACACATTGATTTGATTTGTGAAGAGTCGAAATACACAAGAAATTTCTACTGAATGTATACTATATAACCAGCCCTCAAGATTACTTAACCTCGATCTGACATAGCAACCTCGGCTATCAACAAATATGTGTCATTCATGCTCATTACTGGTCGTTCTATAATATTCTTGATTTATTTCCGCCCAGTGTGAATGCCTTTTATTTACATCGTCTATCGGCTCGGGTGAGTGTCTAATTTAAAAGACTACTCCAAGTCGTTTCGATACGTTTTTATTGTATCGCAGTATTGTGATGTTTTTAAATTATGATATTAATAATGAACGGATCCTCATACTGAAAAAACCACACCCACTGAATTCGAGCAGGTTTTGGGTCACATTCCTTCGCAGAATAATCTCAACACCGACAAAAAATAAATATAGTACTATACAGACAACTATCTATCCTGGAATAAAATTGAGCATCAAAAACTCGTTTCACAATCCGTTTTCAAGGGATCTGTTTGAAATATACCACTCACAAAAATATTTTTTCGATTGTTAGATCTCATACCGGTAGTGTTACCATATTTTGGAAATCTGAAAAGAGGACCAACTTTTCAGAATTTCCAGACTTGCAAAATCGGAGGAGAATTCTCAACAAATGGTGAATTTTTCCCACTTTGTGGTCGGTTGACTAAATAAAAGGTCAACTTTCCCGCTCAGCGCCCCAAATACAGTATTTTCCTACACATTGTCAGGTGGCAGTAACTAAAAAAAGGTCAACTTCCAACTCAGCTCCCGAAATACCCGTCGGAGCGTCCCCTCGTTGCTGGTTTACGGCATCTCAGTCGAATTTAGCTATGAATATGACTAACATTTTCAATAAAGAGGACATAATCTCAAAAAAGAGGACAAAAGGGCGTTCTCCGAGGACACTTCCAAAAAGTCAAAAAGGAGGACAAATTCTCTTAAAAGAGGACGTATGGTAACCCTAAATAACGGTGTCAAACGCATAGGTGAATCTCTATTGGGATCATATGTCCGTTACTTTTTTGTTCGGACAATTCGGTATTGGATCTGTTTACCGGTATATTTCATCATCACTAAGTAAGAACATTTAATTTCATATTGCCAAGACAATTTTAATCAAGTATCGAAAACAATCCTGTTACGTGTGTTGTGTTTCAGATTGATATATCTATCAGCCGTTGTAGTCCTGTCAGTAAGTGCATGAATTCTACCAAATGCGTAATATGTATTCTGCAATGAATCACGTCGAGCAAGCTGATATACAATGGTTGCACAAACAGTGGCCTTGAAATATATTTACCAACCTGTTATTGAAGGTATATTCTGACACTCACAGTAACTCACAAGCGTAGGGTCCGATGAAAAGGATCATAATATTAGGTCACATTGAACAAAGACGCAGGTATCTATTAGTTGCGTGTTACTGTTCAGTCGCGTCCTACTTATTGTTTTCATTACTGAAGTGTCGTTGGTATAAGGTTCTTTAATCTTGATTGTCTATGGGCGTCTTGTTGAGATGTGTTTGTTTTCGGTGTTGATTAAACACCACAATGAAGTAGCCTACTTAGGACTAACACACCGTGATGATGAAATGAGCCATCCTTCTGTTCAATCATTCCAGTCGTTGGTTTATAGTATTCTCCATAAGAGCATTCATAAATGAAGTGAGCTTCTGCTGTGGCGAACTGAACAATGACGGTTAGCACAGCCGAACGGTTTCTATTCCAATGCGGCATAGATGGTCGTTCTAAATCAGCGGTGGGCAATTATTTTTCTCCGCGGCAGAAAATACGTTGGCGGGCCGAGTCAAAATTCTTAGCTGTATTCTCCAGCATATTAATTTGTATTTCTAATTTGAAAGCAATGAATTACACTGTTAATAAATGCTGCTCAGTGGATATCTGTTGATATTAGGGAATGAGAAGGTGACGGTTATTTACCGAAAAATAATATTTAATTGCCGTCATATTTTGCTACAATTTTAAACATGATACATTTTAAACTCTCTTTAAACCACTATCCGCGTATTTCTATCAATACATTATAATATATGTGGGATACTTCAGAGTTTATTGTCTTGGTCGCTGCCTTCCGAGCAAACGCAGCTTTGCGAAATAGCCTTGTTGCTGAGCGAAGCTTGTTGGTTTTCTGAAATTTGCCCTCCCTTGACCAAATGTGTGGCTTCGTGTTTTTGTAATAGAACCGACTTAAATAAACACAGCGACTTGCTCGGTCCTAACTACTAAAAAAGTTTGGTTACCCCTGATTTCAGTAAACAAACATATATTGCTCCAAATCTTCTTTGAATTTCAGCTTTTGGCTTCCTATTTTTAACATGCCCCTTTGTACTTTATGGGTAGTGATGAGTCATAGTAATCACGGGCATTGATTGATTTGTTTTACGAATTAGGGATTTGGAAAGGTATCACGTAACAATTTAAAACACACACTGTGTTATTCGTAATGTGACAATGGCAACAAGGACGGGTTGGTGACTACTTGTGTCTTTAATTGTTACGGCAAAATTTGCTACATTGACTTTATTTAGAATCTGAATTACGCATGCGAGGTGGGTAGGTTTCGTAATCTCGGTATCATAATGATCGGACTTAAAAGCAAACGAATTCCCAGTTTGGTTTATACAGCCCATTGTTTTAGTCCGCGGCTTCACGCGGCAACATTAAGACAGTTTACGTTTTGAATTCCAAGCAACCTTTCGCGGGCCGCTCAGAATAGCTTTGCTTAAACATGGAACTAGGGTAATGCACTGCTACAGACATAATATGGCATTATGCTGGCTGTAGTTATACTATGCAACTGTGAGCATTGATTTGTTTATGTAGCTTACCCATGTTTGTTTACAGTTGTTATATAATTACCCATGTCCGGTAAATACAGAGAATGCTATCACCAAGAGTGGAAATTACCGAGAAAGACATGACCGAAGATGGACAATACGGAGAATGCTATTACCGATTAAGGCACGGCCTGGAACGATCATTACCGGGAAAATAATAAAATATTCAATTGCATTTAAAATGATTATATTCAGATCGTTTAAGAGACGCGATGCATGGTCATCGGTCAGTGATGTCAGGCGTTGTTTCCCCACGTCGTTATTGCGCAAATATGATGGGAGCCTAATTCATTTGCCTGAATATTGGAGCAGGTCGATCAGTAACAAAATATAAGTATCAGTAACGCCAAGCATCTGTTATTCTTCCAAACGAACTGATTCATCCCAATATTATCACGATATAACATATTGCGCCTTAGATATATTATTAACCGTGAAATCGGGCTCGGACTAGTATGATATCTAGACGAGATCGATGAGATTTCATCCTTCGTTGTTTTTGTATGTATCCTTCGTTTTAAGTGCGGTCCGTATTTAAAGGCGCAAAACCAGTTACGTACGACACTGGACAAATATTTTTTTATTATAACTGGGTTATGTATATCCGCACGCATCAGTTAATACGAGAAAACACTGACATCATGTCTGGGGTGTGTTCGGATTGTGTTGTCACTCGGACATCGCGTCTGGGATATGTTGGAGCTGCGACTGACGGTATTGTGAATATAAAGACTGTCTTATTGCGAACATGAGACTGTTCTTATTTTGAACAAAACTATCTTTAATTTGTGAAAATAGTCGAACCAACCCTGTCGGCAAAAACTACGATCAAAAATAAATAAAAATAACCTACAGTTACAGAAATAAGTCTTATTATAATCGCAATTATAGAACGGTATATTCCTATAGAGTCGTGTTAGGACGTTTACATGCTTCATTCAAAGATAGTAGTTCGAAACATGGGGCTCATTTGCGTTTATTCTGGGCTTCGAGAAGATGTTGAACGAAATCAGCTTCCAAAATAGTGCGTGATTAAGTCTGGGAAAAGGTTCCGACCTTTTATTAGTAATCAGCTTATCAGATTTTGAGCAGGGCTACGGAATACTTTCAAATTGGAAATGAAGATGCGACCATAAAACGTTGGAAAACACTGGATGCGCGGTGTTTATATAGCTCAGTGGTGCGCACCGGCATTAGACTGGTAAATAATTTAATCAGTGTGACATGCTCATGACTTAACGATGTACATTGTACAATTATGCTCCCTGTATTTTCGACGTCTTCCTTCTCCACCAGCTCTACCGGTAACTCTGATCATGTGGGAGAAGAGAGGATCAAAATTATATAGTGACGTCATATTGATCGACAATGCGCTCATACCTCATTTTGAAATCCGTTAGTGGGCGCTAAAGAGCGTCAGGAATTTGGGCCACAAAATATGGTAACCCTAACTTAGTAGAACATTGTGGTTCCGGAATTGTTATTTACGGGATGTGATAAGGAGGAAAATCATTGAAGATGTGCTGGACTTCAATTCAATCAATTATAGGGTCCATTTCTCCAGTGCATAGTATGCCATGGTATGGAAGTATACTATGGTATGAAACGTAATTTATGTGTGGGATATGGCATCGTATGGTTTGGTATGGAGATTTTCAAGCATCGCCTTCCATAGTCATATACTTTGACCGGTTTTCCACGACCATGACAAAGATCTTTATTTCGAACTTTTCAAATCCATTACATGCCTCACAAAGTCGTTAATGGTCAGGTTTCAAGTATTATATCACATTATTATTGCAATTATCCCTCCGCGACGTGATATTTTTGAATACAACAAAGTTGTGCAACGCGAATTCAAAGGAAAACAATAATAAAGATACCGCTGGAGTTTGCTTATGATGCTATCGCGTATGATCCTCACATGGTGGCGAGATAGCGTAGAGAATCCACAGCTGCAACATCTATGGATTATGAGTTCGAGTCCGACCACAATCGACTCCATAATTCCTGGTTAAGTGTTTGCGGTTTACCTAGGTTTCCTCCTTGCCATATCATCCGTGTAAGCGGTGTCTTATAAAAGCCTAGAAGTTGGCCGAGCTAACAGTCGGCAGCTATGCGAATAAAAACAAAACAAATTGGCCTGGTGTAAATGACCATAGCTTTCGACAGTTGGTTAAACGCTGCAGTCACATCACCAATGGCTGCTAGTTCGAGTCTCGGCTCTGCTATGTTTTTATGTGTCGGAGGTTTGGGGTCCTCGTCGCCCATCCCGCTGTATATACATCGCCTTGAAAAGCCCAGAGTTAGAGAGAGCCCAACTCATGAAATATATCAGTAAAATGACCAGAAAAAGGAAGCAAGACAAGCTTATATACTTTATGAAATTTACTGTGCGGCGCGTATTACTCAAGTTGTTGAAAGCGCCAATTATGCGTCAATAAAATAAACCACGAACAGCAACAACAGTATGACCCTCTCATAGGCGGGTAATTTGACAATTCACTGAAACTATAGTATTGTGAAAGTTCTATAATTCTTTGAAATTGAAATAGTTGTTTGACTGTAGCTTTCTTCGCTTGTCGCGTCACTAGACAGCACTCATAGAAGGGTGGGGTATCAAATTGTGTTACGTTGAATTTCTTGACTGATGACCATGAAAGGCTACCTTTTCATCCACAGCGCCCAGTTGCATTGAGGGCAAATACTGTATCGGACTGTAATGGAAACTACTATGAGTGTTATCATGGAAGGTATCGAATAAATGTGGTAAAACAATGTCAATCATCACAAGCATTAGAGTTAAATATTACATTCATATCTGATTTACCTTATCGCAAATTAATGTTCATTTGATTTGTTGTGTTAGGTGAATAGTACGTGTTGGATTGTCCGGAAACTCTGAAATGGATGGCAGTTACTTCGATTTCGAGGATCGAGTAGGCCTATCTGGTTTTCAAGCTGACATTTAGTCGAATGTCGTTGTGTCAGTTGAGTAATTATCAGGTCGGTCATTTCGGTAGATTTATAACTTGTAAATTTATCTGCAGTTTAAAACCCCACAAATCGATCACCCGGTGTACGCCCATCGCCATATCTAAGTTTTCACAATATGCGAAATGCATCTCTATTCGATTATATATGTTCCAAGTATAAGCTTGTGCCAAGAGAACAAATGCGATACAAAATTTATCCCTATGTGTGGCATTAAGTACTAACGAAATGCATATTCGTTCTAAACAAACATAAAATGGTGAAGGAGAACATTCTTCCTCACATTTCAATTCTTGTGGCTAATACATGTAACAATATAATTTCTCAAGACCGAACTAAAATGTTACAAACAGACGAAGCAGTGACACAATTCGTGGAAGAAATGATTGTAATCAAATAAGCATACGGACTGTTATAATATAAAAGGGGAATCAACTATAATATGCATGCTCTTTAGATATTGCCAGAGTAAACGTATTAAGAAGAGAGCATCTCAAGCTACGCGATATCGATATTACCGGGCAAAAGCACTTGATTTTTGCGTGCTGATTCCAACATGCATGGTATGAAGCTATTTAATCAGATGTTTTCGAACCAGCTTTCTTGAATGTTGGAATACATACAGGTATTTTGTGTCCGTTATAGGTATTTCAATAATTGAAATACTACTACTACTACTTACTACAATATAGAACAGTGGTTCTCAACCTTTTTTTAGACACACTCTTCTTAGTGAAAAATGTCCCCCCCCCCCATCCTTATCGTCACATCACAAAATCCAACCAGGGTGCTAGCAACCCCAACAGATTGTTTGATGGCATGGAAGGTTATAACTGTTGATGGGAGAATTGAAAAACATGAAATTCGATCTATATGGAGAGAAACACGCGTGGATTGGACGTGAATCGCGAAAACAAATTTCAGTTAACCGCTTCTTCGCGCCCTCCAGGTTGAGAACCACTGATCTAAAAGGTATTGCAATATACTCCATCTTCTTCCTACTTCAATATTTCTTACTACTCTGAAATGGATATTGGATAACTGAACAATTTTCCTCTCATTTTGGCAATCAGACACTCCATGTAGAACAAACTTCATGAGGTTATTGAATAACCGACCAAGTCGAATTTTTTGCCTTAACACTCACACAGAAGAATATGTGAAAGCTTTGATCATTGTACAGCAATCATGTATCCTTTACGCGAGGCGCCTGTCCACGAGTATTTACAGGCATTTATCCGAGTAATATAATTCTTGAGACGTCCAGGTATTGTAACTCGAAGATTCGGTTTTATTACGTGAATGGAGACCATAAATGAAATCCGACATATATCAAAATGATAATAGACGCTTACGTGACCTTTGACACGAACCAATCAGGTTGCAGCAGGATGTAAACAAAGAACAAGCCCGGGCAAGCTTACTATGAGCTCTTATGGAAAAAGGTTGAAAAATGAAGGTTTTAAGCAAGATTACGTTGAATTGGAGATGACTGGCCTTAATGAATAGTAATAGCGTAGAGCTAGTATGTGGTTGCAGCTTTTAATCTAGGATGAACATGAATGGTGGCAGGTACGCACCAGCGTGCTGTGTCCAAATGCACGGGTTTTTGACAACTTTTCTGATTAAGCGACGATTGTTGTATACTATACTATAGGATTGTGGTAATGCATATTTTGACGATTTCATAGGCTCCAGGTCTCGAGCAAAATTTTCAAGCATATCTCATGTTCAGAAATATATATACTATAAAATATAGCTGCTGCCACACATCACAATTTTTGTGTATTGATTATGAAACTTGAAAGCTATGGAGATTCTATCGAATTTATGGATTTGAGTGGAACAGCATCTTCTTCTAACACCGCGGAGAAAGCTACGAAGTATTTCATGGAGCGCTATGCACACGATTTAGGGATAAAGATTGAGGAGACAATCCACTCTTTTTAGAAGCAATATTCTAGTGAACAGCCAATGTTATCGCAACTTGCGGAAAAGTGAGATAACACACTCAATGGAAATACACGTTCTCGGAAAATCCATTATTGATCGGTCTTGCACTTGTAAGACAGGGTAAGTAAGGAAAAAGACATTTTTTCAGAGACTCCTTCAATAGATATTTTAACCATGATTTATTTTCATATTAGGTTCCGATATATGCTCTCATGCATATGCATTGATTAAGACAATCCAGCACCTGAAGCTAAAAGGACTACATTGTGATTTGCATCAGCATCAGTGAGCTCCATCGTGATTGACAAGCAATCTCTCCACCGTACTCGCAACCGATCAACTCCTGCCTCAAGGTAGATTTTGGTGTATCTGGTGTCTTCAGTTTTATAACATTCCATCAAACACAAATAATCCTAGAACATTTTCATCTGGAGAATTGTTCATTCAACAAATTGGGCATCTAAATGAGCTTCAATAATGCACACCACTGGAATATCTAGACATGCACTGTTGGTACAGACTGACCATGGCACCGCGCAATTACGATCCGTAGCATGCTATTAGGCATTACGATATTGACAATGGAACTGAATTTGCACAATTGCCGAATATGTTGCGTCATTCATTTTTAATTTTCAATCTTGAATTAGAGTATGCAATTAGTCCATATATATTTGGTTAGTTGTGATACACAATGCTGCATAGTATGACACCAGACAAAATTTTATACTCCTTGATTCTTCCGATCAGCTGTTCAATATGAATACGTTCTCTCGCCATCTTTCTTGTTGTGGAACAGTCTGGCTCAGGCATTTGACGGTGTGTAAATCACGTGCAGGAATATTTAAATCTAGATTCAATTTCTTGATATCAGACTCAATGGTGAATCCCTTTTCTGCCATGATAGCATTGCCTGGCTCACCATAGCTGAACTCCATCATTTTCTTACATTTCTTGTCGAATCCACATATTTAACTAATATTTCGATCTGAAATGCTCCCTGTGAATAGTTCCTGCATAAAAGTAAGTGTACCACAATCCATCAATCCTTTCAAAGTTGTATGGGATTTATTGACAGTCAATAATCATTCTAGATTTGAGAAATCATGAATGAATGCAAATGGTGCATTTTTAAGAACCACATATCTACATGGCCAAATCGCGATTTAATGAAGCAGTTACATATGGCTGACCCAATGGTTAAATACTATGCTTACAGCAATACTATAAATTTGACGTCAGTAGGATAAGTCGTGCAATTCAGAAAGAATTTAATGTAGTCTAGCATAAAATTTCAGCTTCTCCGCATCTTTTGACATTATGATGCTCCTCTGAACTGAACTGAACTGAACTGAACTTCACCAGCAATAATTGTCCGTCAATTTGTAATTTTCCTGGACAAGTTTACTGTTTTGTGCTTCTATACTTCTTCCAGAAATTTGATTTTCTTGCGTTTTATCCATCGACTTCCTCTTTCTGCAGCTTCATAAAAGATATCCATCAAGCCTGCACAAAATATATAATATGCTTATTTTACAGAGCAATACTGCTGTGCAGGCACCTATCAAGGCGTACTCGTCCGACTCATACAACGTATCACCGCTACCAATTTCAACTATTCGTCTCATTATTGAATATATTGTTTTCAACAATTTCAATACATTACACACCATCAAGCAACAAAACTGGAGTGGAATAAAACGAGACACACACCAAGTCGATTGTGGCATCAAGTGTGACTGCATTTCAGATTGGACTCATTTTGAAACACAGAATTGTTTCATCTAGATCAGTGGTTCCCAACCTTTTTCGACCTATCGCCCCCTTTTCAAGGTCAATACCGATCATCGCCCCCCAAATTTTGTGTACCGAAAATTGGGCATACAAACCTGTAATCACCGGCGGGTTGACTAAAAAAAAGGGTCAAATTTTCGGCTCGATGTCTAATTTGACACACTTTTGTAACTAAATTTCCATGGGTTGACTAAAAAAAAATGTCAGCCGTTTTGACGCGTCATCGCCCCCTTCGCTATTTTCGCCCCCCGTCGCCCCCTTTGTCCATTTTCGCCCCCCTGTCGCCCCCTTCGTCATTTTCGCCCCCCTAGACCGCCAAATCGCCCACGTTGGGAACCACTGATCTAGATTCTAGATTATGTCACGATTCAATATTTTTGGTACAGTAATAGATACGTCATTTTCTTAATAAAATGAGAATTCAGATGACTACAAGGAAGTCCACATGCCTTTATCCAGATTTTACATTCTTCTATGCATGTCATTGGCTCTGGGAAAGGTAAAAGCGCACACCAGGAACGGTCTGGGTAGCCATCTCCATGTTACACAGGCTATTAGCACAGTGTTTATCCGGCATTTATCCTGATAGATTCAATACACGAGCTAGAACAAAAAATGACGATTTCAGCTGGGAACGGATCATGTTGCCTAACATATATCATATTAATATGATCATTGAATATGCAGACAAGTGTCCAGTGTAACAGTAATTTGCTAGATAATGATACGACTGTAGACTATATACAAATGTCGATTCCATAAATAGAACGCATATAACGCCACATAATGGATACCACACATATCCTGACTCACTATTCCTCTAATACATTCTATTCGGTACGACAATCCTATAGTATACGACTAAGGATAATACAGCAATAGTTGCTTCATCCGAAAAGTTGTCAGAAATTCATTCATTTGGACATACCATGCTGATGCGTGCTTGCCATCATTCATGCTTATTGTAGGTTATAACACTGCGTATACATACTAGCTCTATGTTATTACCATTCAACAAAGCCAGCTATTCCCAATTCAATGTAATTTTGCTAAAAACCTATATTTTTCAACCCTTTTTCATAAGAGCTCATAGTAAGCTTGCCCGGGCTTGTTCTTTGTTTACATCCTACTGCAACCTGATTGGTTCGTGTCAAAGGTCACGTAAGTGTCTATTGGCTCGGCTGTGCCTACCAACTAAACAATTGTTCTTCTCGTCTGCTTCTTTGATAGTATATCCCACTCGTCTGCACTGTTTGGTTTAACGAGATCTTTCGCATATTCCTCTATTCCTCTATTCCTCTATTATTACTCAATTCATCATACATATCGGTTACCCGCCATCATTAAACGATTCGTCTGTACACAATGTAACGCGATGCGATCTCCCGCTGATATGATTACGAAATTAGGTCATTGATTGCCGTGCGCTCGGCAATCGTCGCCAGCCTGATTTATGGCGTCTCCAACAAGCCTAGTTCCTTTGGCTCCTCGATCAATCTCGTCTGAATCAGGTCAAGTACACACTATCCATTGCTGGCCTACACAATCTTATCTGCTTTGCCTGGTGCGCACAATATGATCCTTGGCCTACACAATCGCATCTGTAATAGGCCTTGTACGAAAGAAATGGTCACTGGCCTAACTATCGCGTCTCTTTCTTAGCATGCTTTGGCTCCTATCTCGCGTAGGCTTGGAGACAATGCCGTCACGTGTATGCTGATTAGCGATTGTGAGTAAAGAGTGACATTGCGAAACTGATTGACATCGAATTTCCGCATACTAGTGCAGAGCGGATCGACAAATTCTCATGGTCCGACTCCGAGTCTGTTTCTAAATTCTCAGCTCCGGCTCTGATCCGGCTGCAGCCAAAATTAAAAAAAGTCCGGCTGGATGTCGAATCCGGCTCTGGTCCATGCTCCGCGCTACCGCATATATGTGTGTGCGGATATGCGTATTGCGTGATTGGTTTCCGCTAATACTTGAACATAACCATCAGAAGATGTGTGTCAAGGCTTGAGTTATAAAAGATGAAAAAAGTCTGAAATTGAACCACCTGAAATCTGTGCCATTATAGAACAGATTCCATAAAAACTCGGATATTTGGACTTGCACAAATCGACGCCGATTCCACGTAACACACGTTGATAAGCGCACGTATTTAATTGTTCACGAGGGATCAGGGACTTGCTAATTGACAACTCGTTGGTAAGCCTAGCATGCGCGTAAGTTCGATAACACATTTATACCTGTACTTATCCATAATGAATTGATTCTATATTTGCATATTCAAAAAAAAAATCGAAAGCCCCCCTTTTATTTCAAACACCCCCGTCCGTATTTTTCGGCTGGATACTCACCTTGTTCACTGCGTTACATATGGTGCACTACACACAGCTATAATCCCTTACCTTAGAGATCATATTAGATGTGACGGACATGCTGCTTAGCGCTTATGTTTCTTCGTGGGATATCGAAAGATATCAAGCGTATGGACGTCTTTGACGGCTATTGTGCATCAGATGGATCAATTACAATAATTCAGTTCAATTACAATTACTCCCTTGCATATTTCAATTACATTACAATTACAATTACTCAATGCTAAGAATATCGAATTACAATTTTAATTACAATTACTGTTATATATGTTATTTAGTACAACTATAATTACAAGTTTAATTACTTTCAAACATATAATTGATTCGGCAGAGAGGTGTTCTTTGACAACCGTAGCGACGTAATTGCCAACAATCTGAAGATATTCAGTATTCATGTTTCATTCATGATACGTAGAATAACCATTAATTGAAAAAAATGAACGTATTCGAATTATTCCGAATCATGAGTATTAAAACTACAAACACAAAAAAATGTTTCAAGCGACTCCTAACAACTGAAAGTTTGAGCGACTAACAGCGAATAGTCTACAGGACATTCAATGAAATGTAATCAAACGACTATAGGCTACTCAAAGCTGAGAGATGATAATGAAATGTAATTGGTAGGGCGTGAGCGATAAGCATGATACCGATAAGATATGTAAAATGCCAAAGAAAAGAAGCTCCTAACTACGAATTACAATATTTTGGTTCGAATTTACATTCTCACATGCTCGGAAACTGTTAGATTGCATTTGATGATTGGGTGCAATAATTTCTGGCCCCAGTAAATTTGGCCAAGATCAGAGGTAACATTCGGATTGCATCTCAACAAATGCGTGATCAAGTTTGATGAAGACTTGATTAGAAACTTGAATTTACTTTTGCAATTATTGCAGCAAGCCTGGGTACTGGCCAGAGACTAAAAAATAAAACTGTGACCGTGGTTTATAGGAAATGGTTCAGCAGGGGTTTCAGAATAGTTTATTTGTAATTTATTCATTTTTTATAGAGTAGGATTTAGTTTAGCCTACTGGTTCTCTAACTTTTTTAGACACGCCCCACTTTATGACAGTGAAATATTTCGCGCCCGTCTTATCGTCATATCACACAATGAAACCAGAATGTTAGCAATCCTTACAGATAGTTTGATAGGTTATGACTGTTGATGAGAGAATTCTCCAATATGAAATTCGGACTATACCCAGGGCAGTAATTATGAAATGGAGGTGAATCGCGTCAAGCGCGGAAAAAAAATTCAGTTTACTGGAGCTTCGCGTCCCCTATCAAATTCTTCCACGCAACCAAAGGTAGGCACGCCCCCCAATTTGAGAACCACTGGTTTAGCCTATGTTGTTATTCACAAAGTTTTCTGTTGCTACTGAAGTATGAGAAACAGTTTGGCATGGCTGAATTATCTAGTGATAACGCGGCACGCATAGAACACCGATGTAAATAGGCTAATTTGTACAGGTGGCGACCATGCACTAAGGCCTTAGAAGGCCTTAAACCCCCTCGTCGTCATGCTTGTACGATTAAATGATTGATCGATTGATTATTTTATATTGTGTTTGTCAGGTTTCCATAAAAATGTAATTGAAATTGTAAGTGAGCAAAATCTTTGTCAAATTATAATTACAATTACAATTACACGAAAAAACGTAATTATTACATTCAGCTCAAACACAGATTACAATTGATCCAACTCTGCTGTACAGTACAGTACAATACAATCGTAAGTCACGAAGTACAGATTGAATGGATCTGTATATACTAATCCACCATCACAGCAGCCATATTATGTTCTGATACCGATAGTGTAATCGTATCCATTTGCGTGTGTGACTCGAGAGTGTTTAGTTGCAAATTCCTCTCTCAATCCCCGATAGCGACGAAATGAACAATAGATGGCTGCCGCATCAAAGCCTGAGTCCAATTGTTATTGTATTTACACGCTTGTCATCATTCCTTCAATAGGAGGCGTGTAAAATGTTGTCATATTCGTATTCTGCGAAAGGTATATTAACTGGCGCAGGGCATATGTGCTATGGATATGAATATGGTAGATCTAGCATCTAGGTATATACCTACACCGCATATAGTAGAGATACGAACGGATAATAGTACTCAGTTACGTAAATCTCCAGGTTATTATTTTTGTGAAGCACCTTCACTGTGTTAGATGAACCCCGCTTGTCAATTGGCATTGAGTCATGCTAGTTCTTAGGTGCCGAGTATACACGTTACTATAGGGATGGTGTGAACGCGCGGTTCACGTTCCCGTTCTGTTTGTGAACATCTGAAATTTGGAGGTTCAAGTTCACAAACGAATCTTCGTAGGTTCTGCGCTGTGAACATATTTCATGTATTACGCTTTTTCGCGTCAATTTCAACGTCCTCCTATGCATTTCAACTTTTGACCATTCTTCGCATGACACTGGCGAGATGATAAGAAGTTCAGCATTACACGAGCGTGTACCTTGTCTGTTTTAAAAAAAATATGATCGAAAGTTGGCTCGGAAAATTCAACTTTCCGTTTCTAAATCCATAGCAGGGTCTACCAACACGTGGCCCGCGACATAGTTCCTGAAATTAACCGTGGTATCATATAATAGATTAATTTATTGTAAATTTACAAGGCCAACCAAAAATCTGACTAGCTTGACCGCGAAATTTTGGTTGTTGGTGACGACTCAATTACTATCAGTTCCGACGCATAGACGTAGCCAGTTCATAGCCACATTTTTCTCCGATCTTCGTTTATGACCATAAAGTATAATATTTTGCGGTAAATTCATTTGATTTGACATTTTTCTTGTCAATTAGCGTGATTTTTTGTCACTCAATTTCTTTCGTTCAGTACACCCACCTAAAATTTACCGAATTGAGTCTGACAATATTCGCAATTATGAGTAAACGGGTCATCCAACATCAGACTTCGTGTGTTCACTTCCAGAAAGATGGTCGACGTCTCGGCAATGAAACCTTAGCACAAAATGAAACACATATCTACGCTAAAATCTTCAATATCCATGTGTCCAACCGCCGAATAATCCTTTCCTCGCCAAATAAGCCCAGCGCTGTACAAAGGCGACCCGCAATATATTATGAAAGTGCCATTAGTATCGGCTGAGCTCATTCATTAATATTGAAAAAATTTCGCCCTTTGCGCGGTTAGGTCAATGGTGCACAATGCAATCTGACTTTTCATGACTTAATTGTTATCGATTTTGATGCGTAGTTTGTTGTGTAGTCTCGTTTTCTACTATCGGACAATTAAAGGAAGGTCATCAACATACAATATTCAAGTGGCCCGCGCATTGATTCACAAATATCATGTGGCCCTTTGGCCAAAAAGGTTGGACACCCATGAACTATATTAACTATCTCCTGCGAGCTTCGGCTGCAATGACACAATAGCAGGAACAAAACACACCACAGGTAGGAAGTCGGCGAGTTGGGCTTAGTCAACCAATTATTTATTTACATTTACATATACGAAATTGACATAAAGAATGCATCGATGTCTAATGTAAAAATCTATCAGGCGTACGACATCTATCTTATATTTGACAACCTTACTGAATCAAAAATCGAATCAGTTAGCCAGGGGTGTTGGCTACTGTTAAACTTGTTTTGGAGATAATATCTGGTGCGAGTATAGAGACCGTTGTTCAACTCTTTAAAATGCATTTCTCCGATGTAGCCGAGGCCTCGTCGAAATTGTTGGCAAAGCGACGGAAGATATAATATATCAGTTTACGGAAATGCAGAGTTAGAATCAGCTATATGAAGGCACGTAACGTCATAGGTTCACGTTCGTGTTCACACAGAACCTTTCAGAAAGGTTCGCGTTCGGGTGAACCAGAACCTCTACCTCAAGGGTTCGACCCATCCCTACCAAAAGGGTGGTCGTAGGTCATCCAAGTTGCTACACCTGTTGCTAACAAGCCTGGTGCTTATACTGTTTTCGTGGGATTTGCCGAGTGTTACTAAATATCATATTTGACTACAACTATCTTGTATAGGCAATGATCTTGAAGTGGCCTCAAAATAATTACGTAAAGGTGGATAATACGTAACTGTTAGGTACACCTGTTATTCACGTAGAAATAAAACCATCCGTTTCCCATCACCTGGAATAGAGGCAGAAAATCAGTGCTATGAGAAGAAAGGTAGCGAAGAAAAGAGGTTAAAAGAAGTATTGCTGTGATCGGTAAATCGCACTCTATATGTGAAGAAACTTGAATAAGATTTGCAGGTGTGTAGATAGGCAGCCGTCAATATGGCCTATTGATGTATATCTAATTTATGGATAGAACTATAGTCGTTTACAATCAGTTTACTATAGTAATCTGGGGAGTCAACTATAGCTGATGGTAACGCACGATATGGCGTACACGCAGTTGAGTTGAGAATTGGTAATGATAGTAAGCTACATCACTTTCATAGCTCACAGTAACTTTGCGTTCATCATTTGAGAATAGGAAATCGGAACTGCAGCCCGTATAATCACGTCACTTCGAATTGGTCGATTTTCACGGTTGTCTCACAGTTTTCGAATGTTTTATTTTCATTTTGTTGGTGGTGAAAGTTAGCGAACCAAGGGAGGATAAATGACCTAAGTATGGAGTTTTTTTTGTCCTATCAATTTGACGCAATATGTGTTATGTAATAAAGGAGCCGGGATCGGTACAACAACTCAAGTCATTCTGAAGACTGACCTGTATAGTCCGACTTGTAGGCGGCTGCGGAATATCATATTTTGCGAGGGAATGTTTCACACCGCTTGCGAAGCATGTTGATGCAATCAATATGAATATCCATGTAAATGTACGACGTCAATATTTTCGAGAAATATACGGACAGTTTTTATCCAGAAGCTAGAATCAGCATGAACTTATAATCCGGCGCAGTTTGTTTGTTTTGTGGCATTGATGGTGTTTGTCGACTACTATGGTAATTTACAACAGGCCAATGTGCGTCATTTTAATTCCGTAGCTGCCGACTCGTAGCACGGCCCAGGTCGGCCCACTTCTAAGCTTTTATAAGACACCGCTTACGCGGATGAGATGGCAAGTAGGACCTAGATACCCGGCTCAGCTACTCAAAAGACGATAATATCTGATATGTGTTCCACAGCTGAGAACAATGTATGATGTTACATTGGCCTCTCAGCAGATGTAAAGCTAAATATTTTGGTTAGTTTTAGCTTTATCACGAGACCTTTGGAGAAAAGAGATATTGCACTGCAATGTCATCGGGAGGGAGCGCCGATAATTTTGCCGATGTGTGCTACGAGGAAATAGCGAAAATCAAGAATGCAGATTGGCTTGAGTTTGCACGCCGGAAATTGGATGTCCCGAACATTGAAATCGACGATATAACGACTAACTATAGGCATGACGTACGAGAACAAAAGTTTCAGATGCTGCAATTTTGGAAGTCGCATCTGAAGAATAAAGATTGCAAACCATCTGGTGCGCTTCGCAAGCTGGTATCGGATTTTCAAGTGTCAACATCCCAATTTGAATGTGCAGGTTTGTTCGTTTATTTGGTTGGTGTATTCAAGATAGCGTAATGGTTAAGCGTCCGCCATCTTGATCGGTAGGTCGTGGGTTCGATTCCCGGCCGGGTCAGACCAAAGACCTGATTAGTAACACTAGCATCCATGGCTTCCCTGCTTGGCGCTCATGCATTACTGGGATAGCATGGATGGGTGGTGCATGACTTAGAAAGTCGTAAAGGCTATATATGCACTTCCTTGTCCAGCGGCATATGCACATCACGCACTCATGGTATGGATATGCGCAGATCATGTGTATGTGTACCATGAGTCGGTGTATATGCCGCAAAAACATCAAGGACAAAAATAAACTACGTCCTTTCCTTTCCTATTCATGCGGATTGTCCGACTATTATGGACAATTACACGAAGTCGATTTTCTTCATTTTATTCCGTCGCTGCCGACTGATAGCACGACCCACTTCTAGGCTATTTATAAGACACCGCTTTCGCGGCTGATATGACCAAGGCAAGCCTAGATAAACCGCTGACATTTCCGTTACAGTTTAGTTAAACTCAGTGACACACGGTCAGACACTGGCGTGTGGTCGGGCACTGCCCCCTCTGACGTCAGGATGAGTAAAAGGAAATTGTTAAGACCTTTAATGAATGAAACACAAACTATTATGTGCATTTCCTATCGATGTTCATCAATGACTAATTTTGAAGCATTTGTACAATCAAAGTCACGGAATTCACATATTTATAGTTCAATAACATAGCGCGAAAGAAGAAGTGAGGCGAAGACTGGTCAGGCCTCTCCTATGACAGCGCAACACCTCATAAACAGCTCAGAATTTGTAATACCTGATGATTTTAGAATGCTATTGTCGCACTTATTCCGAAAATCTAAACAGTAATAACTTCAGAACACCAGAGCCCCCTGAAAATCACCAATGTATGTGAAATTAGGCATAGTTACGATCCAATGCAGAGAAACAATGACCAAATGGCGCACATGTGGATTTGTCTCACTCACTGTTTTTTCTCGCGGCGTTGCTCGTCTTTGCACACGCGAAGGCTTAACGCAGAACTACTTAATATGCCCTAGTCCAGAGGTCTCAGACTCAAATGTCCTGGCGGGTCAATTCCCGAGTTTTTGATGACGTCATAGGCCGCAGCATCAATATTAGGGATGTTTATTGTATAATTTCCAAGTAGGCCTTATTTGGCGGGTCTTTGCGGCCAGGCATTCCAGAAACATCGTGGAGATGTAACTTACTATTTTATTATTCACGCTTGACACGGAAAAAATATTTGAATATTTAAATAAAACTGTTTTTGTGCCGGGCATGATTTTTTTAATTAATGAGTTATTGACATCATACGTGAGGATGCATCATGACATCGTAAAACTGTTGGGTTATAATATTGCAGCCAGTGGAATTTTTAGGTGCCACAATTTTAAGCATATAATATTTTATAATCTACTGAAGATTGATCTGATATCAGAGCAATTGAGCGGTACAGCCTAATCCTGGGTTTGATATATTCGTGATAAGTATAAGCTATGGTAACTGTCATCGCCAAGAGATTGTTGTTTGTTGCGTCCGTTGGAGTACCAAGTCACCGTTCCGTGCTGCAAGTCCTCTGATTTTACCGTTTGGCCCGACTCAACTCGACTCATTTTTATTTAATCACCCAGTCAATCCGAAATCGAGTATTTTTACGGGACGGTTGCATCAAACCAAAATCATAATTTTCAGTCACGAATCATCAACGGGTCATGTTTCGTCATCATGAACTAGAAATGTAACGTTATAGCTGATTTCTACCGCATGGTAGCTTTTGAAAGTGATGTGACAGTGCAGTTTTTTGAGATTTCAGTGATGTTTATAGTAGTTTTATGGCGAAATGTAAGTTCCTATATCTAAAAAAGATATATGGCACTTGAAGTTATAGTTGAATACTTTAAATTCCAAAATGCTAAAATGCTCTCACGGGCGGCGGGTTTGATACCTCTGCCCTAGTCTCAACGAGGATATTGACTGCAAGAGAGCAGTGCGGCAGCGCAACTGATCATGGAGACGCTAGTGTGAGTCCCTGTGAGTGAGAGTGTTATGTTCTTGGTAGGGGGCGGAAACCCTGCCGACTGGTATGAATGTCTAAGTGAAGAAATCCAACTTTGCACGGATAAACGACTCAAGTAACTTGTAGCCGGTCGCATTATTCAGTTCACAAGAAGGAGCTCATGGTTTCGAAAAGGTTATTGCTGGGCCTGGTGTAGTATGAATCGTGGAGTCGGTGCGAATACATTTCCTTGCGGATATATCTGTTTTCCACTCTCCGTCTCGATTCATACCTATATCTTCAATTCTGGATGGTATAGTACCTTCTTACGTAGCCTACGTGAGAAGAGTTCTGATGCGTTGAGAAAGAAGTCGATGATTAAATTACCCATAATCTTGGGTAGTATCTACTTTGGTAAATCCGACCGTAAAGGGACAGTGTCTTACCAACCATGAACCTCAGCGCACCTCAGTGGTTGTTGTTGTTGTTGTTTAATAAAATGAAAGATTTTACGCTCATCACCTGTCGCACCAGAAATCAAATATGAAAAATATTATAGGAAGTATTTACCGTAGAAAAGTGGTTCTAGAACTTTTTAAGACATGCCCCTCCCCCCTTATGATGGTGAAAGATTTTGCGCCCCCTTATCGTCATATCACAAAACTTAACCAAACCTAACGAACAGTTTGGTGGCATGGGTGGTTACGACTATTGATGAGAGGTTTTTAAATATGAAATTCATACAAAATATAGAGCAATAATTATGAACTGGAAGTAATTCGTGCGGAGCGCGAAAGATTTTTTCAGTTGAGCTCAGCTTCGCGATCCCCTTCAGATGCTTTCACGATCCCAAGGGGCACGCGTCCCCCAGATTGAGAACCAATGCCTTGGAATTATCATGGTGAAATATACTAAAAAAAAGTTCAATCAGGTCCCTGCACTAAATCGATTTTTCGTACGCATTTTATCAATATTTTTAATAAGTTTCTTTAGACTTTCGCGGGCCGCACAGAACGTTGTTGCGGGCCACATGCGGCCCGGGGGCCATAGTTTGCCCACCCCTGCCCTATAGTGTGGGCTCAAAATCATTGTTTATTTGGGCGGGAGAGGGCTGAAATCATGTGCTTTCGGTCCCGGTTACACAACACAAAGTCACATGCTCCTGAACCGAATCGTGACCGTATCTGGTCTATGAGCAAAGCTTTGCTAGAGTGACGTCATGACTCACTTGGGAATCCACTACTGGGCGCTAATGAGTGTCCGGAATTTGGGTTGCTGAAATATGGTAACCCTGGCCTAGAACGTACATGCTTTGCGAGTATCGTACAAAAGCCAATATAGCTGAAACACGGTGATTACTGAAACAACCACGACACGTAAACACCAGATCATATAGAACAGAGATCCATATTGCAGCTGACGGTTCTGAAATCAAATCGGAACAAAAACAGCTGAGACTATAAGCACGTCAGTAACTCTAAAACATTTGAATGATTCACTTTATAATAGTTTATTGTGAGTAAAATATATAATTCGTAGTAAACGATTCTGCATATGACTGTCTAAATTATTTGCTGAGTTTCTATGCTCTATAATTAAATTGAAGAAAACCGGGGAATATAAACGAGTCTGTCTTCCGCCATTAAACTATGTCAACAGGTCAATGCTCATACAGTACAGTCAATGTTATTTAATTGCACTATCACAGGCTAGGCTTGGCTTGTCTCCGACCTCTTTGTAAACGATTTTCAAAACAAGTCCTGCATTAAAGTCAAATGAGCCCTGACTATACAAATAATCGTGGAATGTGCTCATCATTATATTTTATTTCTCCGGAAACGGTCATGCACTGGATCCCTTACCTCGCTTGGCCCCACGTAGTTGCGTACTATAGTTCTTTCAAGCCGTTGAATGATTGCTAGTAACTTTGTATGACATGTTACTCACACTCAGGACCGCGCAGAGTTACCTTGATAATAAACAGATATCACCCTCATTGCCCCTGTCATATCAATGAGTCGGTAAATTTTCTTGCCGCAATAGTTCCGAATTGAAGTCGACGTGCTGTGGGCCAACCCAAAATCCATTACACGAGCCATGATCAAATCAGTTAACTTCTTGATGTATTCTACTCACGACTGGCTTTGGAATCGAATCTATAATGTCGACCACTGAATCTAGCGATGTCAATATACGATCGACCTAATATAGGGTTATTATATTTTGTAAATCTGATTTTTCAGACTTAAATTACTGGAGTAAAATCCGGAACATAGTAATTTTATCCGACTACTCGGTTGGTTGACTAAAAAAGTCATCTCTCCGGCTCAGCTCCCAAAACAGCCGCAGGAGCGATACTTCCGCGCTAATTTACTGTATCTAAGTCGAATTTTACTCTGTATTCAAACAAATTTCTCGAAAAAATAGGACATTCGGGCATATTCGGAGGACACTTTCAAAAAAGCCAAAAAATAGGACAAATCTATTTAAAAGCGGGACGTATTTTTCTTGTTTTAGTGCGATACCGAATTCATTACGTTGCATCGATGTTGATGCTGTTCCTGCACTGACCGATTACTTTAGTTTTTATTTTCGGGCAATGCCCATAGAACGGTTTACGACTGTGTTTTTGTTTATATAGCATTCAAACAAAATGTGTCGATCCGACGCGATCATCTAATTTGTGAATATTTTCTTAGAAATGACATTTCTAGCAAAGACCAAACATCATCTTCGTAACGAAGTTGGAGAAATCAAAATGCCCGCTCGTCTCACAACAATGGTGATTGATATGCAGACTGCCAACGACGCCGATTTCAGAAATGCAGGTCATGGTGGTAGCCAAACTGTATTTGGTCGTGACGTTCAACCGATCTCTCATGTCCAATTTCATGATCCCATGAAAGGTAAAGCTCCCAGGCATGTTATGATACTCGGAGAAGCAGGGGCTGGAAAATCAACCATTTCAGGAATGTATTGCTTGGCAGTAGCTGATGGAAATGTTGAGACGCTTCGTAGTGTAGAACTTATTCATTACATCCAGGCAGCCCAACTTCATAACCATAGTGCTGCAAATGTCTTTGATCTCTTATTTACCGAACAAATGGCTTATGATCCTATGACTGAATTGACTGTAAACGAGAGAAGTGCTGGAGCAAACTGGTTAAATGAGAATTCAGACAAGATATTACTGACAATTGACGGCCTTGATCAGTGCTTAGATAACATTGCTGTAAATACTCTCCAAAGTAACACCGAACAAACTAATTCGAGAGTCAGTAATATCATCGCTAGAATAATGGGCGGAAAAATGTGGCATGGTGCACGCATATTGACCACGTCGCGGTGGAATATTTACTGGAACCTGACTGCCGAACAGAAACCAAACAAAGTAGTCGGCATGAGAGGATTTGACGACGAAAATCTTAGGTTGGCAGCACTTCGACACTCTGTTGACGGTGATATGATGATAGATCAACTCCTGAATACTTCACCTAAATTATTAAATTTATGTAGAAATCCTATGTTTCTACAGTATACCACGAAAATATTCAAAACAAATTCCAAAAACTTGCCAGACTGCATTTCCGGCCTTATGTCAGCATTTTTTCGCAACCTGTTCCGTCTGTCCTCTGAAAAGTATGATGATATTACGAGACTCGCCTACCATGCAACATTGGACAATGTATTCGTGTTCTCGCGTCGTTACTTGGAAAACCTGGTAATCAACCCAAAAGATCTTACTGACTTCTTGTCTGCTGGAGCGAATCCGGAAAAAGATCAAGATATCGCCAACTCCTTTGACGATGTATTTTCTTTCTCCCATCAAACGATGCAGGTTAGCGAAGTTGATTTATTTAGTTGTAACAAATCTAATTCATTAATCGTGCTTTTTAAGGTTAGCAACCAATAGACCTATTAGGGTAGGCATTTTCGAAAAAGAAGGACGGGTAGTTCCATTTCCAAATCATTTTGGGTGCATCAGGAAGAAGTTAGGCAGACGACTAACAATTTTCCCATTAATATATGAAATAATAATACTCACTCTGATGTATACATATCGATGTCATAACTTTGTTTTGGGAAATTAGCGACAGCACTTATTATCAGCAATCCCTCCAATGACCTAAGCCAAACAATCCTGTTCCAAAGCGTAAAAAACATGATTAGGCGTTATTCACTATCGGACAAAATGCACTCTCGAATTTCGAAAATAAAGCTTTACCAACTTGCATCCGATCAGCAATGAATTGGTCATCAATGTATATATACAGTATTCGCTATGCGTATTTTGACGACATGTGTTCAGGAATTTTGCTGCGCGCTACATGTCCCGAATCTTGATCGAACGGACATGAAGAGATTTATTTCGAATCATTTGAACGAGAATGGAATGGAGTTAATGAGACAACTTTTGTACGGATTGATTCTCAATGAGAAAGTCATGGAGTCAATGAAGAAATACCTGACGGGTAAGTTGATATATTCAATGCATCATAATAGGCATGTAGGCTACTGTTACCCATACTTTGTCTTATTTTTGTCCTGATAGCAGTGATGATGAAATGCACCACTCATATTCCAATATTTCTTGTGATGGGCATTAGCGGATTGGTAGGATTCAATGATGTATCCTTATGATGATAAGACTTCCTGCAGCTTCCTAAATACTTGGAAATTATGTAGAATGCTGTTTTCAGCTGGTTAAAGGAAATTTATACTGCTACATTTGCAACTTTTGTCAATTGTTTCATGCAACGTTTTGCAACTTCTTCGATTTTTCATGAATTTTTTTTCGATTTTTCATGCAACCAACTCTTTAATGGAAATATTTGGAAGTATATGTAAATAGATCACTTGATTCTGTCACTGTTTTTTGAGAATTTTGGTGAAATACACGACCAAATTCGACTGAAATATCGTGAATCAGTAAATCAGCACTGAACTAACGCTCTAACGGGTATTTCGGGAGCTGAACCGGAAAGTTGACCTTATGGACAATGTGGATGGAAAACTGTATTTCGGAAGTGGAACTGGAAAGTTGACCATTTTTTTAGTCAAGCGACCAAAATGTGGTCGTCTAGTGCAACTTTTGTGATAAATTAAATGCAACTTTTGTGAAAAACAAACGCAACTTTCCACGGATTTAACTGCAACAAAAACTTGCACTAGTAATGACTATTCAGTTCATTTCACATTATATGCGAATATAAATAATAAATGCCTAAATATTGTACGGCATCAGCAACCCTATCATAGGGACGAATTAAGTAAACTATGTTTTCGTTTTGAATTCGAACTGCGCTGCATTGTCGAGCGTTACTTTCATCAAAGAAGTATTAATAGTTTCCTGGCGTTGTATCGATCACAGGTCGCAGTACACCAATCGAGGAATGTCGTGAGATGATGTTCGAACAATTTCTTGACCTGGTAAAAGATGGCGCTATACTCGACATATCGACTGTACGTCTCCTGAGCGAGTGCGGAGACAATACTATTCAGAAAATGAAGGAACACGTTCAACGAATCAGAATCAATGCGGAAGACCTGTTGCACAGTGATCAACTCTTACTGACAATATTGATAAAACGGTTGTCACCCCTTGAAACAACGTCCGTTCGGCAAATAACTCTTGATCCATCGATGATAACGTGCGTGAAAGATTGTCTCGGGTCTGTTGAAATATTCGAGGTAGCTCAAATATTAACGAACTCACTTGTAGGCGTCGTAATTACTCAATGCCATCTGTTGCAAGGCTGGCTACGAGATCATGGATTCCGTGAAGGAAATTCATTTCGCTGATGTAATGACAATCCTCAACCAATCGAAATTATTCTTCGTCCGCCTTCGGTGTAATGATGATGTGAAACTATTATTTCTCTCCAATTGGATACAAAGATCGGAGGTATCACATTTACATTTTTCGAAGTCAGCTACTTAATGGATCTTCGCCCCGATTCTATACTGGATATGCTTACATGATTTTCTAAATTTTAAGGGCGGAGATAATAAAGTTCGATAAGCAATAAAGTCGATTATCGCGTTCCCCGGGATTTAACAACCCAGGATTACCAAAAGCGCAGCGCATAAACTTAAAAATTGTTCTCGTGATTTAGTAATCGGAACAAATTGCAGATAACTGCTTATCTATAAACAAACTGTACATTACTCGCAAATATTTCCGATAATGACCGTGACGATTGTCGCCTAGAGGTAATATGGCTTCACCCAACAATCAACCAATTATGCACGAACAGTTGTAGAACGATGTATCTATCATCTGTAATCCATTTCGTCGCTTTATACCGTATTGGTGCAAAAGATGTCATCGCATGCATCACTTGATTGTAACATCGGGATTCTCCTCACGCTTAACATTAAGAAACTTTATGCTTGCGGACCCTTTTAAAATCGGATTCCGTATACGGATTCGGTCAATCGGTCAAGCGGTCACCTGGCTATATCTTTATTCGTGTACACGTCCTAGCGGCTTCATTTTGGTTTGTAGCGAAAGCTAGCAATATTCTCATTCATATGATACCAGGTTTATATGTATAAGTCGAATATTTATTCTAATACCAACGATTTTACACGAGACGGTCGGCCGAAAATAGTTGAAATTATGACGCTACAGAATTCGTCTGCCAGCTTTATGTGTTAATTTCTTCATCGACATACGGCTATGTCCCAATCTGTGTATGTAGAGCACATGTCCCATGCAGAGATGCCACTGGGATATTTCGGAAAAACCCAGATGTGGACGCTAAATGAACCCAGAAAAACCCAGATCTTATATTTCACTCAAATTCCTATGCGGAGGATGTGAAAATGGAAACTGACAGTCATATTGACATAGAACCAAGTTTTAGTCCTTGATATTGAGACTATAATAGTTCATACTATACGTTTTGCTCGGTTAACAATGCAAATATACAATATATATATTAGGGTTGTCCATAATTTGGAAAATCTCAAAAAATATGCGTATCCATTAGGGTTGTCCATAATTTGGAAAATCTCACAAATGCTGCGTATCCATTTCTCATTCTATAGATTATTGATAAAAAACGTCAATGAGCCTGCAATAAGGTCCCAGGAAAGTCGTTAAGGGGGTAAGGTACTGCTAGACTCACAAAATTTTCAAATTGCGATATTTCATGAACAGCTAATCCTGGATTCTCAAAAATTGGCATGTATACTATTTATACTCAACTTCATACACTGTAAAAATTTTATCATTTTACAATAATTCCTTGGGCCCGAATTGGGGGGGAGATTGGCGAAGCGGACGGTTAGCACGGGGAAACGCCTGTCTCTTCGATGGTTGCCGCGAGATCCTTAACAATGCTTCATAAAGTGTCCTGAGGCCTCTAAGCACCTGCTGAAACGCTTGAAACTTCCGATTTTTCGGAAAATTTTACGAAATATGTGTTTGGTACTGGTACGGTGCCGAATTTTCGATTTTTTTTCTTCATAAAATTCAGATCATAAGTAGCAAAGTAAGTACACTAAAACTTTTATAGAAGAAACAATAGTTTCAGCAGGTAGAACAGTACTACTGCTTGTACTGAGCCAAGTTTGATCAGGATCGAAGGACTTCTGATATCAAAATTCCCTGTCCCCGTGACACAATATTAACAAAAACTAGAAATAGGAGAAAATCAACTTTGAAAATTGAAAAATATTTTATTGAAAAAGTAGAGCAGTTATTTGAAATCTGTTGCTTTTAAATGGTACAGGCATGCTTTAATCAGTACATAACCAAATTTGAAGACAATTGAATGTGCCTAAATGCAAAATCAGTCATAAAAAGTATGAATGATTTGATGAGTTTTTACTCAAAACTACTATACCAGATTCGAAAAATTTACAAACCTTGAATTGGACATCAGTTAGATGTTGTAAAGATGAAACAACATATCAAGAATACTGCGACATTGTCAAAATACCGATTTCAGGTGGTGTGAGGTGAGTGAAGAAACTACACCCATATTTCCCCCGTGATCTTTCAAACATAGAGTTTTTAGCATCAATTTCATCATGACACTCCAATACTAATTAGAGTTGCATAACCCTTAGCATTCTGCATTTGCAAAGTCATGCACTTTACTCAATACTTGCAAGGTCCTTGAAGTCGGGTTTGACCGTTTGATACATTTTGGATGTCAGCGGATACTTGCGGATTGGATCGTAGCATCTTCAAGTTTTGCCTTCAAATAAAAGCACATCTTTTCATCAGAATTGCCGTGCATCGGTTCTTCTGGAGTTGAACTGTTTGGCATCAGTATTGCCCACACTTCCTCGAGGCTTCCTGTGCATCTGGTGCGCCATTTACGATGGGATTATGATAATATTGGCTACACTTTGGTGTTGATCTGGTGATGACAATGCTTTTTGCCTTCCTGTTCAACATCTCTTTTGATGAGGTGAACCGACGAAAAGTTTCTTTCTTGCAGCACGACACTCCGATGCTAATCTCTGTGGCAAAGCCTTGCTGGATATTTTGCCAATAGCCCATGCCTGTTGAACCACAGTCAGGGCAAGTCACAATACACTGAATAACTGCATCATGCATGAATTGCTAGGATAAAGGTTTCCTCTGAATTCCATCCACCACCATCAGACTTCAAAGCAGATAAAAGTTCCAAACTTTTCTCGAATGACTTTATCATAATATTTTCTCCTTCTCTGGTCAAATGCCTGTTTTGTTGTTATCTTTGTCCCACCCATTGTAAAATCACAACTAACTATCAGTTTTCTCACAATATTATCTTGATAAGTAAAATAATTCAAAAATCAGCCACTGACAACAGGATAGCTAATAACAGTGTCTTGTGAGTGCTTTACAGCTGCTTTGGCTGCCAGAGAATGTTATGATATTCATGCTTGAGTGATTACAGCTATGGCTCTTTACAATAACTGTTTAAATTATAAGGATATGGTCTTTAGTGACAATTTTGAGCTGGTTAAAAATATGGGGGGGGGGTGTGGGTCTGGAATCTTTACGAAAATGAGAGATTTTAAATGGACTTTTAATCTACTTATAGATTGAAATCATGCAAGATGATTACATTTTTGGAAAGAGCTAGTCTCATACTTTGTAATTCTGCAATAAAAAAAAATTATGAAAAATTTTGATGATCTGGGAGTACCTTACCCCCTTAAGATTTGTCTAAATGCGTTTGAAAGTAGCTGCTGTAGAGTGGGCGTGCCAGCGACCATAGAACGGAGAGAAGACTAGAGTAGTATAGTAGATCTGTCGCATGTGGCTATTCGTTCTTATGGGCCCGCTGGTGACCTGCCGCGAAACTCGTGTTGGTGACCCCACCCTTTTGACCCCCCCTTCCGCTGGTGACCTGCCATGGGATCTCTGGTGACCCCACCCTTTCAGGTATAGGGTTCGCTCATGACCTGCCGTGAAAACTCGTATTGGTGACTCCACCCTTTTCGAGTCCCTATCGCTGATGACCTGCCGTATCGTCGGTGATACCACCCTATCAGTTATACGCTGTATCGATGACCTGCCTGATAACGTTACGGGTATACAGATCTCTGGTGAAGTGGTGTTGAATATCAAGTATAGTAAACAGTGACGCCGTTACTTAGTATGTATATTCAAAAATATTATATATGACCGATTCGAGTTATTCACAACGTTTTTCGGTGAGTGCAACAATGATATATCGTTATTCTTATGGGTGCGGCGATGATTCGTACTTTCGGGCATAGACCGCGGTGGCATGTTAACGTAGTTGATATAGACGCGACATGATAACGTTACAGGTATAGGGATCGCTCACACGAAGACACCGTAGTTCAGGCATGACAAATGACCGATCGTGTTCTAAGTCTTTTCTCGCTATTGATTCCTACGTAACCTGAATAATACTTTCAGATCGGATTATTCGCACCTTCCGCTGTTTCGCACCTACAGAATAGTCTGCTGTTCACAGTCGCAACTTCATCGCGATAGCACAATTTTCGCACCTCGAACAGTAGAACAACATCGCGCTAACTCAGTTGTCGAATCACATAGGCCAAGCATTTTACGCGAAATGAAATATTGTATTGTGGTATACAAATAAGCAAACTATTCTTTCAATTCGACAAGTCTAGTTAACTGATCGATTTTCAATCTTCCGACACAGTTTTTAACACGCGTGAGTTGATATTTCTTCCCAGATACGAGCGAGGCTTTGGTCCATTGATCCAGCACCACCTCTCCGGTATCGTCTTTTAATGCAAAACTGTATAATTTCAACTCCTTTCCGGTGCCAGAATTGACCATCTTCTCCTCTCGAGAAACACAAGTAGCGGCGATGGATACTTATTCATCTTTATTCCCGTATACCGATTCACAGGTCAATAATGGATACTCTTCAGTCGTATGTCTCGTTTTCCATGCGGGGTTACTGACGAAGCTCGACACAGTAATACAGTAGGTTTTCCAGTGAATTTATCAATTTGGACCCAACCGGATTTGACCATGAGTTTTTTTCGTTTGGAGAATGCTTTCTCAATGTTCCCGAACAATTCACGATTGAAACACGTGAAAGATATCTCTTCGTTATTACCGTCGATGAATATACCTTTGAGATATTGACTAACACGACCTCTTTTGGGCGATGAAACGAATTTGACGCCGACGTGAAAATTTGAAGTTGCTCCGACTTGCATACTGCTGACACTGTTCGATGCCATATCGGTCGGTAATATGAAATTCATCAACAAATTCATCGACATTTATAGAATTAGGTGCGTGGTATTGAGCGAATTAACAGTCTTTGTATAACACTGATGATCCTTGTGAATAGACTTGGTTTGAAATAAACTTTACAGGGATTCTGTAAGAAAGTATACCGTTCACAAGTGACAAATAATACGAATGAATTTTCTTCTTACCCAATCGCTAGTCAATGTACTGTAGTGAGTATTCAAGATGTCTGTTGTTAAATCTCTATACACTGCGACGGAATGAATGTCACTTTTCATCGCCGCAATGCTTATGAGACTCAAAACGCCATTCCAATCGACGCCGTATGATCGAATCGTGTTAACCAACGCGGTAAAATCGCACTTTCGAACACGGTTCACGATTTCTCCATGTACATAGAAATCTAGTACTCCGTGGATGAATTTTTCCGTTTCGCTCAAGGTGGGAGTTGTTAAGTTATGATAGTACAGAAGGTAATTCTCAATAATCGCGCTAGTTGCCATAACAGATGTCTGTAACAATAACTGCGAAGAGAACCTCGATAAGGTGTGAAACCCCGCGCGGTATCGAGAGGGAAAGGGTTGTTACACAATAGCAATAAAAAGCGAATCGCCTAAGCGCGTGAAAATGAACCCTATAAATAGATCTCGGCGAGTGCCGTACTTTATTGATTCAGACATAATCCACGGGTTGGAACAGCTGTATTGAGGTATAGTAACGACGTATTTGGTGAGCTGAGCGTATTCCAGAGCAAGTCTACGGTTAACTATTTAATAGGTAAGTTATTTGGTATGCCTACTTTGATTTATGAATATGATTTGTTGTTCGTTTATCCACCAGACAAAACAAGCGCAGAATTAAAGAATTGTATCGGTTAGTTATTACTGTTCAGAACGATAGGAGCACGATGTAACGATTTTTGTTGTTGAACAGACAAAGCAAACTCAAGGATTATTAACAACACGCAAACCTACTGGTGAGTTATCTGGTATAACACTATGTTAGCGAACGTAGTTTGATGTGTAATTTGTTTTATTAAGCATAAAGTGGCGAAGACACCAGCGAATAAACTAGATTGTAAGTAAGACTAGTTTAATGTTTCGAAAAGTGCTGAATTTGACTGCGTGGTATCGCTTTTACAGATGAGTCGACGACGGAGAAATCGTGTTCGCGAAGAAGAGAATGCACCGCCAGAGATCGGCGAACAATATCAAGAAGTTGTATCGCAGAACTGGCAAGCGATAAAATCGTATGTAGTGAATGAGAGTCGACGCGTGTATAATATTCGGGTCATCGATCGTGAGATATCGGATGTTTTCCGCGATATCCAAGCTATATTTTCCTCAGAGTCGACCCGTTTAAAAGTGAATTTCGCGTATGCATTTATTTTACACCACATCGAAACTATGAGATTTCGTTATTTCCACGCATCCCCAAACATCGATAGTGTATTAGAAACCCCTGCGGCGATTTCGTCACTAGCTAAATTCGATGAATTTGTGGGGTCTATACACTTGGAAACCGCGCTAGATTTCCTACAAGACTCTCGACCTGATACAAAATATCGGGCGATCTGTCTGACTAATGTACAGTTTTATGTATATCCTACCGATGGCATGTTGATTGGCTGTGTTGGTATTAAACTACCGACATGGCTTGCAAAATCGAAATGTATCTTGACGATGTTACGTCGAAAAAATTGGAAACTGTACAATGACAATCTTTGCGCTTTTCGTTGCATCGCCCACTCACTAGGAAAAGATACAACGGAAATTGCTCAACAATTCACTTCGGTATATGGTACCAGTGTTGAAGCTGGCGTAACTCTTGACATGCTGGACGATATCGAGACCTTGTTTAATATCGCAATATTTGTATACACCAAGACCGAGGGCAAAGCTGTCACACTCCGGCGCAGTACGTTTGAGGCGAAACCTGTTTACCTACATTTAGAGGATCGCCATTTTTGCTTAATTACAAACGTGAACCGTTATGCGAAGAGATATCATTGTGATACTTGTGAAAAATTCTTTGATTTACAACATGAATTGGCCAGACACAAATGTGTAACGGGTTCTGTTGAAGTGTTCCCTGGCGGTGTGTATACACCTCCTCTGAACTTATTTGAAAAGCTCGATCTCGAAGGGGTATTCGTTCCCCTCCAACTTCGTTATTTTAAATACCGTATCGCGTTCAGTATAGAGAGCTTGTATGATACCTACGATACCTCAAAAACTTTGCGAGAGCGCCAGAACATTCCCATCTCTGTTAGCATCTCGTCTAATTTGGAAGGTTACTTGGAGTCGCATGTAATTGTCTCGAGTGGTGATACAAACGATTTGTGCGCACAAATGGTTGACCATTTTCACGATATTCAAAGTGAATCATTCAGACTTTCACTCACGGAATATCGACCCTATCTGGACATGCTCAAATCGGAAATTACCGAGATGAAAGCGCTCGATGCTTCAAAACACCCAATACCCCTTGAACGTTTACAAGTGGAGTTTATGCGTTATTTACGTCAAATTCCTGTGTTATCAAAGCGTACTTGTTTGGTTTTCTCGTTGACGACAATCTTAGTGTACTGAAACGCGGTAACAAATTTCTCTCAATGACGACCAACAGACTTCAATTCTTGGATATTGTGAATTACTTGACACCTGATTTCTCGTATGATTTATATTTGGAAGCCTTCAAATGTAGCTCCGCTAAAGCTCACTTCCCGTACCAGTTTCTGACTAGTTTGGAAAAGTTGGGTAACTCGAGTCTTCCTAACCACGATGAGTTTTACAACCCGCTAAAAGGTCGCAATATATCAACATCAGAATATGAAAACTGTTTGAAGGTTTGGAATGACAACAAAATGACCTCTCTTCGTGATTATCTCAAATGGTGCAACGCGAACGATACTCACTACCTCATAGAAGTTTTAGAAAAACAATTCCAATCTTTCAAAAGTCAATTCAATGTTGATATATTCAAGGAAGCGGTCTGTCTGATCGGGGTTGTATCGAGACATCTTTTTAATAGCATCCCGCGTGATTTCACAATGTTGAACGACAAACATAAAGATCTGTTTTCGCTATTCAGAGACAATTTAGGGGGTGGACCATCGATCATTTTCCATCGACACCCAAAACCAGGTGTAACTCGAATCAAAGAACATGTCTATAAGGAAAATGCACAGATTGCGCAACATATAACAAGTTTGACTAGCGACTCACTCTATCTGTATGCATTAAGTCGACCAAGTCCAACCGGATTTGCGGTACGTTGGCAGCCAATTGGCGTCGAGTGTACTAAATTCAAACCTGTCAAGACCGCACCGAAATGCTCAGAGACTGTCACTCAGTGGATGAATTGGTATTCGATACGACTGATACCCCCGCGGCTTTTTCAGATCACAATATGAAAGATATTTACATCGCACAAAATACTCCACTTGATATTCACATACTATACTAAACTACGGAATGGTTGATCAGACTCTACAAAATGTTTTGATATCGTTTTTTACACGAATGGCCACGTATCTAAATATTCAAATAATCCAACACACAACTATAGTACTTACAGAAATATCATAAAGCTGTTGTAACAAAGTTGTCTGAATATACTATTTAATTGAATATTGAAGTTTTGTATCTCGAAGAAGCTCTTCAAAGTTGTATGTGTACAATGTTTATCGTGAGTCCTACTACACATTCATGATATCCATCCGAGTGTGACTTTGAGAAAACATTATACCGACATCGCGACATCTTTCAAGATTAAAACCACGGTGACTGCTTGAGAGACCTACCAATGATATCACAGTAATACAGTTATTTCCACAAAAGAGTATGTATTCGACTTACTTTCCACAAATCTAACGCACAAAACAATTTACTTTGCCAACGAAAAGTGCTGAGTCATCATATGATTGACCTCATAACAATACAACTAAAACATACTGTCATACAAAATGTCCGCTATAGCCACCGACTGTAAATCACACAAGCAGTAAGTTTCAAGAATCCGGTTATTGAAAAAACGTTAAGGTGTTTCTCCTGCGTCAAGTCGTTATGTTGACGAAAGCGTATATTGTAATATCATGATCGATTTGTATTCGTTGGTCACAAACTGTCACTACTCTAAATAATTATTTTTCACTCAAACACAAAAGCATACTTGTGACCATTCGTTTTCATCAAGTACGAGTTCAAGAAACTTACTTACTACGACATGAATTATTATTTTTATGTTGTGTAAATAGGTAATAATTAATTTTAGTAACACTATATCAACGTCATCGAGTTGTGCGAATAGATTTACATGTGGTCTTGTGGTTGCATACAGCATGTTCTAATGTAGAGTCATCTCTATTGTACAGCTACTCGGTAATCGAAATGTATGCATTCGCATTTGAACAACGATCTTGTTTTGTCTTACCAAAAATATGTTCACTGTCGCGATACTCTACACAAGATGTGTAAATCCACACTCATAATAGTATACCGACGTCAAGCGATAACGTTTAACAACATCACTGACACTGAACATACGACAGTTACCAGAGTAAAAATACATTGTCCTTCGGATACATGACGTTTACCTGTGTAAAATTACCATTTTTTCACTTGGAGGTCTGCCGTAAAAATACCATTGTCCTTTGGAGATCTATCGTTTCCTAGAGTAACAAAACCATTTTCGTTTGGAAATATATTTTTTCCCTGAGTAACAACCCCTTTTCGTTTGGAAATATATTTTTCCCTGTATAACAAACCATGTTCACTTGGAAATATATTTTTTTTGCTGAGTAACAATACCGTTTGCCTTTGGAGATCTAGCGTTTACCCAGAGTATTAATACATTTTCACTTGGAAATCTGACATTTACCTGAGTAACAATACCGTTTTCACTTGGAAATATATTTTTTCCCTGAGTAACAAACCATTTTCACTAGGAAATATATTTTTTCCCTCAGCGACAAACCATTTTCACTTAGAGATGTGATGTTTACCTGAGTAATAACACCATTTTCGTTTTGAAATCTGACAACTACACGCATCAATTTGGTGTTTGTTTTATTGGTGACAGTTTGAAATTGATTACAAGGAACAGTGATGAAAATATAAACGGACAACCGGTTTCAGAGTATACCCACGTCTGTCGTATCACATCAATATCATCGGTTAACCACATGAAATAACAATATGCTCTTGTATATCGAAATGTATGCTTTGGAAATCGACGAATATTATGTGTCCTGGTGTGTGTCTGTGGGTGTCCCGGTTCGTGCTTTAGCCTCCCACAGAGTCAATATGTTGAAATGAGCAACCTCCGACTTTGGTAACTGCTTGGTACATGGATAATGATTGAATTTATGTCCCCGTCGCGCTAACAAAGCCGGGTTACTTGTGAGTTTTCTCACACATGTTTACTACATTGTGTCTTTATTGGTCGATACATGTCGCTCCAGTCAACTGAAACCGGATCACTAATATGAGAAAGTGTGTGGGCCGGATCCGGATATTCACTCATGAGCCAACGACCAATATTCAAGTAAACATGTTACAGACCGTGTTCTGGCTCCATGAAAAATACCAATGCATACACCATCACACACATCAAGTACGTCACGATTGTTCACAAGTATTCGCTAACGAGGTGTACAAAAATGGGTCGGTGTGCAAACATCATGGGACACAAATTCATGTTCTCAAGTCTCATCACGCGACGACTCTGTACATTCAATGTGGATATACATTGTTCTTGCTATGATGCATATTTTGCTGTGCACACTGTGTACACTGTGTATTGTATACCAGTACTATGCTTGGATGTTTACTGCTGATTTCCCATGATTTTTATCTTTTGTTATTTTTTATGACCACTGGTTAGTGGTTAACCGCCATAATTGTTAGTTTTGATAGACTTACATCTTGCCATATTTACTCATTTGTAACTCCGCTGGGTGGCGACTGAATCTACGACCTTCCGGTCCCCCGTCGTCTCCCAATCCATACCAATTTACATGTTGTGTTTGTTGGTGAGATGAATAAAAGCATACTGACTGACTGACTGACTGACTGACTGACTGTCTACAAGCGAACTGTAGTTTTGCTGACCCTACCAGTCTGTGCATACCTTTAGATCTCTTTCTTTGGTATGATTGAGGACTTTGACAGCACTTACGGGTAGATTCATTATGCTGTAAGAATCGCCGACAGGTGTCACGCATAAACGGACGATTCAGTCCATCCTTAGAGCATTCAAAACTTAAATTATATACCACGACCAGAGCCTAATGAGATCAGACAAAGTATTATCACTGTCAAGATTTCTATTTGTAATAAATGATGGTACATCCCTTCTGAAACTAGAAATTCGTACGCTACTTGCATAAGTGCCATTGCAATGTTTCTTTGTGTGTTTTCCCTCGATTAAAGCAAGGTACACAGATTGCAACGGTTACCTTCAAAATAAGCCAGTCGTGTTTCAAACGTTTTTGTGAAACAGCTGTCTTTTGTTCGTTATGTAATATGTTAAACATATCCCGAATCAATCTCAAATCATCATATGCGGACCAACCTACAATGCGCTTACAGATTCACCGCCGTTAGCAAACTCCTCGAACATCTGATCAGCAAGCCGCCACTGTCGTAGTTATTCAGGCATAGCCGCTTACCCAATCAAGCGCCGTGATTTCATGATTAGGGGAGATGTGGTACCGATGGATCACTGGGACCGAAAATACTTTGAAAATTCTCCATGATAATTCCATGATCACACTCCGTGAACTTGTCTACAATTGCATGCTGGCAAAATCTTTCCTCACATACAAAAAAATTCGACGTGCACGAGCTACGGGGTCTCTCACAGATGATTTTTGTTTTGGGGGTGTAAACTAAATTTAGATCGACATATACATTTTTCTTTAAAACCTTCAACACGAACAAGCCAGCGATCATTTTTATTGTGAAGTATAGGGCTTGTATCAGGCTATATAATGGCACCTATTATTTTTTTCAGTACTTTCCTTGAGTGGACTTTTTTTCGATTCATGTATAAAATTCGTAGGGTGGGGACCGATGATACAATAGCCAAATCAAGCAAAATAATCAAGCATACTAATCATGAAAGAAATGAAACATGCCTACGTGCAGAAAATCTTTATGTAATAATTGCATATGATGTTTTATCGCTATAACGAGGTATTGGGAAGTCACACTGTCGATTTTCGGGCAATATGTATGTACCCACAAATTTATAAATCCGAGCCTAAATCGAAACGTGATTTTATGACAACATTTGAGTTAATATTTATTTTATTTTTTGACAGTTGCGACCAAACATTCTTCTTTGGCTTGCTGCAGCTTAGATTATAATACTGAACAAGAAAAGTAGGCACATTTGAGTTTTTAGGGTATATGTGTGATAGATCTCCGGGTCGTGTGTCATTGGACCCACCGGGTGGGGACCTATGCCACGTTCGAGCAACAAATTTTAAACGTCCATAAATATTTTTTGAAAAGAAGGATATTCATGTATATGTGCGCGATACGTAGAGCTTGTATCAAAGTGCTGAGCCAGCAAAAGATCTGCTGTTTTCGGCTGAACATTTCGGGGCCAGCAATCATTTTCCAGTTTTTGATCCATCGGTACCACATCTCCCCTACTAGTCTTCTCGCCGTTCTATGGTCGCTGGTACGCCCACTCTGTAGCAGCCACTTTCAAACGCATTTAGACACATCTTAACGACTTTCCTGTGAACTTATTGCAGGGTCATCGACGTTTTTTTATCAATAATCTGTACAATGAGACATGGATACGCAGGATTTGTGAGATTTTCCAAATTATGGACAACCCTAGTATCCATGTCTCATTCTGTAGATTATTGATAAAAAACGTCAATGAACCTGCAATAAGCTCATATTAAAGTCGGTAACAGTTGTCTAAATGCGTTTGAAAGTAGCTGCCGTAGTGGGCGTGTTAGCAACCATAGAACGGCGAGAAGACCAGTAATCACGAAATCACGTCTCTTGATTGGTTATTCAGCTATGCTTGAACGATCACGACCACAGCGGCTTGGTGATTATGTGCTTCTATTAGTCCAAGGAGATCGCTAACGGCAATAATTATGTAAGCGCATTGTACATTGGTGATTTAATAATAAAATGAGACATCTGGTCATTGAATGTTTTAGTGTTAAAACTAGGTAACGATAGGTTTAGACTGTTTAGAGCAACAATAGCCTCTTACAGTCATGACAGAGGTGAAGCAGCGAATAATTGTGAACTTATAGAACTAAGTATAGATCCAAGAAATACATATATTATATGCTTGAGATTACGCCAAGTGGTCCTGCTTTTCTGGGTTCAGGTAAGGCATATTAGACATCACCAAACTGGTGCAGCATAACATGTGAGATGGATGCTGGACACAATCATGTATGCTCAGAAGATATGTGGGCCGACCAGGTAGCTTACATTGGATTTCTCAAGAAGAGTGTAGGCCTAACTACCACACCGCTTCAATCTATCCGTTTTGTCCATGTCTGGATTGATTCAAGCATAAGTCGTTATGCAGCCGGTAATGATCTAACATTCATTAAGGACATGCTAAGCAATGCAAGCAAACTGTCTTTCTGCTGGTCCTACCAGCACAGTTTGTGCTTATCTTTAGACCTCTTTGCCCGGCATCATTGAGGACTATGATATGTTGTTTTCCTTTTGACGCATTGCTCAGAAAATACTTGGTGCGCGTTGCTCTGAAAGCTCGTGTGATAAATAAAATTATTGCTTTGCAAGTGGACGTTAAATAAGCTGTGAAAGCAACCAAGATCTTATTTTATTTATTGTTACTAGCAGTCAAGCCATGATTCGACTTAAATTGTAAGAACACTGTTCCGAATACCAATGAGTTGCCCTATGAGCATGACATTCTGCGAGCTGGAAGTTGGCATACAATAAAGCTCAATCACATCATGGCCAAAGTTCCCTCTAAGCTGCGCACGTGCGCAAATGCGCAGTGCTGAAACGGTCTCTGCGCACAGAAAATCTAAGTTGCGCACAAAAAATTCGAAGTGATGCTTTTTTTAGTCGTTGCGCACTGTTGTCCAATGGACCACGCTGGCGCGCTGACTCGTGACAAATTAGATGAAGCATTGCCACGGGCAAATAGTGTTATCACTGAAGTCTGAAACCGAGGTTCAAGTGCGGCCCGCAAAGGTAAATATTACGCTCCGTGAAGAAATGAGAATTTACAATCACGTGCGCCTCACGGAAGAGATATTTTAAAGTATGGTCTCGTACGCGTGAGCGATACTGATATCATTTCAATAGCGAAGTATCTTCTGGGAATGGCGAAGTAACATGGTTTACCAAAGTTATAAATAACAATGGGCCAGCTCGAAGTTAATCTGCGAGAAACTAACGATCTCCGCGTGGTATGAACATTGCATAAGATTTACTCAGGACCGTAACTGCCGCACCCCAAACCCCCCATTTGGAGGGGCCGAGCTCGAAGGGGGCCCAAAATTATTTCGTGAATTAACATAAATCATAGTGTATTTTTTGAAATAATCCGTGAATGTTTTTCGCGCTGTGCGCGATTTAATACTATCAGATATATTGAATATTGATTACACTTTCCCAACAAAAAATACGCATGCTTTATAGAAATGGGCACTTGGGCGTCGGCCATGACCGCACCATGACGGGCCATGACATATGAAGTTACAGGCTATGTAACATGCGACTCTGAAAAGTGCGCCAGAACGATCAGCCACGAGAAAACCTTGGTCGAAAAGGACTGCCCTTATGCTGACCGAAAACTTCGATATATATACATAGTTTAATATGTCCATAGGGGCCTAAATGAATGGCGGCGAATGTTCCTGTTCTGACGATCCGAGTCCCACAGCAAGACGAATGCCATATCGAAGGAACATTATTTTCCGATAAAGAAATGCCAATTTGAAATCGTGCACGTGTTTTAGTTTAGTACGTTTGGGCGATTTCAACATCTTTTGACACAGCAGATGGGAGGTCCCGAAATAGCATCATGTCATCATCAGTCATTAAACCAACGGGTAGGCCCAAATATATTATTATTTGGAGTGCCAATCAATTCCAACACATCTCACTCGATCAGCTCTACCGGTAAATCTGATTATGTGAGCATGGAGAGGATAAAAATTGATAGCAATATATATGCAATTCCTGATGATATTGGCCGATGCAATCAAGAATTATATAAATTTTTCACGCTTCGCGCGTTTAGGCGACCCAACCCCTAAACGGGAGCCAATGTAGATGATAATGACCGGTAAAAAGCCTAGGTGCCGAGGGGGGGGTCTGGGGTGGCGAAGCCCCCCAGAAGTTATGGAGGGGGGCTGGTTGCGCACTGTTGTCCAAGGGCCTGCGCAGTGAGTTGACGTGTTTGCGCAGACTCGTGAAAAATTAGAGGGAACATTGATCATGGCCTTTCATTTTAGTAGTGAAACCGTTTCTCAAGACTCTGCCGTTACAATATAACAAAATTCCTCGACAATACAGCAATCAAGCAGTCCGTCGACAACTGAAGCTCGTTCATTTATCGACATTACAATCATTATCATACTAATATAATATAATTGATTTTCGAACATAAAATTGAGCCTGGCAAACATGATGTTGAAAACACCCAGATTTCTAGGACAAAAACCCTGAAACCCCGGTGATGCTCGAAAAACCCAGATCTGGGTGGAAAAACCCAGGAGTGGCACGTCTGCTCCCATGGTAATATAATTATGGAAAGGCGTCGATCCACTGATTTATTTGTAACCAAAATTACAAATATACGTCGCAGACTGTATGAATACTATAGATTTTACTACAGGCGGTCGTCGAAGCAAGTTGTTAGGCCGGCTGGTATGTTGTTGCACAATTAAGTTGGCACGTAAGTAGCTTATATACAAGAGACACAATAGAGCATATTGCTTTGTTTCACAAGTACCATACTGCTTGATAGCTTATCCAACAGCAGTCGACAAATGCAAAAGACACAGCATATAGGCATTGTGTAATTACTAGGGCCATTTTTATATGACCTTAAAAAATCAATTATATGACTTTATTTTTGGAAAAATATGACTTTATATGACTTTATGCGAAAATCGTGCATTTTTACATGCAACCAACGTCACTCATGGAACTGACGAGTTAAACATGAACAACATAACAGTAATACACATCCATTTTTATTTTAAACGACTTTTGTAGTACAGTTTCATGTAGTGTGGAATGTTGGAGTCTTTAAAGTTAAGATTTGGACGTAAAAATGACTTTAGTAAGGAAAATGAGCGCTCCACAGACGCTGATGTTGGTTGACACTTCTGCAATTTTGCATACAGCGCTGGTGAAATGTCTTGTCTTTGTAGCTCCATAATTTGTTTCACATCGTTTTTGTCCAATCGCTTCATAATGTAATTTTTGAGCTCAAGCGGATCTTTTCCGAAATCGAGGGAATTTAGATCAGCATGAGCCTCTTTGCTAGTGTACGCACAACTTTCCATTTTCAGTATCAAGTTTGAAATATTTTTGTAGTGGAGGCATATTTCTGTTAACTGACTTGTCAACTTTGGATCGTTCACTGAATCTTTGACGCTCTTTACAACAACTCCTTCAGCTTCCCGTGCGTTGACTATTTCTTTCACTTGTGGAAGTCTCTGAACTTCAAATGACGTCCCACTTCAGTGCACAGAAGTAAAACAGATTGTGTAGCAACACAATGCAATGTGTGACCTCATAATGCAATGTGTGACCTCATAGGTCTGCGACTGTAATGTTATGTAGGCTAACCTTACAGTTTGCCTTCGTTCAATCAGAAATTGCCTTACTTTCTTAGTGCGTAATTGCTTCAATTGGCACTTTTTATTTAAAGTATACAACAATATGACTTTAAAACTCAAATATGACCTAACCAGGAAAATATGACTTTATATGACTTTATAACTTTCTTTATATACCCCATATTGATGCGGTTTTTGCGTTAAAATTGATTTCACGACTTACTGATGCATAGAAAAAATATGACTGTAATGACTTTAAATGGCCCTAGTAATTACTATTACAAGCGTGTTCACTCAGCCGTGAGAAGCCGGCATCGCCGTCCGCCTACCGAAATTCTGAACAGTCAGGTCAGCATTTCCTACGTAAAAACGAGATGAATAATGCTAGAGCATTGAGTCATGTTTTGTTGAAATTAGAATATTTTAATCTTTGAAGTAGGTTATGGTCGAGAACGCAGAACGAGGCTACCAGAGTTCACACCCGCTCATAAAAACAAAACTGCTGATCAAAACAGACACTTTTCGCCATTCAGCAGACCATGGCACTATGATGCGTCTTGCGGGTAGCTGTGTCATAGGCGTATAACGCCAAAGGGCAATATTCTCGTTATTATGATACCAAACAAGCCTGGATTAAGCGCATATATTTGATTTTATCGCAATCATCGTGAACCGATTCGAATTCCGGGAAAAGTACCGATTTTGAAGGGGTTAACAGTTTTTAATTACACAATCAACATTCTTCCCGATCAGCTAACTGTATTATCTCCGCCCAAAATGCGTCGCGATTCGCGGTTTTTAATCACACGATTAGCATTCTACGGGATCAAGCTACCTTTATTATCTCCACCCTAAGAGTGTCAGCTGCTAATCGAATGACGCTGTTTCTAAAACAATGTTCCGAAAAGCGACTATACACACAATACTGAACAATGAACATTGAACATTGAATGAATAAAATTAGGACATTTATTGTGATGGAACTAATGACAGCCAGATAAAAATGTTGAAATGATGACAGAATATTTGCAGAATAGAGCAACATTAACTATTCATTCAGATTCAGATGGACGGTCTTGGCTTGTTAAAGATAGCTCGAGTTGACACTTTGAAAAATATGTTCAAGTTTCTGTCCATGCATTCAATAACGAATCTGCGTGTGAACATAAATCCCGTCATACTTGGACCAAAGTTCACAGAGATTGTCACGTCTAGTGGACCGACAACACGGAAGGTGGGAAATTTGATTGTTCGATGTTACTGCAGAATTGAACTCTGTTGTCTGTTATACTACATAGAGTAAAAATACTTTGCAGCAGATTCGGCAACATCACATACTCCATATGACCCATGTCTTTGATGCTGCAATGCCTATAGCGCCCAAATGAAATCTAATAAACGAACCTATCGCTTATAAAACTGTAGAATGTAGTCTCTATTTGTCATTGATATTTACAAAAAAACGACTTAATAATATGCAATGTCCACATGAATAAAGAAGCTCAAGTTGAAACGTTGAAACCCTATCTTCTGTGCCCGAGCATGGTGATAATGTTTAATTTTTAACCTAATTTCTGTAGTTCGAAGTGGATTAGAATCATTCAACTAACTTTTATATTTGTTCCAAGTGGGCGATTGGTCTCTTTGTATAACCCGTCTGGTAGTTGAGAATTACCTTTTGGAGTCTGCGAGATAATTTTGTAGCACCACGAAACACGTTCCAAAAAATCAAAGGATCAAGAGCGATGAAATTTTTGTGATAACAAAAATTCAAGGCAACTTATTTTTAAACCTACCCCAATGGTGGTCAAACATAACGTTAATGAAGATGAGATATGAAATTTTGTTCGCACTTCGCGCGCTTTAGTGTCACTATGCTGTTCTTGATTATATTTTGCGTATACCCACTCATGAATAAAATACAACTGATTTCAAAGAAATCAGTCTTCATGTATTCGCAAATATAAGAACATCGCTTAAGACTGTTAGGAATGTAGCTTAGGGGTGCGCAACCTGCTGGTGCATCATCGACATTTCGGTGTTGACCATTTATGCGCCAGAACAGACTAAGGTTTGACCAACATGCGATTTTACGAGAAGTACCCTGCCAAAGAGATTACCGTCGATTAAGCCGTGACCTTAAATAATTACCGCATGCTGGTTGGAACCTTAGAAACTTATATGTTCAGCTGATCACGCACCGGAAAATCATGATCTAAGTCCTGCTTGCGAGAGACAAATGCGACTCGTGGAGAAACACAATGCTCCCATATCGAAATGCCAATTAAAAAGGGCTTTTCCTTTAGTTCAGTCGAGAATGTGTGAGCGATTTTAATGCTTACAGCACACTGATTTTCGTAACACTAGTCAATGCTTACTCAGCTCATAGCAAAAAATGACGAGTCATGCGTTTGCCATTAGGTAAATCGGCTCGTTCGTGTATTTGATGTATAAATGGTAGTGATGAACTTACCGGTAGCGTTAAGGCGGGTCAGAGTGATTCTCTCGCCAGAGGTTGATCGCGCTATGCTGCTCAAGGTCAAGTCAATCGGTTTCCGGGTTTGAATGTGAATTTGGACCGGTTACATGTAATTTACGATACTAGAGATGCGTTCTCGAAAACGCAACCAAACATAGCCAAGTTGGTCACAAATAATCAGCTACGCCGGTTACATTGTAGCAATAAATTCAATCGTGTGGTCTATTGTTTATTTTGTAAGGGACCATGAGCCATTTAAAATTACCAGGATTTATTTTACCATTTTTTATTTTAATATGAGAGCCACTTTCTATAATATACTATCTTCTACCAATAGTGACAGTTTTTCATATGTTGCATGCTTCGGCTTCGTTTCGTAATGTATCGTAAAAGTGGCTATCCTTTGCATTGTTGTGTAATTTCGAACATCGAGTCCACTCTCATGCGATTACTGCTGCAATGTTCTTAAACAATTTTTCAGGTCTCCATCATGACGATTGAAGACAAATCAATGACGTCTGAAAAATTTGAGGCATATTTGGATATTTTGCGGCACTGCAAATTCGACGGTCTGTCTCTAGCTAGTTGTGATCTCACCGACAAAGATGTTGGCATGATTTTGCAGTGTTGTCGTACTCGGGGTATTGAGGTAATGACTATGGCATCTATAAGCTTATAGTTGCTATTAGGAATGCTTTCAACCTCTGAAAGGTTCAGGTTCCTGTGAACGCGAACCTTTTTGAAAGGTTCGGTGCGAACGTGAACATCATGACATCACGTGACGTCAATTTGCTAATCCCAACCCTACATTTCAGTGAAGTGATAGCCTATATTAATGTACAGTTGTACACGATACCTAACGATGACTAAGGCCACAAATTGTCTCAAGGCCACATAATGTCATAATGCTGAAGTACATATTACAGTTTTAAAAGTCGTCAAATGTATGAACTGGCTATCTTTGCTTGCTTTGCCAACAATTTCGCTTTGCAAGGGAATATGAGCCTACGCCTTAACGGTCTAGGCCTGAACGGATAATGTATTCGGCGTCTGAGTATTGCTATGTAGATATTGAGCAGTGTGAAACGAGTTTCTATACTTGCCACCGATATTACCACATTAACAAAGTTATACAGCAGTAGCCAACAGGCGAATCACAAGGATTTGGTTTTTATGGTACATAAACATATGAAGTCAAAATTGACCCCGTACGCCCGCTAGATTTATCACATCAGACAACGATGTCCATTTCTTGATTGGTTGAATAAGCATCATTCAATGCCCACCTACTACTTGTAGTGTATTTCTGTCTTGATGATGTTCTTTGATTGCGTTTCAAGCTCACAGCAGATTCACTAAATGTTCACAAATGGAAAACTGGATAATTCGTGCAAACTTTTGAAGCAAAGCAAGTAAAAATTTCCAGTTTGTCATGGTGCATGCTCGTTTAGTGTTGATTTTTATACTTCCAGGGCCATGAATAGAGTGGCCTGCAGTTGAAATGCAATAAATTTCAACCAGAGATGCAATAATGAAGTGAGAATTGTAACATATGAAAAAGGCTTGCAGTGCCGAACCTACCAAGGTTTTTTTGTGAACGCGAAACTCTACATTTCTGAGGTTCGCAGACAGAACGCGAACGTGAAACTCACTTTCACACCATTCCTAGTCGCTATGTTAATTGGACATTGCGAAAATAATGAAATCATAAATACCTTGGATGAATTTGTAATTTCGGAATCTGGAGTAGGCCTATTCAAGATATGAAAATATTCCAAATCGTGTACCTGATAATGACAGGTGGAGGTGGTGCATAAAAGATTTTAGAATTACTATATATTCCGCCCTGTGCTGGGATTCAAATTTTTCATATCACAGAAAATCATATTAGTTGGCAAATAAAATGAATTTTTCGTATATGTGTTACAACAAATTTAAAAGAAGAGAAGATAAATTGAAAGCGGTGCAATGGCAAAATCAACAGTGAGGCAAGTCAAGATAATATCCTTACATGCAGCTATAAAAAACAGTCTGACTCACTCGAGGACTTTCTGACAACAGCTCCTCTCACTATCACACCATTCAAAATCAAATATGTGACAACACACAGCTAGCGCTAGCGCTAGCGAGGTCGCTAGTGAAGTCGATTCCGGTGTGTTTCACTTGCAAGCTCGCTTGTGAATTTTGTCGTGACAGTATCACATCACAGCCTTGAAAAAAATTATTGTGAAAAATGGATCAATTGTTCGGAGACTTCAGTTAACACATTGCAACATATAAAACTGAATGACATTTGTGACTACAAAAACGAATCTCATGATATTTAAATAGGTGAAAATACAAGAACCACAAGAAATCAATGCTTAAATTACAGCACATTCTATGTAAAACGATAACGACACTGGCCGTGTAATGATGGACGCAGAGATAACAAAATCTGATAAAAAACTATTAATGATACCCAACCGATTCTTGATATGAAAGATCATGACTGCTACTGGATATTTTGTGGCGCCGATTTTACGATTTGATCATGGTGGTCACTTTATCCATCAAGTAGCTGTTGTGCCCTACAAAGCTCTCCGCAACTCTCTAACGTCAAGCCAATCGCAAATAAATATATCACTACGATCCCGCATTTGCCTGCTGAAAGATGCGTTAATTTATTGAATGACCGTGCCTATTAAAGCAGGGATGGGTAATTATTTTCCTCCACGGGCCAAATGAGAATTAGAATATACGTTGGCGGGCCGAGTGGAAAGTCAATATTCTCCAGAGTATTTCATATCATTTCTAAATTACATTGTTAAGAAATGCTGCTCAGTGAATATGTTGATGTTAGGTAGGCTTACCATATTTTGGAAATCTAAGAAGAGGACACTTTTTCATAAATTTGAGACTTGCAAAACCGGAGAAGAATTCTCAAAAATCGGTGAATTTTTCCCACTTTGTGATCAGTTGACTAAAAAAAAGGTCAACTTTGCGCTCAGAGTTCAAAATACCGTTTTTCTCTCCACATTGCTAGGTGGATGACTAAAAAAAAGGTCAACTTTTCGCTCGGAGCTCAATTCACCGTTTTTCAATCAGAAATACCCGTCGGATCGTCACTTCTGTGCTAATTTACGGCATATCACTCGCATTTTGCTCGTACCGTGAGGTTGCAATATCATTCAGCTTTCCGAAGTTATGATATGGGATGGAACGATGACATCCGATGTCTATTGTGATGTCGCGGCTATTCTCGGTGTCACGGGATGTACGAAAGTAACTTTCGGAAATTGTGATCTGACGAAACAGAAGTTGGGGTGCTTCACGAGAAACTGCAAGAGAAATCAAATATCAGTGAGTTGGAAAATGTGTTGATAAAATTGTCAGTATGTAAATAATTCTTTTTTTTCGAAATCATGCAGATAAAGAGAGGCGTATAGCAGAAATTGAGAGAGTTCTCGTAAAGCATTATGATTTCCAAATGCCAAATTTAGATGCGACAGTGGTTCTCAAACTAGGGGTCGCCAGACAATATTGCAGGACCTAAAAGCACGTTCCAAACAATTCACACGATCCAGAACAAACAATTTCATAGAACTTGAAAAAATCAGCAATTTAGTGTCCAAACCAACACTCGGAGGGCCCGAAGCTATAGCATAAAGCATATTGTTTTGTTGTTGAGGGATTCCATTAGAAATTTATTCGCGGTTCGCACGATTCAGTGTCACTAAAATATTGTATTGTGCGTATATGCGAATAATTTTACAGAAATGGGATACTTGTGGTAATTGGCGTACTACCTGCAGTTGCATCATTGGTATTTTGGTGCGGGTCTTTATTCCGCGCCAAGACATCCTGGAACATTCGAAGGCTCCGCCAGCATGCTACTCAACTAAAAGTGCCCTGCCAAAAATATCACCAGCAATAGTGATCTCCACATTTAGGCCAAAATCTTGTACAGTACTATCTCCAGGCGATGAAATAGCCGGCACCGAATAGTCGAGTCGTTGCAATTCAAGCAATGTCCTGTATTATTGCAAATTTGAAAGTGACTTTTTCCATCAATTCGGTCAGGCTTGTGTGAGTTATTACAATACACTGGTCTACACAAAATTTCAGGTTTGGGTTTTGACAACTAATTTTGGCTAATTTTGCGGCGCTGAATCCGAAAATGACCTCAGATTTTCTCCATCACATCATGTTTTTGAGAAATGAAATAGCCCCAATTTTTTTAGAAAGTTTATTTTGACCCCCCTCTGCTCACAAAAAAGGAATTCTGATGCAATAAACACCGTTTTTCCTGTAATCATCTAGCTTTAACTAGCAAACAAGCATTTTATATTAGATTCACACAAATTTGCGTTGTCTTTATTAAAATTTCATGCCCGGAATAAAAAACAGGCATGCAAAAGAGAAACCATAATAATATCAAAAGTTACATTATGCTGAAGAACATGTCGATAGAAAAGTAACAAAGTATAATCAGAATTATGGCCTAGAGTTCACACAATATGCACATAGACATCCCAATGGAGTGCAGGAATTCTGAAGACAGGAACTTGGACAGGACGAGTTCAGAAACAGTCAAAAAATTGCTTTCATAAAATACGAACTCTTCACTTATAAGCTTGAAAAGGCTCTTTTGGGGGACTTTATTTTACGAGCAGCATCTGGAATTTATCTTTTGCAACTCCAGCAATAGTCGGCTATTATATGAAATCCAGGTACAGGTTGCGACTGTGTCCTTGTCCTTGTACCGGATTTTCACTGGTGTGAGAAATAGATGAATCTATAAATCCCGCAAACCTTGATAACGTGCTTCCATAAGTGTAATATATTGGCGGAAACGCTCACCCTGTTCTTCACTAACATTCCCAAGGTGTTCTGAAAACCCATCCGCATGGCTCTTCAAATCGTTAACTTTGATGCTCATCCTGCATCTCAAATCTTCAAAACCAAGCAGTAGCTCCCTTAAGAGATATTTATAATTTTCTGCTTTTATGTTTCCCAAACAACCGCACTGAAAGAATTCCAAGCTCTAGCCTCAAATGACAACATTGATTGTAGGTTATACAAGATTTTGATCCTTTAACGATTGCGTAATTTGTGGTCCATTGAAAATCCCAGTTCTTTTTTGTTTTCACCGAGACCAGAAAAAGCATAACATATTACGTATTGTTTCATGAGACCACATTTGATGTGAAGAGGAGGCAAGAGGATATTTGTGATATCAACAAACTAATCAGTGATCACGTATTGAAGTTTTGTCTCCAGGCGTCAAGCTGAGCCTTGGAGGCCACTATTTTTTGTTCCACTGCTGATCCTTAACCCTGCTGTCCCAATAGCATGGGAAACATGGGTATTCGGTGTAGCCACTTGGTTGCCCCAGCAAAAAGTTCACCATTTTAAAATCTACACAGATGAACCAGCTATGGTCATAGTGCTTCAACTTTTCGAGAACGATTTTGATGTTCTGATACTCTTCTTCATTGTTCATTGCAATAACAAGTCACGTTTATACAAGCTTTGGGAGTTGTTCTTTTGCATGTCTTTTTTTTATTCCAAGGCATGAAATTTTAATAAAGACAACGCAATACAGTGTTTATCACATCAGGGTCAAAAATTGATTTTTTTTCAAAAATAGGGATATTTCATATCTCAAAAACGCGATGTGATAGAGAATATCCGAGGCCATTTTCGGATTCAGCGCCCCAAAATTACCCAAAATCAATTGTCAAAACCCAAACCTGAAAAAAGTTGAAATTTGTAGACCAGTGATATCAGTCGAGTAGCGACAATCATTACGTGAGTCCACGAAATAACAACGTCAATCTACAAAGTAGGCTACTTATTAATATTGATAAAATATATTCCGTGACTGTAAAATTTTCGCGCCTACCGCGAGTAGAACACGGCTGTATAATGATTTTTCATAAAACTGGTTGGTGCTTAGAAACGAAGAAATTTGGTGTTTTGCGTTTTTTATGCTTAAGGTTCAGGATTACCTATAGCTGGTTTATGAATCGGGTTGATTAAGGGTAGTGATGAAGTTAGCTGTAGAAGTAAGACAGGTCTGAACGATTCGTTACCCAGATATCAGGCTTATAAACCTTTGTTCGCAATAATTAATGAATATATGAATTTGAAACAGTTTAATGAGAGTCACTACATTAGGGCCGTGTAGCCAAAAACGTAACTAAACATGGCCCAGTTGATCGCACCTCGGCGTCATACAAATCCATCACATTGACCCCATAAAATATTATGTGTTGTATTGTTTTGATTATATAAGGGACCGAGATTCAGTTAAGATATTGCCAAGGAACCGTTTCTTGAATGATTTTGAAAGTTTGAGAACGACAGGTAATACACAATCACACCGCTATGTATATTTATAATTCATGTCTTCTGGCCTTTCGAATAAACAAAGAATTAAACTGAGCTTAACCTACACTGTATTTGTAAAAAAAAAACGTTTGTGTTATATATTTGTTGCTGCGTAGATCTCTCGTCTGCAAATATGGGATCATAAAATGCCAGTTGAAGTTTATCGCGAAATCGCAGTTACACTCAAGGCCACGAATAGCAAAGGAATGCTGTTCCAAAACTGCGAATTGACAAGATCAAAGCTTTCGGAATTCTACACCGGATGTAAAGACAACGCTCTATCCGTAAGTCCCCTTATTGTATATGAAACTTGCATCGCAAAGGTTAGAGTGCTTACAAGGGTGATCGTCATCTACCACTAGATCATGAGGAGTTCTTGATAGACTTTGCGATACTACATGCAATATTAGAATCATACGACATCGTGAATGAAACGGATGATATTAACAGTAAATGCTGGTTATAATCGACCCTATATTTTCAATTCTACGTAATAAGGTGTCATCTACGTATGTCAGTCCACTGTGACACACTAATGAAAATACTTAATAAGTAGGGCGATTTTTTTTTGACATGTCAAAAAAAGTCAAAATAAGGTCAAAATTCTAGCGTTAGGTCAAAAAATGTCAAAATTGTTCACAAAGACAAGATTTTTTGCAACCTGCAATTCATTTGTATCGTAGAATTTGCACAATCGGTGAACGTATCGTTTGACATTTCACAGCTTGTAGCCTACTCTATAGGCCTACCGTTGCATACAGCGCAATTGTCTGCTCATTGTGAATCATAACAGTCAAATGAAATAAACAGGTTGACACGATGTTATGCTCAACGTACCGCAATATCCTAAGTGAAGCAAGACTGCGAGGGCATTGCATGGTTCTTACATCTGTATGAAAAATTGAGATGTACACCATTGTCAGAATGTAGCAACTCTGTGTGTCACCAGCAGTGTACGCACGCACAACTTCATTGCTGTCAGCCAACAGCTGCTACAGTTGAACGTTCTTTCTCCATTCTTGTTGTTGTTGTTTGTATATTCATGGTGTTTGTCGAATACAATGGTCATTTACACCAGGCCAATATTCCTTATTTTCGATTCCGTATCCGCCGAGTATCTGCCAACTTGTAGCACGGCCCACTTCTATGCTTTTTGTAAGACACCGCTTACGCGGTGAGATGACGAGGAGCCTAGATAAACCTTCAACACTTGGGTAGTAATTCTGGAGTCGACCTCGGTTGGACTAGAATCCACAACCCATTGGTGCTGTAGCTGTGGATTATACCACTATACGCTATCTCGCCACATCTCCATTATTGACAAGCTATTTAGTAAATACTGACACTTTTTACCCGAGAATCAGGGATATCTGTAACTAGATATGTAGATATCCCTGCCGAGAATGTAGGAAAGTATCTTTCTTTGTACTACAACAATTTTTAATTGTTTTCCCTACAGTATGTCACGTACTGGAATTCATTATAGGGCCAGATTTTGTTAAAATAATATTTTGTTATGTAAAGATTTGTCAGTTTTTGAGTCAAAAAAGTTTTTTCAGGACAAACTACTTCGTAAGGACAGACAGTTCAAACCAGAAATGAGGATAAGTAGTAAAATTCTAACATTTTTCGGGAAAACACCTAATTTGCATACGTTAAGTCAAAATATGATCAAAATTTAGTTTTTTAAGGTCAAAAAATGTCAAAATTCAGATTTTTTAGGTCAAAATCTTTCGTTTTTTAGGTAAAAAAAAGTCAAAATAAGGTCAAAATTCTAGCGTTAGGTCAAAAAATGTCAAAATTGTTCACAAAGACAAGATTTTTTGCAACCTGCAATTCATTTGTATCGTAGAATTTGCACAATCGGTGAACTTATCGTTTGACATTTCACAGCTTGTAGCCTACTCTATAGGCCTACCGTTGCATACAGCGCAATTGTCTGCTCATTGTGAATCATAACAGTCAAATGAAATAAATAGGTTGACACGATGTTATGCTCAACGTACCGCAATATCCTAAGTGAAGCAAGACTGCGAGGGCATTGCATGGTTCTTACATCTGTATGAAAAATTGAGATGTACACCATTGTCAGAATGTAGCAACACGGTGTGTCACCAGCAGTGTACGCACGCACAACTTCATTGTTGTCGGCCAACAGCTGCAACAGTTGAACGTTCTTTCTCCATTCTTGTTGTTGTTGTTTGTATATTCATGGTGTTTGTCGAATACAATGGTCATTTACACCAGGCCAATTTTCCTTATTTTCGATTCCGTATCCGCCGAGTATCTGCCAACTTGTAGCACGGCCCACTTCTATGCTTTTTGTAAGACACCGCTCACGCGGTGAGATGACGAGGAGCCTAGATAAACCTTCAACACTTGGGTAGTAATTCTGGAGTCGACCTCGGTTGGACTAGAACCCACAACCCATTGGTGCTGTAGCTGTGGATTATACCACTATACGCTATGTCGCCACATCTCCATTATTGACAAGCTATTTAGTAAATACTGACACTTTTTACCCGAGAATCAGGGATATCTGTAACTAGATATGTAGATATCTCTGCCGAGAATGTAGGAAAGTATCTTTCTTTGTACTACAACAATTTTTAATTGTTTCCCGATAGTATGTCACGTACTGGAATTCATTATAGGGCCAGATTTTGTTAAAATAATATTTTGTTATGTAAAGATTTGTCAGTTTTTGAGTCAAAAAAGTTTTTTCAGGGCAAACTACTTCGTAAGGACAGACAGTTCAAACCAGAAATGAGGATAAGTAGTAGAATTCCAACATTTTTTGGGAAAACACCTAATTTGCATACGTTAAGTCAAAATATGGTCAAAATTTAGTTTTTTAAGGTCAAAAAATGTCAAAATTCAGATTTTTTACGTCAAAATCTTTCGTTTTTTAGGTCAAAAAAAAATCGCCCTATAATAAGATAATAGGCTAATAGCACGTAATTCAAGGGATTCGTCGTATGCAACATATTTCTACGTTGAAATGTCATAGGATGGTCATACCATCCATCTACATAAATTCATGTAGTCGGATTTCCTGCGATTTTTCGGTGCAGTACATACTCGGACCAGATGATTACTCATCAAATGTTTCTGCACGTCATTCTAAATCTTCTGTGGCCGATTATATGCACGAAAGTCTGTCCATTGTGTCCATGTTATCTACTGATGCTAATCGTTGTAATTCATAGCAGTTGTCATTTTATTTTCTGGTATTTAAGGTGTTAGTCGACTACTATGATCATAGTCATTTACGCCGGGTAAATTTTCTTCATATTTATTGCGTAGCTGCCGACTTGGAGCAAGGCCCACTACAAGGCTCTTATGAGACACAGCTTACACAGATGTGGTTTGTGGTTTATGACAGGAGTTCTCGATTATCGCCATTGTAACTGTTACTGTTACAATGAAATCAAAAAAAACATACAATCTACAGCTTCGTCGGTTCCAAACAAGGGTCCAATCTACCGCATCCAACGTTTGTGCATCTTTGTTGGCAACTGTGACTCAAGCACCCGAGTGAATATGGTCCCTGGTGATATTATCCGGAGAGAGAACAATATGCTCTCCTTGCCATTACGCTGCCATCTTTACAACCTTCCTGAATGCGAGAGCCAAACGCTGCGACTTCTAGGCGAAAGGAGTATCCTGTAGAATGGACCAAGGCACTTCAATCGGGTGTATCGTACACCTTAGGGCAGAGCTCCTAACACAATTAGTCTGCAGCTAAAACTGAACCAACATAATGTAACTGAGCTTTCGAACCTTGAATCGGTTAACATAGATTGTTAAATCATCAAGAACGAATTACGCATTCTCAGAGGTGGTCAGTAACGAAGTACTTCAACTTTTTCGAAGTACTTAAGTAGTTTCCGCTACGCCGGGTACTTACTCAAGTAAATCTGATTTTCGCTACTTCCACTTTGTAATATTTTTTGATCTACTTACTTACTTTTCGCTATTTTCAGTTTGTCAAGTAGCAGTAGTTTAATCCTCCAATCAGGAAGATAGCCTGAGGAATTTCGGGGCTGTTTTCACGGAGCATCAATATTTAATTTTCGGAAAATTTGAATAAAGCTCAGAATTTTCGTCGCGCTTTGCGCGCAGTGGATACGAGGTAACCAATATGATTTCACTGAAGTTTCGGTGAATATAATTTAGGTAGCGGGTTAGCGTGGTTTCGTTCACACCGCATTGTCGCCCTTCGCAATATCAAATATTTCATCACAGTATATAATATTATGGCTCATCCTAACGTTTAAAACTGATGTTTCGCATTCTAGCATTTACTTATCATATCGTAATTTAGCAGTCCATGGCGTGTCCTAATCTGAAAAAGTGAACTCTGACTTTTTTTGTAATTTTAGAGCTGTTTTAGCATAGCAACCTTCGAAACTTTCTGGACTAAATACATGTGATACATGAGTTCTTTGATTTCTTACTAATATCAGTTCTTTTGTCTTAATAACATAGATGTTGAAGTATAAAAGCAAGTGTGGTACTGCCTTCAACTTCCGGAAACATAGTTACACAGTAGGTCTATGGCATTTTTACGATCCATCATATTTTTTAATAATGTTTACTAATCGCGCAAAGTGTTTACACCGTATGCTATAGAAGTTCTCCGTATTGCTCTTCGACTAAACTACAGGCTTTAGCATCGCATTTCAACATCAATACCATCATTTACATCCCATGATGCGGACGAAGGCTTATGCTGTCGAAACTTGGAAACCTCCTGGTAGGCATCAATAAGCTCTGCACCTTTGTCGTAGCTCAATTTGTACCTTTTTACAATCCGTGTGAACGAATTACGATCGTTTCCACCATAGTATCTTATATGGTGTGGACACAGCCAGAGTGAACGTATCTCTGCATTCGGGTTACGTCATACTTTCCATTTGAGCAAAGGCAACTTTACGGCTATTTTTTCCGGCTTGCCGAGCTCCAAATTCACTAAAACGGGCATCAATGGAAAGCTGCTGCTATACTGATTATGAAAATATAACTTTTATTCTGTTCGTGGTCCTGGAACCCTCCAAATCAGCGAAGAATTTGCATTGTTATCGTGTTTTGTCATTGCGACGCCACAGGACTGTCTGACTCTTTCTTCTCATCTTCACTTTCGTTTTTCCAGTCAGAATTGTTGCGTCACAATGCTAAAACACGATCAGGACACCATGGTTTTCACAACTACTTACTTACTTGAGTAGATTTGAAGTTAGTCAATTCTACTCCTACTTCAAGTAGTTTTAGGTCGCTCATGAACGAAATACTTCTACTCGTATTTGAGTAGATTTTTTCGTCACTACTTTTACTTCTACTTGAGTAACTTTATTGACTATTTTGACCACCTCTGCGGCATTCTCCAATGTAGAGAACACTCAAAGGAAATATCCCATTGGAGAATTGATTGTAGATTGGCGCATAATCATGTCTAAGGGATAAGGGGGTAGTAAAAAAATTGGCAGGTGAAAATCTGAAAAGGTAAAATACCTCCTTTCGAAGATCTGAAAAGATAGTAATACAATACGGTATTGGGCTCTTGTTCGATGAGTAACATAACTTTCAGAATGATCTTTCCCACATTCATATTGGTATAGAAAATCCGGGTGCCATACTGTCATTACATAATATATACAATAATCGTGTACTATTCTACGTATATAAGGAATCCATCGTAGTTAATGTAAACTTTAAGAATAAATCATATAGACCCAAACAGTATCTAATGAATTTATTAATAATAGCTGTTGAAGGCAATCAGACATCTGTGGTCGGTCAAACTTGTCAACAAGTTCTTTGAACTCTGGCTGCATATCGTACGTAGAACCCTCTTAGTAAAGACTGAACGTGAAAATCAGTTATTTTGGAGCGCAGCCTTGCTTCGTTATTATTCGATGTTCGTGGCCTAAAATGTATGTAGACCCGATAAGAGCAAGTAGTTTCATCTCAATATTTCTCTGGTTGGCAAACTTGGATTCATTCTGCGGCTAATACATTTTATCAATTATTTCAGAATAGAATTTAACTTTCAGGGTAGAAACTCTCAGCAAGACGGTCAAAATACTTTGGCGGGCGGGATATGGGACGCGGGCCGGGGCTATTGCTCCTTCGACTAAAACGGTTTCCAACCACTGTCATAAACTGACCAGGACTACATCATTATGCAGAGGTCTTCATCATCAGAACACCCATTACGCACCAATGATTTATATCTAACTGCATGCTATAAATGTTAAACCGGCGACGATTTCGAGTGTTCCAGCCACCTCACATCGATTACATCGGCTGTATTGGGTGAAAATCGTTCCATAGGCTCATACTTTTTGCTTTTTACGAAAGTATTCACACAATCATGGCATTCATCAAACAAAGCTTGAAAACTAAACTTGAAAAAGGATTTGTCAAAAGACTGTCTAACAAAAATGTAAATCGAGTGTTTTAATAGGCCTACACCATTTGTTTTAAATGTAACATTAGTGATATTACTTTATTACTTTCCATTGGAACCTCGATATTGCTCACTCCTACAAACAATGACACCGATATAGAAACGGTGGACTGTAAATCACTGCAACATCTTCCAGCAACACGACGAATAGTATTCCACGATATTGGTTCTCAGTCGTACTGACTCGAGTCAAGATTTTCCGATGACTCGGCTTGACTCGAGTCATTTTCACTGAATACGGAATTGACTCAACTCGAATCGAGTCAATTTGAGTATTGACTCAACTTGGACTCGAGTCATTGCGCATGACTCGAACAAAGTCCTATGATTCGAGAATCAGACGGCCAAGACCGACATTTCATAGCAATTTCGAAGAATAGTAAAGTAACCACACTATCGGGATTTCGTCTATTGCCACTGGTACTTGAAAATGAGGAAATTATGATATTATAAATGCTAACCATTCGATATCACCAAAGAGAGTTCTAATAAGAGGAATTAACAAGACTTTAACTGGAAACTGAGCACTTAATACAATGACCGGGCCCGGGCTCGAGTCATAATACCTTGACTTGGACTCGACTCTCTGCTCGCTGACTTGAACTCGGACTTGACTCGGTGGTGAATTGAAAACAACTCGTCTTGGCTCGAGTCAAAACTATAAAAGTGAGATTGACTTGTGACTCGGAACCTTGTGACTTGGCTACAACCCTGATGAATCGCCTCATATTTAAAATCCCCGAATAATTGACCGTTACTGACTCATCTCATTCAATGGGCATGAGCCCACTTTCCGAGTAGTTTTCACTAATCGCTAATAGCTTTTTTGCTGGTGTAAGGCAAAATCGGTCGAATACAGTTACACGGTCATCAAGTTATAGTCACGTGACAATGCAACGAATATAGATCTTGCTCATCTGAAAAAAAATACAGAATATTTCAACAGATTTCAATTAATAATATTCTTGCCGCTTTAGTATTGCCAAATTCTATTACTCTGAGAGGGATTTGAAGTTGTACGGGAATAGAAATACTTAATGGGTTATATATGGGCAACGGGAAGGCTATGAGGGTGCTAATGAAAGATGGGGTACAAGGATACCTTAATAATTCTCATTACAAAATAACTATTCGCCAGAATAGTTTATTGTCGACATTATTTGTAGCGCGATAAATCCTGACGATGAGCGTAATTTCACGAATGCAGGGGCCAGTAGTATTTCATGCATAATGTAACTTATAATCCTATTACGCATATGTAACACCGCAATTCGTTACGTAAAGTAATCGAATTTTTATATTACTTTTATAGCTCTCGGCGTTAGATATAATCGATGTCAAAATGCCAGCCGAATGTTATCGCGAAATGGCAATTATACTCAAGTCAATCAGCTGCAAAACGACAACATTCGGATATTGTGAATTGACGAGACAGAAGCTTTCTGAATTTTACAGCGGATGCAAAGACAGCGATCTTAGTGTAAGTGCATTTAATGTTCCAGAAAATTGCATTCTTTAGATCGGGGATGCTTACGAGGGCGATCGCGTATATATATCGTACACTTATATCGTGACGTATTCCGTAGCTTGACATAAGGCTAACGGTATATCGGGCCACAATGCGAATCAAAATTTTTAAAATTAGAAATGGGTGAAATTGACGGTAATCTTCCATCAGTCAGGAGATTGGTAGATCATGGATCCGTGCAGTATAGATACTCACCAAAATCGGATCACCCCTGGGCCAGATCATATAAACACACAATTGTCAAAATTAATTAACATGACATCATATAAAGAATGAATCCCGGATTCTTTATCTGGTTTAGATTACTGTAAGCAATGACCACAAATGGGAAATAGTTGCAAAATGTCATTGACTTCTGAATCACATAGGGTGCTGGTTTCCAGACAAGTGATAGTCTGACATCGTGTTGTTCCAATTGCTGTACATCTTCTCGACTATCTCTATGATCTTGAAGGAGCTGCGCAATTGAAATTTGCAATACATAAGAGTGACATCAAGCAATCGAATAGGCATTTGAATATAAATGACGTTCCAATTTTGCTTTTTCGTTGCATTTACCTGCCTTAAATACATTACGGGCTAACTTAAATTTTGAAGATTTACCAATCCCCTAAATTTGTCTTGGCGTACTGTTGATCTGCAAGCTCGAAAAGGTTAAGAACCACTGATTGATATCATCATCGCGATTCAAAGGTTAATCATTATTCAGCTTTCCAAACTGTCGATATGGGATGGTACGATGACGTCAGATGTCTACTGTGACGTTGCGAATATTACCAGTATCACAGGATGTCGAACGCTAATATTGGGACACTGCGATTTGACGAAAGAGAAGATGGGATGTTTCGCGACAACCGGGAAAGACAATCAGATGTCGGTTAGTTGTGAAATATGAATGAATTGCTGTTTTATAAATATTTCTCTTTCCGATATCAAGACAGAAAGATTGGTAACTTAGCAATAATAAGGTGATGGCGTGGCAAGAGTTGTCAAATAAATGTGGAAAATCGTAACCCCCGTCATGTCGAATGTAATGTATATTGTTATTAGGGATGGTATAGACGTGAGGTTCACTCTCGCGTTCTATGTGTGAACCTCAGATATTTTAAGGTTCACGTTCACAAACGAAGTTAGTTAAGTTTTGCACTGCAAACATTTTTCATGTATTACAATTTTCGCGTCACTAGAACGTGTCTTTTCAATGCGCTGGCAGCATGCAAACAAACTCAACAGTAATCGAATATGCATCTTTCAAATTTCAAAAAAAATCCTTGAAAGTTTGCTCGGAATATTCAGCTGTCCGTTTGTCAATATTTCTCCGCTGGGAGCTTTGCCAACAATTGAACATTATGGTGGACGAAACACATCACATGTAGGAAGTCGGTGAATCGCGTTTTCTCAACCAATGCATAGAAAATTATTGTGAAAATTATATCATGCGTACGGGAGCCATATTGATTTGAAATCCGTATTGAAAACCCGATTGGAGTGTTGGCTAATGCATAGCTTGTTTTCGAGACAATATCTGGCGCAAGTATATAAACCGGCGTTTCACTATTAACAAAACACCTTTCCGGTGGAAGTGGTTCCTCGTGAAATTGTTGCAAAGCAACAGAAGTTATTGATTTTGCCGGATTATTATCACACGTGATTGTTTGAATTCATTGAGTGACGTTTCGGATATCAGCATATGCTTCAGGATTGTAACATAAGGTGACCGAGTCGTCTTTAGTTATCGTATACTTTACCGACACGTATGGTTAGAATTGAAAATTTGACGTCACGTGACGTCATTGGCTTACGTCCGCGTTGAAACAGATCCATTCAAAATGGTTCGAGTTCACACGATGCAGACTCAAAATATGATAAAATGATAACTCATGTTTCCCTTCTTTTCTCTCGAAAAAAAGTAAATCATACCCAATTTAATGTAAGTGACTTCTATACAGCAATCGGCTATTGTCATAAATTTTTGTTTTACAGCTCTCAGATCTGGAAATACGTGATGTCAAAATGCCAGCAGAAAGTTACCGCGAAATTCCAATTACACTCAAATCCGTTAAATGCAAAAATGTAAAATTCACTAAATGCGAATTGACGAGAATGAAGATCTCTGAATTCAAAAATGGATGCAAAGACAACCATGTATCGGTAAGTTCTACTAATGTACCGGGACGTGCATCGTGTAGATTGGTAGTTGTTGTTGCTGTTGTTGTTTGTGGTGTTTATGGTTTTCATCGACTACGATCGTCATTTAGACCAAGCCGATATTCCCTATTTTTTCATTCCGAAACTGCCGACTTGTCGCATGGCCCAATTCTGGGCTTGTTAAGATACCACATACGCGGATGAGATGACCAAGGTCCAAGAATAATCTAGAGAGGGAATGCGCTCCAGGGTATTCCAGAGCGAACTGTAGATTTCGAGATAAAATCTAACCTTTCTACCGTGCACCAATATTAATCATAACGGCTCTTTGTATTCTGGCTACAGCTTACCTTCCATTTCACCAAAGTGAACTTTACGTCCATTTTTGACCAGCTTGCCGAGCGCTAAACTCGATAAAACGACCATTGATTGGAAGCTGCTGCCATACTAATTACGGAAATATGAAATTTATTCTGCTCGTGGACCTGGTACCCCCCAAAATCAGCCAGAAAAATTTACATTTAGATCGAGATTGGAATTGTGATGCAACAGTGCTGTCTGGCTCTTTGTTCTTACCTTCACTCTCGTTTTTCCACATATAATTGTTGCGTCAGAATGCCAAATCCGATCTCAATGCAAATTTCGAGGCAGATTTTGGGAGGTTCCATGTCTATGAGCACATTAAAATTTATATTTTTATAATCAGTACAACAATAGCTCTTCATTGATACCCGTTTCCTGGAATTTAGCGGTTGGGAAGCAGGTCAAATATGACAGTAAAGTAGCCTTTGGTCATATCGAAAGTATGGAGTAACCCGAATGCAGTGAGCTATTGAGTTTCGCTGTGTCCACGCCGTATAGGACACTATTGTCAAACTGTCTGATAGTTGACATGCGTATATTTCATTACGAGAAGCAAACGTACCAGAGTTCTCCCATTCGTCAGACGCCTGCGATTTTAAGCTGGTTTCTTCATGGAACGCATCATTTTCATCGGCAGTTCGCATTTATACGGCGGGGGTCACATTGACATGGTACCAGACATGGGGTGATTACTTCATGAATGTAATCGATTGCGATTACGATTACTTCTGAATCACGCGATTACGATTACGATTACGATTACAGCAAAATCGGGAAGTAGTCGATTACGATTACGATTATATTGTAAAAGTAATCACGATTACTCACGATTACATTTATTTTGTATCGTAGTAGTTATATGGGAAGACAATACATGGATTGCGCCGGAAAGGCCCAATGATATAACAACTGTCTTTAAAAAAGATGGGACGGACATTTCCTTGTTACGTCATAATGTACCCATGGCCCATTTTATAGAGGACGGTTTATCGCACCCAATGATTTGCATTCTTGCAAGGTCCATAACTGCCGCACCCCTAATTCCCCAATAGGGTGGGGAGCGTGGTTGGAGGGGACTCAAAAGTATTTTGTAAACGAACATAAATTATAGAGTATTTTCGAGAGATTTCATTAACTTGGAATTTCTCTTTGAGCTTTGCGATTTGAATGTCTCTAGATAGCTTGATTTTGAAATGCATACGTCTCCCCCTCAAGAAATAAAGCATGCATAATTAATTGTAATAGGCATTTAGGTGCCAGTCAATACCGCTCCTCAACACATCGAAAGACATATGCAGTTTTGGCCAACATGAGACTCCACGAAGTGTGCTATTAAAGAAAGACATTGGCCAAAACTTAGGGTATGTGTCCATTGTTAATAGCCGCGCTGGGTGGGCGTGACTAACAGTCCATTCCTTCCAATCTGAGCCCACGATGCAAATGCCACCCGGGCACCCACAGAGCATTTGACATGTCAATTTGTGTGTGCGTCTCAGTGGTCTCACGCAAGTTTTTCTTTTAGTCTGCTGTTTGGGCCGCTACAATCAATATCTTTTGGCTATATAACAGACCGAAGGTCATGAATTAACAACATACAATAAAGTAATTATTGCAAGATACCATACGTTATAATTATGAATTACACCCCCCCTCTTCAGGTAAATCTGACCATCGGGCGCTGAGATAGGATTAAAAATGCAATATAATGCAATTACCATTATTATTGACGAAATTAAATCTTCAACTTCAAAATTGACTACTCTATGGGGGCCCAAGACCAAAGTTTGGTTGGGGGACGCTTTTGCTGTTTTGATCCTGGTTCTAGCAACAACCCACGCTAACATGGTATATAAGCCGATGGCTATGGCTGCAGGTCCAAATGTTCAGTAAAGAATTGTGAAATAGCGATTGGCGCCCGTTTTGAGTAGAATAATAAGAGAATAACGGAAAGTGAACATAAAATTCTGCCTTCAACTTAATGTGATAATGTAATGCTGCAAGCTGCCATTACGAGAAACGGCAAAACAACGGCCTAGTTATGATCTATATCAGCAGCTGTTTATTTTAATGCTTCGTTGTGGAAACCGTAATGTTTTATATGACGAGTACAAAATTTTAAACCTTTGTCTGCTGTACGTTCGTACCATATAGGCCTACTGCTCACCAAGCAGCAACGGTGAAACTGGATTTAACTATAGAATTAGAACTATTACATTCTATAGTTTAACTAAGCATAACCTAACATCAATACAAAAGTTGCTATTTTAACTTAGGCAGAGAGGTGATTATGATTAATTATCCTGATGCGAGGTAGTGGCGTCTGAAATGTATTGATAAACCGATATACAGCACGGTGGGTTTTCTTACAATCACACTAATGTACATCGAATGTCTATTTACTATGTGTGGACAGTGGACACTTTCTACGCAAAGACGAGCAAAGCTTATAGGCTACCTCTGACGTAATAATGAGCAGTGGCAATTGAAAATCAGACGTTTGTACTCTCAATAACTGGTATAATACCCTTTCCTTGTTCACGAGTGTTCACTGTTCAGTTTATGTCACAGTCCTTGTACAAATAAAAAGTAATCGTTCTTTTACAAAGTAATCGATTAAATATGGGAAGTAGTCGATTACGATTACGATTACTTCGGGATTTTTTCGAATGTAATCGATTGCGATTACGATTACTTAAAAATGCTGTAATCGTCGTAATCGATTACGATTACTAATCGCGATTACCCCATGTCTGCATGGTACCATTATAATAAATACGAAAAGATTGTAAGAAATTTTTAGGTTTATTGAAAAACCCCAATGATATTTCAACGAATTCTTAAATTCAAATAGCATATTGACGCTAGCCAACAACCGCTAGTTTAATTATGTGTAGAAGACCGCATAATTATGGTTTTACGTCTGAATGCGCATCATTCAATTCATATTAGTTGGTTGCTAGTATCAACGATTCTTCTCAATCTCAATTACTCAGCATAGGCACAGCAAGCAAACTCAAATTCCTATTTGTTTTGTTCTGTAAATACACTATCCTGATGTGGATCTAGTGAGTTTAATCTCATCATAAATGAAATCAAAGTTCTGGATATTTTGTTATGTTTGTGATTTATTTACCAATTTGACCAGTGACATGAAAAATACAGATTGAAATAAGGATAGGTTATAACTTAACTTCATAATAAAAATTGAAGATCAAGATAAAAGCTTCTCATTTCATGCTATCTGTGTAAAACGCCGATGAAATTATTATGGTTACCTAATAGGGAGTACCGGCATTCAATGTTGTATGCTATTGAAAGAGGCATTCCATTTGGTATGTGGAACGCGCCAATGAAATTTGTATGTTTGGCTAGGGAGATCGGCATTCACTGTCATATGCTAGGGTTACCATATTCCTGTGGTACAAATTCCTGACACTCAAGCCAACTAGCTTTACGAAATAAAGTGTGTCATTTTCCAAATCGGTATGGTACAATCCGATTCACTTGTACGAATTACAAGCTAAATAATACAATATGTTAACACACGTTGACAACACAATACTTCAGTTTTCGATTTTAATGCAGTAGGGCCCTTCTTAATCGGCGCTGGAATTGGAATCGTCAAGAAATAACAATTCATTCGCGGCTCTGAACAATCTTCCTGCCCCGCGCATCAATATGCACCCACAGTAGCTATTCATAACATTGCCACTCGCGATTTCGGTGCGTACAATAGGCCGTTGCGAAAAGTAGAATGGTCCGGAGTTCACTGGAAATGGATATGTACCGTTTACCATATGCATTATGCGTCCATATAGCTCACTGCGGCTAGGCCCTAGAATGCGGCCTTAGGTTACATAAATAATCGAAATGCGGCCATGATCAGCAAAAATGTTGCCCACCTCTGTATTAGATGATGTGCTAGTTTTGACATAACGATAAATGCAAGGGGGGGGGGGGGGGGCAGGTGGCGCGATTGTATGACCATCGCCATAGGGGCCGAAGGTCATAAAAGGTTGAGAACCGCTGTGATAGACAAAAGTGCGAAACAGTAGATGCCAATTTCTAGGAATGCAATTTCACTAAATAGTTCGTATGTCATTATCTTAAAGATATGTCGAAATACCGAAATTTCTGCGTTGGCCACACAAAGTCATGTCGTCGCGAAAATAAGTTGAGCCCTGCCTTTCGTATAGAATATGCAAGTACAGAATGGCGAAAATTTGATAATCACTAAGACTGTCCATTGGAGAGACCTGGCGAAATCAACGAATATTTTGAATGGCAACAGATAAATGTACCTAGGGAATGTATTTCGTACTCAAAATCTCCACATTTGTCAGAAATGTGCTGGATAATACGGCAATTTTTCAATAATCACTTCGCGGATTGGATGAAATCGTCAGGCGGGCCGTATGTTTGAACCCACTGCTGTACATCGTCGACTCCAATACTACTTCAATATTAGCGAGACGTACAAATTAACAGCATCTCAGCAAATAAGAATTGATCATATCTACGACAGCGTGTGCAAAATAAGGCAGCGTAATAATTACATAAACAGTGATTACTAACAGCACACTGTGTCATTGCGTTGATACAAAAGGGTGCTGGATTTCGGTCAAGTGATAGTTTGACATCGTGTTGTTCCAATTGCTGTACATCTTCTCGACTATGTCCATGATTTGGAAGGAGCTGGGCAATTGAAATTTGCAATACACAAGAGTGACTTCATGCAATCGCAGAGGCATTTGAATTCAAATGACGTTCCATTATTTGCTTGTTCGTTGCATTTACTTGCCGTAAATACATTGTGGGCTAACTTCAATTATAAAGATTTACCAGTTACCGATTTTTTTTTTAAACGTACTGATGGTCTTCAAGCTCGAAAAGGTTAAGAACCACTGATTTATATCATCATCGCGATTCAAAGGTTAATTATTATTCAGCTTTCCAAACTGTCGATATGGGATGGTACGATGACATCAGAAATTTACTGTGACGTTGCGAATATTACTAGTATGACGGGATGTCGAACGCTATTTTTGGGAGACTGCGATTTGACGGTAGAGAAGTTGAGATGTTTCGCGACAACCGGGAAAGAAAATCAGATGTCGGTTAGTTGTGAAATATGTATGAATTGCAGTAATATGAATATTTCTCTTTCCGATATCAAGACAGGAAGATTGGTCTTAGCAATAATAAGGTGATTGCGTCTCAAGCGTCGTCAAATAAATGCGGAAAATCGTAACCCTCGTCAAGTCACTATGTAATGTATATTATTATTAGGGATGGTATAGACGTGAGGTTCACTCTCGCGTTCTGTGTGTGAACCTCAGATATTTGGAGGTTCACGTTCACAAACGAAGCTAGTTAGTAGGGATGGTGTGAACCTCCAAAAGGTTCAGGTTCGTGTGAACGCGAACTTTTTTGAAAAGTTCTGTGTGAACGCGAACGTGAACCTCATGACGTCACGGGACGTCATATTGCTCATTACAATCCTACATTCAAGTGAAGTGATATATAGCGACGATTCGGGCCACATAATCCACAATGCTGAAGTACATACTGACTTTCTAAACGTCGCCAAATGCATCAACTGCAGCAATGAAATGATGTAATAATACCATAAAATCAATATCTTCCGTCGCGTCACCAGCAATTTCGACGAGGACTTGCAAGGGAATATAAGGTTACGCATAAAGGGTATAGGCCAGACTGGTCAATGCATTCGGCGTCTGAGTGTTGCTACGTTGATATTCAGCAGAGTGTAATCGGTGTTTACGCCATTGACAAGTTATACAGCAGTAGCCAACACCCCAATCGCACCGATTTGGTTTTTATGATACAATAAACATATGAAATCGAGATGGAACCCGTACGCTTGCTAGATTATTTACATTAGACAACGATATCAATTTCATTCATTGGTTGAATAAGCATCATTCGCTGACTACCGACATGTAGCGTATTTCGCTCTTAATGTTGTGTGATTGCGGGTCAAGCTCACTGCAGAGAGTCACTAAATATTCAGAAACAGTAAGGTGGATATTTCGAGCAAACTTTTGTAACTAAGCAGATACAATTTTTGAGATTATGAAGGAGCATGCTCGTTTAGTGTTGATTTTTGATGCTGCCAGCGCCATGCATAGAGTTTTGTATTGCAATTAATTTCAACCAAAGATGTCATCATGACGTGGAAATCGTAATATGCGAAAAAGGTTCACAGTGCAGAAACTACCAAGGCTCGTTGGGTGAACATGAACCTCTAAATTTCCGAGGTTCACACACAGAACGCGAACGTGAACCTCACGTTCACACCATCCCTAGTAGTTAGGTTCTGCACTGCGAACATTTTTCATGTGCTACAATTTTCGCGTCACCAGAACGTGTCTTTGATTGGGAATCTCTGCTCCTCAACACCGGACCACTCTCTGCGATGCGCTGGCAGCATTAAAAGAAACTCAGCAGTAATCGAATATGCACCTTTCAAATTTCATAAAAATCCTTGAAAGTTTGCTCGGAATATTCAGCTGCCTGTTCGTCAATATTTCTCCGCTGGGAGCTCAGCCAACAATTGAACAATAGGGAGGACAAAACACATCACATGTAGGAAGTCAGCGAATTGTGTTTTATCAGCCAATGCATAGATAATTATTGTGAAAATTATATCATGCGTACGGGAGCCATATTGATTTGAAATCCTTATTGAAAACCCGATTGGGGTGTTGGTTAATGTATAGCTTGTTTTCGATACAATATCTGGCGCAAGTATATAAACCGGTGTTTCACTATTAACAAAACACCTGTCCGGTGGAAGTGGTACCTCGTTGAAATTGTTGCAAAGCAACAGAAGTTATTGATTTTGCCGGATTATTATCACACGTGACTGTTTGAATTCATTGAGTGACGTTTCGGATATCAGCATATACTTCAGGATTGTAACAAGGTGACCGAGTCGTCTTTAGTTATCGTATACTTTACCGACACGTATGGTTAGAATTGAAAATTTGACGTCACGTGACCACATTGGCTCACGTCCGCGTTCAAACAGATCCATTCAAAATGGTTCGAGTTCACACGATGCAGACTCAAAATATGATAAAATGATAACTCATGTTTCCCTTTTTTTCTCTCGAAAAAAACTAAATCATACCCAATTTAATGTAAGTGACTTCTATAAAGCAATCGGCTATTGTCATAAATTTTTGTTTTACAGCTCTCAGATCTGGAAATACGTGATGTCAAAATGCCAGCAGAAAGTTACCGCGAAATTCCAATTACACTCAAATCCGTTAAATGCAAAAATGTAATATTCACTAAATGCGAATTGACGAGAATGAAGATCTCTGAATTCAAAAATGGATGTAAAGACAACCATGTATCGGTAAGGTCTACTAATGTACCGGGACGTGCATCGTGTAGATTGGTATTTGTTGTTGTTGTTTGTGGTATTCATGGTTTTTATCGGCTAAGATCGTCATTTAGACCAAGCCGATATTCCCTATTTTTTCATTCCGAAACTGCCGACTTGTCGCATGGCCCAATTCTTGGCTTGTTAACATACCACATACGCGGATGAGATGACCAAGGTCCAAGAATAATCTAGAGAGGGAATGCGCTTCAGGGCATTCCAGAGCGAACTGTAGATTTCGAGATAAAATCTAACCTTTGTACCGTGTACCAATATTAATCATAACGGCTCACTGTATTCTGGCTACAGCTTACCTTCCATTTCACCAAAGTGAACTTTACGTCCATTTTTGACCAGCTTGCCGAGCGCTAAATTCGATAAAACGGCCATTGATTGGAAGCTGCTGCCATACTAATTACGAAAATATGAAATTTATTCTGCTCGTGGACCTGGTACCCCCAAAATCAGCCACGAAATTTACATTTAGATCGAGATTGGAATTGTGATGCAACAGTGCTGTCTGGCTCTTTGTTCTTACCTTCACTTTCGTTTTTCCACACATAATTGTTGCGTCAGAATGCCAAATCCGATCTCAATGCAAATTTCGAGGCAGATTTTGGGAGGTTCCATGTCTATGAGCACATTAAAATTTATATTTTTATAATCAGTACAACAATAGCTCTTCATTGATACCCGTTTCCTGGAATGTAGCGGTTGGGAAGCAGGTCAAATATGACAGTAAAGTAGCCTTTGGTCATATCGAAAGTATGGAGTAACCCGAATGCAGTGAGCTATTGAGTTTCGCTGTGTCCACGCCGTATAGGACACTATTGTCAAACTGTCTGATAGTTGACATGCGTATATTTCATTACGAGAAGCAAACGTACCAGAGTTCTCCCATTCGTCAGACGCCTGCGATTTTAAGCTGGTTTCTTCATGGAACGCATCATTTTCATCGGCAGTTCGCATTTATACGGCGGGGGTCACATTGACATGGTACCATTATAATAAATACGAAAAGATTGTAAGAAATTTTTAGGTTTATTGAAAAACCCCAATGATATTTCAACGAATTCTTAAATTCAAATAGCATATTGACGCTAGCCAACAACCGCTAGTTTAATTATGTGTAGAAGACCGCATAATTATGGTTTTACGTCTGAATGCGCATCAATCAATTCATATTAGTTGGTTGCTAGTATCAACGATTCTTCTCAATCTCAATTACTCAGCATAGGCACAGCAAGCAAACTCAAATTCCTTTTTGTTTTGTTCTGTAAATACACTATCCTGATGTGGATCTAGTGAGTTTAATCTCATCATAAATGAAATCAAAGTTCTATATATTTTGTTATGTTTGAAATTTATTTACCAATTTGACCAGTGACATGAAAAATACAGATTGAAATAAGGATAGGTTATAACTTAACTTCATAATAAAAATTGAAGATCAAGATAAAATCTTCTCATTTCATGCTATCTGTGTAAAACGCCGATGAAATTATTATGGTTACCTAATAGGGAGTACCGGCATTCAATGTTGTATGCTATTGAAAGAGGCATTCCATTTGGTATGTGGAACGCGCCAATGAAATTTGTATGTTTGGCTAGGGAGATCGGCATTCACTGTCATATGCTAGGGTTACCATATTCCTGTGGTACAAATTCCTGACACTCAAGCCAACTAGCTTTACGAAATAAAGTGTGTCATTTTCCAAATCGGTATGGTACAATCCGACTCACTTGTACGAATTACAAGCTAAATAATACAATATGTTAACACACGTTGACAACACAATACTTCAGTTTTCGATTTTAATGCAGTAAGGCCCTTCTTAATCGGCGCTGGAATTGGAATCGTCAAGAAATAACAATTCATTCGCGGCTCTGAACAATCTTCCTGCCCCGCGCATCAATATGCACCCACAGTAGCTATTCATAACATTGCCACTCGCGATTTCGGTGCGTACAATAGGCCGTTGCGAAAAGTAGAATGGTCCGGAGTTCACTGGAAATGGATATGTACCGTTTACCATATGCATTATGCGTCCATATAGCTCACTGCGGCTAGGCCCTACAATGCGGCCTTAGGTTACATATACAATCGAAATGCGGCCATGATCAGCAAAAATGTTGCCCACCTCTGTATTAGATGATGTGCTAGTTTTGACATAACGATAAATGCAAGGGGGGGGGGGGGGCAGGTGGCGCGATTGTATGACCATCGCCATAGGGGCCGAAGGTCATAAAAGGTTGAGAACCGCTGTGATAGACAAAAGTGCGAAACAGTAGATGCCAATTTCTAGGAATGCAATTTCACTAAATAGTTCGTTTGTCATTATCTTAAAAATATGTCGAAATACCGAAATTCCTGCGTTGGCCACACAAAGTCATGTCGTCGCGAAAATAAGTTGAGCCCTGCCTTTCGTATAGAATATGCAAGTACAGAATGGCGAAAATTTGATAATCACTAAGACTGTCCATTGGAGAGACCTGGCGAAATCAACGAATATTTTGAATGGCAACAGATAAATGTACCTAGGGAATGTATTTCGTACTCAAAATCTCCACATTTGTCAGAAATGTGCTGGATAATACGGCAATTTTTCAATAATCACTTCGCGGATTGGATGAAATCGTCAGGCGGGCCGTATGTTTGAACCCACTGCTGTACATCGTCGACTCCAATACTACTTTAATATTAGCGAGACGTACAAATTAACAGCATCTCAGCAAATAAGAATTGATCATATCTACGACAGCGTGTGCAAAATAAGGCAGCGTAATAATTACATAAACAGTGATTACTAACAGCACACTGTGTCATTGCGTTGATACAAAAGGGTGCTGGATTTCGGTCAAGTGATAGTTTGACATCGTGTTGTTCCAATTGCTGTACATCTTCTCGACTATGTCCATGATTTGGAAGGAGCTGGGCAATTGAAATTTGCAATACACAAGAGTGACTTCATGCAATCGCAGAGGCATTTGAATTCAAATGACGTTCCATTGTTTGCTTGTTCGTTGCATTTACTTGCCGTAAATACATTGTGGGCTAACTTCAATTATAAAGATTTACCAGTTACCGATTTTTTTTTAAACGTACTGATGGTCTTCAAGCTCGAAAAGGTTAAGAACCACTGATTTATATCATCATCGCGATTCAAAGGTTAATTATTATTCAGCTTTCCAAACTGTCGATATGGGATGGTACGATGACATCAGAAATTTACTGTGACGTTGCGAATATTACTAGTATGACGGGATGTCGAACGCTATTTTTGGGAGACTGCGATTTGACGGTAGAGAAGTTGAGATGTTTCGCGACAACCGGGAAAGAAAATCAGATGTCGGTTAGTTGTGAAATATGTATGAATTGCAGTAATATGAATATTTCTCTTTCCGATATCAAGACAGGAAGATTGGTCTTAGCAATAATAAGGTGATTGCGTCTCAAGCGTCGTCAAATAAATGCGGAAAATCGTAACCCTCGTCAAGTCACTATGTAATGTATATTATTATTAGGGATGGTATAGACGTGAGGTTCACTCTCGCGTTCTGTGTGTGAACCTCAGATATTTGGAGGTTCACGTTCACAAACGAAGCTAGTTAGTAGGGATGGTGTGAACCTCCAAAAGGTTCAGGTTCGTGTGAACGCGAACTTTTTTGAAAAGTTCTGTGTGAACGCGAACGTGAACCTCATGACGTCACGGGACGTCATATTGCTCATTACAATCCTACATTCAAGTGAAGTGATATATAGCGACGATTCGGGCCACATAATCCACAATGCTGAAGTACATACTGACTTTCTAAACGTCGCCAAATGCATCAACTGCAGCAATGAAATGATATAATAATACCATAAAATCAATATCTTCCGTCGCTTCACCAGCAATTTCGACGAGGACTTGCAAGGGAATATAAGGTTACGCATAAAGGGTATAGGCCAGACTGGTCAATGCATTCGGCGTCTGAGTGTTGCTACCAGGGCTGTGGAGTCGGTAAATTTTACCACCGACTCCGGCTCCGACTCCGACTCCACACATTTTCAAAATACCGACTCCGACTCCGACTCCGACTCCGACTCCCGACTCCGACTCCGACTCCAGCATTATTACCAATTTACCTCGAAAATTATATGCTACATTGTCGGTTGAATGACTATCATACAACCATTAAACATATGTAAACATATGATTAACTGTGGCATGCTGAATTGTTTCATTGTGGCACAGCTCGAATTATCCACTATGCAATTAACATGAAATAAAGATTTGCTAAATATCCTTCCTCATTCAAGTTTTTATAACATGGACTCTCTAACATCCTGAAATGTATGAATCATTCAAATATGGCAGATATCCAATCCTGTATAATAAAAATGTAGATAAAAAATCCAAGTGTAGCTCTTGTGTATGACCTAGCAACTAATAAGGAAATTGAACTTACTAATTTTGTCATTACACACTATCCTGATTACAAGCACAAACACTCTTACTACTAGTAATAGACATCGGTCATAAATGGAATTTAGTTAAGTAGTCAAAGACCATAGCCTATGTCTAGTCTACATGTACTTAATCAAGTATTCAAGGATTGGGACTTGCAGTCTTTCTTAATCATTTGTTCGACCCAAACAGCTAAGCTACACTACAAATATTTTCAATTTTGTCAAATGAGAAGCATCGTTTGGTCATATTTACATATTTTTACAAATTTACAAAACCAGCCGATGCATTTTCTCTGTCACAGTATCATGGTATAATTCCAAAAATTGCATCAATTTTGACTGCATCGCGAAAACGCATCTTGCGGTTTTCTTCCCCTCTGCAACTGAGTTGTAATTTGCAAGTAATGTCTTTTATCTATATCAGGTGTGGGCAACTTTTTCGGCGAAAGGGACACCTGAGATTTACGAACCATTGCGCGGGCAACGGGAATGTTGGTAACCTTTTTTCAGTCGTCGATAGGAGCGAACCGAATTATGAAACATTGCAAACAAGACTTATATTACTACGCTCTAAAATTGATAACATTATGACATCCAACTGTGCAGTGCGCAATGAGGCCCTGGTCGCGCGAAGCGCGAAATTTTTTTGGAAGATAACGACTGAATTAGGCTATAGCTAGCTATATCAATAAATATGTCGCTAACATACATTGGGGGTCACATCTGTATACCACTGGGCTCATTTTGCAAGGACAGGATTATTCAACGTTAAGACATAGCAAAATCGACGGTATCAGTGAACATGCCTCTATCATTTTGTGCAAATGTTTTGTCGACGATCTCGCTGCGAGTGCACAAGCGAAGCCGTATCTCCTAATTGCGAATATAGTTAGACTCAATTCTGTGAAGAATATGTATTTATAATTTTCAAAAGGGGGCTCAAATACTGAATGCAAGAAATCTAGTGACAATGAATCATGCGAAGTACCGAGAAAAATTTCAAGTCAAATAAATCTGCTATGAAATATTCTACTTCATGGTCATATACGAAGATCTGGGATAAATGTGGCTGACTGCTGTCAGAGCTGTTGTTTTAGTCATCATCAAATTTCGCGGTCATGCTAACCAAATTTTAGTTGGCCTTGCAATTGTACCTGGTGTCATAATTAATTTCGAGAATTACCTCGCAGGCCACACCTAACCTTCTCGTCTGCCAAATTTGGCCTGCGTGCCACGGGCTGGCCGCACCTGATTTGTATGGTTAATAATAACAGTGATTGGTGGTACATAAAAATTATATTGAAAATTCTTTGAAAGCAAATGTTTTCATGATAGAGAAGTTGGAGTCGGAGTCGGAGTCGAAATCATAGTCATTCTCACAAACTCCGACTCCGACTCCAGTCAGTATTTTCCCACCGACTCCGACTCCGACTCCGACTCCCGCTATTATAGTTTTCACGACTCCGACTCCGACGCCGACTCCATCAAGCGAAAATTACCCCGACTCCGACTACGACTCCACCGACTCCGACTCCGACTCCACAGCCCTGGTTGCTACGTTGATATTCAGCAGAGTGTAATCGGTGTTTACGCCATTGACAAGTTATACAGCAGTAGCCAACACCCCAATCGCACCGATTTGGTTTTTATGATACAATAAACATATGAAATCGAGATGGAACCCGTACGCTTGCAAGATTATTTACATTAGACAACGATATCAATTTCATTCATTGGTTGAATAAGCATCATTCGCTGACTACCGACATGTAGCGTATTTCGCTCTTAATGTTGTGTGATTGCGGGTCAAGCTCACTGCAGAGAGTCACTAAATATTCAGAAACAGTAAGGTGGATATTTCGAGCAAACTTTTGTAACTAAGCAGATACAATTTTTGAGATTATGAAGGAGCATGCTCGTTTAGTGTTGATTTTTGATGCTGCCAGCGCCATGCATAGAGTTTTGTATTGCAATTAATTTCAACCAAAGATGTCATCATGACGTGGAAATCGTAATATGCGAAAAAGGTTCACAGTGCAGAAACTACCAAGGCTCGTTGGGTGAACATGAACCTCTAAATTTCCGAGGTTCACACACAGAACGCGAACGTGAACCTCACGTTCACACCATCCCTAGTAGTTAGGTTCTGCACTGCGAACATTTTTCATGTGCTACAATTTTCGCGTCACCAGAACATGTCTTTGATTGGGAATCTCTGCTCCTCAACACCGGACCACTCTCTGCGATGCGCTGGCAGCATTAAAAGAAACTCAGCAGTAATCGAATATGCACCTTTCAAATTTCATAAAAATCCTTGAAAGTTTGCTCGGAATATTCAGCTGCCTGTTCGTCAATATTTCTCCGCTGGGAGCTCAGCCAACAATTGAACAATAGGGAGGACAAAACACATCACATGTAGGAAGTCAGCGAATTGTGTTTTATCAGCCAATGCATAGATAATTATTGTGAAAATTATATCATGCGTACGGGAGCCATATTGATTTGAAATCCGTATTGAAAACCCGATTGGGGTGTTGGTTAATGTATAGCTTGTTTTCGATACAATATCTGGCGCAAGTATATAAACCGGTGTTTCACTATTAACAAAACACCTGTCCGGTGGAAGTGGTACCTCGTTGAAATTGTTGCAAAGCAACAGAAGTTATTGATTTTGCCGGATTATTATCACATGTGACTGTTTGAATTCATTGAGTGACGTTTCGGATATCAGCATATACTTCAGGATTGTAACAAGGTGACCGAGTCGTCTTTAGTTATCGTATACTTTACCGACACGTATGGTTAGAATTGAAAATTTGACGTCACGTGACCACATTGGCTCACGTCCGCGTTCAAACAGATCCATTCAAAATGGTTCGAGTTCACACGATGCAGACTCAAAATATGATAAAATGATAACTCATGTTTCCCTTTTTTTCTCTCGAAAAAAACTAAATCATACCCAATTTAATGTAAGTGACTTCTATAAAGCAATCGGCTATTGTCATAAATTTTTGTTTTACAGCTCTCAGATCTGGAAATACGTGATGTCAAAATGCCAGCAGAAAGTTACCGCGAAATTCCAATTACACTCAAATCCGTTAAATGCAAAAATGTAATATTCACTAAATGCGAATTGACGAGAATGAAGATCTCTGAATTCAAAAATGGATGCAAAGACAACCATGTATCGGTAAGTTCTACTAATGTACCGGGACGTGCATCGTGTAGATTGGTATTTGTTGTTGTTGTTTGTGGTATTCATGGTTTTTATCGACTAAGATCGTCATTTAGACCAAGCCGATATTCCCTATTTTTTCATTCCGAAACTGCCGACTTGTCGCATGGCCCAATTCTTGGCTTGTTAACATACCACATACGCGGATGAGATGACCAAGGTCCAAGAATAATCTAGAGAGGGAATGCGCTTCAGGGCATTCCAGAGCGAACTGTAGATTTCGAGATAAAATCTAACCTTTGTACCGTGTACCAATATTAATCATAACGGCTCACTGTATTCTGGCTACAGCTTACCTTCCATTTCACCAAAGTGAACTTTACGTCCATTTTTGACCAGCTTGCCGAGCGCTAAATTCGATAAAACGGCCATTGATTGGAAGCTGCTGCCATACTAATTACGAAAATATGAAATTTATTCTGCTCGTGGACCTGGTACCCCCAAAATCAGCCACGAAATTTACATTTAGATCGAGATTGGAATTGTGATGCAACAGTGCTGTCTGGCTCTTTGTTCTTACCTTCACTTTCGTTTTTCCACACATAATTGTTGCGTCAGAATGCCAAATCCGATCTCAATGCAAATTTCGAGGCAGATTTTGGGAGGTTCCATGTCTATGAGCACATTAAAATTTATATTTTTATAATCAGTACAACAATAGCTCTTCATTGATACCCGTTTCCTGGAATTTAGCGGTTGGGAAGCAGGTCAAATATGACAGTAAAGTAGCCTTTGGTCATATCGAAAGTATGGAGTAACCCGAATGCAGTGAGCTATTGAGTTTCGCTGTGTCCACGCCGTATAGGACACTATTGTCAAACTGTCTGATAGTTGACATGCGTATATTTCATTACGAGAAGCAAACGTACCAGAGTTCTCCCATTCGTCAGACGCCTGCGATTTTAAGCTGGTTTCTTCATGGAACGCATCATTTTCATCGGCAGTTCGCATTTATACGGCGGGGGTCACATTGACATGGTACCATTATAATAAATACGAAAAAATTGTAAGAAATTTTTAGGTTTATTGAAAAACCCCAATGATATTTCAACGAATTCTTAAATTCAAATAGCATATTGACGCTAGCCAACAACCGCTAGTTTAATTATGTGTAGAAGACCGCATAATTATGGTTTTACGTCTGAATGCGCATCAATCAATCCATATTAGTTGGTTGCTAGTATCAACGATTCTTCTCAATCTCAATTACTCAGCATAGGCACAGCAAGCAAACTCAAATTCCTTTTTGTTTTGTTCTGTAAATACACTATCCTGATGTGGATCTAGTGAGTTTAATCTCATCATAAATGAAATCAAAGTTCTGGATATTTTGTTATGTTTGTGATTTATTTACCAATTTGACCAGTGACATGAAAAATACAGATTGAAATAAGGATAGGTTATAACTTAACTTCATAATAAAAATTGAAGATCAAGATAAAAGCTTCTCATTTCATGCTATCTGTGTAAAACGCCGATGAAATTATTATGGTTAGCTAATAGGGAGTACCGGCATTCAATGTTGTATGCTATTGAAAGAGGCATTCCATTTGGTATGTGGAACGCGCCAATGAAATTTGTATGTTTGGCTAGGGAGATCGGCATTCACTGTCATATGCTAGGGTTACCATATTCCTGTGGTACAAATTCCTGACACTCAAGCCAACTAGCTTTACGAAATAAAGTGTGTCATTTTCCAAATCGGTATGGTACAATCCGACTCACTTGTACGAATTACAAGCTAAATAATACAATATGTTAACACACGTTGACAACACAATACTTCAGTTTTCGATTTTAATGCAGTAAGGCCCTTCTTAATCGGCGCTGGAATTGGAATCGTCAAGAAATAACAATTCATTCGCGGCTCTGAACAATCTTCCTGCCCCGCGCATCAATATGCACCCACAGTAGCTATTCATAACATTGCCACTCGCGATTTCGGTGCGTACAATGGGCCGTTGCGAAAAGTAGAATGGTCCGGAGTTCACTGGAAATGGATATGTACCGTTTACCATATGCATTATGCGTCCATATAGCTCACTGCGGCTAGGCCCTACAATGCGGCCTTAGGTTACATATACAATCGAAATGCGGCCATGATCAGCAAAAATGTTGCCCACCTCTGTATTAGATGATGTGCTAGTTTTGACATAACGATAAATGCAAGGGGGGGGGGGCAGGTGGCGCGATTGTATGACCATCGCCATAGGGGCCGAAGGTCATAAAAGGTTGAGAACCGCTGTGATAGACAAAAGTGCGAAACAGTAGATGCCAATTTCTAGGAATGCAATTTCACTAAATAGTTCGTTTGTCATTATCTTAAAAATATGTCGAAATACCGAAATTCCTGCGTTGGCCACACAAAGTCATGTCGTCGCGAAAATAAGTTGAGCCCTGCCTTTCGTATAGAATATGCAAGTACAGAATGGCGAAAATTTGATAATCACTAAGACTGTCCATTGGAGAGACCTGGCGAAATCAACGAATATTTTGAATGGCAACAGATAAATGTTCCTAGGGAATGTATTTCGTACTCAAAATCTCCACATTTGTCAGAAATGTGCTGGATAATACGGCAATTTTTCAATAATCACTTCGCGGATTGGATGAAATCGTCAGGCGGGCCGTATGTTTGAACCCACTGCTGTACATCGTCGACTCCAATACTACTTTAATATTAGCGAGACGTACAAATTAACAGCATCTCAGCAAATAAGAATTGATCATATCTACGACAGCGTGTGCAAAATAAGGCAGCGTAATAATTACATAAACAGTGATTACTAACAGCACACTGTGTCATTGCGTTGATACAAAAGGGTGCTGGATTTCGGTCAAGTGATAGTTTGACATCGTGTTGTTCCAATTGCTGTACATCTTCTCGACTATGTCCATGATTTGGAAGGAGCTGGGCAATTGAAATTTGCAATACACAAGAGTGACTTCATGCAATCGCAGAGGCATTTGAATTCAAATGACGTTCCATTATTTGCTTGTTCGTTGCAGTTACTTGCCGTAAATACATTGTGGGCTAACTTCAATTATAAAGATTTACCAGTTACCGATTTTTTTTAAACGTACTGATGGTCTTCAAGCTCGAAAAGGTTAAGAACCACTGATTTATATCATCATCGCGATTCAAAGGTTAATTATTATTCAGCTTTCCAAACTGTCGATATGGGATGGTACGATGACATCAGAAATTTACTGTGACGTTGCGAATATTACTAGTATGACGGGATGTCGAACGCTATTTTTGGGAGACTGCGATTTGACGGTAGAGAAGTTGAGATGTTTCGCGACAACCGGGAAAGAAAATCAGATGTCGGTTAGTTGTGAAATATGTATGAATTGCAGTAATATGAATATTTCTCTTTCCGATATCAAGACAGGAAGATTGGTCTTAGCAATAATAAGGTGATTGCGTCTCAAGCGTCGTCAAATAAATGCGGAAAATCGTAACCCTCGTCAAGTCACTATGTAATGTATATTATTATTAGGGATGGTATAGACGTGAGGTTCACTCTCGCGTTTTGTGTGTGAACCTCAGATATTTGGAGGTTCACGTTCACAAACGAAGCTAGTTAGTAGGGATGGTGTGAACCTCCAAAAGGTTCAGGTTCGTGTGAACGCGAACTTTTTTGAAAAGTTCTGTGTGAACGCGAACGTGAACCTCATGACGTCACGGGACGTCATATTGCTCATTACAATCCTACATTCAAGTGAAGTGATATATAGCGACGATTCGGGCCACATAATCCACAATGCTGAAGTACATACTGACTTTCTAAACGTCGCCAAATGCATCAACTGCAGCAATGAAATGATATAATAATACCATAAAATCAATATCTTCCGTCGCTTCACCAGCAATTTCGACGAGGACTTGCAAGGGAATATAAGGTTACGCATAAAGGGTATAGGCCAGACTGGTCAATGCATTCGGCGTCTGAGTGTTGCTACGTTGATATTCAGCAGAGTGTAATCGGTGTTTACGCCATTGACAAGTTATACAGCAGTAGCCAACACCCCAATCGCACCGATTTGGTTTTTATGATACAATAAACATATGAAATCGAGATGGAACCCGTACGCTTGCTAGATTATTTACATTAGACAACGATATCAATTTCATTCATTGGTTGAATAAGCATCATTCGCTGACTACCGACATGTAGCGTATTTCGCTCTTAATGTTGTGTGATTGCGGGTCAAGCTCACTGCAGAGAGTCACTAAATATTCAGAAACAGTAAGGTGGATATTTCGAGCAAACTTTTGTAACTAAGCAGATACAATTTTTGAGATTATGAAGGAGCATGCTCGTTTAGTGTTGATTTTTGATGCTGCCAGCGCCATGCATAGAGTTTTGTATTGCAATTAATTTCAACCAAAGATGTCATCATGACGTGGAAATCGTAATATGCGAAAAAGGTTCACAGTGCAGAAACTACCAAGGCTCGTTGGGTGAACATGAACCTCTAAATTTCCGAGGTTCACACACAGAACGCGAACGTGAACCTCACGTTCACACCATCCCTAGTAGTTAGGTTCTGCACTGCGAACATTTTTCATGTGCTACAATTTTCGCGTCACCAGAACGTGTCTTTGATTGGGAATCTCTGCTCCTCAACACCGGACCACTCTCTGCGATGCGCTGGCAGCATTAAAAGAAACTCAGCAGTAATCGAATATGCACCTTTCAAATTTCATAAAAATCCTTGAAAGTTTGCTCGGAATATTCAGCTGCCTGTTCGTCAATATTTCTCCGCTGGGAGCTGAGCCAACAATTGAACAATAGGGAGGACAAAACACATCACATGTAGGAAGTCAGCGAATTGTGTTTTATCAGCCAATGCATAGATAATTATTGTGAAAATTATATCATGCGTACGGGAGCCATATTGATTTGAAATCCGTATTGAAAACCCGATTGGGGTGTTGGTTAATGTATAGCTTGTTTTCGATACAATATCTGGCGCAAGTATATAAACCGGTGTTTCACTATTAACAAAACACCTGTCCGGTGGAAGTGGTACCTCGTTGAAATTGTTGCAAAGCAACAGAAGTTATTGATTTTGCCGGATTATTATCACACGTGACTGTTTGAATTCATTGAGTGACGTTTCGGATATCAGCATATACTTCAGGATTGTAACAAGGTGACCGAGTCGTCTTTAGTTATCGTATACTTTACCGACACGTATGGTTAGAATTGAAAATTTGACGTCACGTGACCACATTGGCTCACGTCCGCGTTCAAACAGATCCATTCAAAATGGTTCGAGTTCACATGAAAATAATAAAATGATAACTCATGTTTCCCTTTTTTTCTCTCGAAAAAAACTAAATCATACCCAATTTAATGTAAGTGACTTCTATAAAGCAATCGGCTATTGTCATAAATTTTTGTTTTACAGCTCTCAGATCTGGAAATACGTGATGTCAAAATGCCAGCAGAAGGTTACCGCGAAATTCCAATTACACTCAAATCCGTTAAATGCAAAAATGTAATATTCACTAAATGCGAATTGACGAGAATGAAGATCTCTGAATTCAAAAATGGATGCAAAGACAACCATGTATCGGTAAGTTCTACTAATGTACCGGGACGTGCATCGTGTAGATTGGTATTTGTTGTTGTTGTTTGTGGTATTCATGGTTTTTATCGACTAAGATCGTCATTTAGACCAAGCCGATATTCCCTATTTTTTCATTCCGAAACTGCCGACTTGTCGCATGGCCCAATTCTTGGCTTGTTAACATACCACATACGCGGATGAGATGACCAAGGTCCAAGAATAATTTAGAGAGGGAATGCGCTTCAGGGCATTCCAGAGCGAACTGTAGATTTCGAGATAAAATCTAACCTTTGTACCGTGTACCAATATTAATCATAACGGCTCACTGTATTCTGGCTACAGCTTACCTTCCATTTCACCAAAGTGAACTTTACGTCCATTTTTGACCAGCTTGCCGAGCGCTAAATTCGATAAAACGGCCATTGATTGGAAGCTGCTGCCATACTAATTACGAAAATATGAAATTTATTCTGCTCGTGGACCTGGTACCCCCAAAATCAGCCACGAAATTTACATTTAGATCGAGATTGGAATTGTGATGCAACAGTGCTGTCTGGCTCTTTGTTCTTACCTTCACTTTCGTTTTTCCACACATAATTGTTGCGTCAGAATGCCAAATCCGATCTCAATGCAAATTTCGAGGCAGATTTTGGGAGGTTCCATGTCTATGAGCACATTAAAATTTATATTTTTATAATCAGTACAACAATAGCTCTTCATTGATACCCGTTTCCTGGAATTTAGCGGTTGGGAAGCAGGTCAAATATGACAGTAAAGTAGCCTTTGGTCATATCGAAAGTATGGAGTAACCCGAATGCAGTGCGCTATTGAGTTTCGCTGTGTCCACGCCGTATAGGACACTATTGTCAAACTGTCTGATAGTTGACATGCGTATATTTCATTACGAGAAGCAAACGTACCAGAGTTCTCCCATTCGTCAGACGCCTGCGATTTTAAGCTGGTTTCTTCATGGAACGCATCATTTTCATCGGCAGTTCGCATTTATACGGCGGGGGTCACATTGACATGGTACCATTATAATAAATACGAAAAGATTGTAAGAAATTTTTAGGTTTATTGAAAAACCCCAATGATATTTCAACGAATTCTTAAATTCAAATAGCATATTGACGCTAGCCAACAACCGCTAGTTTAATTATGTGTAGAAGACCGCATAATTATGGTTTTACGTCTGAATGCGCATCAATCAATTCATATTAGTTGGTTGCTAGTATCAACGATTCTTCTCAATCTCAATTACTCAGCATAGGCACAGCAAGCAAACTCAAATTCCTTTTTGTTTTGTTCTGTAAATACACTATCCTGATGTGGATCTAGTGAGTTTAATCTCATCATAAATGAAATCAAAGTTCTGGATATTTTGTTATGTTTGTGATTTATTTACCAATTTGACCAGTGACATGAAAAATACAGATTGAAATAAGGATAGGTTATAACTTAACTTCAGAATAAAAATTGAAGATCAAGATAAAAGCTTCTCATTTCATGCTATCTGTGTAAAACGCCGATGAAATTATTATGGTTAGCTAATAGGGAGTACCGGCATTCAATGTTGTATGCTATTGAAAGAGGCATTCCATTTGGTATGTGGAACGCGCCAATGAAATTTGTATGTTTGGCTAGGGAGATCGGCATTCACTGTCATATGCTAGGGTTACCATATTCCTGTGGTACAAATTCCTGACACTCAAGCCAACTAGCTTTACGAAATAAAGTGTGTCATTTTCCAAATCGGTATGGTACAATCCGATTCACTTGTACGAATTACAAGCTAAATAATACAATATGTTAACACACGTTGACAACACAATACTTCAGTTTTCGATTTTAATGCAGTAGGGCCCTTCTTAATCGGCGCTGGAATTGGAATCGTCAAGAAATAACAATTCATTCGCGGCTCTGAACAATCTTCCTGCCCCGCGCATCAATATGCACCCACAGTAGCTATTCATAACATTGCCACTCGCGATTTCGGTGCGTACAATAGGCCGTTGCGAAAAGTAGAATGGTCCGGAGTTCACTGGAAATGGATATGTACCGTTTACCATATGCATTATGCGTCCATATAGCTCACTGCGGCTAGGCCCTAGAATGCGGCCTTAGGTTACATAAATAATCGAAATGCGGCCATGATCAGCAAAAATGTTGCCCACCTCTGTATTAGATGATGTGCTAGTTTTGACATAACGATAAATGCAAGGGGGGGGGGGGCAGGTGGCGCGATTGTATGACCATCGCCATAGGGGCCGAAGGTCATAAAAGGTTGAGAACCGCTGTGATAGACAAAAGTGCGAAACAGTAGATGCCAATTTCTAGGAATGCAATTTCACTAAATAGTTCGTATGTCATTATCTTAAAGATATGTCGAAATACCGAAATTTCTGCGTTGGCCACACAAAGTCATGTCGTCGCGAAAATAAGTTGAGCCCTGCCTTTCGTATAGAATATGCAAGTACAGAATGGCGAAAATTTGATAATCACTAAGACTGTCCATTGGAGAGACCTGGCGAAATCAACGAATATTTTGAATGGCAACAGATAAATGTACCTAGGGAATGTATTTCGTACTCAAAATCTCCACATTTGTCAGAAATGTGCTGGATAATACGGCAATTTTTCAATAATCACTTCGCGGATTGGATGAAATCGTCAGGCGGGCCGTATGTTTGAACCCACTGCTGTACATCGTCGACTCCAATACTACTTTAATATTAGCGAGACGTACAAATTAACAGCATCTCAGCAAATAAGAATTGATCATATCTACGACAGCGTGTGCAAAATAAGGCAGCGTAATAATTACATAAACAGTGATTACTAACAGCACACTGTGTCATTGCGTTGATACAAAAGGGTGCTGGATTTCGGTCAAGTGATAGTTTGACATCGTGTTGTTCCAATTGCTGTACATCTTCTCGACTATGTCCATGATTTGGAAGGAGCTGGGCAATTGAAATTTGCAATACACAAGAGTGACTTCATGCAATCGCAGAGGCATTTGAATTCAAATGACGTTCCATTATTTGCTTGTTCGTTGCATTTACTTGCCGTAAATACATTGTGGGCTAACTTCAATTATAAAGATTTACCAGTTACCGATTTTTTTTTAAACGTACTGATGGTCTTCAAGCTCGAAAAGGTTAAGAACCACTGATTTATATCATCATCGCGATTCAAAGGTTAATTATTATTCAGCTTTCCAAACTGTCGATATGGGATGGTACGATGACATCAGAAATTTACTGTGACGTTGCGAATATTACTAGTATGACGGGATGTCGAACGCTATTTTTGGGAGACTGCGATTTGACGGTAGAGAAGTTGAGATGTTTCGCGACAACCGGGAAAGAAAATCAGATGTCGGTTAGTTGTGAAATATGTATGAATTGCAGTAATATGAATATTTCTCTTTCCGATATCAAGACAGGAAGATTGGTCTTAGCAATAATAAGGTGATTGCGTCTCAAGCGTCGTCAAATAAATGCGGAAAATCGTAACCCTCGTCAAGTCACTATGTAATGTATATTATTATTAGGGATGGTATAGACGTGAGGTTCACTCTCGCGTTCTGTGTGTGAACCTCAGATATTTGGAGGTTCACGTTCACAAACGAAGCTAGTTAGTAGGGATGGTGTGAACCTCCAAAAGGTTCAGGTTCGTGTGAACGCGAACTTTTTTGAAAAGTTCTGTGTGAACGCGAACGTGAACCTCATGACGTCACGGGACGTCATATTGCTCATTACAATCCTACATTCAAGTGAAGTGATATATAGCGACGATTCGGGCCACATAATCTACAATGCTGAAGTACATACTGACTTTCTAAACGTCGCCAAATGCATCAACTGCAGCAATGAAATGATATAATAATACCATAAAATCAATATCTTCCGTCGCTTCACCAGCAATTTCGACGAGGACTTGCAAGGGAATATAAGGTTACGCATAAAGGGTATAGGCCAGACTGGTCAATGCATTCGGCGTCTGAGTGTTGCTACGTTGATATTCAGCAGAGTGTAATCGGTGTTTACGCCATTGACAAGTTATACAGCAGTAGCCAACACCCCAATCGCACCGATTTGGTTTTTATGATACAATAAACATATGAAATCGAGATGGAACCGGTACGCTTGCTAGATTATTTACATTAGACAACGATATCAATTTCATTCATTGGTTGAATGAGCATCATTCGCTGACTACCGACATGTAGCGTATTTCGCTCTTAATGTTGTGTGATTGCGGGTCAAGCTCACTGCAGAGAGTCACTAAATATTCAGAAACAGTAAGGTGGATATTTCGAGCAAACTTTTGTAACTAAGCAGATACAATTTTTGAGATTATGAAGGAGCATGCTCGTTTAGTGTTGAGTTTTGATGCTGCCAGCGCCATGCATAGAGTTTTGTATTGCAATTAATTTCAACCAAAGATGTCATAATGACGTGGAAATCGTAATATGCGAAAAAGGTTCACAGTGCAGAAACTACCAAGGCTCGTTGGGTGAACATGAACCTCTAAATTTCCGAGGTTCACACACAGAACGCGAACGTGAACCTCACGTTCACACCATCCCTAGTAGTTAGGTTCTGCACTGCGAACATTTTTCATGTGCTACAATTTTCGCGTCACCAGAACGTGTCTTTGATTGGGAATCTCTGCTCCTCAACACCGGACCACTCTCTGCGATGCGCTGGCAGCATTAAAAGAAACTCAGCAGTAATCGAATATGCACCTTTCAAATTTCATAAAAATCCTTGAAAGTTTGCTCGGAATATTCAGCTGCCTGTTCGTCAATATTTCTCCGCTGGGAGCTGAGCCAACAATTGAACAATAGGGAGGACAAAACACATCACATGTAGGAAGTCAGCGAATTGTGTTTTATCAGCCAATGCATAGATAATTATTGTGAAAATTATATCATGCGTACGGGAGCCATATTGATTTGAAATCCGTATTGAAAACCCGATTGGGGTGTTGGTTAATGTATAGCTTGTTTTCGATACAATATCTGGCGCAAGTATATAAACCGGTGTTTCACTATTAACAAAACACCTGTCCGGTGGAAGTGGTACCTCGTTGAAATTGTTGCAAAGCAACAGAAGTTATTGATTTTGCCGGATTATTATCACACGTGACTGTTTGAATTCATTGAGTGACGTTTCGGATATCAGCATATACTTCAGGATTGTAACAAGGTGACCGAGTCGTCTTTAGTTATCGTATACTTTACCGACACGTATGGTTAGAATTGAAAATTTGACGTCACGTGACCACATTGGCTCACGTCCGCGTTCAAACAGATCCATTCAAAATGGTTCGAGTTCACACGATGCAGACTCAAAATATGATAAAATGATAACTCATGTTTCCCTTTTTTTCTCTCGAAAAAAACTAAATCATACCCAATTTAATGTAAGTGACTTCTATAAAGCAATCGGCTATTGTCATAAATTTTTGTTTTACAGCTCTCAGATCTGGAAATACGTGATGTCAAAATGCCAGCAGAAGGTTACCGCGAAATTCCAATTACACTCAAATCCGTTAAATGCAAAAATGTAATATTCACTAAATGCGAATTGACGAGAATGAAGATCTCTGAATTCAAAAATGGATGCAAAGACAACCATGTATCGGTAAGTTCTACTAATGTACCGGGACGTGCATCGTGTAGATTGGTATTTGTTGTTGTTGTTTGTGGTATTCATGGTTTTTATCGACTAAGATCGTCATTTAGACCAAGCCGATATTCCCTATTTTTTCATTCCGAAACTGCCGACTTGTCGCATGGCCCAATTCTTGGCTTGTTAACATACCACATACGCGGATGAGATGACCAAGGTCCAAGAATAATTTAGAGAGGGAATGCGCTTCAGGGCATTCCAGAGCGAACTGTAGATTTCGAGATAAAATCTAACCTTTGTACCGTGTACCAATATTAATCATAACGGCTCACTGTATTCTGGCTACAGCTTACCTTCCATTTCACCAAAGTGAACTTTACGTCCATTTTTGACCAGCTTGCCGAGCGCTAAATTCGATAAAACGGCCATTGATTGGAAGCTGCTGCCATACTAATTACGAAAATATGAAATTTATTCTGCTCGTGGACCTGGTACCCCCAAAATCAGCCACGAAATTTACATTTAGATCGAGATTGGAATTGTGATGCAACAGTGCTGTCTGGCTCTTTGTTCTTACCTTCACTTTCGTTTTTCCACACATAATTGTTGCGTCAGAATGCCAAATCCGATCTCAATGCAAATTTCGAGGCAGATTTTGGGAGGTTCCATGTCTATGAGCACATTAAAATTTATATTTTTATAATCAGTACAACAATAGCTCTTCATTGATACCCGTTTCCTGGAATTTAGCGGTTGGGAAGCAGGTCAAATATGACAGTAAAGTAGCCTTTGGTCATATCGAAAGTATGGAGTAACCCGAATGCAGTGCACTATTGAGTTTCGCTGTGTCCACGCCGTATAGGACACTATTGTCAAACTGTCTGATAGTTGACATGCGTATATTTCATTACGAGAAGCAAACGTACCAGAGTTCTCCCATTCGTCAGACGCCTGCGATTTTAAGCTGGTTTCTTCATGGAACGCATCATTTTCATCGGCAGTTCGCATTTATACGGCGGGGGTCACATTGACATGGTACCATTATAATAAATACGAAAAGATTGTAAGAAATTTTTAGGTTTATTGAAAAACCCCAATGATATTTCAACGAATTCTTAAATTCAAATAGCATATTGACGCTAGCCAACAACCGCTAGTTTAATTATGTGTAGAAGACCGCATAATTATGGTTTTACGTCTGAATGCGCATCAATCAATTCATATTAGTTGGTTGCTAGTATCAACGATTCTTCTCAATCTCAATTACTCAGCATAGGCACAGCAAGCAAACTCAAATTCCTTTTTGTTTTGTTCTGTAAATACACTATCCTGATGTGGATCTAGTGAGTTTAATCTCATCATAAATGAAATCAAAGTTCTGGATATTTTGTTATGTTTGTGATTTATTTACCAATTTGACCAGTGACATGAAAAATACAGATTGAAATAAGGATAGGTTATAACTTAACTTCAGAATAAAAATTGAAGATCAAGATAAAAGCTTCTCATTTCATGCTATCTGTGTAAAACGCCGATGAAATTATTATGGTTAGCTAATAGGGAGTACCGGCATTCAATGTTGTATGCTATTGAAAGAGGCATTCCATTTGGTATGTGGAACGCGCCAATGAAATTTGTATGTTTGGCTAGGGAGATCGGCATTCACTGTCATATGCTAGGGTTACCATATTCCTGTGGTACAAATTCCTGACACTCAAGCCAACTAGCTTTACGAAATAAAGTGTGTCATTTTCCAAATCGGTATGGTACAATCCGATTCACTCGTACGAATTACAAGCTAAATAATACAATATGTTAACACACGTTGACAACACAATACTTCAGTTTTCGATTTTAATGCAGTAGGGCCCTTCTTAATCGGCGCTGGAATTGGAATCGTCAAGAAATAACAATTCATTCGCGGCTCTGAACAATCTTCCTGCCCCGCGCATCAATATGCACCCACAGTAGCTATTCATAACATTGCCACTCGCGATTTCGGTGCGTACAATAGGCCGTTGCGAAAAGTAGAATGGTCCGGAGTTCACTGGAAATGGATATGTACCGTTTACCATATGCATTATGCGTCCATATAGCTCACTGCGGCTAGGCCCTAGAATGCGGCCTTAGGTTACATAAATAATCGAAATGCGGCCATGATCAGCAAAAATGTTGCCCACCTCTGTATTAGATGATGTGCTAGTTTTGACATAACGATAAATGCAAGGGGGGGGGGGGCAGGTGGCGCGATTGTATGACCATCGCCATAGGGGCCGAAGGTCATAAAAGGTTGAGAACCGCTGTGATAGACAAAAGTGCGAAACAGTAGATGCCAATTTCTAGGAATGCAATTTCACTAAATAGTTCGTATGTCATTATCTTAAAGATATGTCGAAATACCGAAATTTCTGCGTTGGCCACACAAAGTCATGTCGTCGCGAAAATAAGTTGAGCCCTGCCTTTCGTATAGAATATGCAAGTACAGAATGGCGAAAATTTGATAATCACTAAGACTGTCCATTGGAGAGACCTGGCGAAATCAACGAATATTTTGAATGGCAACAGATAAATGTACCTAGGGAATGTATTTCGTACTCAAAATCTCCACATTTGTCAGAAATGTGCTGGATAATACGGCAATTTTTCAATAATCACTTCGCGGATTGGATGAAATCGTCAGGCGGGCCGTATGTTTGAACCCACTGCTGTACATCGTCGACTCCAATACTACTTTAATATTAGCGAGACGTACAAATTAACAGCATCTCAGCAAATAAGAATTGATCATATCTACGACAGCGTGTGCAAAATAAGGCAGCGTAATAATTACATAAACAGTGATTACTAACAGCACACTGTGTCATTGCGTTGATACAAAAGGGTGCTGGATTTCGGTCAAGTGATAGTTTGACATCGTGTTGTTCCAATTGCTGTACATCTTCTCGACTATGTCCATGATTTGGAAGGAGCTGGGCAATTGAAATTTGCAATACACAAGAGTGACTTCATGCAATCGCAGAGGCATTTGAATTCAAATGACGTTCCATTATTTGCTTGTTCGTTGCATTTACTTGCCGTAAATACATTGTGGGCTAACTTCAATTATAAAGATTTACCAGTTACCGATTTTTTTTTAAACGTACTGATGGTCTTCAAGCTCGAAAAGGTTAAGAACCACTGATTTATATCATCATCGCGATTCAAAGGTTAATTATTATTCAGCTTTCCAAACTGTCGATATGGGATGGTACGATGACATCAGAAATTTACTGTGACGTTGCGAATATTACTAGTATGACGGGATGTCGAACGCTATTTTTGGGAGACTGCGATTTGACGGTAGAGAAGTTGAGATGTTTCGCGACAACCGGGAAAGAAAATCAGATGTCGGTTAGTTGTGAAATATGTATGAATTGCAGTAATATGAATATTTCTCTTTCCGATATCAAGACAGGAAGATTGGTCTTAGCAATAATAAGGTGATTGCGTCTCAAGCGTCGTCAAATAAATGCGGAAAATCGTAACCCTCGTCAAGTCACTATGTAATGTATATTATTATTAGGGATGGTATAGACGTGAGGTTCACTCTCGCGTTCTGTGTGTGAACCTCAGATATTTGGAGGTTCACGTTCACAAACGAAGCTAGTTAGTAGGGATGGTGTGAACCTCCAAAAGGTTCAGGTTCGTGTGAACGCGAACTTTTTTGAAAAGTTCTGTGTGAACGCGAACGTGAACCTCATGACGTCACGGGACGTCATATTGCTCATTACAATCCTACATTCAAGTGAAGTGATATATAGCGACGATTCGGGCCACATAATCTACAATGCTGAAGTACATACTGACTTTCTAAACGTCGCCAAATGCATCAACTGCAGCAATGAAATGATATAATAATACCATAAAATCAATATCTTCCGTCGCTTCACCAGCAATTTCGACGAGGACTTGCAAGGGAATATAAGGTTACGCATAAAGGGTATAGGCCAGACTGGTCAATGCATTCGGCGTCTGAGTGTTGCTACGTTGATATTCAGCAGAGTGTAATCGGTGTTTACGCCATTGACAAGTTATACAGCAGTAGCCAACACCCCAATCGCACCGATTTGGTTTTTATGATACAATAAACATATGAAATCGAGATGGAACCGGTACGCTTGCTAGATTATTTACATTAGACAACGATATCAATTTCATTCATTGGTTGAATGAGCATCATTCGCTGACTACCGACATGTAGCGTATTTCGCTCTTAATGTTGTGTGATTGCGGGTCAAGCTCACTGCAGAGAGTCACTAAATATTCAGAAACAGTAAGGTGGATATTTCGAGCAAACTTTTGTAACTAAGCAGATACAATTTTTGAGATTATGAAGGAGCATGCTCGTTTAGTGTTGAGTTTTGATGCTGCCAGCGCCATGCATAGAGTTTTGTATTGCAATTAATTTCAACCAAAGATGTCATAATGACGTGGAAATCGTAATATGCGAAAAAGGTTCACAGTGCAGAAACTACCAAGGCTCGTTGGGTGAACATGAACCTCTAAATTTCCGAGGTTCACACACAGAACGCGAACGTGAACCTCACGTTCACACCATCCCTAGTAGTTAGGTTCTGCACTGCGAACATTTTTCATGTGCTACAATTTTCGCGTCACCAGAACGTGTCTTTGATTGGGAATCTCTGCTCCTCAACACCGGACCACTCTCTGCGATGCGCTGGCAGCATTAAAAGAAACTCAGCAGTAATCGAATATGCACCTTTCAAATTTCATAAAAATCCTTGAAAGTTTGCTCGGAATATTCAGCTGCCTGTTCGTCAATATTTCTCCGCTGGGAGCTCAGCCAACAATTGAACAATAGGGAGGACAAAACACATCACATGTAGGAAGTCAGCGAATTGTGTTTTATCAGCCAATGCATAGATAATTATTGTGAAAATTATATCATGCGTACGGGAGCCATATTGATTTGAAATCCGTATTGAAAACCCGATTGGGGTGTTGGTTAATGTATAGCTTGTTTTCGATACAATATCTGGCGCAAGTATATAAACCGGTGTTTCACTATTAACAAAACACCTTTCCGGTGGAAGTGGTTCCTCGTTGAAATTGTTACAAAGCAACAGAAGTTATTGATTTTGCCGGATTATTATCACACGTGACTGTTTGAATTCATTGAGTGACGTTTCGGATATCAGCATATACTTCAGGATCGTAACACGGTGACCGAGTCGTCTTTAGTTATCGTATACTTTACCGACACGTATGGTTAGAATTGAAAATTTGACGTCACGTGACCACATTGGCTCACGTCCGCGTTCAAACAGATCCATTCAAAATGGTTCGAGTTCACACGATGCAGACTCAAAATATGATAAAATGATAACTCATGTTTCCCTTTTTTTCTCTCGAAAAAAACTAAATCATACCCAATTTAATGTAATTGACTTCTATAAAGCAATCGGCTATTGTCATAAATTTTTGTTTTACAGCTCTCAGATCTGGAAATACGTGATGTCAGAATGCCAGCAGAAAGTTACCGCGAAATTCCAATCACACTCAAATCCGTTAAATGCAAAAATGTAATATTCACTAAATGCGAATTGACGAGAATGAAGATCTCTGAATTCAAAAATGGATGCAAAGACAACCATGTATCGGTAAGTTCTACTAATGTACCGGGACGTGCATCGTGTAGATTGGTAGTTGTTGTTGTTTTTTGCGGTATTCATGGTTTTTATCGACTAAGATCGTCATTTAGACCAAGCCGATATTCCCTATTTTTTCATTCCGAAACTGCCGACTTGTCGCATGGCCCAATTCTTGGCTTGTTAACATACCACATATGCGGATGAGATGACCAAGGTCCAAGAATAATCTAGAGAGGGAATGCGCTTCAGGGCATTCCAGAGCGAACTGTAGATTTCGAGATAAAATCTAACCTTTGTACTGTGTACCAATATTAATCATAACGGCTCACTGTATTCTGGCTACAGCTTACCTTCCATTTCACCAAAGTGAACTTTACGTCCATTTTTGACCAGCTTGCCGAGCGCTAAACTCGATAAAACGGCCATTGATTGGAAGCTGCTGCCATACTAATTACGAAAATATGAAATTTATTCTGCTCGTGGACCTGGTACCCCCCAAAATCAGTCACGAAATTCACATTTAGATCGAGATTGGAATTGTTACGCAACAGTGCTGTCTGGCTCTTTGTTCTTACCTTCACTCTCGTTTTTCCACACATAATTGTTGCGTCAGAATGCCAAATCCGATGTCAGTGCAAATTTCGAGGCTGATTTTGGGAGGTTCCATGTCTATGAGCAGATTAAAATTTATACTTCTATAATCAGTACAACAATAGCTCTTCATTGATACCCGTTTCCTGGAATTTAGCGGTTGGGAAGCCGGTCAAAAATGACAGTAAAGTAGCGTTTGGTCATATCGAAAGTATGGAGTAACCCGAATGCAGTGAGCTATTCAGTTTCGCTGTGTCCACGCCGTATAGGACACTATTGTCAAACTGTCTGATAGTTGACATGCGTATATTTCATTACGAGAAGCAAACGTACCAGAGATCTCCCATTCGTCAGACGCCTGCGGTTTTAGGCTGATTTCTTCATGGAACGCATCATTTTCATCGGCAAGTTATTGCGGAGATAGATTACACGTGCTATGGAAACGTAGTCTAATGGTGATTCTGATAATGTTGTCGCTGATAAAGCATCTTTTCCTGCAAGCTGACCGGCTGTGTCATTGCGTGGTTTTCAAACAAGTTCTAGTCTGACATCGTCATGCCCCAATTGCTGTACAGGTGTACATCTTCTCGACTATCTCCATGATTTGGCAGGAGCTGCGCAATTGGAGAGTGACGTCAAGCAATCGCATAGGCATCTGATTTTAAATGACGTTCCAATTTTGCTAGTTTGTTGCATTTACTTGCCGTAAATACATTGTGGGCTAACTTAAATTTTGAAGACTTACCAGTCCCCAAGATTTTTTTTGGACGTTTTATTTATCCGCAAGCTTCAAAAAGTTAAGAACCACTTATTTATATAATCATCCCGACTAAAAGGGTTGATAATTATTCAGCTCTCCAAACTGTCGATATGGGATGGTACGATGACTTCGGATGTTTTCTGTGACGTTGCGAATATTACCAGTATCACGGGATGTCGAACGCTATTATTGGGAGACTGCGATTTGACAAAAGAGAAGATGGGTTGTTTCGCGACAACCGGGAAGGAAAATCAGATGTCGGTTAGTTGTAAAATATGAATGAATTGCGATTATATAAATATTTCTCTTTCCGATATCAAGACAGGAAGATTGGTCTTAGGAATAATAAGGTGATGGCATCACTACCGTTGTCGAATAAATGTGGAATAATCGTAGACGTGAGGTGCACCTTCGCTTTCTGTGTGTGAGCCTCAGAAATTTGGTGGTTCACGTTCTCAAACGAAGCTAGTTAGGTTTCGCACTGCAAACCCTTTTCATGTAAATTTCTGTAAATTTTACAACGAAATACCGGTCGCAGCCAATACCTGCGTGTAGCTTGTGAATTTTACATTTTGATATGGAATATTAACTTAATTTATCTGCAAATTTAAGTTACCAGAATTCCTACGCAAGATTACTGCCCGTTACTCGCTACTGCCGTTTACCAGGATACTGGCAAAATTGATTAGCTTCTATACACTTAAGCAGCCAATGTATACGTCGAATTGAATGTCCCTGTAATATTATTCTCGTTTCGATTTGACCTGATTCAACCTCGCTCGCGAGACAAGGGAAGGTCATACCAGACTTTGACAACTAGATTATTCTAGTTGTCTAATTTGGCTAAATTAGAGCAAAATGTCAGTAATCTAATTCTAATCTAATTTGTGAAATGTTTCCATGCTCTATTACAGAGGTGGGCAAACTTTTGAGCTCGCGGGCCGCATTCAACATCTGAATCCATTCGCGGGCCGCACTATATCAAATTGGGATCATAAACCAAAACGAAATATTGCTGGTATTTGATTATATAGTGAGGACACGGAGATAATAATATGCTTATTTGAAACAAACCAAACATTGCTATGATGATATCGTACACGTGCCAGAAACAATGGCGAGATTTCATAGGCCGGTCGACCTCAATAACCAATTTGGCAAAACTATAGAGATGAAAGTCTGTTGTCCCGATTCTTAGAACAGGATTGAAATTTAAATCTGTGAGCAATGATCTGTTCATATATTTACTAATTCCGCTTTAGGTTCAGTTCCAGGACCAACAATGCTGACAGCATCATAACCATGTTAGCTTCAAACACGCTTCTACTATATGTGCAGATTTCGCGCCCCCTTATCGTCATATCACAAAACGCAACCAGGATGCTATAGCAAACCTAACGGATACTTTGGTGGCATGGGAGGTTACGACAATTGATGAGAGATTTTTAAATATGAAATTCATACTGAATACAGAGCAATAATTATGAATTGAAAGTAAATCGCGCGAAGCGCGAAAAAAATTTTCAGTTGAGCTCAGCTTCGCGATCCCTTCAGATGCTTTCATGACCCCAAGGGGCACGCGTCCTACAGGTTGAGACCCACTGCCTTAGAATTATCATGGTGGAATATACTAAGAAAAAGTTTAATCAAGTCCCTGCATTAATTCGATTTTTAGTACGCATTTTATCAATATTTTTAATAATTTTCTTTAGACTCTCGCGGGCCGCACAGAACGGTGTTGCGGGCCGCATGCGGCCCGCGGGCCGTAGTTTGCCCACCCCTGCTCTATTATAATTATATTCTAATTTTTCAAATGCTTATATGCTCTAATTTTACTTCTAATTATCGAATATATTGTTTTCCTGAAAACGCCTCAAATTGGTCCGCGGACTCAGGAGCGCGTTAACAATAATACCACTCTCGGGAAATCCATTGTTAAGCCGCCATCGCTTTACATAGATCGTACCGCACAGTCATAGTGGTCATTGTCATGTAGGAGAACTGTACATATACATGAACACTTTTCGTGGTGGCCGCGAACCTTAAAAATGCAATATCGAGACAAATAGGCCACACAGTTGAGAAACCACCAGAGGTGGTCAAAGTAGTCAAGAAAGCTACTCAAGTAGAAGTAGAAGTAGTGACGAAAAAAATCCACTCAGGTACGAGGAGAAGTATTTCTTCCATAAGCAACCTAAAACTACTTGAAGAAAAAGTAGAATTAACTGACTTTAAATCTACTCAAGTAAGTAAGTAGTTGTGAAAACGATGGTACTTTGTTCGCATGGATTGTCAAAAGATGCAAATTGAGCTATGCGAAAGGTGCCGAGCTTAATTCAAATTGATACATACCAGGAGGTATTCAATTTTCGACAGCATAAGCAAAAGCATTCTTCAGCTTCATGAGATGAAAATGATAGTATTGATATGGAAATCAGATACTAATCCTCTGTTTAATCGAACACCACGTTTTAGAAAATATGATGGTATCGCGCAATCTCCCATATTCTAAGGCCCGTAGTTTAGTCGAAGAGCATTACGGCGAAGTTGTATCGGATACGGTGTAAACACTTTGCGCGTTTAGTAAAAAAGATAGTGGATCGTAAAAATGCCATATTGTGTAGCTTTATTTCCGGAAATTAAAGGCATTACTACACTTGCTTTTATACTTCAACATGTATGTTACCAGACAAAAGAACTGATATTAATTAGAGCTCAAAGTATATGATACTGGGGATTGAAAAAGCGGAAAATGTATTTTATGTCTTTAGTTCAGAAAGTTTCAAAGGTGGTATGTTAAACAGCTCTGAAACTAAAAAACGTCTGAGTTCACATTTCCAGATTAGGAAACGCCATGGACTGCTAGATCAATGGTTCTCAATCTTTTTCATTTCGCGGAACGGAAAAATTTCAAAAAATATTCGGCGGACCGATGGACTTTCAAAAATTGAAATCAACTCAAAACGTGCAGTACGCAACTGTTTTATGCAAGTATATGGTGCTGCAGTGGTTCTCAACCGGGGGTTCGCGGACCCCTAGGGGTCCGCGAAGCAATTTCAGGGGGTCCGCGAGACTTCCAAATTTTTAAAATGGTTGATAACGTAATTTTTATTTTATTTATTAATTTGAGAAAGCATGAGGCAGTTTCGCACAACAACTGCTATAACCTCATGACTCATATCATCATAAACTATCGTAGTGTGGAAATTCATTTTCATTGCCAATTTTCCAATAACAAGGGGGACTTCGTTATGTCTTCTCGATTTGAAGTTGTCAGTCTCATCAAATTAGTGAACAGTCGTTTGAAATAAAAATTTCCGAAGTATTTACCCAATTTGTACCAATGCAGGGATTAAAACCTCGCCACGAAATCCATTTTATCCTGCGATAGACATAACCACTATTTGAACAGCTTCTTGGAGGTACAGAACTTCAATATAAAATTGAATAGTATATTCATATTGAAAGGAACCCGAATACTGTCGGCTGAATGTCGTCATAAATCGAACGATGCTGCTTTTGAAGCTCGACTATCAGATTTGACGCATTCTTATTGCGGATGTCCTATCTACAAAGCTGTCGTAGGTTCACCTGAATCATTCAGAGGTTCGCACCCCCCCTACTATGAATACAATGAGCCACACGAAAACACCAGACAACAGCTATACCTGGCCATCCACAAAATCAGCGCCGATCGTCAGCCTAGCTGTCAAAAACGGTGGTCATGGGCCCCAAAAGGCGATAAAAGAAATTTTTAGGGGCATTGCGCCCGACCCCAAAGTTGGTTGCTTGTTTTCACCAGTACTTGTTCAATCTACTGAGTGAAGGCAGAGAGTTTTCTATAATTCATGACTGAATCGGTAAATAAATTTTTAATTGCATATATATTGCTGAAAATTTTAATACTCTCAGAATAATCAGATTTTCCGGTAGAGTTGATTGAGATGTCGTGTTGGAAAATTTAGGGCACGTAGTTGATAATAATTAAACATATTCGGCTGGGCCTGTTGAAATAATTACTTCACTGCATGTTAATATTTCGTCATCTACTGTCTGTTATATAGGATCTAGATATTGAGGTCATCCACGCGTACTAAACCAAAGTGCGCACACGATTCCAAATTGATATTTCTTCACTGGCAAATAATTTTTCTCTTTGTTTTGGCATTTGTGCTGTGGGTTACAGATTGCCAGAACAGTGAGATTAGGCGCCAGCCATTGTGGAGCCTTTATCAAAGTTTTTGGTCAGTAAGGGCAGTCTTTTTTGGCCGAGGTTATCCCACTGGTAAGTAAATTTTATTTAAGTATGTTGTTCGCATACTTTTTGGATTCCTATGCTAGCTTAAACTTCATTACGTGATGGCGCGTCGTGGTGGGGCATTTCTATAATTCGTGAGTATTTCTTGGGGAAAAGACGCATAATTATCAAGACTTTCAAAACATTCAGTGACACTAAACCGCGTTAGTGGTAGTGTGAATGCACCTCACAAATTAAAAAAAAAATCTTGAAAGTTTGCTCGGAATATTCAGCTGTGCGTTTGTCAACATTTCTCCGCTGCGAGCTTTTCCAATAATTAAACAATAGAGAGAACGAAACACATTACATGTAAGAGGTCAATGCATTGTATTTTGTCAACCAATGCATCGATGCAGGGCCGTAACTGCCGCACCCCACGCCCCACGCCCCACCCCCATATGGGAGGCCAAGACTCATTTTTCCTTTGTTACGAATTGCTTTTTCGTTCCTGCCAACGGGTATGCACCCGGACATGTTGAATTAATATTGAGGGGTTCTACCTTTTCAAACACACCTCACTCACCTCTACCGGTGAATCAGATTACGTGAGCAGAGGGAGATGATAAAAAGTGATAGCAATATATATGCAATTCCCGATGATATTGCACGATTGAGTCATGAGTTATCGGAAAATTCTCGGGCTTCGCGAGTTAAGCCGAAAAAAGCTGACTCATTAAACGGACACCGAATGTAGATGATAAGTAGCGGTAAACAGCATAAAGCCGATGGGGGTTCGATTTATCACTCAATACCTTGCTTTTAAGATAATATCTGGCGCAAGTATGTAAACCGGTTTTCCCTCTTACGAATACTCCTGTCCGGCCAAGGAGATTCCTCGTTGAAATTGTGGCAAAGTGACGAAATTTTGTTGGATTATTATCAGTTTTGATTGTTCCTGTGGATACAATTAGTGAAGTTTAAAATATCAGCATATACATCACCATTGTGGCATAAGGTGTCCCGAGTAGTCGCTAGTTATATACTTCACGGAAACGTACACTGAAAAAAAATTTACCTCGATTTACCGCGATATGTCTGGAACCAGGGTGGCCAGCCACTTGGCAGTAATATAACATTACCTTACACTCGTCCGGTAATCTAACTTTACACGCCAGACTGTAATGTTATAGTCACCTTTGGTCAGGGCTGTGGAGTCGGTAAATTTTATCACCGACTCCGGCTCCGACTCCGACTCCACACATTTTCAATATACCGACTCCGATTCCGATTCCGACTCCGACTCCTGAGTCTTTAAACGTACCCACTCCAACTCCTGGGTCTTTAAACGTACCGACTCCGACTCCAGCATTATTACTACAATTTACTTACATGCCACATTGTCAGTTAAATCACTATCATACAACCATTAAACATATGCAAACATGTGATTAACTGTGGCATGCTAGATTGTTTCATTGTGGCACAGCTCGAATCATCCATTATGCAATTAACTTGAAAGGCTAAAGATCCTTTCTTTTTCAAGTTTTTATAACTTGGACTCTCTAATATATTGAAATTTATGAATCATTCAAATAAAGCAGATGTCCGATACTGTATAATAAAAATGTAGATAAAAAATCCAAGTGTAGCTCTTGTGTATGATTCAGCAACTAATAAAGAGTTTGAACTTACTAATTTTGTCATTGCACACTATCCTGATTACAAGCACACACACTCTTACTACTAATAGGCATTGGTCATAAATGGAATTTAGTTAAGTAGTCAAAGACCATAGCCTATGTTTAGTCTACATGTACTTAATCAAGTATTCAAGAATTGGGACTTGCAGTCTTTCCTAATCATTTGTTCGACCCAAACAGCTAAGCTACACTACAAATATTTGTAATTTTGTCAAGTGGGAAGCATCGTTTGGTCATAATTACATCATTTTTACAATTTGACAAAACCAGACGATGCATTTGCTCTGTCACAGTATCATGGTATAATTCCAAAAATTGCATCAATTTTGACAGCATCGCGAAAACCCATGTTGGACGACACGTTATCTCCTAATTGCGAAAATAGTTAGACTCAATTCTATGATTAATAGGTATTTATCATTTTCAGAAGGTGGTTCAAATACTGAATGCAAGAAATCTAGTGACAATGAATCATGCGAAGTACCGAGAAAAATTTCAAGTCAAATAAATCTGCTATGAAATATTCTACATTATGGTCATATACAAAGATCTGGGATAAATGTGGCTGGCCCCTGGATACGCTAATGCGTCAGAACTGTTGTTTTAGTCATCATCAAATTTCGCGGTCATGCTAATCAAATTTTCGTTGGCGTTGCAATTGTACCTGATGTCATAAATAATTTCGAGAATTACCTCGCAGGCCACACCTAACCTTCTCGTGTGCCAAATTTGGCCTGCGTGCCACGGGCTGGCCGCACCTGATCTGTATGGTCATTAATAACAGTGATTGTTGGCACATAAAAATTTTATTAAAAATTCTTTGAAAGCAAATGTTTTCATGATAGAGAAGTTGGAGTCGGAGTCGAAGTCACGTTCATTCTCACAAACTGCGACTCCAAATCCAGTCAGTATTTTCCCACTGACTCCCCCTCAAGCTATTATAGTTTTCACGACTCCGAATCCATCAAGCGAAAACTACCCAGACTCCGACTCCACAGCCCTGCCTCTGGTATTTTCAATCTACATTTCCTTCTGTACATTTACGACCGAGACTGTAATTTTATGGCCTTACCTACCTATACCTACCTACCTACCTATCTACCTACAACTCTACCCGCGGTCCTTGTAAATCAGGATTACATGCCAGCTTGTAAATTCACGTAGCCTACATCCACTCCTATCCCAAAGCAACGCGATTCCAAAATACCGCAAAAGTTTCTTCACGCTCTCAAGACGATATTGGGACCACTGTATATTCATTCGTGATTCACGATGAAAAAGTATTGCTACTGGAGGTCTAATTCTTGTTTAGGAGGCATGCAAATACAGCACGGGTGGTCCCAAGAAAATGTGAATTAATTCCACTGCCCGATAAACTTCCAATTAATTCTTTTTCTCGTCTTCATTCCTCCTGTGTGACTAGTATCTTGCAGTTCCACTAAAAATAATTCATGCGTAAGTCGCTATACTAACCTAAGTTGATAACTCAGACATGATTTATACAGACTACGACAAATAGGCTAACAAAAATAGAACAATTTTGAAGTACCGGTACTGGTGCATTGTGAGTTGATGACTCCTCATTTGACATGATATGGCAGAGATTCATGAATTAAATGATCAATGCATTGAGAGAAAAGGTGCGTCATTTGATGCGGCATGTGAGCCAAACCTATCGGGCAGTGGATGAAAACATATCTAAGCTATGACCCGATAAATGTCAATACCAAGCAAACAGTTTTAACTACTCCGCGGCAGAGTATGTGGTGTCGCAGGTCATTATACATGTCGACTAATATCCCAAAATAGAACAGAGAATGGGGCGACTGAAATATTTAAATCATGAAACCAAAGCCATCCGGGTCGTGTGCACAGTCGTAGATATTCACGGTAACTAATACTATACCAGAGGTCTCAAACTCAAATGTGCTCGCGGGCCATTTCCTCGTTTTTGATGACGCCGTGGGCTGCATCAACAATCTTCGGGATATTCATTGTATAATTCCAAGTAGGCCTTATTTGACGGGACCTTGCAGACAGGCATTCCACAAACATCGTGGAAATGTAATTTATTATTGCATTATTCACGCGGACACGGAACAAAAATCACATTTTCAAATATTTGAAGAAAATTGCTTTTGCGCCGGGCATAATTTTACAAATTAATGAGTTATAGACATCATACGACAGGATGCATCATGACATCGTAAAACTGTCGGGTTATAATATTGCAGCTAGTGGACCTTTGACGTGCCACAAGTTTATGTAGAATATTTCGAAATCTACTGGAGATTGATTTGATATCAGAGCATTTGAGCGCTATAGCCTAATCCTGGTTTTGATAAAGTCGTGATAAGTATAGGCCATTGTTAAAGTCAAATTAAATCAGCGTTAGATTTTGCCCTCGATTATTATCAATAACAACTTTAATATAATCATTTTTGAGCCATAGCAATATCATTGATTCTTGACCTTTTTAGCGATTGTACCCCTTGTGCTTCCAATGAGATTTCTCCTAGCCACTGTCCATTTTCAACACAATTTCTGGTGGTACCTATATTAAAATCAGAAAGCCCATTCACATAAAATCGCTCGTAGCGCGAAGACTATTTTCCAGTTGAATAAATTGGCCAAGAAAATATTCCACAGCATATAGGCCTAATTCCACAATGCATCTCCCACACCCTGATGTGGTGCTTTCGTACCCCGATGGGGTCTACGGACCCTGGTTAAAAACCCCAGCAATAGAAATGTCCAATCGGCGAATAATTTATTGGTGTTACTAGTTACAGCTGTAGAGCGTACTACTATCCTAATCGCCACCGAGAACAAACAACACCCAACATGTAACCAACTATAAGTCACGGGTGTCATAGAATGCCAATGGTTGCCATACTGACCTGATTAGATAGCTATATACATACCATACGCAACGCACTCTAAGACCTTTTGATATATTACTACTCCCCATGACAGTTGCGTAGATTGTTGCGACCGTAGGATTAACAAGTCACCGTTCCGACTCGCAAGTCCCTCTCTGATTTTAACGTTAGACCCTACTCAACTCGAGTCATTTTTATTTAATCACCCAGTCAATCCGAAATCGAGTAATTTCACGGGAAGGTCGCCCTAAACCAAATCACAATTTTCAGTCACGAATTATCAACGGGTCATGTTTTATCGCCATGAACTAGAAATGTGACGTATTAGCTGATCTTCTACCGTATGATAGCTTTTAAAAGTGATTTGAGTGAAGTTTGTTGAGATTTCAGTGATGTTTATAGTAGTTTCAGGGTGAACATCAAGTTCTTATATCTAAAAATGATATATAGCACTTGAATGTATTGTTGAATACTTGAAATTCCGAAATGCCGTCGCGGGCCGCACAAAATGCTCTCGCGGGCCGCGTGTTTGAGAGCTCTGTACTATACAGTACTGTACCTTTTACGATGCGCATCCCATTCATCAGTCCTGGGAATCTTCAACGAAAGTCTCAACTTTCTTCAATCACAAGTCACAAGCTTCGCACTGTCAGCCTTTGCATGCTCAAAGCTCAATATTAATGACCGACCACGACCAGTCGGCTCGACACGCAGACGACTTTGAAATAAGTGATATTCATCGGCTCACATATGCCACCAATACTATTTACTGTCCACGTTATAATGTTCAATCTATAGGTTGGTTTTTCCTACAGAAACATCTATCAACACATGTAGTCCTTTTCTTTCGCATCTAATTTCGTCAATATTGATATTTATTCCTCCATGTGTGGTTTCCTACTTACTTACCTAACCGGACGCTGCCTGTGATGCCACAGCTGCACGTAGGTTGTTTACTATGAATCTCAGAAAAACCCGCAACGCGTAACCCAAGGTAATCTATTATAGGTAGTGGTGCCACTCCTAATGTTTTATCGCTAGATCAAGTGTTTTGTCGGTCGTCCTAGTGTTCTAGTGTTTTTTTCGCACAATTTTGCTAATCTAGTGTTTTTCTGCAATTCTGCGAACAAGGAATATTCCAACATCAGACTACTAAATTATACGCTAAATTTATCGCTAATAAGGCGATTTGGTGTCTCTGGCTGTTTTAGTTTTCAACAATTCTATGTGGTGGTGCAGTAAGAAGCAATTATTACGTAACAGGGTGCGCTGTGAATCCGTATTCATGAGTGAATGTCACGGACAAAATAAAGAGCGATTTCGCTCTAATGCTCTGTCGTTTTTTGTTGAACTCACTCTGCAGATTCGGGAAAGATTTTCATTTGCCGAGGACAGCATACTTTCTTACTTGAGGGTATTGAATCCGTTAACAGCCTTGTCAACACAAAGAAAAATAAAATGAATCGTTCCTGTAGCTGTGCAATTTCTCTATGTGATATTATTTGATCAACTTAATGATTTGTCGGAAGAATGGGCTGCGTTGGCTAATTCGCAAAGTGAGCCGGAGGTTATCAGTCAATGCCATCCAACAGAATTTTGGAAAAAATTGAAATATGTGCACAATGGATTCGGTGAATCAAAATTCCCTTTGCTGGGGAAGCTCATGACGAATCTCTTGGCATTGCCACATTCCGCAGCATGCATGGAAATTAAGTATGCTGCACATGGACACCTCCCCATTGTTTGAAAATGTACGGTAGTGAGCAAGTTGCCACACATAAGATACTTACGTTTGATCGATGGTGTACAATCGAAAGATAATTTTTATGATGCCGTACAATTCGAAAGCGACAATATTTGATTTTTTCCTACTCTGATGAACTCGTTTCATCAATTTTCGTTGAATAATCATGCAGTATATCATACATATGTATCGAATTGATGTGTGGAACACTTCTTATCAATGGGTTTGTACCTTGGTCATCATGATTACTTGGAAACGGCAAATTTTTCCTGCAATTTTCTAATCTAGTGTTTTTCACGACACAATCTTGTGTTTTTCCAAGAACCTAGAGTGGCAACACTCACCAGCCCTATCTGTGTCAACAAATCTAACCGCCGAGACCCACCATGTAGTCATAGCCTTATAATATGATGGTGTAGCCACATCGTCAGCTGTTTCTTGCACCCAACTATGCACTATACCGAAATTGGTACTTGGGTCAACCAGTTCCGTGTGACCTAGCCCGAACGAGGTTAAATCAGGTCAAATCGCAACGAGAATGATATCACAGTGACATGCACTTCCACGTATTAATTGGCTGCTGGGGCTTGGCAGCTAATCAATTTTGCCGATAGCTTGGTGAAATGCCGTAGCGAGTAACTGTCAGTAACCTTGCGAAGAAAATCTGGTAACTTGACTTAGCAGTTAAATTAATATAATATTACATATCGAAATGTAGAATGACAAGCTATACACGCTGCTATTGGCTGCGGCCGGTAATTCTTTGTAAAATTTACAGAAATTTCTTTGTAAATCTACCTGATTTTTTGTGTATGGGGTTAGTATTGAAAATATAATGTCACGAGACGTTATTGGCTCACGTCCGCGTTCAAACAGAACCTTTCAAAATTGTTCGTGTTCCCACGAACCAGAGCCTTTCAAGAATTGACTCGATCACTAATATCAATGATAATTCGTGTTTACTTTCTTTTCTTGCGTAAGAAAGTAAATCATCCCCAATCTAATGTGAATGACTTCTGTAGAGCAATCGGCTATTGTCAAGAATTGTTGTTTTACAGCTCTCCAATCTGGTAATACGTGATGCCAAAATGCCACCGGAAAGTTACCGCGAAATCGCCATTACACTCAAATCCGTCGATTGCGAAACGATAATGTTCGGTAACTGCGAACTGACCAGAATGAAACTCTCTGAATTCTACAATGGATGCAAAGACAACCATCTATCGGTAGGCTCAATAAATTTACCCGAAACGTGCATTGTTTAGATTGGAAGTTGTTGTTTGGGGAATTCATGGTTTTTGTCGACTACAATAGTCATTTACACCAAGCCGATATTCCTTATTTTTCTTTTTATTTCTGTCTTGTAACATGGCCCTATTCTGGGCATGTTAAGACATCGCTTACGCTGATGAGATGGCGAGGAGGAATCTAGATTGGGAATGCGCACCAGGGTATTCCCAGGCGAACGGTAGAATAAAATCTAATCTTTATAGCGAGCACCAATACTAATCATATGAGATTGTCAAACAGTCTGGACTATTTACTATACGTATATTTTACTACGAGAAGCAAACGTCTTAGAAAACTCCCACTCACGAGACACCCGCGATTGTAAGTTTTTTTGATGGAACGCGTCGCTCTTTAATCAATATGATAAAAAACAATCACTAATCAGTACAAACTCTCCAAACCAAAAAGAGATACGAGCCAAAGCATGCAAAGTCCGCGACGCGATAGTTAAGCCAGCAATGATGTCTTTCGCACTAGGCCTATAGCAGATGCTATTGAGTAAACCAGCGATGATATCGTGAACACCAGGCCGAAGCCGCCACTGTAGATGCGATTGCCTAATGCATATGCGATTGTTCAAGCCAGCGGAAACAGGCTTGTTCGAGATGCGATAAATTAGGCTAGCGACGATTGCCACGCGCACGGGAATGAATGACCGAATTTTGCGACCGTCTCAGCGGTAGATCATCACAGATTCTTCTCGCTTATTGACAACATGCTTCTCGCAAATCGGCCATGCGGAACACTGATAACACAATTAATAGGGTTGGTGTGAACCTTCAAAAGGTTCAGGTTTGTGAGAACGCGAACCTTTTTGAAAGGTTCTGTGTGAACGCGAACGTGAACCTCATGACGTCATATTGCTCATTCCAATCCTACATTCAAGTGAAGTGATATATAGTGACGATTCGGGCCACATAATACCACAATGCTGAAGTACATACTGACTTTTTAAACGTTGCCAAATGCATTTACTGCAACAATGAAATGATATGATAATCCTATAAAATCAATATCTTCCGTCGCTTCACCAGCAATTTCGACGAGGACTTGCAAGGGAATATAAGGTTACGAATAAAGGGTATAGGCCAGACTGGACAATGCACTCGGCGTCTGAGTGTTGCTACGTTGATATTCAGCAGAGTGTAATCGGTGTTTACGCCATTAACAAGTTATACAGCAGTAGCCAACACCCCAATCGCACCGATTTGGTTTTTATGATACAATAAACATATGAAATCGAGATGGAATTTGTACGCTTGCTAGATTATTTACATTAGACCAGTGGTTCTCAACCTTTTTCACGTCGCGGACCGGTAAAATTTCACAAAATGTCTGGCGGACCGGTGGATTGTCAAAATTAAAATGAAGCCAGAATGTAAAGCAGGCCACCGTTTGTTTTGCAATTATATGGTGTTAAAGAGTGACATTTAGAGGGTTTTGATCGTAATTAATAATATTCATGTGATTTTATAGTAGCCAGTCTGCCGAGTCGAGGTAACATTGCCTTGTCCAGATAAACGTGCTACCACCGAGAGTCGTTTACTATTTTTTCGCGCCGAAAGCCGTGGGTTCAACCGACCAACGCTAAATTGAATATATTTCTTCTCTTTGGCAATATTGAGAGAAGAAGCATTTCTGAGTTGAACCAAGTACCTTGTTGTGTTACCTTGCTCATTGTCCACCGCCACCAGACGCAGGATACTCTGACAACTACGAACACAATGCGTGCAGCAAGAAAACACCTTACAGCAGCTATACGGACCATTCGCAAATCCTGGCCGAAAAAGCACTTCGTCTGCCCCCCTCCCCCCATCCGCAGACCCTACAGTTGGGTAGATGTTTTCACCTGTACTTGTGAGCACACTCATTCTACTCAATGTACGCAGAGCGTTTATGTAGTAGGAATGGTGTGAACCTTTGAAAGGTTCAGGTTTGTGTGAACGCGAACCTTTTTGAAAGGTTCTGTGTGAACGCTATCGTGAACCTCATGACGTCAAATTGCCAGTTCCACCCTTCATGAAAGTGAAGTGAGAGCCTATATTAATGAACGCGATACCTATCGACGACTAGGGCAACATATTTGCACTACGCTGAACTACATATTGACGTTTTAAAAGTCACCAAATGTATTAACTGGGGCAATTAACTGATATGTTGTTGTTGTTGTTGTTGTTTTTATTAACGCATATAATTGGCGCTTGCAACTCGTGGTTATTTGCGCCCACACAGTAAATTTCATAATCGCATAATGGCATGTCTTCATGAACTTCAGTCTTTTTTTCAGCTCATTTGCTGCCTCCTTTCACGAGTTCGGCTCTCTCTTCGTCTGGGCTTTTCAATGCGCTGTATTACAGCGGGATCGGCGATGAGGAGCCTAGATAAACCTCCGACACATAGAAACATGGCAGAGCCGAGACTCGAACCATCAACCATCGATGTCGTGACTACAGTGTTTAACCAACTGCGCCACTCGCTTCCCAATCAACTGATATAATAATCCTATAAAGTCAATATTTTACGTCGTATTGCCTACAATTTCGACAAGGACTTGGAAGGGAATATCCGCTTACGCTTCCAGACCGGACAATATATGCGGTTTCTCGGTATTGCGACGTTCATATTGAGCAGAGTATAAGATGGGTTTCTATACTACCGATAGTCCCCAATTAACAAGTTATACAGTAGTAACCAACACCCCGATCCCACCGATTTGGGTTTTATGATATAAAAAACATATGAAGTACAGATTGACCCGTATACACATGCTTGATTTTTTACACCAGATAGAGCATCATACGTTGACTACAAATAGTGTAGTGTGGCGAGAAAGCATATTGGTATAATCCACGGCTGCAACACCAATGGGTTGTTGATTCGAGTCCGACCAAGGTCGACTCCAAAACTCCTTCCCAAGTTTTGGAGTTTTATCTAGGCTCTTCCTCGACGTTTCATCCGTGTAAGGCAGTGGTCGGGAACCTTTTTCGTCTGAAGAGCCATGTTGGCCATATATTTTCCATTTTAACTCCCAAAGAGCCATACATGTCAATCAATTGTTACGTCACAATTGAAAATTCGTGACGTCATGGTAGTACTAATTCGAACTCACTACATGTACACATGGAATTCGTCGATGCCCTCGGGGGCGTCATATTTTCTCTGTAAAAAATCGTAGGCTACCAGTGTTGGGATGACTCGAGTCAACTTTTTCGCATGACTTGACTTGACTCGAGTCACTTTGCAAAAATGACTTGACATGACTTGACTCGGCGCTTCAGAAATGTCGATTGACTCGTGACTCGGAGCAAAATTTACGAGTCAATTTCAAGTCATCAAAAAGTAAATGATGTCGACTAAATCGCTGTATCATTAGTGTATTCGGATAAGTCGCGACTCGCGATACGCCAGTGACACTCGTGAGAGCAACCAATCTTTCACTTATTGTACCAGGGATATCTAGAACTCCTCTAGATATCTCTGATTGTACGTTCCACTTCCACTGGTCCTCCATTGTTACATCACAAATACATTGGCCGCAAACGAAATGTTCACAGCTACGTTGCTGTGGTAGTAGTAGATTAATCTAATAGTTATGTTTCTTAAATGGCACAGTGTTTACATTGCGCAGTGCATCATTTAAATCGAAAGAATATAGTTTATGCGTTTATATTCTCACGGTTGTGTAGATGGCTTGTGTATTCTATCATATCAATCCGTTTAAACTTTTCGAGGCTTCGCATTTGGTCCTCTATTTTTTGCTGATAATAACAGACCGTAGCATGTATAACTATACAGTTACTCACGTATTGTATCACCAGTTCTACGTGTGCGTGTGCGATAAAACGCCTTTGTGCATGTATATTTAACTTTATATTCGTTATTTGATTCAAGATAAAGGCTAATTCATCCGTCTTTCACACAGCTTTCAATATTGTTATGACTTTGAATCAGCACTCATACTTCGAAAATTCAATTTGACTTGAATTGTGACTTGACTCGTGACTTGACTTGACTTGACTTGACTCGACTTGACTCGAGTCACCTCCAAAAATCGAGTGACTTGACTTGCCTCGAGTCACCTTCGAAAATCGATTGACTTGACTTGACTCGAGTCAAAATCTGCAATGACTCGAGATGACTCGTGACTCGAAGGTAGTGACTTGATCCCAACATTGTAGGCTACTAACCATCATGTGATGGCGCAACTCATCGCGTAAATAGCTCAGGATTTATAAACTGATAGTAATCTAATATAACTATAGCACTGATTCCAAAAATATAAATATTGATCGACTTTTCAATTCTCAGAGTTCGGCGGTAACATAAATGTTGCACTACAAGCCTAAATTTTTACGATATTACTAGAAAGCCACTTAACAATCAAGAACGTGGATAGCTAAGCGTTGTGTGTAATTTAAATTTGTAATATGAATGTCACTTCCAAGGCAGTTCATTTCTCGGCGTATGGATCAGGAAGGCAATGCCAATCTATATGTGAAAACTAGATTGTCATATAGGCGTCTCTATGCCTCCTATTTTCTTTCATCAAATTCACGAGAGATGAGAAAAAAATGAGGAAAATTGGCCTGGTGTAAATGACCATTGTAGTCGATACCCCATACCATTAATACATGGAAACAAACATGTAGTGTATTTCGCTCTTGGTGCTGTGTCATTGAGGCTTAAGCTCACAGCATAGAGAATCACCAAATATTCACAAACGGAAAGCTGGATATTTCGAACAAACTTTTGTAACATAGCAAGAAAAGTTTTTGAAATTGTCAATGTGCATGCTCATTGCTCATTTAGTGTTGATGTGTTATGCTTCTAGCGCCATACATAGAGGGGCCCGCAGTTGAAATGCAATAAATTTCAAACAAAGATGTTATGATGAAGTGAAAATTGTAATATATGAAGAAGGTTCACAGTGCAGAACCTTCCAAGGTTCGTTTGTGACCGTGAACCCTTAAATTTATGAAGTTCACACACAGAACGCGAACGCGAACCTCAGGTTCACACCATCCCGATTATGTAGCTTAATCGCGCCAATAGCTAACATTTTCAATCATTATGACTGAATCGGTTTTCTCGCTGCCTAATTTTTGGCGCACCTTTGGGAGTCCCATATCAACATAAACTCCATTATGTGGTGGTACGTCGTGGCGCGGTAATGGCTGCCGCCCTAATCCCGATTTTTATAAATCATACGTATTTATCAGACAAGGGCACCTAATAAGCGAGACATTTAGTGACACTAAATCGCGCGAAGCGCGAATAGAACCTTGAAAAAATTTGGGAAATGTTTCAAAAAATCCGATATGATTTATGTTCATTTGCAAAATAATTTTGGGCGCTTTTCAAGCTCGCCCCTCTCCCATTCTGCGGTTTGGGTTGCCCCAGTTACGATCCTGCACAAAATGAAGGAATCGAAAACGAATGATCGCGCAAGCTGCGCTGTTTAGCGATGAGACAGCTCGTATTCGTTCTGTACTTGTCGCTCGCATGTCGTCAAATGACACGTCTTAAACTGTAGGTCAAATCGAACGTGTTTCCAACCCTAATTTCACCTAACGAAGTTCTGAATCAGTTTAAAATATGATGCTGTTTTTATGTTATCAATGGACAAGCCTTAAACATTGCATCTTGAAAGTAAGTAGTGTAGTTGATCGGTCGTGATATGCGCTTTTTTGCATGGGCTCTTATGGGCGCGGTCGCACATCGTATGGAAAACTCGTGGTGGCATATCGTACTTTTTGACCCCCCTCTCGGTCGCACATCGTAATGCGTTCTTATGGGTGCGCTCGCATGTCGTACTTTCAGGTATAGGCATCTCTCGCATATCGTATTGAAAACTCGTGTTGGCACATCGTACTTTTAGGTATAGCCATCTCTCGCACGTCGTACTTTCGCATGTCGTACTTTCGCTTATAGTCTGTGGTGGTGATTCGCCATGTGTTCTTATGGATGCGTCGGCATATCGTACTTTCGGGTATAGACCGCGGTCGTGATTCGCCGTGAAAACTTGTGATCGTGACTCGCCTTTTTTGCTATAGGCGGTGGCGGTGATTCGCCTGTCATGTATTCTTACGGGATCTGTGGTGACTCACCATGTGTTCTTATGGGTGCGGTCGTGAATCGTACTTTTAGGTATAGACATCTCTCGCATATCGTACTTTCGGGTATAGACATCACTAAACAGGAAATTCACTAATCCGCAGTGCATTGTGCGATTTTGAAAACCAGATGTTGGCGGTTGTATTTTGACCTGTGTGACCCACTAAATACGTCCGTTTTGGAAATTCGGAGCGCGCACTATCGTATCGATTATTCCACTAATCCAGTCGGTGCTATTACATTCAGCAGTATTCAGTATTCAGCAGCGACACGAAAAGCGACCAACAAATAACCGCGCTCGTAAATTAACACTTCAAAAAGTGTAAAATAGATTGCAAATCCAGCGATCGCTGACAAGATAATGTCTCGGGCATAACCATTTTTAGTGACTTGGTGTTACAAACATACCGATCGCTCACGCGGTAAAATTTTAGTAATCAGTTTGTCACAGAACTTGATTTCGCTGGTAAGATTTAATAAATACCGACTAACAGAACCATCAGTGTGGGTAACTTGAATAGCAACAAATTGTCACTTATTTCCGCCCTAACCCTAATCCTTTGTGAGATTGCCACATACTCAAATAGATGCGAAATAATTGTAAAATCATACAATCTTTTTAGGAATATTACTTGACTTGACCAACTTTCGGCTCTGTTTTCGATTTCCACACAGTCGCTATAAGTTTCCACGCTTCTAGAATAGGATTGACTTTAGACACGTCATAAGAATCATGGTAATATTCAATCAATGTGTCAACCCAGCAAACACTCGATGTCCAGCTGACTCCCGGTGGAATAGCTGGCAGGATATCCTGTTACTTCCGGCCGTTACCTCCCTGGAGTGGGTTTGTCGACAACTAGAGACGTCCTGTCCACTCGCTGAGTACGTCCGCAATGACGTGCTGTGGACATGGAGAGACTCGTCATGGACGAGTCTGACCTAGCCTGGACGTCACGTGGTTCCCTATGGATGCGCCTGACGTACTGTGGACATGACGCCACTTCCTATGGACACGCTTGACGTACTGTGGACATGACGTCACTCCCTATGGACACGCCTGACGTACTGTGGACATGACGCCACTCCCTATGGAAGTGTCATTCGGCCCCTTTATCATCTCTACTCCACACCTGGTTCAACGCCTCACGACTAACAACATGGGATACAACATCATATCTTCTCACACACAGCGTATATTGGGTGAGTGGGGAATGAAACTGGCAAAATACAACTACGATATTGGTCATTATCAACGAAACTACAACTATCTAATTTACGAAACACAAAATGTGAAATAAGGCGAGAACTACTACCCCTTAACACAGTCAAGGCTGAAGTAAAAAATCATATTGCGACAAGCAATCACAGAAAATGTGTCACAGGAGTTTAGCAAACAGCAACTGCTAATACCACTCAAACTAATGACAAATAGTCAAAGTAAAAAAGCATTAATTACATAAAAAAGGTGTCACAGGAATATAAGACACTGCAACTGTTGGGACAACTCGAAGCTAATGGATCGGTCCATGTGCCTAAGATTGATGAAATGAAAGAATGGTATCGCAGGAATAAAGTAACCGCAACAATTTAAAACGAGCATTACAAAAAGCGTTCAGTAAAAATTCACTCTGCAAGAAGTAAATCAATGCACCGTTTGCAGATGTCGAGTGCCTATTCTTTTTCTTCGTCAATCACAAGTGGCTGCACCTAAACGTTTTTTCTCGGCGCTTGTGGCTGAAATATATACAGGAATGTCAGTGAATTCCGTATGTTGCCTATTTCTGCTCGAAGTAGTTATACAACGCCTTGGAAAGTGCTACATATGCTTCACTACAGATTTACGTTACTTACCGGTACGTGTCTGCTTGAGAACTAACTCCTGTTCGACGAAGACCACTTCTCGAGTACTTATCAACTTATATTTCTACTTCCACTTGAAATAATCTTGACATGCCTTGAAAATTGCTACTTCTACTTCAGTTGAAATTTATGATGTTACTTCTACTTCAGCTTAAGTACCAAAAACGACTACTTTGACTTCGGCTACCCATGTTCGGACCATTACATGGTAAAAGAATGAAACATTACAACCCAATCTACCATTTTCAAACAACTCGAGTACCTTTCAACTTCAATTTCAAATTGGAGTAGTTTTAATATACTTCGTAAATCATTACATACTCCAGTATAAATTCCTGTTACTTCTACTTCCACTAGAGTCCCAACGTTGAATACTTTAATTTGTTAAATGCCACTTACGGTTATATGCAAAAATCAAGCGACACCTCGACCAAATTTACGACATCACACTAACGGCTTCCTTGAGGTAGGTTTAACATGTCTTGTAAACCACTACATATACTTCACTAGAAATTATGTATTACTTGAGCAGTACTGACTACTTTTACTTCGGCTACCCATGTTGGCAAGAAGCCAAATTCCATTACATTAGGGCTGTCAAACATACAGACCGCCCAGCAATTCTGCATAGATTGAACAATGCTTGTTTGATGCAATGCAACGTTTGAAATTTCCGTGTGATGCAATGCAACGTTTGAAATTTCCGTAAGAAATACTTCCATTAAATAATCCCTCAACACTGCAAATATCGATTGCGGAAAAAATGCATATTGCGTTCCGAGTTCTATGGAAAAATTACCAAAACGGAAGCACAAACGCCAAAACGGAACTGATACATGCAAGTTACATGGTGAAGACAATAGTTTCACAAAAATATAATTACAATATCTGTTGTCGCACTAGTGCAGGGCTGGACAACCTTTTCAGCCAAAGGGCCACATTCGAACGCCGAAATATTGCGCGGGCTACTAGCCGCGCGAAGCGCGAAAAGTTTTCGAAGTTCATAGCTCAATAATATTGTCACTTGACTATATTGCGGGCCTGCAGTATATCGCTGGGCTCAGTTTGCCAGGATCGGACTATTCAGCGCCTGGACATATCAATTTCGAAAGCTTCGACCAACATGCATCAATCATTTTGTGCCTAGGTTTCATAGTCGACGGTCTTTCTGCGAGCGCAAACGCTAGGTCGCATATGTTGAACGACACTTTGTCTCGTAATCGATAATATAGTTCGACTCAATCTGATACATTAGGCGTTCATTCATTTTCAAAAAGGGGTAACAATATTAAAAGCAAGAAATCGAATGACTACATGTTGCGCGAAGCGTGTAGAAAATATTTACTTTTCATAAAATTTATCGCAAATTATTCTGCTTTGTAGTGTACGAAGATCTACCAAAGTGTGACTGGCACATGGAAATGCCAATGCGTCGTAACTGATATTTTAGTCATCACATCTCAAGTGTTGCGGCGAGACTAATCAAATATTTGGCTGGCCTTGCAAGTTCACAATCTGTGCAATTCATTTTTTTTATAACATTACCAAGTTCGGAAATTACCTCGCGGGCCACTCAAAACCTTCTCGCGGGCCACGGGTTGGCCGGCCCTGCACTAGTGCATCACAAAAGACTCAAATGATCCCTGGCCTTGAGGGAAACCTGAATCACTATTCAAGACGATGAAGAAATTTTCAACGTCCGCGTTTACAGTAACATACTTTGTCTACCTCAACGCATACTCAGGTTTGCCGCAGTGTTCGAGTAAATTATAGGTAGCATAGAAAAATACCGACTTACATCATTGTTAGAAGAGCTACTGTTTTATTGATTTTAACTGTATTTTTCCGCCAAATCACCATATTATTGACAATTCCATTGTTTGCGAATATAGGTGCAGCTAGAATAGAACCTATATGATCCGAAATCGCGAAATTTTTACAAAGTTAATGAGTTATCAGCACACTGAAGGGATTTAAACAGATTTAAAAGCAAAACCAAAAAGGCACAGTATGACGCAAAAATGAAAATCACAGACCATGAAATTCGCAATGTATCAATGGCAACAATAACAAACTACGAAGTATACGGACATACGGTACTCTGGTAGCAGCACAATTTGTAAATAAACAATTACACAAACGGAACAACACGCACTAATGAGAAATTTGTAGGTTATAGAGGAAATCTTTCTGTCTGCATAAAATAGGTATGCTCAACTGAATAATAGTAGACTCCAACACTTTTAAATGAAACACAGACCTACCACGCGCAATGACAGTGAACATATTGTCATCATAGTGCTGTGCACAGGCAAGGTTTTCGCTCAGATGCTGACCGATTGACGAAGCATATGCTTGGTAATCATCATAGCAGTCTGTTTTTCCAGCCAATTTGCACCGACGTGCGAGCTCCGTGCGATCATTTGCGCATGTTTTTGACCGAATCAATTTTGGGATATGCTGCTTAATACGCTCAAACAATCTTTGAGATGTACGTCCTACATACCTACTATCACAGTGGCACTTGTATTGGTAAACAACATTACTTGCATCAAAGGCAGGAAGTACATCTTTTCGAGAGTTGGGTAACAAGGGTTTCGTCGTGTACTGTTTCTGCGCGGCAGTCTGAATCCTGCGCTGTCGATTAGAGGCGCAGAAGCCTGTCTATGGGGTTATCTACGGATGCTAATCGTTGTAATTCATACACGTGATCCATGACTTTAATAACACAATAGCACGCCCAACTTGATGATGATAGCTGACACATAGCACAGCAACAGCAACAGCAACATACAGCCGGCGAACGTAACAGAATCAAGATAAACGTAACTAAAGTAAGATTTACAATTAATTTTGCGTCAACGTAAATAACCAACAAATGGTGGTTCGCAGATGCTTTATATAGCGGTAAGAACAGCCTATCTGAAAAGGCTTGATTACAAATGATTACTAAAATCAGGATTAACAAATGAATTGCGCAAGTGCAAACACTCCCCCATTTGACTGATCCCAGTCAACAGAATTATAAATGTAATACACGGTCCGAATCACTCAAATCATCATCCACATAGGCAAAGTGAGATTGTACAAGGCAAAGTCAGATTGTACAATGACCAACATACAAAGAACTGCTGAACCTCCGATCCAAAATACATTCTATAGATATCACCCTAAATAGTAGAAAGGCGTTCACCAGCTCTACAAGCGATGAGAATGAATCACTTTTTAAATGGTAGGGTGGCGTTCGACATCTCTACAGGCGAGAAGAATAAATCATTTGGAATAAATATGGAAGCAGTCAGCAACTCTACACAAGCGATGATAATAGATCACTTTGAATTGGTAACGAGGCGTTCAGCATGTCTACAAGCGACGAGAATATATCACTATGAATGAACGCAGACAATCGAACGCGACTCAACTTGGACAGTTTCACTTAGGCGCGTGATGATGACTCTCGATGTCGGATGAATCGTATCACACTCTGGAAAATTCGTCACCTTCAGAGAAGTCGAAATAATCTTAGAGGCGTCCCCGCAACGTGCAATAGCTCGAAATGAATATTCCGGAATCATAACAACATTTCTGGCATCGAAAGGTAGAAATTCTTCAAATAGCCGAATTCTCCTTTCGATGCGAGGTGCCGGACACACATCTTCTCGACCATCTGCTGCCTTGAATACCAATCCGCTTCATCGTCAGGTTCAGTTCTCAATCATCTCCGAGAGGCCGTTTCAATCTTCCGCATCCAACGTTTGTGCATTTCTGTCGGCAACTGTGACTCAAGCACCCGAGTGAATATGGTCCCTGGTGATATCATCTGCAGAGAGAAGAATATACTCTCCACGCAGTTGCGCTGCCATCTTTGCAATGCTCATGAATGTGGCAGCCATGCAATTGATTCGACTTTCAGACAAACGGAGAATGCTGTAGACAAGATCAACGCGTTGTCGGAATCCGGAAACTGAACTGACGGAATGAAACTGAGCTCCTGATTGGCGAGACAGTGAACATAGACTGTGGAAACATCGCAATCGTCCGCTTCGTCCAAGAGGAAAACGACCTCTTCAATGTAGAGAACATTCGACGGCAATCTTCCATCAGCGAATTGATTGTAGATTGCAAATTAATTGTAAATTGTTTCTGCGCGGCAGTTTGAATCTTGCGCTGCCGATTATAGGCGCAGAAGGCTGTCTATGGGGTTATCTACGGATGCTAATCGTTGTAATTCATACACGTGATCCATGACTTTAATAACACAATAGCTTGCGCAACTTGATGATAGCTGACACTCAGCACAGCAACAGCAACATACGGCCGACGAACGTAACAGAATTAAGATTAACGTAAGCAAGGAGCCAAAGTAAGTTAAGTAAGATTTACAATTAATTTTGCGTCAACGTGAATAACCAATGAATGGTGGCTCGCAGACGCTTTATATAGCGGTAAGAACAGCCTATCTGAAAAGGCTTGATTACAAATGATTACTAAAATCAGGATTAACAAATGAAATGCGCAAGCGCGAACACTCCCCCATTTGACTGATCCCAGTCAACAGAATTGTCAATGTAATACACGTTCCGAATCACTCGAATCATCATCCACATTAGGCAAAGTGAGACTGTACAAGGCAAAGTCAGATTGTACAATGACCAACATACAAAGAGCTGATGAACCTCCGATCCAAAATACATTCTATATATATCACCTTAAATAGTAGAAAGGCGTTCACCAGCTCTACAAGCGATGAGAATGAATCACTTTTTAAATGGTAGGGTGGCGTTCGACATCTCTACAGGCGAGAAGAATAAATTATTTGGAATAAATATGGAAGCAGTCAGCAACTCTACACAAGCGATGATAATAGATCACTTTGAATTGGTAACGAGGCGTTCAGCATGTCTACAAGCGATGAGAATAAATCACTATGAATGAACGGATTGAACGCAGACAATCGAACGCGACTCAACCCTGACACTATGGACAGTCTCACTTAGGCGCGTGATGATGACTGTCGATGTCGGATGAATCGTATCACAATCTCGAAAATTCGTCACCAACGGAGAAGTCGAAATAATCTTGGAGGCGTCCTCGCAACGTGCAACAGCTCGAAATGAATATTCCGGAATCATAACAATATTTCCGGCATTGCTCGGTAGAAGTTCTTCAAATAGCCGAATTCTCCTTTCGATGCGAGGTGCCTGACACAAATCTAACAGATGATGTGCGTCAATACCATAAGGGAACGGTAGCGAGGGCGAAACTGAAAGGACTGCGCAGAGGAATGAATGTCTGTGCAGATAAATTGCTCCGTCTTGACCCTCTGCTGCCTTGAATGCCAATCCGCTCGATCATCTTCAAGAGGTTGTTTCAATCTTCCGCATCCCATGTTTGTGCATTTCTGTCGGCAACTGTGACTCAAGCACCCGAGTGAATACGGTCCCTGGTGATATCATCTGGAGAGAGAAGAATATACTCTCCATGCAGTTGCGCTGCCATCTTTGCAATGATCCTGAATGTGGAAGCCATGCAATCGATGCGACTTTCAGACAAACGGAGAATGCTGTAGACAAGATCAACGCGTTGTCGGAATATGGACTGAACTGACGGAACCATTTGTTTGTTATTTACGTTGACGCAAAATTAATTGTAAATTGTTTCTGCGCGGCAGTCTGAATCCTGCGCTGCCGATTAGAGGCGCAGAAGCCTGTCTATGAGGTTATCTACGGATGCTAATCGTTGTAATTCATACACGTGATCCATGACTTTAATAACACAATAGCACGCCCAACTTGATGATGATAGCTGACACATAGCACAGCAACAGCAACAGCAACATACAGCCGGCGAACGTAACAGAATCAAGATAAACGTAACTAAAGTAAGATTTACAATTAATTTTGCGTCAACGTAAATAACCAACAAATGGTGGTTCGCAGATGCTTTATATAGCGGTAAGAACAGCCTATCTGAAAAGGCTTGATTACAAATGATTACTAAAATCAGGATTAACAAATGAATTGCGCAAGCGCAAACATGTACACTACATGCGTGTTAACGCTGTAATAGCAACGGTGAACAGCCGATTTAATAAGCTTTTCAAATCGGCTAAACACATTACCTAGCCAAGGTAGGTGTAAAAATGCCGGGCATTTTTCTGGGCCATATTTTGGAGCTGTATCCGATTTTTTCAATACCCTAGAGATGGAGCATTTTAATATGTGGTCCGGATAGCCATTTTTGGAGAGAATCAAGTGGATATCATGTAGTGTACACGACGAAACCCTTGTTACCCAACTCTCGAAAAGATGTACTTCCTGCCTTTGATGCAAGTAATGTTGTTTACCAATACAAGTGCCACTGTGATAGTAGGTATGTAGGACGTACATCTCAAAGATTGTTTGAGCGCATTAAGCAGCATATCCCAAAATTGATTCGGTCAAAAACATGCGCAAATGATCGCACGGAGCTCGCCTGTCAGTGCAAATTGGCTGGAAAAACAGACTGCTATGATGATTACCAAGCATATGCTTCGTCAATCGGTCAGCATCTGAGCGAAAACCTTGCCTGTGCACAGCACTATGATGACAATGTGTTCACTGTCATTGCGCGTGGTAGGTCTGTGTTTCATTTAAAAGTGTTGGAGTCTACTATTATTCAGTTGAGCAAACCTATTTTATGCAGACAGAAAAATTTCCTCTATAACCTACAAATTTCTCATTAGTGCGTGTTGTTTCGTTTGTGTAATTGTTTATTTACAAATTGTGCTGCTACTATAGTACCGTATGTCCGTATACTTCGTAGTTTGTTATTGTTGCCATTGATATGGTCTGTGATTTTGAGTGTTGCGTCATACTGTGCCTTTTTGGTTTTGCTTTTAAATCTGTTTAAATCCCTTCAGTGTGCCGATAACTCTTGAAAAGAGGCACCCGAAAAGTCTTCGAGTTTAATAAATATACTGCTACAATGGATGTTGTATTGAAAGCTATATTCAAGTTCTGTACCACGTACAAGCTATTAAAGTTAATGAATGAATTCTGGCAATAATAATGTTGCATATATTGTGGGTCACCTCTGTATACCGCTGCCCGCTGGGCTCAATTGACCAGATCTGTGTACCGCAGGGCTTAATTGACCAAGACACGAATAATCGAAGATTTCAGTGAACATGTGTCTATCATTTTGCGCAAAGGTTTCATCAACGACTATTTTTCAGCGAGTGCAGGCGCGAAGTCGCATGTGGGACAGCAAGTTCTTACATAATTGCGAATATAGTTGAGCTCAATTCCGTAGATTGGGCGCATATTTAATTTTCATGAGAGGGAAACAATACTATAAAAGCTAGAAATCGAGTGACAATATATCGCGCGAAGAGCTAAGAAAAATATCAAGTCAAATAAATATGCGACAAAATATTCTACTTTATGTTCATATACGAAAATGTGGATGGCCCCTGGCTACGCCAATGCGTCGGAACTGATATTTTCGTCATCAACATCTTAAAGTTTGCGGGCAGGACAGTAGTGTAATGATCCGTTTTTGGTAAGCACCAATCAGAGAACGCCACGTCATCCTAATTGCCACGCCTATATGCCGCCCATTGTCACGCCTACAGGATGCCCATTGCCACGTCACCTGCCACTGCCACATCGTGTGTATTTATGAGCAAATTTCATTGTTTTGTGAATTTCAATACCGGTTTTCCATGTATATTTAGCAATATGTATTGAATAACTTGAAATGTATCATCACTAATTAATTAATATAAAATGCGATTTTAAGCGCTGCGACTTGAAAATATTAATATAATAACTTACTTTTTTGGATATAAATAACATTCAGATTACACATAAATTTCGAAAACTATGATGTCAATAGAATACTATATTTGCCAGATATTCACAGATAACACTCATCAACGTTGAACTAGGCGCGGGGTTCTATGATGATATATCAAAATTCTACACATCGTCACTAATTTATTAATTCATATAAAATGCGATTTTGAGCGCAGACAGATCGCGGTTTCGATTGCCGAGGTCTCCGCATTTCATGACCTAATATGAACGCACACTACAACTGAATTCATTCCAATACCTGCAAATTTACTTTGCATGTCGAGTATAAGGATAATTTAATCAGCGCTAAACGCCAACGGACTAGCCGTAGGCGCACAATTCTCGGCGTTACAATTAAACAAACTTTTCGCGGCAGGTACGCGATTCCTAACGGTTTCTACAGTTTCCACATTTTACGACTTATTTTCTTTGGACGCATACAAGCGATTCCCAAGGTCGAGGCTATGGAAACAAATCAAGCATGAGTACGTAAATCTTAAGCTTAGATCTACGAGATTCTTGTATGCAACTAACATTATAGACAACCATTCGACAATATTCAACCAGCAATAATGCTTTCGATAAAGTGCATCATGTACAGCGACACGCCGATCAATTCAAATTCAACAATGGGATCCCCCGCACAATTATGAAGCCCGATTTGCGTTGAATATTAACGATACCAACAAATCGGAAGATCTCTTTTCCCTCTACATCTATGATAGAGGTACCATTCCATTGACCACGAATAACTTGAGATTCTGTGGGATCGAAATCGCAATCAAATAATATGAGAGTATCTTTTCCAGCTTTCAGAACTTGGACAATCGTGTCAGGACTATATCGCAACACCGCAGTATGTGTGCGTACAAAACGATACACAGTTATTTTTAGCGCCATCCGTACGACTTATGTTCAACTTGCAGTGCAACTGATGATTTAAAGACGGTAATATCTTTTTCGAGTGTGACAATGGCACTCGTAAAGGTTATACAAACATTACCTTAAACTACTATTTACTTCATTGCAGAATTGATCGAAGTTACGATTGCAGCTGAAAAGAGTAAAGAGGTGGAAGCTAGTGATGATGACCTAACAATTACTGCTTGGGGCTGTCTATCCTTATTAAGGTACTTGGTAAGAACGTGGTAAAGCCATTAAACAGCAATTTTACACTCGCGGTTTTATTGTTATATATTAAAATTATACGTACATTTCGCGCGATCAACTACGCATGATTTTATGTGAATTTCACCGATAGTGTCCGAGTTCTATGTGACATAAGTACAATTTCAGCATCGGTATTTGCAATAAAGCCTAAAAATTAGAGTTGCACCTTTTCGCGATTTATGCAGCTATTCGCGCAGATTTGCCGCATTTGCTATATCTGAAGTAGAATTTCAGCGTCGTTATTCACTATAAGCCGAGAAATGCACCTTCGCGCAATTTATATAGACAGACGCATTAACTTTGCTGCATCTGAAGTAGAATTTCAGCGTCGTTATTTGTTATAAGCCGAGAAATGTAAATTCCCGCAATTTTTACAGGCTCACACAGTTTGCTGCGTCTGAAGTAGAATTTCAGCGTCGTTGTTTGCTATAAGCCGGGAAATTAGAGTCGCTGCTTCGCGCAATTTTTACAGGCAGTCTCACACACTTTGCTGCATCTGAGCTTCATACTAATACATGCATAATTTTTGCATGACGAGAACACGGGTAATTAAATCATCAATAAACGCCGGAGGCGAGTCATTTAAACCTTGTTGCTAGATAATACCGCTTTCGGCTACAACAAAGTTGCCCTGCAACAAAAAAATAGAAGCCCTAATGATCATGCAGAGAGTTCAAAAATGCTCCACAATTCTTGACATATAATATACTGAGCATATAATAAGCTGACAAAACCTATACTTGAGTACTCCGAAATTTTCAAGTACTTTACCTTCACACGACGTTTTTGTAAAATGAATACTAATTTTAATGAAAAAAGTAAAAATTATGTACTCAAGTAGGTTGTTGTCTACACGCACCAACTACTCGAGTGTTTATGACACAGGAATGATTCATTAAGTATAGCGCAAGCAGGCTAAACCTATACTTGAGTACTCTAAAATGTACAAGAACTTCGCTATGTACTCCACGTAAAAAGTGACTAGATTTTAGACTACTTTATTGATTTTTGAAGTTGCGCAAATACCATAAACTTTGCTTGCTTTCAGAGCTGGCAACTAAATGCAACACGGAATTTACGCAAAAGTCTCTATTCTGAAAATTTTATCAAGGTAATAGTATAAAAACTTATACTTGAGCACTACGAAATGTACAAGTACTTTACCTTTACACGACGTTTTTGTAAAATGAATACTAATTTTATTGAAAAAATAAAAAAATAAAAAAGAGCGAAAAATTACATTTTATCCCGGAACGCAACAAGAAAAATCGTATGAATTTGTAAACTACTTATTCATGACATAATAATAATTCTACTTGTATACTATTTCATATTTTGTAACAATTTTAGTAGTACAAAATTCGGAATATAAACTAATCGAAAAATTCGGTAACCCATTTCGCATAGGCTATGCATACAAATGAGGAAAGTTACATCAACGCGTGTAAACTAATTGCATTATGTAGCTTGTAATTCATGCAAGTTTCGAAACTTCTACACCGACTCTTTTAAAGTAGATAGAATCGAAAAAACTAATCGAAAATATTTACGAAGTTTGGATGCGGCATATTTGGGCTTTTAAAAATTATTCATACTCATGATTCGAAATACTTTTAACTAACTTATGTTTTCGACATAAGATAAGCGTGAAGTGTACAAATTTCGACGTTGCGCAAATACCACAAACTTTGCTTGCTTTCAGAGCCGGCACTAAATGCAAGACACACTTTACGCAAAACTTGCTATTCTGAAAATTTTGACAGGGTAATGGTTTAAAAACTTATGCTTGAGCACTACGAAATGTACAAGTACTTTATCTTTACACGACGTTTTTTGTAAAATAAATACTAATTTTATTGAAAAAATAAAAAATAAAAAAGAGCGAAAAATTACATTTTATCCCGGAACGCAACAATAAAAATCGTATGAATTTGTAAACTACTTATTCATGACATGATAATAATTCTACTTGTACACTTTTTCCCATTTTATAACACTATAAGTAGTACTTAACAGTTTCAGTTTTAAATAAAATACGGAATATAAACTAATCGAAAAATTCGGTAACCAATTTCGCGTAGGCTATGCATACAAATGAGGAAAATTACATCAACGCGTGTTAAACTAGTTGTATCGAGATATCGAATGATTTTTTCCTTCATCAAAACAACTAGAATGTGTAACTACATTAAAAAACGTATCTAAATGAGCTCCAGCGAAGGATTGCCCCATATGGAAACCTTCTTTATACTTTTAATTTTTCAAATTTCTACAGCTACGTAAGGAAATTGTTAGGGTTACCCAGAATACATTGCAGGTCAAATTTGATTCGATTACGGGCATTATAGCGACAGAGATTTACGATACTGTAAAATGACTTACCTTATGACATCAAATTTAGTCTTCTCTCCAAGTGGAAATATCATGTTCTATAATATTGTCCATACCGAACAAATATAAATTTGCCTGTGCTGTTGCTTTGCAAGAATACTTCGCTCACATAGTAACCAATTTCTGGTGGATTCCGAATCGATATAGACAGAAATGCGGAAAGTTACATCGGCATGTCTTAACTTCTACCAATATGTAGGCCTACCTACCTATAATCTTATCAGGCCGTAGCGCTCACGCAAAGCATTATCAAGTAAAGGAAAATCTCCTAATTCTCATCTAGATACATATTTATTCGGAAAATATCTCTTTACAGGGTGAGAACAGTTGTTTTCTCAGGGTCTTCATATCTTCCCCACTCAAGCGCGGTAAGACTAGTTTGACTTTGCGGCATTCAGGATTATATCTCACGAAGCTCTGAATGGAATTCACGTATTTCTCATCGATTCTCGTTCTATCGCTATCACCGAGGTCGATTGCCTTTAGCTGTTAATTGAATAATAGAAGATTTATATCAATTTAAAAATGCAGAAACGAACTACATCGCTATATCGAGATCTATGATTGAGCAGAAAGATCTTACCGTATCGCATCGTTTTCCCATCTCTTCGCTCAGATTCCTGATTTGCATGGAAAGCATCTTGCAATTACACAGATTAAATTCTTCCACACGGGAATTGCACAGGACTTTAGTTACTGTTTTGTAGCAGGATGAAATGCCAGGATTTCTACTTAAATCCAGCGAATGCAGCTAAAACATGGTGTGATGTTCAGATAGTTTACGAGACTACAAACGGCTCGAAGGTCGTAATAGATTAGTCATAATATTATTTACCGACGGTTGAGCAATTTTTTGCGATTTCTACTCCTAATAGCAAAAACTTATTCAACACCGAAGAAGATAATGAAGCTCGTGATCAGAAACACTTTATTGATGATGAAAATTCTATCGAACAATGAAATGTCATGCTCCAATATGACTAAAACTCACATAAGCATTACACTGTGATTGAATATTTCAGTTAGAAAACAAAACAGATCTAGTTCAAATGATCACCTCATAAATTCCGAGACCATTATTTAACGAGATTAGTGAGTCTTCATCTAATTCGCAAGCTGAAAATCGAACTGTTTTCGTGTAATGCTTTCTTACGAAGCATCCAATTTCTTTCAAGCCCGCCGGTTCCATATCGGTATTGTAACTCAGATCAAGGCTTTCAACCTATAAATCCACCAATTTATATCAAAATGATCCACAAAACTATAGAAACGAGCGAGTACCCCGATATCACCAAAACTTTCAAAAGCGCGAATTTCCTCGGGTGTAAGGTCACATCCTTTCATGATAAGAGTAACCGCCTTGTCTTTACAAAGTAAGGCAGGCAGCGCGATCATACACTCTTCATCCGGCTGATTGTAACTAATGTCAAGATATTGGAGCTAAAAAATATGGGAAACTGTAAATTTACGATCAGCAATGATCAGCCATAAAAAATTCAAACTTATAACAGAAAAAAAATGTTGTTTAGTCACTCACGTCATATTATAGGCTAAATGTGCTAAGATTAAACTAGAATTTTCCTCATTCATCTCTACACAGCTGCTCATACAGAATGTGATCATTAACAACTGTACCCAGCAATAATCGCGCAGACCTTAATGTTTTTGAGCTGCATAGCAATGAAATCTGTTGACTGCAAGCGCGAGTTCACAACTGACAAATATGTTAGATCGCTCGAAATAATAGTCCCGAGTTGCGTGAAGTTAATGTTCTCCCTGTAGCTGAGATCGAGGTTTTTCAATTTCACCTACGGAAATGAGGTATTAGGAAATATCACTTCGAGAGGCTCTATACTAGATTAGCGCCTAGCTTTTTCCATCACCAATACCTGATGGTGCTGGATAAGTTTACTCAAAATAATCAGAAAATCTTCGGATCCACCACTTTCTTGCAGATTGAGCTCTGTCGAAGCACACTGCTTCATCAGCTCGCAGATTAATGGGATGAGTTTTTCAATGTCGTTGTGTGCTGTAACGCTGAGTTTTCTTATTTCGACCTGAACGAGCGCAAAACTTAACGCATAAAACGCTAAATGATCTATGAACAGCCTAACACTGATCAACTCTGACTATAGTCTATCTAGTAAGGCCATCGAGACTAATGCCTATACCAGTAGCAAATGAGCATTATTCGCTGCGATACCACCAATTCGCGCCTTAACACATTAGTAATACAGAACAATGCGATAACGATAAAGCTGTATCTCGATATTTTACGGATAACATATACTGAAATAGAACGTGAATTTATAATGATCAATGACTACGAGCGGAATGTGCGAAGGCGTATACCTCAGATTCAAATCCGCGAATTTTATCCAATAGAATCTTGACGAGGTTTTCATTGAGATGACATTGACGAAATTCTAACTCATACACGCGAGATTGGCGAATAAGAGAATTCGCGATATTATTTATGTCCAATTCAGTCATAGTTTGGTGATAGAGCCCATAAGGAATTTTCACTTCATAATGATCCGTAAGTACTAATTCATGGTACATCCTCTTTTCAGCTTGATGATGTAGATTATCCTAAAATTATTTACTTTTATAACTCTATATTCTATGATGTAAAAGTAGTATCATAAACGATATCGGATGATATTCAACGTCGAGCAATTCTTCTCGAATATAAGTACAAGTAGCGATTTAAAGGTGCGTAAGTAAATGTTTGTAGACTATCTCCCCCTCTAGCGTTCAGAGACGATGAGTAGAGAAGTACTGAGTACTCAAGTACACTGTAAATTTTTTACCGTTGGTGACGACACCAAAAAGAACGCGTTTTGTGTAAAAAAACTAAACACCTGAAAAGATGTTTCGCGTTTTGGTTTGGCGTTGTCAAATACTGTGTTGTGCCATATACCCGGTGTCAAAAGATGTGTTGTCTCATATAGGAGTTTCTACGTCGTGCATGAACCCCAATAATCAGGCCTAAATCACCCTCTGTAGCTGTTCAAATAGATTACTAAACAATCTGGCGTGCACGACCTCTCCCCGCAGTGATTAAAATGAATTACTAAATGTTCTGGCATACTAGGCACACACCCCGCCGCTTGTAACGCAGCATAAAAATCATTCCATAGTTTGCAATGAAACCATCATATTAAAAATCAACGACAGTAATAAGCATTAAGCAATGCTAAATGGAAGTTATGCACAAAATCAACGACAGTAATAAGCATTAAGCAATGCTAAATGCAAGTTATGCACAATGAAACAGTACTGTTGCTAGTACAAATAAAGAATTGTGGCACAGCATGAAATAATTAGATTGAAGCCATTTTAGAGCATGTGGTAACTAAGCATAAAGAACTGCCGCATATGACTTCATAACCCCCGAACTTAACCCAACCCTTAAATTAACCATTACATATAATCACACTGACCCTTATCTACCCCTAAATGTAACGATTACCCAGCATAGGGCAGAATTCAACCCAAATGCTAAAGTGTCAAAGGATATCACGGGACATGCTTATATCTCCACTGATCTACTGGAATGATGTATTACATTAGCGAAATACTGCAAAATAAAACAAGACAGTGTGACAAGATAAAAGTTCAGTATGAACTACTGTAAAAATCTTGGACAGTACTAACCAACCAAAGAAAGGGGCTTATTATGCCCTTACTGCATGTGTTCAAATTTCCTAAAGAAATTACTCAATTTTTCGGAGATAAATTGGGTGTTTTTGTCGCCAACAACAAGCCTCATAACAAATGCCAGGATTTGAAATTCCTTGGGGCACGACACATCCCAGGCATAATAACATGCCATCATATCAATTAAAACATCTAAAACCGTTGCGTCTTTATCACCGCAAGGAATCAATTCCCCGACAGCTAGAATCCAGCCTTGGATCGAACCATCCTGATGTCTTGCGACGACTAAATGTGAAGTATCATGCTTCTGACTCTTGGTCTCTATGTCGAGGGCCTGAAACACAGACAAATGTTCATGTTCAAGTGTACACCTACATGCGAATTTTGGAAATCGCTTTGAAAAAAATCTGAAATCATCAGGTAAGGACATCCATGAAATAGACCCATTAATAGGTTTCTTTCTATTCCGTTATGCTTTCCCATCCTATACAGCAGGGGTTCTCAACCTGGGGGGCGCGAAGAAGCGGTCACCTGAGAAAATTTTTCGCGCTACGCACGATTGACCTACAATGCACGCGTGTTTCTCTACATATAGGCCCAATATCATATATATTTATTCTCTCATCAACCTTCATAATCGTCCATACCACCAAACAATCTGTTGGGGTTGCTAGCATCCCAGTTGGATTTTGTGATATGACGATAAGGGGGGGGGGCGAAATTTGTCACTATCAAATAGGGGGGCGTGTCTAAAAAAGGTTGAGAACCACTGCTATACAGTAATGTTTTCTCGTCATATATTAATTGAAGTAGCAATTCGGTATTCATTATGCACCTGTTGAACCACCAGCGCAGTTAACCCCCTCTTTTGTCTGCAGTTAATTTAGGCATCCGAAAGTTACGAAGTCCTGTAATTCCAGCAGTTTGGTCAGCTCATCCCTGTCACCTCCACTGGACTGATAAAATTGAATGATATAACGGTTACTACTAATGCTGAATCAAGATGAATTTTAGGTTCCAATTTACCTGAAAAATCTTATCCAATATATTCAATATTTGTTGATTATTGCTTCTCATGTCGTCAATGATTGTTGGCGCAATTATGCTCTTGAAATCTTCTCTGACCTGAGACAAAAAGTAATACCGACACGAAACACAGATAGAGGTGGCTGATAAAATAAGTGGGCCTTTTTGCTATTCACGTCAATGCTATTCACGTCAGCATTTTGATTATCTATGTATCCTACGGCCGCATTCCAGTGCATAGTTGCAAGGAACTAACTAGGCGCCAAATACCCCTGTTAAAATGTCCATGGTCTATTTTCAGTGGGCTATGGACTAATCTCTCTATTCATGTCATCTTACTCAACGCACCCGAATCGCCAGGGTTCTAATGACTCGATTCAGGATTTTCTGATGACTCGAGTCATTTTCTCAAAACACGGAAATGACTCGACTCAAATCAATCTATGTATATCGACTCGACTTGGACTCGAGTCATTGCGCATGACTCGTACCAAGCCATATGACTCGAGACTCAGGCGGCCAAGACCAACATTTCATTGTAATTTCGAAGAATAGTAAAGTGACCACACTATTGATATTTCGTCTATTGGTACTGGTACTTGAAAATGTGACCAGAAACTGCTAAAGTGAGGAAAATTGGTATAACATGAATGCGAATCATTCGATGTCACCAACCAGAGTTTAAAAAAGTGGATTCAACAAGAATGCTGAAGAGTACCAAGCTATCCAGTCACACGCTCATGCCCACGGATCTACTGGACTGAAATATATAAACGAAATATTGCAAAAGAAAGCAAGACAGTGTCCCAAGATAAAAGTAGAGTATGAACTACTGTTCAACAACTTGCACAGCAATAACCAAGTCAAATTAGTGGGCCTATCAGGACCTTACAGTATGTGCTCAAAATTGTTGTTGAAGAAATTATTCAATTTTTCACTGACAATAAATTAAACCCATATGTGTCATGCACTATCAAGTCGCATGCTATGTCCAGTGTCAACGAAGCTAATGGGATGTGTATACTAACGAAATACTGCAAAATAAACAAGACCGTGAGCCGAGATACAAGCAAAGGATGAGGTACTGTTTAACAACTTGCACAATAATAACCACAAGTCAAAGAAAGAGGCCTATTATGCCCTTACAATACATGTTCAAATTTCCTAAAAAAATTATTAAATTTTTTTGAGATATATTGGGTATTTTTATCGCCGACAACAACCCTCTGAATAAATGCCATGAATTGAAATTCCTTCGGGTATGACACATCCCAGGCATAATAACATGCCGTCATATCGAATAGAATATCGAACACCATTGCACCGCCGTTACCTCACGGGACGGATTTCCCAACAGCTATGATCCAGCCTTGAATTGACCCATCCTGATGTCTTGCGACAACTAGATGCGGGGATAATGCTTCTGACTCTTGGTCTCTATGTCGTGAGCCTGAAACACAAGACATACTGGTGAAGCATGTGCTTACAAACGAATTTTAGTAACCGCTTCGAAAAAATTCAAAGTCATGTTAGGATATCCATGAAATACATCTATTTACAGGTTAGCCTTTCCTACCTAAACATATTCCAATTACATATTAATGGAAGAAGCAATTATGTATTTGTTATGTACCTGTTGGACTGGCAAAGCAGTCAAACCGATTTTTGTCGGCAGTTAATTCTGGCGTCTGCGAGTTCCGATTTGTAGTTACAGCAGCTTGGAGAGTTCATCCTTGTCACCTTTCAGTGGACTGATGAAATGAAATGATAAAATACTTATTACTAATGCCAAAGCACACTCAATATGCACGTCCAAATTTACCTGGAATATTACATCCAATAACTATCATATTTTGATAACGGCTTTTCATGTCTTCAATGGTTGTTGGCGCGATTATGTTCTTGAACTGTTCTCTGATCTGAGGTGAACAGTAAAATCATCACAAAACACTCATAGAAATGGCGGATAACATTAGGCCAGGACCGGCCATCCTTTTTTGTTATTCACGACCTCGTTTCGATTTCCTATGTAGCCCACGGCTGCATTTTAGTGCATAGTTATAATGAACTATCTTGACACCAAATACCCACGTTGAACTTTCCATGGTATATTTACAGTGAGTTATGGACTAACCATGTCGTCATGACGTCTTAACTCGACAGACCGAAATCGCGAGTAGTCGTGAAGTTATAACTATAGTGGAATTAATGTTGTAGTTTCCCATATTACTATCAAATATGTAAGCAGATATGGTAGGCCGTATCTAAGGCTGCCACAATCTTTTACGCAACAAATGTTGAGGCATAGAAAAATGTGACGCTGAGAATGTTAGGGATATTTTGTGCTCACATAAAAGCAGGGTTGTAATGACTCGAGTCACGATTTTCTGATGACGCGACTTGACCCGAGTCATTTTCTCAAAATACGGAAATGACTCGACTCGAGTCAATCTGTATATTGACTCGACTTGGAGTCGGGTCATTGCGCACAACTCGAACCAAGTCAAATGACTCGAGACTCAGGTCTACACTTCATTGTACTTTCGAGGAATAATAAGTAACCACACTATTGGGATTACGTCTATTGGTATCAGTATTATAAATGTGACCAGAAACTGCTAAAAGTGAGGAAAATCAGTTTATTATAAATGCGAACCATTCGATATCGCCAAGCAGAGCTATAAAAAGTGGATTAACAAGACTTTAACTGCAAACTGAGCAGTCAATACAATGACTTGGACTAGGACTCGAGTCATATTACCATGGCTCGGACTCTATCATCTGCTCGCTGACTTCGACTTGACTCGATGGTGAATTGAAAATGACTCGACTTGACTCAAGTCAATCTATAAAAGTGAGATTGACTTGTGACTCGGAGCCTTGTGACTTGGTTACAACCCTGCATAAAAGACTAAAATCCATGAATGAGTGTGCAATTGTTCTAGTTTCAATCTTATTCATGGTGTTCCGGAAAAAGCTACAGAAGAACTGTATAGTACGGACCAAGGCAATCTTGCTGAACAAACATTTTCTATTCCCATCCTTATGAGATTGAACTCTGATCTGATATGAACTCAACTTGATTGAATGTCCGGTTTTCAAAAATTCAGTAAATCTATTTATAATTTAATTTAAAAAATACCTTTAGCCACAATTGGAATATAATTTGGGAAAATGTAGTACAACCGTATTTCTAATTTGTCTGATTCCGGAAAAATGTGCAGCTAGACTTGTAATCTAATTTGAAAAAGCTGAACATTTTCTTGTTGTCCAAGTCTGCCTTGCCTTACCGTCTACCACACGAGTACGATGAACTATAAAGTGATTATAAAATGGTTCCATGATGTAATACCCACACTCACCAGTTTGATATCAGTCAAGGAAGGAAACCGATCAAGTATTCCCGACAGAGGATTGTCTTTTTGCATTATCTTAGAACGTCGATGTCCGATTGTCCGTACAGGTGGCGATTCTTGTGGCACTTCTGCAAGTGTTTTCAAAGCTTATTCGGGCTATCAAAAAATTAGCACAGCCAACAGGATTGTAGACGGGACATTATTTGATGAACTTATTATCGACGAAGCATTATTTCTTCATTAATAGCATATATCTGTCAAATTAATATTCATGATTACATTTGGTAAAACCTTTCAACCCCACCCATGATGCACTGAATAATAAAGCAGTGTGGAAAGGTTTCACGCGGCCAATCAGGAGAGATATCAAAGCACATGAATAAATCGAATCAACTACATTGTTGATTCATTGAATCCAAGAAAGTACATGAATACATCATCACTGCCAACTATACATCATGATGTACACAGGTAAGGCGAAGCAACAATTATGAGGATTAAATAATTAATATTTTGCGCAACAATTTGCACATAACATGTTCATAGGGAACACTGATTCGTGGTGATCAAGTGAGCTCGTATCAATGTTTACAATGGATCAAACCACGAATAACATAGAATTTACAAGTGGATATAAACTCTTCTAGCAGAGAGAGTTATCAGAGCATAGGAATAAAATCATCACTGTCGACTGAATTATCGTGTAGACTACACAGACTTTGCAGAAATAGATTCTCCATAGGATATGTTGTTTGCCAATCAACACTTCGTGTACACGGCATGTTCACGGGGAACACGAATAGGTGATGGTCATGTAAAAACCATTAAATGTCTATAAGTTGGCCAGGCCCTTAAAACGACATCAACCACCTATACCACATCTCCTTCGAGCCTTCAGTGCTTCATAATTAAGCAAGCAAATGGTGCAATGCCTGACCAGGACCATGTTGTAAATTTCCTCAAACTTTCAAAATGTCACTACACCGGCCTAACTAAGCCCTGATGGCACTAATATTGTAGCGTACCATGATGTATACTAAGGATACTAAGGAAGGCGAATACTTTAGCTTTTACCTTCCAATTTATCGATATGGTGAGATGCGATACCGGTAATGGCTAAGAAAGTCCTCAAATCGACGCACACCTCACAGCCGCATACTCCACCTGTCATGACGTCGTATCGCAAAAGAACCACATGGATGTGTGCGACAGGTGATGACGTTGTCAGTATTGAGAAAAAGTGAACGCGAAAAAAGGGAAGACATCAAATTTCTCTCGATCGCGGCGTTGTTTACACCATTGGCCGTTGCCACCAACGGAAAATAGGGCGGTTGTGTTGTCTCGAATTTACAGTGTAGGTTTTCCCTACATACAGAAAATACTGGAATGTTGGTGATATAGGATCGTTTCTACTTCAAGACTGTTTCAGTATTAAACTAAAAATAGACCCCTGAATACTAACTTTTTACTTATGCAATAGCGATTACAAAGTAAGTAACTAACATAATATGTTTGTAGACTATATCTCCACTTCTACCGTTCAGAGATGTTGAGCAGAGAAGTATATGTACTTCTTTAAAGTACTCAAGTAGGTTTTTGTCTACACGTACCAACTGCTCAAGTGTTTATGGCGCAGGAATGATTCATTAAGTATAGCGCAAGCAGGCCAAACCTGAACTTGAGTACTCCAAAATGTACAAGTACTTCGCTATGTACTCCTTCCACGTAAAAAGTGGCTAGGTTTTAGGCTACTTTATCGTTACTTGACAGTTTCAGTTTTAGATAAAATTTGGTAAGACTTTAAATTTTAAAGTAGTTTGAGCTTACGTTTGTATCACCTTGACAAGTAACATTATCAGACATTCAAATTATATTATCACCTAATACAGAAGTTAACACGTCAATGTGCTTCGGAATTCACGAGAAATTGCATACTAAGAGAAGTATATTCTTGTATACACAATAGTGGAGAGAATCTTTAAAATGTAGTAAGCAGGCCGATGGGTATTCGTTGAGTTGTATAAGCATAAAAACATTCCCGCGCGTCTTAGTATTAGGTGTTAGGGTTAGGAAAAGTTTAGGTTTAGGAGCGCGCGGGAATAGCAAGTTTTGCGTAAAGTGTGTCTTGCATTTAGTGCCGGCTCTGAAAGCAAGCAAAGTTTGTGGTATTTGCGCAACATCGAAATTTGTACACTTCACGCTTATCTTATGTCGAAAACATAAGTTAGTTAAAAGTATTTCGAATCATGAGTATGAATAATTTTTAAAAGCCCAAATATGCCGCATCCAAACTTCGTAAATATTTTCGATTAGTTTTTTCGATTCTATCTACTTTAAAAGAGTCAGTGTAGAAGTTTCGAAACTTGCATGAATTACAAGCTACATAATGCAATTAGTTTACACGCGATGATGTAACTTTCCTTATTTGTATGCATAGCCTATGCGAAATTGGTTACCGAATTTTTCGATTAGTTTATATTCCGAATTTTGTACTACTAAAAATGTTACAAAATATGAAATAGTATACAAGTAGAATTATTATTATGTCATGAATAAGTAGTTTACAAATTCATACGATTTTTCTTGTTGCGTTCCGGGATAAAATGTAATTTTTCGCTCTTTTTTATTTTTTTATTTTTTCAATAAAATTAGTATTCATTTTACAAAAACGTCGTGTAAAGGTAAAGTACTTGTACATTTCGTAGTGCTCAAGTATAAGTTTTTATACTATTACCTGGATAAAATTTTCAGAATAGAGACTTTTGCGTAAATTCCGTGTTGCATTTAGTTGCCAGCTCTGAAAGCAAGCAAAGTTTATGGTATTTGCGCAACTTCAAAAATCAATAAAGTAGTCTAAAATCTAGTCACTTTTTACGTGGAGTACATAGCGAAGTACTTGTACATTTTGGAGTACTCAAGTATAGGTTTGGCCTGCTTGCGCTATACTTAATGAATCATTCCTGTGTCATAAACACTTGAGTAGTTGGTGCGTGTAGACAACAACCTACTTGAGTACATAATTTTTACTTTTTTCATTAAAATTAGTATTCATTTTACAAAAACGTCGTGTGAAGGTAAAGTACTTGTACATTTCGGAGTACTCAAGTATAGGTTTTGTCAGCTTATTATATGCTCAGTATATTATATGTCAAGAATTGTGGAGCATTTTTGAACTCTCTGCATGATCATTAGGGCTTCTATTTTTTTGTTGCAGGGCAACTTTGTTGTAGCCGAAAGCGGTATTATCTAGCAACAAGGTTTAAATGACTCGCCTCCGGCGTTTATTGATGATTTAATTACCCGTGTTCTAGTCATGCAAAAATTATGCATGTATTAGTATGAAGCTCAGATGCAGCAAAGTGTGTGAGACTGCCTGTAAAAATTGCGCGAAGCAGCGACTCTAATTTCCCGGCTGATAGCAAACAACGACGCTGAAATTCTACTTCAGACGCAGCAAAGTGTGTGAGCCTGTAAAAATTGCGGGAATTTACATTTCTCGGCTTATAACAAATAACGACGCTGAAATTCTACTTCAGATGCAGCAAAGTTAATGCGTCTGTCTATATAAATTGCGCGAAGGTGCATTTCTCGGCTTATAGTGAATAACGACGCTGAAATTCTACTTCAGATATAGCAAATGCGGCAAATCTGCGCGAATAGCTGCATAAATCGCGAAAAGGTGCAACTCTAATTTTTAGGCTTTATTGCAAATACCGATGCTGAAATTGTACTTATGTCACATAGAACTCGGACACTATCGGTGAAATTCACATAAAATCATGCGTAGTTGATCGCGCGAAATGTACGTATAATTTTAATATATAACAATAAAACCGCGAGTGTAAAATTGCTGTTTAATGGCTTTACCACGTTCTTACCAAGTACCTTAATAAGGATAGACAGCCCCAAGCAGTAATTGTTAGGTCATCATCACTAGCTTCCACCTCTTTACTCTTTTCAGCTGCAATCGTAACTTCGATCAATTCTGCAATGAAGTAAATAGTAGTTTAAGGTAATGTTTGTATAACCTTTACGAGTGCCATTGTCACACTCGAAAAAGATATTACCGTCTTTAAATCATCAGTTGCACTGCAAGTTGAACATAAGTCGTACGGATGGCGCTAAAAATAACTGTGTATCGTTTTGTACGCACACATACTGCGGTGTTGCGATATAGTCCTGACACGATTGTCCAAGTTCTGAAAGCTGGAAAAGATACTCTCATATTATTTGATTGCGATTTCGATCCCACAGAATCTCAAGTTATTCGTGGTCAATGGAATGGTACCTCTATCATAGATGTAGAGGGAAAAGAGATCTTCCGATTTGTTGGTATCGTTAATATTCAACGCAAATCGGGCTTCATAATTGTGCGGGGGATCCCATTGTTGAATTTGAATTGATCGGCGTGTCGCTGTACATGATGCACTTTATCGAAAGCATTATTGCTGGTTGAATATTGTCGAATGGTTGTCTATAATGTTAGTTGCATACAAGAATCTCGTAGATCTAAGCTTAAGATTTACGTACTCATGCTTGATTTGTTTCCATAGCCTCGACCTTGGGAATCGCTTGTATGCGTCCAAAGAAAATAAGTCGTAAAATGTGGAAACTGTAGAAACCGTTAGGAATCGCGTACCTGCCGCGAAAAGTTTGTTTAATTGTAACGCCGAGAATTGTGCGCCTACGGCTAGTCCGTTGGCGTTTAGCGCTGATTAAATTATCCTTATACTCGACATGCAAAGTAAATTTGCAGGTATTGGAATGAATTCAGTTGTAGTGTGCGTTCATATTAGGTCATGAAATGCGGAGACCTCGGCAATCGAAACCGCGATCTGTCTGCGCTCAAAATCGCATTTTATATGAATTAATAAATTAGTGACGATGTGTAGAATTTTGATATATCATCATAGAACCCCGCGCCTAGTTCAACGTTGATGAGTGTTATCTGTGAATATCTGGCAAATATAGTATTCTATTGACATCATAGTTTTCGAAATTTATGTGTAATCTGAATGTTATTTATATCCAAAAAAGTAAGTTATTATATTAATATTTTCAAGTCGCAGCGCTTAAAATCGCATTTTATATTAATTAATTAGTGATGATACATTTCAAGTTATTCAATACATATTGCTAAATATACATGGAAAACCGGTATTGAAATTCACAAAACAATGAAATTTGCTCATAAATACACACGATGTGGCAGTGGCAGGTGACGTGGCAATGGGCATCCTGTAGGCGTGACAATGGGCGGCATATAGGCGTGGCAATTAGGATGACGTGGCGTTCTCTGATTGGTGCGTACCAAAAACGGATTATTACACTACTCAGGACAATCAAATTTTCGTTGGTCTTGCAAGCTCACAGTAAATTCCTGCCTAATTTATTTTTTGATGTTGCAATTTATTTCGATAATTAACTCGCGGGCCATTGAAAACCTTCTCGCGAGCCACGGGTTGGCTACTCCTGACCGAGATCAAATCTACTCTATGAAACAAATTACAAGATTTCTTTCTAACTCAATTTTCTGCTTGTACTGGAAGCAGCTTTTACATGCCTTATAGATCTCTACATACACTCGATTAGAAATTTGATGCTTTGCTTGGGTTCCAATGCTGATCATCTTCAACATAAAGATACGCGCTAGTCAACATGGATATACGTTGACTGCCTATATTCAGAAATAGTCACGATTTCGTGGCAAGATGATGGTAAAACCTTGACCAAATTTCCTTCTCAAAATTTCTTGATGACTTATCAACGCAATTTTTTATTTCCGCTTGTAGTTTTAACAGAAATTTGGGATATTACTATCACCTTGACTATACCTATATTCGGAAATGGCCACTTACGATTACACTCTAAAGAATTCCACAATTCAGGCTAATCCACTTCTTGATGCTCGTGCAATTTTCTTAATTTTCTATTTCCCCCTGAGCAATCGCTCACTACTGCTACTTGAACTTGATCAGAAATGTATGATATGATGCTACGACTGATTGAGTACCAACACTAAATTATTTAACCACCTTCGGTTTTTGCAAATTGTATCGAAGCTATTTATTTTACCATCGTTTGCTCTCCAACTTTCTTGCCTGGGCCTGGCGCCACACTTCGCATTGTTGATGAATGGATTTCGCATCCGGTGCCTGAGAATAGATTCTGATTTTGAACATTGATTTTCGCATATGATAGGTAGGCCTACCATTCAACTTACGGAAAATGATATTATACAGGCACCACTTGTTCCGTGCTCTTTTTTGTCAAGTTGAAGCCCATGATGTATTTAAGTACTTCATTATGTTGACGGTACTCTACACACTTTATAATGCATTCTTCGTGCAGTCTGCTTGACGTGGTCATCACCAACGGCGGACATTGCTGATATCTAGGTAAAAAATCAGAATGGTTGTATTCAAGTCATCTGACAGTACGCGAAACAAACCGATGCGGGTGCAAGCATGCTGCCTATAGTACATTTACACACTAATCAGTTATCAGGTTACTGTTGGCGAGAATATTGGCTACTGTGAATCACCCAGAATACGATTACGTCATTAATGGTAATTCGATAATTCATTTTGATAGCCGAGATTCGCTGGGCGATAAAGGCCAAACTGCGGCTCTGAGTTGAGGGTTTGATTGCGGCACATGCATTTCCTCAACTTGAAGAGGGAGTCAGCATAATCTTAAATAATGCCTTCTATCACGTTTAGACAATATGCTTTTATATTAACATCAGTTGTCACGCGAGCATTATATATCTGATCACGCCGATTAATGGATTATGCTGACGTTACAAAGCGATATCATAGTCCAGATGCAGAATAAGGCGCTTGCGCTTTACAATGAACGCAAGCAACCGTGGCATTTGCGCAACAGCGAATATACGGTGTAACTTTAGTCCGGTGTATACCAGGTCTATTTCAGCACATATTGTCGTTCAAAAGTAATTCAGTATCGAATCAGAGCGAAAAATATTTCCGCCACGCGAATGAAATTTTTCAATCACGCGAGAAATGTGTCTGTCACGCACAACATGTTGTCGAAAACAACCACCGATTCCAGTCTGGGGTGCGGCTATATATACAGGGTGAATTTGGCCACGGCAAGAGCGTATCATGTACTACAAAGGGGCATAGTCATTAATAATTAACTACATAATAATCAATCATGGTATCCTATCAAAGTATAACTTGCACTTGTTCATAATCAATTACTCATATAGGTTGTATATGGGACATACTTTTCAGCAAATGTACTCATTTTATCAGGTTTTTGAAGGAAAAGTCAGCAGAATACTTTCAGCAAGAGTTGTTAATTGGGAATAATCCACAATGGCGGCAATCAGTCTCAGGCGCAACCAAACTAGTACAATCCATATAGAGTTAGCCAGTGATCAAGCAATATATAAATGCCTTATTACATAAATTACTATGGTATGACCGTGCAAATACATGAGATATTTTTATCACTATCTTGAGGAACATTCAGTCTACCGACCAGCAAAACATTGCTATTGGAATGAATCAGCAAATAGGTGTTTATGGCGTTTCAATCATACTGCAGCGTGTTCACACTTCACAGTATGGCGTATCTGCATTGCAAGAAATAACGAGGCGTAACAAACAATGAGTGTTCTACCGTATATCGATATTGAACACAAACTATCAACGAAAAAGGAGAAGCTAAATTACGCTCACAAGAAGTGTATACGGTGGTTAAGTCTATTTACGCATCATTCTATATCATTCTATATATTTGAACTCTTACCATTTCAAACTGTTTCACTGTTGGAGCGGGGGTAACCCTAAAAGGAGGGAACGCGGAAACTGCGGAAAACGCGGAACTCGCGGAAATGGCCCCTAAAACGCGGAAACTGCGGAAAAAGCGGGAAACCTCGATTCCTAAAGCGCTGAAAACAGAGGAAAACGCGGAACGCGGAACAGTCGGTCATTGACCTCTATAGAGCACAAAGTAGGCACTAAAACGAGGAAACAGCGGAAACGGCGGAACGCGGGACAGTCGGTCATCGACATTTGTAGATCTCATTGAAGGAACTCTAAAGTCTAAAACGAGGAAACTGCGGGACACCAATTTTAGAGTGAGGCGATTTAGGCCTCATAAATAGCAGAGAACTGTCGTAATAGTTGAAAATTGAAATTAATAGGTATCTGAGGGTCAGACAGTCGTTCACTAACAATACACCTGGCCTCGCGGACAATACCTTGAAAACGCGGGAGCTGCGGGACACCCTAATTTTCGAGTATAAGGCAGATTTAACCTCACAAACGACCGCAAACTGTCGTGATAGTTATAAATCGAACTTATGAAGTATTTGAGGGTTAAGCCTTCGGCCACTGACCCTAATAGACGCTGAACATAGCCTGGCGGAATATATATAGAAAACGCGGAAACTGCGAACACCTTAATTTTCGAAAACAACGCAGATTTAACCTCACCACACCATCGGCCGCGAACTGTCGTGATAGTTAAAAATCGAACTTATGAAGTATCTGAGGGTTACACATTTCGGTCACTAACGATTATACACGCGCAGCGTGGCCTCGTGGCAAACATCTAGAAACCGCGGGACACAAATGTTCGAGTATAAGGCAAATGATGCCTCAAATGGCAGAGGGCTGTCGTATAAAGTTAAAAATTGAACTTATCAAGTATCTGCGGGTCAAACATTCGTTCGCTAACGATTATACAATACACGCCCAGCATATGGCCTCGTGGCAAATATCTAGAAACCGCGGGACACCCTAAATTTCGAGTTTAAGACAAGTTTGACCTCACAATAAGGGCCGAGAACTGTCGTAATAGGTGAAAATTGAAAATATACGAGGTATCTGATGGTTAAACATTGGGTCACTTAGCCTTGTAAGCGCTGAACATGACCTGGTGGAAAGTATATAGAAAGCGCGGAAACTGCGGAGCACCCTAAATTTCGAGTATAAGACGAATCTGGCGTCACAAATGGCCGAGAGCTGTCGGAAAATAGTTAAAAATTGAGCTTATTGAGTTATCTGATTGTTAAACATCGGGAACTTAGCCTTGTAAACGCTGAACATGGCCTGGTGGAAAATATCTAGAAACTGCGGAACACCCTAAATTTCGAGTATAAGGTGAATTAGGCCCCATAAACACCAGAGGACTGTCGTACAAAAGTTAAAAACTGAACGTATGAAGTGTCCGATGATCAAACATTCGGTCACTGACCATTATTATACATTCACGAACAATCTGCCCTCGTGGAAAATATATGATCTAGTAAACGTGGAAACTGCGGGGACTCAAATTTTACCGAATACATATATAATAACACCCACGGAAGTATTGTAATCGGAAGAAAACATGAACAAGTTGTTATTATCGAGCATCAATTCTCGATGATCGGGAGTCGAATATACGAGCAATATGAATTTCTATATTTGTGGTTGCCCTTGTCATTTCATAGTGCTAGATCTTGACATAGGCTACGTCGGTTTTTTTTTCTCGCTCAGTGTTAAACTGTTCTGAGCGTGGGTGAATGCATGCATGTTTTTTTATTACATGACCTTCAATTGTGTTTTGCGTTTATGATACTACCGGTTGATGATTTGGTTACTTTAATAATTCGTTTCACCTCTTTGCGCATTAATATTTTTCGCCATTTTACCAGTCTTAGATACATCTAATTTAAGCGTTTAATAGGAATAGCATGGAGGGAGTTGCATTTAAAACAAACACGTTTAAAACAAGGCCTTTGGTTGAAACATGTATTTTATTGTTTTTTTAAGCCATGACGTCGCGAATATTCAATTGTGATGTCATAGTGGAATCACATTGGTAATTGAAAATATAGATTTAATATAGCTCCTTTGACGAAATATATGTACACTATTGCTGTTGAACCGACTTTTCTGAGGGGTCCAACCGTTCCATATCGATATACGTCGGCTATTTCTGGTGGTTATTATCCGTAAGCTCGTACAACATGCTTTCTGGAAAGTATATTTACACAATTATGGCATAATTGTACAACTTGAAAAACACAAATTTTTTTAAAGACTTTTGTTTAAAACACTGTTGCAAACATGTATTAAACGAAGTGTTTTATAACACCGTTTATTTTAAATCCATCCCTAGTTGGAGAAGAGTCGCTGCCGAAGGGGTTGGTTGGTTCATTGGCTGGCTTCAGGGCTTGGCTGGCTTGTTGGTGGGAGTTGGCAGTTCATTCCTCGACAGAACGACGTTCTGGAGTGCCGAGACGTCGAGAGTTCATCTAGGCTCCAACTCCCTTAAAAGGTCGCTGCTGTGAAGGAAGAATAGCATAGCACTAATACATTACACCGAGCCAGTTGGGGAAGCCAGTGGCGCAGTTATCGCTGATTGCTGGTTGGATCACTGGCGTAGCCAGAGAGGTGCGATCGCTCTCCCCCTAAATTTCTGGAAAGTTTTCCTAAAATCAATAAATATATCAGTATTTGGGGGCAGATGAATACAACCTGAAAAATATGTCCACGCTTCGCGCGATTTAGTGTCCAACATACACGTCTTGATTTTCTTATCGGTATCCCGAAAAAAATTCCTTCGTAAATACCCATAATTGAATTTAGCTGCATTTACATGAGAATACAACAGTACCAGTATGGATACACGCGATTATCCCAAGGTCGCTGGTTTGATTGAGTCTAGGGGTGTCAGTTCAGTATATGGGGGTTGGGGACTGTTAGTTACGGCAATTTCCGTACCGGGACACACGAAGACATTTAAAGTAGGCTACATGAGACTCCGCAGTGCACTGTCAAAATGATTGACAACTAAAAAACCGACGCATGCAGCATTCCGAAGCCTTCTATATAGATTTTCGGGTGCTTAAATGGCTGGCGCCTGATGATCCTGTCCCGGCAATCAGACCCCTCCGGCATAAATGCGACTGGCACACCTCCCGTTAAAAAGTGCTAATTTGGAATCGCACGAGTCTGATCAAAGGAGTTTTTTTAATTTCGACTGGTATATATCAGCAATTCCAATCTTTAAAGTAGGCCATAGCGTTAACTTTTATCAGGAGTTTGCTAAATAACCGCGTGCTTCAACGAAATAGGCATAATTACTGTAATCCACTGGCTCATATACACGCACCAATATTATTCATCAAAGTCTTTCTTTTATTTAAAAACATTCATCGAATTTTTCGCCCCCCCCCCCCTCCCCCAAATATTTCTTGTGGCTACGTCCTTGGTTTCGAGTCTCGTCTCTGCCATGTTTTGATGTGTTGGAGGTTTATCTGGGTTCCTCATCGCCAATACCGCTGTAAATGTAGCGCCTTCACATGTCCAGAAGGGAAGAGAGAGCCGAACTCAAGAAAGATGGCGGCAGATACCAGAAAAAAGTACGCAAGAATGCGGCAAAGATATCAAAAGACACGAATTTATGAAATTACTCTCCGGGCGCAAATGACCTAGGAGTTAATATGCGTCAATTGTGTTAATAAAACAAACAAACAACACCGGGCCAATAATGTCGTGATTTTCGAATGCGAGTAGTGGGGGATTCACGGTATACCGAAGAATCGTGCCTCACACCGTGAATCCTGGTTCGATTCCGCGTCGGAGTTTATTCTGTGCTTCATTGCCTCGCAGACCAGGTGAAAGAGCGCACTCACAAGGGATGGAAAAGCATCAAGAAAGAGGTGCGAGAAAACGAACTGTGACATCGGGCACTAGGCTAGGATATATAACGGTTATTTTCAGGGATATGTTTCGGGTTGGGGTTAGTTTGGGGGTTATATAAAGTCACAGCATGCTGAAATGATGCATGCTAAAGTGTCCTATGTTCAACTGTCGTTTTCGATTATGTTGCATGCTCAATGCTCATATGTCGGGCTATCATATAGGGCTGGGCACAATGATTCGAGTACTCGAATCTGAATCGAGTATTAATTTCAATGATGCGAGTCGTGTAGCAAAATATGATTTTTTTGAGTACTAAAATTATACGCTTCTCGCCACTGAAAATTAATTTATCAACGAGAATTATAGTTTCGATACTGATTTTCACTGTTGAAGCCTTGAAACCTTGATCAGCGGTATCGTAACATACGAAATCGATGGTACAAAGCTACGAAGGTTACTGGACGTAGCACATTTCCGAAGTCATGATTATCCCACAACATTGTAACCAAGTGGAATGAAACCGGTATGGTCGAAAAAATACCAAAGTATCTTTTATGAGATGGATAACTGACATTTTATTCTTTGTGGTGGCATAAATGGTACATATTCGAGCTTTGACGTATTGTATTCTGTTATGACGTCATAATGAGTGATACTCGATTACTCGACTCGACTCGAAGCATATTACGTGATTCAGAATCGATTCACTCAGGTACTCGATTTTGCCCAGCCCTAATCATACATAGGGAAGATGTGGTACCAACGAGACACTGCATGGGACCGAAAATACTCGAAAATTTATCTGTGATAATCCCATGATTACAGTACGCGAATTTGTCCACAATGGCATGCTGGCAGAATCGAGTCAAGTCAAGTCATACGAAAAAGTTCACTGGAGTCTGACTCGAGTCAAGTCATGACTCGAGTCATCCCGACACTGCCCTGTTTACCGTCTATTAGGGTCAGTGACCCAATGTTTACCCATCAGATTACTCATAAGCTCAATTTTTAACTATTACGGCAGTTCTCGGCCATTTGTGAGGCCAAATTCGTGTTATACTCGAAATTCGGGGTGTCCCGCAGTTTCCGCGTTTTTTTTAGATATTTTTCACCAGGCCATGTTCAGCGCTTACAAGGCTAAGTGACCAAATGTTTAGCCATCAGATACCTCGTATATTTTCAATTTTCACCTATTACGACAGTTTTCGGCCATTTGTGAGGCCAAACTCGTCTTATACTGGAAATGTAGGGTGTCCCGCGGTTTCTAGATATTTGCCACGAGGCCATATGCTGGGCGTGTATAATCGTCAGTGAACGAATGTTTGACCCGCAGATACTTAATAAGTTCAATTTTTAACTTTATACGACAGTCCTCTGCCATTTGAGGCATAATTTGCCTCATACTCGAACATTTGTGTCCCGCGGTTTCCGCGGTTTCTAGATGTTTGCCACGAGGCAACGCTGCGCGTGTATAATCGTTAGTGACCGAAATGTGTAATCCTCAGATACTTCATAAGTTCGAATTTTAACTATCACGGCAGTTCGCGGCCGATGGTGTGGAGAGGTTAAATCTGCGTTGTATTCGAAAATTTAGGTGTTCGCAGTTTCCGCGTTTTCTTATATTCCGCCAGGCTATATTCAGCGTCTATTAGGGTCAGTGGCCGAAGGCTTAACCCTCAGATACTTCATAAGTTCGATTTATAACTATCACGACGGTTTGCGGTCGTTTGTGAGGTTAAATCTGCCTTATACTCGAAAATTAGGGTGTCCCGCCGCTCCCGCGTTTTCAAGGTATTGTCCGCGAGGCCAGGTGTATTGTTAGTGAACGACTGTCTGACTCTCAGATACCAATTAATTTCAATTTTCAACTATTACGACAGTTCTCTGCTATTTATGAGGCCTAAATCGCCTCACTCTAAAATTGATGTCCCGCAGGTTCCTCGCTTTAGACTTTAGAGTTCCTTCAATGAGATCTACAAATGTCGATGACCGACTGTCCCGCGTTCCGCCATTTCCGCTGTTTCCTCGTTTTAGTGCCTACTTTGTGCTCTATAGAGGTCAATGACCGACTGTTCCGCGTTCCGCGTTTTCCTCTGTTTTCAGCGCTTTAGGAATCGAGGTTTCCCGCTTTTTCCGCAGTTTCCGCGTTTTAGGGGCCATTTCCGCGAGTTCCGCGTTTTCCGCAGTTTCCGCGTTCCCTCCTTTTAGGGTTACCCTTGGAGCGGTTCGGGTAGAGTTTCTGAATCAACAACACTAACAACAGACAGCAAGTCTTCAGCTTTCGCTTCGTACAGCTTCTCAATCTAATCAATGACTATAATGACTGTTTTGTCTGCGTCCATTATATCTAAGAAACTCGTCGCATCAGTCACACAGACATCAACTCAGATTCAAATGCCAGAAGCACGCGCCGTCGCGCTGCACTGAGCAGGTATCACGTGACGGAGAAGGAAGAAGGCTGTCTGGGCCGCGATTGTTGAGATACCAGACTTGACGTGTTGTGTGCTACGAATGGTCAATTGGTCATGGCGTATCATGCTTACTGAATCACGTTGTGATGCAACCACATGCATCACAATTTCACCTTGATGCTCACATTTGTTCTTGTATTTCACCATATTGGGATAGTATACATATTCAGAACACGTATTTCGCCATGATGTGCACTGTGCAGTTGTGCAGTTGCACGCCTGGGTCCTGCTATATGCCTCTTTAGGCCTATAGTTCAGCTTATTAACAATTTCATTAAATCAATACAAAGCAGGATTGCGATATATTAAAAAAAAACAGTACACCAATAAATGGCTATATAGCCTATATGTCTTACGATTTTGTCCGCGAGATGTGCATGTGCATCCCACGTGGGGATGAATAATGATAATATGCCATTTTGAACAGAGAGAGAGAGAGAGTCTTTATTTTGAACAAGCCAGCAGGACTCCATGAAAACGATATCCAAGTAGGGGCATCCTGATGAACTCCCATGTACGTGGCATCCAGGTGACTGACTACCATGACATCCTCTGGAATATTCATTGGTGACGGGAATAGGAAGATTCTAAAAATTTCTTCCACTTGAAGTCACCTGGAGTTACATAACTGGACGTCCAATTTGTGACAAACTGAGCAAGTCCTCAGTAACTAACCTTGGGAGGTGGGACGAGTTGGAACAATTGTGGACATACCAGTAAATCCATGGGATATCGGGTGTTTGCTGGGAATTTACCAACTCGAAATCTCACTCGCGCTACAAGTGAAGCTGAATTGTATCCGAATATGATAATTTACCACCGCTCAGCGCCAAACTGACTCTGTATAACAATATTACGCATGCGCGGTATTTCAGAATGGTATAATGTCATTATCAGCAAATATTTCACAAACTTAATCGTTTACACGAATCAAAGCTAAAGTTGAAACGACAATATCAAGGTTTGAAACCTTACAACTCGATCAGTGATTTTTTATTCAACTGTAAAATAAGTTAATATTCTGTAAGACACAACAATTATTGCTCGGGTAATGTGACATTGAGATTACCAAATTGTATATTGAGAATACGAGATTTGAATGTTTGACTAGTGATAGACTGAAAAATATCTCACAAGTGAATCCATGTGTTATAATGCAGGCTATCGTGATACAAACAAATTCAATACGGAATACCTATTAACCAATTGGCCCCCAACCCGAGATTCGAGTGTTCGATCAGTGCTCGATAAAAATTATTTTCATGTATACCAACTCTTGCGTTGTGGTGAAGGGTGTTACGATATGAGCAAAGTTTTAATAAACACCATTATCAGCACCCCGATTGAGAAAAAACTTGATTCGTATTTATGAAAAGTGTTTGATTGGGAATTTATCTATTTCTCACAATCCCGCCACTGTTCTTGAGGAATGGTATTATATGATTATTAAATAATATTTCACAAACTCAACCCTAATCGTAAGACTTGAGAGAAATCACGTACTCGCTTGATGATAACACGCATGCGACAAAAAACATCACCGCGATTTTGTAAACTGATCATACTAATCAGGGTATTTACCATCATGCTTCTAGAATAGGATTGACTACTAAAGGTAAATTCAGATAATCCAAAATGAAATATCTCAACTTTGACATAGTCTGAATTGAAATAGATTGACAAGCATACCTACCAACTTTCACCCACTCACATTTCAAAATTATGCACACATTGATTTAAAACAACTAATGTAACATTACAACTATATTCCCGATCCAGCTTTCCGTTTATCAAAGAGACATTTTAACATCTTACCATACTCAAAAGAATTATTCACAACATTAACAAGTGTTTAAAATCTAGTTTTCACTTACTTGGCTATATCACTACAACTCGCAAACTTGAATTAATTCATCCTTGTGGTATTCGTATGACCGATAATTTTTATTCAACTGTAAAAGTCGTTACTAATCTATGACACAAAGTAATCACTACTCGGAAAATCTAGTTTTCACTTACTTGACTATATCACTACAACTCGCAAACTTGAATTAATTCATCCTGATGGTATTCGTATCAGACATGGGGTGATTACTTCATGAATGTAATCGATTGCGATTACGATTACTTCTAAAGGACGCGATTACGATTACGATTACGATTACAGCAAAATCAGGAAGTAGTCGATTACGATTACGATTACATTGGAAAAGTAATCACGATTACTCACGATTACATTTATTTTGCATCTTACAGGAATGTTGGAAGACAATACATGGATGACAATTTGTTTGTGCGTCTCACGAAAGTTTTTCTTTTAGTCTTCTACGTTTGAGCCACTACAATATATTTTGATTATATAACAAACCGGAGGTCACGAATTAAGAACATGCACTAAAGTAATTATAACAAGAAACCAGAGGTCATAATTATGAATTACGTTCCCCCAGCTCTACAGGTAGGTAATTGTGTGTCGAGATAGCGCAGTGTTATAGTCCATGGTTGCGGGTTCGAGTCTGACCGAGGTCGACTTCAGAATTCCTACCTAAGTGTTGGAGGTTTATCTAGGCTCCTCCTCGCCGCCTCATCCGCGTAAGCGGTGTCTTACAAAAAGCTTAGAAATGGCCTATGCTACAAGTCGGGAGATACCGAATCAAAAATGCAGAAAATCGGCCTGGTGTAAATGACCGTTGTAGTCGACAAACACCATGATTACCTCAAACAAATAAACTCTACATGTATATCTGACCATTGGGGGGCTGAGAGAGGATTGAAAATTATTGACGAAACTCTTCAACTTGAGATTACCACCCTATGGAGGCCAAAGACTAACGTTTGGGCTGGGCCGCGGGGGGACGAATTGGTCCTGATTCCAGCTACAACCCACGCTAACATGGTATATAAGCCCATGGCGGCAGGTCCAAATGTCGAATAAAAAATTATGAAATAACGATTGGCGCCCGTCTCAAGTAGGAGTCATATGATAAGGCGAAGTGAACATAAAATTCTGCCTTCAACTTAATACAGATATTGTACTGCAAGCTGCCGTTACGAGAAACGGCAAAAACGGCTCGATTATGATATATATAGCACCAGCTGATGATTTTTACTGCTTTGTTGTGGAAACGGCAATGTTTTAATTGACGAGTTCAAATCTTTGACAGGTGTACGACTGTACGTACGTACTGGATAGGCCTACTGCTCGCCAAGCAGCAACGGTCAAATTGCGTTTAAGCATAACCAAATATCAACTTCAACACACAAGTCACTATTTTAAACTAGGCAGAGCGGGAATAAATTATACTGCTGTGAGGTAGTGGCGTGTGGAACGTGTTTATAACCTAATATACAGCACGACGCGTGTTCTTACAATCACACTAATGTACGACGTACGTACATCGAATATCTATTTACTGTGGACACTTTTTACACAATGACGCGCAAAGTTAATGGGCTGCTTCTGACGTAATAATGAGCAGGGGCATTTGAAAATCAGACGTTTGTGCTGTCACGAACCTGGTATAATATATTTTCCTTGTTCACGAATGTTCAGTTTATGTGATAGTCCTTGTACAAATAAAAAGTAATCGTTCTTTCACAGAAAAATCGATTAGATATGCGAAGTAGTCGATTACGATTACGATTACTTCGGAATTTTTTCGAATGTAATCGATTGCGATTACGATTACTTGAAAATGCTGTAATCGTCGTAATCGATTACGATTACTAATCACGATTACCCCATGTCTGATTCGTATGACCGATGATTTTTATTCAACTGTAAAAGTCGTTACTAATCTATAACACAAAGTAATCACTACTCTATGCATACGACGAGATTTGAATACTCGGTCTATGATAGCAATTCGTACAAGTGAATCCAAGACATCGGGCTGTGAGAAAATCTTCACCACATTGACCTACCGCCTTATCCAACGTACTCAAAGTAAGTAGACACGATTTCAGTAATATACACAATCATTACAACTGTAAACTATACTAATCAATCTCGGTCGTATTCACATATCACATACATGTGTTGTTGTTTTTTATTCCTTCAGTAAAATGTAGTCGTATTAATCTGACGATAACGTGCACACACAAGAAACATCACCGCGATTTTATAATTGATCACCCGACTTAGGGTACCAATAAACATTACCGGGATTTTTATAAACTAGCCATATTACTCAATACATCTATCAATATCAGAACGCAAGGTCCAATACCGAAAGAAAAGTACTTTTTTAGTTTAATAAAAATCAAATCATTCGTCTTCATCTTGTGAATTGTCACACACCCAACTAATATCATACCAAATAGTTATTTACAACAAACAAGACACAGAAAATTTGTTTTGGACGTTTCGATTTTATTACTGGGTGTACTGATCCCTTCGCTTCATACAATCTAGATTTAAACACCATCGAACCTTTGGTATCTATCGTTTTGCTGGATTCGAATTATGTTAGTCTAACAATAAACAAATTTCACTATCTTGGGTTATGAACTCAGTGTGTTAGCGGTCATTCAATATTTTGTAGTATCAACTAGTTACTTTGTGGGATACGAATGATCATCCTCACAACTCTTACAAAAGTACGAAGGATATTTACATCACGCAAAGTAGTCGACTTTACTCGATATCCTCACACTACGAAACTAAATGATTGGTTAGACTCTACAAACTGTTTTTGATGTCGTTTTTGACACGAATGGTCACGCATCTAAATATTCAAATAATCCAACACACCTTACAGAAATATCATAGTTCTTGTAACAAAGTTGTATGAGTATAATGTTTATCGTAAGTCCCACACAGTCATATCCATCCGAGTTTGACTTTTAGAAAATATTGTACCGACATCGCGACATCTTTCAAAATTAAAACCACGGTGACTGCTTGAGATACCTACCAACGATATCACAGTAATACAGTTACTTCCACAAAAGAGTATGTATTCGACTTACTTTCCACAAATCTAACGCACAAAACAATTTACTTTGCTAACGAAAAGTGCTGAATCATCATATGATTGTCCTCGCAACAATACAACTAAAACACACTATCATACAAAATGGTCGTTATAGTTTGCATACCAACGGTACATCGTACAAGTAACAAGTCTCGAGAATCCAGTTATTCAAAAAACGTGAAAGTGTTTCTACGCCAAGTTGTTATGTTGACGAAAGCGTATATTGTAATATCATGATCGATTTGCATTCGTTGGTCACAAAATGTCACTACTCTAAATAATTATTTTTCACTCAAACACAAAAGCATACTTGTCACCAATCGTTTTCATCAAGCACGAGTTCAAGAAGCTTACTACGACATGAATTGTTATTTTTATGTTTCGTAAATAGGTAATAATCAATTTTAGTATCACTGTATCAACATCATCGAGTTGTGCCAATAGATTTACATGTGGTCTTGTGGTTTTAATCGAAGTACACAGCACGGTCTAATGTAGAGCCATCTCTATTGTACAGCAACTCGGTAATCAAAATGCAGGCATTAACATTTAAACAGCGATCTTGTTTCGTCACGCGAAAAATATGTTCACTGTCGCGATACTCTGCACAAGACGTGCAAATCCTTTTCCCCCTCGTAATAGTATACCAACGGCTACCTACGACAACGTTTAACAATACCAACGACACTGGAAACACTGAAACCACAACACTTAACCGAGTAAAAATACATTTTCCTTTAGCTACATTACACTTACCCGACTAAACAATATCATTATCACCTGGAGATCCACCGTTACCCGAGTAACAAAATCATTTTCCTTTGTAGATCTATCGTTTACTCAGAGTAACAATACATTTTCACTTGAGGGTCTATCGTTTTCTAGAGTAACAAACCCCTCTTTCCTTTAGAAATTTATTTTTTCCCTGGGTAACAAACTTTTTTCACTTGGAAATATATTTTTTCTTTGGGTAACAAACCTTTATTACTTGGAAATATATTTTTTCCTGGGTAACAAACCTTTTTCACTTGGAAATATATTTTTTCTTTGGGTAACAAACCTATATCACTTGGAAATATATTTTTTTCCCTGAGCAACAAACCTTTTTCACTTGGAAATATATTTTTTCTTTGTGTAACAAACCTTTATCACTTGGAAATATATTTTTTCCCTGGGTTACAAACCTTTATCACTTGGAAATATATTTTTCCCCTGGGTAACAAACCTTTTTCACTTAAAAATATATTATTTCCCTGAGCAACAAACCTTTTTCACTTGGAAATATATTTTTTCTCTGGGTAACAAACCTTTTTCACTTGGAAATATATTTTTTCCCTGAGCAACAAACCTTTTTCACTTGGAAATATATTTTTATCCCACAGCAACAAACCATTTTCACTTGGAAAAATACTTTTACATAGAGTAACTAATCATTTTCTTTTGGAAATATATTTTCTCCCTGAGTAACAAACCCTTTTCGTTTGGAAAACCATCATTTACCTGAGTACCAATACCATTTGCACTTGGAAATCTTTTCTCTGGGTAACAATACCATTTTCGTTTTGAAAACTGACAACCACACCCGACAATTTGATATTTTTGTATATTGTTACAACGGGCAGTGACAAAATATACACCAACAACGACTCCGATACATTTGTGTAATCGCATATTCACTTGTTCTGGTGCATCCCATCAAAATCATCGGTTAACCACATACAATATGCTCTTGTATATCGAAATGTATGTTTGGGAAATTGGACAATAGGTTTCGACATGTCCGCGATGTCCGGGTTCGTGCTTTGGATTGTCCAGAGTCAAAATGTCTGAATAAAACACCTCCTCGACGATGGCTGGTACGTGGATAACGGTGTTCGGAAAACCGTTGGATTTATGTCACCCATCGCTATAACAATTCCAGGTCGAGTTTTCCCCGCATGTTTACTATATTGTGTCTTTATTGGTCAATGTATGTCTCGACATTCAGTTTGAAATCGGAAACCCTGATAAAGTATGTAACCGGATCCGGATATCAACTCTGAATCGATAAACCAATGAACAATATTCAAAGTAAACATGTTACACCCCGTGTTTCCACGAAAAAATACCATCCAGACACACGTCGCGCTTGTTTGCCCACACCAGTATACGCGTAAATGGAGGTGTGTGACATTGCATGCAATGTGTTGGTATACAAACATCGGGGAGTAATCCGTCGATCCGCAGACATTATCATAGCCGGTAATTTTGATGCAGATCGTATGTCATCACACCCGATAACAATACCAATAAGCCACATCGCAATGACTCTTAGTCCGCGCTATTACATAGATATTTCGACACCGTTCACTGATTTAATCGATGGTTTTATCGCGTTGTAACATTACAAAATAGTCATGACCCTATCTCCGGACAGATCACCCAGATCGCTAGTGACTGGATACATCGGTCAATATCCGTCGTGTTGTCGACACCGAAGTTCTCTGCTGAGACTACAGCGTTTGACCACTGTGAACTATCCATGTACGGTGCTCGAAACGATTGTGAAAACGATCAGTCTTTCAGTCACGATGAATGGATGTCGCTTCTCCTACATAACGACTCCAGATAAATATCGCGAAAAGTGATTCTGCAAATCTCGGACTGATACTGTGATCCAATAAGGTGTGCTTCTGTGGACTGAAGACTGCAATCGTACACTACAATACAACACTACCTCTCGTGATTTCACACGCAAACATAAAACACACCATCGTAAGGGTTTGTCAAGTTCGTTCGGTAACATTTCGAAACGGTCGTCACCACAAGGCTATTTGATCGGGGTTGGTTTCAGTTTGTCATATCGAATAACATGTCACTCGGTTTTAGAATCCACCGTTTTTCAAGTCCCCACACCATAGTGTTACGATACAGACAAGATGCGATGGTGGAAATAAAACACGGAAGGCACACTTTGGTGTTATTTGACATGGATTTTACACCCGACGAACCTCACATTCGAGCGATGCATTGGAACGCCGCTTGTATTATTGACATCGAAGGGAAAGAAATGTATCGATTTATTGGTTTCGTACATATCCAACAAAAATCTGGGTATGTGATTGTGCATGGTTCGCATATTCGACTTTGAACGCTCTATTGGTATATGTTGTACAGTTCACTTTCACCGTCGTGTGAATAACCCATGTTACGGTTCCATGTTTCTGTGTCTGTATGTCATACTTCAGATTGACTCAGAGTCATTGCGATGTGGCTTATTGGTATTGTTATCGGGTGTGATGACATTGGATCTGCATCAAAATTACCGGCTATGATAATGTCTGTGGATCGACGGATTACTCCCCGATGTTTGTATACCAACAAATTGCATGCAATGTCACACACCTCCATTTACGCGTATACTGGTGTGGGCAAACAAGCGCGACGTGTGTCTGGATGGTATTTTTTCGTGGAAACACGGGGTGTAACATGTTTACTTTGAATATTGTTCATTGGTTTATCGATTCAGAGTTGATATCCGGATCCGGTTACATACTTTATCAGGGTTTCCGATTTCAAACTGAATGTCGAGACATACATTGACCAATAAAGACACAATATAGTAAACATGCGGGGAAAACTCGACCTGGAATTGTTATAGCGATGGGTGACATAAATCCAACCGTTTTCCGAACACCCTTATCCACGTACCAGCCATCGTCGAGGAGGTGTTTTATTCAGACATTTTGACTCTGGACAATCCAAAGCACGAACCCGGACATCGCGGATATGTCGAAACCTATTGTCCAATTTCCCAAACATACATTTCGATATACAAGAGCATATTGTATGTGGTTAACCCAGGGGTGGGCAAACTTTTGAGCTCGCGGGCCGCATTCAACATCTTAATCCATTCGCGGGCCGCACCAAAACGCAATATTGGTATTTGATCATATAGGAAGGACATGGCTCTTATATATATGCTTATTTAAAACAAACCAAACATTGCTTTGATGGATCGTACACGCGTCAGAAACAGTTGGCGAGATTGTATAATCTGGTCGACCTCAATAACCAATGTGTCAAAACTATAGTGATGAAAGTAGGTTGTCCCGATTCTTAGAACAGGATTGAAATTTAAATCTATGAGCAGCGAACTGTTCATAGATTTACTAATTCAACTTTTGGTTTAGTTCCAGGACACATAATGCTGACAGCATCATAACCATGTTAGCATCAATCACGCTTCTACTATGGGTAGATAAAATATAAATACCCTAATTCCACGCATACAGAGAACGAATCGAATAGTTTGATGGCATCAAAGATTACGACTGTGGATGAGAGATTTTTGAATATGAAATTCATACTGAATACAAGGCAATAACTGTGGATTAGATGTAAATCGCGCGGAGCGCGGAAAAAATTTCATTTGAGCTCAGCTTCGCGGCCCCCTTCAGATGCTTTCACGCCCCCAAGGTTGGGGGGAGGAAGGCGAGCCCCCAGTTTGAGAATCACTGCCTTAGAATCTTCATGTTGAAATATACTAATAAAAAGTTGCATTAATTCGATTTTTAGTAAGCATTTTATCAATATTTTTAATAAGTTTCTTTAGACTCTCGCGGGCCGCACAAAACGGTGTTGCGGGCCGCATGCGGCCCGCGGGCCGTAGTTTGCCCACCCCTGGGTTAACCGATGATTTTGATGGGATGCACCAGAACAAGTGAATATGCGATTACACAAATGTATCGGAGTCGTTGTTGGTGTATATTTTGTCACTGCCCGTTGTAACAATATACAAAAATATCAAATTGTCGGGTGTGGTTGTCAGTTTTCAAAACGAAAATGGTATTGTTACCCAGAGAAAAGATTTCCAAGTTCAAATGGTATTGGTACTCAGGTAAATGATAGTTTTCTAAACGAAAAGGGTTTGTTACCCAGGGAGAAAATATATTTCCAAAAGAAAATGATTAGTTACTCTATGTATAAGTATTTTTCCAAGTGAAAATGGTTTGTTGCTTTGGGATAAAAATATATTTCCAAGTGAAAAAGGTTTGTTGCTCAGGGAAAAAATATATTTCCAAGTGAAAAAGGTTTGTTACCCAGAGAAAAAATATATTTCCAAGTGAAAAAGGTTTGTTGCTCAGGGAAAAAATATATTTTTAAGTGAAAAAGGTTTGTTACCCAGGGAAAAAATATATTTCTAAGTGATAAAGGTTTGTAACCCAGGGAAAAAATATATTTCCAAGTGATAAAGGTTTGTTACCCAAAGAAAAAATATATTTCCAAGTGAAAAAAGTTTGTTGCTCAGGGAAAAAAATATATTTCCAAGTGATATAGGTTTGTTACCCAAAGAAAAAATATATTTCCAAGTAAAAAAGGTTTGTTACCCAGGGAAAAAATATATTTCCAAGTGATAAAGGTTTGTTACCCAAAGAAAAAATATATTTCCAAGGGAAAAAGGTTTGTTACCCAGGGAAAAAATGAATTTCTAAAGGAAAGGGGGGTTTGTTACTCTAGAAAACGATAGACCCTCAAATGAAAATGTATTGTTACTCTGAGTAAACGATAGATCTACAAAGGAAAATGATTTTGTTACTCGGGTAACGGTGGATCTCCAGGTGATAATGATATTGTTTAGTCGGGTAAGTGTAATGTAGCCAAAGGAAAATGTATTTTTACTCGGTTAGGTGTTGTGGTTTCAGTGTTTCCAGTGTCGTTGGTATTGTTAAACGTTGTCGTAGGTAGCCGTTGGTATACTATTACGAGGGGGAAAAGGATTTGCACGTCTTGTGCAGAGTATCGCGACAGTGAACATATTTTTCGCGTGACGAAACAAGATCGCTGTTTAAATGTTAATGCCTGCATTTTGATTACCGAGTTGCTGTACAATAGAGATGGCTCTACATTAGACCGTGCTGTGTACTTCGATTAAAACCACAAGACCACATGTAAATCTATTGGCACAACTCGATGATGTTGATACAGTGATACTAAAATTGATTATTACCTATTTACGAAACATAAAAATAACAATTCATGTCGTAGTAAGCTTCTTGAACTCGTGCTTGATGAAAACGATTGGTGACAAGTATGCTTTTGTGTTTGAGTGAAAAATAATTATTTAGAGTAGTGACATTTTGTGACCAACGAATGCAAATCGATCATGATATTACAATATACGCTTTCGTCAACATAACAACTTGGCGTAGAAACACTTTCACGTTTTTTGAATAACTGGATTCTCGAGACTTGTTACTTGTACGATGTACCGTTGGTATGCAAACTATAACGACCATTTTGTATGATAGTGTGTTTTAGTTGTATTGTTGCGAGGACAATCATATGATGATTCAGCACTTTTCGTTAGCAAAGTAAATTGTTTTGTGCGTTAGATTTGTGGAAAGTAAGTCGAATACATACTCTTTTGTGGAAGTAACTGTATTACTGTGATATCGTTGGTAGGTATCTCAAGCAGTCACCGTGGTTTTAATTTTGAAAGATGTCGCGATGTCGGTACAATATTTTCTAAAAGTCAAACTCGGATGGATATGACTGTGTGGGACTTACGATAAACATTATACTCATACAACTTTGTTACAAGAACTATGATATTTCTGTAAGGTGTGTTGGATTATTTGAATATTTAGATGCGTGACCATTCGTGTCAAAAACGACATCAAAAACAGTTTGTAGAGTCTAACCAATCATTTAGTTTCGTAGTGTGAGGATATCGAGTGAAGTCGACTACTTTGCGTGATGTAAATATCCTTCGTACTTTTGTAAGAGTTGTGAGGATGATCATTCGTATCCTACAAAGTAACTAGTTGATACTACAAAATATTGAATGACCGCTAACACACTGAGTTCATAACCCAAGATAGTGAAATTTGTTTATTGTTAGACTAACATAATTCGTATCCAGCAAAACGATAGATACCAAAGGTTCGATGGTGTTTAAATCTAGATTGTATGAAGCGAAGGGATCAGTACACCCAGTAATAAAATCGAAACGTCCAAAACAAATTTTCTGTGTCTTGTTTGTTGTAAATAACTATTTGGTATGATATTAGTTGGGTGTGTGACAATTCACAAGATGAAGACGAATGATTTGATTTTTATTAAACTAAAAAAGTACTTTTCTTTCGGTATTGGACCTTGCGTTCTGATATTGATAGATGTATTGAGTAATATGTCTAGTTTATAAAAATCCCGGTAATGTTTATTGGTACCCTAAGTCGGGTGATCAATTATAAAATCGCGGTGATGTTTCTTGTGTGTGCACGTTATCGTCAGATTAATACGACTACATTTTACTGAAGGAATAAAAAAAAAAACATGTCTGTGATATGTGAATACGACCGAGATTGATTAGTATAGTTTACAGTTGTAATGATTGTGTATATTACTGAAATCGTGTCTACTTACTTTGAGTACGTTGGATAAGGCGGTAGGTCAATGTGGTGAAGATTTTCTCACAGCCCGATGTCTTGGATTCACTTGTACGAATTGCTATCATAGACCGAGTATTCAAATCTCGTCGTATGCATAGAGTAGTAATTACTTTGTGTCATAGATTAGTAACGACTTTTACAGTTGAATAAAAATTATCGGTCATACGAATACCACAAGGATGAATTAATTCAAGTTTGCGAGTTGTAGTGATATAGCCAAGTAAGTGAAAACTAGATTTTAAACACTTGACAAACGGAAAGCTGCATCGGGAATATAGTTGTAATGTTACATTAGTTGTTTCAAATCAATGTGTGCATAATTTCGAAATGTGAGTGGGTGAAAGTTGGTAGGTATGCTTGTCAATCTATTTCAATTCAGACTATGTCAAAGTTGATATATTTCATTTTGGATTATCTGAATTTACCTTTAGTAGTCAATCCTATTCTAGAAGCATGATGGTAAATACCCTGATTAGTATGATCAGTTTACAAAATCGCGGTGATGTTTTTTGTCGCATGCGTGTTATCATCAAGCGAGTACGTGATTTCTCTCAAGTCTTACGATTAGGGTTGAGTTTGTGAAATATTATTTAATAATCATATAATACCATTCCTCAAGAACAGTGGCGGGATTGTGAGAAATAGATAAATTCCCAATCAAACACTTTTCATACATACGAATCAAGTTTTTTCTCAATCGGGGTGCTGATAATGGTGTTTATTAAAACTTTGCTCATATCGTAACACCCTTCACCACAACGCAAGAGTTGGTATACATGAAAATAATTTTTATCGAGCGCTGATCGAACACTCGAATCTCGGGTTGGGGGCCAATTGGTTAATAGGTATTCCGTATTGAATTTGTTTGTATCACGATAGCCTGCATTATAACACATGGATTCACTTGTGAGATATTTTTCAGTCTATCACTAGTCAAACATTCAAATCTCGTATTCTAAATATACAATTTGGTAATCTCAATGTCACATTACCCGAGCAATAATTGTTGTGTCTTACAGAATATTGACTTATTTTACAGTTGAATAAAAAATCACTGATCGAGTTATAAGGTTTCAAACCTTAAAATTGTCGTTTCAACTTTAGCTTTGATTCGTGTAAACGATTAAGTTTGTGAAATATTTGCTGATAATGACATTATACCATTCTGAAATACCGCGCATGCGTAATATTGTTATACAGAGTCAGTTTGGCGCTGAGCGGTGGTAAATTATCATATTCGGATACAATTCAGCTTCACTTGTAGCGCGAGTGAGATTTCGAGTTGGTATGTTTGTTTGTTTGTGGGGTATTCATGGTGCTTGTCGACTACTATGGTCATTTACACCAGGCCGATATTCTTCTTATTTTTCCGTAACTGCCGACTTATAGCACGGCCCACCTCTAGGCTTTTGTAAGACACCGCTGACGCGGATGAGGTGGCGAGGAGGAGCCTAGGTAAACCTCCAACACTTAGGTATCGGAATTCGCAAGTCGACCTCGGTCGGACTCGAACCCGCACCCATTGGTGTTGCAGCCGCGGATTATACCACTGCGCTATCTCGCCACTTTTCGAGTTGGTAAATTGACACATTGATTGAATATTACCATGATTCTTATGACGTGTCTAAAGTCAATCCTATTCTAGAAGCGTTGAAACTTATAGCGACTGTGTGGAAATCGAAAACAGAGCCGAAAGTTGGTCAAGTCAAGTAATATTCCTAAAAAGATTGTATGATTTTACAATTATTTCGCATCTATTTGAGTATGTGGTAATCTCACAAAGGATTAGGGTTAGGGCGGAAATAAGTGACTATTTGTTGCTATTCAAGTTACCCACACTGATGGTTCTGTTAGTCGGTATCAGGGATATATAGAACTCCGGGATGGCTGACTTCATTTTGGCCGTTACCTAAGTAGGTCCAGAAAGTTACCTGCAATCTGCCTCGAAATATCCACTTTTCTGCAAGCTAGCGATACAGCTGTTTCTAGAATAATGATCCTCACCCTTTTGCAGAATAGTTGGCACTTCTTCGATAGTAGGTAGACATCGAAAAGTGTTTACCATGATCACCAATGAATGTTTCCCATGAACACGAATACAAATTTATAAACGTCAAAATGAATTGTTGTTTTTTGTGTCTTTGGAGAGACGGATATTGGGGTCTGGTTGGGGGGGGGGGTATTAAGATTCGATAGGGTTGAGGAAATAGGGATATTAGGGCTTGGGAGGGGATGTTAGGCTTGCGGGAAATTAGGGTTATGGGAAGGGCGATATTAGGGTTTGGGAAAGAGGGATATTAAGGTTTGAGGAAAGGGGGATTGGAGGTGGGTTAGGGTCAAAGTTGGGGTTAGGTATCCCAAGATTAGGAAGGGGGATATTAGGGTTGCGGGAGGGAGGATATTAGGGTTGCGGGAGGGGGATATTAGGGTTGTGGGAGGGGGGATATTAGGGTTGGGGTTAGGGGGATATTAGGGTTGCGGGAGGGGGATATTAGGGTTGGGGTTAGGGGTATATTAGGGTTGTGGGAGGGGGGATATTAGGGTTGCGGGAGGGGGATATTAGGGTTGTGGGATGGGGGATATTATAGGGTTGGGGTTAGGGGGATATTAGTGTTGCGGGAGGGAGATATTAGGTTGGAGTTATGGGGATATTAGGGTTGGAGGTGGGTTAGGTTCAACGTTGGGGTTAGATTACCCCTAACCGGTGTTTAACCCACCTCCAATCTCCCTTTCACCCAACCCTAATATCCCCTCTCCCACAGCCCTAATATACCCTAACCCCAACATCCCCCTCCCATAACCCTAATATACCCCTAACCCCAACCCTAATATCCCCCCTCCCACAACCCTAATATCCCCCTCCCGCAACCCTAATATCCCCCTCCCGCAACCCTAATATCCCCCCTCCCACAACCCTAATATCCCCCCTCCCACAACCCTAATATCCCCCTAACCCCAACCCTAATCTTGGGATACCCTAAACCCAACTTTGACCCTAACCCACTCCAAACGCAAAAACAATACATTTTGACGTTTATAAATTTTTGTTCGTGTTCATGGAAAACATTCATTGGTGATCATGGTGAACACTTTTCGATGTCTACCTACTATCGAAGAAGTGCCGAATAGTTAGTGAGTAAGCCAGACATTCTTCCCATATCACAACCTTACTGCTGTATAGCCAACCAAGTAAACTATGACAACTCTGAATTTCAGTAAATCATGAATGTGTTTAATTTCTACACATCATATAATCTGCATCAGGCCATAAATAACAGAGTGAATAACGAATAATATCAGCGTCTTCTACCTATTTACAAGCCATTGTCTGAAACCTTGCAGCTGGGAAGGGGGGGGGGGCGGTAATAGGATTGATTAAATCAACCATTTCAATTAGCGTTAATCGACAATTACCATGAAGTATAGGGTTGCATTTGAAACAAACATGTTTAAAACCAGGCCCTTGTATAAAACATACTTTTTTTAAGCGATTACGTCAAGAATATTCAACAGTGACGTCATATTGGATTGACATTGACAATTGAAAATATAGTGTGAATATAGCTCCTTTGACGAAATATATGTGCTATTGCTGTTGAACCAACTATTTTGAGGGTTCCAGCCATTCCATATCGATATTAGTCGGCTATATCGGGTCGTAATCGTCCGTAGGCTCATACAACACATGTTTTGGAAAGTATTTACACAATTATGGCATAATTTTACAACTTAAAAAGAATTTTTTTCAAAAGGCCTTTGTTTAAAACACTGTTTAAAGCATGTTTTAAACATTGTGTTTCAAACACAGTTTATTTTAAATGCACCCCCACCATGGAGCATTTACAATAACAAAAAGATAGCACGGCCTGTATGGACTCGAAATTGTGATAGCAGCATTGTCATCTTCTGTGTCACTCAATGAGAGTTGATCAAGAAATCAACACACCATTGATACTTCTCTTCAGGTTCAAATGCAGCCTGGGGGGGTAGAAGTTTGGTACATATCATTATCAATTTGAGAAGCATTCGGTAGACCCAGTTGTTGAATTCAGCTGATATTTTGTTCACCGAGCAATAGATTCATGACCGCAGTGAAGAAATTACAACCATGGCTTAACGGTACATCACGAATGGGCCTCCTGAAGCATTTCATGCCATTTATCAGTTAAGAAATATTCAGTATCATTGTCTTGCAGATTTTCCGATAGAGCGATAGATGATTCCATGTCAAAAAAACATCTCGGTGAGGAGGCACGAGATCCAAATATTCAGATTGTGGCCATCTTTGCCAAGATTTCAATGGGATGTGCCCAGAATAATATATCAGGATATCCACTGTTGACGTGATGCAAATGCTGGAACATCGCGTTTGTTTTTCCGGAATCTGCAACAAAAATGAACAAATGATGTATTTAGAGACACAAATTAACCTTAAGAATATATATATAGATGTATGCAGAGTTGTTCTATAGTGAAGAACTTCTACTTCATTGTAGTACTCAAGTAGGTGTTGCCTATTTTCGAAGATAAATCTTGTAAATTTGAAGCAGCCATCTCCAAACTCAAGTACCTTGCAGGCATTTCACTTTCTACAGCTACTTGAGGAAGTTTAAATACCAGTACGCCCGGGAATACAACTATTACTTGAGTAGCAACGCAGACTACTTTAACCACATCAGGATTAATGTAAATCGCTCATTTAATAACGTATTACTAGAATCAGCCTAACTTACCTTTGGCCGACCGAGGAGAGCTCCAATGCATTATTGCGACGATTTGACGAAACCTTGCAAATTGAAAGCAATCCTCAGAGTTTTCTCTTCCTTCGTCGTACAGGCCTATAGCCTATAGGCTATAAGTGTTTATTTGGTAAAGACAGGCCGTATCTCAGGATCGTATCGTGTCCTGACGATTGTGTTGGCTTATCCATTCAAGGGAGTGGGCATCTTCATGGCTTCAGTAAGAGCAAATGGTCAACAAATGTTGTGGCCATATACTGTACTGGAAGTCAGCCATTGGCAGTTCACAACAGTGCATTTCTGTTGAAGTATAATTCCAGTACTGTAGCATTAAGGTGCCATTCATTAACAAACATATGCCTGTCTTGATTTACTAGACATGTAACTGATGAATAGTATCTGTAACAAGAGATTGGATTCAAAAGTTGTTATGGACACTTACAACTGCAACGACCTTGACGTGTTGTGTTTGTATTAGATTCAAATGTTTGGTTATCCTTATTTGAAATGCCTCTTGAATCTTGCACATCGGTAGTGTACTCATGCAGTGGCTCCAATTCTTACTAAGAATAATCAAGCAATGATCTGGAATACTGGTAAGCCTGCAATAGGCTACCAGCACTACCTGCATATTCACATATTAATCCATAGCACAAGATCTTAACTGACGAAGTCCCTCCTAACGGTCGCCTTCATAGCTCACACGGCACAGTGTAAATGTACACTTGTACTTGTACAATGTACAGCCTTGGATGGTATGGTGACATACATTCGCATAACATACCGGTAAATGAAAAACATACCGCAAGGCGTAATCTAAATCATACTGCGGATATCAATGTTAACGTTAATTATTCTACATTTTGTTATTTTCTCACGATTATCAGCGCAGCAAAACATGTTACATAAGATACTACAGAAGCAGAGATATTCCGAAGCCGAGTAAATGACCGTACCGGCATACCGCTCAATTGCTGCTGAAGGAATAGGGCTAATACCGCAAAGTTTCAGACTACCTGAACATCTCATAACCTAGTTAACGTATAGCTTTATATAAGAACATAAACATGAATATTATATGCCCCTACCGCTCTCAAAAACTTGAAATTACACACAGACGAAGCGGCTGACTGGAACGTGCATCAAAACTGAATGCGTGAATCCGGACCTACTTAGGTAATGCCGCGATGACGCAATTGACGCAGTCAGCCATCCCGGAGTTCTATATATCCCTGGTCGGTATTTATTAAATCTTACCTGCGAAATCAAGTTCTGTGACAAACTGATTACTAAAATTTCACCGCGTGAGCGATCGGTATGTTTGTAACACCAAGTCACTAAAAATGGTTATGCCCGAGACATTATTTTGTCAGCGATCGCTGGATTTGCAATCTATTTTACACTTTTTGAAGTGTTAATTTACGAGCGCGGTTATTTGTTGGTCGCTTTTCGTGTCGCTGCTGAATACTGAATACTGCTTAATGTAATAGCACCGACTGGATTAGTGGAATAATCGATACGATAGTGCGCGCTCCGAATTTCCAAAACGGACGTATTTAGAGGGTCACACAGGTCAAAATACAACCGCCAACATCTGGTTTTCAAAATCGCACAATGCACTGCGGATTAGTGAATTGCCTGTTTAGTGATGTCTATACCCGAAAGTACGATATGCGAGAGATGTCTATACCTAAAAGTACGATTCACGACCGCACCCATAAGAACACATGGCGAGTCACCGCATATCCCGTAAGAATACATGACAGGCGAATCACCGCCACCGCCTATAGCAAAAAAGGCGAGTCACGACCTCGAGTTTTCACGGCGAATCACGACCGCGGTCTATACCCGAAAGTACGATATGCCGACGCATCCATAAGAACACATGGCGAATCACCACCACAACCTCATCCGCGTAAGCGGTGTCTTACAAAAAGCCTAGAGGTGGGCCGTGCTATAAGTCGGCAGTTACGGAAAATATGAAGAATATCGGCCTGGTGTAAATGACCATAGTAGTCGACAAACACCATGAATATCCCAAAACAAACAAACAAAACCACCACAACCTATACGCGAAAGTACGACATGCGAGAGATGCCTATACCTAAAAGTACGATGTGCCAACACGAGTTTCCAATACGACATGCGAGAGATGCCTATACTTGAAAGTACGATGTGCGAGCGCACCCATAAGAACACATGGCGAATCACCACCACAGACTATACGCGAAAGTACGACATGCGAAAGTACGACGTGCGAGAGATGGCTATACCTAAAAGTACGATGTGCCAACACGAGTTTTCAATACGATATGCGAGAGATGCCTATACCTGAAAGTACGACATGCGAGCGCACCCATAAGAACGCATTACGATGTGTGACCGAGAGGGGGGTCAAAAAGTACGATATGCCACCACGAGTTTTCCATACGATGTGCGACCGCGCCCATAAGAGCCCATGCAAAAAAGCGCACATCACGACCGATCAACTACACTACTAAAGTAAGGTACAAAATCGTAAAATACCTGGCGGTTGAGAACCACTGCATTAGACAACGATATCAATTTCATTGATTGGTTGAATAAGCATCATTCGCTGACTACCTACATGTAGCGTATTTCGCTCTTAATGTTGTGTGATTGCGGGTCAAGCTCACTGCAGAGAGTCACTAAATATTCAGAAACAGTAAGGTGGATATTTCGAGCAAACTTTTGTAACTAAGCAGATACAATTTTTGAGATTATGAAGGAGCATGCTCGTTTAGTGTTGATTTTTGATGCTGCCAGCGCCATGCATAGAGTTTTGAATTGCAATTAATTTCAACCAAAGATGTCATAATGACGTGGAAATCGTAATATGCGAAAAAGGTTCACAGTGCAGAACCTACCAAGGTTCGTTTGTGAACGTGAACCTCTAAATTTCCGAGGTTCACACACAGAACGCGAACGTGAACCTCACGTTCACACCATCCCTAACAATTATTGAATTGCTGGATACTGAATATTAGAGTTGGAATGGTCATTTTAAATGACGGGGTTCCGCGTTTCAAATAGGGCGGGGTACAACCCCTGAAACACCCCTGGCTACGCGCCTGTCTCACACGCGCGTATCGAAATCGAAGACGTCTTTAACGAGGTCGCATCAATTCGCTTGATTACTAATTACTGGTCACGAATACTAGGGTCCTTGAGCATTTTCTACGAGGTGGCCACGCCTTCTCGCAAGTCGTCGCCTATGCCCACTACCATTGTTATCCAACGCCCCAAAATCATCTGAATCACCTTTTTTCTCAACAAAACAATCTGTAATACAAAGAACGGAACATTGGGTAATCGTGACTAATAGGGCGATTTTTTTTCACACGTCAAAAATAGTCGAAATTATGTCAAAATTGTTTGAAGAGTCAATTTTTTTTCAACCTGAATTTCGTTTGTATCGTAGATTTAGCACTGTCGATGAACTTATCATTTGACATTTTACAGATTTTGGCCTACTTTAGAGGCCTACCGTTGTAGACTGTCCATTTTTCAGGTCAAGATCTTCCATTTTTTAAGTAAAAAAATCGCCTCAGTGATTAGTTATCGTAACCGATTACAACGATTACTGTATTTCCAAGTAACGTGACATCGACTAGTAACGTGACATCGACTATTTCACATATCTTATTGATTACTTTGTAATTATAATTATATACTTATAGTTTTTTTCAAGGACCATGACATAAGCGCGGCGACCTTTCATATTGTACCTCAATTTCTTCTATGTGGAAAACATATGATGCGACACTCTCTTTGCATCCACTCCACATGATATAACAGCACGGACTGTCAATGCTATGTTCTAGATTACCGGTACGCTGCTGCGCCAATGCCGTCTGATCGAATGGGGAATTAATATAGATGTATATTAACGAATGTACAATGCACATGAATGGTATATCGAAGGTGTGCCGGTTGTGCCTCATTAATATTGATGCAAAATGATGGTATTATTGTAGTGCATCCGTCATAGGCGCTGAACTCTAATTTTCCCTAGGTATGCTGGATCGATGCCGTCATAAAGGGCTGACATCATGGTGCGTTAGAATTGACAAATGAGACTACTCATAAGCGTTCAATATCACCTGTCACTAATGTATATATGATGACAAAATTATGATACTATTATAGGCTTACCATATTTTGGAAATCTAAAAAGAGGACACTTTTTCAGAGATCTCAGACTTGCAAAACCGGAGGAGAATTCTCAAAAACCATTGAATTTTTCCCACCAATTGATCGGTTGACTAAAAAAAAGGTCATCTTTCCGCTCAGATCTCAAAATACCGTTTTTCTCTCCACATTGAAAAAAAAAGTCATCTTTTCGATCAGAGCTAAAATCACCGGGTTTCACTCCGAAATACCCACGGGAACGTCACTTCTGTGCTAATTTGCGGCATATCACTCCCAGTTTTCTCTATATCTGACCTAAATTTTCAAAAAAGAGGACAAAAGGGCGTCCTCCGAGGACACTTTCAAAAAAGTCAAAAAAGAGGACAAATCCTCTCAAAAGAGGACGTATGGTAAGCCTATACTATTAGGCAGGCGCGTAGCCACCGGCCACTTGCTGAATTAATTGAATTCATTTCAAATTTAGCAAGGTAGCATCAATTTACTATTTTAAACCAAAATTTTAAAAAATGAGCACATTTTTGCGTCCTCCGATGACACTTTCAAAAATTTCAAAAAACAGGAAAAATCCTCTTAAAGGAGGAAATATCGTAACCCTAGCGTGACCATATTTTTGCATCAAATTGCGGACACTCTTCAGTGCCTACTAGCGACTTTTTGAATGATATATGAACACGTTGTATGTCAATATGAGGTCACACTAGCAAAGCTTTGCCTATTGACTATAAACAGAAGTGGAATAGGGGTTATAGACAATTACCGTACGGATAGATACGCAACACCCGTCGTCACGCTTGCTTGCTCAGAGGTAGCCGAATAAACCTTCGAAATAGAAGTAGCGACGAGTAGAAGTACTTTTTCTATAACCCATCTAAAACTACTTGAAGTATAAGTAGATTTGACTAACTTTAAAACTACTCAAGTAAGTAAGTAATTTTGAAAACAGTCTTAGTGCGTTCGCATGGACTGTCAAAAGCTGCAAATTGAGCTATGCTGACGGTGCAGAGCGCTTGATACGTATTTCTGCATACCAGGAGGTATCAATATTCCACTGAAAAGCTTTCTTTCGCATCATGGGATGTAAATTACAGTATTGATATGAAAATGCGATACCAACTCTTTGTTTACTAGAAGACCATGTTTTAGAGAATATCATGGCATGGCTCCCTACCCCATTCTATAAGGCCCCAAGTTTGGGCGAAGAGCAATACGGATAAGTTGTATCCGATACGGTTTCAACACTTTGTGCGATTAGTATACGGTAATAACAAATAATATGGATCGTAAAATTTATATTTAGTATGGCTTTATTTTCGGAAAATTGAGGCATCTCTACAGTTGCTTTCATGCTTCAACATGTATTGTATACTCTGCAGACAAAAGAATTGAAAGTAATTAGAACTCAAAGTTTGTTACTCGGAATTGAAAGTTAAATACAAGAACCACTTCTAAAAAGCGGAAAACATATTTCATGTCTTTTGTCCATAAAGCTTCGAAGGTGATCTGGTAAAACAGGCGTAACGTTACAAAAGACGGATTTTCCAGATTAGAAGGACACGTCATGGGCTGCTAGATTACGATATGATAGGTAATTGCTAGATTGCGAAATGGTAGTTTCAAACGTTATGAAGGCCATATGTACTGTGATGAAATATTTGATATGGACGATAATGCGGTGTGAGCGGAACCAAGCAATCCAGTACCTAAATTATATTCACTGATACTTTCATGAAAACATATTGGTCACTCCATAACTACCGTGCGCGATGCGCATCAAAATTTCTGAGCTTTACTTGACTTTTATGAATATAAAACGTTGGTACGCCGTGAAAACAGCACCGAAATTCATCTAGCTATCTTACGTATTGGGGGGAATAAACTACTTCTACTTGACAAACTGAAAATAGCGAAAAGTAAGAAAGTCGATCACAGAATATTACAAAGTAGAAGTTATTATTATTAATATTCATTAATAAAAGCATGTTATGGTGCTTATAACAGCGTGGTCTTTTGCACCACGTGACAACAAATTCCATCACTAACACAAGCTAACTCGCAAATTTAGTACATGATACTCTCAGTCGAAAGTCAAATGTCAATAATTATATACGGCGTCCCGATGACGCTACAAAGTCGATTACGTGTTGCAATATATTGGTATCTGTCAATAAGTTTTCCAAGTTGAATGGTATTCTCTTTCGATGTGCACTGTTTCTTAGTATCTGTCTGCGTTGTTCTAGTGTCGGACAATCCATTAAAAAATGGCGCACGTCTTCGATGACTCCACAATGGGCGCAAAAGGTGTCGCAGACACCCCTATTCTGTGGAGATGTCCATTCAATCAGCCGTGTCCCGTTCGTAACCAAAATAACGTGGATTCACTTCTTCTCGATGCTTGTCTTGGAATTGTCGTGTCGCTGTTAGGCTGGTATTGTCGATACGTTGCTCCCTAGTCAGTACTTTGGTATTGTCCATTCCAGATCGACTTGCAATGGCGGAACATTAACGTTGTCGCGTCTGTTAGCGGTAAATCGTAGGTCGTGTCTTCATGTGCGATGAAGAAGTAGAAGTAGATGTAGAGAAAATCAGATCTACTTGAGTAAGTACCAGAAGTAGAGGACAACTACTTGAGTACTTCCAAAATGTAGAAGTACTTCGTTACTGACCACCTCTGGAGACAATATACCCTGTATTATGATTGCCTTGCAAATTGGTAGATTTGTTAGATGTCTAAGGCTATGGATAATTACGCTGTATTAGTTATTATTGATCACAAAAAAACTATAGCGTCGTGACTTGGAAGTGGCTGCCGCGTCGTGTAATCGACAGTTCGACACACGGTGTGAATAATGCTAAGCAAACCACAAAACGCACGCTCAATCCGCTCGTACTTCTGAATTCATTTTAGAAAACTACATAAGGTGAACACTAGGGCTTTTCAAAAATAACTTTTTTCGTCAAATCGTACTGGCTACTTGATAAAATTGTTAGGTTACCTAAGTTAAGCCTACACACCAAATTTGGTTCAATTCCAACCAGTAGGCGCATTGTTACAAGGGAAGAAAGTTTCCGTATAATATAAAAAATAAATAGCAAAAAATTTGAAAATTCCAACCAGTGGAAGCGGAGTTATTGCCGTCGAAAAATTTGGATTACGAATAAAATAGTATTCACGGTGACCCATTCTTCAATTATTTATTATGGTGTGCCCACCGTAAATACTATTTTATTCAAATCCAGATTTTTCGACGGCAATAACTCCGCTTCCACTAGTTGGAATTGAACCAAATTTGTTGATCATCGTTTCTGTAGACAACCTAACACTTTCATGGGGTGAACAGAAAATTTTCAAATTTTTTGTTATTTATATTTATATAATATATAATTGAATAGTATATTCATATTGAAATGAACCCGAATATTTTCGGCTGACACACGTCAGGGGTAATCGTCAGCAACTAGTAGAGAATTGGAAAGAACATTGTACATCAACAATTGCATCACAAAATGAGTCACAAATTCAGTCATGCCCTGGGTGCCGCCTTTGTAGAGCAGTGGGCTCATTTGGCAAGACAGGAATATTTGTCGTTTAGACATAGAATATCGTAGGTTTGGGCGAACATGCTTCTATCATTTTCTGAAAATGTTTCATCCCGACCATCTCGCTTCGAGCGCACAAGCAAAGTCACATGTTGGGCGACACGTTATCCTCTATATGCGAGTATAGCTAGACCAGGGGTGGGCAAACTACGGACGGCAAGCGGCCCTCCACACCGCTCTGTGCGGCCCGCGCGAGTCTAAAGAAACTTATTGAAATATTGATAAAAATACGTACTAAAAATCGAATTAATGCAGGGAGTTGATCAAACTTTTTCTTAGTATATTTCACCATGATAATTCTAAGGCAGTGGTTCTCAAACTAGGGGCGTACCCCCTTGGGTACGTGAATGCATCTAAATGGGGGAAGCGAAGCTGAGCCCAACTGAAAAAATTTTCGCGCTACGCGCGATTTAAATCCAATTCATAATTATTGCTCTGTATTCAATCTGAATTTCATATTTAAAATCTCTCATCTGCAGTCGTAACCTTCCATGCCATAACACTATAAGTTAGGTTGGCTAGCATCCTGGTTGCGTCCTGTGATATGACGACAAAGTGGGCGCGAAACCTTTCATAATCATAAGGTGGGGTGGGGGTGGGGTGGGTCGTGTCTTAAAGAGTTTGAGAACCACTGTTCCAAGGTAAATGCTTCCTATATCATTTTTTATGTTTAATTTCTGGCGCGACAGCCCGATCTCAAGGCCCACCCAGATTGAAAGGTTTCAACTGTTAAACATCACAGAAATCCTAAACGATATTGACATAAATCCGACCACAAGTGTGATTTCAGATTAGCCACTTCAGTTTTAATTATTTCAGTGCGTGTTTTACGTAGATTCATTCTCTGTATGCGTAGAATTAGGGTATTTATATTTTATCTACACATAGTATAAGCGTCTTTGAAGCTAACATTGTTATGATGCTGTCCGCATTGTGTGTCCTGGAACTGAACCAAAAGCGGAATTAGTAAATCTATGAACAGATCGCTGCTCACAGATTTAAATTTCAATCCTGTTCTAAAAATTGGGGCAACCGACTTTCATCACTATAGTTTTGACAAATTGGTTATTGAGGTCGACCGAGCCTATGAAATCTCGCCTCTGTTTAAGACGCGTGTACGATATCATCAAATCAGTGTTTGGATTGTTTTGAATAAACATATATATTTTCTCCATGTCCTCACTATATAATCAAATACCAATACTGCGTTTTGGTTTATAATCCCAATTTCATAAAGTGCGGCCCGCGAATGGATTCAGATGTTGAATGCGGCCCACGAGCTCAAAAGTTTGCCCACCCCTGAGCTAGACTCAATTCCGTGAACTACGCGTATTTATAACTTCCAGGAGCGGGCTCCAATACTAAATGCAAGAAATGTGACCTAAAATCATGCGAAGCGCTGAGAAAAATTTCAAGTCAAATAAATCTGCTGTGGAATATTCAAGTTTATGGTCATGGTTATATATACGAAGATCTGATATGAATGTGGCTGGACCCTGGTTTCGCCAATGCGTCGAAACTGATGTTTTAGTAATCATCAAATTTCGCGGTCAGGCTTATCAAATTTCGGTTAGCCAATTTTACCTGATGTTATATCTAATTTTGAGAATAACCCCGCAGGCCACACAAAACCTTTTCGCGGAGGCCACATGGGGCATGCGTGCAGTCGTTTGGCCGCCCCTCATCTGTATCGTTACTAATAACGGTGATTGATGTTAAATAAAAATCCTATTATATTGATTATGATTAATTTAAAAATACCTTTGAAAGCAATTGTTTCCATGATAAAGAAGTTGGAGTCGGAATCGGAGTCCAAGTCAAGATTATTTTCACAAACTCCGACTCCGGTCAGTATTTTTTCCACGACTCCGACTCTGACTCCGATAATCAGCCAAACTCTGACTCCGACTCCATCGACCACGACTCCGACTCCCCGGCCTGGTTAAATTACGGTAGTTTTACGAATCAACATATATGATTATAAAAACACAATGTTTCCAATATCTTTCATCTTAGTGGTTCACCGTACAACCGTACAAATAATTCAGATTTATATATGTGAATTGGAAATATCGAATAACAGTTTCATAGGATGGCTAGTACACATTGTTTCAACTGAGATACCATTTTGTTCGGCGTCCCCATACCACCCTTGAGCCAAGCGTGCCTCATATCGTGTCATGACAGTATCCACCCCATGCAAAAGCTAAATCGACCCTTGGGGATGGGGGGGGGGGGGGTGCTTGAGGCCAGATTGGGGAACACTAATATGAAGTAACCAAAAGCATGGAGATGCACCATCTATAATAATACTATATAAATCTTGATTTGATAATAACGTACATGTGTAATAAAAATCACCGAGGTCTAATAAGCTTGCCGTCGTCGATCAATTCATATCAATATTTCTATCACGTTTCTTGAGATCTTTACGGGCCGTGCAAAATGCGTCACTGTTCGTATCCCGCATGCGCCGAACAGGACGTAGTTTGCCCACCCCTGAACTAGGGTGTAAGATCACCCGGCTGAAAAGCGTCATTATAGACCAGTGGTTCCCAACCTTTTTCGACTCATCGCCCCCTTTTGAAGCTCCACACTGATCATCGCCCCCAAAATATTGGGAACCGAAAATCAGCACTTCGTCACTCCCCTAAAACATTGGTCTTTGGCCCCATAGGGTGATAAACCACCTCAAACCCCTGTCAGCCAGTGGGCCTTTTTCGCTACATATCAGTTATACTCTATTTCATGTACTGTCTTGTGAGTCACCGTATTTCGCCTAAACGCGAAGTGCCACAAATTTATATAATTCATGTTTGAATCGGTCAATATGGTCGGGAATGGCATATATATTGCTATCAATTTTTTCATCCTCTTTCTGCTCACGTTATCATATTTACCGGTAGAGCTGAGTGTGGTGTGTTGGAAAACGTAGGTCACCCCTAAATATTAATTAAACATATTCAGGTGTATACCCGTTGGCAGGAACGAAACAGCACTTCGTCAGGCCCCTCAAAAAACTTTGGTCTTGGGCTCCCATAGGGTGATAAACCGACCCCCATCACGTTGTTCGCTTTTGCCACGAAATTATGCGAAATCGTTGTTATATTGACTTCGTTACGTGATGCTATCTCGTGACCTCCTATATTTGCTATGTCAGAATATTTGGAAATAGTCAAAACGTACCAAACTAAAAGACGCACATGATTTGAAATTGGTATTTCTTAACATGCAAATAATTCATTCTTCGCTGGATGACATTTGTCCTGTAGGGTTAAGGTCGCAAGGACAGGAACATTCGACGCCAGCCATTGAGGCCCATATGGACAATTAAACATATATGTATATATATCGAAGTTTTCGGTCAGCACAAGGGCATTCCTTTTCGGTCAAGGTCTTCTCGCTGCTGATCGTTCTGGCACACTTCTCGGAGTCGCATGTTACATGGCCTCTAACTTCATATGTCTTGGTGCGTGGTGGCACAGTAATGGCTGACGCCAAAGTCACCCATTTCAATAAATCATGCGTATTTTTGTTGGGGGACGGGTACCCCAAAGTCAAGATAAATGAAAACATAGTCTCGCGCGCAGCGCGAAAATTTTTTGAAAAAATTGCACGAAGTTCTAAAAAATTACTCTGCAATTTATGTTAATTCACGAAATAATTTTTGACCCCTTTCGAGTTCGGGCCCCCACCCCCTATTGGGGGGTTTGGGGTGCGGTAGTTACGGTCCCGACTCTAATAATAGCCGTCTTAATCCGCCATCGCCCCCCTATCGCCCCCTTCGTTGTTTTTGCCCCCTATCGCCCCCTTCGTCCGTTTTCGCCCCCCTATCGCCTCCTTCGTCCGTTTTCGCCCCCCTATCGCCCCCTTTGATATTTTCACCCCCCTAGACCGCCAAATCGCCCCCTGGGGGCGATATCGCCCACGTTGGGAACCACTGTTATAGACGAAAGAGGAAAACAGTATATACCAATTTCTAGGAATGCACGTTCACTAATAAATAGGTTGGTGATTAACTTAAAAATATGTCGAAATCCCGAAATTCCCGCGTCGACCACTCAGAGCCTTGTCGTTGCGGGAATAAGTTGCGCCCTGCCTTGCGTATAGATTATGCAACACATGAAACGCGGAAATATGAAAATCTCTGGGACTGTTCATTGGATAAACCTGATGAAATCAACGAAAATTTTGATTGGTAACAGATGAATGTACACGATCATATTACATAACAAACTGGGTAATAATTGGGAATGGCTAATGACTCACAAATAGAGGTAGGTTACAATATGATATGTAATGGAGAAGAAGTCGAGTTGGAGTCCTATCAAACCGGTATTCGATTTTAAAATGTCATGCTAAAATTATTATCTCAGTATACAGAACCCTAAAAACAACAATATTCAAAACATTGTGTCTTTGTAAGCATATGAAATATCCACTAATGCCATAGCTACATTTTCCGGCTTCATTAGTCCTGCGCAGCTGTGGAGCGTTATGGAAACGTAGCCCACTGTGATGTCGGCAATGTTGTCGCTGATGAAGCATCTTTTCCTGCAAGCTGATCGGCTATGTCATTGTGTTGAATATCACCGAGTGCACGTGTTGTTCCAATTGCTGTACATCTTGTCGAATATCTCTTTGATTGGGAAGGAGCAGCACAATTGAAATTTGCAGTGCATAAGAGTGACGTCAAGCAATCGCATAGACATTTGAAATTATATTATTTCCAATATTTGCTTGTGCGTTGCATTTACTTGCCGTAATTATATTTTGAGCTTGGTTAAATTTTGAAGATTTACCAGTCCCAAAATCTTGTTTTAACGTTCTCTTGGTTTGCAAGTTCGAAAAGGTTAGGAACCACTTATCTATATCGCCATCGCGACTAAGAGGTTAAATTATCATCCAGCTTTCCAAACTGTCGATATGGGATGGAACGATGGCGTCATATGTTTACTGTGACGTTGCGAATATTACCAGTATCACGGGATGTCCAACACTATTTTTGGGAGACTGCGATTTGACGAAAGAGAAGTTGGGATGTTTCGCGACAACCGGGAAAGAAAATCAGATTTCGGTTAGTTGTGAAATATGAATGAATAGCGGTAATATGAATATTTCTCTTTCCGATATCAAGACAGCAAAATAGGTCTAAGTAATAATGAGGTGATGGCGTCACGAATGTGTCAAATCAATATGGAAAATCGTGACCCCCGTCAGGTCGCTATATTATCAGGGAATGTATGCACGTGAGGTTCACGTTCACATACGAACTTGGTTCATTTCTGCACTACGAACCGTTTTATATGTATTACAATTATCACGTCATTAGAACGTGTCTTTTGTGAAATTATTTGCTTTTCAACATCGGATCATTCTCTGCAAGGCGCTGACAGCATGAAAAAAACTCAGCCCTAAATGAGCATGCACCCTGCAAAGTTTGCTCAAAATATTCTGCTGTCCACTCTGGACAATCTTTTTCCGCTGCGAATTTTGCCCCGATTAAACAATAGGGAGAACGAAACACATTACATGGAGGAAGTTAACGAATTGTATTTTGTCAACCAATGCATCGATGATTAATGTGAAAAATTCGATCAGGCGTATGGGATCTATATTGATTTGATATCCATATTAGAACCCGATTGGAGCGTTGCCTACTGCATAGCTTGTTTTTAATATATTACCTAGCGCAGTGGTTCTCAACCTTTTTCATCGCGCGGACCGGCAAAATTTCAAAAAATATTTGGCGGACCGGTGGACTTTCAAAAATTGGAATCGACTCAAAACGTGAAGTATGCAGCTGATTTTTTGCGATTATGTGGTGCTAGAGAGGGAAAATTGAGGTTTTTGATCGTAATTAATTATTTTCATGATGGCGTCCATGTGAGTTTACCGTAGTGAGTCTGGTAAGTCGAGGTAAAATATTGTTCTTTTCGACAAATCAAGAGAACAAGCGTTTCAGAGTCGATAACCAAGCACCTCGTCGTTCTACCTTGCTCATTGCCCACTGCCACCAGACGTAGGCTACTCTGGCTACTATGAATACAATGCGCCGTACGAAAACACCCGACAACAGCTATACCTGGCCAGTGGCCATCCACAAAATAAGGGCCGGTCGTCAGCCGACGGAACTTCTGGGGGCTTCGCACCAGCCCCCAGACTCCAGGTTGGCTGTTTTCACCAGTACTTGTGAACACATTAATTATACTCAGTGTAGGCCAGTTCTTCTTAAATTGGGGGACGTGGCCCCTTGGGGGCGTGAAAGCATCTGAAGGGGGCGCGAAGATGCGTTCCACTTAAAAGAATTTCGCGTTATATCGCTGGCGGGTTATTAACACACTTTTCGGAGTCCTATGTAAGTCTAAACTTGATTTGGTGTCGGAGCGTCGTGGCTCGGTGATGACTGACGCCGAAATGCCTATTTCTATAAATCACGAGTATTTCTTGGGGGAAGTACGCCTAATAATCAAGACATATAGTGACACTAAATCGCGCAAGGCGCGAAAATGTTTTGAAAAAAGTTGGATGAAGTTTAAAAAAATGCTATATAATTTACCTTCATTCGCGAAATAATTTTGGGATCGACTCCAATTGGGGGTTTGGGGGCGGGAGTTACGGTCCTTCGAAAAATTAATGCATCGAAAACGAATGATCGCGCATACTGCTCGGTTTAGCGAGTCAGGTCGTACTCGTCGCTCACATGTCGTCAAATGACACGGCTTGGAGTACAAGTCAAATCGAATATGTTTCCGGTCGCAATGTTACTTCACGAAGTTCTGAATGAGTGTAAAATTTTATGTTTAATTTATTTTATCAATAAACGAGCCTTCAAAATATTGCATCTTCGAATTATGCTATAAAATTGTAATTTAACTCGCGGACCGGCTGGAAAGACGTCGCGGACCGGCACCGGTCCGCGGACCGGCGGTTGAGAACCACTGATCTAGCGCAAGTATGCACACAGGATTTTCACTCCTACGAATACACCTCTCCGGCCGAGGGGTTTCCTCGTTGAAATTGTGGGCGATGGAAGCGATGGAAGATATTGATTTTGTTGGATTACTATCACGTTTGATTGTTCCAGTGGATACATTAGGCGACGTTTAAAATGTCAGCATTTACTTTATAATTGTGGCATAAGGTGACCCGAATCGTCGCTAGTTATCGTGTAATTTATGGAAACGTAGGGTTGGAATTAAAGATGTGATGTCACACGATGTGATAGGTTCTCGTTCGGCGTCCGAGTTCTCAAAAAAACCTTTTCAAAATGGTTTCCGTTCACACGAACGAAAACATCTTAAGAATTCGCCAGATCATTAATATCAATGATAATTCATCTTTCACTACTTTTCTTGCGCACGAAAGTAAATCATCCCGAAACTAATGTGAATGCCATTTGTAAAGCAATAGGCTATGGCCAAGAATTGTTGTTTTACAGCTCTCTTATCTGCAAATACATGATGTCGAAATGCCAGCCGAAAGTTACCGCGAAATCGCAATTGCACTTAAGTCTTTCGATTGCAAAAAGATATGTTTCAATAGCTGCGAATTGACCAGAAGGAAGCTCTCTGAATTCGACACTGGATGCAAAGACAACCATCTATCGGTAAGTTCAATTAATGTACCCGGAACAGGCACTGTTTGGATTGGGAGTTGTTGTTTGTGGTATTCATGGTTTTTATCGTCATTTGAACTAAGCCGAGTTTTATGAAAAAAATGGAACAATAAGTAGTCATTTACCGAAAAAAAACGCCAATGGTGAACCGTTATATGCAGTTTACATGGAGAATATATTAGTTACACAAAAATATCACTCAAATATCTGTGGTCGCACAGCTCTGCCACTCCCAACTAACAGGGTCCCTGGAATCCAGAGAAACCCGAATCGCGATTTCATAATAATGAACCAAATCCAACATCCGCGTTTACAGTTGCATATCTTGCATTCCTCACAACGCACACACACGGCTAACGCCAGATTACGAGTAAAGCAAAGGCGACTTACCGACATATACCGTCGCTATCGGCACTGTTCTATCCGTTCTTAATTACATTCAACCAACCATTTATGACATCATAAATGAAAGGAACTCTTGTCACGTATACACACCACAGGATTTGGTGAGATAGCTACATTAGCTAGGGCAGTGTGTGGCAGTGTTGGGATGACTCGCGTCATGACTTGACTCGAGTCAGACTCGAGTCACCTTTTTCGTATGACTTGACTTGACACGAGTCACTTTGCAAAAATGACTTGACTTGACTTGACTCGACGCCTCAGAAATGCGGATTGACTCGTGACTCGGAGCAAAATTCACGAGTCAATTTCCAGTCATTAAGTAAACGGTGTCGATTAAAGCACCCTACACTATGTATGTTTTGAATGTTAGCGATACGCCGGTGTCACTTGCGAGAGCAACCAGTCATCAATAATTGTAAGTTTCACTGATCATCCAATGTTACATCACAAATAAATTGACCGCTTACGAAACCATCACACCTATGTTGTCGTAGTAGCAGACTAGCAGTAGATTTATCTAATCGCATCGTATCCCTGTTTCTTAGGCAGCTTAGTTCTTACATTGCGCAGTGCTCACCTTTACAAACATTGTTGTATGATTTACATCGAACGAATAATTTATGCCTTTATATTCTCACAGAGGTGTAGGTGGGTAGTGCCTATTGTACCACATCAATTTGTTCAACTCTTCGAGGCTTCGTATTCGATCCTTTATATTGGCTGATAAAATCAGACTGTAGCATGTAGCTATACATAGTTACTCAGGTATTTTATTATCAGTTCTACGTGTGCGTGAGCGATACAACACCTTTTTGCATGAATATTTAACTTTATAATCGTCATTTGATTCAAGATAAACGGCCAATTAATCTATCCTTCACACAGTTAGCAAAATGTAATAACTTTGGATCATCACACATACTTCGAAAATTCAATTTGACTCGAATCGTGACTTGACTCGTGAATTGACTTGACTTGACTCGACTTGACTCGAGTCACCTCCAAAAAACGAGTGACTTGACTTGACTCGAGTCACCTTTGAAAATCGATTGACTTGACTTGACTCGAGTCAAAATGTGCAATGACTCGAGATGACTCGTGACTCGAAGGTAGTGACTTGATCCCAACACTGGTGTGTGGTGGTATAGCAGTTTCGACTGTACCAAGCTATCGCAGCGAACGTCATTTTAGCAGTAAACAGGAGTACCATGTTCCTGCTGTTTAGTCTACAGCAGAATAATCTGTGGGGAAGGCGGCATTTATTGCGTGGTGAAAAAGGCACAGTGCAGTCGACACTTGGGTTAAAAAGTAGTAAAGCTTATAAATCATTAATAACTTTATCTGAATTATATTGATCTTGCACATATAGTATGTATAGTGTGCGAGTAGGGAACTTGAACATATGCGACGTTTACATACCCCCGGACTGTGATACTACAGTTAGTGATTTTAGGATATTCGACTCTTTGTCATCACGCTCCATTATATGCAGCGACTTCAATGCGCACCATTCTTCATGGAGTCACTCGACAAATGCACGTGGCAACCAACTCTGCGAAATAATGGATAGAAACGACCTTGTTCTGTTGAATTTGTCGTCACCCACTCGTATGAATATTGCGTGTGATGCCGTCCATCGCTGGTCACTTCTTGACGTGTCGATGTCGTCTCGGGTAATTGCAGCGAGTTGTGCCACAACAGTAACCGACCAGCTCATAAGTAGTGATTACCTACAATAATAGGGCGTCGTGCAATTCATCAAAACGAAGATGGGATTGTAACCGCAGAAATTTCAGGCCTAATCTGGGTACACGACGTAGCACTGTCAGCTGTCTTCGCTCTGGTTGAAACTTCAACACGCGTCTTCTTGGGTGAAGTACGGTTTTTAATGATCCAAATTCCCAGCGATTATACAACTGACCAAATAATTTATAACAATCCAAATTCTTAATACAAACAAATAATACGAATTAAATAACATCAAAGCCAAATAGAGCCCTAACTACAACAATACGTCCCTAAACTAAACGATTCAAGCCAAAGCATAATATGCGACCGATATCATGCAGTGCACCACGTGAAGTGATAGATTCATTGCGCCAATACCATCATTCATGCGTCATAAAGAATCATTGGTCCATAGCGAAGGTGGTATTCTGCGACAACACCCTCACCCCCAAAAATGGGAAATTTATTACAATAAATTTATACACATTTTTTCACAGGTGAACCAGCAACTTCCCAAAACCATGCGAAAAAACAAATGCAACAAAGCAACGAATCAATTAAATTGTATTGAGCCAAAGTGTCACTCTAGGCATTGTGACGCAATCAATAACGAAAACACATACTGTAGTAAACAACGAGTGCCGTAGTAAACAATGGGTACCACAGTAGTGAATAACAAAACACCGAGTATTGAACAAGCGATGTTCTAGTGAATGAATTGAGATCATGTTGACGAGCTCTGAATAAGCACCAACTTAGTAATGGGCCTCTCAAGCTCAGAATTTTTTGTTTTGATACGAACCGACCTTACCAGGTCGTCTTTGCCAGGAAATACTTGTGTGACACGGCCCAGAAGCCATGTATTTCGGGGCAGGTTATCGTCCATGAATTCAATACCAGGTGTAGGAACATCACTCACTACAGTTGCAAGACATGTTTTTTTAGTTTTTACTGAATCAATTACGTCCGAACACATTTCACAGACACTGTCTGTGCTGACCTTTGTAAAGTTGCAACTGACGGGCAATTTTCCATTGCCCTTTATTTCACTTCTCTCACATGCCACGGCCCAACCAATCAATGTGCGAACGGCATAGAAATCGGCCGGCCCATCAACCACTTCTCTTGGTCGATGAATAATTCTATTATCAAAGCCGATTAACAATTCAACATCACAGTCCACATCAGGAATTTCAATTCCATTGAACTCAGGAAAATCTTGGATATCTTCCTGGAGTGGCATTTCATATTTACCCAAAGGTATCTCTTCGGTAGATACCAGCGTTGAAAGGGACAACCAATCATTACCATTATATGCCGATACTTCTACATTGTCAATTAAAGTTTCTGTTTTGTGGCAACCAACGCCATTGAGAGTTTTTACAGCCACGCTGATATCCCTACCTTTAACACCCATTCTTTTCAGCAATGAATGAGTAATGAATGAATTTCTACTTGCTCCATCAAGCAACGCTTTGGTGGTAAAAACGTTTCCACCATTGCCGACACGCACTTTTACCGGCAACCCAGGCAATAATGCACCTGCTTCCTTTTGAATACTACTAGCAAAACTACTCGTCGTTTTGTCAGATTCCGAATTTTGTTCCGATTTAATCAATTCAATTGGCTTATGACTTTGGGAAGGATTGTTATCAGGTGGATGAAGTAATGTAGTGTGCTTACCGAAGCATTTTGCCTGAGAGCACGGCTTTTTACGATAACATTCTTTACTGAAATGCCCTGCTTGAAGACACGAAAAACACAGCTTGTTTTGCTGAACAAAATTATGCCTTTGTTCAAAATTCATTGCTCGAAAGATATTGCATTGGTTGAGAAAATGAGTTTGCTTACATTGCGGACAACATGATGCAGTGTAACTCTCCATCTGTGTAACAAAACTGGTTTTGCTTCCTTTAGGATTAACAAACCTTTCGTTACTCAAGGACCAATTTATTTTAGGCTTTGTTTCCAACTCTCGAGATTTCTTTCGAATGTAATTTGACAAGTCAAGCATGGTCAATTTTTCCCTTTTTACATTCACAATATTATCCACAATGGATCTCCATCCACTTCTCCATCCTTCCGGCAATCTATCCTCAACCTTGTCAATTACCATAATGTTGTCAATTTCATGCAAACTATTTGTGCCCATTAAAGTTTCTCTGCATGAAACCAGTTTCGCCCAAAACATTGCTAAACCATCCCTATCGTTTTCAGAAAAACGAGGACCTCCAAGTATGGATTCCAGGCAACAGCGACTGATTTGATGTTCTTGCCCATAATTTTCATTCAATATTTTCCATGCCTTATCAAAGCATGAGTGTGAATCAGCATGCAAACAACCTTTGATCAATACATGCGGGACACCCTTTGTATACTTCATTAGATATTGAAGCCTATGTTGTTGCGTTAACGCATATGGCTCTACTAAAGAATTGAAAGCCATTTTAAAATCATAAAAATCACTGGCGTTTCCTGTAAAGATGGGAGGTTCCGTGAGGGGTAATAAAGAAGGTTGGGGAACTTGGGCATACATAACCTTGGGTTCCGAATTACTGATATTGTTTTTTGGAGCAAGGAAACAAGCTTCAGCATTGGCTGGTGTCGAAATAAGAGCAGCGGGTTTAGGTCCCCGTTCATATTTTGGTAACTTAGTAGGTTCACTACGGCCCTGCAAACAAGGGCTATCAAAATCAATCAGATCTAGCACCGAGTTAACAGTATTTGAACCCAAAGGTTGCGAACTACCTGGAATGGATGGACAATTAACCTGAGGAACGAATTCGATGGCAGTTTCCTGCTTGACTACAGGACTCAGTCTAGTGCTAAAAATTGATTGTCGGGTTTCTAGGGACTGAGGAACAAAAGGAATTTGAACGTCGGTGCGATTTATACCTGAAGCATTAACAGTAGGAAGCTCAAAACCAAGCACCTTTCTCTCTGCGCGAGTTTCCTCAAGCGCAGATGCGATTTCGAATTGGTCCCTCTGATGCCTCATACTGAGTTCATCGATCTCTCGTTGTCTAATGCGTCTCAAGGTTTCAACCTCGGACTTGTTTTCCCGTTCGAGTTCTTCTGCTTCGAGCTTTTGCTGTCGAGCAATTTCTTCCCGTCTTGATTTAATCTTTTCAAGCATTTCTTCTTCTTCACGATGATGCCGCAACATGAGTTGCTGTTTTTCCAGAATATGACGTTGTGAGGATGAAGCAGATCTGGCCTCCAGAACCGCTTCTTGTTGCATCAATGTCATACCCACATCTGAGGTAGACCTTGTTGAGCCTGAGCCATGTGATTGAGTAACATGACTTTTTGATTTAATACTCGATCGACTGCCAACCTTTGCCTTTGATCTGGTAGTCATCATATGTAGATTGTCTTTGGTTAGCAATGCACTTTTGGTGCTTCTTTTCACATGACGCGAAACCATGCCAGCAGACACACAACTCGAACTTGTTCTAGTCTTTGTTTTGTTCAAGTTGTTTTTTGGCTGTGCTGCAGCTCCTATCGCGCCATAAGCTTTGGCGTGCGTTGCTAATTGTTGAATCGGGCCTTCCATATTATCTTCGGATAACACCAGGGCGTCAATTCCACGTTGATTAGATGCTAGTTGATTGGAGACCGCAACATCTTTCAACAGCTCCATTATGAAATATCCTTTGTCGTTTAGTGCAACGTTTCGTTTGATGCGATGTGAACATTAAAAACTTGTGTAACCGCAGAAATTTCAGGCCTAATCTGGGTACACGACGTAGCACTGTCAGCTGTCTTCGCTCTGGTTGAAACTTCAACACGCGTCTTCTTGGGTGAAGTACGGTTTTTAATGATCCAAATTCCCAGCGATTATACAACTGACCAAATAATTTATAACAATCCAAATTCTTAATACAAACAAATAATACGAATTAAATAACATCAAAGCCAAATAGAGCCCTAACTACAACAATACGTCCCTAAACTAAACGATTCAAGCCAAAGCATAATATGCGACCGATATCATGCAGTGCACCACGTGAAGTGATAGATTCATGGCGCCAATACCATCATTCATGCGTCATAAAGAATCATTGGTCCATAGCGAAGGTGGTATTCTGCGACAACAGGGATTACAGTAAGGCGAACTAGTCAGCCTTCTCGGCTGCTGTGGATTTCCACCTCCAATCCAATTTCGTTCCTATGGGGGAAACTGAAGGCCTCCACCGCCATTTCACTAACAGCCTACTCTTAGCGGCGGGAGAGTCGATCCCACGACGGGATATATTAACGAAAATAGCCGCACCTTGGTGGGACGTGGAATGTACCCGTGCTGTGCGCACGAAAATGGCTGCTTACTTGAAAATGAAACGCACTTTCCACATTCGAGACGTGATCGCCTTCAAGCGTATGAGAGCCGAATGTCGAAAAACCATCCTTTCTGCTAAACGCAAATGTTGGGAGGATTTTTGTGGTAAATTGGGTTCCCGTACGCAGATGTCGAAAGTCTGGCAAGTTATGAGATCTATGTCGGGAGTGCATGCGTTCAATTCCATACCAACGCTGAAGTCGAACGGATCTATTTCACAAAATAACAAAACCAAAGCTAAACACTGGCTTTACACTTCGCTAAAACGAGCAGCTCCGACAACTACCCAGCAGGATTTCGTATAACGAAGGCTAACTTTGAAAATGTAATGTTCTAGATCTTGTTTGAACAATAACTCAATGCGACGAGGTTGCAATACGAAATCAGTATATTATCAGCAGTATGACTTCCCCAGGACAAGCGACACGATCCAGAGTGCAGTTAAACGAAAGACCATGAGACAACAGAACACAGGGTATAAATACAAGCACGACACACGAGGAAATAATGATTGGCTGTAATTACTAATCCTATAGAAAGAAAGAGTTGTACGACACCGAACGTAAATGCACGAACATAACAGTCCTCCCCTGTAAGTTAGAGGGTTGCCCACATTTACGTAGGTCTAGAGAAATCGGTGGTTTTCCTATTTCTAAGAGGATAACGTCTACCCGTCGTCGTACGGGCAGGACTAGCTGCAGGACCTGGTGCCCTGTTCCTAACCAATGGTTGCTCAGCTTGTGACTGTTGCGGCTGAGCAACTTCCTGTGTGACTTTATCATGACCAGTGGAAATCAAGCGTGGTTGGAGTTGGTTCTTGTGCCTTCTCCAACCCATGATCTGTTTTTATAATGTACACAACACGCCCCAGTATTTCCGTCACCACGCCAGCAGCCCACTTTGGTCCGCTTCGGTAACTGCGAGCGTAGACCGAGGAACCAATCTCGAAATGAGTGACTGATTGTCCAGGCGTAACGGATTTCGATTTGTCGAAAGGCGAGCACAAACTCAACAAATTGCGCGGCTGTCGACCATGTAAAATCTCGGCAGGCGTTTTCCAGTCTATGCCCGGGTGCGGTGCACATCGGTACGTAGCGAGAAGGGTTTGGAGTGCGAAGTTGAGATCTTTTCCACCGTCGCAATTTTTTAATAATCCATCTTTTAAAGTCTGGACGAATCGCTCCGCTTCCCCGTTCGAGGCAGGGTGAAAAGACGGCGATACGATATGGCTGATTGCCAAATTAGAGCAAAACGTATCGAATTCATTCGATGTGAATTGCGGCCCGCCATCCGTGACAATCGTTATGGGCAAGCCTTCGATAGAGAAGACTTCCCTCAAAGCGTTGACCACACACAAGGTTGTGGTAGATCCGACATTCAGTTCTTTAACGAAAGGATATTTCGAATGCGCATCGAAGATGACAAGAAACATTTTATTGTTTATTGGACCTGCGAAATCCAAGTGAATTCGTTCAAAGCTTTCAGAAGTTTTGGGCCATTCGCGATACTGACGATCAGGCGCTTTCATTACCTTACGGCAAGCGTCGCAACTCTTAACGAGATTCTCAATGTCGCGATTAATGGAAGGCCATGCGATGTAACGTCGAGCCATCTGCTTCATTTTCGCGATACCCCAATGTCCTTCGTGCAACAATGAGAAGACTCGCGAGCGAAGTGACTGCGGAATTACTACGCGCTGAAAACCATCAATATCGAGCATGACTATGTCTTCGTGCAAAGAAAGCGAATGTTTGCGAGTCGAAAACCAAGAAAAATCATCAATGTGTACCTTTGGGTTCCAATTACCATGAGTGACAGATAGTTTTACTAGTTTCATGGTTTTGTCCTTCAGCGTCGCGTCGCGAATTTCATTGCGAGTTAACGGCAAACCATCGAATGCCATATTAATAGCGTGAACGATCTCCGCGTTTTCACGAATTTCCAGTTCGTCAAACTCAGGGTCTGGACCCTTTGGTAGGCGAGATAAACCGTCGGCGTTTCCGTGCTGATTGGTCGGTTTATAGCGAATATCGTATTGGTAAGCCATGAGCGTTAGTGCCCATCGCTGTACCGTTGCGCTGTAACCACGGGAATTTTCTTGTCCGGCGAGAAAATAGCTAAAAGCGGTTTGTGGTCCGTCACGAGCGTAAATTTTCTACCATACAAGAACTGACGAAATTTAGTGACTCCGTAAATGATTGACAGAGCTTCCTTCTCTATTTGAGAGTAGGATTTTTGCGAATCAGAAAGTGTTTTCGACGCGTGCGCGATCGGTCTCTCTTCGCCATTGTGCTCGATTGAGAGGACAGCGCCGATTCCGAATTGAGAAGCATCAGTTGACAAAATGGGCTGCTTGTTTACATCATAACGAGCTAACTGCGTAGCGTCGATTACGTCGTTTTTGAGAACGCAAAAAGCTGCGTCACAGTCCGTATTCCAAATGAATTTCGCGTCTTTTTGAAGAAGACGGTACAAGGCAGCGGCTTTATTCGTGAAATTAGGAATAAACGCACGATAATAATTGACTTTGCCCAGGAATGCCTGTAGCTGGCGAACATCCTGAGATTTAGGCAACTGTTTGATTGCTTCAACGGATTTGTGAGACGGGCGTTTGCCGTCCTTGTCGATTATGTGACCAAGGTACTCGATACTACTTTTGAAAAATTCACATTTAGCGAAGTTGACGGTGAAACCGTATTCGGTGAGGCGCTCAAAGAGTAGCGATAAGTTGCGAAAATGGTCGCGTTCATCAATGCCAGTAACGATTATGTCATCGATAAAACTAGCAACAGACAGACAGACAGACAGACAGACAGACATTTTATTGCTTCGTCAAACAAAAAAGTTGACTGGAGGTGACGATATGGCCTATAAAGGCCTTGTTACTCGTCACCTCCATGGCAGTGAAATAATCAAGTGTACTCATCCCAATAAATATAACAGTGGACAGTCTGCAACATGAAAAAAAATAATAATCACAAATAGAAGACAATAATACACACAAATATATAACAAAGACAGTAGCCATGGCAACATACTAGGTAAAGCAATATGAAGTCAATAAATAGATGTATAATTTATAAATCAACGGGTACTAGATAGTAGATACTCTCATTTCTGATTATAATTTGAAAAAAGGTAATCCTGGTATTGGGTTTTAAATTCATGCTGAGGTAGCTCTTTGATACTGTCGGGCACGTCATTCCAAATATTTGGGCCCATATATTCAATGGACTGTTGGGTCAGTCTGGAGTTCATACGGTGAACATAAAGATGACCAGATTCCGATGATCTAGTAGAATACCCATGCACAGTGGAAGATTGCTCAAACAAGCTATTAAAGTAAGGGGAGATATTACCGTTTGTGAATTTATGCATCAGGTTGGCTATTTCATAATTATACAAATCGGGTAGCTTAAGTATCCTGAGAGCTAAATAACCAGGAGTAGCAGATGACCTAGAATCTATGCCACATATATTTCTTATGGCTCGATTTTGGATGACACAGATTCTGTTTAAATCCGTCTGATTGGCCTTCCCCCATACACATAATCCATAAAGCAGATGAGGGTGAAATAATGAGAAATATATGGTTCTCAAGGTCTGTCTAGGGAGAGAATGTCTCAGTCTCGCTAGAATTCCGGCCGTAGCAGATAGCTTTTTACATAGATTGAAAATGTGGGTCTTCCATTTAAGATTCGAGTCAATGATAATTCCCAGATATCTTGTATGGGTTGGGGGTGCAATAATGACATCAGATACCCTTAGTGAAAAAGTTGAGGTAGCTTTACAATTGAAGACCAGTACCTGAGTCTTAATTGGATTAATGGTTAGTCGGTTGGTTTTCATCCAAGCAGTCATCTTACAAATCTCGGAATTAGCTTTGGTTTGTAGAGAGGTCAAGTCTGTAGCAGATATAAGTACACAAGTATCATCAGCAAATAGGACCGAGGTCTCCGAGATACATGCAGCAACATCATTGATATAAAGACTGAATAATAGGGGTCCTAAAACGGAGCCCTGTGGTACACCACACAATATGTCACCCTTTTCAGAAGGTAGATGATCCTTACTGTAAACATATTGACATCGATTGGTAAGATAGCTTGTAATCAAATCCAAGGCTACACCTCTGATTCCATAGCACGAGAGTTTACTTATAAGTATTGAATGATTGACAGTGTCGAAAGCTTTTTTTATATCAAGAAAAACAACACATGAAATCATACCAGAGTTGTGTCTCTGATAAATTTTGGAAGTAAGGGCAAGAATTGCTTGATTAGAACACCGGGTAAGCCGGCGATCATGGCATCAATAGAGCGTTGAAAATTTGCGGGACTAGATGCGACTCCGAAACACATGCGTCGGTAACGGAAAAGACCGAATTGCGTGTTGATGACACACAAATTCTTCGCATCATCATCTAATTCTAGCTGAAAATAAGCATCGGCAAGATCAATTTTCGTGAAAATACAACCACCCTGTAACTTGTGAAGGATTTCATCCAAGGAGGGCAGGGGATGTTGATCTATCTGAATCTGTTGATTCAATGCTTTGAAATCACCACAAGTGCGTACTGATCCATTTGATTTAGTGACGGCAACAATTGGTGCTGCCCAATCACTGTAATTGATTGGTTCGAGAATACCTTGATTGACTAAATCTATCCAATTCGGTTTGGACAGCGATTTGCCTTGCGAAAGGAAACGGGCGTGGCTTGTTAAATACAGGCTTGGCATTAGGTTTCAAGTGAATAGTCACCTTTGTCTTGGTGCATCGTCCTAATACATTAGAGAAAACGGAGGGAAATTTGGACTGAAAAGATACCAATTCGTCGTTTGAATCACAAATGTCAATAGTATTACATGATTGCGATTTGACCATCTGCGAGGAAATTGCATCCAAAGCAGATGTTCCCTTAGCGGGCATGGAGAAAGCATCGCTCCAATCGAGACCAAAAATGTTTTGCCCACGGTGTTCGTCGAGAACCACCAATTTTAAGCCAACTCGAACTTCAGAACCCACCTGCACGCTTACAGTGCAAATACCTTTCACTTTCAGTGGCTTGTCGCCATACACTACGAAAGAGCAATGGTATGCGGAGAGTTTCGGAGAGCCCAAAGTTTGGTACCCAGTCAATCCCACCATGGCGGAGGGTGCACCAGTGTCCCACTGTGTCGGCAACGGAATGCCGTTGATGCTGGAGTTGATCCAGAGCTGGTTTCCCACGCGTCGATATAGTTGATCGATGTCGAAGGAGAGGAGTGGCACTGAGCAGAAATTGACGGATGTGACCTGTTGCGTGATACTAGGTTTGGTAGACATGCACACAGGTTTGATATGACCTTTACGACCACATTTCTGACATACTGCATGTCGATACTGACAGTCTTTTCTCTGGTGATCGATGAAACAGCGGCTGCAGGATTTCAATCTTTCCGGGAAGTTGCCTTGGATGGATTTGGAAGGTTTTCTCCCCTTCTGATAACTTCCCGTCATTTTGTTAACGATGGAAGTGTCTTTTCCGCTACTCTCGCCCTGGATAACCCTATCGGTTTCCAGCGTTCTCACGTGTGTTGCGGCTACTTTGAGAACGTCGTCAAGGGATGGATTGGTTTGTGTTTAGACAATGCGGTCTCACATCCGCGTGCGGCGTTTCTTTAATGATGAGATCGCGCATTAGCTCATCAACGTAGCTCTGATCACAGCCATCTCTTGAGCATATGAAGTTGCAATCTTTGGAGATTCCGCGTAGAGTAGCGATCCAATCGGCGTACGATTGTCCCGGTTGCATTTTGCAATTGTAAAATTCGTACCTGGCAGCTTGCACATGAATTGAGTCCTTGAAGTGTGTAGACAACTTCTCAGTCAACGCGTCGAAAGTTTGAGCACTGACATCAGCAGCACCAAACAAATTACGTAGGAGCGAGTACGTTTCAGGTCCAACCCATGAGAGTAGACACGCTCTTTTTTTCTCCATGTTGGAAATGCCGTAAATTGCCAGGTGATGGTTGAATCGTTGCAGATATTGGTCCCATTTCTCCTTTGATTTTACAAATGAATCAAACTTGGGAGCCGCTGCTTCAGATGTTGACGCACCCGGATTCAACCTCTGCGTCAATTGCGCCATTTCTGTCATGACTTTTGCCATTGCTTCGTCATGCTTTGCTTGTTGTTGCACCATCATCTCTTGCTGCTTCGCTTGTTGTTGCGCCACAATCTCTTGCTGCTTCGCTTGTTGTTGCGCCATAATCTCTTGCTGCTTCGCTTGTTGTTGCACCATCATCTCTTGCTGCTTCTCGAGAATTTTCAATATACTTGCTTCCATGATGTATCTCGTCGCAGAAAAAACTTTGAATCCGACTTCTGACACCAATTGTGGGTTCGAATCCCACTTCTGACACCAATTGTTATGTTCTAGATCTTGTTTGAACAATAACTCAATGCGACGAGGTTGCAATACGAAATCAGTATATTATCAGCAGTATGACTTCAAGACAAGCGACACGATCCAGAGTGCAGTTAAACGAAAGACCATGAGACAACAGAACACAGGGTATAAATACAAGCACGACACACGAGGAAATAATGATTGGCTGTAATTACTAATCCTATAGAAAGAAAGAGTTGTACGACAACGAACGTAAATGCCCGAACATAACAGTTGAAAACACAGTTCATCTTACCGCTGACAACGAACCAGGTCGGCTCATGAATTCGAACATAAACATCGAATTCACACTTGCCGAACTAAATCAAGCTTTGCGTAGCCGAAAATCCACTTCACCCGGGGAGGACTCCATAGGGTATGCGATGTTGAGAAATCTATCATCCTCAAACTATACAATTCATCCTGGGAGACGGGGAAATTGCCAGTCTCGTGGAAAAATGCTATAGTCTGCCCAATTGCCCAAAAGGGCAAAGATCCTACCTCGGCGGACTCGTACCGACCTATATCTCTCACGAGTCACATTTGTAAAGTCATGGAAGTAATGGTAACCAATCGCTTAAGATGGAATTTGGAGTCAAAGAATCTGATACATCCCTCACAGTCCGGCTTCCGGCGTGGTCGAAGCACCCTGGACCACATACTACGTCTCCACGACACGATTTACAAGAATATCCATCATCGGCGATCGGTGGTAGCGGTCTTCTTAGACATAAGTCGAGCCTACGATATGGTGTGGCGTCACGCACTTCTGTATAAACTATACCAGCTCGGAATACGCAGACACATGCACCGATGGATTAAAAATTTCCTTTCTGACAGAACTTTCCAGGTGACCGTAGAGAACACTCTTTCCGACAGTTACGTACTGCAGAACGGTATACCCCAGGGAAGCGTTCTCAGCCCTTTGCTGTTTGCGGTCATGATCAAATGATTTACCGAGCTCGTTACGTCATCGGTCTGAACATGTGGTGTTCGCAGATGACTGCGCTGTTTGGGATAGCGGTTTTCTTATCAAGCCCCTCTTGTCTTCCATTCAATCATCACTCGATGTAATAAGCGACTGGTGTTCCAGATGGGGGTTTACCATCAGCAGGGCATGGTAGGGTATGGTATGGAACGTGGATTTTCCATACTCCATACTTGCCTTACTCTCTCCATACCATACTTGCAATTTTCCATACCATACCAACATTGTTCCATACCATACTTGATACATATTCCATACTTTCAAATACTGCAATATCATAGTAAAGTACCTTTTCTAGCACCTGTTTTATGATATTTCGGGTGTAATTATTGCTTAAACCAGCCATGATGCGAATCTAATTCCTGGTAATAGTTCTACAGAGTGTGTTTTGGTGAGGTTTAGTTCACGGTGATTTGCCGTGTACGTCTACAGCTTCCGCGAGCAAAATGAGATAGTCAGCGGATTGTTATCCAGTAGCAGGGTTGTAATGACTCGAGTCACGAATTTTTGGTGACTCGACTTGACTCGAGTCATTCTCTTGACTCGAGTCATTCTCTCTCGCCACTGCTTTCGTTACACTCGTCTGATATCAGATATGCCGCAGTAAAAACAACAGACAATGGCACATATAGTAGCAATGCATTGTACAAAATCATCCAGTGATGAAGAGGTAATAGATCCTCCGCAATCAAAGTACTCGAGACTTTTCAATTATACAAGCAAACAATCGAAGCAAAGTTCAATTAGATTAGAGGCAATGAAATGACTCAGATGGTCAAGTACTTGGAAGAGACTGATAAGCTCATGTGTAGATTTGAAGGCGATGATTCTTGTATTATTGGGCGACCAGAAATAATGAGTATCCAATGCTCTTCAATGTGGTTCAAAAATGCTTGTCAATTCCTGTATCTAGTGCACCAGTTGAACGTGTTTCAGTAGATGTGGATTTATTGTAAGGCCATGCATCTATAACATGTATGAGGATCTTCTTTCCACTTTAGTATTTTTGAATTGTAACTCATAATTGATTTGATCTGCTGTCAGTGAAAACACACAATACACTCCGTCCATTTGACGTTTTGTTAGGTATGTGCATTGTGCACGTGAGTAATAATGAATGACTAATGTTGTGTGATGTTTGTACAATAGGGTTGTTAAAAAATAACTTCTTATTTATTTTACTAGGTGGCTACTTGGTAAAATTGTTATGTTGCATAAAAAGAACACTGAATCAGGCTTAATTTTAAAAAGTAGAATCAATGATATGAGAGGAGAAAATTTTATATTTGAAAATAAAGGGAGTGTTTTTGGTGAGAAATTATTTTATATAATATAATTGCATGCTAGTAGTAAGCCGACTATTTTTTCATATCCAATATATTCCACTCTAATAAATTCGCTTTTTCCAGTTGGAATTGAGCCAAATTTGCTATGAATCATATTTTTACACAATATAACAATATCATGAGGTCGCCGGTAAAATTCGAAAATCTCTATTTGTAGTTAATCCAAAATTTCCTCTCATATTAGTAACGCTCCGGCGGCTATTTCGGGAGCTGAGCAGGAAAGCTGACCTTTTTTTAGTCAACCACCATTATAATGTGAAAGAAAAACTACGTCCACATAAACATGCATCTGTTGATTCTCTATCAGCTGGTATATAGACCTGAATTCGTTGGTTCTATATCAGATAGTAAGTAGAATGAATTCGTTGATTCTCTATAAGCTATAAGCTAATTCATGATTGAAACATGAGTTGAACATGACTTCGATACTGTGACTTGGACTCGACTCGAGTCATAACACTATGACTCGGACTTGACCCTTTAAACGGTGACTTGGTCTCGGACTCGACTCGGTGATGAATTGAAAATGACTCGACTTGACTCGAGTCAAAAGCACAAAAGTAAGATTGACTCGTGACTCGGAACAATGTGACTTGGTTACAACCCTGTCTAGTAGGACCCTCCTTAAGAATATCATCGCATTTCCGATACATTGGCATTAGGCACATGCAAGTTTGAAGTAAATATTCGCACAATAATTTATAATATAGGCGCACCCACAAAATATCCCATCTGCAGGTGATGAATGCTGCAGCGATCTGCGCGATTATTAGTACAGTATTTGGTTGAGGTTAGCGTGGCAAGAATTTCAAACTATATCTACCCCACTCTCTGATCTATAATCCAAATGCGAGAGCGTTTGAAATATGACCAATAAGATATCTCGGTATGTAAATAGTGTAAATGTGGCGGACAATGTTTCAGAAGAAATATAATTATCAATCACATTGAGCTATTTGTACATTGCAGCATGATTGCTCGTAAGCTGTCGTCACTCAAGGAATGAGGTAATTGGAGTAGCCTACATTACCAATTATTGCGTCACATGATAGACTATGCTTGAAGACGCCGTGTCTCAGCAGAATATCGGATCAACATTACTGTTGTCATCATTGCATCACAAACTCATGTCATTCCAGGTGTTCCTAAAACCGTTGCATAAGCATAAGCGTGTATTATGTATTGTATTTGTTCCTACACAGCGTTTAATAGTTCACACATCACAAAAGCGATCGTATTCCGTGAACAGCGAACAACGTACGCTTGATGAAGCTTGCACAGATCACGATAAAATGTATAAAATATCAAAGTATGGAAGTATGGAAATGTCGTTCCATACCATAGAATAAAATCTTCCATACCATACCATGCCCTGACCATCAGTAAGGTCAAGACCGTAGGCATGCTGTTCACGAAGAAAAAGAAAATTCCTCCACTCGTCTTGAAAACTGGTGACCATGAACTTGAAGTTGTCGACACCTACAAATATTTGGGTATCACGTTTGACAAATTGCTTGACTATAAGCAACATATCGATACGATTTCCAAAAAGTGTTCGAACAGACTGAATCTAATCAGAGTCGTGACTGGTACCACATGGGGAGCGAGTAAAAAACCATTGCTGCAGCTTTTCAGGGCGCTGATACGCTCACTGATTGACTATGGGTTACCAGCATATTACTTCGCCCCAAAAAAGTATCTGGACAAGTTACGCATCATACGAGATCAAGCTCTCCGACTCTGCTGCGGAGCAATGCGCAGCGCCCCCATTTGTGCACTGGAAGCATCATGTGACGAACTTCCTCTCCATCTACGCCATAAACAGCTTAGCCTTAACTATCGCTGCCACCTTAGACGTTACCAGGCTCACGAACACCCAACATTAGGAGTTCTTGAAGACTCTTGGCAGGAGATATATAGCCTCATGAACCCAAAATTCATTACTTTCAACATCGCCACCAATGTCGAGCCTCTGAATAACCTTGTCCTGGAAAGAAAAACTCTTCCAGATTTGCCTCCATTGCTGATGCAATCACCTAATATTGATTTAGACCTTGCAAAAATCATTAAAAAATACATCGCACCTCTGTCACATAAACCCATAGTCCTGGACTTCATATTCGAACGATATAACGATGGCACTGAAATATACACTGACGGCTCTAAATCAGCAGAGGGAGTAGGTTTTGCATTTACCATCCCGTCGCTGATGATAAACTTTTCCTAGCCGTGTTCCACACTTAAGTCAATCTTCTCCATAGAAGCACAAGCCATTCTCCACGCTCTAAAATGGATCTGCCAGAATGGCTCATACCATCAAACATATCTGATTCTCTCGGACAGTTTGAGCGTGCTATCCAACTTGCAGGCTCAGCAAACGCAGAATGTTATATTTGAATGTGGTCGCTTGCTGGACCAAGCGGTTCAGAAAGGCGCCGTCTTTGTCCTGGCCTGGGTACCGGGGTATGCTGATATCGCTGGTGATGAGTTAGCGGACTGCATTCGATATGATTTTCATCGGAACTTTTTATTCGAGAGGGCGCGCGAACTCAAAATCACTGCAACACTCGAAAATCTACTGATCAACCCCGAAATGTTATCCCATGTTGCAAAATTTGTTATATCTTGTGGTACTTACTTGTAAATCGGTTCTTGCCCATATTTTGGTATATCGATCGCTCATTCTAGTCCGTGACGCACCTGGCCTCACAGGCGAAAAGCGTCACTCATCTTTTCATCAATAATAATAATAAATAACATTCAACCAACCAATCATCGTATTGTTGCTAATTCCATTGTTCGCGAATAAAACCCCTATGGTCCGTGATACGGTGTGACATTGTTTATATATGCTTGATAATGAAGTATTCAATTGAAAAGCAGGGGCATGTGGAAACATGTTCGAATCAGTTGACTGGTGCGGCCCGTGAACGTTTTGACGGTTTTAATCCGGCCCGCGGAGTAATTTGCGTTTGACACCCCGGACTAGGCCATCGAGTGTCTCGTTAAAAAGGCAATTCTTTTCTCTCGTTACGATTTCAAGTATTTCACGAAAACGCTTCTCGGTTAAGCTATTGTTGTTTGAGTTTGTCCAAGAACGACACAAAGGTCCCGGGGACTCCAGTTCGTCGACAGGGTCAAAAACCAACATGTTTGTGTTGAGGCTTTTGATGCCTCATCATATCAGTCGTATGTTATCCAAAACTTCACCTCTTCATGTTGCCCTGCGCAGAAGGGGTAGCCTCTAAATGTATGAGTCTCAGAGGCCCAAATCCGCTCGTTGCACACCCCTACACTATCTCATCCCAACGGTATTTGACCATGTTTTCCAAAGAAAAAGATGAAACCAGTCGGACAAATCGCATCATCAATTCAAACCAAAGGTTTACACATTTTCATGATGATGCCATATTTCTGATTGGCTCAATTATCGGCAATCATACCAACGTACAGTTACCTTGGACATGTAAAAACTATAGATGGATATTTGTGCAATAAATTCAAGAAATATTACATACATATTAACAGATAGCTCTGGCACCGTGTCGACCCAAAATTTTACCCTTTGCGACCCATACTTTAATAATCCTTGACGGGTAAAAATTTGCATTACAGTAACTTGAAAAATTGAGTCCGTAATGATGGTACTTACTACTATCCTCGTTCCTCGCGCTGATCTACCTGTTATTACAAAAATATCATAATTGTGCAGAAAAAGACAGCAGAAAGACAATTTGACGTCATTATTTCAGTCTGTCGCCGGCTGAGATGGGCTGATACATTGTATGTCTGCCACTACACCTGCTTTCGAAACAGACTTTTGGTTACCTAATAATTATCCTCTAAGGCTTGTGAGAGACAAAATAATTCTCAAAGCTACAGTTAGTGGTGCATCGTAAGTCAAACAAGTTTTTAAAATTGCGTCACAACCACAAAAGTTAAGCGGACAGTGTATTTATATTTCCTATCAGGTTTATTTGAATTATTCCACGTCAGAAAAATTAACAATCATTTACGATTTTTATGCGGATCCGGATTTTCATTGGCACCGTTCGCATCACCGTCTTCATTCGCACTGCCTTTTTTTCATTCGCACAAGTAATTATCATTCCACGGGTTGAAAAGAACTACTGTATCCTGATGTGGATCTGGACAGTTTAATCTCATCATTAGGGGAACTATTTTGAAATGACAAAATAAGTCAAAAATTTTTGGACCCCTGCATTTCGTTTGTGTCGAAAATTTTGCACTGATGGTGAACTTATCATTTGATATTTTACAGCCTGTAGCCTTTTTTATGGGCCTACCGTTGTTAACGGAACATTGTCTGCTGATTGTGAATCATAAATGGTCAAATGACACAAATAAGTTGACATGGTGTTATGGTCAACGTACCGCGACATCCTACCTAAAGATAAACTGCTTGGGCATCGCATGGTTCTTATATCAAGAAGCGCACCATGAACGATTTTGATGTAGAGAACATTGTCAGAATGAAGCAACACGGTGTGTCACCAGCAGTGTACGCACAACTTCAGTGTTGTCAGCCAACAACTGCTGCTGTTGAACGTGCTTTCTCGATTTTTTTTCAAGCTACTTAGTAAGGACAGACTGTTTCTACCCGAGTATATAGGAAAGTATCATTCGTTGTACCATCGCAAATTTTAATTATTTCTTCCATAATACGTGATGTAAATACTGTAATTCTTCATAGGGCCAGATTTCGTCAAAATACAAGTTTATTCATGTAAAATAATGTCAGTTTTTTAGTCAAAAACTTTTTTTCAGGCCAGTACAATTTTACCATTATGTGCTTAAACAGCTAAATTCCATACGTGAGGTCAAAAAGCCTAAATTTTGATTTTTCAGGTCAACATCTTCCTATTTTTAGGTCAAAAAAACAGCCCTACTCAACACACATGTAATCTACGTGCTGGGTAGGCTATTTCTGTTATGTCCGTGATTTATTTATCAGTTTGACAAGTGAAATACAAAATATAGATGGAAATGAGGTTTTCGTATAGCTTCACCGGCGCCTACGATATTCATATCGTAGGCCTCGGCTTCCCTTTATTATGAAAATTGGAGATCATGATAAAGACTGGGAATTTCATGTTGTCTGTGGAACACGCCGATGAAATTTTGATGGTTGGCTCATGATTTCACTCAATGCCAACAGGTGGAAACGGAGTTATTGCCGTCGAAAAATTCCGATTCGAATAAAATAGTATTCACGGTGGCCACAACTATAATAAATAATTGAAGAATTGGCCACCGTAAATACTATTTTATTAAAATCCAAATTTGACAGCTATAGTTTGTTCAATTATTTTCACCTTGGGATTCGCGTATATGCTACTAAGCTGTTACGACTTCGGAACGCGCACATGCGAGTGATTTGTTTCCGTAGCTCCGAACTTGAGAATCGCTTGCCTGCGTCTAATGAAAATAGGTCGTAAAATGTCGAGCCTGCAGAGACCGTAACTTGTATACATAAAATCAAGTTTAAAAATATGGACGGATGACTTATCTCTGACCAATAGAATGATCTAACCGCCTATAGTTTAGTGGGGTATTGCTATATAATGTATATCCAAACAATCGTTGCAGACTCTGAATGTTACCAAGGTCCTTATCACAAAAAAATCATGCATCAGAGCGTAGGGATTAATATTATCAAGTCGCAGCGCTCAAAATCGCATTTTATATTAAATAATTAGTGACGATGTGTAGAATTTTGATATATCATCATAAAACTACACCTAGTTCAGCGTTACTCATATTATCCGTGAAAATTTTAATTATAACACAACATAATTGTGCGCCTGCGGCTATAGTCCGTTGGCGTTTTAGTGCTGATTAAATTATTCTTATACTCGACATGCAAAGTAAATTTGCGGGTATTCGAATGAAGCCCTATTCAGTTGTAGTACGCGTTCATATTAGGTCGTGAAATGCGGAGAACTCGGGAATCGAAACCGCGATCCGTCTGCACTCAAATTCGCATTTTATATTAATTAATTAGTGACGATGTGTAGAATCGTATCTGTTCTGTATTTGTCGCTCGCATGTCGTCAAATGAAACGACTTGATCGTTAAGTCAAATCGAACATGTTTCCAGCCCTGATGTTACCTCACGAAGTTATGAATCAGTTTAAAATTTGATGTTTTATTTATTTTATCGATGGACCAGCCTTCAACATTGCATCTTGAAATTAAAGTATGAAATTGTAATATACCTGGCGGCGGTTGAGAACCACTGCTTTATGTGATATTAAAAATGTCAGCATATACTTCAGCATTGTGGCATAAGGTAGCCCAAGTCGTCGTTAGTTATCATATATTTCGCAGAAACGTAAGGTTAAAATTAGAAATATCACGTAACGTGACATCATTGGCGAACGTACGCGTTCACATGAACCAGAAACTTTCAAAGGTTCGCGCGATCCCTAATATCAATGACAATTCATGATTCCCGAGTTTTATTATGCAAGAAAATAGATCATCCCCAATCTAATTTAAATGACATCTGTAAATCAATCGGCTATGGTCAAAAATTGTTTTACAGCTCTCCAATCTGGAAATACATGATGTCAAAATGCCAGCCGAAAATTACCCCGAAATTGCAACTATACTCAAGTCCGTCGAATGCAAAAATATAATGTTTGATAACTGCAAATTGACGAGAAGGAAACTATCTGAATTTTACACTGGATGCAAAGACAACCGTCTATTGGTAAGTTCAATTAATGCACCCGAAACGTGCATTTTTGGGATTGGAAATCGTTGTTGTTTGTGGTATTCATGGTTTTCATCGACTACAATGGTCAATTAAACCAACCCGACATTTCTTATTCTTGATTCCGAAACTGTAGACTTGTAGCACGGCTTCATTCACGGCTTGGCTTGTTAAGACACTGCCTACGCGGATGAGATGGCGACCGGCAGTCAATGTCATATGATAGGGTAACCATAGTTTGTGCTTCAAATTCCGGACACTCTTTAGCGCCTACTAGCTGGTTTTTAAATGAGATATGAACACTTTGTATGTCAATATGACGTGACACTAGCAAAGCATCGCCTTTCAGCTGCAAACAGGAGAGTAACATATGCTGATTGCTGTATTTGTATTGTATTCCCATTTGGTCTGCGGCAGATTCATACACGGGCCCGATGAAATAGTCGGTCGTGTAGTTAACAGCCCTGCTACAATGTTAGATAGCTGCATGGATGTGGTTGTATCTTGTAATAGGGACCTAAACAACATTTCTTTCATAACCTTCGCTGATCCAGTAACCTTGAGCCCACCACACTTCATCTGAAATTACTGAAATCGCAAATGAAAATTGTAGTTAAATTATGGAATTTTTACGAATTGATATATGCTTATGAAAATACAATGTTTAGAATATTATTTATTTTAGTGGTTCACCGTACAAATAATTAAGATTTAGATTGAAAAAGGAACTATCGAATACCAATTTCATAGGATTGCTAGTACACATATGTTTAAACTGAGATACATTTCTATCCATGTCTCCCAACACCGCCCCTGAGCCCAGCGCCAGCCCCATGAGCTTTCCCGCTCCCCATAGTGAGCGCTGACATCACCGAGATTTAAAAAAGCCATCCTCAATCTATTCGTCCAACTTAGTTATGAACGTAAGACTGTGCCGATTCGCAAGACAGAATGAAATTTCATTATCTGAGCAACGATAGGCTTATGAACATGTGGATTCTGCGCTTTGTCAAGCTTCAGAACACACATTGTTGACAGCTTCATAATCAGCATGGCCGACATCAACATAATTTATTACTGTTACAAACATTTTTAACTTGATGTTTTAATATAAAATTACAATTTTGCTCCTAACCAAGATATTTCCGTTTTTATTTTCTTAGTTGTTTACCAAACGAAGTGTTTAAAAAAATGCGAATAATCATCTGATTCCTTGAATTCATCATTCCATCTTTCCTCACAGTGTTTGACGATTTGCGATCGTACTTCCTTGATTGACAACGAGATTTGTTCGATCTCACGAGCTGGAGTTCGGCACGCAGCGCTTCTGGCTATAGCTGATCAGCCTGCTCGTTTTGACCCACTCCTATGTGCCCAGGAATCCATATAATGTGCGTCATTATGTTGCTCCGCGACAGATTTCGGCAAGACAGAATAATTTCAGTAATTAAAAAATTCTCATACTGACGGTTGGCTATGGCCCAAATGGCACCCAGACTGTCTGAAAAAATAGCTAATTCACACTGTGGGCGAAGATTGTTTTCAGCCCATAAAAGACCCTTTAATATCCCGACAAGCTCCGCAGTAAATACGGACACTTGTTGTGGGAGAGCGACATTAAAAGAATACTTAACACTCTCGACGAAGAATCCTGCGCCCCATCCGTGGCACTGGCGTAGCAGCATGTGCTGCCGCCCCTGGCTCTCGCTAAAATGCCGCCCCCTAAGTAGACCGCAGCAAATTTCGACATAGATTCATGCTCAAGCAATCTTTTCAATGAAAATTAATACAAATAATATCCCGCGTCTCAGCCTCACCGTCTCAACGTTAATAAGGCAAAAAATATTAAAGACGTAGCGAACGAATGTGTTCCATTTTCGAGTCCTAATTCAAGTCCTGTATAAATTTAAGCACACTCTGTCTATCTGACAATTATTACTAACTTAAACAGTTCCTAGGACCGGTTTACCTTCACAGCTATCTCGGTCTGATGTACCAAATCATAACCCAGAGTAGAGATCACTAGCATACGGATAGATTGGCAAGGGGTGTTAAAAAAATTTCTTCAAATTTTATTGGTTTAGTTGTCAAATCGTCAGGTTACCTGAAAAAGGCTGCACACCAAATTTGACTCAATTCCAACCATCAGCAGCCGAGGTCAGTCAAATTGAAATTTCGGTCATTTTGAAAATAATAGTATTTACGGTGACCAATTTCGTCACGGCGACATGACTAAAAACTGTGTTCCAGGTATACCTGAAGACCCAGGGATGTCTTTTCCACTTGTTTTGATCTTGACAAGGGCCTTTGGTAGAGTTTGGATGAAAACATCGCCAATAAACGAAAAAGAGATATGACACGGATTAGCTGGAAATTAGTCCTCTTCATTGAAACAGCCACGTTAAAAGACTGGTGAGACAGTTTTCAAATAGAGTACTTTACGCACTGAAATTGCCGACCACGAAATAAAATGAAGTGACAAGCAGCTGAAATGCGGATAAATATATTTCTCAAGTGATATTCTTATCTAAGAGTATTTTTGTCGGACCAATTTAGCTGCAGGGAAACTCAATGGTAACCCACTGAGCTTATAAAGAACATTAGTCATTTCTGGTCTTTAAATATCATCTGAACACCCCCCCCCCTTCCTGTCATAGAGTAATAATTAGTCATATAATTTGCCTGAGTGAGTACTATAGGAGTGCTGCAGAGCCAATAATAGAATATCATATAGTATCAAATTGTGTCGTGAAGAAATCTACATTGGACCGACAAACAATATAGATATTGACTATCACTTGATAAATATATTCACCCGTATTTTGCGTGCTTATTATCAGTTCATTTCCATTTCGTGGTCGTGAATTTCAGTAAGTAAAGTACTCGTGAAAATCATCCCACCATCGTTTTGACATGTCTATTTCAGTGAAGTGGATTAATTTCCAGCTCATCCGTTTCATATCTTTTTCTCGTTCACTGGCTATGTCTTCATCCAAACTCCACCATACGCCCTTGTCAAGATCAAAACATGTGGAAAAGAAACCCCTGCATTTTCAGGCATAACTGTAAAATGAATTTGGTCATGTCGGCCATTGGTCACCGTAAAAACAAATATTTCAAACATCACTGAAATTTCAATTTGACTGATCTCGGGCTCTACTGGCTGGAGTTGAGTCAAATTTGGTGTGCAACGTTTTGTTAGGTAACCTGACGACTTGACAACCAAGCCGATGAAATTTGAAAAAAAAAGTTTTTTTTACACCCCTAATGGGCAAATTAGTTGTCACACTTGAATTCCCAGACAAGTCTCATGCTGCGACAGCTAAAAGCAGCATAATTGGTCATGGTCATCCTATAGTTGACCATGCCCTCCGAGCGCTTGAACTTAACAATACTGATCTTAATCGAAAGCTATGGTTGCCCTGATGCCGGAAATACTGTTTGAATGCTGGTCTAAAAATCGGCGTTATTCCGAATAATCGCTCGATATTATTTCTACTATCATGGGCGATTGGTCAACCTGTTGCGGCGCTCCGATTGTTAGGAACAATCGGCCTTGATGGCGATTTTGGAGTGGTTCGATTGCCATGTTATTATACTCGGAATCAGCGCGACACTAGCTTTCGATTGAGACCAGTCCGATTAAGTAATTGCTCATGAGACGCCAGCTATAGAACTAGCAATTACGCTGCTTTTAGCCGGCTGTGAACACTGTGCAGCCTCATTTTGCCGCCCCCTTGGAGCCTGCCGCCCCTGGCGCAGAGCCAGAATCGCCAGGTGGCTGCTATGCCACTGATCCGTGGTCGTTTTTAGAGCCGTCATTGTAGATTCTTGTGTGGTTCCTACATTTTTCATTAAGGTACTGGTTACAAGTTAGTTCAATTACAGTAGGGTGGTGAAAATTGACAATTTTGGAATACAAACTGTCGTCCACACATATATAAATATCATCCCACGGGGGAATAGGCAGGGATTGTATCCGATGAACATGTAGCTCATCCAGCCACCGAAGTCTACTCAACATGTTGAATGTAATGAATCGCTGAGAGTCCGGAAAAATTTCATGCCATGATTGTATTATCAAGTTGCGGCAGGGGTGATTGTCTCTTGCTCTTGTTTCTTGCTGTACATTTATTATGGCTTCCATGTGCCATCAACCAGAGATGATATAAGAGATAAAGCGGTCAAGCACGAGTGATGCGGTCATGCACAGTTGGGTAAGGCATGACGTCATACCTTGCTACTTTACAGGGAAGCATCATCATAATACATACAATAACCCACGTAACATCCCCGTCTCAAAACATCACAAAATAATAGAAAACGAAGCGAACCGATTAACGATATAAATTACAGCAACGAATCAAGTTGTAACATAGTCTTGCAAGTATGCTGGTCGAATTACTGTACGGCTTGGTCTGCTGCTACTGGAACCAGATAACGACCCATTAGTGTCGCTGTTCACTACTGCTGGTCTGGCAATCGAAATGTCGTCAAAGTCAAATGCAACATGCGGGCGAGTTACAGTAGCTCGAATAAACTTTCTGTTGCGTCGGTAGATCGTTCCATCTGTCGCCTTAACAATGTACGATCGATCATTCAGTTGCTTAATCACCACCGCTTCGAGCCACAAGCCATTTTCTGTCCTTTTGAATCGAACCTGTTGACCAGGACTCAACAGGGCGAGGTCTTTTGCACCACGATTGTAATACTTTGCCTGTTTTCTTTTTCGATCCATAAGCGATGGAATGACATCAGAAACAATTTTCGGCTCAAGCAGTTTAGTTGCTATTGGTAACAAGGTCTTGGTGCGCCTTCCAAATAGCCTCTGTGCTGGAGAGCCAGGAACAGTCTCGCCTGGAGTGTTCCTCCAATCCAATAGTACAATACTTATGTCTTTTTTTGTCAGTTGTCGCTTTACGAAGTAACGATTTGAAGATTTTGACAGCTGATTCCGCCTTTCCATTCGATTGGCTGTGTCCTGGAGAGCTAGTCACATGTTCAAACTCATATTCCTTTGCAAATGCCTCGAAGTCATGAGCAGCATAGCATGGAACATTGTCAGTAATCAATTTGTCGCAGATTCCATGACGTGCCATATGTGATTTTAAGCGGCGAATAACTGCTGTAGAAGTCTGTGAGGTTAGCCGATCTACCTCAAAATAATCCGAGTAGTGATCAACTGTAATCAAATAATGTTGTCCGTCAAATTCACATAAATCGCTACTGAGTATTTGCCAAGGACGTCCTGGTACCGGATGTGAAATCAGACTTTCCTTCTGTTGGTTGGGTTGGTGTAAGCCACATGTGGGACAGCTTGATACGAAGTCCGTAATATCGTTAACCATGTTGGGCCAATACAAACATTCACGAGCCCGGCGTACACAACCTTGAATTCCAACATGACTTGCATGAAGTCGCTTGAGAATAGTGCCTTTTATGGACGACGGTATGACAATACGATCACCCTTCAGAACGATTTGATCCTGAAATGTCAACTCCTCTTTAAAACAGTAGAAATTTCGAATTGATTGGGGTACCAGCTTGGCTTCATTCGGCCACCCATGTTTTATAAAAGAGATTAACGTGTTCATGACAGAATCAGAGATTGTTGCTCTGCTGACCATGCCGAGCGTTGAGCTTGATACCGGTATATCATTCAACATGTCGATATGTTCAATCTGTTGAAAGATATCAAACACATCAGCAGTTTCTGCGTCTTTGGGTGACTTCGGAATGTACGCACGCCTCAACGTATCCGCCACAAATAATTGTGATCCAGGCTTGTATATCACCTCGAAGTCATACTTTTGGAGCTGAAGTAACATGCGCTGTAACCGTTTTGGTGCATTAACCAGACTTTTCTTTGTGATCACTTTCAGAGGTTTGTGATCGCTTTCTACTGTTACAAATCTGCCATAGACATATAGCTCAAATTTTTCCATGGCAAAGAGAATAGCAAGCAATTCTTTTCCGATTTGCGCATAGTTGCACTCCGTTGTTGTCAACGCCCGTGAAGCATAGGCAACAGGGTGAGAGTTTTGCAATACACAGCATCCTAGCCCCTTTGAACTGGCATCACATTGCAGTACCATAGGTGCGTGTCGAAGTATTGTAAAACTGGCGCGTTGATCAAGGTTTGTTTTATTTTCTCAAACCATGTCCCATGTAGGATTGGATCCCATATGAACGCGTTGTCTTTTTTAGGAGTTCGCGGATGGGAGCGGTTATATCTGAAAGCTTTGGGGCAAAACGCTGCAGAAAATTTGTCATCGCTAAAATTCTCTGGACGCCCTGCTTATCCGTTGGAGGGGGCATTTTTATGATGCCTTCAATTTTGCTCGATGAGGGTTTTAGACCATCTTTTGAGATGGTATGGCCTAAGTAGGGCACTTAAGTCTGCAGATAGCGTAGTTTCGCTTTATTCAGTTTAATACCAGTTTGTTGACAGCGTTTCAACAGTTCAAAGAACTTTTTCTTATTGTCCATAGTCGCCTCTTCAACAGTATCGCCCACACCATAAATCAAGATGTCATCCGCGACGGGCGTGATTCCTTCCAGGCCGTCCAGCGCTATCTTCAGTCTTCTCATGAACTCCTCCGGTGCTGGGCTGATTCCGGAAGGCAGTCGGAGCCATCTGTAACGACCATATGGAGTACCGAATGTAGTTAGATAACTACTAGTATCATCAAGTTCTACATGCCAAAATCCATTTTTTACATCACACAGTGTAAATACTTTGGCATTGTGCATATATGGTAACATATCATCAACTGTCGGCGTTTTAGAGCTTTGTTCAGCGCCAGGGGATCCAGGCACAAGCGGGTATCTCCAGATTGCTTTTTTACAGTGACCAGATTAGATATCCAGGGAGTATGGCAATCCACGGGAGCTATTATGTCAGCATCAACCAAACTAACAATTTTCTCCTTCACTTGTGCTTCAAGTGCCAGGGGTATTTTGCGAACAGGCATCTGTACAGGATTGATAGTGTCATCAATTTCCAGATGAAGTTTACCCTCTATCTTTCCCGTACCATTGAAAACATCCGAAAATTGTTCACATATTTGATCAAACTCCAGTGTAGCAAAATTGGCGAATTCAGGATCCTTCGCTGTAAGAGCTTGTACTGAAGGTTCCTCGATCATTATGTTTTCAAAATTGATCGTAATTAGTTTCATCCTTTGAGCATCGGCGGAACCAATGATGAAAGTGTTCGGATTCTCAACCACTACAAATTCTAGCAAGTAGTTTTCACCATTCTTTTTATTGGTGATTTCCAACGTTGTTATTCCGAGAGGCCTTATCACTTCCTTATTATATACAACCAGTCTCATAGAAGTAGGTTTCAAGTTGAGCATTTTGTGTCACCGGTTACATTCAAGTAATCTCGCCATGAAAGAACATTTACGGTTGCGCCACAATCAATTTGGAATTTTACATACATGTTAACCAGGTATAACAGAGCAAATATTTCCTTAACATAGGATTCCTCCGTAGCACTCACATGTTCAAACGAAAGAACTTCGTCATCCTCTTCTTCATCCGACTCAATGCGATCAGCTGATATCATCATCACAGTTGCCTGACATGCCACGGCAAAATGGTCTTTTCCGTTACAGCGTGAACAAGTTTTGCCGTTAGCCGGGCAATATCGCCGACCAAAAACATGCACCTTTCTACAAAACTTGCAGATTTTGGGGAGCTCTTCCGATTGAGGTGTACTACCATCATATCCTCGATGCATTTTAGAGTCCCTTTCAGCAGCTGGCCATTTCCTTTGCTTGTACTTATTTTGTATCGCATGAATTGCAACGTCATCTGACGTTAGAGTCATCTTTTCCATTTGCAGAGCAGTTGACTCAAACAATCTGCAGCTCGAAATACAGGAGTCCAATGTAAGTCCTGTCTCTTGTAGTTTTCTTCTCAGCACAACATCGGATATGCCACACACAATTTTGTCTCGGAGAAGCTCATCCTCCAAGGTTTTAAAATCACAGGTTTTTATCAGCCTTCGCAGCTGTTCGTAGTACGTGTTGAATGATTCATTTGAAGCTTGACTACGACTGAAAAAACAGTACCTCTCGTATATAATGTTGATCTTCCCAACACAGCGCTCCTCCATTTTCTTCAATACGACTGGGTAACTCTTGGCGTCATCTTCTGATAAAGTAATGCCATCATAGACATCACACCCAGCTGGTCCAAGAGCCGCAATACGAATGGAATGTTCCTCTTTATTGAGTTTTGTAGCCACTTCATAATTCTCATAATGGCGCTTCCAGTTCTTCCAGTTGGTGGCCAAATCACCAGAGACAGTTAAAGGATCCGGATGGGGTATCACATATCTGAGATCCATATAGTTGGATAAGATGATAAATCTTTATGCCGAGCTAATGACAGATTTAGAGCTCGCGAGTTCAGTTATCTTCTGACACCATGTTTCTTGCTGTACATTTATTATGGCTTCCATGTGCCATCAACCAGAGATGATATAAGAGATAAAGCGGTCAAGCACGAGTGATGCGGTCATGCACAGTTGGGTAAGGCATGACGTCATACCTTGCTACTTTACAGGGAAGCATCATCATAATACATACAATAACCCACGTAACAGCTCTAATGTTACACCGATATTTTAGGCAGGAATTCAAGTGTCTAATTTTTACGGGTGGTTCCCTGCAGGAGTGCTGTAGCGCATAAATGGGGGTGCTACGCATAGCACCGCTGCAAATCCTGAGTGCAGCATTCTGGATCGTTTGTATAGACTCCATTACGTAATTTGGCGAGAACAAATAAGATTCCTGTCCGTATTCAATAACTGATCTAATCAAGGACATGTAAAGAGCTAACAGGCACTGTTTTGAATCACCCCAGGACGTACCTGCTAAGGAACGAAGAAGGTTTAGACGCGTAGTGCATTTTTCAACCACCATTCGGGAATGGCTTCGGTAATTAAGTTTGGAGTCAAAGATTACCCCCAAGTATTTATATCCCGCTTTAACTTGTACGGGAGAGTCGCATAGCCGTAAATTTATTTCAGGGTTTTTTCTCCGCCGGGTGAAAAGGACTGCCGCTGATTTCTTAATGTTAACTTTGAAACCCCACCGTATGCACCATTCCGAAACGTCGTCAAGTGAAATTTGAATTTTGCTAGTGAGTTCCGAGATTTGTAAATCTGACTCCCATAAATAGACGTCGTCGGCAAACAAGTTGACCCTCGATGCAATAACGTCAGGAATATCGTTTATCATGATTGTGAACAGCAACGGACAAATTACGCTTCCTTGAGCCGTGCCATTTTCTAATTCAAACGTATCCGACAACGAGGTACCAACGCGAACTTGGAAAGTGCGTCTGCTAAGGAACGAGTGTATCCAATTAATTATGTTACCAGACAGCCCAAGCCTTTGCAATTTGAAAATCACTCCTTCCCTCCAAACCATATCGTACGCCTTCCCAAAGTCGACAAAGACAGCTAATACTGATCTCTTGTTCAAAATGGACTTGTATACCTCGTCGTGAAGAAACATAATGCAGTCAGTGGTGGATCTTCCTGGTCGGAAACCACTTTGGTTGATGCTGAAAAGATTTCTATCTGTGAGCCACCAATTTAACCTATTTGTTACAAGTCTTTCCATAATTTTGCAAAGGTTGCTGGTAAGGTAGATTGGTCGGTAGGACGACGCAGCGTTGGTTGGTGTACCCTGTTTTGGCAGTGGAATGATTATGGAATGCATCCAAGAGTCTGGGCACCGTTGAGATGCCCAACATTTGTTTATTGATTCGAGCAGTTTAACTAAGCAATCTGTGTCCAAATTCAATATCATCTTAGAGCATAGTCTGTCTTGGCCTGGAGATGTGTTTTTTCTAGGCTTGACTTGTCTTATACATCGAAATTAGAAAATTAGCTGGATGATAATGATTACCTTGGAATATGAGCTGTTTGATAACGATCCTTCACTGTTTAACCGCATACGCTTCCACCGTTAAATGCAACGTCGATTTGGTCGAAATTCCCTGATATTAGCTTGTATAGCAGCATCCTAAAATTGAAAAAATAACCATGAGGCTTAAACGTTTAGTTGACAATTTGGATTGGATTCGGAACGCCGAAGACATCCGAAACGTTTACTGATGTTGTATCCTTGACTTGCTTTATGCTTGCAAATAAGCGAGTTAAAATACAATTTAGCTACTCTCCTACGCATAATATATTACTCGCCAACAACATTTTTGATTTCACATTCACAGAGTAAGAGTCTGCCACTAATAGCAATCAGTCCTTGAATCTAACAAGAAGCAGATTTGTACATAGCCTATGACCAGGGGTCTTTAAATTGTACTTGAGTACAATTTAGCAAAAATAGCTTATTTTATACTCAACCACAATTTTAAATTATACTAAATTATACTCTTATGAAAAATGGCTTTCCTGGCGTAGGAGCGTACCATACTGAGACTTTCATGTGAAAACAAGCTCGTGTTATGCGTTACTCCACCTGCCGGTGTTTCAAGTTTAATGATCTAACCAAAAATCACACAAGTTTCTGCAGCTCTTGAAACTGTTTTGCAGGAAGGCAGCCTTCGAGCGAGAAATCGGTCAGGCTCTCTCGGTAGTCATCCTTTTCAATTCCGATAGCGGAAAAATCTCCCTCCACTGGTGCCGTCGTTGGAGACACGGTCAAGAGCGTTCCGCAGAAGTCCTTTAAGGTGCGCAGGTGGATGTTCATACCCTCGAGGACACCCCAAGCGTCCCTGAAGCTGCTGTCAGGGCCCTCTTCCTCCAACGTAATGCGGAAATTGTCATGGTCTCTGTAAAAGTCCCGCAGTTGAGCGTGCTCCGTCTCGACATCCTAGAGGTTTTCTTCGGCCCACCCAGCTGCTCGAAGCCGTCCTGACTGTTCGCGAACCAAGTCAGAGACAGGTGAACGACGCAACTTAACCAGTTCCTTCGGGAGCGTCGGGGGTATCTCGTTGTTTTTGATGTCCGCGTTGTTTGCCAGGAGATCACAGACGCCATGAAGTAGGGTGCAAACCAGAAGGCCGGCTCCCCTCTGAACAGTTTTCCTTGTAGCCTCCGAGATGTCATCAAGTTTGGCCTGCACAAAAAGTTCCAAGTCGAGGATGAACTCCTGAACATTTGTCATGGAAACAGAAACTGATTCCACTCTGACGTATTCTAATCAGACATGGGGTGATCGCGATTAGTAATCGTAATCGATTACGACGATTACAGCATTTTGAAGTAATCGTAATCGCAATCGATTACATTCGAAAAAAAACCTAAGTAATCGTAATCGTAATCGACTACTTCCCATATCTAATCGATTTTTTTGTGAAAGAACGATTAATTTTTGTTTGTACAAGGACTATGACATAAACTGAATATTCGTGAACAACAATGAGATAATACACCACGTTAGCGATAGCACAAACGTCTGTTTTCAAACGCCACTGACTCATTATTACGTCAGAAGTATTAGCTCCGCTCGTCATTGCGTAACAAGTATCCACACATAGTAAACAGACATGCGATGGACATTGTAGTGTGATTGTAAGAACACCTCCCGTGGTGTATATCAGGTTATCAATACACTACAAAAGCCGCTACCTCGCAGCAGGATATTGATCACCCCTCTGCCTATAGGTTCAAATAGTAACTTATGTATTAATGTTTGGATGTGCTTAGTTAAACGCAGTTTACCATTGCTGCTTGGCGAGCAGGATGCCTACGTACGCATGTGCACCTGACGAGGATTCGGAATTTTGTACTCGTCGAATAAGACATTGCAGTATCCACAACGAAGCATTACAAATAAACAGCTGCTGATATATATCATAACCGAGCCGTGCTTAGCCGTTTCTCGTAACAGCAGCTCGCTGTATATGTATTAAGTTGAAGGCAGAATTTTTATGTTAAGTATATCTTATTCTCATATAACTACTTGAAACGGGCGTCAATTGTTATTTCACAGTTCGTTACTTAGCATTTGGACCTGCCGCCATAACCATCCGCTTATATAGCCTGACATGTTAGCGTGGGTTGTAGCTAGAATCAGTAATTCAGCCAAAACAGCAATTCCCCTATCCAACCGTTGGTCAATTTTCAAAACTGAATTTCGTCAATAATATTGGTAATTACTAATTACATTATATTACTATCCATTTATAACCTCTCTGAGCCCCGAGTGTCAGATTTACCTGTAAAGCTGTGGCACGTAATTTATATTCATAGCATCTGGTATGTTGTTATAATTACTGTATGTTGTTAATTCACGACCTCCAGTCAGTTGTATAATCACAACATATTGTACTCGCCCAAACGTAGCAGACTAAAAGAATATCTTTTGTGAGACGCACACACAAATTGTCATAGCTTTATTCCTTTGTGGATGCGCCGGGTGACATTGGCATTGTGGGCCCAGATTGGAAGGGCATGAGTTATTAATCACGCCCACTCAGCGCGGCTATTGATAATGGACGAATACCCTAAGTTTCGGTCAAGGTATTTCTTTGGTATCACATCCCGTGGAGTTGCGTGTTGGCCGAAACTGCATATGTCTTTTGGTGTGTTGTGGGATCGTGGCGCGGTAATGACCGGCTCCGAAATGCCTGTTCCCATAAAATATAGCCTATGTATGTTTTTTCTTGAGGGGAAGAGGTATGCATTTCAAACCCAGCTATCTACTGGAGCATGGGTCACCAACTGTTTTGAAACAAAAAGCTACTTCTTGTGTAGTGTGTACTGATTATTGCGACGACCGACGGGTTACCACGTACTCCCGTCGTTTATCCAAGTTCAGTTGTATTTCTTCACTTAGAGTAAGACAATCTGAGCACTGGGCCGGGTTTCCGCCCTTTACCAAGAAAAAAAACGACAGACCCCTCTTTCGCATCTGTTATTATTATCTATCTATCAAGGTTTGGCCAGGTGCTTGATTCGGCCAGGTCTATTTTTGCATGTGTGCAAGGATAGACTACATCAAAACTAAGTAATTCTACCGCATGCAGAGACGTGATGATTATCGGGATATGGTACTTTTCTAACAAATGCAGAGATTTGATGATGATTGACACATCTGTACGGAATCCTATTCTTGCTTTACACCGATTTCCATGTTTATTCGTTATTATCCTTGAAAAAAGCGCATAATCTAAATAGGGGAGCCCTTCGACCAGCTCCCCCCCAGGCGACCGCCCACCTCGCCCACCCCAAAAGCCACCACTACTACAGCGACCGCGGGCGACTCATTTGGTCCTCGTTGGTGACCCCTGTACTAGAGACATTTGAATCGCAAAGCTCGAAAAACATTTTCAAGAATTAATTAAATTCTCGAAAATACTCTATAATATATGTTGGTTTACGAAATACTTTTGAGTCCCCTTCGTGCACGCTCCCCAGCACTCTATTAGGGAATTTGGGGTGCGGAAAGTAAAGACCTGGCAATAATGCAAATCGTTGGATGCGATAAATCATCCACTATAAAGTTGGGCAATTGATATATTATGACGTAATAAGCAAATGACGCATGATGTAAGAAGAAAGTTGATATCTCATTAAGCCTTTTCATCGCAATCCTTGTATTGTCTTCCCATATATCATTTAAGATTATAGTCCTAAGCAAAACAAATGTAATCGTGAGTAATCGTGATTACTTTTTCAATGTAATCGTAATCGTAATCGACTACTGTCTAATTTTGCTGTAATCGTAATCGTAATCGCGTGATTCCGAAGTAATCGTAATCGCAATCGATTACATTCATAAAGTAATCACCCCATGTCTGATTCTAATTTACTCTGGAAGCCATCCTCCTCACGAAACTCTGTAGTTGCTGAACACAAATCCTTCAGGTTGTCACGCAACTTCATCAGCTTGGCGTGCTGCTCGGTGACCAGAGTTTTCTTGCCATGCAGGGACTTGACCACTTTCAGGACCTCTCCGGCAACCTACTGCCGGTATATACACGGCAACAGTATATTCCGGTCTTGCCCAATTCAGCAGGAATCGTCAGCCGTGCCGAGTTACAACATATAGTTGAGATAATTCACTCACTCACTAGAGTTTAGATTATAGCGAGCGATAAATATGAAATATGGAAGCCTACTATGACAATTTAATTTGAGCTGCGATAGATCACAAAACATAGAAAAATGAACAAAGGAAGAGAAAGATGAGCTGAGCTGAGCGTGGAATGGAATGAAGCGGAAATCAATCCCGCCGTGCGAGCAAAGCCACACACACAGCGCTGCGCAGGAAGAACCCCAGTGCGGTGCGGCATCTGCACCCCCGCCGCTGCCTGTCTTTCCACCCAACCGCCAGGCAGCACCTGTTGGAGTCAGCAGGGCCCGAACGGAAGCGATAAACCCACCAATGCGTTTCTTAGAGACTCCAGTGAACTGGCAAACACCGAAAAACGGTAAACAAAAAAAAATCCTTATTTTATACTCGACAGAAATTTTATTTTATACCTAATTGTACTTTTGAGAACCAAAAGTACAATTTAAAGACCCCTGCCTATGACAGTGGCGGCTCTTCCTATAGAGCAACTGGAGCATTGCCCCACCCAATATTCTGTTCAATAACAATTCTTTACCAGTTATAGACGCACACCAATCTATATATACCGAAATCAGAGCGAAAATCGTATTCTTCTTGTCCTTTCGCTTGTAAATGCCCATATATAGCGAAGTCTCGGCAGAAATCGAATTCTCTTCCGTGTTTTCGCTTTGCGAATGCCTAGCCGGGGCATGCCCCGGTAGCGCTCATAACAAGCTTTTACTGTCTATTCTCTCAAAGCCGCGCACAATAAAGAAACGGTGATTTACTCTCTCCTATTCGTAAAATGGCCGAGCAAGCGTGGCAAATATGCCTGGTCGCCCCTAAGGTGTGATGTAACAATCGTATCTATATCTGAGCTCGATTACCGTAATATGCGTTTAGTCGACCTTTGCTCGTATAGGTCGACTTTGATGGTGTTTCACACCATGAAAACTCTTGAAACTTGGTATGTCATGTCGTGATGGTGATATTTAACACTGTCCCAAGTTACAGGGTTTCTACTTAAAGTCTAGGGTAGTAATTCCGTTTCCGAAGTTGAGTGTGTGCTGATCCGTCATGTATCGCAAACAGATTTTACTTAAAAGCCGGTATTGGTATCCATTGATTTTGACGATGTTCAATACTGAGATCGGCTATGAAATTTAGCACGGTAAGTCTTAATGTTAGTATCGAACGCTGTGCCAAGTTTGAAGTTTGTCACTGAACTGTCTTAGTGGTGATTTGGTTTCCTAATTCGAGTGAGAGCTGACTCGTCATTTATCGCTAACAGATTATACGATGCTACTTACCTAGATCCGTCATAAGCTTTTGCACAGTATGTCTTGGTTTTAGTATCGAACGCTGTGCCAAGTCTCAAGGTCGACACTCAGTGATTAGGGCAGTAATTTCGTTATCAAGGTCGAGTATGGTAGATATGTGCTCCGATCTGACACTTTAGCATACAACGCATTGCGGATTTCACGCAAAAGCCGGTGTACCTGCGGTAACGTTAACTGAGATGATGATATCATTTTCAGTTTGCATTCAAATATTTACTTTGATATTATATTCTCCAATGTCAATTTCACCGTGAAATTGTGGCCTTCAAGCCATTTGCTCACAACCCCCTGCTGTCAAGCGCGATAGCTATTTCGTTTTCGATGGCAGCTAACAGCTGATCACTTGATCAGCCTATTCCTCAGTAAATTTTGCGCAAAATTCGGTGTTGGTCTGTTCGCATTAATTTTGACAGTGTACCATACCGAAAAGGGCCATGAGACCACTTCTCGATGATGTCATGTAACAGTGTACTAAGTTTAAAGCTTTCATCCACGTATTTATTCGGTAATATATATTTCCAAAGGCGATTTCGCAGCAGACCTGTAGACAGTAATAAAGCCATATGTGTCGTGTTACAGTCCCCAGTTTCAAAGCCAAAATCTCCTATGCTGTACCGAGACCGAATTTCCGAGGCTGCTATTCTTAGTTCTTCAGAATGATGTTTTGGATTCAATACGACAGGTCCAATCTATGAGATAACAATTGCGTATCTGTCCGAACTCGTTGACCTTTCCAGTTAGGCTTACGTTATCTCTCGAGTTATAGTCATTTCCAGGTCTAGTGCGAACATGAACCGTGTTGAATCTTTGTTCCGTACGCCGTTTACGCAGTTACCACACTTCAAGTCACAGCTCACCGGCGGACCTCTCGTGGCACATACGTTAAAATCACTGTTGCCGGCAAATTCATGTTACCGTACCATCATTAAGTTACTTGTTTACGTTGGAAAACGCCACTGTGACGTCATCTTAATAAAAGTCGCTTGCAGCCCTTGCCCCACCACCCGTAATTGTCACGAGCCGCCACTGCGCGTTTTACCAAATTTAATGCTCGGCAAGCCGGTCAAAATGACCATCAAATTGCCTGTAGCCAAATGGAAATTGTGACGTGATACAATTTCACTGAGGCGAGAGATTTGCCTGTGTCGACACTAGAGCCCGACCGATATTGGATTTCTGAGCCGATACCGATAAGACCGATATCCAGTACCTCCACCGATAACCCCGATATATTCAGCCGATATTCAAAAGATATGGAATCTAGCTCAAGGCCCGATTTTAACATCGACATAGGCTTTACGAACGAATAATATTTCGGCTTCGTTCAGGCCATTGCCGCCTGAATGCGCATTTATATAAAATTGGATGTAGCGACACCGACCTATGCGACCATTGTACAGTACCTGATACAGTCGAGCATTTTTTGCTGCACTGCAATCGATATGATTTTCATCGGAACTTTTTAATCGACAGGGCGCGCGAGCTCAAAATCACTGCAACACTCGAAAATCTACTGATCATCCCCGAAATGTTATCCCATGTTGCAGAATTTGTTATATCTTGTGGTACTTACTTGTAAATCGGTTATTGATCATATTTTGGTAAATCGCTCATTCTAGTCCGTGACGCACCTGGCCTTACAGGCGAAAAGCGTCACTCATCTTTTCATCAATAATAATAATAAAACAACTCAGAGCATTTATTTCAACAACTTTACAGCCATTGATATGCTTGAACATGAAATAAATGATCTAGGGGCTATGAAAATATATCAAAAGCACCAATCCAGCAGTTGCAGATTACAGTTCACGAAGCACAATTTCTCGGCTCTTTCTCCAAGTAATGAACTTCTGTGGTCTTCCATAAATGATGTATAAGTACTAAACATAGTGAGCAGTCTTTCGCTTGGTACCATAGTTAGTGGCACAGCAAGAATTGGAAATCTTTCTTCATTTCGGTTCCACCGCTCCCTTGCAGCGGATCTTTTCTTCAACGGTTTCACCGAATATTGATATTATTATTGATATTCTTCTGGCAGTGCACCTGGAGCCTTCAGCACATCGTTACCAAATAGATGAAGAGAATGTGCAAAACAACTGAAATTGTCCACGTCTGCAACTGCTCCACCCATCCCCCTTGGGCCTTGACCATGACCAGCATTCAAACAATCAATTGATCAATATTTTACGCTCTGTTGTCAGAATTGGTCTATGTCATCAAGTAATTAAAAATTTTCGTATCAATTATTGGCTTTACTCCACGTTTGCTTGATTTTCTTGCCCTCTATGCTCGCATATTTCCTATCATGGTGGCCCCGAAGGCCTCCGTCAGACGACTTCATACATTACTGGTAGCTATGTTGGTACCGAACCAATAGCACTATCTTCCGAGAAATGTTTCGACAAGACTCTTTTCTCTATCATCACGAGGGTCAGTCCAGCATGATTGATGTTCTCATTTCTCTTACTGATTGAAATCTTCTGCAAACAACTATCCAATCCACCCAGCTGCTCTCTGTCTTTTTGGTGATGGTTTACTGAAGAGGGATTCCCACAAAGTCAGTGGGGCATAACGGTGGTCAGTAATCCATAATATTTTTCAGATAGGCACGCCTACTGCCTGTATGGAGTATGCACTATGTGCAGCATGGCCATTTATTTTTTATAATTTACCGTCCTCACGTCTTCTATCGACTTCTCCGACTCCCTGCCACCATGTTGTGACGTCACGAAAATGGCCGATATTTTTTTACCTTCAACGGCCGATACCGATATCGATATTTCTCTCCAAGCGTGATATCGACTCGATATTATCGGCGAGCCGATAATCGGTCGGGCTCTAGTCGACACCATATAGGACACTATGATGCTATAATTGAATTATCGGAAATATGGATTTGATAGTTGTGAAGCTGCAGATTACTTCATAATAGGCTTAAAGGTCAACTGCATGTTCGGAAAGACTTTTGCTCATTTCGTAGATTATGTGGTTAGGAATAAGGAAAAAATGCTGAAAATGAAAATTACGTGATAGTTTTCAAGTAATTCAAATTACAAATCGAAATTCCGAAAAACGGACCCTAAGTCATCCAGCCGTGAAATGACGTCAAGTAGTTGACACAACAAAAATCCTTGTTATTCCTTTTGGCTGTTAGGTGGGATTCATTGCTTAGATTTGCTGTGGATTTGGGTCATTGAGTGAGATCATGAAGGCTGTGAAGGAGATGATTCATAGAGTCAGATGTTATGCCGCGTATGGTTGCTCCAATACGCAATATGCCGTGCCTACAATGTCTTTACATCGCTGCCAAAATCCATCCATATACCGTCAGGCGACCGGACGCCGTTAAGACCAAAAGTGCGGACTTATAGACAACCAAAGGCAGACACATTTTCAATGACGTATCCGAGATACGCAACGCGCAATAAAGTTGACTACTGAACACGGGGAACTCTCACACGTAGTGCCGACCTACTGCAGTAGTGCCGTTCATACTGTCATTTCACGCACCAGTGAAATTGTGGTCATGGCAGAGGAACACACTTCTAAAGCTATACAATGTGTCCAAAATCGGTAAGTGAAAATGTACTGTGTCAGCTAGTATTGTAGGAGTGTAGCTAACCTTTTATAGTAGTATTGACTGTGGTACGGTAGTCATCAAAGTAGGTATTGTTTACACCAAGGGTCGGCAACCTACGGCCCGCGGGCCGGATCCGGCCCGCCCAGCGAAATCGTCCGGCCCGCGACATGATAATTAGTTATCATAAGAATACGGCCCGCCGCTTCATAATGAGTTTCAATCTGCAGTGCAGCGCTGCATGGAAAAAATGCGGCATTGCTACGATATAATTATAGAAATTAAACATGGAACGGCAACGACCGATTTTGCAGCTTCGTTCCGCTCCGCCGAGGCTGGAGTGGAGAGTGGTTTTGCGTAAGCGACTGTAGGATTTCTGGCAATCCAAAAGCTATCTTCCCGAGCACAGAAATTATTGAATCTGGTCTTGATCGAAAGCCACTGTTGCACCGATTCCGAAAATATCAATTAAAATAATGATCAGGCACTGATCCACCTAGAATCCGTCCTCCAAGTCGAAATATCGGCATTGTTCGAACAATCGGAGAGTCGCAACGGGTCATTGTTATGGTCATTGTGTTGCGGTTACCCGATTGTTCTGAACAATGCCGATATTTCAGACTTGGAGGACAGATTCTAGCTGGATCAGTGCATGATCATTATTTAAATTTATATTTTCGGAATCGGTGCAACAGTAGCTTTCGATCAAGACCAGATTCAATAATTTCTGTGCTCGGGAAGATAGCTTTTGGATTGCCAGAAATCCTACAGTCGCTTACGCAAAACAATTCTCCTCTCCAGCCTCTGCGAAGCGGAACGAAGCTGCAAAATCGGTCGTTGCCGTTCCATGTTTAATTTCTATAATATAATAGTAGCCTACATCGTATTAGTCTATTGTTACGCCATAAAACGAAGGTGGTTGAAGTAGGAGATGGAGATAGACTAGACTGGATCAGTGCTCATCAATCGGGTGTATCCCGCAGCCAAAGGTGTTCCATGCCTTTTAGAGGGCTGATCACTCTAACGGGGTGTGACAATAAAGGTGTTCTTCCTTAGCTTCAAAAGCGCTTGGAGCATCTCAGACGCAATGACGGAATCTCAAACTATTCAATTATAGATAACTAGCCTCCGTATGTCGGTTAGCCTGTCCATAGTTTGATTTTCCAGAAGGCATTGTGTGCCAAGACAAAAAACCTGAATAGTGTTTTGGCCACAATGGTGAAAACTGTTAATATGATTTTTGTCTCATCAACTGTATCAGTTACGTCATATATCACTGCAGAGAATCAATATGGCGATGTCATGTAGGCCTATATCTGTCATGTTCGCTCATTGAGTCGAGCAGCTATGCTTACACGAGTGTATGATCTGCGAAATGAAATAGCAACTTTCCTCGAAAATACAAATATCGCCGACTCATAATCTTGTAATCGAAAATGGGTATCTCATCTTGCTTCCCTGGTACATTTAACGTCACATCTGAACAAATTGAACTTGCAACTTCAGGGGGAAAACAACTACATGCATGAGATGTTAAGGCGCATTCAAAACAAATCTGTGACTCTGGAAATGTCAACAGTACAACGAAAATTATGCTCACTTTCCTATACTGGAGGAGAGAAAACCTAGTACCAACACTACATTTGTAACTGTGATACGAAATTTAACTACTGAATATTCACCCGCTTTTCCGACATTCCTTGTCTACAAAATGAATTCTGACTATTCAGTACTCTGTTTGATATGGACGCCAATACCATTGCTTGAAAATTTCAAATGGGCCTTTCTGAAATGCGATGCAGTTGAATTGAATGACAAATTTCATACAAAGAGCATATCGCTGCATGACTTTGACAAAGAGTACGTTCTTGAAATTGGTCTTTATCCCAGTTTGACCAGCAATGCAAAAAAATTGCATCGATTTTTGAAAGCACGTACGCATGTCAACAATAGTTTTGAACAATGAAATTCACGAAGAGCAAGCTAAAATCACGTATTTCGGTCGTCCATTTTGAATAGGGTCTGATTCTTGTTTCATCTGACTTGTTACCAGAAGTTGAAAACCGTTCACAAAGCAAGCTGCGTCAATTGTCACAATCATTCTGTGTCGTTGAAGTGTAAATACATGTGTCTTCGGATTGGTATGGTTGAGATTGCAGCAATGTAGGATAATATACCTAAGTGAGCGTAAAATATAGTACTAAGAAAAAATCCGGCCCGCCGAAAGGTTGTACACCCGAAATTTGGCCCGCGACTAGCAAAAGGTTGCCGACCCCTGGTTTACACTCATGTGCATGTGCGAATAACTGAAATAAGTATGCCTTGAAAAACTTTGAGTAGAAGTGTGCGTAGTCTGAAATAAAGCCACTTAAAATCAATCAAGAAAAAATATGTATAAAGGAATTAGGTAATAGGAGTCTGTAACCTGCTGACTTCAAGATCTATAATGGTTATGTCACAGACCTCATTTTATTGAAAGAGTTGCTATTACTTTTGAAAATACATGGGCAGTCATATAATCATATTAGTTACTTAAGTTACTGGATGAGGAGTGTCAGATATCAGTGACTAAACCTCCCAAGATATTGACAGCTCAGTAGAAGATGAAAACGTATCACTATCATCATAACAGTCCAATAAGTTAGGTGGGATGCAGTTGGCAAACCTTCATTTTTATGATACTTCGGAACAGCATTTGGTATACTGCCTTTGATTCGACTTTGTTATAAAACTCTGCAATGTTTTGACACCTGCTCTAGATTCCTGCAATGAAGAAGTTGGCGCATGCATTCAAGCAAGACCAGATACGGCGTAGTGGACCAAGTCTATTGCGATGGCTCATCCTCATTCAACTAGCGGCATCGTAAAAATTAGTTGAAGCTATTGCCGGACAAAAGAAGCTATTGTTGGACACAAAACTCTATATTTCTCTCCCTGATACAGTAGTACTGTTGATGGATTGGTTACGTTGCATTCATTATTTTCAATACAATTATTCGTTCGCGAAGCATTGCGAAATTGAAATCCTTTGAATGTAATAGATGTGAATTTTGATCGGATGCACAAACAGGATTTCTCGTTGGTTTTGGTTGCAGAATCCCAATGACCAGCAAACAAAGTTTCTGTACACAGTTTTCCTCAGCTTTCTGAAAAGCATAATTATTGTGTTACTGACGGGTAATTACTTGGCACCCGACTCAACATTTCGTGTGAATGAGACTCATTCGCTCATGCATCGAATTAGATGGTATATTTATATGACAATATTCCTGTTGATATCTATAGTGGGTCTAATAATTCGTTAGTTGCTTTACCGCTAATAGTTTGCATAAGTTAGGCTTACCATATTTTGGAAATCTAAACAGAGGACACTTTTTCAGAAATTTCAGACTTGCAAAAACCCGGTGAATTTTTCCCACTTTGTGATCGGTTGACTAAAAAAAATGTCATCTTTTCCGCTCAGAGCTCAAAATATCGTTTTTCACTCCACGTTGCCAGGTGGATGACTAAAAAAAGGTCATATTCTCGCTCAGAGCTAAAATCACCGTTTTTCACTCTAAAATACCCGCCGGAGCATCACTTCTGTGCTAATTTGCGGCATATCACTCGCAATTTGCTCTGAATATGACCTAAATTTTCAAAAAAGAGGACAAAATCTCTAAAAAGAGGACAAAAGGGCGTCCTCCGAGGACACTTTCAAAAACGAGGACAAATGCTCTTAAAAGAGGGCGTATGGTAAGCCTAGCATAAGTTGGCAATAACCTCCATCCTCTATCTTGTAATTGATAATACCAAGATTAAAAACAGAAACGAGGTACTCCATCAAAATACACATACCGATGTATTTCATTTGCTCTAGACAAGCGGCTTAAGCTGAACAAGCTAGGCTGATCATACTATAGATATATATTACTAACCTCCATCGGTTATTCATCAATAATCATACTCAAATGACCCCTCGTTTTCGGAGCAGCAAGGAGTTACACTGATATGGGATTGAGCACATCAACACTTGATACTAGTCCAGTTTAAACATTACTGTCGTAAGTAAGGGCAAAAAGCATACTTATATTCGTCATCTGAGTACTCGGACTCACTTGGTGAATCCATTACGAGCGAAACCTCCGCGATAACTAACTAATATAATCGCCCTGCTACTGCAAAAGCACCAGCCCTATAGCATACATCCGCAGCGGCCAGAAGAGATGTCAACTACATGACGTCACAATGAACACTTCGATTTTTCTGTAAACATACCAATATTGGGACTTTCTGAACATGATTAGGCGAAGTTGTCTATAAGATGCAATCGACCTTTAAAAAAGTCTTGCAGTACTAGATTTATCTTGATACATCGAACTATCGATACGAACCGAAAGCTGTATGCGAATTGCCGGTTAGGCTTACTGTACAATTCATAAAGCTGCCAAATAGTAAATAACACAACAATATAGATATGAAAATAAACAGGAAACTTTGCCCCAATTTAGGCCTCATTTCGCCCGATTCAATGATTGTTCAATGACGTAACCTCGTGCCCCACTCTAATTTGAATTCTTGCTACGCCCATAATGTATACTACTCACGTAGGTTTGTGACTGAAATTTAAATCATTCCAATATTCCCAGCTCTAAATACCTTAATACAGTGGTTCTTATAACCTTTTTTCCTCCAGCGCCCCCTTTCAAAAATTATCGTGCTCCAGCGCCCCCCCCCCCAACCGCATATTGTAAGGAATGTAATAAAGACAATGAGTAAGAGGGAGGGCCGTAACAGCACTTCATCATCCCCCCTAAAAATGATTGCCTTGCGCACCCATAGTGTGATAAACCAAACTTCCGAGGGCTTCGCCCTCAAGAACCCCGTAGCGTGATTTCGATGGTCAGCAAATTTTGTGTGGCATGGTCGCCCTCAGTGGCGGCTCGTCCTATAGGGCAACTGGGGCATTGCCCCACCTAAAATTCTGTTCAATAACAATTTAACCATTTATAGACGCACAGCAATCAATATATACCGAGATCACAGCGAAACCCGCGTTCTTCTTGTGCTTTCGCTTGCAAACGCCCATACATAGCGAAGTCTCTGCGAAAATCGAATTCTCTTCTGTGTTTTCGCTTTGTGAATGCCTAGCCGGGGCTTGCCCCGGTAGCGCTCATAACAAGCTTTTACTGTCTATTCTCTCAAAGCCGCGCACAATAAAGAAACGGTGATTTGCTCTCTCCTATTCGTAAAATGGCCGAGCAACCGGGGCAAATATGCCTACTCGCCCCTAAGGTGTGATGTAACAATCGTATCTATATCTGAACTCGGTTACCGTAATATGCGTTGAGTCGACCTTTGCTGGTATAGGTCGATTTTGACGGTGTTTCGCACCATGATAATTCTTGAAACTTGGTATGATATGTCGTGAAGGTAGTATTTAACACTGCTCCAAGTTTCAGGCTTGCTACTTAAAGATAATGGTAGTAATTCCGTTTCCAAAGTTCAGTGTGTGCTGATCTATCATGTACAATGTACATAGTACAGCAAACAGATTTTACTCAAAAGCCGGTATTGATCTCCATTGATTTTGACGATGTTCTATACCGAGATCGGTCATGACATTTGGCACGGTAAGTGTTAGTATCGACCGCTGTAACAAGTTTTAAGTTTGTCACTGAACTATGTGGGTGGTAATTTCGTTTCCAAAGTCGAGTAAGAGCTGACTCTTCATTTATCGCCAACAAATTTACGCAAAAGCCGTTATTGGTCTCTATTGATTTTAACGATGTTCCATACCTAGATCTGTCATGAGCTTTCACACGGTATGTCTTGATTTTAGTATCGAACGCGGTGCCAAGTCTTAAAGATGACACTCAATGATTGAGGCAGTTATTTCGTTTTCGAGGCCGAGTATGGTAGAGATGCGCGCTGATCTGATACTTGGCCTACCTACGTCATTGCGGATCTCACGCAAAAGCCGGTGTCGGTCTGTGCTAATCTATAGTCTGCGTTCCATAACGAGATCGGTGATGATATTTCCAATGGTATATCTCGATGATCGCATGAAACAGCTAACCAAGATCCTCGGTTTGCATTCAAATATTCACATAATTTTATGTTCGCCAATGTCCATTTCACTGTGAAATTGTGGCCTTCAAACCATTTGCTTACAATCCCCTGTCAATTGCGATAGCTATTTCATTTTCGATGTCGGCTAACAGCTGATCATTCGATCAGCCTATTCCTCGATCTATTTTACTCAAAGTTCGGTGTTCGTCTGTTTGCATTGATTTTGACAGTGTACCATACCGGAATGGGTTATGAGATTGCGTATGCTACTTCTCGATGATTTCTTGTAACAGTATACTAAGTTACGGCTTTTATTCATGTATTTATATATTAATATATTTTCCCACGGCGATTTCGCAGCAGACTTATAGACAGTAAGCCGTATGTGTTGTGTCACAGTCTCCAGTTTCAAGGCCAAAATGTCCTACGTTGTTCCGAGACCGAAGTTCCGAGGCTGCTGTCCTTAGTTCTTCAAAGACCATTCAAATTGATGTTCTGGATTCAATATGACAGGCCCAATCTATGAGATAACAATTGCGTATGTGTCCGAACCAGTGGTGCCACTCCTAGTGTTTTAACACTAGATCTAGTGTTTTTTCGGTCGTCCTAGTGTTCTAGTGTTTTTTTTCGCAAAATTTTGCTAATCTAGTGTTTTTCTGCCAATATGCAAACAATGAATATTCTAACGTTAGACTACTAAATTATACGCTAAATTTATCGCTAATAAGGCGATTTGGTGTCTCTGGCTGTGTTTGTTTTCAACAATTCTGTGTGGTGGTGCAGTAACAAGCAATTAAGACGTAACAGGGGGCGCTGTGAGTCCGTACTTATGAGCGAAAGTCTCTGAAAAAATGAAGAGCGATTTCGCTCTGATGCTCTGTCGTTTCTTGTTGAACTCAGTGTGCATGCATGCAGATTTAGGCAAGATTTTCATTTGCCCAGACAGACAGACGACAGTTTTTTTGAACAAAATTACAATAAAAATATAATACATGCAGCGGCGATGCGATCCTTCGGGATTCCCGCGGATCACCCAGTCAGCTGCATTGATGGAGTACTAATTAAGCATCGTTCAATTAGAGTCTCGCGCCATAAATACATGTAAGCAGGCCGAAGAATAGTAAGAAGAAAAATAGTAAAATCAATCATTCCTCTTAGCTGTGCAATTTCCCTCTGTGATATTTTTCAAAAGAATGGGCTGCTTTGGCAAAATCGAAAAATGAGCTGCAGGTTATCAGTCAATGCCCGCCAACAAATTTTTGCAAAAATTGAAATCTGTGCAATGTGGATTCGGTGAATCAAAATTCCCTTTACTGGGGAAGCTCATGACGAATCTCTTTGGCATTGCCACATTCCACTGCATTCGTGGAATTGAAGTATGCTGCACATGGAAACCTCCCCATGCCCATTGTTTGGTTGTAGATGTACGGTAGTGAGCAAGATGCCAAACCAAAGATATTTGTGTTTGATGGATGGTGTACAATCGAAAGATAATTTTTATGATGCCGTACAATTCGAAAGCGACAATATTTGATTTTTTTGCGCTATTGAATTCGTTTCGTTAATTTTCGTTGAATAATCATGCAGTATATGTATCGAATTCATGTGTGGAACACTTCTTATCTATGGATTTGTACCTTGGTCATCATGATTACTTGGCAAAGGCAAACGTTTCCTGCAATTTACTGATCTAGTGTTTTTTTCGCCAATCTAGTGTTTTTTCACGACATAATCTTGTGTTTTTTCGGGAACCTAGAGTGGCAACACTGGTCCGAACTCGTTGACCTTTCCAGTTAGGCTTACGTAATCTCTCGAGTTCTAGTCATTGGAATTAGTCAGGTCAAGTCAAGTGCGAACATGAAGCGTATTGAATCTTTATTCCGTACGTAGTTTACGCAGTTGCCTTTAGAGCGAAAATGAGAGGCCTAGAAGTTGTCCAGTCTATTGATCCAATCGTACGCCGGGTGCCTCAGTAGTGAGGGTACCTGGATTATACGCAGGCCAATCAGAGAGCGCCACGTCATCCTAATTGCCACGCCCATTTTCATACCCTAAGGGTACATTCATCTGCTACGTCATCTGTGCCACATCATCAAGCGCCACGCTATAGTGCCACATCATCCATCCATTGCTATATCATCGCTGCATTGATTGCCGCATCTTGATACTTTTCTCAGATATTGTATTATGTGTATTTAGGACTAATATCATCCGTCCATATTTTTTAAACTTGATTTTATGTGTATAAGTTACGGTTTCTGCAGTTTCCACATCTTACGACTCATGATTGCCGCGTCAAAACTTACCTTGGCTAGAATCGACAGATTTTCTATTATGTGTAAATTAATTACTTAAATGCGACTTGATAATAATAATCCCTAGAATAATATAAAATGCGATTTTGAGTGCAGGCAGATCGCGGTTTCGATTTCCGAGGTCTCCACATTTTAAGCCTTATTATCAGCTCGCAGTACAACCGCTACCCGTATGATGTTTGCATGTCGAGTATAAGGGTATTTAACTCAGCACTAAAATGCCAACGGACTAGCCGCAGGGGTCCGGTTCTCGTCGCTATAATTAAACGAACACCTTCGCCGCAGGTACGCGATCCCCGACGTTATAATGATAGGACCAAATTAGCCGCATGAAAGCGAGTCTAATGAATATAACGGCAGACACCAAGTTAGTTGAAAAGTAAAACTAATCGTGACCGATGCAAGACGGCTTGAAACAGCGCTTTCGCTCGATTCTTGTAGTGACCACATTTCATACGATTCAGTCCTTTTCGTGTCACTAGAATAAGGGTGATTAAACCGGCAGTATGAAACGCCGCCCGCGTCTTATAACGTAATAATGTAAGCTGCGCCGGGTGCCCGAATAGTCTTGTAGAATTTTCTAAAGTCGTAACAGCTTAGTAGCATATCCGCGAATCCCAAGGCAAAAATAATCAAACGAACTATAGCCGCCGCCGTGCGAAGCTTCAGTAGCATATACGCAAATCCCAAGGCGAAAATAATCGAACGAAGTATAGCCGCAGGCGCGAGATTCGCCGGGCTCTAATTATACAAACACTATCTCTGCCTGTACGCGAACCGTAGCGTTATAACGACATGGTCTAATTAGCGCATTCTGAAGCCATAAATTTATTCAACTTCATTGAGATAGCCACGATTTAAAGATGGTAATCGAGTGAGACAATAGCACTCGTCAAGGTTATACAAACATAACCTTAAACTAATCTTTACTTCATAACATATAAGGTTATAAAAGTAAGCAGATTTGTATGAAAGCACGCTACATAGAAGTGAAAGTAGTCTAGAAACATAACTACTTACTGAAAAATCGTTACGTAGAAGTGTACTTGTATTGGAGCAGAATTGTGATCGATACATTAATGATTTTAATACTCTGTATTTTTAATTACCCACACCTATGAGTCGAAATGTTCTTAAGTAACTCATGTTTACAATATCACCTAAACGCAAAGTTCCAAAATTTCCATGTTGATCAAATACCACAAACTTTGCTTGCTTTCAGAGTAAGTAACAAAGCGCATAACAGATTTCACCTAAATAAGTCGGTACTCCGAAAATTTTGTTAATTTTGACCACTATGTTTTGATGATAACTTGCTTCCGAGAAATAAATAACATTCATTATACGTTAGATGATACTTTTCCTTGATATTCTATTTTGTGTATTTAGGGCTAATTCGACATCACTATGTGGCGACAGGCCTGATTTGAACACACTAATTTTGCGAATTAAACTTATCGCCCAACACGGACACTCAATGAAGAGCACCCTGGAGACATACATAAATGCTCCACAATTCTTGACATATATTATAATGAGCATATAATAAGCTGACAAAACCTATACTTGAGTACTCCGAAATGTACAAGTACTTAACCTTTACACGACGTTTTTGTAAAATGAATACTAATTTTAATGAAAAATAAAAATTATGTACTCAAGTAGGTTTTTGTCTACACGCACCAACTACTCAAGTGTTTATGACACAGGAATGATTCATTAAGTATAGCGCAAGCAGGCCAAACCTATACTTGAGTCCTCCAAAATGTACAAGTACTTCGCTATGTACTCCCTCCACGTAAAAAGTGACTAGGTTTTAGACTACTTTATCGATCTTCGATGTTGCGCAAATACCACAAACTTTGCTTGCTTTCAGAGCTGGCAACTAAATGCAAGACATACTTTACGCAAAAGTCTCTATTCTGAAAATTTTATCAAGTTAATACTTTAAAAAGTTTTACTTGAGCACTACGGAATGTACAAGTACTTTACCTTTACAGGACGTGTTTTGTAAAATGAATACTAATTTTATTGAAAAAATAAAAAATAAATAAGGGCGAAAAATTACATTTTATCCCGGAACGCAACAAGATAAATCGTATGAATTTGTAAACTACTTATTCACGACATAATAATTCTACTTGTATACTTTTTCATATTTTGTAACAATTTTAGTATTACTTAAATAAAATACGGAAAATATACTAATAGAAAAATTCGGTAACCAATTTCGCAATGATGATACTTTTCCTTGATATTCTATTATGTGTATTTAGAGCTAATGCGTCATCACTATGTTGGCGACAGGCCTGATTTGAACACACTAATTTTGCGAATTAAACTTATCGCCCAACACGGACACTCAATGAAGAGCACCCTGGAGACCCACATAAATGCTCCACAATTCTTGACATATAATATACTGAGCATATAATAAGCTGACAAAACCTATAGTTGAGTACTCCGAAATGTACAAGTACTTTACCTTTGCACGACGTTTTTGTAAAATGAATACTAATTTTATCGAAAAATAAAAATTATGTACTCAAGTAGGTTTTTGTCTACACACACCAACTACTCAAGTGTTTATGACACAGGAATGATTTATTAAGTATAGCGAGAGCAGGCCAAACGTATACTTGAGTACTCCAAAATGTACAAGTACTTCGCTATGTCTACTCCCTCCACGTACAAATTGAGTAGGTTTTAGACTACTTTATCGATTTTCGATGTTGCGCAAATACCACAAACTTTGCTTGCTTTCGGGGCTGGCAACTAAATGCAAGTCAGACTTTACGCAAAAGTCTCTATTCTGAAAATTTTATCAAGGTAATAGTTTAAAAACTTATACTTGAGCACTACGAAATGTGCAAGTACTTTACCTTTACACGACGTTTTTTGTAAAATGAATACTAATTTTATTGAAACAATAAAACATAAAAAGAGCGTAAAATTACATTTTATCCCGGAACGCAACAAGAAAAATCGTATGAATTCGTAAACTACTTATTCATGACATAATAATAATTCTACTTGTACACTTTTTCACATTTTATAACACTTTAAGTAGTACTTAACAGTTTCAGTTTTAAATAAAATACGGAATATTAATATATAAGAAAAATTAGGTAACCAATTTCGCGTAGACTATGCATACAAATGAGGAAAGCTACATCAACGCGTGTTAACTAGTAGTATCGAGTTATCGAATGATTTTTTCCTTGCATCAAAACAACTAGAATGTGTAACTACATTAAAAACGTATCTAAATGAGCTCCGGGGCATTGTGATTATGCACCATATCAAATTTCATCACACATTTCATGATGGAACAACTTTAAAACTAACGCAGTTCTATAGCAACTTTTGCCTAAATCTGTTTTCGGTAGCGTCTGCACATACATAGTCTGCTTTAATAACAGAATTACCATGGTAATATGTGACTCCTCACGTTGAAACTTGGTACGTAGTTGTAGGACATTGTGATTATGCAGCATACCAAATTTCCTCGCGCATTTCATAATGAAGCAACTTTAAAACTAACGCAGCTCTACATCGACTTTTTGCGTACATCTGTTTTGCGGGAGCGTATAGCACGTACCTATACATAGTCAACTTTAATAACGGAATTACCATGCTTAACATTGAATCCCAACTCTAAACTTGATACGTAGATGTAGGACATTATGGCAATGCACCATGCTAAATTTAATCACACATCTAATGATGGAACACCTTCAAAACTAACGCAGTCGATTACCGACTTTTACGCATATCTGTTTTGCGTGAACATAGCATATACCTATACATAGTCAATTTTAATAACAGATTTACTGTGTTAAACATTGAATTCCTACCTTTATAGCTGGTACGCGGTTATAGGACATACCAAATCCAAATCCACCATACCACATCCCATCACACATTTCATGATGGAACAACTTTAAAACGAACGCGGCTCTACATCGACTTTTTGCGTACATCTGTTTTGCGGGAGCGTATAGCACGTACCCATACATAGCCAACTATAATAACGGAATTACCATGCTTAACATTGAATCCCAACTCTAAACTTGATACGTAGTTGTAGGACATTATGGTAATGCACCATGCTAAATTTCATCATACATCTAATGATGGAACACCTTTGAAACTATCGCAGTCGAATACCGACTTTTACGCATATCTATTTTTCGTGAACATAGCATATACCCATACACAGTCAATTTTAATAACAGAATTAGCATGCTAAACATTAAATTCTCACCTTGAACGTTGGTACGCAGTTGTAGGACATAATAACAATGGACCATACCAAATTTCGTCAGATATTTCATGATGTAACACCTTTAAAACCAACGCAGTTCTATACAGACTTTTGGCTAAATCTGTTTTTCCGTAGCGTAGCACGTACCTATACATAGTGAACTTTAATAACGGAATTACCATGTTAATAATCGACTCCCCACCTTGAAACTCGCTACGCAGTTGTAAGACATTATGACAATGCACCATGTCAAATTTTGTTACGCATTTCATGATTGAACAACTTTAAAACTAACGCAGTTCCATACCGACTTTCGCAGGAGCGTAGCACGTACCTATGCATACTCAACTTTAATAACGGAATTACCGAGCTAAACATTGAATGCGCAACTTGAAGATTGGTTCACGGGTGTAAGACATTATGACAATGGAACATATCAAATTTCATCACACATTTCATGATGAAACACCTTTAAAACTAACGCAGTTCTATACCAACTTCGCGTGAATCTGTTTGCGGGAGCGTAGCACGTACCTATGCGTGATCAACTTTAGTGATGGAATTACAGATGTAATTAAGTTTCAACACTTTTACAATGATTCGTCTTGCTTCCTATAACATTCCACTTGATGCCCTCGTTATTAGGCTGCAATCTCAGGCTGGGCTATGTCTTGAAGCCTACGGGACTCTGCAAATTGTTTCGATTTATTCTGTCCGTTTCAATTTAAGATAAGGAAGCCCATTTCACTCAATGTATCGATGCCTACGGTACTCTACAAAATTTTCTGATTAATTCTCCCTATGCTTATTTATCATAAAAAAGATGATTTGACACCTAAGGTACGAAATACTTCTTCGCTTGAGCTAAGCCGCAGCGCTTGGAGTGGAATTTTACGGGGTATGTAGACTCATTTCGTAGGGCTCTATGCCATAGGAGCATAGTTTACGCTCCAATTCGATTCCCACACATTCCATATAATTACTAACAGAACCATTGAGTACCAGCCTTGACATTTTCCGTAGTACTAGATGGGATGTATACAATTTCATGACATCCGACAGTACGACGGAGACTATAAAAATATCGAAAGAAGCCCTCTATTCTTTTCTGAAATAATCAAGGTTTTATCAGGACTTCCCTTCATATAAACTCCTGCAGAATCACTAATAACCTCTCAAGTTTAGGTTTTATCAGGACTTGCCTTCATATAAACTCCAGCAGAATCACTAATAACCTCTTAAGTTTACTCACCTCGTTTAATCTGATACTCGTGTACCAAATCCCTATTTTCCGCAAGTATGATAGAGGCTATCGCTCGACACTCAACGATTCGTAATTTTGCTGGAATACAAGTACAATTAGGGTTGAAAAGTAACTGATATAGGTGGTTATGTTTGTAGGATATTTACACTTCTACTTACCGCTTTTTCATGAGAAACTACCTACTTTTAGGACTTTATATTTCAAAGTAGTTTGAGGTTACGTTTGAATCACCTTGATAAGTGCTATTATCAAAAACTGCTTCTGCTAAACTCTTACACTTTCACTGAACTTCAACACTGAATCTTGTAAAGTAGATAGAAAAGGAACACTATTAACATAAGGTAAGTGAGAAGCACGCAAATTTCGATTGCATACAAACAAACTGCGCTAACTTTCAGAGTTGTTAAGTATAGAAGTACTCGTACTTCTTGAGAATACTCAAGTAGGTTTTTTGCCTACATGCACCACATAGTCTCAAGTCCTTATGATATTGGAGTACATCAACTTCATGATAGCTAGAGTATTAAACAGTAATAGACCTAGAGTACTAACGTTTTACTTACTCGGAAATGACTACTTCTACCTTATTTTAAAGGGTACCTCGTTCGAAGCGAAAATGTATGTGGTTTTGGATAACATCCAAGATGTAGGCTCACTTTGACGGTTACTTCATAAAACTCAAATATTGCGCAGTGAGAGTTCGCAAATTCTCGAAGTATTTTTGTTATTTTTATTGCGATAAGTCATTCTGCAGCGCGAAAATGCGTCGTTGGATATAGATGAAACTAGCACCACTCATCAAGACCGCTGAAAACAGTACGTTTCAACATTTAGTAGCAGTAAATTTCTAGTAAAGTACAAGACGTGATGATTTCCGACTGAGTTAAAAAGTAAGTATTGCAGGCAGACATGGGGTGATTACTTCATGAATGTAATCGATTGCGATTACGATTACTTCAGAATCACGCGATTACGATTACGATTACGATTACAGCAAAATCAGGAAGTAGTCGATTACGATTACGATTACATTGGAAAAGTAATCACGATTACTCACGATTACATTTGTTTTACTTGTATTAGGACTATAATCTTAAAGGATATATTGGAAGACAATACAAGGATTGCGATGAAAGGGCTTAGTGAAATATCAACACTCTTCATACATCATGCGTCATTTGCTTATTACGTCATAGTATACCAATTTCCCAACTTTATTGAGATGATTTATCGCACCCAACGATTTGCATTATCGCCAGGTCTTTACCTGCCACACCCCAAATTCCTTAATAGGGTGGGGAGCGTGCTCGAAGGGGACTCAAAAGTATTTCGTAAACCAACAGAAATTATAGAGCATTTTCGAGAATTTAATTAATTCTTGAAAATGTTCTTCGAGCTTCGCGATTCAAATGTCTGTAGTACAGGGGTCACCAACGCGGACCAAATGAGTCGCCCGCGGTCGCTGCAGCAAATATTCAAATGAAAGATTTGAAAGTAGAAGCTGGTTTCATATGAGCATGAGCAGCAGTTGAACATGGGTCGGCCGACCCCAAGGAACATACGAACGCAGTCGTTCAGGGCATTGCTCGTCTTCGCCCACGCGGCGGCTCAACGGGAATCTATAGTTAATATTTCCGAGTTCCGACGCGGAGATTAGTGCTTTGGCGCGCACTGCAGCAACGCAACTGAGCTCGGAGGAGCTGGTGTGAGTCCCGGCGAGTGAGTGTTTTTTGTTCTTGGTAAGGGGCGGAAACCCGGACCAGTGCTTTGATTGTCTTACTCTAAGTGATGAAATCCAACTAGCACGGATGAACGGCGGGATTAAGTGGTAACCCTTCGGTCGTCGCAATAATCAGTACACACTACACAAGAAGTAGTTTTTTGTTTCAATACGGTTGGTGACCCATGCTCCAGTAGATAACTGGGCTTGAAATGCATACCTCTCCCCCTCAAGAAAAAACATGCATAGGCTATTTTATGGGAACAGACATTTCGGAGCCGGTCATTACCGCGTCACGATCCCACAACACACCAAAAGACATATGCAGTTTCAGCCAACACGCAACTTCACGGGATGTGATACCAAAGAAATACCTTGGCCCAAACTTAGGGTATTCGTCCATTGTCAATAGCCGCGCTGGGTGGGCGTGACTAATAATAGTGCTGTCTTTCTAATCTGAGCCCACAATGCAAATGCCACCCGGCGCATCCACATAGGAATAAAGCAATGACAATTTACGTGTGCGTCTCACGAAAGATATTCTTTTAGTCTGCTACGTTTGGGCGAGTACAATATCTTTTGATTAATCAACAGACTGGAGGTCACGAATTAACAACATACAATAAAGTAATTATAACAACATACCAGATGCTATAAATATGAATTACGTGCCCCAGCTCTACTGGTAAATCTGACACTCGAGGCTGAGAGAGGTTAAAAATGAATAGTAATCTAATGCAATGACCAATATTATTGACGAAATTCAGTTTTGAAAATTGACCAACGGTTGGACTGGGGGACGAATTGCTGTTGGTTCTGATTCTAGCTACAACCCACGCTAACATGTCAGGCTATATAAGGGGATGGTTATGGCGGCAGGTCCAAATGCTGAGCAACGAACTGTGAAATAACGATTGGTGCCCGTTTCAAGTAGCCATATGAGAATAAGATATAGTGAACATAATAATTCTGCCTTCAACTTAATACTAGGGCTGGGCACAATGATTCGAGTACTCGAATCTGAATCGAGTATTAATTTTGATGATTCGAGTCGAGTAGTAAAAGATGATTTTTTCGAGTACTGAAATTTCGCGCTTCTAGCCGCTGGAAGTTAATTTGCCCCTGAGAATTATACTTCCGATACTAATTTTCATTGTTGAAGCAGTGGAACCTTGATTGAGGGTATCGCAGCATACGAAACATATAGTACAAACACACGAAGGTTACTGGACGTAGCACATTTCCGAAATCATGAAAATCTCACAACATTGTCACCAAGTGGAATGAAATCGATATGGTCCGAAAAATACCAAAGTATGATTTATGAGTTGGATAACAGGCATTATACTCTTTGTGGTGGCATAAACGGTACATATCTGAACTTAGACGTATTACACTATGTTATGACGTCATAATTGTTGGTACTCGATTACTCGACTCGACTCGAAGCATCTTTCGTGATTCAGAATCGAATCACTCAGGTACTCGATTTTGCCCAGCCCTACTTAATACAGATACTGCGAGCTGCTGTTACGAGAAACGGCTAAGCACGGCTCGGTTATGATATATATCAGCAGCTGTTTATTTGTAATGCTTCGTTGTGGTAACTGCAATGTGTTATTCGACGAGTACAAAATTCCGAAATTTTGTCAGGTGTACGACTGTACGTGCCTACGTAGGCCTACTGCTCGCCGAGCAGCAACGTTGAAACTGCGTTTAACTAAGCACGATCAAACATCAATACATAAGTTACTATTTGAAACTATAGGCAGAGTGGTGATCAATATCCTGCTGCGAGGTAGGGGCTTCTGTAGTGTATTGATAACCTGATATACACCACGGGGGGTGTTCATACAATCACAATACAATGTCCATCGCATGTCTGTTTACTATGTGTGGATACTTCTTACGCAATGACGAGCGGAGCTAATACTTCTGACGTAATAATGAGTATAGTTGCGTTTGAAAATCAGACGTTTGTGCTATCGCTAACGTGATATATTATCTCATTCTTGTTCACGAATATTCAGTTTATGTCATAGTCCTTGTACAAACAAAAAGTAATCGTTCTTTAACAAAGAAATCGATTAAATATGGGAAGTAGTCGATTACGATTACGATTACTTCGGATTTTTTTCGAATGTAATCGATTGCGATTACGATTACTTCAAAACGCTGTAATCGTCGTAATCGATTACGATTACTAATCGCGATTACCCCATGTCTGATTGCAGGTATAGTTTACCTGAAAACCGAATACTCTGAAATAGAAGTAGCTGCAGTGTAAATAGTTAATCACTTGATTAAGTTTAGTGCAAGCAGATAAAACCTATACTTGAGCAGTACAAAATGCACGAGTACTTCGCTATCGCCTCCCTCCACGTAATAAGTGACTACGGTTTAAGACTGCTTTTACCGATACTCGTCGGTTTCAGTTTTAGATAGAATTCGGAAACCACATAATTTCATAAACATAAGCTAATTTAATGAATTTACTCGAATGTACTATGCCGCGCTGATAAGATTAATTATAATATACTTATCATGTTACAGCGATTTTTCTAGCGTGGAAAATCTTTAAAATGTAGTAAGCAGGCCAAATGAAGATATTCGTTGAGCTGAATAAACATAAAAAATACTCTAGACTACTTTATCGATACTTTACAGTTTCAGTTTTAGATAAATTTGTCCCTTTCACCTATAATTACAACTTCTCGCTATCTAAACATGTTTAGAATATATTATTTGCGATGATACGAACCCGTGAAGTACTCAAGTAGCTTTTCGTAGGATATAGATGAAACTGACAACACTCACCAAGACCGCTGGTCCACTGAAAAAAGTACATTGTAACAGTAAAGTCCTACTAAAGTACAAGAAGTAATGATTTCCCAGTTAGTTGAAAAGTAAGTATTGAGGTATAGTTTGCTCGAAAAAACGAAAAACTCTGAAATAGAAGTAGATGCAGTGTAAATAGGTAATCACTTCATTAAGTATAGCGCAAGCAGGCCAAACCTATACTTGAGTACTGCAAAATGTACAAGTACTTCGCTATGTTCTCCCTCCACGTAAAAAGTGACTAGGTTTTAGACTACTTTATCGGTACTCGACAGTTTCAGTTTTAGATAAAATTTGGTAAGACTTTAAATTTTAAAGTAGTTTGAGCTTACGTTTGTATCACCTTGACAAGTAACATTATCAGACATGAAAATGATACTATCACCTAATATAGAAGTTAACACGCGTCAATGTGCTTCGGAATTCACGAGAAATTGCTAACTAAGAGAAGTATATTCTTGTATACACAATAGTGGAGAGAATCTTTAAAATGTAGTGAGCAGGCCGATGGGTATTCGTTCAGTTGTATAGGCATAAAAAACATTCCCGCGCGCGCGCCTTAGTATTAGGTGGTAGGGTTAGGAAGTATTTTGTTTAAGAGCGCGCGGGAATGTTTTTTATGCCTATACAACTAAACGAATACCCATCGGCCTGCTCACTACATTTTAAAGATTCTCTCCACTATTGTGTATACAAGAATATACTTCTCTTAGTAAGCAATTTCTCGTGAATTCCGAAGCACATTGACGCGTGTTAACTTCTATATTAGGTGATAGTATCATTTTCATGTCTGATAATGTTACTTGTCAAGGTGATACAAACGTAAGCTCAAACTACTTTAAAATTTAAAGTCTTACCAAATTTTATCTAAAACTGAAACTGTCGAGTACCGATAAAGTAGTCTAAAACCTAGTCACTTTTTACGTGGAGGGAGAACATAGCGAAGTACTTGTACATTTTGCAGTACTCAAGTATAGGTTTGGCCTGCTTGCGCTATACTTAATGAAGTGATTACCTATTTACACTGCATCTACTTCTATTTCAGAGTTTTTCGTTTTTTCGAGCAAACTATACCTCAATACTTACTTTTCAACTAACTGGGAAATCATTACTTCTTGTACTTTAGTAGGACTTTACTGTTACAATGTACTTTTTTCAGTGGACCAGCGGTCTTGGTGAGTGTTGTCAGTTTCATCTATATCCTACGAAAAGCTACTTGAGTACTTCACGGGTTCGTATCATCGCAAATAATATATTCTAAACATGTTTAGATAGCGAGAAGTTGTAATTATAGGTGAAAGGGACAAATTTATCTAAAACTGAAACTGTAAAGTATCGATAAAGTAGTCTAGAGCAGTGCTTTTCAACCTTTTTGAGCTTCATTCGCACTTTTTTTGTAAAATAAATTTCATTCGCACAAACTTACCGAATATTGAAAAACCACCATTTATTTGCTCAGATGTGCAACAAATTGGCTACTATGTATCTTAAGCTATCAAGTGTCCCATTAAAAAGGCTACTATTTTTGCTCGTTTTGATTTCAACTATTTCACTAAAACCCTTCTATACTAGTGCTTGGATGGCCAGGTCTCAAAGCAGGGGTCACCAACACAGCCGCGGGCCGCATGAGGCCTGTGAGGTCATATTTTGCGGCCCGTGATAAGATTTCAGAAGAACACCCGGTACTGAAATCTATTTCAGTTTGAAAATATTTTTGACGTTGTTCAAAATATGCTATTCTCCTGTGCCGAACACCACTATATTCTTCGCCAGCTGATACGGCCTTGGTGATGGTATAATAACATTCCATGGAGGAACAATTAGCTGATATAAATGGGCAATTAGCATATTGCCTTGGCGCACAATTGTTGTGACACCGTCAAGACCGAAACAATTAGAAAACGACTCAGGGCCTCGCCACAATAGCAATCTTCACGGGAAGATAGTTTACCAGCCAACACCGTGTCTAGCTAACACCAATATCGATTTGTGGTTGAAAATGTGGTCAGCGGTATCGTGCACAGATCATAGTTCAAAATCGAATGAAAGTGATGATCAAGATATTTTTGTTGCTTTTGTATTAGTTATAAAATATGTTTTTCGATATCCCATTTACTGTCTCGCGAGTATGTGGGAAGAGCAAATATACTCATGATACTGTGTGTTTTGCTCTTTAGCTCAATCTAAGTTGATAATTTCATGAGAGTTTACTAACGTTAAAGCAGCTTTTTAGACTACCACCAAAATCTGAGATTTTGTGGCATCCCGCGACCCGAGCCTCACCCAAGAATAGGAATTCATTTTTTATAATAATAGTAGTATGCTATGATTTTATGGGCATGCATAACACACAGAACGCGCACACCACATTTCTATCCAACACAGCTCTACAGGTCTGACACACGCGATTTCAAATTGGGGTGAATTAAATTCATTTTCGTGTCGCAGTTGTAGGCCTACTACTGTCTATACCAGTGGTTTCCAACCTTTTTCGACCCATCGCCCTCTTTTCAAGCTCAACACCGATCATCGCCCCCCAAATTTTGTGTACCGAAAATTGGGCATACAAACTGTAATCACCGGCGGGTTGACTAAAAAAAGGACAACTTTACGGCTCACAGCCTTAATTTGACACTTTTGTAACTAAATTTCCGTGGGTTGACTAAAAAATAATAATAAAAACAAGGTCAGCTGATTTGACGCGTCATCGCCCCCCTATCGCCGCCCCCGTCGCCCCCTTTGTCCATTTTCGCCCTCCTATCGCCTCCTTCGTCAATTGCGCCCCCCCCTAGGACGCCAAATCGCCCACGTTGGGAACCACTGGTCTATACACAGATTGCAAGTACGGGACTATGCCGTGCCGACAATGGAGCATAGCCATTTCGAATGGTTTGTCCATCCAGTATCGGTCAGTTTTGGCCAAGGTTTTGTTGACGCTTATTCTATGGCACCGCATTTTATCCGCCGTTTGTTAGCCAAAACTTTCCGTCTTCATGTGGCTGGACAGTAGGACACAGAAGGGGTTGGCCTCAAAATGAATGAGTATCATAGACCTGAAGTCGCTCGTTGCACATACCTAGTCCATAAAGTAGTTCATGCCAACGGTTTTCGGCCATGTTTTCCAGAAAAAACAATCGGACAAATCTTATCACGAATTCTCATGATAAAGACATATTTTCCGCGTGTCTCGCTTATTCGTTCCAGTACCCAACACCGTGACCTTAGATTTGTAAACACGAGCGCAGAATTTTGCCATAAATTGAACAAATATTACATACATATTAACAGACACGACAGTTCTGTTACCGTGTCGACCCAAAATTATACAGTTTGCGGTTTATACTTTAAAACCCTTGAAAGGTATAATTTGCGTTACAGTAACTTGCATATGGGAGTCTGAAATGATGGTATTTACTACTATCCTTGTGCCTCGCACTAATCGAATAGTTATTACGGAAGTATGATGATCATTTAGCGAAAGTAAGCAGAAAGTCAATTTAACGTCATTTCCCAGCCTATTGCATGCTCAGACGGGCTGATATACTGTATGTCTGCCACTACACCAGCTTCCAAACCAGACTTTTGGTTACATAATAATTATAGTGCGAAAATATTAATTGACTACGGCTTGTGAGCAATGTTCCCTCTAATTTTTCAAGAGTCTGCGCATACACGCCAACTCACTGCGCAGGCCCTCGGACAACAGTGCGCAACCGCCATCCAATAGGGTGATAAAACTAACTATAGTGGGGGGCTTCGCCCCCAGACCCCCCTACGGCTAATAGGCTTCTTCCAGTACATATCATGTACATAGGGTGCCCATTTAGTAGTAGCGTCACTAAACGCGCGAAGCGCGAAAAATTTCTATAATTCATGATTGCACCGGCCAATATGATCGGGAATTGCATATATATTGCTATCAATTTTTATCCTCTCCCTGCTCACATAATCAGATTTACCGGTAGAGCTGATCCAGTGAGGTGTGTTGGAATAGATAGGCCCTGTAAATAATAATAATACATCTTCGGGCGTACCCGTTCATATAATGACTTCGTTACGTAATGCTATTTCGTGACCCCCTATCTGCTATGTCAAAAGATATTGAAATCGCCAAAACGTACTAAAGTAAAAGACGTATACGATTTCAAATTGGTATTTCTTAACTGGAAAATAATGTTCCCTCGATATGGCATTTGTCTTGTTGTGGGACACGGATCGCAAGGACAGGAAAATTCGGCGCCAGCCATTTAGGCGCCCATGGACATGGACAATTACACATATATTTGTAGATATCGAAGTTTTCGGTCAGCACGGGGGCAGTCTTTTTCGCCCAAGGTGTTCTCGCTGCTGATCGTTCTGGCGCACTTATTGGATTCGCATGTTACGTAGCCTTTAACTTCATATGTCTTGCCGCGTCATGGTGCGGTAATGGCCGACGACCAACTGCCCATTTCTATAAATCATGCCTAATTTTTGTTCGGAAAGGGTACCAAATAATCAGATATCTTACAGCAATAAACCGCGCGTAGCGTGAAAATCCTGAAAAATTTCAAAAAATACACCATGATTTATGTTAATCCTCGAAATAATTTTGGACCCCTTTCGAGCTCGGCCCCTCCAATTGGGGGGTTTGGGTGCGAAAGTTACGGTTCTGAGTAAATCTTACGCAATGTTCATGCCACGCGAAGAAGACTATCATTCGTTAGTTTCTCGTAGATTAGCTTCGAGCTAGCCCATTGCTATTTATAACTTTGGTAAACCATGTTATTTCGCCATTCCCAGAAAATAATGCGCTATTGAAATGATATCAGTATCGCTCACGTGTACGAGGCCATACTAAAAAAATATCTTCCGTGAGGCGCAGGTGATTGTGAACTCTAATTTCTTCACGGAGCGCAATAGTTACCTTTGCGGGGTGCACCTGTACCTCGGTTTCAGACTTCCGTGATAACACTATTTGGGCCTGGCAATGTTCCATCTCAATTTTCACGAATCTGCGCGCCTGCGTGGTCCATTGGACAACAATGCGCAACAACTTTAAAAAAAAACATCACTTCTGATTTTTTGTGCGCAGCGTAGATTGTCTGTGCGCAGAGACCCTTTCAGCACTGCGCATTTGCGCACGTACGCAGCTTAGAGGGAACATTGCTTGTGAGAGCTACGACTAGTGGTGCGTCGTAAGTTCAACAAGATTTTACAATTGCGTCGCAACAACAAAAGTTACACTGCCCTTGAGTTTCCTATTAGGTTTATTTGAATTATTCCAGGTCAGAAAAATTAACAATTATTATTCACTATTTTCATTCGCACCTATCCGGGATTTTCATTCGCACCGTTCGCACAACCTTCGTCATTCGCACTCATCCGGGATTTTCATTCGCACCGTTCGCACCATGTTCGTCATTCGCACTGCAATTTTTTTCATTCGCACAAGTGCGAACCGTCACACAGGTTGAAAAGCACTGGTCTAGAGTATTTTTTATGTTTATTCAGCTCAACGAATATCTTCATTTGGCCTGCTTACTACATTTTAAAGATTTTCCACGCTAGAAAAATCGCTGTAACATGATAAGTATATTATAATTAATCTTATCAGCGCGGCATAGTACATTCGAGTAAATTCATTAAATTAGCTTATGTTTATGAAATTATGTGGTTTCCGAATTCTATCTAAAACTGAAACCGACGAGTATCGGTAAAAGCAGTCTTAAACCGTAGTCACTTATTACGTGGAGGGAGGCGATAGCGAAGTACTCGTGCATTTTGTACTGCTCAAGTATAGGTTTATCTGCTTGCACTAAACTTAATCAAGTGATTAACTATTTACACTGCAGCTACTTCTATTTCAGAGTATTCGGTTTTCAGGTAAACTATACCTGCAATACTTACTTTTTAACTCAGTCGGAAATCATCACGTCTTGTACTTTACTAGAAATTTACTGCTACTAAATGTTGAAACGTACTGTTTTCAGCGGTCTTGATGAGTGGTGCTAGTTTCATCTATATCCAACGACGCATTTTCGCGCTGCAGAATGACTTATCGCAATAAAAATAACAAAAATACTTCGAGAATTTGCGAACTCTCACTGCGCAATATTTGAGTTTTATGAAGTAACCGTCAAAGTGAGCCTACATCTTGGATGTTATCCAAAACCACATACATTTTCGCTTCGAACGAGGTACCCTTTAAAATAAGGTAGAAGTAGTCATTTCCGAGTAAGTAAAACGTTAGTACTCTAGGTCTATTACTGTTTAATACTCTAGCTATCATGAAGTTGATGTACTCCAATATCATAAGGACTTGAGACTATGTGGTGCATGTAGGCAAAAAACCTACTTGAGTATTCTCAAGAAGTACGAGTACTTCTATACTTAACAACTCTGAAAGTTAGCGCAGTTTGTTTGTATGCAATCGAAATTTGCGTGCTTCTCACTTACCTTATGTTAATAGTGTTCCTTTTCTATCTACTTTACAAGATTCAGTGTTGAAGTTCAGTGAAAGTGTAAGAGTTTAGCAGAAGCAGTTTTTGATAATAGCACTTATCAAGGTGATTCAAACGTAACCTCAAACTACTTTGAAATATAAAGTCCTAAAAGTAGGTAGTTTCTCATGAAAAAGCGGTAAGTAGAAGTGTAAATATCCTACAAACATAACCACCTATATCAGTTACTTTTCAACCCTAATTGTACTTGTATTCCAGCAAAATTACGAATCGTTGAGTGTCGAGCGATAGCCTCTATCATACTTGCGGAAAATAGGGATTTGGTACACGAGTATCAGATTAAACGAGGTGAGTAAACTTAAGAGGTTATTAGTGATTCTGCTGGAGTTTATATGAAGGCAAGTCCTGATAAAACCTAAACTTGAGAGGTTATTAGTGATTCTGCAGGAGTTTATATGAAGGGAAGTCCTGATAAAACCTTGATTATTTCAGAAAAGAATAGAGGGCTTCTTTCGATATTTTTATAGTCTCCGTCGTACTGTCGGATGTCATGAAATTGTATACATCCCATCTAGTACTACGGAAAATGTCAAGGCTGGTACTCAATGGTTCTGTTAGTAATTATATGGAATGTGTGGGAATCGAATTGGAGCGTAAACTATGCTCCTATGGCATAGAGCCCTACGAAATGAGTCTACATACCCCGTAAAATTCCACTCCAAGCGCTGCGGCTTAGCTCAAGCGAAGAAGTATTTCGTACCTTAGGTGTCAAATCATCTTTTTTATGATAAATAAGCATAGGGAGAATTAATCAGAAAATTTTGTAGAGTACCGTAGGCATCGATACATTGAGTGAAATGGGCTTCCTTATCTTAAATTGAAACGGACAGAATAAATCGAAACAATTTGCAGAGTCCCGTAGGCTTCAAGACATAGCCCAGCCTGAGATTGCAGCCTAATAACGAGGGCATCAAGTGGAATGTTATAGGAAGCAAGACGAATCATTGTAAAAGTGTTGAAACTTAATTACATCTGTAATTCCATCACTAAAGTTGATCACGCATAGGTACGTGCTACGCTCCCGCAAACAGATTCACGCGAAGTTGGTATAGAACTGCGTTAGTTTTAAAGGTGTTTCATCATGAAATGTGTGATGAAATTTGATATGTTCCATTGTCATAATGTCTTACACCCGTGAACCAATCTTCAAGTTGCGCATTCAATGTTTAGCTCGGTAATTCCGTTATTAAAGTTGAGTATGCATAGGTACGTGCTACGCTCCTGCGAAAGTCGGTATGGAACTGCGTTAGTTTTAAAGTTGTTCAATCATGAAATGCGTAACAAAATTTGACATGGTGCATTGTCATAATGTCTTACAACTGCGTAGCGAGTTTCAAGGTGGGGAGTCGATTATTAACATGGTAATTCCGTTATTAAAGTTCACTATGTATAGGTACGTGCTACGCTACGGAAAAACAGATTTAGCCAAAAGTCTGTATAGAACTGCGTTGGTTTTAAAGGTGTTACATCATGAAATATCTGACGAAATTTGGTATGGTCCATTGTTATTATGTCCTACAACTGCGTACCAACGTTCAAGGTGAGAATTTAATGTTTAGCATGCTAATTCTGTTATTAAAATTGACTGTGTATGGGTATATGCTATGTTCACGAAAAATAGATATGCGTAAAAGTCGGTATTCGACTGCGATAGTTTCAAAGGTGTTCCATCATTAGATGTATGATGAAATTTAGCATGGTGCATTACCATAATGTCCTACAACTACGTATCAAGTTTAGAGTTGGGATTCAATGTTAAGCATGGTAATTCCGTTATTATAGTTGGCTATGTATGGGTACGTGCTATACGCTCCCGCAAAACAGATGTACGCAAAAAGTCGATGTAGAGCCGCGTTCGTTTTAAAGTTGTTCCATCATGAAATGTGTGATGGGATGTGGTATGGTGGATTTGGATTTGGTATGTCCTATAACCGCGTACCAGCTATAAAGGTAGGAATTCAATGTTTAACACAGTAAATCTGTTATTAAAATTGACTATGTATAGGTATATGCTATGTTCACGCAAAACAGATATGCGTAAAAGTCGGTAATCGACTGCGTTAGTTTTAAAGGTGTTCCATCATTAGATGTGTGATTAAATTTAGCATGGTGCATTGCCATAATGTCCTACATCTACGTATCAAGTTTAGAGTTGGGATTCAATGTTAAGCATGGTAATTCCGTTATTAAAGTTGACTATGTATAGGTACGTGCTATACGCTCCCGCAAAACAGATGTACGCAAAAAGTCGATGTAGAGCTGCGTTAGTTTTAAAGTTGCTTCATTATGAAATGCGCGAGGAAATTTGGTATGCTGCATAATCACAATGTCCTACAACTACGTACCAAGTTTCAACGTGAGGAGTCACATATTACCATGGTAATTCTGTTATTAAAGCAGACTATGTATGTGCAGACGCTACCGAAAACAGATTTAGGCAAAAGTTGCTATAGAACTGCGTTAGTTTTAAAGTTGTTCCATCATGAAATGTGTGATGAAATTTGATATGGTGCATAATCACAATGCCCCGGAGCTCATTTAGATACGTTTTTAATGTAGTTACACATTCTAGTTGTTTTGATGCAAGGAAAAAATCATTCGATAACTCGATACTACTAGTTAACACGCGTTGATGTAGCTTTCCTCATTTGTATGCATAGTCTACGCGAAATTGGTTACCTAATTTTTCTTATATATTAATATTCCGTATTTTATTTAAAACTGAAACTGTTAAGTACTACTTAAAGTGTTATAAAATGTGAAAAAGTGTACAAGTAGAATTATTATTATGTCATGAATAAGTAGTTTACGAATTCATACGATTTTTCTTGTTGCGTTCCGGGATAAAATGTAATTTTACGCTCTTTTTATGTTTTATTGTTTCAATAAAATTAGTATTCATTTTACAAAAAACGTCGTGTAAAGGTAAAGTACTTGCACATTTCGTAGTGCTCAAGTATAAGTTTTTAAACTATTACCTTGATAAAATTTTCAGAATAGAGACTTTTGCGTAAAGTCTGACTTGCATTTAGTTGCCAGCCCCGAAAGCAAGCAAAGTTTGTGGTATTTGCGCAACATCGAAAATCGATAAAGTAGTCTAAAACCTACTCAATTTGTACGTGGAGGGAGTAGACATAGCGAAGTACTTGTACATTTTGGAGTACTCAAGTATACGTTTGGCCTGCTCTCGCTATACTTAATAAATCATTCCTGTGTCATAAACACTTGAGTAGTTGGTGTGTGTAGACAAAAACCTACTTGAGTACATAATTTTTATTTTTCGATAAAATTAGTATTCATTTTACAAAAACGTCGTGCAAAGGTAAAGTACTTGTACATTTCGGAGTACTCAACTATAGGTTTTGTCAGCTTATTATATGCTCAGTATATTATATGTCAAGAATTGTGGAGCATTTATGTGGGTCTCCAGGGTGCTCTTCATTGAGTGTCCGTGTTGGGCGATAAGTTTAATTCGCAAAATTAGTGTGTTCAAATCAGGCCTGTCGCCAACATAGTGATGACGCATTAGCTCTAAATACACATAATAGAATATCAAGGAAAAGTATCATCATTGCGAAATTGGTTACCGAATTTTTCTATTAGTATATTTTCCGTATTTTATTTAAGTAATACTAAAATTGTTACAAAATATGAAAAAGTATACAAGTAGAATTATTATGTCGTGAATAAGTAGTTTACAAATTCATACGATTTATCTTGTTGCGTTCCGGGATAAAATGTAATTTTTCGCCCTTATTTATTTTTTATTTTTTCAATAAAATTAGTATTCATTTTACAAAACACGTCCTGTAAAGGTAAAGTACTTGTACATTCCGTAGTGCTCAAGTAAAACTTTTTAAAGTATTAACTTGATAAAATTTTCAGAATAGAGACTTTTGCGTAAAGTATGTCTTGCATTTAGTTGCCAGCTCTGAAAGCAAGCAAAGTTTGTGGTATTTGCGCAACATCGAAGATCGATAAAGTAGTCTAAAACCTAGTCACTTTTTACGTGGAGGGAGTACATAGCGAAGTACTTGTACATTTTGGAGGACTCAAGTATAGGTTTGGCCTGCTTGCGCTATACTTAATGAATCATTCCTGTGTCATAAACACTTGAGTAGTTGGTGCGTGTAGACAAAAACCTACTTGAGTACATAATTTTTATTTTTCAATAAAATTAGTATTCATTTTACAAAAACGTCGTGTAAAGGTTAAGTACTTGTACATTTCGGAGTACTCAAGTATAGGTTTTGTCAGCTTATTATATGCTCATTATAATATATGTCAAGAATTGTGGAGCATTTATGTATGTCTCCAGGGTGCTCTTCATTGAGTGTCCGTGTTGGGCGATAACTTTAATTCGCAAAATTAGTGTGTTCAAATCAGGCCTGTCGCCACATAGTGATGTCGAATTAGCCCTAAATACACAAAATAGAATATCAAGGAAAAGTATCATCTAACGCAGTGCTTTTCAACCTTTTTGAGCTTCATTCGCACTTTTTTTGTAAAATAAATTTCATTCGCACAAACTAACCGAATATTGATATACAAAAAGAAGTTTAAAATACAACATTTATTTGCTCAGATGTGCAACAAATTGGCTACTATGTATCTTTAGCTTTCAAGTGTCTCATGAAAAATTATACTTTTTTCGCTTGTTTTGATTTCAGCTATTTCACTTCAACCCTTATATACTAGTTAACTAGTGCTTGGATGGTCAGGTATTAAAGCAGGGGTCACCAACACTCGGCCCGCGGGTCGCATGAGGCCCGCGATGTCATATTTCGCGGCCCGGGATCTGTTTTCAGAAGAACGCCCAGTACTGAAATTCATGTCTGTTTAAAAATATTGTCGACGTTGTTCAAAATGTGCTATTCTCCCTTTAGAAACGCGAAACCCCCTTCTTAAACTTGAAACCCCCTCCTTTTGAAATGGCCCTTCAGGCCCTAATACTCGGTTGCAATTCACCAGGGCCGTAACAGCACCTCGTCAGGCCCTTAAAAAACTTTGGTCTTGGGCCCCCATAGGGTTATAGACCGAACTTCTGCGAGGCTTCGCCCCCCAGACCCCCCTCCGGCGATACACTGTTTACCGCTATTTATCATATCCATTGGGAGTTTGTTTAGTGAATCAGCTCTTGTCGCCTAAGCGCGCGAAGCGCGGGAAATTTTTAGAATTCATGATTGAATCGGTCAGTATGATCGGGAATTGCATATATTGTTATCGGTTTTTATCTTCTCTCTGCTCACGTAATCAGATTTGCCGGTAGAGCTGAGTGAAGTGTCTTGAAAACGGGAGGGCCCGTAAATAATAATTAAACATCTTCGGGCGGGCGGACCCGTTGATATGACTTCGTTACATGATGTTATTTCGTGACTTCCAGTCTGCTATATCAACAAATATAGAATCGCCCAAACGTAGGCTTCTAAACTAAGAGACGCACAATCGCATCTGCAATAGGCCTAGTATACGAAAGATATCGCTAGCCTAACTATACCGCGTCTTGGGCCTACCATACTTTGGCCGGGCTACGTAAGACGCATTGGTCAGCGCGCGTATTTTATTGTTCGATGCCTTGATAAGCGCAGGTATTCAATTGTTCACGACAGATCAGGGAGTCGCTAATTAACAGCTCTTTCGGACTCGTCGACAAGCTTATCATACGCGTATAATCGTCAACACGAGGATGTTGTATAATCGTTATTTACGTATCTACTTAACCCTAATGAATTGATGCTATATTACCAGGGCCGTAACTGCCGCACCCCAAACCCAATTTATGCAATATTTTCAAAAATATTTCGCGCTAGGCGCAGTTTCAAGTCGCCAAATATCTTGATTATTGGGTGCTCTTCCTCAAAGAAAAAATACGCAAGATTTATAGAAATGGGTATATCGGCGTTGGCCATTACCGCGGCACGAAGCACAAAGACATATAACGTTTTAGGCCATGAAACATGCGACTCCAAGAGGAAAAAATATATGCCAGTGAAGAAATACCAATCCGAAACCATGTGATCTTTCAGTCTAGTACGTTTGAGCGATTCTATATTTTTGATATAGCAGACAGGAGGTCACCAAATAACACCATGTAACGAAGTCATACCAACGGGTCCGCCCGCCCGAAGATGTTCAATCATTATTTACGGACTGTACAGTTTCAAAGACACCTCACTCAGCTCTACCGGTAAAACTCATTACGTGAGCAGAGAGGACAAGACATTGATAGCAATATATATGCAATTCCCGATCTTATTGACCGATTTTATCATGAATCATCGAAAATTTTCGCGCTTGCTCACTAAAGTTCTGTTTATCACCATATGGGGGCCCAGGACCAACGTTTTGGGGGCCGACGAAGTGCTGTTACGGCCCAGTATATTACTAAACTAGGTAAAAATCGAACCCGTCATTTTATTTCAACCACCCTCCCCTTTTTTCGACTGGCTACGCCGAACAGACGGATAGTCCTGGCACCCCTGGCACCGTGTCGACCCAAAATTATACCCTTTGCGGTCTATACTTTAATAACCCCTAAAAGGGTAAAATTTGCGTTACTGTAACTTGCAAATGGCAGTCTGTAATGATAGTATTTACTACTGTCCTCGTGCCTAGCACTAATCGAACAGGTATTACGGAAGTATTGATGATTGTTTATCGAAAGTAAGCAGAAAGTGAATTTAACGTCATTTTCCCATCCTCTGACGAACTGCTATGCGTGTCACTACACCAGCTTCCAAACCAGGGTTTTGGTTACGTAATAACTATAGTGCGAAAATATCGATTCACCACGGCTTGTGAGAGCTACGACTAGTGGTGCGTCGTAAGTTAAACAAGTTTTTACAATTGCGTCGCAACAACTAAAGTTACACTGCCCTTGAATTTCGTATTATGTTTATTTAAAAACCAATTATTATTCACGATTTTCATTCGCTCTCATCCAGGATTTTCATTCGCACCGTTCGCACCACCTTCGTCATTCGCACACATCCGGGATTTTCATTCGCACCGTTCGCACCATGTTCGTCATTCGCACTGTAATTTTTTTCATTCGCACAAGTGCGAACCGTCACACAGGTTGAAAAGCACTGATCTAACGTATAATGAATGTTATTTATTTCTCGGAAGCAAGTTATCATCAAAACATAGTGGTCAAAATTAACAAAATTTTCGGAGTACCGACTTATTTAGGTGAAATCTGTTATGCGCTTTGTTACTTACTCTGAAAGCAAGCAAAGTTTGTGGTATTTGATCAACATGGAAATTTTGGAACTTTGCGTTTAGGTGATATTGTAAACATGAGTTACTTAAGAACATTTCGACTCATAGGTGTGGGTAATTAAAAATACAGAGTATTAAAATCATTAATGTATCGATCACAATTCTGCTCCAATACAAGTACACTTCTACGTAACGATTTTTCAGTAAGTAGTTATGTTTCTAGACTACTTTCACTTCTATGTAGCGTGCTTTCATACAAATCTGCTTACTTTTATAACCTTATATGTTATGAAGTAAAGATTAGTTTAAGGTTATGTTTGTATAACCTTGACGAGTGCTATTGTCTCACTCGATTACCATCTTTAAATCGTGGCTATCTCAATGAAGTTGAATAAATTTATGGCTTCAGAATGCGCTAATTAGACCATGTCGTTATAACGCTAGGGTTCGCGTACAGGCAGAGATAGTGTTTGTATAATTAGAGCCCGGCGAATCTCGCGCCTGCGGCTATACTTCGTTCGATTATTTTCGCCTTGGGATTTGCGTATATGCTACTGAAGCTTCGCACGGCGGCGGCTATAGTTCGTTTGATTATTTTTGCCTTGGGATTCGCGGATATGCTACTAAGCTGTTACGACTTTAGAAAATTCTACAAGACTATTCGGGCACCCGGCGCAGCTTACATTATTACGTTATAAGACGCGGGCGGCGTTTCATACTGCCGGTTTAATCACCCTTATTCTAGTGACACGAAAAGGACTGAATCGTATGAAATGTGGTCACTACAAGAATCGAGCGAAAGCGCTGTTTCAATCCGTCTTGCATCGGTCACGATTAGTTTTACTTTTCAACTAACTTGGTGTCTGCCGTTATATTCATTAGACTCGCTTTCATGCGGCTAATTTGGTCCTATCATTATAACGTCGGGGATCGCGTACCTGCGGCGAAGGTGTTCGTTTAATTATAGCGACGAGAACCGGACCCCTGCGGCTAGTCCGTTGGCATTTTAGTGCTGAGTTAAATACCCTTATACTCGACATGCAAACATCATACGGGTAGCGGTTGTACTGCGAGCTGATAATAAGGCTTAAAATGTGGAGACCTCGGAAATCGAAACCGCGATCTGCCTGCACTCAAAATCGCATTTTATATTATTCTAGGGATTATTATTATCAAGTCGCATTTAAGTAATTAATTTACACATAATAGAAAATCTGTCGATTCTAGCCAAGGTAAGTTTTGACGCGGCAATCATGAGTCGTAAGATGTGGAAACTGCAGAAACCGTAACTTATACACATAAAATCAAGTTTAAAAAATATGGACGGATGATATTAGTCCTAAATACACATAATACAATATCTGAGAAAAGTATCAAGATGCGGCAATCAATGCAGCGATGATATAGCAATGGATGGATGATGTGGCACTATAGCGTGGCGCTTGATGATGTGGCACAGATGACGTAGCAGATGAATGTACCCTTAGGGTATGAAAATGGGCGTGGCAATTAGGATGACGTGGCGCTCTCTGATTGGCCTGCGTATAATCCAGGTACCCTCACTACTTGCCTCCGCTTTGGTTGCCTATTATCACCTGGTCGTAACCAGAGATGGCCACAGTCCGGTTCAGGAGCCGGAGCAGGATTTCAATGTTTTTTTACCTGGCCGGACTGGATCCGGATTTCGAATTTGGGGTGACGGTCGGATTTTAGGGTCTATCGATTTGCGTAATCTATAACTCTACCATGAAATCAAAACGCATGCTACTAAGGATGACCTGATACTTGATTCGTGGCATAGGGACGATTCTTAGTTCACGTACATTTTGTAAAATAATCCTTTGATTAAAAATAAATGAATAAAACATTTGTTACCACACTTCAAGTCACGGCTCACCGGCAAACCTCTCGCGGCACCTACGTTAAAATCACTGTTGTCGGGAAATTCATGTGACCATCATAAAGTTACTTTTTTACGTTGGAAAACGCCATTGTGACGTCATGTTGATAAAAGTCGCTCGCAGCCCTTGCCCCACCACCCGATATTGTCACGAGCCGCCACTGGTCGCCCTAGGTAACAAAATTTTCTATAATGCATGAATGAATAGGTGGTAATTACATATATAAGTCGCTATAAACTTTTTATCCTCTCAGCCCACGTAATCAGATTTACCAGTAGCGCTGATTGAACTGTTGTATGGGAAGATGGAGGGCACGTAATTAATAATTAAACATATTCGGGCGTGCCCGCAGGTCAGGGCTGTGAAGTCGGTAAATTTTACCTCCGACTCCGACTCCACACATTTTCAATATGCCGACTCCGACTCCTGAGTCTTAAAACGTACCGACTCCGACTCCGACTCCAGAGTCTTTAAATGTACCGACTCCGACTCCCGACTCCGACTCCAACAGTATTAAGAATTTACTTCGAAAATTATATGCCACATTGTCGGTTGAATGACTATCATAGAACCATTAAACATATGCAAACATATGATTAACGGTGGCATGCTAAATTGTTTCATTGTGGAACAGCTCGAATTATCCACTGTGCAATTAACATGAAAGAAAGATTTGCTAAATATCCTTCCTTTTTCAAGATTTTATAACATGGACTCTCTAATATCCTGAAATGTATTAATCATTCAAATATGACAGATATCCAATCCTGTATAATAAAAATGTAGTTAAAAATTCCAAGTGTAGCTCTTGTGTATGAGTCAGCAACTAATAAAGAGATTGAACTTACTAATTTCGTCATTGCACACTATCCTGATTACAAGCACACACACTGTTACTACTATAATAGACATTGGTGATAAATGGAATTTAGTTAAGTAGTCGAAGACCATAGCCTATGTCTAGTTTACATGTGCTTAATAAAGTATTCAAGGATTGGGACTTGCAGTCTTTCTTAATCATTTGTTTGACCCAAGCAGCTCAGCTACACTACAAATATTTTTAATTTTGTCAAGTGGGAAGCATCGTTTGGTCATATTTACGTCATTTTTACAATTTTACAAAACCAGCCGATGCATTTGCTCTGTCACAGTATCATGGTATAATTCCAAAAATTGCATCAATTTTGACTGCATCGCCAAAGGGACACATGAGATTTACGAACCATTGCGCGGGCAACTGGAATGTTGATAACCTTTTTACAGTCGTCCGATAGGAGTGAACTGAATTAGGTAACATTGCAAACAAGACTTATATTAATACGCTCTAAAATTTGAAGTCAAATAAATCTGCTATGAAATATTCTACTCTATGGTCATATACGAAGATCTGGGATAAATGTGGCTGGCCCATGGATACGTCAATGCGTCAGAATTGTTGTTTTAGTCATCATCAAATTTCGTGTTCATGCTAATCAAATTTTGGTTGGCCTTGCAATTGTACCTGATGTCATAAAAAATTTCGAGAATTACCTCGCAGGCCACACCTAACCTTCTCGTGTGTCAAATTTGGCCTGCGTGCCACGGGCTGGCCGCACCTGATCTGTATGGTTATTAATAACAGTGATTGGTGGTACATAAAAATTCTATGGAAAATTCTTTGAAAGTAAATGTTTACATGATAGACAACTTGGAGTCGGAGTCGAAGTCAGGGTCATTCTCACAAACTCCGACTCCGACTCCAGTCAGTATTTTCCCACCGAATCCGACTCCGACTCCAGCAACTATAGTTTTCACGACTCTGACTCCGACTCCATCAAGCGAAAATTACCCAGACTCCGACTCCGACCCCTCCGACTCCGACTCCACAGCCCTGACGTAGGTACAATTAATTCGTTTCCAGGGCCGTAACAGCACTTCGTAAGCCCCCCCCAAAAAAACGTTGGTCTTAGCCCCCCCCATCGGGTGATAAACCAAACTTCCGGGGGGATTCGCCCCCGGACCCCCTTTCGGCTATACACTATTTGCTGATTACTAGTCATCTACATTGGGTGTCCATTTACTGAGCCAGGTATTCCCGCCTAGAAAATTTTCAAATATTAATGCTTGAATTGGTAAATATGATCGGGAATTGCATGTATATTTATATCAAATTTTATCCTCTCTCTGCTCACGTAAACAGATTTACCGGTAGAGCTGAGTGATGTGTGATTGAAAATTAATAATAATTATACATCTTCGGGCGTATACCCGTTGGCAGGAACGAAACGGCACTTCATCAGGCCCCCCGAAAAAACTTGGGTCCTGGGCTCCCATAGGGTGATAAACCGACCGCCCCCATCACGTTGTTCGTTTTGCCACGAAATCAGCTGTACTGTTTAGCGAGCCTGTGCGAAGTGCGAAAACTTTCGATAATTCATGATAAAATCGGTCAGTAAGATCGGGAATTGCATATATATTGCTATTAATTTCTTGTCCTCTCTGCTCACGTTACCAGATTTACCGGTAGAGCTGAGTGAGGTGCAATGTTCCGTCTAAGCTGCTCACGTGCGCAGTGCTGACATGGTATCTGTGCACAAAAAATCTACGATGCGCACAACTAATCCGAAGTTTTGACCCATTTTTAGTCGTTACGCACTGTTGTCCAAGGGTCTGCGCAGTGAGTTTATGTTGTGTGCGCAGACTCATCAAAACGTGGAGCGAACAATGTGAGGTGTCTTGGAAACTGTAGGGCCCGTAACTAATAGTTAAACATTGCATGATGCACGTTGCATGATGTTATTTCGTGACCTCCTGTCTGCTATATCAACAAATATAGAATCGCCCAACAGGGATATCGCCCAACAAGAATATCTAGTTTTAGATATCCCTGTCGCCCAATCGTACTGAACTAAAAGACGAACACGATTTCAAATTGGTATTTCTTCACTGGCATATAATTTTTCCCTGCCGGATGGAATTCGTCTTCTGGGTTTCAGATTGCCAACACAGGAATATTCGGTGCCAGTCATTTAGGCGCCCATGGACAATTAAACCTATATGTATTTTGTAGGCTATATATAACGAAGTTTTCGGTGTTCATTTTCTCTGAATACTCATTAAGGATATGTCCTGCCACCATATCATCTACTGCGAAGCCATTTTTCTCCAGCGCCCCCATACTGCCCTCCTGAGCCCAGCGCCCCCCATATCGCCCACTGAGCGTTTCCGCCCCCTTTCAAAATCGCCAGCGCCCCCTGGGGGCGCTGGAGGGAAGGTTAAGAACCACTGCCCTAATACAACGAATGCTTATTGGTCATTGAAGCTATATGCGTAGGCGAATTTACTTGATCAAACCGGGTTAGATACACAAAAACTGAACAATGCAACAATTTAAATAGCCTAAGCCTACCCAAGAAGCCCTCAAGACGCGGGCAACAATAAAGTGGGCGAAAGCAAGCATTTCGGTGTTTAATTCAACCCCAAAGAGAATATGTCCTACACGACCTACAGTTAGACACAGCATAGAAGTTCTCCACTGCCCATACAGTCATTAGTACAGTGATTCGACTTGATTTTTTTTTAACAAAGATGGAGACTTGTTTGAATGTGCTGATTCGGCACAACTCCAATCCTTTTGAGAAATCCTTTTAACGTGATCTCTTGATTCGAACGTAACCTGAATATTACTGACACCAACTTTCAAACACCTCGCATCGTTCACACATTCCGCGCCGCTGTTTTCACACCTATAGAATCAATACCAACTAGCCCTTCAAGAATCAAGAATCACAAGTATGCACATTATACAGTTATTGTATTTATCAACTTGAAATCAAACTCTTAACAAAAACACGCATCTTATCACTTGCCAACTCTATCATGAAAATCCTCGAATCCATATTATTAGGAATGTTATAGTACGGCGTCGGAATCCACCCAAGAGATGTTCTGTAGGTAAAATGAGATCACCCAAAATGAAATATTTTGACTATGGTGTAGTGTGAATTGAAATAGGATTGACAAACATGACTACCAACTTTCACCCAGTCCCATTTCGATATTATACGCACATTGATTTGAAACAAGTAATGAAACATCGCAACTCTATTCGTGAATTGGCTTTACGTTTGCCAAAGAGAGTTTCGGAAATACTATCACTATGACATCAAAACATTTTAACATCTTGCCATACGCAAAAGAGTAAAATACAAAAACCTTGTCAAGTCAATCCGTTTGAAACTTATTCAACCAACTCAATCAGTATACGTATGAAAAGTAGACAAGATTACGAGAGTACATGCAGCCACAACAACCTAAAATCCATAACAAGTTCGGTTTTAGTCATATACCGCCAACTCGTCTTTTTTATTCCACTGTAAAAGTCGTTACTATTCTGTAAGATAAAAGAATTACTACGCGGTATCTTCCTCAAAACAAAGTAATTACTACTAGATATATTTTTTAACCCAAAAGTACTTACTAATCGGTGCAGGCGACTTGAGATTAACATAATATGTTGGAGTAAACGAGATTTGAAAGTATGACCAACGTAGTTGAGGATTTGTTTTTTTACAACCGAACGCTGGCGTTATATTGAAAGTTATCATGCTGTAAACACAAGGATTGAAACATTGATTTGACGTATGAGATTTTGTAATGGTCGATCATGACTTGATTAATAAATTATTCACGTTAATTAGACCCGGTTTTGTGGTAAAGGTTATTATGACAGCAACAAACTTTTCACTACCATGGCCATTAACATATTGAGTCGTAAAACTAGATTAGCGTGTCTGAAATGTTCTTGATTGGAAAATTACTCCACGTTGGTACAAATGACTCTGCGTATCGCGGATATCAGAAAATATTTTACAAATGTAATTGTTTGCGGTAAACAAGACTAAAGATGAAACAACAATTTCGTTTGTTGATCAACAACCGGCGCAGTACTTTATTGTCAGAATCTGTGACAGCGAATTGAAACATGGACAAAGTACGAAAATATCACTTTGGAATTCGAGGGCATCATTTCAACCGTGTTAAACTATTGTTACACTCTCTGTCGAACGCGTGAAATGTAAAACATTACGAGGTCACACTCTAAGGGTGGGTTTCAAAAAGTTGTCTTAATTTAGACCTGGCTTAAGGCCAGTGAATGACTTGCCCAGGACGCCAGGCGTCGGCGGTCTTACTTCGGTTTCAAATGTCAATTTGGCGCCGCGCTCGGCCAAGTCCGTTAGTTGCGAGTAATTACTGTCTACTTCGTCGCTGTAGCGAGTTCAACACGGAACCGAGGCCAGATTTTTATTGTTTTGAGTTGCTCGCTGATGTCGTAAAGTATGGTAGCGATGCAGTGAAGGAATATGGAATTGCTTGAGTTGTTGAAATTTACGGACGGATGATCAGAACGGAACCCCGAGGGAGTATCTGGCAAATGTTCAGCACGTTATCGCAAAGTATATGAAGAAATAGTGCGGGTGTTATTCCCATTTTTGAAGACACAACTTTCCAGCATTTTGGCATGTTAAATGATGAAGATCATGCTCTTGGAGATGCTGAATATCCACTGAGGACTTATTACTCACGCCACTATTATGCCCAAGAACTTTGACCGAAAAAAGTCACTATTGTTTTCGTACATACTGTTACCCTCTGGCAGAGCGCAGTGCTTTGTGTTGAAGAAAATATCTCTCGCATTGGCTATATTCAAGGAAGAACCTCAGAATATCGATATGACAATAGCCTGCCTCTGCGTTTACAATCATAGCAATGCTGACAAGGCAGATGGAGCTGAATTTGATCACATACTGCAACTGGAAGCGTTGACCGCACTCCCACAGTATCGACTCCTACATAGAAATCTGCACGACAACGCATGATCTAGAGATTTTTTCTAGCTAGCATTCTTGTTTGCAATACATTTGATTACATTCCAAAACATACTCGTGCTTTATTTCTTGTGACACGTTAAATGAGGTAAAGTGTGCAATATGGCTTAAAGTAAGTTCAAGTTCATAAATTTGGACACAAGATAGCGAAGTTATGGCAAGGGGCTTGGAAAACCGGAGCAGGCGAACATGAACGGCTGAACAAAATTGAATCAAATGTACAAAAGACATGTTTTGACTCTAGATTCGGCTAGCGTCAAATTAATGTTGTCCAGCATCTTCTATAATTATTACGTCGAGACCCTGCTCAACTTGTTTCATTCTCTTCTGCTTTAGCACTGATTTTCAAATCTTCGCTGCTTCGTAGTTGACTTCGGGCCTGGACTTCGGTGAGCTGTTGGTAGAGATATAACTGATGAATTTCGGACGAATTTTTTAATTTTGATACTGTTGCTATCTATACAAAACTCAATAGTCTATTGTAATACATAGCATCAGCAAACTATACGAATGTTAATAGCAATAATAATGAGATAATAATTAATAGCAATAATAATGAGATAACAAACAGATAATTGATGACCTGGTGATGAATGCAAATTTACCTTGATTTGGTTGGAAATGTTGTTGCCAAAACAACTAGCAGATGCAGCTCCCAACTGCTACTCCATAAGCTGGTAGATCAGATGGGTCAGCATCTATCACAAAACAACTTATCAAGCATGATATAAATATGAATGGAAATGACATACTTACAGCCAGGTGTTGGTATCACGGTGTGAAGAACTGGATAAAGTTCGAGCAAAGTGCTTTCAGAAAAACCATGATATAAAAGGAACTGGATATTGGTATGCGTAATTGCGCATTCACACTCACATATACAGATAGATAGATAGATAAATACCTATTTGATGGCTTGGCACATCACTGTTTGTTTGATTTTCTCTGTGTTCCAAAATAATGGTGCTATCGTTTGTTTCACAGCCTGCAACTCACTCTGGTGGCACATTGCACAGCTATATAATAATTTTTTACATTGACTTATTATGCTACTATGTCGATACTATGACTGAATAGCAAATCTGTGAAAATCAATGTGGAATTGACATTTATCTCAAAAAAATTTGGATTACTGAAGCGTTAGCATGTACTGCACTTTGAATATTATTGGCATATATCACTTCACATCAATGGCCTTTTTAAGCTGCATACGTGCGCAAATGCGCAGTGCTGACACGGTCTATGCACACAGAAAATCTGAAGTAATGACCCTTTTTTTTAGGGGGTCTGGGGGCCGAGGGTATGCGTAGTGAGTTCTTGAGTGTACGCACAGACTAGCGTTGGGACCCCGGGAAATCCCGATCCCGGGATCCCGGGATTTGAAGCAATCCCGATCCCGGGATTGGTCCCGATGAAATCCCGGGATTTGGGAACAGCATCTACCAAGGCTTATGTAGCGCCATATCTCTTATTTTGGTAATAAAGCAGTGTCACAAACTCGGCTGATTGTCTAGAACAGTGGCCTCAAACACGCGCCCCGCTAGAACTGTTTTTGCGGCCCACGTCGGCGTTTTGACTTTTCAAGCATTCGACAATATTAAACTCGAAAATTTCAGATTTCGCATTTGAGACCTTGAAATTTCATTCTGAAACCACTCCAAAAACCTGAATCGCTATCACACATCAAACGTCCACTAGCTGCTAAATTATAATGCGACAGCTTTTACGATGACACGATGCATTTGTCGTCTCGCATGGTTTCTAATTGTCTATATAACTTCTTATGTCGCCAAATTATGCCAAGCACAACAATATTTTTTTTAAATATTGAAAAATATTACTTTTTCGTGGCAACCGTGAATATTACAATAGTGTATTACATTTTCACAATGTGTATGGAATGCCAATCTGCAAGGTCCGACAAAAAAGGCGTACTGGGAAATACATATTATACCCCTTTCTGATGCTGCTGCTCGCCGCGTCATCAAAAACTACGAAATTGGCCCGCGAGCAAATTGGAGATTGGGACCCCTGATCTAAACGATGATACTCTTGATGCTCATATGTTTTGCGTCAATTCAATATCACAAGGACTAAATGTTATTTGTGTAACTTGAATGTGTATTTTACTACTTTTCTAATCACGGGGAATCGCGGGATTGAGGAGCGAAAATCCCGGGATTTCAAATTTGATCCCGAAGTCCCAACCCTAGCACAGACTCGTCAAAAATTAGAGGGAACAGTGCTTCACATCTATAGCGTCAAAAATAAGAGGGGACATTGCTTCACATCTATAGCAATTCCTTAACAAATTCATGCCTAGTCATGTAATTTTTCTTTCTGAAACTTCTGGATCTTTATCCACTATGCTGGAATTCGGTGCGCGTGCAGTGAACAGAATATCAATACAATGCTGGTTGAAAAACACATATTGATCGAAGTTCCATGTAGTCGGCACTATTCTAGAAAGTAGCGGTTAAACATATTCATGACAATGCTCATGGGGGTTGAGCAAAAATGGATATTTAGGGGAACCCTGAAATCAATCACAGTTGCGTGCAAGTGGTGCAACATTGATTAGGCTCAACGAAATGAGCATGATACATATTTTCCATGTTCTGGTGACGCGTCGTGTGTTCACTTTTTGGCCATAACCACAGCAAAGGCAAACTGTCAAAACATCAACGTGCCTAAGTTAAAAGACGTAACCAGTCGAGAAAACTATAATGATGAGTTGACGTAGCACGTAGGCTATCAATAAAGGACCTGTTGATCTGCCGCAACCTAAAATCTCATCTTGGGGCTTCTTCGATACAAGCACAATATTACCTGATGTTCCCCATGACCATTGATCAGCATCATTAGCCGTAGCGGATTCTTATCGCTGACCTTTCTTTGCCAAAATGGGCGGGATTCGCAAGTCCAACGCTGGGCACACCTTTACGCCTTACCCCAATTAGCACTTCCCGTGTCTCGTAACCATAGTCATATCATATTCGTAACCAAATTGAATGGAGTCAGAGGACGAGGGTTACGGGGGTCATGGGGAACATTACTTGATACCATATGGTGCGGTTATGGGAGAAGTCCTGAGGTGTCCAGTGCTCAGGGCTCTGGCTATTCATTTTAAATGAGATCCGCTAAGTTATGAAGACCCCTGCAGAATTTCACTGTAAATCCCATCACGTAACGGTATATCATATCAGATTGTCACGTTCATGACAAGATGGATCATGTTATGTGATAAAATATTGCTCCAAACTGACTGCCTGACAGCACTAAACAATAATATCATCTGATTTGACAAGCTGTTCATCAGAAAAATGGCCTACCTCCTCTAAAAAACAGCACAACAGTTACCAGCACAGGACACTTCAGCCTACCCCCTACCAGGCTTGGATATCTGTCTTAACAAAGACCAAGCTGGGGAGGAAATCCCCGTAAGTCACAGTTTTGAAATTGACTTAGGGCTGAGGGGTGTAGCTTAAGCCCGACGACGGGATTAAGTTGACTATTTGAAACCCACCCTAAGACTTTCATCAGCACAAGAGCAATTTGGAATATCTTTACTGGATGCATCCTATTCAACAGTTCTTTGTATGGTTATGGCTCATACCGTCACGCATAACTTGTGTTCATGCTGACAAAGGACTTTTGTGTCAACTCACTGGAGTTGAAGGTAGTGACAAGTGCAAGTTTCGGTTTAGTCTTTCCTTGCTTTATTTACAGCTTAATCATTTATTTGAGTATAAAACTCACTAATAAATGCATAATTGTACATGATTAAACTTCATACACCTGGATAACGGATATGCCTGTCGGTCAGTGCCCTCTTCCGAATTGCGGATTCCAGACTGCTGATACTGAAGCTGCCATCGCTGCTGCAGAGTTGAACATTCATGCTATGGTACACCAGACTGCCACACAACATAATGACAGTGTCGCACGTCAAAAACTTCCCAGCATGGAACGCCCTGTAGTCTCTCGAGATACGACTGCTGAGGATTGGCATGTATTCCTTCGCAAATGGGAATTATTTAAGGGGGGCACTAATATGCCGGCAGATCAAATCATTAATCAGCTCTGGCAATGCTGCGAATCTGCGTTACAAACAGACCTTTTCAAACAAGTTGATGATGTGTCTCAGATAAGTGAGGACGAACTTCTGGCTACCATCAAGGCCTTGGCTGTTATGAATATAGCAGCAAGTGTTCGCAAGGCCAATCTATTCTGTTGTCGCCAGGATTGTGATCAACCTATTCGGTCGTTTGCTGCTCAGGTCCACGGAATAGCTCGTACCTGCACATTTGCTATGAAGTGCACGCGACAAGACTGTGATCAGATAGTCAACTATTCTGATGACATAGTCAAACATGTTGTGATATCAGGCATAGCAGATGAAGATATTCGGCGAGATATCCTCAGTTTACCTGACCTGGACGACAGGACTCTGCCAGAGACTATTAAAGTGATTGAAACCAAAGAAATGGCATCTCGTGCTATCTCTGTTAGTAGCCAGAGTTTCGGATCATTCGATAACACCGGAACTGTCGCGTCTAATGTGCCAAAAGCCCAAGATGCACCTCCATCGGCCAACCTTGATGTTATGATACCATGCCGTTCTTGTGGCAAGAAAATTAAAAAATTCAAGTACATTAAGGGACGATTCGGGAAGAAATTCTTGAAAGAATTCGTGCAATGCTCAGAATGCTGGAAAACAGAGAGAAAAGTATCATCTGCATCTAGCCCGTCTGGACATATGGCATCTCTTTCAACACTTGACCGCCATAATGACCATGCATCGACAACGCGTAATGCTACTCCGCGTGGACATCAGTCGTCGTTCAAGCACTACATCTTCGACGGAACAAAGGGGTGGTTAGCAAAGGAATCGAAACCGCAACCGACTGTGGAATTGCAGGTATGGACTGATACTCGTGATTATGATCAATTCAATATCCCATGTCCACAAATGTCGTCTACGGCAGTAAAAGGTGTTGCTGACAGTGGTGCCCAATCGTCTTTGATGGGCCTAACAATGTTCTTAGCATGTGGGCTTACTAAGAACTGTCTATTACCCGTAACTAAACGTATGCTTGCTGCTAACGAAGAGGGCATAAATATTCTGGGTGCAGTATTCCTTCGAATGTCTGGTAAAATGCGCAACGGAGATCGCATAGCAACAGCCGAGATGGTTTATGTAACAGACTCGACTGATCTGTTCTACATGAGCAGAGGTGCGATGGAGCAATTGCATATTATTGGGCCGGATTTCCCTACAGTTGGCGCTGCCGCAATTACTGCTCCGGTCTCTACGAAGGAATATTCAAACACCAATAGTAATCAACGCTCGTGTGAATGCCTTAAACGGTCGCTGCCTCCTAGTTCGCCCACTGAGCTCCCATTCACGCCATATGTGGAAAATAACGAAAAGATGAAACAATGGCTTCTACTACGATTTAGTTCGTCAACATTCAACAAGTGCAAACATCAAACGTTGCCTTCCATCTCTGGAACACCCATATCCATTCATGTTGATCCAGATGCAAAGCCAGCAGCTGTCCACACACCTTCTCAAGTGCCTATTCACTGGCGTGATGCAGTTAAGAAACAATTGGATGATGATGTGCGTCTTGGTGTCATTGAAAAAGTTGAACCCAACACGCCGACAAAGTGGTGTCATCGAGCAATATGGGTTCGTAAAAGCGATGGAAGTCCTCGCAGGGTAATCGACTTCCAATCCCTCAATCGCCATTGCTCCCGGGACACGCACCACATCGTTCCACCATTTCATGAGGCCCGTTCCATCCCACCCGATACTTTCAGATCGGTTACTGACGCCTGGAATGGCTACCATTCAGTACCCGTCAGAGAAGATGATCGCCACTTACTCACGTTCATCACTGAATTTGGCAGATACAGATATCGAGTGGCCCCACAAGGTTTCATAGCAAGCGGGGATGGATACACTCATCGGTATGATCGGATAATCGCTGATGTGCCTAGAAAGACAAAGTGCGTCGACGACACAGTGTTATGGGATGACAGTCTGTCTGAACATTGGTGGAGAATGATTCATCATCTCGAACTGATGGGACGAAATGGCATCATTCTTAATTCTTCGAAATTTCAGTTTGCATGTAAGCATATTGAGTTTGCAGGATTCGAGATTACGGCAGACGACGTACGTCCACTTCCAAAATATTTGGAATCCATCGCCTGTTTCCCAAGGCCACAGAAGCTGTCAGACATACGGTCGTGGTTTGGACTTGTGAACCAAGTCTCCCATTATGGCAAACTTACCGACATGATGGCACCATTCAGGAGCTTACTTAGCCCGAAATCTTCTTTCACGTGGACCAATGAACTCGATGAGGCGTTTGCAGAGTCAAAAGCTGAGATTATTCGAGCAATCCAGAATGGGGTGCGCATTTTTGACCCGAAGCGAAAAACTTGCTTGAATCCCGACTGGTCGAAATCGGGCATTGGGTACTGGCTGCGTCAAAAATACTGCGAGTGCGAATCTACGACGCCTGATTGCTGTCCCAATGGCTGGAAAATCACTCTGGCAGGTTCCCGATTCTTACGTGATTCTGAAAGACGATACGCTCCGATTGAAGGCGAAGACCTTGCTGTGGCATGGTCCCTGGAGGATACCAAGTTCTTTACCCTTGGCTGTGATGACCTTGTTATCGCTACCGATCACAAACTGCTGATCAAAATCTTCGGGGACAAATCGTTGGACGATATTACAAACACTAGAATATTCCGCCTGAAGCAGCGTACAATGTCCTGGCGCTTTCGTATTTTTCATGTTCCAGGTTAATCCATACCGGCATCGGATGCGTTCTCGAGGCACCCCGCATCACTGGACACGACTCACTGGTCCTCCCTGGACCCAGTCGATTGTGTGGCGGCAGGTCACGATGAAAACAACCAACTAGAGACGTCTATTATTGCAGCTACAAGGGCATCCCTGAACGCCATTAAAGTCATTTCATGGGAGGATGTGCGAACAGCTACCCTATGCGATGATACTCTCAGTAAGCTAAAGGAATACATCGTCTCAGGATTCTCACGTGGATCGGATCAGTTGCCGTTTAAGGTCCAAGCATATTGGCGCTATCGTGGTAAGCTTTCTATTGTTGATGATGTTGTCATGTATGATGATCGAGTTGTTATACCTTCAATTCTGAGGAAAACAATATGTGACACCCTTCATTCTGCTCACCAAGGTATCAATACCATGTCACAGAGAGCTCAAGCTACTGTTTTCTGGCCCGGTATGTCGGCTTGCATTGCAAGAACGCGGGCACAATGTGATGCGTGTAGCAGGTCCGCACCGAGCCAGCCGCATTTGCCCCCTTGTGATCCTTACGTACCAACATACCCCTTTCAGGCTATTGCCGCAGATTACTGCACTGTTGCAGGTCACCAGTATCTCGTAGCCATCGATCGTTTCAGCAATTGGCCTGAAATCTTTCATATCAAGCCTGGCACTCAAACGTCTGGTGCACTTGGACTGCAAGATGCTTTACGGAACTACTTCATGACATTCGGCGTTGTAGAGGAACTGAGCAGCGATGGCGGACCTGAATTCACCGCTCATAGTACGCAAGATTTCCTGCGTCGATGGGGTGTTCGGCACAGACTGTCTTCAGCATACAATGCTCGGTCGAATGGCCGGGCTGAAATTGCGGTCAAGTCAATTAAACGACTTATCACTGGAAATATATCACAGGATGGTGAGCTCCGAACCGACTCATTTGTACGAGCCGTGTTACAGTTCAGAAACTGTCCTGATCCAGACAATGGCCTGTCTCCAGCTCAAATCGTTTTTGGAAGACCTTTGAAAGACGCTCTGCCATTCAAGAAAGTTGGTTCAGTCTTCAACGGACATATCGTAAGGCCGATGTGGACAAAGCTATGGCAAACAAGAGAACGTACATTACGTACCAGGTTCGCTAAGCAGCTCGAATCTTTGCGACCACGCACTCATAATCTGGCACCCCTTGAAGTGGGGGACATATGTCGTGTACAAAATCAACATGGACGTTTCCCTCTTCGATGGGACAAGACTGGTATGATTGTTCAGTGTAACGGCAATGACCAGTATCTTGTTAAGATTGATGGGTCCGGGAGATTGTCTTTGCGAAACAGAAAGTACCTTCGTAAAGTACAGCCATTCTGTCGATATACGGAAAAGCAGCATGGTACGGAAACTTTATCACCCGTGCCGACAACTGAGTCACCGCATGTTGATGGTGCGAATCCCGAGCAGAGGATTCTTAATGACACACACGAGGAAAAACATTGCAACAACCAGCCTGTGGATGATGTTGACAATGCGTACATGGATGATGACTCTCCTGGTACTTCACCATCAACCAGTGCTGATGGTGGCCGCAAGTCAAACCGTGTCAAAAATCCTCCACTTTGGCACAAAGACTATGTCCTTGGCGCGTTGTATTCATATTGATGCATGTTTATTGTTGCGCCTTTTTCTTTTCAACTCCTCAAATTGTGCCTTTATCGGAGTTGTGGGGGGATGTATGGTTATGGCTCATACCGTCACGCATAACTTGTGTTCATGCTGACAAAGGACTTTTGTGTCAACTCACTGGAGTTGAAGGTAGTGACAAGTGCAAGTTTCGGTTTAGTCTTTCCTTGCTTTATTTACAGCTTAATCATTTATTTGAGTATAAAACTCACTAATAAATGCATAATTGTACAGTATTGGTTATTACCAAACTCATAACATTAATAAAATCGAATTATGCGCTACACTGAAATCTACAAAAATATGTTCGTATTGTTGTTCATAGTAGTCATCATACATTATCCTTTTAATCTTCTAAAGTAATTTTATTCATGAAAACCAAACTACCGAAAGTCATTACCATCACAAAAACAATTTGTATGATATTCGTTAAGCGCATCCTAACTCAGTATGCAGAAAATATTTGTAGAGTGCATAACGGCAAATAAATCAGGAACACAGCCAACAACGAAAATTATAAATCCGTTTCGTGTTACTATTGATACAAGTTCATTTCTATCGGGCGAAATGAATGCCATCACAAAACTCAGAGCATGCAAAGGTCTTGATTGAAATGAATTTCGATTAGGGTCTTATGATACCAGCAAACATTTTAGAAATATTACGATTTGTCCGATTAATAGTTGATTGGAAACTTGTTCACGTACCTCAACCATTACATAAGAGTATAACACCACTACAATATCACACACAGTACAAATGATGCTTATGTGTTATATGCTATTGATTTGAATCACACCAACCCGGAAGAGGATTTACTCACTCTTTACATAATTGATGTTAACCAACATCAAGTCATCGGTGTGCACTGTGCATCGTGTTTTCTAGATACGAATTATGTTGGTGTAGCAGAAAACAATTTAGTGTAATAGAAAACAATTTTCCCTCGGTCCGATTATGAAACTCTGTGTGAATTTTCAGTTAATAGATCGTTTTGCCAGAACATAATACATTTCGAAACCCATCCTACTGGAATGGCCGAGCTTGCCATATCAAACTTTCATCTGTAAATCAAGAGTACGAACAGTCTTATCTGTTGCTATATATTTACCAATTCGAGTTGTAATCGAAATTCGATATCGTAAACATTTACCGATTGGGGAACGTGGCGATTAATACACATCCATTACCGAAAAATCGTGTCGATTTCTACCATTACGATAATCGAAACACATTGAATCGAATTAGTCACAAACTCTTTTCGTACGCTACATATCGCTGATACCGATGTTGGTACTATATTGAGGAATATTATGTTAGCCATCTTCGATTTTCAACCTAATAAAACTAGTTACTTTGTAGGGAAACGAATGAATATCCCTACAAACAAACACCAAGGTAAGGAAGATGTTTACACAACACCAAACATTCGACTTCATTCGATACTTTCATACTACGAAACTGTAGAATGATGGTGTAGACTTTCAAACTAAAGAGTGTTTGGGTATAGTCTACAATCCGATTTGATATCACAAGAGTAGTTTTACGCGAATGGTGACGTAACCAGATATTCAAATAATCCAACACAGAACTATAGTACTTACATAAATACCAAAGTTCTTGTAATAAAGTTGTATGTGCACAATGTTTATCATAAGTCCTACATATTAATATCCGTCCGAGTTTGGCTTTCAGAAAACATATAACAGGCGTCGCGAAATCTTTCAAAAACAAAAACACGGTCACCTATCAATGTCATCACAGTAATCGAGTTACTTCCACAAAAGAGAGATGTGATTTCTAGTCACGACTCTCAAATCTTAAAAACAAAACAATTTACTTTGTAAACGAAAAGTGCTGAGTCATCATATGGTTGTCCTCTAAACAAAGAGTAGATGAAGCCGTATCAAAATGTTCCAAACCCTTTGCACGCCGGTGAAAAATTATACAATGGATATGTTTTGTGAATCGAATTGTTGTTCAGCGTCAGGTATCCACATTGCTACATACATTAAAATAGTGCAATTCAATTAAAACCACGAATCTATTTTCATTTTGTCACACACTGTCGCGACAAATCAACTCAACACACAACAACCTTCTTGCAGTCGTAATAACATTTTCATTCTCTCCTCTTCGTAATAGTATACTCACGACAAGTATATCGTGCAACACGACAACAACGTTTTACAAGACCAATGTCACTGGTAACACTGAACACACGCCGCTTACCCTAGTAACAATATCGTGAGCAACAATACATTTTCACGTGGCGGTCCGCCGTTTACCTGAGTAAAAATATCATTTTCCTTTGGAGATCTGGCGTTTACCCAGAGTAACAATACATTTTCCCTTGGAAATCTGTCATTTACCTGAGTAACAACACCATTTTCGCTTGGAGATGCGGTGTTTACCTGATAAAAATACCATTTTCGTTTTGAAATCTGACAACCACACCCAGCAATTTGGTAATTGTTGTATTGATGACCGTTGGAGATTACTTGCAACGGACAGTGACAAATTATACACCAACAACGACTCCGATACATTTCTGTAATAACATATTCACTTGGTCTGGGGCATCCCATCAAAATCAGCGGCTACCCACATGCAATAACAGTGTCCTGATGTACATCGACATGTATGTTTTCGGAATTGGTGAATAAAGTGGTTTTCGATATGTCTGTGATATCTGGGCTCGTGCTTTGGATTTTACAGAGTCAAAATGTCTGAATAAAACACCCCCTCGACTTGGGCACCTGGTTGGTTCGTGGATAACGGTGTTCGGAAAATGGCTGAATTTATGTTCCCCATCGCGCTAACATTTCCGGGTTGAGTTTTCTCACGCATGTTTACTATATTATGTCTTTATTGGTCAATGTATGTCGCTTCATTCAGTGTGAAATCGGAAATCCTGAGAAAGTATGTAACCGGATCTGGATATTCATTCATGACCCAACGACCAATATTCAAGTAAACATGTTACACCCTGTGTTTCCACGAAAAAATACCAATGCACCATCCACATATACGTCGCGATTGTTTGCCCACACAAGTAGTCGCGTAAATGGGGGGTCTATCACATTGCATGCATTGTGTTGGTATAGAAACATCGGGGAATAAGCTTTCGATGCGCAGACATTATCATAGCCGGTAATTTTGATGCAGATCGAATGTCATCAAGCACACCCGACAACAGTGTCATACCAATAAGACACATTACAATGACTCTGAGTATACGCTATTACATCGATATTTCGACACCGTTCACTGATTTATTCGACGGTTTTATCGCGTTGTAACATCACAGGATAGTCATGACCCTATCTCCGGATAGACCACCCAGACAGTGTGTAGTAAATTGGATACATCGGTCAATATCTATCGTGTTGTCGACACCCTGCACAGTTCTCTGCTGAGACTACAGCGTTTGACAAAAGTGAACTATCGAAGTACGGGTGCTCGAAATGATTGCGAAAACGATGAGTCTTTCACTACGTCACGATGAATGGATGTCGCAACTCCAACATAACGACTCCAGATAAATATCGCGAAAAATGATTCTGCAAATCTCGGACTGATACTGTGATCCAATAAGGTGTGTTTCTGTGGAATGAAGACTGCAATCGTACACCACAATAGAACACAACCTCGTGTTTTCATATGCAATCATAAAACGCATCTTCGTATGGGTTTGTCCAGTTCGTCCGGTGACATTTCGAAACGAAAATCGCCACAAGAGATCGCGGTTGCTCTCAGTTTGTCATATTGGTAGCATTTTGAAACGGTCATCACCACAAGGTTATTGATCGAAGTCGGTTTCAGTGGGTCTTGTCAATCCGTTTCACAATCCACCGTTTTTCAATTCCCTTCACCATAGTGTTACGACACAGAAAAGATGCGACGGTGGCACACGGAATGCACACTTTGGTGTTATTTGACATGGATTTTATACCCGATGAACCTTACATTCGAGCGATCCTTTGGAATGACGCTTGTATTATTGACGTCGAAGGGAAAGAAATGTATCGATTTATCGGTTTCGTACATATCCAACAAAAAACTAGGTTTATGATTGTGCACGGTTCACATATTTGACTGTGAACGCTCTATTGGTATATGCTGTACAGTTCGCTTTCCCCATCGATGGTAGTCGTGTGAATAACCATGTTACGGTTCTATGTTTGTGTGTCTGTATGTCCGTTACATGCTTCTTATTGAATTTACTCAATCGAGAGATGCAATGTGTCTTATTGGTATGACATTGTTATCGGATGTGCTTGATGACATTCGATCTGCATCAAAATTTCTGGCTATGATAATGTCTGCGGATCAAAAACTTATTCCCCGATGTTTCTATACCGATACAATGCATGCAATGTCATACACCCCCCATTTACGCGACTACTTGTGTGGGCAAACAATCGCGACGTATGTGTGGATGGTGCATTGGTATTTTTTCGTGGAAACACAGGGTGTAACATGTTTACTTGAATATTCGTCGTTGGGTCATGAATGAATATGCGGATCCGGTTACATACTTTATCAGGATTTCAGATTTCAAACTGAATGTAGTGACATACATTGACCCATAAAGACACAATATGGTAAACCTGCGTGAAAAAACTCAACCCGGAATTGTTAGCGCGATGGGGAACATAAACTCAGCCATTTCTTGAACGCCGTTATCCACGAATCAACCAGGTGCCAAAGTCGAGGGGATGTTTTATTCAGACATTTTGACTCTGAAAAATCCAAAGCACGAGCCCAGACATCACAGACATATCGAAAACCACTTTTTTCACCAATTCCGAAAACATACATGTCGATGTACAACAGCAGATTGTTATTGCATGTGGGTAGCCGATGAATTTGATGAGATGCGCCAGAACAAGTGAATATGTGATTACACAAATGTATCGGAGTCGTTGTTGGCGTATACTTTGTCACTGTCCGTTGCAATCAATCTCCAACTGTCATCAATACTACAATTACCAAATTGCTGGGTGTGGTTGTCAGATTTCAAAACGAAAATGGTATTTTTATCAGGCAAACACCGCATCTCCAAGTGAAAATGGTGTTGTTACACAGGTAAATGACAGATTTCCAAAGGAAAATGTATTGTTACCCAGGTAAACGCCAGATCTCCAAAGGAAAATGATATTTTTACTCAGTTAAACGGCGGACCGCCACGTGAATATATATTGTTGCTCGGGGAAAAGATAAATTTCCTAGTGAAAACGGTATTGTTACTCTAGGAAAAAAATGTATTTCAAAACGAAAACGGTATTGTTACTAGGGTAATCGGCGTGTGTTCAGTGTTATCAGTGACATTGGTCTTGTAAAACGTGGTTGTCGTGTTGCACAATATACTTGTCGTATACTATTACGAAGAGGAGAGAATGAAAATGTTATTACGACTGCAAGAAGGTTGTTTTATGTTGAGTTGATTTGTCGCGGCAGTGTGTGACTAAATGAAAATAGATTCGTGGTTTTAATTGAATTGCACTATTTTAATGTATGTATCAATGTGGATACTTGACGCTGAACAACAATTCGATTCACAAAACATATTCATTGTACAATTTCTCACCGGCGTGCAAAGGGTTAGGAACATTTTGATGCGGCTTCATCTACTCTTTGTTTAGAGGACAACCATATGATGACTCAGCACTTTTCGTTTACAAAGTAGATTGTTTTGTTTGTAAGATTTGAGAGTCGTGACTAGAAATCACATCTCTCTTTTGTGGAAGTAACTCGATAACTGTGATGACATTGATAGGTGACCGTGTTTTAGTTTTTGAAAGATTTCGCGACGCCTGTATAATGTTTTCTAAAAGTCAAACTCGGACGGATATGAATGTGTGGGACTTACGATAAACATTGTGCACCTAGAAGTTTAATACAAGAACTATGGTATTTCTGTAAGTACTATAATTTTGTGTTGGATTATTTGAATATCTGGTTACGTCACCATTCGTGTAAAAATACTCTTGTGATTTCAAATCGGTTTGTAGACTATAACCAAACACTCTTTAGTTTGAAAGTCCACACCATCATTCTACAGTTTCGTAGTATTGGAATATCGAATGAAGTCGAATGTTTCGCGTTGTGTAAACATCTTTCGTACCTTGGTGTTTGTTTGTAGGGATATTCATTCGTTTTCTAAAAAGTAACTAGTTTTGATAATTTGAAAATCGAAGATGGTTAACATAATTTTCCTCAATACAGTACCAACATCGGTATCACCGATGTGTAGCGTACGAAAAGAGTTTGTGACTAATTTGATTCAATGTGTTTCGATTATCGTAATGGTAGAAATTGACACGATGTTTCGGTAATGGATGTGTATTATTCGCCACGTTGCCCAATCGGTGAATGGTTACGATATTGAATTTTGGTTTCAACTCGAATTGGCTAATATACAGCAACAGATAAGACTGTTCGTACTCTTGATATACAGATGAAAGTTTGATATGGCAAGCTCGACCATTCCAGTAGGATGGGTTTCGAAATATAATATGTTCTGGCAAAACGATCTATTAACTGAAAATTCACACAGAGTTTCATAATCGGACCGAGGGAAAATTGTTTTCTATTACATTAAATTATTTTCTGCTACACTAACATAATTCGTATCTAGAAAACACCATACACACCAATGACGTGATGCTTGTTAACATCAATTATGTAAAGAGTGAGTAAATCCTGTTCCAGGTTGGTGTGATTCAAATCAATAACATGTAACACATAAGCATCATTTGTACTGTTTGTGATATTGTGGTGGTGTTAAACTCTTATGTAATGGGTGAGGTACGTGAACAAGTTTCCAATCAACTATTAATCGGAGGTACGACTTCGGATTTACAAATCGTCGTATTTCTAAAATGCTTGCTGGTATCATAAGACCCAAATCGAAATTCATTTCAATCGATACCTTTGCATGCAATGAGTTTTGTGGTGGCATTTATTTCACCCGATAGAAATGAACTGGTATCAATTATAACGGGAAACGCATTTATCATTTTCGGTGTTGGTTGTGTTCCTGATTTCTTTGCCGGTATGCACTCTAGAAATATTTTCTTCCTTCTGAGTTAGGATGCGCTTAACGAATATCATACAAATTTTTTTGTGATGGTAATGACTTTCAGTAGTTTGGTTTTTATGATTACAATTACTTTAGAAGATTCAAATGATAATGTATGATCACTACTATGAACAACAATACAAACATATTTTTGTAGATTTCAGTGTAGCGCATAATTCGATTTTGTTGATGTTATGAGTTTTGTATTAACCAAGACCGGTTGAATAGGATGCATCCAGTAAAGACATTCCAAATTGCTCGTGTGCTGATCAAAGTGTTGGAGTGTGACCTCGTAATGTTTCACATTTCACGCGTTCGGCAAAGGGTGTAAAAATAGTTCAACACGGTTGAAATGATGCCCCCGAATTCCAAAGTGATATTTTCGTACTGTGCCAATGTTTCAATTCGCAGTCACAGATTCTGACAATAAAGTACTGCGCCGGTTGTTAATCAACAAACGAAATTGTTTTTCTATCTTTAGTCTTGGTTACCGGAAACAATTACATTTGTAAAATATTTTCTGATATCCACGATACGTAGAGTGATTTGTACCAACGTGGAGTAATTTTCCAATCAAGAACCTTTCAGACACGCTTGTCTAGTTTTAAAAATCAATATGTTAATAACCATGGTAGTGAAAAGTTTGTTGCTCTCATAATAACCTTTACCACAACCCCGGGTCTAATTAACGTGAAAAATATAATAATCAAGTCATGACTCATGATCGACCATTACAAAATCTCATATGTCAAATCAATGTGTCAATCCTTGTGTTTACAGCATTATACCTTTCAATATAAAGTAGGGTTGCCATACGTCCAGAATTTCCCGGACATGTCCGGAATTTCACTGTTCGAACTAGCGTCCGGGAGGAATTTCTAAAATATGCCAAATGTCCGGAATTTTGAAGACTTGACGTAGGCTCATATTTTTTTCGTAAATTAACATAAAAACATTAATTTGGGGAATATTTATGCCGATGCATGATGTTTTTTTCGCGCTGCGCGCGATTTATCATCTCATTTATTGATTTTAATTTGGGGACTACCAACTTCGCAGGAAGTGCTGTAAAATATCAATAAAAACAACCTTCATTTACTGGAATTAGTCTAATTGTAATCGCAATTATAGGAGAACGGTATATTCCTAGAGATCGTTAAGGCCGTTTAAATGCTTAATTCAATGATATATAGTGATCCAAACGTGGCGGTCGTTTGCCTTTATTCTGGGGTTCGCGAATATGTTGAACGTAATCAGCTTCCAAAATAGCCCGTGAGTAAGTCCGGCAACGGTGCTGACTTCTTTTAGTAATCAGCTCGTCAAATTTTGATCCAGGCCACGGAACATTTTCAAATTGGAGATGGAGTCGTGACCATAAAAGGTTGAAAACCACTGGATGTGGGGTGTTTATAACGCTCAATGGTGCGCACCGGCATAAAGTTGATAAACAATCTTATCGGTGGGACATGAACATGACTTAACGATGTACAATTACGCTCCCTGTATTTTCGAACGCATTATCCTTCACCAGCTCGGTACCGCTAACTCTGATCATGTGGGCGGAGAGTAGTAACTATAGTAACTATATAGTAATATATCGAACAAACATGAGTGAATTCATTCAAAAAATTTAACGACCAGATGCATATAGACACCACATTCATATAGCAGCCCCCCCCCCCCCCCCATTGATTACTCTATGGTAGGGATACCAAACGTCCTCTTTGACGAGGATTTGTCCTCTTTTTGACTTTTTTGAAAACGTCCTCCGAGGACGCCCTTTTTTCTTCTTTTTTTGAGATTTTGTTTTCTTTTTTGAGAATTTTGGTAAAATTTACGGCGAAAATGGACTGAGATGTCGTAAATCAGCACTGAAGTTACGCTCAAGCGGGTATTTCGGGAGCTGAGTGGGAGATGACCTTTTTTCTTTTCTTTTTTAGTCAATCACCCGACAATGTGAATGGAAAAACTGTATTCTGGTCGCCAAACGAGAAAGTTGGACTTTTTTCTAGTCAACCGACCACGAAGTGTAAAAAATTTACCGTTAATTCAGGATTTTCAACCGGTTTTGCATGTCTGAAAATTCTGAAAAAGTGTCTTATTTCACATTTCCCAAATATGGTAACCCTACCTATGGTGGGCTCAAAATCATTGCTTATTTGGGTGGGAAGGGGCTGAAAATGTGGTTTCTATCCCGGTTACACAACACACAGCCACATACATACTCCTGAACCGGATCGTGACCACCTCTGGTCTATGAGCAAAGCTTTGCTAGTGTGACGTCATAACTCATTTTGAAATCCTCTAGTGGGCGCCAAAGAGTGTCCGGAATTTGTGTCACAGAAATATGGTAACCCTAATATAAAGCCATCGTTCGGTTGTAAGAAACGAATTCTTAACTACGTTAGTCATACTTTCAAATATCGTATACTCAAACATATTATGTTAATATCAAGTCGCCTGCACCGAGTAGTAAGCGCTTTTGTCTTAAAAAATACATCTAGTAGTAATTACTTTGTCTTGCAGAATATACCGCGTAGTAATTCCTTTCTCTTACAGAATAGTAACGACTTTTACAGTGGAATAAAAAAGACGAGTTGGCGGTATATGACTACAACCAAACTTATTATGAATTTTAGGTTGTAGTGGTTGCATGTTCTCGCAATCTTGTCTACTTTTCACACGGATACTGTTTGAGTTGGTTGGGTAAGTTGCAAACGGATTGACTTGACAAGGTTTTTGTATTTTACTGTTTTGCGTATGGCAAGATATTAAAATGTTGAGATGTCATAGTGATAGTACTTCTGAAACTCTCTTTGACAAACGTAAAGCCAATTCACGAATAGACTTTGCGATGTTTCATTACTTGTTTCAAATCAATGTGCGTATAATATCGAAATGTGACTGGGTGAAAGTTGGTAGTCATGTTTGTCAATCCTATTTCAATTCACACTACACCAAAGTCAAACTATTTCATTTTGGTTGATCTCAATTTACCTATAGAACATCTCGCGAGTGGATTCCGACGCCGTACTATAACATTCCTAATAATATGGATTCGAGGATTTTCATGATAGAGTTGGCGAGTGATAAGATGCGTGTTTTTGTTAAGAGTTTGATTTCAAGTTGATATATGCAATCACCGTATAATGTAGGGTTACCATACGTCCTCTTTTCAGAGGATTTGTCCTCTTTTTTGACTTATTTGAAAGTGTCCTAGGAGGACGCCCTTTTGTCCTCTTTTTTGAGATTTTGTCCTCTTTTTGAAAATTTAGTTCAGATTTAGACGAAATTGCGACTGATAAATTAAATTAGCACAGAAGTGACGCTCCGGCGGGTATTTTGGAGTGAAAAACGAAGAATTTAGCTATGAGCGAACAATTACCTTTTTTTTAGTCATCCACCTAGCAATACGGAAAGAAAAACGGTATTTTGAGCTCTGAGCGGACAGATGACTTTTTTATTTTTAGTCAACCGGTCGCAAAGACGGAAAAATTCACCGGTTTTTGAGAATACTATTCCGGTTTTGCAAGGCTCGAATTTCTGAGTGTGCTCTTTTTAGATTTCCAAAATATGGTAAGCCTAGTATAATGTGCATACTTGTGATTCTTGATTCTTGCATAGCTAGTTGATATTGATTCTATAGGTGTGAAAACAGCGGCGCGGAATGTGTGAGTGATCCGACGTGTTTGAAAGATGGTGTCAGTAATATTCAGGTTACGTTCGAATCAAGAGATCGCGTTAAAAGGATTAGAGTTGTGTCGAATCAACACATTCAAATACGAATAAACTTGATTTGTGTTGTAAGTTTCATTTCAAGTTGACAAATTGACACATTGCTTGAATATTCTCATGATTCGTATCACGCAACTAAAGTCAACCCCTATTCCGGAGGCGTGGAAACATATAGCGATCGCCGGAAAGTGTCAAATTGTTGGTTTTCGAACCACGGTCTGCGACGGTTCTGTGACAAACTAATTACCAAAATATTACCTTGAGAATGGTTCCTACCTCTGTAACACGAAACCACAGAAGATAGCTATGTCTGAGGTGTTATCCTGTGAGCGATGGTAGGATTTTACAAATATTTCACACATTTTTGAAGTGTTAGTTTGTGAGCGCGGCTATGGTTAGTATTCGAATCGCCATCTACGCCGGCTCTGTGGTAAACTAATTACCAAATATTACCTTGCAAGTGATTCCTAGATTTAGCAAACTATTTCACACCTTTTTGCTGAAATTACTACATCCCGCCGCAGCCTATACCCGAAAGGGTGGCATCACCAGACATCTCATATACATGACAGGCGAATCAACGGAGCACCCATAAGAATAACGATATATTGATTTCTCACTCACCCTAAACATTGGGATTAATTCGAATCGGTCACTTATAATAATTTGGAATATACACATTAAGAAACGATCAATCACGTGACTACTTACCAGAGGTGGTCAGTGACGAATTACTTCTAATTTTTGAAGTACTTGAAGTAGATTTTCCCTACTCAAACTACTTTTTAAGTAGGTATGATTTTAGACTACTTCTACGTTTTATTTACTACATCCTAGAATGGATTCCATGCTGTGAGCACCTTTCTTAATATGAAATTGTAATCCATATTCATATCTGAGATCCATCAAAGATTCCAGATTCAACCTTTTCGTATGATGTGGATACTAGGTATACCCACTTTGGTAGCGCAGCGGAAAATTGTCCATTTACAAGTAAAAAGAGATGAGGCGGATATCAGTATTTTAGTTAAACTTTCCAGGGATGAACTTGATAGCTTTATACTCTTCTTTTGTCTTGGTAGATGGACCAATTGGTGCCGAGAGAATAAATTCCCTTTGTGCAAAAGTACAATTTTTAGGCTTGACAAACTGCTTTTTTGACGAACAAAGTTCTCGCATCAGGTCATGTTAATATTGATGGAATAACTGAAAATGATATGAGTGTTCACCATAGTAAAATATCTATTTATGCGCAGTAATAAAGTGGAAAAATCCAAGATATACGTTCGACCAAATGAAATATTCCAGTGTAAATACAGTGATTTTAGGCTTTTTTAGGGGTAGAAATATCTTCTCTTCTACGGCCAATCTGGAAAAACTAATCTTTAATTCGTAATCAGCAACCTCGAAAACCCCAGAAACGGCTCTCAGATGTTCTGCCTAAATTTTTTTTTTCATTTTGTTGACCAGTGTAATCGATGCTAAAAATGCCAGCTGAAACTTTTCGTGAAATCGCAATCACACTCAAGACCAGATGTTGCAAAGAGATACAGTTCCAAAACTGCGAATTGACGACAGGGAAGCTCTTTGAATTCTTCATGGGATATAAAGATAACCATCTGTCTGTATGTTGAAAGAATGCTCCTGAAATGCGAATTGTTTAGATTGGGTGTGAACATCAGGGTGATCGTGATCTGTCGGTAGACTGCAAGATTCAATTGAGAGCCACACACTACTAATCACAGTACATATTGGGTGAAAGGGCAATATTGACATGAATTTGTCATTACTCGTGGCATTGCTAGACCACGGAGACTTTTGAATCTGTTCAGTAGAAAGCCACTTACTAGTAATCACCCCCTGGTCTGAATCGGAATAAAAGAATCAAAGCCACTTCAGTACATCACATATGTAGTTGAAATTTGGCTTTGATTCATTCTGAATATGCATCAGTCCATGATCCAGTTTGAACACTACATAATATATATGATTTCCTATATAATCGTAATTTGATGTAAGTTGACTTTCGGGGTATGAGAACACAAATCCACAAATTATAATTACCGGACATGACGATTTCTAGAGTTCGCCATTTCGTCGATATATTTGATGCTACATTAGGCATCATGCGACTTGGTTATCTTCATCTAGCCTACGCCATATGCCAGGGGTGGGCAATTATTTACTCAGCTGGCCAAATTAAAAGCAGGCAATACCACTGCGTGGTAACTTTTGAAATTGATGTAATAGTGAAGTTTCATGACTAGTCTCAGGCTTCCGGACTAGTTTTGGAGCGAATTTCCAGTCTTCAAATTAAAAAAAAGATACTTGGCAGTAAACACTGTCGAATATTCGAAATCCAAAATACTATTGCGGGCCGCAAAAGATGGTCTCGCGGGCACCGTGTTTGAGATTGAGACCTCTGCTATATGTATTGATATTAGGACATGGGAAAGTGACGGCTTATAAGCATCATAATTCAGAACAACGGTAACATCATAATTTTAAACTATATTTTATTGCACAGGCACGTTTTTCTAGTAAGACATTAAAAAGTGAATTTTGGATACTACAATTCCTGTCTTGGTCGCCGCCTTCCATGTAGTGTGCAGTTTGGTGAAACAGCCTTGTTGTTGCTGGAAACTAACAGTGTTTCCCAAATTCGCCCTTCCCTAGCCGAGTGTCTATCTTCGTGTTTTTGTCATCAAACAGACTTAAAATATACTCCACTGCGACCTGCTTGCAACAGACTAAGATGATGGTTTCACCTCTGACTCCATCATACAAATATTTAGTAGTACGAATCTATTCTGGAATTTCGGCATTCGGCACGCACCTTCCATTTTTGACATGCCCGGACGTTCATCGCTTATGGCCTGTGATGACTGATCAAGCACAGACACTGGACACTGATTGACTTGTTTTACCAATTTGGTATTTGCAAATCTTCCACGTAACAATTAGGGCGGGCTGGGTGCTTGAGACCGCTGCCATATAGGGATATAAGAAGGATTATATCGTAATTCTGTGTGGTACACGTGTCTCTGCGCACGTGAAAAAATAGACAAGTTCGAAATAATTATAATCGCCAGCGAATACATTTGTTAAGAAAAAAAACATGAAATGGCTAATTCTGTTGCTAGCCCGGGTAAGCTTCGATCATTTTCTACGTTTGTCACATGCTGGAAATTTCTGATGTAAACTATGTAACAAAGTATGCAGTGTACGGCAAACAGTTTCCAGAATTGGACTTGATTGTTAACGAATAAAAACGGCGTTCGTTACCTTGGCTTTGATGACCGCAATGATCAGATAGTCTCTAGAGTCATTATTTACGGACCATGATTGTATTCGTATTGCTAATTCTACTGTTCCTTATAAACCGGAACTCGGATTTGATTATTTCACAACGTTCAATCATTAATATTCTAACTGTAGAATTCTATAAGCGATCATTATATTCTACCCATCATATCATTAATATTATTTCTTTTATTGAAAGTTTATGGAAACATGTGGTAATACATATATGTGTGTAATGTCGGCAATGAAGATAAAAAAAATATAAAATTTATTGAGTCGATTGATATCGATAACGGTAACAACAGCAACTATATTTGAAAGAATGCTAACTAACTTTTATTACTTTGACGCTTTGTTATCTAGAATGCCTCATTAATTATATACCTGACTGTCAATTGGATTGGGTATCTCAAAATTGATTTGAAAAACTAACGGTTGGTTCTAATTCACATCCATATGTCGTGCATGTTAAATGTATCTTATTGGGCTGTGTGGTGTCTTTGGATGGTCGTGCAAATTTTCAATATAATTTAGAAATGTATGTCTTATTTTTCATTGTGGTCTACATTTATACGAATTCATCGATGCTTAGTTATCATACAATTCACCATATCATTGGATATGTCGAAACTATATTATATCGATGCGAGTTAGAATGATATAATATAACCAAGTACAAAATCATTTTTGAGTATAATTCACACATATTTGTTTCATACAGCTTTCGAGACTGAACATCTTGGATAGTACAATGCTTCCAGACGCTTATTACGACGTGGCAAATATCGTCAAAATCACCAAATGTACTATTCTGCATTTCCAATCTTGCGATTTGTCAATACAGAAGTTGGAAAGCTTGGGTAAGGGTTGCAAGGAAAGTCACAGCTTGGTAAGCTGATCAATTTTCTTTTTCATTTAAACTTTTCTAAGAAGAAATCGCATCCGAAAACCACAAATACCAAAAAAATATTTGAAGGCATTTCATTTTTGGTCCAGATGTCCGTCATAGTCCATGGTTATTGTTGTTGATGTTGTTCGTGATATTTATGGCTTATTCGACTACCATGGTCATTCACACCAAACCGATTAGCTTTATTTTGATTCCGTATCCATGACGACAACACTTGTGCGGATTAAATGGCGTGGAGGAGCCTAGATAAACCTGCAACACCTGGTAAAGGATTCTGGAGTCGATCTCGGTCGTACTCGAACCCGCAACCTACTGTTGTTGCAACTGTGGACCATACCACTACGCTATATCGGCACCCACGTCAGAATTCCTCGTATTTACATTCGGTATTGTGGCATTTACATCACGTGACGTCGGACACGGTGAGATTACTCGGGATGGCAGGCTTCTTCACATAATAATGACTCCATAGTTCATATGAGCAGTGCCAGCACTCTCAAAGTTAGGAGTCAGCAAACGTTTTAGCAGGGTAACCAAGTCACAAGGCTACCAGTCAAAAGTCAATCTCAGTTTTATAGTTTTGACTCGAGTCAAGTCGAGTCATTTTCAATTCACCACCGAGTCAAGCCCTAGTCCAAGTCACCGAGCAGCGGGTCTAGTCCGAGTCATGGTATTATGACTTGAGTCGAGTCCAAGTCATTGTGTTGACTGCCCAGTTTCCAGATAAAGGCTTGTTAAATCCACTTTATATAATTCTGTTTGGTGATATCGAATGGTGCGCTTTTATAATAATCGAATTTTCGTCATTCTTAGCAGTTTCCGGACGTATTTTCAAGTACCAGTACCAATAGACGAAATCCCAATAGTGTGATTACTTAACTATTCCTCGAAATTACAATGAAACGTCGGTCTTGGCCTTCTGAGTCTCGAGTCATATGACTTGGTTCGACTCATGCGCAATGACTCGATTCCAAGTCGAGTCAATACTCAAATTGACTCGAGATGAGTGGAGCCATTTCCGTATTTTGAGAAAATGACTCGAGTCAAGTCGAGTCATCTGTTAAACGTGACTCGAGTCGGACTCGAGTCATTACAACCCTGCGTTTTGGCTGTTGTTATGTATTCGTAATGGACATCTATTTGCGTTACACACAATAGTGTAATTAGTAGGGAGATTACATTTTGCATTAAAAATGAAAATATTGACAATTGTTGATATTAAGAAACCTAATTTTGATAAAATTTTGCGTTCAAGCTTAAGAAACAAGAATTTAAATCGAAGTGGCGTAGAACGTGGAGTTTATGGTCGCAAAGTGACTTATGTCCAGTTTTCAGATTTTGAAGGACCATTTTAAAACTTGAAAAAACGCAAGTTTTTGAAAAAATTTCAATTTTTTTTGGCCATATCTTGATCATGGTTATGTATATTTCATTAATTCAAAGTCAATCAGGGCCAATATATGGCTGAAAAAAAAACTCTACGTAAAGTGAATTTTCTCAAAATGTGTAAAATGAACATAAGTCGCGTTGATTCCACTCCCACAATATAGTCACTCAAAGTATATACAATTGGGACACAATTTATAGAATGTCATTTTAGATTTTATAGCAGTCCAAAGGTAATCAATTGGATTGGATTGTTCTCTTGTCGAACACCTTCGACCCGACAATAAAAACTGTTTGTCTCGCGAAGAACTGCAAGGTTTGAATGGTGTGCCTTCCGTGCCATTGGTTTTTGATTTAGATTAGGGCAGGCGTTGCCAATCAAAACGGGTAGAAGACCACTTTTCAAATTTGATTCGGGCCGTGGGCCGCAAGAATGCAATATCGAGACAAAATAGACCACACTTTTAGTAACCATAACTTATTTACGTCAGAACAACGATGTGTTCTCTAACTTTGGCGACGGGCATAGTTCCAACAAAAAAGGTACAATTTTAATAAAGAAATACAAATATCATGATCATCAATTGAATATTATTTTGAAATATGAGCTGCACACGATACCCGACTAAGATTTTAAGCGAATAAGGAATCAATATTGGATCTTGCGAGACACTGTACTAACTGAAAGACTATAACTCCCCCGTAAAGCTTCATCTTATGGGGACCAATAGGCTCTTTTATAAGCGCATCAGTCTTTGCAGTGTCTCAACAATTGCACGTCATGGCATTATGCCGAATTGTCGATTCATATCAGCTGATTCTTACTAGATGGAATGCTGTAGCCATTTCAGCTAGCGAGGAATAATGATGTGAGGCACAAGAAAATAGCTTATTTTCAAACAGCAGCAACAATATTTCGAAACTGAAATCAATTTCAGCATTTCAAAATGCTTTACTTTGCGTTCTTCCAAAATCTGAAATCAATCGGCGGGCCGCAGAATATGACCGAGGGCCAAGCCCAAGTCAGGAAATAGAAGGGATTAGGCAATTAGCTAAGATTCGGCACAAATTATTGACTCATTGATTTCATAAACTTCGTTTCGCTCGAGCGACATCGCCCCCTTTCAGATTATTTCATTCCCCCAGTTTGAGAAACACTGGCATAGAACCCAACAAAAAGGTTCGCGTTCCGACGAACCAGAACATTTCAAAGGTTCCAACCTTATCTTCTTTTCTACGTTTCTGATTGGAACTGTCTGTCCATACGAAGGAGGTTAGCAAGAACAGAAAACAAACGTTCAAGAGCAGCACTTGTTTGCTGGCAGTATTGTAGTTCAGCGTATAGTGCTGGAGTTGTAATAAAAAAACCGTTGCTTCATACTGGTGATGTTGTCTACATCGAAATATTTAGACCCCAAAATATCGCGATCCACCTTTACGTTAAGAACCACTATGCTACGGTAACTAATGTAGACCACGCAGTCAAGATTCAGATTCGAGATATCGGCGTGAACTTGTAAAAACGTCAGACCTACTGAAATTTCACTCCGTTATAGATGGGATTTTCATCGCGGCAAGTCAAACTATTTGTTTCATTCGGTCCTTTATCATTCAATATGACTAGTCAATTGGTCATCTACAACAGCAGGCCTATAAACTGCTACAATGTGTAAAATGTCATATTATAAGTTCTCCGACCGGCAAAAAAACTTTCCAATTTTTAAACTTCGTTAAGTAACGACAGTTCCAAACAGATAATTGCTTCACATCAAACATTTTGTGAAGAAATGCCTAATTAAATAGTTGAGGTCAAAAGTTTAATATATTTTTTAATGTCAGAAAATGCCAAAATTCTAATTTTGATAGGTCAAAAATTAATCACCCGACTTATAAGAAAGGTATATTTCATTACGTGATATGAATATAACAAGATCTATGCATGTTGATTTTAGATTCCTACACTTGCGATTGATTGGTCAAATGTCACTGCAACTGATGATCATATATCAATTCTGTGCGACTTGATGACGGTTGTTGGGGAGAGGCTGGCTCTATTTAATTTGGAAATTGATGATAAAAGAAAACAAGGACTAAAAGATACACTTCACCTCGAAAACTCTAAGGTCAGATTCTGATTCTGTACCAAGTGTTTATTATTTTATTCACTGCTAGCTTACATTGGTAATCCCTCCACTTCTCGAATCGGCAGGCAGTACTCTCGTTACGCTCGCCGACGGAATTCTTTTGATTTACAAGCTGGAATCTATCGAGATTGCCCGCCTTGTCGCGCGTGTACCTGTACAAGTCGTTAGAACGTAGTTTCGAAAATCTCTTCACCGCAGCTGTACTATCGTCGGTTTTCATCATTTAGTACTGATGAAATCATGGCAACGTTGTCCCAAACATAAAAGATATACGGAAACTATAAATTGCTTAGTTTATGTATTTGTATCAGTTCTACTGTGGTTACTGCCCAGAAAAGTTCAATGACTGTCTTTACCTCGGTATCAAAAATGCATGAATACTACACACGCGCGTCCTCGTCGTCCAAGCATCATATGATCGACGCGAAAGATGATAGCTCTATCAAATATGCCGGACTTAAGGTATGCAAGAGTAAGTCTCGCCGGCTATCCGTCAGTCGACAAGCATGTCAACATTCAAGTCGACACACAAGCAACTTCGGCTGAATGAATACTTGTCAACCCTCTACTTAACCGGTCCACGACCTGACATATCGATCTCGCCTACCGTCACCTGCCACCAAATTTTGTCGCCTGTCATTTATGTTAATTTGTTCACTTTTCATTCAGTATGCATTATAGGGCTCTTCAAAAATGATTTTTTCTCAAATCGTACTGGCTATTTGATAAAATTGTTAGGTTACCTAATTTAAGCCTACACATCAAATTTGGTTCAATTCCAACCAGTAACCGCATTGATACGGGAGAAGAAAGTTTATATTTATTATATAAAAATAACTACCAAAAAATTTGAAAATTTTCTGTTCACCCCATGAAAGTGGTACGTTGTCTATAGAAACGATGTTCACAAAATTTGGTTCAATTCCAATCAGTAGAAGCGGAGTTATTGCCGTCGAAAAATTTGGATTTGAATAATATAGTATTTACGGTGGTCAGCACTATATTAAATAATCAAAGAATTGGTCACCGTAAATACTATTTAATTCATAATCCAAGTTCCGTCTTTTAGAGGTAGATTTCCTTTACCAGCGTCGACACAACCAATTTGCACGCCTGATTGCGCTCGATCATAAATCCCTCTCCATTATTTTCACCAAAGGGAATTCGTGCAAATATTTGGGCTGGCTTGCCAAACGCGAAATTTGATAAAAACTGGGTCAATAAAAAGATACTGCGGTTCATATTGCGTAAATGAATACTGTCCATTGCTCATAAACCTCTGAACCTTCAAAATCATTGTGACGGATGTGACATTGTAACGAAATAATAACATGGGCTTTTTGCCTGCCTGGGGAAAAGCGATGCGGCCGCTTCGAATTGTAATCACGCCTCGGAGAAACATTGCACCATTGATTACGACTGTTTATACATTATATCGCTTCTATATAGGCGTTAAGTCCAGAGGCGATGCTGATTTCGTAGCTCGAGTGGAAAAATTACTTCCCTTGACTAACAAGGATTGCACTTGGTCCGCGATAGGAATTACCGCGAATTCTTCAGCTTTCCCGGCAATTTATTGTGATCGTTCATTCTAGATATTTATAACATTCTTAGGTTATTATGTCGATTGACTTGGCTTCGAAATAAAGCAGGAATTACTGATGATTAATGACGAATATGAGATGTACCGGTAGCGCATTGCTCATTGCCGTGACACCGATAAAACCATTATCTCTTGCAGGAGACGCAGTAATTCTGTCACAATACAAAATTAGAAAATTTCTTTTCCTGAACGACGTGCACAATAAAATTTATAATTCTGTAATTAGTAACGCATTAGCTTCTGATTCGTAAGGGTTTTTATCAAATTTCGCGGTCGTGAAGCCGAATAAAATTTTGTGATGAATTGTCTTCGGTCAAAGAGAGAAAGTATTGTGAGCCTGGTGATTGGCTGGTGTCTCCTGTCTACGCCGGTGTATGACACCATGGTAAGGTCCTTTCTATAACTCCACTTAATTTAGCAGTGTTTTAACGCTTCGTTTCGGCCCATAAGTGATATTAGGATTAGATGTTGAGAATCATACCGTTTCGTGATAATTTCAAGATCGGAGATCTCCGAGAAGCTAGTATGTTCCACGGAACACTGAGGGATACGCGAGCAATTTTCGGAAGTTCCGTAGAGATCAAGAGTCAGACTCAAATAATACATATAATTTGTGATGATCATTGGTTGCTGGTAATTAGGCCGATCAGTAGTCGAATTGCGAATGTTGTGGTTTTCGGATACGTCGTGTGAAGTGGTGTACGCAAATAAGGTTGGGGGTCAAAATCGATTCCTCGTCCTAATGAAAAGTCAATTCTCTCCCAAATATTGACAATCTCACTTGCAATTAGGAAATTGGTGTCAAGCCATGGCGTTTCGACTGAACATGACACCTTTCAAGATTATCGTTTTGTGTGAAAATTATATCTTAACCAGATACACACCGAACTCGCCATATCTTTCGACTACCGGGCACCGTGGAGTACCGTCCCATTTAAGCAGAATCAGTTGCTCGGACTATCCGATTTGCGACGAATGCAGCGTATAATCGACACAGATAAGCGCTTAGTTGAAAAGTCGCATTAAATATGACTTCCATTGATATTTCTGAATCAAATTTATTGGAATGAGCTACCTGTCCCTTAAACCCTACGCGGCTTATACTTCCGTTATAGGAAATGTCCACCGCAGTTGCTCAGATCGAAATAAGTTCATTTATTTACCGATTGATTTAAAATACGTCAATTCCGTGGGGCAAAATGGCATAAATGACGATAAGCACCAGTTCAGTTTCCAATAATATTATTACCTATAATATTTATTGGATTTCTTCTCTTAACACTCTTGCGATGTTCGTGCTATTTGTGCAGCATTAATATATAGTAATATAGGCCAATTCGATGAGTTGTTTTGCATGTGTATTGTGATAGATTTTTGTATTTATGACTCAGCAAAATATGGGAGTGCGCGGGGGCTTGAAGTGTAGGTATTCCGCGGGAAAGTAAGGGTTCAGATCCACTGAGCTAGAAATATATCGTAATCCATCAATAATATTGTGCAAATTCATCGCTTCCATGCTCAAATTCGATGAGTGAAAACTAGTTTACTATCCACGCTGTTGATATAATTAATTTGATGTCATATCGATTCTACAGAATCACCAATATTACTGCCATTTGTATATGAACAATCTGCATTTATCTTCACGTGCAGCAGCAGCATGTATACAATTTGCTATTACCCGCGTCAATGCTGTTGCTTGGCGGAATGGTCTGATGCTGTTGTATGTGACAGCAATTTCACCACAGTACGCTTTCGATTCGGCCAATACCATTGCTGAAATGTTTAGTTTAGGAATGGTGATTGCATATCCCGTGTCAATGTTCCGACATTACGTACTTTTTGATCAGCGTTCTTCACTGTACTCAATCGTGTCCTTTTGATATTACAGGCACAAAATTATGTATGATCACTGATAACTCCATGTATCCGCCAAAGCCTCGAGAACACATTCCGGAATTGCTTTTCTGTGCATTATATATTCCTTGATGGGAGCTTTTTTCGTGTGTTTCTACTAGGGATGTAGTGAACCTCTGAAAGGTTCTGGTTCGTGTGAACGCGAACCTTTTTGAAAGGTTCTGTGTGAACACGAACGTGAACCTCATGACGTCACATGACGTCATAATGCTAATTCAAACCCTATCTTTCAATGAAGTGATAGCCTATATTAATGTACGCGATACCTAGCGACAACTCGGGCCACATAATGCCACCATGCCGAAATACATATTGGCGTCTTAAACGTCGCTAAATGTATCAACTGAGCCAAAAAGGACATAATACTCCCTTTAAAATCAATATCTTTCGTCGCTTTGCCAACAATTTCGACCCCATTAACGAGTTATATAGCAGTAGCCAACACCTCAATCGCACGGATTAGGTTATAATGATCCAGTAAAGATTGACCCCGTACGCCTGCTAGACGTTTTGCATCAGAAAACGATATCAATCTCATTGGTTGGTTGAACATTGAACAAGAATCATTCGCTGACTACGTATTTCGCTCGCGATGTTGGGTGATTGCGGGTCAAACTCACAGCAGAGAGTCACTAAATATTTACAAATGGAAAGCTGGATATTCCGAGCAAACTTTTGTAACAAAGTAAGTAAAACTTTTGAGATTGTCAAGGTGCATGCTCGTTTAGTGTTGATTTATAATGCTGCCAGCGCCATGCAGAGAGTGGCTCACAATTGAAATGCAATAAATTTGAACCAAAGAAAGATGTTATATGAAGTGAAAATTGTAATATATGAAAAAGGTTCACAGTGCAGAACCTACCAAGGTTCTGTTGTGAACGCGAACCTCTAAATTTCCGAGGTTCACACACAGAACGCGAACGTGAACCTCACGTTCACACCATCCCTAGTTTCTACAGATACGAGATATACAATTTCCGGACGGAAGTATCCATGACAAACGTGTGTCAGCGAGGAGATGAATTCGCGAATCTTGTGATATCAAGAGGAAAGGAAACACGAACTACAAATAATCCATGGAAGCTACGAAGCCAAATGAACATATTCGACGGAATTTTCAAAATTAGCATACTTACAAATTGCGAGAAACGAAATGCAGCGAAGTCATTTCTAATATCGAGAACGGCAGATGTATTGCTGTTTGCAGTAGTTTACGTTTACCTTCAACATTCCGTAAATTAAAATTAATCAATGTTCATCAATACTATTTTCGAAAATGTTACTTCAGATGAAATCTAACTTACTTCCCACATACTTATTTGCTGGTGACGAATCGTTCAGAAACAACATACGAGAATGCAGATGTAAGAAGTTACCATAGGAGATGAAGAATGAAATTATGATCAACACAACTTTAACGTTACAGATTAATTAATTCAATTCATAACGTGACAAGCGTATAATTTCTTTGAGGAAACTTACGTGTCTGACATTGCTCCAGGATTTCCTTTCGCATCGTAAATTACTAATCTCTATAATCACGGTCATCGCCAGTGTAGTCAAAAATGAGCGTTTGTGTGGCTTTTATCCGTATGTTGGAGTACTATTTTAAAAATTATTTCGGTATTTAATCTATATTCTGGAATCGCTATCTCAATCTTTTAGTTTATATACATGTAAATTTGGAAAAATGCATCTGTCATCGCCACATATAATAATATTTTATAATGTTTGAATATAATCACGTGTGTTGTAAGCAAAACTATATCGCAAATTGGTGAAATCCTTTATTTGATGAACGATAAATACTAAAAACGGAAATAAAAAATATGCGTTTACGTAGTGAGTTTGAAAATCTGTATATAGATGTGCAGTACAACCGTTTTATTAATCGGCGTGTATTAATCAATAAATCTTTAATCACCATCGCACTGAATCTTACAATTAGATCTAATGGATCTGGGTTAGGCATACAACTATAAGGCGTATATTTACTTCGATGTGGAAGTACAGGAAAACCAGAAATATCAACAAGTATCTCCGAAATGTTATAAGTAGAAACCTCAATGTGGGTTTGCCGGGTTTTTACTTTCAAACATATTAAACAGTTAAATAAAGGCGACAGTAGCGTTCCAGTCACATATCATATATCAATGGGGTGGCCGAACTGCAGCTCCCGAAATTGACGCGGCTGATTGGAGCCTTTCATTGCGAGTATTGTTGGGTTACCATATTTCTGTGACCCAGATTACGGACACTCTTTAGCGCCCACTAGTGGATTTCAAAATGATCACATTGTTTGTCAATATGACGTCACAATAGCAAAGCTTTACTTTTAGACCAAAGATGTCACGATCCGGTTCAGGAGTATATGACTGTGTGTTGTGTAACCGGGACCGAAACCATATTGTTTCAAACCATTCTTGCCAAAATAAACAATAATTTTTGGCCCACCATAGGATAATTGATTCAATTTCTGGGGGGCTTGCTATATGCCTCTGGTAATTAAATTTTTTAAAAGAATTCTGTCAATAATACTGGTTATTTCATATATTACTATATAGTTTGATCATCTCTCTCTGCCCACGTGATCATAGTTAGCAGTAGAGCTGGTGAAGGATGACGACTTCGGAAATACATTGAGCGTAATTGTACATGTACAATATACGTGTCTGTTCATGTCACAACGATAAGATTGTTTATCAGCCTTATGCCAATGCGCACCACGGAGCTTTATTAACACCCATATCCAGTGGTTTCAAACCTTTTATGGTCGCGACTCCATGTCCAATTTGAAAATGTTCAGTGGCGAGGATCAAAATTTGACAAGCTCATCAGTAAAATAAGTCAGAATCTTTGCCCAGACTTTTTCACGGCCTATTTTGGAAGCTGATTACGTTCAACATATTCGCGAACACCAGAATAAAGGCAAACAACCTCCGCGTTTTGAACCACTGTCTTTTATTAAAGCATTTAAACGGCCTGAAACATTTCTAGGAATATACCGTACTCCTATAATTGCGATTACAATTAGGCTTATTTCAGTAAATGAAGGTTGTGAACTGCAACCAAAACTTATTTCCCATCCATGCGTGACTATAAGACGAGTGAGTAACTTATAATGATCTCATCGCTACAACCTATACTGCATTAAAATTGTCATTATTACTGAATATAACTGTCTGTCTCATCGTGTAACCGAGCCTTTAGACTGCAACCGATATCGTGTTGTCAACCCATACGGCGCTAGGCGATGATATAGCACCCCGAGTAGCGAAGCTTTTCGTTGTCTCTACTGTTGCAGGATTTTAGTCACTAGAGGGCAGCAATTTCCGAAGCGTCAATATGCAACTGTATATAGCAGTGGTTCTTAACCTTTTGTTCCTCCAGCGCCTGTCTGGCTCTAGCGCCCCCCCCCCCATATTGCAAGGGTTGTAATAAAGACAATGGGTAATAGGAAGGGCCGTAACAGCACGCCATCAGTCCCCCTAAAACCGATTGTCTTGTGCCCATAGCGTGATAAACCAAACTTCTAGGGGCTTCGCGGCCAAGAACCCCGTCGCGTTATTTCGATGATCAGAAAAGTTTGTGTGGCCTGGTTGCCTTAGGCGGAAAATTAGGGAATTATTCCCGTATTGCGTAATTTTCTTGCTGTGTGCCGGAAAATATGGAATTTTGGGCGGTTTCGTCAGGCCGTTAAATGGCGAAGTAACAAATTTGACAGCTCTGCAGGAACTAGGTTATTCAACAGACCCTTTGTAGTATCTCATACCCTAATAATTCAACAAAAATTATAAATGCCACTTTTTGACCGGACGTGACTATTGATTTTAAGTCAAAATATAAAATCGACATTTCGACAACCAAAGCGGACAGTGACAAGACTGGTACCGCTCCAACGTTGGTCTGTCCATGGTCGAAGCCAATATAAATAATATACATATGTAACGGCTACGCCCTATATCTTAGCTCAACTTTGCAATTGTGATGCTTCGGAAAATGCATTCTATTCGGATTTTCCGGATTCAGGACGAGATTGTTCGGATTCGGACGGATAGCTCCTCAAAGACTCGAGCTGTCTGATGGATTCGGATTCTCAGGAATCGATATCCGCTCATCACTGCTATATAAGCGATAGTATTTTCCGGAATATTAGTGTATTTTACTTTGGCAAAACGTGATACCAGTGCGGTAATAGTCGGACTCAGACTGCTTCTTGATGGTATCCATTATTGGAGATTGTTTGTGAACGCCTTCCCCTCTACATTACGCTGACAAGATCATTGGGTCTACGGGTTTATGGCTGACTTGGTGCTAAGTGCAAAAGTTATTCGATTCAACTCATTTGACAATCCCAACACTTCAACATACCACAAGTGTGCGATACAATGAAAGATAAGCCGGTGTCGAACCGACTAGGGGTAGTCTTCGAAATCAGACACCGACCTGTCATAGGCGATGTGAAAGGGAGGCATGTACACAATTGAATAATATAATATGAATATACTATTAATTGTATATTGTAGCTCTGTACCTCCGAGAGTCTTTCCAAATAGTAATCTTAAAAGTGTAGTTCTTAATTGTAAGAGGTTATATGATAGGCAGTGGCTACTCGTCCGGTACCGGACGAATAATTTCCTCAGGCTATTCGTCCGGCACCATGTGACGTAGGCCCGTTACTATGGAGACTGTATGCGTTTTTGACAGGCTTCGGTTTTGTACATTATTTATTCGCATTTCTGGTTACTGTTACGTATGCTCATAATTATAGCTCCGAGGGAAAGTTTACGCCATACTAATAATTGCAAATTGCTGTCGTGAAAGTACCAGAACTTGACGCCCACCTTTACCTTTACAAGATATGTTCACCTACGCTTAATATAGTAAGAACAAGTAGGATACTGATTTGTATGCTCATAATTGGAGCTCCGAGGGAATGTTTGCGCCATACGAAGAGTTCCAAAGTGCTATCGATAAATAACCGGATGCTGTCAGAACACGAACGATTCGCTGAAATTCTTGCTGCCTCCACCTATTTCTGAACTCATGCAAGTGTCGTTGACCTAACCAATTGTACGTGAACTTGTACAGCTAAGACGGAATTGTCACCTCTGCTGTACTACGAGTACTCATACTTGGAGACGGACTCTCAGCATTCCCGTGGCCACTTACTGGCCACGGATAATTTCGTGACCGGCCACAGATATTCCGTGGCCGGCCATGAAAAGTGCTATTCTGTGGCCGGCCATGGTGATTTTCATGGCCGGCCATGAAATTTCGGTATGGCCGGCCATAAAATTTCCATGGCCGGCCATGTCAAACTCATTCTCATGGCCGGCCATGACTAAATTTCATGGCCGGCCATAGCCAAATTTCATGGCCGGCTGCAATATATCAAGTTAGTATCCATGATAAGTATTGTATGTGGCCGAATCGTGGTCAAATCCGTGATCAATTATGTTATATTATGGGCGTACAGTAAATAGAACTAGGTGAGAGCGAGAGTTTAGCTCGGTTTATATGCATTTTCGCCCGAAATACCGGAAGAATAGCGATACAATGAAACGATAGAAAGAAGATGAAACGATCTGGAATAGTCTCAATATATCAATTAAAAACACAAAAAATGATGTAAAGAATGCATTAAAAAGGGGGATATCCGCTAAATGAAACAGGAAATAATGGTATAGAAAGCTAGAAGCGATGAAGACACCAAAACTGGTAACTGGTAAGTGTTGATTTGTATCTTTTTTATAGAAATAGACCTAAATATTCGGCTGACACTCGTCGCAGCTAATCGTATGCAACTGCATAGAATCGGAAAAACAATGTATACCAGATATCTGTCAGAAAATCTCTATAAGTTCCCCAAAAGCTGTGAGATCCACATGACATTCTGTGGCCGGCCACAGAACAGATCAGAGCTCGCTGTGGCCGGTGCTTCCCCCGTCCTGATATTGATTTTCAACCTGTGCAATGTGCCTTGTGCAGTTGCAATCGATTGTATAGTTAGTTTTATTTTGTAAATATGCAAACCTACGGATAAACAATATGATGATGATAATCTCCTTCATTTTTCAACCATGTTTATCGTTTATGATGAATCTGCGATGCGAATAAATAATACATATATATTTGATCATGTAGTTTAAGGATGTAGGGGCAGTTTAAAATCTTTCATGGATTGTCCAGATGAAGTTATCAATAATACAATACTGTACTGGAAATTTGTCTTTAATCCACTGCAGATTTTTTTCGATTTACGCTTAAGTAGACTCGACTATATACCTCCTTGAATGCATAATCTGTTTCATCGAGATACGGGATCGGTCAATATGCGGCAATTTTACCTGTTTTCTTGTTTTCAATACTAAATACCGTAATCAAAGTACCCGAACGAAACAATTAGGGAATCAAAGAACCAAGAATATGTGGAAAATACTCTTTCAAGTTCTAGTAAAGCTGTGAAATTCACATAACATTCTGTGGCCGGCCACAGAGCAGCAGAGATGAGCGGATTTGAAATTTCTATGTCCTAATCCAATCCAAATCCGAACCTTCAAATCCAAATCCAAATCCTAATCCATAACTTTTTCATATTCAAGTCCATGTCCAATCCTAATCCGATTCCAACTGGAAATTCAGAAAAAAAACTAATTTATGCAATGGAGGGATTCGAAAATTTTCTTTTACAACCAACGATTCACTTGATTCAGGATAACCTAGTAACCATAAGTACATTAATAACCGATTTGAATAAAGTTTGTCGCCATTCGCCACCCGACATAACCTAACCGTTAATATCGCTGGTCAGCCCGTTTCCAACACAGATAATGCCAAATATCTCGGAGTTTTACTGGACTCGAACATGTCCTGGAAGAGTCATATTCAGTCCCTAGAAACTAAATTATCACCGAAGTGCGGCCTGTTCTACAGCCTTGGGCGCTTCATGCCAGCATGGGTTCTCCTGATACTCTTTAAATCCTTAATCCAATCGAAGTTACATTATGGCATCCTCTGTTGGGGGGCTGCCAGTAAAACTGCACTCAAGCCACTGCAGAAACTACAGCATAAAGTGCTCCGAATCATAGCTAGGGCCCCAAAGGGGCCTGGCTGCCAATCCAATAAGTCGCTGCTGAAGAGATTCGGCGTCCTAAACATAGAAGATATGCGGAAACTAGAAATCGCCAAGTTTATGTATCAGTTTCACTGCGGTCGTTGCCCCGAATATTTCAATGACTTCTTTACCTCTGAATCAAAAGCGCACAAGTACAACACACGCGCGTCCACGTCGTCCAAATATCATATGATCGACCGAAAAGATCATCGCTCCATCAAATATGCCGGACCTGATGTGTGGAACAGTATCCCGCCGGCCATCCGACAGTCGACGAGCATGTCCACATTCAAGTCGAAATACAAGCAATTAGGCCTACTACTAAATAAATACAGTCCATCCTCAAGATTACCGGACCACGACTGACCTATCGATCTCGCTTCCCATGACATGCCGCCCTATTTCTTGTCGCTTTCTTTTTCTATACTGTATTCTTTACTTTCATTCAGTGTGCATGCCTCCTCTTTACTACGCCTAGGCCAAGGTGGGTGTCCGATTCCATTGACAAATCCAAGTCGCTTCGACATCTTCCTGTCTATTCATTGTATCGCATTTTTTGTGGTGTATTGAACTGATAAAATTGCTAATAAACCAATGATGATGATGATGATGATGACATTTCAATCTCCCAGAAAATAGATAAATCCAATCCAAATCCTAATCCGTTCTGAAAAAAATTTCTAATCCAAATCCAATCCAAATCCGACAAAATTTCACAAATCCTGTTTTTTCAAAACCTAATCCTAATCCATGCTCATCTCTGCAGAGCAGCTCGCAGCTCGCTGTGGCCGGTGCTTCCCCCGATCTGATATGTCTTTCCAACGGTATAGGACAGTGGTTCCCAACCTTTTTGTCTTCATTCCCCACTTCGGATTTATTCCGAGCCTTCATTCCCCACCAGGACCGTAACGGCAATTTGTTAGTCCCGTCAAAAAAACGTTGGTCTTGGGCCCCAGAACCATCTCAACCCCGCTGAGCCTGTACGCTTTTTCCCTGCAACTTATATCAACTACATTGGGTCTACTGTTTAGCGCGTCGCCTTATTTCGACCAAACGTGCGAAGCGCGAAAAATTTTCATAATTCGTGTTTGAATCGGCCAATATGATCGGGAATTGCATATATTTTGGTATCAATATTTTATCCCCTCTCTGCTCACGTAATCAGATTTATCGGTAGAGCTGAGTGAGGTGTGCTGGAAAAGGTAGGACCACTCAATAAGAATTGAACATCTTCGGGCGGACCCGTTTGCATATTGAATTCGCTACAGTATGCTATTTCGTGACCTCCTATATCTGCTATGTCAAAAGATATGGAAATCGCCAAAACTAAAAGGCACACACGATTTCAAATTGGTATTGCCTTACTGGCAAATAATTTTTGGAAAAGTGGCATAAATTTAAAAAATATCTCAATTTATGTTAATTCACGAAATAATTTTGGGCCAATTCGAGCTCGCCCCCCCCCCCCCCAATTGGGGAGGTTCAGGGTGCGGCAGTTACGGTCCTGTTCCCCACTACCCAGCGCTCTTGTCGTCATAGAGCAGCTGTTTGCTGGTTTGAGTAGACAAGACACACGACCACACAAGTACGCAAAATCGCCTGTAACTGCAATATAAAGCGTATTGTGAACCAATACCAGTAATGCTCAAATTTTCGCGAAAGCGTTATTTCACGTCAAACTAGTCATGCTGGATGCGTTTGTGACGCCATGATTGGCCATCCGGAGTTGAAAATGAGGTTTTGTGAACAACACGCAATATAATTTTCGATGCAAACATTCCAGAGCAGTTAACTATAACGGTAATTGCGCATGTGTCTCCGTGAATATGTGGACTGTCCTGTATATAATTTTGGACAAATGCGTCTATTCCCCACCAGAAACCATTGAATTCCCCACCAGTGGGGAATTCCCCACCGTTTGGGAACCACTGGTATAGGACATGTAGTTGCAAATAATTCCATAGTTTGTTATCTTTCGTATAGCTGAATAGCTGTGAATTGGATAATCCCAGGCTGATACAATCCTTCCTTTCTGTATCAGGTCTATGATGAGTCCGCGACATACGGTTATATACATATTTGATTATCGTACTGCTAAACAATACATACGACGTTCGAGATCCTCAACATCAATGGAGCTTGCACTCATTTGCACGATGAAAATTGTGTCGATGAATCTATAAATATTTCAATGCTGTAGCAGCACGTCAACTTGTCACACTGCAGATGGGCTGTGTATGTAGAATAAAGGCAACGTTGTAGCCTAACCTACCGGTAATATTGGTAAAATGTGGGGCTTTGTTCCCAGAAATTTGATTTTGGTCACGTTTCCGATCCGATCCGATCTAGATTCTAGGAAGTTCAAGGAAAGTATGTTTCGGTGTTAGTTTACAACGCACCGTCCCAGAGTACTTTTTCAATAGTCAGTGGGAATTAAATTCATTTCTACAGCGAACACAGAAGGTAACACGTGTAAAGCCGTGCAAATTTTGAACCCATCCCTAAACTACTCAATAAAGTGGTAATATAACTTAGGTAGCCTACGTGCGATAATATAGTGGAAGTCGTCTATACAAACCTTGCCACCAGCAAGTTCGTATTGCAAATGAAGAAGATCTACTTGAATATTGTCAAATTGGATGCAAAGGGCGGATTTTGATCCAACTAGATGCGCCAAAATCACGAACTGGCCATGAACTCGTGGCCGGCCACGATGAACTGTTATGGCCGGCCTTATGACAACGCATTTTCATGGCCGGCCACGAGATATTCGTGGCCGGCCACAAAAAAATCTGAGGCCAGTAAGTGGCCACGGGAAAGCTGAGACCCCTACTGCATACTTGATGTTGCTGCGCAGTAATGATTGGAATACCAACTGAGAGAGACTGTGCGTCTTCATTTTCATACAACAGAAATACAGAACAAATGGACAGCAGCAATGATCAGATCATACAGAAAACATGTGCATGCACAGTATTTGGTGTCGGATAGGAGAGATCTATACAACCTTGGAAGTCAAGTGGTCTGATAAAACCCGCATGAAACAAGTATATGCCTACATTGTCTCTGCATCATCCGTCTGTAACGAATTGTAGTTGAAAAGATGAAGAAAAATTAAATGATAGCAAATGAATGAATGAAGCAATGTCTGGGCGAAGTAGGGCAACAGTGTTAATACGACTATCAGAGGTAATCAGGTATGGCAAGAGTGTTATTACGGCGACAAGAGGTAATGAGGTATTTTTTTTTATAATCTGCCATACAGCAATTCACAGATGGTAATCCATTCAAATGATAGGTCAGTCGATAGATCTCTTGGTTAGGTAGCTATTAAATGGTCCCAAGTAGATATTTCCCTTCGACGAGGGTCTTGTATTAAGGGAGTGAACAACTTAAGCAGGTATGAAAAAGTCATCGAACACATACGACAAACTGTTCGAAAAATATTTGCGTATAACTTTCAATGTATATATGATCATTGGGTGTTAATCTGGTATGCATGCTGGCATTTCCGCACATTCCATATTGCAAGTGACAGTAAATGCTGTGCATACAATTTGCTGCTTCCAAGATAGTTAAGCATTGATAGCGTGTTTTCACTGGGAACATCAATCATGAAAACTAACATTGAAGTAGGCCTACTTTCAATGTCAAAGTTGCTGCTACATATTTTTCTAACAGAGGCATCTATTATTTTTTGCAGCGGCCACAGAACCATTTGTTTTGTTTCGGGGAAGTGTTTAGTCCAGCACATAGGAGATGATCCCGGTTGAGACAGGAGTCACAACGAATTGAATTGCTCTTTGTAAGTTGAAGGTCGCATACTCCACAGTACCAGTCCTTCTGACTATATTTACTTTGGAATGCCTTCATCACAGCAGCCCATCCATCATATGCGAAGTAATTCTTGATGGGGAGTATATTCACAGTCTCATCAAGGCAGCTGTTGGGGATGAGGCGAGTGTCAGACGTGACAGACTTACTGCCCAATTTCTTCCCATACACTGCTTCATTAGTGTCCGATGGTGATACAAACCATGACAGCATCACTGTGAATGAGGCAGAAGTGAAATTTGCTGAGGTTCTGCATGAAATAAACTTACATCGGTCTCTGTCTTTAGGATGTCTTTTTTTAAATGGAACTGGAGCGTCACATTTCTTCTTCTTCGAAAGGCCAACCACAGTTTGTTCCAAGCCTTTTGGGCGTCCTCTTTTTTTCAGTTTTGATGGCAGATGAATGTTGGAAAGATCTGAAACAGCAAGATCAGTTTTATTATAGTGTAGCAAGATAAAGTTTGGATTAATTTGACACCAACCCGTGAACTTGTCTGGTGTCATGGTGATTTTGCTACAGACTACGGACACTGCTGGGGTGCTATTTTCTGCATCACAGACTTCAGACACTGCTATAGCGCAATTGACCAACCAATTTGAAATCGTGTGCGTCTTCTAGTTTAGTACGTATGGGCGATTTGAATATCTTTTGACATAGCAGGCAGGCCACGAAATGTCATTACGTAAATAAGTCATTATACCCACGGGTCCGCCCGAATATGTTCAATTATTATTTACGGGCCCTACATTTTCCAAGACACCTCACTCAGCTTTACCGGTAAATCTGAATACATGAGCAGAGAGAGGATAAAAAATTGACAGCAATATTTATGCAATTCTCAATCATATTGACCGATTCAATCATGAATAGTAGAAATTCGAAGGCGACCTGCAATAAATTCAAATAATATAACGGTGATTATGCATTAGTTGTCATTTATTGATTCAATAGTGATAATCGCATATTACCTTGCTCAACCCGTGGTTATGCCGTTCATTCATACTCTTCACTAGGAGATACTGACCATCCTCTGATGTACCAAACATGATATGAGCTTGGCACTCTTTACGGAAAGTGCTGCAATGAAATCGTGATACGTTACCCTGTGTTTCAATCAAGCGTAATGCACAGCATGTGTGGCAGTGCCGCTGCTCGTAGTCCAGTAGCGAGCTAAAAAGGGGGCACTTCTTCGTTACTCTCCACACACCGAGAAGTGATCCCCATGAAACCAATGCTTCCCATGAACATGTTAAAATTTATAAACGTTAAAATACATTGTTTTTCGCGTTGGGGTGGGGGATATTAGGGTCGGGTGAGTTAGGATTGGGGTGGCGGGGTTGCGGTTGCATGTGTGGGGTTAGGATTGGGGTGGCGGTTGCATGTGTGGGGTTAGGATTGGGGTGTCAGCACGCGTGGGGTTAGGATTAGGGTGTCGTAAGATGAGGTGGTGGGGTTGCAGTTGCATGTGTGGGGTTGCGTATGCGTAAGATGAGGTGGTGGGGTTGCGTATGCGTAAGATGAGGTAGTCGGGTTGCAGTTGCATGTGTGGGGTTGCGTGTGCGTAAGATGAGGTGGTGGGGTTGCAGTTGCATGTGCGGGGTTAGGATAAGGGTGGCAGGGTTGCGGTTGCATGTGTGGGGTTAGAGCAGGGGTGGGCAAACTACGGCCCGCGGGCCGCATGCGGCCCGCCACGCCGTTCTGTGCGTCCCGTGAGAGTCCAAAGAAACTTTTTAAAAATTTTGATAAAATGCGTACTAAAAATCGTATTAATGCAGGGACTTGATTAACTTTTTCTTAGTATATTTCCCCATGATAATTCTAAGACAGTGGTTTTCAAACTGGTGGGCGCGCCCCCTTGGGTGCGTTAAAGCATCTGAAGAGTGGCGCGAAGCTGAACTCAACTGAAATTTTTTTCGCGCCTCGCGCGATTTTCATACAATTCATAGTTATTGCTATGTATTTAGTCTGAATTACATATTTAAAAATCTCTCATCCACAGTCGTAACCTTCCATGCCATCAAACTACCCGTTAGGTTTGCTAGCATCCTGGTTGCGTTTTGTGATATGACGATAAGACAGTGTTTCCCAAACTTTTTTCACTCACGTACCATTTCGAGGTTTTATGCAGTGCTCGCGTACCACCAAACATAAGTTTCCGCCATTTATGACGTCATAATCACGTATTTGACCTATGCGAAGCGTAATAGCCAATGCTATTAAACTAGGCATTATCAGCCTGGGTTGATGGGATGCATGTAATCGTTTTTTCACCCCCAGTAACAAGAAGAACAGCATATTTAAATACCAGCAAACAACAAACGTCAATTTATTTATTGCGATGGCTGCAGTTGTTTATTTCCAACTAGCTCAGCGGTTCTCGAACTTTTTTAAACACGCCCTCCGTTATGATAGTGAAAAGTTTCGCGCCCCCCTAATCGTCATATTACAAAATGCAACCAGAATGCTAGCAATCCCAGCGAATAATTTGATGGCATGGAAGGTTGACAGTTGTTGTTGGTATGGAATTTTTGGTGTACGGCAGCAATGACCTTGTGCACCAGGTCAATTAGTTATATATGCATTATTCCATTAAATCTCTCTTCCGGACAACAAAACCAATTCTATTGCCGAGGAAATCGTGGCGGGATGGGTCAGTATGTTATCTATGAAGAAAGGCACGCCGTGTTCCCGAGCTCCGCTTTTCTCTCGTACTCGTACTCCCGTTCGCATGAATATTTTGGGCAATGAATGTCAGTTGATAAGAGAATTCTAAAATATGCAATTAGGACTATACACAAAGCAAAAACAATGAAACGGAGATAAATGGCGCGGAGCGCGAAAAAAAATTTCAGTTGGCTGCAGCTTCTCGCCCCCCTTCAGATGTTTTCACGCCCATCAGGCATCAAGGGGGGAGGGGTGCCCCTCAGTTTGAGAACCACTGGCAGCGCATCAAAAGTCGCATGGGCACAACAAGTCGGATTCGTTTCTTCGACTTGATAGTCATCAGGGATGAAAATCCTTGCTCGCACTCCCACCTAGAAGGGAAAATTGACAGCTGGGGAATAGCGTGAGAAGCTAGAGTCGAGTACGAGGAGGCCGTGCTAAGCCTGAAGTTTATCGGAGAACAATCTTTGTGTTCAACACCACCTGAACTAATAACTCCCTTCGGTCGAAAAAAACAAAATCTACTCGCGTACCACCTGGAAGACCTTCGCGTACCACTTGTGGTACGCGTACCACAGGTTGGGAACCACTGCGATAAGAGGACGCGAAATCTTTGACCATCATAAGGGGGCGGGGCGTGTCTTAAAAAGTTGATCACTGATCTAAGGCAAATATTTAATATCACAGCGGGAAAGCTGCAACGAGATTGGCATAATTTGGATCACCAGTGGGATTTCATATTGGCCACTTCATTTTCAATTATTTCAGTGATATGCTTATAAAAAACGATTCGGGCGTGTCTTAGGTAGATTCGTTGTCTGTATGCGTAGAATGGGGGGTATTTATATTTTATCTACACATAGTAGAAGCGTGTTCGAAGCTAACATTGTTATGATGCTGTCAGTATTGTGTGTCCTGGAACTGAGCCAAAAGTGGAATTCGTAAATCTATGAACAGATCGCTGCTCACAGATTTATGTTTCAATCCTGCTGTAAGAATCGGGCCAACCGACTTTCAACTCTATAGTTTTGACAAATTGGTTATTGAGGTCCGCCAGCCTATGAAATCTCGCCACTATACGTTTCTAACGCATGTACGATATCATCAAAGCAATATTTGTCTAGTTCTAAATAAGCACATATATTGTCTCCATGTCCTCACTATATTATCAAATATCAATATCGCGTTTTGGTTTATAATCCATATTTTATATAGTGCGGCCCGCGAATGAATTCAGATGTTGAATGCGGCCCGCGAGCTCAAAAGTTTGCCCACCCCTGGGTTAGAGGATAGGGGTGACAGGGTTGCGGTTGCATGTGTGGGGTTAGAATTGGGGTGTCGGCACGCGTGGGGTTAGGATTAGGGTGTCGTAAGATGAGGTTGCATGTGTGGGTTAGGATTGGGGTGTCGGCACGATTGGGGTTAGGATTAGGGTGTCGTAAGATGAGGTGGTGGGGTTGCAGTTGCATGTGTGGGGTGAGGTGGTGGGGTTGCAGCTGCATGTGCGGGGTTAGGATAGGGGTGGCAGGGTTGCGGTTGCATGTGCGGGGTTAGGATTGGGTGTCGGCACGCGTGGGGTTAGGATTAGGGTGTCGTAAGATGAGGTTGCATGTGTGGGGTTAGGATTGGGGTGTCGGCACGCGTGGGTTAGGATTAGGGTGTCGTAAGATGAGGTGGTGGGGTTGCAGTTGCATGTGTGGGGTGAGGTGGTGGGGTTGCAGTTGCATGTGCGGGGTTAGGATAGGGGTGGCAGGGTTGCGGTTGCATGTGCGGGGTTAGGATTGGGTGTCGGCACACGTGGGGTGAGGTGGTGGGGTTGCAGTTGCATGTGTGTGGTTAGGATTGGGGTGTCGGCACACGTGGGGTGAGGTGGTGGGGTTGCAGTTGCATGTGCGGGGTTAGGATTGGGTGTCGGCACACGTGGGGTGAGGTGGTGGGGTTGCAGTTGCATGTGTGGGGTTAGGATTGGGTGTCGGCACACGTGGGGTGAGGTGGTGGGGTGTCATAGGAATGGGTTGAGGTTTAGGCTGAGGCTAATCCAACCCTAATTTCACGACACCAAGACTACAAAATGCTCATGGGAAACATTGCTTCTTGATGTTCATGTGGTTGTGGACCCCGTGGAAATTCCGTATCATACGTAAAGCTTACTTACCGTTGGTTAGGTCGAAGACCCTTAGATAAGCTCTGAAATCTGCGGCCGCCGTGGATGCAGTGAAAAGATATCTGGCCATACTTGAGGGCATCATTGAAATTTCGCCGAGTGATTCGCTTTCTTACTGCATCGAGCGTACGTGAATCTCTCTTGTAGAGCTGGACGTAATTTTCTTTCTGGTATTTCTCCAAAGCACTTTTTAAGTCTTCGTAAGAGGCGAACTTACTCTCGGAATCCATGCCGCAGTTACGGCCCACAGTTCCGGAAATCCCGGTACCCATTCTGCAGTTGCGGCATGCTTACGCCGGACGAATAGCCTGATGAACTTAATTCGTCCGGTACCGGACGAGTAGACACTTTCTATATGATATTCTCCCTGTAAGTTGTATTGCTCATTTGAGGTTTCAGTCACCATTTCTCGGTACTTAATCAACTTACTTCACACGCTTCCGTGAATTGTTCCTCAGTCTGCATCAGTTTCAAGACAACATACCCATGCATCGATTGAAACACCGAAGTACATGATGGCAAAGTGACAAATACTGAAAATATGTCAATACAACTGTGAATGTAACCATAGTTGACATGTAAATTTAGTAATTAATCTAGTTACGGCTAGCAACGTAGAGCATATCAAGTATCACATCACCCAAAACATGCAACACATTCCTATCCGTACTCCATGGTTTATATATTACTGCGACATACATCTGATATACACATTCATTGTTGAGTATAGTCACCGCGAAGCAGCTATGTCATTCGCAGACGTGAAATCGACCCCAGCTTGGCTCGAACATTCAAGATGATATTGCAGCCAGTTTCCAAATAGAGAACTAGTCCAAATGTTAAACCATTCGTTTCCATCTAAAGTGTTATTAATTTTTGTTTGGCGGTAAATGTTTCTCATGCTACGGTTCAAAAATTGGAGGGGGGGAAATATTAAACGGGGTGCGATCTATGGCTATTGATTAGGTAACGCATATTGACAAAGCGTTGTTCTTATTGATTAGTTCACTGTCTTGAGTTGAATGTACGCCGTGCGAGATGCACGTGCTGTGCATACTGGTTCTGTATATGGTAGCTTGAATAATATTAAACTTACACGAACACCTGTTACACGAGCCCCTGAGAGGTGAATAGATCAAATACCGCAAATATGCCCAACAATACACCTGTGGTGCTCAAATATGATCCGTTATCCAAAAATGGGTGGCGAAGAATGCACACTAAGGCGATTGCGTAAGGTATGTAATATTTGCAGAATTGCATGCTGCGTATTAATTCTCGGTCTTAAGCGCGTAATACGTACATGTCCAAGCCCAGTGGTGTAAGCCTAATTCAGCACTACGGTACTGTGGACTACTCTCTTTCAGGGGGCGTTATATGACAAATCAGATCAAGGTAAGATGAGTCAAAAAATTTGGCGCACCTCTGATCCATTGCATTCGAGATCTCAGGCATACCATTAATATAATGTTGGTTAACAGGAGATCGTAAGATGCCAAGTGAATAAAACTATTGGAAGTCTATTGTGCTGTCAAATCGTACATCATGAGATCCGGATTAATAGGACCCGTTTACGCTGAACCACTGCGATAATATCCACAGTTTAATCTGATACTGATGATTTTGGAGTAAACAGCATGTATCTTTGGGTATTTGAATCGATATTATTCAGTTACCGACTCTCTCCTCTCAATCACCGTTAGTGACGCATAAATCAATAATTGGAAGTGTCAATAAAGTTTGAGTCCATTATTATTTGAAATGTACTATTCATTCGATAGTCAGTGTGTAAATACTGTTATATTTGTAGTTCGTGAACAGCTGAAAGTCTAGAGCAGTTTTTTTTTTAACTAACGTGTCCTCCTAATATATGCTAATGGTGAATGACTTCTCAGGCAATCAATTTACGGAGAATTGTATTTATAAAAGTTTAGACGGAGAATACGTACTAAAGATATATGGTATAGATAAAAGTATGCTAGATCTAGGTATAGCGATAACGTATATAGGATTGCAGAGGTACGAAGAGATGATATGAATCACTATCGTAAAAATTCCAGAAAATTATTATGCAGTACTTCTAATTTCTAGATAAACCCTCTATTTAATCAACATTGAGATTTGCATGTTCTCATAAGTCAGGGGCTTCCAAACGAGGGGTCGCGCTCACAATGGCGTCGTTCGTCTATTCTCGGGATCACGGAGACAAATAGAAAATATCAAAGTCTATTACAAGAACGCCAATTACACGGATGCTATCGGCGGCTCATTTTAGAATATTTTAGTTCATTTTTTCAAAATAGAAGAAAGCAAGACATCTGAGGAATGCGAGCCCGGTAAACAAGGTATCAGATCAGTCGAAGCATCACCATAAGTCGTCGCCTACTATAACTTAAGGTTGTGGTCTGGCCATTACTATGTATGTCGGGGGCATAAGAAAAATCACTAAGACAGTAATTTTGTCATCGAGGCGAATGACAAGTGACAGTAGTGCTATGTGGTAACAACTGTATAATACATACGCACACGCTCGGCGCGGCCGCAAACCATATAGATCGATATCTGTGTTCACGTGACACAGTGTTTAAAGTAGCAGTACTTGACCATATACTGCGATTGAATATAGACAGATATCGTTCCAAAAGACCTATTTACGTTGCTATAGTCTTGATTGAGTTTCCTAATCTAAGGACGTAGGTAGACGACTTAATACTTGTTATTACTGCGCACATAGTCAGCAGTTTCACAAATAGGCCGTGAGTAGGTATAGGCGGAGGTGCTGACCCTTTTTTTGTGACAAGCCCGCAAAAGTGATAGGAGGGGTCGCGCAATATTTTCTAATCGAAATTTTGGGGCGAGACCATATAAATTTTGAGAACTGCAGTTATAAGTGCTCTACAACGAATAAGCAATCTAACTGTAATTTGGTTGGACATAAATGCCATTGCAAAATTAAACTATCAACACTTGTGATAATATTTTCAGAAATGATCTTATTTTAACCTTGCTTTGTGGCCATTTAGTATATTCATCATTTCAGATTAGGCCTACCATTTAAATTCATATTTATACTTGATTTAGCTGTGTCTACACTTATTGCTCTAATTCTGTCTTTTTTCACTATGCATTTCAGTCTAGGATATTTCCTGCAATGCAGGAATATATCAGCTGGCAGTTGTCTACCCATCAAAGCACACGACACATTTTTATGTAGACCTGCGTTGCGAAAATTAACGACTGGAGTCAACATGAGAAATATCCTAGTGATCACGGAGACTCGCGATTCTGGTCTTTCCCATGGTTGAATCGCGGAGTCCCAATTTGAACCATGTGCGTCGTTTGATGTAAATTTACAAAAACTGAGATAAAGCTTATTTCGCTACTATGTCCTTAACTGATAGTCGTTAGATCACTATTTAGTTGCCATGTGATGAAATAATGAACGTATGGGGTGATGGATGATAATGAACATCAGCAATGATGATTTCAGTTAGTTCACCCAGGAACCGTGGCTATGTAAACAGCGAAACTGTCGAAGTCAGATTTTCATTAGCATGTTTACATAACGCTTTTGATATCTGCATGACACTCCGAAATTTTGCCAACGCATACATGGGCGCGATATTAGTCATTTGTGATTCGTATAGATTGCGAAAGCTCTTTGAGCAAATAGCTATTAAAGCAATCGAAGGATATACCCTTCAAACAATCAAACCGTATTCGCAGTGCGTACATAAACTTAATATTACTCACTGAAGCCAAGTATAGGCGCAGCGTAACGATTTCTCGGAGCCGTTACTATGAAGCAGTGAATGAATTGTTCTCATAGTTCTTTCAACTGCAACACATAAATATGTGGGTCTCATTTGGGCTGCCATACCATTTATAAGCTTAGGCAAAATGTGCTAACTATTTATGTTCGATTCCGATTCTAGTATTAAGCTTTGAATCGAGTTGAGTTTTCGAGTCTCGCCCATTATGACATCATTGAAATAGGAGAGATTTGACAAAGTAAATTTTATCCTTACAGTTGACCACAACTAAGATATGTTCAGTTCGACCTAATCAGAAATAACTTTGTTTATTTCTTCCAGCCCAAATGATGTATAGTTTTGTTTAGAACTCGACTTATGTAATCGACTCAGTCCGAACATTATTAGCGTATTTGTAAAATGTCTTTTCATGCATCTCTGTTTATGATATTCGGTTCTGGTGTCGGGGGTGGTGAAGTTAATGAACTGTACATAATTGACTGTCATTCGACATTTCAGCATCGCTAAATTATGATGAACAATGAACATGGGTTCGTCTTTTCATTCATATTTTCTGTTATGACAGGTCGGATAATGCCTGCATCAATATATACATAAATCTGGAAACATTCTAACCATCTCCAAGATTTCATCATTTGTTACACGACACACATACCACAGGACGTGTAATTTAAGGTTAAGAATTCAAATGACAATAATTATCATCAACTAGTCACACAAACGGAAGAGAGTGTCGAAACGACTTGTTTAGTATTCTTTCAAGAAGGCACCACCATTCGCTCAGAATATGCAAATGATAGTCGTGTTCACTTACTGAGAATAAGATAACTGAAAAAGGATCAACAGGAGGCGATGAAAATGTTGTGGCGTGTGACCGCCGGCGAAGTCAAAATGTCAGATAAGGCCCCGTGATCTCGAACACTGGCTTATTGGAGGCACGTTGTTATGCAGAATCTGACAAATCATAACAAAGAAAAACATCCATCACGATACATCAACCGTGAAAGCTTCAGAATTCCTATACTCAAGTGTAGGAGGTTTATCTAGGCTCCTCCTCTCCATATCATCGATGTATACGGTGTCTCATAAAAGTCAGCTATTAAATCCATAGCGGCACACTTTCTATTGCGCTCTCACGACAGGCACCGGAAATTCCTCTGGACTTACTTTCCGTACGGAAGCAAAATAGCGGTGAAATAGCCATAGCGGCAGACTTCGCGAACAGTAAGCCGCTGTCTGAAAATAAACTCAGTAAACTAAGCGAGAAACAGTACCGTGTAAAACTGCGCGGCAACAATCGTGGCCGGGAAACATGCATCAGTGAATCCGCCTTTTGAGAAAATACGTAATGTATGTATGTATATTGGGGTTATGGTGCTTAGCAGCTACGGCCTTGTGCACCAGACCAAAGTTTTGTAGGCATGTGTACTAAATTCTACTGCTACATAATAGTTGCCTCTCGGTGAGGAAAACATAGTCCAGTGGTTCCCAACCTTTTTCATCTCGTGCCTCCCTTGGCCGAAATTTGAGCCAAAATTCCCCCCTTAGGAGAAATCTGCCCGATGATTAAAAAAGGTCAATTTTTACTGCGCAATCACCTGTTGACTGAAGAATAAGACGGGAGTTACGTAGTGTCTGTTTCTAGCAGGGCTGTAACAACACTTTGTAGACCTCCAAAAACAATGGTCTTGCTCCCAATCAAACAAATTCTGGAAGGCTTGACTCAACAGACCCCCATACTTCCATTTGTGTTTTCGACTTATCATGCACCAATCGCTAATATAACTGCTGTGAAAAATCAGTATGCATAAATTTGCTGGTCTCGCGATTTTTTCTCAAGTGTGCGTATGCATTTGGCTAATAATATTGGTATATTCATATATATCAGGATGGACCACACTCGAGTCGGACAGAAAATGCCGACTCGACTCGACTAACACAATCTGTGTATTGACTCGACTTGGAGTCATTGTACATGACTCGAACCAAACCATATGACTCGTGACTATAAGACGGCCAAGACCAACATTTCATTGTAATTTTGAAGAACAGTAAAGTGGCCTTCCTATTGGAATTTCGTCTATTGGTCCTGGTACTTGAGAATGCGACAATAAACTGCTCAAAGTGAGGAAAATTAGTATATTATAAATCAAAATCATTCAATATCACCAAACAGGGTTATAAAAAGTGAGTTTAACAAGACTTTAACTGGAAACTGAGCAGTCAACACAAGGAATTGGACTCGGACTCGAGTCATAATACCATAACTTGGACTCGACCCTATGCTCGGTGACTTGGACCGTCGGTCTTGACTCAATGGTGAATTGTAAATGAATAGACTTGACTAGAGTCAAAACTATGAAAGTGAAATTGACTTGTCACTCGGAGCCTCGTGACTTGGTTACAGCCCTGATATATACCCTGATATATAACATACACGTGATCAGATTTCCTGCTTGAGCTCATTGAAATTTAGGACACTCATTCGGTTTCGGCAACATTGCACCAAGTTTAACATGCATTTTTTCGATCGAGTTGCTGTTCAGTGTTCACTAAAAATAAAGCAAGGCTAGCGATCTCTTTGACTTGAATCGATGACGTTGGAATATTTTGTCACTTTATGAAAATGTTGACATGAAAATATAAGATAAATACTTTCGTTAGAGGCCTTGTTGTGATAGATTCGGCACGACATTTGCTCGCTTAGAATATATTTGATTGAGAGGCCGTCGCTGGCCTACAAAATTGTCTTGCGAACTGCAGCACATCTGAACTAGTTCCAAAAAAAGGGGCGAACTTGTATGGGAGAAAGAGATTTCAAATAGCATTTGAACATACTTTCAGCAAAAAACAGCTATAAGGAGCATACGCTCTGATGTAACTGGTTGCCAACATAACATTTCGGACATGAACGGAAATCCGTTACAATTTTGAAGTGGAATTCCTCCCTAAAAACCGCAAAATTCCCCCCCAAGGGGGGAATTCCTCCCCGGTTGGGAACCACTGACATAGTCAATCACAGGCAAAATTGTGTAAGGATTGCCGAGAAGTGACACAATGTCTATAGGCACATGGTTTCGTAGTGCTATGTCCTTAAGATGGTTACGCTGTGAGCTATATCGAGAACATTGTAGCAAGTAATGCTCAACCGTCTCTATAACGCCACATGTTGCACATCGTCGTGACATCCAATTCTATGTAAGTGCCCGTTGAGTTTGCAATGCCCAGTCTGAAGTCGTAACAAGATTGCTGTTTCCCTTCTTGATAGTCCCAGTGGCTGCGAAATATCATGTGCGGCGTGAATTCGTTTGTAGATATTTTCGGAATCATTCGTTTCAAATTCGTTTTTCCATCTTTCGTGAGTCAGTTCTTTGATAGTTATTTTGGCCTCTGGTAGGGAGAGTGGGATGTCACTGGATGATCGTTGTGTTGGAAACGTAGCCGCTTCCTTGGCGTGTTTATCGGCTATACCGTTGAATCCAATCCCGCAGTGACCTGGAATCCAAATAAATGTGATATTTATCCCACAACGATCAAGATATCTGCACGAAATTAAAATATCATCGACTATAGCGCGTGCATTACTGGTTTTACGAGTTTTGAGCATAGTTAAGGCGCTCAAACTATCTGATAAAACTGCAATGCCGCAGGTCTGTATAGATCATCGGCGCACGACATCAATTATCCCATTAAGACTCTCGTTTATAGCGACTACTTCTGCTGTTAGGATCGATATTCTGATATTAAGGGAGGATTCATGCGAAAACTCGAATGATTTAATATCAAAACCGGCGCCACAGCCATTTACAGGCTTTGAACCGTTGGTATAGACGTGTAATCTATCCCTGTAGTTTGCGTATATATATTCTTCACTAGTTTGTTTGATGATTTCCGGGTGATCTGATTTCTTGATTTCCCGTGAAAGACCTATGTCTACAGTACATCCAGGATTTTCCCAAGGGGCCATAGTCGATGGTATTATTTTCTCAATGTGGAGATCTACGAACCCGTTTCTTCTAAGCATATTAAACGTAATAAAATTATCAGAATCTGGGAAGATTTCTTGCCAGGCGTCTTCGACCAGGGCTTCACAAGGGTTGTTATTTTGCGACTGTATTGATGCGTGGAAATTCATTCATGCCTGGTAATGTCTTAAATGTATTGGTGCTTCGCCACACGAATGCTGAAGCGCGTATACGGGTGTCGAAGCCATAGCTCCCGTGCATATCCTAAGAGCTGCATTTTGTATCTTCTGGATACCCTGTGCCACGGACTTTGTGGACATCAAATATGCTTCGAAACCATACTCTATGAGTGGGCGTATTAGCGTTGTATACAGTGTAAGCAGGCATGACATTGAGGCACCCCACGTCGTCCCGCACAATACTCGTAAGACGTTTAGTCGTTTTGCGCAACGTTCTGTTACCAAACGAGAATGTGTTTTGTAGTTGAGTCGAGAGTCAAAAGTGATACCTAGATATTTATGTTCCTTGTGTACTGGTAGAGTCGCGTTATCGATTGTTAGACACACTTCCGGCACCTTACGCCGTCTGGTAAAAATGATAGCCTCGGACTTGTTAACATTCACTCTAAGGCCCCATTTTTGGCACCAAACAGATATTTCAGTTAACTAGGATTGTAGCGTGTTCAAAATACTAGGAATCTGTAGTCCAGACTCCCATACGCAAGCGTCATCCGCATATAGATTAATGTTTGACGCAATATTCTCGGGAAGGTCATTTATCAGTATCGAAAAAAGTAAAGGACTCATTACACTGCCTTGTGGCGTTCCATTATCGAGGACAAATTTATTTGAAAGGATTGATCCAATACGCACTTGGAAGGTGCGGTCTGATAGGAAAGAGCATATCCACTCGAAGATATTTCCCGACAACCCGATCTTACGTAATTTGATTATAAGCGATTCTCGCCAGACGCGATCGTAAGCCTTCTCGAGATCTAGAAAAACTGCGGCAACCGTTCTCCTGTTCCATATCGATTTGTACACATCATCGTGCAACGACAATATACTATGTCTGGTCGATCTACCTCTGCGAAAACCGCTTTGAGACACATGTATAATGTTATTTGTTTCTAGCCACCATTGTAATCGGTTGGCGATCATGCGCTCCATTATCTTGCACAGATTGCTCGTTAGGGATGCAGGTCTGTATGACTGAGATTTTTCTGGTGGTTTCCCCGATTTGAGTATTGGGATGACGATGGCATGATTCTATGCTTCTGGACAGTGACCCCTCATCCACAATTTGTTCAAGGCTTCGAGTAGTGTGCCTAGACAGTCATCTGGAAGCGTCGATATCATCTTGTAGCATATTCTGTCACAGACAGGTGATGTATTCCGTCTTTTTTTCAGAATAATAGTGAGTTCATTCAACGTGAACGGTCGGTTAATGCCCATTTCTTCAAGGGGCCGGTGATATGGTATGCCGTCGCTGATCCGAGATTCATTTTGCACGCCTTCTCTTCTTCGGTCAGATTACTATTACTGCTTATTGCAGAAAATGTTCTGCCTAGTTCGTTGGCCTTGTCTGTCTGATCTGTCAGTTCGATGTGGTCATCAGTTTTAATAACACGGATCTGATTCCATGTTGTATCTCCAGACATTGCCTTAATGCATCTCCAGACATTCGCAAGCTTAGTGTTGTTATCTAATGAATTGCAGAAAAACCTCCAATGTGATCGTTTCGCAGACAAAATACATTTTCTTGCGGCTGATCTTCTTTGCTTGAAGAGTATGATGTCATCCATGTTGAAAGTTATTCTCATTTTCTTGAAGGCCGCTCGTTTAAGTCGAACAGCTTTTGCGCATTCCTTATTCCACCAAGGGACCATCGTTTTCGACGAGGGTTTGGTGACTGGTATCGTTGCAGAGGCCGCTTCAATGATTGCCTTTGATATCTTTTCAACGGCTGACATTTCTGTGATAACGACGAAATGGTCACTTCCCAAAAGTCTGTCCGTAACCTTCGTTGTCGCACGATGGGCAATGTCATTGGAGACCAGCACCAGATCTAATAGCGTCATTCTTCCAGTGTTTGTATGAGAGATATCGAGTCTGGTTGGCTGGGTCGTGTTAGTAACCACGAGGTCCATGTTTCGAATAACATGATAAATATGTCTGCCTGTTGTATTCATATTTCGACTTCCCCACATTGGGTGATGTGCGTTGAGATCCCCAACCACTATGGATTTGTTATCACTAGCGAGGTTTTTTTTTTTGACCTAAAAAAAAGAAAATTTTGACCTAAAAATTCAAAATTTTGACTTTTTTTGACCTAAAAAAAATGAATTTTGACCAAATTTTGACCTAACGTATGCAAATTAGGTGTTTTCCCAAATAATATCAAAATTGTACCAGTTATCTACATTTCCGGTTGTAACTGGCTGTGCCAACGTAGTAGTTTGGCCTGAAAAAAAGCTTTTGGCTTAGAAACAGGAAACTTTGTACATATAAAAAACAATATTTTAACGAAATCTGGCTCTATGAAGAATTCCAGTGGTTGCAATACGTATTATGGTGGAAATAATTTTAAAAAATTGTAGTACAACGAGAGATACTTTCCTATATTCTTGGGCAAAAAGTGCATGTCCTTACTTGCCAAGGACGTTCAACAGCAGCAGTTGTTGGCTTACAACACTCAAGTTGTGCAATGTGCATACACTACTGGTGACGCACCATGTTGCTTCGTTCTGACAATGTTGTCTATTACAATTTTTCATCATGCGCTTCTCAATATAAGAATGATGCCCCAGTTAGGATATTGCGGTACGTTGACCATTGACCGTTGATGATTCAGTATGAGCAGACAATGCGCCGTTTACAACAGTAGGCCTATAAAGTAGACTACAAGCTGTAAAATATCAAATGATACGTTCACAGACAGTGCAAAATCTACGATACAAACGAAATAAAGACGTCAAAACAATTTTGACTTTATGAACAATTTTGACTAATTTTGACCTAACGCTACAATTTTGACAAAATTTTGACAAATTTTGACATGTCAAAAAAAACCGCCCTAGTTATCACATATTTGGAAACATCGGATGCACTGGGAACGGGATAATCTTCTGTTAGGCGGAATATATACATTCATGACGATTGTATCGGCTATTTTTATTGCCTGTGCTTCTATCGGCTGGACTGCAGGCAATGATACTTCGCAAAACGGAATGCTGTTCTTAATAAACATACACACCCCTCCACCGTGAATGTCTCTGTCTTTTCTTATTAACGTGTACTGGGAAAATCGTGGGTTATATTTACTAATCAGATGCGTTTCTTGTAATGCTATGATGTCAGGTAGTTTTTCTAGGCTCTCTATGTATTGCTTCAGTTCATTTATTTTCCTGTATACTCCACGACAGTTCCATTGACATATAATTAGGGGTTTGAAGGTGTACCATAAGTCAGGTCCATAGCATCGTTGGAGTGTTGCGGACTTTGCGAGGTCAATGCATCCGTACGATCGCGGTTATTGCTCGTCTCAGGAGCATTCACCAATGGATTTCTATATTCTGCGGTTGATGCATTTGTATCGATAGTGATACTTTGGCTCGGTCCGGTGCGATTTTTTGATGAGGTCATTCTTAATCGACGTCTACTGGCTGCATTTTCCGCTTCCGTTTCAGGTTTATCATTGGGGTTGGATGTCTGACTATTCCTAGAGTTTGATTCAGCACCAAAAACCGTAAAACCAAGTTTATCTCCAGCCGACTTTCTGACTATTTCTTCAATGTTTATTTCCTTTTGTTCAGAGAAAGCCAGTAGAGTATTTTTCATCACTTCAGCTATGAACGTGAAAAATGTTTCCGTTGTAATAGTGATCTGTTTGTTGGACGCCGAGATGATATTGGGGTCTGTTCCAGGCCGTTCACTGATCGGGTTATTGTTGGTTTGGTGCAAGGAAGGGTGTTGCGGTAACGGCGGGTAGGAGAGGGGGTTCAGATATATATTCTCATACGGAGTGTTTGTGTGTGTGGTAGCGGTTTGCAAGTTGTTTGCATGCAAGGTCTGGTCCTGTTGTTGCGACATTTGTCTAGCAGTCCAGTAATCAACATTCGAGTTTGCCATAATGTATTGGATACGAGCTTCTTTTCTATATCTATCGCATCCCGCATAACCCGCCGAGTGAGGACCTCCACAATTCACACACGCCACTAAATTTACACATTGATCTGTTTTGTGATTTCGACCACATCGAGTACATCTTTGCGAACTACGGCAATGTTTGGCGCGGTGCCCGTACCTATTGCAATTAAAGCAGCGAACCGGCGGGGGGTTATAAATGCGAACACGGAAATTAAGAAATCCAATTGTGACCACCGTGGGTAAGTGTGCAGCAGAAAAACATAGCAGGACTGAGCGACTGGGAACGGTATCCCCATTAGCGCGGTAACTGAATCGCTTTACGTAGATGACATGATAATTAGCGAGCTCTGTCTGGATATCATCGTTCGTTAGATCCAATGGTATGTCCGAAATCACGCCGCGAACCTCGATTGCCTTAGTCTTATAAAGTTCTGATTTCACCTCAATCTTTTTACCCTTATCCCCTAGGTCATCACAGGCCAGAAGCTTGGTAACTTGATTATAGTTAGCACATCTAACACATAGATCTCCAGATGGGAGTACTTTGATTTCGGAATACTGTCCGCCCAGAACTCTAATCAAGTTTTTATTCACTACCCAAAGGGCTGTGGGTCCTCATTGCTTTGTTGACACCTTTAGCAATAACAGATATAACCCTTGAGTTATGTTCACTCATTTCAGCGGGTGGTTTATCCTTGGAAGAAGGGCCCTGCGGAGAATCTGAGCCGGGACGCTTAGGCGCCCCGCTCCTATGGGACATAACGACGACTTGTCTTATGCTACAATTATCTGTATCTCACTTCACTATTACACTATAATACAATGGAACAAGCACACCTGAGTCGTACGTGTAGAACTCAAACCTCTTCGACGTACTCCGATAGCGTGTAATTTCCCTTGATTGACGATACGTCCTTCCGCGACGACGTTCACCTCACGAGTGCGCCTACTTGTGGTCGAAGCCTGTATGTTTTCATGTACATGTACATGCTTATTTTTGCAAGCAGTTTCTAATGCAACATGTGTAGCCTACCAATTCTTCTTCACATGCTTGAATTGATTTTACCATGCAATAAAAGAGTTTTCATGAGCAAGTCGGTGATTTCTCACTACTTAGCCTACTTCTGCGATCGGTGGGTAACTGCATCTGCAACGACGTCTCTTTTGACTTACTCGCGGTAAGGTAATGACTTGGCCTGTTATACGAATGCATTCAGCTTATGTGAGGCGAGGCGTCTGGTAGCGAGAATCAAAATCGTACATAAAGGTGAAATTCAGTTTGACGGCCATCGGCCTGTTGGCTCTTGCAAGCGAAATGTACCAGATAAGGCCGTGAATATAGTAGGCCCCGGGTTCACACTATTCCTACTATTTTGCCGTTCTGCGATAGCTCTTCACTTCATACATTCCAGCACTTAACGCACAAGTTTGCGGGGGGTTATAAACCGGGTGCTATTGGACCAATTACTATTTATAATTGACCACCAGCCGTTATTTTGATGTTAGAAAAATTGTGTCGAAATTTACTTATCATATATACGATCCTAAAGGTCTCTGACCGGCCGAACTCAAGATTAATATTTTTCTGGCATCTCAGCGTTCATTTAATCTACAAGAATTATCGTTCCCGATTTTTAGAAGCGGCCTTGAACGGCTAGAGAAATAACTAATGTCATTCATTGTAGCATTTATTTGCAGAAATTGACCATAACTCTTCATAGAATCCAACAGAAACTGTCGTTAATTATATTTTTGCGGCATATTTGACTTCGAAGGTCAATCAGTGCCGCATGAAGACTACTTTGGAGCCGCATACGGCTCTGAGAGCCTCGGTTGGGAATCACTGGTCTAAATGGACAATGTATAGGCGCAATATTTAGTTCTTTACAGGACAAATCATTTCAATACACAAACTTTCATTTGAACATGGATTATTTGTTATTTTGGAATTGTATGCACTCCAACGTCCATAACACAAGGAGGATCGCCAAGTGTGATTACAATAATTTGCTGTTGAAATCATTATAGTTAGCCCCGAAACTGCATAGCTGGAAACTGTGCTATTTTCGCAATCTGATTTCGATATCACAATACAGGAATAACATATAACATATTTCAAAAGAACTTGGCGAGGTGGAAGCGAAACGAGGTGGAGGATGAATGTTACAGCCATTGTAATTCTGGCCAAATCTTTAATGTTCCTCAATTACATAAAAAAAAACAGTTGCCTTTTTTCGAGATGAAATATAGCCTGCGAATAGGCTTACTCGTTAACGGAAATTCTTCGTTGTTGTTATGGATCTATTAGATAATTTAAAATGCAGAGCTGCTCAATCCCACATTCATGTATGTACCTCCATCTAAATGTTCCGAGTTCGACATTGCATGCTACATCCAGCAATGTATCTTTATATAGCAGTGATTTTTCATCGATGTTGCACGGAACATGAAGGGTTCCATGAGCCAGTTTCAGTGTTTTCGCGTAGGTTAAGAAACACTGTCAACTAATGTATGATTTGTTATCATACTCCCGTCTTTACCATCATTGGCTGCTAATATTTATGCTCGATCAATTGACGAATTGTGATTTGTGGTGCGTCGTCACAGGGAAGATTTGGGTTGGAAATCGAAACCTCGGCCTTCTAAAATGCCAATTCTATCTCCCATATTTATAAGCTAATTTGGAATTAAGTAGTCGGTATAACGCAGTTGGGTTACGACCGAACAATACGATGTCACTTTTTAGGGTGTAGCCTCGCGTTTTAGAACCGGTATCTGAAAGGGAACAGCAGAAGTCACACTGATTTGCAAAAATATATTCATGGTTGCGTTTTCGTTTTGTGTGAAAATTATGTTGTAATGGTTTTGTTCTCAAGACTTATTCGCAGGCAATTACGTGCACAAGTAATCTAGAGTGATGTGTTAGATGTGTAGTAGTGTAGATTTTCGATTTTATGACTCGGAGAATATTTGGAGTTCCGCAAAGGCTTGCGGACCAGCATAAGTGTTTCGCGGGTTAGATAAGGACAAGAACCACTGCTGTATAAGCAGCAAGGCTGAAATCAATTCACCGATACAATGTCATTAACTGTTGCAGTTTCCGAATATCTATCTATTCCGTCACAATGACTCCTGAAGCTATTGACCCTACGGAATTGCCAAAGTAAGAAACAAACAAGAGATATTTACATTAGGGCTAAAAATTATTGAGATGAAAAAAAACACAGGTATCACGAAGAAAATACATTTTATCCGTATCACAAGACATATCAAATATTGAAACTATGCTTACCATGAACAATATAACAACACGCACTTGGTGATACTCGATACATAGTTAATATCAAATCAAATGGCGAAAGTACCTATACATAGATAAAATGAATATTACAATGTCCGATAAACGGATCGGCCGAAAAAAGATTCGTCATATAGCAACAGGTATGGTCGTTTGCCGTTTTGAGAAAATATAAAACTTTTTGACATTACCAGCATGATGACATTCTTAACAAACGGGTTGAAATGTAAAATTACAGATTTTCCACTTCCAACATATAATCAATACGCTCAATCGTCGCAGTTTAAAGACTTCAGAGATCAAATGCATAGTCTCAAACTGGCCAGTGACCACTCACCTTCTAGACACGCCTATGGAATACGATGGTCGGCGATTACAAATTAACGTAATTTTGGACCGTAAATGCTTTTATTTTATATAATGGTTTGTATGTCGATTTATAATAATTTATTCTAGTTAGAATTGATCGACACATGGTATACAGGCATTATCACAGGTAACCTAACAATGCAATCATGTTACTGCCATTTCGCTATCTTGAAGGTTTTCAATCGCGCAAATGAGCATTTTATTATGATCAATGATCGGCGTTATTTCAGGACGTGCCGCATCCTTCTGTCATATTTTTATATAAACAGAGGAAGGCTGTCTGAGTAAACTGGTCTATACTGAATTCAAACAATACAACGCACAATTCCCATGATCAAGCAGGGTGTAGGTACGTTGTTTACCAGAATTTATTTGTTCAATAAAGCGATAATGGTATAACGCAGCCGGTACTATGTGGCAGTGTGTTAGCTGTAAAAAGTGAAGAGAAGACGAGTGAATTGCTTGAAATATATCATCTCCGTCTAATGAGTTTTGGATGCTATTCACAGTTTCAGCTGCCGACTCCATAAGGAGATTGTATCCGTAGTTTTTTTTCTATTATCAGGCATCATAGATTATAATTTGTGGGGGAGATAACGTAGTGATGAGCGTCAGGGTCATCTACAGCAGGTGGCCCGGGTTCGATTCCCGCCGTCTGAGGTTATTCTAGGCTCCTTGTTCCCCGTGTCGATGTTCTTATCGCGACAAAAAGCCAAGAATAAAATACCCGATAAAGAAAGAAGAAGAACAACGAATACCTTCTAAAAATAAGCGATCGTCGTCGCACGGGTGTTTACTGTTGCTATGATGACATGTTGAATGTGTAGGATGAGGGACGATGTAATCATCATGAGCAGTGCACATTTTGAACAGTTGGGCCAGGAGTGTCTCTAAGATTACAAACGTATTGGATTCAGATGTTTGCTGTATTCAAACAACAAAACGGACAATTCAAACAACCAGGCGGAATGTACGGTGCATTATGCCGGTTCAGTTACTAATTAACTAAAACAATAAAGGTTTAACGCAGCCCTTACTACCCGGTAATTATCATAGTTGAGTCAATTGCTCGACACTAAATATCAGTAGGCCTATTTGTTTTGCGGTGCTATTGATAGTTTTGTTATGAAGTACATTTCAGTTGACGACTCAGTGAGACGATTGTTTTCGTAGTTTATAGTTTTTTCAATCAGGTATCAGAGACTACAATTTGTGGTTTAGTGGCTGCTGAGTGAATTAACTGGTAATAATTGACAGTCAGGCAAACATTCAACTCATGTTCACTCACGTTAAACGTAGTTCATCTTTGTATGAATAATTTCAATGGGAGACATTCACAAACCACTTGAGGCGCCAACACCTCGTCCTGTCGTCCGTAGTACACATAAACAAAACCGGGCTACTCATGTAGCTTGGTCGTCTTTATTCACTAGAAACCAGTTCTGCGACTGCCTGTTGGATTCGGATAACAGAAATAATCTCTTTGTATGTATGGCATATAAACATATATACGCGTGATGCATCTTAGAGCTAGTTGAGTTCAGTGCAATTTATGAATTACCAGGTTACTTCACGTACCGGTATTTCATTTCAAGAAAGTGACGTTTGAATATTAGCTGAGGCTGAGTGACATATATTTCATTTTATAGACTGTATTATCATCGATCTACGTTATAACATGCCACGATATTGCTGTGTACCTGGTTGCAAGAATCGGAGAGGTGGCCATTTATTTCCTACGTCACCAGTGCAGCTGAGGAAATGGACAGTAGCAGTTAAGAGATCTGACCCAAAAACGAAACAACTTTGGACGCCTGATTTGAGTAAAGATATTGTTTGCTATGGTCATTTTCTTCCGAGCGATTATGAGCCGAAAATGAAACTTAAAAGACTGAAAAAGGAGGCAGTGCCAAGTGTCTTTGAACATGATAAAAAAGCACCACTAAAAACTGCCAGGAAGACGAACAATTCAAACCCATTCAAACCAGAGCCTACTGAAATAATTTATTCCGGAACACATAGCGACCAGGAATTGACAACAGACTCGGAACATGTGGGCATTCAGTGCCAACTGGGTGCTTCGATGCCAACTTTCAGTTTACAAAATATCAAGGATGACCAGAAAGCAGTGCAGTACTTCACTGGATTTGATGGCATCGAACAGTTTCTGTTTTTTAAGGACATTGTAATGTACGATTTGCATCGATTGGAGTACACCTGTACATTGCTTTCAAATGAAGAACAAGTTTTTATGACACTGATCAAGTTACGACAAGCTCTTGATCATCAACTGCTGGGCTACATGTTTCATGTCTCAGAAGCAACAGTTTCCCGCATCATTAATGCTTGGATCAAGCATATGTACAGTCTATTGTCAAACTTACCGATTTGGCCTTCAAAACAAGTGATATTGGATACCATGCCAGATGATTTTAAAAAACTCTATCCATCAATAAGAGTAATTATTGACTCTACAGAAATCCCAATTGAGAAGCCATCTGACATCCATGCACAGTCCATTACATTCTCAACTTACAAGAATAGGAATACCATGAAAGTATTAATAGGTATTACACCCAAGGGTGCTGTTTCCTTCATAAGTGACTGCTATGGTGGATCCGTTAGTGACCGCAGCATTATTGAGCAATCTACTTTGCTGGCCGACGCCAGAACAATGTTTGAAAAAGGCGACAGTATCATGGCTGATAAAGGATTCCTAGTGCAAGATTTGTTTGCACCATTCGATGTAAAAATCAACACCCCTACTTTGATGAAAGGCATGACTCGGCTCTCTCAGGAACAGCGGCTAGATGATTGCGCGATCTCTTCAAAACGTGTGCACGTTGAAAGGGTTATTGGTTATGCAAACACATTCAAAATCATTTATAATGTATTGCCTTACAATCTCCTGCATTTGGGAAATGAAATAGTCTTTATCTGCTTCATGATAGTAAATTTTAGGAAAGGCATATTTTGATATAACAGCGTTTGATGCTTTTAATAATTTGTGTTTGATTAAGTAGAGTTGGTCAGTGTTGATGATTGTTTACTCTCAGTAATGCATGGATGTTCTTATTTCCACTTTAATATTAGATCCCGCCATAATAAACCTAAATATCACTCTCTTGGATATGATGACTGTACTGCCTAGACGCCAGTTGGATTTTAATTTACTAAACGAGATACAAGAAAACTCCCAATATATAGGTAATTAAAATGTAGCCTACATAATCATCAGAAAGTATCATGGAATTTGGAAATAACAATAATCAACACAACGGCAGAAACAGCTTTAGCTCGGAAAAATATTTTATTAATGCCACATTGCATTCAGCAGTTTTTCATCTTGCGGTGATGCAATCTTGACCACCAAAAAAGGACGCCAATACATTTCGTAGAAATTTTGCAGCTTGGGAATCATAAATTTGGTAACAAATTCTGGGTCAAACTCTATATACTCAATGTGGACATCACGAAATGTATATATTACAAAATAACACAGTTTTTACTCAGCGCAAGCCATTTGGCCTTGTACTTGGGCATACCATTTATGATTTTTCTTCAAATGATTGCCATCTGCGGCAGTCACCAAATATGGAAAAAATTTTCCGGGTGTTATTAGCTCATCCCTTGCCGTGTAGGGGCACTTGACCTCCAACACACTATCAGGGAGAACCAGACCATCAGGTGTTGCTGCAATATATGGAAATTCTGGATGTATTATGAGTCCAGACCTCGAGGTTTTTCGACCGGACAAATGGGAGAAGGCATCTATCGCGGCTGTTTCATACGAACTCCCATGTATAATGGCATCTGATCTTAAATCACTATTGTTGTACATCGATTCGCACAATTTCCACATGTCACGTCGATCAGTAGCGGATAGGATTTCTCCAAATCTTGATGCTGTTAAGCGCCACTTCCTTTCAAAATACCACCGAGGGGATTGACGTTGCTTGATTGTCGCCTCAAATATTTCTACAGCTTTCTCTGGTGGGCACTTAAAATTTATCAACATAATTGGGATTAAGCATTGACGTGAGAAATATCATACTTACAGCAAGAGCTTGATCAATCCAGTACTCCCCGAATGGCCTTTCTAAATAATGGTGATCAATCATTGCAGCATGCATGTCTGCTCTCTCAAATATATATTTGAAAGATATCGCTGTTCCTGAGGTCTTGCAATGATTGATTGTCTTGCTACGTACAAAGTCGGTGAATTTGCTATCGGAAGAGTTTTCATTTTCATTCGGCGAAATTGAGTTCCCAAAAATGTCACTGATTTTGTAAGTTTTACCTAAATGAAAACCAGTGGCGGCTCGTCCTATAGGGCAACTGGGGCATTGCCCCACCTAAAATTCTGTTCAATAACAATTTAACCAATTATAGACGCACAGCGCTCAATATATATCGAGATCACAGCGAAACCCGCGTTCTTCTTGTGCTTTCGCTTGCAAATGCCCATACATAGCGAAGTCTCCGCGAAAATCGAATTCTCTTCTGTGTTTTCGCTTTGTGAATGCCTAGCCGGGGCTTGCCCCGGTAGCGCTCATAACAAGCTTTCACTATCTATTCTCTCAAAGCTGCGCACAATTAAGAAACGTTGCTTTACTCTCTCCTATTCGTAAAATGGCCGAGCAACCGGGGCAAATATGCTTGCTCGCCCCTAAGGTGTGATGTAACAATCGTATCTATATCTGAACTCGGATACCGTGATATGCGTTGAGTCGACCGTTGCTGGTACAGGTCGATTTTGATGGTGTTTCACACCATGATAATTCTTGAAACTTGGTATGTCATGTCGTGATGGTGGTATTTAACACTGTCCTAAGTTTCAGGGTTTCTACTCAAAGTTTAGGGTAGTAATTCCGTTTCCAAAGTCGAGTGTGTGCTGATCGGTCATGTATCGCAAACATATTTCACGCAAAGCCGGTATTGGTCTCCATTGATTTTAACGATGCTCCTTAGCTAGATCCGTCATGAACTTTTACATGGTATGTCTTGATTTTAGTATCGAACGCTGTGCCAAGTCTCAAGGTTGACACTCAATGATTAGGGCAGCAATTTCGTTATTAAGTTCGAGTATGGTAGAGATGTGCGCTGATCTGACACTTAGCCTACCTAACGCATTGCGGATTTCACGCAAAAGCCGGTGTATCTGTGTTCCATACTGAGATAGGTGATGAGATGATGATATCATGAAACAGTTTACTAACATCCTCGGTTTGCATTCAAATATTTAGTTTTATTTTATATTCTCCAATGTCAATTTCACCGTGGAATGGTGGCCTTCGGGCCATTTGCTCACAATTACAACCCCTGTCAAGCGCGATAGCTGTTTCGTTTTCGATGGCGGCTAACAGCTGATCGCTTGATCAGCCGATTCCTCAGTAAATATTACGCAAAATTCGGCGTTGATCTGTTCGTATTAATTTTGACAATGTACCATACCGAAAACGGTCATGAGGCTATACTTCTCGATGATTTCATGTAACAGTGTACCAAGTTTTCGGCTTTCATCCACGTATTTATTCGGTAATATATTTTCCGAAGGCGATTTTGCAGCAGACATATAGCCACTATAGACCGTAAGCCGTATGTGTCGTGTGACAGTCTCCAGCCTCAAGGCCAGAATCTCCCAAGCTGTACCGGGACCGAATTTCCGAGGCTGCTATCCGTAGTTCTTCAGAATGATGTTTTGGATTCAATATGACATTTTCTTGTCCAATCTATGAGATAACAATTGCGTATGTGTCCGAACTCGTTGACCTTTCCAGTTAGGCATACGCAATCTCTCGATTTATAGTCATTTCCATTTCTGCAGATAAGTAGTCAGGTCAAGTGCGAACATGAACTCGTTATTGAACATTTTGCTAATAAGAAATCACGTCGCGCACAATACTTACACAAGACATAAATTAATGCTGGTGGGCGGACGACTGTACACATCATGTTCTTTCCGAATAATTTCAATCAAGTGAGCCCAGGTAACTCAACCATGTCTATGGCTAAGGAAAAGTGAGTGGTTTTCATCCTTATTACTCGAGGCACACTGACAGTTAATTTACCGATATATTTTGTTATGGCTATGGAAAAAAAGTGAAAAATTCATCAAGATGAAATAATTTATTCATGAAATTGTTTAATGCGATATGTGCTCGCATTTCAATTTAACACAATGCTTTGATTCCTGCTTGAATGATGGCAGGCAGACTCGTAATTAATCTTCCATGGATAACAGCTGGCTTTTTATAATGTTTTACGTTTATGGGTGCCACCGCTTTGATTGCCTATCCCCTGGTCGTAACGCATCAGGATCGTGTACCAAACACTTTCGGACGAGGGCAAATCGATTTGACTCGCTTTCGGGACGAGAATCCATATACAAATCGGGTCGGAGGCGCTGCAGCACTTTACAGAATTGCTGAGCATGGAACGATTAAAACACCACAAGGTGTCATGCGAATGCTCTTTGTAGGTAGTTGGTCTGTGTATTTTTGGTATAGTCTTACTCGGCGCTTGCGTAATCTCTACCACGAAATCATAACGCATGCTACTAAGGATAACCTGATGATTGATTCGTGGCATGGGAACGATTCTTAGTTCGCGTACATTTTGTAAAATAATCATTTGAATAAAAAACAATGAATAAAACATTTGTTACCGCACTTCAAGTCACGCCACCGGCAAACCTCTCGCGGCACCTACGTTAAAAATCATTGTTTACGGGAAATTCATGTGGCCATCATGAACGTTGAAAAACGCTACTGTGACGTCATATTGATAACAAGTCGCTTGCGGCCCTTGCCCCACCACCCGATATTGTCACGAGCCGCCACTGATGAAAACATACGAAAGTTATTAACCTTCATGTATATAAACTATAAAGTAATACCTGAACTTCTTTGAGAAGGATGATGGAACGTTTGCAATGTTTCTGTGCATGCCTTTGAAATTTGAACAGTCTTTGACTGCTTATAGTCCAGCAACATCAGAGCAAGACATGATAAATGCTTGCAAGTTGCATTTGGACCGCTTCCTCCTGGGCATTCACATTCACTGAACAGGAGTTCCCCACTGTTCTTACAACATATCTTGCTCCAATAACTGACATGCCTCTTCATCGATGCTTTAACAATGGCAGTGAAATAGTGTAAAGTCTCAATCAATAAAGCTGAGCAGGCCTTCACGCACATCCCTTCTAACATCACTTTTCCTTTTTCCAACGATTTCACTGTCTTTGATCCTTCCATTCTCCCAAATTTAATAAAATACGCCTCAATAGAGCATCCTGAGAGTGGTGGAATTAATTCAAAATTCACTGGTTCATAACCAAATTTGGGCCACTCTAGTAACTCTGTACTCCTGACGTACGACGTTCTACCAAAATCATCATTCCTGTCATAAGCGAGCAGCCTGCAATGCAAAAAGTAACATTGATCCAGAGTGTCATTACCAGTTGGAAAATCCATAGCTTCTCAACTTACGTAGCAGCCTCTAGAGGCAAGCTCACATGCTACAGCTTAGTTCGGTCTTAATCTGCACTTTTTCAAATATAGTTGCGTATTGCACCATGTAACTAAATGAACTTAGATTGTACCATTCTCACGGCGTCATATCTGATCAAAACTAGCTCTATATACAACCACATGTATAAATAAATGACTTTCATAACTACCTTTCTATAAGTTCCGCTTTCCTGCCACATGTCCGAGCATTCCTAATGCCCAGCTCTTTTTTGAGATCGTGCACCGTTCATGAAGAATAATCCGTCGACATTTTCTATTGCAATAGCCACAAGCTAGCTAGGATATCAAAATACAACAAATGAAGACGACGTTTATATTGGTATCCACTGTAAACAGTGGATCACTAGGACGAGGTTCTGGCGCCCCCAAGTGTATGAATGTCTCCCATTGTCACAGCTCTCTCAGGGCACGGAACAGGTCGGATAATTTTACACTAAACGATTATTTACTGCTCAATAATAATGGATGGCGAAACTAAATACTATATCCTTCGCCTCGGATCACAGCACCCTATTAGTAGTCACTGAAATAATCATGAATCATGGAATCGAAGTATATCGAAACAAATGGTTTCCAAACTGTTTGACTTATCGCCCCATTATCCAGGTCGACATTCATGTATTGGCGCCTAAAAAACGATTGGTTATAATCGTCGCAGTTTTTTTATTTCCGTAGTAGCCTACTCAATGATGTACCCGAGGCAGATATATCTATGGCAGAATATTCGTTCAACTTTAGTCAATATGTTATTTCAAACTGTATTTACGACATTGATATGCCGGATGTCACAGCCCAGCTATTTTATTATTTGAGTACAATCAATATATATATAACGACTACTGTCTGTAGGAGATAAGGGACTGTTACTGCAACATAAAATTTTGAATGTTTGGTAACCCGTACCGTTTTCTGATAGTTTTACTGCACCTCATGATACTTGTGTAGGACGCGCTTGTGACGTCGATATCGGTGATGCAGAGTTTACATGAGTTTTTGCGAACAACACGCGATAAAATTATTGACGCTTATAGTGTTCCGCTTCTCATAACCAATATCCACGCAAATATTTGATCGCCACAGGTACCTAGAAAAAACTAGTTCTTAATCACCAAGCGAATACTACGATCAGTGAAGATATCAAACTGCTGTAATGGCAGAAGGTGGTCACGAACCACGTCCTCCTGATATCAACCCGTCATCGAAACATACTATCGCAAGTGAGTGCTCATTTTCAAAACTTTGTCGTAACAGGTAATATCATTCATTTGCGAAAATCCGCACAGCAGGTAGTTGCGACAAAATCGCTAAGTGGAGTTCAAGCAGAATGCGACGTACAACACTGCTTGACCTGTTCTATATTTTCGTCAATATTTTCTATAAATAGATCGTTGTGCGGTATGAGGGGATTCGAAATATCGTTATCGTTATCGTCTGATTCAAAACACTATCCACCCGACTCAGAAAAGTCGGAGGGTATTCAACGTGGTTTATTTTCTCTGGTACGTATTCCGCTAAGCCGATGTCGTCAATAATTCCACCAGATCATTTTCCCATCAGCAAAATCAATAGTGAACAGTGTCAAGATAGTGACCAAACCACGTAAAACTGATTACGTCATGTATCACATTTTAAAATAGATCCGCCACGACAGTCAACCACAATACTGTTATTCCGAGCAACCATATTGTAAAATAAGATTTATCTCCGCAGCCGTAAAGTTATCATCATTTGAAAGGAAAATTGTCATTTTGAATTTGGCGGGATAAAAAAGGCTCAAATCTTTTATCGCTTATGTGGCTTATTCCCTGTATTGATAACCTTTGCCTCGAAGCAACGTTCCAACTACGTTTACATTGCAAACATAACCAGTAATTGCTAACATATTGGAATCGCAATAGATTGGTGATTATCATCGGCACCCTCTTTTACGAGGAAGCAGTATCTGCTGATTACCAGAAATTGCGCATATGGCGGTGGCTTTGTCAATTACCATGTAACGTCGAACATCAACTAACCATACCAATAGATAAATCTGTCAAGCTGAGACACGATGACGAGCATATGTAAAACTTTTGACTTGATAATTAGCAGTGGTTATTTACGAAGCCGAAGTTACTACTATTAATATATTGATGCAACGCAATGTAACCTGTTCACACATTTTCAGCATATATCACAGTCCCAATTGAAGTAAACCGTTCAGTAATCGCAATTCTATAGAGAAATGGACTATAACTAGCTATGTAAAATAATCTATTACGCCTTATACTGTGTATTATATTCAGATGTAATGGACAGGGTTGTAACCAAGTCACAAGGCTCCGAGTCACAAGTCAATCTCATTTTTATAGTTTTGACTCGAGTCAAGTCGAGTCATTTCAACTCACCACCGAGTCAAGTCCAAGTCCAAGTCAGTGAGCAGAGGGTCGAGTCCGAGTCATGAAATTATGACTCGAGTCCGAGTACAAATAATCGTGTTCACTGCTCAGGTTCCAGATAAAGTCTTGGTAAACCCACTTATTATAACTCTGTTTAGTGATATCGAACGGTTCGCTTTTAAAATATACCAATTTTCTTCACTCTTAGCAGTTTCTGGTCGCATTCTCAAGTACCAGGACCAACAGACGAAATCCCAATAGTGTGTTGGCTTCGGTCTTGTCGGTCTTGGTCGTCTGAGTCTCGAGTCAATGACTTGGTTCGAGTCATGCGCAATGACTCGAGTCCAAGTCGAGTCAACACACAGATTGACTCGAGTCGAGTCATTTCCGTATTTTGAAAAAATGACTCGAGTCAAGTCGAGTCATTAGAAAATCGCGACTCGAGTCGGACTCGAGTCGAGTCATGACTCGAGTCATTACAACCCTACTAATGGATTACGATCACTATTACTTGAAAATGCTTTGATAGTCGCAATCAAATTGGATTACAGATAAGGATTACCCCATGTGAGATCTATGGAATAACGATTGTGTAAAATCAATCATTAATAAATATATGAGCGAAATTCCCACTAGGATGCGATTACCTGAGATTTGTTTGCACTGATTGTGTTTGAGAGATACCCGATTACATTTATTTTGCTATAAAAATCTCCTTCGCCTCAGAAAAGTTCATATTAACGCTTTGTTTGCTTTCCTGTAATTGATATTAGAGTACAGAAACGATATAAATGTACAGTTCTTTTAAACACTATCTGCGGGGATATCAGAATCAGCATGACTTCAAAATCCGTTCCCTCGCATATGTGTCCTTAGTAGCGATATGTGACTTAACGATAAAAGTTGTGATCTTGTCGTACATCTGCCATAGCATTGATAAAGTCGGCGCTATCGATTCAAAATTCACTCGATCAATAATTATTATATAATTATAATTGACGAATTTCACTGCGCCATTTTCCAACCGATTTAACTTGGCAGTAAAAATACTTTAGTAAGCTGCCTCGCTACGGTAATCCCTATAGAAGAGATTCGCTACGTGAATGCGCAGCGACTCAAGTGAATGTGAAAAAACAGACTTTACAAAACCGAGTAGGCCGACTACATGGGTAATTCGATTCTACGTCAGGTGTTCGTCACTGATTCAACTCGAGTATTCGACTGCTACATGTCATGACGCGATAACAGTGGAATCGACTTTTCACGTCAAAATATGTACCTAATTCAGCGGCCACAATGAGAATAATGCCTGTAACACAAAATCAAGATTTTCTTTTGATCTCTTCACCATGACAATTTCATGGCGATTTGTAACAATGCGGCGATCACTACTGCAAATAAACGTCGTACCATGAATAATCTTAATAGCAGAAGAGCATGATTATTCGTACAGCAGGTTTGGAATGTTGATTTATGCATAAGTACGGCCAATCGATATTACGAGTGTCGTTGTATGCCTTCACCCTGACGTGAGTACATGCACCATAATACGAAAATAATTGGAAATTATATTTTACGTTGATAAATAAACTGCTAGTGTAAAGGACGAAACAAAAATCAATACTCGATGCTTTTTGATTCTATCACTCGAATCGTTATGCCCATCTTTAAAACAAATGCGGACATCTGAGGAAATAGACATAGTTAATATCCAAATATACATCGATCACCCAGAGTTACTCATGGCATATTTTGTAACCTGATTAATTAAAATGGTTCATTAATTCCGCGACATTCCAGTGAAGGGATCTCGTACGTGCGCTGCACCGCGAGAACATATATTTGTTTTCACAGAATTTCAAGTTAACTTCATCGTAGTCTCGAATCTACATGAAACGCACATTAATCGTTACTCTCTGAAGGGGGATCATCGGCGATAAAGTTGCGAAATAGATATATGTCGTGACCCAAACATGGGCTGGGAAGGGTGTCATTTTGGATCGCGACGTCACCAGAGCGATCGTAAAATTCTTGCAACGAAAAAAATTATCCCTCGCCACGCGCGATATCCTCATGCATATCCGAGGTCACTGTGTTGGTACTATAGCCAATAAACAGGACACGCCGAAACCGTTACTACATTATGGCTTGATCATGAAAATTTGCGACCCTTGAATGAGGCTTCCCAATATAGTTTGAATTCATGATAAGATTTGTCCGACATTGGTATGTCTGGAAAACACCGCTTAAGAACGTTAGGATACTTTAATGTAGGGTCGTACAACGAGCGGTCGCGGGAATATTATATACAGGTATTTCTAGGCCAACCCCTTTGGCGTCGGACCTTTTGAAGACGTGAAGTTTTGCCCAACATACGGCGTGCGGAGTGGGGTGCCTAAAAGATCGACGGCGATAGAACCTTGGTCAAAAGTTACTGTTGCTGGTTGGCCAAAATCGTCGATATTGATATGTCCAGTCGTTAAAATGGTCGGCACCGAACAATCCCGTCCTTGCAATATGAGTGGACAGTAGCACAGATGCGACCGCCGGAGAAAATAATTAATACACTCCAATTTGACATCCCATGCGTCAGACGTGTTTCATAGAGCTGCGTTGCGTACACTGCGCGTTCTCAATGTCATATATGCCATTAAAACGCTGCATACTAATATTTAAAATGTTTTATTTTTTATTTGTGAGGCTTGGGTTGCGAGATGCAATTAAAACTCAGATTTTGGTCGCGGTCTAAAAAATCTAAGAACTACTGCTTCAATGCAACGTTCAGGCATTTCAAATAATATGAATTTCGCTTGAATAGGTAAATTATGGTTTTCATATGGCCAGTTGTAGATTGAGAGGTATACCGCACTTGCAGAGGCGTTGTGATACTTTGCAGTATATTACTTTAGGGACACAGCCACATTCATTGGCTGAGCTTCAATTTAAAATTGTCATCCCATTGCATTGTGTGACGGGGCAGTCACATTATTGGTACGCAGCGTTGATATAATTCTTTTTCCAACTTGGTGTTTAATATTGATCACCTTGAAGAAACACTAGTTGCTGAAAACAAACGTCATATTTACGATATTCTGCAGTACAAGGAATTCATCCGTATAAGTACGTTCTGTCATTGTAGACCTCTTCCCCAAGATAAATAATTTTTTCAGCGGGTGCTTGAGTGAAGGATTTAAAGTCGAAATCCAAGGGATTTTGACTGAAGATGCATACAGCACCCTGGAAATTGCTGTTCGAAAATAGTTTTGGTGTAGTGCAGTGATTCCCAAACCGTGTGCCGCCAGAGATTCTAAGATGTGCCGTGATTATTTTTTGTAATTTTTGAAGAAGCCTTCATATTTTTTAATGAGGCATAAGGCAATTGAGGCATGCATATAGCATATGCGACATGAAGGCGCTCTAACTGGCTCATAGCTGATGTGACTGTTATAATGAAACCAATCATGGTATTGCCGATGAGTTGTTAATCGTAATGCCATAATTACGGGGCTGCTGTGTGTCGGAGAAAGTCTTTCATTCGTTTCACGCACCTAATGACTTTATCATCTCATGAACAAATAATTACTGTATTGCCTGGACTTCAAACGGCAATGCAATATTACTTCTCGGGATTTTATGGTCACAACTTTAGATGGGTAGCTCGTCCATTTGGCTGCAGTGAATCAAGCAATTATTCTGCAGAAAAACTGCTCATTGATTTACGAAATTGGACCAGTTATGGTTGTTTTCTTCCAAATCATCTGCCATGGGTGCAAAAGAAATCAGGACGTTATTGGCATGTGCACTGTGCATGTGAACATAGCTTTTTTGCTCTAACTGAAATTAAAAACTGTACACCACGTCATATAACTCAAGACTTCATATCAGATTTGATAGCTTTTCTTTGCTGCCTCATATTTCCTCATACAGTTATTCTTACCATTGTTCTATGTCCCTTGAAGTTTCCGGTGTGCGCACAGCGCGTGCAGTTCAGAACCAGTTGGTGCATTCATGGCTATCATGACTGTGCTGTGCAACTTTGGTTGGATTCCTAACCATTTTTTAGCAAACGTTTGTAAAGATTTTAATGAGTTGGATAAAGTTTTACGCCTACGGCTGAGTCTTAGAAAATCTTTTTGGCTTGAATCAGGAATGACCTGTGATCTATTACACTATTTACGGACTTAAATCTGCGTGGTATTTAAACCTTATGGTATACGGTCCTAAATCTGTCAGACCAGAGTCCCATGTGGGCTAGCACATCTTGATTTCACCTCTGTGATCCAACCGATACGGTGAATATGCTTTGGGCTTCTTAATATTATTTTCTGAGATTGAGATTGGTGAATTAACGTATAATGTAGTATAGGCTATAATATAAGAGTGAAATCAAGTGTATTATGAACGACCGGGATTCGATAACATTCAAGTCGTGTGGTAAAAAATGACTTGAACATGACTTGAACTCGAGACTGTACGGTCAATACTATAACTTGGAGTCAGACTCGAGTCTCAACACTATGATTGGGGATGAGACTTGACTCGGTGATGGTTAGCAAATTAATCGACTTGACTAGAGTCAAAACTAATTTAGATTTGTTACTCGGAGCTGTTTTAATAGGTTACAGCTCTGATCCGTGTCTGTTGATATTTATCATCGAGTCTATTTACTCATTCATATTAGCTTACCACTACCCGCATCGCATGCACCACACCAAGTTACGATTTTTTTCACTTTATAGCCAAGCAACATATGATACATTCGGGAAGAAGACGGTTAAGAGAACCGACAGATTGTACAACAACGCATGGTACAGGTAATGCATTCCTAAATTAATCTACTCCCTGTCAACTGGATTATCACACACATGGCTTGATACATTGTAAACACAATCTGAGTTTGAGTGAACCGTACGCAGGGAACGATTGTAGTAATACTTGCACGTCTTGATAGCAAATTATTTAACATTCAGTGTATTGGATATTACACTCAGAGGTGGTGATTACCGCTTTTTTACTCTTCATTTTTAGACTGATTTCACACCCTGTTATATTGTAACTAACTAATTTTCAAAAATTGCTCATGGTAGTAGTGTCATCATTAATTTTAGTTAGTTGTAAAGAAGCGCACACCAGTTTTAAAAGCATCCTATACGAACTCTACTTTTCGAAACCACTTAGTTGAGTATAGTTTTCACTTGACGTATACCTTTGACATGACTTGGTAATCGCCACCAACTAGATTTAGGGACAATAGCGTTGACTATACCTTGACAAAGGTACTCTATAGTAGTGTACAGTTTGTTTTGATATATGAATTCAATTCATACAATGTCGCAGCATTGCAATCGTAATGTATAAGCTTCGCCTCTGCTTAAGCCAACACGCTAAAAATATATTTCACACCAATAACGCTGTATTCCGCAGTTTACTTTCATTTAGGTGCTTATTGAATTTTATTACGCTCGAATATTCTTAATAATAACTGTGTTATCATTTTTACAGAAGAAAGGAACGAATCACGGTCAGTCACGAAGAAAAAAAGATTATTTGAAGGTGATGACTACTGCAACCAGTTTGTACAGTTGAATCATTTAGTTTTACATCCTACGTTCACAGTAAATGCAAGTATATCAGAACAAGGATGTTGAATGGATTCAGGAAAATTTCTTTGATTATCGAAAATAAATCCATGATAAAGAAACGTAGCACATTTATCACAAACTATAGCATAAAAATTCCGAGGGATCGCATAGCGAACACTAGCAGGACAAATTGCCATCCATGTATCATTGTTGGGATCAAGTCACTACCTTCGAGAGTCACAAGTCCTCTCGAGTCATTACACATTTTGACTCGGGTCGAGTCAAGTCACTCGATTGTCAAAGGTGACTCGAGTTAAGTGAAGTCACTCGATTTTTGAAGGCAACTCGAGTCAGGTCAAGGAAAGTGACGAGTTAAGTCAGTCAAGTCAAGTTGAATATTGAAAGAACGAGACATGATTCAGAGTCATTGAATTTTGCTAACTCATTTACATACATACGGAATACCCATTTATTCTGAATCGAGGAACGACTAAATACACCAAAAAAGAGCGCTGTATCGCTTACGCATACGTAAAACAGCTAAACGTCGCAAGTATAGCGGTTAAGCCTCAGTCTATAATTGTCAGCCAAAATACAGGATAACATGCAAAACCCCAAGTAAGTTCAAAAAGGGCGTGGTGCAGTACCCTAACCTCCTACATATCCATGATATACAATTATAAACGTATTAATGATATTCGTTTAATTTCAACAATACAGGAGCTGTAAGCTCCGATCACTGCGTTTGCAATCAATTTATTTGTGATATAACAATGAAGGCTCGGTACAATCATTGTGTGATTGGTTATGGGTGTGAACTTATACAAGATACAGTGATGTAGTCGACATCTATTACTTAATATGACTTGAAATTGACTCGAGTCACAAGTCAATCTGCATTCTGAAGCATCAAGTCATCGAGTCTGACTCTAGTCAAGTCATGATTCGAGTTATCCCAACACTGCCCTGTAGTGACCATGATATTTGCGATTTATGTTTTAGAAAATGAAATTAAACTCTGTGTACCGTCATAACCGAATCGTAAGATGAAAGGCACTATATGCAAAACTGTGGTATCAAGTGTCAATTATGCCCAATTCAATTGAGCTCTAATTATTGGTTTGATAGTGGCGCAAAGAAAAAACGAATAACCGATTTACCTGTGAAAGAGATATCCGATATATAATCACAAACAAACAATAATCGGAGCTCATATATTTGATCAAAATGACGATTCCAATATTTGCGATTTTCCAAAATATATTCAGTTGTCATGATACAGGGGTTATTTCGCCCATAAATGGAATGTAAATATGTCTCACAGATAGCCTCTCCTTCACAAACTAGAAAGCGTAAAATGTAAGTAGACTTGCCTAATTAACTCTTAAATAGAAGTGGAAGTAGACTGGATAGTGGACACGAAACCGTTAAGTATAGTCAGCGCTACATGGTTAAACCTACACACGTACTCCTAAATAGTAGAAATATTTTGTTGCTTCCCACCGATGTTACTCAGCTACGCTTATTTAAATAATCCGTGATTAATACCATTTTAGTAATTCAGAAATGAATCAGCACAGCTGACTCTATGATACGAGGGCAGGTAATGACGAAGAATTGACCTTCAGCTTTCTTTCTATAAAAAATCATCATCATTTCGTAATAACGGTCGGATGGCTAGAGACATGAAGACAGAAAGTCACATTTGCAACAACTTTCTGCAAAGCAAAATTTCTCCATTTACAGCAAGTCTTCTCAAGGGATGAGTCGCGAAGGGTATAATTTTGAAACGAGACGGCACCAGAGCAATCTTTTAAGATATATCTAATATTTGTTGAATTTCTTGTAATTATTATTTTTTCGCGCCTGGCCCAAATTTCATGTGGATAAAAGTTTGTTACCATACGATATCGCTTGATCATGAAAATGTGCGGCATTGCCGCAAATTGGTTTGGATTCGTGATAAGGTGGGTCCAACATTCATTTCTCTGCAAAACACCGTCGGAGACCGTTGCGATTCTTTAGTATACCGGTGTGCAACAAGCGGGTGCGGAAATATTATAGATAGGTATTTAGATGACAACCCCTTCCGCCCCGGACACACGAGGACGCGAAGTTTCGGTCCACATACCGCTGGGATAAGTGCGGTGCTAAAAAGTTCGTCAGCAAAAAATCCGTCGTTAGCTGGTCAAAACCTTCGATATTGTATGTCCGGTCGTACCTATGTCCGGCACGAAATAGCCACGTCCTTGCCATCTCAGTAGACAGTAGTACAAATGCGAACCCAGTGGCAAAAAGATTTGAACAGCTTCTCGGAGGTACAGAACTTCAATATACAATTGAATGCGAAAATTATTCGTCTTAGCCTAGAGTCATGGTCCTGCTCAATGCCTAGTTATCGCCGCGCCATTTCTAAAATGTGCCCAGTTTTTATCACTGTTCATATTTAAATGTCAAGATATGACATCGCGCGCAGTGCGCACAAAAATATCGAGTTGAATAAACCTCCTTCAAAAACGACGAAATAAATAATTTTGAGCTCCCTTAGAGCAACCCACATTGTGGTGTTTAGGATACGGCAGTTACGGTTCTGATACTCATATCGCGAAACACAATGAGAGAGAGAAGGGGGGGGGGGGGGTATTCGTTTTCGCCTGCACCATTGAGATGATTTTGACGACGGTGATGCGATACGAACGTTAGGTAATCTAGTCAGCATCCCCGTTTTTTTCTCCTCCGGCCGTGGATCGAACCCACGACATACCAATCAAGTATCCGGATGCATCACCAATACACTACTTCGCTCGGTGATATAATCATCGCATCCACGAACTCAGAAAGCTGCGCGTATGTACTAGGGATGGTGTGAACCTCTGAAAGGTTCAGGTTCGTATGAACGCGAACCTTTTTTAAAGGTTCCGTGTGAACGCGAGCGTGAACGTCATGACGTCACGCGACGTCATATTGCTAATTCCAGCCCTATATTTCAATGAAGTGATAGCCTATAATATTGTACACGATACCTAGCGACGACTCGGGCCACATAACGCACGGATTTGTTGTTTTTGACACAGAAGTAAACATAAGAAGTCAAGATTGACGCCGTACGCCTGCCAGATTTTTTACATCAGAAAACGATATCAATCTCATTGATTGGTTGAGTAAAAATCATTCGCTGACTAAATGTAGTGTATTTCGCTCCTAATCTCGTGGGATTGCGGATCAAGCTCACATCAATTCACTAACGGAGAGCTGGATATTTCGAGCAAACTTTTGTAACAAAGAAAGTAAATATTTTCAGATTATCGAGGTGCATGATCGTTTATTGTTGATTTTTTTTATGCTGCCAGCGCCATGCATAGAGTGGCCCGCAGTTGAAATTCAAAAAGTTTCATACAGATATGTTATAATGAAGTGGAAATTGTAATATATGAAAAAGGTTCACAGTGCAGAACCTACCAAGGTTCGTTTGTGAACGTGAACCTCTAAATTTCCTAGGTTCACACACAGAACGCGAACGTGAACCTCGCGTTCACACCATCCCTATGCACGGAAGTTGCGAAGTCATAGCATTCAATTCAATGATACAATTAATTAAAGCAACTCCTACATTACGTCCAACGATTTCAAGGACGGACATTTTAGATCGGCTCTAAAGATTGATGAGCTACGCTAAATACGCAATCCATTACGTTTCCTTGCGGCCCATACTTTAAGAACCCCGGGCTTAACCATTGGAAAGACGTGTTTCACCTCGGATTATGTCAAACACAAAAAAGTGAACCTTACTATAATTCAGCAGATCAGGAATCCATAAAAATAATATCCTATTGGGTTTACTTGTAATGACCAGTAATGTCGAAGCAATATTTGATTGATTTATAAAATAGTGGACCACATTGCCATCACAATTGAAAAGTGGAAAATGGTGATGAGCTCATGAGATCGCAATCAACTATACTCATGATGTCAAAAGGTGACTTAAGTCAAGTCGAGTAACGTTCCATAGAAATTGACTCGAATCCAGTTGAGTCAGGATAAAATTTAAAATCGAGTCATTGCAAATTTGGTATACGCCTCGCTTGTTATTCTCCCGATGTTTTCAAATGCCTTACCTCCCATCATTGAGATTTATTGTTTACATAGTATTATGATTTTATCCAGATAATAAAACTTCCAATTCCGCATTTACAGAGATCAATAATAGTCACAATTACCCATTCATTTGTTTACAGCTCACTTCTGGTTGGTTCATAAAACGGATGTTTTAAATGGATACAGTTAATGGAATGGAGTATTTCGTTATCCATTTATATGAAGTGTTATCAAATCAGAAACCATACATCATATTGATTGATATTTATTTGACAATTACATTGCAGAGACAACACTGACTCAAATTATCAACAATGCATAAGTGAATGATACCGAACTAAAATCCAGGCTATAGGCCTGCAAAGCAAGATATATATAACTTGGTTAGGAATTCTAATTGTAAACCCACATTGAATCAAGTTAGAGGATTAACTGACATTCTGAAACTCAGCTTCGATGCTTCTGCAAGTTTATCTAAAAGGCAGTCTACTAACATTTCTCACACTGCTGCTTGCTGTAAGAACCCTCTTGACAGCATACCGGTAATCATAACATATCGCATGTTGATATTCTTGAACGAATTACCTTCAATTAAAGCAATGTGCTCCCACGTAATGCCGTACGCAATCAACATCTTCTCCATTCCTTCCGCTATGATGAGATTAGCGACACGTTCATCCACATCCACAAAGTCACTGTACTGCGACTTATCGCTCCATTTACTGATGCTGAGTATTGACCTTTGACCCTGACTGAGTTCCCGCCGTTACCGAGAGAGGTGAAGCGTGAATGAGAGAGAGAGAGAGAGAGAGAGAGAGAGAGAGAGGGATAGCAATAGAGAAACATAGAGAATAGAGATGTTTATTCAGCCAACAGTCAAAAGCAGAATGCACTGATAATAGCCAGGTAACACTAAAGATTACTAAACAACGTACTTCAAAATTACATGGTGATGACAATGATTGATTGATTGATTGATTTCTTGATTGCTATACTGCTGATATGTTAATAATCAATAATGGGGAAACGCAATATAATGAAAGTCATAGTCAAGTCAGACAATCATGTGGTTGTAACAATGATATATACAATTGGGTTGAAATGATCAATTTCTTCTGCCAGTTTGGTAGGTAAATAAAATGATAAGAGAAACGTTCACAAAACCTAGTAAATGCAAGAAAGCGACACACTAAAATAATGGAGCGACAGTGACGAAACAGCAGTCCACTTCATGGCTCCTGAGAAATGTGCCCTCTTAGGTACGCACGCACGTGTGCACTGTGCAATTGCTTTGAGCTGACATATAAAATATAAGTTGCGCACAAAAAATCCGAAGAGATGACCTTTTTTAGTGGTTACGCACTGTTGTCCAAGGGACCGCGCAGTGAGTAGGTGAGCGCTTGCTGCAGACTCGTCAAAATTAGAGGGAACCTTGCTTCTGAGCTATATGTAAACGGGGCTAAAAGCACGCATTACTCACACTAGAGTCCTTAATACCGTTCAACATCTATCATAGATATGCTGCATCATTTGAGCGGCTATATCTTACAGCTTACTTCCTCCCCTGCAAATAACCCAGCGGGAGCAAACGGACCCCAGGGTCATTGGGTTTACCGATGACGTCATGATCGGCACACGAGTGTACCGTACCTTACCTTGGATGATCTGGTCATTTACCAGCGACATTACGATAAGTTCCAGCAGCGTTTCCAGCGTCGACCTCACAATCCCTCTCAATCTTACTGATCTCACAACTAGTACGGTGACTTACCGTACTATTAAAATGTATACGTAAACTCTTTCATAGTGATCAAAGCCGGAGACAGATGTTAAGATGTGAGCAGAAGCACATATTTCGTAGCTTTATCTGATGAAGTGTGGACTTGCACATATTATGACACCACTGCGGCGAAAGATTTGGGTCGACTTTATGTGTTTGTCCCATATTGCATCTTTGAATGCACAATTTTGTGTCCAAATCGATGCTTTCGATTTAGAGTGTATGCACGGAAGTTGCGAAGTCAGAGCATTCAATTCAATGATACAATTAATTAAAGCAACTCCTACATTACGTCCAACGATTTCAAGGACGGACATTTTAGATCGGCTCCAAAGATTGATGAGCTACGCTAAATACGCAATCCATTACGTTTCCTTGCGGCCCATACTTTAAGAACCCCGGGCTTAACCATTGGAAAGACGTGTTTCACCTCGGATTATGTCAAACACAAAAAAGTGAACCTTACTATAATTCAGCAGATCAGGAATCCATCAAAATAATATCCTATTGGGTTTACTTGTAATGACCAGTAATGTCGAAGCAATATTTGATTGATTTATAAAATAGTGGACCACATTGCCATCACAATTGAAAAGTGGAAAATGGTGATGAGCTCATGAGATCGCAATCAACTATACTCATGATGTCAAAAGGTGACTTAAGTCAAGTCGAGTAACGTTCCATAGAAATTGACTCGAATCCAGTTGAGTCAGGATAAAATTTAAAATCGAGTCATTGCAAATTTGGTATACGCCTCGCTTGTTATTCTCCCGATGTTTTCAAATGCCTTACCTCCCATCATTGAGATTTATTGTTTACATAGTATTATGATTTTATCCAGATAATAAAACTTCCAATTCCGCATTTACAGAGATCAATAATAGTCACAATTACCCATTCATTTGTTTACAGCTCACTTCTGGTTGGTTCATAAAACGGATGTTTTAAATGGATACAGTTAATGGAATGGAGTATTTCGTTATCCATTTATATGAAGTGTTATCAAATCAGAAACCATACATCATATTGATTGATATTTATTTGACAATTACATTGCAGAGACAATACTGACTCAAATTATCAACAATGCATAAGTGAATGATACCGAACTAAAATCCAGGCTATAGGCCATATTTCACTTGTCGCAACCCCATCTATATCATTCGGGGAAATTGGTATTTCTTTTATATACATGGTGAATGTGTATGTGTGCCTATATTACGGTAAAAAGTACGCCATGCCACCGTACAATGAATGGCGTAACTGTGAGTAACTTGGAAATAAACTGCCATACTTTACACAGAAAACAACCACCCATCGCGGTCCCCAGAAAGTGCAGCAGAAGTGTTCAAGAAAGATCCTCGTAAACTAAAATATGGTGAGGAGCAGTCATATTTATTTTAATAAATTGAAGAGACTCTTGACAACACTTCAATGAATACATAGGTCTACATTAGGGCTATTCAAAAATGAGTTTTTCGTTTCAAATTTTAATGGCTGCTTGATAAAATATGATAAAGTTTTGGATACATCTTTTTGACATTTTTGTCGTAATGTTTTCATCATGTCGTGTCACAAGGCACTTAAATTTTTAAAAAATTGAAATAATATTTACTCTTGATCAAGCAATTATATTGCAATATACAATCGTCTAACGGTTTCAATTTTTATAGGCGGGTATGATATCAACGCATTTACCGGACATAACATTGCAAGAGAGTAGTCGTTGTTGTCATAAGCTAGTGCTGGTATAAATAACGAGAATGACCAATGGTTTGCTGGTCGTCCTGGGAAGTCACTCTCATCTATAAATTGATGCTCTTTCTACATTCTTCCTTCATAGTAGAGTAGAAACTATAATTTTCATTTTCTATTGATATTCGATACTGGAAGATCTGCTGGATGGGTATAGATTTACGCTGTTTAATACGCAATAGATTCAATCAGTTCAGACTTGGAAAATTCTCAAGTTCTCGTATTTCTCGGCACAGAACGAAATACCAATTGAAATCCACTGACACACACTGTTTTTTTTTTCAACATAGGACATGCAATATTGGCTGAAGGTGACAACGTCATTCAAGATTTCCGAAATGCTACCGTGAACGTTGTTGCAGGAGACCAGTACACGACGGTGATTAATGGTAAGCAGATGTGGTCAGTAACACGGAACTTATAGTTTTTACTAGAACTCGAGTAGGTTTTGCCTCATTGCACTGTACTTGCTAAGGTTATTATTATTAAAAGCAGAGTGGCCAATCATACGGCCAGACGATTTCGTCCCGGCCTCCAGACGATTTCATCCACCCCGTGAAGCCATTCTGAGTAAATGGAAAATTGTTGGTATTATGCAGCACATTACCAACAAAAGTTGATTCTTTTAATAAGAATAAAGTTTCTGCTAAATATAATCCCGCATGACCAGGGTCGGGCAACATACGGCCCGCGGTTATTTCGAATTCTATCATCCAAGATACTGTTTTAGCAGTTTATAACTGAGTCAAATCGGCCAATAATGGTAATTTTGGCAATTTCGTTTGCGAATAAGCGTGTTACTAGAATAGAGCCCCTATGATCCCTAATATAATGCATCTGACTAATAACAAATCCTGAGAACGAGCATTTCAATCCAAGTTGAAATCGACACAGTGTGCGTTCAGGTTTTGCGGGGTAATTTTTGCTTACGCTTCGCAAGGAGTTTGAAACTAATGCTCGACACATAACAGCCTAATGATGACGGGTCAATCACCCTACTCATCGGCAATGCCATGATTGCTGGTTCGATTGTAAGGGTCTCATCTGCTTATTTTATCAGCTACGAAGTAGTGTCGCATATGCTTGACTGCCTGTCTTGATTTAAATATCTATGCAGTTATTTTCAAAATTACAAAAAATATTCCCAACCACCTGACAATTTGTGGAGGCACGCTAATGTGCCGCGTCACACAGTCTGAGAATCACAAGGGTTGTAATGACTCGAGTCCAACTCGAGTCACTATTTTCTGACGACTCGACTTGACTCGAGTCATTTTGGCAAAATTCTGAAATGACTCGACTCGACTTGACTCGAGTCATTGCTCATGACTCGAACCAAGTCATATGACTCGAGACTCAGACGGCCAAGACCGACATTTCATTGTTATTTCGAAGAATAGTAAAGTACCCACCCTATTGGGATTTGGTCTATTGGTACTGGTACTTGAAGTACCGACCAGAAACTGCTAAAATGAGGAAAATTAGTATATTATGAATGCGAACCATTCGATATCACCAAACAGCGTATTAATAAGTGGGTTAACAAGACTTCAACTGGAAACTGAGCGGTCGACACAATGACTTGGACTCGGACTCGTGTCATAACACCGTGACTCGGACTCGACCCGCTGATCGTTGAATTGGACTCGGACTTGACTCGCTGCTGAATTGAAAATGACTCGACTTGACTCGAGTCAAAACTATAAAAGTGAGATTGACTTGTTTCTCGGAGCCTTGTGACTTGGTTACAACCCTGAGAATCACTGAACTAGACTATAAAATGCAACACACGATATGACCTGTATTACACATAAACACAGCCATATTTATTGCAGAGACCAATGTGGTTAATCGGTTTGGCAATTCGGAAAGTAAATTGGATGCGCAGACGCACTTAGGAGCAGGTAAGTTAATATCAAACACTTGAATGGTTGATTAGGCCTATATGATAGTTTAAGGGACAAATATACTACTTATAGAAAGTAAGTGTTTACCAGTATATGGGAATTACAAGCAAAATGATACAGCATGTCGTTCAAAGAGGTGGTTAGTGATGAAGTACTCCTAATTCAAGCTTATTCTACCTAATTCAACTACTTATTAGAACGGTAATATCTTAAAGTACTTCTACTTGACAGAGTTTAGTTTTCTATGCAAAATTAAGCCGAAAATGCTCAATTCTTTACATATTTGTGAATCTCAACTTCTACTTCCTCTTGAGTAGCAACTGCACGCTACTAACAACAATGACTATTTTGACCACTCTGGTTCAGTTCATAAATTGTATCCTTCACTGACTTCCCACTTACCTCTATTGGCTGCGGCTTAATGAAGGAACAGGGTAGATCCAAGTAGCTTTGAGCCCCAATTTACCTTTGTCACACCGACTTTACCTACGATCTCAAACAGTAGTCCTTGTCATCGAGTAAAAAGTTCACAACTAACGTGACGCGATGTACCCAAAGCCAATTATGGCCTACTCGACTCAGAGTCTAATCAGTTAACTCTTTGAATTTCCTTACTCACGAAATTCTAGTATCTTGGTATTTCGATTATAGAATAAAAGTATGTCAATACCGTATCGACCAAATAAATATCAAGGTGCATGCTTTTTTCTTCTTCTGAGGCGATGTCGGAAGCCATCATATTGATGCATGCGTTGCGAAGGTGTGATGCTATACCTGAACGACGACAAGCCATACCATATACCTTTTTCTGTCAATGCCTACTAAAAGATCATAGTTGTGTTGTGAATATGGCACATAAGTAAACATGTCGAACCTGCACGATCATCTCATTTCTGACTATTTTTTAGAAATGTCATTTCTTGCAAAGACTAGGCTACATCTGCGAAACGAAGTTGGGGAAATCAAAATGCCTGCTCGTCCCACAACAATGGTGATAGATATGCAAAACGCTACAGACGCCAATCCAAGAAATGGAAGTCATGGTGCTAGCAAAACTATATTTGGTCGCGACGTTGAAGAAATCTCTCATGTCCAATTTCACGATCCCTTGAAGGACGAAGTTCCCAGACATGTTATGATTCTCGGAGAAGCGGGGGCGGGAAAATCGACCATTTCAGCAATGTATTGTTTGGCTGTAGCCGATGGAAATGTTGAGACGCTGCGTAGTGTACAACTTGTTCATTACGTCCAGGCAGCCCACCTTCATAACCATAGTACCGCAAATGCCTTTGATCTCTTATTCACCGAACAAATGACTTGTGATCCTATGACTGAGCTGACTGAAAGCGAGAGACGTGCTGGGGCAAAGTGGTTAAATGAGAATTCTGACAACCTGTTATTGACAATTGACGGCCTTGATCAGTGCTTAGATAACTTTGCTGTGAATAGTCTACCGAAAACCGGTCAACAAAATAGTTCAAGAATCAGCAAAACAATTGCTAGAATCATGGGCGGTAACATATGGCGTGGTGCATACATATTGACTACGTCGCGGTGGAATATTTACTGGAACTTTACTGCCGAACAGAAACCTAACAAAGTAATCGGCATGAGAGGACTTGACGACGATAATTTAAGATTGGCGGCATCAGGACACTCTGTTGATGGTGATCTGATGATAGATCAACTCGTAGATACTTCGCCGAAATTATTGAATTTGTGTCGAAATCCCATGTTTCTCAAGTACATGACGAATGTATTCCGAACCAATTCAGAAAACTTGCCTGATTGCATTTCTGGTCTCATGTCAGCATTTTTTCGTAATTTCTTTCGCTTGTCCTCTGAAAAGTATGGTGATATTACGAGACTTGCGTACCATGGGATGTTAAGAAATTTATTCGTTTTCTCCCGCTGTTACTTGGAAAATTTGGGAATCAATCCAAAAGAATTGAATGACTTCTTGTCTGCTGGAGCAAATCCGGAAAAAGATCAAGATATCTCCAATTCATTTGACGATATTTTTGCGTTCTCCCATCAAACGATGCAGGTCAGCGACGTTTATGTAACTAAAATTTCCCAATTCGATAATTGCAAAGCTACCCGTTCCAAACATTGTGCACGTGGTATAAAATAACCAAGGGTAGGCATTTCTGGAACATCGTTGTGTCGCCATCATGGAGATTGACCCAACAAGTAGTACGGCTGACCACGAAATTGTTCTTTGTGTTTGGTTTGGTTTAATTAAATTAATATTAATCACCCCTCTGTAAATGCTACCTCTAAACTGCCCACGTGCGCAAGTGCGCAGGGCTGACACGGTCTCTGCGCACAGAAAATCTAAGTTGCGCACGAAAAATACCCTTTTTTAGTCGCTACGCACTGTTGTCCAAGGGTCATGCGCAGCGAGTTGGTGAGTGTGCGCAGTCTCGACAAAAGTTAGAGGGAATATATTGCCCTCTGTAGACATGTTGACGTGTCTTCTGAAAGCAGTCGAAACCAACATCACTGTACATGTTCACAACAATTCAGTTTCAGTGAGAAATTAGCATGGTCAAGTACAAGCAAGCATTGAATACCTGACATATTACTCTCTACTTTTAACAGCAAGCGATGCCAAACTTGGGTCCATTCAGTAAAGCATATTTGATATCTGTTCGAAAATGATCTTTTCAAAAAATTACTTCTGGCTATTGCACTATCGGTTGCAGACTTTACTTATCAGTTTTTTTGAACAAGTTATAATTTCTAAATTTGTAAATGATGAATTTTCGTAGACGTGTATATTTATTGAACTGTAGCCAAAGAATGCTTGCTGACGACGTGTATTTTATAAAATGATTACTAACTATATGATTTAGAAAGATATAGGCATGCCATCTTCTTTACGTTTTTATAACCAAGCGATTGATCACGACACAGCCGAAACAGTACTAATTGTTTAGCACCCTTTGTGCCCCCTTTGGATGAAAAAAAAATTGGGGCGCTTTAACCCTCATACCGCCTTTTTATGACGGACATTTCACAAATACTTGGAAATCACGTTTTAATGTGATGGGGATTGGTGCTCTTTATTTCGATAGTCGCGATTTTCAATTCCAGGATTGAATTTTGTCTATATTAATGGTATTTGTACAAATCCTCCTCTCTAAGCCCACACCATCAGATTTATCGTTAGAGCTGGTGGAAGCTTCTTTGTTTTGTTTGTTTTCACATATAAACAGTAGCGCTTAGCGCCTATACGGTCATTTGCGCCATGACATTAATTTCAGTCCATCACCCATTGTAATGTTTCGGACGACTTACAATTCTCGCTCTCACTCATCATCGGTCACTTTCGTTTTTCATGCGTCCAGAGCCTGAACTTTGCTGCCGACTTTTTGCTCGGCTTACCTTAACTCCGGGCTTTCGGAACACTGCTACGGCAGTGAAGTCAGCGATGTGGCGTCCAGACAAACCTTCTACACATATAAACTTAGTAGAGCCGAGACTCGTACTAACGCACACTGCGCCACTCGCTTCCCTAGCTGCGGGAGGTGCTGGCTTCGAAAATATATGGGATATCGAATTATCGTCTGTGGTGCCTGTTATTTATTACTTTGTTTTATGTTGTTTTTTCGCGACCTCCTGTCTTCTATATAGTCAAAATATGTTGGAATCGTCCAAACGTACCAAGGTAAACCTGCATACGCTATTATAAATTGGCATTTCTGCACGGGACGCATCATTTTCCTCTACGGGTTCCAGGGTCACATTTGTACTATGGGCTCAGATTGCAATCACGGGATTATTCCGCGGTGGTTTTATTTGGTAATAATGTGTCATGGCAAGGTCATGGAAGGTGCTGAAATGCCTATTTCGATGAAGAATGCGTATTATTTTCCTAATAAATCGCGAAGGGATACTATAGCTCTTTCGAGGTCGTGATTTTCCCGTGGTACAGGCAGGGGTCGGGAACCAATGGCTTCCAAGTCACATATGCCTCTTTTGAGTATAAGATATGGCTCTTTGCCAAATTTTAATTTTTGTACTGAATTTGTGAATATTGGAGCCACTTGTTGGTAAATTTTCATCAGGACCAGATTAATTATTCTCCTGGTAGTATAACATATCTTTGAGAGGTAAAGACAATGCCGTATTCAGCGTTAGCGACTCGTACCATCCTTTTGAAAATCATGAAATTGCTGCCGCGCCAGCAAACAATATTCGATGAACCCGACTCGAAATCTAGGATTGCACGATACGTTGATTCTTCAAAGAGAATAGTAGACATAATGACGCCTGTAAGATGATGCAGATTTTATATACGCATTGTCTTTCTGATCTACGGTGAGAAATGAACTGCCGTGAAAGTGACATTCACAATAAAAAACTCAAATTACTTGTCACTTGCAACCACTGACCCCACGTCCCTGAATTAACATACCTTAAGCTGGGTATATATTGCTGTGGTGACCATGTTTGACTCCGCCTGCGCATGTGATCATGCATTCTCTCATTTAAAACGAGCATCACAACGAAAATATGTTCTCTTATAAGTGATGAAAGTCTCAAATTTTGTATGAAGCCTTTAACCTCATGATTATCAACCAAGACAACAAAGATATCAGTAACACCAAAACACGTGTTGACTGAAAAAAACGCTTGCTGTTATCAACGTCCGTTGGAAATGCTCATTGTCTTAAGCTCCGAAAAATATCACTCTAATACGGTGAAAAAGATGTCACGTTCAAAATATTTATTTAACTCAGGAATCGAATGTTCAAATACGGCAACCAGCATCATTAGTACGAGTGTTTACACTGTAAATGTGTCGCAGACAACGAATCCCATGTAGATAGTTCGAATGAGTGATACAATGACGTCACATATTTGAAATTGTGACGTAACATTTAATTTACATGTATGGCTCTTTGGGAGTTGAAATGGTAAAATAGGGCCAATATTGCAGTTCGGGCGAAAAAGATTCCCGACCCCTGCATAGGGAAATATTGTTGATTGAAAAGTTTCATTTTTCCTCCATGTTGCGAAATCGGACGTGTTGGCCTCCAATATTCTTTCATTCTACGCGTATTTCTTGAACATGTGTCCAGGAATTTTGCTGCGCACTTCATGTCGCTAGTCTCGACCGATCGAATATGAACAGATTCATTTCGAATGATCTAAACGAGAATGGAATGGAGTTGACTAGACAACTTTTTTACGGATTGATTCTCAATGATAAAGTCACTAATCAAATGAGGAAGTTCCTGACGGGTAAGTTTATGTGTCCGTGTTATCCGAATGAGCTTATATTCTTCCATATATTTCACCGTGTTTTCGCTTGGGTCTTAGTGACGGTAGAATGCACTACTCACCTCCCCATGTTTCCAGAAAGGTGACAGTAAGATGCAATACTGTTTCTCTACGACTGTGGTTCCTAACATTTTTCACCCCGTGTACCAATTCGAGGTTTTATGCAGTGCTCACGTACCACCTACATAGGTTACGCGCGCCGTAGGCAGTCAAAAATGTTTTCACCGCGTTGAGCTGCCGTAGCAGCGAAATAGAGAATAAACTGTCCATTTTAAGGTGCAGTATATGATTTCTGTAATCGATCCATTTGGAATTCTTGTGGTCAAATATATTTAAACGGAATTTGGTTAGGTAAGAAATAATAATTCCAATACTTTACGACTAGATAACTTCCCCGTAGGTCAGGGTTGGCCATCCTTTTAGCCATTCACGCGGCCGCATGTTACCTGCTCATGTAGCCCATGGCCGCATTCCAGAGCATAGTCGTAATTAAGTATAGTTGGACGCCAAATGCCGACGTTAGAGTGTCTATGTCTGTTCCTGGTGAACTCCGGGCAAATCCATTTAATGATATAGGCTGGCTATAGGCTACGCACCAACATCGTGAGTGGTCACTGGTGATATTATGGGACTGCACGAATTGCCGCACCGAGCGCGAAATTTATTGATTTACTAATGAATTTCGTGAATAATATACATAGTTTACATATTACTATCAAACATTTATCCCTTCTCAGTCCATGGATGTGGTCATAGTCACCGGTAGAGTTGGTAGAGGGGGTATTTTCGAAGATTTAAGGAAAGTTATAAATCATGATGCATCTTCGGGCGGGCCAATTATTATTAGCTACTTTGTTACATGCTGTTATATCTTGACCTCCCATCAGGATTGTCGGTATAGTTAGGTGTACACGATTCCGAGTTGGTATTTCTATATAGGGCGTATCATTTAGGCTTACCTCTACTCTTCGAATCTGAAATGTGGGGCTCTAATTGCAAAGGGCCCTACTATATTAAAATCGAAAAATGAAGACACTTGAATCGTGCCCAGCGCGAAGAAAATCTATCGATTAACTAAAATCTATCAAGAAATCGGGAGTAAATTCGTAAATTCAAATTTCATGCCGATGGCCGCATGCGGTCGCATCTGGGCCAGCCCTGCCGTAGGCCGTCATTGGCGGGATTGCCCCTACCCACGACGACGACGGCTTCAAAAAACTTTAACTCAACCCCAACTGAACTGATAACTCTATGCCGTCGAAAAAAAAAAATAATCTACTCGCGTACCTCCTGAAAGATGTTCGCCTACCACTAGTGGTACGCGTACCACAGGTTGGGAACCACTGCTCTACGAAGATAATTACCCTAACTATTAATATGACCGGCATTTTGCTCCCTCGAATATCAGATTAACCGAGTCCAAGCAAAATATTATAGATCGGTGATACCACCAATCCAAAGTAAACCTTACCTAAACTATTTTAACTATAGGATAATAGCTAAAATTATATTAGGATAATTTCTTATACAGGAACTGCCTTCTATACTCGGTCGAAGTTGACTATTTGCTTAGGTATGTTATATGCATTGAACATATTAGTTTGAAAGGGTAGAATCCGCTCATACCATGGCAAATAGCCACGTTTCACAATACTCTTTGTGTGATTTATTAGATGATAAAGTATCCCATCAGCAGCCCTGTAATTAAGGTTGACGTCATACTATATGTTTGCGTGTAGAATTTGAACGGCGTTGCGCTTTCAAATGCAATAAATCGTTTCCCTTCATCAGTATTAACACTTTCATGGCCCTGTATTACTGGCAGGTCGCAAAACCCCAATCAGGGATTGTCGCGAGATGTTGTTCGAAGAACTTCTTAACATGGTAACTGATGGTACAATACGGAATATCTCAACTGTTCGTCTCCTGAACGAGTGCGGAGATCACACCATTAAAAAAATGAAGCGACACGTTCAACGAGTTATCATCAATTCGGGAGACCTGCTTCACACTGACCAAATTCTACTAATAACAATGATAAAACGACTATCTCCCCTTAGAACGACGTTCGTAGAGCAAATCGATCTTGATCCATCGATGATATTGTATGTGAAAGATTGTCACGAATCTGCTGATATTTTTGAGGTATGTGAAATTCTATCGAATCAAGTTTTCGTAGGTAAATTTATATTTTATTCTTCAAAATTGTTTCTTTATGATATATTGCTTTCAATAAGCTTATATCCTGTAAAAAGGCTGGTTACGAGATTATGGATTCCGTGAAACAAATGCATTTCGCTGATGTGATGACAATCCTAAACCGGTCGAAATTATGGTACGTCCGCCTTCGATGCGATGATGATGTCAAACTTTTATTTCTCATTGATTGGATAAAAAGATCACAGGTATTCCATTTTACAATTTTCGTTGTTAGACATAGATAGGGCCATTGGCAAAGGACTATTCTATGAATCTGCAAATGCTGATATTTAATAATGGTTCGGCAGTTGTGAATGGAATGACACTGTTTCCGAATATGGGTAACCCACGGATACCCTTATCGTTAAAATTGGCAATTGATTTAACAAAACCAAACACTGACAATATACGACCTATGCAGGCGGAATATTGGTATGGCTAGGTTTAGGACTTCTACAAGCCAGTGACCCAACCATATCCACGAATCCAGTAAATGATGACAATCTTGTAGTTTGGCATCTTTACTATAATGTCGGATGCCTACACCCTCTCCCTCCGTCTATCCTTTTGGATATTGTCTTACCAACTTTTTTGCACGTGTCACGCATTGACTATAGTAGCCTACACAAGAAAGTTAACCTAGACAACCACAATATAAAAAAGTATGAAAATATCGTTTTCATACGACGGGAATCCACTTTCAGAACAAATATGATATAATCTGGTTGATTAAAACATTATCTTCATCTAATTCAGATTCACCTGTATAACCTTGGCTTGTTAAGAATAACGCAAATTGACACGCTGAAATGTTTGTTCAAATTTCTGTCGATACACTCATTACGAAATCTGCGTTTGAACATAAATTCTGTTATAATTGGATCACAATTCAAAGATGTTCTTTCATCTCGTGGACCGATGACAAGGAAGGTGAGAATTTCAATTATTCAATCTTACTACTAAATTGCACCATGTTGTATGTTTTTTTTTGCTAGTGAAAATATACCAAGTTGGAAGCGTCTGCGGCTTTTAGTTTAGTAAGCATGGGAGACTTCAATATTTATTAACTATACAGCAGACAGTAGGTCACAATATATTGACATGCAACGAAGTAACTATTTCAATAGGCCCGTACGAATATGTTTATTATTTGTTACGTGCCCTAAATCTTCCAAGACGACAGCTCTTCCACAAAATCTGACAATTCTGATGAGAGGATAAAAATTTATAACAATATAGGATACATGCAATTACCAATATTATTGACCGATTCAGTCTTGAATGATCCCAAATTCTCGCGATTGGCGCAATTAGGCGATATAAACTCTCTACGTACACTGAGTAGAATGAATGTGCTCACACATACTGGTTAAAAAACCCATCCAACTGTTGGGTCTAGTGGCGACCCCCCGCGCAGTGTGGCGTATCGCCCTGTGGGGGCCCGGATTTTGTGGATGACCACTGACCAGTATAGCTGTTCTCCGATTTTTTCATGTGCCCCATTGTATTTGTAGTAGCCATAGTAGCTTACGTCCGGAGGTAGTGTGCAATGAGCAAGGTAGCACGATAAGATGCTTGGTTCGACTCTGAAACGCTTCTTCTCGTGATATTGCCAAAGAGAAGAATATTATTCGAGTGGGCGTGGTCGGTTAAATCCATGGCCTTCTGCGCGATATACTGTAAATGACTCTCGGCGGTAGCACGTTTATCTGGACACGGCAATTTTACGTCGACGTAGCAGACTAACTACCGTAAAATCCCATGGATGCAATCACGAACATAATTAATTACTATCAAAACCCTTCTAATGTCACTCTGTAGCACCATATACTTGCAAACAAACGGTGCATACATTATATTTTGGGTTGATTTCAATTTTGGAAAGTCTACCGGTCCGCCAGATATATTTTGAAAATTTACCGGTCTGCGAGGTGAAAAAGGTTGAGAACCACTGCTCTAGAGCAGGGGTTCTCAACCCGCGGCCCGCCGACGATTATTTTGCGGCCCGCGACATCTTTCATTATAAACTCAATCATTGCTGACACGGTATTGTAACAAATTAATTTAGATACTTAGCTCTTTGATCGCACCGTCCCTGTTTCGTTTGATTACTAATTTTTGAATGCAGTGGTTCTCAAACTGGGAGGCGCGCCTCTTAGGAGCATGAAAGCATCTGAAAAGGGTGCGACCCTGCGGTCAACTGGAAAGAATTTCGCGCTGCGCGCAATTTGTCTTCAGTTCATAGTTATTTCTCTGTGTATAGTCCGAATTTCATATTTGAGAATTCTCTCATCAACAGTCATAACCTTCCATGCCATCAAACTAGCCATTTGTAGCATTCTGGTTGCATTTTGTTATATGACGATAATGGGGCTCGAAATTATTCTCTATCAAAAAGGGGGTGTGTCTGAAAAAGTTTGAGAACCACTGCTTTAATCTGCTCTCGTTTCTTGATATATGCTCGACTTCAGATTGTTATTGTTTTGAATCGGTATTCTGCTGGACTCTGGTTCAAGAGAATCCCGCTACGTAGTTGGACTGCAATTTTGAAGAGTGTTTGACTCACTGCGAACAGTTGTTGAGATCGCCGACAACGTCATAGACGCATCGTTCAAAATTACTTGGAATATCGCTAAATCCTAGAAATCTGCTACAGAAGGTGCGATTTCAATAAGACCTTAACATACTGTGCGAATATTTGCTGTTTCCGGAACCTAGCAGCAAAGACAATATCACCTGACAAATTTCGAAGATACAGTCGTCTGATTCAATCGTGTCCACACGAGTTACGTCAATGTCAGTCGGTCGCATGTTCTGAAACACGTTGCCGCGTAGACTGCTTCAACCCAACCTCGGACAAATCCACCGACATTGCATAACTAATTTTCTGGTTGAATTTTATCGGAGTGGACCTGGACATATATGAAGAGGAAACGCTTGCTGGGCAAAAGTTGTGAGGGGGCCAGCGAAAAATATTAACTTGGAAAGCTAACTCTGTAACTGTTGATGTAGGGCCCCAGGCATGGAAGGAAAAGAGAATGGTTGATTGGTTTGCTCAGAAATGGCCCCGAACGCCAGACTTCCTCTCATATCACTCAGAGCTCAGTGTGATAATGGCCTCTGTAACGCAGAAGTTACCTTAATTTTATAATTGCTCACTCAAGCATTGAAACAGAGAGTTCGGTTCTCTGGTGGAAGGGTTTCAAGTTGCATGTACCGACTTGGCAATGAATGCAATGCACGCTGCATGAAGGGATTTAATTGCGGCGCTGGAAGATATGTATTCTCACAATAAGCAGCAGCTGCAAACTTATGAGCGCTGTCCATTGATTCTTAATGATGCATAAAAATGTACTAAATGCCCGTATACGAGTGGTAAATAGGCTACAGTAGCCTAAATTTAATTGTAGCCCACAAATACACGGGAATATTGTTCTGCGGCCCGCAGCGTCTTTTGCTGTTGAAATGCGGCCCGTTACACAAGAGAAGTTGAGAACCCCTGCTCTAGAGCATCGTTTGCAAACCTCTCATGGATCATTTGTCTCCGCTAGCTCACACAGCACCAGATGTAGTGGTCTATAATTCATCTAATAATCATACCGCTCACCCATAAAAATATTAAATGTCGCCACCATTTGTTATCAGAATTTATATGACAACAACATTGTAGGTAATAATCAAGCGAGCGAGGAATCAAAATATTATAATATTCAAACGTCAACGGAACCATAAGTCGACACGTTGAAGCACTTCATCTCAGGCATGTGGGGAAATGTCTAAATTTTATTAATATTTATATGTGGCCAAGTGTATTTGGATTCATTTAACTGACTTCTATGTTCGTTCGTTCTGAAATATTCATGCCTTGATCTCTTTGTACAGCGCGTAAGGTACAAAGAGAATTAATCAGGAATTTAGTAGACTCAACTATATTCTCATGAATCTATGCTATGCTATTTATTACTACCTATAATACCACATATTCCTTTGCTGCTTTCTTCAGCTTTGTTCCATTATGCTACGAAACACTTTCTTTAGGTTGACCAAATGACGATTGAAGATAAATCAATTACGTGTGAAAAAGTTGAAGCTTATTTAGGTATTTTCCGGCGCTGCAAATTCACGATGCTGGGTCTATCTAACTGTGATCTCACCGACAAAGACGTTGACATGATTTTACAATTTTGTCGCGGTCATGCTATTAAGGTAAGGACTCAGCTTATATTTATCTTTATATGCTATAATATAGAGCACATTTCGGAACAGAGAAAATTCATGAGTATATTAGATACATTTGTAAATCCGACGTGCTAAAATTGTCAAAATCGTTTAGCTGATCTATTTATGAGACATATGGCATATTTTAAATTAATATACCTGCTGTCCGGTGGTGGGATTCTAATTTTTCAGCAGTAATCTATCACAAAGATAATTTCCAATCAAGGATAATCCGAGAAATATCAACGAAAAACTCCAATAACTTCGCTGCTACTAGTTTGAATTGAGTCAAATTTGTTTTGCATCGTCTCTGAAGACAGCAAAACAATTTCATGGGGTTGACAGAAAAATTTGATTTTTTTTTTAATTTTTCTGTTTAAATTAAAATATTTAATTGGATCTGCGGAGCCCTATACTTGTTAGAATTGAACCAAATTTTAGGGTAACCTGACAATTTGATAACTGAACCACTGGAATCCAGAAAAATAAGTTATTTTTTAACAGCCCTAATGGCCATATATAGCGAAGGCTCTGCGAAATTCGAATTCACCTCTGTGCTTTTGCTTTGTGAATGCCTAGCCGGGGCTTGCCCCGGTAGCGCTCATAACAAGCTCTCACTGCCTGTTTTCTCAAAACCACTCACAATAAAGAAACGGTGACTTACTCTCTCCTATTCATAAAATTACCGAGCAAGTGGAGGCAACCTTGCCTTGTTGCCCCTAAGGTGTGATGTAGCAATCGTATCTATATCAGTGATGAGCATCGGAGCGGAGTCGGAGTGTATTCGGAGCGGAGTTTTGCCAATTTTGTGATACTTGGAGTGGAGTTTTGCCAATTTTGTGGTACTTGGAGTGGAGTCGGAGTTTACTACAGATATTTGTCCGGAGTTTTCCGGAGTGTTGTAAGTTTGCCCACGATATCTTTCGATAGCTCTGACCAGAAGACACTATTGATTACAAACCAAAACACAGACAGCTGACACCTTGTAAAGTTGTAATATGACGGGTAACATGCAAAAATGATTGCCAAGTGCACAAAAATCAGCCATCTGTACTGCAATTGGGGACTGGAGAGTAACCCAGTGATCTAGTAAGGCATTTTCGTTGAGCAGTCAGTGTCTGTAGTTCAAAAAATTGAAGGCACCCAATATCATTCGCAGTGCATCATTTGCTCCGTGCCTTGAGATGCAGTCTTTGAATCCACAGCTGAATGTCACCATATTATGAGATAAGATCTCCAGAATCTTCCACGTTGCTGTCATTGCAGTCTTCTATAGTGACATCCCTCCTTGCGTATTTGTTTCGTGACTGATTTCATGCCACCCCAGTTATTGTGCGAAACATTTACAATCAGCAACATACAGCGGGGCTTCCCTATGGTACAACCTTTAGCTACCCTGATGACATTCAACATAGTAATAGGTCCATTTTGTGAAAATGTATTCCCAATGTGGTATCAGTTGAAACAAGATAATATCCGATACCACTTTTGTGATAACTTTTCGCAACTTTCGTCGTACTTGCAATTGGCAGTGAGAGATATCGATAATAAGTATTACATCAATATAACTTTTATATCTGTGAGAAATATACATACAACAAGCAAGTTTCTGGATGGAAACAATAATAACTTATGCAATGTTTACAATGATTTAATGACATTGCGACGAATTTTCGCTAATAAGATCCGCTCACATAGGCATACCAGCATCTAAGCCCGCTTTAAAGACTTCAACAATACATAAATCACTAAGGTAAGCTGATCTCACCCTGTAACAACAAAATATTCCGAATTTCTTAACAGCCACACTAAATAACTACAACCGTCTGCAACTACTGGAAACTTCAATATTGATTGACGTAATCAGTCATCCAGAACTCTTCTGAATTTTCGTCATGTAATGTTTGGTTTGATTGAGAAATGACTTTGATGTGATGAGAAAAATCAACACCGCAATCAAGTTTCTGCTGCTGGTCTGTCTCAGACTCCAAATTTCAGATACCATGTATCAGCTTTAAAATTGGAAGTCACTAGTCATTTAGTCAACTCCAAGGAGCGTCGATCGGTGCGTCAGTGATGCATCATATATATGTTTAGTGTAGTGCTGTCCATCAACTGTTTCATGGCGATGCGGAACTTAATTTACTGAAACCTGTGATGTGATCGTCGATTTCAGTGGTGTTAGTGGTAGTTAGTTCGAACTGATTGGTCTTCCTTCGTCGTTCTAATATAATGGCTGAAGCACCGTCGACGTCAAGTGGGTTACCCACAAAGACGCAGAAAAAGAGTGACGTGTGGAAGGATTTCACTCTGATGCTGCGTGATAATAATGGCCAGTATACTGGGTTTGCGAGATGTCAAAATTGCAATGATCACGTAAAGCAAGGGTCGGCAACCTACGGCCCGCGGGCCGGATCCGGCCCGCCAAGCGAAATCGTCCGGCCCGCGACGAAATAATTATTTACCACAAGAATACGGCCCGCGGTTTCGTAATGAGTTCCAATCTGCAGTGCAGCACTGCTTGGAAAGACTGAGGCATTTCTCCGATATAAAGTATCCTACGTCGTATTAGTCTATTGTTACGCCATAAAACTGGTACGTAGGCGGTTTACTAATAGCGTACCTCGTACTTAAAGTAGTAGATGGAGAATGTCTGTAGAGTAGACCAGACCAGTGCTTATCTAGCGGGTGTATCGCGCAACCGAAGGTATACCATACTTTTGGGTTTGCCACTCAGATAGGGTGCGACAATAAAGGTGTCGTTCCTCTGCTCAGATGCAATGACAAATCTCAAACTTTCCCTGTTTCATTATAGATAACTAGCCTCCGTATGTTAGTCATCTGTAGTTTAATTCACCAGAAGACATTTTACGCCAAGACAACAAACCTGAATAGCGTTTTGGACACAATGGTGAAAGCTTATTTTGTCTCACGAACTGAATCACCGACAGTTAGCCTACCTCAGATATTACTAGAAGCAGAGCATCAATATGGCGATGTCTTGTATATTTGCCATGTTCGCGCATGAAGTCGAGAAGCTATGCTTGCACGACTGTATGAACTGATAAATGAAATACAAACATAGCCGACTCATAATCTTGTCATCGCAAATGGGTATCTAATCTCGCTTTCGTAGTGCATTTAACGTCCCATCTAAACAAATTGAATTTGCAACTTCAGGGAGAAACATCTAAATACATGAGATGTTGAGACGCATTCGCAACAAAACTGCGACTCTGGGAAAGTCAACAGTACAAATAAAATTATGCTCACTTTCCTATAATGGAGGAGAGTAAACCTAGTACCAGCACTATTCATTTGTAACTGTGATATACGAAATTTAATTACTGAATTTGCACTCGCTTTTCCGACATTCGTTCTGTACAAAATAAATTCTGACTACTCAGTATTCCGTTTAGTGTAGACGCCAATACCTTTGCCAGAAAATTTCAAATGGGCCCATTTGAAATGCGATGCAGTTGAATTGAATGACAAATTTCATACAGAGAGCACATCGCTGAATGACTTTGACAAAGAGTACGTTCTCGATATGGATCTTCATCCCAGCTTGACCAACAATGCAAAAGAAATGGCATCGACCTTTGGTAGCACGTACGCATCTGACCAATAGTTTTCAACAATGAAATTCACGAAGAGCAAGATAAGATCACGTATTCCTATGCCCATTTAGAACATGGCCTGATTCTTGCTTCATCTGACTCGTTACCAGAAGTTGAAAACCTTTCACAAAGCAAGCTGCGCCAAGTGTCACATTTATCCTGCGTTGTTGAAGAGTAAATACATGTGTTTTGCTCTTTTTCTGATTTGTATGATTGAGATTGCAGCATTGTAGGGTAATATACCGACGTGAGCGTTAAATATAGTATTAAGAAAAATTCCGGCCCGCCAAAATGTTGTGCACTCTAAATTTGGCCCGCGACTATCAAAAGGTTGCCGACCCCTGACCTAAAGCATCACAAGTTGACAAGTGGTACGTCGCATCTTCGAAGACATATCGAAGCGTGTAAGAAGAATTGATCGCAGTTGAAGAAAGTTCCTTTCTTTCTTCCAACAAAAAAGTAAGCAAGAAATCAAAGGAGAAGATGATCATGGGGAACACTGATCGCCGGGTGGAGAATGCAGAAGTGCCGGTTTGCCGTGGTGTTGTCTCCTTTGTAGCTCATGATATGAGACCACTGAGCTCTGTTGAGGGGAAGGCTGATGTCTTGATCGAAATAGGGGCAATGCATGGCAAAGTGAGTGCAGAAGACGTTTTGCCATCCAGATTTACGGTGAAACGTAAGTTGGATGAGCATGAGGAGGCTTCGTCTTTGAAGCAAAAGCTGTCAGAGGAACTAAGAGTTGCTATCAAGTCTTATGGGCTGGCTGGCATCACCACAGATATGTGGACCGATCTAAAGGGTCGCAGTTCTATTAGCTTGACTGTCCATTTTGTCGGAGAGAACTTGACTCTCAGAAGTAATGTTGTGACTGTTCGGCAATTCACGGATACTAAAAAAACTGGTCTGAATATCAGACAGGCTATCGAAAGCATCGATTGGGATTGTTCGACAATGTTTTTGAATAACTACCTCTACCGATATGGATGTTTTGGAGACTGGACAGGATTCTTCGGGTTATCTCGGAGTCTGGGATTGAGATCCCCGGAGTCGGAGGGACTTTGCCTCAGTGACTAAAGTTGTCGGAGGGACTCGGAGTCTCGAAAAGCAGTCTCCGCTCATCACTGATCTATATATGAACTTGGTTACCATCATATGCCTTGAGTCGACATTTGCCGGTATAGGTCGATTTTGACGGTGTCTTGAACCATGGTAATTCGTGAAACTTGGTATGTTATTTCGTGAAGGTGTTATTTAACACTGCTTCAAGTTTCGCGCTTGCTACTTGAAGACTAGGGTAGTAATTTCGTTCCCGAATTCACTGTGTGCTAATCCAGCATGTGCAGCAAACAGATGTTCCTCAAAAGCTGGTATTGGTCTCCATTGATTTTGACAATGTTCAATACCGAGATCGGTCATGACATTTGGTACGGTAAGTCTTAATGTTAGTATAGACCGCTGTAACAAGTTTTAAGTTTGTCACTGAACTACGTGGGTGGTAATTTCGTTTCCTCGGTCGAGTGAGAGTCGACTCGTCATTTATCGCTAACAGATTTACGCCAAAGGCGCTACTGGTCTCAATCGATTTTAACGATGCTCCATACCTTTTGAAAGGAATGTCTTGATTTTAGTATGACACGTGGCGACAAGTCTCAACGTTGACACTCAATGTAAGATTCTCGGTTTGCATTCAAATATTACTAAAGTTTATGTTCTTCAATGTTCATTTCACTGTGGAATTGTGGCCTTCAAACCATTTGCTTACAATCCCCTGTCAGATGTGATGGCTATTTCATTTGCGATGTCAGCTAACAACTGATCACTCGATCGGCGTATTCCTCAATCTATTTTATTCAAATATCGGTCGGTGTTCTTCATTCCGTTTTGATCTTGACAGTGTACCATGACGGAATGGGTCATTAGATTGCGTATGCTACTTCTCGATGATTTCATGTAAAAGTGTACTAAGTTTACGGCTTTCATTCACGTATTTATTCGGTAAAATATTTTCCAACGGAGATTTCGCAGCAGACAGTAAGACAGTAAGCCGTATGTGTTGTGTCACAGTCTCCAGTTTCAAGGCCAAAATCTCCTATATGTTGTTCCGAGATCGAATTTCCAAGGCTGCTATCCTTATTTCTTCAAAGATCATTAAAAATGATGTTTTGGATTCAATATGACAGGCCCGATCTATGAGATAACAATTGCGTATGTGTGCGAACTCGTTGACCTTTCCACTTAGGCTTACGCAATCTCCCGAGTTCTAGTCATTTCTGCGGATAATTAGTCAGGTCAAGTGCGAATAAGAATCGTGTTGAATCTTTTCTCCGTACGCCGTTCAAGCAGTTGCCTTTAGAGCGAAAATTAGAGGTAAAGCGACTGGGTCCTTATCAGCCTAGAAATTGTCAATTGATCCAATCGTACGCCGGGTGCCATCTCTTTGGTTGCGTATCACAAGGTCGTAACACACCAGGATCGTGCACGGGCTTAGAAAAACTAGGGCCAATCGATTTGCGTAATCTCTACCATGAAATCATAACGCATGCTACTAAGGATGCCCTGATGATTGATTCGACGCATAGAGACGATTCTCAGTTCGCGTACATTTTGTAAAATGACCCTTTGAATAAAAAAAAGAATAAAACATTTTTACAACACATCAAGTCACGGCTCACCGGCAAACCTTTCGCGGCACCTACGTTTAAATCACTGTTGTCGGGAAATTCATGTGACCATCATAAAGTTACTTTTCTAAGTTGAAAAACGCCATTGTGACGTAATTTTGATAAAATTTCGCTTGAAGCCCTTGCCCCACCACTCGATACTGTCCCGAGCCGCCACTGTTTTTTAGCCGTTAGAAGACACAAAAAAAGTAAATCGACTTAAGCTACATTTATTGTAAAGCATTAGGTTATTGTAATAATTCTGTTTCGAAGCTCTCAGCAACCTTTGAAAATTCGTTGAACAATTTAAACTGCAAAACAAATTAAAGTACTGTGCAGTATTTTTTCGTTGTATCGACCGATGTTCTGCATCAATCATTATTTATTGATAATTTCGGTTGACTAAGAGATGAATGTCAGGAATTGCAGCGAGCGATCATGTGCTTTCGAGTAATCGCAACTGTGAGGTTGCCATGTTATATTGTTATTCAGCTTTCCAGACTGTCGATATGGGATGGCACGATGAAGGCAAATGTATATAGTGACGTCGCGAATATTGCCAGTATCACGGGTTGTTCGAGAGTATTTTTTGGAAACTGTGATTTGACGAAACAGAAGTTGGGATGCTTTACGGCAACCTGCGTGCAAAATCAAAAATCGGTAAGTTGTGAAATTTGCCGATACAACTGTTAATATATTGTTATTGTTATTGTTATATTGTGATTTCCCAAAACAGGAAATGGAACTGTGGTGTAGCAGGAATTCTGCGACTGCGTCGCGAACATTGTGATTGGCATTCGTGGTATTTCCCATGTACAATCACATCACTATTAGTACCATTCGAATAAACAATATATGAAAAGGACCATAGCCTCCACTTTATTTGTTAAGCAATCGTTTAATCAAAATATTTTTTATTTTATAGCTCTCTAGTCTGGAAATATTGGATATTAAAATGCAAGCCGAAGTTTATCGTGAAATAGCTGTTACACTCAAGGCTACAGGTATCAAGGAGATGTTGTTCCAAACCTGTGAATTGATGAGATCGAAACTTTCTGAATTCTACATCGGTTGTAAGGACACCGATCTTACGGTAAGTTACTTTAGTTAAAAGAAAACGTAACGTGAGTCGAGCTACATTAGTCGCGTGAAAACGACCGTGCGCATGGTAGTGAGAGCGACTTCACGACGGCTGCGAGCAATATTAAAAGACCTCCATGAGAATATCAGAAAAAGCTAAGACCAAGAACAGTATGATATTCGTATCGTGGAGCACAAGGCCTGAAATGCGATAAACATCACCGTCTTGTGACCATCAATACATTAAGACTTCCGCGTTGCAGTGCGATGTTGCTGGTCTAGTTAGTAATCGCTTTGCAGGCCAAGCTAATGCATTTTGACTGATCATTGTGTCGCTCCGCTCTACAGCACGTTTCCCTTGGCAACTATAATTATTATGTTAGCTCATACATATTCCGATGAATTGCTGAACCAAATATTTTCTTTTGTATTTCGTTCGAAGATTTTTATCATATCCGCTAATTATTTTAGTCGACTCGAAATTAATGTCAGAAATTGCTGCGAGTAATTATGTGTTCTCCAGTAATCAATACTGAGAAGTTTCATTATCATTCAGCTTTCCAATCTGTCGATATGGGACGGTACGATGATGTCAGATGTCTACTGTGATGTCGCGGATATTATCAGTATAACAGGATGTTCGACAGTAGTTCTCGGAAACTGTGACTTGACGAAACAAAAGTTGGAACGTTTCACAGCAACATGCAAGAAAAAACAAATTTCTGTGAGCATGAGTATTTGCTGAAAAAATTCTTGGAACACAGATCAGGACATGAAAATGTAGTTCAGCAATATAATGATTTTGTGACGAATATTATGAGTTTCTTTCGGGAAATTCATAGTTAACCAATCGCATCGCCATGGATAATAATTATTCATACCTAAAGCCGAAAAGCTACTGTGAAATTGTGGCCTACAAACCATTTGCTTACAATCCCCTGTCAGATGTGTTGTCTATTTCATTTTTGATGTCAGCTAACAGCAGTGTTGGGGTCAAGTCACTACCTTCGAGTCACGAGTCATCTCGAGTCATTGCAGATTTTGACTCGAGTCAAGTCAAGTCAATCGATTTTCGAAGGTGACTCGAGTCAAGTCAAGTCACTCGATTTTTGGAAGTGACTCGAGTCAAGTCGAGTCAAGTCAAGTCAAGTCACGAGTCAAGTCACAATTGAAGTCAAATTGAATTTTCGAAGTATGAGTGATGATTCAAAGTCATAACATTTTGCCAGCTGTGTGGAAACAGATAAATTAACCTTTATCTTGAACCAAATAACGAGTATAAGGTTAAATATACAAGCAAAAAGGCGTTGTATCGCACTAACAAAATACTTGAGTAACTGTATAGTTACATGCTACAGTCTGTTCTTATCAGCCAAAACAGAGGGCCGAATATGAAGCCTCTAGAGTTTAAACAAATTGATATGGTACAATACACTAGTCATCTACACATCCGTGAGAATGTAAACGAGTAAACTATATTCATTCGATTTAAGTCATACAAGAGGGTTGCTAAAGGTTGGCACTGCGCCATCTAAGAAACAGCTATTAGATTAATCTACTACTACCACGGCCACGTAAACTCTGATCATTCCGTTTTTGTTTATTTGTGATATAACAATGGAGGACCAGTGAAATTGGAACGTACAATATGTGAAAGACTGGTTGCTCTCGTGTCACTGGATTATCGGGAATTATCCGAACATACACATGATACAGTGATTCAGTCGACACCATTTACTTATTGATGACTTGAAATTGACTCGTAAATTTTGCTCCGAGTCACCAGTCAATCCACATTTCTGAAGCGCCGAGTCAAGTCAAGTCAAGTCATTTTAACATATTTTCTGTGTTCTTCAATATTGTGTTTTCCAATACATAATGTGGTGTTCAATTCTGAATTATATGTGTTGAGTTCGATACCACATTGTTCATTTCTACACACAATATTTGCTAACACATAAAATATGTTGAAATGTGGTGTCTACCAACACGCCTTGAATTTAGTGTGAAGTCTCACAAAAAAGTTGACTCGAATCTGACTCGAGTCAAGTCATGGTCAAGTCATGAATCGTGTTTAATCTTTGCTCCGTTCGCCGTTACAGCAGTTTACTTTAGAGCGAAAACTAGAGGTGAAGCGACTAGGTCCTTATCAGCCTAGAACAGGGTGTTGACAAACTTTTGAGCTCGCGGGCCGCATTCAACATCTGAATCCATTTGCGGGCCGCACTATTTAAAATCGGGATTATAAACCAAAACGCAATAGTGATATTTGATTATATAGTGAGGACAGAGAGTTAATATATGTACTTATTTAAAGCAAGCCAAACATTGCTTTGATGATGTCTTACACGTGAGATTTCATAGGCTTGCGGACCTCAATAACCAATTTGCCAAAACTAGAGATGAAAGTCGGTTGGCCCGATTCTTAGAACAGAATTGAAATTTAAATCTGTGAGCAGCGATCTGTTCATAGATTTACTAATTCCACTTTTGGTTCAGTTCCAGCAGGGCATACAATGCTGACAGCATCATAACCAGGTTAGCGTCAAACACGCTTCTACTATGTCTAGATCAGGGGTGGGCAAACTACGGCCCGCGGGCCGCATGCGGCCCGCAACACGGTTTTGTGCGGCCCGCGAGAGTCTCGAGAAACTTAATGAAAATATTGATATAATGCGGACTAAAAATCTACAGGGATATCATTAAACTTTTTCCTAATATATTTTACCATGTTTATTCTAAGGTAAATACTTCCTATATCATTTTTATGTATAATTTCTGGCGCGACAGCCCGACCTTCGCTCAAGGCCAATGCATTTTGAAAGGTTTGATCTGCTAAACATCACAGAAATCCTAAACGGGATTGATATAATTAGGATCGCGAGTGTGATTCTAGATTGGCCACTCCAGCAACGTTTATTAATTTTAGTGCTGTGCTTGGAGAAAACGATTCCCGGGTGTATTAGGTAGATTCGTTCTCTGTATGAGTAAAACAGGGGTGGCCAACCCGCGGCCGTAGAAGGAAATTTGTGCGGCCGTGGACGCGCAATTCAATTAGTATGTGTTGGCGGCCACCGACATGCAATTTGAATTTACGAATTGACTCCCGATTTCTTGAAAGATTTTAATTAGTGTTGAGATTTTCTTCGCGCTGCGCGCGATACAATTTCAATTTCTTTTTCGATTTTAATATAGTAGCGCTCTTTGCCATCAGAGCCCCACAGTACAGATGCGAAAAGCAGAGGAAATGATGCGCCTCACATATAAATACCAACTCGGAATCGTGTGCACCTCTCTATACCGACAATCTGATAGGAGGTTAAGAAATATCAGCTTGCAACAAAGTGACTAACAGCAATTGGCCCACCCGGATATGCATCATCATTTATAAATTGCCTTAAATTCTGGAAAACACCGCCTCCATCAACTTTACCGGTGAATCTGATCACATGGGCTGAGAAAGGTTAAAGTTTGATAGTAATATCTCAAACTACTTATATTAATGACGAAATTCACCAGTGAATCTGAAAAACTTTTCGCGCTCCGCGCGAATATGAACATTTTCTTCCCATTTCCAGTGCGCACTCGTGATTTCGGTTCGTATGGTAAGCCTATATCATTTAATAGACGAGTCCGGAGTTCACCGGAAATAGACATAGCCATTGTAACATGGTTATTCGGCGCCCAGCTCGTTCGTTAGGAATATGCCCAGGAATGCAGCCGTCGGCTACATAAGTAGTCGAAATGCGGCCGTGAATGGCCAAAATGTTGGCCACCCCTGGCGTAAAATAACGCTATCTATATTTTTGATCTACACATAGTAGAAGCGTGTTGAAGGTAATATGGTTTTGATGCTGCCAGCATTGTGTGTCCTGGAACCGACCCAAAAGTGGAATTAGCAAATCCATGAACAGATAGCTGCTCACCTATTTCAATTTCAATCCCATTTTTAAGAATCAGGACAACTGACTTTCATCCCTATAGTTCTGACAAATTGGTTTTTGAGGTCGACCAGCCTGTAAAGTCTCGCCACTGCTTCTGACGCGTGTACGATTTCGTCAAAGCAATGTTTGGTTGGTTTTAAATAAGCATATAGATTATCTCCATGTCGTCGCTATATGATCAAGTATCAATATTGTGTTTTGGTTTATAATCCAAATTTTATACAGTGCGGCCCGCGAATGGATCCCGATGCTGAATGCGGCCCGCGAGCTCAAAAGTTTGCCCACCCCTGGTCTAGATAAAGTATAAATACCCGAATTCTACGCATGCAGACAACGAATCTATACCTAAGACACGCCTGCAGCATTCTTATAAGCACAACAGTAAAATAATTAAAAATGGAGTGGCCAATCTGAAATCCCACTCGTGATCCAATTATGTCAATCTCGTTGCAGCTATCCCGCAGTGATATCAAGTATTTACCTCATAGATCAGTGGTTATCAAACTTTTTAGGACAACCACCCCTTATGATGGTGAAATATTTCGCGCCACTAATCGTCATATCACAAAACGCAACCAGGATGCTAGTAAACCTAAGTGGTAGTTTGATGGCATAGAAGGTACGACTGCGAAGGTGAGATAATTGGACGTAAATCGCGCAGAGCGCGAAAAAATTGAATTGAGCTCAGCTTCGCCCCCCCTCCCATCAGATGCTTTCACACCCCCAAGGGGGCGCGTCCACCAGTTTGAGAACCACTGTCTTAGAATTATCATAGTGAAATATACTAAGAAAAAATTAATCAAGTCCCTTTATTAATTCGATTTTTATTACGCATTTTAGCAATGTTTCTAAAAAATTTCATCAGACTCTCGCGGCCGCACAGAACGGTGTTGCGGGCCGCATGCGACCCGTGGGCCGTACTTTGCCCACCCCTGGCCTAGAAATTGTCCATTGATCAAATAGTACGCAGGGTGCCACCGCTTTGGTTGCGTATCACATGGTCGTAACACACCAGGATCGTGTACGAAACATTTCAGACGGGCTTAGGAAAACTAGGGCCAATCGATTTGCGTAATCTCTACCATGAAATCATAACGCATGCTACTAAGGATGCCCTGATGATTGATTCGACGCATAGCGACGATTCTCAGTTCGCGTACATTTTGTAAAATGATCCTTTGCATAAAAAAAAGAATAAAACATTTATACCACACATCAAGTCACGGCACATCGGCAAACCTCTCGCGGCACCTACGATTAAATCACTGTTGTCGTGAAATTCATGTGACCATCATAAAGTTACTTTTCTAAGTTGAAAAACGCCATTGAGACGTAATTTTGATAAAATTTCGCTCGCAGCCCTTGCTCCACCACCCGAAATTGTCACGAGCCGCCACCGTTTTCTAGCCATTCGAAGACACAGGGGATTAAATCGTCTTTAAGCTACATTTATTGTAAAGCATTAGGTTATTGTAATAATTCTGTTTCTAAGCTCTTAGTATCCTTTGAAAATTCGTTGATCAGTTTAAGCTGCAAAACAAATGAAAGTACTGTGCAGTATTTTTTCGTTGTATCGACCGATGTTCTGCATCAATCATTATTTAATGATGATTTCGGTTGACTAAGAGATGAATGTCAGGAATTGCAGCGAGCGATCATGTGCTTTCGAGTAATCGCAACTGTGAGGTTGCCATGTTATATTGTTATTCAGCTTTCCAGACTGTCGATATGGGATGGCACGATGAAGGCAAATGTATATAGTGACGTCGCGAATATTGCCGGTATCACGGGTTGTTCGACAGTATTTTTTGGAAACTGTGATTTGACGAAACAGAAGTTGGGATGCTTTACGGCAACCTGCGTGCAAAATCAAAAATCGGTAAGTTGTGAAATTTGCCGATACAACTGTTAATATATTGGTATTGTTATATTGTGATTTCCCAAAACAGGAAATGGAACTGTGGTGCATCGCGAACATTGTGATTGGCATATTGGTATTTCCCATGTACAATCACATCACTATTACCACCATTCGAATAAACAATATATGAAAAGGACCATAGCCTCCACTTTATTTGTTAAGCAATCGTTTATTCTAAATGTTCGTTATTTTATAGCTCTCTACTCTGGAAATATTGGATATTAAAATGCAAGCCGAAGTTTATCGTGAAATAGCTGTTACACTCAAGGATATCGGTATCAACGAGATGTTGTTCCAAACCTGTGAATTGACTAGATCGAAACTTTCTGAATTCTACATCGGTTGTAAGGACACCGATCTTACCGTAAGTTACTTCAGTCAAAAGAAAACGTAACGTGAGTCGAGATACATAAGTCGCGAGAAAACGACCGGGCGCATGGCAGTGAGAGCGACTTAACGACGGCTGCGAGCAAGATTAAAAGACCTCCATGAGAATATCAAAAAAGCTAAGACCAAGAACAGTATGATATTCGTATCGTGGAGCACAAGGCCTAAAATGCGATAAGCATCACTGTCTTGTGACCATTAATACATTACAATGTTGCTGGTCTAGTTAGTAATCGCTTTGCAGGCCATGCCAATGCATTTTGACTGAGCATTGTGTCGCTCCGCTCTACAGCATCGTTTCTCTTGGCAACTATAATCTTTATGTTAACTCATACATATTCCGATAAATGCTGAACCAAATATTTTCGTTTATATTTCGTTCGAATATTTTTATCATATCCGCTAATTATTTTAGTCGACTCGAAATTAATGTCAGAAATTGCGGCGAGCAATTATGTGCCGTATGTGTTGTGTCCAGGGCTTTGGAGTTGGAGCCGAAGCTCGGAGCAGGAGCCCCGAAGCCATGCATTTTTGCCGGAGCTGGAGCTGGAGCCGGAGCTCTACATAAAATTCAGCCGGAGCCGGAGCTGGAACCAGTTATTTGAGGGGTGGCTCCGGCTCCGACGTATTCCCTAAAATGATATTATATATGCAAGAACCATTTCTGCTGAGTTCACATAATTCAATATCAGGCCTTCGCGAAATTAGGAACCTATTCCTCCTTGGCTCTACCTTTTCCGACTAACCATGTTCCTGGGGATTTAACAGCAGAGCAGTCATATGTTCAATGTTAAATTTTCATACATGAGTGCCGTACCTCGGCATGCGAAATATGCCTGTGAATATTGTGGATATTCGGCATACCCGCAATTTCATCATCAGCACAACCTTGTTGGCCAATTGTATACGGTTCGAAAATAATGATCACTATGCATTACGCGAAGAGGGAGAGAGGATAAAAACGTTATTTCGTTGCACATGTCGATACGACGAGCACGAGCCGAGAAATTCTTATCGTTGCTGTGAATCGGATGAGCAAATATTCGTTCTTTCGTGATAGTTCTTTAATCGGGCCGCGAAATTGGACAGTGTTATTGAGTATGCAATTATGCATGCTAATTGGAATTCATTACTGCGCATCATCGTTATTCACTCCAGTAAGGATTTTTGAGCGTAAATAGGGGATGGCAGAAGAGTAGCCCACAACCCCATGGTATTCATCATCGTTATTCACTCCAGTAAGGATTTTTGAGCGTAAATAGGGGATGGCAGAAGAGTAGCCCACAACCCCATGGTATTTTATGTTGGAGACAAATTACTGATTTGATACGCGATTTCCAATATGTAATCATCCGTTCCGTTAATTCATTCTTGATGTCTGGTTGATACTCTAGTACAGTGCTTTTCAGCCTGTGTGACGGTTCGCTCTAGTGCGAATGAAAAGAATTGCAGTGCGAACGACGGAGGTAGTGCGAATGGTGCGAACGAAAATCCGGATCAAGTGCGAACGAAATTCGTGAATAATTGTTACTTTTTCTGACGTGGAATAATTCAAAGAAAACTAATCGGAAATTTGAGGTCGGTGTAAATTTTGTAGTTGAGGCGTAAGTGGAAAAAGTTGTTTAACTTACGACGCACCACTAATCGTATAGCTCCCGCAAGCCGTAGTAAATTAAAATTTTCGCACTTTAATTATCACGTAACGATAGCCTGGTTTGGACGCTGGTGCTGTGGCAGACATACGGTATATCAGTCCATCTGAGCCTGCCACAGGCTGGAAAGATGACGTCAAATTGACTTCTGCTTTCTTTCGATAAATAATTATCATATTTTTGTAACAACTGTTCGACTAGAGCAGTGGTTCTCAACCTTTTTTGACTCATCGCCCCCTTTTTAAGCTCAACGCCTATCATCGCCCCCCTAATTTTGTGAACCGAAAAATCGGTATACAAACTGTAATCACCGGCGTGTTGACTAAAAAAAAAGGTCAACTTTAACGTTCGATGTCGAATTTTACACTTTTGCAACTGAATTTTCATGGGATGACTGAAAAAAAAGTTCATTTCTCCGACTTGTCTCCAATATAGCCGTTTTAACGTATCATCGCCCCCTTCGCTATTTTCGCCCCCCCCCCGTCGCCCCTTTGTCCATTTTCGCCCCCCTATCGCCCCCTTTGTCATTTTCGCCCCCCTGGGGCGATATCGCCCACGTTGGGAACCACTGGACTAGAGCAGGGGTGGGCAAACTTTTGAGATCGCAGGCCGCATTCAACATCTGAATCCATTCGCGGGCCGCACTATACAAAATTGATATTATGAACCAAAACGCAATATTGCATGGTGTTTGATTATATAGTGAGGCCGTGGAGATAATATATATGCATATTTAAAACAAACCAAAGATTGCTTTGATGATATCGTACACACGCCAGAAACAGTGGCGGGATTCATAGGCTGGTCGACCTCAATAACCAATTTGTCAAAACTATAGGGATGAAAGTCGGTTATCCCGATCTTAGAACTCAATTTAAATCTGTGAAGAGCGAACTGTTCATAGATTTAATAATTCCGCTTTTTGTTTAGTTCCAGGACACACAATGCTGACAGCATCTTAACCATGTTAGCTCCAAACACGCTTCTACTATATGTGTAGATAAAATATAAATACCCTAATTTCACGCACACAGAGAACGAATCTACCTAATTAGGACACGCGCGAATCGTATTTTATAAGCTCCTCACTGAAATAATTAAAACTGGACTGGTCAATCTGAAATCACACTCGTGTCGTGATCCGAATTATGTCAATGTCGTTTAGGATTTCTGTGATGTTTGGCAGTTGAAACCCTTCAAACTGCGTGGGCCTTGACATCGGGCTGTCGCGCCAGAAATTAAAATTGAGAAATAATATAGTATTTATAAGTATTTAATAGAGAACAGTGGGTATTTTTAAGACTCGACCCCCTTATGATGGCGAAAGATTTCGCGCCCCACTTATCGTCATATCACAAGACGCTACCAGGACGCTAGCAAACATAGCGGCTAGTTTGATGTCATGGAAGGTTACGACTGGATGAGAGATTTTTAAATATGAAATTCAGACTAAAAACAGAGCAAATATCAGGAATTGAGTGTAAATCGCGCGAAGCGCGAAAAAAATTTCACTCGAGCTTCGCGACGACCTTCAGATGGGAACGGAGCGCGCACCCCAATTTGAGAATCACTGCCTTAGAATTATCATGGCGAAATATACTAAGAAAAAAATTTAATCACGTCCCTGCATTAATTCGATTGTTAGTACGCTTTTTATCAATATTTTTAATAAATTTCTTTAGACTCTCGCGGGCCGCACAGAACGGTGTTGCGGGCCGCATGCGGCCCGCGGACCGTAGTTTGCCCACCCCTGGACTAGTGCGAGGCACGATGATAGTAGTAAATACCATCATTATACAGACTCACACCCTTAAGTTACTATAACGCAAATTTTTACCCCTTCAAGGGTTATTTATTTACGGACCGCAAAGAGTATAATTTATAATAATGAGTCGGCACAGTGCCCTAGCTATCTGTTAATATGTTTGTAATATTTGTTGAAGTTATTGCAAACAAACATGTGATAGTTTGCACATATCCATGGTCATTGTGTTGGGTACTTTAGCCAATAAGCGAGGCACGCACAAAATATGAATTTATCATGAGTATGCAAGGCAAGATTTGTCTGACTGGTTTTTCTGGAAAATATGGTCGAAGACCATTGGGCTGTGCAACGAGCGAGTTCAGGCCTATGCGACTCATTCATGTCGAGGCTACCCCTTTCTGCGTCGGGACACATGAAGACGTCAAGTTTTGGCCAACAAACCGCTGATAAAATACGGTGCCGATACATAAGCGGCGACAAAACCTTTGTTCAAAAATGACCAATGATGGATGGCCGAACTTTTCAATATGGATATGCTCTGTTGTCAGCACGGAATAGCCCTATTCTTGCAATCTGAGTATACAGAATAGTACAATTGCGACACGCAGATGAATTTAATACCCCCTAATTTGAAATCGCGTTCGTCAGACATGTTTTGTGTTGGGTAGAATTGTGGTGTGCGCGTTCTGTATGTAATAGCCTACATGCCCGTAAATATTAACATGCAACTATAATATTAACAATGAATTCGCTCTTATGGGTGAGGCTCGGATCGCGAGATGCCACAAAAACTCAGATTTTGGTGGTAGTCTAAAAGCTGCTTTACCGTTATTAAACTGTTGTGCATTCTCAAGTTAGATTGAGCTAAAGAGCAGAACACAAAGTATCGTGAGTTTATTTGCACTTATCATATACTCGCGGGACAGAAGTTGGAGCAACGTATCATAAGGTAGCGAGCTCTACTGTGCCTACTCTCCTTGACCGCTTTAAACCTTATGTTCCAAGACATAAGGCAGAAGCCTCAACACAAACATGTGGATTTTTCATCCCTTCGACAAACTTAAGCCTCTGGGACATTTGTGTCAGCTCTCAAAAACGATTTCTGCCAGCAAGCATTTTCCCTCACGAAAACTACGCTGTATTTGGGATAGGAGTGCGGAACAGATTTTAAGACCTGGCCATCCAAGCACTAGTAGACGTCATTGTTAAAAACCCAACAACATGGTTTTACCGAGATGTAATTTGGTGAAACAGTTGAAATCAAAACGAGCGAAAAAAGGTGTCTTTGTAATGAGTCACTTGACAGCTTAAGTATCTTCATCTCATTTTTGTACAACAATTTTCTATTTGTTTGTGCGAATGAATTTTTTTTTAATGTGCGAACGGAGCTCAAAAAGGTTGAAAAGCACTGCACTAGTATTCCCGATTATCGCGCACTTTGACTTGTAAATGTACATTTGTACAATGTGCAATGTGCAATGTGTAATTGTGCATACTACATACTTCAATCCGTTATGTGCATGGCGCATTGTGCATAGCACAGTGTTTAATTCGATTATTCGATTTGTTTAGACCGGAAAATACTATATTCAGATAAACTTGATCGGCACCGGATGGACTGGTAACGAGTGCACCAATATTATTAATATTATTATTATCACAAACATGAGTGGTGCTTTTCGCCATTTATGGCCTTGTGCGCCACGGTCGTCAGGAAATTCAAATCAAGCAGTAACTAAATGAACTTATTACAACTTATCACGAACTCAGCGACGGCAGTGGACAATTGCGATAACGAGAGTAGGTTGCGTATGGTGAACGGTACATGTAACTGATTGCAATAGGTTATTAAAAATGATCGATGAAAGTCGTATTTTATGCACGATATCAAAAAGTGTTCGACTGTTTCGATGACATCGCATTCTTCGCACATCGGAGAGTCCGAGCATAGTAGTGCACCAATATCGAACGTCAAAACATTGGCCATTTGGTACAAATCGAATTTGCCATATTGCTCTTACTACAGTTACACTTGAATCATAATCGCACATTTAAGAATTGAATTGAGCTGTATGGCTTAATGTTAACGAGTACAGTACCAATGTTAAAACGTCGCATCAGAATTTAATGCTGTACGTACACAGCGGAGTAAAGTGCGTTCTAGTGCAACTATGATGTTATCGACAATTGACAAGTATTCATTATGTCGTCACAAGCGGGTACGGCGGCACCTATTAGAGATGTACGGATCATGGTTTTTTGGGATCCTGATGCAATCCTGTTTCATGATATCATAATCCTGATCCAATCCTGATCCTGTAGCAATCGCATATTTCAGTATCCGAGTCCAAAAATAATCCTGTTTTCAAAAAATTGCTTCATTATCCATGTTACTATGAGCAGGGAAAATATTATACTACCATATGTGATTTCTGGAAAAAATAAACATCATCGGAAGCTGAAGGCAGGATGAACTTACAAAATAATAGTAGTTTATATACTGCAAACAGTCAAATGATAACTGAAATTGTATTCAAGAATTGCAACAAGGTCATCGTTAAGATATAGACTGAGAAAGAAAAAATTATGACAAAATCAGCCTGACCTCACAGGAAAACATCGTCACCAGAACTTTTCACTACAACTAAAGCATCTAAGCTGTCAGCTGAGAGTAAGGATCTTTTTTTGTCAATAGTATTCCCACACAAACTGAACGCCTTTTCACTATGGATGCATTTGATGCAGCAATACTGATTTTGATTACCCCAACAGCAAGTCTACTGAGATTTGGATACCTGGCAATTGCACTGGGATTCGTCCAATACTTCAGTAAGCCGTTGTCATCTCCATTCTCTGATTCACTCAAAGGACTCTTAATCTAATATAGTCTTCGATCTCATCAGTTGAACTTTGAGATGATAATGACAGCACAAAACATACACAGCATATTTCCCATCTTGCTTTTCTACCAAATGTCGGAGCTGTCACCAAACATAACTTATCGTCTTTTTGACGGTATTTTCGTCAGCCGTGACAACGTCATTCCGAGCTATCAATTATAAAATCTCTGACATTCCGAATAGCAAATGAAACCCAAATGATATCAACCAACATCAAGATCTCAAGAACTCAAGACGTCTCTGCCGCTGAAATCTCCTTAGCGGAAAATATATATAGTCAGACTTTTACATGTAAAAAAGATAGTTTATAAACTCCTAGAAGATAAGTTTTACCTTTTCTGAATCTAGACATGTTGGACATGATTCTAAACTGGTTTTCGTCAAAATAAAAATCCTGTCCTGATCCGGATCCGGCAAAACAGTAAAATTTGGAATCCGGATCCAATCCTGTTGCCTAAAAATCACCCGGATTTCTGACCTGTTAGAATCCAAAATCCTGATCCTGTACATCTCTAGCACCTATGTCTTAGTCAGGGTTGTAACCGAGCCACAAGGCTCCGAGTCACAAGTCCACTTGGTGGTATGATAGAAGAAAGCTCCGGAGCCGGAGCTGGAGCAATGCAAATTTACGGCGGCTCCAAAGCCCTGGTTGTGTCACAGTCTCCAGTTTCAAGTTCAAAATCCCCTATACGTTTTTCCGAGACCGAATTTCCAAGACTGCTATCCTTAGTTCTTCAAAGATCATTAGAAATGATGTTTTGAATTCAATATGACAGGCCCAATCTATGAGATAACAATTGCGTATGTGTCCGAACTCGTTGACCTTTCCAGTTATAGGCTTACGCAATCTCCCGAGTTCTAGTCATTTCTGCAGATAATTTAGTCAGGTCAAGTGCGAACATGAATCTTGTTGAATCTTTGCTCCGTTCCCCGTTAAAGCAGTTTCCTTTAGAACGAAAATTACAGGTAAAGCGACTAGGTCTTTTTCAGCCTAGCAATTGTCCATTGATCCAATCGTACGCCGGGTGAAATCGCTTTGGTTGCCTATCACCTGACCGAAACACACCAGGATCGTGTAGGAAACACTTTCGGACGGGCTTAGAAAAACTAGGGCCAATCGATTTGGGTAATCTCCACCATGAAATCATAACGCATGCAACTAAGGATGCCCTGATGATTGATTCGTGGCATAGGGTCGATTCTTAGTTCACGTACTTTTTGTAAAAATTATCCTTTGAATAAAAAAAATGAATCATTTTTTACCACACTTCATGTCACGGCTCACCGGCAAACTTCTCGCGGCACCTACGTTAAAATCACTGTTGTCGGGAAATTCAGGTGACCATCATAAAATTACTCTTTCAAGTTGGAAAACGCCACTGTGACGTAATTTTGATAAAATGTCGCTTGTAGCCCTTGTCCCACCACTCGATATTGTCACGAGCCGCCACTGTTTTCTAGCCATTCGAAGACACAAGAGATTAAATCGACTTTAAGCTACATTTATTGTAAAGTCAGTGCTTTTCAACCTTTTTGACCTTCATTCGCACTTTTTTTAGAAAATAAATTTCATTCGCAGAAGCCACCGAAAGTTGTTATACAAAAAGAAAATGAAGATATTTAAGAATATTCTGTTCAGATGTGCAACAAATTGGCTAGTATAGCTTTTAGGCCATGAAGTGTCTCATTAATAAGGCAACTCTTTTCCCTCGTTTTGATTTCAACTATTTCACTAAAGCGCTTCTCGGCCAAACAAGTTGTTGGATTTTGTATAATAACGCCTACCATGGTGCTTGGATGGCCAGGTCTTAAGAACTGTTCTGCACTCCTATCCAAAACACAGCGTATTTTCCACGAGTGAAAAACGCTTGCTGGCAGAAATCGTATTTGAGAGATGACACAAAGGTCCAGGAGGGTCCAGTTTGTCGAAAGGGTGAAAAATACACATGCTTATGTAGAGGCTTGTGCCTGATATCTTGGAAAATAAGTTCCAGTAACATCAAGGATAGGACGTACATTAGAGCTCGCTACCTTATGATACGTTGCTCCAACTTGTGTTCCATTTTTTTCGGTTTCCCATTTCCTGTCTCGCGAGTATATGAGAACAGCAAATAAAGTCACGATACTGTATGTTCGGCTCTTCAGCTAAATTTAACTTGAAAATTCATGACAGTTTAGTAACCTTAAAGCAGCTTTCCAGACTACCAACAAAATCTGAATGTTTGTGGCATCTTGCGACCCGAGCCTCACCCATGAAAAGAAATTCATTTTTAGCATTACAGTAGTGTGCTACGATTTTACGGACATCTATGACATACAGAACGCGCACACCACAATTCTACCCAACACAGCTCTATAACATATGTCTGACGCACGTGATTTCAAATTAGAGTGAAGTAAATTCCTCTGCGTGTCGCATTTGTACTACTGTCTACTTAGATTGCAAGAACGGGACTACTCCGTGCCGACAACGGGGTATATCTATATCGAAAGGATTGGCCATCCAATGACGGCCATTTTTTAACCAAGGTTTTGTCGCCGCTTATGTTTTTGTGACCGCATTTTTGGGACCGGTTGGTAGGCAAAAACTTCACGTCTTCATGTGCCCCGACACAGCTAGGGGTTGGCCTCGAAATAAATGACTCTCATAGGTCTGAACTCGCTCCTTGCACACCCCAACACTAGTTCATCCCAACGGTCTTCGACCTTGTTTCCAGAAAAAACAAACGGACAAATCTTATTATGAATTCAGACCAAAGGTCGGCTGTTTCTCATGCTAAAGCCATATTTTCTGCGTGTCTGTCTTATTGACTATAGTACCCAACACAGTGACCTTGGATATATGTAAAAACTATCGCAGGACTTTTTGCAATAAATTCAACAAATATTACATACATATTATCAGATAGCTCTCGCACCGTATCGACCCAAAATTATACTCATGCGGTCCATACTTGAATAACCCTTGAAGAAGTAAAAAATGTGCTTTACAGTAACATGCAAATGTGAGTCTGTAATGATGGTATTTACTACTATCCTCGTGCCTCGCGCTAATCGAAGAGTGATTACGAAAATATGATGATTGTTTAGCGAAAGAAAGCAGAAAGCCAATTTGACGTCATTTTTTCAGCTTGACGCTGGCTCAGACGGGCTCGTATACTGTATGTCTGCAACAACACCAGCTTCCCAACCTGGTTTTTGATTACGTAATAATTAAAGTGTGAAAATATTAATTCACTACGGCTTGTGAGAGTTACGATGAGTGGTGCGTCGAGTTAAACAAGTTTTTACAATTGCGCCTCAACTATACAGCAGTTACACTGCCTTGAATTTCCTATAAGGCTTATTTAAATTATTCCACGTCAGAATAATTAACAATTATTCACAATTTTCATTCGCACCAATTCGGATTTTTCATTCGCACCATTCGCACCACCTTCGTCATTCGCACTGCATTTTTTTTCATTCGCACCAGTGCGAACCGTCACACAGGTTGAAAAGCACTGTTGTAAAGCAATATAGGTTATTGTAATAATTCTGTTTCGAAGCTCTCAACAGTTAAAGGAACGCTGTGAAAATGTAAACCGAAGGTTACAATGAAATAGCAAATTCACTCAAGTTCATCGGTTGCTAAAAGGTGTGCTTCAAAATTGAGAATTTACGGTGGGGTAGCCCAATATATCAGATTCTTAATTATAAATGAGCTTAGTATTTAATGATAGGAAAGCTGGTTCTTATTGTGCATAAAGCAATGATCTCGCTTCCACATTACGAGGTTGAAATTGCATTATTGTGGTCTGATGCAAACGTAATTTGAACATAACAGTAATGGCTCAAATTCTTTGAGACTTGAACAGAATAAATCGACAAAATTCCAAGATATGATGTGCAATGTAATTGACATTGTCAAAACTTGAATCGACGCTGAAACTCTGTCGACGCGAGTATTTCTGCACTTTCAAGCATCAGCTATTCTCAAATATAACAGTTAAATTCCTCTGATCTGGATATCAGTTTCATTGTGCGACAACCTCTCTATAGTTCTGCTTCACTTGATAAATTTATTCTCCGTGTCAATTCAACTTGTGGATTCTATACTAATATCATCGTGATCTATTCCCGAGATAATATAACTCGATGAACGCAATGTAAATCTCACTGGCGAGGCGATACTGTGTATAGCACTGGGACTGTACATTCGCATGAACTGGCCAATTAGTTCAAACTACTTGGTTTCTGATAAGAACGACCATCTTCGACTATATCATACGACGAACTCTTGGATTGGCCCATTACACACGTTAGTGTCAATTGGTGTTTACCTGCCGTGTGTCGCAAAGAGAATCACAGATTACGAGTAATCTACAACCTGAGATGGAATGGGAGAAATGTCGACACGAAATCCTATCAATTGGACAATCTATTTATCCCAACGCCAGTTAAAACCTAATTACTTAGTACGGTAAACCGCATTGAATTCAGAAGTATACGCGCAGCATTGATAACACAATGCTTCCCGTCAATACTTTCTGCAATTTCATTGTACTTGCTACGCAACGTGACCCGGGATCTATTATAATTTTTTGTACGAGGAGTTGGTGTTACTATATCATGTGATGAGACATATCGATCGGTTATAATTATTAACTAGAAGTGCACTAAACTTTGAAAGACACCACTACCAGCAGGTTTACCGATAGCTGCTTGTGAATCGAAGATACGAAGCATGCTGGAACCATAGTGTTCTAAGGTGGTGTGAACACTAGCGATCGTTCCGTTTCGGCAGTTTGGGAAGGCCGTCGCCAAGATGCATTCTCTGCCGCTTGAGCATGGGGAAAAGTTGCGTTCTAATCAGATGTAGGAAGTTAATTGGTTAGCGCGGTATGTTTTCTGTGCGCAATTCTTGATGATGAGATATCAATTTATAAATTAAGATGTCAAATTTTGCTGCCGGTAAGGTTTTTCAGGCAGTGTAAGCGGCATGTTATCGTGTTACATTGCAACTGGAGTAACCTGTCATAGCTTCCTTCTTAATGTTATCGTTATCATGCTATATGTACGCCAACATGTCTTTTGTATCATATCAGGCAAGTAATATAGCCGACGATTCTATAATTTTTTTAAATGCGAGCTGTGACTGCAACCAAGAATCCTATTCGTACAGTCAGACACTTCAAAGAATTGCAAAGTTCAAGGAATTTATTGAAGAGCTAGAAGGTGTGGTGCAATATGCTTATCGGATAGACGAATTCCATGCCATTGATCGCTTATGAGAGGAAATGAATTGATTTAATCAACAGAAAGGCCCATTACTCCTTAATTACTGATGCTTAATGAAGACATTTTGCGGATGCATTCATCGTGGAAAAATAAATATCTATGCCGGAAGTAACTGACGACGAATTTCTTTTATGGAAGTCAGGGTTCATCTTAACACTTTGAATTGAAACCGTTTGGACTACAAAATGTCAAAATGTGAATGCATGACTATGGTCTGGCACAAAACCGTGGCTTTTTACTCAGCAAGAGCAAAGCAAGCTTTACCTTGAAGCATTCGTAATATCTTAAAGATACTGATGAACATAATGATGATCCTCTTCATTCTCTACTTCTAATCTCTAAAGCAATTTCCAAATATCTATGCTCATTAGAATCAATGAAAGACTTATGGAAATAGAGGCGAATGAATGTGACAATCTTCTACATCTACACTCAAGTATCCGCATCCGCATCTGGCTAGTTTGAACTGTCAACCAAAACGTGAAAGCTCAAATCACATTTATTGAATCACCAATCAGCTTTTGAATAAACTTTATTGCATAGTGGGTGCGGATTTCAAGAAGAGAACTGCAAGATTGATATCACTATCTTCACAAGTGAATTCACGCAGATGTAATTTGTATTACATGTATGAGTATGCTGAAAGGCTACTATCATGGCTTCAAGGCAGAGATTATATTGCATGTTGTTACCATGGTAATTCCTCTTGGGAAATGGATTTGCAAAAACATATTTCAGCACGTATGTAGTAAATGCTTTCATTCTCATCACTTGAGAGATGAGAGGGTGTCTCTAATCGCAGGTCTAGCGGTATAGGTCTTCTTGACATTTTTCATAGTCATACGAACAAGACTTCTAAGTGATGAGCTTCCAACTAGAATCACTTTATAGTTACCTGTACTCTATTGTGATAGCATTGGATCAAGCACCAGTCATGGCAGTGTTGGGATGACTCGAGTCACCTTTTTCGTATGACTTGACTTGACTCGAGTCACTTTGCTAAAATGAATTGACTTGACTTGACTCAGCGTACCAGAAATGTGGATTGACTCGTGACTTGAAGCAAAATTCACGAGTCAATTTCAAGTCATCAAATAAACGGTGTTGATAAAAGTCACCGTATCTTGCATATGTTCAGATTGTTTGCAAAACGTTGGTGTAACCCGTGCGAGCGACCAATCATTCAATGATCGTGTGTTTCATTGAGCCTCCATTGTTTTCACACAATTAAATTGACCGCAAACGAAGTGATCGAAGCTTAAAAGCTTAAATTGTCGTAAACTATAGTGGTAAAGTAACATATTGGCAAAATGTCTATTTCTGTTCTCTGATCTTACCTTAACCAAACCTCTTCTTCAATTGAAACTGAATTCGAATATAGTTTATATAGTTCTCAACCATTGGCGCAGGCTCTAATTGTATCATATCAATTTGTAAATGGGTAATGTATTTCATCTTGCCAATTCGTTTCTCTAGTCTCTATTCTCTATTCTCTACGTATATGTGAGCGATACAGACCCTTTTTGCGTGTATATTTAACTCTATATTCGTTCATGGGTTCAGAATCAATGACCACTCAATCTGTATTTCAGACAGCTAGTAAATTACAATGACGCAATCATGTCTCATACTTCGAAAATGCAACTTGACTTGAATTGTGACTTGACTCGTGACTTGACTTGTCTTGCCTCGACTTGACTCGAGTCACCTCCAAAAATCGAGTGACTTGACTTGACTCGAGTCACCTTCGAAAATTGATTGACTTGACAGGACTCGAGTCAAAATTTGCAATGACTTGAAATGACTCGTGACTCGAAGGTAATGACTTGATCCCAACACTGAGTCATGGTTCATATTGGCTTTATTAAATATATTCAAGAGATATTGCAACGAGTCAGCAAAATAGTTGAGAACAGAGACATACTCAGCGTTGCAAGTTGTACGAGGAAATTTCAATTAACATATCTATAAAATGTATGATACAATCATAATGATCAAAATGCAATACTTCTTTTGAACTAATCTGACCAAAATTAATGCTCTTTTCTGCACAGTTTTGGACAATAGATTTATGCTGCGGAGCTCTAGCTCCCTCTCTCCTATCTGTATGGAGCAATACTACATCACGTGACTTATCGCATAGTTATAACCGAGCGCATATCGCATATCACCCCTTTTGATATGAGACTCCTGTACGCCGTATAACCTACTGCTTGAATTAGTAACCATCCGTACAATACATATGGAAAAGGCAATTGTCGTCTATTGAACTACCAGTCAAGAGCTACACGCAGGACGCTCGTACCCGCTACTGCCAGTCAAGTATATTGGAAGCCGCTATCCGTAACATACGGACCTGCTGTATATACCATCGCAGAATATCAGACGTACAGCTCCTTTCACCGCTTGATGCCCACGAGTGAATGACTTAGTTCAAACGAAAAGACTCTTCGCTACTCCATCAACGGATCATTAATACTCACCTGCGACGATACGGAAACTCACTGAGAACACCAGGACTGCATGACACATCCGGTATTTACCCTTCTATACGATTTCTGGAATTGTTTGACGGTCAGCAGTTCGCACATACCTTTCAGTTTAACCTTCAATGTTATTCATTCCATGCTTTTGCCAATTACCATTTTCCTAAATTTATTACGATATATATTAATATGGCAACCAACAGCAACACAGACGCAAGTGAAGCTCAAAAAATATTACATAGTCACGATCTTAGAAACCGCAGGGATGAACCTGCTACTGGATCCGGCCTGTCCGATGATAATGTTCAAGCAAACATTGGCCTACTTCGTGAAAATCAAAATGTCGTTGTCATAACTCCCGAAATTAACGCGCCTGTCACTCAGACGGACGCCGAGGATAATGATGAGGCATCCCGGGGCGCGAGTGGTGAGATTCCCCGGAATGCACCACCTACCCGTGATCCGGTTCGCACGAATTTAGTTGTTGAAACACACCACCGTTGCGCTTCTCGCCAACGCGAGAACCGGCAGACTCGCTCGTTCGGCTTGACAAAGGAATATTGCGACATGTGTATTGAGGAAGCTGGACGCGCTATTAGTTCGTTTAAAGATGCAACTTTTGATCGAACGCGCCCGCTTTATACTTCATTAATTTGAATAGATTGTTTGAAAATTTCAAAATTACATCACAGTACGCGCGCTGTACATTTCTAGCGAGTGTTACGCAGATCGATGTGCGTATGTCGGTTGCTGAAGTAGACGATACTGATCCCTGGCAACCGGATTCCTTCGATATCGTGAAAACCGCGCTTTTAAAAGTTTTTCAAAAGAGCATTGATAGGGGGGGTCAAGATATTCGCACGCTTTATGAACAGAAAGGTCTTCTATTGCCGTTGCAAGCTCACGCCGCGGTAGTCAACTTCTACAGTTCTGTAGCACCGGCGCATCGCCCGGTTGGTCAAATGAAACGTATTTTCTTCAGTATATTGCCCGATTACTTACGATACTCTCTGCTAATGCATTGCGAATCCGCTTCCATGAGCGGCCACATTGATTTCAGACGCTAAAGACGCTGATAATTCTCTACAACAATAATGCCTAACCTAACCTAATGCCTCCTATTTGCTGTTTGTCTTTGACTACGGAACTAAACATGTATTTTTAAATGACTCGGGAAGTGAAAAGAGCTTGATAAAAGCCCTGACTGATTCATTGGGTAGTCCTTCGGTCGCGTTCCGTTGTCCCAATGACACAATACTTCTCGGCTATGGTCTATCGAAATTGACGCTGTCATTCGGTTCTTCGGTCCAATATACGTTCAGTTATGAGATCGCATCGCTGCCCTATTCCATAATTGGCGCGGGCTTCCTTCGCCATTTTGGTTGGAATGTAAACATGCGCGAGCGCACGATTAGGGATGAGCACAATCAAATAACGATCTAAGCCGTTTCGGACGTTCAGAAGGCAGGTTTGGTATCTAACGTGACATCATGTTGTACAAATGACGGCATCGCATCACTGCTATCACGCCACCAATCACTTTTTCATTCTGAACTCGACAGACCTCCTCTGCATGGATTTGAATTTGATACACATCACGCGTCATTTGTTGGATCGTTTATTCTGTCGATTCGCCTTACGCTATTGTACTAAACGGGTTACCTAAAAAAAACTAAGGATGACTGTTGTACACAAAACTTCTACTTTCGGACGACGCTTGACGGCGCCACGGAATTTGCGAGAATATGATCCGTCATTCATTTTCGCAGAAAACTAGCTGCACATTTTATATCAATTTTTCCTCAATGACTTCGTCATTGTCTTGATGACAATAGCGTGGTCTCGGTTTTCTTTCATCTTTTGTTCTAACGCTATATTCATTATTCGACTTCGTTGCTTGAATTTCCATTGTGCAGATATGGTCGCCATGCAATTTTAGTGCATCGCTACTGATATCTGGTCACAGAGATCCGTGAAACATTTTTGTATACTCACGATTATCTTAACATTGCCTATGCCCATTACAGCTACTTGGGGAACTCGTGAATTTGAAATTGGCTACGGTTGAAGTACGGGGTCTGTAGGTCTTCGCTTCCGCTCCCGGATCGTATATGTAATGCAGTGAGCACGGGGAAATTACGCTTCCGAGTAATTTACCTTGTACTGGCTTTGATATCTCGCCAAACCGTTTTTCGATATGGGGACTGCTGGTGGGCGATTCAGCAATTCTAATGCGCATGGAATTTGTGATTTACACCCCTCCAGTTTAAACTCATACTATTTAATGTCACGATTGCATAACGAAGCATAAGTAGAGTTCCGCCGACTTGCGTCTCGCCCGCGTGCCATGTTCTCGAAATGATCCACTGACCGGACGTTATCATACGGTTTTTGGATAAAATAATTATCCAGCGTTTATGCAAATTAGTCCTAGCACAAACTGTTCTTAAGGCGTATTCCACGGTCGATACGCCATTATTATTGATCAGCCTTCGAAGCACACGAAAGTAGCCGGGTGCACGTTTCCATTTGCGATATGTTAGGTGTGCGTGCTGTGATTATAACTTATTTGTTATTCCTTATCTATCGATTCATTAGCTGACCGAGTTATTGATTAGCCCGCGTCGACATTGCGATTTGATATCGACACTCGATTTAGTGCGCCAGCACAATGCACGTGTTTCGACATGTCTTCTTGACCCGTTTGATTTCTATTTCTATTCTACATCATGTATATTATGTCACCACTACAAGTAGAAGTAGTTGCAACATATAACAGTGCTAGGATTCCACCTACAGAGCTGAGCCGCAATCTGCTTCGCTGCCTACCATATCTGCATTTCCCAATTTTGTGTATACGTTTGCTTGCTACCAGTGTGTTTACCATTTTATTTTGCTCCCCTGTTGTTAGTATCCAATTTGCGACTGCTGCCGGCTTGTCTTACAATTCCAGAAACTCGTACCCGACATTCGTGCCGCCCCCACCGAGAGTCGCACTAGAGTACCGGATGCCGGAGACGCTCATACGAACTTTCACCTGCAGCCGATACCAGAAACTGCATCACCACTTCGAATTGGAACGCTACACCGATTGCGTCCTATATCCGATCGCGCGCTGGCTACGAATGCGTCTCGTACCAGAAGATTTTTACGGCTTCCGCGACGGTTTTCGCATTTCACGTAAGTCGACCACCTCCGCTCGAGGGTCGTGAAGAGACAGCTGCCACAAATGGACACGGGCAGTTCCCGCAGGCAGGTTCCCACCATCGGCGGTGTTATGAAATATTACGATGAGCATTTGACATTGGTACAGCCCGGCATCCTCTCGACCCCACCACGCTATGTAAGAATGTAACTATTGGAATTCTTCAAAGGGCCAGTTTTCATTAAAATGAAGTTTTCTCATGTAAAAATTTGTCAGTTTATGAGGCCAAAAAGTTATGTTTCTGGCCAAACTACTTCGTAAGGACAGACAGTTCCGGCCAGAAATGAAGACGAGTATTACAATTCTAATATTATGTGGGTAAACACCTAGTTTTTATAGACTAGGTCAATCAAAATCAAGATTTTTAGGGTCAAAAATGAAAAAATTAATATTTTTTACATCAAAATCTTCCGTTTTTAAGGTAAAAAAATCGCCCTACTCATAACATTTAGTTAGTGGTGGTCAGGAACGAAGTATTTCTACATTTTCAAAGTAGGCTACATAAGTAAACGTTTGCCTATCTGCACTATTTATTCAGGTGGATATGTTTTGGGATACTTCCAGTTTTACCTGGAACAGTTTTCAGTCAAAAGTCCTTTTCACAATATGGATTTCGAAAAGTATAAATTTGATTTGGGAAAAGTTTGCATCACATTTTCAAATTTTCTTAAGAACCACGTGATATAGCCAGCCGTATCAAGGTAACTGAATAGATTTTCGAGGAATCTACCTGTAACATCATGCCGGTATTGAAATTAACTCAAATATTTTCAGCCGGCACTCTCGTCAGGGAAAACCGTCTGTAGTCGAGTAGATATTTACATCGTTATCTCTATTTCTACTTGAGTAGCAGGGCTGACTACTTTGTACACCTCTGCACACAGTACTTTAAGTACTGGGGTAACCGTATTTTGCATATGCTCTATTGATCTCTCTTTGAATTCCACTTGTAAGATGTCAGAATTTTGCGACAAATCTTCCCAACATTATCTGTTTAAAGCAGGGGAGCAACCGTTTTGCTATTCACGGCCGTATTTCGATTACTTATGTAGCCTACGACCGCATTCCAAGTCATGTCTATCAAATAGGCCTACCCATGTTTACGGCCTCCAGCACATGAAAAACCTTACTAGCAGCACAATTTGACATCTTAATTTATAAATTGATATCTCATCATCAAGAATTGCGTACAGAAAACATACCGCGCTAACCAATTAACTTCCTACATCTGATTAGAACGCAACTTTTCCCCATACTCAAGCGGAAGAGAATACATCTTGGCGACGGCCTTCCCAAACTGCCGAAGCGGAACAATTACTAGTATCTACACCACCTTAGAACACTATGCTAGAACGTGAACTAGAATGGGAGTATTTTAGACTTGGAATCCTCTCAATCGGGTATTCGATTTTTGCATCGCTAGCCAAAACAGGAAGTGCTTTAGAGTCGAGTCATGACTCGAGTCATTACAACCCTGCCAGTTGATGATTCGTGACAAAAAATCCTGTTCGGTGCGACCTTCTCGTAAAATTAGTCGATTACGGATTGACTGGGTGTTTAATAAAAATGACCCGAGTTGAGTCGGATCAAACGTTGAAATCTGAGAAGGACTTCCGACTCAGGGCGGTAATCCTACGGACGCAACAATCTATGAAACTGGAATGGGGAAAAGTAATATATCAAAAGTTCGTGGCTTGCGTTGCGTAGGATATATAGCTATCAAATCATGTCAGAATGGCAACCATTGGCATTATGTGAACTCCATGACGTATAGTTAGTTACATGCTGGGTGTCGCTTGTTATCTTTATCCATGTTATCATCGGTGGCGAGTAAGGTAGTAGTGCGCTCCACAGCTCTAACACCAATGAATTCTTCGCTGATTGGACATTTCTATTCCAGTTTTTTTTTAACCAGGGTCCCTAGACCCCATCAGGGCACGAAGCACCACATCAGGGTGTACGCAATGCATTGCGGAATTAGGCCTATATGCTGCGGAGTGTTTTCTTGACCAATTTATTCAACTGGAAAATACTTTCGCGCTACGCTTGATTTTATGTGAATGGGCTTTCTGATTTTAATATAGGTACCATAAGAAATTGTGTTGAAAATGGACAGGGGCTAGAATAAATTTTATTGGAAGCACAACGGGTACGATCGCTAGAATGGTTAAGAACAGGACCGTAACAGCACTTAGTCAGGCCCTACCCAAAACGTTGGTCTTGGGCCCCCATAGGGTGATAAACTGGACTTCTGGGGCGCTTCGCTTCCAGACCCCACCCCCAGGCTACACGCTGTTTACCGCTTCTTATTATCTAAATTGGGTGTCCGTTTCATGAGTAAGCCTATCTCGCCTGAACGCGTCAGGCCCGAAAAAATTCTATAATACATGATTCAATCGGTCAATATGATGGGGAATTGCATATATATTGCTACGAATTGTTATCCTCTCTCTGCTCACGTAATCACACGTAGAGCAGACTGAGGTGTGTTTGAAAGGTAGGACCACTCAATAATAATTAAACATCTTCGGGCGTATACCCGTTGGCAGGAACGAAACAGCACTTTGTCAGGCCCCCAAAAAACCTGGGTCTTGGGCTCCCGTAAGGTGATAAACCGACACAAGTTGTTCGCTTTTGCCACGAAACTATTTGTACTAGTTAGTTAGCAAGCGCTAAGCGCGAAAATTTTCGATAATTCATGATAAAATCGGTCAATAAGATCGGGAATTGCATATATATTGCTTTCAATTTCTTGTCCTCTCTGCTCACGTAATTAGATGTACCGGTAGAGCTGAGTGAGGTGTCGTGGAAACTGTAGGGTCCGTTGGTATGACTCCGTAACATGATGTTACTTCGTGACCTCCTGTCTGCCTTATAAAAAAAAAATAGAATCCCCCAAACGTAGGCTACTAAACTAAAAGACGCACACGATTTCAAATTGGTATTTCTTCACTGGCATATAATTTTTCCCTGTGAGATAGTATTTGTCTTTGAGGTTCCAACTGTCAAGATAGGAACATTCGACACCAATCATTTAGGCGCCCATGGACAATTAAACCTATATGTATTTTGTACATATAACGAAGTTTTGGGTGATCATAAGGGCAGTCCTTTTCGGCCAAGGTTTTCTCGCTGTCGATCGTTCTGGCACACTTCTTGAAGTCACATGTTACATGGTCTAAAACTTTATATGTCTTGGTGCATCGTGTTGCGGTAATGGCCAACGCCTATATGCCCATTTCTAAAAATCTTGCGTATTTTTTCTTGGCGCAAGAGTACCCCCCAATCAAGATACTTGGCAACTAGAAATTTAGCGACGCGCGAAAATCTTTGAAAAAGTTGCATAAATTTTCAAAAAATACTCAATAATTTAATTCACGAAATAATTTTGGGCCACCTTCGAGCTCAACACCACCCCCCCAATTGGGGGGTTTGGCGTGCGGCAGTTACGGCCCTGGTTAAGAAGCAATGCTATTACTATGGCTCAATAATGATTATATTGAAGTTGGTATTGATATGTTCCAATAATAATCGAAGGTAAATCTAACGCTGATTTAATTTGACTTTGCCAATGACAGTACCGATATCCTATACTTTTCACGACTATCGAAACCAGGATTAGGCTACACCGCTCAAAAGCTCTGATATCAGATCAATCTTCAGTCGATTTTAAAATATTCTACATAATATTGCGGCACATCAAAGGTCCACTTGCTGCAATATTATAACGCGGCAGTTGTACGATGTCATGATGCATCCTCTCGCATGATGTCTATAACCCATAGAAGAAAAAAATTATGCCCGGCACAAAAACAATTTTATTCCAATATTTGAAAATGTTATTTTTTCGTGTCAAAACGTGAATAGTACAATAGTAAATTACATTTCCACGATATTTTTTGAATGCCTATCTGCAAGGTCCCGTCACATAAGGCCTACTTGGAAAATATACATTGAATATCCCTATTATTGATGCTGCGGCCCGAGGCGTCATCAAAAACTAGGAAATTGGCCCGCGAGGACATTTGAGTTTGAGACCTCTGTCCTAATACTAAATTAAACTCTGCAATGAACTCAAAACAACGCAATTTTTCTTTCAAGTTGAGTAGGCAACTTTACGTGATAATCAAGCGTTGCTTATGGCGTATGTGCACTATATTACATCCACTTTTTAAATTGTAGAGAATTTTTTGTTTGCTGAGCAATTAGAGGTCCAGACCAAAGGCTCAATCATTTATAAGACAGTCGAATTTGTTTTTAAGCAGAAACAGATTCCCCTTTCGAATTTCATTGCGTGTGCAACAGATGGAGCATCACCAATAGTTGGACGGCATCGAGGACTCATTGCACATTTGAAAAACGATATTCCTGACATATATTCACGATACGTGTCATTTGCAGACAGCATCTAGCTCCAAAGCACCTCAGCGACAGATTACGTGACACCTTGCAAGTTTTTGTTAGAGCAGTAAACAAGATCAAAGCTCATTCATTGAATGACCGCATATTTCGCTAACTTGTCGTTACAATGACAAAGAATTTGAGTGGCTCTTGCTTCATACAGAGATCCGGTGGCTCTCAAAAGGCGTATGTCTGGAAAATATATATTTGATGAGTATACTGAGAGTATTAGCACTAACTTCATATTGACTATGAGCTTTGATGTGGCATCAGCAGTCAATCATTTGTACAGAAGGCACTCGTTTTGCTATCTCACTGCATATTATATACAATTCAGGGGCGGGTCAACTGCGACTCCTTCAGCCTTTGATTGCGGCACTTTAATTATATTGCAGACGGGTTTCGCTATTTACGCGGATGCAATCAATCGCGGATTGTTGCCGTGTTGTTTCTTTATGGTTTACTCAAGACTTGTAAAATTTAGGAAGAGGTGGCACTACAGTTAAAACTTGGAATTGCACCCTCGAATCTATTTCACAAACGTTTCACCCTCAACGTTTCACCCCTGCCTGGTCATCAATCTATGATAAACTATTGTGTTCAACAATGAACTTGATAATTGATCACGCCAACGCGGGTCACGATCATTTCTGGACTTGCAATGGCGGCACTGCTCCTCGATTTGTATTGCAAAGGCTAACAATAACTGCAGAGTCTGGCCAAGAAAGTGTCGTCTAGCGATAATTGCAAGAAAAGAAAGTATGAACAGGAAAATAGAACGGTAACTAGAAACGTTAATACGAAACCAAACAACAAAATTTTGTAACGAGTTACCCAACAGAGAAGGATTTACGGAAAATAAAATTACCGAGCTGAGTCTTTCCTTACATTCTAATTAGAACTTAAAGGGACTACTCCACACTGCTTCGTTGCCATATCAGTCAGATTTCATACACCTTGCAGCCCAGGTGGAGACGCATTGTATCACCACACACCATTGAGCTAAATTCGGTAGCCTAGATTTCATTTGACGAAATATATCCGTTTTTCATAATTTTGTTGTTGTGTCTATTTCATCACGTATGAAGCAGGTCTTTCCACCCTGATATTTATATGTTCGTATAATACTTATACGCTCTGAAGGAACGGATTTCAGGGGTGGATATTTTCGTCACAACAATTTTTAGCCTTCACCAAATTGAAAAGCCTTGAAGAGCACCGATTTAGAAAAATACTCAAAACATTGCATCTACAATATAAAGTCCCTTAAAAATAGGAATTTCCCCATTATTTTTCTGCTACAATTTCGGCAAATCATTATGGATTACCGTTCTTGAATTTACGTGTCTAATAACTGATCTAATAACAAATCAAAACGATCTTATGATATCAGATTGCCTTGTTCAAGCACTGTGGCATTTGTCGACCACATTGAAACTCATTTCTATGTTAGCCAATACGCAGTCAATCATATGATGAAATTTTGTCACTTCGTTTTGTCGACAAAATGAGTGTACACAATGTCAACAAAATGAATAAGTGAACGACTCTTGGACTATTGTAATGCATTTGATCACTACAACCAAATCCCTGCAGGTCGGGAACAGAGTAATTGAAAATGACAAAAGTATCGACTGGCATGGAAATAAGTTCTGAATACGCCACAACCGCCAATACGTATTGTACACTAAATTGTTAGATTTCCCAGATTGAAGTCTGATCCCGCAATTTCACAGAAAATGCCTACAATGAATATTTGCGGGGGTGGGAAGAGTGTTTTTAGTAGTTGTCCTTCATCAGAAATTTCTGACATTGGAATGGACAGATAAAATCGACATTATACGTTACTCTTGCTGTCGACGCAAGTAGCCCTAAACAGAAAAAAAACATCTGGTGTTCTCAAACTTGGCATTTACTTTACTTTGATTTTGAGCTATTTTGATCCATCCAAGTTAATTTGATGTAGGCTACAGGAAACTTATAGATAATGAATATTAGTTTTCGCCAATTTGTTGACATATTTGATATTGGAATTCCTATATCATCGAAAATAGAACTATTTCTTGCTCACGACGGCGAATATCTCTACACTCGAAAAGCATCTCCTATTATAAAGCATAATAGTTACAATACTCTTATGTTGGTATCAATTTGCATTGTGCTACGGCCAAAGGTGGTCAATTTAGGAGTAGAAACGCAAAACCCGACTGAAGTAGAACAAGCACAAAAGAATCAAGTTCTATATTGGACAAGCCAGTATCGAACCGTGCATTTGTATCGAATGCGATAAGAATTGTTTCGGAGCAGATCAGCACGGATGTACCGTCTCAAATTTGCTAGTCTGGTTAGTAATGCATTCCCACGTCTAGGAAATAGCTTTATACGGAGCATTGAGTCGCTAATACACACTCGATAATCTTTCAACCATAGAAATTCACCGACTTAATATTTTTTGCTATATTTTCGTTCGATGATTTGCATCGACTCTCTCGATTATTTTTGGGTGACTACGCGAAATGAATGTCGGACATTCCAGCGAGCAATTATATCATGGTTTCGACTAATCACTACTGACAAGTTGCATCATTATAATTCAGCTTGCCAGTCTGTTGTTATGTGATTGTACGATGACGCCAGATATCTACGGTTTCGTTGCGGATATTATCAGCATCACGGGATGCTCGACAATATTTTTTGTAGAATGTGATTTGACGAAACAAAAGTTGCAAAGTTTCACGGAAACAGGCAAGAATATTAAAATATCTGTAAGTTGCAAATTTTGCTGATTGATTTGTTTTGATATAAATAATTCGTATTATGAAAGGAAGTACCAAGAATTAAATCGACCTTAAACTATACACTGTAATTGTAAATAATTCGGACATGATGATTATATCTTATTTCCTAGCTCTCGAAGCTCCACATAAGCGATGTCAAAATGCCCGCTGAATGTTACAGCGAAATCGCAACTACACTTAAGTCAATCAGTTGCGAAGAAATCGTGTTCGGAAACTGTGAATTGACGAGTCGGAAGCTTTTTGAATTCAACACTGGATGTAAAGACAACGATCTATCTGTAAGTTTGATTAATGTTCAGAAAACGTGCATTGCTTGTATCACGAGTGCTTGCTAATTTTTCATTTGGTTTCTTATTCCTCTCCGCATATCACACAATAATACTAATCGCAGAATATAATGCGTTTGACGATTGATATTGACAGTAGGCTACTTATTCCGGGGATTGGCCGTTCAAAGTGACTTCTGTGATGGATAAATAGTCAGAAATCCCTCAAATTAATGAGCACACAACAGAAATTGACAAAATGAATTACTGAACAACTCGTGGACTCTTGCAATGCGTTTGAGCGCTGCAAGCTAATCCCGCATCTTAGAAACAATTGGAAAATGTAGTTGACTGTATAACAACGCACTGATAAGAATTGCGATGATAGTTTGGGGTAGCCAGTAAATGAGACGGGTAAGTTAAAATGAAATTAGTATAGAGAGCTATGCAAATTTGATCTGGATACGTGGCTAACGATAATACAGCTTGTACACTACATCGGTGGATTTCCTAGATTAAAATGCGATAAGATCATAATTTCATGGAAAGAGTTAATGACGACAATAACTGCGGGGCGTGAGATGAATAAATCAGCAAAATCGTAAACATTATGCTTATTTATTTCTCGACATTTGTGACACTGGAAGGGACAGATAATGAGAATGAGAATGTTTTCGCGCTGTGTAAATATTTATCCTTTCTCAGCCCATGTGCACATATTCACCGGTACAAATTGGTATTTCTTTATGGTGTGCAACCCTTTCCTCTGGTGTTCGCATCTGTACTGTAGGGCTCAGATTACAAATGACACTACTATATTAAAATCGCAAATCAACTCGCATTGAATCACGAGTAGCGCGATGCAAATTTCAAGCAAAATTCAATCCTCTAATTAATTAGGGAGTCAGTTCGTAAATTCAATTTACATATTGACGGCCGACATCACATCCAAATTGAATTAAGCGTCGGCGGCCGCATCATTTTCCTTCTACTGCAGCAGATTGACTAACCCAGGACTAAAGAATTGATATTGGGGTTAGCTAGAGACTGTTCTTGCTGGAAACTTATTTCTTCGTAAAGCTTGGCCGTTTTTCACGCGTCTCGGTCTTGGCAGTAAGTGGGCCATTGCACATCAAGGCAATATTCCCATTCGTATCAGCAAATTCGAATGATATTATCATCGCCGAAGCCGTATCAGCTAGTGATATTGTGAACAAGAGAATGGCTTACTTTGAACAGCAACAACAATTTGTATAAACTGAAATCAATTTCAGCATTTCAAAATGCTTTATCAAGCGTTCTTCCGAAATTCAAAGCAGGTCGCGGGCCACAAAACATGACCTTGCGGGCCGCGTGTTGGTGACCCCTGGCTTCGAGTATGTTACCCTAGCTTTGACAGAAAGTCGAATAATTAGTTTGCACAACATGCCCAAATACACTGGTTTTTCGTTATGACACAGAGCTAACCTTTTAATTTCAGAGGAATATATATAGACATAGTCCAAGTACGTAGAAGTACCGAAAGCGAGTTATTTAATTATTAGGAATTATTATGGTGTGATATGTCAAGCAACGTTATCGAAATTGTTAAATATTTATTAAGTCGCAATTTACCTCTTAGGTTTGGGTTAAACTTCCATTGCTGTCATCCCGGTGCAGTTACTATCTCAAGAATGTTTACGTTTACTGCTAAGATTATGGGAAAATACTGGTACTTCAAACAAAACTTTCACAGGGGAAAACCTCAAATATTAGTCTGTGGACATGTAGCTCACGGTTCCCATGCCGGAAACCAACGTAAATAAATGTTTGCAACATCTCTAGTAAACTATATTTTCATGAACTTCTTCCGAGCTCGTAATGAAAAAAAATATTGGAGTCCCGTATTTATGCGAATCTCGGCCGTAGCTTGAATGAAATTAGTATAGAGAGCTATGCAAATTTGATCTGGATACGCGGCTAACGATAATACAGCTTGTACACTACATCGGTGGATTTCCTAGATTAAAATGCGATAAGATCATAATTTCATGGAAAGAGTTAATGACGACAATAACTGCGGGGCGTGAGATGAATAAATCAGCAAAATCGTAAACATTATGCTTATTTATTTCTCGACATTTGTGACACTGGAAGGGACAGATAATGAGAATGAGAATGTTTTCGCGCTGTGTACGTCAGTATCCCTGCAAATATAGTAGTGTCATTTGTAATCTGAGCCCTACAGTACAGATGCGAACACCAGAGGAAAGGGTTGCACACCTTAAAGAAATACCAATTTGTACCGGTGAATATGTGCACATGGGCTGAGAAAGGATAAATATTTGATAATAATATTTGAAACTATAATAATATTGACGAAATTCACCCATGAATACCAAAAAATTTTCGCGCTTCGCGCGACTCCGGTACGATTCCCCGTCACTGTTCATAACTTGATTACTCACGGTTTCGGTGCGAAGTGTAAGCCGATATGAGTAAATAGATTGGACCGGAATTCAGTGGCAAAGGGCATGGTACGTTATACGCCTCCAGTTATTACATCACGACTATGCACGCGGCCGTAGGCTACAAGTAATCGAAATGCTGCCATGACTAGCAAAAAGTTAGCCCACCCATGTTTTAGTTGCTGAAGAGTGTTGTCCGGTATCGTGCGCAGCTCACAGTTCAAAATAGAATGGAATTGATGATTCTGATATTTTTTTTTGTATTTGCTTTTCTTCAATAAAATATTATTTCCTATGCCCGTCAACCATGTTATAGAGCACAGAGTTATATACTGACGTAGGGTTATCAAATTGGGGTCGCTAAACTGCATTGTCTATTGAAGTCATGCGGCCCGCGGCCTCTGCAAATTTAGAAAAATGGCCCGCGACCCCTGCTCTAAGCATTCATTCAATACTTGCATTAAATTCTTAGCAGTTGCGGCGCAAAATCACCATGGTTGCATTATAATTTCACGTACGAGTTGTTGGTATTACTATATCATGTGATAAAACACTCCGTTCGATCAATAACTATTCCTGCGCTAAATTGTAACGACACCACTACCACAGCAGCTCCGCCGATGACGCTGATAACGCGAGGTGACAGATGATATAAATTCAACAGTAATATATGCAACTATCATTACTTTTGTTAAATATACATCAGTTTATTTTGGAGTAATTTCCCGATCGCGCGGCTAAGAAAACGAAGGTGACTCATCTGAAAAGTAGTGTTGTTGTGTGCGCGTATGCTGGCAGTTTTGGTACGTTCATCTAATCGACTTTTACATTGCTACATCAGTAGGCTATTTTTCTGCAAGCGAATTCGCCTTGTAACCTCGTTGTCAATTATATAGATATTTAAATACATCTGTTTATGGCGCGATAAAACAGGGGAAGGGGTGCGTGCATTCGTCACAACAGCTTTTTGGGATCACTAGATGCAAAAATATTTTAAAAATATCGCATTTATATTAGAGGATCAGAATTTCGTTAAACACCGAAATTTCATTGTTATTTCCAGCTACGAATTAGGCAGGTGGGGGCGCAAATATACTAAGACACTTTATTGACTATTTCCTATTTGACTCAATTGCTCAATATGATAAGTAAAATATAAACAAAAATCGTAATCGCCAGGACATCGCTACGTGTATTGGTAATTCCAGTTTCGCAACCTTTATTAAACAAAAGAGTAAAGAAATAATAATCCACTTTATAGTATATAGTTGCAAAGCAATCGGTATTGGAAAAGAATGTTTATTTTTTAGCTCTCGACTCTGTTTATAATCGATGCCCAAATGCCTGCTGAAAGTTTCCGTGAAATCGCAATCACACTGAAGACCACATGCTGCAAAATGATACAGTTCCAAAACTGCGAATTGACGAGTCGCAAGCTTTTTGAATTCTACACTGGATGTAAAGACAACGATCTATCTGTAAGTTTATTTACTGTACAGAAGACGTGTATTGCTAATTTCACGAGTGCCCGCGAAGTTTTCGTTAGGTTTCTAATTCCTACCCGCAGATCACGCAACAATATTAATACCAAAAATAATGGGTTTGACGAGTGATACTAGCAGTTCTTATTCCCAGGACTGGACTTATGACTGACTGACTGGCTGACTTATGTGCTGGGTGCTGGAAAAGTATTTAGAAATCTCCAAATAATGAGTAAACAGCACAAAATTGGCTAATGAATTAGTGACCCACCCGTATAATCTTGTGATGCTTTTGATTGCTGCAAGCAAAGCCCGCCTGTGGGGTACAGTTGAAAAAAGCAGTTCACATCATTACAACGCACTGATAAGAATTGCAATGATAGTTAAGGGTATCCCAGCGCATGAGACCGGTACGTGAAAATGAAGTTAATATCGAGTGCTATGCAAATCCGTTCTGCATACGCCGCCATCGATAATACAGCTTGTACACTACATCGTTGGATTTCCTATATATTAAATAGGAAACAATCGTTATTTCAATAAAAAGGTCATGGCTACAAGAGCTGCTGGTGTGAGAAGAATGAATCAGCAAATTCGTAGACATGATGCCTTTCATTTAGCGTCATTTTCTCGACATTATTTACGCTGTAAAGGACAGCTGTTAAAATTGAAATAATTACGTGCTGTCTACGTCAGTATCCCTGCAAAGAAACACATCTACTATTCTAAAACTTGACTCAGAGATCCGTTTTCATTGTGTGACATCTTCCTGAAATTCTTTACTATGACGTAATGTTTGAAAATTGTGATTTTTCATACATTCTTGGCAAAATTGAACCTGTTAAGGTTTCGCGAATAGCACAATAAGTTACTGTCGAGACTGGCATAAATACTGAGTTTAAATATACTATTAATTTACGATTTCGGAACGTCTTGATAAAAAATTAGTTTACTAGAGATGGTGCCAGCAGTTATTCCCGCTGGTGTTAGGCAATGTTGCTTGACATATAACGTCATACTAATTCCTAATAATTGAATAACTCACTTTTGCTACTTCTACGTACTTGGACTATGCCAATATATATTCCCCTAGAATTGCAAAGTTAGCCTGTCTCATAAAAGGAACCAGTGTATTCGGCTATGTTGTGCAACTAATTACCCGGCTTTCTGGCTAAGATGTGGTATGGTAGCATTTTCCACCCATTCCTTCGATGCGTGCTATAAATCCATGTCACTTGCAGTGCAAAGTGGATATGGATGCTTATAAATTTTACGTATGAGTTTTCGGTATTACTATATCCTGTGATGAAACACTTCGCTCGCTCATTAACTATTTCTGTGCTAAATTTTAAAGACACCACTACAATATCAGTTCATCGATAACGCTGGTCACCCGGGGTGACAGATGATTTGAAGTCAACGGTACTACATGCAACTATCAGTTACTTTTTACAAATATACAGCAGTTACTTTGAGTAAATTTTTCGGTTCGTGTGGCTAAGAAAATGAAGGTGACTCATCTGAAAAGTGATGTTGTCATCTGTGCGTATACTGGCAGTTTTGGTACGCTCGTCGAATGGACTTTGATCTGCAATATTGCTACAGCATTCGGCGATTTTTCTGCTGGAAATTCGCCTTTTAACCTCATTGCCAATTATTTTATATATATGTTTATGGCGTGGTCGTTGTTGTTTGTGGTATTCATGGTGTGTCGACTACTATGGTCATTTACACCTGACCGATATTGGGCCTACTTAATTTTGATTCCGTATTTGCCGTCTTGTAGTACTGACCACTTTTGAGCTTTTTATAAGACGCCGCTTACGCGTCAGAGAACAAGGTGACGGGTTGCATGCGTTCGTCACAACAGTTTTCAGGTATCGTCAAATACAAAAATATTCAAAAATCATCACATGTACATTAGAGAATCAATGTTTCAATAAATACCGGGATTATATTGCTATTTCCAGCTACCAATTGGACAGATCGAGTCGCAAATATAGTAATACACTGGATTGACTATACTCTCCTCTTTGAAACATTCGCTTACGAAAGATCCTCGTGGATATTAGTCAATCTGATAAGTAGGGCGATTTTTTTTTGACATGCCAAAATTTGTCAAAGTTTTGTAAAAAATAGTAGAGTTAGGAGAAAATTGGTCAAAATTGTTCACAAAGTCAAATTTTTTTGACGTCTGCATTTCGTTTCTTTCGTAGATTTTGTGCTGTCGGTGAAATTATTTGATATTTTTAAGCTTGTAGCCTACTTCAGAGGCCTACAGTTGTAAACGGCCAATTGTCTGCTCATTGTGAGTCATAAACGGTCAAATAAAGCAAATGGTAGACATGGTGTTATGGTCAACGTACCGCAATATCCTAAAGAAAGACTTCTTGGGCATTGCAGCATTCTTATATCAAGAAGCGCATGATGAAAAACTGTGATGTAGCCAACATTGTCAAATTGAATCAACACGGAGTGTCACGAGTAGTGAACGCACAACTTGAGCGTTGTCAGTCAACAACTGCTGCTGTTGAACGTTCGTTCTCCATTCTTGAAAACTTTCTTAGTAAGGACATGCACTTTCTACCCAAGAATGTAGGAAAGTATCTCTCGTTGTGCTACGACAAATTTTAATTCGGTATTTTTACGCAAGACTCGGCCCGTATCAGATTAGAAATTTTCCATCGATCTAACCGTACGTGGGAGGAAAGCGCACGAATGTCGATAAAAATGAATTGCTGACGTATAAGAGAGGATAAGGACGCCTTGTTATTCACTTTTACACTGCTGGTGCCAGGGGCAGTATCTCTAGTTCGACCGAAATTCGGCGTCGTGATCCGAAGCATGTGGTCTACTGCAAACGGTATCTCGATATTACCAAATGTTCGACATTGCTCGGCTCCAGTTGACTTGTTTATATTCCAATACATCTTTTTCTGAAGTAGTAACCACTAGTGAGCTTTTAAAATTTCTAAGTTCAAAAATCGCTTACCATAAACTTTGCAGCCGTAATTAAATTAGGCTCGATGCGATAAATGTGCTCACGATTTTCATTCTGGGTATTCCAGATTTCAATGAACTCATCACTGAACATTTTGCGATTATGAAATCACTCCGCGCGCAATAGGCCTATTGATACGAACGTTAAAATATGCAGGTATAAACTACTGTACTTTATATTTTCTTTTCGCCACTCCCCCCCCAAAAAAAACGCTGGTCTTAGAACCCCCATATGTTGATGAACCGAACTTCTTGACCCCCCTCAGCCTCTTCGCTGTTTACTGCTACTTACTTAGCGTCTGCATTGGCGGCCGTTGGGGGGGGTCAGCTTATCTCGCCTAAACGCGCCAAGCGCGAAAAATTTCTATTATTCATCATGATTCATTCATGAATTGGTCAATATGATCGGGAATTGCATATATGTTGCTATCAATTTTTATCCTCTCTCTGCTCACGTAATCAGATTTACAGGTATATATATCTGAGTGAGGTGTGGTTGAAAAGGTAGGACCCCTCAATATTATAATTAAACATCTTCGGGCGTATACCCGTTGGCAGGAATGAAACAGTACTTGGTCTGGCCCCGCATAAAATCTTAGGTCTGGGGCTCCCATAGGGTGATAAACCTACCCCCCATCACCTTGTTCGCCACGAAAATGAGTTTTACTGCCTAGTGAGTCAGCGCGAAAATTTAAAAAAATTCATGATAAAATCGGTCAATAAGATCGGGAATTGCATATATATTGCTATCAACTTCTCATCCTCTCTGCTCACGTAATCAGATTTACCGGTAGAGCTGAGTGAGGTGTCTTGGACACTGTAGGGCCCGTCGGTATGACTCCTTAACATGATGTTATTTCGTGACCTCCTGTCTGCTATATTAAAAAATATAGAATCGCCATAACGTAGGCTACGAAACTAAAAGACGCACACGATTTCAAATCGGTATTTCTTCACTGGCATATAATTTTTCCCTGTGGGATGATATTTGTCTTGTGAGGTTCAGATTGCCAAGACAGTATTTTGTATATAGCGAAGTTTTCGGTCAGCATTAGGGCAGTCCTTTTCGGCCAAGGTTTTCTCGCTGCCGATCGTTCTGGCACCCTTCTTGGAGTGGCATGTTACATGGCCTACTTTATATGTCTTGGTGCGTCGTGGCGCATTAATGGCCAACGCCAATATGCCCATTTCTATAAATCTGGCGTATTTTTCTTGTGTGAAGAGAACCTCAAAATCAATATAATTGGCAACTTGAAATCGCGCGCAGCGCGAAATTTTTTTTTGAAAAAGTTGCGTAAAGTTTCAAAAAATACTATAAAATTTATTCTAATTCACGAAATAATTTTGGGCCCCCTTCGCGCTCACCCCCCCCCCCAATTGGGGGGTTTGGGGTGCGGCAGTTACGGGCCTGGGTGTGACCACCACCAAGTCTCATTTTCCCGTCGGAATACACTATTGTGACGTCATTTAGACAGTTAAAATCGCGTACACTCCTTGCTTCACCACCCTATATTTTCACTAGCCGCCACTGATAGTAAGACAACGGTCAATGGATTGACTATTATTCAATATGACCTAATTGTTTACGAAAGTTCCGGGTGCATTTTTGTCATGAAATTACTCAGACCAATAATTAATTCTTAAAAGTAAACCGTAAACGCAAGCACATTGCTACGCATGTTGGTAATTCATGTTTCGCGACCTTTCTAATATGAGCAGGCCGTGTTAGTTTTGGCATTTCAGGAGCCAGATGCCAAAACTGCCAAAAAAAAAATTTGAAAATGCCAAAAATAACACGGCCTGCCAATATAGTGTATTTCGTTCATGGTGTTGTGTTAACAGGACCGCGTTACAAGCGAGAAGAGCGTGTGTCAAGGGCGGGTTTCTTAATCTGGGTCCAACCAACCCATTAGGGGTGAAAGCATGGTGTCCTAAATGGTGTGGGCACAGCGAGATTGAACAGCTGACTGCATTTGGTTAAGGTCAGGGGTCACCAACACGCGGCCCGCGAGGTCATATTGTCCGGCCCGCGACTTGATTTGAGATTTTGGAAGAAAGCTAAGAAAACCATTTTGAAATGATGAAATTGACTACCGTTCAACATATTGTTGTTTTTGTTGTTTCCAACTAAGCTATTCTCCGTTGCCCAACATCGCTATCCGTCACTATAGCTAAAATGGCTGTGGCGATAGCCACAGCATTCCATCGGAGAATCAGGTGATATGAATGAGCTATTGCCTTGACATGCAATGGCCGAAACACTGACAAGACCGAGACGCTTAGAAAACGGCTTAGGGCAGTGATACTTAAGCTAGGGGTGCATCCCCCTTGTGGGAGCGTGAAAGCCTCTGACGGAGCCACGGAGCTGCGCCCAGCTGAATTTTTTTCGCGCTTCGCGCGATTTCACTCATTTTCGTAGTTGTTGCTCTGTCTATAGTCCGGAATTCATATTATAGAAGTCTCATCAACAGTCCCTTCCCGGCCTACAAACTATACGTTGGGATTGCTAGCATTCTGGTTGCATTTTGTGATATGACGATAAGGGGGGCGCGAAGTTTTTCAGTATCACAAATGGCGGCTGTCTAAAAAAGTTTAAGAACCACTGGCTTATGGCTTCGCCACAATTTCAAGCTTTTTCTGAAGATCGTCTTTCAGCAAGTAACGTATCTTGCTGGCCCCAATATCGATTCCTTAGTTGCTGAAAAGCGTTTCCAGGTATCCTGCACAGCTCGGAGTTCAAAATAAAACAAAATTGATGATAATGATTTTTTGTTATATTTGTATTCCTTCAATAAAATATTACTTCTTTAGGGCCCCTATGCTGTTGTTAGGTAGCACATAGTTGTGCTGAAGTAGAGTTTTAGAACGTGGTTGCCTATTTATATCGATATCGAGTTTGTGTGGTCCGCGGCCGCTACGAAATTTGAAAAGTGGCCCGGGACCCGTTTTGAGTTGGTGACCCCTGGTTTAGGTCATACTTTCCATTTGTTCAAAGGCAATTTTACGACCATTTTTGACCGACTTGCCGAGCGCTAAATTTGGTAAAACGGGTATCAATAGAAAGCTGCCGCTCTACTCATTATCAAAATATAAATTCTATTCTGCTCATGGATCTGGAACCCCAAAATCAACAACGATTTTTGCATTGTGATCGAGTTGAACATTGTGACGCAGCCAACTTTCTGGTTATTTCTGTCCGAGCTTCAGTCTCGCTTTGGCAGACAGTCTTGTTGCGTCAAGGTTCTTAAACAAGCTACCCTTCCCAGGACTCTTCCGTGTGAGTTGGTAATATTAAAGTCTTCCGAAAATATCTCGGTAGACTGAAGGAGATGGGATGGCCGGGCTACAAGATAGAATGTTTTGAGAGACATCGGGAAGAAAATTCTTTCCGCGATGAGATCGATGACACTAACGAAGTGATCTCTTTTCATGATGCTTGGAAGCCGGTTCGGCCCTGCGAAAATTTTGAAGCTCTGAAAACCTTTTGTGGAGGACTGGCAACATTCTTTCCCTGAACGGCTACTGTAGAAGCCGATATTTCCCAGATTCATTGGGCGAAAAATGAATTCAGGAGAAACTTAGCTGACCTGAGTTTGGAAGCACTGTTACATAGGATTACCATACGTCCTCGTTTAAGAGGATTTGTCCTCATTTTTGACTTTCTTGAAAGTGTCCTCGGAGGACGCCCTTTTGTCCTCTTTTTTGAGAATTCAGGTCATATTTAATATTTATAGCAAAATGCGACTGACATGGCGTAAATCAGCACCAAAGGGACGCTCGGGCGGGTATTGCGGAAGCTGGTTGGAAAGTTGACTCTTTTTTTTAGTCAACCACCTGCCAATGTGGAGTGAAAAACGGTATTTTGAGCTCTTCTTTTTTTTAGTCAACCGACCACAAAGTGGGAAAAATTCACCGTTTTTCGAGAATTCTTCTCTGGTTTTGCAAGTCTGAAATTTCTGAAAAAGTGTCATCCTATTAGCTTTCCAAAATATGGTAACCCTACTGTTACAGTGCAAACAATTTAAGTCTATTCAACAGCTATAACCACCAGGTGTTGAACGTGTTTGTTAGGCTCTTCTTTCTGTTTGCTTATTGGCACCGATTCCGAGTAGATACTGGACATTTTGTGGTTTCGTTTGATATTATTAACCTATGAAATCGCTAGGTTTTTTCTTCTTCTTATTGTTTGTTGGCACTGATTATAAGTGGATGCTGCACATTTTGTGGTTTCTTTTGATTAACTGACCCAAAAAAGCGTTTTTATAACTAATTCGAGTCTGAAACTATCTATTTAGAGGACAATGCCAAAACTGCCAAAAATAAAAATTGAAAAATGCCAAAAATAAGTTATTTTTGGCAGTTTTGGCATATGCCAAAAATAACACGGCCTGAATATGAGGGAGTATAGAAACAGTCATCTACTGTACAGAAGTATTGTAAAATAATCCGTTATGGTAAATAATGCTTATTTTGTAGCTCTCAACTCTGTGTATAAGCGATGCAAAAATGCCCGCTGAAAGTTTTCGTGAAATCGCGATCACAATCAAGACCACATCTTGCAAAACGATACAGTTCCAAAACTGCGAATTGACGACACGGAAGCTCTCTGAATTCTTCATTGGATGTAAAGACAACCATCTATCTGTAAGTTGAAAGAATGTCCCTTAAAGGCGAATTGTTTAGATTGGGTGTGAACATCAGGGCGATCGTGATCTGTCGGTAGATTGCAAGATCCAATCGAGATCCGCACAATACAAACCATATGACTTATTGGGTGTAAGGGCAATATTGTCATGAATTTTATTACTCGTGGGATTGATAGACCACGGAGAATCCTGCATCTGTAAAGTAGAAAGCGATTTACTGGTGATAACCTCCTGCTCTAGATCGGTATAAAATAATCAAAGCTATTTCAATATATCACAGAGGTAGTTGAAAATTGGCTTGGATTCATTCTAAATGTACATCCGTCAATGATCCAGTTTGGACAATACACGATATATATGATTTCCAATATTAAAGTTGCATATAATCGTAATTTGATGGAGAAGTTGAGTTTTTGGGCATGAGTACACCAATCCACTAATTACCGGACATGACGATTTGTAGAGTCGCAATTTCGTCGACATATTTGGTGCTAGAATAGGCACATAATCGACACTGGAAACATGATCAAAATTTGCGTAAGCCAGTGGTTCTCAACCTTTTTGGCTTCGCGGACCCCTTTTGACCTTTACAAACCCTCGCGGACCCCCTCAAGTTTTATTTCGATTTAGCTCTATTATGGTGCAACCTTCATCTGTCTTGTGCAAATATGAACTGTAGGCTTGTGATAAACAGCAAAATAATGATTTTTATTGAAGATAACATGATATTATTAATGTAGAAATTGGTGGACTTTTATTATTTAAAAGCTAATTTTGCTGCTGCATTAATTGAAGTACGTGGTCGTGTCTTGAAAATCCGCGACTTCGTTTTGATATGAACGAGGAGTGCCGAAAACCATTTCAAAAAAGATAGTTGAAGGCTAATGCAATATTAACACATAACGCCTCCGACGATACTTTAGGTGTGATTGCAACATTTATGGCACCAAAATAATGAAACAAGTATTTTATGAACATATCACGTCCAGCATCTAGCGCAGGGACGGGCAATATAGGGACCGCTGGCCGGATTCGGCCCGTGACGGCATTTGGATGGGTCCGCAGAGGTTTCTACCGTCAAAGTGAAATCCTAATCTAAAAGAATAGACAAATTTTATGCTCCAAATAACGCATCCAAGTTTTCCAACCAGAGAAAGACTGTCATGAAACGATTTGTTCTGTTCTGGTTTACATATATATTTTACGAGCAAACATTTTCGAACATGAACAATTGAACATTAACAAGACAAGGCTGCATATCAATATAACTGGGGATATGAATTTCAGGGTTGGAGCGTAAGGCCTTGATAGCAACGAAACACTCCTTGTTCATCAAATAATCAGCTTTGTAGATAGGGCATCCGCAATAAGAATGCGCAAAATCTGATAGCCGAGCTTTAAGAGCAGGTATATCATTGTCCGATTTATGACGAGTGTCAGCCGAAAATATTCGGGTTCATTTCCATATGAATATACTATTCAATTGTAAAATAAAGTTCTGTACCTCCAAGAAGCTGTTCCCTGCATTGGGACAAATTATGGAAATACTTCAGAAATTTTTATTTCAAACGACTGTTCACTAATTTGACGAGACTGTCAAGTTCAAATCGAAAGGGTATCGCAGACATTACGAAGCCACCCTGATTGATGTTATTCTCCCCATATCTTAGTTTTTTCCACAAACCCCAATAAAACGTCTATAAACAGCAATATGTTTGTATCAGCAGGTTATTGGAAAACTGGCACTGGAAATAAGTTTACACACTACGATAGTCCATGTCAGACTATCATTATGATGATACGAGTCATGAGGTTTTAGCAGCTGTGGTGCGAAACTGCCTCCTGCTTTCTCAAATTCAAAAATATAATAAAAATTAGGTTATCAGCCTTTTTGAAAATTTAGAGGTCTCGCGGACCCCCTGAAATTGCTTCGCCGACCCCTAGGGATCCGCGGACCTCCGGTTGAGAACCGCTGGCGTAAGCCTATCATGCGACTTGGTTAACTTCATCTAGCATATACTCCATATAGCACGGGTGGGCAATTATTTATCCAGCTGCTCAAATTAAAAGCAGGAAATACGTGGGCGGGCCGTGTAAAAAATTTATATGATATTTTCGGGTATTAGTTGATTTTATGAATTGACACAGTTAATTACATTAGTCACACATGCTGCTCAGAATATATAATGATATTAGGACAGGAGAAAGTGACGAGTAATCAACATAATAATTGAGGACAACGGTACCATCATAATTTTACACTATATTTTATTCCACAGACCCGTTCTTCCAGTAAGACATTAACATGACTTTAGGATACCACTCAAGTAGTGTGCAGCTTGATGATCTAGCCTTGCTGTTGATGGAAACTAGCAGTGTCTGGCAAATTCGCCATCCCCTAGCGGAGTGTCTATCCTCATGTTTTTTGTCATCAAACCGACTTAAAATATACTCCACAGCGACCTGCTCGCGACAGACTAAGATGATGGGTTCACCACTGACTTCGGTATACAAATATTTAGTAGTCCGAATCTATTTTGGAATTGCGGCAGTTGGCCCGCACCTTCCATTTTTGACATGCCCGGACTTCATCGCTTATGGGCGGTAATGACTGATCAAGCACCGACACTGGACACTGATTGACTTGTTTTACTAATTGGGGATTTGCAAATGTATCACGTGACAGTTTGGGCGGGCTGGGTGCTTGTGACCGCTGCCATATAGGGCTATAAGAAGACTATATCATAATTCTGTGTGGTATATGTGTCTCTGCGCACGTGTAAAAATAGACAAGTTCGAAATAATTATAGTAGCTAGCGAATACATTTGTTAAGGAAAAACATGAAAATTTCTAATTCTGTAGCTAGCCCGTGTCAGCTTTGACCATTTTCTACGTTTGTCACATGCTGAAAATTACATATGTAAACTGCATAAAAAAGTATGTGGTGTACGGCAAACTGTTTCGAGGATTGGACATGATTTTTAACGAATAAAACGGCGTTTGCTGCCTTCGCTTTGAAGACCGCAATGAACAGATAGTCTCTGGAGTCAATATTTACGGACCATGACTGTATTCGTATTGCTAAATCTACAGTTCCTTATAATCCGGAACTCACATTTGATTATTGCACAACGTTCAATCGTTAATATTCCAACTGTAGACAGTTTATAAGCGATCATTATATTCTACTCGACATATCCTCAATAGTATTTCTTTTATTAAAAGTTCATGGCGATGCAAACATGTGGTAATGCATATATTTGTGCAATATGTCGGAAATGAAAATAAAAAAATATACAAATTCATTGAGTCGATCACGGTAACAATAACAACTATATTAGAAAGAATGCTAACTAGCTTTATTACTTTGACATTTTTTTTTATCTGGAATGGTTGAATAGTTATATGCCTGGTTGTCAATTGGATTGGGTACCTTAAATGTATTTAAAAGACGAACGATTGGTTCGAACTCACATCCATATGTCGCGCTTGATCAATTAATCATATGTGACTGTGTGGTGTCTTTAGATGGTTCTGCAAATTTTCAATATAGTTTAGAAATTATTGCCTTATTCTTTATTCGGGTCTGCATTTATATGAATTTGTTGATGCTTAGTTAGCATACAATTCATCACATCATTGGATATGTCGAAAGTATATTATATCAATGCCAGTTAGAATGATATAATATAACCCAAGCCAAAATCACTTTTCAGTATAATTCACACATATTTGTTTCGTACAGCTTTCGAGGCTGAACATCATGGATAGTACAATGCTTCCAGACGCTTATTACGACGTGGCAAATATCGTCAAAATCACCAAATGTACTATTTTGTATTTCCGATATTGCGATTTGTCAATGCAGAAATTGGAAAGCTTGGGTAAGGGTTGCAAGGAAAGTCACATATTGGTAAGTTGATAATATTAGGAAACCTAATTTTGACAAAATTTGGCGTTCAAGTTCAAGAAAAAAGAATTTAAATCGAAATGGCGTAGAACGTAGAGTAATCGTCGCAAAGTGACTTATGTCCAGTTTCCAAATTTTGAAGGTCCATTTATAAAACTTCCAAAAAAGCAAGTTTTTAAAAACTTTTCATGGTTATGTCTATTTCAATAATTCAAAGTCAATCGGGGCCAATATATGGCCGAAAGAAGATGAAAACTTTACGCAAAGTAAATTTCCCCAAAATGTGAAAAATGAACATAAGTCGCTTTGATTCCACTCCGACGATATGGTCACTTAAAGTGTATTCAATTAGGACACATTTTGTAGAATGGCATTTTAGATTTTATGACCGCCCAAAGGCAATCAATTGAATTTGATTGTTCTCTTGCCGAACACCTGCGACCGGACAATAAAAATTGTTTGTCTCTCGAAGAACTGCAAAGTTTGAATGGTGTGCTATCCGTGACATTGGTTTTTGATCTGGATTAGGGCAGGGGTTGCCAACTCAAAACGGGTAGAGGGCCACTTTTCAATTTTCATTGAGGCCGTGGGCCCTAAGAATGCAATATCGAGACAAAACAAACCACACTTTTAGCAACCATTACTCATTTACGTCAGAACAACGCTGTGCTCTCTAACTTTGGCGACGGGCATAGTTCCAACAAAAAAGGTACTACTTTCATAAAGAAATACGAATATCATGATCACAAATTTAATATTATATTGTACCTTTGAAACATGAGCTGCACACGATACACGACTAAGATTTTAAGCGAATAAGGAATCAATATTGGATGTAGCCTGTAGCGAGACACTGTACTAGCTGAAAGGCTATATCTCCCGGCAAAGCTCCATCTTGTGGGGAGTAAAATTCTCTTTTATAAGCGTCTCGGTATTTGCAGTGTCTTGGCAACTGCACGTCATGGAATTATATCGAATGGCCGATTCATATCAGCTGATTCTTACTCGATGGAATGCTGTAGCCATTTGAGCTAGCGAGGAATAATGATGCAAGGAACAAGATAATAGCTTATTTTGCAAACAGCAACAACAATATTTTGAAACTGAAATCAATATCATCATTTCAAACTGCGGGCCGCGTATTGATGACGCCTGGTTAAGGATAAGATACGTTTGAGCCATGCCCAAGTAAGGAAATATAAGAGATTTGGCAATTAGCTAAAATTCGGCACAAATTATCGACTCATGCTGAAATCATACACTTCGTTTCGCTCAGGAGACATCGCCCCCTTTCAGATGTTTTCACGCCTCCACTTTGAGAAACACTGGGATGAAACCCCACAAAAAGGTTCGCGTTCACACGAACCAGAACGTTTCAAGGGTTCCAACCATCTCTACTTTTCTGCATTTCTGATTGGAACTGTCTGTCCATACGAAGGAAGTTAGCAAGAATAGAAAATAAATAACCACTATGCTATGATAACCAATATCGACAACACAGTCAATATTCAGATTTGAGATATTGGCGTGAACTTGTAAAAACGTCAGACCTACTGAAATTTCGCTCCGTTATAGATGGGATTTTCATCGCGCCAAGTCAAATGATTTGTTTCATTTGGTGGTTTATCGTTCACTATGACTAGTTAATTGGTCATCTACAACAGCAGGCCTATAAACTGATACAATGTGTAAGATTTCAAATTATAAGTTCACCGAAAGGCAAAAAAACATTTGAATTCTTAAACTTCGTTAAGTAACAACAGTTCCAAACAGATAAGCGCTCCACGTCTAGCATTTTGTGAAGCAATGCCCAATTAAATAGTTTATTATATATATTTTTTCAATGTCAGAAAATGCCAAAATTCTAATTTTGATAGGTCAAAAAATAATCGCCCGATTTATAAGAAAGGTATATTTTATTACGTGAAATGAATATAACAAGATCTATGCATGTTGATTTCAGATTCCTACACTTGGGATTGATTGGTCAAATATAACTGCAACTGATGATCATATATCAATTCTGTGCGACTTGATGGCGGTTGTTGGGGAGATGCTGGCTCTATTTAATTTGGAAATTGATGCTAAAAGAACGCAAAGACTAATAGATACACTTCACCTCGAAAAGTCTAAGGTCAGATACTGATTCTGTACCAAGTGTTTAATATTTTATTCACTGAAAGCTTGCATTGGTAATCCCTCCATTTCTGGAGTCGGCAGGGAGTACTTACGTTACGTCCCGCGACGAAAATCTTTTGGATCTACAAACTGGAATCTATCAGGATTCCTCGCCTTGTTGCGCGTGTACCTGTACAAGTCGTTAAAACGTCGTTTCGAAAATCACTATTATACAGCAACTGTTTTCATCATTTAGTACTGATGAACTTATTGCAACGCTGTCCTAAATATATATAAGAGATGCGGAAACTATAAATTTCCAAGCTTATGTATCAGTTCCACTGTGGTCATTGCCCCGAAAATTTCAATGACTTCTTTACCTCGGTATCAAAAATGCATAAGTACTGCACACGTGCGTCCTCGTCGTTCAAGCATCATATGATCGACGCGAAAGATGATAGATCTATCAAATATGCCGGACTTGAGGTATGCAAGACTATGCTGCCGTCTATCCGTCAGTCGACAAGCATGTCAACATTCAAGACGACACACAATCAACTTCTGCTGAATGAATACTTGTCAGCCCTCTACTTTACCGGACGACGACCTGACATATCGATCTCGCCTACCGTCACATGCCACCTAATTTTGTCGCTTGTCATTTTTTGTTAAATTCTTTATTTTTCATTCAGTGTGCATGCGTCCTCTTTACACCGCCTAGGCCCTGGTGGGTGCATGATATCAAAGACTACTCCAAGTCGTTTCGACACCTTCCTATCTTTTGATTGTATCGCAGCATTGTGGTGTTTTTCAATGATGAAATTTTAATAATAAAATGAATTGAACTGAACTGAACCAGTCCTTTTATATTATATTAGTTTACTTTTCATTCATTGTGCATGCTTCTTTTTACATCGCCTAGGCCAGAGGTCTGTTTGATTTCAAAGACCACTCCAAGTCGTTTCGACACCTTCCTATCTTTCATTGTATCGCTGTCTTGTGGTGTATCGAAATGATGAAATTGTTAGCGATAAATTGAATTGAATTGAACGTTACTAACGTTCCTTCTTTTAGCGCCAGGTTTCCTTTACTATAGTTTAGACACAACCAAATCGCACGCCTGATTGCGCTTGGGTCCCAAACCTTCTCCATTATTTTGACCAAAGGCGATTTGCGCCAATATTTGGGCTGGCTTCCTAACCACGAAATTTGATAAAACCCCGGTCAATCGAAAGATATTGCGGTTATTGTTTCGGAATTGCAGGCTATGCAGTGCTCATAGTTCTCGGAGCCCCAAAATCATTGTGACGGATTTGGCATTACGACGAACTAATGGTGTGGGCTTGTTGCCTGAAGAAAAGTGATGACGTCGGTGCGAAGTACAACATGCCTCGAAAAAACATTGCACTATTGATGACGATTTTTGATATATTTTATCGCTTCTATACTGGTGTTAAGTCCGGGAGCGATGAAGATGTGATATCCTTGTCTTGCAAGGTTCGCACTTGGTCCGCGACAGGGATTACCGCGAATTCCTCAGCTTTCCCGGTTATTTATCGAGATCGTTCATTCTAGATATTTATAACATCCTCAAGTTATGATGTCGAATGACTTAGCTTAGAAATTAGGCAGAAATTACTGATGGTGAAGGACGAACGCGAGATGTGCCGGTGGAGCATTGCACATTCCCGCGCAACCGAGTAAACCACTTCCTCTTGCAGGATCCCTTCACAATTCAAAATTAGAAACTTATTTTCCATGACCACGAGCACAATAAAATTTATAATTCCACAATTTGTAACGCTGTAGCTTCGGATGGGTACATGTTTTTTTCCAAAATTTGTGGTCGTGCGATAAATTGTCTTGGTCAAATGGAGAAGGTTTTATGAGCCTGGCGATTGGCGTATGTCTACTATCTACGTCAGTGTAGGGCACAATCGTGAGTTCCTCTTTACAACTCCACTTTATTTAGCAGTGTTTTCGCACTTCGTCTTGGCCCATAAGTAATTTTACAATTAGATGTTGAGAATCATACCGTTTCGTGATAATTTCGAGATCAGAGATCTGCGAGCAGCTAGAACAGGGGTTCTTAGTCGTTCATTGCCCGTGGCCCATTTTCCGGTTTGAAAATGTTCTCTGGCCCACCTCCTATACTAGAGTCATAGTGTCGTTAATGGCGTGGTCATCGCTGGTGCCGATATGCCTGCTTCTCTGAAATATGTGCATTTTTCACTTACTGATCATTACAAATGTGGACCTGCAAATTAATGAAATCGCGCGAAGGGCGACGAAAATTTTCAAGTTTAATAAATCTCCAACAACAACCAAACGACCAAAGAATTTTGGCCATCTTTGAGATTCCCGCAATTGGGAGTTTTAGGTGCGGCAGTTACGGTCCTCATAGATCGTATAACTCTTGCGTACGTTGATATGGCCGCTGTTCCACTCACGGCGCGAAACCCAATAATCTAATCCCCGCATTCACTTTGATTTTTCTCCGGAATTCTGGGTTTCAAAATTTTGAAAAAGTGGCCCCCTTTCCGATTCAAAACTATGGTAACCCTAATTCCATGTCACTCCTTCATTATGTACAATGATTTCAAGGCCGCAAATTTTAAATCGACTCCAAACATTAATGTGTTGCTCTCAATTCTCAATACATTACGATTCGTTGCGGTGGTGCCGTATACTTCGATAAGAGCAGTAGTGTACGCAAAAGCAGTTGGGGTTCAAAATCGATACCTCGTCCTAATGATATGTGAATTATCTCCCCAATATTGATCATCTCACTTGCAATTAGGAAACTGGTGTCATTATGTTTCGTTTAACTGAACATGACCTTTCCAAGGTTATCTTTTTGTTTGAAAATTATATTTTAAAACTAGATACCAACTAAAGTCGACATCTTATCTTTCGAATACGGTCAGGACATTGTGGAGTACCTTCCCATTTATATGGAATCGGTTGTTCGGACTATCTAATTTGCGACGAATGCAGCGTGATCGACACAGTTAAGCACATAGTTGAAAACGAGCATTATATATGTCTTCCACATATCTTTTCAAATTCCTTATTGGAACGCTAACCCTACGTCGCCTATACTTTCGTTATAGGAAATGTCGACCGCCGCTGCACAGATCGAAAGAAGTTCATTTAGTTATCGCTTGATTTAAATTACGTCAAGACCGTGGGACAAAATGGCATAAATGGCGAAAAACAACACTTTAGTTTCCACTTATATTAATACCTATATTATTTATTGCTTTTCATCTCTTGACACTCTTTTTATGTAAAGGCCATTTTGTGCAATAATAATATATAGTAATGTAGGCCGATTTGATGTGTTGATTTACATGTGTATTGGTAGATTTTTGTATTTATGACTCCGCGAAATTTGTGGATCCGTGGAGGCTTGAAAACTCGCGTGGGTGTTCTGCTTGTCAGTAAGGGTTAAGACCCACTGAGCTACAAATATGTCGTAATCCACCAATATTATAGTGCAAACTCATCGGTTGCAGTGCTCAAAATCGGGGAGTAAGAACTAGTTTATTCTCCACTTCGTAGATAATATGAATTTCATTTTATATGGATTATACACAATCACCATTAGTACTGCGATTTGTATTTGTTCAGTCTGCATTTATATTCTCTTGCAGCAACATCCTGTACCATTTGACCATTCGTGCGTCACGGCTTGTTGCTTGACGTAAAGGGTGCATGGATGCTGTTATATGTGAAATCGTATTTACAACAGTACTCTTTTGATTCGGCGAATATCATTGCTGAACTGTTTAGTTCATGGATGGTGATTTCATATCTGGTGCCATGTCTTCGACAACAACTACATCAGCTTGCTTCACTGTACTCAATCGTATATATTTTCATTGATAACTTCATGTATTTATTAGTTTTGAATGCCTCGAGAATATATACCGGAATTACCTTTCTCTGCATTATGTATCCCTGATTTTGTTTTCGTGTGATTCTACAGATACAACGTATACAATTTCCGGACGGAAGTACCGCTTACAAGCGTGCGTCAATGCGGAACTAAATTCGCAACTTTGATGATATCAAGATTAAATGAGGGCAAAGTACCAATAATTCATCGACGCCGAATAAACACATGAGACGGAAATTTCATACTGGGAAAATTTACGAATTGTGAAAAACTTAATGCCGCGAAGTAATTCCGAAATTCAAGAAAGGAAGATGCGTTGCGGTCTTCAGCACTTTCTCCTTACCTTCAACAATTCCAAAAGTATTATTGAACGATTTTCATGAATTCCAGTTTCCAAAATGTCACTTAAACTGAAGTCAAACTGGCGGGGAATGTTTGTGAATCAATATTACGAGATTGTATTGAAGGTACATGAAATATCATCATCTCTCTGCAATGTTAGATATCCACGTACAATTAATCACTCTAGGGCCAGAACGGCTAAAATCAATGTTGATATTTTTGAATAGAACGTTGCAGAATTGTTGATCGAAAATAAATGAAGTCCCGTAAAAATGACGTCGCGAAAATTGCAAACTATATTATTGTGGAAGCGATTCATCATCAGCAACAAGTATTTGTTTGTATTTTGAGAAATGCATGGTAGCATAATAATTGTAGTGTGGTAGAGTTCATGAATTGCCGTTTCATGAATTAGTTTGAAATTTACTCATAGAAGTCGCTTGATTTTTAAAGTAGTCTTCCGTGCTGATTAACTTACTGTACTGACATCGATTCATGATCTCTTTTCGTATAGCAAATTAGTAAACAAACATATCTGCAATCACGTGATGGTTTCACTGTCGTCGCCAAAGTAGTCAGAGATTATCTGATCGCGTGGGATGTATTGCGCTTGTTGGATTATACTAAATAACTAATATTTAGGCATTTACTCTCTTTTGAGATCGTTATCTCCACATTTTACTAGATATGCATGTAAAATTGGACCTATTCAGCTGTCGTCGCCACATATAATAATATTATATAATATACTGGAATAGAATCACGGGAGTTATATCCAGAATTACATCAATAAATGCCAAAATCCTTTATTTGATGAACGATAAATATAAAAAACGGAACTGATAAAATTGTGTTTACTTTGTGAGTTTCCGAATCCATATTGTGATGTTCAGTACAGCCGTTTTATTAATCAGTGTGTATTGATCAATAAATGTTTAATCACCAACGCAATGACTTTTAGAACTATATCTCCAGGATTCAGGTTAGGCATACAATCATGAGGTATTTATTTACTTGTCCAACATTGTACCATATTGCAATTGGGAAGTACAGCTAGGTCTATACCAGGCGAACCAGAATTATTTACAAGAATTCCTGAAATGCCAAACGTAATAACCGCAATTGTGGATGTGCCGGGCTTCCTTTAATCATATGTAACAGTTAAATGAAGGATAAAGTGGCGTTCCTGTCTCATACCATATTTTACTGGGGTGGCCAAACTTAAGCTCGCCAAGTTCCCGCGGCTCATTGAGCCTTTGATTGCGACTATTGAATGATTGGACACGCATGCAATTGCCTACCTAGTCGAGAAGTTTACCTTCGCCGTAAAACAATGAATTTCATCCAATATCAACTTTTTGCGTTTAAGCAGTTAGAATCGATGTGTACAGCTTCATTCCCGGGTACTGTTAAAGTGCCGACCTGATCACATCGTGTGATGGTCCTTTAATCTTGTGGGGTTGCTGGTGGAGTTATCTTAGTAGCGCTAGGTACACAGGCGTGCCTATGGTTAATTTCCGCGTCGGAATTTAATCTGGTCTCTTGATCCCCCGTCTCGCCGAACTAACTCAGTGAAAGACCAGATATCATATACCAGAATCAACTTAAAAAAGAAACGATTGTAAAGTAATGGAAGGGAGATCAACTTTAACATCGAAACACTGTGACTTTGGACACTAGGCCGAAATGGGTGCCGGTTAAGACACCGTAACTGGTCGTTTCAGCATCGTCCTATCTGTTTGTTGCGTCGCATTGTGTTGGTAGGTCGGTTTTGAGGTACTCATGGTGTCTGTCGACTACTGTGGTCATTTACAGCAGGCCGATATTCTTCATTTTTATTCCGTAACTGCCGAATGATATATACGGCTTATATAGGCTTATGCAGGCTTAGGCTTTTTGTAATACACCGCTTACGTGGAGGAGGTGGCGAGGAGGAGCCTATAATAATCGTCCACAACTTAGGAATTGGAATACTGAATTCGACCTCATTCGGACTCGGACCCGCTACTCCTTGGTGTTGCAGCCGCGGATTATACCACTGCGCTATCTCGCTACATTCGCAGTGTGTCTTTGGTATCGCATAGTACGTTGTGTGTGCCTCGAACGGATCGATATATATATAATCCGACGGATATTATAACTCTACATTGTTGACGATTCCATATTAATTAACTCCAAAACTGCATATCATTATGTGTCCTTATTTTATTGCCTGCACACGACAAGGTCGATAGCCACTGCATTTCACTAAAATGAGGCGGAGGACATTTATCGAAACTATACTTCATTACTGGCTGAATCCATGAAAAAATCTTTTGTAAATTGATCGAATCCATGATTACATTCGCGTTATATAGCTTGACTTGTTAGGCTTTGCAAATTGCGAGTAGGCATAATTCAGGTAGTTCAGATATCTACGATGTTTGCATTTTGAGCTAACTAGAGCAATATTACTTCTAAAATTGCGATGAAATATTAAAGCATGTTCTGTCGTCGGCGCGCGCTCTTCTAGGTCCGCGGTTCGGTTAAGATGAAGTTAAAACGTCTAAAATCACGACTGTGTTTTCTTGACGGCAACTAAAAGCGACTGGACCGCATTGGTTGATCATTGATCAATGATTAGCGCGGGTAATCAAGGTACTCAAGGAGCGGTACGATACACTAATCAACATGGATTACAGGAGCAAGGATTCCCATTCATATTAATCGACATCTTCAAAATTTTGGTATCCGTACCAGTATGTGTAAGCATTACCAGTTTTTGCTGCTGAAAAGAAGAGGCGAATGCCCTGCCTATACCTTTATTACCACTGACGACCTGAGGTGCTATAGTAGAGTTACTTTGGATTGAGTCATATTCGTTGTATTGTATTCCTTACCTTCGATTACTTGTATCGTTCAATTTTCTTTATAAATAGAAGGATTATTCTTTCAATCGACAATCTAGAATATATTCTAATTTACTTCATTATTCTTATCATTCTATCGGCTACACTTCCTGATTTTATGTTACATGATTATACCTCTAATTGTCATCAGAAATAGACTTTCGGCACTCGTTCATATTAAATGGAATGCGCGGATTTTCAAGACAATAAGACAATAAATTTGGCTGTAAAATTAAGGGTGCGCGAGAACAAATATTTTAAACCCACTGCGATAGTTACAACAGCGAAGGTTTCCCGGGAATTTGACTGCACTGCACTTTGGCAAAACGCGATACCACCGCGATAATGGCCGGACCTGGACTCCTTCTTGGATGGTATCCATTATTGAAAATAGTTTGTGTACGTGTACGTCTTTTGCTCTACATTACGCTGACTAGATCGTTGTGCCTATGGATTTGAACGAAATGACTGTTTCTGTGAACATCAATCATAAACAAATCGCCAAATGTGACTCAGCAAAATATCTTGGCGTCACCATTGATTCCAAATTGTGCTGGAAGCAGCATATTGAATGCACAATATCAAAACTAGCTCGGTGTGTGGGAATAATGACCCGTCTGCAATCTTTGGTTTCCAGATCAGTACTAGGAACCATCTACTTCTCTCTTTTCCACTCTCATCTGCAATATGGAATCGTAGTATGGGTAAATACATGCGCAACATTTTTGTACAGAATTCGAACCCTGCAAAACCGTGCGATACGGCTGATCTCATCTGTACCTTTACACACCAATTTGTCGCCTTACTACCGTAAGCATCGAATTTTGTGAGTTGATGAAGTAAATCGCTTCGAAGTATCAAAACTTGTTCACAAATACTTTTCCAATAGTCTGCCTCCTGTGTTTGATGACTTTTTCATACCTGCGAAAAATGTCCATTCCCATTACACGAGATCCTCGTCAAAGGGAAATATCTACTTACCCCCACCCCCATAGAAACCTAACTAAGAGATCTATCGACTACTCGGGACCTATCCTCTGGAATGCATTACCACCACATGTCCGTGAATTGCCTTATAATAGATTCAAAAAAGACCTGCTTGATCACCTCCTGTCGTTATACTACTAACACTGTTGCCCTACCTTGCCCAGACATTGCTTCATTGATCAATTGCTACCATCGTTTAATTTTTATTCTATTTTCCTTTTTTAACTAAACATGTTTTACAGCCATACTGTTCAGAGTCAAGTGTACCTGTTTGATGCTGGTGTGATCAAACTAGATGACCTTCACGGTCTTATCGATCATTCCTATCTAATACCGAATACTGTGCATGCATATTTTCTGTAAAACCATCACTGCCGTTTGTTATGTATTTTGGTTGGATGAAAATAAAGACTCTCCCTCTTTCTACCGGATTAATGGTTCGGTTACCTAATTAAATTATAATATCTTGGCAAGGGGCGGAAACACTGCCCAGTTCTCTGAATATCCAAGTAAGTGGTTTGACAACTTGTTCGAGTTCAAACTCGAAACGAATTCCCACCCCCTCGCATATTTACCGAGCCGAAACAGAGGATATATAAACGAATTGACTAAAGAAAGATCATTATTCCGAGACGGTGCTCGGTAAACCGGTTTCTGGGAGTACTATTCAGTAGGGATGGCGTGAACGTAGGGTTCACGTTCGCGTTCTGTGTGTGAACCTCAGAAATTTAGAGGTTCACGTTCACAAATGAACCTTGGTAGGATCTGTACTGTGAACCTCTTTCAGAAATTACAATTTTCGCGTTATTTTATTATTTTTCGTTGAAATTTATTGCATTCCAACTGCGGGCCACTCCATGCATGGTGCTGGTACCAGTAACCGTACATGCACCTTTACAATCTCAAAATTTTTGCTTGCTTTGTTACAAAAGTTTGATCAAAATATCCAGCTTTCCGTTTGTGAATATTTAGTGACTCTATGCTATGAGCTTGACCCACAATCACACAACATCAAGAGCGAAATACACAGGCTGGTAGCCAAGTCACAAGGCTCCGAGTCACAAGTCAGGCTCACTTTTTTGTTAAACCCACTGATATACCTCTGTTTGGTGATATCGAATAGTTCGCATTTATAATAAACTAATTTTCGTCACTTTTAATAGCTTCTGGTCGCATTTTCAAGTAGCATTACCAATAGACGAACTCCAAATAGGGTGGTTATACTTTACTACTCTTCGAAATTACAATGAAACGTCGCTCTTGGCCGTCTGAGTCTCGAGTAGGGCTGGGCACAATGATTCGAGTAATCGAATCTGATTCGAGTATCAATTTTAATGATTCGAGTCAAGTAGTAAAAGACGAGTTTTTCGAGTACTGGAATTATACGCTTCTCGCCACTGAAAGTTAATTTGTCAACAGCAATTATAGTGTCGAACTGTCGATACCAATTTTCACTGTTGAAGCCTCGAAACCTTGACTGGCCGTATCTTAGCATACGAAACATATAGTACAGAACAAAAACGCTACTGGAAATACCACATTTCCGAAGTCTTGGCCATCCCACAACATTGTCACCAAGTGTAATAAAATCGGTACGGTCGAAAAAATACCAAAGTATCTTTAATGTAATGGATATCAGGTATTATATTCTTTGTGGTCGCAAAAAGGTACATATTTGAACTTCGACATATTAACTCAGTTATGGCGTCATAATGAGTGATACTCGATTACTCGACTCGACTCGAAGCAGATTACATGATTCAGAATCGAATCACTTAGGTACTCGATTTTGCCCAGCCCTAGTCTCGAGTCATGCGTAATTCGATTTATCTCCGTATTTTGAGAAAATGACTCGAGTCAAGTCGAGTCATCAGAAAATCGTGACTCGCGTCCGTGCACAATAATATATGCTATCACTTCACTGAAATGTATGGTTGGAATTGACAATATGACGTCACCTGTCGTCATGAGGTTCACGTTCGCGTTCACACAGAACCTTTCAAAAAGGTTCGCGTTCAAACGAACCTGAACCTTTCAGAGTTCACACCATCCCTACTATTTAGGGTTGGAGCGCACCCTTGAAAGATTTCGGTTCGTGTACGTGAACGTTTTTGAACGTTTCTGTGTGAATGCGAAGGTGCACACGAATCCATGACGTCACATGACGCCATATTTCCAATTCCAACTCTACATGTCCGGGTTATTGTTATTATTAATAATAATGTGCACGATAACTATAGCGATAGCTATAACTATAGCCACATTATGCAACAATGCTGACCTTTCAAACGTCGTCAGATGTATATAACTCGAACAATAAAATGGCCTAATAAGTATATAAAATACTTATCTTCCGTCGCCTGGTCAACAATTTAGACGAGGACTTGCAAGGGGGTGTAAGCTTCCGCCTGAACCTTTCTGGCTAGACCGGAAAATGTTTAAAGCCTAGTCTGATTAATGCTACATTGATATTGAACAGAGTGAAAAATCGGATTCTGTACTTGCGACGGATATCACCTCAAAAACATGTTGTACGCTCGCCAACACTCCAGTCGGACGCATTTGGATTTTATGATACTATAAACATATCAAATCGAGATATGTCACGTATGTCTGATTCAATTATTACATTAGGCATGGATGAATTCTCTATATCAATTTTGTTGATGTAAATAATTGGTTGGTTTATTCGCTAACTACTGACATGTAGTGCATTTCATTCTTGCACCAGCGCGTCACTATAACTATTGATAAACGGACAACTGAATATTTCTAGCAAACTTACGAAAAAATATTATTTGAAATTGGCAAGTTGCATGCTCGTTTAGCGGCAAATACTTCCAGATTCTTGCGCAGAGTCATCCGAGGTTGAAATGCAAAGAGTTTCAACCAAAGATGTCGGATAATACATGGAAAAAGTATACAGTGCCGAACCTACCAAGGTTTCTTTTATCAACGCGAACCTGTAAATATCTGAAGATCACACACCGAACGCAAACCTGAAACTCACGATAACACCATCCACTACTTTCCGTAGGATCAACTATTTTCGCCTCCTTGATTCTTGAAATTGCTCACTGGGGCTTTATCTACCAAGTTGAGAACCACTGGTGTAAGTGAAGAAATCCCACTGAGCTACAGATAAACGGCGAGAGTAACTGGTAGACCGTAGCATTAATCAATACCCATGAAGTAGCTCTAGGTCAGGGGTTCTCAACCCGCGGCCCGCAGACGTTCTTTTTGCGGCCCGCGACATCTTTCATCATGAACGCAATTATTAGTGGCACGGTATTGTCAGAGGTGGTCAGTAACGAAGTACTTCTACTTTTGAAGTACTTGAAGTAGATTTTTCCTACTCACACTACTTTTAAGTAGTTATGATTTTAGACTACTTCTACTTCTACTTGACAGTTTTTAGTTTTGTAGGCAAAATAGGCGTAGAATACCTACTTACTTACTTACTTATGAACCACCACTCCTACTTCTACTTGAGTAGAAATTCAGGCGTTATTTCTACTTCTACTTGAGTAGCGACGGTGACTACTTTGACCACCTCTGGGTATTGTTACATATCAATTTAGCTACTTGGCTCTCTCATCGCACCGTCTCTGTTTCACTTGATTACTCATTCTTTGATGTGTTCTGGATTCTTGATATACGCTCGAGTTTAGATTGTTATTGTTTTGAATCGCTATTCGGCTGGACTCTGGTTCAAGGGGACCCCGCTTCGTAGTATACTTTTATAGAGTGTTTCACTCACCGCGAATGATTTGAACAGAAACAAGAACAAGGAACGGGACATTAAACGTCGAAAACTGGGTTTGTAACTCTGCGCGCAACAATGGATATAAACGGAAAACCAATGTGTCATATTTGTCGAAAAACACTTGTAGTAAAGAAGGGTTAGCGGCTTACAATGATACCACGACAGTTTTTTCTGGAGTTATACATATCACCTGATCTAAGAAAAAAACGCTGCTACCTAGGTGTCAAACCAAGCAATTCAAATTTCGAGACATTGTTAAAATTGCCGACGACGTTACAGGCGCATCGTTCAAAATTGGTTGGAATAACGATAAACCGAAGAAATCTGCTAGAGAAGGTGTATTTCAATTAAACTTTAATATACTGTGGGAATATTTGCTGTTTGCCAAGGACAACATCACCTGACAAATTTCGACGCTACAGTTGTCTGATTCAACCGTGACCAGATGAGTAACAGCAATGTCAGTTGATCTTTTACCGCATGTTCTGAAACACGTTGCCGCGAAGACTACTCTAGCCTCGCATTGGACTAATCCACTGGCTCCACATACATTGCAGAGCTAATTATTTGGGTGCATTTATCAGAGGAAGCATATTTGCAGCAGAAATGCTGGCGGGGCAAAAGTGGGGAGGGACCAACGAAAAACATCAACTTGATACAGCCGACTTTTGTAACTATGGAATGAAAGGGGAAGGGTTGATTGGTTTGCTCAGAAATGACCCCGAACGCCAGACTTCTCATATATTTGCGAGCTTAAAGTGATAATTGCATCAGTACCGAAAAAGTGACAGTAATTTAATGCTTGCTCGCTCACGCATTGAAACAGAGAGTTCGGTTCTCTAGTGGAAGAGTTCGAAGGTCCATATAACGACTTGCACGCTCCATGAAGGGAGTTACTTGCGCCGCTGGAAGATACTTATTCTAACAAAAAACAGCAACTGCAAACTTACGAACGCCGTCCATCAATGCTTTAGAATTCATAAAAATGTCCTAAATGCCCGTATACGATCGGTAGATAGGGTACAGAAGCCCAAATTTAATAGTAGCCCAAAGAGACATGGTAATAATGTTCTGCGGCCCGCAGCGTCATTTACTGTTGAAATGCGGCCCGTTGGCTGACGATGAACTGAAAAGTGTAACATATTTTTCAAAGGCAATGAACCTGAATTGTAGAATTCGTTATTTCTAATTATTTCAACTAATCATAATACAAGTGAACCACTGTCAAGATTTCAATCATTAGATCATTTTCAATGAGGAGTTGACTAGCGACAAATGTATGAATTCATTGCGCTTCGTAAATAATGTCAGTATGCAGTAAAGCAAGGGTATGCAACTTACATATGTACTCATAGATTTACAATAACTTGAACTATAGAGTATGACTGGAGTGACGACTCGATTGTTCTCCCATTGTTAGCCGGCAGAATGGTCACGGTCAGATGGATGCACCCAAAACAAGATCGCTCAGTGCTTGTTTCAATGGCGTTCAAGGCGATTCGTCGTGTATTTCTTGAAATTGCGTCGGAATTAGTTATAGAAAGTTCAACATTTAGGTAGCGGTGGCGAGTCGTTATGACTAGTGAATAATACTGTGTAGCCTATGTTACATTTCTCACGAGATTGATGTGATATTGTGGCTTCGATCCTTTGTAGAGTTTGCTACGTATATGAATATAATGACGGAAGATACAGAATATCTGGTTCGTGTGCATTGGCTATTGTGAGATGAATTCATGGAAAGAAAGACTGAAGAATACTACAAAGTGAACAAGTGGAAAGATCTTGAACCATACCGATATGCAATTCACAATATCGTTGATTGAAAATATGTCCTATATTAACTGCAGAAACTCGAGTATGAATATAACAAATAATATTGTAACTGTCTTGTAGTCTTATATAATGCCTGTCCGATAACCGCAGAAACTTGAGTATGAGTAGCAGGACCGTAACTGCCGCACCCCAAACCCCCCAATTGCGCAGGGCCCGAGCTCGAAGGGGGCCCAAAATTATTTCGCGAATTAGCATAAATTATGGAGTATTTTTCAAAAAATTTTCGCGCTGCGTGCGATTTCAAGTTGCCAACTTTCTTAGGTATTTGGTAGCCTACTCTTCCCAAGACAAAATACGCAGGATTTATCGAAATGGACATATCGGCGAGACATTTAAAGTTTTAGAACATGTAACATGCGACTCCAAGAAGTGCGCCAGAACGATCGGCAGCGAGAAAACCTCGGCCAAAAAGGACTGCCCGCTTACGCTGGCCGAAAACTTCGTTATATATGCAAAATGCATATAGGTTTAATTGTCCATAGGCGCCTAAATGACTCGCGCCGAATGTTCCTGTCTTGACAATCTGAACCTCAGAAGACAAATACCATTCCGCAGGGAAAAATTGTACGCCCGTAAAGAAATACCAATTCGAAATCGTGTGCGTCGTTAGTCTAGTACATTTGGGCGATTCTGTATTTTTTGATGTAACAGACTGGAGATCACGAAATGACATCATGAAACGAAGTCATACCAACGGGGCCGCCCGCCCGGATATGTTTAATCATTATTTACGGGCCCTACAGTTTCCAAGCCACCTCATTCAGCTCTACCGGTAAATCTGACAACGTGAACAGAGAGAACAAGAAATTGATAGCAATATAGGCCTATATGCAATTCCCAATATTATTGACCGATTTTATCATGAATTATCGAATATTTTCGCGCTTCGGGTAGACTCACCAAACTGTGGCCCTTATTTCGTAACAAAAGCGAACAACGTGATGGGGGGAGGGCGGTTTATCACCCTATGGGGGGCCCATGACCAACGTTTTTTTTTGGGGGGGGGGGGCTGACGAAGTGCTGTTACGGCCCTGATGACTAGAACAAGAGAATTGTGTAATGGTAATGTTCTGCTTGAGCTCGACTCACAATAGCCAGAGCTTACTCCTTGAAAGTGTTCAAAATCGCACTTGAAGGGAACTCGTTGTCATTGCCAAGAACACAGGAAGACGTCTGCCGGTCGACATTAGTAGTAAGCCAATGCACCACGTCAAGGTTTCGACCAACGCATTGGTTTCCTTTTTTAGGTAGAGAACCTCAATGTGGATAGGCAGCACTTGCCACAGAGAGAAAAAACTACCATACTAAAAGAGCATATTGTTCATTTTTTTTCAAGCCATCTCGCAAACTTTTGGGAAATATGTAGGACTTTTTTAGCTTCTCATGCAATGCAAACTTTGCAAAATTGTGAGACAAGATGTTATTCAAGTGTCTCATTGCCTTGTCCATGACATCCTCAACCTCATTTAGGTCTGAGCCAGATTGAAGTGACACAGTATGAATTAATTTGTTATAGAATGGATCACAGTGAATTGCGTCAAGTAGCCTACCCTGAAAAAATTGATCTTTTTCAGGGGTTTTGCCATTTCTTTACTGTGGATAACATAAAAGCGGAGAACCATGCAATGAAACTGTTCAGACGGGCTCTTCAATCCACCGACATTCTTCTGCATCACTTTAATGAGGTTTCCCGATGGCGCTGCAGATGTTAGGCATGTGGCAATTGCTTCGTTAGCTTGCTTAGAAATGGCTCCCAAAAGCACTCCACCAATATATTCAAGTATGTCTAAAAACATGTCTAAGTTTTTCCATGGAAAGGCAAAGTAGCAAAGGCTATTTACTTACCAGATTCCTTGCTGTTGACTCCTCCAATCTCTGCGATTGGATCCTGTTCTTTACCGCACACGAGAGAATCAAACATCTTCAAAAGTAATACTGAAGCTGGTAATTGCGGCAAACCCAGCAACTTGTTAGCTTGGTGACAGATATTAGAATAATGTTGATAAAATCCGTCAACACCAAGTTTGCAATATTCAGAATGGAGTTGTTTCACCAATGCAACAGCTTTGGTCACGTCTAGTTCCTCGAATGATGGGGCGCATTCAAAGTATTTTTTGCTATTTACACAAGCCCTCTTCAAAACAGCAATTACAGCATCCTCAGATATATCCCAAGTACTGGTGGGAACTTTATGATTTTTGTAATGTTTTTTCAGAGCTTTCACAGTCGGAAAGGATGCTTCGTATTCCTCACAAAGCACACCTTTCCAGTTATCGAGTCCTTCGAAACATTCTTCAATTTCCATTTCAGTTAGTCCCTCCCAGTCATCCCAAAGTGATGCAGCTGAATCAGTCATGACACCGATTTTTATCCGTGACGAAATATGATCTAAATCTGGCGAAAAATATAACAGAGGCTACACGGTATTATTCACTAGTCATAACGACTCGCCACCGCTACCTAAATGTTGAACTGTCTAACTAATACCCACGCAACTTCAAGAAATAGACGAAGAATCGCCTTGAACGCCATTGAAACAAGCACTGAGCTATCCTGTTTTGGGTGCATCCATCTGACCGTGACCATTCTGCCGGCTAACAATGGGAGAACAATCGAGTCGTCACTCCAGTCATACTCTATACTTGAACTTCGCAAAATTGTAATTTGTCACATTCGTAGCGTCCGCGGTTTATGTTATTTAAAATGCTGGTAATGTGTTTATGCAGGCCACAGTTCTAACGACAATTTGTATTTATGCTCTAGTTTCAAGGCATGTCAAGGCTGATGTCACGCAAATTAAAACACATGCTTCAAGTCGAGTCACTTCCAATTGTCTGATTTTGACTGAATTTCCTGTCACCAAATATTGATTTCTGTCTTTTGATGTAATATTATACGAAGGATTAAACACATATACGGATAGATCCCGACAAACCTTTCATTTCCCTACAACCAAGACTAAAGTAGTTGAAGGTTAATCATGTAGGTCGCAATAATTCTTTTAACTTACTATACTCCATGCTGTCAATACCACGGTATTATAATTCAATGTAAGCGATGTTTATTGACTAAAATGCTGCATGAAGGATGTAGACAATTCCTAAAATATCTATGTAGAGTAGAAATAAGTATTCAGTCGTTACGGACTTGTTCGGCGTTAATACCGTCGAAATGGGCATCATTCATTTATTACCAGGAAATAACATTTTATTCCATAAACTTCCAGATGAGCATGGGATATTTCTTATTTTGGAATTATTTGCACTCTTACCTACCAAACGCATGGTGGTCCACAGTTTCGGTTTACGATCTACTTCCGAAACAGTCAGTATTGAGTGCCTTGTCATTCCAAAGCTAATGCACACTTTATTGCTGCACGTAAAAAAGATTTACTATGGCGGTCTCAAATGTAGCCCAAGTGGAATTCAGGCATGTATGAGGCAAATATGTTCACATACGCGCGGAGCGTCCGGTATAGTTTCACAAAGCAAAAAACATCATGAGACATGTCCTACAGATTCCGGGTTACGTTCGATAAGGCATGACACAAAAGATCACATTACTGGGCACTGTGTATATTCTTCGGAAGGCCTTGAATGCACCACTGGACTAAAATAACACTTGTGAAGCACAGCAGAATTTCTGTTATTTCGATTTTTCATTTTCAAACATCTCTACCGCTCTCTGTAACCCTTGCCAATTCTTCATATACTGCAATTCTGTAATCTGACTTCTCGATGTATTGCATAGGAATAACAATTTGACTGTATTACTGAAATTGTGAAAAATACCCCAATCTCGCCATTTTCCTCTGGATGCAGGTTGCTCCTGAATTATATGTGTGTATTGACCAGTTTCTTACTGTCAATAAAGAAAAGTAATAATAATAACACATGAACCATACAAAATCGCTTTTCCTGCTTCCCGTACTGAAATTGTCGATAGGGACTTATGCTCCGATACAGATCGTAATAGAACTGGAAATGCAGTAACGGACTTCACCTCTACACTCTCACGTGACGACCTTTTCTTGGTTGATGGATTATTCGTAACAATTCGTAAATAATGATTTCTGTCGCAATTCTGTTACAATTTCACTCATTCAATTATTGGGCGCTATCCAGAAAATAGCTTCTACTTTTTAGGATCAAAATTCTATTAAGTAATCAGTTCTGCATGGAGTGGCATACATATCCGGCAGTATTATGATACAATAATCGTGACTTTAAAAAATCCAACATGAGTATTTTAGCGGTAACAAAGTAAATGATCCCAGCTAACCTACATATCATCCTAAATAATATAGTAATTCAGATACAAAACTATAACGTAGAGCTATGGGGACATTGCGAAGGGCGATAACTACGTCACAGAAATGACATGCATGAATATTCGTAGACTTGTGCATCATGTGTTTCGATGCAGAGTTACTGTAAACCGAGATTTCGAGGCCCATACAGAGGAAATGAACCGGGATTACTCAACTGTTTAGCATACGGCAGTAACAAAATTTTAAGATTTGCTCAGGTCCGTTTTACCTATCACGAAAAACAAATATAATTTGGTGTAACGATATACAGAATTCCTCTCTTAATCTCCGATAGCGACGAATTGAAATGTAGATGAAAGCGTCACGACAGCCTGTGTCCATTGTTCTTGTATTTACACTCGTGTCACCATTCCTTAAATAGGAGGCGTGTAAATAGTCATAGTCGTATTTCGCGAAACTTCAAATATTGAGGGCAGTGCATATGCGCTATGGATATACGTATAATATAGATGTAGGTAAACCTATACTGTATATCGTAGAGATACGAACATATGATAGCAATCAGTTACGAAATAATTATTTTTGTGCAGTACCTGCACTGTGTTATATAAACCCAGTTTGTCAATGGACATTGAGTCATGCTAGCTGTTGTGTGTCGTGTTTAATCGGTACGTAATCTCTAGTCGATAAATTATCCAAGAGAGACAGCATTTCAATGGTAGTTTAGTTCTATAGTGTAATTATCATGGTCAAATTAAAATACGAAACCGTATCATCGCAGTGAAAATTTCTCCCAGAAACGATTCGGTTTTAATCATGCTTTGTAGCTATTCAGCATATCATTATTGGAAGTATCTTCTGTTATGTCTATTTACTTGAGTTAAAGCAATATGTGTTGAATAGCATGTTGACCTGACATCCCTACTGTAATTAGGAATACACCAGACGCCAGTTTTGGGATCAAGTCACTACCTTCGAGTCACGAGTCATCTCGAGTCATTTGCACATTTTTACTCGAGTCAAGTCAAGTCAATCGGTTTTCGAAGGTGAATCGAGTCAAGTCAAGTCACTCGTTTTATTGGAGGTGACTCGAGTCCAGTCAAGACAAGTCAAGTCATGTCAAGTCACGAGTCAAGTCACGATTCAAGTCAAATTGAATTTTAGAAGTATGAGTAATCAAATCATTCAAAGTCATTTTATTTTGGTAGCTGTGTTGAAGAGAGAGTAATTGACCATTTATCTTGTATCAAATAACGAATATGAAGTTACATGTACATGCAAAAAGACGTCGCATCGCTCACGCACACATTGAACTGCAAATAAAATACGTCAGAAACAGTATATAGCTACATCAAGGGTGTCAAATATACGTCCTGCCAAATGATTTCATCCGGCCCGCGAAGCAATTCTGAGCATATACTGAAAAATGCGTGTATTTTATCGAGCACATTTCTCGAATTTGCAGTAAGAAATACCACTGATAAATATTCCTTCAGGGTAGCAAATATCGAGTATGTTCATAAGCAACATTATAACCACCCGAAAGCGGTGTTGTTATTTTTAGTCATCGTCCGGCGCAAATCGCTGACATTATTGATTCAAGACGAGTTGGTAATATTTTGGAATCATTTGAATGGTGCGGCCGGCGAGTGATCTGAATATTGGAATCCGGCCCGCGACGTCAGTTGAGGTTGACAATTAGCTACATGCTATATTCTCTTACTATCGTCCAAAATAGAGGATCGAATACGAAGTCTCGAAAAGTTGAAACAAATTGATATTACCAACCATCTACACACTCGTGAAAATATATATACTCACAAACTAGATTCGTTCGATTTAAATCATACAAGAAGGTTTGTTAGGGTGAGGGTTGTGCAATTTCAGACAGAGCCGCCCAATAAACAGCGATACGGCGCTATTAGAATAATCTACGTTCAGTTTATTTTTGATGTAACAATGAAGGATCAGCGAAACGTGCCATCTCTGAATGACTGATTGCTCTCACAAGTGACATCGGCGTATCGTGAATAATCCGAACGTGTACAAGATACAATTATATAATCGACTCCGTTTACTTGATGACTTGAAATTGACCAGTAAATATTGCTTCGAATCACGAGTCAATCCACATTTTTGAAGCACCGAGTCAAGTCAAGTCAAGTCCTTTTTGCAAAGTGACTCGAGTCAAGTCAATTCATACGAAAAAGTCATGACTGACTCGAGTCATCCCACCACTGCCAGACGCGTAGTTACTGATGCAGGCGATATAATTTTCTATAGAAAGATGATCCGGAAATTGTGAAGTGATTTCAAAATGAAAATGAGCCCGACAATAATTGACCTACGCACTTGTTTCCTCCTCTTGCTATAGTGGGTAGTAAAGATCCTTTGGGACAAGGCTCTTACCTGACCCTTTCTGTATCACGAAATTATTCGTCCCTGCTCACGTAATGAATGTGCTGCATTAGGGACAATGAAAAGCATTATCAAACTTAAACATATAACTTATTCGAGTTAATGCGGATCCCGCCTCAGGAATATGTAGAGTTATTGTTCTGCTATATAATCGGATGTCCTTTTTACGCCATCTCCTGCACAAAGCCATACCGCCCCCAGAGCCCAGCGCCTCCCCCCCATTTCGCACCCTGAGCGTTTCCGCCCCTTCAAAATCCAAATCGCCCCTTGGCGCTGATGTGGTCTCAAAATGAAGGTAAAAACGAATAAAAATTTTTGGCCGCAGCCATTTCCTTCAGAACGCCACCGTAATGGAGCTGCAATTTATTGAAATTTTCACAAGACCAGCTGCCGCGGCTGCTCAACCCGTTACATGGCACGATGTCTTCATCGTCGCACTTGCTCGACGCGATATGGCAGTCACTCAGAGAACGAACTTTAGACACATTGCCTTCATAACATCGGCTGACAACTATCTAAAATTCGTTCTCTGCGTGACTGCCTAATCGCGTCGAGCAAGTGCGACGGTGACGGTATCGTGCCATGTAACGGGTTAAGCAGCCGCGGCAACTGGTCTTGTAGAAATTTCAATAAATTGCAGCTCGATTACGGTGGCGTTCTGAAGGGAATGGCCGCGACCCAAAATTTTGGTACGTTTTTACCTTCAATTTGAGACCACATCAATTTTAGAGCGCAGTGCCCCTTTAAGGTGTTCAGTATGATGTAATCATGAAACTTGTTATATCCATAAGTGTCAAAAAAATTTCAAATTCTTTCGCGGCTATTTTATTATGTTCAATGGCAAGCATTTCCAAGTGGAAGGCCATCCATCGGCATGACCTACATTGGAACATGAATAATAATACTGTTTACTTTAGGCCAGGGTTTGGCAAACTTTTCAGTCTGAGTGCCGCATTCAACATCCGAGTCCGTTCTGGGGCCGCACGATAGTGAAATTCGGATAAGCGAAAACTGATCATTTATATGTTCATATAGTAAACAATAAACATATGTTTACGACACATAAAATACTGATTTAATGATAACGCACACGCGTTAGCAACCATGACATGAAGAAATCTACGTGTCATCCGGAAAAACACACTAATCAGAGGAATGAAAGTCAAGCATGCCGATTTTTAGAACTGGGTGCAAATGTAGATGCAGCAGATGCAGAACGCACAATGCCGACAGAATCATAATTACGGTACCATTAAATACGCTTCAGCTTACTGTGCTACTGGGTAAAACTTGCCTTCCATATATTCGTTCTGAGATATCAACCAAATTTATTGTTTTCTCGAAAATTTTATAATTCGTTTGCCTTTAGATTTAATATATAGGCCCATCAGTCATACTTATTAAATGAACTCCGCAGCCGAAACGAAAATACTTTTTAGTCGATTCTTTAATACCAAAGAAGCATCCATATGCAACTTTTCGTTTTTTGTATTGAATGAGTTGTAACTAAAGTTTGTGTTGGTTTTTGTGGTATTCATGGTATTTGCCGACTGCTGTCGTCATTTACACCAGACCAATAAACTGCATTATTTTCCGTAACCGCCGACTCATAGCACGGCCCACCGCAAGGCTTTTGTAAGACACCACTTTTGCGGATGTTGCGGCGAGGAGGACCCCCAAAGTCTGTGAACGAGTTTAGACCTAACTGCACATTTATATGAAGCCCGCCGAATAGGTGTTTCCAAGTACAGCGCCGATAGCAATAAATTTGTTGGAGTTGACAATCCAAAATTCCACGCACATTATCCGAATTAGGTCATTTCGGTTTTGATTTTCTGGGATGTTTAGCAACCAAAACCTTTCAAAATTCGTAGGCCCCGAGTTTGGAGCAAGACTATTGCCTATAACTGTCATTCAAACGATCAAGCTTCATTTATGGTGGGTCCATGAAGTTAGTTGTTCATTGATGCAATAAAAATTTATTGCTTCGGTTACTATAAATCAGTGGTCCTAAACTCAAACGTGCTGGCGAGCGAATTTCCTAGTTTTTGATGACGTCGCGAGCCGCGGCATCGATAATAGCGATATTCAATGAATATTTTACAATTAACCCTTATTTGACGAGACCTTGCACATTTTTAAATCTTTTAAAAAATTGTTGTTGTGCCAGGCATAATTGGTTAGAATAATGCGTTATATACATCATCCGAGACGATGGATACAGCGTAAAACTGTCGGGATATAACATTGCAGCTATTCGACCTCTGAAGTGCCACGATTTTATGTAGAATATTTTGAAATTAAACTGTATATTGATCCGATATCAAAGCATTTGAGCGGTGCAGCCTAATCCTGGTTTTGATACAGTCGTGTCGAAATAAGTAGACTATTGTTACTGTCATTGCCAAATTCAAATAAATTTAGCATCTGCCAATTATTGACCATAGTGATAGTATTGCTTCTTAACCTTGTTAGCGATCTTACCCTTATGGTACCTATAATAAAATCTAATATTCAATTCACAGAGAACCGCGCAGAGTGCGAAGACTATTTTCCAGTTGAATAAAGTGACCAAACAAATATTCCCCATCATATAGGTCTAATCCCTCAATGCACTTCGTACACCTGATGTGGTGCTTCGTACCACGATGGGGTCTACGGACCCTGTTAAGAACCCCTGGAACAGAAATGTCCAATCGCCGAAGAATTTATTGGTTTTACTGCTGTGGAGTGTACTATTACCTTACTCGCCGCCGATAATAACTTGGATAAATACAGCAAACAGCACCCATCATGTCACCAACTACAATGGTTGCCATAGTGGCCTGATTACATAGCTATATACGCAACGCAAGCTATACGACCTTTTTATATATTACGATTTAACATGACGGTTTCATAAATTATAAGGTCCGTAGGATTTCGAAGTCACCGTTGCGAGTCGCAAGTCCTTCTCTTATTTTAATATTTGACCCGTCTCAACACGAGTAATTTTTATCAAATCACACGGTCCATCCAAAATCTAGTAATTTCACCAAACCAGATCAATCACAAATTTCATTCGCGAATCATCAACGGGCCATGTTTTATCCTCTTGACTAGAAATGTGACGTAATAGCTGATCTTCCATCGCATTGTAGCTTTTAAAGGTGATGTGATAGTAAGGTTTTTTGAGATTCCAGTGAGTTACTAGAAGTTTTTGGGTGAACTTCAAGTTCCTATATCCAAAATAGATATATGGCACTTAAATATATTTGTGAATACTTGAATCTCCAACATGCTGTGGCGGGACGCGCGTTTGAGACCTCTGCTATAGGACAGTGAATAAGTCGTTTTCCTAGTTCATTGAAAAGCAATATATAAATATTTGCGTCAAATCTGATTCCTGGCATAGTTTATATGCGTGAGCAAAATATGATTGGTATGTTTCGATTACGAATTAAGCGTGAACCTTGTAGAGTAGTTCATTATAACGACAAAAGATTGCAAATTTAAAGATGAAATATGTACCGTTCGTTCGAACACAAAAAATATTCTCAGTTCGATCTAACCCAGAAGAATTCTGTATGTTTCTGCCAAAATTATGACATAACGCATTGTGGCCAAGCTACATATTCATTACTATATACTGGTAGGTAATTTTATTATTACGACCATACTCCCGTGGAATGCGACTGCCCTTATTTTTGTGCGCAGTCCCAATTATTTTAGTTTAGCTGTGGACGCTAATTCGTTTCTTATAGCCCGAGTGATTTGCCGCTCGAGATGAAGACTGTGATGTCTTCGGAAATCTTAGGTATGTGGTGACGGCATACATACAGTTCGCGCTAAACAGTAAAGACTGATCAAGACCTTCTCGCGATATAGGTTTTATCGGACCCATTTATTTTAATCAAGATGCTGAAACCGATAGCTATTTTAGGAATAAAAGTACTTAAGGAGGGGCTGCGGCTGTAAATGTGATGTCGTCTTAAACTAAAGTTTTTAGAGCGAAATATTGTTTTAAAATAGCTATTTGCCACAGCAAGTCATCGCGTTTGAACCGCAGCTAAAAGATGTTCCGGAGTTGTCATATTGCTTGTCACCGATGGCTGTGCGGCTCCGAGGTCACATGTCATCGTATAATCCCATTGTGAAATTATATCCTGGTTCGTAGGTGACGCCCCAGTAGGGGAGATGTGGTACCGATGGATCACTGGGACCGAAAATACTTGGAAAAATCTCCATGATAATTCCATGATTACACTCCGTGAATTTGTCTACAATTGCATGCCGGCAGAATCTTTCCTCACATGCAACAACAATCGACCGGCGTGAGTTATGGGGTCTGTGACGAATGATTTACGTTTTAGGGGGTGTAAAGTAAATTTGGATCGACATTTGCATTTTTCTATATCACCTTTCAGACTAACAAACCCGCCATAATTTTTGATGTGAAGTATAGGGCTTGTATCAGGCTATATAATGGCACATATATTTTTAATCAATACCATACTCGAGTGGACTATATTCAAGTCAATTACAATATTTATGGGGTGGGGGACCTATGGTATCATGGTCAAATCAAGCAAAATAGATGGACCAACTAATCACTTAACAACAGAAACTCGCCTACATATATATAGGCTGTAAATCATAGTTACCTGTGGTGTTTTATCGCTATTACGAGGTATTTGAAAGTCAAAATGTCGATTTGCGGGTAATATTTATGTGGCAATAATTTTGTAAATTTTAGCGTAAATCAAAGCAAGATTTTATGCCAACATTTGAGTTGATATAATCTAATTTATTCAGGAAGGTCGCAACGAAACATTCTTCATTTATTTGCTGTAGCTTAGCTTATAGTACACAACAAAACAAGTGAACAAATTTGATTTTTTGAGCGTATGTCTCATAGGTCCCATGGTCGTGTGCCTTTGGACCCACCGGGTGGGGACCGATGACACGATCGAGCAACAAATTTTAAACGTTTTTAAATATTTTTTGAAAAGGCGGATATTCATGTAAATGTCTGCGATAGGTAGAGCTTGAATCGAAGTGTTGAGACAGCAAAAGATCTGCTATTCTCGGCTGAAGATTTGAGGGCCAGAGATCATTTTGCAATTTTTGATCCATCGGTACCACATCTCCCCTACGTAATATAAGCTGATAACCATGACATATTCATCGCTTGGTCGCGTCGAGAATCTGTAACAGCGAAGTATTTTATTTATCTGCATAAAGCAGTATCAATATCATTATTTGTAGTAGTGAAGTATCATTAGCAAGCAACACTTTGTCTACATCGTCTTACTGAATCAAGGACTGCAATATTTAGTAAAAATAAAACAATATAATTGACTTATACAATATTCAATTAGAGCGCACGTCGATAACACATCGATAAATCTGTTGCAAGTGGAAAGATTCGATCAGAAAGCCATAGCACAGATTTCATTGTCTGGACGACAGTCAGCATTTCGCAATCTCAGCTAACATCTGTCCCCACACATATTTAACGGATATCAACACGACAGCTAACTATCTAAAAGTGTAGTTGCTGATTACCAAGCGAATATCACAATCAAAAAAGATATCAAACTGTTTCAATGGCAGAAGGGGGTCACGATCCACGTGCTCAGGAAATCAGCTCATCATCGAAGCCTAGCATTGCAAGTGAGCATTTATTTTTGATAATATGGTCGTAATAGGAAATATAAATTGATTGCGAATGCATATAGCGGTCGTTCCTCCATTAATATCCTAAATGTCTTTAATACTCCACATTGTCCAAATGCTACTGTCTCGACAATACCAGCTATATTCGGGATCCTCTATCGTTGATTTGGCCATCGGCAGGTAGTGACGACCTGCGAAATAGTTTGCCTTTATCTGCCTGTTTATCTACGCTTTCAGATGAGATGATCATTGATTGATGCCAGGTGTGCATCCATCATTCATAGCGCGAATTGTCGTGCGTTGCATTTCCTGTCATTATGATACTGGATTGATGCCTTCATAGAGAAATTACTGATTCTTTGGATTCCAATTAATTATGTTCAGAGAAATATTTGTTACTTACTGACACAACGATTTGTATCCTCTTAGGACATGCACTATTGGCTGAAGGTGATCAGGTCATTCAATACTTTGAAAATTGTACCGTGAACGTTGTTGCAGGAGACCAGTACACGACGGTCATTAACGGTAAGCAGATGTGATCGTTAACAAAGTACTCATAGTTTTTGGGGTAACCGGATGTAACGCCCAGAGCCTGCCTGCCAAATTCCTGCCCGGACGCTTGAATTCATACGAAATGCCCCTGCAGCTATTCAGATCAATATGCGGAATTCTTCCGGAATGAATTTACAGAATTATGGAATAATGTCACACCTAAAAAAACACCATTATTTTAAAGGCCGTTGTTTCAAAACACCGTTTGTTTCGAATGCAACCCTATACAATACATATTCGGTGATTCTCCCTTGATGGAATGCTGTTGCAATCGCCGAAGCTGTTTCAGTTAGTGAGAAATAGTGATGTTGCGCACATGAAATTAGCTTATTTCTGAAAAAATGAACAATACAAAGTAGAAACAATTTCAGCATTTTAAAATGCAATACTTTTTTGTAACAGAGATACCTGTTGCACCAGGCAGTCCTGGAAACAAGTCGGAGCAACAACAGATAAGACTGGAAGCACGTAAGTTACTCTAAAACATTCCATTGGGTTTTATGGTGTTCAATGTGGATAGAATATATAATTCGTATCAAACGATATTGGTTATACGAAAAGCCGGGAATTGCGCGAGTTGCACCAAGTTCGCTTTAGAGTTCAGTGACTTCTCACCAATGGCATGGGAGCAAATACCTCATTGGAGATAAAGACTCCCATAAAATAAGACTAACAAATATATAAAGCCTAAAAATTCAGCTGGCTGATTCATCGGAGGCATCGTTACTTGTCGCGTTAGTACTGATAACTAGGGCCATTTAAAGTCATTAAAGTCATATTTTTTTCTATGCATCAGTAAGTCGTGAAATCAATTTTAACGCGAAAACCACGTCCCTATGGGGTATATTTAGAAAGTTATAAAGTCATATAAAGTCATATTTTCCTGGTTAGGTCATATTTGAGTTATAAAGTCATATTGTTGTATACTTTAAATAAAAAGTGCCAATTTAGGCGGTGAAGCAATTAAGCACTAAGAAAGTAGGGCCATTTCTGATTGAACGAAGTCAAGCTGTAAGGTTAGCCTACATCATATTACAGCCAGAGACCTATGAGGTGACACATTGCATTATGAGGTCGCACATTGCATTGTGATGCTACACAATCTGTTATACTTCTGTGCACGGAAGTAGGACGTCATTTGAAGTTCAGTCAGTGGGTAGGCAGGCTAGAAAGCTCTATCTTGGTCTAGTTATATACAAATATATTTGGATTTGAATAAAATAGTATTAGCGATGGGCACCACGATAATAAATATTTGAAGAATAGGTCACCGAAATATGCCTCCACTACAACAATATTTCAAACTTGATACAGAAAATGGAAAGTTGTACGTACACCATCAGAGAGGCTAATGCTGATCTAAATGCTCTTGATTTCAGAAAAGATCCGCTTGAGCTCAAAAATTACATTAAGAAGCGAGTAGACAAAAACGATGTGAAACAAATTATGGAGCTACAAAGGCAAGATATTTCACCAGCGCTGTATGCAAAACTGCAAAAGTGTCAACCCACATTAGCGTCTGTGGAGCGCTCATTTTCCTTACTAAAGTCATTTTACGTCCAAATTGTCACTTTAAGGACTCCAACATTCCACACAACATGAAACTGTACTACAACAGTGGTTTAAAATAAAAAATGGATACGTAATACTGCTATGTTGCGTATGTTTTACTCGTCAGTTCCATGAGTGACGTTGGTTACATGTAAAAATACACCATTTTCACATAAAGTCATATAAAGTCATATTTTCCATAAAATAAAGTCATATAATTGATTTTTTAAGGTCATATAAAAATGGCCCTACTGATAACGCATTCGTAAGAAGATACTATATTCAGTCTGCAGTGAAAGTGGGTATAGCATAGACATTGAAGCTACATAGCAGCTGTGAAATAGTTGTCGGACTCCCTAACTTCACGATATATACCCACCGCCAGTTCACGAAGTCGTCAACACCTAGCAGATTATTTCACTGTGATGCACATAATATCGGATTTTAAAGTTTCAAATCAGTGCAACCGTGTCTGTCTTGAAATGTGTCATCACCTAGCACCTGTATATAAATAAATTTCGTTTGAACTCTTGAAGGGGTTTTGATGTTCCTACCTTGTTGGTATATGGAATTTCGTCATTGATATGACGATGACATGGATTAATACCACGCAGTTAGGTCAGGGCGTCATATAGAATACTTATAAGCAACTTGTGATGAAAACACGTGATGCTTATGGCTGTCTGAATTATTTACCAGGTTTCCATGTTCTATAATAATAATAGAATAAAATCGGGGAATATAAAGAGTATGGATTCCGCAATTATACTATGACAACAGGAACAGGCCCGATTGCCCATGCGGTATAGCCTATGTTGTTGAATTGCGCCATCACATGCAAGGCTTGGCAAATCTATGGCCTCTTTAGTATTGATGTTTAAAATAAGTCATCCATAAAATGCAAATAAGTCTTGCACATTCGAACAATCGTGGAATGTGCTCATTATTATTTTTTGCTTATCTAGAAACGATGGGGCAGTAGATACGTCACCTTGCTTGTCCCTGCGTCATTACTTACTAATTCTTTCAAGCCGCGGACTGATTGCTATTAGCTTCGTATGACATGTTACCCACGTTCTGGGCCGTTCAGAGTAGCCGTGATAATTAACATTTATCACCCTCAATGTACCCATCATATAAATTAGTAGACTATTTTTCTTGACGAAAAAATTCAGAAGTGCAGTCGATGTGATGTTGACCCGCCCAATTTCCAACAGTCGTGATGGGATCAAATCAGTTAACAACTTCTCAATGTAGGCTATCCTACTAACGACTTTGGAGTCCAATCTATTATGTCGACTATAGAATCTAGCGATGTCCATATACGATCGACCTAATGTCAGGCTATGTCAGGGAAAATACTGGACATGTTTTAAACATTAGAGCGATACCGAATTCATTTTGTTCAGTATCCCCCCCCCCCCCCCCAAAAAAAAAAAACTTTCATTCAGATTTCACTGCCTATGTCATTAAAGTGCTAGGTCGGTTAAAACAACGATGCACGCCAAATTTGTCTCAATTTCCACCAGTAAAAGCGAGATTCTTGCAGTTGAAAGTTTTCAATTTATTATTAAAATATGAAAATAAACTTTCAAAATTTTTCTGTCAATTTCATAAAATTGTTAGTCTGTCAGTAGAAGTGATGTACAACAAATTCTACTGGTTTGAATTGAACCAAACTTCGTGTGCATCATCTCTACTGAGAGCCTAACAATTTTATGTGGTCGGGAGAAAATTTGAATTTTTTTATATTTATTTTTGTTATGTTCTTGATCTTGTTTGAACAATAACTCAATGCGACGAGGTTGCAATACAGAATCAGTATATTACCAGCAGAATAACTTTAAGGCAGCGACACGATCCAGAGTGCAGTTAAATGAAAAGACCACGAGACAATAGAACACAGGATATAAATACAAGCACGACACACGAGGAAATAATGATTGGCGGTAATTACTAATCCTATAGAAAGAAAGAGTTGCACGACACTAAAACGTAAATGCACGAACATAACAGTCCTCCCCTATAAGTTGAGAGGGTTGCCCACATTCACGTAGGTATGTAGAAATCGGTTGGCTTTCTGTCCCTAAGAGGATAACGTCTACCCGACGTATGAGAAGGATTAGATGCAGGACCTTGTGCCCTGTTCCTAACCAATGGTTGCTCAGCTTGCGACTGCGGAGGCTGAGCAACTTCCTGTGTAGCTGTATTATTATGGCCAGCTGAAATCAAGCGTGGTTGGAGTTGGTTTTTGTGCCTCCTCCAATACCCATGATCCGTTTTTATCATGTACACAACACGCCCCAGTATTTCCGTCACCACGCCAGCAACCCACTTTGGTCCTCTTCGGTAACTGCGAGCGTAAACCGAGGAAGCAATCTCGAAATGAGTGACTGATTGTCTAGGCGTAACGGGTTTCGATTTATCGAAGGGCGAGCACAAACTTAACAAATTGCGTGACTGCCGACCATGTAAAATCTCGGCAGGCGTTTTCCAGTCTATGCCCGGGTGCGGTGCACATTGGTACGTAGCGAGAAGCGTTTGGGTCGCGAAGTTGAGATCTTTTCCCCCGTCGCAATTTTTTATCAATCCAGCTTTCAAAGTCTGGACGAATCGCTCCGCTTCCCCGTTCGAGTCAGGGTGAAAAGACGGTGATACGATAAAGCTGATTGCCAAATTAGAACAAATGGTATCGAATTCATTCGATGTGAATTACGGCCCGCCATCCGTGACAATTGTTATGGGCAAGCCTTCGATAGAGAAGACTTCCCTCAAAGCGTTGACCACACACGAGGTTGTAGTAGAACCGACATTCATTACTTTAACGAAAGGATATTTCGAATGCGCATCGACGATGACAAGAAACATTTTATAGTTTATTGGACCTGCGTAGTCCAAGTGAATCCGTTCAAAGCTTTCAGAAGTTTTTGGCCATTCGCGATACTGACGATCAGGCGCTTTCATTACCTTACGGCAAGCGTCGCAACTCTTAACGAGATTTTCAATGTCGCGATTAATGGAAGGCCATGCGATGTAACGTCGAACCATCTGCTTCATTTTCGCGATACCCCAATGTCCTTCGTGCAATAATGATAAGACTCGCGAGCGAAGTGACTGCGGAATTACTACGTGCTGAAAACCATAAATATTGAGCATGACTATGTCTTCGTGCAGAGAAAGCGAATGTTTGCGAGTAGAAAACCAAGAAAAATCATCAATATGCGTCTTTGGATTCCAATTACTATGAGTGACAGATAATTTTGCTAGTTTCATGGTTTTGTCCTTCAGCGTCGCGTCGCGAATTTCATTGCGAGTTAACGGTAAGCCATCGAATGCCATATTAATAGCGTGAACGATCTCCGCGTTTTCACGAATTTCCAATTCGTCAAACTCAGGGTCTGGACCCTTTGGTAGGCGAGATAAACCGTCGGCGTTTCCGTCCTGATTAGTCGGTTTATAGCGAATGTCATATTGGTAAGCCATGAGCGTTAGTGCTCATCGCTGTAAGCGTTGCGCTGTAATCACGGGAATTTTCTTGTCCGGCGAGAAAATAGCTAAAAGCGGTTTGTGGTCCGTTACGAGCGTAAATTTTCGGCCATACAAGAATTGACGAAATTTAGTGACTCCGTAAATGATTGACAGAGCTTCCTTCTCTATTTGAGAGTAGGATTTTTGCGAATCGGAAAGTGTTTTCGATGCGTGCGCGATGGGTCTCTCTTCGCCATTGTGCTCGATTAAGAGGACAGCGCCGATTCCGAATTGAGAAGCATCAGTTGACAAAATGAGCTGATTGTTTATATCATAATGAGCTAACTGCGTAGCGTCGATAACGTTTTTGAGAATGCGAAAAGCTGCGTCACAGTCCGTATTCCAAATGAATTTCGCGTCTTTTTGAAGAAGGCGATATAACGAAGCGGCTTTATTCGTAAAATTAGGAATAAACGCGCGATAATAATTGACTTTGCCCAGGAATGCCTGTAGCTGGCGAACATCCTGAGGTTTAGGCAACTGTTTGATTGCTTCAACGGATTTGTGAGACGGGCGTTTGCCGTCCTTGTCGATTATGTGACCAAGATACTCGATACTACTTTTGAAAAATTCACATTTCGCGAAGTTGACGGTGAAACCATATTCGGTGAGGCGCTCAAAATGTAGCGATAATTTGCGAAAATGATCGCGTTCATCAATGCCAGTAACGATTATGTCATCGATAAAATTAGCAACACCAGGTAAGCCGGCGATCATGGCATCAATACAGCGTTGAAAATTTGCGGGACTAGATGCGACTCCGAAACACATGCGGCGATAACGGAATAGACCGAATTGCGTGTTGATGACACACAAATTCGTCGCATCATCATCTAATTCTAGCTGAAAATAAGCATCGGCAAGATCAATTTTCGTGAATATACAACCACCCTGTAACTTGTTAAGAATTTCACCCAAGGAGGGCAGGGGATGTTGATCTATCTGAATTTTTTGATTCAATGCTTTGAAGTCACCACAAATGCGTACTGATCCATTTGATTTAGTGACGGCAACAATTGGTGCTGCCCAATCACTGTAATTGATTGGTTCGAGGATACCTTGATTGACTAATCTATCCAATTCGGTTTGAACAGCGATTTGCCTTGCGAAAGGCAAAGGGCGCGGCTTGTTGAATACGGGCTTGGCATTAGGTTTCAAGTGAATTGTCACCTTTGTCTTGGTGCATCGTCCTAATACATTAGAGAAAACGGAGGGAAATTTGGACTGAAAAGATACCAATTTGTCGTTCGAATCAGAAATGTCAATAGTATTACATGATTGCGATTTGACCATCTGCGAGGAAATTGCATCCAAAGCAGACGTTCCCTTAGCGGTCATGGAGAAAGCAAGCGGTCATGGAGAAAGCATCGCTCCAATCGAGACCAAAAATGTTTTTCCCACGGTGTTCGTCGAGAACTACCAATTTTAAGCCAACTCGAACTTCAGAACCCACCTGCACTGTTACAGTGCAAATACCTTTCACTTTCAGTGGCTTGTCGCCATACGCTACGAAAGAGAAATGGTATGCTGAGAGTTTCGGAGAGCCCAATGTTTTGTACCCAGTCAATCCCACCATGGCGGAGGGTGCACCAGTGTCCCACTGTGTCGGCAACGGAATGCCGTTGATGCTGGAGTTGATCCAGAGCTGGTTTCCTACGCGTCGATATAGTTCAGTGGTTCCCAACCTTTTTCATCTCGTGCCTCCCTTGGCCGAAATTTAAGCCAAAATTCCCCCCTTAGAATAAATCTGCCCGATGATTAAAAAAGATGATTTTACCGCGCAAACACCTGTTGATTGAGAGAATAAGACGGGCTGTACCTAGTGTTTGTTTCTAGCAGTGCTGTAATAACACTTTACAGACCTCCAACAACAATGGTCGTGGTCCCAATCAAACAAATTCTGGAGGCTTGACTCGACAGACCCCCACACTTCCATTTGTGTTTTCGGCTTACCATGTACCAATCGCTTGCGTATGCATTTGGCCAATAATATTGGTACTTTCACATATGGCAGAGTTGACCAGACTCGAGTCTGACTCGAGTCACCATTTTCTGATGACTTGACTTGACTCGAGTCATTTTCTCAAAATACGGAAACGACTCGACTCGACCCGAGACAATCTGGGTATTGACTCGACTTGGACTCGAGTCATTGTGCATGACTCAAACCAAGCCATATGACTCGAGACTACAAGACGGCCAAGACCGACATTTCATTGTAATTTCGAAGAACAGTAAAGTGACAACCCAATCGGAATTTCGTCTAGTGATCTTGGTACTTGACAGTTGACACTGCGACAAGAAACTGCTCAAAGTGTGGAAAATTAGTGTATCACAAATCCAAATCATTCAATATCACCAAACAGTGTTGACTTGAGTGTGACTTGGACTCGGACTTGAGTCATAATACCATGACTCGGACTCTACCCCGTGCTCGGTGACTTGGACTCAGACTTGACTCAATGGTGAATTGAAAGTGATTCGAATTGACTCGAGTCAAAATTATGTAAGTGAGAATAATTTGTGACTCAGAGCCTCGGGACTTGGTTACAGCATTGATACTTAACGTACACGTGTTCAGATTCCCTGCTGGAACTCCTTGGAAATTAGGACATCCATTACGTTTCGGCATCATTGCACCGAGTTTAACATTTTTTTTTTCGATCAGGTTGCTGTTCACTAAAAATAAAGCAAGGCTAGCGATCTCTTTGACTTGAATCGATGACGTTGAAATATTTTGTCACTGTCTGAAAATGTTGACTTGGAAATATAAAATATATATTTTCACCAGAGGCCTTGTTGTGATAGATTCGGCACGCCATTTGCTCGCTTAGGATACATTTGATTGAGAGGCCGTCGCTGGCCTACAAAATTGCAGAAAATCTGAACTAGTTTGAGAAAGGGGGGATTGGTATGTGAAAAAGAGATTTCAAATAGCATTTGAACATACTTTCAGCAAACAAAAAACAGGCATAAGGAGCATGCGTTCGAATATAACTGGTTGAATACATGACAGTTCGGACATGAAAAATTCGGGAAATCCGTTACAATTCTAAAGTGGAATTCCTCCCTAAAAATTGCAAAATTCCCCCCAAGGGGGGAATTCCTCCCCCGTTGGGAACCACTGATATAGTTGGTCGATGTCGAAGGAGAGGAGTGGCACTGAGCAGAAATTGACGGATGTGACCTGTTGCGTGATACTAGGTTTGGTAGACATGCACACAGGTTTGATATGACCTTTACGACCACATTTCTGACATACTGCATGTCGATATTGACAGTCTTTTCTCTGGTGATCGATGAAACAGCGGCTGCAGGATTTCGGTCTTTCTGGGAAGTTGCCTTGGTTGGATTTGGAAAGTTTTTTCCCCTTCTGATAGCTTCCAGTCATTTTGTCGACGATGGAAGTATCTTTACCGCTACTTTCGCCTCGGATAACCCTATCAGTTTCCAGCATTCTCACGAGTGTTGCGGCTACTTTGAGAACGTCGTCGAGGAATGGATTGGTTTGTGTTAGACAATGCCGTCTCACATCCGCGTGCGGCGTTTCTATAATGATGAGATCGCGCATTAGCTCATCAACGTAGCTCTGATCACAGCCTTCTCTTGAGCATGTGAAGTTGCAATCCTTGGAGATTCCGCGTAGAGTAGCGATCCAGCAGGCGTACGATTGTCCCCGTTGCATTTTACAGTTGTAAAATTCGTACCTGGCTGCTTGCACATAAATGGAGTCTTTGAAGTGCGTAGACAACTTCTCAGTCAACACGTCGAAGGATTGTGCACTCACATCAGCAGCACCAAACAAATTACGTAGGAGCGAGTACGTTTCAGGTCCGACCCATGAGAGTAGACACGCTCTTTTCCTCTCCATGTTGGAAATGCCGTAAATTGCAAGGTGGTGGTTGAATCGTTGCAGATATTGGTCCCATTTCTCCTTCGATTTTACAAACGAATCAAACTTGGGAGCGGTAGCTTCAGATGTTGACGCACCGGGACTCAACCTCTGCGTTAACTGTGCCATTTCTGTCATGACTTTTGCCATTGCTTCGTCATGCTTTGCTTGTTGTTGCACCATCATCTCTTGCTGCTTCGCTTGTTGTTGCGCCATAATCTCTTGCTGCTTCTCAAGAATTTTCAAAATACCCGATTCCATAATATATATTCGTCGCAGAAATAACTGTGAATCCGACTTCTGACACCAATTGTTATGTTCTTGATCTTGTTTGAACAATAACTCAATGCGACGAGGTTGCAATACAGAATCAGTATATTATCAGCATAATAACTTTAAGGCAGCGACACGATCCAGAGTGCAGTTAAATGAAAAGACAACGAGGCAACAGAACACAGGATATAAATACAAGCACGACACACGAGGAAATAATGATTGGCGGTAATTACTAATCCTATAGAAAGAAAGAGTTGCACGACACTAAAACGTAAATGCACGAACATAACAATTTTTTATATAATAAATTCAAAACTTTTTATAGCAAGAACCTCCTTTCTACCGGTTGGAATTGAGCCAAATTTGGTGTGCAGCCTTGATATAGCAAACATAATAATTTTATCCCGTATTTGAACATCATCCCTAATCTTCATGCATACGTTGGGTTGATGTGAGGATGCTGTTCCTGGACTGATTAAAAACTTTTTGTTTCTTTTTCTTTTCATGCAATACCTATAGAAAACTCTACGACTGTGTTTATGTTTACATAGCATTAACATAAAATATTTCGATTCGATGTGATCATGTAATTTCCGATTATGTTTTCAGAAATGGCATTTCTAGCAAAGACCAAGCAACATCTTCGTAACGAAGTTGGAGAAATCAAAATGCCCGCTCGTCCCACAACAATGGTGATCGATATGCAGACCGCCAACGACGCCAACTTCACAAATGCAACTCATGGTGCTAGCAAAACTGTATTTGGTCGTGACGTTCAACCAATCTCTCATGACCAATTTCATGATCCCATGAAAGGTAAATCTCCCAGGCATGTTATGATACTCGGAGAAGCAGGGGCTGGAAAATCAACCATTTCGGGAATATATTGCTTGGCTGTAGCTGATGGAAATGTTGAGACGCTTCGTAGTGTACAACTTGTTCATTACATCCAGGCAGCCCAACTTCATAACCATAGTACCGCAAACGTCTTTGATCTCCTATTTACCGAACAAATCGCTTATGATCCTATGACTGAATTGACTGTAAACGAGAGACGTGCTGGAGCAAACTGGTTAAATGAGAATTCAGACAAAGTATTATTGACAATTGACGGCCTTGATCAATGCTTAGATAACATTGTTGTGAATACTTCCCAAAGTACCTGCGAACTAACTAATTCAAGAGTCACTAAAATCATCGCTAGAATCATGGGCGGAAACATATGGAGAGGCGCACGCATATTGACCACGTCGCGGTGGAATATTTACTGGAACTTGACTGCCGAACAGAAACCAAACAAAGTAGTCGGCATGAGAGGATTTGACGACGAAAATCTCAAGTTGGCAGCACAAGCGCACTCTGTTGATGGCGGTATGATGATAGATCAACTCCTGAATACTTCCCTGAAATTATTAAATTTATGTAGAAATCCTATGTTTCTAAAGTATACCATGAAAATATTCAAAACAAATTCTGAAAACTTGCCAGATAGTATTTCCGGCCTCATGTCAGCATTTTTACGAAATTTCTTCCGCCTGTCCTCTGAGAAGTATGACGACGTTACGAGACTCGCCTACCATGCAACATTGGACAATATATTTGTGTTTTCGCGCCGGTACTTAGAAAACCTGGTAATCAACCCAAAAGATCTCACTGACTTCTTGTCTGCTGGAGCAAATCCGGAAAAAGATCAGGATGTCGCCAACTCGTTTGACGATGTATTTTCCTTCTCCCATCAAACAATGCAGGTTAGCGAAGTTGATGTATTTTGTTGCAATAAATCCAATTATTTATTATTGATTAGGCCACCGTATCTCAAACTTTTTTAGACACGCCCCTCGTTTTAAAAGTGAAAAAATGCGCGCGAATCGTCATGTTACCAATCCGATCTAAATGCTGGCACTCTAAACTGATATTAAGATGGTCTAGATCAGTGGTTCTCAACCTTTTGTGACTCGCGCCCCCCTTGGAGATGGCCAAAAAATCGCGCCCCCCTGACCCCCCTTGCATTTATCGTCATGTCAAAAAGAGCACATCATCTAATACAAAGGTGGGCAACGTTTTTGATAATCATGGCCGCATTTCGAATGCCTATGTAGCGTGAGGCCGCATTCCAGGGCATAGCAGCAATGAACGATCTGGACGCAATATCCATTCCCGGTGAACTCCGGACTATTCTACTTTTCACAATGGCCTATTGTACGCACCGAAATCGGGAGTGGCAATGTTATGAATAGTTGCCGGGCGGTGCATATTGTCCCGCGGAGCGCGAAAATTTTTCAGGGCCGCGAACGAATTGTTATTTCTTGCCAATTCCCATTCCGGCTCAGATTAAGAAGGGCGCTACTGTATTAAAATCGAAAAATGAAGTCTTGTTGAATTGCGCGGAGGGCGAAGAAAATTTCAAGATTAATTAAAATCTCTCGAAAATGCGAGAGATGAATTAGGCGTCGACGGCCGCTCAAATTCCCTTGTACGGCCGCAGGCTGCCCACCCCTGATCTAATAGCATACATAAGGTATATCTTACGCCAATTTTGAATCTGCATTCCAGTTGTTGAGTCTTTTACATTGCTGACAAATTTCTCCAAAATTGTGAACAAAAAAAACATTGAACAATACATCTATTAATTAATTTCAAGGTAGGTCACCCTGAGACTAATCCTGATGCTGGTAGTGAGTACAGAGAGCAAGGCGTCGGTCTGTCCTGTCATGCTAAATTTGATCAGTTTTGGAAATGAATTAAATTGTGTTGATTTATAGCCTAATTAAGGGCGAAACCAGGCAACCTATGTTGCATCTAAGTCTTTTTTAGGCAGTGCAGTTCGTAAGCTACGAACAAGAGCTGCCCAGCGCGACAAGCTTTAGGCTAGTGTCAAAGCTATGAAGCAATGAATGAATTACACGTGGGAATTGCTCTTTATATTTCCAAAGAATTTCAAAAATTTGCTCAAATGAGCAAATTGAGCGCGATTGCGCGAGTTTGTATTTTGCAAGCTTTCTTGAATATGGAATAAATTTTATCTTCATTAATCGTCTTCTCACAATGGATGTGAAACACATGTTCAGACACGTACAATTTATACTGACTTTGTCAATTTCTCGCCCCCCCCCTATACTGACTCCGTCAATTTCTCGTGCCCCCCGTGAGAGCCTCCCGCGCCCCCCAGGTTGAGAACCCCTGGTCTAGGTGGCATGGGTGGCTATGACTGTTGATGAGTGATTTCTCAAATATGAAATTTGGACCTATACACTACGACATAACTAGGAACTAGAGGTGCGATTTTTTTTCATTTGACCGCAGCTTCGCACCCACTTCAACTGCTTTCACGCCCCCGAGGGGGCGCGCCCCCAGTTTGAGAACCACTGGAGGCGAGAGGTAATATCGGAACAAATATATACTCTCGAAATTCGAAAATAAAGCTTTACCAACTTGCATCCGATCAACAATAAATTGATCATAGAGGTATATGCAGAGGTGGTCAAAGTAGTCAAGAAAGCTACTCAAGTAGAAATAGAAGTAGCGACAAAAAAATCTACTCAAGTACGAGTAGAAGTACTTCTTCAACAAGCCACCTAAAACTACTTGAAGTAGAAGTAGAATTGACGGACCTTAAATCTACTCAAGTAAGTAAGTAGTTTTAAAACAGTCTTAATTCGTTCGCATGGACTGTCAAAAGCTGCGAATTGATCTATGCGGAAGGTGCAGAGAGCTTGAATCGTATTGATGCATCCCAGGAGGTAAAAATTTTCGTCAGAATAAGCATTCTTTCGCATCATGGGTGCAAATTATAGTATTGATATGAAAATGCGATACTAACCCTTTGTTTACCAGAAGACCCCGTTTTAGAGAATATCATGGCATGGCGCCCTACCCCATATTATAAGGCCCCAAGTTTAGGCGAAGAGCAATACGTTGAAATTTTATCGGATACGGTTTCATGACTTTGCGCGATTAGTATAAGTTAATAACAAATATTGTGGATCGTAAAAGTTATATCTAGTGTAGGTTTATTTTCGAAAAATAGAGGCATTACTACACTTGATTTTATGCTTCAACATGTATGTTCTGCAGACAAAAGAACTGAAAGTATAATCAGAACTCAAAGTATGATACTCGCAATTGAAAGTGAAATACAAATACCACTTCTAAGAAGCGGAAAATATATTTCATGTCTTTTGTCCGTAAAGCTTCGAAGGTGATCTGCTAAAACAGGTGTAACGTTAAAAAAGGCTGGATTTTCCAGATTAGCAAGATACGTAATGGGCTGCTAGACTACGATATGATAGGTAATTGCTAGATCGCAAATTCAAACGTTATGGTGGGCCATATTTACTGTGATGAAATATTTGATATGGGCGACAATGCGGTGTGAGCGGAACCAAGCAATCCGGTACCTAAATTAAATTCAATGATACTTTCGTGAAAACATATTTGTCACTTCATAACTACTGTGCGCGAAGCGCAACAAAATTTATGAGCTTTACTTGACTTTTATGAATATTAATGTTGGTACTCCGTGAAAACAGCCCCGAAATTCCTCAGGCTATCTTTCGTATTGGGGGAATAGGGGGAATACACTACTTCTACTTGACAAACTAAAAATAGCGTAAAGTAAGTAAGTAGATCACAAAATATTACGAAGTAGAAGTAGAAGTAGAGAAAATCAGATCTACTTGAGCAAGTACTAGAAGTAGAGGAAAACTACTTGAGTACTTCCAAAAAGTAGAAGTACTTCGTTATTGACCACCTCTGGGTATATGTACACTTGTACAGTATTCGCCATGAGTATTTTGTGGAAGTTTGTTCAGGAATTTTGCTGCGCGCTACATGTCCCAAATCTTGATCGGAAGGATATGAAAGGATTCATTTCGAATCATTTGAACGAGAGTGGAATGGAGTTTACCAGGCAACTTTTGTACGGATTGATTCTCAATGAGAAAGTCACGGAGTCAATGAGGAAATACCTGACGGGTGAGTTGACATAGTTGACATAGTTTGCCGTGCTTTTGTCGCGATAGCACAGGGGTGGGCAATTATTTTCCTCCACGGGCCAAATGAGGACCAGAAATTACGTTGGCGGACCGAGTGAAAAATTTAGGCTATATTCTCCAGCGTATTTTAATTTTATTTCTAAATATCATTGTTAATAAATGCTGCTCAGTGAATGTGTTGATTTTAGTTAATGAGAAAGTGGAGGTTAATTAAAAAAATATCTATTTGCCGTCATGATTTGAAACAATGTTAAACATGATATATTTTCAACTTTCTTTAGACCCCTATCCACGTTCTTCCATTAAAACACTAAAACAGTGGTTCTCAAACTTTTGTTTAGGCACGACTCCTTTATGATAGTGAACAATTTCGCGCCTGACCCCCCTATCATGATATCACAACATATTAAAAAGAGCAGCCTAAGTGCTAGCAATCGCAACGGGCGGTTTGATGGCATGGGAGGTTATTGCTGCTGATGTGGCAATTCTGTAGTATCAAAGTCGGACAATACTCGAGCAATAAGTATATTATGGGTTCGGGGTGAATCACACCGAGCGCGGGAAAAATCTTTATTCAACTTCGACTTCGCGCTTCCTCTCAGATGCTTTCACGCCCCCTAGTTAGAGAACCACTGCACTGAAATGTATATTTAATATTACCAAGCTTGTCTTGGTCGCTGAATTCCGAGCAGTGTGCATCTCAAATAGCCTTGCTGTTGAGCGAAGTTTGCAGTATTTTGAAATTTGCCCTCCCTTGCCCAAGTGTTTCGTGTTTTTTTTACAAATTAAAATCCTTAATCTCGGCGCCATGTTCCACAAAAACTACAAGGACGGGTTTACCCCTAACTTCAGTATACAAATATTTAGTGCTCTAAACCTTCTTTGAATTTCAGCTTCCGGCTTTCTCTTTTGGACATGCCCGTTCATCCTTCATGGGTGATATATATGATGAGTCATATAGTAATCGCGAGCACTGATTGATTTGTTTTACGAATTATTAGGGATTTGGAAACGCCTCACGTAGCAATTTGAAACATAATATAATGCCTAATGTGACAATGGCAAGAAGGTTGACCTAAACTATATGAAAAAAGTGATTTCTTGTGAACAAAATTGTTACTGATACTTTGCCACATTGCTTTTATTTTGAATCTGGATTACGCATGCGAGGTACGTTGGCAGCGTAATCGTGACATAGTAATGAACAGGCTTCAAAGTAGACGAAGTTTCTGTTTAGTTGATACAGCCTATGTGGTTTTTGTCCACGCAACAATATTCAAAAATCAGTTTTAATGTCATGAATTCTAAGCAACCTTTCGCAGGCTGCACATAATGGCTTTGCGGACCGCATTTGCCCCGCGGCCCGCCTTTTGCCCAGGTCTGCGATAGCAGTTACGGTAGAATGCAACACACATAGCTCATATTTCTTATGATACGCATTAGTGGATCGGTAGGATCCAGGGTTGTAACCAAGTGACAAGTCAATTTCACTTTTATTGTTTTGACTCGAGTCAAGTCGAGTCATTTTCAATTGACCACCGAGTCAAGTCCGAGAACAAGTCATCGAGCAGAGGGTCAAGTCCGAGTCATGGTATCATGACTAGAGTCCGAGTTCAAGTCATTATATGTTGACTGCTCGGTTTCTAGTTAAAGTCTTGTTAAACTCACTCTACATAGCTATGTTTGGTGATATCGAATTTTCGCATTTATAGTATACTAATTTTCCTCACTTTAAGCAGTTTCTGGTCGCACTTTCATGTACCAGCACCAATCAGACGAAATCCCAGTAGGGTGGTTACTTGACAATTCCTCGAAATCACAATGAAATGTCGGTCTTGGCCGTCTGAGTCTCGAGTCAATGACTTGATCCGAGTAATGCGCAATGATTCGAGTCCAAGTCGAGTCAATACACAGATTGACTCGAGTCGAGTCGAATCATTTCCGTATTTTGAAAAAATGACTCGAGTCAAGTCGAGTCATAAAAAAATCGTGATTTGAGTCGGACTCAAGTCGCGTCATTACAAAACTGGTAGGATCCAATGAGGTTAGTGCGATTCTGATCGAAAATTTCTCTGGTCCGACTTCTGTTATTCAATACTGGTGTGCGGCTGCGATCCGGCACCGGCCGTATCAGAAAAAAGTGCCCATCCGGGTCCGATCCAGCTCCGGCCAAAAGTGAAGAAAAATAAATCCGGCTGGATATCCAATCAGCCATACAGGGTACGGTGGTTCCGTGAATTTATGAATAGGGCTCATTTATTTTCGTACTTGCTTGGCGGTTACTTGGGCGTGGTTGGTGGGATGGTATCGTTATTTAGTTAGTTACAAAAGTCATGCCTATCAATAAAGATTCTATCTGTATCAAAAGAGTACTGATCCGGCTCCGATCCGGCTCCAGACAAAATTCAAAAAATCCGATCGGATATCGAATCCGGCTCCGGTCCATGCTCCCCACTAGTTTCTGTACGATGACAAGACTCAGAATAGTAATGAGATCGACATTTTGTATTCTTAAAATTCGAGTTACCAATAACATTTCGATTCCATGCAAGAATTATACAAATGGTATTACCATCAATATTTATTACTCCAGATAGGATTTTTGCATCGAAGTCGAGTATTTTCTTGAGTATGATTGTATAATATGTCTATCGTTAACACGTCACCTTTAAACGGCGTCAGCAACCTATCATTGAGACGAATTAGGAAAACTACGTTTTCGTGTTAACTTCAATAAATGTTTTCCCTTCATTAATAAATTGTTATTAGTTTCCTCACGCTGCATGGCTCGCAGGTCGCAAAACCTCAATCGAGGAATGTCGTGAGATGATGTTCGAACAATTTATTGACCTCGTGAAGGATGGCGCTATACTCGACATTACGACTGTTCGTCTCCTGAGCGAGTGCGGAGACAGCACCATTCAGAACATGAAAGAACACGTTCAACGAATTAGAATCAATACCGAAGACCTGTTGCACAGTGATCAACTCTTACTGACAATATTGATAAAACGGCTGTCACCCCTTGAAACAACGTTCGTTCGGCAAATCACTCTGGATCCGTCGATGACAACGTGTGTGAAAGATTGTCTCGATTCTGTTGAAGTATTCGAGGTAACTCCACTTACTTGATGCTGGCATATTCACTCAATTTACTCAATGTCTTCTGTTGCAAGGCTGGCTATGAGATCATGGAATCCGTTGAAGAAATTCATTTAGATGATGTAATGACAATCCTTAATCGGTCGAAATTATTCTACGTCCGTCTTCGGTGTAATGATGGTGTGAAACTATTATTTCTCTTTGATTGGATAAAGAGATCTGAGGTATCACATCTACAGTTTTCGAAGTCAGGTAGCCAAGGGATCTTTGCCATAATTCTGTACTAAATTTGTTCACATGATTTACTAAACGTTAAGAATGTCAGCTGGTAATTGAATATCGCCGTGTCTGCAAAATTCCTCAGAAAAGCGACTATACAAACACAACACTGAACAATGAACATCATGAAATTTATTGTGATGAAAATAAATACAGCTAAATATAAATGTTGAAATGAAGATGGAATCTGTGTAGAATATAGAGCAATATTAATTCTTCATTCAGGTTCACATGGGCGGCCTTGGCTTATTAAGGATAACTCGAGTTGATACTTTGAGAAATTTGTTCAGATTTCTGTCGATACACTCAATAGAAAATCTGCGTTTGAACATTAATCCCGGCATAATCGGACTCCAATTTACAGAGATTGTCACGTCTCGTGGACCGACAACACGCAAGGTGAGAAATGTTATTATTCAATGTTACTGCAAAATTGATCCCCGTTGACTGCTATACTAAATAGTGTAAAAGTAATTTGGTGCAGCGTTTGGCAACATCGGATGCTGCATATAGCCCATGTCCATGGCGCAGCAATAGCTATAGTGGTTAATGTAAATCTAATGAGCATGCCTATCGCCCGTAAAACCGTAGAATCTCGTCTCTATTCGCTACTGGAATTTACATAACAATAACTACTTAATCGAATGAGCGTAGAATAATAGTATTGTATGTCCACACGAACAAAGAACCCTCACTTGAGAGGTTGAAACCCTATTTTACGTGCACGAGCATGCGGATGAATCTTTAATTTTGTAACCTAATTTCCGCCAGTCCAAGTGTATTCGCATCATTCCACTAGCTTCTATATCCGATCAATGTGAAATATTCATCTCCCTGCATGACCCGTATGGTGCATGGAGAATTACACAACAATTATTTGGAGTTTTTATGAGCGTCTGCGCAGGTGGTTCTCAAATTGGGGTCAGGGCTTCTTTTGGAGTCCGCAAGATAATTTTTTTAAAACCGTGAAGCACGTTAGGAAATTTTTTGATGTAACAATCCAACCTTTTTTTAAAACAAACTGAATGGTGGCCCGACGTTATAACGTTATTCGATATAACATATAATATTTTGGTCGCACTTCGCGCGTTTTAGTGTCACTATGCAGTTCCTGATTAGATTTCGCCTATACCAACTCCTGAACAAATTACGAGTAATTTTGAAGAAATGAGTCTTCCTGTATTCTTAATTATGAGAGCATCACTTCAGACCGTTAACACTACATAGTTTAGGGGTGAGCAACCTTCAGGTGCATCATCGTCGTTTCGGTGCTGTCCACAACACACCAAGGTTACACGAACACGCGATTGTACGGGAAGTGCGCTGCCAAAAAGATTACCAGCGACAAAGCCGTTGCCCGAAATAATCACCGTAAGCTGGAACCTTGGAATCTTGCATCTTCAGTTGTTCACTCACCGAAAAAATGCGACCCGCGGAGAAGCACAATGCTCCCGGTTCCAAATGCTAAATACAAAGGAATTTTGCCTTTAGTTTAGTCTGGTACGTGTGAGCGATTCCAATATCTTTCGAGTAGCGACAATAAATAATCGAGTTCACGAAATACCAATATGCTTTTATCCTTACTGCACACTAATTTTAATAACACTAGGCTATGGGTCACCAACACGCGGCTCGCGAGGTCATGTTATGCGGATGGCGACTTAATTTGAGGTTTCGGAAGAAAGCGAAGAAAACCATTTTGAAAGACTGAAATTGAACACAGTTTTAACAAATTGTTGTGGTTATTGTTGTTTCGAAATAGCTATTTTCCTGTGCCAAACATCATTCCACCGAGGGAGAATAATCAGCAGATATGAATGGGTTGGGCATGTTGCCTTGACGTGCAATGTCTCAAACACTGCCGAGACCGAGATGTTTAAAAACTGCATAGGGCGGTGGTACCAAAACTGGGGGGGTGCACCCCTGTAGTGGGGACGTGAAAGTATCTGAAGGGGCCACGAAGCTGCGGTCAACTGAAAATGTTTTTGCGCTACGCACCATTTACGTCACATTCATATTTTGTTTGCTATTGTGGTATGCATGGTGTTTTTCGACTACTATAGTCATTTACACCAGGCCAACATTTCTCATTATTTTTCGTAACTGCCGATTATAGCACGGCCCACCTGTAGGCTTTTTGTGAGACACCGCTTACGTGGATGAGGTGGCGAGGATGAGCCATAGGTAAACCATAAACACTTAGGTAATGGAATTCTGAAGTCGACCTCGGTCGGACTCGAGCCCGCACCCATTGGTGTTGCAGCCGCAGATTACACCGGAAATCATATTATAGAATTCTCTCATCAACAGTCATAACCTGCCATGCCATCAAACCATCCTTTGGAATTGCTAGCATCCTGGTTGTAATTCGGGATATGATGATAAGTGGGGAGCGAAATATTTCAGTATCACAAAGGGGGGCGTGTCTAAAAAAGTTTGAGAACCACTTGCTAAGGGCAGTCCCACTATATCAAGCTTTACGTGGAGATGGTCTTTCAGCTAGTAACGTATCTCGCTACTCCAAATTAGCCTAAATCAAGTGCAAAATCAAATTCAACAAATTTCGTTTCGTAATTTAATATAAAAGTGGCTATCCTTTGCATTGTTGTGTAATTTCGAACACTGCGTCCACTCTCATGGGATAACTGCTGCAATCTTCTAAAATAATTTTTCAGGTCTCCATCATGACGATTGAAGATAAATCCATGACGTATAAAATATTTGAGGCTTATTTGGATATTTTCCGGCACTGCAAATTCAGGGGTCTATCTCTAGCTAAGTGCGATCTCACCGACAAAGATGTTAACATGATTTTACAATGTTGCAGAAATAATGGTATTAAGGTAAGAATTAGGTCATCTATCAGCTTATAGCTCCAAATCTGGAATTTTCTATATATATGAATGTATCCAAATCGTTTACCTAAAATTATAAGGTGGCGTATGAAACATTTAAAATTAATGTATATTCCGTACAGAGGTGATATTCAAATTTTCATAGCACAGGAAGTCATATTTTTTCGTAAATAAAATTACCTTTTCGTATAAGTTTCACCATATCGTTTCGAGAAGATGAATTGGAGGCGGTGCAATAGATAAATGAACAGTGCTGCAAGTCACGATTATCCTTACAGACCGATATTAAGAACAGACTGACGTACTGGACGACTCTATGACAACAGCTTCTCTCACTATAACATTCTTTAAAACCAAACTATCTCACAACATAGTCAAGGTATTTCATTAGTTACAAAAACAGGATGCAACCGCTAGATACAGGGAATAGCGCGACGCGTATACAACCCGTCAATGCTAAGAATCACGCTGTTGGAAGCAGTAGTCCCACGACTTTATTCCACAAAGGGAAAATTATTATATTTAATAAAATTATCACAATGTATAACTCTCAAGTGCAAACCGGGCCTTATTACATTTTGAAAGAAACTTGAACTACTTGAATCTCAAAAATACTTTGACAGAAATCATGCAATATTGCTTACTTTCATGTACGCTGATATGATGACCAAGTATGGTATCGGCGAAACCACGAATTCTAATTAATCAATGGTGAACTAAACAGAATAGTCGGTGTTTCCAGCTGAATCTTTGGTATTCCACACCATTTATATGCAGTCCGAAACCCCTTGTTGGCAGAGGGTCAGTGGTTTGCGAGTTTTGCTAGAGCAGAGTTCCAGACATACGGTTCGCGGAGAAACACTGTATATATGGAGATGAGCTTGCATTAGCCAACACATTTCTATGAAAGTTGATATGTTTGATAGAGAACACCGTCACATAGGTAATATCTCAAAATGGCCGATATCACATTAAAACCGCCCAGTAACAATGCTGCGTTCTCACCCTAGCCACATTTCGTAACAATTCTTTGACTTCAAGTAGGAATGTTCACATTGAATTAATTATTTTTGGGAATGGTTCATTCATATTGGTAAAAAGGTCAATGCGTTAAAGTATTTTATGCGAATAACCTGAGGTGGGCATGGAGTGAGCCGTTCTAGGCATCATGAGATGCTGAATCACAATAACGAATATCGGAGTGGTAGGATAATGCTGTGAATACTGCTAGAAACAATTTGTGCTGGTTGTGATATATATAATTTCTGATTTAAAGAAACGCCGTGCTCAAAAGCCACTAGGTATTATCTTAACATTAAACATCAACTTTAATTGTATGTTATGTAAAATTATCTTCAAAATCTCCCTTTTCGAGAGCGCTGAGTTAGTTCAGTGCCGCAGATGATTAATCTGTTTGATGCGCTGGCCATGAATAATATCTGCGGAGTCCCAAATGGCCATTTATCAATAGTGAAAGTGAACTAAATCGAAGAGTCCGTATTTAGAGCTGAATTTTTGGTATTCCACACGACGTCTACTCAGTCGCAGAGCTATCGCCGCATCACGTCTAAATCGAACTGAACATAGAAATACCAAAACTTATATCGTCTTGAACCGCCAGTTACAGTCGGTATTTGATAATATACACCTCACTTGTATATTTACCAGCACGATTGTCTGCAAATGAAGATGCTGTTAAAAGACAAAAGATAGCCATCGTGATTTCTACTATTGTTTATTCTATGTGGGCTCGATATTAAAGCATTGTACATCAATGTTCCCTCGAATTTTTCACGAGTCTGCAAGCACTCACCAACCCACTACGCAGTCCCTTAGACGACTAAAAAAGGTCATCACTTTGAATAGACTGCCGAATTACGCACTTTTCTTGTTCATTGTGTGGTGTTGACTAGAAAAAGGACATCATTTCGGTTTTTTATGTGAGAATAGATTATCTGTGGGCAGTAGGCTACTACGCAATTAAGGACGCGTGCAGTTTAGAGGGAACAGTGTAGCCTACAGTGTTTCATTTTGTCATTGTTTGACCGGTCCGGCCCGTTTCAAATGCATTTTAGTGACTAGCGCGGGGTAGCTGCTATTGTCACAAAGGAAGGCAGTTGATCTGGCGGCATGTAATGCGAAATTCAGCGAAGTAAGGTTGTCAGCTTCCAACACCAGGTTCTAAAATGTCTGAACACATACTCTTAAAATTAGGAATCAGATTTGTAATATGACTTGATAATTATCTATTAATCTATTTTATGTTACTTATTTTAGTTACAATAAATATAAATTAACCATTTGTGCCACTATTTCTTTCATTTGATCGATTTTGGCATCTTTTTTTCAAATGCCGCATATAGCTGAATATATACGTCAATGAACATAACAATTGAGAATATGAGTGTACAGAAAGCCATTTACATATGACATGTGATATACATGAATACCGATTTTTTTATCCCATACGCAGTCAATAAACTGCCGAATAAATAGAAGCACTCTCAAATATTTTTTCTCCGTTGTATCGTCCGTTGCTTCGTATCAATCAGTCGATTATTTCTGTTGTGTAGGATATTATTGTCATGAGAAATTGCAGCGAACGATCGCATGGTTTCGAGTAATCGCATCTGTGATGTCGTAATTTCATTCAGCTTTCCGAAGTTAGGATATGGGATGGAACGATGGCCTCGGATGTCTATTGTGATGTCGCGACTATTGTCCGTGTCACAGGATGTGCGAAAGTATCTTTCGGAAATTGCGATTTGACGAAACAAAAATTGGGCTGCTTCACGGCAACCTGCAAAGAAAATCAAATATCAGTGAGTTGGAAGATGTGTTGATATAATTTTTGAAATCAAAAGAGTGTTTCAAAAACATTTTTTCCGAATGGATAGTTTATATACGCCATTGGTTCTCCGACTACGGTCCGCGGGACAGTAATTCAGGACGGCGAAGCACGTCCCAACAAATTCACACAACCCAGAAAAATAAATTATTTTTGGATTGAAAAAAATCAGCAATTTAGTTTCCAAACCAATGGCACAAAATTATATCGGTAATTAACATGAAGTAGATGATTTTGTTGCGCAGTTATTCGATTACATTGTTGGCTTGTATTGTGCCTATGCGCATAATCTTACAGAAAAAAGTCTAACTGTATTCGCAGAAATGCGATACTTGAGTTTATTGGTGTGCAACCTGCAGTTACATCATCGGCTATTTGGTGCGGGTCTATATTCCGCACCAAGACAGCCCAGATCGTTTGAAGGTTTCGCCAGCATACGACTCCACGAAAAGTGACCTGCCAAAAAGAACAGCAGCAATGGAGCCCGGGACCAAAGTGATCTCCACAATCAGGCCGAAATCTTCGACAGTAATATCTCCAGACGAAGAGATAGCCGGCACCGCACCGAGTCATTGCAATCTAAGCAATGTGCTGTGTTATTGTGAATTCAAAAGTGATTTCATTCGGTCATGCTCTTGTGAGCGATTACAATATTATTCAAGTAGTCACAACCATTAAGTGAGTCCACGAAATAACAACGTCAATAGACTGAGTACGTTTCTTTATATTATTGACAAAATATATCCCCTGACTGTAAAATTTTTGCGATTCGCGCGAGTAGAACACAACTATAAAATGATATTTCATAACACTGGTTGGTGCTTAGAAACGAAGAAATTTGGCGTTTTGCGTTATCTATGCTAAACGCTTGGCGTTAGCTGTAGCTTGATCATGAATCGGATGGAGGGGGTAAGGTACTCCCAGATCATCAAAATTTTTCATAATTTTTTTTTATTGCAGAATTACAAAGTATGAGACTAGCTCTTTCCAAAAATGTAATCATCTTGCATGATTTCAAGCTATAAGTAGATTAAAAGTCCATTTAAAATCTCTCATTTTCGTAAAAATTCCAGACACCCCCCCCCCCCCATATTTTTAACCAGCTCAAAATTGTCACTAAAGACCATATCCTCATAATTTAAACAGTTATTGAAAAGAGCCATATCTGTAATCACTCAAGCATGAATATCATAACATTCTCTGGCAGCCAAAGCAGTTGAAAAGCACTCACAGGACACTGTTTAGCTATCCTGTTGTCGGTGGCTGATTTTTGAATTAATTTACTTATCAAGATAATATTGTGAGAAAACTGATAGTTAGTTGTGATTTTACAATGGGCGGGACAAAGATAACAACAAAACAGGCATTTGACCAGAGAAGGAGAAAATATTATGATAAAGTCATTCGAGAAAAGTTTGGAACTTTTATCTGCTTTGAAGTCTGATGGTGGTGGATGGAATTCAGAGGAAACCTTTTTCCTAGCAATTCATGCATGATGCAGTTAGTCAATGTATTGTGACTTGTCCTGATTGTGGTTCAACAGGCATGGGCTATTGGCAAAATATCCAGAAAGGCTTTGCCACAGAGATTAGCATCGGAGTGTCGTGCTGCAATAAAGAAACTTTTCGTCGGTTCACCTCATCAAAAGAGATGTTGAACAGGAAGGCAAAAAGCATTGTCATCACCAGATCAACACCAAAGTGGAGCCAATATTATCATAATCCCATCGTAAATGGTGCACCAGGTGCACAGGAAGCCTCGAGGAAGTGTGGGCAATACCGATGCCCAACAGCTCAACTCCAGAAGAACCGATGCACGGCAATTCTGATGAAAAGAGGTTCTTTTATTTGAAGGCAAAACTTGAAGATGCTACGATCCAATCCGCAAGTATCTGCTGACATCAAAAATGTATCAAACGATCAAACCCGACTTCAAGGACCTTGCAAGTATTGAGCGTTTTTCAAAGTGCATGACTTTGCAAATGCAGAATGCTAAGGGTTATGCAACTCTAATTAGTATTGGAGTGTTATGATGAAATTGATGCTAAAAATTCTATGTTTGAAAGATCACGGGGGAAATATGGGTGTAGTTTCTTCACTCACACCACCTGCAATCGGTATTTTGACAATGTCGCAGTATTCTTGATATGTTGTTTCAGCTTTACAACATCTAACTGATGTCCAATTCAAGGTTTGTAATTTTTCGAATCTCGTATAGCAGTTTTGAGTAAAAAGTCATCAAATCACTCATACTTTTTATGACTGATTTTGCATTTAGGCACATTCAATTGTCTTCAAATTTGGCTATGTACTGATTAAAGCATGCCTGTACCATTTAAAAGCAACAGATTTCAAATACCTGCTCTACTTTTTCAATAAAATATTTTTCAATTTTCAAATTTGGTTTTCTCCTATTTCTAGTTTTTGTTACTATTGTGTCACGGGGACAGGGAATTTTGATATCAGAAATCCTTCAATCCTGATTAAACTTGGCTCAGTACAAGCAGTAGGACTGTTCTACCTGCTGAAACTATTGTTTCTACTATAAAAGTTTTAGTGTACTTACTTTGCTACTTATGATCTGAATTTTATGAAAAAAAGTCGAAAATTCGGCACCGTACCAGTACCAAACACATATTTCGTAAATTTTTTCGAAAAATCGGAAGTTTCAAGCGTTTCAGCAGGTGCTTAGAGCCTCAGGACACTTTATGAAGCATTGTTTAGGATATCTCGGATTCCATCAAAGAAACAGGCGTTTCCCCGTGCTAACCGTCCGCTTCGCCAATCTCCCCCTCAATTCGGGCCCAAGGAATTATTGTAAAATGCTAAAATATTTACAGTGTATGAAGTTGAGTATAAATAGTTTACATGCCAATTTTTGAGAATCTAGCATTGGCTGTTCATGAAATATCGCAATTTGAAAACTTTGTGAGTCTAGCAGTACCTTACCCCCTTAAGGGTAGTGATGAAGTTATCGGTAGAGGTAAGACAGGTCTGAACGATTTGTTACACAGATATCGGGCTTATAACCTTATGATGATCATTGAATGCTTGAATTTGAAGCAGTTTAATGATATTCACTATATTAGGGTCATCTTGGCAATTACGTAACTAAACATAGCCCAGCTGATCGCAGCTCGGCGTCATATAAATCCGTCACATGACCTCCATAAAATATAATGTGTTATATTGTTTTGATTTTAAAAGGGACTGAGATTCAGTTAAAATATTGCAAAGGAACCGCTTCTTGAATTTTGTTTGAAGTTTGAGAACGACTGGTATTACAATCACATCGCTAGGTATATTGATAATTCATATTTTCCGACCTATCGAAAAAGCAAAGAATTAAATTGAGCGTAACTTACACTGTATTTGTCAAAAAATCGTATGTTGTATATATTTCTTGCTTCGTAGCTCTCTCGTCTGCAAATATTGGATCACGAAATGCCAGTTGAAGTTTATCGCGAAATCGCAGTTACTCTCAAGGCGACGAATAGCAAAGAGATGATGTTCCAAAGCTGCGACTTGACAAGATCAAAGCTTTCTGAATTCCACACCGGATGTCAAGAGAACGCTCTATCTGTAAGTTCATTTAATCTATAGAAAACAGGCATTGTAATGACCATATTTCTTACGAGGGCGATCGCTATCCACCACTAGATCATGAGGAGTTTTTGGTAGACTGTGAGATTCTGCAATCATTACTTGCGGCATTATTACAATCATACGACGAGTAAAACAGACGCTATTGACAGTAAATGTTGGTTATTATTGGCCCTATATTTTCAAGTCTTCGTGCCAAGGAGTCATCAACGTATGTCAGTCCACTGTGACACACTATTGAAAATATTTATTAAGGTAATAGCACGCAATTCAAGGGATTCGTCGTATGCACCATATTTCTGTGTTGGAAAGTGATAGGATGTTTACACCATTCACCGTCATAATTTCAAGTAGTCGGATTTCCTGCGGTTTCGCAGTGCTGTACATACTCGGACCACTGTTTCTGCACGACAGTCTAAATCAGTGGTTCCCAACCTTTTTCGACTCATCGCCCCTTTTTGAAGCTCCACACCGATCATCGCCCCCCAAATATTGGGAACCGAAAATGGTCAACTTTTCGGTTCGACCACGAAATTTCACTTTTACAGCTAAATTTTCGTTGGGTCGCCTATGGACAATTAAACATATATGTATATATATCGAAGTTTTCAGTCAGCACAAGGGCATTCCTTTTCGGCCAAGGTCTTCTCGCTGCTGATCGTTCTGGCATATTTCTTGGAGTCGTATGTTACATGGCCTATAACTTCATATGTCTTGGAGCGTCGTGGCGCAGTAATGGATGTCGCCGAAGTCTCCATTTCCATAAATTATGCGTATTGTTGTTGGGGGTAGGGTACCCCAAAATCATTATATACGACAATATTTAATCGCGCGTAGCGCTAAAATTTTTTGAAAAAGTTGGAAGAATTTCTAGAAAAATTACTCTATAATTTATGTTAATTCACGAAATAATTTCGGGCCTCTTCGAGTTCGTCCCTCAAATTGCGGGTTTGGGGTGCGGCAGTTACGGTCCTGACTCCATCAATGTAGCCGTTTTAACGCGCCATCGCCCCCCTATCGCCCCCTCCGTTGTTTTCGCCCCCTATCGCCCCATTCGTCCGTTTTCGCCCCCCTATCGCCCCCTTCGATATTTTCACCCCCATACACCGCAAAATCGCCCCCTGGGGGGCGATATCGCCCAAGTTGGGAACCACTGGTCTAAATCCTATGTCGCCGATTATACACACAGAAGCCTGTCCAATGTGTCCACTGTCCATGTTGTCTACGGATGCTAACCGTTGTAATTCATACACATATTACACGGGTTTGATCAAACGTCCAAGTCCAAATCAAATGACTATAGCTGACGCGTAGAACAGCAACAGCAACATACAACCTAATGAAGATAGTTGAAACGTAATACAGCAACAGAAACGTACAACCAAATGATAATAGCTATCACGTAAATCAGCAACATACAGCCGAATTATCGTAATAACGTAGGACGAAAGTAAGGAACGTAAACTAACAAGGAAGGAACGTAGGATGATTATAATTATTTTTGCGACAACGTAAATAACAAGCAATCGGTGCTTCGTCGAGGCTATATATAGTAGTTGCTTTTTTGTTTGTTGTATTCATTTTTTATTTTTTATTTTTAGTCTTCTAGTGACACTCAATCTCGCGAAGCGCTCCAAAAATATTTCAGGTTAAATGAGTTTGCCCAAATATAGTATATTTATTGTTCACTAAAATGCAAAATATTAAGAGGCATGGCCCCTTTTTCCCTCCTGGCTGATAATTATAGCACACGAGATTAGTCGTCGCCTTTTGTTTTGGCAACATTGCACGAAGTTTAGCAAATTTTTCTCTCTCGTGTAGCTGTTCACCAAAGTTCAAGCGATCTCTTTGACTTGAATCGATGACGTTTGAATGTTTTGTTACTATCTAAAAAATGTTAACTTAAAAATAGGTTATAAATACTTTCACCATACAGGCTTCGTTGTGATAGATTCGGCACGACGTTTGCCCGATAAGGAGAAATTTGGTTGAGAGGCCGTCACGGGCTCAACATAATTGTTTCGCGAACTGAAGTTTTAGCACAATTGAATTAACTTAAAAAATAAGGCGGAATTTGTATGTAAAGGAAATATTTCAAATAGCGTTTCAACATACTTACAGCACAAAAAAAAGCCAAAAGGTGCAAACATTCGGAATAGACTAATTGACTACTTGATTGTTCGGACATCAATAATTTCTAAAGCACCCCCCCCCCCCCAAAAAAAAAAAATACGAATTTCCCCACAAGTGCGGAATTTCCCCGCGCTTCCACTGGCTTAAGCTTTCAGGTGTCTCATTAACATGGCAACTCTCTTCCCTCGTTTTGATTTAAACTATAGTGCACTAAAACCCACCTCGACCAAATAACTTGTTGTGTTTCGTACAAGAACGTGTACTATGGCTTTGATGGTCAAGTCTAAGAACTGTTCAGCTGTTCCAAAATACAGTACATGGTATGGTATGGTATGAAAGTATGGTATGGTAGTTTCATTGCCTATTTTTGCTGCATTTGTACCGCGGGATCAAGGTTCTAACGGCGGCGATCTTTCTGGGATCGCACTCAGTGGTGGCTAAAACATATCTGCATTGGTGTGCCGTTTTGGCGCTGATAAGCTGCTGCCCAAAAGTCCCGTAACCGCCGGCAGTACACACGAATGTAGTTAGATTCAATTCTGTACATCATGCGTATGATTATTTTGGCCAGTTTTTCATTTTTATTTATCAAGAGGCGGGCACACAATTAGACAACTACTGAAACTGTATTACGCGCGAAGCACAACGAAAAAATTAAAGTTAATGAATATCTTCAAAAATACTAAACCTTATATTAATAAACAAACAATTCGAAAAATTGGGGGACAGCATGCCACCTTTAGCCCACACCTGACAACGAATGCAAATCGCTGTACTTCCTACAGGTATTTCACGAGTGTAATGAAACGTCAAAGTCCGATTTAAACAGGAATAGCTGACTCGTAGAACACCAACAGCAGCATACAACTGCCTCCAGATAGCAGTTACGTAGAACATGCAGCAACATCAACATACAGCCGAATGAAGATAGCTGACACGTATACGAATGAACTTAATACCGCAGTAGCAAGGAAGAACTTAACATTTACAATACATCTTGCGACAACGCAAATAACAAACTGTCGCTGCTTCACCGACACTTTACGTAGCAGTTTGAACAACCATCCTAAAAGACTTGATTATCAATAATTGCTAAAATACGGAGGCTAATGAAGTTTACCAAACAACATTCGTAGTCACAAACTTCCACTTTCCATTAAATATGCTACTGTTTGAAATTCCAGGATTCATACTTGGACAAAAGAATTCAATCGAAAAATCGATAAAAATTTGTGATCTTTGAGGTTACATTTACAACAGAAGGTAATTTAAAACAAGCATGTTCAAAATGGTGACGTCAAGGTTCTGTGATTGTGACGTCACAGAGGATTGACATTGACAATTTAAAATATAGGTTAACTACGGTTCCTTCGACGAAAACGGCTTCCAATCACTGTCATAAAAAGACCAAAAATATCTTTAACCAGGAGTATATCATTAAGCAGCATTCTTACGGTCAGCGGTTTTCATCATCAGAACACCCATTCCGCGCCAATGATGTATATCTACCTATGTTATAACTGTCGAACTGACTACGATTTCGAGGGTTTTAACCACACTGTATCGTTATGTCGACCATATTGGCTGAAATTCGTCCGCAGTCTAATACTACATGTTTTTTTCGAAATGATTTAAACGATTGTGGCATAATTAGACAACGTTTGAAAATAAAATTCCGTAAAAAGTATTTGTTTAAAAGTCAATGCTTTAAAACACCCTTTGTTTTAAATATAACACTAGTGATATTACTTTTCATTGGAACCTCGATATTGCTCACTTCCACAAACTAGGTCACCGATATTGAAACGGTTGATTTTAAATCACTGCGACATCTTTCAGCAACACGACGAATAGTTTACTACGATAGTGGTTATCAGTTCTGGTGAAGTAAGAAATATATATGAATTCACTGAGTCGCCTCATATTTAAAACACCCGGATACTTGAAAGTTACTGACTCATCTCATCAATAGGTGTGAGGCTAATTTCCGAATAGTTTACACTTTATGTTCGCTTTTATTGCTGGTGTAGTACAAAATCGCTCGAATACAGTGACACGGTCACCAAGTTGCATTCACGTGACAATGAAATGCGACCGAATGCAAGTAATATAGGTTCAGTTTATCTTGAAAATTAATACAGAATATTTCAATAGATTTCAATTTGTGATATTCTTGCCGCTTGATTATTGCCAACTTCTATTTATCTGAGAGGGGAGATTTTAATTTTTAGTGGGGTAGAAATACTCAAGGGATGATATATTGGCCTCTGGAACGCTATGAAATGGCCAGAAAGATGGGATAGCAGGATACCTTAATAATTCCCATTACAAAATAACTATTTACCAGAATAGTCAAATGCCAACATTATTCGTCGCGCGATAAACACGGACGATAAGCATAATTTCACGAATGCATGCGTCATCACAATATCATGCATCATGTAACATATAATCTTCTTACGCAGATGTGACACCGCAATCGGTTATCCAAAGCAATCGGATAGTTACAGCATTCTTATTTTGTAGCTCTCGAGGTTGCACATAATCGATGTCAAAATGCCAGCCGAATGTTTTCGCGAAATGGCAATTATAGTCAAGTCCATCAGTTGCAAAAAGATAACATTCGAACATTGTGAATTGACGAGACGGAAGCTTTCTGAATTCTACACTGGATGCAAAGACAGCGACTTATGTGTGAGTTCATTTTATGTACCGGAAACGCGCATATGTTCAGATCGGGGGAGCTTACACTCTTAGAAATATTCGTAGATTTACCCAAATTATACCGGTAAATTTGTCCCGTCAGTTATATTAACGGTAAATGCCCGTTAAATTAATATACGGGCACGTCAAAAGTAAATTTACTTGTTTTTAGAGGGTGAAAAAATTACAGATTAAATTCGTAGAAGCAATTTACGGGATAACCAGTATTTCAGATTTACTTTTGGATTTGTAAAAGCAATTTACTGGATAATAAGTATTCCGGATTTACTTTTGCATTCGTAAAAGCGATTTACTGGATAATCATTATTTGCAACATTGCTATTGAACTCACAATTCGATCATTTTACACGCTTACGGTCTTATGTACATATAAATATGTGATTTGCGTAATTACATCATGTTTCAATCATCAACCAAATTATGACACCGATGGCCTTGCTGATTGCTAATCGGTGAATGGTATCCGAACATTTGGGCATTGCAGATACCATCGTTTATATCGCTTCATAAATAGTATCCTTTGAGACATCAAGGTCTAGCAATAGTAGCATGCCAAGCGAATTTGGTATGTTATGCAGTTTTACTGCAGGTATGATCTTTTGTGTAATTATCTGTTGGACCAGTTCTGCCACCATTGTAGACTCCTTAACGCATGTATGATGCAAACTATATATCGAAACACTGGAGCTGGAGTTTAGCCGCCATGCTCCTTTGCCATTGCGACGAGAGCTTAGCAGTGTTGCCACTCTAGGTTCGCGGAAAAACACAAGATTATGTCGTGAAAAAACACTAGATTGGCGAAAAAAACACTAGATTAGTAAATTGCACGAAAAATTTGCCGTTGCCAAGTAATCATGATGACCCATAAGTACAAATCCATAGATAAGAAGTGTTCCACACATGAATTCGATACATATGCATAATATACTGCTTGATTATTCAACGAAAATTAATGAAACGAATTCAATAGCGCAAAGAAAAATTGAATATTGTCGTTTTCGAATTGTACGGCATCATGAAAATTATCTTTCGATTGTACACCGTCCATCAAACATAAGCATCTTTTGTGGGGCATCATGATCACTACCAAACGATGGGAGACGTCATGTGCAGCATACTTCATTTCCACGAATGCAGTGTAATGTGGCAATGCCAAGAGATTCGTCATGATCTTCCCCAGTCAAGGGAAATTTGATTCACCGAAGCCATTGTGCACAGATTTCAATTTTTGCAAAAATTCTGTTGGAGGGCATTGACTGATAACCTGCAGGTTATTTTGTGACCTTGCCAAAATAGCCCATTCGCCCGACAAAACATCAAGTTCATCAAATAATATCACAGAGGGAAATCGCACAGCTAAAGGAATGATTGATTTTACTATTCTTTGTGTTGATAAGGCTGTTAACGGATTCAACTCAAGTAAGTATGCTGTCCTCGGCAAATGAACATCTTGCCCGAATCCACAGACTGAGCGCACCCTGTTACGTAATTATTGCTTGTTACTGCACCACCACATAGAATTGTTGAAAACAACCACAGCCAGAGAGACCAAATCGCCTTATTAGCGATAAATTTAGCATATAATTTAGTAGTCTAACGTTTAAATATGAATTGTTCACACAATTGCAGAAAAACACTAGATTAGCAAAATTGTGCGAAAAAAAACACTAGAACACTAGGACGACCGAAAAAACACTAGATCTAGTGTTAAAACACTAGGAGTGGCACCACTGGAGCTTAGTGGACGAGGGTAGTAGACGTCCTTTACCTTTTTCCTGCGAATGGCCTTGTGAATTGTTTGATCATGAATTCGTAGCTGCTCGAGCGAACAGTACATTGTGACGCCATACATATTCCAGACATAGTGGCGTCAGACGTCAGACATATCTGAGCCTGAGCACGTGCGGCTGAATGTTCCGAGATAGATATTATATCGACGCGATGTTTTCGTATTGGATAATAACAAGATGCGTTGCTGTAAGATATTGAGGGTTTCGAAGCCACAGCTTAACTCTAGCTTTAGAATATTGCAGGTGTTGATAGCAGATATTGTAGGTATAGCAGTATCCGAGCTCAAATCTGGCAAGTTATTCTCAGTCATGTTTCTGAAGACGCATGTATTTTCGTTACAGTTTAATGGTGAACAGAAGCTATGGCTTATAAGAATGTATTACATTTTCTGACATTGAACTACACGAAAATGGAAGCGTTATGGCATTATGAATCATGACGTCGAATGCTTACGTGATAGAAAGGGATCATTTTGCCTCTCGCTTCTAGCACGATGCCGTGCGAAATACATTGGACGTGCGATGGAAAGGAGTATTGCCAGAAAAGTTTGCAATCACGCTGGAAAAGACGATTCAGGTACGAAGTCCTAGGCCAAGGGTGTCCGTATCAAACTCAACTTGCGTCGCTGGCCAGATTCAAACTTTCAAACCGCTCGCGGGCCGGATCAGTCAAATCATTCCAAAATGTTACGGTACATCAAAACGCCTGACCTTACTTTTCGCTTAAATAGTTTATTATCAATCCTGTATACATTTTGGTATATTACATAACATTCACGATCATATCATATGGATATATTCTAGCAGCACCTTTACTCGCAAACAACGGAAGTTTGGCAAAAATTCAAAGATTGATCGTTTGAATTCAACCGCTTAAACACTGACTCTAACCACGGAATAAGCTGACATATTTGTATGCTCCCTTTGTTTTAATCGTAATCTGCCGTTAACTCATCGTATGCGCTTTGAGGAACACAAGTGATTTAATTGTTAACGCAGACGTTAGAATTTGGCTCATTATTAATCGTCATTCGGGTTTCTCTGTCTGTCTGGGGCCTTAGAGTAGAAGTGATACAGCAATGCGACCAAATATATTTGAATTGTATTTTTTATAACTATTATATTTTCAATGCCACCTGCATATAACAGTTTTTTTCACTTCACGAATAACTACTTTTATGCTCATTTCTTCATAAAAATATGAACTCAGTGTGCACTTTTTGGAGTTTTTGGAATTGGATGTCAGTATCACCAACTTGTTCCTGATGATGACTAGAGTAAAACCATAACACCACTGTCGGATAATTATATCACGGTCTATGATCTTGACATTTGTGGCCTTGCGGGAAGCATTTCTTACAATAATATCTCAAAATTTGTTAGAAAATGTGCTGGGTAATACAGGGGTTTTTCAAACTACTCGGAATTGCTTCGCAGGCCGCATGCGGCCTGCTGGCCTTATGTTCGACATCGCTATCCTAGGCCATCATTATTTGAGAAATTGAAAAGAATATGAAAAGTCGCAATATGTCATACTATAGCGTCTCAAAGTTTCCAAATTGTAGCGGTGTTGATGACAGCATAATCTTTGTTCAGATTATAGAAGAACCTACAAAAGAGCATGGCCCAAAGTACAGTCCTTCAACTGCTGCTGAAGTTTTGATGAAGCCCTCTTCATTCAGGCAGTTGCTGACCAATGATCTCCACAAGAAAGACTGGATTTTCGTCATTATCCACACTTACTTTTTTTTACGTGTTCCCGCACCAAATAAACCTGATTCAAATTTACTTGTCTCAGGAACGTAAAACTGCTGCAAGGGACCAGACGAGTATATTGATATTACAGCAGATTTCTGTTACCTTAGGTTACGGAAATTTTCCGTAAAATTTCCTACGGTCAGCATATGTAAAATCATATTACGGGGAGAGTTATTTCGAATTTACTGGTCTCATCAGCGTAAAACTGCTGCACTGGACTAGACCAGTAACTTGGTATTACAGCCGTTTTCCGTTACATCAGATAACGGGAATTTTCCGTAAAAATTTTAACAGTCAGTCTTTGTAAAAATAAATTACGGTCAATAATATTTACTGGAAAATATTTTTCAAATTTACTGGTCTCAGAGTCGTAAAACTGCTGCCAGGACCAGACCAGTAATTTGGCATAGAATATTTTTAACAGTGTACCAGATCGATTGTGATCTACCGGCATATCGTAAACTTATGTCGTGGCGTAGGCTATTCCGTATAGATTGAGATTAGTTACCGCACTGTAAAAAATCTGGTAGATTTACTGGGAAATCTCTGTACATTTTACCACGAATTACCGGTCGCAGCCAATTACTCTGCGCAGCTTGTCATTTTACATTTTGATATGTAATATTACCTTAATATAGCTGTAAAGTAAGTTACCAGAATTTCTTCGCAAAATTACTGACAGTTACTCGTTACTGCAGTTTACCGGGCTATTGGCAAAATCGATTAGCTTCAAAATCGCTGCAGCCAATGTATACGTAGAACTGAATGTTACTGATATATCATTCTAGAGGTGATTTGACCTGATTGAACCTCGATCGTTTTCGAGACTGGGGTCTGTCATACCGAAATTGTTGGCCCTAGTATCAATTTAAGCTTAGTAGGGTACAAGAAATAACTGACAATCGTAGCTAATGTGGTACACCGTAGCCATATTATATTATAAGGCAATGGCTGTACGGCAAGTCTCGCTGGTTACATTCGTTGTCACGGATAAGGCTGATAAGTTAGAAAATTAGTTCAGGATGTATAATATTGCTCGGGGAAACTAGAAATATCAGCAACGCATGCTCAGCTGACCATTTGTTAATGGCGGACAAGGCGACCTGTAATAAGTTACATTAGGTGTCAGGTGATTGCTTTTTCTGAGATTCGTAGTAAACAACCAACGCACAACTGTGACATCACAAGCTGCGTCTGGTTAGGTAAGTACAGTAAGTAGTGAACAACACATGGAATATATATCAATTTATACGAAATTAGATGAAAAAAGGGACTATATGCAATGATAAATGTTTCTGTATGGAAAAAACGACCCAGATCAAACATTATAACGTGGCCAGTAAATATTATTGGTGCCATGTGTCAGCGGATGAATACCATTTATTTCGAAATCGTTCGAGTGTCGTCTGGCCAGTGGCCATTACTCATTAGTGAGATTTGAGCAAAGGGTGGAGCGAAGCTTGTGCTTGAAGAAAATGGACACGATCGTTGAAGATTCCTAGGAATGCTGAATGGAATACGCATCTTTAAAGGTAATACAGTACTATATAGTATTTGTTACCGTGAATATCTGACTCTGCACACCAGCCCTCGATGTCTTAGATTTCATGATTGATATATTTCATTCGCCGCATTCTCTGTTCTATTTTGGGATATTTGTCGACTTATATAGTGACCACATACTCCGCTGCGGAGGAATTGAAACTGTTGGCTTGGTAATGTCATTTTCGGGCCATAGCATAGATATGTTTTCATCCACTGCAGGATTTGTTTGCCACACATGCCACCTTAAACTAGGAACCTTTTGCTTCAATACAGAGATAAAGTCTGCTATGTCATGTAAAAGGCGGAGCCGTCATCACACAATGTGCCAGTACCGGTACTTCAAAACATGTTATATTTTTATTAGCCTATTTGTCTTGGTCTTTATAATGTCATGTCCACTGTCCAGGTTAGGAACTTTGCTTTATATAGCGACTTAATTATAAGCGACTGAATTCTTTTTAGTGGAACTGCAAGATACTACTTACACAGAAGGAATGAGAACGAGAAAAAGAAACAATTGGAAGTTTGGCCGGTGGTGGAATTAATTCACGTTTTCTTGAGACCACTCGTGTTACTGCATGTCTCCTAAAGAAGAATTAGACCTCCAGCAGCAATATTTTTCCATCGATAACCACTTCATCGTGATATCATGAATGAATATACAGTTTGTTCCAATGTCGTTTTGGGGATGTGAAGAAAATGTTGCGATATTTTTGCATCGGGTTGCTTTGCGATAGGTATGGATGTACGTGAATTTACAAGCTGGTATGTAATCCTGATTTACAGGTACAGCTTGTAGGTAGGTAGGCGGTAAAATGACAGTCTCGATCGCAAATGTACAGGAGAACATGTAGATTAGATATACCGGAGGTGACTGTAACATTACAGTCTGGCGTGTAAAGTGAGATTACCGGACGAGCGTAAGTTAAATTTACATTGACTAACGGTAATGTTAGATTACCACGAAATGTCTGGCTACCGTGCTTCCAAACATTTCGCGGTAAATCGAGGTTTTTATTTTTTACAGTGCGGTATATCGAGCCTCAATGCTAATCAAAAGTTTCAAAACGAGAAACGGGCGATATTGACGGTAATCGTTCATTAGTTAGGAGATTGGTAGATTACGGTGACGTCAGAATCCGTACTGTAAATACACTGTAAAAAAAAACTCGATTTACCGCGAAATGTTTGGAAGCACGGTAGCCAGACATTTCGTGGTAATTTAACATTACCGTTAGTCAATGTAAATTCAACTTGCACTCGTCCAGTAATCTCACTTTACACGCCAGACTGTAATGTTACAGTCACCTCCGGTATATCCATCTACATTTTATCCTGTATATTTGCCACTCAGACTGTAATTTTACCGCCTACCTACATCCATGCTGTCTGTGTAAATCAGGATTACATACCAGCTTGTAAATTCACGTACATCCCATACCTATCGCAAAGCAACCCGATGCTAAAATATCGCAAAAGCTTCTTCACACCCCCAAAACGAGATTGGAACAAACTGTATATTCATTATTCATTCATGATTCACGATGAGAAGATTATCGATGGAAAAGTATTGCTGCTGGAGGTCTAATTCTTCTTTAGAAGACATGCAGTAACACGAGTGGTCTCCCACCATCGGCCAAACTTCCAATTGTTTCTTTTTCTCGTCCTCATTCCTTCTGTGTAGCTAGTATCTTGCAGTTCCACTAAAAAGAATTCATGCGTGAGTCGCTATATTAAGCAAAGTTCCCAACCTAGAAATGACATTATAAAGACTACTAAGACAAATAGGGCAACAAAAATATAACAATTTTTGAAGTACCGGTACTGGTACATTGTGTGGTGACGGCTCCGCCTTTTAGATGATATAGCAGAGATTCATGACTTACTTTATCAAATGCAGCGGGCAAGTTATAAATGATATTGCATCTTCGTGTGGGCCAATTATTATTAGTCATGCACTTTATTGCATTCTGTTATTTCTTGACCCCCGATCAGGATTGTCCATCATATCGGTAGTGGAAATATATTGAAATCACCCAAATACACCATAAAAAAAATTCTTTCGTGAGCACACTATTCTGATTCCTGGTCAGATTTAGAAGGGCGCTACTATATTAGAATCGAAAAATTAAGTTATGTTGAATTGCGTGGAGCGCGAAGAAAATTTCAAGAATAATTAAAATCTCTAAAAAAATTGGGAGTGAATTAGTAATTTCAATTTGCATGTCGACGGATGCTAACACATACTAATTGAATTAGGTGTTGGCAGCCGCACAAATTCCCATCTACGGCAGCAGGTTGCCCATCCCTGATCTAATAGTATACATATGATATGTCTTACGCCAAGTTTGAATCCGTATTCCAGTCTTTAACATTTTTGACAAATTTTCCCAAACTTGTTTGAAAATAGCAAAAAAGATTGGACAGGACATCAATTTGTTTCAAGGTAGGTTGCACTGAGACTAACCCTAATACTTGTAGTGACTACAGAGAACAACACGTCGTTCTGTACTGCCATGCCCAATTTGATCAGTTTTGGAATTGAATTGAATTAAATTATGTTGATATAGGGTAGCTTAATTGAGGGCGAAACCGAGCAACCTATATTGCATCTAAGTCTGTCTTACGCAGTGCAGTTCGCCAGCTATTAACAACAGCTACCCAGCGCAACGAGCTTTATGCTACTGCCAAAGCTATGAAGTAATGAATGACTTACACGTGGGAATTCCTCTAAATCTTCAAAGAATATCACAAATTTGCTTAAATGAAGTTGAGCGCGACTGCTGGAGTTTGAATCTGGCGAGGTTTCTTGAATACGAAATAAGTTTCATCTTCAACAATCGTCTTCTGAAAATGGTTATGAAACACGTGTTTAGTCAGAATTCATACAGACTTAGTCAATTTCTCGCGTTCCCCAGGTTGAGAACCACTGATCTTATATATTGAAGCAAAAGGTTCCTCATTTGAGGTGGCATGTGTGCCAAACAGGTCCAGCAGTGGGTGGAAACATCTCTATGCTATGGCCCAAAAATGACATAAACATGCCAACAGTTTCAACTACTCCGCGGCAGAGTATGTGGTGTCACAGGTCAGTATATAGGTCGACTAACATCTCAAAATAGAACAGAGAATGCGGCGAATGAGATATTTCAATCATGAAATCAAAGTCATCCCGGTGGTGTGCACAGTCGTAGGTAGACATTCACGGTAACAAATACTATGTAGTACTGTACCTTTTACGATGCGTATCCCAATCAGCATTCCTAGGAATCTTCAACGATCGTGTCCACTTTCTTCAAGCACAAAAAGCTTCGCGCAAAAAGCTCAAATCTCAATAATGGCCAGACGACGACAGGGTTGCCAGACATCTTTTGCGAAAAAGGGCCAAACAGCGCCGGAAAAGGGGCCAAAAAGGGCCAAATTGTTCAATAACGTCAATAACGTTGCAACATTACCCATAGACACCTGGAATTCCAGTTATATATTGTTGATACTGTTGTAGGACACCAATTCCACTACCTGCAACTACACTGGATCCAACTACAATAACTGCTTCCTTATTTCAAGCCTTTTCCGACCGAATATAAAATCGTAAATAAAACTTTTTGTGCCTTTTTCTGCTACATAGCTTCCAGCCATGTTCGATGCTTTTTCGTCCACCTGTTCACAAATCTGTATTTACAATTCCAACACAGTCTTCATTCTACGAAAACAAATCCAAATCTTCTACAGTGTTTCCACTCGAATCTTTGACATTGGCATAAACATTGTCAGGTCAATTTGCGAGATAGATTTATTTGGATACTTAGTTTGACCGTATGTCTCAACTGCTTCCAAAAAGGGCCAAAAATTGAAAATAAAAGGGCCAAGAGGCTAAATTAATATTTTGGGGGCCAACTGCCTCTAAAAAGGGCCAAATTTCACGAATTTGGCCCCAAAATGGCCAATCTGGCAACTCTGGACGACGATACGACACTCTAGCGATTTCAAAATAAGTGGTATTCATCCGCTGACATGCCACCAATAATATTTACTGGCCACTGCGTTATAATGTTTTATTCAGGTCGTTTATTTTTTACAGAAACATTTATCATTACATCTAGTCCCTTCCTTTCCCATCTAATTGCGCATAAATTGATATTTATTCCATGTGTTTTCACTACTTACCGTACTTACTTATAACCAGACGCTGCTTGTGATGTCACAGTCGTGCGTTGGTTGTTTACTACGAATCTCAGAAAAATCAGTAACGCGTAACGGTAACCTAATGGAAGCTATTACAGGTCGCTTTGTTCGCCATTAACAACTGGTCGACTTAGCATGCGGTGCTGATATTTCTAGTTTCCCGAACAATATTATACATCCTAAACTGATATTCTAACTCATCAGTCCTATCCGTGACAACAGATGTAACCAGCGAGACCGGCCGTATAGCCACAGCCTTATAATATAATATAGTGGCTATCTACGATTGTCAGTTGTTTCTTTTACCCCACTATGTACTATACTGAAATTGGTACTAGGGCCAACAATTTCCGTATGACAGACCCCAGTCTCGCGAACGAGGTTGAATCAGGTCAAATCAGGTCAATCATATTACCACTATTGACAATTGAGTTGGTGAATATATCTCTGACTCTTGATCAATGTTCCCTCTTATTTTTGACGAGTCTGCGCACACTCGACAATTTATTGCGCAAACCCTTGGACAACAGTGCGTAACGACTAAAAAAAGGTCATCACTTCGGATTTTTTGTGCGCAACTTGGATTTTCTGTGCGCAGAGACCGCGTCAGCACTGCGCATTTGCGCACGTGCGCAGCTTAGAGGGAACATTGCTCTTGATCTGTTTTAACGACTGTACGCAATGCCCACACGTGAGAAATGGTAACAAAATGTCATTGATTTGTGCAGCGAATAAATCCCATCCATGAGCATGAGCATTGCACTAAAATTTATGTATATGTATATTAGGGTTCTTCAAAATTTGGAAAATCTTAAAAAGTATCCGTGATTGTGTCTCATTCTATAGATTATTGATAAAAAAAAAACTATTAGCCTGAAAGAAGCTAACAGAAATGCCGTTAAGATTTCGGTCAAAGCGTTTGAAAGTAGCTGCTCAAGAATGGGCGTGCCACCGACCATAGAACGGCGAGAAGACTAGTAATCAAATAACAACGGCTCTTGTTCTGCTAATCGGCTATGCTTCAATGATCACGGCGGCAGCAGCTTGCTGATTAGGTGTTCAAGAAGACTGCTACGGGCGGGGATTCTGAGTGCGCATTGTTAGTATTTTGGCAGGTGATGATTTAAGATTAATTCAGGACATGTTGAGTTACGAAATACATGATGAACAAACAACACCTGCTTCTCAGAAGCTTTTACAGCACGACTGCTTTATTGTGAAGGAAACGGCTGAAGCCTACATGCCGTGTTTTCATCGAGATAAAGCAAAGGCGCTTATGCAAGTGTTGAGCGAATTCACCGTTTCAGTACGGATCCATTATCAGTGAATACAAATATATAACGCGTAACAATGACACTATACTTTGTGTGATCTTATTTGGCTGAAGCTGTAGTATATAGGTGACGTTTTGAATGCTCTAGGAATCGGCGGAATCAGCCGGTTATGTTTGGCACTAATCAGACGCCTACAGCAAATTGAATGCACTTGTAGGCGTTGTTAAAGTCATTAATGATAACGCAGAAAATAGGTGGTAATGTACGCACACTCGCACAGGCCATGCTGGATATGGTATGTCAAAGTCCTTATTAATCCCGCTGAAAAGAGGTGTGAAGAAAAGCACAGACTATGCTGCATATAGTATCCAGCAAAGTTTGGATATGATATAAAGCATAGCCTGTGCTTACCTTGCACCTCTTTTCTGCAGCATCATTAAGGACTTTGACAACTCTTATAAGTGAATTCAATTTGCTGTAAGTATAACTGCCAAGCACAACCGGCCGATTCAGACGATCCCCCAAAGTATAGTGTCATAGTCAAGCTTTATTTGTATTCACTGATGATGGATCCGTTCTTAAACGGGGAATTCGTTCACCACTTGCATAAGCGCCTTTGCTTTTCCTCGATGAAAACACGGCATGTAGGCTACAGCCGCTTCCTTCACAATAAAGCAGTCGTGCTGTAAAAGCTTCTGAGAAGCAGGTGTTGTTTGTTCATCATATATTTCGTAACTCAACATGTCCTGAATTAATCTTAAATCATCACCTGCCTAAATACTGACAATGCGCACTCAGAATCCCCACCGGTAGCAGACTTCTTGAACACCTAATCAGCAAGCTGCTGCTGCCGTGATCATTGAAGCATAGCCAATATGCCAATCAAGAGCCGTGGGTATTTGATTACTAGTCTTCTCGCCGTTCTATGGTCGGTGGCACGCCCATTCTTGAGCAGCTACTTTCAAACGCTTTGACCGAAATCTTAACGGCTTTCCTGTAAGCTTCTCTCAGGCTAATTGTTATTTTTCATCAATAATCTACAGAATGAGACACAATCACGGAGACTTTTTAAGATTTTCTAAATTTTGGACAACCCCTTATATATATGTATGTTTATGTATATCTAGTTTCATCATCCAAACTCTATCACAGGCCTTTATCAAAATGTAAACGCGTGAAAAAAGCATCATCCCCCTCATACATGCCTGGAACACAATGTTTGGTCATAAGGCAGTGTCGAAATTTGCCACCGTTAATACTGTAAATTAAAAGATGGTCGAAATTTCAATTAAAGATCGCATGGCCTTTACTGGTGGGAATTGACTGAAATTTGGAGTCTAGCGTTTTTCAGACAACCTGACAATTTTATCCCTAAGCAAGTGAAATTTGGAAAAAAAGTGATTTTTGAACAACCCCACTGTATATATTTGGCATACGTGATACGTCTTCCGGCTGGAGCTCATGAAAATGCATGGTGTCTTCGAACATTTAGGAAACCCATGCCATCGCACAGTTGAGACTATTCATGTTCCGGGTGGGTCGACATTATTTTGCTGAAGAATGTTGTTATTTCGTGAACTCCGGTGAAGATTGTGTCAGGCTATACTCAAAAGGTTCAAAATTCGTATTTCATGACTGGGTGATGTGTTTTCCTCTTCGTCCCGCATTCGTACCGCTGGGCTCGGCCTTCAAGGGCAAGACTATTCGTTACCGTCATTTTAGAGCCTATCTTATCGACAGTTTGGACATGAAAAATTTGGTAAATCAGTTACAATTCTACAGCAGAATTCCTCCCTAAAAATTACAAATTTCTCCCTGACCCGAGTCACTTTACAAAAATGTTGGTTGGGTCGTGTCCAGAGGAGTCAATTTCAAGTCATCAAGCAGACGGTGTTGACTTAGTGTCTGTTGTACGCACGTCGTACATATTCTCGAAACGCCGCTACGACCTGTTAGAGCAGGGGTGGGCAAACTACGGCCCGCAACACCGTTCTGTGCGGCCCGCGAGAGAGTCTAAAGAAACTTTTTGAAAATATTGATTAAATGCGTACTAAAAATCGAATTATTGCAGGGACTTGACTGACTTTTTCTCAGTATGTTTCACCATGATATTTCTAAGACAGTGGTTCTCAAACTGGTGGGCACCCCCTCCCCTTGGGAGCGTGAAAGCATCTGGAGGAAAGCGCGAAGCTGAGCTTGACTAAAAAAAATTCGTCTTCCGCGCGATTTACATCCAGTTCATAGTTGTTGCACTGTATTTAATCTGAATTACATATTTAAAAATCTCTCATCCACAGTCGTAACCTTCCACGCCATCAAACTACCCATTGGGTAACTATTATCCATTAGGTTTGCTAGCATCCTGGTTGCATTTTGTGATGTGACGATAAGGGGGCGCGAAATCTTTCACCATCATAAGGGAGGGGGGGGACACGTCTTTAAAAGTTTGAGAACCACTGATCTGAAGTAAATACTTATTATCACAGCGGGATAGCTGCAACGAGATTGAAATAATTTGGATCGCGAGTGAGATTTCAGATTTGCCACTCCATTTCTAATTATTTCAGTGATATACTTATAAAAACCTATCCGGGCGTGTCTTAGGTAGATTCGTTGTCTGTATACGTATAATTAGGGTATTTATATTTTATCTACACATAGTAGAAGGGTGGGGGCTAACATAGTTATGATGCTGTCAGCATTGTGTGTCTTGGAACTGAATCAAAAGTGGAATTAGTAAATCTATGAACAGATCGCTGCTCACAGATTTAAATTTCAATCCTGTTCTAAGAATCGGGCCAACCGACTTTCATCTCTATATAGTTTTGACAAATTGGTTATTGAGGTCCGCCACTATATGTTTCTGACGCGTGTACGATATCATCGAAGCAATGTTTGGCTTTTTTTAAATCAGCATATATATTATCTCCATGTCCTCATTATATAATCAAATATCAATATTGCGTTTTGGTTAATAATCCCAATTTTAAATAGTGCGGCCCGCGAATGGATTCAGATGTTGAATGCGGCCCGCCAGCTCAAAAGTTTGCCCACCCGTGTGTTAGAGTAACCAGTCAATAAACGATTGTGCAGCCTGGTTTTACTCGGCCTCCCATCATTGACACCGAGTTGCGACAAGGCAGCAAGTGCACACTGAGAGCAGAGTTCTAGTGAAAATGCATAAAGAGTAGAGTTATTCACAGACACGAAACGCCTACGCGAAACCGTTGCATGTAGGTTACATGGAAAATATAAGAGTTACACAAAAATACAATTCTAATATCTGTGATCGCTCTGCTGCATCACTTCAGACCGAAAAGTACCTCGACCAGATCCTGCCGAATGAACCATATTCCAATGCCCTCGTTTAGAGGTAAATAATGATTATATTGCATTCCTTACAACACATACGATGGGCTAACGCCAGATAGAAACTACAAATGTACAAATGGAGCTTAGAAGTTTGCCAGCTTATATCGCAATAAGTTTATCAATTCCATAGTTTTCGAATAAACGTATTGCTGTAAAATAACTACTACGATCCGTAATGTAATGTGTATGTATAATATTACGTATATGTCACATTCGTATTATCTCGACAATTAGAGAGAGAGAGAGAGAGTCTTTATTTTCATCGAACCAAAATACATAACAAACGGCAGTGATGGTGGTACAGAAAATATGCGTGCACAGTATTCGGTATTAGATAGGAATGATCGATAAGACCGTGAAGGTCATCTAGTCTGATCACACCAGCATCAAACAGGTACACTTGACTCAGAACAGTCTGGCTGTAAAAAAAATGTTTAGTTAGGAAAGGAAAATAGAAAAAAATTAAACAATGGTAGCAAATGATCAATGAAGCAATGTCTGGGCGAGGTAGAGCAACAGTGTTAGTGTAACGACAAGAGGTGATCAAGTAGGGCTTTTTTGAATCTATTATAAGACAATTCACGGATATGTGATGGTAATGCATTCCAGATGATAGGTCCCGAGTAGTCGATAGATCTCTTAGTTAGGTTGCTATTGGATTGGGGTGAGTAGACGTTTCCTTTAGACGAAGATCTCGTGTAATGGGAATGGACATGTTTAGCAGGTATGAAAAAATCATCAAACACAGGAGGGAGACTATTGGAAAAATATTTGTGAACAACTTTTGATACTTCGAAGCGATACAGTTCATCAACTCGCAAAATTCGATGCTTACGGTATTAAGGCGATAAATTGGTACATAATTAGCACCGAAACTAAATGAATATATACATATACGAATTAGATCACTACGATCGATCACCATTTAGGAATTCACGAAACCAGTCACAATCCTTCTGCCGTATAAAATTATGCTTCGACAGAGCATTGCCTCTCTGACAGGCTTGAGTATTTGGTTGCCATATTCAATATAATTTTGTGCTAGCATAAAGCAGGTATCGAGGTATCGAGACCCTTGTGGTAATTAGTGATTTGCCTATGCTCTGGGAGTCGAGGACAGGAAAATTAAATACCAATGATTGTTAGTGGTGCTATTGGTGGTTCACTTTAGAAGATTTTAATTCATATTTCTATGTAGAAAAAAAAACACCTTTGAGGAATGCATACCCAACTAAAATGTATACGAACAGTCGACGAGTCGCTTAAATCGCCAGCTTGCCAAGCGTAAGCCTGGCGTCAGACCGATACTATGAATATTAAACGGTCGGGTGCAAAGAAATCAATAGGATGGATATCACATGTCAAATCTTCGAGTGGGTCGGTATATTGCTATGTGGTAACCGTCACACCCGGCGTGAGAGCCTAGTGCTAAAATCCACAGCTGTCACAACAACGTGTTGCGGAGTCGAGTCCGACCGAGGTCGACTCCAGAATTCCTTCCTAAATGTTGAAGGTTTATCTAGACTCGTCCGCGTAAGCGGTGTCTTATGAAAAGCTTAAAATTGAGCCGTGCTACAACTTGGCAGCTAAGGAAGAAAAATTAGGAATATTGGCTCGATTCAAGTGACTATATAGTAGTCGATAAACAACGTGGAAACCACAAAAAACAACAGCACACCCGGTGCGGCTGAATAGCATTCAGATCATTGCTTTTTTTAACGTTTTCTGAGCACAATCCGCACTTTTGTGCAAAAATAATTTCATCCCAATAAAATTGTTATAGAAACAGAAACTGAAGATACGTATCTATATTATAGTCAGGTGTGTTACAAATATATGTTCCAGTTTGGGCCATCAAGTTTCACATTAAATGAATAACTCTTTTCCCTCATTTTGATCTCAACGATAATGCACTAAAATTCTTTTCGGTAAAACAAGTGTATGGCTTAGTACAAGGATTTCAAGTGCTTCGATAGTCATGTCCGTATAAGAACCATCCAACACTCATATCCAAAATTTTCCCAAGTGAAAAATACTCGCTGTTTCGAAGTTTTCATGAACGCATGCAGTTCATAGAAGGGGTGCCGAACCCACATGTTTGTTTTATTGCTTCAGCCTGAAGACTTGAAAAATAAGCTCCAAAGCATTGATGAAAGTTGGTACATAAGAGCTCGATGCCTTATAATACACGTATCTTTTTTTTAAATCAAATTTTCAATTCCCTGTCCCACGAGTATTGCAAGGGCAAAGAAATTCACAATACCGTTGTGTTCGGCTCTTCATCTAAATATTTCAAGAATATCCATAGCAGTGCAATAACCTTCAATAACGGGTTGAATTGAATGGTATTCAACCGTCACTAAAGTTCACCACGGAAAAATAGATCGTCAATTCATTAGCATTCCATGATGTTTTGGTTAAAAAGACGGGTGCTAATTTTGTTACATCAGTTTACCGTAAGCCTACATTCAGTTGGCAATACATCGCGCCATTCGCGTCTGACCGCCGAGGTGTGCGGACGTGTCTAGATTGAGCAGCTCGTCCTGCAATCAGCGTCGAGAGCTTGTTGCGAGGTTTCGGGTTTCTGGTGTGAAGACTTACTTATAGTAGTACTCTAGCGGTATTCGGATAGGATTACTTGCAGTGACAAGTTATTAGCTGTATAAGCCACCATTCCGCCTGATAGCAGCGGATGTTGGTAACGATGACACGGAATTTACTGTTGTCACATCAAAACGCAGTAAAAAGGGTTCACAAAGCAAGTCGGATGGTGATAGTCCGCCATTGAAATCAATGAATAATAAGTCTGAGGCAGTCTATTCTGGCCGCTCAGCCAATTCAGCTCGCGCCGAAAATTTGAAAATAGTTGTAAAGGGTAAAGAGAGGAAGATGAAACACTATCATCCTACCACAGTGAACAAGTGCTTGCACGCAGTGATTGGTAATTATGACGGGATCCGTGTCTTCCCGTCTGGAGACTTACTCGTCACCTGCCACAATCGCACGCAGGCCGATAAGCTCCTACCTCTAGACATGTTCACGGACGGAGTAGTGTCAATTCCAGTTAATACCGGATGTTACGATGAGAGTAAACTGCATCAGCATGCGTCTAGGGCCATTGTCCGAGGTGTGCCAGCTGATATGTCAGAATACGAAGTTGTTGAATTCCTCAGCGAATCACACGTGTGCTTTGCTAAACGGCTAAAACGCAAGTCAACTGATGGCTATGTTGCTAGTTTGTCAATGCTGCTCGGGTTCAATGTTCCAACACCTCGAGATGAGTTGTAAATTGGATATCTTCGATTCAAGACCAATCCCTATAATCCTACCCCATTGAGGTGCCACCGATGCAATCGATTCGGTCACACGAAGGCAAATTGCGGTGTAAGAAAAACGTGCTCCAAATGTGGGAGTCATGAGCATGAGCATCATCAGTGCGATCAGGAAAAGAGATGTGTCAATTGCAAAATGCCCCATAGCGCAGCTTACGGTGGGTGCCCAGTGTATAAGAGGGAAGCCAAAATACAAATAATTCGAGAACGAGAGAGTCTATCGTATGTCGATGCTAAAGCGAAAGTATCGCGTGTCGATGCTAAAGCGAAAGCACCAGAAACATCTTAACCCTTTCAATGGGGGGCCAGATTTTGCAGAAGTGACCATCACTTTGCAAATTCATACCGTGACCTCACCAAGACCTTAATCTGAGCTGTTCCAGTTTAAAAGTGGCCGGAGTATAGCCGTCTGCCGTTTCAACCCTTGATCGACACCTCATGCCATGTCTAGGGTTCTTTATACGACTAAATATACAAACTTTTTCTCTGAAAAATATCTTTCTCTCTCTCATTTTTCCGTGACTGACCCCCAGGATAGCGTCAGAGTCAGAAATGATGCCTCAGTGCGTAGCCACCGTTGCCTGGTTTCAAACAAGCCGCGCGGCTCGCCAGATATCGAAAATCAATAATACATGAAAAATTTACATATGGGCGTGGTCAGTGAGTGGTCATAATAGTCAAGTTCAAGATCAATACCGAACCGGACCCCTACCACTCAGTTAATGGCATGAAACAACGTGGTATACTTTCTCCTGTCATAACTCACTATTTGCAGACATAGTTAACCAGTTTATGACTCGTTTACGTATTGAACTTGGCCATGTTCTTGAAAATCATCGAAGCGAGACCACAATTAAACAAACCCCCTGTTCCAGGGCTCTTAGTACCAGGGCACTTGGTCGGATCAGATAGCTAGGAGCAGCCAAAATAAACCTCCCACACTTGGGAAGGAATTCTTGAGTCGACCTCGATCGGACTGAAACCCGGAACTTATTGGTGTTGCAGCTGTGGATCACACCATTCAGCTAGCTCGTCACTTATTTGATCGAATAATTCGAACTATCTGGTATCTGGTGAAAGACCATGTTGATATGTCGAACTTTTTGATTTGGGCACAATGCACAAGTTACTATAAATCGGCCTCTCTCGACATGCGGTGCTAAAAGAACACAGATTAGAGTAGGAGACTGAGTCAACTGTAACGGAAGAAATGTCGACTCAAAATCCTATCACTCCGGAATTCGATTTCTCCCTCCACCATCGAAAACTGAAGTCATTTGTACAGTAAATCCCTAATATCAGAAACATTTAAAACATTTCATATTCGAAAGAGATTAACGACTCAATTAAATACCGGAATTTTACTACTTTTCTACACTTAAGATTGATTTAAGGTGGTTGGGACGGGAAAAAAAGAAATTATCAATAAACTTTATCATCATTCGAAAGTTAAGATTATTATTGGAATTTCGATACCTATTTACTTTTATGCGGTCGTAAACGTGGGCGAATATAGTTCGAACGTGCGGAATAGTCTTCATTCCCACCTTCTGATTTATTCCCAGCCTTCATTACCCACCAAGACCGTAACAGCGGTTCGTGTGTTGGTCTTGCCCCCCCCCCCCAGGGTGATAAACCAAACAAAGGTCCCAAGAACCCCTCAGTCTCCCTGAGCCTGTATGCTTTCCCCGTTACTTATCAGCTACATTAAGTCTACTGTTTAGTGCGACGGCTTATTTCGACTTAACGCTCAAAGCGCGAAAATATTATATAATTCATGTTTGAATCGGTCAATATGATCAGGAATTGCATGTATTTTACCATCAATATTTTATTCCCTCTCTGCTCACGTAATCAGATTTATCGGTAGAGCTGAGTGAAGTAAGGTAAGACCCCTAAATAAGTATTAAACATCTTCGGGCGGACCCGTTGGTATATTGACTTCGTTACATTATGCTATTTCATGACCTCCTATATCTGCTATGTCAAAAGATACGGAAATCGCCGAAACTAAAAGGCACACACGATTTCAAATTGGTATTGCCTTACTGGCAAATAATTTTTCCCTGCGTGATGGCATTCGTATTGTGGGGTTCAGATCGCAAGGACAGGAACATTTGGCGCAAGCCATTTAGCCCCCTATGGACAATTAAAGATATATGTATATTGTATATATAACATAACATCATTGGGTTTTATTTTTTTATCTGAACAAGTCACACACAACGTACAATGCGATAAGACACAATGCGATGTCATGAACAGATAGGAGGATGTCGAACGACACGCATCAGTAGCGATTATTTATTCCAACATCCACCTCGGCCTAGAGTGCCCGATGTCACAGTTCTTTTCTATGATGATCTTTTTTGAAGCCTTTCTACTAGTTCTTTCCATTCCTTGTGAGTGCTTTCTTTCGTCGAGTCTTTCACTGGGCTTTTTGTCATCGTAAGAACGGCAACAGCGGGGGAAAAGGAGCCCAGATAAACCTCCGACGGGAATCCAAGTCGGTCCGTCAGATTATCGTAACCACTACACTATCTCCCCCGAAGTTTTCGGTCAGCATAAGGACATTCTTCGGCCAAGCTCTTCTCGCTGCTGATCGTTCTGGCACACTTCTCGGGGTCGCATGTTACATGGCCTGTAACTTCATATGTCTTGGTGCGTCGTGGCGCAGTAATGGCCGCCGCCGAAGTCTCCATTTCTATAAAATCTACGTATTTTCGTGGGGATGGTTACGCAATAATCGATATATTCGGCAATATTAAATCGCGACCCAAAGCGAAAGCTTTTTGAAAAAGTAGCAAAAATTTCCCAAAAAATACTCTATAATTTATGTTAATTCACGATATAATTTTGGGCCCCTTCGAGCTCGCCCTACAATTGGGGAGTTACGGTCCTGTTCCACACTAACCAACACTTTTTTCATCACAGAGTAGCTATTTGCTGGTATGACTACACAAGACACCCAACCACACCAGTACGCAAGACAATCGCCTCTAACTGCAACATAAAACGTATTGTGAACCGATACCAATAACGGTCAAAATTTTGTCACGTCAAACTAGTAGTGCTGGATGCGTTTGTGACACAATGGGCCGTATGCACCAACATGTTTTGAACCCAAACTGGAGCTCAAACAGGGGTTCAGGAGATATTTCCAAAGCACCAACACCGAAACGTCAATGATCTAGCGTTCACTCGCGCCGAATTTGATCGAAAAGTAAACAACCGCGGGAGGTTGTTTAAAACGTAGATCAGTGCTTTGGCTTGATTGTCGCTGATCGTGGTCTCCTGTTTCTCGCGACTGGTTGACTGTAAATTGGTTCATGGTGAAGACGTAGGTGCATTATTTTCTATCTTTCCGTAAATTAGCAGACTTTCTAAGCTGTAGGAATAGATTTTATATGTTTCCGAACCCAGTTTCACCAATGTGAGGCCGAATGGCTTACAGTTTACAGTTGATCGGTATACAGGTATCAGCGAGTTTAGTGGTGAACCAGGAAATCCATATGCCTGCCTCAAGGTACTGGTAATGAAGATGTGATATTCTTGTCTTGCGCCTTGTAGGTTTGAATGAAAGACCTTAGGGTCAAAAATATATGGAAATTATGACCAAGTCTGACGTCTGTAGGTATACAGTGTACAGTTTTTGAAGTACCCTACGGGGTGCAATGGATGAGGCGTTTTCCCAATAAAGCTTGATATATTTCACCATCATTGAAGCTATGTCAGTACAGCCGATATTACAGTAGATTGTCATCATAGCCCAAATGACCGGGTTGGAATCCCGGTACGTTTAGCGTAATATATTTGGTGTCCCAAGACGGTTTTCAGCGTCACACCTGTGTGTATTAGTAGAATCTTTGATGTACACGAGACACCGATTCCATATTGGCGAAATGGAAAGCACGGCATGTCATGAATTGCTGAATCCTCTTTTATGTAACTGTTTCAAGTTTAGTATGAAGTATGAGTACGGAATTTAGTAAAATGGACCTAATACAAAACTGAAAGTAGATTTGCTTGATAATGATGTAGGTTGTCGATTGAGTAGTGGGAGCAGAAATTGTATGGATTTGTACTAGACGTCAGGAATCGTGGTCCTGTGATTTGCGCTCGCGGTCGGCTGTAGATAGGTTGGTTTTGGAGCCGCATGTCTTGCAAATCTCTATATTATAGTAATTTTACAGGTTTTAGGTTACATGAGTGAAATATTACAACAATAAAGCGTTTCACTAATCTGGAGATTCTTGGAATAGGTCACAGTCAATGAGTACCGGCATTATCAAGTGATGTCGGCCAAGAGACCATCCTCAAAAATGTGCATAATATGCAAAAATATTATGTTGGAAGAAGACACATTTACAGATACAAAAGAATCACCATCAAACTGAAGGTTATAGATTCCGATTTTGATGTACTTCGCAAAGAAGAGGGGCCTAACTATCCTGAGTCGTATGTCAATCGTTAGAGATTTGGGCTGAATATCATTACAAAGTTATCTGTCTGAGTCAAATTCCCCAAAAAGTAAATGACTGCAAGAATTCTCTGCTGGTAGGACCGAGAAATCAAGAAACCAGTCATGGAAATGTGCATAATATGACTGATTTGGAATTGAATCATGTTGGGGGAAGGTAGCCTACATCAACATGGACCACATTCATCTCGATTTCTACAATATCATCAACATGCAACTGAAGGTCATCCATTCTGATATGGATTTACTGCTCAAAGAGGCGACAAACTGCTCTGGGCCGAACGTCAATTGCTAGAGATTTGGGCTGAATATCATTACAAAGTTTGCTGTCTGTGTCAAATTCCCCAAAAAGTCAATGACTACAAGAATACTCGAGTGGTAGGACCGTGAAATCAAGAAACCAGTCATGGAAATTTGCAAATATGACCGATTTGGAATTGTACCATGTTGGGGGAATGTAGCCTACATCAACATGGACCACATTCATCTCAATTTCTACAATAGCATCAACAATTCAACATGCAACTGAAGGTTGTCCGTTCTGATATTGATGTACTGTGCCTGTGTAATGATGGGACTAACTACCTTGGTCCGAAAGTCAATTTCTTCAGATTTTGACTGACCGTCATTCCGAAGTTTGATGCTTGAGTCAACTCGCCAAAAATATGAATATACCACCAATCAAAATATAGTGAATGATTAGATCGACTCTGAAAAATGCTTCGGTTGGCACTATGACAAGGGATGTACCATGACAAATAATCTTTTATCTCTAGCAAGGTGCTGACAATAATGCTTGAAGAATTCGGTATGTATAGCATGGTATTTTATCATGTCTAGCAGAAAATGTTAGGTGTGCACACTGTGCAGTACTCATGATTGAAAGAAAAGGTTTTTACTTGGATGAGTTTGTCTTTGTAGACTATTTTCATTTCATGTGTTTGGCTATCATCATAATTTATTGTGTGATGATGAAGACCAGACCCTGGAGATTCCTATTTACTCAACAAAAATGCAAATTGAAGGATTTCAGTTCTTTTCACAAACTGTTCAAGTATACAACATGATCATGAACAATGAAATAAGTCTGCCGATTTGTGTTACTTTATCAGTTGAGAATGTTGAATATATGCTGTGCAGATATGGTAGTTGGATTGGATTGTCGGGCTATTGAGAGAACACAGTAATGGTGGAATCTCGGCAAGTTTTGCGCAATTGATTAGGGGAGCACTGATGATTTCCAAGGTGACAGTAAGGTACTCCCAAGGAATTAAGGGAGCACAGGACACTCATTCCGTGCGGGTTAGATTCGAATGTGGATAAAACAACAAAGGTGACATTCCGTACTGTGAACACACAGAACAAGTTGTGCGCGGTGAAGACAGCGGGTGAAAAGCGCCATTGGCCCCTCGATTTTTACAGACAGTGTGGTGTCAAATATATATTCATAAGCCAGGATATTGTAAATTTTCGCCCTGTCCTTCAATTTACCTCCTGGCAGGGCATCGCCAGTAAAGTCATGACTAAATTTTGGAACTCTGAAAGCATGATGGCAAATCTAGCCATGGTATTTGATTCGAAAATGGTTACAGAAATATAGCCGGAGTTTTTTTAATGCGCTCAGCTGCTCATCATTGAAATAGATATCGCGCTAGCGACCGCTGAGTTCCACAAAAAAATTGTTTTGTTTACTATTCTGTCGGCCTTGAGTAGCTTTTCAGTACAAATTGAGCATCTATTTACTGAACGCTAGCTCGTCTCAATGATCATCAGTTCGTCTGAACGGCGTTTAAATATTGATGGTGCATCGCGAGAAATTTTGAACTGATGTTCCGTTTGAGTTATGTTCGAGCGAACAGACGATCAGACTTGAACTTGTTCAATGTTGGTGCATACGGCCCCATGATTGGCAATCTAGAGTTCAAAATGAGGTTTTGTGAACTACACGCAATATAATTTTCGGTACATACATTCCAGAGCAGTTAACTGGTAACGGTATAATTGTGCATGTGTCTCCTTGAATATGTAGACTGTCCCGTATACAATTTTGAACAAATGCGTCCATTCCCACCAAAAACCATTGAATTTGGGAACCACTGCTCTACACCAATACTCCCTCTAAGCTGCACTCGAGAAGTGCTGATACGGTCTATGTGCAGTGAAAATCTAAGCTGCGCACAAAAAAATCCGAATTCATGACCTTTTTGTTAGTCGTTTCGCAGTGTTGTCAAAAGGGACCATGCAGTGAGTTGGTGATTACGCGTAGACTCGTTAAAAATTAGATGGAGTATTGCTCTACACGTCATAATATAGTGTATTTTGTCATCGCAATGTGTCCGTAACGTGTTTATATTAGCCAATACGCAGTCTATGAACTGGTGAACACATGTATGTGTCTCTAAATTTTTATCTTCATTTTATCATTCAAAGTTTCGAATCAACCAAGTCGACTATATCATTCGAATGCGAAATGAATGTGAGGAATCGCAGCGAGAAATCGTGATGTGCTTACGAGTATTAACAAGTGAGAGGTTGCATTTTCATTCAGCTTTCTCATCTGTCGATATGGGATGGAACAATGACGTCAGATGTCTATTGCGATATCGCGGCTATTATCAGTATCACGGGATGTTCGGCAGTATCTTTCGTGGACTGCAATTTGACAAAGAAGAAGATGAGATGTTTCGCGGTAACCAGCAAAAGAAATCAATTATCTGTAAGTTGTAAAGTGTGCTAAGACATTTGCGGTTTTATAGATAGTTGTTATTCCGAAGACAGGACAAGAAAAGAGGCCAAGTATAAATCATACGAAGTCATCACGTTGATTTTAAATTCCCTTTGGACAATTGCAATATACCATGACGTCGCTATACCTATATTGATAACACCTGCCTGCAAAATAATCTGGTTTCGATTTTTGATTTTTTCAAGTGGTTTTCCCAATTTTTGGGTACTGAATCCGCATATGATCTTAAATTAGGTCTAAAGCGTCAGGTGTTTTAGTAATCAAGATTAATTTAACTCACGAATTTTTGCATTTATCGCATTGATATTGTAAAAAGTAATTAATTAAACTTAGTCAAATTAGATTAGAGCATAGACCACCAGGACCTAATACTACTAAAATGTAGAGAGTACGATCGACATCGGCAACATTTGCAAGAAAGTGAGCGGTATCATAACATAGCTATGGAAATTAAACAGCGGCTCTCCAGCCTTTATACCTGTAGTAGTACAGTATTTACATTTGTCATATCATCCGTTAGAGAAATATGACATTAGGATAGCCTTTATATACTACAGTATAGAACTTTCGATTTTGAAATGGACTGATGCAAAAAACCATCCACAGTTAAACGAAGGATTTCCAATTATACATACATAGACTACATACGCGCCACCACCTAATTCGGGGCCCTCGTAAAGTGCGTAAGACGTGTGTTGAGATCGAGTTTTAGATGTTTGACCTAAGGTGAAATGGTGCGGCTACCATTCAGAATATTCATGGCATAGACTATATAGGAAAAAAGAAGGCATTTGGATGATTGTAATTTCTGTCTTGTGAATGTCACAGGTTACAGACGTTGAAAAGCATTTTATTCCACACCTGTACTTGGATTCTGCATTGCGACCCAGCTCCTATTTCTGTTTTTACTCATCTTCCTCGAATCGATGAATTTTTTTCACTATTCCTCTTAGATTGATCACACGACGATCATAAAGATCTTAACTTTAATTGAACCCTGATGCATCAAATGAAATTCTTTGTTTCTTAATTTTATCGGGGTAAATCACCTGGATTTGCCAAATCACAATGCAGAGTTTAGGGCCCTGAGATTCTAAAAACAACAGCGTAATATTTATATTATATTTATTTCAGGGGAGAGTTTAACATATTGCCATGATATACCAATTCATCTCTTAAAAGAGTTGGTGGCATGAATACCATTCCGAGGAATGGACGGTATTTATATATAGCTCAAAACGCATGTAAAATAGGGTTATCATCATACATGTTCCTTTTTCCAGGTTTTTGAAAATATCCTCCTAGGACGCCTAAACGTCTTCCATTTCGGAAGTTCGTGCTCCTTTACAGCTTTTAGAGCAGTAGTTCCCAATCGGTGGGGAGAACACCACTGATGGGAAATTCAATGATTTCTGCTGGAGAATAGACGCATTTGCTAAACATCATATACAGCAGGGGTTCTCAACTTCACATGTACAACGGGCCGCATTTTGCCCGCAAAAGAAGCTGCGGGCCGCAAAACATTATTGCCATGCATTTGTGAGCTTCTATCAAATTTAGGCTACTGGGGCCTATTAATTAGTCGTATACGGGCGTCTAGTCCATTTTCTTGCATTTCAAAGCATTATTGGTCACTTGGACAGCGTTCGTAAGTTTTCAATCGCTTTTTTTGCGAGAATATGTATTTTCCGGCGTCGCAAGTAAATCACCTCATGGAGCGTGCGTTGCATTCATTTCCAAGTCCGTATTTGTACCTTATTATTATTATTACACGCGGTATTACTGTGACGCTTATCGCCGTTTAGGCCTTGTGCGTCACAACTAGGGCTGGGCACAGTGATTCGAGTACTCGAATCTGAATCGAACATTAAATTTGATGATTCGAGTCGAGTAGTAAAACAGGATTTTTTCGAGTACTGAAATTATACGCTCCTTGCAACTGAAAGTTATTTTATTAACGTGGATTTTAGTTTTGATACTATTTTTCACTGAGGAAGCCTTGTTTGTTTGTTTAGCGGTGTCGCAGCATACGAGATATGGTACAAAGCTACGAACGTTTCTGGAAATAACACATTTCCGAAGTCATGATCATCCCACAACATTGTCAAGAAATGCAATGAAATCGGTATGGTCGAAAAAATACCGAGGTATATTTATTGTGTGGGATAACACTCATTTTATCCTTTCTGGTGGCATAAAAGGTACATATTTGAACTTCGACATAGTGCATTCTGTTGTGACGTCATAATGAGTGATACTCGAATACTCGACTCGAAGCATAATGCGTGATTCAGAATCGAATCACTCAGGTACTCGATTTTGCCCAGCCCTAGTCACAACACAGGCACTTTTGTGTTACAACAGAGGCCATTATCTATTTAAGCTCTCAGTGAAATGAGAAGAAGTCTGGCGTTTCGGTATCATTTCAGAGCAAACCAATCAACATATGCCTTTCCTTCCATGGCTGGAGCCCTACACCAATAGTTACATAAGTCAACTTTGTCAAGTTGATGTTTTTCGCTGGTCAGCTCCGCACGTTTGCCATGCCAGCATTCCTTCTGCAAATATGTCCACTCTGATAAAATGCACCAAGAAAATTAGCTATGCAATGTCTGTGAAGTCGGTGGATTCGTCCAATGCTAGGCTAAAGTAGTATACGCGGTTTTCGATGGTCAGCTCCGCACGTTTGCCATGTCAGCATTCCTTCTGCAAATATGTCCACTCTGATAAAAAGCACCAAGAAAATTAGCTATGCAATGTCTGTGAAGTCGGTGGATTCGTCCAATGCTAGGCTAAAGTAGTATACGCGGCAACTTGTTTCAGAACATGCGATAAAATGTCGACGGGCTACTCGTCTTGTCACGATTGAATCGGACAACTTTAGCTTCAAAATTTGTCGGGTAATGTTGTCGTTGCTGCTAAGCAGTGTTACCTCTAATTTTGACGAGTCTGCGCACACTCATCAACTTACTGCGCAGACCCTTGGACAACCGTGCGTAAAGACTATAAAAAGGTCCTCATTTCGGATTTCTGTGCGCACAGATCGTGTCAGCACTGCGCATATGCGCACGTGCCCTGATTGGAGGAAACATTGCTGCAAAGTCCCGGAAACAGCGAATATTCGCACAGTATGTTAAAGTATTAGTGAAATCACACCTTCTCTAGGAGATTTCTAGGGTTTAGCGATATTCCAAAGCGTCTGTAACGTCGTCGGCAATTTTAATAATTCCTCGAACTACGGATTACTGGGCTTGATGCCTAGGTAGTAACGTTTTTTCCAAGATCAGGTGATATGTAACCTATAATAAACATTAGTGGTATCATTTCAAGCTTCTACGCTTCGTTACGACAACTGTTTTTCGACAAATATGACAAATATAGGTTTTCCATTTATATATGAGAAAGCAAATTCATCAAATTCAAGCTGCGCGCGTGCGCGGCCGCACACTGCTGACAAAGTCGCCACGCACAGAAAATCTGTGCCGCGCACACAAAAAGCCGAAGTGATGACCTTTCTTTCAGTCGTTACGCACCGTTGTCCAAGGGAGCGCGCGGTGAGTTGGTGAGTGCACGCAGACTAGTGAAAAATTAAAGGCCCATACCAATACTGATTCAGAACAATAACAATCTAAACTCGAGAACATATCAAGAGACCAGAACACGTCAAAGAATGGGTATTTAAACGAAACAGCGACGGTGCGATAAGAGAGCTATTAAGCTAAATTAATATGCAACAATGCTGGGCCAGTAATAATTGCGTTCGTAATGAAAGAAACCGCGGGCCGCAAAATGAATCTCTGCGGGCCGCATGCGGCCCGCGGGCCGCGGGTTGAGAACCCCTGATATACAGGATAGTCTACATTTACGAAGACACATGCGCGATTACCGTTACCAGTAAACGGCTCAGGAATGTATGTATCGAAAACAATAAATTGAAAGTGTCCTCAGAGTACGCCTAAATGGCCTCTTTTTCGGGAATTTGTGCTCTTTTTCCCTGAAAAGGACTTAAATACCAGGAAAATTGCGAACCCGACGCGGCGAATGTCAGAGTTTCGTAAAAGTCGAGTCAAAGTGATTACCATAGCGCAAGTTTTTGCAAATTTTGCAACTTTTTTTTACATCCACTGACAGCTTCCAAGATACTCGGAATCTATGTACCATGATGTTTTAAGCTGTTTGGATGGATTTTATAGTGCAACTTTTTTCTATTTTTCATGCCAATTTTACTGCATGTTTGATCAAATATTGCGTAAAAATGTAAAAGAGTGATTTACAAACATGCCAAAACGATTTCTAGTATGGTTCTATTCGCTTTGATTTGCATAACAAAGAGCTATATGATTGATTAGCTGCATATCACTGTTATCTATGAAACAATGGCTTGCAAGCAAGAAGTTCAACTACCCCTGCCAAGCACGTCCGTGTCCGAAACAATATGTAAATAGGTTTTATAAATAAATTTGAGACAGTTTCCCATTTAACGAACGCCCAGGCGAGATCTCCGAAAATTATATTTTCACTGGGTCACCTTATTCAGGCTAAGTTTCCAAGAGTGAGTGTTGCTGCAATACGTCGGGTCAAATTTGCAGACCTAGGGGATTTGGAGTGTGTTATTTGACTTGTTTTTGGGGGATGGGGTTATCAGTCTGCTGTTTGGCTTTTTGGGCAAAATTTATTCCCGCAATGCGTAATTCTCTTGCTGGGTACAGGGAAAATGTAATTATGACGGTCTCGGTGGAATGCCAGAATGTCCGTGAAATGTAACAAATTCAAAAACTCTGTGGGAACTATGTTATACAACGGAACGTTTTGAGTATCTCATACCCCAGGGGCGGGCAACTTCTCCAGTCGGTGGGCCGGATATAGGAAAATTAAGCACTCGGCGGGCCGGATTGCTTAATCGATAGATTATTCGCCCATTTATTCAGTTATACAAGGAATAAATCGTATTTAAAGAATGTATTTTAACGACAGCAATGTCATTTCAAGCGATTTCTCGCCGATAATGACGATGACAATGAGGAGTTGAGAACCGTATTGTCATACAGCAGTAGTTCTCAAACTTTTTAAACACGCCTGCTTTTTGATGGTGAAAAATTCTGCGCCCCCCTTCCTTATCATGATATATTAAAGAGAGAAACCAGAATGCTAGCCATCCCAATGGGTAGTTTGATGGCATTAAAGGTTATGGCTATTGATGAGAGAGTTCTCAAATATGAAATTCGTACACTATACATAGCAATCACCATAAGCTGGAAGTAAATCGCGCGGAGCGCGAAAAATTTTCAGTTAACTGCGACTTCGCGTCACTTTTAGATACTTTCCCGTCCCACAGGTTGAGAACCGCTGTCATACATGCACCGCCATATCTGTTTCTCTCTCATCAATCAACACAAGGTGCAATCTTAAATTATGATTTAGGACGTTCGATAAGCCCTGTACCTCCAATTTAGTAGGTGAGGAGATAGCGTAGTTGTATAATCCACAGCTACAAAACCGATGTGTTGTGGGTTCAAGTCTGACTCCAGAATTCCTACCGAAGTGTTGGAGCTTTATCTAGGCTTCTCCTCGCCATCTCATCGGCATGATTACTAAGCTGTATCTCACAAAAGCCTGGACGTGTACCGTGCTACCAGCAGTTGGCGGTTACGGAATGAAAAATTAGAAATATCGGCCTGGTGTAAATGACCATTGTGGACGACTAACACCATGATTACCACCAATAACATTAGGGATGAGTACATAGTTAATGCTGACAACGCTAGTCTTTTCGCTTCAACGAACTTGCCCGTAAGCTCCACTCTCGCACGCTGCGCAGGGCGCACACCAGGATATAATAACACACAGTCACTAAAATTTGACGTAGTAAGCAAGAAGTGGGATATCTCGGCAGACTGATGGGCCGCAGGCCACGTTATCATGTAAGACGGGAATCTGTCCGCGGGCCGGACAAAATGCCGTTGCGGGCCGAATCCGGCCCTCGGGCCGTATGTTGCCCGCCCCTGTAATACCCTATTAATCCAACATGAATTATACATGCAACTTTTTACTGCAACTTTTGTCAAAATTAGGTGCAACTTTATCGCGATTTTAGTGCAACAAAAATTGCCCTTCTGATCACCTTTTTTAGTCAACACAATACTACTATCGCCCTAAAAATTTTCAACGTCTCCAGGTTTCTTAAAGCTTTCAGAATTTCTAAAAAGTGTCGTCTTTTTAGGATATCAAATAGGGTAACCCTACTTTAAAGGTATATAGGAGTTTTGGGTAGGGCGGATTGAAGACTCCGAATAAATAAAAGTAGGGAATGAAGGCAGAAAGGTTGGAAACTACTGTTTTGGAGCTAAGATAATGGATAGATTCGAGTGAAATTGGGCATAAATAACTCTACATAGGAAAATTCGTGGTTTAAACGTACGCAACGACCTTTTTTCTTGAAAACCAAACACAACGACGTCGTAAATTTACCATTTTTTTGGATTTTACTCCAGTATCGTAAGTCTGAAAATTTTGAAAAGTGTCCGCCTTTACCGAATCCAAAATATGATAACCCTGTTATAGGAGTGTTTTTTTTTCGTAATGGCAATCAATCTGGCCTATTTCTATCGAACATTCCCTTACTCTAAGAGATGAATATGAAAACAGCCAGCTTAGCTTGATTCCAACAAATAAGAAATGAGCAATATTATTGGCCATGGCCAACTAAAAACACGGCCTCACTGTCTGCTTATTGACCTGAAATTAAGAGGCCTAAAGTCTACTTTCCAACCCTTACCAGCTGTGCACTCAATTGTTCAGAAAATGCTATATTGTCGTAACTCTCCCTGTCTCTGGTACTCCAATAACACACCGATGCAGAATGAATGTAACAAATAGTCTATTGCTGCAATATATAACGAAAAATTAGGAATGAAACTTTTATCATCAAAGAAAAATGGGTTCAGAAGCTCTTGAATTAGAGCTTTAAAAAAAACAATATCATAGCCTCACAGAACAATCAATTCTTTTGCCTTTCCCTCTCTTTAAATTGGCGAAGCGAGTATTACCCGAGTGAGAAATGCACCAATTTTTTCTGATTATTGTAAGAAATGTTCACAATTTTCTTGAACGAAACATTTCCACAATTTTCACTGTGTGCATTGCAACCAATTCGGGATTTACCTAACACAACTTTCAACACGTGTTTTGCCCTTTTTGTGATTTGTATGATTAAGATTGCAGCAATGTGAGGTACTAAACCGAAGTGGGCGTTAAATATAGTATCAAGAAAAATTCCGGCCCGCCAAAAAGTTGTGCACTCGGAATTTGGCCCGCGACTAGCAAAAGGTTGCCGACCCCTGGTATAGACGAAAACAAATTATTAGAATTGACAGTCCAAGCAAGATAAACAACCAGACATTAAAATGAGAATTAGTGCAATTTCTTAGGCTGTAATGATACTCGGCCACGGAAGTAATTGACCTAGCAGTATCTGGTACAGAGAGCAAAACGTTATAAATAATGCGAGCAAAACCCCCGACAAATGGATACAATAAAACATTAGAATCGACAGTCTTACTGGAAGCAGAATAACTATCATGAGGGGATAGAGAACAGAAGCCCGGGAAGTGACCATCAGAAAGTACTGCATACCGGCCGAACAAATGCATGATCACAAAAATGGTCTTTTAATTGTCAATATTGATACTAAATGACACCACCGCGACATTTGGCAAATACAGCACCGGAGTCAACCAGTGCAACCTTTTATATAAGCGCCAACCAAACACCACATTAGTTTTCCCATCTACTACTTAGCGCTTGGCAGATGGAAATACGCATTAAAGCGAACGGACGCGACTTATCGCAGTCTTGCATTTCTGCTCGTTATTTCTCTTCGTTCCTCTTTGCTTTCGCATTCGCTTGAGAGAAACAGTTGGACGCGTTTACGGATCGTGAATTCCCGGCTTAGGGATGATTCTTCCTCCAATTGTCAGCAACTTGAAAATTGAGAACACTGTTGTTGCAAAATGCATGACAATTTGAAAGTTAAAGCCCTTGAATCGTTACAAGTGCGATAAACATAAGACTACAATTACAATATTTAGCAATAATTAACAATTCTATTATGTTGATCGAGTCCCAATAGATGAAACATGTCAAAGAATTTGCTCAAATTTTTTTTATAATTTGATCGATTCCGAAATCCTCTCAAAGTACACCTTTCAAGAATTTGATTTCAAGAATCCCAAAATTTTACTATTCAAAGTTAGATGGCTTTACAAATACAAGCAAACAGTTTGCATCGCAATTGACAATTCTGTACAGAACGCTGCGAGGTGTTTCAGTAGGCCTACCCTAAATGGTTTCCCTGACACGCACGATGTTATTGGCCTATACAAATAAATTTTGAGCATAGGCCGTCTAAAAGCATTAAAAAAACAGTCTGTAGTTGCTTAAGTCTCACAAAAATGCTGAATCTGCACCAGTGCGCTATCAATTGGAGGTTCGCAAATTTTATCATAATATTGAGCCGATGCTTACATTTACAGTAAATACAAAATATGTAATGACTTTAAATGGAAGGTTCAACACAACTCAAATTTGGAACAACGCCAACTATTTGAGAATACGTGGTGTATTATATCTTAGTGGTACGACACGAATTTTGGACGCATGACAATCACACGCAGCAAAAAAAAACATACTCTGTAACTGCTGAACTCTTACAATGTCATAAAAATACTTGTAATCTACACTGGTGTGCTATCAATTTTAGGTTTGAAAAGTGCATCTTGATACAGAACGGATACTTACATTTACAGTAAATACACACTATTTTGCCACATAAACTGGAAGGTCCAACACGACTGAACTTTGGATCAAAGCCCACTATTTGAGAATCCCTGCAGTATCATATCATAGTCAAAAATACCGGCACGAAATTACAAACATCGGTCAATAAGGGATATGTAACAATCATCTAAATTCAACAAATGGTGTGAAATATGGCCTGACAAGCTAGATATGCTAATTAACATCACATCGAGTGAATTTAGCAAAAAATTATAATATTTCTGCTACGAGTTTGGAAGATTCCACTATGATTCATTACAAAATTTGTACGTATATTTCCTACAATATCAGTCCCTTTACCAGATGCAGTGGAATCATGGAATATCAATTGAAAGTAGACGTTATGATCATTATCAGGGTCTTCTATACTCTCCTACCCACGACGAAAGCTGTTCCTGTTGTGAATAATATCTCAAATGTACATATTAGGAATATTTGGCCATACCTGTTTTTTTTCTGGTCAGAGAGTCTTGCTTTTACACTTACAGGCTCTCAACTCGGTTTGGTGCGCTATTTGTAAAACATCAGTGCTGCTGTTTCTGGAATCGGAAGCAGTAACCAACATTATGTCAGATAGTCTCCCACATGTTATGATACAAGGCTGACATAAGAATGCAATTTTTTCTCACCTTACGTGGATAAATGTAGACGACCAGCGATTTCAGCAGCACATCAACAATATACCGGTAATGCATTGACTTCCTTGCCGGCATCATACTCATAAACTATTTAATGTATGTAAAATGGCTGTAGCTGATATCCTGCTACAATACAATGTTACAAATAACTGAAAATACGGTACTATTGTTATGTACACCGAAACAGTTCAGGCGAAATAAAATAGACGTCATTCTGGACGTGTTTGAAGGAAGCCAGTCAGCTCTCGCCTCCATATACCACATGCAATTACTTCGAAACAACAAGATACCTCGCAAGCTATAAACAAGTATAGGCCGTTTGGTTTTACCCAGTGCCCATGTCGGTCACAATTCTGATCGGGTATTTACAATACAATAAAGTACGCAATTACTCACACAAGAAGCGTCGCCTGTGCTACCTGCCAGATACAGAGAGTGACAAAAAATTCAAATTAGTCACGCAACGATGATCATTCACTGTTTATTTTCGAAATAAAACTAGGACCCATGCCCAGTGTACATACAAGACAACGAATAAACTTAATGGAGGCCGTAAATGAAAAAATGAACGGTTCAATAGACCAATACGAGTTTTCACTGTTTACAGCCGTATACATAGTGAAACCAAACATAGTAACGATATCTAATGGATCCAACGAACTTATTAAATGTGAAAGAATATCACCCCAACGAAATTATTCATGTTTAAATGTCACCCAAGATTATTCTTTTTACATATTTTAGACATATCCTTGCAACAATAAAATCGTAACCTGATCGGCACCATCCCGCATGGTTCTTTTATGGTTGGATGTTTGCTGGGGGCCCGAGAATGGATTCAGATGTTGAATGCGGCCTGCGAGCACAAAAGTTTGCCCACCCCTGTCCTAGAGTCACAGTCCTGTTCAATGCCTGGTATTCGCCGGCGCTGATATGGCTATTTCTCTAAAGGTGCATTTTTCCATTATCATATTACCTAAATATAGACCGCTTTGGACATGAGATCGCGCTAAACGCGACGAAATTTTCAATTGAATAAATCTCCTCATAGAAAAGACGAACGATATAGTTTTTGGCCCCATAGTTCCACCATAGTTGGGAATATTATTACTATTCTGGGTCAGCTTCAAACAATTCTTTGTAAATGGGATACTACAGAGAAGTGAAGGAATTTTCTTTGATATACAAGCTGTACAATTGTTAATAATATGTCTTGTTCTTAGTGAAGTTGCGATGTCAGAACCTTCAATCCAATGATACAATCAATTCATGAGGACTCTTACATTATGAACAATGATTTCAATGCCGGTCGTTTAAGACGGACTCCAAAGATTGATGTGTTGTGGTAAATCAGGGCCGGCCAACCCGTGGCCCACGAGAAGGTTTTGAGTTTCCCGCGAGGTAATTTCTGAATTTTTTAATATAATCAAAAATGGATTGCACAGATTGTGAACTTGCAAGGCCAACCAAAACTTGATTAGTCTGGTCGCAACACTTGGGATGTGATGACTAAAATTTCAGTTGTGACGCATTGACCGATCCATCAGCCATTGAGATATTGTTATATCATAGTGTCCTATATGGTGTCGACACAAGCAAATCTCACGGCTCAGTGAAATTGTATCACGTCACAATTTCCATTTAGCTACAGGCAATTTGACGGTCATTTTTGACCTGCTTGCCGAGGATTAAATTTAGCGAAACGGGTATCAATCGAAAGCTGACTCTGCACTGATTACGCTCGCGGCGCTGGAACCAGGGCATGGTATGGTATGGAATGGAATGAGAATCTTCCATACTCCATACCCGCCAAATCGTTCCATACCATACTTGACGATTTTCCATACCATACCAACATTCTTCCATACCATATTTGATACTTTTTCCATACTTTCGAAACTTGACCAACCTCTCAAGTGATATTCTATTTTTGACGTGTGGAAATGTTCCGGCGTATATATTCTAATTATTTTGGATGAGATTATTCATTTAAACAGTCCTGATGCACCAATGATATCCCCAATTTCTTTGTATCATATGTCGTTAGCGATGTAGGAACGTATGATGTAGGCCTATGTATCCCACAGGATTATTTGGAAATCACAAACAGAATCTCACGACATGTAAATCTAATGTGGTAACGCACTGCTAGCATAACCTCATCTACAGAATTACATAAAACAAAGGTACTGTCAAATTATAAGATAGGTTCCCAACCTTTATACCAGTGGTTCTCAACCTTTTTTAGACACGCCCTCCTAGTGAAAAATTTCGCGCCCCCCTTATCGTCATATCACAAAATCTAACCGGGATGCTAGCAACCCCAACAGATTGTTTGATGGCATGGAAGGTTATGACTGTTGATGAGAGAAAAAATCTGAAATTCGGTCTATATAGAGAGAAACATGCGTGAATTGGAAGTAAATCGCGCATAGCGCGATTTTTTCCTGTTAACCGCTTCTTCGCCCCCCCTTCAGTTGCTTTCACGTCTTCCAAGGGGGGAGGGCGCCCCCCAGGCTGAGAAACACTGCTTTATACACTTTTAAATTGATCCTCCAATAAAATTTGATAAGACTTTCTTTTGTAAAGACTTGCTGTTGGTGAAAGTTAAGACCCCCAGAATGGAACAGCACGCAATAAAATTAATGCGCAGTGAACTGATAACCGTACACGCAATGTTGCGCCTCCTTAAAATGGATATGTGAGGTAAGCCCACAAAAACTTGGAAGAGTTTGTAATTTTTCCAAATGTACCAAGGTGGGTAGCATCAATTTACATGTGTAAATGTCGAATATATTGCATGAGTCAGATAAACTACCTGGTGTAGACGAGCTAATGCGTATGGTAGGCTTACCATATTTTGGAAATCTAAAAAGAGGACACTTTTTCAGAAATTTGAGACTTGCAAAACCGGAGAAGAATTCTCAAAACCGGTGAATTTTTCCCACTTTGTGATCGGTTGACTAAAAAAAAAAGTCATCTTGTCCGCTCAGAGCTCAAAATACCGCGTTTCTTCCCGCATTGCTAGGTGGATGACTAAAGAAAAAAAAAGGTCATCTTTCCGCCCAGAGTTAAAATATCCGTTTTTCACTCCGAAATACCCGCCGGAGCGTCAGTTCTGTGCTAATTTACGGCATATCACTCGCAATTTGCTCTAAATCTGACCTAAATTTTCAAAAAAAGAGGACAAAATCTCAAAAAAGAGGACAAAAGGGCGTCCTCCGAGGACACTTTCAAAAAAGTCAAAAAAGAGGACAAATCCTCTTAAAAGAGGACGTATGGTAACCCTAGCGTATGGTAGATATAAGCCACCATAACCCGCATCCCCATTGCATCCCCATCGCATCCCCATCGGTTGGAAACATCTGCATTGGGATATATCGTTAAATAAATTTTATATCACTACAATCATTTTGCAACAGCTAGTCAAAGGTCTATTTTCTCCACCAATCTGTGGGTCACACTCGTTTTCTTCATTAGCCAGACATCAAGGTGTCCGCTGTCCACTATATCAGAAACAACCAGATTTCATGAAGTTACAATGCGTGTTGTAGGCCTAGCCTACATATCGTTAGTCACTTCAAGACAAGCTAGGCTACATATTTTTGAATTACAATCATGGTTCTGTCAAATAGATATTGCTTGACGATCATCCTCCTAAAGCGCAGAAAATTAACAAATTGATAAAAATATTGATGTAACTTCTACATTCTCAGAGTCTACGATTTTAGAACTATATACATTGGCTATTTACGTAGTGGAAGTTACGATAAGCGAAATGCAATTGTAACGCGACAGCGGTCGAATATCATTCATTTTTATGATATTTAAATCGGAATAATTTTGTCGATATTATTTCCATTCATAAGCGCGACGCAAAACTTTGTTGTCTTCACATAGATGTCGACCTGGATGGGTGAGTCATGAATCACAATTTGAGATATGAACATAGACAATGAGCGATTTTACGTGGTATGCAATCAATTTGACAAATGTAAAGTAGGATTATTGTCATGGTTCTGGCAAAACTGTCAAATTATGGAAAAGTATGGAAGTATGGAAAACACATTCCATACCATACTTGGGAAATTTCCATACCATACCATACTTGCACTCTTCCATATTCCATACCGAAATTTCGTTCCATACCATACCATACTTCCATACCATACCATACCATACCATGCCCTGCCTGGAACCCCCACAATCAGCCTCGAATTTTTCATTGTTATGGAGGTTGGCATTGAGACAGCATTGTTGCGTCCCAATGCCAATCTCTCGTTTCGCCAGACAGCATTGTTGCGTCTCCATAACAATGAAAAATTCGAGGCTGATTGTGGGGGTCACTACAGCACTTGCCACTACGTCTATTCAGAGTCCGATGAAAAGATTCATGTAGCCTACGTATAATTGGATAATATGAATACACTTTTGAGCGAACATCATGACGAATATAAGTGAATTTTCACTAATTCTACAATTTTCCCTGTAGCTCTGTGGCCCACCTCAAAATGCTGCCGTGGCCCACCATTGAGCAATGGCCCACCATTGAGCAATGGCCCACAGTTTGAGAACCCAGGTATTAGATTAGATCAGTGGTTCCAAATCTGTGGTACACGAACGTATTCCAGGTGGTTCGCGAGTAGTTTCCGTGAAATCATAGATCACCTCTCACTGCTCAATGCTGAGTTGAGGCATTACTTCCCGGATGTGACATGTTGTGCCCACACCTACATGACCGATTCATCCACTGTTAATCCAGCAGACCATCCTGTCGGGTCATAGATATCCAGGATGACCAGAAAGCAAAGACGAAACACAAAGATTGCTCTCCAATGAACTCCTTGCATAGCATGGCCTCCTCGTACTAAACGCTAGCTTCTCGCGCTATTCCCCAGCTGATAATTTTCCCTTCTACGTGGGAGTGCGAGCAAGGATTTTCATCCCTGATGACTATCGATTCGAAGAAACGAAACCGACTTGCGAACACGCATGACTTTCGATACGCTTTCGATAGCGAAAATTTCGCTATATATAAACAAAATACATATAGGTTTAATTGTCCATAATAGGCACCTAAATGACTGACGTCGAATGTTCCTGTCTTGGCAATCTGAACCTCACAAGACAAATACCATCCCGCAGGGAGAAATTATAGGCCAGTAAAGAAATACCAATTTGAAATCGTGTGCGTCTATTGATTTAGTAGCCTACGTTTGGGCGATTTTTTGATATAGCAGACAGGAGCTCACGAAATACCATCATGCTACGGAGTCATACAATGGGTGCCACAGTTTCGAAGACACCTCTCCCGGTTCTACCGGTAAATCTGATTACGTGAGCAGAGAGGACAAGAAAATGATAGCCATATATGTTCAATTCCCGATCTTATTCACCGATTTTATCGTGAGTTATCGAAAATTTTCGCGCTTACCGCTGGCTCAACAGTACGACTAATTTCGTGGAAAAGCGAACAACGTGATTGGGGATAGGTTTATCAACCTATGAGATCCCAAGACGAAGTGTTGTTTCGTTCTTGCCAACGGGTGTACGCCTATACATGTTTAATTATTGTTGCGGGGTCCTACCGTTTTAAACACACCTAACTCAACTCTACCTGTACATCTGATTACACAATTGAATAATATATTCATATTGAAATGAATCCGAATATTTTCGGCTGATACTCGTCAGGGGTAATCGTCAGCAACTAGTAGAGAATTTGAAAGAACATTGTATATCAACAATCGTATCACAAATATGACGTCACTAGCATGAAACTTCAAATGAGAGAGCGTTTAGTGCACTATTCCCAGGTGGTACACGAATTTCGTCTGCTGACAGTTTCTGCTGATGTATTTTGATAAAAGTCGACTCCACGGCACATAAATTGAAGTCTGAACGGCCTCTCCCAATAACGCAAAATTTATCGTCTCGATAATTATTTGCACAAATCGGATTATCCAACAGATGTTTAACGATTGCAGAATTAATGGCCTTCGATCGGTCAGCATCAAGCTTGAGTGGCTGAGTTAAGGGTGAGCTTTTCACCGAGCGTGATGCACGTGCTCTGGTAAATCTAGGGACATGCTGGTTTATCCGTTCCTGCAGACGCTTCGACGTTGTTCCTACGTAGCCACAATCACAGTGGCACTTATATTCGTAAACTACATTACTTTGTTGAAGTGCAGGAAGCACGTCTTTGCGTGTTGAAGGGAGCAGTTGCGTAGTCGTAAAAATCGAAATGGTTTTGATTGTGTCGTAACATTTACTGACCGCAGGAATCAATTGTTTTTCAAATCGGGTTGAAATGGGACCAATCCAAGGTAGATGAATATAAACATATTTTATTGTTCGTTCGGTGGGCTCTGTTGATTTTTCTGCGTTGAATTGCGTTAATTCCATCTCTATGCCGCGGCTGATGACGTGTTCAGGGTAACCGTTATCAAGTCAGATTTTTCGGATGTCAAATTCGAAACTCAGTTTGTTACCGTTTGAGCGGTTTATATTCAAGTATGTACATAAAATATCAATAATTTCATAAAGAAATTCTTTCCCCTTCATCGGGTCATCTCATCTCAGCCGTCGCCGAATTTGGATCTGTAGTCGAGGCCGTACCCGCTCGGTTCATCTCATAGCATCGCATCGCATCGCATCGCATCGCTGGAGTCGATGTGAAATTGTAGTCGTGGTCGTAGTACGATCCGCCGGTATCTGGCGCTCTTTTGCGTTTGTGGATTGGGTTGGGTATTCGGTGCGGAGTGGTGGTGGAGGGGGTGGGCTAAATGGGTCGGGGAAGGGTTTAGGGGTGGGGTAGAGTGGGATTGGATGGGTGGTTTGTTTGAGTGGTTGGGATAGGTTGTGGGTGGATTGGTTGGGTTTTGTGGGTCGAGAAATACGATACGGTTTATCTCGTTTTATCGGTGCGTTCAGTGGGCTCGCTTAAATTTTTCGGTATAATTTACTTCTTATATCGATCGTTAATGCGTTGGTCTAAATTTTGGGTGTATTCATTGTCGAGTGCATTTTTCCATTCCCACACAAGGGTTTCCACGTTCAGAAAGGCTTTTATTATGGTCGGAGCTTGCGGTCCGTCGTACACGTTTCGCATTATCTCGTCGGGTGTAGCGTCGATAGTCGTTTGCAGGTCGTTCTCGAGATCCTGTATTACAAGAGAGAACAGTATTTTGTAAGTTGCACATTCGGCGAAGGTATGGCGCAGAGTATCTTCTGCATTTTGGCAGAATTTGCATTTGTTTTTCAAGTAGGCTTCTTTTCTTCGTATCCAACCCGCGTTGGTTTTTCTGGAGCCTGTAAAGTAACTCTTAGTGTTATTGCAATACGAGATCTCCCGTTGCTTGTTGTCAATGTGATCTTTGATATTGGGTTGGTATAGCCATATCTGTTTCCAGTCCGACTTTCGGTTTCCTCCTTGCTGCGTCTTTTTTTTAACAAGGATCTGGTACATTTCTTTCTGGCTTAGTTCTTGTAGCTCTTGTGATTGGCTTTGGATTACGTCGGAAATTTCCTTTTCCTTCCCCATTCCTTCTTCATGGTATTTCTGTGAGGGTAGAGGTTGTTGTATAAATTGCAATTTATATCTCTCACCTTCGTTGTCAAATTGTATATCGCTTCAGCGTGCCAGATATCAATCGGGCTCTCAAGTCGGCTTAGTTGTTGTAGCGTTTTTGCTCTCTTTGCGTGTGTGGCTGATTCAATATCTGGCATGTCGATCCCTCCTTCTGGCTTGGGTTTGATCAGTTGCATTCTGCCTTTTTGCTCAAGTTTTTCAGGGCTCCGCAGTAGGCCGAACACGAGGCGTTCAAGGTGTTTGAGCTTGTCGCCTGGAACCTGCTTGTTGGTATATGTATACGTTATTTTGCTAATTATGTAAGCCCTAAATTGATCATGGACAAAATGACAGAATTGTTCCAAACAATATGGGAGATTGAAAAATTACCCCAATCATTCGGCCACAGCAAGCTAACTGCCATATGGAAGAACAAAGGAAGCAGAACCGATCCATCGACATATCGCGCTTTTCAAGTTGGAAGCGTATTCTGCAAACTGTTAGTACAAATAATCATATCAAGAATAGAAGAATGGTACAACCAGCAAATTCTCGAATTCCAATGTGGTTTTAGAAAAAGGAAGGGAACCACCGACTGCATATATGTCACGAAGCAGTCTCAAATCATCGCTGAAAAAACTGATAAACAAACATATGCCTTGCTTGTCGATCTCTCCTCTGCTTTCGACCACGTCAACAGAACCTGGCTAATTCAGTCGCTACGAAATCGAATCGATGAGCTTGCCTCTCTTTATCGATGTACAACAACCGAACTGTAAAGCCACCCTAACCTAACTTTTCCCACAAAATCTGGAGTTCGACAGGGCGGACCCGAATCCCCTATCCTCTTCAATCTTTATATGGACTATGCCGTGAGAGTCTTCCTACACAGATCGAAACTAGCCGATATCGCTTTCAGCCAGTATCACTTTCGCACACCGGACTATGCACGAGAAAATAAAAGGGACAAGAACTACCAAGGAACCGCTATCAACATGGGCTCAGGCTATGCAGACGATCTGGAATTCTTTTTTAAAGACCAAACTTCTCTTCAGGAAGGTCTAAAACTACTATCAGAAGTTCTTACTGAGTTTGGATTACAAATTAATGAGTCGAAAACAAAAACTATGATATTTAACCACAATGAAGAACTGACTCACCCGACTTCAATCTGCTCTCTGCATAATCATGATATTGAAAACGTGAAAACTTTCAAATACCTTGGTAGCATGATTCACTATAACGAAACGAATGTGGGGATATCCGAAATCAACAATAGGGGCAGCTCGGCTCATGCAGCTTTCCAAACCTATAAATACCTGCTTCGAAACTTCAGAATTTGGATTGGTACAAGAATAAAATTTTTGAATGCCTTTGTGCGAAGTCGACTCACATATGGCTGCAGTGTATGGTCTCTTTCGGAAAATAAAAGAAGCGTCCTGGATGTCTGTTACAGACAATTTTTGCGAAAAATGGTACACGGAGGCTACACTCGAAGGGGAACCGATCACGCATTCAAAATTAGCAATCAGAATCTTCATCAGAATCTGTCGCACTGAAGACCTTTCAGCATTCATTGATCACCAACATAAATTACATATCATGTTTTGACGACTCCCTCTCGAAAATATACGCATAAGTATAGAAAATAGAAATAGGCATTTCGGCGTCAGTCATTACCACGCCACGCCACGACGCACGAGGATATATGAAGGTCCGGCCAATATGGGACTCCGAGAAGTGTGTCAAAAAGATCGTCAGTGAGAAAACTTTACCGAAGAGGATTGCCCTTATGTTGACCGTAAACTATGATTTATATAAGTCTGATTGTTCATAGGTGCTTAAATCGCTCGTGCCGAATTATCCTGCCGTCGCAATCTGCACCACACAGAACAAATAACATCCATCAGAAAAAAATTATTTGCCAGTGAAGAAATAGCAATTTTGAATCGTGTGCATACTTTTGTTTAATACGTTTATGCGTTTCATATCTTTTGACTTTAGCGGACAAGAGGTAACAAAATAACAACATGTAACGAAGTAATTGTACCAACGGGCACGCCCGAATATGTTTAATTTATTAATTATGTGGCCTTCATTTTCCTAGACAACAGCTCACTAAGCGCTACTGGTAAATCAGATTACGCGGGCTTAGAGGATAAAAAGTTTATAACGACATATATATGCAATTACCACCTATTCATTCATGCATTATAGAAAGTTTTGGCGACTAGGGCGACCAGGCCACACAAACTTTGCTGACCATCGAAATCACGCGACGGCATTTTTGAGGTGAAGCTCGCAGAAGTTTGGTTTATCACGCTATGGGTGCGCAAGACAATCGTTTTTAAGGAGGCTGACGAAGTGCTGTTACGGCCCTCCCTATTACCCATTGTCTTTATTACAGTTCTTACAATATGGAGTACGGGGGCGCTAAAGCACGATAATTTTTGAAAGGGGGCGTTGAAGGAAAAAAGGTTAAGAACCACTGGTCTAGGCTATATGTAGGGGAAATATATATTACATGAATATACTGGCAGTATTGGCACATAGCCTACATCAAATCGACTAAGTGGTTTGATCTCTCAGCAGCAGTTAGTCATTTGTCTCGAACGAACTCGTTTTGCTATCTCGTTGTATATTATATATAGCCTAAGTCAGGGAGGGGCTAACTGCGGCTCGCGATCCGCATGCGGCTCATTTATCCTTTGATTGCGGCTCTTTGATTATACATAGAATGGTTTCGCCATTTACTCAGATTATAAATTGATGCAATCAATCGCGAATTTTTCTCGTGTTGTTTCTTTATGGAACAAACACGAGCATAAATGCTCACTCTCTGTTCACGTTCAGTCATCTTGATATATTTCCTGATCATCTTGTTGATTAGCAAGGGGACGGTTCCACGAAGACATCGAAACAGCAACAAAAGTATCAGAGCAGATGAGATGTACATATTATGGCAGACCATTGCAGGAATCTTTCGAGAAATTGCACTATATTGTTTACAGGCAAAAATCGTACAAAAAGAATTGTGCTCCAAAGCAAATAATTAATATCATATTCCAGCTGATCATTTCAAATTTACAATTGATGGTTAACGTAAACCTCATTAAAACAATGCCACGTTATTTGAGTATCAAGGTAAATACTTATATACATGACAAGACTTTATTTATGTACATGATTTCCGTGATCTATGATAAATCTAATGCTCCTAAGTATACTGCTGCTGCTGTATTTTGATTTAAAAGAGTCTTCTGTGTGTAAAAATAACAAGTAGATAGATTTTTAAACTTAATAGTACGACTGAGTCAATTTTCGAACCAGCCATTAGAGCAAAAATAGGAGATTTTGGTCAAAATAGTACCATGGATTATCTCCAAAACAAGAGCCAATTTGAAAAATCCGAGGTCATATTCCGAATCAGTGCCCTTCAGAATCCCCAAAACCACTCCTACTTTGTCTGCCTAAAGATATGCGTTGACCGGTGTACTGCACCCCGATGACAGCAAAGGAAGTTTACCCCAAACCTAATAGGTAAATTGCGACGTAATAAATTTTTAACAATTTCGATAAAATTGCTTGACATATCACACCATAGTAATTCCTAATACTTAAATAACTCAATTTCGTTACTTCTACGTACTGGGACTATGCCTATATATTCCTCTACAATTAAAAGGTTAGCACTGTTTCGTAACGAAGAAGCAGTGTATTTGGGTTATATTGTGCAAACTAATTATTCGACTTTCTGGCTAAGCTAGGGTAGCATACTCAAAGCATTCATCCAACATTTGCCTTGAATTCTTAGCACTTGCGGCGCAACGTCACTAGGGCTCCAATATAATTTCACGTACGAGTTGTTGGTATTACTATGTCATGTGATAAAACACTTCGTTCGATCAATAACTATTCCTGCGCTAAATTTTAATGACACCAGTACCGCAGCAGCTCCGCCGATAACGCGAGGTGACAGATGATATAAATTCAACAGTAATATATGCAACTACCATTACTTTTGTCAAATATACATCAGTTTACTTTGAAGTAATTTCCCGATCGCGCTGCTACGAAAACGAAGGTGACTCATCTGAAAAGTAGTCCTGTGATGTGTGCGTATGCCTGCAGTTTTGGTACGCTCATCGATATTGATACAGCAGTAGGCCATTTTGCTGCAATCGATCTCGCCTTGTAACCTCGTCGCCAATCATATATATATTTAAATACATATGTCTATGGCGCGATAGAACAGGGTGAAGGGGTGCATGCCTACGTCACAACAGCTTTTTGGGATCCCTAATTGCAGAAATATTTTAAAAGCATCGCATGTATATTAGAGAATCAGAATTTCGTCAAACACCGGAATTTACCCGCTTTTTCCAGCTACGAATTAGGCAGGTGGAGGCGCAAATATACTAAGCCACGTGATTGACTATTTCCTATTTGACTCAATTGCTCAATCTGAGTGAAATCGTGAACGTAAATCGTAATCGCAATGACATCGCTACGTGTATTGGTAATTCCTGTTTCGCAACCTTTCTTGAACAAGAGAGTAAATAAACAATAATCCACTTTATAGTATAGTTGCTAAGCAATCGGTAATGGAAAAGACTGCTTATTTTGAAGCTCTCAACTCTGTGTATAATCGATGCCCAAATGCCTGCTGAAAGTTTTCGAGAAATCGCAATCACACTCCAGACCACCTGCTGCAAAGAGATTCATTTCGAAAACTGCGAATTGACGAGTCGGAAGCTTTCTGAATTCTACACTGGATGTAAAGACAACGATCTATCTGTAAGTTTATTTAGTGTACAGAAAACGTGTATTGCTGGTATCATGTGTGCCCGCTAAGTTTTCGTTAGGTTTCTACTTCCTACCCGCAGATCACGCAATAATACTAATCCGAGAATATAATGTTTTGACGAGCAATATTGACAGTACTTATTCCGGGTATTGGCTGATCTAAGTGATTTCTGTGCTGGAAAAGCAGTCACAAATCCATCGAAATAATGAGCACACAACACAGATCGACAGGATGAATTACTGAGCGACTGGTGGACTCTTGTAAGGCTTTTAATCACTGCAACCAAAGCCCGTATGTTGGGAACAGTTAAAAAGTTCGATTGACTTTATTGCAGCGCACTGATCAGAATTGCGATGATAGGAAGGGGTAGCCAAGTAAATGAAACAAGTAAGTGAAAAAATTAGTTGGGGTGGTGTGAACCTCTAAAACAGGGGTTCTCAACCTAGGGCGAACGCACCTCTTGGGGACGCGGGAGGCTCTCAGGGGGTGGGGGCGCGAGAAATTCACAAAGTCTGTATAAATTGTGACTAAAAATGTGTTTCACAATCATTCTGAAATGACGATTGATTGTTGAAGATTAAACTTTTTTCATAAGAAAGCTTACCAAACTCAAACTCCAGCAGTCGCGCTCAATGGAGTACAGGGTGACTTCAACTTTATTTGAACAAATTTTTTATATTTTCTGAAGATTTAGAGCAATTCCTACGTGAAAGTCATTCATTTCTTTATAGCTTTCGCAGTAGCGTTAATCTCGGTGCGCTAGGTAGCTGTTGTTAGTAGCTGACGAACTGCACTGCCCAAGACAGACTTATATGCAATACAGGTTGCCCAGTTTAGCCCTCAATTAGGCAATTAGTCTCAGTGCAACCTCCCTTGAAATTATTTGATGTCCTGTTCAATGTTTTTTGTTATTTTCAAACAAGTTTGGGGAAATTTGTCAGCAATGTAAAAGACTCAACAACTGGAATGCGGATTCAAAATTGGCGTAAGATATACCTTATGTATACTATTAGCAGGGGTGGGCAATCTGTGCCCGTACGGCCGCATATAGAAGGGAATTTGTGCGGCCGTCGACGCCAAATTCAAATAGTATGTGTTGGCGGCCGTAGACATGCCAATTGCAATTACGAATTCACTCCCGAATTTTCGAAAAATTTTGTTAAATCTTGAAATTTTCTTCGTGCACCGCGCAATTCAACAAGACTTCATTTTTCGATTTCAATCTGAGCCGGAATGGGAATCGTCAAGAAATAACAATTCATTCGCGGCTCTGTAAAATTCTGAACTGAGGCTATGCAATTACTCAAGTAGTTTAGCAGTACTACACGTATGTGAGCGATACTGTGCCTTCTTGCGTGTATATTTAACTCTATATTCGTTCATTGGTTCAGAATCAATGACCACTCAATCTGTAATTCAGACAGCTAGCAAAATGCAATGACATAATCATGCCTCATACTTCGAAAAGGCAACTTGACTTGAATTGTGACTTGACTCGTGACTTGACTTGACTCGACTTGACTCGAGTCACCTCAAAAAAATCGAGTGACTTGACTCGAGTCACCTTCGAAAATCGATTGCCTCGACTTGACTCGAGTCAAAATGTGCAGTGACTCGAAATGACTCGTGACTCGAAGGTAGTGACTTGATCCCAACACTGCTAGGTTCGTGTGAACGCGAACCGTTTTGAAAGGTTCTGTGTGAACGCGAACGCAAACCTCATGACGTAACGTGATGGTAACATGCTAATTCAAACCCTACATTTCAGTGAAGTAGTAGCATGTATTAATGTATACACGATACCTAGTGACGACTCTGGCCACATAATGCCACAATGCTGAATTAAAACATTGACGTTTTGAACGTCGCTGAATGTATCAACTAGGGCAATCAAATGATATAATAATGCTATAAAATCAGTATCTTCCGCCGCATTGCCAACAACGCCGATGATGACATGCAAGGGCATGGTAGCTTACGTCTTAACGGTCTAGCTAGGCTTGCCTGGGTAATGTATTCGGCGTCTGAGTATTTCTACGTTGATATTGAGCAGAGTGTAATATGGGTTTAAATACTTGCTACCGATAACACCCCATTACCAAGTTGTACAGCAGTAGCCAACAACCCAGTCGCATCAATTTGGTTTTCATGGTACCGTATAATATGATACCAATAATACGGTTTTTATGGTACCGTAAAAATACTCACAGTAAAAAATAAATACCTATTCACAAACGGAAGGCTGGATATTTCGAGCAATTGTAACAAAGCAAGTAATTCTTTCGAGATTGACAAGGTTCATGCTCGTTTAGTATTGATTTTGTATGCTACCAGTGCCGTACGTAGAGTGGCCCGCTGTTGAAATGCAATAAATTTCAACCAAATATGTTTTAATGAAGTGAAATGTGTAATATAAGAAAATGTTTCACGGGGAAGAACCTACCAAGGTTCGATTATGAATGTTAACCTTTAAATTTCTGACATTCACACACACAACGCGAACGTGAACCTTGCGTTCACTCAATCCCTAGAAATTAATATCAAGTGATATGCAAATCCGTTCTGAATATGCCACCACTGACAAAACAGTTTGTACACTATACGTTGTTGGATTACCAAGATTATAATGCGAAAAATCATAATTTCATTGAAGAAGTTGAACACGACACGAATCGTGTGGTGTAAGAAGAATAAATGATCAAATTCGTCGACATGACGCTTATTATTTGTCGTAATTTTCGCGGCATTTTTGACACTGGAAGGGACATATAGTCAATGTTGAAATCATGTTGTGATATCTAAGTCGGTAGTTCTGCACAGAAAAACATCTACTATTCTCCAACTTGATTCAGATTTCACATTTTATTGTGTGACAGCCTACTGAAATTCTTGACTGTTAGATAGTGTTTGAATCGTATGACGTTTCATACATTCTTCGCACAGCTGAACCCGAGGACGTTTTGCGAATAGCACCATAAGCTAAATTAGGGTTACCATACGTCCTCTTTTAAAAGGATTTGTCCTCTTTTTCAACAAATTGAAATTGTCCTCAGAGGACGCCTAAATGTCCTCTTTTTAAAATTTGTCCTTTTTTTCTACAAAAATTATTAAAATACCATCAAACACTCGACCCCGACGCAGCGAACGGGTATAACGAAGGTCTGGTCGAAGTGTTGCCTTGTTTTAATAAACAGCACAGACTTATCGTATTAAAGCGGGTAATTCGGGATTCGGGTCGCGTCAAAGTGATGAGTTTTTTAATTTTGTATTTAGTCAACACTTGTACTATTTTGGTCGAAAACCTTTAAAATTACCCATTTTCTTTTCCGGTATTTCGAGATTTCCGAGTTTTTAAAAAGTGTCCCATTTCTCTGCTACGACTTCTTGGCACATGCAGCGCAAAGTGGCTACAGATCCATTATAATTTTTGCACGTGTTGTTGGTATTACTATAGCATGCATGGAACACTCCGATCGATCATTAACTATTCCTGCGCAAAATTTTAAAGAAACTACTACCGCATCAGTTTCGCCAATAACGCTGATCACATGCGGTGACAGATGACATAAATTAACCAGTAATATATACAACTACTATTAGTTTTGGCAAAACATAAACAAGTTTACTTTGAGTAAATTTCCCGATTTAAGCGTCTATAAGAAAATCAAGGCGACTCATATGAAAAGTAGTGTGGGATCCAGTGTTGGGATGACTCGAGTCATGACTTGACTCGAGTCACCTTTTTTCGCATGACTTGACTTGACTCGAGTCACTTTGCTAAAATGACTCGACTTGACTTGACTCGGCGTATCAGAAATATGGATTGACTCGTGACTCGGAGCAAAATCCACGAGTCAATTTCAAGTCATCAAGTAATCGGTGTCGATAAAAATCACTGTATCTTGCATATGTTTAGATTGTTCGCAAAACGCTTGCGTAACCCGTGAGAGCGACCAATCATTCGATGACCGTGCGTTTCACTGAGCCTAAATTGTTCTCTTAGAAATAAATTGACCGCGCACGAAGTGATCGAAGCTTTCAGGTTACGTTGTCGTAACTCTAGTAGTAAAGTAATAGAATAGCAAAATGTATATTTCTGTTCTCTGTTCTTACCTTAATCAAACCTCTTGTTTTATTGAAATTGAAGTCGCAGATTGTTTATATAGTCCTCAAACATTGGCGCAGGCTCGAATGGTATCATATCTATTTGTAAATAGATAATGTATTGCTTCTTATCAATTCGTTTCCCTATTCTCTATTTTGGCTGGTAACTATATAAACTGAGGCTATGTAATTGTTTAACTACGTATATGTGTGCGATACATCGCGTTCTTGCATGCATATTTAACTCTATATTCATTCATCGTTTCTGAATCAATGACCATAACCACTCAAACTGTATATCAGACAGCTAGCAATGCAATGACGTAATAAAGCCTCATATAAACTTCGAAAAGGCAACTTGACTTGAAATGTGACTTGACTCGTGACTTGACTTGACTCGACTTGACTCGAGTCACCTTCGAAAATGGAGTGAATTGACTTGACTCGTGTCATCTTTGAAAATCGATTGACTTGACTTGACTCGAGTCAAAATGTGCAATGACTCGAAATGACTCATGACTCGAAGGTAGTGACTTGATCCCAACACTGGTGGGGTCTGAACATCTGTTGGGAAATTTGGTATAGGCGCGTCGAATCGACATTGATTTTCGATATTGCTACTGTAGTCGACCATCTTGCTGTGAGTGAATTCGCCTTGTAACCACGTTGTCACGTATATATTTTTAATGGTAATGGCGTGAGAGAACATGGTGAAGGGGTGCATGCGTTCGTCACAACAGCTTTTAGGGATCCAAAATACGAAAACATTGAAGAAACGTCGTAGAGTTTCATTAAATACCAGAATTTCACTGCTATTTCCAGCTACGAATTAGACAGCTCCAGGCGTAAATATAGTAAGACAATGTATACTGGATTGACTATTATCCAATTCGACCCAATTGTTTCCAAAAATCCCAAGTGCATTTTTGTGATCAAATTGCTCAGCCTGATAATTAAATCATAAACGTAACTGTAAACGCTGTCAGATTGCTATGTATATTGGTAATTTATGTTTCGCGACCTTTCTAAAATGAGCAAGTATGGAAATAGTAATCTACTCTACGGAGTTGTTGTAAAGTAATCGGTAATTGTGAAGAACGCGTATTTTGTAGATCTCAAATCTGATCATTATCGATGCCAAAATGTCTGCTGAAAGTTTTCGTGAAATCGCAATCACACTCAAGACCACATGTTGCAAAAAGATACATTTCTCAAACTGTGAATTGACGGCACGCAAGCTCTCGGAATTCATCAATGGATGTAAAGAGAACCATCTATCTGTAAGTTGGAATAATGTTCCTGAAAGGGGAATTATTTAGATTGGGTGTGAAAATAAGGGCGATCGTGATCTTTCGGTATAGATTGCGAGAACCAACCGAAAGCCACAAAACTATAGTGATTGTAGGTCTTCTTGGGTAAAAGAGCAATATAGACTGAAATTTGCCATACTCGTGGGTTTGGTAGACCATAGGATGACTGCTGTATCTGTAAATTAGACAGCGAATCTCCACCTGGTCAGGATCGGAAAAATGAATCGAAGCTGGTTCGATATATCACAGAGGTATTTAAATATGTGCTTGGCCTTAAATGGCATGCAAATTCCTTCTCAATATGCATCAACCAATGATCCAGTCTTGTCAATACATGATATGTATAATTTACTGTATTAAAATCTGGTAGAATCGTAATTTGAGGATTTGTATTATAAAGGCTAGCAATAACTGCAGAGTCTGGCAAAGAAGTGTCATCTAGTGATAGTTGCCAGAAAAGAAAGTATGAACAGGAAAATAGAGTGGTAACTAGAAACGTTAATACGAAACCAAACAACAAAACTTTGTCACGAGTTACCCAACGGAGACGGATTTGCGGAATAATAAAATTACCGGGCTGAAACCTTCCTTACATTCTAATCATAACTTAAAGGAACTACTCCGCACTGCTTTGTCGTCATTTCAGTCCGATTTCATACACCTTGCAGCCCAGGTGGAGACGAACCAAATCACCACTCACTATTGAACTAAATTCGGTAGCCTAGATTTCATTTGACGAAATATATCCGTATTTCATAATTTTTGTGTTCGGGCTATTTTAACGCTAAAATTATTGATTTGTGGCTCACGTATGAAGCAGATCTTTCCACCCTGATATAGGTATATATATATTCGTATAATATTATACGCTGTGAAGGAACGGAGTTCAGGGGAGGATATGTTCGTCACAACAATTTTTAACCGTGACCAAATTGAAAAGGATTGAATCTACATTGGAAAGTCCCTTAAAAACAGGAATTTTCCCATTATTTTTTTGCTATAATTTCGGCAGATCAATATGGATTACCGTTCTTGAACTTACGTGTCTAATAACTAACCCATTTACTAGTCAAAACGATCTTATGATATCAGATTGCCTTGTTCGAGCACTGTGGCGTTTGTCGACCACATTGAAACTCTTTTTAATGTTAGCCAATACTCAGTCAACCAAATGCTGAAATTTTGTCACTTCGATTTGTCGACAAAATGACTGTACACAATGAATAAGTGAGCGACTCTGGACTCCTCCAATGCTTTTGATCACTACAACCAAATCCCACAGGTCAGGAACAGTTATATATTTCTGATATTGGATTGGACGGATAAAATCCACATTCTACGTTACTCTTGCTGTCGACGCAAGTAGCCCTAGACAGAAAAAAACATCTAGTGTTCTCAAACTTGGCATTTACTTTACTTTGATTTTGATACCAATCTTTAAGTTAATTTGATGTACAGGAAACTTACAGATATGAATAATAGTTTTTGCCAATTTGTTTACATATTTGGTATTGGAATTCTTATATCATAGCAAATAGAATTATTTTTTGCTGTCGACGGCAAATATCCCTGCACTTAAAAAGCATCTACTATTTAAAGCATAATAGTTACAATACTATTATCTTGGTATCAATTCGCATTGTGCTACAGACAAAGGTGGTCAAAGTAGGAGTAGAAACGCAAAAATCAAGCACAAAAGAATAAAGTCCGATATTGGGCAATTCAGTATCGTATCGGAATAGCCATATCCACCAACCACCATAGCACATTATAAACAATGTCCCCTCTAAGCTGCGTACGTGCGCAAATGCGCAGTGCTGACATGGACCCTGCGCCCAGAAAATCTAAGTTGCGCACAAAAAATCCGAAGTGACGACCTTTTTTCAGTCGTTACACCCTTTTGTCCATGGGTCTGCGCAGTGACTTGGGGATTGTGCGCGGACTCGTTAAAAATTAGAGGGAACATTGATTACATAGCATACTAAGTGCATCTGTATCCAATGCGAAGAGAATTGTTTCGGAGCAGATCATCACCGATCTACCGTCTCAAATTTGCTAGTCTAGATAGTAATGCATTCCCACGTCAAGGAAATGGTTTTATACGGAGCATTGAGTCGCTAAGACACGCTCCATAATCTTTCAACCATAGAAATTCACCGATTGAATATTTTTCGCTATATTTTCGTTCGATGATTTGCATGGACTCTCTCGATTATTTTAGGTGACTACGCGAACTGAATGTCAGACATTCCAGCGAGCAATTATATCATGGTCTTGACTAATCACTACTGACAAGTTGCATCATTATCATTCAGCTTGGCAAGCTGTCGATATATGATGGAACGATGACGTCAGATATCTACGGTAACGTTGCGGGTATTATCCGCATCACGGGATGTTCGACGATATTATTTGGAGAATGCGATTTGACGAAACAAAAGTTGCAAAGTTTCACCAGAACTGGCAGGAATAATAAAATATCAGTAAGTTGCAAATTTTGCTGATTGATTTGTTTTGATATAAATGACCTGTATTATGAAAACAAGTACCATGAAGTAAATCGACCTTAAACTCTACACCGTAATTATTAATCAACCGGATATGGTGATTATATCTTATTTCCTAGCTCTCGAAGCTTCACATAAGAGATGTCAAAATGCCCGCTGAATGTTACCGCGAAATCGCAACTACACTCAAGTCCATCAGTTGCAAAGAGATCGTGTTCGGACGCTGTGAATTGACGAGTCTGAAGCTTTCTGAATTCTACAATGGATGTAAAGACAACGATCTATCTGTAAGTTTAGTTATTGTACAGAAAACGTGCATTGCTTGTATCACGAGTGCTCGCTAAATTTTCGTTCGGTTTCTTATTCTTACCCGCATATCACGATATAATACTAATCCCAAAATATACTGCGTTTGACGAGTGATATTGACAGCATGGCCGTAACTGCACTTCGTCAGGCTCCCCTAAAACGTTGGTCTTTCCCCCCCCCCCCATATGGTGATAAACCGAACTTCTGGGGGGATTCGCCCCCCTCTCCCGACCCCTAAGGCTATACGCTGTTTACCGCTACTTATCTGCTCCATTGGGTGTCCGTTTGGTGAGCCAGATTTTATTCCCTTAACCCGCCAAGCGCGAGAAATTTCTATAGTTCATTACTGAATCTCTCCGCTCACGCAATCTGATTTACCGGTAAAGCTGAGTTAGGTGTGCTTGAAAAGGCAGGACCCCTCAATAATAATTAAACATTACCGGGTGTATACCCGTTGGCAGGAACGAAACAGCACTTCGTCAGCCCCTATAAAAATTGAGTCTTTGGCTCAATGGGCTGATGAACTGACCCCCGCTCCATCGCGTTTTTCGCTTTTGCCACGGAATTACAGCTGTACCCTGATGTGAGTTAGCGCGATGCGCGAAAATTTTCGATAATTCGTGATAAAATCGGTCAATACGATCGGGAATTGCATATATATTGCTATCAATTTCTTGTCCTCTCTACTCACGCAATCAAATTTACCGGTAGGGCTGAGTGAGGTGTCTTTGAAACTGTAAAGCCCGTAAATAATAATTGAACATATTTGGCGGGCGGACCCGTCGGTATGACTTCGTTACATGATGCTATTTCATGACCTCCGGTCTGCTATATCAAAAAATATAGAATCGCCCAAACGTACTAAACTGAAGGACCATGCGATTTCAGATTGGTACTTCTTCACTGGCATATAATTTTTTCCTGCGGGGTGGTATTTGTCTTGTGACGTACAGATTGGCAAGACAGGAGCATTCGGAGCCAGTCATTTAGGCACCTATATGGACAATTAAACCTATATGCATTTTATAGATATAACGAAGTTTCCGGTCAGCATAAGGGCAGTCCTTTACGGCCAAAGTTTTCTCGCTGCCGATCGTTATGTCACACTTCTGGGAGTCGCATGTTTCATGGCCTAAAACTTTATATATCTTGGTGCGTCGTAGCGCGGTTATGGCCAACGCCGATATGCCCTTTTCTATAAATCTTGCGTATCTTTTCGTGGGGTGGGAGTACCCAATATTCAAGATATTTGGCGACTTGAAATCGCGGCGAGCGCGAAAACCTTTTGAAAAAGTTGCATAAATTTTCAAAAAAGACTCTATAATTTATGCCAATTCACGAAATAATTTTGAGTCCTCTTCGAGCTCGCCCCCCCCCTAATTGTGGATTCGGGGTGCGGCTGTTACGGCCCTGACTGACAGTACTTATTCCGTGGATTGGCAGATCAAGGTGACCTCTGTGCTTGAAAAATAGTCCGAAATCCTTCTAAATATTGAGCACACAACACAAAATTGACAAAATGAATTACCGAATAACTCGTGGACTATTGTAATGCTTTTGATCGCTGCAAGCTAATCCCGCATGTTAGAAACAGTTGGAAAATTCCGTTGACTGTATTGCAACGCACTGATAAGAATGGCGATGATAGTTGGGGGTAGTCCAGTAAAAGAGACGGGTAAGTTAAAATAAAATGAGTATAGAGAGCTATACAAATTTGTTGTGGATACGCGGCCCACGATAATATAGCTTGTACACTACATCGTTGGATTTCCTAGATTACAATGCGATACGATCATATTTTCATTGAAAAAGTTAAAGACGACAAGAACTGCGGGATGTAAGAAGAATAAATCAGCAAAACCGTAGACATTATGCTTATTTATTTCTCGACCTTTTTTGACACTGGAAGGGACAGATAATCAGAAGTGGAATGATTTCGCGCTCTCTACCTCGGTATCCCTGTAAAGAAACATTTCTACTATTCTGAAACTTGACTTACATATCAGTTTTCATTGTATGACTGCCTCCTGAAATTCCCAACTATGACGTACCGTTTGAACCGTGTGGTGTTTCATACATTTTCCGCACAATTGAATCCAAGGAAGTTTTGCGAATAACATCGTAAGCTACGGCCGAGATTCGCAAAAATATGGGACTGCAATATTTTTTTTTTCATTACGAGCTCGGAAGATGTTGATGAAAATATAGTTTACTAGAGATGTTGCAAACATTTATTTACGTTGGTGTCCGGCATGGGAACCGTGAGCTACATGTCCACAGACCAATATTTGCGGTTTTCCCCTGTGAAAGTTTTGTGTGAAGTACCAGTATTTTCCAATAATCTTGGGAGTAATCGTAAACATTCTTGAGATAGTAACTGCACCGCGATGACAGCAAAGGAAGTTTAACCCAAACCTAACAGGTAAATTGCGACTTAATAAATATTTAACAATTTCGATAAAGTTGCTTCATATCATACCATAATAATTTCTAATATTAAAATAACTCGCTTTCGGTACTTCTACGTACTTGGACTATGCCTATATATTCCTCTAGAATTAAATGTTAGCTCTGTGTCATAACGAAGAACCATTGTATTTGGGCATGTTGTGAAAAATAATTATTCGGCTCTCTGGCTAAGCTTGGGTAACATACTCGAAGCCAGGGCTCACCATCCCGCGGCCCGCGAGGTCATATTTTTTGGCCCGCGACCTGCTTTGAATTTCGGAAGAAAGCTTGGTAAAGCATTTTGGAATGCTGAAATTGATTTCAGTTTAAACAAATTGTTGTTGCTGTTCAAAGTAAGCCATTCTCTTGTTTCCAATATCACTAGCTGATACATCTTCGGCGATGATAAAATCAATCCATGGAGGATGAATTTGATGATACGAATGGGCATACTGCCTTGTTGTGCAATGGTCGCCACTGCCAAGACCAAGACGCGTGGAAAACGACCAAGCTTTACGAGGGAAATAATTTTCCAGCAAGAACCATTTCTAGCTAACCCCAATATCGATTCTTTAGTCTAGTAGTGGGCAATCTGCGGCAGTAGAAGGAAAATGATGCGGCCGCCGACGCTTAATTCAATTAGGATGTGTTGGCGACCGTCAATATGCAAATTTAATTTACGTATTGAATCCCTAATTAATTAGAGGTTTAAATTTTTCTTGAAATTTGCATCGCGCTACGCGCGGTTCGAAGCGAGTTGATTTTCGATTTTAATATAGTAGTGTCATTTGTAATCTGAGCCTCACAGTACAGATGCGAACACCAAAGGAAAAGGATGCGAACCATAAAGAAATACCAATTTGTACCGGTGAATCTGTGCACATGGGCTGAGATAGGATAAATATTTCATAATAATATTTGAAACCATAATAATATTCAATGGCGAAATTGACCCATGAATACCAAAAATTTTTTGCGCAGGGCGCGACTGCAGTACGATTCCCCGGGCCTGTTCACAACTTGACTACCCACGGTTTCGGTGCGCAGTGTAAGCCGATATGAGTAAATAGATTAGACCGGAGTTCAACGGCAAAGGGCATGGGCAGTTATACGCGGGTATTTCGCCTCCAGTTAGTGCATTACGACTATGCACTGGAACGCGGCCGTAGGCTATAAGCATAAGCGCCGAGTTACGGGGTACCGGGGTGGCGCAGCCACCCCATGACTCATTTATGGGGTGGCGGCCACCCCATACAAAATGCTTGAACACCCTTGGTCTGCGACACGACATCAGCCCAACGACGCAAACCAGATCATCAGCGATGTCAATAAGCGAGTCCGTGTTATCGCGCAAATGCCAACTATTTACTAGGGATGGTGTGAACTTGAGGTTCACGTTCGCGTTCTGTATGTGAACCTCGGAAATTTAGAGGTTCGCGTTCACAACAGAACCTTGGTAGGTTCTGCACTGTGAACCTTTTTCATATATTACAATTTTCACTTCATTATGACATTTTCGGTTCGAATTTATTGCATTTCAACTGCGGGCCACTCTATGCATGACTCTAGCAGCATAAAAAACAATAACACAAAACGAGCATGCACCTTGACAATCTCAGAGATTCTACTTGCTTTATGACTAAAGTTTGCTTGAAATATCAAGCTTTCCGTTTGTGAAATTTAGTGACTCTCTGCTGTGAGCTTGAACCGCAATCACACAAGATCACGAGCGACATGCAGTACACGTAGTCAGCGAATGATGCTTATTCTACCAATCAATGAGATTGATATCGTTTTTTGATGTAACAAATCTAGCAGGCGTACGGGGTCAATCCTCACTTCATATGTTTACTGTATCATTAAAACCAAATCCGTGCGATTGAGGTGTTGGCTACAGCTGTATAACTTGTGACGTAGCCTAATATCGGTAGCAAGTATAGAAATCTGTTTTACACTCTGCCCAATATCAATGTAGCAATACTCAGATGCCGAATACATTGTCCGGTCTGGCTAAGACCGTTGAGGCGTAAGCTTATATTCCCTGGCAATTCCTCGTCGAAATTGTTGGCAAAGCGACGGATGATATTGATTTTATGGGAGTATTAAATCATTTGATTGCCTCGGTTGATACATTTAGCGACGTTTCAAATGCCAATATGTACTTCAGCATTGTGTCATTATGTGGCCCGGGTCGTCGCTAGGTATCGTGTACATTAATATAGGCTATCACTTCATTGAAATGTAGGGTTGTAATTAGCAATATGACGTCACGTGACGTCATAAGGCTCACGTTCGCGTTCACACAGAACCTTTCAAAAAGGTTCGCGTTCACACGAACCTGAACCTTTCAGAGGTGCACACCATCCCTACTATTTACAATTAACCAATACGCGCGCGTGAATAGAGACGACGAACTCGTGCTAAAACGCCCCAATAGATTGTAATCCGTGTTTAGTAATGATAATCAGACATTCGAAGCGACCTCGTTTATGGTCGATTTCGACGAGTCTGCGGCCTGCGCTGAGAAACACCATCTTCTCTCTCGACCAGACGAGCGAATTCACGTTCTCCTTCCAATTAAATTATATTAGCGCGCATATTCGTTTACAAAATAATTCTTGACTTAATGTGGTGATAGTCGCTTTAATTGGACCGCGAAATAGGACGGTGTGTTTGTGTATGCCTGCGACTTCAAAGTCATTTCTGTTCAAAGTGCGCATATTCATTATTCTGACAAACCAACTTTTATCGGGAAAAGCAGCAATGCAGCTCAAACGTCGTTATAATGAGTAAAACAATTGTCGCGCTGTCAGATTAGGATCCCCAATGTGCCGTGCGCAAGTTGAGGAATTACTGATTAGATGCGCGCTTTCTCGTTTGCTACCATCTGTAGGCTACAAATTCTTGTCTGCTTTATATACTAAAATTCCCGCGATGTTACTTGTCAGTGTTTTATTTGTTATTGATACTGCGCATTGTGCAATGCACGGCGTTGAATCACGTTGTCAAGTATTGATGCAACACAAGACTATCTGTGGCGCAAATTCTGAATTTATTCGATTAGTTTGAACGGGAACCTTCTATGTTCCAACGAACCTCATTGATGGACGGACTGTATTGAGCGCAACCACATCGCGGATTTCAAACTACTGGGATTTGTATTTCTATTGATATGGTCGCGGCATGCGCCCATATTGCCCTTGTTGCAATAACACCTGTATAATTAAAATAGCACCGTTTCACGATCAAATTCGACTGGCTGATCGGGGCCTACGTTGGCTGTAGGCCCCGGGCTGATATTAACCAGTGCGTGCCGGCTGCCGGTATTAAAACCCTACCTACGTGCGTAGTCAGGGAGTTTCTCATTTAAAACTAGAAATCGCGTCCTTTTGAAATGCCAATCCACTAATTCGCGTTATCGATGCTGCGTACTGCAAATTAGCGAGAATCATTTGTATGTGAAATGGGTCATTGACATCTGATTTGCACCATCGTCGCGTTTTTGATTTAGCGCGTCCGCGTGCAGGCTAGGCCTGATATCGTTACTACAGCAGGACTGGCGCATGCGATAACACCGCTAGCCTTAAATTGTTACTTAAACTGCTACATGCCTCGCATGATTTGCATGCTATCTCTACTTATGCGATTGTTGCTCCAGCAAGACCGAAAGCGTGAAATTGAAAAACTTTGAATCTGCGCAATTGGCCATGAACATTGAACATACTCGAACGAACGGACGTAATTGATTAGCGCTATTGCTAGAACGTCAGAAGATGTGTGTTAAGGCTTAAGGCCGAGTTATCAGAAGATACGACAGGCCTGAATCACCTGAAATCGGTGCCATTACAGAGCAGATTCCACAGCAGATTTCAATCACATCAATTTGTGTAATCGTTCGTAGACAGCGAGGTTGGGTATTCAATTTTTCGCGTGCAGGCGTGCGTGTTGGTAAATGTTTGATATTGAAGCAAGATCGAAGAATCGCCGATTGACCGCTAGACTCGCTGGCAAGCTTATGCGTACTTATACGCGCAAATCCTATCCATGTATTATGGGCATTTACGCATGTATTTAACCCTAATAAATTGATGCTAGCTCGGTAGGTTTGAACAATTTTCAAACCTCTTCCCTTTTCAATCTCGCCACCCATGTAAAAATAAAAGTCGGCGCCTATGGCTATAAGTATAATCGAAATGCGGCCGTGAAAAGCAAAAATTTAGCCCATCAATGTCTTATAGTTGCTGAAGAGTGTTGTCAGGTATCGTGCGCAGCTCACAGTTCAAAATAGAAGGAAATTGATGATCTTGATCTTTTTTTGTTGTATTTGCTCTTCTTCGATAAAATATCATTTCCTATGCCCGTCAACCATCTTATAGAGCACAGCGTTATGTACTGACGTAGGGTTATCCAAGTGGGGTTGTTAAACTGCATTGCCTATTTTTATCAATATATTGAAGTCATGCGGCCCGCGGGCCTCTGCAAATTTCGAAAAGTGGCCCATGACCCTTGCTCTAAGCATTCATTCAATACTTGCGATAAATTCTTAGCACTTGTGGCGCAAAATCACTATGGTTCCATTACGTACGTTCCATCACGTACGAGTTGTTGGTGTTACTATATCATGTGATAAAACACTCCGTTCGATCAATAACTATTCCTGCGCTAAATTGTAACGACACCACTACCACAGCAACTCCGGCTATGACGCTGATCACGCGAGTTGACATATGATATAAATTCAACAGTAATATATGCAACTATACCATTACTTTTGTCAAATATACATCAGTTTATTTTGGAGTAATTTCCCGATCGCGCGGCTACGAAAACGAAGGTGACTCATCTTGAAAGTAGTGTTGTGATGTGCGCGTATGTTGGCAGTTTTGGTACGCTCATCGAATCGACTTTTATCTGCGACATTGCTACATCAGTAGGCTATTTTGCTGCAAGCTGTCAATTATATAGATATTTAAATAAATATGTTTATGGCGCGATAAAACAGGGTGAAGGGGTGCGTGCGTTCGTCACAACAGCTTTTTGGGATCTCTAAATGCAAAAATATTTTTAAAATATCGCATTTATATTAGAGATTCAGAATTTCGTTAAACACCGGAATGTCACTGCTATTTCCAGCTACGAATTAGGCAGGTGGAGGCGCAAATGTAATAAGACACTTGATTGACTATTTCCTATTTGACTCAATTGCTCAATATGATAAGTAAAACGTAAACGAAAATCGTAATAGCCAGGACATCGCTTCGTGTATTGGTGATTCCTGATTCGAAACCTTTCCTAAAAAAATGAGTAAATAAATTATAATCCACTTCATAGATAATTTCAAAGCAATCGGTAATGGAAAAGAATGCTTATTTTTTAGCTCTTAAATCTGTGTATAATCGATCCCCAAATGCCTGCTGAAAGTTATCGTGAAATCGCAATCACACTGAAGACCACATGCTGCAAACAGATAGCGTTGGAAAACTGCGAATTGACGAGTCGGAAGCTTTTTGAATTCTACACTGGATGTAAAGACAACGATCTATCTGTAAGTTTATTTAGTGTACAGAAGACGTGCATTGCTCTTATAACGAGTGAGTACACAGCACAAAATTGGCTAATGAATTAGTGACCGACCCGTAGAATCTTGTAATGCTTGTGATCGCTGCAAGTAAAGCCCGCCTGTGGGGAACAATTGAAAAAAGCAGTTCACATCATTACAGCACACTAATAAAAATTGCAATGATAGTTAGGGGTATCCCGGCACAAGAGACGGGTAGGTCAAAATGAAGTTAATATCGAGGGCTATGCAAATCAGTTCTGGATACGCCGCCATCGATAATACAGCTTGTACATTACATCGTTGGATTTCCTATAATAAATAGGAAACAATCCTAATTTCATTAAAAAGGTGTGAGAAGAATTAATCAGCAGATTCGTAGACATGATGCCTTTATCGAATGGACTTTGATCTGCGAAATTGCTACAACATTCGGTGATTTCTGCAAGGAAATTCACCTCCTAACCTCATTGACATTTATTACATATATATATATTGCAATACATATGGTTATGGCGTGGTCGCTGTTCTTTGTGGTATTGATGGTGTTTCGACTATACCAGTGGTTTTCAACCTTTTTTTAGACACGCCCCTCTTTTTGATGGTGAAAAATTTCGCGCCCCCCCCCCTTATCGTCATATCACAAAATCCAACCGGGATGCTAGCAACCCCAACAGATTGTTTGATGGCATGGAAGGTTATGGGTGTTGATAAGAGAATTAAAAATATGTAATGAGGTCTGTATATAGAGAAACACACGTGAACAGGAGGCAAATCGCGCCAAGCGCGAAAATTTTTTCCAGTTGACCGCTTCTTCACGCCCCCTTCACTGCTTTCACGCCCCACAGGTTGCGAACCACTGGACTATACTATGGTCATTTACACCTGACCGATATTCTTTAATTTTGATTCCGTCTCTGCCGACTTGTAGCACGGCCCACTTTTGGGCTTTCTATAAGACACCGCTTACGAGTGAGATAACAGGGTGAATGAATGCATGCGTTCGTCACAGCAGCTTTTAGGGATCGCCAAATTCAAAAATATTTAAAAATAATTGCATGTATATCAGAGAATCAATATTTCATTGAATACCGGAATTTTACTGCTATTTCCTACGAATGGGGCAGATCGAGGCGCAAATATAGCATTATACCAGATTGACTAGTCTCCTATTTGATTCATTCGCCTACGAAAGCTCCTCGTGCATATTAGACAATCTGATAAGTAGGGCGATTATTTTGACATGTCAAAATTTTGTAAAAATAGTATCGTTAGGTGAAAATTTGTCAAAATTGTTCACAACGTCAAATTTCTTTTGACGTCTGCATCTCGTTTGTTTAGTTAATTTTGCACTGTCGGTGAACTTATCATTTGATATTTTACAGCTTGTAGCCTAGTTCATAGGCCTACCGTTGGAAACGGCCAATTGTCTTCTCATTGAATCATAAACGGTCAAACAATACAAATAGGTAGACATGGTGTTATCATAGTGTCCTATACGGTGTCGACACAGGCAAATCTCACACCTCAGTGTAATTGTATCACGTCACAATTTCCATTTGGCTACAGGCAATTTGACGGTCATTTTTGACCGCCCTGTCGAGCACTAAATTTGGTAAAACGGGTATCAATCGCAAGCTGACTTTGCACTGATTACGGAAATATAAATTTTATTCCGCCCGTGGCCCTGGAACTCCCACAATCAGCCTCGAATTTTTCATTGTTATGGAGATTGGCATTGGGACGCCACAATGCTGCCTGGCTCTATTTCTCTTGAGCTACTCTCTATTTTCGCCAGACAGCATTGTTGCGTCCCAATGCCAATCTCACTAACAATGAAAAATGAATTCTTCATCGGATGTACTCATGAATTCTTCATTGGATGTAAAGACAACCATATATCTATAACTCGAAAGAATGTTCCTGAAAGCCGAATTGTTTAGATTGGGTGTGAATATCAGGGCGATTGTGATCTGTCGGTAGATTGCAAGATCCAATCGAGAGTCACAAAATACAAACCATATGACTTATTGGGTGAAAGGGCAATATTGACAAGAATTTGTCATTACTCGTGGATTGATAGTCCACGGAGATTTCTGCATTTGTTGAGTAGAAAGCGATTTACTAGTGATCACCCCCTGGTCTGAATCGGAATAAAAGAAATAAAGCTACTTCAATATATCACATATGTAGTTGAAATTTGGTTTTTATTCATTCTGAATATGCATCGGTCCATGATCTAGTTTGAACACTACATAATATATATCATTTCCTATATAAAGTCAGATATAATCGCAATTTGATGTAAGTTGAGTTTCGGGGCATGAGAACACAAACCCACAAATTACCGGACATGACGATATCTAGAGTTCGCCATTTCGTCGACATCTTTGATGCTAGATTAGCCATCATACGACTTGGTTAACTTCATCTAGCCTACGCCATATACCAGGGGTGGGCAATTCTTTATCTAGCTAGCCAAATTAAAAGCAGGAAATACGTTGGCGGGCCGAGTCAAAAATGTGAATGATATTCTGCGGCATATTAGTTGTTATAAATTGACACAGTGAATTACATTGTTCATACATGCTTCCCAGTATTTGTATTGATATTAGGACATGGGAAAGTGACGGGTAATAATATCATAATTCATAACAACGGTAACATCATAACTTTAAACTATATTTTATTGCACAGACACGTTTTTCTAGTAAGACATAGAAATGAATTTAGGATACTACAATTCCTGTCTTGGTCACCGCCTCCCAAGTAGGATGTAGCTTGGTGAAATAGCCTTGTTGCTGATGGAAACTAGCAGTGTTTTCCAAATTCGCCCCCCCCTGGCCGAGTGTCTATCTTCGTGTTTTTTGTCATCAAACAGACCTAAAATATACTCCACTGCGACCTGCTCGCAACAGACTAAGATGATGGGTTCACCTCTGACTCCAGTATACAAATCTATTTTGGAATTTCGGCAGTCGGCCCGCACCTTCCATTCTTGGCATGCCGCGAAAATCGATGATCGCTTATGGGCGGGATGACTGATCAAGCACAGACACTGGACACTGATTGACATGTTTTACTAATTGGGGACTTGCAAATGTATCACGTAACAATTTGGATTGGGCGGGCTGGGTGCCTGAGACCGCTGCCATATAGGGCTATAAAAAGGATTATATCGTAACCTTGTGTGGTACATGTGTCTCTGCGCACGCGAAAAACAGACAAGTTCGAAATAATTGCAGTCGCCAGCAAATACATTTGTTAAGAAAAAAACATGAAAATTGCTAATTCTATTGCTAGTCCGTGTAAGCTTTGATCATTTTCTACGTTTGTCACATGCTGAAAATTTCAGATGTAAACTATGTAACAAAGTATGAAGGGTACGGTGAACTGTTTCCAGAACTGGACTTGATTGCTAACGAATAAAACGGCGTCCGTTACCTTGGCTTTGAAGACCGCAATGATCAGAGAGTCTCTGGAGTCAATATTAACGGACCATGATTGTATTCGTATTGCTAAATCTACAGTTCCTTATAAACCGGAATCACATTTGATTATTTTACAACGTTCAATCGTTAATATTCTAACTGTAGACATTCTATAGCGATCATTATATTCTACCCGTCATATCATTAATAGTATTCCTTTTATTAAAAGTTTATGCAAACATATGAGTAGTAAGGTTGGATCAAATATACGCCCCGCCCCTCAGGCTATTTAGAATGTAAACACTCTCATAATATAATTAACGTCGGACTATGCCTGGTCCATGCTTCCGAGAAATAAATAACATTCATAATACGTTGGATGATACTTTCCTTAGATATTCTAATATGTGTATTTAGGACTAATATTCTAATATGTGTATTTAGGACTAATGCGACAACTTCGAAAACGCGTACTGAGCTGTTTTAGGAATATGAACACTATGTATTGATAATAACTTGCCTCCGAGAAATGCCACGTCGAAGTGATCTTTGTGGATTTGAACTAACTATTGCGTAAACGTGATATACTAAATTGTTTTTTGAATTTCAATACCGATTCTCCATGTGTATTTAGCAATATGTATTGATAATAACTTGCTTCCGAGAAATAAATAAAAACACGAGTCCAGATTCCGTTAAGTGAATTATTTTTAGGTATTAATCTTTACGAAAAATTGACGTAGTTCCAATAATACACTATATTTTAATTTTTAAAAATTACTAATCCGCGTGAGTCGAGGTTTTCTTAAGTAAATTATTTTCTTATTGTCTCCACATTTTTCCATACCAGTTTTTGAGAATATGAATTCTCGCGTAACACACTAAATGTTGACTCCCCATGAGTCGAGATGTCGCTAAGTAATTTATCAACTACGCATGATTTTATGTGAATTTCATCGATGGTGTCCGAGTTCTATATGACATAAGTACAATTCCAGCATCGGTATTTGCAATAAATCCGAAAAATTAGGTTCGCACCTTTTCGCAATTTATGCAGCTATTCGCGCAGACTTTGCCGCATTTGCTGTATCTGAAGTAGAGTTTCAGCGTCGTTATTCGCTATAAGCCGAGAAATGCACCTTCGCGCAATTTATATAGCCAAACGCATTAACTTTACTGCATCTGAAGTAGACTTTCAGCGTCGTTATTTGTTATAAGCCGAGAAATGTACCTTCGCGCAATTTTTACAGGCGGTCTCACACAGTTTGCTGCGTCTGAAGTAAAATTTCAGCGTCGTTGTTTGCTATAAGCCGGGAAATTAGAGTCGCTGCTTCGCATCATTTTACAGGCAGTCTCACACAGTTTGCTGCATCTGAGCTTCATACTAATACATGCATAATTTTTGCATGACGAGAATACGGGTAATACGGTCAATAAACGCCGGAGGCGAGTCATTTGAACCTTGTTGCTAGATAATACCGCTTTCGGCTACAACAAAGTTGCCCTGCAACAAAAAATAGAAGCCCTAATGATCATGCAGAGGAAAGTTCAATTATACATCGAATTATTCGAATAGACTATCTACATTGTGTAGGTATGAAGTGAAATAGAACGGAGTTCACGCAAAAGTTGCTATTGATCATATACCAAGCTTGCTTTCAGAGCTGGAAACTAAATGCATATGAAAATTTACCTAGGTTTTCCCCGCACGCATCAAATGTAGGCCTACTCAAGTGTTTATGAGGTGGCGAATAGTAGGTTGTTGGCATGCAAGGACGTCACATAGAATTGTGGAGTTTTCTGTAAACTATAATCCAGTGATCTATTTTCAATCACTATATTTTTCAATAATCTAAACTAAGTACTGTTAGTAGGCAAACCCTAGGAAAGTATCCTCTGATAAAAGCAGGAGTAATTTGTTATCCGTGAAATTAATAGATGGTGCGCAATATGAGCGGTGCCGCGATGACTGACAAATACTTTGAAATAATGTATAGAATGTTAGGAGCGAATATAGTAGAAAGTTCACGTCTGGACATCTGTAAGCAGGTGCGCATACTACCGTAGTAAAACGCATAACAGAATTCACGCGGGTGCTGCTATAATGTTAGGAGCGAATATAGTAGAAAGTCCACGTCTGGACACCTGTATGCAGATGCGCATACTACCGTAGTAAAACGCATAACAGAATGCACGCAAAATTCGATATTACTTTGTGATGATTTTGATGTTGTTCCATACCGATTGGGAAGATAGGACTCCTAATTTCCTAACTAACTACATAACCCCTAGTAACATAGTCGGACGCATAACGGAATTTACGCAAAATCGGTATTGCTCTGCGATAATTTTGACCACTACGATTCGAAATATTGTTAACTAACTTATGTTTTCGACATAAGATAAGCGTGTAGTGTACAAATTTCGATGTTGCGCAAATACCACAGACATAAGATAAGCGTGTAGTGTACAAATTTCGATGTTGCGCAAATACCACGATTTTACATCGAATTATTCGAATCGACTACGTACATTGTATAGGTATGAGGTGAAATAAAACGGATTTACGCAAAAGTTCGACACTAAAACGTCGACGGTGTCTTATAAAGTAATAATGTAAGCTGCGATGGATGCTGCTATATAATGCTAGTAGCGAATATAGTAGAAAGTCCGCATCTGGATGAATGTAAGCAGGTGCGCTTAGTAACGTAGTAAATCGCATAACAGAATTTACATAAATTGCTACTTCTACCTTAATTTAATGGATTTATCTGAGATCATTGCTTTACTTAATCTCTCCAAAATGTGCATTATACAAGTACGTCACCATCGAAACCATCTACCTATAACTAGCTGACAGTATAATTGTAGGAAATACTCGAGTACTAATTTTAAAGTAACTTAGATATCTAAATGAGCTCTGAGTCGTTGTTATCTCGCATCTTGTACTTGTATTCGCACTTTACCTTTACACGTCGTTTTTGTATAATGGATACTAATTTTATTAAAAATACACAAAAAGCGCGAAAAATACATTTTATCCCGGAACGGAGCAAGAAAATGCGTATGAATTTTGTAAAGTAGATATTATATTCTATTATGTGTATTTAGGGCTAATGCGACATCACTATGTTAGCGACAGGCCTGTTCGCTCTTTTTATTTTTTATTTTTTCAATAAAATTAATATTCATTTTACAAAAAACGTCGTGTAAAGGTAAAGTACTTGTACATTTCGTAGTGCTCAAGTATAAGTTTTTAAAGTATTAACTTGATAAAATTTTCAGAATAGAGACTTTTGCGTAAAGTCTGTCTTGCATTTAGTTATTCATGTTCTGAAGTCTCATACATGCACCGACTCTGTGCATTCAATGTGGGGGGTAGCTGACTTGGAGACAGAAAAACACACATATTTGACCGTAACATGGTCTTAGTATGAACCGACATGCATTCGACTTGTGGGAAAATGTCTCGCATACTATTTCACCGAGATTACAACCCTTTCACGGATATCCGTTGGTGCTATCGATACGGTGAACAGCACGTTATGTATAGCGATATCTCCACAGTCAAATACGCGAACCATGCACGTTTTTGTAAAATGAATACTAATATTATTGAAAAAATAAAAAATAAAAAGAGCGAAAAATTACATTTTATCCCGGAACGCAACAAGAAAAATCGTATGAATTTGTAAACTACTTATTCATGACATAATAATAATTCTACTTGTACACTTTTTCACACTTTATAACACTTTAAGTAGTACTTAACAGTTTCAGTTTTAAATAAAATACGGAATATAAACTAATCGAAAAATTCGGTTACCAATTTCGCGTAGGCTATGCATACAAATGAGGAAAGTTACATCAACGCGTGTTAACTAGTTGTATCGAGTTATCGAATGATTTTTTTCTTTACATCAAAATAACTAGAGTGTGTAACTACATTAAAAACGTATCTAAATGAGCTCCAGGTCATTGTGATTATGCAGCATACCAAATTTCATCACACATTTCATGATGGAACAACTTTAAAACTAACGCAGTTCTATAGCAACTTTTGCCTAAATCTGTTTTCGGCAGCATGTACATATCCATAGTCAGCTTTAATAACAGAATTACCATACTAATATGTGACTCCTCACCTTGAAACTTGGTACGTAGTTGTAGGACATTGTGATTATGCAGCATACCAAATTTCTTCACGCATTTCATAATGGAACAACTTTAAAACTAACGCGGCTCTACATCGACTTTTTTGCGTACATCTGTTTTGCGGGAGCGTATAGCACGTACCTATACATAGTCAACTTTAATAACGGAATTACCATGCTCAACATTGAATCCCAACTCTAAACTTGATTCGTAGTTGTAGGACATTGTGGCAATGCACCATGCTAAATTTCATCGCACATCTAATGATGGATCACCTTTAAAACTAACGCAGTCGAATACCGACTTTTAAGCATATCTGTTTTGCGTGAACATAGCATATACCTATGCATAGTCAATTTTAATAGCAGAATTACCGTGTTAAACATTGAATTCCCACCCTGAAAGTTGGTACGCGATTATAGGACACTATAACAATGCACCATACCAAATCCAATCACACATTTCATGATGGAACAACTTTAAAACTAACGCGGCTCTACATCGACTTTTTGCGTATATCTGTTTTGCGGGGGGGGGGGGGGGGCGTATAGCACGTACTCATACATAGCTAACTTTAATAACGGAATTACCATGCTTAACATTGAATCCCAACTCTAAACTTGATACGTAGTTGTAGGACATTATGGCAATGAACCATGCTAAATTTCATCACACATGTAATGATGGAACACCTTTGAAACTATCGCATTCGAATACCGACTTTTACACATATCTGTTTTTCGTGAACATAGCATATACCCATACATAGTCAATTTTAATAACAGAATTAGCATGCTAAACCTTAAATTCTCACCTTGAACGTTGGTACCCAGTTGTAGGACATAATAACAATGCACCATACCAAATTTCGTCAGGCATTTCATGATGTAACACTTTCAAAACCAACGCAGTTCTATACAGGCTTTTGGCTAAATCTGTTTTTCCGTAGCGTAGCACGTACCTATACATAGTCAACTTTAATATCAATACATGTTTATCGTAAGTCCTACACAGTCATGATATCCGGCCGAGTTTGACTTTTAGAAAACATTATACCGACATCGCGACATCTTACAAAATTGAAACCGCGGTGACTGCTTGAGAGACCTACCAGTGATATCGCGGTAATCTAGTTACTTCCACAAAATAGTATGTATTCAACTTACTTTCCACAAATCTAACGCGCAAAACAATTTACTTTGCTAACGAAAAGTACTGAGTCATCATATCATTATCCACGCAACAATACACCTAAAACATACTATCGTACAAAATGGTCGCTAACCTCTTTGTGCACCAGCTGTAAATCTCACAAGCAACAAGTTTCAAGATTCCAGTTATTGAAAAAATGTTAAAGTGTTTCTCCTGCGCCAAGTCGTTATGTTGACGAAAGCGTATATTGTAATATCATGATCGATTTGCATTCGTTGCTCACAAACTGTCACTACTCTAAATAATTATTTTTCACTCAAACACAACAGCATACTTGTCGCCATTCGTTTTCATCAAGCACGAGTTCAATAAACTTACTTACTACGACATGAATTGGTATTTTTATGTTGTGTAAATAGGTAATAATTAATTTTAGTAACACTATACCAACATCATCGAGTTGTGCGAATAGATTTACATGTGGTGTTATGGTTTTAATCGAAGTACACTGCACGATCTAATGTAGAGTCATCTCTATTGTATAGCAACTCGGTAATCGAAATGCATGCATTAACATTTAAACAGCGATCGTGTTTCGTCACGCGAAAAATATGTTCACTACTGCGATACTCTGCACAGGGCATGCAAATCCTTTTCACATTCGTAATAGTATACCAACGGCTACCGGCGACAACGTTTAACAATACCAACGACACTAAACATACGATACCTACCCAATCTGCAAATTGTTTCGATTTATTCTGTCTGTTTCAATTTAAGATAAGGAAGCCCATTTCACTCAATGTATCGATGCCTACGGTACTCTACAAAATTTTCTGATTAATTCGCCCTATGCTTATTTATCACAAGAAAGATGATTTGATACCTAAAGTACGAAATACTTTTTCGCTTGAGCTAAGCCGCAGCGCCTGGAGTGGAATTTTACGGGGTATGTGGACTCATTTCGTAGGGCTCTATGCCATAGGAGCATACTTTACGCTCCAATTCGATTCCCACACATTCCATATAATTACTAACAGAACCATTGAGTACCAGCCTTGACATTTTCCGTAGTACTAGATGGCATGTATACAATTTCACGACATCCGACATTACGACGAAGACTATCAAAATATCGAAAGAAGCCCTCTATTCTTTTCTGAAATAATCAAGGTTTTATCAGGAATTCCCTTCATATAAACTCCAGCAGAATCACTAATAACCTCTCAAGTGTACTCAATTTACTCTAATTTGATACTCGTGTACCAAATCCCTATTTTCCGCAAGTATGATAGAGGCTATCGCTCGATACTCAACGATTCGTAATTTTGCTGGAATACAAGTACAATTAGTTTAAAGTAGTTTGAGGTTACGTTTGTATCACCTCGACAAGTGCTATTATCAAAAAATGCTTTTGCTAAACTCTTACACTTTCACTAAACTTCTACACTGAATCTTGTAAAGTAGATAGAAAAGGAAAACTATTAACATTAGGTAAGTGAGAAGCACGCAAATTTCGATTGCATACAAATGCCACAAACTGCGCTAACTTCCAGAGTTGTTAAGTATAGAAGTACTCGTACGTCTTGAGAATACCCAAGTAGGTTTTTTTGCCTACATGTACCAAATACTCTCAAGTCCTTATGATATTGGAGTACATCAACTTCATGATAGCTACAGTATTAAACAGAAATAGACCTAGAGTACTAACGTTTTTGTGCAGTGAGAGTTCGCAACTTATCGAAGTATTTTTGTTATTTTTATTGCGATAAGTCATTCTGCAGCGCAAAAAATGCGTCGTAGGATATAGATGAAACTAGCACCACTCATCAAGACCGCTGATAACAGTACATTTCAACATTTAGTTGCAGTAAATTTCGAGTAAAGTACAAGAAGTGATGATTTCCGAGTGAGATAAAAAGTAAGTATTGCAGGTATAGTTTACCTGAAAACCGAATACTCTGAAATAGAAGTAGATGCAGTGTAAATAGTTAATCACTTGATTAAGTATAGCGCAAGCAGATAAAACCTATACTTGAGTACTACAAAATACACGACTACTTCGCTATCGACTCCCTCCACGTAATAAGTGACTACGGTTTAAGACTGCTTTTACCGATACTCGTCAGTTTCCGTTTTAGATAGAATTCGGAAACCAAATAATTTCATAAACATAAGCTAATTAAATGAATTTACTCGAATGTACTATGCCGCGCTGATAAGATTAATTATAATATACTTATCATGTTAGAGCGATTTTTCTAGCGTAGAAAATCTTTCAAATGTAGTAAGCAGGCCAATATGAAGATATTCGTTGAGCTGAATAAACATAAAAAATACTCTAGACGACTTTATCGGTACTTTACAGTTTCAGTTTTAGATAAAATTTGTCCCTTTCACTCCTCGCTATCTAAACATGTTTAGAATATATTATTTGCGATGATACGAACCCGTAAAGTACTCAAGTAGCTTTTCGTTGGATATAGATGAAACTGACACCACTCACCAAGACCACTGGCCCACTGACAAAAAGTACATTTCAACATTTTAGTAACAGTAAAGTCCTACTAAAGTACAAGAAGTCATGATTTCCGACTGAGTTAAAAAGTAAGTATTGAAGGTATAGTTTGCTCGAAAACCGAAAAAACTCTGAAATAGAAGTAGATGCAGTGTAAATAGTCAATCACTTCATTTAGTATAGCGCAAGCAGGCCAAACCTATACTTGAGTACTCCAAAATATACAAGTACTCCCTCCACGTAAAAAGCGACTAGGGTTTAGACTACTTTATCGGTACTTGACAGTTTTAGATAAAATTTGGTGAGACTTTAAATTTAAAGTAGTTTGAGCTTACGTTTGTATCACCTTGACAAGTATCATTATCAGACATGAAAATGATACTATCACCTAATACAGAAGTTAACACACGTCAATGTGCTTCGGAATTCACGAGAAATTGCTTACTAAGAGAAGTATATTCTTGTATACACAATAGTGGAGAGAATCTTTAAAATGTAGTAAGCAGGGCGATGGGTATTCATTGAGTTGTATAAGCATAAAAAACATTCCCGCGCGCTCCTAAACCTAACACTTCCTACCCTACCACCTAATACTAAGACGCGCGCGGGAATGTTTTTTATGCTTATACAACTCAATGAATACCCATCGCCCTGCTTACTACATTTTAAAGATTCTCTCCACTATTGTGTATACAAGAATATACTTCTCTTAGTAAGCAATTTCTCGTGAATTCCGAAGCACATTGACGTGTGTTAACTTCTGTATTAGGTGATAGTATCATTTTCATGTCTGATAATGATACTTGTCAAGGTGATACAAACGTAAGCTCAAACTACTTTAAATTTAAAGTCTCACCAAATTTTATCTAAAACTGTCAAGTACCGATAAAGTAGTCTAAACCCTAGTCGCTTTTTACGTGGAGGGAGTACTTGTATATTTTGGAGTACTCAAGTATAGGTTTGGCCTGCTTGCGCTATACTAAATGAAGTGATTGACTATTTACACTGCATCTACTTCTATTTCAGAGTTTTTTCGGTTTTCGAGCAAACTATACCTTCAATACTTACTTTTTAACTCAGTCGGAAATCATGACTTCTTGTACTTTAGTAGGACTTTACTGTTACTAAAATGTTGAAATGTACTTTTTGTCAGTGGGCCAGTGGTCTTGGTGAGTGGTGTCAGTTTCATCTATATCCAACGAAAAGCTACTTGAGTACTTTACGGGTTCGTATCATCGCAAATAATATATTCTAAACATGTTTAGATAGCGAGGAGTGAAAGGGACAAATTTTATCTAAAACTGAAACTGTAAAGTACCGATAAAGTCGTCTAGAGTATTTTTTATGTTTATTCAGCTCAACGAATATCTTCATATTGGCCTGCTTACTACATTTGAAAGATTTTCTACGCTAGAAAAATCGCTCTAACATGATAAGTATATTATAATTAATCTTATCAGCGCGGCATAGTACATTCGAGTAAATTCATTTAATTAGCTTATGTTTATGAAATTATTTGGTTTCCGAATTCTATCTAAAACGGAAACTGACGAGTATCGGTAAAAGCAGTCTTAAACCGTAGTCACTTATTACGTGGAGGGAGTCGATAGCGAAGTAGTCGTGTATTTTGTAGTACTCAAGTATAGGTTTTATCTGCTTGCGCTATACTTAATCAAGTGATTAACTATTTACACTGCATCTACTTCTATTTCAGAGTATTCGGTTTTCAGGTAAACTATACCTGCAATACTTACT